>NC_136063.1:130066470-135705287 GCF_964261635.1 Lissotriton helveticus | reverse complement strand
CTGCAAGTGTATCCTGGCACTGAGCAGGTGCACGGGTCTCGCCTCGAGGGAGGGATGATGAGGGTGGTGCTGAAAGACCCAGATGTTGAGCGTCTTGCAGAACTCAAGGGGAGGTGGCTCTGATGTGAAGTGGCAAGTTATTCCACGCTTTAGGAGTGACATATGCAAAAGAAAAAAATGATGGACAGAATGCTGGACAATGCAAACATTCACCCCAAGTCACAAGGATCTGGGTTAAATCCATAATTGTTTTGCTCACCACACCACCCCAGTTTGGACCCAGCCATATTCAAATCAGCCTTGACCCTGTTCCTTATGGGAACAGTCCAGATGTATGACATTACAACGCATACTTTTACCACGCATGCCTTTACATCGCAGTTTTTACAACGCATGCTGTTACAACGCATAGCGCTTAGGGGTGCTGGATAGTGAATAGTTTAATTTACTATTCCAACTCCAGTCCCCGTGGCTAGTAGGGAAGGTGTTGGATAGTAAATTAAATCCATTCCCTATCCTAGAGCGCCCCCCAGCGCAATGCGTTGTAATGACATGCGTTGTAATAGTTGCGTCGTAAAGGCACTGCGTGGTAAAAGTTGCGTTGTAAAGGATGTTTCCCGAACAGTCCAGCCCGAAATGCCAAGCCAGGTCCTCTCTGAACCGGATGCAAGCATCCTGGGACCGGTCTCAGGGCGTCACCCTTCATCAGCCAGGCTAGCTTGAATCCAGTAGTGTAGTGATCACGGGACCCATGTCTGGGCATATCCTTCCCACTTAGGGCAACATATGGAAAAGAAACAATTGATGGACGGAATGCTGGACAATGCAAACTCCGGCTCTGTTTGTAGTGTGCAATATGACAGCGATTCTCTAAATTTAAAAGAAAATGAGATATGGTTGCTTGCTTTATAGTGTTGTTGTTCATGGTTTAACTGTGTGTACCATAGTTCAGGGCTCCAGACTGACATTGCAGGTTGCAATAATTTGCCAATCGAGTGTTGTGGAAACTCGGGTAATTTGTTTGCCAGCAGTCTGTTGCTTTTGGTTGCGCTACTTCTAGCTCTTGCTGTACGGATTCTTTGCTTATCTACACTGCAATTTAGTTCTCATGTTCCTTTCTCTTTGCTCTCAAAGAACTGAAGTGATATTGGATTATCAAATGCTCCACCCCTGCTCTGTGTCCGGCAGAGAAGAGTTGGTTAGAGTTCCCTATAGTGTGTCACAAAAGCACTGGAGACTGTGGGCAGAGGAGCACAATGATTTAACTGTGCTGTCAGCTGTGGGCTAGATTACTGGGTGATAAGAATAGGAGATTCACTCTGTGAACATAAATTCTTCCCTCATGTATGCCTCCTTTGACTCAACTCAAACATCTTTTATTACTATGCTCTCCTTAATCCTCTTCTAGAGACTCTTCCCTCCTCCATCTCTCCTTTTTACTCAACCCAAATATCATCTTACTACTACAATCTTCCAAATAACACTTTCTAGACTCTTCCCTTTTCTATCCCTCCATTATCCTATTCAATCTAACTAACAGACTTGCATGGCCACCGCTTAATTTAACTCCTATTTCCCTATACTAATTCACATTTAATCCTTTTTGGGTTCGTAGAAGCATCTGACTCGCCAAAAAAGCGATTCAACCCCTCGTCAGGGGTAGTAAGTGCTATTTAAATACATTTCCAATATAATACAATACAATTGATATACTTCTCTTGCTTCTGTCCACAGCGACGCGTGTTGAAGCAGCTCCACTCACTGCAGCAGAAATTGGGCTCTACGAAGGCGCATCATACGCAAGATCGGCTGCGGGATTTCTGCCTGCAACAGGGGTGGAGCCCGGATGCCGAGAGCGAGGACAGCGGCGAGGAGGAGGAGATGGAGAACAGCGAAGCTGTGGAGGAGAGTGACCTAGAGCTGTCTGAGACTGGTGAGTTAAGCAGGAGAAAGGAATTGTCTCTGTAATCATAGATCAAGTCTTGAATCCTTTAAATAGGATCTCAAATGAGTCTGGTTCATTTTTGAGGTCATATCTTTGGATCCTTGGGCAGTATCCGTTCAGGGTACTGCCCTTTACTATCTGTGCTACATATCTTGGCACTTGACTGCTCAGGAGTCAGAAGTGGGGCAGTCCAGGCGTTTCTCTAGGACCAGCTGACACCATAACACGTGACATAGCAGGCAAATTGAATGTCATTCATAGCTATGTCTTACTTATCACTGTTACCAGTGAGGAAGTGTCCTGCTGTACTAAACGCCATTTGATGGTCCTCAGGCACACTATACATCTTAAATGTGCAGCCAGTCCATTAAGCAGAGATGTCAGTTAGTCGTATTGAAACTGCAGCCAGTCTACCCTAGTTTCGGGTAGTTTGGGTACAAGTTAGGATGCTTTGGTGGACTTTAAGCTCTTCTTCCGGAGCATTTAAGAAAACGTTACCAAAACATAGAACCCTAAAAAAGGACTAGTGTAGAAAGCTGGCTCTGTATACACTATACCATAGTAAAGTATAGTGTGCACAGAGTCCAGTGGATCCCCACAAGTATAGCAGAGGATAAAGTAGACAATACCTTACTGTCAAGTTAGCTGGAGCTGGGTTGAGCAGTTAGGCTTATCAGAGGGAAGTGTTAAGCATTTGTTTTACACACTCAGGCAAGAAATGATGGCATACACTCAAAGACTGAACTCAGACCAATTGTTTGTACAAAAAGATGTTACTTTCTTATTTTTATTACTAGAACCAAGAATCACGTAGTACAGGTAAGTTATACTTTTAAAGAATGCAATGTGATTTTGTAAATGCAGTAAATCCTTTACCGTTTTAAGAAAGCTTTCTATAAATGTCAATTAGTTACAGTTTCTAGAGTTTTGCAATGTAAAAGATATGCAATGCAATGTTATGTTTCAGTTCAATGTATTCCTATGGAGGAAAACAAGGTTAGTGACTTACAGGTAAGTACTTGGTTTTGTAGTTCAGTCTCGTGCTGGAGTCCGGTAGATAAAGAGAGTGCACCCTCAGCGGCACAGGGGCGACTGGGTTCAGAGGTCAAAGGAGAGGTTGGGCCCATTGCAGTGCTATTGAAACAGGGGGTACTTGGAAGAGCGCCTGTCACAGGTAGGTCCCTGCGGCTTCTGTGTCACGGCCCAGGGATCAAAGGTAAGTAAAAAGGGGGCCACAAGCAGGCTCCAAAAGCTCACCTCCAGCAGCACTCGGTGGCAGGGTGGAAACCAGTGGAGGACATCAGTTGTGAAGAATTGCTGCAGGCTTGGACAAGGAGGCCAGATGAAGGCTACCAACAGCTGAACAGGTAAGTTGGATAGCTGGAGGAGACCGGGGCACCGACAGCTGGGCCCCCCAAAGTCGGGGCAGAGGATGCAGGGGTGCCTTTTGGTGTTGGGTTTTCTTAGCTGGGTCTGGTTGTGGTCGGGGGACCCTTCGAACACATGCTGCAGACGTCGATAAGGGGTCTTGGAGACGTCAGCCGCTGCAGAGGAGGTCAGGGTCTCCGGTGAGACGTCTCAGGGTAGGTGGTTCACTTGAACTCTGGCCATGGCCGTCGGGTGCAGAGGGGTGCAGTGTTGTGGATCAGCCTAAATCCGCAGGCAGGTTTGGTTTCTTTGCTGGACAAATCCGGTTTCCACAGGAGACTGGAGTTGGCAGAACCGGTGGGGACCAATTGCTGATAGCAGCAAAAGGCTGGTTGTAACTAACAAAGGCGGCAGGCCTTTGAAGCTTTCCCTTCGTGGACCCTCCCCACCCTGGGGAGGACGCATGAATTCTCTGCCCAGGATGGACTTTGTTTCAGGATCCAGAGAGCGGAGGCTCTCTACCCAGGAGTCCAGAAATCTGTCTCGTGGTGGCAGATGGCTGGTAGCCAGTCAGGAACCCCACCAGGGCTGGTCGTTTTTCAGGGCATCTCTAAAATGCCCTCAGAGTGCATTTTACATTAAATCCCACTCTGGCATCAGTGTGGGTTTAATGTGCTGGGAAGTTTGGTACCAAACTTCACAGTTTTCCGTATAGCCAATCTGGGACTGTGGCGTTCATAATGAGAAACTCCCATCCCCTATATTCAAAATGGCTTCACTGCACTTACAAGGCCTGTGAATGGCACAGACACTGTAGAGGCATATTGCGCATGCAGCTTTGCCCTGACCGGTGGTTTGGTGCACCCTGCCTTTAGGGGTGTAAGGCCTGCCAGAGGGGTGACTTACCCATGCCACAGGCAGTATTGACACCCAGTGATGGGTGCCATGTTGACTCTTCAGTTTAGGTTGCTCAAGAACACGCAGCCTGCAGTGGCAGTGTGTGGGTGTTCAGGTGAGGGGTCCCTGATGGTGGCATAATAAATACTGCAGCCCTCAGATCTCCTCTCTGGTCACAAGGCCCTTGGTACGTCCCTTTTACAAGGGACGTACATGTGACCCAGAGGTATGCCAATTGTGGAGACAAAGGTGCAATTTTGGGAAAGAACACATGCCCGGGAACCTGATTGGCAGGGACCCAAGGCACCCTCAGTCAAGTTGGCATCAGGTATCTGGCAAATGGTTAGGGGTATCTGTTGGACTTGGCCCTTTTGGCAGGTTCACCCCTAAACTTTTTGCTTTTTAAGGTGACTTGGCGTTAGTTGTTTTTGGCTTCTGCGCACTTTAACACTGCGTCCCAGTGTAAAGTGCGTGCGCACTCTGAATGCATGTTGTGAGATTGGCCTGCCCTCCCATAGGAATGCATGGGGAACGTGTGTGTCCATGGTAGTTCCTGATGTGTGGGGAGTGCAGGGGCGAGTTTGGTATGTGCAAACTCGTAAGAATAAATGCTGCGCGACGGTGTGCGCAGATTTAATGTGTCTAGTGTGGAAGTGCCACTTCTAGAAGTTAGCATGTCTGTGTAGTAAATGTGAATTGACTGTCTGGCTTGTGATTGGCTGGAGCTGGCTGGTGTGCCTGGCTCCAGGAGTCAGGATGGGTCTGCCCCGGTGGAGAATGGAGAGATCTGCATGTTGATGGGAGGGAGGAGTGCACCTGGGACCTTAATAATGCTGGGCCTTCCCTACACAATTCTGGCGCCGCCCCCTGTGGTGCGACTGATGTCCCTAGCCTGTCCTCTGAATGGGGAGAGAGGCTGAGCACAACAAAGTGCTCCAGAACCAGTTGCGTCTGGTTTTCCCCCTGCCCTGCACCCTTGAGACAAAGGGAATCCCTATATAAGAAGGGGCTGTGACCCCATGTTTCTGTTCTCTCTGTTCCTGACTTAAGGGGGGGGCCTGCTGCGCGCCTGGAGGACCGCCACTGGGGACTGCCTCTCTGCTGGAGGGCCCTGTGAGCTGGCCCCTGGGCCCAGCCTTTGCCCCCCCACACTCTACAGGACTTTCCCTGAACTGTGCCTTGGAGCACTCCCTTCTTTTCCCTGGATTTGGGGGACCTTTGGCGAGTGGGAAGTGCTTCATTCTGATCTCCCCCAGGAAGAGGAGCTAGGGCTTTGCAGCGTCGCGCTGCTGAGGAAGCGCCAGATCTTTTGTTTCGGAAGAGCACTGAGATCCCCCCTGGAGGGAATCCCCAGCGTTGGGATTCCCCTACATTCGCGTCATTTTATCGATTCCCTAGCGGGTGCCTACCCCGCATATTTGCCGACTTTTAATATCCCTAGCGGGTGCCCACCCGGCCAGGGACGTGGTGCGGATGTTTGAAACCACTAGAGGGTCCCCTCCCCGCCAGGGACTTTACTTAGCTTTGTGGCTCCTAGCGTGTGCCCACCCCGCTTTATATTGCAATCAAGGAGGGAGCCTACCCCTCATCTGCCCCACATCACCGCCGCAGCCCGGGACCACAAGGAAAGCACCGCCACAGCCCGAGGAGACAGAGCGCCTCAGCTGCTCAGAAACCGGAAGCCAGGCAAAAGTTGCCCGGACGTGGGCGGGGTCTGGCAAATTCTTCTTCCGCTTTCCCCAGCCTTGGGAAGCCATGCAGCGCCTCACCGGTCTCACGAACAGAGAGACCGGAGCCGGGTTCTACGTGGGTCTCCTGTGACGAGAAAGCAGCCCCGCATGCTGCCCTGGTGACGCCCCCGGCCCCAAGGGTGGGACCGGGCAAAGGACTGAAGACCGCCGCAGAGGGAGGAGCACCGCCGCACCTGAGGAGGAGCCCAAGTGAGCCGGGTAAGTGGGGGCGCCCGTGGAGGCCCCGTGCAACTCCTGCATTTTTGGGGCGGCCCGCCAGGCAGCGGGCTGCCACAACACTTAAGGGGGCTCCATGTTGTTGGTGCCTTGGTGGCACAGTGCTCCCCGCTCCCACGAGGATCCCTAATTACGAGGAGGCACATCGGGGCATATTGTCGATGCCCGCTCTGTCCTTGAGGGGCATAGCTTTAGAGCCCTGTGTAGCTCCACGCAGGGGCATGTCGTCAAGAGCCTAGATGGCTCCCACGTTGGCCCCAATAATCCTAGAGCCTGAGAGCTCCACCGAAGCCCCAGTTATTGACGGAGCCAGATGGCTCCCAGGAGTTGAATAATTATTTTCAGAGCCCGCACTGCTTCAGGATTTTGGGAGCATAGTTATTTCAGAGCCAGAGGGCTCCACCGATGGCGCCATTATTCTAAGGGGTCCAGAGGGGCCCATGTTCTTGCCCACATTTTTGCCCCCTTATTTTTAGAGCCCAGATGGCTCTAACGGTTTGCTGAGTGATTTGTAGAGCCCGGGTGGCTCCAATCTTGGGCGCAATTTGTCCTAAGGGCCAGTGAGGGCCCCTGCCGCAATTCTACCTCTCAGCTGCCCAGCAAGTAATGGGCAGCTGCTACGTTTAGGCCCTAAACTCTTGCCAACTCTTCTTTGGCTGCCTGCGCAGCCTGCCCGCGCAGCCTGCCCTGACCTTTGGGACTAAGGGCGTTTGAGCCCCATGGAAGGCCAGTGGGATGGGGGTCAGCAACTTCTGTGATTCTGCGCAAGGTGATTTGGGTTTGTGCTGATAATTGCCTAAATGTGATTTATGCGTAATGTGTTATGCCTGTATGCTTGTCCGATACCTCTAAAAATGTGTTTTCATGATTAGGAGGTTGTTTTGCCTAGTATAGTTTATAATAGTGAGTTTGTGTCCCTGCGTGATCTATGCCTATGGTGATTAGTATTGCGTAGTGTGTACCTACCTTTTACCAGTGGTTACTGGCTGTGTTCTATAATTGTTACTTTGTGCTACAATTATCCTATGTTATTCTAAGTGCTATTTCTACTAAGTGCTGATCCTGACAGTTGCCCTGACTTGTGTATATAATCCCCTGTAAATACTGCCCAGTGCCAGTTGGCACGGTGTATCTGTGTGATTATGATCTAATGTGTTTATGGTAATACAAAGGCTATTTTTATATATAACCTTGTGTGGAGTTCCTTTTTGTGGTGTACCTAGTGTGTTGCTGCTGTGTGTGTGTTGCGCAAATGCTTTACACATTGCCTCCGGGATAAGCCTGACTGCTCGTGCCAAGCTACCAAGGGGGTGAGCAGGGGTTATCTTGGCGTGTAACTCCCTTGCCCTGACTAGAGTAGTGGTTTCTGCCTGGATTTGGCGCAAGCCTTAGCCAACCAGAAATCCCATTTCTAACAGTAGCCATGTAGAAAGGGTCACTTTCTACAAATGGGGGCCCACACAAGTCCAAAAATACAGAGTCAAACAGGGATGTGGAATTCCTATAGCCCGACGCCCAGGACATATTGTTTGGGGTCAAGGGCAACAAGTTTTCAAGTGTATTTTGTCCTTCGGATAAGTAGGCCCAACCCCCTGCAGCACAAACCCTTTGGCTGCCAGTTTACAGTACCACATTATGGATCAGGGAAGGGCACTGTTTGCAGTCATGGTAACATTTTGGTCCATATGTTAATGCTGTTCAAACTTGTATTTAAGGTTCATTAATTGAAAGCCTTTAATATTAGGGTGAACGCTCTAAGTAAATGTTGTAAGCTCTGACTGCACTACAACAGTTGTTCCAGTATAAAAATTTGTACACACGTTTTCAAAGTTTAGCAATATGAGGCTGTAGAAAAGTCAGCCCATATCGCACCCAATGCCCAGGCTGCTGGTGCAGGGCGACTCTTCGTTTCCATCTAGAATAATTACCAAATAAAGAGACGGGCGCTGGAGGCAGGAAAACAAGAACAGAGTTTATTACTCCAGAGGAGAGCATGTCATTTGGGACACTCGCATAGTGTCTTCGGGAGGTGCTCTAACAAGTTTCTCTGAGGCTTCGCCTTTTATACACAGGTTCGTGGCACACAGGCATCCTTTTATTACAATCAATACATTGTGTAGTATGAAGGTATTCCAACACGTGGCTACAGTAGGGGCCCTTATTCTTCATGCAATAGGAGGGGGCTGTCACGCAGCTGAGAGTTCTGCTGATTCCATTGGAATGTGTGTGCCTGATCGAATCTCAGGGGGCGGGGTGGTCATGATCAATAGTGGCTTCTTTCAAGAGAGACGAGTGCATACAGTAGTGGGCAATAAACTGTATCCTCAGGCTAAGGGATGACCAGCGGTCCGTGCAAACAATTAGGTTCAGAGGAAGAGGTCATCACAGGAGGGGTATTCATGGAGGGACAGGAGGTGTTGGTCAGGCGCGGGGTGCGATTCTCAGAGACAGAGTCATGCGGGAGGGGAGGGCTCATGACTCGCGCATGTGAGAGCGGGGGCGGTCAGGGTGCATGGGGGAAACTTGCAGGGTCAGGGAAATGTGCCGATGATCGATCGTGAACTAGGAGACCATGATACCTAAAATGGCTGTCGTGTACGTGTGTGCATGGGTCTATGCTAGCGGGATGACACAGTCAGTGTTTTAGCGATATCCGTTCTGCTTACAACAAGGGGTACAGTGAACACAAAATGAACGCCGCTTATGTACATACACATTGCCATTTTCAACAAGGCTACGTATAATTCTCCCAGAATGCTCCCTGATTTAATGCAAATATTTGCAGAAGCAAGATTGAGGATTCTTTGCTTTCAAAATAAAATGTTCATAAAAAAATGAAAGCAGGAAAAAAACATTTTTGCTAAACTAATGTAAAATTTCAGGTGCCTTTTTTTGCATCATCATTTAGTAATGTGTTGATGCACGCTAGTATTTCCCAAAAATATTCATAATGGAAAATCAGTGTAACCATTTTAAATAAGATTATAAGGGAACACAAATAAACAAGCATTGGCAAAGCCAGTGTGTCTGAAATTGATGGTCAGTGTTTTAGTTTTCTCAATGTGTGATTTGTTTTGGCATGGGTTTTGTAAAACCTTATTGGTGTGGGAGCTGCCGGGTCCTCACCATTATAACAAACATTAGCAAGAGCAAAAATAGTTTGGTCTCAAAAAGCACACACTGCCACAGTAATTACTGGCACTGAACAAAACTACTTTGTGTGCCGATTTTCTCCTTGTGAAAGAGCAGAATGCTGTCACTCACAGTGAAGCCAGCCAATACAGAGAGAGTGAGACAGAATTTTTATAAACGCAAAAGGTCATGGTCAACTCTAGACCAAATTGGGGGCCCAATTATTAACGAAAGTCTCAAAAGTGCACCCATGGTATATGTCCTTGCATTAAGTGCAGCTATACAGCTTTCGTGAATTCCCAAGAATTTACAGAAGTAGGACAAGAAACAGTACTCCTAGAAAATATTTGTGAACTGTATTTTAGCATGAGCAAATATGCATGTGTAGATTCATGCGAATATCTGACTGTTTGCAAGTTTACTTTCTCTCTATCCAATTTTTTCCCAACTCTGGGAAAAGGTTAACATTGTCAGAAGTAAATTTCCAACATTTCTCAGTATGGGAAAAGATTAGCAAAGAGTTGTTGAAAACCCTTAAAACATGCAAGTTAGTAGGTTTGCACAGATTCAAAGGGCATTCTACCCCTGAATCTATTGCTTACCACTATCTACAGCCCCAGTATGTAGATCTGCGGAAACGTGGCAACATAAATGGATTGCACGTATTCAAACACTACTATGGTATGAGCCCTGGCATAATCAGGGAGACTATATCAGAGCTCCTATATAGTGAGATTGCTGCCATAATTTGTTGCCGCACCACATGGCAACACAGGGACAAGTGGATTTTGTTACAGGACAAGTTGATTTATGAAGCAACCTGCCCCACGGACAATTCGATATTTTCTTAAATTCCACACCCCTGGTCAAAGACTAGACTGTAGGAAGGCTTTGGTGTGCAAGAGAAAGGGTGCCACCAAGCATCTGGTGCCCTATGCAGCCACACAAGGAAGAACAAGAATTTGCATTCCCTAAAGTGACCTCAAAATACACTGGCGGTTGGAGCATGAGCCTGGGGGTCACTCAGTGGACACACAAGTACCACCAGATGGAACTGTGAACTGGTGTTTATCAGCGGTTTATGTTTGTGTACCTGCTCTTTCTCGGTCTTTGAACCAGTCCAGTCTCGGAGGGAAGGATGGTGCGGTATGGGGGATGTTTAACATGTGGGATACTGTACTCGGCATGGCATTTATCAGCTCCTAACATACCCATGTTGGTTTGAAGTTGGATTTAGGCCTTGAGTATATTGCAGTGCGGATTTGGGTTTTGCGATGCTTGATTTAATCCAGGTCAGCTGTGGCAGTGTCTGCTGTTTTATGCTCTGGAGTTTTGAGGCCCCAAGTTAGATTTATCACAATGGCAGTACAAATTTAGTTTTTGTCAGCCATACTCTGTGTCTGAGGGTGTGAGAGCAATAGGAGAGAACTGACCTAAGTGTATGTGCGATGTCTATATGCATCTCTGGATTGTGACGGAGGACAATTGCGCCGGCTTGCAGGAGTTATTGTAAGAGTGTCCAGATAAGTCTGACGCCTGTGAGGTGTCATAGGGTGAGGTATCTGTGGTTAGATAGAGTATCCATGAAAAAGAGCATTACTGAAGGTAATTAACTTGTTCATCTGTGGCTTTCCTCTTCACTTGCTCTTTTTTTCTTGATTGCTAGCCTTCCCCGTTCGGTGCTTTCCTCAGAGTTTGTTGTTAAGCAGTTATCAGTTTTCATCTAATTGTGTATTTACCTTTTTGGACATGCTAGCCTTGCATATGTTGGTGCCTGGTGTCTCTTTGTTGTTCTGACATAAAGCATGCTGATAACCTTCTGGCCGAGTTGCTCTTTATAAAAATATATAAAATACATACAATAAAATCCTCTCACTTCTCTTACTCTGACAGATGAAGATGAAGACTTGGAAGGTTACGATAAAGCTGTCCCTGGACGCAGGAAAGTTAACCAGGTAAAGAAGGAGCAACTACCTCAATATTTTGGGCAGTGTGATTTATTTAAAGCCACTTTAATGAATTCTAATTATCAGCCACTGAAAAAGTATACCCCCCTTCTTTACTTACCCTTATGCGTTCTCTCTCTCTCTCAACCATAGTTTATGGACCGGTACCTGTTTCTTGTGTGCCACTTGTTCATTTTATTTTAGACACAATCTCCTCAATTCCTATTCACTCTGCTTTTTCATCCCGCCGTCCTCTGCGACACTTTTACCTCCTCTCATTCCCATCTTTCCCATCTCATTCTCCTCTTTTGTCCTTCCTCATCTCCTGCACATCATCTACTTTATTCCTTTTTTTAGTCTTGTACTCTCTGCTACTACATCGATTTCTACTCTCCTGTAATATTCTCATAACCTCCATGTTTTTGTACATCTGATAGATGAATCCTCTTCACATTGCTATGCCCATTTACCTTCTGTCCTTCCCCCAACTACCCTTTTACGCCCTCTTTCTCTTGCTGCTTTCTTCCACTGAACACATTTTTACTTTCTCACACTCTGTTTTTTGACAGTGGAATCGACGTAATGAGAAGGGAGAGACCACCCTGCACCGAGCTTGCATTGAGGGGAATCTAAAGCAGGTCCAATATGTGGTGGAGAAGGTATGGCACAAACAAGGGTTCAGAGATATCATGGGAACAGGGATGATGCTCACTAGGAGGGCCAGTGGCAGACTGACAGTCCCCTGTAGGATGGATACCGGTTAATCTTGTCATAATGTAATAGGGCTTTTATGCAGGTTAAGCCGTATGAGCCTTTTATGGGGCAAGAAGAGAATTACATTATGCAGGGCATTGTTTGAAGTCTTCCCCTGCAAGATTGAGATAACCTTGGTAAATTCCTGCTAGGTGGATGAAGTGGTCTTTTCTTCCTTTAAGTGCTTTTTCTAATAGCTGGATCCTGCTTTTGGTATGCCCTTGTGTTCAGATCCTACACGTGTGATATGTCCCCGATGGCCCTTTTATATCTCAGTCTATTATTCTTCCAACTTTCTCTCCTGCTCCTCATCTCCCTAAGAAGGAGAGACTGCATAGACTAGATCCTGGGCGTGTTGTCTAAAACTACATTAACAGCGTTCGACAGGACAGAGTCGTTTATCAGCTCTTTGTTGGCTTTGCCGGAGCCAAGAAAGTCAAAGTTGTGATAAAAATGCACCGTTTTGCATTGGATAATCCTGTGTATCAAGATGAGCTACGCCACTACTCCACTGGGGCCATGGCTGTTACCGCATCTAGGAGTAGCTTGCTTCCTACTGGGTTTGGTGCCAGCCTAACTATGTAGACAAAAGCTGAGGCGTTCTAAGTGTTTCCTAACATTTGCTTGTGACAGGTCAGGCCCCTTTGAAGTTATTTAAGTTCCTGGGCCCACCCCAACTTGTCTCCCTGCCAGGGGAAGGAAACCCCTTCCCACTCCCAGGCCTTCATCTCCGCTCTGGGAGCAGTTTTCCCACCTAATTCAGGCCATGTACAGGCAGAGCAGTTGCTGAAGAGCTACTGCAAATTAGCCTGCAGCAGCTTCAGGCATGTAAAAGGTAGTTTTCTAATAGTTACATTTCCCATATATTTATTTTCAATCGACTTCACAATTAGATTGGATTTTTCTTGAAATTGAAAATAAGTCTTTGAAAGGAGTATGTTACTTGTACAGTTAAAAAAAATAGATTAAAGTGTATATATGCTAGTTACAGCCTAACTAGTGCCAATGTCTATTTGGACAAAGTCACTTGGGGAACATGCCATTTCTAATGTCACACATGTTCCATTCTTTCATATTATGCACCCTACCTTGTGGGCAGCAAGGTGCGCTTAGTGGTGACTTACTTAATATTTAAAATCAGGTTTTCTAATCTGTCACAAGGGTGATTTTAACACGTCTGTGCAGCAGGATTCAAGCTGCTGCTGTCAGGCTACACCGGGTAGGACTTAAGCCTTGTTTTCCCTGCCACTGTGGTGGATGGTTAATAGGATTGTTGCTGCAGTCCACAAGTGGCATTTATCATTCCATTACCTCACATGGAAAGGGTCTGTTAGGAGCATTGTACCACCCAAAATAACGTACTGCTCCAATATGGATAAACACACACTGTACGTGGGTAGGAAAGACAGAAAAAGAAAGGAAATTGGAGAGCTCTGGTCTGCTAGGACGAGAACCCTCACTCACCCTAAGGTGACATGCTTCATCACAAGGCACCTCCCTCACACCGGGACCGCAAGGCTCAATGAGTGCTACCTATGTGGGGAGAGAGGGGCAGAGCGCAAATGTAGATAAAGAAAAAATGTTTGAAAAAAAAATATTTTATTCTGGTGCCCCCAGTGGATAGGGTTAAAAAAGCTGGGTGACAACATATTTTTGCCAAGTGGGACTTAAAAGTTCTAGGCATTCCTCAGGACCAAAATATATGTGTCACTCTGCTATATAGATTATGTATAAAAGTAATAACATAAAAGCCATACAGTCAGCTCAATGGCTATTCCTGTGGCACCATCATCTAATAAAATCCACTAGATGCTGAAAATTAAACCGAGAATTAAACAGAAGCAGTTTCTCTTGTAAAGTATTCAAATAATATGGCACCAGTGACCGTCACCAGCACTTCAAAACTCGTGTGAGATTAAGCCTGTGATCCATTCATTCAATGCCATAGTTATATTTCTGCACCAAATACTCTGGTTAAATTTGCCAATCATGTTTTACATCAATTTATTAGGGGTCAGAACACCTACACTGCAAGCAGTGTCACGGTGATAGAGTTCAAGATTCCCAGCAGGTGAGTCCCCCAAAAATTAAAAATGGGTTGACCACCCTAAAAGGGATCACTTTGCAACGGTGTTAAAGAAAGCCAAATGCAGAAGGAGGTACATTTATAATAGACTAATAATTGAACCAGCTGGAAGATGGCTTAAGCCAAGCAGATGCAAATGAGTGGTTTGGAGTTGTTAATGTTCATACAGCCCATATTACCCTATGCCGTGTCTGTCTTCAGTGGTCCCTGTCCCCTCCCCTTAACCTTGTGACCATACACCTAACTCCTTCTGCTCACATTTTTTACATTTCCCCTTTTGCGAGACATGAATGGTCTTTTAGTATTAAAATTGCTATGCCACTTTTTCTCAGACGATTACAAAAAGGGGGTGGTGATGGACAGAGTATCCGAGTTAATCAGAACACTCCTACCCAGTCAACAGATCAGGGCTTGATCCATCACCGTTTTTTAGCTCACTGCACCATCCCAGTTCAGAACCTGGCTATATGCAAATTAGTCTGTCCCTGGCCCAGTGCATCATGGGAACAGGGCAGACCAAACTACCAAGCCAATTCTTCACTGGAAAGGAAACAAGCTTCCGGGGACCGGTTTCTGGCATTACAGCCGTCTTCGGCCCGGCTTGCTTGAATCCTGATGGTGCAATGAGCAAGGGACTCATGTCTGAGCATACCCTTCCACACTCATGGTGGCCAAAATAATTACAAAAAGGGGGGTTCTGAAACTGGGATGGTGCAATGAGCTAAAAAACGGTGTTGGATCTAGCCCTGATCTCTTGACTGGGTGAGAGTACTCTGCTTAATTCAGAGACTCTGTCCATCACCACCCCTTGTTGTAAACTTTTTCTCAGACATCACAGCAAAATCCAAGGCTGGACACATCTCAAATGTCCACTGTGCTTCAGGGTCCTGCAGTCAGTACCACCTGTAGCATATTGAAGCCATTCACAAATGTTATGGAGCACTTTACAAAAAACAAAAATGAGTGAACTAATGTGCAAGCAAGTTGAGCAGCAGTCCTCCTGACCTTCCACCTAATGTAGATTTTCCACCTCAGGGCCATCCGTTGAACCCAAGAGATTACTGCGGCTGGACTCCACTCCACGAGGCCTGCAACCACGGGCATCAAGGTAAGAGAACTGCAAGTCAGTGTTGGAATTGTTGTGCTTAGAGTGTCGCCTAGTCTTTTTTTAAATGCCAGTTATATTTTAGTTGTGATTTATGTCAAAGGAAATAACGATTCTAGGGAAAATCTATTTGGAAGTTGGTTGTATTTCTATTTTAAGTCTGTTGAGCGGAGAGGTGTTAGATAAACTGAAACTGCTCAACACATGCATACAAAAACACACACCAGAAACACACACACACCCACACCCAGGCAAGGTAGATGAAACGTTTGTTGGGTCGATTAGGCATGCAGCCTTCCTCCAGAGATGCAGATAAAAAGGCCTCTGACCTTGGACTATCGCGGTCACTACAGTCAGTCACAGAAAAGCCCAAGTTGAGAGCTGATTATTCACCCCCATTCAGAATGGGAAATACTTTGGGTGAATATGAACAAAAAGGTAAAAAGATAGAGCACATCCAGTGGACTTTAGGAGGATCGACTGCACTGGAGGTAAAACATATGGTTAACCAGAAAAAACGTGGCGGACAGCTTTTATCTTGAGAGGTAGTCTTAGAAAACTGTTGTGCAAGTAGATGTCAGGAGACCCACCAAGCTCCAGGAAAAATCATGTCCCTTGTCCCAGCAGCAGTTGCACTTGTCCACAGACCAGATCCTTACTCCATTCTTGCAGTCTGTACTGGTACGGAGTTTGAACCGTGTGTTTCAGTTCAGTCACGAGAGATGGAGCAAATGTTAGGAGGAGCATGATGAAGGACAATTCCAGGCTATTTCTGACCAAGAGTCTTGATTTTTCTCCGCAGAGCGGATTCTCTCAGGATAACTTCTGAGAAACTCACCTGAGGGTTTTTAGGAGTCCGTGTTCTTTACTTATGGCTGTCTTCTTGGCTACTGCTGTCTCCAAAAAAGTACACAATTCCACTGAACTTGTGCCTAAGCTTCTTTACCGTGGTGTTCTCGCATATATTCATAAAAGGTAGGATATCTCAGTACAAGTATCCGGTTCTGGGATATGATTTTCCAGTCAAACAAAAATGAAAACGTGTCTAAGAAGGTAACTTTTACAGGTTTTTTTTTCTTTTCATCTCATCTACTAGACAGCGCAAGCCATCTTTTGGTGAACATACCTGTTGTCAGCTTAAAGTGGTTCCTACTCACCACACTTTGCTTACCATTGGTTGGCTTTGTCACTCATTTGTTTGTGTTTTATTCATTAACTTATGTATGCATTCTTTCCCCTCTTTTGTTTTTGTCCCTCGCCTGGAGCATGACCTCATTACTTGTGTCCTTCCACTGCTTACTTTTCAAGCATGGATTTGTTCTTCCTGTTTAAGCACTCCAACAGATTGAATGTGTTTTACAGCTCTGTACTTCTCTTGTCCACTGTGCGGCTTAGAGTTGATCTCTCTATCATGTGCTTCTTCCCAACCCTCCCCTACGATGCGCGCGCCTGAGTGTCCCCCATATTGCTTTCTCGCCCATGTGGTTATTGCCTACAGCCCTCCCTGCGTCTCACCCCTCAAGCTCCACATTCTTCTTTCTGAGGGATACTTTTAATTTCAGATTCCTCTCTTTCAGAACATTCCCCCAGACTGTATAGAGAAGCTTTTCATAGCAGTGATCCTGCCAGCCATGCAGCTCGGCATTGGCTTTATTCCGCCCCGAAGGAACAGGGCAGGACCACATATAAGTGCCACTCTTTGCACAGAGGTCAGTTCCTTTGTTTCCACGACTTTAACTATTGCGAAGCTACGCTCCCGCTTGCAATGACCTTTTGACGATTTTCAAAATTAAATCCCTTGTGCAAGAGAACAATGTCTCCTCCTAAAACTACAGGCTTTAAAAATGCTGTGACTGTAGCAAACAGATGTTGGTTACAGAGCCTCACAAGGTATGTATTTGGTGTTTGGGCTCAGGGTATGACTCCTTGTCAAGGGATGAGTGCACCCGAAGGGACCATGTAGAGAGCTGTACGCTCCCGAACACAGGAAGAAGTCATAGGCCTTGTGTGAGACCCACTGTCAATCGCTCCCCAGGGCACTCCTACAGGAAGACTTGTTTGTGGTCAAAAGCATCCAGTAAGTCGAAGTCCATGTGGAAACACAAGACGGCGAAGTGGGGGATGGGGGGCACACAGCGGCGCTGATATTACTTGATCTAAGCGCCGCGTTTGACACGGTCTCCCACCGGATCCTTTTAGATTGTCTGGAGGAGGCTAGTGTCATAGGTCTAGCCTTGGAATGATTTAGATCGTTCCTGTCTGAAAGAACATTCCCAGTATCTGCCACCCCTTTCTCTCCCGCGCCCAGTCCATCAGACAAGTTGTTCCTAAGGGCTCTGCCCTCAGTCCCATACTTTTCAATCTTTACGTCCAACCCCTAGCAACGGTGGCCAGGGACAATGGTCTTACCATGGTCTCGTATGCTTATGGTACGCAGTTGGTGGTAGCCCTCTCCGACGACCTTACGCAGGGCGCAGCCAAATTTCGGAATGGCCTTGCGGCGGTTGCGGAGTGGATGACCACCAGCTGCCTTCAGCTCAACGCCAATAAGTCCGAGGTGCTGTTGGTGGGGAGAGATAAGGGACTATGGAGTGATCATTGGTGGCCCAAGACCTTGGGTTGTGCTCCCACCCCCAAGCTGGTAGAAAAAAACTCTTGGGGTTTGGCTGGATGCCACTCTGAGCTTTCAGGAGCACACCAAAAAAATGGCAGGTACCTGCTTTGGCCTACTCCCGGGATTAAGGCCCTTGTTGGGGTTCTTTGACCCTTCTACCCGCCAGATGATGGTTCAGGCAGTCATCCTGTCTAGGCTGGACTATGCTAATTTGCTCCTGCTAGGGGCAAACAAGGCAGAAGTGAATTGTCTGCAGCGTGTTCAGAACGCAGCAGCCCAAGTTCTGCCTAGGCCTCCCAGAACCTGTTCTGCAACAGGGGCTATCCGTCGCCTACATTGGCTGCCGATGACCACAAGGATCGAATTTAAAACTCTGTGCCTACCTTTTAAACATTTTTTATTTTCTTCCCCTGAGATCCTGTCCAATCTGTTGGCACCTTACCTACCCACACGCCAGCTACGATCTGCTGAACAATATCTGGTTACGGTTCCTCAAGTGAAGCACCTCCGTGCTGGAGGACGCTCTTTTCGCTGTTTAGCGGCTGAACTGTGGAACTCTCTGCCTACGCAGATTCGTTGTCTGGACAACCTGTTTTCCTTTCGTAAGGCGGCCAAAACATTCCTGTTTCCCGTGGCCTAGTCCCCGTTTTCCTTATTGATACTGCTACCAGCGCCGGGACACCTCTTCTCTGTAGCAGCTGTGCGCTATATAAAAAGAACTAACATGACATAACATAACAAGTGAGACTTAACCCAATCTTGCCACTCTCTATCTAAGGAGAAGTTGTGAGGGCGCTAACTTGCTAACCAGCGTAGAGACCCATGTCGCTCCCTCTTTTATCGGCATCAGAGGATAATACAATACCAATGCTGATATCTGACCCCGAACCGGTGTCAGCACAACCCCTGACAGAGATCGTACCCTAAATCTGTTACAGCTGACCTTGTACCCTCACTGCCTGAGTCTGAGCCTGCACTTCTGCTATTGTGGCGGTACCCTCAAAGGCTCTGTTGTTTATTTGGTTCCGACTCTAACCAGCGCTTACCACCACTTGGACCTTACTTTGGTGGTAATCTGTATGATTTACCCCCATGATATGATGATGACAGTCTTTACATGGACTTACATGTGGTAGTTGGGCTTGATGCTTACCTTGATATATAGTTCAATTCCCTTTTTGGATCGCCAACAGAGGAGAGTGCTTCCTTTGCTGTGGTAATTTGATGAATGGCTGAGGAACTGGACCTACAACTGCCTTCTGTTGAACTCAGGACCAATGTCCTTACAGAAGTTTTGCAACCTTGGTCAGCCTCATCAGAGCCCTTGCCTCCATTCAATGAACCCCTCACTGACCCCTTTGTAGGCACTTAGTTTAAACCCTGTTCTTCCTCGCCAGTGAATTGGAAAGAGCTAGAAACCATAGACCTGCTCCTGATGACACAGATTAACGTACGTAGCATCCTACTCCAGAGAATTTGATGGTCCAGGCTTCCACCAGCAAGGTGAACCCAGTTCATTCACTGCAACCTCTCTGGACATAGGGTCAAGGGATGAGGCATTCAGAAAATTAATGTTCCCTTCGGCTAGCCTCACATTGAAGTTGGTCAGTGCTGTTCGTTTGTGGTATAATCACTCCCTCTGTGATATGGCCAGCAAGATTTTACCTGCCGTCCCAGAAGAACTTAGAGCCTCGTTGGCCCATACCATCCAGATGGCCAAAATGCGCTCAAATAGGTGAATCTGGTTGGCCTTGATACTATTGATGATCTAGGTTGAGCAGTTGGCACTAATCTGGTGCTTCGTTGCCATCTGTGGATGCTTTCCACAAGGTACTTAGGAGAAGTACAGGCCATCTTTAGGGAAAAGCCCTTTAATGGCTCACATCTGTTCAGCAAGAATCATATTCTGCCTTAAGGAGAGTGGGACCGGAGCCTGCGCTCTAAATCTTTTGACCCCTGCCAAGCAGTTTCCTCACTAGTTCATGAAAATCCGAGGCTACTCCAGGGGGTTCAGGTACAGACAACGCCAGTCACCCGAGTCTTTTCGAGGCCCGGGGTCGTGGATCTGGCAATCAAAGAGCAGATCACTAAGGCCATCCGTCTTCTCAGCCTCCTTTCCCTGTGCCAGCAACCTCAAAGTCACTTTAGCTTGCGATTAAAATACACAACCAGCCTTTAGAATGCAGGATCCAGCAGTTTCTTCTAGGGCGGCGATCCATTACCTCTGACAGATGGGCCCTCCAAATCGTGCAGGATGGCTATGTCCTCCCCTTTTTTCTGCCCCACCACACCTTTCTCCCACATCAGAACAGCTCTGAGGATCACCTGTCCATTCTGATGCAAGAGGTGCAAACGTTTTCTTTCCTACAAAGAGGGTTCTGTAATGGGGACACATTATTACCTTATTGTTTCCTTGTGCTGAAGAACGATAGTGAGCTTTGACCTATCTTAGATCTTCTCCCTCTGAATGCCTTCATATGGAAGGACGCTTTTGGAACATCAGGGGCACACTTTTAAATCCCCAGTAGCATAATGATACCAAATAAATTCGACAGATTTTGCCTACCAGCTTCAGCTCTACATTTGTGACTGTATTATTGGAAGGGATGCCTAGTCTGTGCCTGGTCTTGGGTGGCAAAGGAGGAGGCTTTTGTTCTCATTAAAGTAAAACTTGTAACCAATAATAGCCACTGCTTTCTTTTTTTTCCCCTGACAGAGATTGTACAATTTCTACTCGAACATGGAGCCAATATTAACGACCCCGGTGGTCCACTGTGTGAAGGGATTACACCTCTTCATGATGCCCTTGCCTGCGGTAACTTTGAAGTGGCGCAGTTGCTCATACAGAGAGGGGCCTCTGCAACACAGAGAAATGCCAAGGTAAGATGGATTGCACACATCTAAATTTTGGAGTAGCTTCTTTCTTCTTGTTTCTTTTGGTCATGGACAGTATTAGTCTTGTGTTGGAAAATTGGTCCTTTTGCCTTTTTGTGAGCTGTAGGTTTTCTATGAAGCCATACGATTTATGATTGAGAACACTATTCCTTGACCCTGGTGCTCTCATGTACCAACTGGTCAAACCTCTGTCTTTACTACACATGCTGGTGCACATTGCATGGAACTTATGAGCTTTGTATGGAACAGTTTTCAGATACATGAAGTGCAATGGAAAACACATTATAGTGTAAACAAAGTGGAAAGCAGAGAGAGCTAAAGTGATAGACATTGAATTGGGAACAATGCAAGCCGAGCACTTGAGGTTAGTTGAGAGATATTCATTAGTTGTCCGTGTTTAGATGTTTCCTGAAAGAGCGATAAGTGGGCCAAGCTCTTAAGGGTGCTGGAGGAGAGCTCTAGGGTGATCTTGCTGCACATATGAATCTTTAGGAAGATTTAAAGCTTTGGATTTCCAGGTGTAGTGAGATTTTCCTTTTATCTTCCTGAGCTGATAGGCAACACTTAGGGTAGGGAGGATTCTTTAGGTGAGTGCCCGTGTATGCCACACAACTGATTTTACAATTAATTCTCCTTTGGGTGTAGCTGTGGTCATCATTTTTTATAGATCAATACTCTAGCTGCAGAGAGGAGAACTTCTTTCAGTGGGTAAGTGAAGAAGACAATTTGAATGCAGGTATTTAATCTTTTTAGTCTGTGAAATGGATGTATTATTTGAGTTTGGACGAGTTGAGTGAAATGGTGGTGAAACCAAATGATTTCATTGAGGAAGATCTGGATGGATAAACGCCATTCACCTTCAGTTTGTCAATTAGTGAGATGTGACATTTATATTTGTGTCTGAGTGCCATGAGGTATAACTAATTTTTGTGCATTAAGAAGTTGTTTGCCTTTCATTTCTGAACTTTTGTTAGGTAAGAGTGCAGTGTGATCCTTCTGGTGGTTGATGAATCTTTTTGGTAGAGTTGTGTGTCGTCCACATACTAGTACATAGGGACTCCATGTTCCCAAATGGAGAACTCGGGTGTCAGAGTTTAAAAATGTGTATGCAGAGATTGATTGTTGAGGAACACCATATGAGAGAGTTCTTTCCAAAGTGAACCTTTCCATCTTTATCAACAAATGATGATTCGCTACAGAGGGTGCAAACTATTCCAGATCTTGGCCTCGGAAATCCCTGCGGTGCTCAAGTTTATTCCAAATGATGGAATAAAAGGTGACCACGTTTTTTGTTTTCTTGGACGCTGATTTTCAGTGGAGGTTGACTGTGTGTGATAGGTTCACTGCTTAAGGCGTGGCTCGGTCCTCAGGCTCAAATCATGGCCCTCTCTTGGATTACGTATTTAACACGCATACTGGGTCCTTTTAGTATGGGCCTGTATCTTACATTCACCCATGTGGAGGATCAGAGTTTAGCGATGGCAAGAATAGGAGCAGTTTGCCGATTGCGGCAGACTCTGGAATCTCTGTTGCTAAGGTTACAGTATTCAGAGTGCAGCCAGCTTCCTTATCTTTTGCTGATTTAGAGTGCTGTACCTTCACTGCTGCACTTAGAACATTTGCCCTATGTGGCTGATATTAAATCAAGCATTCCACCTATCACTTTTGTATATTATTATTAGCCTGGCGTTGGTACGCCTACCTAACTAGCTAATTTCCCCACCTGTCCAGAGCAGAGGATGTCACCCCAGGAGGTCAGAACAGTATCTCAGATGGCACGCAGGCAGAAACTAGCCTGGAAACACACCAGAGGCTTGTAGGTTTTCGGGGGGCACCTCTAAGAGGCCCTCTGGGTGTGTGTATTGATAACATATTTTGATAAATCCATCACTGGAATTAGAGTGGGTTTATCAATAATAGATGTTTGATACCAAACTTCCCTATCTTCAGTGAAGCCATCGTGCAGCTGGAGAACCGGTTTTCACCAGTGTCCAGAACATGTTTTAAAATGGCTTTCCTGATCATGCGTACTGGCAATAACAGGACTGACCAGCACAGGGACATATCTGCTCATGCCGGGTCTGGTGGCTCAGTGGACTAATGCATCCACTGCAGAGGCCTGTGTTCGGCCTCATGGTCATAGTTTCCAATCCCAGCGGGTGCACTCAGCCTTTCATCCATCTGAGGCCGATAAAATGAGTACCACTGAGTTGGATAAAAATAAACATCTGTTATTCAGCGCCAAGATACCTACGGGTGAACGTGCGCTTTACAAATACACATTGTTATATGCTCATGCAGGTATGCCCTCACCTCTAATATTCAGCACCATACCTTAGGGCTGTCAGGACTGCTGTAGGGGTGACTTACAAATATTACATGCAGTGTTAGAGGACATGGCACACAAGGATGTGTGACATGTTGTGTTTTCACTTTTGTCTGCACCAAGACACGCAGCCTTCAATGGCTGCCTTTGCATGTTCTTGATGAGGGGTCCCTTAGGGTGGCACAATTTTTGCTGCTGCCATTAGGTACCGTCTTTAGTGCCGCAGGACCTAGGTACCAGATCATTTATTAGGAACCTGTAGAGGGTGCTAAAGGTTTTGCCAATTGGGAGAAACAATTGAACATTTTTGGAAAAGAGCTCTGGCGACCTGGTTAGCAGGAACTCAGCACACTTCCAGTCGAAATCAGTTTCCCGGCAAAAAGTGGGGATGACCATGTCAAAAAGAGCTACTTTCCTACGATGAAGATTTGATATTTTAATGCCTTTTGTCCCATCAGTGTTCAATTTTTTGGAACTGCGAACATTGAAAGTATACATTATTCTTGCCACAATGGAAGACTGGTTAGCATAGAAGGAATTGAGTATAACTAGCTTGTTGAGATGGTATCTGTGAGAAGTTGGCCTGGTAGGGGATGTTTCCAATTCTGGAACCACCTACTACCTGACCAAACAATCCCCTTATGGTGTCTGGTTGTAAGTCAACCTTATTAGACAAGCTATCCTAGTGGTAGCATGGACTAAGCAGCCTAAAGGCTTAACTTAAGAGGTCGTGTTAAGCGAGCTGTTTTACCACATACAATCCTGTAATACCAAATGAAAGGACACCACACAAGTATATATTATAAAAATATATGTGTTTATTACTAAAAACAATCCCCAGTATTCTTTATGAATAAAGGGGCACAAGCGTTAAATCAAAAGCACTGTTTAAACATACAAAGTTGCACAATTATGGATGAGGGCAGGGGGCCACTCAAACCATATACTAAACAAGTGGTATAAGAGAGGCCACTCGAACAGTGGTTAGGCCTAGGGCCTAGGGAATCGCTGGGAGCAGTCAGGACAAGCAATGCTGAAGTCGGGAATGGCCCTCGGGATTCGGGAGATGTGCGGAAAGCGCACGCATGCACCAATGTTAACCAATGGTGCGTAAAAGTCAAATAGTTAAAGTTTAAGGACACTTCCGCTGAACCTAGAGGAACAAAACTTAACACACAGACCCTAGAGGTGTGCACCAGTGTGGGAACACCGGCGGAGCAAAGTTACCTCACCCACAGGAAGTGGGTGCACAGGGTCGAAGTGGCGTCGGGTTTTGACACGCAGGCTCTTGGTGCTTGAAGCTGAAAGGGCTGCAGGCAGGGTGAAGACGAAGTGTCCGGTGGAGTCCAAGGGTGGACTCAAGTTGTAGAGTACCTGAAAGCAGAGGGGACAGAGTCTGGGTCACTCAGCAGTGACCAGGGTGGAACCAGGACGGAACCAGGCAATGTCGGGCGCAATCAGGTGGTCGTCGAGGCGCTTCTCTTCGCTGTCACGTGGGCTCTGGGGCATCTGCGACGTCCAGGAGCCGGTCACGATCTGTCCCACGCAGGCTCTCACCGTCGGTGCAGTCGGCTTCCGGTTTGGAGCAAACAAGCCTTGGTAAGAGCAATCCACGCGGGATTGGAAGATGGCGTCTCACTCGGACCAGGAAGGTCAGAGTCGGGGCTCCCTTTCAGGGGAGCTGGTGTGGATCTAGAGCAACTAGAATCACGAGTCTTCTTTTGTAGTTCGTCGGCACAGGGACCACAAGCCAGCTGGCAAGTGACCGGGCCAACGCGTTGAGCCAAATCGTGCCAAAGGGCCCCACGCAGCACTCGTCGAGTGTGGAGGGCTGAACTTCGGCTCAGGAGTAGCTCAGGGTGGGGGCTTCTCAAACCCCGGTGTACAGCTTCGAGGGTCACTCGTGGGCTGCACGGTCAGCGTCTCGTGGTCACTTCAAGATGGCGTGCCCCACGCTTCCGGTCGCCTCCACGGGTCTCAGCTTTGCAGGGACTGTGGATCGGGCTGTTAGAAGCTGGGCAGGCTTGATCTCGTCGATCTCAGTCGCTCGAGTTCCGGCGGGAACTGCAACCAAGTAGACGTCGAGGGCTGGATGGTGCCTGCTGCTGCAGGGTGGTCACTCCTTGACCACAAGGGAGATTCTTCGGGCTTCCACGTTGAGATGGAGGGCGAAGGGTCCAGAATATCGTTTCAAATGTTTCTTCCAGGAAATCTGATGTGCATTGGCACTGCTCCCACTCTTATTCGAATCTGGTGGGCGTGATTACCTGCTAGGTCCCCTCCTATGGGTGGGACCCAGGAAGTGGGTGGATACACCCCCTTCCTTTGATCCAGGCCGCCCTGGCACGAGGGCTGGAGTGCCCCAGAACCGGTTTGGCCGGATTATGCAAGGGGCAGCCTTGTGCGCCCCAGGCAGTGTCTGGTTTCTTTCAAACCTCCCTGCTACAATACACTATCTCCTGTCTGGAGGGCGGTGACACCCTCCTGTGACAGGAAACCCTTTGTCCAGGACCCCCTTGACTGGGTTTCGGTCAGCTCCAGGGGTCCAGACATTTGTCTGTGGCAGAGGCATCCATTTTGTGGATCTTAAGGCCTTTGGAGAAATCAACCGCATTAAAGTGAAGTAACATGTCTTACCCCTCTAGAGGGGTGGAATGCCATCCCCGTCGCCAGAACTGGCGAGGGGATGGTATTCCAAAGCGTATGACACCTTACACGACATGTTTTGATAAAGCCAAACCAGAGTTGCTAAATAACCGCGAGGATTATAAGGCACTTAATAGTATATGGTATGGCATTATCCTGAAACAGCTTAGGGATTTGTTCCCGACGGCTGCAGACAGGCTCAGCTCATGCTAGAGCTCCATCTCACATAAAAACCATGCACCCAGCCTCCAGGATTGGTGAGGCCTGTCTATAGGAGTGGCTCACAGGTTTACATGTGTCCAGATATAGGTTTAGACATAGGTATACTATATCTAAGCAAGGGGTGTGTACACCACCTTACCCCAGCTGAGTGATCAGCCAGTTGTGTCAATTTAAGAACCAGCCAGGGGTGGCAAAAGATATGCTGCAGCCCCTGGTAGGCCTTAGTGGCTCCTGTGCCCTGTGCACCTATAGTGCATTCTACAGGGGCTGACAAGGAGTCCATTTCCAATTGGTATGTACCTAGGGTACATGGAATCCATTTTACAGAGAGAGCAGATGGCCTGGGGCCCTGATTAGCAGGGAACCAGGTCAACTAAGTCAAAAAACCAGCTAAACACAGGCAAAAAATCTGGGGTAACCATAGTCAGGTAGCCACCTTCCTACATAACCCCCCCCCAAACGAAAGGAGATAAGGCTATCCTTGGCCAGGTAAGCCTATATTGCCTGAGTGGCCATATAAGGAAGTACCTGCACTAGCATGGGTACCCCCTGTCTCATGGTCCACTAAGCAGTCCCTCACCCTTTGGGTATTAGAGGGTCTCCACCATAGGGAATCACTACCTTGGGTGTGTTTATGCAAAGTTAAAGGCTGGTTTGGATATGGAGTATTGAAGCGAGGCTCTACTAATTTAGGGCTTAGCTTCCTCCAATTATCTTCCACCATGTGTGCCTTTCTTTCTTTAACTGAGTTGCACTGTGCTCTCAGGGTCAACCTCTGGCTACCTAAAGCTGGAGGCTGGGTCCCTCTGTTTGGCTTGCTGGAGGGACAGTTCAGGTTTGGGCCCTTTGGGTCCCAGGTTTGGCTGTGCCCAACAGAATCCATCTGTGGGAGGTCCCTAACTGTTTTTAAGGGGGCTCCCTTAGGAGTTTTTAAAGTTTTCACCTTACTAGGGCTACTAGTTTTGGTGCACCTAATCTTTTGATGGGGGTGCTTTATTTGACAGGGGGCCCTCTGGGTCTCACTGTCCTTCTTGTCCTCTGCAGCCCTGGGCTGGCTAAGGCAAGGGAGAGAGGGGCAGGTTACCTGCTCCAGACTGGGTCCCACCTGAGAAGGGTCCACTGACATCAGAGGTTCTGTCAGGCTAGGCCCAACCACCTCTGGGGCAGTTCCTTCATCAGGGGTAAGATCAGTTCCCTGAGGAGGCTGATCCTGTCCTAAAGTCTGGTGAGGGGGAGATTTCTCTTCCTCCTCCATGCTCTCAGTTTGTGTGGAGTTATCCATCATTTCAGGTTTCACAACACACGTGTCAGTTTGAGTTTGGGCTGTGGCCATCACAGCCCCACCAACCTTTTCAGGAGGAGACTCAGTTTGGGTTTCTGCTGTTATCATAACAGCTTTGCTATTCTGTTCAGGAAGAGCTTTTGCTAAAGATGGGGCAGGGAGTATCTCCGCCCTACCAACCTTTTCAGGAAGGACATCTTGAATTGGGGCTGTAGCCATTACAGCCCCACTAACCTTTCCATTGGAATTTACCATTCTAGAATGGATTTCCTGTTCAACCCCAGCCCAGGCTGAGATTTCTAAATCATTACCCAGTAGACAGTCTACAGGCAAGTTTGGGGACACTGCCACTCTCTTTGGGCCAGTGACACCTCCCCAGCTGAGACTTACTACTGCCATGGGGTGATTTGTTTGGATGCCATCAATGTTTATTACCTGGTATGTGGCACCAGGTAAAAGTTGCTTAGAGGGGACTATGCCATCAGCCACCATGGTGATGCTAGCCCCTGTGTCTCTAAAAGCTTCAACTCTTAAACCATTGATGATGGGTTCTTGTCTATACTTGCTCAAAGTATTTGGGCAAGCAGAGAAGTTGGCAAACCCCATGCCAGCCTCATAAACAAGATCATTGGGTGATGGGGACCTGGATAGGCCAGGGTCCACCTGATTTCCAAAAGTAAACCCACCCAGATTCCTGGGTGTGCTTCCACTTCCTGGGGGATTACTGCTGACAGTAACAGGAGGTGTTGAAGCTGGCTTTGGAGGTATATTTTCTTTATTGTTATTCTTGGGACAACAGCTGTCTGTTTTGTAATGCCCCACCTGTTTACAGGGATAACAATAGGGTTTTTTCTCAGTTGAAGAAGTGTCTTGGGACCCACCCCCATCCTTGGAGTTTTGGGGCCCTGGGGAAGTCTTTTCTTTACTTTTATCCCCACCCTTATCTTGAGGCTTGGTAGACTCCTTCTTCTGGTTACTGTCCTGATTCTTAGGCCTAATCCTGGTTCTGACCCATTTGTCTGCCTTCTTTCCCAATTCTTGGGGAGAGGTCAGATCAGAGTCTACCAGGTGCTGGTGTAAGAGCTGGTTCTGACAATTACTTAGGATCTGCTCCCTCATAATCAAATTATACAATCCTGTAAAGTCATGTACTTTGCTGCCATGTAGCCAACCCTCCAGAGCCTTAGTAGCACAATCTACAAAATCAGTCCAGTCCTGAGTCTGTGTCTTCTGGGTATCTCTGAACTTCAACCTGTACTGTTCAGTGGTTAAGCCAAACCCATCTATCAGAACACTCTTCAGGACTTTGTATTTGTTTGCATCCTCATGTCTGACAGTGAGGAGCTTGTCCCTCCCTTTCTCTGAAAAGGAGTACCATAAGATTGCTGCCCACTGTTCCTCAGGAACCTGCTGTACCATGCAGGCTCTCTCAAGAGCAGTCATCCATTTGTGGATGTCATCCCCTTCTTTGAAGGGGGGCACAATCTTTGTCAGGTTTCTACTATCATAGGACCTGGGTTTCTCTTTTGGAATATTGCTGCCACCAGTGGCATCTAAGCCACACAATTTCTGCTCTCTTGCCAAGGCAAGTTTAGCTTGAGCTAAGGTAAGCTTAGCTTGACTCAGGGCTACCTCCTCTCTCTCTATCTGGAGTCTGACAGCCCTCATTCTAGCCCTATGCTCAGCTTTCTGAGAAGCACTCATGCCTCTCTCTGATTCTCTGGAGGCACTAGAAAGATGAGAGTCCCCTGAGGGAGATCTCACTCTTCTGTTGCCTGGGAGAATCACATGTTGGGTTCTGGGGAGGTGCTGGCCCTCTCCATTCCCCAGTAGGTCCAAGTTGGCCTGGCTAAGCCTACCAACTGGAACCTGGCTACCCTGATCCTGTACTTCTAAGTCCTCAACCTCTGAGTCCTCATCCAAGTCATCATCATCCTCCTCTTCAGGGGGATCAACTGCAGGGGGGTTCCCTTCAGTTCCTGTATCTAGGGAAGCTGCTTTTGCCTTCTCTAAGTCATCCTGTTCTAGGAGTTCTACTAGGATTAGGCAGGTGGGGCTTCTGCCCCTTTTTAACCCTCTTGCTTTGCACAAGACAATCAAGTCTCTGCGGGTTAGTTTGTCATATCCAGAAGTTGCCTGGGTAGGGTCAACTGTCACAGGACTAGACCCTGAGGCCTTTCCTGTGTCGGACATGGTTACTAGTGAGGTGTAAGTGGTGCACTTACCTACACTAAGTGTTTTCCTACTGGACCTTGCTAGTGAGTTGTAGTCAGGGGTGTGCTACTCCCTTCAACCTACAACTACTAAGTTCAGTAGAACTTAATATGCTAAGCTTTTGATTTTATATGTACCTAGAGGTACTTGATGTGATCTTTCAATTTGATATAAAGATTGCAATGGTAAAACAACAGCAAGCTCAAATCCGCACCGCTGCTCACCAATGTGAGAAGTTGGCCTGGTAGGGGATGTTTCCAATTCTGGAACCACCTATTACCTGACCAAACAATCCCCTTATGGTGTCTGGTTGTAAGTCAACCTTATTAGACAAGCTATCCTAGTGGTAGCATGGACTAAGCAGCCTAAAGGCTTAACTTAAGAGGTCGTGTTAAGCGAGCTGTTTTACCACATACAATCCTGTAATACCAAATGAAAGGACACCACACAAGTATATATTATAAAAATATATGTGTTTATTACTAAAAACAATCCCCAGTATTCTTTATGAATAAAGGGGCACAAGCGTTAAATCAAAAGCACTGTTTAAACATACAAAGTTGCACAATTATGGATGAGGGCAGGGGGCCACTCAAACCATATACTAAACAAGTGGTATAAGAGAGGCCACTCGAACAGTGGTTAGGCCTAGGGCCTAGGGAATCGCTGGGAGCAGTCAGGACAAGCAATGCTGAAGTCGGGAATGGCCCTCGGGATTCGGGAGATGTGCGGAAAGCGCACGCATGCACCAATGTTAACCAATGGTGCGTAAAAGTCAAATAGTTAAAGTTTAAGGACACTTCCGCTGAACCTAGAGGAACAAAACTTAACACACAGACCCTAGAGGTGTGCACCAGTGTGGGAACACCGGCGGAGCAAAGTTACCTCACCCACAGGAAGTGGGTGCACAGGGTCGAAGTGGCGTCGGGTTTTGACACGCAGGCTCTTGGTGCTTGAAGCTGAAAGGGCTGCAGGCAGGGTGAAGACGAAGTGTCCGGTGGAGTCCAAGGGTGGACTCAAGTTGTAGAGTACCTGAAAGCAGAGGGGACAGAGTCTGGGTCACTCAGCAGTGACCAGGGTGGAACCAGGACGGAACCAGGCAATGTCGGGCGCAATCAGGTGGTCGTCGAGGCGCTTCTCTTCGCTGTCACGTGGGCTCTGGGGCATCTGCGACGTCCAGGAGCCGGTCACGATCTGTCCCACGCAGGCTCTCACCGTCGGTGCAGTCGGCTTCCGGTTTGGAGCAAACAAGCCTTGGTAAGAGCAATCCACGCGGGATTGGAAGATGGCGTCTCACTCGGACCAGGAAGGTCAGAGTCGGGGCTCCCTTTCAGGGGAGCTGGTGTGGATCTAGAGCAACTAGAATCACGAGTCTTCTTTTGTAGTTCGTCGGCACAGGGACCACAAGCCAGCTGGCAAGTGACCGGGCCAACGCGTTGAGCCAAATCGTGCCAAAGGGCCCCACGCAGCACTCGTCGAGTGTGGAGGGCTGAACTTCGGCTCAGGAGTAGCTCAGGGTGGGGGCTTCTCAAACCCCGGTGTACAGCTTCGAGGGTCACTCGTGGGCTGCACGGTCAGCGTCTCGTGGTCACTTCAAGATGGCGTGCCCCACGCTTCCGGTCGCCTCCACGGGTCTCAGCTTTGCAGGGACTGTGGATCGGGCTGTTAGAAGCTGGGCAGGCTTGATCTCGTCGATCTCAGTCGCTCGAGTTCCGGCGGGAACTGCAACCAAGTAGACGTCGAGGGCTGGATGGTGCCTGCTGCTGCAGGGTGGTCACTCCTTGACCACAAGGGAGATTCTTCGGGCTTCCACGTTGAGATGGAGGGCGAAGGGTCCAGAATATCGTTTCAAATGTTTCTTCCAGGAAATCTGATGTGCATTGGCACTGCTCCCACTCTTATTCGAATCTGGTGGGCGTGATTACCTGCTAGGTCCCCTCCTATGGGTGGGACCCAGGAAGTGGGTGGATACACCCCCTTCCTTTGATCCAGGCCGCCCTGGCACGAGGGCTGGAGTGCCCCAGAACCGGTTTGGCCGGATTATGCAAGGGGCAGCCTTGTGCGCCCCAGGCAGTGTCTGGTTTCTTTCAAACCTCCCTGCTACAATACACTATCTCCTGTCTGGAGGGCGGTGACACCCTCCTGTGACAGGAAACCCTTTGTCCAGGACCCCCTTGACTGGGTTTCGGTCAGCTCCAGGGGTCCAGACATTTGTCTGTGGCAGAGGCATCCATTTTGTGGATCTTAAGGCCTTTGGAGAAATCAACCGCATTAAAGTGAAGTAACATGTCTTACCCCTCTAGAGGGGTGGAATGCCATCCCCGTCGCCAGAACTGGCGAGGGGATGGTATTCCAAAGCGTATGACACCTTACACGACATGTTTTGATAAAGCCAAACCAGAGTTGCTAAATAACCGCGAGGATTATAAGGCACTTAATAGTATATGGTATGGCATTATCCTGAAACAGCTTAGGGATTTGTTCCCGACGGCTGCAGACAGGCTCAGCTCATGCTAGAGCTCCATCTCACATAAAAACCATGCACCCAGCCTCCAGGATTGGTGAGGCCTGTCTATAGGAGTGGCTCACAGGTTTACATGTGTCCAGATATAGGTTTAGACATAGGTATACTATATCTAAGCAAGGGGTGTGTACACCACCTTACCCCAGCTGAGTGATCAGCCAGTTGTGTCAATTTAAGAACCAGCCAGGGGTGGCAAAAGATATGCTGCAGCCCCTGGTAGGCCTTAGTGGCTCCTGTGCCCTGTGCACCTATAGTGCATTCTACAGGGGCTGACAAGGAGTCCATTTCCAATTGGTATGTACCTAGGGTACATGGAATCCATTTTACAGAGAGAGCAGATGGCCTGGGGCCCTGATTAGCAGGGAACCAGGTCAACTAAGTCAAAAAACCAGCTAAACACAGGCAAAAAATCTGGGGTAACCATAGTCAGGTAGCCACCTTCCTACAGTATCCGAAGGCACTTTGAGCTTAGAAGTCCTCAACTAAATGTTTTCTTTTGCAAACTATAGTGATGCTTCCTTAATTGTAAATGGTTCAATCTCCCCTACATTTCTTGCAAATTGTAATGCTAAGAGGAGTAGTGCCTGTGCAAAACAGCTACAGGTACTTTAGTTCTGAATTAAGGATCTGTTCAAAGGAGCTGATATTAGAAGGGTCATTTCTATATTCACCTTCCATATTAGTTAAGGCAGATTTACTAGGGTAAAGAGGACTCTCTTTGGTGATCCATTCCATAAACAAGGAAGATGATTGAGAAGACCTCTATGACGATCTATTCCCAGCTTTGTCCTGATGCAAAAACAAAAAGGTATGTTTTATTGAATCTGCAGCGAGAGCAGGTACAAGCCTCTGTCTGTTCACTGAATACAAAAGTATTTCCACTTGCTTCTATAAGTATTGGCAAAGGTTTTCCGGCATTCCAGAGGAATTTCTAAATGTGCAAAATGTTATGTGGTGAGGAACCAGGCTTGAGTTTCAGGGACTTGAGGTCATGGTGTAAGACCTTCCACAGCTGCTGCGATAGAAGAAGTGGATTGGTTTTGAGAGTGATCAATTGGCAATGAGTCCGTTGCAGAAGATTTGTGAACAAATGCGGTCTCAACCACGCTGGTGCTATGAGAGTCAGATTACATGATTCCCTCTTAGTTTTGCTAAGGGACCAGGAGAAATGGAAGCAGAAGCATTAATCAAGTCTTCAAAACCACTAACTCTCTGGTTCCTGGTTGCCAGCTCTGCTGGCAAAGAATGTACATTTCTCATTCTGTGGGGTCCAGTTGGTGCGCCCGCAGCATGCAAAGATTGTTTGCAGCTGGTCCAGATTGAGGCCACATTTGTGAAATCCGTTCATGAGTAGTTGAAGGCATCAGCCTAGTTATTCTCAACTAGAGGAAGGTGCTAGACTGAGAGACACACTGCTTGACTGCCTAGTCTCACAGACCTTGTGCATGCTCTGACAAATTATGACATTTTGTGTCTTTTTGGTTCCTGATGTAAGACTTGGAGGTGGTCATGAAAACCGGCTGACTGGAGCCATCTTAAAAACCAAGACGATAACTGGCCATGTTAAGACATTCATGTGAGCATTTTTTCCCTCCATAGTCCACAGTCCTTTTATGGAGAATTCTGCTTTTGAGTCCCTTACCCACCCCCAGGCCATACATTGATGCGTTTACTGCCGTGTCCTAACTGGATGAGAGGGCTTGAAAGGAATTTGGACGGAGCAGTTTTTAGGCATCCTTCACCAGATCAGCACCTGCCACTACTGTTCCAGCTCCTGCTGAATGTGACACAAATGGGGATCAACGGGATGCATTGTGACTAAAAGCCTCGAAGAGAGTTTAAAATTAGACTTGTGCTGTGCTGCGTTTCAAGAGGTTTGTGGCCATGGAAGCAAACTTTGAAATGCAATCCTGTTAGGTGAGAGCCAGGGAAAACAATGCCATGAAATGTCTTCAATCACTCTGAGGATAGGATGACTCAAGGATGGAAGAAAGATTGACTTGCTTTCATTTAGGGTGAGATCCCACAGTTGAAAAAAAGATATAGCCCATGAGAGTGCCGAAATGTGGAATGATGCGGCTCCACATTGGCCCCATTAGTGCTGGAAGGGATAGCTGTAGCCACATATAAGCACCACCCAAGCACATTGACTTCATTTCTTTCTATGCCTTCAAACACTGAACCAGAGCTAGCTCCTTCTCGTAAGATGGCATTTTTTTAGGAAAAATCATTTTCTAGTTTGCAGGGGAATATGTCCCCTCCTGAAAACTAAAGGGTTTAAGTCTTGTTGGGACTGTTGAAAACAGTTGTATGTGAAGAGGTGTCGCTCTGATGTTTGCGTTTGGGCCACAACTCTAAGTTGTGTGAGTGGTTTGTCATTATGCTTCCGAAGGCGATTCTGGATTATGAAGCCAATCTGTACTTCGCCTAACACCAGAGAAAGTCATGAAAGGCCTGTTCCCAAAGTTGAGAGCGCGGACGCATTCCAGCTCTCAGAGCCGCTCCATTGATAGGTCTTCATCACATCTTCGGGTAAGTCAAAATCCAAAAAGAAACATAAATGTCAAATTGGGCCTTGTCCAGTCCAAGCCACCCGTCTCCTGAGAGGTCACCCGGACATAATGGTGTGCTCCACTCTTGTTCCCGGTCCTTCTCAGAGAAACAAATTCTGCAGCTGATGCACCCAGAATTTCCAGGGCTATTGGCGATGTTGCTGCAGGTTGAGGTGTTAAAAGTAGCCATGTTGCGAATCTTTTGCACCCTGCCGGCTCCCTCTAGTGCGCATTGAGTCCTCATGGATCCATCAAGGTCACCAGTCTGGTTACCGCTGGAAAATCCACTTTCACTGCAGTCTGTTCCTCCTGAACTCGCTTTGGGTTCAGCTTGGACTCTGGAGCAGACGTAATGTCCTGTACCACGATCCACACCAGAGGATGGTACCATCCTACTGTCCTGGTCGACAACAAACCCGCCTCGACCTCAACCAAGGTTGTGCCCAGAACGTGACCAGCCCCTGTTTTCTCTGGCTGAGACACAAAACTGCAATTTGCCTAGAATCCACCTTCCAGAGATCCACTCAACTTTTCGGATTGGATTGTGACCAAAGCCTTTGGTGACGATGAAGATGATGGGGATGAATTTCCCTCACAATATGATTCTAACAATTTCCATCAGGTTAGAGGCCAGTGTACTGGACACCTACCCTGACACTTAGCTGGGTTCTCGCCGTTGTCCCTCAATGTAAGAGTGAGCCTCATTAGCTGTGGTCATCAGAAGGGCAGCTGAAGTCCTGGACGTATAATTGGCATATATTGAAGTAAGAACCAATGTACTCAATGAATTTATGCAACCTAGGCAAACCTTGTCTGAGCCCCTGCTACCTTTCAACAAAGCCCTGACTGATACCCTCATAGGCACCTGGGCTCCACCTGCTTCCTTTCCAACAGTAAATGGACAAGTAGCAAATAACCACACACCTCCTCCGAGGGACCCTGTTGAACCTTGTACTCCGGGGAGCCTAGTGGTTCAAGCTACCATTAGCAGGATCAACCCATGGGTAAATACGTCTATGCAATATGGGACTCAGTCATGTAGATATTGCCAACAGTCCCGGAAGAGTTCTGCGCCAATTTGGCTCAGTCCATTCAGAATGTGGGCACATATGCCATACGTTCGGGTCTAGACACAACTGAATAATTAGGTGGAGCAGTTGGGACGAGCGTGGTACTCCAGTACCACATCTGGATGAGGTCCATAGGCATCTTTGGTGACATTCATGCATTGCTCATGGAGATAACTTTTGATGGCTCTCACCTCTTTGGTGAGAAGGCAGACTTGCCCTCAAGGTCCTTAAAATAAGTAGAGCCACATTTGCGCTCCTCAGTATCTCTACACACTGATATCAGTGTTCACAATAGTTTGACCCCTTTTGAGGCATCAGCAGGGGTTTCACTTATAAGCAACAATAATGCCCACCACCTCAACAGTAAGCACCCCGGTACTTTCAAGGTAGAGGCTCCAACAGACAGTGTCCAGGTCTGCAGGGACAATGAATCTTCCTGTCCCCTACTCCTTTGGCAGCATCCTCCAAGCTGCTTTAGTTTCCCCTTCACAGCGCATAACCACTTTGTGGGATACAGAATCAGTTAACTTCTCCGCGCATGCCAGGCCATAATATCCAATGGGTGGGTTCAACTGATAGTTCAGCTGGGCTGCCCCCTACCATTCCATTCTGACCCATCGCCTCTTCCACCCACATCAGAGCGCTTTCAGAGGATCACTCATCCATTTTGCTGCTCTTTTAGCAAAAGGAGCCATAGAGAGGGTCCCTTTTTTGGAAATCTGAACTGGATGTTACTCTTGTTAAATCCTTGTGTCTTGAAAGAACAGTGACCTTCATCCTAGTTTAGATCTTTGATCTCTGAATTTCTTCCATTGGAAGGACAAATTCAAGAAAGTTGCCCCATGTTATCTCTACCCTGGATCCCGGAGACTGGATAGTAAGGCTGGACCTCTATTTCCATGTTCCATCTTGCAGGCCAACAGGCGCTACTTGTGGTACAATGTGGGCCATTAGCACTTTCAGCCTCACCAGTGGGTGTTCACAAAGATGATGGTAGTGGTCGCAGCATACACTCTGAGGTCGGGTGAACTAGTTTTCACCTACCTCGACAACAGGCTGTTGAAGGCTGGCTCACCACACTTAGTCGGAAACCATTTGCAGACGACAGTGAACTTTCTAACATTGTTGAGGTTCACTGTCAATGTGCTGAAGTCTCGCGTCACTCCTTCTCAGATGCTCCCTTTTCTTTGGCACTATGTTGGATACAGTGTATTACCTGGCCTTCCCTCAGGATCAGTAATCTCAGGACATTCAGGCTGTGATCCCGATGTTTTGGCCTCAATCCTGGATCTTAGTTAGGGTGCCTCTTAAAACTTCTTGCCCTTTTGGCCTCCCATGTCGACCACACCAGGTGGTGTACGTGGGCTCTGCAGTGGGATTTGAAGTCTCAGTGGGCAGCACCAAGATAAAACCCTTCTATTATAATGGTAGGGCAGCGAACCAAAGATGTAGCCTTAATTATGATTGGCAATCCAGAGACCGTGTTAAGGTCACTTACGGTCTGGTATAGAAGGTTTACTGTTTAGAGACACCAGCAAGGAGTCTTGGTGTGGTCTTCAAATATGGAGTTATTTCAACTTATCTTATCAGTGTGGTTCAACAGCGTGATGAAGTCAAGCGATAGAAGTCTGTCCAGACATGTAAAAAAAAAAGGCCTTTTTTTTTACATGTCTGGACAGACTTGCAAAAAACCAATTGTCCTGATGATGGTCTAAAGGATTGATGCCACACAGACCGAAACGTCAACCTTCTCGTCAACTCCAAGAAAAACTTCTCCGTTTCTTTAGTAATATTTATTCATTTTTGGATAATATTTGCTTTATTATCAATCTAGGAGCTGATGTAGGTTATGAATTGTGTCCAAATTGAGTTGTACATCTCTTCATAATTTTGTTTTGCTGATACCTTGTTCTTTCTAAAATGTACCCCTTCTAAATTTGAAATTTGAAAACTATATAAATTTATTTTATATAAATAGAACTTTCCGTGTGCTTTGTATTTGTAAATAACATTCATTGTGGTAGTCCTTGTGGACACTGTCGAGTCTGATCGTATTTGACTAACTCATGAGTAATTGAAAGAAAAGAACGATAATAGTACAAACAAAATCTCTTGTAGACATTCTTTACCTTGAAACTGTTTATTGCCCAAGCCTACAAGGGTATTTTGGGTTTCCCATTTTTTTCAAACATCTTCCCTGACAAACTGGTGCTGAGGACTAGAATAGCATTTCTACCAAATGTTGTGACTCCCGTTCATGTCGGACAGTCCATCACACTTCCGATCTACTTTGCCTCACTCCTCATTTGTAATTCCATAAGAAAGCTGAACTTTTACATCGATTGCACCAAAGCCCATCGACTGGCGATTAGTTCTTTGTGGGGTTCTCTGGGGCAAAAAAAAAGGCAAGGCAGTGCAGAAAATAATAGTATAGTTCTCTGCATTAAGATCTGCTACGCAGTAGCCAAAAGCAGCTCCCACAGGGAATGCGGGTCCATTCCACTAGGGCCAAGGTGCTTATCCAGTATTAGGGGTGTCTTTCATAGATTCACATGCCTGAATCATTCCCCGTCGTCGAGACGGGAGCCTCCGGTAATATATATATATATAAGTAATGTCCTATAGACATACATAGAGAAAAATAGGCCTACGGGCCTCACCTTAGTAGCCTATCCTTGTCCTTATGCAAAAAGGACCAAACTCTTAGAGCCAGCCAATCAGCTAGCACCTCCCTCTAGAACCTTCCCTGCTGGAGCCTCAGTCTCTCAGATTTTCTACTGCACGTTGTGCTAGGGAGTCTCCAGCCTGAGCTCTCCTCAGGATATCTTCAAAAACTACTTTTATCACTTTGGAAAAGGATTATCTTCTCAAATTCTTCATCAGAGATACTTCAGACACATCTCTTGCAGTAAGTGCTGTCTTTCCTTACCACTTTTAAGGAAATGTCTGGATCCCAGAAGAAAGCCCTTTTCAGGGCCTGCTCTTCATGTGGGAAGAAAAGGCTCCATGTGGAAGACAAGCACGACCTGTGCTTATATTGCCTTTACCCGGACCATGTCCCCAAGGACTGTAAAATCTGTCGCTCTTTCCCTAACAAGACTCTAAGGGACAGAGAAGGTCGACTTCTAATTTGGCTGGACAGGCTTAAGCAAAGGGATAATGTGGAGTCCTCAGAGGGCAGCTTCTCCATGGCTTCGGACGCCTCCCTCAAAAGGCCAAGGGGGGACCCCCCTGGACCTTCAGACGCTCCTCCTATGAAGATGCTAAAGAAATCTTCAGAGGCAAAATCTACGACCTCCTCAGTGTCTGACTCAGGCTCTCAGGCCTTCAAGAAGCCTGCGCACTCTTCCACCAAGCCTACGCCATCTTCGGCGCAAAAGAGCTGTGACGCCACTCGCCGTCTCCACAACGACGACGACGGCGTCGTCAGTCCTCGCATCGACGACGACCACTCCATCATCATCGTCGTCGGCAGGTAGGCCCATCCCATCGGTCATACTGCCAAAACAGTCGTCGACTAAAACCACACAGACGACGAAATTGGGGCCGTCGACGACGACCCCGTCGACGAAGAGCTCGTCGACGTCAAAATCGGGGCCATCGGCAATGCCACCGTCGACGAGGAACCCATCGTTGACGACGACGACACCGTCGACGAGGACCCCATCGTCGACGAGGCCAGGGACGTCGACGACGAGAAGCCCGCCGTCGACGCAAGACTCGTCGCCGAGACCGTCGACGAAGAAGACGTCGACGAGGAATGAATCGTCGACGAGAAACGAGTCGTCGACGAGTGCGTCGTCGACGAGGACGTCGTCCACGACCGCGTCGTCAACGAAAACATCGACGACGACTAAAATCTCGTCGCTTCACACACCAACGACGGAGGACATGCCGTCGACGACAAAACCGTCGACGGGAGGGTCGTCTACGACTAAGGACACCGAGGAACCATGGAAGAAGTCCAAGCTAGTGGAAACGTCGTCATGGACGCTGCCGCCGCCGACGCCACCGCGCAAATTAACGAAGAAGCTGATCACGCCTGAAACCACATCACCAAGCAAAGTACAAAGCAACTTACCTTCTGATTTTCTCCAGAGTGAAGAATCGGAGGAGGAAGCGACGACTCAGGCTATGTCCATCTCGGACCTCCACGTCAAATGCCAAAGCACTGACGAGGAACAGGAGGAATTTACCTGCCAGGAACACACTTTCCAGGCGGAGGTACAGACGGAGGTGACCCCAATGGTGTGCCTTCCTGCGTCTATCGTGGATGACCTTAAACATCTCATCCAGGACTATAAGCAGCGCTTCCCGGAGGCTCAGGCCGCTGAGGATAGGGGCCCAACGCCAACTGCATCTGCCCCACCGGCAGCCCCACGGACAACACGACCACCTCCACAGGCCTCCCATGAGGCAGTCTCGCCTCAAGTAGTGGAATCCTCAGATGAGGAAGCTGAAGAGATGGAAGAGGGCGAAGTCCCCGAGGATAAAACGGATCAGGACGAAGACGACGAGTATGTCGCGCCCTCCCCTGCTTCACCCCAACCACGCCAGTCGGACTCTCCGCCAGTGGACATTGGGGGGTTCCATAAGTTAGTGGAACGGGCAGCAAAGCGTTTCCACATGGAAATGGAAACAACGGAAACAGAATGTTTCCTATACGATTTTAAAGAGCAAACGAAGAAGTCCTCCAAATCAATCCCTATTATAGAATTTCTCTGGGACCAGGGAAAGAAACTGATGGCTACGCCAGCTTCCATACCGGTGGTGATCCCACGCCTAGACAAAAAATACAAAGCACCCACCAAGGCGGCAGTCTGTTTCAATGGGCACCCGAAACCTGACTCAGTAGTGACCCAGGCAGCTCAGAAGAATTCCCGCAACCCTTCCGCTCCCTTGTCAGCACCACCGGACAAAGAGGGAAGAAAGTTGGATACCATCGGGAAACGTTTCACCACCACGTCAGCCATGACTATCAAAGTCGCCAACTCTATAGCACTGTTGGGACGTTATAATCGCCAACTGTGGGAGGACATAGTCCCTTATCTAGCGGAGCTGCCAGATACGATGCAAGAAGAGGTCAAGGCACTGCTCTCAGAAGGACAAGCCTCGGCAGCGGAAACCATTGACTGTGCGATTGATGGGGCCATTACCGGCTTTCGCCAATTAGCTGGGGCAGCGGTCCTGCGGCGCCAGGGCTGGCTTAAGGCTACTTCATTTAGACAAGAAGTTCAAACAAAAGTGCTAGACATGCCCTTCGACGGCCAACATCTTTTTGGGGCCACAATTGATGAAGCGCTCCAGAACATCAAAAAAGACACCGACACGGCTAGAGCACTGGGTACGCTGCAGGCGAGAAACCAGTCCTTTCGGGGCAACAGATCAAGAGGTCAACCCTCCAACAGGGGATCCTTCCAGAGTAGATCCTCATATACCTACCAAAATAAATCACAGTATCCGCAGAAACAACAGCAGAGTCGCCACACTTCGTACGGAAGATTGAACTTCCGTGGAAAGAACCAGAGGAGGGGCGCTGGCGGACGCCAGTGACCAATTACTCCAGCCAGTCCCACCACAATCTACCTCATTCAAAATTGGAGGAAAGTTGACCCATTACCTACACAATTGGCATCTCATAACCACAGACCGTTGGGTGCTACAACTAATAAGATTCGGCCATTCCCTGGAATTCATCACCATCCCACCTCCAACGCCGCCACGCAAACGGCCGCACAAACATCTGCGGCCCCTGCTCCTGGAAATATCTGCTATGTTGCACAAAGGAGCGATCGATATGGTACCATCATCTCAAAGAGGACAGGGATTCTATTCCCGCTTCTTTCTCATCCGCAAAAAGGGGAAAAAGTGGAGACCAATACTGGATCTCAGAGCCCTCAACTCCTTCATGAAGACTCAGTCGTTCAGGATGGTGACGATCCAAGAAATACTAGGCATTCTAGAAAGAGGAGATTTCATGACATCCCTAGATCTCCAGGATGCCTACTACCACATCCCAATACTCAAGGGGCACAGAAAATTCCTAAGATTCGAGGTGGCAGGACGCCACTACCAATTCAAAGTGCTGCCGTTCGGCCTCAAATCCGCGCCACGGATCTTCACGAAGTGCCTTTCCCCAGTGGCAGCCTTCCTACGTCAAATGGGTCACCAGGTCTTCCCTTATCTAGACGACTGGCTGGTGAAAGCTCCCTCAGCGGCAGGCGCGACCTCATCCTCCAACGCCTGCACCAATCTCTTTCTGCACCTGGGACTAACTCTCAATCTCGACAAATCCTGTATGACCCCAACCAGAAGCATCTCCTTCCTGGGGGCAACATTGAACACGGAATGCGTAAAAGCATTTCCTTCACAGGAGAGGAAACACAAGATCGTATCTCTGGCCACGGCTGTGGCTACGAGAAAGACCATAAGAGTTCGGACTTTCAAATCTCTGCTGGGCATGATGTCGTCCTGTATCCTCCTCATCCCGCACTGCCGCCTCAGGATGCGCCCATTGCAAGAAGCCCTAGCATACCAATGGACTCAAAGTACGGGCTCGTTCAACGACATAGTGAGAATCACACCTCAAATTGCCAAGACCCTGCAATGGTGGATGAACCACAGGAATCTGTCGACAGGCCTACCCTTCCTCCTTCCGGCGGCGCCTTTGGTGATCACCACGGATGCCTCCCTGGAAGGTTGGGGAGCGGTCCTCCAGGACCTCCAGGTCAGCGGCAAATGGACGGAACAGGAGAAGAAATGCCACATAAACCTTCTAGAACTGCGAGCGGTCTTCCTGGCACTGAAGGCCTTTTTACCGCGCATCCAGAAATCCCAGGTGCTCGTCAGGACGGACAACACCACGACGATGCACTACCTGAACAAGCAGGGAGGGACGCGTTCGCTTACTCTATCGCACGAATCGCAAGAAATCTGGAACTGGCTAGTGCTCCAAGGGATCACGCTCAAAGCGGAATATGTCCCGGGCAAGGACAATACCATCGCAGATGCGCTCAACAGGCGGACGTCTCTCACTCACGAATGGGAGCTCAACCAAGGTATTCTGGATCAAGTGTTCTCAGAATGGGGAATCCCGCGGATCGACCTCTTTGCCACCAGGGAGAACGCCAAATGCCCACACTACGCAAGTTGGCGTCCCCAGCCAAGGTCACTCGGAAATGCCCTTTCCATCAGTTGGTTCGCCGTCTTTGCGTACGCTTTTCCCCCCTTCCCGATGATTCCCAGAGTCCTCAGGAAGATGAAAGCGGAGCCTTGTACCCTGATCCTAATTGCCCCGTTCTGGCCGAGGCAGCACTGGTTCTCGGACCTTCATCGCCTCTCCATCAGACCTCCGATTCGTCTGAACCAGCACCCGAACCTGCTGACTATGTCCAACGGACAGATCCAACACCCGAACCTACCATCGCTCAGATTATCAGCCTGGCTCCTGAGCACAGAGAATTCTGTCATCTAGACATCCCACAAAAATCTAGGGAGGTCCTAGGAAAAGCGTGAGCGGACAGTACCAACAGGACGTACTCCCTCAAGTGGAAACGGTTTTGCCTATGGTGCGTGGAACACCAGTTGTCACCTCTCCAGATTACCCCTGTGCAGATATTACCATACCTTCTCCACTTGGCAGAGTCAGGTCTGGCGCATGCCTCTATAAAGGTTCATCTGGCTTCAATTTCACGCTACACCAGATCCTCAAAGGCTCCTTCGCTTTGGTCCAGCAGACTGATTAAACAGTTCCTCAAAGGCTTGTACAGATCGTACCCAAGACCTCGAAGGATTCCGCCCACTTGGCATCTAAACTTGGTGCTCGCCCAGCTTATGCGCCATCCTTTTGAGCCCATTCATCGAGCACCCATCAAGTACATCTCATGGAAGGTAGCTCTTCTGCTCGCTCTAACATCTGCCAGGAGAGTCAGCGAGTTGCAAGCCCTGTCCATACAGGAACCATTTCTGCAATTTAAACAGGACAGAGTGGTGCTGAGGATGAATCCCAAATTCATACCAAAAGTGCCTTCGGACTTTCACCTTAATGAACCGGTGGTTCTACGTTCCTTCTTTGCAAACCCTACCACTGCAGCAGAGAGGACGTTACACTCCTTAGACCTCAAAAGGTGTATAAAGTTTTACTTGGACAAGACAAAAGACTTCAGAAAGTCGCCGCAACTTTTTGTGGCCTACAGTAGACCAAGGCTTGGTCTTCCTCTCACGAAACAGAGTATCTCAAGGTGGATCTCTTCAGCGATAGCATTCTGCCATGAAAAGGCCGGCCGGCCGGCCGTTGAATGCCGCGGTGCATGCACATTCCACAAGAGCAATGTCCACGTCAGCAGCGCTGTTCGCTGGAGTGCCGATTCTGGACATATGCAGAGCAGCGACGTGGAAGTCACCGCATACGTTCGCCAGACACTATTGCCTGGATGTTGAACTTCTGCAGGACGCAGCAGTGGGCCAGGCGGTGCTTCGACATCTATTCCAGTGAGGTGAGCCTTCCTACATCCCGCCATCCTGGTATGCACATCTCTTATATTTGGTTGTGTTGAGGTATGCTAATGCTTACAATCGCATGATTCTAAGTTTCTTATCTAACTGCCTAGGTGGCATCATTGCATCGGACATGTGCATAATGTATTGCTAACTACTCTGATTCAGGCATGTGAATCTATGAAAGACACCCCTAATACTGGATAAGAAATGCGTTACTTACCTGTAACAGCAGTTATCCAGTATTGGTGTCTTTCATAGATTCACATGCAACCCTCCCGCCTCCCCTGGAAGGACTCACGTTCTCTCTACCTGCTGTATGCCTACCTATCATGGTGCGTACGAAAATCTGAGAGACTGAGGCTCCAGCAGGGAAGGTTCTAGAGGGAGGTGCTAGCTGATTGGCTGGCTCTAAGAGTTTGGTCCTTTTTGCATAAGGACAAGGATAGGCTACTAAGGTGAGGCCCTTAGGCCTATTTTTCTCTATGTATGTCTATAGTCACCATCCGCATCACTACCAACACCGATGACACCCTCACCACCGCCGAACACCTGCACTTCCAGATCCACACCAACCCGAAGACCACCCTCAGAGGCACCCTGATCTACCGACCGCCGGGACCACGCACACGATTCAGCGAGGACATCGCCGACTTCGTCAGCCCGCACGCTCTCCCCTCCGCCGACTACATCCTCCTGGGGGACCTCAACTTCCACCTGGAGAACAACAACGACCGCAACACCATCACCCTGCTCGACAACCTCGACAACCTCGGACTCAAGCAACTGGTGACCACCCCCACCCACCTCGCCGGACACACTCTCGACGCCGTCTTCACATCCAGCAAAGACGTCACCTTCAGCCACGCAACAGGACTCCACTGGACGGACCACAGCTGCGTCCACTTCACCTTCAGAAGAACGACGATCCACCACCTCCAGCAACAGGTTGCTCGAAGAAGCTGGAACAAGATCACAGCCGACCAGCTCACCGCCTCCCTGAGCCAGCACCCTCCCGCCAACTCAGCGAACCCCAGCCAGGCCGCCGACAACCTCACGAAATGGATCAACGACTGCGCGGACGAACTCGCCCCTCTGAGAACCCCACCCAGCAGATCCTGCAGCAGAAAAACACCATGGTTCACCGACGAACTCAAGAGCTCCAAGAAGAACTGTCGAGCCCTCGAGAAAGCCTGGAGAAGGGAGCCAACCACGGACAACATGACCACCCTCAAGCTCGCCACCCGGAAACACCACCAACTGATCCGCGCCACCAAGAAAAATACATACAAGGACCGGCTGGACAACAACGCACACAACTGCAAGGAACTCTTCAACATCGTGAAAGAGCTCTCCAACCCCAGCGCCGGAAACAACGACATCACCCCATCGCAAGACCTCTGCAACTCCCTCGCGTCCTACTTCCACAACAAGATCACGGACATACACAACAGCTTCAACAACCAACCAACGCAAGCCACAACCGCAACGACGCCACCCACCGCCACCCTCCGCACCTGGACCCCGATCAGCACCGAAGACACCATCCGCACCATGAACTCCATCCATTCCGGATCTCCGACTGACCCCTGCCCTCACCACATCTTCAACAAGGCCGACGCTGTCCTCGCACCCCACCTGCGGGACATCATCAACACCTCCTTCGACTCCGCCACCTTCCCTGAGAGCTGGAAGCACGCCGAACTCAGCGCTCTTCTCAAGAAACCTACAGCAAACCCCACCGACCTCAAGAACTACCGTCCCATCTCGCTCCTCCCGTTCCCGGCCAAAGTCATCGAGAAGACCGTCAACAAACAGCTGGCCGCCTTCCTCGAGACGAATGGATCCCTCGACCCCTCACAGTCCGGCTTCCGAGCGAACCACAGCACCGAGACCGCCCTCATCGCCGCCACCGACGACCTTCGAACTCTGATGGACAACGGAGAAACAGCGGCCCTCATCCTCCTGGACCTCTCCGCGGCTTTCGACACGGTCTGCCACCGCACCCTAGTACAGCGCCTCAGCAACATCGGAATCCAGGAGAAGGCACTGGAATGGATCACCTCCTTCCTCGACGGAAGAACACAAAGAGTCCGCCTACCACCGTACAAGTCAGAGGCCACCAAAGTCATCTGCGGCGTCCCTCAAGGGTCCTCACTGAGCCCCACCCTCTTCAACGTCTACATGAGCCCCCTCGCGGCCATCGTACGCAAACACAACCTGAACATCATCTCCTACGCCGATGACACCCAGCTGATCCTCTCCCTGACCAACGACCCCGACACCGCCAGAGCCAACCTGCACGAAGGGATGAGAGACGTAGCCGAATGGATGACGACCAGCCGCCTGAAACTGAACTCAGACAAGACGGAGGTCCTCATCCTGGGCTCCACGCCCTCCGCCTGGGACGACTCCTGGTGGCCCCCCGCCCTGGGCACCGCACCCAAACCGACGGACCACGCACGCAACCTGGGCTTCATCCTGGACTCCTCCCTCTCCATGACCAGACAAGTCAACGCCGTCTCCTCGTCATGCTTCAACATCCTGCGCATGCTACGTAAGATCTTCCGGTGGATCCCCACCGAGACGAGGAAGACGGTCACCCAGGCCCTCGTCACCAGCCGACTGGACTACGGCAACGCCCTCTACGCCGGAACGACCGCCAAACTCCAGAAGAGACTCCAGCGGATCCAGAACGCCTCGGCGAGACTCATCCTCGACATCCCCCGTCGCAGCCACATCTCCGGACACCTGAGAGATCTGCACTGGCTCCCGGTCAACAAGAGAATCACCTTCCGGCTCCTCACCCACGCGCACAAAGCCCTACACGACCAAGGCCCAAGCTACCTCAACAACCGGATCAACTTCTACACTCCCAAGCGCCTCCTCAGATCAACCAACCACGCCCTCGCCGCCGTCCCCCGCATCCGAAGAGCGACAACAGGAGGAAGGTCCTTCTCCTACCTGGCTGCCAAGACCTGGAACTCCCTGCCGACCGACCTGCGCCTGACCCAAGACCACCTCTCCTTCAGGAAGAAGCTCAAGACCTGGCTGTTCGAGCAGTAGCGGCACCCCCCCCCCCCCTCCCAGCGCCTTGAGACCCTACGGGTGAGTAGTGCGCTCTACAAATGACCTGATTGATTGATTGATTAGGACATTACTTATATATATATATATATATTACCGGAGGCTCCCGTCTCGACGACGGGGAATGATTCAGGCATGTGAATCTATGAAAGACACCAATACTGAATAACTGCTGTTACAGGTAAGTAACGCATTTCTACCACCGCACTGGCATTCGGAGTAGCTGTCCTTGACATTTGCTAGGATGCAATGTGCGTATCCGTACACACGTTCAGAAAGCAGTACTGCCTTGACTGTCGGGACTGACTAGATGGGCATTTTGGCTGTTCGGTCCTGCTGGACTCTGGTCTTCATCATTCTATAGACCCACCACGGTGGGTGGTACTGCTTTGGTATGTATTCTAAAAATATGGAATCTATAGATAGAAATATCGATCAGAAGTACAACTTACCTTCGATAACGCTCTTTCTGGTGAATATCGAACCACAGATTCCTTACTTTCCTCCCGCCTCTCCGTTCTTTGGAATGGGTTCTTTTCCATCTAAAAAGTTCCCAAGTTAGAGTTCTGCACACTGGCACAAATAACTGTTTCTTTGAGCTCCACGTCAGAAGGCGTGGACGGTCAGAAACCGACGTCAGAGCGTTTGAGTGGCACTTATATGCAGCTCTAGCTGTCACCTCCCCAGGCAGAATGGGGCTGATGTTGATTTACACCCCCTCCACCTAACGACAAATGAAGCGTGGCGCTATGATCAGGTGGGGGCGCCCACCTGAGGTTGCATCTTTTGGCCTTCTACAGTACTAGACAATCTCGCCAGTTCTTAATGGCATTGCCATTCTGTTCTTCTTGAACTTCGTATTCTACATCTTTATTTCTCTTCCTTCATTCATCCATGTCCAGAGGCACTGGGGAGCTTGGTGCTGAGGTGGCACAAGATGTTCTGTTACTGTTAGTAAAAAGTGGGTGGAGGGGGCAGTGGTGCACCTTGCATTTTCCCTTGAGGCTGAGCTGGAAAAGTTTGCATCGAAACTCTCCTTAATGTACTGAATGGATTGTAAACATTCCTAGAAACCTGAACCATCGTTGATTCCTTTACATAGTTTCTAGTCTCTAAAGCGGGTGATAGTCTGTACTATTATTATCCAAATAGTGCTGCCTGGGCATTCTTTCCCTGGCACACTTCCCTTGTCGGCTTTCATTTCTTCTTATGACTTTTGTATTTACGTGAAGTCAAGCAAGTTGCACTCTGCTGTATTCTGCAGATACCTTCGGTTTGATTAGAAGATGCTGGAGGCCAATTTTCCAATTGCAAATATTTAATAATTGATGTGGTTAAGATGTTTACATATCTAGCAAAAAGTCTATATATAGTTATAGGAACTCGGAACCTGTTCAGAGTCGGAAAAATAAGCTTCCTTAAATGTAGTCTGGATTTTCCAAACCTTAAATTGCATAGAATTATGGACAGTCACTTAATTATGTGGCTTTAATGATTTGACTTCCAGTGCCAACCTCCTGGGGGTCCGAGGATTCTCTGATCATGTTCCTTAAACTCAATCGAAAACCCATCTTTTATCTTCCTCTTTAGTGAACTTCTTATTGAATAACCACTATGCTTTTCTGGTGATTCCTTCTTTTCAGTTTATTATCAGGAGCTGATGAACACAATGCAATAGATGTCTGCAGTGCTCTTGCTTCTGGGGTCTGGAGTTTATGTATGTTCTGACTGAGGCACAAATTATCTCTCTTCTGTATGTATAGATTTCGTCATATATATGAATGAATTGGAGGTCCAGAAATTCAAGCTTCCATTGTAGTCCTTTGTTCTGGTCAAGCTTTTTTAAACCTCATTGCAGCCTGTCAGGGGTGTCGTTTTATTTCAGTGCTGCTGTCGAGCTGGATTGCACAACCTACTGTCTGTGTTACTTGAGGGTTTCCAGGAGAAGGCGTAAGGATGTCGCCTCTTTCTCAGGGTGGTCTATCTGGAACCAGAATCGATGAGCGGGGCACCTACTGGACTTGGACGGTTGAGTGGCTGGCGCGTTTGGGCATTCAAAGTGTCGCTAATATGAGCGGCTCTTCAGTGTTCTCGTTGCCTGTTGCGTTATGGTACTCGTTTGGCACACCTTGCAACATGGGCGAATGCTGTGACTTCATCTCCGGGTATTTGCTGATGTCCTCATCGCTGACACCCTCATCTGATCAACTAGCTAAACATGCATTTTTCTGTTGTGTGGGAGGTTTGTTCAGTTGTTCAGACGCTGTTATTCACCACTGAGTCCCATCACTGTGACTTGCCTGGTGCTAACTCAGGAGCTCCCAGGCCACCTTCCCGCGTGTTAGGCTGAAGTTTGCTCTCGATGCACCACCTCAGTCTGGAGCCCAATCATGGCGGTCTGCGGTATGCACAGTACCACCAGTGTATGACTATTGTGTAACATTGTTTTGGACAACATGTGTGACTGTGGAGCCTCCTGAAATGTCAGAAAATGGTTCTCATCATCTCTCCTGGTCTGCATTGAGAGTCTGATGTGGACCAGGAGTGCCCAACGCATACTGCTACTCTCAGGTAAAGTAGAAACAATCGCACTCTCTCTTACCTTGCTGAGTTCAGGCTCCTGCTAGTTACTGCATCAGACTCAGCCCTGCTTGCATGCTTCTCAGTTTGTGAACATTTCTGCACCAGGATAACCCAATCCCTTCTCCTTTCCTTGTCAAAAGTACGTCCTTGATGTCTTTCTGCAGTGATTGTGAACCCTGAACGTGCCTCGAAATCATTTTAATATTCTGAATTCTGACCTTAACCTTAAGTGTGTCGAAGTGATCTCGTGCCTTTAGAGAAGATGTGCTCATCATGCATTTTTTTAATTTTTGAAAATGATATTGTTTGCATGTGTTATAAGTCCTACCTTGTATGTTTCTTAATTTAGCTTGTCTGTCAGAAAAAGCAGTAGGGTCTACTGAAAGATCTCCTGGTGAGTTTGCATTTGATTTTGACAGCCAGGAGGTTTAAAGTGACATTGTGTTACTCCTGCACTGGAAACTATAAGCAGTTTGTTTGTAGTAATTAAGCGTTAGAGTAGCTTTCTGGGTTTGGTTGTATTTTAAGCAATGATTATCTCTGTTTTAAGCTGTGATTTATTTTGTCATTATATCGCATCCTTTAAATATAAATGCATTTTTGGTGCTTCATTGGTAAAATAATTGCACTCGTTAGGATTTTACTACTGAATTGTGATACATCCCAAGGTGACTATCCAGATGTTTTTATGTCTTCTGTGATCCGAAGAGACTTTGATTGCATTTCAATTACTGTTTTGCTTTGCTGTTTGCTCCTAGACACTGAATGGCATACTTTTCCTGTCGGACAAACTGCTTACTGTTTTCCATAGTTATTCCTTTCTTACTGAAAGCCTGCGAACATCTCTGATCAACCACTCATTCACTGTCTCTCTTTCAACTTACTAAACCCTCTGTGCTTTGGCTTCTGCATATGCCCCTGCACTGAAACAACTCTCAGGTGATTCTAATTGTCTCGCGTCTGCCAGCCACAACCACCTTTATTCTGTTTTAATTGTCCTCAGCCTCTTTCAGTGCTTTCAACATTCAACAACCCAACCATACTCTCTACCCTTCCCTCCGCATGTGTCACAGCTGTGAGGTGCAACTGTTTTTTTATTTATTTAATCTTGCAAAAAATAAATTTTGTCTCCTGGTGCTCCTTGCGCGCCTCGCGAACCCCACACACCAGTGGAAGGACCTCAGGTTTGGTGCTGGGTTGTGTCTTCTTCAGTCCTCTCCACCTCCAGTGATGAAGTTGGTAACTGCTTTGTGTGTCGTATCTTCTGTATGCTGATGACACTCGCCTGTTTCCCATTTCTCTGTTTTATGTCACTCCAGACTAAAAGGTCTGAATTTCTAACGACCACTAGGTACAGTCCTCATTGGTTCTGAACTATTCTATAACAGAAAAACACAATTTCTCTGCCTCAGATGTGCCTGTCTTTCTCCACTGTCAATATCCTATTGCCCCAGACATCCTAGTGCACTATCGCAGTGTCAACCACCTAAGAGTATACAGTAACTCTGCTATGTGATTAAAAATATCCCTCACAGCTACTTCCAGTAGATTCCTTTTTCTGAAAATAGGGATTATTGGCCAAGAGATCCCCTTTCAAATGGTCAGATCCCCAATAAATGCTTTGATTATGAGCACACTGAAAAACAGGGAACGCTTCCTTGCACAACTCCCTTCTTACAAGTTTCTTTATATGACAAAGACTGTCTGCCAGAAGGAGGGCACAGGACAAAATATTTGTATTAGTTTCAAGTCCCCTTCATACCGTACCAAACTAATCTCACTCCGTACTACCTCCCGCCCCTTGGGCTGTCTCAGTGTTCATCTTCTTGTTAATCCCATCTTCCGTGCACCAGCTCATGGTTCAGATTATTGGGACTTCTCGGTCCTTTCCTCCGGAATGCTTTTCCCTTTCTACTTTCTAGATCCTCAATTCCTCGCAAATGAATGCCAGATTTGACCAGGTTGATCTGAATTTAATGACCCCCTTCTCCATTGCCCAAGAAAGTGTGATTGTGTGCATATTTATTTCTATGTACTTATTGTTCATAATCATTAAATAAATACACATCTTCATATGTATCCTCTTGTAGTGCTCACCAATCAGTTTATCACTACTCAAATCCAAATCCTCATACGTCGCCAAGCTACACTTCTGTAACCACCTGAATTGAAAATGCTGTTTGTAATGCTACGAACAGCACTTCCCATTGGAAGGGCTACAAATTCTATTCCAATACAAGTAAATATAAAATGTGATTCCAGAATGTTTGTAAGCGTTCCAATGTTGTAAATTGGCAAATTTGGGGTCTAGAGCCTTCTTAATTCTCTCTGCAACATAATTGAGGCAATGTCAGAAGCGCAAGTGATTTAGCCGTGTTGAAGCGTTTGTACAAGACCACATCGTCTCTTGCCTGGCACTGGGTGCTACTCTATCCAAAAATTTGAATCTAGAGAAGACTTGAGTTAAAAGTTACAAATCTGTAACATTCCTTCTCTGTGCCTCCCCTCAAAAAAGGGAAAGTCAAATGAGCCCGCAGGATTTGTCTGATAAATAGATCTAAAATGGTGTCACAGTATGTGTTGCAAAGAAGCAAAGCCAGTATATTAGGTGAGATTTAGGCATTGCTTCCTGATTAAGGTGAGAGCTTAGTGAATGAAGAAGTGAAGTGACACGCAGGTATGTTTATATTGAGAAGATGCTAATCTCTGAGAACTAATTTTGTCACTTTTCTTGTGTGGCTTGACCGTACTCTTGGCAGCTCATTGGACGCGAGCGCTAGCAGCTTGCGTGCTCCAGCAGTGCTGGATTTGAATGAAGAGGTGAGATGCTAAGCAGCTGTGCTCCAGCTAAAAACATTTTATTTATATGTTATCTCCTCAGGGTGAAACCCCGCTGGGCAGCCTCCAGGAGTGGACTAAGATGTACGGCAAGCACCTGGATCAGGAAACCACACAGAAGCGCAAAAACACAGAGAGACTGCTCCAGGAGTCTGTGGCTGGCAAATGTAAGGAAAAGACTTCAGCGATTAGCTGGTGTGTTTTGGGAGGTCATCTATTGCCATTATATAGCCTAGCTTGTGAACACTGGGTTCACTGTTGAGTAAGCAGCTTTCAACACAGGGCTTTGGTTCCAGACTTTCACTGTAAACTGAGCAAAGGGAAGCATTAGATCAGGTACTGTGATGTTGCACCCCACGTAGCTGGTGTGAAGGTGGCTACTGAAGGGCTGCTGTATGAAACAGGAGATTACTCGCCTATGAGAAATGGGGCAGAGCGCTAAAATGTAGGGGCTGCTGATTATTGACTGGTAGGTTAAAAAAGCGCAAAAATTGATTGTGGATCCATGAATGGTGCTCAACAGTTGCTGATTAAAGAAGGTGTGACTTCTTACCAGTGGTGAGAAACTCAATTGAGATGTGGTCGGCCAGTCCTAAAAGAATGGGAGGGGGTTTTATTCTATGCCAGTGGACTGGAGAGCTACCTGTTGAACCCAGGGTGTGAGATCACATTGTTAAACTGGAAAGGGGAGGGCCCCAGATGCAGGGATCTAGAAGGGTTTATGTTAAACTTTGAGGTGGTAATGGACACTGTTCTTGGCAGTTAGTTGGGGAATACTGATGATTGGGAGGTAGTTGGTGGAGGAGAAAGTTAAAACAGGTGCCCAGTTAGAACTGGAGTTTTTGATAACTTTAAAAACTATTGCAGTGGAGTGTACCAATACATCTCTTTCAGCCGAGATGTCTTTTTCCTTAAAGGATTCTGCTAAAGTTGCCACTGTAGGTATTGTGCCTATTGTGCTCCCTGTGGAGTGTCTTGAAATAATCCACCCAGGCATTCTCACGTATGTTCTTATTATTTGCTGCCCTATGGCATTTTCCATGTCATTTACTTACTTCCAGAACCTTTTCGTGTCATTTTGCTTAGAAGAACATAGGAGCTTAACCCATAGGATTTCATGCTTACATTTTGTTAAAGGACCATATCTCCCGTTCAAACCCTCTCCCGGTATCTCATCGGTTTTTTATTAAAGCGAGGTTATGCGGAGAGCATTGCAGATGCTGAAGTGTTCTATTAGTCAGAGCTCTAATAAGGCGACTAGCCCTCGACATATGGATGCTTCATTTTAAATCAATCCTTGCGCTTTTACTGGGTTTGACTCTCATATTGAAGCAACTTCAGTAGTCTCAGCAGCAGCCGCCATTTCTTGGACGCTGTCTGCATCCCACTTTAGACGTTTTGCATTATCTGTATGTGCTTTTTCTATCAGGGCCCTAGCCGGACCCAGCAGGCACAGATTGGCTCTGATCCAGATGTTTTAGGCTGATGATCACGCTCAATATGTTGGCCAGTTTCAAAGTCTATGATTTGACTGCATAGCTATGATTCACCATGGTGTATTCTAAATAGGAGACCGTTTTATTCAAGGACCTTGTCCAAATCAGCAGACTGTCACCCAGAAATCTGCAATTCAGTGTTGTTGATCCTGCCAGATTGATTGCTCTTAGCAATTTTTGCCCAGTTTTATCTTGTTGCTTATAAATTGGAGTACCATGATCTGTCAAGGCTTAATAAACATGTCTTTGCATATCATCTAGATGCTCATCAGGGAGCTGAAATAAATTGAATTAAAGTCTCGGGTGATAAACACCTTAAATGGCGTACATGCCTCTCCATTAGGTGATCGATCAGTTTGTTCACCGCGAGAGGTTTATCTCTTGGATTAACATAAATGTTTACTAATATCAGAGGTTCCACCAGGTGCTGTGACTAGCCATCTAAGCGTAATACCAGCAGCCATGGTCTTGTATGTCCATTACAGTGACTTTTGCAGTTAAATTGGAGCTCACATAAAATGATAACCCACCTTTTGCTCTCCCAAAAGCACTCCTTTTGTGAACCGGCCTGCTATGTTCCACAAACCCTATTAGGGATGTACTGGTCAATATCCACATCCCTTTAAGGGCTTTTACATTAAAGTTTTTCAAGTATTCCGTCAATGCGGCATCCTCTATTTTTGCAGATAATGCCCCCAGATTCCAAGAACATACACATAGGTCCCCATTCTCAACCATTCACTTTGTGGGTTCCATCAATCCTTTACTTGTTCCATTGCCAGGGCTGACAAACGACAACTGCAGATTTCTCTATCACTCTGCTTAATCACTGTTCTTCTTTTTACCTCAGCCGTTTGATCACTTGTTGTTTTAATCATCAACCCGAGATGACTAGTTGGGGTCGACCTACCACTTCACCTTTCAATAAAGAAGTTGTTGTTCCTTTCCCCTTTGGTGAATGGCCTTGGTGTAGTAATAAAGAGGGGTAACTATCTTCTTGACATATCACTACCCTTGTGCCCCAGTTTTTCAGCAATTCTTTTTTGGCTAGTATTATTGTTTGAAGACATGAGTATTAAACGTGCCCAGGATAGGTTCTGTTACTTGTTTACCTCGAATGGGCAGAAATTTGAACGAAAAGATATCTTGCGACTCTACCAGGGCCAATCCCTGAGCTCATCTGATTAATTTGTTGAACATTTGCCCAGTTTAGGAATCCTGGTTTCCCCTTTATTTAAATTCTGGTATCCATATTAGTCTTGGTTTGTGCCTATTCTGTTCCAGGAGATCAATATGCACGATTTTGTTCTCTTGCTCTGCTGCTTAGCTTTCTTCTCCTCTCCTAGCGAGGTGATATGGGCAGGTTTTTAATCAGCGTGATTTCTGCACTCACAACACAGTACTTACCACCACCCGGCTTGAAGTTTTGTGTAGCTGGTATTTAGGACCGCATGAGAATTTAGTGTGCGTACACTGTGGGGCCAGAATCTTCTATTTCGGCTGATATCACATCCCCTAATTCTAGAAACTATAATTTTCTCCCTGGAATGGTGAAAAAAATGCGGACAATTTCTGCCTTCTCTGAGTAGATGAAAGTGTCAGCGAGAGGGCCGGGAAGGTGGATGGGCCAGGCGAGTGGTCAGGGGAGTGGTAAAGGTAGGACCTGTTCATGGCTTGCAGTGTCTGTTTCCCTTGCACATAAAAGAAACATCCAGTGTTTGTAGACATGATAATTCTGGTCCCGGAGACGTATAGAATTGCAGGAGGCGCAATTTCACCCAAAGTTATCTCTGAGTAAATGTCGCCACTTGCAATGAGGGTCTATAACTACCTGTACGCTACTTCCTTAATGAGTAATTTTCATTGCAATTTATGTTAAAAGAAGCCTAAAGTTAGTGAGTAAACACCTTTTTTTAAAAACCTTATTTTTCAGTTTTAGAAACTACATATCAACAAACCAGCAGTCGGTGATATGCAAGGTAAAAGACTGTGCACATTTCGATGGACAGGGTCATGTGCAATCTAGCTACAGTCCCCAACCTGGGGAAATCAGGCATTGAGCTCGAATAAATGGCATTTTTAGTACCATTATTGACAGGCACTAACTTTAAAGTTTTTTTTTCGCAGTCCGTCAGGCCACTAGCCAAACCACTCGAGACTTCCAAGACAGTGAGCTGTTTGATGCTGAGAACTCGCAAACCCTGACGCAGCCATTGTCCCGCACCGAGGCCACCTTTTGCCGCACTGCAGACCCAGAGAAGAGGCGGCCACGCCAGGACAGTGGCGAGCCTCGTCGGAGGTCGTCAGGCTCTTCACGAATGCAAGGATCAAGCATAAAGGATTTTACCCCCAGGCTCTCCAGCGACAGTGAGGAGGAATACAACAGAGAATATCTTCCTATCAGCAGTCCTCAGAGAGGAAGAGTGTTGGAGGAGGAACAAGGTACTGACGAGCCTGAAGACAATTGCATGACTCCTCTGAGGCCAGTTAAGAAACGTCCTAGACTGATGGATCGTAATGCATTACCTGAAACCGGAAGGTCTAATGTTCCCAAGCAGCTAAATGTCCATGATAGCCTTGCAAATGTAGACAGTAATAACTATTCTCATCTGGGAAACTCTAGGCATAAAGAAGCAGATTTAGACCTACCTAATGCTGGGAGAACAGCATACCAGAACACTCTCCGAAGCCTAGGCAGTGCAAAGACCATACGTTCAACCCAGACTTTAGCAGACTCTGCCACCGCACCGCCGGATCCCAAAGCAAGAGTGGCTTTGATACCTGCTGACCAGTACATTGCTGATGATTGGTTGGAGGATGACCTTGGAATGACCAATCCCAAGAAAAGGAGCCGGTGCGACCCCCTGAGCCGGCTTGAGGAGACTACTGGAACTGGAACAGACAGTGACGATAGCGACACCTTCCTCCCTAGAGACAAGGTGGCCCCCCAACGGTCTACCAGCCGCTCACTGTCCCTTGGCAAGAAACGCTCTCGCCAGACAAGGCTAACACAGATAGTGGACAGGACTGTGGTGGGGCGGACAAAAGATGCTTCTTGGGGAAACAGGGAAACAGACAGTAATGCCTCTATTCCACGGGTTACTGATGGCAGTACCAGACGTACCCCAGCATTAACCAGCTCAGACATAAACCGACTAGAGATGCCTGCGGTAAGTTTGTTTGGCATAAAATACAGAAATTTCACATATAACTGAAAACATTTGCTATTTTGTGATGATGTGCAGATAGTAGTATTGTGTTTTTCTAACTTCACTGTGGTGTGATAGTTTATATGAAGATGTTAATTTAATGTATCTCGTATCATCCCTATAGGTTGGAGATTTGCGTAAGATGCTCAGCAATAGTTGTTTCTGAATTGAATTGTCTGGTGTTCTCTTTGTTCCCTTATGCCTCTTTCTAACTATACCACCTTTGACAAATGGAGAATGTTAGGATTTCATAGTCATTCTTATATTCCTAAAAAGCCGTAGTTCTCTCCCTATCCACCATGACATTGTGATATTCATCACGGTAGGGAAGGTATCCGGAGCATGTCTGCACTGTATTGCTTTAAATTAAGGATGTTGAAAAGCTTGCACGCGAGTGACTTTGCCTGTCTGTCTTCAGCACTCTCATGGCTACTTCCTAAATCCAGTCTTTGTCTCCACCTGAGGGGACGTGGATGTATCTAAACATCATTTGTGTTTTATCCAAACAATCTCAAATGTTTATTGTTTTCTAATGGTTTGGTAATCAGTTTCCCTATTAACGTTCTCATATCCTAGACTTCAGCTTACGCCACTGCTTGGATTTTCAAAGAGTTCTGATCATTTGTCAGCCAAGGATAATAAGCCTTTCTTCACTCAGGCTCACATGCTCAAAGAAGGAGTCCCTTAATCTGCCTATCTGTCGTGAAGAAGGCTTCTAATTCAGTGATAGAATCACTGCAGGGCCCTCACTGCAAGTGCAGCCCTGAATTGCTGGTCAAGACCTTTCACCTCTGCACATCTTGAAGTGCACCGCTGACCGTGCCCCAAGTCTTTGCTCCTCGCTCGAGAGAAAACCAGAAACTAATGTGACACCTGCAAGTTACAGCATGCTCCAGACCACAGATCCTGCCTCAAGGTGCTCCTAAAGCCCAATCCTCCATCCCTTCCAAGCAAAACCACCACAGGTGTAATTCAGTGCACAAGGATGTGTTGGGGCACAGCTTATCATATCCCTTCTTACCCAATAAGCCACAGAAAGGTCGCAATAGTGTATTTCTTAAGGAGCCCGCATAAAGGGTCTATAGAAAGATCAACATGGGAAAATGTCTCTTCACTTCACTGACCAGCAAACTATGAAGGTGAGACTTTCTACATCCAAGGACCTTCAGCAAACACTGTATGTCCTGGCTGAGCATATTGTGCACTCTTTAATGAGTCCCCAAAAGGCTGGCTCGTGAAGGGGCTTGTGTTAGCGCATCATGACCATGGAGACGGCTCTCGGCCTTTGCAGGCAATGTGGGTTGAGCTGGTCCTTTTAGCGGGTGTCATTCACTCCACCACTTCCCTTTCCCTTTTGTTATCTCTTGCCAGCAGATTCACCTCTAGGGCCATACAGGGCCACAGCAAGGCAACCCTTTAAAATATATTGCACCAGATTCTGCATTCAGGTTCAGGACGCTTGCTTATCCAGCACTATTCTGAGTCTTAATTCTCCATTCCCACATTGGATTTCAAAGTATGGTGGGATTGTGTAGCTTCTGGTCCACTTCTGGTCAGCTATATAAGGTTCTCCGTCACCTTTCCTCCCTCTCTGCCATTATCAACTTAGAGTGCTTTATCGCATGGGAACCATGAATCCTTGTGAAATAATCCCCTCCTTAGCAACCTTCATAAAGAGCCCAGTGTTGTCCTGATTTGTTATTGCTGGTTCTGCTTGCATCAGTTTCATTGCCTTCAATCTACTGGTTCCAACATTTCAGGAACATATATATATATATATATATATATATACGATTGCAAGTACTGACAGAGTAAATACAAGGTAGAATTCTACCATGGTGCTAAAACAGTGAATAAATGCAGGCATACAGATACATAACATTAATCAAGCGTAATCCCAAGATGCAAACCCTAGCTAAGTGTACCTAGCATGTATGTAGGTGTGAAGCCAAGAATCCCCCTAGTAAAGAGCCAACCCCATTACCTGATGGGAGAGAATGAAGGGCCCGTCTTCGTCTCGAGTTGGACACCCCACAAGGGATGTCAGACCACTGCATGCTGGAGTTTCTTCATGTATGGGCTCCAGCGTCTCGTGTTAGCATGGAAGCTTCTCCTCTTTTTTACCCAGTGAAAATGTGGTGCTTATATACCAATAGGTGCCCTCAGGGGTTTTACCTAGATGTGTAATGATACTGTGGGTCTGTCGTTCAAGGACGACAATAGCAGTGACTTTTGTACAGAGTTATTATACAGAAGATGGTAATCCTGCTGTGTGATTCTAAGAATCCTCATTCATAATAAATTAGGATAATTTACTAAGAAAACCACACATTTATTCAGCACATAACTTGGCAAAAGGTAAGCGCCAGAGTCGTTATGTAGAGCAAGGTAGAACAAATGTGGGTAAAAGATTGTGCAGCTACCTAGGCCTGTATTGAGGTACATTGGGGCTCATAACAGAACTTGGGGTGGTACAGAATAAAGAAATAGTTTACGGCTGCACAGCTCTTTCAAAGCCATACAGAGGATTTTTGTTCTGCAAGTTTTGCAGAGTTTTCTGGTTAGTAAAAGACAGATTCAAGTCTTGTTTATAGTTTAAAAAAATTTCAAAATGGGAAAAAAGTTGGAGTGGATCCTGCATCTTGAAAAGCTCCGTCAAGGTCAAGATTATCGATTGGCGGGAACATCCACCCAACTGAGGTAGCTATTGGCTTGTTGATTTCCCACCTACCTCCAGTACCTGAAGAGGAGAAAGCATCTGAATCGTTCTGGGGCCAATTCAAACCAGATACACTTTCTTTGGCGATATGGGGCAGGTGATGGCTCCCCACAGGTGGTGTTCTTGCTGTGTAATGTAAAACTTGGTCTTGTACTCATCTTCGTCGCATGCGCCCCCTCCGCTTGTTTTGGACAGGCCATATCTTCAGTATTAAAAGATGAGGGCTTGTTCCACGTCCTCAGGGAAGACCGTGACCACCAAGGGTTATGTCTTGGCCAAACATGCTCCTGACACTAGTGTGCATTTTGTCAAAGCCCAGAGGAAGTTCAGCTCCCACTTTGGATGCATTGTTGGGAAGCCAGAAGCAACAAAAGTGCAAGTTTTCGTTTTTGTTTCAACATCTTCCTCCTCTTAGGAGGAAGTGCACCTTGGTGCGTCCTTTCCTCCACAAGCTTCTCCTGAAGCCAGGAGAGGTCAGGCTGGTTAGAACCAGTTGCAGCCACTAAGAACTGGTTAATCCCAGCCAAACTGATCAATGGGGATCGAGTTCTGAGACATTGTTCAACATCACCCAGGAAATGGAGAGATGTCATTGGAGCAGGGCAGTGGTGCTCATGCAAGCAATGGAGGAAGATACTTATCTGGAATCAGGAAGAGGGGTTCATGTAGAAAGGACATGAAGGATGTCATGTCAGCTGTGGGCAAGGACTGTTTGCAGGAAAACTATCATTATCCAGTATTAGGGTGTCTTTCATAGATTCACATGCCTGAATCATTCCCCGTCGTCGAGACGGGAGCCTCCGGTATATATAAAAGTAATGTCCTATAGACCTACATAGAAAAGAATAGGCCTAAGGGTCTCACCTTAGTGTCCTATCCACGTCCTTATGTAAAAAGGACCAAAACAGAGTAGGCCCAAGGGTCCCACCGTGGTGGCCTATCTGTGTCCTTTTGTAAAAAGGACCAAAGTAAAGAGAACCAACCAATCAGCTACCACCTTCTTCTAGAACCTTCCTGTCAGGAGCCCAAGTCTCTCAGATTTTCTACCGCACGTTGTGCTAAGGAGTCTCCACCTGAGTTCTCCTCAGGAATCTCTTTCTTACTTCAAAAACCGAATTTCTTCAACTTCTATCATCATGGCTGATAGCCAGAAAAAAGGTTTATTTAGAGCCTGTTCCTCCTGTGGGAAGAAAAGGCTACATGTAGAGGATAAACATGAAACCTGTTTATATTGCCTCTACCCTCAACATCAAGCCAAAGACTGCAAGATATGTAGGACCTTCTCCAACAAAACCCTCAAGGACCGAGAAGGACGCCTACTACTCTGGCTCAACAGGCTGAAGGACAAAACAGACGACTTGGTGTCAGAAGGTGAGAGTGTTTCTGGCATGTCGCATTTTTCCTTGAAGAGGCCAAGGGTTACTTCCCCTATCCCCTCAGACACCCCTCCTACGAAGACTTCCAAAAAGTCCTCAGAGGGCAAAACCTCAGTTTCTGGCAAGGATCTTCCTGTCACCATGAAGCAGCCGCTGGTTTTGACGACGACGACAGCGTCGATGGTCTCTTCAGCGCAAAAAAAACGTTTCGACGTCGACGACGACAGTGTCGACGACGACAGCATCGTCGGCCACCTCCTCAACGAGGACGACGCCTTCATAGTCAGCGAGTAAGCCTGTGCCGTCGACCATCCCAGTCACGACGTCGAAGATTCTGCCGTCGACGTCGAGATCGACGTCGAAGATGTCGACTACGACACCGTCGACGAAGACCATACCGTCGACGAAGCCCATCTCGTCGACGATGAGCATTCCGTCGACGACGGGTAAACCGTCGACAGCGGAGAAATTACTGTCGACGAAGGCAGCGTCGACGGGGACACCGTCGACGACGGGTAAATTACCGTCGACGAAGGTCATTTCAACGACGGCACCGTCGACACAAGCGTCGACGACCGTAGGGACATGGAAAGAGTCTGAGCTGCTGTCGCATGCCATGGATGCCTTCCCACCTCAGACATCCCATGTAATCGTCAAGATTACGAAAAAGCCAATCACGCCAGTTCTGACGTCGCCCAGTAAGGTGCAACAACTACTTCCAGCCTGCCTCTTTCAAGGTGAAGAGTCAGAGGAGGAGCTATTTACTCAAGCCACTAGCCCTTCAGACTTGGTGCTTAAGTGCCAAAGCACAGACGAGGAGGAGGAGGAAATGGAGCAGTCAGTCCACACCCAAGTGCCCACACAGGTTACACCAATGGTGTGCCTACCAGCATCCATTGTGTCAGACCTACAATTCCTCATTACAGACTATAAGGAGCGGTTTCCGGAGAAACCCACTACGCCTCCACTTCCAGCCGCACAGGCTCCTACTCCTCTGTCTCGACACAAGCCGCCTCCACTGGTGCTTAGTAGAGACCAGGAGCCAACACAAGACGTTCACTCGTCTGACGACGAGGACAGGGACCAGGAAGAGGGCGAGGTCCGTGACGACGAGTCAGACCCTGATGCAGACCAGGACTACGTTGCACATTCTCCGGCCTCTCCAGAACCACAATCTTCGGAATCACCACCCGCAGACATCGGGGGATTCCATAATCTGGTAGAGCGAGCTGCCAAACGTTTCCATATGTCAATGGAAACTCAGGAGACTGAATGCTTCCTTTACGATTTCATGGAGCCCACTAAAAAGACAACCAGGTCAATCCCCATCATTGACTTTATCTGGAAACAAGGCAAACAACTAATGCAAACGCCAGCTTCAATCCCGGTGGTAGTGCCCAGGCTCGATAAAAAATACAAGGCAACCTCATCGGCGCCAGCATGCCTCACAGGTCACCCCAAGGCAGACTCTGTGGTAACCCAAGTGGCACAGAAAAACTCGCGTAATCCAGCATCGCCTCTGTCCACGCCACCTGACAAGGAAGGCAGAAAACTAGATACCATCGGCAAACGTTTCTCCACCACGTCGGCCTTGACAGTGAAAGTGGCAAATTCAATTGCCCTTCTGGGCCGTTACAATCGCCAACTCTGGGCAGACATTGCGCCCTATCTATCTAATCTGCCAGAAGATTTAAAGGAGGAGGCTCATTCGCTTCTCTTAGAAGGCCAAACATCTGCCTCCGAACTCATTGACTGCGCCATGGATGTCGCCATGACTGGCTTCAGGCAACTGGCAGGTGCTGCCGTACTACGAAGACAGGGTTGGCTTAAAGCCACCTCTTTCCGCCAAGAGGTGCAAACGAAAATCCTCGATATGCCCTACGACGGCCAGCATCTCTTTGGCGAGAAGATTGATGAGGCCCTCACCACCATTAAAAAGGACACGGACACTGCCAAAGCTCTTGGAACTCTGCCATTCCGGAACCAGTCCTTTCGTGGAAACAGGGGAAGAGGACAATCTTCATATAGGGGTTCCTACCAGAATAAAGTAAAGTAAAGTAAAGTCCACATTTGTAAAGCGCACAATCACCCGTAAGGGTCTCTAGGCGCTGGGGGGCCGTCGGGAAGATTAAGCGAGCTATTGCCCAGAGTCACATGGTGCTTGGGCTAACCTGCCGCCGGACCCGGGGATCGAACCGTGGTCCCCAGATTCCAGCGTCAGTCGCCCCGGCCGCGGCGCCACACCTCTCCCTATAGGTCTTCCTATTCGTACAACCAAAACAAAACGCAATTCCAACCGCGACAAAACCAACAAGGCCGCCAGACTTCCTACGGCAAGTCAAACTATAGAGGAAAAAAACAAAAAAGACCTGCTGGCAACCGGCAATGACTCGTTTCACTGGCCAGTCCATCCACCATCGCATTTTTTACAACTTGGAGGGAAACTCACATACTACCTAAACAACTGACAGAAGATAACAACAGACCGGTGGGTTCTCCAACTCATTCAATTCGGACATTCTCTAGAATTTGTCTCAATTCCCCCAACAACACCACCTGGCAAACGGTCCCACAGGCACCTACGGTTGCTTCTTCAGGAAATCGCTTCTATGCTCCAAAAGGGAGCGATAGAGAAAGTTCCACAAGCCCACAAAGGGAAAGGTTTCTACTCCCACTTCTTCCTGATCCACAAAAAAGGGAAAAAGTGGAGGCCAATACTCGACCTCAGAGCACTCAACGTGTTCCTAAAGAAACAATCGTTCCGTATGGTAACACTCCAGGAAATCCTGGGACTACTGGAGGAAGGGGACTACATGACGTCCTTAGACCTACAGGACGCCTACTACCATATTCCTATCCTCAAAGGGCACAGGAAGTACCTAAGATTTGCGGTGGCAGGACAACACCAATTCCGTGTCCTCCCGTTTGGCCTCAAATCTGCTCCACGGATATTTACCAAATGCCTCTCACCTGTGGCAGCCTTCCTTCGTCAACAGGGTCACCAGGTCTTCCCATACCTAGACGACTGGTTGGTAAAGGCACCATCTGCGACTGCCGTGGCCACATCCTCCAGCGCTTGTCTGAATGTTTTCCACCGACTAGGCCTGACCCTCAACCGCGAGAAGTCGGCACTGGAACCCACCAAGGTCATTACATTTCTTGGAGCTACCTTGGACACGGAACGCGTCAGAGCTTTCCCCTCTCAGGAAAGAAAGGTCAAACTCATCTCCCAGGCCACGTCAGTGGCGTCACGGAAGACTCTGCCTGTCCGCACCTCCAAGTCCCTCCTCGGCATGATGTCTTCATGCATCATGCTCATTCCCCACTGTCGCCTAAAAATGCGCCATCTCCAGGAGGAACTAACGAGACAATGGACACAAGCTACGGGATCATTCGAGGACCGCATACATGTCACTCGAACCATGGTCAACCACTTACAGTGGTGGAGATCGATCAAGCACCTGTCAAAGGGACTACCGTTCCTGCTTCCAGCAGAGCCACACGTAATAACAACGGACGCATCCCTAGAAGGCTGGGGAGCGGTCCTCCAAGAACTCCAGATCAACGGCAAGTGGACGACACAGGAAACCAAGCTCCACATCAATCTACTGGAGTTAAGTTCGGTATTCCTAGCTCTGCAAGCGTTCCTTCCACGCATTTGAAACTCCCCAGTGCTCGTCAGGACAGACAACACCACGACGATGCACTACCTGAACAAACAGGGGGGGACGCGATCTCTCTCTCTATCTCGAGAATCTGGCTTCTAGAACATGGAATAACACTGAAGGCGGAGTACGTCCCGGGCAAGGACAATGTCTTGGCGGACGCTCTGAGCAGAGAGAGGTCCCCATCCCACGAATGGGAGCTGGACACGGAGGTGCTGGAGCACATCTTCGCGGAGTGGGGAACCCCGCGAATAGACCTCTTTGCCACCAGAAGGAACGCCAAATGCCCAAGCTTCGCAAGCAGGCATCACCACCCAGGAACCCTCGGAAATGCATTTTCCATCGCATGGCGCAACGTCTTTGCGTACGCCTTTCCGCCATTTCCACTGATACCCAGGGTTCTCAGGAAGATGAAGTCGGAACCCTGCACTCTGATCCTGATCGCTCCATCCTGGCCCAGACAACACTGGTTCACGGACCTTCATCGCCTCTCTGCCCGGCCACCTCTTCGCCTGCATCATCATCCAGCCCTGCTTACAATGTCCCATGGGCAGGTTCTCCACCCGAATCTGAGCTCTTTAAAGTTGTCAGCTTGGCTCCTGAATACCGCGAATTCAGCCACCTAAACATACTGCAGGAGTGCAGAGACGTCCTTGCAAAGGCTAGAGCGGACAGCACTAATAAAACCTGCTCACTAAAATGGAAGCGGTTCTGTTCTTGGTGTGAGACCAAAGGATTGCACCCCTTCCACATCACTCCGCAGCAACTGCTACCATACTTACTGCATCTAGCGCAATCAGGCCTCGCACATGCATCCATCAAAGTGCATCTTGCGGCGATCTCCAGATTCACAAGGACTTCTAAGGGTCCATCCCTGTGGTCGGACAGACTTATAAAACAATTCCTTAAAGGCCTCTTCAGGTCCTTCCCACGACCAAGACCAATCCCTCCGTCGTGGCACCTCAATGTGGTCCTTCACCAATTAATGAAGCACCCCTTCGAACCCATCCATAAGGCGGAGATCAAATTCATCTCATGGAAAACGGCCCTTCTCCTGGCTTTAACCTCTGCCAGAAGGGTCAGTGAGTTGCAGGCTCTCTCAATCCAAGATCCTTTTATGCAGTTCAGGGAGGACAGGGTCATCCTACGAACTAACCCTCGGTTTATCCCGAAAGTCCCCTCGGACTTCCACCTTAACGAACCAGTGGTACTCCGGTCCTTCTTTCCAAATCCTACCACTGCAGCCGAGAGAACTCTGCATTCATTAGATCTGAAGAGATGTCTTAAATTCTACATCGACAAGACACAACACTTCCGGAAGTCATCTCAACTCTTTATTGCCTTTAGTAGACCACGGAAAGGCATGCCCCTGACAAAACAAAGTATTTCAAGGTGGATTTCTTCAGCAATCACCTTTTGTCATGACAAGGCCGGACGGCCTTTGGACTCACGAGTCAAAGCTCATTCGACAAGAGCCATGTCCACGTCTGCGGCGCTGTATGCTGGAGTGCCGGTGTTGGACATCTGCAGAGTGGCGACCTGGAAGTCCCCGCATACCTTCACCAGGCACTACTGCCTGGATACTGAGCTGATGAAGGATGCAGCAGTGGGCCGAGCAGTGCTTCGCCATCTATTCCAGTGAGGTGAGCCTTCCTACATCCCTCCATCCTTTACTGGTATGCACATTCTTTTGCTAATATTGACATGACAATGCATTTTGGTGATTTGCAGTCGCATGATATGTATTATCTCAGACTCATATATGATGTTCCATCAAAAATGTGCATAATGTATTGCTGGCTACTCTGATTCAGGCATGTGAATCTATGAAAGACACCCAAATACTGGATAAGAAATGCATTACTTACCTGTAACTGCAGTTATCCAGTATTAGTGTCTTTCATAGATTCACATGCACCCTCCCGCCTCCCCTGGAAGGACTCACCTATCTCTCTAACAAGTTTACGCCTAACTAGCTTGGTGCGTACGAAAATCTGAGAGACTTGGGCTCCTGACAGGAAGGTTCTAGAAGGAGGTGGTAGCTGATTGGTTGGTTCTCTTTACTTTGGTCCTTTTTAGGTCTCGCCTGTCGATGCGCATGCGCATCGAGCAAGCGAGACTATGGTGGCTTATCCACTCTTTATCCAACTTGCAAGGAATCGTGGCGATTCCTTGCAGTGCACGAGAAATTTAAGCTCAATGCGCATGCGCATTGAGCTTAAAAGCGCGTGCACATGCCCCCAGCCGCCTGCCTTGCCTACTCTCCCAGCTGGTGCCGCTCCACCCCCTGCGGCATCAAAGGCTTTCACGGCCGGCCGGCCATGCTTTCAGTTTCACGACCGGCCGGCCGTGTGAAGTACATTTCTAAGCCCGCTCTCCCTGCTCCGCCCCCTGCTCCAGCCGAGACGCATTTCTCCTCCCTCCTCCCCCCTCCTGGGTCAGGTTACCCTGCTTTCTCTTTCTTTTCACCCGGTGACATTGTTGCCTTTAGCCCTTCCCTCACCTCCTCAAGCCGTTACTCGTTGTGTGTACAGGGCTGTGTGTATTAGCACTTGTGCTTGTCCTGGTTTGTTTGCAGGTGCACACATTACACAAGGCTCTGCTCACTGACCCTAGAGGTAGGCCTCTGACCCGGCACACTCGAGTGAAAGATTCCTCACATAACCCACCGCTCCAGCTGTCTCTTCCTTCAGGCTGCCAGCCTTGAGCGTGGGGGGAGGAGGGGCTGCATACACTTCTGTCCCCGCCGACACGTCAGGGCATGCTGGAATTCAGAGGCCGCCCTCCACTCTGCTTTTCAGTGTACCGTCTGTCATGGCCACAAGCCAGCACCCCCACTTTCGCTGCAGACGAGCTAGGGCTTGTCTTTCTCCAGAGGCAAACAGGGCAGCCTGACTTACGAGAGCCCCCGCAGGCTCACCAACCCAAGGAAAAGCTGTACGAGACAGACGTGTGCCACTCACCTCACCTCTTCCTGGAAGCCGGACTGTGGATAAATGCAGCCGTGGGAAGGCCCCATCCTACCTCAGGTTTAACATTTAATTCTACACCTCTTGAGGGTTCCTGTGATTAACCAACCAAAACCTTGCTGCTGAGCTCATAAACAGTCTGCAACTGAAACGGAGGCGGGCAAATTGCCGTGTGAATTCTCTCCGGCGCCTGCAAGTCAGCTTAACACCTCTTACAAAACAAAACATCACAACTCATCAGTGGCTTGACCTTTGAATATCTGCGGTGTAAAGGTTTATTAATTAATTCATTCAAAAGCGGCCCTTCTATAATTAGCTGTTTCTTGCCCACTATTCATGCCCAGCCCACAAAACCGGGGAACTAGCTGTAGAAACCTGATGAGAGCTGTTAGAACTCCTGGTAGCTGCCCTGAGACCCGAGCCATGCATGGGTGCAAGGATCGGGAACAGAGAATGCAAGGCTCTCGTTTAAGCTTATGACGCACTTGTCTTCACAAGAAAGTCAGATACTTCACAACAACCAGGCCTCATCAGCTGTACCTCAAAACAACCAGGACTCATCACCCCTCTCTCACAACAACCAGGCCTCATCACCCCTCTCTCACAACACTCACTCTCACTCACCCTCAACCCCTCAGCCTCACCCTCACCCTCACTCACCCTCACTCACCCTCACTCACCCTCAACCCCTCACCCTCACTCACCCTCAACCCCTCACCCTCACTCACCCTCACCCTCACTCACCCTCAACCCCTCACCCTCACTCACCCTCAACCCCTCACCCTCACTCACCCTCACTCACCCTCAACCCCTCACCCTCACTCACCCTCAACCCCTCACCCTCACTCACCCTCAACCCCTCCCCCTCAACCCCTCACCCTCACTCACTCACCCTCAACCCCTCACCCTCACCCTCAACCCCTCACCCTCAACCCCTCACCCTCACTCGCCCTCACCCTCACTCACCCTCAACCCCTCACCCTCACTCACCCTCAACCCCTCACCCTCACTCACCCTCAGCCCCTCCCCCTCAACCCCTCACCCTCACTCACCCTCAACCCCTCACCCTCACTCACCCTCAACCCCTCACCCTCACTCACTCACCCTCAACCCCTCACCCTCAACCCCTCACCCTCAACTCCTCACCCTCAACCCCTCACCCTCAACCCCTCACTCACCCTCACCCTCACTCACCCTCAACCCCTCACCCTCACTCACCCTCACCCTCACTCACCCTCAACCCCTCAAACTCACCCTCACTCACCCTCAACCCCTCACCCACCCTCACCCTCACTCACCCTGACCATCACTCACCCTCAACCCCTCACTCACCCTCAACCCCTCACTCACCCTCACTCTCACTCATCCTCACTCACCCTCAACCCCTCACCCTCACACAGTGCAATAGTTCTCAGACCATTTCAGTTAGAGCTTTTAGAAATGTTTATGGCTTTTTTTATTTGTAATACTTTAGCATTGGCTACAGGAAACAAAAATGCTAAACATTTACAAAAAAACCCCATAAACAATTCTAAAAGCACTAACTCTAATGGTGCGAGACCTATTGCATTTCCAATGCTTGTTACAAAAGGACACAGAGAGGCCACCAAGGTGGGACCCTTGGGCCTACTCTGTTTTCGTCCTTTTTACATAAGGACGTGGATAGGACACTAAGGTGAGACCCTTAGGCCTATTCTTTTCTATGTATGTCTATAGGACATTACTTTTATATATACCGGAGGCTCCCGTCTCGACGACGGGGAATGATTCAGGCATGTGAATCTATGAAAGACACTAATACTGGATAACTGCAGTTACAGGTAAGTAACGCATTTCTTTTGTGCAGAAAGGCACGGTGTCCCCACCATACTTCAAACACTATTGATACAACACGCGTAAAATCAACGATGGTTCACACAGTAAATATACTAAAGGTATAGCAAGGACACCTTTTATAGGGGATTAGTTGAATTTTACAGTGGAAACTAGGTGGGGGCCTCTTCACTAGAGTGCAGTTAAATAGTCTTGTACCCATAATCCAACAATGCACAACCATATATCATGTGTTACCGAATAGTCTGGTATGAGGGGAACACACATTTAGGGGAAGATGTATACTACTTTCAGTGACAAAAACTCTGCCATCAAACATGTTGTATTGAAATGCAGAGCACCACCATTAGGCTCATAGATTGAGTCAATTGGTAAAACCTATAGGCAGGACAGAAAAATGAAACTTGACAGGACACCACAGCTGTGACTGGCCGATGTTTGTCCCAACAACCGTGTGTTCTGGGGTCAACCCAGCGGGGCCTTTCCCCATTGAGAAGGAGGTGCTGCTCCCTGTCATCCTATTTACTGACATTCAAGGCTTCTATATTGCTCAAAGTCTCTGTAGAAACCCGTCATAGGCCCCCACTCCCATCCAAGCGATCTCCCAAACAGTTTTATTTATGTCTTCGTTTGTCAATCAAGTTTATAAAGTGTTATGTCTTTTTGGTTTCGTCTCTGAGAAACTCCTGACTGGTTTATATTGCAGTCAGTAACAAATAGCAGAACATTTGAATGTTGAGAGCTCCATTGAAGACAGTGGAGCAGCAGCTTCATATATGAACTGGTATAGGCCTGCTGCAGCCAACATTTCAAAGTTTTAATAAGCAACCTCTGCCTTCCTAAATCCCTGCCTGTGCTGCAGGGCACACCGGAACCTTCCCCCTCCCTCCTCCCTAGCTCAGAGTCACTTGAGCATCGGAAGGAGGGAGGGGGGATGCTGCTCAGCTCCTGGGTCTCCCTGGCTTGGCTGAACTACAGAAAGCAGTTCAGCCAAGCTGGGAAGAACCAGGGACTGACTTCAGCCCCTTTTCACAGCTCTTGCTGTGAATGTTCAAAAGCTAACCGCTGTGGCCCTGCGCGCACTGTTAACTGTAGAACATTCACAGCAAGAGCTGTGAAACAAAGGCCTCATGGACCTCTAGGTTATTTCAACCCCCTCTGGTTCCCCGAGACCTTTGTTTTACTAATTGGAACATTCTGCCCTTATGGGGCAGAATGTTGTAATAGCTTTATAACCCGCCATAGCTAAGCTATACTGTCCGTTAAAGTTCCACTCCCTGCTTAAAGGGCTATAGCGGCCCTTTAATGGCCTGTATAGCCCGCTATGCTGGACTATAATGCTATATTATTCTGTAGTTAGGACCCAGGAATGATTAAAGATATCCTCGGAATTTGTAAATCTTGATACATTACAAACTTACATCCCAGTCGAAGATTTGTAACAAATATATTCTCATGAATACCTCTGCCCATAGATTCCTCAACTTTAGAATATTTCCCTATGCTTCGGATTAGAACCATTAACTTTTCATAGCATTCACCTACGTGCTGCTAGATGGTGCTGTGCTGCTGCGTATATGTTTTATTCCCCCCAGAAGTGACGGTGTAGACCCACCTATAACTGCCACTCCAGCATGCAGTTGTCAATTCCTTCCTTTCCATGACTTTGAATCCAAATCCAAAGGTCCATTTCCACTTTTTTTCCTGTTTTCGATGGCATCAAATTAAATCCATTGTGCAAGGGCACGATGTTCGCTAATACAACTACAGGCTTCAAACCATGCCCTGACCTGCAGAAAACAGATGCCGGTCATTGGCCCATTCAAGGATTGTCTACAGGAAATTGCCCATTTCTGACATAGTCACCCCAACGTTTTTGACACTGGTACTGATGTTTTTCAACTGATGTGCACTGGGTCCCTGCTAACCAGTCCCCAGTGCCAGTGCTCTTTTTCTAAAACCAGGTAAACTAATTCAGTTGATGCAAACTTTGGTACCCCTGTAAGTCCCTAGGATATGGAACCCCTGGTACTGAGGCATGGGTGCCAAAGAGGGTCCCATAGGGCTGCAGCATGTATTGCATCAAACTTACTTCCTCTCGGTATAAAAACAGCGCCCAGACTCCTTGCTTTTAGGAAAGCGATAAAAACCTGGTTATTCAGGACTAAGCACATCCTGTTACCCCTTCTTGACACATGTAGCCGTAACTTTACAGCGCTTAGACGCCTCAGGGCAGTAACGCTCTTTATAAATCCAAATAACATAGCATAACATTGTGCCACCCTAAGGGACCCGATCACGTGGTTCAGTTAGGCCTGGGAAGAAATACTGCCATTTTAACATGCACTTGTTTCTTACGTTGCCTTCTCTTCCACACACTGACTTTTGACACACATTTGCTTGCGTGACAGGGCAGGGTTAGTTTCATCGAATCCACGTTGCTTGCAAAACCATTTCATAAATACACTATCGCGACACCTTGAACATTTCGTACAAGGCCTCGACATATTATGCACATGCAGTTATTTGTTATTTCGTCCATGAGGCGATGTGGCTATCAAAGAGACAATAAACAATGTCCGCTCAGCTGAAGTATCAACACGGAAGCATATATGCCATTCTTATAAATACATGTGCACTTCTCTGCTCAAATTAGAGGAGCACATTGCTGTTACTTGCGAGGTCATCGTTGGGATGGCATTTTCCGCTCAGCATGGTTCCTGTTTATCCCTCTGCGCGGAGGGATGTCCTACTTGTGACCAATCCTCCAATAGGGGATTCTTGGCAAAGCACACACACCATAGCCAACTTGGTTAGGGAATGCATAGTAGGAGTACACTATACACAGTACTTTATGCCAGCATATATACATTATTTTAGCTTGATGATGGAATTATTCATTCTTTCCACCGTCATTATACTACTTATCACTCTTATCTGCAGCTGTCTATTAATCATTGCAGTGCATATATTTTGTACAAGAATCACGATGCTTCAATAAATATTGAAAACTCCCCTTTGTTTATTTCTTGTATATCTCTCCGAAAGCGCACGAGTGAGTGATAGGATTCTAGATCTGTTACCATGATTCCTGGGGGGGATCAGGCATGTCATGTTCTGAGGTTGCTAAAACCATTTGTTACCTGTCTAGGTTTAGGGGGGCTTATGGTGGCACTTTGAGCTAGATGGTCTATAGGACAACATATCCTAAGAGCTGTGCATAGAATCAGTCTGGAACCAAACAGTCTGGAACCAATCCCAATGTCTATGTTGCCCAGCAAACGTGCAGTTCCTACTGGAAAGTGGAAACTGTACAATAACCCCCCTACAAATTGCATGCAGCCTGACACTAGTCTGTCAGGTTGCATGCATCCGGACCAGCAATACTCCTGCACCAACCAAGACCAAGACGAGCAACAGCAGCAGCCACCTGAAATGCATCCTGCTCAACACCCGCTCCATCCACAGACACGCCATCGAGCTCTGGAACCTGCTCGACACAACCTCACCAGACGTCGCCTTCCTCACGGAAACCTGGATGAACGCCTCTTCACCACCCGACATCGCCATCGCCATCGCCATCCCAGACGGCTACAAGATCATCCGAAGGGACCGCATCAACCAGACCGGAGGAGGCATCGCCATCATCCACAGGAACACCATCCGCATCACGACCAACACCGACGACACCCTTGCACCCGCCGAGCACCTGCACTTCCAGGTCCACATCAACCCCAAGACCACCCTCAGAGGCACCCTCATCTACAGACCCCCGGGACCACGCACACAATTCAGCGAAGACATCGCCGACTTCATCAGCCCGCACGCCCTCCTCTCCGCCGACTACATCCTCCTCGGGGACCTCAACTTCCACCTGGAGAACAACAACGACCGCAACACCACCACCCTGCTGGACAACCTCGCCAACCTCTGACTCAAGCAACTGGTTAACACCCCCACCCACTACGCCGGACACACACTCGACCCCGTCTTCTCATCCTGCAAGGACATCGCCTTCAGCCACGCCACCGGACTCAACTGGACGGACCACAGCTGCGTCCACTTCAGCTTCAGAAGGACCACGATCCACCACCACCAGCAACAGGCTGCACGCAGAAGCTGGAACAAGATCACAGCCGACCAGCTCGCGACTTCCCTGAGCAAGAACCCACCCACCAGCGCAACGAACCCAAGCCAGGCGGCCACCAACCTCGCGAAGTGGATCAGCAACTGCGCAGACGACCTCGCCCCTCTGAAGACCCCGCCTAGCAGACCCGGTAGCAAGAAAGCCCCATGGTTCACCGACGAACTCAAGAGCTCCAAGAAGAACTGCCGAGCCCTCGAGAGTACATGGCGCAGAGACCCTACACCGGACAACATGACTGCCCTCAAGCTCGCCACCCGAAAACCCCACCAACTCATCCACGCCACCAAGAAAACCGCATTCAAGGAACGACTGGACAACAACGCACACAACAGCAAGGAACTCTTCAACATCGTTAAAGAGCTCTCCAACCCCAACGCCGGAAACAACGACATCACCCCTTCGCAAGACCTCTGCAACTCCCTCGCCTCCTACTTCCACAACAAGATCGCGGACATACACAACAGCTTCAGCACTCAACCGACGCACGCCACGACTGAACCACCGCCCCCCACCACCACCCTCCGCGCCTGGACCCCGATCAGCACCGAAGACACCGTCCGCACGATGAACTCCATCCACTCCGGATCTCCTACCGACCCCTGCCCTCACCACATCTTCAACAAAGCCGACGCTGTCATCGCACCCCACCTGCGGGACATCATCAACACCTCCTTCGACACCGCTACCTTCCCGGAGAGCTGGAAGCACGCCGAACTCAGCGCTCTACTAAAGAAACCATCAGCCGACCCCACCGACCTCAAGAACTGCCGCCCCATCTCGCTGCTCCCGTTCCCTGCTAAAGTCGCCGAGAAGACCGTCAACAAGCAGCTGGCCGCCTTCCTCGAGACGAACGGATCCCTCGACCCCTCGCAGTCCGGCTTCCGGGCCAACCACAGCACCGAGACCGCCCTGATCGCAGCCACCGATGACATCCGAGCGCTGCTTGACAGCGGAGAAACAGCAGCCCTCATCCTCCTAGACCTCTCCGCGGCCTTCGACACTGTCTGCCACCGTACACTAGTGCAGCGACTCAACAACGTCGGAATCCAGGAGAAGGCACTGGAGTGGATCATCTCCTTCCTCGCCGGAAGGACACAGAGAGTCCGCCTCCCCCCGTTCAGATCTGAAGCCAGCGAAGTCATCTGCGGCGTTCCTCAAGGCTCCTTGCTCGGTCCAACCCTCTTCAACGTCTACATGAGCCCCCTCGCAGACATCGCACGCCAGCACAACCTCAACATCATCTCCTACGCCGACGACACCCAGCTGATTCTCTCCCTCACCAACGACCCCGCCACCGCCAGAGCCCACCTTCACGAAGGGATGAAAGAAGTATCCGAATGAATGAAGAACAGCCGCCTGAAACTGAACTCGGACAAGACGGAAGTCCTCATCCTGGGATCCTCACCCTCCGCCTGGGACGACTCCTGGTGGCCCCCCGCCCTAGGCAGCGCACCCAAACCAACAGACCACACACGCAACCTAGGCTTCATCCTGGACTCCTCCCTCTCCATGACCAGACAAGCCAACGCCGTCTCCTCGTCGTGCTTCAACATCCTGCGCATGCTACGTAAGATCTTCCGGTGGATCCCCACCGAGACCAGGAAGACGGTCACCCAGGCCCTCGTCACCAGCCGTCTGGACTACGGCAACTCCCTCTACGCCGGAACCACTGCCAAGCTCCAGAAGAAACTCCAGCGGATCCAGAACGCCTCAGCACGTCTCATCCTGGACATCCCCCGTCGCAGCCACATCTCCGGACACCTGAGAGACCTGCACTTGCTCCCGGTCAACAAGAGAATCACCTTCCGACTCCTCACCCACGCACACAAAGCCCTACACAACTAAGGACCAGGATACCTCAACAGCCGCCTCAACTTCTACGCTCCCAAACGCCAGCTTCGATCGACCGGCCACGCCCTTGCCGCCGTCCCCCGCATCCGAAGAGCCACCACAGGGGGACGGTCCTTCTCCTACCTCGCCGCCAAGACATGGAACTCCCTCCCGACCCAGCTCCGCCTGACCCAGGACCACCTCGCCTTCAGGAAGCAACTCAAGACCTGGCTGTTCGAGCAGTAGCGGACCCCCCTCCCCCAACGCCTTGAGACCCTCCGGGTGAGTAGTGCGCTATATAAATGCTTTGATTGATTGATTGATTGATTGTGTGTCATTATGCAAACCATGAGCGAAAACAGGACATGGCACTCTCAGTGTGTACCATGCCAGAGTCACTGCTTGGAATATACGTAAGTCACCCTACAGCATCCCTTCTAGCCCTAATGCAGGGTGCATTATACTACATGTGAGGGCATCAAGCGATTTACAAGGAGGCGGCTTAGACTTTTGCCGCCGCACCCAACAAAGTGTAGGGTTTAATCTTAGAAAGTGGTGCTTAAATCAGGTGAAAACAGCCTCCTGAGCCCCTATCGGCGGATACAATCCACACACTTCTATACTGAACAAGCATTTACAATGCAATGGTTTCGCCTTTGGAAAAGTTAGAGCTATTGGCATTGTAAATGACAAAATTTGTATTTATGTGTTGGTTTTGAGAACAGATAAATAAATGGCATTGTTGTTTACATTGCCATTAGCTTAATGTCTGCAGTCACTCTGCACTCCCTAGCACTCCCTAGTCACTCTGCACTCCCTAGCACTCTGCACTCCCTAGCACTCCCTAGTCACTCTGCACTCCCTAGTCACTCTGCACTCTCTACTCTGCACTCTCTACTCTGCACTCTCTACTCTGCACTCTCTACTCTGCACTCTCTACTCTGCACACTCACTTTGCACTCTGCACTCACACTCTGCACTCACTAGTCTGCACACTCACTACTCTGCACACTCACTACTCTGCACACTCACTACTCTGCACTCTGCACTCACTACTCTGCACTCTACACACTGCACAAAGATCCGTTACAATTAAAATAAAATAAAACGATGTGTAAAACATTATATGAAGTAATCGTCCTCGAGTTTTTCTAGCACCCGATTCTCTCCCTTCCTTCCCCCTTCTAGCTCCCCACCTCACCTTCTGCCCACACTTTTTCAGATTATGCTGTGAATGGGTGCAAGTATTTATTTTACTTAATGCAGTTTTATATAGCGTAAACTTTTCTAGCACCCGATTCTCTCCCTTCCTTCCCCCTTCTAGCTCCCCACCTCACCTTCTGCCCACACTTTTTCAGATTATGCTGTGAATGGGGGATGGCGGGCAAAAAGAGATGGGGTGAAGGAGGGACGAGGGGGTCGTAGGGAGGGGGGTGGAGCGCCAAGGACGGATGGTGGACGTGGTATACAAGGACGAGGGAGGGATAGAGTTATTGGGTGTAGGGATAGGGAGGGTCGTAGGAAGTGGGTACGAAGGGAAGGGGCCGGAATGGAAGGGAGGAGATGAGGGAGGAGATGAAGAGAAGAAACGTCAAGAGAGCTGAAGGAAGGGGGCCGGACAAGCTGGCTGCAGAGGGAAGAATGGCTGAGTGAAACCGGGTAGTGGAGAGAAGGAGGGACGAAGTGAAGGAGATGCGAGAAGGATAGGATGAGAGGGTTGGAAGGGAGCCTGGCTGAGGCTCGGCAGGGGCTGGAGCTGAGTGAAACCGGGTAGTGGAGAGAAGGAGGGACGAAGTGAAGGAGATGTGAGAAGGATAGGATGAGAGGGTTGGAAGGGAGCCTGGCTGAGGCTCGGCAGGGGCTGGAGCTGAATAACAGACGGGATGTAGCGGGGGTCTGTGTGGAGTGATGAAGGGGTAGGTGAGGTGAAGGGATGTGAACTGAGTTCCTCCTTAAATGCTTTACCAATATTGTACTTTCCCCCAACTATGCAGTTCTGGATTAAGGGCGCACCGAGGGGGTACAGTACAGCTCTTGCTGCCTTGGAAGGAATGCTCAGTACCTGTTGATGCGCGGTACACGCGGGGTGCGGGGCGGGCTCTGGATGCTGGTCTTGTCGAGCCGGTCCGGCTTGGGGCAGACGTCCTCTCTGGCAGGCAGATTCCCCAAGAGGCGGCAGCGGCACGGGGCGGCCTGTACTTAAGTACAGTGCGGCTCTCGGGTGCGGTGCGGCCTCGGGGACAGGTGCAGGGCCAACGCGTACACTTCAGGCGTACGACACGAACCTCTACCCCCGGAGATGTTGTATGGTGATTGCATTACTGATAGTATTCTAACAGACTGTGACACTGGATATTTGTTAAAGATGTTTTTTAAGTTTTTGGATTTGAAAACATGATTGCTTTTATGCTTCAGTGAAGACGATGTATTGTTCTTTATAGAACAGAGCAAGGTTAAGGAAAGTACACCGCATATGCTAACCCTTGCACAGGTGCACAAGCTCACACGTGCAAAACTAACTGCAAACCTTACATAAATGAAAGTAGGGGTTAAGAAGTTCTCACCAGATTTCTCGGGGCCGATGCTCTGGGTGGGTGTTGCAGAGGGCCCGTTATGCCCGTGGTTCTCGGTGGGGGTTGCAGAGGGCCCGTTATGCCCGTGGTTCTCGGTGGGTGTCGCAGACGGTCTGTCGTTCCCTTGGCTGTCGGCGGGTTTTGCGGACAGCCTTTTGTGCCGCTTGTTCTCGGTCTGAGCGCTGCTGGCACAACCCATTGCTCGCTCGTGAGGAACACAAGCCAAGCGGGAAGAGAAACGCAACCCGGCGAAGGAGCTGTGAGGTAAGAACAGGCTAAGCGTCCGGCTGCACGAACCCCTGCTCGGTACAGGTGGAGGCCGAGCGTCCCAGGCCCCTGCAGCACCGCCTGCCACTATGCACCTGGCATGCCACAGGCGCCGGAAGGCAGGGGACGGCAGGCGCGAGGACCTCATGGAGAAAGGACTAAATGCACCCGGAGATACAGGCGCCAGGTGAGACGAGAGACTGCAGCCAGAGACACAGGCACGGGTCAGGAGGGAGACGGCAGCCTGGGACACAGGTGGAGAAGGCGGACCGCATCCAAAGATACAGGGTGAGAGGGCTTACAGCAGCCTGAGGCAGTCACCGGATGAGAAGGGAGAGTTTAGCCAGAGACATAGACAAAGCATGTCATAGTAAAACAAGCACCTACGAGGACACGGGGGGCGGGAGAGGACACGGACGGCGGGAGGGGGGCGGGAGAGGACACGGACGGCGGGAGGGGGGCGGGAGAGGACACGGACGGCGGGAGGGGGGCGGGAGAGGACACGGACGGCGGGAGGGGGGCGGGAGAGGACACGAACGGCGGGAGGGGGGCGGGAGAGGACACGGACGGCGGGAGGGGGCGGGAGAGGACACGGACGGCGGGAGGGGGGCGGGAGAGGACACGGACGGCGGGAAACGTGTACAGGACAACGAGGGGGGGGCGGAAAGGCACACGGAGGGGGCGGGAATGGACAGCGCATCTGAAATCACTTTCAGTGAAAGGGGAGGGAACGGGAAACAACGTAACTCCGCCCAGGGAAAAAATCTCAGGAACGCCCCCGAATCTGGTCCGGCCTTGATGGACAGATCCGGCACTCAATGGCTAGCCTCCATTTATGGAGCTAGCCAATGAGAGCCGGGGGACGTTCCAGAAGTCCTTATTGTCAACATAGGATTTCACCTGCGCTGAAAAGCTGCGCAGAGCGCAGCCTTCGGCAGGCGAAACCCAAAAAGGATCAGCACCCAATAAATGTCCATATTTCTCATCTTGATATATTTTGTTCAAGCAGTAATCAGTACAACTCGACACCGATTCTAGATCTCATTCAGTTTCCCAAATGTGCTTCAGACTTTCTAGTATTAATTTAGATCACTCCAGACATGTCGTGTGCTCCAAAGATTGTCTTTATTGAGGACATTCCGGCTCTGACCCAATGTTTCAGCCTCAATCCTTGAGCTCGGTGAGAGCAGCTTCGTGGATTTTTGGCCTGTTAGCCTCCTGCATCCTGCTTGTCAGATGGTGCATGCAGGTTATGCAGTGGAATCTGAAGTCCCAGTGGGTCCAGATCCAGGGCAGCCGGTCAGTGCCCTCTGGTAACTGTACAGGATCTGCAGTGATGGCTGCTGGTCCGCCACCTGACTAGCGGCAGACTCCTGTCCCTCCCCCACCCAGACAGGACGGTGGTGATGCATGCATCACTTCTGAGTTGGCGGAGGTCATCTGGAGGGAGAGTTCAGAGGACTTTCGTCTCTGGCGGAAACCCTGGTCCATATCATTCTGTTAGAGTTGCAGGTCACTTATTAGGTGCTGAAGGCCTTTCTGTCGTCCATCCTGGGGCAGATCTGATGCTGTTAGTTTAGAGTCTTTGTTGTTTATACTAAGCGCACTCATGAAACGCAGCAGTTGTACTTCAGTGTGCAAGTATTAGAAATGAAAAAAATAATGAAAAATTCCATGGTATGCCACTTATTGTGTATCAGCAGTGGAATACACTTTAGTCCACACCACAGTTATGCAGTAGTCTTACGGGCAGTGCATTTAATGTAGCATTTATTAATGAAAAGTGGAATTCATAATTCCCCAAAGGTGACGGCTAAATTTATGAAACATTCAGGTAAATATAATTTACTTTTGTAACTTTTATTTGATAGAGATGATAAAGTTTAGATAAAAATATATATATATATATATATATAAGATGGTATGAGATTCGACTCAAGAGTCCAACCAACCCAGAGTGAATGCAGCAAGATGCCAGGCCTTGTTCTCGGTTCTGTGAGTGAAAAGAAAGTAGCACATGCTGATGACCGTCCCCGGGAATGCCCAAAGTAACTTACACCTAGGGCTTCTGCTATCAGGTCACTTTACAAATTGGGCTGGTGAGGAGCCATTTATCCTTGCTAGGAGCAGGCCAGGTTCACTGGCTGCACTCTTCGTGGGCACCTCTTTATACGTGCCCTCACTTGATGGGATATACTATGAAGTACTAGGAAGACTGAATCTTACTGGCTAAAGAACGGTTACCTAAAATGCAAGCCCTCCATTTGGGTCAGAGGTTTAATGAATTGGGTCAGAAAGGGACTTCAAGGAGCACAGGAGTGTGTAGCCACCTAGGCAGTAGGGGCATGCTTGGTTAGAGTGTTTGGAGCAGGGCAGCGTGTGAGAGAGGCAGCAGAGGTTGGTTAGAACAGGGAGTGTAAAAAGGGTAGTGTGGGTGGGCATGTTCTCTGTTAGGTCATTCGAGACAGTCTCTAGCACGGAGGGAGGCCTCTGGGTCTCTGTGTGCTCATGCAGCCTGTGGTCAGTCGTAAACTAACTGACAGACAAGTGGATTTCCTGCAGGCTGAGGCCTTCACAGTATGTAGCTTTTGAAGGAATACAGTGCTTTCTCTGTAGGACACTTTTCCTGTGATAAATAACGTGGTTACAGTCTTGAAATCAAACAAGAAATCATTTTGTTGCTCGTGTATCTTTTTTAACTGGATCTTTTGACTTCGATGTGGTCGAACGCACTTTTGACGCATTTAGTAAACGCGCCATTATTTGCCTAAATGAACGGCAGGTTCGGTTTCCCATCACCAGCTTGTGTGCTAAATGTTGGTGTGGCGCTTTTCACTCTGCTTGCAAATATGATAGATGACCGTTAATACCCGGCAGGTGACATTCAACTTGGGCCAAACCTCATTGTACTTACATTTTATTTCTTCCAGGTTTCAATCAACTCAAACGGGTTGAGAGCTAATGTCCTTGGCTGAGGCAGTGAAGTGTCTGCGAGCGCAAGCCAAGGCATCCCTTGTGCAGCGCCAAAGATGTTTCAGTATACACAAGAGAGACCATTGGCTTTGCCACCACATGCTTTGGTTGAATTTAGGCCTTGAAGGAGGTGCTTGTTGCCTTGGTTTTCTGAATGAAGGTGTGAATGGGTGGGGTCATGTTTATGTGGCTGATTTGCTTTTTCATTTGTCTGTTTTCTCTCTCCACAGCACCCGGTCACAGCTGTCAACCCTGCAGCCCCTCCACCACTTAGAGTCCGGGTCAGAGTTCAAGATAACATTTTCCTCATTCCCGTGCCCCACAGGTAATGGCTATGCCCACACAGGCTACCAATTTGTGGTGTTCAGAGGTATATGTTTCTGCCCTCTCTTTATGCTTTACTGTTAATAGTAGCTGCTTTGACTTAAAGGGAATGTGGCCATCATAACAGGTAATTCTGAGGGGAGTTATCTTTTGGATCATCTGTGTAGAAGCACCAGGTGGCCAGACTTGAGCAAGTAGTTTGATTGGTCATGGTTGCAGGACTAAAAATCACACCTTTACGCCTATCATCCCAACCCCTCTTGTTCCCCAAACCTCCCTCCCCACTGCCCCAACACATTTGTGGCAGTTCTTTTTCAAAGGATTAGTCTGAAGCATGTGTAATAATAATTCCTATTTGCAAAGCGTGATCATATCAACCCCATAAGGGTTTCAAGGCACTTAAGGGCCGTCTGGGAGATGAAGCGTGCTATTGCCCAGAGTCGCATGATGCTGAGCTGCCGCCGGGGATCAAACCATGAACCCTGTTCCCGAGTCAGCCACCCTCTGGATGCGGCCCAAAGTGTGGCAGCGCTCTAGTAGTAGCCAGTCTAAAAATATCAGGCAATGAAGTGGGGCACTAACCACAGCAGAGAGTAGTGGAAAGTTTAAGCTTCTCATTGAATGGTGGTGAGGTCAAATCCATCTGGGACTGAATGAGTACCAACGTACCCGTGAACTAGTGGGTCCTGTGGAGGGTTTTGACGTGTACAGGAAGTGTGGCACCTTAACTGGTAGCGGGGTGTGTTAGGTAAAAAACAACAATAATGAAGACGGTGCAGCAAGGTCAGAGGAGACCCCGAAACCTCTGCAGAGAGTGGCCAGGGCCCACTTGGTAATTATGACAAGAATCCTGTGCACATGTTAAGCGAGGTGTATACATATATAATTCTTAATCAAAAGAACACAATAGGTAGTAAATGGTAGAATAGGTTCCTAAAGGGCCAGGAAGACAGGACCCGTCTCTCCGCTGCCATATCCCAGGCATTAGCTGGTTTGAGACGGATGTACCCGCCCGTCTCTGAATCCACAGTGACTCACTATCGCTGATTCGTTCAACCCAGACCCCAGACGCCGGGTCGGAAATATCACCGGCTATACGGACCGTTACCCCATTTGTGCTTACAGCCCTGAAGAGTCACGGGCTCCTTGCCCGCTTGACGAAACACCTGTCGGCTGGTCATTTGCTTTTGAAGTTACTTTTCAACAAAGGAAGGTCAAATACTATCCTTTGATAGATTCAATTATTGCAGTACGCCGACGATTTGGTATTACTAGATCACACCAAAATCTGGCTTCAAAAAGCTTTTCTTCTCTGGGCAATTATTATGCAAAGAATAAACTGATCGTGAATGCAGCCAAATCAAAAATAATAATATTCGGGCCTTTTCCGAAGAAAAAAACTGATAAAATGGAGAATAGGAAAGTTGACGTTGGACAGTACACAACAATATAATTACTTGGGGGTATGGCTAAGTGAGACAGGGCTCCCGGGAGTTCATCTGGACAAAATACGGACAAAAGGGAAACACATCTCATACGCCCTTGGGAAGTTGCATGCCACTTTACACAGCCCCACGACAACAGCAATTCGAAGAGTATTAAGGGCGAAGCTAATACCATCATTGAACTATGCCCAGCAGGCCTTCCCAGGAAAACTATCAAGTACTCTGGAAAAAATTCACTGCTCGGCGTACAAAAAGCTATTCCATCTACCTTCCTGCTCCAGAAACACCTTAGTGCGACTTGAATTTGGCCTCTCACAACAAAAACTTGAGGAACTGGCCTTAATGAGTAAATACTACTACCTCACTACCGCGGCACCAGAAAACTCTTTGAAATTTAGTATAAAGAATATCTTTCTGGAAGCAGGGAATCCGTGGTCAAATAGTCTTTCCTCCGCCAAATACATTTTGAATCTTGCAGTGGATAATTGGGATCCCGAGTTAATCAACTATGCTGCCATTAAAAGCGCAACAACTGATTTGGAAGCACTGGAATTAAGAGGCTTTCACGAGTCTCTAAAACTCCCGCAGTTGACGCAGACCTCGAAACTCCATCTTACCCAAGCGGTGGGAAAACAAGCAGTAAACAGGATTTTAGCACTCAGATTACATCCTCTCCCTCTTAAAGACCTTTATTCCACGGGGTTATCTGATATAACCCATTCTGAGTGCCCCCTATGCAACTACAGACAAGAGAGCTTTGCACATATCCTATTCTGCTGCCCGGGGTTGTCTTCCGAGCGCAACCGCTACCTAAAGCCAATTTTACTTAGACAAGGAATTAGAAAAATAAATTAGGCCGTCAACTATCTATTCACAATGGAAACTGTGAAAGATATGGCTGTGTTCAGTAAATTCATTCAACAGGCACGCCAGAAACTGATGGCCCCGCACAGCTAGGCCACCGGTCAATTACCCTCTAATTATCGAGACTCACCAGCCCACATAGAAATGGACTAATGAACCTTTTTTAATTGTGTCTTTGATTTTATCTATTTTTAAGTTAGTTCTTTTACTTTGGCCTGACAATCATGTTTATTTGTAGTTTGACGCCCTATTTTAATGGTTTTGAGTAACCAAAAATAAAGTTTTATTCATTCTATCCTTTAAGAACAAAAAGACTTTCTATCGTGTCAACTTTGTTCCATTTACTACCTATTGTGTTCTTTCTTACCCGTGAACTAGCCTATAATGGCAACATGTGTATGTGTTAAATTTGATATTGTGCAACATTGCCAGAAAACAATCAAGTTTTAAGGTGCAGGATACCAACCAAATAGTACAAAGCTGGAGGACAAATATAAAACTACAAACTGTAAATATCAAAACATCATAATGACCAAAATTGTTTAAAGAAAAAAAACTCACTACCCTAAATCAAATCCTACGAGTGGTACAGCAAGTTAAAGTCCTAAGCAACTTCATAATATTGAGGAAATTATTCAGCCGAAAAAGATGCCCTCCTCAATTTTTTAATTTAAATTGAGAAATTTGGAAGCTAGATGAAAGAAATTGATCATTAATTAGGATGGGTGATAAACCACCTAAACGAATGATCACTGCCCTTAGCAGGGTGATCCAGCAAAGTCACCTGAGCTCAACCACCTGGTAGCAATGGAACAGAGCAGCCCGGCTTAGCTAAGGCAATCTGTACATCATTTATGCAGTTTAGAGATAGCAATATATTCAAAAGGTAAAACAATAAAAATATGCCAAAGCACAAAGCGCCAATAATAGTCAATGGTTACGATTGACCAGAACCTAGACAGAATTTAAGGCTGACCCTAATGGACCGCAGGCCAGATACACCAACCAGGTTCGTCCTGGTCAAAGATTTTAGCTTCTGATTTACTCTATCAAGTTGTAATCCACCACAGGAGTACACTTCTGAAGCCAAACGAAGGACCTCGGTGTGGCACTTCAAATCTCAAAGGGTGTCAGGCACACACCGACAGAATGATCCAGTCCAGGTCCAGTTGCCGGTGGTCACCTGGGTACTTCCTGGAAAGGCCTTTGATTACAAGAGGGAGCGGGTCCAGTCCTTCAGCTCTCCTCATAGGTCACGGACAGCAGGTCCTGTCCTCTTCTGGTCTATTGTAGGTCTAAAAAGTTTTCTGAAGTGGGTGCCTGGAGATGCCCATTTATTCCTGGCACGAGCTGGGGGTGTGGTGACTCTTGGCCCCTCCTGACCAGTGGGGTAAAACGTTCCTGGGATCAGCACTACCCACATTTTGAAGTAGGTCCTGTTTGCTTTACTGCAAACAGGCCCAAAATACAATGTGTTAGGACATTTTCAAGATGGTGATAGTCTTCGTCCATACTGAGCCTGGGCTCTAAGGTCCGCTTGTATTCGTGGGGAGCATACTATGAGAATCCTAGGATCCCATCCCCGCTCCCCATATCTAACACTAAAATTCAGTTAGATATAGGTACTCTATCCACAACAAACCTAGAGGCAGAAGTCTGGTAGAACAAAAGCAGGGTCCTTCAGCAGTGGATACACAAGCATTGCCTTTGCATCCTGTTCTCTTTGTTTCAAGTGCACCACTAGTGTTTTATCCAAACCGAGCAGTGGCAATCGCAAATCAGGCACGATTTGATACTGTAGTGCCCAAATCAACCCCCCCCCACCCCGTCCATCCTCCTGCATATTCTGTGGAATTTAGAGGAGTCACTTCTACCGATTCAGGTCAGCCTTTGTTTGCTCCTGGTTGGCATTTCACACATTTTTCACCTTTATTTAAGGATGAGCAGAGGCTGAGAGCTGACAGAGGCTCATGCCAATTAGCCTTCTGACTGTTCTGGCAGGTACAGGGTAACTTTCTAAAAGTTACCTTTCCTTAACATGTATTACTAATCTGACTTCATCGTTCAATTGGATTTTTGATAGCTATTGAAAATTGTGGTTACATTCTTTTAGCTGGCCATAGTCTAAAAATACAGTATTAGTATTTAATATCACTCCCTAGTGTTTCTCTGTGGACCAGCCATCCTTCCTGCAGTGAAAATAGCAGTGCAGTTGATCTAACAGTTCTCTACATGAAGACTTTAAAAGAATTCAGTATGTGCTTGTTCAGAGAATCTTGACTGTGTTGTAGGAATTGAAGACCTGCACATTGAAGATATATATATTTTTACTAATCTCAGATCAAAAGTTTGGAAAACGGTGTCGATAGCCAAAGCTGGGAATTACTTGTGTGATTTCCCATTTTCTGTTATTTTAACTGCACTGAATTAAAAATTGAATGAACTCAGCTGTTTGTTTCTTCATATTCAGTGGGAGCGAGACCCGTCCAGTATCCTGGCTGGAAGAGCAGGCCTCGAAACGTTACTACCAGATGTGTGGGCTGCTGCCTAGGCTGACCCTGAAGAAAGAGGGGGCCTTACTGGCATCTCAGGATTTGATACTGCATGTACTTCAAAGTAACGAGGAGGTGGGTGCATGTATATTTATCCATGTATGGGCTAACACTAGTCAGAATTTCAGACCCTTATTTGATTGTCCAAACCTCTCCTACCGTGTGTATGTTTTTCCACCTTCTTGTGTGTTGCAGCTCTGTCCTATAATGTGTGTTTCAAATATGACCTTGAGTGTGCCCCTTTGGGCTCTTATTGCTGTTTTACTATTTGTTGACTGTCTTTCTCCCTTTCTGCTGATTTAAGTTGTTGCAGGGTAAATTAATCTGTCTCATGCTTGTTTCTTGTGCTGCCCCTTGCTGATTCTCATATTGTCCTCTATGATCTGCAATAGCTGGACCCCTCAAATGCAGAATTTTGTTTCACTACTTGCTGTATTTCTACTCTTCTGGGTTGCCAGTATATATTGTGCAGTAGGATGGTTATCTGCTTCAAGTGCAAGACCTGTTGAAGCATCAGAACTTCAGCATTCTACAGTAAACTTTTAGTTAGTAACGAGGGGAGTGTCGCGCATGGTTCCATCATCTCATTCTGACACATGGTATGTTCCAGTAACGTAGGTCTTGAAAGTTCCCACGTGGCTGAGATCCCCGAAAGTGTCTCATTTAAAAGAACATTCCTGACCAAGCCAACTCAAAGAGTGCTATTTGGTCAGAATAGGGACGCTGTAAGGAGGTGCACCTGCATTGCTAGCAGTAGGCGCACACCAATAATTAATGGCAAACTCATGGTCAATGACTATATTTTATATGGCCTGAGCTTCAGCTCGTTCAACTTCTTAAGTTGTCTACTTCAGTTACAGCACGAACAGTGCTGCAGCCTCAGAGACTTGACTTTAGGTCGCCCTTGGTGCTAGAAGTGTGCCATGGCTGTGCCTCTGATTAATCCTCCTGATGACCAAACATATGTTTTGGAGAAAAGTTGTGACAGTATGAGCTGCAGTCATGTCTGTGCCCAAAGGTGTTAGGTGGGACACATGCATGTATCGTAGATCCCATCCTGCAGGAACTAAAGTCTGTCTATGGTTGTACAGTCCTCGCACCTCCCAGGTCCTGCAGGCCCAAGCGGCACTCCACAGTCATTTAAGGCACTTGCATTTCCCATATTATACTTGGCTAAGTAGTGATTTAGGTAAATTTACAACAAAATGCCATCCAGTAGATCAGCAGTTCTTAGCATGTGGTTCACTGATGCCTGAGAGTTCTCAGTGCCTACTCAGATGGTCCACAACTGTATATGCACATAAAGACCGAAAGTGAAATGTATTAATTGCTCTGTAACTGAAGATGTTTTGAAATTGAAGGCTAAAAGTTATGTTGGTATTCTTAGCATCAATTGTGGGAGCAACAAAAGTATGCAAAATCTGGTATGGATGATCAATTGCCTCAATGAAAGCAATGGTATGTGCAGACAAAAAGAGGTCATGCATTAGGAGCAAAAAGATAGTTATGTGCTCTCTATATATAACATTTCATGTCCTTTTTTAGGAATGAAAATAAATGTTTAAAATCTCCACCTTTCCATTAATATTAAAATGTTGTATATTTTGTCATTCTGAAATAAATACATTTTATAATTTGTGTATTTATTTGATCAATATTATTTTCTGTATTTGTGTCTGTATTTTTGTGTATTATGTGACGGTCCAAATCAAATAAATTGCTTAGTCTCTGGTTTCTGGCTTCCAATAGTGATTCAGGAGAAAAGCCACAGAGATCAAAAAGTTAAGAACCAATGCTATAGATGAAATCAGTCAAGTTAGTCGGTATAAACTTTTTCTCTTATTTTGTATTGCGTCTCCTTGAGTAGCTTTATCTGGGGTGAAGATTATAATTTATGAGTAATACATCTATACTTTTATCAGCTGTATTAAATTGACAATTGTAATTTATAATCCTACTGAATTCAGATGTGTATATATTTTATATTTGATTTTTTTTTTATGTCTGAACCTCCAAATAAATCAATTTCTAACCCTCATTCTTCTGTAGTCCATCGTCCTCATTCAAAAATGTTCTTCCACCAGCCTATTTCTTCTAAAACGTAGGCAGACATAGTGAAAGTGGTAGGATCAAAGACTACATGAAAGAGTGTAGTAATGGAAATGGTCACATTTCGACAAGCCACGCATAGGTCTTAAATTTCACTCATTGACTCCTCAGCAGCTAATGCAGGCAATTCAGTGCTAAAGAGCTCGCCTACCTATGTCCAGCCTGAGGACCGTGCGGCCAGCGAGGTTCTACAGTTGTGATTGGCACAAAAGATTTCTGGCAGTTCAGGATGCGTGAGCGCAGTGTGGTCATTGTTCCAGCTGGATGTTGATCTTTCTCTTGCATGGCCATGACGAGGCCTTTCCACTGACCCTGAGTCCTACGTCTCCTCTGTAATCTGTTAGCCTGTGTTTGAAGGCTCAATGTGCCTACTCTTCTTTTCTAGAATAGTTTACAGAGAGGTGTTCATAACTCCCTCTAAGGACGAATCCTTACAATGCTCTGTCGTTTTAGGTGCTGGCTGAGGTACATTCCTGGGACCTTCCCCCTCTCACAGACCGTTACAAGAAGGCCTGTCTGAGCTTGGATGTTGGTAAGTACTTAAAACGTTTTTAAAAAAAAAGTTTTTAGGTGTTAACAAGCTAAAAATGTAGGTGAGTTTTCGCTATAACAGATTTCAGTGTGATGCCAAGCAGATGGCACAGATCTCTGCAGTCCCACTCGCTGATGCTTGTCGGCGGGTTAGTATGAGGCTGGATGGTAATGCAGATAATGCTAGTTCATGCTGTTAGGTCTACACACCTGTCCGTTCTCCTTCTTTGCCACCTCCACATACTGTGATTGAAAAGGCCCTGTCTGTAGGTAACTGGACTTTTGTTGCAGTTGTCCCCACACTTATTGCTCCCATCAAAACTACTAGGTGCTGGTTTTTGACTGACAGTGCACTGAAGCCTGCCAACCAAGCTCCAGTGCCAGTGCTCTTTCCCTAAAACAAGGTAAAATGGTCTATTTGTAAAACAATTGGCACACACTTTGGCACCCTGTAAGTCCATAGTAGGTGGTACTGGTACCTAGGGCATGGGTTCCAAAGAGGGTCCCTAATGGCTGCAACATGTATTACGCCACCATAGTTGCCCCTACTGCCACAAACGTAATCAATGCCTCACTTGCCACAGGAGTAGTCTAAACCACCCCTCCCCAGCTGGAAGAAGGCAATGGTAAAAATGTAAATGTGTGGGACTTGTAAAGCGCACAGCTGCCTGTAAGCGTCCCGGCACTGAAGACCGCTGGGGAACCTGTCCTGGCTTTCCCTGTGAGATGGTCCCTTCTGGGTATCTCCAAGGTGAAACCAGGCATCCCCGGCGTCTGTGGGGGGCCGTTGTAGAGATGAGGCAAGGTTAATGCCCAGAGTTGCCGAGTGTGATCCCTGGTTAGAGTAGGCACCGAGGCGAGAGAATTATCGAGTCCGCTGACCCTGGTCCACGACCCTGCCGTGTCGGGAATTGAACCCTGGTCCCGGGCCGTTCTCTGCTTCCGGGTCTGCCGCCTCTAACCAGTGAGCCACACCACTCCTGAAGAAGCCACATCTGGATCCTGCTGATCTAGGCAACTACCGCTCCATTTCCCTTCTCCCGGGATGGCCAAAATTGGCGAAAAATATGTTAACCACACTCTTTCAAACTTTTTAGAATCCTCAAGCTTGTTTCACCCCTCCCAGACAGGATTCCGCCCCGCCAAAACACGGAACCTGCTCTGCTGGCGGTGGTGGAGGAAAGCAGGAAGATTTTAGATGCAGGAGGGTTGGCATCCATCATACTCCTTGACTTGAGCGCAGCATGCAATACGGCGAATCACCACGTTCTGATTCACCGTCTCAGGAACATAGGAGTAGTTTCAACTGCACTAAGGTGGCAGCGCTCCTTGCTGGAAGGACACTCCTTCCAGATCTTTGAAGGAAGTGTGAGCTCCAAACCCATGCCTTTGCTGTGTGGCATTCTCCATGGCTCATCATTAAGCCCAACCCTTTTTAATGTATATATGGCCCCTCTATCATCTGTTGTGGCCCCTTTTGGGATCCACATGGTTACCTATGCAGATGACACCCAACTGGTCGTATCACTGAATCAAGCGACACAACACCCGGAGGCCCTGAACACCTGCCTATGCGAAGTCGCTAAATGGATGGGGGCCTCCCACCTGAAACTCAGTGGGGAAAAGACGGAGATTATGATCATGGGCAACCCCCTATATGTGAATCTTGGGACCATATGGCCAACTTGCATGGGCCCAGTCTCAGCCCCCAAGTCCGAAATAAAGAGTCTAGGTATCAAATATACAATATGGGTTCAGAGAGAAACGAGGTACTCTGGACCAATGTTCGAATTTGCACCTGTTAATTGCCAAATACGCGGTGGCCGGGGAGGGGTCTCTTTATCTGGCTTTCATGGACCTCTCCTCGGCCTTCGACTTGGTAAACAGGTCCAAATTGTGGTCAATCCTTTTTGAGATGGGGATATATCCTTCCCTGGTCACATTCATGGCCTCTTTGCACCAGGAGCTATTTGCCAAGGTAAGTGTCACAAATGAGGGGAGGTGTACCGACACTTTTAGGTCGGAGAAAGGGGTCCGCCAAGGGTGCATCCTGGCCCCCCTCCTTTTCACCATTTACATAAACGGGTTGGGAAAACATCTAGAGGAGGGGGTGGTAGACGTTCCGCGTGTGGGAGGACTGCAGGTCCCGGCCCTCCTATACGCGGACGACGCCGTACTGATTGCACGCACAGGTATCGGTCTACAGACATTATTGGATCGTTTTGGTTCCTTCATAGAAAATCTTGACTTGAGAGTAAACGCCAAAAAATCTCATTCCATGATAGTGGGTAAACAGAGAGGAAAGCTTAGATCCAAAAGCTTCACATGTAACGGCGAGGTGGTTTCCAGGGTTCCGGTCTTCCCTTACCTGGGGGTCCTTTTTGACGAAAAGGAGTTTTGGGCCCCCCAGATAAAGGCGAAGAGTCTATCCTTGGCCCGTTCGACATCTGCACTGTTGGGTTTTACAAAAAGGTTGGGGGCCAGGCCGATGGAAGCGCTTTTAAAGGTCTATAACACCAAGTGTATTACCATTGCCACCTATGGGGCCGCCTTGTGGGGCTACGCTACCTATGATAAAATCCAAAGGGTAGAAAATGGGATAATCAGACAATTGCTCTCAGTCCCCAAATCCACCCCTACATTTTCTATCCATGAGGAAGTGGGTTTGCCTTACATCGCAGATAAGTTGAACCTAGCACCCCTCTTATTCTGGGCAAAGACATGGCTTAATTCAGAGTTAACTTTGAACCATCTTATTCTGGAGGATGTCATTTCTTTGGACCATGCCATGAAAATACCTTGGCTGAAGTACTTAAAAAACACATTTTCTGTTCTAGGTAGACCGGAACTTTTTTTTATCTCCATCTAACATCAGGAGAGAAGATGTAAAATGGATTAAGGCCCATTATAGAGAGGGTGCGTCTTAACATAGAGGAGAAGGAAATAATGAAACCATCTGTAAGAGCACACTCTATGTTAATTACTACTCCCGCTTTGGAACCATACCTGAAATTTGTTACAAGACCTCTTCATAGATTTCTATTAGCAAGATTCAGGTTTAACTTGATTCAATTTTCCTTAGGTTGTTACCCATCATGGGCTAATCCAGAAGATGCCCCTCCCTGTGAGTGTGATAATTTTTCAAAACAAGATACCATGCATTTTATGATGTTTTGTGGGTTTTATTGCGCCGCTAGGAAAAAACATCTGTTACCTGTTTTGAGGGAGGCTGGCTTCATTCAAGTCAGACCCGCATTAATTCACCTCCAGATGTTGGGCAATATTTACATCACTTTTAGCGTTGCCAGTTTTCTAGCGGAAGCTTTTAGAATTAGGAACAAATGTGTACCACTGAACACCTCATTGTAAACATGGTATCGTTTTAACAGATTTTTAATTTTATGTGCCAAATACGATGTAGAACAGTCTAATCATGACCTGCACTGATTTTGTACATAAATGAACTGTCGATTATAATGTATATGTATTGTATGTGCCTTTTATGATTTTTTAAAAATCGAATAAAGTGTATTTTGACTGACTGAGTCTAGGTAACTGGCTAGACCAGAACCTGGCATTCAAGACGCAAGCCAAGAAGACGGTTGCAACATGCTTCGGCCTGCTCAGAACAGCCAGAAAGGTGCTCCACCTTCTCCCCCCTCAAGCAAAAAAACTCCTAGTCCAATATCTGATACTCTCAAGGATAGACTATGGAAATGCACTCTTATCTAGGGGCCCGACCGCAGTAATCAAACTACAAATGTTCCAAAACTGCGCAGCGAGACTCTTGCTGGGTATGTCAAAGCGCCTCTCGGCCAAACCGGCCCTTTCCTCCCTCGATTGACTTCCAGTGAGGGAAAGAATTGGCCTTAAAGCTCTCTACATCGTCCATAATTCCTTGGAAGGGAAGGGTCTACCATTAATTTCGGCCATGATCCACCCCTATAAAGTGAGGAGGAAACTTTTATCGGATGAACTTCACCTAATTGAAACCCCAAGGATCAAGAGGTCTAGAAGCGGTGGTTAACGCTTTTCCCTCAACGTGGCAAAACTCTGTAATGCACTCCCACGCCATCTCCGCAGGGAACCCAGCCACCATATCTTCCATAAACAACTGAAAATTTACCTTTTCCACTAATGTCTGTGTTTCTGAGTACTGGTCATGTCCAGCGTTGGGAGGCCTCCGGGTAGCCATGCGCTTTATAAGTGTAATTTTCATTTAATTTTCATTTCATAAGGGATCCCCATACAAATTGCATGCCATTGCAGACTATGTGTCATGGTACAAGCTATGAGTGAAAATACAACTTGGCACACTCACTGTGGGCATTCTAGAGTCACTGCATGGAATATATCCAAGTCACCCCTACATCAGGCCAGGTGCTTTTAAATTACATGTGCGGGCATATCTGCATGAGCAGATATGCCACTGTTCTGTCTAGTTCAATTGCTAGATGGTACAGTGAACAGGGAAGCCATCTTAAGTATATGTACTGGGCACTGCGCATTATGAGTTACCCAGCTACATAATGGCTTCACTGAAACCTATGGTGTTTGGTATCACACTTCAACTTGACAAACTCCTACTGATGCCAGTATTGGATTTGCCCTGACATGAGCCCAGAGCTCACCTTAGATGTGCCCCCTAAACCCTACTATCTTCTAGTTTGCTGACTGACTGGTTTCGGCCAGCCTACCACCACAGACCTGTTTCTGACCCCCCCTGAAGGTGAGAGCTCGCTCTCTGAGGGCGGAAATAAAGCCTGCTCCGGAGGACGGTGTTAACACCTCCTCCAGTAGGATGGCTAGTTAATCTGCTTACCAAGGCCAGGGACTTCAAAGCCTCTGCCATCTTTGATATGCAAACCCGACTTCCCTCAGATCTGGGAGATATCACCCTCAGCCCTGAGGCTCAATTGGCACCAGGACAGGTGGGAAATTAGCGATGCTAGTGGGCGTGTTGCACCACCAGACTACCCACACCCATAAGGTGATCTGCCCGATGTGCTCAGCGAAAAAGGGTTCCACAATATTGGTTTTGGCGGAATTGGTCATATAGGGGGGGGTAGTCACCCCAAGGAAAGGTAACCCATTGGCTACTACCCAACACTCCCCTTAACGCTCCTGTATTGAGTATTTAGATGGGCCTCTGACACCAGGAGCTAAGATTTGACTGCTTGAAAGAAGGAGTTTTGGGCTAGACCCTACCCGCCTGCTCCTGTCCCAACAATCGCAGAGAACCTGATTCGACCTGCAGCTGTGCATCTTCCAAAAGCCCTGCAGGGCTGGCAGCACTATGTCACTCGGCCAACGTCTCCATTGAATTGGAGGAACCACTTCCCTGCAGGCGCGACGACCCCTGACCAAGGACAACGTAGGTCAAATCTGTCTCCCCCTTCCCTCCTTTCCACACACCTCCTCCCCCTCCCCCCCCCCCCCCAACGCTTGGAGTCTCCAGGATCCTCAGGAGCAACCCTGCACCAATTTTCTGGGTACTGAACCCCTTGTGGCAACCAAGGCTTGTTCAGTGTCCAGCCCCGACATCAACACCGCCGAGACCGACACCAGCAAAAGAGAAGCCATCACCAAGTGTGGCCCTGCTATCCTATGTTTGTCCTCCTCTGCATGTCTGACCGAGAACCGTGAGCGCCTTCGAAGCACAGAAATAAGCAACCGAAACCCTATTCACCCAAGCTGCCTGGCCTGAGTCAAGGAGCACCGACTGCGCCCCCCCCCCCCCCCCCCCCCTGCTCTGAAGACCCTCACGAACAGAGCCCTTCTATTGGGTGCTCCCGGACTTGTCCCCCTCTTCAGCCTGTTTCTAGGTGCCCCAAACTTCTGGTGGACCTCTGGACCTTGACCCTCCAGCACCTTAAGTCCTAAAGGAGACCCCCGAAATACGATAGCAAGTACCTGCATGCAGTATATTTCTTTCTCTATAGGAAAGCATTTCTGCGTAAAAGGGCATTGGTTTGACATCTTAGCTTACCTGTAAATATTGATAACTTGAAAAGTACTTTTACCTAATCTTGAAGATCTTGGTGTCAAAAATAATATAAAAATATGTACTGTTTTTCTAAAATTGTTCTTGGGTTTCTTCTTGAGTGTCTCATTTATTGACTCTGTGTTCTTAACACTACCCTCTGATAAGCCCACACTACCACAAAAAAGAGCTTTTGGGATTAATAATTTAACCCCTGTAAGCCCATAAGGGTCGCCTGTACTATCTGCTTAGTGTACCCCTACATTTGGTACACTACATAGATAGCCATCTTCCTTCATTGTATGCACCTTGTATATGACATTTTCCTCTTTTTACTTTACGGTCTCTCACTCCTGATGAAGTCCAGGTGCAACAGGCCTGAAACCAGTTGAGACAGTCATTAGCTAGGTGTTTTCATATGCTCAGTTTTTTTCATTTCCTACTGCGGTTCTTTTAATACACCGCTCCTGTGAGTACTGAGATGCTAAGGGATAATATTAACAACACTTTTAACTTTTGATTTCGATAAAACATAATCAGTTTCTCTTGGGACACTTCCTACCTTTTTTTTTTTTTTTTTTTTTTAGAACCTTTATTTTGTCATCAAGGAAATACAAACATGGGCCTACAACCACTCCGCTATTCAAATCGAAAATAGAACCTCACATTATAGAAAAATACAGCGGCGCGGAAATCAAGGTCTGATGAGCATCCAGGATATAACATAAGAGGAAATGCACGATGTGACAATAAGGATCCAAGAAGGTTCATTTTACAATAAAGGAAAATAAGATTAAAATCAATGTCGTACAATCATACACGCTCCCACAATAGTAATCAAAAAGCAGAAAACCCGCCAGCAGTGCACATGCATTCGAAGTAACGGGGGTAGGGCATTGGAGTCAGGACAGTTGTAAAAAACACATACAGTTCGTTGCAAGCTATGCCCTAGCCCACAAAGCCCACAAAGCAAAACACACTATAGGAAACATAGAAGACGACGACATCGAAAAGAAAAGGACAAGGGGCCATAAAGACAAAGAAAGGACAAAGTAATAATCCCATCCCCCTACCCCCCACCCTGCACCCCTGCAGAAGGTTACGGCCTACCCCCCCCCCCCCAGCAGCGTGCCTGTCGCCCTAATGAAGAAACCCGAAATATAGAGAAGAAGAAGGAAAAAGGAGAAAAATTATTGGAGAAGGACCATCGAACCGGCCATCCGGCCCCTTCCCACCACCGCATGCAATAATCTTCTGACAGCAATGATAAAAAGGACTACAAAAAAAGTAACCACTTACATCACAATCAATTATAACCCCGCTGAGTGTCCCTTAAATCACCATCAACCAACAATGAGTCCCACCATGTCCCAAACGGTCTCACCCCTGGCCTCTTCTATCCATAGCACCAACGTACGTCTCGGTCTCAAGCAGGCCTACAAAATAGAGTTAAGGGTCCAAATGTTCCAGGAGGATCTGGAAGTGTCGTTGCTCCATGGGAAGTTAACCACCAGAACCCCGCCGAAGATGCGGAGATCTGTCCGTGGCAATAGCAACACCGATAACAACCTCCAATCCGAACATAGTTTCGCCAGCCATGGAAAAAGAGTCACACAATGCGGCAAGCGATGAAACACCGCCGATGCAGCCCAAAACATAGATCGATGTCGTTCCGTCACTCGCCGAGCAGACAATGGCCCCGATGAGTCAATCACACGTGCAACCGGTGTACCCACAGTAATCACATGAACCAAGTCCATTAGCGGCTCTACGGACGTAAACGTAGCGGAGGCATTCGTCAGTGGCACAGAGGCGGGCAGATCGGCGCCTACACAAGATTGAACCAAGTCGACATGGAGCGGTGGAACAACAATGGCGGCCATCCTCCTTCCCAGTTCCCGGGCCTCTCGGACCAGGGACATTTGCAGGGTTGTTAAAGCAGCCAGTACATCTCTGGACGTGGGCCCCTCCTCACATTTCCGGCCCCCGGGACTCTCTTGTACAGCGGTTTCTCTGCCCGGGTGGGGGGCGCGGAAAAGGGCACCATCCGCCATTCCAGCCGTTACGACCTCCTCCTTCCCCATCTCACCGCAGGACCGGGCCCTACACCAGAACGCAACAGGATTCACAGGAGGACCCCAAAAATCAAGGCAGGCATCTCAACGGAGGGTCACCAAAGGGCTAAACAAAGTCTCTGCCGCTCCCCGTGAGTCACCCGTCTGTCTCGGGAGAAGTTGTTAATGCCCTGGCATCACACCGAGGGGGGGCCGAGGATCATGGTTCCCACCGGTCCTGCTGTAGCGCACCTCCCGCAGGGCAATCTGCTATGTTGAGTAGGTCGGCACTGTCGCCTTTGTCTAGCGGATCTCAGGTTCCCACCGATCGGCTCCCCACCGCAGCCAGAGGCCGCTGTTGTTGCAGTCGCGGCCGGATACTCTCCTCACTCGAGATCGCGGCTCCGGCACAGTGAAGGCCGCCAAACAGTCGGGGACAGATCTTAGGGTCTATCGCACGTAGAAGCCTCAGGAGCAGACGGTAAGTGAACGGTAACTTTCGCCAACTTCAGATATGCAATTATTGCGCAGGATAATCGCCAGGATATACGTGCGGGGTGAGAGGGCTCACGGAGCCGAGCGTTCACGCAGCCATCCCGGTCTCCATCTTGGCTCCTCCCCCACTTCCTACCTTTTTAATGGGCAAACCACAGGTTTCCGTGATTGACCTCTAGTCCACCAAGGTTTTTACCCATGTTTTAGGCACACCGTTCCACTGAATGATGGATAGAAAGACTTCAGTGGGTCTCTAGGAAGATTGACACTTAACTAGCACCCTCTAGCACCCTTTGTTTCATAAACAGGATTCATATATGAGATAGGCCTTGCAGGAAAAATAATTGCTTAAAACATCTACTCTCTAAAGGTGTCTATCACCGTTTCTTACACAAGTTCTTTAACTTGTGATGTTCCATGGATTTACATTCTTACATCTAGTGATACTTGCTACACAACTTTGCAGCTCTCTTCAGAAATGGAACCAGTTAACAAGTTATGAAACTAATCTCCAAAAGCAGACTGGAGTTTAGTGGGATCAGGATGTGATCCTTAAAGGTCTGGTCCCAGTAACTGTCAAAAATAGTTTTTTTAAAGATATGTATATATGTTGTATTTGTATCAAGCACGCCTAGCTTATAGAAAGTGGAGTGCTGCATATAATCAAAGGCATCAATACAGTCAGCAAGTGGTTGGAGGGGTAGCTGGTTGTGGAGTTCTTTAAACCGATGCGTCTTCAACACTTACCTGAACTAGACCAGGACTGTTCTGTACATAGATGTTGTTCCAAATCCTTGGTGCATTGATGGCAAAAGCCTGTTTTATATCTTCCATATGATGATATCTAGGCTTTAGGTGTGCTCAGAACCCCCAAAGATGGTGAGTTTTTCAGGCAGATAGGCAGGGGTGCAAGTCCTAATGGCTTGGTAAGCGTTGCAGCTGATTTTGAAGATGAATAGAGGCTGGTAAGGGGAGCCAATGTGTTTGCCCTGTCTGCCCAAGCAAGGTGGTGCCTCAGGAAGTGTGCAGGGAGTATTAAGATTAAGCTCAAACGTCTGGGATGCAGCTTTCTTTACATTAGCTACCAGTGGAAGCTTGGATTAAGCTCAATCTCGCATTCCTATCATTCAGTAGTCCTAGGCTCAGTGTTATGCTTACTAATTGACTCTTTTATACAAAGTATGGCTTCCATAGTTTAAACCCCTGAAGTTGTCTTCCTTTAACGGCTCTGCAAATGCATATGTTTGAACGAGGCTTTAAAAAATACCATTAACTGTCCTGCCTTGGATTTAACTCTCAGAATTGTGGCAGTAGGTTTCCACCTAGCACAGTACCTAGCTATCAATGTCCATATGTTTGATGCAGAAGCTATTCACTCCCACAGTTTTACACATGAAACTATTTATGCTCCCAAAAGCATGCACAAACATCCACATTTTCACTCTTAATATGTTTATTCATTTTCAACAGCAGCATACACAATTATCGGCCATGCATTACAGTGTGAGAAGCCTTTGGAAAACACAATGCAAAAGGAGAATGGTACATATTGACCATGCCACAGTTCATGAGACCTGTATAGAGAGGAGCATGGAGAATCAAAAGTGAAGAGAGAGCACAGCCCAAAAGTATTATTATGACTTCATTAACATTGTGCATCAACCAAGTCCTCCCTTCAGCTTCAACATCGAACAGAATGTTGTGAGCATGGCAAGACCGGGTCCCCCATCTATGAGCATGATAGCAAGAGAGGAGTATCTAATTAGCATGTGTGCTCAAATATATCTTCTACTGAGCAAGTTCGTAAAAGAACAACAGAGCCAAGACCGGGCTACGAAAGCTCCTCGGGCCAGTGTTGTACTAAAATACAGGTACGGGGCCAACTGACTTAACAATAGATAAGAGGAACAAAAAGACAGGGGGGGAATGATCTGTCTCCGCTGAGCAAAAGAAAAGAGTAGCATCACCAACAGTGTAGAATCACAGGCCAGGCAGAGCAAGAGAGGCAGGAGGAAGGGAAAGGAAGGGAAGGGCTTTGGGTGCTCTGGGGACAGTCATGACTTCCTCGTAATAGTTATGCCAAAATGCGGCATTGGGCCAAAGTCATTGCTCAGGACAAAGAGTTGAACAGGTGGAGGGCGTGCAATTTGGGTGGCTGAAGGCAGAGGTGTTCCATTCGTGACATGTAATCAAGTAGGAGTTGTCACAGCTGTGTGAATTTCTCAACAGTGAGGGAAAGTTTGTGATAGATGTTCCATCGCCGGGGTATGCCAAAATCTAGTGAACCAGGAGGCAATGGGAGTCTTCCAGGCCAAAGCTATCAGTTGCTTGGCTTCACCGGTTATTCGGCGGATTAAGTACCAATCTGCATGGGTCGGTGCGGTCATGCGCAGGCCCAGAATAATGGTGCAGTAATGTGCTGGAATCTGGAACCCCAGAGTGTTTTTAATGTTTCCTAGAACTTCCTTCCAGAAGAGTGAGTTGGGGGCATGTCCACCAAATATGTTTGGAGTCCCTCACTGGTGCCCCACACTGTCAACAAGCCGCGGAGGCTGTGAGAAACATGGGGCGCAAGCAGGCTGGTGTGTAATACCACTGGAACATCAGCTTGTAGGCTGACTCCTGATGTCAAATGCTCCTATGTGTTTTGGGGATTTCGCGCCATAGAAGATCAGATTCTTTCTGCGTGATGTATGTTGCTCTGTCCGCTCCCTTCTCATCTGGTATGGCTTGCTAGGGAGGAGGCAAGACTGATGAAGGACACCATTGGTGCTGGAAATCAGACCCCTTGAGCCCTGGAAGTGGCGAACTAACTTCTCGAATGGCGTAAGTGGCTGAGTCACTCCATTAGTATTCGGGGGGAGGAGGGTGAAGCACCCATTGCATAGCTGAAAATATTGATGTCTAAGTTTGTCAGAAATACCTAAACCCGATTTACATTGCTCAAATAGTTTAACTCCCCCCCCCCCCCCCCCCCCCCCTTGAAAGAGATCCTTCAGCACACAACACTCGCCTCTCTCCCAAGTAAGGAAGGATCCCAAGCCCAGACGTGGCATACGGTCCGGATTACGCACGATGGGGTATTCAGGGAGGGAAACGAGGTCAAGCCATACTCAACAGCCACCCTAGCCCATATCTCCAGCACCGTTCTAGTAGGTGTCGCGAGATAAGCGCTGCGAGGGCGATGGCACTTCTGCAACCAGGCCAATTCCCAGAAAGGCCTGCAGGCCACCTCTCGATCCATTTGGAGCCAGTACTTCTCGTATTCCTTAACCACCCACTCCGAAAACCCCGTAAATGAGCGGCACAATAGTTGTCAAGAAGGTTGGGGCACGCCAGTCCCCTGCAATTCCTAGGGAGCATAAGTAGGGTATTGGAAATATGAGGTCCGTTCCATATAAAGGTACGGAGGCCCTTCTGCATTCGGTGGAAATCCTCAGCTGGGATAGAGGTCGAGAGGGCCTGAAAAAGATAGAATATGTGGGGTAAGATATTCATTTTAACCGTATTCACCCTACCCAGCCAGAAAGCGTGCGATGGTTACCACCACCGCAGATCTTCTAAGGTGGCCCTCGATATTCGGGCCAGTTAGCTCGAGTCCAGTTCTGCAAGGACCCAAGTATCGGATAGACAGCGTAGCCCACAGGAAAGGAGCCAAATCCCGCAGACCCGTGAGGTGCTGTGGTAGAATGGTATGGTTAAGTGCCTGGTATTTATACATATTGATGTTGTAGCTAGAGGCTAACTCAAAGTCCTGCAGCTTCTGCACCACCACCACCACCGCCAGAAGAGGTATCAAATACCTTCTCCACTTCGAAGGACAGATGAAGGGCGGGGATGTTGTGCATTTAGGCTTTATTTGCCAAGTGGGCAAGGCGTCTGGTGTTGTCCAGGCACTGCTGGTGCTATATGAAGCCCACCTGGACATGGTCAATCAGCCCTGGCAAGAGAGGCTCTACGCGATTGGCCAGCATTTATTTATAAATCTTAGCATCAGTGTTCACCAGTGCTATGTGGAGGCAATAAGAGCAGTGAGTAGAGTCTTTGCCCGGTTTAAGGATGAGTGAGATTACCGCCGCCGAAATTGTAGGAGTAAGACCGGTACTATGAGTGAAAGAGTTAAAGAGCCAGAGTAAGTGGTCCGTCAGAGAAGGGTAAAAAATCTTATATAAGGAGACCGGTAAGCCGTCCAGTCCCATCTTCCCCCTTTTAGCCCTCCGAGAACTTTTTTAAGTTAAGTTACGTCACCGTGAAGGGCACCTCATGTCCTGAGTGTTCTGTGGCTCTAAGGGCATCCCAGGACAATCCCGAAGATAGGCGTGGATGGCAGCTGGGTTCCCCCCCAAAAACACATGAATAAAGTAGTAGTCCCTAAAGGTCTCTTGTTTATCAGATTCTCTAACTGTATAGCCCAAGGCTTCAGTGCGTAATTTGGCAATGTGGGATCGAGCATGTTGGTGGCAAAGCCGGAGTGCTAGTAAAAACATGCTCATTATAACACTGGAATATGTTGGTTTTCTAAAAAGAGAAACTCTGTAATTTATTAAAATAACGTGAACTAGAGAATTTTTTTTTAAATAATTATGGTAAAAAGGACCAATTAACTTGAGGCTGTCTGCCAAATGCTGAAAAGTTTCAGGACCAAGGGGAGTGTCTTGTAACGTCATATGTATCCATAGTTGGCATTGGAGTCCCAGTGCTGTGGGATCCATTACCAGTCAGGAAGGCGGTGATCTAATAGGTATAGCGCTTTGAGGACCTCTAGACACACAGGCAAAGTAGTATTTAAAATATGGTATTTTTAGACCTGTTATTGAGAATAGTAAAATACATTACAAATGCATTATAAATATTTTTCTTACATTATTTTTTAAAATGTTTTGATTAAAGATATTTTAGACATAGACATTTTTCCCTAGATCCAAGGAAATATCATTTCAGACATCCAAATCCTCTTGTCCTAATTTCATTTTGTCCTGAATAAAAAGCAGAGTTCTTAGTTATTTTCTTCTCCTCAAATGCAGCAGAACATCATCTGGTTCTGAAATCCTTGGAGCAGCAGGAGAACATCACTTCCTTCAGACTCTGCAATCTCTCACTGCGCAGACGCAACCTGACGCCACTCCTGCGGGCTCTTAAACTCCAGGCCTCCATCCGCCAGCTCCACCTATCTGGCAACTGCATTGATGACCTTGTGGCTGAGGAGCTTCTTTCCACTGTGGCCACCATGCCCAACCTGACCCTCCTTGACCTCTCTTCCAATCAGATGACTCACGAGGGACTCGCAAAACTTTGCCCTGCAACCGGTATTTCAAGCGAAGATACTTTTAAGGTGAGAGAATTTGACTGGAGTAAGCGTCTACTCAATTAAAGTCCTGCTTCAAGATTAGTAACTGGAATCCAAAATGCTATTTACCTCAAACTATCTTCTCTAATGGAGAAATGCCAAAGCATGTACGGCTTTTATTACGAGTGGGCCGGTATGGTATGTGAAAATGATTGCGCTTGGCGAAATCCAACACAATGTGTTAAGATTTGATCATGTGCGATAATTATCCTGTTACAAGAGTTTTCCTTGACATGTGGCATTACATGCAGATTTTAGTGGATACCACACAAAAATCTGCATGTCCTGCTATGGTATTTAATTGGCATTTTCCCCCAGGTTTGACCTGCTGAAATTTGATAAGGACACAAACTTTATTGCTCCTGGTGCAATAAAAAAAGTAACGCTCATAATTGCGTTCCTTTCGCAAACAGGCGTTTGCGCAGATATCACAGTTTAATGGGCTGCTTGTAGTGAAGGCCACCATAGCAGAGTTATAAGATACAATACCACATATATTATCATTCTTTGATTATCACTTACCTTCAGGTATTTCGGTTGACCACACAACTCTAGTCAGATTGTGGAACTGTCCATAAATAGATTGTGTGAAACTATTACACTGATGTCTACAATCATTGAATAGCCCTGAAGAAGTCCTACTGATGAGGCACGGAACATGGTGGATGAAAAGATGTGAATAAAACTTTGAAACTAAAGATTTGACCAACTAAATCAAATAATTATGATAATAGGATATTTAGTTGACAGCTTACAGTGTGCCTTAAAAGTGTACAATATTTGAACGGTGCACACCAATAGAGTAAAGCTCGAGAACTTCTACCACATCTGGCTTATTGTTTTGGGCTATCGGTAGGGGAGTATAGCACCTAGTCCCTGATTGTCTTACTCTCACACTTCTGATATTTTTATGAAACGACCAAGAGTGTAGTATTTAAGTTTGCCTTAGCTGCTAATTTGCAAGTCTAAAATGGTAGAGAATTGGGTCTGGTGTTTGGTAGGGTAATTTAAATACAGTGTAATGCGCGTCTCAGGTCATGATTAGTACTAAATGGATATTGTTAAATTCTTGTTTATTATCTACATGCTAGTTAATCTAATGTGAATAGAAGATTGACTGAGATTGTGTGAGCAAACTCTGACCTTTTACATGTGCAGATATCCTACTCCCACCCGCTGAGCACACAGGTATATTATTCCTAACCACCATGTGCCCTGATATCTTACTCCGCTGTTTGCATCGATAACCTGCTCCCACCGCGGTGCCCTTTGGTAGCCCGCTCCCACCCACTCTGCACAGATCTTCTACTCGACAGTGGGGAATGCTTCACTGGTAAAGCAGCGTTAGCCTTAGATTATTAGGTGCAGTAATATCCCAGAGTGTATGACGTAGGTTGCATGTGCAGCTCTCAGACTCTTTACAAACTCATGAATGTGTGCATACATCAAGGATTTTTTGTTTTAATTTGTAAGTCATATTTTTTATGTTTTGGTTTATGTTTTTAGTGCTTTCTGCATGTCACTAGCTTTTTGCAAATATCAGTTTATTGTTAAAGGAATAGCATGTAAATCTTTTAAGTGAGATATTTACTCTGAGTTGCTTCCAGCATGTTTGCATGTTGCTATTTCGCACAATGTTATCATCATATTTTTCTGGTAGGGTTTTGGTAGTTCTTACACTTACCAGTGCACTAGGCGACACCTTTTGATGCACACGTCCTGTTTCGTTTCAGAACTTGGAAGAGTTGAATTTAAGCATTAATCCACTGGGAGATGGCTGCTCCCAGCCATTGGCCTCCCTAATCCGCTCCTGCCCTGTGCTGAGCACGTTACGTTTACAAGCCTGTGGCCTCACTGCCAAATTCCTTCAGCACTACCGCCTCCTGCTTGCAGATGCACTAAAAGGTAAGTCACCAGTCTCCTTTTTGAGCTGCAGTAGTGCTGGATCACGGTAGATACTGGCTGCAATATGTGCAATTTCTTTCCAGACATTAGCTGCTAGTTTATCTGCACAATAAAATAGAGAATTACTCAACGTGTTTTGATCAGAGCCAGTAAAAACGTGGCTTTACCCCAGTGTATATTTTTCAAGTGGTTTTGTGAAACACATTGGTGTTTATCATTGTACTTTTTTGGAGTTGACTTGTTGCGTTCTATTGCGGCAGCTTTCACGTAATTCCTTCTGAGGAACAGAATCAGATGAGACAAGACTAAAGTTAGGTCTGTGTTAAGCGAGTAAACCAGCGCATGTCTACTACCCTCTATATTATACCACCTGTATAGAGAATGATTTCGTAGCAGTTGCTATATGAGATAGAAAGGATAACCCATTTTATTAAGTATATGTTCATAGCCTGCATGGCTGTAGACATACATGCTCTGCATCCTCCTGCCTTCTTTTGTTAAGCTCAGACTGTTGCAAATTGTTTTTCTTCGAAGAAGTCTATCTAGTCATGAGGTCTCAGTGACTTCTCCTCTTGTTGTCAACTCACATGGGCACCTACTCAGTTGCTGGACTCTGCGCAATCAGGGTTGGGCGTGTATCCCAGTCTCAGCATGCTGCATTTAAACCATTGATGGCCCCAAAGCCTGTTGTCTTTCCTTCCTGTCGCCGAGAAGACCTTGTTGACTCCTCTTCAGTTCCTTCGACAGCTGCTAAATTTGCTGAGCACATCGGCTTTGAGCAGCCGGGCCACGACGCATATTGGGCAGTGCAGCCTTCCTACCAATGTTGCAGAATAAGGAGGCACAGAAAGTAATGGAACGGACCCACTTCAAAAGATACCTTCAGACCCATTCCTGGTAACGGGCCGATCTCCACGCCGTCTGTGTCCTGTGCTTCTCGCCAAAGCATGACAAGAGCCACTGCTACTTTTGCTCGCCCTTCAGAAGCAAGAAGACCCTTCAGCAATGAAGAAGAATTGGAAATCCAGCCTGCTTTAACCTACTTGGTTATCCAAGGAATGTTGGTCTCCTTTTCATTAAGGGCTTAGCTTCGTTAGGTAAGCCATGGCAAAGCAGACAATAATATTGTGTCGTAGAAGAAAGACAGTAAACTACTGTGGAGTCGGCTTATGGATTCTTAATTTGTAGTTTTTTCATGTTTGATGAGCTGCAGGTAGTGGTACAAGGGGATGCTAATATAAAGTGATAAGAAAGGGGATGATGGACGGAGCACTTGAGCAAATCAAACACTCACCCCCAGTCAACTGATCTGGGTTAAATCCATCATAATTATTTAGCTCACTCCACCACCCCAGTTCAGACATGGCCATATGCAAATCAGTCTGACCCTGTGCCTCATGGAAACAGTCCAGCCCGAACTGCCAAGCCATGTCTTCTCTGGACCGTAAACAAGCATCCTGGGACCGGTTTCGGGTTCATAACCTTCATCAGCCAGGCTATCTTGAATCCAGTGGCAGAATCAGCAAGGGACCCACGTCTGGGCACACCCTGCCAACTTAGGGCGAACAAAGCGATACCAAAGGGGATGATGGATGGAGCGCTTGAGCAAATCAAACACTCACCCCCAGTCAACTGATGTGGGTTAAATCCATCATCATTATCTGAAAGAGACACGTTAGTGATAGATTCCTTACCTTAGAATATCCCCAGGCGTCAGACTGGATCCGGAATTTTTTTGCGTAGCAGTACCCTTGCGCGTTGGTAGACGTCGTCTGCGGCTCCGCGTTTCGGCGTCGTAGGCGCCGTGATGACGTCGTCGGAGTACTTAGACGCCGCCTCCGCGTGCTGACGTCCGTTCTTTTTTCCGCGCCAGCAGCGCAGATCCGGAAAAAGTGGTACATTAGTCACTTTTTGACTAAACTTTTTTGATCTTTTGATCATCCTTTTTCGAAGTCCTCGACTCCGAACGGTGCCGGTAGGGATGCCAGGTTTTAAGCCCTGTGAGAATTGCGACCGGCTGATGTCGGTCACCGATCCTCACCGTCGGTGTCTCCACTGTCTCGGCGTCGATCATGACGACAAGGCCTGTTCTGACTGCCGGGCCCTAACTTCGAAGGCTAGGCAGGAGCGGTCCCGCAAGCGGCTCGAACTCCGGCAGTCGGCCCCGCGCCGAGAACGGTCCCGGTCAGGACGGAGGTCGAGTGACCGGTCGCGGGAGAGGAGCCATCGGAGCTCCGGGAGTCGACATCACTCCTCAGGGTCGAAGTCGTCAGGTAAGCACAAGAAGTCGAAGAGACGTCATCGCTCTTCCGACGCTCGCTGGTGCTTCGGCTCCGACGCCGCCGGCGCCTTCGGGCCCGGCGCCGCAGGCCCCCGCTGGATCCGGATCCGGATCCGGGTCGTCGCCGGTGGACCTAACGACCTCCCCGGCGCCGTCCCCGATGCCTCCCTCGACTTCAGAGAGTTCACTTTCCATGAACCGGCCCCATCATTTACCAACCCTGAGTACAAGGAGATGGGTGATGAGGAGTATTGGGAGGGGTCTGAGGACCCTCTGACATGTGAATGTCAGTCCCAGGAGGACTGGACTGGTGAACTTGGGGATGCCAGTGGTCTGGGCACCTCGCCAGACACTGGCTTTGTCTCACCTCCCACCGTGGCTACGGAAGAGGGGGCAACCTACAGTGTGGTGTTGATGAGGGCAGCCAAGGCCTTGGGCCTTGAGGTCCCCGTCGCGGTCGTGAGGACTAACCTCCTCACTGAGGTCCTTAAGCCGCAGTCATGCTGAGCCGAGCCTCTGCTGCCGTTTAACGAGGCCTTAACCGACGTTCTTTTGGGCACTTGGTCCAAGCCCGCTGCAAGTTTGCCTGTAGATAGGAACGTGGCCAGACGCCACCGCCCGGCCCCGGGCGACCCTTGTTTCCTGTCCACCCACCCCACCCCTGAGAGCCTGGTGATTCAGGCCTCAAACTCCCAGACCGCACTCCCGTCGGCGCCGGCTGACAGGGAATCCAAGAGGTACGAGCAATACGGCAAGAAGGTATTCTCCTCCCTGAGTCTGGGACTCCGGTCTTCCAACACCGCGTGCCTCTTGGGCCGTTACACCCACTCTCTGTGGGATACGGTCACGGACGTGCTGCCAAAATGCCCGTTGGAGGTACAGGCTAAACTCAGCCAAGCCCTTGTGGAAGGCCGAGATGCGGCACGTTATTCGATCCGATGTGGACTGGATATCACCGACTCTCTGGGCAGAGCGATGGCAACGACGGTGGCGATTTGTCGCCACACCTGGTTGAGATCCGCCAACTTCTCGGCAGATGTCCAAAACACACTCATGGACATGCCATTTGATGGCCGTCGTCTTTTTGGCGACAAGGCAGACCATGCGCTTGAGCGCTTTAAGGACTCCAGGGCTACGGCCAAGTCTTTGGGCCTCTCGGCCCCGCGCCAGCAATCGGCTGCCTTTCACTCCTTTCGTGGCCACGGAAGGGGTGCACCCACACGTGCTGCCAGCCACGCTCCGCAGGGTAATACCCAACGCGGTGGCGGCCGTGGAAACCACCGTGGCGGCGGTCGGGGACAACGGTGAGGTCATTCCACACCTTCCCCCGCAGCATCCGCCTCAAAACCCTCCTAGTCCGTGCTTTCAGGCCCATGTGACGCCAGTGGGGGGCAGGGTTCGCCATCACCTCCTCCACTGGCGCACTGTCACGTTGGACAGGTGGGTGCTGCAAATCGTCTGAAGGGGCTACTCCCTCCCCTTCGAGGCGACCCCTCCAGCCATGTCACCGCAGTACCACCGCGTATCGGGGGATCATTTGCGGCTTCTGCAGGAGGAAGTTACGGCCCTCTTGGCCAAGGGGGCCATCGAGCGAGTTCCTGGGCCAGAAGTAGGGTGTGGTTGCTACTTTCTGGTACTCAAGAAGGGCAAAGGGGGCCTACGCCCTATCTTGGACCTAAGGAACGTCAACGGCTTCCTCCGGAAGGAGAAGTTCAAAATGCTGACACTGGCTCAGGTCTTAGCTGCCCTAGACCCAGGAGACTGGATGGTAGCGTTGGACTTGCAGGACGCTTATTTCCACATCCCCGTCCTGCTGGCCCACCGGCGCTACCTGCGGTTCACGGTTGGCTAGGAGCACTTTCAGTATACCGTGCTCCCCTTCGGCCTTACCAGCGCCCAACGGGTGTTCACAAAGGTGATGGCGGTGGTCGCAGCTCATCTGCGCAGGTTAGGGGTTTCAGTCTTCCCCTACCTCGACGACTGGTTGTTGAAGGCGGGCTCACCCCAAACAGTCGTGAGCTACCTCCAGACAACGGCAGACCTCCTGCACCAGCTGGGGTTCTCCCTCAATGTGCCGAAGTCACATCTGTGCCACTCTCAGAAGCTCCTCTTCATCGGAGTGGTTCTGGAATCAGCGCAGTTTCGGGTTTATCCTCCCGAACAGCGGGTCCGGGATATTCAGGCTCTGATTCCACTCTTTCAGCCTTTATCCCGGGTCTCGGTCAGGTTGACGCTGCGGCTTCTGGGGCTGATGGCCTCCTGCATCCTACTGGTGCATCACGCCAGGTGGCGGATGCGGGCTCTGCAGTGCGACCTGAAGTTTCAGTGGGCCCAGCATCAGGGCAACCTGTCCTACCACGTCCTGATCTCGGAGGGCACTGCGAGACAACTGCAGTGGTGGCTCACGGACCGCGATTGGGTCAGCGGCAGATCCCTCTCCCTTCCCCAACCGGAGCACGTAGTTGTGACGGATGCGTCCCTCGAGGGATGGGGAGGCCACATGGGAGAGGCGGAGATCAGAGGCCTCTGGTCTCCGGCGGAGGCCCGGCTCCACATCAACCTTTTGGAGTTGCGGGCGATTCGTCTAGCACTGAAAGCATTCCTCCCCTCTGTCCGGGGGAGTGTAGTGCAGGTGTTCACGGACAACACCACCGCCATGTGGTACTGCAACAAACAGGGCGGGGTGGGGTCGTGGACCCTTTGTCAGGAGGCTCTGCGCCTCTGGCATTGGATGGAACGCCAGGGCGTGACCCTGATGACTCAACACCTGGCAGGTTCTCTGAACGCCAGGGCGGACGAGCTCAGCCGTCGGTGCATGATGAATCACGAATGGCGTCTGCACTCGGAAGTGGCGCAAGGCCTCTTTCAGCGATGGGGAGAGCCTTAGTTAGATCTATTCGCCACCGAAGAGAACGCGCAATGTCATCAGTTCTGCGCGTTGGAATTTCCAAGGCGGCACTCGCTCGGAGACGCTTTTCGTCGCGAGTGGAGTTGCGGTCTGTTGTATGCCTTTCCGCCTATACCACGTCTACCGAGAGTGCTGAAGAAGATCAAGCGCGACCGGGCCCAAGTCATCCTTGGGCTCCGGACTGGGCACGAAGATACTGGTATCCAGAGCTACTCAGTATGTCAGTCAATCCCCCGGTTCGTCTGCCTCTTCAGGAGGACCTTCTGTCGCAGCAGCAGGGGACGGTCCTCCACCCGAACCTGTCCAGTCTCCACCTCCATGCTTGGTGATTGAGCGGCGACCGTTGAGGCCATTTGACTTGCCTCCTGAAGTCTGTAACGTCGTTCTGGCAGCCAGGCGTCCCTCCAAAAAGTCGGTATACGCCTGAAGGTGGAACAGATTTGTGCCTTGGTGCACAGCAAAGGCTGTGGATCCTCTTGCTGCCACTCTCTCTGAGGTTCTTCTCTTCCTTCTTTCTCTTGCCCAGCAGGGCTATGCTCTGGGCACTATCAAGGGCTACCTTTCTGCCCGTTCAGCCTTTCTGAGGCTGCCTGATCAACCTTCTTTGTTCAAGTCCCCTATTGTAAATCGTTTTCTAAAGGGCATTACACACACGTTTCCTCCTGTTCCGTTTGTGATGCCTCAGTGGGACTTGAACCTTGTTCTTACATTTCTGATGTGCGCTCCCTTTGAGCCACTTCACACTGTCCTCTCCGCCTTCTTACTCTGAAGACTGCTTTCCTGGTTGCCATCACCTCTGCCAGGAGAGTGAGTGAGCTCCAGGCCCTTTCTTGTACTCCTCCTTTCCTTCCTGTCCATCCGGACAAGGTTGTGTTGCGTACTAAGCCATCTTTCCCGCCCAAGGTTGTCACAGCCTTCCACATCGGGCAGTCTATCACCTTGCCAACCTTCTTTCCGCCACCGCATCCCTCTAAAGAGGAAGAGCGGCTATACCGTCTGGACCCAAAACGTGCCCTCTCATTCTATTTGGATCGCAAACGCCAGTTCCGGGTGGATGACCAACTCTTTGTTGGTTATGTGAGCGCTAAGAAGGGGGAAACGATGCACCAGAGGACCATCTCCCGGTGGATCATCTTGTGTATCCAGGCATGTTACTCCTTGGCTAAGAAGAAGCCCCCTGTTGGATTGCGGGCTCATTCCACTCGAGCCACAGCGACTACAACTGCCCTGGGCCGGGGAGTGCCCTTACAAGACATCTGTCAGGCAGCTACGTGGGCATCGCTGCACACGTTTGCAAGACACTACTGCCTGGACAGCCAAGTCCAGAGGGATGGCTTCTTTGACCGTTCTGTCCTCCAGGCCTTTCTGTTGTGATTATTGGTTCGCAGACCTAACACCGGGGTTGGTATTGCTGGGGTATCTATTCTAAGGTAAGGAATCTATCACTAACGTGTCTCTTTCAGATGCACAAGTTACTACTTGTGTAACGATATATCTGTAAGAGACATTAGTTAGTGATAGATTCCTTACCGACCCACCCATCCTCCCCGTTCTGCGAACCGATATCTAGGGTTAGGGTTATCCCCTTTCAGGGACCTAGTTTCAATGGCACCAGTGTTGGTTTTTAACATTGCTCAGCGCTTCTGGCGCGGAAAAGCTGTGTCTAAGAACTGACGTCAGCACACAGAGGCGGCGTCTAAGTACTCCGACGACGTCATCACGGCGCCCACGACGCCGGACGCGGAGCCGCAGACAACGCCTACCGACGCGCAAGGGTACTGCTACGCAAAAAAATTCGGGATCCAGTCTGACGCCTGGGGATATTCTAAGTTAAGGAATCTATCACTAACTAATGTCTCTTACAGATATATCGTTACACAAGTAGTAACTTGTGCCTTGAGCTCACTCCATCACCCCAGTTCAGACAAATGCTAATATAAAACCTTCTGCTCCTTTTTTAACCCGTAAGAGACTTCCGCAGGGCATTCATAGTTAAAGGTGGAGAGTGTAGGAGTGAACTAATGCAGAATGTACTCTCTATATTATAGAAGTATCCCTATTGTTTCCTTGTATTGTTTGTCTCTGGACGGCTCAGGTGGACTCTCCTGTTTTGTGTTGCCTTATGGCATTCTCTTGACTAACCATCCTCTGAGTCACACCAGTAGATTAAACTCCACCTGTGCTTATTCAAAAAATAAGTCTTTTCTCAAATTGCCTCTGAAACAAATTTCACCAATCTTTCCAAATCTGACAGATCAAGTTACCCGTTATTTTAAGAAAAACTGTTTTGACTTATTAAATAAAATGTGATTTCAAAATGACTGTTTCCCGAAACATGTCCATGCTTCCATTTAATATTTTTACTCCCAGTCTGCAGAGATTATGTCTTGGTCCAACAATGGTTCAGAGTTCAGCAAACTTGGAAAATTGCTAGAAATGTTTTAGAACATCCAACAGAAATGACTATGTGGTGAAAAATGAGGGCTGAGAAATAACCTCTCAAAAGGAAGGAAACTTCTGAATCATTGATGACAGTCACTGTGCATAACTTGGGCTCGCGCCCCTGTTTCTGTAATTCAGAGCTGTTTTATGCTTTAAGATTTATTTTGGAACATCAAGGGAACTGCAGTTCTTATTCCCTATTCTAGGTTCACGTAGACATTTAACAGTTGTTATTTTTTCTTTTCTCCATCCCCCAAATCTGTATTTGCAATGTGCAGAAGCTGTTCATCTTAGGACCCTCAACCTATCCCACAATTCCCTGGGCTCCACTGGGGCAGAGCTGATCCTGAAGAGCTTACCTCACCAGACCATCACAGGCCTCGAGCTTGGAGCGATCGCAACCTCTCCACGTGATAATCCACCGATGGATGCTGTAGTGCGCTACCTGTCCCAGGTAAGAGGAGCTTGCTTGCTTTCTTTCTCTCTCTGTCCCTCTCCCTCCCCCTCCCTCCCTCTCTCATGAGGGCATTTCTTTTGTTGAAGTGCTGCGTTTGGCTACAGATTTGGATTAATGGCAAAAAAGGTCTTTTCCTTGTTTAGGCTACAGTCTTGGGCACCCACTCACATTAGACTGGGGAAAGATCTCCGAATGCCCATAATAACTACAGCGAGTCTGATAACTCCCAACACCAACTTAAATGGTACTTAACAACACGCCTTATATAGATGGACTTTAAGCCTTGCAAGGACCACTGAGTTATTCCTACGTACAACACTGAAAAGACAAAGGATTCATGCGGAAACGAAAATATACCAAGAACTCGTGCAATAAGAAAATTAGAACATGCACAGAAATGCCTGATATCTGCACAAGTTTACTTCTGAAAAAATAAAACGTGCTCAGGAATATTTGATTTCTGCGAAAGTTTAATTCTGAAAGCAACTAACAGTTCTATACAACTTCGAAATGTGCGCTGAATACACACATATTAAACCTAAAGTCTTGCTATACTAGGTATCTCTATAGGGCAAGCAACTTTGGTGTTTTCCACACAACTTTCTGTATGCGATTGAGTACTATAATCCGACTTTTACAAGCCTTGGGCGAAGCAGTATTTTGTCCTAAATCTCAGTCTTTACATTTATTAACCATAGCATCTTACAAGCTCCTTTAGAGTGAGTTCTTGTGATACAGAGACCATAACATCTTTTGTCTCATTCATACATGAACAGTTACAGTATCCTCCTCCAGATGTTCTAGAAAACCAGACAAAGCACAGCGACCTTGGTGTACACTTTATCTTGGCATTGCTTTTTTATGAGGTAGTTTGGGTTTTTTGGAGGGAGGGCAAAAAAGCAGACCTTTTAATTGAAAAGTAACATGCGGTTTGCTCCTTTTTGTCATCTCGCTTTTAAATGTATAGTTTGGTTGTGATTATTGCCTGTTGCTTATCTTCTATTTTCCTCTGCTTACAGAATTTATTTAAGTTTGTCATTTGATAAGGCTATTTTCGCTTTATACTTCATCACAAATTCTTCTGGAATGGCCTGGACTCGTCTTGGTATTGGATGTCTTTCTAGGTGCAGTGACCACATTGGTGACATGAAACACTCTAGAAAGCAACATATGCACTGCTACAAAGCCATACTTAAGTAAACACACGTTTAAATGAAGAATAGTACGCTTGCTTCCAATACCCTTGGCATAAAGCAACAGGCCTACCTGAGGAAAATGTTTATAAAGTATTACAGCGTAATTGCAACAAATGATGGACGGAATGCTGATTGATTCAAACATTCTCCCCCAGTCAAGAGATCTGGGTTAAATCCATCGTTCTTTTGCCCACTACGCCACCCCAGTTTGGACCCAGCCATATGCAATTCAAGCCTGGACTGGAGAAATCTGATTACTGTCGCTGTAGGAGAGACACGTCTAGCAGACCCAGTTTAAGCACTGCTGTGACTCAGGCAGGTACAGCTGTTCTACAAATAATCTTTGTGACGTTTATACCAAAAATCTAAATTTACTATTGGATTAGATTGTTAATACTGAATAAAATGCCATGTTCCTCATTATTACATTTGTTACTGGACTGAAATAGGAATTTATGGCTTGTACTTAGAGCTGGCAATCGCAAATGCAAAGCTGCATTAACTTATACAATGAGTAGTACTTTTGAATTGTGTTACTGCAGACACAGAAATGTGCATGCATAGCATGTCTCACTTCTACATTTCATACAGTTAGGCCTTGTGGACTATGAATGCCCTGTATCTGGGGCTCCCTGACTATCTGATCAATAGACTTCAGGTGGTCCCGAAAAATGCAGCCCGCATTCTTCTTAACCTACCACCGTGAATGCATGTGTCCCCCCTCCCACCTTCAGACTCTCCACTGGCTTCCAATAAGGAAGAGGATCCTGTTTAAAGTGCTGGTCCTAGTCCACCAAGCGTGCATCACACAGGTGCTGGCGACCTAAGGACGAGAATTCGTTTTTAGTTTTCACTTCCCCACTAGGAACTTGCAATAAACCAACAGCCTTCGGACTAGGATTCATAACATTCGCCATACCGGAGGAGGGGAGCGGGCCTTCTCCTGTCTGGGTCCTTTAGCATGGAAAACACTCTCCCTTGAGTTACGCTCTGTGTACACTAGCCGCCTGTTCAGAAGAAGGTTGAAAAGATGGCTTTTCACACAAGAATAGAGGCCCTGTCAAACCCTGTAAAGCTATCCATGTGTGGCGGGCCAGGACACTCCTTGGAGTAGCTGCATGCTATATAAATCTCATGTCATTCATAAAGGCTTTTTGGCATATTAAAAAGGTTAATTCTGATGTGGCGGTTGCAGTTTGGCCGACACGCGGTAAGGCTGCTGCAACAGCCCCAATGCCATGTTTCCAAAGTCACCTTTGTGATTAGTACAAATTCCCATACGTGATATATGACTTCCATGCCACATGTGCAACTTTACTGTGGCATTACTCAAAATTTAGATATACCAATCGGGCATAGCCAAGTAATTTGAAATGTTTGTAGAGGTCATCTGCACATGCAGTAGTGGGTGCCTAGAGACCAAATATGCGAGCCAGCCCAGCCTGTAGCAGCAAAAAGAAAATTAAGACAACACAGGGGAAATTTGCAAAATATGTTTAGGGATATTCATCATCTTTTATCCTAATCAGTCTATTACCTTTATCTAGGATGGATGTGCTTTGACTTACCTAAACCTGTCTGGAAACCATCTGACTGACGAAGCAATGAGAGACTTTTCCAGGTAACCACAATGCAGTTGTTCATAAGGAAAATTATTTGTTTTGACATATAACTATGTAATAAAAGTCTATCTTCAAACTTTCTGTCCCCTGGTGTGAGGGGTTTACCACCAGGCTGCTCTCCCTAGTGTCTAAAGAGCCTAATAGACACCAGGGTTTAATTTGTATAAAATAAATTTGGTGTGGGCTGGTCCATCCAGGCAGCGGGTCTTACCCCAACCCTGAAGCCCCCCAAGAGTCTTTTTGTAGGGGAATCTTCTTGGGGAATTACCCCCCAGTTTACCCTTCACGTGGAGGCAGAAATGTCATTAGACACCAGCGCTGTTCTGTTTCTAAGTTTATATGATATAGGGCCATACGGCCACCCATAGTGGCCCCACAGTCTTTCTTACGCCAATCACCCCCTCATTCTGCCTCTCCCAGGTGGCAGATACAGTCTGGTGCTTGGGAGTGACGGCTGCAGTGCCTGAACGAACAAGCCCCGAAGCCCATTCTGTTTCTCACATTTTTCATTGATGGGCTGGTGCCAAAGTGTTATCCCTCCTGCATTCCCTCACTCCTCAATTGAAATGCTGTCTCTCAAGTGTGGGAGGTTCTTAGACGCTTCCAACCAATGGCCATGGTCTTATCCCTCCTGCATTCCTGCACTCACCCAATTGAAACGCTGTGTCCAAGTGTGGGTGGTCCTAAGACACTTCCAACCAATGGCCAACATCTTATCCCTCCTGCATTCCTGCACTTGTCCAATTGAAACACTGTCTCTCAAGTGTGGGAGGTTTTAAGACACTTCCAGCCAATGGCCAAGGTCTTATCCCTTCTGTATTCCCACGCTCGCCCAATTGAAACGCTGTCTCTCAGGTGTGGGTGGTCCTAAGACACTTCCAGCCAATGGCCAAAATCTTATTCCTCCTGCATTCCCACACCCGCCCAATTGAAACGCTGTCTCTCAGGTGTGGGTGGTCCTAAGACACTTCCAGCCAATGGCCAAGGTTTTATCCCTTCTGCATTCCTACACTCCCCCAATTGAAACGCTGTCTCTCAAGTATGGGTGGTCCTAATGCACTTCATGGGAACAGACAAAAAACTGTAACCCTCTGAAGACTTTGTGAACACTACATCGACTTGTTTTGGGCCGTTTGTTGTTGTGGGTGATAGACACATCCACACAAGAAGGCTACCATTTGTATTGGGTGAGGTGTGGACATTTTGTGTATTACAGCATATTGCTGACTTTTTCCTCAAAGAAATGTGGGGGAAAATCCTTTATTTTTTACAATAGTTTGAGGTTTGCATGCCATTCTGGGTACGAAAACATAGTGGGATCAACACGAGTCACACCACCCTACACACCCCTGGGTGTCTGGTTTTCAGAAATGTCTGGATACGGTAAGTCTCCAAGGGTGCTAGCCAAGCACAGACTCAAATCCCCAAGTTACACATCGAAGGAGAGACTGAATTTCAAAGAAAAGATTTGAACACATTTTGCAAAATGCCTTCTAAGTTTCATAATATTATGTGTAACACCAAATTCACAATTAACCAGTATTCCCAACTTATTACCCTGGGCACATTTAAAAAATGCATGTCCATGTGTTATTTATCACCATATAAATTGATTGAGGTTCAGTACAGGATGAAAAATCATTACGCACTGCTGTTGATGGCTCTGGGTATGGCGTGTTTGTGGACAACCGACCCACACCCTCTAACCTTGTGACCAGAAGACTCTGATGGACAGAACGATATAATACGTTTGTAGATTTTGGCCTGGATACCTTTTGTTGCAAAATAAAGCACTGAAAGCGTAGGTATGAATTGCCCCAAACATCAAAAAAGGGCTCACCTCTGGCAAGGGAGATGGTGAGATGGCGAGTTGGGGGATGGGAGAATGGATTACAGCCTCAGTACTTAACGGGTTAAAGAGGCATGTTATTTCATGATTTGTACTCTGATTAGGTTGCTTCACAGAGATCAGCAGACAGTTCAATAGATGAGTTCAATAGATGAGCCCCTACGATGCAGGCTGACTGTCCACCATGCAATTTTATGTTAAATTTGGCCTTAACTATTAGATCTGCATTACTGTATCTCATGTTGCTATTGAGAATGTAGCTTGAGAATAGCAATTTGGTACATTTTGGGCCGGTCCCCATTCCTCCCTCTGCCCCCTCCCCTTTCCACAACTCCTGCTGAGGTTTCAAAACGGTACAGAGATTTTTGAACTTTGTTCTCTATGCTGCATGAAAATAATGTTCCTTTAAGGACCAGTGTAACATAAGAAGATTTAAAATTTTTGCTTTGAAAGGAGTTTGTGAGACACCTAGTTCCTCTGGCCATTGAGCTCTTTAGACATAGGTAGCTTTTGTTCATCCAATAATAAACTTTTTAGGTAGTCTGTGATGTTATTGTAAAGTTCATTGTGATACTCACATGGATATACAGCTAGATTCCATCAGCGTTGAAACTAGGCGATAAGAAAAGATCAGCAGAGCCACTGATTTTGTTCAACCTCATAAAAGGGAAATGAGACAGATACCTCTAGTATCTTACCTGGCATTGACCCGCAGTTGATGATGAAGAGCAAGTATCTGATTTGTTGACTGTGGGTTTCCAAGAATGAATGACAGTATTCAGGAGGTGCTCCAGAGATCCCTGCCCTCTTCTGTAAGCGCTCTAAAAGAGTTTTATGATCCCTTGATTTGAAAGACCTTGGCAAGTCAAAGAGTTTAAAGATTTCTGATCAATTCAGCGTCTTAGGATGATTGTAGGCCTTTCAGGGTTGAGCAATGATGTTTCCCAAATTCTTGGCAGTCTGAATTGGGTTGTCATGTGGTGCCTCTTTCCATCTCTTTCCATGATCATGCTAGTAATGGGGAATTTGGAGAGGAGTCTGAATTTGCAGCATGTGTTTGGCTATGAACTTGTAGGTCTCTCCTACAGACAGCTTCTACCTGTCTGTTGTGGAAAGAGCTCTAGTGGACCATACCACAAACGTACAACGGGCCTAAAACACGTCTAGAACTTACCTTTGGTTGGCTTTCTTTCCACGCTCATTTGCTTATTATTCTTTGGCTTTCCTTCCTTAGTTTTTCCCTCCCCTGGAGCATAGCCTCTTTAGTACTCTTTAGGTCGGATGCCTTGTATCCTTCCACTACATATTTTTAGGGAACTACTTAGTCTTTTTCATTCAGCACTCCGAGTGCATGTGTTTTCTGACTTTCTCCCTATGTGCAGGAACCCCACCCTGGAAGCTCTGGGCATAGTAACAGAATTGAAGATACTCCTCTCTCTGGTATTCCATGCAGATTTGTCTAGCTCGGAGAGGTCCAGCCGGGGGATGCTTTTGTGTTTTCTATTTACTCCCAATACGAATATCTAATTTTTACTGCTTTCTCTGCTGCCACCAGGTGCCTTTTGCTTTGCCCCTCATTGGTCTCCTTGGATTTTTCTGGAAATCCTGGAATTGGCCTTCTTGGATTAGAGCTACTTCTTGCAGCCATCAAGGAACGGAACTGTGGCCTAAAGTATCTAAATCTTGCAGGTAAGACTACAGGTGTGTTGGGTTACTTGGTACTCAGTGGTGTTCAAACAGTATTTATGGTTACATGGATTTTCAGAGATAAGGGCACTTACTTTTTAAAAGCAAATGTTTAATAACTTAACATTATGATTGTTCCAGCTAAGATGGTTATGTTGATGCTACTACAAGAGCTTTATTAGTTTGAAAGGTGTGGACCTTTAGCTGCCTATTGTGGGTTTCAGAGAACCCCAATTTCTGACTCTTGTGTAAAGACATACAACAGCAGAGCTAATTACCACTAAATGGATGTACCAAGTCCTTCGATGAAGCTTTGATGGGCCTTTGAGGATTACGTGTTTCCACTGTTCAATACTTCTGAATTTGTAGAGAATAAATATGATACCATAAAATGCATTGTTAGATCTGGCATCTTTTGTCGTGTTTCCTCTGTCTTTTTGCTTTCTGACCTCCCGGTTTTGACTCTGTTTTTGCTGATTTAGTGTCTCTGCGCACTTTCTCACTGCTGTTCAGTGGTAGAGTGCAAGTGCTGTTATTATAAATTATTTTTATGGATTAGTGTTTCCATGATTGACATATCCGATTTACTGGCGAGCCCCTGGTAAAGTGCACTGAGTGTACCAGGGCCTCAGTAAATCAAATGCTACTAGTGGGCCTGCAGCAATGATTGTGCCACCTACATGAGTAACCCTGAAAAGGTATCTCCGACCTGCCACTGGAGGGTTTGCGCGCAGTTTGTAACTGCCATGTCGACCTGGCAAGTGCACCCACTTGCCAGGCCCCAATCCTCCCTTTTCTTACATATGTCACCCCTAAGGTATGCCCAAGGTACCCTTGTCGGCAGGGTGCTGTGGATGTTAAAGGTAGGACATGTACTGTTGTGTCGGGCTTGTCCTCGTAGTGAATTATAGTGCATTATTTTTTCACTATGGAAAGGCTATCTGTCCCATAGGATAGAATGGGAGTTTTACTTATAACATCTTATAAGCAAAACTTTCCATTGGGACAAGAATGGGGTTTAGTATGCCTGGACTCAAAATGTAGAAATACATCTTTATCCCGGGGAGGTTGATATGTGTCCTGCCTTTCCTGGATGAGTCAGGTCTGGGCTAAATATACCTGGGCTGCACTCAGAGTAGTGTGAAACGTTTTCACTGTCACCTGAATAGGCCTGGTCTGCATTTAGAGTAGTTTGGGGGGTGGGGGGGGGAGATTTCCCTTGCACCTGAATAGGCCTGGTGTGCATTTAGGGGGGGGGGGGGGGGGGAGTTTGTTGGGGGGAGGTTTTTTGGGGCAAGGTTTTTTGGGGCACCTTAATTTGAACAGGGTGCTCAGTCTAAAATGAGGAAATACAAGTGTTTGAGGCAAGAACTGATTCAAGAGTTTAAACAATTTTTTCAAGTTAAAACTTAAGGCACTAATGATTAAATATACTTGTTTAAAGGACAAAATACCATAGTCTTAGCAAAGACCAAATGTCAAAGGTACATTTTGAATTAGATAGCAAAAATATGCAATTGCAAATAGGCTTAAAATCAACAAGGAAAAGAGAAATGCTTTTAAAAAATGCAAGTAGGAATATGCAATCTTAAAACAATGTCATATAATCGTAAACAAGAATCTCTATGACAACGGTTAACCGGGGACCACTCCGCCCGTGACTCAAACACGGTGGAAGAGTGGTCCGTTGAGTGGACTGTGAGCACCTCCTTTATATCGTTTAATAAGGAAGTGCTTGACCACAGATCCATCTCATGTCAGGTGTCTAACGTTAATCATACCCACAATTTATACATTATCAAGAATAATGTTTGTCACTTCGTGAAATCTTTATTGAAAAGCGGAAGACTAGAAAAGTTACAGGTCATCTTCTCACGCCATGTGCTTGACTTAAGTTACTTCAAGCTAGCAAAAAAAGATAATATAAAGAAACTGACCATCACCACACCGCCCCAACATGTTCCTCTTAGCTACAGATGTTCCCTTGTGGTCGATATGTTCATTGTTCTTGTGGTTTTGATATATTTCAAAAGATTTAAGAACAGAAGTACACGTTGGATGCAACGAGGGAGTGGGGGCTTGGGGGAGCTGGGGCTTCGCTGGGGAGATGTCTTATGATTTTAGTCCGATAGGCACAGGGCCTGCTGTACAGGGCCTACTGTGTTCAGAAAAAGAGTTACAATACTTTGGTCAATTTAAAAAATCCCTTAATGCTGGCGGGTGGGGCCACATGGGGTCTCATGCTTCAGGTGTGTGTAGGAATAGGCTATGGCATTTATATGGTAAAACTTGACCCTGCTTCAAGATTTCCCTTGCACCTGAATAGGCCCTGTCTGCCTTGGACAATGCTTTCTCCACCTCCTGCTGGGAAGCTGGGCTGGAGAGGACCAAACTGGTTTGACTAAGCACAGGCACTCTCTGCCTGAGAAATCAAAGACATTTTGAGTATAAATATTGGGGCCCAGACCCCAGAACTTTAGAACTTGCTGTAATCAAGAAACCTGCCAGGAAGAAGAGCTGGAAGAGCTGCAGGAGGAGTACTGCCCCTTTGCTGTGTTGTTTTGTTGGTTTGGCCTGCAGTTGCTGCTTCTGCCTTGTGTAGTGAAAGGACTGGAATGAAGTTTCTTTACTTGTGCGGAGTATCTTCAAGTTAATGTTAATGTTATCAGTACTTATAAAGTGCACTGTGACCCGACGGGTATCCTGGCGCTGAGAAACATGTGTCCTACCAACATAAATGCAGAAGAGAGAACCGTGGTGCATTCGAAGCAAATAAAATACTGATAGTATACTCTGGGGTAAAGCCAAGTCTTTATTTGCAGCAGGTCTTCCATCTGTCTCAGGTCCATGGGAAGGCTATTCCAAAGCTGTGCTGCTGCAGTGCTAAAAGCTCTCCCCCCCTCTCCCCCCCCCCCCCAATTTTGCTCTTCTAGTCCTTGGTACTTTCACCAGATTGGTCGAGGACGAGCGGAGACTTCTGATGGGAACATACCATCCAGATTTGCTCTGCACTGGTTTGGGCCCAATACCATGCAGAGCCTTAAAAACAATACAGAGCTATTTAAATTGTATCCTCTGTAATATTGGGAGCCATTGAAGCTCCGCAAGGGCCTGAGATGCTGAGGACCATCGTAGTCTCATTAGAGCAAGCTTGGCCGCCACAGTCTGAATTCTCTGGAGTCTCCCAATCAAATACTTGGGGGACTCAAGCAGCAGGGCTTTACAGTAATCCAAACTGCTCATAATGACACTCCTTCCCACCAGTGCTCGTGCATGTGTTGGTAACATCAGGAGAATCTTCCGGAGTACTCTAATAATGCTCCGAACGATCTTATTACCTTGGGTTTCTAGGCTCAGCTTGTCGTTAAAACAGATTCCCAGGTTGCGTACAGTCTCAGAGGGTACACCAATGGTGTATACGTGGAAATAGGCCAGAAATCAGTTGGGAGTGGGAATGGCACTTTCCCAGTCACGCAGCACAGGATCTCCATTTTATCAGCATTAAATTGCAGGGAGTTATGTTTCAGCCAATATACAGTGTCTTGCATACAGGCATGCAATTCTCCTAATGAGATGGACTGATCCCACTCCAGTGACAAAATAAGCTGTGTATCATCAGCATAGTTCACTAGGCTGATATTATGTGACTTGTTGACGGCGATCAGAGGGCTCATGTAAGCGTTGAATAATATTTAGCTAATCGCAGAACGCTGAGGAACCCCATGCATAATAACAAACTCTGATTGATAGGGAGGCAGAGCTACTGCCTGTCGTCTATTGCACAGGTAGGATTGAAGCCATTTCAACGCCATGCCCACCACCCCAGCTCCCTCCAGCCTCGCCAGAAGGACCTCGTGGTTGACCGTGTCGAATGCGGCAGACAGGACCAGCAGGATCAATATAGCTGATTGTCCCCTGTCTGCTCGCCTTCGAAGATCGTCCAAAACAGTCACCAAAGCAGTCTCCTTCCCATGTCCTGGGCAGAAGCCAAATTGCGCATCCTCCAGCTTATTTCTAACCTCCAGAAACTGGGAGAGTGCTTTGTTTACCAAACGCTCTGTGATCTTCACTGGATAAGGTAGGAGAGAGATGGGCCTATAACTTTTAAGGCAGGCTGGATCAAGTGTAGGTTTTTTTTAGAAGTGGAGTTATAATTGCTGGTTTCCAGCAGGTTGGTACCAACCCTCTACTAAAGGATTGACTGCACAACTGTCTAAGTAGTGGAAATAGTTCTGAGCCTAACTCTTTCCATATTTTATGAGGAAGAGGGTCCATAGGTGAGCCTCATAAGACTCCTAGAGCTGTTTTATTAAAGTCCTCCTAAAAGGGCATCACAAAATGATCTAAAAAAGCCATCTGATCCAATGGCTTGGTCACACCAAGTGCTTGAAGTAGAGCTTGCCGCCTGTTCTGAAGTTCTCCGGGACTGCAAAGACTTCACCAACCTTTGGGTACCGCTTCTGGAACCGCTGTTTCAGTTGCCGCAGTGAAGGAAAAAGCAACCGACTCCGTCGCTAGCTCCGTGTCCTGAAGGCACAGCAGAAGGCACCACCACATCTCGCACCACAAACCTGGTCTCACTGACGATGACAGACTCCACCGAGCTGCTGCTTACACCGTGACCTGTGGGCACCGCACTGCCTCGCTTCACTTCGCCGCCCTGGTCTCATCGACGCCGTCGCTGCCTGCCGACATCGACACCCGTGACAGCATCATGGCTGAGGGCACCGCTTGTAAGTTTCACGATGCACCACTTTGTCCCAGATCGCATTCTGGACGGACTGACGCCAGCTACCCGCAACCGTCTGTCGCCTGCACCATGATCCATCAGCACTGCATCGAGCACCACCTTTACTCCACACCGTAGCCCTGGGCTCACCAGTGCCGCTAGATGACTGTCACCGAGCCGCTGACTGCACCGCGCTTTGAGGGCACCACACGCTGCACCGCTTCATTTCACATCGCAAACTCGATGGTTGCCACGACCAGCTCGCACCAACATGTCTGCTGCAAAGCAAAAGGTGCTGTTTACGAGTCTACTGACACCCCGACCGACGGAGTCAGACGGAACTTCTGGATTCTGTTTTCAGTTTCAAGGTAGCCCTGGACGGAGCTACTGACTCGGAATAACTGTGTTTTTGAGATATTTCTGAAAAATATTTACTTTTAAGTACTGTATGTTGGATTCTTATCGTTTACGTCTTGTTTTGGATATATAAAAATATTGGATATTTTTCTAAACTGGTGTGGTGTCCTTTTGTAGTGTTTGCACTGTATTACTTTTGATTATGTGCAAATGCTTTACACACTGCCTCTAAGATGAGCCTGACTGCTTTTGCCAAGCTACCAAGGGGGTGAACAGGGGTTGTTTTAGGAGTGTCATACCTTACTTGACTAGGAAGAAGGGCCCCTACTTGGACAAAGGTGCAAATAATTGCCAACTAGAGACCCCCATTTCTAACATACATGCTCAGTGAGATGCTTCCAAATAGTCTGTTGTCTAGATGTGTCACACTGTAACATTCAGAAACGAAGTAAAACTGTACTTCGTGAAGTCACAGTGTACTTATTACACCAAGTAACCAGTGGCTAAGTAAACACAAAAATGTGAAATAAGTATGTTTCATTTGACATCCATATCCAGGAAAATAACAGTATAGGTGAAGCATCCCTTGCAATAGGTGACTGGCATCCTGATAACGTTTGCTTAGGCGTACAGCTCCACATATTACCAGGGCTGCAAAAAACACAGCCGGATGCTTTAATGCAGAAGCAAAACTCCATAGGTCATGAATGAGCCAAGATTTGATGGCTCAGAGAGGGTCAGAGCTGAGTGCCCCTTCTCCGTACAGATTGTATGCGGTATGTGAAGCAGCTAAAGTCGAAGAGCTAAATTAAAACAGGAAAGGTACAAGATGGATCTGTGTGATGTTAACATGTAGCAGGATGCTAATAGAGTAGCACAGCGGCCAATTCATCATTCTTTGGCCCATGTTTTCATAATACCCCAAATAGTTTGGTCAGCAAAGGTCTGTAAAACTGAATTGTAGCCATACTTCTCACCTGTAATCTTAGAATATGTGTCTTTAGCAAGGAGTACCCTTTTTTAATCATGCACTCGCGTGGCTACCAAGGCATACCCATTTGAATTATGCACTCACTTGACTACTAAGGCGTACCCTTTTGAATAATGCATTTGCATGACTACTAAGGCGTTCCCTTTAGAATTATGCATTTATGTGACTACCAATGCGTAACCTTTTGAATTATGCACCCCCATGACTACCAAGGCGTACCCTTTTGAATTATGCACCCACATGACTACCAAGGCGTACCCTTTTGAATTATGCACTCGTGTGACTACCAAGGCGTAGTTTTTTTAATTATGTACTGTCGTGACTTCCAAGGCGTACCCATTTCAATTATGCACTCACGTGACTCTACCAAGGCATTCTCTGCTGCATTACTCACTCGCCTTTAGAGGTGACGGACTTAGTACTAGGTATTTTGTCGCGTCATCTCAACATCCTCTGGTGCGTCTGTCCAGCTGTATTCAATTTGTACAATCATCAGCAGAGGTAATTCCGATAGCCAACATTTCTCATCTGTATATACATTTTGTAACTTTGAATTGGGAGATATGCATTTGTGGTTTTCAAATTGTTGCAATCTCTTCATTTTGATTCTATTTGTGTGTTGGAGCTGTACTTGCTTGACAGTTCTTAAAGTAAATTGTTGTCTAACTCAATCCAACACCATCTTTATATTTACCATATCTGAGCTCCATAGAGATTTGTACCGGGATAAATGAAGCTCCAGAGCAGGTTTGACCCTTTTGCTTTCAGCCCCACCTTTACATAACATTGTCGCTGTTTCTTGTATTTGAACTCTTCTGTCTTTTCCTTCCAAGGGTGCTCCATCCGTGGTACTCTGAATGCTTCCACCTTGGATGGGATCTCTTCGGACCTGCAAGAACTGCAGCTGTGCACCAGCCACCTGACCAAGAGCGACAAGGAAAGCCTCTTGCAAGCCTGGCCCAGCGGCCCAGGTCTGGTCGCGCGACAACACACGCTGTTCTGGAAGAATCTGTGAGATTGTGGTGTGCGTGTCTTCTGGCTGGAGTACTCCAACACTCACCTGGCACTGTAACAGAAGACCCACAAAGCCCCAATGCTTAATCTCAGCCTGGGCCAGGACAACATATTGGCACCTTTAATTGTACAGTATTTTAAGCATAGCTCTTTTTGTATTTATAGATCTTTATCCATAATAAATATTTCCTCTAACTTTAAGGAAAAGTTCAAACTGTCTCACAGGATTTGGCTCAAGCGCATTATTGCTTTTACTACTTTAAATGAAGGCTGGTTCTCGGCGACTCATTAACCCCTTCGCTGCGGCCGCTATTTTTCCCCTGTGCGGTAAACAAACGAACAGGGCGGGGCCGTGACGAACCCCAGCCGTCATCAGCACACGCCCACCGCGGGGCGTGACGGCGGGGTTCGTCACCAGCATGGGAGGGGTTAAAGGCACCTTATGCTGCTGTAAGGTGGAGTGAAGACATTTTGAATTGGGCTGTCTCCTTACTCCAGTCTCATGCAGGAAACAAGGTTATAAATGCTGTTAGGGACAGATGTGGAATTGAGCACCAGGTTTTGTTGGGGGGGATGATAGTGGGGGGATAGGTGGCGGTGTGTGGTTAATATTCACTGCCTGGATGTGATTATCGTCACCACTGCTGAAGTTATCCCTGACTTATCATCTGAACATGTTGGAGGAGGCTGGGAAGATGCAGAGCGTGTACTGGGAGAGTCCCAGGCTTGTGTGTGATCTGAGATTTGATTTGTTAATGCATCTTGCACATTCACAATTGAGGGTTATTGTGTAGCATCGCACCTGGGAAATTATTAAATGAAATCCTCACTAGACATCAAAAATCCTTAGTAAAGATTGAAATACAGAAGCTCATTAAGAAGCAAATTGCATATTTCTGTGGTAAAATCACAGGGCTTTATAAAAAACGATTATGATTGGATAGAATGTAAGTCATAGCAAACCACTGAGCATCCTTCCATTGTGCAAAGACTTTGCACAATGGAAGATGGGGCAGGGCGAGGAAGATGTATCTAGTGGCGAGAGTGTGTTAGTGGACGTAGGGTGAGTCGGATATGAGCACCAGTTAAAAAAAATAAGAGCGGTGTACAATGGATAGCAGGGGAGATTATTGATGCTTAAATTCAATTACAAACCATTGTTTTGTTGGACAGAGTGCCAGGGTCCAGTGACCTTCAGCTGGTTTCTGCTTTGAATTGTGCCCCATAATAACAGTTTCTTGGAATAAATTGACATTAAATTACATTCAGACAAAAAAAAGTAAAGATATGGAATTTTGGGTCAGGGAAAGTCAGCAGAACCTAGGAGTGATAGGTTAGCAGGCAGCCGTTGCCAATAATTAGTCCTTTGTTCCAGATTGCAACAGAAAGCAACTCTAGAACTGCATTTCAAGTCCTCATACTCGTCCATCTGGATGGCAGCAACAGCTTGCTCCACAGCCTCTCCGACTCCACACTGGCACCCTTTAAAAGCATCATACCCGCTGCTGCATGCATCGTTGAGGGCCTGAAGAAAGTCGACCTCATCAGCCCCACCTTGACAGCGCTCCGCTGACCCTCACCAACTTCAAAACTAGCTGCATTATTTACAAAGCCATCGCAACCTGCACCCTTGCCTACCTGTAGGATCAAACCAAGGGTGATAGGAAAATTCTGGCAGTCACTTATGTATTTTACACAATTTCAGCCTTTACAAACTTTTCTAATGCAGTGCTCAAAGCAATGGTGTTCACCCCACACCCTCAATAAACCCGAAGGCTTATAACTTTACAACAAATTATCCTTAAGCACAAGCAATTATGTAGAGTCCAATGGAAATAGTTTCCCAATTCCAAAGTTCAGTGGTATCACATGTCCAATCTGTTGTTGCTTCACTGACAACACACGTGTTTCGTTGATCGGGTGTCTTGTCCCACGACTTCATCAGGGCTTGATATTATCAAACATATCTCATAAGAGTAAAGTAGTCACAAGTCTGGTCCAAATGTAAATTCAGTTGGCTTTAGTATTAGTCAAGCAACAGTGTAGATATTCTACTCTTAAATCACACCTTATGCGTGCAAACTATTGCGGCGAGTACACCTCCCGAAATCGGCGCCCCCTGCCTACATGACTGACAAGCTGACAAGCTGCCCACATCGGTTAACTCTCAGTATACCTAGCAGCCAGGATGCCCTAAAACTGGAGACAAGTGCAAGAAAAGACAATAAGTCTTCAGGCCTTCTCCGTCTATGCTCCCCGTTTCTAAAGGAATATGCCATCCTCGATCTGGGCTGCCACAACTCTGCTCTTGTTTAGGAAAGAGCTGAAACCACATGCCTTTGAGGTACACTACACCACAACGCAGTGAGAGTACACTTCTGCTCCCAATCAATCAATCAAGGGATTTGTAAAGCACACTACTTACCCGTGAGGTTTGTCGTAGGAGGAGAGGGAGGGTATTCCAAGTCTTAGAGGCGCGGTGGGAAAAGGACCTGCCCCCGGAAGTGGTTCTGTGGATGCGTGGGACGGCGGCCAGTGAGAGGTCGGCGGAGCGGAGTTTCCGGTTGGGTACGTAGAATGAGAGACGGCTGTTGAGGTAGGCTGTGCCGGTGTTGTGGAGTGCCTTGTGTGTGTGGGTCAGGAGTCGACGGGGAGTCAGTGCAGGACGTTGAGGATCAGGCGTGCAGAGGCGTTCTGGATTCTTTGAAGTCTGTTGATGAGCTTGGACGGGGCTCCGGCATAGAGGGCGTTTCCGTAGTCGAGTCTGCTACTGACGAGGGTGTGGGTGTCGGTTTTCCGTGTGTCTGTCGGGATCCATCTGTAGATCTTGCGGAGCATGCGGAGGGTGTAGAAGCAGGTGGAGGAGACTGCATTGACTTTGTTAGTCATGCTGAGTTTCGAGTCGAGGATGAATCCTAGGTTGCGTGCGTGGTTGGTTGGTGCCAGGGGGGTGCCCAGTGATGCGGGCCACCGGGAGTCGTCCCAGGCTGAGGTGTTGGGCCCGAAGATGAGGATCTCCGTCTTGTCCGTGTTCAGTTTAAGCCGACTTTCTTCCATCCAGTCGGCAACGGCCTTCATACCACGGTGGTGGTTGGATCTGGCGGTGAGGGAGAGGATCAGCTGGGTGTCGTCGGAGATTACGTTGAGGTCGTGTAGTCTGGCGATGCGTGCGAGCAGTGCCATGTAGACGTTGAATAGCATTGGGCTGAGGGATGATCCTTGCGGGACACCGCAGACGGTCTTGGTGATTCCGGAGTGGAATGGGGGAGGCGGACTCTTTGGGTTCTCTCGGAGAGGAAGGAGGTGGTCCAGTCCAGGGCCTTGTCTCAGATCCATGTGTCGTAGAGGCGTGTGCGTAGTGTGTGGTGGCAGACGGTGTTGAAGGCGGCGGAGAGGTCCAGGAGGATGAGGGCTGCTGTCTCGCAGTTGTTGAGTAGAATTCTGATGTCGTCTGTGGCGGCGATGAGGGCAGTCTCGGTGCTGTGGTTCCTGCGGAAGCCTGACTGGGAGGGGTCGAGGATGCTGTTGTCTTCTAGGTGGCAGGTGAGTTGGGAGTTGACTATCTTCTCGATTACTTTTGCTGGGAACGGAAGCAAGGAGTTGGGCCGGAAGTTCTTGAGGTCGCTTGGGTCCGCCTTGGGTTTCTTCAGTAGGGCGTTGATCTCGGCGTGCTTCCAGCTCTCTGGGAAGGTCGCGGTCTCGAAGGAGAGGTTGATGATGTTGCACAGGTGGGGTGCGATGGAGCTGTCGGCTTTGTTGACGATGTGGTGGGGAAGAAGGTCGGCTGGGGCGCCTGAGTGGATGGTACTCATGGTCTTGATAGTGTCCTCGGAGTTCACGTTGGTGCATGTAGTGAGGAGGTCGTGGTCGGCGGGTTCGGTGGGTCCTGTGTGGTGGGGTCAGCAGGGTTTGTCCGAGGGTTGAAGCTGTCGTGGATGTCGGTGATCTTGCGGTGGAAGAAGGCAATGAGGGCGTCGCACAGGGCTTGTGACGGCGGGATGTCATTGGTGCAGGAGCTGGGGTTTGAGAGTTCCTTCAAGATGTTGAAAAGCTCCTTGCTGTTGTGTGCGTTGTTGTCGAGGCGGTCTTTGAAGGAGGCCTTCTTGGTAGTCCCGATGAGGTGGTGATGGTTGCGGATGGCATCTTTGTGGGCTGCGCGGGTGTCGGGCGTCTTCTCGTTGGGCCAGAAGTTTTCCAGTTTCCGACAGGTGCATTTGGAGGCTAGGAGTTCCGGGGTGAACCGGCTGGCTCTTTGGCTGGTGTCACTGTGACTGTGCTGTCTCATAGGGGCTAAGGTGTTGGTGCATCCAGAGTCTGAGGGTGCAGGCCCCCTCCTCGGGGTTGGTGGGATTGGTCGGTGGGTTGAGTACGAGGTGTGTTTGTAGTAGTTCCTTGGTGACTTTGCCCCAGCGACGTCGGGGATCTTTAGGGTGCGGTGATGTGTGACGGGTTTCCGGAAGGTGAAGTGGATGCAGTGGTGGTCGGTCCAGGTGAGTTCGGAAGCGTGGCTGAAGGCAACATGGGGGCTGGAGGAGAAGATGGCATCGAGCGTGTGGCCGGCGATGTGGGTCGGTGTCGTGACTATCTGTTTCAGTCCGAGGGTGGCGAAGTTGTCAAACAGGGTGGAGGAGTTGCTGTTGTTGTTGTTTTCCAGGTGGAAGTTCAGGTCGCCAAGGAGGATGTGGTCGGTGGAGGTCAGTGCGTGCGTGCTGATGAAGTCGGCGATGGAGTTGCAGAATTGGTGACGGGGTCCGGGTGGTCTGTAGACGAGGGTGCCTCTTAGGGTGGTCTTGGGGTCGGTATGGATCTGGAAGTGCATGTGTTCGGCGTTGGGGGTGTCGACGGTGTTTGTAGAGACCATGATGGTGTTCTTGTGGATGATAGCGATTGCTCCTCCGACTCCGTTGGTACGGTCTCTGCGGGTGATCTTGTATCCGTCGGGGATGGCCACTGCGATGTCTGGGGAGGAGGCTTCGTTCATCCAGGTCTTGGTCAGGAAGGCGATGTCTGGTGATGTGGTGTCGAGTAGGTCCCAGAGCTCGACGGCGTGTTATCGTGCGGAGCGGGTGTTGAGCAGGATACATTGGAGCTAGTTGGGTTCCGTCGTTGTGGGTATCTCGGCATCTTTGATGCAGGAGAAGCTGCAGTTCCGGCAGGTGAAGGGGCCGTGGGTGCGCTTAGGGGCGGCCTTGTGGCAGTTGAGTGGCCGTCCGTGGTTGAGAGCGATGAGGGTGTTGGAGTTGTACCGGATGCGGGCTTCATGGGTGGTGCGCGGTCCAGGGGTTCTGGCCCAGGCGCAGACGGGCTTGGCCGCCATTTATGGGGAGGTGGGGAGGGATGATCAGCTGGGAGGCGGGAGGTGGAGGGACGAGGCAGCGAATGGGTGCCGGGGGGAGGCAGCGGCAGGAAAACAGGTGAAGCGAGGGGGAGCGGGGTACATAAGAAAAGGGGCACAGTCACGCCAACAGGAGCAGGGGTACAAAGAAAAAAGGGTTGCAGTCATGCCATCAGGAGCAGGGGTACAAACAAAAAAGGAGAGCAGTCACGCCAACAGGAGCTGGGGTGTACAGAAGAAAGGGCAGGGGGCATGGTCACAGGGAGAGCAGGCAACAGGGGCAGAGCGGCAAACCGTGGTGGAGCTTGAGAGTCAGGAGCAGAGCGGCAGCAGCGGCAAAACAGCGGTGGAGCTGCAGCGGGGGGGAGCGACCTACCTAGGCAAGGTCAAGGGTCGCTCTCCTTACCGCGCACCGGCCGCCATTTATGGGGAGGTGGGGAGGGAGGATCGGCTGGGAGGTGGGAGGTGGAGGGACGAGGCAGCGAATGGGTGCCGGGGTGGGGCGGGGACGCAGGCGAGGGAGCGGCGAGAAAACAGGTGAAGCACGAGGGAGGGAGCGGGGGTACAAAAGAAAAGGGGCACAGTCACACCAACAGGAGCAGGGGCCCAGAACCAAGATACCTCTCCAATCAGTCATTGACTATCTTTGTCATTGACCCTCTACAATGCTCTGTTACCTCCTAGATAGGTTTGCGATATTCTTCTATTTCACACGTATACCTTGAAAACATTGATGCCATGCATTATGAACAATTCAGTAAATTTGTGCAGCCCAATATACACTTGTGGGCTTAGATAATACAAGTAAACAAGTGAGGAAGCCTACAGGGGATTGATTTGAATTTGTTTTTTCAAAAAAAAATATCTGACATGGGATGTCTCACTACCACATCGCAAATTAATTAGATCAATGCATACAAAGTATGTGTGTAGAAAAATGAATTCAATTAGCCGGGTGTATCGTTGATAATTCAATTTATATAAAAAATCATAAAATAGAGGTTCAAAGCAACAAAGTCTCACATACATTGATAATAGAAATCTCAATTGTACTGAATGAAGATTAACTAGTCATCAGTGTATAACTGCCCATCTCCATGAACCAAAAATAGAGTCCGTCCTATACATAGGATATAGAACTTCACAAATGAATTCAACAATAACTAAAAGGAAGAATGGGTTACAAGTCGATGTTTAGGTCTCTGTTGTACTGTATCGATGAGACCATCTGCAAGACACAATTCTTGTGATGATCCACGACCCCTGTAGGGAAACAATTTATGAAAAGGATCAAAGCTAACCAAAACCAGTGAACAATCGCTTATCAGATGAACACCCGGAATTTAGTGAGAAAGGTACATTTTTGTGAAAGACTTGCTGATAGACCTTTACTACCAAGTATCAATTTAAAAGATAGAATGTATGTTATTAAAAAGTGAACACCGACATCATCGCTAAATACGGAGCCCAATAAAGTTTGTCTGTCCACCAGTGGTGTGATACATCAGGTAAATGATAGAAGTCGTAGTGGTCAATAAGTTGAAAATCAGAAAAACATAAGTGTTGTCTCTTGAAATCAATTGGAAGCAGTCCTATAATAGCAAATGAAGAGAAGAATAGAGAATTCAGGTCCTTGAGTTTATTAACTTATATGAAGAATCGGAGGTCTACGCTTGATTCTTACTTGTGTTTGAATTTATTTAGCCTCACTGTAGGAAGCTGGTTTTGTATGTACTATTCCAAGGTAAGGTATAGTGTGCGGAGTCCAGGGAGTACCCACAGGTGTAGTAGAGGCAAAATTAGGTAAGTTCTTTCTAACAGCTCACTTTGTGGTAGTGTAGGCAAGCAGTTAGGCTTATCCAGAGGGTGTGTTAAGCATTTATTGTATTCACTCAATCAAGGCTGAAGGCATACACTCAGAGACAGAATCCAGACCAATTGGGTAAGTAAAAAAAAGGAATACTTATGTTTTATTTTACAACCAAGCAGGAGTTGGCACAGGTGAGTAAAATATACTTTCAAATGCAAGACAGTTCGAGGAAATGCAGTTCTTGAAATTTCAATTGTTACAGGTTTGTATATGAATTGGAATCGGCTTAAATTACACCTTAATTACTTTTCATTACTCTTAGATTACTTTGAGTAGTGGAGTGGTATGCCTAGATACTCCCCCTCAGCATCTCTCAATTCAATAATAATTTTTATACTTTGCAATTAAGTTCTTTTCTATACATACAACAGTCAACACTTAAGCATTTTTACGCCCACAATCTCTTAACATGGGTTCCTATAGAGTAAAGAGTGTTAGAAGTTTCTCAGGTAAGTACACGACTTACGAGTGGGAGTTTTGGGGTTTAAGACCAAGGTTCCCCAAGGTCTAGATGGGCACTCATATTGCATCACCAGCAGCACTGAGGCAGCCGGGTGCAGAGGGCTGGGGCCCAATGTTTGCCAATGGGGCTAAGTGGGTTTGGTTAGGGACTGCTGGCGAGCACGCCACTTGGGTGTGGGAGCAAACCTCCTGGGGTTAAGGTAAGCACTGCAGGGGCCAACGTCCAGCACAGGAGCTGCACCACCAGGGGCACTGGGGCGGCTGGGCTCAGGGTACAAAACTGGCTTCAGGGACCCTGGGCTTTTTCATGGAGACTTTTGGTTTTCCAAAGTTGCTGCAGGCTTGGGCAGGGAGACTTCCTGAAGGGAACCACTAGCTGGAGAGGCAATTTGTAATCTTGGGAGATGCCTAGACACCGTCAGGTGCGTCGGTTTTCAGGGGGAATCTCTAAGATGCCCTCTGAGTGCATTTTACATTAAATCCAATGCTGGCATCAGTGTGGGTGTAATGGGCTGAGAAGTTTGCTACCTAACTTTCCAGTTTTCAGTACAGCCATTATGAAGCTGTGTTGTTGGTAATGACCAACTCCCAGACCATATACTCTTTGTGGCATTGCTACACTTACAATGTCTAAGGATAGGTTTAGACACTGTAGGGGTACAGGGCTCATGCCACTGTACCCTCACCTTAGGGCTAGTGCACCCTGCTTGGGGGTGTGACTTACCTAGGCCTTAGGCAGCAGGTTGTAGGCATGGCACACAGAGATGTGTGCCATGTCGACTCTTCACTTTTCTCTGCGCCAAAACATGCAGTCTGCAATGGCAGTGTGTGTGTAAAGGTACATGACCTCTAAGGGTGACACAATAGGTGCTGCAACCCTTAGAGGCCTTCCCTGATCACAGTTCCCTTGGTACCCATGGTACATTTTACAAGGGGCTTAACTGTGCACAGAGATGTGCCATTTGTGACTTCAAACGTACAGTCTTGGGAAAGAGCACAGGCCCTGGGAGCCTGATTGGCAGTGACCCAGGGCACATCAAGTCAGGTTGCATCAGATGTCAGGCAAAAAGTGGGGGTAATCATGTAAAAAGGGGAGCTTTCAAGTATGAAAACACATGAAGGACTGTATAACATACATTCTCAGTGGTTTAGAGAAATCCTTATCTGAAAGATACACGTTAGTGATAGATTCCTTACCTTAGAATATCCCCAGGTGTCAGACTGGATCCGGAAACTTTTGCGTAGCAATACCCCTGCGCGTCGGTAGGTGTCGTCCGTCGTCGGCGTCGTTAGCGCCGGAATGACGCCGCCGTAGTACTTAGACGCCGCCCTTGCGTGCTGACGTCAGTTCTTCTTTTTTCTGCGCCAGCTAGCGCAGATCTGGAGAAGCTCTAACCCTTAGTCACATTTTGACTAAACTTTTTTGATCTGTTTTTCTCGAGTCGCTCGACTCCTACGGTGCCGGTAGGGATGTCCGGGTTCAAACCCTGCTCCAAGTGCAGCCGACTTATGTCGGTTACCGACCCCCATCGCTGTTGTCTTCAGTGTCTCGGCCTCGACCACGACGACCGAACCTGCTCCGACTGCCGGGCCCTGACGTCTAAGGCTAGGCGGGAGCGGTCCCGCAAGCGGCTTGAGCTCTGGCAGTCGGCCCCGCGCCGTTCAAGGTCCCGGTCCCACAGGAGGTCGAGGGAACGGTCGCGGGGTCGGAGCCCTCGTAGTTCTGAGAGTCGGCATCGGTCTTCGGGATCCAGGTCCTCAGGTAAGAGGCATGAGAGGTCGGAGAGGCGTCATCGTTCTTCCGACCCACACCGACGCTCGCGCGACGCGGCCAGAGTTCGGGTGACACCACCCACGCGGCTCAGACAGAGTCGCGGGCGTCGCAACCTGCCCCATACCTTCTGGTTCATGGGCACGATGCGACGCGGTACCTCATGGCCATGAGGTCTCTCCCTCCTCCGCCGGGCTCCGTGGCGCCTTCGGGCCCAGCGGTCCCGGCTGGGGGGCCTAGCGTGTCGGGTGCTTCGGCTCCGACGCCGTCGGTTGCTTCGGCCCCGGCGCCGCAGACCCTCACTGAATCCGGTTCCGGGTCGTCGCCGGCCGACCTCACCGCCGCCGGACCCTAAGGTGTCGCCCCCGGCGACGCCGTCCCCAATCCTGCCCTTGATTCGGTAGCGGCACCGCTCTCGACATCGTATGAAGACTTTTACTTCCACGAACTGGCCCCATCCTTTGAACCTGAATTTCAGGTGATGGGTGACGAGGGAGATTGGGAGGGGTCTGCGGACCGTCTGGCACAGGAGTGCCAGTCTCAACACGACTGGACATGTGAGTTTGGGGATGCCAATGGACTGGACACTTCGCCAGACACTGGTTTTGTCTCCCCTCCAACCGTGGCTACGGAGGAGGGGGCTGCCTACAGTGTAGTGTTGAAGCGGGCAGCCAAGGCATTGGGCCTAGAGCTCCCCGTCGCGGCCGTGAGGACTAACCTCCTCACTGAGGTCCTTAAACCGCAGGCAAGCTCGGCTGAGCCTCTGCTGCCGTTTAATGAGGCCTTGTGTGACGTTCTTTTGGGCACTTGGTCCAAGCCCGCTACAGGTCGGCCTGTAGATAGGAACGTGGCCAGACGCTACCGCCCGGCTCCGGGCGACCCTTGCTTCTTGTCCACCCACCCCAACCCAGAGAGCCTGGTTATCCAGGCCTCTACTTCCCAGATCGCATTCCCAAGGGCTCCGCCCGATCGGGAATCCAAGAGGTACGAGCAATTCGGTAAGAAGGTGTTCTCGTCCCTGAGTTTGGGACTGCGGTCAGTCAATACCGCATGCCTCTTGGGCCGCTACACCCACACTCTGGTACACGGTCCCGGACGTGCTCCCACAATGTCCGGAGGAGGCCCGGACTAAACTCGCCCAAGCCCTTGCGGAGGGTCGAGATGCAGCACGCTATTCCATCCGGTGTGGGCTGGATACCACGGACTCACTGGGCAGAGCAATGGCAACGACGGTGGCAGTTCGACGCCACGCCTGGTTGAGGACCGCCAACTTTTCGGCTGATGTCCAGGCCACCATTCTGGACATGCCGTTTGATGGCCGTCGCCTCTTTGGCGACAAGGCAGACCATGCGTTTTAAGGACTCCAGGGCTACCACGCCAGGAAACGGGTGCATTTCGCTCCTTTCGTGGCCAAGGAAGGGGCGCTCCCACACATGCTGCCAGCCACGCACCGCAGGCTACTACACAGCGCGGTGGCGGCCATGGAAACCGCCGTGGTGGCGGTCGGGGACAACGGCGAGGCCAGTCCACACCTTCCCCTGCAGCATCCACCTCAAAACCCTCCTAGTCCGTGCTTTCAGGCCCATGTGATGCCAGTGGGGGGCAGGGTTCGCCATCACCACTTCCACTGGTGCACTGTCACATCGGACATGTGGGTGCTGCAAATCGTCCGAAGGGGCTACTCCCTCCCCTTCGAGGCGATCCCTCCAACCATGCCACCGCAATACCACCGCGTGTCAGGGGGTCCTTTGCAACTTCTGCAAGAGGAAGTTACGGCCCTCTTGGCCAAGGGGGCCATCGAGCGCGTTCCTGGGCCGGAAGTAGGGTGTGGTTGTTACTCCCACTACTTTCTGGTACCCAAGAAGGGCAAGGGGGCCTGCGCCCTATCTTGGACCTCCGGAACGTCAACGGCTTCCTCCGGAAGGAGAAGTTCAAAATGCTGATTTTGGAAAAGGGGGGTGGTGATGGACAGAGTTTCTGAATGATGCAGAATACTCTTACCAAGTCAAGAGATCATGGTTTTAATCCATCACCGTTTTTTAGCTCACTGCACCATCCCAGCTCAGAACCTGGCTATATGCAAATTAGTCTGTTCCTGTCCCAGTGCATGATGGGAACAGGGCAAACCAAACTACCAAGCCAATTCTAATACTGGGAAGGAAACAAGCTTCCGGGGACCGGTTTCTGGCATCACAGCCTTCTTCGGCCCGGCTTGCTTGAATCCTGATGGTGCAATGAGCAAGGGACTCACGTCTGAGTATACCCTCCCACACATAGTGTGGATAAAACCGAATTTGGAAAAGGGGGGTGGTGATGGACAGAGTTTCTGAATGATGCAGAATACTCTTACCAAGTCAAGAGATCATGGTTTTAATCCATCACCGTTTTTTAGCTCACTGCACCATCCCAGCCCAGAACCTGGCTATATGCAAATTAGTCTGTTCCTGTCCCAGTGCATGATGGGAACAGGGCAAACCAAACTACCAAGCCAATTCTTATACTGGGAAGGAAACAAGCTTCCGGGGACCGGTTTCTGGCATCACAGCCTTCTTCGGCCCGGCTTGCTTGAATCCTGATGGTGCAATGAGCAAGGGACTCACGTCTGAGTATACCCTCCCACACATAGTGTGGATAAAAGCAAGCCGGGCCGACGAAGGCTGTGATACCAGAAACCGGTACCCGGAAGCTTGTTTCCTTCCCAGTATAAGAATTGGCTTGGTACTGGGACAGGAACAGACTAATTTGCATATAGCCAGGTTCTGAGCTGGGATGGTGCAGTGAGCTAAAAAACAGGTGATGGATTAAAACCATGATCTCTTGACTTGGTAAGAGTATTCTGCATCATTCAGAAACTCTGTCCATCACCACCCCCTTTTCCAAAATCGATTTTATCCACACTATGTGTGGGAGGGTATACTCAGACGTGAGTCCCTTGCTCATTGCACCATCAGGATTCAAGCAAGCCGGGCCGACGAAGGCTGTGATGCCAGAAACCGGTCCCCGGAAGCTTGTTTCCTTCCCAGTATAAGAATTGGCTTGGTAGTTTGGTTTGCCCTGTTCCCATCATGCACTGGGACAGGAACAGACTAATTTGCATATAGCCAGGTTCTGAGCTGGGATGGTGCAGTGAGCGTAAAAACAGGTGATGGATTAAAACCATGATCTCTTGACTTGGTAAGAGTATTCTGCATCATTCAGAAACTCTGTCCATCACCACCCCCTTTTCCAAAATCGATTTTATCCACACTATGTGTGGGAGGGTATACTCAGACGTGAGTCCCTTGCTCATTGCACCATCAGGATTCAAGCAAGCCGGGCCGACGAAGGCTGTGATGCCAGAAACCGGTCCCCGGAAGCTTGTTTCCTTCCCAGTATAAGAATTGGCTTGGTAGTTTGGTTTGCCCTGTTCCCATCATGCACTGGGACAGGAACAGACTAATTTGCATATAGCCAGGTTCTGAGCTGGGATGGTGCAGTGAGCTAAAAAACAGGTGATGGATTAAAACCATGATCTCTTGACTTGGTAAGAGTATTCTGCATCATTCAGAAACTCTGTCCATCACCACCCCCTTTTCCAAAATCGATTTTATCCACAATATGTGTGGGAGGGTATACTCAGACGTGAGTCCCTTGCTCATTGCACCATCAGGATTCAAGCAAGCCGGGCCGACGAAGGCTGTGATGCCAGAAACCGGTCCCCGGAAGCTTGTTTACTTCCCAGTATAAGAATTGGCTTGGTAGTTTGGTTTGCCCTGTTCCCATCATGCACTGGGACAGGAACATACTAATTTGCATATAGCCAGGTTCTGAGCTGGGATGGTGCAGTGAGCTAAAAAAACAGGTGATGGATTAAAACCATGATCTCTTGACTTGGTAAGAGTATTCTGCATCATTCAGAAACTCTGTCCATCACCACCCTCTTTTCCAAAATCGATTTTATCCACACTATGTGTGGGAGGGTATACTCAGACGTGAGTCCCTTGCTCATTGCACCATCAGGATTCAAGCAAGCCGGGCCGACGAAGGCTGTGATGCCAGAAACCGGTCCCCGGAAGCTTGTTTCCTTCCCAGTATAAGAATTGGATTGGTAGTTTGGTTTGCCCTGTTCCCATCATGCACTGGGACAGGAACAGACTAATTTGCATATAGCCAGGTTCTGAGCTGGGATGGTGCAGTGAGCTAAAAAACAGGTGATGGATTAAAACCATGACCTCTTGACTTGGTAAGAGTATTCTGCATCATTCAGAAACTCTGTCCATCACCACCCTCTTTTCCAAAATCGAAGTTCAAAATGCTGGCATTGGCTCAGGTCTTAGCTGCCCTGGAGACTGGATGGTAGCGTTGGACTTGCAGGACGCTTATTTCCACATCCCCGTCCTACCGGCCCACCGGCGTTACCTGCGGTTCACGGTAGGCCACGAGCACTTTCAGTTTACCGTGCTCCCCTTCGGCCTTACCAGCGCCCCACGGGTGTTCACGAAAGTGATGGCGGTGGTCACAGCTCATCTGCGCAGGTTAGGGGTTTCAGTCTTCCCCTACCTCGACGACTGGTTGTTAAAGGCGGTTGTTAAAGGCGGGCTCGCCCCAGACAGTCGTCAGCCACCTCCCGACTACGGCTGACCTCCTGCACCTGCTGGGGTTCTCCATCAATGTGCCGAAGTCACACCTGTGTCCCTCTCAGAAGCTCCTTTTCATCGGAGCGGTTCTAGACTCGGCGCAGTTTCGGGTTTATCCTCCCGAACAGCGGGTTCGGGATATTCAGGCTCTGATTCCGATCTTTCAGCCTTTATCCCGAGTCTCGGTCAGGTTGACGCTGCGGCTTCTGGGGCAGTGGGCCCAGCATCAGGGCAACTTGTCCGACCATGTCTTGATCTCGGAGGGCACTGCAAGACAGTTGCAGTGGTGGCTCACGGACCGCGAATGGGTCAGCGGCAGATCCCTCTCCCTACCCCAACCGGAGCACGTAGTTGTGACGGACGCGTCCCTCCAGGGCTGGGGGGCCACATGGGAGAGGCGGAGATCAGAGGCCTCTGGTCTCCGGCGGAGTCCCAGCTCCACATCAACCTTCTGGAGCTGCGGGCGATCCGACTTGCACTGAAGGCATTCCTCCCCTCTGTCCGGGGGAGTGTAGTGCAGGTGTTCACGGACAACACCACCGCCATGTGGTACTGCAACAAACAGGGCGGGGTGGGGTGGGGTCGTGGACCCTATGCCAGGAGGCTCTGTGCCTCTGGCAGTGGCTGGAACATCAGGGCGTGACCCTGGTGGTTCAACACCTGGCAGGTTCTCTGAACGCCAGGGCGGACGAACTCAGCCTTCGGTGCATGATAGATCACGAATGGCGTCTGAACTCTGACGTGGCGCAAGGCCTCTTTCAGCAGTGGGGAGAGCCTTGGTTAGATCTATTGGACACGAAGAGAATGCGCAATGTCATCAGTTCTGCGCGTTGGAATTTCCAAGGCGGCACTCGCTCGGAGACGCTTTTTGTCGAGAGTGGAGTTGCGGTCTATTGTACGCCTTTCCGCCTATACCACTTCTGCCCAGAGTGCTGAAGAAGATCAGGCGTGACCGGGCCCAGGTTATCCTTGTAGCTCCGGACTGGGCACAAGATATTGGTATCCAAAGCTACTCAGCATGTCTGTCGATCCCCCGGTTCGTCTGCCTCTTCAGGAGGACCTACTGTCGCAGCAGCAGGGGATGGCCCTCCACCCGAACCTGTCCAGTCTCCACCTCCAAGCTTGGAGATTGAGCGGCGACAGTTGAGGCCATTTGACTTGTCTCCTGAAGTCTGTAATGTCATTCTGGCAGCCAGGCGTCCCTCCACAAAGTCAGTATACGCCTGTAGGTGGAACAGATTTGTGGCATGGTGCACAGCAAAGGCTGTGGATCCACTCTCTGCCCCCCTTTCTGAGGTTCTCCTCTTCCTTCTTTCTCTTGCCCAGCAGCGCTCTGCTCTGCTCTGGGTACTATCAAGGGCTACCTTTCTGCCCTTTCCGCCTTCTTAAGGCTACCTGATCAGCCATCTTTGTTCAAATCCCCAATTGTAAATAGGTTTTTGAAGGGCATCACACACATGTTCCCTCACACACATGTTCCCTCCTGTTCCATTCGTGATGCCTCAGTGGGACTTGAACCTTGTACTTACTTATCTGATGTGCGCTCCCTTTGAGCCACTTCATAACTGTCCTTTCCGCCTTCTTACTCTGAAGACTGCTTTCCTGGTTGCCATCACCTCTGCCAGGAGAGTGAGTGAGCTCCAGGCTCTTTCTTCCAAACCTCCTTTCCTTTCTGTCCATCCGGACAAGGTTGTGTTGCGGACAAGACCCTCTTTCCTGCCCAAGGTAGTCACAGCCTTCCACATCGGGCAGTCCATCACCTTGCCCACCTTCTTTCCGCCTCCGCATCCCTCGAAAGAGGAAGAGAGGCTCCACCGTCTGGACCCAAAACGTGCGCTCTCTTACTATCTAGATCGCACACGCCAGTTCCGGGCGGATGACCAACTCTTTGTTGGTTATGTGGGCGCTAAGAAAGGACGGGCGGTGCACAAGCGGACCATCTCTCGGTGGATCATATTGTGCATCCAGGCGTGCTACTCTTTGGCTAAAAAGGAACCTCCTGTTGGGCTGAGGGCCCACTCCACTCGGGCCACGGCGACTACTACTGCCCTGGGCCGTGGAGTCCCCTTGCAGGACATTTGTCAGGCAGCTACGTGGGCCTCGCTGCACACGTTCGCGAGACACTACTGCCTGGACAGTCAAGTCCGGAGGGATGGCTTCTTTGGCCGTTCCGTCCTCCAGGACTTTCTGGTGTGATTATTGGTTCGCAGACCCACCACCGTGGTTGGTATTGCTGGGGTATCTATTCTAAGGTAAGGAATATATCACTAACGTGTCTCTTTCAGATGCACAAGTTACTACTTGTGTAACGATATATCTGTAAGAGACATTAGTTAGTGATTGATTCCTTACCGACCCACCCATCCTCCCCGTTCTGCGAACCGATATCTAAGGTTAAGGTCATCTCCTTTCAGGGCCCTAGTTTCATGGCACCAGTGTTGGTTCTATCATGGCTCTGCGTATCTGGCGCGGAAAAGCTGTGTATAAGAACTCACGTCAGCGCGTGAGGGCGGCGTCTAAGTACTCCGGCGACGTCATTCTGGCGCTAACGACGCAGACGACGGACGCGGAGCCGCGGACGACGCCTACCGACGCGCAGGGGTATTGCTACGCAAACGTTTCCGGATCCAGTCTGATGCCTGGGGATATTCTAAGGTAAGGAATCCATCACTAACTAATCTCTCTTACAGATATATCGTTACACAAGTAGTAACTTGTGCATTAGTTTCTAGAGACATTGAATTCCGTCAAGTCAATTCTATATAACGTGTTGTAACACACCAACCTTCTCTCAATATTTTGTCTATTTAGTCTTCAGTAACACACCATCGCAACAGCAAAGATCATGAACTCTTGCAGTGTGTGGGAGATATATTTTATGTATGACAGAATGTGAAGGTGTCAGTAGCCTCTAGGTCTGTGGTTGAGGGCGAAAAAATCAATTTATTAATGGTAATGAGTTCATCAAAAGAGGATGAATCTAGTGCACATTGTTTGAACATGCATGACATCCCCAAGTAAAGCGGTGTATTGCTCCCTACTTTTTCATAGCGATACCAAAGGGGATGCTTGTTTCCGGTCCAGGGAAGACGTGGCTTGGCAGTTCGGGCTGGACTGTTCCCATGAGGCACAGGGTCAGACTGATTTGCATATGGCCATATCTGAACTAGGGTGGTGGAGTGAGCTAAAGAAGGATTATGGATTAAACCCAGATCAGTTGACTGTGGGTGAGTGTTTGATTTGCTCAAATGCTCTGTCTATCATCCCTGTGGTATTGCCTACTTTTTCATGGCATGCTGCTAAAAATAATTGGTAATATAATTGAGAATAGGGCACAGTTTTTATACAGTTATTAAAATATTTAAAATAGGGAATGTGTTATATCTAAAAGTAGTTTAGTCGAGGTAGGTGCTGTAGGAGACGGGCTTAGTATATGGTGCACACTTATTTAAGTGAAGCACCCTGCACTAATCTAGACATCCCTTATGGTGATTTTAGTGGTCTTAGACAACCTTAGAAAGCTCTCTAAGTGGTAGCTGTGGAGAGCTGCCTTCAGTCTTAGTACAAAAGAAGTGTAAAGCAGCTTGTTTTACTAGTACGTAATCTTATGGTATAGTTTAGGTGAAAAAGAATCGCACAGTGTAGTTATAAGAATATGTACTGATTATACACACTAACCCATTTTAATATCTCCTACCCGGAGATATAACCACAATACACACAAGATGTAGAAGAGTCAGTGACCCAAGGAACTAGCCAAGGTAAGTACCTAGAAACCCCACGGAGGCCGTGTGCAGGCTGGTAACACGACTGTGTTCTCAATACAAGTCAATGGGTAAGTTGCGGTTGCACTTTTAAACAAGCATTTGCAATGCAATAGGTCTCACAATAGAAAAGTTTGAGCTTTTGGTGTGTAAAATGTAAAACAAAATTAATTTTTGTTTGTTTTTCAAAATATAAAAGTATTACTTTTGTTATTAGAAATGCCAATAGTTATAAGGTTAGCAAATGTTACATCTATAGCATTAGTAAAGGTGCATGTTTAGTTTTCCCCTGTCTTACATGTATTGATCTGACAAATCACAATGTTTTAACAAGAACAGAAGTGAAAACATTTAACATATTTTTATGACATTTGTAATAAAGCTTGAAACATTGACAGAAAATATTTGAACCAGTTGTTGTTGAATGGTTGCACAGATTGATGCTGTGGTGGCGCTGAGTGATGTTGTTTTGGGGACAAGTGATGCTGTGGCGTTCAGTGATGCTGTTGTAGCGCATAGTGATGTTGTGGTGCCCCTGAGTGATGCTGTAGTGGTGCTGTGGTGGTGCTGAGTGGTGCTGTGGTGGAAGTGTGCACTGCCGGCTGGTGGTGTGTGTGCCTGGTGGAAGCGTGCACTGACGGCTGGTGGTGTGTGTGCCTGGTGAAAGCGTGCACTGATGGCTGGTGGTGTGTGTGTGGCTGGTGAAAGCGTGCACTGATGGCTGGTGGTGTGTGTGTGTGGCTTGTGAAAGCGTGCACTGATGGCTGGTGCTGGTGTGTGTGCCTGGTGAAAGCGTGCACTGACGGCTGGTGGTGTGAGCCTGGTGGAAGCGTGCACCGACGGCTGGTGTTGTGTGTGCCCGGTGAAAGTGTGCACTGACAGCTGGTGGTGTTTGTGCCCGGTGAAAGCATGCACTGACGACTGATGGTGTCTGTGCCTGGTGAAACTGTGCACTGACGGTGTGGTTGTGTGTGTGTGTGGTTGTGCTTGTGTGTGTGGTTGTGTGTGTGGTTGTGGGTGTGGTTGTGCGTGTGGTTGTGCGTGTGGTTGTGTGTGTTGTGGTTGTGTGTGTTGTGGTTGTGTGTGTTGTGGTTGTGTGTGTGTTTGGTTGGGTGTGTGTGGTTGTGTGTGTTTGTGTGGTTGTGTGTGTGGTTGTGTATGTGTGTGGTTGTGTGTGTGTTTATAAAGACGTTTTAGCTTTCAGAAGTAAGCAGCTCCAAGGCAGAACGCCTTTCTGTATAACAACTGTATCACATGTCGGATATTGAACAACGCAGGGTGTCACATATCTAATATCAACCAGCATGCCTTTGATCGCATTAATTAATGTATTTAATGCAAGGCACAGGCAGTCACAGAGTTCTATATTAACGTCAACACAACACGGCTGTCCGATAGCAAGGTCCGAGGAAATGTGTTCAAACTAGTGGATGTGGAGACAAACAGGGAATGATGCGTGTTATCACCTATTTAAATGGCACTCACCTGTGGAAGGCACCTCGAGAATGGTGTAATCACTGTGAGTGCTGTGGGTCTTGCGTATCAAAGTGTACAAGATATCTATCTAAGTCTTCAGCTACAAAAGCAAACTAGAATAGGAAACCCGTACAAAATGGTAAATTGCTGTCCCATTAGCTAGCATTCTTTTGTTTTCTGTAATGAGGAATAACGAGAGCACAAGATGACTATATATACAAGCTACTTTCACCCGATGTTAAAGATCGGGGCCTTTGAGAGTCAGCATTTTTAATGATCGGTATGCTATGATAACAGTGGCAGGCAGTGGTAGGATGCACCAAAATCGATTCGCCAACGCCACAATTGTAAGGTAATTTAAAAATCCAAAAAGACAGTAAAGCTATTATACAATTATGCTTACATTTACCAGTGTTTTTTCCATTTCTTGACATCAATGCATGTGTTGCGGTGTGCAGCAGCGGTCCTGCAGAATGTATTGTTTGCATGTATTTGCTGTTGGCCATATTAAGTGTGTCGTAAGTCACTCGGGTGCCTTTGTGTTACCAGAAGCCATTACGATCTACGCACTACGATCGCTGGGTGTGGTGGGCACTGGCTATTTCCTCGGCTCACCTTTGGGTCGTATTACCACCCATCGCTGATGCTCAGTGGCGTGAGTAGGTGTGTGCGCTTGGAAGACGAGGCAGGGACGCGCTTCTGGCACATTGCTGCACAAGAGAAACTAGGGTTTGCACCATTGAAGCGCTGTGAAGATATACCCCGGAAGTCCACTCCCGCCCCGACATTAGGACTCTGGCTGAGTGGGCGGCTGTCAAAACGGTAACGTAGAGAACACTGTCTGTGCAGCAGGGGGTGGCGCCCCAGCTGAATGCGTGGGATGTTTACATCGATAAACTGCAGGCTAAAGCACACGAGAGACTCCCTGAGAGATAGCTTGGTGACAGTACGGAGTGCTAGCAGAAGTGAACAGCACAAGCAATATGGCCGCATACAATGCAGCGCTCGTAGTGCGTAGCGTATGGCACTCTTGTGTACATGCCGGAGCAACAGGTCAGCAGTTTCAGTTGGGTGATGGGTAAAGCACTCACTTGGATATAGCCTTTCTCTTTACGTAATGTGACTTCGTGCGAGTTAAACTAACAGCACTTAGCAGCAGAATAAGGGTGGCAGAATAAGCCTGTTTAGAAAGTCTTAAGGGCATTCTTGTTTAAAGCAAGGTCATTGAGTAACATTTCGTCAAACAAGACATGCATGGGAAGTGGGGGGCGGCCGGGAAACTGAAAGTACGGCCGGCCGGCCATGAATAATTTTGGGAGGAGAAGCCGCAGAGCACGGCCGGCCGGCCATGAATAATTAGGGGAGGAGAAGACGCAGAGCGCACGCTGGGAGAAGCCCTTTGATGTGGTGTCACGGCCTGGCGGCCGTGAACAAATGCAAGAATAGAGAACAAATGGGAGGGGTGGGGGGAGTGCACGCGCATTGTGAGAGGGGGAGCAGGAGGTCAGCCTGAGAGTGGCTGAAGCAACATTGGAGGGCAGAAGTAAATGGGTACCAGAAGCTAGAGAACAATATAGATGGTGCAGGGAGAGCAAACATGCAATAGCAAGGTGGAGCTTCAGAAGGACACAGACATGAAAGCAGCGTGGGTTGGGGGAGCACACTAGGGAGAGCGCATCATGGAAGGGCGCAGGGGAGAGCCACACGGGCGAGACAAGGCAGGGAAGAAGAGAAGCATTACTAGGTAGGCAGATGAAGAAAACGTGCGCTTTGGCGAGCTAAAACAAACAGAAACATGCACTGGAATATTGTGCAAAGCATCGCACACTGTCAAAAAATAACCACGGTGCACATTATGTGGTGGGGCAAGCTCGTATGTGGTGTGCGAGGCTGGCAGAAAGGACGCCCGTGGGAGGGGGAGAGATGCTGATGTCAGATTAGCTGCGGAGCGGATCTCTTTCAAGTAGCTCACGGCCTCGAGGCTGTGAAAGTTAAAGCAATTAGGGGGGAGGTGGGAGGGAGGCTGATAGGCAGAAGGCTCGGGCAAGCTCATGCATGAGGACGTGCACTTCTCGAAATCCGCTTTTTGGGAGCCTTTAAGCCACAGAGCGCACGCTGGGAGAAGCCCTTTGATGTGGTGTCACGGCCTGGCGGGCGTGAACAAATACAAGAATAGAGAACAAATGGGAGGGGTGGAGGGAGTGCACGCGCATTGTGAGAGGGGGAGCAGGAGGTGAGCCTGAGAGTGGCTGAAGCAACATTGGAGGGCAGAAGTAAATGGGTACCAGAAGCTAGAGAACAATATAGATGGTGCAGGGAGAGCAAACATGCAATAGCAAGGTGGAGCTTGAGAAGGACGCAGACATGAAAGCAGCGTGGGTTGGGGGAGCACACTAGGGAGAGCGCATCATGGAAGGGCGCAGGGGAGAGCCACACGGGCGAGACAAGGCAGGGAGGAAGAGAAGCATTGCTAGGTAGGCAGATGAAGAAAACGTGCGCTTTGGCGAGCTAAAACAAACAGAAACATGCACTGGAATATTGTGCAAAGCATCGCACACTGTCAAAAAATAACCACGGTGCACATTATGTGGTGGGGCAAGCTCGTATGTGGTGTGCGAGGCGGGCAGAAAGGACGGAGGTGGGAGGGGGAGAGATGCTGATGTCAGATTAGCTGCGGAGCGGATCTCTTTCAAGTAGCTCACAGCCTCGAGGCCGTGAAAGTTAAAGCAATTAGGGGGGAGGTGGGAGGGAGGCTGATAGGCAGAAGGCTCGGGCAAGCTAGTGCACGAGGACGTGCACTTCTCAAAATCCGCCTTTTGGGAGCCTTGGGTTTAAGTAGTGGTTTAGCTGCATTAGACTCGCATACTCATTCCTGCGCAATGGAGTAGGCGAGACCTAAAAAGGACCCTTCCCAGCGGACCCTGAAGAAAGCCAGTGGAAGATTGAAGGTTGGAGGGTCATCCCAAACGTGGATACCCCAGGATACCTACACCAGGGAAGCTGGGTGCATAGGTGCGAAGTGACGTCGGAATCCGCCGTAGACCATAATGAAGGACTTTATTGAAGATGCCGCTGGCGAAGAAGGTGAGAGTCCAGTGGAACCCAAAGGTGGACTCAAGATGAGAGGTACCTGCTAGCAGAGGGGACAGAGTCTATGCCACTCACGAGTGACCACGGGGCAGGGAAGACGAATGCCCACTGATGTCGGGCATGCAGGAGAGTTGACGGTGCCCTTGAAGTTGCAGCTGTGCGGACCAGGCGACGCTGTCGAAGACCAGGAGCTGTTCACGAGCTATCCCAAGCTGGATGTCAAAAACCAGGGGGGTCAGTGTCCGGCAGGGGCACCAACAAGCCTTGGCAACGGCAACCAACATAGTAGTCGAAAGAGGTGCAGTGTTGGGACCAGCAAGGTCCAAGTGACTCACCACGAGCAGGTAAGCTAGAGCAGGCCCGAGCAAGCAGGGGAGCCCACTGGAGACAAAGACTCTCAAGAGGACACATGGGCTGAAGGCACAAGAGTAGCAATAGGACCTCGAGCAGCTCACCAAAGGATGAATGCTCATGGTGCAGATAATGCAGTGCAGGCGAAGATCTTGGCTGCAGGAGATGCTTGAGGCTGGAGCTTCTTGGGAGCCCAAAGATCACTGGTGAAAAGTCAACTTGCCTTGGCAACAGCAAGTTGATGTGGTTCACAGGGTACTGCTCCAGCGGTTCCAATGAGGAATACTGGCTTCAAACTTGCTGTGAAGACAGTGCAGGTCTTGAGGAAGTTGCTGAGCTTTTCGGAGTCCGTAGGAGTTCAGGAACAGCAGACTGGTCAGCTTTGTTGCGGTGCCTGCAGGTAAGTGACTCCTTCACTTCAACGGAGATTTCCTTTGGTGTCTTGAATGTCCGCAGGCCTTGTGAAGAACCTGTATGGAGTACTCGCAGACATTGCAGAAGACTGGCAGGACGACGAGACCAGGAACAGCAGGAGTCTTCCCAGTTGCAGTCTGTTCCCAACGCCAAGTCCAGAGTGCCCAGACGGTTTCAAGTTGAAGTGGTTTCGGATCTGAATCTTGTCCCACGATGAGCTAGTGACCCCCCACAGGTAAGCCCTTAAGTACCCTAAAGAAAGGGTTGGGACCATACAGGGGTCCCTCCCATAGGAGGGTCTGGACAGTGGGGAGGATAGACCCATGTTCTTTGTCCAGCTCCCTGATCTGATTTCAACTGGAGTATGCAGGGAGGGCACCAAATGTGCCCTTCAAAGAAGTCTAGTGGCGCTGGCAAGCGCCCCCACCCTATCCCAATACACTAAGTCCGGTCTGGGAGCTGGTCACACCTCCCTGTGACAGGAAACCTATTGTCCTACCTTTGCCTGCTTGAGTTTGGCTCAACAGCAGGAGAGCAAAATCGTATCTCTGGTCGGCAGCAGCCATAGTTTGCTTTCCTAGTCTAGAAGATTGGTACCGGGAGTACTGAGGGCCTCCCAGAGGAACTTTACAGAGCATGGAATCATATGATTCCAACATGTTTGATACCAAACATGACGGGGTTCATTACAGCCAGTTTAGAGTTAGCCATTGCTTAATGATGAATGGCCACTCTATGTATTGTAATGGCTGATGCACTTATAACCCGGGAGAATGGACTCCGTGGATTGTAGGGGTGTCCTGCTCATGCATCAGCTCCCTCACATTTGTAACTGAGCACCCTTCCTTCAGGATTGAAAGGCCTGCCGTAGGGGTGACTTATAGGTTTAAGTGCAGTGACCTCAGATATAAGGAAACTTATAGCTGTCCTAAGTAGTGCTAGCACCAGCTTACATAAGGGCAATGGCCTGCTTGTAGTCATAATTTGTGTGGTCTCCCATGGGTGACATAATACATGCTTCAGCCCATGTGGGGCCCCGGTGTACCCCTGACCTGGGTACCGTGGTACCATATACTATAGACTTACAAAGAGTACATCAGTAGCCAATCTGAAGTGCGCCTAAGTACTTATGTCCAATTTAGGGGAGAAGCACAGAGACTGGGGTCCTGATTAGCAGGATCCCAGTCAGTAAAACATAATCACACCAGCAAAAAGTGTGGGTGACCATGAAAGCAGATCCTACTTTCCTACAGGTGCTCAGTTGATAAATGTAGCAACTGCAGCATCTGTGAGAAGTCTCCTCAAACGTTTCAAACAAATTAGAAGGTGGCGGGGTGACCGCGAATTAACGGATCTCGATTTTAATGATATTATGAGCAGCCTCTGGGGTGACCTTGATAGCAAACAAGAACCCACTGGGGTCTAAAACAGAGAGCTGCCGACACAGCTGTTGTAGCGAGACCGAGAACTATCTACACAACTTTTGTAAGCGAAGACAACAGGATATCCCTTTAAAAGGACGAATTCCCTCACCCGCCAAAAGTGGCATGCTTCATCATTGGGATTCTCCTCGTACCATGATGCATAGTCATGGTCTATGCTACAATCCCCTCACTGAGGGAGGAGGTCTGGGATGTTTAAGTGTAAAGGAACGGTATACTAAATACCACAGTGGTGAGGCCCTCATCACTCCGCGCTCATCACTGTCATCACACCCTCTATCCCGCTACAACAGTTGTGCAGACAGTTTTCTGTTTTGGCCCCAAGGGTTCTTGTTTGTGGTAGACTTTGGAGTGGGGAGTCAACCCTTACGGGTGCTTAAACCCCCTCGAACCCTCTTTTTGTTGTGATAGGCATGGGTAGCAAGACTAGTTATGCATCATTCTTTGTTCACTCGTCTGAACATTCCTTGAAGTTCTGAACATTGAGCAGGGCTGCTCTGGTTTGGGACCTCACATTTCTTTTGCAGGAGAGAATCTCCCTTTCAAAAATGAACTCTATTTTCTATAGGTTTTTTGATATGCTGTAACTTTTATTTTCCATTTGATAAACTATTTAAATTACATGTCACTAATTTAAACCTACAGGGCTGGGTTCACCATTTCTGAAACCTTCTAATGTAAAAGAAAGACATTGAAATGAATAGAGAATTACTTGCCAGCAGCCCCACTGCCCCACAGTGCAGCCCAGTTCCATTTGTATAGTGATGTTAAATGAATTACCACCACCGGGGCGGAGAATGGGCTTTTTATGGCTTTTAGTGAAGATTCCCATGACGGATAACCCAGATCCCTCTCTGCCAAAATGTGGAGCATCTGGATAAACACATAATAGTGAAGCAGCAAATGGGCATACCCAGAAGTTTATGAACATTAAACTCCTCCCCAAACAAAGGCCTCTTTAAGTTGCAGTGCAGACAGCACTTAGAAGGTATCCCACACAAAGATGGGATGATTAAATAAACAGATGACACTGAGTTCTGATCCTCTGGGATCTATCTCTGGGTGGCAGTGTGTGGTAATGGTGGGCACAGACCTCTAGGATTGATCCTGCAGATGTAAGATGGAGGGCACACCTTTCTAGTTAAAGAAGTGTTTCATGTCCCTTTGCTTCATTTATTTCCTTTGAGTGTGTACTAACATAGACCTCGTTCCAGGGTGAAAAAAGAGCTTTACGTAGATGACAACAGTATGTGCCTTCTCAAGCTTGGGACAAGAGCAGCAAGTGGCCTTTTGGAAGAGAAGAAAATGTGTAGGGGAGGGACTTATACACAGATTGGGAAGCTGCAACGAAGGAGATTGTTGGAGGTATAAAACGGGTATATTCAAAGCCAGTAGGTCTCGCCTTTGTGACCTACTGGCAATGCCAATGGCTTTTAGCAAGACTGCCAAGCATCTGCACTTCTGTGATAGCATGATGCCATGCAGCATGGTGATTTTTTTTTTCCAAAGCACGTGTATTTTTTTTCTTTTATAGTTACTGATCCATGTTTGGTCTGTAAAAAAAAAAATGTGCAAAATTGTTTTTGTTTTTTAAAGTGTGAGCGGAGGCAGGCTGGGTGGGAGGTGGGATAAATGGGAGAATGGCGAAGCAACACGGAAATGTGGGGGGTATGGAAGGAACACTGAAGCAACACAGGAGGGGACACAAAGGCACGCCAGGGAGGTTTGGAAGGGACGTGAATGCAACCGAGTTGGGAGGGCAGGAGCTAAAGCAACGCAGGAGTTGGGAAGCAAGAGAGGGACCTGAAGGTAGGATCCATGGCGAGAAGCACACGTGCGAGTGCGAGAGGAAGGAGGCGGGGGAGCAGCAGTCGGGCAACAGAGTGTAAGTGGGAGACATTCATGAGGGAGATGGCTTGGAAACAGGCACTCAATTGGAGAGCTTCACACAAAAAAGAAAAAAAATAGTGCTAAAAAAGCAAGTAGTGGAAGCGGCAATGCCAGCCAGTCAAAGAGTGTGAAGAGGCAATGCCCATGGAAGGGAAACATTAAAGGATAACAATCCAGTTCATGAATAAGAATCCGGCTAATGGAGTGACATGGTAAGCCAACCAATCAGTAATCGAGGGGTGAGCTCCAATCCCCTCTGTCCTTAGTAAGCCACAATATGCTTCACAGCAGACAGCTCATGCTCTTTGTAGTAGGCTCGACCTAAAGATTTCAATGGTTATTTGATAGTTACAACATCTTTAGTGTTTGCTGATTTTAGGTACTATACATAACTGACAGTGGAGTTAACAGGACTTAAGGAGACCTAGTTTAATGAAAGGAGAGTTGTAGTTGAGCTCAGGAGAAGGGTAGTGAGAGTGCACATGGAGGGTATGGTGGGCGGTTCTGTTCCAGTGAAGAAGGGGAATGAAGTAAGAAAAGGCTTGGTTGTGGTATTTTGTTCATATTTCGGTAACTTCAACAATGATTTAGTCGTTGTTGTGTGTTCCACCACCTAGGAGAGTGTTTCTGCTAGGTATGCTGCATATGAAACATGTAAGCCTTTGTAAATGATGGATGGATGCTAGGGGGGCTCTTGATTGTGGGATGAAATGATGGATGTTTAAACTGACCAATGAGTAAATTATGTTCAGGGATTGGGGTGGGTGAGTGCTGGGGGGGCAGAGGGGCTTCAGTATGGTTTCTAGATTGTGGTGATTGGATGAGAGAACTTTACACTCACCAGGGAGTAAGTGATGTTTAGGCATTGAGGTTAATGTGCACTGGGGGGCTGCAGTATGGTTCCAAGATTGTGGTGATTGGATGATGGACCTTTATCCTCACCAGTGACCAGGCTCACTGTTGCATAGGAGGCAGCTTTTTGATGCAGGCAGAGTTGGGCCTGGAATGTCGGTCATAAGGGCGTTTTTGCAATATCCGTATGGAAGAAGACTCCCAGACGGGCACGTATATTGTTTTTAAAGAAGGGGTTTGTCATGCAGTTATTTGGCCTGAAAAGCGCGTGAGAAGGAAGAAGCTATCAAGATATATTGTTGCTAACCAGACATCAATTTGCCATTGCAGTTTACCCTTGCTAGTGAGGATTCCTTATTTTTTGTGGTCTGGTGGACATGGGTAGTTGTATACTTTGCATGAATGTACATTGGTCTCTGCCGCTGGGATCACTCTGAGGTAGCGATGAGGCTCATCAGCAGCCTGTATGGGGCAGATTGTAAGTCTGGCTAGAAGAAGACTTGGGAGCTTAGTATGACCGTGTCCAGGTGGGAGCACAGAGCTCTGGGTGACTAGCAAACTGGGAGGAGGGCTGATCTGGAGATCCCACTTAATGTGTTGCTTCTGTTTGAGGTGAACGAAGCACGCCACTCCCAAACCTTTCCAGGCGCGCCGTGTCGAGAGGAGAGTGTTGAGCAGGACGATGTGGTTGGTGGTATCGAAGGTCGTCAACGTATAGTTTCCCACTGCATATTTTCCATTTTGAATGAAGATAGGCAAAGATGGTTTGATTTCTATGCACATCCTACAGTGAGTAGGCCAAGTGGTTCCTCATGACCATTCTGTGTTTTTATGTCACATTATGTACTGTTCTTGAGAGTACTCAATATGTACTCACTCAGTCTATGTATATATGTGATTGCTGCTGAGAACGGTGCCTTATCAGTGGCTTTGAAACAAAGGCACTAAATTGACGTCTCAAAATGGAGGGCAGTCATTTTTCAAGTCCATGAGCACTAATGGTGAAGAGGGGACCTTGGAAAGATCTGCCCTGTGAGGTGTGATTGCATTGGGGTGTACCACCCCTAGAAAGTCAGGGTCTCCTCCTCTGATGGCTTTGCTGCTCTGGTGGTTGCAGGTCTGACCATCTCTGTTTCAGGTTCCAAGTGCCTATGAGCTAAAGCTACTATTGGCTTCGGCAGTGCTCATGATGGAGCGAGATTCAGAAATGAATTACATTTCAGCTCGTGAAGTTACACTTCCATAATTAATTAATAATATTAATGATCTGTGCTGTGTGTGTATTAATTCAACCTAGTTTAAAGTTACATCTACACAGAACACGCGGGAAACTAACATGTGTGCTTATAAATGTGCAATATGTTGCCTCTTCATGTTTGTGGAAATAATAAATTAATTCTGTCTATTGTTGTGTCATTACTAATAGCGGCTGATTTAAAGAATGGCATGTGCTTATTTTGCTTCCCTGTCTATGTGTTGTCACTCTATTCTCTATAGGTGCATAAAGAACCCTGTTGGATTAAATGAAGAATGGTAGATATAAAATGCTGCTTTATTTGTTTGCTTCTGCTAGGTAATTTAGACTAATGGGTTAATTATTAGCAATGGAGGGTGGCAACAGAACAAACTGTATTTCTTTCATTAATTATTCTTTTATGTTTGTTTATATAATAGTTATACAAATGAAGCTTAGAGATGGCTGCAGAAAAATAGTGCACTTTTAAAAAAGTGACGGAAGCAAAGGTGGCGCAGAAAAATGACGCTTTTTGAAAAGAGGCCTATTGATGAAAAGCCACAAGAGAAAATAATTCTGAAAAGGATGAAAAACCTATGAGCTTTTATTTTGAAAGGTTTTGGAAAGAACTGCTAAAAGATGACTCTGTGGAGAAATTTTCTAACGTGCCACGGAGCTCAGAACGGACAGACTCAAGGTTGGAAGGAAGAGACGTGATAGAAATTGCATTGCTTCAACTTCTTTCGCTACAAATTGTAGCAGCCTGAGGAAATGCTGCCAAGACTTCTGCATGAACAATGAACTAGTGAATTAGCCCGGACATGTGAGAAGGAGATGTCACAACTTACTGTGGCATGAGGTGGCTCAGCCAATGTAGAGCTAGAATTCGTCTGCTGGAATGTGAAAAATAGTTAGCTCAGCATAGTTTTAGGGTATAAGAATCAGCTCAGAGAGCAGACATTTGGCTTACGCTCGAGAATCCAAAGGGACGTGTTATGCTGATGGACAACAATACGTAAGGAAAGCAGTCTTATAATTATTTTATTTCTAGGTGATGAGGGTAGAGACAGAGAGATAGTGTTTGGAAATGCTTAATTTTACTTATTTCTGCTAATGAATAATATTTATTGATTTATGCTCTCTTTATTTAATGCTAAATAAATCTTTCTTTATGACTTTTTCTAATGCCTGTTTAATAAAATTCCAAAACCTGAGTTTTTCTAGATATGTTTAAATAAACTTTCTAAATGGCAAGCTGGTCTTGTTTATTGTGGGTAGTTTAAAACAACATATATAGATCTTATCACCTCATGATTCAGTCGCTCTGTTGTTGATATGGGCCTAGTGTTGTATGGTAAATTTAGTGGTAGTAGGTAGAAACATTTATGCATAATTTTGGTGAGAGCGCTGGATCAATTTTTCTGGTAGCAATCGGACGGTTATATGTTGTTTTTGACATACATGTTACATGCATGACACATATATGTTGGTATATTCATAGGATAAATGTTTAACCACTTGGATGCTAAGCCTATTTGTTGATTCCCATGTAATTTCCATTGAAACCAATGGAAACTCCATGACGAGCTGGGCTCGTCATGAGCGTCGAAGGGGTTAACATATGTTGAGTTAGTGATTTTGTCAGATTGTTTAATGTAGTTGAAAAGGAATTTTTCCTGCAGTGTGAAAAATCCTAGTTGTACCGGTACAGAGTAGTGTGGCCAGCGTGAAGTCACAAGTCACACAGTGCATTTGATCTGTTTCAGAATAGTGGTATCGTCGTGTATCACAAGTGTTGTCGTCGTGCAGCACGTGTTAGGGATATAGGTGTGTCAGATAGAATGTATGATAGTGAGGATTGTCTAAGAAATTTGAGCAGCATGAGTATAGGGACAATGTGCCCGTTCTAAAACTCACTGTGAAAAGAGAATAGAATATATCTAAACTTGAGTGAAGGGTAAGTGTTTATTTTTCATTCCAAAGGTTAGAGTCCTAAGGATAGAAAAATTCCTCTTCCAAAATTAGGTTAGAGTCCTAAGGAAGAAAAATAGGCGTTGTTTTCTCTCCTAAGGTTAGAGTCCTGAAGAAGAAAATATACGTTGTTTTCTTACTGGCGATTCTGGATTACTACGGTTGGTTAGAGTCCATACCGAAGTTTTCATGTATGTATGTTTTAGGGTTTTTCTGTTTGAAAGTGCGTGAATGTTCTGTAATATCAATTGGGTTAAAATTGAATTGCTAAATATACCTGCATTCAACTGAAACACTTTTGATTATTACCTGTTAGAAGGATAGGGTAAGAATTGCTCTATTGGCAATTGAAATTATTCTGTGAGAATAGCGTCGTCTATTCCACGCAAATAATTTCTTGCATGACTGTAAAACTGTCCTATTTAGAGAAGCAGACAAATGGTTTTGTTTTATGTAATTACTAAATTGTACCAAAAGTAATTTTAAGGTATTTAGGAACGTTCAAGATAAAGTCTGTGCTATTGAAAAACTTTATAAGGTGTTGCGCGCTATTTAAATACATTAAAAGTATTGCGCGTTAATAAGAAACATTTCAAAAGTGTGCCGATCGAAAATTGTGAAGGAGGGGCTGTTTTAGAGAGCGAGAGCGTGTGGGAGAGCCTGAAGCTGCAGCAGCTGTATGCGTCAGAGCAGCCCCGCTCTGATTGGGTGAGGCGTCCGGAGCGTCATAGCAAAGCTACACTCTGATTGGCTGAGGCGTTATGCAAAACAGCGCTGTGATTGGCTGACAGCGTTTTTAATGTTTAGACGAGATTACCAGTAATATTCATATTTTGCAAGTGTCCCAAAGTTTAGTACAAATTTAAGAATAATAAATGAGCACACTATATTAAAATTACATTTGATAAAAGTAAGGCAGATTGCAGAGAACTGAAAGTCACAGAAGCTCCGTGCTTCAGAGCCGCCGCGCTTTGATTGATGGAAATGCTGTAAGAACCCTTCTATTGGTTCGGGTCCCGACGCGTCATAGAGGAGCCGCACACCCATTGGCTGGTGACGCGTAGTTTCACAAGAAAAGCCGCGACCTTATTGGTCAAGACTTTATAAACTTCGTGATAATTTCAAAAGTGTTTCTTTGCTTTTAAATGATTAATACTGACTTAGCCTTAGAAGCAAATGCTTTAAACGAATTATGCTACAGCTACTCTACCGTTTTCTCAAGTTTACTAAGAGACAGGCTCGCGTTATAGTCGTGCTTTGGAGCCGCTATACACTGATTGGTGGATGAAGTCGTAGCGTCATAAGGGAGCCGCGACCGGATTGGTTAAGGCTCGGGTGGGCATTGTAATTGGCTGTGTGCTTTATTTTGATATTGAGACTGCCGAAGAGTTGTTTGCCGAGGAATTAATATAATGAAGGGGAATTTAAGCGCTGTGATTGCGCTAGAAATAGAATAAAGCTTAAGTTAAGCATTAGAGAGGTTGGTTTCCCTAGTTAGCGCTAATGAACAAAGGAAGGCTGCAGTTTCTTAAAAATTAGATCGAATAGCCAGTAGCAACTAAGTGTAGCAACAGTATTGATTTTAATTGAAATAAAAGATTTAAAGATTTTTAACGGGTGTATGGGTTAGAAGAAAAACAGATTAGGGTTAAATTTATTGATAAAGGAGTCTAAAGGTTTTTGCAGCAAAATGTTTTACTTAAATTAAAGGCAAACAGATCAGGGTTCCTTTTTCACAGTTGTTGATGCAGATAGGTGTGTAAGTGCAAACAAATACATTATAAACATACCCAATCACATTTAGGTGTTTTTATTGTTGCAAAATAAATATTTTATATTGCTGTTTTTGCAAATTAATGTTTTCCTTTCCAGGTTTATTAAATAAGTGATGCAGGTAAATTAGGAGGTATATTAAATTGAACAAGTTATAAGGTTTTTCTACACCTGATTTTGTTAAATTAATTAATTAATTGATCAGCAAATTGCTAGAAGACCAATAAAGTAAACATAAAATTTTTAGTGAGATTACATTTTAAATAAAGGTTACTGAGCCTTTTGTTAGTTATTACTGGTGTGATTATTGTATCACACAAGGCTACATATAATTTATTGACAGCAGAGTAGGAGCTATCCATTATTAAAATAGACAGAGTGTATTAGAAGGTTACCTGTGTTTAAAGTGGTCACGCACGCAGAAGAATTATTTTAAATATCCAAGTTCTGTCCTTAATTTTGATTTATTGATTAGATTACTTCCATTAGTGTTTTTAGTTAGTTTAAAATTTTTACTGCCCAAATTAAAAGTAAGAATTTAGGAAAAAGAGAAAGTGGAGTCTGAAAATCGCTTAACTTTGAGGACTAATTAGTGAATTTGTGTTGTGGTCAATTTTAAATTAAGGTAAGTATTTAAAAACATGGATAACAATTATCTAAAGAAAAAGAAAATGACTTCCTGGTATAAGAAAATGAAAAAGGTTGTTGCTAAATGTGAGAGCAAATTAATGATTCCCAAATTAGCGAAATTAAATAATAAAGGTATCAGAGTAGAAAATAGTGCTCAATGTAAAATTGATGTTGTAAATACAGATCAGGAAAATAATTTAAGTAGATTGCCAGAACAGATTAATGTAACGCAGAGAATACCAGTTCAAATCAATGAAGTCCCAGACCAGACCTATTCTCAACGTAACGCGACAGAAAAGCATGATGAGATGCCTAGTACTTCTGGAATTAATATTCCTGATTATGTGAATTCATCAAATGATTTAAAACAGTCCATGAATTATATGGAAGAAATGACAGTACCTGTACTTGGAAAAGATGAAACTAGTTTAAATTCTGAAATTAAAAATGTTACCGAAAAACTTTACTGTATTGTACTTGAAATTGAACTAGTAATGATTACAACTCAGCAAGAAAGAGTGATGACTCCAGTTCTAGCTAGTGAGAAATCTGATATTGATCTGATTAATTTGACACAGTCTGATGAGTCAAAATTATGGTCAAAAGAAAAGGAGTTTGAGATAAATGAGCTAAATAAACAGCTACAAATACAGCGACAGATGATGATTCAGCAGAATGAGATGGCTTCATTGCCATTGCAAAATTATGTTAATAAGCAGACAGACAAAACAGATACAGGATTATATATAGAACAAGAAAACAATCGACAAGGATTAAATGTACTCCCAGTATCTTGGAATGAATCTGATGGTCTTTTAAGTAAAGACATCCAAGTAACAGATGAAATTGATCAACAGATTAAAATAAGCTTGACAAATGATGATGAAAGTCAGGATGTAATAGAATTTCACAAAAAGCCCAGAGAGGACATTAAAATTGTTACTCTGCCAGAGTCAGGTTATGTTTACTTCACGGATGACTCTTGTCTAAAAACAGAAGAATGCTTTATGAGAGCAGCATATTGTGTCTGCACAGTTGCTGATGTTGATAACAGCGAATACGGTTATGAAGTCGAGCATGATTATGAACAGCTCTGGTCCCAAAAAGGTTATTTGACCTTTGCAAATTCACCTATCAGAAATGCAAATTTAATTAAAGGATTGATTGATGACATTGAGTTGGCAGAAAGGATTGCTGTCAAGAAATGTGCAGCATACAAAAAGAATGATGAACATGCTTTGAGTTCACTAATACTAACATCTGTAGTTGAAACATGGCAGGGAGTCAAAGATTTTCAAGATGAAGGAACTCATGAGGAGAAAAACACATGGTTGAGAGCAGAATGTAGACAGCGAGATGAGGATGGAAGTTGGAAACACAAAGATGTCAGAGTAGTTTTACCAAACAGCATGACTGCTGACATGGGCAGAATGTACAATGGTTTTGAACAAATTGAAAGAGATTCAATGGTCAAGTTTTTCAGAGGAATCTGGTTCAATACACAATTCAAAATAATTGTAGAATTTCTTTGCAAAGGGTGTCTGACTTGTCAGCAAGTGAACACAATTAAGAAAACAGTTGTGGGAATGGGAACAGAAGGACAGGAGAGTGATTCATTTACCAGATTACAAATGGATTTCATTGAGATGGCACTGCATAACAAACTGTGTTACGTTTTTGTGATTTTCTGTTTGATTTCACGATGGGTTGAAGCATTTCTTACGCTACATAATGATGCAATTACTGTTGCAAAGTTACCAGATGGTAGAAGAATTGAACAAAAGCTCCATCGTACATATAGACCAGAAATTTCAGGTGTTGGGGAGCAAGAGAATGGTACTATAAAGAACAGAGATGTAAAAATGTGCCTAGCTACAGGTATAAAATGGACGGATGCCACACCTGATAAAAGGACAGGTTTAAGCCCACGTGATATTCTGATGAACAAGGTCATGAGTCAGGCATTCATACCAGTGGAAAGGATGATGACTATTAATGATAGCATCAATTTGGAGTACTGCAAGAATTTATCAGATGTAGTGACTTCTGTGGCTAATGAAGATGGAACTGAAGTGCACAGAAGAGAAAAAGAGCAAGCACATGATCTGATACCAGGTGACAGGGTCAGGAAGAAAGTTCGTCGAAAAAGAAATTGTCTAGTGCCAAAGTGGCAGAAAGCGAGACCAGTTAGTCTTGTCACCACAAATGCAGTGAAGTGCAAAAGACTGAAGAGGTGGATTGACACTGGCCATACTTTTCGTGTACCTACACCTGCAAATTATGATGAAGAAAGTGTCACCATTGCTGATTCAGATTCTGAAGAAGAGCCTGAAAGAAATCCAGATCTTGAAGATCGACAGGTTGGTCGACATCTGGAGAATTTGAATGGAAAACAAGCCTTGAATGAAGAAGACTTGGAAGTTGTGACTGTAGATTCAGAAAATGATGAAGATCTGCTAGAAAAAGAAGCAGAAGAAGAATGTGATCAGATTGTGATTCAAGACCAGGAGAGTATTGAAAATCAGAAAAGAAGCTCTGAAAGCAGGAACAGGAATTGTGAAACTGGGAAGTTGAAGGTAATTGAAGAAAAAGAAGAAGATGAATTACCAAGTACCAGTTACAAAGATGACGTTCCTAACGGAGTGAAGCTTCCGAGTAAAGAAGTACCTGAGTCTAAAGTGGAAATTTCTGACACTGAAACTGATGAGTGATGAAGATTCTCAAGTAAGAAAATTGAGAAAAGAGCTTGGAGAACAGAAAATAATGTGATCAAGTCAAAGAAGAAATTACCAAGAAAAGGTGATAATTGGCCAGAAGAAAATGAAGGCATAAAATTCAAATTGGTACACAGATCAAAAGAAAAGATTGATGAAATATCAAGTCAAAGAGATCCTGAAAAGAAAAGTGAGGCAGGAAAGAAATTAGAAGTGATACCTATAGTGGAGGTAAATAGTAGCAGTCAGGAAAAGTTTGAAGAGAATAGTGACAATGATTGAAGTACTTACCTGTTAAAATTTTAGGTTTCCTGTTTTTGGCTTTAGGCTGAAGAAAATGTGTTAAGTGACACAAGGTCGAAGAAATTGTGTTAGCTGGAAAATAACTTGTGACGCAAGGAAAAAAAAATGTTAGAAAGTTTAAGGGTATATATATATATATATATATATATATATATATATATATATAAAAAAAAATTGAAAAAGGGGGGGTTAGAAATTTTTAGAAAATTTAGACAACATTTTTAAAATTTTTGTTTTCTTTTTCCTTGCAAGCTTAGTGAAAATACTTTCATGTTTTTGTAAATAACAGTTCAAGATGCTCAATCTTTAAGGGATGTTGTAAGATGTCTCTGTTATGTGTGTTCCTAATAATTCTGCTTTAGTTAGTTTTAGTTGTCATTTCCTTTTTAGGAATTAACAAGGAGAAGTTTAAGGTCATTATGACAAGCAAAGCTTTAGCTAGTCAAGACAAACATAGTGTAATACTAACACCTTTATTAGTTATAGTTTTTGAAACACTTTTGTTGAAGATCAGTTGCATGTTACACAAGAGAAAGAAATACTTGAGAAAAAGAAGAGAATTTATAAAATCAGAAAGGCACAAGAGAGAGAGATAGAACTGGAGGGGTTTTTGTAAGACTGAGTGTGAGAGTTGTAGGAAAACTGATGAGACAAGTCTTTAGAAATACTAACACAGGTGAAATTGAATCATGTTCATCTTAGATAAAATGTTTGCTAAATTTTTGGTGGTGTGTGGTGATTTTTAAATCACCAGATGAGGGAGTTGATGGAGCGAGATTCAGAAATGAATTACATTTCAGCTCGTGAAGTTACACTTCCATAATTAATTAATAGTATTAATGATCTGTGCTGTGTGTGTATTAATTCAACCTAGTTTAAAGTTACATCTACACAGAACACGCAGGAAACTAACATGTGTGCTTATAAATGTGCAATATGTTGCCTCTTCATGTTTGTGGAAATAATAAATTAATTCTGTCTATTGTTGTGTCATTACTAATAGCGGCTGATTTAAAGAATGGCATGTGCTTATTTTGCTTCCCTGTCTATGTGGTGTCACTCTATTCTCTATAGGTGCATAAAGAACCCTGTTGGATTAAATGAAGAATGGTAGATATAAAATGCTGCTTTATTTGTTTGCTTCTGCTAGGTAATTTAGACTAATGGGTTAATTATTAGCAATGGAGGGTGGCAACAGAACAAACTGTATTTCTTTCATTAATTATTCTTTTATGTTTGTTTATATAATAGTTATACAAATGAAGCTTAGAGATGGCTGCAGAAAAATAGTGCACTTTTAAAAAAGTGACGCAAGCAAAGGTGGCGCAGAAAAATGACGCTTTTTGAAAAGAGGCCTATTGATGAAAAGCCACAAGAGAAAATAATTCTGAAAAGGATGAAAAACCTATGAGCTTTTATTTTGAAAGGTTTTGGAAAGAACTGCTAAAAGATGACTCTGTGGAGAAATTTTCTAACGTGCCACGGAGCTCAGAACAGACAGGCTCAAGGTTGGAAGGAAGAGACGGGATAGAAATTGCATTGCTTGAACTTCTTTCGCTACAAATTGTAGCAGCCTGCGGAAATGCTGCCAAGATTTCTGCATGAACAATGAACTAGTGAAGTAGCCCGGACATGTGAGAAGGAGATGTCACAATTTACTGTGGCATGAGGTGGCTCAGCCAATGGAGAGCTAGAATTCGTCTGCTGGAATGTGAAAAATAGTTAGCTCAGCATAGTTTTAGGGTATAAGAATCAGCTCAGAGAGCAGACATTTGGCTTGCGCTCGAGAATCCAAAGGGACGTGTTCTGCTGATGGACAACAATACGTAAGGAAAGCAGTCTTATAATTATTTTATTTCTAGGTGATGAGGGTAGAGACAGAGAGATAGTTAGGGTTTGGAAATGCTTAATTTTACTTATTTCTGCTAATAAATAATATTTCTTGATTTATGCTCTCTTTATTAAATGCTAAATAAATCTTTCTTTATGACTTTTTCTAATGCCTGTTTAATAAAATTCCAAAACCTGAGTTTTTCTAGATATGTTTAAATAAACTTTCTAAATGGCAAGCTGGTCTTGTTTACTGTGGGTAGTTTAAAACAACATATATAGATCTTATCACCTCATGATTCAGTCGCTCTGTTGTTGATATGGGCCTAGTGTTGTATGGTAAATTTAGTGGTAGTAGGTAGAAACATTTATGCATAATTTTGGTGAGAGCGCCGGATCACTCACAGCTAAATAGTTTAAGAAAACACCAATGTTTTGGAGAAGCCGACACTGGCATCTTGGGTTTTGCCTCCTTCACACCAACGCATCTTGGGCCAACCATCGAAGATGATGCTAACTTCGCTTGGAAGGCGGTGAAGACCATTTCGAAGTTGAGTCGGTTTTTGACATCAACTCAGTTGTGAAAGGAGCCTGGCAGGAATGGTCCAGCTTCCCAGGTCTGCATCCCTGGGCCTCTGGAGCGGAGCTGGATGGAGTCCCTGATCTCTGGGATGTCGCTTCAGCTTTCCGCCATCTTCCAGCCCAGAACCCCTTCGTCTAACCGCGTCACCTTCAGGCTGGTACAGAGGAGTGCCTAGGACTCCTCATCAGGCCGCACTCGCATCCTCAATGTACTGAGCTGGGGCTCGCGCCACCTGTAAGTGTACAAAACAAATGTATACTGAGGGCTACTGGAATGAATGCAGCCATGGAGGGCCAAATTAAATGCCAGGGGGATGAGATTATGTGGCAAGAAAATGCAAATGATTCCGTACCTTCTGTGCCATCATCTTTTTGACTCTCATTGAAACAAAAACTGATCACATTGAAGGTTTTTTAAGGAAGATAAGTCTATGCATTCACCAAACCGTATTGAAGCTGTTATTTACCAACAAATAATTTTGTTTCGCATTGAAGCTCATCGACAATTAAATGAACACAGACCCTTGTAACTCTCAGAGTAAGACAGTGTTGAGTGAAATATACGGTACTCCACTTAGAAGAAAACAAAGTTGCATGTGCACATTTTTTGTAACAAGAGGTATGCTGCTTCTGCGTGTCCCAGTTAGGGTTCACAACTGGTCTTTTGGGCAGTTTTGGTTTTACTCAGTTGAAACTATGGGCGTCTCCATTATAAAAAGGCTCCTCGCAGGAGTACTTTTTCATTACCTATGTATTATTTAAGTGGCTCTCTGGCAGGCCTGGTCTTGTTCAGGAAATCAGACCTCCAAGTGAAGGGAAGGAGTTGTCTGTGCTTCGACGGCATCCTTGAAATAATTGTTGTTAGGAGTAAATTGTCTTAGATGTGGTATGAATTTGCATGAATGATGATATAACACACGTTCATGATAAAGGAGAGTTTATTTCCTCCGTTTACATTACATTAGATATGTCATGATTTTATTTCATAGTTTTAAACTTACATTTTTAGTATATGTGACGGTATTTTTCCATCTTGATTTTAAAGATTGATTATATTTGGGATGCTCGATTTTGCCTAACCGTTACCAAGGGTTAACCCGTACAGGGGTAGCCTCCCTCTTCATATAGCTTAGTTTTTGATACTCCGGGTTTAAATGCGAGAGAGCAAGTATTGTAATTGTTTTTATACTCTACTATGCTATGTTATGCTGTGGTGCTTTTTCCGTGTTCTACTACTGTACTTTTATGGCAGTTTTGCCGAAATAAAGTTTTTTGAACCAAACTGATTTTATTTCATGCTGCAGATGAAATCCCTTTCTCGTTCCATCACCAAGGAATAATACTGTCTGTCAAAACTTGCAGCTCATTAGAATACGTTTATTATGCATTATGCAAATAATAAGTGGAGAAGTGTGGCTCACTGGTTAGAGGAGGCAGACCTGGACGCAGAGGTCAGCCCGGGACCAGGGTTCAATTCCCGGCTCAGCGGGGTCTTGAGTCCTAAAATGTCCATGGACTCGACAATTCTCGCTCCGGTGCCTACTCGATTCACGGGTTCACACTCTGCGACTCTGGGCAATAGCTTGCTTAATCTCCACAACGGCCCCTCGCGGCGGGATGCCTGGCTTTCACCTTGCGAATACCCTTCCGGGGTTATCTCACAGGGGAATACCAGGACGGGTTCCCTAAGCAAGCGCTTAGAAACCGCTCGGTGATTTGCGCTATATAAATTCCTGCACATTTACATTTACATTTATAGCAATCAACCACTGAAAGGTGAGCATTTCACTTTAGTGAAATGTCTGCCACAGCACTGCAGCATATGGCACGTTTCTTCTAGTAACTTGTCATCGCTTAGGGCTAGAAACAATTATCTACAGCAGAAAAAGATGAAACCACTTTATTCCAGTCGCCCTGTATATAGTACAGCAAACTGTTAACCAAGCGTTTCGCGTCATATACGTGGGTGGTTACTGCGACCTAGTGGCCAAAGGTGGTACTGCGCCTGTCAGACCGTCACGACCTAATTGAAATTTTATTATAACTCTGTAGTAACACTATTTTCCTATCCGAGGTGGTTTTTGCTGTGAGAGAACACCTTTAATTAGAAAATAAAGTAGGCCTCGTTAGAGGCCGCCGCCCCCTCCCACTTGTTATTAGAAGATTGTTCTGCCATGCTGGGACCCATAGGTGCTGCAGCAGGAGGTTCATTGATTCTAGAGGGAAAGTGACCCATCTGTCCTAGCTCTATGCATCACAAATCAGGTAGCTTCCCTGCACTGCTACTACTAAAGAGGCACAATTTGAAATGGACTTTGAAGCACTAGAAGTGTAAACTTGAGAGGTATCGCAGACAGTTGATAAGTTGTACTGCTTAATATCTCATTCATATGTGCTTAGATGTGTAGCTCTTATGGATGGGAAATCTTACCCACACTTCTTGGCCTGCTCCATCATTGGTTACCCATCCACACCCTGCGGTTGATAGTTAGGATGGGCTCGACCTGGTCCCGAAACGCTTAAAATGTATTATTGAATGGGAACATGACCCTATGAGCTTAACATAACCTCTTTGAATTCGTAGACTGGGTGTTTTTATTGTGGGACCCAATGATAAGATTAAAAGCAGCCAGGAGGTCCAGCAGTTATTATTATTGACACATCAAAAACTGTGTATATGTTTCAGCCACCGTAAATGCAATAACAGGTTAACAGCTTTCTTCAGGATCGGGATCCAGTCTCAGTCTCTCTCTCTCTCCCTTCCTCTCCCCCTACCCCTCCCCCACTTCCCCCTCTCTCCCTGCTAATTAAGTAATTGTCATACTTAACATGCTCGCCTCTATTTTTTAGCAACCTTATGGGGGAAGAGATAAGTGCACTCATAACTTTTCATGGGCCAATGTACAGATAATTGGTGTCTTGTGAAGCAATGAAAGCAAAACACCGGTGCGTCACTTTTGCACCACTGGTGCGTCACTTTTTGTGACGCACCAGCAGTGTAAAAAATGCGCCTTGTCGCGTCACATTTACAAAGTGACGCATCTAGGTAGATGCGTCACTTTGTAAACCCCTGCGCCCGGTATAATGTATGCAGGGGGGGGGTGTTCCCACGCAAGAAAGGGTCATAGAAGTGATGCAGTGCAATCTACTAGATTTCACTGCGCCACTTCTAGGACTCAAATGCGTCAAAATCTTACGCCTGCCTCACAGCAGGTGTAAGACTGACGCAAGCCCTTTCACATGGGGCTTACCCCATGTGAAAGGACACATTGCTGGGGTTGCGTCACTTTTGTGTCACACTCCAGCAATGCGTCACTTTTGCGCCATACAGATACGTCAGAAATACTGACGTATCTATAACTCCTTGCGACATGATGCGTCATACAGTAAAGATGACGCATCAGGTATGTCGCAAGGAGTGCGCACTGAGAAGTGACGCATCGTTGCTTTCGTGCAGCGATGCGTCGTTTCTCATAAATGAGGCCCTTAGTGATTAAAAAGATACATATGACATTGACAAACTCACTTAGTGAAAGGAAGCATGCAGCTGTCAACGCTCTTCTCAAGAAGCTGTCGGCCAATCCGAACCAGCTGAGCAACTTTCAACTGATCTCCCTGCTCCATTACCCAGTCAAAGTGATGGAGAAAGCCATCAACAAGCAACTCACAACACACCTCAATCTACACCACTGACTGGACAGGACTGGAATAGAAAGAACCATGGCCCTCATCACAGCCACCAACGACATCCAGACCATCTTTGAACGAGATGAAACAGCAGCCCTCATCCTGCGCGACCTCTGTGGCTTTCAACGTAGTATCCCACAATACACTCATCAAAGGACTCCATAACATTGGCATCCAAAGACTAGCACTCAACTCGATCTATTCCTTCCTCACAGGATGAACCCAGAGTCAAACTGTCATCCTTCACAATGGAGACCAAGAACCTGATCTGTGGAGTCCCCAAGGATAATGCCTCAGCCCCACCTTTTTCAATCTCTACATGGCACCACTCGCCAACATCATCCGATCATAGGACCTCAACATCTTCTCCTATGCTGACGACACACAACTCATCCTCTCCTTGATGGACAAGACAACGACAGCTAGCTTTACCAACTGGATGGCCATGGTAGCAGAATGGATGAGCACCAACTGCTTGAAGCTCAACTTCGACAAGAGGGAAGTACTGGTACTGGGAAGTACTGGTCTTCGGAAACAAGACTCCCCATGGGATGCTTCCTGGTGGCCAACGGAGCTAGAACCAAGACCGACTCACCATCCCAAGAATCTGGGAATCATCCTGGATGCCAACCTCTACAAGACCACACAAGTCAACGCAGTGATCACGCCTGACGCCACATCCTACGTATTACATGAAAGATCTTCAAGTGGCTGCCACAGAACACCAGGGGATCCGTTTGATACAATGCAGGGCATTTTCCTTGTGAGAGCCGGGCGCACCAACAAGGAGAGTGCACCATGTTGGATTTAATACGCTGCCCTGAAGGGGAAAAGATGGAGCGGCCACTCAGTCTTTCACTGTGCATGCAGCAACCTGCCTGCTCTTTTAAGAGAGGTAAGATATTCCCTTGCAGGCGGGTGAGGTGAGTGAGTACACCCGCCTGCAAGGGGATGTCCAGGAGGGCCATAGGATCCCCTTCACCACCTTCACTTCACCTCCTGACAGCTTCTTTACCTTTGTGCCTGCATCTATAATACCGTGCAGGCAGAGAGGCAAATCAATTCCCTCATTTGCAGGGGTCACACCCCCAGGCAAATGAGGGAAACCCTCTAATGATAGTGCTGGCGCTGTATGTGTGTCAGCGCTATCTGTATTACAGAAGGGGCAGCACAAGCGTCTGCGGCCTCTTCTGTAATACCAAAGCGCCCCGGGAACGTGCAAAGTGGGCACAAATGTCCATTGCGGCCTGGGGTACTTTATAAATGTAAATGTAAATGTGTGTGTACTTGTAAAGCGCACTGCCGCCCCATCTCAGGGCATCCTGGCGCTGTGTACCGCTGTGGAACCCATCCTGGTTTCATTTCCATCCATGTGACAATGAAATACACCTCATCACACACTAGTATAATATTTTTCACTCACTGTAAAATAGAAAGTGCCCTATTTCAAACCATTGACACATCAATAGTATTTTCTAAACATCCACTCAGTGAATCATAGATCTATACGCACATCTAATCACTTACTTATAGATTCAGTGTTATATGCAGTGAATAATTAACAGAACACTAACAAATATACGTATACACCTATTTCAATATTACAGACCAGCACACATTGTATTCACTTATAAAGACATCTTATTGACTTATGCAAACAATGGATCATACTTACATTTACTCACCTACACACTTCTACAAACACCACTTCATCTATACACTTAGTGTGTTATAAAATGACTATTAGAAATATTCAGTTCTCCATACAGTGACTCATACAATCACTAAGTCTTAGGCTCACTTAATTAGATATAACTGTAACATACACTGCTTTTTTATGCAAATGTAATGGAGATATACTATTGAGAGACATGTTTAATTACCACCACACCCATAAACATATACACTCACTGAAACAAGTGTTATAACATGTAGTCTTAACCTCATTTACCTACTGAATTAACTATTCACACATTTTTAGGCAATTACATACCCCCCACCAAACCACATATACATTCATTTACCCATACAAATACTCAGTTAAGAAACCAATAACAAATATAGTCTTTAATATACCAATTAAGCCAAAGCAATAAAGACTTTAACACAGTTAAATAACTACATATGATATATAGTGAGACTCTACAAACTGGTCAAGGAAACAATCAATGACACTTTTACTAAATCCATCATTCACACATTTATATTTATATATCCACTCATTCTTCAATGCAAAGTAGTGTATTTATAATACATATTTAAATATCGAAGCAAACCACATTCACTGGATGATGTCATCAGTGATGTCATTTGAGATGTCATCAGTGATGTCATCAGTGATGTCACTGACCATGTCATGAATAATGTAATATGTGACATCAGCAGCAGTGGATTGCGGGCATGCGAGTTATAGTGAGTACAACTAACTATAACGGGGGAATTGCAATGGTGTTGTATGAGTAAAATGTCCAGCTAACTATAACTGGTGTGAAACCTATGGTTTTTTCAGTGAATTTCAAAGGTTTTTTAAATGCTAATTCCTAACTATAACGAGTGTGAAACCTATGGGGCCTTATTTATGAGCCCCTTGCGCCTCCGGAACGTCACTTTTTGTGACGTTCCGGTGGCGCAAAAGACTGAGTGATATTTATCAGGCAGGACTAAGCCACTTTTTGGGGCGTAATCCTGCCTGATAAATATCAGTCCCTTTAACGCAGTGTCCTGCGTTAAAGGGGAGTGCAATGGGTGTTGCTGGGGGCGGTCCCAGCAGCATCCATGGACTTGAGTAATTTATAGCATCCTCAAAGTCAGTCTTTCAAAAATTCCAAACGTATAGGACATGATAATCCAAATCCAAATGTTTCTCAAGAAAAGTCATAAACCGTGTCCGTGGGTCATATCTGCCCAAACGCCGATATTCCGAACGATTGAAAATGACCTTGCTGCTTCTTCCCTGAAAGTTTTGGGGGGATTCGTGAAGTGGGGGCTGAGAAAAAAGGGGGGTCCCAAAACGTGTTTTCTCCATGTTATTTTCCATAGGACGATTAGACACGGCTACAGCCCGAATGGCTGAACGCAATTACATGAAATTTGGCAAAATGGTAGAGTATGTTTCGCAGATCGGCCTTTTGTTTAAATGGTGTAAATACTTTCAGTAGCTGTTGAGAAAATTAAGTTTACATTTTTTTATATATCTATATGCGCGCACCTATGCGTGCGCGAGCTGAATTCTGATTTGCTATTGGACGTCTGACAACATTCGAATCGGTCTAAATCAGGAAGTGTTGGGCGCCATGTTGTCTTCGAGGCAGAAGGGAGCCCCCCAAAAAAGTGGGAAACATGAAAGGACCCCAAAGGCCCCAAATGTATTTATTTTTTTTCGAAAAATCGGGAGGTGCGCGCACGGTGCCCGCTCCCCACGAGATAGAAGAGTTTTGAAAACTAAAGCAGAGAACGTGGTGAAGGAAGCAGTGAAGAGACTCCCTGATTCTGAGGGGGTCCCTGAAGGACTCCGAAGGGCACAATTTTTTTTATCTTAAACAAAAAAGTCGCGAGGTGCGCGCACGTTGCGCGCACCAAACTTCCGCCATTTTGTGTAGTTTCAGAAGAGAGTGAAAAATGAAAGCGGAGCACGTGGTGAAGGAGGCAGTGAAGAGACTCTCTGACCCCCTAGGCCTTCTCGGGGGGGGGGGGCCCTGAAGGACCCCGAAGGGCAAAAAAAAACATTTTTCTTTAAAAAATAAAATAATTTGGGGCCTTCAGGGGTCCTTCAGGGACCCCCTGAGAAGGCCTAGGGGCTCATGGACTCTCTTCGCTGCCTCTTTTACCACGTATTCCACTATTGTTTTTTACTGACTTTTGCCTTGGGGTGCTTGCACCGTGCGCGCACCTCGCGATCTTTTTTTTTTTTTTATTAAACCATTTTTTTACCCTTTAGGGGTCCTTCAGGGACCCTCTGAGAAGGCCTAGAGGGTTTGGGAATCTCTTTACTGCCTCCTTTACCACGTTCTCCACTATTGTTATTTACTCACTGTTGCTTTGAGGTGCGTGCACCGTGCGCGCACCTCGCAATTTTTTAATTAAAAAAAATGCTTTTTTTGCCCATCTGAGTGTTTCAGGGACCCCCTGAGTAAGCCTAGGGGGTCAGGGACTCTCTCCCGTGCCTTCTTTTTGTGTTTTGTAACTTTTTAGGAAATCGGGCAAAACGCCATTTTGAAGCGGCGTGCGTGCTCGTTGCGCGTACGTAAAGTCATGTGACTTGAAAACACCACTTTTCATTGGTTTATGGCAGTTTCTATTCTAGAATGTTCAAACACCCCACCCACTTCTCTCACTCTTTCACTTCTTTGGAGAAGCACCTTTGCATACATCCTGTTCATTTCAACTGTGAAGATGGCACAGGAGTCTTCATCAGACAGTGATATCCAATCTGTCCTTGTGGAGCCACCAAAAGAAAAAAAAATATCTTTCATTTGGCAATTTTTTACAATACCAGAGGGGCTCAAAAAGGTAAATGCCCCCAAAGTGACCTGCGTGCTCTGTGGAAGTGTTTTGTCCAGAGGAGACTCGAAGAAGAAATACAGCTTTAGTATTCATATTATGATTCGGCACATTAAACAAGTGCATCCTAGAAACTATGCTCGTGCAGCGACCAGAGAAAAAGCTAAGGAACGTCCACCTGCTGTACCAAGCACATCATCAGGAATTCAATCTCCTGGTACAACAGAACTGGATATACATCCAAATTTCCGAAAATGTGTATATTTCCTGCACTAACTGCAACGAAATCCTTTGCTATGGAGAGCAAAGTGAAAACCTAATAGATATTAGAATACAGAGCACAAATGCAGCAAAGATTTACTTTGTTCTTGTTGAACAGTTTTGCCATTCCAGTTTGTTGTTCCTGTTTTAAAAGAAAAAAATATATAAAACTTTCAAAAAAGAAAAAAAATATATAAAACAACAAACCAAAAAAAAGTTATTTTCAGAACTAACTCACTTCTCCAAAAAGAGCTGTATTTCTTACACACTGTGTCATTAATTTTTTGAATGAATGTGTAGTTTATAAATGAATGACTGAAATAACAAAGTGAACGGGAGGAAGGAACTAAAGGAATGAGTGAGGAAAGGGGAGTATGGTGAGTGAGGAAAAGGGAATCAAAGAGTGACTGAAAGAAGGGGACTAAGGGCAGGGGAGTGAGTTAAGGAGAGTGAAAAAGTAAGGGAAGGGCACTAAGAAAAAGAGAGTGAAGGAGGGGGAGTGAGAGAAGTGGAGCGGGGGCGGACACAGGGAACGGGAGTAATAGACCGAGAGAGGGAAATAGAGTATGGTAAGGGGAGTGAAGGTAAGAGAAGTGAAATGATGGTGAGGGAATTGGTATGAGGATGATAAAAGGGAGGTAAGTGAAAGTGAGAAGTGGGGGGTGAGTAAGAGAAAAATTGAGTGAGGGAATGGATGGACTTATGGAAGCTTAGACAGAGAATGGGTCTGAGGATTTAAATGAGTGAAGGAGAGTTAGGGAGAGTGAGGGAAAGGGAGTGGAAAATACAAGAGAGGTGATATACAGACAGGAGGAAAGGCAAGTGAGACAAAGCGAGAGAGGGATAGAAAAATGTACAGAAGATGAGCGAGAGACTAAAAGAATGGGAGTTAGCAAAAGGAAATGAGGAAACGGAAATAAGGGAAAGGGGATTCACGGATGGAGTAAGGAAAAGAGACTGAGGGGGACTATGGGAATAGCAGCAGGAGAAAAGGAAATGGAAGTGATGCACAAGGAGGACAACATGGAGTGGGAGAAGAGGAGTGACATTGAGTGAAGGGCAGTGACAGTGAGGGAAGGGATATAAGAGTGAGGGGAGCGGGGTGATGGAAAAAGAAGCATATTAAGCGAAAGGAAAAAGATGTATGTGAGAGACATCTATTTATGGAAAGACAGAAAAGAAAAGAAAAATAGTGAAGACAGACAGAGACAGTGAAAGAGACAAACTGCAGGCAGAGGGACATATGGTGAGTCACAGAAAAGATGGTGCAGAGACAGGGTGAGATGGTTCAAGCAGAGACTCAGATAGTGCAAGCAGACACAAACATGGTACACACAGAGGATAGATGGTGGAGTGCTGTAGGCAGAGGGACAGATAGTGCAAGCAGATACTGACATGGTACACACAGAGCGTTGATGGTGTGGGGCTGCAGGCAGAGGGACATATGGTGCAGTGACAGAAAAGATGGTGCAGAGAGAGGGTGAGATGGTTCAAGCAGAGACTCAGATAGTGCAAGCAGACACAAACATGGTACACACTGAGGATAGAAGATAGAGGGCTATAGGCAGAGGGACAGATAGTGCAAGCAGATATACACATGGTACACACAGAGGGTAGATGGTGTAGGGCTGCAGTCAGAGGGACAGATGGTGCAGTCACAGAAAAGATAGTGCAGAGAGAGGGTGAGATGGTTCAAGCAGAGACTCAGATGGTGTAAGCAGACACAGACAGAGGAAAATAAAACAGTTTCTAAAACAGTGGGAGAGACTTAGAGACAGATGAAGGAAAGGTGAGTGAAGGGGGGAATAAAGGAAGGGAAGTGAGCAAAAGGGAGTGAATAAGTGAGAGAAGTGGAGTGACTGAAGGTTAGTGAGGGATGATGTAATAGTAAAAGAATAAAGGGGGAGTGCGCTAACATTGAAAGATACAGCAACACAAGGTAGTGATTGAGCAAGATAGAAAAGAGAAGTGAGAGACAAGCAGTGGAAAGAGGGAGTTAGACAAGGTCAGTTATTGTAAAGGAACAGTACTTTTGGAGAGAAAAACAGTGTAGAGGTGAATAAAGAGCAGTAATAACAACGACAAAAGCACAGTAAGATCAGAAAAGGAAGGTTAGTAAGAGAGAGATTAAAGAATGTGAAAGAGAGAAAGAAAAATAAGGGAGTGATGAAAAAGTATTTTTGTTTATCAAACTTACCTTCCAAATAATGAAAAACTTTATACTATATTTAAAAAAAAAAATACTATCTGTGGAACAAAAGAAAAAATTTAGGTATAATATATATTTCGCAGTAGAAAAAAAAGTAGAAGTGAAGGAAACAGAAACGGAAAGAGAGGAAGAGTGAGAGAGAGAGAAAGACAGAGATAGAGTGAGAGAGAAAAAGAGGGAGAGTGAGTGACTGAGATGGAGTAAAGCAGTTACATTCAGTAAGACAGAAAAAGAAACAGATAGAGAAATTGTGTTAAGGAGAATGGGGGAGTAAAGAAACGTTATCATCTGACTCAGATGTGGAGTTTATTGAAGAACAGCCACGTACTAAGAACACCAAGGTGTCGTTTATCTGGAAGTTTTCCACCTTTCTAGAGGGGCACTAGAAAGTAAATCCACCAAAATTCACCTGCAAAATGTGTGGTAGTGTCATATCTAGAGCACACCAAAAGAAACACTAGACTTTTTCTATACACACATTGATTACACATGTAAAAAATGTAAAAATGTACATTCTAACAATTATGCAAAGGGCATCTACCCAAACCCTTGCAGTGAACCTTCCAGTTGTTGTTCCCAGCACTTCATCTACAGGAGCATCCCCTTCATCGACTGCTGTAAATATCTGGCCACTTTTCACCAATGTCCACCTCCAATGCAACTTGTGCGATAATATTCTTTAATATCTGTAAAGTAAGAATCAGTAAAGCAGTTACAGTGAGTAAGACAGAGAGAAATTTTTTTTTTCTAAAGTGAGAGAGGCAGTAAACGAAAGTGAGTAAGTGAGATGGAGTGAGGGTGTAATGAAAGAGGAATAAAGGAAAGAAAGTGAGGGAAAGGGAGTGACAGAAGCAGAGTGAGAGAGAGAGTGACAAAAACGGAGCGGGAAAGTAAAGTGGTGAAAAATACAGATAGGATGAAGTGCAGAGAGAGAAAGTGAATGATGGTGATTGAACAACAGTGATAGTTACGGAAGTAGTATGAGGAAGAGAAAAGAAAAATTAGTGAGAAGGAACAAAATTAAGAGATAGGAAAAATGATTGAGGAAAAGAACAAGAGTGATAAAAAGAGAGAGAATAGGAGTTTAAGGGTAAAGGAAAGAGAAGTACAGAGAGAGACAGGGAGAGGGAGAGCAAACAACTGAGAAGGAGTGAGCCAGTGAGACTCAGTGACACAGAGTGAAACAGGAAGATCAAAATAGATGGGAAAATTAAGAGGGAAAGAATAAGTGAAGGGAAGTAAATGAGATGGAGTGAGGGAGTGAGAAAAGGAGAGTGAGGCAAGGTGACTGAGAGAAAACTACTAAGTGAGTGAAAGGCAATAACAATGAGAAAAGGTGTATACAGGTGACAAAAGACAAAGAGAGAGAAGGAACAACATTAAGAGAGAAGAAAGAGCACTAAGGGATAAAGTAAGAATGAAGGAAACAGAAAGAGAAAGACAGGAAGGGTGAGGGAGAGAGAGGGAGAGTAAGAGAGAAAGAGACGGACAGGAAGTGACTGAGAGGGAGTAAGGCACTTAGACTGACTGAGATAGAGGGAGAAAGGAAAATAGAAAAGGAGTGAAAGGAAGTGTGGGACTAAACAAATGGGACTAAAGAAAAATGAATGAGCAAAGAGGAGTAACGAATAGGGACTGCCGGACAGAGTGAGGTAAACAAAGTGAGGGGAGTGAGTGAATGAGACTAGGAGATAATGTGAAGAAAAATGAGTAAGGAGAGACTAAGAACAATACTTTTATTTTTGCTGAAAACAGGCTTATCTGCCTTAGCGGACGCCGGGGCTGTTCTCTCCTCTCCTTCCCGCCCTGGTCCGACGCGGTGACTAGCACCGTTGCGCGGAGGGCGTGGAAGGTCGAGACTGCCACTTCCGGTTAGCGGGGGAGACCGGTTAGCGGTCTAGTTTTCTTCAGGCACTCGCGCTGGGGCATAAAAGGCGGATGTTAACAAGGGAGCGCAGCGGACGAGCGCAGCGGGCGCGTCGAAGTGTCGCCAAAGTCGAGCCCGTCTGCGCCCGTCCGCGGCAGACTGCGGGCCAGGGCGATAACCCCTGGTCGTAAGGTCTATTGGACTAAGGACCAACTCCTTGGCTTCCGTCCCCGTACTGCCCCCATCTGTTTGCACGGTATGGGGAGCAGCGACAGGGAATGTCCTCACTGTGGTTTCCATATGACTATTATGCCGCGGGACACCACGGAGCAGGCATTGTCATGTGGTTTCCTGAATGTCAGGTCCCTACGCAAGCATAGGCTTGATGTGTTTGAGTTGATCACGGACAAACACATTGACCTACTGTTTCTTACGGAAACGTGGTTAGATCAGTTCTCTGACTCTGACATCATCGAGGCCACGCCGGAGAATTACTCCTGGGTCAGGCTGGATAGGCCAGAGGGGGTGGGAGGGGGGATTGCGATTATTTTTAGAAACAGTTTGGGCTGCTGCTTAGAGCGCACGCTGATCGTGGAGAGTGAGGCGGGCCTCTTCTCGATCAAAATCAATGGGGGCTCGACGATTAATGGCTGCCTGGTATATCGGCCGCCTGGAGCCTGCACTAAGTTCAGGGAGAGCCTGTTAGAAAGCCTCATGGAGGCGACCCTGCGCAGGGACAAGTTTCTCCTATTAGGAGACCTTAACATGCATCTTAACTGCCCAGAGGAGACAGGGGTCAAGGACTTTTGTCGGGATATGCTTGCTTTACAACTGGAATTAAAGCTAGTGGCCCCTACGCACCGACAGGGACATCTTTTGGACCCGGTCTATGCGAGTTGGGGAGGTGTGGAGGTGTCAGGTGTCGAGCCCATCCCCTGGACTGACCATTTCTTGGTGACATTCTCCATACATAGCACAAAAACCAATAAAGCTAGTCAGGCACCTCCTAATTATCTTAGGAGGAAATGGGCTAAATTCTCGGTGGAGGATTTTAATCAAGCTTTATCCAGGGATGGACAACCTGGGGGCGAGGACATAGATACAGCGGTCTCCAACCTGAATCAGCGCATCACGGAAGCGCTTGACCAGACAGCCCCGCTATGTCGTACAACCGCTTGTGCTCGGAAAGATCGCTCAGCCCCATGGTTCAGTGCTGAGTTGAGACTTACGAAGGCGGATTGTAGACGGGCAGAAAAAGCATGGAGGGTGTCCTATGACAACAAGGCCAGGGACTTATTTCTGGAAAAGAGGCGCCTTCATCATAGGCTGATAAAAAAGTCGAAGGCAGCCTACTATGCTGGACAAATTCAGGGGGCGGAAAATTCCGCCAAGGAGCTATTCGGCATCTACAAATCCCTGACTGCGGCAAAGACATCTACAGAGCCGGACAACTGCTCTACGGAGTCATGTGACCGGATTGCCGAATATTTCGCCGCCAAAGTAGAGAAGATCTACTCGACCTTCCCTATTCGGTCGATAGGGTCTGACCTGGAGGTAGCTATGGGGGACGCAGAGACGGCAGGGCATATTACACACTTCTGCACCCCTCCTCCTGAGGAATTAATTGCGGTGTGCCGCTCTGTCACATCAGGGTCCCCGTGGGATCCGGTGTCGCCAAAACGCTTGGTAGACAGCCTGGAAGTCTTGGAGCCTTATATAAGGCACATCCTCGACGTCTCCTTCGGTTCGGGGAAGCTGCCGGAGGGGTGGAAACAGGCGGTGGTGCTCCCGCTCCGGAAGAAAGCCCACTTAAGCTTCGAGGTATTAGAAAATCTGAGGCCCATCTCCCTCCTACCTTTTCTGTCAAAAGTGGCAGAAAAGGTGGTTAATACCCAAATTATGAAGCACGTGGAAGAAAGGGGACTGCTCCACGCGACGCAGTTTGGCTTCAGGCCACGACATTCAACTGAGTCCGCCCTTCTCATGGCCACGGAACATCTGAGAGAGGGCGTGGATGCAGGCCAAACTATGGCTTTGATCCTTTTGGACCTCAGCGCGGCGTTCGACACTGTAGCACATAACATCCTACTTCAGTGTCTGAACAGAGGTGGCATCTCTGGCACCGCGCTGAGATGGATCCAAGACTTTCTCAGGGGGAGAAGTTTCCGAGTCAGGCAGGGAGACTGCTATTCGAAGGGGGTGTCATTGGGCCAAGGCGTGCCGCAGGGCTCGTCTTTGAGCCCAACCCTCTTTAATATGTATGTCGCGCCCGTTGCCTCGATTGTGGAGAGCCATGGCCTCCAACTGGTCTCGTACGCCGACGACACGCAGCTGGTGATCTCCCTATCGCATGCGCCCTGTCTTGCGGCCGATGGCTTCCGTTCGTGCATGAAAGATCTTGCCGAATGGATGGCCAACAACTGTTTGAAGCTGAACGGCAGCAAGACAGAGGTGCTGGTGGTGGGGAGGGCCCAGTCTGCTTGGTCGCCGGCGTGGTGGCCTTCCTGCCTTGGACCGATCCCAACCCCCTGCCAGGAGGCACGCAACCTGGGGGTGTGGTTTGACGCGGGTCTTACTTTCGGCCCCCAGATTAATCGGGTGGTGGGAGTTTGCTTCGGGATCTTGAAGAAGCTGAGGAAAGTCCTGGACTTACTCCCGATTGAAGCCCGTCAAACCCTGGTCCATGCCCTGGTTACAGCTAGGTCGGATTATGGGAACCTGCTGTACCTGGGGGCTCCAGAAAAAAGCATGGCGCGCCTGCAAGTGCTGCAGAATGCGGCAGCGCGTCTGATTCTCAGACTGCCTAAAAGGGCGCCTTCTAAGGCGGCCCTCCAGCAGCTACACTGGCTCCCGGTGAGGAGAAGAGTGGAGTATAAAGCACTCTGCACCTGTCATCGTATCTTGAATGGCAGGGCACCCGACCCTCTGACCAAACTCATCGAAGTGTACAAACCTACACGTTCACTGAGATCCTCGGGGGGCGGCTTATTGAAGACTCCTAGAATTAAGAAGGCCCGCATGGGAGGCAGGTCCTTCAGATGCTTAGCGGCTGCTAATTGGAATAAACTGCCAGCGGATCTGCGCCTGGACCCAGTGGAGGCCAGCTTCCGAGCCAAACTTAAAACATTTTTGTATTCCAAATAATTCGCCCGCGCAGTTTTTGTGCTCCCTGTCTCTGCCTCTCCCACGATCAGCGCGTGGACACGCCGGTGTGCGTAATCGCAGCGCTTTACAAATGTCCCAATAACAATAATAATAATAATAATAAGACACTGAGTGATACAGCAAGACAAAGGTAGTAATGGAGGAAGATAGAAAGAGAAGTGAGAAACAGAGAGAGTAAAGACAAAGTTGGATATATAGTGAGGAGAACAAGAAGTGTGAAAAAGGACTCAGATTAAATAAAGGGCAGTAACAGTGAAGGAAGGAATATAAGATTAAGGGAAAAGGAGTGAATCAAAAATAAGCATAATTATAGAAAGAGAGAAACAAAATAAAAGAGAGTAGCGAAGAGAGAGGAAAACAGTAAAAGAGACAAACAAAAGAAGAATGACGGGGTGTAAAGGAGTAAATCAGTTACAGTGACTAACACAGAAAAAGAGATTTAGAAACAGTTGGAGGAAAGGTAACTGAGGGAAGGAATAAAGGAAGAGAATTGAGGAAAAGGGAGTGAGGGAGTAACAGAAATGGAGTAAGTGAAGATCAGTGAGAGTTAATGTTATGGAAAGAGAGTAAGGGGGAGTGAGAAGAGACTAAATGACACAGTATCATCTCATTTCCTACCTGTGCCTGTAGGGATATTGCCACTGAAATCGCCAGCGCTCCCATCCGTCCATCTTGGCAGACCTTCCGCCCGTCTCCCGCCACCCCGCCGTCTCTATCAACACCCAGAGCGGGGGCCGCTGAGTGGAGCGTGGCGAGGGGCGGACTACATAGTCCATGAGGCCTTGAGGTCCGTGTCACCCGGAGAGCGCCAGGAGGCGCTCAAAAGCATCACCGGCCCCATTGAGCGGGGGACTCATCTCATTTCCTACCTGTGCCTGTAGGGATATTGCCACTGAAATCGCCAGCGCTCCCATCGGTCCATCTTGGCAGACCTTCCGCCCGTCTCCCGCCGCCCCGCCGTCTCTATCAACACCCAGAGCGGGGGCCGCCGAGTGGAGCGTGGCGAGGGGCGGACTACATAGTCCATGAGCCCTTGAGGTCCGCGTCACCGGGAGAGCGCCAGGAGGCGCTCAAAAGCATCACTGGCCCCGTCTCGCGGGACGCCGGGCAAAGCCCGGGCCAAGGGTGGGCCCGTTTTAGCCCGTTCTAGACTGAGCTAGGCTGGGCTGGGCCACCCCCCTTGGCCTTACGACCTGGCCTGCATGCTTCCTACTTAAGGTACTACCGTTTTGTCCCTTAAAAATCCAAATTCTATGTCAGGACGGAGGCGAGGATTATGCAGTCCTTTCTTCTCTTTATTAAAATCAGCAATTCAAAGAAAAACCAATCAACACAAACTTCTTAAACCACAACTCCCATGAGCACATGGGGCATAGTGTCCATAGTAACTGTCATCCAATCATGGAGCCGTCCGCCGTAATATTAGCCATGACGTCCTATCCTCTTCCTCTTTCTTCTCTGCTCGTCAGTTAAGTCAACTTCTTTATCCTTCCTGACGCATTGTGTTTGTTGTGACTTTTACTTAATATATAGTTGCCTGTGCGATAGCGCTTGCTTGTGGTGCGCTTTTCTCGCTTATTAGGCATTTTTTCAGGCTCGGCAGCTCGACGCGCGTCAGGCTCTGCTTGCGCCGTCCCTGCCGGTTGAACGCGGGCTTTGTGGCAAGCGGCCCCGCTTTCCCTTGCTCCGTGGGGCGCCACCGCTGGGAGTCAGGCTGCGCTCGCGGTGCTCTGCTCCCTGCGACGGCGCGCTGAGTCAGAGCTTTCACTGACTCACCAACCCTCGCCCGACGCCGGTATCGGTGGATTTGTGCACGGCGCACAGCGCCATCTAGTGGCGGTTTCAGGTCACCGCACCCTTAAATTTTCAGTCAGCAGCACTGAACGAGCACTGGCGAGGGGGCTACCTTTGGGGAGTTTTACAAGGTGTTTTGTGCTCACGCCCTCGCATCTAGCATGCAGTCTTCGGCTCAAATTGACCCCCTTTCTCAGGAGGCGGTGGAAGTGACTGGCACCTCACTCTTGCCACCTGAGGTGAGTCGCGTTTTCTCGCAGGCACTTGACACGGTACTGGCACCTTTGAGGGAGCGAGTGGATGCCCTTACCCAGAGTATCCCCGGGGTGTTCGGTGGCGCGGGGCCTGCGGATCGCGAACCCAAAGGCGCGCAGGGTGGGGGTAAGCGGTCTGCGAAGCGTCACGCGGGGCACTTGGAGGAGTTTGATCGCTTGAGAGACTCCTTTCGTAAAAGTGCGCGTACGCTGAGGACTTTACCCTGCCGGGAGGGATTCTACCCCGGAGAGGATGGCGACGAGGTCGCCCCGGACTCGGACCAAGAGTATGGTTTCCCCTTGGAGGGAGAGGGCGTTACTGATGATGATGATGCCTCCTCGGACGATGAGGATGGGTATTCGGGGCGCCCTTGGCGACCGGCACCTCATTCCTCGGGGACGGGCGAAGGCGATGTTACGATCCCAGATATGTTTGACCCGACAAAGATCTACCACCCAAGATCTTCGGAGTGGACCCCGGATCCCAAAGTTGCAGCGTACGTGGCTGGTAAAGTGCGCCAGCCTCTAGAGAAGGAGGTTAGAACCCGCATGCGGGGTGAATGCCCACGCCCAAAGCTGGAAGGCAGAGTGTCGGCCACTCCTGACATCGACGACAAGCTCTACGCGTTCTTCGCAAAGTTTATGAAGGACCCTAGGAGGGGCATAGACCGCTCCTGGCGCAGCTGTCAGGACAAACTCCTGGACGTCGTCGGTCCTGTGACACAGATTATCCAGCTAGCCGAGAGGGCGAAGGAGTCAGGGACGGCGATGTCCACGGAGGTCGTGGCAGGTTGGGCGCAGAGGGCCCTATGCTTTCTAGGTAACGCAAACTGCGCGTTGGCGGCAGAGCGGAGGAGGTCTCTCCTCATTAAAATTGATCCTAAACTTGGAGATCTGGCCACCTCGGAGGCGGGGCCTATCGCACAAGGCAAACTTTTTGGAGATCCTTTTATTAAGGAGTTAAATAAATTTGTCACAACCTTCTCTGCCCTGGACAGAGCACAATCGTCCATCAAGAAATTTTTTCCGGGTCGGGTTTTTGCAGGGGCCGGAAGAGGACGGGGTCGCTCCTCCGGCCGCCAACAACAGCAGCAAGGCCCTAACAACAAAAACCAGCAGCGCCGGAATAACGGCTGGAACGACGGCCGTCAGGGGAACTTCTACCCTAGCCGAGGCGCCGGCAAAGGGCGCGGCAGAGGCTACCACGGCGGTGCCAATGCGCCGGGAGGTCCATCCGGTGAGTGTTACCCTTTTTTCCCCATCCGTGCTGGGAGGGAGGTTAAGGGATCACCTCCCCAACTGGTGCAAAATCTCATCAGACCCTTGGGTGTTACAGACGGTCAGGGGCTTCCGGATAGAGTTTTACGGCACCCCTCGTCAGAGGGTTCGCCCTCGTCCATTGGTTTTTTCGGTAGAAGACAGTCTTCTGATCGAACGCGAGGTTTCAGACCTCCTCAGGAAAGGTGCGATTCGCAGAACACACCTTCACCCTGCGGGGTTCTTGAGCAATATTTTCCTAGTCCAGAAGAAGGACAAGGGATTCCGACCGGTGATCACCTTACGGGAGTTCAACGAATGGCTGGTGTACCGCCATTTCAAGATGGAGGGAATCCATCTCCTACGCGATATTCTTCTGCAAGGGGATTGGATGGTTCGTCTGGACCTGAAGGATGCGTACCTCACGGTACCGATCTTTCCCCCTCACAGGCGCTTCTTGCAGTTCCTATGGAACGGGGAGGTCTTCGAATTCCAAGCTCTCCCCTTTGGCCTCTCGTCGGCCCCATGGTGCTTTACGAAGCTCCTACGGCCAGTGGTGGAAACGCTACGCGAGAGGGGTGTTCGGATGATCATCTACCTCGACGACATCCTGATTATGGATCAGTCGCAGGACCGTCTTCGTTCCAACTTGACCATGACTATTGCCCTGCTCCAGGATCTGGGGTTTGTAGTGAATGCTCAGAAGTCGGAGCTCCTTCCGGGGAGACAGATGACCTTTCTGGGATTCCTTATAGATTCGGAGGCGGCCTGCCTCAGTCTCCCGCAGCAGAAGGTGAACAAGATTCGCAAGGAACTCTCCCACACGCTGCGGAGAGACAGAATCTCCCTTCGTCAGCTGGCGCGAATCGTGGGTCTTCTCTCATCCTCGATTCAGGCGATCTTTCCGGGTCCGTTACACTACAGGGCCCTTCAACGTCTGAAGGCGCAACACCTTCGGAAAGGTCTAACTTACTCCGAAATCATCTCCCTTACGGAGGAGACGAGGACGGAGTTGCGATGGTGGATAGAGCACATGAGTGCGTGGAACGGGAGAGCGATCTTCGGCTCAAGCCCGGATCTGATTATCGAATCAGATGCCAGCAGAGCGGGTTGGGGAGCCCGGTGCGGCGATGTCACGATGGGGGGCCGTTGGTCGGAGACGGAGCTACAGCTCCACATCAACTGCCTGGAGCTACTGGCGGGCTCTTTCGCGGTGAAGTCCTTGACACAGAACCAGGTTTCGTGTTGCATCCTGCTACGAATGGACAACGTATCGGCGGTGCAATACATCAATCGCCTGGGCGGGCCTCGGTCCAAGGCACTGGCGAACTTGGCAAAGGACTTCTGACACTATTGCCTGGAGAAGCGAATTTCGGTGTCGGCGGGGTATCTCCCGGGCACGCAGAACTCGATCGCGGACTGGCATTCCAGGAACTTCCTGGATTTCAGCGACTGGCGGCTGCACCCTGCGGTCTTCCAGGCTTTGACGGATGTTTGGGGACCGTTCTCAGTGGATCTGTTTGCTTCCCGGCTCAACCGCCAACTTCCGAGGTTTGTGAGTTGGAGACCGGACCCGGAAGCGTTGGCGGTCGATGCATTCTTACAAGATTGGTCGCTGGAACAGGCTTATGCCTTCCCTCCGTTTCTCATGATTCCGCGAGTAGCGGCGCAAGCTCGCCGTCAGCGGGCTTCGCTGGTCCTAGTGACCCCCTTCTGGCGGGCTCAGGCCTGGTTTCCCCCTCTGCTCGAGCTCTCGTGGGATCGTCCGATTCGGCTGCCCTTGTTCCCGTCGCTACTGTCGGGGCCCCTGGGAGAGGGGCATCCGATGGTGCTGCAGGAAACCTTACACCTCATGGCTTGGAGGATTTCAGGGGACGCTGGCAGGACGGACGCCTTTCGGCGGGCGCTAAGGAGCTCATTTGCAACGCCTGGGCCCCAGGTACCGTCAAGAGGTACCGATCGGCTTGGCAGCGATGGCGTCGTTGGTGTCTGGGAAGACACGCCGATCCCGTGGGGGCTGACGTTACCCTCATCTTGAACTTTCTGGCCGAACTGGCCCAATCGGGTTTAGCATATCGCTCAGTCAACTCTTTCAGATCCGCCATTTCAGCGGGACATTCCCTCATCGACGGTAGACCGGCGGGGGAACACCCTTGGGTTTGCAAGCTCATGAAAGGTGTCAGGCTATCCAAACCCCCAGAACCCAGATATTGCAACCTCTGGGATGTCAACATCATTCTCCGGTTCCTCTGCTCATGGCGTGATAACCAGTATCTGAGTAGGAAGGAGTTGTCTGCTAAGCTTGCTATTTTGCTTTGTCTAGTGTCGTGCAAGCGTGTCTCAGATGTCAGAGCTTTGGACGTCACGGCACGTACGTTCACTCCGGAGGGAGTGACTTTCACGGTCGCTAGACGGACCAAGACCAGTATTAGATCAGTGTCGTACCCGGCATTCCCGGATCAACCAAAGTTGTGTGTGGTGCGTTGCCTCAAGGCCTACGAGGATATGACAGAGGAGTGTCGTCCTCCTGGGGAGCGACAGCTTCTCATTGCACTGCTGAAGCCCTTTAAGGCGGTTTCTGCTCCGTCCATCGCTAGGTGGGTCCGTTGGATCATGACCGAAGCGGGGATAGATGTGAGTAGATTCGGTGCTCATTCCACGAGAGGAGCAATGGCTTCTAAGGCCATTCAGCTGGGCAGTAGGCTAGAGGACATCATGGCAGCAGCTGATTGGTCCTCGGAGTCTACGTTTAAAAAGTTTTACTTCAAGCCTATCTATGGCGCGGCAGAACTGGTGGTGGATAAGCTTTGAAACTGCATAATCCTCGCCTCCGTCCTGACATAGAATGAAAAATTTCCTAGCTTACGTAACGGAAAGTTTCGATTCTATTAAGGACTAGGAGGCGAGGATTATCCCTCCCGAGACTGGTGGTCTCTCCCCACCCATATACCTACGTATTTCAGTAAGTATTGATTTTACGATTCTACACTGTGTTTGTGGATGCACTGAATTGAATTGTGCCAGGTCATTGCTTGTATACATGTTTTCCTCTTGGACTGTGCTAAAGCTCATGTTATACCGATTATTGTATAGACTGTATACTGCCTTCTTGCCTTCCCTCTTGTAAGAAGAGCTGGATAACGTTGTTCTTGTTTGATTTAGGACACGACCAGAAGGATTGAAGGTTTTTTCCTGGAGTTCTTCCTCACAGAGAAGAAGAGGAAGAGGATAGGACGTCATGGCTAATATTACGGCGGACGGCTCCATGATTGGATGACAGTTACTATGGACACTATGCCCCATGTGCTCATGGGAGTTGTGGTTTAAGAAGTTTGTGTTGATTGGTTTTTCTTTGAATTGCTGATTTTAATAAAGAGAAGAAAGGACTGCATAATCCTCGCCTCCTAGTCCTTAATAGAATCGAAACTTTCCGTTACGTAAGCTAGGAAATTTTTCATTAGTTATTTGCATCCTATATTTTCCGTGTCAAGAAATCTGTTTTTCCACCATGACCAGGGGGTCCAGAAGCAAGACGGCGATGAAAAATGCTCTAATCACTGGTCCACTTGACCAATTTATCACCAGAACTAACGAGGCCATTGATCTAAGCATTTCCCTACTGGAGCGAAGGGTGTCACAAGACCTGGCAATAGCTAGGAGGTCTTCCATGGGCCTCTTAGCTTCAGCGCAATCCCCACTCCAAGTAGCCTCGTCCATTCCGGTCCTACTGCAACCAAATGCCTTAGTTGAGGTTCATTCCATCCCGAAAACAGTCGACCTGTCAGCCACCAATCTCAGCTCTGATTTCGACTCTACGGGGAATCTTGAGAAAACTCCAGACCTTCAGCTATTTCTAACCCAAGATCCAGGTCTCGAGATTCAGCTTAAGGGGGCAAAGGAGGGCGCTGTTCCTAAACAGGGAAAAGACCAAAAAAAGGGCAACTCAAAGAAACCCCAAGTTGTTACTACTAACAAGAAGGGGGCAATTGCTCCCCCATCGCAGGGCGCTTCAAATGATTCCAACACCCCACTTATTAACTTGTTGGAACCTACAGTAAACATATTGACCTCGGGCAAGGAGGGGGGCACCTGTAGCTCATGTAGTGCTAATTCCCAGCTTTTAGCGAACTTTAGGGAACTATTAAAGCACCTTTTGCAACCTTTAGAACGGAGCTTAATGTCGATAGAAAAACAACTTGCAATTCTTTCCCAGAAGCCATCGACTTAGCATAGCTTGGGTCAAGTAAACCCTGGGGTGGGTACAACGAATCCCCCTAGAACAGGAATTCAAGGGGCCCACTTGGACAGTGGAGCTAAGCCCTCCAAGACGACAAAAGCCCAACCAAATCAAACCAAGCCTAAAAGGCCAGAAACCCCTTCCTTAATTACTTCTGGGAGTGGGCGTATGGCTGAGACTTCGGCTACTATTTCTTCTCAGCCTACCCCTTCCCAGCCCACCACCACTCAGCCTATTCCCACTCAGTCTATTCCCAACAAGGGACCTCTTCAGCTACCAAATAAAAGGCCCACCTTTCCATTAATGCTCCAGTACCCACCATCGAATCGATCAGATGAGGGAAAGGGGGGTTCCAGGTCCAAACGCCCTGTTCATTTATCACCAGAAGTGTCCCCCTACACTGTCATTCTTACGGGGGTCCCTGAACTGCCCATAAGCAAAGAGGAGCCGTCCTGGTCCCTTAGGAACAAGGTCTCGCAGTGGCTCAGTATTAATAGGCCCCTACAACCCCCTCATATAAATCGAATCTCAGCGGTGCGCAGAGTCTCGTGGATTGGGGCTGAACCCAACAACATACAGGGGGACTGCATCATAGTAACCTGCGATGACCCAGACACTGTGGATTATATTTGCTCTTAGCCTGCTTTGGCCAAGAAAGGGGGGATCGATGCTTATCGCCTCTCCTTCTTTTACCCCTATGTGCGTAGCCACCAGAACCCGATAGCTCCAAACTGGGTGCAACCATCTGAGCGCCAGCACCCGATAGCTCCCAACTGGGTGCAACCATCTGAGCGCCAGCGCCCGATAGTCCCAAACTGGGTGCAACCATTCGAGCGCCAGCACCTGATAGCTCCAAACTGGGTGCAACCATTCGAGCGCCAGCACCCGATAGCTCCCAACTGGGTGCAACCATCTGAGCGCCAGCACCCGATAGCCCCAAACTGGGTGCACCAATCTGAGCACCAGCACCCGATAGCTCCAAACTGGGAGCATCCATCTGAGCGCCCTTGGAATCATGCGGGCTCCTGGTATACACAGAGGAATAGGAGTAGAGAGTGGGAACACCGGCCGTGGCATCCTAGCAGCGGTTTTCATATGACGGGGGGATGGCGAGGCATTCCCGTCAGTAATAGATACGATTGCCTGGAAATGGTCGATTGACCGTCGGCCATTCTATATAGTAGTGACTCGATTCAGGGGGCCATAGGGCCAGATGAGAAGTTAGGGAGTGCCTTAGTCTTTATAGCACCAACTTTACTTAACGACCCAAACATCACTATACAGATAGTGGGTATTCCCACCCCAGGTAGAATTTCTGATATTGAAGAAGATATATTAGCGGTTCAACAGGAGTCATTTGTAGTGTCTACAGGGGTCGGGCTGGTTGTCCCCGATATAACGTCTGCCCCTCAACGAGAAAGCGTTACTTTAATTGCAGATGCAGCTGCGGGGTACACAATTATTACCTGGAATATAGCCGGTATCTCAGGTAAATTGAATACCCCGTTTTGGAAGGAGTTCATTGGGGCTGGTTATGACATTATCTGTCTCCAGGAAACGTGGTGTCAAGAACCTATCTATGTAGAAGGTTACTCATCCCATTGTTTAAATGCCTCTAATTCTTCATCAGGTAGAGCTAAGGGAGGCTTACTGTTACTAATTTCCAATAAGCTGATTAACTTTAAAACCAAAAGATACTCCATTGTTGGAACACATAGTCAGGTGCTACGGTTGGAATCTAATATAGGTAAAGATCTAATCCTTGTAAACTTTTACAACAATAATTTTGACGCTTCTAGGGGAAATATCCTATTCCCCCTGGAAAGCGAAATCAAAAGGGTATTGGCATCTTCACGCAGAATGGCAGTCATCCTTTGGGCCGGTGATTTTAATATCCAGCCCTGCCCTTTAGCAATGGGTAACCCCTGCGGTTTCAGAAAAGAGATGGGCAATAGTGGTGTGGCAGACAGTGGGGATTGCCTACACTTTCCACACTGTAACTATGGCACGATATTAAACAGCTTGTTAGTCAAATTCGACTTAGATTTTCTTAGTTGTAATAGAAATAAGTTCAATCTTACTTGCCCCACATTCACAGGCAGGAATGCCAACACTAATATAGACCATATTTTGTTGTCCAATAATAGTGAATATACTAACCTGTGGGTTAGGGAAGAAATCCTTAGCGATCCTAACAGCATCTCTTTGACTCTATTGGGTTGGGGAACCAAATTTATCCCATTTTGTGCCAGATTCCTGCAGATGCACCACTGATAGGAGGGAAACCGGTCCCAATTTTATTGTATGCGGACGATGCTGTGCTATTGTCCCGCACACAGATTGGCCTACAGTGCCTTATCGACAGATTTATGCTGTTTATTGAAAGTAGGAAACTACTTGTAAACAAATCCAAAACCTTTGTAATGTCTTGTGGGATGAAAGCTAAGAAAGCAAATTCCAGCTTCTTTATAGAAAAGGTTAAGATGTTACAAGTTAAAACCTTTTGCTATTTAGGAATTACATATGCAAACAATGGGACATGGCAACCTGAGTTCGACAACATCAGTCTAAAAATGATGAGGTCCACCAACAGTATTTTTAAATTTTCATCTAAACTTGGGGTGAGGAGTATCAAAGATATGATGAACATTTATAATGTAAGATGTGTCACATCAGCGCTGTATGGTGCGGGGGTGTGGGGATATTGCGCTGGTCCAAATGTGCAGAGTGATGAAAACAAGTTCCTCAGAAAGTTGCTATGTGTGCCACCCTCAGCATCAGTAACACTGATCCACGAAGAAGTCGGAATCGAATTTATCTCGGATTTAGCAGCACTTCGTCCTCTGCTGCTATGGCGCTCAATCTGGGCCAAGACTGAAACACAATTTACCCAGGAGATAATCCTTGATTGCCTCAGGTTGGACCACTCCTCACGTTGCATGTGGCTCAAGTATATACACTGTTGGTTTCATCTCCTATTTCAGCTTGACATATTCCTTGATCCCAAATCTGTTGTTTCTATCCCCAAAAATGTCATAAAACAAAGGTTTTTAAATTATAAAAAGGAGTGTCGTGAAAGGGTGTCTGGAATGAAACAATCTGTGATGTTTTACCGGGATTGCAATCTAATCACCGTTTTTCAACCTTATCTTTCCGGCGTCACTCGTAATTCCCACCGGTTTGTTTTAACACACTTAAGGCTGGGAATCGTACACCATCTTGTTGCATTCCCCGTAATGAAAGCCAGATCTGATACCGTATGCCCTTGTGATAACATCTCACGCCAGAGTTGCCGTCATTTTTTATTGTTTTGCAAATTTTATCATTCTTTTAGGGTAATATACCTAAAACCCGTCTTTTTAAAAAACAATGTTCGTTCTACGAAGAATGCTTTACAGCTATTATACTCTTTAAAGGATTTGGATACCTGTTTTTTTGTAGCGTCATATATACTAAAATGTACAGCTGCCAGGAAAGCCATAGTCATTTGATACATCTGACCGTGTTTTGTTTTAACTTTGGCTTCCTGTCTGTATATTTGTCCGTATATTTGTATGTATTATAAATGAATTTAGTTTTTACCAGGCAACAGAATGTGTATCGTCCAAACCCTAACTTTACTGGTTAAATCGTGGTTTTAGAATAATATATATCATGTCTACGATGGTTTTTAGATAGTTTTTAGATTTAGTGACTTTGATGTAATTTTAGAAATGTATGTTACATATGTAAATTTGTTCTGCTTGTATGGTTTGTTTTACAAATCGAATAAAGCTTTTGAACTGAACTGACACAGTAACACATAGATAGTGATGTAGGAACATAGGAAAGAGAAGTGAGAGACAGACAGGGTAAACAAAAAGTTGGACAAGGTGACTGACAGAAAACCCACAGTACTCCTAGTCACTAAAACTATAAAAGTGAATCAAGGGCAATAATTAGAATGAGAAAAGGAACGTTAGACGACTAGAGGAAGAACAGTAAAAAAGACATTAAAGAAGAAGAAAGAGAGAAACACAAGTAAGAGAGTGAAGAAAAATAATTTTTCTGTTTGTCATACTTTCCTTATAAATAATGACAACTTAATAGAATTCTTTTCCATAAATATAGTATCTGTGGAACATAAGAAAAAAATAAGTTACAATATATTATTCATAATACAAAAGAAAGTACAAGTGAAAAAAACAGAAAGGGAAAGAAAGGAAGGGTGGGGATAAACACAGAGGAAGAGAGGAACTGAGTATTGGACTGAAAGGATTAAGAGACTAAAGGAATGAGAGTTACCAAAAGGGATAGAGGAAATTAAATTAAGGGAAAGGAATTGACGGATGGAGTAAGCAAAAGAGTGTGAGGAAGAGTGAGGGAATGGGTGCAAGAGAAATGGAATGAGAGCGATGCAGAGAGAAGAGAACATGAAGTGGAGGAAGAAGACTCAGATTGAATGAAGGGCAGGGATAGTGAGGGAACGTATATAACAGTGAGAGTAAGACAGTGAAGAAAAAAACAAATATTAAGAGAAAGGAAAAAGAAGTAAGTCAGAGAGAAGAATTTATGGAAAGAGAGAGAACAAAAGGAACACTGGTGGAGAGAGAATGAGACAGTAAAGAAAGAAACAGAGGAAGAGTGACAGACTGTGAAGTAGTAAATCAGTTATACTAACTGACACAGAGGAACAGACTTAGACACAAATGTAGAAAAGGGCAGTGAGCAAAAGGGAGTGAGGAAGTGAAAGAAGTGGAGTGAGTGAAGGTCACTCAGTGATCATATGAAGGAAAGAGAGTAATGGGGCAGTGACAAGAGACTGATTGATACAGCAAGACAACAGTAGTGATGGAGGAAGTTAGGAAACAGAAGTGAGTAACACACAGAGGAAAGAGGGAGTTAAACAACATGAGTAAAGGTGAAAGTACAGTACTGATGGTGACAGAGGCAGAGTAAAGGTGAGTGAAGGGCAATAAGTAGAATGAGGGAAGAGGAGTAACATGAGGAAAGGTAAAGAAATAAGATAGTCAGTTAAGAAAGGATAGAAAGAAATAGAAGTAAAAAAAAAAAAAGTATTTTTTGTTTCTCGTACTTACCTAAATATAATGGGGCAGATTTATGAAGGCCTTGCGCCGCCGGTGCGTCATTTTTGACATGGGAAAAAGTGACGCACCGGCGGCGCAAGGCCTTCATAAATCTGCCCCAATATCTGTAGAAACGAAGAAACAATTGAGTTATAACATATTTTTTCACAATACAAAATACAAAATAATTTGTACAATATGTTATATATTTTATTTTGCTGTTCTCAGAATATATTGAATTTCACTAAAAACAGTGAGTTCAATACAACTCATCATATCACAACGGGCAAAAAAAAAACACAATCAAAAAGATTGTGTTTAAAAAACCCATACAACATTTTCATTCACAATGTAACAATTAGAAAAAAACATATCTTAAATGTCTTTTTCAAACCGCAATTTCTTACCTAAGTAAACAATGTGAAGAACAATCACAAAGTAACAAAACATTACTACTTCTTTCTTATACACTCTAAATAAAGTAATATCCAAACATATGCTAAAAATTTTTACCCGAAATAGTCGTTTGTTTGTGATACTATTCCTCATGGCCAAATAGTATCTGTGAAATCCTTAGTTTCGGAATTGTAAATGTAAATGTAGCCGTACTTGTAAAGCGCATTGATACTCCTAAGTGTCCTGGCGCTGTACTCATACCGCTAGGGAACCCTTCCTGGTTTTTCCCTGTGAAATGTCCACTCCTGGGCATCCCCAGGGTGCAACCAGGCATCCCTAGCGCTGTAGGGGGCCGTTGTGGAGACTAAGCAAGCTATTGCCCAGAGTTGCAGCGTGGGACCCATGCTTAGAATAGGCACCGAGGCGAGAAATCAGGTCCGAGGAATTATGAGCCCAAGATCCGCCGAGACCAGCCAAGGCGGGAATTGAACCCTGGTCCCGGGCCAGACCTCTGCATCAGGGTCTGCCGCTCTAACCATTGAGCCACACTTCACTATTACGTAATAGTACACTTAAGCATCCGTCTCCCGACCTTCTGAAACAAAAGCACCCACATCTTTTGGTTCATCTAACAATGGTTATACCTCCACCCAATAGTATTTATCATGAACATAGAACCTTAAACAAATAGCATGCTATGAGAACCTCACACTCTGCTCATCCTTTATTTCACCAAGGAGCTGTATACCATTAAAAAAATTTCCAACAACCTCTCCAACAACTACAACAAATCTAAAACACCTCTGCCTTACTTATGATCAGCATTTCATGTAATACTCATATCACTCTCTATATGATACACTTACACTACCTCTATGACAAGTTTAAGTGTTTTCTTTATCTTCATCACCCTGACTTACAAAGTAATTCTCAGCAGCAGATTAACCTTTTTTTACAGCACTAATCTTCCTAGGCCAATTGTTTTCCCTAAAATGTGGGTTCCAAAAACACTAGGTAAGAATTTGGTAAGTCAAAAGGCAAACGTTGTTTAAAAGTTAATTCAGTGTCATTACAATGAGTCCAGCCTTTTGCACATTTTAAGTATGCTGTATAATGTCCTGATGTTGTAGAAGAACCATCATGGAAAATAATTGCTACAGTTACAAAAGTTCTTCATGAAATTGATATTTGAGAAGCCATCAACTTTTTAATTAAAGTTGTCAATTTTGTTCCATCAGGTCTGCATTGTTGGAGCATTAAAATTACATACTGTCCATATATTTGTATAAATAATGTTGATAACATTTCTGTGTTACACTGAGTACAGACCATGTTTTGATTTGCTTCTCTAACTAGATTATTAAAAGTCACTGATTTGCAGTCTGGTAATGTCAAATATATAAATCTTTCGGTGTCTATTTGAGTACTACTTGAAAACGAACAATTATCACAGTCATGTTGCCATTTATAGGATACACCGAATATATTTTTAATATCTATACCTTCGTCTTGCAACATAACAAGCATATACATAAGAAATTCCTGACAATCTTGCTGAATATTTTGTGAAAATTGATTTACTCCAGAACATATATCTAAAACATTTTGAATATCAGAAACACTTTTTATTTTTGTTTTATCACTGCTACATTTCTCAAACACAGCATTCATCAAACAACAAAATCTTTCATCCCGATTATCAACAATCTGTTGCTCTAAAGTTTGAAGGAAAAAAACAACATAAACCACTACATTAGCATAGCAGTTGTCACCAGAACTGTTTTCAAACTGAAAACCAACAACCTCTTCAATGCTATCCTTTTTCTTTTTCTTTGCAATTACTGGTTCATCTAGTTTTTTTCTTTTCTCTACAACCTCACTACAATTTTTCTTCAATCTTCTTTTTTGACGTACCACAAAATTTTCAAATAAATGATATTGAGGTAAATTTGGAGCATATTCTCTTCTTAACCTATTATACTCTCTCACACAATTCAGATCTGCACTAATCTTTGTCTCATCAAAATCAATCAAATATAATCCAGATAAAGTTCTGACTCGAGATAAAGCAACATATGCCATACCTTCCTTGAACACAGTACTTCCATTATTCACCAAAGCACTATCTACACTTAAACCTTGAGCTTTGTGAATAGTCACTGCATATGCCAAACAAACAGGAAACTGTTTTCGGCGCTCATATAAATCTTTTACAAGCAAAAATCGAGTAGAACAACGACACGATTGTTGAACTTCTTCAATTTCATCAAATTTGATTTTCATAATTTCAATCTGATCTCTATTTGGGTAATTCACAAAATCAGCAACATGACCCATTGCTCCATTTACTAAACCTCTTTCCACAACTTAATTACGTCGTAAAATGATCCGACAATTTAAACATACATATAGATTATTTTCTAAACCAGCTGTTTTAGATATTGACTTGTCTAAAGAATCAAATTTTGACTTTAACTTTTCTGACAAAATAATAGTAGATCCTTCATGCTCTATTTTATCAATAGCTTCAAATTTTATAATTTCTTGATTTTCTAACTTCAAAATGTTTTCATTGAAGATTTCACATTCTTGCAGAGTTGGCATCAAGCATATTACTGATTGTTTTTCTGCAATTTTTCTATATATATTCTCTGCACCAACATGTTCCTTTGGAAACAAATTAGAAAGTAATCGTGCCTGTTGAGCTTCTTTGCCATGTTGACTTACTTTTCCAATCCTTATATCTTCAAGAATACTTTTATAATCAGCATCCTTTGCCTGTCGCATATTTTGAGTAAGTTCTGTGTATTTGAAATATAACCATATATTAACATTTCCAATGCTTCCCAGGCACTTTCTGGTATCTTCATGTGTAACAGTTTTAAACACTGGTTGTCCTTTCACAGGTGTTAGCTGTAGTAGATCTCCAAAAACGATGATGTGTTTGCCTCCAAATACCACATCATACTCTGTTTTAAGAATTTGTTGTATTCTTAAATGCACAAAGGCAAGCATTAAATTTGATACCATGCTTACCTCATCAATAATAAGAAATTTCATTTTTTTAGAACTATGGAAACTTCACAACAAGCTTCTCCAGATAGCTTGTGGTATTCTAATTTATTTTCATGCTCTACTGGCAGCATCAGTAAACGATGTAAAGTAATCCCTTTAATGTTATGCGCTGCCAACCCAGTTGGAGCGGTAACAACACAAGAGAGTGATGACTCTGTTCTTTTTTGAAGATGAGATGCAATTCCTTTGATTAGAAAACTTTTTCCAGTTCCTGCTTGTCCACTCACATACAGTCGGATGGGTTGAAATTACGTACATGAGCACTCTTTTTTCTCATGAAGCTCAATCTGCTCAGTCACTACATCATATATTTGTTTCTGTTGAACATTTAGTTGTTTTTCAAATTCTTCTAAGTTTATTACATCCTCCTGAGCTTGTTGCATTGCTCTTTCCACCTCATCCATGGCAGTGGCTGCTTCATTTTGGATAATTGGTCCTCCTAGTGGATCCTGACTCAACGAAGCAGAACTTTGACTGTCTTGACAACTGTCTCTACCAATCTTTGCTGCAATAGTAGCTTCTTGCTGTATTTCCTCGTTCAACATTTCTAGATAATTAGTGAAAACAGGACATTCTATAGTATTTTTGGTTGCATTGAATGAATCTTCATAACTGAGAAAATATCCAAGTAGTTCCTCTTCTGTACGCCATGGTTTAAAGAGTTGCAAAAGAACTAAATAGTAAAATCCCCTTTTGTCAGGAGTTTCGCAACTCAGTTTTCGATGATTAATCAAATGTCCTTTTCTTTGCTTCACCAGACATCCTTCAGATCCAATTACAGCATATACTCCTTTATTAATATCTTCTGAAATATTCCTCTTAAATATATAGCTTTGCAGTACTTCATAGAGACAAACGTTTTCAAGATGATTACTTCTATTTGGATAGTATGTATCCAACATATTTGTTTTCAAAATATCTGTACTGTTTGGTTCTTTCTCTACTAAATACTCAATTTCTTGTACAGATTTCAAAACTCGGTTTCGTGTTCTTGCAAGTCCTAAACTAACCCAAATAATTGTTCTAGATTTGGCATATAGACTTGCAGATGATAAGCGATCTGAACATTCATATGCTCCAATTTCTCGATGAGACAACATTTTCAAACTGTAGCTGTACAATTTCTTACTTAGGCTCTTTTCATGAGAAATTTCCTCCCACATTTCCTTTAGTATTGTCTTCTCAGATTTTGTAATGTAAGATGAAACATATCGAGCCACAGCAATAGAGTTGTCTGCAACATACTGAATATCCATGTTAGCATTCCACATTGACAATATCACTGGGTTATAGTCATTTATGTATTTTGACTCTTCATTTCTCCTTAAGTTGTAGGTATTTTTTGGTGATTTTCTTGTCACAGTACGTCGCAAAGATGTCATAAAATTGTTCACTCTTCCTTTCAATATTACTGGACGTGGAAATCCAAAACGATATTTTGTGTAGAACTTATCCTTAGATTTGTACTTTCGACGACAGTATTTTCCACAACGATGGGTTTGAAATCATAACACTTGTTGTCTTAAATTCTTTTCTTCTGTACTATTTGGAACAGCACATGTAGCATATTGTTCAATAAAACTCATCACTGTCTCATCTGAATCTGTTCTGAATTTGGGGGCATCTTTGATCCATAGCAGCATATGTATGTGAGGAGCACCTCTTGCTTGATACTCCTTTCTCCAAAAGAAATCCAGAACCTCTCCCAAAGGAGGATTTTTTTTGTTTGTTATAAAAGACATCATAGCTTCAAATCTATGATTGAAATACCTGCATACATTAACTGGATCCAAAGAGCACAATCCTCCAGGTGTCTTGTATTCTATATTTTCTATGTTTGCATTTGCCTCTCGAAGAAATTGAAGTAAATCTTCCCAAGCATACTCAGCACAGCTTAGAGTAAGGAACCATGTAGGAGTTCCTAAGTTTCTTAACATACATTTCAATTCCCCATGACGACGGTACCAATACTCGTTAGTACCACGCTGACATGCCATCAGATTAATTAGCTGAGAATCCAAAACAGTGTCATTCTGTTGGACTTTATTCATAAAGTCCCTTGCCGAAACATTCTGCAGATGTACTCCACTTTTTAGTATGTGGTTCACTGCATAGGAAAGTCCAGACAAGTCACTCTCAAACAGAAGGTGAAACAAATATGGAATACATTGACGAAACCTTGGATCTTCTGCATATAATCTTGTTGTCCGGTATTCAAATGCTGGTATCTGCACAGGTCGGTCATCATATCGTCCACCTTGTCCTGTTGGAAATAACTGAGGAAAACAACGAGCTTCCAAGCTTTCTTCCCATACACTAATGGGACTTTCTTTTGCTTCTTTCATTTGGAATAACTCAATAGCATTCCCCGTTACTTCTTTGGAATGCAGTGGATGAACACTGTAATGTTCATAGATTTGTTCACTTCTGGACACATCCACTTTTTCAATTTGTCCAGCTGACAAATCACTGTCCTCCTCTACAGTTGTTTCCTCTTCTTCTACATATACATTTTTGTAGTATTGATTGTTTTTTACCAAATACAATGTTGCCTTTTTGACTTTCCTAACATCTACTAATTCTTGCCAGATTTTCTTACTCTTTGTAGGAACGCCATTAACTAGAATAACTAGAGGTTCCTCTTCCACATTTTCTACACCAATTGTTTCAGTATTTGTCTTTATATTTAGAGGTAAATATGCAACTCTTCCCTTTAAACCTCTCAATAAATCTGAAGGAGGCAATTTCCCTGGCTTAGGCTCCATACGAACAATAGTGTGAAATGGATGCACACATTGAATCAGAATAGACTCATAAGTATTTAAATCCATCAGTTCACAAGGAATATTTACCAACTCAAGATTATTATGTACAGCTCTAGCTGGCATTTTGTTTTCATTTAATTTTTTATAACAATATTTACAAATAAGTTGATCAGAACCCGAATCAAAACAATTCTCTACCAACAAATAAGTTGTAAATTCCTTCCACTCATTAGTATTCTCCTTTTCACTTTTTAAATATAGATCAACTATCCTGGTCTGATTTTTATAATGAATTCTTCTACAACAAATGCAAGAAAAATTGGGCCTTTCTCCTGAAGTGACCTTAAACCTTGTAATTTCTTGGTCAAAATTCTCTGTACCAAAATTTTGAACATTTTCATCCACATTTCCTTCTATTACTGTATCAGTTTCTGCACTGCCCTCTTGTTCAGAAAAATAACTAACCTCAATTTCTTCACAAATGTCCTTTACATCTAATACAGATCCATGAAAAAGAGCACTGTTTAACTGTTTCAGCTTAAGTGCTGGACTTTTTGCATAATACAACCTTCTCACTAATTTCCTCACTTCAGTATGATGCACTGCTAACATCCTAAAATGGTGAAAAACACTCTGAGATACTTTTTTAGAATGACAAGCCAGTGAATGACCTTGCAAACCTGTTTTTTCTCTCACTAGGCAGGAGTCGAATTCTTGCAACATCTAAAACTTCTGTTTAATACTTTTCTTACTATACTTACGTAAGAAATTGCAGAAAAAATCAATTGAATCCTGCCGCACACTACAAATACTACTACAATTCCAAGTGTACACTGGAGCCTTAGGACGTCTCCCTAAAACTTCATCAGCTAACACCTCTTATGCATTTCTTCGTACAATTTTCTCTTTTTAAATCGGACAACCGTCCTTCACCTCATATGCTCAACCACTGGTGTCAACTGCATGCAGCAAATCATTAATCTGAAAGTAACTCTCTTCGTTAAAAAATGGCTCAGAACTATGCTTCCATTCTCCAGAAAAAACATTACAAAAATTAGTTCTATTAATTAGTCTTTTCCACTTACTTTTCCCTTTCAAAACATTAATTGCCTTGTCTAGTGATGGAACATATTCGTCATATTAGTTTTTGTTTCATTTTTCATAGTAAAAAAGTGTTGTTTATATATTTTTAAAAGATTTTTCGTATTGGAAAATGTAACAATAAATTACAATTCATTATATCAACAATCAAAAAAGCTTTGATACAAAGGATCATATGCCCCCATAGAACAATAATCACAAACAACACAATGTCAATATCATCCAGTCGTTCGAAAAACTGTCTTAAATGACGAATAAAATAGAAGTCTAATGAAAACCTAGTGTTTGCTGATTATCAGATATATGTGCAGTATCCTTGCTAAATATACTTTGAGTTATACCGATTGGATAAATAAGGAAGGTCAGTTCAGAGGTCTCTCAGTATTTTCAATATGTTCGCTGTCCCCCTTCTCTAGACCTAAAAGTACGTTGGGGGTACCCTAGTTTAGATACATCACGTTGTAAAGCCCTCCACCACATGAAACCTGTGTCAGGTTTCATGTGGGTGTTCCGTCGCAGGGTGGGCGTGCCGTCGCAGGAAAGCCCCGTAAAACTGACGCAGTGAAACCTACAAGATTTCACTGCATCAGTTTTACGACGCAGCTGCGTCTAACTCTTTCGCCTGCTTGAAGCAGGCGTAAGGAGTGACGCACCACGTTAAGTATGGGCGGCCCCTGAGCATTGCTGGAGTTGCGTCGTGCTTGCGAAGCGATTCCAGCAATGCGCCACCCGTATGCCACAAGATGCGTCATGCATCTGCCCATCCTTGCGCCATGGTGCGCCGAATTGTAAATGCGACGCATTCGTGGTGGCGCCAGGGGGTAATTGCGTGTCACATCTGTTCTGGCGCATCCCTCCTGATTTGCAGAGATGCACCAGACATTGTAAATATGCCCCTCTGGGTTCAAAATGTGACACAGTTCTAAAGGTAGGCTTTAATAATAAGAATTCACCCTTCCAGCTTCCCGGGGAAACACCCGACGCTCAGTGTTGTCAGACCGGCCTTGGTTAAACTGCAATTCAAGTTTACACAAGTACTGAACAAATAAATGAGTTTCGTGGCCCAAAGAAATGCGTACGGAGCCCAGCACCAGCAAACACTGCCTCAAATTAAGCATGAATGCTCGTTTAAGGTTTAGGTGTAGGTAAACCCGATGAGCACGGCTTTGCTACACCTCTTTCCTACTGAGACATGGGGAGCTCTGTACCTGTTTTTAGCTGCACCGAGTCCCCTTTGACCGTAGTGACCCTTTCCGCTCTCTTATTTTTGGAACCCCAATACCTTTGGGCGAAGCAGCCAGCTGGTAGAACCTGCCCAAGGATGCACCTAGGATCCACTGCAATGAACATGGCTTGCCTGTGTCTCCCATGCCTACAAGCCTCCCATCTCCCAGACATCTTCTGCTGAAGAGTATCTTGAGATCTGGCATACATTGCTGTGGGCACTCTCTTCTCTCCGACTAAGGAAGGACCTTGGACCAGAAGTCCTGTACCTTAAAGGACTTCCATCAAGAGTCTAGAGGAAGCACTGTCCTCTAGTCCTGCTGAAAACCTTCAGTTCTTCCCCTCCCTCGTGTGAAGGCACTAGTAAGGTACTGCAAGCTCTGAGGGCCACAGTTCTCAATGGTTTGCATCGCGTTGGCACCACGCAACATGGTGCATTTGCGACACAAACCCTAAAATGCGATTTATCAAGCCATGCAGGGCCACTTTACGAGACCCTGCATGGCTTGAAAAATCAGTAGTAACGACAGGTAGCTCAAATTGTTGCATTACTCTACCCTGGGAAGGCCTTCCAAAGGGTGCAGCGTGGCTGTTCCCACACATTTCCCATGGTTTTGTTATGCATTCAAATACCTGGGAATGTGTCCAAATGCTACTCCTTCCCAGGGGAGGGGGAACAAGGAGAAATATCTACATTTCTCCTCGCTATTACTTCTATCTATGTGTGCTGCATTCTGCAGCTCTCATGGAAAGAGAAAAACACCTCTCAGGATTGTTTTTATCCAGAAAGGGCCCCTTCATGCACAAAGACAATCTTGCCCGTAACACATGCACCCTTGAACCATGGTGCAAGGGCGCCTGCATGGCGCTAGGCAGACCATTGTGCGCCAGCGTTGGGGAAAGGACGGTGATGCACCGCATTGCAATACATAAAGCGCATTCGTGCCCTTTCCTTGTAGCGCAGCAAGGTGACTTGATGTGCTGCGTTACTTTTACATGAATAGACCCTTTAGTGATGTGCCTCCGTGTTCTGTGTTAGAAAGGAAATGCGTTGCCTAAAATTCAAGTAACTACTTAAGTGTTCTCACCAAGCGCTTACTCTATCTTTCTCTTTTCAGTATCTTTATTGGAGAGTCCAATAAATAGGGTGGCTAAAATTCTATGACCCAATTTGAACTAAATCAACTCTATACATTTCTGGTAAATCACGTTAGGCGCACCTCTCTGGGAACTGGGAAACTTGCCAGCTTCCTTGGGAATCACACCTGGGTGAACAACACATCTGTTTCCGTGCTCCATCACTTAAGAAATGCAGGGCTGCCCTGTATTTACAACAATATGGTGCAGCCTGCGATTCTGTCTGCGCTGGCACTAAATTTAGCTGGCTAGCATCAACGCAGACACCCTTGCACCATAGTGCAAGGGGGCCTGCATTGTGGGAAATTGTTTATCTGCAGGAAGGTGTCCCTTCATGAACATAAACGATCATAAATGTTGATTTGTAACTTCTGTGTGTGCTGCACATATAGAAGCTGCAACGCGTCATTTTTAAAATATTGTTTATGTACAGGAAGAGACACCTTCCTAAACATGAACAATCAATAGCGCTTTGCTGTTTCTATGTGTGCTGCACAACGCAACACATGTGGAAACAGCAAAAACAAGGGGAATTTAAACATTTCTCCTCGTTGCGCCAGAGTAAGACCAGGATTTCCCTGGTGTTAATTGTGCCACTGCCCCATATTTATGTCACCCTTGTAAATATGGAGCATCATCAAAATCAGTGAGTGGTGTGGCGGAACACCCACCACAACACACATTGCAAACCCCTTTCTCGCTCAGTATAGCGCGAAAAGGTGCCTTATTCACAAGGCAGCGTTAGCCACGTTAACTGGCTTAATGCTGCCTTGTGAATAAGGTGAAGCTCCTATTGCCACAGAAACGTCCATAAGTGACGTTCCTGTGGCACTAGCGGCTTGTAAATATGCCCCTATAACACTTACCATCTTGACACACCACATACAATTGTACAACAGAATACATTTGGCAGAACTACTAACAACCATCCTAAAGAGTCCAGATAGGCCAACAGGTGGGTGTCCTTTTTCCACCAACACCTACAACCTCCAACGTCCCCAAGTGGGAGCAAACCATTCTCCAAAATGTAGGCAACCCAACATTTGAAGACCTCAAAAAGTCTGCCTTATGTGGTTCTCCCACAGGTTGATCGAGCACTCCAAGACAGCTCCCCAACATCGATTAGCAAAGTAAAGAGTGCAAAATTAATGGGCTCACTCAATAATTGAGTTATAGATCAATTAAAATTGAAAGGGTACTATTACAAAATTCAAAAATAAGCAGTACAAATTCAATGCCATGATGAACCTCAGGAGCAGAGTTATAGAGAGTGTGTAATAATCAGACAATGGTCCCAAATGAGCAGCAACATCACAAGAAATCGGGCAGCACCTCTAGTAGGAAAGTCTTCCTCTCACCCTCAAAATGAAGTTCTTATTGCACAATTCTTGCATAATAAATTTGGAAAATTGTTAAATCACAGTTGTGTGAGCCTAAGTAACATTTATTTTGGCAACTCAGAATACACGTCATTACCTTAACACATAAGCACCATCCCAGTTTTCAGAAAACAATGGGGCATATTCTCAAGGACTTATCGCTGAGTTATCGGCAGTTTAGCGCAGCAAAAGTGGCAAAAGAAGTATCCCCCAATTCTCAAGCTGGTGCAAACCGCCGATATCGCCAGTTTTCCAGCGATAGCTTCCGCAAAAAAACATCGCCATGGATGAGAGCGACAACTAACGCTAATGATATGCAGAGTAGGCATTCCTCTGAAAAAACACATGAAAACTCCACTACACGATATTCTCAACGCCCAGCCTGATCTGCGATGCAATCCAAAAAAGGGCGATAAGGCGCGTTAGCAGGAATTTAACAACTGCCTTTTACTGGTGTTAAGCAGGACGACAACCTGCAGTATGAAAGGAAGCCCAGCCCAGAGCCACATCTGAAGACCAACAGATGCCATGGAGACAATGATCATGCAGCTTGGAGACCCAAGAGGGCCACAACACCCACCGCCACCACCTCCAGGACCACCTCCACCCCCAGGACCCCCCCGGACTACCACTGAGGCAGCTCAGAACAAGACAGCGGACCGTCTGAAAACACACCAGCCTTGGAGACTAAACGCCAGAGGATGTCATTGCCCACTTTAGGCTCAAAAGGACAACCATCCTCCGCATCCTGACCCACATTGCCCACAGGCTGACGGTACCGACACAGCGGACAACCAACATACCTCCTCAGACATAGCTGCTGGCTGTGCTGCACCTGTTGGCATCTGCCAACAACTGCCAGAGTCAGAGGAGTCTCACAACAAGCCCTATCAAACTTTCTCACACATGTCTTGGATGCATGTCCACAAAGGCAATAGCAGGCCCCTGTATCCGCACCACATGCTAGTCCCAATTCGTAGTGTTCCTGTGCAACCCACCCCAACCGTTGCCTGGTGCCTCTGTTCTCCAGATCCAAGATTGTGGTTTCTGAAATGGGTGTGCAAGTCCAATAGTCAACAATAGTCAACAGTAGTGGAAAAACAATACTTTATTACAAAAACATAAATTAACAACACGAAAACATTAGCCAACGCGTTTCATTCCCGGGGAACTCCATCATGGCAACTTGTGGATCCAATAAAATGCATATTGTCTGGGAAATCCCCAATACAATTCCATATCCCGAATGTCCGTATTCAGAAACCTGTTGGTTACAATGGTCAAGCACCCGTATGGTCACAATGGTCACAAACGTAATCTGGTACACTGTATTGCACTTGGACAAACCGGAATGCTTACAGGTATGATCAATCCTGCACAAAAAGACCGTAACAGAAGTTCGAGTGGTCCTAACCTTCGTAGGAAAGAAAAGTAAGGTTACTAACAAACGCCCTTCTGTTACGGTCTCATTAGGCAGGATTTATCATACATGGTTTGTATCAGCTTGATACCCCTGCACCTTCACTTCCCCCACACTGCACAGGAGCTGGAGACCAAGCAAGGGAACTACGCCATAGTCTGGCCTCACAGCGCTATTGCACACAGTTATAGAAACAGAAACCACATGCATTCCAATTATGTGCAGGCAAAACTGGAACCCTGGGGGCTGTTCAACAATGTCGTCGCAAACTTCTCAGGCAGTGTGCATGATTCTTACATCTTCCGCAAGCACCACAGCCCTGGTCCCCAGACTGGTCCGCCACCCAGCGATCACTGCTCGACCCTGCTCACCCAGTCCTCAATGCTCACCTGCCGCCACCGGCGTATTTCCAAGAGGGCTCACCACGTGCCGGTGCAACCTCCTCAGCCGTCGCTGGATTCCGCGCCGCAGGCCGCCAGCGCACCCTGCTACACCGCGCCGTATAGTCATGTCTATGCAGCCTGCTGCCTTCGGCACACACTGTGGTCCAGCTGGGCTCACAACTCAAATCGAACCTTTATTGGCAGGACGACGTATCGAGGCCTATGCATCATCGCAGGATGCACACCCGCTCAGCTCTGGTGCCACTAACTCAGTCAACCTCAAGTCATCGCCACGTGGCAGGAGGCTCGTGCCGGCCAAAGTGCCTCGGCTGCCACCAACTCTGTGCCCTGCAAGTCACCGTCTCGTGGCGGGAGGCCCGTGCAGGCCAAAGTGCCTCAGCTGCCACCAACTCTGTGCACCCCAAGTCATGGGCCCTTTATGATTGAGTCTTCTGGTGCGGATGCCATTATGTCACCTCCGGCAGTGGGGAATGTGATGTGGTTGGGCCCTAGGCCCTCATGCATAAATAATAACCACATAGACACACCCAGATAGACAGTGGAAATGGCTTCGAGCACGTGCGCTCAGCCCTTTTTTTTGGCAGGGTCACATGTCCTGTGACGCGTGTGCTGGATGGGTGTGGTGTGGTTGTAAACCAGCCCTCAGGGAGTGGCTGTGGCATGCCGACCACTAGACCTATGATCAGCAGATCACTACAGGGAAGACCTGGGACTTGTAGCGTTGTCACCCCCCCATAAGCATAAGCGGAATGGGCTGCCTGGTGTATGTCAATCCAGCATAAGAGTTTGAACAATGACACCGGGGCTCTGGGCGAGGTTCCGTTCTGGGCTGGACAAGGAAGTAACTAATGCGTGTGTCTCTGTTGTAGTGTTGGCGCCACCTGGACCGCAATTGGTAATGTTACACCCTGTGACTAAAGTCCCTCAACATGAGCAACATGGACTTAAGAGGGAATCACTGAGCCTACATTCATCCATACTTCCGCACTTGCATGATCATAGACATGACACATCTGTGTGAATTTGAATGATTAATGCACATTCAGTGGAGTGATGTAGCTGGAGCAGTACAGGGCCATGCAACCCCCACTTTACAATGTTGCCCCGTGGAGGGCCAGGCATAGTCCTTTAGGGAATGACAAGTTAATCGGAAGAGGAGGAGTTCAGTCCGCAGTATGATTGCTGTGTCATTGGTAACTAAACAGAATATGGCAGTCCAAGGTGAGTGTCGCAGAGTGTATCGGGGGACAGTGGAAGGTGATGATGTGGAGGGCAGAACCAAGCAGAAACAGGCCATATGGCGGAGATGAATGCTACTAGGCAGAATCTTCCGCATCTTCATCCTCTGATGTATCATGTGCCTCACATGTGGATGGTGTTGTTTTGTCTGCATCACTGTGTGCCAGTGACACATCAGTGGCCGGAGGTAGAATGTCTGCCGCACTGTGTGACACTGACACTTCAGGGGGCTGAGATATGGATAGCAGCACCATTCATCCGCGCCAGGCCTTGTGGCAGCAATGCCATGATGAGGGACTGCAGGGCATGGAAGAAACAAGCTACCTCTCTCTGGTATGCAGCCATGGCAGCTGTTCTTTCCGCCTGCTTCCATTCCTTGTTCTCCATCATCCGCCGACCGCGTGCCAACTCCCAGCTGACATCGCTGGGGCCACTCAGACTAGACAGTTGTATTTGTCTCAAAGTCAGGACTCCAGCATGGAGCGGACTGTGGGTGTCCGTTAGGGACTGTGAGTGGTCCCTGATGGGACTTAGACACCCACGTATGACATCTAGTTTGGATGCCTTGAGGTTGAACCCCACCCCACCTGTTCAGCCATCTTCTCCTGGCAACCCAACACCCGGCGTTGGAAGGCCATGTGTTGTTCATGGGGGTCCTGAGAGGCAGCTGTGGTGGTGGGTGCTTCCTGCTGTGTGGTCTGTGCAGAGGGTGGGGTCTCCTCGATGCAGCTGGGCTGCCCTGCTCCTGGAGGTGGGGTGCAGAGGCTGTCCATGAGATGTTGGAGGGCGTCCGTGTCGAAGGTGGGGAGGTCCTCTTCGTCATCAGTAAAGAGTTGTTGGGTCTGCTCTGCAGGACGTGTTGATTCTCCCTCTGCAATGTGAAGGGGAGATGCAGTTTAACATTGTGTTCACATGTATGTTGACGCATTGTACATGTTTACATACAGACTGCTTGACAGTGTACACTGTGACTGTTTGGGAGGAGCTGCCTATTTGATGCGGGACAGTGGACATTTCGACAACATCACGGATGTGTGTTTGCACTTGTACATCATCATCTCAAATTTCCCTGCTATGCCAAATGTGATTGGCCAGTTTCTACACAAAAGTGGCACCAGTTGTGTCCTCTGTTCTATTGTGAACGTGTTGCGGTTTGTACCACATTGTTGTCAATGTTGATGTGCTCTGATTCTTATGTGTATGTGCTGCATTTTGGGAGAGTCGCCCCTGCAGCTCTGATTTGGCTGCCCCTTATCCCTTTCATGCGGTGTGCCTTTGACTTCTGTGCTAATACAGTGCTGAGATGTTGCGGACTTGGGTACATTGGGCTCTTGGTGGGAGTTGGGACTCTGGGGCATGGTCTGTCCGCAGATGTGTTGTTGACGTCAGGGGTTGTTTGTGCACGTAGATGTGTCAGAGTGTGACCTGCTCATTGACGGATGTGGTCCACACTCAGCCACCTCAGTGTCGTGGCATGCAACATTTCATGATATATTGACTGCTGCAATGCTATTCGTCATGCAGTGTCACTTGCATTGTCAGTGTTGCTCACAGATACGCCACTTTGCGGGGTTCAGCACATAGCACATGTGTTGTTTGTGAAGTTGGTGGTGTGTGGGAAGGGTCCCCTCTGGGCACATAGTCAACGGGGGCCTACTTGCTGTTTCTAGGTGTGCTGCAGTAAATGTAAATGTAAATTGATACTTGTATAGCGCACTACTCACCCGCAAGGGTCTCAAGGCGCTTGTACGAATACCGCTGTGGAACCCATCCTGGCTTTCCCTGTGAGGTGTCCACTCCTGGGCACCCCAAGGTGGAGGCCAGGCATCCTTAGCGTTGTGGGGGCCGTTGTGGAGATTAAGCAAGCTATTGCCCAGAGTTGCAGAGTGGAACTCCATGATTGGAATAGGCACCGAGGTGAGAATTATCAGGTCCGTGGAATTTTGAGCCTAAGACCCGCCGAGGCGGGGAATTGAACCCTGGTCCCGGGCTAGACCTCTGCATCAGGGTCTGCCGCTCTAACCATTGAGCCACACTTCTACACTGCTCTGCACGGTTCTGGTTGTCCTCTGTACTTGCTCTGGCTACCTCCATTGTGCTTTGCATTTGTTTTGGTTTTGTTTGTGTTTTTTTTCTACTTTTATAGGGATTCTCCCACCTGGCGTGTGTGAATTGCAGGCATGGCGAAGATCATCGCTGATTTTTTATCGTGGTTGGGCCCATCGCAACTTTTTTCACGTTCGGGTTTAGATTTGTATTGCTGTCCTGGTGACTTTATCGCGACATTTGACTCGTTATCGGGAAAGTATCGCATGTTACCGCCTTGTTGTGATTAGGACATTAACAATGTGTTATTTCCCGCAGTAGACGGCGATATGAAACATTGTGTTAACCGATTTTGGCGATGATTATCGCACGTACTTGAGAATATCCCCCAGTGTTCAGCATCTTCTACGCTAATGTCATCGGATGATGTCCTAACTAATATGAAAAATAAATAATAAAAACTTTCATCAAATTAATAAACTAGTGATGCAGTGTGCCAAGGGGGTCAGGGACATGATCCAGAGTTATTGTGGGTGTGCACTGTGCTATACTTAATTGTGCCTGTGTGCCATTGTGCACATCTCCCCCCGTCCCTCCAGTCCCTGGTCTTTACTCACTGTTGTTGTTGTATAAGGTCACGTTGAGCAGTGTCCGGTCCCCCAACTCATGCCACCGTCTCCACACTGATGACTGTGGACACCATTTCCTACATCTCATCCAGCTCCTCCTGTGGCGCTGAACTCCCACCTCCAGTCTGCATTGCTGCCTTCTGGCTGTTGCCGAGTTACTGCTTGGTTTTGCACTTCACATCATTCCAGCACCTCTTGACCTCTTCCATTGTCCTCCTCAGCACTCCGACTGCATTCACCTTGTCCACAATGGACTGCCATATTCCATTTTTTGTTGCCAATGACACAGTGGAGGTGAGGAACAGTAGTTGATGGTGTTCTATCACCTCAATTATCAGGATCCTGTTTTCCTGTGGAATGAACCGCGTCTTCCTCTTCTGCTTGCTCTTCCCTGACCTCGTGGTCCCAGGCTGGTCCTCCGTGGGGCTTGTGGGGTTCTGGTTGTCCTCTGTACTTGCTCTGGCTACCTCCATTGTGCTTTGCATTTGTTTGTGTTTTTTGTCTACTTTTATAGGGATTTTCCCACCTGGCGTGTGTGAATTGCAGGCATGGCGAAGATCATCGCTGATTTTTTTATCGTGGTTGGGCCCATCGCAACTTTTTTCACGTTCGGGTTTAGATTTTTATCGCTGTCCTGGTGACTTTATAGCGACATTTGACTCGTTATCGGGAAAGTATCGCATGTGACCGCCTTGTTGTGATTAGGACATTAACAATGTGTTATTTCCCGCAGTAGACGGCGATATGAAACATTGTGTTAACCGATTTTGGCGATGATTATCGCACGTTCTTGAGAATATCCCCCAGTGTTCAGCATCTTCTACGCTAATGTCATCTGGTGATGTCCTAACTAATATGAAACATAAAATAATAAAAACTTTCATCAAATTAATAAACTAGTGATCAAAGCTTAAGAGACCTTGACAAATGTTACCAGTCGAAGAGCACAGAGAAAAGATCATGGAAAGCAATGTAATCATAACAGTGGAAATAAACCACTACATGTCATCTTGACTGCGCTCTGAGAAGCCTGTGGGGGGAGGATGTTTGCAGGGGGAGTCAGGAATGAGTGACAGATATGGCATCCATCTTGTCCGTGTTGGCCTTTTTTATGGCGCAACAAAAACACATTAATAAACACAATTCAACACATCATTTCAAACTTATTTCAACTGTAATCATGTTAGTTCAGCCCATGAATGTACATTCATGTGCAAAAAGACATATTATTCATCAAAATTGGTGCACAAAATAGAAACCACTGTCATATAGATACGCTTTGCCTATATGCTGTGTTAAGTTAGCATGAGCTTATTAGAAGTTTAAACGCTATTTTTCCTTTCTGCTGCTTTGCACACGACACATAACTGTTGTTTTAGCTTTGAGCCGAGTAGAGCTCTTTGATTCACCCGAGAATAATATGTTATTACTCTGATATCAGCTTTGCTTAGTGAGCTGTGTCTGTACAGTGAGTGCTGAAGTCTTCAAGGATAACTCGACACAGTGGTTGTTGTGAGGTCTGATCTTCGCACCTTCCTAGACATAACATACATGCAGCGGCAGCCACATTCTGTCTTTAGGCACGTTTTATATTGCTTCACGCAGCGCACCCTCACACACTTGATGGTGCTTCGCATGCAGAGAGCTGGTGGAAGATGATGTGATCCCTTACCACTAGGATCTTGAGGTATGGGGCCGCCCTGCTAAAACCCAATGAGACCATCTTAGATATAATATAATATACTAGTTAGGGAGGGTGAGAATTAGGTGTTGTTAAACCCGATTCATTTCAGCATTTTAGCATGTTGTCACCTTTTGCATTCTATGGACTAGTAACTATGCTGATTACTTTGCTTCTTATAATATGTTTGCTGGTATTAGCTAAGATACTGCGCTTGAGAACCCTGCATTAGTAAATAAACATTTCAAATATGCTTGCGTCCTCATTTACTCCTTGTTTTGAATTGAAATGATTGTATAACGAAAGAGTTTCATGTGTTCCACGTTACCTGAGGTAATCTAAGTCCATGTTCTGGTTTGTCTAAGTATTGGGAGTTTGTAATGACCAATGAGACACTGTAGCTAGTCAGGTAGGGGATTTTGGGTACTAAGGTGAGTTTTGGCACACCCTAACTCACTGAGGTTCCAAGTCTCTATGCACAGTTCTGTAGGAGAACAGGATCCCTGCGACACCACGAAAGAGCATCTAACAATATTGCTGTGAGGCCATACTAGTGGCAGAATGCTCACTATACAAACTAGCATTGGCATAGCCAATAGGTCTAGCTTTTGGGACCTTATAAGTATTTAGTTATGCAACACAATATCCTTGGTGCAACAACATTTACTGTTGCATGGTTAAACACTTGTAAAGACCCAAAGGTAAGACCTATTGGCTATGCTAAGGATTGTTCTGTGTAGTTAAGAGAAAGGCATATGCAGGCTGCAAATCCAGAAAAGGCCTTAATGCTAAAACAGGCAGCTGTATTCTCGTTCCCGTCCACCAACAACATGCAGGAGTGTAGACTCTCTTTGCAGTACCTATTGCACCTCTGTGAGATTGTTCTAAATTTGAATGAGGTGTGTTTTTGTTTCTCTGGAAATTCTGGTAAATCTAGTTAACTAAAAAGAAAAAAAATCCTCCTATCAAGTACGTTTCGGCTAAAAATAAAAAGTATCAATGGAGGAGAAAGACAGAGGGTCAAGGCTGATTTGCATATGGCCATGTCTGAACTGGGGTGGTGTGGAGGGCAAAAAAACGATGGATTTAGGCCCAGATCTCTGTACTGGGATAAATGTATGACATTGTTCTGCTTTCTGTCCATCAACTGTTGTTTTTGCATTTGTCACCCCGAGTGGGATGGGTATGCTCAGACGTGAGTGCATGCTCTCCACACCACTGGAGTCAAGCTATCCTGGCTGAAGATGGCCGATAGCCAGAAACCGGTCATAGGATGCTTGATTCCGGTCCAGGAAAGACATGGCTTGGCAGTTCGGGCTGGACTGATCCCATGAGGCACAGGGTCAAGGCTGATTTGCATATGGCCATGTCTGAACTGGGGTGGTGTGGAGTGCAAAAAAACGATGGATTTAGTCCCAGATCTCTGTACTGGGGTGAATGTATGACTTTGTTCTGCATTCTGCCCATCAACTGTTGTTTTTGGAGACAGACAGCGGGACATTGAGTTTCCTCCATAAAAGTGAAAGCAAAGATTAGATCTATGTCATCTTGTGAAAAAGGACTTCCGGGGGAATTTTTTCAAACATCAAGGAAATTCTGAATTCTGAAATTTAATATGCTTGTTTTTGTTTGCAAATGGTTAATGTCCTAGTTCTGCCCAGCATCAGCTTCTCAGGTTCCAGAACTCTTACTGGAATCTCTGGAGCCTCTGACCCTCTACCTCACCACATCACCAACAAAGCTGGCAGCCTCATCGCACCCCACCTACGCAACATCGTCAACCTCTCCTTCGGAACCGCCACCTTCCCTGAGAGCTGGAAACACGCTGACATCAACGCCCTACTAAAGAAACCCAAGGTGGACACGAGTGACCTCAAGAACCTCCGGCCAATCTCCCTGCTTCCATTCCCAGTGAAAGTCATCGAAAAGATCGTCAACACCCAGCTCACCCGCTACCTAGAAGACATCAGCATCCTGGACGCCTCCCAGTCAGGGTTCCATAGCAAGCACAGCACTGAGACCGCCCTCATCGCCGCCACAGACGACATCAGAATCCTACTCGACAACGGCGAGACAGCAGCCCTCATCCTCCTGAACCTCTCCGCCGCCTTCGACACAGTCTGCCACCACACACTACGCACACGCCTCTTCGACGCAGGGATCAGAGACAGGGCCCTGGACTGGACCATCTCCTTCCTCACCGACAGAACCCAGAGAGTCTGCCTCCCCCCGTTCCACTCCGTAACCACCAAAACCATCTGCGGCATCCCGCAGGGATCCTCACTCAGCCCGACGCTGTTCAATGTCTACATGGCTCCCCTCGCCCGCATCGCCAGACTACACAACCTCAACATAATCTCCTATGCCGACGACACCCAGCTGATCCTCTCCCTCACCCAAGGACCCCCTCATCACCAAATCCAACTTGCACCAGGGTATGAAAGCCGCCACTGATTGGATGGAGGCAAGCAGGCTGAAACTGAACGCGGACAAGACGGAGATCCTCATCCTTGGGCCCAACCCCTCAGCATGGGACGACTCCTGGTGGCCAACATCACTGGGAACCCCCCGGCACCTACAAACCACGTACGCAACCTAGGGGTCATCCTCGATTCCAAGCTCAGCATGTCCAACCAAGTCAACGCAGTCTCCTCCTCCTGCTTCCACACCCTTCGCATGCTCCGTAAGATCTACAGGTGGATCCCGACAGACACACGGAAAACCGTCACCCACACCCTCGTCAGCAGCCGACTCGACTACGGAAACGCCCTCTACGCCGGAGCCCTGTCCAAACTCATCAACAGACTCCAAAGAATCCAGAACGCCACCGCACGCCTGATCCTAGATGTCCCGCGCCGAGACCACATCACCCCCCACCTGAGAGACCTTCACTGGCTTCCCGTCGACAAAAGAATCACATTCAAACTCATGATCCATGCATACAAGGCACTCCACAACACCGGCCCAGCCTACCTCAACGACAGACTCTCATTCTACACACCCAACAGGAAACACCGCTCCGCCGACCTGTCCCTGGCCGCCATCCCGCACATCCACAGAACAACCTCCGGGGGCAGGTCCTTCTCCCACCGCGCCGCCAAGACATGGAACTCCCTCCCTCTCTTCCTACGACAGACCACAGACCTCCCGGCTTTCAGAAGACTGCTCAAGACCTGGCTCTTCGACCACTAACTGCAGCCCCCCGCCCCCAGCGCCTTGAGACCCTAGCGGGTAAGTAGAGCACTTTACAAATCCCCTGATTGATTGATTGGAGTAGTTTGCAGCTCAAATACAGGATGGGGAGGGGGTTTCCAGTGGGGGGCTGGGGAGTTGCAGAGGAGGGTGACTGCAGTCCAAATGCAGGACTTTGCAGAAGTTGGGGGGGGTGTTAGATTGCTCCGAATGAGGATGGTTTGGAAGTGCAGTCACTGTGACAGCTGGGGGACAGCGACACCCAGATTGGAACAACAAAATGCTGGGAAGGAGCGTTGTCTCCAAACTAAAAGCCCAGGTGGACATGGGTTAGGAGCGACTGACTCCAGCATGCAGCCCAGATGATATTGGGACATATCTCATCAGCATGAGCACCGGGGATATTCGTGATTTCTTAAAGAGGCGGCTTCTGGCAATGCTGACTTTGGATCATACCTTCAGATGCGCCCTCACCCCCGCACTCAATTTGACAGAGTCCACAGGATACATGACGGTGTGCTCCAGCACCCCTGCCACGGCTCCGACTGTCATGTGGGTGCCCAGGGAGGCGCTGGCTGGCAACCTCTCATATTCGTGGCCCTGACCAACGGCAGCTGCCGGTTCCCTTGCCGCTTCCTGCTGCTCCGTCCCCAGCCTTGCTCCGCTATCACGGAGCCGCTCCATCTGCCCCAGGAGAGGGGCAGCAGCCGAGGTAATGAAGAGTACAGGAGGGGTGGAGCACAACCCTCCTGAGTGAAACACAACGTTACTGCATACAACTTCGGGAGCACAAGCAGCCTCGCTGATAGACCTGTGCAAAGAGCCAACTACAAGGGGCAGCGTATATCTAGACACCTGTGATTGGATGAAAGTCTTAATCCACAGCAATGAGCTGCCTCATTAAAGATGTCAGAATTAGCCTGCCTTTTTCTCCTGGTAAAACAACAAGTGGCGGCAAAAGTGAAAGCGTTTCCCTTGCGGAGCGAGCAGCGCCAGGAGCGATAATTGCTAACACATGGCGCCAAAGCTCGCTCCCGCAAGTGAATCGCCAAAAGTGCATGCGTTGCCATTGAAAGCAATGTAACACGTGCATGTTTTTGCCTGCAAAGCTGTTCGATTACAAAAGGTATTTTTCTTATTTAGCGCAGGCGCTGAGTAGGCGAGACCTAAAAACTAGCATAACTTTTATGTAATGCTGACGAAATACCTCGCTGTCAGATAAAACACCCTAATGAGATAAGGCCCGATGTGATGAATAATGCAGCTGTTATCGCACAATTATGCTGTAATATATCATGAGGAAAGTGGCAAGTCATTTTATGTGCGGAGATGAAGATTGTGCAATTTTCATTGAAGTAACTGATACGAATCCCTGTACACTATACAAACTGACTCACTGGTGTACTCTTGTACACATGCCAGCAAAAAAATCTCCTTGGCACGTAAGTGAGTTTTTTGGCGAGGTAGACCCAGCTGCATACCATCGCAGGCTCTTGATATGCCCTTTGTATTGTGTGTGAGTAATATTTTATCTTATGTGCTGCAATAAAAGTGTTAACTGCACAGTAAAGTATAGTGTCAGTGGCTGAGCTCTTCGCTGGAGTTTGCTGATGTTAATTTTGGTTTACTGCTGGACATTCGGCCAGAGCCGACTTTGGAACTGGGGTACCAGGTTGGAGTCCTGGCGTTAGCTCAACATCCTGTCATTCAGGGCAATTCACTTATTCTCCCATGGTAAAAAAAAATGGGTTGGATCTTGTGTAATGTAACTGGTGCTTATGTAAAGTTCTCCAATGCCTTTGGGCAGATTTCATGCAACAGAAAACAAAAAAAAACGAATCTGGCCAAATGGAATATATTATGCATAAAAATTGAAAGAGGAAAAAATACAAGGAATGCACTATTTACCCATAAAGTTAGAAAATAGAACTTAGGTATCCCACAACACTACAGTCCTCTATTGCTCAGATGCTAATGAAACACATGGGCCCAGATTTCCAAAGGTGTCATACAACACAGTGCAGCATCCAAAGATGTTGCGTGAGAGGGAACGAGAAGGAAAGCAGTCATTGTCCTGCTCTCTCCCTAGCTCTGGTGCACTATCAGGCTGCCGAGCGCCACGCGCACACCTTTGTACCATAGTGCAAAGGTGTCTGCATGGTTGCCGCTCCAGTACAAAATACTATGCTTAGACTAACTTAGAAACGTTTCCCAATTCGAATGTGTGATGTGCAGTGCAGCAAAGAGTGAAAAGTTAGGAGAAATAAATGCATTTCTCCTTATTATCGCCTGCTTCAAGGTGGTGTACTTTTCTGGTGCAAAACTCTGTTTAGTATTGTTAATAGATAGGGGTTTGCATCAAAAACCACGGGAGATTGCCTGGTAACACTCATTTGCCATCCATGGGACGCCCCCTTGATGAAGAAGGTTGCCTCGTTTTTGTGGCACAAACCCAGTACAAAATGTTTGTAATCTGCGTCATGATGTTTCCATCTGGAGGGAACCCAGTTACCCATATGCCCGACTTGTCTGCATTTCCTCACCTAGGAGTCTGTGCACACCGTTCTACCACCCTTGCACAGTTTTCTTCTATGGAAACAGCTAGCTATTTTAACCATTGTGCCCACGGGCACTAGAGCCACTGCAGATATTTCTGCCACCCTTTGCATGGGTGCCCACGAGCACAAAAGCCACTGGGGATACTGGTGCTGCCCGTTGCACGGGTTCACGTCTGCTTTTGTACAAGCCATATTAACTATGGTGTCCACGGGATGCAAGAGTCGCAGTGGATACTTGTGATGCCCTTTGTGCAGGGGCTCATTCCGCATGTGTGCGAGCCATTATTAAATAGGGAGCCCACGGGCGCAATAGCTGCTGCAGATACTTGTGCCGCCCTTCGCACTGGAGCACATTCTGTACTTGTGCATTGTGAAGTGGATGTTTCCTTCGTTCCACTGGGACTTGAATCCGTGACCCTTGCACTTTCACCATTTTACAGGCATATAGGCTCAAAGCCTGTATGGTCAGGGACTACCGACCATCCCCCTCCCCTGCCTTGTGCACCCCCACAATTATAAGAAATTGGACAATAGAGAGGAGTTTCTTTGGAAGGCGGGGCGTCTCACAACCCCTCTGCCATATTTATTAAAACATGAAAATAAATTTTAACATTTTTTAAATAAACAATATTTATACAATCATTTATGCAGAAAAAATGCAATTGACATTAGAATACAATCCATGTAGACAGGTATCCAAGGGCTAACCTTAACATATTTCTAATACAGAATATTTCATATCCGGATCCAATATTTTGGATCATAATCACACATTATTAATTTTTCTGCATGTTCTATTTTAGGGCCTATGGCAAGGTCGCTAACCGGTGTCAGATCCTGTAGGAAGGTGGCTACCTGACTATGGTTACCCCAGATTTTTTGCCTGTGTTTAGCTGGTTTTTTGACTTAGTTGACCTGGTTCCCTGCTAATCAGGGCCCCAGGCCATCTGCTCTCTCTGTAAAATGGATTCCATGTACCCTAGGTACATACCACAATTGGAAATGGACTCCTTGTCAGCCCCTGTATAATGCACTATAGGTGCCCAGGGCATAGGGGCCACCAAGGCCTACCAGGGGCTGCAGCATATCTTTTGCCACCCCTGGCTGGTTCTTAAATTGACACAACTGGCTGATCACTCAGCTGGGGTAAGGTGGTGTAAACACCCCTTGCTTAGATATAGTATACCTATATCTAAACCTATATCTGGACACATGTAAACCTGTGAGCCACTCCTATGGAAGGCCTCATCAATCCTGGAGGCAGAGTGCGTGGTTTTATGTGAGATGGAGCTCTAGCATGAGCTGAGCCTGTCTGCAGCTGTCGGGAACAACTCCCTAAGCTGCTTCAGGATAATGCCATACCATATACTCTTAAGTGCCTTATAATCCTCGCGGTTAAATAGCAACTTTGGTTTGGCTTTATCAAAACATGTCGTGTAAGGTGTCATACGATTTGGAATACCATCCCCTCGCCAGTTCTGGCAACGGGGATGGCATTCCACCCCTCTAGAGGGGTAAGACATGTTGCTTTACTTAAATGCGGTTAATTTCTCCAAAGACCTTAGATCCACAAAATGGATGCCTCTGCCACAGACAAATGTCTGGACCCCTGCAGTTGACCGAAACTCAACCAAATGGGTCCTGGACAAAGGGTTTCCTGTCACAGGAGGGTGTCACCGCCCTCCAGACAGGAGATAGTGGATTGTAGCAGGGAGGTTTGAAAGAAACCAGACACGGCTTGGGGCGCACAAGGCTGCCCCTTGCATAATCCGGCCAAACCGGTTCTGGGGCACTCCAGCCCTCGTGCCAGGGCGGCCTGGATCAAAGGAAGGGGGTGTATCCACCCACTTCCTGGGTCCCACCCATAGGGGGGGACCTAGCAGGTAATCACGCCCCCCAGATTCGAATAAGAGTGGGAGCAGTGCCAATGCACATCAGATTTCCTGGAAGAAACATTTGAAACGAAATTCTGGACCCTTCGCCCTCCATCTCAACGTGGAAGCCCGAAGAATCTCCCTTGTGGTCAAGGAGTGACCACCCTGCAGCAGCAGGCACCATCCAGCCCTCGACGTCTACTTAGTTGCAGTTCCCGCCGGAACTCGAGCGACTGAGATCGACGAGATCAAGCCTGCCTGCCTTCTAACAGCCCGATCCACAGTCCCTGCAAAGCTGAGACCCGTGGAGGCGACCGGAAGCTTGGGGCACGCCATCTTGAATTGACCACGAGACGCTGACCGTGCAGCCCACGAGTGACCCTCGAAGCTGTACACCGGGGTTTGAGAAGCCCCCACCCTGAGCTACTCCTGAGCCGAAGTTCAGCCCTCCACACTCGACGAGTGCTGCGTGGGGCCCTTCTGCTCTATTTGGCTCAACGCGTTGGCCCGGTCACTTGCCAGCTGGCTAGTGGTCCCTGTGCCGACGAAACTACTAAGGAGACTCGTGAATCTGGTTGCTCCAGATCCACACCAGCTCCCCTGAAAAGGAGCCCCGACTCTGACCTTCCTGGTCCGAGTGAGAAGCAATCTTCCGATCCCGCGTGGATTGCTCTTGCCAAGGCTTGTTTGCTCCAAACTTGAAGCCGACTGCACCAACGGTGAGAGCCTGCGTGGGACAGATCGTGACCTGCTCCTGGACGTCGCAGATGCCCCAGAGCCCACGTGACAGCGGAGAGAAGCTCCTCGACGACCACCTGATTGCGCCCGACATTGCCTGGTTCCGTCCTGGTTCCACCCTGGTCACTGCTGAGTGACCCAGACTCTGTCCCCTCTGCTTTCAGGTACCCTTCGACTTGAGTCCACCCTTGGACTCCACCGGACACTTCATCTTTAACCCGCCTGCAGCCCTTTCAGCTTCAAGCACCAAGAGCCTGCGTGTCAGAACCCGACGCCACTTCGACCCTGTGCACCCACTTCCTGTGGGTGAGGTAACTTTGCTCCGCCGGTGTTCCCACACTGGTGCACACCTCTAGGGTCTGTGTGTTAAGTTTTGTTCCTCTAGGTTCAGCGGAAGTGTCCTTTAACTTTAACTTTACAACTTTTACGCACCATTGGTTAACATTGGTGCATGCGTGCGCTTTCCGCACATCTCCCGAATCCCGAGGGCCATTCCCGACTTCAGCATTGCTTGTCCTGACTGCTCCCAGCGATTCCCTAGGCCCTAGGCCTAACCACTGCTCGAGTGGCATCTCTTATACCACTTGTTTAGTATATGGTTTGAGTGGCCCCCTGCCCTCATCCATAATTGTGCAACTTTGTATGTTTAAACAGTGCTTTTGATTTAACGCTTGTGCCCCTTTATTCATAAAGAATACTGGGGATTGTTTTTAGTAATAAATACATATATTTTTATAATATATACTTGTGTGGTGTCCTTTCATTTGGTACTACAGGATTGTATGTGGTAAAACAGCTCGCTTAACACGACCTCTTAAGTTAAGCCTTTAGGCTGCTTAGTCCATGCTACCCCTAGGATAGCTTGTCTAATAAGGTTGACTTACAACCAAACACCATAAGGGATTGTTTGGTCTGATAATAGGTGGTTCCAGAATTGGAAACATCACCTATCAGGCCAACTTCTCACATTGGTGAGCAGCGGTGGGATTTGAGCTTGCTGTTGTTTTACCATTGCAATCTTTGTATCAAATTGAAAGATCACATCAAGTACCTCTAGGTACATATAAATCAAAAGCTTAGCATATTAAGTTCTACTGAACTTAGTAGTTGTAGATAAAAGGGAGTAGCACACCCTGACTACAACTCACTAGCAAGGTACAGTAGGAAAACACTTAGTGTAGGTAAGTGCACCACTTACACCTCACTAGCAGCCATGTCTGACACAGGAAAAGCCTCAGGGTCTACTCCTGTGACAGTTGACCTTACCCAGGCAACTTTTGGATATGACAAACTAACCCGCAGAGACTTGATTGCCTTGTGCAAAGCAAGAGGGTTAAAAAGGGGCAGAAGCCCCACCTGCCAAATCCTGGTAGAAATCCTAGAGCAGGATGACTTAGAAAGGGCAAAGCAAGCTTCCCTAGAAACAGGAAATGGAGGGAACCCCCCTGTAACTGACCCCCCTCAGGAGGAAGATGAGGAAGAAGAAGAGGAGGAGGAGGACTCAGAAGTTCAGGATCAGAGGGGTAGCCAGGTTCCAGTTGCCAGGCTTAGCCAGGCCAACTTGGACCTACTGGGGAATGGAGAGGGCCAGCACCTCCCCAGAACCCACCATGGGATTCTCCCAGGCAACAGAAGAGTGAGATCTCCCTCAGGGGACTCTCATATTTCTAGTGCCTCCAGAGAATCAGAGAGAGGCATGACTGCTTCTCAAAAGCTAGAGAATAGGGCCAGAATGAGGGCTGTCGAACTCCAAATTGAGAGGGAGAAGGTAGCCTTGGCTCAAGCTAAACTTACCATGGCCCAAGCTAAACTTGCCTTGGCAAGAGAGCAAAAATTGTGTGGCTTAGATGCCACTGGTGGCAGCAATATTCCTAAAGAGAAACCCAGGTCCTATGATAGTAGAAACCTGACAAAGATTGTGCCCCCCTACAAGGAAGGGGATGACATCCACAAGTGGATAACTGCTCTTGAGAGAGCCTGCATGGTACAGCAGGTTCCTGAGGAACAGTGGGCAGCAATCTTATGGTACTCCTTTTCAGAGAAAGGGAGAGATAAGCTCCTCACTGTCAGACATGAGGATGCAAACAATTACAAAGTCGTCCTGAAGAGTGTTCTGATAGATGGGTTTGGCTTAACCACTGAACAGTACAGGTTGAAGTTCAGAGACACCCAGAAGACACAGACTCAGGACTGGACTGATTTTGTTGATTGTGCAACTAAGGCTCTGGAGGGTTGGCTACATGGCAGCAAAGTACATGACTTTACAGGATTGTATAATTTGATTATGAGGGAGCAGATCCTAAGTAATTGTCAGAACCAGCTCTTACACCAGCACCTGGTGGACTCTGATCTGACCTCTCCCCAAGAATTGGGAAAGAAGGCAGACAAGTGGGTCAGAACCAGGATTAGGCCTAAGAATCAGGACAGTAACCAGAAGAAGGAGTCTACCAAGCCTCAAGATAAGGGTGGGGATAAAGATAAAGAAAAGACTTCCCCAGGGCCCCAAAACTCCAAGAATGGGGGTGGGTCCCAAGACACTTCTTCAACTGAGAAAAAGCCTTATTGTTATGCCTGTAAACAGGTTGGGCATTACAAAACAGACAACTGTTGTCCCAAGAATAACAATAAAGAAAATATACCTCCAAAGCCAGCTTCAACACCTCCTGTTACTGTCAGCAGTAATCCCCCAGGAAGTGGAAGCACACCCAGGAATCTGGGTGGGTTTACTGTTGGAGCTCAGGTGGACCCTGGCCTATCCAGGTCCCCATCACCCAATGATCTTGTTTATGAGACTGGCATGGGGTTTGCCAACTTCTCTGCTTGCCCAAATACTTTGAGCAAGTATAGACAAGAACCCATCATCAATGGTTTGAAAGTTGAAGCTTTTAGAGACACAGGGGCTAGCATCACCATGGTGGCTGAAGGCATAGTCCCCTCTAAGCAACTTTTACCTGGTGCCACATACCAGGTTACAAACATTGATGGAATCCAAACAAATCATCCCATGGCAGTAGTAAGTCTCAGCTGGGGAGGTGTCATTGGCCCAAAGAGAGTGGCAGTGTCACCAAACTTGCCTGTAGACTGCCTACTTGGTAATGATTTGGAGATCTCAGCCTGGGCTGAGGTTGAACAGGAAACCCATTCTAGAATGGTAAATTCCAATGGAAAGGTTAGTGGGGCTGTAATGGCTACAGCCCCAATGCAAGATGTCCTTCCTGAAAAGGTTGGTAGGGCTGAGAAACTCTCTGCCCCATCTTTAGCAAAAGCTCTTCCTGAACAGAATAGCAAAGCTGTTATGATAACAGCAGAAACCCAAACTGAGTCTCCTCCTGAAAAGGTTGGTGGGGCTGTGATGGCCACAGCCCAAACTCAAACTGATATGTGTGTTGTGAAACCTGAAATGATGGATAACTCCACACAAACTGAGAGCATGGAGGAGGAAGAGAAATCTCCCCCTCACCAGACTTTAGGACAGGATCAGCCTCCTCAGGGAACTGATCTTACCCCTGATGAAGGAACTGCCCCAGAGGTGGTTGGGCCTAGCCTGACAGAACCCCTGATGTCAGTGGACCCTTCTCAGGTGGGACCCAGTCTGGAGCAGGTAACCTGCCCCTCTCTCCCTTGCCTTAGCCAGCCCAGGGCTGCAGAGGACAAGAAGGACAGTGAGACCCAGGGGGCCCCCTGTCAAATAAAGCACCCCCATCAAAAGATTAAGGGCACCAAAACTAGTAGCCCTAGTAAGGTGAAAACTTTAAAAACTCCTGAGGGAGCCCCCTTAAAAACAGTTAGGGACCTCCCACAGATGGATTCTGTTGGGCACAGCCAAACCTGGGACCCAAGGGGCCCAAACCTGAACTGTCCCTCCAGCAAGCCAAACAGAGGGACCCAGCCTCCAGCTTTAGGTAGCCAGAGGTTGACCCTGAGAGCACAGTGCAACTCAGTTAAAGAAAGAAAGGCACACATGGTGGAAGATAATTGGAGGAAGCTAAGCCCTAAATTAGTAGAGCCTCTCTTCAATACTCCATATCCAAACAGCCTTTAACTTTGCATAAACACACCCAAGGTAGTGATTCCCTATGGTGGAGACCCTCTAATACCCCAAGGGTGAGGGACTGCTTAGTGGACCATGAGACAGGGGGTACCCATGCTAGTGCAGGTACTTCCTTATATGGCCACTCAGGCAATATAGGCTTACCTGGCCAAGGATAGCCTTATCTCCTTTCGTTTGGGGGGGGGGGGGGGTTATGTAGGAAGGTGGCTACCTGACTATGGTTACCCCGGATTTTTTGCCTGTGTTTAGCTGGTTTTTTGACTTAGTTGACCTGGTTCCCTGCTAATCAGGGCCCCAGGCCATCTGCTCTCTCTGTAAAATGGATTCCATGTACCCTAGGTACATACCACAAATGGAAATGGACTCCTTGTCAGCCCCTGTATAATGCACTATAGGTGCCCAGGGCATAGGGGCCACCAAGGCCTACCAGGGGCTGCAGCATATCTTTTGCCACCCCTGGCTGGTTCTTAAATTGACACAACTGGCTGATCACTCAGCTGGGGTAAGGTGGTGTAAACACCCCTTGCTTAGATATAGTATACCTATATCTAAACCTATATCTGGACACATGTAAACCTGTGAGCCACTCCTATGGAAGGCCTCATCAATCCTGGAGGCAGAGTGCGTGGTTTTATGTGAGATGGAGCTCTAGCATGAGCTGAGCCTGTCTGCAGCTGTCGGGAACAACTTCCTAAGCTGCTTCAGGATAATGCCATACCATATACTCTTAAGTGCCTTATAATCCTCGCGGTTAAATAGCAACTTTGGTTTGGCTTTATCAAAACATGTCGTGTAAGGTGTCATACGATTTGGAATACCATCCCCTCGCCAGTTCTGGCGACGGGGATGGCATTCCACCCCTCTAGAGGGGTAAGACATGTTGCTTTACTTAAATGCGGTTAATTTCTCCAAAGACCTTAGATCCACAAAATGGATGCCTCTGCCACAGACAAATGTCTGGACCCCTGCAGTTGACCGAAACTCAACCAAATGGGTCCTGGACAAAGGGTTTCCTGTCACAGGAGGGTGTCACCGCCCTCCAGACAGGCGATAGTGGATTGTAGCAGGGAGGTTTGAAAGAAACCAGACACTGCTTGGGGCGCACAAGGCTGCCCCTTGCATAATCCGGCCAAACCGGTTCTGGGGCACTCCAGCCCTCGTGCCAGGGCGGCCTGGATCAAAGGAAGGGGGTGTATCCACCCACTTCCTGGGTCCCACCCATAGGGGGGGACCTAGCAGGTAATCACGCCCCCCAGATTCGAATAAGAGTGGGAGCAGTGCCAATGCACATCAGATTTCCTGGAAGAAACATTTGAAACGAAATTCTGGACCCTTCGCCCTCCATCTCAACGTGGAAGCCCGAAGAATCTCCCTTGTGGTCAAGGAGTGACCACCCTGCAGCAGCAGGCACCATCCAGCCCTCGACGTCTACTTAGTTGCAGTTCCCGCCGGAACTCGAGCGACTGAGATTGACGAGATCAAGCCTGCCTGCCTTCTAACAGCCCGATCCACAGTCCCTGCAAAGCTGAGACCCGTGGAGGCGACCGGAAGCGTGGGGCACGCCATCTTGAATTGACCACGAGACGCTGACCATGCAGCCCACAAATGACCCTCGAAGCTGTACACCGGGGTTTGAGAAGCCCCCACCCTGAGCTACTCCTGAGCCGAAGTTCAGCCCTCCACACTCGACGAGTGCTGCGTGGGGCCCTTCTGCTCTATTTGGCTCAACGCGTTGGCCCGGTCACTTGCCAGCTGGCTAGTGGTCCCTGTGCCGACGAAACTACTAAGAAGACTCGTGAATCTGGTTGCTCCAGATCCACACCAGCTCCCCTGAAAAGGAGCCCCGACTCTGACCTTCCTGGTCCGAGTGAGAAGCAATCTTCCGATCCCGCGTGGATTGCTCTTGCCAAGGCTTGTTTGCTCCAAACTTGAAGCCGACTGCACCGACGGTGAGAGCCTGCGTGGGACAGATCGTGACCTGCTCCTGGACGTCGCAGATGCCCCAGAGCCCACGTGACAGCGGAGAGAAGCTCCTCGACGACCACCTGATTGCGCCCGACATTGCCTGGTTCCGTCCTGGTTCCACCCTGGTCACTGCTGAGTGACCCAGACTCTGTCCCCTCTGCTTTCAGGTACCCTTCGACTTGAGTCCACCCTTGGACTCCACCGGACACTTCATCTTTAACCCGCCTGCAGCCCTTTCAGCTTCAAGCACCAAGAGCCTGCGTGTCAGAACCCGACGCCACTTCGACCCTGTGCACCCACTTCCTGTGGGTGAGGTAACTTTGCTCCGCCGGTGTTCCCACACTGGTGCACACCTCTAGGGTCTGTGTGTTAAGTTTTGTTCCTCTAGGTTCAGCGGAAGTGTCCTTTAACTTTAACTTTACAACTTTTACGCACCATTGGTTAACATTGGTGCATGCGTGCGCTTTCCGCACATCTCCCGAATCCCGAGGGCCATTCCCGACTTCAGCATTGCTTGTCCTGACTGCTCCCAGCGATTCCCTAGGCCCTAGGCCTAACCACTGCTCGAGTGGCATCTCTTATACCACTTGTTTAGTATATGGTTTGAGTGGCCCCCTGCCCTCATCCATAATTGTGCAACTTTGTATGTTTAAACAGTGCTTTTGATTTAACGCTTGTGCCCCTTTATTCATAAAGAATACTGGGGATTGTTTTTAGTAATAAATACATATATTTTTATAATATATACTTGTGTGGTGTCCTTTCATTTGGTACTACAGGATTGTATGTGGTAAAACAGCTCGCTTAACACGACCTCTTAAGTTAAGCCTTTAGGCTGCTTAGTCCATGCTACCCCTAGGATAGCTTGTCTAATAAGGTTGACTTACAACCAGACACCATAAGGGATTGTTTGGTCTGATAATAGGTGGTTCCAGAATTGGAAACATCACCTATCAGGCCAACTTCTCACAGATCCTTATCAAACAGCCACGCCCTCACGTATGAGTGCGCATGCATGAGGGCAGAGGGCCCGTTTACCTACTTACCCCCCTCCCGGTTACCCCCGTACGCTCCATGAACTCCATTAACCTAAAGGGGGCCCTTGCATTCTGCGCCGTTTAATGACATCATAGTGCAAGTGCGGGGTGGCCAACCAGCCTAAGGAAAGCGTGACTCCCCCCTCCCCCACACCCATCCAACCAACCAGATGTACTGCCCCTGGAGTTCTAGGAGAGACCCTCCCCCTGGGCGACCCCATTCAAGAATGGTGCCGCCCCCTAAGGACCTTAAATGGACTGCTCACCAATCATGACCTTACCACCACAGGCCAGCATAGTTACCCGACTATCTGCCCCCACCCCCATCCTCCTACTCTGCAAGGTCATGCCCAGACCTACAACCCCCTAGCCATGCCAAGATGTTCTCCAAAAATAAGTTGTTGCCCGCACTAGTCAGGTGAACCCCATCTTGTAAGAAGCACTATTCCCCCCGGCACACCCATGTGGTATGTTTTGCAATTGAGGTGACCAAAACAATTTCTCTATCTTATTGTTGATCCTCTTTACTGAGTGATTCAATGCTTTGACAGAATCCACCCCCCCTCCATCTGAGTCTAGGAATCATCTGGGACCAACCCATGGTGCAGCCCTGGCATGTTTTAGCTAACAGGCCTAGCCCCGAGATTATCTCTTCCATCAGGCAGAGACACCCCCTACCATGAAAGGAGACCCTGAAACCTGCCTGTTCCGCCCTCTGTCTGTAATTATTCGAAAGAAAAACAGATTTAACACGTTTCACATAAGAATGACAAATAACCCTTACAACTTGTGTCTCCTTTTCCTGTGCATGGGTCCGCTGTGATGAAGATACTTGCTGGTGATGTGCTGACGGCAGTTTCCGCCCTGCGTGACAGGTTCGGGAAACTGAAATACAAGCAAACAAACAAGACCGGCATCAGCGTAATTATTCTGCCACCCTCACAACATGTGCAGCCGCACATAACGCTTGTAACAGTTAGAAGACCATCTCTCAATTCTCCTCACACTGCTATTGTGTAACCCTCTAGCAGCTGCTTCAGTGGCAGCCCCTATTCGAAACGAATGTGTCCCAAAATCTTTCGGATTTAAACCCGCCTTATCAATTGCCATAGCCCACACCCTTTTGAATTGAAACCTGGTAAGTGGGGTACCATCTGCATGCATTAATAATGCCCCCCCCTACTGCGCCTACTCTCTGGTTAAGGATGGCCTCCATATGCATCACCGGGCAGCATGGATTAGTTGGATGGAGTACCAGCCCTCACCACGGGCTTCCTGATCAGTTTTTGATTTGCTGATGTTAATTAACAGTGTAGCACCTAATATCCTTGTGTGCTCAAACTGGAGTCCACCTAGCAGGTCCTGCTTATTGCTAGCCACCAGTTCCCCTACCCGGAATGCCCCATAAAAGGCTAGTGTAAAGGCAGCTCTGAACAATAGTACCTCCCCCGATGAACTGCAGATGGCACACAGGGCATTTAATAGTGATGCCAGCCGCTCTAAACCTATCGGTTGCCTCGTGTCCGTGATGGTTGCCTGGAGGCACCGCCACCCCTTTAGCGCCTTCCTCACAATGAAAATATTTGTGGGATCTTTGGCACCCATAATCTGTGCAAAGAAAGAAACAACTGCCATGTGCCGGCTGGCTGTCGCTGCGGAGCGCCCTTCCTTGTGTAATGCATCTAGGTACTGAGTGAAACTCCCTGCCTGATCCCATCTTTCTGCCCAACCTTGTCCCAAAAAAGTACAGTAAGACAAAAACGTCCCTTTGTAAGCGGTTGTGGTCCTGGGCGCTAGGTTAGCTGCCACGCGGTTCTGTAGCTGGGGGCACCAATCTGCCAGAGCGTTGCTGGGAAGTGTGTAGGCGTCGCCTCTGGAGATGGTAGGTGTTCCCTGAATACCTGCATCTTAAAGCGAGAGAGTGCATCAGCTGCATTATTTAACACCCCTGGGACATGTTTGGCCCTAAACTGTATGCTAAGTTTCATGCACACCAGCACCATTTCCTTCAGTAGGCGAAGTATCATTTTACACCGTGCCACCTGCGGGATGATACATTCCACTACTGTCATGTTATCAGACCAGAAAATCACAGATTGATTACACAACTGATTAGGCCAAACTGTCAATGCAACCCAGATTGGAAATAGTTCCAGGAAACATATATTAGTTGTCAAACAACTGATTAGGCCAAACTGTCAATGCAACCCAGATTGGAAATAGTTCCAGGAAACCTATATTAGTTGTCAAACCACTCTCCTCCCACCATACCGGCCACTGTTGTGCCACCCACTTGTTTCCAAGTATGGCGCCAAATCCCACACTGCCCGCAGCATCAGTCCATAAACCTAACTCCGAAGACGTAGTGGGGGGACCGAGTCACACTACCCTGCTGTTGAAGCCCCCCAGAAATGCGATCCAAATACGCATGTCCTAGCGGGCCTCGGCCGGCAGTCTCGTGTGATGGATCTTCTCTCGCAGACCTGTCATGGTCTGCGAGATTGAGCGGGAGAACGGTCGCGCCATGGGTATCACTCTCAGTACAAAGTTCAACTGGCCCACAGTCTGCTGTAGCTGATGTAGTGTCACTTTGTCCCTGGCCAAACATTGCTGGAGGGCTGCTCTAAATTTCATGATTTTGTCTTTAAGTAACCTAAAACACCCCTCTACTGACTCCAATTCAATGCCTCGGAATTCCAATATGGTTGCTGGACCCACCATCTTTCCCGGCACCAGCGGGACCCCAAAAGCCCGCATGAGCACACAAAATTCCTGCAATGCCCACGGATACTCCCGCGAGCCGGCCGACCCGAGAAAGAGAAATTCATCCAGGTAATGCATGACGTGTTGGTGTCCAGTCGTCTGTCTAAAAATCCATTCCAAAAAAGAACTGAATTTCTCAAAACCTAGCAGATGCTGATCTAGAGGATGAACCGGCAGTAGCCGGAAAGCGGACTCAATATCCGACTTTGCCAACAAGGCTCCAGGTCCCAAAGTCCTCAACATATCCACCGCCTGGTCAAAGGAAGCATACTTAACGCTACAAATGTCTTCATTGATGGCGTCATTTAGTGATGCGCCCCTAGGCGCTGATAGATTATGGATCAGCCTGAACTCACCCTCATCCTTCTTTGGCACCACGCCGAGAAACAACATTGTGCACAGGGATGTGATCAAAAGGCCGCGCTATCCTGCCTAGGCGCAGTTCCTTTGCAATGTTTGTCGCTGCCACATCTGGGTTGTCCCCAACAGATAGTTGACTCCTACACTCTGCTGTTCCGTTGTATCCCACCGCTGGGATCCTAAAGTCCTGCAAAAAACCTTTTTGTAACATCCTAGCAGAGGCATGGTCTGGGTACCTGTTCAGCCAAGGAGTCATAGCCAGAACGTCAATGGGTGAATGCAACACCAGCCGTACTCGCTCCCTATTCCGGTTTCTTTCTTCCCCTGTTTCCAGAGGCTTTACCTTTATTGTGGCATGTTGTTTCTGGGTGGGAAGGTTGGTTACAAATGGAACATGCATGTCTGAACTTGCATGTGCCTTGTGCCCTGGTGCATAATCGCTCATTAAAATCCCAACTGCTCCCTGCCCTAAGGGCCGTGCCACCGCCCTGTGCTGGCCGAAAGGGCTGTTGGGATTTGGAGGGGTAGCTTCTGTTCCAACACGGCCTGCACTACCAGGTTGTCCTGCCGTAAACTAGACATACCATGACATGGAATCAACCTGATCCCAGGAAAGTGAGGAGTTAAACTCTTTAGCTTTCCTAAAACTCATGTCATAGTCCTTCCATCCTTTCCCCCCATATTTATCATGGAAAGTTGTGATCCTACTCTGGTAACACGCCATCTCTGACTGCAAGTTAGGGGAAGGCTCAGCTGTAATCGCCATAAACACTGAGAAGGCTCTAATCCAGTTGTTCAATGTCTCTTCCACCCTGAATCTCGCCATTTCCACCCGACATTCGCTAGGCAACATCCAATCCTTCTGCTTCCTAGCGTACTCCATTTCCCTGTTTTCCATAAGCAAAGAAAACATATTGACATATTTACCCACCCAAATTAAATCCTTCACTTCTTGTGTTACATGTTGAGCCAAACGTTCCCTCCTGGAGGGTACTGTACCCTCGCCCAGCACTGGTAATGCCACCTCCTTACCAATTTCCCGGCACGCGTTGGTTCTACCATCTTGTCCTTTCCGGGTTTGCTGCCTGGACATGCTGCTTGTGGAGGAATAGGCGTACTTGCCCCTTGGCTACTTGGGGCAGTCATGATCCTTGCCACCATCTTATGCGCCTCTGCTAAAGGATCCTCCCCCACCTCCTTCGCACCTACTCAAGATGGTAACATCCCCCTTATTCCTAGCCAAGGGAGAACTGCGCTATCTGTGCCGCTAGCTCCGGTGGGACCTGACCAACCCCTGCAGGTGCTGAGACCGGGATGGGGCTGCTGGGCTTGGGACAGGACTCCCCGAGACTGGCGCGGGGTTAAACGTGGGTACCACTGGGACCACCAGAGGCACTGCGCTTGGTGTTGGCACCGGCGTGGCAGGTGCCGGTGTTACAGGTATAACTGTTGGGATTTGAGGAGTAAGTATAGGGATCACCGGTGGCATCACCCCCTTCAGGATCCCCCCCAGAAGGACCCTCTCCCCCATGTTGCTTTGGGACTCGGCCATTCCCCCTCTTGACTCTGGCCCGCTTGGGTGGTGGATCCAATTCCCCCCTGGGCTGCGGGGGTATTATTGTTCGCTTGGGCCTTCCAGATGACCCCACCTGATCATCCAACCTCTGCCTGAGCTCCGCCACGCTCTTTCCTATCTGATCTACTTTCCCCCATCTCCTGTTCATTGTTGCCATACTACGCATCATACCTTGCAGCATAAGTTCCATGCGGGAACATTTGGCGTCACGTCTACTGTCCATCTTCTTTCGCCTCGCAACTGTTAGGCCACCTACACCTGTGATAACACTGCGAGCACAATGTATCCCTGTTACCCCAGGACCTAACCCGGCTTTTACCTGCACAAAGTTGGGGGTAAACAGACTGGCCGTAAGCACCACGCAACTGGGACCGTGCCACACCAGCTAGCCTGGGTGTTGGGCGAGCGCACTCTAGTCCCGCGGCCCACCAGAAGCAGTGAAGTGCAGGCCTGCCTGTGTCCCCTGATTGCACTGTCCACCGCTTCGCTCCCCGTCGTCTCAGCAAGAAGTCCCCACCTCAATGAGGTCCTACGATGAAAACTAGATTAGCATATAGCACTGCCACACAAAAAGCCAAAAACCTATGCAACCTTCTAGCTGTGCACTCCAGAATCAGTCACTCAAAAGAAAGGGAGTATGCTGTTCAAATGCAAGGCAAATAACCTCTAGACTAGGCATCCAAGCCCTTTACATGAGCATCAGTTAAATCACGCAAGCGTTAAAAACACAAGAACATTCAGAATCCTTTAACCTTCAATGCCTTTAAACACCCTCAATTTTTCAAAACTGTGTTTATTAAAACATTGCCATGCGATTATCCTCAGTTTGCCACACTCACATTTAAAATGTCCGCCACACTCCCGATGTCCTCCTGATGTCTGCGCGATTCACCGCACGCTCCTGCCGCTCCTCCGGCTTTCCGCCCGACCTGCAAAAGGAGGAAAAAGAAAGAAACTCTGACGTGCTCCGGGTCCAGTTTTCGCCCACGTAGGGCTCTTGGGCTGGAAGACAAAAAGGAGAAAAAACGGTAACAGCCTCAAGAGGCTGTTGCCCGGTCATTGCCAAAATCTCCGCCCACGCGCGGAAGCAAGCTCACCTGCCAGACAAACGCCTGAATTCACAAGACTATAGGACGCTGTCCTATGCCGGCACGCTGATCCAAAAGGTAAATGAATCAGAGCCGACCCTCCTTCTTTCACTGCCCATGTTACCACATACGGAACGACCGATCAGACTAATTGATCGCTCCGTCCATGTCTCCTTTTCCATTGGACTCGTGCTGGCCATCGGCAGACTCCACACGGCCGTTCCGCATTCCCTGCCGGTGGGTACTACTTGATCTCATGTACCCATGTAATAACCTATTATTCTCAATTGGTCTAGTACCCTACCAGTAATGGCTGCCCTCCTTTTTAATTACAGTGCCCCCATACAGGTTTAAATCCCAATTGACGATCGCCCTAGATCGCACGAAATCAAGCGCCTCTCCAGGTAAACCCCCTTCCTTTTACTCACCTCCTACCCTAGACCACCACCTTCCCTCCCTGATATATTCTTTTTCCCTTGCAGCACGCCCCAAGTTAGACAACCAAGTCCTGATGATGTTCCTTACTAACGTGGATCGAAACGCCGTCGACTTCACAGCTCATTAATAGGCGTACCTCTCTAATGTGGTTCAAATAATGTAAAACAATCCTTAATCTGTGATACCACTCTGTCACATGATCTGAGCCACCCACTGTAGATTATTTGCACCTTGTTCACTGTGCGCCGTCCATGCTGTTCACCCTCTCACTTGCGTCCCCACCCTCACTACATTCACTTTTGTAGAGCACCAAGTTTTATATGGTTGTCACCAATTGAGTTTATGCAGTGCTGCTTATAACTGTATACCACTGACCATGAATTCATATCATAAAATAAGATGATTGAATATCTTGCTTTAAATCAAAGAGTGTTCTCCTTTTTCCTTGCTAGCAATGCGATGCGCATGCATGTTTAATTGACTGTTATTTTAACCTATGGGGTTCTACTAAGTCACGCATTTGCTTAGATGCGTCACTTTGTAAATATGGCGCATTGTTTATGCAGCTGCTGCATTGCAAAAATTGACACAACGGCGGCGCAAAAGTCTTGCAATGGGCTCATAAATAAGCCCCTCAGTGCAGCATAATGGCTGGCAGCATTGCACTGTGTCACTTTGTTGTAAATAAGGCCAACATTTCACAAAATTGCCCTTAAGACCGAAAGTAGTAAAAAACTTGCAGCTACAAACATTTCTAAATGGCGTAATGCACAATACCCATGTACAAATGCCTGTTGTGCCCATAAATGCTGGTGTTGAAGGATGCTTTGCGATTCTGGTGCAAAGGATGAAATGCTGGGCCTTTCCGTCCTGGGTGCAAAGTCCCACAAGGAGGGGACAGAACAAACAGAGCCTTGTGCACCGCAGAATTTGCATCAAGCCTCTGTGGCCGGAGGCCCGGGGACGAAGCTGTACTTGTAAAGTTTAACAATGTTATCAGCTGCGTGGAAAAGCGTCACAGGGCGCTCCCCAGAGAATGGTGTCAGGGCCTGGGAGTCCCATCTCTGAGAGCCTGAGAAGGGCAGGATTCTGAGACGCAGACATAGGAAGGAGGACGAGGGGTGGAGAAAATACTGAGCCTTTGTTTATAACAAATGCACTGACCCCGAGGATGTTAAAATGCCGCTATTGGTATTGTACATTGGTTACCAGGCGCTGGCCTCGATCAGTTCGAAGGTGCTCCTTTCATAGGCATCAGGAGGATGAAAGGCTGAGTCTGTGCAGTTAGAGGTGGGGACCACCGATATGCCAGTCAGCCTTGACTTTGCCCCTTGAAGAGCACTGCAGCTCTTCTAGGGGCTCTGTGAGTCCTGGGTCGGTCGGTGGCTTCTGGGCGCTATGCTGCATTGTCACTGGGGTACCAGGGCCCCCAGTGATGCTGCCGCTCCAGATATGATCAAGGTTCGCCTCTGGGCTTGGGGCTCTCTCTTGGGGGCGAGGGGCAGCAGGCGGTGGTCCAGGCCTGACACTTAAAGTAAGACAAAGAAAATAGCACTCAGCAGCCATCAGGGCCCAGTGAATAAAAGGCCTTAGTGCACCCGGACGCTAGACGTCAGCTTCATAAAGAAAACCATAAGGTGCCCGAGTCTTCTGCGACCGAGGGGCCTCATTTATGAGGCTGTGCGTCACTTTTACGCCACCGGTGCGTCACTTTTTGTGACGCACCAGCAGCGTAAAAAATGTGCCTTGTTGCACCATATTTACAAAGTGACGCATCTAGGTAGATGCGTCACTTTGTAAACCCCTGCGCTACATTATACCTGCGTCAGGTATAATGTATGCAGGGGGGGCGTTCCCCCGCAAAAAGGCTCGTAGAAGTGACGCAGTGACATCTATGAGATTTCACTGCGTCACTTCTAGGACTCCGTTGCGTCAAAATCTTGCACCTGCCCCACAGCAGGCGTAAGACTGACGCAGTCCCTTTCACATGGGGCTTGCCCCATGTGAACGGACGCATTGCTGGAGTTGCGTCACTTTTGTGACACACTTCAGCAATGCGTCACTTTTGCGCTCACAGATACGTCAGAAATACTGACGTATCTGTAACTCCTTGCGACATGATGCGTCATACATTAAATATGACGCATCAGGTATGGCGCAAGGAGGGCGCACTGAGAAGTGACGCATCGCTGCTTTCACGCAGCGATGCGTCCCTTCTCATAAATGAGGCCCGAGGTGTGGTCCAGATGTATGTTTACAGCTCCAAAGCACTAGGGTCATATTTATGGCAAAGTAAAGCAACGCAGCCCAGCAGGTCCCCTTGCTGCGCTGCGTTACAGGCAAAGGGCAGGAATGCACCGTATTTAAAAGAATACTGCGCATTCCTTCCTTGGTCCCTGCACTGGCGCCATGTTGGCTGCTAGTGCCAATGTGCACCATGGTGCAAGTGCACCTGTGTTGTAGGCAGGATTGTTTTTGTGCAGGAAGGGGCAATGGATGTGCTGGGTGAGGGGAGCAGCACCAAACACGCACGGGAGAAGAAGTACACGTGGGAGAGAGCAAGAAAGCATATGCATACCGTGGGCTGCTGATATTTAAAAAAAAGTAGATCGCTCTGATGCAAGCAGGGGAAAGATGCATGCTCTCCAATCAAAAGGATGGCAAACAAGCTTAGTCCAGGGGAGAGACAAACAAATGAAGAGGAGGGAAAGCCATTAAATAAAAAGTAATGAGCTAGACAAGAAAACCAACATATGGTAGGCAACGGGCTGACTCAAAGACCACTGTAGGTATTGGTATTGTTCTCAGTAGATCCAAAAAGCAAGTTTGTCCTTCCCTGCAAGTAAAAATGTGTCCTGCCAGTCTTCTCAGGCTATGGTGTGAAGGGCGCATGAATGCATTTTAACAAACAAGGCAATGATGCTTGTTGATGTTGTCATAATCAGTGTGTGTGGTGTCTAGATGGCGGTCTTCGCACAAGATAGGGGTCTCTAGTTGGCAGTGGTTTGCAACCCTGTCCAAGTAGGGACCCTCACTCTAGTCAGAGTAATGTACTTACACACACAAGATAACCCCTGCCCCCCCTCACCCCTCCCGGTAGCTTGGCACGAGCAGTCAGGATTATCTCAGAGGCAAGGTGTAAAGTATTTGTACACAAACACAGAGTAACACTGTGAAAACACCACAAAAGGAGTCCACCCCGTTTAATAAAACAAGAAAAAACAACATATAATCCAACATACACAAGTCAAGATATCACCTTTAAAGTTTAGTCCATTGAAATCAATGGATGCGTTTGTTTAGCAGAAAGTACCTCAGATGTGTCAAAAACCACAGACATACCAGGCTCAGTGTAGGTAAGGCGCCGGAAAAGGAAAGTGATGCTTTGGTTCCTTACTACTAGCATGGAAGGTGATATGTCGGTTCCGTACTGTCAGGGAGGTCATGCGTCGGTTCCATACTGTCAGGGGAGGTAATGCCGTGGTTTCTTACTGGAAGGGGAGGTGATGTGTCAATTTCTGGACATGTGGCCTTGGTTTCTTACTGCGGGGCAGTGTCAATGAAGTATCGGCATGTGTCGAAAATCCAGGCACGCTGCATTGATGCAACAGAGGTGAAGCTGGCACTGCAGAGATTTTCCAGCCGCAAAGCAGGTGCTGCATCGATTTCACAGCTGCCAACCAGGTGCTGTGTTAGAGTCAGAGCTGGAGTCATGAACATCAGTGACACAGTGCTCAGGACTCACACTGAAGTGATTTTTCTGACGCGCTGCAAAGGCGATCTTGGACCTGTGGTGAAAGCTGTGGTTGATGCGTCGATCGGGAACCACGATTTGGGGCAAGCAGCAGTGATGCGTTGATCTTTTGCAGCGATGTGTTGAGAAAACAGGTGCTGGGAGTCGGTGCGTGGATTTTCTTCTGAAGATCACCACATTCTACTTCCAAGGTCGCAGGAATTGGATTAAACATCACTTGGCCAGTCAAGGCGCTCAGCTGAAGAGCCCAGGCACTTGTAAGTAAAGTCTTTGATGGCCCTGAGACTTCTTAACAGGAGGCAAGCATGCACAACCCCTTTGGGAACCTTTGAAGCAGAATGCAGAAAGCAAAGTCCCGTCCTTTCACTCTCAAGACAGAAGCAGCAAGCAGTATGTCAGCACAACAAAGTAACATACAGTGTCAGTCCCTCCTACAGCATTAAGCTCTTCTTCCTGACAGAATGTCCTCAGTCCAGAAGTGTTCTAATTTTGGAGTGGCAGAGGTCCAATACTTATACCCCTTTCTGCTTATGAAGTAGGAAAACTTCAAAGGAAAATCTTTGTAGTTCAGAAGACCCTGACTTTCCCTGACCTGGCTCCAGACACACTACAGGGAGGTGGAGACAGCTTTGTGTGAGGATGGGCACAGCCCCATTAAAGTGTCAGTGACAACTCCTCCTACCACTTTAGCTCTGGAACGCCCATCAGCCTGGTGATGTGCCATCAGGATATGCAGGGCACAACTCATCTCCATTGTGTCACTGTCTAGAGGGAATGCAAAAAAGCCCAAATATCAGCCAACCCAGACGTGTAGTCTACAGACAGGCAGAGGCACAGAATGGTTAAGCAGATTCATTTTTAAATTGTGAGTTTAACTACCCCAAACTCCAATTCTCAATTAGCTCCCATTGGGACATTACGCTTAAAATATATTTCAAGGCACTCCCCATGTTACCCCATAAGAGGGATAGTCCTCGCAATACTGAAAAACAAAATTAGCAGTCTTTCACTATTAGGACATGGCGGGCGAAAGGTGGGGTGGGGGGTAGGCTGAAGGCCGGGCAAATACATATGGATGTTCCCTGTCCCAGTAAGGAGGAACCCCCATGTGGGGCTTTTTCTACTATGGAGTTCGGCTCTTTCCATGGGATACTCCTGGGGTGTTGCTGATTTTCTTGTGTGGCCTCAGGGCCCTGTGCACATCCTCACTGTCAAGTAAGTGGGGAAGTGCAGGTGCCTTCTTACACAGGCTAGGAAGAGGTGCTGCCCAGTGTTCAGAAACATGGGCAGGTCGGCCAATGCAGACCAGGAAGTGCGCACTTGTATTTGAGAGGAGTTAACTATGCGCCTGGGTGCGCACTGGCCCTTTTGCCATTTTTAACAATGCTGGCTGGTGAGCGCATATCTGCATCCCTGTAGTTGTAACACCCAGGTCATCCCTGCCGTCCGGCGGCCTGTGTCCACATGCTTGCACCTATGGTGGTTGTGACAAGGTGCCCGGCCCGCTGCCGCAGGCTGGGTGTGTGCAATCACCCCCATAAGGGGGTGGACCCGAATCTGGCTGGCTTGGGCAGGGTAATGAACACACAATCGCACTTAAGGTGCTGGGGCCTGGGTGAACCCCTGGCCCATCTGCCATCGCAGACCAGTGTGTGCACACACTGTCAGCTATCGTGGATAAAAAACTTTGTGAGAAGAGGGATGAAAGGATTCGCCTCATTACTAATTTTAGTAGTGATAGTGCCAAACTATATGGTATACTCAATAGACATTGGCACCTTTTGAGTATGGACAAGGATCTTGAGCCGTATATTGGAAATAGACCTGGATTGACTTTTAGGAAGGGGCGCACTTTGTCCAACTTTATTAGTCCTAGTTACCCAGTAAAGAAAATTGAACCTGATTGGCTTACTGCAAGTACGACTGGCTTCCATAAATGTGGTAAATGCAGTTCCTGCAGATGGGCGAGAACAAAGGTGAAGACTTTTAACTATAATGATACTGGTGACTATTCAATAAATATGTTTATTAACTGCGATACCACATTTGTGGTTTACGTCATAGTGTGTTCCTGTCAAAAAATCTATGTAGGCAGCACCATTAGGAAACTAAAAGAAAGAATGGTGGAACATTTCAGAGCGTTAAAAACAGGTGATACCCGCTATCCTATTGCTTCTCACATTGTCAGACACTACAATGAGAAAGAGAAACATAAATTTACCTACCATGGTATTGATCATATTGAAAGAAATCCGAGAGGTGGGAATAGACAGTTACAACTAAGAAGAAGAGAGGTTCTTTGGCTAATGAAGCTTAAAGCGGTTGAACTGGGATTGAATATTGATCATGAGATGGAATACTATCTGGGAAATGACTGAAATTGTTACTATTGTATTCTCATTTATATGATTATATCATTATGTGGCAGCTTCTATACTGTGTTCCTTGAGGATCTGATTGCTGTTAGTTTTAACTGACCTTGATGAATGAATATGTAATTAAGAATGATATTATCAATGTGAGTACGTCGTTATGTGACTGTGTTCACATTGTTTACCTTCAGTTATAGACTGTTGTTACGTTGTATTGATTTCATGTTCATATTACAATTTTCTTACATACCTATTTTTTCTCCCCCTCTCTCCCCCACCCCCCCTCTTTTTGATTTTCTGCTTACTTTTCCTTTATTATTTAACATCCCCCGGGGGAGAGGTGTATTTTTGGATTATTGAGGACGTTTTTTATATTGTGATGTGTAGCTAGATCGTAAAGATGCTTACTATGACCTACTTACTCTCCTTTGCGGCGCGTGGATGTACTCCAGTCGCGTAGTTCTCTGTAAAGACACTTATTATGGTATAGGCCTTTGTCACTGCGTACATTTCTTGTTGTTTATATGGGAATCGGTATATTTGTTATGAACGTGTACTCCTGTTTAAGTTACTTAGAATTATTTCGAATGACCACTCTAAGATGGCGGATGCTTACTGATGACTCTCCGCTGCCGTGGTGTTTACGTGACATGCTGCTAGGCAACTAGGACGCGCCCGGTGTTTACTTTACTTTCTTTTCCTAGCTCAGTGCGCTATTTATTTATTATATTATAATTCATTTTACATTTAGTGACTTTGATGTACGCGCTAGCATATCATTGTATAATATGCTACGCTCTGTATCATGATGTTATTTTTACACCATTCCAAGATGGCGTCCACGGGGCTAAACTATAAATAGCCATTACAAGATGGCGCCCGTGTAGCACGCGGAGCTTAATACGAATACTCTAGGCAGACATGCGGTAAGCTTTGCTCTTGGTGTGAGTGTTAGTATTGATTTACATGGTAATGTAGTGTTGTGACAAAGAAACTAAGGGTTGCATTATTTACTTCTCCAGATATTGGAATTACTGATGGATTACTTACGAATTGGAGGACTTTGAGATTTTCTGACTTGGGTAAGATCACGTTTTAGAGGGTTAGGTAGACTCACAACCCTGATATGTATTTGGCTGTTACATGATATTTATTTGGTTACAGAGTGGAGCTTATTATTACTTGGAACTTAAGGAATCTACTACATTTATATTACTTGGATATTTTGGACAGTGTTACTCAAGATTATTAGTCGTGCTACATGACTGACCATATACTTATATGGTAAGTCCCAGATTAATACTCTCATACTTGTCCTTGTTATTTCGAAGGTGCATATCTGTGACCGGGGTTTGTCTTGTTTTGCTTCTTTTGTGTATTCTAGAATACATTACAGTGGTTAACTAATTGAATTCAATGAGGAGAATTGAATACTTGTGAACCTTCGTTGATGGTATGTGTTACTAGTTGACTTATAATTTTTATATCTAATTTATCTAATTACTTTGGTACTTTCCTTTGAGACATCGGTGGTGATTCTAGCTCTTTTCTTGGTAAAGGGTGTTTTTACTTTACTCTTCACATTAATCGGTGAAATGTGGTGGAATAATGTAATTGTTTATTTAGTAATGATATTTGAATATTGGTTATTACTTGCTTACAGCCCTGAAGAAGTCTGTTTGTCTGTGACTGACAAGACGAAACACGTGTTGGCTGTGCCTCAAAAGCTACATTGAAAATTTGGAATAAAGAAAAGAAAACTTCATTACCTGTTCATTCAGAGACACTTTTTTATTTAGAATTATTGAAATTTACAATTTGAGTGCTTGGTGGAATTTTGAATTGCTCTTAGCCTTGGCTTTATTTTGAGTGGTGGTAACCTGCTCTACTCCGCCTTGAGCACCAAGTGGATTATATTATCTGCATTGTACATTCTTATACACGCTGTGCGCTCCTGCATAACCGTTACCATTGTTATTATTATTAAGCTATCGTGATTACACTAATGAGCAGCCTGCCATCGCATTCCGCTGTATTTGTGCTTCCTCACCTATAGTGCCCATGAATGTGTGTGCCGCCTGCCATTGCAGGCTTGTGCATAAGCACTGACACATGTATTAGTTAAACCTGTGTCTAGTCTGCTGTGGCAGACTCTGGCTGGCACACTTGCACCCCTGGTGCTGGGAACGGTGTCCTACCTGCCATCGCAGGTCGTGTGCTCACTAGTGAATGTGCACGCATGTAACGAGGAATAGCTGTGTATTTTCACTACCTTCCCATCTTCCCATAGGCTAACATGGAAAAGTTGTTGACATAACTTCAGGCTGCAATAGTGGTTTGCAATGGATAAGGCTCATGATGCTTCCTATCAATGGATTCACCTTGCCAAACCCTTTCCAATGGTAAAAGCGGTTTTGGCATAACTCACTTAGAAATGCCACTAATAGAATATCGACATTTCTTTGCCTTAAGAGTCTTGTGTGCTGTGGTGCCTGGCTACACTGTCCACCATGATCAGGGGAGTACATCTGTGCATTTCCCAAGTGGCAGCCATACACTATGGGCATCTAATGGGAAGAAACACTGGATTCAAGCTAGCCTGGCCGATGAGGAGTGTTAACCCAAAACCGGTCACAGGATGCTTGTTTCCGGTCTAGGAAAGACCTGGCTTGGCAGTTTGGTCTGACCTGTTCCCATGAGGAACAGGGTCAAGACTGACGTGCACATGGCTGGGTCTGAAGTGGGGTGGCAAAGTGATCTAAAGAACGATGCTGGATTCAACCCAAATCTGTGACTGGGGGTGAGTGTATGAAATGTTTTAGTGCTGCGTCCATCATCTCCTTGTGTTTACTTTGTTTGCCCTAAGTTGGCAGGGTATGCCCAGATGTGGGTCCTCTGCTCACTTTGCCACTGGATTCAAGTTAGCCTGGCTGATGAGGGGTGTTACCCCAAAACCGGTCCCAGGATGCTTGTTTCCTGTACAGGAAAAACATGGCTTGGCAGTTCGGGCTGGATTGTTCCCATGAGGCACAGGGTCAAGACTGATTTGCATAGGGCTGGGTCTGAACTGGGGTGGCGAAGCAATCTAAAGAACGATGATGGATTCAACCCAGATCTGTGACTGGGGTGAGTGCCTGAGAAGTTTCAGTGCTCCATTTATCATTTCCTTGTGTTTGCTTCATCCCACGAGAATGGCAGATCCCTACCATTTGAGGGCCAAATGGAATAGATTGGAAAGGGATGTTTTAACACTTAGCTTCAGGGCTGGATCATGGCCCCACTAAAATGTACACAAAAATTAAGATCTGCGTTTTATGGCCCAAGGCAGATAGGCCTACAATTTAGGGGAGACATCTTAACCCACCCCTAACTTCAAAGACACATGACAGTATAACTACAGGTGCCATTCTTCAGTAAAGGGTAGGATATACTTGCAGGGACACGGGACCGGAGAACTTGGACTGCGTGGTGCACATTGCCCGGGGACTCTGTTGTAAACATAGAGGATAACTGCCCATGAAGGGGACAGCGTGCCATCTGAATAGTGGTTGACCTAGGCCGAAGACCTGCTGAAGTGTGGCTCCCTGTACGGTGCTCTCCAAGGGCCCATCTGCAGCACTCCTCTTCTCCTGGAGATCTCAGGGACATTAAAGATCTCCTGAGAAGGACCTACACCATCTACCTGTGACATCTGGAAAGCGGTGCCCTAACTGCCCACATCGACTACTGATAGCGTGGTGTGCGCATGGAATTAAGACTTGTGTTTGGAGACTGGATTGTCTAGTGTAAGGTCTCTTTTGTGACGCTCAGTGCATTTATCATGTGTCTGCTGTGCCTTGCTTTACACATTGCACCTGAATTAGTCTTGACTGGTCAGGGCCAAGCTACCTAGGGGTGAGCACAGGTTATACAGCAAGTGTACTCACTTACCCCTGACTGGAGCAGTAGGCTCTGCCTGGAAGGGGGTATCTCTTCAGCCAACCTGAAAGTGCCAGTTCCAACAGCTGTGACCTAAAAAACAGCAATGAAGGAGAGAACTTTGACTAGGCTTTGTGTTTCCCAGACGCAGCACAGTTTATTCATTTTATTGAGTGCTAAACCCTGCAGTTTCCAGCCCCTCTGATACATAGTCCATGCAAGCCATAATGCACGGAGGTAGACATTTTTACTCATTTATTATTTTACAGTATCCTCAAGCAGTAATGGCTCTAAAACTTACAGCCACTGCATTTGCCCTGTATTTGTTCAGTATGTGTAACTGCTCACATTAAAAGCAGCAGCGTTTCCTCTGTTTACCTCTGTGTAAGTGTAGGCTGAACTTACAGCTTCATGCAAAGACACACAATTTCTGCACTATGTAGTTTTTTCATTGTTCGACAAGGACATGAACAGTCCAATAAGCAGATAGTGATACTAAAGCGAACATGTGTCTTATTTTGCAGCACGTTGTGAATAAAGTACGAGCGAACAGTCCAAGGGGAATGCAACCCGTGATAGAAAGCACTATGCATGCATGCATACAATATACACTTTTCATATTTGTTGTGTTAAATCTTCCAGAAATAGCAGCCAACAGATACACTCTGGGGGACTAATGCACTTTTGTTTGGCTGGAACATCACTTTTGTGATGTTCTGTTGGCGCAATGCGCCACAGAACATTTATAAGGCCACATTTAGCCACTTTACGTGGTGTTTCATGACCTTTTAAATATGTGCCCCTTTCACGCAGAAAACTGCTTCAAAATGCCTTTCCATTGGTGTTGCTGTGGGTGTTCGCACGCAACATCCATGGAATCTGGAGCATTCCCAAATTTCCAAGAAATCGTAAACCTGCGAATACTTCAGAACCTAACGCCACCCAATGGGTGACGTTACCTTTTTCCCAGGAAAAACTGGACCTGGACTTGGACTTTTTTCCTACCGAAAGTCGTGATGCAGTTCCACATCAGTCAAACCATCACCCTGCTGGTACAAGCAAGTCCTGGGCACTCAACAACAATAGTAGATATGGGAAATTGTATCCTTGAGTGTAAGTCCATAGACAAGGGTCCATTCAATAACAATTGCAGAGGAGTTGATCCAAATTTCTTTGAATTTTCTTTGTGTTGTAATTTACTCAGCATAGAGCAACCAGCCGACACGTGTTTCGTCAGGGTGACAGTTAACCACTGACTCTTCAGGGCTGAGCTGGTATGAGCCAGATGGAGTAGTCGAGACACCAGTGATAATTCCAACCCGGTGTGCTCAAAGCTGACGGGTGGGTACTTGCGTCAGGTAAGAGAGAAATTTCGGTGGTAGGATGCATCAGGTGGTAAAATCGAGAGGCAGGTGATAATTCCAACCCGGCACGTCTCAGTATGGGTGAAATAAGGTTTTGCAAGGAGTATAGTGATTACTGAAAACGCAGTAAACAGGATATTCTGCCACGGCGACTTGTATTAAAATATAATGAAGGGGTGTAGCTACAATGAAACAAATTTGGGCTGAAATCACTCGAAATCACTGAAAAATCAGAAATAGACATTTTATTTAGATTTCAGAAATGCAAGTATTAGCAAAAGACACATAGGGGCCCATTAGGATGGCGGGCGGATCGGGCCTGGTGGGGGCGATCCTTGCTCTGAAAACCCCCCGCCATATCAGGATGGCGGGGGGACCGCGGCGGAAAAGGTATAATATGGTGGCGGTGTCTATGAGACACCGCCAGCCATATTATGATGGGCCAATGTGAATGCCTTTCCTTGGCGGCAATGCCGCCACGGAAAAGCATGCGGAGAATCCCTGCGGGGGCCCGTTGCGGACCCCCTGGGACTCTGGGGGGTGGAGGGTGCACATGGGGGGTACCTAGGGTACCCCCTGCATTTCAAAGTGCAACATGGCAAGCACCGCGCGGTGCCTGTCATGTTGTGCTTTGAAATGCACAACGTGCATTTTTACCATAGCGGCGGGCGGCGCTTTCAGCACCGCCCACCGCAATGGTAAAAATACAGGATGTGCCCGCCACTGTGGCGGGCGCATCCTAATGCCACCATCTGGACCCCCGCCCTTATGGCGGGCGGTCCCTTTTTCCGGTGGGATGGCGAGAGGACAAAGGGGCATATTTCCAACAACTAGCGATAATTTTTGTCTCTAACTTGTTTAGAGACAAAAATTATCGCCGCACATCGGCGATTTTTATCGCAGATAAACCTTGCTATTAGCAAGGTTTATCGCAAATGCGATAAAAAACGGCCGTAATGCATGAATATCGCTGAAAAGTCAGCGATATTCATGCATTATCGAGCAAATGCTCTTAGCCATGTTATCCACCTCCCATTGGATAACATGGTGAAGAACTGCTCAGGGCAGGTGTTAGCTTTTGGAGATATTCGCACTTAGCGCGAATATCTCCAAAAGTTGGTAATAGGAGATAGCGATGTTAGCGACTGTTTCCAGTCGCTAACATCTTGGCACGCCCACTTTGCATGTCATTAGTGATAAATATCACTGACATGCAAAGCGGGATCCAAGATGGTCGCTATCTCCTATTAGCTGTCACTAACTGGTGTTAGCGACAGCTTGGTAATAGGGAGATAAAAGCTTTCTTGGCTTTTAAAGCCAAAAAAGCGGAGATAAACCCCCTTGATAATATGCCCCAAAGTCCGCCCGTCATCCTAATGAGGGCCATAGTTCCCAAAATTCATCCTTGCTCCTAACTTCCCTGACTAATAACCTCACCTAAAGTTCAGACCACATTTAAAAGAAATAGAAAAATTATTCAAAGTCTTACATCTCAGGAAAAATCAGCATACGGACAGCATCTCGGGAGGAAATCGAAAAGGAGTTTTTCCCTCACTAAAACCAGCACTTTTTATACCTTTTTCACCAGCTCTATCTATCTAAAAGAGTAACTTTCAGCATAAATTCTTATTCTGATTGGACAATTTGAGGTGGATGAGCATCACCTCATCATTATAATATTCAATTCTCTTCCGTCAGCTAGATTTTTAAAAGGGTCTTTGTTTTGGGCAATGTCCGGCCTAGTCCTGTTCTCAACTAGCAACTTCACGAGATCTTCTCACGTTCAGAACCATTGTGCTCATCCTTTTTGGCAGCCATCTAGACTTCCAGGCCACATCGTCCTTGAACTGCATTCACTCCAGGCGGTAGGCAGACAAAATATTGAGTTTTAAATATCGGCATACAATAATGTTGATGTTTAAATATCGAAGGGAAATAATATAGAAGGTAAGTTATATCGATATGTTTAATATCGATGTTAATAATATCTATGTTACTAATATCGATGTTACTAATATCGATGTTAGTAATATCGATATTACTAATATCGATTTTTGTATGATTTTTATGTATAATATTATGTATTTATTATGTATTTAATCTTTATTTATGTAATTTAAGTACATTTTGTATTTTAGTACTGTAGCGGGTTATGGCTTTATAGGGGAATAGGGTGGGAAGTCATTTAATTATACTAAATTAATTATACATTTTTAGGAAATATAAATTAATTTTAATTAATTGGTATTTAATTTTTATTAATTGGTAATTCATTTTAATTAATTGATTAATTGATAATTATGTTCTTTAGCGGGTTATGGGTTTATAGGGGAATGGGGGGAAAGTCATTTAAATGTAATTCAGTAATTTTTTCTAATTCATTGTTTTGTTAATTATATTATTGTTAATTAATTATTAAGTTGTAATTTATTATTATTAATTGGTATTTATTATTAATTTATTTGTACTTAATTATTTATTGCTAATCATGTTTATAATAATTATGTATTGATATTTGTAAATAGTTTAGATTTATTTAATAATTAATGGTTGTATTATTTTAAGTTATTAATTTAATTATAAGTATGTTATTTTTACCTTCTACGCTATCCAATACTTTCCCTACTGTTGCACTCTCTGGAGTTGGAATAGTTATTTTTACCCCAATGCTATCCAACACTTTCCCTACTGTTGCACTCTCTGGAGTGGGAATAGTAATTTTTACCCCTACGCTATCCAACACTTTCCCTACTGTTGCACTGTCTGGAGTGGGAATAGTAATTGTTACCGCTACGCTATCCAACATTTTCCCTAATGTTGCACTCGCTGGAGTGGGAATAGTAATTTTTACCCCTACGCTATCCAACACTTTCCATACTGTTGCACTCTCTGGAGTTGGAATAGTAATTTTTACCCCTACGCTTTCCAACACTTTCCCTACTGTTGCACTCTCTAGACTGGGAATAGTAATTTGTACCCCTACGCTATCCAACATTTACTTACATTTTTTAATTTGTTTAGCATTTTTATTAATTTTTATTTGTATTATTATTTTATGCGTATGCATTTATTTGTAATTTATAATATTTTTATTTATTTATAAGTTATTAAAATTAGTTTAAAAAGTATATACTATGTATTATATTTATATCATTAATTAATTTGTTTTATTACATTGTGTATTATTTATTAATTTTAAATATAACATATTTTTAACTATATTTATTACATTTATAAGTATTATTGTATTTATATTACATATTTTTTTAATTTAAAAAAACTATATTTTTTTAATAACAATATTTTTGACATCGATATTTTTTTTTCTATATTTTTGTACTTACCTTGTTAGAGATAGCATGTCGATATTTTTGTAATCGATATTTTTGTTGCGATATTTTTGTAGGTAGATTGTAATCGATATTTTGTCAGAGATTCACTCCAGGCACAAGCAGCTCGCATTCGAACTCGGACTTGGGCTTGCGCATGCTCAGTTCATCTTCTATTCGCAGTTTAATAAGTCAGCCATATTTTCACTGGGCCTCACAGGCCAGAATGGGAACTATCATAGAAACAAACACAAACGAACGTTAATTATGGAAATTTAACCCTTCTGTTTACCTCCCCCCTTACTAAGGTTTTCCCTAAGAGTAGTTACCTATAGAATAAGCAACATTCAGGCGTAATATGCTCACCTGTTTCCACGTTTTGCCACAAAATACGTAAACAAAAAGCACATTTATGCCGCATTTCATTATTTCAAAGCTGCTTATTAGTTTAGGACACGAGAAAATCACATAATTAGTTAATTATGATTGCAACATAAGCAAAATTAGTTCCCACGTGGATTTGGGTGTGTGCATTTCTTATTCTAAGTTGGTTAATTACTCACATCACTCAATTAGTTCAAGTTATGGTTATGTAAGTGTGATTTTGCAAGGGGTACACAAAATTTTGTTTCTCCACCTTGCTCCATCACATACACACACGCAAATCTAGCTGAGCGCCACTATCTCCTATTACAAAAACCCTCTCTTGTGTTCATCACCCTGCTGGTGTTTTATGCTCCGCCTTATCCCTCTGAGAAGGAGGATAGACTCCATTGCTCGGAAACAAGAGAGTGCTGAGCTTCTACACTGATCGCACCAAAGACCACCGGGTGGGCGATAAGCTCTTTGGGGGGTTCTCTAAAGCAAAAAAAGGCAAGGTAGTGCAGAAGAGAACCAACTCCTGCTGGATCGTTCTCTGCATAAAGATCTAATACACGTTGGCTAAAAATAAGCCTCAAGAAGGAATGTGTGCTTGTTCAACCAGAGCCAAAGCTGCTACCACTTCTTTAGCATGTGGGGACCCTTTCCGATATTTTTGCCACACGGCTACATGGGCATCCATCCATATGTTCACGAAGCACTATTTCCTAAACAGTCTGAATTGCAGCGAGAAGCATTTGGTTGCTGAGTCCTACAGGACGTCCTGGTTTGAGTCCATTCACAGACCCGCCTCCAAATAGGTACTGCTTTGGTATGAATCCAAAAGGTGAGGGATCTTTGGCTAGAAGTCTCTATCAGAAGAGCAAACTACCTACCTTTGTTAACAGTCTTTCTGGTGGAGACTCTATCTAGCCACGGATTCCTCACCGGTCCTCCCTGCCTGCCCTTTCTTTGACTGGACTCCATCTATTAATAAGCTCCAAAGTGTATAATTTGCTTTTGGGGCTCTGCATCTGGGACTCAAACAACTTGAAAGCAACTGATGTGGCGTTTAAAAAGGATCACATGTCATTTCCGGACCAGAACGAGGTCCATGCGGAGCCGCAAGGCACCATGGGGCATATAAGCAAGCTGAAGTATCGCCGCTTTTTCGGCGAATTGTGCCGAGAAAGCAGCGATACTTCCAGCGCCCTATTAACAAGGGCATGCTAACGCCTGCCTCAAGCCCACTTTGCATGTCAGCGAGAAACATCGCTAATGACATGCAAAGTGGGCGTTCCCATGTCCAACCACATGTAAAATGTGGTTGGAGATGGGAACACCCTATTACCAAGGCAGGCGTTGGGAGAAGCAGACCTGCGATAAACTCGTTTATCGCATGTCTCCCAATGCCTTCTCTGACCAGGTGTTAAGGCATTGATAACATGGGGGTGTGGATCATAACGCTGAATCCACCCCCATATTATCAAGGCACACATTAGCGCGTGAAAACAATGTTTGTTTTGATGCGCTAATGTTCTATATCGCCGACTATCGCCGGATTTAATTCCGCCTACGTGTTGCCCATTGATAATTACGCGCTAACACGGCGAAAAAATCCGGCGATATGGAAATGTGCGTTGTGCGTTATATAACGCACATCTAGATAATATGCCCCCATGTTCCGACGTGCAGAGGTACCGCTGAAAAGTATTTGTATTCAGTCTGATGTCTGAGGAGTATTCAAAAGGTGATGAATCTGTGACTAAATAGAGTCTACCGGAAAGAGCATTACCAAAGGTAAGTAACTTGGTCTTCTGTAGTCTTACACACTGACGGGGGAAAGATGGCGGCCGGCTGCTGAGACCGGTCGGGAGCTCCGTGCCTGAGCTGTGGGATGAATCTGCACGAGGAGGGCGCTTCTGCTACTGAAAAGTTGTTGAAGGCTAAGAATAGAAAATGACTTGCTAGCCAATTCACGACAAAAAGCCCCGAGTTTTTTTTGTTTTTTTTCACGGTACTGGGATATGCCTACCTGTCCATGCGCGTTAAGTGAAAAACCTCCGAGTCTCTTTGAGGAGCTGCGCACGCTACACACAACTCACCTTTCTTACACGGTGTAAGTTGTTGTTGAGAGACGAGTTTTCCTTCCGCGCTGCTCCTTCGGTCTTCAGTCTTCGGTCCTCTGTCTACCCATGGTAATTCCCCTCGGCGTCCAAGTCCCCGCCCTCGCTGCTGAAGCAGAGGCAGAGGTACTGAGCTCTCGTACTTCGAGGGCGTTTCACTTCATCGATGCATCGGTGCTCTACACAGGAGCAGACGCCAGTAAGTGGGAGGCAGCAGTGCACGCTCGGCATAACTGCAGGAGAGCGGTAAGCCAGTTCTCAATTTTTGTTAGAGGTAAGGCGAGGGGGGTTGAGCTGCTCAGAAGTCGGGCTCGACTTCTTGGGGATTACAACAGCTTTGAAGTCCGGGGAAATAATAGGTTCAAGGCGCATCTGCCCTGCTCGGAGTCTTTAGCTAAACTGTATTGGCCCCAGCTGAATAATATAATACACCAGGCTGACACTCCTAATCTGAGAATCCTGAGCAAACTAAGTAATCCTGACAAACTTATTCTGGTGGATTACCCTGCAGGACTCCTGGAAGACAAAACACCACTACCGCACCCCTTCTATTTTCAGGGCCAATATACTATCAAAGGGAGGCTTGTTGGAGTAAAAGTGGAGGGGGAGGAAGTAAGTTCAGATAACGTTTCATCATCCTCTGAATCGCTAGTGCAGACCCGGGACTCGCCTAGTTCCCATAGTTCCCATAGAACAGGTAAAATTGATACCAAAGGGGGCAAAGCACTTACACCGGATCCTGAACCTGAACCTGTACCTGAACTGCAGGAAAAATCCTCATATTTTCTAAGGAACAGGCAATTTCTTAAGAAAACAACTCCTTTAGTCTTTAAACCGCCTGTAATCCCACGTGTTACAAAGAGAGTTTCGCGGAAGGCACTGAAAAGACAAAAAGGGAAACCACAAAATAAAAAGGGTCCGATAGAAGGGAAGCTGGAACTAGGTGATAAAAACTCCACCCTCTTTGAGGTCCTATTTCAAAGTACAGGAGAAGGCACAATCTAAACTCATTATGGAAAGCTCTCCCTCATCAGTATTATCTGATGTCTTATTGAATGACCCGAATGACCCGAGTGACGCTAGTAACTCCCTGGCAGAGGTCTCCAGGAGAGAGCAAGAAATTCAGGAGCATGAAGGGCCTTTGAACCCAGCCTTACCTCAGGACTTAACTCCGAGACTATCCCTCGGCCAGAGCTTGAGTCTAGCACTAAACACATCTTTGGACTCTTCTGAATCCGCATCTGTACCTGCTCTTAGTTGTCCAGCCTTGTTCTCCTCTACAATTTCAGAAAATACCGTAACTATCTCTGTTCCTATTTCTGTACCTAATACCAACTCTAAATCTGTAAACTCCCAGACCGAATCAAAAAACAGTATGGAGGTCTTAATGGAAAGGATGTTTGAGGAGATGACATCCAGATTTAAAATATCAGAGGAAAATCAAATCAAATTACATGATAGATTTGAATCCTTGGACTCAAAACTCCTAGCGTTAAATGAGAGAGTCTCCACAGTGGAGGCAGAAGCTGTGGGCCTGTCTAAGAGAGTTGAAGTAACAGAACGGAATATTAGAGACTTGAAGGCAAAGGACAAAAACATAGAGGAAAATCTTGAGTCACTAGAAAACCAGTCCAGAAGGTCCAATTTGAGATTTCTTAATGTCCCGGAAGGACGGGAAGGGCCAGATATAAAGAAATGTATATTATCGTTAATAGAAGAACACTTCCCATGGAGTAAAACCCTAGACCTGGAAAATGATATCCAGCGGGTACATCGTGACCCTTTCGGGAAACCTAAAGAAAGAAAGAATCCAAGAAAGATTCTGGTGAATTTCAGGTCATACAATCTTAAAGAGAGGATTCTGAGCGAAGCTTTAAAAAGTGGGGCATATACCAGAGATGACTGGTCTTTTAGGATTAGATCCGACATTGCGAAAGTGACCCAAGATAGACAATGGGAACTAGGCCAAAAAATGCCCGAACTAAAATCTCTCGGGGCAACAGTACAAATGAAGTTCCCAGCCTCACTTAGGATTATGTGGAGGAATAAGATGTACAATATCAAAGATCCTCTAGAAGTGGACTCTCTTTTAGTGCTGATGCGTGATCAAATTCAAATACAATCCCTTTCCTAGTTTGAAAACACCTACACACACTTTAAACTCTCAAAAATTATGCAGCAGAACTTTGTAACAGTTATAGCAGTAGCAACCTCAAAATAGCTCTTTTTATGAACCAGGCACGGGGTTCAAAGTGGGCTATAATTAAGACCCAAAGGAAAGGGAGGCTTTCCCAGGGAGGGAGTGTGTTTCCCCGGGCCTTCTTCTTTCTTTTTTTCTGTTTATTGGATATAACCACAACCACAACCACAATTGGTTCTTTTTACTCTCAAGAAGAGAGGGGGGGGGGGGGAGCACACGGGGGATGGGAGCAAAGTAGGGAAAAATAAAAAAAAAGTCCTCATCTTAAAAGAAAGGAGATAATCAGGACTCAGTGGGTTAAAAATGGAATCCAACCACTTAACAGACAGAGATGGGAAGGAACCTAAAGAATATAAAAATAACCTCTTGGAATGTTAATGGGTTAAGAACTAAGAGCAGGAGACGAAAAATCTTTGAATATCTAAAATCTATTGATAGCGAAATTTTAATCTTACAAGAGACACACTTACTTAAAAAAGAATGGGAGGAGATAATTAAAACGCTCCACTGGGTCGATGATTATGTATGTACTGACCAACAGTGTGTTATAAAAGGGGTTGTTATCCTCATAAAAAAATCTTTGAAAGCGAGAATCTTAACATCTGAGACAGACTCTAAGGGGAGATGGGCCTTAGCTAAGATTAGTATACTTAACAACACTTTTATTTTAGCAGGGTACTACGGACCTAACACAGACGACCCTACCCCACTACAATCTTTATACTCCCAACTGATCTCGGTAAATTTTCCTGTGATTTTGGGCGGAGATTTTAATATCATTCTAGATCCCAAAACAGATCGAAACCCTAGAGGAAAACAGGATACCCTGCCAAAAATGAGAGAGTGGTTGGGAGTATATAAAAGAGACTTAAGCCTTACTGACGTATGGAAAGAGAAGGGCATCAAACAGGATAGGTACACCTTTAATAATAAAAAGCTTGGTATACAATCGAGAATCGACTACTTCTTAATAGATCAGGGGCTAGTAGACAAAATTGATAATGTGATTCACCTTCCCGCGCACCTCTCAGACCATTCGGCTGTCCAAGTGACACTAAAAATAACTAGCGATATAACGATTCCGAGATGGACACTGGATCGCTCAGCTCTCCTAGACCCTGTATTAATTGAACAACTTATACAGGAGACTGACCTATATTTCCAGGCCAATAATGGGAGTGCCTCACCCCAAACAGTCTGGGAGGCATATAAGGCAGTAATAAGGGGCAAGATCTGTAGCCTAACTATATATAAATCAAGGGAGGCAAAAAAAGAGATTCAGAGAATAGAAGAGAATATAAAAACACTGGATCGACAGATCTTGATAGATACATCATCCCCGAGATGCCAAGACATAATTAAGGAAAGGCTTAAACTGAAGGAAAATTTATCGACATTACTAGAAGGTAAAATCAAGGAAAGATGGGAAAGTAGTAAACTTGCCCATTGTGAATATGGAGAGGGTTGTGGAAAAATGCTTGCGTGGAAGCTTAAAACAGATCAAGCTAGAAATAAAATAAATAGTATAAATCCAACAGACAGTTCTCAAAATGGGTCAGAAGAAAAAGTAATAAAGGAAGAATTTTCAGTCTTCTTTTCCAACCTCTATACGGAGGATTGTAATCCTAAAATTGAGGAAATAACCAAATTTCTAGACGCACAGAACATCCCAGTCCTAACCCCTGAAGAAAAAGAAATTTTAAATAGCGAAATAAAAATAGAGGAGGTAGATCAAGCAATAAAAAAACTAAAAAGAGGTAAAGCAGCAGGTCCTGATGCCCTTCCTAATGAATTCTACATAAGGCTAAAAGACATTCTGGCTCCCCAACTAACAGTGCTATTTAACAAGATTTTTATAAATAACGACAAAATCCCTGAGTCATGGAATGATGCAACCATCTCCGTCATTTTGAAATCAGGTAAAAACCCGAAAAGATGTGAATCTTATCGCCCAATATCCATCTTAAATTGTGATTATAAGATCTTCACCCAAATTTTGGCAAAAAGACTAGGGAAAATTGCGGGGTCTCTAATAAATTCTAACCAGAAGGGCTTCGTGGCAGGAAGACACCTTCAAGACCTCACACAAGAGCTGATTGGGGCAATTGACATCGCCATCAAGAGAAAATCCCATTATCAATAATCACGATTGACGCTGCCAAAGCATTTGACAGAGTTAATTGGTGCTACTTAAGTGAGGTACTAAAGAAGTTTAAGTTGGGGGATAACATCGTAAAAGTTGTAAAAAACATCTACAACTCTCCTAGAGCTAAAATCTTAATTAATGGCAACCTAACAAACAATATCTTAATAGGTAGAGGAACACGCCAAGGGTGTCCCCTCTCCCCTTTGCTTTTTAACTTCTATATTGAGCCGATTGCAGAATGTCTTAGGAATCTCCCCTCAATCTCCCCATTTTGTTATCAAGGGTGGCATAAGAAAGTAGCGTTCTACGCAGACGATCTCATGATTTTTACTTCAGATCTAGAAGAGGCTCTTAAAACAACAGAAGAGACCCTAACAACTTTTGGGAGGATATCTGGATACCAGATAAACCAAACTAAAACCGAAATTATAAGCTGGAATGAAAATTTTGTCTCCCCTTTTTGTAAAGAAAAATTAAGGTACTTGGGTATCGACCTAGTAAAAGATATTGACAGAATAACCCAAATAAACTTCCATAGGGTAGAGCTCGAAGTAAAAAAGCTCTTGAAAGTATGGAGGGGTTTGCCTTTAACATTCTTGGGTAAATCTAACATCATAAAAATGGCAATTCTGCCAAAATTCACCTTTATATTTAAAGCTATCCCGCTCGAATTTAATAGAGAAAAGATAAAAAAGATGCAGGGTGATTTACCCAGTTTTATATGGTCTTCAAAGAAACCAAGAATTGCCTGGCACAAACTAAGGAGAAATAAAGAGCAGGGAGGTATAGCTAGTCCAGACCTCCTAGAATACTGCAGAGCCTTCCAATTTAAAAGTAGTAGAGTATTGTTGGGCCCCTACGAAAACTATCCAATATTCCTACAAAAACTAACGAATAACACCAGCCACTTTTTGTATAAATTCGGCCACCCGAAGTTCTTCAAAAAAATCAAATTGAAGGTCCTGAAATCTGCCGCTAGATTGTGATATTGCGTGAGATCTACAGTAGATATCCCCTTCTATAGCGATAAGGCCCCGATTTGGGATTCCCAGACGACACCAGACTGCCTTAAGGACAGTTTAGCGATCCCTCTAATATCTGCCGGAATAACAGAATGGGGACAGCTCCTGTTTCAAAACAAACTTCTCGAATGGGAAATATTATTTCAATGTACAAACTCTACTCTCTCGAAATTCAAATATTACCAGCTATTGAGTTGGAGCAAGACCCTCAAAGAAACTAGGAAAGGTAACATCTCCCTGGAAATAAAGATGCAGACGAGAAATCCATTTTTGAAAGAAACATCCTTCTGGTACTGGGCCCTAATTTCGGCTGGGTAGGATGATTTCCGAATTCCAGAAAAGATCTGGGGAAAAGACCTGCTGACGCTGGATACAAGCAACTTATGGCAAGTATCTATGAACAAATGCTGGTCGATTGTAACGTCTGCTGCTCTCAAAAGAAATCATTTGCTCACTATACACAGAGCCTACTGGACTCCGAAAAGGTTATCCAAAATGAACGGAGCCACAGTGAAGAGCTACCCAAAATGCGCCTTACAGATGGCTGACGACCTACATATGTTTTGGCGATGTCCCAGTCTGGATAATTTCTGGAAAGATGTGGGTAATACCTTAGAAGGGGTATTGGGAAGACAACTTTCTGTAAGTATGAACTTAGTTATTTTTGGGGTCACCAATATAAATGTAGTAAGCCCCTTGTCTAGAGCTCAGGAGAATTTAATTTTCATTCTGATTCTTTTGGCAAGGAGAGAGATCTGTGTAAAATGGATAATTCCAGCTCCACCGACCCATAACGAATGGCTGGCGTCAATCTTGAAAGTGTATAACCTTGATAAAAATAAGAAGTTTAGCTCTAAAAAATATAAATTCTGGGACATTTGGGAAGAGTTTCATAAAGGGTGATTTAAAATTTTAAAAATTGTGATGCGTATATATAAGGTATATTATATTGTGGATGTAATATATCTGGATTCCTCATTATACTCCGCTGCAATGTCCAATGATTACGCTACCGCAACAACATCAAGGAAGGCTTGTAAGAGAAGCCATAATGGCTAGCTCATCTCAAATCCGATACAAGGGTCCTTCTCCGTACAAGTATATGGAAGTAAGGGGTTCCCTCTCAAAGTTGCCCGAAGGAAAAAAAAAAAGTCTTACACACTGACAAAAAAATGAAGGTTAACATGTTCAGGCCAGTTACACGCTATTACACGTAGAAGTACCACCAGGTGAAAACACACCCAAGCAGAACTCTAGGATGTGATATTTGCACCTGCTTTCAAATCTGAGTAAGTGCTAAAACGGAGACAAATGCTGTTTTACCCTTTTTTAGCACCTGAGGTTTTGATATGTTATTCATGATACATCAAAGGCCAAGAGGGCCAGGTGGTGCAAGAAAGAAGTTGAGAGGCAGTGAGAAAGAGAAACATTGGGCGTGCAGTGGGATTTCCAAAACTTATTGCCCATGTGGTTTATTGGCAAAGGTGGCTCCTGTGCCACGTCTGTGACAGTATTGCATTCTGCTTCTTTTGCGCCTCTCTCCAATACTAACACATCTCTGCCCCTCCACCCCAGGCCCCCTGCCAGCACTGCAGAATGTCAGGGTTGACCACCTTGATTCCACCCCATGCCTATCCCTTCCACCCCTCCACACCTCCTGACTCTCTCCATCTCACTCTTGCAGACTCTTTCTCATCCCTGCTTTCTTGAATATACCACAGTTTTCCTTTCTATTCCTTTTTCAATCTTTCTCTATTTTCTTCCTTTCTCACTTCCTCTCAGTTGAAGACTGACATTGAAAAATGAGTCTGTTCCCACTGCCTGCAGCAGCAGCACAAATCAACCACAAAGCAGGGTGACATCTGCAGGTAAGAGAACCACGTGACGGGTTCTCTGGATCCATTGGCTGCCAAGGTTAGGATGCCAAATGGCCCAGGTCTGACCAGGCCAAGAGCAGTGTACAGGTCTCCGACATCTTGCTATTTTCCTGCTCGACCCCAGAATTATTACTATTATTTTTATTATGATTATGATTATTGTGATTATGATTAATATTATTATTATGATGATGATTATGATGATTATGATGATGATTATTATTATTATTATTATTGTCATTATTAGAGCAGGGTACACAGCCAAAGAAGTCTTTAGGCCAGGCCTAAAATGACAAATGCTGAAAGAGGTGCAAACAGAATACTGTAATACTGAGTGAATGAGGAGAAGTTTGGCACTCCTGCAGGTTATGTGCAGAAGGATGATTTGCATGGAGCTTCGATCCACGCAAATGACCCCCTGCTTTTCAAGCATGTGGAGTTTTTGTGATGCAAAGGCCAGAATCACTTTGCATTTGGTGCTAGGCAAAGCCTATTCCTGATGATGCCAGAGGACAATTGTGCCTTGTTATAATCCCAGTCCCTTTTGTGTGGGTTTATAATGCTTTGCAAATGATACTGATAGGACTCCACTTCCTGTCCTAGGAGCAGCTGAGAGAGCTTCGTCTTGAGTTTTACTATTGTACAATAACGGTTTTCTCACTAAAAAAAGATTAAATGTGCCTACAATCTAAATGTTTACAATTCATGCAAGAAGGATAACACAACGGAAAGTACTCCGAGATTATGGTAGAGTACAACAAATAAGGAGGGCTCTTTCTGTGCCTGGTAATGGTATTTGCACAGTGTTATCTCAAGAAGTGGACAGAATGAACCTGAGCCTACATGGTGTGGAGTAGCACATGCAGAAGAAGGCCAGCCTCTAAAGGGTTTGTCAGTGTGCCGAAACAGCACTACGTTTAACACTGTGTCCTGTACAGGACTTTTACAAGGACACAGGATCTTGCAACAAATAACTTTACTTAAAGCCTCCTTTAATGACACAGCAAAGTGACTCAGAAAGAGTGCTGCTAGCATTTACATTACTGCCAGAAGGTAATTACACTCGGTGCAGTTTGATTCACTTTATGACACTGTTGACATATGTAGACACGCTGGACATCTCAGAGTTCGTCACTCAGGAGAGAAATAAAGGGGCATATGTACAAAGAAGTGGTGGAGCGTGCCCTTAGCCTTCGTGGCTTAACGACACGCTCCACAACTTCTGAAACTCAGGGCTGCACCATATTTACAAGAATATGGTGCAGCCCTGCTTTCCCCCTGCGCTGGCACTAAGTTTAGCCACTTAGCGCCAATGCAGGCGCCCATGCACCATAGTGCAAGGGTGTCTGAGTGCAAGGAAAAACGTTTTATGTGCAGGGCGGTCCCCCTTCCTGCACATAGACAATCTTTAAATGCCACTTCGTAACTTCTACATGTGCTGCTTCATGCAGCTCATAGAAGAAGCAAAACGTCATTTTTTTAAAATGATTGTTTTTTTGCAGCAAGGGCAACCTTCCTGTACATAAACAATCATTGGCCTTTTGCTGTTTTCATGTGCGCTGCACAACACTGTACACTCGAAAAACAACACAAACTAGGAGAAATTTAACATTTCTCCCCGTTGCACCAGGGTAAGACCATGTTTTCCCTGGTCTTAATTCTGGTGCTGTCTCCTACTTACACCTCCCTTGTAAATAGGAGGCAGCATCAGAATCAATGGGTATTGCGGTGGAACGCCCACAGCAACACCCATTGCCCTCCTCTTTCACGCAAAGCATTGCGTGAAAGGGAGCCTTATTTACAAGGTAATGTTAAACCACGTTAAGTGGCTTAACACAGCCTTGTAAATAAGGCGAAACCCCTATCGCCACAGGAACGTCCTAAAAAGTGACGTTCCTGTGGCTATAGGGCCTTGTACATATACCCCAAGTTTCATCCAACCTTTCTTCTCTTATTTTGTCTACATCTTACATCTGACTGCAGCACTTGTGCCACCCCAGCAGGGCGTCACTTACATTTCCCTTCTTCCTGGGAAGGGACCCCGTGGCAACCTAACGAATAGATGTCCCTGTTTACAACAGTCAATGGTGGACCCTACTTACATGTTGCTGTGGTATTAACATGCTGTGAAACATTTGTCAATAAAGATAAAGGTAAAAACGCGAATTAATTTGATCGGGCATTATGGTTACTAGACAAAACGTAAACACTACTAAAACTCACCAGCTATGGTGAGCAATGCAACCATAACCAGGGCCGGGCGAAATGAGCTGCTAAAAAGTCAAGCATACAAAATCCTTTCTTTTTAGTTCCTTCACGGAGTAAAACAAACCACCTGTACCTGTTCCTTGAGCGAACTAGGGGGCATATTATCAAGGGGTTTATCTCCGCTTTTTTGGCTTTAAAAGCCAAGAAAGCGGAGATAACATTATCTCCCTATTACCAAGCTGTCGCTAACACCAGTTAGTGACAGCTAATAGGAGATAGCGACCATCTTGGGCCCCGCTTTGCATGTCAGTGATATTTATCACTAATGACATGCAAAGTGGGCGTGCCAAGATGTTAGCGACTGGAAACAGTCGCTAACATCGCTATCTCCTATTACCAACTTTTGGAGATATTCGCGCTAAGCGCGAATATCTCCAAAAGCTAACACCTGCCCTGAGCAGTTCTTCACCATGTTATCCAATGGGAGGTGGATAACATGGCTAAGAGCATTTGCTCGATAATGCATGAATATCGCTGACTTTTCAGCGATATTCATGCATTGCGGCCGTTTTTTATCGCATTTGCGATAAACCTTGCTAATAGCAAGGTTTATCTGCGATAAAAATCGCCGATGTGCGGCGATAATTTTTGTCTCTAAACAAGTTAGAGACAAAAATTATCGCTAGTTGTTGGTAATATGCCCCTAGAACATTAAACAGATTTCTCTCCCAAACACAAAAAACCCTGATTTACGAAGTCCTTGCATTGCGTCTCGCAAGGGGGTGGAAGGCAATGCAAGAGCTTAGGTGAGATTTACTAAGCCACACAAAGCCAACTTGTATGACTCTGAGGGCCAGATGTAGGTGGCCAGATACCGGTCCGTAACGGCCGATTTCTGCCGTTACGACCGGTATTTTTAGTTTCAGATGTAGGGGGCCTAAAAATTACCGATTCTGTAAATTACCGAATCGGTACATTTACAGAATCAGTAATGTGGGATGTAGGTGGCACTGAAAACAGTGCCACAGGCCCTTAAGAATTCGTTATTTACCATCAAATACTATTTGATGGTAAATAACGAATTCCTGTGTACATGCACATCTGTGCATGTACACCTGTGCCATGTGACACACATACATGCCCTAGGAGCGATTTGTAAATACCGAATTTTACCGATTCGGTATTTACAAATCGGTAAATGCTATGTAGGTATTTTTACCAAATTAATTACCGAATCGGTAACATTCGGTAATTTTACCCAATCGGTATTTACCGAATCGGTAATTGCCATTGGTTCCTATGGGCCTTGAGGCCCATAGGAACCAATGGCAATTAACGAATTGGTAAATACCGATTCGGTAAAATTACCGAATTTACAAGGGGGGCAGGGTGTCACTTTGACACGGGTGCAACAGGGTGTCAAAGTGACACCCTGTCCCCCTTATAAATTCGGTAATTTTACCTAATCGGTATTTACCGATTCGGTAATTGCCATAGGTTCCTATGGGCCACAAGGTCCATAGGAATCAATGGCAATTACCGATTCGGTAAATATCGATTGGGTAATTACCGAATGTTACCGATTCGGTAATTAATTAGGTAAAAATACCTACATAGCATTTACCGATTTGTAAATACCGAATCGGTAAAATTCGGTATTTACAAATCGGTAAATTCTAATTATCTACATCGGGCCCCGAGTGGCTTAGTAAATCTGAAGTGACACAAGGTAGCGCAGGTCGCTGTCTTGCATTACTTTGCATTGGGAAGGCGTTCCATGGGTGGAGTGTGGGTGTTCCCACGCATTCACCCATGGACTTTGGCGCATTCCCAGATGTACTAAGACTTGTAAACCTGGGAATGCATCAAAATGCTGCGCCTTCCCAGGTGAGGTGTAATGAGAAGAAATAATAATATTAAGAGGAAAAAACCTCAGAGCATTGTTTCTGCACAGGATTGTGTCTCTTCTGCAACTAAAACAATCTTGGCTGCAACACAGCAAACCTTGCACCATGGCACAAGGGTGCCTGCATTGGCATTAGCCTGTACTCAGTGTGCCAGCACTGGCAGAGGGCAGGTATGTGCCATATCGTAGTATTCACACAACACAGTGCAGCCAGTTGTCCAGCTGCATTCCGTTCCATTGCGTGAATTGTTAGTAAATCTGCCCCAAAGTGGTTTGGGCTGCCCGGATCACCCTGTAGTGAGAAACAAAGGGGCATATTACCAAAGACCTTATCGCCGCTTTAGATAATTTTATCGCCTATTACCTAGCTGTCACTAACACCAGTTAGCGACAGCTAGTAGGAGCTAGCGATCATCATGGGGCCCACTTTGCATGTCAGCGATATTTATCGCTAATGACATGCAAAGTGGGCGTGCCAAGATGTTAGCGACTGGAAACAGTCGCTAACGTCGCTATCTCCTATTACCTACTTTTGGAAATAATCGCGCTAAGCGCGATTATCTCCAAAAGCTAACGCCTGCCCAGCGCAGTTCTTAGCCATGTTATCCAATGGTAGGTGGATAACATGGCTAAGAGCATTTGCTCGGTAACGCATGAATATCGCTGACTTTACAGCGATATTCATGCATTTCGGCCGATTTTTATCGCTTAGGAGATAAACCTTGATAATTATAAGGTTTTTAAGCGATAAAAATAGGCGAAGCACGGCGATAAAATTATTGCCTCTAACCGAGCTTAGCAATAATTATCGCTTAGTCTTGGTAATATGCCCCAAAGTGTGAAGAGTTGTGGCCAGGCCAGAGAATGGCCCTGACACCTAAACTCTTTCAACCAGTTACAGTAGGGCCATGTGTTAGGGTCTTTCAGCCAAACAGAAAAGTTTATCTGTGAACCACAATAACGTGGGCTGGTTGTTTTGCAGCAGTCCGGAAAATGACACAAAATTGCAGCATATGCAGTGCACCCTTGTTTGCCTCGAGTAGGCAGTTGTAGATTATGTTTAATTTGCGATTTTCTGCATCACCATTACAGAGGACGGCAAATATTATTTCGCCCAGCCCTAACTCCCCCAACGCACTGCTTCTGACTTCACAATAAATGTGTCTTCAACTCCTCTGCCCTGGCTGCAGAGACTGCTGTGTACTAGCTTTGTCCCTGCACAATGGTCTTGTACAGTGGCGTAACACAACTTGAAGGGGCCCCCCTGCTAAGTACATGGAGGGGGCCCCCCCATTTTCCGTGTCAGTCAAGAGCTCTCAGGCCAGCGACCCGCCATACTGCAGGGGCTCACCGAAGCCATAAAAAAGGAGTCTGGTACCTCTATTGGTCACATCTGCCCTCTCATCGTGCAATTTACATACATGAGTAAATACTGTTGCTGGGCCCTCCAGCAAAGTTACATAACACTGCCTCCAGCCGGCCCACCAGACACATCCTCCTACTTGATGACCCTCTCCAAGCAAAGCCGCTCAGTTAACCACCTCCAAACACAGACCACTGCCATTGTGCCTGCTACTAACGCATCCATTACACTCTACGCTCACCCCCTAGGAAACCCACAGTTAACCTTTTTCACCGCTTTTAAAACCACCCCTTGGATGTCACTGCAAACCTGTGACCGCCGCCCACGGCTCCCCTGTCCACCACCGACAGAAAGACTGATGGCCCGTCCCCATGTAACCACTGCTTACCAGTAAAGACAGAGCCTTTCAGCTGCTGCCCTCCCCAATACCACTGTGGTAGTTTAAAACATGTTAAACAATCTCTTCAATTGACTACCCCAAAACAATTCATCCTGCTAACCTCTACGACATCAAAGCCGTTCCTGCTACTTTTCATCCTCTGCATGATGCACACAATAATATTAAATGTACAAAGAGTCTGATTTTTATTTCCTCGCAAACACCAGAGAGAATGTGCGATTCATGTAATTAAACCTATAGTGACAACATAGCTTTTCCCCACCCACTGTCAGCCCAGCGAAGTCTGCAACCGCACATGGCCATCAATACCGCAACATCTAAAGCGCATTTCCATTTCCTTTCGTTGGCAGCTCCTGATACATATAACTATGCCTTCTGGACGGCATCTACCAGAGACCACAGCATTCTTTGTCTCCCTAAGACTAACCAAATGCTATTGGTGAACGCTTCTCTTCTCCCTTCCTTACTACTAACTAATGGAGGATAACAAAAAAAATATATAGTATTTTACGATGCAAATTGCGTATAAAGCATTTGATACCCGCAGTCCTCACCAGATCCACACGTATCCATATTCTGCTATAGCACCATCCTGTCAATCCTATTATTATCTGGAGATGTTTTTTATCCCTCCCGTGAACTGGGAAAAGCAATACCTTGCAGGAAAACAAGTTCCTTTAAAACCTTTGCCACTTATACAGGCTGGCAAAGCACTTACTTGTTTTACTAACTATCGTTGTAAAGCAACCAGTTAACTAATTCTAGGATTGGAATTGCTGCTAGAAGTGTGGAAGTTAATACTGAGACGTAGGATGATTTTTTGCATGTCTGCCAGAAACAGCCCATGTTATTTTTACTAAGAAAAATAGACTTCAACTTTATACCCCATGACATAAAAACTTTAGCCTGCACAGCTTGTTCAAATCCACGCCACCTAATACTATCACACACAACACATTTGAACATCTCATAATTCCATGCCACACAATTCAACTATAAATAATTTAACCCTACAACATTCCATCCCACATAATTACAATCCTAAAAATGAAAAAACACATATTTCCACTTCACTCTATACCACATAATACCACATCACATAATATCATTCCACACAATTTAATACCACTCGAAACCACATAATTACACTCCACACAACACAATTCAGCTACACAAAATCCCACTTCAACCTATATAATTAACTTCACACAACATATTTACACTCCACTCCAAAACATATAATTACCCTCCACAAAATACAACTCAGCAAAATGCTGCATAATTCCATTCCGCACAATTATACACCACACCATGCCACATAATTCCACACATCACACATTTCCACAATTCATCCCCACACAATTAATCACACAACATAATTACATTCCACATAATACCACTCAGCACCACATAATTAACTTCCACATAATTATGCTCTACTCTATATTGCATAAATACACTCCACATAAATCCAGTATATGCCATGTACCAACATTCCACATAACTACACTTCAGACCATGCCTCATAATACCACTCAACATAATTTTCACACAACAGCGCACACTTTCACGTCACACAATGTTCCAACCCTGCCTATGTCCAACATTGTGCGTCAAGCCTTACACCTGCTTCAAGCAGGCGCAAGGTTTTGACGCAGCGGTGTCGGAAAAGTAACTGAGTGAAATCTTGTAGATTTCACTCAGGCACTTTTCCGAGGCGTTCCTGCGACGGAACGCCCCCCGCCTTCCCCCCCCTGCACTGGCAAGCCCACATGAAACCTGAAACAGGTTTCATGTGGTGCAGGGCTTTACAACGTGACCCTCCTCCCTAGATGCGTCACGTTGTAAATAGGGTGCAACGTGGCACATGTTTTACGCCGCCACTGCGTCAAAGAAGTGTCACAACGGCGGTGCAAATGAGGTGCAAGGGGCTTGTAAATCTGCCCCATTGTCCTACACAATGTCAATAGCTCTCACTCTCACAAATGCGAGACCAATTGCATTGCAAATGCTTGTTTACCTTCCAATACGTCCCAGCAGAACCTGTTCCTGGAGCTGCATACCTTCTCCTGCCCTAGTCAACACTGTGCTGCCTCGTCCCTTCTCAGAGGAGCAGTGCCCTGTGGAGAATGCTGTCTCTGAGGGCCCCCACCCCCATCTTTTTCCCAGCTATCTCTGACTGAAGAGAAACAATGTAAGTGGTTACTTTGTTTCTCTTCAGTCCTGGGTCACCGCGAGGAGCTCAGAGCAGGCTGCACACTACTGCTGCTTTATAGCAAGACACACACAGCTCTCTACAGATAGGCTGAGGGGGCCCCCTTCACGTACTGAAGACTGTGGGCCCCCGCACTGCTGGGATTACGGGGGTGTTTGTTACGCCCCTGGTCTTGGATGACTTTTTGCAATTACCAGGGACAAATTCACTAAGTGGTCGATTACGAGTTTAAATGTTATTTATCGCACCTGGTTAATAAAGATACCACAGGGTACGTAATTTATTGCATGCGATAAATAACACCTATTACAAGTTTGTGGGGAATAACATGTAGGTTTTTGTATTTAACACACCTAAATCCATATGGCACCCTAAATACAGTATGACCTTCCCATGTTAAATTTTGGCACATTTGAACAGCCGAAATTTAACGGCAGTTGAGGAACTTAACGCATCCGATAAATTTCAGAAGCATTAAATACATCCAAACTCGTAATTCTGTCCCATGTATAAACAGGGTTTTGCGCACAGGTGAGAATTAACTAAGCCACGTATAATCAGGCCCTAAGCAGTCACAAAACACAGCCCAGAAATGTTGCTGCGTTGCATTGCATGAAAGGGAGAGAGCAGGAGGGCGTCATATCGACTAAGAAATGGCACTATTGCTCTCTACCGCTGTGCTGGCGCACTTTATACTGCCTTGCACCATGCACATGCCCTTGCAAGGGTGTTTGCTTGACATCTAGCATAGATTTACCCTCCCAGTACAAAACAGTATACTTAGACATAGTATGAAACTTTTCCAAGTGTGTATATGTGTATTGCACACCACACATGCAAAGTTGGAAATGTTTGGTGAAAAGAAAACTTTTCTCAAACTTTAAGCCAGCCTCGAGGAGGTGTAAGCTTTGTTCTCAAAGCCTTGTGTACCTTGCTAGTAGATTGGGCTTCGTGTCTGAAACCATTATTGGTTTTTATGGGAACGCCGATGTACCACCCCGTGGGACTTCCCCTTGACACAAAGTAGTACAAACATTACTTTGATACTTTACAAAACAAGTCACAATTTGAAATTGTTAGTATAAAGTTCATCAAGACTTTGCATGGGTTTGCATTATTTTGTATGACCTTGCACTGGCGCAAAGTATGGATAAATCTGGCCCTCTGTGTCAAATCTTGCACTCCTTTTACTTCCTGGGCCTACTGCACATGGGATTTGGCATATCTCATTCATGCATGTCCCTGACTGGATGAAGACAAGAGACCACAGTTCTGGGACTGCATGGAACTGTAATTGTTGAGTGGAAGTGGGCAGTCTCTTCATAGATACTGGTAAAAAAAAACTGTGCCCATGCAGTAGAATGATGATGCCACGACAGCCACTCACCTCATTGCCAGGGGAGAGGGGGGTGTAGTTGCTCTCACTCAGAAAAGAGGCTCTTTAAGTGCTACTTGACATCAGAGTAGAGTTATGGAGACAAAATGAAAAAGTAAGATGAGCCACTTCCAGTGGCCTTGAATGATTGTGAAGAGTAATGGAGGACAAATAGAGGGCTGCTCATGGGAAGGGTGGCAGGAGATTGCCCTGTACTTACAGAAGACTTGTGTCCCCACAGAGCCAAGCTCAGGGTGCCCTGATGCATGTTAATGCTGAAGAGATCTTCACTTCCAATGTGCACCGCCTCCTGCAAATGAAATCCAGCTTAGCCAGCCATTGCTGTTTTGAATGTAGAGAAGTCTGCCAGTAGTCATCGTCCTTTCATGGCAGAACAGTTTTGGACCACCCAAAAGTGGTCCAAAGATGTTGGCTATCCTCATCCCCTTTGGGGGCATGGAGTAGAAGATGGGTCACAGAGATAACTTTTCTATTCCCACTCCCTATGAAGGGTTTTGCAGATTTGAAGGCTCCTCTCTCCCCTTCCAAATGGAGTTGGAGATGTCCATCCAACACAAAAATTGCTCTTTTAAAATTCTGTGGCACGTAAAGGCACCCACTGGTGCATACAGGGAGAAGGAAGTCTGTGTAAAGCAAAGACAAGACTAATTTTGCTTTGGATAGTAGGCATGATAGGTTTGGGATGGGACCAGCACACAATTAAGCCTCATTTTGAATAGATTTGCAAATGCCGTTGTAATAACACAGTTTTGTATTCCAGGTGAAGCAGAGAATGCTTCGTCATACTGCTATATTGCAATGGTTTTGTGTACATGGGTGTAAAAGGCTGTTAAGCCTTCCATCATTGTAAGACGATTAAATGTACCCAAGCGCATTCAAAACCAACTGATTACAGTGAATGAAAGAAAGATTGAGCAATGAAGACATATGTACAGCTTATGCTGAACAAACAAGCACATGGACTTCCCGCGCCTTGAAATAGTGTGTACACAATGTTATCTCAAAGATGGTGCTGAATCGACTTGAGCACATGATGTGCAGCGGCCCAACAAGATGAAGGCCATCTTTTAAACAGTTGTGGCCGAAACAGGGCTGAGGTTATCACTATGCATTGTAAGAAAAATGTTCCCACGCTCCAGATCCTTGCAACACATTGAGTTCATTAATGTCATCCCACAGCTGGGATTTAGTGACTCAGCAGGGTGACTCACATAGGACTTTGCAAACCTGATGATTGTAGAGTAAGACTGGGTACTATTACACTCATTGCTGTTTCTAATTCAGTTTTGAGAATTTAGATAAGATTTACTGGGTTTTAATATTTTTTTGCTTATAATGATTTGTATTGATCTCTGGGATTCAAGTTACGTTGGAAGTTTATGCGTCACCGCAGGGCTCTTGTGCAATTGCGTGTTCTCTTTCTGGAAACTTACTGCCACAATCTATACAAGCATGGTTTTTTCCAAAAGTTTATATTCCTTTTTATGATATTACTTTCCCATTCATGTATTCAAGTTCATACACCGGCGATATATTGTCTATATTGTTAAATATGGATTATTCGTTTACTATCAGGTGTACTAAGTTATTTTCAACATTCACGCATTTCGCCGCTATCGCCGGATATTTTATCGCTTTGGAGATAAACGTTGCTAATAACACTTTATCTCTGTGATAAAATCCGTCGCGGCGCTAAAAAGATTTTGCTTAGCTTATTTAGCGATAAATATCGCTCGTTGTTAATAATATGACCCTTAGTGTCAAAAAGAGTACCATGGCTACCCAATTTAGAGTCCCTCAGTGTTTTGGCCCACAATTGACTGCAACAGGCGTGAAGTTTGGCTTGTAGGTTAAGACTCTTTCTTTATGTCTAAGGAGATAAAAGGGGGTGCTGGGGTTTTGTGTATGTGAGTTCACCATTTCCTTTGTCATTACCTCTCTACTGCATTAAGTGGTATACTTTAAAAACACTCCCCTGTCATACCTGCCAAGGTTTCAGATTGCTTATCGGAGACATGTTCATAATTTCAATGTAATTATGAGTGGCATTCAACTATTATGAGTGACACTTTCTCGCAAGCAAAATCAAGCAAAGAAGAGGGAAACACACATATATATTCCACCCATTTGAGCAACGAGAAACTGTAAGAAGATCTTAAAACTGCTACAAAGCACCAGAAATGGAAGGGCGCTTTGTGTCGTTGGTGAGAAGGTTCTCTGCGAGTCACTGTCTGTCACATTCACGGCTGCAGATACTCTGCTGTACTAGCAATTGATGAGACAGTCAGCCTGTAGTCACAAGGGACGCTGGTGAGAGGGGCTCTCAGTTACAGAAGTCTGCTCTTGACTCCGTATTGCTCCTGCTGCAGCTCTCGCCTAGCACTCACCGCAAGTTATCTTGAGGCTTGGCAGGCCCTTGGCACTGCAGGCTGAGAGGAAATTGTGATTCTCCTATTACCATGACTAGAGAATCTGTATTTCATTAAAGACACGGAGGCTGACAGTATGCATTAATCTTTTAATGCAGTCCAAGCAGCCGCATACATCACAATATTAAAAGGTTCCAGAACAGAATATTAGCAACACATAAAAGGCGTGAGCCATCAACAATCTGCCTCTTTTAAATGTGGAGAAAAGAATAAGCCCATGGAACTTTAAACTTCCAAACCAACTTCGGATGAGCAATATGAAGGAGAACGAAGAACGTGGGAAAATTAAAAGTTTACACGTCTTGCCATTAAGAAAGGTTACCTGAAAAGAGAGAGAAGTAAATACCTCCTGAATGTAACAAATAGTGTAAGACTTAACAAGCTAAGAGAAGAGGAAAGAGAGAACACTAGTACTGATAATAAAAGAACATTAAATCGCAGTAAGATCACCATCCAAGGGTGGGATGGGTGGTATAATGTCACCCTCCATGTCCTTAATGAAATCCAGATTCTCTAGTCATGGTAATAGGAGAACCGCAATTTCATTACAAGAACGGGGGCTACATTATGCATGTTGGTAGCTCTGTAACACTACATCAGACATATGTTCAATAGGCTTGCAATAGTGTCGTGCAAAGGTGCTAGCATTCGACCAATCAGCAGCTTTGAGAATGCCATCCAATTTACCTCCAGACCAGAGAGATTTACTGGCCATAGCACCTCTAAGGGAGTGAGCCCTTGTCTTTAAGTCAATACCTGCTAAACTCATAACAGTTTTGACCCATCTAGCAATAGAGGTAGAGGTTATAGCTTTATGGGGTTTAACAAAGGATATAAGTAGTTGATTCACACCCAGGGGATGAAAAGTAAACATTTTGCTATCATACTCTCTGATGCAGTCCACAACACAAAGTGTTGGTCTTAAATCAAAACGTGGATAAAAGATTGAATCAGACATAGTCTTTGTTCTTCTATAAATCTCAAATTTGACACCGAACATGTTATAGGGTCTATTCATAACCTCCAGGGCTTTGACATCTGAGACCCTTCTGCATGAGATTAGGCATAGTAGAGTAGCAAGCTTAATAGAAAGGTTTTTCCTAATCTGGAGAGAATTATCCGGCCAGTTATTGAAAAGATCAAGGATTAGCTTGACAACCCAGACACTTTCATATTTTGGTTTAGGAGGCCTTCTTAAACGTATGCATTTCATTTCTCTGCAAACAATGAAATTTTTACCTACCGTTTTACCGTTGACAAGGACATTGGTGAGCAGAGATTGCTTATTTATAGCAGTTGATAGTTCTATAGCTGAGACCTCTTTCAAATTATTCAACAAGGAAGTTAGCTATGTCAACAATAGGTGCCTCAAAGGAATCCAGGGGGCATATTAGCAACAACTTGCGATAATTATCGCAAACCGCGCTTAGCGTGATTTTTTTATCGCCTCCTATCGCTGGATTTTATCGCAGAGATAACGCAGTATTACCAACGTTTATCTCCACTGCGATAAAAAATCCAGCGATAGCGGCGAATCCCATCCTCACTGTGAGATTTGCAGCGATAAAAATCCTATCGCTAAGGAAAATCTCGCTAATAGGCAGGTGGGGACTTAGCCGTAGAATCCACCTTCCATTGACTTATGGCTAAGTCAGGTTTTTACCAGGTGTAAAATCCTGGCGCTAATCGCGGTTAGCATGCGTTTTTTTATCGTGACGCAGGTATTGCTAATAGGTGATAGCTGTGTTGGCGACTGTTTTCAATCGCTTCCAGTTTGGGTACGCCCACTTTGCATGTCATTAGCGATAAATACCGGTCGTTATTGCCTGGAAGCTGACGCTAACTGCTGTTAGCAACAGCTTGGTAATTGGGCGATAAAAAAATTGCCGCTTTAGCGGCAAGAAGTGCAGCTACAGTGGTGAAGACGCCCTTGCTAATTTGTCCCAAGGTTCCTTTCCAGGCACCAACGTACCCAGCTTCTGCATATGTTGTTATATCTGTAAGTCTCTCTGAGGAGAGTTGCAGCTGTCGACGAAAGACCTGAGATTTCATTGGATCTCCTGACACTCTCCAGGCAAGAAGGGTTAAACTCCCCTCAGAATTAGGGGGTGACTTACTCCATCTACATCTGTTAAAAGATTCTCTTGGTTAGGAATTAAGAAGGGGGTTGCAAGCTAGTTCTAGAGTGGTGGGGAACCCCGCCTGAGATGGCCAAAAGGGAGTTATTAGGACACGAAAACACTGATCCTGTCTCACTTTCTGAAGAACTCTTTGAATCATGGCAAATGGAGGGAAGGCGTATGCTTTGACTCCTTTTCAAGACTGTAAGAAGGCGTTGACTGCCAGAGCACCCGGGTAGGGCATCCAGCCGAAATATTTCTCCAATTGAAAAGTTAGTCTGCTCGCAAACAGGTCTATCTCTAGGGGACCCCAAATCCTGTTCAGGGTTGTGAAAACAGAAACATTGAGTTTCCAATTGCTGTTATCTAATAGGAATCTGGAGTTCCAATCTGCAGAGATGTTCGATTTCCCCAGAAGGTATTCCGCTTTGAGAGCGATCTTGTGTTCTAGACAGAACATACAAAGTTTCTTAGCTAAGTTGGATAGGTCCACAGATTTGGTGCCTCCCAGACGATTTATATAGGCTACCGCTGACATGTTGTCCATCTTTAGGATGACTGACCTGCCCTGGAGAGAGTGTTTGAAACTCATCAATGCGTAAAGGCCAGCTGTTAGTTCCAAGTAATTTATGCGGTGAGGGATTCCTCAAGTGGCCAGATACCACCTGTGTTCTGATTGAAAAGACAAGCTCCCCAACCATGGAGGCTCACATCCAATTCTAAAACAAAATCTGGTTTTGACTCAAAAATCGCTTTGCCATTCCACTCGTCTAGGTTCTTGAGCCACCAGGAAAGTTCCGATTGGGCTTCCTGATCCAGAGTAATACGATCTCCGTACCAGAGGCCAGATCTTAGAGCTCTTGCTTTTACCCTTTGGAGGGCCAGATAGTTTAGGGGACTGGGAAAGATAGCTTGGATGGAGGAGCAGGCCGTTTTCATCGCCCTATTAGCAAGCTATCGCTAACATCAGTTAGCTACAGCTTTTAGGTGATAGCGAGCGGTTTGGGGCCCGCTTTGCATGTCAGTGATATTTATCTCTAATGACATGCAAAGTGGGCGTACCCAACCGGTTAGCGACTGAAAGCAATCGCTAACATCGCTATCGCCTATTATCAACGCAGGCGTAGCGATTAAAATATTTGCGCTAAGCGCAAATATCGCCAAATCCTGACGCCTGCTCAGACCACTTCTTAGCCTGTATATCCAATGGGAGGTGGATATTCAGGTTAAGTCCCTATTAGCGATAACGCCCGAATATAGCTGAATTTCCAGTGATATTCACGCATTTCGCCGCTATCACCGGATATTTTATCGCTTTGGAGATAAACGTTGCTAATAGCACATTATCTCTGCGATAAAATCTGGCGACGCGCACGATAATTTTTTTTCCGCTAAGTCTATTTAGTGATTAATATCGCTAGTTGTTGATAATATGCCCCCTAGTTCTTTCACAGACTCATCATTTTAGAACTGATGCATTTTCATTATTATACTCAACAAAGCCATGGTTGCGGATTTTTTATTTAATGCAACTAACAACCATTGACAAAGCCTATACTTTTGGGTTGTGTTAGGTGTAACATTACTTGTTGTATTATATATCTGGATGCAATGACAGAAGCAACAATATACCAGTCAGGCAGTACACTATAATAAGCACAGATTTTTATCTTAGGTGTTTTAAGCCACACCCTTAATTACATCGAACAACCCCTTTGGAGAGACCCCCAGTTTTGTCATACCACTTAAAGCCCTGGAAACAACACAATGCCACAGTCACATCACGTCCTGGTACTGTGCCTCATGCTTGACCCATGCCTTCCAAGGTTTCAGATTGACTATGTGCAGGGGTATCTTGAACCCCTCCCTTTGCTTTAGGAACTACCACGAGGGGTGAGTTCCTGATGGGTCTCTTCTGTCTGCAACTCTGCAGACGAAGGCTCAGCTCATAATTATTGTGAAAAGGTGGGTAAGAGAGTAAGGGAAGGGATGGGTGGATGGCTGGATGGATTAGTGAAAGGGTGAATGGATGAATGAAAGGGTGAATGGATGGATAACGAGAGAAAGGATGGGTGAATAGATGGATTGATTAATTGATAAGTGAAAGGATGAATGGATGGACAGATGAGTGACAGGGTGTACGTAAGGATGGATGAGTGAGTGAAAGGGAGGGTACCTGGGCAAAAGGTTGGATAGATGAGTGAAGGAGTGAAAGGGTGGATAGATGAGAGAAAAGATGGATGGATGATTGAAAGGATGGATGAGTGATAGGGTCAACTGATGGAATCATAAGTGTATGAGTATCTGGATGGTTGGGTGGGTGGAAGGAAAGATGGATGGCTAAGTGAAAGGATCGATGGAGAGAGAAAGGGAGGATGGACGTGTGGATCACTGAAAGGGTGAATGTGTGGAAGGGTGGAAGGGTGAGCGAATGGGTGGATGGATGAGTAAGTGAAAGGGTGACTGGATGGGTGAAAGGGAAAAAGGCTGGATGGATGAGTGCCTGGATGGGTGTAAGGGTGGATGGATGAGTGTGCGGATAGATAGAGTGAAAGGGTGGATGGATGGATAATGGATGGATGAGTGAAAGAGTGAATGAAGGGATGGATGAGTGAAATGATGGATGGAAGGATACATGATGGATACGTTTGCAAATGGTTGAATATGTTTGGATATGGATTAGCTGCATCTTATGCGTGCCACTTTACATCTCACAATGTCTATCCGGCCAGATCTTCCAGACCATTTCTCTCACCAGATATGCCTGCTTAGGACCATGAATTGTAAACAAAATATCAGACTGGACAATCCAGTGCCATAACCATATAAATAGATTATTATCATATGAAATATCACAAAAAAGACCTGCACAGTTGATCAAAGCTGCACTCATACTTAAAAACCGTGAAGTACATGATTGTTTCAACCTAATATAAACATATGAACATATTTTGACTTGTGCTTGTGTTGGTTGTGTATTTACTTACTTATATACTATTGCTCAACCTCCTCTGATGTTACCTTTTGTCCAGAAGTTTGATCCTGAATTTTGACCTCCTGTCCTGAATTTCTATCCTGAATTTTGACTCTTTATCCTGAATTTTGACTCTTTGTCCTGAATTTTTACACTCACTGTCCTGAATTTGCACCTATCACAGTTAGTCATCCGAAGTTCATTATGAGCAACTGAAAAATTCACATCGATCCTTATTACCAAATCTGAACGCACTCTTTACATTCTGCCACTCTCCGAAAAGGAAAAAAAAACAAGTGTGTTTTTATTCCAAAGTCTATTTTTGGTGGGGAGGCGGGGATACCCCTGTACTTTGCAATACTAGTGCCACATGGCTGTCATGATCTGTAATCAAAATAAAGCAGCCAGTCTCCAGAAAGCCATGCAATGCTTGCGCTCCTCCTCCTAGGCACAGGCCCTCACTCAACTGGCTGTAATTTTGGGTCATGGGTCGATTCTCATTGGCTTAAATCTCAATGTTTCCCGGTCAGCGATGTCGAGATGAACTTATGAGGTCCATGGTGATGGACAGTGATTATTCCCTGGCACTGGTGCCGGTGCATAGAGCATGCTATTTGGTGTATAGTTATATAATAATAAAAAATTATTATAAAAATATAATAATAATTATATGATGAATAAAAGTAAAATGAATAGGCCCACAGTATTCTGAGAACAGAGCTGAGCACGCAGCTAAGCAGCACAGCGTGCACGCTGCTTAAATGCATTCCTGCGTACCTCCTACTAGAGTGCACCTCGAGGTGTTTCCTGGGCGCTGTAAATGCGTGACTAATGAATTTTAGTGCAATGATGAGGCCACGGGCACTAAATTGCGTTAGTCTAACCCCTGATGCAGTGGTACTTTACATGGCTGCCCTGCTAAAATGCAGAGCTTAAAATACCCTAGTATAAAAGATCCACTGCTTACATTTATATGCCTGTCAACGTATTTTTCTTCAATTACCACTTTTTGTTTTTATTTAACATTTTCCACATTATTGATTCGTATTTTTTGTTCTTTAGGCCGTGCTTTCTTTCCCTGTCTCTAAAGGGGGCAAGATGCGTCACACCCACTGCAATGTCGTCATGACGCTGCTTCTTCCCCGACGCACAGCAAATACCATTTCCGGTATGCACCTTTAAGGACACGAGCTATGGGAGGGACACTAATGCAGCTGCACCATAGCTAGTGTTGCCACCCTGACGGTTTAAACCTGCTGAAACCAGAATTTTAATATTCTGCTGGTACATATATTAGAAATATCACCTAAAGCTGCTATTTTCCCCGACAGAACTTACTTCAAAGACTAACAGTAAGACGAAAACACTTTACCCATCTTCACTCCTTTCCACCTACTCCCATAAATACTTTTAAAAAAATCAGGTGCAGAATCCCCTAAGCCCACCTCTTTGGAACTCCTTCCATGCATTTATTTTCCACCTTTCCTCTGCAATGATCACATATTCCTTATTTGTTGATATTTATTATTCCTGGTTTCCTCCCCTCCTCTGCAGCCCCCCTCCTTTCCTCTCTGCCCACAATTCCCTACACTCAAGACGCTGACCTTCCAGGGCACTAGCAGTCATCAGGGGTAGAAAGCGCTATATAAATGCAATTACAATAAGTTCCTTGTCTCTTCCTTCTTTCCTTCCTTCATTTTGCCAATGGAATTTGGCCTCATTTTTTATCTTTTCTCATCAAACATTTACCAAGAGCAAGAGAGGAAAAACACACAACAGTGGAAGGAGGAGGAAGTGAAAGACTGAAAAATCGAGATGAAGGCAGAAAGCAGGATCCTTCATGAGTGAGACGACGGGGCAGGGAGTGTCTAGGAGTGGAATAAAGAGGCATGAGGTGGATTTAAGACTATGCAGTGTTTGTATTCCAATATGGAGTTGTAATAAAGATGTGCTCAACAAAAGGCACCCAGTTTATATATGAGTTTCTGTATGTGTAACATGTCTGCCAAAAACAAGTACAATGGGGCATATTATCAAGCCCATTATGCCGCTTTAGCGGCCATTTTCGGCCAATAAGCGGCGATAATGGTATCACACTATTTGTAAGAACACGCTAGCGCCGTGTTTCCTTGCCTTAACGCTGGGTTCCCCATCGCCTCACCTCGCATCGATAATGAGATGCAAGGTATGCGTGCCCCTCACAACTACATTATAAAATACCAGTAACGGTGCTTCGCTGTATTTACAACAAAGCCCCGTCCGGTTTAGCGCTGATTTTTTTTGCGCTAACTGGGCCTTAACGCTGGAATTTAACGTGTGTTAAATTCCAGACTAAGGCATACCTTACATGGGTGGGGGATTGTGTGGCTAAGACCACAGGCCCTATCATCAAGGATATTGCGGTTTTCCGTGGAACATCGCTAGAAAACCAGCGTTGTTCCATGGAAAACGGTGATATCCCCTCTATTGCTGGAATTTTTATTGCCTCGGGGATACGCATTGTTAATTACGCGCTAACTGGGCCAAAAATTCCAGCGATAAATAAAAAAGCGCTAAGCGCACTTTGCGATATTTATCGCTGTCTATTGCTAATATGCCCCTATATCTTTTTAAAAAAGAGTAACAAATTGGATATTATGGGCCAGATTTACACTTTGCCTCAGGTTTGCATCACAAAAGTGACACAAACCGGCTCAAAGTTATGAGGAAGTAAAGTATCAGTTGGGGTGGATGGCAGTCCACCACAAGTAAGCGTTAAGCCCCAACTATGGTCATCAGGTTGCAGTTGACTGGACAAGTGTAAGGTTTAAGGCCAACAACCATGGAGCGTGGATCGGATACAAGACCTGGGTTTGTCTCAGTGCTAAAGTTATCTCCCGTTCTCAAAAGGTTGCAGTGAAAGCAGGCAATGAAGTTGCACAAAGAGAAGGCAGCTCCTTGTTGATGAATTCCGCTAATAGGATGGAGCTGCGGCACAATCGATGGTTTAGGTGGGAAAAGCTCCAGTGGGAGAAGTTTAAGTTTCTGCACCCTAGAGGCCTCCGGCATCGATCGGGTCTCCTAGAAAAGCACTTAAAACTTTTCTCTTCCCTAATACTTCTTAAAACCTTTCCCTTCTTGAGTTTTCTGTTATTAGTTTACCAGCGCTGGGACGCTTCAGGGCAGCCATGCGCTTTATAAACCCAATTTCATTTCATTTCATTACAAGGGCGGTGCCGATGAAGCTGAGGTTTGGCACAAAAGAGGACTCAGTGTCGGCAGATTCTGGTATCGAGAGAAGAATGTAGCAGAAGCTATGGAGAAGTCAGGGCCAGCAGAGATACACCCTCGTCAGATTGGCTGGACATGTTGGTCCCAGTCTCCCGATAGTTCTCAAAGTAATATGTTTGCATAAAGTTTCTAAGTCCCACGTTTTAGAGTTAGGCAAGAGGAGTACACTCTGACATTAGCCAAGGATTACAGGACCTCACGAACAGTATTTGGGGATCAGAACACACTTCAACTGAACCCACCAGCAGGATTCAGGCTCCACAGACAGGCTACAGTGGAAGGCCTGCCGTCATATTTTCCTCTGTCAGTCTTGTGGTCACACTATGAGTGCTGTATTCCACTAGTGACATTTAAATTACAGGTCCTAGGTACACTTTGTACAATATACCAGGGACCTATAGGTAATTTAAATATACCAATTAGGAGAACAGCCAATCTCAACATGTTTTCGGGGTCAGAGCACATGCACTGTGCACTGGAAAGCTGTGTCCCAGTGTGCAGAGTCCAAAAACCAGCAATGGAATCTAGCAAAATTAGGGATAAGATGCAAAATGAGGCATTTCCCTACAAAAGTGTGTTGAGATTTACTTTTCTTTAGTGCTTCAAAGTAGCCCTAAAATAACGCAAAGTAGTGCTATTCCCTACTTTCCGTCAAGAAGGCGTACCATAGGTGGTACATAGGTGTTCCCAGGTAGACAGCAGTTTCTGTCATAGAATTACACTTCCTCACGGCAGGTGTAACATTGGATAAAAGTTTTATTTTCTTCAATGCTTCAAACTTTGCATGTGTGCTGTACTGTAAGGGTTCCCCAAAAAAACTTAGCTTGACATCATGCACACACCCTTGCACAAAGGAGCCCAAAGTGCTTGTAGATATGCTGCTGTTTGCTCACTCCCTTTCAAGCAACACAATAACTTTGGTTACTGTTCTGCGTGCAAAGTTCGTAATGTATTCCCTATTTTTCGTGAGAGATACTTGTGTAGCTTTATTTTTTATTTTTGTTCAAATCTGTTTTTATTCATTTTTGCATTACATATCCTTAAAAAAAGGCAACGTACCACATTGAGAGCCATCTGTACAGTACTCTGTCTAGCCATTGTACAGGTATATCATTCAGCTTAAGCATTGAACAGGATAGACCTAGCTATACCCCCACAAATACTGTACCCGGGTTGGTCCTCCCGAGCCACCGATGTCACGGAGAATGAGGGTTACAGTACAGTAATTGCATGGTCTCATCAGCATGTTCCACAGAGTCTTGTTCAGTCTCGCCACAGATTCATTTGAACAATTGTTATGATCAGAACTATCAATACTAAACAAACCATGGCAGCATTAACCGGTATTAGTGCAATCATCCCTCCCCATGTCTCCCCACCATCTTCTGACATCGGCTGTGCAGAAGTGCCCCCTCCATTGGCTGCGGCTTTGCCCGCCACGGGCGTTACGTGGAGTGCGTGCGAGTATCTAATGGTACTACCAACTATTGATGGGATATTAAGCTTCCAATGTATAAGCCCATCAACTGTCTGCCAGCTGCCCCTCTAGGTTGTCCCCTCCCTGTCCGTCGCAGCTATGAACAGCTATGGGCTCCTTTCTTAGTCCCATCTTTTCTTCCCTTACTAAAGCAAGTTCCTCTGCTCTGGCCCAAGCTAAAAGTGAGTATCGCCATGCATGCATGTGTGGCGGATCCCGTGCTTTCCACCGCTTCGTGAGAAGGCGCTTGGCAACCACCAATCCTAGATCAAGGAACCTAGATGTTACTTTTGTGGTCGGGGTTCTATGGAACTGATGTAAGAGGTAAGGTGGTGTTTCAAAGGGAATGTTGCATCCTGTACATGTATGCAACCGCTCACTGACCGCCCTCCAGTATGTGTGCAGCCTGGGACAGTCCCAGAGCATATGCATCAATCCCGCACCGGGCTCCGAGCAACACGGACATACTGCATCCTCGTGGTGGAAGTATCTGTTAATCAGCTCAGGGGTGAGATATGCTCTGTGGACTATAAACAGCTGTATGTGTCGAAAAACGCACGTTTCTGGGCACGCGAACTGCGCTCTTCAGCACTTTTTCCCATTCCCTAACTCCCAACTGGCGCCCCAGGTCTGTCTCCCACTTGCAGTGGAGTGGATCGAGGTTAATCGCTGCGTGTGTTTGGAGTGACACCGCAAACCAGCGAATTAAATGCCGTCCCCATCCCATAACATGGAGGTATTGTATGGTAAGGTGTTGGCGCGGTTCCATAGTCATGTCCCCCCATTTAACAGTTAGTGTTGCAATCAATGATCTATGTTTCAGGAAGTGCCCAGGTGGTAGCCCTGTGTTCTCAGCGAGGTATTCAAATGGTACAAGTGCTCCTTCCAGATACAGATCTCTCAATGTCTGTATGTCCACTTCATGCCAATCCCGGAGCTCCACGCGTGTTAGTACTCCTGGTTCGGCGGGGGAGCCCTCTATTCGTATTGCTGGCGCATAGGGGATGAGCGTTCTGGTAAGGTAGAGGCTGTGGCGATAACATTTATATGCAACCGCTAAAAGGAGTGGCCTCGGCCCAGAGGTTTTAGTGCCCGGGTGGAAAAGTCTGGTGATCTGCTCCAGCGAGTAGGGAGGCAGCGTAGTCGCCGTGTCCTCACGGCCCGTCTGCAAGCCAATGTGAGATCCACTGCAATTGTGCGGCCAAGTAGTAGTGCTCAAAACAAGGCGCAGTAAGACCCCCCCTGGTCAGTAGGCAGGTACAATTTCGTCAGTGCCAGTCTATGTCTGGTGTTCCCCCAAAAGAAATCCATGAGCAACCCAGCAAGTGTGGTGAAAAAAGATGCTGGAATATGTAGAGGGAGGTTATCAAAATAATATAGGAGGTGGGGTAGGATCACCATTTTGGAGAGCGCCACTCTACCGGCGACCAACAGCGGGAGCATATTCCAGAAGTGTACCTGCTCCCTGATTGCCGTCAAGGCACGTCCCAGATTACCGTCAAAGAGCTCCGCCGGCTGACGGTAGATCTGGATACCCAGGTAGCGGAAGATGCTCTCTCTCCACTGTAACCTCGTGCCATGCAACGTGTACCCCGGATCTCCACTTCCCTCCCCAAAGGCATAGATGTAGGACTTGTCAACGTTCATGCGGAGCCCCGAAATAGCCTCAAACGCGCGTAGGGTATCCGCCAGCTGTGCTGGTACATTCCCTATGTCTTTTCCGTAAATCAAGTGGTCATCTGCATATAGCGACACTTGGTGGACCGCGTCACCCAGGGGTATTCCATCTCCCAACGTCGCACCCAGCACTGCTGCTAAGGGCTCTATTGCCAGGGCAAATAGTAGGGGTGATAGCGGGCCCTCCTGCCTAGTGCCCCTGCATATTGGGATGGCATCAGAGATGTATGGCCCCAACCTGACAGCGGGATTCTTGTACAAGAGGCCAACCATCTGTAGGAATCAGGGACCTAACTCATATCGTGTTAGTACCGCTGCTAGGTAGCTCCACTCGGGACAATCAAAGGCCTTTTCGAGGTCCGGTACAAGGCACCCTGCTGTGGGCCACATCCTCACACTATCCAACGCCACCCTAAAAAAGCTTTGCAGATTCAGCGATGTGCTGTGTTTTGGTACAAACCCATTTTGGTCACTGTGGTCCAACTCGGGGACCACCAGCGCCAGCCGGTCCGCCAATACCTTGGCGAATATCTTATAGTCTGTGTTGAGTAACACCAGAGGTCTATAAGATCCCAGGGCCATAGGGTCTCTATCTGGTTTCAGCAGGGACACCAGGTAGGCCTCGCTCATCGAGTGGGGCAGCGTGTCCATCTCCAGAGCGCCAGTGTAGAGGGTGTGTAACCGTTGCACCAGGGGTTCCGGATAGCCTTTGTAATACTCTGCCGTGAGGCCGTCCAGGCCTGGAGATACTTGTGTAGCTTTATGTACAAGTTCTTCTAAACACCAGCCTCCGAGAGTAAGCCTTAAATGTTTGACTTTGCTTGAAAGTCAACGCCAAAGTAGAGGTACTTGTCAAGCCCCTTGCGCCACTTTTGCGACATTTTTAACATGGGAAAAGTGACGCAAAAGCGGCGCATGGGGCTTTTAAATCTGACCCCAGGTCTCCAGAGCCTGCACAACTCAAGGAGAGTGAGTGCAGGGTGCCCCCACAGGTCACATCTTGCGACCACAGCCAGCTGCAGTCAGTCAGCGGCCATCAAGAGTAGGAAATGGACATACATGAAACAGGCTCAGGATATGATCGAAAGCCATGGCCAGCAAACCAATGCTGCTGTGCACAACTGGAGGATATAGTCACAAGGGAGTTTGTGGCCAAGTGGAGTGGGTGCAGAATGTGTATAAAGGAAATTATGGCTTCTTACCTGAAAGACAATTGAGATTTGTTATTAAAAAAAAAACATTGAATTTCCTAAAAAACTAAAATAAAGGGGTACAATAAATACGATACAAAACCCCAAGGATCACCGAAATTCTCCAGTTAAGGTGACCAATCTATAACACCCGCAATGCAAAGCAGGTAACCTTGTGCATAATGCCACAACTAAAAGCAAAACTTGCATCACTCACATAGATGAAGCTGATATCAGAGCTGGAGCACCCAAGCTTGAACTGCAGGGCCAGACTGGAGGATGGACTTTGCACCCCAGCATCCTGGTTTGTGCCAAAGCTCAAGGGTTAGGGATGTTTAGCTCTGGGGTTAACTAAAGGCTATGCCATGCTCACACAGCATGTTATTGCCTGAGTGGGTTATTGCCTCAGCAAACCACAACCAGGGTGATGTTATGAGCAGACGATTAGGTGAGTTATATTTGGATTGCTCTTCCTAATGAGTGAATAGCAATGTTTTTAAGTCTTGTTTTTTAACCACAACTCCCCTTCAGCTGAACAGTTTTAGGAAATAACAACGGGGCATATTATCAAGGGGGTTTATCTCCGCTTTTTTGGCTTTAAAAGCCAAGAAAGCGGAGATAAAATTATCTCCCTATTACCTAGCTACCGCTAACACCAGTTAGCGACAGCTATTAGGAGATAGCGACCATCTTGGGCCCCACTTTGCATGTCAGTGATATTTATCACTAATGACATGCAAAGTGGGCGTGCCAAGATGTTAGCGACTGGAAACAGTCGCTAACATCGCTATCTCCTATTACCAACTTTTGGAGATATTCGCGCTAAGCGCGAATATCTCCAAAAGCTAACACCTGCCCTGAGCAGTTCTTAGCCATGTTATCCAATGGGAGGTGGATAACATGGCTAAGAGCATTAGCTCGGTAATGCATGAATATCGCTGACTTTTCAGCGATATTCATGCATTGCGGCCGTTTTTTATCGCATTTGCGATAAACCATGGTAATACCAAGGTTTATCTGCGATAAAAATCGCCGCAGCTCAGCGGTAATTTTTGTCTCTAACCAAGCAATAGCGATAATTATCGCTATTGCTTGGTAATATGCCCCAACGTTTTGTTTTTTGGCAGATGTTATTCGTTTAATGAGTGATGCACCTAAGAGTAATTTAGGAATGATGTTAAGTGACTATACATACGTAGATCGTTTAATAAGCTAAGATAGAAACCATATACAGGGGAAGATAAAATGGCCATAGTCTACTTCAGCCATATTAGTTACATCCTATTTGAGTCACATTGCCAAAATGGGTGGTCGTGCATTCTCTCATCTAGCCCCCTCACAATGGAATTTATTGCACGATGATATTCGAGCCTGCACAAATCTGGTGCAGTTTAAGAAACGGCTGAAAACCTGGCTCTTCTAAACAGCACTTTTCATTATGTTGCCTGCTTCCCAGGCGCCGAGAGATGATTCGCAGCGCTGTACACATATTAATGATAATAATAATTGCTCCCTGAATCTCAGCCATGAGACAACATTAAATAAAGCTACTTTTTACAAGGATGTGGGTCTTTGTAAAATCGAATTTATAATAGGTGATGATAACATTAGCCATGTTTCGGTCTCAAGCCCATTAAAAGCTGGCCTTCATCTGAAGGTGCTACTTCACACCACATGTGCTCAGTTTCATTGTGTCCACTTAAGAAAATACTGTGAAAAATTATTACATAGCACTGAAATAACCCCCATTTGACGTATTCTTGCATAATCTCTATGGATTATAGAAAAAGACACAAAGCTAAGTTGTATCAGCAGCATTAACAAAGCGTTACAAAACCACAAAAAATGCATGATGACAAGGCACACATTTGTGTCCGCCTAACCATAAACAGACTCTGCCTGGCACCAAAAGTAAAAGTACACGTTTTGCCGTTACAAAAATTACACCAGCACATCGAGACCGATATGCGCTTTCCATGCATGCCCTAGAGCCAAAATATTGGAATAGTGCAATTTTGTTGTACTTGGATGGAAAACAGCGTTTACAACGCATCGTTTACAATGCATGCTATTACAACATAGGTGAAAGGGGAGGGCATTGGGTGTTGTTGTGGACATTCCACAACACCCATTGATTTTGATGCTGCTTCCTATTTACAAGGGCAGCGCAAATAGGAGGCAGCGCCAACATTAAGACCAGGGAATACCTGGTCTTAGAATAAAATATCCCTTGGGTGAAACAATCACACTGTCTGATCACGCACACTAAACTCACACATTCATAATTAATCTAATCCTTATATTGCAAACCGTACAAATACTGAATGGTCTTCAATCAAATTCTCCCCACAATTGGAATTATAAATGAACAATTAAATATCACAGTGTGTGAATTTATTAATATCAAATATCAGTTTAAAAACGTTAAAAATAATACAGTAAAAATCTACCTTCATGTACAAAAAAAATTATACAATTCTAAAAACCAGAAAGAGACCCTGGTTCCGTGATATGTTATACAAACAACGGAATGTCAATTCATAAGAATAAAAAAATCACAAAACCAGAATTAAATACATCCCTTCTGGCACATTGTTACTTGAATTTGACTTGTGAAGGATGCGTCGACGCGTTTTGGTGTGTATAAGCAATCGCAATGGAGCGCACACCGCTAGCCCCTCCTCCGGATCGCCCCTCGGGAATCTGGTACATGGAGATCTTGAGTGGTTCACCCCAGTGGGTGCAAGTAGGTACTTGTACAACGATGATCTCTAGACCCGATACATGTCCCAGGTTTTTGGATATCGCCCGAGACATGGCTCGGGTTTCGGGATAAGTTCCCTCATCAGTAGAGAAAATAGTTAGGGGTGGAAGAGAAGGCCGCCAAACAACCGTCAAAGGCCTCGATGCCCGAACCGGCACGCAGGTGCGTCGTCCAGGAGCCCGTCGGCTCAAAGCTCAAGGGAGCCAATTTGTATAAGCAATCGCAATGGAGCGCACACCGCTAGCCCCTCCTCTGGATCGCCCCTCGGGAATCTGGTACATGGAGATCTTGAGTGGTTCACCCCAGTGGGTGCAAGTAGGTACTTGTACAACTGATGATCTCTAGACCCGATACATGTCCCGGGTTTTTGGATATCGCCCGAGACATGGCTCGGGTTTCGGGATAAGTTCCCTCATCAGTAGAGAAAATAGTTAGGGGTGGAAGAGAAGGCCGCCAAACAACCGTCAAAGGCCTCGATGCCCGAACCGGCACGCAGGTGCATCGTCCAGTAGCCCGTTGGCTCAAAGCTCAAGGGAGCCAATTTGTATAAGCAATCACAATGGAGCGCACACCGCTAGCCCCTCCTCCGGATCGCCCCTCAGGAATCTGGTACATGGAGATCTTGAGTGGTTCACCCCAGTGGGTGCAAGTAGGTACTTGTACAACTGATGATCTCTAGACCCGATACATGTCCCTGGTTTTTGGATATCGCCCGAGACATGGCTCGGGTTTCGGGATAACTTCCCTCATCAGTAGAGAAAATAGTTAGGGGTGGAAGAGAAGGCCGCCAAACAACCGTCAAAGGCCTCGATGCCCGAACCAGCACACAGGTGCGTCGACCAGGAGCCCGTCGGCTCAAAGCTCTTTCGTGACCCATAAATTCAACCCAATTATATTACATAAAATTTAAAAACTTTGCCGGATGCCAGGCACTTCGTCCTTACAGAAAATGAGGATTTGTCATTCAACATAGCATCATAATAGAAGAGTGGTAGAAGTGACTCACCGGGTGTCACCATATACAGGTCCTGTGGGGTCACAGAACAACATTGGGGATATCGCCCACGAAGTGCCTGGCATCCGGCAAAGTTTTTAAATTTTATATGATATAATTGGGTTGAATTTATGGGTCACGAAAGAGACAGAAAAAATATTCAGTCTTGATAAAGATGGTGCACATAAGGCTACACACCGAAACGCGTGGACGCATCCTTCACAAGTCAAATTCAAGGAACAATGTGCCAGAAGGGATGTATTTAATTCTGCTTTCGTGATTTTCTGATTCTTATGAATTGACATTCCGATGTTTGTATAACATATCACGGAACCAGGGTCTCTTTCTGGTTTTTAGAATTGTATATTTTTTTTGTACATGAAGGCAGATTTTTACTGTATTATTTTTAACGTTTTTAAACTGATATTTGATTCTAATAAATTCACACACTGTGATATTTAATTGTTGAGGTTCATTTATAATTCCAATTGTGGGGAGAATTTGATTGAAGACCATTCAGTATTTGTACGGTTTGCAATATAAGGATTAGATTAATTATGAATGTGTGAGTTTAGTGTGCGTGATCAGACAGTGTGATTGTTTCACCCAAGGGATATTTTATTCTTTGACATATATTGGTACCCTGTCCCTTGGATAGTTGGGCCATTCCCTACTTTCTCACACAAAACCTGGTCTTAAACTGACGAAACATGGAGAAATGCTTTATTTCCTTATTTGCATTTTGTTTAATCTCCTTGTTTTTGCTGTTTCTATGTGTGCTGCCTTGGGCCTTGGGCAGCACACATAGATACAGGAAATTACCTATGATTGATTATGTGCCGGAAAGTCCCCCTTCCTGCACATAGACAATCATTTTTGAAAAAAATGTTGTTTTGAAACTTTTATGTGTGCGGCATTAAGCAGCACACATAGAAGTTACAAAACAGCATTTAAACATCCTGCACATAAACAATCTTTCCCCAACGCAGACACCCTTGTTCTATGGTGCAAGGGTGCCTGTGTTGGCACAAGGCAGCTGAATTCAGTACCAGCACTAGGGGAAACGCAGGGGTGCGCCGCATCCTTGTGAATACGGCGCATGCCTGCATTTTCAGAAGGGAGAAGCGTGGTGTTAGCAAAGTTTGCTTAACGCCACGCTTCTCCATTCTGCTGTAAATATGCCCTTCAGTGTGGCTGAAGACTTTTGCACTCTTAAAAATACTGACACATGTTGTTTTGTGCCTATTTCGCTAAATACAAACAGGAGCCACTCAAAATGTGGATAGGGAACTTTTATCTCATTGGTTAGGATGTGCTCAGAAGTCGCCCCCACACACTAGCTCGTGCCAGGAATAAATGTGGCATCTCCAGACACCCACTTCAGAAGCTCAGAATTTAACTAGACCTGCTGTCTGTGACCTTAGAGGATCCCTGAAGGACTGGGCCTGCTCCCTCTTCTACCCAGGACAAAGAAGTGGACACCAAGGGTGAACTGGCTGTCCTCCTGTGTAGCAACAAGGAGACAACAAACTGCTGGAGGCCCTTACCCTCTTCTCTTCCTTCAAGTGCACAGCTGACCAGTGGCAACTGGACATGGATTGAACTCTGCTATTGACCTCTGTCTGCCTCCCTGTGTGCCTCTAAGTGCCTCCCTGAGGTCCTGGGGAGGCTTTAGAGGTGCACTCCTGTGGTGGACTGGGATATATAGCTTTCCTTATTTTGCCTGATGAGGCTTAAAAGACTAATTAAAAGGTAAAATCTTTGACCAGGACAAACCTGATTGGTGTATCCAACCTGCGCTCCATCACAGTCAGCCTCAAATGGCACTTAGGGGCATATTATCAAGACAGGCGATAAAATTATCGCCGTTTTAGCGGCAGAAAACTGCCGCTAAAACTGCGATAATGGGCTTGATAAGATGCTCTATGGAATTCCAATTGAAGCCCATTTTAAATGTGAGGGACATCTAACATGGGCTTCAATTGGAATTCCATAGAGCATATTATCAAGCCCATTATCGCAGTTTTAGCGGCAGTTTTCTGCTGCTAAAACGGCGATAATTTTATCGCCTGTCTTGATAATATGCCCCGTAGTTCCCGGTCTACTGCGACTATCATTGGAAACTTGTTGTGCTAAATGTCATGTCTCCAATTCCCCTTATTGGATTTTGGGTATGTTGGTGTTCTTTTGTTTATTGCATTTTACTCGATTTTTGTAACTTGGTTTGGAATTTGTATTATTTGGCATTTTGACTTTATTACTGTTTTTGTAGTGTATAAATATTTACCCATTTCCATAAGATATGTCTGCCTGCTCTGTGTCATAGCTACCAGGGGACTGAGCTCAGGCCAACTTAGTTTGCCCTGACAAGGGTTGTGATGATTCTTTGAAGTGGGCAGTCACCCACCCCAAATAATAATCCAATGTCTTACAACAGGCAGTCTTTGTTTTCTTTTCTCAGTGTGTTTTTTGAGGGTGATGGTGTCCATTGTGAATCCAAGTGACTTTGCATTCGACGAAAGGTGAGTTTGGAAGTCATCAATGTTCATCTCATTGATCCCTGTTCGTACCATTTGTTGTTCTTGGCAAATAACAGGAATTTTGTCTTAGTTTGGTTGAGCTTCAGGTATCACTTGACTGCAAACTAGCAGATGATTCCTCAACATAAAATTATTAAATAAAAATGCAGATAGAGATTGTGGACGTTTACAGTCTCCCAGGGCATTGCTCTACCGCTATCTGGGATAGATATTTTCTCAGCCAAAATGGATTCTACTCTGAGACATGGTACCTCGGCCTTGATAGGATGTATACATAAGTAATCTGACACTATCCAAATAAATGTTTTAAGATCAATTTTTGATCTTAGAAAAGAAACTCCAAATAGCTGCCATTCAATTTGAGTTTATTCATACTGTCACCTCCCTTTTCTTCAACAAAGCAAGTTTAATGTGTTATTAGGCTAAGTAATCAGCAAAAGTAGAGGTTAAGATGTCAATCAAACCAGTGATTTGGAAAGATGTGTATGTTATCATCCCATGAGTTTAGTAAACGACTGAGCCCTTTTTAACAAAGTATAAAAAAATAGTTAAACTTGGATAAATAATATGAAAATTAAACACAGCATAATCAGAAGGCCTAAAAGTCTAACATATTTAAAGCATAAATAGTAAGCGCCACTGCAAATAATCTGTGACAATTGCAACAAGCATTTGCAATGCAATAGGTCTTGCATTTGCGAGACTTTAAGCTATTGACATTGTAAATGGCAATGCCTTTCATTCATGTGTTTAGAAAACTACATATAAATAAAAGGCATTGTCATCTGCAATGCCAATAGTTTATACTCTGGTCCTCGATGGAGTGTTGGGACAGGAAGTGGGAGGGGTGAGATAGTGTAGGGCACGGCATGGGAGATCCTGGAGATAAGGGAGTATGGAGTACTAGCCAATGACGCCGGCACGCCTTTATGTGCAAAATCTGCACCTCCCCACTCCTTTGGCTAGTACTCCGATAAAAACAAAAGATGGTGGCTACTATAGTTAAAGCAGATCTCCTTGGCCAAACAAATTAAGAAAGGAGTGCGGCCGCAGACCCCACTGGCAACCTTAATAAAGAAAGGAGGGCGCTCTCAATGGTGAAAGCGGACCACGCTGCCAAGGTAAATAAAGAAAGGAGTGCGGTCGCTATACTTAAAGCGGTCCATGCTGGCAAATACAAAAAATATGATGGCTTGGTCGCTATAGTTAAAGCGGACCGCCATTACTAACTAAAATGTAAAAGTTGGTTGTGTGCTGCGTTGTAGGAATGCAGGTCATGGCTGGAATAGGGGAAATATCAGTGGTATCAGTAAAAGATAATGATGCCCCTAAGCTAGCAGGTACAAAGGTCCCAGCAATGATGTTCGCGGATGACACCCTCCTATTGTCAAAATCACCCTTGGGCATCCAGAGGGTCTTGGACAGCTTTGTCACTTTTTGCAACAAAAGGGGGCTGGAGATAAACACCCAGAAGACCAAGTTTATGGTATTCATCCCAGCCAAGACAACACGCTCCAATCCCTGTCTGGATGGTACAATGCTGGAGAGGGTGACGGTATTCCCTATTTGGGTGTCACCCAGACAGAAAAAATAGAGTGGGGGCCACAAACAGTCATGGCCAAACTTAGGTTGGCCCAGACTACTGGGAGTATTGCAGAATTACATAGAAACTCCGCTGCCAAACCTGCTGGACCTTTAGTAGAGTTCTATAAAGCGCAAGCCAGGGCTGCGTCAATGTACGGGATGGAATTATGGCGCCATTCTCCCGTACCAGCTTGGACAAAGTAGAGAGCACTTTTATGAGACATATCCTAGGTCTCCCTGTAAGTACCCCTCTAATCTCTCTAAGATTGGACCTAGGAATTAGACCCATTGGGTATGAAATCGGTCTCAGACTCCTAACTTTTTTGGCGTAAACTGTGGGTGACTCTGGAACTGGCTCTCTATCGAATAGAATTAACAGAGCTATTGGGCCTCCTGGGTGTAGATACAATCCCCGGGTTTACACATATCAAGGAAGAATGCTTCAGGTTGGGAAAGCCCAGTCTTTGGAGTAACCCAGAGGAAGCATGCCCCACAACTTCACGCACTGAACTAGTAAAAATCTACCATACGACCAAAATTGCAGCTACCGAAGGGAGCTCAAACTTAGGACACCTCACCAATAATTTTCGGTTACTGAAAGAAGTATACATTATTGAACCCTGTCTGGATGATATTCCCTCGCAAGGAAACTTTATGTCCAGTTCAGATATGGCACCCTGCCGCTTCGCGCTTTTTCATGCAAATGGTCAAAGACTGCTTTGCGAGGGTGCCTTGCCTGTAACAGTGAGGAAGAGTCAGAGTTACATGTTCTCTTTTTTTGCCCTGGCTACAAGCCAGCTAGGCACTGCTGGCTTATCCAGTTGTGCAGGAACTTAGGGTTTGTCCACTGTGGGGAGGCTTTTAGAGTCTTGAAAACTGATACCCGTACCCCCATTGTATTCTCTGTATCCCGTTTTCTAACTTCAATGTGGCATAAGCGTTGGACCTACTTAAATCAGATTCCAAAGATGTAAGCACACACTATCGGCCAGATTCATCATACTAAAATCGGCTCGCAAAGGGCCAGATTCTGAGAATTTGGCCCTTTGCGAGCGCAATTTTTGCATTTGGGATTCATCATCCCAAATGCAAAAATCGCTATACTAGAAATCGCTATATTGCGGAAGAATCGCTTTTAAGGAATCGCAATTAGAGATTCTTTAAATGCTATTCATGAACCTTTTTGAAATTGCGAATTCGCAATATGGGGCCGCTATTTACCGCGAAGTGTAACTTCGTGGTAAATAGCGAAAACTTAGAAAAATGCACTTTAGTGCATTTTTCTAAGTTGTATGTTACACAAACACATGTCCTTTGGACATGTGTGTGCGCAACATCAGTCTACATTTTCATTTCAGGGGTGCTACAGGGTGTCCTTTGGACACCTCTGGCACCCTTGAAATCGCTTCCTTATTTGCGATTAGCAAATTGCTAATCGCAAATTAGGAATAACTCCCCATTCATTCCTATGGGCCTAAAGGCAAATAAGGAAGCAGTAGAAATCGCAAATAATATTGTGATTTCTACATGGATCCCGTTTTGCGAGTCTTTAATAGCGATTTCTTAATAATCGCTATTAAGGACTCGCAAAACATGACAATGATGAATCTGGGAGTAAGTCCCGTTCTGTGCAGTGGTCTAACTTGATTCAAAAGTCCCCTAAGACGGAATATTGTCCCCATCTGTCAGAGGTTTTACCTTTTATGTCCCAAAGTGTATTTTGTTAACTTTTTTTTTTCCTTTTATATGTACACAGGGTGGTTTGTGAGATTATTCCTCTGAACCTACCACCCAGTGACTTCACCAAAGTGTTCTTAATATTGTTCAAAACTAATTTTATACCTAAGCCATAAACAACAAGTGTACCTCTTGTGTGACCTTTTTGGTAATTCTTTGTTTGTAATTGCACATATATTGCACATGCACTTTAATGAGGTCAACAAATCTGGAAATGTGTCGCTGAAGAATGCTTTAAGCAATACAAAGATGAGGTGTATGCTTCTTTGGAAGATGGAATGATCCTTTTTATTTTTTTATCTTGCTTAATCAAATATATTGTATTGTGTATATACTTTTATGCTCATATCGACCGAAATAAAGTTTTTCTGAACTGAACTGAAAATAATTAAAAAAAATTGTGCTCACAGCCTAGATAAAGCAGACCGTGTAACAACACAAATAAAAAGTCCAGTCCTTATGGGAGGTTACAAATGCAGACACGGTGGTACAAAGGAGGGTCTACTAAGCCTATTCATGAATCAAAAGCAAGGATTTAGAAAGGAGAGTAACAGGAGCCAATTGAAAAGATGGGTGGGAAATGGGCAGAGCTTCAAATCCATACCTAAATACAGCGGGCCTTATTTATGAAGGCCTTGCGCCGCTGGTGCGTCACTTTTTCCTGTGTTAAAAGTGACGCACCGGCGGCGCAAGGACTTCATAAATAAGGCCCAGCATGCCTTGCAGAGTAGCTTATGCGCTGCGCAGGCTAGACCTAACAACTCCCCTTTGAGTCAAACAGAGCTCTCATTCAAAAAGCCAGCTGGTGCATGTAATGCTAAAACACATGGGGGCATATTATCAAGGACAGGCGATACATTATCGCCACTTTTATCGGCAGGAAACTGCCGCTAAAGCGGCGATAATGGCCTTGATAATATGCTCTATGAATTCCAATCGAAGCCCAGGTTAGATGCGAACACATCTAACATGGGCTTCGATTGGAATTCATAGAGCATATTATCAAGCCCATTATCGCCAGTTTCCTGCCGATAAAAGCGGCGATAATGTATCGCCTGTCCTTGATAATATGCCCCATGCTGTTTTGGACCGTTCTTATAGACTTTCTCTCAATACACGTCTATGGAGCATAAACATGTGACCGAAACTATCAAATGAACAGGAGCTGGGATCTTTTCACAGAGAGGATTTGAGAAGTCTTTGAAATAAAGATAAATAAATGTTCCACTGAATCCACTGTTTTCCTAAAATCACGCTTCTGTTTGCCTACATTGAAAGTAAGGCTACGCTCTACTACTAGGAACAGAGCTGACTCTAGGGAGAAGAGGGCAAAGTCCCTAGTAATGGCGGCAAGGAGGGGACCAGCCAGAGGCAGAGACATCTTAAGGCATGGGCAAGATGGGCAATTGCCCCGGGGCCCTCACCTTCCAAGGACTGCCTTGGGAAGTGTCCTCCATCTCATTCTACTTCACATGGATAATATGTCAACCTTGAACATATTATTCAATATTGTTTGGCATCACCAGCCTTGAATTAGCAGAAAATGGGTAATAAAATGTAGAGTTCTGGTCAGTGGATCCTCGAGCGTGTTTTGCTTGGGCCGCCAAAAACCATAAGTTGACATTTGCCGAAGGGAAGGAGCCAGGATCTGTTTGGCTGAACTGGCTCCTGCTACTGTGGTGGAAGATGCTTCAGAGGAAAAGGCTCTGCTTCAAAAGGGAAAGCTTAAATGTAGCAGACTGCCTCCATCAATATTTACTCCAGTAAATAGCAATCTTACCACCTAACCTTTAATCAGAACCTTTGTTTAGTATTAATACTGTATTATAAGCCTGGAGTACAGGAATTTGTGTGAAACATACAAAGAGGGGTAAGTCTTTTTATTTCTTTTTTTTATTTTCTTTCCTATGAGGCATATTTTAGCACCTCCTCATATTAACAAACTGTGCTGCGGAACAGTATTGTACCTTTCACATTTTTCAAGTATGTGTCTCACAGAGAGGTACCTAAGGATTGAGCACACCATACCTTTAAAATTCAATATGTCTAGGATTCTTCTAAACTCCAAGGGGCAGATTTATCAGCACTTTGCACCAGTGCAAACTCCCAAAAGTGATGCAAACTGGTGCAAAATGATGATAAACTATTACATTCCAGTGTAAAACTTTATTTGAGTGGGAAATATCCTGTAACGTACTTCAAAAAGCAACCTGCGCTACTTGAGGAGGATGTACATGGGTAGTACTTGAGCATTCCTATGCTATCACTATTGTTTTTAAATGCAAAGCCCTATCTACTAACAGTGGGAGATAGGCTTTTGCACCTGATGGAGCGAGATTTAGAAATATATTTATTTCAGCTCGCAAAGTTAAACTTCCATAATAAATAATAATATTAATAAAGTGTGCAGTGAAAATACTAACCAATCTAGATTAAAATGTACAGATCATTACACGTGGGAAACTAATAAGTGTGCTCATATATGTGCAATTGTGTACAAAGTGCTTGCATGTGAAAAATAATAAACTAATCCTGTCTATTGTGTTGTCAGAATTAAATGCGGCTGTTTTTATTAATGGCATGTGCTTATTTCTGTGTGCTCATGTTTTGTCTTTTCGTTTTAAACGTTGCACAAATCTATTTGTTGCTTTATTTGCTTCTGCTAGGTAACTTAGACTAATGGGTTAATAATTAGCTACGGTGGGAGGGTAACAGAATGATTTCTATGTCTTGCATTAATTATTCTTTTGTGTTTGTTTATATACTAGTTACTGAGAAAGAGGCTTGAGGCCTAGCACATCTTATATTATGCAGTTGGCAAAATCCTGCTCAGTGAAAGCAAGAGCCCAGTGTGGAAAGTTTCTGCCGTGTTAAAAGGAAAAAATGCAAACTTAATTGAACAATTAACTATTTGTGTTTTTGGTCGGATTGGCCAAGGTCAGGAACAGGCAGAGAGATTGTCAAGCTAAGGAAGTCACGGACTGACTATTTCAGATGTTGCAAATTGGAGGAAGCTACGTGACATGAGAATAAGGGACAATAGACTCTAAGAGAGAGTCGGAACTGGGCTTCAAAAATGTGATGACATATTGTGGTCTGACGAAGTGACAGCCAATCAGAGTTTTGGATGACTGAGAAAAGTATTCATTTTACTTAGATTAGTTAGAGAAAAAGGTATATAAACTGACCCCTTTAGAGGGAAGGTGCTTCTCGCTTTCCGAATCCAGAAGGGCGTGACGTGCTGTCGGACACTTTGGAGCACGTAAGGATTAATAGGGCTAAATGACTTTTACTCTTTATTTCTTTTAGGCAAAGTGAGTTTTAGACAGGGAAATAGGGTTTTGGTGATGGAAAAACTGTTTATTCTTCTTTAAACATGCTATTTGATTCTGCTTGAAACTGTCTGACTAATTTGCAATTCCTCAAACCATGTTGCTTAAATAAAAAGATTCTAATAAATGCACTTTTCTTTGAATAAATAGTTAATAAATAAGATTTTTGAAAATACAAGCAGGCCTTGTTATTTCATGAATATTAGTTACCATCAGCAGATCCATTTGCCTAAGTGGCTTACTTAAATGCAATATTTATAAGAACTATAGTGAAGTCATTATACCGCAGTTGTATATAAATGTGTATATAAATTGTGAATATGTTTTATTAATTAGGTCACATGATTCAGTTGCTCAAAATATGTCCTGTTAATTATATGTCCTGTTAATTTATGGGCCTTGTGAGTGTATATATTTAATGGTGAATCTTGTGGAGTTGGGTAGTGTTGTTAGGACATATTTTCTATATGGGCGCTGGATCACACCAAAACAAATAATCAAAGCAGGCCCTTTAGATGGAGAAAAGTTTAAATTGATCCTAACTTTTCAAAAATTGCACGATATAGCTCATATCCAAGGTGTGAAACGTACCTACCTCCCTTCTTAATTTTCTGCAAGCGCTATGAGACCTATTGGTGATTTACGCGCTATATAAATTTAAAATACACAATACAAATACAAACGTTATAAACTTTGTATAGACATATTATTTTGTACAGTAAGCACACCCTCCAAGTACAAAGTCTCTGTTAAAAGTCACACACACACCTTTGCACTGGGTATGTGCATGACACTAGGCAGCCTAATTGTGCGTCAGTACTGGGGAAGAGAACAACTGTACCATATCTGAGTAGACATGGCTTTCTCTCCATGGGGTTGGAATTCGAGTTCATTATTTATAGTTTGTATTTCCTGCTACAGACAAAAGCCCTTTAATTAATCAGCATTAAAGATTGCTAACTTACCTTTCATCAGTGTTTCTTATGGGGATTCTAACACTTTTAGAACAAAATGGTCACTTCTGTCATACATACCTGAATACAGCAATCAGCAGCTGAAAAATGTGAGGTGCAGTAGCTCACCCAAGCCCTGCTCATACCCACTGCTCAGCACTCTGAGGCCTCAGCTGTCCACCAACAATCTAAGTTGCAACTCAAAGATACAAGAATATCAGTAAGAGTAAGCTGCAGTGCTTAATTTGAGCCTGTGGTTTCTGGTCCTCGGCACCAGCACTTAATTCTCAAAACTGGTACTTATGACAGCTCACCACATGGTGATGCTACATACTAAATTTGAGATGAGCCCAACAACAGTTTCCATAACTCAATATATATTAAAAATGAATATTACCTGCCACCTAACCCATTCTTATATCTGTGTTGGTAATGTCATTGGCAGCGCTGGCAGGGACAATGGGTGGTGCAAGCCGCAATTGCCTCCTGAAAAAGGCCCTGGCACTTACCTTTTACAAAATAAGCACTGAAACTACAGGAGGCTTCACATTGTCACCCAATTATCGTAGCTGCCAACGCGAGCCAAGTGGGTAAGATGCTAGGGATAAACCCGCGTGACACATCTAGACTTACAGTAACCAGTGAAAGAAAATGTTGCACAAGAAAGTAAAATAAATAACCACTCCTACTAGTTAAGTGAGAACTAAACACAATGTAATCTCAAGAAGGTGTAAAGGAAGCAGTAAGTGAACAAGTAAAACGCTTAAGCATGCATCCATGGTCATGAGAACACATGTTTGCTTTTGCCTGATAAAGGGTTGGTGTAATCAGGAATCTTGCAACTGTGGTTTTCCCAGGATCATTTACCGAGGGCTTTCAATATCAGAGTTCCTTTTGATGTGATGGCAATCGAGAAATCACGGGATGGCTGTAAGGATGATCGGTGCTTGGGTGGAACAAGCGGTCTTCACACAGAACGTCCTCAAAGGCCAGAACACCCATACATGCTGGGGCCCGCTTCATTCATGATGCCACTCTTCAAAGAATTGAGTGAGAAGCCCCTAAAGTTTCACTTAAAGGGCTTTCCAGTGGAGAGAGAAAAAACACAGGGCATATTATCAAGGATGGCGTTAAAATAATCGCCGGTTTAGCGGCAGAAAACTGCCACTAAAGCGGCAATAATGGGCTTGATAATATGCCCTGGAGAATTTCAATAGAAGCCCATGTTCACACCAGAACATGGACTTCTATTGGAATTTTTAAGGGCTTATTATCAAGACCATTATCGCCGCTTTAGCAGCAGTTTTCTGCCGCTAAACCGGCGATCATTTTTAACGCCGTTCTTGATTATATGTCCCACAATTCCCTTTACCCAGTAAGAACTCACTAACAATCACCTCCAGTAGACATTCTAGAATGTGGCTTTGTTTGATGATGTCAGCTGGGGATTTGAGATGTATCGTGACATCAGTCACTGGATGGCCCTTTAAGCTGCCACCATATATTCATATGAAGGCTTTGGGATGAGCAGAGGGCATTTATGTGAGATGTTCGAGAAACCCAGATAATGTCCATGCATGAGCAGGTAGAAGTTGTACATACAACCTTTGGCTTGCTGGGCAGGTAAGGGAGTGACGCTTCAAAAGATGACCTTGCCTCAGGAACTACGGCAAAGAGATTGATTCTCCTCAGATGTATTCTATTGTATTCTAGGAGCACTTAGATGGTGCATGGCTACCTGTTAGTGCTGCAGAGAAAGGAGTACGGACACATATTCTGGAAGAGCCAGGGGACATATTACCAAGGGCTTTCTCGCCGCTTTAGCAGGAATTTTTCCCGCTAAAGCGGCGATAATTTTATCGCCCTATTACCTGGCTGTCGCTAACACCAGTTAGCGACAGCTTGTAGGCGATAGCGATCATCTTGGGGCCCACTTTGCATGTCAGCGATAATTATCGCTAATTTTTAGCAACAACATATATCCAGGCATTAACAAAGTAGACAACTGGCAAGAGTAGATCAAAAAAACACAAGTAAAAAATATACTAACACATAATCATGATGTCATGAAATTTAATAATACTGATAAAAACGATGGGCATATTCAAGTACATACTCATAATAATAAAAGATATACACAATAATAAAAAGAGAATTTCACATTCAATTATTATGTTCTTTAAAAGTTAGTGAGGGGAGATAGACTGAAATAAGTTCCCCAGCTGATTGGAGAAATTGATGTCCGTCTGCCAACGCGTTTCGACACCAGAGTGTCTTCGTCAGGACAATATCAGCATGTATCTACAATTCAAAGAGTCATGATTACAATACATATTCACTTGTGTATATACAAATATAATTTGTTTCTTTTTTCTTTTTTCCTTCTTACATAAAGCCAGTTATGTCTTACTATTTGAACAGAAAATTACCACAATGAAACGAACACATAAAAACATAAACAATTTAAGATAAAGACAAAGATAGCTTGTGAAGCAAAAATATGAGCAGCTATTCAATGCTTCTCCCATAAAATTTATCAAACATTCCCTTGTTGATCACCTAGAGAGTTGGCCCCTACTTAGGCCCCATAGGTGTATACTGAGACATTTCACATTATACATTTTGTCATGCAGCCTAGAAATAGACCACGGAGATTATTGATGCCAATTCTTTCCCTGCTAGCCAATTTATTAGTCATTCCAAAGGGAAGTATAATTATGGTATGATTCTCCCATTCCGATCCATAATACCTGTCGATAAAGGTTTCTACCCACTTATAAGGACTACTATTTCGTTGGAGGGTCTATACATTTCTAAGGAGTTTCTTTCTTTTTTTAAAAATTATCCTGGAGTCAAAGATAGAGAAGAAGACCCCCTATTTCTTACGTTCTTACCAAAAGGCGTTTTTTTTAATATTATAAAAGTAACACATACTATAGTGTGTATTCCATCTATCTTTGTATAACCTACCACTCGAGGATAGTTCTGTGTTCCTTCGTGTGTTCATTCACTACAACTCGTTCTGGGTGAAACCGGAACTGCATTTCATGTTCTGTTTCTTATATTACTTCACTATCTAAAAAGCAATATTATGGTCTGTTAAGTTACTTCACGTGGTTTTGGAAACACGGCGGCCACATACAAACACGCATATAGAAGAAATGTACAATAGCGTTCTAGCGCCTAAAAGTATCTTTTCTTTTTCCAATCCTCTTTCCTTCCTCTACCACTTGTTTTATCTTTGAAATATAGGAATACCTGAACAAAAAATTGTTTTAAAGCAAGAAGTCGCTTCACTATCACGGAAACCAATACAACAACATACTACACGGTAATACCTGAAAGTAGCTATATGTATAAATATAGGAATCCAAAACCACGTGAAGTAACTTAACAGACCATAATATTGCTTTTTAGATAGTGAAGTAATATAAGAAACAGAACATGAAATGCAGTTCCGGTTTCACCCAGAACGAGTTGTAGTGAATGAACACACGAAGGAACACAGAACTATCCTCGAGTGGTAGGTTATACAAAGATAGATGGAATACACACTATAGTATGTGTTACTTTTATAATATTAAAAAAAACGCCTTTTGGTAAGAACGTAAGAAATAGGGGGTCTTCTTCTCTATCTTTGACTCCAGGATAATTTTTAAAAAAAGAAAGAAACTCCTTAGAAATGTATAGACCCTCCAACGAAATAGTAGTCCTTATAAGTGGGTAGAAACCTTTATCGACAGGTATTATGGATCGGAATGGGAGAATCATACCATAATTATACTTCCCTTTGGAATGACTAATAAATTGGCTAGCAGGGAAAGAATTGGCATCAATAATCTCCGTGGTCTATTTCTAGGCTGCATGACAAAATGTATAATGTGAAATGTCTCAGTATACACCTATGGGGCCTAAGTAGGGGCCAACTCTCTAGGTGATCAACAAGGGAATGTTTGATAAATTTTATGGGAGAAGCATTGAATAGCTGCTCATATTTTTGCTTCACAAGCTATCTTTGTCTTTATCTTAAATTGTTTATGTTTTTATGTGTTCGTTTCATTGTGGTAATTTTCTGTTCAAATAGTAAGACATAACTGGCTTTATGTAAGAAGGAAAAAAGAAAAAAGAAACAAATTATATTTGTATATACACAAGTGAATATGTATTGTAATCATGACTCTTTGAATTGTAGATACATGCTGATATTGTCCTGACGAAGACACTCTGGTGTCGAAACGCGTTGGCAGACGGACATCAATTTCTCCAATCAGCTGGGGAACTTATTTCAGTCTATCTCCCCTCACTAACTTTTAAAGAACATAATAATTGAATGTGAAATTCTCTTTTTATTATTGTGTATATCTTTTATTATTATGAGTATGTACTTGAATATGCCCATCGTTTTTATCAGTATTATTAAATTTCATGACATCATGATTATGTGTTAGTATATTTTTTACTTGTGTTTTTTTGATCTACTCTTGCCAGTTGTCTACTTTGTTAATGCCTGGATATATGTTGTTGCTAAAAATTGCTTTGCCCTGATCCAGGATTTTGATCTCACTCAGGGGGTCCTTGTTTTATGCCAAAATAATTATCGCTAATGACATGCAAAGTGGGCGTGCCAAGATGTTAGCGACTGGAAACAGTCGCTAACATCGCTATCTCCTATTACCTACTTTTGGAAATATTCGCGCTAAGCGCGAATATCTCCAAACGCTAACACCTGCCCTGAGCAGTTCTCAGCCATGTTATCCAATGGGAGGTGGATAACATGGCTAAGAGCATTAGCTCGGTAATGCATGAATATCGCTGACTTTTCAGCGATATTCATGCATTTCGGCCGATTTTTATCGCTTAGGAGATAAACCTTGATAATAGCAAGGCTTCTATGCGATAAAAATAGGCGAAGCACGGCGATAAAATTATAGCCGCTAACCAAGCTTAGCGATAATTATCGCTTATTCTTGGTAATATGCCCCCAGGTTTTTAGTGATTTGTGGAAAAAAAGTTTCTTATCAACAGGACGCAATGAGAGGGGGAGGGAGATTTAGCACTTTGTCCAGGAATTTTGGAATTTTCCATTACCGCATACAGCTAAAGTATGCCCTTAGTCTTGTCTCCTTGAACCGTAGGTGATCCGTACAGCTTCAGTAAAAACTGTTGGATGTCTAATATAAATGAACTGTGACGGGTTAAAGGATGCCCGCAGTGTGGTACAGTTCCTCGTCTCAGGCTCTGCGTGAGCGTGTGGCACATTAGACCATTGCTTTGGAAATATCGTCAAGAGGGCATCTTGAACTTTTCTTGCTACCGGGGGATATTGACATTGATAAGCAAAGATGACCAGAGTGAATGCCTTCATCTAGCCCTTCTTCCTTGGCTATCTGGGTCCAGGGGGCCTATTACATCCTTTGCAACATCAAAGGCAGGAGCCCTTAGAGTCTTCACCATGAGATAGAGTTATGGAAAGAGAACCCTCAGCCAACACCAGGCACCCCGTTGACTGCGATGATCCAGAGGGGACCAGAGTGGCCAGGTGCAGTCTACTGATACCCTACTGCTGCATCTTTGGGGGCAAGGGAGTGTCTAAAGACAGGTCTACCACTCCCAGGAGCCCCTCGTGCTACTGTACCAAGATCATGACCTCCTGGCCAAGGAGGATTAACTCACCTTCTACATCGTCCAAGAACCCCAATATCCCCCCTCCTATCCAGCCATAAAAGCTTGCAGCTAAAGGTTCGGTGTTTTCTTAACAAAAAACGAATCCCCACAGTCTGGTGGTCAAGACTTCTTACGCAACACCTAAATAGCCCATCACTGGGTCAACACCCGTATTCATCATACTTATACTTTTACAAATTCTATCTTTTTAAAACTGTTAACTGTAAACCTTGACCAACCTTTAATACAATTCCCCCTTCATTGAAATGGCTGAGGGAATAAAAAGCGGGTGGACTGAGGAAGGTTTTGCAGCTTTCAGAAGATGCTGATTTTATGTTCGTCCGCTTGTAAAAATCATAAATTCTTGACATGACCATGAGCTAGCAATCTGTATGTTCAATGATCTGGTACAACACAAGGATGTGTGTTCAACCACTTCAAATAAAAAGGTCCAAAGGTTGAGACATCAGCATACTTCACAACGACCAGAATTATTTTAGCCTTCCACCGGAGAGGAAGACACCCTCAAATATATCACCATGCACAATGGAGGCTGTTCTTCAAAACAATACGGTTTATTGTTCCCAGACAAATCCTTGCATGTACTACAGAGACCGAAACCCTCTTTCACTATGATGTGCTCTAGGTTACCTCTGCAGTTGTCTACCTTTAGGCATGGCTCGCTTCAAGATGTCAACCTTGAAATGCTCCTTTTTGTGGGTGAACTCAACACTGGGAGGATGATCCACTTGACCCTTCTGCACAATCAGTAGTGGTTGAGGCGGGCTGGTTAGGAACTGGATACCTGACTAACATCCCCGTCATGACCCCAAACTGCTCTCCAGTCTACAAATGTAGCTATCCACGGGTGACAGGCTTCCTCTTGGCCGATTACGCCCTAGCCCACTTCTCTACAACACAAGCGTTCACCATATGGGTAGCCACTATGGACCACAGCTATCCCAAGCACACCCAAGGGGATGGCTTCCTCCAGGCGTATCTCTTCCTAGAGGTATTGTCTTGGGTATGTAAAGCTATGACTGCTGGTCTTGATGCAATACCTTCCCTATGAGGATGGCATGTTATGTCCAGAGCAGTTGTAAGGTGTAAGGTGTGGGCAAAGTGGGCTCTGACCTGGGGCCCCAGCCTTTCAGGGGGACCCCTAATAGAGCCAGCTCTTTTCTGCCGAGGGTCTTCCCTGTGGACCTTGAATAATTCTTAAACAGATTATTGCACATAGCATTTTATTTTATTTTATTTTGAATCTGGGTAATGTGTGAGCGTTTATTGCAGACATTTCGCAGACAAATGTTGTGTTTTTGTTTCATGCAACATCCACAAAAAAGTTTATTTTAGGCTCAAACAGGTTCTCACATATGAGAAATGGGAGGGTGTCCCCGAGAATATTTGCAGTATTATTAGTGAGCTGCTGCTGTGTTACAATATTGAAAACACGTCCCTACCCCTGAATATTAGATGTAAGCACATTTAGAATTTGGACGAGTGTACCTGTGCGCTGTCAATGACCTGGTCAAAGAGGGCATAAAAGAGCAGAAACTTGATCATAAATTCAAAGCTGATCTGCACAGGGGCCTCCCAAATTCGCTTGGCCAAGGGCCCCACAAATCCTTAAGATGTCCCTGGTTATATCACCTTCATACCTGATTATGCTAAATTTTAATCCTTGCCTTTCCTACTAAATTTCAAATCAGGTGGCATTTTATAGCCGCTAAAAGTGTTTGAGGGGAGTAAGACAATGCAAGGTTATACTTACAATTTAGTCATGCTTTTAAAGGACAACAGACTCTGACTTTTAGTTTTGTGGATTTATTATAAGGCCAAAAATATTTGAATATAAACACAACTTAATATCAGAGTATACAGATACATAAAAATAAATACAGAGCCGAATCTACGAATATAATTCATTCGGCACAAAAGGCAACAAAGGGTATAGAGTCAAAATATCGAGTTTTTAATATCGATATGCATTAATATTGATTACAAAATATAGAATGGACACATTATCGACTGGACAGAATATAGACTACAAAAATATCGAATAGGATAGCATTAATATTGAATCAAAAAAATAGAATGGACATAATATCAAATGGACAGAATATAGACTACAAAAATATAGAATGGACAGAATATAGACTACAAAAATATCGAATTTGAGTTAAGTAAGTTAATATCAATTTTTAAAGTGTTTTTTCTGTTAGTATATGTTTGAAAAAAGTATATTTATTATATTATTTATATTAATTAATTATTTTTATGGTATTTAATTTTTGCGTAATATAATTCTGTAGCCGGTTGTGGGTGTATAGGGGGAATAGGGTGGGAAGTAATTTAATTATAATTAATTAAATATGTTAATTTATTTATTGGTATTTATTTTGAATTAATTGTTAATTAATTATTAATTGGTAAGTGATTAAAATATAATTGGTAATTAATTTTAATTAATTGATTAATTGATAATTATGTTAATTTTAGTAATTTATTTTCTGTAGCGGGTTGTGGGTTTATAGGGGAATAGGGTGGGAAGTAATTTAATTATAATTAATTAAATATGTTAATTTATTTATTGGTATTTATTTTGAATTGATTGTTAATTAATTATTAATTGGTAATTGTTAATTAATTATTAATTGGTAATTAATTAAAATATAATTGGTAATTAATGTTAATTAATTGATTAATTGATAAATATGTTAATTTTAGTAATTTATTTTCTGTAGCGGGTTGTGGGTTTATAGGGGAATAGGGTGGGAAGTAATTTAATTATAAATAATTAAATATGTAAATTTATTTATTTGTATTTATTTGGAATTAATTGTTAATTAATTATTAATTGGTAATTAATTAAAATATAATGGGTAATTAATTTTAATTAATTGATAATTATGTTAATTGTATTAATTTATTTTCTGTAGTGGGTTGTCGGTTTATAGGGGAATAGGGTGGGGAGTAATTTAATTGTAAGTAATTCTATTTTTAAAATCTTTTTTTATCTAATTTTTAATTATTTTTTAATTGTTAATTAATTTATTGTTAATTGGTAAATAATTTGTATTAGTAGGTAATTATTTTTATTATTAATTTTTATTTGTATTTTTAATTGATTAATTAATATATTATATAAGTGTTAATTATTTTAATTAATTTGTAATTGGTATTAATATTTATTTTATTTTTATTTATATATGAAGTATTTACTTTCCCTACTGTTGCACTCACTGGAGTGGGAATAGTACAGACTAATAAATAAGTTAAGACAGACTTAAGTTAGGATTTTGTCTTAAGTCTGTCTCAAGACAAACTTAAGACAAAATCCTAACTTCTGTGAATACCAAAAGTAGTAAGTTTAGGACTTTGTCTTAAGTTAGTTCTGTGAATCGGGCCCAAAGTCATCTTCTGGCTGAAAACCAATAGACCCCTTCCTGCTCACCTTAACGGGGACATTATTACAGTTAGAAGATGCAAGTGGGTGGGTGTACGTCCTAAGGATATAGAGGGGGATATAGTGATTATTAACTTTAGGGACCATAGAGTCGTTTCCCATCTTACAGATTGGTATGTGGGAAGCAATGAGGGAGGGATTTCCACGCGGAATCTCAGTTATTTTTATCCTGAGACTCTGCTTAAACCAACTGGCCAACATCGCTCCAAAAGTGAACAACAATCCCTTAAATGGTCTAATTTTACTCCCAGCTTTTATGGTCCTCAATTTAACCCAGAGGCCCTGTTTCGTTCTTACAAGCCCCAGCCTTTTGGTCCTCCAGCCACACCAGTTTTCCCATTCCCCAATAAGCCCCTGTTCCCTGTCCCCCCATCTATTCCAGTTTTTCCGCATTTTAAACAGCCCCAAAGTCTTTACCCCGTCTGCAATCAACAAAGTAAATATATACAGCCCAGTGAGTACTGGAATATTCCGCTGAGGAACCTCTATGACCCCCTATCAGCGCTGGCGTCTAACGATTGACCAGCTGTTCCACCTTGGGTTACAGAGTGTAGTCCTGATTGTATGGGTACTGTGGATGCTTTAGTTAACACATCTTGTTATGATAAAACTTCTGAGGACCAAATAGGCCAACGTGTTAAAGGGGGCTTTGCTGATTTGTGTGAGTCCGATGTCACGGCTACAGTGTCATCTGTGGATTATATTGCTGAGTGTGTTAAAATGGTGCCAGGTACACAGAGTGGGCCCCCTTGTACCTTTAGTGACGGTACGAATGGAATTGCCCTTGTGCAAGAAGAAGTTGCTCCTTTAACCAATAAACTCCACTCTTCTGTTATAGCTACACCTAGTGACCGAGTACTTAGAAATGGTACCATCCTGGGTTGCTGGAATATAGTGGGTATAGAGTCACGTTTTTGTATTCCTGATTGGATCAATTTTATACGGCAAGGTGATGTTTGGTCCTTTCAGGAAACCTGGGCACTTTTACCAGTGTTCCTCTCTGGTTACCTGAACTTTAGTAAATCAGCCATCAGAGGACACAGAGGTCGAGCTATGGGTGGCTTGTCAGTTTGGATTCGTCAATATGAGGGCGTGTCAGCTAAGGAAGTTTTCATTGACTGCCCAGACATATTGATAGTTAGCATTAAATCTAAAAGTGGAATGAATATACTGCTGATTAATATATATGCTAGGGGCATCCAGGGTGGTAGCGTTTCATCTACCCTTCAACGTCTGGACGATTTTTTAAGTGATACCCCGGAAGTTGGTCATGTGGTTGTAATGGGTGATTTAAACACCTGCTTTGAACCATTGAGCTTAGATGATGGCCTACTAACAGAGGCAGAGGATATGGCTTGGGGGATTCCTCAACTTGACTTACCCCCGATTAAAAAGTGGTCCCAAGGGGGGGCGGAGCCAGGACGGCGGCCAAGATGGTCGCCCGGGCTCCCGGCTCCGTCGGCCTTCTTCCCCTGCCGCCGGATCCCGCTATCTGTTCTGCGCTGCTGCCGGGATTCCGAACGTCGGAGAGGGCACTGCCTCTCCGTGTGAGACTTCGGCTGCTTTCCGAGTTCTGAGGACGAAGAAATGCCCTCCTAAGCCTTACGGCCTGTACGAGCCCCGGAGCCGCGACCCCGTGTGAGGCAGCTGCCGGCCGCGAATAGAACAACAGCGGCCGCACGGACCCGGAAGGTGCCGGTCCACCGTTATGGAGCTCCACCCACCTCTGAATATGCACCCGACCCCCGCTCTGTCGAGCCTGGTGTATCTCCATGTTCTGCCTCCAATCCATGCTTGCCATGCCCCCCCCTCGATTGCTGCCTTGTGGATCTGGAATACATGCTGCCGCTCTTTGTTTCCCTAACATGGCTTTGTGGAACTGGCGCGCAAGTGATTGTATCCCGCACTCTAGGGGATCGATACCCATTGATCCGCTTCAGTTTTGACGGCACCTTTGAGAGCCGGGGGGCGAATATGTAACCTATTATGGGGAAATGGAGATCACTCCCACATAGTGTGCAACATGGTGGAGTTGGTATCAAGACCCCCCCCTTCCTATTTTTTGTATCTCAGGCTGGCTGCTTTGGTGTGCACATAGGCGGCATTTATGCTGAGGGTCCCGGTCGGTGCGGATGCCTTCGCCGAGCCGTTCCTTGCCCGTTGATATGGTGGCGCACGCTGAAGATCGGAGATGGGTGATCGGAGACCCCCCCCCTCCTGTGTGCCGGTAGATCACGATCCAGATCGCATGGCCATCGTGTTCGAATCTTGGTACGTCTGGAATGAAGGAATACCCGATGCCGGACTTCTCTTTGGAGGCTTCCTTTGTGCTGTTCCCTCTTCAAGTATCGGTGGGGACACTGTTGTGGAAGTGTTATTATGACTTTACCTGCGGCTGAGACGCGAGGGTTTGTATTTTGGAAGTCTCCCTGTTTGTTCCAACATGGCCGTCCCATCGACGCCTCCTTTTGCAACACAATGACTAACCTTCTTGCACTGGACTTTGTTTGTTTGCTCTGAAACTGCCGGATGGGCTATGGATAGCTTTCAAATGTGTCGTGTCCTGGTATACTGCAAGACTCTCTACCTTATTCCGGACTTACCTGCCTGCATCGTTTTTGGTATTTTGCCTGTCGGACCCTACACTACACGGACTGTGATGTGACTATATTATGACTGGGTGGGTCGGGTTGGATGATGGCCATCTGTTCCAGTGGGTTGCTGCACGGGGGGCTCTCGTCTTAACTAAGTGCTTTGCGGAGCTGGAGTGATGACCACTATCCTGTTTTTGAGTTGTCGCCTTTGAAAATTTGGGAGCAGCGCCGGCATGTTTGAATTGTTTCGCGGCGGTGGGGGGGGGCGGGAGCCTGTACTGGGGACCCCTCACTAATTTTTCCTTTTTTTATATTTCTTCTCCTTTCCATGTTTCTTCTTTCTTCTATATTTCGGGTTTAGATACTGGGCGACAGGCACACTGGGGGTAGGCCGTAGCCATGTGCAGGGGTGCAGGGTGGGGGGTTGGGGGAGGGGTTTTATTGTTTCTTTCCTTTTTTGTTTCTATGGCCTTTTTCTTCGCTTTTTTTGGTTTTCCCTTTACTTTTCCCTCTTTTCGCGTTTGGGATCGGTTTATTGTGCTGATTTCTGAGCTTTCATTGATTTGTCGTAATTTGGGCCTGAGCTGTTGTTGCATTGTTGATGGACCTGGGCGGGCGTCTAATTGGTACTCGTAGTAATTGTATGCATGTAAATCCTGACTTTTTGACACAGTACCCATGCCTTCTTTGTTATCGTCTTACTTCTGTAGGAATTCTTGTTTGGCCCGCCCATTCTGTAGCTATAGCTTACGGTTCGCACCTGGTCCCCACGCTACTTTATATCATATTGGAGCTTATCGAGTTCTTAGTGTCATCCTGCTTAACATAAAATTGAACCTCACTCATCCTGAAATATGATCGATGTGTGCCATAATATTAAGTTTTCCGTGCCCCCGGGATGTTCGGCTGAATAGCGGTGTACACTTTTACGTTAATAAAGGTTTTCAAAAAAAAAAAAAAAAAAAAAAAGTGGTCCCAAGCGGCTATTTTTATTAAAGGGCTGTGCCTGGATCGGGGACTACGTGCCCTTAATGGACGAGTATGTTCTGATAGGTTGGGCAAATGCACCTTTAGCAATGGCAGACATAGTAGTCATATCGACTACATTTTATTAGATGTTAAGTTGTGGCCTGTGGTAACGGACATGGTAGTAAAGTCACGTCCGGAAAGCGACCATGATCCTCTGGTGGCTGAATTAAAGGAGTTTAGTTTTTCAGGGCTGGTTGAATGCCTGCCCAACTTAGTTCAGGAGGCTGTTGCACTCACTAATGATATGAGGAGGGTTCGCTGGCCAAAGGTCTCTGTGGATGTTGAAGCACGTAAAACGATTAGAGCCCTGGTCTCCAATTCTTTGGCTGAAATTTCTAAATGTGATACTCAGGAGGTGATCAACACAAATATTACTGACATACACTCCAGTTTGTTTGTGTCCCTAAAAAAACTGTTCATTAAGTCAGTTTCTAATAAGGGCAGTAGGAAGTCTAAGAAAGTCTCCAATTGGTTCAATGATGAGTGTCGACGGACCCATGTGGATCTGTTTAAAGCTCTAAAACTCAAGAACCCAGCCCTAATCAAATCATGTAGGAAGGCTTTTAATGTTGCTAAACGTTCTGCTAAGGCCGTTTGGGATGAAGAACGTTGGTCATCTCTAACCGAAGCTTGTGGCTCTAGGAACTTGCAACAGTTTTGGCACCTACTTAAATGGGGTTTGTCCCAGGATGATCGCCCGAGCCCGGCCTCTGTTGACCAACAACAATGGGTGCGTTACTTTGAGGAACAATTTAGATGCCTCAGTGATGCGCAGGTTACCATCTGCTGGCCACTGTCGACAGACCTTCTAGTGTTCTCGGTTGGAGAAGTTGAATTAGTTCTGAAATCTATTCCAAGGGGAAAGGCACCTGGTCCTGACTGCATTCCTGCGGATCTATTCCAACAGGACCATGATCTCTGGGTACCATATTTAGTGCAGCTGGTAAATGCCCTGGCCACAGGTGCTAGGGTACCTGAATCCTGGGCAGGAGCAGAAATTTTGCCTATTTATAAGAAAGGTGATCGGTCGGTTCCATCCAACTATCGGCCGATCAGTCTCATCGACGCGGTGCAAAAAATCATAACCCGTCTTGTTCTTGCCAGGATTCAGGAATGGATAGAGGCGTATAATATTCTTACTCCTCTTCAAGCTGGTTTTAGATCTCATGTGAGCACTCTAGATCAGGCTTTCCGTTTCATGCTTCTTTACTGGAAGACGGTTTTTCTGGGCAAAGGCAACCTATACGCAGCCTTCGTGGACTTGAGGTCAGCTTTTGACCTCGTCTCGAGGGCTGGGTTGTGGAAATGCCTATTAGACATGGGCATGCCTCCCCCCCTGGTACGCCTCTTGGTGAACTTACATGCACACACCTATGCTTTAGTTCGCTGGGGCAAACCTGGGGAAGTGACGGAGAGATTTCCAGTGGCCAAAGGTGTCAGGCAAGGGTGTGTGTTGGCACCCACCCTTTTTTCTCTATACATAAATAGAGTTACCAAGTATTTCGATAATCATCCTACGGACGCCCCAAGTTTGGCTGGAATGAAAATTCCCTTGCTCATGTTCGCTGACGACACTCTTTTGATCTCTCAAACCAGACAGGGTCTTCAGAAAGCACTGTCGAGGTTCGAGTGTTTCTGCAGCGAACATGAGCTCGAAGTGAATGTGTCTAAAACCAAATTTATGGTTTTAAGAGGGCACAAACAAATTAATGCAAGGGTTACTGTGGGGGGTACCCCTTTGGAACAAACTAAGTATTTTACTTACCTGGGAGTTACATTTAGTGAGACCCTTAGTTGGTCCCATCAGGTCGAGCTAATGGCCTTGAAGCACCTGCAGCTAGGTGGTGCATTGATCAAAGAGCACAAAGGCTCTTTCACCAGGCCAATCTCTCCGCTAATTAAGATATATGGCTCAAAGGTATTACCCTCAGTTTTATACGGGGCGGAACTTTGGGGCGCTAGTAAACTGGACCCCTTGAAACTAGCCCAAAATAGATTCCTAAGAATGGCAACGGGTCTGCCCCAGTCAACTCCGCGGATCCCGCTATTATATGATCTAGGGTGTCAACCGGTGGAGGATAAAGCGAGATTTCGTCCACTGGCATTCTGGCGACGCCTATGGACAGCGCCGGAACTCCATCTTTACGCTAAGGCCTGCTTGGAGGTTAAAGATTGTTCTGGTTCCTCAAACATAGGCTGGTTTAGGGACTTAAGCTCTACCCTTACAGCCCTGGGGTATGGTGGCCTGTGGTCTGGCCCCGAAACTGCAACCTTTCCATCCAAAAAATACCTAAAATTGCACTATTGGGATTGGGTGGTTCATAATAGACACTTGAAAATGTGCTCTAGTAGTCTTACAGGTCTATTTATCGTCTTTAAAGACACATCCAAGCTTGAAAAATATTGGGACACTATAACCAAGCCTTTGGATCGTAAACTATTCCACCAGTTCAGATGTGGCTCACTGCCCCTAGGGGATTTTACTAAAAAGTGGGGAGCTGGTGGGACTGGGCACTGCCCTAAGTGCCAAGGCGTAGGTGAAAGCATAAATCATTTCTTGTATGTGTGTCCACTATACTCTGCCCCAAGAGCCAAATGGTTAAGCCCGGTCTGTAGAAGTATAGGCACCAGCTCGGCTGGTGAAGCAAGCAGAATCTTAAAAACTAACCTGACCCCTATAATTGTTGTGGGGGTTGCTAAATTCTTGGGGTGGGCTTGGTTGCTTAGAATCAGGTACATTAAAAGTAAATTAATATTTATACATATAATATTGTATACATCCAATAAGAAGCCTGATCAAGTGATTTAATACTGGTTTTAGATGTTTTTAACTATGTATATATTGTATTTCATGTCTTTTATGATGAATTAATCGAATAAAGACTTCTTGAATTGAATAACGAGGTTGAATTCCTGCACCTGCAGTAGGATGAGAACATACTGTCTTCGAACACAAAAAGGATTAATTTAATTACAATTCTTGAGGAACCAAGGAGAAACGAAACTCAAAACAACCTGCAGTTTGGGCCTACAATTCAGGCAACTTAAACTAGACACGAATTACATTACACAAGTAATATTTCATCCTGCAAACTATACAAACAGGATTTTCTGTCAGCATCAAGGCCACTCCTCTGTTTTCATGTGATGCCAAAAGGGGTCCACCTCCAAACTTCCCCAACTCTGGATATAACCAACTCAGAGTAGTGAGGTAGTCAGGCGAGGGAAAAATGGATGAATGAAGAACCAGTGGGACGTGGGAGACCTGCAACAAAAGAATACAATTTTAATACATATCCTGTCAAGGCTTACTACTCTCATATGATCTCACTAGAACTTGCTAGTACCTTTCCACTGGCCGCAGAATACAGTAACTGTAAATCAATGAATGTGGGACATCAGCTTCCGACTTCGAGCCTTCCTACAACGATAAACCACACTGTTAAATAGTCCACTCCTCTAGTATACTCCTATCCAATAAGGAAAACAACAAGGTGGACATCATACATACCCCTCAAACAATCATCCAGATTTCATCTGAAAAAACCAGCTCCCAAAAACAGGGCTTCCTTCCCATCCATAAACGAGATATAATCGAGCCCAAGGATACGCACTCTACTGCTCCAGAGTACGAGTTTAGAAAAGAGGCAACAAAAAATAATAAACTCAGGGTCCTTTGAAAGAGTGGGTTTTCTCCTTGAATGAAAAGAGGAACAAAACAATCTGGCGCTTCCTATAGCGCGGGACGTAGAAGCAACAACGCTCCTTCAGTGCAATTATCCAAACAGTCTCTCCCCAATGGTAGAAGGATTGTCTTAAGAAGAAACAATAGAATTCCAGAAAACAAAACGCTTAATGTCTGCGCAAGGTAATGGAAACAATAATCGTCAATTAGAACCGAAAACAGAACAGCACTTCCTTCAGTGATTCCGGTTTGCAAGGCTACTCCGGAGTGTTGAAGAGCGCTTACCTCAGCGCGAAGAATTCAACACCCCCCAAGATTGTTCACATCCACGGCGGGAAAAAGGAAGGCGAGGACTCCTTCCTTCCCGGGTGAGTGTGTGTGATTGCGCGGTGCTACCAGCAGCGCCCAAAGGTGCAGATCCAGAGGGAGAACAACGCTTCCCAATGCGTGCGCGAAGGTCAGACGAACTACCGCAGCACAACTGGAATACAAGACGAGAGAGAGCCTCCACGCAACTCGCGTGAGGCTCGATGCAGATGACCAGGTACAACGGCAGATTACGCGCACCGCAGCCCACTCATTGCCGGGTCAAATAGATGACGCTCCTCCCCTTCAGGCTTTCTGGGAGATGTAGTCCATAGCGTATAAGTTAGTGTTCAGGTAGGCGCTCTGTATACTAATTGTCCCAAGTCAGCGCCTGACAATTATAGGTTTCTTGAATACATACAAAGTCCTACTTAAATGTACACACTATATTTCAATGCTAATATAACTTGAATAAATGCATCTTAATAATCATGGAACACTGCAAACGATAAAAATACATGTAAGAGCGTTTAAAACATGAGTATAGTGCACCCATATAATGTCGAGTGCTGTAAGCGCTCTATCATACCTGATCAAGAACTGGTACTCTGAAGAGCTCTGTCACCTGTAACAATTGGGTGCATTGCTTGAAAGGCTTTGAAAACGGTAAGCCTGCTGCTGCATTCAAGATCATGGCTACAAAACAGCCATCCTCAGAGCAAAAAAGATCTTCTCAATATCACCCATGGCACAGCAAACTGACCACATAACCACCCAGCATCACTCCATCACTAAGGGGTCCATTAGGATGGCGGATTGCCCCAGCCAGGCTGGTGGCAGCCACCGCCAGCCTGGAGGGGGCAATCCGCCCGCCATCCTTCCCTGCATTCCCCCCGCCATATTAGAATGGTCGGGGGGAACCACGGCGGAGCAAAACACCGCCCGCCACTTTTCCGCCCCGGTCGCGCTTGCTGCTGGGGCGGAAAATGATTAATATGGTGGCGGTGTCTATGAGACACCGCCATCCATATTACATTGGCAATAGTGCAATGCGGTGTTGACTCTGGGGGCCCCCTGTGGGCCCCCAGAGTGAAGGCCCAAGGGGGGTGGCACATGGGGGGGTACCTGTGGTACCCCACTGCATTTGCATAATCAAAGCGGCAGGCACCGCGCGGTCAGAGATATTTATCACTAATGACATGCAAAGTGGGCGTGCCAAGATGTTAGCGACTGGAAACAGTCGCTAACATCGCTATCTCCTATTACCAACTTAGCCATGTTATCCAATGGGAGGTGGATAACATGGCTAAGAGCATTAGCTCGGTAATGCATGAATATCGCGGACTTTACAGCGATATTCATGCATTTCGGCCGATTTTTATCGCTTAGGAGATAAACCTTGATAATAGCAAGGCTCCTAAGCGATACAAATCGCCGCAACACGCGATAAAATTATTGCCGCTAAGCCAACATAGCGATAATTATCGCTAGTTGTTGGTAATATGCCCCCTAATTTCCTCTAGCCCTATACAAACCCCACCAACTATCTGCGTGAACATACATACATACCATTGCCACCCCTCCAGGCCTCACACCTAGCTCGTATTTCATTTAACCCACTACAAAGAAAATGGAAGGAATGCACGGAATAGCTTGTTTGAGAGCATTGACCACTGCCAACAATAAACGAAAACCATCAGATGAACTACTAACCTTGGATTCTGGAGCAGCGTGCCCAGTGGAAATCGTTGTAACACCTCATCAGGAGGAGTAAGCACTATGGGGCAGATTTATGATGCCCTTGCGCCTACTTGCGCCGCAATTGCGTCACGTAATGTGACGCAACGGCGGCGCAAACAATGCGCCCTATTTACAACGTGACGCATCTAGGAGATGCGTCACGTTGGAAACCCCTGCGCCATAAGGAGGCGTTCCTGCGCAGGAACGCCTCCTAAAAGTGGCTGAGTGAAATCTATTCTACGTCAATTCCTTACGCCTGCTTGAAGCAGGCTTAAGGGTGACGCACAATGCATTGCATAGGTGGCTCCTGTGCATTGCAGGAGTCATGTCGCACTTGCGACATGACTCCTGCAATGCGCCGCCCGTACGCCGAGAGATGCGTCACGCATCCTCACTTCCTTGCACCATGGTGCGCCGCATCATAAATGCGGCGCACCATGGGTGGCGGAGCAGTGGCGCACTGTGGCGCATGTTAACTGGCGCATCCCTGGGGATGCGCCAGTTAACATAAATCTGCCCCTATGTAAGTATAGTACAATACAACTACTTGAAAGGTTTCATTATATGAAAACAGTTTTTCTCCCGGAGTTTTATACAGTGACTTGACCCGAAGGTATCAGAGCACTTTACATGAGCACCAGGACGCATTCATTTTTGTTAGGCACGGGGAGATTAAGGGATTTGCACAGAATCACAAGATGTTGAGCGTCATTGCTGAGACTCAAACACGGTTCCCCAGATTTGAGATTGACTGCCCTAGCCGTAAAGCCACATCCTCCCCCTTAGTCTTGCGGGGATGGAAGCCAACTAGAAGTCACACAGAAGGGTAGGAATCCCCAGGCAAGCAGAGTACTTCACAGTCACCATATTTCAAGAACCATGCAGATACCATATTTCAAGAACCATGCAGATACAAGAGCACCCGGAGGTTGATATGAACCTTGCCAAGTTATGGGGCCTGAATGTCTGATTTTAAAAGAAGCCACCGGTGGGCCACTTATGCTCTTCTAAAACTAAAACCGGGGGCAGATTTACAATAACTGGTGCATCCCTGCATATCAGCAGAGATTCGCCAGTTATTGTGCACCACAGTTCCACCACCCTGGATGCGCCGCATTTACAATGCGGCGCACCATGGGGCAAAAAAGGCGGCGCATTGCTGGAGTTGCGTCGCAAGCAAGACGCAGCTCCAGCAATGCTCTGGGGGGCCCTATTCTTACAATGCTGCGTCAATCCTTACGCCTGCTTCAAGCAGGTGCAGGGTTTTGACGCAGCATGGGCCCAAAAGTGACTGAGTGGAATCTTGTAGATTTCACTCAGGCACTTTTAGGAGGCGTTCCTGCGCCAGAACGCCCCCTCCTGCCCAGGAACGCCTCCTTCTGGCGCAGGGCTTTACAACGTGACGCATCTCCCAGATGCGTCACGTTGTAAATACCCCACAGCATGGCACATCGTTGGCGCCGCCGCTGAGTCACAAAAGTGACGCAACGGTGGCGTAAAAGAGGCGCAAGGGGCTTGTAAATCTGCCCCCCCCCCAGTGCTTCATTTGAACTGGTGGTTGTCGGTGGGAGCCACTAACATTCCTTTTTCCGGAATGGCACTTATGTTTTCTCATCAGACATTCATCGATAGCAAGTGGGGGAAAAGCACACACAGGGAAAAGAAGGAGAAAGAGAAAGACAGAGATATGGTCTCAAAGGGAGAAAGCAGAAACCCCACAACGTGAGGTAAAAGGAAAGGGAGTGTCTGGTAGTGAATTAATGCAGCATGGGGTGAATTTAAGACTATGCAGACTTGGTGTTCAATGCTGCAACATTTAGTTGCACCTGCCGGGGGCTTCATAGCAGAGCTTTGGGCACCGACCCTTCTCAAGACAGTGGAAGTGCATTGGCTGCATTATGTGGTTGACAGCTGGAGATCCAAATACTGAAGTGAGGAGGAAGGCAGAAAACAAAAGAAATGGAAATTCACCCAGCTTTTTTTCCATTCATTATAAACAATTCAATAATTTTCATACATCACATTTTTTGATGTTTAAAGGGACCATCCACCCTGAGACTTATATTTCCACACACTCAGTGTTCTAGGTCCATTCCACACAGCTTATGTACTTGAGTGTGGTCCACTTTAATTAGTAGACGGCCATGTTTTCCCCATAGACTCTACTTTCTATGTTAGACAGGAATGCTGCAGTGCCCTCCTGTGGTCAATAAGGAAACTGCTAGCATCCTATATCATCTTCATTTCCATACCTTAACTTGCCACTGGGTGGGGTGACACTGCGGCACCAATGGAGGACTCAGGATCCGTCTGCTATCGACATTCCTGGTTTCTTATTCAAACAGGAGGTGTTTCAAATCTTCTATTTAATATTACAAAATCACAGAGTTTATTGTAGGAAATCAGCAAGTAGAAAATGTGTCTTTGCTTATCTCAGAGTCCAGTGAGAACTCTCTTGACCTTTGTAAACAGAGATTACAAAGCTGTGTGACCCTGATTGTGGCTGCTAAAAATATACATTTATTGGACATTGCTCTAAGATTAGATTCGGATTGAGTGTAAAAGACTTGAAAACCACTGATAACCAATGATAAAAATAGACAGTTGACAGGCTCCTAAGATAAGATCCTAAACTGCACTGAACAGTTCTGTGAGATTTCGAAATATAACTCCATACATGATTTGCCCAGAAGACAGCCACCTCGCACACATTCACCAACCTTTCCCACAATCCTCAGCCCCAAATTCAGCAAATATCTGCTTATGTCTGCAGAACAAGTCCAAGATGGTATTCTTTACAGCTATGTCTAATGGTGCACTTTTGAAGGGCCAGTGTTGCAGCATGTTCAATAGGACTTATTATCAGTTGTATGAGAGGTCCAGAGCATCACTCTTACGCCTTTACACCTTGCATTAGGACACATGTCCTTTGTTGTGCCACCTTCATCCATCCAGGCACGTAAAGACTTGCGTTTCAAGGTTGCTAGAGCCCAATCAAACAGGTTAAATGTCCCCAATACCCTGAGTAGTAAAATACAGCCAATATCAGTGTTCAATGGGTATTTACATTGGGCCTGGTGCATTGCACCGACTGCACTATTGACCGCTACCCTCTGTTTGCAACTTTGCCCAAATTTAAATAATTTTTTTGTTGACTAGTGAAGTGTCCACAGTTTTGCCAATGTTTCTATGGGAGTCCCTTTTACAAAGACTCTTCTCTGGGTGCTCCAAAAGCCGAGTCAATAGATCTCTTGTGTTGGACTGAAGCAGTGATGTCTCCAATAAAACTCTAGAGGATTTCAAGGAGATTGTTTCATTCAATAACCTTTACTCAGCAGCCAGACTCACTGTCAACCTCCCACACAGAGCTCACATAACAACACATCTCAGGAACCTACACTGGCTCCTGATACACAAGTGTGCTCAATTCAAATTACGCCCACACACATTCAAGGCATGACACACCTCAGGTCCCACACAGACACAGACACAGTTGTTGTAACGACTTGCGTTGTAAAAACTGTGTTGTAATGGCATGCGGAGTAATAGCATGCGTTGTGATGACATAAATCCTTCAACTTGCCCCCTACTGTCAGTATCCATATCCCAAAGTGTAATCAGAGTTCTTCTGATTGCACACACACATACTGCAGTTATCAACTATTTTCAGGTATCTAGAACATGCCCTCGGGTTGGTTTCTAGGTTGCAGGTTGATCCAAGTTCTGCCAAGTCCTAGTATCCTTCTTGATGGCAACTCAAAGATCACCTTTAGTTCTTCAACATTGTACTTATGTGTTTTCTTGTTGCATATAACACATTGGCCAAAAAATAGTCTCAAATTTGTTCAGATGTCCTCTTCTCTTAGGTTAGTTTTCTTTGATTATTAATGCATACCAAATTTCCTTTCCCCCTTCAGCTTTTGATACATTCTGTCTACGCCTGTCCAAATGAAGTCCTTGTTAAGGCCACCAGTGATCCCTTTGCCAAAGAATGTGCTTTCATCTTCCCAGCCCCCATAGCTCCTCCGGCATTTTGATCTCTCTGGTACTTCTTACAACACTCCCTCGGGGTCACTAGGGGGCATATTATCAAGACAGGCGATAAAATTATCGCCGGTTTAGCGGCAGAAAACTGCCGCAGAAGCAGCGATAATGGGCTTGATAATATGCCCTGCAGAATTCCAATAGAAGCCCATGTTCTGGAGTGAACATGGGCTTCTATGGGAATTCTCCAGGGCATATTATCAAGCCCATTATCGCCGCTTCTGCGGCAGTTTTCTGCCGCTAAACCGGCGATAATTTTAACACAGTTCTTGATAATATGCCCCTAGCTTCTTTGTCACCAGTCTAGACACCATCACCGCTGAATCTCATTCTATCCCCACTAATGCCATTGATAGGCCTTCAAGTTTTTTTTCCACTCTGGGCTCACCTGGGACCCCTGTTGCACCGTGGCCATCAATGTCGCCCACTCCCCGTATCCACCTGCACATTCTACAAAACGAATGTCATCAAGGTAATGAATGACCTAGTCTGACCCTGCATCACCCACTCAAGGGAGGTGCTAAAGTATTTAAAAGTGTTGCAGGACATTGAACATCCCATGGGCATGGTCTTGTCTGCATAGTAGACACCCCACAATTGTATCCCTGCCAGGGAAAAATCATCTGCGAGCAGCGGCAACAGGCAGGAAGGCAACTTGATGTCTGTCTTTCCCACATCTGCCCCTTTCCACAAAAGTGCGCTACCACTACCGCCTTGTCAATTCTCGTGTATCTCTCTGAGCAGGTCTTTCTTGCAGTATAGTTATTCACTTGTTCTCCCTCTGGCTATGACAGGTGCTGTATCGTCATGTGTTTTAGTGCCATTTTCTCTGGGAGATTTCCTAGTAGGGAGATCATCAAGGTTGGCATTGGTAGCGCCTTGAAGGGCGCCTCCATCCTTGCAACGCACTTACACGAGCAAAAGGCTGAAGGCAAGACATAAGCACCTAAACCGAGCGACCCTGTATTGCTACTAAACCATCCAAGAAGGACTTACTTTGTCAGGTTTTGACCCCACCCATGAACCATAGTGTAAGGCGGAGCTATGATAGAAAGTGCCACCGGCGTGAGGCTGTCATCATGCGCAACATCTCACTGTTCATGCAGAAAACATCTCAAGCAGCGCACACACACTAAAATTGCAAAAAAGAACAATATTGAAACCTTAAAAATTTTCCAAAATTCCAGAGATGGTAGGAAATTCACTGCAAATGATTTGTTTTAAAAATGCTTAATACGCAAGGGAAGACAGGCTACTGAACGGAGCAGGTTTGTCAGGTTTATTAAATGGCACAGAAATGTTGTTGCTGAACGAGGGATGAGCATTACATTGTGCCATGACATTAGAAATTGTTATTTGTCCTAGTCTCAGCTCTGCAATGGACATTTTAGGTTGAGCCTACAGCGCATGTGCTGTCTGCAATACCTTTTATAATTACTTACACCATGTTTATGCCCGCCTGCTGCTTGCCATAGGTTCCCTCCAGTGCCCCTCTTAATTGCTGCATCCTGACTCGTTCTGGGTACCGATAGCTCACTTCCGTTCAAGACAGAGGAGCACCGGCCGATCACAGGGGCATATTACCAAAAACTAGCGATAATTATCGTTATGTTGGCTTAGCGGCAATATTTTTATCGTCGAGCTGCGGCGATTTTTATTGCTTAGGAACCTTGCTATTATCAAGGTTTATCTCCTAAGCGATAAAAATCGGCCGAAATGCATGAATATCGCTGAAAAGTCAGCGATATTCATGCATTACCGAGCTAATGCTCTTAGCCATGTTATCCACCTACCATTGGATAACATGACTAAGAACTGCTCAGGGGCAGGTGTTAGCTTTTGGAGATATTCGCGCTTAGCGCGAATATCTCCAAAAGTTGGTAATAGGAGATAGCGATGTTAGCGTCTGTTTCCAGTCGCTAACATCTTGGCACGCCCACTTTGCATGTCATTAGTGATGAATTTCACTGACATGCAAAGCGGGGCCCAAGATGGTCGCTATCTCCTACTAGCTGTCGCTAACTGGTGTTAGCGACAGCTAGGTAATAGGGAGATAATTTTATCTCCGCTTTCTTGGCTTTTAAAGCCAAAAAAGCGGAGATAAACCCCCCTTGATAATATGCCCCACAGTCTCCTTGCAGTTTCATTCTTTAGCTGTTTATTTTGAGAACTCCTTTCTTTATTCACTGCAGGTGCGGTGCCGCCTTGTCCCAGCGCTTCCTCATTCTTGTGCTTTTGCATTCAGCGCAGCCTTGTTTTAAACTGCTTTCTAAATCCTATTTTAAGTCAGTCTCATTCACCCCTTCCACGCCATGTTCTACCAGTGTTTGTAGCTTATAGAGGGGGGCATCGAAGGCAGCCGCCTGCAAGGTGTAAACTCCGCATAGCACATTGAAAGGGAGCTTTACAGAAAACACAACACTGGGAGTATTTTTTTGTTCAAAACCCTTTCCATGTGTTTCATATTTTCGTTTGTGCTTCTATATGGAAAATTGTGAATTTTGTTTTGCAACCGAGATCATTGTCTGCAACGACCGTTGAGCATGATTTGTCTATTCGGGGGCAGATTTACAACTTCTGAAGCATCTCTGCAAATCAGCAGGGATGCGCTAGAACAGATGCTTCACGTAATCCCCCCTTGCGCCACCTCGGATGTGTCTCATTTACAATGCGGCGCACCATGGTGCAAGGAGCAGGAGACATGTGACGCATCTTGTGGCGTACAGGCGGCGCATTGCTGGAGTCACATCGCAAGTGCGACGCAACTCTTGTAATGCACAGGGGCCGCCCATACTTAACGGGGTGCGTCACTCCTTACGCCTGCTTTAAGCAGGCGTAAGAATTTGACGCAGCAGCATCGTAAAACTGACTCAGTGAAATCTTGTAGATTTCACTGCGTCAGCTTTACGGGGCATTCCTGCGAGGGAACGCCCACCCTGCGACAGAACGCCCACATGAAACCTGACGCAGGTTTCATGTGGCGCAGGGCTTTACAACGTGACGCATCTGCCTAGATGCGTCATGTTGTAAATAAGCTGCAACGTGGCGCATGGTTTATGGCGCCGCTGCATCACAAAAGTGACGCATCTGTGGCGTAAAAGTGTCGAAAGGACCTTGTAAATCTGCCCCTGAGTTTTTGCTCACATTTGTGCACTGGCACTTTCCACATCCTCTCGGTGCGCTTTTCACTGGAGAAGAGGGAGGCAGAGTATCTAGAACTAGCAATAATATCTGCTGGTGCCCAACCAACCTTCAGCTGCACAAGAGGACATTGGTCACCCATTAGCTTTCAGGGTGGTGCGTGGCAGACATAGAACATGGAGCATTCCTCCATCACAAATAGTTGCTCTATCTCTTAACTTCTTCCGGTGCGCAAGTATTACCCTGACACTAGCCTTACGTCGGAACCGCCACTATGCAGGCAGGGAACAAACATGTCATGGAAAATGACTGGGATAAAACTGCCTTGTTAAAGGTAAAGCTTAGGATACAATCTATACTATTAATTCCCAAACCTTTTAGAACCACAACCCACTTTTTAGTACTGCAATCTTTCACAACCCACCTAGCTTTAAGGGACTGGAGGCGGGCAATTTTTTTATGTAACTAAATCGTCATGTGGTAGTGCCTTGCCATTTACAAACAACACGTTTTCCATTGAAATGGTCACACAATTTACACAGAGATACAGTACTAATAAAACTATATTGCACATAAATGATATATGCAAACCGTGTTTCCGTGAATATTTATTATTTGTGCATCACCATGTAAAGTGTTGATTTGTTCTGATCCTACTAAAATCTTTGGGCCTCATTTATGAAAAGTGACATATCGCTGCGTGAAAACAGGGATGCGTCACTTTTCACTGCGCCCTCCATGCACCACCAATGATGCGTCATATTTACAATATGACGCATCATTGCGCAAGGAGTTACAGATACATCAGTATTTCTGATGTATCTGTATGGCGTAAAAGTGGCGCATTGCTGGAGTGTGTCACAAAAGTGACGCAACTCCAGCAATGTGTCCTTTCACATGGGGCAAGCCCCATGTGAAAGGACCTGCGTCAGTCTTACGCCTGTTGTGAGGCAGGCGTAAGAAATTGACGCATTTGTGTCCTAGAAGTGGCGCAGTGAAATCACATAGATTTCACTGCGTCACTTCTACGACCCTTTCTTGCGTCAATACGCCCCCCTTGCATACATTCTACCTGGCGCAGGTATAATGTGGCGCAGGGGTTTACAAAAATGCGCCTTGTTGCACCATATTTACAAAGTGACGCATCTAGGTAGATGCGTCACTTTGTAAATATGGCGCAACAAGGTGCATTTTTTACGCCACTGGTGCGTGAGAAAAAGTGACGCACCAGCAGCGTAAAAGTGACGCATAGCCTCATAAATGAGGCCCTCTGTTTCCATCACACTTCTAGGTTACAAAAAAACCTGCTTCATGTTTGCTTTACTCACTGCTGAAAGTGTACAGATCATTTACTGGCACTTATTGTGTTGGGTGTTACAAAAAAATGACATCCTACAGCCTTTGCTTTCACACTTCATGTACCCCAGCAAGATTGTCAGATGATTCTCTTAACTTTTCTTTCTATGACTGCAAAGTGAAAGTAGTTTGTAAAGACCGGTCCCCATGTTTAACAAGCATTTGCAATGCAATAGGTCTCGCACTTGTGAGAGTTTGAGCTAGTGGCATTGTAAATGACAATGCCTTTTATTTATGTGTTTGGAAAACATGCAAGAGGTGCGTAAACACGCACTTTGTACTTATGTCGTTGCTTAGGAGAAGCAAGGCTGACAGTAAATGCTCCTCTTTTACGGCCAGCCCTGCTTCTCGTGAGCGAGGACTATCAGTACAAAGTGCGTGTTTAAGCACCCCTTGCAGGTTTTCAAAACACATACATAAAAAGGCACTGTCATTTACAATGCCAATACCTCAACTCTCGCAAATGTATAGCAAATGCTTGTTTTTTTAAGTGCATATGGAGTCGGAAGGGCACTGTTTTCTTGCAATGCATCTTACGCCAGTTTCCTTGTTGGCACACGGTCCACGCCCAGCACTCCTGTGTCCTGTTCCAGCACACAACTGTCCAAGTCCACCTCACTTCGGCTTTACCTGCAGCTCCTTCCATTCGATTTTCTACCTGTTTCTTTTTCCTTCTCATGTTTGTATAGTTGCTCTTTCGTGTAGAAGGTTCTGCTGCTTCTGTGGAGAGGTCTGTGCCTTTGAAATATTTGTATATACATAGAAAGGCATCGTTTGCTGCTGCAGAGATGTGTTGCTTCTGGGAGCTGTGGCAGCGCCTAATGTGGTGGGATATGTAATTAGTTGTGCTTCTGAGGTCACCCACCCCCAGTGACCCCCCCTGGAGCGCCCCCAGGTGCAGGGGCAGCCTTATTGATCCAGACAAAGTCTGGAGCTTTTAATCTGCTCCTTATCGGAAGGGGGTTTTAGCAGCAGGCATCCACTTCCTGCTGCGGGGGACTTTGCCCTCCCTGGGCGTGTTATCTCATTCTGTGCCAGGTTTTTATATTTAGGCACAGGGAGGCTTAGAGGGCTCTCAGTACGAGCGCTGCTACTGAAGGCTTCACAGCTGCCCGTCTCTGGGCACAGCCATACACCTCTGGGCACAGCCAACCACCTCTGGGCACCGCCAACCACCTCTGGGCACAGCCCACCACCTCTGGGCACAGCCAACCACCTCTGGGCACTGCCATCCACCTCTGGGCACAGTCAACCACCTCAGGGCACAGCAACCCACCTCAGGGACAGCCAACCACTTCTGGGCACACCCAACCACCTCTGGGCGCAGCCAACCATATCTGGGCACACACATCCACCTCTGGGCACAGCCAACCACCTCAGGGACAGCCAACCACCTCTGGGCACAGCCAACCACCTCTGGGCGCAGCCAACCACTTCTGGGCACACATATCCACCTCTGAGCACAGCTATCCATCTCAGGACACAGCCAACCACCTCTGGACACAGCCAACCACCTCTGGGCACAGCCATCCACCTCTTGGCAAATCCATCCATCTCCGTTGGGCACAACCATCGCCTTCTGTGGCACAGTCATCCACATCGGGGCAGAGCCATCCTCCTGTGGGCATCTGGGCAGTGCCATCCTCCTGTGGGCATCTTGGCAAAGGCATCTCCTGTGGGCATCTGGGCAGCGCCATCCACCTGTGGGCATCTGAGCAGAGGCATCCTCCTGTGGGCATCTGAGCAGCGCCATCCACCGGTGGGCATCTGAGCAGAGGCATCCTTCTGTGGGCATCTGGGCAGCGTCATCCACCTGTGGGCATTGCCACCCACCTGTGGGTACACCCATCCTCCTCTGACCGCAGGCCATCTCACTGCAAACATGGGGGCCGAAGCCAGCTTCCTCCTCAAACCCAGGTCTGTACCATCTGCACTCTTCTTGGTTTTAAATGGCTCTAGTGGGGTTCTGCGTGTCTTCTCCATAATGAATTTGCCCTGCCAGCATTCTCAACTGTTGCGCTCTGCATTTTGGTGGATGTGGCAAGTTGTTCCTTCCTTTGCTTGAGCTTTTTTCTCACATTTGCTGCCGTCCAGGGCACAAATGATGTGGCGGGACTAACCTAGTTAATCAGTATGCAAGCGGCATCGCAGCGCGCGGCATCGCAGCGTGTGGCATCGCAGCGTGTGGCAACGCAGCGTGTGACATCATGGCACGTGACATCACAGCTACATCACAGGAACTGGCATTACAAGAAGTGATATCAGAGTTTAAGCCCTCACATATATGTTTAGCAGGTGTATCATGAGTACATTTTCTAGCACATTTCGAGTATACTTGCAAACCCTCCTGATTTAGGCAGAAGATTCACACTTTTGTACGCTACATATAAAACAATGTTACTTTTTGTCAGCGTTAAGCTTTCTATAGCCATAGTGCTTTAAAAGAAATAGTAATATTTAAATTATTACAACGCCTCCTCAAGGGTAATAAGAGTATATAAATGTGATTTATTTTGTGCAAATACTGGGAAAGTTCAACACATCTGACGTTCTAACAGTCCATGCATATCTCCTAAAAAGAGCCTGAACAAAGTGAAAAGCTGCCTCAAGTATGTGTGAAGTGCTAACAAGGTGCGAGCCTTTGTTTCCCCTCTGCTTCATTTGCATCAGGTGTGAGGCTCCTGACTGCTGCCAGCCAGGAGACTCCAACAAAAGGAGTCCTGATGACCCCTGAGACTCGCCCTTTGTTATGGCCGAGTATCCCAGCAGGAGTCAGAAATAAGAGAGCCCCGTCCCCGCGTGTACGTTGTTGTGATCGAAAGCAGACAAGAACGTGCAGGCGCTGCTGAATGTGTCCCGGTGTTTGGAAATTACACCGGGACAAATTCAGCATCTTTTTCAGTGGGCCTCAACTTTTTGGCAGGGTGGACGGCATGATCATCCACCCTGTGAAAGAAGTGGGGGGGCGTCGTATACCCGCGTGGACCCCCGACTCATGCCCTGCTGCCATCTTTCCCATTTCTCCCCTTGCCCGGGTGTCTGACCTCTTTGACTTGGCGTTTTCTTTTCCTGCTGATTGTGATACTTAAATCATCTGCTTTGTCGGAGACTGTGACTTAATTGATTTTGTGTCCTCTCGCTTCCGGAGTCTCTGCTGTATTCAGGGCTGGATTTAGCGCTGGTGGCGCCCTGTGTGACAATGGGGCATATTATCAAGGGATTTATCTCCGCTTTTTTGGCTTTAAAAGCCAAGAAAGCGGAGATAAAATTATCTCCCTATCAGCAACAGGGTGCTAACACGCAAGTTCGCATGTTAGCACCCTTTTTCTCTGCGCTTCCCCTTGCATCTCTAATGAGATGCAAAGGGGCGTTCCAGAGAAAAATAATAGGAGAAATGTTGTTAAGCAACATTTCTCCTATTATCAAGGATTTCGCTAACCCTGTTAGTGCTAAAAAAAAAGCAGCGCTAACCGCGGTTAGCGCTGCTTTTTTTACACCTGGTATTTCCCTGACTTAGCCATGATGTCCTATGGAAGGTGGATATCATGGCTAAGTTTGTGAGCCCCTATCATCAAACTAACACCAAACTTCGAGAGATTATCGTTGGTTTTCCAGCGATAATCTCTCATTTAGCAGTTAGCGCGAGGATTTTTATCACTTCCGAGATAAACCTTGCTAATACCAAGTTATCTCTGCGATAATTTCTGGCGATGCTTAGTGTTAAAAAATTCGTTGCTAAGCTTCGTTAGCGATAAATATCGCTAATCGTTGGTAATATGCCCCAATGTTTGTTGGCGCCCCTCACAAACTCCCTCACTACCATCCTTTCACAGTGCCCCCTCAAGTCTCCATAAGCACTCTCTCCCAGATATATTTATTAGCGCCTCCTATGCCAGTGTAGGGTATCAGAGCACTTTACATCACACACACATTACACAGAGACAATCAAACATACGTGTGTAAATCAGCGTATAGGAAATGTTACATAAGTGAGAACACTACAAGGTGAGTCACACGTCATCCATACTTGTAGACAGTATAGTTTAAGAGAGCTTTGTCTGGCGAAGCACAGACTCAGAATTTATAACAGAACCCCATGGTTGGGGGATACATTTAATAATAAACCAGTTTTGAAACATTAGAATAATGAAAGACTGAGGTAAAAAATCATAGCGCTCTGAACTATACCTTGCAGTTTGCTTGAAGCTCTTTGATGATAGATATTAGCTCGCTGTTCCATGTTAGGATTGTAACATCTACACTGCTGGTAACAAAAGAATCTCTCTGACACAAATCACTGACCTATTTAAACTGTATGCACTTTGTGATCTGCATGGTACATATTCTTTGCAGCAGGCCTATTAACCCTCTGTGCTACCATAAAATGAGTTAAAACTTCCACTAGACAAAACTCCTTCCCTCTCCAGGAATGAACAGTAATCACCAGAGTTTTCTTGACATTTTTATGGTTGTATAAAAATTGTCGGAGGCCAGCAATGCAGCAGCAGGTGCTTTTAAAACCATAAACGGCGTGGCATCGGTCGCACCGCCCTAGAGCGGCCCTGGCTGTGTCGCCACAGCATCGTCTGCCATTTTAGGACTGGTATTCTCCATTCTGCTGCAATCCAGACGGTTTGCCCTTGTACTGTACAATTGTTGTCAAGTCTGAAAATCTTTGGTGTGGTGATCTCTGCTTTGCTTGAGTTTGCTTACTCTGGATTCCCAGGTTTTCTGGAGCCTGACATTCTTGGCACTGTATTTTACATTTTAGATGTGTTTCTGATATTTTGCCTGGTAAACTCAATTTTACAGAAGTCTGACACTTGTGTACTATATTCTCTATTTTGCTCACATCATATTTTTTCAAGTATATTCTCTTCTGGCCTCCATATTCCCTACCTTGCTTGAGACACTGATATTTCTGCTGATATTCGCATTGTTTCCAGAGTGTTAAGTTTCTTCTTACATTGCAAATTTATTTGGTCCACGTCCGATGTCGTTGTTAAAAACTGCTGCTATGTCATAGCAGCTAGTTCCTGGATGTGAATCCTGTTATTCACGCCTGTGGCCTCCACCAGAGCCAGGCACAGCATTAGGCCCCTGGAGCAGTGTTTGTTCCACTGCATGACGTGGTTAGAGGAGGAGGTAGTGCCTTTCTCAAATGTTTGCAGCCATGGCAGGACCTTAGGGCAGGAAATGTGCAGAGAAAGGTAAAGAAACTGCAAATCAGAGACCCGGATGTGGTGAGCAATGTCTGAATCACAGTGTTTGTTTGTAGAGGTGGGCACATGGGAAGAGCCGGGGCAGACGTCCAGCTCGGCACTATGAGGCTTATTTATAAGACGCCCACCCTGCGAGAGTCACGTTTTTTGACGTTCTGGGGGCGCAAGGCTCTCAACCACATCTATGGGGTGACGCAAAGCCGCCCTGCGTGGCTGTGAGTGGCCTCACAGATATGGAGTACGGCAAAGCAGCACAAGTCGCGGCCTTGCCTTACTCTGTGTCAAGGAGACTTTCCATGGGCTTTACGGTGGGTTTTTTCCTGCAACACCCATGGATTTTGACGCTGCCCCAAATTTACTTAATCATGTAAACCTGGGGCAGCGCTTAAACCTTACACTTCTTCAGAGTTTGTGTAAAGAGGAGGACTATTCATATTTTTTTCTCTTTTTTTTCCTCCCTCCAGTTGGCAAACACCTCTCAGGATGGTCTTTGTGCAGGGAGTTGCCCCTTCCTGCACACAAACAATCCTGCCTGCAATGGAGGCACCCTTGCATCAAGGTGCAAGGGTGCCTGCACTGGCGCTAAGCATCAAATGGTGCGCCAGCACTGGGGAAAAGGACAGAAATGCACTGTATTTCATAAATACGGTGTATTCCTGCCCTTTTACATTGGCGTAGGGCAGCACAGCAAGAAGACTTGCAACGCCGCCCTACCCCAATTCCTCATAAATGATACCCTAAGACCCTAAGTATGACGTGATCCTACCAACAAAAACAAGCATTGAAAATGCAATAGGTCTCGCAATAGAAGAGTTTGACATTTTTCGTTTTGCATATGGATGAGTGGCGTTGCGTGGGTGAGTGGCGTTGCGTGGGTGAGTGGCGTTGCGTGGGTGAGTGGCGTTGCGTGGGTGAGTGGCGTTGCGTGGGTGAGCGGCGTTGCGTGGATGAGCGGCGTTGCGTGGCTGAGCGGCGTTGCGTGGGTGAGCGGCGTTGCGTGGGTGAGCGGCGTTGCGTGGGTGAGCGGCGTTGCGTGGGTGAGCGGCGTTGCATGGGTGAGTGGCGTTGCGTGGGTGAGTGGCGTTGCGTGTGTGTGTGGCGTTGCGTGTGTGTGTGGCGTTGCGTGTGTGTGTGGCGTTGCGTGTGTGAGTGGCGTTGCGTGGGTGAGTGGCGTTGCGTGGGTGAGTGGCGTTGCGTGGGTGAGTGGCGTTGCGTGGGTGAGTGGCGTTGCGTGGGTGAGTGGCGTTGCGTGGGTGAGTGGCGTTGCGTGGGTGTGTGGCGTTGCGTGGGTGAGTGGCGTTGCGTGTGTGAGTGGCGTTGCGTGTGTGAGTGGCGTTGCGTGTGTGAGTGGCGTTGCGTGTGTGAGTGGCGTTGCGTGTGTGAGTGGCGTTGCGTGTGTGAGTGGCGTTGCGTGTGTGAGTGGCGTTGCGTGTGTGTGTGGCGTTGCGTGTGTGTGTGGCGTTGCGTGTGTGTGTGGCGTTGCGTGGGTGAGTGGCGTTGCGTGGGTGAGTGGCGTTGCGTGGGTGAGTGGCGTTGCGTGGGTGAGTGGCGTTGCGTGGGTGAGTGGCGTTGCGTGGGTGAGTGGCGTTGCGTGGGTGAGTGGCGTTGCGTGGGTGAGTGGCGTTGCGTGGGTGAGTGGCGTTGCGTGGTTGAGTGGCGTTGCGTGTGTGAGTGGCGTTGCGTGTGTGAGTGGCGTTGCATGTGTGAGTGGCGTTGCATGTGTGTGTGGCGTTGCATGTGTGTGTGGCGTTGCATGTGTGTGTGGCGTTGCGTGTGTGTGTGGCGTTGCGTGTGTGTGTGGCGTTGCGTGTGTGAGTGGCGTTGCGTGTGTGAGTGGCGTTGCGTGTGTGAGTGGCGTTGCGTGTGTGAGTGGCGTTGCGTGGCTGAGTGGCGTTGCGTGGCTGAGTGGCGTTGCGTGGCTGAGTGGCGTTGCGTGGCTGAGTGGCGTTGCGTGGGTGAGTGGCGTTGCGTGGGTGAGTGGCGTTGCGTGGTTGAGTGGCGTTGCGTGTGTGAGTGGCGTTGCGTGGTTGAGTGGCGTTGCGTGGTTGAGTGGCGTTGCATGTGTGAGTGGCGTTGCATGTGTGAGTGGCGTTGCGTGTGTGAGTGGCGTTGCGTGTGTGTGTGGCGTTGCGTGTGTGTGTGGCGTTGCGTGTGTGTGTGGCGTTGCGTGTGTGTGTGGCGTTGCGTGTGTGAGTGGCGTTGCGTGTGTGAGTGGCGTTGCGTGTGTGAGTGGCGTTGCGTGGCTGAGTGGCGTTGCGTGGCTGAGTGGCGTTGCGTGGCTGAGTGGCGTTGCGTGGCTGAGTGGCGTTGCGTGGCTGAGTGGCGTTGCGTTGTTGAGTGGCGTTGCGTGTGTGAGTGGCGTTGCGTGTGTGAGTGGCGTTGCGTGTGTGAGTGGCGTTGCGTGTGTGAGTGGCGTTGCGTGTGTGAGTGGCGTTGCGTGTGTGAGTGGCGTTGCGTGTGTGAGTGGCGTTGCGTGTGTGAGTGGCGTTGCATGTGTGAGTGGCGTTGCATGTGTGAGTGGCGTTGCATGTGTGAGTGGCGTTGCATGTGTGAGTGGCGTTGCATGTGTGAGTGGCGTTGCGTGTGTGAGTGGCGTTGCGTGTGTGAGTGGCGTTGCGTGTGTGAGTGGCGTTGCGTGTGTGTGTGGCGTTGCGTGTGTGTGTGGCGTTGCGTGTGTGTGTGGCGTTGCGTGTGTGAGTGGCGTTGCGTGGCTGAGTGGCGTTGCGTGGCTGAGTGGCGTTGCGTGGCTGAGTGGCGTTGCGTGGCTGAGTGGCGTTGCGTGGCTGAGTGGCGTTGCGTGGCTGAGTGGCGTTGCGTGGGTGAGTGGCGTTGCGTGGCTGAGTGGCGTTGCGTGGGTGAGTGGCGTTGAGTGGTTGAGTGGCGTTGCGTGTGTGAGTGGCGTTGCGTGGTTGAGTGGCGTTGCATGTGTGAGTGGCGTTGCATGTGTGAGTGGCGTTGCATGTGTGAGTGGCGTTGCATGTGTGTGTGGCGTTGCATGTGTGTGTGGCGTTGCATGTGTGTGTGGCGTTGCATGTGTGTGTGGCGTTGCGTGTGTGTGTGGCGTTGCGTGTGTGGCGTTGCGTGTGTGAGTGGCGTTGCGTGTGTGAGTGGCGTTGCGTGTGTGAGTGGCGTTGCATGTGTGAGTGGCGTTGCGTGTGTGAGTGGCGTTGCGTGTGTGAGTGGCGTTGCGTGTGTGAGTGGCGTTGCATGTGTGAGTGGCGTTGCATGTGTGAGTGGCGTTGCATGTGTGAGTGGCGTTGCATGTGTGAGTGGCGTTGCGTGTGTGAGTGGCGTTGCGTGTGTGAGTGGCGTTGCGTGTGTGAGTGGCGTTGCGTGTGTGTGTGGCGTTGCGTGTGTGTGTGGCGTTGCGTGTGTGTGTGGCGTTGCGTGTGTGAGTGGCGTTGCGTGGCTGAGTGGCGTTGCGTGGCTGAGTGGCGTTGCGTGGCTGAGTGGCGTTGCGTGGCTGAGTGGCGTTGCGTGGCTGAGTGGCGTTGCGTGGCTGAGTGGCGTTGCGTGGGTGAGTGGCGTTGCGTGGCTGAGTGGCGTTGCGTGGGTGAGTGGCGTTGAGTGGTTGAGTGGCGTTGCGTGTGTGAGTGGCGTTGCGTGGTTGAGTGGCGTTGCATGTGTGAGTGGCGTTGCGTGTGTGAGTGGCGTTGCATGTGTGAGTGGCGTTGCATGTGTGTGTGGCGTTGCATGTGTGTGTGGCGTTGCATGTGTGTGTGGCGTTGCATGTGTGTGTGGCGTTGCGTGTGTGTGTGGCGTTGCGTGTGTGGCGTTGCGTGTGTGAGTGGCGTTGCGTGTGTGAGTGGCGTTGCGTGTGTGAGTGGCGTTGCTTGTGTGAGTGGTGTTGCGTGGGTGAGTGGCGTTGCGTGGGTGAGTGGCGTTGCGTGGGTGAGTGGCGTTGCGTGGGTGAGTGGCGTTGCATGGGTGAGTGGCGTTGCGTGGGTGAGTGAATGGTTAGCTGTTGCTTATGCGACGTATAGCACTTAATACTAAAGTAGGCAGACCTTCTTAGCCTTTGTGAGAATAATAGCAAAATAAAAATAAAAACCAGATCAAGTCAAGGACGCAAACGGCACCATGCTATTGTTTATTTACTCAGATGATATGCATAAAAATGTAACTTGTGAGCACGTTTCTCTAACTCTCCAATAATCCCATTACAACACTTTGTACAAATGAGATTGGGACTCATCCTTCCGAAGTCGAGAAAAATGTGCAACGCTGTGTTGAAGTTAATTTTTTTAATTAACAAAATGCAAATAATGTGGAGAGATTTCAAGTGATTCAGGAATGGGGGCCCTTGTAAAGAGAAAGTACGGCCGGCCTGGGCAGTGATAGGGGAGGAGGGAGGAGAAATGCGAGTCACGGCAGCAGCAGCCTTTGATGTGCCTGCCGGCCGGCCGTGAATAATTAGGGGGTGAGAAATGCGCTCGGAGGGCTGCCTTTGATGTGGTAATGCGAGGCAGGCAGGCAGGCGGCTGGTGGCATTGTGCACGCGCTTTTTAGGGCTTGCGCAAGCGCAATGACCTAAAAAGCACATGCACTTGAAGGAATCGCCAGTGGAATCGCCAGTGGATAAACACTGGATAAGCCCCTATAGAGCTTCGCCAGCTATGCGCTGAAGCGCATCAGCAGGCGAGCCCTAAAAACAAAGGAATCATGATTTTTTCTTTTCTGTAAATCACAGAAAAGACATACGTTCTCCTAAATTGTTTAATAAATAAGCCAAAATTCCTTGACATGTAGAAAATAAATGCAATTGTGTTTCAACTTTCTTCAGTCATTGCTGTAGCTTGCTTGTATCAAAGTCAGGATTTCTGCATGTGTAGGTTTTAGGCATGATGCCTGCTCTGCTTTGAACCCCACACTGCATATTCCAGTGATAAATAGTAATATACTTACAGTCACAGTGCACCTTTCGGTTCATCTCTGAAGCAGTGTTTGATCTTGGGCAGATACTGGTCTTCCTGTGCAATCTCAGTTGCAAATGTATGTATCATAAATGAAACAATACTTTGCAGGCCAGATTTACAATCCCCTTGCGACACTTTTGCACCGCCGTTGCGCCACTTTTGTGATGCAGTGGCGGCGTAAACAATGCAGCCAATTTTCAACGTGACGCACCTAGGAAGATGCGTCACATTTTAAAGACATGCATCATATTATATCTGCATCAGGTATAATGTATGCAGGGTGGGCGTTCCCACGCAGGAAAGCCTTGTAGAAGGGATGCAGTGAAATCTACAAGATTTCACTGTGCCACTTCTAGGACGCCACTGAGTAAAAACCTTACGCCTGCTGGAGTTGCTTTAGACACGACTCCAGCAATGCGTGACTTTTGGGCTGACAGATGTGTCTGAATTTCTGACACCCCTGTTAATCCTTGCGCCATAGTGCACCGTATTGTAACTATGGCGCATCCACGGTGGCGCAAGGGTCTCGCAAGGAGGCGCAGGGAAACTGGCGCATCTCTACAGATGCGTTGGTTTGTTGTAAATCTGTCCCTGCATGTTTTGGTGACAGCCCAGACTGAAGCTTCAGGTCGTACAATGTGTCATTTTTTTATCTGCTTAGTTTTGGGTTTTTGGTGAACTTGATCCGAGAGCATTAGAGCGCTCCGTCTGAGTCAGGGTGATTACTAATTGATTTGCCCAGAACCAAGATGTTGAGCCATGGCTTGGATTTTAACCGGGGTGCCCCTTTCCAAAGTCAGCCTTTTTAGGCACAAAACCACCTTTCCTCCACATCTCCATCGGTGATCACCTGCGTTGAGTTAGCTGAACAACACAACTGTGGCTTGGGCTACTTCAAGTTTTGTAGGGCTTCATACCAATTAACCTATTGTATGATATACACAGTCAGGAGGGGATACTGACCAGGTGCAATGCACACCTGTCACTGCATATATATATATATATATATATATATCTCTCCCTCCCTCCCTCCCTCCCTCCCCGCCCCCACACAGAGCCCCCACAGCACCGCTACTCCTGGGAGTTAAACACAAACATGAGGCACATTTGAAAAAATATAGCTTATACGAAGAACAAGTTTGCTGTCTGCAAATGATGCCACAACACCACAAAGACAACATAGTGCCTACTATATAAGGGGCATAACACATTGCATCTCTTAGCGTTCCTCTCTAGGCTACCATTAAACTACTCACCACTAAAATGCTTACCCATTCTCATATTTTTTGACTCCTCACTGTCAATCACGACATTTTCCACTTCTCTTAATGACGTGCCCCTACATCTGAGATTGTCCTTATCCCTCCTCCAGGTCAGCAAACATCACAAAGTATTTCAGTTCTACCTTTTTCTGCTGCGCACACCACCTGCTGAAGTCTCCCAACAGCAGGCTCCCATGAACGAGCTGAAACTGTCATGCGTACCTTAAATATTGCCTAGGTCAGCTGTCATGCGTACCTTAAATGTTGCGTAGGGCAGTTGTCATGTGTACCTTAAATGTTGCCTAGGTCAGCTGTCATGCGTACCTTAAATGTTGCGTAGGGCAGTTGTCATGCGTACCTTAAATGTTGCGTAGGGCAGTTGTCATGTGTACCTTAAATGTTGCGTAGGGCAGTTGTCATGTGTACCTTAAATGTTGCCTAGGTCAGCTGTCATGCGTACCTTAAATGTTGCGTAGGGCAGTTGTCATGTGTACCTTAAATGTTGCGTAGGGCAGTTGTCATGTGTACCTTAAATGTTGCCTAGGTCAGCTGTCATGCGTACCTTAAATGTTGCGTAGGGCAGTTGTCATGTGTACCTTAAATGTTGCCTAGGTCAGCTGTCATGCGTACTTAAATGTTGCGTAGGGCAGTTGTCATGTGTACCCTAAATGTTGCCTAGGTCAGCTGTCATGCGTACCTTAAATGTTGCGTAGGGCAGTTGTCATGTGTACCTTAAATGTTGCCAAGGTGAGCTGTCATGTGACCCTTAAATGTTGCCTAGGTCAGCTGTCATGTGACCCTTAAATGTTGCGTAGGGCAGTTGTCATGTGACCCTTAAATGTTGCCTAGGTCAGCTGTCATGCGTACCTTAAATGTTGCGTAGGGCAGTTGTCATGTGTACCTTAAATGTTGCCTAGGTCAGCTGTCATGCGTACCTTAAATGTTGCGTAGGGCAGTTGTCATGTGTACCTTAAATGTTGCCTAGGTCAGCTGTCACGCGTACCTTAAATGTTGCGTAGGGCAGTTGTCATGTGTACCTTAAATGTTGCCTAGGTCAGCTGTCATGTGACCCTTAAATGTTGCGTAGGGCAGTTGTCATGTGTACCTTAAATGTTGCCTAGGTCAGCTGTCATGCGTACCTTAAATGTTGCCTAGGTCAGCTGTCATGTGACCCTTAAATGTTGCGTAGGGCAGTTGTCATGTGTACCTTAAATGTTGCCTAGGTCAGCTGTCATGCGTACCTTAAATGTTGCCTAGGTCAGCTGTCATGTGACCCTTAAATGTTGCGTAGGACAGTTGTCATGTGACCCTTAAATGTTGCCTAGGTCAGCTGTCATGCGTACCTTAAATGTTGCGTAGGGCAGTTGTCATGTGTACCTTAAATGTTGCCTAGGTCAGCTGTCATGTGACCCTTAAATGTTGCGTAGGGCAGTTGTCATGTGTACTTTGTTGCCCAGGTCAGTTGTCATGTGTACCTTAAAAGTTGCCTAGTTTCTTGTAACAGATGGAACTTTACAGGCTATAAATTCAAACACAAGACTTGTGTTTTGTAAAGCGCACATCCTGAACTCAGGCATTTGAAGGCGCCCTCATATGTAACAACGAACACAAAGGCAGCTCAGTCAAATTACGTGTTTTGCCTATGATCACACAGTTTGGTCAAGCAGGGAACCTGGGGTTGACCCTGGACTAGATAGCTATCTCCTACTGACATCAAAGGTTAATGCTTGGAGGTTGAGATTAGAGCGCGGGTGACAGGCAGTATTCACATTTTATATTTGGCAGTTTTACACAGAGTGAACCTTGCCCAAGGACATTACAGCTCTTAACAACAGACACAGACTAATTTCTGGCACAGGGAGATTTGCCAAGATTCATGAAATGTTCAGCAGAGGTCTGGGTTCAAACCGGGTACTATCTGACGGCAAATGTACCTCCCAGGTCATACCGTCTTCTGTGAAAGCTCGGCTCGCTTTGAGCTCGTGGTCCCAGGTAGACATCGAGCTGAGCCAGAGCCGGGCTTCTGACTCGAGCTTTCAGTAGCTCAACCACCTCTACTTTATCGGGTCAGTCTGTCTTGTTCCTTCTCAGTGAACCTCATCTACGAATGAAAGTCTCTGAAACCCTAGAGTGAGAAGCTACACAGTGGCAAAACTGGCGAAAGCAGAACTAGTAAACGTTGGGGCATATTATGAAGGGGGGCGATAATCCTATCGCCCTATTAGCAAGCTGTCGCTAACAGCAGTTAGCGACAGCTTGTAGGCGATAGCGAGCGGTTTGGGGCCCGCCTTGCATGTCAGCGATATTTATCGCTAATGACATGCAAAGTGGGCGTACCCAACCTGTTAGCGACTGAAAGCAGTCGCTAACATCGCTATCGCCTATTACCAACACAGGTGTAGCGATGGAAATATTCCCGCTAAGCGCGAATGTCTCCAAAAACTAACGTCTGCTCAGACCAGTTCTTAGCCATTATATCCAATGGGAGGTGGATATAATGGCTAAGACAAGAGTTAGGAGAAAAGTCCACCCACATAAGTTCAACAATGGCTCATATGGAGTCCACTAGTTTCCAAGCATGACAAGGAGCTCACCAGAGCGGCAACAGAAAAGTCACTGGGTGAAATAAGTCTCAAGTATCAGTGTACAACATCTTTATTTCCTTTTTTTTATATATATATATATTTGGTTGAAGTACTAGTTATTCCAAACATCAGACATCATAACATCTCAATAAATAAATAGAAAATTGCATCAATAATTACACATAATAAAACATTATTCTCCAACATCAACCTCTCAGCAAACATACACTAACTAGTCACTCAATCACGCACATACATTCACACATGTACCACACTCAAAACAGGTTCCTCAACATAATCCCCAGATTAACACAAAAAAGTGGGATCCAGCGGAGCCTTCATAGCACACTGCCAGAGGGTCCAGATCGATAATACAGGATCCCAACGTCAAGGAACGCCAACGCGCGTTTCGGTGCCAGGTTAAGACCCTGTTAGCGATAATGCGTGAATATCGCTGTATTCTCAGCGATATTCACGGATTTTGCCGCAATCGCCGGGAATTTTATCGCTTTTGAGATAAACGTTGCTAATAGCACGTTATCTCAGCGATAAAATCCGGTGATGCGCGGCAATAAAAATATTGCCACTAAGCCTACTTAGCGATAAATATCGCTATTTGTTGATAATATGCCCCGTTGTCTTTTAATCCTATCTTCAGAGACCCTAAATTGCTGCCCCTCTGTTCTGTTTTCACTGCATTCTGGGACTTGTAGTTTTGGATTTATAACCTGGGGTTACAACTCTATGTACCTGCCTTGAAACATAAACAAGATAGGAGGGGTAATTGGGTTCCCATATGGCTTAAATGGAGATCTGTAGATCTTCCAAAATAAATAAATTGAGTGATTAATTATTCTCATTGTGCCTTGATTCCCTCATCTGTACAAAAACTTAAAGTCTTAAGAGCCATGTAAGTACAGGTGCCACGCGCCACGTAATATCATACCACGTCTGCCTCATGCAGTTCTTAACATGTCTATGTCTGTTCCACAGTATGAAAATGATGAAGTCCAACTCTGAGAAGAAAGTTTTACAAACCCAGACACCTGTGAGTATTTTCAGCTCTTAATTTTCGTGTGTTGGTTACTTGCCCCTTGTTCCCCCCCTTTAACATACTCTGTAGACTAGTTGCAAAAATGTTTTGAACCCCAAGAAAAATAACATCTAGCTGTTCAGGCCCTTCCTTTCACCCCGCAAACAGACTATTTTTAGGACATGTATTGCACCCTCTTGTGGTGTATTGTGGTAGTGGTATAAGGCAGGTGCCAACAGTCGCCTTAATAAAGCACAGCCCAGCTACTCTGCTCCTTTTCACTCCTAAAACAGGTCCTGGAATGGGTGGGTGATGTATAATTATCAACCTTGACCCCACTTGTGTGAAGCGCCTGGAAAAAAAGAACCCCTTCTTTTGTAAATAGCACCTATAACCCCACTGTGCACCCAAGTTAGAGACAGACCTATAATTAGAGTAAAAAGAATAACTGATAAGGTTTTATGCATTCAAGGAGTTATTTATTTGATTGTTTATTCGTCTACCTTTATGAACAAAAAGCAGCACCCCATAGACTTAAAGACCTAATGTAAAATACGTTTTGGGACTTTTTCAAGTTCATAAACATAGACGAAAGACCCACCAAATCAGCTGTGTATCACACACATCTACATTGCATCCAGCAGTAACTGCTGAGACAGAACTGTGGGGCAATTATATATTACTGAGTTCACATTTTCCTGACAACTCAGTCTAGACTGGGCGTCAGTGCGCTTTACTGGCATGCAGTGCTTGCGTCTGTCCCCAGAGCCTCTACTCCCTGCAGGCCGAGCCAGCTTTCCTTTTTAGGTCTTGGACCGTAGGCTGCACTTGCGCAGTCTCGCTCCGAGATTTAACGTTTCTTAGTATGGGAGCTTTAACCGACCCCTCTTCTCCATTGGCTGGCTTCCTAAACGGAGGCCAGCCATTGGAGGAGAGGGGCATCACTCCCTTTAAGCCCCATCTTTTTCGGATTCAGGGGTGTTTTTTTTTCTCTTCTTTCTATTTTCTTTCTCTCCTCTTCCCATTGGCTGGAATTTTACATTCCAGCCAATGGGAAGAGGAGAGAACGAAAACCACGCCCCCGAATCCGAAAATGACGATGCTTTCTCCGAGGCATTTCTGCTTCGCCTCGGAGAAAGATGGTGGTGTCATGGCATTGTCTGACCGGCCGCGCAACAGACAGAGACTCCCCCCCTGAGCCGGTACGTTTTTTGGTGTCTGTTCCCTCGTTGTGATTATTTTTCTGCCTTCTGTTCCCTCGTTGTGTGTCTGTTCCCTCGTGCTTTCCGATCCCCCACCCCCTTGTTGTGCTTGCTTTCCACCCCCCCCTCGTTGTGCGTCTGTTCTCTCGTGCTTTCCGCCCCCCCCTCGTTGTTGTGCTTGCTTTCCGCCCCCCCCCTCGTTGTGCGTCTGTTCCCTCGTGCCGCCCCCTCGTTGTGCTTGCTTTCCGCCCCCCCTCGTTGTGCTTGTTTTTCCGGCCCCCCACCTCGTTGTTGTGCTTGATTTCCGGCAAGAGACGGTCTGTTTGCGGCGGGGTCCAAAGGCATCAAAATCAATACTGGGCAAAGGCCAGTTCACCCCGCAGAGGGAGGGCAGCAATAGGCCCCCCACAGCGGTCAGAAGCTAGGAGTGCAGGCCCCCGCGTCCCCTGTCGAGGAGATGCAACAGAATCAAAGGCCTACGCCAGGCAGCAAATTGTGCGGGTGCGGAAGCACAGTCCTCGAGGTGCTCCCTCCAGTATGGGGCGGGATGTTGTTCTCGGGCCCCAAAAGCAGTTACGGCCTCTGGGGAACTCTGGGCCCTCTGCGACACCCGGCCGCCAGCCCTGCATTGCCAATAGCTTTATCGGCCACGAGGGGCCCCGGGGTGTGCTACACAGACTTCATTCTGTGGGTAGGAGAAGGTAGGTCCTCCGCTCCGTGGCCCCCAAAGCGTACTCTGTCCACTGGCAGTAATTGCGGCGCCGTCCCAATCTCTTCCCGCATTCCTCTTGCTCTCCTGCCCCCTCGTGTTTGTGCTTGCTCCCCTTCCCCCTCGCTGTGCTTGCTCCCCTGCCCCCTCGCTGTGCTTGCTCCCCTGGCCCCTCGCTGTGCTTGCTCCCCTGCCCCCTCGCTGTTTCTTGCTCCCCTGCCCCCTCGCTGTGCTTGCTCCCATGCCCCCTCGCTGTGCTTGCGCCCCTGCCCCCTCGCTGTGCTTGCTCCCCTGCCCCCTCTGTGCTTGCACTCCTGCCCCTTCGTTGGTTGTGCTTGCTCTCCTGCCCTGTGTTTATGTGTAAATTACAAAAAACACAGTTGATGGACAGAATGTAGAACAATGTCAAACATTCACCCCAGTACAAGGATCTGGGCCTAAATCCATCGTTTTTTTGCACTCCACAACACCCTGGGTTAGACACTGGCTATATGCAAATCAGCTCTGACCCTTTGCCTCATGGGAAAAGTCCAGTCCGAACTACCAAGCCATGTCTTTCCCAGAACGGAATCAAGCATCCAAGGACCGGTTTCTGGCTATCAGCCTTCATTCAGCCTGGATAGCTTGACTCCAGTGGTGTGGAGAGCCTGGGACTCACGTCTGAGCATACCCAGCCCACTCGGGGTGAAAATTACAAAAAACACAGTTGATGGACAGAATGTAGAACAATGTCATACATTCACCCCAGTACAAGGATCTGGGCCTAAATCCATCGTTTTTTTGCACTCCACAACACCCTGGGTTAGACACTGGCTATATGCAAATCAGCTCTGACCCTTTGCCTCATGGGAAAAGTCCAGTCCGAACTATCAAGCCATGTCTTTCCCAGAACGGAACATGTGTTTATGTGTAGACAGCACCACCACTCGCACAGACCGAATTATGCCTCTTTTCACATGAAAACATCTTGTCATACCCACAAACAGCTTTGGGGACAAGGACATCATGCCTTGCTCCTAGACCCATTGGGCAGCACTTCCGGTGAGCATCACCCACAGACGCACTGGACATCACTTCAGTTGAGCACCCCCATCTCCATCACACGCCACTCTGCACGTCTGTATATCAGTGCAGCGGGACTCCAGTACCCTCTGATGGTAGTTTAGATGAGGCTGGCACGTCTCACCCACAGATCCCTTGGACATCTGTTCAGACGAGGGCAAAATGTCTCAACACATACCCACTGGGCATCTCTTTAGACGAGGGCAGCCTGTCTCCCTTCAGCCCCCTCGTTGGTTGTGCTCGCTCTCCTGCCCCTGCACCCTCGTTGGTTGTGCTTGCTCTCCTGCCTCTGCCCCCTCGTTGGTTGTGCTTGCTCTCCTGCCTCTGCCCTCTCGTTGGTTGTGCTTGCTCTCCTGCCCCTGCCCCCTCGTTGGTTGTGCTTGCTCTCCTGCCCCTGCCCCCTCGTTGGTTGTGCTTGCTCTCCTGCCTCTGCCCCCTCGTTGGTTGTGCTTGCTCTCCTGCCCCTGCCCCCTCGTTGGTTGTGCTTGCTCTCCTGCCTCTGCCCCCTCGTTGGTTGTGCTTGCTCTCCTGCCCCTGCCCCCTCCTTGGTTGTGTTTGCTCTCCTGCCCCCGCCCCTCCTTGGTTGTGCTTGCTCTCCTGCCCCCTAGTTGGTTGTGCTTGCTCTCCTGCCCCTGCACCCTCGTTGGTTGTGCTCGCTCTCCTGCCCCTGCACCCTCGTTGGTTGTGCTTGCTCTCCTGCCCCTGCACCCTCGTTGGTTGTGCTTGCTCTCCTGCCTCTGCCCCCTCGTTGGTTGTGCTTGCTCTCCTGCCCCCACCCCCTCGTTGGTTGTGCTTGCTCTCCTGCCCCCGCCCCCTCGTTGGTTGTGCTTGCTCTCCTGCCCCCACCCCCTCGTTGGTTGTGCTTGCTCTCCTGCCCCTGCCCCCTTGTTGGTTGTGCTTGCTCTCCTGCCCCTGCCCCCTCGTTGGTTGTGCTTGCTCTCCTGCCTCTTCCCCCTCGTTGGTTGTGCTTGCTCTCCTGCCTCTGCCCCCTCGTTGGTTGTGCTTGCTCTCCTGCCTCTGCCCTCTTGTTGGTTGTGCTTGCTCTCCTGCCCCCTCGTTGGTTGTGCTTGCTCTCCTGCCCTGCCCCCTCGTTGGTTGTGCTTGCTCTCCTGCCTCTGCCCCCTCCTTGGTTGTGCTTGCTCTCCTGCCTCTGCCCCCTTGTTGGTTGTGCTTGATCTCCTGCCCCCTCCTTGGTTGTGCTTGCTCTCCTGCCCCTGCCCCCTCGTTGGTTGTGCTTGCTCTCCTGCCCCTGCACCCTCGTTGGTTGTACTTGCTCTCCTGCCTCTGCCCCCTTGTTGGTTGTGCTTGCTCTCCTGCCTTTGCCCCCTCATTGGCTGTGCTTGCTCTCCTGCCTCTGCCCCCTCGTTGGTTGTGCTTGCTCTCCTGCCTCTGCCCCCTCGTTAGTTGTGCTTCCTCTCCTGCCCCCTCGTTGGTTGTGCTTGCTCTCCTGCCCCGCCCCCTCCTTTGTTGTGCTTGCTCTCCTGCCCCCGCCCCCTCGTTCATTGTGATTGCTCTCCTGCCCCCGCCCCCTCGTTGGTTGTGCTTGCTCTCCTGCCCCCACCCCCTTGTTGGTTGTGCTTGCTCTCCTGCCCCGCCCCCTCGTTGGTTGTGCTTGCTCTCCTGCCCCCGCCCCCTCCTTGGTTGTGCTTGCTCTCCTGCCCCCGCCCCCTCGTTCGTTGTGATTGCTCTCCTGCCCCCGCCCCCTCGTTGGTTGTGCTTGCTCTCCTGCCCCCGCCCCCTCGTTCGTTGTGATTGCTCTCCTGCCCCCGCCCCCTCGTTGGTTGTGCTTGCTCTCCTGCCCCCGCCTCCTCGTTGGTTGTGCTTACTCTCCTGCTCCCCTGCCCCCGCCCCCTCGTTGGTTGTGCTTGCTCTCCTGCCTCCGCCCCCTCGTTGGTTGTGCTTGCTCTCCTGCCCCCACCCCCTCGTTGGTTGTGCTTACTCTCCTGCCCTGCTATTGGCATTGTAAATGACAATGCCATTTATTTATGTTTTAAAAACAAAAACATAAATAAAAATAATGTCATGAGCAATGCCAATAGCTCTAACTTTAAGAATGCCGAGACCATTGCATTGTAAATGCTTGTTGCTTGGCTAGTCATGTGGTAAATGTTATCTTCTCTGTTGCCACTTTCTGCTGAGATCAGGGCCGTCTTAACAGCATTATAGACCCCCGGGCAAAGCAGTGCGCTGGGCCCTGCCTACACAACCACTCACAGGAATAAAAATGTTTAACGGAAAATTTGTGTTAAATTCTGGTCTGCATGGGGCCCTTGTGCTCGTGGGGCCCCCTGGCAACTGCCCAGCTTGCCTATGCGTTCAGACGGCACTGCTTGGAGCTCTGTTTTACTAAGAAAACTAATAAAATGCCCTTAGGAGACCATAGGTAAACAATTTCAATTGACACAATTTGGGCCCAGTAATCCTAGACGGTCATGGGTCAGCCCCCCCAAACCTTCAACAGTTCCTGCATCTAATGTTTCATGTTGATAGCCAGGAGCTCAAAGCCTATAGGGTTAAAAGGGCTTCAGCATCCCCCCCCATCATGTGTCTCAGCCCAGGCTGCTGCAGCTTGAGCTGCTGTGGGCTCGGCTAGGCTGTGTCTGGAGTCTTATCTCCGGCACGCTTGAGTTTTAAAAGACCATATGCATATTTACATACCTTTGTAAACTGTTTGGAGAGGCTTTGATTTATTTTCTGGTTCCAGTACCCTATTGGCCACCACTCTGCCTATTCCTTACATTTGTATTTTACATTTATTGCTGTAGTCTGAGAATACATTTCATAAAAAGGAATATGAGGTAAGGTTTCCAAAAGAACAAGCATTTCAATGCAATAGTACTCGCATTTACGCAAGACCTATTACATTGCAAACGGTAGTGATCACAGACAACGGGAGGGAGGGCCGGGGGAGGCACGGACAATGGGAGTGTGGACGGGGGGAGGGGGGTGAAGGGGGAGATGGCACGGACAACTGGAGTGCGGGCGGGGGAGGGGGTGAGAGGGCACAGACAACGGGAGTGATGGAGTTGAGAAGGCAGGAGAACCTCATTAAAGAAAATAGTGCTCACAGTCTGAATAATCGATATGGTAGTGAGTAATGCACAGCTATAATGTTAAACGGGTGTAGGTTGGCTTAACCGTTTATGGGTGCACTCGTGGGTTGTGTTTCCGTCCAAAACACACCTTAAAATGAAACTCAGTCGTGTATGCATATACTATGCAGCGTTCTTTGAATGCCCCAGAGCTTGTTCGTGACGCGGCGCGTCACATTGTACTTTCAAAACTCCTTGAGAAAGGGCTCCGCCCGAAATGCATTGGAGTTACCAATTTGATTGTTCCTCAATTGGAAATCATATGTATGCTTTGATATGAAGACAATATCAAACCTGTTTTGAACAACAACTTTATTGAACCAATAAAAACGAATTGGATCTACAATTTGAAACTTTGTGTCATTAGGAGTGCCTCACGTGGGGATGTATCAGCACAGTATATGCATACACGACTGAGTTTCACAGTCTGAATAACACATACCGTGTAACACTTGAAGTAAAGGGGCCAGTAGCCATGGCAGGATACAAATGACGGATCACTGAAATAATATCGAGGGACAGAATATCGACCAACAAAAATATCGTTGACAAAATATCGAGAGACAAAATATCGAGTTTCTATCTACAAACAGGTAAGTACAAAAATATCGAGTAAAAAATATCGTTTACAAAAATATAGTTGTAAAAAATATCGACTTTAATAAAAACAATGTTTAATTACATTAATATAAAAAATTAATTACTAAAATATACTTAACAATACTTAAAATAACTTTTAACAATTAAATAATTAATGAAAGTAAAAAAATAATATTTTTTAATCATATTTCTTAAAACATATATATATATAGTAACAAAATTTAATTAAATAATAGCCAATATTATTAACGTACAAATACAAAACAGTAAAAATTACTATTCCCACTCCAGTGGGTGCAACAGTAGGGAAAGCGTTGGATAGCGTAGGGGTTAAAATTACTATTCCCACTCCAAAGAGTGCAACAGTGGATATATGACGTTACAACGCAACTTTTACAACGCACTACCATTACAACGTAAGTATTGGTAAGTATATAATAATTTTTATAATTTAAGTTATTTAAAATTAGTTTAATATAATTTAATTTAATTTCATTTCATTAAATTAAATTAATGTAAATTTAATTTTACTTTATTTTTACACTGTACCCCTGTACCCCAAAAACCCAAAACTGACCCTGAACCCTAAAAAAAACCCTTTACCCAAAAACCCAAAACTGACCCTGAACCCTAAAAATACCCCTTTAACCAAAAACTAAAAACTGACCCTGAACTCTAAAAATACCCCTTTACACAGAAACCCAAAACTGACACTGAACCCTAAAAATACCCCTTTACCAAAAAACTAAAAACTGACCCTGAACCCTAAAAATACCCATTTACCCAAAAACTAAAAACTGACCCTGAACCCTAAAAATACCCCTTTACCCAAAAACTAAAAACTGACCCTGAACCCAAAAAATACCCCTTTACCCAAAAACTAAAAACTGACCCTGAACCCTATAAATACCCCTTTACCCAAAAAACAAAAACTGACCCTGAACCCTAAAAATACCCCTTTACCCAAAAACTAAAAACTGACCCTGAACTCTAAAAATACCCCTTTACACAGAAACCCAAAACTGACCCTGAACCCTAAAAATACCCCTTTACCCAAAAACTAAAAACTGACACTGAACCCTAAAAATACCCCTTTACCCAAAAACTAAAAACTGACCCTGAACCCTAAAAATACCCCTTTACCCAAAAACTAAAAACTGACCCTGAACCCAAAAAATACCCCTTTACCCAAAAACTAAAAACTGACCCTGAACCCTATAAATACCCCTTTACCCAAAAAACAAAAACTGACCCTGAACCCTAAAAATACCCCTTTACCCAAAAACTAAAAACTGACCCTGAACTCTAAAAATACCCCTTTACCCAAAAACCCAAAACTGACCCTGAACCCTAAAAATACCCCTTTACCCAAAAACTAAAAACTGACCCTGAACCGTAAAAATACCCCTTTACCCAAAAACTAAAAACTGACCCTGAACCCTAAAAATACCCCTTTACCCAAAAACTAAAAACTGACCCTGAACCCTAAAAATACCCCTTTACCAAAAAACTAAAAACTGACCCTGAACCCTAAAAATACCCATTTACCCAAAAACTAAAAACTGACCCTGAACCCTAAAAATACCCCTTTACCCAAAAACTAAAAACTGACCCTGAACCCAAAAAATACCCCTTTACCCAAAAACTAAAAACTGACCCTGAACCCTATAAATACCCCTTTACCCAAAAAACAAAAACTGACCCTGAACCCTAAAAATACCCCTTTACCCAAAAACTAAAAACTGACCCTGAACTCTAAAAATACCCCTTTACCCAAAAACCCAAAACTGACCCTGAACCCTAAAAATACCCCTTTACCCAAAAACTAAAAACTGACCCTGAACCGTAAAAATACCCCTTTACCCAAAAACTAAAAACTGACCCTGAACCCTAAAAATACCCCTTTACCCAAAAACTAAAAACTGACCCTGAACCCTAAAAATACCCCTTTACCCAAAAACTAAAAACTGACCCTGAACCCTAAAAATACCCCTTTACCCAAAAACTAAAAACTGACCCTGAACCCAAAAAATACCCCTTTACCCAAAAACTAAAAACTGACCCTGAACCCTAAAAATACCCCTTTACCCAAAAACCAAAAACTGACCCTGAACCCTAAAAATACCCCTTTAATTTAACATAATTAGCAATTAATCAATTAAATTAAATTAATTACCAATTACATTTTAATTAATTAAATATTTTTTAATTAACAATTAATTAAATATTACTACCAATTATTAAATTTACATATTTAATTAATTATAATTAAATTACTTCCCACCCTATTCCCCTATAAACCCACAACCCGCTACAGGAAATAAATTATTTGAATTTACATAATTAGCAATTAATCAATTAAATTAAATTAATTACCAATTAAATTTTAAATAATTAACAAATATTATTTAATTACCAATTAATTAATTATTACTACCAATTAATAAATTTACATATTTAATTAATTATAATTAAATTACTTCCCACCCTATTCCCCTATAAACCCACAACCCGCTACAGAATAAAATTACACAATAATTAAAAAAAAATCATTAATTAAAAATAATTATAACATAAAATGACACTTTTCACACATATTATAACATAAAAACACTATAAATAATTAAATATTATTTAAAAAACGATATTTTTTACTATCTAGATTATATACTTGGATATTTTCACTTTCTATATTATTTACAGTCGGTATTACTTCACTTACCTTAAAAACGATATTTTGGCTGTCGATATTCTGTCTTGTCGATATTTTGTCCAAACGATATTTAAAACTCGATATTCTGTCCAAACGATATTTTGGAGTCGATATTATGTCTGTGCACCACAAATGACGACATGGCAGTAGTAATGAGGGACTAGCAAGCCTATAAACGAACCCGAAGGCAGCATTTACGAAGGACAAAGACACATGCCAATGAAAAATATGGGCGGGGGAGTGGGCAGGGATCCCTCACGTACTGAACTACAGCAGATCTTCACCAGAGCAGCGCTTGCGCGCTTACTCTAGGCGCAACCTAAAAATCCCAGCCATGTGTTGTTTAAAGAGCCTGCAAAGCCTCGTCATGACACTGAATAGGGTTATAAATAAAAAAGTATGTATTCATTTGTAATTTGACTTCTCTGTCTTAGTTCCCTTTAATTATTAGTCATGGATCATTCAGGCAGCCCTAGAACGCAATTAAAAGTGCTTTCTATTTATATTTACTGTTCGAAGTATGCACAGATAAGTGCTGAAAATACGGCTTTAGGTGACTGTTTACTTTTGTACCGTCTGGGTCATAAAAATAATGAGCTGGCAATCCTATTCAGACTAGAAGTTTGTTGCAGGATCAGCACATTATTTATTTCCTCCACCCTCGATCCCTGATTAATGCCATAATATCAATAGTTTAACTTATATCTGAAACTCTACGCCACAGTCAATAACACGCTGAGTTACTTCAAGTGTCTGGGAATGTACCCTGCGTTCTGACAACTTACTCCTCATTCTCGCCCTTCACTTTCACACTCACCCTGCACTCACAGCGATCACAATGCACTCACACAGATAACCATGCACAAACACCAATCGCCCGCTCACCCTGCATTCACAGCGATCACACTGCACTCAGAATGCACTTGTGCTGTTCACCCTGTACCTCACCCGCAGTCACACGAGCCCACTACTGACCCTGCACTCATGTGGCCCTTCACTTACCTGTCCCCCTAATTGCTCAGTCTGCAATATCACTAAAAAAAACCATCACTAATCATGCATTCATTCATCTCACTCTGCATTTACAGCCGCACCCAATGGTAACCTCACTCACCCTGCAGTCACTCCTCTTACCCTACTCTCACACTGTTGCATCGATCACCATGAACTCACATGGGCACTCCTGCCACCCACACAGCGCAGAGGGTTAAGAACGTGTACCATATAGATCACAGAACTGAGTGAGAGTAAACTATGAGCAGCACTATAAAAAAAATGAAATGTTTCTCAGAATGGTGCTATAGAGAGATGAGATGCATTGTTGGTGGGTGTTAGTGAGGGAATTCATGGAGAAGGAGGAAATGGGGGAGGGGCGCCAAAAAATACTGTTGCCTAGTGTGCGACCAGTGCTAGGGCCAGCCCTGGCTGGGAGTCTTAGCCCCACCCCGAAGTTTGGGTCTAATTGCGCCCCTGTCGGTACCAAAAGTCTAAAAATGACTTTAAGATGTGCAGAAACCCTTGAATACTGTTAAATGTTCCAGTTGATGTTTGATGTCTTACTTGTCTAAGGCACACAAGCAAGTCAGTGCTTCTCCTCAAATGAACCAGTTAGATTTAAACTCTGCATCATAAATGGTTTGCAGAATGAAAATGTTCACTAGAACATGTACATGGACTCCTGGTTACGTGATTATCAGACTATTATTAAAAAAAGGATCTTTGATATTTTTCCTTTGTGTTCGGAAATCCTGATAAACATGTTTTAATTGAATGCCACTCAGTTTTTTATAAGGGCTCCCAATCACTCAAACCCTCACCTGTGCTTACTTTTCAGCCTCCCAGGAACAGGCCCCAGGATAAGTTGCTGGAGATTCTGCTGGTGTTTGCCAAGCAGCACTTCCGGTAAGAAGGCGGTGAAAGTTGGGTGCTGCGTAGAGGTGGGGAGCGTGAGTGGTGGAGTGATATCAAGCACTGCAGACAGCAGGATGCTGTTAATACTGACAGATGGCTACCACCACCAGACTGATGGACAGACTTGTAGGGAGCACCTAACTCATGAAATGCTAAATTACCTATAGGATAAATCTACTGTTCTTTCCTTATGTACACTCATTAAGTGTTAAAATAACTATAAGATAAATGTACTCGCCTGTCGCTCCATGCACCTAGTATACACCTACTGGGGACATCCTGGAGTGACTGAGTCTCCCTTTGTCAGCATCCTACCTTAATATGTGGGATCTCATCATCCAAAACCTGATAGCACACCAACAAGGACAGACTGTATTAAGTAGGACACTATTCAAATGGAAGGAAATATAAACAACCATTGGCAAAGTCAAGAGGTGTGGCTTTGAAAGAAAGTGGTATGGTAATGTGAAGCATTACAAGTAGATATCACTGGTATGGATGTGCATTTGTGTGGAAGCAAAGAACTACAGAATAATATTGGTGTAGGTTAAAAAGTCAGCTGACATTTGGACTGGTAAGCCAGATATGAAAATTCATGTAGTTTAATGACTGCTCCTGATCTGAGCTGCTGCCAGAGAAAACACCATCAATTATCTAGTTATCTAGGAGACTTTAATAGCTTTACAATGCCACATGTGTCCCTCTGACAGAATGTTGCACACATAGAAAGAGGAAAAAATGAAGAGAAATAAACATATTCCTCCTCGTTACGCCTACCCTGGGAAGGCGTAGCATTTTGGCACATTTTCCAGATCGTCCAGTAATGGTAAATCTGGAAATACATCAAAATCCATGGGTTTTGCGTGGCAACACCCATGCACCACCCAAGGAATGCCTCCCCGGGCATGCAAAGTGGCCCTGGGTGACTTCATAAATCGCATTTCAAGAGTTGTGTCGCTGTTGCAGAGTGCTGCAAAAGTGACGCAACCCTTGATAAATATGGCCCACAGTCTCTTGAAAAGAATGCAGGTACATATATAACTAGTACAATATCAACATATACAGAGAACGTTAAGATCAGGGAAATATATAGGATGTTGCAAATGAGTATGTAATGTGCACTATTTTTCTGCAATATTTATTTATTAGGCAACTGCATGATTTATTAACAAAAAGTGACGCACTGGCGGCGTAAAAGTGACGCACAGCCTCATAAATGAGGCCCTTGCTACTTAATACATTTTACACAACGCAGGGCAGAAAGCAAAGTTGCTGCGCTGCGTTGCGTGAAAGGGAGACAGCAGAAATATGTACTAAGATATGGCATATTTCTGCTGTCTCCTAGCGCTGGTGCACTGTGCTGCTTAGCGTCAATGCAAGCAGCTTTGCACCCCGGTGCAAGGGTGCCTGCGTTACGGGCAAGATTGTCTTTGTGCACCAGGGGCACCTTCCGGCACAAAAACAAACCTATGTGTGCTGAATAATGTGGAACACATAAAAAGAGGAGTAACGAGGAGAAGTAAACATATTTCTCCTCGTTACGCCTCACTGAGGAAGGCGCAGCATTTTAATGCATTTCCAGGTTTATTCGTTTTAGTAAATCTGAGAATGCACCAATCTCCATCTTCCGAACACTTCTCAATATTAACTCTGCTGGATGCATTTCTACCCCCAAAACTAACCCTTCTTCTGCTTCTAGGAATCCAGAGAGAGTCTGCAGATCAACAGTGAAATTCACAAAGGTGAGAGCATTAGGGTCAGAGGTCAGGGTCTTGTTGAAACAGCCTGGGCAGAAGGAAGGTCCTTTAACCAGAAGTTCCTCTGCATTTTTCATTTGATTAATTGAGAAATGATCATCGGGCCTCTGATCATCAGGGTTTGGACTAGGAACATGAGAGACAATTAATGATTTAACTTCATTTAAATATAGGACCAATAAGTCAGCAATACTGCCAATAATGCAGAGGAAATAGCACATAAACTCCTACCACTCATAATTAGATTTTAGTTAATTGTTGTAATAATTTTATAATTTTTGTTGTAATATTTTTGCAATTGCAATTGTTGTAATAATTGTTCTCAATTAGCTGTTTGCACAGATGTTTGTTACATAAACCTCAAAGTAATAGTTTGCCAAATGTTACTATTCTCCAACTCGGTTGCTTTAACCCACTGGGTTCTGCCACCTTCCCAAACATCAGAGGCCTGGCTTTGAGTCAGGGGGTCATTGGATATCCTGATGTTCATTCCAAGTAGAATCTACTGGCTGAATCCCCTCCACAGGGGTGAATGCGGACAGACATTGATCCAGTGAACTCCCCTGAAGATCTTGAACCATCTCCAGCACTTGGAAAAATGTCATTACAAACCAACTCTACATCAGACCCTCACTGCGCTCAGAACAGTGCAAAATTCTCCTCAAGTATTTGTCAATAGTGTTGTCTCTTAAATACAAAATGGAAAGTTCAACACAATCCTGGAGCTCCTCTGGAAACTATATTATGTCATTAAATGTATCTGTCACTTCAACAGGAGAACTGATCATTGCATTTGTAAAATCGTAACAATGGGGCATATTATCAAGTAAGGGCGTTACATTATCGCCGCTTTTATCGGCAGGAAACTGCCGATAAAGTGGCGATAATGGGCTTGATAATATGCTCTATGGAATTCCAATCGAAGCCCATGTTAGATGTCTTCACATTTAACATGGGCTTCGATTGAAATTCATAGAGCATAGTATCAAGGCCATTATCGCCGCTTTATCGGCAGTTTCCTGCCGATAAAAGCGGCGATAATGTAACGCCCTTACTTGATAATATGCCCCAATATTCGTGCAGGAAAATATGTATAAAAAAGTTAGAATACATATCTAAACATTCCCCAAAAACTTTTTTTGAATATACAAACCTGCATGATGTCTTGATGCTGGCGGGAATGTCTTCATTTCGTCAGTCTCAGTGTATCCTCCGGGGCGTGGAGTGGCTCCGTGTTCAGATGGTTCACATCTGACATTCCTGCCAGCATCAAGACATCACGACCCTTGAGGCTACTCAAAGTGCACCGAATATATTTATTTGATTAAGGTGTTTGACCACACCACATGGCTCATGCCTTTATTGCTCCATTAAGACAGCGACACCCGGAACCTTGAAGCGTCCTAAATGAACTCTTCTTCGCCCAGATGAAGGCCTTCACCTAAAAAATGTCCATTGGTCCCTGTTTGAAGGTTGAAACGCGTTGTCAGTTTTACCTTGAGGCTAAGAGTAACCTAAAAGGAATCAATACACGTATTTTTGGGCTTGATTAGATAAGCACAGACGTGGGGGCATATTATCAAGAAACAACATTAACATTATCGCCACTTTATATTGGGCGAAGGCACACCAGGGTGTATTTGTAGGAGAGCTCGCACACATGGTCTGACTATCATCCTGTCTACTGCCTGAAAACGGGACTTTGGGGCCTTATTGGGTGTTGGGGCAATATAGAAAACGTAATTGAATTTGTATGTTCTGTGTAACAAAACCCAATAAAAATTTGTTTTAAAAAAAAACATTATCGCCACTTTAGCGTCAGGAAACTGCCGCTAAAGCGGCAATAATGGGCTTGATAATATGCCCTTGTGAATTCCCATAGAAGCCCAGGTTCTGGTGTTAACCTGGGCTTCTATGGGAAATCTCAAGGGCACATTATCAAGCCCATTATCGCAGCTTTAGCGGCAGTTTCCTGCCGCTAAAGCGGCGATCATTTTAACGTTCTTCTTGATAATATGCCCCCATAAGTTTTTGACCAGTATTCTGGCCCCTTTAGGACCTAGAAAATACACAGCAATGAGGATTGAAATAGAGTAGGTCCCGGCATTATTTAAAATATTGTAGGACAGAAGAGTCTTTTCTTGTTTGGCTCATGTATTATGATTAATATTGTATTAAATGTGTAGTGGTATATTGGCCGCATTTGCTTTCAAATATCGGACTCAGGCCTTGTATGTTATGTAAACAATATATTGTATTCTGCATGTCATGTAAATAATGTGTTGTTTTCTCACATTTTTCTGTGTAAATAATAAAAATGGTGCCGAGGTATATGTTTTAAAATGTAAAAACATGGGAAAAACTAGATAAAAAAACTTGGGGGCAGATTTATGTTAACTGGCGCATCCCCAGGGATGCGCCAGTTAACATGCGCCACAGTGCGCCACAGCTCCGCCACCCATGGTGCGCCGCATTTATGATGCGGCGCACCATGGGGCAAAAACGGCACAGATGCGTGACGCATCTGTGCCGTGAAGGTGGCGCATTGCTGGAGTTGTGTCGCAAGCGCGACGCAGCTCCAGCAAGGCTATGGGGTGCCCCATCTCCACAATGCTGCGTCAAGACCTACGCCTGCTTCAAGCAGGCGCAGGCTTTTGACGCAGCATTGGCCTGAAAGTGACTGAGTGAAATCTTATAGATTTCACTCAGCCACTTTTGCGAGGCGCACCTGCCCCGGAACGCCCACCCTGCGCCGGAACGCCCACAAGCGGCGCAGGGCTTTACAACGTGACGCATCTGCCTAGATGCGTCACGTTGTAAATCGTTCGTAGGGATGCACCACGTTTACGCCGCCTTGCGTGACGCAACAGCGGCGTAAACGTGGCGCAAGTGCCTCATAAATCTGCCCCTAAGAATAATAATTGATGAAACTCAGAGTCAATAAAAAGGACTTCTTGAGGACAAATGATTTATGCTTGATCTATGGTTGGGGGGGCCCTTGTGTATTGGTAATATGTAGTTGATTCCCGCCTCTCCATCCCTAAATCGAATCATCCCCTTTTTGTGTTTAATGAGTTCAAATGATGGCAAAGCAACTCCAGCTTTCAATTCTTCTGAAGTTGTTAAATTAAGGACCATAAATAGGGCAGTAATATTTGTTATTTTAAGGCCTTCGAAACGACAGATGCAGCAATATAATTTTTGCAGTCATGGAATTTCTAAGTGATTTGAAATATTTGTATAGCACTTAGTAAGGAGTGCTTCATCCTATGTGCCAATTGATACACACACGCACGCACACACACACACCACACGCACCACACTCGGGCTATACCAAATGTAAATGTGATCAATTAGCCACGTTAAAAATAGAAGGTGAAGTTCATTGGACTCAAAATCATGACCTGGTGATGAATGACAGTGCTGCACATCACTCACTGAGCCACCTTGCCATCCCTCTGCTGTTCCTTCCTGTTAATGCTCTAAACGCATTTGAGATACTGGGGGATATGAACAATGAAGTGGCGGAGCGTGTCGTTAGTCTACTTGGCTTAACGCCGCGCTCCGCCACTTTGGAAACGCAAAGGCTGCACCATATTTACAAGAATGTGGTGCAGCCCTGCGTTTCTCTGCGATGGCACTACGTTTAACAACGTAGCTCCAACACAGGCACCCTTGCAAAAGAGAACAAGGATGTCTGTGTGCAGGGGAGGATTGGTTATGTAACGGAAGGTGTCCCTTCCTGCACATAAACAATTCTAAAATGTAATTCTGTCACTTTCATGTGTGCTGCTTCATACAGCACACATGAAAGTGACAAAATTGTTTTTTTTAAAAGTTTGTTTATGTACAGGAAGGGACACCTTCCTACACATAAACAAATCATGGCATTTTGCTTTTTCCATGTGTGCCGCACAAGGCAACACACATTGAAAAAGCAAAAACGAGGAGAAATAATGCATTTCTCCTCGTTTCGCAAACTTAAGACCAGGGTTTACCTGGTCTTAATTGTGACGCTGCCTCCTGTGTACGCCATCCTTGTACATAGGGGGCAGCGTCAAATACAATGGGTGTTATGCTGCAAGTCCCACCACAATATGACCCTTTCACACTAACCATAGCGTGAAAGGGTGCCTTATGTACATGGCAGAAATATGCCATTTTAAGTGGCTTAACGCTGCCTTGTACAAAGCCGCAGCCCCTATCGCCACGTTGTGACGTTGTGGTGGCGATAGGGGCTTGTACATATACCCCACTGTGTGGTGAGTGACAAAATGGAGTCAGTAGGTGCCCTGTGCTATTTCATGCCGGTACTAGAACGATGGAAATCCAGTGCCAAATATGGTCATGACGTCAGGAAATGCAGTGTGCTGTGAGCCTTTGTATGTTTATATCTCAGTTCCAGCTGTCATATCTGTTTTAAAGGCGTTGTTTCTAAGATCTGCCCATTTTTCCTCTGTTAACACAGAAGCTTATTTGGGAACCCCTGCTGCCTCATTCGGACCCGGAAGTGGAGCGTATGGCCCTGGAGTGCTTCCAAGGTAAGAGGGGGCTTTTCTCTCAGGGGGCGTGCTTTCTATCGCAAGACGACATATACATCCCCAGGGGCTTATTGACAAGCCCTTTGCACGGCTGGTACATCATTTTTTCACTTATTAAAAGTGATGCAACAGCAGCGCAAGGAGCTTGTAAATATGCCCCTATGCCTTGTGCTGCTGCAACGTCATTTTTTATGACCCTCGGTGTGTAAGAAGCCTGCTCCATATTTACCAGGCAGCACTAAGCCACTTTTTTAGCTTAATGCTGCCTCCTAAATATCGTTTCCTTTAACACCGTTTTCTGCGTTAAAGGGGCGTGCAATGGGTGTTGATGGGGGCGTTCCCGGCAACATCCATGGCTTTTTGACACTGTCCCAGATTTACGAGATATCCTAACTCTGAGGCAGCGCCAAAAATGTACGCCTACCTGGGGGAGGTGCAAGGGAGGCACAACGAGGGGAAATATCTTATTTCTCCTCATTTCTCCTCTTTCTATGTGTGCTGCATTCTGCAACACACATAGAAAGAGGAAAAAGCCTTTTGTGAGTGTTTTTGTGCAGTAAGGTTTCTCTTCCTGTACAAAAATAATCATCCCTGCAACGGAGGCACCATTGCACCGTGGTGCAAAGGTGCCTGCGTTGGCGCATGGCAGCCTATTGTGGGCCAGCGCAGGGGAAAAAGGACAGGATTGCGGTGTATCTCAATGATACGATGCATTCCCGCCCTTTTCTTTTGCCGTAGGGCAGCGCAGTAGGACGGCCTGCGGCGCTGCCCTACGGCAAAAACTCATAAATCAGGCCCTTAGTCGTATGACCGCTATGGGAGACAAGTCCTTGCTCTAGTTGTTCTTCCATTAAATGCTGACCCTCTTCACCCGCAACCCTTAGGTTGAGCAAGTTACTTACCAAACATGCTCTGCGAGCACTGAGGTTGTGATCACTGGCCTCTCTGCATGCACCTTCCTGCAAATAGGTAGACCGCACTTTCTCACTGCTTCACCTGTCCCATCACCACTGCCGCTGAGGTACTTACCATAAAACCCAAGGTCAGATGAGACCAAACGAAGGGGCAGATTTACAAGCACCTTGCGTCACATTTGCGCCACCGTTGCACACTTTTGTGACGCAGCGGTGGCGTAAAAGTTGCGGCACATTTACAACGTGATGCATCTAGGGAGATGCAACACGTTGTAAAGCCCTGTGTCACATTATACCTGCGCCAGGTATAATGTATGCAGGGTGGGTGTTCCCATGCAAAAAGCCACGTAGAACTGGCGCAGTGAAATCTACAAGATTTCACTGCGTCACTCTACGCCTTCACTGCATCAAAATCCCTACGCCTGCTCAGACCAGGCGTAAGGATTGACACAGGGCTTTTTACATGGGACCTACCTGTTTTCTGGCACATTGCTGGAGTTGCGTCACTTTTGTGACAAACTCCAACAATGCGTCACTTTTCCTCCAACAGATGCGTCAGAAATTCTGCCGCATCTGTAATTCCTTGCGCCTTGATGCGCTGTATTGTAAATACAGTGCATCCATGGTGGTGCAAGGACATTTGGAGATGACGCAAGGAAACTGACGCATCTATGCAGATGCATCAGTTCCTTGTAAATCTGCCCCGAAGAGTCCTAGGGAAGCCAAGACAGTCTGCCCAGGCACAACACGTGTCAACTCTTCTGACTTAGGTGGGAAACTCTTGATTTTGTGAGCTAAAAAGGAAGTTATTTCAGCTTCCTCCCACCTAACACCCCCTCTAAAGCAACTCAATTGGGTAATTAGAATGGGACAGGTAAGAGTCCCCCCACAGTTCCCTATGAATAATCACTACGTTGCGATTGAGATAGAGAAACGAGAAAATGTGCAATGTACAATAACAACAGATTCATTTTGAGGCCTAGTTATGTCAACTTTAATTTGATTGTTATGTCAAATACAGCTCAATTATATTACTGCGGTTTCAGTTGAATTCATTTCAGTTTTATTCTTGATTCTGAATCAGAGAAACACACAAAGAACGTACACACAACTAAGGCAAAAACAATTTACATTCATAAATTAGAATACAGAACACTGAAAGATAAACCAACATTACCAAGTCATGGATTTATGAGAATAAATTGCCTAATGCTCCTCTGCGTTGTATAAAATGAAGCGGAGGTAAAAGTTGTTTGAAAAACAGCTTAGTATAAAAATTATAAAACTCACCGAAAAATATCAAATGCGACACAGAATGCGAGGACGCCCCGTCCCAAGGTCACTGGAAAAATTGTTGCACCCCGAGGGGAAACAGAGAAGACGCAATGTGGTCCAAGTTCCAAAATTGACCAACAAAGACCTTTCCCAAGAGTTCCTAAGGCCCAGTTCCTGATGACGCTATTACATTGATATAAGCTTCCCCATGCGTTAGACACTCTCCTCTCTCAGGCAAAGCTCCTGGGAGTTATTTGAACTCATTCATGTTAACTTACCGCCCTTTATGTATTACTCTAAATTCACTCCTATAGTAGCTGCACACTCCACCGACAGGGGGGGCTCTGTCTCACAGGACAGGTGCAATGAACTTACTGTCTTAATCAGAAACTGACGGGGGTGTTTATGGCATTGAGTATTTATAGTAAAACAGCGATTACTCGTTGCTTGCTCATGAACATCAATATAATTTAATGTTTATGCTCAAGGGAAGGTATTATGTCATTTTTGTTTCACATGTTCATTTCTGTCGCATCTACATAAAGAACATAAGAAAGAAATATAGAGAAAAAAACACGATTTAAAAAACAATGACTGCAAATCATCTTGACAAGCTATCTTGCTAAGATCTCTGGAAGGTGCACACACATACAGAACTGCACAGCAATGCAGCGGGGTAGTGTGTCATGTGTGGAGTCGTTTGAGGCAGTTTTACCACAAGACTTAAAAAATCATCAAATGGGAATTAGTGATCAGCTCTTCAAATGGATTGACAGCTGGTCGAAAGGATGGTGCATAAGGGTAGAGATACTAGGCACAATGTCTGGGTGGTATGCGGTGTCCAGTGGCGTTCTCGAAGCCCCGCCCCCTTCGTTCAGGGCCTTTTTATCAAAGACATAAATGCTTTGGAGATAAATGCAATGAAGAGGTTTCCATCTGATGATGATACAAATCCAAGTATGATGGTAGATAGAGAAGTTGGATCACTAATATTTCAAAGGGATCAGGGCACCCGCGAGTTTCACAAGACAAGTAAAAGAAATACCAGGTGCGTGGTGAAGGTTGTAGGCCACATGCTGCATGAAGAAAGACCAAACTGAACGGGGTGCCCTAGGACTGACCTGAACTGAAGGTCAGAAGGAACCCCTGCCTCATTAGGACCAGTGTTGGGTTTGAGTATAGATGCCTTTTGAGTCAGGTCAGAGGGAACGTCTGCCCTCAAAGGGCCTATGTTGGATCCAGCTATGGGTGCACTGTTTTTGGGTCATAGGTATGTTTTTAGGTCGTAGGTATGTCTGCTCCCTGGGCGTTGATAGGCTATTATGATCTTGAAATGCTTACGCTAGCACCGGTTGGATCTTAAATCTGGGCAACACTAGTGTGAGTGGACTAAGGAAGCTCCTTCAAAGACATGTGACACAGGATAAGTTCAGGCTGGTAAGATCCCTAAGGCGATGCAGGGTTTTGGAGATCTTGGGGTCCCCTTTGAATGTGTAAAAGGGAACAATTTGATATATGGAGGTTCACATGCATAGGAGTTCCACCATGCTCAAACTATAATGTAATGGACGATTAGAGCTTTAGCTCAAAAATGTGAAGCTGTTAACAATGGTTAATGTTACTTTTGCTACTCTTTTAGCTCTGCTGTGTTTCACGGGGGACAGCCCGTGCCTTCCCAATATGGAGGTGCCTCTTGTCCACTCAATTCTTCAGGTAAGTCATTTTCCTTTTTTTTTTTGATCGCGGTCGTAAGTATGACGCGACAATAAAGCAATACAGTTCCATCAATTGCAAATTCAGAAGTTTAGAATTATAACAGTCGGGTGGGTGTAACTGGGTGAATCAAATAAAGTGCAGCGGAGGAAAGAGAAGAAAGCGACGAAGATAGTGGCTATGGAGATGGGTGGTCGTGACCAGACTGTAATCGCCTAAGACATCCCTATAATGGTTCCCATAGTCTCCTGTGCCGAGCGCGTCGCTCATCGTTGTCCATGATCAGGCCACTCGAGGAAGCCGGTGTTGATAAATTCATGCCACCAGAGCAGAGCGTTGGGAGCCTGGGCCAGTAGCCAATGACGAGCCAGGATCAGTCGAGCTAGAGCGATATCAAAAAAATAGATACCACTTAAGTAGCTGAGTACAAGAGGTGTATGGCCAAAAACAATTAGCTTAGGGTCCCACCTCACAGTGATCCTGCAGAGCAGATTCAGCTTGCCAAAGACAGTCTGTCAACAATAAGAAATAGCAGGACAGGAGGCAAAAATATGGACTGAATCTGCCCGGTCACAGGAACATCAAACACGCTTAGCGTCCTGCCTCAGGTTTATAATAAATAAATGATAAGGAGTATAATAGAAATCATTAATACTTTAAAACTGGTGAGTTTTAACTCAGAAGACGTTCAAAACTGTATGTGCAAAGAGATGTATATGTCTCATTTCATGAGAGGTGATTGAACCCTGAGATGTCGGCTCAATTGATCTGCTGCAATCTGAAAGATATAAGACCGTCGTTGGCCTCCACTAGGATCATTATTTAAGTCTGGCTAATGCCCTGCACATGTGGGCCGTGCTACAAATATTCAAGAAAAAAGGATGAGAAGCCAGCTTACCTCTTCCACCTTCGGACCTGGGATAAAGTGCTGGATTTGCAGGTAAAAACCCAAGCGGGGAAGAGAGAATCTCAGGAAGATTGTCTTGAAGGAGAGCAAACACTCGCCTTTGTAAAAAGTGCCCAATGTATATACATGGGATGCCTGGAAGCAATCTATAAAACTGTTGTGCACTTGTCGGGGAATATTAGGATTATAGCTCAGATAAGAATACACATTAAATAATGTAATTCCTGGAATTTGCATTAAAAAAAAGGCAAAGACCCTCAGTGTCTTAAATCAAGTTTTCATAAAGTAGACAGTGTTAATGATGCCGTTATGTGGGGTGATATGTGCCCCCCAAGGGATATATTCTGGGAAAAGACATCCTAAACCCCACGGTTCACACCCCAACACTTTAACTAGTCAGGACATGATCGCCTCTAGAAAGTATACTCATAAATTGAGTAAGGAGAGTCCACCCTCGAAACGTGGCCTCTGCGGCAATTTTATATTGGCCCTGGGTTTTTTATACCCCAGATTGATTTTTGCCAGAAGGCTTCAATCTGTGTAAAAAAAGTTAGCTAGATACAGAGGTATACACTAAAACAGTTATAGGTAGAGAGGCAGGATGAGCATTTCAATTAGATTGCATAATCCAATTACACCAATATGTAAGCGATGCCACTTACTAATTATCTCCAAAGTTCTTCTAGAAAGTGCACCATAGTTGAGCTTGATCACATCTTCCATTTTTAAGGAGACTTCAACCCCCAAGTAAGTTGCTGATTTGACCCATCGCCTGTCATCCTGAGAGGGAACTGTGGGGCATATTATCAAGGGGGTTTATCTCCGCTTTTTTGGCTTTAAAAGCCAAGAAAGCAGAGATAAAATTATCTCCCTATTACCAAGCTGTCGCTAACACCAGTTAGTGACAGCTAATAGGAGATAGCGACCATCTTGGGCCCCGCTTTGCATGTCAGTGATATTTATCACTAATGACATGCAAAGTGGGCGTGCCAAGATGTTAGCGACTGGAAACAGTCGCTAACATCGCTATCTCCTATTAGCAATTTTTGGAGATATTCGCGCTAAGCACGAATATCTCCAAAAGCTAACACCTGCCCTGAGCAGTTCTTCACCATGTTATCCAATGGGAGGTGGATAACATGGCTAAGAGCATTTGCTCGATAATGCATGAATATCGCTGACTTTTCAGCGATATTCATGCATTGCGGCCGTTTTTTATCGCATTTGCGATAAACCTTGCTAATAGCAAGGTTTATCTGCGATAAAAATCGCCGATGTGCGGCGATAATTTTTGTCTCTAAACAAGTTAGAGACAAAAATTATCGCTAGTTGTTGGTAATATGCCCCAGTGTTTGCTAAAACCAGAGTTTTGTCGAGGTTAAGTTTGTAACCAGAGATAGCCCCATACTCACTTGTCATTTTTTCGATAGCTGCCAATGAGTCCTCTAGGGCAGAAGTTGGAATAGTAAGATCTTCTGCATAGGCGAGCAATTTGGGTTCGAGTTGATGAATCTGCAGCTGAGTGATGTCCCTTGAGCTCTTCACGGCTTGAATGTACGGTTCAATATAGAGCACAGAGAGCAGAGGTGAAAGTGAACATCCCTGACGGGTACCACAGATGATCTGAATTATTTCAGTTGAGGAACCTGAACATAGACCTCTAGCCATAAAATTCTGGTAAAGCTATTGAACCTGAGCAATAAACCGCAATCCAAAACCTTGATGTCATTATGGTGGCCAGAGAAAAAGTAATGAACCCGGTCGAAGGCTTTTTCGGTGTCTAACATTATCGGTCCGAACGCATTTCTCTTAACACAGCCTGTCTCTAGGGCAGTGATAACAGCATTAACATAGGCAGCACTATCCTGCCCCAGAAGGAAACTATGTTGATTCTCATCGACAAGATTTGAGATGACCGTTGCAAGCCTATTAGCCAATATCCGGGTATAGATCTTGGAGCCCGCATTATTCAATGATATAGGCCAAAATAAGCCAGGGAGAAAGGGATCTTTCCCTTTCTTAGGGAGGATGACGAGGTTGGTCTCCGTCCATGACTCGGGAACCTGCTCAAATAACTCAAAAGAGTTAAATAGTTCACAGGCGGCAGGGGCTAAAACATACTTTCGTCTAACATAAAATCCCAGCGGGAGTTGATCAGGGCCAACGGCCTTACCTCGTGCCAGCTGGCCAATTGCGACTTCTACTTCAGAGGCTAATATTAAGTCTTCTAGCCTATGCTGCTGTGAGATAGAAAGTTTCTGATGGTGGTAGGCCCAGGGAAACTGATCAGTTCACTCCATTGATGGGGTCAGTTCCTCGTTGTAGAGCTTCTGATAGAAGCTGCGGAACTACTCTCGAATAAGGGTTGGATCAGTGACTATATCACCTTGAGAATTCTTAATCCCTTTGATAACAAATGCATTGGCCCTATCTTGAACCGAAAAAGAAATTAGTTGGCCCATTTCCATGCTGTTTTCAAAAAATGTTAATTGTTTGGCCCGAGCTTTCTTAATTTCATTGTCAAGCATGAATTACCAAAGGGCAGCTTGAGCTGTTCTAAACTAATCCATCAAAGATGCATAGGATCCCAATTCTTGGGCGATTGCAGTACGAGTCAGAAGGGAGTCTAAACCTTTGAGTGTAGACCAGGTGTTTCCCTTGGCCTGAGCAATCTGCTTCACGGAGGAAGGAAACATAGGGGCATATTATCTAGATGTGCGTTATATAACGCACATCGCACATTTCGATATCGCCGGCTATCGCAGGATTTTTTCGCCGTGTTAGCGCATAATTATCAATGCGCCACACGTAGGCGAAATTAAATCCGGCGATAGTCGGCGATATGGAACATTAGCGCATGAAAAAAAACGTTGTTTTCACTCGCTAATGTGTGCCTTGATAATATGGGGTGGGGTGGTTTCAGCGTTATGATCCACACCTCCATGTTATCCATGCCTTCACACCTGGTCAGAGCAGGCGTTGGGAGACCTGCGTTAAACGAGTTTAGCGCAGATCTCCTTCTCCCAACGCCTGCCTTGGTAATAGGGTGTTCCTACCTCCAACCACATTTTACATGTGGTTGGACATGGGAACGCCCACTTTGCATGTCTTTAGCGATATTCCTCGCTGACATGCAAAGTGGGCTTGAGGCAGGCGTTAGCATGCCCTTGTAAATAGGGCGTTGGAAGTATCGCCACTTTCTCGGCACGATTCGCCGAAAAAGCGGCGATACTTCAGCTTGCTAATATGCCCCATAATTTATAGCAGACTTCTCCAACCAGAGCTTGTGAGCTACTGGTAGCTCTCCATCTACCTGGAAGTAGCTTGCCAGTGCGCAGACCAGCCCACTAAAGTAGAAGCTAATGCTTACTTAAATTAATATGTGTTTCACAGAATTGAAAAGTGTGTGTTCAAAACAAAAATGTGTATTTTCAGAACTCATATGCTTAGCTGATGTTTGGAGACAAATGGCTGCATTTTAAAATTATATTTAAAACAGATATTTGAGGGATAAATCATGAGGCATGGGGAGACGTAACTAAAATTATAACCATGGTGCTAGAGGCAATTAATCTATGGCTGTCATGTGTTAACCCTGTATTTGCAGTCCAAATTCATGATGCCATTTTCACATTACCGATGACAACCTTTCCTGATACACTGATGGCAATCTTGTCTGGCATGCTGACAATTAGTGTAGAAGCCTAAAACATATAATACCAAACAAATAATAATAACACTCTGTCAGCACATAAAATGAATAGATTTTAATCTAGATCAACAAGGCAATGTGTGTAGCACGGAGACAGTCAGCATAGCCACTAGGTGTCCAAAGAGGGGAAGTCTTTCTTAGTTTTTATTGATACAAACCCCAAAAGGAAGGGCGTCATTATGCATGCAATACAGGTCAAGCATAGAACATTTAGTCCAATCAAAAGAGGCCTAAGCAGCGTGATACGTTTCATGGTCTAAGATATACTGTTGCTGTCCACGTGTCTAGTGTACGTGACACTTTGGGACTGCCCAGGCTAATGCAATGTATCAGCCTCGGTACCTTTCAATAGAAGCGATTGCAATATCTAGTCTAACGATGAGCACGTACTTTGATACTGCCAAATATGGTATGCTCAAGCGCTTGTGGCTAAGCTAGCATCATGTGCTGTTCGAATGTGGTTCTTGAGCAGGCCTGGCATTGTGAGAGCAGCTTTCTTTCAGAGCCATGGAAAACTACAAGCATTTGTCTAATACTTTTGTGTCAATTTTGTGCAGGCCTGTAGATTAGGGGCCTCATTTATGAGGGCTTGCGTCAGTTTTGCGCTTCCGATGCGTCACTTTTTGTGACGCATCGGTGGCGTAAAACATGCCTCCTGTTGCGCACTATTTAAAAAGTGACACATCTAAGCAGATGCGTCACTTTGTAAACCCCTGCGCTACATTATACCTGCGTCAGGTATAATGCATGCAGAGGGGGCGTTCCCCCGCAAAAAGCTTCGTAATAGTGATGCAGTGAAATCTATCAGATTTCACTGCGTCACTTTTAGGACGCTGTTGCGTCAAAATCTTGCGCCTGCCTCACAGCAGGCGTAAGACTGACGCAAGCCCTTTCACATGGGGCTTGCCCCATGTGAAAGGACGCATTGCTGGTGTTGCGTCACTTTTGTGACACACTCCAGCAATGCGTCACTTTTGTGCTTACAGATATGTCAGAAATACTGACGTATCTGTAAGTCCTTGCACAATGATGCGTCATATTGTAAATATGACTCATCATTGGGATCGAAAGGAGGGCACAATGAAAAGTGACGCATCGCTGTTTTCTCGCAGCGATGCGTCACTTTTCATAAATGAGGCCCTAGGTATTTGGTATCAAATTATAAGGCACATTAGCACATTAGTAGCTCAGTATTATTTTTATTGACATAAGTAGCTCTTATTACAGAAAAGGTTGGAGCCCCATGAATTATACTATGACCCCTATTAAAGGCTTTCAAAGCATCCCAAACCATGGGAATGCATGCCGAACCAAGGTTCTACTCCACAAAAGCCTTGCCTCCTTAACCATAGAATGAATGAAAGAAGTAGTTTTTGATTGAATGTCAAAGGACGTGGCTTCAAATTTAATAACGAACCCTCAACCCGGATAAAAAGAGACAGTGAATTGTGATCCGAAATAACCCTGTGGGTCATAAACTACTGAGAAAGGACACAAGAGTGGCTAGCAAGGAACATATCTATTCAAGAACAAGATTTATGAGAGGCGGAATAGTATGTAAACCCATGTTCTCTCATCCAGAAGTGTTGCCTGACATCCACAAAAGCATAAGATTCAATCACTTGCAACAGAGCACCTCTGGCAAGTTTTTTGAGCTATAAATAGTTGCTAAAGGATAGTTTGCTCCCTTGCCATGATAGGAAGAGTCCACATGTGGATTGAGCGTGAGGTTGAAATCACCAAAGATTATCAATGGTTCTGGTCATCAATGTAACTCAGACAACAGAGAACAGCCTATTAAAGACCACAGGGCCAACATTGTTGGCACCATAAAGTACGCATAACGTAAAGCACAGTTGGCCCCACATAACCATTGCGACGATCCATCGTCCACCCGTATCTATGCAATGGTGTATGAGTACCCAGCTCTTGTCCCGAGCCAGGAGCCTCCCCTGAGTACTAGTATTATCAAATGAATAGCCTAAAAGGGAGACAGAACAGAGACCGCCCAGAGGCTCAAGGCGGTACAAAAGGGGGTGGTGATGGACGGAGCATCTGAATCAATCAAACACTCACACCCAGTCAAAAGATCTGGGTTTAATCCATTACCGTTCTTTAGCCCACTCTGCCGCCCCAGTTCAGACATGGCTATATGCAAATCAGTCTGACCCTGTGCCCTCATGGAAACAGTCCAGCCCGAACTGCCAAGCCATGTCTTCCCTGGACCGGAAACAAGCTTCCGAGGAACGGTTTCTGGCATTCCAGCCGTCTATAGCCCGGCTTGCTTGAATCCAGTGGCAAAGTGAGCAAGGGACTCACGTCTGAGCATACCCTGCCACACTTATGGCGGCCAAAAGTGGTACAAAAGGGGGTGGTGATGGACGGAGCATCGGAATCAATCAAACACTCACACCCAGTCAAAAGATCTGGGTTTAATCCATCACTGTTCTTTAGCCCACTCTGCCACCCCAGTTCAGACATGGCTATATGCAAATCAGTCTGACCCTGTGCCTCATGGGAACAGTCCAGGCCGAATTGCCAAGCCATGTCTTCCCTGGCCCAAGACAACCCAATACAATACATAACATCGGACCTAATGGAACCTAAAAAATCTGAAATCTAATGCTAGCTACCAGCTGGCCTAATAAAAAAGACATAAACCAGGGAATATGAGAGAGAAAAGAAACAAGAGGAGAGGCAGACTATAAATTAGATAAAGCTTAACAAGGCGAAGGCATGGCATGATGCAGAGATTAGCTCAGCCTCTCAGTAGCTTCCATTGAGGAAAGAGAAAGAGGGAGAAAACGAGACATAGCATACTTAGCCAAGACCATTAGTTCCCTTTTTTCCACTTTGACACTTAGTCAAGAGCTCTTCGACCTTTGGAGCATCAAAACTTGAATAAACTTGGAACTCAAATCGAATGCGCAGAATTGTGTGCTCCAATAGTGACACCAAAGCTCCAGGCTTTTGAAGTGCTGGGATATGTTCTCTCAGCTGCCATCGCCAAACCACAGTCTCATGACAAAAATCCGGACGGAGAAAAAAATAGACTCCGGCCGCCTTCAGTGGTGATCTAGGGTGGGCAGCCCTGTGTGTCTATCTCCTGTTGGAGCAGGAAGTTACCCACATAAATAAGGATGGCCCTTGGTTGGAGAGGAGGTGATCCCTCAATGGGAGGATGAAATGGATAGTTATGGGCTCTCTGAATGATGCAAAGCAAAGCATTGTGCTGCTTTGCATTACTTTGCACCATGGGGGCCGTGCCAAGGGTGGAACATAGGCGTTCCCATGCAACCATCCAAGGTTTCCCATGCTAAACCCACTTTACTAAATAAAGTAGATTGAGCTTAGCGTGAGAAAACTGCACCCTTTTCAACTAGGCGCAAGGAAGTAGAAATGCTTTAATTTCTCCATGCTTTCCCGACTTTCCATGCGTGCTGCACTGTGCCTTGAACCTGTGCAGCATGTATGCAAAGTGGGAAAAGCTTTGCATTGTGCCTAGCATAGTATTTTGTACAGGAAGGTTACCCTCCCTGTACAAAACCTATGCTTCACCAATGCACACACCCTAGCGCTATGGCAATAAGGTGTGTGCATGGCGTGTGGCAGCTGAAATCAGCGCCGGATCATGGGAAAGAGAAGGATTATTTATTTGAGACTAAGGAGTAAAACTGAGTAAAATGGACGGGTGTAGAAGAGAACAAAAGAAATTATAGTTAAAAAAATGGATGCAAATGCAACTGAATAAAGAGGCTGTCGCCACTGGAGTGGGGCTAAAACGTAGCCCCACAATTTGAAAGGGAAGGAGAGAGCCATATCTTAAAAATCGTGGCACTCTCCTGCTCCCTCCCTAGCATGCAAGTAACAAACTGGTGGAAGTAAACTCCCAGGGGGCATATTCATCATACTTTCACGCAACACAACGCACACAGCAACTTGCTGCGCTGCGTGAAAGGGAGAGGGCAGGAATGCATCATATTCATCAATATAATGCACATTCTTGCTTTCTGTCTGCGCTACCTCACATTGTGATGCCTGGCACCAACTGGCACCCATGTGCCAAGGTGCAAGGGTGCCGGCGTTGTAGGCTGTAGGAGGGGTATCTTCCTGCACAAAAACAATCCTCAGAGACATTTTCACAGCAGACTTAGAAAGAGGAAGCAACAAGGAGAAATAAAGATATTACTCCTAATTGTACCTCTGTTGGTAAGGCGTACGATTTGACACATTCCCAGGAATGCATTCGTGGATGCGTGGGAACACCCACAATCCACTCGTGTAACGTCCCCACCTCGAAGTGTAACGCTAGGCAGAGATTTGCACCAGATTTACCAAGCCACGCAGGGCCACCCAGATTGACCATGCGTGGCTTGGTAAATCTGAATCTAGGTTTTGCGTCGCCCTGAGTCTCCTTGCATGGCAGAATGGAGATGCACAACTATGATAAATGAGGCCCCTGGTACCTCATGCTGCAAGGTTCTGAACAGACCCAGAGAGTGCGAGTAAAAATCAGTTTTCGGTTCATTTAGATGTTGATGATAGTCCCAAAGCAGCCACAAATAGCATACGCAGCTGTTTTAGCACTAGTGCATTTTTAGGGCTGAGCTAAAAGTGTGGTTGTTCGTGGTTTGCGAACATATGTACCACCAGCTTTTAAGTGGTGGTTACTACAAGCAATATGCCAAAATAGCCCTCGTAACCTGGATGAAAATACCATTTGCATACATTTTCAGCCAGTGTTTGGGCAGATGTAAAAATCTGGCACAAAAAATGTTCAACATCTGGCAATAATGCTAATTGTTACAGGGAATTTTTGTGTGCAGTTTTTGCAACGGATTGTAAATGACATTACAAAGTACTACACCATAATCAGGACACTTTGGTTGGGTGATAGTTTTCCTACCAGCAGGTAAGGGGCAGGCCTGCTTTTCGGGGTTTAAAAAGGGACAATACTTACTGGCCAGTATCTGTGGTGGCCAGGGATGCTTACTACTGGTGGCCCAGGGCCTCCAGTACTACTGTATGCAAACTGGAAAACCGTGGGGCATATTATCAACAACTAGCGATATTTATAGCTAAATAAGCTTAGCGAAATTTTTTGTATTGCCGCGCATCGCCAGATTTTATCGCAGAGATAACGTGCTATTAGCAACGTATACCTCCAAAGCGATAAAATATCCGGCGATAGCGGCAAAATGCGTGAATATCGCTGGAAGTTCAGCGATATTCAGGCATTATCGCTAATAGGGACTTACCCTGAATATCCACCTCCCATTGGATATACAGGCTAAGAAGTGGTCTGAGCAGGCGTTAGGATTTGGTGATATTCGCGCATAGCTCGAATATTTTAATCGCTACGCCTGTGTTTATAATAGGCGATAGCGATGTTAGCGACTGCTTTCAGTCGCTAACAGGTTGGGCACGCCCACTTTACATGTCATTAGCGATAAATATCGCTGACATGCAAAGCGGGCCCCAAACCGCTCGCTATCACCTAAAAGCTGTCGATAACTGATGTTAGCGACAGCTTGCTAATAGGGCGATGAAATTATCGCTGCTTTGCGGCCGAAAACGGATGCAAAAGCAGCGATAATTTCATTTCGCCTGCCTTGGTAATATGCCCCCAAGTTTTTGGGAACTTGACTCTCTTGAGGAGTGAAGGGAAGCAGTCAACTGATGAGGTTGTCAATTTTAGAAGTGAGTGAAGGGCCCATACTTTAAATGACATTGGTGATTTCTGTTAGGATACATCTGCCCGTTCTCCTATTTTCTCAGTAGCCCTAATTTCAAAGAGGACCACGCTATGAGTTTTGGCTAAGGTGTCTGAGAATCTGAAAAAATCTCCAAAGTCGAGGAAGAGAAGCCAATATGTAACTGGTATTCCGAATGCACTGATAAAATGGAGCTCAGTTCCTATGTTCCTCCTATCACAGCGTACAGTGCTTCATCAATCACTAGCTACGTCCTAGCTATAGAAATAACATTACTTGTCGTAACTGGATACGTATACGATATGGATTCAAGTAATGTTTCACAATGTTGGGAACACATGCATTTGATGTTGGTTCAATAGATTGAGCTCTTCTGCGGCGTACCACAAGGATCATCACTCAGCCCCACCCTCTTCAACGTGTACATGAGCCCGCTCGCAGCCATCGCACGCCAACACAGCCTCAACATCATCTCCTACGCCGATGACACCCAGCTGATCCTCTCCCTCACCAACGACCCCGCCACCGCCAGAACCAACCTGCACGAAGGGATGAAAGAATTAGCAAAGTGGATGAAGAACAGCCGTCTGAAACTGAACTCAGACAAGACGGAAGTCCTCATCCTTGGACCATCACCATCTGCCTGGGACAACTCCTGGTGGCCCCCGGCCCTAGGCAGCGCACCCATACCAACGGACCACGCACGCAACCTGGGATTCATCCTGGACTCCTCCCTGTCGATGACCAGACAAGTCAACGCCGTCTCGTCCTCATGTTTCAACATCCTACGCATGCTCCGAAAGATCTTCCGTTGGATCCCCACCGAAACCAGGAAGACGGTCACCCAGGCACTTGTCACCAGCCGGATGGACTACGGAAACACCCTCTACACCGGAACCACCGCCAAACTGCAGAAAAGACTCCAACGCATCCAGAACGCCTCCGCACGACTCATCCTGGACATCCCCCGCCACAGCCACATCTCCGGACACCTGAAAGACCTGCACTGGCTTCCCGTCAGCAAAAGAATCACGTTCCGCCTCCTTACCCACGCACACAAAGCCCTCCACGACCTAGGCCCCAGGTACCTCAACGACCGCCTGACCTTCTACACTCCCACCCGCCAACTACGATTGACCAGCCACGCTCTTGCTGCCGTGCCACGCATCTGAAAAGCCACCATGGGAGGAAGATCCTTCTCCTACCTGGCAGCCAAGACCTGGAACTCCCTCCCCATCCATCTCCGTCTTACTCAAGACCACCTCTCCTTCAGGAAGCAACTCAAGACCTGGCTATTCGAGCAATAACGGACCTCCCTCCGCCCCCCCAAGCACCTTGAGACCCTCTGGGTGAGTAGTGCGCTATACAAATTTCTTGATTGATTGATTGAGCTCTACTTATCACAAAACCACACATTTGGTTATCCCAAGTCTGAAAGTGGTGGATCACAGGGCACCACCACTGAAATCACTGCAGTGCTTCAAATGTTGCACCAGTTTTTACCCAATTATTGCTTTGTCGCCCAACTTACCTTCTCCCTAAACTTCTATGATTGTCTCAGCCTTCCCGTTGAAGCCAGATCTACAAAATATATGTATGTACTCTGCGAATCAGGAGATACCAACATCATGGATGAACTTCTCCCGTTCAGAAAATCCGTGAAGACTTGGCTGTTCCCTATGGTTTGAGTTGGCTGATTTTACTGCTGTCCCTCGGTTCTTGTCTTTGGAGCAGCAGCGCCAGGATGCCTGCAAGGCGACAGTGCGCTTTATAAGCTTTATAAATAATAAAATGAAGCTATGATTCCCACACTCACCAGGGTCACAGATATGGGACGTCCTCCAATTGTTTCTCCTCCTATTATAAAAATTCAACTTTTTTGATATGCATATTGCCTCAAATCCAACTAAACAACCTTTGCGTTTACTGCGAAAAGAGAAATGGATGGATGTGTGCGACCTTTGGTCCTTCTGAAAGTCTGCTCGTGCCAGACCTGAGCTGGTGCATCAGTTTTAAAGTTTTCCAGGTCCAAGGTTTGACAAGCAGGAGGTTTATTGAACTTACTCTTTCCAGTAGCAGCTTCTAAAACATCATAAAACTGCACCAGATAAGGTTATACAACTTGCCACCCTTTGCGTTGACCACGTGCCTTAGGTTCTCTTTGTTCCCACAGGTAGTTTGAGTTGCTGCCTGAAGGTTTGCATGATGAACGGTGTGACCTGCATGACAGTGTGAGGTTTCCATTGAGTGTGGACTTTATACAGGCCGCAGGAGACACAGCCAGATCAGAAGTTTATTGTCAAGGGTCTGTAAAATTGCGGCTGGATCCACTGAAATTTGTGAATGTTTCACAATTCTGTTGGTGGCATTGTGTAGAGATTAGGTATTGATCTTTGATTTTTACTATTTAGCCAATGTGTCGCAGAGATGACACTGATTAAACTCTTAAACTAGGTCCGAGAGAGAAGACAATGGAGCAAATGCTATAGTATGATCATCCATGGTATACAGGGAGTTTGTTTTGGAAAATATTTTTTTTTTTTAAAGTTTGCCAGACAGCCCTCAAAGCTGAGGGTACTGTCCGGCAAACTTTTCTTACATTGACGAGAACCGCCAATACGGTGGTTCCTGTCAACATAGAGAGATGTCCATAGGGCCAACAGACATCTCTAAATTTGGTGGGCAGAGATCCATCTGGAAGGCAGAGGGTCCATACAGATAAAACTCCTTCCGACAAACTCTAAATTAGCCGCTAAGTTTGAAATGGTATCCATTTACTGAGTTACTGGGCTAAGTCACATGGACATGGACAATCAACAGATTAGGAATGTTGCTCAACAAAACTACGATTTAATGCAGAAGAGATAACCCGCTGGCAAATGTATTAAAATACATAGCCATGATGTGTGTGACACATTGATAGTGTTCTTTTTTCATCAGGGAGAGAGACTGTTGTACATAGCAACACAGACTACGCCAAATGCAAAATGAAGGCATTTAAGGTTACAAAGAGAAGGCATTTCCAGCAACACTAAGATGTTGCAGACAGAAGTTATCAATATTACAAGACCTTCCAAAAATAAAGGATTTAAGAATAATTAGTGACGCAACAGCGGCGTAAATGAGGCACAAGGGGCTTGTAAATCTGCCCCACAGTTCTTAAGGAAGCAGGTTCCAGATGTAAGAGCAGTTGGCCGGAAATATTCCTGGGTTAGCCAGCATGGCTTCCAGTTTGAAATGAACAATCAGTCCAAATCTTGCCTCTCTGGGGTCTGCTCTGTGTGGGGCACAGGGCTCTAAAATATGTCTTTCTGCATCCTGCTGAATACTGGCTCTTTTAGACAACACTATCTAAAAAATAGAATGTGAATGGTACCAGAAAACATAAAAAGTTTACATTTCACATGGATCTCGTAAGTATGTACATACCACAAGATGAGGACCTCAACGTTCAGACAAAAGAGCAGGCGCATTCTCCCTGACAAGGTTTAGCCTAAAATAGTGAATATGTTTCAATACTTGTGAGTTAGTATTTTAAAAATCAGACATAGGAAGAACAAATTAGATAGGCAGAGAATCAAATTTAGGACAAATCAGTAAAGCACTGAATATTAATTTGTACTAGTGACGGGCAATGTTGATGAAGGTACGTAAGACGATAACAAGGCAGTACAGTCCAGATTCAATGATGTAAAAATGATGATCATTTATCCGCGAGGCCAACAGGACTCCAAGATACTCTTAAAGGTTGTCAAATTTGTAAAAAAAAGAGTTTTGTGAAACAAGATTGTCTATTGGCAACTGGAAATAATGAAGAGAGAAATGGCAAAATGTATAAGCAATGACATCGCCCACTTTAAGCCATAGTAGAATATGCATTATGCGGAATTCTCGGTTTCCTCCTATCTTATGTATTTGATTCTGAAATTACAGTGCAAATTTCACGTTAGGCCTAATAGTGATTAGAAGAATAAATAATAGATTCCTATTTTTCTAATGTACAGCATGAATATTATTTTAATTGAAAGTGTTTTTAAACGAATGTCATACCTGAAAGAAGGTTATCTGGAATTCTTGCCTTAGAATTAGATGAAATGTTTAAAGGTGAATGTGAAATAACCCAGTGAAAGTATGAAGATTCTTAATTGATTTTATTTGTATTTTTCATACAGATGTGCAGAGAAAGCCGGAAACAGCTAGAACTACAGCAGGAGGTGTACTGCCAAATACTGAAGCAAATGACTTACAACAGAAGCTCGAACAGGTACTGAAAAAAAAACAGATACAAAAAACCTCCTCACAATGGGCCTTATTTATGAAGGCCTTGCGCTGCCGGTGCGCCACTTTTAAAATGGAAAAAAGTGACGCACCGGCGGCGCAAGGCCTTCATAAATAGGGCCCATTGTGTATAGCCGCTAGAGTAGTCTTTCTGACGTTTCTACAAAATAGGCCTAATGCCACAGTTTTGCCATTTCTAAGCGCTGTAAATAACACGTTTTACTGCTAACCAGTTTAATGCTCCTAAATGTAGTGACCTCGAAGGATGTAAGGGTGCTGGGAGTCACATCAGATGCCTGAAACTAGTGTCAGTAGTTGGGCTTCACATCTAGGTGCCGCCCTAAACCTACAGCCTTACCGTAATTTAGGGAAGATTCGGGATTAAGAAATGTAGAGTATTCTCCACTCTGTAAAGCACCCAAGTACCTAATTAGATAACATCAGAACCTTAAAATGAAAACCTGGGGGCATATTACCAAGGGCCATTATCGCCGCTTTAGCGGGACTTTTTCCCGCTGAAGCGGCGATAATTTTATCGCCCTATTACCAAGCTGTCGCTAACACCAGTTAGCGACAGCTTGTAGGCGGTAGCGGGCATCTTGGGCCCCACTTTGCATGTCAGCAATAATTATCGCTAATTGCAAAAAACACAGTTGATGGACAGAATGCAGAACAATGTCATACATTCACCCCAGTACAAGGAGCATCCCCAGCCCACTCGGGGTAAAATTGCAAAAAACACAGTTGATGGACAGAATGTAGAACAATGTTTGATTCTGGTCTGGGAAAGACACGGCTTGGTAGTTCGGACTGGACTGTTCCCATGAGGCACAGGGTCAGAGCTGATTTGCATATAGCCAGTGTCTAACCCAGGGTGGTGTGGAGTGCAAAAAAACGATGGATTTAGGCCCAGATCCTTGTACTGGGGTGAATGTATGACATTGTTCTACATTCTGTCCATCCACTATGTTTTTTGCAATTTTCACCCCGAGTGGGCTGGGTATGCTCAGACGTGAGTCCCAGGCTCTCCACACCACTGGAGTCAAGCTATCCAGGCTGATGAAGGCTGATAGCCAGAAACCGGTCCTTGGATGCTTGATTCTGGTCTGGGAAAGACATGGCTTGGTAGTTCGGACTGGACTGTTCCCATGAGGCACAGGGTCAGAGCTGATTTGCATATAGACATTGTCTAACCCAGGGTGGTGTGGAGTGCAAAAAAACGATGGATTTAGGCCCAGATCCTTGTACTGGGGTGAATGTATGACATTGTTCTACATTCTGTCCATCCACTATGTTTTTTGCAATTTTCACCCCGAGTGGGCTGGGTATGCTCAGACGTGAGTCCCAGGCTCTCCACACCACTGGAGTCAAGCTATCCAGGCTGATGAAGGCTGATAGCCAGAAACCGGTCCTTGGATGCTTGATTCTGGTCTGGGAAAGACATGGCTTGGTAGTTCGGACTGGACTGTTCCCATGAGGCACAGGGTCAGAGCTGATTTGCATATAGCCAGTGTCTAACCCAGGGTGGTGTGGAGTGCAAAAAAACGATGGATTTAGGCCCAGATCCTTGTACTGGGGTGAATGTATGACATTGTTCTACATTCTGTCCATCCACTATGTTTTTTGCAATTTTCACCCCGAGTGGGCTGGGTATGCTCAGACGTGAGTCCCAGGCTCTCCACACCACTGGAGTCAAGCTATCCAGGCTGATGAAGGCTGATAGCCAGAAACCGGTCCTTGGATGCTTGATTCTGGTCTGGGAAAGACATGGCTTGGTAGTTCGGACTGGACTGTTCCCATGAGGCACAGGGTCAGAGCTGATTTGCATATAGCCAGTGTCTAACCCAGGGTGGTGTGGAGTGCAAAAAAACGATGGATTTAGGCCCAGATCCTTGTACTGGGGTGAATGTATGACATTGTTCTACATTCTGTCCATCCACTATGTTTTTTGCAATTTTCACCCCGAGTGGGCTGGGTATGCTCAGACGTGAGTCCCAGGCTCTCCACACCACTGGAGTCAAGCTATCCAGGCTGATGAAGGCTGATAGCCAGAAACCGGTCCTTGGATGCTTGATTCTGGTCTGGGAAAGACATGGCTTGGTAGTTCGGACTGGACTGTTCCCATGAGGCACAGGGTCAGAGCTGATTTGCATATAGACATTGTCTAACCCAGGGTGGTGTGGAGTGCAAAAAAACGATGGATTTAGGCCCAGATCCTTGTACTGGGGTGAATGTATGACATTGTTCTACATTCTGTCCATCCACTATGTTTTTTGCAATTTTCACCCCGAGTGGGCTGGGTATGCTCAGACGTGAGTCCCAGGCTCTCCACACCACTGGAGTCAAGCTATCCAGGCTGATGAAGGCTGATAGCCAGAAACCGGTCCTTGGATGCTTGATTCTGGTCTGGGAAAGACATGGCTTGGTAGTTCGGACTGGACTGTTCCCATGAGGCACAGGGTCAGAGCTGATTTGCATATAGCCAGTGTCTAACCCAGGGTGGTGTGGAGTGCAAAAAAACGATGGATTTAGGCCCAGATCCTTGTACTGGGGTGAATGTATGACATTGTTCTACATTCTGTCCATCCACTATGTTTTTTGCAATTTTCACCCCGAGTGGGCTGGGTATGCTCAGACGTGAGTCCCAGGCTCTCCACACCACTGGAGTCAAGCTATCCAGGCTGATGAAGGCTGATAGCCAGAAACCGGTCCTTGGATGCTTGATTCTGGTCTGGGAAAGACATGGCTTGGTAGTTCGGACTGGACTGTTCCCATGAGGCACAGGGTCAGAGCTGATTTGCATATAGACATTGTCTAACCCAGGGTGGTGTGGAGTGCAAAAAAACGATGGATTTAGGCCCAGATCCTTGTACTGGGGTGAATGTATGACATTGTTCTACATTCTGTCCATCCACTATGTTTTTTGCAATTTTCACCCCGAGTGGGCTGGGTATGCTCAGACGTGAGTCCCAGGCTCTCCACACCACTGGAGTCAAGCTATCCAGGCTGATGAAGGCTGATAGCCAGAAACCGGTCCTTGGATGCTTGATTCTGGTCTGGGAAAGACATGGCTTGGTAGTTCGGACTGGACTGTTCCCATGAGGCACAGGGTCAGAGCTGATTTGCATATAGCCAGTGTCTAACCCAGGGTGGTGTGGAGTGCAAAAAAACGATGGATTTAGGCCCAGATCCTTGTACTGGGGTGAATGTATGACATTGTTCTACATTCTGTCCATCCACTATGTTTTTTGCAATTTTCACCCCGAGTGGGCTGGGTATGCTCAGACGTGAGTCCCAGGCTCTCCACACCACTGGAGTCAAGCTATCCAGGCTGATGAAGGCTGATAGCCAGAAACCGGTCCTTGGATGCTTGATTCTGGTCTGGGAAAGACATGGCTTGGTAGTTCGGACTGGACTGTTCCCATGAGGCACAGGGTCAGAGCTGATTTGCATATAGCCAGTGTCTAACCCAGGGTGGTGTGGAGTGCAAAAAAACGATGGATTTAGGCCCAGATCCTTGTACTGGGGTGAATGTATGACATTGTTCTACATTCTGTCCATCCACTATGTTTTTTGCAATTTTCACCCCGAGTGGGCTGGGTATGCTCAGACGTGAGTCCCAGGCTCTCCACACCACTGGAGTCAAGCTATCCAGGCTGATGAAGGCTGATAGCCAGAAACCGGTCCTTGGATGCTTGATTCTGGTCTGGGAAAGACATGGCTTGGTAGTTCGGACTGGACTGTTCCCATGAGGCACAGGGTCAGAGCTGATTTGCATATAGCCAGTGTCTAACCCAGGGTGGTGTGGAGTGCAAAAAAACGATGGATTTAGGCCCAGATCCTTGTACTGGGGTGAATGTATGACATTGTTCTACATTCTGTCCATCCACTATGTTTTTTGCAATTTTCACCCCGAGTGGGCTGGGTATGCTCAGACGTGAGTCCCAGGCTCTCCACACCACTGGAGTCAAGCTATCCAGGCTGATGAAGGCTGATAGCCAGAAACCGGTCCTTGGATGCTTGATTCTGGTCTGGGAAAGACATGGCTTGGTAGTTCGGACTGGACTGTTCCCATGAGGCACAGGGTCAGAGCTGATTTGCATATAGCCAGTGTCTAACCCAGGGTGGTGTGGAGTGCAAAAAAACGATGGATTTAGGCCCAGATCCTTGTACTGGGGTGAATGTATGACATTGTTCTACATTCTGTCCATCCACTATGTTTTTTTTATAATTATCGCTAATGACATGCAAAGTGGGCGTGCCAAAATGTCAGTCGCTGCAATCGCTATCGCCTATGATCAACACAGGCGTAGTTTTGGAAATATTTGCGCTAAGCGCGAATATCTCCAAAAGCTAACGCCTGACTAGAGCAGTTCTTAGCCATGTTATCCAATGAGAGGTGGATAACATGGCTAAGAGCATTGTCACTGTAATGCCTGAATATCGCTGTATTGGCAGTGATATTCACGCATTACGCCTGTTTTTTATCGCTCCTGAGATAAACCTTGCTAATAGCAAGGTATCTCAGCGATAAAAACAGGTGAAGGGCGGCAATACAAATATTCCCGCTAAGCCAACACAGCGATAGTTATCGCTAGTTGTTGGTAATATGCGCCTTAGACTATCTACTCAAGCTTATTCTCCTAATAAGAGCTCCATTCCACCGAGGTTGTACTATACATTTCAAAGCATTGTGATGGATCTGGACGCTGCTAGGTTAAGGCAATATTTGCTGGTCACCTTAGGGCAACTCACAATGTGATCCCAGATTGCAAATACAGGTCTTAAATATTGTATTGTTACAAAATAGAATAGGAGCACCAAAATGGCAAAATGACTTTTTTACCTGAGGAACAGCTACAAGCAGTCAGCACGCGCTAGAGGAGATAAACAGGGCATTTTGGGGCCAGGGATACTTGCAGCAATGGACACAGTTTAACACCCACCCTTGTTCTCTGAATAGAGTAGTTAGTTATGTGTTTGATACACTGCCTTTGGAAAGGATCCTATCTCATTCCAGCTTCTACCTCCTTCTGTCGCAGGGACAGCTCCTTCCGGTGCTGGCAGCTGCTCTACATCATGGCGGCCTACTGTCCTTGCTATGAACCTCTCCTCAGCACAGTGCAACAGTACCTGAAAACCGTGGTTAGATGTGGCAGCAACACCTTAGTTGGTAAGAAATGCTTCGGACACCAACAAAAATGAAACAGAGGGCGTGCCGGGTAAAGATCCACACACACAAGTTTTCCATTAAGAGGAACAACTCCTGCTCTTTTAAGTGTAGTGACTGGTAACCAAAGAACATAGAGAAACTAAAGGTACAGCCAGGAACAAGTTGCAACAAATACATCAACAGTGTCACCCCATTTTTTTTTAGTTTAGTTTAGAAATTAGAATAAGAAAGGGCTGTCCTTTGTTCGTCAATTTGTCCGATCTTTACCATGATGAGTGTCGTGCTTAACTCCGCAGTTTGTCTGATCTTTACCTGCATGTGTGTTGGGCTTAACTCCTCAGTATGTCTGATCTTTGTCTGGATGAGTGTTGTGCTTTACTCATCAGTTTATCTGATCTTTACCTCGATGAGTGTTGTGCTTAACTCCTCAGTTTGTCTGACCTTTACCTGCATGCGTGTTGGGCTTAACTCCTCAGTATGTCTGATCTTTGTCTGGATGAGTGTTGTGCTTAACTCATCAGTTAGTCTGATCTTTGCCTGGATGAGTGTTGTGCTTAACTCCTCAGTTTGTCTGATCTTTGCCTGCATGATTTTTGTGCTTAACTCATATGTTTGTCTGATCTTTGCCTGGATGAGGGTTGAATGTAACTCCTCAGTTAGTCTCATCTTTACCTGGATATGTGTTGTGTATGACTCCTTAGTTAGTCTCATCTTTGTCTAGATGAGTATTCTGCTTAACTCCTCAGTTTGTCTGATCTTTACCTGCATGTGTGTTGAGCTTAACTCCTCAGTTTCTCTGATCTTTACCTGCATGTGTGTTGGGCTTAACTCCTCAGTTTCTCTGATCTTTACCTGCATGTGTGTTGGGCTTAACTCCTCAGTTTGTCTGATCTTTGCCTGCATGAGTAGTGTGCTTAACTCATCAGTTTCTCTGATCTTTACCTGGATGAGTGTTGTGTATAACTCCTCAGTTAGTCTGATCTTTGTCTGGATGAGTGTTGTGCTTAACTCATCAGTTTCTCTGATCTTTGCCTGGATGAGTATTGTGCTTAACTCATCAGTTTGTCTGATCTTTACCTGCATGTGTGTTAGGCTTAACTCCTCTGTTTGTCTGATCTTTGCCTGGATGAGTGTTGTGCTTAACTCCTCAGTTTGTCTGATCTTTACCTGCATGTGTGTTGGGCTTACTGTTGTAAGGGAAGAAAGACTGCCACAAACGATTTGTTGCTTAATTAAAGAAGTGTTTAATAAGAGCTACAGAGATACGTTGATGTCCCCATAAAGGCTAGCAGGAAACTGATCTTACAAACTGCAGACATAGAATACAGATGACACAAGAATCTAAATCGAACATACAAGTTAAAGGGAAAGACCCAACATAGGTAATATGTGAATACAACATATCCTCTTCCCTTCACTCATTAACTATACCAACTTTATATGGTACCTATAAAAAAACATAATGAACAAAGTGAACAATTTACAAAGTCAAGCAGTACAATAAAACAAAATCATTAACAAAAAAGAATCTCATGGATGATCGCACAAATAATCTTTTAAATAACTAGGAGGACGCCTGCATCTCTGATTAAAATGAACTCTCCTCTTATCTGAAGGCACCATAGTATTATCTTCGGTACCATTTTGAAGAAATCTTTGACCTCCACGTACACCTCTAACATTAGAAGACACCATGGTATCACCTTCGTTATGAATCCGAGGATACTTTTGTCCTACACCACCTCATACTCTTTTCCCATTATCTGATTCTTCTGATATAATGCAACTCTTCTTAAGTTCCAATGTTCCCCATTATATAAGGTCACAAAACCATTGTGAACTGATTTAACTTTAAATGGACCCCTGAACTTCGTCATACCACAACCAATACGTCCAGGTTTAACCTTCACTAAATCATTCACAGATATGTTCCTAATACTTGATTTCTTTCCTACTCCTTCTGTTCTATCATTGCTTAAATTCGCCAAACCAATGCAATCGTTCATCCATGCCGGTATGAGTTTTGTACCAGCAGAACGTCCTCTCATCATTCTAAAAGGAACCTCCCCAGAAATATTATTCTCAGTGGTACGGTAAGCCCACACCAGGTCCTCCACCATTTCTGTAACAACACCACCAGTTTACACATCCATTTGTATAGCACCTTTCACCATGCGATTTGCCCTCTCCACAATACCGTTTCCTTGTGGGTTATACAAAGATGTCCTACAATGAACAATCCCACACAAATTCAGATACTTGACCATCTCATCAGATGTCAATTGTGTTCCATTGTCAGTTATCAGCTTCGCTGGAAAACCTTCCCTGAAAATTTCTGACATCAACCAAAGGTACTATATTTTGAGAACAGTCTATAGCCAAGTGAAAGAACAAAGATTACAAACCAATAGATATGAACAAACCATTGATGATATGTGAACCCAGTCTGAAATCTGTTGATCCATCGTCGGCCACCAAAAATACTCCCTCACAAGCTTCTTCGTAAGAGACTGACCAAGATGCCCTTCGTGTGCCAACTTGAACAAAGCAAATCTTAAATCATGTGGCGGAATAAACTTATCCAACTAATCAATGGGAAAGGATCACTTGTCCACATCACTGGGTCACTACTGTTTTTACTGTTCCTGGTGGAGGCTGCATATCCAAAACGAACCCCATGATTATGCACACACGTGTCTTATAGCGGAGAACAAAGATATACCGCTACCCAGACTCACCCAACACGTGCATGAGGGTTTTTTTACTGGAGACACAACACCCGAGTCTTGCATACCTTGGTTTATGCAGGACAAGTGATCCTTTCCCATTGATTAGTTGGATTGATAATAGGAGACTGAAGGATCAGACTCTCTTCCTCCCCCCATTGATTGATAGGAATAAACGTATCCTCTTTCATCACTATGTTTTCGTCTTTATCAAAAATAGACAAGTCATCCAAAACCTTTAAATATGGCCTAACAGCAATCGGAAGCGTGCTCTCACACCTCGTGCCCTTAACAATCAGTTCTTTTACATACCTCATAACCTCATCTTTCGCCATACACTCATTCCACTGTACCTTCCCTATTGCACCGCGACACAAACCTACAATGTCATCAATAGCTGCAACAGAGCCTTCACACTGAGATAGCTCCACGCCGGATTTATCTACCTCATACCACGGCAATGGTAGTCTCGACAAACCATCCTCTTGCGCATTCTTCCATCCAGGAACATAATCCATCTTATAAATAAATTCTTGCATCCTAGCTGCCAACCTTGCCAATCTTGCCGAACTTTTTCATGCGCCACCCGGAGACAAAATTCTTAACAATGGCTTATGGTCCGTTTGAAGTTTCAACTGAAATCCCCATAAATACATTCTAGAGTACTCACATCCCAAGGCAGCTGCCAATGCCTCCCTTTCAATAATTGAATAATTCCTCTCAGAACTAGTAAGAGACCTCAATGCAAATGCTACTGTCTTAATCCCAGAACCATGGTGTGTGCCAAAACTGCCCCTATCCCGACTGCACTAACATCGACAGTCAATACTGATTTAAATTTTGTGTCAAACGGAGTAAGTATGTTTGCCTCACATATCTCTTTTTTAATATTTTCAAAAACCTTTCCTTGCTCCGCTGCCCACTCAAACTTACAACCCCTCCTTAACAATTTTCTTATACCCTCAGTTTTATCAGCAAAGTTTCGCACAAATTTTGCATAATATTCTGTCAGACCTAGGAACGATCTTAATTGATCTTTATCAACAGGTGTATGAGCTTTTCTTATAGATTCCAATAAGTCTCTCTTTGGTTTCACACCATTTGCTGAAAGTGTGTAACCCAGGTATTCCACCTCCTCGACACCAGATACGCATTTTTCTTTCTTCAAAGTTAAACCTGCACTCTCCATCTTGTTTAATACTTCATTCAAGATCATATTGTGACGCTCCATTATTTCCCCAAATAACAAAACATCGTCCTGAAAGTACACAACATTTTCCAACCCCTTCAAGACTAAACCCATCATGCGCTGGAAAACTCCTGCGGCGGATGCTAGTCCAAATGGCATACGTTTAAATTGAAACACCCCTTCAGGAGTTATGAATGCCGTCAACTGCTTTGATTCCTCGTGCAACCTAATCTGGTAATACGCACTGCGTAAATCTAATTTCGTAAAGAACTTTCCTCCTTTTAACAACAGAACTAATTCATTGATACTCGGTAACGGAAAGTTATCCACAATTATATTCTGGTTAAGCGTGCGTAAGTCCACACAGAATCTGTATTTGCCGTCCGATATGGTCGTGATAACTACTGGTGAAATCCAACTTGATGTTTCTATTTGTTCAATTACACTTTGCTCCAGAATATCACACAGCATCTTCTTCACTTCCTCTCTAGCTATTATTGGTACCTTCCTCACCTTATGTTGCATGGGAACTGCATCCCGCTTAAGAACAATTTTGTGCACATACTCCTTCAATTCACCAATCTCCTCCTTAAATAAGCTAGTCATCCCTTCCACAATTGACTCCGTTGTCATTTCATTCACCACAATGAATTGGTTCTTTGCCCTAGGATTTATTATAATGTGTAAGTCATACTGATGGCCCCACCCCAAAATCGGTGGTCCTGATTGAGCAACATATACCTTCCCCTTCACTACTCTGCCTTTAAAAACAATATCTGATAACATGTACCCAATTATATCTATTCTCTCGCCCTGATAGCCATTAGGATTTATATCCTTTGGTTCCAAAATTACATCAGGCCAATTTTGCTTAAACAAGTACTCTGGAATAATGGTCCAAAATGAACCTGAATCTACCATTAACTCAGTTTCCTTCCCTTTGATAATGAACATAGCGTTTGGTCTCTTCCTCCTCCCAGGCTCCATTTCCAACTCCTCATCACTTATACATAATATTTTGTCCGCTCCCTCAACACTGCATCCCGGGGCTTCACTCTCATCTCCCCTTGAACTACGGCTATTTTCATTCTACCCCCAGACTTACACATTTTATAGAAGTGACCTTTCTTCCCACATTTCTTACACTCTTTGTCTATTGCAAAACATTTTTTATATTCCGCTGTGTGATACGTGCTTCCACACCTGGTGCACATTCTTCCCGTATTCCTATACTGGTCAGAGTTGTTAAAAACATTCCCAACGTATTTCTTACTACCTTTCTCACTCTGCTCTTCCTATAATCTACAGCGGCTACTTCCTCTTCTTTTTCCACACAAGACACATTTTCTTTTACCTTCTCCTTCCTTTCCATCTCTCTCATACATGCATCTGACTCCTCCACCACCTTTGCTATTTCTATTGCACTTTGTAGTGAAGGATTCTTCGCCGCCCACAGCTTCTCCTGCATTTTCTTATTCCTGCATTGCACAATCAGTTGATCTCTTATCATCTCATCCCTAAAGTTACACTTTATCGACAACTCCCTCAAACGTGTCACAAACTGGTCAACTGTTTAATCTTGTCTCTGTGGCTGTGTATAAAATTTGTGTCTCGCCCTACCAATATTCACCTCCTTTGAATACTGATTTTTTAACCTTGCCTTAGCTTCAAGGTACACATTTGAGATAACCCTTCCTTCTGCATTTGTACCAGTAGGTAAAAATGTAAAGGCGTGCTGCCCCTCTTTTCCTAATGTGCTTAACAGTAATGCTTTCTTCCTTGCAGAACTGAAGTCTTTCCCATCCAATGCCTCTATATAATTTTCAAAGATCTCAATCCATTCGTCCCATTCTACCGGCGGATCCCCACTTTGTTGCAGGAATAATGGAAGTGTTATTACATTCAGATTCTCCATGTTGTTTCAAGTGTTGCCCGAAGTATACCAAATTGTATAATACAAGTAGCACAGTTTATATTGTTCCGCGTCTATCCACTTTTGTCCAGGCAATCCTTTTTTATTTCTTACTTCCTCGTGGGATGTCCTTCAAACAAAGTTCCTCTCGCGTTGTCAGTCTTACCAACCTCACGCCTTTGTCTCACGCTTTTCTACACTGCCGATCCAATCCAACGTTTCCTCCCGATCCTTCGCCTAGCAACCTCTTGTTACTTTCAGCTTTTTCGCACTGCCGATCCAATCCGACGTCGCCTAGCAACCTCTTGTTATTTTCAAGATAGCCACCACGTCGTTTATCACTTCCTACGCTCCTTAGCGTAACGCGTCAACACGCACGCTATCCTTTGCGTTGTCCTCATTACTGCGCCACTTCTAGCGCTGCTCCGTGACGCTCGCTCTCCTTCACGCTGACACCGCTGAGTTCTCTCCAGCCTCAGTGTCTTCACGCACGAGAGCACGTCATCGTTCCAACAGACTTCCAAGGTAGCATTTTCTAAACTTTTAAATGTAATCACCCGTCTCCAGCACAATACGACAAGTGCGTTTTCCAGCCTTTTTCCAACTTAGTCACTAGCACGTTTCCAATCGTACCTTATACTTTTAGCCACACTTTTCCGCCTTTTCTCCTTTTCTTTCTTTTTTACAGTTCAACTACTTCAAATGCTCCAACTCATTTGATTCTTTCTTTCCCACTTCATCTCTTCTTCACCTGCGCTTGAAATTTTCTTCACACTCCTTGTATCTATTTTCATCACACGCGAAATATCTTTTGATTCCTTACTTCTTCTTTCCTTTCAATTTCTCACGCGTTGTTCTTATTCCATCAACCGAGTTTCTTTTAACTCACTCTGTGCTCCAATCCTCTGCTAGCCATCGTCGCCATCTGTTGTAAGGAAAGATAGACTGCCACAAACGATTTGTTGCTTAATTAAATAAGTGTTTAATAAGAGCTACAGAGATAAGTTGATGACCCCATAAAGGCTAGCAGGAAACTGATCTTACAAACTGCAGACATAGAATACAGATGACACAAGAATCTAAATAGAACATACAAGTTAAAGGGAAAGATCCAACATAGGTAATATGTGAATACAACACTTACCTCATCCGTTTGTCTGATCTTTGCCTGGATGAGTGTTGTGCTTATCTCCTCAGTTTGTCTGATCTTTGCCTGGATGGGTGTTATGCTTACCTCATCAGTTTGTATGATCTTTGCCTGCATGAGTATTGTGCTTAACTCATCAGGTGGTCTAATCTTTGCCAGGATGAGGGTTGTGCTTAACTCCTCAGTTTGTCTGATATTTGCCTGCATGAGTGTTGTGCTTAACTCATCAGGTGGTCTAATCTTTGCCAGGATGAGGGTTGTGCTTAACTCCTCAGTTAGTCTGATCTTTACCTGCATGTTTATTGTGCTTAACGCTTCAATTTGTCTGATCTTTGCCTGCATGTGAGTTATGCTTAACTCCTCAGTTAGTCTGATCTTTGCCTGGATGGATGTTGTGCTTAACTCCTCAGTTAATCTGATCTTTACCTGGATGAGGTTTGTGCTTAACTCGTCAGTTTTGTCTAATCTTTGCCTGGATGAGTGTAGTGTGTAACTCCTCAGTTAGTCTGATCTTTGCCTGGATGAGTGTTGTGCGTAACTCCTCGGGTTGTCTGATCTTTGCCTGGATGGGTGTTGTGCTTAACTCCTCAGTTTTTCTGATATTTTCCTGGATCAGTGTTATGCTTTACTCCTCAGTTTGTCTGATCATTACCTGGATGAGTGTTGTACTTAACTCCTCAGTTTGTCTAATCATTACCTGCATGTGTATTGGGCCCAAATCCTCTGTTTGTCTGATCTTTGCCTGGATGAGTATTGTGCTTAACTCCTCAGTTTGTCTGATCTTTGCCTGCATGAGTGTTGTGCGTAACTCCTCAGTTTGTCTGATCTTTGCCTGGATGGGTGTTGTGCTTAACTCCTCAGTTTGTATGATCTTTGCCTGCATGAGTGTTGTGCGTAACTCCTCAGGTTGTCTGATCTTTGCCTGCATGAGTGTTGTGCTTAACTCCTCAGTTTGTCTGATCTTTGCCTGCATGAGTGTTGTGCGTAACTCCTCAGTTTGTCTGATCTTTGCCTGGATGGGTGTTGTGCTTAACTCCTCAGTTTGTATGATCTTTGCCTGCATGAGTGTTGTGCGTAACTCCTCAGGTTGTCTGATCTTTGCCTGGATGGGTGTTGTGCTTAACTCATCAGTTTGTCTGATCTTTGCCTGGATGAGTGATGTGCTTAACTCCTCAGTTAGTGTGATCTTTGCCTGGATAAGTGTTGTGCTTAACTCCTCAGTTAGTCTGATCTTTACCTGGATGAGTGTAGTATGCAACTCCTCAGTTAGTCCGATCTTTGCCAGGATGAGTATTGTGCGTAACTCCTCGGGTTGTCTGATCTTTGCCTGGATGAGTGATGTGCTTAACTCCTCGGTTAGTCTGATCTTTGCCTGGATGAGTGTTGTGCGTAACTCCTCGGGTTGTCTGATCTTTGCCTGGATGAGTGATGTGCTTAACTCCTCGGTTAGTCTGATCTTTGCCTGGATGAGTGTTGTGCTTAACTCCTCAGTTAGTCTGATCTTTGCCTGGATGGATGTTGTGCTTAACTCCTCAGTTAATCTGATCTTTACCTGGATGAGGTTTGTGCTTAACTCGTCAGTTTTGTCTGATCTTTGCCTGGATGAGTGATGTGCTTAACTCCTCGGTTAGTCTGAGCTTTGCCTGGATAAGTGTTGTGCTTAACTCATCAGTTTGTCTAATCTTTGCCTGGATGAGTGTAGTATGCAACTCCTCAGTTAGTCCAATCTTTGCCAGGGTGAGTGTTGTGCGTAACTCCTCAGGTTGTCTGATCTTTACCTGGATGAGTGTTGTGCTTAACTCCTCAGTTAGTCTGATCTTTGCCTGGATGAGTGTTGTGTATAACTTCTCAGTTTGTCTGATCTTTGTCTGCATGAATGTTGTGTGTAACTGTTTCATTAAAAATTGTTTCCTAGTTTAGTGCTGTGTTTGGTTCATCAGTTTGATGTGTCTTTGCCTGATTGAGTCAATATCCTTAACTATTGAGTTTAGCTGGTGTTTGCTTGTATATGCCTTTTTTATTGAGTACATCTCTGGTCAGTTGATTTAACCAGTTAGTTCATCAGTACAGCAAACATCTATCTGAATGTGCTTATTCTTTATTTAGTGTGAAGCACAGATATCCAAGTGAATGCTCTCCATTGTTGCTCAGTTCAGCTAGTCTCTTATCAGTTAGTTATTTCTACATTCCATAATTCTGTCTGATATTTATCTGGTTGAGCTTTTTCCTTGGATGCACACTTTAAGTCGGGTTTGTCTGGGTGAGCGTCTTTGATTGCTCAGTTCAGAAGGTAATCGCATGGATGAGTGTAGCTATTGGGTGTGCAGGTCAGCTGATCTGATTCAGAACATCAGGACATTTTCTTTTTGTTTTGGTGTTGTTGGGTCATCTTTACCTGAATAATTGTTGTCAATGGTAGCTCACTGAATACAGTCTCCTGTTTGCTGCAGCAATAGTACATTCTAATAGTTCTCTTCTTGACCTAGTGCTTGGAAGAGCCTGCTACCAGCAGCTGAGACGAAGCTCTAGCATTGGAGGCCGCATCTATTATCCCTCATCGATGGAGATCAAGGCTTTACTGGTACGATGTCAGGCACAATGGCCAAGATTTACTAACACTTTGCACCAGGTTGCATCACAAAAGGGTTGGATTTAGATTTACTTTTGAGTGCACAACTTGTTATGTGCCAGAAATAGCGCTAAACTAACGCAAAACAGTGTTAGGCACTACTTTTTATCAAGGGTCGCACTATGAGTGGTTTGTGGGCTTTCCCATGTATCCTCCCACAGATTTTGATGCAAAGCCCTATTTACTAAAAAAGGATAGACAGGGCTTTGTGCTGAAAATGTACACCTCTTTGAGGCATGTGCAATGTTGGAGAAGTTTCATTTTCTCCAATCTTTTCTAAAGTTGTATGTGTGCTATACTGAACATTACACATACAGACTTGGCAACATTCCAGTGGGTACTCTTCCAATAAGAATCCTATGGCAGACACCACTCACACACCCTTGCTCCATGGTGCAAGGGTGTATGCTTATGGTGCAAGAGTGTATGCTTGGCTCAAGGCAGCGTAAAGTGCTCTATCGCAGGGTAAAAGAGGTATCACACCATATCTTAGTAGTTCTAGTGCGTTCTGCTCTCTCACTACATGAAACGCTACATTCCTTGAATAATTAGCATAATTGGCCCAATGTATGTAAAATGCACCTTCAAGCTATCAGGGTTTTCTTCCAATAACAATATCAAACAATAGAGCACATGCCTACCTAATAGAAATGTCCATCGCTCTTCTGTTGATATTTAGATTATGAGTGCGTGCATAAGGCAATCGTGCCTAGATCTGGTACCGCCCACTGGTAGTCAAATAAGACGTACATTGCACAACACTTCCAAGTCTTGCTCTGTTTGTACTCACCGATGCACGTGGTGGCTGGATAGACTAGAGAAAAAGATATTCACAATTATTGCAGCTGGACTACAAGTGGTAGTTCTTCATCCTGGGCCACCCACAGCAGCAGTTGTCTTCTCTTTCGGTAATACCTTTCTTCTAACCGCAGGTGGGAAAGGGTTTGCGGTGGATCTTCGTGAACCTACCAGGAGCCCAGCGGCAGTCGTTGAAAGTCCACATGGGGACGGTAAGAAATCATCTTCATAACGTTCTTAGAGGCACGTTGCCCACCAAAGTTTAGACCCTGTATTAGAATGCAATGGACTAGAGGGATGTTTGGGGGGGGGGGGGTGGGGGGGTGGTAGGAGAATCCTGGCAGAAGATTGCAATGGGGCTGGTGAGCTGATTACGTACTGAGTTTGGGCCCTCCACTCTCAAACCCTCTGTGCTTCACTAGCAAAGAGATAGACTTAGACATGAAAGAATAAAGAAACAAACACATGCTTTCCTAAAACATTAACTCACTTTCTGATTATCTCAACAAAATCTAGGGTCAGAAGGCCCTAAAACAATCTACAATATCTTAACTAAGGAATTAGATGGGATACAGGGGAAATGGGGTACAAACACAAGACTTCTTCAGCCAGACTTAGGATTTCCATATTCAAGGTCTGTAAAATACATTGTTCCAACTTGAATTTGGGGGTCACGCCTACTCTCAATTCTCATCTAGTATAGTTAGTGGCCAGGTAATGGGGTCCCACTAGGCATCGTCCACCCTCTGCCTTGCTGAAGTCTGGTGGATACCGATTACCCTCCACCTCTAGCCATGTCCTGGGTTGCAAAGATGGTTCAGAGACAGGTAGGCATATGATGCCTCAACATCTCATCTCAAAACTAGGTATTCAGTCCAGAACCAGGCAGATCTACATAAATAATGTCCTGGTTGCTCATCATTCCTTGTGATCGGTGCCTTCTCATCGGTCGATGGACCAAATACTGGTTATGTGTGCGGTGAGGTTGCACCTACCCACTGATACTTTGTTCATCAATCAATCAGTAATTTTATGAAGTGCAACTACTCACCCGTGTGGGTCTCAAGGTGCTAGGTGCTTTACAAGTACATACATTACAAGTGGGGAGGGGGCTTCTGCAGTGCAATCGAAGAGCCACGTCTTGAGATCCTTCCTGGTTTGGGGCAGCAATGGTGATTGCCGTAGGTGCAGAGGCAGGGAGTTTAAGGTCTTGACAGTGAGGTAGGAGAAGGATCTTCCTCCAGCCGTAGTCTTGCAGATCCGTGGGATGGTGGCCAGGGCCAGTTGGGCGGAGAGGAGATGCATGGTGGGAGTGTTGAAGGAGAGGCGGTGGGAGAGGTATGCAGGTCCACATTAAGGAGGGCTTTGCAGGCGTGAATGAGGAGCTTGAAGGTGATTCATTTGTTGACAGGTGTTCACTTGCTTGTCATTGTAGCTCTCAGTTTGACAATTGCGAACAATGTCTTGGACCCAGTGGATTGAACAGAGAGCGTCAAATGTATGTTTCTTAAATATAAGCCCTAGTTGACCTATGACAGCACACAGAGGTTTTCAGACTGGTCCTCCGAATAAAGTCATTGGGCAGCCATCTTGTTCTTTCCTCTGACATGTTTTGTTCTCATATTAATTTCCTCGGATAGGAAAATCTATGATGAATTAAGTTAGTAGAACAGAAATTCTGATCTTAAAAAATTGAGGAGGGTTCAGTTAAGAGTTATGGGTTACAGGTAAAAGTGCTGATTAAGTTGAGGAATCATAGAAGGGAAGGTTTATATGAAATGTAAAAACACTATGTAATGATGAGCATTCTTGAGAATGTCTAACATCTCCTGGCATCTTTACGGTAACACCGTGAGGCTGTATATGATAGTTATTGCCATGGAGATATCACTTATGAAGCCCACACTCTCACTAATAATCAGTCCTAAAGGGCAACCCCACATCTAAAACAGAACCCCTTACAAGCGGCTTTCCTCCAAATCAACCCCCGCCAATAGCCCCTTCCAGTACAAACCTGGGGGATATTTACAAGGAAATGGTGCAGCTCTGCATGCAATTTAACAATGCTGCACGGTTGTATGATATAGGCAAGCATGGCTAAACCATGCTAGCCTCTGCCATGCTGCCTGAACCACGAATGCGTCTTAACCACACATTCCTTTACCATGCATGCCTTTACCAGGTAATTTCATGGTAAAGGCATGAATGGTACAGGGGTATACGTGGCTACGGTCATGCCCCTCCTCAAGCTAGAAATCTCCTACCTGCACTGTGGGTCAAATACCCTGGCCTTCTCCCCCCCACGCTGCCCCTAACCCTTAATATACACTACCCGACCATCTCACACCCCCACTGTCCCTAAAACTACCCCAACTCATTCCACTGCCCTTACACCTAAAACCCTAACGACTCTCCCCAAAGCCCTAAAAACTACCCTAACTACCCATTCCCCTCTCCCTAACCTGAGGCCTAAAACTCTGTCCCTGACCCTCTCACACCCCGCACTGTCCCTAAAACTGCCCCATCCCCTACCACTGCCCTTAAGCCTAATACCTAACCCCTACTTAAAAAAACTACCCCGACCGCCCCTCAGCCTTGAAAACTACCAAGACCCTCCCACAACCCTGAAAGCTATCCCGACCGTCCCCCAGCCATAAAAACGAACCCTGACCCCCCTCCCCAGCCCTGAAAACTACACCGACGCTCCCACCACCCTGAAAACTACCCCGATCCTCCCCAGCCCTAAAAACTACCTCTGACCCCCTGCCCAGCCTGAATATTACCCAGACGCGCCCCCAGTCCTGAAAACTACATCGACCCTCCCACCACCCTGCAAACTACCCCGACCCTCCTCCTCCCTGAAAACTACCCCGACCCCCCTCCTCCCTGAAAACAACCATGACCGCCCTCCCTGAAAACGACCCAGACCACCCCTGAAAACGACCCCAACACCCCTCAGCCCAGAAAATATCCCCTCAACCCATACAAACTACCTCCACCAAACCCTGACCTGACCTGGCCCCAGCCCCACTTACCTCACTGCATCTTCTCTTTCTGGCGTCTTACTGCTTCCACCTAGTTGCAGGCAGCAGCTAGACCGCGCACTGCCTTAACCACGCATATCCGTGGTTAAGGCATATGCGTGGTTAAGGCAAGCATGGTAGGGCTTGCGTACTCAGAACACGCATGGCTCTGCCCGCTTTGTTCCAACTGTTTCCCACGCTGCACTGCATCATGTAAGGAAACGCAGGGATGTGCTGTATTTACAAGAATAAGTCACACCCCAGTGTTGTTCTTCCACCCACCTAAATATCCTATACTCGCTGCCACTACTCCTCTTCCATGGTTTGCGAATGCTGTTGCACATATGTTCACTATTTTGGTGCAGTTTCAATGCGCCTTGATCACTATATTTATAACACATACACTCATGTTTTTGTTGTTACTGTTCACAGTGCAGATCTATATAAAACTACAGATAAATAAGTGAAAGACTACAAAAACAAAACTGGGGGATGCAGGTATATTAGCATTCCGCAAAACGACAAAGATTATTGTCCAAATTATGAAAAAATAGTATTTCAAAATTAATTAGTTTGAGAGAAATCAAACATGAATGGCCTCAAAGTGATCCATTAGCACAAAAATTCACTTGTCTGGAGTTTCTGATGCCAAAATCTTATTCAGATTTAAATATGTACTGTGTAACAACCGTAAATATATGTCACACTACTGCCAAGGAACACGTGCACTTACCTCAGTCTTACCTTCCCTCTCTGTAGACTGTTGGCGATGTAACCCAGAGTCTGTGCGAGAGGCTGGGAGTCACACAGAAGGAGCACATGGAAGAGTATGGCGTAACCTGGGGAGACAGTTCAGGTCAGTACGCGCTCCAGTGCATGGACATGGTCATTGATCTCTTACATGACCCTTCTTGAGTATGTGTTTCTATGCATGGATGTAGTCATTGACCCTCCTACAGGACCATTGTAGAGAATGAGGTCCCATGCATGGGTGCCGTTATCGTGTGTCTAGTACTCTTGCACCATCCTTCCTTGGGTACACACTACTCGAGAAGGGGTCAGTTACACTCCTCTGAGTGCACACTGCTATGCATTGGCAGGCATCATCCGTCCTGCACATCCTTCCTCGAGTACACACTCCCCCGCATGGGTGCAGCAATCATCTCTCCTACAGAATACACTCCCCGCATGGGTGCAGTCATCATTCCTGCTACTGAATACTTCTTTGAGTGGGCACTCCCATGCGTGGGGGAAGTCATCGTCCCTTCTACGGAACACTTCTTTGAATGTGCACCCCCATGCATGGGTGTAGTCATCAATCCCACTACAGAACACTTCTGTGTATGCACGCCTATGCATGGGTGCAGTCATCGTCCCTTCTACGGAATGTTTCTTTGAGCATGCACTCGTATGCATGGATGAAGTCATCGTCCCTTCTACGGAATGTTTCTTTGAGCATGCACTCCTATGCATGGATGAAGTCATCATCCCTTCTATGGAATGTTTCTTTGAGCATGCACTCCCATGCATGGATGAAGTCATCGTCCCTTCTACGGAATGTTTCTTTGAGCATGCACTCCCATGCATGGATGAAGTCATCGTCCCTTCTACGGAATGTTTCTTTGAGCATGCACTCCTATGCATGGATGAAGTCATCATCCCTTCTACGGAATGTTTCTTTGAGCATGCACTCCCATGCATGGATGAAGTCATCGTCCCTTCTACGGAATGTTTCTTTGAGCATGCACTCGTATGCATGGATGAAGTCATCGCCCCTTCTACGGAATGTTTCTTTGAGCATGCACTCCTATGCATGGATGAAGTCATCATCCCTTCTACGGAATGTTTCTTTGAGCATGCACTCCCATGCATGGATGAAGTCATCGTCCCTTCTACGGAATGTTTCTTTGAGCATGCACTCCCATGCATGGATGAAGTCATCGTCCCTTCTACGGAATGTTTCTTTGAGCATGCACTCCCATGCATGGATGAAGTCATCATCCCTTCTAAGGAATGTTTCTTTGAGCATGCACTCCCATGCATGGATGAAGTCATCGTCCCTTCTACGGAATGTTTCTTTGAGCATGCACTCGTATGCATGGATGAAGTCATCGCCCCTTCTACGGAATGTTTCTTTGAGCATGCACTCCTATGCATGGATGAAGTCATCATCCCTTCTACGGAATGTTTCTTTGAGCATGCACTCCCATGCATGGATGAAGTCATCGTCCCTTCTACGGAATGTTTCTTTGAGCATGCACTCGTATGCATGGATGAAGTCATCGCCCCTTCTACGGAATGTTTCTTTGAGCATGCACTCCTATGCATGGATGAAGTCATCGTCCCTTCTACGGAATGTTTCTTTGAGCATGCACTCCCATGCATGGATGAAGTCATCGTCCCTTCTACGGAATGTTTCTTTGAGCATGCACTCCTATGCATGGATGAAGTCATCATCCCCCTTACGGAATGTTTCTTTGAGCATGCACTCCCATGCACAGGATTAATAATCACCCTTTCTATGCCCCCCCCCCATTGTGAGTTTGCACTTTTATGCATGGGTGCAATCCATGCCGTCCTGCAGAACCAATTCTTGAGTGTGTTTTCAGCACTCCAGTCTCACGACACAGTTTTCAATTCGCTGCCAATGCACAATGTAATTTGAAGTATAACTACGATTTAGGTTAATTTATGTAGTATTCTCTATGAGTTCATCCAGTATTACTAACTTAGGATGTACATTACCTTATTGGATTGATACATTTAGTTCACCTTCTCACAATTCAACAGTTGTAGATCAGCCATAGTAGGGTACCAGATTTACAGTATTGTGATATCATGTATGTCTATTTATGTATGTATGCATGTGAACATAGCGAGCACAAGCCTAACTGTTCTGCAGTCGAGGGCTGCACAAGCGAGATGGAAGTACAACTTACATACAAGTAGGGGAGTCATTCTTCACACAGCGACTGTGCGGATGGATCAATAGATCTAGTTACTAGCAGGCGATGTGTTCCTTCAAAGACAGATCTTCAGCTCTTTCTGGGCCATGCCTAGAGATGGGATCTGATGGATCACCATTGGAATCCTAAAAATCCTGGGCATGTCGCGCTTCCCGGTCCCCAGCTGGTGATGCCATTGTTGCGTTGGCTGCTGGGCCTCTGGTTATTGTCTGGCTGGTAGGGTGGTCGCTTGGAGTATTGTATGTGGTGCTTGAATGGGACGTCTTGAAACGTGGTGGCTCAGGATGTCCTGTCCAGTCCAATGCTGACCCCCTTCCATGATGGATAGTTGGTGTCTGGGATGTCCTGAGCCCAATGTTGCTTCTGTTCACGCACAAAAGAATGATAAATTGAAAGTCAAATACTGAGGCATTGTTGAAAACGATGGGATATTATCGAATAGAACCTGGAAAAAGAGTCCAGTGATAACCTCAGTAAATAAAGCTCATAGTATTGGTTTTGTAGATCAAAGCTTAAGACTGCATTTAAAAACCCACCTGTTAAGAATCTACGTAAAGAAATAATGTGTAGATTCCCTGTCGCGAGATAACCTAACTTCGATCTCCAGGTTACCTACTGCCCCGTGGCTACGTCCATATCTTAAATAACTTTGTTAATAATAGAAATATTGATCCAAATATTAAAAGTTATGACACTTCTTTTAGAGAGACTACAAAGCCCCATGAGGTCCTCCCTCTACATCTTGGATATTCTGCAGGATCTTGAGAACCAGAAGACCACCGCCACATCGTTGTGGTTTTACCGGACCAGCTGGGCAGAGGCGCTAGTTCTTGAGAACAAGCTCTCTATCGACTTGCAGTATCAGCAGGTGAGAGGGTCTCTGTGGCACTCTACATGTGCGGTGTTGTGTCTTGTGTACTCATCTTCTCTTCACTATCCCAATTTTTTGCAGGCTTGTGAGTAGTTGCACCTACTGTATGTAATGATGGTACTGTGATAGTCCTTTACAGTGCCATGATGTCCATGTCTCTTGGCCTATAATATATTGATATATTCTGTACATACATAAATACATATGATTCCCATGTGTCTAAGTCTGTAATAAATGTATATATTCTGTACAGTAGAGAAGAACAATATCCTTTAGACCAGATTGCAAACTCTAATAGTCAACCATTCTGCGCATTACATTCAAACTAGTATATGCTCTCCATTAAATCACATGCACACGTAAGAGGATTACGCCATATCTTGGGAAATATATGGCATAATCCTCTTACCTGTGCATGTGTTTTAATGGAGAGCATATACTAGGTTGAATGTAATGCGCAGAATGGTTGACTATTAGAGTTTGCAATTTGGTCCAAAGGATATTGTTCTTCTCTACTGTACAGTGCCCTATTCCTTTGGTTTTAAGGGCTCCTCTTTGTTTTTACTATATTCTGTACATACATAAATACATATGATGCCCATGTGTCTAGGTATGTCATAAATGTATATATTCTGTACATACATAAATACATATGATGCCCATGTGTCTAGGTCTGTCATAAAGTGATATATTCTGCACATACATAAATACATATGATGCCCATGTGTCTGGGTCTGTAATAAATGTATATATTCTGTACATACATAAATACATATGATGCCCATGTGTCTAGGTCTGTTATAAATTGATATATTCTGCACATACATAAATACATATAGTGCCCATTAGAAATGGTGTTTCTGGTTGGTTGGGTAGGGTATGCACCCAAACCAGGCCAAACCCACCACTCTACTCAGGACAAGGGAGCTACACACATAGATTAACCCCTGCTCACCCCTTGGTAGTTTGGCAGAGCTGTCAGGCTTATCCCAGAGGCAATGTGCAAAGCATTTGTGCAACACACAGGCACACCACAAAAAGAGACTCTACACAAGGATATATAAAAATATCCTTTGTATTATACACTAGCAGCCCGTCCCGACGTTGTCCGGGAGCAATTAGGCTTTAGGGCCCCCGCCCAGCCCGACGTTGTCCGTGGGTACCCCGGAGCCTTCCTCCATATATTGCAGTATTATACCTCTATGTTTACTTTGTAGGCTTTTGTAACCTGCACACGTCACTTTTTCCTCCTGTAATGCACCGTTTGGCTCACTTTTGTAATGCACCGTTTGCTTCCTCTTCCATTTTGTTGGCTCACGATTGTCATTTTTGCTTCATTTAATGTCACGTTTGCCTTTGTATTTTGCCACCGCTCACCGCTCCTAAATAAATAAATAAATAACCTACCTCATCCACCGCTCACCGCTCCTCCCCGCCTGTCCGCCCCTCCTCACCGCCTGTCCGCCGCTCCTCCCCGCCTGTCTGCCGCTCCTCACCGCCTGTCCGCCGCTCCTCGCCGCTCCTCACCGCCTGTCCGCCGCTCCTCACCGCTCCTCCCCGCGCTTATGTCCACCGGTCCTCTTCGCGCTCCTGTACGCCACTCCTCCCCGCGCTCCTAACGTCAGCACCGCACGTCGCGGCCGGCGCTTCTTCCAAGGAACTACTTTTTTTTTATTTGGTACATTTTTGAAATTACATATATTAAGTTTATATAGCCTATGTCCATCTGCATACCCTGACGATTACAACGATGTATCGGGTGAGTGGATTGGCGCTGTGGTTCCCGAGTTTACCCGCCTCACAGGTTCAAAGTTCTTCCTTTATAATAGTAGTATAGATAAAACACATAGACCACAATCACATAAATCACTGTGCCACTAGGCACTCGTCATAAAAAGGCATATAAAATGCACAGTTCATCAATCACTTTGCCAACCAGGCAATTGGCATCATATCACAGGTAGGGCAATAACATAAAGTCACATATACTGCCCATGTCCTAAGCACATATTACGCCTAACATCACAGTTGGAGCAAACAGTAAATAGTTCAAAGTTGCACCAGTCATAAAACATTGTAAAGCAACATTTTTGTGCATAGTATGCAGTTCCTGCAAATGATACTGGTTATGATGTCACTGCGAGGTAAAAGTGACTTGCATCCACATATCAGGGCATCACAATGCAGTGGTTATGAAAGCTTTCCGCAAATCACCAATTCCATTACAGTGGGTGCCAAGTATGTTAGCAGTGATAATCTGTCATCTGCTGCATAATCTGCAGATATTAAGGAAAAAATGGGCTTCTAGCTCAGACGCATCAAAATGTACTAAAAATGTGGCAATGCGCATTCGCGCACAGTGGAAGGTACCTTTTACCGGTAGACTGGTCACCTTTCATTTATTTATTTTTTTACAGAGTTTTATATTGCGTGAACTTGACCCGGATCGGGTATCAGAGCACTTTACATAGCACCAGTTGCATTACATGAGGACACATTCATTTCTGTGTTTGCTTGTTAAACTGGTACTAATTAGGTCAAATGTTGCCCAGACAGTATTACCAAGTGCAAAAGTTACAAAATAATGAAGCAGTATGTGCCACATTATCTATACTACTATTATAAAGGAAGAACTTTGAACCTTTGAGGCGGGTAAACTCGGGAACCACAGCGCCAATCCACACACCTGATACATCGTTGTAATCGTCAGGGTATACAGATGGACATAGGCTATATAAACTTAATAAATATACGTAATTTCAAAAATTTACCCAAAAAAAAAAGTAGTCCCTTGGAAGAAGCGCCGGCCGCGACGTGCGGTGCTGACATTAGGAGCGCGGGGAGGAGTGGCGTACCGGAGCGCGAAGAGGACCGGTGGACATAAGCGCGGGGAGGAGCGGTGAGGAGCGGCGGACAGGCGGTGAGGAGCGGCGGACAGGCGGCGGACAGGCGGTGAGGAGCAGCGGACAGGCGGGGAGGAGCGGCGGACAGGCGGTGAGGAGCGGCGGACAGGCGGGGAGGAGCGGTGAGCGGTGGATGAGGTAGGTTATTTATTTATTTATTTAGGAGCGGTGAGCGGTGGCAAAATACAAAGGCAAACGTTACATTAAATGAAGCAAAAATGACAATCGTGAGCCAACAAAATAAAAGAGGAAGCAAACGGTGCATTACAAAAGTGAGCCAAACGGTGCATTACAGGAGGAAAAAGTGACGTGTGCAAATTACATAAGAGTACAAAGTAAGCAAACGCTATTGTAAATCAAGCAAAAATGACAATCGGGAGCCAGTAAAATACAAGAGGAAGCAAACGGTGCATTACAAAAGTGAGCCAAACGGTGCATTACAGGAGGAAAAAGTGACGTGTGCAGGTTACAAAAGCGTACAAAGTAAACAGAGGTATAATACTGCATTACAGGAGGAAAAAGTGACGTGTGCAGGTTATAAAAACCTACAAAGTAAACATAGAGGTATAATACTGCAATATATGGAGGAAGGCTCCGGGGTACCCACGGACAACGTCGGGCCGGGCGGGGGCCCTGAAGCCTAATTGCTCCCGGACAACGTCGGGACGGGCTGCTAGTTCCATATAATTTGCCTTTTCTTGCCACATAATTTTGTCCATATTTGGTGCTCCACTGCTGCATGATTCCAGTGGCCCTGATGAAAGTGGCCATGGTATATTAAATCAAACACAAGAGAGGCGTTTTCTTACAGCGCACACCCTGAACTCACGCATTTCAAGATCCTGTCGTGATAATAAAGAAAAAGGAGGCAGGGTGAAATAAAATATTTGCCTCGAATGACACACTTTGGTCATGCGGGGAAGCCAGGATTGAGGCCTAGTTTTTTTGTGTCGATATTGTGCATTTCAGCCAGTATATGGGTATCTATTAATCACTCCTGTATTTACATCAAAGGTTAATATTTGTCTTTAATTCTTGGTGCATGAGGTTAGAGTGTGGGTGGCAGGCACAAGCCACATGAAAGGCTCGGCTCGTTTTGGGCTTGAGAATCCAGGAGGACCTCTAGCTGAGCTAGGCATCTGGCTTGAGCCATCAGTGATAAGACACATTCAGTTTTGCGTACACTGGCCTGTCACCAAATTTACATGACCCTGACCATATGCTGCTATTAAACCTAACATCACCTTCAACACACGCACACCCTCTGACACAACCCCTATGCTGAACCCTTGCATTTTCCATGGGCTTGAGGCCTGTCACTTTTAAGGACACGCAGATGGCACTTTTTTTCCTGCCACAAATGTCACTTTTCCTGCCACACTGAAGGGGCGGGGGTCCTCTGGGGGGACCTGTCACTTTTCCGGGCATGAATGGGGATTAATGGTATCAGCTTATACTACTTCAGTGGGTCGCCCACCTCTAGGCAACATGAACGCTAAAAGCATTTTAAGGTGGCCTATGGCACGATGTGGCACACTGGACGCCATAAAATGGTGTTGTAAATTCGTCCACCTCTTCTGTCCCTCCTGTAGGTGTTGCGGCTTTACGAGACCGGGCAGCTGCTGATGCGCAGAGCGCATGAACCCATCTCCCAGGCAGAGCTGGCATCAAGGCTGGCAGCCCTGAAGCACCGGGCAACCGGCGCCTGCCATCCGCTAAACAGGTACGTGTGAGTAAGGGTCTGTGTGTCAGGATAGAGGTGTTAAACCAGTCTAAGTCACAGACAGTTACAAAAGGACAGCCCTGAGTCACCGGGGAGGGAGATCAGCCCTCAGTCACAGGCAGTGACACTGGTGTAGGAGATAAACCCCTGGTTACAGACAGTGAGAACAGGACTGGGGAACAATCTTTAATAACAGTGGCACCAGGGGGGGGGGGAATCAGACCTCAGCTACTGACAGTGATTCCAGGAGGGGGAAATAAGCCCTCAGCCACTGACAGTGACACAGAGACAGGGAGGTCATCCTTCACTCACAGGGAGTGACACACAAGACTTTGCCACCCCTGGCTGGAAGTGATACAGGGTTGAGGCCTGTTTACTTTCAGTAGGGGCATATTATCAAGGACGGCGTTAAAATTATTGCGGTTTAGCGGCAGAAAACTGCCGCTAAAGCGGTGATAATGGTCTTGATAATATGCCCTGGAGAATTCCAATAGAAGCCCAGGTTCACACCAGAACATGGACTTCTATTAGAATTCTCAAGGGCATATTATCAAGCCCATTATCGCCGCTTTAGCGGCAGTTTTCTGCCACTAAACCAGCGATCATTTTTAATGCCGTCCTTGATAATATGCCCCAGTAGTTCCCTTTGTTGCCCTTTCCACAACCCCTCAGTACAAAACAGGAGGCTGCTGATTAGGTAAGGGTCAGTGGGTCAAGCCAGTCATGTCATTGGGGTCAAAGGTTGAACTATATCACTTCCTCTGCTCCTGGTATTTTGATGCTTCAACTCCCACACATGCAGGATGCTTCCATGGAAAAGACTCTAAAAGTTGAGTCCATCCAGGATTAATTCTCATCTGTGTTTTCCTCCCAAAGGTGCGAACTGAGGGACTCGATCCCCACAGACATGTGGCCAGCCTACAACGAGGACTATTGGATGAGGAAGGTTCTACTTTATCTCGACCAACTCTTGGAAAAGAGATGCTCGGCCACTCAGGCGAAAACGATGTTCCTGGGTAAGGAGAAGCCTCTTGTGCTGCAGTTCCCTTCCAAGAGGCTTAGTACGGCATCCATTTTAAGGCATTCTCATTCCTCAGTCATTTCTCTTTCCTCAATCTTCATCTTACATCCATCTTCTCTCATCTCTTATCCATCCTCCCTCATCCTTTATCTCTTGTCCGTCATCCATCATTTGTCATCCATCATCAATTATTCCTCGTCCATCTATCTCACTTAAACTGAATGGCAGAAAGACAGAAGTTATGATTATGGGAAACAACCCCTCAAAATAGCTAGAAATTGATTGGCCAGAGCAGGGAGGTGATCGTACCAAACCAACACAGGCCTTAAAGAAGCTGGGACTGTGGATTGATGAGAGACTGAATATGGAAACCCAGGCCCGCAAACTTTCAGGTGTTTGCTTTGGCATCCTTAGATCTTTGAAATATCTTCAATAGCTTCCTCCGCCTACGGAGAGAGTGGTGGTACAGAGTTGGTCTGTTTTAGGTTAGATTATGGTAACCCCCTGTACATTTGGAAGTCCTAAGTATGTCATTAAAAGATTACAGGTAGTCCAGAATGCTGCCACTAAAATTTTATGCAAAATACCCAAATATCAGTCGGCGGGCCCGGTATCGGCAGCTGTATATTGGCTGCCCGTACAGAACAGGATTCAATTCAAAGCCCTGTGTATATCCCACAAGATAATTCATGGCAGCAGCCCTCCAATTATCTCGAAATAGATCTCGTCTTATGCTCTCACACAAACACTTCATTCACTTTCTGATGGACGTCTGAAAGTCCCTGTGATCAGAAGAACAAGATACAGGGGCTGTTTTTTTTTCTTGTTGTGTACCTAAACTGTGGAATGGCCTCCCTGTATCCCTGAAATTTGAACAGTCAGAAGTAAAGTTCAGAAAAGTATTGAAACTATATCTGTTCTAGATAGGCTGCTTGTGCTGTCTTGATCCGAGTTGGTGAGTTAGCACTGGGAAGCCTTGACAAGGTAGCCATGCGCTCTACAACAACCATTTAGCATGGAATGGATTATCAATAGGTAAGCGTCTTCTATTTTCCCTCATCCATCATTACTCTACCCTCGACCATCATTCCTCAATCTTCATCCATCATTCCTCTTCCATCAATTCTTATCCCTCAACCACCTTTCCTCAGTCCTCCACCATCATTCCTCATCCGTCACACTTCATCCAACGTACCTCGTGCATTATTCCTTATCCTTCGACCACCCATCTTCCCTCAGTCGTCATTCTTGCTCCATCATTCTCCATGCTTCCTTGCCCATCCTTCATTCCCGATTCATAGTTACTGTGCGTCCCTTGATCCCCTGTGCGCAGCCCCCAATGCCTCATCCTCACCCCTCCTGCTCACGTCAAGAGGGACGGATGCAGTGGGCACTCAGTTGGATGCCATAGACTAGGCCAGAGCTGGATTAAGATCATTCCTAACTGAAGTCTGTTCCACTGAACTTCCAGAGGCGCGTGCCTGCTGGGAAGCCTGGTCATTTCTCTACGGGTCCGGGAACCAGACACACCATGTGCTTGTCCCAAGATAATCAAATTTATGGATAATTAAGTCAGGACATCAAAAAACATTGGCCCAAAAAATATTGGTAATGGTCCAGGCAAGTATTATTGGTAGAGGGTGTTGGCCCTGGGTTGGCTAATGTAGATAGTAAGATAAACAGGTTTCTTAAAATAAAATAAGGGTTTGGTTGAAGGAAGATGGGGCGGATGGCACACCCCATAAAAAGAAATGGGAAGGGTAAAAATAAGTAGTGCTGGATTTTGTTAAAATTGCACACTGTAAAAGGTTGTATTAAGGGAAAGATACTGGATTCTCTTCCCTCATAATAATAATTTGGAAAAAGTTTAGGGCATATTTACAAGGGCTTTATCGCTGCTTTTTTGGCTTAAAAACCCAAAAGAGCGGAGATAAAAATATTGCCCTATTTACAAGAGGGTGCTAATATGCGTAATCGCATGTTAGCACCCTTTTTCCCAACACCTCCCTTTGCATCCCTAATGAGATCCAAAGTGGGCGTCACTGGGCATTCCCCGGATGGACTACCTATCGCTGATGTTCACATCGCAATATTTACAAGGCAGCCCACAGGATTTTATCGCATGTTAGATTGTGGCAAAAACAGCGGTTTTTGCCAAAAACTAACGTCTGCTAAAATCCAGATTTACCTATGCTTTACATAGTGGGTAGATTATGCTGATATGACCACAGGGTCAGGGACAGCGATGTTCCCTGCAAAACAGTGATAACCTCGCTATCTCTGGAATTTTTATTGCCCTGGAGAACCATATTGTTAATAACGCGCTACCAGGGCGATACATTCCAGAGATAGCCTGCGATGAAAATGTATCGCTAAGCACGGCTTGCGATAATTATCGCTGGCCGTTGATAATATGCCCCTTTATACTTGGAACTTGCATCACCATTTACTGCAAAAAGCCAGGATTAGTATATTTTGAGATAAATTACTTCAAGATTAACCACCTGTGATTTTTGAAAAGTCAGTATTCATCCGTGAAAGGCACTGAACCAGGTCCCTGACAGATATTTATGTAGCACGATTAGAGGCTCCTTCATTTGATAACCCCATTATCACCTTCATTTGATAACCCCATTATCACCTTCCTTTGATAACCCCATTATCACCTTCATTTTATAACCCCATTATCACCTTCATTTGATAACCCCATTATCACCTTCATTTGATAACCCCATTATCACCTTCATTTGATAACCCCATTATCACCTTCATTTGATAACCCCATTATCACCTTCATTTGATAACCCCATTATCACCTGCCTTTGATAACCCCATTATCACCTTCATTTGATAACCCCATTATCACCTTCATTTGATAACCCCATTATCACCTTCCTTTGATAACCCCATTATCACCTTCATTTGATAACCCCATTATCACCTTCCTTTGATAACCCCATTATCACCTGCCTTTGATAACCCCATTATCACCTTCATTTGATAACCCCATTATCACCTTCATTTGATAACCCCATTATCACCTGCCTTTGATAACCCCATTATCACCTTCATTTGATAACGGTTTGGAGAAGAAATCATTTGAAGCTCACACAAGAAATCTAATGTGGCATCTTAAAACTTGATGGGCTATCAAAAGTAAAGTAGCTTCAATTGGTTAAGAATAGCTTTAAAGCACCGGTCAAAACATCTATTTGATGATCCATCCTCATGTAATAATATTTCAAGGCCGAACTTGAAAAGTTTATTACTAGAAAAGTTAAAGAGTGAGCGCTGGGAGTCTATGTATAGCAAGCCTACTGTTAAATTATATCTGTTAACACCCAGAATTGAATGAAATGTTTCATCATACCTAACTTTTGTAACTCATCCTAAGAATAGATTTCTGCTAGCAAGATTCTGGCTGAACTACATCCCCCTAATGCCGGGCTATCCATCTAAAACATATTCCCTGGATGCTCTTCAGACCGGTCCTTGTGACACCTGCTCGCCTCAAACAGATCCCCATCTTCTGCAGTCTGTATGAGGAAAGGAGGACTTACATTGCTCCATTTTTTAGCAGCCTAAATCTCCTGTATCAACCTACTCTAAACCAGGCCATAGCTTTGTCTTTCTGAAGCGAGTTACGGGGGGACGCTGCTTTGTAAATGAGCAAACAAAACAGAAACCTTTCATTCTGCTCCAAATGATGCACAACTGGTCCTCATGAGGCTATGGCCAGTCACACAATGTCTTCAGTATGGTGGTTGTTGTGATCCAGGTCTTATAAGTTTATTTATTTTTTCACCCCGGCAGACATTGCCAGCTCCTTCCCGCTGTTTGGAACAACCCTGCTGCTGCTTGCCAATACTCAACCTCTAGAAGCCCGCGTGCAACCAAGCGAGGCCAAGACCTGCACAACAGGCATGGATGGGAAGGTACGGCTCATGTACAATTCATAACTGGAGTTGTTTTATTAGTGTTCCTGTACTTCCCCCCTGTAGACCTGTTGACATTCAGTTTTTGACCTTGGTTAGATCAGGTTACCATAGAATGCCATGTTTATACTCACTCTTCCCCCATGGCTTTTGGTGTCAAATGTGCTCTGTGGATGCAGAGCACTGGTGACAAATATCCTTGGCATTAGGGTACAGTATGGATCCAGGGCAAGACAGTGCTCAGCTAAAACTGGATACAGAACACATAAGGTAAATGTTCTTTATGTGGTCCATAAATGTTGTCTTGGATGTTCTAGAATGAGGCTGCAAAGGTAAATAGAGGTCTCAGCAGGGCTTTGAGGTTGTTGCTAGACCAGGCAGACTATGGTGGCCACTTGGAAGACTATGCACATGTACTATGCACATTACCTCAGGTTGAGGCATTTCTTTAAGTTTAGGAATATTGCAGTCTTTATCCCAGCTATTAGATCATCTAAACTGTGATGTACTGTGTCCTTGTTGGGTTTCCAGACAGAAGAGATTAAATTAGTGCTCAAGTCAGTAACTTACGGTCAATGCTTAAACAAGGTATACAGAACAAAGAATGCAGGAAAAGTATATTTTGAAATAATGAAATAAACTAAAGTATCTTGCCACGTGTAGCATAGTGGTAAAGTTGAGGTTCTTTTCGGACTTCTCGCGTTTGGAGTTCTGCTGCGATAGAAGGACTGAAGGTGATTCGTCTGTTGACGTAATGCCAGTATAGTGTTCTCATGATCAGGGAGATGACGTCCAACTGTGCCTTTCTGTTACTTTTGCTTAGTGCTGTAGACCTCCTGTAGCGCGTAGATTTGATGTTTTGTCAGTGTGAGTCGTTTGACGAAGCTATAGGGAGATGCTGGTTGTTTCTAATACTCCATGGTTGACCCTCAGGAGATGAGATGATGAAAGAGAGTACGTTACAAAGCTATTATTGGGGTGTGCTTATCACCAGACACTTAGAGCATTTTTCCAGTTAAGGTTGATGCATAGCTTTTGTACCTGCAGTTGGAAATATTCCCCACAGTTGAAGTAGCAACAAGGAGATATATTTGATGAGGGTCTGAGCTTGGTTAAAGCTCTAATTCTTCAATGCATAGTATCACCAAGGACAATGTTGACACCAGCTCAGCCCCTCCTCTTATGATCCCCAGGAACCACCTCTGGGGTAACTCCAAGCACAACTTTCCACATGCATCCATTGCATCATACTTTCAAGGCAGTGACATCACTATGTCAGACACAGAGAAAGGACTAAAGCATACAAGATGAGCCTCTGTCCTGCTTTGAGTGGTGGAGGCTGAATGAATAGAAGGTTGATGGCATGTCTGCCATTAAGGAATAGCAGGTGAAATTATCATATATTGGGATCCATGAAATTCACTTTCACCTATGAATAGATCAAAGGCAGACCTCTTGGGCCTGAAATACATTTTGTTTGCTGGTGATGCACTGATGGGGGAGTGTTGCCTGCGTAAGAGTGAGAAATGAGGTCAACAATGGTCTTCACAGGGGAATGGCGGTAGATGTTGGGGAGCCCTGGTGACATAAGGGGAGGGCCTATTCAAAATATGTGAGACTGGATGGAACCTAGAAAGACAGAACCCAGCTGAGTCATTGAGGCTGGATATAGAGCCTACAATTTAAGTGAGGACAGCCCACACAGCACTGAGCATGGCCAAATCAACCAATAGGGCCTGTTGGCAATTTTCAAACTTTGTTCGTTTGAAGAGCTTTGCTGCAACAAAAAAATTCAGCAGCAAAAAGTACATTTTGAGGGATTTTTTCAGGCGGCACAAAGTACTTTTTTACCTACTTCTGCAAGTTTTGTAAGGTATGCAAACTTGGTGTATTGTTAGAAAAACTTTCCTAATTTTGGTGATCTCTAACGTTGCACTTGTTATAATGAATACTTTTTGGAAAACTGTATTAAATATATTTACAATGCTTGCCTTATATTTGACTACAATATTTCTGTCTTTCAACAGGCGAATTGGGCTTGTTTACCAGAAGCGGTGTTGATCCACATTTACTTCCTACTCCCCCTGCCTGATAAACAGTCCATGTCCCTCAGCTGCAAGGCCTGGTCTCAGGTGTTCCGTTCTCCTGCAATGTGGCGGAAAGTACTAGTTAGGTAAGTCTCATGCTGTGGCTTTGCGACTGGGAACACCCGCATTCAGTACTCCTGGTGGAAAGTCTAGTTGACCAGTTACACCAATAGTCTCCCCCGGATCCAGGTGATGGCATGTGGGGGTTTGAACATAAATTGAACTCCCAGGCATTCAGTATTGTTGTATCTTTAACTGGTGTTGGGATTAAATGTTGATGTATATAACCATTGTATCTGACCTTGTGGTTTGTTCTGGTGACTATGAATAGTCTAATGTCCAAAACCCAAGGAGTCACAAATGCATCCATTTGAGCTTTATTCAATGCGTACTGCCTGCGACAGAGTTGCCACGTGCGTGAAAGACAACTTCTTTTTAATATATGAAGAATTAAATTAAAAAAAGGTATTTCAAAAATGGTTTGCTAATCAATGGCAAGCTTATGGACAATTTGTACATCCTGAGATGTTCTACTTGCAGCAGGAGCAGATCCTTTGGGGACACTCATCCTCCTGATCTCACTCAAAAATGATCTGCCAGTCTCAAGCCTGCTTCCCTCTTGACACTATTATTAATCAATCAATCTTGATTGGCTGTGTCATGATCACATGACAACTCACGTAGTATCTCCCACCTCCTTATTTAGCTTTGCTCACTAGACTTCCCAGCCATTTTGTCACAACATGGGTTTAAGTACTTAAAGGTAACTTAGCTCTGCGACTTGTGTTTAGGGCTAATTCTGCCAAGGTGGCCCTGAGTCAGAAAGCACACACCAGACATACCCAGTAAGGCAACACGTAGGGGTAGATTTACTAGGTCACTCATGCAGCGCTACATGACGCAAGGTGCTGCAAACAGGTCCATCGGCCAACTTTCTGCCTTAAAATATATTTTGTGCTAAAAATTGAATGCGAGTGCAGCGCAAAATGGCATTGTGTTACAGAGCCTGCCCCCATTATCTGTCCTACGAGGGTCATGGGACATGAACAGTGCAAATAACCATAGGTTTTTGACTCAAAGCCAGATCTATGATCTAGCTTTATGTTAAATCCTAGCGCCAAATAAAACAAGGTGCGACTTAGGTAAAACTAAGAGCAGGTCGAATATCGCATGATAGCCTTATGCATAAGTTATGTAATTACTGCAAAATTACCAATTTTATCTGGCTTAGCCTTGGTGACTTTTCCTCGGGTCGAAATTTGTGCTGGACGGTGTACCTCAAATACAAATCTTACAGAAAATTGTGGTGTGTAAAATTTGTGCTGTAGCACAAAAACCAGCAAAACACAAGATGATGGACGGAATGCTGCACAATGGCAAAACATTCACCCCAGTCACAGATCTGGGTTTAATCCATCGTTATTTTGCTCACCAAGCCACCCCAGTTCAGACATGGCCATATGCAAATCAGCCTTGACCCTGTGCCTCATGGGAACAGTCCAGCCCGAACTGCCAAGCCATGTCTTCCCTGGACCGGAATCAAGCATCCTTGGACCGATTTCTGGCGATTAGCCGTCTTCAGCCAGGATAGCTTGACTCCAGTGGCTTTGTGAGCACGGGACCCACGTCTGGGCATACCCTTCCCACATAGGGTAAACAGCAAAACACACAAGAGCACAAAAACCAGCATTATACTAACATGATTTTTAGCTCCAGTCTGAATATTTTTAATTAGAATTCATATAAATGGGATGAAGAAATTTGAAACACACAAATTGATATATAGAAACATCTGGACAAAGAAATAGAAAAAGAGTTGGATTAATAGACAAAACACAGGCAAGGAAGGAAAGGTGGAATGACAGGGTTGAACGTGGAAGCTCACACATGGAATCTGCAGGTATACAGAGAGGGACAGTAATAGTGACCGGCAGAGACAAAATGATAGTAGGTGAAACAAATGCCTAACTTCCTATATTGCATCCATCTGTCTTGTACTGGCGAAATACAAAGACCCCCCATGACAAAGCGGTCAAGAACACTACAGTCAGACAAGTTTCTGAAGGCTACCATGAACACTTCTGTCAACAAATGTGAAGCCTATAGTAGCTATGTGGTACAAAGGAAAGAAGATTCAAGCCTCAGTTGGTTGGTAAACCAATGGAGATGGCATCAAGTGATGCCAGACTCAATTTGGATACTGCAAATGACTTAAGATTTATAAATTCAAATTTCTAGGTTTTCTTATCAATTCGGGATATGCTAGGAATTCTGCAGGAGAAATACACATCACGTATGTGCTACAGGCATCACCCTTATACCAGAGTATGGATCAATGCCCAAACAGGCCAGCTCAAGTAATACAGCTAATTTAGATCCCTCAATGCCCAACATGGGATTTGAAGATCTTGTATATATTTTTTTTTAATTCTGGAGATAGTGGCGGTATCAGAATTGCCGCATTTCCTGGGTAGAAAGAGATCCTAGAGCAGGATGGCACCAAGCCCTGGCACGGAACGAAGACAACACTGGTGCCAGCAATTTATTTATTTATTGAAAACTTATATCACACAAACAAAAACCAAAAGCGTACCAGAGTACTCCATACAAGCAGTTTCCAAGGAAGCAGTTACTTATGCTTTGTACATAAAATCAATAAATAGTTACACCAGGAATACAAATCTCACACATGAACACGTTTCCACAGAACGATCCGTGCAAAGTAGATATATGACACCAAACACAAGACAAATGGGCTGCCATTATCACTTTCAATATGATCACTGAGATTATCAAAAGAATGTAGGCAATTTCCTTTACCCACTTTTAGGGTGAACCGTGGGCTCTCCAGGGATATCCCCCATTATCACACATAGTTAATGTTTATCTCATACCCTAAGTGGACCGCCTCCCATCCCAAGACATGTGGGAAGAAGTTTTTAATGATCACTGACTGGGTAAATAAATGGGTCCTAACACCAAATGGGCAACAAATGAGGTGGCCCTATGGATACCTTAGTATGTCTAACACTTACCTTCAGTGAGACCCCAACTTGGTCACCTTTTTGGTCACCTAAAGATGTTTGCAGAAAAGGTCCAAAACCCAGAGTCCTATTGAGATGCGAATCCATGATAGATTCTCAGATAAAGGCAGGGCCAAGAGGGATTGCTTCAAACCCTATCAATGCATGCACATAGTTTGATTCTAATGGGAAACATCATCAGCTTGATTATGCTAACACCCTGTATCTCAGCCTCCCTCAGTATCATCTTCAGCACCTGCAGGGAGTTCAAAAACAGCCACTCAATTGATAACTCTCCTGATTGTTTAAGAAGGAGGCGGCGTCACCTCTTCTGAGATGTCGGCATTGGCTTATTGTCGAAAAGTGTATCGCTATCAAGATTTTCTAGTTGGACTTTTTAAATATCTATATAGTTTGGCTCTCACATGTCTGATTGACTGATACATGTGTACCTTACATGCCATTAACTCTGCTTTGAACTACTATTTTGAGACTTTTGGAAGACCCTCAATGCTAAATGGAAATCACAGGAGCCCATTGCTTATCCGTTAAAGATCCTAGACTGTGGTTAATGAACTTTCAGCCATGATTATTGTGGGAGCTGGTGCAAGAGAATTTCTTCCTGTGTAGGTGCTAGAAGACAGTTGATTTTCTTAAAGGCTTGGTATAAAGACATAAAAGTATAAAAAGGAAAATGAATAGTCCAATCCAAAAAACACTATGCCATATAGTATTCCTTTCACATTACAAACCACACTCTACTGCATTATTGAAAAAGCAGACATCTGGGTTACATAATCAGGAATCAAGTCTTTGGTACATGCTCTCATCTGCCATCCGCTGCGAGGTAAATACCACTTGTCCTTCAGCTAGAAACAAACACTTAGCATTTCCATCCATTAAATGGTTTTGTTTTTCAGCCAGGTAACACCTTGTGGGAAATCGGTTTGCAATATTGAGAAACAAATTTTCCCTTTTTTAGACACTTGAAGAAAGATATGCAAACAGATCCACAGGGACCGGAAGACCTAGGGAAAAATGCAGTGATAAATAATAAATAAACAATGCACATTTACTGCACGTAAACTCACATTTGCAACAAACCAAGCAAGCACCCAAGTTTAAAAGTTACAGTAATGTACAACTAGAAGAATCTGTTTTGTAATTTGCATTAGGATACCAATTTCAAAATCGTTAGCTTCAGTAGAGTGATGTTCTGTCTAACAGTTTGCATTGTGTTCCTTGTTGTAGGGTTGAAGGTGGATCTACCCGCCCCTGGATCATGATGCTTTCACATTATGGTCATTTCGTCGAGTCAGTGAGAATCCTGCTCAGTGGCGAGAACGGGATGCAGGTGGCGTCCATCATTGAGCACCTGGCTCATTTAAGGCGTTCTAAGCTTCGTAGTCTGGCTCTGGTTGGAGAAGACGACCCTGGTTCCTACTTGGAAGCACTTCAGGAGAGTCTACAAATGTTGTTTGAGGTCAGTCCTGCCACCGCTGTTGGGTTCACCGAGGTGGATTTCGGGCAACTGTCCGGTAGGCTGGAAGACAAAGCGCTCATTTCATTGGCGATGAACAACCCCAGTTTGGAAAAACTGCAAATAGCCAACAAACAGCCATCTATCCACCTGCAGCCCAGGTCTCTCCGCAAGATCCTGAACTCATGCAGGAGACTTTCACACCTTTCGATGTGGAGCTCCTCCCTGTCGGAGGAAGTTGTTCGAGCCTTCCTGCAGGAGCGTAGGGCACCCCTCCAACTTCTGGAAATTCACTATGGGGGGCCAACTACAGAGTTCATCTCCAACCATCTCTGGAATAAGCTGCAAGAGAAGTTTCCAAATGTGGTGGTGCGACTCTGCTTCACCGTGGACATGGATGGCAATAGCATACTGGATATCCTGCAACCGGATGCCCCTGTTGTTTCATTGGACATATGTTCAGGCTCTGGGCTGGACCTGGTCTTCAGTCATGTGGCTCAGTACTACCATCGCACTATAAAAAGTATAATTATTCGTGGCTTGGAGACCCCTGAAACTGCCAGGGCCGCCTTGATACTCCAGAAGAGCTGTGGTCAGCTGCGACAAATCACATACCACACAACCACACGAGACGTCTCTCAAATCAACAGCTGCTAACACAATTCCCTTGTTGAAAGGGGGCGTGACTGTCTCATACAGTTTTAAACACTGCGCAGACATGGAATTTTTGCTCACTGGTGTATATTTAATTACCAGCGGTGAGGGTGATCATGACTTCGTAAAGCAAAAATTGTGAGGTTCAACATCCCCATCATCATGAAATTAGTAAAACATTCACTAATCAGAGGTCTCTAGGCATGGGTCATCGTGTAATCTGGAAAAGGAAGGCCTGAAAGGATTATTTAAAAGTTAAACAAAGCAATATATGCCTGACATCTTTGGGACAGAATTTCAGGAAATTGAAACCTGCATCAGAATTTCAGGAAATTGAAACCTGCATTGAGAAAACCCTGCTACCTCTACTTTTAAGTTTTAGCCAAGACAAGATCAGCAGCCTGTGAGAAAGACATCTAAGTCTAATTTCTAGGGCCTTCTTTGAATCGTGATGGTTGGGTTTAGGGCTGATGAAAAGGATCACTTTGAGAGCACTGTAGAATGAGTGCTAATCCAAGCCCAGTGAGCGGACACAGCCGCAGGTGCCCCTCACCACCACTGTAGAATATTAGTTTGCTCAAATAGTCATGGTGCCACAGAGGAAACTGTTTGCATTTGAGACAAAAGCTGTGGTGTCCTTAGCGGGACTTGAGGTTTGAGACAATTTCTTAATCTTACTAAACACAGAAGAAGCCAGTTAATTTGACTGAATCTCAGTGAGCCCCCATTGGGGTCAGATATGTTCTACATTATGTTGCTACATGATATTTTGTGTTGTCTGATTTTGATGCCTAGGAGCTAGGTTCTGACCTGGCATGTCTTTGCAGTACAGAAGCACATTTCTCTTCAAATGACCCTCATCAAAGCTAAGAATTATAGACCATAATTTTAGGTTTGTATTCTGGCTTTTGTGACCAAGGGAAGAGATTTGGCCATTGTATCCTATTACCCTTGAGAAAAAGCAAAAACACAAGAACTTTCTTGCATCTTAAATGTAAGCCTGCCAGAAGTATTACCCCTTGTCCAATTTATTTCACTGTATCAATCAATTAACAATTTATAATCCCAAATATGGATACAAGGTACGATTACATATTCACCAGATTACTATAAATGGCAGATTAACATTTCTGAGGAGAAAATATCTAAAATCATTAATCCAGGTAGAAATTCCAGTCCAATAGTTACACACGGTGCCTACTACCTCGAGTTTGCAGTTGTTGGTTTTCAGCTAAAATTTGATTGAATCCAAAATAATCTTGGGTCTGGTTCTTGGTGTCAATTGCTTCCAGTTGAAGTTGGTTTGCAATTGTTGTTCTGTTGACCACATATGGTCCAGTGTCTAAGTACCTTTACCAATTCAACTGGATCTAGTAGAAACCACTTGAACATGCTGGACCTTTTTTAAATGGTACTTTGATTTAAATTCAAAATAAAGAAAAGTTGTATTTTACCAAGGTGTACAAAATAAAATAAAAGACTTAAGTGATTGTATTCCGGAGAGAGATAGAATGTGATACGAACAAGCACAGAAATGAGGGATACATTTTTTGGCTTTTACGCGTGTACACAAAAATATCAAATAGTGTCCACAGGATATCCAAGCATTGGTGCAAAACAAAGTCCAACACTTATCCGAGTTGATCCTAATGATAGGACCCTTGGTCTGGCCTCCACATGGAAGACCAGGAGAGGTGACCTATGAGAGACGTCAGCCTTAGGGTGAATCATCCTTGTTCTCGCTTTCAAGATTTAATTTCTCTTCCATGAGAAACCACACTGGCACATTCTTTAATTTAGTAATTGCATATTGCAAGTGAATTTGTTGGAACAGTTTACATAAATGTTCAATAAATATTTGTATTTTAATATATGATATCTCATTTTGTGTCTGTGATGGTCATTTCAATATGGTAAAGTGGATATTGTGGTCATCTAGTCCTAAGGTTTTGTCGATTAACCCTAGAAGCGATTGCTGATCGGAAGGTAAATTAATGTGTCTGAACAACATATTCTGGGCAAGTGTACTAACAAACACACATATATTACTACAGTCCTAAGGCCAATTCTGTGTTATTGGCACAGTACTCCATAACTGGCATGGAAAACATATCTTGCTGGCTCATAGAATGCATTTTACAATGTGTTTGCAGAGGAAAGCACCTATGCTAATAGCTGTAAAGATTGTGGAGTCCATTTTATCTCAATGCATGGATTTAACACATTTTATCTGGTTACAGATAGTTTTGTTTATAACTACTGAACATGTCACAATAGCACGGTATAGACCAAACATGCATATGCTGAGCAGAACATGTTATTTATCAAGATTGTTGAGGAAGCAGAGGAGCATCATCTTGTGAGTCAGGGCTCAACTCCACACTAATAAATGGTCCCATATTGCACATTTCACGCTTTACATCTGTGTGCATGTATATAGTTATATATATGGAGGAAGGGAGACAACCTTTACAACACAACTTTTACTACGCAGTGCCATTACGACGCAACTTTTACAACGCATACCATTACAACGCATTGCGCTGGGGGGCGCTCTAGGATAGGGAATAGTTTTAATTTACTATCCAACACCTTCCCTAGTATCCACGGGGACTGGAGTTGGAATAGTAAATTAAACTATTCACTATCCAGCGCCCCAAAGCACTATGCGTTGTAATGGTATGCGTTGTAAAAGTTGCGTCGTAATGGCATGCGTTGTGAAAGTATGCGTTGTGATGTCATACATCCATGGAGGAAGATAGTACGTCACTAGCAAGATCATCAGTACTAGTTGGACGGCCTCTGCTGCTAAAAGTGGGTCCACAACTACTACTGACATTATTATGAGCATTAATGGAATGTACCCTGTCGATTGTGCCTGGCTAATGGATGAGCATACTTTGTACTGCTGTCTTGCTGTGCTCCAGGATATGTAATGGAGTATTATGATCCCATTTTAGTGTCCAATGTCAGGCTGAAAGAGCAGCCCAATTTAGACTTGCCAATAACAGAGGAAATTAAAGAAGAGTGTAAATCAATATAAATCAATGAGATACTAAATTTATTGGAGGTGAAATTATCATTGTAGAAATACAAGATATTATACATCCTCTGCTTGTTAACAGCAAAGATTGAATATTGTATCAGATCAGGAGAAGCAGGTAACCTGGCAATCCAACGAAATTGCCACCCAAATAAGAGGGGCCCCCTTTGTGTCTTCCAGAGATAGCTGGAGAAGCAGGAACCATGAAAGAAGCAGATCCACCTAGAGGGGGCTCCTTCATAACCCAGGTCTCTTTCAATAAGAGGATATCAAAGACCCCGATTTCAGTGAGCCAGTTGTTATTACTTACTGTAGTAGAAAGCCATGGATTAATCCTCGAAAAAATGCTTAGATCATCTTTTGTAACAAAAAGTCCCTCCAAGGAACAGTTGGAGGGTAAGGAAAAAATAAATCTGAAGCCCTAAATTGGTCATCTAAACAAGATTTGGCAGTCAGTCGTTATGGTCTAAAGATTCAAATGGTACACAATGATAACATGTGGGCACTGAATATCTTTGATCAGGACACGTGAATATTAAGGGCTTAGAATGGTGTCCAGTAGATATAGCAAGGTACAGAGAAGACTTAAAGGAGGAATCCAAGAGAGACTGCCTCAGTGTGACTACAGGATTCCGTGTCTTAATAATGTAATAAAACATGGCTAAGAAGGTGTAAACATTTAAAAATTGATCACTATGCTTGGCCATTACCTTTCTTGACAAAAGGGCGGCCTATCCATGAAACATGCTTGACCAGAAGTATTTAATCAAAAAGGTGTGGTGGCCACCCAACTTGTTTGTGTTGCCAATTTACGGTCTCATTCTATAATGTGTGACACATTTCATGTCCTTTTTTGCCAATGAAAGGATCCTTAATAAATATCTTTACATAAGGAATGTCTTTCGGGAGTAGGTGAAGGATAATATAGTCAGGCTTGGGGTTCTTGATCAAGTTTTAATGTAAGCATTTACATTGTGGGTGCTACAGGTATTTGTCACACTGGTATCAGGCTGCAGTAGTAGTTTGGCAGCCATCGGGGGGATGGAGGAGACTGAGCAGCCATGTTAATAAGTACTGAGGGGGGACAATAGTCACTGACGATGTTAGAGATGCATAAGAAGATTGTCCCTTTGTTAGGTAACGTAAAGCATAAATTAGGGGACAACGATGGCGCAATAAATTACCCACAGGAATCTTGGCCGACCAGAAAATGTTTACATTCGCAGAAACTTTTGACTCAGTGGCCAGGAGTCTAGTATTACATTGCGAGGAACAGGGATCAACCATGCTATTAACTTATTAAAATAAAATCCACCACAGATTGCAACAAATGACCATTGTCTGGATCAGAAATGCATTTTGGTGCAAGGAATGGTGGGGTTGTGTCCTCACCAGGGGCTGAACCATCTAAAACATCAACATCATCATGGATCTCTGCTTCGACAAAGAGAGTAGTTAGCACACATGGGTCAATCCACTGGGAGGGTCTTCAGTCTGGAGAGTTCTTTCTCCCATGTGGTGTTCCCCAGGGATCAGCGCTCTCCCCTACCTTGTTTAATTTTTACGTGACCCCACTGGCAAAACTTATAAAATCTCATGGCCTGCAACTAGTGTCATATGCCGATGACACTCAGTTAGTGATGTCACTCTCCCGAATGGTGGAAGTCACAGCGGAGTGCTTTCGCAACTGTCTCCTAGGTGTAAAGAGCTGGATGAATAAGAACTTTTTGAAGCTCAACACCCAAAAAAACGGAGGTGATTGAGTTTGGACAAAAACCCTCTATCTGGAGTCATTTATGGTGGCCTCCAGAAGCTGGTACATGCCCTGTCCCAGCATAAAAAGTTACGAACTTAGGTTTCATGATCGATAAAGAACTAACCTGTACCGCACAAATTAGTCAAGTCACTTCGGCCTGTTTTTTTACAATTAAGGTCCTCTGGAAAATCTTGCTGTTTATACCTTTTACATTGAGGAAAACAGTAGTTGGAGCCCTGGTACTGTCCCGTATTGACTACTGTAATGGGCTGTACTTAGGAACTGGCGAAAAACAAATTGAAAAACTCCAGTCAATACAAAATGCGGCAGCCAGAGTATTGCTAGAGCTCCCTAAGCGTCACCCGACATTGAATGCCATCCAGCTACTCCATTTGCTCCCTGTCAGGAGAAGAGTGCAATTTAAGGCCCTTTGCTTAGTCCACAAATCCCTCAATGGTAGGGGGGCGGAGGACATGACCAATCTTTTTCCTCGTTATGTGCCGTCCCGCAGATTAAGATCTAGCAGTCTGGGCCTGATTTGTCTGCCCAAAACAAGGAGAGTCCGATAGGGCGGCAATTCCTTTTCCTACCAGGCAGCGAAACTATGGAACACCCTACCCACTGTGCTACGCTCGGTTACAGACAGAACCCGATTTAGAAAAGCTTTGAAAACCTGGCTCTTTTCTATGGTATAACTGGCAGTCCCGTTCATCTTCCTCCGACAGCGCCAAGACGCCTCTGCATAAGCACCCTTAATAAATAATTCAGTCAGTCAGTCAGTCAGTCAGTCAGTCAGTCAGTCAATCACTGAAGTGGCATTTGAAGAAGTAAGAAAAAATAAACCCAAGCCCAGCCTGTGTGTGGCCCAGATAGACCCAGTCTTAGGCTCCTCATTCTCGCGCCCCCGCACAGCATTATGGTAGCAGTAGTCTCTAGCACAACGCATCTCTGTGACCCACGCTTGCTAGTTATGCTTTGAATCATTGGAACTAAGGTTATTAAAACGCAAAAGAGCCTGTACTAATTATCATAACATCTGCTCCTCTGCCATTGGTGATGGTATTTGTTCGGCTCTGTACATACCTGAAGAGCGTCTTTGGTTAATGAGGACTGGAAGAGAGAGCCCCATCGGTGCACACGCATCCAGATTCTCAATGTCTTACAAAATGTAGAGTTTGTTTTGTGGTGCAAATGAGTTTAGGAAGAGCACCACAGATGATCCACCAGGGCCTCAGTGGCACTACCACCCATGGATGGAAGAGCAAGCAGCAAAAAAACAAAACAACATGTCTAAGAGGGACTTTGTCAGCCAAAAAGGAAGGATTATGTGAATGCCCTTGATTATGAGCAAATATTGTTCATCAGTTCTAACAAGAAGTCCACACGGAGATCAGAAGCAGAAGAAATGTGCTTTCTGGGATCACGATTGATAAACAGCCATGAAGTCACATCCCAAACCAATTGCAGGTTCTACATCACGACCGTGAACAGTTCTAGGTATAGTGCATTGCTATGTTGGAAGCGGGGGAAATATAACCTTCTGAATTGAGCATACACTAGAACCATTCCCACCTCAGCCTTGTAATCTGGATCCCATATGTTCCAGCAAGCCTCCTTGGATCAGGAGCCTTAGTGACATGAAGAGTCCCATACGGTGGTGGAGCAGAGCTGTAGTGGGACTAGAGCTGTGTAACTTCCTACCCTTGGAGATTTGAGCTGTCGAACAGATGACTAAGGTACCTTAAAACCTCACCCTGAATTGCAGATTTTAGTCTTTTAGATCTAGATTTATTTTCCTGGCACCATTAGAAGTCCCAACACCAAGATCCCGCTTGTGAATGTACATTTGCTGAATAAATATATCCCATTGATAACAGTCACTTTGTTGTAGACAGTTCTGGATTGGAAATTACAATCAGCCCGGGCAAAAATGATCAAGCCAGATGCTCATTGCAGGAGCTCATAACTAGAAGGGGGCTTTTGTGGTTCAATCATGGCAGCCCACCCGGCTATGAAAGCAGCCCACTGAGAGATTGCTGGAGTGGCAGACTGGCCAGCGGAAACTAGTTGAAAATAAATTAAGAATTTTCCTCACAATGTACAGTTTGAAACAGACATGAAAGACAGCTGTAACATAGGGCAATTGTGTAGATCATGTCAAATTTCACTCACAGATTATTCACATTTTGTTGCAGTCTGGGTCTGACATAGTCCGTGACATGCATGGTGTACTCACAGAAGTGGTTAACAGAAGGTCAACAGAATCTAGGCCTTGCTGTTACTATACTTTAGTCGTTTATAAGACATCCAAGAATTCAATGCCGACAGCTAGCTGTTGAAGAACAATTCTGTAGCTACATTCATTAACTGCCACTTCGGGAATTAGCCCTTAGATAGGAGCTAAACTGCCCCAGAAATACTCTTTCTGTAGCCCTGGGTGGACCTCCCTTCTGACTTTCACAGTATGGGTTTGGGGGGACAGTCAAACAGGGGGAGGTATGCCCCCTGAGAAGATTGGGAGAGTAGTGCACTATAGGAAGAAGTTCAGTTACAGTAGAATGTAGATAGTTTCAGGGTTAGGTTATGGAGGAAGGGGGATTTAGGGGTGGGGGTAGGATAACTTATAGGTGACTTTTTTATATAGTGAGGCTTTAGTTTTATAATGCAGAATGCCTAGCAAAATGTGTGCTGTGCACATGTTTCAATAAAAGAGGCCTTTTTCACAGAAACGCCGGTGCCAATGGTCTAAGCTGTGCCCCTCTCACCCAAATTCAGAAGGAAGGGAATGCGGACACATAACCACTGATGCACTTGGCGCCACCCTTTGAAAAAACCCAGGCCACATCCTTCAGTTCAAAAGTAGATACCACTTATTCAGGAAAGGTTGGAAAACACAGTCATCAGCCTTAGCAATAGCAACAATTACCACTGCCTGCCCTCTCCCACCTTCTCTGGAAGAGAACAAGCCACACCACCTGTGGTACTACAGATTACTACATGCCTCTATCTTCCAGACCCATCACTTACTATGGGAACAAGCAGGCCAAAATATGGAAAACATCTAGAAACTGGCACTGAGATGTAGCAGATATATTAGCTATCTGTAGAGGAGGGCGGGGCACTGAGAGGTCGAGCGAGTCTCGATAATCTGGCTCAGCTCGAGGTCCCCTTAGACCCTCAAACCCCAAACGAGCCGAGCCTGCATGTGGAGTCTGCCATTCACCCACGCGTCAACCTCACGAACAAAGAAAAACAAATCAGTGACCTCTGAGGAAATAAGCTACCCAACTAGCAGCCGATTTGCACATTGCACGAAACCTGGGACCAATACTGGCTTCAACGCTTAAACAAATTGTGTGATCGTAAGCAAATATTTTATTTCACCGTGCTCCTTTTTCTTCATTATCACATATAATAGCACATTCAAATATGTGAGTTCAGGATGTGGGGTATACAAAAATCTCTTGGGTATGGTTTAGTAGACTATAATATAGCTTCATACACATTAAGATTCTATGCCACATATAGGATACACATGACAACTGACTTCCCACTTAGTTCACTAGTGGTATTGTCATCATAGGGGCATCAATGTTTCTAACTTCATGTTTAAAAACACTCTTAATAAATTACTCTCAATACAGTGATATATTCTGATCTATGAAGGCGAAAAACTTCCACATAGTAAAAAAAAGAAATTACATTTTTTGTATTTTGAAGAGACTTTAGCATAGATTTACCTGATGTGTTGCATGATCTACGTACCAAATATTTTCAGGGCTCAGCTAGTGCACGAGCTCCGAGAGCCCAACCAGACAATTGGCTTGGCTCTCCTTTAATTTGTTTGCTCGCCCATCTATAGTTACTGTCTCCTGCCATGTCCTGCAGAGTCAAGTGCAGTCAAGTAGCCACAACTCAATATTCTGCAATGTACATAACTAATTATTAACTAAAGAACGATCTAACTTAGGGAATACATATCTGATCTCCAAGTACTGAGATATTCTCATTGAAAAATGCTATGTATTTCACAAATTGTTTAATAATCATTTACTTGTAGCCTTTTTCCACATTGACAAAACAATCAAGACTTGGTTTCTACAATTATTGAAATGTGACAAAAACGGTAAGATCTAGGTGTCCCACTCAACTTCCTTAGATGAGCTGATGTGATTGAAAGTAATTATGATGTCTCAACAAAGAACCTTTACTTTTTCCAAGATATTAAAAAATAACAAATAACAAAATTTTTAAAACAAAGTTTATTTACACTATACAAACAAAGTGGACACAGTTTAAAATGCTGCAGGTTACGCAGACCCCAATAACAAAATGTCATATTACTCAAAGTGCAGTAACAGAAAAAAGACATTATAAGAGAGGCAGCTGTCCAACTTTGATCCATGTGGGCCAGATCCATTTCAGAAGATATACATGGACTAACTTTCCATGAAATGAATCAAAGAAGAGAATTGTGTACTTATTCAATGGTTACCATGAGAAAGAGGCATGGATCTTGACAAATAGACACAAGTTAGACATCACAGTATTAGATAAAGACAAACAGATGAGCATATTTTATCAGCATAACCCTTCCCAGGCAAACAAGGTATTGCATCAAACATTTATAATAGAACATTTGTTGAGGAGCTGACCATGTTAGTTGACAAACAAAGTACCCAAGACCAATGACAAACAGAATTGACTGCATTTTATGACTTTCTGTAATAACGTTCATACCGTACACCAATATGGCAATAACTTACACAACCTTAATCACTTTATTCACAGTTCTTAACATTGCTGCTTAATGAATATGCATTTAAAACCAGTTACACCTTTCAGAAAATTAGCAAGTTTATCTTTTCAGCAAATGTATTAACTGGACTATTCCGCAACATTTGTTTTGGTAGTCATGACACTTCCTTAGGCTGTTCTCAACTTTGTGAGCTGCCTCATGACATCAAAGCAGGGAGAAATATGGTCTAGTGTGAAAGCAAATATATTTAGTAAAGGATTATAGGTTCTTCTGTCCAAGTAAGAAATGGGCCTACAAAAGGACTAAACATAGAATCAATGCAAAAGGATATCGATTTGTAAACCTTTCTGAAATTCAATCATTAATGGTAATGAAAAATGTTTTGTGTTTTTGAAAACATTTAGCAAATTCAGTCATGTAATATTGCAGTGACTAAAAAATCCCTGTACACCACACTCCAATGATGATAAAGGGTGCTTAAAGACTAAAGCGGGCAAGTCGCAATGGTGGAACCATTGTCTAATTTGGTGCTTGCTCAACTCTGCCCCATTTAGATTAAAATAAATGTACCTCTCATATGAAATACCTTTTCATTGTAAAAGCCACTGGTAATGTGGTGAAAATGCCAGCACAAAAAGAACAGAGGGAGAGTTAAATATCATTCGGTCCTGAACGGGAAGCAGAAACTGGGAAAACAAAGTAAAGTTCAGAGGACTTAGTCATCTCTCTTTTTCTTGTGAGAGTTGCCCATCACACAAAGTACAGCCGCTGGTAAATGCTGCCCAAAGACAGGTGAACCGTGCTTGTACAAGATGGAAGCAGTTACCATATTCAGTTACCTACTCTTACATTAGCCCATGTTATGTGGGCTACAAATTCATTATTTGTATACTTTGCTGTTGAACGCAAATTTATCCCTTAAATGAGGAGCCAGAATGTGCTAAACCCAAAGAAACATGTAAGAAGGAAAAGCTGTTTAACACATAGAACTGTATTGATTCCAGTTCAATCGAATATACAAAAATAAAGTAGGTGCTTTATGTGACAGCACAGTGCAAGGGATCACTGAAAAGATGTGAATGTGCACGACAGAACAATATAGGTAAAATATAATAATGGCTGTGCAAAACAGTACTCACAGAGAGCAGACCTCAATATCAGTCCAGGCTCCAAAATTACGTACAATTAATGTTCAACTGAAAAACTAAACATGTTGATGTTTCAACCCCAGGTCATGATTAATTATAGGGTCTTTATCAGGACAAAAAAACAATGGGTGCATCATCAATGCATGGCAACTACTAACTGGTAATTATTCAGGATGAATAATCGGGTGCGAAGAAAATTTGCTATTTCTTTAAAAGATCATTAGCAAAACTCAAAACAACGCACATTTGAGTTTTGCTATGGAACCTTTAATGAAATAAAAATGTTTCTTTGCTCCTGATTTGTCTGAAGTTCATCCTCAAGCTAATAGTTATCATGTATTGTAAATGCTGCCACCAACTTGTTATCAGGGGTTAAAACATCAATGTGTTTACAATATTGGCTGAACATTGATTGGAAATAATTTTGCAGCCTGAACTGATGCCAGTATTGTCTTTTACGTTTATTGTTCTGCCATACACATTCACATCTTCTCTCTACCCACTTGCACTGTGCCATTACATGGAGCACTTACTTGTCTTTGTGTATCTAGTGGAAAGGCAATCCACAAAAATTCTACTTGTTAAAATAAACCTTTTCTTCATACATGTGTCTAGGGGTTTAGCGCGTTTTTTATCCACATTTAATGGATATTTTTTTTGCTGGGAGTGAATGCAAGGGAACCATTGGTGTTGTCTAGTACTACATTACACCACATGTAAAAAGCACAATAATGTATTTCTCAAACAGAGTAAATGACCATCTTTTTTTTATTCAATAAAAACTTTTGAAATAAAAAAAAATCAAATTACTTTAAAACAAGGAGTTCTTATTAAATCGAACATGCTCGAGTTAATCGTAAAATCAGGAAAAAGTAGTCATTTATTAAATGTAGTTTAACTGAGGTGCTTTTAAAATTTACAACTTAGTCCTAACCGTAGTGACAGTCTTCACTCACTCACTTATTTTAAATACCCCTGTTCAGGAGGTTTCATTTTTATTCCACACCATCATATGTTTTATTTTACTTGATTACTCTGTAATTTTTCTGTACTGTTCCTTTGCATAAAAAAAAGGTATTTAAAGAAGTCTCAGAAAGTATTTCAAGTGCTGTACATGGGGACAGGGACCATTTGGAAACGACTGAGGAATGTTAATTCTGAACACACTTTGCATCTCTAACTACAATCAGCAAATAAATTGATATTAGAAATGAAAAAAACACCTTCCGTCACCTAATGAAAGACTACGTGATATAAAAAGATTGAAAGTAAAAAGATGAGCAGCTGGAGTCACTTGCCATGAATTCCAAAAGCATCTATCAGTGGAGCAAGTACTTGTCCTCTCTATCCAATAAACAAGGGTGATGTAATTTAACTTTGCTCACAATCTCTTTTGAAAGGTTTTGGTAGCAGTTTATTTGATAATTTCAGCCTAGGTAACACCAAGTACCAGATAAACCTCTAGTTGTTTGCACTTGCACGAACTCAAACCTGTAAAATAAATGGCCTAGAAACCCTTAGAATGGCTCAATTCGAATGCTAGTCAAAAAGTTGCATTCTTTTCAGAGAAGGGTAGTTTGTTTATTGAATTTTAGCGTATTTTTACTTGTTTTGTGTTTTTGTTTGAAATGTTTTGACTAACTGTGCCACAATATAAATCAACGTGCAACTGGCCATTCAAATTCAATTTTTTTTTATAGCCAGGTCTGCCTTTGAGAACTTCATTTTGTTTAAAGGTTGGACTCAAGATTTGATCAGAACAGAATTATATAAAAACATAAAAAGGACAATATACAATATTTTACACGAGGCATATAGCATCACTTACATCCAATGAGCAATAACTTATGATATATGTACACTGAAACAGCTCAGGCAACATTGAGAAAGCAAACTTTGATCAGAAAGAATAATACATGTATGTGCCCGCACACACAAAATCACGTTAAAGCGTGCTACTACTTTTCTTCCAGTACCCATATCTACTAAATGGAGAGTAAAGGGAGGGTACACTAGGGCTCCAGATTTTGTAACAGTTATCACCTCTTAGCATCATACTTTAAATGTTAACTACTGTAGGAGAGTACTACTAAGGTGGGTACAAAGAGGTACCAGCATGCATAGGGTTGTCGTTGTCAATCTGGGCTCCAGTATCACGGTTTTACACTGTATGCGAAGAGAGATCCCAGACATTGAGATTGTGCATTGCAAGCAAAAGTTGCAAAAAGGGGAAGAGGCGTAAGGGTGTTATCGATTAATTTTCTGTTCCATTTCCCTTGGATTAGAGCAGAATACAACACTAAGGGTGTCTTTGTGCCTCTGTTAATCCAATCTCATGTGTGATCAGTACTGGTTCTGATTACGACTATCTACAAACTGTTGGTAGAAAAATGCTGGATGGATCACATCACCTGGGTGACTTGTCCAGACATCATATACGCTTTTGTTGGGTGGCATCGACTGCAGCATGTTGTCCAAGTTGACTGGAAGTTGTTGCGGATGGTTCTGCTGCAGAGGGGTGGATGGTGAAGACGTCAAACTCCAGCAGGCGGGGCTGATGCACGGTACTGGCCTGTAGCTGTAGTAAGGCAAGGTTGGAAATGGAATACTAAGGGGCATGTTAGTAGGTGCCACAACATTAGGGGGCACACACTTGGTGTATGATGTGGGCAGCTCCCATGGCTGCTGTTGGCCTTTATGAAGAGAGTCAATTTGTGGAACAGCCCTAGCATCTTCAGAATCTGATCTGGACCCACTGTCGCAATCGGACTCATCGCTGGTCTCTTGCACTCTTGGGCGTTTCTTGGGTCTCCTGCACACCTTGGTTTGCATTTGCTGATTCATGCAATCCTTCTCGTCATCAGATATCGAGCTGAGGGAGATGGCAGACATGCTTGAGGCAGAAGAGAATGTCCTTCGATTATTTGGTGTACTAAAGGAAAAGCCTGGACTGGAGAGTGGTGGCAATGGATTCGATGGTGGTCTGTAAGACATATTTTGGAATTCGTTGGAGTTCAATACATGACTGTTTCTGGGAAGACTATTCAATGGAAGATCATACTGAGTGGGTACATGAGAATATGGCACTATCGGAACATCATTTCCTTTGTTCCTATATTGTCGAGAATCCTTAGATTGGATTGGCTTCTCCGGCCCTGAATACTTTGCATTAAGGCTCATCTCAGGCAAATGATTAAGTAGAGACTCAATCATGAAGGGATTATTGAATTTAGCCACGTTAGTGTTCAGGTGGAAATCGTTCTGCTGGAACCTTGATGTACCCAATGGAATTTGGCGTTCTTGGTTGTGGGGTGGGTCATCTCCGCAGCCATATTTCCAGCCGTTGAGGATGTAAGGTGCTAGGTCGCGGGCAAACACAGCAGCATCCTTCCGGGAAGTAGCTGTGTTCTGCAGCTTTAGCAACTCTAAGGGGATGCGGCTCACATCCACCGTCCAGAAGTTTCCTTTGGACTGCGGCTTCCCGGGATCCTTCAGCACCTATAAACATAACAAGGCATTATTGGGGGTTACGGAAATGCAACATGGTCTAGAACAGTGATAATGATGCAACTACATTCTGGGGCGATAGGTGGCCTCTTTTTTGGCCTCTTCCACTGATGTTCTGGAATTGTAATCTAGGAGCCATCCACAAGCCTACATTATTCACACAAAGACCCCCTCTAATAATTACCAGCACACCTTCTTCAAAGAACCACCTCTGGACAGTGAAGCATCTCCCAACCATTCAGCACAGTGGCCCATGCTCCGAGCCTATGGTGAACTTCTGAAGATCATGCCCGAAGGCCCTGGAAGAAGGGTGGCATGGTTTGCAGCCATAGCTGCCGACCACCGTTTGAAGCGTGTCTAGTGAGTTGGATGGAATGGAATAAATGAGAGCTCATGTGGCAAGGGGCATGCCTCCGAGACAGAAGGCATAATACAATCTGAGCAGGATGGCAGGGCATACATAGCTGTGATGAACAAATAGGAAACTGAAGGAGGAGGGGACAAATGTACACACACAGGGTTGGGCAGTTAGTGAAGTGTAGACCCAGTGTAGAGTGTGTGTTATGGATGAACATGATAGAGAGCGTCATAAAGTGTTCATGGAATCTGAATGACATTCATATCCAGCATTCTCCAAAGTTCTTTTCTAGACAGCCACACGCACACTGTACGATTTAGGGGATCCTAACTTATGACCTATTCTGTTATCACAAGTTTTGAAATATAATATATAAATTTTGTTATGAGATTTTGACTTGTGATGTTTTGCATGCACATTTTATTCAAGCTTGAGCATAGGTATTATGTATAGCCCTAGCAAGAGAATGAGAATGCAAAGGTGGAGCTCCACGCAGACCGCGAAGGACTACAGTGAATGGGAGGGCACAGCTCCAGGAAGTCCAGGACGGGCTGCAGAGAATGCATGGGCAGAGCTCCACGCAGACCGCAAAGGTCTACAAAGAATGCAATGGGAGAGCTCTGCAAAGACCACGAAGGGCTACAGAGAAAGAGGACAGGGCTTCGTGGAGATGGCTGGAGCAGGCCAATGTAGGCTCCACCATTACATGCCCAAGAAGCGCAACGTTCATGTGTTCTTGATCTGCATATAAGTTGTATTGGCTATTAACTTGTAATACACACACTTAACTTACCGTTCCTGGTCCTCTTTTTGTGGCCATATGGGCTACACGGATGTTGAACTGTCTTGTGGATGCTGCCTCCCCTACCCGCTCGGTCAACTAAAAGATTCATTGACTGAGAAAACAGTAATCACTGTCCTGTGGGCCTGCACCGTGAAAGAGAGATAGAGGGTTTCTATGGGATACATTGCTCCTAATCGAAGGCACAGAGGCTTTGGGACGCAAATTTTTCCTCCGCGGGGAGCATATAGTATCATTTATTTTGTTTTCGTTTATTCATCTGTGCTGCTGGACATGGTTAATCATTTGCTAAATACAAGGATTGTGTATAATAAATATATAAATATGTTATAACCGGCCAGGAGCCTCGTGAACAAGTCCCTGCTGAGTCTCTGTCCAGCTCTACCCAGTGGCACAGCCACGGTAGGAGCCAGCGGGGTACCACTTTCCTCCAATCATCAAGCCCTAGGGAAAGCCCTAAGAGCATTAGGGCACAGGAGATGTAATCTACCAAGTTGTCCAAAGAATCTTTTGAAGGCTTCATAATTCCAGATCATGCAATGCCCACCACACTGATATTGCTAATCTCAACAGTTTGCATTACTTGGACATAATATGTATAGCAATGTTGGTTTAACAATCGCTCTCAAACCATCCTATTCCACATCTTAGCAAAGATACCGAAATCTAGAGGCCAAGGGCTCACACCCAAACACAATCACTGTGACAGAGGAACCTCTCACTGAGTGTAGCGGTAGGTCTACAAGAACTAACTGATCACTATAACCAAACAATTATAGAAAAATGGAGGATGTAGCCCCACTTCACCTCAAAGGGCACAAATACAAAAGATCACACTCTTTGTATAACCAACACTTAGATGAAGAAAGGAAGACACTAAGACGAGCTGAGAGATCATGGAAGCATAATCCCTTGTGGACACACCAGAAACTACTGCGGGGGAGAATAAATAAGTACAAAAGAAGCGAATGCCAGAGCAGCTTTCTTCATATACCAACTAGATAACGCCAGAAAAACAGCTGATGAAACTATTCGAAATTGTCAATCAAAAGGAACCAGCAACCCCACCGAGGACATCACTTGACTGAGTCTTGTGAAGCATTCTCAACCTTTCATGAAGAGAAAATTATTATTTTAAAAAATGTTTTTAAAAATCAAAGACAATCACAATCGACATGGAAAGTAAACAAGAGTGGATTGAATAATCCTCGCCCCCAAGTGGGGATGTCAACCTTTGAGAAGGCCGATACTCTCAACTAGCCCACGAAATCCAGAAATGAGTCTACTTGGAGCAAATTCAACCCCCTCAATTAAGAGGAGATCAATATCATAATGCCAAATAAATCAACCTTGAATTTCAACAACCTCATCCCCTCTGTGATCATGAAGGCCTCTGCGATCATTAAGCACATTAGTCAACTGGTTTTCCCCCTCTGGACAAAGATTGTTAATGCATCACTAACTCAAGGCAAACCTCTGACTGCTTGAAGATTTATAAGTAACTCCAATCCTCAAAAAGAAAAAACGAAGCATGCTTGACAGACCTAAACAAGTTTCCTTCAGACTCCACGTCATCTTCTCGCGAAACTATTGGAAAAATGTCTACACAATCAACTACGTCAGCAAATTTAACAAGCTCACTTTCTCAACAAGATTCAGACAGGAATACTGCACAGAAACAGTTATCCTGCACATGATGGTCGACGCTCCAAAAATTCTAGACCAAAATGAGTCTTGCCTGCTCATTCCCCTCAACCTTTTTTCGGAGTTCTACACGGCCAATCACAGTACGATCCTAGAGCTACTGGAACACAGAATGGGGCAACCCAGAAACGTTACAAAATATTTCACCTGTTTTCTGAAAAAGCGCCCACAATGAGTGGACTGCTCACTAGCTAACAAATCCAAAGGTGAAGTGTGGAGTCCCTCAAATATCAACCATTGCCCCCCCACTCCTCCTCAGCCACTGTATGGAACTGCTGATGAATGTTCTCAAGCAAGGGAACCTTGTGTCTCCTGTGTGTGGCAATGGCATGCAGCTACACTTAAAAAGGACCTCCTTGGAGAACATCAACAGAGTCAATGACACCCTATAAAAAACCCAAACCTGGCTGGCACAAAAATCATCTCACATTAAACAGCCTAAAAGCAGAATTCCTAATTTCCTCGCCCAACCGCTTCACTCCCATTTTAAAATGGTTCAACCACCTACACGCTTTCAATTGCAAACGAGCCATCATGAAATCAACAAAATCCCTCCTAATCAACCAGTATAAAAACCTTAATACGCAAGCATACCCAAGCGCAGCCCCACGTAGTGTGGTTTACTAATGCAACCTACTAGGAAGGTGAAGCAGTTCATCCCGTCACCAGATTTCAAGATCGCAGTGCAATCCACAGTCTTAACCAGACTGGCCTATGGTAGTGCAAACCTCATGGGTTTACAGAGGTCAGCAGCAGCTCCACTCAAGGAGACCCTTAATTCCCCGACGAGACTGATCACAGAACAAGACATTTTGACGGTGTCCCACCATCTCTCAAGTTTCTCCACCGACTCCCTTTCTAAACCAGGATCCAGCTGAAAATTTCGTTTCTAACTTAAAAAGCCCCGCGTAATGTTTCACATATGTACTTTACAGAAAAGCTTGCAATCTCAACAGGAAGCCGCTACCTAAGGAGTACCAACTCTCTACGGCTGGAGTCCCCGAGATATCGAAGAGAAAAAAAAGAAAAAGGAGGACTTAGTCCTGCATCTTCTACGTGTCTGCCTCAATCTTAAACTTTCTTTTACCTGAGATTCGAATTGACTTTCAAATGTAGCTTTCAGGAAAGAGGTTAAATGGTTTCTACTAAACAGATTCCTTTGATAATAACCGAGACCCGGGATGATCCAGGGATCACCCGACTCCCTCTTACTTAAAAAATAGAAGACAACAGGTCTCATATCCTTGAGTCATGTTTGAGCTTTATAAAATAAATAGGTATTATCCATGGCTTTGCTATCACATTAACCCAGCCTAGGAGCAATGGGGCAGTGTATATTAAGGGGTTGCCGATATATGAAATGTGTTTTTGAATGTTTTTTTAAAATTAGATTTTTGCAGTTTTTTACTGTTTTACATTTAACATATTTAAATTTTTTAGGCACAGGGAGATTCAATGATTGGGTCACAATCATACAATTTTCAGTAAGTGCTGAATCTCAGATTAGAACCGAGGCCCAAGATTTCAGGTTGGCAACCAACCCTCTAGAGTACACTTCACCCTGCCCGATTATCCTCCAACACACTTCTTCCAAACTTTGGACTCCCCCCTTGAGAAAAATAAGGTAATCAGATTTGAAAATAAGGTGTCCACCCACTTCTTGTGATTACTGACAGTTGCCATTCAGTCCTGGTCGCTCTCAACCTAATGCATTCTGGGTGTTGTAGTCTTGTTTTGCTTCCATTCTACAATTCAGACACAAACCTGATAGCAATGATTTTTAGATAGAAAGTTCAGGAATGTAATCCATGACGGCCTGGAGCGAGGTGGCCACCCTATTTGCAAAATATTCTACCACGAAGGATTGACCAAGGTAATGCACCGCTTGGCATCAATTATACAGTCAACGAGTACAATATCATCACGTTGACGGAGTCCTAAATGCCTGCCTCCAATGCTAAATGCAGTTACTTTTTAGCTTGCATTACTATACAGAGCACATTTATCAGAGGAAATATTAACTTCAATTTAAGTTTTTATGAAATTCTCCCTCACAAAACCAATAACACTTGGGACAATATGTCTTCGGTCAGCAGAGGTGAACTCCCCACCATCACAAAATACCTAAAATCTAACAGGTACTTCATGAATACCCTTCCCAAGATCATTAAAGCTACCTTCCAACTATTCGAACATGCAAGGTGCTCTAGGATTCAGCCTTCCAGGGAACCTTGCCAGTTAGGCTGAGGATCAGCCACAAATATGCACGTAAAAACGACATTGACCAAAACCTAGCCGCCAATGTAAGACATTTTCCAAACATACCATGGCTCAAAAAAGAAATCACAAGAGGTATCCAACCAATGAATTACTTTTATCAACAAGGAACACCTTTTAACGGAATGTCAATGTGGCTTTTGTGATGTCTACGGTATGGAAATAGCCATTCTTAAGTTTCCAGATGACATTCACTGCATCACGGATGCCTACCTCCTGGTTGTCCTCTGTGTCTCAGCAGTCTTGAATTCAACTGTTTACGACAAATGCATACCAGTTGTGGACATTGGGTTTTGAGGCCAGATTCTGTGCTGGTTTGCATTACTTCCTATCAAATAGTCCCCAAGAAGGAAAGATGGGAAAGCTCACCTCTGGCAGTACTTTGATGTCTTGCAATGTGCCCTAAAGATCAATCCTACCTCCCAGGCTTCCCAATTTATATCAGAAACCTCAGATTTCTGTACTCAATAGAGATGGTATCCGTACATCAATAAACAGAAGACACAAGCCTTATTACACTTCTAAATACATCATCAATTAACATGCTCATCCTTCCTTCCTGTTCGGTAAGCTTAGATGTTAAAAAAACTTCCTAATATTGAATCCCGAGAAACAGAGCTCCTACTCATCATGTCTAGATACACATTTGATCATTCTTTCTCCTAAGAGCTAGTAGTGGATGTCTTCTACCCTTCTGTATTCTCCTTAGTTGTCATCTAAACTTCACTGTGTTCTTTGGACCATGTATCAGCAATAGAGGACTTCCAACGATCAAATTCACTCCCTTAAAAAGAACAAGCATTTACTTCCTCCTAGCAATTATGGATCTTTAACACTGGCCCTTGTCATCTCTAAGCTGGACTGTGGCAACATCCTATGTGAAATTGTACCAGAGTAATCTATTGCCTTACTTGAAGGCAGTTCTACTCTCCACTGCTAACCTTGTAATATTTCCAAAAAATGACTACTTTTCTCCTTAACATTTTTGATTTTTTTTTTTTTTAAAGAATACAATGCCTACTCATAGAAGCTAGACTTATACAAATCTTTCCACAGCCCCCTATGGAAAAAAGTTTTCGAAAGACTCAGATGACCTGCAGCACAATACATGTGGCAGACTCCTAAGCTGGCAGAGCCTGGTGAAGTTTCCCTGGCTTGGGTGATCTGAAATTTGAAGGATGTGCCCCCCCTGTGGACTTGAAGATGCCGAGTTCACTGTAAGAAAGACAGAACAGACTAGAAAAGCACAAAGAGTTAGGGGCACATCTTTCCAGCTATGCAATAACTTTGGTATCTACACTATCGTAAAAAGCATTCCCCATATTAGTGGTCAGAGGGCCAATCCCAATGTAGCCACCTAAACAGAATACAGGTCAACAAAAACAATTTTCTAGTTATCTACGCCCAAGCTCTGTAAAAAATGGTTAAATAAGCAAAAAGATTACAGATTCACATACCCTCTTTCTCTCATTTTGTTATCGGTTCACCTTGACCCTCTACATAGAAACAAACTGCTGACCTCAATTATTCCTAACACGCACCTCCTGTCCTGAAGAGAGGCAAACCATACAGAATTCCGTGGTCAAACTTATCTTCGACCTCCCAGAGTGAACCCACATCACCCCCACCTCAAGAAGCTCCACTGGCTCCCCATTCAGAAGAGATGTCAATCCAAGATGCTGATCCATATCTACAAAGCCCAACACAACCTAGGACCAGCATACATCAACCACCACCTGAAATTCCACCAACCCTCCCTTTCCCTCCGCCGAAACAGTGGAAGATGCTCCTTCTCCTTCCTCGCCGAGAATTCATAGAAAGACCTCTCCCTTCACCTCTGGCCCTCATCCTCTCAGTTGGAATTCAGGAAGGGACGCACAACCTGGCTGTTCTACTGAACCCTCCAAAAGCAGCAGGTTCTCAGTGCACGGATACTCTCACAGGTGATTAGCCATGCTTTAGAAGTCCTGTTTGATTGGCCTTCTCTAGAAGAGCACAGTGCTCAGTCTTTACAACATACACCATTCAGACAATCCTCTTGACATTCTTGTCCGTGTAAAGTCAAATGGAAGGGTACAGAAGACCCTAATTATGGTCAATGTCTTTCTCACATCTATCATCTGAGAGTTGCTTTTTTGCATACACCTTAGAGCACAACTTCCCAATCTTGTCGTTAACACAACCTTGTATTCATTTAGTTACGCAAGAGCAAACCAGTTGCAAACCCACAAACCTTCATTTCTGTAGTTTTAAGATGGTTACACACTAGAATTGAATAACCATCACCCTCCGACAGCCACACTAATGTCCCATTCGAAGGACTTGAGTCCCTCTATATGCCAAACTTCCCTGACGCCTGCTCACCTTCTGGAAACAGTCATTGAAGGACAGGTTGTGCCTGATGGAGTCTTTCCAGCCTTGATAGTCGCCTTTAAAGAAAGGGAAGAGCGTAGCGATGTCCTTCACAATCTGAAAGAATCAGAAACAACGGTTACAACGATCTGCATAATGGACATTTGGTTGACAAGCTGTAATAAGAGAACATGCATATGAAAAGGACTTGTTCCTGGAGAAGGTTGTAGAGGATTTTTAAAATAGCTAGAAAATAATGAATGATTTAGGAGTGCTTCAGTTAGCATAACTAAGCCACTTCAGGCTGCCTTCACAATCATTCACGAAATGCTGCAGATTTCAGAAAAACAACAAAAAATACAGCTTCCGCCCTGTGCTGCCTCAATACGATTGTATAAGATTTGTTGCTCCTTTGGTTTCTTAGCCTATTATCTGCTGTAGTTGAACAAGCTATTGTATCCCCATGTATCTAATGTTTGATTTCATATCCCTAATCAAACAGCTTTATCCAATGAGATGCCTTAGAAAGTAGGAGTTACTAGCGGTGTTGTACCGTAAATAGATTGGTTGTCATGAATGAAACATTTTTAATCCAACCCTTTTAAGCAATGTTACGCTATGAAATGTGTGCGCCTTCTGGCCCTAAAACATTATAAAAGACGTGTTATTTTGGAAGAGAGCCCGATATCCTGGACTTTTCTTTAGAGACGCACTATAGGTCAGTCTAGAGGCAGATCTACTTGGACACTTATAATTATTCGAATTAGTAGTTAACCAACTACTTTTTGCTTTCTGCAATAATATTCTTTACTAAATCCAATAGGCTGATAACTTTAGAATTTTGTCGGGAATAGATTTTATTTATAGCCTTGGACTAAGTCTATGACAGACTCCCATAGTCCGATAACCACCGAGCAACCCTTTAAATTTCTTAACTAGAGTGTTGACATTCGTTTAAGGGGAGTACAGATCTCAGGGGTCCTCGGACTAGATGGGATGTGTCCTTAATGGAAACAATTTTGTTAAGGTTAACGGGGTAAATATGGTTTATAACTTAAAACCTTAAATGACAGAAATTGAAGTGTTATGTTAACATCAAAAAGAGGACATATACAAACCTGAAAAATATAAAACCTTTGTGATTTTCTCTTGTTTAAAAAAGTGACTAGATCAAGTAAGTTATGAAGGTGCACTCTTCTTTATATTTTGTAGCAGCTTGTTACATTGTGCTGTACATAAAGAGATACCATTTAAAGAGTTAGATACAAAACAGAATGGTTATTTAAATTTTGTAAACACGGTTTCAATATCGCCCTCGCCGCATGCCGTAGACGGACTGAAGGATTTTTTGTGCCAGTTTTGATGGTTGTGACCGCTAGCATGGGTGCATCATCAGCAAGCAATGAATAAGTGTGTCAGCATTTTCGCCTACAGCTATCAGTATTGGAGCGCATTTATTTTGAGTTTCAGTTCACAAACATACAGGGTTTGAAAGGACAACACTGCAATGGGGGGTGGTTTGCAACATGTCTTGCCTCTGACCTCCTGTGACCCTTCACCTCTTTGCCTCAGCCGCCCCCTGCCGTTTGCCCGCTCTCTCTCAATATGCTGCTCCCGCCTCCACCCTTCCCCCTTCTGCCCACATTGGGAAAGCAAAAAAAAGGCAATAGTTAAAAAAAAAAAAAAAAAATTTAAAGAAAAGAATTTTGGGGGATTTATTTTCCCCATAGATTTGCATTGAAATGGGAGCAATTTTAGGCGGGAAAAAGCTACATTGAAGACAGTTTTGTGCTTTAAAGAATCTGGAGTCTCCCGCATGAATCTGGTCTGTTGGCATGGATGCTCACCTCACATTCTGATGCCTTTCTTTCTCCATCCCTTGTCATTCCCACCTCCAAATTTCTTTTATTCAGTGCTGCTTCAATTTTCCCCATCTCCCCCTCGTGTCCTTACAATCCCCCTTTTCCATTTCTCCCTCTTTAGGCTCTCGCCCACCCATATCACAGTCTCCCTTGGTCTCACTCTTTCATCCCCTGAACTTGCTGGATTATATTGCAAAATGTATTCAGAGTTTACTACCACTATGTGGGTTGCTGAAGCGCTTGTCTACAAGCGTAGCAGGCTCCACTGTGGAGGGTGTGTGGTTGGAAGTGCATTGTCTTACTTTTGATAATTTGTGCAAAGTGTTTCCATGTCTTGCGTGATGACCAGTCGAGGTGGTGAAGACAAGTAGACCGTCCCCTCGCTTCAAAAAGCTAAAAAGACCACTTGCTAAAGGCTGTTGCAAGGACATCCTGTCTGTGTGAGGAACCCTGCCTAGACAAGGCTGCTGCCGCTGCAGCCTATGGTGGCTGCCTTCTGTTCTGAGGTCAATAGAGATCACCCATCTTTAACCCCTTCCACGCTCATGACGAGCTCAGCTCGTCATGAGTTACGCCTGTCGTACGCTCATGACGAGCTGAGCTCGTCATGTAACGCGCCTTTTTGAAAAAGCCAGCGCACAGCGGGAAAACCCGCAGCGCGCAAGGTGTTAAGAACTCAAGATTCTTGCTGGTGAACCTTTGGTTTGTGTGTGGATTGCCCAAGGTGCCCTACCCTGTTCACCCTCCGCTCATCTTTGCGAGTCTGATCACTAGATCCAAGACTAATCGAAGAAACCATCCATGAGCTACAGAAAATTGGGTTAGCCGTTTGGGTGATGGATAATCTGGGTCCTGATGTGGCTCCCACATAAGGCCATTTCTGTCAGCATCCCTGAGCTGGGTTTCCCAGTAGCTCTGGAACCTTAACTGAACAAGCATTGGCATAGCCAATAGGTCTCGCTTTTAGAACCTTATAAGTATTTAGTTATGCAGCACAATATCCTTGGTGCAACAACAACTGTTGCATGGCTAAACACTTATAAGGTCCCAAAGGCGAGACCTATTGGCTATACCAATGCTTGTTACACTTGTTAACACTATCTAGGCATTGGTTACACCTCATTTGTTCCAGTTTAACACTCAAATATAGCAACAAGCAACCAGAAAGGTGACCAGTCAAGCTTTGGAAAGGGCCTTCTGGGTCAAGCGACGGGTAAGTCCAGGAGCTTCGATGTAGCAGAAAGCAATCAACAATTTCAGGGAGCTCAAAGTAGACGGGGGATGGGTAAACCAGGTTCGAACAGAGTGTGGAAAATGTGTTATTGTGTTGTACAACTCTCACAGCCACAGCTAATAAGTCCTAAACAAGGAAGAACTTTCTATAATCCTAGAACTAGGAAGCATATCGCAGTGGTGATTTTAGATATAGCAAGGTCTAAACTCATGGCTATCACCTACATTGAAGCATGCACCGTGTAAATATAGATGTTGCATTTAACTTGCATCTTTGGGTGACCTCACAAATATTTTGCTATGGACCAATTCACTCTGAGCTAAATCAAAATTGGGCTGACCTCGCAAGCATGCACCTGCAACCTGACTCGCTCTCACAATACTCAATGCAGTTCCCTCAGAATTAGTGCACGATTAAACCTTGGGGCTCTGGATCAGTTCGGTTCACAGTGTTGCAACCACATCTAGAACATGATTAATTCCCTACACTCTCCGATTAATTTATGTTACAAGTTATTCTCTGCATTTAATTTATTATTATTTGCGTGGACAATACAGATTAATATGCAATAACAGATAAAGTGAATCCATGGAAACAATAATTCTCAAAGACCTTTCTAGAGCACACTTGTCATTTTGAGGTAATTGTTGTTCCCTTACAGATGGAACTGGGTTCTTGAACACCAAGCAGCTCTCAGCTCTCAATTTCCACATCTAACACTGAAAATGAACAACTTCCTAAACCCGATGTACAATACTTTGTATTTATCATCCATTTAACGCACACTAACCTCGGATTGAAATAAACAAGTGGCAGTGGTATTCTTAGTGGATTTCCAGAGACATCATTTACACTTCTGCAAACCCAGAAATTCCCCCAAAAATAGTTTGAAGCATACAGAATGACCTGTACATATTTGTAGAATGTTAAGGAGCTATAACATACCAACCATGGAACTGTAATATACCATCGATCATTACACTGCAACGGAACAAATTAATTTTTTGAGCATCAACCCGACAAAATGTTTATTTGTACTGCTCCCGCAGTAGAGTCCAATACTAAACCCAACACTTTATCACCTGCAGGTATATCCTCATCCAATGCATTAATATACTTAGACTCCCCTATCCGAACACGACAACATAGCAGCCTCCAGTAAACGAGAAATCCTAGAAAAGCGCTGAAACAGTGCCCAGCCTCAGAAACAGCCATGTATGTAGCAGAAGCAAAATTACTTAGCTATCAGAGGCAAACTGAAAAACTAGCAAAATGTTTCCCTCCACTAATTAACTAGCTGTAACGCCGAATTGAATGAAGGGTAACAGCTTACAGAACATTATATCTACAATAGAGTAAGCTTTTTAATCTGGATAATTGGATAGTGGAAATGCTTTTGCAATAAACATCAGATGTCTGGCCACAATCACGGACAACTCTAATGCCCCCGACATTACTGAAGAAGTCTCTAATTAAAAACCCTATCGTCATTTTGATGCACCTATATTGCCTGATAGGAGGCCGGGGCTTTGTTAGGTCTGTGGAAAAGCCAGACGAAGCATTTAAGCGTGAACGTGTGTGCTCTTTTGTGGCAAAAACCAAAGCCAGGTACAGAGAATGCATCGCACAATGTATAAAGGGATACTGATTCAATTACCGTATTGTGCTGCTCTTATGAGACAGCGGAGTCCTCCAAAAGATAGTGACATGTTTGCTGCAAAGAAAACAGCAGGGCTTGGGGAGGAAAATATGTAGATTCAAAGATAAGAAACATTCTAAACGGGCACAATGCTTTAACAACCGCGCACCCCTCGCGCTGAAAGTTTTTTTTAAAACATGCATTGGCCGCGCGACGCTTGTAGTAATGCAGCAGCACGAAAAAGTGAAAGTGATCGTGCTGGAAGGGAGGCAGATGGCGTATGAGTGCGTGCACGCAAGCGTTAGGCCACCAAAAGCCTGTGGCAGCACTTTAAAACCCAGATACGAAATGTCTCGCAATGTAGCGCATGCGCTGGCTCAGCGAGACCTAAAAAACGCACGGTTTTTTATTAAATTAAGTGAATCCACTTCAGTACTGAAAATTTGAATCAATTAGTGAGTGAAGGTATCATGGTCACAGCCTGGTTATTGCATTGCGCACACCAATAGAATATAAGCAGTGGATTCTTAATGGCTTCCAGAGAGGATGGTTTTCTTACCTGGGACAGCTTCAGCTTTTTCTCCGGGGAATTCTGGATCACCAGGGCGATCATGGCCAAGTAGGTATACGGTGGCTTGGAGTGCCGCTGGTAGTTTTTTTTCCTCTTACTTTTATTGCCATTGATTTCTTCTCCTAGAAGATCGGTTTGCTTTCCTTCCCTTTCACTAGAGCCACATATCTCAGCGGGCATGTCATTCCTAGAATGTAGAGTGAGCTTTTCCATGGGTTTGTAGTCTGGAGCCTTCTCCGTGGTGCACCTCGTATGCTGTATCGAGGGAGCTGGATAGCCGGCCCCGGGGTTGAAGAAGGGATATCCGTAATACAGTGGGCCGTACATGTCAGAAGCTGGGCGAGGGGCTGTTCTATACTGCTGCAGGGCACTCAGTTCACTGAGGTTCTGGTAAAGATGCCTCTGATGCTCAGTTGTAGCAGCAGATCCTAGGGTAGGGACGGCAGGATCTCTCATATTGATAAAATCGACAGGTCCCGTTAAGTTGATCGAAGAGGCCTACCACCGATCGAATCCCAACCAGAAGTCAATGGAGAGGGACAACTGTGATGAAAGGCACTCGAGGGTCAACCGGATCGTTCCTGCGAGTGATCAAGTGAAACAGAGACCATTAGAATTGTACAAGAGGTGAGAGGCTACCAACAGGAGAGGTGAGAGGCTACCAACAGGTGAGGACAGAGACAACAGGACAGCGGGGGATGGGGTAGATGCAGGACACAGCACAGTTGAGAAAGTAACAGTGATCATTTGTAAAATTGAAAGAAAACGTTTTGGCAAATCCTCACTAATAATTTCGAATGCAAAAAAAATGCAAGTTGATCTAAAATGTAGATATTCGAGTGTTGCTATAAACTCAGCATGAAGCAAATTGGGAATCTCTTCACATATAAAAACATTGAATTTCATCAATACCTGAGACACACCTGTATTTGAAGGTCTCCTCTGCTCCACTGATTCAGCACTTAAAAAACTGCTTTCAACTCATTCAGATCTGGATGTCCAGGACCTCCATCTTAAAGTCCCTCCCGCACTCCCCCGCCCACCCAAAAAAAACCTGGAAAAAAAGAGTTTCTGCTGCTCACAAGAACAGGCAGCAACTAGTACATACTTGGATGGATTCAAACCCCAACTTTTACCCAATGCCAAATCCCTTGGAATCACCCTGACTCCAAACTCACCCTCTAGGAGCAGATCACCAAGAATACTAAAACCGCCCATTAACAGCTCTCTCTACTGCCATGCAAGGCCTAGTGCTCTTACTATGGACGGTGGTAATACTATGCTCCAAGGCGCACAAGGCACCACTTGGACTCCCCATTAAGGTCACCCTACACCAACAGCACACTTTGTCAAGGATCTGAAAACAATATGATCACTTCACCCCCATCCTGATAGAGCTCCTCTTGCCAGCCCGCACCATCTTCAAAACCACGTTGACTCCAGTTCTTCTCACACCATTCAGAATCCTACGTAACTAATTTAATTACAGTATATTTGTGAGGATTACAATAGTCTCAGTAATAATTGATAGCCGTTTCATTTTGCTCTTCTCAAATGCTGATGAGCAGTATTGCCAAACAATATTTCATTGGATGAACAAAGCACATTTCATTGTAATAACAAGCATTTACAATGCAATGGTTTCGCCTTTTAAAAAGTTTGAGCTATTGGCATTGTAAATGACAAAATTAGTATTTATGTGTTGGTTTTGAAAACAGATAAATACATTGCATTGTCATTTACAATGCCAATAGTTTAATCTCTGGCAAATGCCACACAAAAACACACAGAGCCACACACACAGACCCACACACACACAGACCCACATACACACACACAGAACCACACACACACACAGACCCACACACACACACACAGACCCACACACAGACCCACACACACAGACCCACACACACACACAGACCCACACACACAGACCCACACACAGACCCACACACACAGACCCACACACACACAGACCCACACACACACAGACCCACACAGACCCACACACACAGACCCACACACAGACCCACACACACACACAGACCCACACACAGACCCACACACACAGACAGACCCACACACACACACACACACAGACAGAGCCACACACACACAGAGCCACACACACACAGAGCCACACACAGAGCCACACACAGAGCCACACACAGAGCCACACACAGAGCCACACACAGAGCCACACACAGAGCCACACACAGAGCCACACACAGAGCCACACACACACACCCACCCACACACACCCACCCAGAGCCACACACACACACCCACCCAGAGCCACACACACCCACCCACCCAGAGCCACACACACCCACCCACCCAGAGCCACACACACCCACCCACCCAGAGCCACACACCCACCCAGAGCCACACACCCACCCAGAGCCACACACCCACCCAGAGCCACACACCCACCCAGAGCCACACACCCACCCAGAGCCACACACCCACCCAGAGCCACACACACCCACCCAGAGCCACACACACACACCCACCCAGAGCCACACACACACACCCACCCAGAGCCACACACACACACCCACCCAGAGCCACACACACACACACACACACCCACCCAGAGACACACATACACACACCCACCCAGAGACACACACACACACACCCACCCAGAGACACACACACACACACACCCACCCAGAGCCACCCACACACACCCACCCAGAGCCACCCACACACACCCACCCAGAGCCACACACACACACACCCACCCAGAGCCACACACACCCACCCACCCACCCAGAGCCACACACACCCACCCAGAGCCACACACACACCCACCCAGAGCCACACACACACCCACCCAGAGCCATACACACCCACCCAGAGCCACACACACCCACCCAGAGCCACACACACCCACCCACCCAGAGCCACACACACCCACCCACCCAGAGCCACACACACCCACCCACCCAGAGCCACACACACCCACCCACCCAGAGCCACACACACCCACCCACCCAGAGCCACACACACCCACCCACCCAGAGCCACACACACCCACCCACCCAGAGCCACACACACCCACCCACCCAGAGCCACACACACCCACCCAGAGCCACACACCCACCCAGAGCCACACACCCACCCAGAGCCACACACACCCACCCACCCAGAGCCACACACACCCACCCACCCAGAGCCACACACACCCACCCACCCAGAGCCACACACACCCACCCACCCAGAGCCACACACACCCACCCACCCAGAGCCACACACACCCACCCAGAGCCACACACACCCACCCACCCAGAGCCACACACACCCACCCACCCAGAGCCACACACACCCACCCAGAGCCACACACACCCACCCAGAGCCACACACACACTCAGGAGAGCAAGTACAGCGAGGGGGCAGGGAAGCAAGCACAGCGAGGGGGCAGGGAAGCAAGCACAGCGAGGGGGCAGGGAAGCAAGCACAGCGAGGGGGCAGGGAAGCAAGCACAGCGAGGGGGCAGGGAAGCAAGCACAGCGAGGGGGCAGGGAAGCAAGCACAGCGAGGGGGCAGGGAAGCAAGCACAGCGAGGGGGCAGGGAAGCACTTCCTCTCACTCCCAGACCCTCCCAACATCCCATCAGCCTTGCGCAACATCCGAGGGCTTAACCATCCCTGCATGACACACGGTCAGCAACGGCCTCTTGGGGTCCGAGGGCATCCGTGTATCATGAACACCACAGAGAACAAGGGGATTCCAGTGAAAGACTGGGTACGGATTGGGGCGCAATTAAGCCAACAGACCAATTCTCCTCGTTTGTGCAACACAGGCCCACCTTACAGTAGGTGCAATCATGGAAAAGCACAGGCTAAATCTTCAAGAGGTGGGCATAGTTTGCCAGCCCCCTTCACTCGTGTTCTGGGAGTATTAATCAAAGATGAACCCGTCAACGTACACTCGCGGCTCAGTAAACATGACCTAGCAGTCACTACTACTTTAAATGCTACGGCAAACTTAATGAATGGTTTGACAGCTAATACACCCAGCCAAGTATTACTCGCAGAAACTAGTAAGAAACATGGCCCGCTCATTATTTGAGGAGTAGGCAATATGTCAGATGTGAAAATCCAATGTTGGGAATAACAGATGCCCCATCCTTTTGCCCCTACTCATCCTTCACCAATTCATCAGAGTCTCAGATGGGACATGTGTGCTTTTGCTCGTTTGGAAGAACTTTACCGCCCTTATCCTTTCTGCAGACACACGACCCATCATGTAGCGCCACTGCCCTACAGCCTTCCGAATGGCCCTCGTGCACAGCTAACCAATGGCTCTTTTGCAGAGCTCCAAGCTACCACTGTTAATACCAGTACTCATAGCATCTACTGCAGCTTCCATTGCCTCTTACACATTGCATCTCTCCTACAGAACAAAACAGCTCATACCCAACAGCGTCTGTCCTGAACACACCACCGGCAGAGCCACCGCTGTATGGAACTGTCATAATCCGTTATACCGCCCCAATGCTTCTCCGCAGCCTACCTGCGTTTACCCTCCACAGCTCATCGGTCCCTCTCCAGCTAGGACCATAACATACACTGCCCACCAGCCTCTCCTCCACAGCTTATCAGTGCCCCTCCCGCACAGACCACCGGCGCTAGTGCGTTTACCCTTCGGTCCCGAATTAGTTTAATTACATATACATCCAGCTCCCACGGTACCACTGAAACATCCCAGTGCCCAGGACTCACCATGAAGTCGCTACCGAAGCTGTCGTCACCGCAGGGCTCCTTCCTCTCCATGGCTCTCACCCGCTGGATAAAGCTCCGTAGGATCACCGCCTGCTCCATGCTGCCTTGCGACATGCCCGTTCCCCTATATCAGCAATTGCCCTTCAAGCCCCCATCCAGCCCCGTGCCGGGTCGCTCATCACGCCCGGCGGCTGTTCCCAGCCTGGCTACTCTTCCTAGGCTCGGCGACTCCTCCGGGTAAGGGAGGGACTGGCCGGAACTGGGGGCGCCGAGCCCTCCAACGCCCACATAGAAACAGCAGACGGACGCTACGTTAGGAACCGTGCGTGCGTGAACAAAGAAGAAGGACTGGGGATCCGTCGCCGTGGAGCTAACGTGCTGCCATCATCCAATGGGAGCGAACTCAGTCGCCAACTAGAAAGGAATTGAATTGTAGACTGACCAGGTTAACCAGACGGAGAAAGAATGTTTTGTTGAGTATTAGTCAACATGTTGGAGCGGGAATAGCTCGGAGTCTCCAGTATTGACGACCTAATGTGGGCGGATTCAGTAGGCACACGGACAGCGGGAGGCGGGTGGGAACACGAACAGCGGGAGGGGGGGGGGAACGGGCACACGGTCAGCGGGGGGGGCGTGAACGGGCACTCACCTGGACTTCTTCCGGCGGCCGTGGTCGGCATAATGACGAAAACAAACACCTAAAAAAAAAAAAACGAAACTCCGCCCACCGCCCGATGACAATGCAAAAAGGGTGGAGAGGGAAAAAATCTCGGGAACGCCCACGAATCTGGTCCGGCCTTGACGGACAGATCCGGCTTCTAATGGCTAGCCTCCATTTATGGAGCTAGCCAATGGAAGAAGGGGCGGATTCAAGTACTGCATACTGCAAAACAAAAGATGTCTCCTGGGCGGAGCTAGGAGCTCCGGCCCCAGGCGAAACCTAAAAACGAGAGACACAGACAACACACGCCTTGTCCATTACACTGGACTTGTTCAAGGGATCAAATCGGTACTAAGATTCATCTGAGTCAGTAGAGTAAGTTGCCAATCAGAATCAGTCAGAGTGATCACTTTCAGCATAGTAAGCACTATTTGTTTTGTAACTTGGAATCCAGTATGGGAAATTGCGTGGACAGTTTGTAAGTGCTATCTCTTTATCAGTAGAGCACCCAAGGCTTAGTTCAGTGAAATGTTCCCAGCAGGAGGTACTTTATCCCTTATATTGGGCTTCGGTGGCATCAATTGTGATGTCATTAGGATCACAGTCCTCTGGCATCACTTCCAGTGACTCTGTCAAAGTTCATATGATGTCACTTCCTGTGTTGTCATTGATTTCAAAGGGAGGCTGATGTCACTTCCGTTACCCTTGCCATTTTGATGAATTAATGTCAGCGGCTGGCCAGTACAAATTTAAGACACAGAGGTCAGACTGTTGAAAGTCAGTTGCAAGTAGCTTATATAGTCAGTTAATAAAAAAATATAACAGTAAGCTCCAGAATTATTGCTGTCCAATGGCCCCTACGCCATGTATGACACCGTTGGCATACGCCGGCTTCTTAGTCCCATGAATACTGGGAAATTTGACTAATATTTACAATGCTGAAGGCGCACACAGAATGGTCGGGTAAATTTAACAGAGACACATAAACATGCTCACTGTGATTCACAAAGTAAACTTTCTAAGGTCATCTAAGTGGTCACATTCTTTCCTATCTGCAGAATACCAGTTCTCTCAGTTCAAGGGAAACTATTCGCATATTAGTGCATTCTGGGAGTTGTAGTCCTTTTTTCCCTTAATTTGAACAGACTGAAATAAAACACCGAATCACAATAGCTTTTAAAATGAAAGCACAGAATTGTAAACAAGGTGCACGTTTAACACGGGATCATCTAGCAAAGCTTTGTGCAGGAGGGTTTGTATGTGAGATGCTGGTACAATAGCTCATAACTACACTGGGGGCTGTGCCCTGAAAATCTATATGGGCGCGGTCCATGCCGGCTTTTCAGAAGAACCTTCAGCTACCTACAGGATTGTAGGTAAATTAATATCACGTAAGTAGCCTGAAAATACGGCTGTGTCTGTCTCTCCTGGACCTCGCTTGGACACCTGCAGGTAACAAGAGGCGGCCTCTGAAAGACACTCCGCCCGCCTTCGAGCCCCAGCCGACGGGTTCGTCCTGATGGACGTTCAGAGGACAGACAGCGCCTCTGTACAAACGGAACCCTTATTTAATGGTGTGTCAGCTGCCCTCAGTCCACCCAGATGCTCTAGGCGGATAAAACCAAGACGTGGGGGGATACCAGCCAACATTTGGGGCAGAGAAGAGAAAGACATAAAATAAATAATGTAAAAGGGACCACCATATCACAAACAATTTTCAAGATTTACAGAGAATGAGGGAGGGCTCTATGCGAAAGAAAGCTAGACATTAAAAATAATACGCGGGGGGGGGGGGGGGGTGATTGGTTGGCTTCGACCTATAGTTAGTTAAAATCAAGCTTTTTGGCTGAAATACCAGCAGACTTTCATCAAAGTTGGGAGTTTTGACACATATTCCAGTCCTCTTACTAGATAGGCCTCCCACCATGTCTCTGGACTTTTATTTGATAGCCTGTTGCATTCTGGGTGTTGTAGTCTAGGCTTCCTTCAGTGGACCCAGTCCACTCAACACACCTGGTAATGATTTGTAAGAGAAGCGCCTCGGACTGTAAACATGTGTGCCGAGTCACGGAGCCAGGCGGCACCGGCAGTGCCTCATGAATTACTAGAAAGATAAATAAGACAACAGCAACGAAGGTACAACGCCCCAAAACGTAAAGAAATGAACACAGTGAGTTGTGATAAAGGACAACCCGTCACAATTCCCTTCACAACTACAACCAGGACTTTGAGACTAAACAAGCATTGGCCTCCGGCCAGTGTCATCTTAAGGATTTTGAGAGCCCCGGGCAAGACATATTTTGGGGTTTCGCTGTACGTAAAAAAACCTGCATTTTATTAACCAATTGCTGGTAACTCAAGCCTGCAGGAGGCCAAACAAAACGTTATGTTAAACTTGAACAGGCTCACCCAAAACTATTGAATTCTGTATTGCGACGCCCAAAATCCTTAAGTTGACACCGGGTTGATAGTCACAGGGAGAGAGTGAGAGGTTTAGATAGAGAGAGAGTTCGCTTTCCTAGGGACCCCCTTGGAAGGTCGGGCCCGGGAGCATTGCCTACTTTGCCCAGGCCTTACAACGTCTTGGCCTCGGGTAACACAAACAGCAGAGCTCAGGTATGTTAAAAGGCCTTTTGCTGCCAAGTTTAATATCTTCGGTCTGTAAAAAGTTTTCAAACCTCCACTTACCATCGCCAAGGAACAGCCGTCAATCTCTTCTCTCCTCAGTCCACCTGTCTCGGAGAAGCCAGGTTCGTGACGTGTTAAAGAGCCAATGGGAGAGCTAGTAAGGCTCCCAGGATGGGGCGTGCGGTCCGGCCCACGTCCCGTGGAACTGATCGAGACTACAAGGCCCATAATGCCTTCTGAATGCTTCATCATTCAGGAAGTACGGCCATCCGTAGCCCCGCTATGCCGGCTCCTACTTCTGGCTGTCAACGGGGTTGACATGTTTCCAGTACAAATCCGTGTCATTTGGTATTTTAGTGAAATTGGCTCCATCCACGAAAATCTGGACTGCAACTCCCAGACTGCATTGGAATCTTAAATAACAATCAAATATGGGAACGTGTGAGCCCGTGATAAGTGTCTCCTCCCATAGCTTCTTATCTGTTCTTGCCTCCTGACAGTGCTGTTCGTCCAGCCCACGGGTACTCGCAAACATTGTCTCAGGGGCCACAAAGTATGGTCTGTGGTGTGCCCGAGGGCCGCATTGAAGCCAGCAGGGTCGGAGAGAGTCTTTGCGAGGAACAGGCTCAGGTGGGCTGAGGGGAAACCCGAAAACCTGGGGTGAATCCTGGCTTTCCTACTTGACCAAATTGTGTGATCCTAGGCAGCGTTTTATTTCACTTTGCCCCCTTTTTCTTCACTATTACTTATAAGAGTACCTCAAAATACTCCAATTCTGGATGTACGCTCTATAAAACATTCTCCCGTGTTTGATTTAATAAACTATAACGTTAATCCTGTATAACAACTAAGGCCACCCAGGGGGTCCATATGACCTTTGATGATTTACGGACTTGCCTCGTGTGAAGGTCAGGAGGGCCACGAGCGCCCCCCGGGCTGTACTTTGAGTATCACTGGTCCAGTCCTAGTTTTTCAGCCTACAGCCAAAGCATGCTGGGATGTGTAGTCCAATTCGTGTATAATGTGCTCAGCAAGTGAGACTTCCCAGCATGCACCCTGTTGCTATATGGAAAACCGGCTCTGGCTGTAAGTCAGGCCCGTGGCATGGACTCACTGACAGCTTCTCCGTCCTGAGCCTTTCACTCGAGGTTTGTTCCTGGACTAGAGAAACGTATTCAAGGAAGGGGAGAGCGGGGCTTCAGAGAGAGGCCATCATAAATGTGTGTATGAAAATATAAAAAGTAATAATATTGGACCACTTTGTCCCGCAACTATGATTGGAAATCTGAAAGTGCTCGTGCTGGTAGCATACATGCCAAGCCTGGCTGAAGGGTCACACAACACAAGGGGTCCAGGTGGCAGCTATATAACGGGCTCCTCCCAGATGTTGGCAACACCTGTATTTATTTAAGAGGTTTTAGAAGCAAATTGACCAGTTCCAAGATCTTGCCTCAGTAGCTTATCCAGTTCAGGTTTCTCATATTCCAATTTGTGGCTTGTAGTTCTGTTTACCCAATGGAACATCAGGACTATGAGTCCCAGAATGCAATGTAAAAACCTGGAGTGGGCAAGCTATTTCTGCATGGAACGATGACACTTGAGCGCTCTGCCAAATGGTGCCCTCAAGGGCGGAATCTTGCGGATTGTTTGTTTATATAACTCCGCAGAATTCCGTGGAGTGAAACTCCGTGAGTAACGGCCATCCCTAGGAATACTGCATATAAAAGTGCAAACAATGTTAACAAATAGCGTAACACACACACACTTGATAGTGTTGAATTGTACTTTGAAATTAGAAGAGCAACTGTGTAGTCTCATAAGGATGTTCACGTTTTTAAAAATCAGTTCAGCTCAGTTCAAAACTTTGTTTAGTTAATAAAAATCATTACAGTTGGCTAATATCTGATTAAAAAAGCAGCAAAAAAATTAAAAGTGCGATATGCCAGTAGCCTTTAATAGTAATTGATCAAAACCATTACAATTGACGAAAATCAGATAAAAACAACTAAAATGTTGAACGTGTGGTATACTAATAACCAATGTACAAATACTAAAAGTAATGTAGTCTTCACCAGAGGCTAAGTTCTACTGTGCATCCTGTCTTGTCATATTAGATATCGGCCAGTACGCATTAACGTGCGTTACACCCTTTGGCTGTCGGCCAAAGAATCACCAGTTACTTCTTGTCCTTCCGAGCTTGGCTAACATATTTTGTTATTAGGTTCTGCCCTTGATTTCGGCTGCGTGCTGCCGCAATGGTTTGGGGGCGCTGTTGTCTAAGGGGCAGATATACAAGCCCCCGTGCAACCCTTTTGTGCCGCCGTTGCATCCTCTAGAGAAATGCGTCACGTTGTAAAGCCCTGCGGCACATTATACCTGCGTCAGGTATAATGTATGCAGGGTGGGCGTTCCGATGCAAGAAAGCCTCATAAGAGTGACGCAGTGTAATCTACATGATTTCACTGCACCACTTCTACGACGCCACTGAGTCAAAACCTTATGTCTGCTTGAAGTAGGTGTAAGGAGTGACGCAGCAAAATTGGTATAGGCCTTCCTGAGCATTGCTGGACTTGTGTCGTGCTTGCGACACAACTCCGGCAATGCGTGACCTTTACGACAACAGATGCATGACGCATCTGTCAATCCCTGCGCCATGATGCGCCACATTGTAAATGCGACGCATCCATGGTGGTGCAAGGTTTTTTTTGTGTGACGCAAGTAAAGTGACGCATCTCTGCTATGATGCAGATATGCGACAGTTTCTTGTGAATATGCCCTCAATTATTTTGACAAATTTGGCACATTTTCGCCAGCGCCCAGGGAGCAACGCTCTTGAAGCAGATAGAAGATGCTTCCTTCCATGTGCGTGCCCCAAAAGCCAGTAAGACCAGTTTGAGCAGTAGTCTCCATTGGTGAACTAGGGTTGGATGCCTACAGGCCCTTTTTCGGTCGAGCTGAGCCAGTGCCCGTGGTCCTAGCTCAGCACCCTTGAGCACTAATTCTCTAGGAGAGGTATCGCTGGAAAGGGAATAATCCCCATTGCCATGCCCCCATCCCAATTACAAGGCATACAGTCTTTCAGCTTCGCACGGAGGTTGGATGGGAGCACACAGGGCACATTCTAAAAACAATATTGCGTTGGGGGCTGCCCACTATGGGCATGGCCATGCCCCCACCCCAAAAAATGTGCTGCCAGTGGTTACACCCAAATCCCCCCAGGGAAGTCAGAAAGCCCTCTGGACACCAGGCAATCTGTTAAAAAAATATGGGGATGGGGGCTGCCCAACTTGCCCCCACACCAACATCAAGGCAGTCTTTCTGCCCTCTGGGTAGTGGATGAGGGTGATTAGCCCTAACCTGTCCCCCCGGGGGACAGAAAGCCCAGTAGACACAAGGGACTGCATTTATGCAGTATTTTTTTTTTGGGGGGGGCAGCATGGTCCTGTGCTCTTACACACTCCATTGCCCAAAAGACTTTCTGCCTCCCAAGGGGTGGATAGGGGTATTCACCCCCCATCACCCCAGCAGTGGGGGCAGGGAGCAGAAAGCCCACCAAACACCAGTGATTTAAAATCAGCCAAAATAAGCAAAAGGAGGGACAGACCTACTGTGGCATCGAGCCATACCCCCAATCTAGAAGGGGCAATAGTGTCTTTCTGCCCCCCTGGTTGCAGATCGGAGGTTTGCCCGAATTAGGGAGAATGCGCCAAGTCTGCCCCCTGAAGGGGTAGACAGTCCACATGGCACCAGTGATTTTGCCTTTGGGTAAAAAGAAAGTGATGTGGGTATTGCATGCTGGCACAGGCCCTGGTCATGCTCCTGCGCCGCAAAAGGGACAAACCAGTAAATGTACCCCCCCCCCCGGACAGATAAGAGGGTTGACCCCATTTGCCTAGGTGGGGGGGGGTAGAAAGCCCATTGTATGGCAGGAAAATATTTTTTTAATAAAATAATGGGGGTGGGTCTGGCCCATTCTAACATCAGGTTTCAGCCTCACCACTTAACCCGCAACAGTCTTTCAGCTCTCCTGCAGACTAAAAAATGACGTCCCAGTGGCAAGCAAGAGGACAATTCTTCTGGGTGTGTTTTTACATGTGGGCCAGGGGAGTGTGACTTACTCCCAGCATTGTCCCACTTGCAAAGTTGAATGGCTGCACTTTCTGGACTCTAAAATCTAGACACCCGTGGAAGTACAGGGTGGTGTGCTTCACATGGATCTCATCACATTTTCTTACTCACAATGCCTTGCAAACCCTCAAACTTGTACTAAAGCCACACATTATCCTCACATTTCTATGAAATAAAGACTGAAATCTGCAGGGAGCCACATATTTCCTACTATCCAGCATTCCTGCAGGTCTCCTGATAAAAACAGGACTTTTCTTGTGTGGGTGTGTCAAGAGACCTTGACACAAAAGGCCCTAAAGAGCTATGTGGCGAGATCAGTGACAGGGGTAGCTGTGGGAGTCCCCTCGCCAGGGGTTGATCAGTTCCTGTTCCAGGCAATAGACCCAGCCACACAAGTGACTCCATGTTTTTATTGGCACAAGTGGGGCAACGCTGAGTGGTAGCAATTTTGTGGATTCTTGCTGATTATGGAAGTTTCCATTGCAGAAATGTTAGTAAAATGTGTGATTTCAGGCAAAGTTTGAGGTTTGCAGGGTATTGTGGGTGAGAAAACCTCATGAGATCCACGTAAGGCACATCACCCTGGAATCCTCTGGTTGTCTAGTTTTCAAAAATGTCTGTGGTTCATAGGTTTGCATGGGTGGCGCCACAGCACAGCCCCAAATACCGCAGCTATCCCGGTTGCTTATCTATCAATGTAGCACTTTAGTGCCTTTTGTGTTGTGGTCTCTTGGCCCACCCACACAAGTGAGGGACTGTTCTTATCAGGTAACATGTGGGAACTCAGGGTGGTAGAAAAGTTGCAGATCCCCACAGAATAAAGGAACTTTCTGTCACAGAAATGTGAGAAAAATATGTGTCTTTTTACCAAAATTGGATGTTTGCAAGGGCTTCCGGGTAAAATTAGTTAGCGAGAGCCACACAAGTCACGCACCCCTGGAATTCCCTTGTTATGTAGTTCTAAAACATGTGCAAGTTCGTTAAGTTTTTATTCAGTCATATTCACATATGAGAGGCATGTACATCAGAAAAACGCCAACGCGTTTCATCCAGGACATTGGACTTCTTCAGGGCAAGATCAAAACGTTGTACATGATGATGATGCCTCAGATTCACCCATCCAAATGTAAGAGCAATGTGTGCATCTTCCCAACCGAGTTCTAAGTGAAAGACCCGTTCAGTAAGGGATAATATGAAATCGGTAGTCAGAGTGAGTCTACTCCTGACTCTTGCAATGAAGAAGTCCAATGTTCTGGATGAAACACGTTGGCTGTTTTCTGCTGTGTTTTCTCTTATATTATCATATGACTAAATAAAAAGATTTGAACACATCTCTGGAAATCCCTTAGATTTGTTTGGATATCTTGTATATTTTTGTTGCATGCTGCACCTTTTTACCTTGTCTGAATCTCTATAGTCCTGTTAGGACCTCACCTTGGCAGTGGGTGCTTGAACTGTGGATATTAGGATAGGTGCGATCTCTACTGTGGGTCCCACTGTCGTGCTTAGGCTTGATGAAGTTTGTTAGGTTTCTATAGGTGCAGGATAAGCTAGGACCCAAAACCACATAGCCTCTCACATTGCAAAAAAAGGGTCAGTTTTCAGTGCCAAATTATGTTGTATCTACGTTACGTTTTGGGCCCCTTCCTGTTGCGGCAACTAGGCCTACCTACACAAGTGAGGGACCATTTTTATCAGGAAACTTGGGGGAATGCTGGATTGATTCCTGAACTTTCCATTGCAGAAATGTGAGAAAAATGTGTTTTTTTGTCAAAGTTTGAGGTTTGCAAGGGATTCTGGGTAAATGATGCAAGTCACTCCATCTTGGATTCCCCTACATGTCTAGTTTTCAAAAATGGACAGGTTTGCTAGGTTTCCCTAGGTGCCGCCTGTGCTTGTGTCCAAAATCTACAGCTACCCACAAAAGGGTCAGTTTCAGTGGAATAATGTGATGGGTCCATGTTGTGTTTTGGCCCGTTTCCTGATGGGAGCACTAAGCCTATACACAACGGTGGGGACAGTTTTTATCAGAAGACATGTGGGAGCATAAAATAGTAGAACATTTGTTATTATCAATTGGATTAGACCAGATGGGTCTAGCAGACAAAATGGTATATTGCTTTTGTGAGTCAGCCATGGTGACAAAATGTTACAGATTAAAACGTTGTCACAAATAGCCAATTTTTCCAACTCATTTTCAATATTTCTTTATTTCTCCAGTTAGTTTCTTTGGGAAACCCTTGAGGAATCTACACAAATACCCCTTTCCTGAATTCAGAATTTTGAGTACTTTTAAAAAATCTATAGCTTTCCAGAATCACTTGTGGGCTTCATACTAATTTCCATCACCAACTGAAAGTAGGTTGAGAGCACAAAAAACACAAAAAATGGGCTACCACTTAAAAAAATTCCCAAACTGTGGATTTATTTTTATTCAGCTCTGCATGTTCCTGAAAGCTGGGAAGAGTGTGACTTTAGCACAGGAAACCAACTTTAGCAAAGAAAATCCGTTTGTTGGTGCCATTTGTAGGAGACAAAAATTACACTTTTATCAGGAGCCTTTTTTTGTGCTTTTTTCCAAAAAAACTCTAAATTTGGCTACATTTTGCCTATTTTCTTGTTCACCTCCAGGATTATTCACAAACCCTGGGTACCATTAGAATACCCAGAAAAGGATACAAATTTGCCATGGATACCTTAGGTGGAAAAAAAGTTACAGAGCCCTAAGCGGATAACATGCAGATTTTGGTTTAATGCACTAAAATCTCCATGATAAGGTAAATACTGTATGGTTTACCCTGTTAAATATCAGCAGGTTTGACCTGTCAAAATTTAATCAAGGTTGAGCTATTTAACACAACTGATAATTATCAGACGTGTTAAACAACTTCACACTCGTAATTGCGACTCCTGAGTAAATAGAAGTTTACATACACTTGGGTCGTAAAATTCCGAGGAACTCTTAATCAGGCCCATAGTCTCATTAGTGGATCAGGTATTGGTTTAATTTTTTTTTTTTTAAAATAACTTTATTGAAGAGACTTGCACATCCAGTTACAGGGTATACAGGCAGAAAAACCGCAAAATAGTAAAAGAAGGCACTGCTGATACATTTATCATAAAAACAATTGCATAATGATAGTCCACATCGGAGCATGAGAAGGAACAACGGAGGGGTGAAGCGTGAGTATCCAAGTAGAGTGCCCGAAGGGGCAGAGTATGTGAAGAAATAGCCAAAGAGAGGCAATAGTGAGCAGAGGAGGGGGGTGACATCTACAAGCCAGCACCGGCGGCTGCCATGGGCAAGGAGTAGGCGGGGAGTGCGGGAGAGGACGCAGAGGGCGAGGCGCGCTGGTGCTGGAGGTATGAGACAAGGGGTCCCCAGATATTATGCGGCCGGCTGGTTGCCGGTGTCGGGTCCCAGAATTCGGACAGGAGCATCTGACAACGCGCAGCATCCTTCAGCCAAGCGCCAACCTTGGACGCGGCTGGCAACCCAATGCATGGCGACCCTACGTCGCGTAAGAACCAGCAGCATACCAGTGAGCCTACGGGAGGCGTTGGGACAGTGTTTCACAAAGCCTAAAAGGCACAGCAGCAGATCAGGTTAGACTGGCATGGAAATAATCTCAGTAATGGCAGTGCACACATCATGCCAAAATGTAGAGACCTCGAGATGTAGTGTAGCTCCTATTTTCCCAATAGGCTCTGCGCATTGGAATAGTACCTACAGCAGTAAAGGCCTAGGCCAGACGTTAACTAGGTCTACTACTGTCGATACTAGACTTAATTTTTGGGTTTGCCAGCTAAGCTCAGAGTTCGCTAGAAACTTTCTTGAATGTTCAAGGAAGGATTAACTTCCCTGATTAGACAAGAAGGGATTTAGTTTCTGACAACCATAGAACATGACAACTTTGCTCTCCCCTAATCAAGAGTCAATCTCAAGAGTCGTGTGAGCACAAGGCAATTATTTTATTCAGTCAGTACGTGCATTCTTAGTCTCATCAGAATGTAGAGAAAAGGAAGAGACGGGCGTGTTCAATAAAAGATGTTATTTATTGATCAGTCTCTTTTCTCGTACAAGAGAAATGGATCGATATTATTGCAATACTTATAGTTAAGTAAAGTGCATACGTTAAAAGCAATAGTACAAAATAATACTGTAAAAACATTGATATGGTTTCTGAGCCATATGATGTTTAAAATGATTAAAATATATTTACATACACATATACATTTGACTAAACGCACTCAACTGGTGTTTCTAAATACGCCTACCCCGTGTACCTGACCTAAGTCTAATGCGTGGGCGGGAATAGAAAGTTACAGTTTAAGTTAAGTTTGTTTTTGCCAAGTGAATAACTAAAGAATTCTCTAGGAGGGGTTATTCAGTTCTGTACCTGGAATTTAGGATGAATGAGGAATGGTATCTCTTTCTCTGCTCTCGATATTCCAGGCTGCCTGCGAGGGCTACCCGGAAGCGCCGGTGCTGGGTCTCTCGGCTTGAGATAGCAGCGCGTCTCTCAGCGCGTCAGGAAGGCGGGGCTGCTGCCTGCGGGGTCTGCTTCTGCTCTCTGCTTCGGCAAGTATGGCTGCTCCGTCTTGTCACCACGCGTGTGTCTGCATAGGGCAAGGTCGGCAATATTTATACCTTAAAGGTGCCGGGATTGACGTAAGGATGGACATAGGTACGTCAATAAAGATGTCATACGACTTGCTCGTTAGCACATTCTTTACTAAAGTTCTCTGTGAAATCAAAACAATGGCCGCACGGATTATCCAGGTTGTCATAGGTTTGATTTGTTATGAGAACGTCGTATGCCTTATCAGGGGCTGGAGGAATGTCGCTTGTCTAATTAGATCTCAAGCGTTATGACCTAATCAGATAACACGTTCCTGTGCCGTAGTGTGACTGCGTCAGATAACGGTATCTGCATCATGGGGGTTTTCTTGCCTCATGGGCTGACTGTTAGTTAACTAGCTAGTAAGTTTAACCAGAATAGGGTCAGGAATAGGGGGATCGATTCAGAACCTATAGAAATACACGACACCCACTCCACGCTAACTATGGTCATATCTACTAATCTATGCATAGTATAACATAGTACAACATACTATAGAGTATAGTGTATACCTTACCACCCCAAAATACATAAATGCATTTTGAAATTTTCAAATATACTGAAAAATTGCAGTCATATATATTGTATGCACTTAAGCTATGAATTAAATGCAAAAGTAAACACGCATTTTATGCATTATTGCTTGTTGGTATATGAGAAATACACATGAAATGGCTCTTAATATGGCTATACAGAAAAAAAGTCGAAACCATTTCATCACATAAAATATATTGTGAACAAACCAGCGGGCAGCTAAAGTCTATATAAAGTCTATAAAGTATCTAAAAAAATAGAAATCTTAGTTCTCTAGGAATAGTTTCTTACTTTAAGCAGAAGATCAGTGTCCCGGGAAAAAATATATAGAAAAATATTTTAGGGGCTTGCTGAAAAAAGTTGCTGTCCGTGAACTGGATTGTAATTGTTCATGTGACTTTATTTTTAAAGTTGAAGGCCGAATTCAGGGAACGCCGTGTGCGAGTTTACTCAAAAGTCTCTATTTCTGTTCCGGAGAGAACATCATATCATTCAGGCTTTCGAAAAAACTGTCAACAGCTTCATGGGAAAGTTCCTCTAAGTCGGAAATAGGGGTAACCATGCATTCGTGCGCATGATTGTCTCCATTGACATTCTGATTTGCATTGCTGACAGAAGGTCGTACCTGTTCGATGCTGCTTTCATCTTGAACTTCACTACTCTTCAATCGCAGTGGTGAAGATTCCAGGAATGCCGTCATCAGAATTGGCAGCCTTTGAGGGCAGCACAGTGCGTGAACCTTGGTAGGAACCAACAGTGTATCTGCATCCACCGGCGCATCCGATTGTAGCGTCAGACAGGTGTCTAACACGCATTCTTCTCCGCATAGCAGACACCTTAGTACAGGTAAAACACACCTTTGCCACATTGGTCGAAATGATAGAAACCAAGTCATGTTCAGGTCTCTAAGCCGGGAGAGTCCCAGGATTTTTGATATCCGGTCCCGGTATCCAATGGCTAGGATCGTATCTTCCATTGTCGTGAGATTTTGTTCTGTGACATGGGTTGCCATAACGAAAAATAAGGACTAGGAATAGGATTCCTGCAATTAGTCCCAGGATCAAGGGAAGTCCGCCAAAAATCGAATGGACGAAATCTGGAAAAATACCCAGTATGGCTTTGAATGGTGTTAATGCCATCGAAAATACTGTCTTAAATACCTTTGAGACCCCAGTGGTATCAGAAATATTTAAGATTTCGCTCAGGATTTCCGCGAAATGTACGGGGGAATTAGTTGATAATAATGTATGTATCTCTGCAGTCGTCCTTGCGACTTGTAGATCATACGTTTCTTTTGATGACGTGAGCCTTGTAGGCGTCTGAAGAAGCACTGTTTTCATTCTGCTTAAAGTGTCTATTCGAATAGAAGTAATTTTCAGACCGGGCCATGCCCTTGCCTCCCTGTCTGGAAAGGAGCTGGGGAACAAAGAACGTCCACAGCACTTGACCTTCGCCGTCGTAGTGACGAGATAAGGAGTCCCGGGCATAAGACTACAACATCTGCGGTCTACAATAAGAATGTAACTCCCATTATAGAGTCTTTGAAAGAATGGTTCTATTTCAGTTGCAGGTGCGCCTTGCTGGTGACATGAAAGGTTGTATGAATTCCCTTCACAGGCTCCGTGCAAACTAATACCGTTACACAGAAGCGTGCCGCTTAGTGACATAGCACAATTGTTGCCACTAAGAAACACTTTCTGTCCTTTGTTACTGACACATGCATGTGAATAGGGCAGGTTCCAAGTTGTTTTAAGGTACCCCTTTCCCAATTTCTCGTACATGCCAGCCTGTATATATTTTTGGCAGTATTGAAACCTGAAGGTTGAGATTGGAATATTTATGATTCCGTGGATTATCCATTCACTGACAGGTCGTTCTGACATTGTCATTGGTAATCTTTCTAGTTTTTCAATGCTCAAGATTGTATAATCAGCACCCTTCTGCGCCATACCGATTTGTCTATCAGTAAGGTTAAAGATTTGGAATAGTGACGTTGTGTTGATTAAACGCCAAGGCACGTAGCCTGAACGCAGATTTTGTAACGTCCAGCCAAGCTGTACAATAGAACGCAATTGTGACTGACCATGTTGTAATAACAGTAAGTCTTGCGATAATATATCGATTGCTGAAGACACAATGCTGTCCAATGAAAAAATTCTGGAGGACAGAGTCATTAACCCATTGTCCACTACAGAAAGTGATTTTTCCAAATTAATACGGTCAATTTCCCGTATTCTTTCTGCTGTCTCAATTTGAGTAACCTTCCAGGCCTCATTGTATGCTGCATATACAGAGGCTGCTATGAAACGCTTATGACGCTGTTTGCGTGGTCCCAGTATGAAATCACGCAAGTCAGCACCATCAGTAAGTAAAGTTAGGTGTTGCTTAATTTCAGGCAGTGTGGAAGTTTGTAGCCATTGAAGGCATAATTTGCCCACACTGTAGGTTGTTATTATCCCTGGGTGATGTCTTTGGGGATATCTAGGGTCTGGCCTGGTCATTTTGAAACCCTGTGTTTTATTCAGGAATCTATCTTGACAGTTATTTGTATCTGTGGGCCAGATCAACCATTGTTTCCAATCAGGATGTGTTCTGTTTTGGTTAAGTATATAGTTTATGTCTATTTCTTCATCTGTATCAGAGTTATTGCTAAACATTGTTGGCTTTGGAATAGACAGGTTATTTAAATCTTTGATTTTGGCTAAGCCAAGACAGGTAGTTTGTTGAACAGTGTCATTTAAAAATATCATTTGTTCTGGGATCATGCAGGCTCTAAACAAAGCTTCTATACCTTGTACTTGCCATTCTTTTGTACCCCAAACACTTTTCAAATCAACATTTTTGTCCCAATAATTAAATCCAAAAGTATTCATTTGTTCAAAGAATAAGTCAGAATAAATCAATTTTGTGTTGGTTATCATGGTTTTGGTCCCTGTCTTGTTTGACAATTTAAAATAAAATGTTTCCGCATTACTTGTGTTAAAACCTGAAAAATATGAATATTTGCCATACACGGTTCTTGAGCTCCCTTTTGGAGGTGTAGCACAATGTTCCCATTGATTAAAATTTAAAACATTTCTAGGTTGTGCAGATTTATGCAAGAAATGGTTACCATAATGGTTATAGCAGTACATGCTGTCATAATTTGTAGAACCCTGCAAATAATCATGTTTTGTAAATTTAGCAGACATTACTAAGTCAGACATCATATTGTTAATACTTTCAAAGTCCCAATCATCAGCAAATGAGTTTGGTTTTGCAAAGTCACTCAAGGAGATCTTGATTTGGTGTGGATATTTCAGGATCTCGACCGGACCATAAATTTCATAGTCAGTGTTGTCCCAGGCTACCCCACCAGGTATTGGAATTGCTGTGAAGTTGGCTGAAGAAAGTTCTGAAGAAAGTTCTCGTTTCTCGACGTGTGAAGATGTGTGTGGTTTGAGGACCAAGTTGATGTTCTGACTTGCTGTGTCCATTTTAGCATATTTTCCCTCAATGAAGCGTCCCAAGGTAAATACCATGATGAGCCAAAGTATGAGGATAAATGCACCAAAACCCACCCAAAATTCAATCCATGGAGAAATCAGATATGTTTCTTTTAGTTGTTTCAAAAGTTCCTTCGCTTTGTCTTTAAAGGATTTTGATGATGGCTGTGTCTTTTGTTCGCTGAAACCGTCAGAGGAATCATCGAAGTTGATGAAGTAACCGGATGCAGTTCTGTCAATTGTTCCAATTGGTTCAGGATTTTTGTTTCTTGCATTTTCACTTGGTACTTCTGTATAGATTGGTGTGTCTCTGCTAAATGTCTTTATTTGGGTTTTCAGAGGTCTTAGTTCTATTGCATTGTTGCATAGTCCTTGTTGTTCTTCTGTAGGCGTTTCGAATGTGATGAGTATCTTTGATAGGACCTCTGTACTGGTAGCAAACCTTGGTGTTCTGCTACTTATTGGGAGTCCACTTGGCCTACCGTTGGTTATCGGCCACATGTTGTGGTTTTACCAGGTCGATGGATACAACTCGGTTCTCCTTTTTTCCAGCAAGTGGCGGTAGTACAACTGATCTTGTCCCGTTGACAGACAAGACAGGAACTGCTTTTCTGTAAGAAGGCCCAAATTCCTTCTTTACCGCGATCTTCTCCCTGACTAGATCCCCGACTTTTGGAATCCAGACAGGTCTTGCTGGGACAGGTGGTGAATCTTCAGTGGTTGTTGGCTGTTCTTTCAACTGTATGTTGCTCAGGTCTTTTCTTGTTTTGTTTAAGTCCTGCAAAATAGCCAAACGGTCTTTGACATCAAAGCTTTTTTCTGTTACCACTGAAGTCTGACTATCAAGGTCAGAGATCAACATCCTAGTTCCGAATAATAATACGTACGGACTGAATCCCTTCAGAGAATTTCTTGGCAAGTTATTTAGACTACGTTGGACACTTATTAGATGTTTGACCCACCCAGCTCCCGAACCTAATACCTTTGCCGTTATAGATTGCTTTATGTCACGTTTTTTTCTTTCAACAATTCCGTTCCCCTCAGGGTGAAATGGACAAGAGTACCGCAATTGCACGCCCATGCTGACCATGGCCTCCTTATAAGCCCGAGAGCTAAAAGCAGGACCATTGTCCGAATGCAGAATGCCAATTGCGTATGTGCCGATAAAGACCCGCAAATCTTTTATAACAGTTCTGGCGTCAGCCGTTCGCTGGGGCCACATCCATATGAATCTCGTGCATGAGTCCACTGCGACCAAGATATATTTATAGTTACCGTCCCTTTGTAAGGGACCACAGTGGTCTAGATAAACACAGGCTAATGGTTTATCCGAGATTAGAAGGGGCGTCTGTGCTGGACGTCTCACAGTTGATACTTTCATTTTTTGACATATTTCACATGCTAGAACATAGTTCCTTGTTTGTCTTCTCATTTGCGGCCACCAGTATCTCTGTTTTAATAATGATACTGTGGCTGAGACGCCAGCATGGGTAGAAGCAAGCCCTTCGTGTGCCGCTATTATTAGTCCTAATCTGTGTTCCATGTTTGGAATTGCCCTATCCCCCACTCCAGGGATTTGAGCAAAAGGAACATTGTTTTCATCTGTTATGTATGAGTACTTTAATGGAAAGCCTTTGGGGAGTGGTTCTATCGAATCCTTTTCAGAAGCGCTGACAGCTTGTAATATTTCGCTGTCTATTTTTGTTTTTGACCGGGTGATGGCAGCTACGGAAGCCGTTTGCACAGCTGCCTTCGCGGCCTCATCAGCCAATGAATTCCCTGCAACGTGAACGCCATCACGTTGATGACTCAGTGTATGTATCACGTGAGTCTTTGGTAGTTCTTTTTGTAAAAGAGCTACTTGTTCCCATAGCATTTTATGCTTGATTGTGCCTCCTTTCGCATCCTTGAAACCATTTTGAAGCCAGATCTGCAAGTATTCATTGTAAGACTGAACGCAATAATACGAATCGCACACTATGAGTGTGGGGAATTCTCGATCGGTATTTTCAAGCGCCATCTTGAATGCTAGTAATTCAGCTCGCTGAGCTGTGCAATCTCCTAGAGATTGGGTCTTAGTTAGGGTTGGTTTAAATTTCCCTTCGTGCCAACGACCTTTAACAATCGCGCACGCAGCACTGTAAGCTTGTTTACCCCCTACTGCGGGTTGTGCTGATCCGTCTGTATATATTATACAGCCGTATTGGTCTAGAGGCAGAATTTCGGTTGGCAGAGGACATTCGAATTCATATTGTAGAAATTCTTGTGTTTTTAAGTAAGGATCAAATTCATACACCACGTCTGTTGCAGCAAGAGAGTTAGCCCATTGTATCCATCTCGGATGGAGTGCTTTCGCATTTGGAATGCTTGCCTTTGTTACCGCCTCTAAGGCTGGTATTGGTGTCACGATTATTATTCGTTTACCTTGTGCCAGGGCTCGTTCTTTTGCTATAGCTGTCTGTGTTGCTGTAAGAATTTTTTCCGTTGGGCTAAATTTCATTTCAGCCTTAGTGTACAAGTGCGATTTAAATGCAATTGGTACCTTATCTCCCTCATTAGAGGTTAGGTATGTGAATCCGCATCTCCCTGGGATGACTCGGATCACAAGGTTGCGTGTATTATCACGGGTTTCTAATTTTGTTTTAATTAGCATGTCTGTTTGTAAGGATCTCAACATTTCTGTGTGTGCTTGAGTCCAACTGGATCTTTTAAAGTCTGGTTTAATTATATCATAAAGGGGTTTGACCCTTTCTGCGTAATTTGCAATATATGTTCTTCCGAAATTTAGGAAGCCTAGGATTGACTGTAGGTTTTTTAGTGTTTTAGGAGCTTGGATTACGGCACATTTCTCTAGGAAATTGTCTGCCAGGCTTTTGCCTTCACTTGATAACTCATATCCTAAGAATAGGACCGTCAGATGGGCAATTCTGGACTTTTTGAAGTTGAATTTGTAACCCTCTGCAGCGAAACCAAGTATTATGGTGTTCACTCTTTTCAAGTGAGTCTCCAAGTCATCATCTGTTAAGTAAATGTCATCGACATAAGATAATGCTTCATCATCATATAGTTGTAGTAATTCTGTTACTCTCGCTGAGAATACCCCCGGGCTGTTCTTGTACCCCTGGGCTAACCGACAGAATTGTTTTTGAGTGCCATTTACTGAGAATGCAGTTAAATATCTGCTCTCTGGTGCTATGTTTTGACAAAAGAATCCATTGGAGATGTCCAAGGTTGTTTTGTATTTTTTGCGCACTATGTTATTCATTAGTGCAGCACTGTGTGAGTTTTGCACTGCAAAGGTTTTGCAACATGTGTTAAGGTGTCGGTAATCCAAAACTAGACGATATGAGTTGTCTGGTTTGGAGACCGGAAACAAAGGATTGTTCATTTGTGAGGTGCAAGTTTCAATCACCCCCTGGTATTCTAGCTGATCTAGTATTTCATTTACTTGTTTTTTAGCTTCTTGCTTAATTGGGTACTGCCTTTGTGCAGTAGGTTGTGATTTTAACTGGATTTTGTGAGGAGGAGAATCCTCATCCCATCCTACATGATTTTTATATAAAGCAGGTGCTAAGGCCACTGCCCACTTTCTAGCAAGTGTATATTTTTTATGAATCGGTATTTGATTCGAGAAGGCAGGCATAATTACTTCTTCGCCATGAGGGCACTCCCTGACAAACTCTGGTGGCCAGTCTTTTTCAGCTAGAAGGATGTCATAGCCTTTGGATAGGTTATCCCAAAATAGTCCCCTTATTTTCCTAGTCTTATCTCCCTCTATACGTAATGTTATCTCGTATATTTTGTGGGGCTTGCTAACTCTGGTATCTGCAGTTTCCACTTGAAGGTATTCATTCGTGTCCACTGTCTCCAGATGATCCATAAGGACTTTGCGAGCTATGCTCACCTCTGCTGCGCTGTCTAGCATTGTCTGAGCCCATTCTCCGTTTTTCAGTTGTGTCCTCAGTATTCTCGGCATTGTTAACTACCTTGATACTGGCTACCTTCTTTTTTGGAAATTGTGATTTCTTTTTCAGTTGAGCAGGTTCCTTGTCTTTGGACTTGGCGTGCTCTTCTGATCGTCCTCTTCTTTCCGATTTCTGCGAGGAATTCTGAAAAGATTGAGAGGGACGTGTATCAATGTCTTGATATCTATCAGGTTTTTTAATATTATCCCTATTTCTAAGGTTATATCTATTCCCAGAGGGTTCACTCTGAGGTGACCTTTGTCTCGGGTTTGGAGATTTCTCTCTTCGCCTAGGAGACCTTCCTCTGGACTGGAATTTCTTTTCTTTTGGATTGGATTGTTTGTTTCCATCCCAGTTCTTTTTTGGTGAATTATTATTATTATTAAAAAACATTTTTTCTGGACTTGTAGTCAGTTGCGGTTTTACTGGTATTCCACCTAGACTATCTCTGCCTAGTTCTTCATAGGATTTTTCTATGATTCTGGCAATTTCAGCTGGTTGGTCTGCTATATCTGTCTCTTTTAACCTTTTGCTGCTTCACCCTTTATGTTGGCTAGTAATATAGCCGAGACCTGCTTGAAGTCTTTTAGTAATTTCATACCAAGAGTTAAAGCAGGTTCTGGACCATATTCATCTTGAATTTGTTTTAGCACATCTGGTATTACCGAAATGGATGGAACACCGTGCGTTTTTGTGTAGATGGAAGCAAAGACTGTACCCCAAGTGTCACAGTCCTCAATGTGTGGTGCGATTCCCATTGGGAGACATATAGTCAGAATTCTGTGTTTTTCTAATGGGGTGGTGTCAGGAAACACCGCCTCTATTTGGGTAATTTTCTGTGCCAACCAGAATGGTATCTGTTCCCGTTTAGCTGGAACTTTACCTAGGCAGGATTGGATGTTCTGTGGTGTAATTTTATTTGTGTTCCCCTGGTGAGGGGTCAGCTGTGGAAGTTTAATCGCTGGCTGAATTGTTGAAGTCCGCATTACATACTGAACTAATTGTCTGTGAATTTTTAGTAGTTGTTTTAGCTGTATTAACAGCTCTGCTGCAGGCATTCTTTCGATGTCTGGATATGGTGTGTATCCGGCTAAGACCGGCCACGTTGCTCCTGGTCTTCCTAAAGGACCGAGCCTTGTAATGTGATTATTATGTTTTAGGGCGCCATCAAATAAGAGCAAATGCTCTTGGAATTTGAGTGGTACTTCCACTTCCTCGAAAGGAGTGTACTCATTAGGAGGTTCCTCTACTTTGTAATAGTGGAAGTACTTTGTTATAGTATTAGCTGCTGGAAAATGTATCCATGTATAGTATACCTCTGTCTGCCGATATTCGTGTGCCTCGATTACGAATATGACTGTGCCACCTCTAGGTGTCAGTCCATTTTCTATAAGTTTTAAGGTTATAGATCTCCTTTTGGCGACCGGAATGAGTATTATATCCGCGTCTGCTGCTTGCATGGTAGCATCAGCATCTGCTATTTCAGTAGCTAATCTAGTAACCTCTCGTTCTTCATCGCTGTCCATTTTGCTGACAGGATGGTATTATGTTTATTTGCAGATCAGGTTTCTTTATGGAAACAGAGATTAGATGCACAATATTTTGGGACTGTTTTATCCTTCAACGTTGACTAGACCAAGAACCATACATAGGAGTTCCCTCCTGCGAGGTTTTGGAGGATATTATAACCTTTCACCCACTCCAGACGTCTTTGGAGTATTTGGGAAAAGGGGTCTGAGTGAGAAAGCACGACTGAGTTACTCTAAATGTCTTACGTTAGTTTTATCGCCCTTTCCAAACACGTTGGGCGCCATGTAGTGTAGCTCCTATTTTCCCAATAGGCTCTGCGCATTGGAATAGTACCTACAGCAGTAAAGGCCTAGGCCAGACGTTAACTAGGTCTACTACTGTCGATACTAGACTTAATTTTTGGGTGGTTTGCCAGCTAAGCTCAGAGTTCGCTAGAAACTTTCTCGAATGTTCAAGGAAGGATTAACTTCCCTGATTAGACAAGAAGGGATTTAGTTTCTGACAACCATAGAACATGACAACTTTGCTCTCCCCTAATCAAGAGTCAATCTCAAGAGTCGTGTGAGCACAAGGCAATTATTTTATTCAGTCAGTACGTGCATTCTTAGTCTCATCAGAATGTAGAGAAAAGGAAGAGACGGGCGTGTTCAATAAAAGATGTTATTTATTGATCAGTCTCTTTTCTCGTACAAGAGAAATGGATCGATATTATTGCAATACTTATAGTTAAGTAAAGTGCATACGTTAAAAGCAATAGTACAAAATAATACTGTAAAAACATTGATATGGTTTCTGAGCCATATGATGTTTAAAATGATTAAAATATATTTACATACACATATACATTTGACTAAACGCACTCAACTGGTGTTTCTAAATACGCCTACCCCGTGTACCTGACCTAAGTCTAATGCGTGGGCGGGAATAGAAAGTTACAGTTTAAGTTAAGTTTGTTTTTGCCAAGTGAATAACTAAAGAATTCTCTAGGAGGGGTTATTCAGTTCTGTACCTGGAATTTAGGATGAATGAGGAATGGTATCTCTTTCTCTGCTCTCGATATTCCAGGCTGCCTGCGAGGGCTACCCGGAAGCGCCGGTGCTGGGTCTCTCGGCTTGAGATAGCAGCGCGTCTCTCAGCGCGTCAGGAAGGCGGGGCTGCTGCCTGCGGGGTCTGCTTCTGCTCTCTGCTTCGGCAAGTATGGCTGCTCCGTCTTGTCACCACGCGTGTGTCTGCTTAGGGCAAGGTCGGCAATATTTATACCTTAAAGGTGCCGGGATTGACGTAAGGATGGACATAGGTACGTCAATAAAGATGTCATACGACTTGCTCGTTAGCACATTCTTTACTAAAGTTCTCTGTGAAATCAAAACAATGGCCGCACGGATTATCCAGGTTGTCATAGGTTTGATTTGTTATGAGAACGTCGTATGCCTTATCAGGGGCTGGAGGAATGTCGCTTGTCTAATTAGATCTCAAGCGTTATGACCTAATCAGATAACACGTTCCTGTGCCGTAGTGTGACTGCGTCAGATAACGGTATCTGCATCATGGGGGTTTTCTTGCCTCATGGGCTGACTGTTAGTTAACTAGCTAGTAAGTTTAACCAGAATAGGGTCAGGAATAGGGGGATCGATTCAGAACCTATAGAAATACACGACAGAGACACAGCCATGCGAGGTGAGAGAAGTCGGCAGCGGGAGCTGAGCAATGAAACCTTTATCGCTGGGGACGAGACCTATTCTATGCAACTGGGCAGGAGAGGGGTATAATCTATGCAAATATTTAAAATGTATGAGGCGCAGACGGTAGTTAGGAGACAGTCATTTGGTCTGCCGGCAACAGTACAGCCAGGTCTCCCAAGTCCTCGGTTCCCAAGTCCTCGCTCCACGCGCAGGTCAGCGGAGATTCGGGATGCTGCCAGTGTAAGGGCATAAAGTCTGGAGACCAGCTTACGAGGAGAAGCGGAGGTGTATGCAAGGTCGAGAGCGGCCATCGAGGTGGGAGGCTGTGGAAACGTGCGGTGCAGTTCCTGAAAGGGAGCTGGATTCGGCTGGAAGAGAAAAGAAGACGCCAGCAGGATAAAGATCTGATAGCGTAGAGAGCCCCAGGCAAGTCGCACGTTTTGCCATTCCGGCAGAATGCAGGAAGGGGAATGCTGGATGATAGGCGATGGGCATGGAATTAGCAGAGAGCGAGCTAGAACAGGAGAACTTCTGAAGGCCGTCCCAGGTCCAGCGCAGAGTCTCAACCAAATCTATCTCTCGACGTAGGGCTTTCGCAGGGGCAAAGACGGCCGTCTGAAGCGGCAAGGGGTCTGCGAGGTCTGGCTCAACCACTACATGAGGCTGGAAGGGCGTTGGATGTAACCAGAAGTGAAGAAAGCTGGCTTGGGCACTGAGGGCATACAATTTGAAATCCGGGGCACCCAGCCCACCACACGTTAAGGGAAATGTGAGAAGTGTGTATGAGATTCTAGGCTGATGTCCAGCCCAGACAAGAGAGATGATGAGGGAGCGCGAAGTGTCCGAAAAAAATGACCCATGAGTGGGATGGGGATATTGAGAAATACGTACAGAAACAATGGATCAGGTATTGTTGAGAAGTGAGGTGCAGGCAAAGGATGCGTTAGAAAACAAATCTGTGATGAAGGGGTGGACAGGCATATGGCAGAAAAGACAGGAAGGCAGAACAGCAATTCTGAAGGATTTCAATTTTCTTCCAACAGACATTCATGCGGAATTGTAAGTGACACAGAAACTATGATAAATCGAGTATCTCCTAGCACTGTAGTCAAATATGAGGCCATTTTATTAGGTACATGCATTATAGTGAACGTATTTCCCTGATGGAACAGAATATATCAGAGGCATTAGTCATTTGCACATCTAATGTGCCCACCAGGCACATGATTTTCTGTTGCACACTTGCCTTTGTAGCTGAAGAGGAATAGTGCGGTGCTATGCCCTGAAGTACTTTTTTTTTAAAAAACCTTTAGAAACTTTACTAAGCCTGTGATTTTTTTTAGACAACAGATTTGAAAAATGTACTTGTATAATATCTCTGCATACACTCATAGGTAGGGTTGCCTTCTTCACTGTGCTATGTCTACCTCTTACAATTCTGTGGAGACTACTCCAGTGATTGAAGGTCATAGGGGCTATTTGCAGTGGCTTGTTCCTGGCCTTTTGAACCACTGATATGACCCTGTCAAAGGCAGTCACCAGGAGAAGTTAGAAAAGAGAACTTTTGACACAGAAATATTTAATTAGACATAACACAAATAAACAATCTTCATTCTTTTTTGCCATTTACATTTAATCAACAGTTGTCCTGGACATTATAAGTCATTTGCATTGGAGTGTTATATGAACAAATGAATGGAAAAAGACACTTAACCTAATACCACACGTTTTCAGACAACGGACACAGCATTATTATTTGTTTTTTAAACATTCTTTTTGCTACACCTGGAAGAGCAAATTCTGGATCCTTGTTCGAAAGCCACAAAAATGTTAAGGTTTTACATCCAAATATCATACAGCTCAAGTAAAATAATTTAATTTCACTGGAAGTCTTTGAAGATAGGATAAGAATGGGAACAGTACATGGATAGGTGAAAATGATTTAAGGGACAGGAGGGAATAAGGCAGAAGTCATGAAAAAGGAGATAAGAGCACTTCAATGCAGTAGTTTGTAACTTGGAAACATTGCATCCAACTGATTGCGATGCTTTAAGAATATTCTCCAGCCTAAAAGGTTTCTTGTGACCCTCAGTGGATTCTTCTGAAGTGTGCCTGATGGTCCAATGCGACAGCAGACCCCCCGGGATCAGGGATCCTGCATCTTTAGGTTGGGAGACATGGAGTAGTTCAGCTTGTGGTCCATACTGACTGCCTCTAAGCCCCATCAGACGGTCTCCTGAGCCATCCGATATTCATAGACACTGCCCCTCTCTGCGAAGGGCCTTTCTGACTGCTTCTGTGCAGTGGCGGGCTCCCTGCTTTCATCGGACCCATCACGTTTGCCAAAACCACCTCCTCCAGGCGTCTGCAGACGGAATGTGTCCTATGTAGAGAGAAAGATGGGGGGGAGACAAAAGTTAGTAAATAAGGACACACACCCACTCACACACCCAGACTGCTCAGGGAAGGGGAGACTCTGACTTTGCAGAATTTATCATATTCGTGATTTTAATAGGGTATTAAAATCTTTCTATTTTAGCAGATGAAGGTTAAAATAGCCACACATAAAAATGTTTCATCAGCTAGAGCATGCTTCCAAAAGATACTAAAGTCGAGAATAAATCATTATGTTGAGCTGCACCTCAAAACAATTTTAAAATGATATCTGGATTCGCATCTTTTTTAAAACCTATTAATTTCAAGTAAAAGAAAAACCTGACTGGGAAGATTTGGCACCAAACAATCCATTTCAATTTGCCTTGAAATCTACATGTGCAACCAATGTCTTCAACACGTAGCAAAAACCACTACTGATGGACTCGGATAAAACAATTTTACAACAGATAGTTACTAAGTAGAACAACAGACAAGATGGAATGTGTGTCCGTGTATGTGAGAACTCTCCAACACCGCTAGACGTGGTGCAGAGATTGCTGAAGAACACGTTACTTACCTTTGGTAACCATTTTTCTGGTAGATACTCTATCTAACCATAGATTCTTTACCTTGTGAATATTCCCCAGGCATTAGATTTACCTTGTGACTATTCCCCAGGCATTAGACTGGATACAGAAACTTTTCAGTAGTACCTCTGTCCACCAGTAGGTGATATTGTTCTTCTCCATACCAATGCCATTCCATGCCCGAAGTGACGTGTGGGGCCAAATATAAGCTCCACCCACACGTGCTGACTTCAGTTGCTTTCTAGGCTGTCCCTGTCCTCAGATGTAGAGCCCAGCAGCAAATTGGTATCACCAGTGTACAGATATCAAGATAGGGACATATTTAGATGGAAAAAAATCCAGTTACAGAACAGGAGGTGAGAGGGTTTGTGAGGAACCTGTGGTTGGAGTATCCACCAGAATGATCGTTACCAAAGGTAAATAGTTTGTGCTTCTAAAGGATACATCTAACTGCAGATTCCTCAACTTGTGAATAGATTCCAAAGCAAGTACCTCCCAAGGCAGTGGGGCTGTGATCTAGCTTAGACCAAAAAGTCTTGCAGGACTGAGCAGGAAATAAGCCCCTTTCGATGGGCCTGATTAAAAGGTTGAAGCCCACATGGCTGCTTGACACATGTCCAGGACAGGCACTCTGTGTGCTAATGCAGGGAAGCAGCTTTGGACCTGGTGGAATGAGCACACAAGCCGTTTGGACCTGCTTTTTCAACAGTGCATACCACATCTTTATGCAAAGAACAATTCATCTGGAAATGGGACATTTGTGCACTGTTTTACCCTTCTTTGCTATGGAAAACTCTACAAAGATCTGAACATCCACTTTGTGTTCCTTGGTAAGATTGATATAGAAACTCAGTGCTCTTGTAGGGTCCAAATGATGGAGTTTGCTTCCTCCCTCGAGAGATGAGGTGGAGTAAAAAAAAGCAAGAAGGGTAATAGCATGACCAACATGAAAAGCAGCGACTACTTTTGGTAGGAAACAAGCTCAGGTCTTTAAAACCAACTTATCAGGGAAGAAGGTGAAGTGAGATTGATTTAGCAAGAGAGCCTGAAGCACACTCAAATATCTAGCTGATATTATGGTGACAAGTCAAAAGTCTTAAAGGAAAACTGAGCAACGGCTCAAAACAGGTGCACATCAAAAACGTGATGAATACGTCCAAGACCCACTAGGGTATTACAAAGGGTTTTGGTGGAAACAAATCTTGCAAAACTTTCCAAAACCTCACTAGAGCTAATAATTTAAATAACAAAGGCTGATCCGGCAACCGCAAGAAGTTCGAAAGAGCCATAAGAAGCCCTTAACAGTGCCCAAAGAAAGTCCTTGCTAGGTTAAGAGCAGAACAAACAGCAACTTCAGGCAATTTTGCCTGTAAAGGTTCAAATTGTCATGTGCCACACCAATCCACAAACGCGTCCAATGGTTGTGTATATTGATTTAGTGGAGGACACCTCACTGCCAAGATGAGATCAACAACCTTGGGGTGGAGATCGAAGGAAGCCAATTGTCGCCACTCAGTCTCCAAGGACTAAGATGCAAAGTGTGCAGACCCAACTGGGTGAAACACCCTGCCCTGCTGTTGTGGCAGAAGATCCTCCCGAAGCGGGAGCTTCATTGGAGGACAGATGCTCATGCCCAGGCATTCTGGGCGCCACGCTCTCTTGACCCAATCCAGTGCCACTAAGGTGACTTGGGCCCGGTCGTTCCTGATACCCTTCAGAATTTGGTGCAGGAGAGGCAATGGTGGAAAGGCAGGAAGGAGTCCTGAGCTCCATTCTAGATGGAAGGCATCTCTGAGTAAGAGCAGCTTTAGAAACACCAGAGCTCAGAAGTGGTGGCACTGCATCTTCTCGGAGGTGGCAAAAAGGCAAAAGGACTGAGCCAGGGTTATCCCCATTGTTGGAAGGCAGACTGTGCTACCTCTGGATGTAACTGTCATTTGTGATCCGCTATGTGCCCGCAACTGAGTTTGTTCGCCCTGGTGTTTAAAGATCCCACCAGGTGGTTTACCACCAGGGATATCCCTTGGTGGTTGTCACTTTCAGAGGTGCAAGGCCTCTTGGAACAGCGTCCAGGACCTTATCCTACCTTGCTTGTTCCAGTAGCACGTGGTGTGGTGTTGTCTGTGAGCATCTGCACCAGTTTCCTGTGATGGTGGGCAGGAGTGGCTACAACGCTAAGCAAATTTCTCTCATCTCCAACAAATGGATTTAATGCACTTGACCAGAGTCCTCTTATCTCCTTCTCCCAGGTGGCCTCACCAACACTGTAGTAATGCATCCATGACAACGTCAGCTCTGGGTGGTGTAAGAAGAGGGACCTGTGACTGACCCAATCTCTGTCCAGTAGCTATGACTGCAGATATTTTGCAGTCGCCACTAAAATCTGTATACAATTTGAAAGATTTTCTTAGGGAATCCCAAGAGGTTGTGCGCCGGGTGGCCCTAGGCGCAACTTCGGTCGAGATCGAGGTTGTGTTGGATTCAGTTCAATATAGGCTGTACATCCTCATCCCTCATCAATGACAATTGTATTGAAGTCAACACAAACAGGACTGGTGCAAGGGTGGGGCCAGAGCCGAAGCGGGCGCAGAAGATGGTGCTAGGCCCAATGTGGATCAAAGGGGCACATGGCGCTGATGGAGAACCCGATGGCAGAAACCGACTGGAGGCCCCTGCTGTTCCTTGGGCCCAAAGGCGTGTCATAGGAAGCCGAAAAGTGCAGAGGATCCACAGCATAACCTCCCTGATGGCTTCTATTTGCTGCAATGTGACTGACGGACCTGGAAAGTCAGGATACATCGCAACTAGAGATTAAATCTTCTCTGATGGAGCCTTGGAGCGAGACAGGGAGGCATGCTAATGTCCTCACACCATCTCAGGAGTGCGGCAAATAGGGGCCATTTCCAGCTTGAATGTCTTATGTCTTTTCTTTGACTTAACCGAAAGACTTCAACTAGCGCAAATACGTGCCACGGAAATGACTTCCAAAGCAGGAAACTGACCTTCCTTTTGACTACAATTGGTCACAGAGCAAAGCTTTTCGAGCTTGGAGACAAGAGTTTGGCTCAATGTTCCGGTATAGCCTTCTTGTTCATATAGGAGCAGTAACAACAGGCCTTGGAGTCGTGGTTGGACCCCAGGCACAACGAACAGACTTTGTATGGGTGCATCACCTTGTTGTTTTAGGGGGTGACATTTCCCATGTACACTGGATTCATTTTGATGAAAAATCAGGTGAAAGACCAGGGAGAAACTCTGGATCTGCGTCAGAAGGCATGGAAAGAAAGGAAATGATGTCAGCACACAAGGGTGGTGCTAATATTCAGATTTGCATGTCCCATCCATAGTGGAATGACATTGGCTTGGAATCGCATGACGCCACCTACCGGCGCACAAAGGTACTGATGATAAGTTTCCGGATCCAGTCTGCAGAGGGGAATATTCACAAAGTGAGGAATCTGCAGTTAGAAGTATCCATTAACATGACTTGTTGCAAATGTACACACATAACTCAAGGTCGTGTTACTCAATAAGGCAGCTATGGTCAATGGCCAGATCATTGATGACAAAAGTGATTTCTGTGGCCCACATCATCTTGAGGACCCTCAACCAACTCCTTTTTCACCAAATTCAAACTGGATTTCATCCCAGACACAGTACAGAGATCGCCCTTTTGGCAGTAGTGGAAGAAGCCAAAAAGAGATTGGATCAGGGGCAACGGTGGTTACTGTCCTCCTGGATCTCAGTACGGTCGTTGACAGTGTTGACCCCCCATACTTCTGGACAGGGTTGGTAAGGCAGGAGTCACTGGGAAAGCCTTGGACTGGGTTGGTTCCTTTCTACAGGGGCGTATATTTCAGGTTTTTGGCAAAGGATGTACATTGAACATCTTTCCTGTATCCTGTGCGGTCCCGCAGGGGTCCTCACTCAGAACCACGTTATTTACCATCTACCTGCGACCATAAGTGGACCTGGTAGAGCCTTTTGGGATGCCTATAGTCAATTACACGAATGACAATCAGCTGGTGTTCTAACTGATGTCTGATTCTGATCTGCCCTCCGGTTTTGTTGGGATCAGTTAGCCAGTTGGCTGAATCAATCCCGGCTCAAGCTCAATGGAACGAAAACAGATCTAATGATTCTTGGGAATATATCTCCCGCTCAGTACCACCTGGATTGGCTAATTCCCCAGGGCCCCCACTGTAATGACCTGCTTTTCTGTATATTATGGTGCTTCTGTCAGTCACCAGGCCATTACTTACCACACTAATAACAAAGAGGGGTACTAATGGTCTAATAGCTTTGGGCTAAAAAGAAGGATCCGTAGTGGCACATCCTGTGTTTTGTATGTATTACTGCACAGAGAAAAAGAAAAAGAAGAAGAAGAAACCCATCAGCCCACCCAATGGCAGAGCATCATCATCTGGGATTTTATGAAACAACGGGTATCTTATTTTGGGTATCTCACTAGTTATTATCATGAAATAACCCAATGTAGATCCACCAGTGATGTGACAAGCCAAAGATAAAGAATCAAAGATACAGTGGTGCTGAGGATGATTTGCAGTGTTGAAAATGTGAAAAAACAAGATTTAAATGTGAAGCTAAAATGAACTACTATGATGCCAAAGAAAGCTTTATTGTGCGGTCATCATAGTGTCAAGGTTAAAAATAGTGTTGGATAGTATGAAAAAATGGTAACTATCTTGTAATGGTTAGAGAGGTCAACATGTTTCAGCCATCTGCGGTCAATATGTAGACCAATGGCTTTCTTCAGGACCGGTTTCAAAAACACTACTGCAAAATGATGTGAAAAACTACAAATATGTGTATAACACAAAGATACGTCCTACCATATTTTGAGTTCCAAGGTGCAGGAGTGAAGTATCTGTGGTTAGATTCTTTTCCTGTGAAATAAACATAAATATACAAACAGAAACAATATGTAAAGATGCCACTCTGGAGACTAGAAAATAGCCACTGTGCTTGCTAGGCTTTGTACATTAAACAATGCTTTTTTATATTAAACAATGTTTTTTTAGCCGTTTGCTTTCGTATCCATATAGTATACCAACTGCAACTCACCCAGAACAATCTTGGGATCAAGCCTCACCTCTCCTGGCGCTCGCTCAGGCAATGAGGCCCTGCTCTAAGAAAATGTGAGAAAGAAAACATCGGACCAAGTGTTATCCCAACATTTTTATCACATTTCTCCATTAACCTTGGTAATTATTCTATTTGCAATATAAGGAAGGACAGTCTGTAGCAGACCATCATGCGCTAGAAAATGACTGTATGATGTCCCTTATCTGTCAATGGACTCATGAGTTGTCTTTTAATAATGGCGGGACATAAGTTGGAATCGAGACCCGGATTGTATAGACAATGCTCTATCTTAATGAAAGATGCCTTCGAGAAAAAAGGGGGGCTCAAAGAGCCCTCTCTCGTAGAAGGTTTCAGAAAAGATATCAAGGACTACTTATTTCTAGATTATATAGTATAAGTTCCAGGTACATGCCGCTATGTAGAAGGGCATATGTTAGTAATATGACCTAGCTCTATTGTGTAGAAGTAGTATGAGTTGAAGCTCAAAAGAAAGCGGTGCGGTGATCAGAACGCCTTCTGTTCTGGAAGACTTCCAGTGTCACAAAAGCACGAGGACATGTCTTTGTTGTTAGCAAATCCTTCGATGCCCCATCTAGGTATCTTAGCCGCCGTACCTGTCCGTCGGTACCCCAAGCTTCGTCCTGAGCTGAGGGGGAGGTCCCGAACCGAAAAGGACGGCCGTCTTTTATATCCTGTTTCTGCCACGCCTGTAATGAACTTGCGGACCAGAGAGGAGACCAGTTTTTTGGAAACCGGAAATTCGTAGTGTTTCCGGTTTACTCAAACTAAAGCAATGTATACGTGTCTATATGTTAGACCCTAGGCAAAGCTCGGCCGCATTCATTTTGAATAAAGCTCATTGGTTACTCGGTATTGACTTGCCGGCCAATCAGACTCGTTAATTGTATTTTCGGCTCACTCGGGCAGTCAATCATAAGCCTAATTCGTTGCTCGATTTTCAATCTAACATGCTTGGATACTGTGGTTTTGATTGGCCAGTTTAGTTAGACACATGGGATCAACGTGTTTGTGCGGACCTGCTCTCTCTTCGGTCCGTGATACAGACATACACACATTAGGCTTATGATTGACTGCCCGAGTGAGCCGAAAATACAATTAACGAGTCCGATTGGCCGGCAAAAAAACTGGTCTCCTCTCTGGTCCGCAAGTTCAACACGGGCGTGGCAGAAACAGGATATAAAAGAAGACAGTCATGTTCCGTTCGGGACCCCCCATCAGCTCAGGACGAAGCTTGGGGTACCGACGGACAGGTACGGCGGCTAAGATACCTAGAAGGCGCATCGAAGGATTTGCTAAAAACGAAGACATGTCCTTGTGCTTTTGAGACACTGGAAATCTTCCAGAAGAGAAGGCATTCTGATCACCGCACCGCTTTCTTTTGAGCTTCAACTCGTACTACTTCTACACAATAGAGCTAGGTCATATTACTAACATATGCCCTTCTACATAGCGGCATGTACCTGGAACTTATACTATATAATCTAGAAATAAGTAGTCCTTGAGATCTTTTCTGAAACCTTCTACGAGAGAGGGCTCTTTGAACCCCCCTTTTTTCTCGAAGGCATCTTTCATTAAGATAGAGCATTATCTATACATTCCGGGTCTTGATTCCAACTTATGTCCCGCCATTATTAAAAGATAACTCATGAGTCCATTGACAGATAAGGGACATCATACAGTCATTTTCTAGCGCATGATGGTCTGCTACAGACTGTCCTTCCTTATATTGCAAATAGAATAATTACCAAGGTTAATGGAGAAATGTGATAAAAATGTTGGGATAACACTTGGTCCGATGTTTTCTTTCTCACATTTTCTTAGAGCGGGGCCTCATTGCCTGAGCGAGCGCCAGGAGAGGTGAGGCTTGATCCCAAGATTGTTCTGGGTGAGTTGCAGTTGGTATACTATATGGATACGAAAGCAAACGGCTAAAAAACTTTGTTTAATATAAAAAAACATTGTTTAATGTACAAAGCCTAGCAAGCACAGTGGCTATTTTCTAGTCTCCAGAGTGGCATCTTTACATATTGTTTGTGTTTGTATATTTATGTTTATTTCACAGGAAAAGAATCTAACCACAGATACTTCACTCCTACACCTTAGAACTCAAAATATGGTAGGACGTATCTTTGTGTTATACACATATTTATAGTTTTTCACATCATTTTGCAGTAGTGTTTTTCAATCCGGTCCTGAAGAAAGCCACTGGTCTACATATTGACCGCAGATGGCTGAAACATGTTGACCTCTCTAACTATTACAAGATAGTTACCATTTTTTCATACTACCCAACACTATTTTTAACCTTGACACTATGATGACCGCACAATAAAGCTTTCTTTGGCATCATAATAGTTAATTTTAGCTTCATATTTAAATCTTGTTTTTTCACATTTTCAACACTGCAAATCATCCTCAGCACCACTGTATCTTTGAATCTTTATCTTTGGCTTGTCACATCACTGGTGGATCTACATTGGGTTATTTCACGATAATAACTAGTGAGATACCCAAAATAAGATACCAGTTGTTTCATAAAATCCCAGATGATGATGCTTCGCCATTGGGTGGGCTGATGGGTTTCTTCTTCTTCTTTTTCTTTTCCTCTGTGCAGTAATGCATACAAAACACAGGATGTGCCACTACGGATCCTTCTTTTTAGCCCAAAGCTATTAGACCATTAGTACCCCTCTTTGTTATTAGTATAGTTAGAATGGGGGATAGGGTACTACTGGGTCTTTAATCTTATTCCCTTTGGACCCTCGTGCAAGTTTTGGTTGTATATACATTACTTACCACATCCTTTCTCAGGATCCAGAAAGACACCACATTTCACAATACTTACCCAAGAAAGGAATAAACACTAACAACATATATGACCATTGCAGAGGAGCTCGCAAATAACAACAAGTTACAACACCTACCCATCTGAGAGGGTACGCAGCAAATCACACAACACCTCCCCATCCAAGAGGGTACACAGCGCATGCTCCTCCTAGCAATGTATTGGATAGAATAATTAGAATTTAGACATCCCTGCTGGGAGCCGATTTCCCTCCCGTATCAACAATTACCCATTAGAGGGGAATCGCCCATCCCTCTGTAAGTACATTTTGTAAAAAAGGGGCCCGACCTTCCCTCACAAGGAACAAGGACAAATTATATGCTCTAAGGATCTTTTATTACATGATAATAGGATGACAAGGAAGAAGAAATAACTAAATATCACAGTAAACATTTATAGCAATCACCAACACATACATATACATAAAACCTGAAAATAAAAGGCATAGTTAGATAAAGTTAGATATACATGGAACACCTCACCATAATCTTAGGCATCTTTGCATCTGAAGAAGGGTCTGTCTCTCTTTCCCTCTCTGGTTGGGTCAGGACTCTCTGTTCCACAAACACGACTGCACGTCTGCACCGGGATGTATCATCAGACCGCCAAAACCACTAGACCAGCATCTCACCCTCTCCCGGCCCCTTTCTCTAATATAGAATGCAGCTCTCCATTGATGTTTCTAGTAAACTTCGCCTACAGTTCTCACTGTATTCCTGTACCACCTCGTACCAAGAGAGCACATTCCTCTGGTAAGAACCGGTCCTCTCTGATTCACTGCTGGTGACCAACACATGGAAACTAAAACATAGCCTTTCACCTAAAGAGGCTCAGAAGATGGCTGCATTTTAGAATATGGAGTTGGTCAACCATAGGCCTCTACTCCTGCAAAAAGCCAAAATTAGTATGCAAGAAGGCATACGATCATGCCAAAGCCGATAGGCAAGCCCTGCCATTAAGCAAGATGAAGTCAGAAACAGAAAGAGACATAATCAAACCCTTCTTTGTAGCTTCAGGTCTACACATCACCATGTCTATGTGATGATATGAATTTCAAAGCAAGATAACATGAAAGCATGTCAAAGGCAATAGTCGGCACTGCCATAAAACAAGGTAAAGTCAGAGACAGGCCTAAATATCATATATTAGGTTAAAATATGCTAAGATGGTGGTGGGCAAAGGTCATAATTCTATGTCAGGACCGGAGGCGAGGATTATGCTTTATCTCTCTTCGCTTTATTAACCAATTTTTTCCACAGCAGCTCATTACTAAAACCAGTATCAAAACCACATTTCCCATAACACTAGGGAAAGAAAAAACAGTCTCTTGTGAGTCCTTTCACAGTGTCCATGAACGTTGTCCCCATAAATCATCCTGAGACTTCCTGCACCTCCTCTTTCTTCGCTGCTCGGCATCTCGAGATAAGTGCATTTTGGTTCTTCTTATGTTTGCCTTTGGGGGAGTTGAATGTTAATGGGGTTGATGTGCCTCGTTGTTTTCCTCCCGCAGATTCCCTATTGAGCCGCGGGACCGCTAGTGCGCTCCTTACGCAGTTTGTCTGCCCGTTTCTCATTGACCGCGGTGCGGTCCTCCGCCCGTTAGAGGGCGCTGTGTGGGCGACGCGACCTGCGGCCGGAGCGCATTTCGGCAGAGATCAGGCTGAAGCGCTCCGGTCCACAGTACCTGTCCGCGCCCGAGCCGCCAAGTCAATCGCCCAGGTTGTTACTGGGTCTGTATTTCCCGACTTTTCACAAACGCCCGCTCGGCGGGTAGGTAGTGGTGCGGTGCGCCTGGGAACGCGGTTCCCCTCACGCCCGAGTGAAACCTCGGGTAGGTACTAGTGTGGAGGCCCTCTTTGTAGGACACCCAGACTGGCAGCTCTATTTTGTTTCCCAGTGCATCTGTGGGGAGTGTGGGTGTCCCGGGGCTTCAGACCCATTAAAATTCGTGCCACTGGCAGTTTATCTTTACTGAGAGACCCTCAGTCCTTAAATTACCGCGCTGCGGCGTGGGAGTGCTCCTTCGGCGTTCTGTCACCTGGTTTGCTTGCGAATTGCCCTGAAGTGCCTTAGTAGGCCTGAAAGTCGATACCTGAACCTTAGCAAGCATGGAGCACGAGTATTATGAGGAAGAGGATTCCTTGGCCTATCTTCAATGGGATGATGATTTTTACGCGAAGGTAAATGGTTCCATTCATAAGGCGGTCTCGGACCTCAAGACTCCAATGGAGCAACGGTTGGCGGATAAAATAGAGAGCTTGTATGCGAAAATGGTCCCTCCTCCGCCGGATGTCCCGGGACCTTCAGGTACTTCGGGTCAGGCTCAGCCAGAGGAACAGGGAACCCCCCTCCGAAGAAAAAGTGCGAAGGTGGGGTGGACACTGACGCTTTTGAACGCCTTAAGCAGGCGTTTTTGGAGCACACTGCCCCGATAGAGCTTCCCCAGGGCCCTGAGCCTCCTGATGAGAAACTCCAGCCGGCGTCCCCTGGGACTCAGTTGGGTGACACTCCGGACGCTTCTGACAACGAGGCGGGCTCGTCGCGATCTTGGAGGCCGTCGGGCTCCTCGGAGCCCCCAAAGGCGGGAATTTCCAACATGTTGGACCCTGACGATATCGTACAACCCCGGTCAGCGGAATGGGCCCCCGCTGAGAAGGCAGCTGTGTATTTGGCATCTTGCCTCAGGAAGCCGCTAGAGAATGAGGCGCGCAGTCGTCTGCGGGCCGAGTGTCCCAGGCCGACGCTAGAGGGCAAAGTGTCAACAACCCCTGAGATTGAAAGCAAGATGGCGACGTTCTTGGCTAAGTTTATTAAGGACCCGAGGAAAGGGATAGATAGATCATGGCGTGCATGCCAAGACAAGTTATTGGACGCCATTGGTCCGTTAGCCAAGATTCTTGACATGGCAGAGGAGGCCCGTAGTTCGGGCTCCTTGATCGATCTCGAGGTCTTGTCCGCATGGGCTCAACGGGTGATCTGTTTTATCGGTAATGCAAACTGCGCGCTCTCCACGGAGAGGCGCAGATCACTGCTTATTAAGGTAGACCCCAAACTGGGGGATTTGGCATGTTCGGAGGCTGGGGCCTCAGCGCAAGGGGGGCTGTTTGGCGAGCCATTCATAAAGGAACTGGGAAAGTTCGTAGCTACATTCACGTCCTTGGACAAGGCGCAAGCCAATATTAAATGAGTTTTTCACCCTCGGGTTTTCCGTGGGGCCGGTCGGGGTAGGATCCTGCCCGCGCGGCCGCGGACAGAACCAACTGCCCCAAGGTAGGGGGCAAGGCTCCGGGCGGGGACAATACCAGTCTGACCAGCGCTTTAACAACTTCTACCCCACCAGGGGTCAACGCTTCAGGGGACGAGGCTAGAAAGGAAACAACGGCAATGCCAACGGTGAGTGTTTTACCTGCTGCGCAGCTGCGAGTAGGGGGCAGGCTGGCGTCATTTTTCCCCGCTTGGGAAGAGCTTACGGGAGATGCTTGGGTTCTCCAGACGGTCAGGGGATTCCAAATAGAGTTTTACGGTTCCCCCCGCCAGGCCCGTCCTCCCCGTCCGATCGTTTTCTGCGCGTCAGACGCGGCCATGATAGACGACGAGGTGCGGGGTTTGCTCCGCAAAGGGGCGGTGTGTCGCACCGTGGTACACCCCTCTGGCTTTCTCAGCAATATTTTTCTGGTCGACAAGACAGATGGGGGTCGACGACCGGTTATCAACCTTCGAGAATTCAACGAGTGGCTGGTGTACAGACACTTCAAGATGGAGGGCATTCACCTGCTCAGGGATGTTCTCCTGCCACTCGATTGGATGGTCCGCCTGGACTTAAAAGATGCGTACCTGGTGGTTCCGATTTTCCCTCCTCACAGGCGGTTTCTCCAGTTTCTGTGGTGAGGCCAGGCGTACGAATTCCAGTGCCTTCCGTTCAGGCTTTTCTCGGCCCCGTGGTGTTTCACCAAGGTTCTCAAACCGGTGGTGGAATATCTGAGGGCGCGTGGAGTCCGCTTGATCGTCTACTTAGACGATATTCTTCTCTTGGGCCAATGCCCCGTGCAGCTTCGACACCATTTACAGTTGGCGGTGGCTCTCCTCCAGTCCCTGGGGTTTGTCATCAACGAGAAGAAGTCCCTCTTGGGTACCTACTCAGCGAGCGACTTTCCTGGGATTCGTGATAGATTTCACCTCGGCCACACTGAGTCTCCCTTCCAGGAAAGTGACGAAAATCCGTCACGAAATTCGCCAGACCTTGGCCAAACAGAGGACTTCTCTCCGTCAGATTGCACGGTTGGTAGGCCTGTTTTCGGCTTCCATTCAAGCGATCTTCCCGGGTTCGTTCCATTACCGGGCCCTGCAGCGGTTAAAAGCGCACCACCTAAGGAAAGGCCTTACCTACTCGCAGGTGGTTCCGTTGACGGAAGAGGTTCGCTAAGAACTGGAGTGGTGGCTTTCTCACATGGAAGCCTGAAACGGCAGAGCAATTTTCGGCTCGGCACCGGACTTGGTGATAGAGTCGGATGCCAGTCGAGCCGGCTGGGGTGCGCGATGTGGGGAGTTCTCCACCGGCGGAAGTTGGTCTCCTCAAGGGCAGCTGCTTCACATCAATTGTCTGGAGCTCCTGGCGGGCTCCTTTGCGGTCCAATGCTGGACCAAGGACCGGGTTTCAAGCTTCAGTATTGCTGAAGATGGACAATGTGTCAGCGGTCAGGTACATAAACCATCTAGGGGGCTCTCGCTCCAAGGCATTGGCGAATATGGCGAAGCAGTTTTGGGAGTTCTGTCTTTCCCACCAGGTGTTGGTTACGGCGGAGTATCTGCCGGGAGCGGAGAATCGGGTGGCGGATTGGCATTCCCGTCACTTTCGGGATTCCAGCGTGTGGACGCTGGCTCCGGAGATCTTTCAGAGCCTACACGAACGGTGGGGCCCGTTTTCGATCGACCTTTTTGCGTGCCGCCTGGACAGGCAGCTTCCCCGGTTCTTCAGTTGGAGACCGGACCCTCTGGCAGTGGCATCCGATGCCTTCAGCGAGGATTGGAGTCAGGAGACGGGGTATGCTTTTCCCCCGTTCTCCATGATCACCCGGGTGGCGGCACAGGTTCGCAGACAAAAAGCTGTAGTGGTTCTGATAACGCCATTTTGGAGGTCGCAAGTTTGGTTTCCGGTTCTACTGGGACTGTCTTGGGATTTTCCAATCCGACTCCTCCGAACTCCCCATCTCCTCTTGAGTCCGGAAGGAGTTCCTCACCGATTGATAGAGGAAGGCTCAATCCAGCTCATGGTTTGGCGGATTACAGGCAACGTTGGAGATTGCCGGGCCTTTCGTTCCACGCTGAGTCCTTGTTGTCCAGAGCTTGGGCGGACAGTACCTCTAGGAGCTACAAGTCGGCTTGGACGCGATGGGTTTGTTGGTGTTTATGACGGGAAGTGGATCCCGTGGTCGCAGGATTGACCTACGTTCTAAATTACCTGGCCGAACTAGCCCAGAAGGGTTTGGCTTATAGGTCGGTGAATACGGTCCGTTCGGCGATTTCAGCGGGGCATGCTCCGGTGGATGGAGCGCCCCTGGGGGAGCATCCTTTTGTCTCCAAGCTTCTCCGGGGCATTCGTTTATCATTGCACCCGGAACCTCGTTACTCGGTCCTTTGGGATTTAAACCTGGTTTTGAACCTTTTGTTGTCTTGGCAACCAAATCGTTTTCTTTCACGGAAAGAACTGTCAGCTAAGATGGCCATGTTACTGTGTTTGGTGTCTTGCAGGAGAGTGTCGGATGTCCGGGCTTTGGACATTACTGCCAGGGTTTTTTCCACGGATGGGGTTACCTTTACGGTGAGTAGACGTACAAAATCGAATACCCGTACGATTTCTTACCCTGCTTTTGCAGACTCCCTGAAACTTTGCGTGGTGCAATGCTTGAAAGCGTATGAGGAAGCTACGGAGGAAGTCCGTCCTCCGGGCGAACGACAACTCCTTATATCCCTCAAAAAGCCTTTTAAGGCAGTGTCTTCTCTCACTATCGCCCATTGGGTGCGGTGGATCATGCAGGAGGCTGGTATTAATACGCGAGCTTTTGGAGCACACTCAGCGAGGGGTGCGATGGCTTCCAAGGCTTTTAGCCTAGGTGTGCGTTTGGAAGACCTGATGAAGGCAGCGGATTGGTCTTCAGATTCGACCTTCAAAAGGTTTTATTTCAAACCGCTGTTGAATGTGGCACAGGTGGTGGTGGATAAGCTTTGAAGAAGCATAATCCTCGCCTCCGGTCCTGACATAGAATAGAAATTTGCCAAGCCTAAGTTTCAATTCTATTAAGGACGGGGAGGCGAGGATTATCCCACCCAGCAAGCGCGTTGGTTGCTGTCCCTCACCGTATGGGTGGTAAGTAATGAATTTTCTTTGTGACTTGACACATGATGTTTCTGGGACTTCAGTGGCTTATCATAAATGCATATGCTAGTCAAGATTGCAATTGTATTGTGCATTCGGTTCATGATATCATGCGTGACGGGTGTGCTCTTTGTTTCAGGGAATGATCACACAAAGCAGAATGCCTAACCATGGGAGAGATCGTCCAGCGAAGAAAGAGGAAGTGCAGGAAGTCTCAGGATGATTTATGGGGACAACGTTCATGGACACTGTGAAAGGACTCACAAGAGACTGTTTTTTCTTTCCCTAGTGTTATGGGAAATGTGGTTTTGATACTGGTTTTAGTAATGAGCTGCTGTGGAAAAAAATGGTTAATAAAGCGAAGAGAGATAAAGCATAATCCTCGCCTCCGCGTCCTTAATAGAATTGGAACTTACCTTCTCGTAGGCTAGGCAAATTTCTATTATCTACCGATTATCTACCAAAAATATCGGTCACTACACCCCACCACCTGCCCCCAGCTAATAAGTCATCTATTAAAAGTTTGGGGATGTGGATTGATGATACTCTGATGATGGGAGCCCAGACCACCAAAATGCACAGTGTATGAATGTACTTTGACAAAGTTCATTTGCAACGCCTCACTAACATGCTTTAATACTGGGCCATAGCAGGCCCTCTTACCACCATCTTACCACCCCTGGCTTTCTGGAAAATACCAATGTTGGACCCAGACATGTCCACATAGTTGAGTTGTCACACAACAGGTATCAAAGTTCAAGGCACTCCTGCTGAGGCAGCATGTTTACTCACTCTAGAAGCAGTGGTGGGAGGTCTTACCTCAGAGTGTATCACGCCTAAAACAAGAAATGGTTCTGTTAACATGGAGCCATCTAGATCATTCAGCATCTGGTCGATAGCTTCAGCTTCGAGATGAATCTTGGAGTAAATAGGATTGAGGGAAAGAGTAAAGGAGCAGACCTTTCCAGCCCAGCAGGATAGAACCCCATGGCAATTGCACTGAATACAGCCATGTGTCAGCCTTAGAGGAAATTTAACCATTTGTTAGAAGATCTTACCAGACAGCCAAATCCTATGTGCTGGGTCCATGTGCACACTTCACGGGTTAGGAAGTAGAGACAATATGCAAGATTGCTCTATTCCATGCATATGTGAAACATGCCTGTCGCTTTGAGTGAGGACCGTGCCTATTTGCTCTTATTGCTTGAGAGCCTCAAACACAACGTTTATCTCTGTGATTAGGTGACAGTGGATAACCTCAAAAGGCCAGAAATCGTGCACAGTCAAGTGATCGTAGTTTGCATAATTTTACATCAGATCTCTCCATCTGCACTTTGGAGGAACAGTGCTAACGGTCATCTACGACTGCTTGAAGACTTGGTGTATAAGGAAAATGGCGCCTCAAGGTCGAGTTCCTCAATGTGAAAGTTCTGGTCAATGGTGAGATGATTGACGTCAAAGGTGATTTCTTTGCCATGCGGTTTCCCGCCATTGAGCAATACACTGACACTGAACTCACTCTGGATATTGTGTGCTTCAAATTTGAGCACATAATTGGTTGCCCCTACTTGCCCAAAGACTAGCCAAATTGTCTAGAAGATCATTTTCTCTGCAGATTCTGGGTCACAGTCAGGTTTAGAGGCTACTAGGCATGAGCCAGCGAGTCCTGTGGGGCTACCGCAACATGATGAGATAGTTGATAAGAAGGTGGGCCTTGGTTTACTGAAGTGTCTCCATCTACTTAGAAGGAGTAAAGGCAATGCCAAGTTAGGTGCCCACGAAGAACTGAATGAAGAAGGGGCAATTGTTGGGTCCTATGAGAACTAGATTTCTTTGTACAAGTTTCTCTGAACAGATTACGTCTTACTAGCTTTAAAGTTATACTTATTGCAAAAACTCAGTGATACCATATTTTAAGTGGGGAATATTTAAAAGCGAAGTTTTGTAGGCCATGGACAGTGCAACAGAGGGATAAGAATTGCATGGGTGTGAACATGTAATCACTGTCAAATTCTGAAAAACTAGGGTCGCCTTTGAGAGTGTCCAATACCTACAAACTGTGGGGATTCATTTTTCACTTTACTTCGTCTTTTCCCTTATCCATCTTACCTGTGATGTTTGCCATGTGGCCTTAAGCTGACAACATCTAAATCCATCTCTATCATAATCAAAATTTCACAGCAAACTCTACTCAAGCCCTGTGAGTATTCAATGCAGTCTTGGATGCAACAATAGTGTTGTGAAGCCTGTGAAGCCACATTTGTGAGCCATCAGGTTGAGGACGGAACCTTTGGCCACCTGTTTGGCCCCAGTAGCATCACTAAGGGATTTTTGATTTTTACGGATGAATTGGTTCATCACTCAGAAATTGGCCGTAGTAAGGGCTGTAACTGAGTTTAGATGGAATCCTGACAAGAAAAGGTTACTTTCTTGTAGTCTTCGTTCTCCATCGTTGGAATCTTAATTGAAGCCATAAATGTGAGAATATTTGTGTTGAGCTAAATTAAGTAAATTCGAAAAATGGACACCCTCCTGACAGATGATTGGATTGTGCCTTTTATGGTGGCATCAAAAAACTGAATCTTTTCCATTTCATGGTTTCATGGAATAGCATAGACTTGAGGGGGGACGTTTAGCCTCTTGCGGGAGGTAGATTCAAATAACTGTATTTTCTGACTTAAGGAGCCATGCAACAAAGTTCAATGTTGTTAACATTGGGTATTCCATTTGGCCCGCTAGTCTGGTTGGCAGACCGGGTTTGCACAAATGTTTCCTTTTTAGTTCCATTGATATTTGAAGGAGGTCTGGGTACCATCACTGCCTTGGCTAATGTGGCATTATTAATATCATTTCTGATGGATATCTCTGCAGTTTTAACATTACTGCGGGGATTAATGGAATCAATGGAAAGGTGTAAAGAAATGGCTGCAACCAACCGATCAAAAGGGCATTCCCCAGAGACCCCATTTCTGGCAGCCTGGACGCAAAGTCTCCGCATTTTTAGCAGCTGAGGAAGTCTGATTGCTGATTTGTTGTCCCTTTGATGTGCACCGTTGTTAGAGTCAGGTCCCTGGCTACAGCCCAGTTGAAGATTATTTGTACTTCCATGGAAAGAGGACTAGGTCTGGTGTCTCCTTTAGTGCCTCCTTATCTATTCACATAACGCATGGTGGTGGCATTGTTTGTTTGAATCTGAATCGATTTAATAAGCTACTTTCCTTCAACATATTTCCGTTAAATTAAGTTACATTGTTTTTTAAAATACACTTATCTTTGGTGACGTGGTGCCTAGGGAAGCAGTTGTCATCTCAATGTGGCAGCAATGGTTGCGATACAGTGTGCAATCATGTATTGACACTAACGTTTGGTACAGTGACTATTACTGGTTGCTTCTTACCCCAGGTTGCATCTGTACGGAGGTTTTGCCTCCCAAGTTAATGGTCCGCCCATCTCTTCGAATAAGAAGATTGACACCTGGTGCACCGGGCTCTCCACCTAAAAAGAAATGCATGGGTTATAAGGCATTCTCGAACAGTAGAAGCAGAGACTGGAATGAGAGCCACAGGCTGAGAAACCAAACCTCATGAGCATAAAAAAGCAAAAGTAAGGTGAGAGTAAACGAACTAACTGCAAAGAAGAAAAAGCAAACCCCATGAACATGAAAAAGCAAAAGCAAGGTGAAAGTAAAAGAACTACCAGCGAGGAAGAAAAAGCAAACCTCATGAGCATGAAAAACAAAAGCAAGGTGAAAGTAAAAGAACTACCAGCGAGGAAGAAAAAGCAAACCTCATGAGCATAAAAAGCAAAAGCAAGGTGAAAGTAAAAGAACTACCAGCGAGGAAGAAAAAGCAAACCTCATGAGCATAAAAAGCAAAAGCAAGATAAGAGTACCAGAACTACCAGCAAAGAAGAAAAAGCAAACCTCATGAGCATGAAAAGCAAAAGCAAGGTGAGAGTAAAATAACTACCAGCAAGGAAGAAAAAGCAAACCTCATGAGCATAAAAAGCAAAAGCAAGCTGAAAGTAAAAGAACTACCAGCGAGGAAGAAAAAGCAAACCTCATGAGCATGAAAAACAAAAGCAAGGTGAGAGTAAAAGAACTACCAGCAAGGAAGAAAATGCAAACCCCATGAACATGAAAAGCAAAAGCAAGGTGAGAGTAAAAGAACTACCAGCAAAGAAGAAAAAGCAAAAGCAAGGTGAAAGTAAAAGAACTACCAGCGAGGAAGAAAAAGCAAACCCCATGAGCATGAAAAACAAAAGCAAGGTGAGAGTAAAAGAACTACCAGCAAGGAAGAAAATGCAAACCTCATGAGCATAAAAAGCAAAAGCAAGATAAGAGTACCAGAACTACCAGCAAAGAAGAAAAAGCAAACCTCATGAGCATAAAAAGCAAAAGCAAGGTGAAAGTAAAAGAACTACCAGCAAGGAATCAACAAACTAAGAAAGGTACAAAGCAGGAGATTGACTACTGGGAGAGAAACTGGCTAGATGTGAATGCAAAAACATGTGATTAAAATGACATCTGTTTTTACATACAATGTCTTGGCATTAATATGCAAACATCATAATTCTAAACATTATCTTCTTTTTTTAATAAGTTTTGGATGTATATCGTTAATCCAAAACTAATATATTGTTAATGAAAATAATACAAATTTAACAAGAATTCAGCCCTTGTGGTCCACAGTTGGACATGCTTGCTTTATAGTAACCATGTCATGTGACCTGTCTAAACTCAGTTTTATGGGGGATGCCTCTAAGTGAGTGCGGACCTACTGACAGAGGAGAACATCAAGACAAGCTGTATGATAGGAAAGAAAATAGCCAGCACAGGAAGGCAAGACAGTAGAATAGGTAGCCTTTTGGTCTCAGTTTACCTTCGTGAATACCGAAAAGTAGTACACTTACACAAAAGTGTAAGTTTACCTTTGTGAATTGGGCCCTTAGACTTCAGGTGTAAGTTTACCAATTGGGAATCTGGCCCTCAATTTCTAAGAAGGTCAATAATACCCGCAGATAACCACGAATGGTGAGAATTAGTGAATGCATTAAATAGTGCAGGCAGCATAATGACCAGAGATAATGTGGCTACTGCAATATACAAAAACACAGAAGCTACCTAGTTATTTGCTCATAAAAAAACTACGATGCAATTTGAAATATGGATTTGTAAAACTTTTTTAGTACAATCTATTGGAATAAGATCACCAACATTTTGACTGTGCTGTCATCACTTTGGCAGGGTCATCGTTATGATGGGATAGCTCAGCTAATATCAGCAGTCCCCATCAAGGGCAGCAGCATTGTGCTAAGGTTAATTGGTAGCAGATTAGAAGGGTTGAAAAAAAGCTAGTGAAAAGCTGCAGGTCACTTCTCTGTGTGCTCATGATGCCGACACCAAAAGGAAGCAAAAGGAGAAACATCAGAAAGACAGAATGAAATTAGATAGCAAAGAGAATCAGAGAAGAAGTGGAGCACCATAGATGACCAAAGAGGAAAGGAGGGAAGAAGGACTCACCATCGATACCATAAGGTCGAAATGCACGACGCTCGGTCAGAACAGACAGAACCACTTCTTCTCTGAACGTCAGCTCCCGGATCACACCGTCCCCACCATGGAACCGCCCTGCGCCCCCTGTCCCTGGTTTCAACTCAAACCGGTTGAGAATAACTGGATACCTGAAGTGGCAGACAAAGAGAGAAAACACTGAAAAGATGGGAACATGGGAAGATTTACAGAGCTTTGAAGCAACACTCTTCATTATGAGTGGGCTTGCAACATGAAATAATTGCCATGCAACACAAAATGTATATTAAGCAATGCATTAGCATACCATAAAACACTTTCAAATAAGATATGCGCAGATCTAAGTTCAAGAGGATGCACAACAATTAAAGTACTCGGATGAAACAGTATTTCAGAAAGCAGGACTTGCTGGGGGAAAAGGTGAAGCTAAAATGTGATAGGAACAGTACTAGATAAGAAAATAAACAGGTGATTTTTTCATTACATAAATTTTTTTAATCACATAGTTATGCATATTTATCACGTGAAGTGTAAAAAGATTAAAGGATTTTCCCAACCTAACAGGATTTGGTCAAGTAACAAAACCAAGATTAGAATACTATGCTTTTTTCCAATCCAGGTAGGACCTGGCCTGGCAGTTCGGTCTGGACTGTTCCCATGGGGCACAGGGTCAAGACTGATTTGCATATGGCTGGGTCCAAACTGGGGTGGTGCAGTGGGCAAAAGAACAATGGATTTAACCCAGATCTCTGCACTGGGGAAGAATGTTTGCATTGTCAGCATTCCATCCATCATTTGTTTGCTGTAACACTTTTCGCCCTAAGTGGGATGGGTATGCCCAGACGTGGGTCCCTTTCTCACCGTGCCACTGGATTCAAGCTAGCCTGGCGAAGAAGGGTGACATACCCTGAAAATGGTCCCAGGATGCTTGTTTCTGGTCCAGGGAGGAGCTGGCCTGGCAGTTCGGTCTGGACTGTTGCCATGGTGCACAGGGTTAAGGCTGATTTGCATATGGCTGGGTTCAAACTGGAATGGCATGATGAGCAAAACAGGCCCAGATCTCTGTACTGGGGTGAATGTATGACACTGTTCTGCATTCTGTCCATCAACTGTTGTTTTTGCGTTTGTCACCCTGAGTGGGACGGGTATGCCCAGACATGGGTGCCATGCTTTCCATGCCACTGGAATCAAGCTATCCTGGCTGCAGGATGGTGAAACCCCCAAACCGGTCCTGGGGTGCTTGTTTCCAGTCCAGGGAGGACCTGGCTTGGCAGTTCAGGCTGGACTGTTCCCATGAGGCACAGGGTCAAGACTGATTTGCATATGGCTGGGTTCAAACTGGAAGGGCATGGTGAGCAAAAAACAATGGATTTAGGCCCGATCTCTGTACTGAGGTGAATGTATGACATTGTTCTGCATTCTGTCCAACAACCGTTGTTTTTGCGACTGGATTCAAGCTAGCCTGGCTGAAGAAGGGCGAGTACCCTGAAACCGGTCCCAGGATGCTTGTTTCCGGGTCAGGGAGGACCAGGCCTGGCGATTCGGTCTGGGCTGTTCCCATGGGGCACAGGGTCAAGACTGATTTGCATATGGCTGGGACCAAACTGGGGTGGCATAGTGGGCAAAAGAACGATGGATTTAACACAGATCTTTTGACTGGGGGAGAATGTTTGCATTGTCAGCATTCCGTACATCATTTGTTTGCTGTAACACTCCTCAGAAGCTCAGCAAAAGCAAAGCTAGTCTCAGTAGCAAGACTAGGAGGAGAAAACAAGCCAGAGGTAGGGGAAGAGTCAAGGCCTCTAGTCTCATCAAGGTCAGACACCCAAAGAAAATCCAGAGGAGGCTGAGCACTGTCACTCATTTCATCACTGACTTCACCAAAATACTGGCATCCCAAAGGGAAAATAGCAAGGGGCTCCTCCAAAGAAGGAGGAAGGTAGCCCAAAAAGAACTGTTCTGCCAACGCCACCCTCGATGTCGTCCAGCGTCGATGTGGCAACACCTTGGAGTGGGGGAGCGGAGACAGTGGTGGCGATTGGCACCGTCGATGTCAGAGTCGGGGGATCCAACACTGGCATCAGAACTGGGAACCCCGAAGGGCTCTGCACCCGAGCCGATACAGATTCAACCAACCACAGATCCAGAGGTCCTTACTGATGCTGAGGGAAAGCCTGCCGGCATGGAATCAGTCAAGGCTCCTCAAGTCTCCTTTGGGCATAGAAGAGTACCAGAGCGAGGCAGTGATCCAAAAATAACATGATGGGAGAAATAATACTCCTTCATCTGACCCAGAGTCGCGTAGGAACCAGGTAATACTGGAAGGTACAGGGCAGACTCTCGCTCCAAGTCCAAAACTAGAGGAATTGGAGGAGTGTCAGAGACACAGTGCATATGCGGCAAAGTCAGGGAAGACCGCAACTTTGACCACCTACGGCGGGACGTACCAGTTGACAGCGAAGACAAAGACGAAGGACGTTCACAGGAAGAACTTTGGGAGCGGGCCGTTGAGCGGTGCTCTGAGGGAGAAGAAGACTGCGACCGACGAGGGACCTTCAACCACAGTGCCGCAAAAAGTGTCCTGCGGTGTTCCTGCAACACCGACTACTGAAGACAGGAGCCGCACCCTTCAGAGTCACAGTGCAGACACACTATATGCAAATAGAATGATGGTCCGGGCCAACATTATTTTCCACAGAACCCTGAGGGCGTAAAAAAAGGCACACTGTGCTGTGGACAAACTTCGAGCCAGGACAAGAATGGACAGAGGTACTGCTCTCCAGATCCACATGGAAGCGCGGAAAGGAAGAAACTGACGTCGGCGCGTCAAGGTGTTGAAAATAGCAATGTGTATGTACATAAGCGGCGTTCATTTGTGTTCACAGTACCCCTTGTCGTAAGCAGAACGAAGATCGTTAAAACACTGACTGTGTTATCCCGCTAGCATAGACTCATGCACACACGTACACGACAGCCATTTTAGGTACCATGGTCTCTCAGCTTGCGATCGACCACCAGCGCCCCTTCCCTGACCCTGCAAGCTTCCCCATGCACCCTGACCGCCCCCCCCGCTCTCACATGCACAAGTCATGAGCCCTCCCCTATAACTCTGCCTCTGAGAATCACACCCCGCGCCTGACCAACACCTCCTTTCCCTCCATGAATACCCCTCCTTTTGATGACCTCTTCCTCTGAACCTAATTGTCCACATGGACCGCTGGTCATCCCTTAGCCTGAGGATACAGTTTATTGCCCACTACTGTATGCACTCGCCTCTCTTGAAAGTAGCCACTATTGATCATGACCACCCCACCCCCTGAGATTCGATCAGGCGCACACATTCCAAAGGAATCAGCAGAACACTCAGCTGCGTGACAGCCCCCTCCTATTGTATGGAGGATAAGGGCCCCTACTGTAGCCACGTGTTGGAATATCTTCGCACTTCACAATGTCTTGATTGTAATGAAGGATGTGTGTCCCATAAACCTGTGTATAAAAGACGAAGCCTCAGAGAAACTTGTTAGAGCACCTCCCGAAGACACTATGCGAGTGTCCGAAATGACATGCTCTCCTCATGAGTAATAAACTCTGTTCTTGTTTTCCTACTTCCAGTGCCCGTCTCTTTATTTGGTAATTATTCAAGATAGGAACTAAGAGTCGCCCTGCACCAGCAGCCTGGGCATCGGGTGCGATGTGGGCTGACTTTTCTACAAAGGGAGGGCTTATATGGACTCTGTCGATGTCATATCCAAAGGATGACATTGTTATGGAGTCGCTCAACGCCCTCTACCGATGCGCTGAAGTACTGCTGTAGAAATTGTTCCAGATCCAGTCTGGCACCTGGGGATAATTCAAAGTTAAGCAATCCACGGCTAGATGTCTCTATCAGATTCATGTATTAGGGAATTATTCAGATATTTCTCACAGAGCATCATGAAATCTGTGACTGCGTTGCTCTTCCATCTCCGAAATACTGGCTACTGTCTAATACTCCTGGCTGCCTGTAAAGAAATCTGCAGCTGACCTGAAGGTGATAGTCAACTACAAGCCTATTTTACAGCCCCAATGATCCCAGCAAAATACTATAGAGGAAAACTGCCCAATTATTCTGGGCCCAGGAAAAACCAGACCTGTCAAATACGCTGCACTGCAGGGGATGCCGGAACGCCCTGCAGCAATGATGGGGGAGTAGGCAGTGCTCCCTCTTGATAGGCATAAGTGTCCCCTGCAACTCTGTCTTTTACTGCAGTCCCTGAAGCTTCCATACTCCTGCCGACACTTTGTAGGCAGAACATTTTTGGATTTTTTTCCACAGAAATATGGCAAACTGACCAGTAAATTCCCCGATAATTCAGTTTCCAAGCAGCTGTTCCTCTTCTTGAGGAAAAAACTCATAATGGCCGGACTGTGCTGAAGAGACAAATGCTGGGAACTAAGATTCCAGCCCTGAGTATCTCCAAGTCATTATGAAAGCTATAATATTTGATGCAGACCAATTAAATTTCTTTCTCTCAAACATCTAGCCATGCTTAGGGCCCAAGGGAGTAAGCAATACAAATGCTTTTCCGATTAATCCAGCTACGGATTCTGCATCGCTCCTACTATGCTTCGACACTCCTGTATAAGATTGGCAGAGCTCCATCAGCATAGTGTAACCGAGGCGGCCAGAGTGAGGGTACTTTTCTCCACGATCTATGGGATTGTCCAAAAATCGTCCAATTTTGGCATAGGGTCACAGCAATTATGGTCGAGGTGGTGGGTACTGATGTGCCGCTTGATGCAAAATGGTGCTTACGTATCATCAAGGGTGAGACAGTTTGCCCCAAATATGTCCCCATTTGGCTTACCCTAGCGGCTGGGGTCGTGAAACGCAATATTGCTAAGGGATGGGGGGGCGGCACTCCCCCTTCAGAAAAAGACATGGATTGGTGCCAAAGAACAGAGGAAACAGTCTATAAAAGTAGAGGGTGCATAAAGAAATAGGAGAAAGTGTGGGCGCCGTGCCGGGCATAAAGGGGGTTATTGGAGAGCTTTGTAGAAGCCGGAGATGATCTGATCGACTAAGGATTGTGGTTGGTTTTCTGTGGATTCCTCCTTGTTTGTATGATGATTCCTGCTTCACCCTGTCATTTGCGATTCTAATCAATGTAAATGTTTACCCAATGTGCACGCAATGGCAAATGTTATAATACTGTCTATTGAGCTTTTCAATAAAAAGAGTTAAAAAAATACAAAAACATCTATCTGTGCTTGAAGTCTGACTTGTAGGTGGAACCCATAACCTGCTCTTAGCGAGTGCTGCAAACCGTCTCTTTCCTAAGGTAGCAGTACTGTAAGGGCGTGTAACAAATTAGGTTATTAGTTGGGGGGGTTAGGCGGGGGGGTGGAAGCCCACCTCAGGCAACAACCACAATTCTTGTCAGGGTGGACCACAAAAGTCACTAAATTAACCGGTGCTCAAGCCTCTGGTAGCTTGGCACTAAAGCAGTAAGGTTTAACTTGGAGGCAATGAATTAAATATGTATGCAACACAGATAGAGAGTAATAAAGAGAAAACAGAACACAAGAATAATCCCAAACCAATTTAGAAAATAGAGTACATTTGAAAAATAAAATGTCACCAAAATGAATTAAATCCAATCAGTAGAACCAGAATCATGAATTGTAAAGATTTTTAGTGACAAATAGTGTATAAAAGATCAAAGTGCCTACCACAGATATCGTGTTGAGCGAGACCGATGCAAGAGTGATGAACAAGACCAAAGGAGCGTGGATCGGATACAAGGGGCAGATGGTGCCCTGTCTGGTCTCGGCTCACCTTCGTACTTAGAAAAGATACTGAAGAAAAGTTCCTAAGAAGGTATAGTTCAACGGGACAAGGCAGCAGGCACTGTCGGAAGAGGAGGCATCGTCATCGGAGAGCCACTGAACGAGGTCACCGTAAAGATTTTTACCTTCAGCTTTAGTCAACTTTTAGAAGTTGAAAATCTTCAGCGGCACCAAGCTGCAGGCTGTTGCCGACAAGGACTCCACAAAGCTGTTTAATTAGCTGAGAGGTCCAGCTGAACGTGATTTTCTGCTGCAGAAAAAAAGTAGTGGGGGCAACCATGAAGTCAGGCCTATCAGCAATGCACCTTAGGATGATCAGCTGGCAGATAGGTCCGGGTCGTCTGTCGCTTTTCACAGCACTTTTTGGTAAAGCATTTCCACAGTCCCAGGTTTTTGGAGGATTACCACTATCACCACTACTAAAGGCCCAGGACCTGGGGGGTACCACTTGGGTGGTTGGGACTCACTCCAGCAGAGGCCAGGTGCAGGGTTCAAGGCCTTAGAGCTTGTTCTGTTCCTTCATAATATGAGGGAGAAGGCACTGCCAGGTAAGATTTCAACAGAGAATGAGATAAGACCTTTGGGTTATCTGGATACCTCTTCCATCAACCCATCAATGCCTACGAGGCTCTCTTAATACTTAAGCACTACAACCCAGACACCAGATTTCCTTCAAGCTGTAAAAACTGAGACTTTTCCTACAAGTGCTGCAGTGTCTGTGGCCTCCATGCACATAAGGAAGGTCTATTCACATCCAGAACCAGTTACACTAACTTTTCTAATATAACTATGAACTCATTCATTGGGGATAAAACACAGCTCTTTGGCATCTCTGCTGCTGTTACAGAACTGTTGTATAAAACTACTGTTGCTCAAACATGTTTCTATTTGAACACCACTGTTAAGAATCTCTGGCGCACATCTGTGCCCCGTCTTCGCGTCACCATTCCAAACCATACAGAGTGAAGGAACTATGAGAGGAAAACCTAATAAATAAGGTGCCTAGTGTCAATACAATTTGTGTTTGTTATGAATGCTTGTTTTGTTATTATTCTTACCATTACTAATAGTACTATAAATGTCATGACATATTTATATTATTCAATATTATTAAAATAAATATGAATACTTCCATTATTCGTTATATTACCAGTATCGTCCTTGATAACATTCTGTATTTAATTGTTAGCATTATCATTGTACTTACTTCTCTTATTACTACTACTGCTAGTACTATTACTACTTACTACCACAACTAATGCTCAAGAAGAACCTAGTGACATACCCTTGTTCGTATATTATTATTATCCCCATGACCTACTTCTGCTATTATAACTACCTCTACTGCTAGTACTGTTACTACTACTACAACTAATGCTCAAGAAGTACCTAGTGCCATACCCTAGTCACCTATATTATTATCACCATGACCTACTTATGTTATTATTACTACTAGTACTGCTTACTACTACTATTAGTAGTACTGCTACTACTTCAACTAATGATCAAGAAGAACCAAGGGCCATACCCTTGTTCCTATATTATTATCACCATGACCAACGTCTGTTAATATTTTACTACTAGTGCTGCTACTACTACTACCACTAGTAGTACTACTACTAGTAGTATTAGTACTGCTACTACTTACTACCACAACTAATCTCAAGAAGAACCTAGTGCCATACCCTTGTTCCTATATTATTATTATCACCATGACCTACTTCTGCTATTATTTTACTATTAGTAATGCTACTGCCCCTAGTAGTACTACTAAGAGTAGTATTGGTACTGCTATTACTTACTACCACAACTAATCTCAAGAAGAACCTAGTGCCATACCCTTGTTCCTATATTATTATTATCACCATGACCTACTTCTGCTATTATTTTACTATTAGTAATGCTACTACTACTACCACTAGTAGTACTACTACTAGTATTACTATTACTTACTACCACAACTAATGCTCAAAAAGAACCTAGGGCCATACCCCAGTTCCTATATTATTATCACCATGACCTATGTCTATTATTATTTTACTATTATTAATGCTACTACCCCTAGTAGTACTACTAAGAGTAGTATTGGTACTGCTATTACTTACTACCACAACTAATGCTCCAGAAGAACCTAGTGCCATACCCTTGTTCCTATATTATTATTATCACCATGACCTACTTCTGTTATTATTACTACTAGTACTGCTTACTACTACTACTACTATTAGTAGTACTGCTACTACTTCAACTAATGTTCAAGAAGAACCAACAGCCATACCCTTGTTCCTATATTATTATCACCATGACCAACGTCTGTTAATATTTTACTACGAGTGCTGCTACTACTACTACCATTAGTAGTACTACTACTAGTAGTATTAGTACTGCTACTACTTACTACCACAACTAATCTCAAGAAGATCCTTGCCAGACCCTTGTTCCTATATTGGTATTATCACCATGACCTACTTCTGCTATTATTACTACAGCTACTACTAGGAATGGTACTACAAACAGCAGTAGTAATATCACTACCAGTAGTGGTAGAACCACTACCATTACTACTACTACTGCTACTACTACTAGTATTAGTACTGCTCCTACTTCTACTTACGACCACAAGTAATGCTCAAGAAGAAACATAGTGCCATATCCTATTTGAATCCTTTGGATAATTGAATTCACAGAACTCCCTACACTTTAAAAGTTTATGAACTAGACCTTAAGTACCCACATTTTGAAATCCTATGCATTGTATATGTACCTATATGGATTACTGAAAATAGCTGCAGTACGAGCAAGAGGGCAGTGTGTTTATCAGTGCTGGGAGGGCAAGTGGCAGACAGCGACCCAAGTACACCTCGGTTTGTATGTTCAATATTTATGACTCTTAAAAAGACGTGTTCTCCAGTCCTAGACCTATTCTTTTTCAATCAAAGTTTCAATCATACCGTTTCTCAAGGATCTCGGGATCCGTGATGCGCGTGTTGGTCATGTGAGTGTGGATGCCGCTACGTCCATGCCAGTGCGGCCCTGCTCCGGCACCGCCAGCCACTGTCTCGTAGTAACCAACCTTTGCGTTGCCAAATGTGATGTTGTTCATACAGCCCTGCAATGAAAACACAGGAGGCCAGAGGAGGTCATTGACAATCAGCAGCAGTGTCAAAGATGAATGAATAAGCAGGACCACCTGCTGGTGGGGAAGACCAGACTAAATGAACACATGCAAAACCATGGGTTTCTCTGGTTGGAAACACAGTGACCTATTTCTGGTGCTGTGCATGTGAAGACTGCTACAAGGCGTGTGGATGTAGACCACCTGCATAAGGTTGAGGGCACCCTGCGGACTAAAAACAAGCCTGCTTTTCCACCCTGGGGACATTCAAGCTATAGGCAATTGTCAAGATTAGGAATGGAGCAATCCTAGTTCTGTTTCACAATGTTGGACCATTCAAGATTTAACAGTAGCAATTCACAACTAGACACATTTGTAAATATAATAGTTACATAAATCTCAACAATCTTTATAGAGCATAGTTATGATGCTTCCCTAACAGCTGTTTTATTCTTCACATTGGATGTAGATGGGCCCTTTTACCAAAAAATAATATTTTTCTAACATCATATCATCTGTGTTTAAAGAAGGTTTTAAATACAAAACAGCTGAGCTAAAGAATAGCCCTTTTTAAGGCCCTATAGATACTGCCTTGAAGGAAGTGTCATAGAACACCTGAGAAATAAAAATGAAAAAAAATCTGTAAGTTCCATAGAAACAATAAAAAGACTGCCCTTACCAGCAACAACCTTGCTCATACCAGTCCTAATGGTGGTCAATGACATATCTAATTTTCATAGTGATCCCATCAGTAACTATAAGTAGGTTTAACAATTGTATTTGAGAATGTAATCTGTGGCCATGTCCACCGCACACCTAAAAGGGCTTCGGGTGACGGGTTGGCATCCTTTACTCTTCAATATTATGAGTGTTCCTGTTTGATATGTTACCTGCTTTCCCCAGGAACTCCTATATATTTTCCTTTTGTAGATTTTCTAAAATGTTAGCTAGTCAAGTCAAGCTTTCTGCAAATTAGTTTTTAAGGTGTACTCATGTTTGATTAGTCACACACTTCCACATACAGAACACCTACCTTAGAACAAACCAAATTCCCCACACAAAACAGTCTCTACACAGATGTTTGCACACCGCTACACGCAAATCTGTAACAGTCGATAAGTCACACCTACCAACTTCACCAAAGCTAGCTTCCACCATCAGCAAAAGTCAATGAAGCTAGGAGATAAAACATGTGAAGGAATTAATATTTCCAAAACCCTCCAACCAGTTTTACCTGTGACGCGGCACAAACAGCGAAAGCTTTGAAGATGACGTCCACAATTCTCTGTGACGTTAGCACATTGCCCCCGACCACTGCTGCTTCCGGAGATGGGTCCAGGATGGAGCCCTTGGGAATGATCACTGTCACAGGTACAAGGCACCCCTGCAAAGAGTGAGGCATGAAGTCAGTCTTAATACAGCCTAGTGCACAGCTCTGCTAGGGGACCTAGCAGGTGTCTTGTGCAGGAAGTGGGGATCTGGTGCTCACCTGGTTGAGGGGGATATCCTGGCCCACCATGCAGCGCAGGCAGTAGATGAGGGCAGATAGTGTGATGGCACGGGGGGCGTTGCAGTTACCATAGACTTCGTGACCAGATCCGCTGAAGTCAAACACCGCACTTCCCTGAAATGAAATGGAACACAACATAAGATTCAATATATAATGATTTTAGCACAAACCTAGTACGTCACTTAGAGTTAGACATACTTGAAAAGCTTCTCATTTCTGGAGGAAGCTCTAAATAAGGAGTAGAAATCACTGGCTGAACTTTTTCCACCACAGGGATATTACTGTGAAGGAAATTTAGCCAGTGGATGATAATTCATATTTTGGGGCATACTCACAAAGGCCTTTTGGAGTTCATAAAGTAATCCTCTATTTTATCGCATACTGTTACGTGCCGTTGAGTAATCTAAAATGATAGTTAAATTAGATTATTCAGGGGATATTAATATACAGTTAGAACAAACTGGAAGGAATGTGTCCTCTTAGCACTTTTATTTATAGGGCATTTTACTTTTTGGGGACGACTGAGGCAGATTCACGAACGCAGGTAAGAGTACGTAAATCAATACTACAGGAGTACTACTTCTAGTACTCATAGATGCTTTTGTGAATCGGTCCCTTGGAGATTCATCCACAGACAGGGAATTTTCAGTTCCCTCCAAACTTTTTAAATTTAGCCCTTAGTCCTATACTTTCCCTTTTGAGCAGTGGAGCATAAATATTTTGCAGTTACTTGTTACAATTACAAATGCATTTGCTTCATTTGCTGTGCCACAACCCATCTATCAGCACTTTTGTAGGCCCAAGCAAACTAGTTTTCACAAATATCCTGAAGTCCTTGGGCAAAGTAATTTTTGTAAACTAAAAGTGCACATTTCTACTTTCACAGTCATCCACACACAATTAGATTCTTTATGGTTTAAAGTATTTTATTCAACACCACACACAAAGACCAGATAGCAGCATCAGGAGACATTCAATGCAGGCGGGGAGAACCCCAAATCCAGCTGTAACAATCAAATGCAATGCACGGTATCAGTCCCTTCCGGTTATACTTGGAGTGCCACGGCTCAGTGTGAGATAACATTTCCACCCCAAACTCCCCCCAAAACCCCACCAGCCCAACTCCCGGATCCCAACCCACATCCTTCCTCCCTCCCCCCGTCCAGTGCACCGCCATCATTCAAGGCCAACATCAGGACCACCGCCTGCGGGGAGAGTGAGTCCCCCACCGCGTCACAGGGCTTGTGCTGCGGGGCTCATGAGCCGCAGGAGGCGGAGGTACTTAGGACAAGTAATTTCTGTAAATTCCATTGACAACAAGGAGTGAAATGGCTGCCAGAGTTCCGAAAATTGTGATATATCTCCAGCCACCATCAGCGACAGCTTTTCCATGCCTAACACGTGCCACAATCTGTGGAGCCAGCCCGTTACAGAGGGTATTGTGGCAGTGCGCCAATGTATCAAGATGTTTTGAACCGCTGATCCCAGCGCGATGGCGATCTGCCTACCCCTACGAGATCTGAGTGCGTACATTAGACCATTCGGGAGCCCTAGCAAGATGTAAGCGGGGAAGCGCGGCCGTTCAATGCCAAAATGCGTATCAATGTCGTCAAGCACTGCCTTCCAGTACGAGTCCAGGAGGGGGCAATCCCATAAAATGTGTGTAAGAGTACCTCGGTGCCCACACCCTCTCCAACATGTGTCCCCCCTGCTGCGATCAAATTCGTGCACCCGTTCCGGCGTGTAGTACCAATAAGTGGAAACTTTAGTTAGTGTGTCAGTGAGGCCCATATGATACGCTGAATGCCTTGCTCTATAAGATATGTTCTCCCAGTCCTTAGGGCTCAGTGTCCTCCCCAATTCCCTTTCCCACCTTTCCCTCCCCGGGTTGTAGAAGTGTGTGGATGGAGATTGCAGTAACTTATAAAGATCCGTAATCAGTTTTGAGTCCGAGGTACGCGTCAGCAGCCACTGTTCATAAGGCAAGAAGCGCCTATCTGCAGCATCCCTCACCTGTGGCTGGAGAGCCCAATGGCGGGCCTGCATATAGCGGTGCCTTTCAGTCTCGGGAAGGGAAAATTCCTGGCGAAACTGTACAAAGGGGATCACTCCCTCTTGGCCATACAAATGGCACAGGGCCCTACACCCCGCCTGCCTCCAATGTGCGAATGCCCCCTGTTCCATACCCGGGGTGAAATCTGGGTTACCTACCAGCGGCGTGAGCGGCGACGGGAAAGAGGTGAGGCCACACGTGGTGGCGGTCGCGTCCCAAACCCGCAGCGGCACACGCGTAACAAAGGAGGCGTACAAATTCTTGGGTCGATGAGTTCGACGCAAAAACGGGACTTCCTGCAGGGGCCGCCCCGCCACCGCCTGGTCCTGGAAGAGCCAGTGTTTATCTGACTCCCATCTGCTCCACTCCACCAGGTAACGCAACTGCGTCGCTCGGAAATACCTACGGAAGTCAGGGGCCAGTAATGAGAGTGCTCTACGCAGTCTAGGCTTCTTCCCCTGCCAAATGAAGCGCAAGACGTCCGCTTGTAGCTGCGGGATCCACCCTACTGGAGGCTGGAGCGGCAAGGCCCGAAATAGATATAGCACCTGCGGGAGAATTGTCATCTTGACCGCAGCTATCCGGCCTAGCCAGGAAAGGGTGCCGCAGTTCCAACGGCCCAGCTCCTCCCGGATTTTAACACCTAATGCCGTGTAGTTGGCCGACACCATGGCCGGTAATGTGGGTGCTATCTGGATCCCCAGATAGGGTATCGCTTCCGACGACCACATCATTGGGAAGCGGCTCTGCAAAGCCGTCCTGGTGGAGGGAGCAAGGGAGACATCCAAAGCCACCGACTTCCCCATATTCAGTTTAAACCCCGCCACCGCGCCAAAGGAGGCCAGCTCCTCGACGCAGGCCGGCAAGGCTGTCAGGGGATCGTCAAGTGACAGGATGACATCATCAGCATAGAGGCTGATAGCGTGTGTAAAGCCTCCCATCCGCACACCGGTCACCGCCGGGTTGTTCCGTACCCGTTGGGCGAACGGTTCCATATAAAGAGCAAAGAGCAGGGGGGAGAGTGGACACCCCTGCCTGGTGCCCCTTTCGATGTTAAAATCCTGAGAGGCATACCCGTTCACCCGAACCACTGCAGTCGGTCGTCTGTAGCAGTTGAAAACCATCGATCGGAACTTGTCCCCTATGCCCACCTTCACTAGTACCTGTTCCAGGTAGGGCCAGTGCACTCGGTCGAATGCCTTCTCAGCGTCCACCGCTAACATCATGCGTTCCCCCGGGATCCGGGAGGCCTTCTCGAGCAGGTGGACGATCCGTTTCGTATTATCAACCGTCTGCCTCCCCGGCACGAAACCAGCCTGGTCAGGGTCTATAAGACCAGATAGGTGCGGGGCCAAGCGGGCCGCCAGGATCCCCGTATACAATTTTAGATCGACATTCAGCAGAGATATCGGCCTGTACGATCCACAGAGCGTCGGGTCTTTCCCGGATTTGGGGATCACCGTGATGGAAGCTCGCAGAAGATCCGGCGGAATAGCCCCCGACGCGGCAAACGAGTTGAAAAGACGGGTAAGGATAGGGGCCAACGACGCACAAAATGTTTTGTAAAAAAGCGCGGTATACCCATCCGGGCCCGGTGCTTTGCCATGCTTAAGCCGGGCGATGGCAGAGATCACCTCCTCTACCCTAATATCCCTTTCCAAGTGTTCCGCCTGCAGGGTGTCCAGGGAGGGCAAGGTGACAGAGTCCAAGTATGCGGCCACGGCCGGCTCATCCGGCGGCTCCCCAGCATAAAGGTCCTCATAAAACCCACGGAAAACGGCCGCGATGCGGTCGTCCTCCGTCTCCGTGGATCCCACAGGGCTAGAGATCGCCTTCACCAGTTGACTCTGGCGTGCTACTCGGAGTCTATTGGCTAGCAACTTGCCGCAGCAGTCACCCCCTGTATAGAAGGTGTGGCGCAGCTGGAGTGCAGCATACTCCGCCCGGTCCAAGTCCAGAGCCGCTAGGGCCTTCCTTGCGCCTTTAAGCCGTCGCCACATTCTAGGGGCCCCTGTTCTGCGATGGATCTGCTCAAGCTCACGGACCGTAGCGGTGAGTTCCTCCCTTTTTGCCTGTCTCTCTTTATTTTCCGCCGAGGAGATCGCTAGGAATTCCCCCCTGAGAACCGCCTTCAGAGCCGCCCACTGTGCAGCCCGGGCGGTGTCCGAGTTGTCATTGTTTGCCAGGTATTCCCGGATAGCGTCCTCAATACGATCCACTACCACCTTCCGGTGCAGCAGAGTGTCTCGCAGGCGCCACGTCCGAGGGGGGAGGACCACAGGGGGCAAACTCAGCGTGGCGTCTACCGGGGCGTGATCCGAAAGGGACAGCACCCCTATGTCTGATCCCGAAACAAATGCCTGCACAGGGGACGTGACCAACAAGTGGTCCAGCCTAGCGTACGTCTTATGCGCATGGGAGTAGTACGAATAGTCCCTGTCCGTGGGGTGCAAATGGCGCCAGAGGTCGAGGAGCCCCACCTCCGCCAGCCACGCCTTACCGTCGGCCGAGATCTCCCCGACCTGCGGGTAACGCTGTGCCGACCGGTCGAGTGCCGAATCAAAGACCATGTTAAAATCCCCTCCGATGATGACATACCTATCCTGTGAGGCAGTGATATCCTCGACCGCTGTACGCAGGAAGCGTTCTTGTCGGTCGTTAGGGCTATACAGGGACCCGACGGTAAACATGAGACCCCCTATTCTAAACCGATACGCCAGCAGCCTACCTTTTTGTTCCGCAAGTTTGTGGAGGACCTCCCCTTTAAAGTGACTGGACACCAGAATTGCCACCCCCGCGGTCTTAGAGGAGCTAGATGAGAAGAACTGTGACGGGAACTTACGGGAGCGCAGTCTATGTGTGTCCTGCGGCAGCAGGTGCGTCTCCTGCAGGAGGCAAATGTCAGCGTGTGTATTCTCAAGGAGGGAGAGCACCGCCCGCCGTTTGACAGGGTTGTTCAGACCCCTAACGTTCAGGGTGACTACTTTAAAAGAGGTAGGAGGCATAGAAAGAGGAAAGGCAGCAATCAATAGGGACCCCGCCTGCGGGGGCGGAGCGCATAGGTGCCCATAATGATAACACTAGCAACAGAGCAGAAAGGGAATCGCAAGCGTGTAAGCAGCCTCCTGACGCAGGCAAACTAAATTGTGTGACCATCTTCAGAACTCTCAACATTCGCACTGTGCACTGGACGACCCCCCCTCCCCAGCCCAACTCCCAGATCCCCCTCCTTCCCCCGTAACATCCCCTGAACTGTCCAACTCCCCGGTTCCCCTCCCCTCTCCCTCCCCGGTCCCCAAACGGTCCCAAAGAACCCATTGTCCCAGTCCGGTCCTCAGCGGACAAGTCTGTGGAAAAGCACAAAAGTGGACATCCAGCCACTACGCATCAACCCGCCTCCCCCCCCCCTCCAGGACCCCCAAACCTGCATTACACCAGAAGCGTCGGCGATCTCCCCCCGGAGTACATCTTATGCAGTCAGCGCCACATCTCCAGACGCCGTGTCCCTGGCCACTCCTCTCACCGCGTCGTCCATCTCAGCTCGAATGGTAGGCGAGTCCGGCCGGGCAGAAGAGGAAGAGGAGCGGTGCCCAGGGACCGACTGGCAACCATCTCTGGGGACGCGCCAGCGATTCGGAGTCGGGCCTCCTCGTCCGTCGCGGTGATGCCCAGGACACCACAAGTATCTTGGAGAGAGCGTAGCTGATGCAAGGTCCCGTTCCAGCGGAAGATGATGCGAAAAGGGTGTCCCCACGAGTAGCGAGTGTCATGCTCCCTCAGAAAATCAGTGGCAATCTTAAAGGCCCGGCGTTTCTGAAGGGTGACCGGTGACAAGTCCTGGAAGAGGGCCACCCGGTGACCACGAAAATCCAAAGAGGGTTTCAATCTCGCCTCTCGGAGGATCCTTTCCTTTAGAGGGTAGTCCGGCAAGAACGCTAGAATATCCGGGGGGGAGCGGAAGATCGGCGCCGAAGGCCAACTCTATGCGCCCTATCTATGCGAACTGGAAAGTCGGCCGACTCCCCCAGGACCTCCCTGAATAAGTCACTCAAGAAGCCGGTCACGTCCTCCTCCTCCGCTCCGGAAGGAACTCCCCGGACGCGAATGTTGTTTCTCCGGGACCGGTTCTCAAGGTCCTCGGCATGTGCTTGGAGGTCAATTTGCTGGTCTCGTAGCCTCACCACTTCTTGCTGCAGCTGTGAGATCTCTTCATCCCGGGCATGACCGGCTTCCTCCATCGTGGCCACCCTCTCGCCCAGCCCGTCAACTTCTCATCGCACCTCCCGTACCTCACCAGCCACTTCTTGTTTTAGTGTCTGAAAGTCTTCCCGCAGGGAGCTAAAGAGGGATTCCAGGAAAGATCTGGTGACCGGGGGTTCCCCACCGTGCGCTCCCTGGGAGCCTCCCTGGGGGCTCGAAGATTGCTGCCCTCGATCTTGTCTTGCAGCGTTTCTGTTCAGCATATCCGGTAGGGTCCGATCCCCTTTCTTGGGCCCTCTGTTGCCGGCCATCCTGCCTGCACTGGCGCGATCCTGGGCCACTTAAGGCGTCGCCAATCCGACCCAGCCGCTCCTCACTTCCCCCGGGGCCCACAAGCAGTCTGTTGCCGGTACTCAAGGCGCACCGCACCTCGGCCACACGCCCCACGCTCCGTCCACTCCTTCTCATAGGCCGGATAACGCCGTCCGGTCCGCAATCCCGGGCTGAGCCAGGGTCCGGCACGGTCAGGTGAGGGGCATCACACAGTCACTCCGTCTGTTCAGGAGCCACCTGGGCGTTCGGGGGCCTTGCTCGCCGCGCTGTCCTCTCCTCGGGCCGGCCCAAACACTGGGGGCCCACCGACCCCGAAGATCAGGCACTCTAGGCTGACCCTCAAGCCCCCAGGGCCATACAGCCACAGGCGCTCAGATCAGGCAGCCGGCCTCCTCACCTAGCAGCAGTCTTGTGGGGGGGCAGCTTACTCCACCGTGGCCCTTCACACCGCCACCCCTTCCGCACTGGGGAGCGCCAGGCAGGCCCTATGAGTGCGAAATCGCCGGAAGCCCCTTCACATCTAAGGTGAGTCCAGAAGCAGGGGGGTCGAGGACTGCCAGTGTCCCCTCGTGGCGTCGCAGTGGCTCTTAAAGGGGGTCTTCCCAATTCTCCGTCCCCGGCCGCATCCTCCACACCTAGCAGTCTGTCCCACCTGACCGGTGCCAGTGCAGCTGCTACAGGCCTCCGCAGCCTCTGAAGACGGGATGTGCCCCCAGCCAGCAGCCCCCGGGGGCCCCTCCAGCTGCTCCCGGAGCTAAGGCGCCCCACCTCGCCTCGCCCGGCTCCTCCTCCCCTCCAGCCGCTCACCGAGGAGGCCCCTGCTCCGCCGCCGGGCGCTCCAGGTCTATGCCTCTGTCCGGAGCACTGACCTGCGTCGGGAGAGCGTCTCTGCCGGGCCTCCCACCCGCAGCTCAGGCCTCGCGGCCCTCTCCAGCCCAGGCCAAAGCCGCGTCCTCGGGTCGCCACTAGTCCGGCCTCCGGGGGGGGGGGGGGGCGAGCGTTCCCCGGGTGCGGCGCAGCCCTCCTCCGGACCACGGCGTACAGCGCCGCGGGCTATCGGCCTCAGCCCCGACCAGCTCCGCACCGGTCCTTCAGGGCTCCCGCCCCCACACCGCCTCTAGGTGCAACTCGATTCCCGGTCCACGCCTCTGTGCAGGCCCTGGGCGCCAATGCGCAGATACTCCGATCTCTGCCCTCGGCGACTCCGCTCACCGCGGGGTCTGGTCACGGGCCGACAGCAACTCAGCAGCTCCCTCCGCTCTCCCCGCTCCACCAAGCGATTCCGGGGGGAGAATTAGCTCAGATTAAGGCTCGGGGCCTGGATGGGTACGGGAGCTCGGGAGAACACGTCCTCCTACTCCGCCATCTTGGCCACGCCCCCTTAGATTCTTTAAATCTATTATTTGTTACAACATATTTGCATGTGGGTACTCATGAAGTCTGCTTTTTTAGATGAGGTTTTTGATGAAGTCTTCATGTATTAAGGGTTGACTGAATGTTTCTAATCAAACATCTTGTCTGTTTTATGGATCCTGAAAGGTTTGTGGCACAATGGTGCCGAGTCAGTTATTTTCACAAAAAGGTCTTTAAATGAACTGGATGGTGCCCTTGGACAAATCAGTGTTAGGGTTACCTAGCACAAATACAGGTCTCACGGGGTGAACCTGTGGTCATGTACAAACAGAAGAGCCTGCAGACACTGTACACAAACTTGTCCAGTCTACAAGGGTCTGCTTTAGAAGCAAACATAAATGAGGCAACAGGTATCTCTGCCTGCAACTGGACCAAAGGCACTTAGAGCTGCTGTGGGAAAAGATGGGTAAACTGTGGACACACAGAAGAAAGTGTTTAATGGAAAATTCACCTTTACTGTATACAAATTCATCCACTCCACTATCAAGTAATATATCTGATGAAACAGCTGTGTCATTGATAAATTAAGCCTACTCCTTTGGCTGGTGTTGCTACTTCTTTAAAAATTTTGCAGGAAGCAACTTGATCACAAACGTCTGCTCTCGAATGTGTAAATAAAGAAAATTGATGCTTTTGAAGGAAAATGGACTGGCTACACTATGAAATTTGGTGCAGTGGAAACATCTCTCTGAACTGCATACAAAAATACAATCATAAAGTGTGCAGGGCATTCAAGAAACTCCAATAGTAAGAAGAAAATATTGAAAACTACCTGCAAGATCATACCATAGGTTGGTGGGTCTTTCTAACGGAGCAGAGGCAGAGAGTACACTGAGAAAAATTCTGAATGCTTAAAGTCGAAAGTTCTAACTTAACTCAGAAATCTAGCATCTATTAACTGATCAAGCACACTGGATGCTCCTTCTAATACAAACTGAAGCGGAGGTCTATCCTCAAACCTTTTAATATTTTACAAAAGATGTGTCAATTGACCCTTAAGATCAGAAATAGTTGAATCCAGGCTCTAATCAATCAAATATCAAAGAGTTGTGTTCCGTAGAAAGGAGATGCGTTAATTTTGAAGACCAAGAGTATGGCCAGTCTACTGATGACTTAAAGGAAAGACAACCAGAAATAAAAGGAGAGGGTTGGAGAAAGGAAGAAAGCAACATACTGCTGGTGGGAGGCACGATTTGTAACAAAATATGCTAATGGTATAAGGTGTGCATCTGAATTCGAAAGGTTCCGTTTTTTACTTCTACCCATCTAGACCGGTTGTATGACATCACAACGCATGCTTTTACCACGCATGCCATTACAATGCAGTTTTTACAACGCAAGTCGTTACAACGACTTGCGTTGGGGGGCGTTGGGTAGTGGAATAGTTTAATTTTCTATTCCAACTCCAGTCCCCGTGGATAGTAGGGAAGGTGTTGGATAGAAAGTTAAGCTATTCCCTATCCTACAGCGCCCTCCAGCGCAAGTCGTTGTAATGAATTGCGTTGAAATGGTAGTGTGGGGTAAAAGTTGCGTTGTAAAGGATGTTCCCCATCTAGACCATCCCTGCAAATCTGCTAGCTGTACTTCTCACTTAGTTATTATGTAAGTGAGGAGGAGGGAGGCCATCTGCCCCCCGAAGCTGTGGATGCCCCCTAGAAGTGAAGGTTTTTTTTTTATAAATAACTTTATTGTTTTACAAGGTACAAGCACCAACTGCACGACCATGAAGAGCACCAACACTGACATAGTACACTGCACAGAGGGCTCTGGGTTGGGATGGAGTACTAACACTGGCCACTCCACTATGGGAAACACGCAGCCTAGGCACACTGGCAAACACTAAGGGATTCAGGCAATGGGATCTAATAGGTATTACAAAAATTGGCGATCTATGGGTGAAGGGGGAAATTATTTTATTTGCAGCCCTTAAAGGAAAATATGGCCTAGCAGACACAGAAGCCTATCGCTATGCCCAGCTCAGGGATGCCCTTCAAAGTACCACCCCCCCAGGCACCACACTAGTAGAATCATCGCCTCTTGAAGACAAAATCCTTACAGACCACATGGATAAAAAAGCCATATCACAAACATACCGTAAATTAATTAATAGTCTCCCGGACCCGATGGTTGTCTTGCGTAGCAAATGGGAAGTAGAGTTGGGCGATATAGAGGACTCGGATTGGATGGACGCGCTAGCGTCAGCCAGGAAGGCGGCGATTCCATCTCGCTTAAAACAAGTGCAACTGAAAGTGCTGCATCGTATATATACTACCCCCGCACCACGATACACAAGCTCGGACACGCGGCCGATTCGCTCTGCCTTAGAGGATGCGGTCAGATAGGAACATACTTCCATATAATAAGGGAGTGTCCAAAAATACAACTCTACTGGGAACACATCCTAAATGAAATTTCGGAGGCGAACCAACCACTTGCCTCAAACTCTCCGGTATTTCTTTCGGACACCCTTGTGCATAGGTTTTTCTTGTGTCGCACACCAGTCCGCCATTTCTCTGAGCCCGGCGGTGTGGGAAGTTTCCAGGAGGCAGCAATGTCCTGGGTCATGGTCATGGGGAACCTCCCAGCCCAGGACCTCGGATAGTTCAATCTCGATCTCTCCCCAGGCCGGAGTCAGACGGGGGCACACCCACACCATGTGGTAAAAATTGGTCGGGTCTTGCCACATCTCGTACATGCCGCAGATGGGGAAAAACCGGCACGGTGCAGGCGCAGTGGGGTTAGGTAAGCCGCGTGTATGTAGTATAATTGGATTAGGCGGAGCTTGGCGGACGCATTGAACAACTTAGGCGACATGAGGGCGTCGCGCCAGCCCTCCTCGTCCTAAGGACCCACCCACTCCTCCCATTGGCCACTGAGTCGGTCTAGTGAGGTCGGGGTGTTGTTGACCAGCGTCTTGTAGATGCGAGAGATGCCCCCCTTCCCCAAGTCGCCCAGCATGGTCTGAGCCTCGAGGGGACTGTATTCAGGGATCCTGGTGCCATCTTGTATGTGTACGTGAAGGGCGTGTCGTAGTTATAAGTATTTGTAAAATAGCGATGAGTGCAGGGAGTATCTGGACTGAAGGTCTTTAAAGGAGCGCACGTGTCCACTCGCCCACACGTTGCCCAGCTGAAAGATCCCAATAAGATCCCATGTTCTGAACCCCTGTAGACCACTGACCACCCGAGCCAAGCCCAGTGCCATAGAGGCGTGTGTTGAGTGAGCTTGCGTGTGCAATTGGTTTGTTGGAGGGCCGCCCGCCAGGCTAGGAGTACCAAGCGTGAGATATCGGGCAGGGAGGACGGGAGAGGCGTCCGGTACATTAGGGATTGGATCATGGGTAGGCCAAGCACACTGAGCTCCAACCTATAGGCAGGGTTGGACCAGCCCCTGTTGAACCAGTCGTGTATACTCAGTAGACGGGTTGCCAGGTAGTAGAGATATAAATGTGTCATCCCCATGCCCCCGTCAAATGATGGAATCTGATAGGTCCTGAGTGTCAACCGGGCCCTTCCACCCGCCACAGTAACTTAGCAGCCACAGAGTCCAGTTCCTGAAACCACGCCCGTGGAAAGCAGAAGGGGATATTTTGGAGGACGTAAAAGACTCTGGGACGGATCATCATTTTAAATAAGGTGCCCCTCGACAAGGGGTTCAAGGGCAGTGTCTGCCATCTGCGGAGATCCTTTTAAGCTTTCTTGACGAGCGGGGCAACGTTAAGGGACCTAGAAGTGAAGGGTTAACGCTCAAGGAGTGAGATTAGCTTGGATTGGGTATGTTGAATGAGATGGGCTGCATGGGGCAGGAGAAGGGGTAAGTGGTTTGGTATTGGGAGAAGGTAGTGAACTTGCATGTTGGAGATATAGAATGTCAAGGGATATGTGATGACATTGATCATTGGTCCTTCAAATGGTAGCAATGTCACACCTGCACTGTAAGACTTGGCATTAGCCTCTAAACCTTGGCATGTATTGGGTAATTTCAGTGCAGTCTTTATGGTTTTATGTCACAATATGGAGGCAACAATCCTGACCTGTTCACACATTGAATCCACTATCCTGATTAACAACATAACACCAAAGTATGCATATAAAGAAAGCTTTAGATTTAATATTCTGAATCCACATCCACCTTGCTTGTACAATGGTAGTGAATATTGTGGAGTCATTATAAGTGCAGGTTGATGTTAAAACCAGGACATTATGACTAGTCCTCGCCTCCTTATAAGCACAGCCTTTCCAGATATTCAGAATAGACTTAGGCTGACAAAATACTCAAATAAAAAGATCTCCAGTTTTCTAAGTTTGGGACCCACATCTGGATGTTTGCACTTTTTGGTGAATCCTTTGAGATTAGAGCACGTTCAGCAGGGCAGTATATGCCTTACAAAGTAGTTACCTACCTGCATTGACCACTGCCAGTCACTTCTCTGCCCCATCTAATTCCTCCATCATCTATTTAGATTGTCCATCATTTGCTCATGTATTTTGTCTCATTTGCTTACTATGAACATAGTGCACAGACTGACAGAGCAGAGAAGTGCATCTGGCAGCCATGCACTTAAAGTAAATGGCACATTACGCTTAAGAGACGGCCTCCCCTGCCGGACATTGCAATAAATAAATACATTGTTCTCTGGGGCTGTGCCCTGCTCCACAGGAAATTGTGTAAACAACACTTGTATGGTCAGAAGCCTGGTCCTGAATGTTTAAAATGGCAATTAGAAAACTACAAAAGTTGACAAAAATATTGAAATTCAAGGAGTTTGCGGTGCCCCTGTTGTATTTGGCAAGTAAGTAAGGCACTCTGTACCCGGTGCGTTGACGCAACAGGGACCAAACGACAGGACCATGCTCACCTCTTCCTTGTTAATCTGCACCTTCAGTCTGATTGGTGAGCCATCATCCATGTGATCTTCGGCCTCCACCTGGAGGGATCCGGTCTGCTGCTGCCACTGTTTAGCGAACTGTCTCAGCATGTCCCGGACCGCGACCTCTGCATTGGCCTGCAGGCGAGAGAAGCAGCATCCTCAGGAAGAGACATACATTTTTAATTGCACCTACATGCAAAGTGCCGCAAACTCACAACTGCGTACGATCAGTACGTCCTCAAGATATTTTATATTTTAACTACAATTCTCATGGATAATATTAACACATAACAGAAGCAACTCAGCCACAATGTAAATGAGGCAGTGAGTATTATTTGGTAGCTAAAATTATTTGTTATGTATCAGAAAACGTCAGAGCTAGGGGCTGATGTGAACTCTGTAGGGTCTGTGTTTATATTTAAATTTTAGGTCTTGCTAGAGACAGAGAGATTCCTGCAGAACTAATGCCCTTACAACTATTCATAACCTAGCCATGTTCCGCAATGAAGCATATTAGCATTTTGATTGGTCCATTAAACTGTGTTTTTCTTATTGGTGCGATTGCATGTTGCACTGTGGACATCTGGCAAGCTTTGCTCCCGGAGTGCCAGTCGTGGCTGCCCTCAACAGATCAAACCAGGCCATGGACCCTGTGCATGTGTAACATGAGGAACCTTCTTCGTTTTATGGAGGAAGGAAGTTGCACCCAGGTGCACATCATGTACACTGTGATTTGCATGATGTAGGACCTTCTCTCGCCATTCCTGGAGGAGAGTGGGACCCCTGTAACACTCAATGGAAAGTTTGGCCTATCTCTAACAGAGATGGCTGGAGTTTGTTAATAGGGATGTTTGCCAGTGGGGAGGGAAAATACTCATTAATTGATCTGAACATCTTTGAGATTGGGTTAGGAGATTGTCTTTTTCTACCATATGTGTGAAGCTGTGCTTCAGATTGTGCCCAGCCGCGTTCAAGTGTTTTATTTGGGTCTAATTGAGTGCAGCCATGTTCATCACCAGATCTACTCCTTATTTATTCTTGGAATCCATTTGTTAAAAACAATATCCAATGAGCCACGGCTTGAGGGCGTAGAGCCAGCCCAAGCAACTCGCCTGGAATGGTTTGTCAGGGCTTAAATGGACAACCTCAATTACATCAGATCTGCCTCAGACCCAAAGCACTCACCAGATCAATGAAACCTGGATCTCAGTGCATGGACAGTCCTCTGTGAGTATCACTGCCACAGCCTCTCCTCTCCCTGTCTGCCTGGATGACTTTATAACTTTGAAGAAGCAATGCATGCTTTGTGATGTATAACCAGAAAAAGCAAAAGTCTACATTAGACAACACCACAGAGTCAGGGGCAGCCACACCATAATAGTGGCTGAGACTGCTAGTTGATAGAAAAAGCATTTATGGATCATTAATAACTGGAAGATTTGGAAAGCTCAGAGAGGAATGAGCAATCTCATTAAGGTGTATAGGGTTGTAAAGGGTAGTACCAAAATGTGGGCTTTCGTTCAGATTTCCATAGGAGATTTTTGCGGAGTGGTAACTGAAAAGAAACACTGGATAATTTTCCATCAAATTTGGCACACCCTACCTTTTGTGTGATTTTTGTGTGATTTATGATAAATCTCTACTATCTGGTGGATTATGAAATATTACCATTAGGATGTTCTTATGATACTTGCATAGTTTGGTCTGTTAACCCCTCACAATGTGAAATAAGAATGGGAAATCAAATCTTGTATTGTAAGAATTGCATTTCAACACCATTTTGCAGATCGCAAACCTGCAGCATATCTCGCTGGGTTTCACTTCCAAGTTACAACTTGTTTTCTACTTTTAAATCAGGCAGACTGACTTGCAAATCAATTAAAAACACAATCAAGGGTCTAATGAGGGTATTAAGATCCACACTTCATCATGGGACAAAGGCTAGGTGCACACGCCCATCTCCTGCATTTGCTTTCTGAGATGCAGGCCTTGTGTTTCATTGTCCTGATATAATTCTCTTGATACATCATTAAGGCCTAGAAACGTAGAACTAGTCCTTTTCTTGAATGTGACTTGTGCAGGCATAGTGATGAAGCTGGGTGTCCCCCTTTGCGGTCTAGTCTTCTTACCTGAATATAAGTCATGTACGCTTGCACCACATCCAATCCATACACGTCAATTAGCTCGTTCACCAGTTGGATGCCCTTCTGATTGGCTGCTACTTGTGCCCGCAGATCAGACAGGTTGTCATGGAGATTGCGGGTGCCGCTGCTTCCTGGTATACGGCCGGGGGACATCAAAGCTTCAGTCACAGCTAATAGAGATCAGGAAATGTAAACAGAGAATGGTGAACCACCAGCAAGAGAAATATACATCGATGTTCTTACAGGACGATGGCAGATCATTCAGAGTTGATGAATCTCCTAGGTTTGACAATCCCAACTGGCAATACGGTATTTCCAGAGGGGGAGCTTTTATACCAGCAACCCTAGAGTGAATGTGCCTACAAAGCTGCAATGCTGCTCAGTGTTTTCATGCTCAACATTAAAAATATCTTGCACAGGGAAATTTGTGCATTCTTAGATGACTATGCAGAAAAAAATGGAGGAGTTCAACAGTTGTGAGTGTCAGAAGCATCAATACGTAAAGGAAGTTTAGGGGCCTTCGAAAGAGGTGAGGGACATGAAAACAACTTAGTGGCAATCCTAGAACCCCATTGTCCTGAAAAGCAAAGCACCACTCTTTTTGGGAAAGTATACATAAGGATACAAAGTTAAGTTTCACAACTTTCTGTTGAAAACTTGACAAAGATGATGCTCTCCATGTGATAGCACAAGACATAAAAGCTTACCTTCTTCTTGGAAGATGCCATCCTTCACCAGCTTGAAGGACATGAAGACAGCGCCCTCCTCCTTCAGGGATTTTGAGTGTGGGGGCATTGACCCAGGAGTTATGCCCCCAATATCAGCATGGTGTCCACGGCTAGCCACAAAGAACACTGGCCTCGGCACTTCTTTACGAAATACCTGCCCCAAAAAAGAAGTGTCAGACAACACAGGTACTTGAGACGTGCACAGTCCACAAGGTTGTATCAGATGTGGTGATGGGTAGAACCAATAATGACAAACGGTTCCTGTGCGATCTTGTTTTTGGAGGCACATGCCAATATGAAACAGGGTCAGCCGAGTTTTATGACTGCAACTAATGGTAGGAAGGACAAAAGTATTAAGTCCATAAGCTGCAAAATTCTGAAAATGATCGAAAAGGGTCAGAATCTTACTAGTACATGGGCAAGGGAGGAGAGGAAGGTGGAAAGAATACAGATGTGACAGGGATCAGAGGTGGCCGTGTTGTAGACAGGGAGATGGTTTGGGCAAATTATTGAGGGCACTGAGCAGATGTCAACCCCTCATGGGCTTCTTTGATTAAATCTAATTGGGACAGACTATTGGGTATTATTCTGTCTCCTACTCCTGGTAACGAGACTACAAGAATGTCATCTGAATTAACGGTGTAGGAGTATTTGGAAGGAAAACCGGCAGGCGGTTTCACAGCTTGCTTGGTTGCATTTATGGCTGTTAAGATATCTGTGTCGATCTTCCGTTTAAGATCTAGTAAGGACTGGTACTCTAACCATCATGCTGATGGCCCAAAGGGTGCCTCACATGGACCGATGGAAGCTTGTCTTGTAAGACAGACCCCTTTCCATTTGAATCCTTGAACGTATCCAACCGACAATGTTGCAAATCAACATTGTAACCTTGCACACAGAAGGATGAGTCGGACACGATAAGTGTGAAAACTGGCGATCAGCCTTTTGTAATGCACGTAGCAGGGCATGTATTTCTGCATGTTGAGCAGCACTGTCACCTAAGATTAGGAATGTCTGCCTTGGTAGCCGCTTCTAGTGCTGATATGGGAGAAACAGCCATAAAGATTTTTCCGATGGAAGCAAAATGTGCTTTAGTCAAGTAATACAAGTGTCCATGGTAGAGCTTTTGACTTGACTACGGTAGCGCTTTTGAATTTTATTGTTGTGACCCACATTTCTTTTCCTTATATTTGGAGGTGCCTGGCTCCCAAGCGCATAGCGGCGCTCTCCTGTAAGGGCTCTTCCCTTACTTCTCAGCTTTATTTTAATTTTATATGTTCCTTTTCAATGCCATTTATTTTAACTTGCATTGCAGGGGAGCCTGCGGTAGGCAACAAAGGGTTGCTGGACCCCTTTTGTGATATTTTATTTCTCCCCTCACTTTTAAATAGGTTGAGCAATATGCGCCTGTGTCACCATGCCTCTTGCCACGCCTCTACCAGATGCAGCACTTCAAAAACAAGGTCACAGCGTCCGCGACACCTTGACCGAGGTAGCACTTTTGAATTTTACTGTTGTGACCCACATTTCTTTTCCTTGTATTTGGAAGTGCCTGGCTCCCAAGCGTGTAGTTATAGCAACCTCTGTCGGATTCCATGAAGCGGATGTTCCAGTCCTTTATCTTTCTGTTTTTCCCTTCCTTCCATTGCAGATTTATCTTTAACGGAACAATTAGTGTAGCCTTTAGGTTTTAAATGTGGCTTAACAGGTCGAGTACACTCTACCTACAGATATACATTTCTGTGATTATTTTTGGTAGATCCTGTTCACGGTCTTGAACTGGAACTGCTTCCAGTCTCTGAAGTATAGCCAGAACTGAAGCCTCTCCCTTGAGATTGCTTAGGATGAGAGCGAACATTGTAGAGAAGTTCCCTGTTAATTCCATTCTTAAGACCAAAGCTGGTGCAGCTCCGTGCTCATTTTGTACCTGTCTAAGTACATCAGGGAGGACTGCCAATGAAGTGTGCTGCCATGCGTTCTAGTGTAAATGCATGCAAAGGTGCTACCCCAGGTTTTGCACTCCTCAACAGGAGGCACCATTCCAGGAAGGAAACACATAGTCAGTATTCTGTGTTTATCTTGGGGCATAGTGTACGCATACACTGCTTGGTCTTATGAGTAATCCAGAAAGCCATTTCCTCATGCTTTGTGGGTAAATGATAGCGTTGATAGGATTTTGGGCCAGGTGTACGACCCGCCAATTAGTGAGACGCAAATTGCGGCGCATTTGTGACTCGCTAATTTTGATACACAACAGTGTCTGAGACACTGCTTGGGATTCCCAATGGGGTCGCAAATGCATGCCTCATGCATATTAATGAGGGATGTATGACGTTACAACGCATACTTTTACCACGCCTACCATTACCACGCAATTTTTACAACGCAGAATCCATTACAACGAAGTACCATTACCACGCATGTATTTACAACGCATATACCTTTACAACGCATACAATTACAACGTAAGTATTGGTAAGTATATAATATTTTTTAAAATTTAATTTAATTAAAATTAATATAATGTAATTTAATTTAATTTAATTAATTTAATTTAATTTAATTTAATGCAATTTAATTAATTTAATTTAATTTAATCAATTTAATTTAATGTAATTTAAATTTAAATATATTAAATTTTTACCCTGTACCCTTTTATCCAAAAACCCAAAACTGACCCTGAACCCTAAAAATACCCCTTTACCCAAAAACCCAAAACTGACCCTGAACCCTAAAAATACCCCTTTACCCAAAAACCCAAAACTGACCCTGAACCCTAAAAATACCCCTTTACCCAAAAACCCAAAACTGACTCTGAACCCTAAAAATACCCCTTTACCCAAAAACTCAAAACTGACCCTGAACCCTAAAAATACCCCTTTACCCAAAAACTCAAAACTGACCCTAAACCCTAAAAATACCCCTTTACCCAAAAACCCAAAACTGACCCTGAACCCTAAAAATACCCCTTTACCCAAAAACCCCAAACTGACCCTGAACCCTAAAAATACCCCTTTACCCAAAAACTGAAAACTGACCCTGAACCCTAAAAATACCCCTTTACCCGAAAACTGACCCTGAACCCTAAAAATACCCCTTTACCCAAAAAACTGAAAACTGACCCTGAACCCTAAAAATACCCTTTTACCCAAAAACTGAAAACTGACCCTAAACCCTAAAAATACCCCTTTACCCAAAAACTGAAAACTGACCCTGAACCCTATAAAATACCCCTTTACCCAAAAACTGAAAACTGACCCTGAACCCTAAAAATACCCCTTTACTAAAAAAACTGAAAACTGACCCTGAACCCTAAAAATACCCTTTTACCCAAAAACTGAAAACTGACCCTGAACCCTAAAAATACCCCTTTACCCAAAAACCCAAATAATATTTTTAATAAAATAATATACTTACCAATACTTACGTTGTAATGGTATGCGTTGTAAAAGTACCTGCGTTGTAAATACATGCGTGGTAATGGTATGCGTTGTAATGGATCCTGCGTTGTAAAAAATGCGTGGTAATGGTAGGTCGTTGTAAAAGTTGCGTTGTAAAGGTTGTATACCATTAATGAGGCTGTACCAATTTGCGACCCCATTGGGAATGGCTGCCACTCCCAGGGATGGTGGCCTGCTGAGTTCAGCAGACCTCCCAGTCTGGGACTGCTTTTAAATAAAGCAGTATTTTTTAAATGCAGCCCGTATTCCTTAAAGGAAAACAGGATGCATAAAAAAAACAAAAAAACTTTTCAGTACAATAATTTAAGGGCTGGCAGTGGTCCCTGGGACCACTGCCTGCCCTTAAAATGTATTTGCACATGCATTCCCAAAGGGGAAGGGGTCCCTTACCACCCTTCTGAAAAGGGTGGTAAACTGTGAGTATTTTGCGACAGCAACAGCGGTCGCAAAACATTCATACATAGGTTTTGGAGACGTTATTAGGAAGGGACGCCCTTGGCACGCCACTACCTAATAGCGAGTCGCTAACCCTATTTTGCGAGTCGCTAATTGATTAGAAACTCGCAAAATAGGTTTAGTACATTGGGCTGACCTAATTTGAGGTCGTAAAGGGGCCGAAATCCCCTTTGCAGCCGCAAATAATTGTCGTTCATCTGGCCCTAATAGTTTATATTTGTGCACGAGTTGAAAGTCACACTGACACAGCAGGTCTGGAGTTCAAAGTACACTATTCAAACACCAGTCACCACAAATAATGAAGAAAGTGCATGTATTTGTGTAGGTGTGTGTGGGTGGGGGAGGGAGGGAAGGGGTCATGCTCACTTTTCTAACTTCAGCCCTGCCTATAATGGGAAAAATTAATATATTTCGGGAGGTGAGATTTATCCTTACATCTGCAGTTCCACCAGTGTTAGAGAAAGTGCATATGTTTAAGAGTGAGATTTAGTATTCTACCTTCATTGGGGGAAGTGCATTGATTTGATTGGGGTTTCATAGTAACTACTCTAACGCCAATCCCACAAACATTGGTGAAAGGTCATACATTTGAGAGAGAAGTCCCCGCATTAGTGCCAGCCTTTTGGGTATGCGAGAAACCAAGTGATCCGAAATAAGTTCCGCATTACTGTCCTAGGACTTGCTTGTGAGCTAAGCCTTCACGGCTTAACATTTTGTACAAACCCAATTGAGTGTATGTAAACATCTTCCACCTAGGATCCCATATTTAGCTGTAGGACCACTAGCCAGCCCTGTGATTCCGCCTGCCCTGTGATTCTGAAGGAACACTGGAGGTAAACACTGCAGAGCGATTACAGATTGTCTTTATCAATGTATATAGCCCGTACTCACAGGTGTGATGACAGTCAGATCGGGAAGATGACTTCCACCAGCGCTGGGGTGGTTACTCAGGATCACATCCCCTTCTTTAATGTCATCACCGAGGTTGCAGATCTACAATAATAGAAGAAAGGTGAGCTATTGGTAAATGAATAGACCAATGAATTCACATAAATATAGATACACAAAAATGTGAATTAACAAGTAGATGGATACAAAAACAATAAGGTTAGTCAATAAATAAAGGAAATAACTCATAAATTTATATAGCAAGTAACACAATGACCAATGTAAGAGAACATTAATGAATGAACAGATCAATGAACTAACAAACTCACACTTTAAAGCATAGATTAATGTGTTTGTATCAGATATTTAATCAAGACTTCGGTACATGAAAGGATACCAAATGGAACAAGCTAAATTACAGATCCCTTAGTAAAATTTGCTGGGCGCTCATGTTTGATTGCCTTGTGAGGGGCATCTGTAGAATGTTCTCAGTAGATTATATGAATAGATCTTGGGTCACAGGAAATAATATTAGGAGGTTCCAGATCTGGAGATTATAATGTTCAATTGTGAAATACCAATATTTTATACCAAAATAAGTGTTCAGTTTCAATGTGAGACTACCGATTCACGAAGAATGGCTGCAAAGAATTATAAATATACTTCCGTATGCCTACTCCTTGTATACAGTTCCAACTTTTGGGAGAAATCCACATGAACTGTCATTTTCCATGAGTGTTCATACTAGACTAAATTTCCTTTTGCAGATTTTCCAGATAAAAGGAAATCTAAACGAGTAAATCATGTAGATGTGGTTACATTTTATAATATTTCACCAAAAACATTTGCCCTTGTGAAAAAGTCTATTCTACACAACCCTGCCCTATCTCATATTGGAAATACATTTACTCCTGTGTTTATGTGCATTTCCAGGGTGGGACAATCAGAAAAATGTTTCTAAATTCCCCCAAGCCTGTGAGTTTGTGGGTGCTCGGTGAGTTTTTGGGCATTTACGTATTAGTAGCGCACTATGCATGTTTAAGCGCTTCTGGAAATTCCAACATACTTGTAGATTTTCTTCCATCATAAGTGCACTTGATGGTTGGAAGATCCCAATAATGCTGATGCTATAAATCAGAAACTTGAATTTAGTATCATAAGAGCACATTTTTGGTCACCTGATATTCACTGCTGAAACACTTCTGAAGCTGCAAGGGAAGTTCATGCAAAATCCTCATGAGATCACAACAGACTACAAGCTCCCACAGAGACACATCCTGTATACACGAGTAACCATTAGGATGTCTTTGCCGCAGCTCTACTTAGTACCATTTATTTGTGTAATACCACCTGCTATGTCAGCACTCCCTGCACAAACTATAAACGGCATTCCATGCAGCAAATTACAGTTTTGTGATTCGCATTTTACCAGTTGTATCATATCACGCAGGGGATACCTTTAAAAATCGGCTAAGTATAGAGGTGCCTTTAACTAGTCGCTTAGTATTGTTCTCTAGTGCCTTACCTGGAACTGGACGGTCTCTTGCATGGCCCCCAGGTGCACAGGTATGTGGGGCGCGTTGGACACCAGCCCCCCATCTGGACCAAAGAGCGCACAAGAGAAGTCTAGCCTCTCTTTGATATTGGTGGAAATGGCGGTCCGTTGTAGAATGCGACCCATTTGCTCTAGACAAAAAAAAAGACCAGAGTTTGGCAAAATAAAACACTTTTAATGCAATATCCTGAGTGGTACCATTTCCAGAGAGACCTGAAGAAGTCAAAACACTGATATAGACCCAATAAGGGCCACAAAGACGAAATGTGGTGGTTAATTTGTACTACAGTATCCATGGTAAAGCATAATAAATAGTTGACAATATAAATTGCAGGTTGAACATCCTCTGAAATGGACCTCCCGTCCACATCATCAGAGCAGCCTCTGAAAAAAAGGGGACCAGGTTATAGTTATGGTCTATTTAGTATTTATGTTCCCAGTGGGGAGTAAAATCACAGCGTAACACAATATTAAATAGAACTATGCCGTCAAAAAGAATTACCCCTCCTCCCGCCAAACATCCCTGTACCCTTGGCTGCAGTTTCTGAGGAAAAGTCATTTATCCTATGTGGTGGATTAGGCTGCATCAGGCAATGGTTACCCTGTATGGACATGCCCTTTATCAGACCATTCTTGCAACAGTTGAGCTTCCCTAGATTAGACTTCCTTGCCTGCCCACCTCTGCATATGTCTTATGTCAGGGTACAGGTCTGCATCCCCTTTTGCCTCGTGTTCTTTCCGAATTCCATAGTGAGTAGAATAAATGAGCACTATTCGCTGTGCCAGGACAGTTATTGTTTTACTAGAGTAAAAATAACACTTATCGTGTATTACGGCTAAATTGTGTGGTAACAATAATAAAGTTTCAATGTATTACACATAAACTACAAACGTAACCTATGATTAAAAAAAATACAATATCAATGATATGCAATTCAGTTACCCAAGTCCCCAACCATTCTCTCTAATTCAATTAATACATTTGGCGATATTAAAAAAAAGAAAATACAATTTAAGTTAGAAGATATCTTTAAACAAAGAGCCAAAGGTTTTGGATGCATGTGCTCCTTCAGATAAGTGATTATAGGTAGGTTTGTTAAAGTGCCCAATTCCTACATAGCGTGAGTCGTGATCTTACTGCAAAAACAATGCAAATGTTGAAGTTTCTTAACAACGCGCAAGCACTCTCATTCATAGCCAAGTACAATATCTTCTTTCTTTTTTTATAAACTAAGATAGTAAACATACCTAGAGAAGGAGAAAGGACTGGTGTATGTCCTAGACAAGTCAATACAACAGGGTAGAGCAGCTGTTCTTAACCTTTTGACTTGTGTGGACCCTCATTGAGTTATTACTAGAATCCAGGGGCCCACACAGAGTCATTTTTGGAAGCCGGGGACCCATGGACTGAGCAATTCTGGTGAATTGACCCTCAAAACACAAAAATATAGAAAACAATTTCATATATTCAATTTTGCTTCTTTATTTGTATATACTTTTATCATTTTAATTGATAGATTTTAATATTATATAATTTTGCAAAACAGTTGTTGTCCCCAGAGTAGGCCTCCTGGCCCCCCCAGGGGTCCTTGGACCATAGGCTAAGTACCACTGGGGTAGAGGATGCCCGCAGAAATCGAGAAAATATGGAAATATTGAGAGCAAGCTAAAGAGCCTAATGTTTTCATTGCCTTGGGTCTAGGTAGACCGTAACACAACAATGACTATCTATAATCTCACCTACGTCACTATTTTACGTATCTTGAGGTCTCACACGACAGGGGCATTTTGAACGTGTCTGTAATGATTGTTCGCTGCTTGTTCTTCCTTGTTATAACTTGCATTATGATTTTCTTTCTATGTCAAGATAATGAAAACCCAATTAAAAGTTTTTTTTTAAAGATAAATTATTCCAGTATGACTGAGGTCCAAAAGCATTAGAAGGCTATAAGTAGGCAAAAGACAAATTGTTAAACTGTAATAGGAACATCAGGTCCAAGCCCTCATTGTTAATATTGTATGTATGTATATGTTTATATACGTATGTACCATTTTTATAGCATGGACCTAGCCAAAAGGCAGTGCAGCACTGTACAGGGTCAAAGGCAAGGATTCAGTCAACAAGTAAGTGGAGAGGGAGGCGGTTGTGAGATTGGGATTGAATCATAGTGTTTTCTAAAGAGTTGGCGATCAATTCTTTCCTAAATTAGATCAGCATTGAGGCAGTCCTAATGAATTATGGGCATGTGGTTCCAGATCCGGGGTGCGAAGATGAAAAGGTATGTTGCCTTGTTTTTTCTTTATTAAACTTCTTAGTCTGCAGTCTGATGGTGTCCTGCCTGCAGATGTGCCGGGAGACACCAAAGATGAACAGCTTGCCAGACAGATAGGCGTAGAGCTTTAGACTTTGATAAGTTTGATACTAGTCCTGCATTCTGGATACATAGGTGAATCAATAATATGTTGGCCTATGCTAAAAACAAAACTGGGAGACTGGTGACCTCTGTAACAGTAATGCACCAATGCAGCTAATCCCATACCTCTGTGAATATAAAATAATGTTATCGCTTACATTCTACCTTAAAAACAGTTTCCAGAGCATTGAAGGGAAAGTGAATTTGCCAGAATCAAATGGGAGTGCATACAAGAAGAGTCGACAATGTTACCTTTTAATTTGTGCTGAAACGAGTCTCAAGAAAGGCCTTCATATTGCAAAGTTGGATACATCATAACACACTTCTGATTCAATGTGCTGTTCACTTTAGTCTACTGGCAACTGGCAAGCCTTAATGGTGTAAAAACCCACTATCTCGAGACAGTATCCCCCTGCATTTCCTTGCAAAATGTTTTGCTTCTTTCCTAAATCATAACGTTAGTTTTTAGGTCGAACCTAGCAGCGCACATGAGCTGCCCTGTGAGGCATTGTGTATTCACTTCTACGGGCGTTGGCCACGCCCTTGCAGCCGATTGGTTAAAGTGTGTGTCCTTTTAAAAAGCTTGTTTGCCTATGGTTTCTTAGTGTTACACGTCCCAACTTCTTGCTCCTCCCCTGGAGTATTAGCCTATTATGTGTATCCTCGCTCTGTAGTGCTTTTCAATGTTGCAAAGTGCACATGCAATCGGCTTGTTTTGTTTTGTTTGCCCTGTGGCACCTCTTCACACCATCCATGCTGGTTATTTTTGATTACCCCCTCACGCTTCACAATATGAGCCCTTCCCCCACCCTCCGTTCAACAACGCAGCACTTCCCTTCCGTCGTCCGGAGGGGGGGGTGTTTGGATACATGAGGGGTACAGCGAGCTCACACTTTGCCTTCAAGCTGAACTGCTCTCTAACAAACTATTCAAATGTTGATGCATACACCCCTTGTGTTTCTGGCTTCACAGCTTTCCTGCTATTGGCAAAAAGACCGCGAGTAACACCGCTTCCCACACTTGGAACGCATGACTTGAGACCACTTGGCTATTATGTTTTTCTTGCCGTGTCCAGTCCTCCGCAAGGGGTGCTCATGCTCTGTGATTGTACCCAGTCCTCTGGGTGCCCTGTGCTAGTTCTCTGCAGAGTGATCCAGCCTTCCTGACACTCTGAGGTTCTGTTCTATGCTATTTAGTCCCAGACAGCGGAAGCCACAGCGAAGGGGCGTGTGACCTGCCGCTTCCTCGTTCAATTCATTGAGGCTGCAGGACTGACTGTTGAGGCAGCTGGAACTCAAGCTCAGCTCCACATTAGCAAAAAGTCTCAGCGCGCTCTCTGACCATCCCTATCCATGCCGCCACCATCCCCGCCTGCCATGGAGTGGAAGACATCCCCATCGAAAACTGCGAGCCGGCCTTCAACGAAGCACAGAGGTGGCTGAAGGCGAGTCCTCTCATCTCTTTAGTGTTTTTGTTTCTAGTTGTTTTGTGGCTTGTCTGCCGCTAAACATTAACCATAACTGCGCTGAGTGAGGTGACGAACCGGAACATTTATTGCTTTGTGCATTCAGACTAAAAACATAAGTGACAATGCGTTTGTCCTAAAATTCCACTGATGTTATAAATTGAGGGGTACAATCTGATCACAACTTCAAAACAAGAAGACGTTGTTGGTGTTTTTTAAGTGAATGACAGTTGGAGATTTCGGTTTAAACTGTTCTCTGTAAAATAGGATTTGAAACTCACTGTTACCTTAAAGCTGTCAAATGCTCTCCGTCATCAAGTTAACGATCCTTCTGAAACTTATAGTTTTGTTTATCATTGCAAGTGGTGACTGGAAATACCATGTTGGGGGTTACAAAGTCAAAGCCACTTGAAAGCTAAGGAGAAGCGTGGCTCAATGGTTAGAGCGGCAGACCCTGATGCAGAGGTCTGGCCTGGGACTAGGGTTCAATTCCCGCCTCGGCGGCTCTTGGACACAATTTCCCCAGACCTGATAATTCTCGCCTCGGTGCCTAGTCTAATCATGGGTCCCACTCTGTGACTCTGGGCAATAGCTTGCTTAGTATCCACAACGGCCCCAGCAGCGCTGGGATGCCTGGTTTCACCTTGGGGGTGCCCAGGAGTGGACATTTCACAGGAAAGCCAGGAAGGGTTCCACAGCGGTATGAATACAGCGCTACGAGACGTCAGGGTAGAAGGCGCTATATAAATACAAACACATTTACATTTACATATACATACACATTTCACGCTTCTTATCTGCATGTAGGTATGGCCTTCCCTGTTTTCATTTAATTGTTTTTGGTGTATTAATGTTAGCTTAAAATGTGAGAGCCTTCATTGTAATCCCTGTTGCTCAATGTCCGAATGCCTTAACTTACTCTATTTTATTTCGGGGCATTCTGGAACTTGTAGTGTTAAATTATCCATTATGAATGCAGGACTGCCTGTCGCACAGTACCAAAGAACATGTGGTGGCATCTTTGTGACTGATTTGGTAAAGCATGTGGGTTTAACTGCAAACTTGACCAGTTCTAAATGTTTTGTACTGACTCACTTATGCACAGTTGCAGAAGTGTCAAGCCGGCACCTGTAGGTTGGAAGGGAGATATTCCTGTTGTTCACTTGAGCTATGGCGTTGATGGGGAGCCAGCATGTTAAACACATACGACTATTAGCAGTTAATCATAGGCCATCTGTGAGCTGGGCGCTATAGGGTGACTGTAGCTGCCACACACCCGATAACAGGGAGGATCCACTTCCAGGGCAGAGAACCAAGCCACCCTCAGGCATATTTTTTTCCCAGTATTTTATATCGGGCAAACTTGACCCAAAGGTATAAGAAAGCTTTACATGAGCAAACACAAGGAGATGATGGATCGCTGAAACTTTTCAGACACTCACCCCCAGTCACAGATCTGGGTTGAATATATCATTGTTCTTTAGCTCACTTTGCCATCCCAATTAAGACCCAGCTATATGCAAATCAATCTTGATCCTATTACTCATAGGAATAGTCCAGCCAGAACTGTCAAGCCAGCTCTTCCCTGGACCGGAAACAAGCATCCTGGGACAACTTTCAGGGTAACACCCCTCATCAGCCAGGCTTGCTTGAATCCTGTGGCAAAGTGAGAGAGGGACCCAGGTCTGGGCATCGCTGCCAACTTAGGGCAAACAAAGCAAACTCTAGGAGATGATGGACGGAGCGCTGAAACTTTTCAGACACTCACCTCCAGTCACAGATCTGGGTTGAATTCATCATCGTTCTTTAGCTCACTTCGCCACCCCAGTTCAGACCCAGTCATATGCAAATCAATCTTTTTTTTATTATTATTATTTTTTATTGCAGATTCATACAGTGCACAGTCTTTGTTTACAACATTCCTGCTTCCGACAGTAGCGATGTATAGGTCGTTAAACAAAACATGACACAGCCAGCGACCCCATATCCCGGAGGCCGGGCAGCGTTATCCGTAAAAACAATAAAAGCATAATAACAATGGATAATTGCAACTGTTCTGCAGGAAGTTCTTGCATCTGCTTTTCTTTTCCCCCCTCCACCCATACCCCAACGTATAGACTGTCATAACCCCAAGAGGCAATACTAATTGTCAGTACCATCTTTGTAGAACAGTTGCATCACTTTCCCCACAAGGCAGTATCTAGAACATGCACATCATCAACAGGTAGTAACCCTGTATCCCTAACCCCACATCCCGCCCTCACCCGTCAAGGTGTAACTCTCCATTGTCACAGTCTAATTGTTCATCCATTACAGCTCCCTCGGTGTTTTTTCCACACCCCTCATCTTGGGCCCCACTACGTCCCTTACGTCTAGTAGTCAACTCGTAATTGTTTTGATCCCTTCAGAGACCCCCGTCTAGGCCATGGTATTGTCTCCATTTACCCCACACTTTGCGGAATTTCCTCGGACAGCCTCTCGCTTTATATGTGACTCTCTCTGCCGCCATGTAAATGTCTAATCCCTTCCTCCATTCCCCTATCTGTGGCGTGTCAGCCGCTCCCCACTTCTTAGCTACGTCTCTCTTGGCCACCACCAAGGCCAACACTAGAAATATTAGCAGTGGGCAGGCCAGATCTATATCATTGGTCATTCCCAACAGGATCAGCTTCGGTTCCAATGGAATGTCTATCCCTAATACGTTGCTCAATTCAGTGGTGATCGCGCTCCAATAGGCCTGTATATGTGTGCATGTCCATAGTGTGTGTAGGAAAGTCCCGTTCTCCTGCCTGCATCGTAAGCAGCTGGGGTCCGACACCTTCCCATTTTACATAGCCTCCCTCTGTCGTAATATACCCTGTGTACGATTTTAAACTGGATTAGGCGTAGGCGTGATTTAATTGCTACCTCTCTAGGATGCATCAGTACCCCCCCCAGTCTACCTCATCCATCTCACCCACTTCCTGTTCCTATGTGTCTCGGAGGCCCGCCAGTGTGTTCGGTCTATTATTCATAACTGTTTTGTAGGTTAGGGAGACCGCCTTCCCTGGGATCTTTTCTTGCAGCAAACAGCCCTCTAGTGGTGCGTAGTCTGGGAGTGGCTCTCGCAGTGTCCCTTCTGCCAAGTAAGCATGCCTCAATTGTACATATTTAAAGAATTGAGAGCGCTGTAGCCCAAAGTCAGTCTGCAGGGAAGTAAAGGGTCTCAGTGTTCCGTTGTTGATGACGTCCCCTAGCGTTGAGATGCCAATGTCATCCCATCCCCGGAACCCTTTCAATTTGCGTAGCTCTTTGAGCCAGGAGCATTCCCATATCGGCGTCTGCTTCGTAGCCCTGTGTGCCCATCCGGTGACCTTCGTGGCTCTATTCCATGCCCCCAGTGTAATCCTTGTGGCCAGCAGAAGTCCAGCCTGTCCCTTCTCCTCATATATGTAATACAGACTCGAGTGTGCACCCATTTGGTATCGTTCTAGAGCATATGTGGGGTGGGTGGCGGGTGCGTGGAGCCAGTCATTAATGGGGGCTAGGTGTTCTGCCCAGTAATAGATCTCTAGGTCAGGAAGAGAGATCCCCCCCATCATATTGATGCCTCTGTAACGTTGTCAGTGCAACTCTGGGGTGTCTCCCTAGCCATAAGAATGACCGGAGGTCCGCATGTATGTCTCGGAACGTCTTGGACGGTATCTGGAAATATTCATTTGAAAGGCATAGAGAAATTTTGGGAGAGATATCATTTTGAACATCGCTGCCCTACCAAGTATTGTCAAGGGGAGGGACTGCCACCTATCTGCGTCAGCTTTGAAGTCACGCACGATCCGAGCGATATTACGATTATATGAGGTGTCTCTGTCAGCAGTGATGAATATCCCCAGGTACTGGCAGCCTTCCTTGGTCGTTTTGTAGAGTCTGTGGCAGATGAGGCCACTCCTCACGCCCTTGGGGATCATAAAGTATCGATTTGTGCCAATTAATCTGATATCCTGATCGCGCGCCATATTTTGGTAGTTCATCAAACAGTGCCGGTATTGTAGTGTCTGGCCGTGTGACATAGAGGAGGACGTCATCGGCGTAGAGGGAAAGTTTTTCTGCGTGTCTGTCTGGCTGTTATAGAACCCTGTGATCTTCTCGTTTTGGCGGATCGCGGAGGCCATCACCTCGATTGTCAGGGCAAATAGCAAGGGTGACTGGGGGCATCCCTGCCGGGTTCCCCGCTGTATGGAAAAAGTCCTCGACATCACCTCATTGACCCTTACCCGGGCCCCAGGGCCTGTATACAACAGACCAATTTTCCTCCTGTATTTGGGCCCAAAACCCAGCCGTTCTAGTACTCCCTCGAGGAAGGGCCAATGGACAGCGTCAAACGCCTTTTCGGCGTCGAGGGACATGAACCAATGTGGCTCAGCTCTATCTTTTACCACATGTAGCCAGTTATGCGTCCTTCTCAAATTATATCTGGTAGCCCTCTCTGGAATAAACCCTGTCTGATCCATGTGTATCAAGCCAGGGATGATCCTCCTCATGCGCGAAGCCAGTATGGTTGCATATATCTTGGCCTCCACATTTAGAAGGGAAATGGGACGGTATGAGGTACAGTCTTCCGGGGGCTTCCCTGGTTTGTGGATCGGGATAATCGTAGCCTGTCTGAGATCCAGGGGAAACTGTCCCTCCTCTTCGGCATCTTGGAACATGCCGAGTAAATGTCGCGGCAGGAGGTCAGCCATGCTCTTAAATAGCTCAGCTGGAAAGCCATTGGGACCCGCAGCCTTTCCAGTGCGGAGCTTGGCCAGTGCCTCTTGAACCTCTTCTTCCGTGACGTCGGACTCTAGATCCGCACAGTCAGTTTCTTCAAGTGCTGGGAGGGTGATAGGCGCCATATATTGCAGCGCCTCCGCCTTGGAACCCAGATCTCGGGCCTTGTATAAAGCTTCATAGCAATCGGCAAATGCTTCCGCTATCTTATCGTCAGTGCAAGCCCAAGAGTTCGGGCCCAGCCTTATTTTCTCAACCCAGCGTTCGTCTCTCTCCTTCCTACTGAGCCAGGCCAATAGTCTCCCAGTTTTATCACCAGCATCATATATGCGGTGCAAGGTTGCTAGTGCTTGCGTCCTGGCCTCTCCTGTCACTAGCTGCCTATATTGTGCCTGAGTATCTGCAAGTCGTCTATGCGTCCCTATGTCCCTCGAGAGTAGGTGTTCCCGCTCCAGCTGTAATATTTGCGCTTCTGGGGTCTGTACTTCAGTCTGGTTCCTCCTTCTAACCTCTGCCAGTCTACAATGTGCCCTATCACGAAGCACCACCTTGAGCGCCTCCCATAGGACTACTCGGGATTCTACAGACCCCTTGTTCTCTCTCAAGAACACCTTCACGTCAGCTCTGAGACCCTTCCTAATGTCCGGGGTTTGTAAATCCCAGGCCGAAAGTCGCAGGATCCCGGGACCCCTCCCCCGTCGCCCACCTGTCTGAACCATCAGGGGGGAGTGGTCAGACACCCCTCGAGCAAGGTATTCCGCCGTGTCCGATACTTGCAATGCCTGTCGTGCCATCAAGACATAGTCCAGGCGAGAGTAGACTTTGTGTGCCCCGGAGAAGAAGCAGAACGCCCGTGTGTCTGGGTGCAGCCAGCGCCACACATCCAGGAGGCCCAGTATTTCCATAGATTTGGCTGGAGGGGTCTTATTCTGAGATCTATCTCGCTCACTTGTCCTGTCTACGGAGGAGTTCATCACATCATTAAAGTCTCCCCCAAGGATTTGGATCGTGTCTGATGTATTGAGAATTATGTCTGAGATCCTCTTCATAGTGTCTGTCTGTAATTTGGGCGGGGCATAGGCTGATATAAGTGTGTACTCCCGTCTTCTCCATGACCCCCGAACCCCTACATAGGTGCCCTGTCTATCAGTCAAGACTTGTGTTACCCTCATTGGCGTTTTTTTTTAATGAGTATCGCAGTCCCTCTGGACCCCGAGGAAAACCCTGCGTGTGCCAAAACTTTGTATTGTCCTCTTGCCAAGAAGGCGCATCTATTACCTTGTAGGTGTGTCTCCTGGAGAAGCACAACATCTGCCCCAGACCTCCTGATAAAATTATTCACCAGGCCTCGTTTCATCTTGCAGCCTAGGCCGTTAACATTCCAGGTCATTACCTTAATGCCCTCCCTGTAGGCAGTTCCCCTCTCATAATCCCCCGTAGTCATGCTGGTGGTGAGTGAATGTCGTGCCCCTTAGCACCCTTAGTGGTGTCTGGCGTGGGATAGAAGCCAACAGACGCCGCGATGTGCCAGTTAGTGATAGGTAGCCTCTGACGGTTCGTGACGGGATGTGTCGCCTTTTGTGTGTGACCGCCCGGGGTACAGTTGTGATGCTCAGATGGAGTGCCTCATTCCCCCTGCCCCCCCAACTCCCCCCAACTTCCTCGCCCTCCCCCATAGCGCGATCCCCAACTTTCTGCTTCAACATAACTGAATTCCCCCACCTGCCCCCCACCCCACCTCCCTCCCCTTTCAGTCCCATCTCTCTGCAAGGCAGAACTGTCAGTAGGAGAAGGTCTATCGCCCTCCCCAGGGTCCCCCTCCCGCGCAACCTACTCTAACAGGTTCAGTGCAAACATATAGCGCATTCCCCAGTGAATAGTCTTAAGAGTCAAAGGCAGGAAATGAGTACAAAAGAGTCTGTATCCAAACCAGGTCAATACAAAACATGTAATACATTCCCAATGTAACAACTACGTGAGCCAAAGTTAGGAATGCGCTCTTAAGAAAGTCTGTAACCAATGTAAAGAATAGGTGTAAGGAGGGTGCATCAACTTGCTTGTCTCCGCTGCGTCGAGCTGCAATCTCTGCTGCCATGTAGTCCCCTGTTTTAGGACCGTAAGTCCTGTGAGTCCGGTCTGGGATCAGTTGTGTGCCCCGATGCATCCTGCTCCAGCTCCCGGATCGCTGTCTCCAGTGGGTGGACGGAGCGCGCAGCTCCCTCCTCTCCGCCTGATGAATGCACTTCTGACTCTTTTCTTTCATCCCCTTCCGATCTGGCAGTGTTGTCTAGGCATCTGAACCTGGAGCCCGTCGCGCCGCTCCTGCCGGGTGAGGCCGATTGCCCTCCTCGTCCGTCGGTCGGGCCCCTTCCTGGGTAGGGCGTCAGTGGTGTCCGCCTCCTATTTCTTTGGGCCCTCTGTCGGTGGGGTCTCGGCCTTTCCCACTGTGAACCGCTCGTAGTCGGCCTGTCTGGCCCTCCTCTTCTGTTGTTGTTCTCCTGCCTATGGAATATGGGTCGCTCCTCCAGCCACTGCCAGGCATATTCCGGGTGATTAAAGAAGTGCGCTTTGTCCTTATAGATTACCTTCAATTTTGCCGGGAAGAGCGGCATATAGGTAATGTTCATGTCTCTTAGTTTTGCTTTGACCACGTCAAAGGAGCGGCGTTGTTTCTGCACTTCCTGGCTGTAATCCGGGAAAATCATAATGTTCGTATTCTCAACGCATATCTCTCCCAGCTTTCTAGATTCTCGTAATATCAGGTCCCGGTCAGCGAAGTTGAGGAAGCGGGCGATGACGGGCCGGGGTCTCGCACCCTCCGGTGGTCTAGCCAGTAGGGCCCTATGCGCCCTTTCGATGATGAAGCACGTCGAGAACTGCGCCGCCGGGAAGGTTGTTGTGATCCAGGAGCGGAGGAAGGCCGCCATGTCCTCCCCCTCAATTCCTTCTCTAAATCCAACAAAGCGTAGATTATTGCGTTGCGCACTATTTTCTGCATCATCCACCTTCCATTGTAGCTGGCGATGCGAGGCCTGGAGTTCCGCCATATCTCTCCTTAGGGTGGTGATCGAGTCTTCCGCTTCTCCAATTCGCGCCTCCGCCGTAGTCACCCTTTCGTTCAACTTCCGAAAATCCTGTCGCAGTAGCGTTACTTCAGACCCAACCTCGCCAATTTTTACCTCCAGGGCCGCCCGCGATTCCTGAATATCCGCCTTTGATGCCTGGATGGCTGCCATCAACAAGTCCGTGTCCGAGCGCACGCCAGGCTCCGCAGGCGCGGTCTCAGTGGGTTGCCTTGGCGCTGCAAAGTTGTCCATTGGGCCCTGTATCGGTGGTTTGGCAACCGTCTCTCTCTTCCCCATGGCTGACGATGATGAATGGCGAGCCTCACGTGGAGCTGACACTTCCCTCCACCTCCACTGAATATTCTTGGCCTCGTGGTCCAGCACCTCGTACCTGCAGCCTCCCTCCGCTCCCCGGATCCTTTAGGGCCAAGTGGCATTCCGAATAGGGTATAGTGTTTCTCAGTCTTTCCAGGGCCCCACACGTCTCCACACGGACCGAGCACTGCGTCGCAGCCTCTCCCCTCAGGTCCCCGTGTCAGGCAACAAACTCAAGCAGGTCCGGCGCTCGATAACGTAGGCCTCCGGCCCTCTCCCATCCACCTCTCCCCGTCAGCCCTGAAGTATAAGGCAGGGAGTGGGAGTCGTGAATCTGGCCCGGTGTCTAGTCCTCCCTTCCTGCCTCACCGGATTCAGCCTGTAGGTATGCACGTGTCCAGGGCGAGACCGGCTGTCGGTATGTTCAGGCCCTCTAACGGTGGTGCGTCGTCGGTGGGGTCGATCCCACTCACCCCCAGGCCTCAGTGGTAGTTCTCAGGCTAAGGTGAGGGCCGGGGGTGGGGAGAGGGGCACGCCACAGAGCACTATCTCGGGTGCAGTCCGCTCCCTCGCCACACCAGCCGATGCAGTCCGGGCGCTTCCAAGGCACAGAGCCACTCACCCCTCTCTGTATGTAACCGCCGGCATCTCAGTCCAGCCCGGGGGTCGCAGCCCCGGGCGCCGCTGGCGTGTTCTTGTCTTTCCGGCGGGTGGTCCTGCCACCCGGTCCGCCGCCCCGGTGGGGGCCGCCTCCGCCCGTATGCCTCACTGCGTCCCCGGATATTCAGAGGCCTCAGTCGGCGCCCGAGACGGGGCCCCTCCCACTTCAAGAGCTCACCGCTCCGGGGCCCAGAGCGCCCATTCACCCTACCGGGGGTCCCCCAGTCCACCGCAGGCACTCGGCAGTTGTCTCTCCCCGGGTCGGGAGTTCCCAGCGGCTCATACGGCTCCCGGTCGTTCTCCGTCGGGTCACGCCGCCGCCATCTTGTTGTTCGCGACCGGGCCAGGTCAGTCTCCGCTCTGCTGTTTTGGGGGCAATTGCGCTGCTTTATCTAGTGGTTAAGTACGCCCAGGGGAGCACAGCATCCGGACAGTCGCTGTGGAGTCGAAGTAGGGTCTCAGGGCATTAGTTTTACGTCGGATTCAGTGCAGCCCGATCAGAGCTGCGGTAGAGCACGTCTTAGCCGGCCATGCTGCTGGCCACGCCCCCCATATGCAAATCAATCTTGACCCTATGCCTCATGGGAACAGTCCAGCCCGATCTGCCAAGCAAAGTCTTCCCTGGACCAAAAACAAGCATCTTGGGAGAGCATCCTGCAAAGGTATTTACAGCCCCCATTTCAGAGCCTGAGTGAGCAGAAGCACTTTCAGGAAATGGCCGCATTTTATGGTGTTTGCCAGGCAGGTGGGAAAAGGCAAATGTATATTTTATTGTTTTATGTCCTCTACAGCGAAGGGGGGACATAGGAATCACATTTCAGTAAGACATCACAGGACCTCAAGTGTTGGAATGTATCCATAAAGGTTTACGTGGGCAAGCTTGTACTCCTTAATCAGACTGCATGACCCAGTGTGTAGTAATTGACAGCTATTCTATCCCACAGCACAGCACCCAGGATAATATACTGCATGGCTAAAGACTTAGAAAGGTCCCAAAGGCTGCTGCATTGAAAAGCAAAGAACATATGAAATAGAAGTGGAACCGACACACGGTCCTGCCTGGCACCAGAAGGAGTTGGATGTGGAGACAATGAGCCATCGCTGCCATCCCTACCCATGCATTTGTAGCCAAAAAGTGCCTTTAACGCTCAACAATAATGCTTAGCCATCTAAACTGCATTGTCCACTTGGCTAGCTTGTCTCAAAGTCACATTCTGATAAATAAAATCAATAAATGCACAACACGCTGGTAACACATTTTTTCTGTACATGCTTGGCCAAGAGTGTCAAAGCAAAAGAGCTCATCAAACTCCAGAAAGCTTTATCGGAAGCCTGTTTTGAGAACTTTAAGATATATCCTTCAAATGCCCGCTGTTAAAATTATCTGGAGGCACATATTTTACCACTTATGTCAGGCTAGGCAATTTAACAAAAATGGGCTGGTATATGTGTAGTCCATTTTTCAAGAACGGGGGAAAACACATATTCTCACAAGCAGTTACGCACCATGTTCACACCACCTAAACGTAGAAGTAAAACCCTGAGTCTCCAGCCTGGACTGCACTTGAAAGCAGCAGCAGAGAGGCCATTGAGTCCTCAGTCATATTATGGTTGAAGTTCTTGTCTCTGGTGTATATGCGCATGATGAAATGAGGTCTGTGGAGCTGAAATCCCATCTCTTCAAACTCACGAAGAGCTGTACCACTATGATATACTCCACCCCCAACAAAGAACAGAAGATCTATTCAGACAAAAGTTTCAAAGATGGATACCCAGACGTAAGTTATGAAAATCTTTGCAGACTTTGAAAAAATAGGTGGTTATAGGATCAATAAATCCAAATAGAAATTATATTATGCAATTGCGGCACAAACTCTCTTTTATTGGAATTTAGACAGACATACAACACCCGTTCAAAGGGGTATTTAGGGATTTATGTAACTGAGAGAGTAGAAGATCTTTTTTCACTACATTCCACTCTCAAAAAAGGTGAACTCTCAGTTAACACAATGGAATCAGTTGCCGTTATCAATAATAGGACGAGTTGTGCTTATTCGTATGTCTATTCTTCTGTTGTTTAATTTTCTTTTTAGTGCTGCTCCTTGTGCAATACAGATCTCTTTTTTTAAACAAATAGACAGTATGTTCTCCTCCTTTTTATGGACAAATAAGATACCAAGATTAGCACTTAGCACTTTAAATTGTCCTGTTGCTGATGGAGGACTATATCTTCCGAATATCAGAAATTACTATTATGCGACATTTGCACATCACAGTTTTAGATTTTTCTTTTTAGATCCTCAAGAGGCAGATAACTTCTTCATGAAAAAGATTTTACGGGAGTATAACATAATAGACCCTACAAGAGTTACTAAGTACCCTAAAAAAGTGTGCTACAAGACCCTACAATGGTTACTTAAACAAAAAACTCAGCTTTTAACACACTACAATATTCTAAGAATCAATATCTCAACTAGGCTTTCGAATATATACATGGGGGAAACAGGTTTGTTAGAGAACAATATACTAAGGCTGTGGGAAGAAAACGGCTATACCCAGATCCAGGATTTCACCAAGGAGAACTGTTGGAAAACCTGGGTGGAGATTGAAACGGGGCTTCAATATCCAAGCACAATCTTAAAATGGTCATTCATTAGATTGAAACCCATATTGAAAAAACTAGATATGGAAAGCTTGTGTGATAAAACTATAATCAGCAAAGCCCTTAATTCCCCCACACAACAGAAAATTAGTAATTGGATTAAAATCTTGGATGACATTGTGCAGACAAAGGAACCTGGTCGCATATCATTTGGGAGTGCCCAAATATCCAGAGTTTCTGGGTGGAGATCGAGAAATATCTGAAATTTATAATTGATCCCCTTATCTCACTTGATAAATCCATGGCAGCCTTTGGCTGCTCTCCGGCTACCTCTGCACACAAGGAAGGCTTGTTCATTGCGGCTTTAATAGCAAGATCTTTAATTCTGCAATTGTGGAGAACAGAGATGGTACCTCCCTTTAATGCATGGAAGGCAAAATTGTCCAGAATACAAGAATTGAAAAAGAAATAGCAATAAGATCAGGAGCAATAAGAAAGTATGAGAAATATTGGAGTGTGTTTGAAATATAAGATAACATCTTGTTGTGGATTTAAAAGGATAAAATATATGTATAGGTATCTGCTCAGATATAGCACTTTGCACTTTAACTTAAGTTGATTTTTTTCTGTACTTTTGTTACATTTGGTATAAAAAGATAGGGCATATTTGTAAATATGTACCCTGATTTAGCACTTTGCACTTTAACTTACTAGGATCTTTTTCTGTATTATGGATGCAATACGATTGCACTACCGTGTATTTTGAAATGTCTATTCATAATACTGTAATATTTTGTATTTTAGATTCTAAACAATTCCTTGCTTTCTCAATATTTTGGAATATGTATCTGTATATGATAATATTATATGCTGTTAATCCTATGAACTCTCAATAAAAACATTTTTCTTTTAAAAAGAACGGGGGAAAACCCATATTCTCACAAGCAGTTAGGCACCATGTTCACACCACCTAAATGTAGAAGTAAAACCCTGAGGCACTTGAAAGCAGCAGCAGAGAGGCCATTGAGTCCTCAGACATATTACGGTTGGAGTTCTTGTCTCTGGTGTACATGCGCATGATGAAATGAGGTCTGTGGAGCTGAAATCCCATCTCTTCAAACTCACGCAGAACTGTACCCCAAAGTCCACTATGATATACTCCACCCCCAACAAAGAACACAAGATCTATCCAGACAACAGTTTCAAGGTGGTGCCAAGCCAAGTTGGATCAGTGCTCGTACTCAGGCCAAAGGCGATCAGAATTTGCTGCCTGAACAGGTTCACAAACACTTTCTTTCAGTTTTACAACCTATTACAGTTCAAAGGAACTATTTTTGAATGGATGAATGTGAGCAGATAGAGGGCCTGTGTCCTTGTGCTATGGAAAATATTAAACTCCTGTAGATATCAGTCACTTGTTCTTGAAAGACACTATGTACTGCTCAGAAGTTGGACTGATTTGTTACATCCATTGCATTCGAATGTGATAATGACCAAACAAGTTATTCTACAGGTAACCAGATAATACAGTTTTTAAAACTGTAATGCATTTGTGTGTTTCCCATCATGTCTTTTTCTGCAGGGTTCAATGGCAGCGAGTCTGATGCCTTTATCTCTTTCTCAGTCTGCAGGCTGGCTGGTTTGAATGTTGGGTGACTGGGCAAGCGCCATTCAGGATTGGACTACTTGTTGTCCATGTCACAGTGTCAGGATGAGCATGGAAGCAACCATCCCGCCCCCACCCTCCCCCAGGTGTTTACTGAAATGGGCCCAAGACACCATGCTGGAAACCAATAGGAAATATTCAGGTAATCCCAATCAAAGATGGAAGACACAATTGTAGCATGGTGCCTGTGATACCACAAAACAGGGATAAGAAGTAAATACTCGCGGAGGGGATGCTATTTGAACCAGGTATTCCTTGCATGGCAACAGTACAGATTGTTTAGGGAAAACTCACAGTGTCTGCTTTTGTACCCTGTACCCTTTCTTTCCATATACCCTCACTATATTTCAGGTGACTTATGTTAGCCCTTTTTTGGCGTTCCTTCATTCTATGGGGAACTTTCATTCATCTGTTTTGGATATCCGGTATTTTGAGCTTATATCTGCCAGAGGTCCAGTGGACAGTTCTAAAAAGAGAAGGGAGCAGAAATACCTGGTGCGTTTATAGCTGCACCTCTCTTTTACAGGGTAACAGTGTTTCAAGAATATCTAGAGCTTCACTCTTTCCTCAGATTTCTGCCTGATGTTGGCATAAAAACCACATACATTGTTAGTTGTAACACCTATGGAAGGTATAGGGATTAGTCCCAAACTGTTGCTAAGTTTCTTGGGGTCTGACAAAATTGGCTTCTTCCAATGTAGCAACCATTCAGCTCAATAAAGAAACAAGAAGAGTACACAGATTGAAAAAGAAAATTACTGTTTTAAGAATAATTCTGTGGTGTCTAAAGTAGGTCCTTCAGGGTTGGATCCACTCCAAACTTCAATGAACATACTTTAAGTGAATCTTACTGATGAAACTTTGCACAATGTATCCTGGATACCCCATAACTAGGAATGCTTCGCTTAGGTGAACCGTGGCACATCTCCCTGTAAGGCGCAGCCTGACACTGGAGATTTTGTCTCTTCATAGTGTTAGACCTTTGGGAGTGTGCAGAGTCTGCCTGCCTCCCCAACCTCAGCTCCCACACAAAGCATCTTGACAAGGGAGGAGTTTCAGAATCCAGCCCGAATGCACCATATCCAACCAGTGTAACCATAGTGGGAGCCCCCTTGTTCAGTCAGTTTGAATTACACAGTGGTGTGGTCAGAGTGGGCCACGACTACAGAGGCCCAATGAAGGACTACTTTTAAGAAGGAGGAGAATAATTTTAGCTCCACACAGTCTTTGTTAGGCATTGTGTGTCCCTATGCCGACTGTCAATGGGAAATCCCTTGAATTGGGTGGTCAAAGTTCAAAGCTGGGGACGTTGAGACATAGGGGCCAACGGGCAGGACCGGCTGGATGGCCACAGGGCTCAACAAGTGGATAATGGCAGCCATTGGCCACTCTGGCTGTAACTCCCCAAGGGCCTATGTTGGCTTCAGAGTTCTGGTAATCCTCATGAATGCCACTGGTGAGCTTCAGACACCATTAGCAGATCCCAGGAGTCCTTAGTGAGCCACAATAGCTTGTGGTGGTGTCTCGCGGGATCGTGGTAGATGACCTGTGGCAGCCAGAGTCCCACAGAAAGTCACGGATCCATAATGCTCTCAAGAGGCTTCATCTTCCCAAGAATGAGTCTGCTTGTGAGTTCTCAATTTCCACTTGATGTCTGTTTTTGTCTTATAACACAAGGTTACATAGACCTGCATGTGAGTACACACTTGTCAGATTGAGACAAGGGGTCTTTTTTTGTTCCTCAGGGTTTATTGGTAGTCATACTGTGACTCATGTGGAAGAGTACTATCCACGACATGCCACAAGTTCCAACAGAGGGCCTGCAAAATGCGACCTATATTAGTACATACATAGAAACAGTTAGCACGGCTGAGATCAAACTTTTTGGAGAGGATATATCAGAGCCTTATGACCCAAAATCTCTTGCTCGCTTTAATTATACGAGTCTCTTGTGCGAAGACCAGTTACTATTTTTTTGGGCTGCAGTAATTTTTACTTGCAATCCAAACTTTAAAGAATGGACGAAATTAAAAATAAATGCACGTGTGTCAGTAAACAAGAGAGGACACCTGGGTTCACCAGTACTTTGAACAAGTATTTCCAATCTTGCAACAGTGAAGAACGTTATGTACCTGTAACATAGGTTATCCAGTATTAAACATGTTCATGGATGCCTGATATTTATTTATTTTTTATAGGAAGCTCCCAACACTGCGGATTTTACTTCCATGTAAATGTGTGTAACATACACAGATTTACATGCATACAAGTGTAAGTGCAAAAGATGTGCAACTTATCATTTAAATTGTATGTCATGTGCACACTCTAGTCTCCTGTCCTTATGTCACAGGAATAGAACAGTTCAGTGCCTCCACTTTGTCTGTAAAAGGTGCAGAACAGCTCTTCACACCCAATAACATCCAGTCATGACTTCAGTATAAGGGATACAATTCAGGGGGATCCATTCCTCTTGAACCCTCTGGATTAGGCTCAAGTCTCGCGGTCTGACATACTCATAAAAGGAATCTGTCTCCCAGACATTCCTTTTGCCCGTGTGGCATTTCATCAGGCTAAAGGAATAAATTCCCATTCACAAAGGTATCGTCATTTACAGGCACATGCATCAATGTAGGCTTTTGCCATTCCTTAATTGCAATTATTAAGGAATCGCAATTAAGGAATTTCAAAAGCCTATGCATGTAGGAATCGCTATCAAATTAGCGATTCCCAAACTTTCCTTAACTGCGACTCGCAAATTGCGAGTCACAATTAAGGAATGACTTCCCATTCATTCCTATGAGCCTACAGGCCCATAGGAATGAATCAGAGATTGCATGCGCAATTTGCGAGTACCAATACTCGCAAATAGTAGCGAAATTGCAATTTGCGATTCCATCATGCATTGCATTTAAGGATTCGCAATTTGCAATTCCTTAAATGCAATCGCAATTGAGGAAATTCAATCATTCGTGGTTTCTTAAATTGCGAGAGGTTGATGCATCGCAGAAGCCCATTTTGCGGGCGCAAACAGACAATTTTTGCGAATCGCACCGTTTGCTCTCGCAAATATGGTTGTTGCATGTGCCTGCTTGTCCCTGTCACACAGTTAGGTGCTGGACACCCAGTGGCTCTAAAGAGGCAACTCCATCTTCACACAAACTAGACCACCTAATGGTGCATTTGATAGGCGAAGGCTCCTTATTATGGACTTGCTGGTATACTGGAGCCTCCCAGCTCCATTTCTATCCAGGGTGAACTCTGTTTAGATCTTTGGATGAGGTATCCAGGCACTAGATTAGCTATCTGATCATCCATATCGGTTTAGCTCTTACCTAGGACAATATGCGTGGGCTACTTCGTAGAGATCAGGGTGACAATCCTAGTAGTGTGCTCAAGACGCGGCCACCTTGCTGAGATGCCATTAGTGCATTCTACTGCCAAATGCATAGTTCACAGGTGCAACCCTCAGTGAATCACGTTGCACATATACACAACCTTAGTCAGCTTCAATTCCATTCTCTTTATTGCACAATGCATCTATTCTGCAAGTGCATCAAATAGGCACAGCATTTTGCAAAATGTGTGCATCTGCACGGGTAAGGCAGTGCAAACTGAAAATTATTAGATGTGGTACAAAAAGAAACTGACTTTGAAAGACTGTTATAAAAACGCAGTTTGGCTGAGTTTTTTCAAAGAGTTGAAACTGTTTTGTGATATTGTATTAAAAATATCAAAGTATTAATAACAAACCATAATATTTAATTGTACATTATGGTACTGATGACATCTACTATGCCTAGATTAAGGGTTAAAATCCTAGCTCCCGATCTTTTAACATCATCATAGTCGTTTGTCTAATACTAAAATACTGACTGGGAAATGTTTACTATATTTAGGATAAGATATGCATGATCAACAAATTTTAAGCATGTGCAGTGAGTCAAGTAAAGAATGCCTTTATGGTAAAAAAAAAATAACATTTGTATCAGAAGTAATTAGACCATTATTATTTACTAAAATCCTCACAACCAAAACCAGTGTGGTCGGTATAACTATTCAGTAAATCTACATCAGATTTTGCAAAAAAAAAGACCAGCATCTGAAATCCAAAGGGTGCATTGTTTATCTCTTGAGAGGGTTTGTAATGGCTTTCACAACTCATACAACTAACAGGAGAATGTCATAAAAAGCGAGGACTGAAAGCAAAGACGTTCCATAAGCATCCATGGTGTGCGTGAACAAAGACTTCGGCCATCAACCCACTCTTGGCATATGTCACCGAACTGACCAGTGGAACGCAGCGGGAACATGAGTAAATTATCAAGTTGAGGCATGGGTATGTCGATGAAAGACTTCCACCAAGTGCACCCAGATGGAATAAAAAGCTATAACCCTTCATCCCAAAGTCAGATCAAGGATTCACCAGTCTATTTGCAGGCATCTCATCAATCATGCTCTGCCATCTCTCTCACCTGCAATGCTCATGAAACGGTGGGAGAAGATCGACAGCTGGATGGCGTCCAGTTCCGTGCTGATCACCCGACTCCTTCCACTCCCAATGGAAATCTTGATATCGCCGAACTCTGTCACTGCAGCTGTGCAGTCTGGCTCCACTAGTATCGTGCTGGTAGATGAGAAATTTAATGGAAGGGAGAGTTTCAGCACATAGGAGTGCAACAAGAGGAGTGCCAGATCAGATCCCTTGCAGGGAGAGGCCCAAGTGGAGACATCAACATTAAAAAGAGGAATGTGGGGCCTCTGCTCTGAATGGGGATCAAGTGCAGAAAAGTTAAGTGGAGCAGGTGAGACACCAACATTGACATCATTGGGTGGTTTTGCTGAAGAGCAATACCCAGGAACACAGTAGAAGAGGCAGTCAAGAAAAATGTGAAGCTGTGACAGCAGTTTACAGGCATTAAGAGGAGTAGGAGACAATTACATTAAAATTAGAGGTAGAGCATAAAGCTGGAGAGGGTAAGAGAAAATGAAAGGAGTGAGGTGCACCGCAACACACTGACACCACATTATAAATGAAGTGTGCTCCAGAGAGTGACATCAAGCGTGTGAGATGGATCTGGACAGAGTGAGGCTGGGGAGCGTGACATGGCACCTGAACAGAAACAGGAAGTGGAGAGGGAGGGAGTGACACTAGGTTAGAAGCAGGATGTAGAGTTGGGGGAACTGACAGTGTCTGGTACCAGAATACAACAATAGAGGGCAGGATAGGAGTGAAAGAGAATTTAGAGGGTTTATGAATTGCACTCAACTGCCACTGCACTGAAACCCTTCTACTCACAAAGAAGTGCAGCAAATTCCTCCTAAGGGACTATCTGACTTCCCATTGGCTGGCATGCCCAAGCAGTACAGGAATTAAGAAGCAGATTGTAATAGAGTCAATAGCGAAACACCTTAAAATACAGACAAAGGAAAATGTAACAACAGCTAAAAGGTGTAAGGGTGACATCAGAAACAAAGGAGATTAAAAAAAGACTTAATATACTTGTAGGATTAAGGTATGTAGTGTACTATGTTGTCCATGAAAGCTTAATGGAGTTAGAAAAAGTTCAAAATAAAGGCTTGGAGTGGTCCTGGTCAGCTTGTGGGCAAAGCTTGGACTACTGAAGTTATCATAATAATTTTAGAAATTTAGAAGTGACTTCGTCAAGAGGGAATTGGTCTTGGGTAATGTGAAGTGTGCTCAACAATCTGAATTTCGCTTTACGGCAGCTCTCAATGAAGCAGTTTTGAAACTAGAAAAAACGAGAGCTGGTAGAAGTGTCTGACAAAGCGCCAGTTAGATTATTCATCCATCGGTTCCACATAGGGGGTTTCTCCCACCATGTTCTCTCACAAATGGCCAGATAAAGACAAGTTTACCTATGTGAATGATGTCCGGAGTAGGCAGCTGGTTTGTCATGATAGTGCAGTCAGGGCCTCTGAAGGTAAAGAAACCCTCTGATTATTAGCAGGCCCTGCCTGACATCGATCGATTGTACAATGTCTTCAGATAAATATGGTAATTGCACATGGATTGTTGTTTTAGGAGGTGGCTTTTTGAGACAAGGTTTTCTCTAGTAATTACTGGCTGGTAATAGACAGGCTGAATGGTTTTGACTCAGCTTCATGGCAGCCCTTATGGAAGGCAAAGACAGCATTGTAATCCAAATTAGAACATTGGAATGTTTAGCGCCCCATTGAAAACAATGGAGTGCTCCAGGCTTATAATGCCCGCTAGAAGCACGGAGTTACAACATTCTAATGTTTGTTCACAGCTGTTGCTGTGAACAAAGGCCTTACGGAGACCAAGGGGATTTTAATCCCTTGGGCTCCGTGAGGCCTTTGTTTTACAAATTAGAACATTCTGAGGGCGGAATGTTTTAAAAGATTTAGAGCCCTCCATAGCGGGCTCTACCAGCGATTAAAGGCCTGCTTCCGTTTGGAATGCTTTTTCAGGGGGGGCAAGAATAGGAATATCCTCTTATTGTTTGAGAAGTCTGGGAGGAGCTGGCCTACAAAATGTGATGCATCCATCCTCTAGTGGCAGTTAAGCCCGTCTCAGGAAAACCTCCTTTTCTTCAAATGGCTTATTATGGATTATTCATGTTTATTTTTCGTGTTTATACTCAGCGCTCTCAGTAAACTCAGTCGAAGTAAGGAGCCTGGGCGTGCAACAAAATATATTCCATCTGTACTTACCCATCCCCAACACACCACTGTGTTGTTATGGGGTCCCACCTTTCCTAGCACAGTTGGAAAAAATATATTTCTTGACCGATCTTCAAATTTTTTGTTTTCCTTTTTCATCACCATGTAAACAGAACATGTACTAGAACGGGCACACAGCACATTCCAGACAAAATTCATTTTCAGAACCAGGAAAACTATCTAGTATACCACCTAGGTTTTTCTACCCTTTGCCACAAAACTGAATTTTCCACAGGTCACGGTGATTACGCGTAACAGATCTAAAAGTTGAAAACAAATTCTCATAGTACCTAACTGGAGGCTTGTGAACAGCTCGATTCAAGGTAAGCAATATCTGTTCAGGAGGACCTGATCCAAGCTAGACGTTCAGAAAAGCCGCTAACTATATAACTAAGTTCCATTGAGATAAGCTGTATGTAAATGCATCTTATTTGAATACCCTAGAAATATGACATGGCTCTGGCCCTGCAGCCCCTACGAAGGACACTCCTGCTCTATGCAGTACTTTTCATCCTGTTTCAATTTCCTGTTTGTCATTTGTCATCCCAGCTTTGGTGACGATCAATTGCTTCAAATAATTGTTGGGCCACCCCTCTTTACAGCAGCCCGGCCAGTAGAAGATGTGCAGTAGGCAGGCATGAACTTCATACTCAACCTTTTATTGAAGCAATGGTATTAAGAGAGCAGCTCTTCTTAGTCAAGATCAGAAAGTTCTGAATTCTTCACAAACTTAAAGTTTCATGATCATGAGTACATCTCTCCTACATACCACACATGAATGACTGAAGGGAGAAAGCTTGCATGGCTGGCTCAAGGTAAGATGCCACAAGCTCCCCAAACTGTCATCTAGAGGAGTCACATTTCTCGTAAATGAAAAGATTCGGTGTTTACAGATAAATGGGACGTTAGAGCAAAGGTTCTAAAGATTCTACATTATCTAAAAAATGTGTTTCATGTGCATCTATGGGGGTCTGATGCCGCAATGATTCACAATACCTGTTCTTGTCGATGATTATGGCAGGGCCGTGAATGGTGTGGTCACACGACAGGTCCTCCAGAAGGTATACCTTGGTGTCCAGGTATCCATCTTCAAAATAACATTTTGTGACCTAAGGAAGGATAGGACTTGGATAAAGAGAACTTATAGAAATGTTCTGTCAACCATATTCAGATCCAATAAAAATTAAAAATACTGAAATAAGGATATACGGTGCTTAGTGATTTCTACAAATGAATCAGACACTGTTTGCAATATCTATTTAGAGAACAAACAAACTGCAGAGGCTGCTTGGAAGGATGGGAATGTTTGGAAATGACACTGCCCAAAAAACAAAATGATTCCAACAGGAAAGACAGGCGTGACAAATAGTTTGAAACTGTACATGTGAGTAGAAGCAGAAAAGGGCAAAAATAGCTTTCGAATTGTCATACCCAGGTCTGCCTGTATTGCTTTTCCTGTTGTCATCACTATTTTCCAATTAGACTGATAAGCTGATAAGCTAATAAACTGATAAGCTGATAAGCGGCAGCATCCAAGCTGTGAGGTGTGGAGGGTCAGGTGCCTTCCATCTGCATGTGATCAGCCGATTGCCTACAATTTGACCCAGATCTATGAAGCGAGACATGACTTTGTGCTTTTTACTTCGCCGATATAGGCTGAGTATGCACGCCTCCCATGTATGAACCAAACGGGCTCGGACACCATGACAAGAGAGCTGTAGAGGCGGGGAAGCCCAGAGCATATGTATGATATCTGCATTCTCCAGCCCACAACGGGGACATGTGGCATCTATACAGTGAAAGTGTCTGTTGATGTTGGCCGTAGTAAGGTAGAGAGAGCACCTGGAGACTAGAAGTCTCCAATGCTTCTGCATATAGTGTTTGAAATTGGGGGTCAGTTGCGAGGCATAGGCCTTATAGAATTCCGCTGGCAAGCCGTCAAGACCGGGGGTTCTGTCAGTTTCCAATGCACGTGTAGATTGCTGTATCTCAAAAGGTGTGATTGGGTCATCTAATTCCACCCTGTGTTCGGGTGTGATATGGGCAGGGATACAGCAGTCAGGAATGAGACAATGTCCTCCTGGGGAGTTGCGGCGACTGATTGATAGAGGGAGGTGTAATTGCGCACAGGCTCAATGTACAAAAACAGAACACCCTGCAAATTCTCTGTACTCCAAGGTCAGGGAAAATATACTGTATACAAAAACACCATTAGGCAGTCTATATTTCACTCTACATCTAATGTTGTATATACATAATCAGGCCAATCAACAAAATAATGTGAAAACATTTTAATTATCTTATAATGAATTACATATAAAGAATGAATACCATAAATATCTCCCCTTGCATCACATACTCATTACACATCGTCAATTCATTCATAATGTTGAAAATGGACACACACCTCCCTACTATATCCTTTTTGTATTATAACATTCACAGCTTTCAAAATATTATACTTTTCTACTGCTATCATTCAATTATCCTGGAAGATATTGTTACCAAAGCATCACCAACATTTGCCACCACTTACATTCTCAGTCTCAAATTCACAATCGCCTCTAGACGCATCAGCCAAACGTGATGGAAAGCAGCAACACTATTCTTCCAAACTGGTATATATTTCAGTCCATAATTGTAAGACTCTAACATGCCTGCTACTCTTGCAAGCCTGGCCAAGCAATCGCCTGCTTCTCCTGGCTTTACGGCCTTGAGCAATGGTTTGTGATCAGCTCTCAAAATGACTTTAAGACCCCAAAATATAGATGCAGAAACAGTCAAAGGCTCAGGCAGCTGCTAATGACCCTGCTTTATGATAGAGTAATTCCTTTCTGTGCTAGACAAAGAGTGAGAGGCAAACACCACTGTGTTCTCTTTGCCATAATAAATCAGTCAAAGTACAGCCCTGAGGACCCCAGCAATATCGTCCACAGTAGCTATGGTTCATATACCCACGTCAAAGTGAGACCGGCACCACCAACCGCTGCTTTCGCATCCTTTTTCTTTATTTTCACGCTAAATAAACAGTTTTGCCTTTCTTAAGAGCACTGTTCTAAATGTTATCTGCCAAATTCAAGTCAAACATAATATTCAACAAGACCCATGAAAGATCTAGGCCTATCATAGGTATCCAGAACCCTCTCGTCCCCTACCCCCCACTACTTTCTCTCGCCTTTCACTCCTCCCCTAATTGTATTGCTGATTGTTTTATTTAATGTTTTACTTGTTGATTCTCTTCTAGTATATTGTTGAACCACATTGTTGCACTTCCTGTCTCCTACCGCATCCTCCCTCTATTTATGTCTCTCCCTCCCTCCTCTCTCAATGTTTTGAGACTGAACTATTTTGTCTGATGCCCGATGGAGCTACTTGGTTTAGCTATAGGGGAGATGGGCCTTGGATTCCCTCCTTGGTCGTCACCTACCCAGTCGGTCTTTAGGCAGACTTCTTTTCGTCTCTCCTTATTGTCTCTTCCCTAGCGGATATCCTCTCTCCCCTGAATCTCTCCCCTTGCCTGCTACTCTGCCTACCCCCTGTCCTTTGTGCCCTTTGACTAAGCACTCCTTCTCCCCTTGTTGGGGAAAGATCCAATATTTATACTCTGGAGTCTCAGCGAACCCGCTGAGTGAGTCCACTGCGCCAAGGGAGCCACTCACACTTGAGGTATGGTATGGCACCCCTTGTCGAAGCACTCCCTCTCCCCTTTTTGGGGAAGGATCCAGCATGTAGGCCTTGGAGTCTCAGAGACCCCTCTGAGAGAGTCCACTGCGTAAAGGGAGCCTCTCGCAATAGAGATAGGAAAGGGATACCACTTCCCCTGGGATCACAGCTTACTGGACTTTGGACGTTGCCTTGACTCGTCTACCGGTTTGTGTCCCCGTTACCCTTCCCCTCTTCCCCCATGCTGTGACTCTCACCCTCCCCTCCTCTTTCCCACCTTCATTATCTGTCTATTTCCCCTACTCCAACCCCCCCTGAATCTCTCCCCTTGCCTTCTTTTCCCCTTACGTATTTGTGCTTATTGTTTATCTCGACCTTACAAGTAACTATGTTGCCATGCTCTAAGAACTGTGTAACCTTTGTAACGATGTAACCTGTAACTACGATCTGATGCTCATGTAAAGCGCTCTAATATCTCCGGGTCTAGCCAGCGCTATATAAAACTTTTAAAATAAATAAATAAGATCTGATTTTGGCCTAACACAAACAATGGAAATCAAATATCCCAGTCATTCTACCTCCTACTCTAAAATGTTCAATTTCTCTTTACAAAGCTAATACCTTTGAGGCAGAAAGTCTTCCTAAAACATGTTCAAGAACCTAATTGTGTTTTTTTACCAAATCACCACAGATTAACATGCCATCTTGAAATAATACCATATTTTTCAGATTGTTAAGGACATTTGTCATCGTTCTTTGAAAAACACTCACTAAAGTGAATTGACACACTACTTCAGTAGTGACAAATGTAGTTAACACCTTTAATTCCAGTTGCAATTTATTTTGATGGTAAGTGCTTTTCAAATTTAACCTAAGGATTACTTACCACCAGTTAATATTAAAATCATTCAATTGATATTAGGAAGTTGGAAACAGTCTATTTTTATGTTGTCACCGAGGTTGCAAAGAGCCACACAGAACCTCATGCTTCAATTTGAAATCTTCATGATGACTACAGGAGAGAGCCATTCCGCAGCCCATACTATTTCTATAAACATTCACATCACTCCTAATGATGATTGTAATTCTTCCGATCTTTTGCCTCACAATTTTGTGAACATATTCTTTGAGCAATCCCAAATTGTCTTCAAACACTGATATTTTTTCTGACTCCTTACAAGTCTGCATCACCTGCTACCATCACCTGATCAATTCTTCTAGGAATATGATCTACAGGTCATATTGCTGTATCTAACTGAGGACTGGTGGCAAGATGTTCCCTTCACTTCACGATCTTGACTCTTAATCTGTGCCCACATGTATTTCACCACAACTATCTTTAAGCAGTGATAGCTTTTGCGATATCTTTTGGATTTAGTTTCACTTTTAGCCATGAAATCTCAAACAAACTCATGGGATAAATCATATATAAAGAACCTGGACCAACCATCAATAAGATCTTTTCCTCTGCATCAGAACATGTCTTTCAGTCTGTTTCTTCTTCCTTGATTGCTCTCACCTCCCTTAACGCTCAGTAGTCTTGGTATGGCTTCCTCTGAATTGTCCTGAACATTTTCTGGTTTTACCATGCCAACAATCCTTTCCTCTGGCAAAACAGTTTTTTGAGTATCCTGTGTAAAAGATGCTTCCACATCTGTGACACTGCTTTATTCATGCCCTTTCATTAGCATAGGCGGTCATACCTGGTCTAACCTTATTATTAGTATTATTATTAATAATGTAAATGTCATATATAGCGCATAGCTACCCAAACAGGGTTTTCCAGCTCCGAACAAAGGTAGGGAGCTCATCAGGTCACACGCGAGTGAAAACAGGCACGCTTTAAGACTTTTAGGAAAGGGAGTTAGAGATTGGCAGCTTCTTGGAGAATTGGGCAATGTATTACAGAGCTAGGGGTCTAATTACGAGAACGAGCGACCACCCATGCAGGCTTTTTTGATTTTGGGGACATTATCTTACAATTCATACTAGAATTAAACAGTCATTTTCCTTCCCACAGCATTAGCTTCATCCTGCATGTCATCAGTTATAGACACTTCTAAACTTTTCTTTACATCCATGTTTTGTAGCTCCCTCATTCATTTTTCTGATTCTTCCACTACTGTTGAAATTATGAAGACTTTTTTAAAGAATGGATTGCTCGCATTGAGTTGATTTTTCAGCTTGTCTATCATGGAACGAAATTATCAATTTGATGGTGAGTTTTCTCAAGTTTGGCTAAAAATGTATCTACTGTCTTTCTTGGTTTAGTGGCTGTGTATAGAACTTGTGTCGACTCATGTAATTCTCAAACATTTCAATTCACAGCAGGTTGTGGCAGGAAGCTTGGTGGGCTGATAACAGCTTATAAATATTCATGTTTGTATAAGAATTATTTAAAGTAAAGATTTGCAGGCACATGCATCATTTTTGGCTTTTGCAATTCCTTAATTGTGATTTTTAAGGAATCGCAATTAAGGAATCGCAAAACCCTATGCATGTAGAAATCGCTTAAAAAATTGCGATTTCTAAACATTCCTTAAATGCGAGTCGCAAATTGAAAGTGGCAATTAAGGAATACATCCCCATTCATTCCTATGGGCCTAGAGGCCCATAGGAATGACTGGGAAGACATTCTTAATTTGCGAATCTCAATTATAGAATCGCAAATTGAGAATGCAATTTCAAGGGTGCCAGGGTGTCAAAAGGACACCCTGTTGCACCCCTGAAATTGATCCATGCACATATGTTGCCCACAACATGAAACTTTGAAAAATGCACAAAGGTGCATTTTTCTAAGTTTTTGCAAATTACCATGAAGTTTAACTTAATGGTAATTTGCTCCCCCCAAATAGCGAAATCGCTGATTTCTTTACCTTCATGCATTGCAATTAATTGCAAATTCTTAAATTGCGAGGGCCTTGTCCCTTGATGCATCGCAAAAGCTAATTTTGTGATCGCAAACGGCCAGTTTTTGCACCGTGTGCGATCGCAAAAGGCTTTGATGCATGTGCATGTTGGTCTCAAATTTTGCCAAAAAATATAAACTAGTAGGTGGCACTGTCCAGTTAAAATCAAAGTTACCACTCCTATCAATATTTATGATCATGTGCATCATTTTCTTATTATAGCTGTAAGAAGATTGCCGCTCAAATGCAGGAGCTGTTGAGTGGCCGGCAAGCTGCAAATTGTTCATTCACTGGTGGAAAATGTATTTATACTTGTTCACTATGATGTACTTTAAATGAAACAGGAGCCTAGGGCTGCCTTTTCACAGCCCATGACGATCAGCTTGATCAGATTCAGCTCGCAGTGGACGGAAAGGACTGGGCTTGTCCAAGAGGGCCTTTCAACGTTGAGCTTGCGCTGGTTAAAATGGATCATGTTTAGCTTAGGGCTGTATTACTGGCTACATTATAGTAGCATCAGAGCGCAGGGTGATGGAGGTCAAATGTAGCAATGAAGTCCTCAATTAAATTGGTATCAATATACCAATAGGCATATCAGCAATGCAGTTGAATTGGTAACTAAGTGTGATTCCAAATTTTCACCATCAGGGTTGTACTGGGTGTCGCTGGCAAAATTGTTGTCAAAATGATGTAAGGGTGACAGGTTTCCAAGAGAGTAGAATTCAATGAAGATTTTATTAAGGCACAACCCTGTGATTCTCCTCCAGGCCAGGGGCCAATCCAGCAAATGTCAATACCTGGTTCCAAAGTAAATGACCATGGAACCAATGACCCAGTGAACATTCTGCATGTCTTAAATACACAACACAAAACAAAGACAATTCACGAATATGCCTATGATACACAGAACTACTTCCAAGTTTCCTCGACTTCAGACATCCAACACCTCAAACATCACCTCCACAGCAACCAGATCAGAACCTCAACCTATCCTAGGCAGAATTCCTGCTATTTGCTAAAAAAACAACAATCAAGAAAGAATGCAAACCTGGATCAATGACAAGAACCTTGAAGGCATCAAACCCCAACATTTACTGAATGGCAAGTCACTTGGATTCACCCTAGAGACCAACCTCACCCTCAAGGAAAACATTTCAAGTAAGCAAAGACGGCCTCGTACCAGCTCTCTCTTCGAAAGAAAGTCAAACCGTTTCTTCCAGAATGTGATTTCAGAATGCCAGTTAACACCTCCAAGCTCTTCATCTGGTTGGCGTAACGCCCTGCTCCATGACTTCCAACATTGGCACTCCTTAAGGGCATCCTTCACACCAAAACATGTCTTATCCACTGGCTGAAGAAATATGATCACATCGCCCCCAACATAATTGAAATGCTGAAGAGGTACCTGTGCCATCCTGTGAGTGGTGTCACAATACATCTCGAAACCACAGGTGAGATCCTGAATCAAAGCAACATTCTGCATTGCCTATTGCTGGTGATAGATATGCAGGACCAAGTAAACACAGCTCCTTTCACCCTATACTGAATGGCCTCTTACAACCTTCGGGAGAATGTCATCTGAATGTCGCTGATAATACACAGATTAATCCTCCTGCTTTAGAGACCTACGACCAACATTGCTACTTGGTCACATATAATGTGACGTAGCAGAGAAACTGATAGATTGGTTCGCCATGTTGCTCTCACCTAAAGAGTCCTAAAGACTGCCTAGATCTTTGCATGTGTAAGTGGTGTTTCTGTAGCGCAAACGAATCCAAAATGCAGTGGAGTGCTGCACAGGGTCAAAGAAGTATAAAGTCAACATGTCGTAGGAGGTAGCTGGTTTGTGTACAGTTACCACATTGTGATGTCGTTTTCTTTTAAGAGGTACGTCTTCAACTCTTTCTTAAATTGGAGCAGTGTCGGGTGGTTCTAATGAGGGTATTGTTTAGGATGCTAGGTACATAGATGGGGAAAGCCAGTCTTGTTTTTTTCTAAACTTCTTAGTCTGTAGTCTGATGGTGTCCAGGCTGTGGGTGGGTGGGCTGAGAACCACCAGAGATGGTGCGCTTGTCTGAAAAATAAGCGGGGTGCTGATTCTGCTGGCTCTGTAAATGATGTAGCTGGTTTTGAAGATGGTGTGGGCCTGCAAGGGTACCTAATAGTATCTAACTCTGGTCCAACGATTGTTCCTCCAAAGATTTCAGTAATGAAGAACAGTGCTCGACTCCTGTGCTAATGATGGTGGTTTCTGAGAGCATACTAATGAAGGGCCAGATTAGTCAATAATTAAGGAACACATGCTCAACTCTACTGCCAACGATGGTGGCTTCTGAGAATGCAGTAATGAAGGAGCAGGTTTTGACTCTAGTCCATCGGAGGTGCTTTCTGATAACCCAGTAGAGAAAAACCAGCGTCGAGCTCTAGTGCCATAGGTGGTGGCTCCATAGAGCGCAGAAGTGAATTAACAGTGTTTGACTCGTGTCCAACTGTGGTAGCTCCTGAAAGCACAGTAATAAGGAACAGTGCCTGACTCTGGTCCAGCGTTGGTGCCTCCCAAACAGTCGGCTCAACCCGGTGTCAACGATGGTGGTTCCAGAGAACACAGTAACATGTTCTTTACGGCCTGTTTTCCGTCAAGGAAACTTTTTATAAAATGACCGCTTTAATTAAAAACCCCAGAATGCCACCATCCCTGTTATGGCAGAGATTCATATTGGGTTATGCAGGATCTTTAAACCATAGTCGTTAAGGTTTGCTAGCCCAAGTGTACTGTTGCTGTTTGTTATATTGCTATTAAATGTTTTTAGGGATAGTGCTGGCATCCTTTAAATTAAAACAGTCAAAGTCTGCTTAGCGGAAACACATACCATCTCTGAGGTTTGAACAATTGTATTTTACTACGACTTCTTCTTTTTTGTCCTTGCTTACATTGTTATACCTTTTAGACTGATGTATGGTATATTGTAAATTAAAGTTGCCAGCACTAAGCATTGTATTTTTGTTGCTAAAGTCTATTAGTACAAATGCACTTTATTGCTAATGTAGTTCCTAATGCAATTTTACTATGGTTGGTTCTTTTTTATGTATCTTTCACTATTCTAAAGTTTTTTGGTATATTGATAACTTTAGCTGCTAGCACAAGGTACTTTAATTTCTGCTGCTAAATGTTTACTAGCACAATTGCACTTTATTGCTAAAGTTGTTTTAAATGTTATTTTATTGGGCGTTTTTTATCTTTGCAGTTCCCATTGTTTTAAAATCTTTCTTAGAATAATGTAATGTATACTGTAAACTATAGCTGCTGGCACAATGCACTTTAATTTTGCTTGCTGATTATTTGCAGCCAAATAAACTATGTTAGGGCTTAGTTGTGTATTTTGCTTGGTTATAAATGTACACTGTAGCAGCATATTTTTTATCTAATTTTATTTTGTATGTGTACTCTGCTGATTGTAATGATTTTAAGTAATCAACAAATAAATACTTACCTTACCTAAAAAAAAAAATATTGGGTTGCAATTTGCGACTTACCTCATTATGGCATGATGAATTTTGATCCATTACAAATAGATTTTTTTGCTAATCTATTTATAAGTATATAGGTTAGTTCGCTAAAACAGAATGGATTCAGTTAAAGTCGGAACTCTATTTGCGACCACGTTTACTGACTTTGTACATTTGGCACAAAGTGAGAAATGGCAAGGAAAACCATGCTGGAATATGGACTGATGGCAAAGAGGTGGGAAGATGGATGCACAAAAAGATTAGTTAGTAATGTAATGAAACTGACAATGGAGGGCTTAAAGAGAGGTAGGAGTGACAGTCGGAGGGAACATTATCAAGGTTAATGCTTCTTACTGTCTCAACTTTAGCAGGTTTCCCGCTGGGCTTCATTTTGGTTTCGCAGCGTATCCCGGTGCTGCCGGTGCCTCTCACTCTTATGTCATCAACCATGATCATCCGCTCAGGGATTGTGAAGCCGAACTCCTTGAAGTACCTAAGATGAGTACAGGGAGAAACATGTGTCAGCGCCGGAGGATCTGATGCACAGGAGGCCAGGCGTTTTTTCGCTGATGGAAAGAGCTATGGACTGGAGTTGCAAGTTTCTAGAGGTATGCAGCTAGCTCTATGCCTATCTACTCGCTTTACTCAAGTTTGAGTATTGTGAGGGCCAGTGTCACACAACAGCAAAATATTTTCACCACAATAATCAAAATCACCAGCTCTCAGTCACCCGTCTAATGTCTAATTGTTTCATGGTTTGCCTTTAGCTTCTTTAGTTTTAATGTTAACTTAGCCTCATTTTCGATCGGTGCGTTGTACGTGTTTTTCTATTGCAAGAATGGCCTTACACACATTTCTTTCAGAAAGACATTGATGGCCGGTAGTCTGCACAGTAAGTTCCAGGGTTGCACACATTCAGAACATGAGGCATTGTTCTATTTTCTGTGCTCACATAGAGAGGACTCTTCAGCTTCAGCCTAATTAAAACATTGTCCTACACCTTTGACACAGTTGGATTAGCCTTAAATCGCATCTGTGCTGAAGTCAGTGAGAGGTTCACTACCCGCCCAAAGTCATCACGGAACGCTGCTGAGAGAATGCAAGCCCGCTGTCCCTGACCTTCATCCTGAAAAGGAATATAGCTGTACCTTTGGAGGGGCTTCTGTGGATGCAATGATCTTGGCTTCCTGACATACACTATCAAGGTATGCAGTTAGGTCATTCCAACAGAGCATGCAGATTAATATTGCTGATATGCTCTCTTTAGCATAGAGGCTAGCAATAGATAGGAGTAACATTAATACTACTGGAGCACTAGTAACGTTATAAACAATTATGACTGATTTGTTTGTATTCTTCACTATTCTAATAATGAGTATTGAAATAATATGTCTCAAATGCACTTTTTGTTTTATTTGCAAAGATTAGAGGTTTTCAATAAATGTTTTGAAAATGTACAACTGTATCTTTTCTTTGTAACACTTTTGGCATGCAAAAGTGATAAACAAAAGGGTTAGATCTATTTTCAAGATTTCCTTCGGAATTTGAGAGTCATATTCTAGGTTACTGCCAACATCCATAACCCTGGAGGTTTAGGAGTTTGGATGTGGTACTGTGAGCTAGCCAGATAGAACAAGATGTATTGATTACATAGGAAGACTCTGTATTATGAAGTTGTGTTGCTCTAAATATACTCTCCTACTAGATTAGTAGAACCTATATAACACAATATTTATTACTTGCTTTTTAGTATTTGATATTTCACAGTTTTTTAAATAAAAACTGTACTATTTGTTGCAGGGATTCTGTTTGGAAACAGAACAGTGCCTGGGGCCACAAGACGTTAGAATGTAGGGAGTGCATAACCATACCACATCAATATCTATGGGCCCAAATTCAACTAGCTCAGGGTGCCTTGCCTGCCCTCCTAACCCATCCAGAGTAAACTGGCATCATAGAACACAACTCTCTAGTCCCTAGGGGACCAGTGGAAAGAGATCACCACCTTTCGCTTTCTCACTCATGCATGTCCATAATGAACAAAAGAAAGACATGAGGAAAGTTTACAATATTTATTGAAACTATCATGGTCTATTATGAAGCAACTGTCCTATAATTACAAAACATATGCAACTATTCAGAGTAATTAGCATTACAAGTAAACTGTATACTATGAAAAGCCCTTCTGTGGTAAATGATATATCTTTTCTGAGCCTACCATGCGAGCATAGGTGTATATCAGTAACCTGTGGAATTAGAACAGGATGGACCCCATACCTGGCATGTGTAGTTAGGTTGTCTGCATCTCAGTTGTGCAATGCTGGTGCGCCCATTCCAAAACCTTTTGCCTCTGCTTGACTCCTCTTTGTTTTGTAAATGGCACATCTTGGTTTATATGATAAGAAGTGCTGTATTTCTTGACTTTTTAGGTGCTATTGTATGTTCTTGCACTCGACTGCCCTAGTCCTGATGAGGCCAACTATGAATAGTGGCTGAAACACGTCGACAGAAATTTGGAGACACCACAATAAATTGAAATAATCTAGAACAAATTGATAGTACCTATACAAAAGAGGGGTTTAAAAGGATAAAACCTGTAGGTGACTCTAAGGTGGTGATCTAGGTGGGAAGGAATTGCACATTGGGGAAGATAAAGTGAAGTGCATCCTGCTTTCAAATAAGGGCTGAGAGAGCAACAAGACAGTTATTTGGTCTTTGTTTGTGGTCTATGTATAAGGTGTAAATATATGTGTATATATATGGTGTGATGTATATATATATATATGGTGTTGAAATGTTTTGTGTACATGTTTTTTTCTGAACATAAAAAAAGAGATAATTTCTTTAAAAACAATGTATGAAATAAATACAGAACCTTTAATTCAGTACATATATATCTTTTTGGTCATTGACTATGGATATTCAAAATTGATACATGTTATTCTATATAGATTTATATCAACAGGAAGATTGAAAATAGGATTCTCTTTGTCATACTGTTTAGCTTGTCTAGCTATTCCGAGGCATTGTTTATTTATTGCATTTGTGTGTTGGAAAATAGCAGCAGCTCTTTGTGTTGTGTCTAAATGGCAGGAGATGCTGCTTTGCTGAGCAAACACTAGCAATGCCCCTTCCCTTGGCTCGGTCTTGTTATTTATGGAACATTTACCAAATCTGTAGCTCTTGTCCCTCTCTCTTCTGAACATCAATCTTTGAAGTGAGAAACAGGGATCCACTCTGCTGCCACTTTAGTTCAATCTGTACATACAACCTCCAGCAAATGTCCCTCATCGACACAGATACAAATTCTATACATGTGGATGATAAGCAAATGCTGTTCACACACCCCAAGATTTTCATTAGTCTTTGCTCGTGAAAAATGGATGATATAAAGGACAATTGCACCAGGAAGCCAAGCCATTTCAGTAAATGACTGTAAAAGACCCTTATAGTACTGGACAGTTCTAGTCCTGAAATAATATTTCACTTCCATTGAAGCTCTTCAGAGGAACTCACCCTTGATAGGTGGAGCCACCCTTGAATGCTACAAAACAATTTACATGGTAAAAAACATATAATCGTGTGTTTGTATTAACTTATTTCTTTTATTTTACTGTATTTGTCTAGAAGCTTAAGTAAGGAAATGAAAAAAAGATTTAATCAAATACGACACAGAAAACAAATCAGAGAAGTCACTGAGAGTTCCAATGGAAGCAATTAAAAGAGAAAGCAGGTTCTTCTGGGTGACTCACCTGGCGGTGAACGCAGCCTTGAAGTCGCCGGACCGGCAGGAGTCTTGCGATGCCGGGTACCCCTTGGAGGAGCACATGAGGGCGCAGTCTGTGCGTTCATACCGCAGGTGCAGGAAGGCTTCGGTGTCAATCTGAGACCTGGGGCAGAGAGGTGCAGGCATTACAAACAGCAGGACACCAGAAAGGCAAATGTACTCCCTAACCCAAGAAGTAGTCATCTCCCTCTCCTTCAACACAGCCTCTTACCCTAGAATGAAAATTCCCACCGGTTCAACAGCCAAGACTAATTACCCCTCTCCAGATAAGGAAATAATTGATCCAAGCAACTCCTAGAACCTGTGATCAGTATGAAAATGTCCCTACCTGTTGACAATCATAGAGAAAGTGACATCTACCAACTTCTTAATACATCTCAAATAGTAATCTGATCAATACTTCCAATCAGGATCTGACCCCACATGTACATGAAGAGCATCCTTCATGTACTAATGAAATCCTCAGATCACTTATGGAGGACTCGCCTGCCTTTTGGAGTTACTCGATCTGCTACCAGAATTCAGCACAACAGAGCACACCACTCTACTAAAAATCAAATCGAGGATGAGATGAAAATGATAAATGCTAAAATCCTTCAGTTGCTTTTTTTTTTTTGCAGAGTTTTATATAGCGCGAACTTGACCCGAACTGAATCAGGTATCAGAGCGCTTTACATAGCACCAGTTACGTTACATGAGGACACGCATTCATTTTTGTTAGGCACGGGGAGATTAAGTGATTTGCCCAGAATCACAGGATGTACAATTAGTCAATATTACTTCTCATAGATTGAAACAACTCCCCCTAGAGTAGAGTATGCCACAAGGTTCAATACTCTCACATAAAGGCTGCAATGTGTGACCTTCCCAAGTGATGCACCATGATTGACTTCAAGAGCATGGGAGCATACCTCTGAAATCCTTGTGCCTCCAGCTCTTCGACGCACTCGCGCCCCAGCGCAGCAATCCGCTCATCGAGCAGCGTGTACGATTCCATGCTGTACGCCATAGAGCAGGGCTCCTGTGCCTCATGCACCACATCTGCCAATGCCATGCCGAATGCGGAGAGGATCCCGCCATACCTGTGTGCGCCAAAAGTGAGAGCACAGTCATAAAAAAAATTATGCAGCTTTTTTAAAACTGTGACTTGGGTTCCATGCCCGGCCCACTTCATACAAAAGAACTGAGGGTAGAAAAATGGTGATAGGTAGATTTCTTGAATTCATATCAGCCACTGAGAATTACTCCAGTATGCAATCCAGGCCATTGTGTTTTACCTACCATGGCACGTTTGTCAAGCACCAGCCACATGAAAATCAGCAGGTCTCCACTGAGCAGAAACACAAGCAACCCCAACCTGTTTCAAGATATTTCTGCCTTGTCAGTAGGATGCAGCTAGAGTCGTATAGCACAATAAGCCGGGGACCGTGTCTAGGCATAGCTCTTACTCTTAGGGAATTACAATTGAGCTAACAAAAAAGTGATGAGTCATGGTTTGAATTATCTCAGCCACTGATAATTACTCTGGACCACAATTCAGTCCAATATTTATTTTGACCGCCATGTGACATAGTTTCATGAAAATCAGCCTTGGTCCTTCTCCAATAGGAACAGTCTAGCAAAAGCTCCTGGCCAGTATCCCTCTGAATGTGTAAACGATCAGCCCCAGACCAGTTTTGCCCTATCTGACCTCATCAGAAGTGTGCAGCTCTAGTCCTGTGGTACAGCAGCTGATGAAGAAGGCAATGAGTTTATTTTTAGCCTTAACTCACAACAATGCACAAAAAGACCATATGACCTAACAATGTTAGGTGGAAAAACGGTGTATGTCAAATATTTAACAGATTATTTAACAAAGATATTAATTTCATTGGGCTATCAATGTAAGCCTTATCGAGGAGCTCACAAGCCTCTGCCAACTGGCTCTATTGTTGTCTAATTCAAGTGCATTTGAGTCAGAAAGGGGTTTACTTAATTTACCTGGAAATATCCAGTTAAAAAAAATAAAATCTACTACTTTTTAAAGTTTCAGGCCAGATATGGTTCACATCAAAAAAGGAAAATGTTACTTACCCTGTAAGCATCTGTTTGTGGTATGCGGTGCTGTTGATTCACATGCTCTAGATACTCCTGCCATCGAGTGTTGGGCTCGGATGTGTGCAAGTTGTTTTTCTTCGAAGAAGTCTTTCGAGAGTCAAAAGGTATTGTGACTCCTCCTCTTGTTGGTAATGCGCATGGACATCAACTTCATTGTTTGATTGTTTTTCCGCACGGTGGGTGAGGATGAAGGTGGAGTTTTGCTTTGTATAGAAAGTTTTGTCCATGTAGGAAAGAGAGAGTATTAGGAAGAGTGTTTACTGCAGCGGCAACATGCCTCAAGGGATGAGGGTGAGCTCATGTGAATCCACAGCACTACATGCCACAAACAGATGCTTTCATGCTAAGTAACATTTTCTGTTTGAGGCATGTGTGGCTGTATGTACATATCCTCTGCACAGACTGTAAAGCAGTCCTCCCCCCAAAAAGTGGTGGCTAGTCTGAGGGTGTTGAACAGAATTGAAACAGTTTACCAAGTTTTGCCTGACCAACGTTGGCTTGTTGGCTGGCCAGCACATCCACAAACAGCACATCCACACAGTAGTGGTTTGTGAAGGTGTGTGGTGTAGACCATTTAGCTGCCTTACAGATGTTATCTATGGGAATGTTTTCCAGGAAGGACATAGAGTCCCCCTTCTTCTAAGTAGAGTGGGCTTTCAGAGGAATAGGAAAAGCTCTTTGGCCAGCATGTTTGGATACATCTTCCTATCCACCAGGCTACGTCTGATTTGGATATAGCTCTCCCTTTATGGGGTTTCGGAAAACTGGATGGCCTTAAGACCGCTTTCGATAGAGTACGCCCCGCTGCTAATTCCACACCGACTAAAAATGTTTGAAGAGTCACTGGTGTTTGGTGTGCTCCCCCATGCCTCAGGGGACCCCTGCACTCTGGGTTCTATAGGCCCGAATCCATGATAAACATGGATAATAAAATCTTGGTGGAATTGACAGCCTTGTGGTTCCTGCCACTCCTGACGAGCATGGCACACCCTGACCAGTCGGGTTTGTACTGGTCCATTCTGCAGCTCATACCTGCAAACCTTTGTTGCCCTCTTGCATACAATTGACCACAGCCTTGGCGCTGTTGCGGTGCTATTAGATGCCACCACTGTGTTCGATCCACTCTAAAGCCCTACCTGTTTAGGGTTCTTGTGTGTCCAGGGGTGGGAGACAAGTTCATTTGATTGAATAAATTATTATGTGCCCAGTCAGTTGCTAGACTGCTGGTCAATGGGTCCATTACTCATCCATTTGTGTTATCTCTGGACACCCAAAAGGGTTGCTCCTTATCACCCATCCTATTCCTGATTGGAATGGAGCCCTTCTCAGCTCGCCTGAGGCAGCTCCACGCTCACAGCAGACTGGCATTCATCCGGTGCAGAATCCTATCACCTATGTACATGGATGATGTCACACCCTGTATGTCAGGGACCTAGAGGCCAACTTGGACCCACTTATCAGAGATTTCACCAGATTTGGGGGCATCACAGGGGTCAATATCAACTGGGGCGAGTCTATCATATTCTCTCTTATGACAGCGACCCAGGAGTTTGTTTCTGAATTCCCTTTGCAATGGGCACTGAAACCAGTTAAATATTTGGGGATCTGGCTTAGCTGGGACCAGGATGAGCTTTGAAGAGCCAATTATGGCAGATTGATGGTCTGGCTAGGAGAGCAAGTGGAGCGTTGACGCTCCTGCTGTCTTGAAAGGGGAGGCTAGCATTGTGAAAATGGTGGATTTTCCAAATTTTTTGTACCTGTTTCTTAACCTGTTCCTTTCACTTCTGGCTTATTTTCACAGGCGGCTCAGATCACGCCTCATAACACCGGTGTGGGCAAGAAGACAACACTGAGTAGCATGGGAAACATTTACACTCCCCTTTGAGCAACAGTGGCTGGGAGCCCCAAACATGGATTTATATTAATTTAGTGTGGAAAGGCAATTTGCTTACTATTGTCATTTCCCTACACAATCTTAACCACACACAGCGCCTGAACATAACCACGCTGTCCCTTATATCTCCCATCTAGGAGACCGGGCTCCCAGATGGACACAGTGGCGTGCATAGTTTGGGCGTGGAATGAATTACAGCAGAGGCCGTGACTGGACTATTACTTTGCAGCATCAGTGCCGATCATTGGCCACCCTTCACTTCCTATCACTGTGGACGCTAGCACATGCGGTCAGCTGATGACCTTTGGGGCAGTTTACCCAGATGGAACCTTCGTTATCCCCCAACAGGCTCTTGAGGGACCTGCCGTCACGATGTTAGATACATTCACTTAATATCAGCTACGGGCCGCCCTGCGAGAAGTTCATGATACCCTTCAAGGTTGGCACCTTCCACATTTCCGGTATTGGAGACGACTCTCATGATCTCCTCACCACACAAACAAATCACAAGACTGTACACAGAAAAGCAGACAACTGCACCGTTGTGGATCCCCAGCTCTCACAAGGCGTGGGACGCGGACCGAATTACATGCTTAGTCCATTTGAAATATCTGCATAGGCTGTACTTGGTCTGATTGCTGATGTGAGCGTTGTGCCCTGTGCGACGCCGACTGCCGACTTTATGCACTTGGCGTGGGGTTGTCCAGGAGTGCTGCGCTTCTGGGACATGGTCCTTGATGATATCAGAGAAATTATGGGGGATGCTTCTGAGCGCCCCCGAGGCTAGCCATTCTTGGCTATGTCAAGGACGTCTCAGAGTAGTTGCGTAAGCTGACGGCCATCCTGCTGGTGCTAGCCCCAGGTTGCGAGGCATTGGGGGAGGTACCCCACGCCTCGGAGGGATGGTTGGCTTCGGGACGGAGCATATTACCAGGAGCAGCTGAACATTTGCCGGGAGCTTATGCTGACACGACCCCTCCCCAAAGGATATTTGGTCCCCCTTGCTGATGATACTGAATGCACGTGGTGTAGATGGGGGCTGATGCTGAGAAGGTATCACTGCCCCTGGAGATGAGTTTTCACTACATTTCAGAATTACAATAGAAAGTGCTTCATTTGTGCTTTCTTAACTTTGAATTATTAGTACAGTCCATTTGCAGGTCAGGTATTTCATTTTTGTTGGGTGTTAGAAAAAAACAAATTGACATCCTACAGCCTTTCAATTCGCACCAGTAAGAATGTCACTTAGCCCACTTTCCAAAATCCTCTCACGGCAGCCAGAGAAAGAAAAAGTACATATCAATCTCTATGTTAAAACAATACGCAGCAATTTTACAGAAGATATTGCCTGACATCTGACCTCTCTGACAAGAGAAATAACAACCAAATGTAAAGACATCTTTCCTGCTCTTTCACCCTCTGGACTCCAGGGTGGTTATTTTGGGGATGCAGCAGTAGCTCCTGAACCCCTACTTCTTCCAGTTCCTATGAATAACCACCCACAAAGACATAACTTTCTGTTAATTCTCAAAAAATACCCATGCGTCTTTGCACTCAAAATGCATACTTACCCTTGGTACCAATGAAGGCAGAAACAAGTGCAAGAAACACCCCTACATATTCTGCAGAGCAAAGGATTGCCCCAAATGGATAAACTTTTGTTATAGAGGCACTAAAACATAAAGCGAAATCAATCCAAATTTCTGCATTATTTACTCTGCAGGGGCAAGTGTAGGAAAAATTAACTATGCCACGAAAACTTTTTGTCATGGAGACTCACAGGCAACATAATTAAGAAAGCCACATTGAGACTGATTCACAAAAGCATTTCAGAGTACGGGAAATAGTCCTACTGGGGGACTGTCTTATGCACTCTTACAAGTCTCATAAATTGGTCCCGAGACGTCCACATTTCTATGAGCGCACTAACTGTATGTGGCTATTGGCTAAATATTCACATTTTATTTCCATTTTAGAGGTTTTGCGGCCAATTCACCAAGGCATGTGGGCCTATGTAAAAGAGTACTACAGGAGTACTACTTTACGCACTCCTAAATGCCTCTGTGAATCAGCCCCTTACTGTGCCATGAACCTTTAAGTGATACATACTTGTGAATGAAGACAGCCTTCATGCCCAAAGAGCGAGCTATTGCGCATGCGTGCTGGCCTCCCGCTCCACCGAAGCAGGCCAGAATGTGCTGGGAAGTGTCATGGCCTTTGGCCTAAAGGAGACAAGAATCAATGTGTCACGTCATTGTGTCACGTCATTACAAGAAAACAAAAGGTAGCCTAAAGCCACACTTCAGAAGACAAAATCAGAGTGGACTTCAGAACAAACAAGGCTAACAAAAGAAACCTTCACAAGATTGTAAAATCTGGCCGGCACTCTCTGCTCCGCTGGGCTCTCTAACCCCTACTGAAATTCATAGAACTTAAGTGAACCTCATACATAGTCATTTCATAATTCTTTTTTATTTAATGGTTTTCTAAGGTACTGATGGACCCAATGGTTTCAGAGCGATGTATAAACTATTGTACGTATAATATTTGCTTCATTTTTTTCAACAAAATTGAATTGCTCATAAATACAAAGCTTGTCCTGAAGTCCTAAAAATGAAATGTTTGTTTCAAATGGATATTTCTTACACTTGTAGCTATTTAATATGTCATGAAGATTACTGGGCAATCAATATTTAAAAACTGATGCAGAGAAGAAAGTGGCCAGCCTGCATTACCAGGAGGAACAAATTTACTAGTGTGTTTCTTGGTGAACGTTTATGAACCTATGTTATGGGTTTTATATTGGAAAGGGTAGAGCAAAAGAAGTCTTACCTAGTACCCTAGTCTCCTTCGGAAGTCAGACTTGCTTGACAACCCAGAAATTCTAGGAAATATTTTTATGAGTTTTCCTTTATGAAGGCCTATAAGAACTGTATTTTGAGTCCATTTATCACAGAAAGACACCATTTTTTGAAACATTTTTCACAGGGAAAACACCCATGAACCCCCTTTATTGAAGCCATGCTCGCTCACATCACTTGCTTTCTAGCCTTCATTCATTCCTTAACGCTTTCAAATTTCAAATTCCATCAGCCGCCACTGCATTGCAGATGTCCTGGTAACCTGGTTGGATTTTAACATCTAGTGGAGTTAGAAGTCCATTCCAAAAACAGCTCATAAAATGAAGCACTGGAAGGAATAACCATATGGTACTTTTTTTGTTCCAATCTGTTTTTATTACGTTTTTAGTTTTTCCAGCGACTTTGCAAACATGCAGGATATACAAGGCATATGATGATAGCTTTGCTATGGTTACTATATAGGCAGGTTGTGATACTTAAAAATACAAACAGATACAATTTAGACTACTATCTGCCCCACATTTAAGCAGACAATGCCTACATAAGAGCTTGTGATGCTATTTATTTGTGTTTATTCATTCTCAATATTGTCTAGGCGTGTAGTGCTTGCTAGCGCAATGGGTTGTAGTTGCTTGTGGGCATTGGAGGCGGGTGATAATGTAACAAGGACAACTTAAGACATAACAGGTGTTGTATAACAAGTTCAGAGCTTTCCCCTGGCACCACATGGTACTTTCTTGGATGAAGACAAATAAGGCCAAAGACAGGAATTATCAAGAGGAATTTAGTCATGAGTACATAAAAAGTCAAATCTTACTACACACTAAAAGAGAGAAAGAGAAACAAACAATCAGTAGACATACTGAGGATGAGGGGACTCAACTCAGACCCCCTCCTCCTCAGACAATCTAATTTCATGGTTATTAAATGTATTTTGTGCAAACGAGGTTTGCAATAATACACTTCTAGGAATCCTAGGCACACTGTACCCATAAGGTATTTTATTTGCAATCCCAAATAAACCTCTTAATTAAATGTAATAATTAAAGTAAAACTAAATTTAATTTATTCATTTTGTGGAAAATTAGTGCGTTTTGGTGAACATTATCTGCGCCATCTTGCCTCTTCCCCTGATGCCACACTTTTGTCGTGCGCGCCCGCCATTTTAAGATGCCCCGATCAGAACCAACCCTTTTGCATGCCGCTGGCCCCTGACATAGCCCTTTGCCTTCGCTAAGCCTGCCCGCTGACCACCCCCCTGCTTGCACCTGCCTGGAGTCATAAACCCCTCTTCGGCGCTGCTCTGCCCCCGGCCCTCATCCTGTTCCCAGCGCGACACCTCCCTGCTTTCCTTTCATGATCTCCGGCCCTTAGATGCAAACCCCCTTTTTCCCCGTGTGCCCGTTTTGTCCTCCCCGTTCCCAAGCCGACACCCAGCTCTGCCGATACCACCCTCGCCCCTCCCCGTACAATAGAAAGCTTCCCCCATCAAAGAAATCCCCGGGTTGATCAAAGCCCCCACCCCATGAGATCCAATCAAACTCCCCACATTCTGTGACTCGGCGGATTATCCAGCTGCGCGATGCTCATCACCTGTTGTGATTAGGGTGGGGATTTCAACTGTAAATGTGTGTGGGAACGGGCCCCAAAGGGGGATTCCGGGTATGTCTTTCCGTATATCAAAGCTTTGTCACATATATGTAAACTGCAATAAAACCATAAAACACTGTATATAAGGGGCCAGGCCTCAAACGTAAGTTAGAGCACCTCAGAACGATACCTTCTGTCCGTTTCGTTGTGTTCTCCTCCGGAGAGAATAAAAAACCTTGTTTCCTGCTTTCTAGTCTCCAGCGCCTGCCTCTTCATTGATTTAAATAACTAGAGGGTCACAGAGGCAATACCGCCGGGCAAATATCGATTGTCCCCGACCCGATTGAAACTGTTTTTACAATTGGCGTCCCAAGCGTGGGGCCCATCAGCGACTCGTGGATCCAGTGGGAGAGGTCCCGACGACAGAGTGAACGACTGCAACGATCGGGAGAGCTCTTGCCCAATAGACCCTCGTCTGGCAGCCGATCATCCGAACTTCACTAGTTCCGAACAGACCTCTCTCGAGTGATCTACGGTCCTGACTGGGAACCATCAGGAGTGCCGTGAGAAATACGAGAAAAAGAGGACGATCGGGCGCTGGATTCGGAAGACAAGAAACTGTCCACATGGTCCGGGTAAGGTCGTGTTGCCACGACTAGTTGCGAAATTTGTCTTGATTGCTTGATTGTTCAAAATACTAGTATTGCCTTGTTTATTTTTATTTAGAGATTCACTGTCTGCAAACGGAGAAGCAACAGGCTCTCTCTCCCTTTGCAAGCAGTGGAGGATAAGTAGGGTAGCAGCCGTGCTTGTTCTTTTTCTCCCCCACTCAATAATTGCTTGAAACTGAACTGTTGTTCACAAACTATTGTTTCCTGGAGATTCTCTGTCTGCAAGCAGGGAAGAGACCATCCTTTTTGCAGATAGTGAAAAGGGTAGGTGACGCAGATCTTTGCGGTCCTACTCATTCTCCCCATTGTTATTTTGTTGGTCTATTGGTTTTTTTGGGATCCATGAGGTATTCACTGCCTGCAAACAACGTAGAATAGAAATATTCTATCTAGTCTTTGCACCTAGTGATAAGATAGGCAGTGCTGACTTTTTAGTCCCTCGTTACGAGCCGTCATGTCTGTCTTCTCCCCATTGATAAATAGCCTGTTTAGCCCGGACCGGGTGTTAGAGGTGGACCATATGGCTCCACTAGAAGGCACCCCTAATAAGGACATGTTCATAAACTATGGGTTAGTTACCATAGCTTATAATAAATTATGGCACAGGTATACCGAAGATAGCCAAGACAAACAGTGGCCACTGGCAGGATCCTTCGACCTTGATAAAATAGAAACGTTAGAAATAGCCCTTCGAAATAATAAGACGACGCCAATTATGCTCGACAGTCTCGGTATGTGGCGCAGAGAGGCTACGAAACGACAGAGAAAAGACGAGGATAAACCAAGTAGGGAAATATACCGACAGGACAACCCCAGGACACCGCTACCCACAACTTATCCCCCGACACTATACAAAGGACGACCAGACTTAGGGTCAAACCAATGCGCTTTTTGTAGGTATGTCGGACACTGGAAAGCCCAATGCCCGACTCTACTGAGCGTGAGTAGAAGCAAAGGGCCGACAGGAACGACAGACCGACAGTACGAGAAAAGGCGCGAGACAGAGAAGAACCCGACTTACATAGACAGGCCAGACAGAACCACCACGTTTGATTATGCCCGATGGCACAGATTTCGCCAGGAAAATCTCAGCGGCATGATCAAGTTCTCCTAGGTCGGGCAATGTCAAGACGGGAACCCAGCCTCGTTTAAAATTCACAGACGGAAAGGGATAATTATGACCAATAACTGTTTCTTATATTTGTCTTGGGTCTTTGTATGTCGTACTTGTACTGTCCCCCGTCTGAGTTCGTGTGTATGTAATGTACAAATCTGCGTCATCCCTTTTACACGTGTTTCCGTGTTACTCGACCCCTGTTAGCAGAAACTTAGCATAAAAGCAACCTGGAAAGAAAGAAATGATAAAACGAAATCCGTAGAACATTAATAAACTTGAACTTTTAATTTAAACACAACAAACAAGGAATAATAACGATAAACTGTAGAAAATGGAAGTCAAACAGAACATTCGCCCCCCCCCCCATTCTGGAACCTTCCAAAGTAGGGCAGGGTTACGGCTACGCCCAACCAACGGCAACCCATATAAGGCGAGCCCCGCCGCCAACTCTTGGTCAGGAAATCTTAACGTATGGGGGAGCCGGAGGAGAGGCGGGAGCCCGCAGCCTGGGCATTTGCAGGTAGTCCCGCCACATGTCTCTTTGGCCGGCCGCAACGGGCCTGGAAAGACTAAGGTAGTCCCGCCACATGTCAAGAGGAGAGCGAGGCACCTCTTCCTTTTCTCTTCCGTCACGGCCGCAGCAGTCCTGGACGGCGGGATGTCCTGCACGTACCTCCACAACAATTTGTCCGAGTTGGGCTGGGAGGGAGAGGCGACGCGGACGAGCCTCTCCCACCTCCACCGGTAGGAGGTTTCCCAGCCCCCAGCCCGGCGCCGAACACCCCCAGTCAGGCGATGGTGCCCATACTTCCACAGCACCGGACACACCATGGCGGCACCCCAGTACTTGCGCAGCACCGAACACACAATGGTGGCACCCCAGTATTTGCGCAGCACCGAACGTACAATGGTGACGCTTGGGGAACACCGGATGTGGAGAGGCCTTCATGCAGGGCGATGAAAAGGAGCGGCATGGAGTGCACCGGGAGAAGGAGACGATGTGAACGAGTCTCCCTCGCCCCCCGGTGGGGGCATCACAGCTGCACCCCAGCTGAACGTCCCGCTCTCACAAAACAGGGACCTCTTCCCTTCACTCCAAAGGGTCTCTTCCATTCTTGCAAACTCGACGAGAGTGGCCCCGTAGGGCCTCAAAATGGCGTCTGGATCCGCTGGAAGGCGGGCCCCGGCCACTAGAGTAACTTTGGCCAGCCATACAACTCGAACATTTGTCCCATGGAGCACGAGCCCCCATCTCCGACAGCATCTCCGCAGCCTTGAAGATCATGCAAAGGTCCCCGGCGGAGCCTTCGGCCTTAGCAGGTTTCCGGTAAGGGACGGCTGCTTCGATCGCCAACGAAACAAACATGACATTGCCACACCTTCTGTTAGCGTGAATTCTAGAACTGCCGAAAAGGACTCTGGTCCAGAACCGCCGAAAAGGACTCTGGTCCAAACTGCCAGTAATGGAAACATTTCCCCCTGATGCTGCTTCCGGACTGTGCCGGCCCCGCCCAAAATGGCGCCGGTATCAATCGGAACTTACGAACACCTCGTGGTGTTCCTTCGCACTAATATAAACTTGATGTTCTGAGATTTTTGTGATCCTTTGTACACTTGGCTAGAAAAGACAAGGAGAGCTCACTCGACGAACAGTATGAAAGGATCCCCGTTACAAATGTTGATTACGAATATACAATGTATTATATTTTTATAACTGATGTAAACCTCATTTACGATGCGTACGTACGGTATGCATATAGGAAATCTGATTACAACTGTTATGATTATGTTTCTAAATTATGAAAATATATGCCCCCGAACCCCCGGCCAATTAATAGACGTTTTAGTCTCTTACAAATGAATGAGTAAAACTTTCCGATGTTTTTTACTGTTGCAAACGACACCCCCCACTGTACGCACTTTAGCCATTGCCACGACCGACCAAATACGACCACACCCTCCTAATCCATATGCTGAAATGAATTTGCAAATTAAAGTCTTTGAAACTATGGACGGGTATTGCATGTTTTATTTTAAAACAATATGGGATGGGTAGGAAAGTTCTTTTTCTGTGCACCCTACTCTGCTCTCTCTTTAAGGTTAAAGGAAGATGGTTGCCCGGCCTTGGAGGACGGATCGGATCGACAACCCGACGCTCCGCATTAAAAGTACGCGACTGACTCATGAACTCTCGCGTAGAGGAAGACCGTGACTTCCAAGGATGGGTAAAACGAATGGTGTAAATGAGGGAATGTAAAAGGAGGGTGAAATGAAATAATGTAAATATTGTAAAGTACAACGTTCCGAAGTAGCAGGGACCCAAGAACCGAAGAACTTTAGAACGCCACGGCGTCGAAAGAGGTTTAAGGATCCCGATAGTGAGATATATCCTTTGACTAGATACCTCGCACTAGGCACCTCTGGTTTCCTTTTTATGTTTCCCCGCACACGCCCTACATGAACACACTACCCCCCCTCGACTCCGAAAACCATATCCCCGGGGACCCTGCCCCAAGGAGGAAAAGACGAGTAAGAGGTAAGTAAAGGACTTATGAATCCATGTATTTGAATGCGCGCGAATGCTGTCTCCCCCACCCCCCCCTCTTTTCCTCCCTCTGCAGGTTACGTCAGAAATTACAGCCGAGGTGTGGCGAAGATCTGAGACCTTGCCATGTCTAAATACACGAAACGGACTAGCGCCGCAGGGTGGTGCCCAAGCACGCCTGCAAACTACTCACGTATCGAACAAGCCCGAAAAATTAGCACAACCTGATAAAAAGTGACCACCCTTAAACCAGACCGGAAGAATGAACCCATGTCACGTATGATGCGAAACTGTGAGGGAATGTGTGTGTGTGTGTGACTGAAGCATTGACCCAACTGGTCAAAGGACCGAGAATGCGAGAAAGTGCGACAAAATGGTACCTCCTTTTTCCTCTTTCCTTTTCTCAAAGCACGTCCCCTCTACCCTGCCTAATGCTCAAACTGCGTGATTACAAGATTCTACCGCGGACCCGTGAATACCCTTTACTGTGTAATGCACTAAATAGCCTTTCTTGAATGCACTGCCGCCCTCTCCGTTGCACGTGCACTATTTAGCCTGCCGTTGCACACTCTCTCTCTCTCCCTCTCTCTCTCTCTCTCTCTCTCTCTCTCTCTCTCTCTCTCTCTCTCTCTCTATTTTTGCACTACCACTCTCCCGAGTGGTTAGCCCCGAAATTGGCAGATCGCCACCCCTAGCACACCACCTAATTGGCTTCAAATACCGTCAGTATTTGCACAAACATTTGTCTTTAATACAATCACCCTGAGGCCGCGTCATTACCTCTCCTTTTCCGATAGAAGTCAATGTGAACCCAGGTTGGGCCGTAAGGGAAAGGACAGGTAAGACGACAGAGGTTCCCTAATCTGGCCCGAAATAAGGGAACTACATGTCAACGGCTCCTATAGTACAACACAAGGACCTCAGAATACGCGACCTTCCCCTCCCCGAATCGTCGCAATACCCAAACCAGAAAAACGATCACCCCCGCTACCTCCCCTGTCTATGTCCCTGGTTGTCTCCCATAAAACCCCTGTCCTTCCTAGTTAAGTAACCGGGCTGTAAAAGGTTACGTAGGACCCAGAATGTAGTTTTACAAGGTTAACAGACTAGACCAAGGTAAAGAAATCATCAAAATGAACCCCGCAGTAGTTGAAAAACAGGATGCACCGATAGAAAGGAAATGTTTAGCCATGTTCGTCTCTCAGCAAAATACCTGTGTAGTACCATGTTGACGACTCACTGTACCCTTTTGTAAATGTGAAACTCTAGAGAACGGCATATCTTTGCCAGATTTGTCTCCCGAAGGTGGGTTACCATCAGATGAACCGTCATGCCTGTAATAAATGATTATGAAGGAAGGTCATAGTAAATCCAGCAGGTCCGCCACCGGTCATTCATATGCCAGTTGTGAACGTTAAAAATGACGGACATTTTCATTCTTTGCCTGGAGCTGGGAGAGAAATAGACTTTTTTGATTATCTTCATCCGAAAATTTTCTAAAAAACTGTCTTTTCAAACTTGTTTAAGGGTACTGCTGTTGGAGGAGAGAAGGACCGGATGTGGGAGCACGAGGCCCGACTGCAGACTAAGGGACACCTGCGACATTAGCCAAGGCGAGACCACGACTGAAAAGAGCTGCAGGACGAGGCACTGTTTTCGACAGCATGAAAAGAAAGGGTCGACCTGATGCCCCTGCTCGACGTCCAGTGCCTGTCGACAAGTCCCCGCTCTCCGAATTCCGTCACACGCCCGCCTATTTGAAGTCTCTCGTTCCCCTAGTTTGTTCCTAATTTGGCCTTGCTCCATCCCCCTTTTTCCTCTGACCTACCCTATGGACTGTCTTGAACGCTCTTCTTCCATCGGAACTTTCTGACAATCACCTCAAAGGACACGGGGCGAAAAGGACCTTTCCGACCAGAAACGCGAGGAAAGGGTCGTGCCCTGCAACGCAGAACTTAGAACAGAGCCGGACTTGTAGCTCCACCGCCGGTGCTCAACAGCGCCAACGAAAGACCACAAAGAACAATGAGAACTCGTAAACTTCGAACATTTGACATCCTCAAACCACCGTTTTTTTCTACGCCTCATTTCTCTCCCAGCCACCATTGTATTGATCCTGCTCCAATCCGAATCCGAAATATGTATTAACCTGCCAGTTTATGTTATGATATGTACTTGCTGCTCGCCGTTTTTTGTATTTCATTCCTATGACTTTCCTGCTGAACAAATTTATCAAAGTTCATCAAATAGGTGCACCTCCTAAAAACTAGAAACCTCAAAATGTATTGTTTACAACTCTTTATCTTGGGTTTCCTACCGTTTTCTCTCTCATGCCCACCACAATAGACCCGAGTAGAAAATGAACCAACAAGATGTCTTGAATATGTTAAAGGAGGGACTGTGGAAAATTAGTGCGTTTTGGTGAACATTATCTGCGCCATCTTGCCTCTTCCCCTGATGCCACACTTTTGTCGTGCGCGCCCGCCATTTTAAGATGCCCCGATCAGAACCAACCCTTTTGCATGCCGCTGGCCCCTGACATAGCCCTTTGCCTTCGCTAAGCCTGCCCGCTGACCACCCCCCTGCTTGCACCTGCCTGGAGTCATAAACCCTTCTTCGGCGCTGCTCTGCCCCCGGCCCTCATCCTGTTCCCAGCGCGACACCTCCCTGCTTTCCTTTCATGATCTCCGGCCCTTAGATGCAAACCCCCTTTTTCCCCGTGTGCCCGTTTTGTCCTCCCCGTTCCCAAGCCGACACCCAGCTCTGCCGATACCACCCTCGCCCCTCCCCGTACAATAGAAAGCTTCCCCCATCAAAGAAATCCCCGGGTTGATCAAAGCCCCCACCCCATGAGATCCAATCAAACTCCCCACATTCTGTGACTCGGCGGATTATCCAGCTGCGCGATGCTCATCACCTGTTGTGATTAGGGTGGGGATTTCAACTGTAAATGTGTGTGGGAACGGGCCCCAAAGGGGGATTCCGGGTATGTCTTTCCGTATATCAAAGCTTTGTCACATATATGTAAACTGCAATAAAACCATAAAACACTGTATATAAGGGGCCAGGCCTCAAACGTAAGTTAGAGCACCTCAGAACGATACCTTCTGTCCGTTTCGTTGTGTTCTCCTCCGGAGAGAATAAAAAACCTTGTTTCCTGCTTTCTAGTCTCCAGCGCCTGCCTCTTCATTGATTTAAATAACTAGAGGGTCACAGAGGCAATACCGCCGGGCAAATATCGATTGTCCCCGACCCGATTGAAACTGTTTTTACAATTTTAGGTCTGGCATAGGGACCACATTAACTATTTTCTAGCCTCTAGTGATTTTGAAAAACAACACATTAAAACGATACATACATATAGTAGACTGGGCGCCCTTGCTCGGTTGGAGTGCAATTCATAATTTGGATCAGCCCACAAACAGCATACACAGAATCGAACCCCCCCTTCCTTTAGCCATTGGCTCTGTCTTTAGCATCATGTCCATTGTGGTTCAGTACACAGGACAGCCATCGCTCTTTGGAGCAGCAGGGGTATTTTGCCCGTTTACGTTTGCACAGCGCCTAGGTATGGGCGAAGCCCCCTGCAACTGTGATGCTGCCCCACACAATGGACCTCTAGGGAACACTTATAAGCCACAGGCAATAGGTAGACAGCAATGTGGTCCTCGCACGTGGAACACAGCTTAAAAGCTGCATTTATCGTGCTCGGAGCCGGAGAAGCATCTGAAGCGGGCTACGGAACCACGTGCCATCTGAGCTGCACTTTTGTCGCTGACTTCAGGAAGTGAAATTTGGACTGAGCGAACGCTCTTTGAGCAAAACCAAACAGCCCACCCCATTGGTGGTAGACCTTCTCTGCTGCAGAAGAGGAGCCTGGGCAACTTTCTGGCTCCTCCAACTCACCCCTCACCCTGGACCGCTGGAGTGTTGCACAGCAGAGCCACCAACATCAGTGAAAGGTGACTACTGCCGGTAGAGCTGGGCTGTGTTCCTGGCCAACCACTGCTTCGGAGTGTGAGGTTTGCACAGTAAACATGGGTGCTTTGCCTTGCTTCATTTCTTGTTTATCTTCATGGTGGCTAATTGCAGCGTTTGCAAGCAATAGACGCCTGCATAAGGTCTGCTTTGATAGTGCTTGTTATTTTAGCTCAATGAATTTGGGACTTTCAGTTTAATGTTTCCCCATGGTTAGAAATGACTCTGGGCTAAGCCACGCGTTTTCAGTCAAGCAGCTAGGGCTCTTAGCACCCATGCGCAATGTGGGGTCAGAGCCCTGTTTACCTTATCAGTTTTCTTATAGAAGTTCCTAAGGACCATATAGAAGGAAAACGGAAGAGACAATGGGTCATTTGAAAGCTGGAAAGGAAGCACATGGTAACAAGTGCTCCATGGCTCAAGGGTGAAGGAATGCAAAGCCCATGACTTTAAACCAAAGCCTAGGGTCTAAAGGAAGTCTAGGATCTATAGGAAGTCTAAGATCTATAGGAAGTCTACGACCTATAGGAAGTCTAGGATCTATAGGAAGTCTAGGATCTATAGGAAAGAGGATCTGAGAATTAAGAAGACTGACATCCCTGGCATTGGGTTCAACTTGAAACTCCACTCCCTTTCAACAGATCTTCCAGCAACCTCGTCTGGGAGAAGTGGAGTCAGGGCAGGATTGGCTTTACGGCTCATGCCCATAGTGGTGCACCCATAATCCCTCCATCATCTTTCTGGTACACCTTTTCCCTCCTACTTTGCGCTATTCGAAGAAGGTCCTCCAACCACCTTGTTTCCCAAGCTCTTTATGTTTTCAGTCTTGGAGGGAGGTCTTGCTCTTTGCACATCCTGTGTGTGTGCTTTCTTTTTCACAGGTGATGGCCCTGATTTCCTTTGCTTTTTTAAAGGGGAGCCCCTGTTCACCTCCAATTCTCTCCATATCTGTGTTTTGCTTTCCCTGCCCAGCCGTACCACTAGGTATATTCAATCTACGGGCCTAACAGGGCAGTGAAATGCCTTCATAGAGTGAATAAGCTCTCCATATGCTCAAGGGATGCCTGATAGAGAGGGAGCTGAATGACAGACCCTCATGGTGTCACTAGGTGGAAGGAAGGGACAACTGATTGGGACAATGGTGCGGTCTTGTTTTTAAATGAAAGGGCCCCCTTTTGTCGTTCACTCTTATTTCAGCAATCTTGTGTTTTAGTGGCTCTATTTGTACCTGAGACATAAGCTGGTTGCTTGGACATACTGTGCGGTAGATTTGCCATATGTAGGCGGAGAGCAAGTAGGGATGTTGACCATGTCAGAGTCATGCATAAAAGCCAGTTAACCACAGCTGGTAGGTCCTTCTTCAGATGCTTTTGCTGTGCATGGTGGCATGATGCTTGTTCAGCATGTGTTTCATCTGGGTAGGCCAGTTGTCACCCCAGGAATCTTATCATGATCGGTTTCTAAACCTGATCACCATTTCAGGGTGTGAGACCCACCTTGATTTGAGGGAAAAGAAGACTTAGCAGAGCAGGCGAGATGTTTTTGGAAAGACTGCTCCTCTTGAAGCTTAGAAAGGGAATCTTGGGAAAGACGGGAAGTATCTCACCCTACCCTGGCCTCACCTGTCCACTAGGCCCTCTATCATAGACCTTAATGTTGCTGGATCAGGGTACCTTCCCTGTGGTACAGCCACACAGGTGACTACAAGAGCCTGTCTAGGGTATAAAATCAAAGTTAAGAAGTGGGCCCATTCTTCTTAGACTTTGAAGATAGTGGAGTGACAGATTGGCAGTGGATCCAGCCCAGTCCTGTGACTTCACCATGCTAAAGGCAAACACTGCTTCAAAAGAGGAACTACTTTGCCTTGTATTCCGAGATATACCCAAAGTTTTGTTCATGTTTACGTCAGAAGCTTCTAGTTCTATAGTCAACCAATAAACTACAGCTTCAAAAAATCAAGAAGAAAGCAACCCAAGAGCTGCCAGAAATATGCCAGCTACAGCTCCTTACCTGAGTTAGGGACCTGATAGGGCGGCACATCGCCTCGTTGGCCACCCGAATAAAGCCCATCGCTACTTCCTCCGCTGTCAGCTTGTGCTTGGTGGCTGGGCTAGGGGTGTCTTGGGCTTGTCCATCTAGGAAAGAGTTCACCTTCTCTGTGAGCTGGCTGAAGGTCTTCATGGTATCTTCCTTGGACAGTGGCTGGTCTTCCGAGGGGCCAAAGATCTTTGGGAAGAATTCTGGCAGCAGGCGGCCAAGGCAGAGATTGGCATCCGTGACAGTCAGAGGACCCCCTAAAATGAAAAACTGTAGAGGTAAGATATCACAATCTAACCTCATGGGGTGGTCACAATGCGCTGTCTCACGTTCCTTGTGGAAATTCTTTTAGAGTCAACCAGTCAAAACTACAAAAATAAATGAAAATATATGGGAAGCTAATTCAGGCCTCAAGAAATCTACTCACCCACTTACTATGGTGAGAGAGATTTCATCAGGGCGAGATATTTTTAGAACCTAATGGCCCAGTCTGGTGAGAGAGCTGGAGATAGGAAAGAACAAGTGCTCTATTCATTCAGAAAGCAAATGAACACTAAAGATGTCTTTAAATCTTGTTTTGATCTTGTCACATTTGCTGAACGTTGAAAGATAGAAGTCGAATGTCAGTTTTTGTCTCCCAAATCTATAAATTGCTGCTATTTTAATCTGGAGACTGATGATTACAAAATCCTGAATGTCTTCAGTTAGAGAAAGAAAAGTAAAGTGAACTGTGACAGTCGTGCTGAGGTACAGGAGTGTGAAATGGAAGGCTACTGTAGGGTGTCAGTTTTTTTCAAAGACACACAATATTTAAATAGCTTGCAAATGAATGTACAAATATTTTTAAATATATTGAAGTAGTTAGGAAATGGCTTTTTGTAATTCATATGTATGAATAGAAAAAAGGATTTTAATTGGATCAAAAGAAATCAGAACAATGTAATTGGTGATGTGAAAATGACAAAAATTTCTTGACAAACACTGTCCACACATTACAGTTTGTACGCTATATAGTTTTATCACTAATAATGCATATCAGTAGAACGTTTGTGGCTGTTTAAATGGAAATGTGCTGTCTGTAAATGGCAGTGCTCTACCACATCATGTTTCAGTAATATAGGGCCAGATGTAGGTAATTCTAATTTACCGATTCTTAAATACCGAATTTTACCGATTCGGTAGTTATGAATCGGTAAAATAGAAGGTGGGAGATGTAGGTAATTTTTAAATTTGATTTACCGAATCGGTAACATTCGGTATTTACCGATTCGGTAAATACCGAATCGGTATTGCCCATTGATTCCTATGGGCTGTGAAGGCCATAGGAATCAATGGGAAATACCGATTTGGTATTTAATCAGTAAATACCGAATCCTGCAAGGGTGCAGGGGGTGTCACTTTGACACCCTCTAGCACCCCAAATACAGGCATGTGTGACATGTGGCACACATACATGCTCTAAGGGCATGTCTGTGTGTCACATGTTATGTTATGTTATGTTATGTTATTATGTCTCTTTTATAGCGCACGGCTACCCCGAGGGGTGTCCCGGCGCTTTGGCAAAGAGAACTGAGGAAGAAAACAAAACACAACTACTCGCAGAGGCCAAAAGAAAATCATGCGGAAAAAAGCCAAGTCTTTAGCTCCTTACGAAAGGAAAGGAGACTGTTGGTTTTCCTTAAGGAAACAGGAAGGTCATTCCAGCATCGTGGGGCCAAGTAACGGAAGGAGCGACCTCCGATCCGGGCGAGTCTGATAGGGGGAACAGCGGCACAGGTGTGCATGCACAGATGTGCATGCACACCTGAATTCGGTATTTTACCACACAATAGGATTGGGCGGTAAAATACCAACTCTTAGGGGCCTGTGGCACTCTTAGGAGTGTCACCTACATTTGGATTTAACGAATCGGTAAAATTACCGATTTGGTATTTTACAGAATCGGTAAATTTACCGATTCTGTAAAATAATGGCCCCTACATCTCAAAAGCCAAATACCGGTCGGTAACGGCCGAAATCGGCCATTACCGACCGGTATTTGGCTACCTACATCTGGCCCATAGTTATTAAGAGTTAGAGTTTTAAACGTGAACCAAAAAATATTCTTGCCCTTGTTATGATGACAATCCTATTAGTGAACTAATAGGCAAGTGAGGGGTCATGTGTACCCTATATGTGGGCTATAGTTTAATTACACGTGGAGCAAACGTTTTGTCTATTAAATTAAAAAAGAAGAGTTTTTGTACTGCAGACATGCTGAACTCACATATTTGCAAGTGCGCTCATATGGAATACTGAAGAAAAAGGTGACTGAAATAAACTCAATGCCTAGGACAGTACAATTTGAGATTAGTTTACAGGTCAAGCGCATCACAGTTAGGTCAAGTAGATTATTGAAGTCACTAGACCTGCAAGTCTGGTAACATTTAGAGGCCTGAATTTTAGATCCCAGAGAAGATTTCAAACATATTAGGGAGTGGGGATCATCGTGACTAGTCCTTCATACTAGTAGTATTGGACTGGAGCAGTACTGGAGAACTAAAGGTGCGATGTGTAGCAGCAGCCAGCGGTGTTCTAAGACTAGTTCTGGTGTCTGCTTGAACTGATGCAGCACTCTGGCCTTGCAGGTCACCTCACGCCTGCCTTTGTTTCTGCTCTAATACAATATTGTACCTTGACTAGTCCAGGAAGTCTCCACCAACTTTGGTTTGTGGTCAACATGTTGACAAACTGAACACATATTGTGTACAAAGCATTACTTAGATACCACTGTGCCAGTGTATCACTGCTGTGATTCAGTGTGTTTATTGGACATATTTGTTTACACTCCTTTTGTTCACTGCACAACTATATGTATCTTGCCAATGACCTCATACATATGGATTTATTTTAGGCCTTCATGTTCTGTAAATGTTGACATGAATTGTTTGTGAATAGTTTTCCTAATGGAATATTGTTTGTTTTTCTGCACACTGCAAAAACGACATGATGTTTCATTAGTAATGTATTTCACGCTGATTTGCTTCTCTTGCATTCAAATTCACCATAGAAACAAGGTTCCAGCACCCTCAGGGAGCAAGAAAAGAGGTGCAACCACTGCTAATGGCCTCCCTAAGGTTATATGTCCAATACCAATGTAAACAATATCAACCAGCACTTAATCGGCCAACAATTACTGACTGCGAGTATTGTCATTAACTTACAAATACATAAGGATAGTATAGATTTACTATTCTTAAACTCTTGTTTACATCCCTTGACAATTTCCCAATTTCCCAATATTGTGGAGCCCGTGTAAGCGCATGTGTATATTTCTAGAACACTTTCCCCTAAAACCTTGCTCAGTTGTATCATGAACCATGGAATGTGTCCAGGTCAACCAGGGTCTCAACACAGTGCAAATGGTTCCAAAATAGCCTGGGCCAATGCCTAAGAGGAGCCTGGGGACCTGTGATGGCCATTATGCACTTTATGGTCAATAAAAAGAGCAAGTGAGTCTGTGATGCTGCTTCATAAGAGGGACCAATCACCGCCTGGTGATCACGGTGTGGTGGTTATCTCCAAGCACCTTGTTTTAGATGAGGGTAACATAAAATGCTCAGGGTGTCAGTTTTTTCAAAGACACAACATTTAAATAGCTTGAACTGTACAAATATTTTAAAATACATTTCGGTAGTTAGGAAAGGACTTTTTTTGCAATTTAAGTGTGTGATAGAAACAAAGATTTAATCGGATCAAAACAAATCAGAACACTTTACCTGGTGATGTCCAAATGACAAATACTTGCTGAAACCCAATATCCACACGTTATAGTTCGAACGCTATATAGTTATATCGTCTCCCGTCCAAGTGAACGGAGACGTTTGTAAGACACTGCTGCCATTTCAAGAGGTCCAGTCCAGCTTATAAAGGGCACACTTTGTTTTACTTTTCCTGATGGAGATATTGGCTTATGGAATGTGGAGAAAAGATAGCTTCCCACAAGGACACACCAGCACATCCTTGCCGCCAAATGACGTAAATGCGTACAGAAGACACAGGATAGTTTTGAAGGTTTTTTCTGACCAAGTACTGCACAGACCTTTCACTCTGTTTGGTGATCAACAACCAACACCATAATAAGATCTCTCACTCAATTCATACACCATCCAGTAGGCCTGGTTCATCCTGGAGAACAACACTTTTTTAAGCATTTATACTTGTTTATTTATTACTTCTACATGCATTATTGCTTGATCTAACAATCATTTGACAACCCTCCATCACAGAACTCTCAGCACAACCCTTCGTCCCTGCAATCTGTTCACAATGGCCTCCTCTTGAACCTGTTTCAATGTGCGTGGTCCTGAATTGTAGCTCGGTGCTCCTGCCCCAGTTCAGCGTTCAGCGCTCTGTTGCTTGCTAGCTAGGTTCACGCTTTACAAATACTGACACAAATATACATACACGAAGAAATAAGTGTGTCCTTACCCTTTCTATAGCAGGTCGGGCCAGGATGAGCACCAGCCGACTCCGGACCAACCACAAATAAACCCGATCTGGAAAGGAAAAGACAAAAAGTTCTTACCATCAACGAAGAATGTTTGTACTCCCTGGATTAGCTCTGCCCAGAGTTTCTGGCCCACAACACCTATGTCAGCATTCACTCCTCCGTTGTTCCTGTCTGACCCAGAACAGACAATGCTATGTGTGGTAAAGATTCAAGGATTGAGCGGAAAGAGCCTACATCTGACCACCTCATATTAAGGTTTCTCAACTCTCTGGTTGGACCAAGGAAGGGGAAGCTGAGTTAAAACAACACTAAGCAAGAAAAAGGCGGGCACCTGTTTCACAAAAAATGAAAAAGCAGGTGTCGATGTAGACAGTTTGAATCCCTACAAATTCTCAATCGGTTCTCTGATTGCTTGAGAATCTTGCTGATCCTCAAATTAATCTCAGACCTACTCAAATGGATACTAATTCCCTAAAAACTTGATGGAAGAGTTTTAAATTCCAATGAAATTGATACCATTTAGGCGATCCATCTCCGATGTGGCTACAAACGAGCTACGATATATTGAAAATGGAGAACATTTTTAACAGAACTTCAAAAAAGAAAAGAAAGGGTATCGGGCTTAGGTTTGTGCGATATGTAATTAATTCATATTACAAAAAGAGGGCTCTCCACAGGATGAATGCAGGGCAACAGAATGCTTCCTCTCTGACCACCATAAGAGCTGTTTCTGACGCTAACCAATGCTTGTTAGAGCTTGCCAGAGCTGGGCTGGTCAAAAGGAAACCCACAGCAGGTTGGCATTCTTGGGGGCTGATTTCAGACTGGAGTGGGTTCAGGGATCCCCCTTTATATATCCCCCTGAAAGAAAACTTAGGAGAGCAGGGCATTTATGATTTACTGCGAGGGGGAATCAATGGTACGGAAATATACTTTAAAACCTATCACTTTTTGCCAAGATACTTGTAATAATCTCTAAAAGTGAATATTTGGCCTCATTCATCCCCGAAAACGTTTTTTGGTAAAATCCACCTTATCTGCCTTCGGAGAGCTTCTTTGATGCCCTGGGTAAAATACATATAGTTCCTTTCAAAATATGTTCTTCAGTGACTTTTAGCTCCCAGTCCTGTCCCGTCTTTGTGTATGCCATGTGTCCTATATGATCTGACTGCATTCAAATGACATTTAAAAGGTCAATGGGAATAAGAAGAGGGCTTCTATTTGGCCTCCCTTACCCAACACTGAGCCTTGTCTCGCCCTAGAGTTCTGGTACGATGGAAAGGTCTATTGTTGAGATGGTAAGCATCCTAACATTTCTTCAGTGCGGGAGCTTTATATTACCCTGTTCAATACATAAGTGGCTGCAATAGGAAATAGTCAGAAATAATCCCTGTAATGGCTGATTTTCAGACTGTTCTAGATGCTCCCACCTAAGTACACCTCCCTGCCCTGTGCTATGAAGATGGATGTTATGGGCTGAATTCTCAGACCCTCTAGATCCCACTACTGATGTTTAAAGCTTGAATTTCCCAATGGTTAAACACTCTTCTATTGTGAACTCACAGGTGAATGTGACTTCTATGATGGTTGTGGAACCTTCGATTACTATACTGTGCCTCTGCTCCCACAGTGGTGAAAGTGGATGCTATAGACTATTCGACAATATTACAGATATTTCTAGCACACGCTTCTACATGATCGAATACACGTTTATTTGGGTGGTCTACATAAAAACAACCGGTACACCTACCTGAAGAAGAGCATGGACCCTCCTCCTGCTGCTACAGTGTTCACATCCAGCTGTGGTGCCTGGATGCTGATTCCAGCAGTTGTGGCTTCGAAGACATGCTCGTACTCACCAGCATAGCGGCTGACATCTGTTGATGTACCTGATTTAGGCGAAGGAAGAGGTGTGATCAAAATACATTATACACTGGATTCAATTCCCACTTTTTCATATCAATGCTTCTCACATCTTTTCAGAGAATGTTTAAAAAGTCTTTAACTTAAAATTCACTTCTATTTGTCATGAGACTATAATGACTTAAAAACAGTCTTTCTGTTCAACAAAAATGTATTATTTTCTGTGTATGTGAATGGAAAGAAAGTAGAAGCATTTAAGGCTTGATTTAGATATTGGCAGATGGGATTTACTCCATCAGGGCACCCAGTAAATGTAGGAATGCCCTCTGGTCCAGAGTGCATCTCTTGCATTAGCAGGAACCTCCATTATGGCGGTTTCTGCCAATGCACGTAGGGGCATATTTACAAGGGAAGTAGCGAAGTGAGGCGTTAGCCTTCCTGGCATAACGCCTCCCTCAGCCACTTCAGAAACGCAGGACTGCACCACATTTACAAAACTATGGTGCAGTCCTGTGTTCCCCACTGCGCTGGTGCTACATTTAGCAGCCTAGCACCAACTAAGGCACCCTTGCAAGATAGTGCAAGGTTGTCTGCGTACAGGGGAAGATTGTTTGTGTACGGCAAGGTCCCCCTTCCTGCACATAAACAATCTTTAAATGCCAATTTGTAAATTCTATGTGTGCTGCTTAATGCAGCACACATAGAAGATGCAGAAAAAAATGATTGTTTATGTGCAGGAGCTGGAACCTTCCTGTATGTAAACAATCATTGGCCTTTTGCTGTTTTCATGTGGTCTGTACAATGCAGCACACATGAAAACAGCAAAAACGAGGAGAAATTTAAAATTTCTCCTCGCCTTCACCAGGTTAAGACCAGGTTTTCCCTGGTCTTAATTCTGGGGCTGCCTCCTATTTACTCCTCCCCTGTAAACAGGAGGCGCAGCAGAATCAATGGGTGTTGCCGTGGAACGCCCACCGCAGCACCCATTGCCCTCCCCCTTTCAAGGTAAGTCCAGCTTGAAAGGGGTCCTTATTTACAGGGCAGCGTTAAGCCACATTAAGTGGTTTATCCCTGCCTGTTGATGATATGCATGAATAATGTAGAGCCGCAGCATATCGCTGATGTTTACACTCTGCTATTGACTTTACCTTATGCTGTTGGCGATGTGCATGGATAATCTAGAGCCGCCCCATATCGCTGATGTTTACACTCTACTTTTGGTGATGTTCAGGGAAAATTAAGAGCTGTTGCAACTCTCTGATGTTTACACTCTGCTATTGACGTTACCTTATGTTGTTCTACAGTAATTCTTTGCTTCACAATTTGATATGCATGGAGTTCTGTGCCTTCTCTGGGTCATGCATACATTACTTTCGAGCTCAAGGGATCAAAAGGGTGCAAACTCGACAGTTGGCTTTGCTAATACTTGATTTATTTCTAAACTATTAAGGCGATCTCTCAAAAACAACTATGATCTGTGTGTGTATGTATATATATATATATATATATATATATATATATATATATCTATATATATATATGTGTGTGTGTGTGTGTGTGTAAGTGTAATTAGGGCTTAATATGCCCTTGCTATTTGTTGGATTCAGCTATATACATAAGAATGATTGTTTCTCCATTTATTTTGGTAAATCTTGGATCCCAAGGCTCTACGATTTACTTACCGCTATATAAAGTGCTGTTATGGCCCATTGGCCCAGTTCTCGCAAAGTAAAACCTCAAATTAATACATAAATCACATCTGAAAGGCAGCAGAGTAATTGTTGGGCTTTCTCGTAGCCATCAGAGTTCCCTTGACCAAAGCAGTGAGCCCTCATTCAAGTAGTAAGCTAGATCTTGGGATCTCACCTCCCATATCAAAACCAATCACAGGCTTCCCATCCTCCGGGCGGTATGTGGTGACAGCATATCCCACCACACCCCCCGCCGGACCAGAGAGTACCGCACGGGAGCCGCTGAAGTTCTCCATGGGCGTCAGCCCACCATCAGACCGCATGAAGAGCACCCGCACACCCTTCAGGAGGGATAAGGGAACAAAAAAACATGGATTAGTACAAGGCACAGACTTAGTTAAATGCTTGTACAGAGCAACATTCATGGTATTAGAGGGTGTGTGTGTGTGTGGCAACATTCAGGTTATTAAGAGGAGGGTCGGTGTGTGTTGGGGTGTCCGTATGCGTGTGTGTGTGTGAGTGAGAGTTTTCAGCAATATAGTACCAGAAGCTCACCATACAGTAAACAACAAGATTAAACAACCTATTTCCAAAGTGCATGTGGCCATCTACTAACTAAGGAAAAGCACATGTCCACAAAACATTAAAAAAGAAGTCAGGCATGATCTGGACAGTCTTTAGAAGTACAGTCTTTTCTCTTGGTCCATAATGGACGAACAGATAGATTTTTCAAACTATTTTGCGAATTTCACGCGTTCTTTCTCAATCTACGAATGTGTATTGGCATTTATTGAAAGAAAAGGAACTTTCTGAGTCCATCTGCTCCACTGCAAGGTCAGTGATGTAGGTGAAAGCATTATCATGAGACGATGAAGTATAGGAGTGGATGAGAAATGAAGCAGAAAACAACACGAATAACAAATGCACACCGCTATTGTCCCCATGGCCTACATGAGGATCACAAGGGATACAAATTAAGAAACACTCTCCAAATCACAGCTTCTCTTTGTGCTGTACATTTGTAGTTGTGTTGTGTGTTTGGTGCTATGCTGGAGTTCAGTTTGGTGATGTGTTGTGTTTTTTCTTGTGTGTGGAGGTGTGTTCGATATTGTGACTGGTATTTGTCTGTGTTGTGATCAGTGTTCTTTAGTGTTGGCTGCTGTGATATGTTTTGTGTGGTGTAGTGTCTAGTGTAGTATGCATGATTTAATTTCAACACATATTTCCTAGATGTTGTGGATAATTATGTAAGAAACAGCAGTGTTCAAACTTAGGCCTTAATTGGATGATGTTTGATAGGTTCTGTATTGCTTAATTCATTGATGATCTTCTCATCGTTTTGTGCTCAGATTGGCAAATAATGGTAAAATATAATGCTTCTTTATTTATTAACCACAGACTTAAGGTACCTTAAATAGTTATGAGAATGTGTTAAATCTATCAGCTTATCACGTGACTTACACCTAATGCGTGCGTAGCACGGGACTCTCCTTGAGTCTTTGATTTTCCACAAGACCAAAAACTACCCCTTCCCAGAGACCAGGCAGGTTTTTGTTTCAATGGAAAGTTTGGTCCAGAGCTCACTCAAGTCAGGGTGTGACTGAGTCAAAACTTTCTTCAGCATCAATAAGTGGAATGATACATAACCTGTAAGTTCTACTTAAGCTTTCCTTAATTTAATCAGTTTTATGGTCGTTTCCATCCTTTGCCTGGTGGAGATTGTCTTGATGTTAGGGAACAGCATAACACACTCCCTGATGGTTCAATGACACTCGTGTGCAATATATCAATTGATCATGGTGCTAAATCCAACTTTGCAAAATCTGGTAGAGATTCAATTCTCAGGGATAGTTGGTTGGGGGGGTTCAATCTCTAATACAGGTTAGAGCGGCCGGCATTGGATGTTCGGTGTGTCCCTGGCCCTCCAGGGGTAGATGGCTCACTTCCAATAAGACCAGTTCAAGAGGGTCTTCATCTGAAGAACCACGTTTTTAGATTTTTCCGGAATTATGGCAGCTTGAGACATCCTGTGAGTTCCACATCCAGAGAATTCAACAAGTAATTGCGGTACTGTTTGATGTCTCTCACCCCAGAATGCATCTACTAAAATCAGGTCTGTGGAGCGATGAGGCGCGCATGGGCCTAAGCGGGTGTTATAAGCATCAGGTTTCGTTAGGTACTCTGGACATGATCAGCAAAGACTTTATGGAAGCCAGAGCAGTGGCTTTAGAGCAGAGGGTATGTGGTCATATCCTTCGTTCTGCGGATCCTTCACTAGAGGGGAAATGTGCTGTAAAATACCAGGGAGAGATGCTGCAGTGGCACAGGTTGTGCATGTGCCTTTTCTCTCTTTGTGTGCATATTTGTAACTGTTTGCTTAATTACACTAGTCCATGCAGATCTGCATGGACAATTATCAGTGATATCACCTATCAAAATAGGGATGGAACTAAAGGTCCAGAAAAACAATCAATTCACCCATATACTCTGGTACAGTTTTGATAGACACCTCACCTGTAGCTGATCCTTAAATCCAGTACAGAATCCATCGAGATATCTACGGATGCAAGGGGTGAGGTAGGCGTCCGCACAGGCCGTGTAACCCCGGGGCACAATGCGGACCATGGGCATCACCTCTGAGGATAGCGACACATGATGGAAGCCCATTGTCCGAGCCAGCACCCCAATCTGGAGCTCATGTTTGGACCATCTGTCAGAGAGGGTAGAGGAACAGGTTGAGTGTAAGAGGTAGGACATGGCTCAGCAGTGAAAACAGAAACGACTGGTCTCGAATAAGAAACTACTAGGGAACACTTCTCGCAAAAGGACATCCTCATTCACACAGTCGACTTGACGAAAGTCAATTCATAATGTGTACAATATAGGAAAACCCCTTCCGCCACTTACTCAGGCACTATGACCTTACATCTAAGTAACGTGAGGCAAGCCAGTAAAATTCCTTCTATTATAGAAACCTTTGCAAATCTCCCGACTGGCCCACCTCATTCCAATGAATCCCACAAGCTCACTCTGCTCTTCTTTCTGACTCTTCTACCACAGCTCCTTCTAGATATCTTAACCTTAACCTCAAAATCTAAATCACTTCATGTGCTCCAAACCACCCACAAACTTTCAAATCTCTTTCTCTTTCTTCTAGGGTTCTCATCTGAGCCAAAGGCAAGCATGTTTTATCCATCTACGTCCCAACCACGCTTAGTACCAAGGACCCCGGCCTTGCTCAACCACTCCTGTGATCTACACTTCCATGGAGCTTTATGCTGTTAGACTCACAGCTAAATTGTGTAATCCTGGCGGTTCTCTATGCTAGTCTTCAACTCTAAATGCCTACCTTGTGCCCCTGTTGCCTTACCATACTCCTCACACAGGCTGCGATGACCATTGGACCCTGCAGTTGTGACTCCACCTAGGGGCTATCTAATCAATGTTAGGTCTCTTTCAAAAAAACAGATGGATATATTTGAGTTTATCTCTACATATCAGCTAGATACCATCTTCTCCATGGAGGAGTGGCTGCACAAGGCTCTGCCACTGATCTGGCAGCTGCTATTCCACCTAATTATTCCATTCTGCATCTTGACCGTCAAGATAAAAGTGGTGTGGAACTGTCATTACCTATAGACCAATTTTTAATTTTACTCTAATGGACACTACTAGCTTTCAGCATAGGTTATGTTCTTTTAACATACTTTTAACTCTACCATCAGTTATTAAAGTGCTCTTACCAATTGGTCAATGAGACCCAAATCTCAATTCTCTAGTGCCCTTTCTGAATTTCTGTCCCCGTTTATTTTAAACTCATCTAACTTTTTTATCCTGGTGCACCTTAACCTGTACCCCCAAAAAATATATGGCTTCCTCTACAATTGAGGTGCCTTCTGTGCTCAACCTCTCGTCGATTTAAATGCACCCACCTGTGCAGCTGGTCACATGCTGATCCCTGTCTTCACCAGTATTGACAAGGTTGTCACTTACACTCCATTTCCATTAATTTTCTCTGACCATTTAGCTGGCCCTCTCCAACTCCCATTCCTGCACATGAAATCCCTCCTGACTCTAAACCTTTGCCTCATCTCATCAGACCAAAGTGACAGCTGACAATTTATCTTTCGCCCTTCTAAACTCACCTCTCTCTTCCTACACTTGCATTACTTTCCCATTGAGTCCTTTAACAACTGTATCACAGTTGTCCTTGATGCAGAGATCCCCTTAAAAATTCAAGAGCACATTATCCTCCACTCATTGATATTCTGATGAACTCAAAATCAGTAAGCGCCACTGTAAATCCCTGTAATGCCAATATTCTCTTCTGTGAAAGGGTTCCTCTTGCCGGAGGTGTGTAGCACTTCCGTCTCCCCCTCAGAGGAACTGTGTCATGACCTCACTTCCTTCTATTCATGTAAAATATCTTCTATCTAGACAAATTTTCTTCTCCACCCATCCAATCTTGGACTCTGTGTTTACTACCCTTGACATTGTGACGTTTCAGTGACAGAGTTCAACTCTCGCTAATGAGGAGATGCTTACCCTTCTCAGAACTACCAAATCAGGGTCCTCTTTTGACCCTTAACGTCCTAGCATTACAGTCCTAGTCCACACAGTGCTGGGTCCTGCCCTCATGGAACTTTGCAATCTCTCCAAAACATCAGTTACTGTTCCAGGCGGCTTGAAGCAAGCTCAGTTGGTTCCTCCTCTTTGAGGACGTTCCATTTGTCCCCAAAAACCTCAGGAATTACTGTCCTTTTTTCCTCCTCCCTATCCTGCTAGGATCCTTGAAAAGGTGATCAATTTTCAAATCTCTTGCTACTAGGAGGTCAACTGCGTGTTTGTGTTATGTCTCCCACATTATCGAGGCCTGAATGGGTGGCTGCTCCTTTCCATTCCTGGCTTCACAGTGAAGCTCTGGAACGAGTGTTGCCGGGGCTTAGCTGTGAAGCCAGGAATGGAATTAGTTCTGGAAAAGAATTAGCTCTTAAAGCACTCCCTTGTTCGGCAACATTAAGGAGAACCGAAAACCCCACCAATGAACCAGTCCATGTTTCACACCATAAAGTTTAAATACTATACTCTCATGTACTCATATAAATTCACCATCACATCAAACATATCCATCAAAGGGCACTCATCACCCAATCATCGTGCTATCTCGCAATGGCCCATTGATGTGGGGCCTGGATTGGTCCTTTGCGTGTTATATTGGATGACGAGTAGTTGTTGATATATTAACTTATTATGATGGTGAACCTATACAAGTACCACTGGGATTCGGTGATGTACTTGGTTTAAAGAAGAGGTTTTGTGCTTGAATGTTTTTAATATTTATGTATGGGATTTATATTAAACAGTGTATATTGTTTTTTATAGATGATTTTTATATAACACTTGTGGAGATTGAATCATTTGCGCTGTCCTGAAGAAGGTGGTTGTTATCAATATTAATATTTCCATTGAAACGCATCGATATATGCAGAATCTGCCATACACTAGGAAACCCTACATGTGGAATTGTGTGAATCATGGATCCCTGTTGATAATAGAAGCAGATTTGCAAAAGTAAAATAGACGAAATGTTGTGTCTTAATTGTTCTCACTTATCTTTTGTTTTGGGGGGAAATGTTGTTTTGAATATTGTTTCACTTTGAGCAAAGTACTTGTTTTTACTATATTTTATGGGATTTTAGGATTGAACATATATAGAAGCAATACATATTTTTGTATTATTCAGAATTGCATGATTAAAGCTTTGTGTATTTTTCACAATCTCGTGAGGTACCCGTTTATGGTGAAAAAGGCATCTGAAATGTAGTTTGGATGGGTTACAAGTTTGATTGTTGGAGAACGGAAGTCAGTTTACGCATTCATCCTAAGGGGAATTCTGTCAAATGTAATGATTGGTGCTACCCTGTCCCCTTGGTGTGTGGGGTCCCTCTCGTTTTGACAAGATCACATTGTATTGCAAACCTCCCTCAACACCCTATGTATCGCCTACTTAAGGCCAAAATGGGTTTCTTCTTGCCTCTTTGGCTGCTCTTTTTCATTTGCTTGGAACCCAAGTTATTTCCACCCAACTCACTAACATCTAGTGTCTCTGAAGGCCCAGCTCTAGGTCCACTCCTTATTTCTCTTTACATCGCTACACTACCTTTATTGCTGACAATCTCCTCTTTTGGCTTTTATACCCATCTTTTTGTTTATCATTTATGTATCTTCTCCTTTCAAACATTCTCTGTTTTACTCTATTCACGTATTTCTCATTCATCACTGGATAGCTTTATGGTCTCTCATATCAAACCCTTCCAAATTTGAGGTCCTTTAACTTTATTCTTCATCTGCACCTTTCCTTTCACCTAGCCAAATCCAGTTGTAGATATTCACGTATGCTTGAAACTAGCTTGAAGCAGAAAAGCACCGTACAGGGCCAAACGGATGATCAGCTGTCAACCAGATAGGCAAGAGTCCTGATGGTGATGGCTTTGTAGACAGTGGAGCTGGTCTTGAAGGTGGTGAGACCAGTTGGATTTCCATCAGGGTGGGATTAATGTTCTCTGGCTCTTCATATGGTTTGCTGCAGGATGTCTGTCAGTGGGCATTGTGGTGTCTGGAAGGCAGCAGAGCACGGCATTGCCACCTTTAAGCTGCAAAAATATGAAGGCTTAGACAGCAGCCTTTAAGGTGCTTTTTGGGAGGAATAAATATGCCATTTCCTTTAATGGAGATAACAGTTGCCAGGCTGTCTTGTCTTTTTGGCAATGTCTTTCCAGGTTGAGTCTGAGTTAGTTGGTATTGGTGGCTGATTCTCTCCAGCTTTATGTTGCTAGGTCAGATTTGAACTATTGATGATTATGGACGTTGTTGAAGAGAAGAAACTTGGTCTTGGTATGGTGGAGTTTCAGGTGGTTGTTGGACACCACAGGCAGTACCAGTGATGGTGGATGTCGTGGGCAAATGAGATTTTCAACGAGAATTGTGAGTCATTAGTGTACTGGAGAATTTCAGTGCTTTTGTTGGTGACCAGAGTTCAAAGCAGCTCTATGTAGAGTCCATAGTAGCTGGAATTTCAACTTCTGCTAGAAGTCATAATTTCCTACTCAGCCCATCGATCTGAATGAAATATTTCATTAATAATGCTGCCACATCAGCATATCAAGTACAAAACAAGTAACAAAACACACTTTTTCCCACTCTACATAGCCAAAGGACAGATCTATTTGTTAGCACTTAGGAAACTGGATTACTGCAACAGCCTTAAATCACCTTCCATCAAAATTCTTTGCCAGAATTTTATCAGGATACTAACTTTCCCTCTATAACTTTATACCACCTCTACAGATATGCTCCCACATCAACCTTTTGTCACCACAAGGCTTGGCTTTGTTGAAGTCACAACACTCGTATTCAAGGTAGTCCACGGTATATCCCCTATACTCCCACCCCAAACTTTAAATCTGCAATCCAGAACCTTCTGATCTAACTTCCAAACCACTCTGCACTGCGTCCATGTTCTAGTCTTTTCTTTAAATCAGCTATAGTTCGCCCCATCTTAAAAAAGTCGGGTTCAGACCCCTCTCTTCCCTCCAACTTCAGACCCATTTCCCTTCTCCCTTACCTGGGGAAGATCTTGGAGAGCTATATTACATCTTGTCTCTCTTCCTTCATTGAGGGTAATCATCTTTTGGCCTCCCACCAAGCGGGTTTTCGCCCGGCCCATTCTACCGAGTCAGTGGTCCTGTCCGTTCTAGATGAGCTAAAGAGTAAGGCAGACTCCAACTTACCTCAAGCCTTAGTGCTCCTAGATCTGTCTGCCGCATTTGACACGGTCGACCATTCCATCCTCCTCGGCCGTGTCTGCGCGGCGGGCGTTCGGGGCACCGCCCTCTCTTGGCTCGCCTCTTTTCTCAAAGAACGGACTCAGGCTGTCCATCTCTCTGGCTATACCGCCCCAACCCGCTTGGTTCCTTGCGGGGTCCCCCAAGGTTCCTCCCTGTCCCCTCTTCTTTTCAATCTTTATATCCGTCCCCTTATTCTTTCTCTCCTTGACATGGGGGTCTCCGTATATAACTATGCGGATGACCTCCAGTTAGTTTTTGATCTCTCTTCTCCTCTGCACTCCCTTCCTAAATTCCACTCCATTTTAGTTTTCATCTCGGAGTGGATGAACCGTAACCAACTCAAGCTTAATCTGGACAAGACAGAGTTGGTCCTGACTGGCCCTACCATCTCCCCGTGGTCGGCCGCCTTTTGGTCTTCCATCTGCGGCCCCCCGCCCATACCGGCTGCCTCCGCAAAGACCTTGGGTATTAAAGTCAGTCGGGACCTCTCCATGCATGCCCAGATTAGCTCAGTTGTTTCTTCCTGTTTCCTCTCTCTCCGGATTATCCGGAAAGTGTCCCGCTTCTTTTCCTCTGATGCCCTCAAACTTATTATTTTGGCAATGATTCTTTCCCGTCTTGATTACGGGAATAGCCTGTATGTGGGCATCCCGGCCTACGAACTACGTCGACTGCAGGCTATCCAGAATCAGGCCGCCCGTCTCATTTATCAACTTCCCAAGTCCTTCCACATCACTCCTATTTTGAGATCCCTCCACTGGCTTCCCATCTGCCAGAGATCCCTCTTTAAGATGGGCTGCCTGGCCTTCATGGCTCGTACCTGCACTGCCCCGGCCTTCATCAACTCTCGTATTATCCCCTATACTCCTAGACGTGCCCTTCGTTCCTCCAATCAATCTCTCCTCACTGTTCCAGGGTTCCGTAGATCTAAAACTGGAGGCACTAGATTCTCTGTACTAGCTCCCCGTTTTTGGAACACCCTCCCTCTGTCGATCAGATCTATACCAGTCTACTCCCAATTCCGCAAAGCTCTCAAGACTCATTTGTTTTCCATAGCGTACTCTAGCTGATTTCCTTCGGCAATACCTACTCTTTAGCTCTTTACCTTCAGCGCCAGGAAGCCGCTTGGTCGCAGTGCGCTTTATTAAGAACTTTTGTCCTAGAAATCACTGCCACCAGCCATTCAGACTCATCCCTCCGTCTAATTAGTTTGAGAATGGCTTGGAGTACCATTTCTTGTAGCTAGAAAGTAAGGAGACACTCCTGATCCTCATTGGCTTAATATTAAACATATGTACATTTAAATTCGATGCAGCGGTGCATGCACCATGCAAGGCAAACTATTCCATAAAATATAGATCAAGAAGAAAGTAGGACGGCTCATCTGCAAATACGCTTTGGGATTTGCAAGTAGAGAAGTATCATGGCTCAGGAACAGCTTCACATCTTAATAAATATCTACTTTTTAATTGGTGGCCCACTGATACTATTAGAAAAAAATAAATTTCTACATAAAGCACTTTTCTTGAAACAGCTTTGCAACCCATATCAATGCATGGCTAATAATAATAACATCACAGTTGAGAGCATTCAGGTGCAAGTAGAAAGAGAAAGGGAGAATGCAGAAAGGCATGGGACATTTTCAATCTTTCTAAATAACAGAAGACTGGATGATATGTTTTCAAAGTAGAGACTCGTTTTACAATGATTGATCACATGAAAACAAATGTTAGTAGGTAAACATAATAGAAACAGATAGTTGGGTGTTGCATAGGAATGAATTAAAAATAACTTAGCATTGTAAATAGCAACAACATTTCAATTGTGCAAACAAAATGAAGCTATCATGGACATGCATGCTCATCACACTAAAAGTACTTGAATGTGTATTGTCTTCCATTTTTCAGGTTGTGAAATGCCAACACACATTTAACTTGAAGCAGGCATATGACACTAAGTACATTTTTAACTTGCTTACTCTGCTGTAGTATTCCTATGTTTCAATTAACTACCATATGTAATAACAATGATTGTAAAGTCAAAGTCCATGACTCGATATGCAGGGCCTTCCCACAAAGGTATTTGCCTATGTAAGTTTGACTTATACATGCATATAGGCTTTTTATGAGTGGCAAACAACTTTTCCATTTCAGGATAAGATTCATATTCAGCCCAAGAGGGGTAAGAGAGTGTGGCTCACGTGTAGGAGTGCATAAGAACCACGGCAAGGCTGCGAATCCCTTTGGCCAACACGCCTTCGAGGTCCGCCTTCAGCTGCGTGAGATCTATCGGTTGACACAGCTCAATGGACTCCCCTGTTGAACCTGGGTAGGAAAATAAGTGAAATAAAAGCAATTGTATCGACACAGGACAGTCAACACTTACAGTTACTATTAATTGTTAACCATCTCTTTTGGACTGCAGCTCAGCATAGAACTGTACTAACAAGAGACGTTCATTGGCAGATGTCACTCATGATGAAACATTTGCTTGCCAGAGTCATTGGCAAACACTGAGAAAGTAAGAAGCAATGCACTGCTGGCATTTCACAGCAGTAAAATATCCCATCACCTGTCATGAGAGAGTAAACTAGTCCTATCAGTGTATTTCACTCATTCCAGAAGACAAGAGACAGATCTATCACTCAAGACGAGGAGAGACCCTTCCTTCCCTGGCTCACCGGCAGTCACTCAACAGAAGAGGAGAGACCTCTACATCAAAGACTCTCAATCAACATAATAGGAGTGACACATTCTTCAATGACTCACTGGCTGTTACTCCACAGAAGAAAAGGGATTCATCCATCTCCGGCTGTCAATCAATACAAGAGGAGAAAATCCACCTTCAATGCCACACTGGCTGTTGTCACTCAACAGAAGGGGAGAGACCCAGGATCAATACAAGTCCTCATCAGTCATCGAAAGAAAAGAGACTTTTTCACTGGCACACTGGATGCCACTGAACTGGAGGTGATGAAATACACATATCGTATTTGAGAAAGAACTGAAAACGTGTTGTTAGAACACTGCCTCTCTTAGGTTTAGGTTAGAAGTTCTGGTGTTCGTTCGTCTTCCACTGATGTATATAGTATGACAGTGTTTTTAGATTTATTATTTTTGTTTTTGTTTTATATAGTGCAATCTTGTATTAGAGCACTTAGCATGAGCACCAGTTGCATTACAGATGGACACAGTAATTTTGCTAGGCACAGGGAGATTGAGTGATTTGCCCAGAATCACACGATGTTTCGCGTCCCTGCTGAGACTCGAACCCGGTTCCCCAGCTTTGAGGTCGACTGCTCTAGCCAATTATTTTTTCACTGTTTGCATTTGTTAAGTTGTTAAATTTATGTTTTAAATAAAACAACTAAATAAAATAAAATAAATGCCACTGGCCAATTTATCGCTGTAGTGAGTGCCCTCTTGGACCTTAGAAGTCACAAAATTAAGAGCATGGATTTGTGGGTGCAGATGTAACTGCTATCATATACCCATACAGATACTCACACACTACCACTCACCCATAGAGTTACTCACACACCTACTCAGCTGCAAATTCTTCAAAACGCTGCAGCACGACTATTGTTGAAGATCCCAAAAATATCAGCCAGTGTCTAAAGCAATCAGGAAGTTACAATGGCTGCAAGTAAGACTGAGAATTACTTTCAAGGCTCTGTGTAGCACGCTGACACGGACGCCGTGATTTTTAAACTCTGGGTAATTGCTAAACCCTTTTTAAATCATTTTACTTCGCTACTTGTCCACATTGCAATTTGCTTTCTTGCACAATCCTTACCTCCTCTGACGCCCTCTCTGGCCGTTGCCTCTCCGGTCCACCACGGGGTTTCCCCGATTGTTGTGGAGAGAGCGCTCGGCAGCAGGCAGCACTTCCGGGCTAGAGGTGGGGGACGCACACTACAAAAGGCAGCCCGGCAGCGAGCTGATTAGATGCACGCTGACACGGACGCTGTGATTTTTAAACTCTGGGGTAATTGCTAAACCCTTTTTAAATCATTTTACTTTGCTACTTGTCCACATTGCAATTTGCTTTCTTGCACAATCCTTACCTCCTCTGACGCCCTCTCTGGCTGCGCGCTCTCCGGTCCACCACGGGGTTTCCCCAATTGTTGTGGAGAGAGTGCTCGGCGGCAGGCAGCACTTTCGGGCTAGAGGTGGGGGGGGCACACTACAAAAGGCAGCCTGGCAGCTACGCGCAGCGGACGCGTGCAGCGGGCGCGCCAAAGGCAAGCCCGTCTGCCCCCGTCCGCGCCAGGACGCCGACAGGAGACAGGAACCCTATCCTCTCGATTGCAAAGGATTTTAACAAACCGAAGGAAACCTACAAGTATACCCGACAGGAGCTTACTGCCCTTAGGTATCCTACCTCCTTGCCAACCTCTTCCATCATAACCTTACTTTGTAGGCACAAATTTCCCACGGTAGTGGAAGGCCCCCTTGCTTGCACCTATTGCAAATTCCACACCATACCACCAGGGCAACGGTATTACTTCCTGCCTCCTCAGACGCTAAGAAAGCTATTTGGAATTGCTTTTTAGCTAATGTCCGCTCTCTCCCCAAGCATGCTATTAATATCTGAGACCTCCTGTCTTCTTCATGCCCAGATATTGGCTTTCTTACCGAAACATGGCTTAAACCAGCCTCCACCCCTGCCATTGCCATTGCACTCCCAGATGGCTATCGTATATTGAAAGCAGACAGGCCATGCAAAAGAGGTGGTGGCATTGCCATTATTTACAGAGACCCTATAAAGACCATCTTGATAGATCAACTCTGTAACGACATCATAGAAATCCTTGTATTCAGAATAGACATCCACTCTCAGTTAAGTTGGAAAGGGGCATTGGTTTACCGCCCGCCTGGTTCACTTCTCCCCTCCCTACCCCTTCTAATAAGCATGATCGCCCCCCGCGCAATATCCTCTAGCAAATTCCTTTTGCTGGGGGATTTTAATATCCACAGTGAGATTGCAGAGGACCCTGAAACAACCGCCCTCATGTCAGAAATGACTGCCCTAGGTTTGACCAAAATCAATAAGGCGCCTACACATACTGCAGGCCAAACTTTAGACCTGGTTTTTTCCAACTCACCAGGCACAATCTACAACACCACCAGTCCTCTTCTGTGGTCGGACCACTCGTTAATCAATTTTAACCTTAACGGCCCATATGAACGTGCAGTCAAGAAAAACTCCACTAGACAGGCTCACCGACAATGGCACAAACTCTCCCCTGACCTCTTCCACGAACAATTCTCTCCCCCCGAGGAGTCAGCCGCAGACACAGTTGACAATCGCCTCATGGCCCTACACAATGCAGTAAGATCTACCATTGATTCCACTATTCCCCTTAAATTTCCTTCTCACGCACCCAAACGCCCCCAGACCCCCTGGTACACACCCATGCTCAGAGAAGAGAAAAGTACATGCTAACAGCTCGAACACCGCTGGCGCCGCACTAAGGATGTCAGCGACAAGAGGAAATTTAAAACCGCCCTCGATATTTACCACAAAAACCGCAAAATAGCCCGGAAAAAGCATATAGCCACCCAATTAGAGCAAGCCGGGAACGGCCCCAAAACTCTCTTCCAGATCCTTAACAGTCTCATCAACCCCATGACCTGCAGCCCCGCTGAAGAACCCACTCAGTTCTTATGCAATGAAATCTCCAATCACTTCTCCCATAAAATCAATGAAATATATAAGAAAATATCTATTTCGCATGCAAATCTCAACCTGAACATAGCTACTGACCCTACTCTCAATCTTCCCAGCCTTCACATCCTGGACAAATTTCCCTCTCTGACTATCCAGGAAACTGAATCCCTGCTCATCACAGCCAAATCAGGCTCTCCTAACGATCTTCTCCCAGCCAAAACGGCAAAAAAACTTGCTGCCGATTTGGCTGCTCCCCTCTGCGCTGTCTTGAACAGTTCCATCAGCGAAGGCAAGGTACCGGCTGAATGGAAAGCGGCTCAAATAATGCCAATTAGGAAAAACAATAAATAGCCCCCTGACATCATCTCCAATTATCGGCCAATTTCTCTGCTCCCCCTCTACAGCAAATTAGTAGAAAAACACATCAACACACACCTCACCAATTTTCTACAATCCTCCAACTGTCTTGACCCCACACAATCGGGAATCCGCCCCAAGTACAGTACTGAAGCCGCCCTAGTCAAAGTGATCGATGAAATTCGCATGCAGGCCGTAGGTCGAGCGGTCATTCTTGTACTGCTCGACCTCTCCGCCGCATTCAACACCATCTCACATCAAATCCTGCTGGACAGACTGGTAACAGCTGGGATCCAGGGCACTGCACTTGACTGGTTAAGGGACTTCCTTAATGGAAGAACACAAACCGTTCAACTTGGTCCCTTTAGCTCTCAAACCACCCCAGTGACTAAGGGAGTACCGCAGGGCTCATGCCTCAGCCCGTCACTATTTAACCTTTATGTCGCCCCACTCACAGCCCTTCTCAGGGACAGCGGGTTTTGCCCCCTCACCTACGCTGATGACACACAGCTTCTCCTCACCTTCGACAAAGATACCCCGAATACTAAAAACATCTTCTCAGAAGGTATGAGGACGATAACAACATGGATGAGCAGGAATTTTCTCCAGCTTATTGCTGGTAAAACGGAGATAATGCTCTTCAGAGATGCAGTATTCACCTGATCCCCCAGCTGGTGGCCGGAAGAATTGGGCCAGGCACCTTCCCCCAAACCAACGGTCAAAAATCTAGGAGTCCTAATTGATAATAAACTCAACTTCAGTGAACACATAGCCACCACAAAACGCGCCTGCTTTCACGCACTGAGTCTCCTCCGTAGAGTCTTTCACTTCCTCCCCTTGTCCACCCGGAAAACTCTAGTTCATGCCCTGGTTCTCAGTCGCTTGGACTTTAGCAATGCTCTGTTGATCGCGGCCAAGGAATCTGACCTGGATAGCCTTCAGGTGGTACAGAATACAGCGGCCCGTCTGGTAACCAGCTCCCCCTACCATACCCCCTCTCTGCCTTTATTGCACAAACTCCAATGGTTGCCAATCCGCTCGAGGATCAAATTTAAAATCTGCTGCCTGGTGTTCAAAAGTCTTAACCAATTAGGCCCAGAGTACCTTTCAAATAAACTGACCAGACACTCTCCCATGTGGACTCTCCGCTCTAGGGGGAAAGGTCTTCTTGTCGTTCCACAAATCAAACAAACCAGATTGGGAGGTAAATCTTTCTCAAATATAGCACCCCAATACTGGAACCAGCTCCCACTGGATATCCGCGCCTCTGCATCAATTACCTTAGCTTCCGGAAAAAACTAAAGACCATATTCTTCTGCTAATACCTGCCCAGATTCCTCACCGGCTGCATCTATAGCGTGGAGATACCCCATGTGGGGTGATTCAGGCGCTCTATAAATGCCACAAATAAATAAATAAAATAAAGCATTACACAACCAAGGTCCAGTTTTTCTTAAAAATATTTCCAGCTGGTATGCCCCAGGTAGAACAATACAGTCTGCAGCAGCCAAATGTGCGGCAGTCCCCAGGTTTAAAATATCTTCTTGGGGTTGAAGAAGTTTTGTAATTGGAGCAGCTAAGGCTTGGAGCTCTCTTCCCCTGCAAATTAGAGCCATGATCAATCTACTGATGTTTGGGAAGGCTCTGAAAACCTGGTTGTTCAATGCAGAATGAGCTTTATTTCCCCTTATCTTAATAGTGTCAAAGCTAGCGCCAAGACGCCTCTGGGCAATCGAGCACTCTTATAAATTCTACTAACATAACAAAGAGTTTATGATCATGGATGTGAATATGAACAAGTGAACAGGATGCCAAGAACTACCTTCCAGCCACAGGCAAAACATGGACTCACCTAGAAATGTTTTGATGGAGTCCTTCCTTGGGAGTTGGCAGCCATCGCGGTGAAGGGTCACCCGTTCATCTACCTCAATCACCTCCTCATAAAGAACTCTCGGCATGAGGATCTCCTAGAAGAGATGTACGTGCAAAAGTATGAGGGTGGGCACTCTAAAACTGGACTCTACATTAACCTCCCATCCCTCAAGCCAAAAAACACACAGTGCATTTTATGAGCTGGAAGTACAAACAAAATGAATACTTTCTCTTAAGTTTATGGAATGTTCTACTGTAAGCTTTCTGAGATCATGGTGAGTCCTTACCATTAATTTGTGGAGAAATTCAAGCCTGACTTTAGTTCTTCTTTACTGCCGTGACCACACCGCAACAGGTTGCACAATCCACTTTCTCTCCCAGTGCCTCACTTACCTTAAATGTTGTATGTGCACCCTTCAAGCATAAAACTTCAAAATCTACGAGAAGAGGGGTACTTGGACACTGCCGAAGAATAATAATTGATACATAACAACCAACCAACCTATCCAGGCCTGGAACAAGCTGGGTCATGCAACTGGCAGCATTGCCCGACATAAGTAATCAGAACCACCACATCTGTTGTTGATGATATAGTAGATATCGGGCCATGGAACCCGCCACTGGCTCCCTTTACAAACATGACTCGATAAAAAAGTATGTACATTGTCTTCTATGGGGTGTATGATCCTGGTCAGAGAAAGTTTTTCCTTATTAATATCTAGTTTCCATTGCTCCCCCTTTCTGTCAAAGTTATGGAGGGGGGATGGGTGCACCTACCATTGTCAATGTCTGATCTTCAGCTTGCATCCTTCCCAGTCTTCTGAATCCTAACTAGATTGTCTAAAATGGTCAGAGTAGACCAGCTGGACCCTGTTTAAGCTGCCACTGCACATCACGCGCATCCAGAAAATCCACTAAACTCCTTAACTAGTGCAGGAGTTGGATCTCAAAATCCACATTTTTGAGAAAAGAAACAATTGCACCCCTAAGTCCCTTACACCAGAAATGAAGTCAAAGAAATCAAACCAAATCACCAGAAAGAAACTAGTGTGCATTATGCTCTGCATCAAAGAAAGACAATCTTATAGAGCAGTCTGGACGAGGTTAAACCTGTATGAGGTGTCATCCGGTAGTGATCATGTTTCTGCTATATTGAAATAAAGACATAAAGCACCCTTTTTGCTGGCTGCCTTCCCTCGAATGGGCCAACCTGCACTGAGGCTCTGTGCTGAAATGAATTTGAATTTTCACTGCAAGACCTTGAGCATAAATAATCAACTGAGACACTCTTCATGTGAAATATGTATGACCTCTGCTAATTGCTCAAAGATCATGAATTTGAATTTGAATTGTTTCTTGTTAAGCGCTCGAATGCCGTGGCGTCTTGGCGCTGGTTATGGTACACAGAACAGGACATCATAAATGAAATATTAGATCCTAGAAAATAGCCATGTTTTCGGCTCCTTCCTAAACATACAGAGGTTAGGCTGGAGTCGAAGTGTAAACGGCATCTTGTTCCACAACTTGGCCACACAGCAGGACAGGAAGTGCCCGCCCCCCCCCCCCCACCTTGCCTTCCGGATTTTTGGGGATACAGACAAGACCCAGCGTGGTGGATCTAAGCGTTCTAGTAGGTGAATACCTAGAAAACAGTTTCTGTATCTCCCAGGAGATTCCTCCGTGAAGGGCCTTGTGTACCAAACAGAGGGACTTAAAATCGACCCTTTGCTGTACCAGGAGCCAATGTAAGGACCTAATGGCATCAGACATGGGGCGACCCTTAGGAATATTCATATGCAATCTAGCTGCAGCATTTTGCAACGATTGCAACTTACTGCTCTACGCTTTATCAATTCCTACGAAAAGCGCATTGCAGTAATCAATCTTGGAGAGAAAAAGTGCCACTACAACAGTCTTTTGAAGTGCCTGTGAGATGAACGGAAATATTTTCCTCAGAGCTATCAGGAGGAAAAAACAAGAAGAGGTCAACTGATTTACCTGAGCTGAAAGTTTGAGTTGATCATCAAGGATCACACCTAGATTCCTAACCTTAGCGACAGGGCATGGACACTCCCCCGCCTCTGTTGGCCACCAACTGTTGTTCCACAGAGAGGGTTCCTTGCCCAACTCAAGGCTCAAGGACCTCAGTTTTATCGGTATTAATTTTCAAAACAATTTGGCTCATCCAGATCATGATGTCTTTCAGACATACATGAAAACTGCTGGCTACCAGCTGTGGTTGTTTAGACACTGATATCGTGAGCTGAGAGTCATCGGCATACATGAGCAAGGAAAAAACATGTTTCCTTACAACATTGGCCAGCGGGGACATATATATATTAAAAAGGGTAGGTGACAGAGCTGATCCCTGCGGGACACCACAAGTGAGATGGAAGGTTTCAGATTGTAAATTATCCCAGTGGATATTTTGTTCTCTGTCTTTTAGAAAAGAGTAAAGGAGGGCTAGAGCGGTATCCTCTATTCCCACGTCTTGCAGCCGCTGCACCAACACCGTGTGATTCACGGTGTCGAATGCAGCCGGCAGATCCAAGAGGATAAGAACCGCTCTGCCCCCCGTATCCACTATCTTCCGTATCCCTTCCGTAGCTAAAATTAAGCCAGTCTCCGTCGAATGGCGAGGCCTAAAGCCATGCTGTGTCGGGTCAAGTAGACTATTCTCTTCCAAGTATTGCATCAGTTCCTTATTTATCGCTTTTTCAAGGATTTTTGCAGGCATCGGTAACCTAGAAATCGGCAGATAGTTTTTAGTCTCTGTAGGATCAAGGGCCGGTTTTTAAGGATTGGCCTGATACAGGCCTGTTTCCATGGACTAGGATATTGTCCGGTTGCTAGAACCTGGTTCAGCAGGGGGGTAAGATGTGTACTCATAAGCTTGGATGCTAAATGGAAGATGGCTGGGGGACAAGGATCGTTTGGAGAGCCTGATTTTGTTGATAAAATGGTTTCTGACTCTCCTCTATGGAGAGTGGCCCAAAAAGTGACAGTCTACAATGTCCTGCCCAGGCTTTCACGGTGGAAGTATTACCACCCGGACTGACAGAAGCAGAATTTAGAAGATCGTTCTATATTAGTTGTACTTTACTCTGAAAAAAGATCATTACACATACAATGCAACTCACAGTAAAATGGTTGGCTCTCCTGGTCGCATGGTATATGGACCCTAGACTGCTGAATTTTCGAAATGGCTCTCCCATCCAACTTTTCCTCAACTATCCTTCGAGCTTGAAATTGCCCAGCTGGTGACATGAGTGTGACACAAAAATTCCTGATAAAATAAATGCACCTGCCCAATTTGTTACACTCCAGTTGCAGCCCAGCTTCTTCACCCACTGTGTTCTTGACACGTGGTACGCAGACCCCTGGGGTCTGCAAAGCTCAGAGGGGTCCGCAACTGTTTACAAAATTAAATAAATGTTTAAATATTAATGAAGTATATATATATATATATATATATATATATATATATATATATATATATATATATATTCAACAATTATCGGTTCAGGTCTCCCTCCGTATTCGGCGCTTCATGCAGGTGCGTCGCTTCATGCGGTGGAACCAAAACCGCTTAATATTCCAACTCGGTCCCCCAAAGACCGCAAAATCCACTGGGAAACAATTGAAGCCGCCACTCAAGATTGTATGAGACAACTTAATTTATTCTTAAATCCATTACAGCTTATTCACAGCACAAAAACCAACGCGTTTCGTTAGCTCCCCACTAACTTGATCACGGTAGTGGGGAGCTAACGAAACGCGTTGGTTTTTGTGCTGTGAATAAGCTGTAATGGATTTAAGAATAAATTAAGTTGTCTCATACAATCTTGAGTGGCTGGAGTGGCGGCTTCAATTGTTTCCCAGTGGATTTTGCGGTCTTTGGGGGACCGAGTTGGAATATATATATATATATATATATATATATATATATATTCACTGAAAAAACCATAGGTTAGAGACCATATATAGTTAGGAATTAGCATTTAAAAAACCTTGAAAATTCACTGAAAAAACCATAGGTTATAGACCATATATAGTTAGGGATTAGCATTTAAAAAACCTTATTTTACTCACACAAAACCATTGAAATTCCATATATAGTTAGTTGCACTAAATATATATCGCGCACCCGCAATCCACTGCTGATGATGTCACATATTACATCATTCATGACATGGTCAGTGACATCACTGATGACATCACTGATGACATCTCAAATGACATCACTGATGACATCAACCAGTGACTGTGTGTTTCTGTAAAGTTTAAATATGTTTTACATATTGAAGAATGAGTAGATGTAGAAGTGTCTGGATGAAGGATTTAGTAGGTGCGTGACTGACTGTATGAGTGAGTGATTAAATGTGTCTCACTGAGTGCATGGGTTAGTGACTAAACTGTCTTAATTTGTGCATCATTATGTCTGTTGTTCTGTAAACTGCTGCATGTGTTGGTCAGTAGCTATATGAGTAACTATATGGGTTATTGATTGATTGCCCAAGTATTTGTATGGGAGACTGAGTGTGTGTGGCTGGCTGGGAGGTGTGTGACTCTGTGCAGATCAATGTGTACTTGTATCAATGATTGTATAAGAGAGTAAGTATGTGTTAGTATATGTTTCAAAATGTAAGGTGCTCTATGTTTAACTGTATAGATTAGAAAATGGAAGTGTGATTGATTATTTACAGGACTGACTAGGTGTGTGAGTAACTCCATGGATGAGTGGCAGAGTGTGAGTGTCTGTATAGGTGTATGAGTGCATATGATAGTGTTGTAAAGATGAGTGATTGTATGTATGAATGATTGTATGGGTAAACGAGTGAATGTGTGTGTAAACATAGGAATCACTGAGTGCGTATGTAGTAACTAGTATTGGTGTGTCAATGGTTTCAAAAATTATACTCTGTATTTAACACTGGGTGTAACAGAGATTATATTAAAGTGTGAGGAGATGCATTGTATTGTCACATGAATGATATCATCAGTGATGTGGTCATTGATGTCAAATGAGATGTCATCAGTGATGTCATCAGTGATGTCATTTGAGATGTTATCAGTGATGTCATTTGAGATGTCATCAGTGATGTCATAAGTGATGCCATTTGAGATGTCATCAGTGATGTCATCAGTGATGTCACTGACCATGTCATGAATGATGTAATATGTGACATCATCAGCAGTGGATTGCGGGTGCGCGATATATAGTTAGTGCAACTAACTATATATGGAATTTCAATGGTTTTGTGTGAGTAAAATAAGGTTTTTTAAATGCTAATCCCTAACTATATATGGTCTATAACCTATGGTTTTTTCAGTGAATTTTCAAGGTTTTTTAAATGCTAATTCTTAACTATATATGGTCTCTAACCTATGGTTTTTTCAGTGAATTTCAATGGTTTTTTAATAGCAAATATCATAAGCTGTCGAATGTCAAGTACGTGGTAAGTAAAAACATTTTCGTGTTTATGCACACTGATCTGCTTTGAATGCTGCCCCCCCTCCCCCTCATTTCTATTAGGAGTACTCTCTCTTTGCAGATAGTGAAGGGTAGTTAACGCAGGCCTTTGCCCCCGTTGTAATCCGTCGTGCCTGCTTCTCTCTCCATTTGATTGATTGTTATCCAAGCATTTACTGTTTTAGAATTGGTTCTCTTTGGTTCATTCTCTATTTACAAACAAGCACAGAGTCGCAATACTCTGTTTAGTCTTTGCAGATAGCGAAAAATCGTGTAAAAAAACAAAAGGAATCGAGCAAAATCAGTAGGCCACTAATGGGATCTCTTTTTGACCTCGCTAAAATAGAAACATTAGGAACAACCCCTTATGACAAACACGAAACTATTGAGATGAACTGAACTCCACACCATGATGGCTGCAATACAGCTCGGCTCCGCCACCCACCCCGCCCAAAATAACGATAAACTCTATGCAAATATTACAAATATATACAACACACCAGCAAAGTAACAGGGTAAAACATTTTATTAAACAACTATTTACATAACTATTTTATACTTTTTGTTGCCCGATCCGGCTAGCTCAATCGATCGAGCATGAAACTCATGCACTCTGATGGTTCAAAGTTTTGAGGAGTGCTTGTAACACTGTCTGAAGCCTATTTGCACTTGCTTCAGCTTCACTATTCTCAAAGTAAAGTGGGGGCTGTTTGAGGACGTGACTGCATTTGTGAACAATGTAATGCGGTGCCACCCTGAACCGCTTGACGGAGGCCCCCCGAGGGACGGTGTGATGGCGCGGACTCGGAGGGGGCGCTTGGCTCCGGCTCCCTCCCCAAGTCGTGTTCTCCTGGTGTAGCCTGAGATCGCCCCCGACATAGGTGGCCGGCTCCCGGGATCAAGCGGAACTTTTTGCCTTTTGGTAACTCTTCCATTCTTGACCTTGTCCCACAATCCGTTTCACCTAAAGACACGCTGTAGTGGGGCGGCCCTTTACCATTTCAGTTGCCATTCCGCCCGCTTTTGCTACACGACTACAGCGTCTCGCTCACCATGTAGTTGAGTTGCTCCCGCTCTTGCGGTGCAGCGATAGCCGGCTGCCACAGTACTCTCAAAATGGCGGCCGGCTCTTCAGATTTGGGCGTGGTCCACTAAAATTGCCCTGCGACACCTTGGAACTCGGACGCTTGTCTGCTAGAGATTGGGCTCCATTCTCGAAAGCGTCCCCTCAGCCTTGAAGATTCTACAAAAGTCTTGGGGGCCCCCGACTCCCGCAGGCTTCTGGTGGGGAGCGGCTAGCATTATTGCTCGTCGAATGGCCACGACGGAGCTACGAAATGGTGGTGCTCTCATGCTAACGCCAGCTTCAGTCTGAAACATCCAGAAACACTGTAGACTACCAATTCGATCAGTTCCGGTAGCGCCCCAACGTGACCCGGTAGAGAAGAACTAGCCCTCCCCTCTTTCACTGATGGTTCTTGTTGCCTGTCCCTTCTGTTGTCATTTAACAGAACTATTTAGCCTGCTGAAAGGGGTTGTGTTCCGACCGCTGGTTGGTGGAGACATTTTGACTATATTCTGGACCTGCGTTGTCGCGTAATGCGTCATATGACGCGCCGCGTTAGCGCATCCGGAAGTGATCCGGGGCGCGACGCGCAGCGCGTAACGTAAGCATAACAGGTCATGTGACTTGTTAATAAAACTTTTCATTGGTTCATTTTACTTTTCTTATTCTAATGATGAAAGGCTTGGTCATATGACCTCAAAATTACGCTTTTTATTACTTTCGAACATTATTTTTTCTTAAATATATGTTATAATGTTCCAGGCTAATGTACTTTCCCGGAAAATTTACAACTGTCCTGCAAGTAAAATATATTCCTTTTTCGAGAAAAAGGGCGTTTCTTCGTCCCATGACGGAGCCGTTGAGCAAAAGAGGGTCGGCCTGCTGTCTTAGTCGCCGATACGCCTGAATATGAGATTCTTATCGATCACTTTATGTTGCAGGAGTAGAAAACACAACAGCCCTTGACCATTTATCTTTACTGCGTTCCTGCGTATTATACCTTTTACCCTTCATGTAATTGGTCTGCTTTATTTCACTTGCCTTTTACTGATTCTAAAACAGTGACTATTATTAAAAACTTTACCAATGTATATACTACTACCATGTTTTCTTTTAAAAACCTTTATTGTGAAAATGTCATTATACAAATACGGGCCTATAACCACGTGCGCCGGCCACGGAGCAAACTGTAATCGTATATGATGAGTAGACATTTACACTGTAGAGGAACGTAACGGGCGGGCCATTAGGTTGCAAGAACTAAAGTGTCTAACAGTTGCGGAATCGGTGGACGTACATTTTATAATTAAAATACGACAGGGCCAGTTACAATAAAATTATCTAGATATACATTTGCGGGCAAGTACCATGGGTGACGTTAATTCGAACTTTCAATAGTACAGTAATCAATAACACATCAGAACTTAATATCAATAGGGATATCGAAATATTCAATCTATTCTCGTCCCCGCCCGCCATGTGCTTCAAAACTGCATACGTATCTCGTGATATCAAGGTTGTGCAACCAGTACACAACAAGGAGTTACGACTCCCATTTATTCCGGTGCCATTTTGGGCGAGGACGGGCAGGTCCAGGATATAGTCAAAATGTCTCTACCAACCATCGACTATGATGATGTTCATATGCTGTATTTATTAGAGTAACACTCATCTGTCCACATGAAATTAATTTGCCACAATCTAAACATGTCATTTTAATCTTTCCAAAGTTCTTCTAAATATTTGGGACCGTTTCCCTTGCCTCTGATGCTGTCAGTGCCACTTCTTTGATGAATGTACTGGCAGGTCGGGGGTTCTCCTCCAAATCTCTCTTTTATGCAGCACTATAATTAATCGGTGCCACCTCTCCATATGACGATGCATGGTATAGTTACCATAACTATATTTTTTTTCGGTTCCTCTGGAGAGTACATCGTGGCAGATGAAGCGTGTAACGTACCGGGCATTTACCTTTTTTTGCATGTAGAGGAAAGGAAAAAGAATTCGAGCGTCCGAGTTCTAAGGTGTCCCAGGGCCATTTTAGTGGACCAGGCCCAAATCCAAAGAACAGGCCGCCATTTTGAGAGTCCTCTTGCAGCCGCCTGTCGCTGTAGCATCAAGAGCGGCCGAAACTCAGCTGAATGGCAACTGAAACGGTAAAGGGGCGCCCCACTACAGCAGACGAGCCTCCACCTAGGAAGGCCCGTTCACGCCGCCTCCCCCCCCCCCCTTCGGGCACCCCACGCCGTTATTCGGAGCAGGATTGTAGGATGGCCACACCAGTACGGCAACTTGCTAGACACCACCACGGTGCCTACCGAATCTCAGCGCCTTGTGGTGTCTTCTATTCAGAAAACATTGTTGTGCTGCCTTCGACCTATTCGCCGCAAGTGCGCACGCAACTCAGCTGCATAGCTTGCTAGAAACCACCTCGGTGCTAACCGAATCTCAGCGCCTTGTGGTGTCTTCTATTCCAAAAATATTGTTGCGCTGCCTTTGGCCCCATTCGCACATCGGTCCGCTACTGCCGCCATCTCACAGGCCAACGGGGCGCCCCACGCCGACTTTCAGCATTGTAGGATGGCCACACCAGTGCGACAACTTGCTAGACACCACCTCGGTGCCATCCGGATCTTGGCATCTCAGCGCCTTGTGGTGTCTTCTATTCCGAAAATATTGTTGCGCTGCCTTTGGCCCCATTCGCACATCGGTCCGCTACTGACGCCATCTCACAGGCCAACGGGGCGCCCCACGCCGACTTTCAGCATTGTAGGATGGCCACACCAGTGCGGCAACTTGCTAGACACCACCTTGGTGCCATCCGGATCTTGGCATCTCAGCGCCTTGTGGTGTCTTCTATTCAGAAAATATTGTTGCGCTGCCTTTGGCCCCATTCGCACATCGGTCCGCTACTGCCGCCATCTCACAGGCCAACGGGGCGCCCCACGCCGACTTTCAGCATTGTAGGATGGCCACACCAGTGCGACAACTTGCTAGACACCACCTCGGTGCCATCCGGATCTTGGCATCTCAGCGCCTTGTGGTGTGTTCTATTCCGACAATATTGTTGCACTGCCTTTGGCCCCATTCGCACATCGGTCCGCTACTGACGCCATCTCACAGGCCAACGGGGCGCCCCACGCCGACTTTCAGCATTGTAGGATGGCCACACCAGTGCGGCAACTTGCTAGACACCACCTCGGTGCCATCCGGATCTTGGCATCTCAGCGCCTTGTGGTGTCTTCTATTCCGAAAATATTGTTGCGCTGCCTTTGGCCCCATTCGCACATCGGTCCGCTACTGCCGCCATCTCATAGGCCAACGGGGCGCCCCACGCCGACTTTCAGCATTGTAGGATGGCCACACCAGTGCGACAACTTGCTGGACACCACCTCGGTGCCATCCGGATCTTGGCGCGTTGTGCTGCCTTCGGCCTATTCGCACATCGGTCCGCTACTGACGCCGCCTCACGTGCCAACGGATTTTCTACGCTTTTTATACCCTATGCCGCATAACAGGTCATGTGACTTGTTTAAAAAACTTTTCATTGGTTCATTTTACTTTTGGTTTCCTAATGATGGAAGGCTTGATCATATGACCTAAAAATAACACTTTTCATAGGATGAAAACTATTTTTTTTTCCCAAACGATGAAAGCCCCACCTTGTTTCTGGATGTTTCAGACTGAAGCTGGCGTCAGCATGAAAGCACCACCATCTCGTGGCTCCATCGTGGTCATTCCGCGAGCAATCATGGCAGCCGCTCCCCACCGGAAGCCTGCAGGAGTCGGGGGCCCCCAAGACTTTTGTAGAATCCTCAAGGCGGAGGGGACGCTTTCGAGAATGGGGTCCAAGACCTAGCAGACAAGCGTCGAATTTCCAAGGTGTCCCAGGGCCATTTCAGTGGACCAGTCCCAAAAAGGAAAGAGCCTGCCGCCGTTTTGAGAGTCCTGTGACAGCCGCCTATCGCTGCACCGCAAGAGTGGGCGCAACTCAGCTGAATTGCGGATTTTGACACAGTGGACCAAAAGCGGACGGAATGGCAACTGAAACGGTAAAGGGGCGCCCCACTACAGCAGACGAGGCTCCACCTGGGGAGGCCCGTTCACGCCGCCTCCCCCCCCCCCGGGGCGCCCCACGCCGTTATTCGGAGGGCGGCAACTCAGCTGAATTGCGGATTTTGACACAGTGGACCAAAAGCGGACGGAATGGCAACTGAAACGGTAAAGGGGCGCCCCACTACAGCAGACGAGGCTCCACCTGGGGAGGCCTGTTCACGCCGCCTCCCCTCCCCCCCCCCCGGGGCGCCCCACGCCGTTATTCGGAGGGCGGCAACTTACTGGACATCACCTTGGTGCCATCGTTCTGCTGCCTTGGAACTATTCGCACAACAGACCGCTACTGATGACCCACCCCCCGCGACGCCCCACGCCGGATACCGAAATCAGTGCGGCACCCAGGCAACATCACCTGGGTGCCGTCCAGAAATCTGGACGTTGTGCTGCCTTGGGACTATTCGCACAACCGACCGCTACTTCCTTCTTTTTCCCTAAAAATGTTTAAATGTTTTTACTGTTTTTGTTTTGTTGTATATATTTATAAGTTATTAAAGTTTTATAATCCTACTACTTTGTTGGAGTGCTATATATTTTTAATGTGACACATAATTGTAAAAACTTTGATGTACAAAGAGTCATCCCTGGAATCTTCCACTTCAGGCTCTGTCCCCTCCCCAATCACAATACAGGATGGTTTTCAGATAGTAGGAACGCGTGTGGTGTGACGGATCTCATCGGGTGTGGGCCTTGATCTACTATAACTCCTTTGAAGAGGGGTGATTCTTTACAGCTGGGGCCATAAACTACATCTGCAGGGCTAGCTGATAGCCTGGGACCGGCCTGGACAATCGGACACAGAGGAAGAGGAGTGTCAGGGGGTGCGGTAGTGAATAGGGCGAAAGGGAGGTGTCGGGCGGGCACAGGGTGTGATTCTCAGGGAAGAGCAGCGCAGATGGGGGGAGGTTTATTGCCCATGCATAAGACAGAGAGCGGGGGTGACCAGTGCCTGGGGGAGATGCTTGCGAGGGTGGGGAGCCATGCTAAGGATCGACAGCGTGCAGAGAGTGGGTCTGGTCAAGTCATCTAAAATGGCTGCCGTGCACGACAAAAGTGTGGCATTTGAAAAAAGGCAAGATGGCGCAGACAATGTTTTTCAACACTTCCTGATTTCCTTCGAATCGAACGTTAACAGACGTTGGGGCATATTACCAAAGTTAAGCGATATTTATCCCTAACGATGCTTAGCAACGAATTTTTTACCGCTAAGCATCGTCAGAAATTATCGCAGATAACCTTGCTATTATCAAGGTTTATCGCAAATGCGATAAAAAACTGCCGCAATGCATTAATATCGCTGAAAAGTCAGCGATATTCATGCATTACCGAGCTAATGCTCTTAGCCATGTTATCCACCTCCCATTGGATAACATGGCTAAGAACTGTTTAGGGCAGGTGTTACTTTTTGGAGATATTCGCGCTTAGCGCGAATATCTCCAAAAGTTGGTAATAGGAGATAGCGATGTTAGCGACTGTTTCCAGTCGCTAACATCTTGGCATGCCCACTTTGCATGTCATTAGTGATAAATATCACTGACATGCAAAGTGGGGCCCAAGATGGTCGCTATCTCCTACTAGCGGTCGCTAACTGGTGTTAGCGACAGCTAGGTAATACGGAGATAATTTTATCTCCGCTTTCTTGGCTTTTAAAGCCAAAAAAGCGGAGATAAACCCCCTTGATAATATGCCCCGTTATCTCTCCCACACTACCGGTCCCCCTGGGCTTAAACGCCGAGATGGTAGGGACTGCATCCCGTGAAGATAGGCCGAGACGTCACTCAGCAGAAAAAAAAAGTTTAAAAAAGTCTATAAACATACAATAAGTTAAAAGTCAATCATTCTTCATTCCTCGTAGTACGCTCCCCAGTCCGCTTCCCGTTACGCTAACCGGGCGCACCCCACCAAAAAAACGATTTTTTTTTTTTTTTTGCCCCGCGGAGCCCTTTTAAAGCCTCCACATCAAACCTATGGGGTCAGGGAGGATCTACTATGCCCCCTTATGGTCATTTGCCCCTTCGCTTTGGCCTCCTCTTGTCTCTCGATCCTACCGAGAGACAAGATGGCGGCCGCTACGGACTGTTTGGAATGTTTACAGACGCCGGAGAACCAATCAGGTTCGCTTCACAAAGCTCCGTAACGCGAAAAGTACGCGAACTGGAGCGCTGCCCGTTCCGCTGTTACAGATATATATCTTTTTTTGAACGTTAATTTCTCAAAATCCACTGGAGCACATATATTGAGACCCAGCAAAGGCACATCGGGCTACCAGTCCCTACAATTTTGCCAAGTTTCGTGCAAATCCATTCAGCCGTTCGATTATTATTATTATTTTTTTTTTTTGCCCCGCGGGGCCCTTTTAAAACCTCCACATCAAACCTAGGGGGTCAGGGAGGATCTACTATGCCCCCCCCTTATGGTCATTTTCCCCTTTGCTTTGGCCTCCTCTTGTCTCTCGATCCTACCGAGAGACAAGATGGCGGCCGCTACGGACTGGTTGGAATGTTTACAGACGCCGGAGAACCAATCAGCTTCGCTTCACAAAGCTCCATAACGCGAAAAGTACGCGAACTGGAGCGCTGCCCGGTCCGCTGTTACAGATATATATCTTTTTTTGAATGTTAATTTCTCAAAATCCACTGGAGCACATATATTGAGACCTAGCAAAGGCACATCGGGCTACCAGTCCCTACAATTTTGCCAAGTTTCGTGCAAATCCATTCAGCCGTTCGGGCTAAAAGTGAGGCCAACCGCCCTATGGAAAACTCAATGTTAAAAACACATTTTGGGACCCCCCTTTTTTCTCGGCCCCCCCTTGACGAAACCCCCCCAAATTTTCAGGGGCTGCTCAGGAACAAAATGTTCCATTTTCCTGAAAATTTCAGCCAATTCCGTCCACAAACGCCAAAGTTATTAGACATAGATTTTTCAAAAATCCCATAGAGAAAAAATCCTAACTATATATACCTACTGGCGACCGCCAGTAGGTAATATATATATATATATTCCAGCTCCAAAGTACCCAACGTACAAAGGAGCACCCGGACCTCAGCTGCCCACAAGGAGCCTTAAATGGTAAGAACGCCTTCAGCACAGCGATATCCTTTAACTGTTCAAACTGCCCTGGATGCCTGACGCGTTTCGAAGTGTCCCCACTTCTCTTCAGAGGCTTTGGCAGTTATGAAGGAGCGCTTGAGGCACCACACCCCTTCTTGCTTAGATGCACGCCCAGGATGGGACTTATGGGACTTGTAGTGCCTCACGTCACACTAATGTTCAGTCGGTGACATTTCAAGCCCACAGATGGGCCTCGCTGTGTGGAATTCGTGCAAAATCCATGCGCTGCTGTCCCATGTTCTCGGCCCGTAGTCAAGACCGCATGACCCCCGGTTCTTTCAGGGTGGTGCTCCTTCCGCGGCATGGGTCCCCGCGTAAATATTCCAGCTCCAAAGTACCCAACGTACAAAGGAGCACCCGGACCTCAGCTGCCCACAAGGAGCCTTAAATGGTAAGAACGCCTTCAGGACAGCGATATCCTTTAACTGTTCAAATTGCCCTGGATGCCTGGCGCGTTTCGTAGTGTCCCCACTTCTCTTCAGAGGCTTTGGCAGTTATGAAGGAGCGCTTGAGGCACCGCACCCCTTCTTGCTTAGATGCACGCCCAGAATGGGACTTATGGGACTTGTAGTGCCTCACGTTGCGCTAATGTTCAGTCGGTAACATTTCAAGCCTTCGGAGCTGGAATATATATATATATATATATATTACCTACTGGCGGTCGCCAGTAGGTATATATAGTTAGGATTTTTTCTCTATGGGATTTTTGAAAATTCTATGTCTAATAACTTTGGAGTTTGTGGACGGAATTGGCTGAAATTTTCAGGAAAATGGCACATTTTGTTTCTGAGCAGCCCTTGAAAATTTGGGGGGGGTTCGTCAAGGGGGGGCCGAGAAAAAAGGGGGGTCCCAAAACGTGTTTTTAACATTGAGTTTTCCATAGGGCGGTTGGCCTCACTTTTAGCCCGAACGGCTGAATGGATTTGCACGAAACTTGGCAAAATTGTAGGGACTGGTAGCCCGATGTGCCTTTTGTAGGTCTCAATATATGTGCTACAGTGGATTTTGAGAAATTAACGTTTAAAAAAAGATATATATCTGTAACAGCGGACCGGGCAGCGCTCCAGGACGCGTACTTTTCGCGCAACGGAGCTTTGTGAAGCGAAGCTGATTGGTTCTCCGGTGTCTGTCAACATTCCAAACAGTCCGTAGCGGCCGCCATCTTGTCTCTCGGTAGGATCGAGAGACAAGAGGAGGCCAAAGCGAAGGGGCAAATGACCATAAGGGGGAATAGTAGATCCTCGCTGACCCCCTAGGTTTGATGTGGAGGTTTTAAAAGGGCCCCGCGGGGCAAAAAAAAATAATAATAATAATAATCGAACGGCTGAATGGATTTTCACGAAACTTGGTAAAATATTAGGGACTGGTAGCCCGATGTGCCTTTGCTAGGTCTCAATATATGTGCTCTAGTGGATTTTGAGAAATTAACGTTCAAAAAAAGATATATATCTGTAACAGCGCTCCGCTTCGCGTAACGGAGGTTTGCGAAGCTGATTGGTCATTCTGTCACTGGGCTATAGTTGGGCTACATCTGGCTGATATTTGGGCTACATTTGTTTTTTTTGTCTCTGGCGGCCATCTTTGGGCTACATTGGGCTACATTGGGCTTCATTGGGCTACATTGGGCTACATTTGGGCTCCAACATATATATAGGCCAATGTAGCCCAATATATATTTTTCAAAGTTAATTTTCGTAAAAACCACTGGAGACATAGCAAAGGCACATCGGGCTACCAGTCCCTACAATTTTGCCAAGTTTCGTGGAAATCCATTCAGCCGTTCGAGCTAAAAGTGAGTACAACCGCCCTATGGAAATGAAGGAAATGAATGGGTAATTTGTAATTAGCAAATAGCTAATCGCAAACTAGGAATGGTAAAGAATCGCTATTTATTCCTTAAAGTTCGCTATTTAGGAAATGCAAAAAACTTTGATGATACATATGGCGGTTCATCTCGAACAAGATAAGAAGCATAGGGATAGATTTATGATGACTGGCGCATCACCAGGGATGTGTTAGTCATTCTGTGCCGCTGTTCCGTCACCTATGGTGTGCTGCATTTACAATGCGGCGCATCATGGGGCAAAAACAGCACAGATGCGTGATGTAACTGTGCCGTAAAGGTGGCGCATTGCTGGAGTTGTATCGCAAGTGTGATGAAGCTCCAGGAAGGGTCGGGGGTGCTCCTGTTGCAGGGTTTCTGTTCTCACACAGAACTGTGGACAGAGGATTGGAACCTCGGCGAATTAGGGTGCCCCAAAACTCACCTTAGTACTCAAAAACCCCTTAGCAAGCTAGGTACAGTGTCACATTGGATATAACAAACTCTCAATGTTTAGACAATCCAGAATATGAACTTATAGTACCTCAGGATACGTGGAACTCATGAACAGTCGGTCGTTATATATTTCTTAGAAACCAGAACATGGAGTTAAGAAGAACACATGTGTATTTGAAATGTTTATTTACTAATGCCGTCTTCTCAGGCGTAGTATCTTAGATAATACAAGTACACATATTATCAGTAGCAAAATTACCAGCATAGTTACTAGTACATAAAAAGCGAATGGTGACAGTATGTTAACATGCTGTAAATGAATAAGAGTTATCAACACTTATAAGCAGCCACGGGCCGTGGAGGGAGTTACGGTGGGGCAGGGAGGCGGGGAGGGGGAGGGGCAGGGTGGAGAGGGCTCCACCCTGCCCCTCCCCCTCCCCGCCTCCCTGCCCCATCGTAACTCCCTCCACGGCCCGCGGCTGCTTATATCTCACCCTCCCTAATACACATATTATATTATTTGCTAAGAAGGTCTCTTTGTGTTGGTTTAGGGCGTGCCCATACTTTAGTGTCTTAGATTTGAAGGAATCACATCAGCATACACCAGCTCTCTCTTCATGTGAACCGCATCAAGTGTTGTGTATGTGTGTTCGGCAAAGCAATATAAAACCCGCCTCATGCCCAGAATTGGCAGAAGCTGCACTTATGTTATGAGTATGAAGTCGTGGAGATCAGACCTCATAACAATTCTGTATCGTGTTGTTCTTGAAACTTCAGCACTCGCTGTACAGATATAGTTTAACAAGTAAAGCAGATAGTAGAGCAATAACATATTATTCTCATGTAAATCACGATGAACTATTAGGTTGAAAGCTAAAGCAACAACTAAGTGTCGTGTGCAGAAGTTGCAAAAAAGGAAAAATGGCGTTTAAACCGGTAATGAGCCCATGCTAACTTAACACGGTGTAAAGATATCCAGGACCTAGATGACACCTCCCCATGATCCGGAAACGAACTGAATAAGATAATAGAAGTGCCATCTCATGAGAGCAGATTGCAACTTTATATGTGGACGGTCCGCAAGGTAAAATATTAAAAACTAGGAAAATTTAATGCTAAAGAAAAATAAAACAGCCAAGTACTTTATCGAGTCTTAAGCCAATAGGCAAGCTAAATAATAAAAACTTGACAAATAAGTCAATGAATTGTCAATGAAATGCTAGTACTCAGCATATCAAAAATGAAAAAGGTCTATGACATAACTGTGTATGCAAAATAAGCTGCAACAGCCTCCAATAGGAAGTCACCGTCTTCATCCGAAAAGAGTTCAGCCATCCAATTTAAAAGCGGAAAAGAACATACGTGCTCTCCCAGCACCGGATCCTCTATCACCATCAGAGGACAGCTCGGTGGGTTTTCAAGAAAGCTCTGTTCCAAGAAAGACTGTGTTGCCGCCAGTAAATTCCAGGGACCAATTAGTCCATGCATCAATGCCACAGCCATAATCCTTTCGCCAGGACAAACCAACTCGTGAGTAATGATAGGAGTCATCAGCTGATTAAAGTCGACGTCAGGAGAAACCGGTCCGCAGAGACACAAATCAATGGCCCAATCGAAATCACAGGTCAGGCAGTGAAATACAGGCTGGACACAGGTGAAGTAGGAGAATCGAAAAGATAATCCATATGCCGTGCTTAATATCGCCAACGGCATTGTGCCATAATATTCTAGCATGCGATTGCGGAACAGTGTCAGCAGCTGCAGGGCGGGAGGTTGCATAGGAGGGACATCCATATTTAAAAATGTAAAAAAGCACAAGAGCGTCCGCTGGTAATGCAAGTAAAAATGGCAATCCACGAAGCAGAGTGGAAAAAATAGAATGAAAGAAAGCAGGGATGACTCCAAAGATTTTCTCAAATGAAGTCACGAGACCACTGGTAACAACTTTAAAAAAGTGCGCCAGGGCCTTTGTGGAGGATGCGCTAAAGATAGTCCGAACCATCTTGCTGAAATGGAAAGGCAAATCTGAATTGAAAAGGGTCTGCACCTCTGTACGGGTGTTCGCTATGTGAAGCACGAAAGTTTCACGGGCCGAACTCAAGGCCACCTCTCTCTGAGACAAAAGAGCTCTTATTCTTGCCATGCCGTTGAAATCTGCTCCCAAGGTTGGTATTTGTGGCGAGATTGAAAACTCCCTATGTTCATGTGTGGGAGGAAATAGAACATTTCTGCAGCAAATAACCCGTTCACTTACTGTTACGATAAAAGGAATACTTTTAATTAACCCAGAACAATCTTCATTATTGAGCATCAAATAACTACCATTTTCCAACAACTTGAACGTGGGGATGATAGCAGGAACTGGCGTGCCTTGCAACACGCAAGCCATATTTGGTCGGTGTTTGTTGCATGAACCGTGTAACTGTATGTGCCTACACATTAGTGAATGATCTGGCGTCTCAGTGCATTCCTCTCCATTCAGATAAACTTCTTGATCATCTTTGAAACATCTGTATGTGTATGGAAGCGACCAGACCTCATGAAGAAAAGCACTACCTAAAGGTTCATAACGACCTATTGGTATATATTTCATACAATTTGAAAACTTATATAAAGCAAAAGGCAGCGTTATTAAACCGTGGATAAGGCACGTTGCCAAAAAACCCGCAATCCTCTGCTGATGATGTCACTGAGCATGTCATGAATGATGTAATATGTGACATCATCAGCAGTGGATTACGGGTAATAGTATCTCTAGTTTACTCCCCTATAGCTGTCTTTCTTTTAACATAAGTGTCTGTTTCCTTCCCCTATACTTACTGTTTTTGGTTCGCTTCCGGTTCGCGTACCGGCGAGCGAACTGGGAAGCGAACTAAGAGAAATAGAGGTTGGCACAGTTCCAAATATTGTACCAATTTTTTAATAACGGGGAGGTAGTTCTGAAAAGAACTTTTTTTTATTGTTTTTGTTGTTTTATATTTTTTTTATTATTTTTCGGAATTTTTTTTACTTTTTTTGAATTTTTCTGAACAGTTTTATATTTTTTGGGGTTTTTCTTGGAGGGGGCAATGAAAACGATTCATTGTAAAGGGCTCAACAGGAGCAACAAAACAAAAAAAAGTATTTATTATTTTGGGCGTTTCGTACAAACTTGCATATGATAGTCAATAGCTCTGTTGATCAGAGTGATGCTTCTTTCTCCGTAGCAAATGAATCCATCGCAATATACGCAGATGTGTTTTACTTCACCAAATCTCATTTGTATATTTGGCACCATCTCCCTGCCCTCTGGTCCCGTTACTTCCGGTACAACAGATCTTCTGGCCATAATAGGGAGATTATCTAGGTCGTTCCGAAACTGTGCAGCACTGTAGTTGTTAGGTTGCCACCTAGTCATATGGCGATGCATTGTGTAGTTTCCGAAACTGTATTTTTTCTCGGTTCCTCTGGACAGTCTATCTTGACATATAAGGCAAGTTACGTATCTTGCATTTACTTTTTTCTGACCTTTGGGAATTTTAAAAAATTGCCAAATGAAGTTTTCTTTCCGGTGAGACGTCCTGGGCTCCTCAGGCAAAAACTGCCTCTCTTCGTGCTCGTCGTTCTGTTCCTCTTCTTCCTCTTCTTGTTGAATTATAACTTGAGCAGGTGGTCCACTCTTCCTTGGATGTGGTGGAGGTGGTGGGGAAGCACCAGCTGAAGCTACTAAAGAAGCCATTGCTCAGTGATCACAAAGGGTCTTTCTCTCACAATGATGAAAGTCAGAGTGAGGAAAGAAGGAGGGATTTTCATCATTTGGGAAAAACAAGAGTTCTCAACCAATGGAAAGTGTTCATTTTAGATTATATGACCTAGTCTTACATCATTAGGAAACCAAAAGTGAAATGAACCAATGAAAAGTGTTATTACCAAGTCACATGACCTGCTGTGTTTACGTTAAGCGCTTTGCAGGGCCTCCCGGTTTGCTTCCAGAAACCTGCGCTTTGCGACTCGCTTCGCGTACCAGTTCGCTAACGTAGCACGTCATATGACGTATCACGCGACAACGTGAAACGTCATGCGGACGGGAGGCGTCACGATGTTGTTTTCTAACGCGGCAGTTGCGGTAAAGAAACGTTTACCGGCTCGCGGTCTATTTCGCGGCATCAAGGTCAGCTAACGGGAAGCTTCCCGATTCGCGAAGCGGGAACGAAGAAAAAAAAATATTTAAAAAAAAAATTATTCATAAACATATAAAATATATTTTTGGATTTAAAGAAGAATACATTTTACAGCTACAGATATTAGCTGTTAAAAAACCAATGAAATTCACTGAAAAAACCATAGGTTATAGACCATATATAGTTAGGAATTAGCATTTACAAAACCTTGAAAATTCACTGAAAAAACCATAGGTTATAGAACATATGTAGTTAGGAATTACAGAATTTGAGATGTCATCAGTGATGTCATCAGTGATGTCACTGACCATGTCATGAATGATGTAATATGTGACATCATCAGCAGTGGATTGCGGGTGCGCGATATATAGTTAGTGCAACTAACTATATATGGAATTTCAATGGTTTTGTGTGAGTAAAATAAGGTTTTGTAAATGCTAATTCCTAACTATATATGGTCTATAACCTATGGTTTTTTCAGTGAATTTTCAAGGTTTTGTAAATGCTAATTCCTAACTATATATGGTCTATAACCTATGGTTTTTTCAGTGAATATATATATATATATATATATATGCAGAATGCAAAACTATAATTTTAAAACACTCTGTAAATCTAAAGGAATTTGAAAATGGAGGCTAAAAATTAAGTTGGTGTCCCTAACTTGATTTGTGGGAGCAGCGCAAGTACACTAAACAGAATATAGTATGAACAGTTAGTGCCTCAAAAAAAGCGCTGGCATTCCCTGACAAAAAGGTAATGTTTTACGATAAAAAAACATTGGCAGAGCCTATAGTTCTTGCCTTTGTGATCTATTGGCTTTGTCAATGGTTCTTAGCCAAATTGCAAAGCAGCTGTGATGCTGTGCAGCATAACTAAAGTTTTTAAAAAACTTTTGACACAAGCGCTGTTTTGTTACATTTTAAGTTATCTATTAAATGCGGAAAAATAAAATGTGCAAACATTTTTTTTTAAAGCAGATGGGCAGGCAGGGGGAATAGAAGCAACACTGGGAGGGTGGGGAACAGGGAAGTAACACGGGCAGGGTGTGGGTGAATAGCAAAGCAACATGGTGTACAGTGGGGGTTAGTTGAAGTAACACAAGGGAGGATGTGGAACAGCTGAGCAACTCTGGGGAGTGTGGGAGGGAATGCCAAGGCAATGAAGGAAGGGACGCAAAAGCATGGGGTTGGCGGAAAGTAACACAGATGGTGTGGGTCAGTAGGAGGAAGCAATGGGTAAAGCTTACGGCTGACCACAAGAGGGAGGAGTCGAACAACAGAGAGTAACATGAAGTGTAGGGTGAGAGACATGCACAAAGGAGAAAAGACAAAACACACACACTCTGTTGGAGTGCATCACACAAAAGAAGAAAGTAGTGCTTCAAAACCAAACAGTCGAAGCAGCGATGGCAGTCAATCAAAGAGAGTGTAAAGAGGCAATGCTCCATGGGAGAGACCAATTTAAGATTGGCAAGCTGGGACACAAATAAGAAGCAGGCAAATGAGAATGACAAGGAAAGCCAACAAATGGTATTCAATGGGCGGGCTTCAAGCCCTTCTATGTTCTTGGTTATCCACCACATGCCTCACAATACGCTGTCAAGTAGGCTAGAGTCTAGAATATTGCTTTATCTTTTGGAAATCAAATAAACATTTAAAAAGCTCCTACATTCCCATTACAATTCTGATTCTTGTTATATGTTTTGTGTGTGAATTAAATAACAAACTTGAAAATGTGTGTATTGTTAGCATCTAAACTTGTTTCTATATCTTAGTTTGTTGTTTTGAGGTTCAAATCATAGGACATGCTATTGCTGGGGTTTCCTACTTTAAAAGTGATTGAGTGGGGGCCCTCAGAAGTCAAATGTTTAAGAACAGCTAGTCACCAGCATTCTGAACCTTGCAGAGTCCTGTAACAGCCGAGGCATTCGAAGTAGGATAAGGCGAGATAGTGTGGGAGTACGGGTGTGAGTGTGTGAGTGGGTTTGTGTGTGTGTAAACATATACACACAGTAAGCTGGTATCTCAAGAACAAACCAGAAGCCTGTCATATCATAAATTCAGTATTCACTCAAACGTTGTAAAGAATTGATATTTATGTCATAAATATGAAAACTTTTCCTAAATAAAAAATGTTCTAAATTCATGAATTACTTAAGTTAATAAATAACAAACATATATAAAATAACTATAAATATCAAAACAACAAAAAACAACAAATTAATTACGATCCTACAACCATTAAAAACACATAATTTGACGCGGTGGAGATTCACTAAAATAACTCAAGGCCAATAATAATCGCAGAAAGTGTGAGAATTTTAAAGAAATCAAAGTGCTATTCTAACTCCAGTCTCTCTGAAATTGTGGAAAATGCATAAATATTGAGGGGGTTGGTTTGACTATCTTATCTCCAATCTCACAAAAACTGGAAATAGTGAGATTTATTATTCTAATTTCAATCTAAATAAAGCTGGGGAAAAATGCACAAATAGAAGGGGTGAGATTTTCTACTCTACAAACATTGGGGAAAGTGCATAAATCGAGAGGAGAGATTTACTATTCTCAGGCAGCTTGACATCTCTGATTGTGGGTGTGCTCTGCCAGGATGTTCTTGATGAGATAGATTTAGCTGTATTTGCAGTATATAGAGCAAAACAAGCTCCCAGGGCATAGCAAATCCATATGCTGGTGATTGTGAAAGAAAGACCTTCCACAATAACATACATTTCTGCCCAACATTTATATGTGGCCTAAATATATTGATGATGTGTTTATGATATGGAACAGGTCAGTACATGACCTGGAAGATTTCATGATAAGGCTCTAGAGGAACTCTTTTGAATTTATGGATCTCTGAGCTTAATCCCAGTAGGTGCACAGGGCAGATCTACTCTCCCATCTTGCACACAATCCTAGATCTTTGTTACCTGACCTTATGATTCATAGCACAAATGACACATTGTGCTCAGTAGATTTTGTTTGCAAAACCCCTCCATCCCCTGAATTTTGCACACTGATACTCTTAAGCCTTGATTAATAACACTGGTGACTCACACTCATTTTGGATATTAGATATTGATTGAATAGCTTTGGTTTCTTTAGATCTCTGCATCTGCTTCTTACTGATTACACTGGATTAACCTGCAAGTTTCATAGACATATCCTGTGCTCAGCAAACTATTCATTCTTCCTGATGATGACCTGCCTGCTTGCCTGGGTCGAAACGTCATTAATGTAAACGGCAATGAAGATGAACTTAATTTAGATTATTGCAGGAAGTATAATTTCAACATTATGATCATTTACAACTGAACACTGCAATTATTTATTTATAGTTCATCACCATGTTCTTTCTGATGACATCGTGGGCTCTATATCTTTGATATCACTGGGACCATGCTCACTTTCCACACTGCGGTACAAAAGGGGGTGGTGATGGACGGAGCATCTGAACCAATCAAAAACTCACACCCAGTCAACAGATCTGGGTTTAATCCATCACCGTTCTTTAGCCCACTCTGCCACCCCAGTTTAGACATGGCCATATGCAAATCAGTCTGACCCTGTGCCTCATGGGAACAGTCCAGCCCGAACTGCCAAGCCATGCCTTTCCTGGACCGGAAACAAGCATCCTGGGACCGGTTTCTGGCATTGCCACACTGAGCACTTTTTTTAATGTTTGTTACTTGTGATATTTCTCTATCCATTCTGCCTGAATTTCATTAAAGAAATTCTTGTTCTCTATCTCCATGCTCACTGATTTTATTTTCCATATACAACATTTCTATGTCGAACAGATACATTGGTGATGTGTTAGTGATAAGGCATGTGTTGGCATAGAAACTGGAATAATTTCTGATACAGCTCAGTAGTTGGGCTCCTGGTTTAAGGTTTACTTCCCATTCTCCTTGAGTGAAGATTAGGTATCTGGACCTTTTGGTCAAACATAAATCTAACAAACTCAACACCACACTTTTTAGAAAACCAATGGAGAGAAATCCCATGTGGCATTACGATAGCCACCATCCATGTGCCCTACAGTATAATCTTCTGTATGGTCAGTTTTTAAGCATCACAAGAAACTGCAAGTCTAAATCAGATTTCTTCAATGGGACAAATATATTACCTATTAAATTGATTGAGAAGGGATATCATAAATGACTGGTGTGTCAGGCTATGAAAAGCGCTTTGTTTTGCCCATGTGATACACTGCTCCAACCAAGACATAGAGATCCCACCTCTGACAGAATAATTTCTGTGTGTACTTTTTCTACATTAAGCAATAAAATACAGGAGAACATTTGTTCAAATTTGCAATTACGGAAGGAAGGAGTCGAACCACTTTTGGTACTATTTGCCCAAAAACAAGATAGAGATAATTGTGATTATGTTGTGGTTGCACATAGAGATGGAACTTCTATGAATATAATGACCTCACCGTGGGGGTGTGATGCCAAGTGTAGGTCACTATAACTGTGGGAACTGTCAGCCATGTAATTACATTTGAAGACAATTTCTTTTCGATTTTACAGAATTGAAAGTTGACTTGGTTACTTTTTCAAACTACAACACAAAAAATTTGATATATGCAATAACCTGTCCCTGCCCACATCTATATATAGGACAAACCATGCAAATGACTAAACAACGCATTTGTCAACACCAAAGCCGTATTCAATGTGGAATGCATGCACCTCTTGTCAAACATTTCACCATGAGCCTACAGCTGAAGGCATCATTTAGGGTTGAAACACCACTACTTTCCTCAAATAAGATTCCTTGAAAAGTCTGTTTCGCGTTTCATGTTGTGTTTAGTTACCTCATCATTACTAAAAATATACGATGGATTTAAACTCTATAAATTGATTTTCAGTGGGAGTGTGGGGCCCTGAAATAGTGCAGGGCCTGGGGCATAATGTCCTCTCTACACTTCTCTTCTGCCGGCCCTAGGTGGCACTTTGCAGTCTTCTTTTAAAATTATGCATCTTATCTAACGTTTGATTGGATGCTGGACATCCGCCAAAAGCAGTGGAAGCCCAGTGTGCCCAATTTAGCGTGCATGGAATCCGTATACACTAAAAATGGAGTAGATGGGACATCCACCGTTTCCTGCTGGTTGTGCCGCATTCACCAAAACTCTGCTTAAGGCCTTCTGCAATGAACAGCTAGAAGATAATGAGTCAACAAGTATGGTTTCCCAATGTAACAAGTAAGCTGATGTTCATGGTCTGGTAACCACAGTCACATCTCATTATAGTGACAGAACCTTTAGAATGTTCCTCTTAACGGTTCCAGTCATGAGTGAGTTGTCAAATATGGTGTAGCACATGACCTTAGAGATACATAGCTACACGTGTCAGAGTTGTTTTAAGGCCTAAACAAAGCAGGCATTTGCTCATGTCCTCCATCTTCCAGTGGCCCCCTAGTACAATGATCAGGATAGTAGTGAGAAGTCATGGGGTGCATAAAAAGGATTCAGAATCCTTTGCAGAAGCCTCGCGCGCATGCCCGACTAAGCCAACCGTATCCCCTGCGCTCTCAGGCAGCTGGTGGGATCCTCTGTCTCATGTCTGGCCCATTATTTCAACTAACCTTTTCTACCTCCTCCTGTACCGACCCCTGCCTCAACACTTTCTACCTCATTTATGTCTATCTCGCCCAACTCTGTACACCACGCTGCTGCTCTCTCACTACACCATTCTTTTTCTCCTGCCTCTACTGTTACTCTTGCTCGGCAGAGGTCTCTGTCTGGCCAGACAAGTGCACACATAGTAACAGCAGAAAAGGAACAAGGTAGGGAAAGAGAACTGAGGCGAATATTGCCAGATTTCACAGGATGAAAATCCTTAGAGCAGTACTTTACTTTTTAAGTCGAGCCTAGAGCCAGCGCACATGCGCTGCTCTGTGAGACTTGTGGTGGAGGAGCGAATAGAAGCCCCGCCCACTCTCGGCCCATATTTGCCATTGGCTTGTGTCATTGTCTGTCCTAAATGCTGGCTACTGATTTGTAAATAGGCTTGTTAGTCTCTGCTTAGTACCACCTCCTCTTCATTTGTCACTTCCCATGGCGACTGACCCATTTACTTTTCTTTATTCAGTTCCTCTTACTGCAGACACGACGTGCTTTGGTGCCTTCTTTACCCCCCCCCCACCTCCCGTTGTCATGCCTTGTTTACACCCACCCTCTCCCTCCCGTTGTCTCTGCCTTCTCCTTCCCTGTGTACGACAAGCCCCCCCTTCCGTTGTCCTTGATGCCTACCATTTGCGCGTTTAAGCTATTGGCATTGTAAATGGCAATGAGTGTTATTTATGTTTTAACCAAAACATAAATAAAAGACATTGTCATTTACAATGCCAATAACTCAAACTCGTGTAAATGCGAGACTTATTGCATTGCAAATGCTTGTTATTGTTGCAGCAAGAATGTCCCTTCCGAAAGGGGATATGTGTGTGATTGTGATGCTAATAAAGCTACAACCTCGCGTGCTGTGTGCACAGCTCTCACTTTAATATTGTGCACGCGTCCATGAAACATCCAGGTCACCAACCCCGTCCTTCAATGGGAGACCAGGCGGAACAGACTTCTACGTACAGTATTGAACTTGAATGACAAAGAATGTAAATCTAAGCACAAAAAGACAAACTAAAAGGGTCTGAATTAGCTGACAATAGAGTCGTGGGGTGGCCCTAAAGTATGTCTTGCCCAGGGCCTCACAAAATCCTTCAGAGGGTTTCACACCAGTCCTGAGTTTCTGTCCTCCCTGAGGCCTGGTGGTGACCCATGTCCAGCCTCCCTCAGCACATTCCAAAAGAGGCCACGTGACCAGCTAAAACTTCATCCAAGGATCAAAGGCTCTTGGAAAAATGCAGCAACAGCCGAGATTTCACATTCCTTAGTCCAGTGTGAACCACAGAATTACCAATTGAACACTTCGCATCCACCCACAGCCTAAGGGGCTCGCCTGGGGTGGGGTCTGTTTGGTAGCCCCTCTTTCACAATGTGGTGAGCAGAGAAACTTTCACATTCACTTGACACAAACTAGATGATATTGACTGTGCTACAGTGAGAGAACATGCGCCGACTATTGTAACAACGCGGGCAAATCCATTGTTTCACCAGTTTTTACCGCAAAAAACGGACATTTTCACCGGTCTGTATTTCATAAACATATCTGCAACAGAACGAAAACTAAACATGTTGTAAAACCACTGCTAAAATAAAGAGAAAAAATTTGGGAGTTTTCACGAAATGTTACTGAATATTTACACCTATGATGCACTATCTCCTTACAACAGATAACTGTAAGAGATTTATAAAATAATTAAAATATGATGTGTTATGTTAAAAAAAATTGGAGAGCGCACATATACCCGAGGGTGTCTCGGCGCTAGTCAGAGTAATGAGGAAAAATAAGAGAAGAAACTACTGGTTAAAGAGACAGGTTTTAAGGGACTTTCTGAACGTTAGAAGGGAGGGAGCTGATCGAATTCGTATAGGCAGGAGATTTCATTGGTTGCTCTAGCTAGAAAACTGCTTCTACCCCATTTAGATTTTTTGTACCTGAAGGTGTTTATTTAAGGCTCCCATTGATCCAAGATATCTATTGGGAACATACGATGAAATGGCTTTCCTCAGAAAAACAGGTCCCAATCATGCAGGGCCTTGTAGGTAAGTCAGAGGGATTTGAATTTGATCTTGTTATTAACAGTCAGCTCACAGAAAGATAGTAAATATCTTTTTAGGCAAGTGAAACAGACTTATGTTTGGGAAGGCCTAGCAGTAACCTAGCAGCTGCGTTCTGTAGAACTTGAAGTTTGTTACTTTTTAACATATATTATAAAATGTTGCACTTTTATTGGAGTCTGTTGTATAATTTTGTATATTTGTACATACCGTTTTTTTTCCCTTTTTTATTATGTACTTTCTGTTATGAATTGTTTAATATGCATTCCTTCGAATAAAAATTGGAAGAAATTGGTGTTACCCAGTTAAGTAACAACTTGAAACGCAAATATTTTTTGTTTGACAAAAAAAACACGTTGAAAATTGATTTTGCACTATTTTTGCTACTTATGTATTCTAAGTGGGGGAAGTTCCCAAAATACTTCCATAATTCCATAGAGTGTTGAGTAATTTGTTTCTCAGGGTGGTGGAGTAAAAGAACATGTCCAAAAGCGCAAGCCCCAGAATCCTAAACCTGCAGATGGTAACTATGCGAGCAGAGTTATCAGTGTGGTGACACCCCAGGGGTCTTACCGCACCCAGTAAACATCAATTCCCAGGTGTGAGGTACTTAAGGGGTGCATCAGATACCTATGATTCCAAGTTTGTAGGCGAGGTGGGGGTGAGATGGGAGAAAAGGGCAAACTATATATGGAAGGAGGTCTTTGTTGCTCCTATTCCTGCGTGTATCGAAGGTTTGCTCACATTTCTCCCCTGATATATTGTTTTGAGCTGCCAAAATTTATCAGGCGAAAATTATCATGGAGCAGTATGTTACTCATAAGTTTGATCCCTGCGCAAACTCCTGAATGCATGGGGGACGAAACTGCCCGCAAACTTTGTATCCGTGACTTTGCAATCAAGTGACTTGCTTACCACCTTTTGGAAAGTGCGCCGATACCAAAAGGTGTTAAGGAACACCACTGCCCCCTACTGGCCCCAGTTGTGGGTTCACTTCATATAATGCCCCTGCAATTGCCACAACCTAGGAGGTCATTGCAGGTCACAAGTTAAGCCGAAGAGGCTTCCTTCAGCTAACACTTCTGCATCAGCTGGACTGTTTTCCCTTCCTAGGCTCGAAGTACTGTAGAGGGATCCTAGCTGAAGGGTGGGGGCCAGCGCAGTGTAAGGCAAGTTACCTAGATTGACTAACCCTTTTGCACTGGGTTAGCGCAACAAAAGTGACCCTCACCAGCACAAAATGTTTTTTTCCTAATTTAGTTTCCAGTGCAAAACTTGTTTTGGGTTGGTAAGTAACCTAAAAGTAACGCAAAGCAGTGCGAAGCATTGCTTTGTGTTACTTAGCTCCAAGGGGGCATTACATGGGCATTCCATGGTTGGGACATGGGCATTCCATGGTTGGTACATGGGCATTCCATGGTTGGGACATGGGCATTCCATGGTTGGTACATGGGCATTCCATGGTTGGTACATGGGCATTCCATGGTTGGTACATGGGCATTCCATTGCTACCACCCATGCCTTTTGACACAAAACCATATCTACAAACAATAGTAGACAGGGTTTAGAACCAAAAGTGAATGCCATTTAAAAGGAGGCATTAAGAGGAGACATTTTTATTTCTCTTTTCTTTTCTGACTTTGCATGCGTGCTGCACTGTGCAGAATGCATGCAAGTAGGAAAAGTTTTAAAGTGTGTTAATGTATAGTACTTTGTAGATGAGCTCTTCTTCTCCCTCCCTGTCACACAACGCAGCACAGCCTTTTTGGCTGCTGCGCTGCCTTCCGTGACTTTTTTTGTAAATATGGGCCATAGTGGCCTTCAACAGATACATATCGCGCATGGAGGGAAGGGAGTCTGCATTGAGACTATTCTTGCAAACTGACGTAGTCTGGATTGAGGCTACATCCCTAGTAGTGAAGCCATGAGGTCAGATGAGACACAATGCTAAGGAGTTTGTCATTAAGTGTTGCTGATTTCCACATTCTCTCTTGTATGATATAGTGCTATGTTGGGCTGCCACATGCATACCTCTTTCTACAATTTAGGACATATTTTTTGCAGCACATTTTTAGGAAGTTTAGAGCTTTCACAGACCTCAGAGATCATTATTCAGGCCTTACAGCTTCCGGTTTTTAAAAGGATGTCAAATACTTCCACAGGTTTGTGATACCACCAAAAAACCTCTGGTAAAAAATGCCATAGGTACCTACAAATCAGACTTTCTCCCTCCCAAAATGCAAGTGCTAACAACTTAAGAGCGGTAATAACTTATACCATTGTTACCAATAACCTGCCAGAGCTGAATCTGATTGGCTGGCAGCACTTTGGATATGACAAATAATCACCAGAAAGACAGATCTTACATTTAAAGTCTGATGGATTTTGGAGGTCCATCTCGTACAGACTTGGGGCCTTCGTCGCAGATGCGATGGAGCACGCTATCCACCAAATTCTCAATCCGCCTGCTTCATTTAGAGATGGGCAGACCTTAAGTTTTCCGTCACATGAGCCTTATTGGTTCAGTCCATTGAGAACTTCTTCTGACAGCTTGACAGAGCAGGGGCCGTCAGAAAAGTACCATACACTGCTCACCCTATTTAAATTGGACTGTGTGATTGCGTGGTTTTTTTCCTGGTCGTTATGAGGAACAGAAAAAAATCAATGAATCCCCAGATAGGTATTTATGAATCCAAGGCGGGTGGGTGGAGCATCCATCCACCGTAGTCTTCGTCACTCTGACTCCTAGGCAAGCTGTTATGATCGCATGGTCCACACACTCAGAACTGTGGTAAAGTTCTTAATTGAAGATACAGTCCCGCATGCATGGTGCTTCCACTTCCAGCCAGCTATAAATGCCACTGCCTGGAACTTAAAAGAAGCACCATGACAACAGAACCAATGCTTAACTAACATTTCACAATAAGATGTAAATACGTGTGTGAAATGAAAGGTACACAGCGTGTGATAACAAGGAGCAAGGCCATAACATATTTCCCTTCTTTCACACCACAAGCTACAGAATAATGTAAAAGTAAGTTACAAAGAACAATATTTCTCTTTTGATACCCAAAGACAAAAAGATAAAAATTAAGTGAAAGTTGCTAACACTTACAAGCAATCACATTGTAGTTGCTTTTGAAATGAAAAGGTAAGAAAACCTTACACATACTGATGCCATAAAACCACAATCAACTTACATATTCTGGTAAATAAGTCAGGGGTTCCAGAGTCTTGAGGGTCTCTAAAAACTGAGATTTCCCATTACATCACCATCATCCAAATTGCCTCCTCTGGGCCCAGAGATACAGAAACTTGATCTCACACCACCCACCAGCTTGTGATATTGCACCAACATGTACCCACTGCACTCATCATCACCATCAACACCTTCCTCTTCCCTTTGTTTACCAACCTCACTTTCACAAGGACAATAATTGGCCACTCTACGGAGGTTCCACCTCTAACCATTGACTAAGACTACATGCCACCTCTTTAACTTGAAAGGGCCTTCAAAACTTTCTCAAATTCCTCTTAACGTGACCAGAAGGCACTTTGACCCATTCACCGGGAATAATCACCACTCGATGTCAGGCCTTTTCCTTCCATCAAATTCCTTTACCCAAGATGGACAACGTTTAGCTATAGGTGTTCTCCCTCTCATATCATAAAAGGGAATGTGTTTGGTGGCCACATTCTTCGTGGTGCGATACGCCCACAGCAAATCAGAGACTGCCTCCTCAATATCTAGATTGCTTGCTAAAGCTAATTCCAAAGCACCTTTAATCATGCGATTTACCCTTTCAACCATCCCGTTGGCCTGGGGGTTATACGAAGCAGTGTGCAAATGGCTTATTCCACATACATATTAACCACATAGAACCCCACTGGTGCTGGTTCCGTGAGAATGGGAGAAGTTTTTGGGGGATGACAATTGTTGCGGATTAGACGCAATTGCTCGGATACTGCTACCTATGATGAACAAGCAGACAGGCTGGCCAAGAGATTTAAGGCACGCATATACCCATCTAGGGTAGTTAAAACAGCAAAAAAACTAGCCCATCGTAATAACAGAGGTCATACTGGAAACCTACCCATGAGAGGTAGAGAAAAGAATAACCTGTGTCACAACATTCACACCCGAATCCAATGCAGTGAAGCGGATAATCTCCAACAATTGAACAATACTTAAAAGAGCGGGTGTCGACTGGAACTTGCCAATATTTTCTTTTAAACTAAGTATGAGCCTGAGGAACATGCTGATACACACATCCTTTCCTAATTAGATGAGCATACAGAAGACCCCAAAAACACTCTGGGACTTGCCCCCTGTTGTCGGGCATTTCCCCTGTGGGGATTGCTCTGTATGCCATTTTACAAAACAACAAAAAGAAGTGAACATCGGGACTGACCGCCCTTGGGTCCTAAGACATCATACTAACTGCAACACTGAAAATGTGGTATATGTAAGCACCTGCCCTTGTGATAAGAAGTACATTGGCTTGACAACTCGTAAGATTTGATTAAGAATTAATGAACATCAGAGCACCATTTGATGTAGAAAGACATCTACTTGCCTAAAGAAACATTACCTTAATAAACATCATACAGAGGCTGAACTGCAGTGTGTCATACTAGAAGTGTTAGGGCATAGACCAGGGACTAACATAAGCAGAATATTACTTGAGATGGAACAGCGGTGGGTGTACCCGCTGAAGACGCATTTAGATGGCCTGTACGCTGATATTCCATGGATACAAATATAGGTCCCCTTTACATTGAGCGAGTACCACAAGTGCAGATTACCCCTCCTAATAATGAATATAGGAATGGGTCAGCTTGACTACATGATCCTTGTAGAAAGATACCCTGAATTCTGCTCGTGGTCAAGTTCCCCCTAAAATACTTATAATGATCAATATAATACGTGACAAAAGATTCTGCCCCCTATTTCTGAACCATTGAGCAATGTGGAAATGCAGATGCCTGTGGGTTATTAATATGCTTGCTCCATTGCGCCCCTACTGATATGCACAATGGCATGAATGATTTAGCTTTCAGAAGAGTTTTGGGAATAAGAAAAATAGAGTATGGGGATGTGGGGAAACTGGATGCCCTTCAAGCTATTGCAATCACTTCTTTTTTTATATTTATGGATCCTCAGACATGATTAAAAAACTAAGTCGCACGCAGCAGGGTGGCTAAATATTTGTGCTCCGGTTGTTGAGCACATAGTGGTGGTGGTAACAATTTGCACACACTTTTAGACCAGCCACAGTAATGTTGTACCGCTGACTACTGGCCCGCAGAGTATCCTTATGAGCTTGTAAGGCTGCGTCTACATTTCTCAGGTGGCAAAGCCCAGGGCTCGGTCAGACGTCACCAACCAGGCGCCATTTTCCCCCTTTGGAACATTGATTCGCCGCAATTGCTGTAACGGCAGGAGGATGCTAGGGAATACACATTAGGAGATGCAGCGAGTGCGATACAGACCCTTTTTCTTTCCAACTACGTGACCACCCCTTCCACTAACTATGGATTTCTTAACCATGTATGCATGTGTGATTTTTCAAAGTATGCATATTTGTTTTATGACCCGCACCAATGTAGAGTGTGACTATAAGACTCCCTCTCCGCTCCTCCATGAGGCGAACAATCCCCAAAGTTAGGGTAAGGATATTTTAAGCTGTATGAGTGTCGCATGTGGTTCACTGAGCTAAAACTACGAGTGTTTTTTGCCCTTAACGAGTGGAATATGATTCAGATGTTGGGCCTGCACATGCACGGGGAAGATAATAAAGTGTGTATTACTCGCACGATTCTATATGATGCACCTACAGTGGCAAATTGAAGTAGTTTTGCATGCAAACTTTATTCACATAAAGACTTGGGATACTACAAACCTATGTCACTGTATAAATGTATGTACATTTTATATGTATTGTTGGTAACTGACACATTTGTTTTCATTCTATATGCTTATATGTTCTCTCCTAGGAGTAACTTCCTAGAAGAGAAGGACTCAGATTGAACAGAGTAGCAATCTGGTATCATATGCGTAGAATTGGAACACATGTGTAATATATGTAGGGAAGCATTGTAGGGTCAAATAGGGTCCAACCTGGTCCCAAAGAAAGCCCCGGACCCCGTTGGGGTCAACGAAGGGCTAAAACAAGTCAACCTGACTATTAGTGAACACTAGCCCCATAATAGGGCTTTGACTGTCCCCTTTTTTCATTTTTTAACATGCCTCTTCCACCAAAGATTAAAGACTAGTGAGTTTTGGATGGTAGGTGGTAGGGAATTTTATAGGACTTTCCATCTTTTTTTACCTTGGTTTCCTTCTAATGACTGATTTACAGCCCTGTTTGAGGGGCTCGCCCGCCATTAGAGGATGTTTTGGCGAACGTGGGATGGCCAACTATGAAGCCTAACACCCGGAGGGTGTGTGAGGCCTGTCCGCTAAATTTTTACACATCTTTTATAAAATCTCTAGAATTGGAAGAGTAGTGTGCCAGCCAATTGATGAACACTTGTGATGAGGAAATTCCTACACGATAAGGTGTCAAAGTCCAGCAAAGGGGCGCATTTGTTTTTTGTGGTCGTTATTCTACGTACACCCAGCAACTCTTTCATCTCCTGAGACGTCAATTGAGTTCCATTGTCCGTAATGAGGACAGCAGGAAACTCCTCTTCCCAGAAAATATCATGTAGTACATTTATTGTGATTTTCGTAGATGTTTCCAGAGGGAACCTTACAATCAAACACCATGAGTGAATGCTTATCAATACCATTGCAAATCTCTTCGCCAGAATGACACCAGAGACAGGACCAATAAAGTCAAGGCATACATTGTGCCACACCTGACCCTTATCCTTAACGCTGTCTAGTGCAGCTTGGGAACACACTTTCAACCTCTTCTTGCATTCCTTGCACTCAATACACCGCTCCACCCATGCCACTATATCATTGTCCATCCTTGGCCACCAAAACTCTATCCTCACCGTTTCTACGTAACCATTTGCCCCAGATGCCCCTTGTGAGCAATTTAAAATAACGGCTTTGAAACACCAGTAGGTGGTACAATCTTGTCCGCACCCATGACCACCTAATCAGCAACCAGTGACAACTCGTCCAACCCTTTACTGAAGAGCCTAAGGGCATTAGGTAGGGAACTTTCTCTCTTCCCCCTTTCTGATAATTCCCTGTACTGCCTTCACAACTTCATCATTATAAAAGTCACATGACCTTTCCGAGCTCTTTACTGCACCATGATTCCACTGAAGGACTTCCTCCACACTGGCTACCGCTCCTTCCTTCCACTTCTGCCCACACCTTCCTCATCCACACTCTTCCAGTCCAACGGTAGCGTTGACAGACAGTTGGCTTTAACATACCTCCAGCACGGTATGTATTCAACTGTAAAATTGTACTCCTGCGACTGTGAAGCCAGCCTTGTCAACCTCGCCGACTCTTCACCTGCACCGCCCGGGATAACGTTTCCATTAGTGGCTTGTGGTCAGTTTGAAGAGTAATCTGATGTCCCCACACATATGTTCTCAAATATTCCATTGCCCATGCTGTTTTGCCATCTCTCTCTCTTAAATATAGAGTAGTGACATTTAATAGTGGTGAGTGAAAGTGAAGCAAACGCAATAGTTTTATCCGTGGATCCATGTTTTGGGGAAATCACAGCACCGATACCTGTGACACTAGCATCCATTGTGAGAATTTGCCTTTTCTTAGTGTCAAAGGGAACAAGAATTCCTGCACTGCAAATCTCTAGTTTAATGTTTTCAAAAAGGTTTTGTTGCTCTACACCCCACAAGTAGTTGATTCCTTTCCTCATCAACACTTTTAAACATTCGGTCTTGGTAGCAAAATTCTGGCCTAACTTTGAAAAATATTCGATCAATCCCAGGAATTACCACAATTGGTCCTTGTCCTGAGGCATGGGTGTTAATTCCATTGCTGCAAGTAAATATTTCTTTGGTTTAACCCCATGCAAAGATAAGGTGTGTCCTAAGTATTCAATCTCTGTTACAAGGAATGCACATTTCTCTTTGAGCAATGTCAGACCTGAGTCCGAGAGAATGCCTAGCACCTCACGCTGTCATCATTCACGAATATGTCATCTTGAAAAAAATCTTACATTTTTCAAATTCGTAAACACCATATTTTCCATTCTCTGAAAGACGCTAGCGGCTGAGGACAGCCTGAACGGCCTTCTTGTGTACTGGTAAGTGTCTTCCATTGTTATGAAGGCTGTCAAGGGATTCAACGACTCATGAAGCTGAATTTGATGGTATGCATTCTTTAGGTTCAATATAGAAAAATATTACCTCCCTTGCAGCAATAAAATGAGCTCATTGATATTCGGCAGAGGAAAATTGTCTGTAACTATATTCTGATTTAGACCTTTAAGGTCCAAACAAAAATGCAGTGTAATTACCATTTGCCTTCTCCGTGATGACTACCAGAGAGATCCAAGCAGACGTTTCTATAGGTTTGGTAATGCCATTGTTCAGCATCTTATGTAACATTTTCCTTACTCCCTCCCTCACTATGATTGGGATCCTCCTGACCTTATGCTGCACTAGTATGGCTCTTTGTTTAAGCTTTATTTCACGCAATATCCCTCCAACTGCCCCATTTCTTCTCTGAACACTTCTTTTGCACCCTCTAGTATGCCACTCACTGTCGAATCCTCCACTAGCATTACCTGGCTGGACAGGTGCATGCAGGTTTATCCTAATATGAAGATCAAATTGGTGATACCACCCTAACATAGGTGGTCCTGACTCTGCTATATAAACCTTGCCTTTGACGTGCCTATTCTTAAATTTCACGTCTGTATACCTATACCCTATGATGTCTATATGCTCACCCTGATACCCTCTGGTAACTACCACACACAAGGCCATTCTGAAAGGAACATACTTTTGGGAATGATAGTACATACAATGAGCCAGAATCCACCATCAGTTCCACCTTTCTCTTCCTGATGGTATATTTGGCCTAGGGTCCAGTCTTCCTCTGCTCCTCAACCTTCCCTACCCCTAGACACAATACTCTGTCAGGTCTGGTATTACTTTCTTCAGTAGATGTTCCTTCCATGAACACTTCCACCTTGCCTTTATTACTCTCCTTACACATTCTGGCCACACCTATTGCAAATCCTGTGAACATTTCTATTTCCAGGGCACGCTTTCCCCCTGTGGCACTCCACTTGGAAGTTGTCGCCACCTCCTCATCCACTATGTCCACCGCCGACACCTCACTACCCCCTTGTTATCTCTTTGATCCATTATCTCTTTGATCCATTTCCTTAATACCACAATCGGATTGTTCCACAATCTTAGCAATATCTGTAGCTTCTTTTAGAGATGGGTCCTTGGCAGCCCATAGTCGTTTCTGCATTTTTCTGCTCCTGGTGGATCTATGGATGCGCGGAATTGCGGCGAGGGCTTGATTGGACGATCGTAGTTGGCGGGTGGGGGTGTAGAAGGACAGTCGCGTGTTGAGGCATTCGGGTCCTAGGTCGTAGAGGGCTTTGTGTGCGTGGGTGAGGAGACGGAACGTTATTCTCTTGTTGACGGGGAGCCAGTGAAGGTCTTTCAGGTGACCGGAAATGTGAGCTTGACGGGGGATTTCTAGTATGAGTCTGGCAGAGGCGTTTTGGATGCGTTGGAGTTTTTTCTGTAGTTTGGCTGTGGTTTCGGCGTAAAGGGTGTTTCCGTAATCCAGTCGGCTTGTGACCAGTGCGTGGGTGACCGTCTTTCTTGTTTCGGTGGGGATCCAGCGGAAGATTTTTTTGAGCATGCGTAGGGTGTTGAAGCATGATGATGAGACGGCGTTGACTAGTCTGGGCATCGAGAGGGAGGAGTCCAAGATGAAGCCCAGGTTACGTGCGTGGTCCGTAGGTATGGGTGCGGTTCCCAGGGCCGGTGGCCACCATGAGTCGTCCCAGGCAGCGGGGGATGAACCTAAGATGAGGACTTCCGTTTTGTCCGAGTTCAGTTTTAAACGGCTGTTCTTCATCCACTCGGCTACTTCTTTCATTCCTTCGTGTAAGTTGGTTTTGGCGGTGTTTGGGTCTTTGGTGAGGGAGAGGATCAGCTGGGTGTCATTTGCGTAGGAGATGATGTTGAGGTTGTGTTGGCGTGCGATGGATGCAAGGGGGCTCATGTATATGTTGAAGAGGGTGGGACTGAGTGATGATCCTTGTGATACGCCGCAGATGACTTCGGTAGCCTCTGATCTGAAAGGGGGGAGGCGGACTCTCTGGGTTCTTCCGGCGAGGAACGAGATGATCCAGTCCAATGCTTTTCCTTGTATTCCGACATTGCTGAGGCGTTGTATGAGGGTGCTACGACAGACTGTGTCGAAGGCTGCGGAGAGGTCTAGTAGGATGAGGACCGCTGTTTCTCTGTTGTCCAGTAGAGTTCGAATGTCGTCTGTTGCTGCGATGAGGGCGGTTTCGGTGCTGTGTTTGGCTCGGAAGCCAGACTGTGAGGGGGGATTTGTTGGATTCGAGGAAGGCGGCGAGCTGACTGTTGACGGCTTTCTCAATGACTTTGGCAGGGAATGGGAGGAGCGAGATGGGGCGGTAGTTCTTAAGTTCAGTGGGGTCTGCTGTGGGTTTCTTCAGAAGGGCGCTGAGTTCGGCATGTTTCCAGCTTTCCGGGAAGGTAGCGGAGTTGAAGGAGCAGTTGATGACGTCACGGAGATGGGGTGCGATAATGGAGTCTGCTTTGTTGAAAATGTGATGGGGACATGGGTCGGTTGGCGATCCCGAGTGAATGGAGTTCATCAGGCGGACGGTGTCTTCAGTGGTGATTGGGTTCCAGGCGCAAAGGTTGTTAGAGGGCGTTTTTGGTTTGGAGGTGGGTGGAGTGGACTGGTCTTCGGACTGGATTCCAAAGCTGTTATGTATGTCGGCGATTTTGTTGTGGAAGAATGAGGCCAGGGAGTCGCACAGGTCTTGGGAGGGAGTGATGTCGTTGGAGCCGGCGGTGGGGTTGGTAAATTCTTTGACGATGTTGAATAGTTCCTTGCTGTTTTGGGTGTTGTTGTCAAGGCGATCCTTGATTGCTGATTTCTTGGTGGATCGGATCAGTTGGTGGTGTTTGCGGGTGGCGTTCTTGAAGGTGGCCAGGTTGTCAGTGGTTGGGTTTTTTCTCCAGGTTTTCTCGAGGGTATGACAGAGTTTCTTGGATTTCTTAAGGTCATCGTTGAACCAGGGGGCTTTTTTGCTACCTTGCTTGATTTGATGGTTTTTCAAGGGTGCTAGTTCGTCAGCGCTGTGGGTGATCCAATTTGTGAGGTTGGTGGCTGCTTGGTTTGGGTCCGATGATTTGGCGGGAGGGTTTTGGTGAAGCGATGTGAAGAGCTGGTCGGTAGTAATTTTGTTCCAGTTTCTTCGGGGAATAGGTTGTGGGGGGTTGTGGGTCGTGATCTTTTTGTAGTTGAAGTGAACGCAGCTGTGGTCCGTCCAGTGGAGAGCTGTGGTGTGATTGAAGGAGATGTGCTTGCTGGAGGTGAAGATTGGGTCGAGCGTGTGTCCAGCTTAGTGGGTGGGGGTATTGACAAGTTGTTCGAGTCCGAGGTTGGTCAGGTTGTCCAGTAGGGTCGTGGTGTTGCTGTCGTTTTTCTTTTCCAGGTGGAAGTTGAGGTCCCCCAGTAGAATGTAGTCCTCGGAGGGGAGGGCGTGTGGGCTGATGAAGTCAGTGATGTCTTCGCTGAATTGTGTGCGGGGTCGAGTATTTAAAACATGCTATCCTTCCTTCCGTAGAGTACTTTATAGGATTGCTTTTTTCCGACTTGCCGTGAAATCTTGTCCATATAGAGCTTCCGAATAACTATAAAAGAAGTCCACCCATTCCTTCCACTATAAAGGTGGGAATCCAGGTTGAGCTAAAAAAGGTGGTTGAGGTGTTAATGAGGTAAGTTCCATTATTTAATAAAACCTTACCTAGAATCACTAGCTTGGAATAAGTCAGAAGATCAAGACTTGATAGCTATTGCCTTGGTGCACTGTGTTCTTAAGGTTGGCGTAGCTAGAGGTTTGACCGTGCCTAAGGTTTTTTCCTCAAGCCCTCACAGTATTGAAGAGTGTCAGCAACCCATATTGAAGAGTGCCGATGAGAGTATGCTCTTCGAATGGCTCGCTGTATTTGGGGGAACAATATTGCCTAAAACTGTGAGTTCACTGAAGAGCTTAACTCTTCTTGGCTCCGAACACTTGTTGGTTCCTTTCTTGAGAGTTTGCCAAGCTGCGCTATTCCACGTGTGTGCCTTGCTGCTCGCGCTCACCATGGCCTTGACTGGCCACGTGGGACTCCTGCGTGCTTGGAGCAGCTGCCACTGCCCTTGCCTTTAGCGTGCGATCCACTGCTCACGCTCATCACGGCCTTAAGAGTTGGATCGCGTTAGGATCATGGGCTGGTGTAGAGAGTGGCGTGCTACTCGCCAGAAAAGCGCTTCAACACCCATCAGGGGTTACAAGTTCTATATGAATGCAAACCTTTCTTCCCCTTTTATCCCTCCGCTATCCTTCTCACTTCGAATAACTGACTAATATCCACCACTGAAATTACTTTCATATTTCGCCATATTAATTCACCACTAATCCTTTATGGGCTTCCTGAATAGTGTGCGTTAACACCCCTTCAGGGGTAACAAGCGCTTTATAAATACAAACCTGTTACCTCCTCTATCCTTCTGCTATCATTCCAAATCCAAATAACTGACTAACCTATCCACCACTTAAAATGTACTTGCATGTTACATTATACTAATTCAACACTAATCTTGTATCGGTCCTGGAGTAGCGTGCTACTCGCCGAAAAAGCACTTAGACGCCTCGTCAGGTGTAGTAAGCGCTATATAAATGCAATTACAATATATATTACACACACGTCAATAAATCAATGTTTACCATGCACAGAGCGGCCGTCACTGCATAAATATGAGTTGCACACAGAGCGCCTGCTTCTGTCCTTCGCTGGTTGCTTAAGATAGCACACTCACTCAGAGTGACTGTTTCTGCCCTCTACTGTCTCTACCCTTCATTGAGTGGCCGCTTTTTCCTCGGCTATCAATGCCCTTCGGTGTCCACCTGCCCTCACACTTGGCTTGATGTTTAGTGTCCGCAAATCAAAGCGCCACTTATTTGTATCTTGATGTGCACCCATGACGTTGGTAACACGCGTCGGGCCACACCTACACATGGAGAGGTACAGGCTACTTTGCTGGATCCTCATTATCACTATTATGTTGTAATCACAGGGTCCTCGTACACAAATCTGTAGTAAAGTTCTTTTTATTGGAGATACAGTTCTCCATGCCTGGTGCTCCCACTTGTAGCGAGAGGTGACTGCCACTGCTTGGAACTTCCAAGAAGCCCCAGGACAACAAAACCAATGCTCAACTAGCAATCCACACATAGATGTGAATACATGTTCGAAAGGAAAGGTACACAGCTTGTGATAAGAAGGAGCAAGATCACAGCACAAGCCTCAAGGGGCAATCCGTGGGAGCACGTGAGACATACTGAGCACTATCCGCGCACGATCCTTGGGTACACCTCAGGTGGGCCTCGCTTCACAACAGTGCAATTGCACAAGTTGCAAAGAATGGACAGGTACTCAGCTACCATTGATTCCCTAAGGTGGTGATATGGGTAGAATCACCCAGGAGTGGAGTAGATGCTCTCTGGGGCAATCAAAATGCACATTAGTTGCACGTTCCCTTCAGGAATTGGCTGAGTACACTTGTCTGTCCGTCCAAGGAGGCGAAATGCATAGGAGAATGGTTAGATCTGTGTTGCTTTTCTAGGGGAACTTGTAAGGAGAAAGGACATACTGTTGAGCTTTCCACCTCAGACCTAAATACCTCTCAACCTGCTGCTACTCTGGAAGACCCAGCTCCCTTTCAGTCTTTGGTGGGCGCTTGCTACGGTGCACATCTTTAGTTGAGAGGCCACTGGCTGCTCTGCGTCCTCATCCAAGCGTATGTGTTCAGCTCATGCAGCTCCAGGGAGGATTCAACTTACCTACTGATAATTTGTTCAACATTTTTATGCCATGTAAATCAGTACCCTCTTGGCGCTGGCTGAATGATTAGTAATAAAATGTAAGGCCAGAACCTTCAGACATTTGCAAAAAAGAATCACATTATTAGTTTGACTGCAGAAAAATTGATGAGGGTCCCCTAAAAATGTCACCCACTCTGTCCATATCCCAGATTTACAAAGTTCTGAGGCTGAACAGGGACCCATACTCTGCAAATGCTGTAGGGGCCTTTGTTACACCCCCCGATTGCAAACACAGAGATTTTCACCTCAGTGCTTGGGTGTTGGTCCTTATGAAAGAAGACAAATTGTGCATCTCACACTCGGTCCTTGTGTCTCAAGCCTGTTCTGGAGGATGCAGAGGTAAAGAGAAGGGCCTTGGTGGGGAGTCAGAAGTGGAAGTCACCCTAGCTCTCTCTGGCCTTAATGCCCAGATGCCCATCGTTGAGAGACACCTTAGCTGGGAAGAACTAGCAGCACTCCAACATTAGGATGTACGACATGAGATGAAATTGAAATAAGATTGAGATGGGAGTGATGAGATGAGATTTAGATTGAGATGAGACTGAGATGAGATGGAATGGAGGTAAAATAGATGATATGAGATTGAGGTTGAGAGGCGACTTAAATGAGACAATCATTGAGATGATATTGAGACAAATGAGATTTAGCTGAGATGAAACTGAGATTTGATGAGATGAGATTGAGATTACATGAGATGTGATTGATACGAGATGAGACTGAGAAGCAATGACATGAGATGAGCTAGAAAATCAAATTCAAATAAGACTACAGAGTTTAGAAGGGTACCTAATGCAAAGTTCAAAGGGCTACCTAACAACACTTGAGAAAGCCCACTATGTTTTACTGTTTATCACTCCATAACCCCAGCATTTTAGAGCAACAGCAAGCAGTATGATTCACTGACACTTCCAAAAACCTCTAGCAGGCTGCTGTGCGATATTGAGGATGGGTCAGACATTGTGCCAGTGTCCACTTACGAGGTCAAAGATCTTCGGCCGTGACTGGTTGCCGATGTGCAGCAGGTCTTTAAATCCTTTAGTGATGACCAAGGCGATCCGCTCCCCCTTCCGCTCCAGCAGAGCATTCGTGGCCACTGTCGTACCCATTCGGATCCAGTCAATTCTTGATGTATCGATGGCACGGTCCCTTGGGAAGGCTATTCCACACTCCTAGGGAGAAACAACTCAATTAACAAACATCAACTGTACTTTAATAACTTTCCTTCTACAGATAGGTCAACTGTCACAGATTGAAATGATTTTGCAGATGCATAAAAAGCAACAGAACCTGCCCTTAGCTGCCTTGCAACCTAAACATTAATGAAGACTTCCTGAGTTTGTAGCACCCATTAATGGGTTCCTCTGTAAGGCACTCAGAAGGTTCAATGTGTTAGTATAAAGGTGTAGATTATTTCACCACTGGGTCTCCATGGGACATAGCTATCATTAGTGCAACTGGTGCAGTTGGACTGGGGTCCAGTGCGTTTGTGTGTGCACATGTGGCAATACTATGTACACATATGTATGGTGAGCATCATTAACATATGGTAGCCTTAGTTCACACTGGCAGCCATCCTTTGCATCTAATAGCTACCAATGACATGAGATACGCAATCATAGAATATGATTGCGTATCTCATGTCAAGAGCAGACTAAGCAAGATGGCCGCTTGGTAGGAGCTCCTGTGAAGAGCTCCCAGTGCTTGGGATCCCTTAGCGGGCATTATCCCTGTTAGCACCCACCAGCCCCCACCAGCTCGACGGAACAACAACAGAAAAAGAACACAAGTAACTGGATTGCACGGTGACCTGATTAACGGAGGTTATGGAGCCTGAATAGCCCCGCGATCGGACACTCGTCTCAGACACTGAAGCTCCGTGAGCCTGCTGAGCCTGCACCGCGGACCACCGCAGATTATCCTGTCTCCAGATAGTCGCCAGCCCAGCATTGGATTCACGGCGGAATACCACAGATACCACAGAATACCAGCATTGGATTCACCGCGGAACACCGCAGATTATCCTGTCTCCAGATAGTCTCCAGCCCAGCATTGGATTCGCGGCGGAATAAGAAGACACCCACGTCGTGCCCTAGAAGGTCCGGGAGCCTGCTGAGCCTGCACCGCCCGCTCGACGACATTGGAGGGCTGAGAGAGGCCCCCCCCGCCCGTTCAGCAGATACGCGGGCTGGTGCATTGGTGAGCAGCAAAGGAGGCCCAGAGGCATCGGGGAGCAGAGAGGATTCACGGAGGCATAGGAGGGCACCCCCGGCGCGCCGTAGAGGCGGCTGAAGCTCCGGGAGCCTGATGAGCCAGCACCGCCCGCACGCTCGAAGGCAGTGAATCACAGAGGCGTCAGGGGGCTGAGAAAGGCCCGCCGCGCCACATCAGAGGAGCCCCATCGGCTTCGGAGGATTCAAAAAGGCCCCCTTCCTGTCCGCTACACGGTGGAGGACGTTGGCTGTTGCGCCGAGTCTGCAAAGGGACGTGGCAGACCCCCCCCCCCATATCCCCCCGCACCGCAGCACCGTAGGATGGATACGGTCAAAGGATAGACAACAGAGGAGTAGAGATTGCCGCCGGCTGCACCGGAGACTGGATGCGACCGGAGGCTGTGGCACCGTTACCCAGAGGAGCGAGTGAAGTGAACCCGGAGTCTAACAGGAGCGGTAGGGGCAACAGAAGACCGAAGCCTGCCCTCATCGGCACTGGTGGATACCTGGTAATCGGCTGAGCCGCTTTTCAGGATAATACAGGCTTGGAGCCCTGATCTGGGATCACGTACATGCAGCTCACATATATCTATGAAGCGGAAGGGACTGAGCCAATCATGGACTAAAACAGTCCTTCTGTAAAACTCTGCTGGCAAAATCAACAGGCACACAGAAACTTAAGGTATCTATTTCTCCCACCCGCCTGCTCACTTTTTAAAAACTAACTCCTTTGTTCAAAATGGCTGGGGCCATAAAACTGTAGCAATAAATCCCCCCCGTACCTCTGTTGTCCACAAGGCTCCTCGGCTTAACTCCCCCACACAGAGATAAGAATTCCTCATAGCTAGCCTTGAGCATTGCTTGCTTAATAAGAAAGTGTAATCCCTTCCCCTGTGCTCAAACTAATAGCAGCAGACAGAGGACTGATATCTCTATCTCCCCTGCCTGCATGATTGTGAAGGGAAACTGCTCTCCCCTGCTATCTAAGCAACAGCAACTAACAGAGGACTACTGTCTTGATCTCAACTATTTGGCGGCCATTTTAGGCTAGTCTCTCTCATGGGCGGACATCCTGGACTAGTCTTTTTCTTCAGTATCGGAACACTCACTAAGAATTTATCATTCTAGACTAATCTCAACTACTGAGTACTTTGCTCAGTTAGGTATCTACACCTTCTTGTGAAAGAATGCCTGCCTATTTTTGTAGTATTATACTCCTAACTATATTTTGAACATTTGTAATGCACAGATTTCTACCTCATATATGAAAGAATGTCTGCCTATTAGTGCAGTATTACACTCCTAGCTTTATTCTGAACATTTGTAATGCACAGATTGCTACCTCATTTCTGAAAGAATGTTTGCCTATTATTGCAGTATTATACCTATACCTGTATTTTGAACATTTGTAATGCACAGATTGCTACCTCATATACCTATTACTGCAGTATTATTCTTCTACCTGTATTTTGAACATCTGTAATGCAATGCTACCTCATTTGCCTTGGTTGCTAACTAATGTCATTTCTGATTTTTATGATTTTTGATTCATGTACACTATTGTCTTCATCTGTACTCTGTTCTTACATTCGATCAGCAGTATACTTACACATGTATTCTGCACTATTCCGCACATTTCCGCAACCTGCACTGTTCCCTCCTGTTAGGCTACCTCCGATATCGCATACTTCTTCTTTATTCTGCACTACTCTGCACACTTCTGCAACCTGCAACCATGCTCACTCTTCTCTCCTGTAACGCACCGATTGCTACCTCATATATTTCTGGTTGCTCACTAGTGTCGCTTCTACCTGTATTTTGAACTTTTGTAATGCACAGATTACTACCTCATATATTTTGGTTGCTCACTAGTGCCACTTCTACCTGTATTTTTAACATTTGTAAATGCACAGATTGCTACCTCATATTTTTTGGTTTGCCAACTAATGTCACTTTTGATTCTTGAGTTTTGATTCACGTAAACTGTTGTATTTGTATCCTGTCCTTATATTCTATCAGTATTATACTTGCACTTGTATTCTGCACTACTCTGCACATTTCCGCAACCTGCTCCCATTCCTACTTTTTCGCTCCTGTTATGCACAGACTGCTACCTCATACCTAATATACTTCTAAGGTATTCTGCACTATTATGCACAGTTCTACAACCTGCATCCATTTTCACTCTTCACTCTAAAGCACCGACTACTACCCCATATATCTCTGGTTGCTCACGAGTGTCACCTCTGCCCCCTAGGGTCACTCTTGATCCATATATCTCTGGTTGATCACTAGTGTCACTTCTGCCATTTAGGGTCACTTTGATCCATGTAACTTGATATTTGCATCTGTATCCTGTCCCAGTATTATACTTCACTTGGGTACTTTGTAATGCCGTATGTATTTGCTCTACTCTGTAATACCGTATGTATTTGCTCTACTGCACACTCGTATATCTTGGTTATGCTGATTGATCACTAGTGCCACTTTTGTTCTCTATAACTTATTGTATGTATATGCTTCTCTGCACACTCTTACATTTGGGATATGCTGATTGATCACTAGTACTACTCTTGCACCGTGTAACCTATTGTATGTATTTGTTTTTCCTGCACATGTGTAACACTATAGTGCATTCTCCCATTCCCAACTAAACCATCATCGCAACATGGATCCTATCGGCAATCACACATATAAAATCAACTACCCACCGTCACTCACCAAAAAAGCCGCTAAACGCTTTAAACACAACTTCCTTAGGTCACACCATGAAACCCCCTTTGCTGACACCTACTTCTCACCGGACAATGGATCCCTGAACACTGATATCATATTCCACACCACACGCAGAGCTCAATGGAGAAAAGCGTTCCTCACCCTACTCACCGTCTCCTCCACCAGGAAATCCGCTTACAGCCTAACTCTCTCCATCACACCATCCCAATTCTTTCCAGGCAGAGCCACCATCACCATTTACAATAACGGGTTTGTCCTATCTCAATCCACAGACAGGAACCTGGAACTGCTAGACAACTTGTTCCCCACCTTCAAAGAGCACCTCTCCCATTCGCGGACCAACACTCATATCCCCTCCAGTCACACCAACCATGACCTCACAACTACATACTCCTCAACCAGGGACACACCTACCACCCCATATCGCTCATCTCCCACCCACAACCCCTCTATCCCAGTTCAGCACCAGGCAGTTGTAACACACGCCTCAAACACAGACACAGATCGCTCCCCCTCATACACCACTCACACCCCCACCCCTTCTACCAACCCCCAGACCTCCACACATACCAGCAGCACTCCTCTCACACCTACAGCGGGCATCAACACTCCGCTCACCCCTGACAGCACAGCTCCCCCCCCAACACACCTAACCTAGTCCAGCACCAGAACAACACGCACTTCTACAAATCCCCCCCTTCATCCCCCCCCATTCTCAGTCCCCATTACCCCCTAACCAACCACGGAGAACACACCTCCTCTCTTAATCTAACTCCCCCTCCCCACAACATGACCACCACCAATCCCATTTCTCCTCCTACTCTCAGCCCCCATTACCCTTCCGGCACCCCCACCACGACTATCAGTCTCCCAGCCTACACCCTGACCCCCCCGCCTACCATCAATGCCCTCTCTCATACCACCAACCTCCACCCCTCCTCATCCACACCCCTCCCGCCCAAAACCTCCCTCCTCCCTAACACCTTCCCGTACACCAACACAACGCATACCTCCTCGAACACCAGCCCACGCTCCCACCTGCACACGAACTCCCTGGTCAGTCATTCACCTCTGACTGCCGCCCCCACCTCCACCACCTACCCCACAATGGACACCATCATGGCCACCCTCTCTCAGATCAAAGAAGACATACACAACATCAAGGAACTACTCGCCACACACCCCATACACCCCTCACCCACCTCCCCCACCCAACTTGTCCCCTACCCCTCCGGCTGACTCCCTCACTCAACACGCCCCAAACCGGGCGTCAATCCCTGCTCATAGGCGCAGTAACTGCCCTCGTCCCCCTCGTCGCCCCTGCAACACCTCACACATCTACACCTCCCCACCCAACGGGTCCCCCACCCTTCCGACTAACTCTCTCACTCAACTCTCCCCCAACCTGACCTCACTCCCAGCTAGCAATCGCAACAACCGCCCTCGTCGCACCCACAACTCTACTTCTGACCTCGACACACTCACCCTTCTTCCCTCCTATGACCCAGCCCCCTAAAATCACACAACCACCCCACACCTCAACATTCCCACGATACACTCAAATCCCCTTAGACCCCCCACACTAAACAGCAGATTCTCCATCCCCAATAACCTTAGAAAAGTCCCTCTCTCTCTAGAACTGTCTACCACCCTCAACACACCCCGTCTCAAATGCACTCTCCTCAACTGCAGATCGGCCTCGAAACATTCTGCCGCCATTGCCGATCTCCTCTTATCGCTGGACCTTGACCTCATCATCCTGACTGAAACCTGGCTAACTGAATCTTCGACACCTATAATGGACATTCTGGTTCCTCTCAACTACCACATTATCAGGCTAGACAGAGCAGGCAAAGTAGGTGGTGGAATTGCATGCATCTACAGGAATAACCTCTCTGTTCAGAAAGTCAATTCCACCTCCCTACCATCCCCAACATCCTGGGAATACATCTGCCTCGACATTATTAGTGAGGGCAAACCGATATGCTCTCTTCACAGCATCTACCACCCACCCAGGGACAACTTCACCTTTTCCCAACAAATCATGGATATGATCTCAACCAATTCCGGACGGCAGCTCACCTAAATATACCTTGGTGACTTCAACCTCCACTGGAACGATAGCAATGACGCGGTGGTAAATAGTCTTAAAAACTTCCTCGATGCCCTCAACCTCACCCAAATATGCAACAGCCCGACTCACGAGAAACGTTCTATCCTCGACCTGATCATCTCCAAAGAGGAGTCTATCCAACTCGAGTCCATCCAACCCTGTGACTGGTCAGATCATCATATTGTCACATTCTTTATCAATGAAAAAGTTAAAGTCAACCCGATTCAATTCTCCAAGCCCAAAGTCTGGAAAAGAGACATGAAAAAACTCAACCCATGCTCTTTGCCCCCTAACAGGTGCAATCTCCTACTGCCACCGACAGGCGATACGGACGTTCAAACACTGACTGACCACTATCTCAACGCTATGACCTCTATAATTAATGAGGCGGCACCTATGCAGCTAAAAAGAGTCTCTACTAAAATCTCCAATCCATGGTACGACGGGAGACTCAATGAAGATAGACGAGACATGCGAATGGCAGAGCGTACCTGGAGATCAGCTCCCTCGGCAACGCACCTAAAAGATCTGAAGAAAAAGAGAAACGCCTACTTCAGGAAAATAAAACGCTCAAAATCAGACTTCTTCAGCATCCAGCTCGACCAAGCAAAAAACCGCCCGAGAAAACTGTTTGAGCTAATCAGATCACAATCCAAGGATCAACCCCAACCACTCAACACTGGGCGTGAGGCACCCTCCTGTGAAGACTTCGCTGCTTTCTTTACCCAAAAAACTGACAACATAAAGAGCGATCTCCTCATTGACGCAAGCCTCTACTCCAAACCCCAGTGCCTAGCAGCCACTGAACCAAAAATCAATGCCACATGGTCAACCTTTGGCACATACTCAGAAGAAGAAATTGGCAAACTGCTCAGCACCCTGAAACCATCCAATCATCTCACGGACCCCCTTCCTGCTACCGCAGTAAAAGACTTTACCCCTTGGCTTATCCCTCTCTGGACTAAAATTATCAACAGTTCTCTCCAACAAGGAAGCATACCTGACTCCCTCAAAGTTGGTCAGGTCACACCTCTACTAAAGAAACCTACAGCCGACCCCTCTGATCTCAACAATTACCGTCCCATTACCAATATTCCCACTCTCGCCAAACTGCTGGAAAAATGCGCACAACTACAATTGACTAAACACATTGAACAATTTGATCTCCTCAACCCTCAGCAGTCAGACTTCCGAGCAGGACACAGTACAGAAACTGCTATGACTCACATAATTGACGACGCACTTCAAATGCTAGACCAAAACGACACCTGCCTCCTCATCCTCCTTGATCTCTCTTCAGCATTCGACACCGTTAAACATGAGAACTTACTAGAGCTTCTAAACACAAGAATGGGTTTATCTGGAACTGTTCTCAAGTGGTTCACCTCCTTTCTTCACAACAGGTCGCAGAAATTCAAAAGCAACAACCTGATGTCCTCGCCAATACCCGTAACGCTAGGTGTCCCCCAAGGATCCTCTCTATCCCCAACTCTGTTCAACCTAGTCATGGAACCCCTCACCACCTTGCTACAAGCATCCAATGTACACTTTCACATGTACGCAGATGACACCCAACTTTATCTCAAATTACAGTCCCCCAAAGACATCTTGCTCCTGAACTCAACGATCAGATGCACCCAATCCTGGCTTGCCGACAATCATCTCAAACTCAATGCCCTGAAAACAGAGTTCCTTCTGATCTCACCTCCAGTGAAGGTCTCCACCACTCAAATTTGGCTTAAACACCTAACCGCACTCAGTGTCCAACCCACCATCGTGGACTCAGCAAAATCTCTAGGCATAACACTCGACACCAATCTGAACATGCAGCAACATATCAGCAAGGCAACAAAGGGAGCAAACTTCCAGATCAATACTCTGAGGAAACTTAAACCCTACCTGCCAGACAAAGACTTCCAAACCGCAGTACAAGCACTAGTCATCCCTCGAATTGAATACGGCAGCATCGCCCTCTGTGGACTCCCCCTAACTACAACCGCACCCCTAAGAGCTTCTCTAAACGCTGCAGCGAGACTCATCACTGGGTCAAAAAAACACTCCCATATTACCCCTGACTTGAAATCCCTGAACTGGCTGCCTTTTGAAGCTAGAATACATCTGAAAATCGCCTGCATGACACACAAGGCGTTACATCTAAACTCACCCGGATACCTCGCTCAGAAACTGACAATCTCTGGAGGAGCTAGAAACACTAGAGGCACAAACAATCTTCTGTTGAAACCTCGAAGATTCCGGAAGGAAAAAACATATAAGCGCTCCTTCTCAGGAATGGCGCCTAGGATCTGGAACTCTCTCCCGCCCGAGACCAGGCTTATCTCTTCCACCACACTCTTTAAAAATGAAGTAAAAGCTATCCTCATGGCTAAATACACCTGAACTACTATCTTGAACACTGTTAGTACTCTGCACCGATCTATACTACATGTTTGACCCATTTGTTTATTTGTATTAACTGTCTTATTACTCACATGTTTGGCTTTGTAGCCACCTATTTGTACTATTTTGTACACATGTTTGGCTTTGTAGCCACCTATTTGTACTATTTGACCTATTGATTTATCTGTTTGACTATGCTCCCTCATGTACTTCTCTTTGTAAAGCGCTCTGATATCTGCAAGGATCTTGTCCGCGCTATATAAAACTTTCAAAATAAAAATAAATAAATAAATGATCCCTACCCTGGAATACAATACTCCTTCCCTGTTTTATAGCCAAACCTGTTGTGTTTGCTATTCCTAAATCTTGGTGGACATCACTGGCATGTGGGGGAAACATCCTTTACAACGCAACTGTTACAACGCACTACCATTACGACGCAACCATTACAACGCAAGTCATTACAACGACTTGCGCTGTGGGGCGCTCTAGGATAGGGAATAGTTTTAATTTACTATCCAACACCTTCCCTACCATCCACGGGGACTGGAGTTGGAATAGTAAATTAAACTATTCACTATCCAGCGCCCCCCCCAACGCAAGTCGTTGTAACGACTTGCGTTGTAAAACTTGCATCGTAAAGGCATGCGTTGTAATAGCATGCGTTGTAACGACATACATCCGCATGTGGTGTTCATGACATACATGTGGCTACCCCAGGCATTTTGTGGTTATCTCTTAAATTTAGAAGACATCCGTGGTATTTAGTGGTTCCACGACAGGTGCTGATTGAAAGGGGGCATCAACCTCTGGACCCCTTATAGCTTAAATTAGCGGCTGTTTTATGCCAATGAAGGCCCCGGGTAAAAGCTGTCTCAGGGTACGGGAGTAGGGTATAACAAACAGTCAACAATCTAGTGATGTGTACTGTATCCTGAGAAAGTCAGTGGGTGGGGGAACCACAGTTTTGTGTGTGTTGGAGGTACAGATCTACCTACATACAAGCACCAATCATACAACGTATTGTCTTAACACCAGCACCGGGAGGAATGAAGTCATGAAGTGTATTATATTTGGGTTTGCCTGAGCATCTCTTGAGCTACCTGCAGGTGGTTCAAAATGCAGCAGCAAGATTAGTCCTTAATCTGAACCCCAGGACTCATATGTCCCTGCATCTCAGGGCTCAGCACTAGTTGCCACTGAGCAAGAGGATCAAGTTCAAGGCTCTGGTCCTGACACATTACGCCCTAAATGGCAATGGTGCCAGCTACAACAGGAAAAGAATACTTCATGACACCCCCTCTGAACTTTGAGGTCTTCATTCAGCCAACTGGCTACCATACTTAGGATCTGCCGGGTCAGAACTGGAGGCAGGTCTTTCATGTTTCTGAGAGCCCAAACTTGGAGCCAACTTCCTGTGGCCCTCAGAGCTACTGTGGAATTGTCTATGTCAAGGAAGCAATTAAAAACAAGGCTATTCTGCAATGAGTGTGTTTTGGGTGAGAGGGGAGAGTTACCTGTTAGTGCCAGACACTCTGCTGAGTAGCCTTGCGCTTTATAAATGCCTGTTCATTCATTCACACATATGCAACCTACAGCGCAAGTACACACAAGGCTGCAGGACCATGAAATGCACACTCAAAACTACATTTACTGAAATCGAAAATGCTAAATAAGTATGCCCTTTGAAGACACACACCTCCTCCAGGATGCGCCGGATTCCCTCTGTGGGGGCATCTCTGTAATTGGCAGGATCCTCCGACAACAGCTTCATTACTCGCACTTTACCCCCAGGACACCTGGAAAACACGTCTGTAAAAGTGCCGCCGCGGTCAATGGCGAACTGGAACTTTCCTGGATCGGCCATCTTCAGAACCTAGAACCTGGAGGAGAGTAAGCAGAGATGCTGAGCGAAGGCAAATGGCACATGTCACATGCAGTGTGAGAGGATGAACGATCTGGGCTAGGCCGCCCACCAGCATCTCAACGATATGCTGTATCTCAGAATGCTGTCAATCAATACACAGCATAAGTTACATCTGCCAGGTCTGCAAGAGCTATCAAGGACAGGGTGACTGCACATTTATTCAAGCATATGATCAGTGAGGTCTGAGTACAATTCTGTGGTACATTACTTTCTAATGGGGTGAACCAGGAACCCTCAGGATTCTGGGTAACAGTTAGTATAAACAACAAAAATCCTGTCGGTGATCAATTACATACAAGACCAAAATGAATTAATGGTCAAAAGAAGAACTAATCAACAGCAACACAAGAAAATACAATCAGGGAAAAGTAGTTCCTTGCAAAATGCATGTATTTTTACAGCACAGGTACATGAAGATATCTATGTACAATAGATTTAAGGCTGCTCCCAAAAATGGGGACAATGTGACAATTTTACGAATAAAATTCAATGAAACATGAGACACAGTGTAAGCTGTCTGTCCAAAACAAAAAGAATGCAATCATGTGATGGCATTTTTGGCACTCCACAGCGCTTTGAAGACCAGCACCTGGGTGGTTCGTTCCCTCTCATCACTGCTGCTCAGTAGGAATGTTGATCATTAAGAAAAGATGGCCGCCAGCTCCTGGTAACCCTAACCGGCTGGTCGCTGATAATCGTTCCATTGCCATGGAAGGTAGTACACCGTGCAATGGGAGAGTTCTGCCGCCTCTTAGTAGGAAAACAGTGGTTCCTGTGGGATAGTATACAACTATGTATAATTCTATTTGTGCGCAGTCGCGATTTAAAGGATTATATTGATGTCATAGAAAGAGGGACCAGACACACTAATGATTTCGTTTATACACATATGTTTGTATTATTTACACAATATATTTCAACAATTTAAAGCAAAAAAGAAGAAAAACAAGGTTGTGAATAAGTGTCCCAAGTGAGGCATGAACATAACAGTTTAGTGACAAGGAGTGGCAGTATTTACAAGGTTTCACGTAGTTTTTTTACTGAAAAACGATCATGTTTATATTTTCTCAGAATATCTACAGCAACTTTACACAAAAATAAGTGCTACAACAGTGGTTCGCTTTCAAAACAGTGTCGACGGCGTTTCGAACTTCTCTAGGATGTGGGGTCTCATCAGGACCTATGGTACTGGGGACATCTGGATTGTAAACCGCACAATATACGTGATAAAGAAGAAGTGCCAACAGTGAATAACACACAATCAAACTCCATATAATTTCACTACACTCAATACCACATAACTATTCACATATTCCCACTGCACACCATGCCACATAATTCCACTACACAGATCACCTCCATACAACACAATTCCACCAAATACAATTTCACAACTAATAACTCCAATCCACATAATTCCATTACACACCACATACATCCACTCCAATCCAAAACACTTAGGTAAACAAGCATTTGCAATGCAATAGGTCTCGCATTAGGAAAGTGTGAGCTATTGGTATTGTAAATGACACATTTTTTTAATATGTGTTGGCTTTGAAAATATATAAATTAATAGCATTGTTAGTCACAAAGCCAAAAGCTTACACTTTCCTAATGAAAGTCCCATTGGCTATGGTAATGCTTGTTGGTAGCAAGCAAAGACAGTGCTGTTGTGGTGCTGAGTGATGATGTGGTTGGGCTGAGTGATGTGGTGGTTTCCCCGAGTGATGTGATGGTGTCCCCGAGTGATGTGATGGTGTCCCCGAGTGATGTGGTGGAGTTGGAGGATGGAGTTGGAGGGTGGGGTTGGAGGGTGGAGTTGGAGGGTGGAGTTGGAGGGTGGAGTTGGAGGCTGGAGTTGGAGGCTGGAGTTGGAGGGTGGAGTTGGAGGGTGGAGTTGGCGGGTGGAGTTGGAGGGTGGAGTTGGAGGGTGGAGGGTGGAGTTGGAGGGTGAAGGTGGAGTTGGAGGGTGGAGTTGGAGGGTGGAGTTTGAGTTGGAGGGTGGAGTTGGAGAGTGGCATTGGAGTTGGAGGGTGGAGTTGGAGGGGTGGAGTTGGAGTTGGAGGGTGGAGTTGGAGTTGGAGGGTGGAGTTGGAGTTAGAGTTGGAGGTTGGAGTTGGAGGCTGGAGTTGGAGGGTGGAGTTTGAGTTGGAGGGTGGAGTTGGAGAGTGGCATTGGAGTTGGAGGGTGGAGTTGGAGTTGGAGGGTGAGGGTGGAGTTGGAGGGTGGAGTTGGAGGGGTGGAGTTGGAGTTGGAGGGTGGAGTTGGAGGATGGAGTTGGAGGGTGGAGTTGGAGGGTGGAGTTGGAGTTGGAGTTGGAGGGTGGAGTTGGAGTTGGAGTTGGAGGGTGGAGTTGGAGGGTGGAGTTGGAGGGTGGAGTTGGAGGGTGGAGTTGGAGTTGGAGGGTGGAGTTGGAGGCTGGAGTTGGAGGGTGGAGTTGGAGGCTGGAGTTTGAGTTGGAGGGTGGAGTTGGAGAGTGGCATTGGAGTTGGAGGGTGGAGTTGGAGGTTGAGGGTGAAGTTGGAGGTTGGAGTTGGAGGGGTGGAGTTGGAGTTGGAGGGTGGAGTTGGAGGGTGGAGTTCGAGTTGGTAATTGGAGTTGGAATTGGAGGGTGAAGTTGGAGTTGGAGGGTGGAGTTGGAGGGTGGAGTTGGAGGGTGGAATTGGAGGGTGGAGTTGGAGGGTGGAGTTGGAGTTGGAGGGTGGAGTTGGAGGGTGAAGTTGGAGTTGGAGCTCCTAACACGTCCAAGGAATCATGGCCGGTGTCGGGAAGTAAGCCAAAACTGGCAAAGCTTGTGCTTGTTTAAAAGGCATGTTGTCTATCACGGGTGCACCACACAAAAAGCGTCTACACTTAACAGTTACCAAATAGGTTTCCCTAGTTGCATAATGTGGTGCAAGAAACTTTGGACCACGTGGTTTACGTGTGAGCAATTCTGCACAGCCAGCATGCCAGACAATGGGCGTACAAGTGTTTCATTATAAGAACAACTGAAACCACCAGTAATCAATTTAAATAAAACACACACACACAAAAGATGTGTCAGCAGAAACTAGTTCACTCATGTTTTGTGGACTATCAACATGGGTGAGCCAGGGGAAGCCTAATGCATAGGATAAACTGATGAAGAACAACATGTTAGTCGTGAGCGCATGCATGTATTCCAAAAATGCTGCTTGTGTAGCAGTTTCTTTCACTTTTAGTTTATTGCCCGCTCGCTACCCGCCCTGCCCACACCTCCCGTATGGTGGTTGTTTACAGGGAGGAGGCTGGCCCGGCAGCAGCAACCCCGTGGTTTGTTTACATGCTCTGCAGCGAGCAGGGACGCTACAGCTGGAAGCCAAGTCAACGCCGTCTCCGCATCCTGTTTTCACATCCTGCGCATTCTACGGAAGATCTTCCGGTGGATCCCCACTGAGACCAGGAAGACGGTCACCCAGGCCCTCGTTACCAGCCGACTGGACTACGGCAACGCCCTCTACGCCGGAACCACCACCAAGCTCCAGAAGAGACTCCAGCGGATCCAGAACGCCTCAGCCAGACTCATCCTCGACATCCCCCGTCGCAGCCACATCTCCGGACATCTAAGAGACCTGCACTGGCTCCCCGTCAACAAGAGAATCACCTTCCGTCTCCTCACCCACGCACACAAAGCCCTACACGACCAAGGCCCGAGCTACCTCAACAACCGCCTCAACTTCTACGCTCCCAAACGCCACCTCCGATCGACCAACCACGCCCTCGCCGCCGTCCGCCGCATCCGAAGAGCGACAACAGGAGGAAGGTTCTTCTCCTACCTGGCCGCCAAGACCTGGAACTCCCTCCCGTCCGACCTGCGCCTGACCCAAGACCACCTCTCCTTCAGGAAGAAGCTCAAGACCTGGCTGTTCGAGCAGTAGCAGCACCCCCCCCCCCCCAAGCGCCTTGAGACCCTCCGGGTAAGTAGTGCGCTCTATAAATGTCTTTGATTGATTGATTGATTGATCGACCGCAGGACAGCCGAAGCGTCATTGAGCAACGCTCGCACACGGCCCTGTGCAAAACATGGACTCGTGCTAACTTCTGTGCAGCCCCTGAACACATCTGAGCTTGGGGGAGGGTCGTGTTCACAAGGTCAAAGCAAACACACATTCCAGTGGCGGAGATCTCACGGTCCTAGGCGCGAGATGCAATGCTTTGAGAGCAACATGTTAGGAGACACAGGGAGAAGGATATTTTTTAGGGTTGGGGACACTGTTCTGTTTATTTATTTTTTTAAAGTAACATGATCTGTGCAGCAATAATTTCATTAACAAGTCTGGTGGGGGGAGCAGGGGAGCGAGCGAGTGGGAGGGAACGAGCATGGTGGTGTGCGAGGCTTCCTTTCAAGTCGGATGGGGGTTGGAGGTGAGGGAGCAGGGGAGAGAGCGAGTGGGAGGGAACGAGCATATGGGGTGTCAGAGATGGTAATAACATTTCACTTCAAGCTGAAGAATCCGGAGCAGGGGAGAAAGAGCCTGGGAGGGATGCTGGAGAAGAAAAAAAAGAATCAGGCTACGTGCAGGAATGTAGTAGCTCCACTGAAGCCTGAGTGAGCGGGAGGGGCAGAGGGGGAGGCTGGGAAAGAGTAAACACACGGTTTTATTTATTAATTCTGCAGCACGAAGTAGCAGAGCTTTCCTACTATTGCCTTAATACATGCTGCATTCCTCTTTAGGGCATAGGGAAAAGGAGGAAGCAGCAACGCCCCCTCTTGATGTGCACATCGTCGTGCATGACAGGCTTCACTTGTATGCATTAATATTGGCTTTACTGTTCGCCGCATATAGGCTTTGCAATATTTATTTAAAAAGTAACATGATCTGTGCAGCAATAATTTCATTAACAAGTCGGGTGGGGGGCGGGGGAGCAGGGGATCGAGCGAGTGGGAGGGAACGAGCATGGTGGTGTGCGAGGCTTCCTTTCAAGTCAGAGGGGTTGGTGGGGGGCGGGGCAGCAGGGGAGCGAGCGAGCGAGTGGGAGGGAGGGAACTGTCATATAGCTACTGTATATCTTTATAATGTGTTAAGTTAGCATAGGCTCATTAAATGTTTAAACGCCATTTTTCCTTTTGCTGCTTCTGCACACGACACTTAATTGTTGATTTAGCTTTCAACCTAGTAGTTCGTTGTGGTTTACATGAGAATAATATGTTATTACTCTGATATCAGCTTTGCTTAATAAACTATGTCTGTACAGAGAGTGCTGAAGCTTCAGGAACAACACGATACAGAATTGTTATGAGGTCTGATCTTCGCGCCTTCATAGACGTAACATAAGTGCAGCTTCTGCCAACTTTGAGTTTGAGGCGGGTTTTATATATTGCTTTGTTTGAGGCACAAAAAGACACTTGATGCTGTTCGCATGCAGAGAGAGCTGGTGTATGCTGATGTGATCCCTTCATTCTAGGATCCTGAGGTATGGGCCCGCCCTAATTCAACCCAAAGAGACCTTCTTAGCTATTAATATAATATGCGAGTTAGGGAGGGTGAGAAATAAGTGTTGTTAACCCTTATTAATTTACAGCATGGTAACATGCTGTCACCGTTCGCTTTCTATGGACTAGTAACTATGCTTGTAACCTTGTTTCTGATAATATGTTTACTTGTATTATCTAAGATACTGCGCCTGAGAAGACGGCATTAGTAAATAAACATTTCAAATGCTCACGTGTTCTTCTTTACTCCATGTTCTGGTTTGCAATGATTGTATAACGAAAGAGTGCTCATGTGTTCCACGTAACCTGAGGTTTGTAAGTTCATGTTCTGGTTTGTCTAAACATTGGGAGTTGGTTATGACCAATGAGACACTGTAGCTAGCTCGGTAAGGGGTTTGTTGGGTACTAAGGTGAGTTTTGGGTCACCCTAATTCGCTGAGGTTCCAATCCTCTGTGCACAGTTCTGTGGGAGAACAGAAACCCTGCTACAGAACGAGCATATGGGGTGTCAGAGATGTTAATAACATTTCACTTCAAGCTGAAGAATCCGGAGCAGGGGAGAAAGAGCATGGGAGGGATGCTGGAGAAGAAAAAAACAAGTATTGGCCATGAAAGAGACACGGCGGAGCGAGCGAGTGGGAGGGAACGAGCATATGGGGTGTCAGAGATGGTAATAACATTTCACTTCAAGCTGAAGAATCCGGAGCAGGGGAGAAAGAGCCTGGCAGGGATGCTGGAGAAGAAAAAAAAAACCAAGCATTGGCCATGAAAGAGACATGGCCTCGCGGCCGTGAAAGTGAAAACACGGCCGTGAGATGTGCTCTGTAGTGGGGTAGGGGAGGGGCAGGGGCCGTTGTGAGACGGATTCCTCTGAAGTCTGCTACGAGGCAGACGGTGTTTAATGTGCACGTGCGTCTCGCACGACTGGCATTGCTTTGAAGGCTGATGGCGGGGGAGCAGCTTGGGAGGCATTCCGTTGAAGTCTGGTGCGAGGCTGATGGGTTTGACGTGCACGCGCGTCTCACACGAGTGCATCACATGAACTGCACATAATCCGCGCTTGGTCAAGAATTTATTTCGCCTACTATATACTCGCCTATTTATCCCTGCGGGATAGAATAGTAGAGACCTAAAAACATTGTCATTAATAATCCCAATAACTCTAACTCTCACAAATTGCAAATGCTTGTTCTTTATTGTCACATATGAGAGCACGTTTAAATATTTGAGGATGCGCTGTACAAGCACCGCGGTTGTTTGATGTAATGTATTATAATCTATAATAAGACTCTAGAATATTCCAATACATCCACTCATTGCCCACGCCGTTGCTCGCCTACTAGACATGGCTGGTATGAGTAATTGTTGTCATACACGCTGCCCTGATGGCCCGCTGTAGAAGCCCATATTAAAGCACATCTGCCAGCTCACCAGGTTGACGCACCCCGGTAGATTGAATGGTGCCGTCCTCCGAGCCCCTGTGGCTTGACCGCCCTCCGAGAAGGTTAGCGGACTCTTTACTTAGTTTATGTGGTGCAGTGTTCTCCCTGTGCAAAGGTGCACACGCGCTTCGTGCACAGGATGCAAACAGCGTTAGGTATATGAAAGCTTGCAGAAAATAGAACCATGAGAGGATGTAGGTGCACGAGCAAGAAACAGGACATCTCAGAGATTACAATCCTGCAGTGGAACAGTCTTGTTTGCATCGAGCGTGACGTATAGGAAAGTCATCACAGCATATGTTTATCAGGTAAATTGTCTTTTTGGCGGTTTGGAATAACGTGACACGAGTCGTAGCTCAGTCTTAAGGAGCAGTGGCGACTGCAAGTCCAGCTATGCAGGATCCAGGACATACTTTTAGGATAACCGACTACAAAAATGTGCTCCACATAGGCTACTTTTGCGCTCATTTTCCTCACGTGCATATCCTATAAATCTGGCACCGCCTCCTGGGTCTACTTTGGACATTCCTAATCGGAGCAGCACATAGGAGCCTGTTACATAGGAACAGTGTTTATGATGTCACAAACTCACACGGGTACACCGACGTCATGGCACTAGCAGGCCTGGAAGGGGACAATCTACACCCCCCGGCTTACAAACACACCTCAGGCATGCTGTGTGCACAGCTCACTCCATGATGGACCTTTAAAAGCACACTGGGCCTAGAAGTATCAGCGGGGTCACCTGTAACTAATGTCTCAGCCACTGGAGGAATAATGTCCTTATGACACAATGTGCTGCAGTGACAATTATGCTCATTCAGTGAATGGCGCCCATTTCACAGACCTGCATCAGACACGTTGTGTCAACAAATGTTGATTGAATATTAGAACCTTGGGATGCTGAGAGCTCAATTGAACACACTGAAGTGGCTCAGGGCCAAGAATGGCTGTTACAGACTATTAGACGTGACACTCTTGGGTGGCAGTCCCCCAAATTATTTGTCTTTACCTTCCTATTTTCTGAACCCGTTTTTGTTGGCTTTTAGGACTCTGCACACTTGACCTCTCCTACTCAGTGTTAATGTGCTTGTGCTCGCTCCGTTAAACATGGCAACATTGGTTTATCCTCAATTGCTTTATTAAAATTGCTTGTAAGCCCCTACCAAAATTGTACTACATGTACCCAAGGCCTGTAAATTAAATGCTACTAGTGGGCCTGCAGCACTTATTGTGCCACCCACTTAAGTAGTAGCCTTTGAAAACATATCTTAGGCCTGCAATTGCAGCCTATGTCTGCAGTTTAAACTGCCATTTAGACCAGGCAAAACAAACCATTTGCCAGGCCCAACTCTTCCTTTTTAATACATACAAATCACCCCTAGGATAGGCCCTAAACACGGTGTAGCATTCTAAAAAGGTGGACATGTACTTTTTAGTTTTACAGGTCCCAGCAGTGAAAACCCCCCAAATGGGTTTTTCACTGTTGTGAAGCCTACCTCTCCCATCGGATAACATTGGGTTAACTTATTACACTTACTAAGTGATAACTTTTGATTGGGAACAAGTAGAACTGGCATGTTTACACTCTGATGAATTATAGTTTAAACCCCTCTTTGATGGTAAAGTCAGGTTTTAAGTCACAATTCTGAAAATGAAACTTTTCACTGTTGCCATTTTGTTGTACTAACCATTTGATGCCCGAGGCTCAAAAAGAGGCCAATTTAAAAAAAACATAAGAAGGGGCCAGGTGGGCAAAAATAAAACCATCAAAATAAAACTGTTGTTGATGACTATACATTGTACCATCTTTTAATAATTCTGGTGCTTAAGACTGTATGATTATTTTTGCAATCCTGTGATAGAATCTGGGAAAATAGGGTGAATCTTCCCCCTTTGAAAACACAGCGGTTGAGAGACCATGCTAGACTAGATAGTGTGCGACTTTCCAATCAGCACCAGTTTCCTATTAAATCCCCCATTTGGAGTTTAGGGTAGATGGCGGTTGGCCTTCGTGTATTCCTCCCAGACGGTATCACAATAGAGGGCCTGAGAGTTGTCAGGTTGGTCCATCCTGAATTAATGAGGGGGCGGAGCTGTCATCTGTCACACTTGCACTTCAAAGACACTGACCAGCAAACACACAAAGAACTTCACACTACCCTATTGTGACTATAGACAGAATAGGACCAGGACAGGAAGCAATGCAATTCTAAACACATTGGGGGTGGACTCCAGAAGCTTTTTCCAGTTTTAAAAGTAGGCCCCTCAGACTCAGTCTTCAAATCACTTCTGGACCTGTGGAGGACTCAGAAGAGGGACTGTTCTGATGCCCTTCTACAGGAGGGACTTCGCTGCAGACTGAGGAAGGAAAATTGGACTGCTTCTTGAACCCAGTACCACTAGATTGACACCAGGCGCACTCTCCATCATGGTCGGCCTGAAATTGTGACTTTGTCCCAGTCCAGCGTGATCAGGTAACCACAGTTGCCGCTTTGTGGTTTTAGGCAGTATATTTATCTTAAAAACTTGAAATTGCATATCACAGATTCTACTGGTTGGATTTTTGATTCATTGGTGTAAAATAATGTGTTACATTTTACTCTGTTTTTCTAAATTGGTGTGGGATTTTTATTGTGTTGTGTTTTAACGTTATTGCTGTTTGTATGCTGCATAAATACTTTAAACATTGCCTTTATGTTAAGCTTTGCAGCTTTTGTGCCAAGCTACCAGAGGGTTAAGCAAAGTCATTTTAGTGACTATTGGAGGTTCACCCTGACAAAAATTGAAAAGGGCTCACACCCCCTCAGCCAACTACCCAATTTCTCTCACAGACCTACTGCTTCAACATTCGAAAACGTACTTTTCTGCTTCTTCTCGGTTTAGAATATTCTACCATTACTGGGTGGAATGTTCTAATAGCATTATCTCACATTCTACCTTGGGTAATCCAGTTGTTAAAAGCCCTATCCCTGTCTATACATGACTAGGGCTTTTAAAAACAGTTATAGCCCTCTACAGTGGGATACAATGATATGATGTGCAACTGAAAACATTGCCCAGCTATCATATTATTGTATAAGAAATAATGGCCATCAATGTAAGAGAATGAAAACTAGTGCTCAGGAATATGGGAGACAAGCTAGTCCTGCTTGAGACTAAAGAAAAAACAAATAAAGACAGACCTACACGGACACTTTTTACTACAACATCTTAGAGCCGGAACAATACCAGGAGGCCTCCAAATTAAAAACGTACCAGTAATCTTTACTGAAGATCCATTGTACAAGAAAGGATACAGCTATATAGAAACTAAATGTAGCAGAGATCGTATGGTCTTAACAGTGGAAACCGCACAGAGAATATCAAAACAACAGCTTGAGGAGATAGAGAGTCTTGAAATTGCAATTTCAACAAACCAACCGATAACAGACTCAAAAGCTCTCCTTGAAAAAGTCGCAAAAGAAATAGCAGAATTTAAGGACTACACGAACAACCAAAAAGGAAACCAATTTGTAAAGACAAAAAGAACTTCAATCTTGAAAAAGTATATCCATATTTACAGTCAGATTTCTACTCTAGACCGGAGTCATGAAAACATCTACAGGAGCTCCAAGGTAGATCTTCTAATAATTTTACAACAATTTCGGACACTTCCTCGTCGGCGAGTAGTAGTGAAGGGGAAATTACAGAGAAACACAAATAGAAGGGGATCGGACCAACAACAGCAGGTTCCTTTTTTAGGAAGAGGCCAGCAAAGAGCCCAAGGACGGGTAAGGTTCAACCAACAACCTTGGGAGATGTCCACCCGCCGACACAATTACAAAAACTGACATTGTCTCCAATATAACAAAACAAAAATAAACTTTGATTCAAAATAATCATCGACACATGACGGTCCAGAAGAAATGTAAAGAAAGAGACCCGGCTGAAACTCTTCCTGAACAGACACAATCGATCCATGGTCAAATAGCCAATGATGAATGTTACCAAAAAATATCTGCCGTAGACCATCAGGTGTTACTCCAGCGGCTGTCGGGGGTGGGGGTCTCCGGGTTAGCCCTGAAATGGCTCGCGTCCTTCTTAGAAGATCGGACGTTTGAGGTTTGGGAAGGCCACGAGAAGTCAACATCGGTTCCCCTCCAGTGTGGTGTGCCACAGGGCTCATCGCTGAGCCCCACACTATTTAATATCTATATGGCCCCACTGGAGAGTGTGGTACTGCCACTGGGTATCAAGATCATTAGCTATGCGGATGATACCCAGTTGGTGGTTGGGCTCCCCCAGCCGGCGAACCAACCCGACTTGCTGCACACATGTTTAGCCAGGGTCTTCACCTGGATGTGCAACTCAGCACTTAAACTTAACGGTTCAAAAACCGAACTGATGATGCTGGGGAACTCCCCTCCCTCCCTGTCCCCTAGTAGCTGGCCTAGCTGTCTGGGAGCGCCACCTACCCCAAAACAGGAGATTAAGAGCTTGGGGGTGTGGCTGGAGCAGGATTTATCCTTCAAGACACACGCAAAAAAGACCGCAGGCGTGTGTTTCGGCCTGCTCCGGTCAGCCCGGAAGATCCTACCCCTCCTCCCGATGGCCACTAGGAGATTACTAATCCAGGGTCTCATCATTTCACGACTGGACTACAGCAATGTGCTGTTTCTGGGGGCTCCAGAATCCACTCTAAACAAATTGCAACAAGTGCAAAATGCTGCCGCCAGGCTTTTGACGGACCTTCCCAGGCGGCAGTCAGCCCGACCTGCGCTGAAGGCGCCCCACTGGCTCCCTGTGAGAGAGAGGGTGAAGTTTAAAGCACTCTGCATGGCTCACAAATCTTGCAGGGAAAAGGGCCCCCTATCCTGCGGAGCATGGTCCAACCTTATAAGGCCTCTCGCGCCCTCCGCTCAGATCAGACCACCAACATCTCTTGCAAGTCGCGAAAGTAAAAAAAGCCAGGACTGGCGGTAGAAGATTTTCCGTCAACGTGGCAGCGTTATGGAACTCTCTTCCGCATGCCCTTCGCTCTGAAACTGGCACCTTGCGATTTCGCAAACTTTTAAAGACTCATCTGTTCCCTGATTAGTGCTCTGCTGTTTTGGTGCGTACTCTGGACGAGTGCTGGGATGCCCAAGGGTAACCATGCGCTATACAAGACTCAATAATAATAATATACAACCTCAAAAATAAGATCTTAACAAAAGAAGAGGAAAGTATATTACAAAAAGGGTTGTCATTTGTACCATCAAAAAATACAGACTTTGTCAAATTAAAATCAAAATAAAACAAGCCGACAAAGGCAGTTCGATTGTAGTCTGGGACACAGGTAAATATACATCTGAAGTCATGCGCCAACTAAATGACAAGGACACCCAGATCCCGCAAGATGAAGGGCTACACGTGATCTAATATTTCCTGGAAACCCGTCAAAGACCCCATAAAGTGCCGACAGATTTTATCATGAAACTAGCAAGTTTTCCGCTAAAGAAAAAATATTTCAATTTCTCGGCGACTTCTACTACCTAGTAAGTCGGGTCGCCATGGGATGCCTATTTACCCCAGAATTAGCCATTCTGTTTATGGCTAAATACGAGGAGAAGTACATCTACCAGAACAACCCATTTGTCAATTCGTTGGGAATTGGAGTCGTTACATCGACAACGTTTTTATGGTGTGGACTGGCAATGAGGAGAACCTGATAATATTCCACGAGTAGTTAAACAATCGTACAGATGAAATCAAGTTCGGCATCAACCATTCAAAAACCAAAATGTCTTTCTTGGATGTGGAGGTCTATCCAGGTGATGGAGGGTTGGTGACAACCCTCTTCAAAAAACAAACGGATAGGAATAAGGCTCTCCATTTCTCGAACAACCACCCTCGGAATCTAAAGGAGAACTTGCCATACTGGCAATATCTCCGAATTAGAAGAAATTGTCATTTTAAGGATGAATACCAACTGCATGTTAATAAACTGACGGACAACTTACGAGAACGGGGCTATCCAAAGAAATTACTTAAAAGGGCTATGAAGCGCGCTTGGTGGAACCCAAGGGAAAGCCTTCTTGAAAAAAGAACAAAGAAAGAAATGGACAGAATTGTATGTGTGTCGACGTTCTGCCCGAATTCGAACATGCTGAAAAAAGTAATAATACAAAATTGGCACTTGGTGAAAAACTTAAATGCAACATTGAATAAGGCACCATTGTTTGCTTTTAAAAAAGACAGCAGTATTGCTAATCAACTAGTGCGAGCAGCGAACCCCAAAAAAGTCCAGTCTAAGTAAGATCTTTTGTTGGTCTACCCCCTGTCCAAGGGAACCACAGATGTGGGATGTGTATATGTTAACCTCCAGTTGTCTGTTTGAACACAATAACATCCATTGGAAACATGACACCTTCACGAATTGTAGATCACGGAACGTAGTTTATGGAATCAAATGCCCATGCAACATGTTGTATATAGGGAAAACTAATCAGGAAATAAGAACTCTAATCTCACAACACAAATCAAGGATCAACACAAATATCCAAACGGTCCCGCTGGTGAATCACTGGCGACTAAACAATCATACAGACAAAGATTTGACCTGGACAATTATCTCAAAGGTTGAGAATGACATAATAGGTGGGGATCTAGACGCGAAATTTTCCAGAAGAGAAGCGTTGCTCATTGTTAAATTGAATACTGCTGTTGACGGTTTAAACAAGTTACCTAAAATCTATAGACTGAGCTAAAACGCCAGCACAGAACTGAGACACCCATGGAAGCTGTATATTAATACCATCTGGGCTCATCCACCTGCCAGAAAAGTTTCTTTAATAAACACTTATGCCCATGAATACCAGCCTGGCTTGTCCATCTGCCAGTTAATATGCCCGATTAACACTCATGCCCACTGTTGGACTTTGCCCATTTTCTCAAAATGTTTCCCCTTTCACCCCCCCTAATTTAGGATGTCTCCCCCATGGTAAAGGAAGTTGTATAGGACATGTGTGGTATGAGATGCCCTGTTTAATGTGAAATGTAATGCAATGGTGTGTGCACTTATTACCCCCCCCCCCCCATTGTGGAAATGCACCCTGGTAAAATGCTGCACTTAAAATGGATGCCATGGCTATGGGTTGTTTAGAAAGACAACGGTCCTGAGCAAATTAAGCAATGTTACAAAACCAAATATTATATAGAACGCAATGGAAACTATATAATTCTCCTGTCCAGCCGGACCAGGGATTTATTGTCAATGAATAACACAATAAACAAGAGTGCAACAATTAACCATCAAGGAAAGGGCACAATCCTGTGCCGTACTGAAAGGATAGAGATAGATAAAAAAGAGAGAAAAAAAGATTTCACAGGCAAAAGGAAAACACAGAGCAGCCTGGACACTAGTAATATCAGTGCGAAAAAGTGTTCTCCAGAGTAGAACATACACAATATATACACAGTGGTTTGCATGTATGTCTACTAATACAAGTCCAATGGCTATGGGTTGTGCCACCTGACTGCAGTGGGTTAGCAGTCTAGTTGTTCGGTGCCCAGCTATCCCAGCTTTTAGAGGGAAAGCCTGGCACCCAGGGTGCTCTACTCCTCCCCCTGAGCCAGCTAGAACGAGTTCCCCAGAGAGTTCTAGAAGGCTCTGGCACTGCCTGGTAGGTGGGGTGAGGGGCATATAAATAAGGGGGATGTGCCACCATGTGCTTAGTCAGAGCAGGGACAAGAACTTGAGGAGACCTGCTGCCAGGGGATACTGCCACTTGGGCCTGTGTGCTGGACCCTGCACCTAACTAGAACCCCTCTGCTGTCCCCCAGGGCAAGTGGAAGCCCCACTGCAGAAGTACAGGCTGCTGTACAGGAAGAGGGCCACGCTACAGTGGAGGATGGTGAAAGCCTACCGCCCTGTCTTGAAAAGTTTCCACTGACTGCTGACCTGGCCCAGTAGTGCCTGCTGCTCTGCCACGTGGCCCCTGAGGAAGGCGTGCCAGCCTAGGTCCATGAGGCTGCGGGGACCTTGTGCCATACCAGCGCTATATCTAAAAGCGCCAGGAAAGGAAGGAGCACCTTGGACTGGACCCCCCCAGGAGGTGAGAAGCGGTACCCTGGGGCCCCTGAGGCTTGCTGTGGGGACTGTCCGCCCCCTCTTGTGCTGTGCTTCTGGAAGCGCTGCCTGTCAGGGCTGGGAAGAGTGGCTGCGTCACAGGCCACGCCCCCGTCGATGCCGCGCACTGATTGGGCCTGCTGATGCGCCCACTGGGAGGCGCGCCCTGATTGGCTAGAGCTGCCGCGCCTCCCTCAGGCCGCATCCCTATTGGTCCCCGGGCTCGAGGAAGAGCCAGAAGGCCCGGGACCGCCTCGAACACCGGCGAGAGGGGCTCCCAGGAGAGGGAGAGCCCCCGATCGGCCCAGGCCTGCCAGGAGCTCACGGAAACTCTTGAAGAGCTGCGGGGAGCCTGCTTAGCCAGCGCGGGCTCCTCATTAACTCCGAGACCAAAACCAGAGGTAACACCCCCAGGGGGGAGGAGGGCGAGAGACTGTGGAGGCGGCGGGGCTGCAGAGAAGCCTGTGAACTTAGCGAGGCAGCCCCGTGTCTTCCCCTCCCCGGTAGGAGTCTGTAGTCGGCCCTGTTGGCCCGGATCAACCCCGTGGTGGGCTTAATGAGTACTGCAAGGGCCTGGGGAAAAGGAACTAAGGCCCCCTGGACTGGGCGATAGCCTGAAGTACTGACTGTTGTTGTGCCTGCTGCTCCAGTATCCTGGTGTAGGAAGGGTTAATGATGCCACGTGCACATGACTAGGCCCACTGAGAGCCCCTACTATGTTCATGCCTGGGTGCTTATGTTACTGCGCCCCCTGCTCATGATTGGTTGTGCCGATGCGGATGCTGATTCCTAATGTCCTGCTAACGGTATATGCCCCCATAAAGAAGGTGTTCATGCTAAGCTAAAGAAGGTCTTTAGGCCCTGAGTCCTGCCTACACTATTGTGCCTAATGTTGATGCCAATGGCTCCTTGAGTACGCATCCTGATGTTCTAGGCCTATGGTGTACTTACCTGCATGAGGTTATGCCCACGGTGTTTAGGCCATGTTTAAGCGCACAGTGTGACCGGCCTAATGAGTTCATGCTAACTGAGAATGCTTTATGTTTTTCTATTTCAGCATTGGAACTAATGGACTTACCTTTTTCTTCTTTTTCATTCTCCCTGTAAATAACCCCCTTGTAAATATTGCCCTGGCGCCAGTTGGCGCAGCATTGTGATTACTGTGTTTGCTTTTACAGATTTGGTACAATATAACAGTTATTCTTTTTCCATCTGAACTGGTGTTGTGTCTCTTTTTGTGGTGTGCCTGGTGTGTCGTCTGTGCGTACTGCGTGAATGCTTCACACATGTCCTCAGGAGTTTGGCCTGCCCGCTCTGCACCATGCTACCCCCCGTAGAATTGGTAACCCTATTTCTAACACCCACAACTAGCCGTGGAGAATCCACTCCATTCAGTCTTGTAAACCAAGTGCACCCTCGAAGCACATAAAAGTTTTTTCAAATGAAAAAATCGACATAGGGATAAGAGCAATTCAACACATTTGGGTAACAAGGAGTTAACTTCATTGAAAGAAGCTCAAAAAAACTCTGCCTACACTCCCAACCACCAGGCATTAAGAGCGATCGAATACATTTGGTGAATAAGAAGCCAGGCTCAGAGAGATGTATAATTCCTCCTACATCTCCCAACCACCACCTTTTTGGTCATCACACACATACCACCACAAGTTCAAGATCGAGATCGTGACACAGAGTAATATTCAACGTACGCTACTCGGTGCATGCCTGATAATTTTTCAATTCCACATTTGCACCGTAGTCAGTATTTCACGCTGTCAACTGAGGTTGCTTAACTCTTTAACGCGGCTCATCGTACTACAAATCCCATGATTCTCGGCATCAGTAAGCCGACTTAAACAGCAGATGCGGCGTTATCCGTGTAAAAGATTACAACAAGAAGGAACGCCCAATTTCTTTGATGGCGCAGTGAAAAATTCTGGACAGGTAACTCCTGTTTCACGATCAGAAAACTCACAATCATCCTGTGCAAAAAGCGAGTCGTTTATCATCCAACAGGTCTCCCCAGAGGGCCCGAAAGGAATAGAGAAGACCTGCAGAGCGCATGATCAATCATAAAAAGTGAGTGATATGTCGCAGGTTTTACTTCTCATTACCATGAGTCTAGAGAAAATACTCATGATTGCCATTCCATCATTCCAGGCATTGCAGGCATAGAGAAGATATTGAAGATAATATGGGCAGAGTCAGACAAGACAAATGTAAGTCTTTGTCATTGTATACAATGGTTGGGGCTACCAAGTTGTTGTTACCAAATTCATGGTTTTAGGTCTGTCTTTTGATTTTATCTTCCAATACAGTGTCTTACGACGGGTTGAGTAAGCTCACACCAAGATATTGTAAGAGTTGATGTAGAGGCAATAGGGTGGAAGCAGACATTTGTAAATACCAAAGGGTTAGAATACAAATTCTGTCTGTTTTTGTTTTTACAGCTATTTGGTCCTGAAGAGAACTCTACCAATGAGAAGAGTTCGAAACGCGTAGACCGTTTGTTGCCATAAGAATGTCCAAATCAAATTTGAAATAAGCATAAAATGACGAAATGTGGATATCATTTTGTTCTACGGCTGTGTTTCCTAAATGATTTAATTGTATTTGTATTGTAAATAGAAAAAAATATTTGTGAATTGAATGTATGAATGTGTGAGTTTTTTCAAAGAAGGTGATTGAGAGGATGAAAGTAGAATGAGAGTGATTGCGATTGTTGATGGGGTATTTTTGACACCGACACAGATGTGTGCTTTAATGTGATATTGGTGTTGTAATCTTAAAAATGTAAATGTTTTGCAAAAATTTAAAAATCTTCCTTTTCGAAAAATAAGAAATAAAAAAAGTGATTAATTCAGACAGAACTAGCAGTCTTTAGTGTATGTTGTTTTGTCTTTCAATATGGCTGTTTTCATTGGACCATAAAACATAAGAAACAGTATTGGTGTTTGTTCAGTTTAAAAATAAGGTGAAGATCCTAACCAAGCTGTTGGCTACACGGTTGATTGGAGTGACATCCAATCTGGTCATCCAGTCGGGTTTCATTTCATCTAGAAATACTTCCCTAAATCTTCGCCGACTCCAAGGAGTACTTGGGACAGTAGACACGCTGAGGGAAGATGCGGTTTTGGTGTCCTTGGATGCTGCCATGGCGTTTGATACTATCGAATTTCCCTACAACTTTGCAGTGTTGGAAAAGATGAGGCTTGGACCTGGATATATCGAATGGGTGAAACTCCTATATTCAGAACCTTTGGCGCAAGTGGTGAATAATAGGAAATCAACGACTTTCACCCTCGGTAGAGGGACAAGACAGGGATGCCCCCTGTCTTTGCTGCTTTTTTCCTTGGCACTCGAGCCCCTAGCGAGCTGGATTCGTAGGGACTCAGTAATGCAGGCCTGAAATGGTTAGACGTCTGTTGACGATATCCTCTTGTACCTGGCGTCGCCGCAGGCCTCGATCATCAGGGTCCTGGATATTTTTGCTACCTTTGGCAGATACTCTGGATATGCCATTACTGGGGCAAATCCGTGCTCTACATGCTCAGAGGGAGGTTCCCGCACCTGCCCTGGGGATGTAGTGTGATGGAGGCAATTAATGGCTTTAAATATCTCAGTATATACATCCCGGGAGACCCTAAGTAGTATTATGAGCACAACCTTTTGCCTTCATTGAGGCAGCTCCGAAGCGATGTGGAACAAAGGAAAACCCTTCCACTCTCCCTGCTGGGCAGGGCGGCTCTTCTCAAAACGATGTCCCTGCCCCGCTTTTTATATAGTCTACATAATTAGCCCGCCCGGTCCGGGCTTCCTATTTAGTGGCAATTGAAGGCGAGCAGAGAGAGCCCTACTGTGGGCTATGGGTACACCTCATATATCACTTCCTAAATTGGCTGGTATGATGGGGGAAGAGGCTCCTAGATATCAAAAGATTATACTGGGTGGCATAATTGGCCACAATTAATCAGAGTATTTACCGTCCTCATAACAACCCGGGATATCTAATGGACAGGTGGCTGTTACCGGGAGGATCTTACACACGGGCGCTCTATTCCAGACCAACTACATTGCGCCTCACAGGACTGACGGCACATTCAGTCTATATCTGGCATACAGCTCACAAGAGTCTTGGGTGGGACAAGAAGATTACGCAAGCCACCCCCTGTGGGTTTCGTATTTACTGGACACCCTTAGAAACTCTAAGGGCTTTGATAGGTTGGACCTGGTAGGAATGTCGAAAGTGGGGGACATGTGGAAAGGGGGTCAGTTAATTGAGTTCTCTGTGTTGCAACAAGAATACGATATGGCGTACTCAGAAATATTTCAATTCTATCAGTGAGACACGCCCCGTACGCACACATCCCGAAAGGGGACACCCTACCTGAAGCAACACCGCTGGAAGACAGGCTCCTGGACGGCTATTTGGCCAATAAGTCAATATTCCTTACATATCGTAAATTAATGAATCATGCAATAGACCCCAGTTACAGCTGCAAGAGAAATGGTCAGGTGACCTGTTAGAACTGGACGATGAGGATTGGACTGAAGCGCTAGCTTCTCCAAGGGAAGTGGCAATTTCAATGCGACTAGTACAGCTGAAAATATTGCACAGAACGTATTATTCGCGGACAGCCCTGGCCCGTATGGGTTATGGAGTGGATGCGGGGTGTAAGAGAGAATGTGGAGGGGGGGGGGGACGTTCTTCCACATTTTATGGGAATGTGCAATCATTCGTAAGTACTGGGCAAGTGTGTTAAGATGCATGACGGAGGTGCTGGGCCAAGAATTAGACCCACAGGGGAGAAGGTGTTTACTTAATGTGTGGGGCCGACGGATTTGAACAGCAAAGAGAAACTTTGGGCGATCTTGTTGCACATGATAGCTAAGCGCAATATAGCCAGACTGTGGGGTGTGAGTGCGGCCCGACACTGGTATTATGGAAACAGGATGTTCAGGGAAAAAACAGTATGTATCCAGGGGATGTCCAAAGAAATGGTCTCAAATATGGGCAAAATGGAATGAATATCGTGGAAGCATCTGTGTTCCCCCATGTCTCCCCGCCCTCTATGAAGCTATGTCGGCTGATTAAGACGATACTGAAACATGTATACTTGTAACCGATTATTGTGCCATCCCAAACTCCTGTTTGATAACCATAAGAATTTTTCTTTTTGTGTTTGATATCATGATGTTATATACTTGCACCACGGCTCTCAATAAAAAGAGTTATAAAAAAAGAAACACTGAGGCACCCGGACAGCTTCTTAGGTTCCCTTCCAAACTCTGCACCACTGAGGTACCTAGAGAGGTTCTCAGGTTCCCATCGAAACACAGCACCACTGAAACAAACCTACAGCTCTTAGGTTCCCAACTAAAATCACCACCAATGAGGCCCTCTAGAGCTTTTCAGGTTCCCATTGAAAACTCAGCACCACTGAGGTACCCTCATGTTCCCATCCAAACTCATCACCACTGTGGCACCCTACAGCTCTTAGGTTCCCATCAAAACTCAGCACTATTGAGGCACCCGGCAGCTTCTCCTGTCCGCATCCGAACTCAGCACCACTGAGGCACCCTACAGCTTTTAGGTTCCCAACCAAATTCAGCACCATTGAGGCCCTCTAGAGCTTTTCAGGTTCCCATCGAAACTCAGCACCACTGAGACATCCTACAGCTTCTCCGGTCTGCATTCAAACCTAGCACCACTGAGGGGCCCTCCTGTTTCCATCCAACCTCAGCATAACTGAAGCACTTTACAGCTGCTCATAATCATCCCATCCAAACACAGCACCACTAAGGCACCCAGACAGCTTCTCCTGTTCCCCTTCAAACCCAGAACCACTAGGGCATCCCTAGAGCTTCTCAGGCTCCCATTCTAACTCCAGCACCACTGAGGCACCTTACAGCTTCTCTTGTCTGCATCCAAACTCAGCACCACTGAGGCACCCTCATGTTCCCATTCAAACTCATCACCACTGTGGCACCCTGCAGCTCTTAGGTTCCCATCCAAACTCAGCACCACTGAGGCACCCTCATGTTCCCATTCAAACTCATCACCACTGTGGCACCCTGCAGCTCTTAGGTTCCCATCTAAACACAGCACCACAGAGGCACTCGGCAGCTTCTCGGGTTACCATCCAAACACGGAACCACTGAGGCACCCAGAGATTCTTATAGTCCCATCCAAACACAGCACCACTGAGGCACCCTACAGCTCTTAGGTTCCCATCTAAATTCAGCACCACTGAGGCACTGAGCCATTTTTTCAAGTTCCCATCCAAACACAGTTCCACTGAGGAACGCAGAGAGATTCTTGGGTTCCTATCAAGAGGTCAGGTTTCTAAAAAATGGTCTCTCCTCCAGCGATACCATGAAACTTAAAGCACTTGAATGCTTCTGTAGGCTTCTATCCGCTTGGTAGAGATGTGTTCCATGGTGTAACATAAACAACACAGCACAACAGGAACCTTTACCATGCAGATGAACAACTGCATTGGAAATCAGGTAACAGTGAAGGCACTTATTCGGACTGGTTTGCAAATGAGAATGGACTTTAGGTAAATCCATTTCGTTCTGAGGCAGAATATACTGTCCCGAATCTCAGGAAGCTGAGTCAAGAGTGACCTTTGTTGCGGTGCTATTTCCTGCAGAAGAATGTGGCATGATCACATTTAGCAACAGGTTTGGCTATAATTCTCCTGAAGGCTTAGCTGCCGCCTGTAATAAATACATATTTTGTTTTTTGTTCTGCATATTTACTGCTTGGTTCCCAGCACTCTCTGCCTTAAGGACCCACACATTCTCTGCTGTATCTGTCATTAAGAAATGCGGTGTAGTTGGAAGATGTCACATTTTCCGAATTCTCCTGCATTATTGTTAGAACTGGGGTTTCTGGTGCTCAGAGTATGCACCCTTTTCAAACATAAACCATCAAAAGAGGCGATATGTAAAGTATTTGTCCCACACGCACCCACAGTACCACACTGAAAACACCACAAAAATATTCCACATAAGGTTAGAAAAATAGATTACATTTCAATGAGTAAAAAAAGACCAAAAAGACAAAAATCCAATAAGTAGACCCGGCGTTAAGAATTTTGAAAGATTAAATCAAAAGTAGTGCTTAGAAGCAAATAGCGTTTAGGAGTTACTTGAGGTCACGCTGGACCTAGGTAAATACAAAGTTCAGGCCAACCGCAATGGAGGGCAGGACTGCTACATGACTCGCGCAGTTTCTGCTGAAAAAGTACCTTAGGTGGAGGAAGCGTCGACTTTGGGGCTCGATATGTCAGTCCCGATCCATGACAATAAAGGCTTCGTCGATTAAACCCTTTACAATGCAGGTGCTGCGTCGTCGAGCCACGCTGTCCATCGCCGTTGAGTCGTGCAAGTCTGTTGAAGCAATGTCGTTGGTCGGCTCCTACGTCGTAGGGCAATACATTGGTTTCGATCGATGCAAACTTGTCACTGCGTCGATTTTGATGGTTCTGCCGAGCAGAAGCTCACTTTCAAGGGCCCAGAACTGGATTGGCACCACGTGGCAGGTCAGGACTCGTAGATGACACTGCCTATTCAGGGGTGAGTGTCAGCTCTCTCCCGGCCTTTCTGCCCAGGAAGAGCTACCAGAATGCAAATGAATGCAGAGGAGTTCTCGGTCACACCTACACTTCCTGTGTTTGTGGGTGTCTATTTATTTATTTTATTTATTTTTTGCGTGTTTGTAGAGCGCTTGAATAAACTCCCAGGGGAGTATCTCCACGCTGTATGACTGCCGAACCTGCAGGAGATCGAGTTACATGACTGCAATCTAATTCTGAAACTGTATGGTTAAACCTGGAACAGGAACGTCTTCAGCTTTTTCCTGAAGGCCAGATGATTATCAAGCTGCCTAAGCTGGAGAGGGAGGCCATTCCATATCTTCGGCCCCTTCACCGACAGAGCCTTACCCCCTTGCCTTGCCCGCTTGATCCTAGGAATCGTAAGAAGCAATTGATCACTGGACCGTAGAGCACGGGAAGGGACATACGGCACAAACTTGTCTGCCAGATAAGAGGGACCCAAACCATGAAGTCCTTTGTGTACCGTACAACAGATCTTAAAAACGACTCTCTGACGAATGGAAAGCCAATGAAGCCTGGCAAGAAGAGGTTTTGATGATGTTCTGGGAGGGGCATTTGCAACCAGCCTAGCTGCAGTGTTCTGCACAACCTGTAACCTATCCAGATCCTCCTCATTAGCTGACAACAAGAGACCATTACAATAGTCAAGACGACTGATAACCAGCGCCTGGACCAGGGTCTTTCTAATGGTGTCTGGAAGCAATGGAAAAACTCTGCGCAGCAATCCTATGGTTCGAAAACAAGACCCCACAAGGTTGGTAACATGCTGCTTCAGGCTGAGTTCTTGTTCCAGACGGACCCCTAGGTTCTTGACTATCTGCTTAGGCTCAGGGACTGGGCCTAGATCTAAAGGCCACCAGTCAGGAGCCCAGCAGATCTTAGCCTCACCGAAGAGCATAACCTCTGTCTTTGAAACATTGCACTGCAACATGTTCAAAGACATCCATTGGGAAACTGCTCTCATCCCCTCAGAGAAAGAATGTAATACCTCTGGAGTTAGATGGTCAAAGGGAAAGAGCAGCTGGGTATCGTCAGCATATGACACTGGACAAAAACCAAAGGCTCTCAGGATATTAGCCAGGGGGGCCACATAGATGTTGAATAATGTAGGGCTCAAACAAGAGCCCTGTGGCACCCCCTTAGTAATCCTGGTCTCCTCGGATCGGAAATCTCCCATGGTGACACATTGGGTTCGATCCGAAAGAAAGCTCTTTAGCCAAGCCAGTGCCATGCCCCCTAGTCCACTCTCAGTCAGACGCTCGACCAAAATTTCATGTGAGATGGTATCAAAAGCTGCCGATAAATCTAGCAGCACCAGGACAGCTGATGTTCCTTTGTCCTGGAGCATGCGTAGATCATCGGTAATCGACAGCAATGCTGTTTCCGTGCTGTATTTTGGTCTAAAGCCCGACTGAGATGGATCTAGTGCACCAGTATGTTCCAGGTGATTAGACAAGTGCTTGTTGACGTGCTTTTCTATGAGCTTTCCCATGAATGGTAAAAGGGAAATGGGTCTCAAATTGGTCATGTCAGCCCACGCAGTGGCGATGTTCTTGCGGATGGGTCGCACTTGGGCTCTCTTCCACTCTAAAGGGACACGGCCTGTGTCCAAAGAGAGGTTGGCCAAACTTTGGATTTCTGGTGCTAATATGCTCCTCACCGAAACCATCACTCTCGGTGGAAGCTGATCCATAGGACTCCCACTCTTTATAGTTGTGATGAGTCCCTCCACTTCAACCAGAGTGATGTTGGGGAAATTTGCCAAAGTGGAGGCGAGGACCTTTTTACTCGCTGGGGCCACAGTGGGAAAGATAACATGTCCAATGGAAGCTACGGAGGCATGAATCTTTTCATGGATGGTTTCAATCTTGTTCGTGAAGAAGCAAGAGATATCATTACAAAGTTGTTGAGATGAAGTGTCAACACTCTCACATGCTGCCGGCTTCAGGAAGGAGTTCAGTATCTGGTAAAGCATCCTCGGCGCATTTCCTACCGCCTCTAGTTGTGAGGTGATATGTTGTTTACGAGCTGTTCGAATAGCTCTATGGTATATTTTTAGCGCTCTCTGATACTCCAATTTGTCTGACTCCGAATGGGATGAACGCCAGGTTTTCTCTAGTTTTCTAGTCCTCCGTTTCATGGACCTCAAGTCTTCTGAGAACCACACCTCCTGATTTTTCGTCGGGCGGGTCTTAAAGGTTTTCATTGGAGCTATATGCTCAATGGCAATAGTTACTGCCTTTTCATATTTCTCTAGCGCCACATCAATATCGCTAGTTGTGGCATGATCTTCAATAGAGAAGGCATCCCTCAAGGAATCATTAGTTATCTTATGCCATTGTCTCAGTTTCATAGGAATCTGAGTGGATCTTTTAGGAGTAGGTCCTATCTCAGGGATAAAGAATTGTATCGTAAAATGGTCTGTCCATAGATTTACAATAGGGGCAGAACACTCAATTCCAGGAAGCCTGGACAGGATGAGGTCTAGAGGGAATGCACAAAGTCTAGCTATCACCCACACCAGATGTGTATTGGAGACGGGCTCACGCACACAGAGCAGTAAGAGCAGAGAAATGGCCACTTTCTAAAAGTGGCTTTTCTAAAACAGTGATGTGAGAAGCTGGCTTAGTATATGGTGCACACTTATGTAAGTGGGCACCCTGACCTAATCCAGACAACCCTTAAGGTGATTTTAGTGGTCTTAGACAACCTTAGAAATCTCTCTAAGTGGTAGCTGTGGAGAGCAGCTTTTAGGCATAGACCAGGAGTGTAAAGCAGCTTGTTTGACCAGGGCATACTCTTATTGGTATAGATTAAGTGAAAAAGAACCTCACAGTGTATTTCTAAAAATATGTATTTATTATAAGACACTCACTAACACATACAAATATCTCCTGACCAGAGATATACACAATGCACACAATACTTTGCAAATAAAACAGGTAAGTAGCATAAATACACAGCGGTTGCAAGGGAGGAGGCCAAACCATATACTAAAATAGTGGGATGCGTACACCGACTCAAGTCAAGACAATGGGCCACATGCATCAACATGAAAAATGGTCGCAAACGGGCAGAATTGCAGAATCTGCCTCTATGCGACCTGTATTTTTGCATTTGGGATGCATCATCCCAAATGCAAAAATCGCAATTTAAGTAATTTCAAAATTTGCAATTACTCAAATTGCGATTGTATTTAAGGAATCGCAAATTGCGATTCCTTAAATGCAATGCATTAACCAGTAAAAAAATCGAGATTTCACACATAGGAATTGCAAATTACCATCAATCTAAAGTTGATGGTAATTCGCGATTTCTTTAAAAAATGCACTAAAGTGCATTTTTCAAAGTCCCATGTTACACACACACACACGCCCTTGGGACATGTGTGTGCGCAACATGTGGATACATTGAAATTTCAGGGGTGCAACAGGTTGTCCTTTTGGCACCCTTGAAATTGCGCATGCAATTCCAATTCATTCATAGGAACAAATAGGAAGCAATTCCTTATTGCGACTCGCAATTTGCGAGTTGTAATTAAGGAATGTGTAGCAATCACAATTTATTTTGAGGTTCCTACATGCTTAGGCAATAGCAATTCTTTAATTGCGATTCCTTAAAAATCGCAATTAAAGAAGCGCTATCGACTATTTTGATGCACGTGCACCTATACCTAGAAGATGTACAGGTGCCGGGGACCCGAGGAACCACCCGAGGTACGTAACCAGGTACCCCACGGAAGCCGTGTGCAGAGTGGGAACATGGCCGCGGGCTCAATGCAAGTCAATAGGTAAGTCACGATTGCAATTTTAAAGAAGAAGGACCCTTCCCTGTGGACCCTGAAGAAACCCTGTGAAAGACAGAAGGTTGGAGAGCCACCCCACCCGTAGATACCCTATGAACCAGAATACCTACACCAGGGAAGCCGGGTGAATAGGTGTGAAGTGGCATCGTAAACCGCCATCAAACTCAAGGGAGGACTTCAGGAAGATGTCGCTGCTGGAGAAGGTGAAAGTGTCCGGTGGAACCCAAAGATGGATTCAAGATGAGAAGTACTTGCAAACAGAGGGGACAGAGTCTATGCCACTAAGGAGTGACCAGGAGGCACGGAAGACGAATGTCCATTGATGTCGGGTGTTGCAGAAGAGCTGACGGTGACCTTGGAGCTGCAGCTGTGCGGGCCAGGCGATGCTGTGGACAAACAGGAGCCAGGTATGAGCTCTCCCACATCGAATGTCGAGAGTTGAGAGGCCGGTGTCTGTCAGGAGCACCAACAAGCCTTGGCAACTGCAACCAACTTGGAAAGCGAAAAAGGTGCAGTGTCGGAACCTACAAGGTCGCAGTGACTTGCCACAAGCAGGGGAGTCAGAGCAGGCCCGAGCAATCAGGGGAGCCCACTGAAGTCAAAGAAGACCCTATAGAAGACCCAGAGGTCAGAGGCACTGGAGTCGCAAGAGGACCTCGAGCAGCTCACCAAAGATGCACGCCCACAGTGCAAGTGATGCGGTGAGGACAAAGATCTTGGTCACAGCAGATGCTTGATGTTGAAGCCAAAAAAACCTTTGCAATGGAAAGTCGACGCAATGCACAGGGGTTCGGTTCCTGTGGCATTGATGAGGGATACTGGCCTCAAACTTGGTGAGAGGACAGTGGATGCGAAGAACTACCACCTGAGTAGCTGAGCCTTTTGGAGTCCGTGGGAGCTCAGGATCAGCAGACTGATCATCTTCGTTGTGATGCCTGCAGATGCTGGGAAGTGACTCCTTCATTCAAGGGAGATTCCTTCAGGTGTCTTGGAAGTCCACAGGCCTTGAAAGGATCCTGTATGGAGCACGGGCACAGATGTTGCAGGAGACTTGCAGGGCAACGAGACCAGGAGCAACAGGAGTCTTCCCAGTTGCTGTCTCAAGAGCCCAGAGCAAGGTCAAGCGAAGTACTGAGTGCCCAGATGGTCAAAGAAGAAGTGGTATCTTGATATGATTCTTGTCCAATGACGAATCTAGGAACCCACCTACAGGTAAGCCCTTACTTACCCTAAGGAAAGGGTTGGGACGATTCAGGGTTCTCTCTACGGGGAGGTGTGGGACAATGGGGACGATACTCCTGTGTCCTTCGTCAAGTTTCACGCCAGGGCAGGAGCCAACAGCTCCATGAGCTGGTGTGAACTGGGCTATGCAAGGAGGGCACCAAATGTGCCTGTGAAACTGACTGAGTGGCGCTGGCAATGGGCCTCACCCGGCCCCAATACAATAAACCCAATCTGTGATGTGGTCACACCTCCTTGTGATAGGATACCTATTGTTCTGCCTTCCCCTGTTCAAGCTTGGCTCAGCAGCAGGAGGGCAACATCGTGTCTCAGGTCAGCAGCAGCAGCCATGTTGTGCTGTCCGGGTCTAAAAAATTGGTACTGGGAGCACTGAGGGCCTCCCGGAGAAGCTTTACACTGCATGGAATCATACCTCCTACACCATTTATGGTGTAGGAGTATGATTCCCAGCATGTTTGATATCAGACATGACGTGGTTCATTACAGCCAGTTTAGAGTTAGCCATCGCGTAATGACGCATGGGCACTCTATATATCGTAATGGCTGATGCACTTACAACTCGGGAGAATGGTCTCCAAAGGTTGTAGGGGTGTCCTGCTCATGCAGGGGCACCCTCACACTTAAAACTGAGCACCCTGCCCTCAGGATCGAAAGGCCTGCCTTAGGGGTGACTTGTAGGTTTTAAGTGTAGTTACCTCCGATATAGGGTAACCTATATCTGTTGTAAGTGGTGCTAGCACCAGCCTACACAGGCTGCAATGGCAGGCCTGTAGTTACTGTTTGAATGATTACCCATGGGTGGCATATACATGCTGCAGCCCATGGGAGACCCCTGGTGTACCTATGCCCTGGGTACCTCAGTACCATACACTAAGGGCTTATAATGGTACAACGGCAGCCAATCTGGGATGCACCCAAGTACTCAGCATAACCAATTTAGGGGAGAAAGCACAGTGACGGGGGTCCTGATTAGCAGGATCCCAGTCAGACTAGTCAGAAACAGCATTGCACCAGGCAAAATGTGGGGGTAACCATAAAAGCAGATCCTACTTTCCTACAGTAATGTTAAATCCAACTTCATCAGTAAAGAGGATTTATCATTACCATCCAAAAGATATAAAACACGATGCAGCTACTCCTTTCAAATCAGGAATTACAGTTTAAAAGTATATTAAGGAATTCCCAATACTAACCTATGAGAGAAGTAGGCCTCATAGTATTGAATAACAAATGTGGGTGTTTGTCACTACCAGGACATGCAAAACATACCAGTAGATGTCCTATCTTTTACTTACACAACCCCCTGCCCTTAGGGGTAGCTAGGGCCTACCCTAGGGGTGACTTGTGTATAATAAAAGGGGAGTTTAAGGCTTGTCAAATGCCAAGTCGAAGTGGCAGTAAACTGCACACATAGGCCTTACTGTGGTAGCCCTGAGACTAGTTTGAAAGGTTACTTATGTGGGTGGCACAATCAGAGCTGCATGCACACTAGAAGCATTAGATTTACAAGTATTGGGTATATGGTATACCACTTTACAAGGGTCTTACAAGTAAACTAAATATGTTTCTTGAGTATATACCAATGTTGCTGTGTTTAGGGGAGAAGCACATGCACTTTAGCAATGGTTAGCAGTGGTGAAGTGCTCAGAGTCCAAAGGCCAACAAAAAGATCAGAAAAATAGGAGGAAGGCAAAATGTTTGGGGTGGCACTTCAAAGGGGGCCATTACCCAACAATTAAGCATCAGCTAAAGACCCAGCCCGCCTCCTAAAAATAGTTGCTGTGCAACGCTATGAAATGAACAATTATTATGCTGCGGTAGTGTTGGTGTAAAATCTAATATCAAACTCGGAACTCTAAATTGGAGCTTCTTCTAGCGTCTTGATGAATAAATTACTCCACTATGAATATTTTTGTAACTCTTTTTACCATATTTGCTATTCACTTCCCGGCACTCCTTGCCTTAGGCCTAGCTTATTCTTTGTTTTCAACATAGTAAATATCGCAACTCAATCACCTCTAAACACTAAGCTGGATCTTATTAAACTGTCCTGCAGGCACAGCAATTATTATATTTTTGACATTCTTTCTCGTGTTTTGCTTCTTGGTTTTGAGCACGCTACAAATTATTTTCACACACACTGTTAACTGTCATTATTAATGTACGATGAGAATGAAGCGTAAAACAGATTCTGCGCTCTCTGATCTTAATGGCGAATGCGACTTCACAGCCTTTGTTTGATAGCGATATCTCCACATTGGTAGAAGGATCAAACCATGTTTGCTTTCTGTGCAATGTTTCAATTTCAATTTCAAGTCCCAACATTTGGCTAGGACAGTGACTAGCAACACTCTCTGCATTTGCCACTAATGGCTTTTGGCCTGGTAAGTGGTCAGGCCAGGTTTTTATTGGTGGTGCTACCCGCAATTTCCAGTTTATTGCTATTCTAAGATTGGCTAATACAAGTGCCGAGTCAGTACATGTGCATGTTGTTTATTTCTTTCTTGGTGCGGTGTATGTGCCCTAGCAAGCAAGCTAATGGCATTTTCTATGTGCCTACTGGTTAATTCGGTTATTTGTGTAACTACCTTTGATTAATACTGGGGTACATTCCTGTGCCATATGATAAATGTTCACTTGCAGTGTGTGATAACATGGAAAATTATTCTTCGCTTTAAGGGGACATCTTTCTTATTTCCGGTGATGAGAGGACTGGTGTAGTAGTAGTAAAATGCTTTCTTTATTATATTAATCATTTGATTACAATAAAAAAATGCGAGCATTTAGGAGATGAAATAATTTCCATAATTAAAACTTCCTATAAAAGGTCATACACATTTCATAATTCCATTCATAATACTGTATATATATATATATATATATGCAAAAAAAAGGAGAGAACTCTGGGTAGTTCTCAAGTTTAGGTGGAAAGCAGCCCCTGTTAGAGCACTCTCAACACCAGCGACACTCTAGATCTGCTCACCTCAAATGTCTGTTTTTATATCAAAGTTTAGAGATAGAAAATGACAAAGTCTTTTGCAATTTATACAGCAAAGTCTTTAAGCATAGGACTAGTACAGTGCTGCCCTTGCCGAGCTGTAAAGTTACAAAAGCCATTCATCACTCCAGGCATAGAGTGACGCATAAATTATGCAAAAAAGAAGGAGAGAACTCTGGGTAGTTCTCAAGTTTAGGTGGAAAGCAGCCCCTGTTAGAGCACTCTCAACACCAGCGACACTCTAGATCTGCTCACCTCAAATGTCTGTTTTTCTATCAAAGTTTTTAAGCATAGGATAAGCACAGTGCTATCCACGCCGAGATAGAAAATGACAAAGGGGCATATAACCAACGATTAGCGATATTTATCGCTAACGATGCTTAGCAACAAATTTTTTAACGCTAAGCATCGCCGGAAATTATCGCAGAGATAACTTGCTATTAGCAAGGTTTATCTCAGAAGTGATAAAAATCCTCGCGCTAACTGCCAAATGAGAGATTATCACTGGCAAACCAACGATAATCTCTCGAAGTTTGGTGTTAGCTTGATGATAGGGGCTCACAAACTTAGCCATGATATCCACCTTCCATAGGATATCATGGCTAAGTCAGGAAAATACCAGGTGTAAAAAAAGCAGTGCTAACCGCGGTTAGCGCTGCTTTTATTTATCACTAACAGGGTTAGCGAAATCCTTGATAATAGGAGAAATGTCGCTTAACAACATTTCTCCTATTATTTTTCTCTGGAACGCCCCCTTTGCATCTCATTAGAGATGCAAGGGGAAGCGTAGAGAAAAAGGGTGCTAACATGTGAATCTGCGTGTTAGCACCCTGTTGCTGATAGGGAGATAATTTTATCTCCGCTTTCTTGGCTTTTAAAGCCAAGAAAGCAGAGATAAATCCCTTGATAATATGCCCTAAAGTCTTTTGCAATTTATACAGCAAAGTCTTTAAGCATAGGACTAGTACAGTGCTGTCCTTGCCGAGCTGTAAAATTACAAAAGCCATTCATCACTCCAGGCACAATATTACAGCTTTGAATTAGTGAAATACCAACTCAAGCCAACCTGAAATGAGTAAAAGCAACCCCTGACACAGTGTTTCGCTCTAATTAGAGCTCTTCAGAGCGGTATAGCTTTGTCCAGACACAAGGGAGCACCCAGTATTAAGTCAAAACAAAACCCTTTCAGGCATAGAGTGACGCATAAATTATGCAAAAAAGGAGAGAACTCTGGGTAGTTCTCAAGTTTAGGTGGAAAGCAGCCCCTGTTAGAGCACTCTCAACACCAGCGACACTCTAGATCTGCTCACCTCAAATGTCTGTTTTTCTATCAAAGTTTTTAAGCATAGGATAAGCACAGTGCTATCCACGCCGAGATAGAAAATGACAAAGTCTTTTGCATTTTACACAGCAAAGTCTTTAAGCATAGGACTAGTACAGTGCTGTCCTTGCCGAGCTGTAAAATTACAAAAGGCATTCATCACTCCAGGCACAATATGACAGCTTTGAATTAGTGAAATACCAACTCAAGCCAACCTGAAATGAGTAAAAGCAACCACTGACACAGTGTTTCGCTCTAATTAGAGCTCTTCAGAGAGGTATAGCTTTGTCCAGACACAAGGGAGCACCCAGTATTAAGTCAAAACAAAACCCTTTCAGGCATAGAGTGACGCATAAATTATGCAATAAAGAAGGAGAGAACTCTGGGTAGTTCTCAAGTTTAGGTGGAAAGCAGCCCTGTTAGAGCACTCTCAACACCAGCGACACTCTAGATCTGCTCACCTCAAGTGTCTGTTTTTCTATCAAAGTTTTTAAGCATAGGATAAGCACAGTGCTATCCACGCCGAGATAGAAAATGACAAAGTCTTTTGCAATTTATACAGCAAAGTCTTTAAGCATAGGACTAGTACAGTGCTGTCCTTGCCGAGCTGTAAAATTACAAAAGACATTCATCACTCCAGGCACAATATTACAGCTTTGAATTAGTGAAATACCAACTCAAGCCAACCTGAAATGAGTAAAAGCAACCCCTGACACAGTGTTTTGCTCTAATTAGAGCTCTTCAGAGAGGTATAGCTTTGTCCAGACACAAGGGAGCACCCAGTATTAAGTCAAAACAAAACCCTTTCAGGCATAGAGTGACGCATAAATTATGCAAAAAAGAAGGAGAGAACCCTGGGTAGTTCTCAAGTTTAGGTGGAAAGCAGCTCTGTTAGAGCACTCTCAACACCAGCGACACTCTAGATCTGCTCACCTCAAATGTCTGTTTTTCTATCAAAGTTTTTAAGCATAGGATAAGGACAGTGCTATCCACGCCGAGATAGAAAATGACAAAGTCTTTTGCAATTTATACAGCAAAGTCTTTAAGCATAGGACTAGTACAGTGCTGTCCTTGCCGAGCTGTGAAATTACAAAAGACATTCATCACTCCAGGCACAATATTACAGCTTTGAATTAGTGAAATACCAACTCAAGCCAACCTGAAATGAGTAAAAGCAACCCCTGACATAGTGTTTCGCTCTAATTAGAGCTCTTCAGAGAGGTATAGCTTTGTCCAGACACAAGGGAGCTCCCAGTATTAAGTCAAAACAAAACCCTTTCAGGCATAGAGTGACGCATAAATTATGCAAAAAAGAAGGAGAGAACTCTGGGTAGTTCTCAAGTTTAGGTGGAAAGCAGCCCCTGTTAGAGCACTCTCAACACCAGCGACACTCTAGATCTGCTCATCTCAAATGTCTTTTTTTCTATCAAAGTTTTTAAGCATAGGATAAGCACAGTGCTATCCACGCCGAGATAGAAAATGACAAAGTATTTTGCAATTTATACAGCAAAGTCTTTAAGCATAGGACTAGTACAGTGCTGTCCTTGCCGAGCTGTAAAATTACAAAAGCCATTCATCACTCCAGGCACAATATTACAGCTTTGAATTAGTGAAATACCAACTCAAGCCAACCTGAAATGAGTAAAAGCAACCCCTGACACAACTGTGTCAGGGGTTGCTGGTGTTGAGAGTGCTCTAACAGGGGCTGCTTTCCACCTAAACTTGAAAACGGCAAGGACAGCACTGTACTAGCCTTATGCTTAAAGACTTTGCTGTATAAATTGCAAAAGACTTTGTAATTTTCTATCTCGGCGTGGATAGCACTGTGCTTATCCTATGCTTAAAAACTTTGATAGAAAAACAGACATTTGAGGTGAGCAGATCTAGAGTGTCGCTGGTGTTGAGAGTGCTCTAACAGGGGCTGCTTTCCACCTAAACTTGAGAACTACCCAGAGTTCTCTCCTTCTTTTTTTCATAATTTATGCATCACTCTATGCCTGACAGGGTTTTGTTTTGACTTAATACTGGGTGCTCCCTTGTGTCTGGACAAAGCTATACCTCTCTGAAGAGCTCTAATTAGAGCGAAACACTGTGTCAGGGGTTGCTTTTACTCATTTCAGGTTGGCTTGAGTTGGAATTTCACTAATTCAAAGCTGTAATATTGTGCCTGGAGTGATGAATGGCCTTTGTAATTTTACAGCTCGGCAAGGACAGCACTGTACTAGTCCTATGCTTAAAGACTTTGCTGTATAAATTGCAAAAGACTTTGTCATTTTCTATCTCGGCGTGGATAGCACTGTGCTTATCCTATGCTTAAAAACTTTGATAGAAAAACAGACATTTGAGGTGAGCAGATCTAGAGTGTCGCTGGTGTTGAGAGTGCTCTAACAGGGGCTGCTTTCCACCTAAACTAGAGAACTACCCAGAGTTCTCTCCTTCTTTTTTGCATGATTTATGCGTCACTCTATGCCTGAAAGGGTTTTGTTTTGATATATATATATATATATATATATATATCAATCATAAAACCGTCTAAATGATAATGGCTTTATAGGAATGCTATAAAAACAGTACCGTTCTTATTATTGCACTGTCCTCTTTGAGCCAGAAACAGTATTGTACGGCCTCTTCAGTTGTTCTTATTTTAGCATTATTAAACAAGGGCAAAAAGTAAGTCCTCTGTATGGGCAACAGCTTTAGGGCAGTTGCATATTAACTGTTCAAGAGTTTCCTTACAAATTCCACAATCCAACATGCTTGTATACCTTTAAGTGCCTGGTTCCATTTCCCTTCAAACTCCGAAATCGGTATGTAAAATTGTCTAAACCGTAAGTATTTCCATTTTATGTAACTAAGTATTCTTGAGCCTGGATAGTATATGTATTGATTACTAAATCCATATGTTTATATTTCCCAGCTTGTAGAAGATCTCAGTTTCACTGCTTTGTAGTCAGCATATCACGTATTACATTTGTCCGCACAGCTCTGGTCACTGGTGTAGATAATTAAATTGTATGAATTAAAAGTTCAGGTTTCCAGATGTCTTCTTTGTATATGCCAAAATACTCGTCCACTTCATCCAGTTTCTCCTCCCTTTTAGTCCCCAGCATGGTGACATCTGTGTGAAATGCAGGCGATTCTGCACTTTATAATGTACTTATCGCAAGTCTACCACTCCCACGTGTCACTATGAGATGTAATGTGTCAGTTAGGTGACTCATTCACCCCTCGCCATGCCAGTCTTGCTGCCCTTACACTGCCTGTCAGGGCCGGCTTTAGCGCTGCTGTCGCCCTATGCGACAATCACTTTTGGCACCCCGGGTCCCTTGACCGCCACCTCGGATTCTCTCACTACCACCTGTAAAAGTGCCCCTCATCTATCATAAGATATTGCTGAGCACAGCTCCCCTATGAGGTCACAGCGCCCCCTCCACAGGGCAGCGCCCAGTGCGGCCGCACCAATCGCATTGCCCTAAAGCCGACCCTATGGCACGTTAGTCATAAGCAGGGACACTGGAATGATGCACTTGGGCGGCCACTACGGTTTTCGTATAACTAAAGATTTGCCACGTTTGCCACATACATCATCATCTGCTGCAAAATATGCAGATTTTAACTAAAAAAATTAATTTGTTTCTTGCTCATACGGTTCAAAAGTTACTAAAAACTCAGTAGCACCTGTTGTCCCGTAGTGGAAGTGCTTTTGCTAAGGCTGACTGGTCACCGTTCTGTTGCTTTTTGCTATATTTGGGTATTAAACTGGTACGAACGAGGTGCACCCAATGCCCAGACAGTCTTAACGAGTGAAAAAATAATGCAGTAATATTGAAAAAAAATCCGCATTATACCGCAAAATGTGCCTTTTCTTGCTGCATAATTTACTCAATCCTGCTGCATAAATTGGCCCTCTCAGGCTGCATAATTCCAGTGGCCCTGGTCATAAGGTGTCCGGCCACTACATCACATGCTTTCTTTACTGCTTCGAGAGTGCTGAGGGCCCATGCATGTCTCCCACTGTCTTCAAGCCTAACTCATTCCGTCTGCATCTAGCATATGTCCAGCCCAACTCTCTCAATCTAAGGATGCTGCACAGATACAAAACACTAAAGAACAGTGGGTGTAGCCTGATGGCGAGGGCGATCGATCTCAAATCTGGGGAACCGGAGTCTCGACAATGACGCTCAGCATCCTATGATTCTGCGCAAATCACGTATTCTCCCCGCGCCTAACAAAAATGAAAGTGTCCTTGTGTAACGCAATTGTACTCATGTAAAGCGCTCTCATACCTTTAGGTCAAGTTCGCGCTATATAAAATCAAACCTGAACATTTCTTCTCCTATACAATATTTATCTGTATCAAAATGCATACTTACTTTCCTAAATTACTTGAAATAATAATACACAAAGAAAACTAAAATTGGAGGTATCAAAAGCAGCACGAAGGAGCACAAACATGTAAAAGTCTCCCCCCCTAATAATAATAAAACATCCTGGAAAAGGAACTAGCTACGAATACCATATACGTACCAGGAATATCATTTGTTAATACCACAAAAAATGAATTTACCACATCAACCATGCCATTACTTCCAGTATCCATCACTTCCTAGTCCAGTGTAAGATGTCAGCACATTTAGCCTGCAATGAACACTTTCATCAGACAGAAGCAATAAACCACTTTAGGTAAAGGGGAAACTGAATGCTTGCTTCAAATAGGCATACTGCAAAAACAACAAGGGGATGGAGGAAATGCTTGAATTAATCCCAGCCACTGGTGATTGACTGGGGCTGCATTCAACACCATCGTTTTTTTACTTTCTGTGCCGTTCTAGACAGAGACCAGTCTTATGCAGAACAGTCTTGGAACTGCTCTAATAGGAACACTCCAGCCCGAAATGCCAGGCCACATCCCCTTCAGATGGGTACACGGGCAACCCCAGACAGGTTTCGGCCTACTTAGAATTCATCAGTGAGGTGTAGCTTGCGGCCTACAGAACAAAGAGCACAGTACCCATGTCTGGCCATTCCTGCCGTACTTATGGCACCTAAGGTGATAGAAGGAATGCTTGAGTGAATCCCAACTACTGACAATCGCTCAGGGCAGCATTAAGGCCATCGCTGTTCCCCACTGTGACAATCTAGACAGAGGCCCAATTTATGCAAATCAGTCTTGGTCCTGCTCCACTAGGAACATTTCTGTCTGACCTGGCAGACCAGGTCCTCTCCAGGTGGGAACACAAGAAACCCCAAACTAGTTTTGATCTGCTTGGATCTCTTCATTTAGGTTTAGGTTATAGCCCTATGGCACAACGAGCAAGGGACCCGTGTCTGGCCATACCCATCACACAAAAGGTGCCTCCTACAAAAACACTAGGGGATGGAAGGAATACTTGAATTTATCTTAGCCACTGGTAATCGCTCAGGATACCTTCTAGGACATTGTTTTTAAATTCCCAAATGCAAGAACAAAATTCATGCAGTCAAGAAAAAGTGTCTACTGAACTAGTAATTACAAGCGATCCGATCGATGTACTCACGAATTTGGGTAAGATTCAAACTCTCGAGCGAATCTGCTACAGAGAAAATCGACACGAATCGCAGGCTAAAGCAAGGGTCCGTCTTGGCCCAGATGCTTTTTTTTTTTGTGTCCTCATTTTCGCCCTTGGTATATCGCATCAGAGGACTAGGAGAGAGGAATATACTGTCACAGATATACTGGTAGTGCCTTCAACCACAGGTCGGTGTTGACACTCAGTATTTTCGCACCTCTCCATGGAGGACCACAATATGACCATAACAGGGTGATGTTGCTGCAATTCGATACCCACTACTGTTGGGGGGAACCATGACATTGGGTATATTGAAAGAAGAGGAGTAGACCAAGCAGCTTAATCATAGGACAGAGGGGGGGGGGGGTTGGGGGGGGGGTGAACCACGGTCAAATATCAACTAACTCCAAATCAAGAGAAACCAGAAGTTTCGTTTATCGGAATTGCTAGATCTTGCAAGGTCGATTTTGGATGTTTGCAGGACTGAGAAACGCCAGTCTAACAATGTAGGGGGTGCTGAGTCCTTCCATTTCCTACAGATTTCTCTTCTGGCCAATAACATACAATAAAAAAAGAAGGTTTTTGGCAGGGCCTCGAACTTCTAAAGATATTCCAAAGATTGCGGTCATTGCATTAATTGAGATTGCAAAGCCCAAAGATGTAGTCAGGAATTTACTATTTGAATCCCAATAGGAAAGCAGCAATGGACATTAAAAAAACATATGTATGTCAGAGGCAGCTAACAACCCACACTTGGGACAAGCTACAGGAGAATCCGTTGAAAAGTTCGAGAGCCGCTGCGGTGAGTAGTACGCCCTATGTAGGGTGAAAAGATGATTCCTACGCAGCCAAGCTGGTTTCACAATGTCCCACAAGATCTTAAAGGAGGAGTGCCAGATGTTGTCGAGGTCCTGATCAATAAAGGAAGAGCTCCACAATGTCTCCGGTAGAATGAAATCGCCGTCTGCCTCTTCCAATAATAAGTTATACCAGACTGAGATCTCCTTACTTACAGGAGGTTTGTCCAGTATCAAGGCCAATAAGCTGCTATCACCTCCCAGTTCGTATCTCCCCCTAACTGAACTCTGTGAGTGGGCCTAACTCGCCATCTGTAGATATGTGAATCTGGAGAGACCCGGCCCTACTCTAGCTAGTAAAGCGTCCCAAGGGAGGAGAGAACCATTTATAAACAGGTCTCCCTAGACCTCCAGACCGGCTTCTCTCAAAGGTGTTGCCAAGCTATCAAGGAGCCATCCCGGACATCCCGGGGAATCCCACAGTGGAGACCTGCCTGCAAAATAGCCCACTTTTATGGAACCTCTTAGCTTAACCCACGTTTTTATCAATCCCAACAATATCTTTAGCTTCACCTTTTTAAAAAACTTAGGATCCCCAAATTTAAACAACAAACCCTGTTGGCCTACTCTCTCTCCTCTAAGTAGTGCGGCAAACATAGTGCCTATTCCCAGGTTCGTAGGCATCTTAAGCAGCATCCTAGCATGGGAGAATTGAAAAGCCCACGCATATAGTTGTAGATCTGGAGCTGCAAGACCCCCCTTTTCTCTCCTACGCCTGATTTTTTTCCATGCTATCCGAGATATGCGATCATTCCAAATAAAAGAACTAATATCACTTTGCAGTTTTGCTATGATGGAAGGCTCAAAATAGAGTGGGACAGTATTAAACAAAAAGGAAATTTTGGGCAAAATAGACATTTTAACAAGATTAACTCTACCCAGAATAGAAAGGGGAAGTGAAAACCAAGACCTCATAAGTTTTCTACAATCTCTCGCTACCATAGAAAAATTCAGCGTTGCTATTTTATCTATGTCTTTGACAATGGTGAGATCAAGATAGCGCATAGAATGGGCGTGGCTTCGCGAACGGCGATGGCGGTTGCAGCTTCCTAGAGCTCCCGCCGGCCCGTTCATTATCCGGCTGATTATCCTGGCCCCGAGCCAGTACACCACAGCCCATGCGAGGTGAACGTTGCGGAGGGCACCAGGGATCCTCCGGTGCAGTCCGCGGAGCTCCCGGATTGTCGGACACGGCTGGGCGGCAGAGAGGAGAGTGCGGCCTAGCGCGCGGCGGAGAAGCAGGGGCCTCGATTTTGGCGCCTCCCGGCTGGGGGGTGTCTCTGTGGCGCAGCCGACCCGCCGATTGCCCTGCGCCTCGACTGCCCCGAGTGACAGGGGGCGGCCAGCGCTGCCCTCCATAAACCCCGCTGGAGGTGGGTAGATCCTGGACGCCGTGAGCCCGTCCGGCCGGAAGCGGCGGCCTTGCGGACCCAGAGCAGCCGGGGCCTCGAGTTTCGTGGTCCCCGCCACGGGATCGCTGCGGGCCGTTGCCACGGCTGGGCCTCGACGGCACCTGAGAGCTGTGATCAGTTGGAGGAGGTCCCGGCGTGGAGGATTGGGTCATCCCTGCTGACCCTCTGTGGATGGCGGACCGGAGGCTGGCTGGACGGTAGCCTGTGGGCCGACCCGGTTCTGGCACTGCCCGTGACTGTCGGCGGACTGTGAGTACCTCAGCCTGGGTCCCGAACATTTGCAGGAGTGGTGGCTGGTACCGGGGGCTGGTGACCGGCGCCGCCGGGCCTGCAGCACACAGAGGTGAGGCACGGTCCAGCCGGCGGAGGGTGAGACGCAGGGGCCGCCGACAACTGGGGTGTGGATCCCGGGACCTCCCTTGGCCAGCCCGATGAACGGTGCCAGGTCGGGGATACAGGTGTCCGAACCCCGCGGCGGGGGGAGAACTGCTGTGTAGATCCCTATCAGACTTTGCAGACGGAATAGAGGACCCTGTCTCGCCGCAACTGCATTTAACTATCACTGGCCCACGGGTAGTCTGCAACCATGACCAGGGGAGGAGGTGGCGGCCCCACCAAACAGCCGACTATCGATAAATTCACAGGACCCAGTGGGGGCCCCGGACCCTCGGGAGGAGGACAAGGAGGGGGGCCGGACAACGCTGCGCTTATGGCTGCCATCACCCAATCCAGGGATATGCTAGACGCCAAGATAGGCGCGGTGGGCGCGGATGTCACTTTGCTACGCCAGGACTTGCGGAATGCAGTGGCGCGGATTACGGAAGCAGAATCCAGAATCTCGGTGGTGTAAGACGACGTGGGTTCCCTAAAGAAGAGGATGGCGGCAATGGAAACTGCGCACAAGGGCCTGGCGCTCCGGGCGGAGGATGCGGAGGGACGCGCACGTCGAAACAACCTCCGCTTCATCGGCTTTCCGGAGCGATGTGAGAAGGGGAACATGGAACAGTTTCTCACTCAGTAGCTGATGGGCTGGTTGCCCCCGGGGGCTCTATCCACCTGCTTCGTCGTTGAACGCGCGCATCGTGCCTTGACACAGAGGCCGCCGGAGGGTGAACGGCCCAGGGCGGTAATAGCAAGACTATTGAATTATCATGACCGGGATGCCATTTTGAAGGAAGCGAGAACCAGAGATGCTATTCTCTACGAGAACCGAAAGATCATGATTTTTCCAGACTATACCAAGCTCGTGCAGCAACAGCGTCAATCCTTCATGAACGCTAAGGCGAAGCTGCGAGGCCTGAATCTCCAATATTCTCTGCTGTACCCGGCTCGTCTGAGAGTGATTTTCCAGTCCAAAACGCTGTTTTTCGACTCCCCGGAAGCTCTATTTAAATGGACTGACGAAACGGTGGCACTCAGGCCGCATGCCCAGCCGGGACTGAACCCGGGCTCTTCGAGGGGGTCATCGCAGGAACGAGGAGACCGAACGGGCAGGAGCAGGAGAAATCGGGGGTCCAAATCACGGAAGCGGTCAGCCTCTGTCTCTGGTACACAAGATAGCGGCAGAACTGAGGACTCAGACCAATCTGGGAAAGATCACTGAAGGCCTCGGGTACTCTGTGCTCCCTGTTTAGTGGTATGGTTCCCGATGGTTGGGGACGATGCGATTGAGGCCCAGCGAACAGAATGCTTTATTGATGCCTCAGCGTCAATTCGAGACTGACTTATTGCACATGAGTGGGGTGGTGGAGAGTGGCTCGGGGACGACTCATCAGGGGCTGCCATTCTCCTACTAAGGTGGGAGTCATTGGAGGGGTGGGGGGATGAGACTACTGGGTATCGGGGAGTTGGGATCCATTTGTATCAAAAGGAGGGAGATTAGAGAAGGAGATCAATCGATCAACGGACACGGTTAACCACCCACGGGGTGGGTGGAAGGTCCAGTTGCAGCTTGTGTCCGTGTTTTGCACTAAGGAAACAAAAGAGGTCGCTGTACTGTTCCTATGGGAAATGGGGGAAGTGTCTAGCTGGCATGACCACGGATGTTAGAGTAACATCCTGGGGCATCCATTTTGTTGGATATAATGGCCTCACACACCCCGAAGGATGTCATGCTTCATCATCGGCAGTTGCTCCTCGTCGGGGAGGCGGTGCAATCCCCGACGGGCTCACCTCAAAGAGGGGCTCTTTGGCGGAGATCTTTTTCCAACTGCCTTATGGTGAGGTGGGGGTGTGTGGACCGGGCTAGGTGTGGTGGTGTGTGGGGTATTAAAATGTAGCAAGGGGTACCGGAATTCAATTTATTCTGGGGGTCCCCTGGCTGCAGTTAAAAAGAGGGGTTAGGCTCACTCCGAGTCAACAAGTTAGGTCAGGTGACCCTAGATGAGGCTAAAGGTGATGAAGGTCGACATGTTTCACGCTATGGGTATAGTCACCCGCGATTCATCAGGACCGTGTAAATGTGCAGTGTCAAAACATGCTAGTGTCATGTATGTCTTATGTTTACCTCTGTGGGTACTCCTATGCCTGGACATAAGGGAGAGAAAACAAGGAAAAACATTAGATGCTGCTATGCATAGCATACATGACACTAGCATGTTTTGACACTGCACATTTACACGGTCCTGATGAATCGCGGGTGACTATACCCATAGCGTGAAACATGTCGACCTTCATCACCTTTAGCCTCATCTAGGGTCACCTGACCTAACTTGTTGACTCGGAGTGAGCCTAACCCCTCTTTTTAACTGCAGCCAGGGGACCCCCAGAATAAATTGAATTCCGGTACCCCTTACTACATTTTAATACCCCACACACCACCACACCTAGCCCGGTCCACACACCCCCACCTCACCATAAGGCAGTTGGAAAAAGATCTCCGCCAAAGAGCCCCTCTTTGAGGTGAGCCCGTCGGGGATTGCACCGCCTCCCCGACGAGGAGCAACTGCCGATGATGAAGCATGACATCCTTCGGGGTGTGTGAGGCCATTATATCCAACAAAATGGATGCCCCAGGATGTTACTCTAACATCCGTGGTCATGCCAGCTAGACACTTCCCCCATTTCCCATAGGAACAGTACAGCGACCTCTTTTGTTTCCTTAGTTGGGATCCATTGGCATGGTTGGTCTTGGGCCCTCCGTTTTGGGCTCGGGGCTGCCCATGCCGCGACAGGTACTTCATAGTTCCATGAGGTATAGGGGGGGGGTGTGGGTGCGAGTCGCGGGGATGGGGAATGTTATGGGGGGGGTTGGGGGGGGCGTGGGAGAAAGCGGATGTTGCCTTTCTTGTTGTGTTTGGGTCCTGGGGTAGAGGGGGGGAAATGCACGTGTTATTTACAAAGATGCTGACGTTGGTGCGCAATGGGTGGTGTTGGCGCAGAGGGCCTCCTTGGCGGGTCCCACTTGATTATGGCTAATGCGATACATAGACTCCCTGAGGAGTCCCTGCGAGTAATTACATGGAATGTCAGGGGGATGTTGGACAAGGTTAAACGTGGGGCGGTCTTGCGCTGGGGGAAGAGAGAGGTCGCTGATGTGCTCTTGCTCCAAGAAACTCATATGATGGGATCAAAGGTGCTCAGTCTGCAGAGGTTTGGTTATCATCAGGTTTTCCACGCCGGATTTTCCAGGGGGTCCAGAGGGGTTGCTATTTTAATTCATCGCAGGGTGGCCTACGTCCATGAGAAGCAGTGGGTGGACCCACAGGGTCGCTATCTCTTTGTCAAGGGAATGGTAGGCACAGAGCCTGTGGTCTTTGGGAGTGTATATGCCCCCCCCCCCTCTGCAGTGGGCCCTGGCTGAGAGGCTGTTCACAGTGTGGGAGGACATCCCGGAGTCCCTGGCGGTGGTTGGGGGGGATTGGAATGAGGTGATGGATGTATGTATGGACCGTCAGAGGCGCCAGGAGATGCTTGGACTCCCCCCCCCCCCCCCACTAGGCTGCATGCTGTGAGTGAAGGAATGGGCTGGGTGGATACGTGGCGACATATGCACCCTACAGAGCGCGAGTACACATTTGTATCTGCTGTGCATGGTTCCTTCTCACGATTAGATTATGTGTTTGTGCCCAGAGTATGCCTATGCAGAGTGAAAGCGGCAGAGATCTTACCGAGGGGACTGTCCGATCACTCCCCGGTATCGGTCAGGGTGGAACTCCTTAGACAACGTCAGCCCTTCAGGTGGAGGATGTCCGCGTGGCATCTCCAGCAGCCAGGATATGTCCGACATCTTCGGGAGGCCATAGACCACTATTGGCGAGAAAACCTGATAGATGACGTCGACGCAGAGGTGGTGTGGGAGGCCTTGAAGCCCACTATACGGGGAGTGGACATCGCGTGGTGTACTGCGGCCCGTCGGAGGCGTCGGGAGACAATCACGGCGGCGGCCGCGCTGGTGGAAACCTTAGAGCAGCAGAGTCGGGGAGGTGGAGATGAAGTTGTGATACGGTTGCTTCTCCAGGCGCAGGAATCATATGCGTCGATCTTAATGGATGAGGCCAAACAGGCGTGGCTGGCCACGCGGAGTAGAATTTACCAGTGGGGAGATAAATCATGCACACTACTCCATAGACTTTGTCAACGCAGCCTTCAACCCGTTACGCTGCCAGGTCTTACTGCTGATGACGGGGTGGTTATTACTGACCCGAACGAATTAGCGGCGAGCTTTGCTAGCTACTTCACGACACAATATGCCCCGTGTGACCGTTTATCTGCAGACGAGGTGGCTAAATTCATAGATGATTTGCCGCCTAAAGCGGTATCGGATGAGACCAGGAAGACCCTGGGACAGCTCAATGTAGGTAAAGCCCCCGGGCCGAGCGGCTACCCATGTGAGTTTTACAAGAAGTTCCATGTACAACTAGGCTCCCACTATCGTCGTGCACTTGAGACGGCGCGGGCACCCTACCCCCAGATTGGCGCCATGCCGAAGTAGTGGTCTTTCAGAAACCAGGTAGACCCCCGGATAGACATGATTCCTATCGCCCCATCTCCTTACTTAATGTAGAGGCCAAAATACTGGCAAAGGCCCTGGCGAATCGGTTGCTCCCTTACATAACAGATCTGGTCCACCCGGACCAAGCTGGCTTCATGCCTCGCAGGGCAACGCGCCATAATATCCAGCGCGCACAGGTCGCGGTGGATGCCATGGGGGCTACGGGTGAACAGGCGGCTTTGTTGCTAGCTGATATCAACAAGGCCTTCGATTCGGTGAGCTGGATATACCTTTTTGCGCTTCTGCCCCGTCTCAATCTAGGCCCGATATTTTTGTCATATGTCAGGCTGCTCTATACTGACATCACGGCTGCGGTACGAGTCCCGGGGGCGGTGTCAGAGACGTTTAGCATTGGACGGGGGACCCGGCAGGGGTGTCCTCTATCCCCTTACTTGTTCGCCCTTGCCATGGAGCCTTTGGCCGCTTGGGTGTGCATAGATGCACAGATGCGTGGCTTTGTGTGGACTGGGGACCTCTCTGATAGAATCGCGTTGTACGCGGACGATGTCCTTTTCTTTCTTACTGACCTGCGACGCTCGGGGCCGCGGGTGTTGGAAATAATGCGGGTCTTTGGGGAGGTCTCGGGCCTCTACCTGAACCTGCGCAAATCCACCCTATGGGTCCTTGGGGGTGGAGCTGTAACGGACCCCTGGACATCGGGACTGCAGGTAGTTGCCGGCGGTTTGAAATATCTGGGGGTGTTCCTGTCGGAATCGGTGAGTTTTGCCTGGGAACGCAACATAATGCCTGTGTGGGAGCGGGTTCAAGCAGATGTGAAAACGTGGTCTCGGATGCCCCTCACTATCTTTGGTAGGTCCGCGATTTTTAAGATGGTGGCGCTTCCGCGCCTCCTATATCAGCTGCAGAATTATCCCCACCCCATCACACCCCGGTGGTTTCGGCAGGTCAACTCTGTCCTGGGACGCTTCCTGTGGGCTGGGGGGGCTGCCAGGGTGGCACTGCGTACATGCTTCTTATCTACATATTGTGGGGGATTTGCCACCTCGGACCTTCTGTCCTATTATCAAGCTTCCCACCTGCTCATCCTAAATGACTGGTGGTATAGTGACAGCAGTGATCCGGCTTACGCCCTAGAGCGCGCATTAATGGGCGACAATACGCTCCACATGCTCCTCTACTCAGCCCGGCTGCGGCGGACATTGCCTAGTGCTACGAAAACTGTCTTCGCTGTGTGGCGACAGGCGTTACGTCGCATGGGCTGGTGGAGCAGACTAACTGCTGAAACACCGCTGTGGCACAATGGACGTCTCTCCGAACTTGCCTCGCTGTCAGGATTTGACGGCTGGGACGCAATCGGGATCTCGTTGCTGGGACACGTGATGTCCGGAACTACGCTCAAATCGTTCCAGGAGCTCAGTGCAGAGTTCCATATGCCCCAGACCCAGTTTTTTTGCTATCTGCAATTTAGACATGCACTGACACCCAGCATTGCCAATCTAGACTCACTTCCTGAGTTTAGCCCAATTGAGGCGAAGGTCTTCATGGGCGACCTCGGGGATAAAAAGGTGTCCCGTATATACCAAACGATGGTCACTCACTGCTCCTCCACCCTTCTTCCCCTACGGACGGCCTGGGAGGCTGACGTTGGCCCCATGGACGAGGATGATTGGAGGGAGGCCCTGGAGTCCCCGCGGGGGACTGCCATCGCGATACGGCTCAGACTAATCCAATTCAAAATTCTCCATAGGGCTTATTATACCCGTGAGCGGCTGTGGAAGGCAGGATTGATTGAGTCATTGGCATGTCTGCGTTGTGGGGCGGCGGTGGGTACGCTGCTCCATACGGTATGGTCGTGTCCTAGAATAGTTGGTTTCTGGAGGGGTGTATGGAACTGCCTGTCTGAGGTACTGGGTTGGGACCTTCCACGCACTCATCGCCTGGGGCTACTTCACATCCTTGAAGGGGTAGGTGGGAACATATATAAACGCCACTTGTTGCTATTAGGACTAGTATTGGCCAAGAGGGATCTAGCCCGCGCTTGGAAGGACGAGAGGCCCCCCCCCCCTGTGTGCATGGAGGGCCGGGTTAGACTTTTGTATGGGTCTAGAACGACCAATATTCGCCCCCGCAAGCACTTCAAGATATGGAAGAGGTGGGCTGACTATAGGGAGCTGCCACTAGATCCCCCAGCGGAACCTGAGGAAGATCCCTAGGCACACACCTTCACATGGGCCTGTGAAATGCGTCATATCTACCTCACCATGACCAGGCGCTGATGCTCCTTCTACACACGTGCACAGGGTTAGGGAGGGATAATGGGGAGGTGACGGGGAGTTTGGGTGGTGGAGTTCGGGGGGGTAGGGGTGGGGGGGAAGTTCCCAATTTTCATGTTTGACTATAACTCTTGATTGGACTCTGGCCCTGTGATGTAAATTGTATCAAAATGTCTGGTGGTTTCTCCTGACTGTGGAGTGCCACATTTATTGCTTTGCCTACTTCAATCAATAAAACTGTTGTGAAAAAAAAAAGATAGCACATAGAATGACTCCACTGGGCCCCCGCCACTGGCTCAGGATCATTCCACTGCATTATCTCCGTTTTAGATGCATTGATTTGGTGTCCACATATCTCACCGTAATCATGAGCCAGAGCAATTACCGAGGGGCGAGCAGTACACAGGTCTGAAGAAAAGATGAGAATGTCATCCACGTACAGGGCTACTTTCCTCTCCCATCCCCTATAGGTAAAAGACTTGATGTTACAGTCGTCCCTCAGCCGTTGGGCGAAGGGTTCTATGTATAAATCAAATAGGAGAGGGGAGAGGGGGCAGCCCTGCCGGGTACTCCGAGTGATGGTAAATGGGACTGACAGTTCACCATTGACCAGTAAGGAGGCAGTGGGCTTCTGATAGAGTAGACTCACCGCTCTACAAAATCCCTCCCCGATGTTGAATTTGCCCAAGACCCCCGACAGGAATGTCCAATTCACCCTGTCGAAGGCCTTGATAGCATCCAACGTAATGACAGCAAGGGGAAGAGAGTCCGCAGTCGCCATATCTATAGCCCCCACTAGATCGTAGGTTAGTTCAAAGAGTTGGCGACCCCTCACAAAGCCCCGCTGGTCCTGATGTAAGATATAAGGTGCCACTGCCCCCAATCTACTGGCAAGAACAAACGTAAAAAGCTTATAGTCCGCGTTTAAGATGGAAATCGGTCTACATGACCCGCATCTTGCGGCTGATTTACCTGGCTTCAGAATCAAAGTGATAGAAGCGTCATTCCACGAATTAGGGGGAGACAACCCTGCCTGAAAGATCTGGTTAAACAGCAAGGTTAAAGGAGGGGCTATTATTGGCATCAAGGCCAGGTAGACCTCAGAAGGAAGGCCATCGGGACCCGCTGCCTTACCTTTCTTGCTGTCAGAGATGGCACAGCTAACCTCTTCCTGCGAAATAGGTCTATCTAAGGTGGCCCTCTGTTCAGATGAGAGAGAGGGAAGAGGTACCCTATTCAACCAATCATCAACTTGCTTCGCCTCGATATGTTTGTCCTCGTGATAAATGTTCTTAAAAAAATTGCGGATGGCGCTTCTAATGTCAACATCAGCCGAGTACGTCACCTTATCTACCTTGGTTTGAGCTATGTTATTTCTAACTCGATCAGTTTTGGCTTTCCAGGCCAGAAGCTTCCTAGCCCCCTCTCCATATTGAAAATGTGCTAGCTTACTGGCCTCTCATCTCTGAAGGACTCGCGCATTCAAAATTGAACCCAGTTCCCCTTTTAAAGTAAGTAACTTATCTTGCCAACCTCTCGAGATTTCCGGGGAAGCGGCCGGATGTAGCAAGATATTCTCTTGCACCCTAGCCATATCGGCTTCCAATGAGGTAACGGTTCCTCTATAGATTTTATTTTTATGTGAGGCCTTGTTTGTTATTAGGCCTCGCAAAAAGGCTTTGAATGCATCTTATATGCAACCTGGGGTAGCGGACCCAATTTTATTATCGAAAAATATTTGTGCTTCAGTTTTTAAAAAGGTGATATCATCGGGAGCAGTGAGTAATGAACGATCGAACGACCAAATTCTAGGCGGGTTTTTTAACAACCCACCTAATTCTAGACATATAGCCGCATGATCAGATAAATGGAAAGGAAGGTGAGAGATGTTTTGCACCTGCTTAACTAATTGCTGGCTGATCAAGATATAGTCTATTTTTGACTTGTGATGGTATTTAAAATTGTGAAATGAAACGCCTTGTTGAACCCCAGATCTTAATCTCCAAATGTCAACATAGCCGAATTCCTTCATTTTGTCAAGTAAAAAGGCCCTAGTTTTAGAGGGGATTATCGATCTATTAGTCAGGGATTTATCAAGTTTAGGGTCTAAGACTATGATAAAGTCTCCGGCCAGTATCGTTGTCTCCGGATAAGAAAGCAGGTGGGAAAACACGGTACTCAAAACAGAAGGGTCATCAAGATTAGGCCCATAGTAACCCGCTATAGTAACCGGAGCCCCCGCTACAACTACAGAGACAATAAGCCATCAGCCCCCTGGATCTGCCAGTTTATCAACTAGCCTTGCGTTTAAGCATTTTTTTTAAATAATCGCCACCCCTCTGGAATTTAAAAATTGTGTAGTAGACACACAGAAGTCAACCCACCTGTTCTTTTTAACAACAGAGATGATCTCAGTCTCTGTAAGATGGGTCTCTTGAAGTACAAGAACCTGAGCATCTGAATCACGCAGATACTGCAGTATCTTCCATTTTCTTGGGCTAGTACGCAAGCCATTTATATTCCAGGAAAGAATTTTTAACTTCTCCATAGGAACAACCTCCCCTTCACCCAATAGCTGATATCTAAGGCAGAACCACCACTGACGTTAATGCTGATGTTTACCTTTAGATATAAGACTCTCCAAAACCAAAATGAAAAAACTAGAACTGAGCAAAAATTGAGGACTTTTTAAAGAAATTCTTTCCCCTGCCACACACCCCCGTGACCCCCTAGACCCTCCCCCCTCCCATGGGAAACCCCTGCACTATCTATCTGGATATTCCAGAAGATGGCACCCCTACTGAGTTCCCGTCCTATCTAGATTTAAACCTTTAAATGTGCCTAGAGGAAAAAGATTTTTTTTTAAAAAGAAAATTGAAACTTTTTAAAAGAGAAGAGAAACAAAGTCATACGTTTTGGGTTTGCATTATTCTTGTTAATTACTATAGTAACCTATATTTTTATTTATTTATTTATTTTTTATACTGTATATTTCCTTTTCCTCCCCTCCGCCCCTCCTCCTCTCCTTCACCAACTCTTTATTTAAGCAAGCTTTTCTTTCCCAAGCATACTGCTCTCCTAGAAATTTCATAGTTTAACTTGAAGACCCCTTACTTTTATCTTTATATTTTTCTCTCCCCAGGGACAACAGCAATTCATCGGCTGCTTGTACTGACCTGATATTATGCATTGTATTATTATGCATGACTTTCAAGGCTGCCAGAAACACTAATTGGGCTACCGCCCCTAGGCTCCTGAAAGCTTCGAGCCTCCTTCCAAACTCCCATTGTTTGTCTAGTGTGACCCTCGAGAGGTCGGACCTAATTTGAAAGTTAAATCCCTTCCAACTCAGAGACTTCTGCTTAAGGGCCAGGCCTAAAATGGTCTCTTTGAGAGTATAGGTATGAAAATTCAGTAATATTTTCCTCGGCTTTGTTCTTTGAGGGTTCTTCCTGAAGGGATCTCTATGGATCCGTTGGATATCCGCAGACAATTCTTCCACCAATTGATCTAATCTCAAGGAGTCTTTTAAGAGTTCAATAATATATAGCTTAATATAAGACCCCTCACTGCCCTCTGGAACATTAACAATGCAGAGATTACTACGACGTGCGTTGTTCACCGATGACTCCATTCTTTCCGCCAATATCTGATCCTCTTTCCTGAGCTTGACTATGTCTGCCTTGGCTTCATCCAAGTGTAATGAAAGACCCGACACTGTGTCTTCCAGTCCTTCTGTTCTTGAGGCAAGGCCATCCACTTTGCTGTCCAAGGACTCACAAAAGATCCGGATTTCCGATTGAATAGCAGATGACGCCTCAAACCCTTTCTTGATGTCTGCTGACAAAGACGAGAACATCGAATGTAGGTATGAGGTCTGGGTTAACGTCACTACGGATAGTGGTATCCGGAAAGGCCGTTGCCCCCCCCCCCCCCGCAGCTCATCTTCTGAAGATGCGTTGTTATTTAGGAGCCCAAGTGACTGTGAGGCCAGGTGAGGTTCCAAATGAGGTTCCAGTGATGGTGTAGCTAAGTATAACACAGAGGGAGGTGAAAGAGTCGATGCCCCCGTAGGATGTAAAGACTCTATAACTTGGGTAGTGATAGAAGTAGGAGAAGCAATGAGCGACCCCGCTGAGTTCTTGGGATTGAAGAGCCAACCTTAATGTTAACAGCCTCCCCCTCGATTTCAACCTCAACTTCCGTCCCACCTCCAGCCTCGGCCCCACATTGGGGGAGCATAATCTCACTGGGATTATTAATTATGGCGTCAACCCTAGCATTTTCAGCTTTATCCTGCATCACGCTTGCTATGGAGGAGACTGTTTCTTCGGTATCAGAAATAATTGGTGCGATAGACCCAGGGAGTTCCAATGATGCCATTAGGTAGGAGGTATCTTCAAAAGGCTGCTGGTCTGAGAGACGCAGGATCTGCGGGATCGCCTTAAAATAAGACCGCAACGACGGTGTTATTTTTGACCCGGTACTGGCTGCTCATTTGGAGTTTTCAGAACTCTTTGCTGTTTTACAAGTAAAGGCTCGTTTCGCTTTAACTTCTCCAGATAGATAGGAGGATATCTTCTTTTTTGAGGGAGTTCCCAATACTATCTGACTTGAATCAAGTGTCATGTAACTACTGCTACTGCGGGGCTCTGATTCTATACCAGACTCGTCCCTGGTTTTCCAGTGTTGTTAATCTCCTCACTACTAAGAGTACCCCTTTCCCCCCTTCTATCTATCTGCTTTGGGTTTGATTTGGGAAAGTTTCCTGAGGCTAGCAGCAAGCCGGGATCATTCGAGTCTTCAAGTGCTGACTCACCGCCATAAACAGCTTGACCCCCTTGCTTACTCTGAACAACCGGTTGTGCAACTCCAGCCGTGACAGCCGCCTTCTCGCATCCTACCTCGATAGCCTCCTCCACCGTTTCCAGCCGTCCCTTGCCGGTGCGCAAAAAGAAAACGGATCCGGAGCTGGAACCGGACCCCACTGAGCCACCTCGGGGTCCCGAAAGGAGGCTGCGGGTCCTTCTCCCTCGACGGAGCTCCAGTGCTGCCAGATACCAAAGCAGCAAGCCTGAAGCAGCCTGCCACGTACTTTGTGAAGCTATCGGCGGTCGTAGCGATGGAGGATTCGACAGCAGGCTCCGTGATGGGATCGGCTTGGACCTAGACCGAGGCCGATGCTCAAGCTGAGGAGGCGGGGAAAGCTCGGCAGTGAACGCCGTGCAAGACAGGCATGCCCCATCGACGCACATGACATCCACAAGCGAGGACTCTGCCGTGTGGGAGAACGAAGACAACAGAAACGCCGAAAGTCTAAAAAAGGATCAAAAAATTGGGGAGAGCTTAGTTACGTGGTGTTCACAAACAGATCCGCTGCTTGATGAGTCGGTGACCAAACATCCTCAACGCTGATGGACGGGAACGAACGGGAACACAGGTCGGAGCACCGCGGCAGCTCAGCTAGCTGCCGCCATGTTTCCCCAGAGTATCCCCAGATGCTTTTTAATTTATATACTGCAGATATGGGCCAAGCTTTGACTGGAGCCACACTAACCAAACCCAGGATTTGGTGCATCAAGATCCTACTAATGCAATACGCCGATGACCTGGTACTCCTAGACCATACTAAAATTGGCCTACAAAAAGCACTTACAGCCCTTGCAACTTACAACATCAAAAACAAGTTAGTCTCCAATCCATCAAAATCCAAAACAGTAATTTTCGGGCAATACCCTAAAACAAACTGGCAAAATGGAGGCTCGGTCAGCTGACTTTGGACTGTACACATCACTACAACTACTTGAAGGTTTAGTGAAACAGGCCGCCCAGGAGTCCATCTCCACAAAATGCAGATGAAAGGGAAAAACATCACCTACGCCCTCTGTAAATTATACGTTACCTATATAGCCCTACAACAACGGCTATTCAAAGAGTTCTGAGGGTGAAATTAATACCATCTCTCAATTATGCACAACAGGCATTCCCAGGAAAACCTGCGAAAGATCTAGAAAAAATCCACTGCACAGCCTATAAAAAGCTATTCACTTACCCGCCTGCACCAGGAACAATCTGGTTTGGTTGGAATTCAACCTCAACCAGCAAAAACTGGAAGAGATGGCCTCTCTGAGTAAATACTTCTACCTTACAACGGCGGCACCAGAGAACACAATGAAGGCTGTATCTTCTTAGAACCCGGCAATCCCTGGTCAGCGGGTCTCGCCTATGCTAAAGTCCTTTTGCAACTTGCAACAGATAACTGGGACCCCAAGACTGTCAGGTACGCTGCTATCAAAAGCACAATAAATAAACAAGTAAGTTTCCGTTCTCGTATCTTGGACATAGAATCGCTGGTAACAAGAGGATTCCACGAGTCCCAAAGCCTCCCACAAACAGAGCACAGCTCCAAACTCCACCTTACGCAAGCCGTGGGGAAACAAGCCTTACATAGGATTTTAGCGTTCAGACTACACCCTCTCCCCCTCAAAGAATTATACCCCACGGGTCAGCAAGACCAGAGATCATGGAGTGTCGGCTCTGTAAATATAAACGTGAGTCTTTGGCCCACATTCTATTTTGTTGCCCGGCCTTGCTTTTAGCTCGCAGAATTTATCTCAGGCCCATCTTGCTACAATTGAGTACTCGAACTGTAAAGGAGGCAGTCCATCAACTTTATACTCTGGACATAGTGAAGCACATGTCTATGTTTGGTAAAGTTGTACAAAACACTCGCACAAAGCTGATGGACACTCCCCGCTAAGTGATCAGGCAGGCACTTGTGCAGAGGCCTCAAACTATCTTGTATTGCCTGATTAGCTTAACTAGAGCATGTAAAATGTTTAATAGTTGCTGAGTACAAAGATTTACCTTGATTTTAAAAAGTTTGAATATTAGACCTCTAGATTTTAATTACACTGTTTACTTTTTAAACGTAGTGCTCTTCTTTTCTATTGTAATGGTTTTGAGTAACCACGCAAATAAATAAATTAGTTCATTCATTCATAAAAGGAGTTTTTTGGGATGCTTGAGTTGAAAAGACATTGAATTTGTTTAAAATAATGTTTACTCAGGCTACAATTTTGTGACCTCCAGATATTGCTAAAAAGCTGATATTGACTGGTGAGCCAATAGTTACCTATGAACAATCATTAATTTCACGTGACCATGTGGTTGGAATGGTTCAGTCCTTCCTAAAAAGTATTAAGGTAGCTCCGGCACAAATGGATTCAAATAACAGGAGTCTCGTCTGGAGGCACCTTTTGTACGCCTTAAAGAGATGTATTTCAGTCAACAAGCAAGTTTTTTCCAACCAAAAAGCGACAGCTTGATGTGATGTAGGTAAGTCATACTGCTACTATTTCTGGCCACAGGGTAGTGGAGAATACATTAGATCTAGATTTAAGATGTTCATTGTGGTGTTCAAGAATATGTTCTTTCTTGTTCCATTTGTCTTCAACTTAAGCTATCACTTTTCAAGCCTGTGCAAGTCGCCTCTGAATAGTGACATATGATCTTTACTGACTTCAAAATGGCCTTCCACTTTCAGAAGGATATCATCAAATAATTAATGCAGTTCACACATTGTCAAATATGGTACATTTTGACTTTTGTGCATGTTACCGACAGGACATAAGTATTTTTTGTCTTCATTGTCTACCTCAAACAATCATATCTCAATGCCTTTCATGTTTTCGAGGTGTGATTTTCGAGGCAGAGGAAACTGAACAAACTCTTTCTTCTGATTACCATCCTCAGTTTAACGGACAAACAAAAAGAACTAATGAACGTCTTCACCGTATCTTCAATAACATTTTAATACTACTCCAGATGAATGGGCTTATTATTTGCCAATTGCAGAACTTTTGTATAGCAATGCTACTCATAATTGCATCAAAGTTTCACAATTAATCTGTCTGCAAGGATTTAATCCAAGAGTTTTCCCTTCTTCACTCGACTTTGATCTTTAGGTTAAGGCAGATACTGATTCACAAAAAGAAAGACAACTATTCTCGGAAAGCTTACATCATTCTAAAATTTACCGTATTGGAAATCTGGCATTTCTGCAGGTCTCTCTGGATTGTTTCGCTTTTTTGGTGAATCCTATGTTTGCTGATGATAGAAACCTGTGCACTTTACCCCTGCTAACAAGGGGTAGGGTGTCTATGCTCCTCTTTCCAACATGGTATGGTTGGTATTCTCCTGAACGGCACTTTTAATTTACTTAAAGTCCCGAATATTATGGTCCCAAGTGTACCCAGGGCCTGTAAAGTAAATGCTACCAGTGTGCGGCAGTACTCATTGTGCCACCCACTGTAGTAGCACTGTATAACCTGCCTCCAGTCCTACCATTGTAGCCTAGCTGCGGAGTTTTAAAGCTGTAAAATCGACCAGTCAAAATAATCCCTTTTTGACAACCATCCTTTTAAATAGCAATTAGTCACCCCAAGGTAGGTCTCACTCCCTATAAGGCAGGGTGCATGATATTTTAAAGTATAACATGTAAAAAAATGTAATAATAAACTTGTCCTTACAGTAATAAAGCTCTAAAAACTATTTTCATTGTAGCAGAGTTGGCTGTTCCATAGGAAAGCACTGGGATACAATATTCTATTTATTGAATATTATCTCCAGATAGAAAAAAGCTACAAATTTCATTTTTTAAACTTTTTTAAATATGTATCACAAGCCCAATTCACTAGTGAATACTGGTTTGTAATAAATACATTAGAAAGATTACTTTTAAAAAGTTACCTTTGCCCTACCTGGAGTCCCTGGATGCTAAATCTGCATTTTGCTCTGCCACTTCTGCCAGCAAGTAATTAGCATTTGAATAAGCGTGAATGGGTCTGACTTGCTCCCAGGACCAAACAATAGGCTGACCTGAATTGGCAGAGAGGACCCATCTGAACCTGGCAAACGAAAATATGCAGGATGGGCCTGTGAGAGACACCACTGTGGTCTTTTATGACCACAGAGGTGTCAAATCCTTCTGAATGTCACGTCTTGCCTGACAGATCTGCTTGGGTTTTTTCATATGACACTTGGGGAGCACTTCAAAGAGGTTTTTCCTTTCACAGGAAAATGTTAGCTGACCCTTGGACAGGGACATTCTTTGTCCCCATAGTCTGACAAGCCAGAATCACAGTAGACCTTTTTTTGAAGTCTGTTGGCTTTAAACATAACAAGTAGGATGACTTCAAAGGAGTAAAAGAAGATGCCAAATGCATTCATGTGTATCCACTGTCTGGTTGCTGAAAACTCAGCTTTGTTCTGCCAGACTTATGTCTCTGAGTTTATTGAGGTTATAGGACCTGCCTCAAACTAAATTTGAGCGTTACATGTGGGACGACTCTAGGATTACCATAGTAAATTCCACTCACCCACCCCAGCCCTCATAGCTCAAGTTGAGTGTGGCCCAAGATTTTGCAACGCACCCACCAGCATCAGCCTGCCAAGCCACAGCTGGGGGGAAATTTCAGAATCAGACTGTATCAACACCCTCACCACAGATTACCAAACCCATGAACAACCTCACCAAGGACATCACCAACTTTAACTACTGGATGAAGAACTGTGCAGGCTCCCTCCCACCCATCCAACCCAACAAGCAAAGAAGATTCAACAAGCAGGCCAGCTGGTAAACAGAGGACCTTCGAGATGCCAAATGACACTGCAAATGGCTAGAGAGAAAATGGCCAGACAGCCAAGAAACCACCGACAGAACCACCTACAAGTCTTCACTCTGCCAGTACCACTAGCAACTGAGAGACACTAAGAAAAGAGCGCTAGCTGATCACATCGAAGGGAGCGCCAACTGTAGCAAGGAGATCTTCTCAATCCTCAAGGACTTCACCACACCCTCCTAGGCCTTCATCAACATCACTCCCTCCCAAGAACTCTGTGAAGACTTGTCAAACTTCTTACACAGAAACATTGCAAACATCTGCAGCAACTTTGCACATTAGGTAGCACAGAAGATATACAGAAGTGCAAGCTTCACTCACTCACAACAAACTACCCTCCTGCCCGAAAAAGTACATTTGGTAGTAGCTTTGCAAACTCCCTTCCTACACACAAGTACACCATGGCACCAGCAATGCCCCGTCCCCCTCCCGTTCAGATTTACAGCACTGTACTTCCTCCTTCACAGAACAGGTCGTCGCAGTGCAAACAACCCTTCTCAAAGAAGATGTACAGCACAGCAGGAGCAGCACAAGCTACCCTCCTTATAGAGCCAGGTATATCAATCTCCCAGCAGCAGTGCAAGCCACCGCACAGTCACAGCATGGCTGTACAAGTACACAATCCACTCTTTCACTGAAAATGTACATCCAGGCAGCAGTGCATGCTTCGGCACCCACAGTACAGGTACAGTATGTATGAAGAAGTGCAAACTACCATCTCTCGGAGGAGATGTACAGCAACAACAGTGCGAGCACACTACAGGTACAGCACAGCAGCAGCATTGCAAGCTTCCCTACCCGCAGTACAGGTACAGCACAGCAGCAGCAGCGCAAGCTTCCCTACCCGCAGTACAGGTACAGCACAGCAGCAGCAGTGCAAGCTTCCCTACCCGCAGTACAGGTACAGCACAGCAGCAGCAGTGCAAGCTTCCCTACCCGCAGTACAGGTACAGCACAGCAGCAGCAGTGCAAGCTTCCCTACCCGCAGTACAGGTACAGCACAGCAGCAGCAGCAGTGCAAGCTCCCTACCCACGGTACAGGTACAGCACAGCAGCAGCAGTGCAAGCTTCCCTACCCGCAGTACAGGTACAGCACAGCAGCAGCATTGCAAGCTTCCCTACCCGCAGTACAGGTACAGCACAGCAGCAGCAGTGCAAGCTTCCCTACCCGCAGTACAGGTACAGCACAGCAGCAGCAGCAGTGCAAGCTCCCTACCCACGGTACAGGTACAGCACAGCAGCAGCAGTGCAAGCTTCCCTACCCGCAGTACAGGTACAGCACAGCAACAGCAGTGCAAGCTTCCCTACCCGCAGTACAGGTACAGCACAGCAGCAGCAGTGCAAGCTTCCCTACCCGCAGTACAGGTACAGCACAGCAGCAGCAGCAGTGCAAGCTCCCTACCCACGGTACAGGTACAGCACAGCAGCAGCAGTGCAAGCTTCCCTACCCGCAGTACAGGTACAGCACAGCAGCAGCAGTGCAAGCTCCCTACCCACGGTACAGGTACAGCACAGCAGCAGCAGTGCAAGCTTCCCTACCCGCAGTACAGGTACAGCATGGCGGCAGCAGCAGTGCAAGCTCCCTACCCACGGTACAGGTACAGCACAGCAGCAGCAGTGCAAGCTTCCCTACCCGCAGTACAGGTACAGCACAGCAGCAGCAGTGCAAGCTCCCTACCCACGGTACAGGTACAGCACAGCAGCAGCAGTGCAAGCTTCCCTACCCGCAGTACAGGTACAGCACAGCAGCAGCAGTGCAAGCTTCCCTACCCGCAGTACAGGTACAGCACAGCAGCAGCAGTGCAAGCTTCCCTACCCGCAGTACAGGTACAGCACAGCAGCAGCAGCAGTGCAAGCTCCCTACCCACGGTACAGGTACAGGTACAGCAGCAGCAGTGCAAGCTTCCCTACCCGCAGTACAGGTACAGCACAGCAGCAGCAGTGCAAGCTCCCTACCCACGGTACAGGTACAGCACAGCAACAGCAGTGCAAGCTTCCCTAGCCGCAGTACAGGTACAGCATGGCGGCAGCAGCAGCAGTGCAAGCTTCGGTACCCAGAGTACAGGTACAGCACGGCAGCAGCTGTGCAAGCTTCAGTACCCACAGAACAGGTACAGCACGGCAGCAGCTGTGCAAGCTTCAGTACCCACAGAACAGGTACAGCACGGCAGCAGCTGTGCAAGCTTCGGTACCCACAGTACTTGTACAGCATGGCAGCAGCTGTGCAAGCTTCGGTACCCACAGTATAGGTACAGCACGGCACCAGCAGTGCAAGCTTCAGTACCCACAATACAGGTACAGCACAGCAGCAGCAGTGCAAGCTTCAGTACCCACAGAACAGGTACAGCACGGCAGCAGCTGTGCAAGCTTCAGTACCCACAGTACAGGTACAGCATCGCAGCAGCTGTGCAAGCTTCGGTACCCACAGTACTTGTACAGCATGGCAGCAGCTGTGCAAGTATCAGTACCCACGGTACAGGTACAGCACGGCAGCAGCTGTGCAAGCTTCGGTACCCACAGTACTTGTACAGCATGGCAGCAGCTGTGCAAGTATCAGTACCCACGGTACAGATACAACACGGAAGCAGCAGTGAAAGCTTCCCTAGCAGCAGCACAGGTAGAGCACGGCAGCAACAATGCAAGCATCAGTACCCACAGTACAGGTACAACACGGCAGCAGCTGTGTGAACCCTCCTCTACACAAACAGGTTCAATAATACTCACAATTCCCAAACCGAAAACTCTCCTTGAAAAGGTGCAGCGGAAGCGGCTGGCCTTGCCAAGACCCCTCGAGCAGAGCAGTGGGTCAGAGGCTGAGAGAAAACAAACAACCGCGCACCTGCAGCTTTCTGAAATCACTTCTGACACCGACACAATGTGCAGGCTTCAGGCCTCCCTTTAATGAGTCCCAACCCCGTGCGACGACGCCGGACCCCGCCCCGTGCCTCCAGGCGGCCTCACCTCAGCGCTCCCGTCAGCCGAGGGCCCAGAAGCACGGCCGCCCGCGCGGGAGAATGAACTCACCGGGGTCATATGTGTACACTGCCAAGAGAGAGCAGCCGGCACAGGCGCTTATTCTTCTGGGTCTGGTGATTTTATAACACTTTTCCAACCAGTAGCCCATGACAGAAGGCTGGAATTTGAACCTGCAACCTGTTCTGCAGCTGATGCGTTAACCCGCTGAGCTACCTCCAGGCATGTCATAAACACACCATTGGCTGCACAGCACGCCTGTCATCCGCCTACTGACTCAGCAGAGAGGAGCCCAGCAAAGAGGAATACAGGCGAGTGTAACACAGCTTTTCTGACTGCAAAATAACGCCTCAGTCCCAGCCCAGCTATCCGCGAAAACTGCAAAGGTGGTGCACGGCCTGGTGCAAGCTAGAACAAGCACTGGCAAAACAAGTCGGTCTCTCCTGTGAGATCTATTGGCTTTGGCGGTGTACATTGGTTTTGCAGTCATGCTGTGCAGCAGCACGGATGCTTTTCAGTGTGCCTAAAACTAACTGAAGAAACGCACTATAATACCCTGTTTTTTAAGTGCATTAGCACTGGTTGCTTCATAGTTTTTTCCCATTATTATTCAGGAGCCATGCAGCACAGCAGTCACACTGATGTACAGTGGCTACAAATCATTGCCAAACTCAGCAATGCCCTTGCTGTTCAACGTGAACAAACGCGAATGGCAGAGCCAACCGTCGCGAAGGAGAGGCCTATTGGCTCTGTCAATGTTTGTTCGCTGTCGGCACAAAAACGAACCCTGGGCATAGTTCGCGAAGTAGCGCTACGCGAAGTGCACTTCGCACTACGCGAGCTACACGTAGCACTACGCAAACTGCGTAGTACTCTGTTTGCGATGATAGCACAGTGCAGGATGCTTGTCCGAACACTGTGCAATCATTGAAAACTGCCTCTTGCACAGTGCGGGCTGTCTTTTACTGCCGCTCAAGTAGATTTTTATTCGAACGGCAGCTTTCTCAACACGGACTGGTAGTTTCTCATCGCGACCACTCGTAATGAGTGTGAGAAGTTGGTCTGATATATGATGCTCACTAGTTCTAGTGATCACCTTGTATCAGTCCAAACAACCCTTATGGTGATTGGTTGTAAGTCAACCTTATAGACCAGCTATCCTAATGGTAGCATGGACAAAGCAGTCTTAGGCTAAACTCTTTTGGCATGTGAAGCCAGCTGTTTTACCACATATAACCCCTTGAATACCAGATGAAAGGACACCACACAGGTTGTTATAAAAATAAACAGTATATTTATTAATAACAAACACCTCTGAACTCTTTATGAGGTCATAGGGCTAAGCACATGAAAATCTCTTAAGAAAAATACGATCAGTTGCACAAAATTAAAATGGTGCCCTAGGGGCACGGCAAACCATATACTAAGTAAATGGTATAAGGAAATCGATAGAAGGAAAGGAGCTGTCCAGAGGCTGTAGGATCGCTGGGACTACGCTATCCTAATCTTAGGTAAGTACCAGGAGGCCCACGGGACGCGTGTGCAGAGTGTGAACTCACACGCGAGATGCGGAACAAAGTCAATGGACAGTACAGTTTACGAAAAAGTTGAGTATGGACAGTCTTTACTATCTAGGACTAAAACGACTGGAAATCGGGACACTAGGAGAGTTAATCTACCCTTGAGCACCGAAATGCTCTTGTTACCTCACCCACGGGCTGCGGTGCATAGGTGTCAAAGTGTGTCGGGTTTCCGCGTCGAAGTCTATGGAGCCTTGAAGAAAGATGCTGCAGGCGACCAGGAGGAAGATGTCCGGTGCGATCCACGGGTGGATCGAGGAAGAAGAGGACCTGAAAGCAGAGGGGACAGTGTTCAAAGTCACTAGCCAGTGACCGGTGTAGAACCAAGAGGGAACCAGATGCTGTCGTCGCGATCAGGTGAAGAGTGGACGCTTGTCTCTGCAGCCACGTGGACCAGGAGGTGTTTTCGACGACCAGGATGGAGGCATGAGCTGTCCCACGCAGGCTCTCGCTGTCGGCGGTGTCGGATCCGGGATTGGAGTCAACAGGCCTTGGCAAAGGCAACCCACGCGGTGAGTGGAAACGGCGTCTGGAGTGGACCAGGAGGGTCCAGGGTGCTCCTCTTTTGGAAGGGAGTAAGGGCCAGTCTGGAGCAACCAGACCAGCAGTGTAGATTTCTTGGATCGTCGTCTAGGAGGTCACTAGCAGCCGGCAAGTGACCAGACAACGCGCCGAGCAGCAATCAAGCAAAAGGGCCCCACGCAGATCTCGTGGATGCTGGAGGGCTGGTCTTTGGTGCAGGAGCTGCTCGGGGCTGGGGCTTCTCAATCCCCAAAGCACTTACTCGAGGGTGCCTCAGAAGTCGTGCTGGAAGCGAAGTGCAGTCTCTTCAAGATGGCCGGTCCCACGTGTCTCGTCGCACCCACGGGTCTCAGCTGTGCTGCAGATGTAGGTAGAGGTTGGAGAGGTCTGAGAGTCCGGGTCTCGTCGGGCTCTGAAGTCTGGATCCGGCAGGAAGGACGACAAAGTGGACCGCTAGGACGCTTGATGGTGCCTGCAGTTGCAGGGTGGACACTCCTTGCCCACAAGGGAGATTCTTCAGTCTTCTGTGGAGCAGAACGTCGAAGTCCAGAGTTTCTTCTTGTAAAGTTGTCAGGATAAATCTAATTTGGAATGGGACCAGCTCCTACCTTTATCCTGCTAAAGGGGGCTGTACTAAGACTAGGTCCCTCCTATGGGTGGGACCAGGAAGGGGGGTGGTTACACCCCCTATCCTTTGTCCGGTTTCGCGCCAGAGCTGGGGCTGGAGAACCCCAGCAACTGGTTTGAACCGGTGTATGCACAGGGCACCTTGTGTGCCCCAGGCATGTCTCATTCCTTTCAGGCCTCCCTACCTCAATACACAAAATCCTGTCTGGGGTGGTGCTAGCACCTCCCAAGGCAGGAAACCCTTTGTCCAGGCCTCCCTCGCTGGACGGACTCCCAGCAGCAGGAGGTCAGACTTGTGTCTGTGGTGGCAGCATCCATTTTGTGATGCTGAGGCTCAAGTTAACTTTAACCGGGGTTCACAGTTACATACATGTCGTGTCCCTCTAAAAGGGTGGAATGCTACCCCCGTCGCCAGAATTGGCGAGGGGGTAGTATTCCAATTCGTATGACACCTTACTCGACATGTTTTGATAATGCTATACCAAAGTTAGCAATAACCGCGAGGATTATAATGCACTTAAGAGTATATGGTATAGCGTTATCATGGAACAGCTATAAGGACTTGGTTCCACAAGCTGCAGACAGGCTCAGCTCATGCTAGAGCACCATCTCACATAATTCCAAGCACTCTGCCTTCAGGATTGATAAGGCCTGCCATAGGAGTGACTGATAGGAATATATGTGTCCATTTTGGGGTTAGATATAGGTATACTATATCTACAGCAAAGGGTGATTACACCACCTTGCCCCAGCTGTCTTACCAGCCAGTTGTGTCTGTTTGGGTGGCCAGCCAGGGGTGGCACAATACATGCTGCAGCCCCTGGTAGGCCTTGGGTTCACCTATGCCCTGGGTACCTAAGGTACACTGTACAGGGGCTGATAAGGGGTCCCAATACCAATTGGTAAATGCACCTAAAGTACATGGTTGTCAATTTAGAGAGAGAACAGCTAGGCTGTGGGTCTGATTAGCAGGCCCACAGCCAGGGAAAGTCGTAAACCAGTGAAGCAAAAAGCAAAAATCTGGGGTGACCATAGGATTGCAGACCCCACTCTCCTACATAACCCCCCCAAACTTAGGGACATTAAACTAACCTTGACCAGGTGAGTCTTCCTGTTCTAAGTGGAAATACCTGGAGAGACTATATGCATTGACATGGTCAGTCCCTGGTCTGTGCTCCACTGTAAAGTCCATCCCCTGTAGGGAAATGGACCACCTAAGAAGTTTGGGGTTTTCTCCCTTCATTTGATTTAGCCACAAGAGGGGCTTATGGTCGGTCTGAATCTTGAAGTGAGTTCCAAACAAGTATGGCCTCAACTTCTTCAGGGCCCAAACCATAGCAAAGGCCTCCCTCTCAATAGCTGACCAACGTTTCTCTCTAGGGGTCAGCCTTCTACTTGTAAAAGCAATGGGCTGGTCATGACCATCAATATTCAGTTGAGATAGAACAGCTCCCACACCCAACTCAGATGCATCTGTTTGGACAATGAAGGTTTTGGAGTAGTCAGGGCTCTTGAGAATAGGTGCAGTACACATGGCCTGCTTCAGGTCATCGAATGCCTTCTGACAGCTAACTGTTCACTGAACTTTCTTTGGCATTTTCTTGCTTGACAAGTCATTAAGTGGTGTCACAATGGACCCATACTTTTTGACAAACTTCCTATAGTAACCAGACTGGCCCAAGAAAGCTCTGACCTGTGTCTGGGTGGTTGGAGGAGCCCAGTCCTTTATGGCCTGTATCTTGCTCTCCAAGGGTTGAACCTGGCCTCCACCTACAAGGTGTCCCAGGTACACAACCTGACTCTGCCCTATCTGGCACTTGGTGGCCTTGATAGTGAGGCCTGGCTTTTGCAGGGCCTCCAAAACTTTCCTCAGGTGGATCAGGTGATCCTCCCAGGTGGAGCTGAAGACAGCAATATCATCTAGATATGCTGCACAAAAGTCATCCAACCCAGTGAGAACTTGGTTCACCAACCTTTGAAAAGTGGCAGGTGCATTTATCAAACCAAAGGGCATCACCACAAATTGGTAATGACCTCCTGGGGTAGAAAATGCTGTTTTGGCCTTGGCATCCTCAGTTAACCTGATTTGCCAATAACCAGCTGTTAGGTCAAATGTACTCAAGAAGGTGGCAGAAGCCAACTTATCTATGAGTTCATCTGCCCTAGGTATTGGATGGGCATCTGTCTTAGTGACAGCATTGAGACCCCTGTAGTGTACACAAAACCTCATCTCTCTCTTACCATCCTGGGTGTGAGGTTTTGGCACTAGAACTACAGGACTAGCCCAAGGGCTCTCTGAGGGTTCAATGACTCCCAATTCCAACATCTTTTGTACTTCTTTCTTTATGCAGTCCCTGACGTGGTCAGGTTGCCTGTAGATTTTACTCTTGACAGGGAGACTGTCACCAGTGTCCACCTCATGGGTGCACCAGTTTGTCTGACTGGGTGTCAGTGAGAACATTTGTCTAAAGGATTGAAGAACTTGTTTGCAATCCTCTTGTTGATTCTCAGAGAGGCCTTGATACTGCAGGTGCCTGTGATTAACAGGGTTACCAAGGTCCATAATTTTCACAAAGTGTTCCAATTTTAGGCGTACAGTTGTAGGCATTTGTGGTGTTCAGCAGGGTGTGTTGTTCATCTGTTTAGAGTTGCCCAGGGAATATTATCGTTCAGACCCTGTACATCAGTGCCCAATCTGTGTACCCACCTTTGTTCCTGTTCGAACAGTATGCGTTCGGCATTGTGGTCCTTGGACTTCAGGGTTTCCAGAATGATCCACTGTAGATCATTCACTGTATGTCCTTGTTCCAAGTAGTGCGTGGCCATCTTGGTCGTTGTTTTTTTGCACTTGACATTGCTGCGGTGCTCGCAGATTCTTTGTTTTGCTTTTCTGCACGTCATGCCTATATAGTTCAAATTGCATGGACAAGTGATAGATTATCTGGCTATGTTATTCAATGGGAGAAAATTCAGGTTGCAGGGAAAGTATGATCGCATTACTTTTGTAATCCAGTACTGGGCTTCTAGCGCCAGCACTGGGGTCTGAACTTAAAACAGGTAGGTAATTGCGTTTCAGTATTTCGTACGATTTTTAAAGAATATTTCAAGTTTTCAAAAGTAGGCACTTAGAAGAAATTTCATAGAAAAGCAGACAATGGGTTCCTATGGAGAAAATACAGATTACTAGTAAACACGGTAAGGATTACTTTTGCGGTTCAAAACTTCCCACAGAAAATGTTTGAGTCAAAATGGGTCAATGTTATATAATGGCAGGTAAGTGAGTTACCGGTTTCCAGGTGAGTACTTGGCTGGTGAAGTTAAGGTTCCAGGTGTAGACTCAGGGGTCAGGTAAGTACAGTCGGTTCCACCCCAGCAGCGCAGGGCCGGCCGGGTGCAGAGGTAGATAGGCCCAATAATATCCAAAGAGGCTAAGGGGGCCTTCGGTTGGTGGCTGCTGGCTAGCAGGCCACGCGGATGTGGGAGCTGGGCTCCTGGTCACTTGCTCAGGGCATGGGGGGGAAGTAGGATAGGACAAACGTGGCACAGCCAGCGGCAGTCGGGCGGCTGGGTGCAGGGTGCTCTTGAGCCATCGGGCGCCCAATGTTATCCAACAGGAAAGGTCAAAAAGGAACAAAGGCTGCAGGCTCAGGGACGGAGACTCTCCAGGGGCGACCAGCACTTCGAGAGGGAAGTTGGGATCTTGGAGCACAGGTAGGTACCCCAAAGGGAGGCACAGGGAGCTGTAGGGCACCTGGTGCAGGGGTATCTTTTGGTGTTGGAAAAGCTTACCCTCGGCTGGTCGCGGTTGGGGTGGCCCCTGGTTCTGAGTCTGCAGGCGTCGGCTGGTTCGTCGAGGAGGGTCTTTAGGCACTGGACTTTGGGTCCCAGTCGCCGGGGGGACGTCCTCGTGGTCTTGGTTCGGTTGGGCCCGCCCCGGGCTCGGCGGGTGAAGAGTGGGCTGGTCCGGAGCTTCCTGGTTGGCACCAGGTGGGTTGTTGCAGTAGAGCCTCTGCTGATGCGAGTCCCAGCCTTTAAGAGGCTCAAGGAGGGCATGTCCTCCGGGTGTCCCAAGGTTGCTGTCCGCAAGAGGCGCCGGGATTAGGCAGGAGCAGGTTCCAGGATCGACAGGCTGGTAGGGCTGGGGCCAAGTCAGTTGTTGTCGTCCTGTTGTTAGCAGCTGCGCGGATGGTCTTCTTCTTTTTGATCTTCCTTCTTCTTTTCCGATCGGGAGCCACTAAATACTGAATTTAGGGGCGTTACAGGTAGGGCAAGGACAGGGACCAATGGGTCCCTTTTCTGGGGTGAGTACACCCCAAAGCCTGCTCCTCTTCTGTGGGAGGGGGGCAGGAGCCTAGCTGGGATTGGTCAAGGCTCCCCATCTACAAGATGGCCGGAGCGCGGGGTCGTGCTTCACCTCGTCTCCCCCACCTGAGGGGTGGGGTTGGCACAGGCTAGCACCCCCCCTTCCTGACGTAGTTTTTCCTGCCAGTCTTACCGCCAGAGTGGGGGTTAGAACTGGTGGGGGCCGGTTGCTGGGTACAGCAAATGGTCTGGAGAAGCTCACAGAGGAGGCATGCCTTTGAAGCTTCCCCCTGCCCATCCTGGGGGAGGAGACCTAGCACCTCGCCCAGGATGTGCATTGTTGCAGGCCCAGGAGAGCGGGGGGCTCTCCACCCAGCAACATGTCTGCTGTGTGGCAGCCTCTGCAGCCACTCAGCCCAGACATGGATTGTAGGGTAGGGTTTCAGAGGGCATCTCTAAGATGCCCTCTGGTGCATTTTACATTAAATCCCACACTGGCATCAGTGCAGGTTTAATGTGCTGAGAAGTTTGGTACCAAACTTGTCAGTCTTCAGTGTAGCCATTATGGTGCTGTGGAGTTCGTAATGACAACCTCCCAGCACCATATACTCTTAATGGCATCACTGCACTTACAGTGCCCAGGAATGGCCCTGGGCACTGTAGGGGCACAGGGCTCATGCACCTGTGCCCATACCTCTGGCATAGGGCACCCAGCTAGAGGTGTGACTGAAGTATGCTAGGGCAGTGGGTTATGTGGGCATGGCACACAGGGATGTGTGCCATGTCGACTCTTGGTTTAGTTCTGTACTTAGGCACTCAGCCTGCAAAGGCAGTGTGTGGGTGCCAGGGTACAGGGCCCCTGAGGGTGGCACAATAAGTGCTGCAGCCCTCAGGGGTCTTCTCTGGTCACCAAGCCCTGGGTACCTAGGGTACCATTTACTAGGGGCTGACAGGGGCCAGAGATGCCAATTGGGTTTTAGTTTCAGCACAGTTTTAGGGAAGGAACACAGGCACTGGGTACCTGGTTGGCAGGAACCCAGGGCACACTCAGTCAAAGCACATCAGCAGTTCATAAAAAAGTGGGGCATACCAAGGCAAGAAAGATGTTACTTTCTCACATTCACTTTCTGCTTTCACAGAAATTCAGCATGTCATTGGAAAATGACCAAAGCCTTCCTATGCAGAAAGCAAACTGCACAACTTTACAAAATATACTTGTTATCACATTGTAGTCTTTGATGGTCCAAAACGGTTTGCGGGGGCATAAATCCTACCTTCTTCTGAGTCATTTGACGGATGGATGGGAAGAGTAAAGGGTCACTTTGTGAAGTGAAGTGCGCAAAGTAGACTGCACTAGGACCCATGGGACATAGGCCTGCACAGCTGCAGATGGGGCATTGGGCACAGAGGGCCCGATTCACAGAAGTAACTTAAGACAAAATCCTAAACGTACTACTATTTTGGTATTCACAGAAGGCACTTACTCATTTTTGTATTCACAGAAGGCACTTACTCATTTCGGTATTCAAAGAAGTTAGGACTCCTAATGCCTTCTGTGAATCCCGAAAGTCTTAAAGTTAGGATTTTTCTCAGTTTAGGAGTAGTAAAGTTAGGACTCCTAAATGCCTTCTGTGAATACCGAAAGTCTTAAAGTTAGGATTTTTCTCAGTTTAGGTGTAGTAAAGTTAGGAGTCCTAACTTTGCTACTCCTAAACTGAGAAAAATCATAACTTTAAGACTTTCGGTATTCACAGAAGGCATTTAGGAGTCCTAAAGTTAGGAGTCCTAACTTCTGTGAATACCAAAATGAGTAAGTGCCTTCTGTGAATACCAAAATGGTAGCAAGTTTAGGACTTTCTCTTACGTTAGTTCTGTGAATCCGGCCCATTGTGAACATCTGTAGGGTACACAGGATGAAAGTTTTGTTCTGAAAATACGCACAGCGTGTAAACGAAAAGCAATGCGAAGCACCACAGGTGACAGCACTGACGAGCAGCACAGACTAGCAGTAAGGTCTGGAGCAGGCTGTGCAATAATGAATTAAATGAAATGATAGGAGTCTTATAGTGCGCAAACTTAACCCAGTGGGCATCAAGGCGCCTAATTCAAAAAGCCAGCTCATGACACAGACCAAGCAGTTCAACCTGAGTAGGCTCTTGAAAAGCACCATGTTTTCAAGGCCTTTTTAAACAGGTCTAGAGAAGGTAGAGTTTTAATCTCCATAGGCACGGTGTTCCAGAGCTGTGGAGCAGCAACGGAAAAGGCCCTAGCTCCCCATCTGGTCAGTCTGAAACGGGGGACAGCAAGCTGGAGTAATCCCGCAGAGCTAAAGGCACCTTGTGGGATGGTAGCGGGTAAGTAGGGAGCTGAGAGCACCTCTAGATCCCTCCTCGAGAGCTCTGTACGTCAAGCACAGGATTTTAAAATAGATTCTGTGCTGGACAGGCAGCCAATGGAGGTCTCTCCTCGCGATGGTGGCAGATGATGACTTCGGAAGGTCTAAGACAAAACGTGCAGCAGCATTCTGCACGATTTGCAGCCGATGTATGAGGCCCTTGTTGGACTCCATGTATAGAGAATTGCAATAATCCAGCCTGGAGCCAACAAGGGCGACTGCAATCTGCTTACGTGCATGCAGAGACAAATAGCTGCGGATTCTGTTGAGTATCCTGACAACACCCCAGCAGGTTGCCACAGTCCGATTCACCTGAAGAGACATAGAGAGTGAAGTATCAAACACCACACCGAGATTTCTGGCCGATTGAGAGGGAGTGGGGCAGGTGCCGAAAGAGGAAGGCCACCACTCACTCGACCAGGCATCTTGGTCCTTCCCAAAGACCAATACCTCTGTCTTTTCACCATTCGGCTTCAGGGAGTTGATAACCATCCAGTCTGCAACAAGTTGAATACAAGACCTGAAGCTGATGGCAGATGTAGTGACAGAGGAATGAGTGAATGACACCATGATCTGGGTGTCATCGGCGTATGAAACCACCTCCATCCCCTGCGATCTTACCAGCCTAGCAAGGGGGGCCACGTAGATGTTGAACAGGGTCGGACTTAATGCCGACCCCTGTGGCACCCCACATTGCAAAGACTTGGCAGGGGAGAGGTGGTTTCCGAGCATCACTCTCTGTTCCCTATCAAGGAGAAAGGAACTGAGGAGGCTCAGGGCCGACCCAGTCACACCTGCCTCCCTAAGCCGAGATGTTAAAATGGCAGGAGACAGGGTATCGAATGCGGCCGTGAGGTCCAATAGCACAAGAATAGTAGTTTGACCCGCGTCAACTTTGCGTCGGATGTTATTGACTACAAAAGTGAGGGCAGATTCTGTGCTATGCTGTTTTCGGAATCCATGTTGGGTGCCGTCAAGATACTCAGAAGCATCGAGAAAAGAAGATAGATGGAAATTCAAATGTGCTTCTAATATTTTTGCAGGTGCAGGGAGAAGGGAGATGGGCCTAAAATTTTTAAGGAGGCCGGGGTCAAGTGAAGGTTTCTTTAGGAGGGGCTTCACTATTGCCTTCTTCCATACCGATGGAAAGGAACCTTGAGCGATCGCCTTATTCATCACCTCCAACATGGAGGGAAGAAGACTGCATCTACACTCTTTCAGCTTTTTAAGCGGTAGTGGGTCCAGTGGGGAGGAGGATTTCGTCCTGTCAAGTAGAAGATTTAGTCCTTCCAGAGACAGGGGAGGAAATTCCGTAAAGGAACTAGAAGGGGCTGTATCCAAGGATTCAAAAGCGCTTATACCAGGAGGAATGTTCTCATCCTGAGAATGACGTTGTGCTTCTAATGATGTATGGATATCAAGGATTTTGTTGTGAAAGAAGTCTGCAATGTCATTGCATAGATCTTGAGAGCTGACTACAGGGTCAGGAAGTTGAAGGGAGCATAACGAGTCAGCAATTTTAAAGAGCTCCCTAGAGGAAGTGAGTGAGCTAGTAAGATTGGAGAAGTATTTCTGCTTCTCTATAATCACTTTCTGCTTGTACTGACGCAGAGCAGACTTATGGGCCTCCCGGTCCTTAGGGTCCCAGGATTTCCTCCATCTCCTCTCACTGCTTCTGCAGCCCTGTCTCAGAGATCTGAGCTGGTCAGAGAACCATGGAGCTGATGGCTTACGTCGGGCTACATATCGCAGGAGTGCAGGAGCGAGTTTTTCCACAGCATTCGTGATGGAGTCCTTCAGATCTTGAGCTGCCTCCTCAACGTCTTTAGGGGAAAGGACCTCAGGTGAAGAAACTAAAGAGGCAAGAGCTTCATCCGTGAGGTTTCTGAGATTTCTTCTCAGAACAAAAGAAGAAGTCGCCTTCTTGATGGAATTGGGAATAGGAAGGGCAAGATATAAAGGTACTGCAAGATGGTCAGTCCAGACCAACGGCAAAGGTAAGCCGCAGGAAAGTCTCGAATCATTGGAGAATACCCCGCCGAGAATGTGACCTGCCTTATGGGTGGAATTGGTAACAAGCTGAACAAGGTCACAGGCTCCAAGAGACTCCACCAGTGAAAGAGTGTCCTTAGAATCGGCCTCATCGAGGTGGAAATTAAGGTCGCCCAGGATGGTGAGACGGGGCTTACCAAAATAGGGTTCCAGGATTCTAAGCATATCAGAGGCAAAGTTGGCTCTATAGCCGGGCGGCCTGTATATGAGTATCCCCGTAAGAGAGACCGATGGGGCACATGTAATACAGAAGTATAAAGCTTCAAAATGATCTTGGAGCGAGGATAACGTTTTAACCGTACAGGAAAGAAAGGATTTGAAAAGAATGGCGATTCCTCCCCCTCTACGTATTGGTCTGTCCAGCCTATGTAGAGAGTAGCCCCCTGGGATGGCTAAAAGAAGGTCATGGCCGGAAGAGTCAGTAGCCCAGGACTCCGTAATGAAGACCCAGTCTGGTTGTCTTTCCTCCACGAAGTCGTGGAAGGCTAAGTTATGTTTGATTAACGAGCGCGCATTGATAAGAAAACCAGTTCGAAGGGAGGAGGTAGACAATGAAGAGAAACTAGTAGAGTGAAAAACGGGAGAATGAAATGAGGATGAGCAAGTCATACATCGGCGGGACTGTAGTATCCCTGCCGGAGTACAGCGATGTAGACAGGGGCGTACAGGAGGCCTGAGAGCCATTGAGCCAGCGATTGAGAATAGCTCTCAATTGTCACAAGTCTATGAGTGAGAAGCTCATCCAGTGCAGGTTTCCTTGTATTCTAGAACATATGCTACAGATGTTTAACATCGAAGTGTGTTAGCTGACCAAATAAAGTCCTTTGGCTTTATTACTCTATTGACCATTAGCTAGCATGCACACCGGCACTTTCCAAATTGGTTTATCCAGGGTCTTTGAGTGAATGAGAGCGAGCTGCTTGCCGTGCAACTTTATTAAAACTGAGATAATCATTTTGGGTCACAAAGAGAATTAGTTCCCGAATTATTGGCCGGAATCACTACCTCCCCCGCCTCAGTCCTTCAAGGAGGCTAGAAATCAGGGAGTAAAATTTGACTGTTGTCTATCTTTACAGCTTCAAGTGATGTTAGTTGTCGACACACATGCGTAGCGTTGCTTCGAACTTTAAAAAAGTTATTGGACATTTTACCATTGGATTCACACACAACAGTAGTCTATGCCTTAAATACTTTGAGGCTGAACTATGCTAATGTGCATTGTAATGGCATATTTGCATATACTTCACAAGGTGAGTATCTCAGTTATGATTACAAGGGAAAGTAGGGTATACCTGTATCAATTCTTTCTAAGATGAAGTAGCATAACAGTTGATGCCACTCAGACCCCAGTCTCTTGTTTTAGTGCTGGAGTGGCTTTCCAGGTTTGAGGGAAGGCAGTCTGAGTGAGGGCGCTGTACAAAATGAATGAGTGACTTGTCCGGAGCTTAATTTGATCTCAGCGCAGGCACATACTTACCACCACTAGCACTTATGACAGTCTGTCACATGGTGGCAATGTTTGTCTAATTTGGAGACCAGCACAACAACAGTTGTTTATTAATTTAATTTGCATTAAAATGACTAATACCTGCCACCAAAGTCATTCTTACAGGTTTGGGGCCCGGAATAGTCAGAACTGTCATACTTGTACAAGTGTGATGGTTAGTACTTTTGTTGTTACTGTGCAATGGGCGGTGCAACCAGAAGTGGCCCCCTGAAGAGGGCTCTGCCACTTATTTTTTTTACAAATTAAGCACTGGGCTTATCCATGATTCTCATATGTGCACCCATTCCTGCGTCTATTCCATGAACCAACAGGCAAATGGGGAACATCATCCCACGGGCCAACCTCGCCATCCTGTGGAAAATTAGTAAGGTTTGGTAAACATTATCTGCGCCATCTTGCCTTTTCCCCTGATGCCACACTTTTTGTCGTGCGCACCCGCCATTTTAGGTGCCTCGATCAGAACCACCCTCTGCACGCCACTGGCCCCCAGCACAGCCCTTCGCCCTCACAAGCCCCCCACGCACTGGCCACCCCCCCGCTCTCACATGCCTTGGGTCATAAACCCCTCTTCAGCGCAGCTCTGCCTCAGAACCCCATCCTGTTCCCAGCGCGACACCTCCCTTCGTTCCTTTCATGGTCCCAGACCCTTCGATACAAACCCCCTTTTCCTGTGTGCCCGTTTGTCTTCCCCGTTCCCAGGCCGCCACCTGGCCCTGCGGATACTGTTTATTACCCCCCCGTACAGTAGGAAGCTTCCCCCATTAAAGGACCCTCGAATTGATCAAAGCCCCCACCCTATGATATCCGATCAACCCCACACATTCCGTGAATCGGCGGAATGTCCAGCTGCGCGATAATCATCACCTATTGTGACCGGGGTGGGGACTTCAACTGTAAATGTGTGTGGGAACGGGCCTGAAGGGGAGATTCCGAGGATGTCCTTTCATACTTCAAAGCATTGCAAGAATGTGTTACCTGCAATAAAGATCACAAAACTGTGTATAAGAGGCCAGGCCTCAGAGATGCGGTTAGAGCACCTCGTGACGATACTGGCTGTCCGAACTGATGTGTTCTCCTCCGAAGAGAATAAACCTTGTTTCCTGCCTTCCAGTCTCCAGCGCCTGCCTCTTCATTGATTAAGATTTTGTGGGTTAAAGAGGCGATACCGCCGGGCAAATATTGGTTGTCCTTGACCTGTTTTTACAATTGGCGTCCCAAACGTGGGGCCCATCAGCGACACGTGGATCCAGTGGGAGAGGTCCTGACGACAGAGTGAACGACTGCAACGATCGGGAGAGCTCTTGCCCAATAGACCCTCGTCTGGCAGCCGATCATCCGAACTTCACTGGTTCCGAACAGACCTCTCTCGAGTGATCTACGGTCCTGACTGGGAACCATCAGGAGTGCCGCGAGGAATACATGGAAAAGAGGACGATCGGGCGCTGGATTCGGAAGATAAGAAACTGTCCATACGGTCCGGGTAAGGTTGTGTAAACACGACGAATTGCGAAATGATTGTTTAATTGATCGGAAAATACTAGTATTACTCTTTGTTGATTTGTTTGGAGATTCACTGTCTGCAAACGGAGAAACAATAGGCTCTCTCTCTTTGCAAACAGTGAAGGATAGGTAACGCAGCCATCGTGCCTATCTTTCTCCCCCACTGATTGATTGTTTTGAACTCTCTGGAGATTTCCCTCTCCCACACTGATTAATTGTTTTTGACCCCGAACTACTGTTCGCGGATTGTTTTCTGGAGATTCTCTGTCTGCAAACAGGAAAGGACAGGTTCCTCTTTGCAGATAGTGAAAGGGTAGAGGACGCAGACCTTTTTGCGGGCCTACTTATTCTCCCCACTGATTGTTTATTGACTTTTTGATATTGGTTCATGAGGTATTCACTGCCTGCAAACAACGTAGAATAGAAATATTCTGTCTAGTCTTTGCACGCAGTGATAAGATAGGCAGTGCTGACTTTTTGTCCTCGTTGTGAGCCGTCATGTCTGTCTTCTCCCCACTGATTGGTAGTTGGTTCAGCCCGGACCGTTTATTAGAGGTGGACCATCTAGCTCCGCTGGAAGGCACCCCTAATAAAGACATGTTCACAAAGTATGGATTAGTTACCATAGCCTATAGTAAGCTGTGGCACAGGTATACCAAAGAAAATCAAGAGAAACAGTGGCCACTGATAGGATCCTTCGATCTTGATAAAATAGAAACGTTAGAAATAGCCCTTTGTAGTAATAAGACAACGCCTATTATGCTCGACAGTCTCGGTATGTGGCGCAAAGAAGCAATGCAACGAAAGAAAAGAGACGAAGTCAGAGTAGGTAAAGGAATATATCGACAGGACAACCCCAAGACACAACGACCCGAAAGTAATCCCCCGACACTACGCACAGGACGACCAGACTTAGGGCAAAACCAATGTGCTTTTTGTAAATTTTCCGGGCACTGGAAAGCCCAATGCCCGACTCTACTGAACGTGGGTAAGAGCAGAGGGCCGACAGAAATAACAGGCCGGCAGAAAGGGAAAAGGCGTGAGACAAAGATAAATCAGACTGACGCGGACAGGCCAGATAGAACCACCACGTTTGATTATGCCCGATGGCACAGATTTCGCCAGACCGATTTCAGCGACATGTTTGAGTCCTCATAGATCGAACAACGCTAAGACGGGAAACCCAGTCTAGCTCTAAGTTACCCGGTGACGAACCCCGTACTACCGCTACTGTTCCCTAACACAAAAAAGCCGCCCTTTTTCGGATAACCTACAGAAACAATACACAGAGTAGTCTCGGACAGATTAGTATACATTCCATTAATGAACTCAAACTTCGAGTGCAATGGGACTGATTACTCTCTGTTGCCCCCCCCCCCCACTCTGTAAAAAAAAAAAAAAAGGAGCAATTACAGGCCTGCATAGACAACCCCCCATTACCCAGACATGCCTGTCCAAACAAAATACCTACCCCCACTCCGGAAGTTCCCGAAATGCCGCAGGTCACCGGTCACGCCCATCCGGAAGGTGAAACACACAGCACGTGTGGGGCGGGGCCTGCTGACAGCCATCGATCGAAAAGATCGCCAGCGGGATGTCCAGGGGGCACCACGGGCCCAGCATGAAATGGCCGTCCCTTCCTCTTCTTCGTGGGGTGGCGTCCCCCGGACCACGAGTAGGGAGGGGGCGGGTGCAGATGACCCCCTCCCTCGTATCTCCCGGTCCGGCCATCACAAATACCTCTGCTGAAAATTGGTACAGGGTGGGCTGGGAGGGAGAGGCGACGCGGACGAGCCTCTCCCACCTCCCCGGATAGGAGGTTTCCCAGCCCCCGGCCCGGCGCCGAAATCCTCCAGCCGGGCGGCGCCCATACTTGCGCAGCACCGGACATGCAACGGCGGCGCCCATACTTGCGCAGCACCGGACATGCAACGGCGGTGCCCATACTTGCGCAGCACCGGACATGCAACGGCGGCCATACTTCCGCAGCACAGGACATGGGATGGCGCCGGCCATACTTGCGCAGCACAAGACATACGATGGCCCTCAAGAGTACTTGTGGAGCACGGGACGTGGAGTGGCCATCATGTATGCCCGTGAGAAGGGGCGGCGTGGGGTGCACTGGGAGAGGGAGACGGCGCGAACGAGTCTCCCTCGCCCCCCCAGGTGGGGGCACCACAGCTGCACCCTAGCCGAATGTCCTGCTCCTACGGCACGGTGTTCCATTTCTTTCACCCCAAAGGGCCTCTTCCACTCTTGCAGACTCGACGAAGGGCGGCTGCTGCGGGGCCTCAAAATGGCGTCTGGGCCCCCTGGAAGGCGGGTCTAGGCCGCTAAAGTAACTCTGACCAGCAGTGTAACTCGGACGCTTGCCCACCGGGGCACGAGCCCCCACCTCCGACAGCATCCCCACAGCCTTGAAGATTCTACAAAAGTCCCCGGAGCCCTCGGCCCCTGCAGGCTTCCGATGAGGAACAACTGCCTTGATCGCTAACGAAATAACCACGACATAGCCAGCCCTTCTGTTAGAACGAGTTTTTTGAACTGCCGAAAACGACTCTGGTCCAACCGCCGGTTGTGGGAAACATTTTGTCCCTGATGCTACTTCCGGACTAACCCGGCCCGCCCAAAATGGCGCCGGTGTCAATAAGAACTTACGAACACCTCGTGGTGTTTTTAACTAATAAGACTTGATGTTCTGAGATATGTATATGATCTTTTGTACACTTGACGACAAAGAGGGAGGGTTCACTCGACGAACATGTAAAAGGACCCTGTTAAAAAAATGTTGGTTTCAATGTACGATTTATTATGATATTATTGTAACTGATACATAACCTCGCTTGTGACACACGCCCACGGTATGCATTTAGGAAATTTGATTACAACTAGTCTGACTGTGCTTCCAATTATGAAATGAATGCCCCTTGATCCCTCACCTATTGATAGACCTTTTTAGTTTCCTGCAAATGAATAAATAAACCCTTTTAAATGTTTTTAATGCTGCAAAATACCCCCCTTACTGTACGTGCTTCAGCCATCGCCGTGTCCGGCCAAATACGATTGCACTCTCATATCTACATGCTGAACGATTGTGCAAATAAAGGTTTTCCAAACTATGAACAGGTATTGCATGCTTTTCTTTAAATATGGGAACAGCGGGAGAGTTTTTCTGTGCACCCTGCTTTGCTCTCTTTTTAAGGTTATTAGAAAATGGTTGCTCAGCCCCGGATGGAGGATCGAATCTAAGACACGATACTCTGCCTCCAAGTATGCGACTGGCTCAGGAACTAACGCATGGAGAAGGACCTCGACTTCTGAGGACGGGTAAAGTGAAGCGGTGTAAATGATAGAATGTTATAAAGGTACGGCACTCAAAGGTACTAGGGAACAGAGTTGGCCGAAGAGCTGATATGCCTTAGAACATCACAGCGTTGAAAAAGATTTAAGGACCCCGATAGCTAGATACATCTACCAACTAGATACCTCGCACTAAGTGCCTCTGATTTTTTAACGTTTCCCTACACACGGCCTATAAGGACACACTGCCCCCCCCCCCCCCCCTGGCTTCAGAAACCAAGACCCCAGGGATTCTATCCCGAGGAGATAAGACGAGTATGTGGTAAGTAAAGGACTTTCGTGCCCATGCATTTGATATGCTCGAATGTTGTCCCCCTCCTTTCCCCTCTTTTCCTCCCTCTACAGGTTACATTGGAATCACGACTGAGGTATGGTGAAGATCTGAAGCCTCGCCATGTCTGATACATGAAGCGGACTAACGCTGCAAGGTGGCACCTAAACACACCCACAAACTGCTCTTGTAACGAAAGAGCCAATAAGTTGTATGATATGATGAAACACGATCACCCCTAATCCGTGTTGCGTGAATGGGCACATGTCACGTATGTCTGAGACTATGAGAAAATGTTTTTATGCGACTGAGGCGTTGACTTAACTAGTCAAAGGACCGAGAGTGCGAGAAGTGCGGCACAATGGTGCCTTTTACTCAATGCATGTCCCGTGTACCCGGCCTAATGCTCGTCCGTCCCAAACTGCATGCTTTCAAAATTCTAACACAGACCCGTAATGTCTCAAGTTGTGTAATGCGCTGAATAGCCTATCTTAATACACGGCCACTCCCCATGTCGCACGTGTACTATTTAGCCTATTGTTGCACATCTCTCTCTCTCTCTCTCTCTCTCTCTCTCTCTCTCTTTCTCTCTCTCTCCTCCACACTCTCACTCTCCTGAACGACTAGCACCTAATTGGCAAACCGCCACCCCTGGTGCACCACCCAATTGGCTCCAGCTACCGCAAGTATTTGCGAAAATTTGTCTTAAATAAAAATCACCTTGATGCCGTGTCACTACCTCTCCTTTCTGCTAAATATTGATGAAACCTAGAATTGGCCAAAAAGGAAAGGACAGGTAAGACGACTGAGGTTCCCTAATCTGACCCGTAATAAGGGAACTACATGTCAGTGGCTTCTATGATAAAAAAAAATGCCTCAGATAACGCGACCTTCCCCGTCCCGAATTGTCTCAATACCCAAACAGTAAAAGTGACCGAAACATCCCCATCTTCCCAGAACGCCCTCGGTTTTGTATCAGCTGCCCCGGACGAGAGTTTTAACAATGTCCCTCACCCCCGGTTGTAAGAGATGGGTCGACTTACGACTAACACAGGCCAGCCGTTGTTCCTAGAAATGATTTGTTGATGAGCAAGCTACAGAGTTTAGAATTCGAGAAATGTCACTGAACGCTTACCAACTGAACTGTGGCCTTCTGCTAGATAACGCCCTCATGACACAAAGCAAGACGATAGTCCCTCACCACAGTTTGCTATGTTCCTAGTTGTTTTCCATAAGACCTCGGTTTTTTAATGAAGTAGTCAGGTTGTAAGAGACCATGTAGGAATTAGAATGATGTTTGCAAAGTTAAGATTAGACCAAAATGAAGAAATTGTTGCAATAAACCCTGTTAGAAGTAAAATGTTTAGCTGAAAGGTAGGATGCATTGATCGAATGGAAAATTGTTTAGCCTATGTTCGTTCCTCAGAAAGATACCTATCAGACCATGGTGGTAGCACGTTGCACTTTTTCGTAAAATATAAAGCCCTGGAGAACGGTATAGCTTCGTAAGGCTCGTACTAGGAAAGTGGGTCTCTGCCAGAAGAACTGATGTGACTGTAATAAACAAAATGCAATGAATAGGTACCAGATCTCGTACCACGACAATGAATGTAACACCAACAAACACCAAAGAAATAGTTACGAAAGAAAGTTATAGGAAATCCAGCAAGCCCATCATCTATTATTTATATGTTGGTTGTGAACCCCAATGTAACGAATGTTTCTCATTTGCTTGGAGCTGGGAGAGAAATAGACTTATGTGATTACCTTCCTCTGCCAACTCTCTAAAGACTGTCTTTTCAAACTCATTTAAGGGTACCACTGTCGGAGGAGAGAGAGACCGGATGTGGGAGCACGCGGCCTGACTACAGATCGTGGAACATCTGCGACATTGGCCAAGGCGAGACCGCAACAGTAAGGAGTCGCAGGACGAGGCACTGTTTCCGACAAAATGAGAGGAAAGGGCTGACCTGATGCCCCTGCTCGATGATCAACATGTGCCGAAAAGTCCCCGCTCTCTGAACTCGGTCATGGGCCCACCTACCTAAAATTTTCCGTCCCCCTGGTCTGTTCCCGATCTGGCCCTGCTCCATCCCCCTTTTCCTCCGACCTACCCTAAGGACTACTCACACACCCCCCTTCTTCCACATGAACTCTTTGACAATCGACTCAAAAGGACACAGGGCGAAAAGGACCTTTTTGACCAGGAAAGCGAGGAAAAGGTCATGCCCTGCAACGCGGGACCTAGAATAGAGCTGGACACGTAGCTCCACCGCCGGTGCTCCACAGTGCCAACAGAAGACGACAAAGAATGCTGAGAACTCACTAATAATGGTCCATGACAATAGGACTTCCCCTTCGAACAATGACACCCCTGATTATCGTTTTTACTACGTCTCATTTCTCTCCCAGCCACCATTGTATTGATTACGCTCCAACCGAATACGAAAAGAACTTACATATGTAATAACCTATCAGTTCATATTCCGAATGACTATAAGCATCTATGAAATGTACTCAACACTCTCGCTACAGAATCGTTTTTGTCCGATATTGCATTACTATGACTTTCCTGCAAACGAGCTTATCGATAGGCCCGCCTCCTAAGACGAAAGATTTTAAATGTAATGTTTATAGCTCCTTCACCTGGGTTCCTACTTCTTTACTTATGACCGCCACAGTAGACATGGATAGGAAATAGGCCAGCAAGATGTCTTGGGAATGTTAAAGGGGGGACTGTGGAAAATTAGTACGGTTTGGTAAACATTATCTGCGCCATCTTGCCTTTTCCCCTGATGCCACACTTTTTGTCGTGCGCACCCGCCATTTTAGGTGCCTCGATCAGAACCACCCTCTGCACGCCACTGGCCCCCAGCACAGCCCTTCGCCCTCACAAGCCCCCCACGCACTGGCCACCCCCCGCTCTCACATGCCTTGGGTCATAAACCCCTCTTCAGCGCAGCTCTGCCTCAGAACCCCATCCTGTTCCCAGCGCGACACCTCCCTTCGTTCCTTTCATGGTCCCAGACCCTTCGATACAAACCCCCTTTTCCTGTGTGCCCGTTTGTCTTCCCCGTTCCCAGGCCGCCACCTGGCCCTGCGGATACTGTTTATTACCCCCCCCCCCCGTACAGTAGGAAGCTTCCCCCATTAAAGGACCCTCGAATTGATCAAAGCCCCCACCCTATGATATCCGATCAACCCCACACATTCCGTGAATCGGCGGAATGTCCAGCTGCGCGATAATCATCACCTATTGTGACCGGGGTGGGGACTTCAACTGTAAATGTGTGTGGGAACGGGCCTGAAGGGGAGATTCCGAGGATGTCCTTTCATACTTCAAAGCATTGCAAGAATGTGTTACCTGCAATAAAGATCACAAAACTGTGTATAAGAGGCCAGGCCTCAGAGATGCGGTTAGAGCACCTCGTGACGATACTGGCTGTCCGAACTGATGTGTTCTCCTCCGGAGAGAATAAACCTTGTTTCCTGCCTTCCAGTCTTCAGCGCCTGCCTCTTCATTGATTAAGATTTTGTGGGTTAAAGAGGCGATACCGCCGGGCAAATATTGGTTGTCCTTGACCTGTTTTTACAATCCCACCCAAGTGGATCCACTCACACACCTGCCAACTTGGGGAACGCTCTCACATTGTGAGGAGGGGGTGGGGCCCCATGCTGAGAAGTACCTAGGACCTAGGAGGTGGAGAAGTGTGGCTCAATGGTTAGAGCGGCAGACCATGATGCAGAGGTCTAGCCTGGGATCAGGGTTCAATTCCCCGCCTCGGCGGGTCTTGGGCTCAAAATTCCACTGACCTGATAATTCTCGCCTCTGTGCCTATTCCAATCATGGAGTCCCACTCTGCAACTCTGGGCAATAGCTGCTTAATCTCCACAACGGCCCCCACAACGCTAGGGATGCCTGGCCTCCACCTTGGGGATGCCCAGGAGTAGACACCTCACAGGGAAAGCCAGGATGGGTTCCACAGCGGTATTCGTACAAGCGCCCTGAGACCCTTGCGGGTGAGTAGTGTGCTATACAAGTATCAATTTTTAGGAGGCACTTTTGAACTCCATCCCGCCCCTAAGCCTCCTCACCCCACAAAAAAGCTTCCTGACGCTGGTGTCCACGTCCTGGGGTGTTTTCACACCCATTAATATACGTCGGCTGTTCAAAGCCTCGGAAAACGAGTTGGAAAACCACAATTTACAGTGGTTATTTAGCTAGTTAACCCCGCCACCGTGACATCGGTTCATCACCAGGTGATGGAAGCCGATATCATGTGTCACACAGCAGCACTGTGTGAGTTGGCAGGTATGTACTCATATGACCTGGTGCTGGACCAAGTCCGGTCAACCTGGCTGTCACGGCTAAATACACACAGATGTATGCAACAGGCACCTCAACATGTTAAATCTTGACCTGTTGTGGGCTGTGATCAACAGGGATGGCTTTTACGTTGTTTCCTAGAGCTTATATGGGTAGCGTCTATGCTCACATGGTAACCACAGCCTGAGTCATTTACTCAGCCCCTCTGCCTCCACTGATAATTCTTAAATCCACCATCCCTGCATGTGGGTTGGAGCAGTAAAGTTTTCCAATGTAATTACCATATGAACTCTGTGACCCAGGGATTTAAGTAGGCCGGGTCCTGCCAGTGCTCAGCACCAGCAGTTCTAAATAGCAGGTTCTACGACGTGTTCCTATTGAGCTCTGCATTTTTGCCCTAAGGGTTGAAAAAATGTTTTAAAAAATCTTAATTCTGCAGCAGTATCACCCTTTATTTACTACCTTTGAGGTAACTGCAGAGAGATTCGTAATAGTTCTTTTACAGTCTCATCATAGAACTGAAACATTTTCAATAGTCTATACAACGAAGCCATATTGTTGAATATTTATCTTTAACAACTAACAACCCCTGGCAAATCCAATAGCACTGACTTGTTATAGGTATGGTGTTACTTGTTGTATTATATATTTGTATTCAATGACCAAGCAGCACAATACCAGTCGGGTGGCACACTATGCTAAGCACAATTTTTTTGGCATGCATATTTTTAAGCCACGCCCTCAATCACACCGACCACGCCCCTTTCAGAAATTCTCTAGTTTTTTCGTTCCACTTAAAGCCCTGCTGTGACCATTAAGCGCCTGCGCATGCTATCGTCATAAACGAGGCATTATATATCCTGCGCTCTCTCTGGGCGCCGCGCCACACTCATGTCCGCACTCCACTTCAAGTCCAAGAGGGCTAGGTAACTCGCGCATGCGCGCACACCGCCTACAGTGGGCGGAGCCTGTGCAAATGTACGTTGGATCCCGTCACGCGCAACCCACGAGAGCCCTCTCTCCCGCGCTAGTCTCTTACCCGCTGCCGCTCTTCAGCGATCTCTCTCAGTGAAGGACGACCGTACCATGGGCTCGCGCACCAGTTCACTGGCCACGCACCAGTTCACTGGCCACGCCTACACCGTCACTCCAACCAGTCACAGAGAAGGCGTCTCCTTCAACTCGGCAGTGATTGGTGGGTTCAGAATTCCTCCTGTGCACAGTTTACACACATGTTAGCTTCAGTTGTTTTGGTCTGCAGACATGTTATGGATAATATGTTAACATTTTATTTAATTATTTATGCGTTTTTATATAGCGCGGACTTTACCCGAAGGTGTCAGAGCGCTTCACAATAGGAACAGAACTGATACATGAGAACATTACAAGTGAGCACATTACAAAAGCAAACGCTAAGTTACATGAGGCAAAAGTGACAAACGTGAGCAAACAAATAAATACAAGAGGTAACAAACGGTGCATTACAGGAGGAAAAAATGACGTGTGCAGGCTACAAAAGCGTATAAAGTACAAGTAAAGGTAAAATGCTGCAATACATGGCAGACACTCAAGTACAAAAACAAACGTTACGTAGGCAATGGTGGCACTTGTGCAAGTATCGAAAGCAAACAAAATGTAAGAGGTAGCCAAACTCATAGCTGCCAAGGTTTGAGATTGCCAAGTGTGACATTTTCATAATTTCTGTGTAATTATGAGTGACATTCCAATGACTATGAGTGACACTTTTTGAGCGCAAGCAAAATCAAGCAATGAAGACTTGGAAAACATATTAATAACAGAAATTACACCCATTTGAGCAACAAGACGCTCTAAAATGATGTTAAAACTGATGGAAAGCACCATAAACTGAAGCATCTAGTGCTCTTCTAAACTGATAGAACTATTAATCAAAACATTGATAGTGCGCGCCATGCCACTACAAACAAAAAGACGTTTCTGTAAATTTGAAACCGGCGCAGTCTGCCTGCTACTTGCTCACCTTGATTACAGAGAATAACATAATGACTGCTATAGTGGGGTTGCAGTGGGGGGAGATAAGGAGGCAGATGAGGATGTTTTCAAGATTGGGGGTCCTCACTTCAAAGCGCACATCATTGTTCATTGGGGTCCTGAATGTATACGAGGTGCAGACTCTCCACTACCAACAATTTTTACCAGGTGTTCTGATTTAATTTCTTCTGCAGCCTCTGACAAACTGAAAATAAAAAGCTTTACTAATCACTTTCCTGACTGCTCGACCGCTATAAATCGGGTCAAACAAATGAGCACAGGGACATTAAGAGCACAAATAGTTTTCCGTGTTCAGAGGTTAAGTGATGTTTAATCTTCCACTTACTTTCATTAGAGGCAGGCGACGAGCGAAGACGCACCGGGCTCCCATAACTGTTAAGACGCTCACCCACATTGCTGGCGGCTTGGGGTTTCAGCGCTCTATGATTGAAGGCATCGACTCCGGTCTGCAGAGGTGCAATGCTGGCTGCAAGCAGACTCAGGCCTTGAGTCACATCGGGCCGGGCAATTCGAGTTTGCCGCCCGGGGGTCTAGCCCGCCTTCAGGGATAGTGGTGTTGCCCGCTCAGCTGTCCTGACTCCTGTGATTTCCGGCTAAGCAGTCTAGTAACAGACTGTCCTGGCGGCCACTGCAACACTCACTTCTCTCCGTCTCCCGGCTCGGCTGCTGTAATGAAGCCGGTGAGAAGTATTATTAACTACAGTGATAAGAGGCGATGGCCTGAGCTGGTATGAGCTGCAGAAAACAGGGCTGTGAGCGCTTCAACCGGCGCCATGATTATTTGCAGCGACCCGGGTCATGACTATTAAATGCACCGCAAACTACCCAGTCGAGCCGCCAGTTCTAGCTCGCAAAATTATAAACTGCCCGCGCGCGCTGCTGCGACAGGATGTGATGTCTCCTCCCAATGGCGTCATGCTGGTAATGAGAGCCGCGCCGCGTAAATTGGAAACATAAGATACATTATAGCAGTTCAGTGAGTGATGCAAGCAAACTTAGCTCAACTGCGAGCCCAAGCGCCTGCTGCAGCAGCAAAGGGAAGCCACGGCGGCGCGCTGCCACAGACACTGTTTTATTAGAGCGATTTTAGCTACAGCTGACAGACACTGATATGCGTGACAATGCATTTCAGTGCGGTAATGCGGATTACCACACTGAAATGCGCTAGTGTCTCGCCTGATGTGTGACACTTGGCAGGCCTGCAAACTGGGCTATAAATTCGTGACCACTCCTTTTGCGAATTCTCTTATTTTATAGCGCTTAACACCCAAGACGAATAGTGATGCCGTAAACATTGTAAAATGTACCAAAAGAATCGTCAGTACTCATAATTAGGCAGATAAATAGCACAACGGGTACTTCCACATAATCTTAAAATGAATACTAGTACGCAAAATAGCTTAGAAATTAATATAAGTACATATAATCTCTAGAAAAACCAGTAAACGTGTCTCAATTAGTGAAAGCACTTCGAATGTGTCTGAGATGGTAAACATCGTTTACAACGATGTTTTCACAACGCGGTACCTTTACACCGCGGCTGTGACAACGCAAGTCGTTACCACGACTTGCGCTGGAGGGCGCTCAAGGTCTAAAAATAGTTAATTTACTATCCTAACACCTTCCCTAGGGTCCACGGGGACTGGTGTTAGAATAGTAAATTAAACTATTCGAAATCCGCGCCCCCCCAACGCAAGTCGTGGTAACGACTTGCGTTGTCACGGCCGCGTTGTAAAGGTATGCGTTGTGACGGTACGCGTTGTACCGTCATATATCCGTCTGAGAACGATTACAAGTCAATGTCTTTCCATTCTAAAGAAAGGGTGTACCTTATTCTCAGCTTCAACGCTGGGTTGGATGTACCTATACGGTTCTTGGGCAACGGTTCGGGTTAACGGGTTGACCTCTTCCTCTTTTGACGTTGCCCGGAGAACCTGGCAGGGTTGCTCCTTGTCTCTGCTACTTTTTTGCACTGTGTATGGAGCCCCTAGCAGAACGTATTCATAGCAACCGTGCAATGACAGTAATCACCATAGGAGGGAGAAATCATAAGCTTGCTCTCAATGCTGGTGACGTCACGATAGCTCTGACTAACCCCCTCCAATCCTTGCCCCCTCTAAAGAAGGAATTGGAGGCTTTTAGGAATGCTTCTGGGTTCAAAGTCAATTTCTAGACATCTCAGATCCTCAATTTAGTGGTCCCAAAGGCTAACCAGTGTACCTGCAGGCACCTCTTCCCATCCTCTCTTGGACCAAGCAGGGGGTATCTTACCTAGGCCTCCACATTTACTCCACGCCACCTCAAACTGCAGAAAGCAATTGCGGGACTCCTCTGTCGAAAGCGCACTTTGCTATACAGACTTGGAGGGTCTATGCGCTCTCCTGGCTCGGATGCCATCAACATGACCCAGCTGCCTAAGATTTTATATGCTATGCAGACATTGCCTCTGCAGCCCCCACCACACCTCTTGAACAAATTACAACATCTTATAGAAGACTTCATTTGGGCGTGTTGGGAAGCACGTATAGCCAATAATCAGGCATATTTATCCCCGGCGGATGGTGACCTCGGGATTTAACATCTCACATATTATCAAGCGGCTCAGCTTCGATACATAGGGGAATGGACTAGATCCTCCTCGGAGTAGCACTTGGGCTTCAGCAACCAGGCAATCGCTTGCATCCATCTTTGGAAGGTTCTTTGACTGCCCAAACATCGCAGATCACCTCAGATGTACATTTTGTCTGTTCTTAGAGCTACAATGAGGACCGGGGTGCAGATCCCAAAAAGATCTCCACTCGCATATCCGTCCAAACGCCAATTATCGGCAATTCAGCCTTTCCTCCAGCTTGTCAGGACTCCAGCTTAATAAAATGGCAACAAGCCAACTGCAAACTAATAGGCAACTTCTTCGATCTCATTGAACCATTGGTCTTGCTCCAGCATCACTGTGATATCCAATCTCCGCCTACTGGCATCCTCCACTGGGTTATTCAGCCTGCCATCCACCCCCCACGCTAGCTGACCCTTATTTCCATTTCAGAAATGGCTTCTTGCTAGAAATACAGACAAACACCTTCTCTCTGATATCTATGCCTTTCTCAATGCTTCACAGGAGTCCGTCAATTCCGCGGTACAACTGCGCTGGGAAAAGGATTACGTATGCCCCTTTACACCCAATGAATGGTTAGACATTCACAAGTGAGCCCACGCTTCTGCATGTAGTGCTTCAGGCAAGGAAACTGTTAAGATCAGTAATAATCCACAAGTCCTGTCCAGGGTCGAAGAAGATCTTTATTCCAATCAAGCACAAACCACGGCAATCAGCCTCACACTACAGCTCTCCTGCTTCAACTCTCCTTTCTTACATGTGGTCATTCCAAGATGACCTGTATTAGTTGGAATCACCACCTTCCAAGCCATTACAACATATATTCCGCCCCAAAATAAATTGCGTGTAAACATCAGTTACTTGAAACTAATAATAAAAAAAGTATATAGCACAAGCAACTGCGAAATATGCTAAAGAAAACCTAGTTCAACATAATTTTACATAAGAAACAGCAGAACATCTAGTTACAAAAGTTCTCAAAAATAGATAATCGTAAAGATATTGACTGATAAAAGCATACGATTTCACCAACCAAGATGTGCTCTGTACATCTCCACTGTTCAGTTTGACAACATGTTTCATAACTTTCTCAATTAAAAAAGTACCCATGTAGTTTGATTCGCCTTTCCTTACAAATCCCGGTTTCCTAGCTGGAACTTCCTCCCCAACATCTCATACTTCATCCTTGGTGCAGTTTCTCAGATTATAAGAACGCTTGTTGTTCCCCTGATACTTTTTCCTGAGCCACCACCCCTTCCTTTTAAGCTGACTCAACTCCTCACCTCGCACCTGCTCCATCTTTTGCCCTTTCCTACACAACCATCCTGGGTTCAATCTCCTATTGCCAATGCAACCTCTCATCTAGAAAAACAGCAATTTGAATGTGAATGAACTAGGTGTATTCTGGTGGGCCTACCACACCTCATTCAGAACCTCAGCCAAAGGTCTTCTTGTCATAACCGCTCTCTACACACAGGATTTGACTACACCATTCATTTGCTCCGCAAGACCATTGGCCTACGGAGAATGCAGCGCCGTCTTCAGGTGTGTAGTGGGCAGACTACTCAAAAACTCCTTTATCTCGTGAGATATTAACAGAACACCATTATCAGTTATGAGCTCTTGTGGAATAGCTTCACAAAGGAATTCCTTCTTCAAAATGTTGATCACCACCTTGGTGTCAATGGAGCTCACACACTTCATCACAACCAACTTAGACATGTAATCTTCCATAAAAATCACATAACGTTCATTGTGAAGCAAAAGATGGAATGGACCAGCAAAGTCCAAACCCACTTTTGTTTCCAAGGTTCAATGGGAACCTCTATCGGAGATGATGGAGTCTTCGAGATGACTTTTCCTTTATCACTTTGCACACATGCATCACACTCTTTGACAACACACTCAACCTATCCATCCAATCCAGGCCATCAATCCCACATTCTCACCCTGGATTTAGTGAGGTTCCTCCCCAAGTAACCCTCATGTGCAAGATTGACTATTTTACTTTTAACCGACAACTGCGCCAGTACAATACTCCTCCAGCCCAGCTGAGTTCATGCCTCACATTCCAATACCTCCTCAATTTCTCAGAGAGAGCTTTATAACAGGGACAGCCCCTGACAATGAACTCCTTGAGCTCTTTCGCAACATCATCTCCCTCTCTCGCAGCTTCCCACTCGCTTCCCTGCAGTGCACCCTCATAAATCCAACTACCCTGGCCAGATTGGTCAACCTTCACTCCCAACAACACATTTCCCAACTCTCCATCCACTGGTTGCTGAGATAAGCAATCCTCAACCACATTTTTTGAACCAAGAATGTACTCCACCTATTAAACTCACTCAGAACCTCCATCCACTTTTTGATACAAGGAATCAGCTCATCATTCTTTCAGGTAAAAAACAAATGAACCAGTGGCCTGTGGTCAGACCGAACAGTAAACAGCATTCCCCACAAATAAAACATAATTGCCCACGCACACACCAAGGCCTCCCTCTCTAGCACAGAGTACTTCTCTTCTGCACCCCTTAGCTCTCATTACTCAGATACCACCACGCCATCCACCTCACCACCTCTCTGGGAGAGCACCACACTCAAACCTTTAAGACTTGCATCAGTGGTCAATATGGTTCTCCTTGTAGTATCAACATGCCCTAGAGTAGGCAACACACTAATATGTTTTTTGATAAATTCAAAAGCTCTCTCACCGTCATCAGACCATCGGACTTGGCAACCTTCTTCAACAACATCCTGATGGGCTGAGCCAAAACAGAGAAATTGAGTGTGAATTTGGAATAGAACTCGGACAAATCAAGGAAAGACCTCACTTGATCCTTGTCCACCAGTGCCGATGTCCTAACAGTAGAATCAACCAGTTCTGCATTAGACTTGATTCCCTCTGCCACCATTGTGTGACCCAAATAAGAAACAGCGGTGGCTCTGAACCTTACATTTGTCTTTTTTCAATGTCAAACCCACTCGAGCTACCCTCCTTAACACTTCCATTAAGATTCTATCATGTTCCTCACAATCCTTCTCGTATATCAGGATATCATCCTGGAAGAAGAGCGTATTGTTGACTCCCTCTCACCTTCTTCATAATCCTCTGGAAGCATGCCAACAGCAAGCCAAAAAGCATCCTCACGAGACGATAAGCTCCCAGGGGTTTTACACAGGAGGTTAAGTGCCTAGACTCATCATGTAATTTCGCCTGATGATAGGCAGATGGAAGAATCGCCATGCTAAAAAAGTTCACCTCACCTAGCATGGTCTGCGCTTCAGAAATATTTGGAAGCGGCTGGCGACCAACCCATATATGTTTGTTAAGATCGTGAAGATCAACACAAATACAAATGTGTTTCCCTCAATCATTAGGCACCAAAACAACCGGAGCAAGCCACTCAGAAGATTCAGTCTCCTCAATAATCCCAACTTTCATCAATCTGTCAATTTCTAGTTTCAAAGGCTCGGGCATAGCATTAGGGACATTCGAACACCTGGAACTGCGTTCTCCTTCACAACAGGGGCTTTTCCTTAATTAGGGCGTGGGGGCTTTGCCCTGCCATATTTTTGTCCCCCGTAGCCCCTGTATTAAATATAAGTATATGTGCAATAAAAATACATTTAAATAGCCGTGACACCAGCTTTTTTCAGCCATGCCTCGGCCATGTCGCTTACAGTTCCTAAATCTTTAGTGGGAAGGGCAGTGCATGCTGGCCTGCGGGGGTGGTGCTTCAAACTAACTGACAGCATTAGACTCTAGACATGGCCACTTGCGCTCAACTGGGTCCTGACCCAAGTCCACACTCTGTGCGCATGTCAAGTTGGCCGCCTGCTTTTCTGTGGCCAACCTGACATGCACACTAGCGCCCTCTCTCCACCAGCACAATTAGGGAGCCGGTGGAAATCATAGCCATAGCCCCCGGCCCTCTAATGAGTGCTGAATGCACCTGTCCAAGCCAATCCTGGTGCTGCTCTCATGGATCGGGGTCTGGATTGGCTCTGGTGCAGTGGCCCTTCATGAGGTAGTGCGGGGGAATCATGACCAATCACTGCATGGCTTTATCGTGAAGCCATACTGTGACTGGCCATTTCTGCTCTTGCATTGTCTTCCCTCATTGTAGCATTGCCATCAGTAACGGCATTGCACATGAGGGTACGGCAGACAGACCCCTCGTCAACTGGAAGTGTCCGACTCCCGGCCCAGGCGAAATTAGGAGCACACGCCAAGTCAGAGAAGCGACTGGCCACAGTGTAAAAGAAAAGGTAGAATCTGGTTTGTTTTTGGTTATGTTTTCTATTTATGTGTTTCTATGGTATGCCACCATCACCAGTGTCCACTATGCTGCTGTTGGCTAAGCTGTTAGTGTTTAAGAGCACTAACTATGAATTGTGTGTCACTAAATAAAAATCACAAACAGGGGAACCAGGTTCAAGTCTCGGCATCAGCTCAATCTGCTGTGATCCTGGGCAATTCACCTAAACTAAATCTCTCTGTGCCTAAAAATAAATGCGCGTGCTTTTGTCTAACCTAACTGGTGCTCATGTAAAGCACTCTTAATACCTTCTTACGCCCTTGCATGAAAGTGGCTTTTTTTCTTACTACTACTCAGTAGGGTACGCAGTGCTAGTCAGGGTTCAGGCACACTGCAGAAACTATTTAAATTGCAATGAATATCTGGCGTTTCCCTTGGATAAAGTGTGCCTGAAGATATTTTTTTCTTTCTTTACAGAGTAAAAAAAATGTGCTTTGTTTGCCATTGTGAAGAGCAGCGATCTTGCCTCGCCGTAAATCAAAAGGGTAGTGTACACTCCAGTGTTTTCAAGCTCCTGCAGTTATGGGGCATGGCCAACTCTCTTTTTTCTTTGTTATCACTATACATTTGCTCCATAGCTGGGGTGAGTGCAAGGCCCTATCTTGATGGAAATGGGAATGTGCAGATGTGTAAAAAGCCTCAGGCCCCCATGGATTTGGACTTTATTAATGGAAAGTTAAACAATGCAAATTTTGCTGCATGTGGCACTTTTTTTACAAGGCCTATGAAGGAGCCAGCCTTGATCTCCCCCCAATTCTCAAAATCTTTTTTTGATAAACAATTTTATTGATTTTAAACACAATAAAAAGACCAGCAATGTGAGTAGGCGGGTTGCCAAGTAGTATAAGTATAGGTTGGTCATTCCCATGCCCCCGCCAAAGGATGGGATCCGGCAGCGATCTAAAGCTATACGGGGTCGTCGGCCACCCCAGAGAAATGTAGTGACTAGGCTGTCTAGGTCTCTGAACCAGGCCTGTGGGAAGCAGAAGGGGGTATTCTGAATGACATAGAGGAATCTAGGGAGGATCATCATTTTAAATAGGGCAACCTTCCCAGGGGATGCAGCGACAGCTTCTGCTACTTGATTAGAACGAATAAACGAGGTAGACGCATGGACCCACAAGAACTCAGAGCATATCCGGTTCAAGAGAAGTGGGACAACAAAACGGGATATACCGCCAAATTACACTATACCTCGTGGTGAAAGAGTTGTGGATCACAAAGATCGCATGTAGCTGATATAAAGAAAAGCACAAAGGCAACAAGGACCTACAAAACAGAACGCTTTGTTTCACCCATCCACTCCAATCACAGGTAAATTATAAAATAACTGGACCGAAAGAGAAGTGAGACAGGAATATCTACCTGAACTTCTGATATCATCTTAAAGGGTACTTCAATTAATAGGGAGTGAATACCCTTAATAAAACTGCACGGGAGCGGATTTCATCCTCCGGGTTGGGATAACATTCCGTCCTGCTTTTAGACAAAGACGAACACAGAAAGGATACTTAAAGCTGCAAATGATGACCCCACGTATTATGCTGTCCTGAAGAAGGTGTTACTATACCAATGATATAACACCGAAATGCGTCAACGCTTTGACAAATAAGAATCCAATTAAAGCCCAAAGAAATAACAGATATACAAAAAGTTTGGATACTGTAATTTCTGTTACAAAATGATATGAGGCAATTGGGTCGATAGAGCACGTAGTAGGAACTTTTGAACCTACGTAGAGAAATGGCTTTTTTAGCATGATTCATTGTATATTGTAGAGCTAAGGTGATTTAGTGATAAAGAGCTTGTGTTTTCATGTAATAAATGTCTTTTTTTAATATTGTATGTTTTATGAAATATTGTGAAATGATGTTTTCAAATGTGATACATTGTGTATGTTTTAAATGTTTTCAGAAAGTTTTCTGAAATTTTAAATGGTAAAAAAAAGGATAGAAATACTTTTTCTTTTATATATACAAAAAATACAAAGAGTGGAAACGTCATATCTTAGTGTTGGTGTTATATATACACATACATTTCTCTCATTTTAAGATTTTTGGTATGCATGGGGTATAAGAATATAAAAGGAATCACATTTCCAGGGATTTTCCTTTGGCCTTAAAAAACTTGCAGAGGTCCTCCTTAGCTCATTGCGCCAGCGGGGTTATGTTGAGGGACCAGGCGAGATCAGGAAGTAATGCAATCCAAATACCCAAATATTTAAAAGACTGTCACCTAATGGGTATTGTGGTTTGCCAGTCGAAGCAATCCCTGGTTAAGTGTAGGGGGAACAAGACCGATTTGCCGGGGTTAAGTCGCAGTCCGTAGTCCTGCCCAAAGGAGTACAGCGCCCGGAGACAGTGGGGACCGGATTGAGCTGATTTCGCAAGGAAAAGTAAGACATTGTCTGCGTATAGAGCAATTTTATCTTTCTCTGAGTTGGGCCATTTCCAACTCTGAATGCAGTCATCCAATCGAATGAGACTCGCTAGAGGTGCCATCGCTAAGGTGAAGAGGAGGGGTGAGGGGGCATCCCTGCCTCATTTCTCTTCCAATGGGAAACGTCTTTGATAGTACCCCATTGACTAGCACTCATGCATGAGGCCGAGAGTAGAGGACCCTCACCAGATTGCGAAACCGTGGACCGAAACCCATCTCAGCCAGCACGTCGTCCAGGTACCGTCAATCGACAGAATCAAAGGCCTTCTCAAAGTCAATGAGAAGAAGTGCCAGATAGGGAGTTAGTAAATGGTGGTTTGCTGGGACCAGGTGGAGACGATGGAGGCAGTGTCTGGTTCCATACATAGGCATGAACCCGCATTGGTCGGGGTGGACCAGTTTGGTGAGATAGGGCTTCAATCGCTTAGCGAGGACCGCAGCAAATATTTTTAACCTATGTATTTATAAGGGAGATTGGGCGGTATTCAGCACAGTTGGACAACGGCGGGAGCGTTTTACGGAAAACAACAATGGTGGCCACATCTGTCTCGGGGGGGAAAAGGTGCCCATCTCAAGGGCTTCAGCGAAGAGATCCAAGAGGTGCGGGATTGGGATCTCCTGATATGCAGTGTAATACTCCTGTAGGAGACCCTCTGGAAAACCGGGGTTTTGCCCGGCGAGATGTGTGCTATGGCGTCATTGATCTCCTCACGGGTAATGGGGAGGTCCAAGGCAGCAGACTCAGCTGTGCTGAGGCGAGGGAGGTGGAGAAGACCTTGGCTGAGCAGTCCTGAAAGAGAGGTGTCCGGGGGCTGAATTGAGTATAGCTCGCAATAGTAGGAGGCAAAGGCCTGGGTCATTGCCAGGGGAAAACGATGTACCATACCGTCCGGGTCCACAACCTCCGGGATTATGCGATTGGCCACAGGATATGTGGATAGTCTGTGAAGGATCTTCTCATTCTTGTCACCCCAGCCATATGCCCTTGCTATAAAGGATCGCCATAGGAGTTTGGCGGCGTGCAAGGAGACCCATTCTCAAAATCTATGTTGTACACAGTGCACTCTGCTGTTAAAATGAAAATAACTTTGCTTGTCTTCTACATTGGTAACTTGGTCTGTCAATCAGACTGAGAACTAATTTAACCCTATTAAATACATGCACAGTAAATCACCACGAACCTCCACAATAATGTTGTGCCCCCTCTCAGCCCTACCACTCTCAGACTTCATCAACGGGCACTGCTTCATGATGATCTTGTATTTGAAGTTCTTAAGGAGGCCCATCTTATTATTAAACACTTCAGGAAACATGAAAAGAATGTTTTCATTGCCCTGTTCCAGCAACACTGACATAACCAAATGTGCAGCATTGGTACTAAGCGTTATTCCCATGTCACGCTGGTGTTGCCACTCCAACAAATTGTCCCACGTTTTGCAATATACACCTTACCAACAGTTTCTTTGTCCTCAAAGGTAATCCTCATAACCCAACAAATCAATCTTGGACCCCTCATAACTCACAGGATTAATATCTGGTGGAAGTAAGGCTTACCCCATCACCACCAAATTCCCTTTCTCAATTCTTATCACCCACTATTGTATGTGGTGAACCCGAAACTGCCAACACCAATAATCTAATTTGATATGACACTCTGGCATCTTGAAAGAACCAACATCCACTGCACTCAGATCAGGTTTTATGGTTAGCACCATTTCACTCACATCCTCTGAGACTGAGTCCACATCATGGAGTTTACTCCCTTCACCTTTGCACACCCGGGCATAATGGCCCTTCTTGCCACACGTACGGCACACCGAATTCCAGGCATAACATTGCATTCTGTTTGCTGAACGACCAGGGATCCCACAACGATAGCACTTCATTTTGAAAACCTGCCATCTTTGCTGCTACTATTCTGTTTCTCTTCACTTTTCGCTTTCTCACCCTCAATCTTGGTTTTCACTCTAACTTCTCCCACTATTTTATACTCGCCAGAGTTCTTCGCATCACTCATAGATGTGGAGGGTACAGACTGCATCTTCTTGGCCCAAATGTTGGTACTGTCAATACCTAGAACAATAGCAATAGCTTCTTTAAATCCGGGTTCCTGGTCTGCAATTTCTCTTGGACCCTTACATTACTTGTGCGTCTTACCAACTGGTCCCTAATAAGGGTATCAGTCAAAGGATCAAATTCGCAAGAATAGGCTAGAGTTCGTAAGAAAGCTATACATTTCCAAACACTTTCACCCTTCCCTTGCGTTCTGGAAAATAACTTATGGCACTCCAACACTACATTGATCCTCGCCGCAAAATGCTTCTCCAACATTAGGACTGACATATCAAATACATCGTCAGCATCTTCCTCTGCATTGCAAACGGTAATGGTTTCTAAACTTTCATAAACATTCCCACCCGCCACCCCCAAATTGTTGAGCAACACTGATTGGTTCCTGGCCGCAGAGAACTTCTCGCCTCTAATAGCAACCAAATATGAATTGAAAACCTTTTCCACAAAATAGTCGTCTCACCCCTATCCGACAGGAAAACTGTGGGACAAGGGATGTTTGTCGAGGTCATGGTGACAACAGTTTAATATATGGAAATTTCCGGAGTATAACTCTAAAACTGTGCATAGTAAATATGCCTCACAGAATAAGGTCTGTACACTGGTATGCCTACAGGTGCCTGGAAGACACACACCAAGAAGGTACAAAGATATTGTTGTGCCTTTCACTGTGTTGACAAGCGTCTTAATGCAATGTAAGAGACACACAAATCCCAGGTCTAACAATTACAGCATAAGGAACAACACCTGTATAATAAGACACTGTTTAAGGCACTTATTTTCCTTACATTTTAGGATAAATTCAACAACAGCATATTGTTTGATTTATCAATACCATTCTCCTAAGTCCTAAATGATATTTTTCAGTTGTCCCTTGCAGTAGTTATGGATTCATAAACTATTGCCATGTTGACCTATGTGGCTGCGGATCTACAATGGGGGAAATGAAGAGGCATATTTACAAGCCCCAATTGCCACCATAACGTCATTTTTTTGATGTTGTGGTGGTGATACAGACTTTACCTTATTTAAAGGTAGAATTAAGCCACTTAACGTGGCTAAAGGCTGCCATGTAAATAAGGCCCCCTTTCACACAAAACGCCATGCTTGATTGTTTATGTTCCTGAAGGTGTCCCTTCCTGGTCATAAACAATCATTTAAGAATGGTGAGTTGCAACTTCAATGTGTTCTGCACAAAGCAGCTCACAGAGAAGTTACAAATTGCCATTTAAGATTGCTTCCTGTACATAAACAATCATCCCCCACAACGTATGCACCCAAAGTGCAAGGGTGCCTGCTTTTATTTATTTATAAAGTTTTATATAGCGCGAACATGACCCTAGAGGGTATGCAAGCACTTTACATTACACTGTTTGGAAATATCAGATGATTGGGGCAATATACGTACATTCAATATTCGACAGTCAATACAAAAGAGGTACACAGTGGTATATAGGATAACATATGTGTCTAACAGTCATGTATGAATTAAAGTCTTATAATGTGAATTTGTTCATTAAAAGCATTTTTACTTCATTTTTGAAGGAGGTAGAGGAAGAGATTCTGCCTACATCTGGAGGTAAGACGTTCCAAATCTTCGGTGCAATACCTGAGAATGCTCTGCAACCCGTTCTCTTTTTGTGGAAGGGTTGTGGTTTCAGTAGTAGTAACTCGCTCTTCGTGAATGTCTGCAACCTCCTGACTGCTCTAGCTTTTGTGCTAAGTAACTGGGGGTATTGCTATGCAGGGCTTTATGGGTCATGCAGGCGAGCTCTAGTTGTATTCTTGCCTTGTCGGCTAGCCAGTTCAGATCTTTCAAGGTCGGAGAAATGTGGTTATTTCTGTTTGTTCCGGAGACCAGCCTGGCTGCAGCGTTAAGAGATACCCTCAGTGGGGCCAACTTGTATTTTGGAAGTCCGCATAGAGTGGTGCTTCCATAGTCCAATCTTGGTAACACTAGGGCTTGTACCACCATTTTTAAGTCAGTCTGTGGGAGGAAGGGTTTAAATTTCCTTAGGATACTCATCTGATGATTAGCTCCCTTGGTGGCATTACTGATATGCACCTGCATTTTTAAGTGTTTGTCTAAGATGATTCCCATGGATTTCGCAGTCAATGATGTGGAGAGCACAGTCAAAGGCTGTTAGATGCTTTAGCCACAGGTTTATCTTGGGTGTGTGATTGTGTGGAGGAGATGTTTAGGAATTCCGTTTTTTGGTGTTTAGCATGAGGTGGTTGCCAGTGAGCCAACTTGGAGTATTATGTAGAATAGAATAGCGCTGAGGGAAATGAAGTCTTCTGGGGAGGAGATTTTCATATACAGTTTTGTGTCATCTGTATACAGGTGATATAGAATATTCGCAGAGCTCAGCGCGTTTGCTAGGGGTTCCATGAGTAGATTAAAAAGAATGGTTGTTTCTGCTGAGCCCTGTGGAACCCCTAGGGTGACCATGAAGGGTTCAGAAAGTGATTGCTTCATCTTGATTCTTTGGGTTCTGTTGTTTAGGAAGGAGGTAAACAATTGTAGCACGGGGCCAGATAGGCCCATCATTAGTTCCAGTAGGGACAGTAAGTTGTCATGCTCAACCTTGTCGAAAGCGGAGGATAAAACAAGAAGTATCAAAAGACATGATTCGTTATGGTCTAACATTTTTAATATGTCGTCCATTATGTGGGTGAGTGCTGATTCAGTGCTGTGACCTTGACGGAAGCCTGATTGGTCTTTGTCTTGGAGGTTGTAGTTCTCGATGTGGCTGCATAATTGAATTTGTACACATTTTTACAGCAGTTTCACCAGAGTGAAGATGTTGGATATAGGGCGGTAGTTGTTGAGATCGGAGGAGAGGGAGTTTACTTTCTTTAGTATGGGTGTTACCTGCCCTACTTTAAGACAGTCAGGTATGGTGCCTTGGCTAAGAGAGGCGTTTACAATCTTTGACCATAAGGGTAGTATAGAAGTGGTAAAAATGGGATTTCTGGTTGGCTAAGGCTTGCGCCAAAGCCAGACATAAACCACCACTCTAGTCAGGGCAAGGGAGTTACACGCCAAAGATAACCCCTGCTCACCCCCTTGGTAGCTTGACACGAGCAGTCAGGCTTATCCCGGAGGCAATGTGTAAAGTGTTTGCGCAACACACACACTGCAACAACATACTAGGCACATCACAAATGAAACTCCACACAAGGTTATATCAAGAATAGCCTTTGTACTATTGATAGAGATCGCAGGTCACCCGGCCAATAAAAATTTTCACCATACACATACCAGGCCCATATTCTTCCAATTCATCACCTACATTAATCGGGTGACCTACCGATTCTTCTACCAGTAACTCTGGTTCCTACCTATTTATTTCTATTGTACCTGACTTACCAATCCACCGTTGCAGGTACCTAAGATCCACAATGGATCAGGGAGCTAGCTGTAAAAGAAAGGCAGTCAAAATACAAAACCCAACTTATTTCTATTTCCGCATTAAATGATCACAAACAACTGGGAAGTTTTAAAAGTTTATCTAGAAATCAAGTTCGGAAATTAGCAAGTTTACAGTTAGAAGGCAATCAATAATCAAGATAACGAAAAGAACATAGCCATAGAGGAACAATGTCAGGGCAACCATTTATGAGTCTACAAGAAAGTTATTACAATGCGGTCTACTAAATAGATTTAGAACTTGAATCACGAGCTAGACTTTACAAGTTTTGGAAAAATACTGCAAGGTAAGGATTGGAAAATCCTATACATCTATAGGAGGGGAAAAAATTGGAACACGCTATAGTTCTAGTATCTTAACGCGAAATCAGATTTAGGAGAAATTTTATATACCACAGTTATGTTTCATAAACAGTATGGAGAGAAAATGTGTTCTAACAGGTAGGGAAACATAGGAACATGCTAAGGAAAAATATACTGTGTAACTTTATAATAGGTTGCGGAAAGCATGGAAAATTAACATATGCAAAGAAATGTCTTTATTAAAGCAAAGACAGAAAAATAGAAGGTGCAGTGAAGAGTTTTCGCACTATATTTACCTAGAAAGGTGTGCAGACCAACCCTGGCCACGGATCAGTCAAGGACAGGAAATACCCCAAGGAAGGACAGTCATCTATGGGACAGCAGGTGCGGATTGGACACCCCAGGACTGGACAGGAAAACCAGATTAGGATCAGGACAGGACCACCAAGGCACGACCAGCACCCGCAGTTTGGAAGCAACGCCTGCGCTCCACCCTCTCTGCAGTTATCAGTCAGAACCCCGATTGGGTTAGCGAACTCCCCAGCAAAGTGCTCCACCAGCACTTAAGGTTTAGTAAAACCTTTAAAGTCTAAGGTCAAATTCGGACAGAGTGCTCTGCAGCGCTCTGTATTCAGTCACCTATTGAGTGCGTTGGGTCAGTGACAGGTCAGCTATTCAGACAAGTCGGACAATTTCTCTAGCTGAACCTAGGCTAGATATACTGTTTTCGGGTCAGTGTACCACCCCCCAATGTGGCAAAGTGTCAGAATCCCCAATTTCGATTGGTCCACAAGTAGGATAGGCTAACACACCAATCAGAACAAACTTCTACAAGCTCGGTTTTGCATTTTAAGGATCCGCCTAGTGAATTTGGGGTTCCCATGAGAGAATACACAGAATACAATAGGAAAGATTTCATTGTAACAATTTCAGTACATTCGAGTCCCTCTCGCTGGGTCAGAGGTGGCTTTCGCAGGAGCATCTTGACTTGTGGCTGCCAACTGGCTGGGTTCCACTTCTCAAGGCTACCTTCTCCCAGGCTGCGCGACATGCGCAGAAGGGACCTTCAAGATGGTTCTCGTCTCAATCAGACCCCCCCATATCGCGGTACATGAAAAGTAAGCGAAAACAAATTAAAACATAGAAATAAAATTAATGTACCATATACCATGAGTAGTTACTTTATTTTTCTTACTACAAAAATATACTATGCCGTTATGAGTTAGTGCTACAGACAATAACACGAGAGCATCTGCGCAAACTTCACCATGTGAGTATTTCAGACAGCCATATTAGCGGCAGATACGCATGCGCACATTTTCCCACCACAACTGCGACTACGTCACGTCACGTGAGTGTGACTAACGCATGCGCAGTAGTAAATTCCCAAGCGACGGCCATTTTAAGACAAGGATTAATCGTATTAGTAAAACACATAGGCAAGCATCACTAAGATACATGTATATCAAAAATAAAGGAAATTAGTAAGACATACAATTTGGATTACAGAGTTATAAGTGAATCGAGGTTCCTGATTTCAGCAAGTCGCGTAATGTGCGAAATCTTGCTTCATCAATCCCCTCTTTGATGATATTTACTATCATCACAAACTAAATGGAACCAGATGCCAACTTTTAGACTTTGTGCATTTCCATCTCTTCCAACATTCGATTCAATTTCTCTTTCACATCTTTATCAGGGTGAGAATTTTTCACCCTTTTGTAAATTTGATTATTCAAGTCTTCCAATTCTAGTTCATCCACACTCCGTTTCACACCTCTCTTATTCACAGCGTATTTCTTTGTGTGTTTGCGGCATTTGCAACAGACAAATATGAGAAAGATGATGAAGCCTATCACTCCAATTGGCATCAGTACCTTAAACAATAAACCTTTACCTAAATTAGCAAACCAATGACCTACATTGGAGAGACCATCAACGAGTCTCTTCCAGGCACTATCAACCTCCAGTGGTTTGAGTTCCTTTTCCAAATTAGTAATGTTTTTCATATACTTTTTGATCTGTACACTTTTATCCGGTATGTAAGTGCAACAATGTTGCGCCTTCAGCATCCGGCAGACTCCGCCCTCTTTTGCTAATAAGGTGTCAAGCGCAAGTCTGTTCTGCAAAACCATTGATCTGATCGCAACCATTTCGGTATTGACCAGCAAGAATCCATGAGCTGTGTCAGTAGACAGCACATCCACTATTGTGGATAATTTGCAAATTCTGTGTGTGTTCACAACCACTCCCACTCCAGGTATCAGTGCACTAAAAATACTACCCATTATTTCACCTACGCTTTCTCTTTTACTACGCATTAAGCCATTAGTGTTTTCATTGCTTTCAGCAATTTCCCTCACATGGTATATTTTCGGGAAGACAATGCCAAAGTAGCAGCTTCCATACCAGTGATCCGGCAATTTGAAATAAGCCTTGTTTCCACATATATAATAAATTCCGGGAAACACAGGTTCTGACCCATTTTTGAAAACCCCAACCTCCAATTACCTTGTAATTGTGTTCACATTGACTGGAACCAATGAAAATGTTATTATAATAACTAGTCTTCTCGCGGTGAAGACAGAGTTTCCCTTTCCTTTCGAAATCCAGCAACAAAGCAGGACCACTCCCACCATTTGAGGTGCTTTCCATGTTTTCAGCCCATTTAGGAGTTTTCTGTCTCTTATCATTTGCCTTTCTTTGGAAACTTTCTCTTCTTTTCTCTGCCATGTTTTAAAAAAAAAATTCTTGTTCATGTAATGAACAGGTCAAGTTGTCTCTGTGTGCTTCATTTAAGTCTATGGTACCTATAGTCAGAAAGTATTCTCCCATATAACGTGTAACATCACTTTTAGTATGTACAGGATTCAAATTTCCACGTATGGGAAGTTCAGAAAATATCACGTCTGAGTTAGAATAGTAGTACTGTAACGGTCCTCTTTTGTAAAATAAACTAGCTAAAATGCTACAGGAAATTCCATAGGTCAAGGGTAGGTGATGGTAAGTCACGCCTTCAGCTACAGAAGTAGGTAGCTTCATGCAGACATAGCAGTCTTCTATTTCCATAGTTTCTACATAGTGCACTAAAAGATTAGCGAAAACATTTAACTGTGTCTGGTTTTTAACTCCACGATAATGTAGTCCTTCCTCCTCTGATGCTTCTAAGTCTCGTTTTGTTTGTCTGAGTGCTTTTTCACGTCATTCTACACTTCGTGTTGTCAGTTCTTCAGTGTCAGTGGTCACAGTCTGAGTAGGGTCAATATTAGTATTTTTGCTTACCATATAAGGAATGAAAACTGTTAGTCCTATCCAAATTATTAACACTATAGCTATGCTACATATACATACTCTGCAGCATGTTTTGCAACAGCTGCGTCTAGGCCTTCCATTCACATTTGAATCAGACATTTTCGTTCAGAAGAAGATTTCTCAACCCCTCTTTGTAACTCTGTACAGGTAGCTTACCCTGCACAACTTCAGGTTGGTTCGTCTTCCTCGGCAGAATAATCAGCTGTCTGTTCTTCGTCACTTTCGTCAGTAATATCAAGATCTTCAAATTCTTCCAACACTAGATATGTCCATTCAGGATCTTGATATTTTTCGTTCAGTCTTTTTATTCGGTCACTCCGTCTTTTGGAGCTTTCTCCAGCTTGTTCGGTAATACGGGGACTTTTCCTTCTTTCTGCAAGTTTTTCTTCTACTGTTATTATTCTCAGTCTCAGTTTCTTAATATATCCTGGTTCAATAGTTTTCTTTTTCTTGAGTCTTTTAGCTGGCACTGTGATTTGGCTTTCTTCTAATACTCTTTTATTTTAGTTTGTTTGTGGCACTTCTGCCTCTGTCTCTTCCCTTCCTGTCTGACTAGTTCCAGGTATGGTATCTATTTCTTCTGCCTGGTTACTAAGCTGGCCTGGTTCAGGGGAATTTTTGTTTTGGCTTTCCAATGTCTCTATTTCTGAGTCCTGAACACGTTCTTCTATTTCTATCTGATCCTGTTCAAGCACTTCGATCTCTTGATTTTCTTCTGCTCGAACTTTTGTACTAGTTCTAGTCTGTCCCTTTTCAGTTTCAGGAGTTTGTGGAGGTGTATCAATCACCTGTTCTGTCCCTGTCTGACCTTCCTCTTCTTCCTCAGATTTGACATGAATCTCAATGATCTGAGGGTCTTCGCCTGTGCCTATCTCTTCCTCTCTATTCCACTCTCTATCTTCGTGGGTTCGCTCTCTTGTTCTGATTGGGTCTTCGGTTAGGTCGATTATGGGTATCCAATCATCTTGGCTGGTGCTCGGTTGTTCGTCATCAGCTACTTCAGGACCAACGTCTGCAGACCCCTCAGCTGGACAACCTTCAGCGCCTTTTTTCTCGTCTGGAATCACCTTCTGTGTATGGCTGGCATGGATCCACTTGGGAACGCCTGCACACTTCACCGCTGTCGTGGTCACCAGTATTATTTGGCGTTTTTCTCCCCACCTCGGTGCAAGGCAACTCGAACGAGTATGTTTCTTTATTCTGACCCAATCGCCAGGGACCAATTTGTGGACTGGAGTCGTTGGATTGGCGACGGCGTCTTCTCCAATCTGGCGAGAGATAGAACGCACTTGGTCACCCAGTTGCTTGCAGTACTCAAGTACCAAATCGTCAGAAATGTTTAACAGTTTGTATCCTGGTACCCATGCTTGTCTCATCACTCTTCCCATCAGGATTTCATGGGGGCTCAGGCCTGTTTTTCGGTCTGGAATACTTCTGAGTCCCATCTGAACAAGAGGCAAGGCATTTATCCAGTTCATGCCAGTAGAATCACACATTTTTGCTAATCTCGATTTTATAGTGCCATTTATTTGCTCTACTACTCCAGAAGCCTCTGGACGATATGCACAGTGCAGTTTTTGTGTGATTCCGAATGCTTTACAGAGCTGATCGATTACTTCATTCTGAAAATGTTTTCCTCTATCTGATTCAATAGTGACTGGAACCCCAAACCTAGGTATCAATTCTCGTAGTAACAATTTGGCTACTGTTATGGCGTCACTCTGTTTGGCAGGGTAGGCTTCCACCCATTTTGAAAACAGGCAAACAATGACAAGGACATATCTTTTTCCCTCACAACGAGGCATGGTGATGAAGTCAATCTGTATTCTTACAAAGGGACCCCCCGATTTTCCAATTTTCCCAAGTTCAACTACTGTTCTTTTGCCAGCGTTGAACTGCTGACATGTCAAGCACCTTTGGCAGAGTGATTCTGCTACTTTCCTGAACTTCGGATTGTACCATGTTTGTTGGAAAACCAGAACCATGGCGTCCCTACCAGTGTGTGAATCTCCATGTATCAGTCTTGCCATGAAAACAAGCAGATGTCTAGGCAACACAGGCATACCTTTTGGGCCCACAATGACACCATCCTCACTTCTTGGTCGACAACCAAGTTTCCTCCACTTCTCTTTCTCTTCCGATGGCACAGCATGCTGCCAATCTCTCACCTCATCCCATGTAGGCACTTCTTCAAACACCATAAGTTGGCAGCTGTTTCCAGGTCCTCCCAGTTTAACATTTACAGACATGCGATTTATTGCACAATGTCTGGCCACTTCATCAGCAAAATTATTTCCCAATGATACATGGTCAAGGCCCCTTCTATGAGCAGCACATTTGACCACTGCCAATTCTTTTGGTAACTGGATGGCCTCCAGTAAATCTTGTACAACTTTCCCATTTCGAATGGGTGTACCTGATGAAGTCAAAAATTCCCTTTGTAGCCACAATTGGCCAAAGTCATGCACAACCCCATAACAGTACTGACTATCAGTATATACTGTTATTCTTTTGTTTTTCCCAATTTTGCAAGCTCTTATCAATCCAATCAATTCGGCTACTTGTGCAGACTTTATTCCATATAAACAGGATGCTTCTTTAATGCTGTTTAAAGTGACTACAGCATAGGCAGCACTTAGGCCCACTAGTTCGTGTCTTATACATGAGCCATCTACATACAGCTCTTCATCGTTAACAGGCAAAGGAGTTTCCTTAATGTCTGGGCGTGGTTTAGTACTGAATTCTGTCAGGTCAATGCAATCATGCTCGTTCTCTCCCTCGTCTTCTACAACCATTGAGTCAGGGAGTAAGGTGGCTGGATTCAGGATATTACACCGAGTAATGACTACATTTGCAGCACCCACGAGAATCCTCTCGTATTTAGTCAGCCGACTAGGGGTGAGATACTGAGTTTTCGTTCGGGTCAACAAAATCACAACTGCATGTGGAACATACACAGTTACAGGATGTCCCATTACAATGGATTCACTCTGTTCTAAACTCATGCAGGTTGCAGCTACTGCTTTCAGACATCCAGGTAATCCAGCAGCTACTGTATCCAAAGTGGCAGAGAAATATGCCACTGGACGTCTAGTCAAACCATGCTCCTGAGTTAAGACTGACAATGCACAATTGTCTCGCGTGTCACAGAACAGGGCAAACTCTTTAGAATAGTCCGGCATTCCCAAAGCAGGGGCTGTACACAGACAATCTCGTAATTTAGTGAATGCTGTTAAGCCTTCATCATCCCATTCAACTGGGTCCTTTGCTCCTTTCTTTGTCATTTTTATCAAAGGCTTTGCCAGGACTGCGAATCCCACAATCCATTGCCTGCAATAACCTACCACTCCAAGGAACATTCTGATTTCTTTCTGAGTACGGGGTAACTGCATCTTTTGAATTATTCTGACTCTTTCCGAAGTGACTTTTCTGATGCCTTTTTCTATCTGGTGCCCCAGATATTTCACTGACTTTGAACAGAACTGCAATTTTTCAGGGGCCACTTTATGTCCCTTTTCACCTAGGTGATTCAGCAAGGCAATGGTGTCAATCACACAATCTCTGTTACTTTTAGACGCCACCAAGAGGTCGTCTATATATTGCACCAAAACAGACTTTCCAGGTAAGACTAAGGATTCAAGGCACTTTTTCAGGATCTGGTTAAAGATAGAGGGGCTTTCTGTGTACCCCTGGGGGACACGATTCCAAACATACACGTGACTGTCGAAAGCAAATGAGAAAAGAAATTTGCTATCTGGATGCAATGGGATCGAAAAGAATGCATGACATAGGTCTATCACAGTGAACCACTCAGCATCCCAGGGAATCTGATACAAGATTACTGCCGGGTTCGGGACAATGGGACAGCAAGGAACCACAATTTTGTTTACCTTTCTCAGGTCCTGCACTACTCTGTACTTGCCACTAGGTTTCTTGATTCCAATTATGGGAGAGTTACATGGGCTACTCATTACTTCTTGTATGATGTTTGCTTCTAGCAATTGTTGTATTTCAATGGCAACTCCTGCTCTCACTTCTGCACTCATTTTATATGGCTTGGTATTGGGGTAAACTGCATTTTCTTTCATGGCTATTTGTATGGGGTCTACATTTGCCATTAATCCTACATCCTTTCCAGTAAAGTCCCATACTTCTGGTTTCACTGTCTTTTGGAGTTCTTCGGGTAAGTCTTCTATAGTCATTCGTTTAATTTCTGAGTCAGGTCTGATTAACATTAATTTATAGATGCCATCTTCGTCTGGGGTCTGAATTTCAACGCCCTTTGGTGTTCAAAAGATGGTGCAATTCATTTTGCACAACAAATCGCGTCCCAGTAAGTTTACTGGACTGGTATCACAAACGACAAATCTGTGCATTTCTTTGAAATTCCCTATTGTGATCTCCATGGGCTCGGTAACGGGGGTACTAATCAGTTGATTAGATACGCCCACCACTTGGATTGCTTCTCCCGAGAGGGGTAGGTTTGGAACGTCCGCTGTTCTCACAGTAGAACGGGTAGCACTGTTGAAAATGGCAATGTATATGCACATAAGCGGCGTTCATTTGTGTTCACTGTACCCCTTGTTGTAAGCAGAACGGATATCGCTAAACACTGACTGTGTTATCCCGCCAGCATAGACCCATGCACACACGTACACGACAGCCATTTTAGGCACCATGGCCTCTCTGCCCGTTTGTTGAACCCCCGGCACCCCTCCCCGCGCGCACTGCTCATGCATCGGCCATAAGACCCTCTCCCTCTGCGTGACCCTGCCCTAGAAGTAACCCTCCTGCTTGACCCACACCCCCCATTTCCTCCCAAGAACACCCTTCCCCTCAGCTGACGAGCCCCCCCCCCCCAACTGCACTTGGCCTTTCGACCCGGTCCCAAGTCCTAAGACCAAACCTCGTGGATGTACACCCCCCCCCTTTTCCTGCGCAGCATAACAAAACCATGATACACCAGCCGAAGTCCCCGATCTTATCGCCTGCCCAACCTTTGATCTGATCATCCCATCCTGCCCTCGTGTCCTGTAGGAATGTCCGGCTGAGAGATCACAATCTCTTGTTACATTCAGGAGGGGAGAATGACATCTGAGCGACTGGTATGGGAATAGGCCTGAAGCTGGGATTCCAAGCATGCTTCTTCCTACTTCAAAGCGTCTTTATTGCAATGAGGAATGTTTTGTGCATCATAAACATGTGTATAAAAGACGAAGCTTCAGAGAAACTTGTTAGAGCACCTCCTGAAGACACTATGCGAGTGTCCGAAATGACAGGCTCTCCTCATGAGAAAAAAGCTCTGTTCTTGTTTTCCTGCTTCCAGCGCCCGTCTCTTTATTTGGTAATTGTTCAAGATGGGAACTAAGAGGCGTCCTGCGCCAGCAGCCTGGGCATCAGGTGCGTTATGGGCTGACTTTTCCACAATTGGCGTCCCAACGCGGGGTCCATCAGCGACATACGGTCCGGTAAGAGAGGTCCAGACGATGGGGTGAACATCTAAACGATTGGAGTATACCTGCCTTGAGAGGGCCCTCGTCCGGCTGCCGATTGAATGAACTTCACCGATTCCGAACGGACCTCTCTCAAGTGACCTACTGTCCTGACTGGAATCCCACAGGAATGCTGCGGTAAAAACATGGAGAAAGAGAACGATTGGGCGCTGGAAAAGGGAAGGCGAAGAATTGCCCACACGGTCCGGTCCGGGTAAGGTTAAGTAGGACGTCTTTACGTCCGATTGGTAGGATGGCTTTATCCATCTGATTGATTGATTGATTGTACTTGAAGTATTGGTTCTCTTTGAGACATTTTCTATTTGCAAACCACGATGAATAGGAACGTTCCCCTCTCTTTGCAAATAGTTAAGGATAGGTAATGCAGACGTTTGTCCCCCATTGTAATCCGTCATGCCTATCTTTCTCCCCACTGATTGTTTGTTATCGATTTTTATCGATTATTGCTCTTTGAGATATTCCCTGTCTACAAACAGGGAAGAATAGAAATATTCTGCCCCCTTTGCAGATAGTGAAGGATAGGTAATGCAGATTTGTGTCCCCGTTGTAATCCGTCATGCCTGTTTTTCTCCCCACTGATTGATTGACATTTATTGTTCAAGGAATAGTTCTTTTGAGGTATTCTCTGTTTGCAAATAACGTAGAAAAGAAATATTCTGTCTAATCTTTGCAAGTAGTGAAGGGTAGGTAATGCGGACCTTTGTCCCCCGTTGTAATCTCTCGGGCCTATCTACTCCCCACTGATTGGTAAACTAGTTCCACCCGGACCATTTATTAGAGGTAGGTCATCTGGCTCGACCAGAGGGCACCCCTAATAAAAAGTACATATGCAACAATAACGAAGTAATCACCGTATCCTGTTAACAGAAACTTTAGCATGAAACACGCTAGGAAAAAAAGGGAAGAAAGAAATAAGAAAGCAAAATCAGTAGGCCACTGATGAGTTTTTGATTTCGCAACAAATAGGAAAACGTTAGAAATAGCTCACGATAAAACACATGATTTCGCTAGAAATAAGAAACGTTAGAAATAAGCCCGTAATAAGAAACATGAAAATGGTGAGAGAAGCCAAGCTTGACATCGCAACGGCCACGAGGCAACCAGGCTTCGCCACCCCTCACTGCTCCAAACATGTCTGTCCCACCGCCTGCCACACCCCAATAACGGTAACATGAGATAGATACAAATCAGCAGATACCTACCCCCTTTCTGGAAAATCCCGAAGTGCTACAGGTTCGCGGCTACGCCCATCCGGAAGACGAGATCTTCGGCACGTGTAGGGCGGGTCCTGCTGCCAGCCGTCGGCCGGAGGTCGTCGCATAAGGTGGGCCAGAAGAGGAGCTGAGGCCGACGGGATCCGGGCGTCCCCTCTTCTTTCTTCAATAATGGCTGCGACAACACGGGGGGGATGTCTTGCTCATGCCACCGACCCCCCCCCCCTCGCATCTCCTGGTCCAGCCACGGCTTGGTATGAGCTCCCCGTTCGGCCCTGAAGCGGCGCCTTGCAGGCCACCGGGGGGGGGATGTCTTGCCTATGCCTCCGACCCCCCCCCCTCTCATCGCCTGGTCCGGCCATCATGAATATTAGCGCCGAGAAAAACGGCGTGGGGTGCGCTGGGAGGGAGAGGCGGCGCGAACGAGCCTCTCCCACCTCCCCAGGTGGAGGCCCCCAGCGGCACCCCCAACGCTCCACTCACCCGACGAGGGTTCGTCCACTCGTAAAATGGCGGTCGACCCTGCAGGAGCGGGCCTGGCGTGAAGAGATGGCCCGGTTGCTTGCTGATTAAGAAATGAGTCCCACAATCAGAAGTGTTCTCCTCGACTTTGAAGATTCTATAGGAGCCACGGGGGCCCCCGACCCCCGCAGACACCTCCGATGGGGAATGACTGCCATGATTGCCCGCGGAACGATGAAAATGTAGCCGCGAGACGTCGGCGCTCCCATGCTGACGCCAGCCTCAGTTTGAATGACTAAAATCCTGCAGACTACAGTTCGGATCAGTTCCGGTGAAAACCCAGTATGACCCGGTAGAAAAAAAATTGTTGCCTCCCTCCCCCTTTGACTGATGGTTCATACCGCCGATCCTTTCTGTTGCCCGTTAACGGAACTTTTGGACTGCCGAAAGAGCCTCTAGGCCAACCACGAGTTGGTGGAGATTTTGACTATGCCTAGATCTGCCTGGCTGCTCCCAAAATGGCGCTGGTACAACTGAAACTTTCAACTCCTTGTTGTACCCCGATTGCTCAGCCTTGGTGTCATGAAATATGTATGCAGTTTTTAAACACAATGAATTGATATGGGATGGGTACTGATTATGTGTTCGGACAATGAATTGACATGAGATGGGTACTGATTGAACATTCGGACAATGAATTGTTGTTAAGTTTTGGCGCATCATGATTATTGAAAGTTTGAATTTCAACACTTATGATACTCGCTCACACTGAAGTTTCGATATGATTTTATTGTACTTGTCGCACTTTTTATTATGAAATCAACGACCACCGACTCCATTAGGTTTTCCACTAATAAGTATCCCCACATGTACAGTTCCAGCCTGCTCCGTGGCTGGCCCACGGGGTTGTAGGCCCGTATTTATGCACCGACATTTTTATTAAAGATTTTTGGAAAAAGCAAACGTAGTTGTCACGCGTAAATTGGTAAGTTTCGAATAAATGACCACTATTTCCGATATAACTAGATTACAGGTGAAATGGCTCAGCTCGACTAGTTAAGGGTTAAAAAGTATAGTACGCAGAAATATTGCAAATATGAATGGTCCAGGTTTTTGTTGTATGTGTTTTTCATTTTTGTACAAGCCTAAAGCAACTGCTAAAGATCCTGGTATTTAGCCTATACTTTATATGCTACCTGTGTCAGGAAAGTTGTTTTAAAATACCCCTAAGTCGCCCCGAAGGAGTGCCACCTGACCCCCCCCGCCCTAGTACGAACGACAATGACCCCGTACCACTGTAGGTTATCCCTTTTCCTCAACGGAGAGCACGAGCTCGCCCCCCCACGTTGCACCGACTGCCCTTTGTTCTGACCCCCCCCCTTGCGCACGATCCGTAATACCACACTTGGGCGACCTATGCTATCCACAGGCTTCCGATAATCATCTCTCCCACACTAAATGGTCCACCTGGGCTTAAACGCCAAGTTGGCAGGGACTGCGTCCAGTGGAGATAGCCCGAGTATGTGTAAGTAAAAGCCTTTTCGAGTTTATGCGCGCTAATGTGTTTTTAAAATGCTGCCCCCGCCCCCCTTCTTTTTCCCTCTTTCTGCAGGTCACATCGGAAGAAAATGGTGATCTAGCGGACAAAGAGATGGGAAAAAGGGCTTCGATTATGGTGCTTACACACGACGAGCGAACCATGACTATTTCTCTCCCTGAACTTAGCGCTTGGAAGGACAGCCTGAAGCGGAAACTACAAAATATGACTTCGCTTGGCACCCCGAATAATACAACCAAGAACGACGTGCACTAATGAATAAAATTCCTACACTTAGCTAAATAGGGAAAGTTTAAGGAATATTCTGAGGTGAGGTTTACCCAAGTACCCTCCGCTCGGAGGACTAGGAATGTTGCCAATGTTTAAAATCTACTACCTCCTTTCGCACCCTCATAGACATGAAACTCAAAGCTGCCCCATTGTTCTCGCAACTGACACCCACTGTTGCCTCAGCCTGGAAACACATTAGCCTGGCCAGGTTAGTTCTTGACCAATTGCCAAAGGCGTAAGTGTGTGCAACCAAAGCCACCAGTGGAGGCAGCCGACAATAAAAGAGAAGAAAAAGGTAAAAAAGAGCTTAGGATGCTAAGGATGCGCAGCGTACAGGAAGAGATCATGTTGGCCAATAACTGTGTTATGTTTTGTCTTGGATTTTTGTATATAATACCAGTCACTGTTCTATGTTTTGTCTTGGATTTTTGTACATAATACATGTACTGTCTCCCCCGCCTGAGTTTGTGTACACGTAATGTATGGGTCTACGTCGTCCCTCTACCTGTGTTTCCGTATTACTTGACCCCTACTGTTGCTGTGTTGTGTGCGCACTGAATGGCCCATTATTGTACACGTTTCTCTCTCTCTCTCTCTCTATGTCATACGTGTACCGAATGGTTCGTTTAGAGTGCGGACAACTCTCTCTCTCTCTCTGAGGGTCCCCCCTGTTCCCTCCTCCCTTGTGTGGTAACGTTGTGCCTCACCGGCACAAACCTAATTGGGTCTCTTCGAACACGAAGGTGTTCGGCAAAATTGACAGAAACTAAAACGATTGTAACTTGCCATATTACTACCTCTCCTTTCTGCAAAACGATAGAACCCGAGTTGGTAATGAAAGAAAGGACAGGTAAGACGACTGATGTCCCCTAATCTGGCCTTTTATAGGGGGACTATAACGTCAATGGTTGTCTGTTTTTCAGTTCGTTAGAAATGCAATCCCCAATGCCCAGATTGCCTCACCCCTCTGCACTTAAGTGCGGATGTCCAAAGCGTCCTCGCTTCTCCCGATTGACCCCAGCTCCCTGTCCAAAGCGTCCTTGCTTCCCTCGATTGACCCCAGCTCCCTGTCCAAAGCGTCCTCGCTTCTCCCGATTGACCCCAACTCCATATCAGCTATCCCCGAAGCGTAATTGATGACCTTGATTAACCGTCGCTCCCCAAGAAAAGCATGTTTAACCTCTGCCCCCTCTCATGATGATAACCCCCCTGCTTGCAAGAGTTTGCCGACCCCGAAGGGAAATGTAAGATTGTCAGTACTTGGGTTAAAAAGAAAAAGGGCGAGTCTCTACCTAAGGACTCGATTTCGAGTTTGATAGAATACACTGTCAATGGGAGTCCGATTTCTCTCCACGTACGACACGAATGAACGCCAAATAGGCTTACGAATTCAGTGAAAATGCCCTCCTACATACTCCATAAGTGATGACTTCTGACTGTGACTGATGAACATATCCCCCACCCACTTAGGATTGGGGACGGAATTGAGATGTATAAAAGTCTTCTCCTGCCAGTTTTTCTAAAACTTGTTTTGTACCCATTCTAAGATAATCACCGGAGGAGAGGAGCTGGACGTGACGCACAGCCTGGCCACAGATCATGAAGCACGTGTGACCGCAACCAAAGGTGGAGTCGCAGAGCAACGAGACGCGGGACGAGGCACCACTCTCAAACTCGGCAGATAAAGGAATGAAGGGTTGCCTTGAAGCCCTCGATTTGCTGACCCACTCGTGCCTGAAGTCCCATTCCCTTTTGAGCCCGACTGATGGGCCTGCCTGCTCGTCGTCCTTTGCTCCTTTGGTCCCTTGGTGTGTTCAAAGATCTGATCCCACTCCGCCCTCTCTTCCCTCGATTATTCAACAACGTCACCCCTTTCGCATAACTTTTGACTCAGAAAAGAAGAGCAGCATTTAGATAGAATAAGTTTTTGCCACGGAAGAAGAAAGACACGCAGGTGCCCAGCATGAGGCACCCCTAAGAAGATCAGTTAGGAAACAGGACTGTGATCTAACAGCAGAGGACTGATCACACCCTGCAACGCGTAAGGATGAATCCGAGCTGGACCTATAGCTCCACCGCCGGTGCTCAACAGCGCCAACGAAAGAAGACGGACTCTGTTAAAAAGACACTGTGACAAAGACCCCCCTTCCTGAACTTTCTGCCCACCCCTTGACTAATTGCTTGTATCGAATTGAATTCCTCCCTCAACCATTTTGTGTTGCTTTCAAAAATGTTTCATCGGTCACTCATGTATTTAGTTTTCCAAAAGTCTCTTATAGCACTGACAAGACCCGAAGGTATCAGAGCACTTTTTACTGTATTTTGATGTCACCGGAGAGAAAGTCAGAACCTGATTCTACAATGTGTCGGAACCTTTTTCTTGATTGACCCCGACTAAGTATTATGCCGATCTCTAGACTTGTATGAATAACCCAACAAATGTAAAATCATATGTACCGCATTCCGCCAATCGTATCGACTGTATAGAAATGAACTAGCTTATGTAAAAAAGCGGCGACTGTTGAAAATGGCAATGTATATGCACATAAGCGGCGTTCATTTGTGTTCACTGTACCCCTTGTTGTAAGCAGAACGGATATCGCTAAACACTGACTGTGTTATCCCGCCAGCATAGACCCATGCACACACGTACACGACAGCCATTTTAGGCACCATGGCCTCTCTGCCCGTTTGTTGAACCCCCAGCACCCCTCCCCGTGCGCACTGCTCATGCATCGGCCATAAGACCCTCTCCCTCTGCGTGACCCTGCCCTATAAGTAACCCTCCTGCTTGACCCACACCCCCATTTCCTCCCAAGAACACCCTTCCCCATAGCTGATGAGCCCCCCCCCCCCCCCCCCCCCAACTGCACTTGGCCTTTCGACCCGGTCCCAAGTCCTAAGACCAAACCTCGTGGATGTACACCCCCCCCTTTTCCTGCGCAGCATAACAAAACCATGATACACCAGCCGAAGTCCCCGATCTTATCGCCTGCCCAACCTTTGATCTGATCATCCCCTCCTGCCCTCGTGTCCTGTAGGAATGTCCGGCTGAGAGATCACAATCTCTTGTTACATTCAGGAGGGGAGAATGATATCTGAGCGACTGGTATGGGAATAGGCCTGAAGCTGGGATTCCAAGCATGCTTCTTCCTACTTCAAAGCGTCTTTATTCCAATGAGGAATGTTTTGTGCATCATAAACATGTGTATAAAAGACGAAGCCTCAGAGAAACTTGTTAGAGCACCTCCTGAAGACACTATGCGAGTGTCCGAAATGACAGGCTCTCCTCATGAGAAATAAAGCTCTGTTCTTGTTTTCCTGCTTCCAGCGCCCGTCTCTTTATTTGGTAATTGTTCAAGATGGGAACTAAGAGGCGTCCTGCTCCAGCAGCCTGGGCATCAGGTGCGTTATGGGCTGACTTTTCCACAGCACCAGTGTCCAATAGAAAGGTGACATCATTTCCATCAACCTTTCCTTCAATGTATGGCCCTGACTGGTCTACCGGCAAGGAGGCGCCAAGAACACACTCCTTGTCCTCCCCTCTCAGGCCCCGTCAGTATTGATCGTCACAGAAAAAGGTATCATTCAACAAAAACTGCGAAGTTGCTGCATTTCTATTTTCATCGCCTCCCCAGATCTCTATGTCATCACCCTGTGGTGATTTTCCCTTATAATTTGGCTTTGGTGCTCGGGGCAATTGACTTGCTTTTACCTGTTGCTGGGTCTTTCTTGGTTTTTCATTCTGCGTCTGTGGAATTAAATCAGGGGTTTGGGTATTATCATGCTGTAAATATGGACACTTGTCTCTCCAGTGCCCGATTTCTCCGCACTGGTGACAGGGAAATTTCTTTTTAGCTTCTTCTCTACTCATTTTTACTTTGGGCTTCCCTCCACCCCCAGCTCCTTGATTTTGGGTATTCTTATTCATTTTACTTAATTGCTTTTCCTGCTGCTCGGCTAACTTTACTTGTGCCCACATCACCTTCTCCTTCAAAGCCTTTCGTTTGTCTGCCATCTCGTCTTCGCAATACTTTGCGTATCGCAAGACTTCATCTATTTTCTTAGACTGCCAACAGATTTTATTGTCTTTGATCCACTGGCAAATTTCTGGTCTTAAACCGTTTACAAACCTGTAAATGAAGTGGGTCATGTCCTTCATCTCGATGTTATCTATACCGCTGTACGTTTTAAACACCTGTAACAGTCTTTCATAAAAGGAGTGCACAGTCTCATCCCTTTCCTGCGTGGTTCTATCTATCTTTGTCCAATCAGTTTCCTTCTGCTTTAGGTGTAAAATCACCTGATCATATTTTTTCATTACTTCATCAGAGGGTGCTCCTGTGTTAGGATCCCTCGGGTATTCCTCACTAGGCCGAGCTATGGCGATCTTACACTCGGTCCATAGATCTACAGGAACCACTATATCAAAGAACCCATCCAAGTCTTTCCACAGGCATTTCTGTACCTTTACAAACCTTTCCACCTGCCTGTACCAGTCCACAGGCTTCTCTCTTAATTTTGGGAAATCATTTGTAAAGGACACAATATCCTGTCTGGACCATGCAACATGCACGTATTTTCCACCTGGCACTTCACGCATAGGACATAACTGCTCTGGTTTATCAGCTTCTTTTAGAACGAATTCAGGAGTCACTTGTTTGGATCTAGCCTCATCTTTCTTTTTGGCCCACCTGGCTTTCCACCTATCCACATCTCCCCATTTCTGCAACACAGTCAATAATTCTTTGACCTGTGCCTTCTTCCCTGACACGTTCAGGTTTTCCAGATCCTTGTCTGAGAAATCTGCTCTATACGGTTTTTGCAAAGGTTTCGATTTCGAAATATCTATTCCCATACTAGCTGCAGTGTCAGTTAGTTTTTCATGGAGTACTCTGGCATTTCGAGTAAGGCTCTTGCAGATAAACAACAGCTCTTCTTCCGAGTAGGTATTTAGTCTGTCTAAACCTACATTTCCTGCCATAAGTTCTTCTATTTCTACTCTCAGTTTGTAGAGATCTAGAGGTTTCGACTGAAGAGTTTGTTTTTCTAATTCTCGACTCCATCTCTCAATTTCTTCAGGAGTTACTACCGTGACGCTCTTAGTACCTGAAGTTGATTCCATTTGAATCTCCCTCGTATTGAAAGGATTATGTCTTTTCTGCATCCTTTTTCCTGTTTCCCTAATGGGCAGATCCATTAGCGAGACTTCAGACTCACACTCACTTGTTAAGTCATCTACAATTAAGGGCTCTGATCTCGGTTGGGCTACAACTGGGGTAATAACTGGAGTTCTTGGACTTCCCTGTCGGTCCCCATACAATGGAACCACTGGTCCAATAGTAACCGGGATTGTTAAAGACTCAGGACTTGCATTTAACTGGGAGATTTTCTGAATTATTTCAGCTCTCTGCTTGGCTAGAGCCTCTCGTTCCCTGTCCTCCAATATCCTTTCGACTGAATTGTCATGTAATACTATAACCTATGGGATTTATATTTCAGCAGATAGGATATCCGTCAGCGTTGTGGCAGATTAATTTATCCGCCAAAATCGAAATCAGGCCCAAAGTCTCCTTGACATGGTACACCCACCCCCTATACCACACCAGATATGAAGTTGGGCTATTTACCTTAGCAAGTGTCAAGAATTCCCGTTATGCCGGGGGGAGGAAACCGGTAACCAGCGAAGACGGACTACAAATCCCAGGATGCTTAGCGGTTGAGAGGTTATGTAAACGGGAGAGCCGTTACATAACTCTAGGAAACACGCCCTATAAAGGGAGGAACCTGGAGGTACACCGCTGTCGGATATTGTGTTTTCCCCGAAGTACCTGATTCGTGAAGAGCTGCGTTCCGGAGTGGTGCTCCAGTCCGGCAAGAACGGAGGTAGGTCGAGTCAATCTCCCTGGGCCGTGTCTTGTCCAAAAGTAAACTGTTCCTGACCCGGAAGCTCTACCGGACTACCTTTGAGCTTCGCCTTGACTCGGCTGAGTTTAGGCGCATTGGTGCTTGCCCTGGTAGGAGTCGTACTCCCAGCCCGACCCGAGACACAGGGACAACCAGCTATAACGCACACCGGGAGGTGTTTGCCGCGTTACAGACTAGGAAGTCCACAGGATCGATCGAGCGGCTGCTCTCGGTCCCGTTATCTTACATTGCTTTGGGTATCGGTGACGCATCACCAGGAGGTGACGACGCGTCCCGGTACAGTAAGAGGAAGAGGTTGAGCGGCTGCTCCCTACAGGTAGAGACCCCGGCTGGGTGTTTCCCTGACTCCTCTGTTCTACCCATCCATCTACGTGCCCACCACAGCCTATCGATTGGCATTGTCGGCCATTGCACACCTGCCCTCTGTTGGCGTACGTTGGGAGCAGCGTATTTGCAGAGGACGGTTAGGACCATCCGTGCTGTGGGTTGGCAACGTAGAACGTCTGGAGGATTCCAGTGACTATATCTTTTGTTTACTCATTGTATTAGTTATGTCTTCATTAAAATAACTAAACTATACCCAAGTGGGTGCGTCCTCATTATCGTGTCTGTTAAACGATCCTGAGACGTCCAGGGCGTTACAAAATATCCGACCGACCATAAACTATAACTGTCTCCTGGTCGATAAACAGACATGGCAACACTTGATGACGTGCTGGCTGCGTTAGCGGCCGTACAAATAGAGTTGGCGGCCTCTAGACAAGAAACCGCCGATGTAAAAGCCAGACTGGATGCTATACAGTCGGACCCGCTCATGCCCAGTGCCTCTCTCACGAAGCAAAACCCTGCGGTCGTAGTGGAGATGCCCGTTGCCATACCCTTGGCAACACCAGAGAGATACAGTGGGCACCCCAACACTGTGCAGGTATTCCTCACACAAGTGGCGCTGCATTTATCGTGCAAACCAAAGGCATTCCCCACGAGTCAGGCCCGGGTGGCGTTCCTTATTTCCTATTTGGCTGGAAACGCGGCACAGTGGGCCGTACCACTGGTGAGCAGGGACGACCCCATCTTGTGTGACTGGGGTGCTTTCCGCGAGGAATTCCTGAAGGTGTTCGACCGAAGGGCAGATCGTACACGGCGGACCGTGAAATGCTCGAGTTAAGACAAGGATCAAACGACCTGGTACAGTATCTCAACGCGTTCCGTAGGTTGGTTGCGGAAACCAAGTGGCCTGTTGCTAAACAAACGGCGCTCTTCCATCAGGGGCTGTGCGATGAGCTCAAGGATGCAGTGGCTCGTATCGACCCTCAACCCAAGACATGTGAAGGCCTTATCAACCTGGTGTTACGGTTGGAACATAGGCTAAACGAAAGAAAGGGGGATCATGGGAAAAAAGGAAAAGCCCTTCCATCATATGTGACGGTGGGAAGTCCCGAAAACTCCAGCGCATCCAAGGGAGAACCCATGGACATTAACGCCATACGAGCGAGCCTCACAGCCACGGAGAAAGAGTCACGCCGCAAACAAGGATTGTGTCTGTATTGTGGCAAAAAAGGCCACTACGTACGTGAATGCCCTGCCAAACCTAAGACGTCCCGTTATCGGACCCATCGGTCGGTAACAGCCGTGGTGGATGTCCCGGCGGAAAACTAGAGGACTCCCGGACTAAAGAAGGGGCATCTCGGAGTCACGCATCCATCCCTTCACTTTCCAACTCGGTCACTAAGGGACAACGACACCTGTTTCTCACGGTGCACGTAGGAGTGCTAGACCAGTGGATACCCGTTGTGGCCATGGTGGATTCAGGGGCCACTGGCATGTTTATGGACTACAACGAGGCATGCAGGCTCGGGCTGGTGCTTCTTCCCAAAGCCGTACCCGAAGACGTCTATGCTGTAGACGGAAGGCGATTGGTGACGGGGCCCATCGGGCAGCACACGGGGGTCCTTCCGGTAAGATACGGAAGGAACCTTTTGGAACAAATTGATTTTAACATCATCCGAGCACCCCAATACGGTGTCATATTGGGATTGCCGTGGCTACAGAAGCACAACCCCTCTGTGGATTGGCCAACGCATCGCATCGAAATGACGTCGCCGTATTGCACCCTGCATTGTGGAATACAACCGGAATCGCTTGACGCAGAAGAGAGCGGGAGACAGACGGTGGCTACAGCGGCAGAGAAAGACGTGGCACTCCCCCAGGCTTATCGCAGTTTTGTGGATGTATTCGATGAGGTGAAGGCGGAAGTGCTACCACCACATAGACGGTTTGACTGCCAGATCGACCTGGTGCCAGGGGCGAGCGTTCCCAGTGGCCGGCTGTATGCCCTGACGGAGCCTGAAAATGTACATCTCCGGGAGTACCTGGATAAACTCCTCAAGCTAGGATTCATCCGCCCGTCCAAGTCCCCGGCCGCCTCGCCACTTTTCTTCATCCCAAAGGCTAACGGGGAGCTGAGAGCCTGTGTGGACTTTAGGGAGCTCAATGCGATAACCATCAAAAATCGTTACCCTTTGCCTCTCATCAGTGTACTTTTGGAACAGGTCAAGAAAGCTCGTATCTACACCAAGCTGGATCTGAAGGGGGCATACCATCTAGTGCGCATGAGGGATGGAGACGAGTGGAAGACCGCCTTTAAGACCAGGTTCGGCCTTTTTGAGTACCTCGTCATGCCGTTCGGCCTGTGCAACGCCCCGGCAGCCTTTCAGTACTTTCTGAATGAGGTCTTCCGAGAGGCGATGGATATTTACGTAGTCGTATATATCGACGACATCCTCATCTATTCGTCCAGCGTGGAGGAGCACGTACACCACGTCAAATCTGTGCTCCAAAAGCTGAGGGAGAACATGCTGTTTTGCAAACTCAGCAAGTGTGACTTCCACGTCACATCCGTGGAATTCCTCGGAGTGATGCTGAGTCCGGATGGACAGGAAATGGCAGAACGCAAGATCAAGGCGGTGAAAGAATGGCCGGTGCCTCAAAACGTGAAGGACGTCCAAAGTTTCATTGGCTTCGCCAACTTCTACAGACGGTTTATCGATGGATTCTCAGGATTGGTGGCCCCGATCACACAGCTACTAAGGAAGTCCAAGGTCTTTGTCTGGTCCCCGGAAGCAAACGCAGCCTTTGAGGACCTGAAAGGCGCCTTTGGTAAAGCCCCGGTGCTGGCTCACCCCGATCCGGATCTCCCCTACGTGGTGGAAGCAGACGCGTCGGATGTGGCACTGGGTGCTATCCTGTCCCAACGCAACCACGACACAGGGGTGCTTCATCCTGTTGCATACATGTCCCGCAAACTCAACGACGCCGAACGCAATTATCATATTGCGGAGAAGGAGCTTCTAGCGATCAAGGACGCCTTCGCCGAATGGAGGCATTGGTTAATGGGGGCAAGACATGTGGTTTCGGTGTATACTGACCATCGGAACCTACAGTTCATGACGGCCACAAGACATCTGTCTCCCAGGCAGTTGAGGTGGATGATCTTCTTTGCAGGGTTCGACTTCCGCATCACGTATCGGCCTGGGACGGAAAACCGAAAAGCAGACGCCCTGTCACGTCAATCTGCTGTTAGGGAACCGTTGCCTGCTACCGAGCATTCCATCTTTCCCCGCGAATGGTATTGGGAGTTATCCAGCCGGATACGTTCCTGAGGGGAATCCAGAGAGGGATCAGGTCATTCGCATGGCGGAGGTGGCTCCTCAGTCACAAAGAATGGCAGGTAAAGGATGGTATACCCCTGAAAGGCAGGTGCCTACTGATACCCACGCCTAGGCTAAGGAAACAAGCATTCGTCTGGTGCCATGACTCTCCATGTGCCGGTCATCTGGGCTTTGAAAAAACGGTGGCTAGCATGGGACGGAATTTCTGGTGGCCAACCATGAGAGTGGATGTCAGGAGGTGGGGACAAGAGTGTCCTACGTGTGCTACCATGAAGGCCGACAACGGCCGAACCCAAGGGCTACTCCATCCGCTTCCAACCCCGGATAGACCATGGGATAACATATCACTGGACTTCGTGGTGGGTCTACCGGTAGACCAAGGGATGACAGTGATACTGGTGGTAGTGGACTACTTGACGACGATGGGGCACTTCATCCCCTGCAAAAAAGTCCCTACAGCAGGAGAATTGGCGTCCCTACTCCTAAAGAATGTGGTACGACTGCATGGATTACCTGGGGTGATTGTGTCGGACCGTGGATCGCAATTTAATGCGCAATTCTGGAAAACGTGGTGCACGGCGCTACACGTCAAAACAGCCCTGTCCACCAGCTACCACCCGCAAACGGACGGCCAAACCGAGCGCCTGAACCAAACGCTCAAACAATATCTGCGCTGTTTTGTGGACCAGGGTAGGGAGGAATGGGTCGACTTGCTATGGGTAGCGGAGATAGCGTACAACAACGCCACTCACAGCTCCACCCAATCATCTCCGTTCTACAGTAACTATGGCCACCATCCCAGGTTCTTGCCTTTTCTACATCCTTTCAAAGAGGACAAGATTCCCGCCACAGCAGACAGGGTGGCACACATTAAAGACAGGTTGCTGCGCTCCAGGGCTGTCCTGATCGAGGCCAAGAAAAGGTACAAGGCTACGGCAGACAGGAAGAGACGGCCCGGGCCACTGTACCGCACTGGAGACTTCGTCTGGATTTCCACAAGAAACATGAGGTTTCGTAAAAACAGTGTGTTCCATCCCAAGTACATGGGCCCCTATCGAATAACCAAGAGTATGGGTCCCGTGACCGTGAAGGTGCGCTTGCCCCAGTCGTTGCGCATACACCCTGTCTTCCATGTGTCATTGCTCAAACCAGCATCCTCCAAGCAGTCTGAAACACCTAGGCCGGTATGCGTGGAGTCGGAGGTGGAGTATGAAGTATCGGGCATACTGGCGTCCAAATGGCGTAGGGGCAAGTTGTGGTACCTGGTTGCGTGGAAAGGCTATGGCCCGGAGGAGCAATCATGGGAACCGGCTAAAGGGGTTCATGCTCCACGCTAGGTCTCCTTGTTTCATCGACGTTTTCCTGCCAGCGCTGGCCCAGCGGGGAGCCGCTGAGAGGGAGGATGTACTGTCAAGAATTCCCGTTATGCCGGGGGGAGGACACCGGTAACCAGCGAAGACGGACTACAAATCCCAGGATGCTTAGCGGTTGAGAGGTTATGTAAACGGGAGAGCCGTTACATAACTCTAGGAAACACGCCCTATAAAGGGAGGAACCTGGAGGTACACCGCTGTCGGATATTGTGTTTTCACCGAAGTACCTGATTCGTGAAGAGCTGCGTTCCGGAGTGGTGCTCCAGTCCGGCAAGAACGGAGGTAGGTCGAGTCAATCTCCCTGGGCCGTGTCTTGTCCAAAAGTAAACTGTTCCTGACCCGGAAGCTCTACCGGACTACCTTTGAGCTTCGCCTTGACTCGGCTGAGTTTAGGCGCATTGGTGCTTGCGCTGGTAGGAGTCGTACTCCCAGCCCGACCCGAGACACAGGGACAACCAGCTGTAACGCACACCGGGAGGTGTTTGCCGCGTTACAGACTAGGAAGTCCACAGGATCGATCGAGCGGCTGCTCTCGGTCCCGTTATCTTACATTGCTTTGGGTATCGGTGACGCATCACCAGGAGGTGACGACGCGTCCCGGTACAGTAAGAGGAAGAGGTTGAGCGGCTGCTCCCTACAGGTAGAGACCCCGGCTGGGTGTTTCCCTGACTCCTCTGTTCTACCCATCCATCTACGTGCCCACCACAGCCTATCGATTGGCATTGTCGGCCATTGCACACCTGCCCTCTGTTGGCGTACGTTGGGAGCAGCGTATTTGCAGAGGACGGTTAGGACCATCCGTGCTGTGGGTTGGCAACGTAGAACGTCTGGAGGATTCCAGTGACTATATCTTTTGTTTACTCATTGTATTAGTTATGTCTTCATTAAAATAACTAAACTATACCCAAGTGGGTGCGTCCTCATTATCGTGTCTGTTAAACGATCCTGAGACGTCCAGGGCGTTACAGCAAGGGAGAAGAAATTGGGATCTACTCCACACTGTCAGCCTCTATATCAAAACTATGCCACGAATAAACCATATTTCCTCTCGTTTGCATGGTGATGCTTTATACCCCAGGTGGGCAGAAAGACTGTCTGGGCTATAGGGGTGGGAATAGGCCCGCTGACTGGTTGAGCCACCCAGTCTTCATATTTTTTCCTGCAGTCAGGGGGAGCCCCGAACATTGTTTTTCTCATGTTAATTCCCATAGGAAAGTTTGGGAAGTGATACAGAAAAAAACAGCTCAACAGAAATAGACCACATTTTGTAGAAATTTGGAACTTTACTCTGGAACTATACTCCGTAAGTGTGCTTTTCATGATTTGGTTAAATCTGTGCAGCTGTTTGACAATTTTACGTTTAAGGAGTTACTCAAGGTGGTCAAGAAGGGGGTTAAATAAAGATGGTTGGACCTGCGGGACTATTGTGGTACCGCAACATACAAAAAAAAAGTTCCATGGGAACAAGCAAGTGTGCTGGGTTGGCTATCCGGAAGAAATTAGACGGTCTACTTTCATTTGTTTTGTTGTGAAATAAGCTCACTGCCAATGCAGCAAAACCAAAAAAAAAGCCAAACTCTGTACTCAAGAAAATGTTTAACTCGCATCATGACTTTGATTTATGAAGGAAAAAATGCTTCTTGTGTGCCCATCGATGTTTCCACACACATTCTCTAAAATGAAGTGCAGTCATGTTTGCAAACAATCAGGCCCGTCTTGTGCATTATCCTACAAAAGCCCTGCCACAAAACTTGACAGAAGTTCATCCTCCTCGGTCCATGGAGCCAATTTAAATAATTCAGTTCGGGCAAAGACATATGCCAGTGAGAGTCACTTAAAATTCAGGAGCATGATCAATTAGTGGCTTTTTATTTACGTGAATCCACCAGAAAGTAGTAACCAACCTCTGAAACAATCCAGGATGACACGAGATGACAAGGTACACTTGAAGAATGAATGATGCTGTGGTTTAAATTCCAAATTTAAAATCATAGCCCTTGGTATGATGAGACTTTAGCGTCTCTCAAGAGAGATTGTAGGAAAGCAGAAAGGCGATGGAGGAAAACCTATACCCCCACGCTCAAGACCTGTTACCTTACTTTAACTAAGGCATATCATAGAGCGATCTGTCGAGCCCGAGCCACATTTTATGCAGAGGAGTTTCGGAATAGCCTTAATCCCTCTAAATTGATTTTTAAGGTCCTAAAGGACCTTATGATGAAGAGGGCATCTGCAGCTGAAATTTGTACTGACTCCCACTGCGAGAGGTTCGCTGCCTTTTTTATTCATAAGGTTCAGGCAATCTACCGCTCCTTTCCTACGAGGACGCAACAGCCGATCTTAGATGGCTGCCCGAGGGATGACGGTGTGACAATGGACCTGCTGGCCCCCCTCTCTGATGAGGGGTTTGATTTATTGAGCCAAAAAATTAAATCTGGCTCCCCAATGGACCCCCTTAAGCCGGCCCAGTTTAAAAACATGCAGGCTTTATGTCGCACACCTATGTTAGCCCTTATCAATCTATCATTGTCCTCAGGAATTGTGCCCACTAGGTGGAAGCATGCGGTAGTAACACCTATCCTAAAAAAGCCTTCTTTAGATCCGGTCAAACCAGAGAATTATCGCCCCATCTCACTGCTGCCGTGGGCCGCCAAAGTCACCGAGGCCCACGTGAATGGGATCCTGGCTGATCATCTCGCCAAAGCTAATATCTTGGATCCCACCCAAAACGGATTTCGCACAGGTCACAGCACGGAGACTGCCTTGCTGTTTATGACCGAACATCTGCGCTCCGTGTTGGATGGTGGACGAACAGCGGCACTCTTGTTGTTAGACTTGAGTGCCGCGTTCGATACTGTATCCCACGAGATCCTGTTACGGCGGTTGGAGGAAGTGGGCGTTACGGGATCCGCTCTTTGCTGGTTCCACTCATTCCTCTAAGATAGATCGTTCCAGGTTGCTATCCCTCCCGGGAAATCCACCTCTTACCCGCTCACTTTGGGGGTCCCACAGGGATCAGCGCTGAGCCCCACTTTATTTAATATCTACGTTAGACCGCTGGCTGATGTAGTCAAACGCTGGGGCCTGACAATGGTCTCCTACGCGGATGACACACAGCTGGCGGTCACGTTAAGTGGGGACTCAGCAGGGGAGGCCCTCAAGTTCTGTGAGGGGCTTTGTGCGGTGGCCAATTGGATGAATCAGAACTGTCTCCAATTGAACACTATGAAAACAGAGGTCATGGTGTTTGGTAAGCAACCTGGATGGTGGAATGATCGCTGGTGGCCCTCTGAGCTTGGAATAATCCCTACTCCTATTACAGAGATAAAAAACCTTGGAGTCTGGTTGGACCCCTCCTTGAGCTTTACGTGTCATACTGAGAGGGTAGCCGCTACCTGTTTTGGCGTTATTAGAGGCATCAGGCCGGTATTGAAATTTTTTGATGCCCCCACCAGACAGCTCGTGGTCCAGGCCTCAGTGCTATCCAGGTTAGACTACGCCAGTGCTCTGCTAGCAGGGACCAACCAGGCGGAACTAAAACGGCTGCAGCGAGTACAAAACGCCACGGCAAGAGCGGTAGTCGGCCTGCCTAGGAGATGTTCGGTCTCAAGAACATTGCAGGCGCTCCACTGGCTTCCAGTAGCCAGGAGGATTGAGTTCAAGGTGCTCTGCCTGGCTTTTAAAATTTTAAAAGGTACAGCCCCACCCATTTTGGAGAATCTTCTGACCCCATATGTTCCCTCCCGACCCCTGAGATCGATGGGTCAGAATTTGTCTGTGGTCCCACGTTTTCTGTTGAGCAGGACTGGCGGCCGCTCCTTCCGAGTGGTAGCCGCAAAACTCTGGAACTCTCTTCCTGCGGAAATTCGAGCACTGGAAGATCTTTTCCAGTTTAGACGTGCGATAAAAACAGTACTTTTTAATAAAAACTTCTGATTCGGCAGCTATATGTAATGTTGTGTTTACCTTCCTGGGCGCCAGGACGCCCCTTTGCTGGGGCAGCTGTGCGCGATACAAAAGTAATTAACATAACATAACATAACATAATAACCTATAACTAAATAAGAACTATTGCTCAGGCATCACGCTTTCGCAATTGCTGCAGGCATTAGGCTTTGAAAGAGTGGAATTTCTCCGTATTGCTCTTTGAAGGGTGTGCTGCATCCATAACTGAAGAGATCTGCAGCCCAGTACATTATATTGCTCTTATATAGTTTGGTGCGGAGTTATGAAATATTCTGGCAGTCAATGATGCAGCTTGATCGAGGGGTCAAAGCGCGTCGACTAGAAAAATGAAGCCCGGACTATTTTTATTTTGCGTTTGTCTTTTTGCCAGACAGAATATATTGAAATTCATACTGTGCATCTCATGTACTTACAGTGGTCTTGCAAACAGTAAAGAATTTCAGGTAATTACACAAAATATTTTACGCACCTTTTCCACGTCTTTCCAAAATATTAATCCCTGACATGGGCATGGTGAGACTCTGCTTTTGGTTTATCACTGCTGTGTTGTTACTATTAAAGCACATTTGTCTTACTGCTTTTAACCCAGGGCAGTTACTCCCTGGGCCGCTTAACCGTAATGCCACGAGGCTCCCTGTCTAAGAAGAAAAGAATACTGCTTTAAGAGTAGACGGTAAAACTTAAACCTGATGTGCTTACATTTTGACACAATTTATCAGACATAATTTTAGGTCTCTTTGGTGGAGAAGAGCAAACGTGTGTAGTTCAAGCAATGGTAGGAATAAAAGTAATAATAGTGACCTTGTAAATGAAGATGCACCTTACACCCCCCCCCCAAAAATAAGAAGAGGAAAAAGAGGTTTAGCCTACAAAAACGAACATTTGCTGTTCTCCACCGAGTGGAAATCACATTGTGTGCTCATGGCTAAAGTGAGTCTTTTACAAAGTGTTGTGAAAGAAAGCTAAACCTGCATTACTGTGTACCAATTGCAGGCATGAAAAAGACCCAGGCCGGAGCACACCATCGAGGGGTGTCAGGGGAGGGTGTCCATTTCAAAACCTCTACAAACAAGATTGAGGACGAGCATATTTGTACACAAGGGTACACCTAAACGCTGTAGCTTTTTACATGCATAACAGAAAACAACAACAGTCCATCTTCACAATTCCAATTGTTAAAGACTATGGAAGGTTTCAAAAGGATTAATCCCACATCAGACACCAGCGATACCTTCATGGGACCTAAATATTTTCCTTTCCTGACTTTTGGACACTCCATCGGAAGCATTACACTCTTTTTCTTTGAAGTTAATTTTCTGGAAACTGACCCTCTGAGTTGCCATACTTTCCCTCGTAGGGTGTGTGAACTGCAAGCCTGAACAATCGAGGCAAAGACGAGGCTGTCCTCAGAACACACTCTTATTTTCACCCAAAAGTCAACTTCCCTTTCTTTATCAATTGAACGGTTCCATTACCTTACACAGTCTGTTTCTAAATGAGCTGCTATTTACCCCAAGACTTGTAAAGATTCATAAATCTGGTTCCACCAATTGGATTTTTGTCATTATGGTCATGGTTTATTCATTAAAATGTACTCTTTTTTTCAATATTGGTGTGGTATCTTTTTGTGGTGTTATTTTAACTGTGTGCAACATTTCAAACAGTAACAGATACTTTACACATTGCCTCTGAGGTAAGCCTCACTGCTCTGTGCCACGTTACCCGAGGTTTGAGCACAGGTTTATTTAGGGTTCGCTTGTGACTTCACCCCGACAATGGTTGTGATTGCTGCTTGATAATGATTTCACCCCCCTCAACCAGTAACCACATTTCTTACACTATGCCACAGTCTAGTCATAAAAAAGCAGCCACTATGGCCTTCCCAGGCATCCCACTTGCAGACATCTCTAAAGCGGTTAGATGGTCTACTACACATTCACTAAGCATTACTACATGGACATGCATGCCTGCCAAGAAGCTTAAGTTGGACAAGAGTAATAAAAAATCTCTTCAAAATGTTTTCAATTGCTGCTCGCCAGCCATGCTTTAAGGGGATGGATACTGCTTTTCAGTCTATGCACAGCAAGTGATATACAGCGCATATGCCTGCAAACCGAAAACCTTACTTGTCTGTTACACCACTGCTCCCTCTAAGATTGGATTTGGGCGTGAGGCCAATCACCGAGGAACTTGGCCTCAAACCACTGACCTTTTGGCGCCGCCTGTGGAGCAGCCAAGACCTGATAACCTACAGAGCAGAGCTCCAGGACCTTTTACTAACCCCAAAAGCCAGTAGCATACCCTGGCTAAGCTATATAAAGACTATGTGTGAGTCCCTCGGAAATGACAGGACTATGGACAGACCCGGAAAAAGCGAGTATTAGCATCTCCAAGAAATTGCTTTCAAAAACCTATTATGATTTTATGCTGGCTCAAGCACTGTTGGAGGTCCATTCGGGATCACTAACTTCTCATTTTATCCAAAGTAAAGTCACTTATAACATGGAATGTGTTCTGAACGACATCATGCCCCCTCTAACAAGAAAACTGTTCTTACAGTGGAGGTATGGGACTTTACCTTAGAGGTCCTTCACAAAAGGATGGACGAGGCAACCTAGCACTTCGGCATGCCCAGCATGCAATAACTCACAGGAGAATGATGTGCATGTTGTGTTTCTGTGTAGAGCATATCGGTACAGCAGAAAGCATTGGATTGTTCCTCTGCTTAAAAATCTGGGTTTCAGACAGCTTCAACCGGCATACAGAGTCTTAAAAACTGACTTATCCCCGATAATTGTCTTTGCAATGTCAAAATTTTTAACTGCAATGTGGTTTATACGCACAAGGCTTTTAAAGGTGGCCAGGGAATAATAACAAGAGTGTTCGATTCTATTAATTATGACTGTTTTTTAAAAATATTTCCAAGATTTGAACTGATTTTAAATATGATTGTAATATGTTTTATGGATGTACATTGTGCCTATCTTTTATGGTCTTGTGACCGAAATAAAGATTTGAAACTTATTCATTAAAATGTACTCTTTTTTTCAATATTGGTGTGGTATCTTTTTGTGGTGTTATTTTAACTGTGTGCAACATTTCAAACAGTAACAGATACTTTACACATTGCCTCTGAGGTAAGCCTCACTGCTCTGTGCCACGTTACCCGAGGTTTGAGCACAGGTTTATTTAGGGTTTGCTTGTGACTTCACCCCGACAATGGTTGTGATTGCTGCTTGATAATGATTTCACCCTCCTCAACCAGTAACGACATTTCTTACACTATGCCACAGTCTAGTCATAAAAAAGCAGCCACTATGGCCTTCCCAGGCATCCCACTTGCAGACATCTCTAAAGCGGTTAGATGGTCTACTACACATTCACTAAGCATTACTACATGGACATTCATGCCTGCCAAGAAGCTTAAGTTGGACAAGAGTAATAAAAAATCTCTTCAAAATGTTTTCAATTGCTGCTCGCCAGCCATGCTTTAAGGGGATGGATACTGCTTTTCAGTCTATGCACAGCAAGTGATATACAGCGCATATGCCTGCAAACCGAAAACCTTACTTGTCTGTAACAATCGTTTGTAATGTTATGCAGATTTGTAAAGCACAGTATCAACTGGGAGCGTATCCTGGCACTGAGCTGGTGTGAGTCTAGTCACAACTAAGGCCTAGTAAAAATACTCAAAATACCAAGTTTTCAGGTTCGGTTTTCACCTTCTTGAGGAATTCAAGTGATAAGTCTAGCGGCAGGTTGTTCGACACTTTAGGAGCGATGCAGAAGAAGGATTGACCGATGGATCTGGATTTCCATATGCGTGGGATTTGTACAAGTAGGAGTCCGGATGAGAGGAGGCATCTGAAAGATTTGTGAAAGCAGATGCAACTATTGAGGTATGCTGGGCCAGTGTTATGTAGTCCCTTGAAAGTGTGGGTAAGGAGTTTAAATTGTGTTCATTTGTGAATGGGGAGCCAATGGAGCTCCATGAGGTGTAGTGTGATAGGAGTGCTGCATGTGAGGTTGAGAGTGATTTTGGCCGCTATGTTCTGAATGGTCTGCAGTCTTCTGGTTTGTTGTCTTTGATCCAGGCATAGAAGGTATTTTCGAAGTCCCGCTTGCTTGTGACCAGGGCATGTCTGAACGTATTCCTGATGGAAATTGGGAGATTTAAAAATCTTCCTCAGCATCTTCAGGGTCTGGAAGCACGAGACGTGGCAGCACTGACTTGTTGAGTTTGCTATCAATGATGATCCAGAGGTGTTTGGGGTGGGTAGTGGGGGCTATGTGTCGGTCTTAGCTCTTCTGCCCATTAGGTGGAGTCCCATGGTGATGTGCTCTTCCCAAAAATCACAATTTTCGTCTTTTTGTTGATCAGCTTTAGACAGCTGATCTTCATCCATTAGACAAATTCAGTCATGCAGGCAATGAACTAGATCCGTGTACCGGGTGTCTTGTCTGTGAAGGAGAGAATGAGTTGTGTGTCGTTGGCGTGGGAGAGGACGTTGGTGTTGTCAGATAGTATGATGCTGGTTAGAGGGATCAAATATGCATTGAAGAGGGTCAGGCTCAGAGAGGATCCTTGCGGAACCACGTAGATGAGGTCACAGGCGTCCTCTCAATCAGGAAGGAGCAGATCCATCGAAGTGCAGTCCTTAGATTCTGATGTAGTGTAGGCATTGCATGAAGATGGGGTGGGACACTGTGTCAAATGCTGCAGAGAAGTCTAAGAGGATGAGGGCTGCCGGGTCTCCTCTGCCCAGAGTCGTGCAGATCTGTGGCAGAGATGAGCGAGGTCTAACAAGCACAGTAAACACTATCTAAATTCTACCGCCAGACCAAATAAACATCACTGCTTTGAGTCTCTAAATCTACTCTTTTTCCATAGGAATCAATCTAAGAGAGGGTCTGTGTCCTGGTGCATTGTGGGTTCTGAGGGAAGTTCTATACATCTCCTAAAAAGCTAAACTCTTCTTCAAAGAACAATAACTTGCTGTACCATAAGCTGCAAATTTGCTGTGGTAGGTAAGTAACGCTTTCCTTATTTGATATGAAAAGAAGGAGAAAGGTGGTCATTTGTATTCAAGCCTAACGTTCCATGTTAGGTGATTATATGTCTTCTGGACTATGACGTTTTGGGAATTATCATTAAAAACAAAATGGTATAGTAAGACATTTTATAGGTACTCAAACTGACTAAAGGCCAACACATCTAACTCCATTCCAGTGCAACCCAAAAAATAATATATTGTCATTTTCCTTAAAATTAAGGCTCCCAGTTTTATGTTTTACAGGTAATAAACAATGTGCTTCTTGTCAGTATTTGTATTTAAAAATGGAAAAATATAGAAAATTGTGTTTCTTGTGAGTGACTCTCAATGCTGTCCTTCATGAATTCCAGGCCAACAGCAGCGCAGCTAGAGAGCATGGGAGTATTTTAACATACATTTGTATATAATTGATATATTCACCTGTGGGTGTAGAGTTTTATATTTTGCTGCTTAATTTACTAAAAAAAATTGACAGGCATCAAAGTATGAGTGCGGGTTTATCAATTTAATATATGTGGAAATGTACCATTTTATGACTCCATTTATTCTCCAAAAACACAAAATACGTATGGATGAATACATATGAGACGGTTAAAAAATAAATATGCATAAATGCAGATGGAAATGTTAAAAAGATAATTACCATAAAACCGGGAGCCGTAAATATAATTAAATACCATTTTGACTGATGACATTTCAACAACAAAAAAATCCCATTATACTGAATAGCCATTTGAAGTTACTAAGTTAAGGGTGCATAGGTGCTTGGAGGCAGGGAATAATAATAAAGCAAAAGCATAAGGAAGATGGGGAGATTTGCCATAACAAAACTCGCAAAAGAAAGTTGTTAGGGTAAAGGTGGGGGTTTTGGGGAGGGAACCCCCTTCCCTAAATAAAGAAAAATGGTGTTAAGGGGGATCCCAGGTTAATGGTCCTGTCATTCTAAAGCAGAGTAAACATGACAGGCAAGCTACAGCACAAGCTGTGTAACTGCACCTCTTGGTATGTCATGATAAACGATTTCAACATGAGTTTTAGACCAATTAGTTTTGAGAGAACAGATATACACATTTTTCTTAGCTTAAAAGGAATTAGAACAGATATACACATTTGTCTTTGCTTGAGAGGAATTTTATAATCAATTACAACAAAAGGAACATCGTCAAGAAGGTTTTACATACATACAACCATTTTAAACACCTCAAAAAAATTGTGAAATTAAAGTTGGGGGTCCAAGGTCATCAAAAATATGACATTTGCTTGGTTCTTCAAGATATAGTAAGAGGACAAGTAGATACACTGTGTTTAATAAAGAGCACACTAGAAAGGCTATTGAATTATTTTACCCATTAGAAACAAAACAACCCTCCAGTCAATTGTTTTACTCCAGCTCAAATTGGACACATTTTTATATCAACAGATTCCAAATCCAAGCCCCTGCCATACACTATAATGAAATTTCACAATAGTATAAGCAAAGAAAAATATAACACCAAAATAACTGTGTATATTGCCTTTAAACCACCCATATATGCATAAAAATGCTCTTGTTGTGCCTCAAAGGTGAAGAAGGGGTCACCAAAATGGCTAAAATTCCAATATTGGGGTGCAGAGAGATAAGTCCACATTTTTACATACTGGCGTGATATTATTCAATAGCTCGGTTTCACTTCAAAGGGTTTATTAATATGCCTTTAAAAGGTACAATGAGTTCCGGTTTCTATTTCCCGTCATCTTTCCTCCCTCTGAGCAGAAGGCTCTTATCCATCCTTTACACTTCACCTCCCTTCATATTGTAATAGTAACGCAGAATCAAAACCATTTCCAATGAGAGTTCCAGAGTACAGTGGCATGATGGGTGATAGATTACACAGGACAAAGTTGCAGGTTGGAGGCAGATTCCAGAACTTACCACAAGGGAGTAAAATATTATTGGCATGACTGTTCAAGAGTAAATATGTCGATGATCACCTGCTGACATACTGCAGGTTGTGTCCCATCCATTTACATGACTATGTTCTGTCTCACCACTGTGATAACCCAAAGTAAAACTATGAAGAACAATGCTTTTCTCACACTAAGTATATTGGTATGATCTTAGTTACTTGTACATAGTGGGTGTGAAATTCGATGACTTTTGGTTACAAGAATTTCTAAAGCTGCGTGCTTACAAAGACTCTTTGATGTAACCATAAACTATTGGAATAAAATCCTTGAAGATTCATATGATCTATCGTGGGGTGTCTCTACATAGTGTTTTGCCTACATACCCTGGTAAGAATAGCTCTTATTTCCAAGGTTTGGATAATATTCAGCATTATTTCTTAAATTTGCTTAAAGTGTTCATCATAAGGTTTGCAAACTAAAGTCTTTATGTTATTGCCTTAATGGACAGGCTATCTAAGTTGCAGTGAATTATTTCTTTTATTAATCCCATGGCAACTACAGTATCTTTGTCCAATTCTGTTGCGGTCTGCCATGTTTTATGCAAGCACATTTTGTATCTCCAGGTATTTTTCCCATGTGCACAATTCACTACATAGGATGCAGTAGTCACTGGGGAATCAGACCTCTACATCTACAGTACTGCTTGTGAGCGTGTCTGTTACTACTAGGCCTCAATTTCTGCCCACAAACTTTGTTGGTTAGTTGATGTCTGATGGTTCACATTAAATGGAAACAAAACGTCTGTGTGGTACTGCAATGCTAACATGTAGATTCCATTTATGGATAATAAGATCATTTGCTCTGAACGTTTGTGAAAGATGCTTCTATCCTAAGCACTTGGCATGCAGGTGTGGAACAGTCTCCAACTCGATTTGCCCAAACCTGTATTTATCTCATTTGCCGGTTTCTTCAAATGTACACTGTAAAACACTTCAGAAGCAAGCAACTATAATGTATAGGCATCAACATTTTTTTTATTAAAACTTGATTTCAGTACGTGGCTAGCTTGTTATTCTAAAGCTATAAGATAAAACAGGAATGTCAAGGTGATGTTTAAGCTGCATTTTTTCCACACACTGTTAAGAAACATCTTCAGAATTAGCTTTACTAATCTTTGATGATTTTGTCCTCATACTTTAAACGTGGACACTGCAGCTTAGCTTTATTTATATCTGGGCAATTCTACACAGCCTAGAGACCACGTTCCTTAATTCTGCAGTCCTTATCTAAATCCATGCTCTGCATGTGATGATGTACATTATTCTCAAAAGCAGCTTATGAACTTTTGAAGGCCAATGTCCACCTTCATATCAGTGAAGAATTTCCTATTGGCATTTGTTTCTCAAGGAAGTTAATACTTGCACTGTAGTTGTAGGTCATCCACAAACAGCAAACATGGATTTGACTGGCTTCGGAGGGGTTAACTTACACCCACTACATAAGTCACTATCGAGGCTGCTTACTGGGTTAAGTAACAGAATGAAAAGAAGTAGAGGCTAACCTTCTCTGAAATACTTCTATTGTTTCTCACCAGTATGGTTGGACAGATGTTGAATCAGCTGTGACTGTGATGAAAGTCTTCTCCCATTCAGTACATTTATAAGATTGCTAAACAATATGCTTTAGTCCTGGTTTTGTAATAAAAGCTGTGAAACATTCAGTACACATGTAAGATTTTCCACCTGTGAGGATTTTCTTGTGCTGCCTTAATACCTCCTTTACACTGAAAACATTTGTCACAGTCATTACATTTATATAATTTCTCAACTATGTGGAATATCTGGTGTTGCTTTAACCTTGAGTTTATACTAAAAGCTTTCTCACACTTGGTGCAGCGATACAATTTCTAGCCAGTATGGCTTAGGTGGTGCGTGTTAAGGTTCCCCTCTCTAATAAGAGCCTTATTACATTCAGTACTTTGATAAGATTTCTCAACAGAATGGATTCATTGGTGTAGTTTTATTGATGCACACTTTGTACTGAGAGCTTTCTCATGTTCCTCACCAGAATCTGCTCTGTGATGTGCGTTTAGCCCTCTTTGCTTTAACAGCCTTGTTGTATTCAGTACATTTGTAGCACTCCTCACCAATATGGATTCTCTGGTGTTGCTCTAGTCATACCTTTCAATTAAACCTTCGTCTCATTCAGTACACATAAATAATTTCTCACCAGTATGGCTTTTGTGGTGTCCAATTAAATGTGGTGGTGTAATAAAATCCTTGTCACATTCAAGACATTTTTACCTAGTCCAATGTGTCCCGATAGGCGTTTCCCCAGAGATCAACAAAAGCTGAAAGACTGTGCACATTCACTACATTTATATGTTTTCTCAACAGTACAAATTACTTGGTGTTGCTCCAATTCACTCTTGAAAGGGAAAGCTTTGCAATAATCAGTACATTTAAATAGGGTCTAGCGCCACTATGGATTTGTTGGTGTTCCTTTAATTCAGACTGTGCATAAAATGGTTGGCCAGTACATTTACAGGATTTCTCACCAGTATGGATCTTTTGGTGTCTGTTTAGTTTCAGCTCTACATTTGCTACATTTATACTGTTTCCTGCTGGTATGGGTGGTCTGGAGAAGATTTAGTCCAACTTTCGTACAGAAGGCTTTCACACATTTACTATATCTATATGGCTTCTTTCCAGTATGTGTTCCCTGGTGGACATTAAACAGCACATTTTTAATGAGGGTCCGGTCACATTCAATACATTTATGGGTTCTGTTCACCAGCATTGATTTTCTGAAATAGATTCAGGAAGTGCTTGGAACTAAACGTTTTGTTACATTTAGTGCATTTATAGGGTTTAACACCAGTAATGCATATTCTGAGGTTCTGACAATGTACTTACAGCTTTATCACGTCTGGTATGTTTTTATGGTTCATTGACAGTAAGTATTGTCTAGCATATTCTTACAATACATTAAAAAAGCTTTTCAATTACATGTATTTTGTGGTGTCTAATTAAACATTCCTTTGCCATGAAAGCCTTATCACATAGAGTGCATTCCTATGATTTACGAGCAAAATGGTTTCTCTGGTATCACTTTAGCTTTTAGTTTGTAAACATCTCTTAATGTGACTTTTTTGATGAGCCACCGATGATCCTTCTACAAACAATGTATGTAACGTTTAGAACATCTGTATGGATTTTCTAGTCTCTTACTAAGAAACATTTGTCTTGTCAACCTCAGATTTGTTTAATGATTGGAGTTCCCTTTAGAAGTAAAGTGCACCCAAAATCAGCAGAAACTTAGAGAGTCTGTTGTGATGGGTTGACTATAAAAAAGCAGTGATTATCTGGGAAGCTGTTCTCATGTCTACAACACTGAAACACTGTCTTTGGTGGGCTGGCACTAGCCTCCTTTTCATACTTTTCCTAGAGGTTCCTCTCTCCATGATGGCTTAGGACTATCTGATTGTGCAGCGCTTGAACATTGGCTCTGATGGTAAGATGGTGTGTGTATTTCATCATTAATGTAACCTGTTGAAATAAGAGAAGAAATGACACATTAATATTTTATGAAAACAAGATACTTAAACACCACAGACTAGATACAGATTAATAGCCACAAACATAGCTATGACTAATTGATCAAGCCTGTAACAATGACCTGAAAGGGAAATCAAAATACTTGTAATCCAATTAATGCATGGTCCTGCAGCATAGTGCCACGTATAGGCCAAAATACTTGTGGCACCAGTGAGCCCTTCGTTTTATTGTAACTATAGATGAACATACTCTAAAATCATTTATGCAATCAACAAATTATCTAGTTTCATTTCTTAGAGTGGGACACTGAGTGGTTAATCACTTGAGTGGAAAAAGAACGTACTTAATTAGAGGCACAAGAAAACTAACTTTGAAAAGTAACATCAAATTTACTAACTGTAAAGAAAAAGTGATTTGAAAGTTTGTTATGGTAGTTTTAAGGAAATGGTGTAACTTTGTAACAAACTGTGAGAACTATAATTTTCCACCCCTTCCCATAAGAGGCGGGTGCAAGCTCCTCCTGCTAAAGGGTCTCAGTGTGGATGATTTCTCACAAGAATAGGAGACAGGACAGTTAGGGACATAAGGGCTGGACAGATCAGTTCTAGGCTAATCTACTGGCAGAAGGTTTCCACAGGGTCACACTGGTCTCAATCAGCAATAGAGAAAGTACTTGAAACTGTGATCCACCACTTTCTATAATTTAATAAGTGGGTGAGAAGGGCCCACTGGATTCCACCCCTTATCCAGGTGGTTGGGCGTAACATTCAATATCACATGTAGCAACATTTCATGCCATTATACATCAGCGGTAACGTTAGTCTTGGCTGACCATTTCATATGCCCCTTTGAATAACGAAGAATTAATAATTCCATCTCAAACAATCCCGCTGCTTGCCTCGTTGTTTACGGATCTCATTTTGGGATGAATGTGCCGGGATCCTACTAGAGAAGCCTTTTTGGGAGGCTGGAGGTGCTGTAGTAACAAGAAGCACATCAGGAATTAATAGGGGTGAATTAATCCTATACGATGTATGAGTGTTGCCTACAAGTGCCAGATGTACCCACGAAAATAAATACATTGTACAATCTATTTGACAGGTATATGTAACATGGCTATCGGGATGGCCGCAATCATTCCCTAAACCGGTTTCAGTGGATTTTCTCCTTGTAGCTTGTGGGGTGGTTCATGCAGACCTATCTCCGGGCTATCATCCTCGCTGGTGTACGCATTACAAATGTAACTATTCATTCAGACATTAGCTAATAAAAGCCAGACTATAGCACCAAGGGCGACGTGTGTGCAAGTCTTCATTCCATAGGAAATGTGTAGACCCTACAACGCATAACAGCCATTCATAACACTCCTAGAATGTATGGGTGGTTTGGAAATGGTTGTTGGTACCCTCTGTCATACACTCTTAAATCCTGCAAATTTAGGCACCAGTGTACTGTCCAGTGTACAAGTGAACGGCACTTAACTGACCATTCTGGTGCCAGGAATGGACAGGTGAGGGGGACTGTGCGTTCCGTGATAAGGAACTAAGTGATCCACTATTTACAGGTGATCCTGATAAAGTGAGTTGTGCACTATGAAAAACGATTAACAAATATTTAAATTTGAAGGCACTTAAATGATAGGTGGATATTAAGCGTACAAGATAAAGAATGCAATCTTTCTGGGTGCGATATTTTTTGATAATCAAATTTTATTGTTTTCAAACACGAGTCCATTTCTCTACGCCACCTCCCCAGGTCAGGTGGATCAGGGCTTTTCCAAGACGCCGCTATGTCCTGCTTGGCCCCAATCATAGCTGTATTACAGAATAACTTTTAGTTTCTAAACCCATCCAGCCCATCCGTGATCCCCAACAATGAGTGACGTGGATCATGAGGAACCTCCCAGCCCAGTACCTCTGTTAGCTCCACCTCTATAGATCCCCAGAATTGCTCCAAGCGGGGGGCACAACCAAACCATGTGAAGGAAGTCAGCCGGGGCATGAGTACATATCGCACATGAAGAATCTGGGCGCAAGCCCGCACGATAAAGGCGCAGGGGAGTGAGATACGCAGCATGCAGGTAGTAGAGCTTAATCAGCTTAAGTTTGGCGGAGACGGTGACTGCTCTGGGGGCTAAGAGGGCATTGCACCAGTCCACATCGTCGAGGGGGCTCACCCATTGATCCCTCAACGTATCCAAGGAGGTGGGGGCATTGTTAACTAAGGTGCAATAAATGCGGGAGATCCCTCCCTTATCCAAGTCTCCCATCATTGTCTGGGCCTCAGTGGGGCTATATTCGGGGAGCCTCGTGTCGTCCGCAATGTGCATATGGAGGGCATGTCTCATCTGCAAATATTTATAAAATTGGGACGAATGGAAGGAGTAGCGTGTTTGGAGCTCCTGGAAGGACAGCATATGGCCCCTAGCCCATACATCCCCTAGCTGTGAGATGCCAATGAGGTCCCAAGTTTTAAATACCTGTAGTCTGCTAACCTCCCGGAGCCATGCCCCAAGCCAGAGGGGAGTACATTGGGTCAGCTTGCACGTCCATCTGGTGTGACGCAGCGAGGCCCGCCAGGCCAATAACACGGAGCGTGTCATATCAGGCAATCGGGATGAAATGGGCCCCCGTACATCATGGCCTGGATTTTAGTTAGACCTAGTTCGCTCAGCTCAAGCCTGTAGGCCTGGTCAGACCAGCCCCTATTGAACCAGTCGTGGACTACCAAGAGACATACCGCCAAGAAATACAGATAAAAGTGTGCCATCCCATACCCCCATCAAAGGAGGGAATCCGGCAGGCAGACAGAGCCACGCAGGCCCTTCCTCCGCTCCAGAGAAACTTGGTAGTTAGACTGTCCAGTTCCCTGAACTAAGTCCTGGGAAAACAGAAAGGGGTATTTTGTAGGACATAAAGAAATCTGGGGAGGATCATCATTTTAAACAGGGCCACCCTCCCCAGGGGGTTCCATGGTAGCGCTTTCTATTTATGGAGGTCTTCCTTGGCCTTCTTGACCAACAGGGCTACGTTGAGGGACCAGCCCAGCTCACGAAGGAGGGTAATCCTTATCCCCAAGTATTTAAAGGTTTGTCGCCGAAGTGGTATGGTTGACTGCCATTTAAAGCACTCCCTAGAAAGATGCAGGGGGACCAGAACCGATTTCCCGGGGTATGGCCGCAGTCCTGAGGCTCGAAAGAATGCAAGATCTGGAGGCAATATGGCCCGTAGGAGGCTGAGTCAGCCAGGAAGACCAGGACGTCATTCGCGTATAATGCAATCTTATCCATTGCAGTATGCACGGAGGCGATCCTCAGCCCGCACTAGGGAAGCCAAGGGCTCCATCGCCATAGCGAATAGCAAAGGATAAAGGGGGCAACCCTGCCTAGTGCCCCTGGCAATGGGGAAGGCCTCCGAGAGTACCCCGTTGACCAGCACTCGTGCTCACGGGTGAGCGTAAAGGACACAAACCAGAGAGCGGAAGCAGGGCCCAAACCCCATCTCGGCCAGCACACCCTGTAGGTATGTCCAGTCCACCGAATCAAATGCTTTTTCGAAATCTACAGACAAGAGTGATAAGTATGGGGTAAGCAAGTGCAGATGGGCTAGAGCCAGCTGCAGCCTCCAGAGGCAGTGGCGGGTCCCACGTGAGGCATGAACCCACATTGGTCTGGGTGTACCAGCAAGGTTATGTAGGGCTGTAATAGTTGAGCTAGAATGGTGGCGTGCACCTTAATTTCGGTGTTGAGGAGGGAGATGGGACGGTAGTCTGCACATCTACAGGAGGGAGGCTGGGATTTCGGGAGAACCACAATTGTGGCGATATCCACTTCTCGCCGAAAGGAACCTTTCTCCATGGCTTCATGAAATAAGCTGTTCAGGTGAGGCGTTAGGGTGTCTCAACATGCCGCATAGTACTCCTGAGGAAGGCCATCAGGACCCAGGGTCTTATCCGTGGAGGCCAGGGTGATCGCCTATTCAATTTCTTTCAGTGAGATGCAGCGCTTTAGGTCTTTCTGAGCGACCATTTCCAGCCTAGGGAGACGCACCCTACCCCGGTCAAGAAGAGCTGAGGTTGACAGCTCGGGGATGTGCGCTGTGTACAGCCTCCGGTAGTAGGCAGCGTAGGTGTTGGCCATCGCCGCGGAGGCACACGGCACTGCTTCAGCCTAGTCAACCACCTCTGGGATAATACGATTCACCCTGGGGTATGTGGCCAGCCTGTGCAGGATCGTGCCATTCTTGTCCCCCCAACCATAGACTTGCCACCAAAGTTGTCTAATGTCGTCCCAAATGAGGGCAAGCTGTCGGGCCTGGGCGGCATCCTTTGATGTGCATAAAAGCTGTTCCAAGTGGAGCGCCTGCGCTTCCTTGGAGGAGATCACACGCAACTACAATTGCCACTGGATCTTAAGCTGCCCTTTAGCGACGCCCCGTATGGTTGCCTTCCCCGCCTCCCATAGGGTGCCCGGGGAGGCTTTAGAACCCCCGTTAGAAGCAAAGTATTGTTTAAGTTCTTTCCCCACCCCTTTTTAAAAGTCTTTATCTTGGAGAAACCAAGCGTTCATCCTCCATGTTTGGCGGGACGAAGGAGGAGGAGCCCCTGTGCTTAGGAGTATTGGAGAGTGGTCGGAAATGCCTCTGGGCAAAATACGGACGTCTAGAATCTCAGTACAGTCGGGCGTGGGGACAAAGACCGCATCTATGCGCGCTGGAGTGTGGTGAGCTGCAGAGGTATGTGTGAATGGAGTGCTGCAGGGGTGTCATGTGCACCATGCATCGCAGAGTCCCAGGGATTCAGACCAGTTCTTCAGCTGTTTCGCACGCGCCGTTCGGGCAGCAGAGGGAGGACCCGTTGTGTTCAGGGCCGGGACTAAAACTGCATTAAAGTCACCTGCCACAACCATGTTGCCAGTGGGCGTATTATTCAACAGGGCAGCAGTGTGTGAGTGTGGACACGAGCATGGGGGGAGGGGCATATACAGACATGAGAGTGAGGGGGGAGCCAGCCAGCGATCCGCAAACTGTCACAGATGAACGTTGAGGATCATGAATCCCTTGGGAGAGTACGAAGGGCAGGGTGCACACAGGAGGATGGCCACCCCTCGTGAGCCCCTGGAGAAGCCAGAGTGCCATACTCTATCGTAACCATATCGAGCTAAGAAGGGGCAGCAGTTACCTAGGAGGTGCTTTTCCTGGAGCATGTGGAGACACTGCGCATACCTTAGGACCGCCGTGCGTTTGTGCCGGTCCAACAGGCCATTGACGTTCCACGACAGCACGTGAAGAGGTGCCCTAGGCAAAGTATTAGCGGTCATGGTAGGTGTTACCTGGTCCAGGACGTGTGTATTGATATGGGTATAAAGACACGCTTGGGAGCCCGCGGTGATGTGCTCATTCGCTTGCTACAGGGACACAACCGCTCCCACTGGTAGCTCGTGTCATTCTGTGATAGCTGAAACAAAAAACAGCAAGAAACATAGCGTAAGGAAAAAAACCTTCCCACACCACCCCATTGCCCCCACCCTACACTTCAAGAACAGAAGCATCTGTTGACCCCCTCATTTGAACAATACTCAACTTCACAGAGTGAACAACCAAACTAAAACACTTGGGAATGGGGAAGCTTGTCCTCATGTCCGGATGCATGTTTAAGAAACCATCGGGAAAATAGGAACTGTTCTGAGCTAGAGTGCGGTCTCTGGCCGCAGAGCCAGGCCCGGCAGGCAGAGACCGGCTCAAGCAGGGTCCTTCAGGAGCATCGGGCTACGTGAGAGGTCTGTGTCTGGGAGGCCTCCCAGTCGAGGCTCCCTCTTCGATCAAGATTGGCTGTTGTGAGTGGCCCGGCGGGGAATATCCGGTCACTGCGCCTGCACGATCGATTACGTTGAGGCTGAGGAGCAGAGGGAGTGTGGTAGCCAAGTCCACCCTCCGCTCCCCCAAGGCCCAGGGTGCGGTCCTCAGCCCACAGAGGGCGCTCTTCCGTTGCCCAGGTCCAAGCCTCGGTCGGGCTCTCGAAAAACAATGTCTGGTTTGCGAACGCCACTCACAGGCGAGAGGGGTAGAGGATCCGATACTGAATGTTAAGTGCCCTCAATTTTTGCTTAACATCTAGAAAAGAGCGACGCTGGCCCTGGACCTCGCGGGTGTAATCTGGGAAGATCATGATAGCACAATTTTCATGGTGGAGCAGCTGCTGCTTGCGGGCTTCAGACAAGATGGCGTCTCGGTCCTTGAAATTAAGAACCCGCATTATGATCGGGCGGGGAGATGCACCCGGCGCTATTCTGGGGCCAGGGACCAGTGAGCCAGCTCAATCGCGAACCAAGGGGATAGAGAGCCCTCGGGGACCCATGACCTCAGCCACTTCTCTAGGAAGTCCACAACGCAGCCCTGCTCCACTCCCTCCGGGAAGCCCACTAGGCGGAGGTTGTTGCGTCGGGACCTGTTTTCGGCGTCTTCCGCCAGACGATGCAACTCCTGAGTGTGGGACTGAAGACGGGCCACCTGCCCCTTAAGTTGCTGCACGTCATCCTCCACAGTGGGGGTCCTGGTTTCGGTCTCTTTAATCCGGGCATTCGCGTTGCGGAGGTCCTGCCTGATAAGAGTCATGTCCACTCTCACTTCTGCGATCTTGCCCTCCACCGAGGTCTGGGACACGTGGATGGCCTGGAAGAGGGTGGCCAAGTCTACGGACGGAGGAGCTTCCTGCTCAGCCACTCCCCTGGTTGCCACTGCATCCGAGGAGGTGGAATGATCCATTTTTGTCTGGGTGGTGGGGACCTTCGCCGATCTGTCCGTTCGGACCATGATCGGCCCCGGGGAGGCACGGGCTCCCAAAAATCCCCCAACCGGACCCCACAGTGGGAAGCAGACGAAGCAATGGAGATGAACTAGGGGGCAGTCAGGTGCAAGCAGCCGGTGCGTAGACTTGGGACAGACCAATGTGCTTCTCAAAAGGTGCGGCCAGCGGAGAGGGATAAAGGAGAAGGGTCGTGGTCAAGGGCCGTATGCTGGTCCCCCTCCACCAGAGCCACAGAGCGGTCCGCAGGGGGCAACAACCCACAACAGACGAAGAGGTCCAAGAAGGGCAGAGTGTCCCGGGCTGGAGGGTCAATGTGGGCAGATGTCCCCAGGGGTATGGTGGTGGCCCAAGGAGAAGGGTAGAGGGCCTCGCATGTCCTGCTTCACGTGGCTACGGCGATAACCCACAGGGAGTCACCAGATCTCAGTTTATAACCCTCAGAGGGACGCCACCACCCGAAATGGTGGCCGAAGCGCTCACGCCCACGCCCCGGGCCAGAGAGGAGAAGCTCAGTGAGTTACGCTATCACCACCACTGCACAGGAGGGGTTGGCTCTCCCTACCAGCAAGTCCCAGGTGACACGCCAGGAGCGGTGGAAGAGGTTGGGGGGGAGAGGAGCCGAGCCAACAAGGGCCCCCCCCTAACCCCACCTGCTGCCCGATTGACAGCAAAACCACAGCCCAGGACCAGACGCCACCGCACCCCCCACTCCTTACCTGCAGGCCGGTTCACAGGAGCGCACCATTCATCAGACGACGGCCAGCAGTGCCTGCATCAGCGGCCCAGGTCGCAGGGCACAGCAGGGACGTAGTCAGGCCTTTCTCTCATGGATTCAGATGGAAGCCTGTGGTGTCAGCGACGTGTGTCTGAGCCCCAAGGGTGACCTAGAAGGCCGCCCCACCGGCGGCAGTCCACGGCGCAGGCGATGTCCATTTGGGCCTTGGTGGCGACAAAAATCTGCCTCCTCAGCGAGTCGCCCAGCAGATGCAGGCCCACCACGCCAATGACCCCCGTCTGGGTCTCATGGCACAACAGGAGGGCGCCGCCGTCAGCGGTCCACCCAGCAGGCGCATGTCGGGGCCCCGGGAACAACAGGGGACTACCCCCCAGCAGGCCGTGTCCCCGATGGGGCCTGCGGCGCTGGCAAAGTCAGACTGGGTCCGAGGGCAACAAGGGACCACCACAGCCTCCGCACACACCGTGATGAGGGCCCGCGGCACAGACAACACCAGTTCGGGCCTCAGGGCCAACAGGGGGTCACCGGTACCAGTACGCTGCAACGCGGAGGAAGTCTCACAGCACCGAACACATCAGGCCATGCCTCATGGGCAACAAAGAGGCTCCAGCAGGGTCAGCAGGAGCGTTACAAGCGGCCCGCGGGCACAGTAGCACCTCGCAGAGCCGCAGCGCCACAAACACTTTGGTCCCACCTCGGGACAGCCGGCAAGCCCAGGGCGACAGCGCCAGTCCTCCACTGTCTCTCTCCGCCTGTGTAAGGCATCAAACTCGGGCCGGCAGTTCACACAGGGGGAGCGGCGATCCGATCAGGACCGGGGGGGCCACACCAAGAGCCCCACACCACAGTCAAGAAGGGCCGGTCATGGACAGCGGACCAGCAATGGACCAAGACTCAGCGCGGCTGCGGCCACCATCTTGAGAATTCCACACGGAGGGTCCGAGAGGCCGGGGCGGCCTGCCGAGCTCCAAAAGCAGCGCCCAATGACCCGAAGAAAGCTTCAGAGGCCCCCAGGCATCCAGGTAGGTGATGCAAGGTGCCAGGCGGTCCAATGGCAGTGGATGGCCGAGCGGATGACGGAGGGGTCAGCGCACACCTAAGGTGCAACCACCATCTTGACGCTCGTACCATTACTCCCTGGGTGCGATATTTAAGATAATATGGGTATATACATACATATTTTAAGTAAGGTCTTCTTTTATTGCAGATTAGAAAAATCATGTGAATACATCACTCAAATGTGCAGAGATACATTACTAAACAGACATGATATTTCTTTCTACTTGTCAAGAGTAAATATTAGATTGATAATCTGAAACACTTTAACAATTTACAAAAACGTACTTTCTGGCTGGGGAAAATAAAAAATATAAAATGTTTTAACTACATTACCCTAAACTGAATAGTTACAGGCAACAGCTTAGGCATTTCCTAAACAGTACAACAAATATGCCTTTTTTACAGTGCAAACTGGAAAACCTCACATTTTCCAACACAACAAAATATATTTCATGCAAAAGATTAACTAATTAGACTCTTGATGCAATGCTTTAAGCATATTCAATGATGGCTCTCCTTTCCTTTTGTTTTCAGACTTTGATAGTCATGTCAGGGGGCCATTCTCTTTTGATGCTCCTGTTATTTTAACACCGGTGGGTGGTAGGCTAGGGAACTCAAGGTGCATAGTTTTGATAATTTAGATGTTTATGCAAGTCTTTTTGTTGCATGTAATGCTGTAGATTCACGTACTCTGCAGAAATCCTGCCATATAGTGTTAGGATCGAACTGTTGCAACTTGTTTTTATTGTAAGAGGTCTTTTGTGTCACAAGGTATCCAGGGCTTCTCTTGTAGTGAATGTGCAAGATTGTTTTCACACAGAAGGTGGGAGAAAGTATGGAGTAGGTTAATATAGTGTCCATGTGTGTTATGTAAATGAATTGGGTGAAAATATCTTTAGCACACACTGGCTTCAGTGCAGACGGATGGGTGCATGTGATTCTACAGCACTACTTGCAAGGAATATATGCTTACAGGGTAAGTAACAATCTTTATCAACTGTATTGAAGTACTCTGCTAAGAGGTGGCTAGCTACTGGATGGTGCAGAGATCTAAAATAGGGCCATCAGCACCGTTGACCATATCTAGCCTGCTGTCTTGCAAGCATTCCCCCACAAGGCCACTGTGCGCCCTGTTTATGGGTGGAGTGAGGTCTGCGGTTGGGGCGGTCAGGTAGGAATCTTTTGGTTTTAAGGTAGCAGGTTTAGATGCATTTGACGATCCACCTAGCTATACTTGCTTTGGATATGGAGTGACATTTATTAAGCTGTGTAAAGACAACACAAAAACTGATGGATGGAGAGAGAGAGAGAGAGAGAGAGAGAGAGAGAGAGAGAGAGAGAGGGGGGGGGGTGTGTGTGTGTTGTGTGTGTGTGTTCTCTCTCTCTCTCTCTCCCTCTCTCCCTCTCTCCCTCCCTCCCTCTCTCTCTCCCTCTCTCCCTCTCTCCCTCTCTCCCTCTCTCCCTCTCTCCCTCTCTCCCTCTGCTACCGAGTCAGCTTCAGCAAAGAATACTGGGTGAGCAATTGTTTCGCATGACGAAAAAGGGACACAACATTGGGTAGAAATTTGGGGTTAGTTCTAAGGACAACTCAGTCATTGAAGACCTGGAAAAAAGAGGCTCCTGCAGTGTAAGAGCATGTAGCTCACCACAAAAGTGTAAGGGATGTAATGGCTACGAGGACAGCAACCTACCAGGAAGGGAACTGTAAAGGGCGAGAGTTTAGTGGCTGGAAAGGAAGGCCCACTTGAGGTGCCAGACTGGGGTAGGAGGCATCCGGGGGGGGGGATGATATGTTAAAGTCTTCCTTGAAGGCATTAGTGACAGGGATTTTGAACAGCAAGGAATGTTCCCTATTCCGCATTAATGCAACTAGGTATAGCCAAATCGAAGTACAGGCTAGTCCAGACTTTTGCAAATGCAAGAGGTAACAAATGAGGTCCTGTACTATTGGTGTCAGAGGGTTTAGGCTGGTTGACATACAATAATGAACAACCCTATTCCACCTAGCAGCATAGCTAGTGAACGAGGTGGGCTCACAGGCTTCCTTGGTCATACACTCTCGAGGCAAGTTAAGCCAATCAAACTCTAGGACATCAGAAGCCAGATGGCTAGGTTGAGCTGCCTGGGGTCTAGGTATGATTCTGCCTTGGTTCTGTGTGTGACTGTCCAGCCTGTTGGGGAGCTTCTTATGTGGAGTAATGAATATTTCTAGAAGGGTTGAGTACAATGGTTGTCTGGCCCACATGGGAGCCACCAGGTTAAGTGAGGGACATTTGCCGCAGTTTAGTGGGAGAGGAGGAAAAGCACATGCAAATGTCCCTGACCAGTTCATCCACAGAGTATTGGCCATGGACTGGGATTTGGAAACCTGAAGGTGAAGTTTAGGCATTCTGCATTTTCGCAAGGTCTATATGTGGGATTTTCCACCAATGGACTTGTGGGTGGAGTTCAATGAAGTGTTGCTGTGTCCTGCTGAGCAGATCTGCAAAGTAACTGTCCACATGGGTGAAGGTCCGTGATTCTGGAGATAAAACACTATGGTCATGTGGTCTGTTCATACAGGACTACCTGCCCTGAATATCTTAGAAAACAGGTTTGAGAGCTAGGTGTATGGCTAAAAGTTCCAGACGGTTGATGTGAAGCCCCTGTTGTTGGGGTGGCCACCGATCCTGGACTGTAATATCGCCTAGATACAACACTACAGCCAGCAAGTAATGCATCTGTGATGATGGTCACCCGCGGAAATGGGTCTGCGAAGGGCCTACCCATCAACAGGTGGTTGCTGTTCCAACACTGCAGAAAGCAATAGGTGCTCACCTTAAGAATGCTAGATCTTCCCAGTGACCCTCTGCTTGTGACCACTGTGCCGTATGGCACTCTTACAGTGAACGCAGATGAAGCCTTGCACGAGGGACTATGGCTATACAGGAGTCAATCATATCGAGGAGGAGCATCACTTCTCACCCTGTAAGAGGCTGGACTGGCTGAAAAAGAGGCAGTAGCTGCTGAGATGTCACTACCCTTTGATCGCTTGGGTAGGTCTTGGCCGTGACTCCTTTTAGGACTCCCCTCAGAAAGGGCTGGATCTAAAGGGGCTGGAGGTGGGGCTTGGCATCATTGACTGTACACTGCAATCAATTTTGTGGAGCATGGAGATGGCAGCTTGAGTGTAGGCTAGGTACTACTATTTGTTTGCGCTCTTGATCAGCCAGTCATCTAGGTAGGGAAAGACGTGAGTTCTCCCCTCCCCTTCTCTAACCCCACCTCTGAGGTGGATGGCTGTCAACGCAAGGCATTTAGTTGAAACTCTTAAGGCCGTGGTGACTCCGGAGGGCAACATTTTGAACTGGTAGTGCTAGCCACTTAAAGCGAAGGTATTGCACATAAGCCAGATGGACAGGATGGTAAAGTAGGCATCCTTCAGGTCTAGTGTAGCCATGAAGTTGATGGAGTGGTCGATGAGGATCTGCAGAAAGTAGAAAGCTTTGCCTCAGTGATGGGGTGTGGGCCACTGGCTCTATGGCCCCTTTGAGAAGAAACACCTGGACCTCCTCCATCGGTAGGGTGAGGTGTTTTGATCTGAGGACGTATGAACAGAGTAGGATGTTTAGTGGGGTTTAGGCAAGCTGAGGGCAGTAGCCATGCTCGTAAGTAGATTGAACAAACCGTCTGGGGTCATTTTCTCCAGCGGGTAAGAAATCGATGGAGCCTCTCCCCGAAAGATGCAATGAGATTAGGGTAATGCAGGGCAACTCAATGTTTGGAGGTAGCGACTCCCTTGGATGGAGTGCTTCTGCCTCAACCCTTCAAATGATTACCTTGGAGGGAGGCCCTGGTGTACTCTCTATTGAGTAAACAGGTGTATTAGTTGTGGGGGCAAAACCCCACATCAAGTAATAATCATAATCCTAGTCAGGGTGAACTATTAAAGTCACTAAATAAACCTCAGCTCCACGCCCTGATAGCGGTGACACAGAGCAGACATGCCTAACTTAGAGGCAATGTGTAAAACATTTTTGCAATACTAAAACAGTAATAAAGTAAAAGTTTTAAGTAGAGATGGCGCCAAGAAGCACAAAGTGCCAATGATAGTTAACTGTCGCCGTAGACCCAGGTGTGTCAAATATTTTTTGTAGTGAGAGCTACTTTTGATCAGTGAAAATCACGGTCAGCTACCAAAGGCCAAGCAACTTTAAACCTAATTTCCATGTAGACAGACACTATATTTAAACCAAATACTTAAGAGTTCCCTAGCCAGAAACAAAGATGACAATGATGCCAGAATGAATGCCACAGTGCTTCAAGACATTTCAATTATCAGCGGTCACCAAAATAATTATAAATGCAGCTCAAGTAAAATACAAAAAGGAAGATCAATCTTACCTTCAATATGGTTCTGCATGATGTCCTCTAATGCTGTGTAATCTGGTGGTTTCAGAGGGCAATTCTGATGAAGCCATTAGTAGTCACAGTGTGGCAGTTAGACCGGTGCAAAACTTCGCAGAATTTCAAGTGTGTTTCAAAGGGTTGCTACTCTTCTATTGCAGCTCTGACAAGATCTCCATGTTTGTCAGTGTCCAAATGAGCTCAACTTCAGCTTTGTTTTATGCAGCTATTTAGCGCACGAAGGAAAGAGCCGCATCTGCCCTCTACTCTGCATTCCTTGAGACGGTTATGTTACAATTTCACTTTAAAGTTTTTATGGCATCAGTTATGTTGTTGATTATATTCTCACTGCTCCCTTTACTTTTGGTGTCAGCAAGCATTGTTTTGTTCTTGTTCAACTCATACAGAAATTGCAAGATGCTGAAGATTCCTCTCTCCAGATACATTTTTCGAAGTGTCAGTAAAACACCGGATTTGTTTGTGTCAGTTCAACCGATAAAAAAAAAACCTTGAAAGTTGCATAAAACAAAACATCTCTACTATATCAGTGAGAAACTTGACACTGCCTGGCATCGGCCAATCCCCTGTAATCTGGGGTATAGCCTGAGAGGGCAACTCTGATGCAGTCATTCAAATGATCGCCAGTCAGACGTGTTCGCAACTTGGATTTTACAAAGTTCATATCAGAGAAGGTTGATTCACAAAGATAAGTGGAGCCAAACAGGGAAAAAAGTTTCATTGCAGCTGTGCGGATGTTCTTGTACTTTTCAGCATCCACAAGACTCCAAAAATTCAAGTCCGATTGTCTTGCTTTCAATTCAATGTCATTCTGAAGAGTGACAATCTCCATCTCCATGGTGGCAGAGTCCAGGTTGAGCAGCACACTAATTTGTTCAGAAATGTCACTAACATCCACTTCCATGAAGGGGTTTGAAGTAAACATCACACAGGGCTCTAGTAGCTCAAAATCACTAAATCGTTCCTCAAACTCTTGATAGAGCCTCATCAGAAGGCTAATATATTTCTCAATGTCCAGGAGCTCAGGTGCAGCATTATTTTCTGAAAAGATTTGGAGCACAGAGGGAAAGTGCTGCATCTTCCTTTTCTGCACATGCTGCATGAAAAGGTTAAGTTTTGATTTGAATGTTTTTACAGAACTAATCATGTTGGCGATTGTCTTCTTTTTGCCTTGTAATTCACAGTTCAAGACATTTAATTTTTGTGTTACATCTGTCAAAAATGCCAAATCTAGCAACCACTCAGTGCTTGATAACTGGGGGACATCTTCATTTCTAGACTCCAGGAAAGCTTTCACTTCAGGCAATAGCGAAAGGAATCTACGCAGTATATTTCCCCTGCTAAGCCATCGGATCCGAGTGTGCAGCAACAGGTCACCATATTCAGCTGATATTTCTTCAACGAATACCTTAAAGCTTTGGTGCTGCCTGGCCTTTGTCCAAATTAAATTAATAATTTTAACAACAGGAGTCATCACATGATCAAAACCCATTACCTTGGCACATATCGCCTGTTGATGTATAATGCAATGGTAGCTCAGTAATGGAGGGAAATCAGGATCGGCTTTACAATTGGCAATGAAACCAGAGTGATGTTCTATCATTGTGGGTGCCCCGTCAGTGGTTATTGCCACTAACTTTTCCAATGGTACATTTTGTTTAGCAAGATAATTCTTCACCTCATTGTGAATGTCAGCTCCCCTAGTTGTGGTTTTCAGAGGCAGTAAAGTTAAAAATTCCTCTTTGTCTGTGAAATCTTCAAAAACCATTCTAACAAACATTGCCAACTGGTCAATATCAACGGATTCATCACACTGAATAGAAAAATATTTACATGTCTTTAAATCCCGATCTAGCTGCTCTATCATGTTGGCCGATAATGCGGATACCCTTCTTGCAATAGTGTTGGCTCCTAACTGCACACCTGAAATGGCAGACATAATGTCACGGCTATTGTTGAAATCTTTAAATAAGGACTCTGCTATTACAATCATTGCTTCCTTCACAATAGCTCCATCTGAAAATGTTGCTTTGTTCTTGACTAAGTGATGAGTAACTACGAAAGAGGCTTCAGTTGCTGAATTAGCTTTCTTAGTTGGCTTTGTAATAAAAGAATGCTGTGTCTGCAATGCAGCTTTTAGGTCACTCACTTTTTGTGACCTCACATTGCTTCCTTTAGGGAACATCCTCTCAAAATGCATGTGCATTGTTAAAAAATGCCTCTCAACATTGCTTTTTTTCGACACTGCAATTTTTGCGCCACAAATTAAACACGTACATTTGTCTTCAATTTGGGTAAAAAAAAAATTGTTCTCCCACTCTGGATGGAAGTAGTAGGTCTTACACTTTCGCATTTTGGATGGACCTCCTTCTTCATCCATAATTATAAATATCAGTGCTGTAAGGAAGAGTAGAAATGTATGAGGTTACCAGCCATGCTTCTCATGCAAGAATGACATGAACACAACTTCAGAAGCATAGTGTTTCAGGCAATCTGTGAATAGCAACCAGCCTGGCAAGCAAACAGCACAGTTGGAAATGTAATTAATAATTCACACCAACCATCTTTAATCAAAAAAATAAACACTCCTGGGTGGCTGCTTTTCACAAAATCAGGGCTTTGAACTATGATGTGAGCAAGGAAAATGAGCTTCTCTTCCTCATGGTTAAAAGCAATGTGCATAATTGTGCATTCGGCAACTTCCTCCACCCCCTGGGCTCTGATGTCTCTGTACATGCTGCACTATTGATAACTATGTACCCGTGCAGTAAAGATCTTATTGCACAACTTCGGACATTTAATGGATCATCCTAATCCCCCTACACCCTCACTGATATAATGTGTCCACAGAGCACACTGCTAAAGTAAAAATAATTTTTAAGGTGGTTTCTGCCAAGAAAGCCTTGGTCCAGAGCCTTATGGTGCAATATCTGTGATCCTATTTCTTCTGATTCATCAACCACCAAAGGTAGCTTGAGATAGTTAGGGCCAATGGGAAATACAGCAAAGAGCGGCAAATAGGGGATCAACTAACATTTGGAAAGGTGCCTTCCACTGTGTGGCAACACGTACTGCTGCCTTTTGAGTAAAGTTTGATTCAATTGAGCTAGAAAATCTACAGATTATCAAGCACATGGATTTTGTGGCAAATACATATTTAAGAGGGGACACCCCTAAAAATCACAGAATTTTAGTGGCTCTATATATATGACAAATTCGCATTTCACCTGCAGTGGTGTTTAAACCCACTGATCCATCTTAAACTGGATTGGGGGGGGGGTTCGGGGGGGGGGGACTATGACAAGGCTGAACACATATGTGTGTAAGAATAGGAAATATGTTTTAGTGCCTATGATCCTGTGTGATCTGTACTTGTGGCCCAGGACATACCTCAGACTCTCACCACATGTGACACCATTACATGTATAACAGAAAAACAGCCATTTCTTTAAATGGGAGAAATTTGGAGTGAAGTAACGTGTTCCATAAGATGGAACACGTTCCTTCACTCCAAATTTCTCCCATTAAAAAAAAATGCTGTATTTTTCGGTAATAAACATGGCCCGATGCCTACCGGCCATTGGAAGCAAGAAGTCTGCTGTTTGTAAATGCAGCACTTTTAAATGAGAGTAGATTAAAATGAAGAGTTAATTTTGTTGGAATCCAGCAAACTCTTCATTATAATTTTCTACCAGTTCAAAGGATCGCATTTACAAACAGCAGTCATCTTCCTCCCAGTGTCCGGTAGACACTGTGCCATATTTAGAACCCAAAAATACGGCAAATTTGTATTAAATGGAAGAAATTGAAAGTGAAAAAAAAAGTTTAAGACATAATTGCCTTTAATGAATGTATAGAAAACTTCGTTTTATTAAACGTTTTTCTTCATTTTCAATTTCTCCCTTTTAAAAGAACATCTATATTTTTCTCTTTAAAACGGCCCTGTATCTACCAGCTACTGGGAGCAAGATGCCTGCGATTGTACATGTGTCACTTTTAAACGAAGAGTTAACAGTTAACTTTTCATTTTAACTTTCTCCCATTTAAAAGCATTCACACATAGCATCTTGCTCTCACACTACCATAATAAACAATATCGCTGCTTTTTGTCGAAGTCATTACGCTTCATGTGGATGGCTTCTATTTACTAAGCCCTTTAGATCCTATTTTGCATTTAGCACCAAAGACCTATTTGCAAGCGAGGTTCCTACCAAGAAGCATTATTCCTCTTCAGCATACAGAGAAATGATGCCCTCCTTTTAGCAGTTTACTGAGATGTTTCATATTCCATCTGCACCTACAACCCCAGGCTTCCCATCTGAAGTGACACATTACAGAATTTAATGCGAATAAAGGGCCTAGCAGAGGTTACATTCTGGAATAGACAGTCTATAATTCTCTTTCCCACCTTAAAGCAGTTTTAATACAGTCTTAAATCCTGAAAATGTCTCCGTATGTCAGGCTCAGTCATCTTGGAAGTAGCTCTGAGCATATTGTGACTCCCACATTTAACCTTATTCAAAGTCTTATGGTAAAAAATACGGAGACTCTTGTTTTAGATACATACTTCTGCACCAACAAGGGCATTGTTGCTAACGACCTTATCTTCCATACGAATAAATGTGCCCAATGGAGAAATACCTTCCACACTATGCTTAATATTTCTACAATGAAGAAAACTGTGTATGCCATCAAATTGACGGTCATTGCTTCAGACCTTCATCCTCTGAATGCCACCATTACTATTTATAATAATGGTAATATTCTTATTCAATCCACTGACGCGTATCTAGATATTTTTGATAGGCTTTCCCCTACTCTAAAGAAAGCAGTAAATATTAGCACCACACTCTCTGCCTCCTCCCATCGACAAAACTTAGACGTCTCCTTAACGCCTCCCTCTCAGTTTACCTGTTCGGACTCTCTAAATCGGACAAATGTCGCTTCTGTCTTGGGACCTATCTCTCCTGATATTTCGAATTTACCAGACTTTCGCAATCGGACAGATATCGCCCCGGTCTTGGTGCCTATCTCCCCTGACACTTCTATTACAGGTTTTCATGGGTCCTCTGGACCATGTGTGTTAGGTCTGCTCTCAGCCCCTGTCATCAGTGGGACTGAACCCTCCAGTAATCACCGCCAACTAGTCCACCTGCCTGAAACCACTCCTGGTCCCGTCAGACCAGAAGACTCACACTTAGTCCTCTATACCGATCACTCCACTTCAATGTTACACTTGATGGATAGCACAACATTGGATGTCTCCAATATTGTCCCCCTCCTGCACACACAGGGGATAGCCTAGTCCCCAGTCACCTATTACCCGCTGCAGCATCTGAGGGAATTCTCACACCTGCTTCACTCATATCGCCTATACATTCACACATAGAGGATGGACCAGACTCCACTCATCTACTACCTACCACAATATCTGAAGGAACCCCAACAGTGGCTACACTCTTCTCGCCTAACGCATCATTGAACCCAATGACCCTTCCCCAATCCCAAGTGGGGAGCTACTATGCCACTCCTGCAATAGACATGCACATTGATACCATGGACAATTCGTCTCCCCAAACAGTTCATACACCATCACCTATTACTTATTCTCCCATTTCTGTCCTGATTGACCAAATTAATGAGCTAGCCTCCAGCATATCTCATCTTAAGGATGATATGCTTAATCTTTCAACCACCACAAAAGATCTTCTTATCCTACATAGAGCCACCAATGACACAGTGAATATGATCAGTCTCCAAACGAGTAACTATTGCCCCACTAATGTTCCCATTGACAACTCTATTCAACACAAACAAAATTATGCCCAACCTTGTATACCTACACCCTATGTCTCACTACCAATTAACACAATTCCTGTTAGTTTACTCTCCGTTTCTGGTTCAAAGAGACCAAGCGATCATCTTTCCGACAGCGACATTGATGACCTTCTTATATCCTATGCCCTGGATTCTGACAATAGTAAGCCTCTGGGCAGCGCTATTCAATCCATTGTATCCAACCCCCTCAGAGAACCTACACTTAATAACAGAGCTGTTAACAGAGATAACCTCACAAACATCAATTTAGGACTGACTGCTCCAATCCCCTCGTTCAACAAGCTGAAGTGTGGGCTTTTAAATTGTAGATCTGCCAGCAAACATGCTACTGATATCTTCAATCTCATTTTAGATGACAACTTAGACATTCTGGTCCACACAGAAACTTGGCTAAATAGCTCCTCATCTCCCATTCTCGACCTACTGGTTCCTCCCTCCCATGATCTAATTCGACTTGATAGGATTAAGAAAATTGGTGGAGGGGTAGCCTGCATTTATCGTAACTCACTTTCAGTCAAACAAGCGGACTCCATTGAACTATCTTCGCGTGATTATCTTAGCATCAATATCTCAGATTCTAAGCGCATCACTTGCAAGTTACACAGAATTTACCACCCGCAAGGTGATAATTTGACTTGTATTGATGAGATTATGGAGATCATGGCATCCAATTCCAACTCCCTAGTTCCTCATATTTTCTTAGGTGATTTCAACCTTCATTGGAATAATGCAAATGATCATATTGTTGGCTGTTTTAAAGAATTTCTATCAGAGCAGGAATTATCCCAATTCTGTGACAGCCCAACGCATAACAAGGGAGGGACTCTGGACCTCATCAATGCAAAAGCTAACATCATTCTACTGGAATCCATCACACCCTGCGATTGGTCTGATCATTACTGCATCCTCTTCTCCATCAATACTGAAGTTATGCATAAAAGGGGTACAACCATCAAAGTTAAAGCAATGGAAACGGAATCTACAAAATATAAATCCCATTTCCTTAGTAAACGAGTGCAACTCCGCTCTGACCCTCACGACGGACATAACTGATGTACATGAGCTTAAAACCTACTACAATGACAAGATACTTGAAACTCTGGACTCCACAGCGCCGCTACAGGAAAAAAATGTCTCCACTAAGATTTCCAAGCCTTGGTTCCATGAAGACCTGAACTTGGAACGCAGACAGCTTAGAGCTGCTGAACGTCTTTGGAAATCGGCTCCTACCTCTCTCAACCTGGATCATCTCAGAAAAGTAAGGAATTCGTACAATAGGAAGATTCTTAAGGCGAAGGCAGACTTTTTCCAAACTCAGCTGAACCTAGCAAGTAACCGACCAAAAAAACTCTTTGAAATTATCAAGCAACAATCTTGCAATACAACTAACTACAGCGAGTTAAATGACCTGGCCACTCCTTCATGTGACGAGCTTGCCATTTTCTTCCATGAAAAGACTAGAGCTATTGCGCTAGACATCCAATCAAAGTTAACCCCCCGCCAACCTATGGCACTAAACCCCAAACTGGACGGTTTATCTGAAGCTCATTCTAATTTTATCAACCCAAGGGAAGTTGCAAAAAACAACGCCTCCTGGCACACCTTCGCGCCAATCTCTCAACAAACTATCTACAACACTCTCCAAGCATTCAACCCTTCCAATCTTTTCTCGGATCCCTTGCCACCTGCCCTTTTCAAGATCAGAAAAACTTCTATACTACCATTATGGTCTAAAATTGTAAATGCCTCCCTGGCTCAAGGTGTCATTCCGAACTGTCTTAAAATAGGACAGGCCACTCCTATTCTAAAGAAGGCTGACGCTTCTTCATCTGATCCTAACAACTACCGTCCTATAACCAATATCCCCAGCTTGGCTAAACTATTGGAGAAATGTGTTCAAATACAATTATGTAATCACATTGAGAACTCCAACCTCTTAGACAGTCACCAATCGGGTTTCCGAAGTGGACACAGCACAGAATCTGCACTCACGCATATTATGGATGATATACTAATCATGCTTGATCGAAACGAGTCATGCCATTTGATACTTCTCGATCTGTCATCCGCCTTCGATACGGTCAAGCACGACAAGCTCCTAGCCCTATTGGAAAGAAGGATGGGCCTCTCGGGCATTGTACTACAGTGGTTCTCCTCCTTCCTGAATAACAGATCTCAAAGATTCAAAATGAAGAACTCACTCTCGCAACCCTCCATGGTCACTCTTGGTGTGCCCCAGGGATCTGCCCTCTCACCCATTCTCTTCAATTTGTTAATGGAGCCCCTGGCAAATGCTCTGAAGTCTGCGAACATTCTATATCACCTATATGCGGATGACACCCAGCTATACCTTAAAATCACCTCGCCAGATGACTTCATTGGTCTTAATACTGTGCCTCTGAACACGCAAAGCTGGCTCACCAACAACCATCTGATGTTGAACACCAAAAAAATAGAATTCATTCTCATCTCACCACCAAACTACACTCCAAAGATAGATCTTTGGTTAAAACACCTAACCTCCTTTGACTGTGTCCCCCTCATCATAGACTCGGCGAAATCCCTAGGTGTCACCATTGACAAACATTTGAATATGCAGTCGCACATCGCTACGGCCACCAAGGGGGCTAATCACAAAATGAGTATACTAAGGAAACTTAAACCCTACCTCCCTCAGGCTGACTTAAAAGTTGCTGTACTAGCTCTTGTGCTACCTAGATTAGATTACGGAAGCACCACCCTCTCTGGTCCCCCGAAATACAGGCTTACACCGCTGAGAGCAGCTCTGAATGCTGCTGCCAGACTGGTATCAGGAACCAAAAGAAACAGCCAAATCTCACCAACCTTGAAAGCACTGAACTGGTTGCCGTATGAAGCAAGAATACACCTTAAAGTAGGGTGAATACACCCAGCTACTTGGCACTAAAGTTGGAAAAATCTGGAGGCTGCAGACAACTACGAAGTGCGAGCACTCTACTTCTGAAACCCCAATTCTTCCGGAAGAAGAGAACAGGCTGTAAAGATTTGGAACTCTCTACCACCCCTAGTGCTGGAATCACCTCCCTTACTGTATTCAAAAAGGAAGTAAAAGTCTACTAATGAACAAATTCATATCCTAAATTTAAGTATGGGTTGTATTTGATTGCATGTCTTTTCATCACATCCCCCACAATTGTTGCTGATTAATGTTTTCGATGGATGTAGATCTGTTTTAGCTCTTCACATTTTTATATCTACCTTTAATCGATCTAGGAATTTGATTGGCTGACATCATAATGTCTAATGTACGTTGTTCTGCAGATGCTATTGCTGGTCCTTTAACTTTTCTATGTTTATACTTTTCATTTATATCTCTATTATGACAAATTGACATTTTGTTTGTGTTGACTACCTCTTCCACTGTTATTCTTCTATTGTAAAGCGCTCTGATACCCTTGTGGGTCACGTTCGCGCTATATAAGACTTTATAAATAAATAAATATAGGGGAAAAAAAACAAATGCCCTCCAGGCCAGACCATTACACCAATTCACACTGCAAATGGTTTTTATTCAAACGATGATGACTGTTCATCAACTCCACAGTAATATAATGTTAGGAACCGCACCTACATTCGATCTTTAAGCCTAAAATAGAAATGTGCAATGTCATTCCGGGTTATTACAGTAAGTGCACTTACTAAGTAAAGAAAATACAGATTATTTTTATTGGGTGCAATTCAGAGGAAATATATGATGCTTATTATCATTTGCCAGCAAATGCACAGAAGATCATTACTCTTTTCTATTTTAGGCTTTCAGCTACTATTATGTCAAACACACCAAAATAAATCATGCACGGAAGATCATTACACTTTTCTATTTTCAAGAAGAGCTAATCCTGTTTGTAATTAAAGCATGACAATTCAGGCCTTGAAAAATCATGAAATTGTTACTAGGCCAGCTGGTCTACTAAACTAAGGGCCAGATGTAGGTGTCCAAATACCGGTCGGAAACGGCCGAAAATACCGATTTTCTGCCGTTTCCGACCGGTATTTGGACATTGGTATGTAGGGGTTTGAAAAACCTACAGATTCTGTAATTTTACCGAATCAGTAATTTTACAGAATCGGTAAAGTTACAGAATCGGTAAATTTATCGATTCTGTAAATTTTACCGATTCGGTAAAATTACCGATCGGTAAAAATGCCGAATCTGTAATTTGCTATGTAGGTAGCACTGTTAACATAGCATGCTACAGGCCATTCAGGATTCGGTATTTACCATGTCATACTATTACATGGTAAATAACGAATTCCTGTGTACATGCACATCTGTGCATGTACACCTGTGCCATGTGACACACAGACATGCCCTTAGGCTTGTGTGCCACATGGCACACAAGCCTGCAACAGGGGTGCAACAGGGTGTCAAAGTGACACCCTGTCCCCCTTGTAAAATCGGTAGTTACCAATTCAGTAATTACCGATTCGGTATTTGCTATGGAATCCTATGGGCTTCAAGGACCATAGGATTCCATAGCAAATACCGAATCGGTAATTACCAAATCGGTAATTACCGAATCTTACCGATTCGGTATTTTTACCGATTTTTTTACTTACATAGCAATTACCGAATAGTAAATACCGAATAGTAAATACCGAATCGGTAAAATTCGGTATTTACCATTCGGTAATTTGCTATTACCTACATCTGGGCCTAAATAGTCTAAATCGACCTAACTGTAATGTACTTGACCCATAAACCGCTCTCATAATTTCATGCTAGGCAAATATTTTATTTTGCAGCGCCATCTTTCTCTTCCTTATTACATATGAGAGCACCTTCCAATATGTGAGTCCAGCAATCCTGCTGTACAAAAAAAATCAATTTGGTTTGATTTAATAGACTAAACATTTGCTACATGCTGAAGAAACCCAAGGCGGACCCGAGCGACCTCGAACTTCCGGCCCATCTCCCTACTTTCGTTCCCGGCTAAGGTCATCGAAAAGATTGTCAACATCCAGCTCACACGCTACCTGGAAGACGACAACATCCTCGACCCCTTCCAGTCAGGCTTCCGCAAGAACCACAGCACCGAGACCACCCTCATCGCCGCCACAGACGACATCAGAATCCTACTCGACAACGGCGAGACAGCAGCCCTCAACCTCCTGGACCTCTCCGCTGCCTTCGACACCGTCTACCATCACACACTACGCACACGCCTCTACGACGCAGGGATCCGCGACAAGGCCCTGGACTGGATCACCGCCTTTCTCTCCGACAGAACTCAAAGATTCCGCCTCACCCCGTTCCACTGCGGAATCACCAAAACCATCTGCGATGTCCCGCAAGGATCATCCCTCAGCCCGACGCTCTTCAACATTTACATTGCTCCACTCACACGCATCGCCAGACTTCACAACCTCAACATAATCTCCTATGCCGACGACACCCAGCTGATCCTCTCCCTCACCAACGACCCCCTCACCGCCAAAGCCAACCTCCACTGCGGTATGAAGGCAGTCGTCGACTGGTTGGAAGAAAGCCGGCTCAAACTTAACACAGACAAGACAGAGATCCTCATCCTCGGACCCAACCCCTCAGCCTGTGACGACTTCTGGTGGGCCACATCCCTGGGCACCGCCCCTACACCAACCAACCACGCACGCAACCTGGGTGTCATCCTCGACTCAAAACTCACCATGACCAACCAAATCAACGCAGTCTCTTCAACCTGCTTCTACACCCTCCGCATGATCTATAGATGGATCCCTACAGACACACGAAAAGCCGTCACCCATGCCCTCATCAGCAGCAGACTCTACTACGGCAACGCCCTTTACGCCGGAGCCCCGTCCAAGCTCATCAGCAGACTTCAAAGAATCCAGAACGCCTCTGCACGCCTGATCCTTGACGTCCCCCGCCGAGACCACATCACCCCCCCACCTGAAAAACCTGCACTGGATCCCCGTCGACAGAAGAATCACCTTCAAACTCCTGACCCACCCACACAAGGCACTCCACAACACCGGCCCAGAATACCTCAACAACCGACTATCATTCTACGTACCCAACAGGAGACTCCGCTCCGCCGACCTCTCACTGGCCGCTGTAACACGCATCCACAGGACCACCTCCGGGGGTAGGTCCTTCTCCCACCGCGCCGCCAAGACATGGAACTCCCGCCCTCTCTTCCTATGACAAACAGGAGACCCTCAGACCTTCAGGAGACTACTCAACACCTGGCTCTTCGACCACTAGCTGCAGCCACCCCCCCCCCCCCCCCCAGCGCCTTGAGACCCTCTCGGGTGTGTAGTGCGCTTTATAAATTGACTGATTGATTGAATAAGAATCTAGCCCACTTATAGGTTACATATGACCTCCGACTTTCCTCTTAGTTCACTAATATCATTGCCATCAAGTCAGGGGCGGAATGTATCTTAATTCATCTTTAAAAACCCACTTTTAATAAATATATTACTAAGCATGAGGTAATTTACAAACAGCACATTTTCCTTTTTTTTTTTTTTTTTAATCTTTTTATTAATAGTTTTTGTTTTTCCCATGGCACGACATTGTTATAAACAAACTATATCACAATGAGAAAAAAAACCACAGAAAAATAGTGACAAACAGCAGACCATATTCTCTAACAAAAAAACAGAAAATTAAAGAAAAAGAATAAAAAAATGAATATAATCAAAAGAATATTCCATTCTATTATATTCCATAGCTTCACTTATAACAGTTAAATCATACTCAATTATCTAGCTTTTATGTCTCTCCCAATATTATAATAGTAGCATTTAGGTACAATATTTCTTACCCTAAATCATCCAGATTTTACCCACAGCTGATTTTTATTCTATTCTCCATCTTTCCAACATGTAATGGGGTCCCAGATTAACCTACCCAACTTCCTTCCCCTTTTCCCTTTCCGTGCATAGATCTCTTTCTCCAGATTATATATTGTTATTAATTTTGCCAACCAGTTATGAAAGGTAGGGGGAATAGGGTCGATCCATGCAGCCGCTATACATAATCTCATAACTGATAGTGCTACAAATAAAAATTCCCTCCCCCTTCCTAGTACAGCATCCTTCACATTTACTCCTAATAGTATTGTTCCTGGAGTTAAGGCAATTTCTGATCCTAGAATGTTGTTTATGAATCTTTCTATACCTTTTTTAAGTGTATCTAGATGAGGACATGTTGCAAATACATGCTTTAGATCAGCTTCCGGACTTCCACACCTATAACACTTAATTCCCACCGTGCTTCCCCATTGTGCTAATCTTACAGGGGTATGATATAAGTGATATATTGTTTTGTAATGTTGCGCCTGTAATGCTGCCGAACATAACAAAGAATGTCCCATTTCTAAAGAGAGACCAAAGCTTTCCCCACTAATTTTGAGATTGTCTTTCCATTTTTTACTCCATTTATCACAATCATCTTGTTTTCAATTCAATTTATAGACTTTATTCGGTTCTTAAAAAGACACCATAAAAGCACAGATACAATATACATACACAAGTTAAAAAGCAATATTAATAATGTTCAATTTAAAAAGTATGAATGTTAAAATTTTATGTACTTGATGGGGGGGGCCAGGATAGTGTTAAAAAATTTAAATGTCCAAATCCATTAAGGGACAATGTCTCTGGTAGTCCTCAGTCTTGTTGCGATCCGAATGAAATTTATCGTGCAAAATAGGGTGAAAGCGTCCTCGGCTTCCTGTAGGAATCTCAACGCCAGTTTCGCGTGCTTAAATTTTAGCTCTTTCAGGATACCCACCAGGAACTTACGTCTTGGTGTCGCGTAAAATGGACACAGTAAGACAAAATGAAGGGTATCCTGCGGAGATCTATGATCGCAGCCGCAGGTACCCTTCTCCTCCACTGTGTGGGTAAATCCAGATGGCACTGCAAGGATGTGGTGTAACATGTTGATTCTAAAACGGGTTATGAGGTAGCGATCCTGCGCATTGTACATGACCCTTAGGTAAGGTTCCATGCCTTGCTTCGGTGTGAGATTATTGTAAGAGAGATTGGTAGGTTTAAGCCTCTCTTTTTCTGCCCTTGTTAACTTCAGCTGAGTGAGGAAGAGTTTTTTTACCAAAGTTTTACACTCCGGAGTTAACGAGTCGGGGGCTAAGAAGTATTTAGAGCAGCCAATCTCTGTTAGCGACTCTTTAACAAATTTCAGCCATGGGATTACGTGGCCTTTGTCTCTTTTGAGGCAGTCCTCGATAATTTGTCTGGTTAGGGCCGCCTCGGGATTGGTCCATACCTTCACCCAAGCCAGAAGGGGTTTAATTTTGATTTTGTCCTCCAGGAAAGGTTCTCCCAGCTCTTCATGTATGATGTGTGCCGAAACACTCTGTGGGACTTTTAGTATTCTTCGTAGGAATTTGTTTTCTTCTGTCTGGAGTGGCTGAGCTTTTTTACCCAGAAAGCCCCACACTTCCGCTCCATAACTTACTTTCGCGCAGCAGATGGATCTGTACAAGGTCAGGATTTGTTCCGGGGACCATTTCCCTAGTCTCTGCCCATACCCCATGATGGCTCCGACTGCGGCCGCCAATTTGGTCGAGTGTTTTTCAATCAGGGGTTTAAACGATAAATCATGATCGAATAACACCCCTAGATATGTGAAGGACTTCACCTGGTCTATTTTGTGTGACCCGATGTTATAGGTAAAAGATCCTTTTATAGGTTTCCCTGATGTCATTACGAAGGACTTTTCCAGGTTTGTTGCCAGGTCCAATTTGTCCATGAATTTGACAAACCCGTCAATTAGTTTTTGCAGGCCCAGGGGAGTTCTCGAGAGCAAAACCGCATCATCGGCATAAAGTAGTACGGGTACAGCTCGATGACCGATTTGGGGTGAATCAACTTTAAGTTTAAGAAGGTCCTGTTCCAGTGCATTAATGTAAATGGAGAAAAGGAATGGGGCGAGGATACATCCCTGCCTTACTCCACTATTGCAAAAAAAGGGATCGGTCTTTTTTCCTTCCTGGCTGTATCTCACACTTGCTGAGGTATTGCAATGTAGGTTTTGTAAGGTATCAACTAATGAATGATCCACGCCTAGATCCATTAGCATAGCCCAGAGCTTTCTCCTATTTACGCGGTCGAAGGCCGCTGAGAGATCCATAAACCCCATATGTATTGACCCCCTCCCGGCGATGGTATATTTTGCAATCAGGAGATATAAATTTAGGCATTGGTCGGTGGTGGATCTGCCTTTCCTGAAGCCGTATTGGATTTCGGAGAGAATTTGTTGCTCCTCTGCCCAATCTTGCAATCTTGATAGGATGACTCGACCCAGGACCTTAGCTGTCACGTCGATGAGCGAGATGGGTCGGTAACATTGGGGGTCGTCCCGATTGCCTTTTTTGTAGATAGGGACTATGGTCGCCGTTGACCAGGACTGGGGGAGGCCTACCTCCGCTGCCTCGTTTAGCACCCTCGTGAGTAACGGAGCCCATAGGTCTGGTTTGCTTAGGAATAGGTCTGGTGGTATTCCGTCCGGGCCCGGCGCCTTATTTTTGCTCAGTCCGGTTATTCCTAATTCGACCTCCTTTAAGGTGAAGTTTGGTTTAGCGGACTGATGGACCTTCGATAGCTCCTCTTGGGGTGCTTGGTTTGAATGGTTGTATAAACTCTGGAAATGTTTCTGCCATTGCTCCGGCAAGATGGTGTTCAAGATTTTTGGGGCCCCTTGGTCCTGGAAGCAGGGGGCATTGATCACTTTCCAGAAGGCGGTAGAGTCCTTTCTTTCTGCGGCATCCCTTAGATCTTCCCAAGCCTGGTTTTGTATACTCTGCTTTCGTGCCTTCACCGCTTTTTTATATTCGGCTCTGTTTTTTGCCACCTTCATTTTGTCCCTTGGTTGGGCGTGTAGACTGACCTTCAGGTTTTTCAGCGCCTTTGTGCATTTAGGATCAAACCAGCGGGGGTTTGTAGAAATATTGATATTCGCTCCTTTGGTTTGAAGGGAATTATTTACAACCTGCGCGATTTCTTCAAATGCCTTCACCACCGCACCTCCAGTTACGCAGGGGTCGAGACATTTATCGATCGCTGCTGAGGCTTCACATAAGAGTTTTTTATAAAAACAGTTCCCATCAATTTTGGCCCATTTAATTCTTCTACCCTGGTTCACTGCTCTTTCCAATATAACCGGTCTCTTTTCCGCTGGAAAGACAAAACCTTCCATTTTAATGATCACCGGATTGTGATCACTGAAGCTACTGGCCTCAATGAGGATTGTACTGATAAGACTTTTTAAGTTAGGAGAGACTAATGCAAAGTCAATATAAGAATGACAGCCTCTGCCTTTAAATGTTGGAGTTAGTTCTCCTCTCTCATTTAGAATGGCAAGGTCCAGGGTTTGGGTAAGGTTATGCCTTTTCATTAGTCTTTCTAGGTCCCAGCCCTCTGATGAATGGGTGAAGTGTGGGCCTTTCATAATCGTGCATTTTGACCAGTCATTATTAGAGGGTAACAGATTCTCGCAGAGGTGACAAGTTAAAATCTCCCATTAGAATTAAATTCATGGGCTTTGGTGTCTTAGATAAAAAGTTCAGACAATTTTCAAGTTCTTTTATAGCTACGCCCTTCTCCGTAATAGCCGGTGTGTTATACCAGTTCATTAGCAGGAATGTTAAACTTGGTGAGGTGAACCTTAGTACCTGAAGATTACGTGTGACCCATTTGGTATTGGACCAGGTGCCATTAATGTCTAAGTGGACGTAAATCGCGAGCCCCCCACTCGCTCTCCCTGAGGTTGCTTTTTTTGCAGGGACAAAGAAGCTTTTGTAGCCCTCCATACTATAGTCGTGCGGTTCAATGACCCAAGTCTCTTGGAGGCATAGGATATGGAATTTCCTTATGTAGCTGAGCCAGTCCTGAGATGTGAACTTAGTCGCTAGCCCTGCGATGTTCCAGGTAGCTATTAATAGGTTATCGTGAATCATTACCTTGGGAGTCCTTCTACCTTCACCTATCGATGGACTTAACTGTTTACCCTTAGCAGGTACGGTGGCCCGGCTTGTTTGCGGCCCGGGGTGGGTGGCGATTCTTCTTTCGGAATTTGTCCCCTCCCCTGTGCCCTGGGTACTGTTTGGTGGTGTACTCCTACCTTCTGTGGTGTGCACTAGGCCCATAAAGTCAAGTTGTCCGAAGGCTGCTCCTTCTTCCGCCCTTAATGGTGTGAAGCTTGGTTCGTTCCTGCTTTGGATTTTTGTTGGAAAACGGTCCATTCTCTGTCAGTCCACCCCTTCAAGTGTGCTGAACCTGTTCCAATGGGCGTACTGCATTAATGAGGAGTCATAGGTAGGGAATACAGGGAATGCAGGGTTTGGCCTTTGCCATTGCGGTGGGCCATATTGGAAACCCAAGTGCGGTGTTCTGTTGTGGTTGAAGTTCTGCCTCGGCCTTTGAGGTGCCAGGGGATAGAAGTAAGATAGATGGACCGGGTGAATTTGTGAGCGGGTGTAACTCGGGGGGGCGTTGCAGATGAAGTTGACTGCTGCCATGTCTCTGAAATTCACCGTGATGATGTCCCCTGCGATGGTCTTAGTGCCTTTGCCGATCCACTCGCCCCTTCTCACTGAGAGGATTTCCCCGTAGATATTTGGGGGCAGGGGCCTATGTGTTTGCAACCACTGTGCACATTTGTTTTTTAATTCAATTTGTGATTCCCTTTGGCCCTCCTTTAATGGGGGCACTCCTGTGAGGACAACTACAAATGGTAATGCCTCCGGAGGAAGATTAATTGTCCTGAAGCGTGTAGCGGTTTTCTTGTCGTTGATGGTTGTCGCGGTAGGGGTGCGGAGGGTCTTAGGGTCCGCCTTCGGAGTTAAGGCCTTATTTTCTTCAAGCATTTGTGAAGAGCCCGGTAGAGGTTTATTGTTACCGATCGGTGTTTGATTTTTATTTTTACCTGCTTGTGGGGTGGAGGCAGCCTTCTGTTTTTCCTTAGCTCCTTTCTGCAGGGCGCTGGTGTTATTGACGTTGTTGGGTTTGGGAGCCCCATTTTGTACTAAAGGGGCCTTTTCTTTTGGTAGACTTGTTGTAATAGGGGCCTTAGATTTTGTCGAATCTCGTTCCTGCACGAGATGAGATTTCAGACTTATCCCCTTGTTGTTAACCAATGATGTTAGTCTATCTATTTTTGCTATGAGGGGTTTTAGGAGCACCGTGAGGGAATGCTCCAGGTCAGATTTCAGATCCGCCACCATGTTGGTTATCCAGCATGGTATTCCCGGTGTGGATGGGTTGATGGGTGTGATCAAATTGTGGTTGCTGGACTTTGCATGACCTTTTTTCCTCCCTTGTTTGCGGCCATCCCTATGCGGCGTTTTCTCCTCAGGGAGTGCATCTGCGTCCTTAGTAGTTGTTTGAGTGCTTGTTTGAGTGCTTAATTGTGCACCGGGTCTGTCCCTGCTGGTTTCAGCGGTCGCCTGGGCACAAGGAAGGTCAGCAAAAGATGGTGGGGTTATGGGCCGGCTGGTGTAGGTCTCCTCTACCAAGTTATCAGAGGCTTCTGAAAGATTAAAGAGTGAATCCTGGGTATCTTGAATGATGGTTACAGGTGGTAGAGACATTCTTCTCTCAGTGTTGGCTATGGCATCTGAAACCGCCCCTATGGTCTGTTTAAGCATTTTATCGATGGCAGTTAGGGTCGGTAGGGGTGGTGGATGATCCGGTTTGGCTTTTGTACTCAATCTTAGGGTGGGCATCCTGGTCTTTTTAGCAAGTTTCCTCATTGCCAGGGGTGCTGTGTTGGGTAGTAACAGCCGACTGTAACTTGTGTCGATAAGAATGATCAATAGCCAAGCTAGGTGCCGAGGGACAGTTAACAACGGCTTTTGAAGGGGCAATTTTTGGGGGGCTGGCCCAGCCCGGCCTCTTCTGGCCCCTGAGGGCCACAGAGGGCCCGCCCTTTGCCCGGGCTTCGCTCGGCGTCCCGCTCGCGTCCCGCTACGCGTTGCCGCCCTCTATTTGTAGAAGGTGTTGCGGCCGGGGGCGTGGCTTGCTGAGGGCGCGGCCGTGCACACCTGTGCAGCGCGGGGACTCCTGGTCAATGGAGTCCCTGCCTCACACGCCCCCAGTTACCTTTCGCTGATCTTTTTTCCTCCCGGTGCTGGTTGCTGGGTGATGTCCTGCAGCCTCGACCCCACGCCTTAGCGCCGCGCAGCGGCACCCGCGAAGCGGGTGCTGCAAGATGTTGGTGCAGGCCTCGGCGGTCAATCCCTCCTGGGACACGGGGAGGCCGCAGGGACGAGTGGCAGTTCCCAGGTCAGGTCGTCGGCGAAGTCGGCGTTTCTCGGCGTGCAGAGAAGGGTTAGTTCTGGTGAGACAATCATCTTGTTTTAATTTTATCAATTCAAGGTAAAACCTCCTAATTGTACAGTCTTCCCCTGATTGAACCACTTTCATAATCGGGTCATGTTTAAAGCCCAATGGACCCCCCTTTTTACTCTGCACGAAACTTCTAATTTGTAAATATTTAAAAAATTGCCTAGTGTCTAGCTTAAATTTAGCCTGCAGTTCTGAAAATTGAAGAACCCCTTGTTCTCCAATTACATCCCCCATACTTCTAATTCCCTTTCTTTCCCACTCATTGAATGTGGACCCCAAGAATATCTCTTTTGGAAGGTTTGGATTATTTATAAATCTAGTATATACATTATATCTCCCCAAACCTACTCTTTTTCTAAAGCTTTCTCAAATTGTATAAGCTGCTATTAACGTCTTGAACTTTGTCCTTTTGTAATAACTGGCCTCTGTAAATTTCAGAAACACATTCTCTACTTCCCTTCCCAAGGTTAATCCATAAATTGCTAATGTTCCATCTTCCCTCCATCCTTCTGACTCTGCCCCTCCCAGTAAACCGGTCATATTTTGAAGAGCTGCCGCCCAAAAATAAAGCCTTAATTCTGGTACTCCCCAACCTCCCCTCTCTCTCGGAAGTGTCATAAATCTTAGGGCTCACCAAAACCATCTGCGATGTCCCGCAAGGATCATCCCTCAGCCCGACGCTCTTCAACATTTACATTGCTCCACTCGCACGCATCGCCAGACTTCACAACCTCAACATAATCTCCTATGCCGACGACACCCAGCTGATCCTCTCCCTCACCAACGACCCCCTCACCGCCATAGCCAACCTCCACTGCGGTATGAAGGCAGTCGTCGACTGGTTGGAAGAAAGCCGGCTCAAACTTAACACAGACAAGACAGAGATCCGCATCCTCGGACCCAACCCCTCAGCCTGTGACGACTTCTGGTGGGCCACATTCCTGGGCACCGCCCCTACACCAACCAACCACGCACGCAACCTGGGTGTCATCCTCGACTCAAAACTCACCATGACCAACCAAATCAACGCAGTCTCTTCAACCTGCTTCTACATCCTCCGCATGATCTATAGATGGATCCCTACAGACACACGAAAAGCCGTCACCCACGCCCTCATCAGCAGCAGACTCTACTACGGCAACGCCCTTTACGCCGGAGCCCCGTCCAAGCTCATCAGCAGACTTCAAAGAATCCAGAACGCCTCTGCACGCCTGATCCTCGACATCCCCCGCCGAGACCACATCACCCCCCCACCTGAAAAACCTGCACTGGATCCCCGTCGACAGAAGAATCACCTTCAAACTCCTGACCCACCCACACAAGGCACTCCACAACACCGGCCCAGAATACCTCAACAACCGACTATCATTCTACGTACCCAACAGGAGACTCCGCTCCGCCGACCTCTCACTGGCCGCTGTCCCACGCATCCACAGGACCACCTCCGGGGGTAGGTCCTTCTCCCACCGCGCCGCCAAGACATGGAACTCCCGCCCTCTCTTCCTATGACAAACAGGAGACCCTCAGACCTTCAGGAGACTACTCAACACCTGGCTCTTCGACCACTAGCTGCAGCCACCCCCCCCCCCCCCCCCCAGCGCCTTGAGACCCTCTCGGGTGTGTAGTGCGCTTTATAAATTGACTGATTGATTGAATAAGAATCTAGCCCACTTATAGGTTACATATGACCTCCGACTTTCCTCTTAGTTCACTAATATCATTGCCATCAAGTCAGGGGCGGAATGTATCTTAATTCATCTTTAAAAACCCACTTTTAATAAATATATTACTAAGCATGAGGTCATTTACAGACAGCACATTTTCCATTGAAATGGCCAAAAAACGTTCACACTCACATGGAGTTACTTATAAAACCATATAGTGTATAAAGAATAATCTGTGGAAATTGGGTTTCAGCAAACATATTTATCATGTGCACATTACAGAGAATAGTGATCATCACACAGAATAACAAATAAAGGGCTTTCGTAAGTACTGAAATGTATTTGGAAATGTTTGTACAGTTCACTTTTTGGCTATTTCAATGTGATAGAATAAAACATGACACCCTGCAGCCTTTCATTTCACACTTATTGTAAGCATGTTTGTCAGACATTTCACTTTACAAAATCCTTGAACTTTGAAGTCGAGAAAGAAAAATAATTGTAGATGTAAACTGACACTTGACCTCTGTCTCTAAACACAGAATAAATGTGACGAAAACAAGTTTCAAAGGCATCTTTAACCCATTGACCGCGGCGCAAATTCCGCCACGGTGCTGGTGAAATAATGGGTGGGCGTGGTTCGGACGGCCCCCGGTCGTCCTCTGCACACGCCCACTGTGACGTCGGACAGCCAGGGGCTGTCCGATGCACCGAATGGGTTAATGCTCCTTCACTTTGTGAGTAAACAGAACCGGTTGTTTGTCAGCTTGCCAGAAGGGGCGAGTAGACCTTAAATATAGCTCGCCCTGATAAATCTGACTCGCTATAGCGAGTGGACGAGTAGATTTGTCGAGGCCTGCGATTAAACAGAACGAATACAAAAATCAGCTGCCTCGCCCTGCCAACTCTACTCATAATAAGGCTTAAGTAAGATCCAGCATTTTAAATAACATTTACAGAAAAAGAGACATTAATTCCCATTATATACATTGGAATCGCTCTAGGGAAAGGCCCGCCCTGCTCTCTGGAGTCCGATGGCAGGACTCTGGCAGAAGTCAGACTGTGTCCGAATGCTGCTATCAGGCACAGTCCACGCCCCACAACCCCATGCCAAGATTCTGGTGCTCGGCTGCTGCGAGGGAAGGCCTGTGCTAGACTCAATCAGGTCCTAGAAAAGCAGTAAGCCAGAGCCAAGAAAGTTGCTGCTGCACAGATATACAGTGTCCCTAAGCGCAGTTCCGTGCAGTGTAAGACAGGTGCTGCAGTACCAGTCATGACAAGGATTTGGTGCCGCTGGACTAAAATAAATAATGAACAGGCCTGCACACATAATTAAATCTTTACAATAGAAAGAAAAACGCAACACATTTAAATTTTCAAATATAAACATTTAAATAATTGTCTTCACAACAAAAGGGCTGCAAGCTACTCATAGGGAGTCGGCAAACTACCAGCAGTTTGTTTTTGACTGCTTGGAGACACCTGCTGTAGACTAACCAGGTACGTCCTGGTTAAAATTTTACCTACTGACTTCAGCCCTTTAAGTCCCAAGCCACCACAGGAGTACAATTGTAAAGCCCCCTCAGGGGTCTTCCAGGGCTTTTCTCAGGCTGCGGACAGCAGGTTTAATTCTCTTCTGATATTCCTTAGGTCCAGATGTGTTCTGAAGTGGGTGCCCTGAGGTGCCACATTTATGCCTGGCATGAATTAGTGGGTGGGAATGAGCCCAGGGGATACCCTAAACAATGGTGTAAAGATTCCTGGGGCTGACCCACATTTTTACAATGGGCAAACTCTTCAGCCACACTCAACTTGGGCTCGGAGGGATGGCATGTGTGTGGGGAGTATATTAGGGTTATCACATATCTAACAGTAAAATCCAGTATCAGGTGGTCCATGAAGACCCAACAAATACAGAGACAGACGTCTGGCAAAATCAAAACTGAACTTTTAGCAACCAGGAAGTGGATACACACAAAGTGTTTTGGGATTCTGTTTACCTTCTTTAACCAGTTCCATCAGACCCGCGCATTGCAAGTACTGCCCTGGACCCAACCGAAGTTCATCGCATTCTTGTTCAAATGTGCCAGAGACCTGACACACACCGTCTCTCCAGACCTGAAATTACATATTGTCCACAATTTGACGTACTGGTGCCAGAATGCAAGGATTCAATTGTTTACCTTCTTTGGAATGTGCCCCAAATGGTGTAAGTGAACCCAGTAAACCTGGCAGGACAACAGAAGAGACCTGCCCTGTGTCAGCCAACATTTGCCTGCGACAAGTGAGGACTCGTTCAAGTGCAGCCACACGGTCAGCAGTGTCAGATGAAAAGCCCCAGCAGACCAGTCAGGCGGGATCTGACATTCAAGCAGGACTTGAAACTTCAAAGTCAAAGAGGATCCTCTCAGCCTTCCCTGCAGGGTCAGATGGGACATCTTTGCCCATTCAAGTCAACATATTGTTTGATCACGGGAGCAGTTCACACCTCACAGCCATCAGCAACCAGGTGACAGTTGGAAGGATATAAAAAGCCTTTGAAGCTTTGGGCAGGCAGAAATTACCTTATCTAAAGTATCTTTTCTGTAATAGTTAGACAAAAAACAGCTTTATCATTAAATCCGATTGTGTAACTCTTAAAAAGTCATTGATATAGTTCTCAATCTGTTTCACAGGCAGAGAAAACATTTTATAAACCTAATATTGTATACCAATGCTTTCCTCTTCAACAGGCAAACCAGTTTCAGTAAAGATAGCTTTGAGAGCATTGTCAATGTAAGGGCATGTTTAACAATTACCTTTTACGTGTCCTACTGTTTACATGGTCACTGAAGTGGATGGCACAAAGCGGTGCTGCAGTATATTTGTGACATCTAACATGCAGGCATTGACACATTTAACTTGCAGACCATGGTACCATATGCTGGGGACTTACAGGTGCCAATCAGTAGTATACCAATTTTACCGTTTTGAAAGGAGTGGCACACGCACTATACCACTGGTTAAATAGTCTATAGTCAGCAAACAAAGGGTTCAGCAAAACAAGGCAAAAATCTGAGCGACCCTGCAGCAAAGACAAAATTCCAATAATCTACCTTCTTGATGACAATAGGTCTTCTGCTGTTGCACATACGACTGTGCTGGGTAGCTTTCGGCCCGCCTCTTGCCTGTGAAAAGAACTCCTTGTTGACTGTCCTTGAAGGGCACCCACGGTATCGGTGTCCTCCTTTATTTTTTCCAATATTTCATCAACCTGCGGGCTGAAGAGGTGCTCTCAGTCAAAGGGCAGGTTGATGAGGTGCTGTTGAACCTCTGGCTTAAAGCCAGAAATAAGCAACCCGACATGGCGGCAAAGGAGAACAGAGTAACCCTCTGCCAGCTGTATCGGCTGAATCTAACGCACACTGTATAGTGGTGTTAGAGCTGGCTTTCCCATACTCAAGAATCTCTTCCTCCCTCTTCCTATACTGGTCAGGAAAATGTTGCAACAAAGCCTTCCCATTGGGCCTTGCGATCGAACAGCATTGGTGATGCTCCAAGGTGTGTCGGCATCAACTACCACCCTTTGGCCAGCTGCAGTAATACGCTTACTCTATGTATCAGGAGAGTAAGTATCACTTGTGGCTTGGGCTGCTGCTCTCTTACATGAAGGGGGACCAGGAGGGAGTCCAGTGACATAACCTCAGGTGGATAAGGGATCTGATGCGGTTGGTTTAAACTTTCTCAAACCTGGGTGCTACCACCTGGGATATTTTTTAAGCTTCCTGAAATATTTACAAGCAGATTTGACCACACCCGTTAGTAAATGGAGTGACTTGAGGGAGTGCTAGGTTACCATCACAAAATCATCATCCTCTGGCATAACATATATGTCTACCTTGTGAGAGGTAGCTGCAGGATGGATAAACACCGAGGTGCACTGGTGGGGAAGCACCTAACAGACATGCTCAAGATAAACATCCCTGGAGTATCTACATTATAGTGCAACCAAGGATTGTCTATGGGACAAGGGTAAATTGGCAGTCCGAAGTCCTCTGTAGGGGAGTAGAAACTGGGGCTAACTGAATCAAAGTAAGAGTCCTGTCACCCCTGCTCGCAAGAGGTGAGGAAGGAAGAGGTGGAAGCAGTCGAGGAGGGGTGATGGGTGGCAGCATATTCTTTTGTCAGGCCCCGGCTGTAGAGGAGCACTCGGCTCAGAAGAGTCCCAAGGCAAGTCTCCACTTTTTAGCGAAAACATCTTTCCAAAGGTGGCAGAGATCGTGCCAGTGCAAGGATGGGTGATAATGCATTGCCACATGTCATTGAGCTGCAGTTCGAGCCTCTCAGGGATGGACTTCTCATTGGAGAAGACTGTAGATGGGTTCAGCGCCGACTGTGCTTTCGGCTTTGAATGAGCCTGTCAGTTTCAATGTCTCAGCATCGATGTGTTTCGTCAGACTGCATGTCTGATGGAGGGATTGTGATTGGATCCTGTCTCGGGTCCAATGCCTTGCCGTGGAGCGGACCACAGCCTGAGGGCAGTGGCAAACCCAGGTGGGTGTGGTTTGAGCACGGGGCAAGGCCTTGATGTAAAGATGCTTGTGTGTTTTGGAAGTATGGGTGTTGACCATACCCGTGCATCGCCATGTGGTGCAAGGTGCAGTGCAGACTGAGGAAGATGGGGTATTGTTAGGCATCTCCACCTCCTCTTCCGGCCTGAGGAATCACACCCAATGATCTCCGGGCTGATGAGCCAGTGTTCTGGTGGGGTTGTTGTATTCCACCTCTTCGGCACCGAGTGGGTCGCTTCACCGAAGATGTCCGACATCCCGGACGAGGAGTGGTTCATTTTGTTGTGGCCCCAGTGCCTGTAACTCCGCTGCCTAAGGGTCTTTTTGCCCCTTGGGCTAAACAGGAGTCACAATGTGCATCGTCATGCCCTGGGGAGAGGCACAAGTTACAGATGCTGTGGAGTTTGGCCCAGTGATACAGTGGCACTAAGGGCATCTCTTGAATGGCATTTGTTACATCACCCCCTATGCCTCTTCATTCTCCAAGTCAGAAAGGAAGGTGTGGGGGCATGGAGGCCCGATCTTCGATGACGATGTCTGGAGTGGGCGCAAGAGAAGAGGAAATGGAACGATCATCGAAGTAGAACTCTATTCGGAGACACGAAGGGAAGCAATGAGTCCCAGAACCACAATTTTTAGCGTCGAACAGGCCATGACAGGGAGTAACATTGCTACATGTCCGAAACCAATGGCAGGGAGTAACAATCAAACAATGGAGTCACTGTCCATGTGTGTTCACCACTAGAGGAGTCACTGATACCTCTTGACACTAAAGATTTCTTTGAAGAAAACCAAGTTCAATCAATCAATCAATCAAATATTGTGTAAAGCGCACTACATACCCGCAAGGGTTTCAAGGCGCTGGAGGGAGGGGAGGAGGGGGGTGCTGTTGCTATTGGTCGAACAGCCAGGTCTTGAGTTGTCTCCTGAAGGTTAGAAGGTCTTCGGTTTGTCGTAGGATAAGGGGGAGGGTGTTCTAGGTCTTGGCGGCGCGGTGGGAGAAGGATTTGCCTCCGGCTGTGGTTTTACGGATGCGTGGGACAGTAGCCAGGGAGAGGTCTGCGGAGCGGAGTTTCCTGTTGGGTACGTATAAGGAGAGTTGGCTGTTGAGATAGGCTGGCCCGATCTTGTGTGGAGTGCCTTGCGTGCGTGGATCAGGAGCTTGTAGGAGATTCTTTTGTCGACAGGGAGCCAGTGCAGGTTCCTCAGGTGGGGGGTGATGAGGTCGCGGCGCGGGACGTCGAGGATCAGGCGTGCAGAGGCATTCTGGATTCTTTGCAATCTGTTGATGAGGTTGGTCGGGGCTCCGGCGTAGAGGGCGTTTCCGTAGTCGAGTCTGCTGCTGACTAGGGCCTGTTACCTGTTTTCCTTGTGTCTGTCGGGATTCATCTGTAGATCTTGCGGAGCATACGGAGGGTGTTGAAACAAGTGGAGGAGACAGCGTTGACTTGTTTCGTCAGGGTGAGTTTCGAGTCGAGGAGGACTCCTAGATTGCGTGCTTGGTGGTGGGTGCGGGGGATGTCCCCAGTGATGCGGGCCACCAGGAGTCGTCCCATGCTGAGGGGTTAGGCCCGAGGATGAGGATCTCCGTCTTGACTGTGTTCAGTTTGAGGCGGTTATGCTCCATCCATTCGTCGACGGCCTTCATTCCCTGGTGGAGGTTGGATTTGGCGGTGAGGTGGTCCTTGGTGAGGGAGAGGATCAGTTGGGTGTCGTCAGCGTAGGAGATTATGTTGAGGTCGTGCTGTCAGGCGATGCGTGCGAGAGGCGCCATGTAGACGTTGAACAGTGTTGGGCTGAGGGAGGATCCCTGCGGGGCGCCGCAGATGATCTCGGAGGCTTCGGATCGGAACGGGGGGAGGTGGACTCTCTGGGTTCTGCCAGGGAGGAAGGAGGAGGTCCAGTCCAGGGCCTTGACTCGGATCCCTGCGTCGTGGAGTCGTGTGCGTAGTGTGCTGTGGCAGACGGTGTCGAAGGAGGCCGAGAGGTCCAGAAGGATGAAGGCCGCCGTCTCACCGTTGTCCATCAGGATCCTGATGTCGTCTTTGGTGGCGATGAGGGCGGTCTCGGTGCTGTGGTTGCTGCGGAAACATGACTAGGATGGGTCCAGGATGCTGTGGTCTTGAAGGTAGTGGGTGAGCTGGATGTCTATCTTCTCGATGACCTCAGCTGGGAACGGAAGCAGGGAGATGGGCTTGAAGTTTTTCAGCTCGCTCGGTCCGCCTTGGGTTTCTTCAGTAGGGCGTAGATCTCGGCCTGTTTCCAGCTCTCAGGGAAGGTCGCGGTCTCGAAGGAGAGGTTGATGATGTTGCGTAGGTGGGGGCTTTGTTGAAGATGTGGTGGGGAAAAGGGTCAGACGGCGAGCCGGAGTGGATTGTGCCCATGGTCTTGATTGTGTCTTCGATGCTCACGTTGGCCCAGGTCGTCAGGGGGTCGTAATCGGTGGGGTGTGGTGGTTCCTGCGTGTTGGAGCCTGTGGGGGTCGTCCTGGGGGTTGAAGCGGTTGTGGATGTCGGCGATCTTGCGGTGGAAGAAGGTGGGGAGGGAGTCACACAGGGCTTGCGACGGCAGGATGTCGTTGGCATTGGAGAGTTCCTTCACGACGTTGAAGAGCTCCTTGCTGTTGTTGTTGAGGCGGTCTTTGAAGGAGGTCCTCTTGGCGGTTCTGAGGAGGTGGTGGTGGTTGCGGATGGCATCTTTGTGGGCTGCCGAGCGACTTCTCGCTGTGCCATATGTTCTCCATCTTCCGTCAGGTGCGCTTTGACGCTAGGAGTTGCGGGGTGAACCAGTTTGCTCTTGTGCTGGTTTCTTTGAGAGTTTGTTTTTTCAGCGGGGCTAAGGTGTTGGCGCAGTTGTCCATCCATCGTCTGAGGGTACGCGCGCCATCGTCAGGGTTGGAGGGGTTGGTGGGTGGGTTGAGTGCGAGGTTTGTCTGTAGTTCTACTTCGGTGATTTTACCCCAGCAGCGACGGGGGATCTGTAGGGTGCGGTGATGTGCGACTGGTTTCCGGAAGGTGAAGTGGATGTCGTGGTGGTCGGTCCAGGTGGGTTCGGAGACATGGCTGAAGGAGACGTGTGGGCTTGAGGGGAAGATGGCGTCGAGCGTGTGTCCGGCGATGTGGGTCGGCGTCATGACGAGCTGTTCCAGTCCGAGGTTGGCGAGGTTGTCTATCAGGGTGGTGGAGTTGCTGTCGTTGTTCTCCAGATGGAAGTTCAGGTCTCCGAGGAGGATGTAGTTGGTGGAGGTCAGTGTGTGCGTGCTGATAAAGTCGGCGATGGGGTCGCAGAATTGTGGTCGGGGTCCGGGTGGTCTGTAGACGAGGGTGCCTCTTAGGGTGGTCTTGGGGTCAGTGTGGATCTGGAAGTGCATGTGTTCAGCGGTGGTGAGAGTGTCATTGGTGTTTGTTGAGACCCTGATGGTCTTCTTGTGGACGATGGCGATTCCTCCTCCGACTCCGTTGGTGCAGTCTCTGCGGGCGATCTTATATCCGTAGGGGATGGCTATTGCGATGTCTGGGGAGGAGACTTCGTTCATCCAGTTCTCGGTCAGGAAGGCGACGTCTGGAGATGCGGTGTCGAGTGGGTCCCAGAGCTCGACGGCGTGCTTACGTGCAGAGCGTGTGTTAATCAGGATGCAGCGGTGCTGGTTGTATTTTGTCGTGGCAGGTGTCTCTGCGTCTTCGATACAGGAGAAGCTGCAGTTCTGGCAGGCAAAGGGACCGTGGGTGCGCTTCGGGGTGGCCCCGCAGCAGGTGGGGGTTCGTCCTGGGTTGAGAGCGATGATGGTGCTGGCGTCGTATCGGAGGCGGTCATCACGGCTGGTGCGGGGGCCAGGGGTTCTGGCGGTGGGCACGGTCCAGGCACGGACGGGCGCAGACGGGCTTGCCTTAGGTGCCCCTTCGTTGTGGCCGCCATTTTATGGGGAGGTGGGAGGGAGGAGCAGCTGGGAAGCGGGAGGCGGGTGGCAGGGGCGAGCGAATGGGCACGGGGGTGGGGCGGCAGGGACAGCAGCGGCAGGAAGTGAGGAACAGAAGGTAAAATTGGCACCAAGGAGCAAGCTGAGGCAACCGGGCACAGGGGCACACAAGCGCTGGCGGAGCTGCAGCGGGGTGGCGCGGCCCAGCAGCGGCGGGAAGTGAGGAACAGAAGGTAAAATGGGCACCAAGGAGCAAGCTGAGGCAACCGGGCACAGGGGCACACAAGCGCTGGCGGAGCTGCAGCGGGGTGGCGCGACCTACCTGGCAAGTTGCCACAGCCCGAGCCCAAAATTAGATGGCAGGATTATACAGAGCATGTGTATCTACAGCCACACATACCATAAACATAGGTATATCGACAGACTGAAATTGGCCAACATTTTACCCATTCCCAGGAAGGATTTGCTTCTTTAGTTGTGTCTCACAGCTTTACATTAGACAATTTTTTGGTAGTTCAGATTTAATGGTCTGCCTTTGAACAGAGAGGGAGTAACCCAACTATTCAGAGGTAACTCCACAACAGAGACAAATGAAGCATTCACAGTATATGAGACATTAACTGGCCATGAGGAAGTCACTCACCGAGGGTATAAAACCATCGCTTTCTGAATGTTAGTTTCTCTATTATGAACTCCCCACAGTTCTTTGTTTTTTGCTACTCGGGGAAACCCTCTGCATCACTCTGGACCTTGCACTCAGGCTTGTACACCATATAGGAGTGACCACCTACATATATGTGCTGCCTTTGCACTAGCATGTGCCTGACGGGTCCAATGGTGAGCAGAGCGCACAACCTGGAGGCTGGCCACGACCTAGAACCAAAGCAACGCTTGGTTGCACAGCCCACCTATAGGTTTCTGCATGTCACATATGTGCCAAAGTCAGACTCTCTGTGAGATTTTTTTTCTCATTCATAAAAGAGGGTCCCTCAACACACCAATCTACCATGCAGCTCGTTACATGTAAAACTCCACATTTTTGCCTCTGCTTGTGTCAGCAGAGGATACTGATAAGGCAACGAGTGACTGCAAATGGAGAACGTGGAGCAGAGTAAACAGTGGGAGAAAAGTTGTCAAAGTGGATACTGCAGTGAAATAGCACGGTCCTCTGCCCACACCTGAGAGCAAATATTCCTCTCTAATATGGTAAAACCTCTCTATCTTACATTTGGGAAAATAATGAGTGATATACCACATCCTTGACATGGAGTAGTGTTTATTTTATGTGTTTTCACGTGTGGCCACCGCTTCGCCCCGCTGGAGATTTGACACTTTCAAAAAAAGAGACTAAGTACAAATCTTCACTGCGGCTTTGACCCAAGGCTCCTAGACGACAACGATCCCTCGTCAGACACCACCTGCAGCCTCAACCCGCTGAACTTTACCTTCGCATATCATTTTTCTCAAAATTTCTTCTAAGTCCAGAGGTAAATGAGAAATGGCCTAATCCACTTCTTGCACACGACCCACGCTCCATAGCCGTCAGCCATATTTTTCAACTTTGACACCGTCTTGCACGAGTGGAGGTCTACGGTTAGCTCTTGAATCTTTTAGGAGCACATTTTTACTAAAAACCTTTAAAAATTCAGAACTCTGGTTCTACTAATAGGATTTTTGAAATGTTGGTGTCAAGTGATTTATAAAAATAAATTGGTGTGGGATTTTTCTTGTATTGTGTTTTTACTTTATTACTGTTTGGGTGCTGCATAAATACTTTACACATTACCTTTAAGTGAAGCCCGACTGATTTTTGTTCCAAGCTACCGAGGGGTGAGAGGGAAGCACAGGTTAATTTAGTACTTTTTATGGCTCACAACGCAAGGGATTGTGGCTGCTGCTTGACCCGTGCTGGCATCCCAATCAACCAACAACCCAATTTCTCACAAGAGGGCTGGATCACGCTTCTCTGGCCATCAATTTAACAAGTACCATTATCAGATGTTCAGAAGAAGAGCTTTCCGAGAATTTCAAGCAGCCATTGGCGTTTTCTCCACAAAGGGGAAGAGGTGGCAGAGCATGACAGTTTAGTGGACGAGCATAACAGTTAAGTCAAGATAACCTGTGTAAATACGAAGATAGATTCTAGTTCTTCCCTCAGAAAGGATGGGGGAGGGGGGGGGGGGGGGGGACATTTAAACATTTCCCAGACAACGTGACTAGATGAACTTAAAATCTTTTGGTACTACAGACAGTTCCAGGTTATGTGATAAAATTCAGATTTCTTTTCCGGAAAATTCAGGCCATTTCGATGAAACCGAAGTACAGGAGATATTTTTCCAGCAGGATCAAAACGAGAAGGTACAAGCAGAAGAGATGGAAATATTGCTGAAAGGTGCTATTTTAAGAGTGTTGGAGGAAATAAAGTCCTTTTGTCAGCACATTTTCTTTGGTGTTAAAATAAATGAATAAGGAGGACATGGGATGGCGTCCTGTGATACATTTAAGGGACTTAATCTGGTTTGTCGAATAGAAGAAATTCAAGAAGTAGGAGACCTACCTTTTAAGGGACATCTTACAGGAAGAAAACTGGCTACTAAAGATGAATTTGAAGGATGTGCATTTTACTATTTCCATCGCAGAGTTGGGTCAAAAATACCTTCAGTTCAGGTGGGCAGGAAATTTATACTAATTTACTTGCCTACTGTTTGATCTAAAGTTGGCACCTTGGTGTTTCACCAAGGTGTTATGTCCAGTAGCGGCATTCTTGAGAAAAAGAGGCATTTGTGTGATAATGTATCTGGGAGTGGGTAGGTAGTGGTTCTCGGAGAAGAAGATTAGAGTTTAAAGCAGGAATGTTTGTATTAGTTGGTTTTGGGGTGGGGAAAGGGAGGACTATATTTGCCTTTTGAAGATGGACAGTATATGGGTGTTGCAATATGTGAAGTGAACAAATTAAAGGAAGCAACCCCCTCAATCTGTCGGAGCTAGAGAAGGAAGTTTTATTAGAACAGAAGGTTGAAAGCAGAGTACCTTCCAAGGCAGGTGAATTGAGTAGCGGATTGGAATTCAAGATTTGTTTAACAAATACAGCAATTGGAGATTTGATCAGAAGGTTTAGTAGTGAATGTCTTGATGATCCTTACTTGAAAGATTTCAGGGGTGGAGAGTGATTTGTAGGACTTGAATATGGATCCCTTGATGCTTCTGCAGTAGATCTATCTAATTTCAAAACTTTTTGGCAAAGGTTTGCTAATAGGACAATCATCTGTTATAGATCAGTGGTAGTGGCTGGTCATAAACACATTGAAGGAGAATCTATAGAAAGAGATGTCTTGGTTTGTAGAGTTATGAAATGTACTAAATTGAGAAGGCCACCTAAACCAAGGTACAATTTTGTTTGGAAGTTTGCCTACTAATGGGTGTTTATCTTGGAGACAACTGTCAAGCAAAATGGCTTTATTATGACTCATTTCATGCACGAGAATGGCAGACATAACTTTCAAGGTGGGCAATACGTTTTACAGTCATGATGGAGTGTTGGTTACTTTGACACGAAGAACAAATACAATGCCATCACAATTTGTTTTCCAAAATTTGATGATCATTCATGTTTCTGTGTGGTGAGATGTCTGAAGGAATAGGAGTTAATGTACACCATCGGTTTGAAATTCCTGTATCTTGTTCTGTTACTTTCTTATGTTAGGCCGTTCAGACCTGTAAGTTCAGCCATAATAGCAAGGTGGGTGAAGGTGGTAACGGAAGAAGCAGATGTGGATTTGAGTGTTTTCTTGCACATTCTGAGCATGGCAAGTAAGGTGTTTTTCCAATGGTGAACATTTGGCAAAAATTATGAAAGCAGCAGATTTGTTGGATGCAGGAGTATTTGCACACTTTTCTTAAACCATTGTGAGCATGTTCCTACAGATAGTTTGAGGAGCTTTTAACATACACATTGCTAGCCTTAAATCTTCACATCAAATGCAGATTCTCCAAGGTTTTGTGTCAGAAGAATCTGGATTTCATTAAAGACACGGAGGCTAGCAGTATCTCTCCTATACCCACCCTTATGTAGGATATTTTATTTTGAAAGAAGAAATTCTGATAAGAGGAATGCTTGTACACATAAAGTGGTTTTATTTCATATGAATATGCATTTGTTTCTCTAGTCATTAATTTCTTTTCTCCGCAGATGTAGTAGTTTTGTGTTCCTTCAGAGAGAAACCCGCTGGTTTCTACAGGGCTTAAAACAGGATCCGATTCAAAGAGGAAGATGGCTGCTGTGTGTGGGATTGAATGGACTGTGGTGTTCTGGTACTGGAATTCTTGGTCTGGCACAATATTTACTGTGACGTTCTGCAAGGAGTAGCAATAAAAAGAAGAATGCATAATGCTAGTCCCCGTCTCCTTAAAGAAACCTGACTGTCCTGACACTAAACGTTGGAGAAGCTACATTCTCCTCCGAAGCTTTGTTTATTCAGATCTCCATTCCACTGGTTTCAGAATGACACAAAGCCAACAATTTCTGAGTATTACCATTCATCTGCAAACTAGCTTCCAATTCTTTTCATGTCAACAATATGGAGTTTTAACTGCTCATTGGGAAAATCACTCTTCCTGTGCTCTTCATCCAGCAACCTCATCACACTTGTCATTTTACATTCAGGTCACTTAGGAAAATGATCTTGCAGCACTAGAACAAACTGGACTATACAAATGCCTCAATGAAATGAGCATATAATGTTCAAAACTAGCTTCTAACATAGACCATGGCACAATTATTTCAATGTCAAAATAAAGATTTTCATAGAGACTTGTGTCACTTTTTTAACAGTTCACATTATCCACAAACTCTTTCAACCTCCAAATCGGGTACAATAATGCATTTAGTCCAGAAAACTAGGCTTGACTACATGGCCAATGGTCCATTCCGGCATTTTTCCTTTCAAGGTCAATTACATTTAAATGAATGCGTTTGATGCCAAATATTGGTTATGACTTTAGTGCCTAAAGACCTCTTGGGGGTAAAGGAGTACTCAACCAGCAGGATGATTAATTAGAACTACACCTCACAACCAGTAATGCTCTCCAATCCTCTCTGCTTGGGGACAGTAATACACATTATCACTATGTAGTTGTTGTATGAGGCTTCCCTTTAGCTGCTCTTGTAAACACCGCTCCACATTTATTCCACAACTCCTCCTTCACCATCCACGTGTTGTTTTTAGGTCTCGCCTGTCGATGCGCATGCGCATCGAGCTTGCGAGCCTATTGCGGCTTAACCACGCTTTAACTAACAAGCAAGGAATCGTGGCGATTCCTTGCAGTGCCCGTGACTTTTAAGCTCAATGCGCATGTGCATTGAGCTTAAAAGCGCGTGCACATCAGTTCCCTCAGCCGCAATCGCCGTCTGTTCCCTCAGCCGCATTCCTCCGACACCTTTTGAAGTGAAGCTTAGCTTCACTTCAAAGGCCCCGGCTTCTTCACACCCACATGCCGCTCTCCCCGCTCCGCCCCCTCCCCTGCCCGCCGTGTGCATTTCTCCTCCACCCCCTCCCCACAGCAATGCCCTCCGTCTTGTTTTTTTTATTTTAACTTTCAGCGCAAGGATCCCGCTTGTTCTTTATTTATTAAACACACGCTTCGCTCTTTCTCTTCTGCTTCTTCCACTCGCAATCTGCTTTTTATATTTTTTCCTTCTTTCCTCGCCCACTCTTTCCATTTTACTTCAGCTTTTTCCATTTTTTTTGCCCCTCTGACTCACACCCGATCTCCCGCCTTCTTTTCCGTCTTATTATAGCCTCTATGTGCTCTCACCTCAAACAATTCTACCCTTCACTACGACACTCCCGCCATTTCACCCCTTCTTTACTCATTCACACTCAATTTCCCGTCTTTTCCCCTTTCCTCTCATTTCTTTTTTTCCTCACACTTCGTCCTATCTATATTTACCCATCTCCAGCCCTACTCTTCTCCATCTTCTTGCTCACGTTGCCCCTACAAACTTTTCTTCCTTCGCACTCGGTTTTCCTGCCCATGTCTTACACGCTCCCCCAGAGTCTCTTCTCGTCGCTGGCAGCCTCACCTTCTTTCTTCACCCTTCCTTCTCGCTCTTGTTAGCCCTACAAACTTTTCTTCACACGCACTCGGTTTTCCTGCCCATGTCTTACACGCTGCCCCCAGAGTCTCTCCTCGTCGCTGGCAGCCTCACCTTCTTTCTTCACCCCTTCTTTTCTTCTTATCTCTCTTTCACACGCTTCTGCTTATCTTTTCATCTTTCACCTCCCATCTCCACGACACTCCCGCCATTTCACCCCTTCTTCACTCATTCACACTCAATTTCCCGTCTTTTCCCGAGACCGGAACTGTCTGGGGAAATCTGGGACGTCTGGTCACCCCATCAATACAGCATTTCATAACAATCAATAAATAAATACCCAGCCTGTGCTTTTCGCGACCTCTTGTGGACACTACGTTTAGAATGTGTGCAATATAATAAATAACAATTGTGAGTGACTGACTAGACAGTTGCTCCAGATACACAATATTGCTTGTACATACAGTGAACATGACACACTGACTTTCCTTGGCGCACTCATGCCGATGTTGTCAGGACATTGCAGGTGGGGTCAAGTTAATGTTTAAAAACCATTACTTTGGGCCGCTTCCGTGTACTGCATGAGCAGTCCCTGTAACTTCTGCAGGCCAGCTGCTGCTGAGACGCTGACACTCTCCCGCTTTCTGCTTGGCGCCACCAGCCCTTCCTCCCCTCCTCCCCCCCTCCTTCCAGGGACGACCACCGTCTCACACCCCATCCCCATATGCTCCTTCCCTCCCACTCGCTGGCTCCCCCTCCCCCCGCCCCCACCAGGCTCTCAATGCTTGTTTTAAACCAAGGCAGCGGGGGCTCTTCAGCGTGTCCGACTCAACATTTATCCAGTGACTCAACAAAACAACATTTAATCAAGAAAACTGCACTCAAATCATCGTAGGTTCCCAGCTTGACAAAATGTGTGATCGTTGTCAAATGACTTTGCTTCACCGTGCATCGGTTTACTCGAGAGTCGAATCCGAGACCTCTTGTGGACACTACGTTTAGAATGTGTGCAATATAATAAATAACACCCACCAGGCTCTCAATGCTTGTTTTAAACCAAGGCAGCGGGGGCTCTTCAGCGTCTCCTTTGCCTAAAACTCACATGGTCGCTCTTGGTTTTATTTTTATTGACCATTAACTCTGTGGTTTGCGCACTCTGTCAATTTTTTACAAACAATTTTTTATATTCTCCCACTGGGCAAAGTAACATTTGCTGTGGGCTTAAAAATATCAGCATTCGTTAATCACTCGTGCATGGCTTACTTTTTTTGGTATCTCTCTCTCCCTTCTCTCTCTTTCTCTTTCTCTCTCTCTCCCCCTTCTCTTTCTTTCTCTCTCTCTCTCTCTCTCTCTCCCTCCCATAACTCACTCTCTCTCTCTCTCTCCCTTCTCTCTCTCTCTCTCTCTCTCTCTCTCTCCCTTATCTCTCTCTCTTTCGCTTCCCTTCATTTACTCGCACACGCAACGCCACTCGCACACGCAACGCCACTCGCCCACGCAACGCCACTCGCCCACGCAACGCCACTCGCCCACGCAACGCCACTCGCCCACGCAACGCCACTCGCCCACGCAACGCCACTCATCCATGCAACGCCACTCATCCATTTGCAAAACGGAAAATGTTAAACTCTTCTATTGCGAGACCTATTGCATTTTCAATGCTTGTTTTCTCTTGTAATTACACACCATATGTACTCCTTCCACTATATCACTCTGCCCATCTCTTCATCTTGTTCCAGAACTTCTAAGCTCCCTTTCTTTTGGCAGGCACCAGAATCCTTCACTGAAATAGTCAATACATATACTTTCTGCTCCTCAACTTTTTTTTCTTCCATTCCCAAACTGTACAATTTCCGGCTAGGTTCTTTTTCCCCAGACATACGTGAATTCTCATGTGTTCTCACCTGCAAATTTATATTGAAATATTATGCAGACCCTTTTTTTCAATCACTTCTTTCACAGTTTGATGGCCACGTTATACAAATGTTACCCTCCACAGAACATCATGACCTTTCTCACTCCCAAATCTACTGTCAATGTCTCTTACTTGGTAACACTGAATCTCGTCTCAGAACCTTTAAGTAATCTGGAAGCAAATGAGGTGGTAATACTTAGTCCACCTTCTACCCATGTGAGAACATAGCCCATTCCTGTTTGACTGCCATCATTAAAGCACACTGTATTTATGTCATTCACACTCATTAGACAAATTGACAGGCGCCCTCTTCCTTGTAACCTTCCCTAAAAGGACTATTATTTTAGTAACCTTGTTCATAATGAACGTTAAATAGAAATTCATAAAACCTAAAAATGACAAAATGTATCTTTGCCCATTTGCCCTGATGCATGTAAAATAGTTCCCACTAAGCTTCCCTTAGATTTCCCAACCAGTTAATTTCATATGGTCATTGGTTAGTGGATTACACTCTAAACTTACACTTATAAACATTAAAAAACATTAAATGTAGCCCTTCCTTATAAATTTCCAATTCGAGGTTTAGCCTTCCACTGTGCCCCTTAACTCTTACCATCCACCAACATGAAATCTTACAGGAAGAAGACGAAATCATCGGTCTGATCAACTGATTCATCACTCTCTGAAATGTGGATGTGGCCGACGAACCTAAACATACCTGGTGGTGTTGAGAGAAAAACCAGGCACCTCAACTCAGGATGCGGAGGAAAAATCCAGTGAGGTGAACACATTCATAACCGATATCGCCCGCCATGGGTGTGTGGCGGCTAAAGGAAGCACTACTTGTGCTCTCTTTAGCCACCACACATACTTATCTCTCACAAGCCTTCCTCGAGACAACCACTGCACTGACCTATTCAATGGCCTCCAGCTGTTCAGGGTTCCTAACGCACCCCGTTTAGTTCATGTTTAACAGCCTCTTCAATAGATTAGGAGTAGTGATTGTCCTCACCATCTGAACAGGTATAAAACGTCCTACCCCCATCTCTGCCATTCTTTAGAGGGGATAGTCCAATACTCATCCACTGTCACTGGAATGCCACCGCCGGCACTGTTTAAAATGAACTACACATTTAATAAGGTGCCCCTATTATATTCAATGTGTACTTCTTGTGCACAATCAGGACTGTGAAAAGTAAAATCTTACACATGGGTCATGTAGGGAGGAATAATATGTGTTGATGAGAAGGAATTTCTCGTCAAAGGGGAATCTAAGGGTTCAAGTCCTTAAGATTTGAAAATCTAAACTTGACTTTGATAAGGATGCTTATAACACCATTGCAATGGCAATACAGATGGAGAACTACTCGTCAAAACATTCTTTTTTACTCCAGCCATAAAAAATAATGATATTCTAACGGTGCCAATTCATCCACCCTTGTCTCCTGTGATATATAAAAGTATGGGAAACCCAAAAATCCATGGCATCCGGAAGTTGAAAAATTATATCAAACCTGCAACATTCCAACGTAATAAAGGTAGGAGACAAATGTAATTTGGTGCTCTGTTTGCTTGATGTCCTAAGGTGGTTCTCTATTCTAGGAGCTCATTCCTTGGTCAAACATAAGACTGCTACTACCTACGACCAAGCATCACAAACCTGCATATGCTCTCTCCCGCCCTTTCAAAGCAGGAAGAGGATTCAAAGTACTATCTGCTCATTCCCCATGCCCAGTAACTTATTTATTGGACACTTTTCAAATTTAAGAGTTCTCAGATAACATTGAGGTTCTATGGACACAATGAAACTGACCCAGTGAGCCATCAGATTGGTTGCAATTTCAACGTTTTATTCTCATGGGAAAGTTGTGCCAATAACCCAAACAAGATAGCGACAGGAGAAGGTAGCCTTTCTAACTAGAAAAATACACGAGTGCTAAATAAACAAATGAAAAAGGTCCAACACTGTGCTCTCGCGGGGCACAAAGTTTATAGACATGGGCCCCAATCGCTGCTGATTCAGAGTAGGATCCTACTCGGATCTCTACACACTTGTGTTTAACAACAAACCCCAGGGATTGACAAGGCGCAAGGAAGGCATGAATGGGGTGATACTAATACAAATTAGAACAACAAAGCGTGTCAGTGTAGCAACTAATTAACATTCTATTGATAGGGGAATGTCTCCTGTAGGGTAAAAGGATATGTAGCCCTGCCATGAGTGATCAACTGCATGTGAAACTGGTACTCTGACGTTTATTTGGCTCTGGCATTAAGCAGAGCCTAGGCCTGTCCCCGATAACGTGAGGTGTAGAACCTGTTATGTGATCTGGAGGGGCACTCATTGCATGCCCTCATAGTAGGTATTGGATTCCTGCCCGTGTCCTGAGTGCAACACATAAAAGAGATGGTAGCAACATACTGTGTTTTGTGAATCTGTCCTGTGACTAGACCTTTTTTATGTCAATGAGAGAGAGGGTGGTCTGCTGACCACTTGTGTCAAGTTCCACTGCTATGTAAAACCCAGGATCTTGTGCTGACATCTTGTGTGCATATGGAGTGCATGTATATAGTGTAAGAGAAGCACGCCTAGGGTATATGTGCAGGGCATTATTTCCCTACTAAAACATCCAGAGTTTTAGCCTCTCATAAAAAAGCTGATATTAGAATGCTGCAAGAGATGCACTTTGACTGAGCCTTAAATTTGAGGAAGCATTGGAAATACCAATCGCTTACTTTTACATACAGGTGAGACCAATTGGCATTGCCAAAGCTTATTTATAGCCGTGTTCAATGTCTGTCAAGATCAACATTGCATCTTTCACATTTCTGCTACTTTTTTTATGATGAAATTCAAGGGGCACTGAAATGCAGCATACTGGTGTTGTTTAAACTTGGTTCTGTTTTCTTAGACGCAATGCTGCATTTGGAGCAGATGAATAAAAAATCTATCAACAGCAAATTTAAAAAACTCCTATGGCTGGGCCAAACACAGAAAGGAAAGAAATCCACAAATCAGAGCACAGTAACCAGGAGTGAAACGAAAGCCATCCAATCTTGAATAGAATGCTATTTGTAGAGGTCTGTATAGAGATGGCAAAAATAGCCAATGCAAGTAAGGACCACAGCACCTACTAATATGCAAGGTAGTGATTTTATTTAAACATGTGTTAGACCTGGCTTTTCCACCTGGTTTCTCCCCAGACTTTTTGCTTTTTGGCCTCCTGTTTCTGACCAGGTTTTGTTGGTTTTAGGACTCCGGGCACTTTACCACTGCCGATCAGTGCTAAAGTGCATATGCTCTCTCTGTAAATTGTGTTTCTGGATTGGCGTTTCCATGACTGGCTTATTTGATTTACTACTAAGTCCTTAGTAAAGTGCACGATGTGCGCCCAGGGCCTGTAAGTAAAATGCTACTAGTGTGCCTGGAGCACTGATCGTGCAACCCACAGAAGCAGCCAAAAGGATCCCAGACCTGCCACTGCAGTGTCTGCGCATAGTTTCTACTGCCATGCCGACTTGGCAAGTGCACCCACTTGCCAGGCCATAACCTTCCTATTATTACATGTCCGTCACTCCTAAGGTAGGCCCAAGGTACCCCTGTGGGCAGGGTGCAGTGCATGTGAAAGATGGGACATGTACTGCTGTGTGGGACATGCCCTGATAGTGAAAAACAGTGTATTTCGTTTTTCACTATTGAAAGGCTATCTGTCCCATAGGATAGAATGAGAGTTAACCTAATACAATTTTCCATTGGTACATTGGTCCATTTTGTGATTGTGGGCAAATCACTTAATCTCTCCATGCCTAACAAAACAAGCATTGGCAAAGCCAATAGGTCTCGCCTTTGGAGCATTATAAGTGTTTAGACAGAGCTATTGGCTTTGTTAACGTTTTTAATATGTGTTGTAGAGCCTTGTGAATGTTGTGCAGCATGTTATAAATGTATGTTATAATAAAAAAAGTGTTATAACTATTTCTGTCACCTTATATCTAACCGAAAAAAACATTATATATAACTGAGGTGTTGTACTAAAAACCAAATTTCATTAAAAAAAGTGTTCTAGTTTATTTGTTTATGCAATGCTGTCAATTCTTCCTTGCTTGTTGTAATACATTTTTGTTATAGTTTTTATTGTTAGGTGTGGGATATAAACAACGAGAGGGTGGATGTTGCGAAATAGTATTTTAATTAGATAGGAGTAGTGGAGAGTTATTTGTGGAGAATTAATAAATGCCAAATTTCTATGCCAACTGAAGTTGTGTGGAGTGATGCTGAGGTGGTTGTGAGTAGTGGCGGAGGCAATGCTCAGGTGATCCGGAATAATATTGAGGTAATGCTGAAGTGGTGGTGCGCTGGTTCCGAGGTGATGCTTATGTGATGCTGAATGATACATAGGTGGTACTGAGTGATGCTTAGTGATGTTGTGGTGATGAGTTATGCTGATGTTGTGTAGCTGAACTGGTGATTATGTGGTGCCAAGTGATGTTTTTGTTCTGTGTCTCGACAAATGCTGACGACACCCTCAGCACCGCCGAACACCTGCACTTCCAGATCCACACCGACCCCAACACCACCCTCAGAGGAACCCTCGTCTACAGACCCCCCCCCCGGACCCCGACCACAGTTCAGCGACTCCATCGCCGACTTCATCGGCACACACGCCCTCGCTTCCACGGACTACATCCTCCTTGGGGACATGAACTTCCACCTAGAGAACGACACCAACACCACCACCCTGATCGACAACCTCGGACTCAGGCAACTCGTCACAACACCTACCCACTCCGCCGGCCACAAGCTTGACCCCATCTTCTCTGCAAGCTCCCACATCTCCTTCAACCACACCACTGAGCTTCACTGGACCGACCACCGTTGCATCCACTTCACCTTCCGGAAAACCACCACACACCCAACAGATGCAGTGCCGCTGCTGGGGCAAAGTCACCGAAGACCAGCTATCAACCACCCTCACCCGCAGGTCACCAGCAGACCCAACCGGCCCCGACGCCGCCGCTCGCAACCTCAGACACTGGATCAACGACTGCGCCAACAACCACGCCCCGCTCATGAAGCCCTCCAAAAGCCTCACCAGCAAGAAAGCCAGCTGGTTCACCGAAGACCTCCAGGCCTCCAAGCAAACCTGCCGAAAGCTGGAGAAGAACTGGATCTGTGAACGAACACCAGAAAGCTACACAGCCCACAAGAACGCCACCCGCAGACACCACCACCTCATCAGACCCACCAAAAGGGCCTCCTTCAAAGACTGCCTAGACAACAACGCACACAACAGCAAAGAGCTCTTCAACATCGTGAAGGAACTCTCCAACCCCAGCTCCAACACCAATGACATCGCACCCTCGCAAGACCTATGCGACTCGCTGGCCTCCTTCTTCCATCACAAGATCGCAGACACCACGACCGCACCAGCATCCACTGAGACACCCGCCCCCACGACCACCATCCGCACCAACAGCCTGTTCTCCTGGACCAACATCAACAACAACGACACCATCAAGTTCATGAACACCGTCCACTCCGGATCCCCGTCAGACCCTTGCCCACACCACACCACATCTTCAACAAAGCCAGCACCACCATCGCACCCCATCTACGGAGAGCCATCAAAATCTCCTTCGAGACAGCGACCTTCCCGGAGAGCTGGAAACACTTGGAGATCAACGCCTTACTCAAGAAACCCAAAGCTGATCCCAAGGACCTCAAGAACTTCCGACTCATCTCCCTGCTCCAGTTTCCGGCAAAGGTCATCGAGAAGGCCGTCAACAAACAACTGACCAGCTTCCTCGAGGAGAACAGCATCCTAGACCCTTCCCAGTCCGGGTTCCGCAGCAACCACAGCACCGAAACTGCCCTCATCGCCGCCACCGATGACATCAAGACCTTGCTAGACAACAGAGAAACCACGGCCCTCATCTTCCTGGACCTGTCAGCCGCCTTCAACCCGGTCTGCCACCGCACATTACGAACACGCCTCCACAACGCCGAAATCCAAGAGAAGGCCCTGAATTGGACCACCTCCTTCCTCTCCGGCAGAACACAGAGCATCCGCTTCTCCCCTTCCACTCCGAAGCCACCGAGATCATCTGCGGCGTACCCCAGGGCTCATCCCTCAGCCCGACCCTGTTCAACATCTACATGGCCCATGTAGCCCGACTGCACGACCTCAACATCATCTGCTATGCCGATGACACCCAGCTGATCCTCTCCCTCACCAAGGACCCCCGCACCACCAAAACCAACCTCCAAGAAGGAATGAAGGCCGTCGCTGATTGGATGAGGAACAGCTGAGTAAAGCTGAACTCGGACAAGACGGTGGTCCTCATCCTCGGATCCACCCCCTCGGCCTGGGATGACTCCTGGTGGCAGACTGCACTAGGAACAGCCCCAACACCCACCGACTACGCACGCAACCTAGGGGTCATCCTCGACTCCACCCTCTCCATGACGAAGCAGGTCAACGCTGTCTTCCTCCTGCTTCAACACCCTCCGCATGCTCGGCAAGATCTACAAGTGGATCCCCACCGAAACAAGAAAGACGGTCACCCAGACCCTCGTCCGCAGCAGACTGGACTACAGAAACACCCTCTACTCAGGAGCCTTGGCCAAACTCCTGACACGTCCCCAATCCATCCAGAACGCCTCCACATGCCTGATCCTCGACATCCCTAGCCGCAACCACATCACACCCCACCTGAGGGACCTGCACTGGCTCCCTGTCAACAAGGGAATAACCTTCAAACTCCTCACCCACGCACACAAGGCACTCCACAACACCGGACCAGCGTACCTCAACAGCCGACTCTGCTTCTACACCCCCACCCGCCAGCTCCGCTCCGCAGACCGCGCCCTCGCCTCTGTCCCCAGCATCCGAAGAGTGACCGCCGGCGGCAGATCATTCTCCCACCTCGCCGCCAAGAAATGGAACACCCTCCCAATCCACCTACGGGAGACCCTAGACCTATTGACCTTCAGAAGACTCCTCAAGACCTGGCTCTTCGAACAGTAGCAGCCCCCACCCCTCCTTAGTACCTTGAGACCCTCACGGGTAGGTAGCGCGCTTTACAAATACTATGATTGATTGATAAATTGAGGTGTTGCTGTATTGATGCTGAAGTGGTGCTGCGTTGGTTCTGAATTGCTGCTGGTGTGGGGCTGTGCAGTTGCTGAGCTGGTGTTGCACTGGTGGTGGTGCACTGATGTGGAGGTGGTGCTGTGCTGATGCTGTGATGGTGCCGTTTTGATAATGAGGTGTTGCTGCAGTGCATCTGAGGTAGTGCTGTGCTAATTGTGACTTGTTGCTGCACTGGTGGTGGTGGTGCACTGATGAGGTGGTACTGTGTTGATGTTAATATTGTTATGTGGTGATAAGGTACTTAGGTGATGCTGTGCTGGTGCTTAGGTAGTGCCGAGTGATGCAGAGGTGCTGCTTAGTGATGCTGTGGTGGTGCTAAGTGATGTTGTGGTGGTAGTGAATGATACTTAGGTGGTGCTGAGTGAGGTGGTGGTTTGTTGGTGGAAGGTGGTGCTGAGTGATACTGATGTGGTGCTGAGTGATATTGAGGGGGTGTTGTGTGATGCTACGGTGGTGCTGATTGATGTTGCGGTGGTGCTGACCGATGCTGCGGTGGTGCTGACCGATGCTGCGGTGGTGCTGACCGATGCTGCGGTGGTGCTGACCGATGCTGGGGTGGTGCTGACCGATGCTGGGGTGGTGCTGACCGATGCTGGGGTGGTGCTGACTGATGCCGGGGTGGTGCTGACTGTAGCTGGGGTGGTGCTGAGTGATGCTGAGGTGGTGCTGAGTGATGCTGAGTGATGCTGAGTGATGCTGAGTGATGCTGAGTGATGCTGAGTGATGCTGAGTGATGCTGAGGTGGTGCAAAGGTAGCACGAACCACAGGTGCCAGATGTGTGAAAGGAAGCGTGCACCACGGTGCTGAAAAAACGTGAATGTTAAAAGGTGCGGTCAATTTTTAAGCTGTGCAGTGGGGTGAAAGGAAGAACGCACCATAGCTGTGCAATGTGCAATAAGGTGAAAGGAAGCACCCACCACAGCTGTGCACTGGGGTGAAAGGAGGCACACACCACATATCTGCACCGTGCAGTGTTGTGAAAGGAAGCACGCACCACTACTGTGAAGTGGGGTGAAAGGAAGCACTCGCCACAGCTGTGTACTGTGCAATGGGGGGGGAAGGAAGCATGCACCACAGCTGTGCATTGTACAGAGATGTCAAAGATAGCATGCATCACAGCTGCGCAGAGATGTCAAAGGAAGCACGCAGCACAGTGATGACAAAACGTGAATGTTAAAAGGTGCGCTCCATTTTGAAGCTGTGTACTGTGCAATTGGGGAAAGGAAGCACGCACCACAGCTGTGTACTGTGCAGAGATGTCAAAGGTAGCATGCACCACAGCTTCGCATGGGTATGAAAGGAAGCATGCACCACAGTGCTGAAAAAACACGAATGCTAAAAGATGCGGTAAATTTTTAAGCGGAGTACTGTGCAATGGGGGGAAAGGAAGCACACACCACAGCTGCGCAGAGGCATTATTTAGCAGCCGGTGCCTGCAAGCGCGCATAAAAAGCAAGTGCTAATAATTAAGTGCCCATGTGCGCACCGGCAGACATCGGCTCAAATTAAGCCCCCAGCAAGGGCCTGCGTTACGCCCCTGGATCAAGAGAGTGCGAAAAGCAATGTGGGGAAAGGAAACACGCACCACGGCTGAGCAGAGGTGTGAAAGGAAGCATGCACCACGGTGATGAAAAAACGCTAATGTTAAAGTTTTTAAGATGGTACCGGAAAAAGAGGTGACCATAGAGGCCAACTACAGAGTACAGTAAATGTCTTTACAATAACATGCAAACACAAAGGTAACGGTGCAGGAAGAGGGTGCTGACATTCGAGTGCTGGAAAAAGAAGCGAGCACTCTTGTGGGGGTGGGGTCTGTCCCTTGGCGAGGGTGGAGGGGACGCACCTTGGAAGGAAAGCTGCAAGGTCTTTAAATGAAACATGATCCACAACAGATGGCACCCTGCGCGCCCCCGACAGCTAAACGCTGTGGGAGTAAACATTTTTAGAAAAGTTGAGACAAGCACCGGCCTTTGGCCCATTGCATGCTTTAATTTTTTAAAGCTACACGCAAAGGCCAATAGCATGTGTGGAAAATCGAACACCACACACACGAGTTTGCAGAAAGTCTGAAGTGATTCCAAAAGGCCTCTCCTAGAGCAGCGCTGCGCTAGGCTCGACCTAAAAATCAATGTGTCCGCCTCTAACGCAACTGGTGCTCATGTAAAGCTCTCTGTTACCGTCAGGTCCAGTTTGTGAAATATAAACCCCCTTACTCCACCTCCCCCAAGCCAAAAATGCTAGAAGAATGGCTTGGGCCACAGTTATTAACATTTTTTTATGTGTATTTAGTTAAGAACCAACTGTTGTGCTCATCTCTAAATTTGGCAAACAGTGCCACCATGTGCCAGACTGTCTAAAGTGCCGCTGTTGACAATTAAGTACAGGTGTTGAGTACCGGAAACCATCAGTTCAAATTAAGCACTGCCCTACTCACAAATGACTGATAAGTCAGCAACACCAAAATCATGCATTCTAGATGCCTGTAAAATATGAATGTTCGGTTGAGGAAGGTACTTACATCACAGAGGGCTCTTGATATTCCACACCAGATGATTGGGTGACAACTGTTGCAGTTAGGGCAGTTCCTTGGCTAGACTGAAAAGATTCAAGTCCAGGGGTGGGGGGCTTGCCCCCCACCCAGTGGAGTGGAGTGGTGTGGCTCACTGGTTAGAGGTGGCAGACCCGGAAGCAGAGAACGGCCCGGGACCAGGGTTCAATTCCCGACGCGGCAGGGTCGTAGACCAGGGTCAGCGGACTCGATAATTCTCGCCTCGGTGCCTACTCTAACCAGGGATCACACTCGGCAACTCTGGGCATTAGCTTGCCTCATCTCTACAACGGCCCCCCACATTCGCCGGGGATGCCTGGTTTCACCTTGGAGATACCCAGTAGGGACCATCTCACAGGGATAGCCAGGACGGGTTCCCCAGCGGTCTACAGCGGTCTACAGCGCCACGACGCCTCAGGGCAGCAGTGCGCTTTACAAGACACATACAATTACAATTACCAGTTGATGAAATTACTGCACTTGTGATAAAGTGTACCTCAAATGGTCACACCCAAAACCTGGAAAAGCCACACACTAGCATACATGAAATGTGAAAATTTCAGACTAAAGATCACTAGAAAAGTGGGACTGCTAAAAGTATTCACTTCATCGATTTCAAACTGAGCTACCTGCCAGACTTTCATATTGGATACTTAAAAAGTTGATGCATGCCTTTCTGAGGCGCTAGAAGAAGGGGGCAGGGGTGCTGCAGAACGAACAAAATAACCATGCTGAAATTCAAAAGGTAAATGAGCAATAAAGATGCCTCTAAATGTTATTATTTATATTGTCACATTTACTGTGCATTCAAAAGAGAATAAATGTCAGGCTATGTCTTCTGACTTATTCTTTTAAAAGGGAGGTTGGTGTTTATTTTTATTTTCTCCGACAGCAAACTTACAGGATTTTGTAAACTGAACTATAACAATCTTGCTGCGTACAGTGGGTGTGAAAGGAAAGGCTGAAGGATGTTTTGATCACATAACAAAAGGTATCCGTAAAAAACAAAACACCTGAAATAGATCTGTTGAAATATTTCAGAATATATCAGCAAGGTCGAAAACATGAATAAAGCACTTCTTTGGCTTTTGAAGAGTGATGGAAACAAATGTTTTAATAAAATCATAAACAAATTAATACACTAAAAATCTGATTTCCACACATTGAAGAATTAGCACTTTACACAATACTAAGCCCTGTCAGCTGAAAACCCAGAGGAATCGGGTTTTTAGGTCTCGCCTGTCAATGCGCTTGCGCATTGAGCTTGCGAGAATATAGGGGCTTATCCAGAGCTTAACCATCGGGGCGATTCCATGCAGTGCCCGTGAAAAGCAAGCTCAATGCGCAAGCGCATTGACCTAAAATGCTGGTGCACATGAAAGCCAGCCATCTGCCGCCAGCAGCTTCACCGCCCCTGCTGCATCAAAGGATTTTGGTCATGTCGCATTTCTCCTCCCCCCTCCCCACAGCAATGCCAAGAGCTTTCACTTTCACGGCCGCCAGGCCGTGTCTCTCGTTTCTCCTCCCCCCTTCCCCTCTCCCCACTCGCTCATGTATGTATTTATTTACTTATTAAGCGCGTCTGCCACCCAAAGGGTATCCTGGCGCTGAGACTGCATCTGTGCTACAAACAGGTCTTCCAATTACATTTTCCTTGGGAACAGGAACGTTTTCAGGTCCTTTTTAAAAGAGGGGAGATCCTGTCTGCTCCTCAGTGTCAACGGGAGCGAGTTCCAAAGTGTGGCGGCCGTAAAGCCAAACGCCCGGCCGCCCATCCTCACTCTATTTATCCTTGGAACCGTCACTAAGAACGCAGAGGAGGATCTTAAGGATCTAGTGGCGCAGTACCAGGAGAAAAGGTTTCGGATCGGCGTCGGCCCCAGTCCATGCAGGGCCTTAAAAACAAGACAGGCTGCCTTGAACAATATTCTCTGCTGGACAGGTAGCCAGTGAAGGTCAGCCAATGCTCCAGTGGAGGAAGCAGATCGAGGACGCGCTAGGGCCAGCGTAGCTGCCATATTTTGTATCCTCTGCAGTTTTAGGATTAGAGTTTTTGGGGCCCCCAGAAGTAGTGCATTGCAGTAATCTAACCTGCTAAGAATAGAGGTGCGCACTACTTCTGTTCTAGCCTCTTCAGGGAGAAGTGGTAAAATCTTGCGTAGGGCCCGGAGTAGGCCCATACAGGTCGCTATGGTTTTGTTCACCGACGCGTCAAGCTGCAGGTTGAATTCAAACAGAACTCCCAGATTACGGACCGACTTTGCGGCCTCTACCGTGCCAGAGATAGATACAGGCCAGAAATCGTCCGGAAGCAGGCGCGGTTTGCGATCTAAAGAGCAGTGGACCACTTCCGTTTTTAGGCTGTTAAATTGTAGCGAGTTCGCACACAGCCACTCGGCTGTAGCCGACATACAGCGGTGAAATGTGTCCATTGACACTGCCTTGGCGCCCTCAAATGAAAAGATCAACTGGGTGTCATCGGCATAATTGATGACCGATATGCCGAATGACTTTATCAAGGCGACCAGAGGTTGGAGATACAAAGGTGTCATCAAAGGCTGCTCACTCTCCTTCTCCCCCGCCCCCCACCCCATCCGACTTGTCTCTACTGTGTCCGGCTGCAACTTCTACAACCCGATTGTCCCGTATTCGGATGGGTAGAGGGCCCCCTGGGACATTTTATGTTAGTCTTCTGCAGAATGTCGTCCGCTTCATGGGCTGCCATACGCATATATGTCTAACATGCATGGCCGTTTTCATCGTTATTACTTTTGTATTACCATGGCGGCAATGTGTTTAACATATATGTGCACGAGCGCCACGCTTTGTTTAAGCTCAGCGCCCATGCATCCAATTTGCTCGAGCACTCTGGAAAATGCTGCCTATATCTCGAGCGGACCAGAATGGGGCCCGTATTTGAATCAGTACAATTGGTCAATGAGATATCCAATGACAGCATTCCTTAACATTTAAAATTATTTTGAGGCACCCGCGGAAGTGTTACACTCGCGTATAGTACAAACCGATGCCCGAAATGTTACACTCACATATAGTACAAACCATTAATTATGCTACAGCACGGTTGAAGCACAATTTACTTTCACTGCATATTGCACATAACCATACACAAGGGGGTAGCGTAGCCAAACAAATAACATACCCCCTACTTTAAAGCACATCACAAATGGGTTTGAACAAGCGTGTAAGTGAGCCTGAACGGCCTGTTGAAGGTTCGGGGGGAGGGAGGTTTCTCTCCCCCATTCATTTTTTTTAATTCAAATTTGGTTTAGTGGGTTCAGATTACAACATACATTTCAAACAATATGGCCAAAAGCTTCACTTGTTTTGCTTGTTACATTGGTGTCCCAGACAGCGGTAGCAGCAGGGAAGGGGTGTGTAAACCGCCGCATGACTCATCTTTCCAGCAGTCTGCACGGCGTTCAATCATAATGTTGGCTGGGATTTACGCATAGCATGTAGACTGCACTAGAGGATGAGGGAGGGTCCTATATATTTATTTCTTTGCTTCAAACAGTAAATAACATGTCCTTTTTCATCCATGTGACTCACGCACGGTGCAGGCAGCGCACGAGCACAGCCCCGGATGAGAGGATGAAGCGGCAGAACGCGGACCGCAGCAAACTCCGGAGGCCTTTGAATCAAAGCCGAATCACAGAGGGAATCTACACCAGGTAATGGGGGAACAACCCGGTGGGGCGGGGGATGTGTGTCTCTTTGCAATTCAGCTTGGCCGGGTTTCGGAATGAGGCAGTGCAGGCTTGGCGGGGACCCTGCTCAGGAGTCAGGTTACGCCTCTTCTTAGATTGTCCACCAGGATAGTACTGACTGCTACCATCCCGAAAAGACAAGCTGCAGACTACCAGCATCCCAACAGCAGTAAACTGCAGATGTCTCCATCCTTAAGGCATTAAATGCACTGACACCAGCAGGACAGCTCTTGCCCCATACTGCCGCGATTTGTGCAGGCTGTCAAATTCACTAGGGCACACAGTGCACTGCCAACACTCGCTCCATAATAGCGCCACTCTGGTAGCATTCATTGAAAACTGGTTTCATTCTTCTAAAAATCGGTACTCGCGGTGTACACCCTATAGAAGTCACATACTCTGACTGTATGGGCTGCAGAAAGCTTTCACACTTGAGAAACACTCGTTGCAGACCGTCGTCATCCAGTGGCCAATCAGCACAGATTGTCATCATTGCAACTGCCTGTTGTAGACTTCCACCACACTGAAAGTATAGACTTATTGTATGAGCACCCTAAAACACTTGGGCACATGGGTTCTCACTAAGAAGACTTGCTGGAGACTGGTATATAACCATGACAGCTTTGAGTGTGGACTGTCATAAACATAGAAATACCCCATTATATACTCTCATCATCCTGCTAGTAGTGACTGCATCCCCCCAAAAATTTCACTCTAGTTGCGCCTCTGCTGCCGACTGCAATCACCATAAGAGGACCAATTGTAAACTGCTAATATTGTGACAGCTCTCTGTGCAGACTGTCACCAGACATTCAGTACTTCGTGCAGACTGTCTGCATCCTGGCATCTCACAGTACAGTCATTCAGCATACTGACATCACTAAACGAAAGCTCTTGCTATGATGACAGTATTCTGATCATCCTAATATCACTCAGAGCAGTTGGTCCCCATGCTGGCTTTCAAGACCAACACATTAAAAAAAATTGTCATTTACAAAACAAATAGCTCCAACTTTTCTAATGCGAGACATATTGCATTTCCAATGCTTGTTGCTTGTAGGAATCGGGAGGCGGGAGACTAGCCTTCAAATCGGTAGTCTCACGCCTGAATCGGGAGTGTTTTTTTTTTTTTTTTGTAGAGTTTTATATAGCGCGAACTAGACCCGAACCGAATCAGGTATCAGAGCGCCTTACATAGCACAAGTTACGTTTTACATGAGGACACACACTTTCATTTTATTTTTAGGCACGGGGAAATTAAGTGATTTGCTCAGAATCACAGGAGGTTTTGGCGTTGTTACCGAGACTCAAACCCAGATCCCCAGGTCCGAGGTCGAGCGCCTTAGCCGTTGGCATGTCTGGCACACTTCCAAAGCCCATACATGCAAGTAACCCGATTCAAAGCCCCATTCTCCTGATTGTTTTTTTTTTTAAATCTCCCACTTTGCAGATCCTTCTCCTACCTGGCAGCCAAGACATGGAACTCCCTCCCCACTCACCTACGGCTGACCCAGGATCACCTCTCCTTCGGGAAATTACTCAAGACCTGGCTGTTCGAGCAGTAGCGACCCCCCCTCAGCGCCTTGAGACCCTTACGGGTGAGTAGCGCGCTTTACAAATGTTATGATTGATTGATTCCTCTCCTGAAATGTTGGCATGTATGCTATGCTTGAGAAATATACTTGAAACAATGTACTCTAAAATGACAGCCAGCTACATACATCCAATAGACCCAATTCAGACGGGAGGCATGCGATTTATTAAACCAAAAATGGCCTTAGTTTGGCTTTCTCCCGCCTGAAATTGCATGTTTCAACAGAAGTCAAAGGGAGAAATACATTTTCCAGATATCTTTTTTATTTCAATCTCACACTTCTTTCTTCTAAAATATTGCCATGTACGATATTATATCCTTACTAATGTCCTGGTGAGTGCATTTATTACGGTTTTTCTTTGAGTGACATTTGGATTTTCCACAATATAGATCACTTCAGTGATGTGGACGGCGGCACTCCACTGGCGCCTTGTCTATACAAACTCCTACTAGTCTGAAATTTCAGGTTTGATCCTCCCCACCCAAGGTCAAACGAGGCTACTTACCTCCCCGCCTATCTTCAACGAAGAACCTAGATTTCGACAGCGAATAGGCACTGTGATGAGGCCAGAGGAAACAGACAAACATCGGAATTGGAGCGTAAATAAACACGTGTGTGACTCACCGCCGTACTGAGTGTACGTAAACCACGCGGCCATTTTGCAGTGGAACAGTTGTATCGCTCAATGCACCAAATGTCCTTCAGCAGCAAGCAAAGCGTTGTTTAGGAGTATAGTATATACTTTTTTAATATGTAATATTCATCTTATTATTATTATTCAAGTCGTCAAAAAGATCTTTATTTCGGCAAAAAATGTGAATAACATAGTTAATATATTACTTAATATATCAGAAATTAACAGGGCCTATCTCAGGCGTTTACTACAAGAGCGTTTACGCTTTTAAACAATAATATTACCGAATTATTTATATCTAATGTGGAATTCCCTTTGTATTTGGCTTCGGTCACTCCTTTTAAAGATGGCCGTCTTCGTTGGGAATTTTCGCGGCATTAGACCCTTAATTTGATGTTCTGAGCATATTAGAGACAAGTGTTGAGGCTTCCAGTAGTAGAAAGAAAGAAGGGTCACGGCCCGCAGAGCCTGGCCCAGGCGGAAATGGCGTCTTGGTGAGCAGCATGTCGGGAGAGGTAGTATTTTGGTCTCTCTTTGCCCAAGCTACTGCACGGGTTGTAGTCTGTCTGTGCATCCTCGCGGGCCGCTGACATGGCGGGAATGGAGCTGCTGTCCGACCAGGGCTACCGGGTGGACGGACGGAAGCCGGGCGAGTTGCGCAAGATCCAGGCTCGCATGGGGGTCTTCGCGCAGGCCGACGGATCCGCCTACATCGAGCAGGGCAACACCAAGGCGCTGGCTGTGGTGTACGGGCCTCATGAGGTGAGCCTCGACTGGTGATGTTTTATTTTTATTTTTTTGTTTTAGTTTTATTTTAGCGCGAACTGGACCCGCAGGAATTGGAGCACTTTACATGGGCAACGGTTACATTACACAAGGCTCATTAATTTTTGGTAGGCGGGGGAAGATTCAGTGAAGTTCTGTTGTCTGTAACTTAAGCACCATCATCCTTACCTGTTGCTTGGCCAACAAGTTATGTTATGTTAACGGAGCTTGTATAGCGTATGGCTACCCCAGCAACGGGGCGTCCCAGCACTAGTGGACAGGCAGCAGTGGTGGAATGTTAAAGTCTAGGTGGTAGGACAGCCAGAAAATGCCTATAGAGTAGGGCGCCACGGGGCAGACACGCACCGCGCAGGCGTTCCTGGCTAGATGGAGGAAAATAGCCAGGTTTTAATCTGTTTCCTGAAAGCCCAGTGATTTTGAGTGAGGCGAGCCGAGATTGGAATAGAGTTCCAGCGGGCAGGGGCCAGGGACCAAAAAGAGCGCCCCCTCCCGCTCTGCTCCTGCACACCCTGGGAGTACAAGCCAGGTGCAGGTCTGCAGAACGTAGTGCTCGAGTCGGCACCTAAAGTGAGCAGAGGCCCTGTAAAATCTGGGGGCCCTGATCGTTCAGAATCATATGGATGGTGCAGAGAGTCTTAAAATGAATTCTCCGTACAATCGAAAGCCAGTGTACGAGGCGGGAGGTGTGGCAGTGCTTAGGGAGGGTGAAGAGTGTGTGGGCAGCTGCATTCTGAGCCTGTTGCAGTCTCTTTGTGACCGTTTTGTTACCACCCAGTAGAAGTCCGTTACAGTAATCAAGGCGAGACAAGACCACTGATTGAATGAACACTTGATGGATGGGTCTGGCAAAAAAAACCCTAAGATGGGGTTTAACCCGGGTAAGTGGCTGAAACTAGTACAGCGGGCCACCCCTGATAGTACCATTTATGAGAGTCTCTTCCAACCAAGAGCATCTCCGTTTTTGAGGAATTGAGTTGGAGGTAGATTTCCTTCAACCAATCTGAGATTAGCAAGACATCCTCCTGGAACCTCAGTTTGTCAAGGGCGGGGTTGTTAGAGAAGGTAAGTAGCAGTGGCTGTAATCCAGGGCCTTGCCAGCCTAGCTCTGCCTCTCGGGGTCCGCCCATCGCGCTGGAGCCGTGACTTGCAGTGCCCCAAGGACTCAGGGGGTGCCGCGGCAGGACTGATGTCCTCCCGCAAAGCGGCGGGAGGTAAAGTATAGTTCATCACCGAGAGAGGTGGGTGAGATCCACCTCGGCAGACCGTGGGGGCACACGGCCAGGCACTAGAGACGGTGTGGAAAGGAGAGCCTGACTCGACTGGAGAGGCTCGGTCCTCGGCACCAACACTATATCTTCAGACAGAGGCTAGACTGCGCAAGGGTGGATATTCCCCCGGGGGGGAACGACAGAATTCATGTGGGTTCCCCCAGTATCCAAACTTTGGCATCAGCGAAATCTTTGACCTGCCTACCTGGAGAGTGCAGGGCAAGGCTGTACCGCCGCTTGCCCTGGGTGACCCTAGTAACGTCCGGAGTGGACACTTGGCGGCATAATGAATCGCAGTAAAGCCTCAGGGGCCCAGGGGATAAAGATGACGCAAATCAATAAACGGGACCGCTACACTGTACCTATAGATATACAACAGAATTGGTTTTCCAGGGATACCACCCAGGGTGGCTTGGGTGAAGAGGAGCAGGAGCTATCGTTGAAGGATGTCATGGACGCCAGCACTGGAGTAAAAACCTCCCTAGACCACAAAATGGACACTATGGTGATCAACGTGAATCTTATCAGGGCTGATCTGGTGAAACTTAACGAGAAAGTCTGACAGGTAGAGTTCACTGCCACCAGTTTCGTTGGGGATGTCTCGCAGCGTCAAGGAGAAGTCCGCGAGCTCCAAGATTTCCGCAAACTCGCGGACCTTAAAGTGGACGACTATGAAGGCCGACTCCAGCGCAATAACCTCCGCATTCTGGGTGTTCCGGAAAAATTGGAGGGGCAATCCCCCGAACTCTTTGTTGAATACCTCATTCTCAAACATTTGCAGCATAAAAACCTCAGTAAATTCTTTATCGAACGAGCTCCTAGGGTCCCGGACGGCTGTCCCAAGCCAGGCGCTCTCCCGCGGCAGATGCTGGCTAGGGTCCTGAACTACCGAGACAGAGATGTTATCCTTCAGAATGCGAGGGCGGGGGCCCCCTTCATTACGAAAACGCAGACATATTCCTTTTCCCGGACTTCACGCAGAGGGTACAAAGGTAGCGGAGGTCGTTCCCCCTCAGTGAAACATGACCTCAGAGAGAGAGAGGACTGAAATACTCGATGTTCTTCCCAGCGCGTCTCCGGGTTGAAGCTGAGGGAAGAGCGTGGTTCTTTGAACACCCGGTGGCGGAGTGGATCGAGCTTCGTGGAGTGAGGAGCCCAAACAACCGCAATGGCAGGGTGTGTGCAGACAATCGACCTCCCTGAAGAGGAGACTTGGCTGGAAGCAGAACCTGAACGGAGTAAATGGAGCCTGGAGCGGGGTGGGCTTGGGAGGAGGGTTTCTCGTTACTGATAATTTGAGATGGTGGACTCATTTGGACTTGACCCACTTACTTTTTTGGGGATGTACATTTGACTTGGTTGGGGACAGGGAAGTGGAGCGCTTTATTTCCCCCTTTTCTTCTACTTTTAGTTCTTTATGAGGGTGACAGACACTCTGCAAGTTTTTGATGGGCAGTTCTAGGCCCAGAGTGCAGGGCAGCGGGGTGGAGGTTTGTTGGGTGGGGGTGTTTTGTTTGGTTTTCGTTGTACTCATTGCATCAGTGACTTCTATTGCAATTCCTGTAGAGGATGTAGAAACACATGCCGCAATTTCCGTAAAGGAAGTAATGATATTTTTTCAATCTGTCATGGCTACACGGTGGGGCGGAGGGATTAAATTGTTAAGCTGGAACGTCAATGGATTGGTGGACAAGATCAAGCGCAGTGTTGTCCTCTAATAGAACAAACGTCAGGCCCCTGATTTTATATTGCTTCAAGAAACTCATCTCATTGGAAATGCATGCAAAGCCTTACACAGAGGTGGTTACATAATGTTGGCCCATGCAGGATTCACCTCTAGCTCACGAGGGGTGGGTATTATGATGAAGAAATCCTTTCCTTTTGTGGTACAAGCAACCTGGACAGACGACCGGGGACGATATATTGGGGTCTCGGGCACATGGAAAGAGCACCCCATCACACTTCTGTCGGTTTATGTACCACCTGGCTTACAAGCCACCAACTTTAGAGACTTGGGGACTATATTGCTAGCTATTCCAGAAGGTCTGTTAATATTAGGAGGGGACTTAAACTCAGTAGTCTTGGGCGAGCTAGATCGTCATCCCCCCGTGAAGTTAGCTCCACATCATGTTGGCTTCCCGAATTCCTTGATACCATGGGGCTGGTAGATAGTTGGCGGACCTATCACCCAAACACCGTGCAGCACACCTTCCACTCTGGGGCACATGGAACCTCTAACACACAGATTATTTTTTGATCCCTGCATCTCAGATTGCTCACATCCATGAGATTAAACACCTGGCCAGGGGTTTTTCTGACCATTCGCCAGTTTAGCTTCACGTGGTTCTTAATTATAAATAGAGCTCCCGGTTTTATGGTATTTATTTTTTTGCCATTTCCGTCTGTATTTATCCATATTTATTTTTTGGGTATTTTTTCTGTATTTATCCACATTTATTTTTGCCACAAGCAAAAGACGATGCTACAGCTAGTATTTTTCCACATTTATTTAAACTGAAAACACAGCGAAAATAAAATGCCTTTCCACGCTTGAAGTTGAAGGTATTGAGTAAACTTAGTGCTGCACTATTTCTATAATATACAGGAAATGCATTGCATTTGTTAGTATCACAGTATGCTACATACATTAGCTGCAATTCCCACAGTAAAAACGTCTGCATTTTTCATAGTATTATTATTATTATTATTTTTTTTTAATGTTTCCTAACCGTGCTTTGGTAGCCACAGTTCATACAGGGCCCCTGTTCTCTTTTAAACTGCTTGTCATTGGATTAAAAATAAAATCGAACAGCCCTGAGCACACTGAGCAAGTACTAAAATCTACAGCGCTCCTAAACTGGATGTGCTCTCAAAGTTGAACCCCCACTGATTTTTAATTGCTGGACGCTGAAACTGGCTGACTGGGGAAAGCTACTCTGCTACAATCTACTGGGGCTAAGTGAGTCACTCGCCTCAGACACTCCCTTGCGGTGCCCATGTCATGTTAAAGGCAGACGGCCCATTGTCATTCTAAATGTGATAATCATCTGAAGTCAGAATGACAATAGGCTGTCCACAGCCTGTGCGAGGGTGGGGAGGAGCTGTTGCATCCCGTGGAGTTGCAAAGAGAAGTGCGAGCTGGCCCAAAGAACTTTTGAACTCCTGGGGCTTATCACAGGGGAACAGCACAGTTTGCTGAAATGCCCAGAAGCCCAGAGTTAAGGACAAAAGACATCCGTAAAAGGAATGATGCTGCTGAAAACTGGAAAGAAGTCAATGGAGGTGAATTAGTATGCATTAACAAGGCTCCCCGACTACTCCCTTAAACAATTTAACTCCGACTGCGAGCAGCTCAGATGCCCTCCAAAGTTCGATCTTTATTTCTTTGTCCTTAAGGTTTTCGAAACGCTTTCATGCCAACTCAGTGATGTGATTCCCCTGCAGGAGGAGCTCTATTTTTAGATCAGCTTGCAAATCGAGACTAAAATGTAATAGAGGAGGAAATATCCTTAACGTACGCCGAGGTGTGCTTACTCACTGATTAGCACATGCCAGAAGGCGACCTCATCAATGCACAGTTTTACTAGTATTTTGCAGTTTTTACATATAAATGCAGATAAAAGGAAAAATAGTTTTCCGTCTGTATTTATATGTTCAAATCTGTTTAAACGGAAAACCGGGAGCCCTAATTATAAACAGGTGGGACGGGTGTCCCCATCAACCCACGCTATTTCCGAGATCCTAAAATTCGCAAGTAACTTCTCGCAGCAATAGATAATTACTTTATTGACAATGAGGGATCAATGGAATCCCCGCAGACGCTATGGGAGGCCTTCAAGACGGTAATCGGGGGTCAGACCCTCTCCTTAATCTCTGGAAAGAAGAGGGATCACCAGAGAGAGATAGTGGCCATTGAGGCGGAGATTAGCCAATTAGAAACTGACCTGGAATCAGAAGTTACACCTGACAAACTTCACTATCTCAAGCTCCGACAGCTGGAATATAGAGCGTTGGTGACTGACCAGGCCAGAGCCTTGGGGAGAGCAGCGCAGGGGCTATTATATGAGGTGGGAGACAAAGCCGGGAAACTACTAGCATGGTTGGATAAGAAAGAGTGGGCAAGCCGGCTAGTGCCGGAACTTCATGGGAAAGGAGGTAGCCCCCTTACAGATCCCCAAGGCATTGTTGACATGTTTGCGGCCCATTTTGGTGCTGTCTACGCTCCCTATTCCATAGAGGACTCCCGTCAGATGTTAGTTGACATAACGGGGCCCAAGCTTTTGGTGGACGACCATGACTTTCTTGATGGCAATAAATCCAATGAGGACATAGCGAAAGCAATCCAGTCCATCAATTCGGGGAATGCCTCTGGCCCTAATGGACTTCCGGTCGAACTTTACAAACTTAAACCGGACAGACTGGCCCCGTATCTCCAGGCCATGTGTGAGGATTCAAGGGAAAAGGGTTCCTACCGATAGACCAGAGGACGGCCACCATAATCACTATCCATAATGAGGGGAAACCCAAAACTGACTGTGGATCATATAGACCGATTTCCCTCTTGGATGCAGAGCCAAAGATTCTGGCTAAGCTTCTGGCCAACCATCTGATCACAGTGATTGAGACTCTAGTCCATCCAGATCAATCCGGTTTCATTCCACATCGTAACACAGCGCTTAACTTGCGTAGGGTGCATGGAGTATTAGGCAGAGCGGCCTCCATCCTAGGATCAGCTATAGTAGTCTCCCTTGATGCCACCATGGCCTTCGACACCATTGAATAGCTGCATTTTTGGGCAGTGCTGGAGAAGATGGGGTTTTGCCCAAAACATATTCAATGGGTACAGCTCCTATATTCTAAACCTCTAGGAAAAGTGGTAGTTGATAATAAAAAATCGGCCACCTTTGAGCTGGGTTGAGGGACCCGGCAGGGTTATCCGCTGTCCCCCCTCCTGTTTGCTATAGCATTGGAACCATTGGCAGCCTGGATACGCAGAGACCCGATGATTCTGGGCATGCGCTGGTCCCCGGAGTGGGAAGACCACATATCACTCTACACAGACGATATCCTACTTTATCTGACCTTTCCGAGGCGGTCCCTGATTGTTGTCTTAGATATCCTTGCTTTTTTCGGTAGATTCTCCGTATACTCTATCAACTGGAGTAAATCCCTGTTTGTTGTGGCAGGGGAGCCGCCAATCCCACCTAAGGGGTGCCCAATACAGATACGTACAGAGGGCTTCAAGTATCTGGGAATTTTTCTCTCCCTAGATCTAGCGCCTTGAGACCCTCCGGGTGAGTAGTGCGCGGTATAAATGCCTATGATTGATTGATTGATTGAATCACGTTGTTATACCCGGAACCTGCTCTTAACCTAACCAGGCTGCGGAAAGACATAAACAATTGGGAGTCACTCACCCTTTCCCTACTGGGAAAAGCGGCCCTTTTTAAAATGCTTTTCCTCTGCTTTTTATATGCCCTGCAGAATTCCTTAGACCCTGTCCCAACGTCCTATTTCAGGGAGGTAGAAGGCCTTCAGCGGGACTTGTTGTGGAATGGAAAGCCAAGTATCGCCCTCAGTAAGCTCACCCTGAACTGGTGCGATGGGGGCATCAGCCTCCCTGACATTAAAAAGTACTATTGAGCGGCCCACCTCGCTGCCATCAATCATGGCACCTATACCCGTCCCGGGGATCCAGGCTATAACATGGATAGATGGCTTCTCTCTGGTGGGAACTATAACCAAGCCCTTTATTCCAAACCACGACACTTTAAACTCACGGGCCCCACCAAACATTCGGTACATGTTTGGCACACTGCCACTAAAAGCCTTGGATGGAATCGCAGGCTTACACTTGCGACCCCTTATGGGACTCAGAACAGCTAGGTAGTTTGTGGAAAAGCAAGGGGTTTGACAAGTTGAACCTCATAGTTCTTTTGCGTATAGGTGATGTGTGGGACAAGTTGGATGTTAAACCATTTGATTCCCTGCAACAGTAATTCGAGTCAGCTGACTCTGAATTCTTCCGTTACACACAGGTCAGACACGCTTTGCGTTCCCATCTGCAGCGTGGTGCCACCCTTCCCAAATACTCCCCATTGGAGGATAGAGTATTAGGCGGCCACATCCCTGATAACACAATTTCACTGATATATAAAAAAATTATAAATCATATGCCAGACCCTCTTCAATCACTTCGGGAGAGATGGATGACTAGGAATGGCAGGAGGCCGTTTCCTCGCCTAGAATCATGGCAATACCAGCGCTCCTCCGACAAGTCCAACTTAAAGTCCTTCATAGGGTTTATGTGACAGGACCCCAGTTGGTACGGATGGGTAGAATGGACGGGGGGGATTGTAGACTGAGATGTGGCCGGGTGGGTACCTTTATGCACATAGTTTGGGAATGCGACAGTATTCAACCCTATTGGCGCAAAGTACAGAACATCATTAACACAGTCTTGTCCAAGCAACTCAGCTTTGAAGCTCTTAGATGCTTATTGAATATTTGGGAGCCAACAGATCTGAATAATTACATGACACAATGGGTCCCTTTGGGGCTTATGCTCGCTAAGAGAAACATTTCTCAGCGATGGGGAGCCTCCTACAGTGAAAGAGACTGGGAGAAAGATCTTGATTGGTCAATGCCCAGATAAAAGACGGTATATGTGGCCCGAGGTTGCCCTAAGAAGTGGGCCCATATATGGGGCTTTTAGAATTCCTATTGTGGGGACATATGTCAACCGCCCCTCGCCATCGGCAGTGATGACCCCCCCTTCACCCTAGACTTTCCAAGTGATATTTTGTAATAATTGATTTTACCTATTGTCCCCATGTTGCCTGATTTATTACTTCCTCTGTAATGTAATTGATAAGCTGATGTCTGTTTAATAAAAAGTTTTTATAAAAAAAACATCGTCGGGTGCCACTATGCATCATGCCCGTTGAATCGGATTTGCTGCTTTGGAGAATAACATACAGGGAGCTGCAGCAAAGTTAAACCCATAGGTGATTCACCTATGGCGGATCGATTTGCAGGTAGATTCCGGTCTTATGTCTGTTCGCCAGGCAGAAATCTCAGTAGTTTTCATGTCCTAGATTTTAAAATTAGGCAGGTAGAGTACGCTTGTACAATTATCCATGGACCTCAGTACCTTGGGGCCACCATTTAGAGGTTGGAAGCCTTCTACATGGTCTAGGGCCAGTTCAGTTGGTACTGGTCAGCTGGGCCCTTCATGTAAGTTAACTTCTTGCAGCTTTTGAGTCCCTGTAGCTGAACAGGAGGTCAGCCAACTGACCCTTGGAGTCCAATTTTCAGTCCTGGGTACAAATGGGAGCAGGTCCAGCTCCCAGGGTCTCCTTACATGTCACCACAGCAGGTGCAGTCCTCCTCCTGCCTTCCACAGCAGTTTATTTTATTTATTTTATTTAAGAGGTTTTATATAGCGCTGGCTGGACCCAGGAGTATCAGAGCGCTTTACAAGGTGTTTCCATACAGGTACAGTGTGTATAAGCACAGACAACGGAATAATAAAAGAACAAGTCCACATAGGATACATGACATCTAGATAAAAAAGTAAAAACAATTGCTAGACACTATGAGTCATACAAAATAGCGGTCACAGTTTGGCGGGAAGCCTCACTTAGGTATACAAAAACATGCAAGAGAACTGACTGTCATGAGGAGGGGAGGTAAGGTGGTCAGATAGAAGGAAAGGGAGTTGGCCAGGCGGGATGGTCACAAGTCATATGCAGAGCAGATAGGTGGGGTGATGCAGAGGGGCGAGGCTACCAGGGAGGGATTAGAAACCCCAGTATTTATTAAGGAGAAGAAGTTTGAGTTCTTTTTTGAAGCTGGGGTAGGACTGGTTACAGCGGAGGTCTTTAGGGAGGGCATTCCAAATAAGTGGGGCATTGCCTGAAAATGAGCGTGACTGAGTGGAATTCTTTTTCTGAATGGGGGGAATAAGTAGGAGGGTGTTGGAGCTTCTCAGTGATCGCGTGCAGCCTGCTTTGGTCAGTTTATTGGAGAGGTATGCCGGTGTGTTTTGGTGGAGGATTTTGTGCGTAATGCAGGCGGTTTTATATGTGGATCTACCTACAATGGGGAGCCATTTAAGGGATTTAAGGGCGGGAGAGATGTGGTCAAATCGTTTGCAGTCCGTGATAAGCCTAGCTGCGAGGTTGAGCACAGATTTAAGAGGTGCCAGGTGGGTTTTGGGAATTCCGGTGAGGATGGCATTGCCGTAATCAATGCGCGATAGAGCAAGCGATTGGACTGCCAGTTTAAAGTCATCAATTGGGATGAAGGGCTTAATTTTCTTAAGGTTACGGAGGGTAAGGAGGGCTCCTTTGGCAGAGTTGTTGATGTGAACGTTGAGAGTTAGTCGGTTGTCAAGAGAGATGCCCAAGGATTTGACTGAGGTGGCTAGGGACAGGGAGCAGTTGAGGGCGTTAAGGTCTGTGATCCACTTTTGAATGGGGAGCTGGTTGTTTTTTGGGGAGAAAAGAATAATTTCAGTTTTTTTTGGGTTAAGTTTGAGATGGTTCGAGTGGAACCAGGCTTGAATTTTGATGAGGGTGTTGTTGAGGTGGAGGATGTCAGCATGGGTTTTTATCTTATGGTAGAGTTGTGTATCGTCAGCGTAGAGGTGATAGTTAATCCCTGCTTGTTTGAGAATGAGGGTGAGAGGTTCCATGTAGAGGTTAAAGAGAGAGGGAGATAGTATGGATCCTTGTGGAACTCCTAGAGAGATGGGGGAGGGGTTCGAAAGGCAATTGTGGATTTTAATTTGCTGATCGCGGTGCTGCAGGTATGAGACAAACCAATTATGAGTCATGCCATTAAGGCCGAATCGTTCTTTAAGGACTTTGAGAAGAACAGAGTGGTTAACAGTATCGAACGCTGCGGAGAGATCAAGGAGGATCAGTAGGCTAGATTCGCCATTGTCAAGGGAGTGGTGAATGTCATCTATAATGTTAAGCATGGCGGTTTCGGTGCTGCAGCCTTTCCTGAAGCCAGATTGAAGAGGGTCAAGTAAGTTAAAAAGTTCAATGTGTCTGTCAAGCTGAAGAAGGACACATTTTTCAAGGGCTTTCGAGAGGAGGGGCAAGTTGGAGATAGGACGGAGGTTGTTGAGGTCATTAGGGTCAGCCGTAGGGTTTTTAAGAATGGGGGTGATTTGTCCCAGTTGAAGGGAGGTGGGGACACAGCCGGTTGCTAGGGAGGTGTTAATGATCGAGGTCCAGGCAGGTGTGATGATATGTTTGAGGTTTTGGACAAGTTTAGAAGGGAGGGGGTCTTTAGTGTGGGAGGAGGGTTTAAGTTTTGCAATGATGTCAAAGACATCTCTTTCAGTGACTGGCTGGAAATTATGCCAAGCGGCGTTATTTTTAGGGTGAGTGTTGGGGGGATTAGAATCTTGGAGGGTGGAGGGAAAGGGGGGGGGAATGAGATCAGAATTATGGAGGGTCGTGGAGGGGGCGGGGGGGAGTGGGCAGGAAGCAGGTGCGGTAGGGGGGATGTGTAGTATGGAGGTAGGGGTCAGAGTCGGCAGGAAGGATTGCTCTATTTTTGTAATTTTTTCAGAGAAAAAGAGGGCTATTTCTTCGCATCTGGACGTCGAGGCCATAAGTACAGGCGGAGCGGCTGAGGTTTGATTGCGAACAATGTTGAACAGTTCTCTGGGTCTGTTTTTGGCTTGGTCAAGTTGTGTTCTGAAAAAGGATGCTTTTTGTTTAAGGATGTGTTTTTTGTAAGAGGATCTTGCAAGTCTGAGGCGAGCTAGGTGCAAGGGGGATGGGTGCAGTCTCCATGTTCTTTCCGTCTGTCTCAGTGAGCGTCTTTCATTGTTAAGCTCCGTATTAAACCATGATTTGGAAGGGACGGTTCTTTGGTTTTTGAGCTTAAGCGGGGGCCAGGAGGTCTAGAGTTTCAATAACTGCTTTGTTGTAGTGTTCAGTAAGTTCATTTGCGTTAAGTGAGGGCGGAATGGCGAGAAGTTGGGCATGGAGTTTGGATTCCAGTACATCCGGGGGGATATTATTCAAATTTCTGGTCAGTTTCGAGGGCTTAGTGGTTTTCGTGGGCGGGGGAGTGGCAGAGACCGCTATAGAGAACAGTATGAGATGGTGGTCGGACCAGTCGATGGGAACAATGTTGGATAGGAGGGCTAGATCTTTGCTAGTAATTATTGCATCTAGGATAGCTCCTTTGGAATGGGTCGGGGAGTGACAGAGTTGCTCTAGGTCATTGATCTCGAGAAGGTTGGAAAGGAGGGTGATAGAGGGATCGCTGCGCTCATTCCAGTGGAGGTTAAAGTCTCCCAGGAAAATGTTGAGGGAATTCGAAAGTGAGGATTGTGTAAGAATGTTGGATAGTTCATCAACGAAGGGATGAGTATTGCCGGGAGGGTTATATATGTTGTGAAGGCGAATGGGTTGGGAGCCGTGAATTTTGAGTTCAGCTTCAAGGTATTCAAGGGTGGAGTAATTAGTATTATTGACAAGGGAAATTTGTAGTTCCTCTTTGAAGATGATGGCAACACCACCGCCAATTCGGATGGGCCGGTCTTTCCTGAGAATAGAATAGCCCGGAGGAGCTAGGAGGTCCAGGATGCTTGTCGAGTGGTCTTTGAGCCAGGTTTCCGTTAGGAACGCAATGTCGATGGATTCACTAAGGATAGTTTCTGATATTTCAGTGGCATGTCGCACAGCGGACCGACAATTAACAAGCATGCAGTGAAGAGGTTTTGGGGGAGTTTTAGGGAGTGGAAGGGAGTAGATGGCTGTGAGTTGGGGAGGAGGCCTAGGTGAGCAAGGTGAGCGGGGAGTTCGGCTAGTCCCCAGTATGACAGGGATGCTGGAGGCTGGGGGAGGCTGGAAATTAGTGGGTGAGCAGTGAGGGTAGGATTTGCAGAGGTCGAGCATCTCCATGGGGGAGAGGGGGCAGGAGGTGCGGAGAGGTCTGTGTGTGCGGCAGTGTAGAGGAGTCGTGCGAAACTGTTTGGGGGTAGCGGGATTCATATGTCTAGTACGAGCGCAGTTTAACCGAAGTGGGAGGGCTCTGTTTTTGAGGGAATAGAAATCAGATCTAAGATGAGCGAGATCTCTGGTGAGAGTGGCAAGAGTGAGTTCAATGTTGCAAAGAGAGTTAGATATAAGACTAAGGTGGGATATTGGAGAAGGGGGAGGGAGCGGAACGGGATGAGCGATGTTCTTCATTGGGGGTGGTTTGTTGTTGGGAGGGAGGGTGGGGTTCCTAGAAAGGGAGATGGGAGGACTGTGGTAGTAGGGCAAGAGGAGGGGCATGGAGGGGGAAGATGGGTATGTGGTCATCGAGAGTGAAGAAGGAGGAAATGGAGGGGCAGGAGTGTTCGGAGGAACCGTGAGGGACTGGTCGGGAGGGGGGGAGCCATGATAATCAAAGGGAGAGAGGATGGGACTGGGGGGGGGGTGAAGGGGCGGTTCTGGATTAGAGTGAGAGACGGTTCGGGTTGATGGGTGCATTGAGTTTCGGGGGGACAGAGTATGGGTTTAGGTGAGGAGGAATAGGGTGGAGTAAGAGTGGGAGGGGAAGGGGAAGGGCAGGGAGAGTCAGAAAGGGGGTGGGGGATAGCACTAGTGGTGTGGGAAATGAGGGGAGAGTGAGGGCAGGTCGTATGAGTGGGCGATTGGGAGCTTTGGGGAGTAGGGAGGATCAGGGGAAGAGGAGGGTCCATCGAAGAAGGCCGGGCCAGGGGGGTATGCGGGGGGGGAGTCAACAATTGTGTGGCATTGTTGGACGTGTACATGGTCAGCAGTTGTAGGGCATTGTTGATCGTGGACAAATCTGCAGAGGGGAGTAAAGGATAAGGGAGAGGGGTTAAAGTGGAGGGCAAGGGGAGAGAGGGGGGAATGTTGTTGGGGGAATTATGAAGTTGGATGGTCAGCAATTGTAAGGCATTGTTGACTGTGGGCACGTCAGCAGAGGGGAGTATAGGATGAGAGAGAGGGGTAATCGAGGAGGGCAAAGGATGTGTGGGGGGAAGGTCATTAGCGGCATTGTGAAGCTGGATGGTCGGCAATTGTAAGGTATTGCTGGACATGGGCGTATCAGCGGAGGGGAGTATAGGATGAGGGAGAGGGGTTAAGGGGGAGGGCAAAGGATGAGAGGGGGGTAGGTTATTAGCAGAGTTTTGAAGTTGGATGGTCAGTGATCTGAAATGTAATTCAAAGGAGTTAAGGTGGGGAACGGCCGCTTGGATGAGGATGTTACCGGTTTTAAAAATGGAGATATTGATTTCCCCAGGAAAGGTAGAAGAGGGAGAAGTGGATAGTTTATGGCCATGGGGGATTTTGAGGGACTTCGTGACTGGGAGATATTGTAGGAAAACGCTTTTCCATTTAGAGGGGCGTTTGGAATAGAAGATGTAGTTGGTAGTAATAGGGGCGGTCAGGCTGTAATAGTTGTCCACAATGAGAGTTTCAGGGTTAAGGACGAGAAGGTTGTGTTTGAATTTTTTTCTTGCGTATTTCGAGAGGTTGTGGGGGTAGAGAATGGACCAGGAGTTTGGGCCATGTTGGGATAGCTGAAGAGGAGGCATAGTAGGGGATAGTGGTAGGTTATGAACATAGGTGCATGTAATAGGACATCGGGTGAAAGAGGCCTATCGGGGTCATGAAAAGGAAATAACAAAGCTGGTCATATAAATAAACAAATTGAGGGGCGAAATTCAGGATAAGGCCACTAGGTGGCGATCAAGGCAAGCAGGTCTGAAAGGAATAAGACTATAGCTGGTCATATAAAATAAGCATTGAAGGGCGAGGTTCAGGATAGGACCTAGTATGACTTAATAAAATAAGCAATTCAGGGGCGAAGTTCAGGAAAGAACCACTAGGTGGCGCTCACGGCTAGCAGGTCTGAAAGGAATAGGACTATAGCTGGTCATGTAAGATAAGCATTAAGGGGCGAAGTTCAGGATAGGACCACTAGGTGGCGCTCAAGGCTAGCAGGTCTAGATAGGTCAGTATAGGGTCATTGTGGTTCAGGAGAAAAAAGATAAGTGGTCAGGACGTTTGTTGTTGTTTGCTAAGCGTCCATCTTAAGGGGTCAGGAAGTAAATAAAGATCAAGGATTCCACGCCATTTTGTCTCTCCTGAGGGATGTGGTATAGAAATGTCCCAATCAGTTAATATCGTTACTCAGCGCTACCGGATCATGTCGGTCCAACTGGGATCCCAAAGTTAGATTCCCACATCGGCAAAGACAGGGCAAATAGACCAGTGAGGGGGTCGAACGCTGTCCCCCAGCCAACAGTAGTTCCGCAATAATCCACTCTGTGCCCTAGCCAGGAAGACCCGTGGGCAGCGCGGCTGGTACCGGGCCGAATGTCTGGGCAGGGGCGTCGCTCCTCACCAGGATGCAAGGCAGCCAAAGCATGAAGACCGGAGCGCGTCGCTCCTCTGCAGCCGGCGCGGAGGCATCAGGGGCACCACTCGAAGTGCACAGCATACAGGGCAACCATCCGCCACAGACCCCCAAGAGGAAGTCCAGACCCTCATCAAAACGGGGCCGTGGCACATGCAGCCGTCCACACAGGCAGGGTCCCCAGCCGGGCTCCCCACGCTCAAGTCCGGAGGGAAGCACCCGGGACCAGTCAGCCGGCAAGAGCAGGGCGGAGGGGACTTGAGAAGTCCGGAGTTCACTCCTCGCCTCGAGGAGACCCACAGCCGGTCAGTGCAGCGGCCGGATCTCTGCAGGGGCACCGCGAGGAATCATATCAGGCAGCCAAAAGGCCGAAGGCGGGCTCAACACAAGGCCGATCTCCGCCAGAGGGCCTGGGCTCCACCAGGATCGTGGGCTGCGCAGCAAATCAGCACAAACAGGCCCCAACTCCTAAAGCCGGGGTCAGCACAAGAAAGAGGATTTCAGCAAACAGGGACCTGGGCAAAAACTTACTGGGCGCTGTGCAGTCCTGAAGCAGTGCGCGAGCTGAACGGTCCGCTCCAGCATGCAGTCCAGAAACCCCGATACACTGATTGGCTCAAGTCGGGATATTTGAAGACTGAGCCATAGAATCCAGCCAGGCCGCCGGGGCTCCGAGACGGTCGCAGGAACCTGGGAGAACAAAGTCCCAGAAGTCAATGTCTCATCTGGCCAAAGGCTCAAGCAGCGGGCGCAAACAGCACCACGGCCCTGCCTACATCAAGGGTCTGAGCATTCGAGGAGCTGCCACCGATCCCACGAGGGAAAGTCGACGCTGTCCCCGAGCCAGGACCCAGGGCGTGGAGTGGATTGGGCACAACGACCACGGGGCCCCGGAGAACCAGTTCCATCAATCAGCCCCAGCAGATTCAGGCAGCAAGAGCCAACAGCACGGCAGACAGTTCAGTCTCGAGATCACAGGAGGCGATGTTGGTCCGGTCCGAGAGCCAGGACAAAGGCCAGGATGCGAGGAAGTCCGAGCCAGTCATCGACGAGTCCTGTGGTAAGTTGATGCAATAATTTTTCTTTTGTTCCAGTTACACTCAGGTAATTGTAGTTAAGCAAAATTTCAGTTGGTTATGCTCGGCGGGTCAGATGGGTAGGCAAAACAGGGGATAAACACTGATTCAGTATTCCCCAACCCAGGAGCTCGACGAAGGAGCTCCTACTCGGCGGCCATCTTGACTGTTCTCCAGTTCTCCAGCAGTTCTGAAGACAGTTCTAGGGGTGCCACATGTATGCCTTTGGTCAGCCTGTGGGTGTGGGAAACTCCTGGCCACTTCCTAACCACTGGAATAAAAATTCCCATGGGTGACCCTACACACTTTTGCAGCACTTCTGTGTATTTTACCGTAAACGATCCCACAGTGCCCTTCTCTATCTAAAACCAGCATGACAGAAACTTTTTTCCCTTGTGCAGAGCTCCTTGTGCTGCCCACCCAGATGTATGGCTATGTTAATGGGCAAACCTTTCCTTGTGGTCAATTCAAACCAATTCTGAGGTTATTCCCTTCCCCTACTGAGTTTGGAGACAGCCTGGCTAGGAAGAGCCATATCGGCCGGTGACACCGCAGGCTTACCATGAATCTCAAGAAGGGGCCTGCCCCAGCCCACGAGGCCATCTTGATCAGAGAAAAACATATCCCCACACCCAAGCCCTTTGTCCAATGTCTGGGAGTAATACACATCTCACCACGGGTGAGCCGTTAACAATTAGGTGACACCAGGGAAGAGGCGAAGAGGAGGCTGGGAGGGGGGACATACATGGAGGGTGGGATTGGGGATCTCGATCGTCTACCCAGGAGGCAGGCACTCTGCAGTGGATGTCGTTCTGTGTGGATTCTACGGTGCATTAGGGACGAATAGACTATAGCGGGGACTCTGGCTCATCCCGGACCAATCCAAATAACATCTAGTAATAGAGTAATCGCTGAGTGACTGGACGAAGGTGTGAAGTCTATGAGTTGGGGGGTGGGGGGACTGTTGGGGGCTGTATCTATTTTTCTGCATCATAGGCTATCTGTCCTGGTTCGCATCAGGGAGGGGTCGTTTTGGTAGTTCGGGGGGAGTGAGTGCACTGTTTGAATGATGGGTGGGCTGGGGTGGGACAGAAGTATTGTGGTACTTCAGAAGCATCCTTCGTTTATAGTTCTTCTTTATATTACATGTCTTGCCCTACCCACCGCCGCCGGACCTCCGGGTTGTCTGCTCATCGGCTGTGTGAGATCCACAATGGGACATATGGACCTGATAGCCCCCCTTACTGCCGGCCCACCCTGGGTTGTAGGCGAATGGCTGTATGTGATGCCTTGTTTATTAATAAAAGTTTTGGCAAAAAAAAAAAAAAACAATTAGGTGACACTGAACACTGGCAGAAAGGCACATTTAGCACAGTCTGGAAAAGGACAACTTTCTTAACGTACCGTTTAAAAAAATGTTATATGAAATCTGATTTGACCATTTAATTGAATTTTAAATTACTTGTAAAATAAGTGCTTGAATCACTTTCTAGCTATTCCCAAACTGAAGTTATGTATTATAAGGTGCTATATAATATAAGACAGTGCTTTTCACTGGAAGAGCCACACACACGTACGTTTTAAATACCAAGGGCCTACTGCAGGGGTAACGTATAAAAAAGGAAGGTTTAGACTTGGCAAAAGGTTTTACTTGACAGGTTGAATTGGCAGTTTTCAAACTGTCTACGCTGGTGGCAGGGGCTGGCATGGAGAATTGTTCACTGCCACTTTAGAGGTGGAGCAATATGTGCTGCAGCCCACTAGTGACACTTAACTTGCAGGCCCTGGGTACACTTTTGCACCATATGCTAGGAACTTAAAGGTAAGTTAAATATGCCAATCAAAAGTGCAGTCAAATATGACATGTTTTAAGGTCTGAGCACATGCAAGGGCCTGGTTAGCAGTGCCCTAGTACACAGAGAAATAAACAAGCATTTACAATGCGATATGTTTCGCATTTGTTGGAGTTGGAGCTATTGGCGTTGTAAATGACAATGCCTCCTATTTATGTGTTTAAAAAAACCTGCAATAATAGAGGCATTGTCATTTACAATACCAATAGGTCAAAGTTTCTAAAATGCGAAACCTATTGCATTGCAAATGCTTATTTAAATTGTATTTACCGTTCCTGAACCGCAAACACACACATACACACACACACACCTCCACCCCCATCATGCTGGCTACGACTAGTTGTTTCTGATTCTAAGTATTACTTGCAAGGTGGAGTTGGTGCACGTCCCGGATATTGAGTACGGAACACACAAGTGAGCATGTAATTAACACGCTTGATTTAAATACAATAAAACTTGGTCTAAATCTATTCTGCTCCCCATTTTTAAAAAGGGAGACCGTAACAACCCAGCATGCTACAGGCCCATTTCCCTCCTGGATTCTCTTGGTAAAGTTGCAGGTCGCTTGATCCTGGAGAGATTGCGGGTCTGGTCTGAAGATAACAACATCATGACTGACATGCAATATGGTTTCCGGGAGGGACTGGGTACCGTGGAGCAGGCTTTGAATCTCTCCCTTCTAATTGGGAAGTATGTCCAGGCGAAGAAAGGCAATCTTCACCTGGTTTACGTGGATTTGACCGCAGCCTTTGATTGTGTTTCACACTCTAGGCTGTGGTCAATCCTAGTTGAAATGGGAGTAGACCCTCCAATAATATCTTTTTTGCGTGAGCTGTACACAGGAGCAAGGGTGAGATTTGGGGTGAACGGGGAGCTTACTCACCCTTTCGCAGTAACCAAGGGAGTCAGACAAGGGTGTGTTCTGGCTCCCTTTCTATTTAATTTGTATACAAATGGCCTTGAGAAGGCCATGCTAGAAGGGAGTCAGGACCTGCCAACAATTGCCCGTCGTCCTATTCCCGTGTTACTTTACGCGGACGACACGGTAATTATGGCCCGAACCCCAGTACAACTCCAGATTCAGCTAAATTCATACTGTACATTCATGGCTTCATTGGATTTAATGGTCAATATTAAGAAAACACTAGTTATGCATTTAGGCAAAAAGAAATCTAAGAAAAAAACGATATGTATCGAACAAGCTAAGTTGGATTGCACTAGGACATATCCTTATTTAGGTATATTATTTGATAATACCTCCTCCTGGAAATCGGCCATTGATAGTAGATATCTTTTATTTTTAAGAGCCACCTCTGCGTTGATTGCTTTTTCCCGTAAAATAGGGAAGCCTCCCCAAAAGAACTTTTGCAAATATACCACGCTAAGTGCCATACCGTAGCTGTATATGGTGCTGGAGTGTGGGGCTATGTACCTGTGGTCACCTTGCAGAGGGCAGAGAATAATTTCATTCGCTACCTTTTGGCCGTCCCACAGTGCTCTCCAACATTCGCTTGCCATATTGAACTGGGCATGGATTACATTGCTGATTATATAAAAATCCAGCCAATATTATTGTGGCATCGCATCTGGTCAACGGAGCAGTGTAGCTTAACCCGTGCATTAATCACAGACTGCTTGGTCTTAGACAACTGGCTGGATGTTCCATGGCTGTCTTATGTACATAACTTTTTTAATGATCTGGGTCTTCTTAAATATTTTAAAGAACCGTCAATTTTAACCACTGTTACAAGAAAGGCCCTGAGATTGCTCTGTTTATCTCATCTGGGTGAACTTCGTATGGCCCAAGAAATCAATAAAACTACTAATCGCCATATTTTAACTATTCAATGTACTCTGGGCATCCAGCCGTATCTTACCTTTTGTCTGTCTACCTATGAAAAATACTTGTAAACTCGGTTTAGGCTTAATTTGCTTTTCCGTTTGGTTACATTCCCAGAGAGACAGGATTGGTCAAATTCTATTATCCGGTGTCCCTGCGATGGTACTTCAGAACAGTCCAATATTCACGTATTGCTGTTCTGTAAATTTTACGATGTACCACGCAAACGCTGGATCATTCCAATCCTGCTATCCCTAGGACTGAGAAGATGCCGCCCTGCCTTTATGGCCCTACAATTCTTAGATACAGTATCAAACGCCAAATGCATAGCCATGTTTCTTAAGACCTGTCTGAAAATCCGAGCCACTCTTGGAGACTTACAGTGATTTAAAAATAAACCACTTTGGGTTGTTACGCTTGATTTTATATAAATAGCAGACAGAATCCAAACCTTTTCTATGATCTATTGTATGGACGGAGGGCTTTATCATGTGTATATACATATATATTGTTTCATACTATTTTTATTGTATATGATTGTATATGAAACTGTATATTATGACTGTTGCTTTTATGATTTTATCTTGTTCTAAAATCGAATAAAGCTTTCTACTACAAATACACAATGCAATTTTTTTTACTGTGGGGCATGAGGAGGACGCTGGTGCACATTTTTGAGCCAGTGACATTGGGTGGCTAGGATTTATTTCTGACTATGCATTTCAGGAAGGATGGGTACATCTGTACATTTTAACCACTTGCATAGCTCTATTAACCTTTCCTTACATTGGCCTTTTGGGAGTGTCACTACTGTTAAACTGATTGGTGTTCATGCTGAAAAAAAAGCCTGAGAGAAGCTGCTGCCGGATTGGTTAGGTACGAGAGGTTAAAAGAGTTTTCCTCTGATCTCGGTTGGGGTCTGCAGCCTCCGAGCGAGGTAGAAGGGCTGCTGGGCAATGCTTAGTCGTTGGTAAACAGGCAGCGCAGGTAAGTAGCCGTCGGATGCCCACGAGCTCCATGCACAGGGCACTGCTGTGCGGGGGCTTTATTGTATAGTACCATGCCACCAGGGCTCTGAGGGGGGGCCTCGGCTTCCTGCCCATTCTCCAGTCCATTCATCCATTCATTCATCCAGTCCGAACATTCTCAGTTTTTTGCAACGTGATAATTCTTCCTGTACCGTTGTCTGTCGGTCTAGCTATCTTGCAGGCACTGTAGTTATTATTTATGATGAAATTATAGTATCTGTTAGCTGCTGCAGCGCCTAGAACCGCTTACATCTGCATGGTGTGTTACAAATGTTCATACCATGAAACAAAATGCTGAATTTAAAAACAAAGGCATCCATCCTTGAGCCGGCAGAAGCCCCGATCCCTCACCCCGATCATCAACACTACAGATACAGGATTATAATCAGGCAGAGGCGCAACTAGAGCCAAATGTTGGAGGGGGTGCTAATTCTTCCAGCGATGTGTGCCTGGGAAGCTGTCTCAGCCCAGGCTGACACACACAACGGGGGGGGGGGACTGCAACCCGTTGAGCCCTATGGGTGTTGCACGCCTGTGTTTTAGGGTTATGATGAAAGGCATAGACACGGGGCAGTGATGACGCAGGCAGTCTCCTCTCTTACTCCCCTCCCTCCCTACTTACATCCACCCAGGAGTCACACTTGCAGAATCTGCAGCATTTGTCTTCCTTGGATCTCTGCGTCTGTCTATTGTTAGCAGCTGCAGTGCCTAGGTGCTCTAAAGCTTGCACAGGGCGCTATGCAGGGTCACAACAGAACGTAGCAATTCAGTGCCCAAGACAGACGCTGCTTGCATGACAGGGGCTCGCTCACCTGTCCCCTGCTATAAGACGCCTCAAGGCTTCTCCGTGTTAGCAGGGTCTGTCTGTCAGCTCCTCTCCCGCAGCCACTGCATTATAAACCACTCCCAGGGTGCCCCATCTACCGCCTCATGAGCCCATGCGCCACAGCCCAGAACTGAAAGTGAATGTAAGTTTCCGTTCCTAAAACATGGCAATTTCCGGAAATTCAGTTTTCCTGAGGCGGCAGGCGGGGTGGGCCTCAATGTTCACAGCAGTCCTGTCCTAGCTCAAGACCTCATCAGCAGCACCCCCGGGAGGAGACATTTTATAGGACTGGTAGCGACAGCTTCAGCGAAGGAGGACCTTCTGTTATGCATTCTTCAGGCATCATTGGCAAAGCCAACAGGCGAGGACTTGGAAAGGAAGCGACTGCAATGGGTCATTTATTTTAATTCTATAATTGCAGTCACATGCCAGAACACTAAAATAAAGAAAACAATTTACCTCCTGAAAGCGTCATCTTTTGAATTATGGGGACTCGTTCCCTACACAATCACCATCTTTTATAATGACGGCACCCGCGCGAAGACTTTGAACATCATAAGCTAAAGCACAAGTGCCGCGATTGCTGTAAAAGTAAAGATTTTTTTCTTTACTTTTAAAGCTATTGTGACACCCGCGCTTTGGCTTAAGTTGTTCAAAGTCTAAGCGCGGGTGCCTTATTATTAAAGTAAATAAATAAAAAATAAAAAAGGCTGGCGCCAGCTTCCGGGACTGTTGTCTGAATGGAGGAGAGGCAGCACTGTGTGCTGTGGAGTGCGAGGTAAATAACAAGTAGTCCCTAAACAAAACTAACAAGGCCAGACAGTGTAATAAAACAGTAGTTGGTCGGTGCTGTTTCCGATAGAAACAGAAGTGATACATTTAGATCAACAGCCAACAGAAACAAAAAGAACAGCAATGCCAGAGTTAAACAAATCGCAAGGGGCAGGAGAAATTCCATAGACTTTCAGCCAACATACAACTTACTTTAGGTCTCGCTGAGACAGCGCATGCGCTGCTAACGCGAGACCTAAAAAGAACAGTGGCATCAGTCCCAAAAAATGGGAGTTACAATAAAAACGAGCAGTGGCATAGCCAATAGTTCCCACCTTTGTATGTGTTTAGCCAGAGATATTGACTTTGCCAGTGTCTTTAAGCTATGTTGTAAATCATTGTGGCTGCAGTGCGGCATGTTGGAAAATTATAATTTAAAAGTGTTATAAGCATTTTATTTACCTTACACATAACCAAGAAGACCACAGGAGAGTGGAGGTTGGAAAATAGTATCTGAATTACAACATGAGCAGTGGACGGACACTAGAGGAGAGTCAACAGATGCCAGATTCCGAGGGCAGATTGAGGTGGTGCTGAGTGATGCTGAGGTGGTGGTGTGGTGCTGATGTTTAGTTGATGCTGAGGTGGTGCTGAGTGATGCTGATTTGGTGCTTTCCTGAGGTGATGCTGATGCTAAAGATTTGGTGCTGAGGTGGTGTTGCTCTGAGGCGGAGCAGGTGCCCAGACCTGTTGCTGCCTCACTCGATGCCAAAAGAAAGGGACATGTGGGAGGGGGGAAAAACTGTGTTTCTGCTCGAAGAGTAGAGGGCGGGTTCCTAACTTGAAGCAGGAGGGGGGTGCAAATATGTTAAAGTCTCTTTAAAATGAATAAAAATAGGGGTGGGCGAGGAGCAGGAGGCACAAGGAAGGCGAGTTAGGAGAAGAGCAGCTGGAGGCACATGGATGGAGAGTGGGGAAAAGAGCAGCATGAGGCACAAGAAAGGAGAGTGAGGAAAAGAAGAGCAGCGTGAGACACAAGAAAACGTAAGGAGAAGAGCAGCGTGTGGCACAAGAGTGAGGAGGGGGAGCAGCGTGATGCACAAGGAAGGAGAGAGGAGAGAAGAGCAGCGTGAGGCACAATGAATGAGAGTGAAGAGAAGAGCAGCAGGAGACACAAGGAAGGAGAGTGGAGAGGAGCAGCAGGAAGCACAAGGAAGGAGAATTAGGAGAAGAGAAGCAGGAGACACAAGGAAGGAGAGCGAGGCGAAGAGCAGCTTGCGGCACAAGGATGGAGAGTGAGGAGAAGAGCCCTGTGCGGCACAAGGATGGAGAGAGGAGAAGAGCTGCGTGCGGCACAAGGATGGAGAGGGGGGGGGAAAGCAGCGTGAGGCACAAGGAAGGAGAGTGAGGAGAAGAGCAGCGTGGGGCACAAGGAAGGAGAGTGGAGTAGGCCTCTGTCTTGCTGGCCACCGATGATCGTAAGCGACCAACAGTCTTTGTTTACCTTTTAGGGCGAGCTGTGCTATGCCGGTACGTTTAGGGTGTCGTTGTGGGTGGGGGTGGTATGGGTTGCACTGAGTTCCTGCGGGGACTGTTTGTTTCCGTGTTTTGTTGCAGGGTGGGGGCTATGGGTTGGGACTGTTCTTAATTGTTCTCGAACGTATTGGACACATACAGCTAGACAGGGTCAGCAATGCATAATTGGATACATGTCTTTGTGGCTTTGGCAATGTCAATGTACCTTATAGACAAATCCGCATAGATGACACACACTGATGCTCCCATGCCTCAAATTGCTCACGTGGAATGTTAGGGGACTCCAAGACCCTCGCAAACGCCGACAGATATTAGCATATCTAGACCGACATCACATCCAAATAGCCACGCTTCAGGAAACGTACATGGACCCTAGGCACCCTCCCTTTTTCGGTACCAAATAGGCCTCTACATGTGTTTATTCGTCCTATTCCACCTACTCCCGTGGCACAGTTATACTAATCAAAAGAAACACGCCTTTTATTGTAGGGGGCACATATAGTAATTCCTCGGGCCGTAGCTGTTTACTCTGGGGTTCGCTGGCTACGCACCCTGTCACACTTGCTTGCAGTTACCCTAGATGGCCTGTGTTAGGACCGTATTTCACTGCCCTTTGGGGTCAAATACTAAACATAGGCTCCATGCATGTCCTATGGGGTGGGGATTTTAACACTTCTCTTTGCCCATCCATGGATCGCTCTAATCCCCTTCCACGTCACTACACCAATACTCGGTTTAGGCTTATTCGAAGAACATAGACTTGTCGATATATGGCGGTATGTACATCCCACTACTAAAGAGGGCACCTTTTATACGGCGGGCCACTCTACTTGGTCGCGTCTGGACTATTGGGTTTGTTCCCGGGGAGTGATGCCCTGGATCCGGGGTGTTACGCACTTAGCTCGTACACACTCTGACCATGCACGGTATACCTTGAACTAGTACCCCCTAACTCTATTGTCGCTCCGCGTTGCTGGAGACTCGTACCAGAGGCACTACTAGATACAGTGTTTCATGCTGAACTGGGGAAGGAGATCGCAGATTTGTTTTCTCGAAATAAGGGTACTTTCGACGAACTGGGCATATTCTGGGAGGCCTTCAAGATCACGGTTAGGGGCGTCTGCATCTCAGAGTTTTGGAGTGCTTTGCGACATTAGGAATAGACTGCGCCGCCTTGAACAAGAGATAAAGCGACTGGAAACCGATATGTGGGAGGCTAACTACCACCCAACGGGCTACCCTCTGTGAAAAACTCACCGACTACATTGATACTGCGTCTAGAGAGGTAAAGTTTCGAGGTAAACACTTCACTGACCGTAGATATGGGGAGGGTGAGAGACCTGGAAGGGCTTTGGCGAATACCATTAGGAAGCCTGGGTTCTCTAACTATGTGGTAGATGGTGACGGATATAGGCACAGAGACAGTCACAATATACTTAATGTCTTTGTTACATATTATAAGGTCTTGTACAGTTCGCAACTCTCACCCTTCCCCCTCCCCCCCCTCCCTCCCCCCTGGATTTCTCTCCCTACTTGCAGGATATAGCTCTTGGCTGGCTGGGGGACTCCCAGCGCAAATTCCTAGCGGCTCCATTTGAAGACGCCGAACTACGTGAAGCCATAATGCAAATGGCATCAGGGAAGGCCCCAGGCTCAGATGGCCTTCCCATTGACTTTTACAAAGCATATATTGATCAGTTACTCCCAGTGCTGAAGGAGGTTTTCCTAGAGGCACGGATCCTACCCACAACGATGAGAGAAGTGCTGATTAAGTCATTGCTGAAACCCGGCAAGCCTGCCGATCAGTGCGAATCTTATAGGCCCCTGTCCCTTATCAATACAGATTCAAAAATTTGGGCTAAACTGGTGGCAAACCGTCTTAGCCTACTTATGGATAAACTGGTGCTTCCAGACCAGTCTGGGTTTATCCCAGGTAGAGCCACGTCCCACAATCTTAGAACGTTGTTTTCCATCTTACAGGCGGTTGACCCCAGAATGCAGTTGACAGCAGTGTTCCTCGATGCCTCCAAGGCCTTCTATTCTGTGGAATGGGACTACCTCAACACCATTTTGCAGAATATGGGCCTCCCCGTGGGCTTTATTTTGTGGATTCGGTTACTATAACGCCCCCACAGCTTGGGTTTTAATCAACGGACATACCTCCTCCTCCTTTTCTTTATCCCGTGGCACACGCCAGGGATGTCCGCTGTCTCCCCTCCTGTTTGCCTTAATCATGGAACCCCTAGCATCGAAGATTAGACCGCATTATAATCACATGGACCTTAGATGCTTCTTACGCTTGATCCTTATTTCGCTATACGAGGATGATGTTACTTTGTATGTCAAAGACCCGCAGCATAATCTTCACTCCCTATTGTGGGAATTTGTCAAATTCTGTGGTTATTCGGGTATTCATATAAACTGGACCAAGTCACAGATATTCCCCTTGACTAGCTCTGTTCTCCCTTTGATACGGACTATCCCCTCAAATGGTGCGATACTGATGTCAAATATTTAGGTATCCGTGTTTTGGCAAATCGGGATGAGTTAATAAGAACAAACTATGGGTGTGCAATGGAGCACATCACGAGCTGCATTACTCGGTGGATTGCCCTCCCACTGTCTATGGCCGGACGAGAGTCCCTTATAAAAATGGTGATCTTCCCTAAACTTCTGTACCTTTTCATTAACATTCCTTACGATCCTGGATGACACTTCTTTGCCTCGTTACTGTTGGAACTGATATGTTTGGTCTGGGGATGGCAAGCAACAACGTATACAATGGGATACACTAATGAGACCCTATTCCCAGGGAGGCTTTGACATACCCAACTTCGAATTGTACTACATTTGCGCTCAGGCCCACTTTGCTCACTTTTGGTTCCATCAGCCGCGATACACCCCTCACGTTGCCACAGAACATTGGCTGGCTGATCCCGCCCCACTTGATGGTGTTCTCCTCGCCAACATTGCCCCTCGAGCACGCTGCCCCTCCTCAGCGGACTGCACGATTATGGCCTGGTCCCGTATCCTTGATCATATGCATGCGCCTTGCTTATATTCCCCTCTTCTTCCACTCATGTATCATCCAGATATATCCCTCCTTCAGGAGGACGCTTTTTAGAAATGTAGCACGCACAAGGGGGCTTCAGTGCTGGGGAGACCTGTATACCATTGGCAAATTTCGCACACTCTCGCAAATGTGCCCCGATCCACCACCGTCCACCATGGAAACATTTTTGTATGCTCGCCTTCGTCATGGTATCCAGGCTAGTACCGCTTCCTATCCGGCAACACTGGCCCCTCTACTCCATATCCTGCGGGCACCCTCTGCGTCGCACCCAGTGTCCACTCTTTACCATACATTATATAGTGATGTCGAGTATCCCTCATGTGTAGCGCGTGCTAAATGGGCGCTGGAACTGGAACAAGACATTACTGATGATCAATGGCTGTTTTGCTGCAGCAGACAGAGCACGTCTCCTCTAATAGCGGGCTTCAACTGATTCACTATAGATTCTTGCACCGTAGCTATCATACCCCGGTTAAGCTCTACAAATTTGGGTTGCGGGACACGACTAGGTGTGATAGGTGTCAGATGGAAAATGCTGACTTCCTGCATTTGGCTTGGGAATGCTCAGATGTTCACACTTATTGGAGCCATGTCCTCACGGCTCTGGATGCTATGATCTCACTACCCATCTCCAGATCCCCCCTCGTGGTCTTACTAGGGTATACTGAGCATATTCCGGCTCCAAGCCGTAAATTTGTTTCCTTCGGCCTTGCTATTGCTAAGCGGCGAATAGCCTGTCGATGGGGCCAGGGTAGAGCGCCCAAATTTAAGGACTGGCTGTCAGATATGATATTTTGGCAGGATCTACTTTGCACTTACGCTGAATTGCTCCCACGCTCTCCCCGCCCACGTGACATCAGGGGCCCACTGCAGGCATACTTATTAGAACACCCCATTAGTGAATCACACTCACGGTAGAAACTCTTCTGGTGTCCCATTTTCATCACTTCAATGGACAGGCTCTACCCCTGCCACATGGAGCATATACAGGGCTGAAGCTGCCTTCCGCAGTAGAATGTCCTGCACTATTCAGCCCCCCCTAAAATCCGGGAGAAACAACTGCAGGTTGTGGTTATGCACTGGGAATGTGATGTCGGACAAACTCTTCTTGCCTTACATTGACTCCTGGTTACATCTCCATGATTGTGTAATTGTCCATGTAATTGCGCGATATTCCTGTTTGATGGCCTCACTGTACCGTAACATGCTATGGCGCGTGGGTAATTCTCATGTGTTTCTGATTCTTTTAGGTCTTCCCACTATTGTTTTTCTATGTGCATGCTTTGACTCCGCCACAGGGAGAAATCACTTGTTCTGAGGCGGCCTTCTGCAATAGTAAGACTCGCCATGGATAATTTCCCCTGATGTCCACAACATATGCTGCAGTTTTTGATTATGTACTGGGTATGTGTTGCTGTCATGAGTGTCTTGTTTACATTGACTCCGGGATGATTTTACGTGACTGAGGAGTTGTCCATGCGATTGTTCTCGATTCCTGTTTGCTGGCCTTACTGTATTGAAAAAATGGTTTGGCGCGTATGTAATTCTCCTATGTTCTAGCTGTTTGGCCCTTGTTATTGCGGAAATGTAATGTCTATCCTCTTTGAAAATCAATAAACAAATGTAAAAAAAAAATTTTTTTAAAGGAAGGAGAGTGGAGGTTGTGATAGAGCAGGAGTGAGGTGTAAGATGGCACAAGAGAAAAATTTAATAAAACAATAGAAACTGAACACATTCTATAGATACATTTTGAAATTGTTATAGTAATTGGTGCCCTAGAGTATTTGACACCAAAACCAAGTCATTAGGCAAACAGTAACTTTTCACCGCCAGTAATAAGCTCTCAAAGATGTTGCGAATGGGAAGCTTTGTATGGACACTTTTGAAGGGAAATTTTCATATCTCAGGGTCACTGACCGGCCTCTGCCTGGTACAAATCGTGCGACACAATGCAACATGCCACACTAGCAGCTGTAGGCTCAACCTAAAACCAGGCATTTCCTACGAACTTTATTACTGTTTTAGTGCTGTTAAGTTAAGCCTGCTCTGTGCCACAGCTACCATGGAAATGAGTGCAGTTTTATTTAGTAACTTTATTGCTTTACCCTTACAAGGACTGCAATTAGTACTCGACCTGGGTATTTACCCTATTAACTAATTATCCAATTAGTTAAAATCTCCATGTTATGTAAACTTCTTTACTGTCTTTTGGGGCTAAATTTCACACTGGATGGATCAAATGTATAATGTGATGTATCTCAAGTCGGTGTTGTACAGGATGATGCATTATTTCCAGAAATGCCCCATACCATTCATTACGTTCTCTGCGTCCTTTGTGTTGCTCAGTAGGTTAGTTGTAGGGTAGGATTGGTCCCTGAGGTCATGGGCAGGCAATATAATAGGATAACAACCTACTATAATTGCTCACATCAGTTCTCTGTATGTGAATGTATCCTGTTTGTTGGGTTAACATGGTTCATGTGTTCTCTTTCCCCCCCCCCCCCCCCAAAAAAATATCTTTACCAGGTCCGAGGATCCCGAAGCAAAACTCTCCATGACAAGGCGGTGGTGAACTGTCAATTCAGCATGGCCACTTTCAGTACCGCTGAGCGCAAGCGCCGGCCACATGGAGACCGCAGGTCCAGCGAGATGACGCTGCACTTGAAGCAGACATTTGAGGCTGCCATCTTGACACAGCTGTATCCCCGCTCACAGATAGATATATACGTCCAGGTGGGTTGAAAGTAAGAGGATCATTTATGTCGGAGTAACACAGGCTTAGGAGGAATCTGGGAAGTTGGAATGTCAAGAAATTGAAACTGTGCTAAGTACCTAACATACTTTTATGAATGGTCCTCTCCGTTGCTAAGCTTATGAAACACTGCACCTCTTGGGTGTGCTGGTGGCACAGCAAGAAATAGTTACACAACTAGTACCACTTTTGTGAAGCTTTTGGCACACCTGACTGTTCCATGTATGCGTTGTAGGTCTGCCTCTGAGCCAGCACCTCAGCCCCACTTGCTTTTTGTTGGTTTGGCCTTCTTTGGTTTGTAGTCTTATAACACTGATTGCTCAAAAACGTACTAATTTGACCCAGATCACTCTTGTCCAAAGTTAAACTGCAACCAAACGCCGCAGTGAAAAGAATAGCATTACGAGGCTTTTTTTTCCCAAAAATATTCCATTGGGGAAAAATGTTTTACATCTAAGAAACATTGCTGATCATTTTTGTTGTGGTGTGGCTGTGGTTTGCGAGAGAACGACTTCTGGCATAGTTAGAGAAAGTTTGCCATATGCACCTTGTGGGATTTAGAACTGCATACACTTGGTTTCTGGGCTGAGTTATCTGGGGCAATAGCAATAAAATCTAGGTCAGGCATTAGCCGAGCAAAACCCCGATCAACAGTAGGGTTTCCAGCTTTACTGAGCACGTTCAATAAGGACAACGCTAGCTGAGTGAAGTTTCTAACTCCTTTCCTGTAGATCCACATTAATACCACTTTCTGGATCCCCTTGATTCAGAAATCATTTGTATGACTGGTAGATATAAAAAAAATTGCAACACTGGTGAAACTGCTTGCAGCAGTGGTGTGTTGGAAGAAATATTTCTATGAAGTGAAGATAAGATAAAAACTGCATTGCTTGACTACCTAGGAAATATGTCCAAGTCTGCGATCAGAAATCATTCTTTGTTGCAGTATCTGCTGCTAGCAGAAGATAGGGTGCAGAGGGGATGGCACAGAGGGCCACGGTTACGGATGCAGTTCTTGGCCCTTCTGCCATTTGGTACCATATAGTTATTCGGTCTCCTCTGCTTTCTTGTGGATTTATGATGGATGAAGAGCCCTGTAATACTTTACACCTACTGTTCTCTACTAGTGGGATAATATCCCATTTTGACTTGTTTAAGAGTTGAATTGCACTCTGCCACCTCTTATGAACTCTCACCCAGTCCCATCGCCACCAAGTACTTCTTGATCGATCAGTCAAGCAATGATCTTGCTTATTTGTTGAAATATAAAAATGGCATGTGCTGTACCTGCTGCCTAAGAAACAGGACATAAGCTTTTGAAGGCATCAATTATGTTTACATTCCTCACTTCTCTTCTGTACTAAAACCCTTCCTCCTTCAGAAATAACTATAGTGCTAAGGCCTTTGACCTTGACTGGTCTGATTGCCAGAATCTGTGTTTTTGTCGCAGAACCTTGTTCCTCTGGGTCATGGCACCTACTAACAATATTAATACTACTGACCGTTTGAAGGCACCAGTTGAAATGGAAGACCCCAGACCAGGCCTGGGCAAAATTTAAATTACTCTGGTGTAATTTGTGTAATATTGGGAATTTTAGTTAAGCTTGATATGCGAAAATCACAAACTTATGCCTTTACACCACTTCGCATAAATATGTACCATTTGCAATAAAAAAATGTTTTTACAGCGAACATAGGAAAAATAAGAATACAAATGGCTGTTGTTTGCTACGGTTCTATTTTCTTTGGACTTTTTTTTAGCACGCAATGTGTCATCGACAAAACTAGATGCGTAGATGTATATTTTGCACTAAAACAGTGCCAAATGACAGATTTGCATTTTGCATAATTTTGACAAAGTTTTGCTTAATTATGGAAAAGCACATTATGCCAGTTTTACACACCCCTACCCAGACCTTTTTCTGTGTTATTTGTGGTTTTAGGTTCTATACCTGTAAATGACCATTGATGTACTCTTCATAGCCCAGTCCTTGTTCCTGTACAAGTGTCCGAAATATGTCACACTTACATCACATCTATTTTTCTGACTTGAATGTTGAGGGTGGTTACATTTCGCCCCAGCTGCAAAGTGGTTTCTGAGCAACTCTTCTGCCTGCATTTTATGCAGCAGGAGAGAACTTGAAATAGTACCTCTTATGTCCCCATTGGTCACAGTCTTCCAAACACCACAGAAGCAGTCATTTTACATGCACTGTTTGTTTCTATACCCATGTAGTCCTGGTAAAAACGTCACTACCAGCATGGGTCGCAAGGAAACATCTAGGGAGGTTTCTATGTGATTATTGTGATGAAAAGGAATATCATCCTTCAATAGGCTCCGGGCTTTACAGAGTTTTTTTTTGCTCTGCAGTGTGTCAGCCAAGTAGGACCACGTGTCAAAAAATGCTTGCATTGTACCAGCTAAAGATAAGCTTGTTTGTTGAACTGCTGGAGTTCTCAGATTGCTTGGTAGGGTAACAACAGTCTAGTGGCACACATGCTCACTATTTTATGTGCTTGGAGAGCACTTTTAAATTCTACCCAGAGCCAGTGTATAGTTATCAGAAAAGACGTATTGAGGGTGAAGATCTGCAGGCCTAAGACGAGTCTGACAAGATGGTTTAGCACTCTGCCCTTAGCCTATGGTCTTGAAGGAAATCTTGCTTAGATCTTAGTACAATATTGTCATGCTCAAGCTTCTTAAAAAGAAGCTGAGAATCCTGAGCAGGAGGCCTGTGCGATACTGCAATGTTTGGGATATTTTGGATTCTGTTGATGGGGAAAACAAGGCCGCATTGAATAAAACTCCAAAGTTGCCAATATTCTGCTTGGATATTGGCGGTGCCATAGGCATAAGGCAGCAGTCATAGGTCAAATTATGCAATAGGGAATACTAATCTATGCATAAAGGAAAAGCAACTTATGCAGCACCTCTTTCCATTAGAAATAGTTCTGCAGAACAGTGTAGGTTTCAGGAGATGGGACCTTGTACAGGATCACAATATTTTTGTTCTTCTAAAGCCTGATGGCTGTTTTGAAATGAATGTTGCTTTGAGGGCAGTTTCTATTATGTCAACCCACAACTCTGTTAATACTTATAAAAAATTATGGGCAATAAGAAATCCTTATTTCTTACCTGCCTCAATGAAATTCGAGGAATTAAGATGTTGTCTTCTGTGCTCAGCATACGGCCCATCAAATGAGGACTTTTTCACTGTTTGGACAGCATAACCTAATTGCAGCAAACAGTCGATTAGTGACTAGCTAACTAACCGTTTTCAAAGTGGATTATGTGGCAAACGCTACAAGTGTATAAGTACATTAAAACCGCCCAATTCCTGTTTTTTTCTTCTTCCAGAGGTTCTGGGTATTGGGTAAGATCCCTTGTTTAATGGAAAGTCAGAGTCTCAGGAGTATTCTATTGAGCAGTTCTCCAAAAACAAATGGACAGGGAGAAAAGAACAGACCGATAGCACAAAGGTCCATTTTAAAAAGTACAGTCTGGATACATAGATTCCTGGAGGGTTGACTTGTGGCTTAAAGGTCTGGTTTAGAGCACAAAATCCAGGTGACAAATGAGAACAGAACATCATCTGGTATCTAGATATACCCATAATAGATAAGGTGTGACATAATGAAATGATAGGCGTTAAATAAAGGAAAAATGAAGGGACGCCAGTAGGTACAGAATCAAAACACGTGTATCGGTGTGTAAAATCAAGGGGGGGGGTTTGGAGCATTTAGATGCAGGTGGGATTCAGAATGTATGTTTATTTCTATCTAAAGATTCCGCGCAGGGCTTCGGGAGGAGGTGTTATCAATTCTAATTACTATTTGAGTTGTAGGCAGACAGGAGAGGGAAGGTGTACAGGAGTGTAGGGTGTAGAACTCCTAGTAGGGTTTCATGGTGGTTTAGAGGTGGCAAAATAGTTATCAAGGGAGTTCCATATAGATGTATTGCGAGCAATCCAAGGGGAGTTTTGCAAGGAGGTGTTGTCTGCTCCTTTCAGAAAGGAGGCCCAGTTAAACCAAGGGCGGAAGGAAGTGACAGCTGTGTTCTTCCAGTTAGCTAGGATAGTGTTACAGGCAGCAGTAAGAAGGATATCAATTAATAGCCTGTTGCAGGATCTGATGTTTGTGGCCAAGAATCCTTTGAATAATATTGAGAAAGTCCTTTCAAGATGGACTCCTCAGATTGAATGAGGCTCAGTAGAAAATGTTACTTCAGTATTGGTACAAGATGAAATACATAACACTATATCTTAATCATTTATTGTGGTACCCGATTATCATTCTGTAATTATTTTTTTCTCCATATTTCTAGATTCTCCAAGCTGATGGTGGCAACTACTGCGCATGCGTAAATGCTGCAACACTCGCCATCATGGACGCTGGCATCCCAATGCGTGACTACGTGTGTGCCTCTTCAGTTGGTTTCATTGAGGACACACCACTGGCAGACTTGAGCTATGTTGAGGAGGCTGCAGGTGGTCCACAGGCAGCCCTGGCTCTGCTGCCCAAGACTGACCAGATTGCCTTACTGGAAATGAACTCCCGCCTACATGAGGACCACTTGGAGCGTGTGATTGATGCCGCGAGCAAGGCCTGCAAAGACGTGTATGCTGTGCTGGATAGTGTGGTGCGGGAACACTTGCAGGAAGTTTCCATACTGTCTGCAGATTGATACTTCATTTTTTTATTTCCTATTTTTTTGAGATTCTGAACGCACTTTTGATTGAATACATGTGAAATAAGAAATTCATGTCACAACAGTAAATTAAAGCTGACCGGATATTTCATTTCTTTTTATCCATGATCATATGTCATCCTTTACGTTAATCCCCTCGCAGCTAAAATCCATGTTGTTATACTACATTGTACCCCGTGTCTCTAATTGTGTGAGCTTTTGTAAAGTGACAGATATTTCATTACTGTTGCCGCCCAGTAAACAAGGGAAGGAGTATGTGGAGTTAGGTCTACAAGTGCAACTGTGCAAACTTGGTAATAAGCATAGCTATTGTCCATGGAAATTATTTGATGGCAAATACTATCTCGAGCTCCCTGAATTGCCCCATCTTCTCTGTAGGCTCCCACTTTTAGGAGGTAGAACTGTCCTGGCTTAATCCTGAAGGTTCATTCTTAGGCAGGACAGTATCGTCAGCTGGTACATATATCATTGAACAGAATGCATGAAGATAACAAAATGTTTGTGGTGATCACATGAGGTATCCGTTTGCTAATCGGCAAATAAGTGAAACAGTGGAGTATCAAACTACATAGAAGTCTAATTGACAACCAAGTTTTCAGAAGTTACCCGAACCGCAACGGATACATTTCACATATAATGGACACCAGTAAAAGGTTTAAGGCCTAGGCAGTGTGTATAGAAAACCATGTTCTGCCTGGCATGGTTTTCTTAAGCTAGTGCACTTTCACTATGTTAGCATTAGATGATCTGATGATGCAGGTTACAAAACTCCACTCTAAGAAGTAAGAGCCCGAATTATGAACACCTTTATGACAAAGGAGCATTGTGAACCAGACCCATTTAACCGCAGTCCCCAACAAAGATTTTCCAGAGTGAAGGATACTGGTTAGCTGCGCTCCAGACCCATGACTAGTTTTGCGGTGGACTTTGTTATTAAGTATAGTTTCCTAATCAGGAAAAAAAGACTTACAAAGAGCTACCATAATCTAACAGGGTAGTAAAGGTAGTCTGCATTTTGGTTTTTGCGCATATGTGAAGCATTCGTATTTTTTGTTTCTTGGCGCACTCAAAATTGTAATGCAGGATGAAGACAGTATACTGATTTGGGATTTCAAGTCCATTTATTATTGAAATCGAAGCCTGGGTTCTTGGCTTCAGAGAATAGAACTGCAATTGCCCATAAAGAGTCTACCATACCTCAGTCCAGATCTGGCTTGAGCTGCCAAACTTGAAGACCTCAGTTTGATCAGTTCTTAATTTTAGTTAATCATCCTTAACCCAGCTGGCAATTGCTGTCTGGCAAAATTGAAATCTTTGTGGTGTCCTATTTATATCTTCCTTAATTCGTATGATAATTTAAGTATATTACACATAAGTTTAGAAAGAACCTATAAAAGTATAACAGTGTAGCCTTAGTCAATGGACCGACATAGATGTTAAATACAATAAGACAGATCGAGGAACCCTAGGGTGTCATGCATGTTAACTTTATGACTGCCGATTTAAGTGGACTCCATGGTACCGATGTAGTTCCATTCTGAAGAAAAGATTGAAGTTGTACCAAGACACTGCCCACCCCCACCCCTACCTTATCGAAGCTCTTAGCTAGGACATTGTAGGAAACGGTCAGAAGCTGTGGCGAGATCTAACAGTATCAGATTTCTCTTCATCTCACCCATTGCAGCAGTAAGCACAGCGCTCTGATGCCTCTGGGTCCAGTTCGCGCCATATAAAACTCAGGTGAATGATAAATGTATGTTGACAACGGAGTATTCACTGTGCATTCTGGGAACTTAGAACCCACTAAGGAAAGCGAGATTAGCCTGCAATTACCCATAGTAGACTGGTAGATGCCCAATTTTTTTGAGGGGAGAATGTCAATTAGCATCTTTCCATAATTTAGATACCCTGCCTTCTGACAGTAAGAGATAACATAATTTTGCCAGCCTTGCACTGATCTCTCCATTAGTCAAAATAAAATTGCTGAATATGAGTGGTTGGTCAGAGATCCTGATTTAATAGAAAGTTTTTCCCACCAACTTAATTGAGACTGGTTCAAAGCTAGGAAAATAGTAGACCCTGCACTTACATTGGGTATTGGATTCTAGGTGGGGTAATTCAAAGTGGCTCTGAGTTTCTTAAAATTAGCCTGAAAAAAAATCCGATAATTATTGACTAACACTCTGTGAAGTAGGATCTGGTGGCAGGGTGGAAATCTGTTTAACAATGCTAAAATTGGCCATGCTAGGAATGGAGGCATTATGCTTTTTTTTTAATCGTGCATCTTCATTTCGAAATCAAAATCGTTTTGCCAGAATCTTGCTGCTCCTATACAATTTTTATTTTTTTTAATATTAAAAAAAAAAATGTTTTTGAATACCATGATTTACTTGGTTAAGCATGCCGTAGGAGTATCTTTTTCTCTAAGGTGAGGGACTGAATGGTCTTCAGTAATCGACTCCTGGGTTTGACTAGCTTGCTGTCAGTGTTCTGAAAATTCAGTATACAGTCCATTCTCATTCATGTTGAGAGCTAAAAAGAAACTACTCTTCCAGTGCGTGGTTAAAATTCGTAACCCTAGTACAAGCATGTGTTACATGTAGGCTTTTTAAAACAGACTTTATAAAACAGGGACCCAACTTAGGTATAGGTACAAAGCCACCATCTGAATACGCAAAAGGGAGGCAAAGATTCCATCAAGGGCATATCAGCCATGTAGTGGGCCACTAACCAACTTACATAGACCAATCTCTGCACATTTATCTATCCACTCTATAGCATCTGTGGGTGCTGTGTCCTCAATCCATAGACTAAAATCTCCTGAGAAGAATTTTTTTCTCAAAAGATGGAGCTAGAAACACACGTGTTCAGGTGTAAAGCTAGCTCCTGCACTTCAAGAACAGTATGCTGACCCACACATACTGATTGAGTGTTGTTCACATTAACCTTAAGAACAAAGTCAGCGCATGGAATCTGACCCTTCCGTATAGTTGAGACTGCAGAGTGTTCCTTATATAGAATTGCCAAGCCATCCCTTCCTTTTTAGGTCTCGCCTAGCGATGCAGCACCATGCGCTGTCGCGTAAGAGATCTTTTGTTGCCGACTTGCTTAGCGATGCGGGACAGGATAGGTGCACGAGCTTTTGTAGACATGATCTGTGCACGTGTATGGCTCGCAGCGTTATCACAACGCCTGCTCGCACCATACGCGTGCACATCTCACGGCGCCTGGACATGCCATGTCCTCGCTCACGGTGTCTTTTAGACAGCCGATGTGCACGCTCATTGCATGTCCTTCAGCGCGCGCCTTATAGACATGGGTCCGCTAACACAATGGATGCCGGCAATGCACCCAGCCAAGCTCTCACTCACCGGCTCACGCCGCGGGGCTCTCCCCACCACTCGGGAGCCCCTGCAGTCTGCCTCGCATGGCGTCTAACTGGCTCCCGCCATGGGGCTCTCCTCACCACTCGGGAGCCCCGTCTTGCCTCTGGCACCATACAGTCTGCCTCGCTGTTCACCCGGTCCCTCTGATGGGGCCGGGACTTCAGCATAGAGCCTGCAGAGTTCCGGCGTCCTCGCCTGGACAGCCGATGTGCACGTTTACTGCTCCTGACGGCGTTTCTGCCCGATGTGCACATTTACTGCTCCTGACGGCGTTTTCTGCAGAACACGCGGATGGCGTGCTTTCACTTTCTTTACTAATACTAATGCTTTCTGCGCATGCGCCAAATATGTAACCTCCCTTATCCCCCGTGCCAGACCATCTGATACAAAACAGTAATCTAATCAGCTATGCTCCTTAAATATTCTATGTAATTTCTCTACCAATTCTGCTGAAAAAAAGTTTTAACACCCTTGAATTGCATTGTTAAAGCTGGAGCCTTTTGACCAGAGACTGTATTCCAGTCTCTTAAGAATAGATTCCATCTAGCTGCTACGGAAGCCCCACATAATAAAGCAGTGTCAGCTCTTCGTGACGTGTGCTGCGCCCTCGCTGAGACACGAGGTGGATTAAAGACGTCGGGATCCGCTGCAGCAGCTCAAGGTGCGCCAGCTCCCCATAGGCTTGTTTGAGTCTGCCTCGGTGAGGTAAACGTGCTTGTAAGCAAATGGTCTGGTTTGTGTGATTTGTAAGGGCAGGCAACTTCCAGTATGAACATAATAAGAGCATTCTCTTCAATAGGGGTAGAAACGTTCTACACAATTGCATGAAAATGTACTGTAAACACGCCCTGTGCTAATGGAGAGGGGGGCGGCGCAAACTGAGAGGGACGAGACTGCGCTAAACGTGGGGGGCGAGACATCACTAATCCGGACGGACAGGACACCGACAATCAGGTGAACATGCACTTAAACGGATTCCAAAGGCTGATGGGATACAGAAAGACTGATAGGATACAGGGAAGGCAGGCGTGTCCTCTGGTACCTGGGTCATAACTGTTGACAAATAGAAAACGAGCCTGATGGATTACGTAATAAAGTGCACATGTGACACCAAGCCCACACCGCCGGCAAACGGTCTGGGCCGCTCCAGATTCCGCCGTGATGCCGCCGCTGGGAGTCGGGGTCCCTCAGGGCTCTATTTTGAGCCCGACCCTCTTTAATATCTTTATGACCCCTGTGGCGGCTTTGGCGGAGTCTTTCGGGGCCCGGATCGTATCGTACGCCGACGATACCCAGCTCCTCTTCTCGTGTAAGAGAGGAGTGGACTTTGAGGGGGAAAGTATCCGGGATTGCCTTGAGGCTGTGTTTCAATGGTTCCATCTACACAGCCTCAAGTGCAACCCCGATAAGTCTGAGGTACTTTTCTTCGGGTGTGATGTGGAACCAGAGTGGCAGGCCTGGTGGCCTATCAACATGGCCCCCCCTTCGCGCTCATCCCAATGGGCTAAGAACCTGGGAGTGAAGATGGACACGGGGCTAACAATGAGGGCCCAGATCCTCGGAGTGTCGGGTATGTGTTTCGGCCTCCTGAAGATGCTACGGAGGTTTCTTCCCCTACTATCGGAGGAGCACAGGAGGCTGACTGTGCAGGCCCTGATAGGGTCCAGGTTGGATTATTCCAACGTTCTATACCTGGGCCTGCCAGAATACCTGCTACAGCGGCTGCAAGTTGTGCAGAACGCGGCGGCGCGTGCAATCTATGGATTGAACAGACGGGCCAGTGCTACGGTTCTGTTACAGACCTTGCACTGGCTGCCAATCCGTAAGCGGATCGCCTTTAAGACCTTGACTCTGACGTACAAAGCGCTCCATGCGACGGGGGCTAAGTACCTACAGAGGAGACTCACCTTTTACCAACCGGCGCGCTCCCTGAGGTCAGAATCTTTACTTCTGGCGACCGTTCCTCGAGTAAAGCGTGCACGCCTGGGAGGCCGTTCATTTGGTTTACTGGCGCCCCAACTGTGGAACTCTTTGCCCCTGTCTCTTCGGGGAGCATCTAGTTTATTAGCCTTCAGAAAGGACCTTAAAACGTGGCTATTCTCCCAGTAGGCCCTTGGTGTTTTATTTTTTTGGTGTTTTATTTCTTTTCTGTTGTTGACTGTGTAGCTGTTACTCTCTTTTTAATGTGTTATGTTAGTTTACTGCAGCCTGTTAATTAAAAGCGCCGGGACACTCTTTTTGAGTAGCCGTGCGCTCTATAAAAGCCACTATAACATAACATAACATAACATAACATAACACTGTCAAATTGTAAGCTTTACTTTACCAATTACTGCACTCTGATGGTTTACAGTAATTGGTACCATTAACAAACATCACCTCTTGACAGGGCGTGCAATCGTGGGAGATACTGTAGTTGGGGCTCTTTGACTTCAATTACTGAGTGTCCTTGAATTAGAACTTGTAAAATTTAGCTGAGGCTCCTCGGGTGCTACCGCACCTGCTGAGCAACACTCCACTTTCAACCAAAACAAGCCTTACAGAGCTAATAAAAAAGAGGCTGCAGAACAGATGTTTGTCTTTAAAGTAAAAAGGGAAGAATTCCTTTGAACTTTCCGGAAAAAACAGACTAAGACGCTCCTTGTACCTGCAAATATTGTGTTCCTTCCCTGCCATGGTCTGCTCTCGAGCAGCTTTCACTGGCCAGCGCTGCAACCACAGTCTGACAGATCACACGCCGCAGGCCTTTGCACGTTTCCAACCATTGGTTTCGATTTGCATTACAAACTATGGTCAATCAGAAGTTTTATCTACAACTCCCAGAATGCATCTCTGTTGCGAACTAATAGTACCCAATTTAACATACGAGTCCTGTGTTACGCGGTGTTCGGAAGGTCTGTCAGTGCAGGGTCACTTCAATGTACCATTGTGCTAGTCTTCGGACAAGTGCAAGTCCTCAGCGCTGCCCCCTCCAGCCCTGGCTGCATGAGACAAGCCTCTTTGGGCGGAGCGGATCACGGTGATCCTCAAGGTGGGGGTGAATTGAAACAACGATGGGAGAATTAAGGGAATTGAAAGCAGTGACAGGAGGGCGGAGAAGAAAAGGATGAAAGCAGCATAATTGAACGCAGCAGCAGGGGGGATTAACCCGTTCCCTGTGCGGAACGTTTTATTGCGCGGGCGGGGCCGCGACATCCAACAGATGTGCGCAGCACTACCGAGGTAGTGCACGCGACGTCCATTGGACGTCGCCAGCAGCAAACGGGTTAAAAACAACGATGTAACAGTGGGAAGGTTTCAAGGCAACAACACAAAAAAATAATCTGCTCTTCTGTAACGTAATACAATGATCATGTAAAGTGTTCCAATGACCTTAGCAGAATTTGCAGTACATAAAAACAGAAATACTAACTGAATCATAGTGTGAGCAGTAGATGGCCAGTGGGTGGACACTTATCAAACCTGATGAATGTGCACTTTGTCCGTGTGCCACAGAAACTAGCATTTGCAGTGCAATACGTCTTGCATTTTTTGTTGATCTAAGTGTGTAATATAGCTTCTGGGATACCCACTACTAGGCTGGACCCGAGTATTCCTTATGCCATGTTTTGGTAATAAAAGCATCTACATTCAGACCGAACATAAGATTCCATATGTTTTACTAATGTGTGGAATTTAAAATAAATTATAAACATTGCTGGAGCAGGCGACAACTAGTTCCGGGCAGCCATCACAAGAAGTGCTATTTACCTCTTACAATACCTCCAAATTAGAATAAAAATTCAGAAACCTTTCTCATCCTGCAACTGTTCGGAGTTCGGACAGGTGTAGATAAGCTTGACATTGGCGAGAGTTATTAGAGTACAAAAAGTTAAACCGTGCCCTCAATATAGCTGATTAAAAAAAGAGCATGAAGAATCCTACGTAAGCTGGCAAACTGAGCGGAGGAAACTTGACTTAAACACAGGGAGAACTTTCTAACACTGCTTAGGGGATAGCCAGAGAAGACCACTTCATGTATTTTTAAAGTTATGCTAAAAGCTTTAATACCCTTACAAGCCTCCAACCAGTAGTTTAAAAAAGTAATGTTATTCATTCACTATAAATGTCCTAGCAGAGTTATGTCTTCTAAAAATACCTTGTTAATTATAAATAATGTTTCGCACTAGTTAATACCTGCTGACAATGCTTGATGTCTTTGTGGGGGCCTGTTGCAACCTGTCTGAATCAGGTATATTTACATGCATGGGTGGTTGCCTGAGTGAGGGAAACTAAGGAACTGCAGCACCTGTTTTCTGGTGGAAGACCCAAGTGATGTTTAATCTTACTTTGCCTGTTATCCACGGTCTGATCGCTCTGCGAATCCGAGCAGGGTTACTCACCAGTCCTGGGATTCTTCAGTGTTGGGCCCTGTTCGTGGAGGAGGCATGGGGCCGGCAGGAGCTGCTGGGTTGCCACTGGCTTCCTTGGGCTCGTCTTACTATGGCTTTGCAAACTGGACCAAGCACAATGCTCCTCCTTACTTGCCTCTTAGGGTAGTGAAGATGAGCAGTCGCAGGATTCTGAGGGAGGTAGTGGGTTGGGCTCGCGCTCAGCACTAAGCAGATAACCAGCAGACACATTCGACTTTATGTCCAGCCTAGTGCTTCTCTTTACAAAAAAGAAATCGCAAAGTTGCACTAAATAGTTTACACTTTAAGGAATATATATACAAGCCAGTGATCCAGGCACTATCATCTGTAGGCACTACTCCTGCCCACTCCCTCTCTGTCTCCTTTACCAGTGTTTTTGCCTGATGCTGAGCTTCCCCTATCGAGTAATTGGGAGTGGTGTGAATAAGTCAGATATTTGATACCCACAGTTAAAATGTACTCATTTTTATGTTCTCCTACCCTTCCTTGGGTAGGGCAATAGAGTAGGTGAAGTCCTTATGACACTTCAGTGTATCTGGTTGGGCCTCCCGCAGACTTGGTGAGCAGCAAGTGTTGGGTAGAGCCAGGTATCCGCCGTGCTAGGCAGCGCACTTGCCCAGCTCCTGTTGCAGCTACAGGGCGGATTCCAAAGTAGATGGATGTGTGGGCCCAGCTGGGTAAGTCTTTGACAGTGCTGCTCTGCAGGCACTGATGCCCTCATGAGTCAGATGCTCACAGAGGTCCTGGGTGGTTTGCAGATAAGTTCAACCCTGGCTGGGCAGACTGTGATTATAGAGTTGCAGCCCTAGGCTGGGCGGGCGGTAATCAAACAGTTGCTGCACCCAGCTGGTCATTCAGCATTCACAACGTTGCATCCCTTGTCTGGGCCTCGCATAGATATGCTCCCGTCTGCACTGACTAGAGCACAGTATCACTTTTCAGGACTAACCAAGGAGAGAGCGGGGGGGGGGTCACAGGCACCATGGTCCTCCGTAAATTGCTTTTGATCAGTACGCTATGTCCTGGATGTCCCATAACCGCAGCGGCCCTGCTGCACCTCACTGCTCCTTGGCAGTCTCTCCTACTACAGGCACAGGCAGACTCCTCAGCCGGGAAGGTCCACAGATTCTCCAATAGAAAAGTCAGGCTTTTCATGATGTCCCCTCACCTCTGAGAGACTGGCTTTGAGTACTCTGCGGCGCACCCCTTTCCTTGTTTACAAACGACTTGGTATGGGAACAAACTGGGGCGGTTTGGTTCCCAGTTTTAGACACAGCGTTTAGAATGGATGTGGAACCTCCAGGGGTTTAGGTTTAGTGTGGTTCTCCTTTTCATGTGTCCTCTCCAGGTTGTAGTGTTGAATGATGCTCCTCTCAGCAGGCAACACTTGGGCTGTCTCTATTCTGGAGCATCCACAACAGACCTACAAAGAGGTGCATCTGGCTGCCATCAGCCCAACTGGGAAAAACCAAAGTGCAGGCTTTACGTAGAAGCTTCCTCACCATACACAATAGTCTACAGTCTCACCTATCACCCCATACCATCCAGCCAAGAAACGGCTCATAGAAAATCTAAAGGCAGTTCCTCCAGCCGCAGTAAAGCAAGCTTCTAAATTCTGAAAGCATAGTCCTATCCCTTCATCTTCTGTTGGGCCAGGGGCTTCCAAAGTGGATTTCCATGCCTCCATTACTCTAGCTCACTCATACACCATGCATGTTGCATGCTTATTTCACACCCTGCACCCACACGCATGGAATATCAATGTAACGGTCTGGGTACGCACATCAGAACGGAACATTACACAGCTGGACCACTAGTCTCAACCACAGTGACCCAGTTAAAAGGTCTGGTCACACTAGATTTCTCTTCACAGTGGTGAAGACCGCTCTGTGCTATACTTTTGCAGGAACAGTAGTCCACTGACCGTAATAAGGGCATGTTTGCTGTGTTACCTTCAGGTCACTGTACAGCACCTGACTTATAGTCTGGGACAGGTATAGGCCTCTGGACACAAACTTGGATTAGAGTGAAGCGAGGGCCAAAATAACGTACATACAGTTGGGCGCTCATGACGGGGGGGCACATCTGTATACATTGCAGGTGAAAATCAGTTTTCTAACAAGGAGCTAGTAAATCCAAGGCATTAGTTGTTTATTTATAGTTTGTATCTAACAGGCCCTTTGGGTATAACCGAACTGAATACTTTGTCAGTTGTTTATTATAATTTGTTGAATTCCTTTTACATACGTTGTTAAAATATCAATTTGGGCCAGGCTTTAAAACTGATTTGGAGCTTAACAAGTCTGGTACATAAAGCTGAACAGGAGGACATTGTTTAGTTAGTGGTCAACCCATTCTTTGGGTTGCACAGTTAGTATTCTGAGGGACCAAAACATCAGTTGGCCAAGTGATCAGCATAGTTGGAGTGCTCAAATCTGTGGGCCAAGAATAACAACCCAGTTAGGAGCCTAAGCCCACCAACCACAATTTCCTGTTGAGTGTTGGGGTCAATCCCCTGGCCTAAAAATCGCCCATTGTCCAAAGATCCCCTTCACTGGTGACCTTGTTTCTCTCACAACCTCTTCTGATCCAGCGAGGAGGCAACCCCTAGCCTGGATGAACATCACCAATGCACACTTCTTTAGCAGCTTGTTCTTGAAGTCCACATTTCTCCCAACCATACACAGTATTGCTGTAAGGTCAAAGAACCAGGTTGGGCTCAAGTTTTAAGGACTCTGGCTGCAATCAGTTTTTTATAAGAATCTCATTTATTAGTGAATGCAATTCAGATGTTTAAATGTATCTATAGTGAAGTGGTCAATAAAGACCTGTACTGGGGTGAATGTATGACATTGTTCTGCATTCTGTCCATCAACTGTTGTTTTTGCATTTGTCACCCGGAGTGGGACAGGTATGCTCAGACGTGGTCCCGTGCTCTTCATGCCACTGGAATCAAGCTATCCTGGCTGATAAGGGCTGAAAGCCTGAAACCGGTCCTAGGATGCTTGTTTACAGTCCAGGGAGGACCTGGCTTGGCAGTTTGGGCTGGACTGTTCCCATGGGGCACAGGGTCAAGACTGATTTGCATATGGCTGGGTTCAAACTGGAATGGCATGGTGAGCAAAAAAAGATGGATTTAGGCCCAGATCTCTGTACTGGGGTGAATGTATGACATTGTTCTGCATTCTGTCCATCAACTGTTGTTTTTGCATTTGTCACCCCGAGTGGGACGGGTATGCTCAGACGTGAGTCCTGTGTAGTTTGAACTCAGCCATATGCAAATCAGCCCGGATAGCTTGATTCCAGTGGTATGGAGAGCACGGGACTCACGTCTGAGCATACCCGTCCCACTCGGGGTGACCAATGCAAAAACAACAGTTGATGACATAATGCAGAACAATGTCATACATTTACCCCAGTACAGAGATCTGGGCCTAAATCCATCGTTTTCTTGCCCCCCACACCACCCCAGTTCAGGCATGGCCATATGCAAATTAGCCTTGGCCTGTGTCTCATGGGAACAGTCCATCCCGAACTGCCAAGCCATGTCTTCCCTGGACCGGAAACAAGCATCCTAGGACCGGTTTCGGATTCATAATCCTCATCAGCCAGGCTATCTTGAATCCAGTGGTAGAGTGAACAAGGGACCCACATCTGGGTATACTCTGCCAACGTAGGGCGAACAAAGCGATACCAAAGGGGTATGGCATATGGCCATGTCTGAACTGGGGTGGTGTGTTGAGCAAAAAAACGATGGATTTAGGCTCAGATCTCTGTACTGGGGTGGATGTATGACATTGTTCTCCATTCTGTCCATCAACTGTTGTTTTTGCAATGAAGACCTTGACGCATAAAACCAAAAATGCAAACGTTTGAAGCTACTCCGGGACTAACAGTATGCAAAGAATAAAAAAAGTGGCACTTTTTGTGATCGGAATATTGCAATTCAGTCTTTTCATTAAAACACAGGCACCACAATAAAAACAACACCCAAACTCAATCACAAAAAAAATCCAATTATTATTGGCACATTCAGATCTTGACACCAGTGATTTTTGTTGGGGTGATTTTAATTGGGTGGGGGCTGGTCAAAACGGGCAAACCAATGCCCCCACCCCCACTACAATTACAGCCTTTTTGCCACCCTGGGGGGGGGGCCGAAAGCCCACTGGACGCCAGGGATGTTTATTTTTGGCAATTTCAATGAGGGTGGGGGCAGCCCAAAATGGGCATGCCAATGCCCCCACCCCTGCCACAACTACAGACTTTTTGCCCCCTGGGGGGCAGATGGGGGCAGTAGCCCACAATCTGCCCCCCAGGGGGGTAGAAAGCCCACTAGACACCAGGCATTTTTCTTGGGGTAATTTTAATTGGGTGGGGGCTGCCCAAAACAGGCAAGCCAATGCCCCCACCCACCTTGCCACAATTACAGCCTTTCTGCCCCCCCCTTGGAAAACTACCAACCCCACATATTTCTGTAAACTAGACACCCGGGGGGAATCATTTTACTGGGGAGACTCAAGGGAACGCTGTGGGTTAGGACATTTGTGCCAGTACGGTGATTCCACCCACAAATATGTGGGAAATGTGTGTTTTCAGCTAAATTTGAGGTTTGCAGGGCATTCTAGGTAGGAAAACGTTGGGAAATCCACACAAGCCATACCTCGCTGGACTGCCCCGGGGTTTGGGTGTGGGTTTGGTAGGTTTCCCTAGATGGTCGCCGAGCCCGGGCCAAAAACTCATGGGAACCCCCCTTGCAAAACCAGCTTGGTTTGTGATAGGCGCGGAGGTCAGCGCTCTAGGCGTCCACGTCATCGGGGCTATTTAGCTACGCCCTCTAGTCAAGCGCGCAGCGGTTGCGCGCAGGGGGCGCCTTCGAGCGCGCCTAAGAAGCGCCGAAGAAAAGCCCGTCTGCGCCCGTCCGCGACAGGACGGGGCATAGGGGCTAGAGCCCTGGAACTATGGACCCTGGCACCACAGGTACCCGATTATTAACCTACTCTGCAGATGTTTTACGACAGTTACAACCTATGAGGATCTGTGATACACGTCTGTCCTGCAACCTGCTTGAGGGCTGTTTTGCATGTTTACAATGTCATTACCAGTCTGATGGAGGGATAAACAGTACTGACACGGTTGGTCTTAAATCAGTACCCCCTATGGAACTTAAATGCCTTCTCTTAAATGTTCGGTCCCTCCCTAAACCTCAACTGCAGATCTGGGATCTGATCTTTAATCAGCAGCCTGATATATGTTTTCTCACCGAAACATGGATGAAACCCCATACTATAACAGCGATTACATTAGGGGTCCCAGTAGGCTACAGGATCATGCATGTCGACCGGCCAGTTAAAACCGGAGGTGGATTGGCCATTATATTTAAAGACGCTTTTAAGGTTGCAATTCCAGAACAGAACTTTACTCCTTTATTAGAAATTATGTTTTTTAAAATTAGTTTAGCAAGCAATATCTCATGGAAAGGTGCTTTGGTATACCGCCCACCAGGCCCCAATCCAGCTTTTGCTCTGGCTCTTTTGGAACTACTGGCCCCTCATATTAGGGCAAAAGAGGATTTTCTCCTCCTGGGGGATTTTAATATACATATGGACAATCCCATACATCCAGAAACAATCCAGCTAATGGCAGACTTGTCCAATCTTGGACTAAAAGCAATGAATAGTGGTGCCACACACACAGGTGGTCATACTTTGGATTCTATATTCTCCAATTGTACTAAAATTAGGTGCTTGCCCGCTAAGGAAGTGTATTGGACAGACCACTTTCTGATTGAGTTCTATTTGGTCGGCCCAATCAAACGCCAGTATAGGATACCACCCCCGCCAATATTTCGTCGCCAATGGCACAAAATATCTGAAACAAATCTGCGTGAATATTGGCAACAACCTTTATTCGCAGATGAAGATTCAGCTGATTTAGCACTAGAAAAATTTAATAATTCCCTCAGATCAGCCATTGACACTGTGGCACCCTTAAAACTTCATAAGCAGTATCCTCCTGCCAAACAAGAAAAATGGTATACCTTAGATCTTAGGAAGGAAAAACAGAAATGTAGGCGGTTAGAAAAAACATGGAGGAAATCCAAAAATGGTAAGGAAAGGGAAATTTTTCTAGAGGCTGTCAATTTATTATAAAAATATAAAGCTGGCTAGGAAAAAGGTTCTCTCCCTTCAACTTGCAGAGGCAGGGAACAGCCCGAGGGAATTATTTAAAATCTTGCAAAGCTTTGTAAAACCTATAGCCAGCGAGAGTCCTGATGATGCCTCACAATCACTCTGTGATGAAATTTCCAGGTTCTTTGAGGACAAAATTAATTTGATTTATAACAAAATTGTAGCCTCTCAAATCGTAGGAACTGTGTCCCCTCCTCCACCTGTTCCATCAATACAGAATAAAAATTCTCTCTTTACCATCCCTCCAGTTAGCGACCTAGATCTCCCACTCCTCGTCAACCACATGAAAACCGGCTCCCCCAATGATCTTCTTCCTGCAAAAATGGTGCCCCCTCTGATTTCCATCCTGGGACCTTCCATTCAGTCAGTAATGAACACCTCACTGGCAAAGGGACAAGTCCCTAGGGAGTGGAAGATTGCGGTTGTAAACCCTATTAGGAAGAAGGCTACCTCCCCCTGGACTGATCTTTCGAACCTCCGGCCCATTTCCCTCTTACCTTGCATCGGTAAGATGACAGAGAAGCACGTAAACATCCATTTATCTAACCATATCGAGGCAGCGGATGGCCTGGACCCGTCACAATCTGGGTTCAGGCCAAATCACAGCACCGAATCAGCCCTACTTGCAGTGTCCAATAACATCAGGATGACACTGGATGGTGGGGGATCAATGATTCTGGTGTTGTTGGATTTATCCGCTGCCTTCGATACGGTGTCTCATGAAGTGCTTCTCGGCCGTCTGAGGGATGTAGGGCTGGGAGGAGTAGCTCTGTCCTGGATGGAAAGCTTCCTTACATGTCGCTCCCAAGAAGTCAGGTTGGGCTCCCATAAATCCATCTCTAGGGAGCTCACCAGGGGTGTGCCACAGGGCTCTTGCCTAAGCCCCACATTATTTAATGTGTATGTGGCCCCCCTGGCCGACTTGGTGAGGTCTTTTGGGTTTACCCCGGTGTCTTACGCCGACGACACCCAGCTTCTGTTTCCTTTCAAAACCTTCACTCCTGCTTTACAAAAATCTTTCTCAGAAGGAATGCGGGCAGTGTCAAAATGGATGGCGGAGAATTGTTTACAATGTAATGTGGGCAAAACAGAAGTCTTACTATTTGGGGAGGCGGTGACATTGTGGTCTGATGAGTGGTGGCCAACTGAATTAGGACCTGTACCAATTCCGAAACAGACTGTTAAAAATTTAGGAGTATTGTTCGATCAAGCCTTGACATTCAAACATCATGTCAATCAAGTCGCTGGCACCTGTTTCAGGACCATTGGACTATTGAAAAGGGTATTTCCCTATCTACCTGATAATCACAGGAAGACTCTAGTCCAGGCACTAGTGATCAGTAGATTAGACTACTGCAATGGCCTTCTTTTGTCAACTAATGAAGGCCAAATGAACAAAATGCAAGTAGTCCAAAATACAGCGGCGAGGTTGGTCCTTAATGTTCCATCTAGGACCCCCTCCCAACCTCTACTGGTTAAACTTCATTGGCTGCCTGTGCGGCAACGCACAAAGTTTAAAATTTTATGTACTATCCATAAATGTTTGATAGGAAAGGGCCCCAAATGTCTTACTAAAGCCTTTCAACCTTATATCCCAGGCCGTTCCTTACGATCCAGCAACCTCCATTTATTACAGGTCCCTAAAGTAAGAAAGTCTCGTCAGGGAGGTCGCGCCCTGGCATACACAGGACCCGTTCTCTGGAATTCCCTTCCCCCAACATTAAATCTTATCACTAAACACCTTCTTTTTCGTAAAACCCTCAAGACCCACCTTTTTATTAGTAGTTAATTTTCTACTTGTTCTAGCTTCTGAAACGATCTGGCACAGCATAGTCTCCTACACTGGACAAAGCGCGGAGATACCCCTTCGGGGGTTATATAAGCACATAAAATAAATAAAATAGGTAATTTTGATGTTGCCTCAATAGGTTTTGGGCCCTTGCTTGTCACAGGTACTTGACTCACCCACGCAAGCGAGGTACCATTTTTCTCGAAAGACTTTGGGGAGCGCGGGTTGGGTGGAATTTTGTGGATCCAAGCAGAATGTATAGGTTTGCTAGGTTTCCCTAGGTGCTAGCAGAGCTATTTTTCAAAAACTACAGGTAGGCAAAAAAAGGGTCATTTTTCACTGTGAACATGTGGTGTGTCCATGTTGCGTTTTGCGCCGTTTCTTGTAGCAGGACCTAGGCCTACCCACACAAGTGAGGTACCATTTTTCTCGGAAGACTTTGGGGAACACGGGGTGGGTGGTATTTTGTAGATCCACACAGATTCCAGAACTTTCCACCACAGAAATGTGAGGAAAATGTGTTTTTTTAACACTTTTTTAGGTTTGCAAGGGATTCTGGGTAACAGAACCTTGTGAAACCCCACCAGTCACCCAATCCTGGATTCCCCTGGGTGTCTAGTTTGAAAAATGTATAGGTTTGCTAGGTTTCCCTAGGTGCTGGCAAAGCTAGGGTTCAAAAACTACAGCTAGGCACTTTGCAAAACAAGGGTCATTTTTCACTGTGAAAATGTGGTGTGTTCATGTTGCATTTTGGGCTGTTTCCTGTCACGGACACTAGGCCTACCCACACAAGTGAAGTACCATTTTTTTCAGAAGTCTTTGGGGAAAGCTGGGTGGTGGGATTTTGTGGATGTGGATCCACGCAGATTCCAGAACTTTCCACCACAGAAATGTGAGGAAAATGTGTTTTTTTTTACAATTCTTTAGGTTTGCAAGTAATTCTGGGTAACAGAACCTGGTAAGACCCAGTCCTGTAACCCCATCCTGGATTCCCCTGGGTGTCTAGTTTTAAACAAGCATTGGCATTGCCAATAGGTCTCGCTTGTGGGACCTTATAAGTATTTAGTTTTGCAGCACAATATGATGAGTGGCGTTGCGTGTGTGAGTGGCGTTGCGTGTGTGAGTGGCGTTGCGTGTGTGAGTGGCGTTGCGTGTGTGAGTGGCGTTGCGTGTGTGAGTGGCGTTGCGTGTGTGAGTGGCGTTGCGTGTGTGAGTGGCGTTGCATGTGTGAGTGGCGTTGCGTCGATGAGTGGGGTTGCGTCGATGAGTGGGGTTGCGTGGATGAGTTGCGTTGCGTGTGTGAGTGGCGTTGCTGTGTGTGAATTGCTGGTTGGGGGAGTGGGGGGGTGGGCGGGGGAGCAGCAGGCAGATGCGAGTGGAGCGCGCGCTGGAGAGGGAGGGGGTGGGAGGACTAGGCAGCGGGAGAGAGGGAGAAAGGAGCGCGAGGGAGGCGTTTTTAGATACATGAAGCCAAAATTACAAGTGAGCATGTTACAAAAGCAAACGTTACGTTACATGAGACAATAGTGACAGTTGTGCAAGTATCAAGAGCAACAAAATACAAGAGGTAGCAAACGATATGCAATAGCATATCTGAGGGAACACGGCCTGGGGGAAGCTGGCTGGGGAGGGGGAGGAGAAATGAAAGGAAGGCTGTGTTTGCGGGGAGAGAGAGGGGAGGTGCTGGTGTGGGCGGGGGGAGGTGCTGGTGTGGGAGGAGTGCTGCTACGGCAAGGCTGTGTTTGCGGGAAGAGAGAGGGGAGGTGCTGGTGTGGGAGGGGGGAGTTGCTGGTGTGGGAGGAGTGCTGCTAGGGGAGGAGAAGCCCTGGCCGTGAATGCTCGTGCATGTTCACGTGAACTGCAAGAAAACGCCGGGCTGAAACCCCTTAGTTTGATGAGGATTTTGCCGACATGAATTCGATCCTATCCATTCCTGCGGAATGGGTCAGGCTCGACCTAAAAATGTATAGGTTTGCTAGGTTTCTCTAGGTGCCGGCAGAACGAGGGTTAAAAAACTACAGCTAGGGACTTTGCAAAAAAAGAATAATTTTTCATTGTGAAAATGTGGTGTGTCCACGTTGCGTTTTGAGCCGTTTCCTGACGTGGGCGCTAGGCCTACCAACATTAGTGAGGTACAATGTTTATCGGGAGACTTAGGGTAACAGAATTGTAGAGCAACTGTTATTACCTATTGACTTTTGATGCATTTCTGCCTTCCAAAAGAAATACAATGTGTAAAAAATAAATCATTTTGAAAAATTACCTGTAATTCTCATGCTAGTATTGGTATCCCAATTTCAGAAATGTGCAAATATCTACTGATTCTAAACTCTATATATTGTTCCCATTTCAGAAATACATAGGTGTCTTTCAAACTGATTTTTCCATGTATACATTTTCCCAGAACAATTGTCATATACTTGGTACATAATAAAAAAACACTGCAAGACGCTGCTCAGTTATTGGCTCTGGGTTCGTCTGGTTCTTGGTGAACCTACAAGTTCTATATATCCCCACGACCAGAAAGGTACAGCGGATGCAACGGTATATTGCTTTCAAACAGTTGTCATAATTAGAAGACGTTACAGGTGAAAACCTTGACACAAATGGCTGTTTTTTTTCAACTAATTTTCAATTTTTCCTATATTTAACTGTTAGTTTCTATAAAGAAACCTTGAAGGGTCTACACAAATGACCCCTTGCTGAATTCAGAATGTTTACTTTTCTAAAATGTATAGCTTTCCAGGATCCATTATTGCTTTCGTACCCATTTCTACCATTAATTGGAAGAAGGTTGAAAGCACAAAAAATAGGCTATATCCCGGTAAAATGCCAAAACTGTGTAAAAAAAGTTGGGTTTCCTGTCAAAAGTCTGTTATTCCCTAAAAGCTCGGAAAATGTTATTTCAGCCCCACAAACCCTTTTTTGATACCATTTGCAGGGAAAAAAAACAGACTCTTTCATTTGCAGCCTTTTACCCATTTTTCCCCCAAACACAAAATTTAGATGTATTTTGGCTAATTTCTGGGTCCCCTCCAGGGGAATCCACAAAACCTGGGTACCTTTAGAATCCCCATGATGTTGGAAATAAGGACGCAAATTTGGCGTGGATACCTTATGTGGTCAAAAAAATACAGGGGCCTAAGCGCAAACTACCCCAAATAGCCAAAAAAGTGCTTAGCACGGGGGTGGGGGGGAGAGAAAGACCTAGCAGCGAAGGGGTTAATAATGGGAGCCTTAGATAAGATTAAAAACAAATGGATGCGATAAGCGATAGTCTTGATCTCCCACATCCTAGGTCAAATGAAATTAATAACACACACTGGTTTATTTTCAAACCGAAAAACATCTTTTATGAAAGATTTCCATGGAGGGGAACATTTATTAGTTTCATTCGACACCAGTCAAAAGTTTCAATTCCTAACAGTGGCAGAAGTGGGGCTTTACTGGTGTAACCATCTGAAAGTCAAAATAAAAACTTTGTAGAAGCTGGACAATGCATTTGATGTTTGGAAATCCAAATATGATTTTTCCAAAAGTTTTTTAAAGAAAATGGAGAATATGTAAATTCCTTTGACAATGGGGAAAGTCATTCAATCAGAATCCTTATTTTTAACGCAGTCTGTGTATCGTCATGAGATAGATGCCATGTGGCAGTGAGGTGTGTGACTGATACCGCTTATCAGTCCTAGCTTCATAGTCAACAGTACTTTACATTATGGGGTCTGTATTTACACTTTTCCCACTGGCGGATTGGCTGTAAATCATATCAAGCTGGTGCGAGTTGGGACTGCTCTAATAAATGCCTCAAGTCAATCACATTGTGTGGTATTGCAGCACCCTGTTAATGTAAATGTTGTAATCTCCTTTATAAATATTTCATAGTTTTTTTTCCCCTTTCCTGTTATTAGGTGTTAATTATTTTAATTGGTATGTTCCCAGCTGACCCCATACCATATTATAATTGTTTGTTGATCCACGGAACTCCTGGAACACTTGGGAGTGAGAGTCAGAATTTTCAGTAAGTCAGTCAGCTGGAACATTTGTATGCCCTAGGAAGCTCTGCTGTTCGGGAACATCTTTTGCATAATAAATATAGCCTACATTTGTTGGATTCTGGATTTCTTCTTTTATTATACCTCTCATCCTAAGTGCCAAGTAAACAAATGCTAGCATTCACAGCCATTTCTACAGTTTATACTCGGTATGTGTGTAAAATGGTTGTATGACATTAGCAGGTCTTCCTTCACCACTCACGTCTTTACAACACACATTTCACAACGCATACCACTACCACCCATTTACATTCATTCATATTAGAAACACTTTCACCACGCAGTCCCCTACCATTCATACTTTTACCATGCTTGCGGTCTGAAAAATTCTATCAAAGTGTAACACTGCCACCTACTGTTCAAAATGTATACATTAACTCTAATTTTTTTTTTTATTCCATTTGTCGTTTACACGCTTGGTAGTATTTGAACATATATTTTTGGGGAGAGATTCCTGTTGTAACCTATGTTTAGTTTATTCCACCTACCCCTTACCAACTACCAGCTCTTGGTACGGTCCTAGAACTGTCAGGGGAAGGCTGCATTGGAATGTTGGTGATTCTGTGCTGACTAAGAGACCGACAAGCAGGGAGGCATCGTTCACTGTAATCTGGTTTAATAAAGTATCATCGATGGGGGCGTGGCCAAGATGGCGTCGGAGTAGGACGCTTCTTTGAGCCTCTCCGACGCCGTTCCAACAAAGCACCTGAAAGCTGGGTCTAAGGAGTGCTGTTCGACGCCGGACGGACAGCGGAGGCCGCCGACGCCTGGAGGAGCGGTCCGGTGTTCTTGGAGGAGCGGAGCGGGGATTGCGGCGCCCGCCGGCACGGAGTCGGACTGCGGCCTGTTGAGCACCGATCTCGCGTGCTTAGGGGGCCGGCCTCGATCTGGGCGGTGCCCGGCGCGGAGAAGAGGCGACCCGCGTTGGCGTTCCTGCGGCGGCCCGTGGTCCTGCCGAGGGGCGGGGGACGCGTCTTGCCGTGGGGTCTCCCATAAGCACACAGGGAGAGGCCCGGCGGTGCTGGCCTAGCGGAGCGGAGGAGAACGGAGAGCGGTGAATAGGGTTCCGCTGGAGGCGGCTGACGGGGCGGACGATCGGAGGAGCCGGGAAGACGACGGTGAGCTGCCCCCCCCCCATATCCAGACCATTGAGAGTGCCGGCACAGTGGGGAAGAAGCCAGCGGGGGCTCTGGGGGCTCAGGACTGAAGCTTGGGGGCCACCTTGGCAGGAACGGGCCTGGTGCAAAGGCGGAGGCGGATCCTATCCTGACTTTACCGCGACCTCTGCCAGGGATGGTCGCTGAGCCACGCTAATCTGCCTACACCTCTGGGACAAGCTGCGGGAGTCCATTGGGGAATCTGGTTCCGTTGGAGGTGGGGCCCCTGCACAGCTACCTGAGCGGCCCGAACGGCCTGGCCACACGGCTGCTTCACCTCTACGGGCGAGGCTGGGCGGCGGAATTGAGCCGCCATTTTGACTGCACCATCTCGGGCGGCCGGGCCCTGCTTGCTCCCGTGGCCTGGGCTACTGTTAGGTGGACTCTGCAATAACAGTGCGCCCCCCTGTGAACTTAGGGCCGGAGGAGGTAGCCCCCCCTGCCCTCTACACTCTCTGGCTTGGAGGGTCAGCTGGTCACCTGCCGTATCGCCATAGGAAGTGTCCCTATAAACGGAGGAGGGGTCTCGAGCCTGCTTGGATTCCCCCGGGGGGGGAGAGCTACGCCAACTGCCAGTGCGGGCCCTGCTTGAGCCCCCCAACTGGGCCTCCGGTGTGGAGGGGACGCCTGATCGCGTGCAACAGCGGGGGACCCACGATGGCTAACGCATCGCGGAAGGGGAAGCCGGGGAAGGATGGTGCCTCTAAATCTTCGCAACAACCGGCCTCGCCGGGAGCCAGTAGCTCGTCGAAACAATCGGACGATGAGACGCCCGCCACGAAGGCATTCATGACTGAGCTCTTTGCTTCCATTAAGGAGGATATTTCCGAACTCCGTTCGCAGTTAGCCTCCGATCTTCGGGAGGTGAGGCGGGATGTCGATGGGATTGGTGAGAGAGTGGCGACATTGGAAGACCACGATTTGAGTATGGCGAACGACGTGCATCAATTGCAACAAGACGTCATCCGCCTTACTGAGCAAAATCTGGATCTGCAGTCCCACGCAGAGGACCTCGAGAACCGCTCCCGAAGGAATAACATTCGTATCAAGGCGGTGCCGTGGGACGGAGAGGCGGGAGACCTGCGTGGGTACGTTCAGGCCCTGTTCGTGCAGATTCTGGATGAGGAGGAGGTTCAAGAAATAAGGATGGACAGAGTGCACAGAGTGGGGCTGCCCAGGCGAGGGGGGGACCGCCTCCGGATATCCTCGTCTGTGTGCATGACTTTCAGGTGAAGGAGCGTATCTTGCGGAAGGCTAGAAGCATCTCCTCCTTGCAATTTAGGGACCATCATCCGCAGCTATACCAGGACCTGGCGGCATCGACGCTTCAGAAACGGAGAGAGTTCCGACCTGTAAACCGCCTTCCTGCGGGAACGCAATATCTCCTACTCCTGGGGTCATCCCTTTCGTATCATATTTCGCTGGCAGAATAGGCTGGCCCAGATCAGCTCCCTGCAAGCGGCAAAGGATCTTCTGGGTCTTGAGGACATCGCGCCGACCCAGGTGACCCACAACTCGTCACCGCGGAGACGACGTCGCTCCTCTTCCTGGCATAGAGTTGGTTCCTCCCCGGAGCGGAGACGGCCGGACCGCACGACCAGCGAGCAGGAGAGGGGAGCTGCGGTGGCTTCGGTGGCCTCCGCCACAATGGCTGATTCTCAAGAGAGCTCTGGAGCGGCATGACCCATGTTTCGCTGAATGTCGTCGGAGGGGCTCTGTCCCTGAGGTTCCGGGGGATCGATTGTACTTTTAGAAAAGACACCCCGAACCGTGGCCTGGGGGTCACTAGGTGGATCCCCTTGCTCCAGTACCAGTCCAGGGGGCCCTGACGAACTGCAGTCTGCTGGAACTGATGACTACCCGACTCAGGTTTAGTACCTGGATAGGTTTCCTGTTGTTCTTCTGTTGGGGGGGAGGGGGTGGGGGGGGGGCTCTGGTGTTGGGGGGCTTGTGCTCTTAGATGTGACATTCTGAGCTGTTTTCTATTGGTTTCCGGTTTGAGGGGGGGGGTCGAGGGTGGGGGTGGGGGGGGGGGTACCTGGGGGGGGAGTGCAGGGGAGTGCGATGGCGGCGACATGAGTGATGTGTGGCATGTATGGTGGTATTGGGGGGGGTGTCGGGGGAGTGCGTGGAACGGGAAGTGGGATTGTTAGAGTTCTTGGAGGCTGACGAACAGTGTGCTGGTACTTGGGGAGGAGGGGTGGATCGTCTTACCAAGCAACATTTGTTGGGTGGGCTCTCGTCTGCAAGGGGGGGGGTTCCTGGAATGCCTACTGAAAGCTTTGATCTTATGGTTCCACTATGCCTGTTAGTATAGGGTCCTGGAATGTTATGGGCTTGAATTCGCCGCAGAAGCGTCAGAAAGTATGGAAGTATTTGAATGACCACCAGTTGGATGTAGTAGGGCTACAAGAAACCCATTTGGCACGCAAAGTTGAGCTGCGCCTCCGACATAGGGCATATCCCCTTATATACAGGGCTTCTGCATCCACAAAACATAGGGGGGTGGCACTCATGTTCCGCGCTGCGTTGCACTTCCAACCTATTGACATGTGCGGTGATAAGGAGGGCCGCTGGCTGATGGTAAAGGGCCTGGTCCTGGGACGGCTGAGTACGTTTGTGGTAACTTACCTGCCCAATGCGGGCCAAAATCAGTTTTTACAAAATTTGCTGCAGAGAGTGGGTGACTTTGCTGAAGGCCACTTGTTCCTCCTAGGGGACTTCAACCTGGTGTGGGATAAGGATGTGGATAGCTCTGGGTCTCGTAGAACTGACACGGGGGTGTTTTCGGCTCCCTCGCAGCAGCTGGTGGGGGAGCTGGGGTTGGTTGACGGCTGGCGCTTTTTCCATCCTACCACACGCGACTACACCTTTTTTTCACATGTTCATCACTCCTACTCCTGTTTAGATCACATTTTCATTAGCCAGGCCCTCAGAGGAGATGTTCTTGATGCCACCATTCTTCCACTTTCGGTGTCTGACCACAGTTTGCTGGTTCTTAGCCTTCGTTGGTCGTCGTCCGGCGACGGACAACGGAAATGGTATTTCCCGGCCTCGGTGCTGAGGGATGACGCCTCTAATAAGGCATTGCGGCAGGCCATTAGGGAGTTTTTTTAACTTAACCCCGTAGCCGACACCTCGGTATCCAATACATGGGACGCCTTTAAAGCGTCTATCAGGGGCACGTGCCTGGGTCTCAATGCTAACCTCAACAGGTTACGGCGTAAGGACCGAGAGGAACTGGAATCCGAACTGGCGAGCCTCGAGCGGGCGCATAAGCTCAAACCCTCGAGGGTGACCCTCCGACCCTTGACCGCGGTCCGGGGGAAATTGAGGGCCCACTACAACAATAGGGCCGAACTGACGCTGTTGAGGCTTGGAAGGCAATCCTACTCTGGTGGGAACAAGGTGGGGAGGCATCTGGCGCGTCAGTTGAGGGATAGGCGGGAACGTGAGTACATCGGGGGTATTCGGGATGCTACGGGTGAGGAGCAGCACAGGGACGAGGCGAAGGCGGCCATCTTTGGACGCTTTTATGCGGACCTCTACACGGGGGACAGGTTACAGGCAGATGCACAGAAGGAGTATCTGCGGCGCTTACCCCTCGCCCAAATATCCGCGGAATGGAATGAGCTGTTGGGGGGCCCGATTGTCCGGGAAGAGGTACTGGAGGCTATCGAGAAGTTAAAACTACACAAGTCACCCGGGCCGGACGGCTATACTGCCGCTTTTTATAAAACTTACGCCATTGAAGTGTGCGATTTTTTGGTATCCCTCTTCAATGACATGGCAGAGTCTGGTTCCTCCTCTGGCTCATTGGCGGAGGCGGTGATTACGGTCTTGCCGAAGCCGGGGAAGGATCCCACCCAATGTGCGTCTTATCGCCCCATAGCACTCCTCAACATCGATGCCAAGCTGTACTCGGCGATCCTAGCACATAGGTTACAAGATCTGATGCCGGCGATAATTCAGCCTGACCAGTCTGGATTTATCAAGGGGCGTCAAACCCACGATAATACCCGCAGGGTGGTACACCTAATAGAAAAAGCTAACCGGTTCCACATACCGGCGGTCTTGGTCGGGCTGGATGCCGAAAAGGCTTTCGATCGTGTGGACTGGGGCTTCCTGTTTCATACGATGGTAGCCTTCGGCTTCTCGGAGAGGTTTATTACCATGGTGAGGGCTAACTTTTCCAACCCTTGGTCCCGCGTAACTGTGAATGGTCACATGTCGGCGTTTTTTCCGCACTCTAGAGGCACTCGACAGGGTTGCCCTCTTTCACCTCTCCTGTTCGCGCTCAGCATTGAACCTTTGGCTGTGGCGGTACGGGAGCAGGAGGGAATTCGGGGCATTCTGTTCACAGGAGAGCAGCATAAAATCACGCTCTTCGCGGACGATATTCTCTTCTCCGTGGCGGATCCAGAGGGCTCTTTGCCTTGCATCGCAGAGACCCTGCGGCGATATGAGGAGGTAGCCGGTTTCAAGGTGAACTATAGCAAATCATATATCTTGAACCTTACTCTATCGCGATCCGAGATAGAACGCGTGCGTCCGCTGACGCCTCTGGCTTGGGCCGATACCTCCATTGTCTATCTGGGGGTCCATTTGACTCAGACTGTGGGCAAACTATTCTCAGCTAACTTTCCACCCATGCTAGCGAAACTTCGAGCTGAGCTGGAGAGATGGAAACCTAAGTTCCTGTCATGGCTGGGTAGGATCCACGCTGTGAAGATGGTTCTCCTTCCTAAATTTTTGTATTTATTTCAGGCCTTGCCCATACCTTTAGACAGTGACTACTTTCGGCGTCTTAAGACACAGATTCTGCGATTTGTGTGGCAAGGGGGTCGGGCGCGTTTTTCTTTTTCAGTATTGCGTCGGCCGAAAGCCGAGGGTGGAGTGGGACTGCCTGACTTGCAGCTGTATTATAAAGCGGCGCAACTGAGGGTACTGGTGGAGTGGTCGCAGCAAATGTCTGAAAAACACTGGCTACACATGGACCGGAGTGTGGCAGGCAGGTCAATATGGGACCTGGCTTGGAAACCGAAGAAGGATCGGCCCCTGAACGCCTATATTAGCACGCCTACGGGTACCACGCTCAAGGTGTGGGATACTCTAGCAACGGATGAGCGCTGGACTACGTTCCCATCACCGTTCACGCCTGTGCATTTTAACCCGGCGTTCCCCCCGGCGTCTCGGGAGGGAGCCTTTGATCTTTGGAGAGAGGGTGGCTGCAGGGCTTTGACCCATCTGTTTCATGGTCGGGATCCACTCACATTTGCTAACTGCATGAGGGATTATGGGGTCCCCCGGTCTGACCAATATCGCCATGTACAATTGCTCCATTGGGCTATGTCGCCTGGGGTGCTAGAAGCAGCTACGAGACCTCCGTCGCCCTTCGAGGCCTTTATACTGCGGACGTCGGCCATGAAAGGCGGCATCTCTTTCTTATATCAGCTTTTGCTTAAATCAGCGGCATCGCCTAGGCCGCGCTACATGGAGCATTGGGAAGAAATGATAGGGAGAGATATCTCCGACAGTGAGTGGTCGGCATTATGGCGAGATCTGACAACATTCAATCACTCGCTCCATCTCAGGGAAGCCCACCTTAAGACCCTTATGCAATGGTACCTATGCCCTACCAGGCTTCATCGCTTCTATCCGGATACCTCCGATAGATGTTGGAGGGGGTGTGGGCTCCTCGGGGACTTCCAGCATATTTGGTGGGACTGCCCAGTAATTCGACCATATTGGGAGGAAATTCTCTCACACATCAGGGACATCCTTCGCTATCCTATTGAGGATTCTATGGCCTCGGTGTTACTGGGTCTACGCGATCCCGGTCTTGAACATCAGACACGAGCGGATAAGAAAATCTTGTGGCTGTGTGTTGGAGCTGCCAAGATTACACTGGCTGCTGCATGGAAAAAGAAGGAAGCTCCGGCAATATCATTGTGGCACGCTCGACTTTGGAAACTCCTCAGCATGGAGAGAATGGCGGACATCTTCCTCGACAATTTCAAAAACTTCCAGTTTCAGTGGGGTCCCCTAGTCGCATTCCTCTCTAAAGGCCTGCCATCCGCTGTGTGTCCGGCATCTATACGGTCCCTGCACTTGTTTCAAGTTTAATACTATCGATGGGATGAGTGTTGGTATGAATGGAGTCGCCGCCAGAGGGGGAGGGGGGGGGGTGGTGGGGGGGAGTTTCTTGTTTATGGTTTACTGAGGTACACGTTAACAAGGCCGAAGCCTATGCAGTTATGGAGTGAAGGACTGTGCCTGCCTGACTTTTCCAACGCTCGTACATGTAGATGGACGCATGGTCCTGATCAATGACTCCTGAGACATTCTTCTGGGTTCCGTTATGCTTATGATGCCTAGTGAAGCTTTATTGCGCCCTTGTGGGCTCTGTATGGTGCCTTGGTAACCTGTTTGTGTTGTCTTGTTTTCTCAAACTACAAATAAAAATTTTACACAAAAAAAATAAAGTATCATCAAGACTTCAATTGTGGACCCTTATTACTAAATTTCGTGGCGACGAGGACCGGGGGCTGTGTCAGGGACAGCGGATGCCCCCCCCCCCTGAAAATTTTTAGGAGCTTGTTCGGTGTGGCTGTGAATGAACTATATAGTGGATATCGGCGTAGCAAGGCTACAGCGGAGGCAGGACGCAGTGATATTATAATGATTGCTGAAGTCTGGTGAGTGAGGATAACAGAGAAGTCTCCCCTGTGAAATCTTGCCCCATGCCCGTTGGAGTGTGTGGACTCAATAGGGTAGAACTAAATCGTACCTTACTTTTTGGGTGCCGCTCACTCTCAGACGCTGTCATTTTGCTGCTGGGGTTTCGCAACGGCGTCAAATTGGAGGTAGTTGGAGGCTGTTAGAGGATTATCCCCCCCGGGGAGCCCTTCATCGTTGGACGCAATGTTTGAAGGTTTTAACAAGAGTGCCACATCGTCCGCGGGTAAAAAATCTTAGGAAAGGTCCTTGGCGGCGATGTTTTGGTGGAGCTTCTTTCTCCTCAGGAGTGGTGTTCCCGTATCGGAGCTTGCTTAAAGGTGGTTTAAGGCGGCGTATGGGAAGGCTTTCTGGCGTCCCTGTGGAAGAGGAGCGGCGGCGCAGAGGAAGCTGTGTGAATCCAGTGCGGTATTCTCTGTGAACGAAGACGGACCCTGGTGTGAGGCAGCTGGCTGTGGAGTCTTTAGAGGCTGTGCGGCGGAGTTCGGGAAGTTCATGTCGCATAGTTTTGAAGGACTGAGGGTTCAGTACTCTCCATCGTGAAGAGCACAAAACTTTGCATTTCCAGGAGGTGAAGAGAATACTTTCTCCACAGAAAGCTCCCGCCTACCGGTGCATTGTGTTACTGGTTGGCTCTGAGGAAAAGATTTAAAAGGAAAAAGAAAGAGGACTAGCTTCCTACCCTTCTCAGAAGCGTTTCTACAGTGTCCCTTCAACAATATTGTGACTGTGGTAAACCAGCCTCGTAACATATCCTTTTTTTTTTCTTTTCAGAATACATTTAGGTTGTGACTTAATAAGTAGAACTTTAAGGGGAAAAATTATGTGTTCAACACATTTTTGTGTTCTTTTAGCTTTCTAGGGGTGGGTCCCATCTTTCCCGGGTCTTCCTTCGGCACACTAGTGAGTGAGGGGATTTGGTGTTTCTGAGGGGTGACGACATTCATGGCTATGGCGGGAGCAGGCATGAGTCAGCCACCACCCTTTCTTAATGAGTTGGGTGAGCCAGACATCCCATGGAAGAGGTGGGAAGGCATTTTCAAGTCCTACCTTATTGCGATTGGGGGCGGAAATTATTCAAATGTGAGAAAACAACACATTTTACTTCACAATCTAGGAATACATGGTAGAAAAATATTCGAGGATATTACGGATAGGTTGGTTGATGAGGATCAAGAGGAAGAGGTTGAAGGTACCAATGTGTATGACTATACCCTAAGGAAATTGGAAGCCCATTTTAAAGTTAAAATAAATGTGGTATTAGAGAGACACAAATTTTTTAAGAGGGTGCAAAAGAGAGAGGAGAAAGTTAGTGCATATGTGGCAGTACTGAGGGGTCTATCAGCAACGTGTGAATTTGGACAACTCACTGACTCATTAATCAGAGACCAACTTGTGAGGTGTACGAATGGCCCTAAGATACAGGAGGAACTGCTCACTAGGAGCCCAGATCTAGAAGAGGCTTTAAGCATAGCAAAGGGTTTCGAGCACACAGCCTTGTGTATGAAGGAAATGAAAATTCATGAAGGGGTAATCAGAGAGAAAAAAGAGAGCAAGGTGGCTTCTGATGCGGAGACAGTATATAAGGTGGGAGAAAAGGTTAAAGATAATCAACGTAGCAAATCAGGTCTACTATGTTACAAGTGTGGCAGCCCCAATCACTTGGCGAACAATTGGAAATGTCCAGCAAGGAATGTAATGTGTAGAAAATGCAATAGGAGGGGGCACTACTCTAAAGTTTGTAAAACAGTTAGCCAAAAGGTGCATGCAATATTAGATCTTGAGAATGAGGAAGGGGGTGAGAAAACGTAAATTTTTCAAGTGGAAGATGAAAATGCGAATGATGACAACATTTACCCGAAGTGTGAAATTACTCTTGATGGGGAAAAGTTTAATGTGTACGCAGATTCATGCTCTCCTTTTACATTGGTTGACAAAAGCGTTTTTGAAGAGAAATTTGCTAAACATCAAGTTAAACTAGAGAAAGCTGATATATGTCCAGCAGGTTACAATAGGGAGCGCATCCCCTTAGAAGGCATGGCTAGGATGAGGATTTCATTTAAGGACAGGCACACTGTAGGCAAGGTCTACGTCTCCACCAGGGGTTCTAATCTTCTGGGGTGGAAACATCAGAAGGAGTTAGGGATAAAACTAGACCCCAACAACAGAGAGCAGGTCTTACTGGTTGAACCATCCAGGATAGCGGAAAATCTAACTACAGAATATAAGGAAGTATTTAGTGAAAACCTGGGGGTGCTTAAGAACTACATGCACAAAATCATCCTGAAAGAGGGGGCAGTGCCGGTCATACACAGGACCAGGTCCATTCCACTGTGCATGAGGGAGCCATTGAAACAGGAATTGGAAAAACTCGTTAACCAAGGTGTCATCATGGAAATTGAAAGCTCAGCATGGTAGGCCCCAGTCGTCATCACGACCAAGGATGGGGGTAGAAACATAAGGCTCTGTGTGGACTTGAGAGACTTAAATGCCAACATCCTAGTGGATAGATTTCCGCTCCCAAGGATAAGTGAGATGTTGAGCACAATCCAGGGGGCCAAATATTTTAGTGTTCTGGACCTCTCCTCAGCATATTATCAAATTAAACTACAACCTGTGTCTCAGCCACTGACAGCATTCACAACCCCATTCGGAAATTTTAAATTCTTGCGGATGCCATTTGGCCTGGCTTCCGCAGCTGCAGCTTTTCAACGTGTGATGCAACATGTGCTCAAAGACTGTATAAAAACGAAGTGTTTCCAGGATGATATCCTGATTTACGGGTCGAACGAAAAGGAGCACAATGATAACACGAAAGAGGTGTTAGAGAGACTAAAAGAGGTAGGATTCACCACTAAAGTGAGCACGTGTAAATTAGGAGTGAGTTCGGTGGACTACCTTGGACACACAATTTCAGAAGAAGGCATCAAACCTAAGTTTGATCTAATCAATGCAGTGAGAGATGCACCCACTCCATCCAACAAGAAAGACATCATGTCTTTTCTAGGTTTCGCAGAGTACATGGCGAAATTTATCAAAGACTTTGCCACGGTGTGTCAACCCCTAAGAGAGTTGGTCAAGAAGGATAGCATTTTCAACTGGGGAAAAGATCAAGAAAGGGCGTTGACCAACATAAAGAAAGCAATCATTGAAGCACCATTCATAGGGAAGTTCAATCCGGAGAGTGACACCATAATTTCAATGGATGACAGCAACAAAGGGATTGGAGCTACCTTGGTACAGAGGGTGGATAACAAGGTGAAGGTGATTGCGTTTGCGTCAAGGACACTCTCAGGTCCGGAAGCCAACTACTCCACAGTGGAAAAGGAGGCGCTAGCGGTCTATTGGGCCATCAGGCACTTCAAATTCTACGTTTGGGGTGTTCCATTTGAAGTATATACAGACCACAAACCGTTGGTGTCGTTGTTCGCTAAAAAAAACATGGAGAGCATGACTCCTCGCATCGCTAAATGGGTTTTAGGATTGCAAGGTTACAATTTCAGAACTGTTTACATACCTGGGCAACAGAACAAAGTAGCAGATTTCCTTTCGAGAGCTCCTATCAGTGGAGAAGTGGAGGAAGAGAAGAGCGGTGACACTATATTGAAAGTGGGCCTTGTAGCGGTGGCTAAAGACCAATGGAATGCACACATGGATCAAGACGAAATATTGAAGAAAGTGAAGGCGTACATTGTGTCTGGTTGGCCAAACAAATGCAAAGACCTAGAAACAGAAATCCAACCTTTTTGGAACGTGCGGGAGGATCTTTCGGTGGAAGAGAAATTCATCCTAAAATCGGGAAAATTGGTTCCCCCGGAGGGCCGAAGGAAGCAAGTGATTGATCTGGCCCACCTAGGTCGCAGCCTTAGCAAAGCAAGATTACGTTCGGAATATTGGTTTTCAGCAATGGATCGAGACATGGAGGACAAAGTACGCGATTGCTATGCCTGTAGTCTAAGCGACAAGTCGAAAGTAACTAAGCACGCACCATTGAGCCCGATGGAAGTCCCAAATACGCCCTGGGACAAGCTTGGTTTCAACATAGCAGGTCCCATTCACGGTAAAGGTCCTCAGGATTGGTACTTGTTGGTGTTAATTGATTATTACTCTAACTGGATTACACACAAGGTGGTTCACAATGTTAGTACTAAGTCTCTCATCTCTTTCTTAAGGGAGGTGTTTTCAAGAGAAGGCATTCGCTCAATGATGGTAACGGACAACGGCGTACAATTGGCCTCAGAAGAGATGAAAGAGTTTCTGAAAGACTGTTCTATTACCCATGTCCGTACACCCTTATACTGTCCCAAAGCCAACGGGAAAGTAGAGAGAGCCAACCGCATGATGAAAGAAAGCATACAACTGGCCAGCAAGGCGTGGGAAAATATTGAAGAAGCAATCAGAGACATGTTAAGGGCATACCATACAACGCCTAATTTAACGGGGCATTCTCCTTTTGAGTTGGTGAGAGGGAGGAAAGCCGGATCGAAGTTATCTCCTAATTGGATGGGAAGGAAACTCGCAGTGGAGATCAATCAGCAAGCAAGAACAGAGGGTTTACATCAGGAAACCAGAGAAAATAGTAAAAGGGGGGGGGACAAGTACTATGCCCCTGGCAAAATCAAGGATGTGAAGAAGAATGTGGTCGTCATGGAAGATGGAAAATTGTGGAGTCAGGACCAGGTCGTACCGGTCAGAGGAGGGCATCCCAAGTCAGGGGAAGACAGGTCAGAGGATGGTGACAGCAGGGAGCATGAGGGGCAGAATAGGAAAAGCTTTAGACAAAGATACTCTCCGCACTGGCACAGACAGTATTTCATGACATGATGAGTTTCGTTTGTCTGCATCCCATTACATTGAGTATTGTGGTTTTCTGCGCAAGACTTTGTTTTACTGTGACTAGAGCCCACCTAGGCCTTGGATTATACCTCCCCTTCTCCCCTCATATTCATACATCTTTCCCTCTGTCCTCTTTTCCATCTTCGCCCTGCCCCCCACCCTTATGCTTTCCCTAGGGAGGATGATGTGTTGTTGATGGAGCAGATTTCATCTGCAGTCAGGCATTGTTTTATTTTTTGTGCTTCAGACAGGCTGCATTTAAATTGCCACGCACATTTTGGTGCAAGTTAAAAACATGGCACATGAAAAATATGAAAGTGAGGCCTAATCAGTCTGAAATGCTTTTGCTGAATTAACATGTGTTTTTGCAATGTAGAGAAAAGTGGCCTTTTTAGCTTTGAAGATTAATAGAATGTGTTTCTCTCTTTCCCAACCCATCCCATGCAATCTAAAATTTACTATTTCTGTCTTAACCCCTTCGACGCTGATGACGAGCTGGGCTCGTCATGAGGTAGCCTCCTCGCACGCTCATGACGAGCCCAGCTCGTCACGTAAAGTGCGATTTTAAAAAACCCAGCGTACGGGCGGAATTCCGCACGCATGCGGTTAAAGGACTTTGACTTGTTGCATATTTTAATAAATATTTTCAGTTAAATAACACCTCTTTTTATAATGTGTGTGAATTAACAAATGCACCAAACACTACACAGGGGACTAAATGCTTTTTTGCATGAAAAGCTATCTAAAACACTAATGCATGTTGCTGTGTGCACTATATTAATTGTGTGTGCTTTTAAATTTTACACTAAATGCATGAAAATGCTATGTTGCACATTTATTTGCATGTTGTCATAAATAATAGAAAAGCTACTTTTCACTAATAGCTTGGCTAGGTAAACATTTATAAGGGGTATTAGTATGAGGGAGGGAAACATAATGGGCTGATTTACATGAAATTAATATTATCTTTATGTTTGTTTTATTTTTGGGGCCTACAATTAAATGGCTGCCTGTGAATCCAGCAAGGCTATGGCTTGCATTAAATAGAAGAGAGCATGCGCAGACTGTACCAGCTTTCCTAAAGGAGTCAAGGACACTTTGAACTTTGTACATTCTTGTGATTCTGCCAATGTACCAGTGTTAGTTAAAAGTGTCCATCTGACTACGCTGTGGAAGGAAGGAAGCAAGAGAATTAGAATGAAACATTTTTCTTAGTAAATGTTGCAAATGTTTATAAATGTAGTTATTCATGTATGATTCTTTTGTTAAAACTGGTAAAGTCAGGATTTTAGAATGAGTCAGGGTATTGAGAACTCATGCCATCATGACTGACCAATCACGTACAGGTTTTCCTGAAAGATGCTACATCTTTGTGTAGTCTGCCAATAATTAGGGTATAAAATAATGTCCTCTCTGGATGGGGGCTGGCTTTTTCTCAGTTCAGCTGGCTTCTAGGCTTATTAGAGGGGGGTGTGAGCCCTTGAGAGAAGGAACAGATTAGGCCAGACATCCTATGGGTTAGGTACGAGAAACGTCCCGGGAGATTGCTGAAGGGGCGGAGTTGCGTCCGAGGAGAATCAGGGGGAGGTTTCTTGCTTCCACGTCATATCTTGGCACTTCAGGCCACATTCCTTTGAGGCCTGTGAAGGAGGGGCTGCTTTCCTCTTTAGACACAGACAGATAGAGAGTGCAGTGGATCAGGATAGAATTAGATGCTAAACTTTAAGTTTATGCTTTGACTAATTAATTAGGTCTGAAAAGATTTATTTGTCTTATGCATTTATTTCTCTTTATGGGAGATTTTTGCCAACTATTTAATTATTGATTAGCCTTGCAAGACTATTTTCTTAGAAACTCTAAGAATTTTGCGCCACATTTTCATAACTACATGTAATGCTTATATGCAGACTGTAATGTGTTCTGTATTATTGATATTTTTCCTGTTTTCCAAATTCTGTAACCTAATTGATATTTTACTAATGAATAAAGGGTCAGAGAAAAACTTAACTTTTGACTAGAAAATAAAACCCTTTAAAACACTCAACAACTCTCTTTATTGGCTTGAATAATAATTGCATTTTTTACTGTTCATGATTATTTAAATCTCCTGTAGGTAATACATGGTGTGAAGGGCCCAACACCTTTTGAGCGGTAAATTAGAGGTAGCATGAGGGTTTTGCATTGAGAAACTACCAGAAGAAATTACGGCTCCATCATTGTAACCTATGTTTAGTTTATTCCGCCTACCCCTTCACACTACCAGCTCTTGGTACGGTCCTAGAACTGTCAGGGGAAGGCTGCATTGGAATGTTGGTGATTCTGTGCTGAATAAGAGACCGACAAACAGGGAGGCATCGTTCACAGTAATCTGGTTTAATAAAGTATCATCAAGACTTCAATTGTGGACCCTTATTACTACAATTCCCTAAGCCCCAGGGCACAAGTCCTATAAAAAGAAGTGGGCGGACTGACAATACGCAAATGACCTCATGTGCTGAACGTGTCCGGTGTCTGAAAATTACATCAGGACACGTTCAGCATATTTCTGTGGAGCCCAGCTTGTTGGCGGGGGCGTCTACCCTGTGAAAAGAGTGGGGGGACGCCGTGTACCCCAACTCGAGCCCTGCTAAGCCCCCTTTTTTAATTATCCTCAAATGTGTGGCTTTGTCCTGTGTTGAAAAGACTTGCGTGCCAACAGTCTTTACCATGTGAAAATGCGTGGAAAATGTACTACAAGTAAAAACTTCAGAGGAAAGACTTGTTTCCCGTGTAAAATGGCTCAATGGCATAACTGCTTGTTTCTATAGGGTCACTCAAAGCAAATGAAATGTCACACATAAGCACACTGAACCACAGAAACATAACACAAAAGCAATCTGAGACCTTGGCAGCTATGGCTAGTGTGGCTGTGTCAACAGAAGAGTGTATGTAGTTAGTGACGCTATACACATCCTGCTTCCTTGCCGCCCTGGAATTCAAGGGTGGTCGTGTGCAGAGGAGCTGAGGGCGTGCAAGGAGCCAGCTGCTGCTTAAGTGGTTCACTACGATCGTGTAATCGTGTAAAATAAATCAACTACAAGATCATCGCTTATTTATTAAAGAACTCGCACAACAAGGTGATAAGAGCAGGCAGCGGGACGGGCCATGTCAGTCATGCCACGGAAGTTTGTCATGGTGGCTGGCAGGCCAAGGTAGCAGCAAAGGGTGAATCGAATCAGTTGACACGGAATACCCAAAATCAATAAATGCTAGACATTTAAAATGTGCCTGAGCCACAGACGCATGAGCAGCCCCGCGGGCCGGCGGTCACTCGTTAACAGACGGGCGGCTGTATGGGCTTGGTACGAGCGTTTAAACATAGCTCACTCCGGCACCGGGGGTCGCCCTGCTCCACGCCCAATGCCTCCTCCCCTCTTCTCCGCAAGGACGGCAACAACCGAGCCCGGCCTGCACGGACAGAGACAGGTTTTCATCGGTCACTCCTGCCGCCTACCCTCAGCCAAGCCCTAGCTGTGGCCACGCCCATCAACTGTCAGAAGCGAGGCAGACCAGGAACAAGTGAACTCCACAGCCAATCAGCACTTCAGAGTTCATTGAGACGCACTAGGATTGGCTGAGGAGCCGCCAATGTTCCAATCTTAGGTCGCCTTCCACCTTACCGGTTCCGCCCATCCCAGGCCACTACCAGTATGTGCGCAGCTGTGGGACCGGTTCTTTTGCGACCCGGAAGTGATTTTGAAATTACAGACAAATGACATCCACTGAGCAACAGCAGAGAAAACCTTAGACCCCACGTAAGGACCGTGTAAGTAAGCGCCAGGAGTTCATCTTAACGCAGGGGGTAGACCCCAGGCTTTGTGTAAACGAGGAAGTGCCTGTCTTACACGGCCAGACTTCCATCCACTTACCCTTCCCACCAAAACCTACCTTTTAGCTGCCAAATAGGGTTGGGATCAGGAACTCTGTTCCTCCAGATACACCGCCATAGTTAGCGTGGGTGCTGAAAAGGACTCCAAGGCAATTATTTCGCATGTGTCTCTAAGGTAGACCGATACCCCCTAGAAGGTATTCTTTTTAGCTGGTCATCCGTCACCCGTCATCCCCTCAGTCTCTCCTCAATAAGGTCCCTCATCATGTACCCCTTCATTACTTATTGAGGGCCTTTGGTTCATAGGCGTTGTGCCCTGCATCTCTTTTGTTGAATATTCTGGCTTACTGCCTTTACTCCTAATGTTTGATAGCTACCACTTGAAAAGGAGCCCCATATCTAGCACGTAATTGTGATGCATGTGTTTGGGACTGATATTATATGAGAGTATTTGATCTAAATGACAACCTGGTATTTGTAAGCCAAACTCATGGACACACAATTAAAAACTGGCATTTTTGCAGGGAAATTATTTTCGTTTTTGGCACTCTTGAGTTTATCTACCTAAAAGAATAAGACAGCATTTGGGAAGATTGCGAAATCATCTTTTACTTCCAGCTGGCATGGCTTTCAACAGGAAAGCAGGGATCGTTCTGTGGTTGTCTGCCTTGTGGGGCTGGACTAGACTGGTGTGGATGCTGTGGGGTAAGAAGAAGGATCTGGAACCTCTCCCATGCCCTGGGTCTCACTGACTGTGGACCGCTTCTAATGTGATGTACAGTTACTGCACCTCTTATCCCGAAAACATATTTCAAAATGTGACACAGGAATATAGGCATTCTCTCTCTCTTGCACGCTACCGTTCAAATGTTCTGTAATGCATATTGCTAGAGTACACTATCGCCCAGATAAGTATCCTGCCGATGAGCAGGTGTGAGTCTAGCCAAACGTAAGGCTTAATGGGACTACTCAAAAAGCCAGTTCTTCAGCTTCTTGTGGAATTTAAGAAGTAAGGAGGAGGCTTTTATGTGTAGACTGTTCCACGATTCAGGAGCAATGTAGGAAAAGGTTTGGCTGCCGGATCATGTTTTCCGTATACGAGGAATGTGTGCTAGTAGAAGTCTAGATGAGCTGATGTGTGTGGAAGGTTTGTGAAAGCAGATGCTATTGTTGAGGTATACTGGGCCAGTGTTATGTAGTGTCTTGAACATGTGGGTGAGGCGTCAGAATTGTGCTTGTTTGTGAATGGGGATCCAGTTGAGCTCCTTCAGGTGAGGTATGATGTGTGTGCATTGTGGGAGGTTGGGAGTGATTTTGGCCACCGAGTTCTGAATGGCCTGCATCCTTCTGGTAAGTTTTAGTTGACCCTGCATAGAGGGTGTTATCGTAGGCCAGCTTGCACATGACCAGGATGTGTGCAACAGATTTCTGGGTGCTGATTGTGAGTCATTTGAATATGTACCCCTAACCATCACAGTATAGAAGCATGAGGCGTTGATTGTGTTAACTTGGGCAGTCATGTCAAGTTTGCTGTTGATAACAATCCTGAGGTTCTTGGTGTGGGTGGTAGGAGTGGGTGTTGGCCCTTGCTCTGTTGACCATCGTCAGGGGCTGTATTACAGAAAGTTCCCTTGGGACGCATTGAACGTGTGCACCCCTAAGACATTTTGGTATTACAGAAGGGGCCGCAAAGGCTTGTGTGGCTCCTTCTGTAATACAGATAGCTATGGCCCATCTGTAGTGCCAGGGGTATTGTGAGAGGGCATTCCCTAATTTGCATGGGGGGTGGCCTCATGCAAAAGATCACTTTGCCTCTACACTCATGCCGTATTACCGATGTGGCCACAGAGACAAACGGGGCCTTGTGAGGTGCACTGAAAGTGCGCCACAAAATGGTGGCATACTGTCGGTGCACCCCCTGGAGGCACCTCTCTCGAGTGGTGAAACGGTCCCATTGAACCCCCCAGACATCCCTCCGTAGGCAGGTTCAGTCACTCAGTGCATCCTCCTGCAAGGAGCGGTCTAATCCCTTTTGAAAGTGCAGGCAGGTTGCTGACTGCCCAGATAAACAGGGATCAGCTTTTAAACAGCTGTATTTCATTTCAGTGTGCTGCCTCTAGGACAGTGCAAGTTCACAGCTGTCCTGAGGACAGCACATTCTTCAAAATAGGGCGCCCGTTTCTTGGTTGCACCTGGCGCACCTGCTTGAAGTTGCGCTGTAGCACAAACAGGGACAGTGTTCCCATTTAGTAATACAGGCCAAGATGCATTCCCCCGGTGAAGTGCTCTTGCCAAAAATCACAATTTCAGAGAGTTGTAATCATTGAACTTGTTCCAGATAGTGGGATCTTGTCTCTGAGGGAGAGAATGAGTTACGTGTTGTTGGCATAGGAGAGGATGTTAATGTTGTGAGAGCTGATTATGCTTGCTAAAGGGATCATGTATGTGTTGAAGAGGGTGGGGCTCGAGGATCCTTGCGGAACTCAGCATATGAAGACATGGGTATCTGAGTGGTACGGTGGCAAGCAGCCTAATGGGGTCCTTCGGTCTGGAAAGAGCTGATCAATCGGAGTGTGTGTCCTTGTATTCCGATATGGTGTTGGATGAGGATGTGGTCGGAGTCCGGGTGATATGCTGTGGAAAGGGCAAGGAAGATGAGGGCCACTGTGTCTCTTCTGTCCAGAGTAATGCGGATGTCATCTGTGGCAGCAATGAGGGCAGTTTCCGTGCTGTTGGATCTGAAACCACACTCAGTGGTGTTGAGGAGTTGGTGGTCATTGAGGTATTTGGTGAGGCATATGTTGATGATTTTCTCTAAGCCCTTGTCTGGGATTGGTAGCGGGTAGATCAGTCTGTCGTTTGCAAGTATTGTAGGGTCCGGGGAGGGTTTAAGTGATCGGAGGAAAGTTGTGTGTTTCATTGTTTGGGACGTTCGCATAAGAGGTAGAGGCATTCAAAATGGGTGTGAGTATGACACTTATGGTTTGCAATTGTCTGTAGTAGGTGTGATGGGGGCAGGTTTCCGATGGGGCTGAGTGGATGGACTTCATGGTGGAGGCGATTTTCTTCTGGGGTTAAGATGGACCATGTGCTTAGCATTTGTTCTTTGGATAAGATTGATAGTATTTTTTCGAAGTGTGGTTGTGTGTTGAAGTTGCTGTAAATAGCAGTGAAATTCTTGCTGAAGAATGGAGAGAGAATGTTGCAAAGGGAATGATTGAGTTGGAGGCAGCCACAGGTAAGGTGAAATCTTTCACAATGGTAAATATTTTTTTACTTATGTTGGTGCTAGCATTGATGCGGTTCCCCAGAGCATCGCAATTGGTGACCCGGATCATTTGGTGAATAACGTCTTAGGTTGGATTTGAACGTTCTCCTGTCTGCATCGTCCTGGTTCATTCTCCTTTTGCATTCCAATTGTTTTCGTGGTATTTCATCAGTCTGAATTTCTCCATTAACCAACTGTCATGGAGTCTCGATTTTGTTGTATTGCTGTGTTTGACGGAGGTCAGGAATTCAATTCAAAGGGTGATCCAATTGTTGTAATTCTTAATAGCTTTGGGAGGCTGTTCCTGTGTTTGGGTGGGTGGGTATTGAAAGCGGTGTTCCAAACCTGGTCAGTCGGTCTTCCAGTTTTGATAGGCTAGTCTGGCGGTGGTGGTGTGCATTGGTCCAAGACGGGGATGCAGAACTTGACATGGGAGTGGTCTGACCAGGAGACTGGTGTGGACTCGTATGTTTTCAAAGATGGCGAAATAGGGTCCAGTAAGTCCCTTTACTTGTTTGGTGAGGCCCAGGTTTACAAGGTCATCCATGAGGTGCTTTTTATTTGAGGCCAGCGTGGTGTTTCAGGTGGAGGTCCAGGTCTCTTGAGTAGGACGTAATTGCGAGCGTCGAGGGCGAGTGGTGCAAAGAAGTCCATGATGGTGTCGGTGAAGGTGCGGTTCCGGTGGTCTGTAGATGGGAGTACCGCTAGTGTTGTGTGGGTGATTGTAGTGTGCAAGAGTGGTGTGTTAGTTGCTGTTGGTGCGGTCAATGTTGGGTGTGGGTAAGTGCATGAAAACTTGTAGGAAGCGCAGGAGAATGGTCCCTCAGTTCTGTGTGGTGCAGCTGTCTGGAGAGTAGCGGCTGTAGTTGGGGGCACAAAGGGTCGGGCGGATGACCAAGGATGCTGAGGATGCTGGGTGCAGTTCAAGCACTGAGGGGCGCTGACAGACTTGCCTTCGGTGTCTTGAGTTCTCACAAGCAAAGGATGTGCAATTTCTGGATTGGTGTTAGAGAAGGGCCCGACTTGTGTCTTTAGCCTTTTCTGCAATACAGAAGTTTTCCATTGATGCAAAAAATTCAAATGCACGTTGCACCCCTTCCCCCCTCACCCCTCTTTCGCCAGCACCCACCTTTCCCCAGCTCCTTATATAGTAAGGCTCCTGGAAATTTACACTACTCACACCCCTATTATGGGTACTTGCATGATGCCAGTAGCCAGCTGGCCCGAACCTTTAACTATTTAAACCATCCTTCTAGCCCTTATGGTTCACAAATTTTATTTTAAGCTGTAGTTAGTTCCCAAGTCTAAAATCAAATGCAAAGTGGGAACTGGCGAACCCTTTTCTAGTTAATGCCGCCAGCCAGTGGGAACCCTCCCCTCTGGAAAACTCAAATTGCAACCAATAGTTTTTGAGAAACCGGTACATGAAAATAGGTAGCCTGGGGAGGACATCTTCCTTCATGTCTGCTCACTACGGCATATGCTGCACTACAAACAGCTGGCGACCAATTGGGACTTTAACTGGTCTCTCAAAATATGAAAACATAAGCTGTCACTCCCTGACACAAAATACCCCAGGGCACCATCGACTTAGACACAAAGAGTCTGACACTAACCGTTGTTTGCTAGGTTTTTTGTTTTTTTTAAACCAAGAGTCTTACTATTTTTGTGTTTGGAAACTCCCCATCTGGAGCATCAGCTTGATGAGTTGGCCAGTGTTGAAGCTGGAGACCGTTTAAACAGAGTATCAAACTTATCACCGTAAGGTTGCTTCTTCGTATGATATCTCCATCACGCACCTCTTGAGGCTTTGTTAGGATGGCTTCAGTGCATCCAGACAATAACATTGGCCACATAGTCAATGTAATCGAAAATCTAGTACCTGACGAGTAAACATTATAAACGTTCTGGTTTCTGATGTGTATCATAGATGTCCCTGCTGTTTTTACATCCCTGTAAATAAAAGCTCTGATCTTTCTTAAAAGAAAAGCACTGTCTGGACCTGGTTCTGAGTGTTATTTATAATTATTCTGTCTAATTTTGAAGCCGCTACCTCCTCAAGATCAGGTCTAGTCGGCTCGACTTCACAAGTGTCTAGAGAGTCAAGTACCTACTTGCAGTAGTTCGGTTATGTAACTGGAGTTTAGTGTCATTGGTGGCTTGAAATATTTGTGCACACAGGATAATTCCTAGTTTTCTCCGATTGCCCCAGGTCACAAAGTAAAGGTCTCTCACCATGTACATGTGTTGGCAAAACCAGGGGTGGGCTTCTACCCGTAGACACGCCAGCCTTTTACCCTACGGGTATGTGGAAATAATGGGAGTCATTACTCACTGTTAATCTCTCCAACAGACATAAAAGCACACTCAAGTCTCAAGAATGTTTATTTGAGGAGCTAATTTGGGCGTTTCTAGTAAGGTGACAGAACGCACATTGTCCATCCTGGAGGACTAAGCTGATTCTAGTTACAATATGGGAAGATGGTCTCGGTGATTGACAGGTGTGTTGACCTGTCTTGCTTGAATGAAAATGAAGCAACTTCCTAAAATACGTTTCTGTCTTAGTGGACAGCTAAGGGTGAAGTTTTAGACTTGGACTCCTTTCAGAAATTCCACAGATGGCTTTCTGACTTTTCGAATGACAATTGCACTCCTTCTGTTTTAAGGAAAAGTTATTTTTTTACCAAAATTATTTGACATACTCATAATGAAATGCACTCTGCAGATTCACATTCTCCCCATCTGAGGCTATTACCTTGCTTAAAAACTTTCTGTTCTCTTCTCTCTCCTCAGTTTATCATATTTCCCTCCACTAAACCCAGCCCTGTTCATTCGTTTGCATCTGCTTTATTCCTCTAACCTCATGTAGTTTTCAGTACCGGCAGTTCACTTCCAAATTACCAGAAAGCTGTGTATTTCTATGATTTCTCCAAGTTATTCCCCCTCTCTCCCCCGCTACAAAGGAGGTCACAGTGGGTTACTTGATGTTAGTTAATCATTATATACTGCTGAGAAACCCAGATTAATATTCCAGAATATCTATCAGAATTCTTGTCCAAGGCACTACCAAAACTCTAAGCCCCTAGTCTAATCCTACATTTTATTTATTTATTTCTCAAGAGAGCATGGATTCTTTCCCCAGTCTTCAAAAAAGATTACCCTTAACATGTCCTATACTTGCATCATATGTGGTTTGCTTGGAAATCTCTTCACAGAGATGGGCCAACCAGAATGGTCAACAACATTCACGAGGTGAGCCCTTTGTACGTTAGATACTCTGAAGCTGACACGCACATTCATACCTACTCATAACAACCAGCCTTATACCCCAAGGGATTTGTTACTGACCCCACATGGAGACGTTTGTTGCATCATAACCAAGGGACTCAACAGACGGTGTGAATGAGTTTTTTTATGAATGTGAGGTTTCAGAGTTAAGTGGGGCTCAGAGTGACTTAATAATGTTTTTTATTGTATAAGGAATGATTCATTAATTTGTTGTTTGTAGTTAATTGTGGTAATGATGTATTTTACATTGAACATTTTGAAAATGTGATGAAAGTAATAAGGAATACAATGTATGTATTAACATTTCCAAGTCGAGCCTACCAAACAGCGGCACCCTGTGTATGTACCTCCTCTGGAGCATAGCCACTTTACCAAATGTATAAGTGGCTGGATTTTATCTGTTCACTGCTCACTTTTACAAATTTTCTTTTTGCTCAAGCACTCCATGAGACTGCATGTGTTTCCAGCTCTGTCCTTCGTGTGCCTCACCTCCCGCGCCAAATATCCGTCCGCTTACTTTGTATTGATTACTTGCTTCTGTTTTTCCCCCTGCTCTCGTGTCCCTCTCCCTCATGTACTGCTTTTCCACTCCCACCCCAATCCCTGTTGTTTCCCCCACCTGCTCCTCCATCGCTTTCCACTGTCTCTTTTTTAAAAATGTTGTTTTGAATTGAAATATTTTATTCTTTCTATTTACTGACCCATCTCAGTTCGGCTAAAATAAATAAAATAAAAAAGCTTGCATACGTCCTCCCACGTGTGCACCTACAAATTGACGTAGTCACCATGCCTTTTTTTTCTCATTTGCTTTTTTTTATTTTGCACATGCTGCACATCATCTTGCTGATGCTGTACATCATTCCAAAATGCATTGGCAAAGCTAATACGTCCCAAAGGTGAGACCCATTGGCTCTGACAATGCTTAATGATACATTATTTTGGTTTAGCTCGAAAGCAGCCCTTCCCTAACTCTTCCTTTTATGGTGACAGTGTTCAACAGCTTCAGCATTGGTACTGCACATGTGTTAGACCTGTCTGACCTTTAGCGTAGCCCTTCCTATAATTTATTTATTTTGTCCCCTTTTTGCCCCTCATGTCTTTGTATATTTTGTGTCTACTAAATTTTTATGGTGTTGGTCTGGGGAATAGGTGCTTTTTCACCTTCATAATCCTTCACCTCAGGCCTAGATGCCTTTCCTGACAGGAGTTTCCTTGGAGTCACAAAATGGTGGCTACCAACTGTCACAACTGACATACCTGGGACCTGTCCCATAGGATAGAGTAGGGCATTCCAGAACCTTCTGGTCCCTTCTGGACCTTTGAGGGTCAGCCTATATAAGGCGGAATGCTGGGCAGCCATTTTGAGAGTGGTTATTGTTGTTGTTGGTGCTTGGTGGAGAAGGAACCCTGAGGTCTGGTTGGAGCATAGACTACTGTGAATTGGGGAAGGGAGATCCTGTCAGGGTTGATAGCCCTTGTTGGTCTGCTGCCCGAGCTGAGAATCTGCCTCCCTTCCAGTCGATCTGGCCCAGCTGAGGGAATTATCCATGTGGTAATATTGCCAGTTCAGAGTAGCTGGGAAAACCACAGCAGTAAGCGCCTGCATCGGACTTGACCTGGGAGTGTAGGAGGAAAGGAGGCTGAAGTGTTCCCCTACCTTGCTCACCCCACGTCGTCTGTTCTGCCAGGAGAGCCCCCCGTGTCTGTGCGCAGGAGCGGTTCCCTTGCTGAAGGAATCGAGGCCGCTGCCGAATCGGAGTGTCCGGTGGTTCCCCGGCGTCCTGCTGGTGAGGAGAGGGAATCGGAGAAGCGTCTTGCCGTGTGCGCAGGCCAGGAAGTTAGAGCGGAGTTCCTCCCCGGCTGTGGGCGCTGCCGTGCTAAGGCGGACCAACTTCCGCGCATGCCCCGGGGAGCGAGGCTAGAAGGTAGCGTCTCTTCAACGGAGCGTCTGCAGTGAGTGTGGTTACAGACAGCCCCCCCCCTGCACGCTCTACGCTGAGGCCAAATCTCTCCGCCGGGCAGGGACAGGCCCGATTTAACCCTCTGACTGAGCGGAGTCCAAGCGGCAGTGGGCTGACAAACGTCTTGCTGCATTCCTAATCTCCGGAGGACTGTAAGTAATCCGAGGCCCCGGCGGCAGGAGGAGGGTGTTACACTTGCGCACCCATCAAGTAAGCTGGGCACACAGGGAGGTCTGGGGAGAAGTCAACCAGGGTGTCCTCCGAGGCCTCCCCACTGTTGAATCTGAGGGAAGAAGTGAGGGGGGGGTCGGGGAAATTCACCGGAACCCTACCCAGCAACAGGGGACAACCCTTGAAAGAGCCAACCCGGGTAATCAGAGGTCTGAGTGATAAAGATCAATTTACAGTGGTCAGGCGATTTCAGTAATTGTTTCCTAAGTTAGATTTGCCCGGCGTAAAACGCCTCTAATACCATACAAAGTTATTCAATAAAGAGGCAGGCGCTGGAGACTGGAAGACAGGAAACAAGTTTTTATTCCGTCGGAGTAGAACACGTCAGATCAGACAACAAGGTATCGTCTCGAGGTGCTCTCCCAACCTCTCTGAGACCTGGTCTTTTATACACTGGTTCAAGACATGTGAACGTCCTTTATTACAACAGGGACATTGTAGAGCATGAGAATGACATCAGAACGATATCCCTGTCACCCCCCAGTTCCGGCCCATTCCAACACATGACAACAGTAGAGACCCTTTTCCCTCATATGATTGGGAGGGGCTATCACGCAGCTGAGTGTTCTGCCGATCTCTCTGGAATGTGTGCGCCTGATCGAATCTCTGGGGGTGGAGGGTCGTGATCAATAGTGGCTTCTTTCAGGAAAGGCGAGTGCATACAGTAATGGGCAATAAACTGTATCCTCGGGCTAAAGGATGACCAGCGGTCCGTGCTGACGTTCAGGCTCAGAGGAAGGGGTCATCAAAGGAGGGGTATTCATGGACGGAGAGGAGGTGTTGGTCAGGCGTGGGGTGCGATTCCCTGGGACAGAGTCATGGGAGGGGAGGGCTCATGACTTGTGCATGAGAGAGCGGGGGCAGTCAGGGTGCATGGGGGACGCTTGCAGGGTCAGGGAAGTGCGCTGATGAGTGATCGTGAACAGGGAGACCATGGTACCTAAAATGGCTGCCGTGTATGCTCGTACGTGGGTCTGCAAGATGGCGTAGATGATGTTTAATACACGAACTGAAATTCCACAGTCCTCCCTTTAACATGTCTCGCCAGCTTGTCAGTTCGGATCAATCCCCATGAGACCACGCACCTCTATTTCGTACAGGGGACTCATGTGCTCATGTTTAAAGTTCAAAGTCTTTGGGCACATACAGTTGGAAATGAGCGCACATAAAGATGGTAAACATTGAATACCTAAACAACACCCACATAGTATCATGATTGGTATTAGCAAAAACGTGAACAGTCTCCATCCCCATTTCTTTAAAGTGTCCCAGAACCAGCCTCCAAGCGACCATCCTTCCTGTTCCTGGTGAACCTCCGAGGACAGTCTGTGGAGGTGTTCGATTGCTTTGTAGACTGAAGGTGAGTTATCTGGCACGTAGGTGCAACAGCTGGAGCCGATGATGCGGCATGCACCTCCACGGTCGGCCAGAACCACATCTAGGACAAGACGGTTTTGAAGAGCCACAAGGCGGACTGCCTGCAGCTCAGCCGTGTTGTTAGCAAGGATGCCAGCGGTGATGTTAATGGTTGTTTCTAATGCCTGAGTCAGGTGTCGGATTGCGCGGCTATTTGCCATTGGTCCCCACAGAGGAACAAGTCCCTTTGCTGCATCCAGGAACTGGGCTCCGGTGGAGTCGGCTTGTTCAACATCTCCAGCGCGCTTTTGCCGGTGGTGGTTAGCTGGAGCCACATACGTGGGAGGAAGAATGAAGGCGATGTAGCACGTACCCTTCCAGCCTTTTGGGAGCCACGTGTAAGCTTTGGTGCCACAAACAAAGTACATATTCGGGGAAGCAACAAAGGAGGGGGGGTCAGCCGAGACCAATGTTTTGGTGATGCGACAAGAACTGTGACCCACCAGTTGCGTTCCTTGTCCTTCGAGGCATACGAGTCCTGTGACATTGATGACAGACAGGGCCGCAGTCAGAGTGGCAGCCGTTTGTTTCCGCAGGTGGGAGAAGGTGGATCTGGCTGGATTGTGGAGCACCTGCATTTCGACCCTTTCTTTGGCAGGAATGTTCGTAAGGAAGGTTGAACCTGAAATTGCAGGACAAAAGGGTTTTCCTGTTTTGTTCAGCCAGAACCCATAGTAGAAGTGTGACACTGTCTGACCAGAAGTGGCGTTGTCCTTGTGGCTTTCCTGCATGAGGATCAACCAGGCGAGGCAGGAGCCGTGAACTGAGAAAGGAGAAGGGATGAAGGGGATGGAGTGTCCGGTAGCATGTGGGAGCAACCCACAGATCCAGCAGTTTGTGGCATTTGCAGCAAGGTTGTGCTGGTGCAACAGTTGTACAAAGGAATTGTTCCAGAATTCCCTACGCCTTTCTCGAAGCTGAGGTGAAAGGGTGATCAGGTGGTGCTCTTTTACGGTGGTTGGCTGGACAGTGGTCGGCAACATTTGGTGAGCGGGTGTGCTTTCCTCCAGGATCCAGAAGGAGGTCATGAGGAGGAGACAGAACAGGAAGACAATGAAGAAGGCGATTGTCTTTGATTTGTGCAAATTGTCAGTTTTTGGATTTCTATAGTGGGTATTTCCTGTTGCGTTCGACGTCTTCTTATCTGGCGCTTCCATCATCTTCTTATCTGGCGCTTCCATCATCTTCATCTTCAAGGTGCTCGGTAGTGGGCAGAACCACAGACTTAGTTTAGCTTCTCTCCAGGTAACCCTTGGTTGCTTTGGGTCACCGTTCTGAGATTTTTAACTTAGTCAGTGGCCTACTTAGCCGAAGCTCCCTCCTTTCGACGCAGGAAATACCCTTCTCGAGATGGCACAGTAGGATCAGAGTGTTTTGCAAGTTCAAGTGCCTCGGTATCAGGATAACAGTTCAGTGATGGTCGGTCTTTGTTCAGGAGCTCTTCTTCAATCAATCAATCAGTCAATCAGTGGCACTTATAGAGCGCGCTACATACCCGTAGGGTCTCAAGGCGCTGGGGGGGGGGGGGGTGCCGCTACTGCTCGAACAGCCAGGTCTTCAGCTTCTTCCTGAAGGAGAGGTGGTCTTGGGTCAGGCGCAGGTCGGTCGGGAGGGAGTTCCAGGTCTTGGCGGCCAGGTAGGAGAAGGACCTTCCTCCTGTCGTCGCTCTTCGGATGCGGGGGACGGCGGCGAGGGCGTGGTTGGCTGATCGGAGGTGGCGTTTCGGAGCGTAGAAGTTGACTCGACTGTTGAGGTAGCTCGGGCCTTGGTCGTGTAGGGCTTTGTGTGCGTGGGTGAGGAGGCGGAAGGTGATTCTTTTGTTGACGGGGAGCCAGTGAAGGTCTCTCAGATGTCCGGAGATGTGGCTGGTTCGTGGGATGTCGAGGATGAGTCTGGCTGAGGCGTTCTGGATCCGCTGGAGTCTCTTCTGGAGCTTGGCGGTGGTGCCGGCGTAGAGGGCGTTGCCGTAGTCCAGTCGGCTGGTGACGAGGGCCTGGGTGACGGTCTTCCTGGTCTCGGTGGGGATCCACCAGAAGATCTTCCGTAGCATGCGTAGGATGTTGAAGCACGCCGAGGAGACGTTGTTGACTTGCCTGGTCATGGAGAGGGAGGAGTCCAGGATGAAGCCCAGGTTTCGTGCATGGTCTGTCGGTTTGGGTGCGGTGCCCAGGGCGGGAGGCCACCAGGAGTCGTCCCAGGCGGAGGGTGAGGAGCCCAGGATGAGGACCTCCGTCTTGTCCGAGTTCAGCTTCAGGCGGCTGGTCGTCATCCACTCGGCTACCTCTTTCATCCCTTCGTGCAGGTTGGCTCTGGCGGCGGCGGGGTCGTGGGTCAGGGAGAGGATCAGCTGGGTGTCGTCGGCGTAGGAGATTATGCTGAGGTTGTGTTTGCGTACGATGGCCGCGAGGGGGCTCATGTAGACGTTGAAGAGGGTGGGGCTCAGAGATGATCCTTGGGGGACGCCGCAGATGACGTCGGAGGCCTCTGACTTGTACGGTGGTAGGCGGACTCTCTGTGTTCTTCCGTCGAGGAAGGAGATGATCCATTCCAGCGCCTTGTCCTGGATTCCGATGTTGCCGAGGCGCCGTACTAGGGTGCGGTGGCAGACCGTGTCGAATGCCGCGGAGAGGTCTAGGAGGATGAGGGCCGCTGTTTCTCCATTGTCCATCAGGGCTCGGATGTCATCGGTGGCGGCGATGAGGGCGGTCTCGGTGCTGTGGTTGGCTCGGAAGCCGGACTGTGAGGGGTCGAGGGATCCGTTCGTCTCGAGGAAGGCGGCCATCTGTTTGTTGACGGTCTTCTCGATGACTTTGGCTGGAAACGGGAGGAGCGAGATGGGGCGGTAATTCTTGAGGTCGGTGGGGTCCGCTGTTGGTTTCTTGAGTAGAGCGCTGAGTTCGGCGTGTTTCCAGCTCTCCGGGAAGATGGTGGTGTCGAAGGATGTGTTGATGATGTCTCGCAGGTGGGGTGCGATGACGGCGTCGGCCTTGTTGAAGACGTGGTGAGGGCAGGGGTCGGTCGGTGAACCGGAGTGGATGGAGTTCATCGTGCGGATGGTGTCTTCGGTGCTGATCGGGGTCCAGGCGTGGAGGGTGGTGGTGGGGGGTGGTTGATCGGTCATGGTGTGCGTTGGTTGGTTGTTGAAGCTGTTGTGTATGTCCGCGATCTTGTTGTGGAAGTATGACGCGAGGGAGTTGCAGAGGTCTTGCGATGGGGTGATGTCGTTGTTTCCTGCGCTGGGGTTGGAAAGCTCTTTCACGATGTTGAAGAGTTCCTTGCAGTTGTGTGCGTTGTTGTCCAACCGGTCCTTGAATGCTGTTTTCTTGGCGGCGCGGATCAGCTGGTGGTGTTTCCGGGTGGCAATTTTGTGAACCATGGGGCCTTCTTGCTGCCGGGTCTGCTAGGCGGGGTCCTCAGTGGGGCGAGTTCGTCCGCGCAGTTGCTGATCCACGTCGTGAGGTTGTCGGCGGCCTGGCTGGGGTTCGCTGAGCTGGCAGGAGGGTGCTGGCTCAGGGAGGTGGCGAGCTGGTGTGCTGTGATCTTGTTCCAGCTTCTGCGGGCCGCCTGTTGCTGGTGGTGGTGAGTCGTCGTTCTCTTGAAGGTGAAGTGGACGCAGCTGTGGTCCGTCCATTGAAGCTCAGTGGCGTGGCTGAAGTCGATGTCTGTGCTGGACGAGAAGACTGCGTCGAGTGTGTGTCCGGCGAGATGGGTGGGGGTGGACACCAGTTGCTTGAGTCCCAGGTTGGCGAGGTTGTCGAGCAGGGTGCTGGTGTTGCGGTCGTTGTTGTTCTCCAGGTGGAAGTTGAGGTCCCCCAGGAGGATGTAGTCGGCGGAGGGGAGGGCGTGCGGGCTGACGAAGTCGGCGATGTCCTCGCTGAATTGTGTGCGTGGTCCAGGGGGTCGGTAGATCAGGGTGCCTCTGAGGGTGGTGTTCGGGTTGGTGTGGATCTGGAAATGCAGGTGTTGGGTGCTGACGTTGTCTGTCGTGGCCAGGGTCGAGGAAATCTTTTTGCAGTGATGGGCGTGCAGCCAGTGCTTCTTCCCCTCCACTCGAAGAGCCGTCCGAGTGGTGATCAGTACTTGCCAGGGGCCCGTCCACCGGGGTTCCAGACTCTTTGCTCGTTGAAAGTTCCGGATCAAAATATAGTCGCCCGGTTGGATATCGTGACCGGGACCCCTGGAAGCATCGGGGATGGCCTGCTGCACCTGTTGATGAATGACAGACAATGTTTTAGTTAACTTGTACAAATAATCTGACAGCAGGACGTCGGGGACGTCATGAATGGAGGTTGGTTTGGGGGCAGTCCAGAGGTTCATAGGCCGTCCAAACACAACTTCGTAGGGGGTCAAGTGGTGCTTAGTGGGGGTGGAGCGCATCGATAGTAATGCCAGTGGAAGGGCATCTGGCCACTTAAGTCCTGTGGTGGCCACTATTTTTGACAGTTTCAGTTTCAGTGTGGCGTTGTGTCGTTCAACCAGGCCAGCGGATTGGGGGTGGAAGACCGCATGGAACCTTTGTTTGACACCCAACCCCTTCAGGATAAGTTGGTTAACTTCAGCTATGAAGTGGGGGCCATTGTCGCTCCATAAAATTCGACAAAGGCCGTAGCGAGGGAAAAACTCCTTCAATAGTACTTTGGCAGTAGTCATGGCAGTGTTATCACGGGTCGGATAGGCTTCCACCCATTTGCTGAAGGCACATACAATGACTAATACGTACTTCAAGCCTTGGCACCTCTCTAATTGGATGTAATCCATCTGGAGGACCTCAAAGGGGTGGTCGGGGATCCCAAACCCTCCCCGGGGTACCACAGTTCCTTTCCCGGGGTTGTGTTGTAAGCAGATAAGGCACTGTTGGACTAGGCGTTTGGCTGAGTCGGGGATCTTGCCGTTATGCCAGACTTTGGAAATGAGTTCGATCATGGGGGCAGAACCTATGTGAGCAGGGGAATGTGCCATTGTCAGTATGGGGATCAAGTATGCATCAGGCAGCAACCATTTGTTTGTGTCCTTTGTCCGCCAGCAGCCTTCATCGTCCCTTAGACCCACCCGTGCCCACTCAGTCAGTTTGTGTGGTGTGCTGGTCGATTGGATATCCCTGATCGTTTCCCTAGCGTTGGTCCATTTTTCTGCTTGTGACCTGGTAACATACATGCGTGTCGTGGCCCTATTCTCAGCTGTGGTTCGGGCAGTGATGTCGGCTAGTGCGTTTCCCTGTCCAACTAAATCTGTCACCTTCTTGTGTGCGTGACATTTGATCACTGTTAATCGTGTGGGGAGAAGGACTGCTTCAATCAGGGCGGAGACTAAATCTCCGTGAAGGATGGATGTACCATGGGACGTTAGGAATCCCCTTTCCCTCCACAGGATCCCAAAATGATGAACTACCCCGAAGGCGTACTGGCTGTCCGTGTAAATGTTCGCCGTGGTTCCTGCTGCTATGATACATGCTCGTGTGAGGGCAATTAGTTCTGCTGCCTGTGCGGATCGTTGTGTGATGCAAGCTGTTTCAACTACTGTTCGAGCAGTCGTTACCGCATAGGCAGCAGAAGTGGTGCCGTCTGGGAGTTTGATGCAAGAGCCATCTACCCATAGTTCTCCGTCAGGATCTGTGAAAGCAATGTCTCGGAGGTCAATTCTACTCCTAGTCTGCTCGTCCGTGAGGGTCACACAGTCGTGTATAGGGGGCACTTCGGGGTCATTTTCAGGCAAGGGTAACAGTGTAGCAGGATTCAATGTCGTGCATCTCTTCAGGGTGATGTGGGGCGCAAGTAAAGTCAATTCGTATCCTGTCAGTCGTGCACTAGTCAGGTGTTGAGTCTTGGTCTGGTTCAAAAGTGTGTCAACTGCATGGGGTACTAATACTGTGAGAGAGTTCGAAAGTACAATTCCCTCACTCTGTCGGATAGAGACAGCAGCAGCAGCTACTGCTCGAAGGCAGGCTGGTAGAGCTCTGGCGACTGGATCAAGAGTGGCAGAGAAGTAGGCACAAGGGCGCTGTTTGGCGCCAATGGGCTGAGTTAGAACAGACAATGCGCATCCCTCCCTTTCGTGAGTGAAGAGGGAGAAGGGCTTGGAGTAATCTGGTGTTCCTAGAACGGGTGCCGAGCAAAGGGCATCTCGCAACTCCTTAAAGGATGCTTGGCATTCGGGGGTCCACGGGAGTGGGAACGGAACATCTTTGGCCAACAGGGAAAGTAGGGGTTTTATAATGAGACTGAAATTTGGTAGCCATTGTCGGCAGAAAGAAGTAAGGCCTACTAATGAACGGACTTGCTTCTGTGTTTTTGGAATAGGGGTGTCTAGGATGGTTTGGATTCGGTCGGGTGTAAGTTTTCTCCCTTCTTTGGACAGGAGATGACCTAGGTATGTTACTTGGGACTGACAGAACTGCAGTTTCTTTTTGGAGACTTTGTGGCCATTCTCCGCGAGAAAGTGCAAGAGTTGGATGGTGGCTGTGATTGCAAGTGGAGTGGTGTCGGCCGCCAAAAGGATATCATCGACATATTGGATCAACACTACTCCATCTGGTAGCTGGACGGCGTCCAGCTGCCTTTTCAGGGCTTGGCTGTAAATGCTGGGACTTTCAGTGTAGCCCTGGGGAGCTCTACAAAATCGGTATGAACGGTTTTTTAAAGTGAAGCCGAAGAGATAACGGCTGTCTGGATGGATGGGGATAGAGAAAAATGCATTTTTGAGATCAATAACGGTGAAGGTGGTGGCAGTGGACGGGATGAGGGTCAGAATGGTGGCGATGTCTGAGACTACGGGGTACTGTGGCACCACCACTTTGTTGACTTCCCGCAGGTCGATGATGAAGCGGTACGCTTTCTCATCCCCCTCGCCTTGTTTCTTAACAATGGGTAGGATAGGACTATTGCAGACATTACTAACCACTTCCTCTACCACTCCTGCATCTACCAAGGACTGAATAATCGCTACCAATGCCTTCTCGCCTTCGGGCGATATCCGGTACTGTGGGAGTTTCGGGAGTATTGCATCTGGTCGAACAGTTATGTGTACAGGATCGATCATCATTCGTCCTACATCCGAGTCGTTTCTGGCCCATAGGTGCAGGGGTAGCGAATCGAGCAAGGATAGGTCAGCATCTGTTATGGCGTACATATGTCGTGCGGGGTAGGGTCTGGACATGCTCGGGTTGTCGTACAGGATGACTCGGACTCCATCTGGGGAACACCTAATAGTAGCTCGGAAATGTTTCAGTAAGTCAATACCCATAATGGCGTCAGGGGAGTTGGAGGAGAGCAGAAACGTCGTGTCAGTGGGATTGTTTTCTAGGTCAAAGGAGATAGGTATGGACAGGGGATTAGTGGAGGGCGTCCCATCGAAACCTATCGAGGTAATGTGTGAGCCAGACAAGGGTGCCCTTGGAATCAGTCGTTTTGATAACACACTACGTGTCGCTCCAGTGTCTACCAAAAATGGAGACTTTGTACCCAGGACCTTAGCAGTGACATAAGGACCTTGCTGGTCAACACAGAGCTCGACTGGATCCCTCCCTTGCCCCTGGCAGTCCTATGCAGAGTCGTGATCATTGTAGCCATCGGACTGTTGGCACTGATTCTGTCGGGGGCGGTCAAATGTGTTTGATCTACCAGATCGGTCATTGGTGGTGTCGTGAGTCTGTCCTCGTCCCTGCCCTCCAGTTTTGGGGCCATTTGCCATGTCCCTTGTCTCTTTATTTTTAATCAGTTCCCGAAGGGCCAGGCATTGAGACTTCCAATGTCCAAATTCTTTACAAAATGCACATTGGTTCTCATCAAGGTCGGTTCGTGGAGCGCCAGGGGTGGGGTTGCGGTCTCTAGGGGCCGAATTCCTAGGGGCATTTGACTGGTAGTTCCCCCTATACCGTTCCCTCCCTGTGGTCACTCCCTGTAGTTGTGCAATCATTACTCGTTCCTTTAGGTCCTTTTTCTTTTTCTCAGTTGCCCTTTCGTTCTCGTTCTTTTGGTGTTCGTAATACTGAGCCATCTGAAGGATAGCTGCAGGTTTAGAGGCTCCCCAACTACTTTCGCTAGTCTGTAACTTTTGGGAGACCTCTTGCGATAGCCCCTTTACGTAGTTCTGCACGAATAGGTGTTGTCCGGTTGCGGTGGTCATGTCTTGGCCACTGTAGTCGGAGAACACTGTTTCAAATCGTGAGAAGTATTCTGATACGTCCTCCTGAGGTTTCTGGCGGCAGGCCGTGACTATCGACCAGTCTACCTTCTTTTCTGGGATCAACGTTTTCAGCTTCTGCACTATTTTGTCGGGGAGTTCCAATATGTCTTTTACAGGTTTCTGTCCGGGCTCTCGCTGCTTATCTAGTTCATCGAGTTTTGTCCAGGTGTGTCCGAACAGATCTGTGTGGTCGGCTCTCCGGATTTGCTTCCACACATCAGCCGGCAGACACAACCCGAAAAACAAATCCATGTCCGCTAGAGTCATTATGGTTGAGGCCAAGGCTGTGCCTAATTCGGTATAGAATGCTGTAGGGTTCTTTCGTAAATCGGGCAGGGTTTGTCTAAAAGTTAAAATATCTTGCCGATCCCATGGTTGGTAAACCCAGTTGTACACAACCCTCCCTTTGGCATCTGCGTGGTTGATATCATAGTTTGTTCCCTGACCTCTTGGGGGAACCCAGTAGGGGGCGGCTTCCCTGATAGGCATCATGGTGTTGGCTGCTTCTAGTGAGGGTTCAATCGTCTCAGGGACTGTGATCTTGACCTCTGGTTTCTGTTCCGCGAGGTGGCGGAAGACCTCAAGCGTTTGCATGAAGAGGTCCGTCACATCACTTTCAGCCCCATCTCCGACATCAACCCTTCTATATAGAGTCGTCAATTTAGCAGGACCTTTAGTCTGGTACCTATCCTCATACGCGTTCAGGGTGTGGTAGCTGAACCGTAAAATAAAATGCCGTCTGTGACTACCGGCATGTGAGTTGTGCATATTCATCGTATATTCTTCACTCTCCTTCCGTTCTACCAGGGTTTTTGCTATCTGGTCGATTCCATCCCGCTCATCTTTGCTCAACCTATTTGGTCTGGCTGTTAACTGTTTGCCAGTCTCAAGTTCATCTGGTGTTGTTACCAATGTGGCTGGTGCGAAGGCCGTAAGAGTCGGGGCACTAGCGCTAGGGTTACCCTCGACTGCACTCTGGACTGGTGAGTGTTGTGCTAGAGGCTGGCAGGGAGCATAAGGAGGAGGCATGTAGATCATTGGAGGACCGAGCAGTAACTCGTCATTTGCTCGCTGTTTGGAGGGAATCTCCGGGTAGAGCGTAGGGGTGGTCCTGACAGGGCATTGGCTTGCCAGTCTTGATTCTTGCGTTTGTTTAACTTCCTCTCTTCTTCTTATTTCTTCATCTAGTTCTTTTGCGGCCAGATGGGCTGCTTTTCGTAATTCTTTCACTGTTTTTGCTTCCTCTCTTTTCCTGCGATGGTCTGCTTCTTTGCGCCACATGCCAATACTAACGAGCATAGTGGGCGTTACCTTATTTATTTTTACAGCTGCTTCTAGTGTTTTTATTTTATTTTCATCAAAAGAACCTATCAGTGGCCACTGGTTTTTAGGATCCCTTTTTGTATATTTATGCCATAACTTACTATAAGCTATAGCGACTAGTCCTTGCTTAGTAAACATGTCCTTATTAGGGGTGCCCTCCAGTGGAGCTGGATGGTTCATCTCTAATAAGCGGTCCGGGTTGACCCAACTATGAGCCAATGGGGAGAAGATAGGCATGACGGATTACAATGGGGGGCAAAAGCCTGCACTACCTATCCTTTCCCTATTTGCAAAGACTGGACAGAATATTCTATTCTACGCTATTTGCAAACAGGGAATACCTCCAGAAAGAACCAATTCCCAAAACAGTCAATGTTTGGGCAAACAATCAATCAATGAAGGAACGAAATAGGTACGACGTGTTAAATTTTTGCGTTACCTACCCTTCACTATCGGCAAAGGGAGAGAGAATATTCCTATTCTTCCCGTTTGCAGGCAGAGAAGATTCCTAAGAGAACCAACTTCGAACAATTCAATGCTCGATTCAATCAATCAATGGGGAGAAAAAAAATAGGCACGACGTGTTAAAGTTTTGCGTTGCCTACCCTTCACTATCTGCAAAGACTAAACAGAGTATGGCGATTCTGTGTTTGTTTGCAAATAGAGAATCTCCCAGAAACAATCAATAGGAAATACTAGTATTATCAAACAATCAATCAATCAATCAATTTCGCAATTTGTCGTGTGTCACGACCTTACCCGGACCGCATGGACAGTTTTTCGCCTTCCGCTTCCAGCGCCCGATCGTCCTCTATTCTCTGTTGCTATTGCGGCACTCCTGGTGGTTCCCAGTCAGGACCGTAGATCACTCGGGAGAGGTCTGCTCGGAATCGGTGAAGTTCAGATGATCGGCTGTCAGACGAGGGTCTATTGGACAGGAGCTCTTCCGATCGTTGCAGTCGTTCACTCTGTCGTTGGGACCTCTCCCACTGGATCCACGTGTCGCTGATGGGCCCCACGTTGGGCGCCAATTGATAAAGATCAATTTACAGTGGTCAGGCGATTTCAGTAATTGTTTCCTAAGTTAGATTTGCCCGGTGTAAAACGCCTCTAATACCATACGAAGTTATTCAATAAAGAGGCAGGCGCTGGAGACTGGAAGACAGGAAACAAGTTTTTATTCCGTCGGAGTAGAACACGTCAGATCAGACAACAAGGTATCGTCTCGAGGTGCTCTCCCAACCTCTCTGAGACCTTGTCTTTTATACACTGGTTCAAGACATGTGAACGTCCTTTATTACAACAGGGACATTGTAGAGCATGAGAATGACATCAGAACGATATCCCTGTCACCCCCCAGTTCCGGCCCATTCCAACACATGACAACAGTAGAGACCCTTTCCCCTCATATGATTGGGAGGAGCTATCACGCAGCTGAGTGTTCTGCCGATCTCTCTGGAATGTGTGCGCCTGATCGAATCTCTGGGGGTGGAGGGTCGTGATCAATAGTGGCTTCTTTCAGGAAAGGCGAGTGCATACAGTAATGGCCAATAAACTGTATCCTCGGGCTAAAGGATGACCAGCGGTCCGTGCTGACGTTCAGGCTCAGAGGAAGGGGTCATCAAAGATGGGGTATTCATGGACGGAGAGGAGGTGTTGGTCAGGCGCGGGGTGCGATTCCCTGGGACAGAGTCATGGGAGGGGAGGGCTCATGACTTGTGCATGAGAGAGCGGGGGCAGTCAGGGTGCATGGGGGACGCTTGCAGGGTCAGGGAAGTGCGCTGATGAGTGATCGTGAACAGGGAGACCATGGTACCTAAAATGGCTGCCGTGTATGCTTGTACGTGGGTCTGCAAGATGGCGTAGATGATGTTTAATACACAAACTGAAATTCCACATGAGGACTGGAAACCCTGCTTAAAAGACTTAACCTTATCCAGATTCTTTGTGAGTCTCTGTAGGAGCCCTGGGAGCCCCCACTGACTAGATCCCCTCTAGTAATCTGGATATAGGTTTGGGCTTGTGTGAGGACTGTCCCAACCAGACAAGGCAATAACACTGGTTTGCAGAGACAGGATCAAGAAGGATTGGGAGGCTACTACTTGGGGAGAGATCATCTTTTATAACCCATGAGACATTGAAAGTATTGAAACCTTGTTGAATGTATGTAATATGAAACAGTGAGAGGTGCTTGCTAATTACAGAAACTCAAGCTAACTTATATGTATGAAGGAAAGTCTATTAGAACCATAGAAGCTCAACTCAAAGTGATTGTTAACGGTTTGACTAATGGAAGTAAAAGTAGTAATGATTTGTAAGATTCTGTGATGCATTGAAGTCGTATAAAAAGTCAACAAAACCACAAAGTACTATTTTTATAAAACAATTCGTATTTTTACACAAAGATTGGTGTAGCGTCATTTTTGAGTGGAATTTCATTGAGTTACTGCTGGGTTGTATGCAACCTTTACACATGTGCCTCAATTAGAGATTGTCTTACCCTAGGCCAGGCTACCCTAAGTGACCTGACAACATTAGGTTCCAACAACATGTATATGCTTTACTGTTTGTAAAACATGATATTTTCTATTCATTTGTCATCGCTGATGCTGTTTGACATCTCCCCCTAGAGACTCCTCTTTCACTCGTACCCAAGTGATAAAACCATGGGGCTGCTGTCGGATCCGAACCGCAGGCGAGCCCTGTCGCGACTCATCACCAGGCTTAATACTCCTCTCTGGTAAGTGACAGGAAGTACTCCGTTTTCCAGCCACTGCCACTCCACAGAAACACTTCACAAATATCGGTTCCTGCTTTATGGCCTAAATTTGATTATATGTGTTTTTAATATGTCCAACTGTATTTATTCCTTTTTATTTTTTGCTCTCCGTATCCATATTTAATGTGTTCTGTGAAAAACTTTGTTGCAACTAGTGTATTGTTAATAAATGCACACTCACATATCTATAGGGTTTCAGTTCTTCAAGCAGTGACTTGTATTACAATGTTATGGTATGTTTGTTATGTTATAACCATTTATTAAGCGCACGGCTAGGAGTGTCCGGCGCTGGCAGTGGAAGGAAAGGGTCGCATGCGGGTTACTAGTTGTTAAAGAGGTGGGTTTTGATCTTCTTCTTGAACAGTTTGAGGCTGTATATCAGCCTAAGGTAGGGTCGGAGTCTGTTCCAAAAGAGGTTTTCCAAGATAGGAAAAGGATCTCCCACCCATGATGGGACTATTAATTTGAGGTACCTTTGCCACGTGTGCCGAGGAAGAGCGGATGGTACGGGCGGGTGTATATGAACTAATTCTCCATTTGAGATATGATGGTCCTGTCCTGTTCAAGGACTTGTGCATGAGGACCATGGCTTTAAACGTCACCCTTTAGTTCATCGGTAGCCAATGGAGGGCCCTTAGGTGGGGAGTCCTGTGGGATCCGGGAGGGAGTCTGAGCAGCAGTCTAGCTGCAGCGTTCTGTTCCACTTGTAGTCTATTGAGGAGTATTCGGGAGGCCCAAATACAGTGCATTCCCATAGTCCAGTCTAGATGTGATCAGGGCCTACACCACCTTTCTACCCGCCGCCTCAGATAGGAGTGGTAGAAATGTTTTCAGCATTGAAAGCCTGCTGCAGCAGGACCCCATCAAGGCTTGAATCTGCGGGAGGAAGGAGAGTAAGCAGTCAATTTTGATTCCGAGATTCTTGACACAGTTTTGCGAGGTGCCAGGATGTGGGCGATTCCTTGGCCAGCAGTCTTCCACAAATTGTGAGGGACAGCTCCAAAGGTCACAATCTCTGTTTTATCCAGTTGCATCTCAAATGTTGCAACTCCAACCATTGTTAAACTTTGGTAAGACAACAAGAGATCACCTTCTCATCTAAGTCCATGTCTTCATCACATGGGAACAGCAGCTGTGTGTCATCTGCATACAAGATGAACTTAGTGCCAAGCGACTCTGCGAGGGTGGCAAGGGGTGTCAGGTAAACGTTGAACAGTGTAGGACAGAGAGCCGACCCTTGTGGGACTCCCACCGACAGGAGCCTGGCAGGAGCTGTATAAAGTGGCAGCCAGACTTCCAGCGTCCGTCTGTCCAGAAATGATGCTAGCCAGCTGTAGGCCTGATGTCTTATCCCTATTTTGTGTAAGAGCTCCAGCAGCTTGAGATAAGGTACCATGTCAAATACCGCTGTGAGTCAAGCAATATCAGCATTGCTTTGCCTCCCCTATCAAGGATGTTTCGGATGTGCTCAGTAACTTCCAGGAGTGCAGTCTCAGTGCTAAATTGGAGATGGAAGCCAAATTGTGTAGGGTGAAGAATACTGTTGGCTTCCAGATATGTGGAAAGTTGGCGATTAACTTCTTTCTCCAGAATTTTGGAGAAGGCGGGGAGAAGGGAAATAGGCCTATAGTTTACTGCTTACAATACACCGTTCTGAAATCATTGGCACTGCAGTACAAATTCTGGGAATACCACCCCTTTTTTTTTTTTAACTCCCCTTGCTGTCAATCTGCATTGTTGTTGTGCCGTAGTTGTGAGCAAGTGATTGTAAAGTCTTCCAAAAGAAGACCCCCCTCCTGTTTTTTTTTGTTTATATATTATAAATCTGGATAGCGAAAAAGTTGTTTTCCACCTGTATCAAGGTATCTAATCAGAAAAACGCAAAACTGGGAGTATGATTATTGATGCATTACTCATAACAGCAATGCTAGGCACATCACCACAACCCCCAAGCTTCTCTCAGAGGGTGGAGTGGTGCAGGCATCCCTCAGACATTAAACTCAGGGAAAGCTTCCTTTACAAAGTATAGCGCAAGGTTCACACTGCATTACACTGTCTTTTACAATTTGTACTACATCAAACGAAGATGAGGCTGACTATCGCATCACCAGTATCACATGGTTATCCCTACAGCACAAACACAAGACCGATATTCGCACCGGAAGATTAATCATCTGATAGGACAGCCCACAAATCAACAGTGCAAGTCTAACTCTCAAACCAAAAGTACACAAGGGTATATGTGTAGGCATAACTCGCACACCACAAATATAGCACGTGTATCAGCAGTGTAGGCGCAGCACTCTTACTCCAGATTCAGCACCGGTATCAGAAATAAAGCCTTAACTCCCTTCCTTGTGCATCAGCAGTGGAAGCTTAGCTCTTGCACCACATGTACAGTGCAGCTATTGGTGGTGAAAGTTTACCTCCGGGTGTCCACAGTGCAAGCTGTCATTTCACGCCACAAATGTATCTGTTCTGTTTGTCTTTACATCTGAATGAAGGGTGGTGATTAAATCCTAATAATGGATTGTGAGTTCTGGTTCAGATCAGGCCAAAAGTAGTACCCATTTCTCAGACAACCAGCGCAATTCATTAATCTTCAGAGATTCAAAGGCACAAGTGTAAACAGTACACAAACACAGATGTGAAATCTAATTTGAAATGGCCTTGCTATCAGAGCCTGCCAGCACTGGTCAGTGAAAGAAGGGAGAAATGTAGACCCAGGGGAACATCCAGTATCAATTTTATTAATTGTCAAGGCCATAGAAAATCTAAAATACTATAAAACAAGTTTGCACGGTTAGTCTTGACATGGAATGAGCTGAGTTTTAATGCTCTATTCTGGCAAAATTGTGTCTGGAAATAGTAGAGCGATGTGAGCAATGTCTGAACTTGTAATTAGAGCGTCATTGTACAATGAGGGCGTGTATATGTGTGCTCCATAGAGTACCTCCATATAGATGCATTTTCTCCCACTTTGAGTTGGTGTCATAAGGTTGTGAATATGTGGCCCCTTCTCATGCGGTCCTAATGCTGACAGCTTTTAGGGAACTGTAAACATACATCCATAACACTGAGGCTAGAAGCCTTGGGAAAACATTGCTTTCTTATGGAATAGAGATATACCATCAGAAGAAGAGGGGTGATTTAAAAAGTAGTTGGAGGGGGGGGCAAGGTGCATATCTCAGCAGGGTGCATATTGCATGACTGCTGAGAAGGAAAAGAAATATTTTTCTTTCCCATTTAACCCAACACTTGTGTGGGGTATTGTCACATTAGTAGACACAATTGCTATATTACCATAAGCCTTTTGTTCTGGCCTGTCGGATGCTACTAATCTTGTGTTTTGTTTTTTAGTCTACACCGATAAGGTTTGTAGTGTTAAGAGCAGTTTTCAGTTTTGCAGGCAGGTGCTTGTGGTAACTGACTTTGGTGTTCCAGGGTATGCAGTGGTTACTCCAGTTTGGACAATTGTGGCTTTTTACTCATCATGTCCTACAGCCTCGCCTATTATTGGACCCTAAAGCTGAAAACCAAGTTCACTCCTTTAGCAGTGGACATGAAGCAGAGCAATTTAAGGAAATGCAGACTAAAGTTATGTACATGATTTAATCAGGACAATCGGATATCTGTGGGTACTGTATTAGAGTAATCCTGGGAGTGGATGGAACCCATGCCTCTGTGTAATAGGCCCAACTCCCACAGCCTATTTCTGCTTCTATTGGTGCTCCCCTGGGTACTGTGGGACTTGTAATCCGGGCATTAACTCAGTCAGCGGTCAGGATTACTTTCTGTGTTCTCCCACCCAGCGAGATTTAGCAGCCCTCGTGTCCTCTCTTCTGCTTAGCATTGGTCAGGGTATTTGCAGTTTTAAATTTGATCTCACCCTTTGCGTTGATGTTAATGCTCCTGATGGTACAGCAGCTCTGCTTAGCCACTTGCAAATGAGCATAAGTCGTGCTCACCAATATACATATCTCAACAGTAGAGGACACACTTGCGGCGACGCTGTTAGCGAGCCATTCTCAGAGCCCACAGGAACAGGTACGGGGACTCTAATGTATCTGAATACTTGGCACAGGGTAATTTGAAACACCGATTTACTAAGCCATGTGCTAGACGCAAGAGAACCCGCGGGAACAATTTCCGGGACTCGAGTGAGCTAATGGGGAAGATAAACGCCCGATTTTGATCATGGAACCTTCAATCATCTGAAGAGGGTCTTTCCTCTGCATTAGCAAATGTTAAAGGTAGACATCTGGCTTACTGAAAGACACACCAGGGCAGTGGACTAACATTGGCACAAGGGACATCAACTGCGTAACATACATCAGTGGTTCCTTCTCGACATTGTGGTCCATGCTACACGCTCTTGCTTACTGTCCTTCCACACTGCTCCTTATTTCTCCAGGCACTAAAGTATACAAAAGTGATATTTGGAATGCTTGAAGTAATCTTCGCCACTGGTAATTATTCGGTAAAGTATAACTTGCTTGTGCCACGTCCCAGTTTTGCGTTATTTTGCACACCGTGCCACCTCAATTTAGACCCAGCCATATGCAAATCTATCTTGAGCCCGCTCCAGTGGGATCAGGCCAGCCCAAACTGACACACCAGGTCCTCCTTGAACAACAACAACAACAAAAGTAAACAAGGGTCGGGTTTGCCCGAGTTTAGGACTTATCAGCCAGGTATAGCGTGGTTCCAGGGACACAGTGTGCATGGGATCCATATCTGGGCATACCCTTCCCACAGAGGGTGACCTACTAAAGTATAAAACAAATGATGAATGGAATGCTTGAATTATTCTAAAAACAATGTTTTCAGCTCTTCACTAAATGCACAACTCCAATTTCCCTTTCACCTCGTTGATAGCCATTTCCTTTAAATCTCCTCCCAGTTGAAGTTCTAGCAGAGTTTCAGCAGGAGTTAAATTCTGTTCCTAACTTAACAAGAGGACTGGTTACCAAAGACACTAATCTTGGAACTCAAAAGTCTTCCCAACACACAGGTGTGTGCTGCCTCATCATCAATTAGTGAGAAAATCCTGGTACACTGATTTGGAAATCTATTCCATATTTATACCTGTCTAACAGACTAACTTTTGTATTTCCAGGTGCCTGATCTGTTGTGGTACAGGTCTGGTTTTACGGAAATGGATTTCTGCTCACACTAGCTACTCAGCAATATCTGTTTCCTCTACATATTTGTCAGGAAGATGGGTGGGGCTGAGGGCTCCATGCTAGGGGCTTGTGAGACAATAACATTAAAGACCCTACATGACTACTCCGCAACACTGTTATACATAGCTCTGGGGTTGAATTAAGCAGGGTGGGACGCAGGGTCTGTCCCTACACTCCAAAGAGGGTTCGGTCTCCATACTTTCCATCATAAGAGCCTCAATTTTTTCAAAGGTCCTCAGAAGTATTCTAGACTTTCCCTCAGTTCACACCTTTGTCTTGCAGGCTCTCTCTATCTTCCATCTTGTGAACCATACACTCACAATGCATTTCTCTCTCTCTTCATTCGACTAAAGGACACGTTTCAACAATGACTGTGCCACATTTCTTACATTGCTTGCATGCTTCATATGTGCTCCATCTATGTCCCACAAGGATGGATTGAAAGACCCAATGGAAAGGCGCTGACAGGCCTTTAAGACTGGAAATCTCAGTATGCATCTCTTACTGAAGGTAACTGGTAAAAAGGCCTGATCCTTCAAACATAATCGTTTGCAGCCACCACTACCAGTTCTCATCAGCCCAGTGTGATGTAAAAATGTATTCTCAGGCAAAAAAAGGGTTCAGCAATCCGTGCAGGGATATTCCCTCCCAGGCAGTCACCACACAGTATTTTACAGTAGCACAAAATTGTAAAATTATGGAACAAAGTGCTTTTAAAAGGTAAATCCATTATGGTCAGTAATGTACTTTGTGTTCTTGTCCGCCTGTATTTGTGCTCTCTAATCAGTATTGTTAATGTAGCTGTTAAATTATGTCCTGAACCTTACGTGAACTCTCTGTCTATTTGTCCCTTACAGCATAATAAGCTATATTGCTGGTATCATGTGGTTCCTCGGCCTGGCGTTTTATCCCTTCACCCTGCGTTCCTACATTTCCGAGAATGCCATGGGTTCCACCATGGTGGAGGAACAGTTTGTCCATGGCGAGAAAGCTCTTTCATATGCCCGAGAGTTCGCAGGTGCTAGGAAGAAAGCTGGGTGAGTGCTGAGGTGCAATGAATGTCCAGATATATTTAAAGAATAACTGTTAGATTTGTATATCCTCTGAAATTTGGTTTATTCTTTCTTTTGTGTTATTGCTGATTTAAGGCATTATGTGGGCATAAGATGGTATGAGTAAGCAAACTATTTTATTGCTCCTGAACTTGGTTTATTTATGTTAATTTAATCCTTAATAATTCTATCAACACAGTTGTTGCCCATGTAAGCATAACTTGCTTGCTTGAAAAGTAATCTGAAAACCAAAACCCTATCTCTTCCTTCTGAGCAACACTTAACAAAAATATGCCTTGCTCCACTTGATATCCTCTTTTAAATACATGGCCACCTTCTGCAATCTTTCCCTATTTTTCCTTACTCTTTCCTCCTCTCTCTACTTTCAGTATCCTCAGGACATTTCCGTTACACAAAAACACATCACCAAGAACTCAACACCCGCTGAACACAGCATCCCATCACATCTGCCTTCCATGTAACTCCTCTCCTTCTCACATAGTCATCTACTTGTATCCATTTCTGACTACAACAATGGTACCAAACCTTTATCTCCAACACATAAGGAATTTCCTCCTACGTCTTCATTTTAAAAATAGAACCTACCCATATGTCAAATGAAACCCAATAGCCAATCAACATTATCACCCTCTCAATTCTGCCAAAGTCTGCTAAGTTGACATGTATTAGTATTGTTAAAATCTATTTGGCCATCTCATTGCAGGACAATTGCTCCATAACACCTCAAACCACCAACTACTACTTCCAACCAATTGCCTACATCTTCGTTTTCTAACACCACCAGGGTAAACAAAAAAAAATGTAAGACTTACCATTGGTCAGTTATCAGATCCCTCTAGCTGTACCTAAACTCTCTCCCTCCACCATCAGCCACAACATTGCTTCCACATTCCTGAGACAAAAATGAAAACAAAGCAACTTGCCGTCCTTAATTGAATTCTTTTCTTTTTTCACATTTCAGTCCAACAAATCACAACCAAGCACACCCATTACGCAAAATGCTAACTATTACAGAGTATTTAATACCCCAACAAAAGACACTACATTCTCATTATTAAACTAACCATATTCAATCTCTTCTAAGTCTTCTTGAGCAAGAAAATGAATGCTCTGACAATAGTGAATACACCCCAATAACCTCTGTACCCTCAACCCTCATGAATGTCACTTGTCCCAAAACACTCACATCAACCCCCATCTATAACTTATTCTCAACATCTAAATGGGAGCATAACACAACAGAATCTGAACCCTAGATTATTATCCTGCTGGGTGGGATAATCCCCGCCTCTGTGCCCTTAATTAAATTGAACCTTTCCTTCAGGGTCGCTAGGAAATTTTGTATTCCATGTCCAGACTGGAAGCAAGAACTATGGCAGTTTAAAGCTCGCTCACCATGAGCAATGCCACATCCACCACTGGTTGAAATAAAAAATGCTTGAATGTTGTCTCTGAACCCCCTTCAGCTGCATTTCAGAAGGTCTTTCACCTGAGCACTTCAAGAAAAAGCCTTTAATGCCATGGTCCCTGGTGCCAAGTGTGCACCTAACTTTGAACCTTTAAGGCCTGCCTCCTGCATGACCAAATGAACCAATCTAGCAATAGTAGGAGGAGATACCTCCATGTATGGTTTCCTTATCAAAATGAGAAGTTGGTTGATTCCTCGGTCATGGCTACATAAGCCTTAATGCACTGTAGCACTCATAGCTTCAATCTATAAATTCCAGGGGCCGCATTACACATGCAGCGCATTTTCCGTCATTGTGCCGGGCGCACCTTTAAAAAGGTGTGCCCGGCACAATGAAGGAAAATGCACCGCATTATGAGGAATGCGCTGCCCCCAGGGCAGTCATGAACTCGTGATGGACTGGGGGCAGCGCATTCGTGTGAAATGCATAGCGGCTGCTTTAAAGCCGTTCCATGTTTCACTGTGCAGGAGGCAACCCGTGGAAAAAGTGGAATAGAGATCCCCTTGCAGACTGGTGTAGTACCCCCAACAACTCTTAACACAATTTAAATCTACAATATTAATAAATAGTATATAAAGCAATGAGTACAAGTGAAGGCAGTTAAACACTCCTGAAGCAGTTAATAAAGAGGAGGAATGCTAATGGTCAATGGATTGTCATGCTCTGATTGGATGGTTTTAGACAACAGTTTTTTCCCCATGGTTATTGGGAAATGTTTCTTTTGTTATCTCGTTGCTGGAAGACAGAATCCTTGGCTCCCGTCCTGACATGGAATCTACTGTAGCATGGGGTGGGAATGAGGATGGAAATCAGGAGACGTGAATAATGGCCTCTTTCCAGCATATATACTTGATGGAGACCATTGCACATCTCAGAGGATTTGGAACCATCTGGATTCTAAGGTTGCCACCTGGTATCTTCCTGTGGCTGTGGGGGTGAGAAATGTGGTATGCATATCTTTATAGGGTACTGTTGGGTTCAGGAGCTGTATGTGAAGTTCTCGGTGAGGCTGAGTTCAAACATAGTCTGATTAGCCTTTTCAAGTCTTTAAAAGAGGTAGGAATATGCCCATGTGTGTATGGAAACCATTTTGCTGCCTCAAATTTCCCGTGCTTGAGCAGTTGTAGCGACTGTCTGTGCAGGATGACCCTGTAAGTAACACCTTGCAGTGATTCCTATGTGATGTGTGAGAAGCTGGGATTCTGTTGCTGTAACTCCCCCACTTTTTTCCAGACTACTGATGCACTTTGACTTCATATGTCCTGGGTCCCTGCCAATCAGATTCCCAGTGCCTGTGTTCTATTCCCCAAAACTGCACTTTGTACCTAATTTGCCACAAAGACTGTGTCTCCCATGAACACCAGATTTGTTCAACAACAACCTCTGGCCCCGTTCGGAAACCGCGAATCGGCACCACTTTGCACCTGCCGTCCACGGCCCCCGCTCGGGTGGGCAAACACCAAGAGGAGGTCTCCCTGGCGATCCTGACCCGAGATCCGGCAACCCCTGACCTGCCTCAAGCCGATGCCTGCAGCCTCAAACCGGAAGGTCCCCCCAACCGCGACCAGGAGCTGGTAAGAAGATCTGACCCTAAAAGCCACCCATGGCCTTGGGTGGCCCAACCGACGGTGCCTAACCAACCCACAGCATCCTAGCTTACCTCTCGAAGGGGTGGTTGCACCCAGAAGACCTTCATCCCCGGGCCTACAGTGCATTTGCAAACCGGAGGTTCCCCATCGCAAACAATAGGGCGCCCGACGTCAAAAATGCACCCTGCACCCAGCTGCCCTAGTGCCGCTGAGAGTGGACCTTTGGTGCTCCTTTTTTCCCCCATTTGCCCTGAGCTAAAGTCCGGAGCTTTGTTCCCACAATAAAGTGGCCTGCTCGTTAGCAGCCACCAACCGGTGGCCCCCTATCCCCATTGGATAACATTGGGCCTCAGCACTCTGCACCCGGCGCCCTAGTGCCGCTAAGGGTGTAAAGAGAGTGCATCCCTGACCTTGGGGGACCACTGAGTCTACCCCCTCAACTCCCACTACCGAATACTTACCCTAAAACCGATAACACTATTTTCCTCCACAGGATAACATTGACTGTTTTTCTTGGAAATGTTTCTAAGTGTTGAGTTTGAAAACCTAAAGAAATTCTTTAAAATTGTACTAACAAAAATGATTTTACTTACCTGCTTACAGGAAATGTCCCAGTGTAGTATCCAGGTATATTACACTGTGTAAGAAAAGTGACTTACCTGTAATTTTACTAAAACACTCATTCAAAGTATATGTACTGTATTTACAAAGCATTGCATTTCTCAGTAACAATACTGTAAGTCAAAACAAAGTGCATATACAATTACACTCCAAACTGTATTACAACTCCTGGGAGATTTGCCTGAGGACCCCCGCTGGGTTATACCGCTCTCCTGTCACTCTTTTGCCCTGCCGTGGTGGGTGGACTCACCGAGTGCAGCAGACAGCAGCTACCAACATCCTGGTGGGACTCTGTGTCCCAGGGTGAAACTCCATTCATTGCCTGCAGCTACTGAGGGGGAGGCGTCATCACTGTGCTACAAAGCGCTGCCTCAACCCCCACGGGATGCGTGCGGGCCGCGCCCGGGCCCGTCCATGCCAGGAAGAGGCAGGGCCACCCCCTGACATTCGGTTTCAGCACTGTGCAGCGGCACAACCAAGGTACTGATATTTTAGCTCTGGCCTTATGCCCTTAGGAGTAAAAATCACCATAGGTGTAATAACTTTATTTTTAGATGTCCTTTTAATCCGGAAGCGGAGCATTCCAAGTAGCCCTCTATTTGTTCACTGGCCACTACATGTCTGGCCTAGTCCTGAGCTAGAGTCTGTTTGGACTTTTAAAATTCTATCACTTGTATTACTGTTGTATCTCTTTTTGTTCTTGTGCATTGTATATTCGAATAGAGTAGCATGGACAAAAGGAAGGCTGTGGATGTCCTGGAGGGAGGAACGGTGGTAAAGGGCAAGAAGACCAAAAGGTTGAGTAAACTCCCAAAGTCCAAAAGCAGTAACCGTGTTATGGACCGCATAGACAATCTTATTAGTGACTGTGAAGAGATCTTAGCAGCCCCACTGGGCATCGATTGCGGCACGCCCGATATACCCTACACTAACTGCCCATGACCCCAAGGGTTGTTGTATCTATACCGGACATGTTCAAAAGATCAACAGTGAAGGAACCTTCACTGTCTAACATAGTCGACATCCCACACTCAGGGAAGACACCCACCTCACCCTCTTGTTCCAACTCAGTCAATGCAACCCACTTTGAGCCTGAAATAGCGTGCACTAACAGATTTGCCCCTTTGATGAATGTAAATGAGAAAAATTTGTTCTCACAGTGAATAGAAGGGACAGGGTCGGTTGATCCAATGCAAGTAGTAACACCCCTTTGTTTGTGTAAGTGTTCATGTTCAGGCCAGCTTACCACTCGGTTAGCGGAATTAAAGGAACAGACATGTAAACTCATAGAGGTAGCTAACTTACTGAAAAGCATGACTGACAAGTTATCAAACATAATGAAATTGTCCACTCAAAATACATCTCTAGCCAACGTTGGATCAACCATGCCTCAGCAATTTACCAATAGAGCACCAAATACTGCTCGCATTGGAAGAACATGTATAGAGTCCAATATTGCTTCAGAGGTCCCCCACACAGTTGGCGACAAAAGATATTATTTAAGCCAGGCTACAATGTATCCCACAGCCTATAACAGCCGAGATGGGCAGTGTGGGCCCCGTCTGCAAAGTAAGGGACCAGGAGACCATGTTAGTTCCTTTCAAAAATCTTTACGGTCCTCTGGTCCATCTTTAAATAAGGGCAATGCAGGTCAAGAGAAGTCAACCATTCGCTCCTTAAAACGCCAAATTCTTCTGACCAATATCCTCAAACTGTCTCCTAGTCTAACCATCGAAGATGAGCCATCCCTGATTAATAAAAGCATCCAATGGTTACGTCGCGTGCGGAAGGGCAGATCAGTAATAAAGGAAGACATACTTTCCGCTAAAAGGCTCATATCTAACGGTTCTTGTACAGATCATGTGTGCCTTACATTGGAGTCCGTAGGCCTAATAAATAACCTAGTGGCGTTCGAACGAATGACATCACACTTGATTACAACTAACATCAGGATAAAATACAACCACCTACTTTCAAACATCAGCCTCAACTATAATAAACTAGCCCAAGTTTGCAATGAGGACTCCTCTCTAGAAAAAGTAGATTGATGCTTAAGGAACAATCCCCCTCCAAACCATCCAGAGGAGGAAATATACAAAGGGGGTGCTGTCAATAGCCTATCTAGGGCTACTTCTAATGTTGGCACTGGTGGGCAGGGGTTAATGGAAGGGTCAATTAGGCACATAGCAAGCCCTATAGACATTTCAGATATTTTTCTTGTTAATCACAAATCCAGCCCAACAGGTATGTGCCCTGGGAAACCATATTCAGACAGACGCCTGGACCTTTTCCAGCGCACATGGTCAGACTCTGCTGACATATGCCTTTTGGAATATAGCGGGACTGCATTCCAAGATACCATCTACTGACTGGTCGGTATTTATAGAGGAGTATGACATATGGGCCTTTCAAGAAACATGGTCACTCAACCAAATTTACCACCCAGGCTATCTACATTTTTTAAACCAGCACTCTGTGGACAAAAAGGTAGACCCAGAGGAGGGCTAACCATTTGGGTGAGGCAGCATTCTGGTTATAGGATTGACGAGGTTCAGATAGATAGCCCCGATATTATGGCCATTCTTTTACGTCAACAATCTCTTCCCCTCCTACTAGTGATTAATGTACATGCAAGAGGGATGGCGGGAGGTAAATCATTCAACACAATCTCTACACTTGACACCTTTTTAGATACCAATAGAGGCCGAAGTAATTTGTTGATCGCAGGTGATTTTAACTGCTCATTCGAGCCCCCTCGACCAAGAGGATGGCAGACTTTGTGCTGAAGAGGATGCACAATGGAGCATCCCATCCTTCGATTTACTACTGATAAGGAAATGGAATTGGGGCTGCACTTCAATTGAAAGCTTTATGTTTGGAGAGAGGTATCAGGGCGCCAAATGGGAGGACACCCTCAGATAGACTGGGCTCTCATACTTATTGTAATGGCTCAAGAAGTAGCCATATTGACTATTTTTTTATAACTCTGGAGCAATGGTCTTCCCTTATTGATATGGAGGTTTATGAGAGAAGTTTAAATGACCATAACCCACTGCTGTTAAAGATGCAGGTGCCATGTCTCCCACCGATCCAGCCACAGATAATTGAGGAGGTGACAGCTGACGTCCTATTATGTAACGATATGAGGAGGGTTAAATGGGCCATGATTATTGAAAATGACACCGCACTAGTACAGATGAAGGAAGCAGTGGAGTGCACTTTAGCAGCCCTTCAAAACACAACTACGCAGGGTGAAATTAATGCTATAATTTTACAAGCTCACGACGACATGTTTGATAAACGTAAATCTTTTTTCGTCCAAGCTTATAAATCAAATCGAAGGGTTATTCCAAAGCCAGTAAAAATGGTAACATTAGGCATGTAGAGAAGCCTCGAAGCAGCTGTCCCTTGCTAATAAATCAAAAGATATGGGTAACATTAAATATACACGGAAAATATATAAAATGCAACAACATAAAGCTAAGAAGGAGTGGGATGAACAAAGATGGCAAGATCTCTTCCTGGCAAGGAAGGAAAAAAGCATGCAAAAATTCTGGCAGCTTGGTAAATGGAGTAGTGACGAAATTAGGCAATCTCCTGATAACCACGTAGCACCCGACCAGTGGGTCTCCCACTTTGAGGCACAATTTGCTGTTATAAGTGGTAGTAAAGACCAGTTTCAACTACCCAAGCCGAACACTAGTGTTTTTTGATGGAGAGGTAGAATCTGCCCTGAATGCGATACCAAGAGGAAGGGGCCCTCGTCCCTGACTGTATCCCAGCTGACTTGATTCTACACGATAAAGATAACTGGCTAAAGTACATCCCGATGCTGGCCAATGCGATAGCCAGTGGAGCTCCCATTCCTGAATCCTGGCGTGGTGCCGAAATATTACCAATCTATAAAAAGGGGGACCGATCCTGCCCCAGCAACTATAGGCCAATCAGTCTAATCGATTCAATCCAAAAGATTATTGCTAGGCTAGTGTTGAGCAGGATTCAGACCTGGATCACAGATAATGACATACTATCGTCCCGTCAGGCTGGTTTCCGCACACACTTAAACACTATAGACCAGGTCTTTAGGTTTATATTAATCTACTGGTGAGTGGTAATTATTGCAGGAGGAACCATCTATGAGGCATTTATCGACCTCAAATCCGCTTTTGATATGGTTCCACGCAATAAGCTATGGGCCGTTCTAAAAGATCTAGGGATGCCTCTAGAATTACTAACACTGGTAGTAATGTAATTGTAATGGTATATTTATATAGCGTGGCTATCACTCCGAGAAGCATTTTGGCGCTGAGAAACGGAAACCCCGATGGAAAGAAGAGGTGGTTTACTGCAAGGCAGTAGGGATGGGGGATCAGATCAACATTTAGCATAGAGTGTCCTGAGCAATGAAGATCCAGGTTTTAAGTGCCTTCCTAAACAGGTAATTTGGCTGAGTTTTGGGTGAGTTTGTTCCAGGCCTTTGAGCCTATGACCGTGAGCGATTTTCCTCCCTTTGACACCAATCGGAATGCAGGTGTTTTCAGGAGATTGGCATTTGCTGATCTCAAGCTTCGGGAGGGAACATATTGCTTGAAACCAGTTCAGAGTTATTGGGGACCCCGATAATGGAAGGGCCTGAAAGTGTGTTTGTGAATTGGTAACCAGTGTAGGATATCTAGTGCCATTGTTGCGGATGATCACCTGGGCCATTTCAGTTCCTGCTCTATAGTTCCTGCGTATAGACTATTGCAATAATCTAGCCTGGAGATGATAAGGGCAACGGCGACCGTTTGCCTTGCCGAGATGGGAATTAGTTCAAAGAATTTCTTGAGGCTTTTAATGATGTGAAAACAGGTCCCGGCAACTGTCAGGGATTGCTGTTTAATCAATAGGGTAGTGTCAAATTTGTATTCCATTGTTTCTGACCACGTTTACTGTGTTTGGAGGAGTAGTAGTATTTTCTGGCCACCAGAGTTTGGGTGAAAAAATATTTTATTGACCTAATGGTAACATTTCAGTTTTTTACGAGTTATACCTCAGGTGGTTATGGTTCATCCAACTGAGGGTTGCTGTGAGACAGTTGCAGAGGTTTTCTTCCGCCTGGGTAGTGTCATTATCTAAGACCAGGATTAGCTGTGTATCGTCCGCATATGAGATGGTGTTTATATTGAAGGATATTAATTTAATTAGCGGGGACATATAGGCATTAAAGAGGGCCGGGCTAAGACTCGAGCCCTGGGGGACCCCTGAGAGAATTGCCTTCTCCTGAGAGTTATATTGACCTAATGTGATCACTTGACGGCGATCTTGCAGGAAGTTCTTAATCCATTCTAGTACAGTGCCAGATATGCCGTATGATACGAGACGGTCTAAAAGAATGACGTGAGACCATATCAAAAGCAGCTTACCGGTCTAATAACACTAAGATTGCTCTCTTTTCCTGGTCCAGGGCTGCTCTCAGTATTTCAGTCGTATACAGTAGTGTGGATTCTGTGGAGTATTGTGCCCTGAAACCTGATTGATTAGTGTGCAGTGCATTGGTTTTCTCCAAAAATGTTGTAAGTTGCCCGTTTACACATTTTTCAGTCAGCTTACACAGACTCGAGAGGAGCGAGATAGGGCGTAGGTTAGAGAGAAAAGTTGGATCCGCCCATTGTTTCTTTTGGAGTGGTTTGACTGCAGCCAGTTTCCACTCTACTGGGATCTTTGCTGTGGAAAGAGTTGATTATGTTATTTATGTTGGGATTCACAATATCTGAGAGTGTATAATAGGCTAGGAGGGCAGGGATCGAAGGGAGATCCAGATTTAATGGACTTGATCACCAGACGCGGTTCTTCCATTGTAATAGGCTTAAAGGTCAGCATACTTGCTCTGCCTGTCTCTCCGGGAATATCCTTGAACGTGGAGGTGAGAGTGGGGGAGGAGAAGTCCCTAAGTAGTTTCTGAACCTTCTCTTCAAATAAATCAGCTATCTTATTGCAGAGACTCTGAAAGGGGGGAATTTCTTGTTGTATACTTTAAGGATTTGTGAATAGATTGACTATTTTAAAAATCTCTTTTTGATTGTTATTGGTAGTTTTAATAGCCTCCGTATAATATGCTTTTTTGGAGGTTTTGATCAGGGTGTGATATTTTCTGAGGGGTCTTTTGAAAATTTTGAAGCTCCTTTACATCGTAGTTTCGCCGCCATATGCGTTCTAACTACCTAACTTGTCCTTGTAGTTCTTTTAGAGATTGTAAGTACCATGGGGCCAATGGTTTCTTTTTTAAAGAACTATGACTTGAGACCGGGGGTACCAGCTGATTTTTCAGGGCATGTATCCACTGCCCTACAAGCGGTCTGTCTGCTGTGGGGTCTCCTAGCATGTTGGGTCTGTCCATGAGGGCTTTGGAAAGCCACCTAGCCTTGTCTTGTTGTGAGGCCTTGTTATAATCCCTACTAAGAGGCCTATTCTTAGTCAAGATATCAAAGGGAATTAGTTTATGGTCTGTCCATGTTTGATAAACGGGAGGCCTGACTTCAAGGGTTTCCAAGTTTGAACATATACAGTCCAACGTATGGCCAGCCCTGTGAGTGGAAGATATGGAACGTTGTTCTAAGCCAAGTACGTCCATTTTCTCCTTGAAACAAATAGCTCCTGGGTCCTTGTGAGAGTCGATGTGTAAGTTAACATCGCCTAGTAACGTAAAATTAGAGAACCTTAGAGCTAGTGTACTAATCAACTCTCCAATATTCTCCAGGAATTCTTTATGCGGACCCGGGGGGTGATGAAGTAGTGCTCCTGCGAAGGAGAAAGAGTCATGTAACTGAATACAGAAATTAAAGCCCTCTGCTCCTTTCAGGTCATGTAGTTGGTGTATAGTGCACCTGAGAGTATCACGGTAGATAATAACGAGGCCACCCCCTCGTTGTAGCGCTCTAAACTGAATGAGTCAAACTTTGCACAGGTACGATGGGGCTGCCAGGGTAATGTCACGACCAGGTTTCCTGTATCCAAAGGGGTCCGTCAAGAGTATGTGTCGGGCCCCAACTTTATTTTCGTTATTTATAAATGGGGTCGTTAACTATTTTTCTTCATACCCTGCTGACGCTCCCTCTCTTGCAGAATTCAAAGGTACCTATACTTATGTTTTCCCATGATACCCTTATTATTTAAAAAACACAAGCAGGGTTGCAGAGCGCACTGAAAAGATTTGAAGACTTCTGTGGTGACCATGAACTGGTGGTTAATGTGGAGAAAACTAAGTTCATAGTTCTCTACAAAGATAAAGTTACATCAAGTTGCAGCTAGAACAAACAGATGTTTTTACGTACTTGGGCATTACACTGGGCAGGAAGCTAAACTGGAAGCCACAGATTGACCTAATGATCCTTAAACACTGTCAATTGGCGGGAGCATTAATAAAAGAACAGAGGCTCTCCAAAACGAAGCTGGTAGACCCTGTATTAAAGATCTATAACACCAAGGTTCGGGCCTCCATCTTATACGGAGTGGAGCTCTGGGGCTTTGATAATTTGTCACCTTTAGCCACAGGTCAGACGAAATTTGTGAGAGCCCTAACCGGTCTCCTTCCATCTACTCCACTCAAGCCCCTTTATTCCGATTTGGGATGTTGTACCTTGGAGGTGGAAGCCCGATATAGACCACTAGCATTCTGGAGAAGAATATAGTCTACCCGGAGTTGTCACAGTATGTGCAAGCGTTAAAAGATGTTGGAGACGCTGATTCATTTTGTAAGATCTCTTGGCTACATAAGATTAAGTGTAACTTGGTGAACATGGGTTAGAGCCACTTGTGGGAGGACCCAGCTGGTAACCTATTTGCATCCCAAAAGGTTTTTAAATAAAGCGTACTGGTCTTTAGTCAATGCCCAAAGCTCATGACTAACTAAGAACACCTCATTGACCGGTATTTTTTTGGAGCATAAGCCTGACTCCTTGTACGAAAATGATTGGCACTTCATATCTAAACCCAGCGATAGGAAATTATTCCATCTATTTAGGGTTGGCCCACTCCCCGTCAAATGCTTCACACAAGTGTCTCAATTCACTGAACAGCAAATGTGTATCCTGCCCTGAGCAGGATGAGACTGTTTCCCACATCCAATTTGCATGTCCCGCCTATAAGTCTCCTAGGGACAAGTGGCTCAAGCCAATATGCACCAACATGGGTACCAGGTCATGTGCTACCGCCCTTCGAATATTAAAGACCAACACACATGAGCCCATAGCTACAGCCATAGCCAAATATTTGGGCATATTTGGGCTGGATGTGGGGAATTCGAGCAAATATTTTGAAGAAGCAAGAGTCATTGAATGCTAATAATATTTGTGTAGAATTATGATTATGGTCTTTGCACCTTAGCACTCTTTGCTTAGAGGAATCCTGCCCTTCCAGTGATTATGAACATGTTTTATTTTAAGAATGTCTGTAGTGTTATGATGAAATGGTAGTAAATGCACTTAACCCCTTGCATGCTTCTGCTGGCCAATGGCCGTCGCCCGCACTACCTTCGTAGTGCTGCGCATGTCCGTTGGCCGACGTGGCCCCGCCCACTCCGCTAAACCGCCCCACCTCGATGGAATTGCCGCCGCAGTTAAAGGTAGCAAGGCACAGTAGATTGACATTGTTTTTAATCCTTTTAATGTTTTATCATGACTGTCTAAGTTTTTTCTACAATTAAGCACTGTAAATATCAAGTTATACTGTCCAGTGACCGGCACAGTCGCTGTATCCTAGTGCTAGTATATGACTACTTGTCTATTTTTTTATTATGACAATATAAATATTATCTGTTTTTTATGATCTGCACGATCGAAATAAAGACCAATTTGATTTAAGTATATTTACTGCAGAGTATTTATTACTTACCTGTGCCAGGCTTGCTTGTTTCTAGGAAATAAAATAACTAAAAGAATATTTTTATACAAAAACAATTGGTCTGAAGTTCAGTCTTTGAGTGTGTAAAATCATCTGCTGATTCAGTGTGTACAACAAAAGCTTAACAGTACCCTCCGATAACGCCTTACTGCTCGACCACACTACCACAAATGGAGAGTAAGGTGCTATCTAACTTTACCTCTGCCTACCTTTGGGGGACCCACTGGACTTAGTGCACACTATACCCCACTTTGGTATAGTATATACAGAGCCAGCATCCTACAATATGTTCTTAAATTTGATACTGAATGGGCTGCACGAGAATGACTAGTCCATACCTTTAGTAATGAGCACCTTTGTGTTTCACATTAGACTTCAGTCCCATGCAGCAGGGCTAGGAGGGAAAGGTTTGCAGATGAATTGGGGGACAATAGTCACAGTTGGGGAAGAGAGTAAGGGGTACAGATCTTTGACGTAGACGTTGAAAATGGATGGACAGGCTTAAATATTCTTGAGGCAATGCCTTATAAACAGTGTCTTACGGTTTGAAATCTGTTTTGCAATGGCAATGATTTTTTGGGGTGGAAAAGTCAAATGCCACATTAGAGAGAGCACGTCTGCCTGGTAAGTGGGTGTGTTAAGATGGCCACATTGTAGACCAAAGTAGACATTTTCAAAAGTGGCAGAATTCTATTTGGAGCTTGTGGTCAAAACGATCTTGTAGCAGATTAGCTCGTCTGCTGTGTGTTGCTACTACTTGTTTGCTTAAATCCACACTATACAATAACTTTGACATTTTAACTGAACCTAAATATTTATCAACAAATGCAATATTTCTTCTGAAGTATTTTAGTGAGTAGTTGTGTCTGAGTACTGTAATATTTAGTCAGCTTCTCAAAACAGATTTAAAGCTTGCTACTTCCTTTTTGAGCATTGTAATGTGGATTTTGACTTGGAGTTAATTGATCTAATTCTCCTGTCCCCAATTCACGGTCTAGATCTACCTCTTCCATGTCCTAAAAGTACGCATGACTTTGTATTAATGTGCATTTAAATATGAATATTGGAATTACAATGGAATTACCTGGGTCATGGTATGATTGTAACTGGAATGCCTGTCTCATACTTATGATTGTTTATTTGAATTGAGTTTTGGGTTTCCCCTATCATCTTTGTGGAAGATAAGTGACATTATTTAGTTGTACTCTTTAAGTTAAGGATTGTAGTAGCAGGAGTTCAAATGGTATTTAGCATAGAGCTACAGATGGATCCATTCCAGCGAAGAATTGAGGTGTTAAAAACAACGATTCTTTCATGAGTCCGGCTTAAAGTCTTTTTTTTTTTTTTTTTTAAATTACTGTATAGCTACCCCTCTCTTTTTTTCGAGACCTCTGAATCGCTGTTAAGTAAGGGGCATGGACTCGTCTTGACCCATCAGCTTGCTGTTATTCTTAAGTCAACCCCAACTCTCACCACATGTGCTGCAGAGGTTCTTGAACTGTTGCTTTAATGTGATACCTAATATTATGTCTTCTTTTTCATCGCTTTTAGTCTGTCTCCCCTGTATGTAGGTCCCGTTTTGTAACTCGTTATTCTTTGTGATATATTGATACATTTATATGTCATTAAAAGCAGGCTTCTGACGTGATCTGAACTTTAGATTTCACCCAGCGCCTGTTGACAGTAAGAACATCAATTTCAGAGAGTTTAGAAAGGAAAATGGTATTCGATACGGCCAGAACCAGCTTCTTTTCTGGCTGTCTATTATCTCCAAACAAATATTACAGTACTGTTTTCTGTGGGATGAAATTCAAAGTCTCCTTTTCAGTTCTTTTGGAGGTCTCAATGTGGCTAGTTACCAGACCAGGAGAAGCTGGCTCCTCCTCTTATGCTGACGCTCCCCTATTTTCCTCATTGCATTTTCAGGGGGGTGCCAGTGGCTTGGCTTGAAGAGACTATGGGGAACCTGGGCCTGGAGGTGTACACACAGACCTTCTCCCGCAAGCTGCCGTTTCCAGATGAAGCCACAGAGAGATTTGTAGGTATTGGGACAGATTTATGTGGAGGATTAATTATTTCCTGTAACATTGTTTCCATAATATCCAAAGTGACTGATGCAAATCTTCAACTTAAGGCAAAAACTAGATTAGATAGAGGGTGGTAAAGAGCAAAATCAATGGAAGGAACTAGACCAAAGCTCCAAAGTGATGTTTGCAAGTCGCCTGAGCTGTGAGATGAGGGTTTTAGTGGACGGTCCTGAAAATCAAAGTTAAGGGACTGTGAGTCAGAACTGAGAACATCTAAATTCATTTGAAATCTGTCCAAAGCATTAGATGAGCATTACATTAAGGTTTGTTGTTTCAGAAAATAACCGTTTTCAGCACCCCACAGCCAGAAGAAAGGAAGCCACAAGCATACCTGTTAGTCTCAGAGTTCGTGCTATCCTTGATTGCCATGACTGAACTTTGACAAGCTTGTTACCTGCTCAGTATTTGAATAAATGGCTCCTCAATATTGCTTCTTGCTGCATTCACAAATGGGTTATAAGTTCTTTGAGGTCCAGACCAATATTAGTGGTATTAGATAGATTAGAGGCACATGAAACTGAATCTTACTGCAAGAATATTAACTAAAGTTGATTATATATTTTTTAAAGATCCTGGCAGACATTTTGACTCTAAGCCAAAAAAAGCTGCACGGCATATCAGGCTTGCAAACAGCAGTGTTCTGTTCAGGTTTCACAGATCTCCCCACCTTACTTCATAGAAAACAGAAATTTCCTCCAATTTAAATGGATATGTCCGCCCCACAGGCTGTATTACTATACTATCATTGGGTTAGACAGGTATTCAATTCATTATAATGCTAATATTGCAGTATGACAAGATATTCTGGTTACTCTGTAACGTGTGTTTCTTCTCACTTTAATGCAGCTCGTAAAGGGAACTAACGTGTACGGGATCCTGCGTGCTCCAAGAGCGGCAAGCACAGAATCACTGGTGCTAAGTGTGCCAATCAGTGAGGGAGGTCGCAACAACCAGGCGCTGGGTCTAATGCTTGCACTAGCATCCTACTTCAGAGGTAACTGCACTCTGTTATCCCACTAGGTGCGCAAACAATAAAGGCTCAGACCTTAAGCAGCAGAACTATCCTTAAGGAACACTGATCATACCTTAGACTGCTGTGCTGCCCTCATGTAACAAACCATGCTGGCTCACACCTTTCACTGCAGAGCTAACTTCCATGTAACAGGTCCTAGAGGCTCACATGTAACGTGGGCTGCGCAGGCTCAAATCTTAGACTGCAGAGCTCTACCCTAACAACACTGACTATACAGGCTCACACATGAAATTGCTGAATTCTCTCCTGGTCGCACCACTCTTTCAGGTGCATACTTGTAGTCATACCTACTGGGTAAGAAAGGTAACAGTAGTGATACCCACTGGGTAAGAGTGGTCTTAAAGGCTTACACCTCAGATTGCAGAAACATAAGTCGTACAGGTTGACCTGGTAGACCGCAGAGGTATCTTGCTTGTTATGTAGATCTTACGTTCTTTGTGGGTGGAGCTACTTCTCTGTCTTAAAACATCTTTTCGGTTAACCCCTTAGACAACAAAGCCTTTAATTGGCTTACACAATCTTACAAGTTCACATGGGCATCCAGGTGAACCAGGATGGGGACCTGTGGCAACAGTACTTTACTTAACCCTGAGTAAAGGTCCTTTTTAGGTTTCGACCTGGCGAGGGGCAAAGCCCCTCCCAGATCGAAAACTATTGTCTACAGTAGGGATGTTCGGACCGCCTCTGTTTCCAATTGGCTAGCTCCATAAATGGAGGCTAGCCATTGGGAGACAGAGGCTGTCAATCGCGCTTTCTCTTGAAAACGCGATTCGGGGGCGTTTCTGGTGCTTTTTTTAAGCCCCGCTCCTTTGTCCCGGGCCGCGCTGCGATTGGCTGCCGGCCCGGGACACCCCAGTGACGTCATTTCCCGGGCCGCGCTGTGATTGGCTGCCGGCCCGGGACACCCCGTGACGTCAGCCAATCACAGCACGGCCCGGGACCTGACTTGTTTCCCTAACCTCTAATTATTCTCTGCAGGTTTCACCTAATTCACGAGAAAATATGCAAGGGTGTGATACTTCTACCACAACGTGAAGCCAACTCTGTATCGGTATAGTAGTAGGAGCTCCTTTGTTTGTATTAGTGTTGCGTGAACAACGTAGATAAACAATACGTTTGTAGCCGAGTAGTGAAAGTGTTTTGCATTGTGCGGAGCTCTGTTTTGAAGCACACTCAGGACCCTTCTGTCGCTGCTGACGAGTGAATGAGCAGGCAGAGGTCGTCCCCTCTCCACCGCCTCCTCCCCCGGCGCTTACCCAGCATACCGAGCGCTGGGGTTTAATACCAAGATGGCTGACAACGGTATGGAGGAGTACGAGAAAGAGGCGAGCTGCGTCCCGGTGTTGCACCCCGAGGTGAGCGAGGTGGTGGCCTCCCGCCACGTAATCCCTACCCTTGCCCGGTGACAGCATCCCCCGCTGGCAGGAGGGGCGCTGTCTCATCGCACACCCCGCGTGTTTGGGTTAGGAGCTGCCGCAAGCTACGAGGCTCTTGTGGGGGCGGAGGAGTCCTATGTGTGTGCATCCGCTGCTGGGTACAGGGCATGGTGTCAGGGCACCCATATAGCAGCCGGCCCTCCCTCACCTGGGGAGGAGCCGGGGACGAGGCCAGGTGACAGCTGTGTGTATGGGAATGAAAAAGGGCACCGAGTATCCACTCAGATGGTGTACCCTCCATCCTTCCTGTCAGCTGTCCGCATCCATGGGCCTCCCCATCATTTGAGCTGAAATTCTTAAACGAGAAGCGCAATCATCACTCCGAGGGGAAAATACACTGCTTCCTTTGTGGTAGCTGTCCAAATAAAGTAAAAGATACACGATAGAGCTGTTGCACCCATGTTTATTTACGTCTGCGTTAGACCAAACCGTACATCCTCCTTCCTTTCTTCTGCACACAGGGAGGGATCCCCAATTTTACTATCTGCTGCAAAAACGGGGCTTCGTACTGGACGATGATTCTAGTTGCGTTTCATATGTTTTACTTTTTTGGCCATGCCTTGTCATTGTTGTTCCCTGTGGCCTGTGAAAAAGGTGCGGGTGCTACTGACTCACAAACACAGATGACCCAGATTGTTTCCCATGTACTTGTGTGCAGCCTTTGTTTGTAGTAAAATGTCGTAATGTGGTGCGATCACTACGCACTGCTACTCAAACTGATAGTCTGTTAAGTATTTTGTTGTTTTAGTACTTTTAGGAGCAGTGAAATGCAGCAGGTAGCCTGTAACGGGCTAAGGCAGTGCTAAATGCGTTTTTAGTAGTTCCTTTTTAGGTTTCGACCTGGCGAGGGGCAAAGCCCCTCCCTATTCGAAAACCTTTGTTTTCAGTAGGGATGTTTGGACCGCCTCTGTCTATCATTGGCTAGCTCCATAAATGGAGGCTAGCCATTGGGAGACAGAGGCTGTCAATCGCGCTTTCTCTTGAAAACGCGATTCGGGGGCGTTTCTGGTGCTTTTTTTAAGCCACGCCCCTTTGTCCCGGGCCGCGCTGCGATTGGCTGCCGGCCCGGGACACCCCCGTGACGTCATTCCCGGGCCGCGCTGTGATTGGCTGCCGGCCCGGGACCTGACTTGTTTGTTTGTTCTCTCCTTTATGAGGTAAGTTGTGCCCCCTCCTGCCTGCTGTCCGTGTCTTTTTCACCCCCCTCCCGCCTGCTGTCCGTGTCTTTTTCACCCCCCCCCCTCCCGCCCGCTGTCCGTGTCTTTGCCCCCCTCCCGCCCGCTGTCCGTGTCTTTTTCACTCCCCTCCCGCCCGCTGTCCGTGTCTTTGCCCCCCTCCCACCCGCCGTCCGTGTCTTTCTTTTCGCCCCCTCCCGCCCGCTCTCCGTGCCTTTGTTTTCGCCTGGCAAAGGCTCTTTCAGGGCCATCCACAGACTCCATCAAAGAGCGTATCCGTGCCGAGGTGTTACTCTGGCGGCTTCATAGATGCGGCAGCGCCCGCACCGTAGCTTCGTAGGGGAGGGCATGCCCAAGCTCTCGGCCGTACACATACATGTTGCCACGTCCCAAAGCCTAGCATGAGGCCGACCATATTAATGTTTTTTTTGTTTTGTTTTATATATATATACGTATAGCATTTTAATTTTATGGGACACATTTTGCAGACTTGCCCCAGCCGAGCGGGCACCGAACGCGAGGGTTAGGCGGGCCGCGGTGACAAGTGGGGGGCCTGGAAGGGAGGAGTGTGTGTGTTTGACTGTGATCAGTGCACTGGCGGCAGCTGCTGAGTCCGATCGGGAGCCCCTGACAATGATGTGGGCAGGAAGCGCGCTCTTTTTTCAAACAATATATACATATATATTTTTAAATTAGGGGGGCGGGGGGACACATTTTGCAGGCTTGCCCCAGCCGGGCGTGAGATGTGGGCAGTGTTATGAGGTCGCAGGCGGCCAAACGCAGCAGGGTGAGGCCGTTAACGTGTTGGCTCCATTAAAACATTTCGGAGCCTTCTGCTCAGATTTGGGAGGGGGCACCGAACGAGGGGGATAGGTGAACCGCGGTCACAAGTGGGGGCCGGGAAGGGAGGTGCCTTAAGCGCGAGACGTGGACAGTGCTACTGGGGTGCGGACAGGCCACACACAGCGCGGAGAGGCCGTTAACGGGTGTTGGCTCCATTAAAACATGTCCGAGGCTCCTGTTCATATTGGGAAGGGAGGTGCCTTGGGCGCCAGACGTGGACAGTGTTACGGTGTTGCAGGCGGCCACACACAGCGGGGTGGTGCCGGTGAGGCCGTTAACGTGTGTGGGCTCCATTAAAACATGTCCGAGGCTTCTGTTCATATTGGGAGGGGGCACGGAACGAGAGGGTTAGGCGGGCTGCGGTCACAAGTGGGGGCCGGGAAGGGAGGCGTGTGCGTGTGTTTGACTGTGGTTTGTGCACCGGCGGCAGCTGCTGAGCCATCCCATGACAAAGGCGGGCTGGGAGCCTGCTCTTTTTCAACCGGCAACGGCCTCTCCAGCCCCCGCTCCCTGCAGAGGGCGGGCCGGGGCCGGGCTCTCCCGCCTCACAGGGCGGGCGCTTGGAGCTCCCGCGCAGGTCCGCAGCTCCTCCATATAATCAGCCTGCGACAGTTGTGCATCGAGCCCCCTTTGTTGGGGAGCGATTCCCCATTGAATTGACTGATTGGGGAATAAGTGGGTCGAGAGATGAGTGAGGGATAAATGCGCAATAAATTTGGGGCTAACACGTTTTATGCCAAATAAATGGAGGCCAATTCTTATCGCCCTAACCAAATTACTGGTTTACTGCCTCCTAGACAGCTGCCCTATTTACTTGGAGGCTGCCCGGGCTAATTGTGTGTAATCCTCCGGCTGGAAAGGACTTTTACCGTTTCTTATGAGGTCTGCGGGCCCACCGGACAGATAACGCCATCAGATTTCCCTAATCTGCCCTCACTTTTGTTTGCTTCGGGGGAGCTTTTGTGAGCAGCTGGGACGGTAGAAATGAGGCCGCGCTTTCTGGAAGGATACGAAGAGCTGTGTCTATGCTTCGACCGGTTTATCCGGTGCATTTGTTCAAATCAAACCCACATTTAGGTGTAGATTCGAGTAGCGCTGTCAAAGTCTGCCTTGGCCCTCTCTGCGCTATCTTCAGGGATGGCAAGCATCATAAAGCAGCAAACATTTCAGCATTTCTGAAATAAAGCTAACATTTTGCACCATCGGAAAAAAAAAAAAAAACATAATCAGCCTGCTGTCCGTGTCTTTTTCACCCCCCTCCTGCCCGCTGTCCGTGTCTTTTTCACCCCCCTCCCGCCCGCTGTCCGTGTCTTGTTCACCCCCCTCCCGCCCGCTGTCCGTGTCTTTTTCACCCCCCTCCCGCCCGCTGTCCGTGTCTTTGCCCCCCTCCCGCCCGCTGTCCGTGTCTTTTTCACCCCCCTCCCGCCCGCTGTCCGTGTCTTTGCCCCCCTTCCGCCCACTGTCCGTGTCTTTGTTTTCGCCTGTACCTCTGGTGATGCAAAGGAGGAGTGTACTAACATGGGTAGCACTACACAAGAACATGGGAAATGACAAACTAATGGTAACTTCCAATCTAAGAATTGTGTTTGTAATTGGTGATTCTTGTTAATTAAGACCATCTTTAGTTTGTAGGTTTCGTTTGGGTGGAAGTCTTAAAGCAGCACATGCGGTTTATGTGCGGCGAACTGGTTGCACCTATTCAATGGACAGTTTTTCACCCACGGCCAGTTGTTGCTGGACACTTACAAAACAGTGGTCTCCAGTCTGATTCACGTTTATGGAGAGAGTTGCTCGGAGCTGTCTAAAACTGCCTTACCTTTTGTGCTCTTTGCTTTCTAATATAAGAAGTTGATTCTGTGTTCGGATGTGTGGGCAGTGCAAAATGTTTTGTCTGTTCGTTTTTTCCCCTCAAAGCACATTTCTGTAACGGGGAGGCTAGTGTTGGTAGCTGGTTTAAGGGAAATTCTGGTGCTCAGAAAATGCACGACAGGACCTTTTAGTATCAGTTTTCAAACGACTTGAAAACATAGCTTCTGAATTTGTCCTCACTTTTTTTTTACTCCAGAGGCTGCCTCCCCCAGTGGGAGTGTTGCCTGCTTCCCTCGCTGCTGTGCTGTGTTTTCATCCTCCTTTGAAGCAGGTCTCTCTGGGGCTTTCTCGGGTGACTGTCTTTTGGCCAGTCTTAGATGGTAAAGCTATTGGAACTTGTGCATTCTGTTTTTATTAACGTTTAACATGCCTGTTTTTCAGATCTCCTGGTCCCCTCGTTGTTTTCCGAGTCTTACTGAAACGTTATTTTTATGTGCAGCACTTAGATGCGTTTGTAATCAAACCAGACCTTCAAAATTCCCATGCGTGGGCATTTTCTTGCCTTACTTGTATGGAATTGTATACAGAAATGTGCAAGAAACTGGTATGAATTTAAAGGCCCGGTGTCCCTTATTCTGGCGTTTTTGAAGTGTGCACTGCCTAGGTTTAATACTATGTGCTGCCCTGTGTTCTCACCGTAGCACGAGCCTCGGGGTGTAAACAGGCGGTCACAGGAGGAAGAAATACTGCTGGGTTGGTGCTCCGGACTCCTTTAAATAGAAATGAATCTCCCCCCAACCCTGGTGTCCGGTGTAAATACGTTCTCTTAAAGTGCCTGGTAGGTTCACGAGATTCATGTGGATGAACCAAAACTTGGGGATACATGTAACATGGTATGAAAAAATGTATCGTGATATTCTGTCAATGCAAGTAGGAGGGCGGAGGTGGTACTGTTTATCAAGTAATGAGCATGGGCGGGAGGTTTTTAGGTTTCGCCTGTGTGTGTGTGTGACTGCTCCTGGGTGTGTGTGTGTGTGACTGCTCCTGGGTGTGTGTGTGTGTGTGTGTGACTGCTCCTGGGTGTGTGTGTGTGTGTGACTGCTCCTGGGGGTGTGTGTGTGTGACTGCTCCTGGGTGTGTGTGTATGTGACTGCTCCAGAGTATGTGCGTGTGTATGTGACTGCTCCAGAGTGTGTGTGTGTGTGTGTATATGTGACTGCTCCAGTGTGTGTGTGTGTGTGACTGCTCCAGTGTGTGTGTGTGTGTGTGTGTGTGACTGCTCCAGTGTGTGTGTGTGTGTGGGGGGGGGCTTTGGGTGTGGCTGGCTCTGGGTGTGTGGGGCTGGGTCTGTGTGTGTGTGTGGTAGTAATTGCTGTCTGCTGAGGTCGTCCGTAGGGTACAATAGTTCTCACATTTGCGAGAGGTTAAACTATTGGCAATGTAAACTTCTCCAAAGGCGAAACCGTTGCATTGTAAATGCTTGTTTTACCTGTATTGATGGGAATATATAATATTTTAAAAGCCCGTTTGCCAGCAGTAAATCTAGCTAACAACCTATTGCTTGAAGCAACAGCCTTTAATTATTTTATAACTTAGCAATTCAGAATTACCGAACTTTGTAAATGCTTTTAAAATCTGCCCAGCCCAGATGCGTCTTAAAGAGATTGTTTTCTCAATTTTTTAGGAGCATTGTGTTTTATGGACTCACCACCGCCAATTTGTCTGTGAACTGCTATTAAAGTTATCACCAGTCACTTTCTGTCTGAGAAAAACTTGGCTTTCATAATGCATTGATATAACTGAGCATTCAGTTGACTGTCAAAACCTGTTGATTCTGCAAAGCAAGCATCTTTTGTTTTTATACACTTCTGATGGCAGAATAGAGTACCCACTGCATGCCTACAGTATATGTCAGGAAAATAGCCCTTACTTTTGATAGATTACAATTACAGTACTGTGTAAGATGTGTCAGTGCTTCCACCTCTGTGTTGAATGCTTCAGGGTTGAATATGTAGGCACATTATAAGTGTTAAGAGTGAGTAAATCAGGTGGGGTTTGTCAGCTGCAAATTTCTCCTTGTTCTGGCTCCTCCCATTGATCCTTTTACAGACAAGAGCGTGCTTTACATTTTTGTATTCTAGGTCAGATTTACTGGGCCAAAGACATCATCTTCTTGGTGAACGAGCATGATCTGATTGGCATGGAGGCCTGGCTGGAGGCGTACCATGATGTCAATATAACAGGTAACAAAATATCTATAAACCTGCTAAGGGAGCATATGAGTATGTGTTAATTCTTTTCAGTGGCCTTGCCCAGCCCACTCTAGTAATATTTCCCTCTGAACTTGTGCATCAGCGCTTGTAAAGCTCAACGTTCGCTTACTACCCCAGCAACACCCAGCACCACATTGTGATTCAGGTCATTTGCTTTTAGTGTACCTCCTCTGGAAGGTACTGTTCTAAGCCTTCTCCAAAATACATTTTCCAAAAGCCTTAAAAATTCACCCTTTTCCCACCGTCAGCGTTTATTATTTAGTTATGAAGATTGGACAAGAGCACACCCTGCTCCTGGTGCCATCAAAGTGATGTATGGATGAACATGGTCAAAATAGTCAAGACAGTCTTTAAATATAGTCATGTACATGCAGTGACTTAGAAAGTGTATTATAGAAGATGATGTTTACAGAGTACGCAAGAGACAGACTGATTTACGTTCATACAACCAGAGGAGGCCAAAATACATAAAATGAGCAAGGTATGATACACAGGAGGGAACTCCATTTGTGAGAATGTTTTAGTCATGCACAATTGGAAAAGACATGGTAACTAAGTATTAGATGCTGGTTAGTTTGTATGATCAGGATGGATGTGAGGTAATGTAGGGTCACACTTTGCAAGGGCATGGAAACTGAGCATTTGATGGTGGCTAGGTTGTAAGATCAGAATGTATATAAGGTAATGTAGGACTACGCTTTATTCAGGTGAGAGGTATATTAATATGGCAGTAGTAAGGATTGTGCGCCATTTGCCACAGTTAGTACTTCCCAAGGAGGAGTTTTTGAGGCCATGCTAGAAGAAGCAAAAAAGGGGACCACTTTGAATTATTTTTCCTGGTCGTTCTAAGTACATTGCTTCAGAGGAAGCTGGGCAGGGTATCATTCTTTCTAAAGCAAGAAACTGCCAGTCTGAACTTTTCTTTGCTCATTACAGTGTTGAACAACCACGATGGCAAGTCTTAGAACAAAATATATAACAGTTTCTGATGACTGCCATGCAAATGAAGCTGGCAGGTTTTTGATGGGATGGGTGCCCAATTAGAGTCATTCAAGATAAGGTAAGCTGATCTGTGAAGGTGGCTATGAGTGGGCAACTCAGACTCTGGGAATGCCAGTCCAGAGGAAATTGCAGTTATCAATATGAGGAAACGGCAGTGACAGGACAGTTGATGTTTGACCAATATGAAACTAATCCTTATGGATTTAGAGCCTGATGCAACACAATGTGAGCTGGGTATGGGTACTCTTGGTCATGCTCTGTGGATAACCTATTTTCCATCAAATCTCAGTGGAACATCCTAGAGATGCCCGAGCGGTGAGCAATCTCTAGGTTGAAGGCGAGGGGCAGATACTCTGGATTCGGTTAGTGTTGGCCGTGTGTTATCCATGGTTAGATGAGAAGAGTCACTTTAGTGTAATTTCTGTCTCCGAGCTGATATGTTGTTACAGTTGCTTGTTGTCTGTATATTAGTGGCAAGAGGTGTACAGATATATACGAGAGGGTCAAGGATGGAGCGGTCCTCCAAACAGCAGACACATTGACTATTCACCTCTTAAAAATAGTTTAAGTGCCACTTATCCTTCCGGAACAATAACCATAACAATATTACATGAATGCTCAGTCATCTTTTACGGTCTCAGGAAATATCCAAATGTAACATACAAACTGTAGTACTCAACTCCTGTACTCTTGAAGTCTCCCCTGGGGAGAAACTATGCAGGAGAGCCACATATTTGGGGATCGGCATGGGGTTGAAAAACTTTCACAACTGCAGATGACGCACCATGGTTCTGAAGCACTGATCTTTGTTCCAGATAAAAGGGAAGAGGACTTTTTAGGTAACATGCTTAAAGTTTCCAATTTGTAGAGCATGCAGTTTCAAGACTTTGATGAGCTGAAAGATCTAACATAAAAAGCAGATGGTGAAATGCTTGCTTATAGTATTACCACTGACAATTGCACAGGGTAGCATTCCAACCCATCGTTTTTAGCCTACTGTACCACTCTAGACAGAGTCCTACCTTATGCAAAGCAGTTCTGACCCTGCTCTCATTGGGAGCAGTCCATCCCGAACTGCCAGACAAGGCTTCTTCCAGGATGGAGCTCAAGTAACCGGTTGCGGCCGTATTGGTCTTTGTCAGTTAGCAACAGCGTGGGTCCTGTGGCAAAGCAAGCAAGGGCTCCTTCTAGGCATAACCCTGGGCACTTTGACATTACATTAAACACTCAAAAAGATATGGGAGGCATATTAGCAAATAGTCTAACCACTGGCAATCGCTGAAAGATCTGTTAGGTGGTTAGAGGCACACGTTTGGGAAAGTTCCTGACTTTGCTTTTTAAGCTTAGAACTTTCACATTGACTCTTCGAATAGATAACATGTTACTTAGCAATTTGTTAGCCTAACACTTCAGAGATTTATATGAAACTGGGATGCACTTAGTTCTGACTACACCTGCTCTTACTCCAGGACCTGGTTTTTAGAGGTGTGATAGGGAAATAGGTAGATGAGTATTTTGCTACTAAGTGGGTGCGGATTACCCTGTGGTGTGGAAGGAGTAGAGTGCAAGGTGCTTTCAAGGCAGTGGTCTGGGAAAAATGCATTACTCATTCACATTTTTTTAACATTACAAGATGTAGAAATCCAGGAATTGGAGAAAAAGGTTGGAAAAGCTAAGGAAAGAATATGGGGTTAAACAATCAGTCATGCTCTTGAGAAAACTGACTGCGACTAGAAGACAACAAAAAATCATATTTACAAATAGGGCGGTAGTGACTTTGCTTCATCTTAAGCAATGTTCTAGATATCAGGAGACCAGATCAGCACTTGCATGGCTGATCACCCTAGACTGCAAATGGAGAAAGTAAAACAAAATAATACAGAGAATGGACAGATGGTTCAGGGAAGACTACAAATTCAGATAATTTTAGAGCTACCATAGCTCTGTTAATTCAGCAGAGGTCTATGTGTGCTTCCACTGAGAACTAGAGATGATGTAGACGAATATATGGTACCATCCCGCAGTCTTTCACTCCGCAGGGAATCACAACGCAGTTGTTACGACGACCGCGTTGTGATTCCACATACCATTACTCCGCAAGTCAGAACAACGACTTGCGGAGGGGGGCGCTGGATGTTGGAATAGTATACTTTACTATTCCAACTCCAGTCTGTGGGGACACTAGGGAAGGTGTTGGATTTTAAATCCAACACCTCCCCCCCCCCCCCCCCCCCCCCCCCTCCTCAAGTCGTCGTTCCGACTTGCGGAGTAATGGTATGCGGAATCACAACGCGGTCGTGATTCCCTGCGGGGAGAAAGATTCGTTGTTAACAGCATCTACTGATGTACACGCAGTTGCCAAGACCCAATGTATAACAGAGGGAAGCCCTAGATGCCTTCACCATAGAAGAGGTGTGGTGTGGTGTGAGGGCTACTGATACCCTGAAGAGCAGCAAGAACCCAGGCCTGGATGGTTACACAGATCTTTAGCATTTTTTTTTCTAAACAAAGCATGCATTTCACAATTGACTCCAAAATGGACAAATCTCATGAATTATTTAACAGAATCCGAATCCGTGATGCTTATCTTGGGTGTAGTCACGGTTGCTTTTTTAACCAAGCTGTGCCTAAAACACCCAGCTCTTTTCATCCTTGAGGTTCACTTCTTTTCTCAAAGCGGATGTTAAGCTGTTCACCAAGATTGAAAGAGATTCTATCAGGAATAATCCACGCTGATCTGTGAAGTTTGATTAAGAACAAGCAAAGACATGCTTTATTCGACATCTAAACAAAGGTTTGCCCCTACATTTTTTAAATGCATGAACCTACATTTTGTATGGTAAGCTTACAGGATACTACCTGTGAGGGAACAGCAGTGGTTTTGTCCAAGGCAAGGCAGGACCTCCTCAATGTTAAGTCATACAGACTGTTGTCTCTCTTGAACCTCCAGTATAAGAGTTTGGGCAAGTTGTTGGCCAATAGGCTGATAACATGATTTGGCACAGCCCAACCAAAATGGTTTTATCCCCAGCTGTAGTATGCATATAAACCTTACACAACTGGTGTGCGTCCTCAACAGAACCCCCTGCGTATACCTTAGGCTAGTGGTGGGCTCTTCGGATCATGAGGATGCCTTTAATATCATAGTTTGACTTTTCTTGTTCACAAGATAAGAGTTAAAAGTGAACCTCAGGCGTGGCTTGGGAAGCCATCATGACGGACGTTCTTTAATAGAGCTCCCACGGACCCCTCAAGATCCTGGAATTACTTGCCAGCAATTGCTCGTCGGCTGCCCCCTCTGCGGACCCTGTGCCTGACGCAGCCGGACACGGTTGCAGAGGTGAAGCAAGCCGCTAAGGGTGCTCAGAGGTGCTGATTGATGCCTGTGATCCTGCTGGGCTGCATTGGGCAGAGTTAGAGGCTGCGCCACGGCTGGGGCAAACCGTAGCGGAGGTGACCGCGCTCTGGAGAGGCAAGAAATCCAGGGTGTTGTTTGTCCCCATCACCCTCCCTCCCCCGGCCTGCTTGCAATGAGAAGAGGCCATGGGAGCAGCCGCCCAACCCGCTGACATTGGCTGTTCGGGAGATGAGGAGGTGAGATTACGGTGACTCGTGTAACATGCCTTGTGCAAGCCTGCTGTGACCCTACCCCCCCTGCTGTCTGACCTTCCTTGCTTGGGGTTTGCAGGCTGAGAGGTTCCCCAGAGGCTCGGGGATTGGTAGAGTGCCACCGGTTGAAGGTCCGACAGGGAGGCGCCACCGAGATCCACTCTCACATTGGTGTTCGGCACCATCTGACTGCCTCCCACATCTTTAACACTAGAGAGTCGGCGGTGCTGTGGCTCACGGTAGAGCAGCCCCTTTGAACCCTCGCTGCTACCTCATCACGAGGGTCTAGACCCACTGGACCTGCTGGGAGCAGACCTGCATCCAGGCCACGACGGAATCGTACACCCTCCCAGAAGAGAAACTCTCTTACTAGCTCCAAAACGCCTCCGGATCTCCTCCAGGACGTGAACGCTCACCTTCTCAAATACACCATCGCCTTGTCCTCCAACGCCAAGGGCCAACAATCGGACCAGGAAACTCGCTTGACACCAAACCTTCAACAGAAGCCCAGGTGGACATTGACTACTCTCAAAGTCCCGCAGTCTAACTCCTTCATCACTTAACATCTAAGAAACTTCTTGCCTCCTCACGTAGCCCTTCTTTTCATTGATTTTTAAAAAGGCGTTTGACACAGTGGACTGGAGTTACCTTATGTTGATGCTGGAACAGGTCGGGATTGGATCTTGCTTCCGTGGATTGGTCAAGAACCTCTACTTTAGCCCTAGGATGAGGGTCCAGATTAATGGTGTCCTCTCCCATACTATCGCCATTGGTAAGGGGACCAGACATGGCTGTCCTCAGTCTTTGTTCCTCTTTGCATTAGCGATCGAGCCACTAGTGCAACACATCCGCATTGATGCACAGGTCTGCAGGTGGAAGTGGAGTGATGGGCATAAAGCTTGTATAGCCTTGTATGCAGACTATGTTCTGCTCTACCTGGCGAACCCTGCGGTGGCTGGACCTCGATGTGTCCACCTCCTGCGTTGCTTTGTGGAAGCTTCGGGCCTTAGGGTGAACACCTCCAAATCAATACTCTCTCTTACTTTCTGTCAAAATTTGCCGCTCTTCATACCACGGACGTGGTTTTGTGCCCTGGATAGAGTGGCAGCCTCGTTTCTGTGGCAGGGCTCTTGGGCCCGCCTGACATATGCGCACTGCCAATATGGCCCTTACGATGGTGGCCTGGGAATAGTTTACCTCTCCCATTATTATGTAGCCTCAGATCTATTGGCCATCCACAGCTGGTTTAACTGGGGTTGGACGGACCCCGCCTGCCGCTTGAAATTATCCCTTTTGGGATTCCCTCACATTCTACTTATGTCTGTGGCTCTCCCCTTTCCAACTCTACCCCGATTGTGACAAAAACAGCCCAGGTTTGGAGGGTGGCTCTGCGACACACTCATTGAGGATGCCAAACTCGCCCGACAGACTGCTTTTTGGCAAGGTACCTGGTAGGGGAAGGCGTCGTCTCTGCAGGGCTTTAGGCGCTGGGACTTGATTGGGATCACACAACTTGGGGATGTCTGGTCGGGGACACAAGTGATCATTTCAGGAACTCGTAGTCACCTGCACATTCAATCAATCAGGGAATTGTAAGCGCGCTACTCACCCGTGAGGGTCTCAAGGCGCAGGGGGTGGGGGGGTCCGCAGATCAGTGTAGCCTAGCCGAAGAGCCAGGCCTTGAGGGTCTTCCTGAAGGTATTCAGGGAGGGGGCGTGTCTGATGTCTGCCGGTAGCTTGTTCCAGGTCTTGGCTGCAATGTGAGAGAAGGATCTTCCGCCTGCTCTGGCTCAGTGGATGCGCGCGGTTTCGGCCAGTGCGAGGTTGGAAGATCGGAAGTTTCTTTTGGGAATGTGGAAGTTGATTCGGTCGTTAAGGTATTTGGGTTCATTGTGTAGGCATTTGTAGGCGTAAGTGAGGGTTTTGAAAGTGACTCTTTTCTCTACGGGGAGCCAGTGGAGACTTTGTAGGTTTTGGCTGATGTGCTCGTGTCAAGGGATAACGAGTCTAGCGGCGGTGTTCTGTATTGTCTGGAGTTTGCAGAGTAGGGACTTGTTTATGCCGGCGTAGAGTGCGTTTCCATAGTCCACTCTGTTGGTGATGAGTGCGTGGGTGACTGTCTTCCTTGACTCAGGGGGGATCCACTTGAAGGTCTTGCGGAGGATGCAGAGGGTGTTGAAGCAGCTGGAGGTGACAGCGTTGACCTGTCAGTTCATGGTGAGTGCGATACCGAGGTTCTTGGCGTGGTCTGATGGGGTAGGTGGGCTTCCGAGGGCAGCCGACCACCAGGTGCTGTCACATGCAGAAGGGGTGGTACCGAGGACAGGGACTTCAGTCTTCACGGCATTGAGCTTGAGGCAGCTGTCAGTCATCCAGACTGCGATGTCATGCATTCCTCTCTGGAAGCTGAGTTTGGCAGTGGTGGGGTCTTTGGTGCATGAGAGGATGAGCTAGGTGTCGTCGGCGTAGGATACAATGTCGAGGCCGTGTTGTCGGACGATGGCTGCGAGGTGGGCCATGTAGATGTTGAAGAGGGTGGGGCTCAGGGATGAACACTCTGGGACTACGCAGGTGATTTTCGTGGGGCCAGAGAGGAAGGGTGGGAGTCTGATCCTTTGGCTTCTTCCGGTGAGGAATGGTCCGATCCAATCTAGGGCTGTTCCTTGTATGCCTGCGTCGTGTAGTCTGGCGACTAGTGTACTGTGGGAGACGGTGTCGAAGGACACTGATAGGTCAAGTGGGTTGAGGGCTGCTGAGTGTTCTTGGTCCAGAGGGTGCGGATGTCATCTGTGGGGCTAGTAGGGCGGTCTCTGTTCTGTGGTTGCTTCAGAATCTGGAATGGGAAGGGTCGAGGACGGCGTTCTCTTCAATGAATCGTGTCAGTTTCCTGTTGACTGTTTTCTCTGCAACTTTGGCTGCGAAGGGGAGGAGCACGATGGGCTGATAGTTCTTGAGGTTAGTGGGGCAGCTGTGGGCTTCTTGAGCAGGGGTCTGACTTCTCAACGCTTCCAGTCATCTGGGAAGGTGCCTGTTTTGAAGGTGGTGTTGATCGTGCGTTGTAGTTCGGGTGCGATGACGGCTGTGGCTCTGTGGTAGATGTGAGGGGGGCAGGGGTCGGTGGCTTCCCCCAAGTGGATGCTTTTCTTGGTCGAGACGGTGTCTTCGGCCGGTTGGAGATGGTGGGCTGGCTGGTGTTTCTGGGGGGAGTGGGGCATCTGTGGTGCCTGGTGGATGGTCGATGAAGTTCTCATAGAGGTTTTTAATCTTGAGGTGGAAATAGGTTCCAAGCTTGTTGCAGAGGTCTTGGGATGGGGTGATGTCTGTGGCTTCGCGGGTTGGTGAATTCTTGAATGACACTGATAAGTTCCTTGGAGTTGGTGGAGTTGGCCAGGATTTTGTTGTGGATGAAGTTCCTCTTGGTGGATCTGATCTGGTTGTGGTAGTCCGTCATGGCGTCCTTGTAGGTGGTGTGGTTTTTGGTTGTCTTGGTGTTTCTCCAGTTCTACTCCAGTCGTCTGCAGGTGCGTCTCGCTTCTTGGAGAGTGGTGGTGAATCAGGCGGCTTTCCTAGGGTGTTGTCTGTCAGGGTTGCGTAGCGGGGCAAGCTCGTCTGCGCAGTTGGAGATGCAGGTGTGGAGTTCTCTGGCTGCGACGTTTGCGTCTGGTGCCCAGGTTTGGTTGGCTCTGGTGAGGATGGAGTTAAGTTGCTCGTCGGTAACCTTGCTCCAGTTCCTTCGTGGTGGGCGTGGGGCTGTTTGGGTGCCTTGGGTATGTTGATGGCAAAGTGCACGCAGTGGTGGTGGGCCCATAGCGGCTGCGTTGTGTGGCTGAATTAGATGCTGTTTCCTGCTGTGAAGATAGGGTCGAAGGTGTGTTTTGCTCTGTGGGTCGGTGTGTTGACAAGTTGTTTAGGTCCGATGCTGGCGTGGTTGTCACGAAGGATAGTAGAGTTTGGGTCCCTGGGTTTGTTGAGGTGGAAGTTCAGCTTTCCATTGTGTATGTAGTTTGTTGAGGTGATGGCGTGGGGTGCAATGAAGTCAGTGATGGTGGTGGCGAAGGGGGCCGGGTGTCTAGACGAGGGTTCCTCCGAGTGTGGCTTAGGGGGTGGTCTGGATCTGGAAGTACAGGTGTTCGGCGGAGGGGAAGGTTTCACCGGAGGTGGTGTGGCGGAGGGTGCTCTTGTGGGCGATGGCGAGGCCCCCTCCTAGGTGGTTGGGGCTGTCTTTCCTCTGGATCTTGTATCCGTATGGGATGGCGGTGCTAATGTTGGGGGCGGAGGATGCGTTGGTCCAGGTCTCTGTGAAGAAGCCGGTGTTGTGCGCGAGAGAGTCGAGTAGGTTCCAGATTTCCATGGCGTGTTTGTTTATGGAGCGTACGTTGGGAGGATGCATTTAAGGGTGTCGCCGGTGCTGGCGTCAGCGTGGGTTGGAAGCCGGGGTGGGAGTGAGGGTCTGGCCGCAGTGGAGGCAGGAGAACTGGCCGTGGGTCGTGTTCGGCGAGGCCTGTTGGCATTCTCGAAGTCTTCCAGGGTTGAGAGCGAGGAGGGTGGTGGTGTCACAGCAATGGTTAATGGGAGGTCCAGGATTCCTGGCGCCGGCCGCGATCGGGTCGCGGACGGGTTCTGCGGCTGCCATTAAGGAGAGGAGGGGGAGGAGAGGCTGGGAGGCGGGAGTGGGGGAATTCCGGAGCGGGAGATGCCGCAGGGGCAACAGCGGGGAAAGGAACAGGCAGGCACAAGAAAATAAAAACAGTGGTGGAATTAGAGCAAGACACAGATGGGCACCATAACAGTGGCTCAACGGGGAATAATTAAGAAAAAAAATGGCTGAGAAAGGGTACAGTGGTTGCAGGCAGTCTGGTCCCAGTTGGAGCAGGCAGCAGCCTCGAACCTCCCAAGGAGGAGGTTGGGGTCTGAAGGTAAGAGACGGCACAGCGGAGCTGCGGGGAGAGAGTGGACCTAGACAGAGGGTCGGAGGTCTTACTCTCATTGGCACACACACAGTTCTATCAATTCCTTCAATTGCGACACGCCCTCCACACTCCCGTCTCGGTTACCGACTCTCTTCTGGAATGTAGCCAATTGGAGGTAAAATTCCGATGGACGATTTGGACAGGGGAGGAATCTTCTAGATCTACCGCACCTTTGTTGTTAATACCCCAGGCACTCCAGACAATCTTCAAACCCAATGGGAGGGCTGGGTGCAAACCATCTAAGATAACGACTGGCTCGATGCGCTGATGGCGCCATGGATCATCACAATTTTCTCCAAACTGTGGTTGCTTTAAACATATTATCTATACACTGCCTATCTCTCCCCGGCTCGGCTCCACCGAGTGGGACTTCTCTCTGACCCTATTTGTCCCTGCTGGTGCCGCGCTCCGGCCAATTTCTAGCACATGGTTTGGCTGTGCCATGCATTTCAAAATTTCTGAGCCGCGAATGTGGGGAGCTCAATGAGGTGTTTGTATGGGAGAGCCCTCTCACCCCTGTGTTGATTTTGTTGGAAGTCCTTGAGGGCACTCTGGGGGTTGGCGGGGTAATGAGGACTGATCGGTCCTTCTTGGGAACAGCCCTCTATAGTCAACAAACGTGACATTGCCACACACAGAAAATTGCCTTTACCTCCCACCCTTTCACTTTGGCGCTGAGGGGTGGACTGGTCCACCCTGCAGGGAAAGACTGTCGACGAGGCCACTGGTGTCCCCTCATGCATGGTCTAGTGTGGTGGAAGTGGATAGGCTGATGGCCGTGACTGATGCCAGGAGTGCTGATGCTGGTGGGGTTTTGTATTGTTCTAAGCATTGTTCCCTGTAGGGTGAGCGCATGGGCACCCATGTCTTGTGTGCAGTGCGCGCTCACTTCACGTGAGTTTCACACCGCTGCTTTTGAAACGTGAGCGGCATGAACGACGGTCATTTGCTTGTTGCTGGGAAGCAGTGGCAGTAAACTCGAGAGAGCCTGGCCTACCCAACTCTACTTGCAATGGCACTAGTCAAATCTAGAAATTGCTGTCACAGTAGTGTCAATATCAACAGACGAAGATGAGATTGATCCTGAAGCCCTTTCTGGATCAGAGGACCACTTCTGTTGTGATGCCGCACAGCAAAGAGACAGTGCTTCTTAAAGGTCTCCAGTACAAACAGGGGCCTAAGTGCCCCAAATCGAATTTGGCCTCAAACAGGAGGATGGCAATCCATAACGCCTACATGCGCTTTTTGCACTCCATGATTTCATGACGAAGGCAAGAACAGTATTTGCAAGACCCGCCATGAACAGCCATCCGGAGTTTCCCCGCCTGAGTCTGCAAAATTTCTCTTTGTTGATTTCGCGCTTTTTTTATGTAATATATTTTTCGGTTTAAATAGCCCGAACGCTACCAGAGGTTGCAGCACAGCAAAACAGCAACTTTTATCAAAGCTCCTTGGGTTCAAACAAGGGTCTGAGTGCCCCAAATGGCATTCGGCCTCAAACAGGAGAATCATAATTTGTAGCGTCTACATGCTCTCTTTTCACTCTCTGATTTCATTACGCTTTTCCAAGACCCAACCGTGACCAGCCATGTGGGGTTTCCCTACCCGAGGCTGCAATATTTCTATCTTTGTTGATTTTGCTCTCCTTTCAGCTTATTTTTTCGGTTTCAAATAGCACGACCAGAGGTCATTAGGGCGGCTTATGAGTATTTTCTATACACTGATTTACACACTTATGAGTCATTGTCTCTGTATTTGTGTGTGATGTAAGTGGTTCCGACACCGTACACTGGTATGAGAGGCACTATATAACAAATTAAATACATGTGAGAGAGGGGTTATGGAGAAATGAGGAGCACTGCTGGTGTCATGTAGTTTCTACAAATCTGTATAGGATCTGCGAATTTAGACAACATAAACTAAGGGGTTGGGGTCCAGACTAGTTCCAGACACCCCCAAAGGAAATATTAGCCTTTAGACCTGCTAGCTCACAGTGCCGCTATAATCCCGCTAACCTTACCAAGAAGCAAATAGTTACTGACAACTATTGAACATGGCAAACCCTTGATCCTTCAGGGATCGTGGAAACAGTACAGTACTTTTCGCTCAGTCACTCGTGGTTACTTCTTCTCAGAGAGATATACAGAACAAACTATGGGGACATTTTCAATAAGCATTTATTGAAACAGCGTCATTCTAGTATAAAATACACGTGCTGCGACAACCATTACACAGAAATAGATATATCTACGATTGCAAGCACCAATAGATTAAATAAAAGGAAGAAATCTACCATGATTCTAAAACAGAGAATATATGCAGGCATATAGGTACATGGCAGTAATCAAGCATACTCCTGAGATACATGCCCTAGCTAAGAGTTCTAAGTGTACCTAACATGTATGTAGGTGTGAAGACAAGAATTCCCCTAGGAAAGAGCCAAACCTGTTACCTGATGGGAAAGAACATAGGACCCATCTTGGTCTCGAGTTGGACACCCCGCAAGGAATATCAGACCACTGGGTGCTGGAGTTTCTGCGTGCAGGGACTCCAGCGTCTTGTCAGCTTGGAAGTTTCTCTTTGGTTTGCTCAGTGAAGTTATGGTGCTTATATACCCAAAAGGTACCCTCAGGGGTTCTACTTAAATGTGTAATGGTACTGTTTGCCTGTTGTCCAAGTATGACGATAGCGGCGACCTTTGTACAGAGTTATTATACAGAATATGGTAATCCTGCTCTGTGATACTAAGAATCCTCATGCATAATAAATGAGGCAAATTTAAAAAAAAAATACACCACATTTATTCAGCACATAACTAGGCAAAAGGTCAGCGCCAGAGCCGTTATGTAGAGCAAGGTAGGACAAATGTAGGTAAAAGGTTGTGCAGCTACGGAGTCTTATATTGGGGTACATTGGGGCTCATAACACTGGAGAGTAATAGTAAGGGAATTATTGAAGAGCCCTCACAAAGATGAATCCTGGTACAGTCAATCAACATTACTGGTATTTTCTCTTTTTGAATCTGTTCGCTCAGGTGGACCACCGACCGAATGTTGTTGTCTGCTTGTTCTTTTTCTTTTCAAATTGATCTAGATTGACTTTAAATTTTCTGATTTGATTCACAAAATTCTACTCCTATAACACTTCACGTTTGCATTATTCAAATGCCCAGCTAAGTAAGGCATAATCATACTAACTGACCTGAGACTGTCCCCAAGCATTGAAAAGCCATGGGGACCCCATCTCCAAGGGCCACTAATGAAAACTAAGGGCAGGGGGCATGTAGCCCACCTCCCTGGCCGATTTCAGCCCCAGGGACCTTATCACCTGGGGTTCGGCACGTTTGTTGGTGGAAGAGGTGCACATGGCCCCCCTCGCCTGGCCCCTTTGAGCCCCGTGTGCCCTATCTCTAGGGCCAGACGCATTGTCTTTAGGGAGGGATATGCAGCCCCCCTTCCCAGGCCTATTTTGGCCATAGGAACCTAGAGTTACTTAGGTTGTTTCATAAGGATAGGGAAAATACTGTGTTACTTAAATGCTTCAGCTCCAACACCTTCTAGCTACCATGCGGGGTTCCACAGGGTCCTCGCTCAGTCCCACTCTTTTTAGCTTGTATGTGGCTGAACTTGCCCCGCTGATTCGATCTTTTGGACTATCACTTACCCCTTACGTAGGTGAGACACAAATTGTGCAATCTGCTGTAAATGAGGCTGAACACACCAGCTCTCCGCTTCATAACTGCATGAGAGAAATCGGCGCCTGGATGGTTAGGCACTGTCTCAGTTTCATAACTGCATGAGTGAAATCTGCACCTGGATGGATTGGCACTGCCTAAAATTTAATTTGGATAAGAATTAGCATAGGTTATTCTCTTATGAAATAATCCTCGCTTTTGGACTCCTGATAGCTGTCCATTAGAACTCGGTCCACTCCCAATGCCGACTCCCAAAATCAAGAGTTTGGGAGTGATTCTTGATAATAAACTTAATCTCAGCAAATGAGCAAATGCCACTGTATCCGCCTCTTACAATACGTTAAGGACCATCAAAAAGATTCTTTCTTGTATACCTATCACCTCTAGGAAAACAATCATATCTTCCCTCATCCTTTCTAAAATTGACTATTGCAATGGTTTATAGATCAATCTACAAAAACAATACATTGCAAAATTGCAGGTCCTCCAAAACTCCGCCGCCAGAGTGCTCCTTGAACTCCCTAAACATCGCTCAGTATCCCTTGCCATCAAAGAACTGCACTGGCTCACCATCAGGAATCGGAACAAATTTAAAACCCTCTGGCTCACTTTTAAGGCCTTGCATGGTATGGGTCCCTAATTCCTGAGACAGGCTATCTCCTGGAATACTCCGCGCAGGAACCTCCGATCTTTGGGAACCTATAAAGTGACAACCTTTAGATTCAAGAAAACTAAATGGGGTGGTAGCAGTTTCCTTGCTGGATCCATTAGACACTGGAATCTGCTGCCTCTCCTCATTAGATCTACATCTTTGCTACAGGTTTTCAGAAAACTTTTTAAAACCTGGCTTTTCAATTGTTAACCATCTTGTCCTAAATGGTCTCCCATTTACTCTGTGTAGCCATCAGCGCCAAGACACCCTCGGTTATAAGTTGCGCTATATAATTATTTTTTTTAACATACACTTTAACAAGTATTTCAGCCCTACACTGTAGAGCAGTTTCTTTCACAGTAAAGACAGGGAGAATCCAGAATAACTGTGGATTTTTTTTCAGGCGAGTGACGTAAAATTGTTAACACAATGTATAGTAGACTTTCGAGTCGATGAGATAAAGCAGTTCCAATGCGTCAAACTTAGATTTTTGGTTCTTAGCACCCAAATGAAACACGTGCTTGGAACTAGGTGGGTTATATACACCATTTACATTCTTCTTATGTACTCTCTGCCAATGTCTGCACAGGCCTTTATGAAAAAGTTGGAGAAATACCGCAGTAGACTGATCATGGACCAGGAATGGGAGACCCTGTGGGCAGACACACACAATACATCGATATGCATTAGGAATCAGGAAATCAACTATAAGCTTTTCTTGGTGGCTGGCAATACATCCATCACATCTACCCCCCAGCCAGACAAAGGGTGTTGGAGGAGGAGTGATGGGAGGAGGGACATTATGCACTTTTAGGTGAAGAGCACCAAATGAGCACCCTTTAGGGGAGTCCTAGGAAAATTAGGGAAACGGATGCTAGGATACCACATTCTTCAAGAGCCCTGGGTCAAGGTGCTGGGGCTGAGGCCAGCTGGGCTCAACTGCCTGTCTTACGTTTGATCAGCATTTAATGTGGCAGTGTTTGGGGGCAGCAAAATTAGTGATGGCTTTTCAGTGTAAGAAGCAAGAGCCCCATCTTTCACTTGGTGGTATCACAAACTTTGAAACTGCCTTGCTTTGTAGCGCTCAACTAGTATTTTTAACAGAAGCATTGATGAGTGAGTGTTCAGAATAGTGTAGGAGTGTCTTAAAGGAAAATAGTGAATGCTTTTGCTTCAGAGCTGTGCGGGGGATCTGTGCCTGATGTACACTTACACAGAAAAATGCATTTCAGGATCCTTTGTTAAAATAACCAGGACTGTATATCCTCATTTTACTTAGATGTAAAGGACAGGTTGGTTTTAAATACACATCAGATATGTAACAAAAAGGAGCACTTATTTTACTACCATGGAAATAGTCTGCTCCTGTCATTGTGGTGTCCGGTGCCGGACTTTGATTCAGTTAAATCAAGAGGCATTACGAGGACATGGACTGGGGTGTCAAATACTAAATTGACATTGCATTGGTTTGCAGTTTAGAAATGTTGGTTATAAGCATGCAATCACTATGTCTATAAGCTGGATAGTGTTTCCAAATGGGTAAAACCATGAAACCAGATATTTCAGTATGTATCCCATGTAGAAACATTGCCTTGTGTCTCTCTTGCCTGAAACTCGTATACAAAAGAATCCAGAGAATTTGAGTTAAATAGTAGGTCCCCATCCTATGGAATTCTGGGCTTCTAGCCTGAAGATTCTGTTCCTTGTTGAGAACCTCCACTAGTGTTGTATTCCAACCCGCACATCCAATTGCACCTCTTCTTAGATTTGATGCCAACTGTGCATTAAAGGAGTTGAGATTTTGCTTCTTTGAATTTTACCCTAGATTTGACTACGTCAGTGATGATGGGCCGAGCTGGTGCGATTCAAGCAGCTGTCTCTTTGGAGATGAGCAGCGACGTGATCACCAGCTTCGACATCGCTGTGGAAGGACTCAATGGGCAGCTGCCCAACCTGGATCTGGTGAATCTCTTCAATGCATTCTGCCAGAAGAACAGTCTCCTGTGTACTATCCAAGGGAAGGTGAGATCAGTCATTTTATATTATATATTATTGTACTTATGCAGCTCCTCATGCCCTATTTATGAAAATGAGTGCAGTGCATACAAAAAGCAGAAAGACAGAGCACCCGTGAGCCAAAGGGCAGCACTCCAGCTACCTGAACATGCCCAGTATCCCTATAACAAGGTTTTTGTTTGAAAACATCAGCGCTGGCCACTCAGTACTCATGAATGACTTTATATAAACATGCTAATCTGCTTTTTACCATGTCTAGCCATCATACTCCAAAAGGAAGTTGTCCGTGTTGATTGCTATGGGTGTGTTTGGAATAGATTACAATGTTGGACTGATTGCAAAAATACAAATGATAAAAAGAATATGAAATTGTTTGTGGTGATAGGTATCGAGTCTCATCATGTGTATCAGAGATTGATTTATTTATTGGGAGGTATAGCGGGCAACAGACCTAGATGAGGTGTGTTCGAAGGTGTGGAGAACCTTTTCACCCAATTAGACTGGCCTTCCATAATGAGATCAGTTTCCTTGGCCTCCTGCATTCCCAGACTGCATGGAAAATGTCTTATTCATGGATTCCTTCTGAAGGAGGTTTCAGAAACTTGAACTGGAAACAGCGTACAGAGAATGATTGCAGTTGCGTAGGAAGAAAGAACATCCACACTCCTTTACTTTCCAGGGGACGAATGAGGACCAGTTTGTCAATCGTGGAACAGGAGCCTTGTTGCCGTTCTCGTACAAAATTGAGGGACTCTGTCTTCTGTTCAGGTTACTTTAAAATTGTAGTGCACATGTATGGCCATTGGAAGTTAGATTTGATTTAATAAACAGGCTGCAATTCACACTGTCTTGCTCATACTAACCTCTTCTATTTTGTTATTTTTAACTCGTAAAGATTTCTGAATTCCCAGTCATGCACATTACTGGCCTCTGATTAAACCTCTCTATATTGTCACTGTCTCCTTTTCCAGTTGCAGCGGAATGACTGGGACAACCTGCCCGCGTACATACATAGCCTGCAGACCTTGATGCTGATGGTGCTTAAGCAAGGTTCAGGGAGGCCCCAGGGAGACCATGGCCTCTTCCTGCGCTATCATATTGAGGCCATCACTGTGCGTGGAATAAACAGTTTCCGACAGTACAAGTACGACATGAGCACCATTGGCAAGTGAGTGAAGAACCAACTCCGGGACAGTTTATTGAATTCTTTTTGTTATCCATAGTGAAAATTCTGTTGTTGCATGGTGTGTCGTTGGTTTGTCGCATCATGCGTACGTGTTAAATGATTGATTTGAACCACTTGACATATTTTGAATTTGTGCTTACGAGACTGTATTATGTTCTTTAGACACTTTAGGTTTGGAAGCTACACATGCTTGTGTGGTGCGTCATGGTTGAACATCTCCAAATTCTCCAACATGTGTAGACCGAACATTGGGCCATTATGCATTTTAATATCAGGATTATAATGGCCTTTCTGAAGAATATATAGTCGACTGTGGAAGCTAGTGGGGCAAAAGTGTGCTTGGGAAATGAAAGGCTAATATTGCTGCTGAGACAGGAGAGATTAAGCCTGGTGTAATTGATTGGTGAGAGAGGTCTTTTTTTGTCGTTTTGATGTTGGTAGCAAAGCTGAGTATGCTTTGTATAGTTATACTGGAACCAGTTAGGGTTGGCTAGTCAGGTGTTTGCAGTACATATACACTACCTTGCTTGCTGTCTTTATGAGTAACACATTGAACACAGAGGGTATGAGTTTGCATGGGGGCCAGAAATGAGAGAGACAAGATACGTTATTAAATAGTGGTCTTGAGATCGTCAGAGAAGAGTTTGATATTGGAACTAAATTAGAGTTTTTGTTGTGTCTTGTCCTTTGCTCTGTTGGAGAGGAGCAGCAGACATTCATGGAGAGGAGTGGTTGATGCCCTCTGTGAACATGTTGGAGTGAACAATAGTATCTTTAACCTATCCCTTGGGTCTGAATGAGCACTCAAAGGCTGCATGAGTGTCTAGGAGATCATCGAAAAGTATGAGATTAGATCTAGGGTGACTGAGGTTGGTTTAGGATGTGTCTTTTTTACCACCAGATAGTTTTTAGAGTGGAGGTGAGTGTTAAGATGCTGTTTATGACTATGGTTTCTGTGCTGATGTTGAGTAGTGATGTGGATACCTGTAACTATGATAACATCCCCAATGATTGGCTTCTATTCTATTGATCCTTTTTGCATCATGCACTAGTTATGGTAAGTTTAACTTTTAAAATGCACTTAAAAAATACCTAATTGTCCTAGAAATACATGCTTCCTGCACTTTGTAAATTTAAAAAGACAATTGTTATTGGAGCAAAAACAGAGCTATAAAACCATGCAGAAAAAGGCACAGTTTACACAACTGAAAGTAGAGTGTGTACAAGAACAGTAAACATTGGATCTGAATAGACCAAGAAGTCACCGATTTTATTAACAACTTAGTTTCAGCATTTTTCGAACTGTTAACAGGCACATTTCAGCTCTGAGATGGAGTTCCATATTGAAGGCGTACCAGCAGGAAGCATGTAATCACTGAATGTCACTGTGAGATTTTGGTACAACCAGTCTCGAATGATAAAACAAGTAAGTCTAGGGCCCATGAAGGTTTGGACCACTTAAATAAAGTAACTAGGAAATCACGAGACACCTTGATGTACTGTTCCCTGTTTCTATTATTATATGATTGAATAAGACCTTCTCTTTGACTAGCAGCCAATGCTTCTTCCTAGCGATAGGGTTGATATTAAGATCTGGCTATGCCAGAAATCAGTCTGGCTGGAGCATTCTGCACAATCTACAACCTATCCCGTAGTTTGGCAGGGTCTCTTAGATAAATCACATTGTCGTAGTCAAGCCTAGACTGAAAGATTGACATCTCATTGGTATATGGTGGCACAAACGGGAAGGATTCCCTTGAACTACTTTATTTAGAAATGGCAGCTGCTTGTAACTTGGGCCACCTAGGTTTCTAGTGTGAGGTGACCAAATACTAAGGTGTGATGTTCTATGCGGGGATGTATGCATAACACCACTTAGATGAGTTCCAGCTGGTGAGACTGTTTTGGTGACCGGGATTTCAGTTTTTGTATGAAAAAAAAAGAAAGTTAAACTTAAGAAAGTTGGTTGTCATTACAATTGAATCCATGAAACAACTTGCATTGTAGCCTCATTCATTTTGTCCCTTTTCTTCTCTCCTGTCTGTGAAATGCCAAAGATAGACGATTCCTCATTTTCATACATACAGAACGTGACCCGTCCTGGTGAAGTAACTTAGCAAAGGGATATGTGTAAAGGTTAAATAATAAAGGCAGAGAGCCGAGCCAGTCACCCCAACTAATCTTTCTGGCCTTGGGGAAGAATGGCGATGACAGACTAACTTCTGTTCAAGATGCAGGACCATAACCACAGGAGAACAGACCCTGTAATACTGTGACCTGCAGGTTACATAAAATAAGTACATGTTTATAGTAGGATTTCAACACACAACTTTTCTTTTCAGTGCTGCTAGCCACATGCCCAGTCTGCAATAGCAACAGCCATATGTGCCTTTATCCTATCCAAGTAAGGCTTGTATCAGCAACCTACCTTGGGAGTCAAGTAAACATTAAAACCGACCCCAAGTCATAGCGCCTATTGCGTACGTTGTTTCATGTGATAATACCCTGTGCCATTTGTGTCCTGTAAGACCGTGTTGATTGTGTCAGAAAAGAGGATAATGACTTGCTTGATTCATCATATTTTCTCTCTTGATTGCAGGACCTTAGAAGGAATTTTCCGCAAGCTCAACAACCTGCTGGAGCGCCTCCACCAGTCGTACTTCTTCTACCTCCTGCCTTCCCTCTCCCGTTTTGTTTCTATTGGGGTCTACATGCCAGCACTGGGCTTCCTTGTGCTCATCCTGGTCCTTAAGATATCCTTTTATGGAGCAATAGAACCTTTTGCCTTTGTGCAGTATTGGGCAGCGGAGGGGTTGGGGAAGGATCTGGTTGGGTGATCTGTTCAGCATGCTGTCAAATCCACTTAGAATACAGGATTGGTGATCACTGTAGTGGATTACCACTTCAAACATATTGCTCTGGCCTTAATCTATGTATTAGCAAGCTTCATGCATTAAGTGTGAAGAGCCTTTTTAAGGTCCGGTCTCTTCACATCGAGGTTTTAATATTGGAAAAGTACTGTTTTTCCAATACCAGAAAGCTACAATGTTCCTCTATTATATGTGCATTTGCATAGTAGGCGGGGGATCACCAGAATTGAACACACCAAGAAGCATGCATAAGGAACCAACCACATTCCTCCCGAGTGAGATACCTCATTATTCCTTCCCATGAGAATGCATGCAGAGGCTGCTTTCCACCTCCCACAATGTTCATAACTTCTCATCCAACTTCTCTTTGTACATGTGGACCTTGAGCATTCCCTAGAGTATGCATGAGGTCCCTTCAACCTCTCCATAATGAGCATTAGCCACTAGACACCTTACAAAGTATGTCTGGGTTTCACCCACCTTCAGAACTATATGTTTGCTACTCCCCTTCCAAACTAATCATGTAGTAACGTCCACCAACTAATGTGTGTGTGAGGGACACCGACCAAAGTATGCATGCGCTACCACCCGCCAAAAACATGCATATGTACCTGTGTAGCTCCCAAAGTATATATGATGTGTCAACAACCTACTAGTATGTCCGAGCTGCCATCCACCTAACTAAAGTATGCATGAGCTGCCATTCACTTCTCAAAGTATACTTGAAACCTCTTCCATCATCCCAAAACTACCTTCTTGTCAGCGGACTCAGAGTATGCATAACATGCATTCCACCAAACCAAAATATACATGAGTGTCCTACCACACATCTCCCTGGAGTAAGCATTACCTACCATCAGCCTTTCAAGATTGTGCATGTACTGCTACCCACCTCCTCCTTGGTATGAATGAGACCCCACTCCTGCAGTCTCCTCCTCTGAGTATGCGTAAATTATCCACAACACTTGCATGTGTTTTTTTTCTCTTTCACTACTGTCTTCTTGCTATCTCTTCTTCCCATCTGGTTGGGAATTCCCGGTGCCGCAGATTCCACTCCATTGTATACTTTTCACCAACTGTTACACCCAGAAACTGTTGTTTCTGTGGCCCATTGCCAAAGTATTCTAAATTGAGCAACATGACTGCCTTTAGGACTATCACACAGAACCTCAATTTGCAAACACATTGGGAGGCTACACTAGCTGCAGGTGGCAAAATACTATTTTTAAATGCAAGTTCTTTGTCTAAAGAGTGTGTCGTCGCCAGTTAAAGCCCATTGACAATCGCGCTTCATATATATAGTCCCATTTATCCACTTTGTTCTTCAAATACATTTCTTCTGAAGATTTAACCTATGAATCCTGTCAGACAAGAAGCCAACTACTTTTACCTCTCAACAGTGAGACACTAGAACACTCAGACCTACACCTCTTTGTGCTAGTGTTAACCATGATCTGCTCCATTACAATTTCAAGACATGATTGCTCTCCCTTTCTACTGCTTTTTAAACCCTTTTCCTAAATCCTGAATAGCAGTGCTGGCATTATTGCGATTTACTATAAAAAATGTTCTCGTTCATTCTAATCCCCCATAGATGTTGGTGGGCAATTAGCCAGATCCCTATCATTTCAGTTGTCTTGGTTGCAGTCCATCTGCACTGATAGGACTGGTACTTCAGCACACAACATCTGGAAAATGCAATGTAAAGCCATTTGTGTTTTGGTAAACATTGTAACAGTCTAGAGAGCAAGGTTTCTCTTTTAAAGCCATTGTCACCCCAGGTTCCAGAACCTGCATTAAAAAATACTTCTCATTTTTCAAGCACTCAAAAAAGGAAGCAAAAATAAGGGGTATTCAAGGAAAGGAGACCTAGGGCCTGAATCTTTACCCCTTTGGGACAAATTACTTCAGATCCATTTTTACTACAGAGATTTTCTATTGTGGTTGATCCAGTCCTGAAGTCGTTGCTGCTACCATTTTGTATGCCGGTGCAGACTCAATACATATTTCCTCAGAAGGTGGGAGCCCGACTGATCCCCAACTTTGCAGTTCTTTCCACACAGTGTGGGATCACTCCATTTGGTGCCATAAGCTTCATACTATGTTTCCTCATTACCCCCTTTAATTTTGGTCCAGTGCCACCTGGTGCTTCAAGTTAAAGTCTTTGCCTGAATTGCTTAGGACAAGGAATAGAGCATGGATTAGAGCATTAGGTTACTTAGTTACACAACCACAACACTCATTTGGGTTAGTACCTTGCATTCACCTCGTATGTTGTCTCGGTATCTGGCTTAGCTGCATCAGAAGTACTAAACGCCTTAGTAGTTGGTCAGGCATGAATGATCGGTAAGTACTAACTTCCAAAGTAATTTTGGTAAAGAGTACCAAACAGGCCTCTTGCTCTCAAAGTAAAAAATAAATCCCCTTCAGCCCTGTTCTTTTGGCATGATTTCCACAATGGAATAGTTAAATTTCCCCTTTGCCTTCTCGAAACAAGAGCTTCATTGTCTTGGCACAGTTAGACTCCACTCCAATTAGGTCAGCAAAACATATAGCACTATGGAGCTTGTTGGTTTATTCAACAACTTGTTTAACAAGCATTGGCATAGCCAATAGGTCTCGCTTTTGGGACCTTATAAGTATTTAGTTATGCAGCACAATATCCTTGGTGCAACAACATCAACTGTTGCATGGCTAAACACTTATAAGGTCCCAAAAGCGAGACCTATTGGCTATGCCAATGCTTGTTAGAGTTTGTATGCTTCCATCTTCTCGTGCTTCCCTCTGGTTTAGGGCATGCAGAGGCAGGGTCAGAAGGAGACTGGGCTCCAGAAATGAGTTCCATCCCATTTACAGATGCATCGTAATGTATCACACTGTAACCTAGGCCCCCATTCTCAAAATCACTGTAACCCCTGTGTCATTTTACGTGTGAGGACATATACTCACAGCGGCTGAGAGTGGCTATTCGAGGACAGGGGGCAGTCTTAGATGAAAAACAGCAAATGTGCGAGTTTGTGGGTATTTACAACCTTCTGCAAGCCACGTCCCCATTGTGAATAAGATTAACTCTTGTCAAGGCCATGAGTAATCTATATCCAAGTTGGTAGGGGGGCAATCCCATACCTCAAGTGGTTGTAGAGAAAGAGATTGATCAAGGGGAATCGTATTTCCCTGGTGGAGAAAAACAGAAACACACGTTACAGTTCGGAGCCACTTTTACAAGTATTTTTCACGTGAAAACAAGATTTCACATAATCTTGGGAATTACAAAGTCATTCAAGAGCTATCCATGGACATGTCACTCCACAGCTTAGGAGTTTCCCAGAAGTACTCCTGGCATCCTCTGAGAATTCTAAAAAGCCAGAAATGTATTCCAAACATTGGTTAATGCAATATCTTTCTGAGAGTCCGGTTTCTTATAGAGCCAAGGAGTCCAGCAACAATAAGAGAAAAGAGGAGCACCATGCGACTCTGGGCAATAGCTTGCTTAATTCTCCCGAGGGCCCCCAGCGCCGGGACACCACTTCCGAGGTAGCTGTGCGCTTTACAAATACTCGTATTTCATTTCATTTCATCCGCACGAGGCAGGAAGTTGCAGCACTATGTCTGCAGAGGAGACAGGAAGAACAAATCAGCACATTATTATTACTGGACACTAAAGATGATTTCTTTTACAGCCAGAGAATTATTGTTTTGCACAAATCACTTTACTATAATAACCCTCTATAACAATAAGCATGGGAACTGTTAGTGTAAAATTTAACAAGCCAGTGAGTCGAGTGCGCGAGCTGGCCACCTCTCTTTCCTTCTTTCATTTAGTTGCTTCCCTGTGAAATGGATCCAACAATGAGAGAAGCTGACGAGGAGGGAGTGGGAGAAGGGAGGGGTAGGGGAGGGGATTCACGCGCAGTAAGGCTTTATGAGCCATTACAGAAAGCCAGATGGCCTGTTCACGTCCATGCGCTCGTGAACGCAAGCTGGAGGCCAGCAAAAGCCTTTGTGTAGGACTTTTCAAAGCCCACTACTAAATGTCTCGCAGAGAGAGCAGCGCATGCGCTGGCTCAGCGAGACCTAATAACGTAAGTTCATCGTCTTGAGCATTACATTTTATGGCGCCCAGACCAAGTTCTAGTTGTAGTGCCTCTATTACAACAAAGTTAGGCAGTACCAATGTTTTTTATGACTGCCATCAAAAAGCATTTTTTCTGGTCTTTAATTTTTGTTTGAAATTAACACCTCCTATATTAAGTTAACTTTTACGCATGTAAACTTTCCTGATGGATCAGTCCGGCGCTATCGATTTATGAAAAAAACGTTCTAAACCTTGTAAATAAAAGTCTTTGGATGCAAAATGTTATGCCCCCAACTAATTAACTATTAGTTGTCACACGAAAAATACTAAATCAAGCACCAGCGGTTATTTCAATTCGTCAGAAGGGGAAATATGTGTGCCACTTTTTTGTTTTAAACAGAAGGTAAAGTCTGGAATAATCATATTCACATTCCTGCAACAATGAGTGCGGTTTAGTTCAAAATTGTCAGCAATCTATGTTTGCTGATTGTGGGAAAGCGATTTTAAAACTCGCAGATTTTTGTTATATTTCTTATTCCTCAAGATGCTACAGAAATAAACAACTTATTAATTGGCAACGTCTTCCTTTAATCAGAATAGCTCAAATATAGCCTGATTTGGAGTTGGCTGCTAATGGGAAAACATTCAGAAATCTGGAGGGAATGAGAAATTGCAAGAAGAATTTCCATTGCCATGGTATATTTATGTTGGGGGTAAATTCTTCTGGTGTATTATCCAGGTTTACCATTTTCTCCAACTCCTAATTGGACTTAAAGTCCTGGATATGCCATTTGACATAAAACCTTGATAACCCCATCAGGAAATAAGATGCTGAAAAGAACAGCACATGGCTGGTGTAATAAAAACGAAGTTCTTGTTTCTTTGGTTTGGAAAGTATACTTTATCCCCCTGAGGCTTTTAAAGCCCTGGAAGAGACCGTCTTCTAGCAATAAACAAGTTTGATATAACAGTGACTATCTGTAGCAAACTATATATATATATATATATATATATATATATATATATATATATATATATATATAATATGTGTATATATATATATATGTATATATATATATGTGTATATATATATATATATATATATATATATATATATATATATATATATATTCACTGAAAAAACCATAGGTTATAGACCATATATAGTTAGGATTTAGCATTTAAAAAACCTTATTTTACTCACACAAAACCATTGAAATTCCATATATAGTTAGTTGCACTAACTATATATCGCGCACCCGCAATCCACTGCTGATGATGTCACATATTACATCATTCATGACATGGTCAGTGACATCACTGATGACATCACTGATGACATCTCAAATGACATCACTGATGACATCATCCAGTGACTGTGTGTTTCTGAAAAGTTTAAATATGTTTTACATATTGAAGAATGAGTAGATGTAGAAGTGTCTGGATGAAGGATTTAGTAGGTGAGTGACTGACTGTATGAGTGAGTGATTAAATGTGTCTCACTGAGTGCATGGGTTAGTGACTAAACTGTCTTAATTTGTGCATCATTATGTCTGTTGTTCTGTAAACTGCTGCATGTGTTGGTCAGTAGCTATATGAGTAACTATATGGGTTATTGATTGATTGCCCAAGTATTTGTATGGGAGACTGAGTGTGTGTGTGGCTGGCTGGGAGGTGTGTGACTCTGTGCAGATCAGTGTGTACTTGTATCAATGATTGTATAAGAGAGTAAGTATGTGTTAGTATATGTTTCAAAATGTATGGTGCTCTATGTTTAACTGTATAGATTAGAAAATGGAAGTGTGATTGATTATTTACAGGACTGACTAGGTGTGTGAGTAACTCCATGGATGAGTGGCAGAGTGTGAGTGTCTGTATAGGTGTATGAGTGCATATGATAGTGTTGTAAAGATGAGTGATTGTATGTATGAATGATTGTATGGGTAAATGAGTGGATGTGTGTGTAAACATAGGAATCACTGAGTGCGTATGTAGTAACTAGTATTGGTGTGTCAATGGTTTCAAAAATTATACTCTGTATTTAACACTGGGTGTAACAGAGGTTATATTAAAGTGTGAGGAGATGCATTGTATTGTCACATGAATGATATCATCAGTGATGTGGTCATTGATGTCAAATGAGATGTCATCAGTGATGTCATTTGAGATGTTATCAGTGATGTCATTTGAGATGTCATCAGTGATGTCATCAGTGATGTCATTTGAGATGTCATCAGTGATGTCACTGACCATGTCATGAATGATGTAATATGTGACATCATCAGCAGTGGATTGCGGGTGCGCGATATATAGTTAGTGCAACTAACTATATATGGAATTTCAATGGTTTTGTGTGAGTAAAATAAGGTTTTTTAAATGCTAAATCCTAACTATATATGGTCTATAACCTATGGTTTTTTCAGTGAATTTTCAAGGTTTTGTAAATGCTAATTCCTAACTATATATGGTCTATAACCTATGGTTTTTTCAGTGAATTTCAATGGTTTTTTAATAGCAAATATCATAAGCTGTCGAATGTCAAGTACGTGGTAAGTGAAAACATTTTCGTGTTTATGCACACTGATCTGCTTTGAATGGTGCCCCCCCCCCCCTCATTTCTATTAGGAGTACTCTCTCTTTGCACATAGTGAAGGGTAGTTAACGCAGGCCTTTGCCCCCGTTGTAATACGTCGTGCCTGCTTCTCTCTCCATTTGATTGATTGTTATCCAAGTATTTACTGTTTTAGAATTGGTTCTCTTTGGTTCATTCTCTATTTACAAACAAACACAGAGTCGCAATACTATGTTTAGTCTTTGCAGATAACGAAAAATCGTGTAAAAAGAAAAGGAATCGAGCAAAATCAGTAGGCCACTAATGGGATCTCTTTTTGACCTCGCTAAAATAGAAACATTAGGAACAACCCCTCATGACAAATACAAAACTAGTGAGATGAACTGAACTCCACACAATGATGGCTGCAAAACAGCTCGGCTCCGCCACCCACCCCGCCCAAAATCACGATCAAGAGCGGCTGCCATGATTGGTTGCGGAATGGCCACGACGGAGCTACGAAATGGTGCTGCTCTCATGCTAACCCCAGCTTCAGTCTGAAACATCCAGAAACACTGTAGACTACCAATTCGATCAGTTCCGGTAGCGCCCCAATGTAACCCGGTAGAGAAGAACTAGCCCTCCCCTCTTTGACTGATGGTTCTTGTTGCCTGTCCCTTCTGTTGTCATTTAACAGAACTATTTAGCCTGCTGAAAGGGGTTGTGTTCCGACCGCTGGTTGGTGGAGACATTTTGACTATATTCTGGACCTGCGTTGTCGCGTAATGCGTCATATGACGCGCCGCGTTAGCGCATCCGGAAGTCATCCGGGGCGCGCAGCGCGTAACGTAAGCATAACAAGTCATGTGACTTGTTAATAAAACTTTTCATTGGTTCATTTTACTTTTCTTATTCTAATGATGAAAGGCTTGGTCATATGACCTAAAAATTACGCTTTTTATTACTTCCGAACATTATTTTTTCTTAAATATATGTTATAATGTTCCAGGCTAATGTACTTTCCCGGAAAATTTACAACTGTCCTGCAAGTAAAATATATTCTTTTTTCGAGAAAAAGAGCGTTTCTTCGTCCCATGACGGAGCCGTTGAGCAAAAGAGGGTCGACCTGCTGTCTTAGTTGCCGATACGCCTGAATATGAGATTCTTATCGATCACTTTATGTTGCAGGAGTAGAAAACACAACAGCCCTTGACCATTTATCTTTACTGCGTTCCTTCGTATTATACCTTTTACCCTTCATGTAATTGGTCTGCTTTTTTTCACTTGCCTTTTAATGATTCTAAAACAGTGACTATTATTAAAAACTTTACCAATGTATATACTACTACCATGTTTTCTTTTAAAAACCTTTATTGTGAAAATTTCATTATACAAATACGAGCCTATAACCACGTGGGCCGGCCACGGAGCAAACTGTAATCGTATATGATGAGTAGACATTTACACTGTAGAGGAACGTAACGGGCGGGCCATTAGGTTGCAAGAACTAAGGTGTCTAACAGTTACGGAATCGGTGGACGTACATTTTATAATTAAAATACGACAGGGCCAGTTACAATAAAATTATCTAGATATACATTTGCGGGCAAGTACCATGGGTGACGTTAATTCGAACTTTCAATAGTACAGTAATCAATAACACATCAGAACTTAATATCAATAGGGATGTCGAAATATTCAATCAATTCTCGTCCCCGCCCGCCATGTGCTTCAAAACTGCATACGTATCTCGTGATTTCAAGGTCCTGCAACCAGTACACAACAAGGAGTTACGAGTCCCATTTATTCCGGCGCGAGGACGGGCAGGTCCAGGATATAGTCAAAATGTCTCTACCAACCATCGACTATGATGATGTTCATATGCTGTATTTATTAGAGTAACACTCATCTGTCCACATGAAATTAATTTGCCACAATCTAAACATGTCATTTTAATCTTTCCAAAGTTCTTCTAAATATTTGGGACCGTTTCCCTTGCCTCTGATGCTGTCAGTGCCACTTCTTTGATGAATGTACTAGCAGGTCAGGGGTTCTCCTCCAAATCTCTCTTTTATGCAGCACTATAATTAATTGGTGCCACCTCTCCATATGACGATGCATGGTATAGTTACCATAACTATATATTTTTTTCGTTTTTTCGGTTCCTCTGGAGAGTTCATCGTGGCAGATGAAGCGTGTAACGTACCGGGCATTTACCTTTTTTTGCATGTACAGGAAAGGAAAAAAAATCGAGCGTCCGAGTTCTAAGGTGTCCCAGGGCCATTTTAGTGGACCAGGCCCAAATCCAAAGAACAGGCCGCCATTTTGAGAGTCCTGTTGCAGCCGCCTGTCGCTGTACCATCAAGAGCAGCCGAAACTCAGCTGAATGGCAACTGAAACGGTAAAGGGGCGCCCCACTACAGCAGACGAGCCTCCACCTAGGAAGGCCCGTTCACGCCGCCTCCCCCCCCCCCCCCTTCGGGCACCCCACGCCGTTATTCGGAGCAGTATTGTAGGATGGCCACACCAGTGCGGCAACTTGCTAGACATCACCTCGGTGGTAACCGAATCTCAGCGCCTTGTGGTGTCTTCTATTCAGAAAACATTGTTGTGCTGCCTTCGACCTATTCGCCGCAAGTGCACACGTAACTCAGCTGCATAGCTTGCTAGACACCACCTCGGTGCTAACCGAATCTCAGCGCCTTGTGGTCTCTTCTATTCCAAAAATATTGTTGCGCTGCCTTTGGCCCCATTCGCACATCGGTCCGCTACTGCCGCCATCTCACAGGCCAACGGGGCGCCCCACGCCGACTTTCAGCATTGTAGGATGGCCACACCAGTGCACCTTACTAGACACCACCTCGGTGCCATCCGGATCTTGGCATCTCAGCGCCTTGTGGTGTCTTCTATTCAGAAAATATTGTTGCGCTGCCTTTGGCCCCATTCGCACATCGGTCCGCTACTGACGCCATCTCACAGGCTAATGGAGCGCCCCACGCCGAGTTTCAGCATTGTAGGATGGCCACACCAGTACAGCAACTTGCTAGACATCACCTCGGTGCCATCCGGATCTTGGCATCTCAGCGCCTTGTGGTGTCTTCTAGTCAGAAAATATTGTTGCGCTGCCTTTGGCCCCATTCGCACATCGGTCCGCTACTGACGCCATCTCACAGGCTAATGGGGCGCCCCACGCCGAGTTTCAGCATTGTAGGATGACCACACCAGTACAGCAACTTGCTAGACATCACCTCGGTGCCATCCGGATCTCGGCGCCCCACTGCAGATGAAGTGCCTCTCAACTATGAAACCACCACGGTGACATCCGGATCTTGGCGCCTTGTGCTGGTTCCGGCCTATTCACACATCGGTCCGCTACTGACGCCATCTCACAGGCTAATGGGGCGCCCCACGCCGAGTTTCAGCATTGTAGGATGACCACACCAGTACAGCAACTTGCTAGACATCACCTCGGTGCCATCCGGATCTTGGCATCTCAACGCCTAGTGGTATCTTCCATACAGAAAATATTGTTGCGCTGCCTTTGGCCCCATTCGCACATCGGTCCGCTACTGACGCCATCTCACAGGCCAACGGGGCGCCCCACGCCGACTTTTACCATTGTAGGATGGCCACACCAGTACCACAACTTGCTAGACACCACCTCGGTGCCATCCGAATCTTGGCATCTCAGCGCCTTGTGGTGTCTTCTAGTCAGAAAATATTGTTGCGCTGCCTTTGGCCCCATTCGCACATCGGTCCGCTACTGACGCCATCTCACAGGCCAACGGGGCGCCCCACGCCGACTTTCAACATTGTAGGATGGCCACACCAGTGCGGCAACTTACTAGACACCACCTCGGTGCCATCCGGATCTTGGCGCGTTGTGCTGCCTTCGGCCTATTCGCACATCGGTCCGCTACTGACGCAAACTCACAGGCCAACGGGGCGCCCCACGCCGACTTTCAGCATTGTAGGATGGCCACACCAGTGCTGCAACTTGCTGGACACCACCTCGGTGCCATCCGGATCTTGGCGCGTTGTGTTGCCTTCGGCCTATTCGCACATCGGTCCGCTACTGACGCCGCCTCACGTGCCAACGTATTTTCTCCGCATTTTATACCCTATGCCGCATAACAGGTCATGTGACTTGTTTATAAAACTTTTCATTGGTTCATTTAACTTTTGGTTTCCTAATGATGGAAGGCTTGATCATATGACCTAAAAACAACACTTTTCATTGGATGAAAATTTTTTTTTTTCCCCAACGATGAAAGCCCCACCTTGTTTCTGGATGTTTCAGACTGAAGCTGGCGTCAGCATGAGAGCACCACCATCTCGTAGCTCCGTCGTGGTCATTCCGCGAGCAATCATGGCAGCCGCTCCCCACCAGAAGCCTACAGGAGTCGGGGGCCCCCAAAACTTTTGATGAATCCTCAAGGCGGAGGGGACGCTTTCGAGAATGGGGTCCAAGACCTAGCAGACAAGCGTCCGATTTCCAAGGTGTCCCAGGGCCATTTCAGTGGACCAGGCCCAAAAAGGAAACAGCCTGCCGCCATTTTGAGAGTCCTGTGACAGCCGCCTATCGCTGCACCGCAAGAGTGGGCGCAACTCAGCTGAATTGCGGCTTTTGACACAGTGGACCAAAAGCGGACGGAATGGCAACTGAAACGGTAAAGGGGCGCCCCACTACAACAGACGAGACTCCACCTGGAGAGGCCCGTTCACGCCGCCTCCCCCGGGGCGCCCCACGCCGTTATTCGGAGCAGCATTGTAGGATACCAAAACCAGTGCGGCAACTTACTGGACATCACCTTGGTGCCATCGTTCTGCTGCCTTGGAACTATTCGCACAACAGTTTGCTACTGATGACCCACCCCCCGCGACGCCCCACGCCAGAAATCTGGACGTTGTGCTGCGTTGGGACTATTCGCACAGCCGACCGCTACTTCGTTGTTTTTCCCTAAAAATGTTTATATGTTATTACTGTTTTTGTTTTCTTGTATATATTTATAAGTTATTAAAGTTTTATAATCTTACTACTTTGTTGGAGTGCTATATATTTTTAATGTGACACATAATTGTAAAAACTTTGATGTACAAAGAGTCATCCCTGGAATCTTCCGCTTCAGGCTCGGTCCCCTCCCCAATCACAATACAGGATGGTTTTCAGATAATAGGAACGCGTCTGCTGTGACGGATCTCATCGAGTGTGGGCCTTGATCTACTATAACTCCTTTGAAGAGGGGTGATTCTTTACAGCTGGGGCCATAAACTACATCTGCAGGGCTAGCTGATACCCTAGGACCGGCCTGGACAATCGGACACAGAGGAAAAGGAGTGTCAGAGGGTGCGGTAGTGAATAGGGCGAAAGGGAGGTGTCGGGCGGACACAGGGTGTGATTCTCAGGGAAGAGCAGCGCAGATGGGGGGTGGTTTATTACCCATGCATAAGACAGAGAGCGGGGGTGACCACTGCCTGGGGGAGATGCTTGCGAGGGTGGGGAGCCATGCTAAGGATCGACAGCGTGCAGAGAGTGGGTCTGGTCAAGGCATCTAAAATGACTGCCGTGCACGACAAAAGTGTGGCATTTGAAAAAAGGCAAGATGGCGCAGACAATGTTTTTCAACACTTCCTGATTTCCTTCGAATCGAACGTTAACAGACGTTGGGGCATATTACCAAAGTTAAGCGATATTTATCCCTAACGATGCTTAGCAACAAATGTTTTACCGCTAAGCATCTTCAGAAATTATCGCAGATAAACCTTGCTATTATCAAGGTTTATCGCAAATACGATAAAAAACGACCGCAATGCATTAATATCGCTGAAAACTCAGCGATAATTATGCATTACCGAGCTAATGCTCTTAGCCATGTTATCCACCTCCCATTGGATAACATGGCTAAAAACTGCTCAGGGCAGGTGGTAGCTTTTGGAGATATTCGCGCTTATCGCGAATATTTCCAAAAGTTGGTAATAGGAGATAGCGATGTTAGCGACTGTTTCCAGTCGCTAACATCTTGGCATGCCCACTTTGCATGTCATTAGTGATAAATATCACTCACATGCAAAGTGGGGCCCAAGATGGTCGCTATCTCCTACTAGCCGTCGCTAACTGGTGTTAGCAACAGCTAGGTAATACAGAGATAATTTTATCTCCGCGAAGCGGAGCGCTGTTACAGATATATATCTTGTTTTTGAACGTTAATTTCTCAAAATCCACTGAAGCACATATATTGAGACCTAGCAAAGGCACATCGAGCTACCAGTCCCTACAATTTTGCCAAGTTTCGTGCAAATCCATTCAGCCGTTTTATTATTATTATTTTTTTTTTTTGCCCCGCGGGGCCCTTTTAAAACCTCCACATCAAACCTAAGAGGTCAAGGAGGATCTACTATGCCCCCTTATGGTCATTTGCCCCTTCGCTTTGGCCTCCTCTTGTCTCTCGATCCTACCGAGAGACAAGATGGCGGCCGCTACGGACTGTTTGCAATGTTTACAGACGCCGGAGAACCAATCAGCTTCGCAAAAATCCGTTACGCGAAGCGGAGCGCTGTTACAGATATATATCTTTTTTTGAACGTTAATTTCTCAAAATCCACTGGAGCACATATATTGAGACCTAGCAAAGGCACATCGGGCTACCAGTCCCTAATATTTTACCAAGTTTCGTGCAAATCCATTCAGCCGTTTTATTATTATTATTTATTTTTTTTTGCCCCGCGGGGCCCTTTTAAAACCTCCACATCAAACCTAGGGGGTCAGCGAGGATCTACTATGCCCCCTTATGGTCATTTGCCCCTTCGCTTTGGCCTCCTCTTGTCTCTCGATCCTACCGAGAGACAAGATGGCGGCCGCTACGGACTGTTTGGAATGTTCACAGACGCCGGAGAACCAATCAGCTTCGCTTCACAAAGCTCCGTACCGCGTAAAGTCCGCGAACCGGAGCGCTGCCCGGTCCGCTGTTACAGATATATATCTTTTTTTGAACGTTAATTTCTCAAAATCCACTGAAGCACATATATTGAGACCTAGCAAAGGCACATCGGGCTACCAGTCCCTACAATTTTGCCAAGTTTCGTGCAAATCCATTCAGCCGTTCGGGCTAAAAGTGAGGCCAACCGCCCTATGGAAAACTCAATGTTAAAAACACGTTTTGGGACCCCCCTTTTTTCTCGGCCCCCCCTTGACGAACCCCCCCCAAATTTTCAAGGGCTGCTCAGAAACAAAATGTGCCATTTTCCTGAAAATTTCAGCCAATTCCGTCCACAAACGCCAAAGTTATTAGACATAGAATTTTCAAAAATCCCATAGAGAAAAAATCCTGGCGACGGCCAGTAGGTATATATAGTTAGGATTTTTTCTCTATGGGATTTTTGAAAATTCTATGTCGAATAACTTTGGCGTTTGTGGACGGAATTGGCTGAAATTTTTAGGAAAATGGCACATTTTGTTTCTGAGCAGCCCTTGAAAATTTGGGGGGGGTTCGTCAAGGGGGGGCCGAGAAAAAAGGGGGGTCCCAAAACGTGTTTTTAACATTGAGTTTTCCATAGGGCGGTTGGCCTCACTTTTAGCCCGAACGGCTGAATGGATTTGCACGAAACTTGGCAAAATTGTAGGGACTGGTAGCCCGATGTGCCTTTGCTAGGTCTCAATATATGTGCTTCAGTGGATTTTGAGAAATTAACGTTCAAAAAAAGATATATATCTGTAACAGCGGACCGGGCAGCGCACCGGTTCGCGGACTTTACGCGGTACGGAGCTTTGTGAAGCGAAGCTGATTGGTTCTCCGGCGTCTGTGAACATTCCAAACAGTCCGTAGCGGCCGCCATCTTGTCTCTCGGTAGGATCGAGAGACAAGAGGAGGCCAAAGCGAAGGGGCAAATGACCATAAGGGGGCATAGTAGATCCTCGCTGACCCCCTAGGTTTGATGTGGAGGTTTTAAAAGGGCCCCGCGGGGCAAAAAAAATAAATAATAATAATAATCGAACGGCTGAATGGATTTACACGAAACTTGGTAAAATATTAGGGACTGGTAGCCCGATGTGCCTTTGCTAGGTCTCAATATATGTGCTCCAGTGGATTTTGAGAAATTAACGTTCAAAAAAAGATATATATCTGTAACAGCGCTCCGCTTCGCGTAACGGAGGTTTGCGAAGCTGATTGGTTCTCCGGCGTCTGTAAACATTGCAAACAGTCCGTAGCGGCCGCCATCTTGTCTCTCGATAGGATCGAGAGACAAGAGGAGGCCAAAGCGAAGGGGCAAATGACCATAAGGGGGCATAGTAGATCCTCCTTGACCTCTTAGGTTTGATGTGGAGGTTTTAAAAGGGCCCCGCGGGGCAAAAAAAAAAATAATAATAATAATCGAACGGCTGAATGGATTTGCACGAAACTTGGCAAAATTGTAGGGACTGGTAGCTCGATGTGCCTTTGCTAGGTCTCAATATATGTGCTTCAGTGGATTTTGAGAAATTAACGTTCAAAAACAAGATATATATCTGTAACAGCGCTCCGCTTCGCGGAGATAAAATTATCTCTGTATTACCTAGCTGTTGCTAACACCAGTTAGTGAAGGCTAGTAGGAGATAGCGACCATCTTGGGCCCCACTTTGCATGTGAGTGATATTTATCACTAATGACATGCAAAGTGGGCATGCCAAGATGTTAGCGACTGGAAACAGTCGCTAACATCGCTATCTCCTATTACCAACTTTTGGAAATATTCGCGATAAGCGCGAATATCTCCAAAAGCTACCACCTGCCCTGAGCAGTTTTTAGCCATGTTATCCAATGGGAGGTGGATAACATGGCTAAGAGCATTAGCTCGGTAATGCATGAATATCGCTGAGTTTTCAGCGATATTAATGCATTGCGGTCGTTTTTTATCGTATTTGCGATAAACCTTGATAATAGCAAGGTTTATCTGCGATAATTTCTGAAGATGCTTAGCGGTAAAAAAATTTGTTGCTAAGCATCGTTAGGGATAAATATCGCTTAACTTTGGTAATATGCCCCAACGTCTGTTAACGTTCGATTCGAAGGAAATCAGGAAGTGTTGAAAAACATTGTCTGCGCCATCTTGCCTTTTTTCAAATGCCACACTTTTGTCGTGCACGGCAGTCATTTTAGATGCCTTGACCAGACCCACTCTCTGCACGCTGTCGATCCTTAGCATGGCTCCCCACCCTCGCAAGCATCTCCCCCAGGCAGTGGTCACTCCCGCTCTCTGTCTTATGCATGGGTAATAAACCACCCCCCATCTGCGCTGCTCTTCACTGAGAATCACACCCTGTGCCCGCCCGACACCTCCCTTTCGCCCTATTCACTACCGCACCCTCTGACACTCCTTTTCCTCTGTGTCCGATTGTCCAGGCCGGTCCTAGGGTATCAGCTAGCCCTGCAGATGTAGTTTATGGCCCCAGCTGTAAAGAATCACCCCTCTTCAAAGGAGTTATAGTAGATCAAGGCCCACACTCGATGAGATCCGTCACAGCAGACGCGTTCCTATTATCTGAAAACCATCCTGTATTGTGATTGGGGAGGGGACCGAGCCTGAAGCGGAAGATTCCAGGGATGACTCTTTGTACATCAAAGTTTTTACAATTATGTGTCACATTAAAAATATATAGCACTCCAACAAAGTAGTAAGATTATAAAACTTTAATAACTTATAAATATATACAAGAAAACAAAAACAGTAATAACATATAAACATTTTTAGGGAAAAACAACGAAGTAGCGGTCGGCTGTGTGAATAGTCCCAACGCAGCACAACGTCCAGATTTCACTGATTTCGGCATCCGGCGTGGGGCGTCGCGGGGGGCGGGTCATCAGTAGCAAACTGTTGTGCGAATAGTTCCAAGGCAGCAGAACGATGGCACCAAGGTGATGTCCAGTAAGTTGCCGCACTGGTTTTGGTATCCTACAATGCTGCTCCGAATAACGGCGTGGGGCGCCCCGGGGGAGGCGGCGTGAACGGGCCTCTCCAGGTGGAGTCTCGTCTGTTGTAGTGGGGCGCCCCTTTACCGTTTCAGTTGCCATTCCGTCCGCTTTTGGTCCACTGTGTCAAAAGCCGCAATTCAGCTGAGTTGCGCCCACTCTTGCGGTGCAGCGATAGGCGGCTGTCACAGGACTCTCAAAATGGCGGCAGGCTGTTTCCTTTTTGGGCCTGGTCCACTGAAATGGCCCTGGGACACCTTGGAAATCGGACGCTTGTCTGCTAGGTCTTGGACCCCATTCTCGAAAGCGTCCCCTCCGCCTTGAGGATTCATCAAAAGTTTTGGGGGCCCCCGACTCCTGCAGGCTTCTGGTGGGGAGCGGCTGCCATGATTGCTCGCGGAATGACTACGACGGAGCCACGAGATGGTGGTGCTTTCATGGTGACGCCAGCTTCAGTCTGAAACATCCAGAAACAAGGTGGGGCTTTCATCGTTTGGGGGAAAAAAAAAAGTTTTCATCCAATGAAAAGTGTTGTTTTTAGGTCATATGATCAAGCCTTCCATCATTAGGAAACCAAAAGTAAAATGAACCAATGAAAAGTTTTATAAACAAGTCACATGACCTGTTATGCGGCATAGGGTATAAAATGCGGAGAAAATACGTTGGCACGTGAGGCGGCGTCAGTAGCGGACCGATGTGCGAATAGGCCGAAGGCAACACAACGCGCCAAGATCCGGATGGCACCGAGGTGGTGTCCAGCAAGTTGCAGCACTGGTGTGGCCATCCTACAATGCTGAAAGTCGGCGTGGAGCGCCCTGTTGGCCTGTGAGTTCGCGTCAGTAGCGGACCGATGTGCGAATAGGCCGAAGGCAGCACAACGCGCCAAGATCCGGATGGCACCGAGGTGGTGTCCAGCAAGTTGTCGCACTGGTGTGGCCATCCTACAATGCTGAAAGTCGGCGTGGGGCGCCCCATTAGCCTGTGAGATGGCGTCAGTAGCGGACCGATGTGCGAATGGGGCCAAAGGCAGCGCAACAATATTTTCTGAATAGAAGACACCACAAGGCGCTGAGATGCCAAGATCCGGATGGCACCGAGGTGGTGTCTAGCAAGTTGTGGCACTGGTGTGGCCATCCTACAATGGTAAAAGTCGGCGTGGGGCGCCCCATTAGCCTGTGAGATGGCGTCAGTAGCGGACCGATGTGTGAATAGGCCGGAACCAGCACAAGGCGCCAAGATCCGGATGGCACCGTGGTGGTTTCATAGTTGAGAGGCACTTCATCTGCAGTGGGGCGCCGAGATCCGGATGGCACCGAGGTGATGTCTAGCAAGTTGCTGTACTGGTGTGGCCATCCTACAATGCTGAAAGTCGGCGTGGGGCGCCCCATTAGCCTGTGAGATGGCGTCAGTAGCGGACCGATGTGCGAATGGGGCCAAAGGCAGCGCAACAATATTTTCTGTATGGAAGATACCACTAGGCGTTGAGATGCGAAGATCCGGATGGCACCGAGGTGATGTCTAGCAAGTTGCTGTACTGGTGTGGTCATCCTACAATGCTGAAACTCGGCGTGGGGCGCCCCATTAGCCTGTGAGATGGCGTCAGTAGCGGACCGATGTGCGAATGGGGCCAAAGGCAGTGCAACAATATTTTCTGAAGAGAAGACACCAAAAGGCGCTGAGATTCCAAGATCCGGATGGCACCGAGGTGGTGTCTAGCAAGCTATGCAGCTGAGTTGCGTGCGCACTTGCGGCGAATAGGTCGAAGGCAGCACAACAATGTTTTCTGAATAGAAGACACCACAAGGCGCTGAGATTCGGTTACCACCGAGGTGATGTCTAGCAAGTTGCCGCACTGGTGTGGCCATCCTACAATACTGCTCCGAATAACGGCGTGGGGTGCCCGAAGGGGGGGGGGGGGGCGGCGTGAACGGGCCTTCCTAGGTGGAGGCTCGTCTGCTGTAGTGGGGCGCCCCTTTACCGTTTCAGTTGCCATTCAGCTGAGTTTCGGCTGCTCTTGATGCTACAGCGACAGGCGGCTGCAACAGGACTCTCAAAATGGCGGCTTGTTCTTTGGATTTGGGCCTGGTCTACTAAAATGGCCCTGGGACACTTTAGAACTCGGACGCTCGATTTTTTTTTTTCCTTTCCTGTACATGCAAAAAAAGGTAAATGCCCGGTACTTTACACGCTTCATCTGCCACGATGTACTCTCCAGAGGAACCGAAAAAAAATATAGTTATGGTAACTATACCATGCATCGTCATATGGAGAGGTGGCACCAATTAATTATAGTGCTGCATAAAAGAGATTTGGAGGAGAACCCCCGACCTGCCAGTACATTCATCAAAGAAGTGGCACTGACAGCATCAGAGGCAAGGGAAATGGTCCCAAATATTTAGAACTTTGGAAAGATTAAAATGACATGTTTAGATTGTGGCAAATTAATTTCATGTGGACAGATGAGCGTTACTCTAATAAATACAGCATATGAACATCATCATAGTCGATGGTTGGTAGAGACATTTTGACTATATCCTTGACCTGCCCGTCCTCGCCCAAAATGGCGCCGGAATAAATGGGACTCGTAACTCCTTGTTGTGTACTGGTTGCAGAACCTTGAAATCACGAGATACGTATGCAGTTTTGAAGCTTATGGCGGGCGGGGACGAGAATTGATTGAATATTTCGACATCCCTATTGATATTAAGTTCTGATGTGTAATTGATTACTGTACTATTGAAAGTTCGAATTAACGTCACCCATGGTACTTGCCCGCAAATGTATATCTAGATAATTTTATTGTAACTGGCCCTGTCGTATTTTAATTATAAAATGTACGTCCACCGATTCCGCAACTGTTAGACACCTTAGTTCTTGCAACCTAATGGCCCGCCCGTTACGTTCCTCTACAGTGTAAATGTCTACTCATCATATACGATTACAGTTTGCTCCGTGGCCGGCCCACGTGGTTATAGGCTCGTATTTGTATAATGAAATTTTCACAATAAAGGTTTTTAAAAGAAAACATGGTAGTAGTATATACATTGGTAAAGTTTTTAATAATAGTCACTGTTTTAGAATCATTAAAAGGCAAGTGAAATAAAGCAGACCAATTACATGAAGGGTAAAAGGTATAATACGCAGGAACGCAGTAAAGATAAATGGTCAAGGGCTGTTGTGTTTTCTACTCCTGCAACATAAAGTGATCGATAAGAATCTCATATTCAGGCGTATCGGCGACTAAGACAGCAGGTCGACCCTCTTTTGCTCAACGGCTCCGTCATGGGACGAAGAAACGCTCTTTTTCTCGAAAAAAGAATATATTTTACTTGCAGGACAGTTGTAAATTTTCCGGGAAAGTACATTAGCCTGGAACATTATAACATATATTTAAGAAAAAATAATGTTCGGAAGTAATAAAAAGCGTAATTTTTAGGTCATATGACCAAGCCTTTCATCATTAGAATAAGAAAAGTAAAATGAACCAATGAAAAGTTTTATTAACAAGTCACATGACTTGTTATGCTTACGTTACGCGCTGCGCGTCGCGCCCCGGATGACTTCCGGATGCGCTAACGCGGCGCGTCATATGACGCATTACGCGACAACGCAGGTCCAGAATATAGTCAAAATGTCTCCACCAACCAGCGGTCGGAACACAACCCCTTTCAGCAGGCTAAATAGTTCTGTTAAATGACAACAGAAGGGACAGGCAACAAGAACCATCAGTCAAAGAGGGGAGGGCTAGTTCTTCTCTACCGGGTTACATTGGGGCGCTACCGGAACTGATCGAATTGGTAGTCTACAGTGTTTCTGGATGTTTCAGACTGAAGCTGGGGTTAGCATGAGAGCACCACCATTTCGTAGCTCCGTCGTGGCCATTCCGCAACCAATCATGGCAGCCGCTCTTTATCGTTATTTTGGGCGGGGTGGGTGGCGGAGCCGAGCTGTTTTGCAGCCATCATTGTGTGGAGTTCAGTTCATCTCACTAGTTTTGTATTTGTCATGAGGGGTTGTTCCTAATGTTTCTATTTTAGCGAGGTCAAAAAGAGATCCCATTAGTGGCCTACTGATTTTGCTCGATTCCTTTTCTTTTTTTTTTTACACGATTTTTCGTTATCTGCAAAGACTAAACAGAGTATTGCGACTCTGTGTTTGTTTGTAAATAGAGAATGAACCAAAGAGAACCAATTCTAAAACAGTAAATACTTGGATAACAATCAATCAAATGGAGAGAGAAGCAGGCACGACGTATTACAACGGGGGCAAAGGCCTGCGTTAACTACCTTTCACTATCTGCAAAGAGAGAGTACTCCTAATAGAAATGAGGGGGGGGGCACCATTCAAAGCAGATCAGTGTGCATAAACACGAAAATGTTTTCACTTACCACGTACTTGACATTCGACAGCTTATGATATTTGCTATTAAAAAACCATTGAAATTCACTGAAAAAACCATAGGTTATAGACCATATATAGTTAGGAATTAGCATTTACAAAACCTTGAAAATTCACTGAAAAAACCATAGGTTATAGACCATATATAGTTAGGAATTAGCATTTAAAAAACCTTATTTTACTCACACAAAACCATTGAAATTCCATATATAGTTAGTTGCACTAACTATATATCGCGCACCCGCAATCCACTGCTGATGATGTCACATATTACATCATTCATGACATGGTCAGTGACATCACTGATGACATCACTGATGACATCTCAAATGACATCACTGATGACATCTCATTTGACATCAATGACCACATCACTGATGATATCATTCATGTGACAATACAATGCATCTCCTCACATTTTAATATAACCTCTGTTTCACCCAGTGTTAAATACAGAGTATAATTTTTGAAACCATTGACACACCAATACTAGTTACTACATACGCACTCACTGATTCCTACGTCTACACACACATTCACTCATTCACCCATACAATCATTCATACATACAATCACTCATCTTTACAACACTATCATATGCACTCATACACCTATACAGACACTCACACTCTGCCACTCATCCATGGAGTTACTCACACACCTAGTCAGTCCTGTAAAGAATCAATCACACTTCCATTTTCTTGTCTATACAGTTAAACATAGAGCACCTTACATTTTCAAACATATACTAACACATACTTACTCTCTTATACAATCATTGATACAAGTACACACTGATCTGCACAGAGTCACACACCTCCCAGCCAGCCACACACACACTCAGTCTCCCATACAAATACTTGGACAATCAATCAATAACCCATATAGTTAATCATATAGCTACTGATCAACACATGCAGCAGTTTACAGAACAACAGACATAATGATGCACAAATTAAGACAGTTTAGTCACTAACCCATGCACTCAGTGAGACACATTTAATCACTCACTCATACATTCAGTCACGCACCTACTAAATCCTTCGTCCAGACACTTATACATCTACTCATTCTTCAATATGTAAAACATATTTAAACTTTACAGAAACACACAGTCACTGGATGATGTCATCAGTGATGTCATTTGAGATGTCATCAGTGATGTCATCAGTGATGTCACTGACCATGTCATGAATGATGTAATATGTGACATCATCAGCAGTGGATTGCGGGTGCGCGATATATAGTTAGTGCAACTAACTATATATGGAATTTCAATGGTTTTGTGTGAGTAAAATAAGGTTTTTTAAATGCTAATTCCTAACTATATATGGTCTATAACCTATGGTTTTTTCAGTGAATATATATATATATATATATATATATATATATATATATATATATATATATATATATATCCAAAAAGATGTACACTGTGTGGAGAGTCCAGGCAAACCCTTAAGGAATTACAGATGTGCAAATGACACCCCAAATGCTCTATTGTGGTAGTGTGGGCGAGCAGTTGGGCATATTAGAGGGTATTGCGGAACACTTATTAGACACACAAAAGCAGAAAGTGAGACCACACTCTTAAGAAATCCGACAAATTTATAAATATAACAAATGCTTTTATATAAATTTAGATACAAAGATCATCGGAATTGGGTAAGTACTTTTCGAGTTATACATTTTTACAGTTTTCAAAAGTGGACACTGCATTTTCGGGATCAGTAATGTTATCCTATGGTGGAAAAATATGTATTACATTCGAGCACTTGTCAGCGGCTTATGGGACTGTTATTCTGGACTTAAGCTGAGTATAGGGCAAGGTCTATGGACACACCCGCATGTCACCTCAGGAGGCTCTGGGGCATCTGGGTGCAGAGGTGTGTCACGGCATTGGCAGTCCCATTCATTTCAATGGGAGAAAGGTGCAGTTACAAAGAGGCTGCAAGCTGGGTCTGGGAAACAAGTCCGGGGGAACTGACCCTTCAGATTCTCAGGCACACCGGGAAACCCTTGGTCCACTTCTCCTCGGGTTGCGGGTCTCTGGTGCAGTGTGGTATTTTGGTGTTGGATTCCGGTGCAGGAGTCTCTTGAGTTTGGCGGAGAGCCAGCAGAAAGAGGCTGCAGGCTGCAACTGGAAGTACCGCCTGGGCAAACCCAAGTGTAGACTTAGCTCTTGTGTGTCATGTGACCCCTTTGGCACCGTCACCTCCCTTAGACTCGAGCTTAGGTGCTTTGCGGCATCGAGTGGCAGCAGTCACACGCACTTCTTCATTTTTGTTTTCTGCAGGATGGGCAAAAAGGACAGCTGGGCACTTACAATGTGGGTCTCACTGCCCCTGAAGTTCCTCGACGTGCAGGTCGGTCTTCCTCTGCCTTGGTGTATGGACTGGGCACATCAAGCCTTGGCTGCTATAATTGCTCTGGTAACCAGGTATTGGTCCTGTGCGGCTCTGGTTGGTCCTGGTGTCCTCCCACTCGGGGGAGAGATGGATCTGAACTTTAGGAGCACAGGGTCCTTTTCCTGGGGAGCTGCAGTGTCGGGCTGACTGGGGAATGGCAACTCGGGGGACCGCACCTTGCATCTTTGGGGACTGTGGCTGCAGGGGTTTAGCTCCTCTACTCCAAGGGTGTTTCTTCATGCAATTTGCCAAGCACTGGCAGCCCTCTGGGTATCTTGGAGACTGCACAGCTGCGGGACGAGTCTGCTTCTTCCACGATTGTTGGGGGCAGCAGTAATGCTGGCAGGCTTGGCACGAAGTCAGTTGTTGCTCCTCGGTTTTCGTGACAGGATTCGTCTTTGTCTACTCCTTCTCTTGACCCATCAGAGTCTGTTGTCTTGGTACCAGGGGGTACCCTAAAAATTCAATATAGGGATGTTCATGGTAGTGAGAGGTAGTAGACTTTGGGCTACTTACCCCTGGAGTCACTACACGCCCTAGATGACAACTTCTTGTGGGGAGTGGGCATCCCCCTGTCCCAGAATTCCAAATTGCACCATACTTAATATGGTGGAAGTTCCAAATTTGTGTTCACATCAGGCTTGGTCACTATAGAGGTGTGCATAGCCTGGCAGTGCAACTTGCCTCCTGTATAGCTAATCTTCCAGCCTGGCCAGGTGCCAAAGTGCTCTGGACAAAGGGGGTTGGCTTTCTCTCCTGTGAGAACAACCAGATTTGCATTTCAAAGGCGGTGGGCTGTTTGAAACCCCCTACCTTGAAATGCACACTAGAGGGCTGGTAGGTTTCAGGGGGTACCTCTGAGGTACCTTGTGGGTGCGTGTATTAATAAATCTATCACTGGAATCAGTCTAGGTTTATTAATATGAGGTGTTTAATACCAAACATTGTATGTTTCAGTGAAGCCATTATGTAGCGGGGGAACTTGACCAGTGTCCAGTGCATACCTTAAGATGGCTTCCCTGCTCACTTGCAATATCTAGCAGGAGAACTAGACATCACATGTGCATATCTACTTATGCAGGTATGTCTTCACATAAAATATAATGCACCTTGCATTAGGGCTCAAGGCCTGCTGTAGGGGTGACTTACGTATATTAGATGCAGTGACTTTGGCATGACACACAGGAGTGTGTCATGTCGTGTTTTCACTCTTGGTTTGCATTAACATGTATACGGGACCCCCTCCTAGAAATTATATGATATTGATGAAACGATTTAGGCCATGTGGGAATCATTTTCTGTTTTCACTCTTGGTTTGCACCATGTCACGCAGCCTGGAATGGCAGTCTGTGTGGAATTTGTATGTGTGGCCCTTAGTGTGGCATAAGAGCTGCTGCAGCCCTTCGGGACCCTCTTTAGTTCCCCTGCCCTAGGTACCTCAAGTAATATTTACTAGGGACTTAAAGGGGTGCTAAAGTCCTTAGCCATTTGTAGCACAATTAGACTTTACCTTGTTTTAGTGAACTAGCACTGGCACTGAGGTCTGGTGAGTACCTAGTAGCTAAAAAGGGGGCAGAAAGTGTATGTGTGTGGTGGAGGGGGGTGGGGCACTGCAACACAAGCCTAGTTCTCTACACTATCCAGCAGGGATTCAAAAATGTCTGATAAGCATGTCCGGCAAATACCCCAAATGTTTTCGGGAGGCTGTGTTCGTTCTCTTAACAGTAATGGACAGTCCTCACTTGAACCAAATAGGTTCTTTAACTATTACATGTACATTCTGGTTGACTTTTCCATCAGATCATCCTTTTTCCTTTAAACTTTCAGTAATATTTCCAGAGCTTTAGGAAGGTTAAAAACTTCTGGAAGCTATTACCAGAGAATGAGGCGAAATGTTTTACTCTACTTCATAGTAACATGCAATAAAGCTGGGTGAATTTGGCTGAAATTAGGCCACTACATCCCAAACCTGTTTCACCTGGTAGAAAACTTTCCCACAGTCGCACTAACCCGGATTTTAAACCCCAGTCAGTTTGACAATTGAATAACATCAGTCGATCTCCAGGATGTATATGTTAATGTAACAAGAAAGGAAGGTTGCTAGGCACAGATGCTAACCCTATGACTTGAACTCTAACCCCAGAATATTCTTACTGCATTGGCAGACCAGTTTAATCTTCAAGGAATTGATCTTTACCCATATTTATACCATTAGCTTGTCAAGAATAAATTTGCTGTTTATCCAGGGAATTCTCACCTTGCCTCAACGACCCTCAATAATGTAGGACTTTTTGTCAATCATAAGAAATTAAGTTTGATCATGTAGATTTGAGTTTACAGCAGTGGCGACCAACTCTGTATATGTTGACTTCTACCTCCAGAACAAATTGCTTCCTTAAATGGCAGTGAAGAATTTTTTGCCACAGTCGTTCCAGAGGCTCTTGATTCAAATGACATACTGCATTCATGTCGTCCCCTTGGCTCAGTTTTAGATGCATATTTTATATCAGTCTTACAAAGCATGCAGTCAGTTAGTCATATAGCTTTATTCGATCTTTTTAAAATGCATCTTAAAAGCACAAGTTATCTAAAAATTCCAACACAATATATACACATTTAAAATAAGAATCCCGGTAAATTCATATAAAAACGTTTATGAAAAAAGCAGTTCAGAATTTAAAATTAATTAATTAGTTGTTGCTACTAAAATCTCGTCCCACCTTTTTCCTCTTCCTAAGAAAAGCCCACAAAAATGAGGCAACAGAACAGCATACAAATGGGTCCCGTAGAGTTTTTAAAAAGTACATGGCCACCCGGCACTGCCTAAAATTGTGGTACCTCAGGATTGGGAGTATGAATGTTTTCCTTTCCTCTGTATAGGTCTTGCAAAATAATACAGTGTGTAGATCTGACTGTACTGCATAGTTGTTACATGGACAGGGTGAGAGGTCTGCTAATTTATATTTATTTTGGGGGTATCCCAGGAGTAGCTTGATCATGTTCATGCGGAAACGCAAAAGGATAAATCTGTATTGCGCATTATGTATGATGATAAATACTGAAAATCTTCCCCCGATCTTGGTGGTACCAAATCATAAAGAATGGAGAAATGATGAATATGTTTCTTTTCTCTTCGGCATACTTTGATCTCTAAATTAATAAATCAGTTATTCTTTCCTTTGAAACCCTTTTACAAGACTCAGGGTACTGAAATAATTCTCCCATCCCTAACGCTTTCAGATGGACCTCTACGTAATTTAACCATCCAATTATTTCATAATAATCTAATTTACAACAGTCCTTGATAATGGTTTGTGTCAAATCCACTGTAGACCTCTGCCACAACAAGATTGGAGCCAGTTCTATGTTGTCGCTCAAATAAGGAAGCCCAAATTCACAGTATAAAATACGATTTGGGGCTGATTGCAGTATGGGCACACGGTTTTTAAAAAAGGAGTCTTCTGTTTGTTGTAGCGGTGCAAAATTAGTCATACCCCACACTCCTGCCCCATATATTGCAGCGGACTTTGTTTTAGCTGAATATATATTCTTAATTGCATCCAGTGGGCTGCATCCCAACTTCTTAGCAAATCTTTTGACAGCGTTAACACTCCTATGCATGCCATGGGCTCTTGCTGCCACTAAATTAGACCATGAGTGGTCTTTATCAAAAAGCACTCCAAGGTATAAAAAGAAGTCGACTGTCTCGATTTTCTTTCCTGCCAACTGGAAATAGGGATGTTTCTCACCTCTTGCAGCTCCAGACACAATTATAAATTATTTCGATTCATTGACCTTTAGGTCAAGGGAGGCCATAAGGGTGGAGTAGGCTGTGATTAGTGTTTGTTGGGCTAAGCCCGATCGGGCCATCAATACTGCTAAGTCAGCGTACGCCAGAATCGGAAGGGGGATACGATCAAATTTAGGCACATTCACCGGTAGAGCAGACCATAAAAGAAAAGCACTCACACAGGTTAAGGCAGCTAATGCTACCGTCAAAATGGGGTGGTTTGAAACAGCCTGCAAACAGCAAAAAAAGTCCTTGTTAAAGCTCTGAACACGCATCCTACAGATTGCTCTGTAATCTGTGTGTTACGCAAAGATTATAAATTAGCGAGGAGGGCAAGGGAAAAAGATCGTAGGGCATGTACATGGGCAGATCTCGAGGAAGCAACTATATCAGGCAGTAGTAAAGATTTCTAGAAAATCGTGAATGCCCGACATTTTAAAGACATCAATGAACCTACATGTAAATGTAAATCCAGTACTTGTATAGCGCACAAATCACCCCCGAGGCAGTATCTCGGTGCTGTATGTAGAGGTAGAGGCATGGTGAGGCACTATGAAGAAATATTTAGTTTAGCAAACCCCCAACTCCACTGTTATTCTCAGACATTGTACTACAGGGAGGGTTAACTTTCTATGTATTATAGATAAGGAAGGCGTTGGAAGCCTGCACCCCAGGTGAGGCGCCTAGGCCAGATGGAGTTCCAATTGACCTCTTTCAGCAGAATTATAATATGTGGGTGCCTTTACTTACAAACATTTTTAATAGCAACTAGATAGTAGGCCCGCCTCTCTCTTGGAACCAGAGTCTAGTTGTGCCCATTTTTAAAAAAGGTGACTGGGGATTCCCAAAGAACTATCGTCCCATATCCCTCCTTGACACTACTGCCAAACTTATGGGACGGGTAATTCTGGCCAGATTGGAGGACTGGGCCGAATCGCACACTATTTTTATGAAGGCGCAATACAGGTTTCGTAGAGGAATGGGGACGGTCGATCAGTGTTTAAACCTCTCCCTAACTATAGGGAAATACACTAAGGCAAAAGCCGGCAAATTGTACGTGGCCTTCATGGACCTAACCTCTGTCTTTGACTGTGTGTCACACCCGAGGTTGTGGTTCATGATGGAGGGCATGGGTATCGATCCATCAATAATTGGTTTCATACGCCAGTTGTACGCCAATGCTACTGCCTGTGTAAGGTATGGCAGGAAGGGAGAGTGTACTCTCCTTTTTAAAATCGAAAAGGGAGTAAGACAGGGTTGTGTTCTCGCCCCGTTATACAAATGGGGTAGAGTCCTCCCTGTCAAAAAAAAAAAAGAGAAATAACAAAAGCATGCAGTCAGTCTCTCAGCGTGGATTAAAAAAACATCTATTTTCTGCCAAGGATTGAAGTCTGTTTATTAGTGCTGAACTGCTGCTAACCAGTCCCAACTTGTACTTGTATTGTTGGCTTAAAATCCTCTCTGTATGTCTGTGAAGATTATTGGTCTAATGGTTTCCATATGCCCCACAACTGAAGCCGTAAAAATCAAGATGACTACATATTTTATTTTAGAGATTTTTCCTAGATTTATAATATAATACATTCTAGTCACATATTGACTGAGAGAGTACAAGGATCTTTTCTACATATTAGGCAATTTGATACTTTGAGCCCTGACAAAGTTTATAGTTTCATATATACGCGTGATCGCTGCCTGTTTGTGCTACATAGAGCAAATAAACAAGCATTTGAGTATGCTTAGCGATTTATAGAAGAGTACGAGCAATGTTCTGAATAATATTTAAACTTGAATAATTTGTTTGGATAAGCCACCTTCCTTCTATTGCTTGTGATTTCTTTTTTAAAAATACTATTAATATTTGACTGACCTTGGAGGCAAGCGCCAACAGTTTCTCTTGCCACTATTATATTTGTGCTCCACAACAATTACCTGTAACAAGAGGTTATTTTTCTGGGCTGAAGTCTTCGTTTCACTATTTCAAGGGGATAGTTGTTTGTATTCTCATGGAATACAACACTCCTCTGTTAATTCAGGTCTGGGACAGGGTCCCCTAAGAATATTTTTCTAGTATTGTGAGAACATTTCTGCTCCAATAGATTGTGTCGGTAGACTTCATCAGCTGACTGAAATATGAAGCACACACATGGAAGATCCACAGAGAAACCATTTCTGTTAAAAAAGCTGGGACTTTCTGCGATTAGACCGGTTTGCAACAGATCGCAACACCCAGTGGCCTGGAATTGAGAGCCTTGTTCCTGACAATCGAACTCTGCACACCTGGTCGTCCCTCAAGTAAATATTTAATTTGGGCAGTTCGGATGTTTTTGCTATGGGAAGTCTTTGACAAACACTTGTTGACTTTGTGTGGGATTTTCTTTCTAGAAAAGCTGACACTGTCTAATATATTTTGTTACAACAGTATGGATATTGGTAGTAGAACCCCTTTGCTGACCAGATTGCATTATCAGTCTTAAAAAAGCCACAAATCCACCATGTTAACATGACAGTAGAATAACACAAGTGATCATGCATGGGCAATTACTGAATGGCACTGTTTTTTAATTGCTGTCTAAGGCATTCTTCCCAAGCAAAACGCAGAACATCTACATTAAAAAAGTTATCCTGCTAGGAAAGTATATACTTCAAAGAGCACACATAGGCTCTCAGTTACAAGCTACAAGCCATGTCGGATTTGTACTCTAGCAAAAAGACTACTTGATGTCTGATCATCTAAGCCTAATGGGAACACAAATCAAACAATATAACCATCCACGAAATACCATGGCCTTGACAGGCTGCCCACTCAAGCAATGGTAAACTGTTAAAACACATAAAAACACCGGATGAAGGGAGCTGAGCCAAGCCCGCTCTCTCAAAACTAGTTTGTTTTGAATTATGAACACATAACATGATGTCTTTCAGATAGCTGAAGTTGTCTGTATCCATATCAGAGTCCATCAAACAAGCTTTATTCGGTTGAAACAAAGCAACCATAAAAGCACAGTACAATTTTTAAAATACTTCATATCAATACATGATAAAAAGAAATACCAAACCAGAGCATAGATGGGTTCATACATACAATAGATTCACCACAATATTGCAAAATAGTTTAAAATTATGCGAAAGTGCAAAGTGCATTAGCAAGAAATTTCATTTGTTTATAGTAAGGGGGATACAACCCTCGCTCAATCTAGATGTAAACAATCTACTCATAGCAACTTTCCCACACTTAATGCCGCCTCCCCTGCAGTTCTCCTGGTGTAGCATTAACTATGGTAATAGACAACCCCAGGCTTCTGGATTTTATTGTCAGACCATTCAAGGATCAATTTATCAGGTCACTACACCCAATCTGTATCGGTGAGTACAGAAAAATAATTCCGAGTGGGTAAATTGTAATTGCTAAGTGTATGGCCTTTATTGGCCCTACAGTGATTCTTTTCTGTCTTTAATCTTACTGGGGGCATGTATGCGATTCTGGGGTAAAAGTCTCTCAATTCCCTTCTAACTATTGGGCCGTCACCCCTTTGAGGCAGCCAGCCTTGCAGATAAGGGACGACACGGGGATCCCTAAAATTTACGAGGATCAAATCACCTGCTATATCTTTAGTTAGAGGACCCAACCATTTCACCCTTCTGACGTTCAAAATTTTCCCAACGATGTTTGGTGGGAGGGGCCTATTCTTTGTTAGCCAGAAAGATATCTTGTTAGCCAATTCCGCCTGTCCCTCGATCTTACCATTACTTAATTCGGGCACACCTGAAAGAATGCATACAAATGGAGCGGCCTCCGGTGGTAAATCAATTCGGTTGATTTTTCTTTGTCTATAACCATAGTTGGAGAGAGTCCCCACTAAGGGCGTTGGATCTTTGATCGACCCTACTCTGTTATCAGTGCCCTGTGGTATTGCCATTTTTGGTGTTGTCGGCCGAGTATTGGATATTAGTGACATTTTAGTTTTTTTTGGGGCAGATAACTGGGTTGGGGAGGTACTGCTTTGTGTGAAAGATGATGGGAGATCGGCAGTGGCTGGGGGTTCTACCTTGTAAGCTCCTACCAGACTTTCTAAAAGGATTGCGTTTGCCTTCATTGTCTCTTCTATAGATGTTACTTTTTCCCCTATTCCCATAATTCTTTTAACCAATGGGGATATTAAAGTTTTAACAATAAGTTCAATCAGAGCCAGTGGGTCAGTTGGTATGATAGATAGGGGAGAATCTGAAGTTGAGCATGCCCTGGATGATTTCGGGGTATTGCTAGTGGCTGAGGGGGAACTTGCATACCGCTTTCTTTTAATAGGGGGGATCTGAGGGTTAGTTATTAAATGAATACTATCTTTAACTGAAGTTAGAGAGGGGGTTCCCAGGTGGATTGCTTTAGGATTGGGTGGTGTGTTATACATAGGACTTATAGATATTGGGGCATCAGTTTGATTATTTCTCTCTTCAGTCCAGGTGTAATTAGTTTTACAAAACGCGTTAAGTTCTTCCAATAAGGATAGTGATTGGCAGTAGTTAGCTGTCACCAAAGGGGAATCACGGCTGGATTTTAATTTGTCCAAAGTCCCCTTTCCAGGCCCCCCATGGGAGTTAGTATTATTTATGGGCCCTTTACCAACCATAATGCGGGTTGCTTTCATATATGAGAGAAATATGAAAGCAACAACAAACACCAGTGCTGGGCCAATGTATAATGTCAAAGGTCCTTTTCTGTTAGCCCAAATGTGAGTCAAGGCAGTCACTGTTATAAGTCGATAAGTTTTACCTCCTTTATCCAGTGGAAATCAGGCGAGATGCAAAAGGAGTTGCCCTGCCCTGCCTCTTGCGGCCTCTGAGGGCCACAGAGGGCCCGCCCTTCTCCCGGGCTTCTCCCGCTCGCGACTCGCGGTGCGAGTGGAGGACGCAAGCTATGAAGCGCCTCCGGGCACGCTGGTGATCCCTCTGTTGTGTGCCGGTCCCGGGGGCTGCTGGGTAGTGTAGTTCCCCGATGGGAACTACCGCCGTTCCCCTCACGGCTTTGCCGGTCAGCTTGACCGTTCCCCACACGGTGCGGTGTTCAGGAGTGCTGCAAGCCCCTGCCACGGGCTATGCAGGCAGGCAGGAAGGTTTCTCTGGTTCCCCCATATCTAAATCAAACAAAATTACAAAATGAAACACTCAGTTCCAGGAAGATCCTTGAAATTATGCCAGGGACTAGACTGTCTCAGTGCCTTTAGGGACTGAGCCAAGGAGACCGTCTCGAGCAAGGTGTTCCTAATCTAAATTCAGTAAGCTAAATAAATATCAGTAGTGTGTGCAGCAACAAGAGTAGACTACATCTGAGGATCCAAACTAAAGACGAGCAAAGCCAAAGCAGCTGTACTGAAGCAGATAATCAGCAGGCAGAAAGGCTGGAACCGGGCAAGAGTCTTTCAAGGGTTAGGGCAATCGAACAACACCCAGCAGCAGGAAGGCCAGAATACAATGTTTTACTAATTGGCGTAACAGTTGTGAGGCGGTGATCGGTCTCCGTACATGCTTTTCATTGAAATAAAACCATGTTTAACTAGCGTAACACTGCTGCATACACAATGTACTCCACTGAATCATCAGTCAGCTGGGGATGCTGACGTGGTGTCATTGCAGTGGCAGTACATTCAGTCCCCCGTCACTGCTAGGGACTAGGTCGGACATCCACTTTCACCACCCACCCTAGTTACAGCTCCACAACCCCTCGTATTGCGAATATTGTAAGGTTAGGGGCATCGGGAGAGGAGTGAGGTGCAGCTAGACCAGATGCTATGATACATATAAAGTTGTGTGGGGAGGAGGTTATGCATGTTAATCCCCTCCAAACTCTCTAAAGTGACGTGGGTATTTTTTCTCAGTCCTGCCTGGTGGCACAGGCAGTTCCCAATCAGTAGTGATGGAAGATGAGCAGAACTAAGAAACTGAATTGCCATGGAAGTATTCTTCTATTGCTTTTCATCCTTTGCCATGTGGTTCCTTTATTTCTGTTGCATACCCCTTGTGTGTCTCATCTTTGTCCCCTTCAGCACTCTTCTACCTCTTCCTTTTCAATGTGTCCTCCTTCTCACTGGCACACTAACCTTCCTCTATACATCATAACCCCTCTGCTCCCAATTTTTAGCATCGCTTCGTATGTGCAGTTGGCATGTCGGTGTATACTTAGAGTGCTGCAAGGTACCTTGTACTGGATTTTGTGATCTGACGTTTTGGTGACAGTGATGTTTCACACATAATTTCTCTTAACTGCTGTCTTACGCCCTCGACTTGTGGATGAAACTGAGTAGGTCTGAAAGTACAGAGGAAGATGGTGTCGCGGAAGATGATGATGACGACGATGATGATGATGATGAGGAGGAGGAAGAGGAGGTACTTAAAATTTTAATTTAGAGTGGTGCAGTGCTAGCCTTCCTACTGTAGATAAGGTGGAGGTTAAGCTCAGGGCTATGTGGTGCCTCTATGAGGAGTTTCATTCCTGAAACCACTATTTTACTGGTATACTTAGGAATATGTTATTTCTCTTTCATAGGATGAACTGAAAAAAATCACATTTAGAATTAAAAAATTACCCTTGGTTGTTCAACGAAAGTTCAATAGAAGTTCAACTAAAGTTCAATAGAACACATTATACATTTTTAATTACTTAGGCTGTTTAGTGTCAATTTAGTTATTCATCTGGAAATACCAGGCAGAAGCTTCATTGTTAAGAAAATTTAGTCTGATTTCCATGTACTACCCTCCATGGACAGAACACAATAACCTTTTAAAAATGGAAAGGTGATTTGTACGTTTAGTCTCACTACAAAAAAACTTTCCAGCTTGGAGTCCTTCCTCCTTTCATCAACAAATAAGTGTTGGAGAAGAGAGAATGGTTGGAAAGAATCGTGAGGTATGTAAACTCCACTGTCTTGCCCATTGCTGCGGGATGGACAAGGGATTCTTTTACTGGATGTGACTGCCCTGGAGTCTGCATACAAAACATGTAAGCTACGTTCTTATTCACCATCAAACTACTCCTGTCATCGATCCACATGCAAATCTCTCCATTCACTTGTACACCTGCCCATCTATTGTTACACACACATCCATCTGGAGAAGTGTGGCTCAATGGTTAAGAGCGGCAGACCCTGATGCAGAGGTCTAGCCCGGGACCAGGGTTCAATTCCCGCCTCGGTGGGTCTTGGGCTCAACTTCCTCGGACCTGATAATTCTCGCCTCTGTGCTTATTCTAATCATGGGTCCCACTCTGCAACTCTGGGCAATAGCTTGCTTAATCTCCACAACGGCCCCAACAATGCTAGGATGCCTTGCTTCACCTTGGGGGTACCCAGGAGTGGGCACTTCACAGGCAAATGCCAGGAAGGGTTCCTCAGCGGTATTCGTACAAGCGCCGAGATACCTCATGGTGATTTGTGCGCTATACAAGTACCATTACATTACATTACATCTGCCTTCTAGCTACTCACACATCTATTGACCTAATCAGTGATTCATGCACATGCTCTTCTACCTGTTTTCTCATCGATCCACCTACTTATAAACAACCTACACATCCACATCCCACTCAAACATTTACTCATCCACCATCCATCTATTGGAAGACATCCTCCTGACTAGCGTCCTTACACCTGCCATTCACTTGTTCACAACCACATACATACTCCTCATTCACCTACAAATCTTTCATGAATTAACCTACTCGGCCATCAACCAACGTACCCATCTTACCACCAATTTTAAATGTATTCACTTAACCAGCAACCTACTCACTGAACATCCACAAGCTGGCTGCTCACATGTCTACCATCAAACAACTGACTTATTCCCTGCCACGTCACTCAACCTAAATATATATTCATCCACGTACCTATCAACCTATTTATCCACGTTCTGATCCATTGACCTGCCAATAGTCTCTTTGCTCATCACCTTCTTAATCTACCTACTCACTCATCTATTCAAATACTAATACGCCCACCTACTCGTCGGTCATCCACCTACTCATTCACCATCCATCTGCTCACTGAACCCCCTAGTCAATCTTCTATTAACCCATACTTTTAGCCACCTACTCACCCACTGTCTACCTACTCACGCATCCATCCTCCTACTTACTTGCCCTCAACCTACAATTCAATCATTCACCATTAGCCTGTTTGTCCTCCTACTTGTGCATCTATTCACCTGTTTACTCGTAAACCCTCCCACCAAAAGTCATCCATCCACAATTAATCCACCTACCCGCTCATCAATCCAGCTACCTCCTTGCTAGTACAATGACTAACTTGTTCATTCACCTACATTAATATTGAACCACCTAATCATCCTCTACTCCATACTCCTCTACCATCTACATATTCCTCCATCTGTTCACTAACCTAACCATTCATTTATTCACATACACTACCATTGGCCAATTTTCTTGTCTATCCACAAAGCAAATTATCCTGGACCCACTCATGCATCGAGCTGTTTCCTTAGCCATCCACTGATTCAACCAAATACCCATTTGATCCCCTCATGTAAATATGGATGAATATGTAGGGGCACACATCAACCTACTAATCTGCCGACCTACACACCCATCTATTTGCCAACAAATCCTTCATGTTTACTCATTCAACCACTTTTTCATCAATTCAGTCACCTGTCGACCTACTCATCCTCCCACACATCCAATAATCCATCAAACCATGCGTCCTCTCACCCACCAGCCAGCTCATTCATCCACTTTCATACCGTTTGTTATTGGCAGCCTTTAGATGCTCAGGGCCTAGTTGGTTTCCAAGAATGCCTTTCAAAACAGTTCTGAGGTTTGTTCACAGATTCAAGTTTCTGGGATTCATTAGTCGGCCATAATTTTGTCTTCTTTGTTTTGATTCCATGTTTCTGTGCTGTAAAATGTTGTTCATTGGTTGCCTTGCTTGTTGACTCTTTTTCTTGTTGAATGACGTTTTGGTTGGTACACTTTCTGGGATAATCTTAAGAAAGAAACTGCAACAGCTGTGTGAGGATTGGCAATTTGTCAAATGTAAACCTTTTTCCTGCAGACAAGAAAGATAGTAAATTAGAGGACAGTTTGCTCCTGCAGAGAGATATATATATGTATATACTGTTCTAAACATGAATACCGAAGCATATCTTTGTTTTAGAAAGTTGCATCACATTTGTACTCGCAGTTCATTTATTAGGAACCCTAGCCCCATAACCTACTAACAGTTCTTTGACTACTTTTTTCCTCTCTATGTGTAGGTGTCAAAGCCTGGCTTTCTTTCATTGGTGGCTCCGCTTCTCATCAGCCATGCCACAGGCTTGAGTCTATACTACCTCCCAGTGCTGGGTCAGGAGCTCGCCACAGACCACTTTCCAGTGTCTGAGTCAGAAGCTGTTGTCTTGATCTTCATCGCTATCTATGTTGCTGGACTTGCTCTTCCACACAACACACGCAAGTATGCTTGAGACAGCAATGGAACCAGAACTGGCGAGATCGTATATGAATAGAGACAAGGGGAGGAGCATATTAATGCGCTGTAGATGGGTCACAAGAAGTCCAGTCCTGTCAAAAAGTACAAAGGGCACCCCGCCTTAGGAACAGTATCCTCTTGTTTGTTTTTAGACAATATTTATCCTCCTTGCGTGTCCTTTTGAGTTTCTCCAACAACATCTGAGGTCCTTAGCATCTACTTCAGTTCCCACTAGCATTGTCAACTGACAAATGGATTCTCTGACTCACATTACAACCATATGCATTCATATAGTAGTTAGTTATAGTTAGGACCTCGTTTCCATAGGATTTTTCTTTTGTTTTGCCATTAACTTTGGCGCCATTTGACGAAACCTCACGAAAGTTTCAGAACTAGTTTGCCACTCACTTCAGCTGCTATCTTGAAAGTTCTGGGGCCATCCATGAAGCGGAGGTTGAGAAAACAGGAAGCGGGATTGTGGGGTGTACCGCTGAACGGAATTGCACCAAATTTGGCAGACTGGTAGATATTGGCCCAGAGAAGTGCCTTTTTCTGATTTGGTGTAAATCCATTCAGTAGTTTTACAGATGTTAACCAAAATCCAAATTTGTATAAATAGGGACGCAGATCTTCCAAGGATCCGAACTTCGCGGTGCTGAAATGTGATTGACTGCCAACACTTCAACCAGGAAGTGTTGTAAGCCATCTTGAGACTCGGCAGGGTAGGAATAACCTGATCCCCTAGGCCTCTGGGAAGGCCGGTGTGGTCCCTCAGGGACCTCGTCTGGGCTAAAAGCTTTTTGCTTTTCAATTTGCAATAGGAGCCACTCTGGATCCGCAGCTGCAGCTGGAAAAAAAGTGCTCAGGCTGCTTTGCCTGTATAATACTTTTCCCAGGTCACAAGGGCATGCATGAATAATATAATGGGAGATGTGCTCGCGGCCCACCTCCTTTGGCTCTTTGAGCTCTGGGGATCACCACCTCCCTGGGGTTTATGTTTTTATAATGCGAGCACTCTCCAGTAACCGTACATGGCTGTGGGGACCACCACCCTCCCAGGACGGCTCCGGCTTTAACTGCTCCCGCCAAGTCACAGCCGGCAAGCGAGAGCTGTGAAAATGCTCTCGCTTCCTGGAAGCAGAGCTTTCCTCTGTTTCCCTGCCCACTGTCAAGCAAGCAAGGAAACAGATGAATTGCTTTCTCATACAGGAATCTGCATGTTTAACATCTTCCTGTGTGTAAAAGCGATGCCGGCTCCTGCAGCAGTCAGGAGCCGGTTGGGACCGCAGGGGCCTTGCTGCTCTCCCCATGGTCCCGGGGGAAGAGGGGAAAGAAGTAAATGAAACATCAGAAACTAGCGGAGAGAGGCAGAATAAAGGTCAGAAACTAGCAGAAAGAAGGAAGAATAAAGGTAAAAAACAAGCAGAAAGAGGCTAGATAAAGGTTAGAAACGAGCAGAAAGAGGAAAAATAAAGGTCGGCAACGAGCAGAAAGGCAAAAGAGTTCACCAGTGAGCAGAAAGAATCAAAATAAGATCCGAAACTAGCAAAAAGAGGCAAAATAAAGGGCAGCAAGGAGCAGAAAAAGGCAAAATAGAGATCAAAAACTAGTAGAAATTGGTAAAATAAAGGTTAGAAACAAGCAGAAAGAAGCAAAATAGCGTTCTGCAATGAGCAGTAAAAAGACCAAACAAAGGACAGAAACAAGCAGAGAGAGGTAAAACTGAGATCAGAAATTAGCAGAATGAGGCAAATTAGAGGTGAATAACTAGCAGGAAGAGATAAATAAAGGTCCGAAAGGAGAAAGAGACAAAATAAAGGCCAGCAATGAGCAGAAAAAGCAAAGTAAAGGTCAGAAGTGAGCAGAAAACAAGCCGAACACCCACTCATGCACTCTCAGAACAACTCACACTCACTCATCGACCCACAGACACCCATGCACCCACTTACAGAATCACTGATACTCTCACAGATCTACTCCGAGACTCCCAACCTGACTCAGACTCACCCTCAGCTCGCACAACCGCTCACAGACTCACTCAGGCATCCACGCAGACACTCACTCACGCACACACTCACAGACCCACTGAAACATTCATGCACCCACTCATACACCCCGTGAGACACTCACTCCCCCACTGAGACACTCATGCACTCAGTCACACACTCACTCAAAGTTAAAGGTCACAGTTATGAAATGCAATTAAAAAACCTTAGAAATTCTCTGAAAAAAACAAAGGTTACAAGGACGTTAGAGTTGGGAAATCATTTTTTTTTTTTTAAACTGAAATTCAATGAATAAGCAAATGTTAGAGGGATGTTCTAGTTGGGCTCAGATTTCACTATACAAAACCATAGAATTCGGCAGTTCTAGTCACCTGAACAAACTATAACTTACGCCACTGCAGTGCACTCCTTATGACCTCACATATTACATCACTCTTGACATAGTCGGTGATCTCACTGATGACAACACTGATGGAGTGTTGTCCACAGTTTAAGTATAGTGTAAGCTGTACACCAAGATAGTCAAAATAGGGCACTGTTAGACCTGGCATCATTGGCGTGAGTCTCCCTTCCATTTTGACGGATTGCCTCCTCTGTTTTGATATGTTTTTGCACTGTGCCACTGCTAATCAGTGCCACAGTGCAAGTGCTCCCAATGTTAAATTGATATACTAATTGGTGATTCCATGATTGGATTATTTTATGTTCGAGGCATGTGGGCTGCTGAATTTATATCTATGCATAGATCGCCGCCTAGTGTTGGGTCCGGATGATTGCACATTGTTGTCCTGGAAGAGTCTTCGAAGTATCACGAGATAGGTGGCTCCTCCCTGGACTACAGTGCGCATGGGCATCCCCTCCATGCTCAGATTGTTTTTTTCCGCCATTGGGTTGGGATGTACTTCTTAACTCACCTTCGGAAATTGTAATAGTTACTCTTTTTCGAGGCCAAAAGGCCCTACGGGCGTCGGTATTGTCTTTCGTTCGGTGTCTTTCAGCTTTCCTGTTCTTTGAACTCGACTTCGAAAGACTTTTAGTCTTCGACACCGAAGGCCCGACGACGATCGACGATGGAACGGAGCCCGTTCAAGCGCTGCCCCGTCTGCAACTCTAAATATCCACACATCGACGTGCACCCGGTGTACAACAAATGTCTCTCACCGGATCACGAGGAGGCCAGCTGCATGGCCTGTTTGAAGTTCAGGTCGAAGAAAACTCTCCGTCTTCGACGTGCTGCACGACAGTCGGCGCGTGAATCGGCACCAGACCCTGAAAACATCTTCGGTGGTGATGAAGACGAAAATGTACAAGACGACGAACCGGAACACTCGGACCCCGCGTCGGAGCCAGACTCCACCTACAACGATGATGAGGAACAACTCTACGTCCATGATGAAGACATCGTCGAGGTAGGAGACGACGCACAACCTCTCGGAGCCGTCGACGACGACTCAAGCGAGGAGCTAGGCCCAACCGCAGTAGCGGGGCCCCATACAGACTCTTCCACGGCTCAGGTCGAGGCATCGCCAGAAGGCCTTGGCCAAGATCTTCAAAAACGTTCTATAGTCCCGCTTCCAGGCCCGACTAAGAACATTGCCAAAGAGCCATCGGTCGATCAACCACTCTCAGTGGAAAAATCGAAACCAAAAGCAAAAGACCCAAAATCGAAACCGAAAGTGTTGACTACAACCATCGGCTCGAAGACTTCGGAGCCGTCCAAGTCAAAAGGGGTGCTCGACCCCTCGGAGTCGACAGGGGGCGTCGACCCGAAGATCGGAGATACAAAGACTGTGTCTGCTGTTAAACACGTCACGCTCACGTCGACGTCAACGCCGAGGCCCGGCTCCAAAGATGGCGACTCTTCCAAAGGACTCAAGGCCCAAAAGGCCGTCGATCCGAAGATCCAGAAGCCGCAACTGGTCAAGGCCTTCGAGCCGAGAACCACCATCGGCTCGAAGGAACATTCCTCCTCCACCATCACAAGCGTCCCTGCTCCGCAGCAACGCGTAGAGTCGACGAAGACGCACAAGCACGCGGACAAGTCGGAGTCGGTCGTATCGAAGTCTTCGAAGCATGTCGGTCCGTCACCGATGCCTTTGGCGCCTATCAAATACGAACTGCCCCCGACGGCTAGACCTAAGGCTGTGCAACTCCAAAAAGCTACAGACTCATCCAAGTCCACATTAGTAGCTGTACCCGCCCAGCCTCGGACCGAAGACGTTCAGTTCCAGCCACCAAGCTACAACGAACAGTCAAAATTATACATCGACTCCGAATCAGGCAGGCTCACCATTTACGAACGGAAAATCAGACCTGAAACACCTATGGAGCCTTACAAGATACCACTTAAGAAAAAGAGAGACTCCACTACCTCTCCAATTCTTTTTGAACCTATACACACATATGGGCAAAGCTATTCCTACTCACCCACAACAGTCACTGACGATGTGGAGGAGGGGGACAATGAGGAGCAGTTTAACTACCCCATGGACACAGATCAAGATGAGTCCCAACCATGGGCTGATACTGTTGACCCTGATGAACCTCACACCACCCCTGACACTCAGTCATATGCAGTCAAGACTTCACCTACTGAAGACACTGCTGCGTTCAACGCGCTCATTGAAAGGGCGGCACATAACCATGACCTGAAGATGCACGTTGACCCAGTAGAGGAGGACTTCCTTTTCGATACATTCTCCACATCAGAAAGATCTATAAAAACTTTACCTATGCTCAAAGGTGTGCTCAAACATGCAAGTGACATTTTTAAAGAGCTCACTAAAGCAAGGGTGGTAAACTCGAGAATTGAACGGAAGTACCGGCCTGCGCCCGTGGACCCTACCTACATCAAGGGCCAACTCCCACTGGACTCCTTGGTGGTGGCTAATGCATGCAAGAGAGCGAACTCGCAAACAACGGGTGATGCTCCTCCTCCGGACAAGGAATCCAAGATCTTGGAAGCCTCTGGGAAACGTGTGGCTGCTCAAGCTGCTAATATTTGGAGGATCTCCAATACCCAAGCCCTGTTAGCAAGATATGACAGGGCACACTACGACACTTTAGAGCAGCTACTGCAACACCTACCAGATACTTATAAGGAGGGAGTAGAAATGCTTATACAGGAGGGAAAGTTGATCTCCAACGCGTCCATTAAGTGCGCGTTAGATGCAGCCGACACAGCAGCTAGGGCCATAAACACTAGCGTTATGCTAAGGAGGCATGCCTGGCTCCGCATCTCTGGATTTAAGTCCGAAATCCAGACTACCCTGCTCAATCAGCCAGTAAACCCTGACTTCCTCTTTGGTCCAGAAGTAGACAACACTCTTGAGAAGATTAAGAAGGACACTGAAACTGCGAAATCCATGGGGGCTCTGCAGTCTCAGCAGTTCAGGGGCGGTTCCTTTCGTCGCTCCCGTAACAGGGGAGCCTCGAGAGGACAAGCGTCACAACAAGCCCAGTACAGCAAGGGAGGCACACAGACCACCTATAACAAGAACAATAGGGGTGGATACCGTGGAAACAGCACCAAAGGCAGAGGACGTGGAAATAATACCAGATCCTCCGCCACTAACAAGCAGTGACAAGTCTTGTCACTGCCCCCCGCCCATATAACACCGGTCGGGGGAGAGACTCCAGCAGTTCCTGCCAGTCTGGGAAAGCATAACCACGGACAGGTGGGTGAGACAACTTATGCAACACGGTTATTGTCTAGAACTAACCTCCACTCCACCCCCAAGGCACCGTCCTATGTCCGCAGAGCACATGCACTTATTGCAGCAAGAAGTCCTCTCCATGCTGCAAAAAGGGGCCATAGAGCTCGTGCCTGTAGAGCAACAGGGAACAGGGGTGTACTCTCTGTACTTCTTGATCCCAAAAAAGGACGGATCCTTCAGGCCCATTCTGGACCTCAGGCCCCTAAACCAATATATCCTATCAGAACACTTTCACATGCTCACGTTACAGCAAGTTCTACCGTTGCTCAGTCAAGGAGATTTCCTAGCAACCCTAGATCTGAAAGATGCCTATTTCCACATTCCCATTCACCCCAGTCACAGGAAATATCTCAGGTTCACCATCAACAACCAGCATTACCAGTTCAAGGTCCTGCCTTTCGGGGTCACTACAGCCCCCAGAGTGTTTACGAAGTGTTTAGCGACAGTGGCCGCGCATCTTCGGAGACAACATATCCATGTCTATCCGTATCTGGACGACTGGCTAGTGCAAGCAAAGTCAGCCCAGCAGTGTGCCAACCACATGTCCCGCACAATCCACCTCCTACACAGTCTGGGATTTTCGCTCAATTACCAGAAGTCCCATCTTCAACCCGCACATGTACAGCAGTACCTAGGAGCAGAAATAAACACGCTCGCTGCCACGGCGCACCCGAACTCAGCGAGAGTAAACAGCATGCAAGTGCTGATTCAGAGATTCAGGCCACAGCACTCACTCCCAGCGCAGGTGTTCATGCAGCTGATAGGCATGATGGCCTCCTGCATCTTTATAGTCCCTCACGCGAGGCTACACATGCTCCGCTTCAGGAGTGCTTAGCACGCCAGTGGAACCAGGCTCAAGGACAACTAAAAGACCTAGTGTTAGTGACCGGTCGCGCATACAACTCTCTGCATTGGTGGAACACACAAAACCTTTGCAGGGGACGACCGTTCCAAGAGCCTGTACCACAGATACTGCTGACGACGGACGCATCTCTCCAGGGCTGGGGAGCGCATGTCCTCCATTATACAGTGCAGGGACTATGAACACCGCAACAGCAGAAGATGCACATCAACCTACTGGAACTGATGGCAATCTTCATGGCATTCAAGTTGCATCTCTGCAACAAAGTCGTGCTGATCCGGACGGACAACATGACTGCGATGTATTACATCCAGAAGCAGGGGGGGACACACTCTCCACAATTGTCACACCTAGCACAGTGCATGTGGAAGTGGGCCATTCAGAGGAACATGTTCCTCATGGCGGAACACCTCCCGGGCAGGGACAACCAGATGGCGGACCTGCTCAGCAGACACAGCCATCAGATGCACGAGTGGGAGATACACCCCTCGGTGCTCCAACCATATTTCCAGCGGTGGGGTCATCCAGAGATAGACCTATTCGCCACACACGAATACGCAAAATGCCGCACCTTCGCCGCCAGGTTCCCACACCCGCAGTCTCAGGGCAATGCGATATGGATGAACTGGTCGAACAGATTTGCGTACACCTTTCCTCCAGCTCCACTCATACCGCTAGTGGCACGCAAACTGAGGCAACACTCCATGAAGCTCATCCTGGTTGCTCCAATGTGGGCGAGGCAAGCGTGGTACACCACGTTCCTAGAACTTTCCGTGGTTCCCCACGAGCGCCTCAGACTCACACCCAGTCTCCTCACTCAGAGCCATGGAGACATTCAGCACCCGGATCCGCAGCAGTTGAGCCTTGCAATATGGCTCCTGAAGTCATAGTTTGGCTACTTAAACCTGCCCCCTGACTGCATGGACATCATAAAGGAGGCTAGGCGTCCTACCACAAGGGCCTGCTACGCGGCCAAATAGAAGCGTTTTGTTATCTATTGCTCCAATAATAACATAAATCCGCTTGATGCTTCCACGCAGAACATCATAACTTACTTACTGCACCTATACAAGTGTAATCTAGCGTATAGTTCCATCAGGATACACTTAGCGGCAATGGCAGCTTATCTTCAAAATAGACAGCACCTATCCCTTTTCAGAGTGCCAGCCATTAAAGCTTTTATGGAGGGACTAAAAAGGGTCATTCCTCCAAGACACCCGCCTTCGCCTGTCTGGAACCTCAACATAGTCCTCACCAGGCTCATGGGCCCACCATTTGAGCCTCTTCACTCTTGTGAGATACAATTTCTCACATGGAAAGTGGCTTTTATGGTGGCAATTACGTCGCTACGACGAGTTAGCGAGCTGCAAGCCCTCACTATTCAGGAGCCTTTCATTCAGATACATGCTAATAGGGTTGTGCTACGCACCAACCCTAAATTTATGCCCAAGGTAGTGTCACAGTTCCACATTAACCAAACTATTGAGCTACCTGTGTTCTTCCCAAATCCTGATTCAGTGGCAGACAGAGCACTACACACACTAGATGTTAAAAGGGCTCTCCTGTACTACATAGACAGGACTAAAGATTTCAGAAAAACTAAACAACTGTTTGGGTTGCCTTTGTGTTGTGGAGAGAAGGCAACAATCTCTAATTCAGGTATAGCCAGATGGATTGTTAAATGCATCCAGATCTGTTATCAAAAGGCTAAGCGCACGTTAACAATCCCCCCCCAAGAGCGCATTCCACACGCAAGTTGGGGGCATCCATGGCTTTCCTAGGTAACATTCCTCTAGAGGACATATGTAGAGCTGCCACATGGACCACCATACACACATTCACCAAACACTACTGCGTGGATGTACACTCCAAACAGCAAGCTGCTGTAGGTCAGGCTGTTCTCAGAACTCTTTTTCAGACTGCTGCAGCTGGCACGGGCAACCGCCGCTAAGGAGGGTACTACTATTTATTCTATGCATAGATATAAATTCAGCAGCCCACATGCCTCGAACGGAATATGCTACTTACCAGTATGCATCTGTTCTTGGCATGTAGGGCTGCTGACATTTATATCGCCCGCCCTCCTCCCAGGTGCCTGTCGCAGCTGTAGCATTCAGAATTAACATAATTATTTTCACGCATGGTCATCACTTACTGTATCACACTCCATCTCTGCCACAATGGCGAAAAACAATCTGAGCATGGAGGGGGTGCCCATGCGCACTGTAGTCCAGGGAGGAGCCACCTATCTCGTGATACTTCGAAGACTCTTCCAGGACAACAATGTGCAATCATCCGGACCCAACACTAGGTGGCGATCTATGCATAGATATAAATGTCAGCAGCCCTACATGCCAAGAACAGATGCATACTGGTAAGTAGCATATTCCTTACCTGTCAGCCCCTAGTACAGTGCACCATGTGTGCCTAGGGCTTGTAAATCAAATGCTGCTGGTTGGCTTGCAGCACTGGCTGTGCCACCCACAGAAGCCGCTTGTAAAGTGCGTCTCAGGCCTGCCATTGCAAGGCATGTGTGCAGTCTAGTACTGCCATGTCGACTTGACTAGTGCACCTACTTGCCAGTCCCCAAACCTTCCCTTTGCTTCATGTTAGACACCCCTATGGTAGGCCCAAGGGGAGGGTGCATTGTAAGTATAAGGTAGGACATGCTCTGATGTGTGTAGCCTGTCCTAATAGTGAATTACAGCCACTTTCGTGTTGCACTATTGAAGGCTACCTGTTCTCCGTAGGCTAGAATGGGCAATTAGATTATTACATTTTTATAATCCTAACTGATTCAGGGAACGTGGTAGAAATCCGAATTTAGTATGCCTAAACTCAAAATAATAAAATACATCTTTTAGTATAGTTGGTTTTTAATATTCTGTGTTTGAAAATACCACTTTTAGAAAGTAGGTATTTTATTGCCTAACTGTCTAGGCCTGCCTCGGCTAGGTTGTGTATTCCTTGTCTGGGTTTGTGAGTGACAGGGCTGGGGTATTCCAGGAGACAGGCTGGGGCATCCCAGTGGTGAATAGAGAGATCTGCATCTATATGGGAGGGAGAGTTGCACCTGGGACCTGAATAGGGCTGGGCCTTCCCTCTACAATGCTGGCTCCACCTCCTTGTCTGATGTCTTTGCCCAGCACTGTGAAAGGAGAGGAGGAATCATATCAACAAAGTGCTCCAGAGCTGTATCTTCCCTCCCCTGTGCTGGCTCCACCCACCGTGGGGCGGCTGATGTCTCTGCCCTGCACAGTGAAAGGAAGAAGAGTCATGTAAACAGAGTGCTCAGGAACTGGTTTGGACTAAGCAGAGGCCTCTCTGCCTTCAGAAAACGAAGGATTTTGGGGTATAAATATTGGGACCCTGATCCTAAGAAATTAGATTACTTCTGGAAAAAGAAACCTTTTGCCAAGGAGAAGAACCAAGGAAGCTGCAGGAGTTTGACTGCCCCTCTGCCAGTGTGCTGTTTGCTGGGTTGGCCTGCAGTGGTTGCTTCATTGCCAAGGAAAGGAGATGGAACTTTTTAAGGACTTTCATCATCTTCAGAATATTCTCCAAGGGCTTGAACTGTGCTTGCCTCCTGCTGAAGTCTCAGGGACAAAAGACTTAATCTCCAGCTCCCCTCTGAATTTCCTTGCTGGGAATTCTCAACTCCAGACATTTGCGTGCCGCTGGGAGCTGGAAGCTCGATGCATCGAGAGGAAGCGTGTCGCCGCCGCAGCTGGTGTCGTCGCAACGCCAGAGAAGCGAGCCTTCGCCGCATCTCCCTGGAAGCATGTGTTCATTGAAGCTGCCTGCAGTCGCATCACCGGAGAAGCGTGATGCCATCGAGAGAGTCGCCATTGCATCACTAGAGAAGCGTGTCGCAGGGCCTGTCGCAGCTCCAAAGTACTGAGTCGTCGCAAGGCTGCCAGGGCGTCTATGCATCGTCATCGCATCGCCGCGTCAAGAGCGCCATCTTCTCGCATCGCAACCGGATCATCGCATCACGGCGCCATCTTGCGCACCACAACGGGCCCGTATGCCGAGAATCTACGTATCACCTCCGCACCGGTATAGATTACGACGCATCCCCTACTCTGCACAAGCATTGAGGCACGACGCATCATTTCCCCCGGATCACGGAACCGACGCATCGCCTCTTTTGCGAGCCTTTTGTTTACTTTGCGTTACGCATCCAGGTACTTTGCATTTGTGGGTCGTATACAGTAATTGGTGTACACTACTAGTGAGTGCAGACCAAACGCGACCACATACTTTTTTCTGTTAGAATCTTTTTCCTTGGACTGTTAGTTTTTCCTGAAAACTCCCAATTCTTAGTACCTTGAGTAAACAAGCATCTGTTGCATCTATGGATCTTGAATTTGAGGAAGAGAGGTTGGATACACCAAGAGAGCCATTGCAAAGTGGCTCAACTTTCCTTTGAGTGGGGGGTGGGGTCCTCTGGTACTCCTCAAGTAGCTGTGAGGCCAGCCATGCCTGTTGATTGTCTGTTAGGCAATGATTTGTTAAGCTCCCCTTGGGTTAAGGTGGAGAAGAAGGCGCATTTAGAGATGTTGGGACTGCCTGAGTAGGCATGTGTGACCACTCGGTCTATTGCAGCTAAGGGTGTTCAAGAGCCCTGGAGCCTGAAAGTAAGGCCCATGGACCTGCCTTAAAGAGAAGAGGTAGGGGGCTTAGGAAACCAGCCCCCATTGTTCCCACAGTCCAGGAGGAGGCAGACCTTGAGGGGGATGACCTGGAACCTACAGGGGAGCAAGTTTCTGAACTGGGGAACCTACCTGAGCTGACCCATTGGCAGCAAGAAGGGGGTCCCTCCAGGGAGAAATTTTGTGAAGAGCAGCAGAAGTGCCCTCCTCTTGTGGGTTTGAGGCAACAGGCCACAAACCAGGCAGCAGGTGATCAGTTTGGATCACATTGGATCTACTGGGAGAACGGTCTCCTGTATAACAAGCCTAAGGTTGCTGAGCCTGGGTCAGCCCGTGTGCTGGTGGTACCCCAGCGCTTCTGAGCCTTCCTACTGGGTTTGGCTCATGATGTTCCTTTAGCTGGTCATCTGGAGCAGAACAAGACCTTTGAAAGGCTTGTCTCCCACTTTTATTGGCCCCAGATGTGGAAGAGTTCAGATACTCATTGTAGGACCTGTCAACTTTGCCAGGCAAGTGGGAAAAGTGACAGGAGGCACAAGGCCCCTCTCCAACCTTTCCCTGTAGTCATTACCCCCTTTGAACGGGTGGGCATTGACGTGGGGCCACTGGACCCCAAGACTGCCATGGGCAACAGGTTTATCCTGGTCTTGGTGGACCATGCTACCCGGTACCCGGAAGTCATTCCGCTCAGGAAGTGACGCCCCCCGTGGTGGGACGTGCACTGATGAGGATCTTCTCCCATGTGGGGTTCCCCAGAGAGGTGTTGTCTGACCGAGGCACAAACTTAATTTCTAATTATATGAAGTCTCTGTGGAAGGAGTGTGGTGTTACCTACAAGTTCACCACTCCTTACCACCCACAAGGTAATGGGCTGGTTGAGAGATTCAACCGGACCCTCAAAGGCATGATCATGGGTCTTGAGGAAACAATGAGGCGTAAGTAGGACGTCCCCTTGCCATGCCTTCTGTTTGCCTACCGTTAGGTGCCACAAAAGTCCCTAGGGTTCAGCTCCTTTGAACTGTTGTATGGCCACCCGGTAAGAGGACCTTTGAATCAGGTCAAGGAAGGCTGGGAGCAATCTTCCAGGAAACCTCCCCAGGATGTATAGAGTTACATGCTGGCCTTCAGGAACCAGACTCGGCGATTCAGAGATCTCGCTCAGGCGAATCTGGAAGCCAGCCAGGAGGAAATAAAGCGGTTGTACGATCAGAATGCCACTCTGATTGAGCTACAGCCTGGACAGAAAGTTTGGGTCATGGCCCCTGTGGAGTCTTGTGCGCTCTAGGACTGGTGGACCGGTCCATATGAGGTGGTAGAGTGCAAGAGTGATGTCACCTATCTGGTGAACTTGTGGTCTCCCAGGAACCCCTTGCGGGTCCTGCATGTTAACCGCCTGTAGCCCCACTTAGAAAGGTCCAAAGTGGGCATGCTCCTAGCGACAGATGATGGAATGGAGGAGGAGACAGAGCCTCTTCCTGACCTGTCTGCAACAGAGCAAGATGGGTCAGTGGATGGTGTCAGCCTCTCTGCCACACTGACCCCTGATCAGCAGCAAGATTGTCGCCAACTGTTGGGGCAATTCTCTGATCTATTTTACTTGGTTCCTGGTGTCAGACAGTGGTGCGTCTATGATGTGGAAACTGGAGACAGTCCTCCTGTGAAGCACAAGGCTTACAGAGTGACTGACAAGGTTAGAGCTTACATTAAGGAGGAAATCTCCAAGATGTTTGCTTTAGGGGTGATTGAGTCCTCAAACGGTCCTTGCGACAGCCCAGTGGTGCCACACCTGAACTCCGGTTCTGTGTGGACTACAGAGGGCTCAATTCAGTCACCAGGACTGGCGCACACCCCATCCCCAGAGCTGATGAGTTCATTAATCGGTTAGGGGATGCACGGTACCTCAGCACGTTTGATTTGACGTCTGGGTACTGGCAGATCGCCTTGACTGATGGGGCTAAGGAGAGGTCGGCATTCCCCACACCAGATGGGCTCTACCAATTCCAGGTTATGCCCTTTGGGATGAAGAATGCCCCTGCCACCTTTCAGATGTTGTCAAACCAGGTGTTGGCTGGACTGGAGGATTTTAGTGCCACCTACCTGGATGACATTGGAGTGTTCAGCTCCAGTTGGGAAGAACATCTGCACCATCTCTGGGAAGTGTTGATGGCACTTCTCAAGGCAGGCCTCACGATCAAGGCGAGTAAGTGCTAGATCGGGCAGGGTTCCGTGGTGTACTTGGGTCACCAGGTAGGAAGCGGCCAGGTGGCGGTCCTACAACCCAAGATTGATACCATCCTGGCATGGGAACCCCCAAAGATTCAGACACAGGTAAGAGCCTTTTTAGGACTCGCAGGGTACTACAGGAGGTTTGTCAAGGGGTATGGCAACATTGTTGCACCCTTGACTGAGCTGACTTCCAGGAAGCAGCCCAAGAAAGTGAACTGGACTGACACATGTCAGAAGGCTTTTGACGCCCTGAAGACTGCCATCTGCACCGCACCTATGCTTCAGGCGCCCAACTTCTCAAAAGAATTAATTGTTCAGACAGAAGTTTCAGAGCATAGTGTGGGGCTATTCTATCACAGATTAATGAAGAGGGCCTAGACCAACCTGTAGCCTTCATCAGTAGGAGGTTACTTTCACGGGAACAGAGGTGAAGTGCAATTGAGCGTGAGGCATTTGCTGTGGTCTGGGCACTGAAGAAGTTGAGACCATACTTGTTTGGGACTCAATTCCTGGTTCAGACCGACCACAGGCCCCTCAGATGGCTGATGCAGATGAGGGGTGAGAACCCAAAGTTGTTGAGGTGGTCCATTTCCCTACAGGGTATGGACTTTAGTATGGAACACCGCCCTGGTACAGAACACACCAACGCTGATGGTCTGTCCAGATTTTTCCGCCTTCGTGAAGAGAACTCCCAAGGGGAAGGGTAGTTATCCCCACATTTCAGCTGGAGGGGAGACGTGTTAGACCTGCCACCATTGGCGTGAGTCTCCCTTACATTTTGATGGATTGCCTCCTCTGTTTTGATATGTTTTTGCTGGTTATATGCTTTGGGCACTGTGCCACTGCTAATCAGTATCACAGTGCAAGTGCTCCCTATGTTAAATTGATGTACTAATTGATGATTCCATGATTGGGTTATTTGATTTACCGGTCAGCCCCTAGTACAGTGCACCATGTGTGCCCAGGGCTTGTAAATCAAATGCTGCTGGTGGGCTTGCAGCACTGGTTGTGCCACCCACAGAAACAGCTTGTAAAATGTGTCTCAGGCCTGCCATTGCAAGGCATGTGTGCAGTCTAGTACTGCCATATCGACTTGGCAGGTGCACCCACTTGCCAGTCCCTAATCCTTCCCTTTGCTTCATGTTAGACACCTCTATGGTAGGCCCAAGGGCAGGGTGCATTGTAAGTATAAGGTAGGACATTGTCTGATGTGTGTAGCCTGTCCTAATAGTGAATTACAGCCATTTTTGGTTTGCACTATTGAAGGCTACCTGTTCTCCATAGGCTAGAATGGGCAGTTAGATTATTACAGTCTTACAATCCTAACTGACTCAGGAAACATGGTAGAAATTTGAATTTTAGTATGCCTGAACTCAGAATAATAAATTACATCTTTTAGTAAAGTTGGTTTTAATATTCTGTGTTTGAAAATACTACTTTTAGAAAGTAGGTATTTTCTTGCCTAACTGTCCGGGCCTGCCTCTGCTAGGTTGTGTATTGTCTGGGTTTGTGAGTGACAGGGCTTGGGGATTCCCGGAGACAGGCTGGGGCATCCCAGTGGTGAATAGAGAGATCTGCATCTAGATGGGAGGGAGGAGTTGCACCTGCGGCCTGAATTCGGCTGGGCCTTCCCTCTACTATGCTGGCTCCACCTCCCGTGGCTTGTCTGATGTCTCTGCCCTGCACTGTGAAAGGAGAGGAGGAATCATGTCCACAAAGTGCTCCAGAGCTGTATCTTCCCTCCCCTGTGCTGGCTCCACCCACCGTGGGGCGGCTGATGTCTCTGCCCTGCACAGTGAAAGGAAGAAGAGTCATGTAAACAGAGTGCTCAGGAACTGGTTTGGACTAAGCAGAGGCCTCTCTGCCTTCAGAAAACGAAGGATTTTGGGGTATAAATATTGGGACCCTGATCCTAAGAAATTAGATTACTTCTGGAAAAAGAAACCTTTTGCCAAGGAGAAGAACCAAGGAAGCTGCAGGAGTTTGACTGCCCCTCTGCCAGTGTGCTGTTTGCTGGGTTGGCCTGCAGTGGTTGCTTCATTGCCAAGGAAAGGAGATGGAACTTTTTAAGGACTTTCATCATCTTCAGAATATTCTCCAAGGGCTTGAACTGTGCTTGCCTCCTGCTGAAGTCTCAGGGACAAAAGAATTCATCTCCAGCTCCCCTCTGAATTTTCTTGCTGGGAATTCTCAACTCCAGACATTTGCATGTCGCTGGGAGCTGGAAGTGCGACGCATCGAGAGGAAGCGTGTCGCCGCCGCAGCTGAAATAGTCACATCGCTGGAGAAGCAGCCTTCGACGCATCTCCCTGGAAGCGTGTGTTCGTCGAAGCTGCCTGCTGTCGCATCACCGGAGAAGCGTGACGCCATCGAGAGAGTTGCCATCGCATCACCGGAGAAGCGTGTTGCAGGGCCTGTCGCGGCTCCAAAGTACAGAGTTATTGCAATGCTGCCAGGGCGTCTACGCATTGTCATCGCATCGCCGCATCAACGGCGCCATCTTCTCGCATCGCAACCGGATCATCGCATCGCATCAAGGCGCCATTTTGCGCACCGCAACAGGCCCGCAGGCCAAGAATCTATGCATCACCTCCGCACCAGTAAGGATTACGACGCATCCCCTACTCTGCGCAAGCATTGAGGCACGACGCATCATTTCCCCGGATCACGGAACCGACGCATCTCCCCTTTTGCGAGCCTTTTGTTTACTTTGCATTACACATCAAGGTACTTTTTTGAGAACTTTGTCGCATTTATCATCAACTTGAACTAAGCAACTTTAATCATCTTTAAGCAATCTTAAGTGTGGTATTGTGGATTTTTGTCGTTTGTGGTCTTGTGTTTAGGTCTATATAAATAATACTTATTTTTATAAAACCTGTGTTGTGTCCATCAGTAGTGTTTTCACTGTATTACTGTGTATATTCACAAATGCTTAACACACTGCCTCTGAGATAAGCCTGTCTGCTCGTGCCAAGCTACCAAGGTGGTGAGCAGGGGTTATTAAGGAGTATAATCCCCTTATCCTGACTTAGAAGTAAGGGTCCCTATTTGGACAAAGGTGAATACCATTGCCAACTAGGGGACCCCCAGATCTAACCGGCTCCAGTTCAATGGGTATGCTGCCCACAGTAATTTGCCTATTGGAGCTCTTTTGCTAGACTGAGCTGAAGACCATAAACTTAGTTTTTGCACTGTTCAATTCTAGTCCTCTCTCGATGCTAAACAAGTGAAAATTATTTCAAAACTGCAAAAGCACATGGAGTGATTTAGAGAGTTATTGTGTGTTGTCTGCAAAAACAAGGGCAGGGACCCTCTGGTCACCCACCATGGACGAGTCACTGCCATCCTTATCAAGAGATTTTGTCACACTGTTGAAGTGTAATGAAAAGACCATAGGGGCCAGTACACAGCCCTGCCTAATTCCATGATTTATTCTAAAGGGCTCTGTTAGTTGACCCTTTTCCCCCTAACTCACTTGCGCATAATTTTCTGGGTGGAGCCATATCGGTATTCTCAAGAGGTTACCTTGAAAACCAATTTTCTCTAGAACCTTCCAGAGCTTAGCTTTAGGAACAGGTCGAAAGCCACTATTAGATCAACAAAGGCAACATAAAGTTTGCCCCTGCCTATTAACAATGTTTTCCAGTAGATGCATATAAAACTAAAGACCTGGTCTATGGTACTAACTTTACAACTAAGGCCTTCCTTAGAATTCAGATGGAACTGCCTGGTCCTCCATCCACTCCTGCAAATGGGCAAACACTTGTTTAGAAAAATATTTCTGTACAGCGTGAATCAAGCTGATGGGCGTATAATTGACTGGATCACTGCGTTTACCTTTTTCAAATATTGGAATCATCTCTGCCAATTTACATGAAGATGGTATCTTGATACCGAACAGGTTGGCACTAAACAATGCGTTAATATACGATGCCCAAATTTTAATGCTGGGCACATACGAGTCCTTGGGGAACTGGTCAGGCCATGGGACTCTTTCTGCTAAGCAGGCCTTAATGGCTGCAATGTTTCATTTATTTCAAATTCCAATTTGCTAGGATCATCATAGATTCTATGTTCAAAGGGAGTCCAATGTGGCATCATAAATACATGGGAAAGGCTGGGTGAGTTGCAGGGTAACCAGTTTACTCCAAAGAAGAGGCATCTTTGCCTCTTCTCTATCATTTCAGTGCTTGGTCTTTTCCTTTCTACACCAACTGGACTGTGGGAATCTTTTCTATCCTATGCCGGTTCAGTTCCTTAAGGAATCCTTCATGGAAATCCTCCAATATCCTGGGTCTTGTACAACTCTGCTTTGGATCTGAACAGATGGTCTTTGCAGGGGAAATTAACTCCTTTCTCAAAGGGCCGGTGAGTGCCCTTTCTCACTAAGGGCCTCTACAGCAAAGCTTTCTCCAAGAGTCTAGACTTATCCTCACGCTGAGTAGAACTGTAACCCAGCAGAGGTGCATTTCCTGGCAGCATGTCTGCTGCAAAGTGGTGCAAGGATGAAATACTGGTTAAGGGGGACTAGAATAAAACCTTTCTTCAAGACGAGGACTGGGAGCCTAAACCCACAAAGTAACTGTAATTTGTTTTAAATCCGAAGTTTTTCTCAAATCTTGGAAAAGTGAATCAACTCACTGGCCTTTTGCAGCTTTCCGAAAAAAAATCTGAGGTCAATCCAGTTTGGAGTGATTAGGGTATAAATATGGATTGCACTTAAATGGAATTCAGCTGAAGGCAACAGCCAACAACACGAGAGTGCATGGTAGAGTTTCACTTGAGCGTGCAGAGCTTACCCTGCACAACAGTAGTAGACGAAGGGGATAGAAGCCTCTGGCACCCAGCTAATACGACCAGTTTCAGGAGAAGTTCCTTAGTACCACCATGATCAAAGGACAGCCTGCATGGTGAGAACCCAGGTGTGTGCCCATCCGTACAGTGTTCTATGTTACTGCGAAACATAAACACTTCTCATACAGAAACATAGACACCTAATCTATTTATCGGAGATAATGCAGACATTTACAGACAAGCCAAAGGCAGTCTTCTACTATATTTTAATGTGCCATGCCTCTGGACTTGAAACTTGCTGCTACCATCACCAGTAATCTCAGCCTGGGATTAGTGAGATGCAGCCATCTTCACTCAGATTAAAATGTATTTCATTTACGATGACCCTCTTTCAGGAGAGCGAAGATGTACTGACCAACAAATGAGTAAAGATGGATTATCTGGAGTGTTCTCTGGGATTGTCGAGTTTGTTGGTGGAAAAATATAGGAAAGACCAGAAAAAACATATATGGCAGAGCTCCTTCTTTGCCATTGCCTTCATTCTCCACCTATCACTATGTTCTGTATTTCTTCCCTAGGTTTCTGGCTGGTGCAGGAACAGATCGAGGATGGATGACTTTGAAGCTGATTTCCTTGTTGTACCTGGCAGTTCAACTTGGATGCATCTCGCTCATTAACTTCTCACTGGGATTTGTATTGGCCGTTACCTTGGTTCCTGTGGCAGCCGTTGTCCAACCAGTAGGGCCCAAGTAAGTTCACTTCTTCACGCCTATTAGGAACATGGTTCTGGAATTTGCAATGGGCCAAAGTGGTGCTTGATTTGACTTGATTGACGGATGTTTACAAGTCTCCAGTTTCAGTTAATCCCGGTATAACTGCAAATAAGCTGTAATGGCTTCATCCACCCCTACTTTTTCTCTCGCTTTAAGGTAGATGTGGAAGTTCAGTCTGTGGATGGCTTCTCTGCACGTTAGTAAAGTGGGATTTACTTTCATGAGGGATGGTGCGATTCATTTCAGTTTCCCCTTAAGCATTAATGTACGAGTTGGTCTGCTAGAAGAGATAAAAAATGTGTGCTTCCTCATCTGCTGACTTTGCATTCTTACAGGATTTTGTTACATTTCCGTCCACCAACCTGTGTGTTTGTTTCGCCGGCAGGTTGCTGTATGCTTTGCTTCTGATCCTGGTCACACCAGCCGTCACCTTGTTCTTCTGCATCTTCCTGTATCAGGAGCTCATTGAATTCCCTATCACGCTGCTCGAGTGCTGGCAGCTCTTCCTACAGGCCCTGGCCGGAGGCATGCTGGATCACTACCTCTATGGCTCCATCATCTTCCCCTTCATAGCCCTCTTTGTTTATCCCTGTTGGATCCAGCTATGGAATGTTGTCTTCTGGAAATAAGGGGCCACCATGGCATGAAGAACATTTCTCGCTGCAGGTGGCGGTATTACAACGACCTCAGGTGTTAAAACCAGCCAAGGAGAAGTGAGGACAAAGGCATGTTTCTCAGGAGCTGGTTTATTTCTTATGTTGGCTGTTTTCTTAATTTCTTCAGGGTTTCCTTGGGGGAGAAGAGGAAGCTGTTCACCCTGAATATGAATAATGATTGAGGAGAGGGTTAAAAAGAAAAAGCAAAGAAGCTTGGCCATTTCCAAAGGATTCCAAAACACTTTAAAGAAAGAATGTTTCAGCACTACAATGAAGCAAATAGGAAATAAGGAATCTGACATGGAATGCACTATGAACGTAAGCTGGTGGATGCATGAGACTGGGTTTGTGCTAGCCCACATATGAACTATTAGAAGTTTGAGATTTTATAAATAAAAAGAATGGAATATGGCTGTGTGAGGGGGTAAGCCCTATCTCCAGCCAACAGTGGTATGAAATGGACACTTTTCACTGGACCACTTAGCAAAGAAGTGTGAAAGAGCCATAAGAAGTCCTTGTTTGATAGGGTAACTGAATGTCCGTAAATACCATGATGTTAGGTGTCTTCTAAATCTGTTATGTCAACATGTAAAAAATGATGATGATGATGATGCTGCTGTGCTTGGCCTGGCCTGTACAGGTATATGCTGCCTCTTTGCAGTATTCCAGAGTGGTGGACTTGTCTTTGAGTCTGGCGTATAACCCAAGACTCATTATAGCTCACCGTTGTCCCAAGACTTATCAAACTTGAATTTCTCATTTTTACAGCATGTTAAACAAAACCTCAGTTATTATCTCTGCAGCAGCACACATCCGTATGCAAATAAAGGTGTGTATCTCTCCCAGATGATCATTGATGTTAGTGGCATATACGTACCTAATTTTTCTTGTGTGCACTGTCATGTCACTGGTATTCTTTTGTTGGCATGGGGCTTCTCAGCTATGCCCTTGTTGCAGGGATTCTGCGCAAACACAGAACTATATGTAGGATTATGGGACCAGGGTATTTAGGGACTAAGCTTCCTACCACCTTAGTACCCATGAGGCCGGGACCGACTAGCTATAGTGTCTCACTTGCCCTCCTACTCACTCACAGAGGAACAAGTGATTAGACACCCCAGAACACAACACTCCTGACTAAGGAATCGCGGTTGCAAGTCACACCCTTTCGCTCACTCTTGTACTTGTCGACAATAAGATCTGACAGAGACGCAAAGAAGTTTAAAATATTTATTTTAACTATCTTTCCCTAATATGCAGTATACATGCCACAATACTCATAAACAACAAGAGAGGTAGGGTTTAAGAGACACTCCTATACCCCAATTCAAAGATAAATAACAACAAATGGGTGACTACAGATAATGGCAGAAAACACATAAGTGCCAGTCTCTTTAACCAAAAAGGATAAGGCAAAACAAAGAAAAGCGTGACAGAAGTGTGCCGAAAAACCATAAAGGTTTTTAAGAAAACACTCACTCACCCCTAGTGGGTGACATGCTTCATCATCGGGTTCCACTGGGCGGGCCGAATGCCTACACAGTGTGCTGCAACACCTGCAATTGCAGTGGAGCTGGTTTTTCGTGAATCGTGGTGAACTAGTGATAGGTGTGGTTAAAACATTTGATGTCATTACGCGATTCAAGCGTAATGTTTTATTAACCGCTAGTAAAATCATAATCCCTAACATTCGGGCGGTGGATGCGAGCAAACTAGGTCGCAGGTGGGGAGACGTTTGGACCGAAGTAATTTCAAGAGGCATTGCCAAATTAAACCTGTGTAGTACCGTGCGCAAAGCCGCAGACAGTCTGCAGCCTGCTCATTCTAACTTAGAGAAGACGACAATGGCCCCATGGGCTATATGACACCCTCCCTTGCTCAGGACGTAAGCCCTGGACTAACATAGAAGATCGAGGTAAGCAGAACCAAAGCGCCTAATTCAAAGGCTGAGTAGCAACTAGAGTCCAAAGCTGGACCCTAATGGGCAGAAAATCGTAAAAGAGAAGAAAGAAAATTTAGTAGGTAACAAAATATCCAATTACAGCATATCATCTGGGGCAAAAACCTCACAGGAGGCGCTGTGCCCGGGCACAGGAACTCGATTCGGCTGCTGGCCCCAGTGAAGAATCGTATACAAGGTGCCTACCCTTGGAACAGTTCTGGTTATGGGACACGAAGGGACCAAAGAACAGTTCATACATAAGCCAGGGCAGCGTGTGATATAGTGGACAGGCAGACGTCCAGGGCCCGTTTAAAAGGGCACTGGATGCAGTAGAACACAGGTTGCATGCAGGTAAAGTAGGCATAATGGAAGGTCAGCCAATAGTAGATTTCAAAAGCTTCCAATGGCATTAAACCAAAAAGCTGCTGCATCTGATCACCATTCAGCTGCAATTGTTCCTGGCTTGGCAGTACCACAGATTGAGCAGCCATTGCGGATCAACAAAAGAAATACAAGAATGCCACAAACCAGGAGGAGCAGTAGGGGAAACCCTCAGAATATGCTGCAAAGACAAGAATGAATAAAAGCAGGGATTACTCCAAAGAAAAATGTTACAAGGCCAAATCCCACAACTTTAAAAAAGTGGGCCAGGTCAGTCGTATCAGACACATTAAAGATTTGGTGAATTAATTTTCCGAAGTGTAGTGGGAGATTCGTGTTTAGCAGTGACTGAATTTCACTTGATGTTCTTGCCACCGCAATTCGGAGGTCACATGATCTGACATGAGAGCCACTTGTTGAAACAGTAACACTTTGAGTCTGCTTAGCTTATTGAAATCTGTTTTCGTAGTTGGAATGGAAGGCCACAGCGAACTGTCTACACTCCCGGGGGACAGGATGTTGCTGCAACAAGTAACTTGTTGTGAAACTATTACTATACACGCGATGTCTGCCCGTAATCCGCAGCAGTTCTGATAAAGTGAGAGTTGGAATAACAGCAGAAACCAGGGTTCCTTTAAAAAAACAAGCCAAATTAGGGGCCGAAACGTTTGCAGGCACTGTGAAGTTTTACTTGCGTACACACAAGAAAGTGCGAGTCACAATCCTCCCCTGTAAGGAAATCGTCCTTTTCTGCACTCTTGCAACGGAATGCGAATGGTAAGGGCCACACTTCATTAATGTAACTGCTCCCAAGTGGTTCATATCTACCAATGAAATAACACCATGTAATAACCACACCGCTGAATCTGTTTCCGCTACAGGAAATGGTAATTGATCAAGTGTTTCAATATGTAATGTAGTGTATGTTGCGCCTTTCAGAGATATCAGTTTCAGTTTATCTGTTAAATTGAAAGGTAAAAACAGTGCGGAAGCATTCAGGTGATCCCATGGTACTCTCCCATTTTAAGTGTCTGTAAGGTCCAACCAAATTGCATGACTGACCGCAGCTGATTCTGACCATGATACATAGAAGATGCCTCCTTTTGAACAATATTATTAACGGACGATACACTATTATTCAAAGTATATATATGAAAAGACAGTGTTTATGCTGTTATCAACCACAGCAAGAACTTTTTCCAAATTATCCTGAGCGATTTGGCGTAAGACTACAGCTGCTTCCATTTGTTATAGCTTCCAAAATTCAATATGGGCTGCATAAACAAACAGGGATTTTGGGGCTTAACGAAAATCCAAAATATTAATGTCCCCTGACAAAAGGGAAAGATGTTGCGTCACAGCCAATAGTGTGAAGTGTTCTAACCATTGTTGACATAATTTACCAACTCAATAAGTTGTAACTGTCTGTGAGTGGGGGTAACGAGGATCAGTTCTATTTTGGGTAAACCCATTCGTAATATTTATAAAGCATACATGACAAGCATTGGTGTCTGCAGGCCATAATAACCAACCCTCAGGACTAATAATAGATTAATTCAAAGTGCCATCTTGTATCATACAAGTCAAGTCCTCAATCCTGTAGTTGGTATGTGTATGTCACGTCTCATATTGAGCCATGGACGGAATAGAGAAATATTAACATTTTTAGCAGTAGCTAAACCGAAGCAGGTTGTTTGTTGGACCGTCTGCTTTAAAAATATCAGTTGAGGCAGTATTAAACAGGCATGATGCAAGGACTCCATACCTTGCACTTGACAACATTTGGTGGCCCAAATAGTCTTTAAATCAATTGTGTCCTTCCAATAATGTGGAAGAGGTGTGGCGCAGCGGCCAGGGCGACTGACGCCGGACGCTGGGGATCACGGTTCGATCCCCGGCACCGGCGGAATTGGTCTGCCCAGCACCATGCCACTCTGGGCAATAGCTTGCTTAATCTTCCCGACGGCCCCCCAGCGCCGGGAAACCTACTACGGGTAGCTGCGCGCTTTACAAATGCAGGATTATTATTATTTATATAATCATAACTTCTTAGGAACAGATTTTCTGAGAAGGACGATAAATAAATGAATGTAGTGTAGGTAAGCCTGTATTTGTTCAGTTTGAAAAAATATGATGCTGGGTCTGATAGATTGTAACCATTAAAGAATGTGAATTCATTTTCTGGGTTACAGAACTCCCCCTAGATGGTGTTGGGCAATGCTCCCATTGTGTATTATTAAAATATTTTTCTTGAGTCCTGGTCTTGTGTAAAAAGTGATGGTAGCAAAATAAATCTGCATAATTTGCGGAATTTAAATATAGATATTTGGCATAAAAAACGGTTTAATATTGCAAATCTGAAAACAATGAGTAAATGGCATTGACATCCAAATCATCTGAATGTATCCCAGGCAAAACAAAATCACCCAAAGAAACACAGAAGACCTATGGAATTTGTAGGTTCTCCATAGGACCATATACGTCTAATTGCACCTCGTCCCAAACAATGCCATCAGCGATCGGGACTGCAGAAATATTAACAAGGGTTTGAGCTTTTTCATGTATGCCATGAATTATGATGGTCCAGTACTCCGTCAACCAGTTCTACAGCAAGGCGTTCAGGTAAGTAGTGGCCCTTAATCCATAGGAAAAAGACTGTCATGAATTTGACCCGTGTGAAGAGGAAAACCATGGACAATATGATCCAGATAAAAGTCCATGGTGGGACCAGGTAAGTTCTTATCAACCACGAGATGAAAAAACAAATCCGTGTAGGAGGCACCCCCACAGACAAAGACAACAAAGATGTGTCTGAAGAAAAGTTGTCCCAGTCCATATAGTGACCGATGGAAAACAATGGGGGCTGTGATTCATTGGAAGGTGAATGTACTTTCAGGAATATCAACGGTTAAATCAACTGGTGGGGAAGCACACTCATTTTCCACAGGCTTAGATGTAGAAGGCAAAACAGGCTATAAATCAATTGAAGACTCCATCTCCCCCTCCAATTGCTGCGGAGAATTCAGAGAAACCAAATTCATTTGATGAAGTGAAACATCCTGACGCATGTAGGCATACTATTGAGTATCGGCCATATGGTGTAACTTGACATGTTCAATGGAAATGAATCTTTTATCTTTATGACCAGGTAGCAGAGGTAAGATCACAATTCGATCAAGAACCGAGACCTGTGCACGGTATGTGGGACCCAATTCTTTCTTGCTTGCCACCTTATCCCAGACCAGATCACCAACTTTAGGAAGCCAGAAACCGGAATCAGTGCTGCTGCATCCAATGGCGAGTGCTAGTGGGTTTTTGCTAAAACATCTTGTTTCTTTTGTAGATCCTGTAACATAGCACAATGGTTATCTACGTCAAATGTGGCAGCAGCTGCCAAAACGTCTAGACGGCCAAGATCTGGCACAAACAACTTATTGCCAAAGAGCATTTCATACGAGGTCCGCCCACCCAGAGAACTTCTATTTAGATTATTTAGTGCACGTTGGACTCCATAGAGATTAGAGATGAGTCCACCAGCCCCGGCCGGTACCTAATATCCTAGCTGTTAAAGATTGCTTTACGTCACAGTTCCTTCGCTCCATAACCAAACTGCCCTCAGGCCGATATGGAGATGAGAAATGCACCTACACCCTCATAGACTTCATCACATCATGGTAAGCCTTGGAGGCAAAAGCAGGACCTTGGTCTGAACAGAAGATGCCGCAGGCATATGTCCCTACAAACACATGCAAATCTTTTATAACAGCACGAGTGTCAGCACTGCGCTGCACCCAAACCCAAAAAATCCACTGCAACTAGAATGTATTTGAAAACATTGTCTGATGTCAAAGACTGCAGTAATCAACATAAATACAACCAACAGTTGATTAGAAATGAAGAGATGAGTATGTGGCAGACGCTAAACTGTAGAAAGTTTAATCTGTTGACAAATGTCACAGGAAAGCACATTTTTGCGTGTCTTTTGGTATAAGCAGTGCCACCAATAACGCTGCTGGAAAAGTGAAATTTTTGCTTCCACTCCCGCATGTGCAAAAGCCATTCCTTCATGGGCAGCCACAATTAAAAGCCTGCGGTCCTTCTTGAGAGTCAAGCGATCACCTACTGAAGCAATAGTTAACCAGCATTGGCATAGCCAATAGGTCTCGCTTTTGGGACCTTATAAGTATTTAGGTATGCAAAGGTCCCCAAGGCGAGACCCTTTGGCGATGCCAATGCTTGTTATAAAGAGACAGGACTGACCGCATAAACCCACTCTCTGGTCTCCCGATGTCCATTTGCTAAGACATTATCACATACCTGCCAACTTGAAGAACAATCTCACCGTGTGTGACATGGTGGCACTGTGTGAGTTGGCAGGTATGGTATCATAAGGAGCACCTGCAGCCATCCTGACTTTGAAGCCATTAGAACTTTGCATGACGGGACTTGAATTTCTGTGTTCTCTAAAAGAAAGAGTCTACAAGTTCCAGCATGCAAATTGCAGTTGACTGAATAGTCATCAGATGACCAAGACGTTCACTGAGGACTGACATTTCAAATGATGATATTATCCAGACAATGTCACAATACACGCCTCTTAGACGGTCAAAGTTAAATAAGCATTTCCGAAGTTTTTTTATTTTCACACACATTCCTAAGTCTGGAAACCATTAGGGAGGGGTGAGACCTACCTCGAGAGTAGAGCGGTACAAAAGGGGGGTGGTGATGGACGGAGCATCTGAACCAATCAAACACACACCCAGTCAACAGATCTGGGTTTAATCCATCACATTCTTTAGCCCACTCTGCCACCCCAGTTCAGACATGGCCAAATGCAAATCAGACTGACCCAGTGCCTCATGGAAACAGTCCAGCCCGAACTGCCAAGCCATGCCTTCCCTGGACCGGAAACAAGCTTCCTAGGACCGGTTTCTGGCATTTCAGCCGTCTTCAGCCAGGCTTGCTTGAATCCAGTGGCAAAGTGAGCAAGGGACTCACGTCTGAGCATACGCTGCCAACTTAGGGCGAACAAAGCGGTACAAAAGGGGGGTGGTGATGGGCGGAGCATCTGAACCAATCAAACACTCACACCCAGTCAACAGATCTGGGTTTTGTACCGCTTTTGCCGCCATAAGTGTGGCAGGGTAGCTCAGACGTGAGTCCCTTGCTCACTTTGCCACTGGGTTCAAGCAAGCCGGGCTGAAGACGGCTTTAATGCCAGGATCCGGTCCTCGGAAGCTTGTTTCCGGTCCAGGGAAGACATGGCTTGGCAGTTCGGGCTGGACTGTTCCCATGAGGCACAGGGTCAGACTGATTTGCATATAGCCATGTCTGAACTGGGGTGGCAGAGTGGGCTAAAGAACGGTGATGGATTAAACCCAGATCTTTTGACTGGGTGCAAGTGTTTGATTGATTCAGATGCTCCGTCCATCAACACCCCCTTTTGCACCGCTTTTGGCCGCCATGAGTGTGGCAGGGTATGCTCAGACGTGAGTCCCTTGCTCACTTTGCCACTGGATTCAAGCAAGCCGGGCTGAAGACGGCTGTAATGCCAGAAACCGGTCTTTGGAAGCTTGTTTCCGGTCCAGGGAAGACATGGCTTGGCAGTTCGGGCTGGACTGTTCCCATGAGGCACAGGGTCAGACTGATTTGCATATAGCCATGTCTGAACTGGGGTGGCAGAGTGGGCTAAAGAACGGTGATGGATTAAACCAAGATCTTTTGACTAGGTGTGATTGTTTGATTGATTCAGATGCTCCGTCCCATCACCACCCCCTTTTGTACCGCTTTTGGCCGCCATAAGTGTGGCAGGGTAGGCTCAGACGTGAGTCCCTTGCTCACTTTGCCACTGGATTCAAGCAAGCCGGGCTGAAGACGGCTGTAATGCCAGAAACCGGTCCTCGGAAGCTTGTTTCCGGTCCAGGGAAGACATGGCTTGGCAGTTCGGGCTGGACTGTTCCCATGAGACACAGGGTCAGACTGATTTGCATATAGCCATGTCTGAACTGGGGTGGCAGAGTGGGCTAAAGAACGGTGATGGATTAAACCCAGATCTTTTGACTGGGTGTGAGTGTTTGATTGATTCAGATGCTCCGTCCATCACCACCCCCTTTAGTACCGCTTTTGGCCGCCATAAGTGTGGCAGGGTAGCTCAGACGTGAGTCCCTTGCTCACTTTGCCGCTGGATTCAAGCAAGCCGGGCTGAAGACGGCTGTAATGCCAGAAACCGGTCCTCGGAAGCTTGTTTCCGGTCCAGGGAAGACATGGCTTGGCAGTTCGGGCTGGACTGTTCCCATAAGGCACAGGGTCAGACTGATTTGCATATAGCCATGTCTGAAATGGGGTGGCAGAGTGGGCTAAAGAACGGTGATGGATTAAACCCAGATCTTTTGACTGGGTGCGAGTGTTTGATTGATTCAGATGCTCCGTCCATCAACACCCCCTTTTGCACCGCTTTTGGCCGCCATAAGTGTGGCAGGGTATGCTCAGACGTGAGTCCCTTGCTCACTTTGCCACTGGATTCAAGCAAGCCGGGCTGAAGACGGCTGTAATGCCAGAAACCGGTCCTCGGAAGCTTGTTTCCGGTCCAGGGAAGACATGGCTTGGCAGTTCGGGCTGGACTGTTCCTATGAGGCACAGGGTCAGACTGATCTGGGAGAGGTGTGGCGCCGCGGCCAGGGCGACTGACGCTGGAATCTGGGGATCAGGGTTCGATCCCCGGCTCCGGCGGCAGGTTAGCCCAGCACCATGCGACTCTGGGCAATAGCTTGCTTAATCTTCCCGACGGCCCCCAGCGCCTAGAGACCCTAACGGGTGATTGTGCGCTATACAAATGTGGATTATTTATTTGCATATAGCCATGTCTGTCTGAACTGGGGTGGCAGAGTGGACTAAGAACAGTGATGGATTAAACCCAGATCTTTTGACTGGGTGTGAGTGTTTGATTGATTCAGATGCTCCGTCCATCACCACCCCCTTTTGTACCGCTTTTGGCCGCCATAAGTGTGGCAGGGTAGCTCAGACGTGAGTCCCTTGCTCACTTTGCCACTGGATTCAAGCAAGCCGGGCTGAAGACGGCTGTAATGCCAGAAACCGGTCCTCGGAAGCTTGTTTCCGGTCCAGGGAAGACATGGCTTGGCAGTTCGGGCTGGACTGTTCCCATAAGGCACAGGGTCAGACTGATTTGCATATAGCCATGTCTGAAATGGGGTGGCAGAGTGGGCTAAAGAACGGTGATGGATTAAACCCAGATCTTTTGACTGGGTGTGAGTGTTTGATTGATTCAGATGCTCCGTCCATCACCACCCCCTTTTGTACCGCTTTTGGCCGCCATAAGTGTGGCAGGGTATGCTCAGACGTGAGTCCCTTGCTCACTATGCCACTGGATGCAAGCAAGCCGGGCTGAAGACGGCTGTAATGCCAGAAACCGGTCCTCGGAAGCTTGTTTCCGGTCCAGGGAAGACATGGCTTGGCAGTTCGGGCTGGACTGTTCCCATGAGGCACAGGGTCAGACTGATTTGCAAATAGCCATGTCTGAACTGGGGTGGCAGAGTGGGCTAAAGAACGCTGATGGATTAAACCCAGATCTTTTGACTGGGTGCGAGTGTTTGATTGATTCAGATGCTCCGTCCATCAACACCCCCTTTTGTACCGCTTTTGGCCGCCATGAGTGTGGCAGGGTATGCTCAGACGTGAGTCCCTTGCTCACTTTGCCACTGGATTCAAGCAAGCCAGGCTGAAGACGGCTGTAATGCCAGAAGCCGGTCCTCGGAAGCTTGTTTCCGGTCCAGGGAATACATGGCTTGGCAGTTCGGGCTGGACTGTTCCCATAAGGCACAGGGTCAGACTGATTTGCATATAGCCATATCTGAACTGGGGTGGCAGAGTGGGCTAAAGAACGGTGATGGATTAATCCCAGATCTTTTGACTGGGTGTGAGTGTTTGATTGATTCAGATGCTCCGTCCATCACCACCCCCTTTTGTACTACCTCGAGAGCAGAGCAGGAGGAATATGGGGGCACAGGCTAGCCAGCTCTGGCACCAGCAGCAGGCGACCCCTCCGTGGTGTATCTCTCCTCCTGCCAGGACATCCAGGGTCTCGGCCGATAATGGGGCTTCGGTTGGTGCAACTCCGGGCGGTGCCAAGAATCCGACTCTTCAAGAAGTGGGGGCGGCTGCTAGGCTGCTCCCCTCCCTGACGGTTTCTCTCTTCCGAAATCTACTTTGCGGCAGTGATTGACAGATGCCCCTTCTTTCTGTTGATTTCCTGTGCAAGGAGTTTTGCTGCAGCTGTGCGATGCGTCCTCCTTGCCACACTGCCTCAACAACATCTTGCGCTGCTGGAGAAAGTTTCATGAAAATATTTGTTTGGAAGGGGCAGGGCTACTGTGGTGGCCGGTCGCATACACTGGGAATGGGCCGGTGGCACCAGCAAAGAGGGGTAGGGGTGAGAGTAGTACAACGCCTTCTACCTTCTAAAGCTCGTTAAACTCTACATGCATAGTTTACTACACCGCGTAAAATGTACAATAAATAATAATAATGTAGTGAATTATGCGCCAACTCTTGCATGGGCCGACCAGAGTGAAAATATTTGAAGCGGTTTACTGGTACAACCATGATGAACATAAACAAATACAATAGTATTGCAATTGCGGTGGGAAGTAGTAAAGAGCTATTTACGATTGAACTGCGCCGGTCAACCAGAGTGAAAATATTTGAAGCGGTCTACTGGTACAACCACGATGAACATAAACAAATACAATAGTATTGCTATTGCGGTGGGCAGTAGTAAACTGCTGTTCACGATTGAACTGCGCCGGTGTAGTGTTACGTAATTTTGTTCTCAGCCTAAGCAGTGTTTGGAAAATGTTGGAACTTTCTATCTCCACAGCTTAGGCTTGCGGCTAGAAGTAGATGTTTAGGAGGAACGGGAGGGGGCAATGGGGCTTCATTATAAGGAGATTTTAAATAACAATGTGGTTTGGTGGCGTTGCCTGTGGTGCTCGGAAATTTACAATTAATGGCTCCCTTTGAAGATTGTTTCATATTTAATACGTTTGTGCAAAATATTATGGAATTTAAATCCAACTTTATGAGGGGATTTGGTAAAACTGAATAGAATCTAAGTTAGCTGGGTTTCAAAGGAGACAAGCATTGGCCGTGAAAGTGAAACTGATCACGATCGCAAGAAACCAAGGTATCTAAGGAAACCAGCATTGGCGCTGATTTACCGACTGCAAAAGTGAAAGCAGCAGTGGTGTGCGATGTGCGTGCACCATGATGGGAGAGGAAAGCCAGATGGCGTCTTTGCTCGTCATTGTGTGTGTGACCACATGCTCTATGCCACCCAAAAAGCTGTGTTTGGCTTTTTAAAGCCCACTCACTAAATGTCTCGCCAGAGCAGCGCAAGCTCTGGCGAGACCTAAAAGTTGAATATTATCAGTGGTTAAGTGATGGGTATAATGCAAAGGGAAACCCTGGGGATATAGTGTTCCCTCCTTGGTTGCGGTAATAGCTGCCAAGATGTCATCATTCATCTTGGTCACGGACCTTGTTACCACAGCTACAGAACAGATTTGGCTGCCTCATCAGCCATAGAATTACCAACGGCCTGTACCCCCACATGCTGATGGCCCAGTGTATGGATAACATGTGTGAGTGGCAAACGTTCCTTAAGAGTGGCCATTCTGACCCAAAGCGTTTTATGCTTTATTGCGCTACCCTTACAATCATGAAAGTCATCTGTTTCCAAAATTACAAGTTGATTAAAGGATTGTATTCTATACCAATCCACAAGGGTCTAAGGGACAGTTTGCCGACCAATGACCTGATTTAATCCCTGATTCAACTATATTCAATACATAAAAATCTGGCGGTGAAATACAAAACTATTAAGAAAAAGAGACATAGCAACCATCAGCCATCCCACTTACTGTTATCAAATAGAATTCTAAAAAGAGTATTCAATTCCATAATCAAAACTGATATCTAACACAAAGACCATTACGAATCAGTCAGATTTCCATCAACTGCCCCTCACCACCAGTGTCATCATCTGGATAGCCTTCTTTTCTCCCCACTCAACTCTCTCCGCACGAGAGGAGATTGTGTGGTTTGAATTTCGTATCGGTCTCTGTGACCTTTACGTGGAGTAGCACAGCAGAAACCAATCACAATTAATGCTACTTAGTCAACTGATGCATCTGAAGGATATCCACTAAAAAATGTGATGGAAAAGGATTGAGTGCAGTGCAAGTGAAGTAGTGATCTAAAACGGATATGTGAGAGAAAAACCTTTTATTCTAACATCTCTCAGAAACCTAAAAGAATAATTGCAGATATGACGTGAACCAAATCTGTCGCTGCATGTGAAAAGTGGTCGACTAGTTTCAGCCCAAACGGGCTTGTAGCCCAGGCTTACTTCAGGACCTTCTATGACAATACGCTACTGCATACTTGAAAACATTTAGTGAAAACATATAGTTATGTGTTAATCATATTACCTTCATATAGGCAGGGTAATTGTCACACCTAGAAGATAGAATTTACACACATATAACACCAATCATGAGAATACATGGCATTGTGTGGATTGCTTACTCTTTTTCGTTTAGATGCTGATCTTAATGGTTTATTCAATATAAGAACAGGTACACTCACCTGTCCTAAATGAGGTATTAGCCTCACCTCACCAGGTAATCACTCCGGTGTGTGAGACCCCGCCCTGTAAATAAGATAAATGTTTTTAGAGGGGGATCAAACACTACAAATGTTAGGGGTAAAATACAAAAAAAAACGTATATGTAAAATAACTCTTGATCTCAACTTGGGAAGAGCACATCCCGGCAGGATAATCTACTACTATTGCTGGTCTCGTAGATATAGGAGAGTTTGGCTTAGAACTGTGCGTATATCGATGACATATATGTAAAATAACTCTCGATCTCCACTTGGAAAAAGCACGTCCCAGCAAGATAATCTCATACTATGGCTGGTCTCATAGATGCAGGAGAGCTTGGCTTTAAACTGTATGTATATCGATGATCTCAAACTCGTGCTACCTCTGATGTTTATGTAGCACCCGTGGGACCACTCTCATAGATACTACGGTAGCCTTTTTTGATCGCTATCAAGTTGGTTATCTTATGGTGTATACAAGGTTCAACAACCGTGCGAGAGATACTCTATTTAGCAAATCAATCTGGCGGCAAGGAACTAAACGCCTCACCACAGTTATATGCCAGGTTTGACATTATTTCAAGGGTATCCCTACCATCGCTCGCATAGCTAAAACAAGCCCAAAACAGCGCGCATACGTTCAAATGCTCTCACCTCTCCGTCGGTGCCTCGGTCCTCACCTTCGTGCATGGGAGGTCCAGAGGCACCATCTTGTTTGTTCTTTTAACTCGTCCGTTCCCATCACCGAGCGTCACCCTCGCGCGACGGACTACAGGATGACGTCATACGCGACGAACCTGTAGTTCTGCCGCTATTAGTGTTGCACTGTCAATTCTTTCACATCAGTGTTACTCCTTTTACGCTAATGCATATATCGTAGCTTCCCGAATTACTCCAATAGATCAATAATTGGGCATTTCAGTTGTTATATGTTTAAGAAGCGTGTTTGCCCGCTTTATACCGGGAATCCTCGTTTGTCTGTTCCATTGAACAATAAAGTTTGCTTGTGCTATCATGGGAGTATATTGTCCTGCTCTATCTTACATGTAGAAAAATAAAGTTTATTCAACAGGCTCCAACTCGACGTTACACCAAGTCGGGTTAAGCTTTGCATAGTGTAACATGAATAGCAGAAAGAGCTTTATCAGGTCAGATTTTATGTTGCTTAGTGTAACATGAATAGTTGAAAGAGCTTTTTCTTATTATCGGGCTTGAAATACAGGTCTCAGATCGATAGTATATAATGCTCCAAGCGCTCAACATCTACCAAACGCTGCCGGGATGTTTAATGTTTAGTTAAAGATAAAATCCATAATCTTCCGCTGACAGCTCTTGTAAGTCTAACTGTCTTGATAGAGTTGGGATGATTCACTACTGTGATTTATACTTAAGAGTGTTCCTTCTCGTGATAATAAACAATCCTTAAAGAGCAGAGAATATGGGCATGCCCTCAGTGGAAGTTGTTTTTGGATGGATAACCCCACTACATCTCACTCTAGGGGACTGTTAGAGAAGGGCTCAGTTGAAATCCCAAAGGGAATTAGTTACCTGGTACTTACTTAATGTATCTTATTTAATGTATCAGTGCAGTACACAGAATAATATCATTACGGCCCTTGGTGTCACTGCCTAGTCTGAATACCCATTTCTGTTCTTTGATAAACAAGTACTTGGCTCTGTCACTCACATGTGGTGGTATGTAGGGTTTCTCTAACACTGTCCAGGAAAAACTGTCAGGTGAGTGATTAAATTCAACAAAGTGTCTCGTTAATTTTGTGTTGGACTTTTTGCACCGAAAGGTACTTTTGGGCTCTAGCATTCATTGCTTAACGATCATGCCAACATAGTGACATCCACATGGGTATTTAATCAAATAGACAAGATTGTCACTATTGCAATTAGTGAATGCAGTTTGCACCCATGGTTTCGATGATCCAATGTCTACTGTTTTAGATTGACTGGTTTGCGGACAGACGGCACATCCTCCACATTGGAAATGGCCTTGGACAGGTGGAAGATTCCATAGAGTACCAGTGGCTCTTGATTCTTGTTGTCTCGGACGTGTGTGTATTAGACTGTCCCGTAGACTGTGGCCTCTTTTCAAGGCGAAAAGTGTCATCGGAATCTTTTCCTTAGACGTGTTCAAGAAATGGCAGTTTTTTCGTATACATTTCTGAATACCATTAGTACGTGTGTTGAATGTATTCACAAAGGTCAACCGTCCCAGAGGGGGTTTTACAGTTTTCGTCTTTAAAAGGGCTTCTCTGTGATTGTTAGAAGCGCGCTTGCAAGCCTTATTAATCAATTTGTGTGGATATTTCTTTTCCTGTAATTGTTTAGACAGATCCTCTAAATGCTGCTTGTACTTTTCCAATTTGGAGCAATTACGTCTAAGACGTAAAAACTGGCCGTATGGCAAATTGTCTCGCAACGATTTAGGATGTTGACTCGTAGCGTAGGAGGGAATTACATGCCATCTTTTTTCGTGAACAGTTCACTCTCCAATCCTGTAGATGTCACATAGATTGATAGATCTAAAAAAGCTAGCTTCTCTTTGTTTACTTCTAGAGTAAACCTCTACCTACAGTTGAGTACGACTCAGAGAGAGACCTATTGGTCTCTTTCGACGTCAATCTCTCTATACATCTATTCTCCAAGACGCAACGCTTGATACTGTTTCGACCATTTTGAGCGAGAGTCCCCCGGACTCAATTACCCCAGTTCATTTCATTATGACACTAGCCCAGTTGGCCATAAAGGAAAATTTCTTCAAATTTGAAGAAACTATATATCTCCAGGTCTCTGGAACTAGTATGGGGAGCATTTTTGCGCCAAGTCTGGCGAACCTGTATGTTCATAACTTCGAACAAGAACATGTACTGACCATCGATAACCTATTCCATCAGTCTATCAGACTATGGAAGCGGTATATCAATGACATTTTAGTAATCTGGCGTGGAGATGAGGAAATAGTAATACTGTTCCAAACATGGCTAAACTCTCGCAATGAATTCTTGAGGTTTACTCTAGAAGTAAACAAAGAGAAGCTAGCTTTTTTTCATCTATCAATCTATGTGACATCTACAGGATTGGAGAGTGAACTGTTCCGTAAACAGATGGCATGTAATTCCCTCCTACACTACGACAGTCAACATCCTAAGTCGTTGCGAGACAATTTGCCATACGGCCAGTTTTTACATCTTAGACGTAATTGCTCCACATTGGACAAGTACAAGCAGCATTCAGAGGATCTGTCTAAACATTTACAGGAGAAGAAATACCCACACAAATTGATTAATAAGGCTTACAAGCGCGCTTCTAACAATCACAGAGAAGCTCTTTTAGAGACGAAAACTGTAAAACCCCCTCTGGGACGGTTGACTTTTGTGAATACATTCAACACACTTACAAATGGTATTCAGAAATGTATACGAAAAAACTGGCATTTCTTGAACACGTCTAAGGAAAAGATTCCGATGACACTTTTCGCCTTGAAAAGAGGCCACAGTCTACGGGACAGTCTAATACACACACGTCCGAGACAACAAGAATCAAGAGCCACTGGTACTCTATGGAATCTTCCACCTGTCCAAGGTAATTTCCAATGGGGAGGATGTGCCGTCTGTCCGCTAACCAGTCAATCTAAAACAGTAGACATTGGATCATCGAAACCATGGGTCCAGACTGCATTCACTAATTGCAATAGTGACAATCTTGTCTATTTGATTAAATACCCATGTGGATGTCACTATGTTGGCATGACCACCCGGAAGGTTAAACAATGAATGCTAGAGCACAAAAGTACCTTTCGGTGCAAAAAGACCAACACAAAATTAATGAGACACTTTGTTGAATTTAATCACTCACCTGACAGTTTTTCCTGGACAGTGTTAGAGAAACCCTACATACCACCACATGTGAGTGACAGAGCCAAGTACTTGTTTATCAAAGAACAGCAATGGGTATTCAGACTAGGCAGTGACACCAAGGGCCTTAATGATACTATTCTGTGGACTGCACTGTGATACATTAAATAAGATACATTAAGTAAGTACCAGGTAACTAATTCCTTTTGGGATTTCAACTGAACCCTTCACTAACAGTCCCCTAGAGTGAGATGTAGTGGGGTTATCCATCCAAAAACAACTTCCACTGAGGGCATGCCCATATTCTCTGCTTCTTAAGGATTGTTTATTATCATGAGAAGGAACACTCTTAAGCATAAATCACAGTTACAGGTAGTGAATCATCCCAACTCTATCAAGACAGTTAGACTTACAAGAGCTGTCAGCGGAATATTATGGATTTTATCTTTAACTAAACATTAATCATCCCGGCAGCGTTTGGTAGATGTTGAGCGCTTGGAGCATTATATACTATCGATCTGAGACCTGTATTTTGAGCCCGATAATAAGAAAAAGCTCTTTCTGCCATTCATGTTACACTATGCAAAGCTAAACTCGACCTGGTGTAACGTCGAATTGGAGCCTTTTGAATAAACTTTATTTTTCTACATGTAAGATAGTGCAGTACAATATACTCCCATGATAGCCCAAGCAAACTGTATTGCTCAATGGAACAGAAAAACGAGGATTCCCGGTATAAAGCGGGCAAACATGCTTCTTAAACATATAACAACTGACATGCCCAAATATTGATCTATTGGAGTAATTCGGGAAGCTAGGATATATGAATAAGCGTAAAAAGGAGTAACACTGATGTGAAAGAATTGACAGTGCAACACTAATAGCGGCAGAACTATAGGTTTGTCGCCTCTGACGTCATCCTGTAGTCCGTCGCGCGAGAGTGACGCTCAGCGATGGGAATGGACGAGTTAAAAGAACAAACAAGTTTGTGCCTTGGACCTCCCATGCACAAAGGTGAGGACTGAGGCACCGACGGAGAGGTGACAGCATTTGAACGTATGCGCACTGTTTTGGGCTTGTTTTAGCTATGTGAGCGATGGTAGGGATACCTTTGAAATAATGTCAATCTTGGCATACAACTGTGGCGAGGCGGTGACCCTCGCTCAGTTTGGTCCGTTTAGTTCCTTGCTGCCAGATTGATTCGCTAAATAGAGTATCTCTCTCATAGCTGTTGAACCTTGTATACACCATAAGACAACCAACTTTATAGCGATCAAAAAAGGCTACCGTAATATCTATGAGAGTGGTCCCACGAGTGCTACATAAACATCAGAGGTAGCACGAGTTTGAGATCATCGATATACATACAGTTTAAAGCCAAGCTCTCCTGCATCTATGAGACCAGCCATAGTATGAGATTATCTTGCTGGGACGTGCTCTTTCCAAGTGGAGATCAAGAATTATTTTACATATATAAGTCATCGATATACACACAGTTCTAAGCCAAACTCTCCTGTATCTATGAGACCAGGAATAGTATGAGATTATCCTGCTGGGATGTGCTCTTCCCAAGTTGAGAACGAGAGTTATTTTAGATATATACGTTTTTTTTTGTATTTTACCCCTAACATTTGTAGTGTTTGATCCCCCTAAAAACCATTTGTAATCTTATTTACAGGTCAGGGTCTCACACACCTGAGTGGTTACCGGGTGAGGTGAGGCTAATACCTCATTTAGGACAGGTTAGTGTACCTGTTCTTATATTGAATAAACCGTTAAGATCAGCATCTAAACGAAAAAGAGTAAGCAATCCACTCAATGCCATGTATTTTCATGATTTTTGTTATATGTATGTAAATTCTATCTTCTAGGTGTGACAATCACCTTGCCTATATGAAGGTAATATGATTAACACATAACTATATGTTTTCACTAAATGTTTTCACGTGTGCAGTAGCGTATTCTCATCGAAGGTCCTGAAGAAAGCCTGGGCTACAAGCCCGTTTGGGCTGAGACTAGTAGAACACTTTTCACATGCAGCGACATATTTGGTTCACGTCGTATCTGCAATTATTTTATTAGGTTTGTGAGAGATGTTCGAAGAAAAGATAATTTTCTCACATATCCTTTTTAGATCACTACTTCACTTTCACTGCACTCAATCCTTTTCCATCACATATTTTAGTGGATATCCTTCAGATGCATCAGTTGACTAATTAGCATTAATTGTGATTGGTTTCTGGTGTGCTACTCCACGTAAAGGTCACAGAGACCGATACGAAATTCAAACCACACAATCTTCTCTCGTGCGGAGCGAGTTGAGTGGGGAGAAAAGAAGGATATCCAGATGATGACACTGGCCATGAGGGGCAGTTGATGGAAATCTGACTGATTCGTAATGGTCTTTGTGTTAGATATCAGTTTTGATTATGGAATTGAATACTCTTTTTAGAATTCTATTTGATAACAGTAAGTGGGATGGCTGATGGTTGCTATGTCTCTTTTTCTTAATGGTTTTTCTTAATTGCTTTGTATTTGACCGCCAGATTTTTATGTATTATTTAAAGGATTGTACCCAATGAATGAATAGCATACCACAAGAGTTGGCACCTCAGGATTAGCAAACTAAAGAGGCAAAAGTAAAGTACATAACTTGGCTAATTGTGCAGTGCAATCCCAAGGGGATTGTGTGTGAACTAAGGACAATTTAAAATCATCGTTAACTATTGTGCCTGCCCCAATAGCGCAGGCCTCTTAATAAGCATGTTTAGAGCCAATGGCTGGCTTTGCAGAACCATCAGTATAAATGATACATTTGTACTGGTTAAGAGGGAGTGTAGATGAAAGAAGTGGATGCACATGTTCATATTTTAAAAACTCCTGTGTTTGCAAAGAAGGATCAAAGATAAAATTGACATCAGCAGACGTCCATATACTAGCCCATTGTATCCAATGTGGATGCAGAGCTTTAGAAATCGGTACACTCGCCTGTCACGGCTTCCAAATCGGGCGCAGGCGAAACCAGGAAGATGCGCTTGGCTTGAGCCAGAGAGCGTTCCTTTAGAATCGCCATCTGTACTGCTGTCAAAAAAATGTCAGTAGAAGAAAAACACATTTCTGCAGCAGTATACAAATGTGATTATAAGCAGTGGGTACCGTGTCAACTTCATTAAAAGTCAAAAGTCAAGGGCTATTCTTATACCCCAGAGGCAATCTCGCATAGGGTCTCTGATTGCAGATTGCGCTGAATGCTGTCTAGACACAGCTTTCAAGAGCCAATGTGCGACTGAAAAATCCATTTGAAATGTCTTACGTATTTTTAAATTTCTTGTGAACAATGTTATTTACTAATGCCAAACTGTGTGTGTTCTGGACGGCAAAGGTACGAACATGACTATTCAAATATCTGTAGTGTAGAGCTCTGCGATATGAATCGTCCGGTTTCAATATTGAAAAAAGAGGATTGTTCATTGAAGATAGACAGGGTACTCCCCTATATTCCAATTGTGTCAGAATGTCCCTAAAGGACTCTTTAGCATCATGTTTAATGGGATATTGCGGTTGCAGCTGAGGTAAAGATCGTAAAGGAATAACATGCACCATTGAATCCCTATTCAGGGGAGGGCAGGGGAGGGAAGCAGCGAACACAGCATGCCATATACGTTAGTTCAGGAGCTGCAATGGGAAATCAGAAAAAAAAAAAAAAAGGCCTCACAGTACCTCTACATCCCAAACTCAACTGCTAGCACCTTCGTGTGGATCAGTTATCAAATAACATTGTAACGGGGCCCAGATGTCAGTAGGCCTAGAAGTAGGCGGCAGTAGCTCGGAATATGTTTGCAATTGTTCCTGGCAGTACACCATGTCACTCATCCAATCCTTAAACTTGGGCGCCCTTCCTCTCCCCCATCTACAGGCCACCCTGCGTTTAGCCAGAAGCATAGCCAGCGCCACATATTTGCGGTGAGCCGCCTGGAGAGGCGCAACGTACCCCAGAAGTGCTACCAACGGGGACGGATCAATCGTCATGTGAACCATTTTGGATAGTGCCTCAAACACTTGAGTCCAGTATATGGACACTTCGGCACAGCCCCATGCAAGGTGCAGGAAATCAGCCCCTGGGGCACCACACCTGTCACATGTATCAGTAGGCCTAAGCCGGAACCTGTGGAGGCGCGCTGGAGTGTGATATAGCCTGTGCAGGAATTTATAATGAATTATCCTATAACGGCTGTTAGAGGAGATGCGCTCGGTTTGTTGCAGGCAGAAATCCCATTGGGTGTCTGTTAGAGTTAAGGCTAGATCATGTTCCCATTTATGCCTAGCAGGCAGAGCAGTGTAGGTCATGTTAGCCCGGACAGATTTATATAGTGTGGATACCAGTTTAATAGGGTTGTCCTGAAGCAGCATGTTTTGCAGGGGAGGAAGCACTGGGGGCTCACAGGGGAAATCAGGCGTGACGGCCTGTAGCCCGTGTCGGAGTCTGATATAGTAAAATACGTCAAGAGGTGTGGGTTGTATGTTCCCGTAAAATTGATCTCTAGTCCGGAAGACGCCGTCCAGATACAGGTCCCCCCATGTATTGACGTTTAGTTTCCTAAGCAATTTTTGAAATCCAGCCTCCTGCAGGAGCGGAAGCTGCGGGTGGTAGGATAGCGGCAGCCGTGGCGCATAGAGGAAGTGCAAGTCCAGCTTAGTAACGATGGAGCGCCATGCCGTCACCGTGCTTGATACCGTGGAAGGAGTCTTGTCCCTACCTTCAATCCGGGAGTAGATTGCACCTTCGATGGGGACTGGGTGGGCCAACCAGTGTTCGGCTGCCAGTTGAGGCATATATCTCTGCTGGCGTATCCAGAAATACGCATAGTGGGCCTGAGCTGCTCGGTAATAAAGCTCAAAGTCAGGGATGCCGAAACCCCCCTGGGAGAACGGTCTGACCAGGATGTCCCATTTGAGTCTGGGTGTCTTACCACCCCATATTAGACGGAGCAATTCGGAGCGTAGTAATCGAAAGAAATGGGAGCCGGGGTGAAACGGAATGTTCAAAAAGAGGTACAAAAACTGAGGGAGTATAACCATTTTAATCAATGAGGCACGTCCCGCCATGGAGAGGGGGAGCGTGATCCATCTAGATATATTGTCACGCATCTTGTCCATTACGGTGCCATAGTTGGCACGAATTAGCTCCTCTCTATTCTTTTCTACATGTATGCCCAAGTATTTGAAGTCCCCTGTGCTCCAGGCAAGTGGGAACTCCAGCGGAAACTGACTTGTCGAGGCAGTAAGAGGGAAGATACATGACTTCCTCCAGTTAATTTGAACTCCCGAAAGGGCACCAAACCGTATGAACTCTCGAAGTATGGGATGCAAGTTATCGCTAGGGTGGCGAACATAAAGGGTGATGTCGTCTGCATACATAGAGACGAGTAGCTGTCTCTGATAACAACGCAAAGCACTATCCCGATGACGCTGCCGCAGTTTAGCAGCCAGAGGTTCAGTGGCTATGGCAAATAGAAGGGGGGACAGGGGACAACCTTGCCTCGTCCCTCTGGAAATCGGGAAGGCTGACGACAATTTCCCATTGATGAGGACTCTGGCCTCCGGACGTGTATACAGTAATTTAATCCAAGATATAAACACAGGTGGGAAGCCCATTCGTTCAAGAACCCCGAACACATAATCCCATTCGAGCGAATCGAACGCCTTGGTGGCGTCCAAAAAAATAGCCGCCATTGGGAGGTCTTCGTGTACGGAGTCATACACCGAGAAAAAGGTGCGGAGATTGTGTGACGTCGCCCTGCCAGGTACAAACCCAGCCTGATCAGGTAGTATCAGAGCTGGTAGGAGGAGGCTGATGCGTGTTGCAATCAGTTTTGCGAGTATTTTAACGTCACAATTTAACAGGGACAACGGTCGGTAGGAGTCGCAGCTAGAAGCGGGTTTTCCAGGTTTAAGCAGTGACGTAATAAGGGCAATTCTCATGGAGGCAGGGAGATGGCCCACCTCCAGCGCATCCTCATAGACCTCCGCAGTACTGGCGCCATGAAGTCAATAAACGTTTTGTAGAACTCAATGGGAATGCCATCTAACCCAGTGGCCTTACCCGATTTCATGCCCATGATAGCCTCTCTGACCTCATCAAGTTCAAAGGGGGCGCTCAAGAAGTGTCTCTGCGCATCGCTCAACCACCCTAAGGAGATATCTGCCAGATACTCGTCCAGTGTGAGCCCGCCATTCCTGCTAGAGTTATACAGCGTACCATAATGCTGCACAAATTCGTTCAGGATGTGGGTGGTGTCCCTGAGCACCAGTCCCTCAGCCGTTTCCAGTTCTAGTATTACCGTCGGCGATCGCATCAGTTTGACCGTCGCCGCCAGCGCCTTTCCAGGTCTCTCGCCTTCTCCATATCGCCTGGCCACCCAGTACTTGTTCCTAAACTTCACCTCGCGAGCAGCCTCCTCAGAGAACTCCGACAATTTCACACGAATGGTAGCAAGGGTCGCACTATCAGGATTAGTTCTAAGGCGGCTCTCAGCACTACGCAGGTCATCCTCTATGGAGCGCAATCTAGCCAGTATGCTCTTGAGTACTCCCGAGCCTTTTGAAATACATAAGCCCCGGAGCGTGGCCTTAAAGGCGTCCCATATGGTCTCAACGTCTTGGACAGAGTCCTTATTGCGTTTAAAGAAATCCAAACATTCATCCCGGAGTTCCTCTTGGAATACCGAGTCCAATAACATAGAGGGTTGCATACGCCACGCCGTTACTGGGGGGCCAAGCTCAGAACCAGACAATGTAATAAGAACGGGGGAGTGGTCGGAATATGTCCTGGGGAGGTGTGACGCGTGTATAAGCGCTGTGTAGAGTTGTGAGGTTAGGAGGAAATAGTCGAGCCGTGCCCACGACTTAGCTTGCGCCGTAAAGTGTGTACCCTCCCCTCTTGTCCCGCAGTGTGAGCGCCAGGCATCAATGAGATTGTTATCGGCAATGGTCTCTCTAAGGACCTCTCGCCCATTGGTATAATGGTGTGGGGCAGGGTGCGACCTGTCCAGAGGGGGGTGTAGGGTCATGTTGAAGTCCCCTCCCCATATGAGGTGTTGTGGCCCTGTCTCAACTATCGCAGCCCATAAAGACATGAAGAATTGCGGGTCATCCGAATTGGGCCCATAGCAACATGCTAGCGTTACTGACATATGCCCCAGTCTGCCCCATAACAAACAGTACCTCCCCTGTGGATCAGCCTTGGATCCAGCTAGCTGAAATGGTGTGGATCTCTTAACTAGAATGGCTGTACCTCTCGCATACGAGGAGTAATTGGCGAAGACCGAGTGAGAGGCCCACCTACTCCCAAATGCGCATGATTTGTGGGGTGCAAAGTGTGTTTCCTGGAGGAAAGCGATGTGGACGCTATGGCGATCAAGGTAGCTCAATATTTGTCTCCTCTTCCTATGGTCCCCCAGCCCTCTCACATTCCAAGTGACCACGTTTAGGCGCGTGTCATCCATGTAATAGCGTAAAAGAACAACTGTAGAAATAAAGTGTGTAAGACGGCTAGGCAATCCCCAGCAACAGACATGTCATTGGTCAATCGGACCAGGCCATCGACACCCCACGGGACCATAGAATGGTACATCAATGAAACGCCTCCATCCCTCGTGCCACCCCCCAGCCATAACCAACGTGCAGCACATCCATCCCCTCCCCACAACCCCCAGTCATGACTAAGAAGCCCTCCATAGAGCAGACAATAGAGTTCAGAACACAGCATGCACATGTTAAAACTCGAATCCCAACAAAATTCCCTGCATCTTCCCCACCCCAGCCCCCCCTCAACAGTCCCAACGGCCAGCCGTATCTGGAAAAGGGACAAACAGTTCTTAGTACTGAAACATACAGTGCGAATGGTACCGGCTCCTCTAATGGAGGCTATACTTCGCCTAGTGCAGGTTCGATTCTCCCGATAAACAGTCCACCACCCCCCACCCACTGAAGCCACCCCAACTAGCCAGCACCTTAGTCCCGCCCCCCACCCACAAACTAAGAAAAAACTAGAAAGCAACCAGTAAACAAGAATCCCAGTAAATGTCCTTGGGGAACACCCAGTAGGGGTCATCAGAGGTGCACGTTCCACCACCCCCAGCTATCCCACTCCGCACAAGTCCACCCTTGGGGTCTCCATCCGGAGCAGAGAGGGAGTAAGGGGGTGGGGGCCTGGCATACATTACCGCCTGCAGTTCAACACCCGTCCGTGGCACCCCAGAGGCAGCTGCAGCCACCGCTGAGAAGCATGAGTCCCCCTCAGCAGATCGGGAAGTAAGGACAAACCAATGAAATGTAGGAACAGTAACCGCAGAGAGCCGGTAGTCGTCTACTCGGGTTCCGATGCATGTAGGTCTTCAGCATCCGCAGATCTTCTGGGCGGTTTGGGCAGAGTCTTAAGGTAGTCTTCAACCTGTTGCGGGTTGAGAAAGAAATGTTGTGTACCCTGGTGCGTGACACGCAGCTTGGCCGGGTACAGGAGAGCATAGTCAATGTTCAAGTCCCGAAGTTTCCTCTTAACCGCAAGAAATTTCCGGCGCTGTTCCTGGACTACTGGGGTAAAGTCTGGGTAAATGGAGAAGGGCACGCCATCATATGTTAGGTTCTGGTTCGCTCTGGCGGCTCTGAGCGCCGCATCTCGATTGCGGTAGTTGAGCAGGCGCGCAATGATGGGCCGTGGTGGGGCTCCAGGTTTTGGCTGAGGACCAAGAGAACGATGTGCGCGTTCCACAATAAATTGACTCGATAGTGCGTCCGCCCCCACTGCTGCCGTTAGTAGTTTCTCGATGTAAAGCTCCATCTTCCCAGTGTTGGTCGATTCGGGAATACCCGTGACGCGAATGTTGTTTCGCCGGCTCCTCGCCTCCAACTCGTTCTTGGCAGCAATCACCCTCAGTACATTGTCCATCCTGGCAAGGCGAGTGTCATGTGCCGCAGTCGTATCATCATTTGCCGATATCCTGCGTTCTGCCTCAGTTATGCGTTCTTCATGGACGTCCATCTTCTGGGCTATTCCGTCCATCCTAGATGATAGCCGATCTACTTTGTCGACCACTGTTGCGAAGCCCTGGCGCATTTCTTGCAGTATGGTGGCCATATCCGGGGTCAGCGGGGCTGATGTCGAGGCTTCTGCGATCGGGCTTCTGGGTGGCGATGCGTCTCCGGTGTGCCGTGTCACCTTCTTCTGCGCCGCGCTGTCAAACTGCAGTTTGGGTTGGCGACTGTCAGGTTTGCCCATGGTGGCAGCGAATTGTGGGAACCCGCCGCGCCGAAGCGCCACCTGCACTGCTGCCGGAGGGGAGCTGGAAAGGAGATGTTAAGCCCACACTATGAGGCACAGCGGTGCCTCACCAGCAGCCGAGGCGCCAGACGTCGGCGGGCGGCACAGCAATACCCAGCGGGGTGGTCCGCAGCAACAAGAGGCGCAGTCCAGGAGTAGGCAGAGCACCAGTGAAATAGCGCGGGAAGTGCAGCCAGAGGCGCAGCGCCTAGAGGACAATAGGCAGTGAGTCCCACAGAGTTAGCCGCTTACCAGTATACCGGCAAAAGCAGTCTCAGAGGTTGTGCATAGGGTGGGACGTCAGCCTCTGGGCGGCCGGACCTCCCGCAGGTGTTTGCAGCTAGTCGTTAATGGCGCCAAAACAGCGCGCCCAGTACAGCAATTGCGGAGCGCGAGTCCCGCTGGAGCCTCACAACGTCTCCTCTCCCGCGTTACAAGCAGGACGTCTCGCCGGTAGCACGTCTCTTTCGCTTGTTGACGGCCCCAGCGCCAGTCTGTCGCACCGTGCATGAAGTGCCCGAGGCCTACCTGCCTCGTGGGGATCCTCGGGCTCGCGCACGTTCAAGCGCCGGCTCCAGGCACCGTCACTGCAAGGCTCACGCTGGCCGGGGGACTCCGCAGGTCATAACTCCGGGGCACAAAGGAGTAGAGCCATAAAATTTTCACCGAGTGTAAAGAGTGGCCCGCCGCCCCTCCGTGGGGATTTTCAGGCGGGTGCGTGCAGGGAAAGCAGGATAAATGAACGGATCTTCATGCCAGGCAGCTGGAGCCTCACGTAAGTGCGGCCATTCAGCAAGTGCGCCCTCTAGCGCCCCCCCTGGGCCATACTTAATAGTCAAATCAGCAACTTTTTTTTTCTGGAAAGGGGCTCGATATTGAGGTGGTTCCTCCCGTTTGAGATTCACGTCAAACTGTTGCTGCTGGTCTTGCCTTGGCTGCGTTGACTTGCCTTGTCTGCGATCCTGTCATCCCACTGTGCCAAATTGTTGATCCGACGATTCCTGAAAGGAACGAGGATCAGTAACCTGGAACCTCTTGGATTTCTTAAATTAAGAGCGATCACATTAATCACATCTACGCTCAGAAGCGTCAGGTTGAGGTGAACCAGCACGAGACCTAGGATTCTGTTGCTGCATATTCTTGGTCCATGCCTTTTTCTCAAAGACTGGATGACCTTCCTTTTTTTTTTGTACTTGTGTGTAAATGGTTGGACTCCCAAATTTTTGCGTCTTAGGGATGTATAAACATCCACAATAATTATTGGCAAATGCCCCTCCCGATGATCAGCATCCGCCACTGCCGCTGGGCATTGGCGCACCTGCAAGCAAACCGCTTCACCTTTAATGTTAGCAAGAAACATAACTGAGACAATTGGGAACATTCCCCTTAATTTCATCCCCAAATCCAGGGCTGGACCATCCCCGTGTTCATCATGTACACCTTTCAGAATGCTCGGCAGAACGCTCATTGGAGGGGTTCCAAAGCACAGTATGTACACTGAGGCGAACACCGTCCCTCAGGTGTTGCAGTCCACTAAAGGAGGAATCAAACCACTCGACAAACACATAGTAAGGATCCTGTGCTTCTCAACAGAAGTAGTGTGTGGGAAAACAGCATCAAGCTGTTCAATTTTCTGGGCTATCCAAAATGGAAGGTCCTCAAGATTCTGAGGACATTTGCCCATTACTGAGGTAATCATGACGGGACTAATCACAAGGTAACCCGGGAATAAAACACATTGAAGCAGTTTGCAGGATCCGCCTCTACCACAAAAATAAAGAGAGCCTCCACATTGGGCACCCCAAGCTGCATCAAATGATGTGTAACAGCCTCTCGTTTATGTGCCGAGTAGTGATCTGTTCTATGAGGTATGGAAAAAGTTAAACCAACGGTAGTGCACACAACTGGGTTTTCATCCACTGTTCCAAGAATTGTTCTGCCGACCTTCCCTCCACCCTCTCCGGGAAGCCCAGTACGCGAATGTTGCTGCGCTTGGCACGCCCTTCAGCATCCTCTACGCGGCACTCCAAAGCTTGAGTTGTGGAGGATAGCTGTGTTACTTGTTTTTTCAAGGCAGAGACCTCTCCCTACAGGCCAGATAAATCCTCCTCTATAGCCTCGACCTTACGGATGTCAGCCCACAGCAAATTTACATTGATGGAGACTGTCTACTCCATGGCCTTCCGGGACCCCAGTATGGCAGCCAGCAGTTCAGCCCACATTGGCTTGGTATCCCCCCCATCCTCTTCCAGTCCGCTCGTCTGGCGCTTGATTAGCTGCGGGGGTGGATCAGTGTGGTGTACTGCGTGATGGTGTTTGAAGCCCCTGCTTGAGTGCCCTTATCCTTGCCCGTGTCAGAATTGGATGGGTAGTCAACACATGTCAGATCAAATGCAGTCGTCCTGTGTCTCCGCAGGCTGGAACGCTCCTACGTAAGCAGACCCAGTGCCGGCCTCAACATGAATATGCAGTTCAGGTCTTGTTCCTGGCTAGAGCCACGCATCCAACTGTGTGGGCGCTCCCAGACCCACATCCCCAGTGCAGGTCAAGGACAGTGCTCCCACGGTGCGCAGCAAACCTTCTAGTAGTGCGTAATATTAAGTAGCCCCAAAAACGCTTCCCCGCATCGCCCAACTGTTCAAAGGCAATGTGTCAGTAAGCAGTGGCTTACAGTTCTGTAGCGGCAAGGTAGGAACTGATCTCCTGCCAGAGGTGGGCTGGTCCCGTTCCTGCCTCACACTGGCCAAGACATTGGGGGGGTACCCTTTCGCATTCAAGCAACACCTGAGCAACAGCCTTGTTACTCGCACCTCAGCATGGGGGGAAGCCGCCCTAGGTCTCCCTACCTTTGCGGTTGAGCTCCCATGCACTATGGAGCACGTCTCTAATCAAGCTCATCTACCACAGTCCACTGCAGCTACAGGGCCGGATGGGGCACCAGCTACTCACAGAAAAAAGTGGCATTATACTCTGAGCCACCCACAACCTCGCACCCGTGTCCATTGAGTACCCATGGGAATAGGTCCCCTCCAGCAGGGCCCAGCAGCAGGCAGGTCTTCAATTGCAGGAAGATGGGGCCTCACCACCGGGGCCCGGGTCCCCCAGAATCCTACAGGTGTCGCTGGTGGTCTGCAGGTAGCAGGCCTCTACTGTAGTCCGTGCCGCACCAACGCCTGCGATCTGCATTTACTGGGGTGCACGAGCACCGATTCAGCAGAGGTGCCCCACTGCCTCCAAGAACACCAGGCTCAAGCCTTTCAAGTCTCCAGGCCCACAACAGCAGTCCGGAGAAGCGACCCCACCAACCAAGCAAGCAGGTGGGCTGCCCCAAAAAAGCCGCTCCAGTCCTGCGGGGGCCAGCCCAGCAGCGACCGGTCTGTCGCTAGGTGCGGCTGTAAGGCACTCACTGCCCCTGTCGGGTGTGGCCAGGCACACATCGACGCAGTCGAATGGAGCCACCTCCTCAGCTCCTGCAACACAGCCCCGGTCAGCAGCCAAAAACTCAGGGCAGCGGGGCCTCCAACCCGCCCCACTGTGCCAGTCAGGCTCCGCTGGCCATCAAGAAAAGAAAGGGGGGAAAGGTCGGCCCAAAGCGTCCGTCTTGCAAACCGCTGTCCTCGTCCGCTCAGTCGCCGGGTCTTCTCTCAGAGTGCAGGCCACAGCAGCTCCTCCCCCAGCCTCAGGTGCAACGCAAGCCCAGCCCAGCTCCCTGGCCTAAGCAGGGCCCTCACTCATTTTCGTGCAGGCTGAGCTTTGTCGGCCGGGGGGCGCTTCCTCTTATGCACTGCTGGCCGCTGATCTGGATGTGGCAGTCGGGGATGGCAGTGGATTCCGGATTTCAGGATATAATGCAGGATTACACGGCTGGCCGGCCGGGAGCTAAGAAGCTCATGTTCTGTTGGCCATGATGCTTGGCCACACCCCGCAAGTAAGATTTTACTTTGAGGCACCAAGAACCAAAGTCCGAGCTATACTCTCCTCTCGGACAATTAATTACCAAAATACTCTTGGAATATTCAGAACATTGGAAAACATTACAGACAATTCAGAGACCCCAAATCCCTAGCAAACTTGGGAAGGTAGAGACGGAAACTCATCAAATCCTTCAAAACATACCTTCAGAACAACTTAATGGAGGGATGGAGTTAAGCAATAGGTCAGCTGACATTGATGATAGGACAGAGAGAAGGCTGCATATGATGTGTGCTTAGACAAACAGAGCAGCTTAACATTTGCAACTGGATTTTTAATGATTAGAAAGGCTTTCCATAAATTAATATGAGCCTTATTTATGAGGCCTTATGACACTTTTCAGCTGCTGTTGCATCACTTTTTGTGAAGCACTGGTGACGTAAACAATGTGCCATGTTGCACCCTATTTACAAAGTGACGCATAAAGGCAGATACGTCACTTTCTAAAGCCCTGCGCTATATTATACCTGCGTCAGGTATAATGTATGCAGAGTGTGTGTTCCCACACAAAAAACCTCGTAGAAGTGGCGCATTGATATCTATTAGATTTCATTGTGCCATTTCTAGGACCCGCCTGCATCAAATTCTTAGGCCTGCTTCACAGCAGGTGTAAGACTGATGCAGGCACATTTAACATGGGACTTACTTATATATAATGACCCATTGCTGGAGTTGCGTCATTTTTGCGGTGCACTCCAGCAACTGCACCTACGGATACATCAGAAATACTGAGGTATCTGTAACTCCTTGCGACATGGCGCGCCGTACATTAAATATGGCTCAGCCACGGTGTCGCAAGGAGGGTGCAGTGAAAACTGTTGCATGGCAGTTTTTACGCAGCGACGCAACAGTTTTCATAAATGAGGCCCTATATGTGCAGAGTATGCAACAGATCTCAGGTTCATATTATGGGCTTCAAACTAAGTTTTGGGAACTGATTCCATTGTCTCATTTGGCAGCATTTCTCATAATTCTTCAAAATATATTGTGCACTGTAACAGTTGTGCAACTCAAATGGCTCCACAAGAAATTATGGGGCATATTACCAAGGTTAAGCGATATTTATCGCTAACGATGCTTAGCAACGAATTTTTTAACGCTAAGCATCGTCAGAAATTATTGCAGATAAACCTTGCTATTATCAAGGTTTATCGCAAATGCGATAAAAAACGGCCGCAATGCATGAATATCGCTGAAAAGTCAGCGATATTCATGCATTACCGAGCTAATGCTCTTAGCCATGTTATCCACCTCCCATTGGATAACATGGCTAAGAACTGCTCAGGGCAGGTGTTAGTTTTTGGAGATATTCGCGCTTAGCGCGAATATCTCCAAAAGTTGGTAATAGGAGATAGCGATGTTAGCGACTGTTTCCAGTCGCTAACATCTTGGCACGCCCACTTTGCATGTCATTAGTGATAAATATCACTGACATGCAAAGTGGGGCCCAAGATGGTCGCTATCTCCTACTAGCTGTCGCTAACTGGTGTTAGCGACAGCTAGGTAATAGGGAGATAATTTTATCTCCGCTTTCTTGGCTTTTAAAGCCAAAAAAGCGGAGATAAACCCCCTTGATAATATGCCCCTATGTGTTTATACAAGGTCCATTTTCACCTGGTTATCATCCCAGCTAAACTGGTCAGGATATCTCTCTATCATAGAATGTATCTTTATACCTCTACTAGCAGCCCGCCCCAGCGTTGCCTGGGGCAGAAAGGGGCTGGGGGCAGCATTTGATGCTTGCGTGCCCGTCCCTCTGTGCACACCCGCTCCCGACCCCCTCCCTCCTCGACTCCCTCCCGCCCCTACTCCTCCCGCCCGTCCCTCTGTGCACACCCGCTCCGACTCCCTCCCGCCCCCTCCCGCCCCGACTCCCTCCCGCCCCGACTCCCTCCCGCCCTGACTCCCTCCCGCCCTGACTCCAATGTGCATTTACCTTACCTGAGCTGCCGCTTCCTTCCCGCGCTCCTCACTTCACCACAGCTCCATGTCCGCCGCTCGTCATGACGCACCTGAGCCGCCGCTTCTACCCACGCTCCTCACTTCACCGCCGCTCCATGTCCGCCGCTCGTCATCACGCACGTCACGGCCAGCGCTACGTCGCGGCCAGCACAGCGTCGCGGCCAGCGCTACTTTCTGGCCACTACTTTTTTTTTAAAGTAATTTTTTAAAATTTACGTTTATTTTTTATTTTTTATCGCCTATGTCCATATGCACACCCTGACAATTTCTACAATGTATCGGGTGTGTGGATTGGCGCTGTGGTTCCCGAGTTTACCTGGCTCCAAGGTGCATGTTCTCTCTTTATAATAGTAGTATAGATACATAGCTCATTCTCCCTCCTAATCTCTGAGCCTCTCTCTCCTCCTCATGCACATTCTCTCTCTCTCTCATCCGGTCACCTCAGTGTAGCCAACCAGTCCTGTTAATGATGGCCAGGTCCCTCATATTGTATAGTGAAAGAAAGCTATGGAAAGGATATAGAGTGCATTCGATGTGCAGGAAGAATACATGTTATGTTATTTAATTTTATAAGGCGCTCAGCAACCCAAGGGTTTCCCGGCGCCGCCTGCATAGATCAGAAACAAATACGGAAGAAGGGCCTATTGATTAAAGAGCCAGGTCTTCAGCAGCCCACGAAAGTGTACAAAGTTAGGCTCATTCCTTAAGGACAGAGGAAGAGAGTTCCATAAGGTAGGTCCTAAGTAAGAAAAGGAACGCCCGCCCACTCTAGATAATCTGTATCTAGGAACCACAAATTTAGTCTGACTAGCTGAACGAAGAGAACGAGGAGGAACATACAGTTGGACAATAGATTTCAAATATTGGGGGGCTTTACCCATTTTAATCTTAAACATATAGGTTAAGGTCTTAAATTGAATACGGTTCTCCACTTTCAACCAGTGGAGGTCGCGTAAGAAACTAGACACAGAAGAGAATTAGGGATTTTGGCAAAGCAATCGGGCAGCAGCATTTTGAACAATTTGAAGTTTGTGAATCACCTCCTTATTAGATCCAAGAAATAGGATGTTGCCATAATCCAGGTGAGAAGTAATCAGAGCCTGGATGACAGTTCTTTTAGTCGATTCCGGCAACATCCATAGAATTTTTTTGAGCCATCTAAGGATGGCGAAACAAGTTGCAGCGACCTTTATGGCTTGGGGCCTCATAGAAAGCTGATCGTCGATTACAAAACCCAAATTGCGGGCTTGTTTAGTAGGTCGAGGGGTAGCACCCAGCTCAGGAGGCCAATGTTGGGGGCCCCAAAGTTCTTTGTTTTTCCCCAGAATAATTACCTCGGTCTTTTCCCCATTAAGCTTAAGAGAATTGTTTAGCATCCACTGCATGATTTTGCTCAAACCTAGTTGGAGACAAGAGGGTCCAAAGGCTCCTTTAGCAGAAAGGGAGAACATTATTTGGGTGTCGTCAGCATAGGAATAGATTGACAACCCTGCCTCCTCCGCAATCTCAGCCAATGGTTTCACATAAATGTTAAACAGTAAAGGGCTGAGAATCGAGCCCTGTGGCACCCCATAGGGTGAAGCATGGATTTTGGAGACAGCCCCTGAAAAAGAAACCTGAAATGTACGACCGGAAAGAAAGTTTGCATTCCATTCCAAAGCAACTCCCGACACTCCAATGGATCTAAGAGTTTGCAGAGGCACAGTGTGGGACACCGTGTCAAAAGCGGTGCTCAGGTTTAACAATATGAGCACCGCGGTGTCGCCATCATCCAAATGGCTGCGCAATATTTCACTCACTCACACAAGTGTGGTTTCAGTCGAGTACCCTTCTCTAAACCCTGATTGAGATGGGTGTAAGAGCTTATGGGACTCCACATAGTGAGTTCGTTGCGAGTTCACATGTTTCTCCAATAACTTGGAGAAAACCGGGAGCAGGGAAATAGGTAGAACATTGGAAAGTTGAGCTGGATCAGCATTAGGTTTTTTTAACAGTGGAAGAACCATCGCGTGCTTCCATTCAGGAGGAATCGAAGCTTCACATAAGGAAGCATTAAGAAGTTCCTTAATCTGATCTAGAATGGAAGGATGCATTTTTTGTACTATAGAAATGGGCAGCAGGTCCCGGGGAGAGCCTGATTTAACACTTTTTAGGACACCATTCAAAGAAATCTTATCAAACAGTGACCAGTGTTCAAGTTTAATCACACTGTTCACAACCTGAGTCACTGGCTCACTATCACAATTTAATAAACTAGTTGTGGCCATACGTTGTTGTGAAATGGAAGCTTCAGGGACATTTAATCTGGAGTAGATCTGTTCTAACTTCTCAAGAAAAAATATAGTAAGCTCCTCACATTGTGAGTCTGATAAAGTAAATTGTGGAGCTTGACAGGCCATACCAGACAATTCCTTGACCAAATTAAGCAGAACTTTAGGGCAGTTTTGAGCATTCGTGATAGTAGTACTGACGTACTCTGCCCGAGCAATAATACAAAGAGAATGATATTCTCTAATAGATTGTTTATATATTACTTTGGCTTCTGAGGCATAGTCTTTCCTCCAGAGTCTTTCCATTGCTTTACACTTACTTTTCACTTTTGGTAAAGTAGGTGAATACCAGGGGGCCGGTGGACGATGGTTATTTACCTTCTGGGAAGACAGCGGGAATAGAGGGCATGGTTTTCATTAAATGACGATTGAAATGATCCATGTTAAGTTTGTTCCAATTTCTAGACTTAATTTTCTCCCCCAAGTTGGGTAAAGACTGATTGGTATGCTCTACCATAAGTCAACAAGTAACTATAAAATGATCAGACCAAGTGACAGGAAAGGTCGAAGTACATCGCAGACTAGGTAAATTAGAGAAAATTGGGTCCAGTAAATGACCTGCTATATGAGTTGGTTCAGAGGTAATTAGTACACAATTCATAGCCGCTAGATCAGAAGTTAAAGATATACTAGCAGGGCAAAACAGATCATCAAAATGAATGTTTAAATCCCCCAAAATTATCTGTGCTAAGTAAATGGGGAGAGAGCAAATTGGGGAGAGTAGAGGCCCACAAACCCGCAGGGCCAGGTGGACGGTAAAGTAATATTCCTAAAAAAGGTAAACTGAGGGCTAAGAGCAAGTTTGAATAACATAGTCTCACTATCTTTCCAGTCAAGTTTTTCAAATTTGCAATTATACACATTTTTAAAAATTATAGCTAAGCCGCCACCTATTATACCTTCACGATCTCTACGAACTATAGAATAGCCAAGTGGAAGCGCGCCGCGACATCCGGACCGGAGCTTTCATGAAGCCATGTTTCGGTTAGAAAAACAGCGTCAGGATGTTAACTATTTAAAAGGTCAAATATATCAGCTTTATGCTTTGGAAATGAGCGACAATTTAGGCTAAGAAATGTAAATTCTCCATCCTTAATAAAAGTGTTATTTGGCATACAGTTAGCCTTACAACTATTAATAAGAGAGGGACAACTAATGTCGGACTGACCCTTAGTAGTTGGAGGGAGTAATGTGAAGCCGCATTAATGACAGTTTTTTGATGTTTCATCCAGAGAAACAGGATGGAGGTCAGACCGTAGATCCCACAGTTGTTTAGATGAATAAGTATGAGGGCCAGGTAATATTTGGGCAGGGCTCCTGGCCCCTGGACCCGTGCTAGCGCAGACGGGCTTGTCTTTGGCGCTTCTTCGGCGCTCCATCGGCGCACCCGCTGCGCGCGTCCGTCCCGAATCCATTAAATAGCTTAATGGGCGGGCGGCGTGCAAGAGGCGTCTAACAACTGGAGCGCTAACCGCTCATGACGCGAGTCCCCACAATGGTGGCAGGTAAAAAAGCACGGAGTTTAACACACTCCAAAAACTCAACTTTACATGAAATTCGTCACAAATTATCCCCCAAATTCCCACACAGATTTCAGTTTAAAAGATATTTAAAAGATTAGACAATTTGGTGCAGAAGTATTTGAAAAATAAACCTGTCAGGCACTGCACGTCCGTACCGAATCCATTAAATAACTTAATGGGCGGGAGGCGTGCAAGAGGTGTCTAACAACTGGAGCGCTAACCGCTCACGACGCGAGTCCCCACAATGGTGGCAGGTAAAAAAGCACGGAGTTTAACACACTCCAAAAACTCACTTTTACATGAAATTCGTCACAAATTATCCCCCAAATTCCCACACAGATTTCAGTTTAAAAGATATTGAAAGAATTAGGCAATTCGGTGCAGAAGTATTTGAAAAATAAACCTGTCAGGCTTGAGTAGAAAATTAAAAAGAAATTCTGAATAAATGCATGAACATTTTGCTTACCTTCGGTAACACTCTTTCATGTGAATATTCAATCTACCTGCAACTTCCTCACCTATTGAATATTCCATGTGCCAATCTGGATCTGGAAACTCTTCCACAGCTCTACCTCTGTTAGGAAATGCTGGAGCCATAAAGCACCCCCATCAGCGTTCTGTCAGTTTCCATCCATTTTGTTACGCACCTTTGAGGCAGATGCATGAAACTAACATGAAGCCTACAGGTGTAGCATTTTGTGATAAGATCGGCCCACATTAAAAGGACATATGTTGCCATGCAATGGGTAGGAGGAGTGTTCAGTAAGAAACCTGCAGGTAGATATAGTATCCATCAGAAAGAGTGTTATCAAAGGTAAACATGTTTTTCTTATGATGGATACTGAAGATTCATCACCTTTTGAATAGATTCCTCAAACTGGGTGTGGGTGAATGGCTGCTTCTACTAATAAATGCTCATGGACAGTGTGTGCAAAATGACCATCTCTCCTCACTTCTGAGTTTAAACAGTAATGCTTCGCAAAAGTGTGAAGGGATGCCCAGGTTGCCACTTTACAGATGTCCGCTACCGGCACTCCTCTTGCCACGGCTGAAGTAGTTGACTTTGATCTGGTGGAATAAGCTTGAGTATCTGTTTTGAATGTGGCTTCTCACCAATAAGCCACACCCAATCCCTGCACTCCCACCTGGGAGGCTAATATACCACTGCATCTTTGAATATTATACACTTTTGAGAATGTCTTACCACCCTTGGCACAACAAGACATCAAAACAAACAGCACCTTTTGAAAAGGGGTTTTATTTAACAAAATGCAAAGACTCTATCACTTTTAGAATAAGGCTTGGGGTTTATTACATAATACTCTCTAAACAAAGGCTGTCTCAGATACCAAATGCATAAGATTCAAATATATGTAGCAAACTTATAATCTAAAGGCATGAATCAATAACTGAGCAAACTATAATACTGATTAATAAACAAGCAATAACTGATATAAGATAAGATACACTGGACGTCCAGCAAGAGATCAGAAGGATATATACATATACACAGTAAAGGATCACTCTGGATGTGCACCCGCCACACCACAAAGAAAACACCTCAAACGACCACACTGACTGGCTCACATCACAATGGCAATAACCACAAAACTCAATACATCACCTGATGCATACACTGCCCACTTCTGGCATGGGGAAGTCTTCACACAGCTGTGGTTCAGAGCTCAGAAATCAGGGTTCAATCCGAGATATGCACGTCTGCACTCGCTGGGAATCCAAACTCCCACCAGATCAGTGGAGGCTCCCCTTTTTAATACAAATCTGAACATAACAAAGCTTCTGGCAAGCCTCGCCCCCTCGTTCTCATGAGAGCCCGTACCAGTCTGCGCCAAGGCATCGGTTCATTAGGCCTTTCCTATGGCTTCGAGACGGACCATGTACATTCCTCTGACAAGAACCGGTTTTCTCTAGTCAGTAAAGTGTGAAAAATAGGAGGAAGTGCAGAACATGCCCTTCCCACTTTGCAGCTACGTACAAGCACAGAAAATAGCTTCAGTCATGAAAATGGTGTTAGTTAGGCCATGTACACAGAAAGGCCCAAAACAAGATGGAATGGAAAAGCAAGATGACATGAAACATGTCAAAGCTAATAAATAGTAAGTACTGCCATAAAGCAAGGTAAAGTCAGAAAACAGAATGACATTAAACCATGTCAAACCCAATAGTAAGAACTCATAATTCTCACCAATGTACAATACACATTCCTGCACAACTGCACGCCTTCAAATTCACATCCCACATGCTCTGCTCTTAGCAAGACTGTTCCACTCCGTAACAGCTCCTATTGAAAGACAGCAAGATTATAGAACAGAAGAGAAGCAGGCATATGCAGGACCATCCTAAATTTAAGGCTAGGGTAAAATAACACACTAAAATCACTTAAATGGTGGTGGTGGAGGGTCATCATAGGGTGCCAAAATCACAAGAGTGGCTCTTTTATTACAGTATCTTCTGGTGGTTCGTTGTGCACCAGAACATAACACATATTGATGCACAGGGTTAGTGATCTTGATAATGTTTTTTATGGACTGCCTTGCCTTTCATCTAGTCTACTCTCATGTTCTGTTCACATGGAAGCTATCTGATCGGTGAGGGTCAAGATGTTGAAGTCTGTTTTCTTCTTTGGTTGCATGTAAAGGCAGCAAGTGATGTATTGGACTAGTTGAAAGGGAGTAACCACCTTTGGCAGGACGCCAGCCCTGGTTCTTAACACCAGTTTATCAAAAACAAAAGAAGTGACAGAGGTTTCCAGCTAGCATGTCTAGCTGACATGGTAGCGATCAGGAAGACTGCCTTAGTAAACTTAAAGGACAGTTATATAACAGCTCTAATTAAAACACATAAGAAACATGAGATCCAAGTTGAGGTCCCCTTGAGTCATCCTGGTGGAAACGTGTTTGTAATTCTCTTTTAGAACCTTTTAATTATGGGTGATTTGAAAAATCAAGGCCAGTAAAGTAAACAAAGAAAAGCCAAAAAGGCTGATTAGGAAAATTTAGCAGTGCCCACTGAACACCCCTGCGGGGCTAGCTAAAGGGCGAAGCAGGTCTACTAAGCTTGCTGCACATCATTTAATACATTTATTCAATCTATATGAGTACACAGCCTTGGTGATATGCATGCAGACACAAAAAATAATATCTATAAAATCAGGAGAAAGGGAAAAATATCTCATGTTGCCCCGTTCAAACTTCAGGAAGGTAGGTAGAGGTTCTGGAGGTTGGGGTGTAGTACCTACCTTTGTCACTGCAACAGGAGGTCTAACCAGTGAGGGCGAGGGGACAGGCAGAGGTGAATGAGGTCTGCATATCACACCCTTCATGCCCAATCTGAGGTGATGAGGTTTACTTGGGCAAATATTCCTCAGAATTTGATCAATCAAGGGCATGGGAGGAAATGTGTAATGAAGCGGAAGTTCCACTTTAACTGTAACACATCCCCCAATGTTCCCTGTGTTGGACTGGAAAATGTTTTGGTCAACTTCCCCTTGCATTGTACGATTTAAGTTCGCATTTGTGGCACCATTTTGGATTCAGCCGCCATTTTTTACTATGACCGAAACTAAGCTTCTGTCTCATTCTGTTTGCCTCAGCAGAAAGCAGCCTCGATGTTTTTTTTTTGTTTCTCCAAGGTTGAGCTTCGCTGCACTAATGAATAGACTGTTTTGTCATTACATACCTTTCTCATTAGAATAGGCCTGCTCCCACCCGTAGAGTGGCAGGCACGGGCAGAGTAACCTTGAAACTGATATAGCATGTACCCGGTCTCAGGATTGCAGCTCATCCTTCTGTGTATCCTTTGTTCACCAGTTACTAACTGGAAAATTCCAGTCTGGGCATCTCTTTGTGGGTATTGGAAATATTTATTACGTATTACCATGTTGACGGGAGTCAGTCCCTCTGCAGCAATCCAAGGAGGCAGGAAAGACTGGACTCCACTCGGGTGCATGACTAATAAATATCTTTGGTTTGTATTCTCTAATGTCTGACTGACTCTTCATTTCTTTGGAAGGCTGAGAGGTAGTCGCGAGTGACCCGAATCGTGTCACTTCCTCAGTTGGTTTCCGAACTCGGACATGTACCGACCTCACAGTCATGGTACCCCATGCTGTGAATACACTTTTGACTAAAACCAAGACACTGCACCTCACCAGTGCACGTCTGACCAGTTATGAATTGACCCTATTTGCACCGCATTTCACAATTAAAAGATGTGCCACTCTAAACCGTTGCTACCCCTCCCTTCTGAGAGTGAAGAAATTGATATACATGGTTGAATTTTTGAGACGGAGGGAGAAACGAAGGGACGGGTAAACCTGATTGATGTTCCCTTATCTGATCCCCAAGGGGAACTATACGTTGATGGCTCTTGTTTTAAGTTACCCAAAGGCACTATAACTGCTGCATATGCAGAACTTGTTGCCCTTTTACAAGCCTGTGAGTTGAGCGAGGGACTGGCTGTCACATTTTTATACTGACAGCCAGTACGAATTTGGAGTGGCCCATCATTTTGGGCGAGTCTGGGCAGAGAGGTGGTTTCTCTCTTCCCATGGGATGAAAATACAGAATGGCCCTATTATACATAGGCTTTTGTCGGCTCTGACACTACTCAATAAATTAGCGATAGTAAAATGTAGTGCCCAGAAGGCAATAACTGATGATGTGGGTAGAGGGAATGCATTTGCTGATCAAACATCTAAGGACACAGCCTAAATGAAGATTAAAAGGATGTTTGTAGCTGGTCCAGCTAGGTGGGTGTCCGAGGTTACTATGTTTGGGGATACGTGGGCAAATGTCAAGGAGATTCAGAGTGAGGCAATAATCGAGGAGTTAGCAGTATGGCAGGACAGCACAGCACGTTTGGGAGAGGAAGGGTGTTGGACGGATAAGTCAGGGAAAGAAAGGTGGATGTTACCAGATGCATATGTTCTTCCCGTAGTCCCGGACCGGACCAGCCCATATCCGTGCAAAAGGTATCTGTAAATTGTTAGATCCTGTATGGCACAATGACAATATCCCCAATCCTGGGAGGGGTATCCCTACACCACCTGGCAATTTTGCACCCCCTACTTTCCCTTTTGAGGTCCTCCAATTAGATTACATAGAAATGGATCGAGTTACAATTTGAAATATGTGTTAGTGGTTGTTTGCGCATTCAGTAAATGGGTTGAGGCTCACCCCACTAAGTAAAATACAGCCATAGCGACTGCAAAGGTATCCATGAAGGAGTTCTTTCCTCGCTTCGGCTTGCCCCATTTGATTTGGAGTGATAATGGAAGCCACTTTAATGCGAGAGTCATACAGTTGCTGCAAATTCCCCCCAGTCAGCAGGTCTAGTTAAAAAGTACAATGGTACTCTCAAGTGCCTCTTCTTCTGCCTTACAACCAGTGGGTCCTTGACGGTATTGGGGATTCGGAGTGGGAGCAGGTGCCCCGCTTTGTTCCCTTTTTGGGTGCCCAGCTAACGTGGACCCAAACGGAGGATGAGAATGATGCAGTGTTGAATGTGGTAGTGTCCCCTGAGGTCAGGGCTATTCAGGAGCCCCGTTCTACTGGCCCTCCTATGCTCAAGTCCCAGTCCATTGGCCCCTCGGTATCCATGCCATTGTCCTATATTTGTAGCTGCGAGAGCTGGTTTGCATGGATTAGTATGGTACGTCCACGTCCCCAATTTGATACATTAGAAAGAAAGAAGATGGGTCTCCGCACCATGATACAAAATGTACGCTTCCAGCATAGAGCACCCCCGGTGCCCCTACAGGTCGAGAGCCATTCGGTAGATTGTTCTTAAGCTCTTGAATGCCTGCATACAAAGGGGTGAGAAATGGAACATGATCTCATACGTCAATAGATGATTGCCCCCTTGAGGCAGTACTTCCCCCTAACATCACCCTGCCAGAGCGTCCCCATTAGAGGACAGATTATTGACAGATTACTAACTGAAACGAGCAATCTCCTTAACATATAAAATAATTGTTATTAACATGGCAGATCCGATGATGAAGCTCAAAGATAAGTGGCAGGATGAAGTGGGTGAACTGGATGACACAGAATGACAGGGGGCGCTCTCCTCCCCCAGAGAGGTAGCGATCAGATCTAAACTGCGTCTAATACAACTTAAAATTCTTCATAGAATTTACTACACTAGAACTACCCTCTGCAAAATTGGTAAAATTGAAAGCCCGCTATGTCTGAGAGGATGTGGGGAGGTTGGTACATTCTTCCATATTATCTGGGAATGCCCCGTGGTGATGGGATATTGGGAGGCAGTCATGTCCCTGATTACGAGGGTGAGTGGGTATTCAGTACCAAGGAAGCCCAAATGATGTTTACTTAATATTTGGGACGCAACAGACCTAAATTTAATACAACAGACCTGGGCCACTCTGGGTACCATGATAGCAAAAAGAAACATCGCCTGCCACTGGGGTGGAATGGCCACCCGTACCCTAGCAATCTTGTGTGAAGACATGGACACAGTGATGGTGGTGGGAAAAACTGTGTACTGCACAGGGGATGCCCCAAAAAATTGATCAAAAAATGGGGGAAATGGAATACCTATAGGGGAGATATTTGCGTAATGCAGTCAATTAATCAAGAAGATGACTTAATGGAGGGAGGCAACAATGCTGAAGGTAATGCTGTATAAATGACACTTTGAGCAGACTGATTCTGTGTACTGTGTATATAAGATTGTGAATAGTAAATGTGCGTAAATGGAATAGATCACCCGAATGTAACGTATATTGTGCTAAATTGATTGTGCCCTTTATTTCCTCAAATAAAAACAATACATTTTTTTTTTTTTTTTTTTAAATTGATGATTGCCTGGGATTCAATGCGTCAGAATATTTTCAGTCCTTCCAGGCTCGTAATGTAGGCTTGTAATGTTGCTGAAGATAATCCAATACCACTGTCAGTGGTTAGCACCACTGCTACTTTCTGTGTCCAGGGGAGTGGGAAGATGGAGGTAGGGGAGAACAAGTGCATATAAGCTGAGGGCAACAGATGGTCCACCCCTGATACCACCTCCTAAAGTCTATTTAATTTGTGGATCCCAAGGTTATGTTTGGCTCCCTGAGGGATCGTCGGGCAGGCGCTGTCTCTCCTACCGCTTACCCCCCTTATATATAACCCGCCCAATTGCCGTAAATACCTTCGATTGCAACGTGGAAGCACATACCTGCCCCGAGTCAGGAGGGTTATTAACACAGAAGATGTAGATCAGACAGACACCACTCTGCAGCAGTTCACTGATGCCATTAAAGGTATTATAGGTATTATACCCTTTTGGGGCCCTATGTCCAATAGCCTTAACAATTGTTGTTGAAGGGGTTAATAATACAACAGTGGGTATACTGACAAATATCACTGCTGAGCTTCAAGCCATGAGACTCATTAATTTACAAAACAGATGGTGTTAGACATCATCCTTGCTGATCGGGGAGGGGACTGTTGTGTCATTGGTAGCAGTTGTTGTGTATACATCCCAGACCACGCCCGTAATGTATATGCCACCATTCAGAAGTTGCATAGGCTCGCATTTGACATCCACCAAGAAAATGGTACGTGGACTCTCTCTGGATGGCTCTTTGGTTTATTAACGTCCTGGGGTTGGAAGATTCTTATCTTCCTAGTTGCAATTGCTGGTATAATTTTCACATGTTGCTTGTGCATACATTGTCTTCCTGCTTGCTGTGCTTACTGTGTAAAAACAATGACAACCAAACAAAAGGTTCCAGTACATGACCCTAAGACAACGGCTATGATGAGGCAGGGTATCCAAGACCTAATGTCAATAGACAAAGGCATTTGTGAATATTGATAGTGCGTGTATTAACTGGTAGCAGTACTTTACCTGATATACAAGGAGTTATTTGCTTCTAAACAGTAGCAAAATGTTAGCAAATGCTAAAAGGAGGGTCTGTCGGAATGGAAAATGTTTTGGTCAACTTCCCTTTGCATTGTACGATTTAAGTTAGCTTTTGGTGCACCATTTTGCATTCAGTCGCCATTTTGTGCTATGCCCAAAACTAAGCTTCTGTCTCATTCTGTTTGCCTCAGCAGAAAGCAGCCTCAATGTTTTTTTTTTATTTCTCAAAGGTTGAGCTTTGTTGCACTAATGAATAGACTGTTTTGTCATGCCTTTCTCGTTAGAATAGGCCTGCTCCCTACCTCAGAGCAGCGGGCACAGGCAGAGTAACCTTGAAACTGATATAGCATGTACCCGATCTCAGGATTGCAGCTCATCCTTCTGTGTCTCCTTTGTTCACCAGCTACTAACTGGAACCTTCCAATCTGGGTGTGTCTTTAGGGGTATTTGAAATGTATTTTACGTATTACCATGTTGCCAAGAATCAGTCCCACTGCACCAATCCAAGGAGGCTGGTCAGACTGGTCTCCTCTCAAGTGCATGACTGATTAATAACTTTGGTTTGTATTCTCTACTGTCTGACCGACTCTTCATTTGTTAGGAAGGCTGAGGGATGGTCGTTGGGTCAGGTCACTTCCTTCAACTGCATGAAAATTGGAGGTCACAGAATTTAGGGCAATGAGTGTTCTCATGAAGGGTGAAGAGGTCGATATCAGGAGACCCTCTGAGCTGGTATTTGTCCTCTGATAGAGACACTGCTTGTGGTGGGCAAGGCGATGCAAATTGACACTGTCCACACACACACTGAGCAATCCAACCAAGTGATGTGCTAACAGAGTAGTCTGATGAGCCTAAGCCCAGACTAGAGTCTCAGAGCTTCTTGGCAGAGAAGTTGTGACCCTACTACCCCATGAATTTTGCAAAAACATAACTAGAGGGCCACCAAACATCAGCATGCGTGGGTGAGCAGCAGAATTCAGGAAGGTAGCAGGGCAAGCAGCAGGCGTGAGACCATCAGGACTGGAACAACCGTTCCATTGTGAAACATCAGAATCACAGCCTGAAAGTCGTGAATTTCTGAGGAGGAGGAAAGGCTCAATTCACTGTGTTGTCCCATACTGCACCTATAAAAAGAATCACCATGAAAGATTTATGATGGAAAATCCTGGATTGAACAAAAACTTGGCTGCCATGTACAAAGGGCGGGACCTCATCCATTCCTTGCCATCTGATCTGGGCCACATCCACAGCCATCACCTTAGTGAAAACTCAAGGGGTGGAAGTGAGGCCAAATGGTAGATCAGCATACTGGCAGTGTTCGTGTCCAACCATGGCGTTTAGAAATGTTCTGGTTGGCCACATGGTAGGAATGTGGATGTCGGCATCTTTCAGGTCAACAGACACAATTCAGTCTTCCATTACCAGCCTTTTGAGGAACTAGTTCAGAACCCTGATATCTAGGATTGGACAGAGTCGCCATCCTTTTTGGGGACCAGGAAGTACAAGGAGTTAAATCTCTTGCCCTGGACCTGCTCTGGTACTAACTCCTCCGCACCCATTAGGAGTAAGGTCAAGATTTCTTGCTGTAGGACAGTCAGATGGTCTGGTTGAAGTGATTTTAGCTGGGGAGGGATAACTGGGGTTCTGTTTGAAGGGTAGAGCATACCCCTTTCAACAATCTGCAATACTCAAAACTCTGACCTGATGGTCCTCCAAACTTATGGAAAGGAGATGCTTGTCCTCCAACTGGCGGTGCATGGTCGAACGAGGTGAACTACAGCTGTTTTCCTGCACTGGCTGGAAAAATAGAATGACGGAAGAAGGGGTGGAGCATGTGTTCTTCTGTTGCTCATCCTCTCTGCTGTTTGTAGAAAGGCTTCACCTGTTGTTGGTGCTGCTTGGCGTATTGATGATGGCCTCAAAATGAGAAGCTCCTGCTAAAACCTCGGATGATCATGTGGGGAAGGCACCAAGGGGCAGATTTTCAAGCCCCCTGCGCCACCACTACGTCACTTTTCGTGACGTAATGGTGCCGCAGGGGGGCTCCTCCATATTTACAAGGAGAGGAAAAGCCACCCTACGTGACTTTTCCTCTCCTCATAAATATGGCCCCTTCACACGCAGCACTGAGCGTGGAAGGGGCGTTCCATGGGTGTTGCTGTGGGTGTTCCTATGCAACACCCATGGAACAAGACACATCTCCAGATATACGAGAAATCGTAAATCTGGAGATGCGTGTGACTGCTACGCCACTATAAATGTTTTCATTTCTCTTCGTTTTTTCCTCTATTAATGCGTGCTGCATTCTACAGCACGCATTGAAAGAGGAAAAACCCTCTTGTGATTGTTTTTGTGCAGGAAGGTGTCCCTTCCTGCACAAAAACACTCTCCCTATGACACAGGCATCCTTGCACCATGGTGCAAGGGTGCCTGCAACGGTGCATGGCTGCAGTTTGTGCGCCAGGGGAAGCACAGAGATGCACATATTCTTGTAAATATGTCGCATTTCAGTGCTTTCCAAACTAATGCAGCACGGTGCAGCAAAATTACTTGCTGCACCCTGCTGCACCGTGCTGCCTTACTTTGTTGTAAATCTGCCCCCAAGTGTTAGCTAGAGGAACAATAGGCTTGCACTACTAGTCTCTCCAGAGACAGGTGAGAGGAGAGAAAGCAGTATCTACTGGATATAGCTTATAGTTTCTGGTAGTGGTTCTAGAAATCACAGTAGAAGTGGTTGGTGCTTCCCATATAGCTAGTCTATGGTCTGTCAGGACCTCATTTAAAGGAATTAACAGTTCAGATATATGGGAGGCTAAATGCAGAACCTCAGTAAGGAGGTTCAATCTTGTTTCAGTATGCAGCTGTTGAAGACCCAACATATCTTCTGCTCTTCTAATGACGAGTGGCATGAAGTAACCTCTTGTAAGGGGAGATCCTTCAGAGAGTGTTATGAGCCCCAATTTACCCCAATATAGACCTAGGTATCTACATGACCTTTTACCTTCATTTGTCCTACCTTGCTCTACTTAATGATCTGGAGCTCACTTTTTACATAGTTATGTGCCGAATAAATGTTGTGTGGTTTTCTTCACACTCTGGCCTATTTTATTATGCAGGAGGATTCTTAGTATCACACAGGAGGGTTACCATTTTCTGTATAATACCTCAGGACAGAAGTCAGCGCTATTATCATCCTTGGAAGACAGGCCCACAGTACAATTACACAAATCTAGGTAGAACCCCTGAGGGTATCCTTTGGGTATAAAATAACCACATCTTCAATGGGCAACCACAGGAGAAGCTTCCATGCTGACACAAGATGCTGAGGTTCCTGCATGCAGAAGCTTCAGCATGTAGTAGTCTGACATCCCTTGTGGGGTGTCCAACTCAAGACCAAGACAGGGACGGGGGATTCTTGGCTTTACACCCACACACATTCTAGGTACACTTGGGTACACTCAGATAGGGTTTGCATTGTAGAAGTACGCATGATTACTGCCATGTATCTATATGCCTGTTTTAGCACATAATAGAATTTTACATTTTATTTACTCTGTTGGTGCTTGTAATTTTACAAATCTGTTTCTCGCTAATGATTGTCGCAGCAAACTTGTTTTATAGTAGAATGATGCTGGCTCAATAAATACTTATTGAAAACGTCCCCATCATTTATTCTGTGTATCGTTCTGAGTCTAAGTGAGCACGAGTGACTGAGCGAAAAGTGCTGTACTGTTTCCACGATCCCTGAGGGGTCAGCGTTGTCATGTTTCATAGTTGCCAGAAGATATTTGCTCCTCGGCAAGGTTGGGTGGCTTACAGTAGCACTGTGAACTAGCTGGTCTACAGGTGAACATATCCTTTGTGGGTGTCTGTAATCAGTCTGTACACCAATCTTATAGTTTATGGTGTCTAAACTCACCGATCCTGTATAGATTTATAGTAACTACATTACAAGAGGGGAAACTCCCACTCTGGGGAAATGTTGAGACCACTGGTATCTTTCAGGAATGTGAAGCCTGGGCTCAGTATACACTGACCATTTGAATTGTCTTGTGGATCTGAGCCCCCAAAGAAGAAACCAACATCCTCCATTAACCTTTAGGCCTCCCCTTGAGCAATGGAGTTGAAGGTTCATTAATGAAAAAGAGTCCGTTCTAGTGGTCAGCTGAGCCGGTGGAGTCAGAAGTGGTGGAGGAGGCGATGGTAGTGGCGTCAAGGCATTGTCAGTGGTTCCAGTGGAGTCACCTGTTGAGTCAGAGAAGTCCTCTGCAGCACAGAAGAGGTAGTTTGGTCTGGCGCTGAAGGCACGTAAGATGGGATGTTCAGTGGAGGTGGTATTTGCTGTGCCGATCCGGAATGCTGGTATGGCACTGCATTAGAGTCACTGACCATGATAGTGCGGAAATGTAAAGCAAGGTTGTAATAGCCACCCAGTGGTATGACGCTGGTAGCCCTTTAGTCTTCAATGAGCAAAAGTTATTGGACCCATGGGGCCAGTTGGCCCTCCAGAGGAGACCCCGTGCCTGCTAAAAATGCTGAACATGACATTCAGGAATGCTGAAGGCTCCTTCGTGCCAGAATTTGAAATATCTGGCCAACCCTGAACATCCTGGGGTCTTGGAAGCGACTTCAAAGCATGCGCTGGGTCAGAAGAGACCACAAATGGCATAGACTCCATGGGGACCTTCGTCGGTTCTTGATCCGGAGCCGGATGTGGCAAACTCAGGGGTCGTGGAGAATTATTTCTTGAAGTATGTTAGTGAGACACATGCTTCCTCTGCTTTTATTGTTTGGTGGCTTCAACCAATGTGGCTATTCCAGCCCTTTCCAGTCCTTTTGCTCTTGAATCACCCTTGGATTCTTATGATAAAATGATTCACATGCCATTGAGTTGTGGTCCAATCACCAGAGCCAGATGTTGTGGGGGTCTGTGATAGACATTTGGCCAGCGCAAACCCTAAACGATTTAAGGCCAGTAACATTGTGAAGAATCCGCACCTGAATTTTTTTTTGGGGTGAAGAAATCGCACATGATGTTGACACTTCTGATGAGAATGTAGAGCAATGCAGAATGCATTGATGTCAAGCAAAAATGGAAACTGTTGTCAAAACATTGAAGGGGAAGCTTTATGGCTCCGGTGAAATCACAGACACACTACATATGGCACTGAAGTGGAGTGCGGCTTCACCCATGAGGGTCTCAGGGCACTGAGAGAACGGGCAGCTGATCCCGTCTGGGTGTGGCCGTTCAGTAGAAGAGCCAGGTCTTGAGGTTTATCTGAACTGTGTCAACGATGCTGATTGTAGGAAGGTGGAATCTGACTGCATGGTTGCCCCCATTTTTACTTCTGGTGTTTTGATGGTTTTTGACTTAGTTTGGCTGGGATCCTGCTATTCAGGGCCCCAGCCTAGCTGCTTCCTCTCTAAAATGATTGCATGTACTTTAGGTACACTCCAGATTGGTTACTGGGTTACCCTTGTGAGTCCCTAGTATATGGTACCTTAGGTACTAGGAGTATAGGTACCCCAGAGGCCTACCAGGGGCTGAAACATGTATTATGCCACCCCTGGGAAGGCTTCCAAAATGGCACCACAGGTTTGCTACTGCAGCCTGGATAAGGTGGTGCATGCACCCCTTACTAAGATATAGGTTACCTATATCCACCTTTAATTACTGACACATATAAACCTATCAGTCACTCCTATGGCAGGCCTTATCAATTCTAAAAGCAGAGTGTTTGGTTTAGTGTAAGAGGGCATCCATGCATGAGCAGGACCCCTCTGCAGTTTTCGGAATCTATTCTCTGAGGCTGTTCTGTGATGCAGCCAGACCATATACTCTAAAGTACATTTTAACCTCACGGTAAATGTTAACTTTGGAATGGCTGCATGGAAACATGTTGTGTTAGGTGTCAAACACTTTGGAATCCTACCCCCTGCCAGTCCTGGCGGCGGGGGTAGAATTCCACCCTTCTAGAGGGAGGGACATGTACACACTGACCTAACCGGTAATAGTTTAAAAGAACCCTAGCATCACAAAATGGATGCTTCAGCCACAGACACAGGTCGGACCTCCTGCTGCTGGACGAAACTCCGGCAGGGAAGGCCTGGACAATAGGTTTGTAGTTATGTGTGAGGAGCTTGAGAGTGATTCTCTTTTTGAATGGAGCCAGTGGAGTGGTTGAAGGTGTTGCGTCATGTGGTTGTGGCGTGGGATGCCGAGGACCAGTCTGGCTGTGGTGTTTTGGATGTTCTGTAGTTTCCTGAGATGTTTCTGGGTGATGCCAAAATAGAGTGCGATGCTGTAAGAAGCTGGCTCCGTATATACTATACCAAAATAAGGTATAGTGTGCACAGAGTCCGGGGAGTCCCCAGATGTATAGCAGAGGCTAAATTAGGTAAGTACTAAGAGCTCTCTTTGTGGTAGTAAGGGTGGGCAGTTAGGCTTAACCAGAGGGTGTGCTAAGCATTTATTGTATTCACTCAATCAAAACTGAAGGCACACAGACTGAATCCAGACCAAGTGGGTAAGTATCAAAAAGGTATACTTTACTATTTAGGTATAGGTAGGTAAAATATACTTTCAATTGTAAACCTTTACACAAAAATGCATTTGAGGATAGATTTGCAATTGTTACAGGTTAGTATCACTTTAAAAAGCAGTTTGAATTGCATAGTAATTACTTTTAGAATACTTTTTAGTTACTCTTAGATGACGTTAAGTAGTGAGATGGTATGCCTAGATGCCACACCTAAGAAACTCACAATACAAGGTAAGTAATACTTTTGTTGGCTTTGAGTTAAAGTTTCTGTTTCCCATAAAAAACAACAGTTCAACACTTGGAACATTTTATTCTCAAGAACGTATAATATGGGTTACTACCGTATGTAGAAATTCCTTGTCCTGATGATGGTCTTATGAATAATCCTTAAAAGACCGAAACGTCGACTAATTAGTCCAAGCCTGCATGTAATTCATCATACCATTTTTGATTTTCTTCTGTTCAGTTGAAATCATAGTGTTATCTTGTGTTTAGCAGTCTGGATTCTCTCAAATATACTAAAGGACGAAATAATCTGTACCGTGTATATTTGATGATAACATCTTTTGTATGTACCCTATTTTGTAAGAATTTGTTTTCTTCTTTTGTATAAAAATATACCTTTTGTCTTGAAAAGAAAAAATAATAATCTTCAGACAATATAAAACCCTGGTTTTCGCATTATTTACTTTGTTAGTGTGGTAACATTGTATGTATTGATTATGATCTGAAGTTATTAACTCAGTACAGTGACTGATTAATTACAATAGGTACTCAGATTTTTTACAACAGAGTCCTAGCGCGCTGATAAATAATACTAGAATAAAGTCCCTTGCTGGTCCATTTTTCTTGTATAACAAGTATTGCCCGAACCCGCAAGGGTAGATTGGGTTGCTCACCTTAATATTGTAAATGGGGATAAGAGGCACCTTGTTTGGGAGCTGTTTACAAGCAGGACACTCGGTCTCGGGAACAAAGCTCTTAGGGTTAAGGTCAGGGCAAAAGGGGTCCCAGGTCAGCACCAAGTCCACACCACCAGCGACGCAGGGGTGGCCAGGTGCAGGGTGCTTCGGAGGGTTCAGGAGCCCAATGCAATCCTATTGAGGTTGCCGGTTTGGGATTTTGGCTATAGACTTGGTCTAGGAAGTCATCCGGGAAGAACCAACAGCAGGGCAGGTAGGTTGGAGGGCTCTGGACGTAAGTGCACCTGATGTCCTCTTTTCCAGGGCGCATGGCGGCTGGATGCCTTTGAGTTCGGATTTCACCTCACCGGCCTACTCGCGGTTGGCATGGGTCTCCATGCAAAGGTGAGTCTGTCTTTGGAGTTTCTTCTGAACAGATCTGCTGTTCGCAGGAAATCCAGTCTTTGTTGAATACAGTCAGTCCCCCCAGGGATTTTTGCAGGTCGCTGGCTGCAGCCAAGTTCGACTTTTGGTGCAAGATCTCCGGAAACTGCAAACCGGCAGTTAGACCCAGGGCCGAGTTAGTTCTTCTCAGTAGCCTCCTCTGTGATTTATTCCATCCTTTTTCTTCGTAGGTTGCAGGAATCTACCTTCTGCATTCAGGGCTGCCCCCTATTCAGGGATGGTTTAAGGGGTCTCGGGGTAGTAGCCAATGGGCTACTGACCTTCGGGTGACTACACCCTTGGCAGGCTCACACGACGTGGGGGAGTGGGTATGATCCTAAATCTTGATTGGAGAGTTCATGCCACCTGCAAGATGGCGGGGACTGAAGAGTGGGCTTAACCCTCGCCTCCCCCACCTCAGGGGTGGGGTTGGCAGAGGTGGACACACCTTCTGGGCTGTTCTTATTTTTCCGGCCTGTCTTCCCGCTGAAAAGGGGGAGAGACAGGAAGGGGGCCTGTTCCTGATGATAGGAGAGACTGGGGGGCGTATTGCAAAGATGGCAGGGCCTTTGAAGCTCCCCTAACACAGATGGCTCCTCCTGATCTGGGGCAAGTGTGAACACCTCTGTCCAGGAAGGGATTTATTTCTGGGCCCATGGAGCAAAGGCTCCCACCCCAGGGGTCCAGAAATGTGTCTCGTGGTGGCAGGCCGGTGTTTACCAGTCAGGAAATCCACCAGAGACTGGTTGTTTTTCAGGGGGCATCTTTAAGATGTCCTCTTAGTGCATTGTATAATAAATCCTACACTGGTATCTGTTTGGGGTTATTATGCTGAGATAATTGCTATCAAACTTCCCAGAATTCAGTAAAGCAATTATGGTGCTGTGGAGTTTGTAATGACAAACTCCTAGACGATATACCTTTTATGGCTTTACTGCACTTACAATGTCTAAGAATGGACTTAGACACTGTATGGGTATAGTGCTCATGCAACTGTACCCTCAACAGTGGAATAGTGCACACAGTTAGGGGGTGACTTACTTACACCATAGGCAGTGAGTTGAAGGCATTGCACACAGATATGTGTGCCATGTTGACTTTTCACGTTTCTCTGCACCAAAACACAAAGCCTGCAATGGCAGTGTATGTGGGATAAGGTACAGGACCTGTAAGGGTGACACAATATGTGCTGCAGCCCTTAGAGGCCTGCCCTATTCTAAATGCCCTTGGTACCCATGGTACCTTTTACAAGGGACTTGCATGTGGCAGAGGGGTGCCAATTGTGGGTACAAATGTACAGTTATGGGAAAGAACATAGGCCATGGGAACCTGATTGGCAGGGATCAAGGGCACACCAAGTCAAAGTGCATCAGAAATCTGGCAAAAGTGTGTGTGTGGGGGGGGGACGGGGCGTTACTGCAACAGAAACCCACTTTCCTACAGTTGCCATAATCCAGTCTACTGGTGATGAGTGTGTAAGTGACAGTCTTTCTGGATTCTGTGGGGAGCCCTCTGAAAACCTTTCAAGGTAGACGGAGCGTATGGAAACAGGATGAGGATACAGCGTTGATTTGGCGATTCATTGAGAGCCAGGAGGCCAGAATGATGCCAAGGTTGTATGCATGGTCTGTAGGGGTGGGAGGGGTTCCTAGTGTGTCATCCCAGGCTGAGGGGGTGGGTCCCAGGATGAGTACTTTGGTTTTGACCGAGTTGAGCTTGAGGCAGCTGTCTTGCATCCAGGTAGTGACTGCCTTCGTTCTGTTGTGATAGTTGGTTCTTTGGTGATTGCTGGTTCCTTGGTGAGGGAGCTGGGTGTGGTCGGTGTAGGAGAAGGTGTTGAATATGTGGCTTCTGACGATGGCTGTGAGGGGTGCCATGTAGATGTTGAAGAAGGTGGGAGTCAGGGAGGAACCCTGGGGCACTCCACCGCAGATCTCTGTTGGTTCTGTGAATAAATGGGGGTAGTCTGACTCGCTGTGCTTGGCCTTTCAGGAAGGAGTGGATCCAGTCTAGTGCCTTGTCATGGATGGCGGTGTTGTGGAGTCCTGTGAGCAGGGTGTGGTGGGAGATGGTGTCTAAGGTGGCTGCGGGGTCCAGCAGGATGAGAGCTTCGGTTTTTCCTCAGTCGAGGAAGGGGCGGATGTCAACTATGGCACTGAAGAGTGCAGTTTCGGTGCTGTGGTAGCTCTGAAAGCCCAGTTGGGAGGTGTCTAGGATGTGGTGCTCCAAGTCTTCGATGAACTGTGAAAGTTGGGCATTTATTGTAGGAGAGTAGGATCTGCTTCTTATAGTTACCCCCACTTTTTGCTGATGTTTCACTGTTTTTCGATTTTGGTCTGGCTGGGGCCATGCTATCCAGGACCCCAGCCTAGCTGCTTCCTCTCTAACATGATGCCATGTACTTTAGGTACACTCCAGTTTGGGTACTGGGGTACCCTTATGAGTCCCTAGTATATGGTACACTAGGTACCAAGAGCATAGGTACACCAGAGGCGTACCAGGGGCTGAGCATGTATTATGCCACCCCTGGGCAGCCTTCCAAAATGACACCACAGGTCTGCTACTGCAGCCTGTGTAAGGCGGTGAATGCACCCCTTACATAGATATAGGTTCCCTATATCTACCTGATATCACTACACATATAAACCTATCAGTCACCCCTATGGCAGGCCTTATCAATCCTGAAGGCAGGGTTCTGAATTTTGTGTGAGAGGGTGCCCATGCATGAGCAAGGCCCCTATGCAGCCTTAGGAATCTATTCGACGGGGATGTTCTGTGATGCAGCCAGACCATATACTCTTAAGTGCATTATAACCTCGCGGTAAATGCTAACTTTTAAATGGCTGCAAGGAAACATGTTGTGTTTGGTGTCAAACACTTTGAAATCATACCCCGCGCCAGTCCTGGCGGCGGGGATATGATTCCACCCTTCTAGAGGGAGAGACATGACTACACAATACACCCGGTACCAGCTTAAAAGAACCCTGGCATCACAAAATGGATGCCACAGACACTAGTCTGGCCTCCTGCTGCTGGACGAAACTCTGGCAGGGGAGGCCTGGACAATAGGTTTCCTGTCACAGGGAGGTATCCGCACATCCCAGACATGCTTTAGTGCATTGAGACTGGGTGGGTGCACTCCAACAGTGCTTTGAAGTCAGCACTGGGGCACATTTGGTGTCCCTGTGCATAGCTCAGTTCAAACTTGTTGCAGGGGCTACCAGCCCCTGCTCTGGCGCGAAACTGGACAAAGGAAATGGGTGTAGCCACCCCTCTTTCCAAACCCTCCCATAGGTGGGTCCCTAGTGTTTATCCCACCCCTTCCTTGGGTATAAGATAGGAACCCCTGGCAACAGGACTTTAGATTACACCTGGACGAAAGTCTGATACTGAATCCTGGAACTTCAATGATCTGCACGACGCTGGATGACTGAAGAATCTCCCTTGGAGTAAAGGAGTTACTCCCCTGCGTGGCAGGCACCAAAGACGCATCTGACCGGTTTGCATCTCCAAAGCTCCTGCCAGACTCCGAAGTATTTGCAACCCAGGAGGTGGATTTCCAGTCTTCCCAGAGGCCAATGCGAGCCCCCAGCAAAGGTGAGACCCGCAGCCCTCGTGGGTACCGCGGAACCGGAACCCCTGGATACCGTGCAATGCAAGTGCATCTGCTTCTCGATGATCCTTGAGGCTGTGCAATGGGTTACTTGTAGCCCAGACCCGAGCAGCATTTCCACTGAAGATTGCTGGCCTACACTCCACGAGTGTTCCGTGAGTCGGCCCTTTGTGTTTTTTCTGAATGTACCTTCGCCATCCATGGTCTGTCAACTGGTGGGTCACTGAGAAGGTAACTTTAACTTTCCTTGGGGCTCCCTGGGTGCTCCAGATGTGCCCTGACTCTCCACCACTTGGCGAGTCCCCTGGACCTTGCTGGTCCACACCGAAGCATCTTTTCTCTTCCTGCGAGGTTTGCTGTTGCCACAACACCTCTAGTACATTGTACCATTATTTAGGATCCATGATGTGTTGAAATTGAAAATTATGGAATGTGCATCTGATGAGGAATGCCTTGAGGTAGCCTAGCGAGTTGGCTTTGGTAGTGGATGGATCTGGAAGCCGACGGCCAAGTGGTTCTATGTATTACTCTTGTTTGTGGCTGGTGTGTTCCTGCCTGGTGAAATGTCAAGGTCACAGTTGTAAACAATGGCATATGAGGGATGGGGTTTAGGAGTGTTTTATAATTTTTGTATTTATTTATCCATGGGATGACAATGAACAACTCTGTCACAAAGGCCCTGATGTTTAGTTTTATTTGCAGTTGTGTTCAATTCAAGCACCAACACCGCAGCACTCGTCATCCTTTGTGGAACAGCTCGAATCCAGCTCCTGGTCGTAGTAGACGCCTCCTGGTCATCATTGCTCCAGAGCCAAGATTCACCTCTTCGCACCTGAATCACCCAACATCGTGGGCATTCGTCTATCATGCCCCTGGTCACTGGCAAGTGACCCAGACTGTGTCCTCTCTGCTTTCAAGTTCCTCACATCTTCGATCCAGGCTTGGATCACACCGGACACTTTTCTGCTCCACGGTAGCAGCACTTTGCAGCAGGTCGCCGTTAAAAACAACGACGATTCCCGACACCATTTGACACCTATGCATCTGGCTTCCCTGGGTGAGGTAACTTGAGTACTCTGGTGTTCCCGTGGGTGTTGGCCCTAGAACCCCTTAAGTCTAAAGGGGTTTCCTCAAAGTCCTCTCCTAAGTGTCCTTAATCTTTAAAATTCTGACCACGACTTTCCCCATAGAAGCTAACGGCGCTCGCGGCTGTGTTCTCATCCTGCACGCTTCCCCCGTGGGTCCCCTGTGTCACTACCTTGGGTGGTTCCTTGTGGGCCCAGTGATTCTACATGCTCTAGGCCTTGTGTCTAGTCATGTCGTGGTTCTTATACCACTTTCGTAATATATGGTTTGGATCCCTCCTGGGGCCCGGTGTATATTGTGCTATTTACTGAAGTTCTATTTTGTTTAAAGTGTGTATCTTGCTCTGTAATCTCATAAAGAGTATTTAGTAATAAATACATATATTTTATATATACCTGGTGTGGTTCTCCTTTCATTTAGCTATTCAAGCGATTACAATCTGGTAAACCAAGCTGCTTTACACTCCTTCAAGACTTAGCCTGAAGGCTGCTCTCCATAGCTACCACTAGGATAGTATTCAATAAAGGTTGTCTAAAACCTATCATCAATAAGGGTTGTTTGGACTGGTGCAAGGTGCCCACTAAAACTAGTGGACAGCATATGCCAGGCCAACTTCTCACATTTATGGCCTTCTTGATGACCTTTGCTGGGAAGGGGAAGAAGTAGAAGGGTCCGAAGTTCATGAGGTCTGTGGGGTTGGTGGACCGTTTCTTCAGCTGTGGGTTGATCTCAGTATGTTTCCTGTCATCAGGGTAGGTGACTGTTTCGATGAAGCAGTTGATGGTGCGGCAAAGCTAGGTTGCAATGGAGGCAGCTGCTCTGTGGAAGATGTGATACGGGCAGGGATACAATTTGACTCATGTGTAGATTCTTTTCGTGGTCTTGAGTGTGTTGTCTGTGTTGACTGGAGCCAATTGAGCGTGCTGTGGCGGTGGGCGTGGTGTTGAAGCCGTCGAAGATCTGCCTGATCTTCTAGTGGAAGAAGGTGCAACGTTTTTGCAGAGGTCTTGGGAGGGTGGAACTTCTGTGATCTCGCTGTTGGGCCTTGCAAACTCCTTGACGATAGCGAAGAGTTCTTTGCTGTTGTGTGCGTTGGCATTTATTCTGTCTTGGAAGGGCATTTTCTTTGTGATTTTGAGGAGAATGTGGTGTACATTGATGGGGGATTTGGAGGTTACATGGGTTTCTAGTGTTTTGTTGTTCCTCCTTCTCTTCTCGAGTCGTTGGCAGGTTCATCTGGATAAATGGAGGGTGGGAGTAAACAAGTTGCCTTTCTTGGAGTGGTGCTTGCCTGATGTGTTTGTGAGGGTTGCCAGAGTGTCGGTACAGTTGGACATCCATCTGTGAAGGTTGCGAGCTGGTAGGGTCGTCGTGCCGAGGAGGTTGACAAGACTTTGTTCAATTTGCGATGGGGGTTGATGAGGGCAGTGGTGTACAGTGGGTGTGGTGAAGGTGAGATGCATGCAATGGTGGTTGGTCCAGAGGAGCTCAGTGGTGTGGTTGTAGGAGAAGGTCCTTCTGGTTGAGAAAATGGAGTTGTTAGTGTGTCTGGCTATGTGGGTCTGTGCGGTCACTAGCTGCTTGAGTCTGTTGTTGGGGAGGTTCTCCAGTAGGGAGGCAGTGTTCTGGTCACTGGCGTTGTCTAGGTGGATGTTGAGGTCCCCAATTAGGGTAACTCCGTGGATACGAGAGCTTGGGGTGCGATGATGTCTATGATGCCATCGGTGAATGGCGGGTAGGGGCCGGGGGCAAGCAGATGAAGGTGCCATAGAGGGAGGTTAAGGAGTAGGTCTGGAGGTGGAGATGTTCCATGGTTGTCATTGGATCGTTTGAGTGCGCGGTCAGTCAGAGGGCTTTCTTTTGGACAATGGCGATGCCTCTCCCTGGTTGGCCGGTCGGTGCGCTCCTTGCGGGTGATTTTCTAGCGGTAGGGGATGGTGATTGCAATGTCCGGTCCAGAACTGGGGTTGGTCCAGGTTTCCGTGAAGAAGGCAATGTCGGGAGAGGCGGCATCAAGAAGCTCCCAGATTGCTGCTGCATATTTGTGGAGGGATTGCACATTGAGGAGGATGCAATTGAGTCGGTCGGTGTGCTTTTGGTCGGCGGAGCGGCAAAAGGTGGCAGGTGAAAGGTCCATGGGTCTTCTTCAGTGACATTAGGTGGCAGGTGGCGTGGCATCCAGAGTTGAGGGCAAGGAGGGTGCTGGCGTTGTAGCTGTGGAAGGTCCAAGAATCAGGGTCCCTGGCACTGGGCATGTTTCAGGCATGGCTGGGTGCAGACAGGCTTGCCTGTGGCGGGCCAAAGGCACGGCCTCACTGCGGCCACCATTAAGTAGTGCTTTGGGGGGCTGGACAGATGGAAGTTGGGAAAACGTAGGAGCCGGAAGGGTCACTGGAGGGGGGCTGTGCCGCAGGGGAAAGCAGCAGCTGGCGCGAAGAAGGAAAAAACAAGGAAAGGAAAAGAAAAGCAAAAGCCAAATAAGGCAAGAACAATAAAAGAGAGACAGTAAAGCAGAAAGAGAAACGGGGTAGTCAAGCCGCAGAGCAGTGACACCCTACCGTTGGACCATCAGGCTTGAGGCACAGTTAGGAGCCTGCGGGTGGAGCAGTGCCACATACTCCTGACCTCCGGGTCAGCAGCAGCAACGGGGACAGGAGCAGCTGCAAGACAGAGCTGCGCTATGAAAGGAGCTAAAAGGTTAGTATAAAGTAACTCCTAAGGCAATCATTCTCCTTAGTTTGCAAATAAAGTATTACATAATTAGCAGTGCTCATCAACACATGAAAATTAGAAAAAAATAAAAAAATATGTTATCAATATTCAAAAGATATACTCACATTACAGATACATAAAAATATAAAATACATCTCTAAAACAAACCAGCATAATCATCCACATATGTCATTACCAACACAGACATGAATTTGACTAAGTAGGTAAGATTTCAAATTGTTTTTTAAATTATTCTCGTCAGTATATACATCCTGATTTGGAAGATAACTCTTCAAAAATTATTTTTTGTCATATGGATAAAGCTATGACACATGACAGTATTTCCAATGGCCTAATATAACTGACAGTTCATGAATATAACTGTTGGGGTTCGGGAACGGTAGGGACCGTAGGGAGTGAGTCAGACACCTATAGTAAGCTTTTTAAGGAAGGTTTTATTTTGAGATAGGCTTTTCGTTTTCTACTAGACAGTCTCAACCGGGCAAACTCGTCCGGTTCCGTCTTGACGCCTCTGGGGAAGATAGGATGTTCCAGGGTGCTTCTCCCACGCCGGGCACCGTATCCAGCCAGGCCGCTGTTTTAGGGGATATTGTCGTGACCGGGAGGTCCCTCTCGGGTCAGGCTCGTCCCATGAAAACAAAACACAAAGGGGAGGAACAATTAGTATTCGTTCCGTTTTACAAGTTGTTTGGGGCCGGGGGAGTGAAGGAAACCTGGTGCTCTAGTGCAATAACCACACGTCCGGTCCGGTGCTCTTTGTGCTCGTGAGGGAAGGGGGGTTGTGGAGACTTTACACTATTCACACAGGTACGTGTACACGTTCGGTTGGCTACGTGTCACCCAGCCTGCCACTCTGCCCCGTACCTTCGAGAGCCACGCTCCTCCCGCGGGAAAGTGGCTGGGCGGATCGCCTGTCCGTTGGCCTCCTGGCTTGTAGTCCACAGCTGGGCTCGTCAGGGGTTCTTCTCTGCCGTTGTTCGTCTCCGCTCTCCAGTCTCTCGCGCTTACTCCTCCTCCCGCTCCGGAACTGCTGTTCGACGTCTTCTGGGTCGGGCTGCCTTTTGTCGTCGTTACCGACCAGGGGGGCGGGGTTTCGTCCTCAGAGCCGGGATCCTTAAAGGGTCCGTGCGCCTCCTCGTCCGTTTTCTCCCAACGAGTGTCAATGTCCGAAGTAGACCCCTCCTCCGGCCATGTGGATGCAGGCTGTGAGTCGGAAATAGACATAGGTGAGGAGGGGGGGACAGCCGACCACCATTCAAAGTCAGTATCCTGGCGACCCACCCCATGACACACCTCCCCCCCTGGCTTCTCCCGATTGGGGAGAACAAAGGTTCTAGACAAGTAGTCAGCGTTACAGTTGGCAGCGCCCTTTCTATGCTGGAGCGTAAAGGAGTAGGGTTGGAGGGACAGGAACCACAGCAGCACTCTGGTATTCAGTGTCCGGTTCCGATACATCCAAGTCAGGGGAGCGTGATCAGTCTGCAAGATAAAAGGCTTGCCCTCCAAATAATATTGCAGTTTCTCTACAGCCCATTTAATAGCCAGGCACTCACGTTCCACAGTTGAATACCTGCACTCCCGGGGAAACAGTTTTCGGTTGGTGAACAGTATGGGATGTTCAACCCCGTCGTTGCCCATCTGCGACAAGACAGCCCCTATCCCTACGTCAGAAGCGTCAGTGGCCAGTATAAACGTTTTGGAAAAGTCTGGAGATTCCAACACGGGGGAGGTGGTAATGATGTTTTTCAACCCCTCAAAGGCGTCCCTGGCTTCAGTGGAGGGACTCTGTAGTTCTCTAGGCCTTGTGTCCTGTCTAAGGAGGTCCGTTAGGGGAGTGGCTATTTCAGCAAACCGAGGAATGAACCTCCGGTAATAGCCTATCAGTCCTAGGAAGGCCCGGAGTTCCCTTTTTGTACACGGAAAGGGGGTGTTCTGAATGGCTTTGACCTTCTCGGTCTGGGGTGCAATGGTGCCCTTCCCAAGGACGTAGCCCAGGTACTTGACGCTGTTGAAGGCGACTCTTGATTTCTTCGAATTGACATGAAGCCCTGCTTGTTGTAACGCTGTCAAGACGGCATGTAGGTGTTGCAAATGGTCTTCCCAGGTTTTGCTGTGGATGACGATATCGTCCAGATAGGCCCCACTAAAGGACGGGAAGGGTTTTAGGACAAGATTCATGAGACGTTGAAATGTGGCAGGTGCTCCATGTAAACCAAACGGTAGAACCGTGAACTCATAGAGTCCGTCGTCCGTGATGAAGGCCGTTTTCTTTCTGTCTTCTTCGCGCAGGGGCACCTGCCAATACCCCTTTGTCAGGTCTAACGTACTGATAAAAACGGCGTCTCCCAGTTTCTCCACAAGTTCATCCACTCTGGGTATTGGATAGGCGTCGAATGAGGATATGGAATTCAGAGCCCTGAAATCCATGCAGAATCTTTTCGTGCCATCGGGTTTTGGGACCATCACAATTGGGGAAGACCAGCAGCTCTGGGAAGGTCGGACGACTCCCAGACGCAGCATGTCGGATACTTCCTTCCGGACGGCTTCTCGACGGGATGCTGGTATCCTGTACGGTCGTTGTTTTATGGTTCTTCCTGGGGGCATGTCGATGTGATGTTCCACCAATGTTGTTTTTCCCGGGACGTCGGAGAAAATCGAGGCCAAGGGCTGTAGGACGGCCTGTAGTTCCTTTTTCATGGCACAGGACAGGTCCGTATTCACGACCAGGTGTTCCAGGGTGGTGTCATTACTGGGGATGGAAGGAAGAACCAGGTTGTTGTTGCGGGGGTTCGGGCCTATCCATTTCTTTAATAGGTTTATGTGATAGCTCTGAGTCTTGGAGGGGGACAGCCTGAGTTTGTATGTGGTGTTTCCTATCGTCTCCAGGACCTCGTAAGGACCGACCCACTCGTTCTTGTGCGTGACTGACGGTAGAAGAAGTAGAGCCCAGTCCCCGACCTGAAGGCAGCGTAGCCTCTTTCCTCTGTCGTAATAGGCCTTCTGCTTGTGTCGCTGGAGTTCAAGGTTCGTGTGTGCCAATCCTCTGAGCTTTCCGAGTTTTGAGTGGAGCTGAACGGTGTACTCCAGTAGAGACGTCTGTTCCTGGGCTTCTTGGGTCTCCCAGCTGTCCCTGGTTATCTCCAATAACGACCTAGGGACTCGCCCGTAAAAGAGCTCGAATGAGGAATAGCCCAGACTGCTCTGTTTCTGGGCCCTGAGCACATATAACGGCAGGGGAAGCAATCGATCCCAGGCCTGGCCTCCGTCGATAACATCTTCTTTAATGTCAGCTTCAGCGTCTGGTTATACCTTTCCACCAGACCGTCGGTCTGAGGATGATAAACCGAAGTCCTTAGCTGGTGGATGTTTAGTGATTTGCAGACTTCCTTCATCAGGCGTGATGTGAAGGGTGTCCCTTGGTCGGTGAGGACCTCTTTGGGGAAACCCACCCATGCGAACAGTTCCACGATTTTTTGTGTGGTAGGGGCCCGAAGGGGAAACGCTTTTATGAACCGTGTTGCATAGTCGACTATGACCAGTGCGTAGCGGTGTCCCTTCGAGGACGCGGGTAATGGTCTGATCAAGTCCATCCCTACCCTTTCAAAGGGTACCCCAATAATGGGCATCGGTTGCAGGGGTGCAGCAGGGGGTCTGTGTGTGTTTTTACGCTGACAGATGTCGCATTTCCTGCAGTAGTCTTGCACGTCTCGATGTACTCCCGGCCAAAAGAAATGACGAGTAATGCTCTCTGTCGTCTTCTCTTTTCCTGCATGTCCTGCTGTTAGGTGGGCATGCGCAAAGAACAACACCTGTTCTCGGAACGATAGAGGTACCAACAGTTGTAGGCGGCTTCCCGTTTTCTCTTGTCTGTACAGGAGGTCCTTCTGTATCACGAACCGGGGGAATGTGGGGTTGGAGGTGGTTTGGTCATCATGTGCTGCCTCCCAGGCTTTGTAGAACGTTCTGTCTTCTGCCTGTGCGTGTCTGAAACTGCGATCAAGCACCCAGGGATCAGGGGTCAGATAAGCTGCTCGGGTTTCTCCTACCTCCTGGGGCGGATCTAGCACAGTTTCCCGGAACAGTGCAAGAAACCTAGGGTTGTCTACCCCCAATATCATGTCCTCAGGTAGGGAGTCCACAACCCCTACTCGAACCATACACTCGGGCTTGTCTGGGGGTTTCAATGAGATGTCCGCTAAGGGGTATGGTTTTATGTCTCCATGGACGCAGCGGATGTGTACCAGGGTATCGGGGATGAATTGACCGGGCAGGACTAGGCGTTTCCTGACCACGGACTGCCTGCACCCCGAATCTAAGAGGGCCTTAACCATGATGTCATTGATCAGCATACTCACATAAAACGAGGTTCCCAGTTCTGCGGAGTATAGCACTGTTTTGGGAAGATATCCGACTTCCATCGGCTCTTCGGTGGGGTGTTTCCTCGGACACAGGCGGGCTATGTGACCCCATTCGCCGCACTCGAAACATTGCGGACCCCGTGAGGTGTGCTGTTCCATTCGGAAAGGGCGGGGTCTCGGGGTCTCAATCAATGGCCTCATTCTTCTCTCCTGTTTGGTAGGTGGCTGGGTTTTGGTACTTTTCTCGGGTTCCCACACCAATCCTCTACGTTGGGCTCGGGCGTAGGTAGCTGCCATTTCGATGGCCTGTTCCACGGATAGTCCGGAGTGCTGCCTTAGCCATCGCTGCGAGCCGTAAGGAAGCGCTTCCATGAACTGTTCCAGATAAACTTTGGCTAGGATGTCTTCCTTGGTACATGCCTCTGGTTTTAGCCACTTATCCGCCATCATCTTTAACCGAAAAAACAGTGTTTTCGGATTCTCCCCCGGAACGCCTTTCTCTTTTCTAAAGCATACACGATACGCCTCTGGGTCTAGTCCCAAATGGTCTAATATTACGTTTTTAATCAGATGGTAAGGAGCGGTACCTGCCGGGTTTGCCACCTGGTAGGCGAACTGCGCTTCTCCGGTCAGCAAGGGGGCCAGAAAGAACGGCCATTTGTCCTCAAGCCACCCTAACGCCCTGGCTGCATGTTCGAAGTTCATGAGAAACGCATCGGGATCCTCCCCAGGGACATACTTCTGAAGAGCGATCCCCGAGGGGTTGGGAACATGTACCCTGTTTTCTCTAGTGACATTGATCAAGGGATCCGCGGCTTTGGATTGGATGCTCTCAAAATGGGCAGTGATCGTGTTGGTGAACAGGTCCCGGTCTGCTTGAGCCGTGGTGATCTGATGTTCCACCGCCCATTCCAGCTTCTCTTGTCCCTTCACCAGGTGCTGTATAAGGGCGTCCATCTTGGGGTTACAGACGGACTGAGATGACAATCCCACTTCTGACACCAGTTGTTGGGGTTCGGGAACGGTAGGGACCGTAGGGAGTGAGTCAGACACCTGTAGTAAGCTTTTTAAGGAAGGTTTTATTTTGAGATAGGCTTTTCGTCTTCTACTAGACAGTCTCAACCGGGCAAACTCGTCCGGTTCCGTCTTGCTGCCTCTGGGGAAGATAGGATGTTCCAGGGTGCTTCTCCCACGCCGGGCACCGTATCTAGCCAGGCCGCTGTTTTAGGGGATGTTGTCGTGACCGGGAGGTCCCTCTCGGGTCAGGCTCGTCCCATGAAAACAAAACACAAAGGGGAGGAACAATTAGTATTCGTTCCGCTTTACAAGTTGTTTGGGGCCGGGGGAGTGAAGGAAACCTGGTGCTCTAGTGCAATAACCACACGTCCGGTCCGGTGCTCTTTGTGCTCGTGAGGGAAGGGGGGTTGTGGAGACTTTACACTATTCACACAGGTACGTTTACACGTTCGGTTGGCTACGTGTCACCCAGCCCGCCACTCTGCCCCGTACCTTCGAGAGCCACGCTTCTCCCGCGGGAACGTGGCTGGGCGGATCGCCTGTCCGTTGGCCTCCTGGCTTGTAGTCCACAGCTGGGCTAGTCAGGGGTTCTTCTCCGCCGTTGTTCGTCTCCGCTATCCAGTCTCTCGCGCTTACTCCTCCTCCCGCTCCGGAACTGCTGTTCGACGTCTTCTGGGTCGGGCTGCCTTTTGTCGTCGTTACCGACCAGGGGGGCGGGGTTTCGTCCTCAGAGCTGGGATCCTTAAAGGGTCCGTGCGCCTCCTCGTCCGTTTTCTCCCAACGAGTGTCAATGTCCGAAGTAGACCACTCCTCCGGCCATGTGGATGCAGGCTGTGAGTCGGAAATAGACATAGGTGAGGAGGGGGGGACAGACGACCACCATTCAAAGTCAGTATCCTGGCGACCCACCCCGTGACAATAACTCAGCAAAAGTGAATGGTACACTCTTCAGAAAGTAAAGTTTCTGTTAGATGTAGCCAGAGTTAGGAGAGTAACAGCGACTGAGAAGTGAGTTGAGAGTGAGTCAACAAGATAAAGAGCAAGGATGGAGTGAATCAAAAGGTTGTAAATGAACAAGGATTAAATGAGATGTGTGATGAGTGAGTGAGGAAAGTGACTTCATGAACAATCAGTCAGTTGTAACTGAGTGAGCAAGAGTGATGAGTACGGATATGTAGACATTGAGTGCCACGAAAGAGTAAATAGCTGTTTGAGTAAGTGAGGAGTAAGTTACAAACTGGCTCCATGCAACCGGTCAGGGACAAAAAGCCCCATTTCCGGACAAACAGCATTTTGAATATTGGTTGGCATAGTCCCTTTCCTGACTTAAACCAACAACCTTACAAGCAGTGGGTTCCAGATGAGATAGCCCCATACTATTTCTATTAACCCTTTAACTGCGATCTACCCCCAGGTTAGGCATTATCATTCTACTTTCACGCAGTTTTGTCTGGCACACCCACCACAGAACCATTCGGTAATGATAGAGGAAGATTTTCTACTCAGGGAATGGTCAGTGTAGATAAGAAGCGTGATTGAACAATGGTTGGTTTCCTGGCTGAGGCATCAATCCCTTATTTCAGAATTTGTTCCCAGTTTGGGTTACTCTCCTCCTCTTCTCTGGTTCTTTTCTTCCACATGAGGATTTTATGCAAGTACAAAATTATCAGCCCAGACTTTGGAATATGAGGCCTCAAAGGGAGTATTTGTATTTAAATGAGGCTTTTACTCAGACATTATCACATGTATCTCCAACCTAGGATCATATGCCCATTTGTTTGATATCTATATCAAGAACACATGAAATGAAATCCAGTATTTGGAAAGCGCAAACAATTACCCGAGGGTGTCAAGGTGCTGGGGGCCGTCGGGAAGATTAAGTGAGCTATTGCCCGGAGTCACATGGTGCTGGGCTAATCTGCCACCAGCGCTGGGGAGCGAACGGTGAGTCCCAGTGTTCCGGAGTCAGCCGCCCTGGCCGCTGCACCACACCTCTTCGCTGACCAGAAAAAAGAATGTTCATGAGAGCTTCACTCCCATAACTCCTTAGATCCCAGACCACAAACTGTCTTAAGCACGTATTTCTCTTCAACTAACCTATAACACTAGTGAGGACCAAGAACTTAGGGGCATATTAACAAGGGGAAGTATCGCCGCTTTTTCGGCGATTTGTGCCGAGAAAGCGGCGATACTTCTAGAGCCCTATCCACAAGGGCATTTCAACGCCTGGCTCAAGCCCACTTTGCATGTCGGCGACAAACATCGCTAATGACATGCAAAGTGGGCGTTCCCACGTCCAACCACATGTGAAATGTGGTTGGAGGTGGGAACACCCTATTACCAAGGCAGGCGTTGGGAGAGGGAGACCTGCGATAAACTCGTTTATCGCAGGTCTCCCAACGCCTGCTCTGACCAGGTGTTAGGGCATTGATAACATGGGTGTGGATCATAAAGCTGAATCCACCCCCCCATATTATCAAGGAGCACATTAACGCGTGAAAACAACGTTTGTTTTCATGCGCTAATGTGCCATATCGCCGGATTTTATTTCGCCTACGCGATGCGCACAGATATTTGCACGCTATCATGGCGATGGAATCCGGCGATAGCCGGCGATATGGGAATGTGCGTTGTGCGTTTTCTAACGCACTTCTAGGTAATATGCCCCTTAGTTACAATATCTCTGGGTACTCATGATATCACCTTAGTTAGTAGAAACATGACTTAACCCTTTCCCTGTAGGAGTGATTCCCCCATTGTGCGGGGGGGGGGCAGGCGGGGGTCCGCGGCGCCGCGGTGCTCGTGACGAGACCAGCTCGTCATGAGTCACAATGGAGCTGTGCTCATGACGAGCTGGTCTCGTCACGACCCCACCCACTGATTAATTTGCCCGCACAGGCGGGGAATCAATCGCATGTGGGCGGAGCTGCACCATTATGACGAGACCAGCTGTCATGAGCACAGCTCCACTATGACTCATGATGAGCTGGTCTTGTCATGAGCACCGAAGAGGTTAATAAAAGCACTCATTATCCTTAGGTTAGGGCTTTGCCACTCAAAGCCAGACTCAGTCACCAGGTTGTGACATTCTGCCTCTGAATCAAATTGCTTGAATTAGGGTTTGGTGGGCAGAAAGTCATTGGGGTGGTGGAGTATTTTCTACTCGCCACCTGGCCTTCAGCCTGCCAAACAGAGAGAAGACCTGGCCCAGCAGTAATCTCAACGTTGGCTGTGGTGGCGGTTCCCGTCAATGTTGTAAGATTGTGAAGGCCGGCCGTTGTTGGCTTTGATGGACCGCCATCAAACATTTACTAACATTTTGCATTCCAGAAACAAACTCCCAACCGTCCCTCCTTCACGGGAGGAACGGATGTGTCGCAAAACCAGGTTGAAAAGGGTAAGAGCCCGAGCCATTAATTCAAATTTGCATTTGAAGTGCTTTAAAGTACCGGATAGGCAAGCTATGTTGAGCATAGCTAATAGTATTCAGTCAGGATCCCCTAGCGATGCAGCCCCGCCCAAGTGTTTTAAGGGTGTCCTTGAGGGCATAATAGATCACATCAGTCACATGGCAACCCTTTCTTTTCAGGAGTGCCATGTGCTAGATGCATGGAAAAGGGCTCAGGTAATTCCTCTGAAAAAGAAATCCAGTTTGCACATCTCCCAGTTACAGAATTTGCGTCCCATCTCTCTTCTCCCATTTTGCATGAAGGTGGTGGAGAAAATAGTTAATGCACAGCTTATGGAATATCTGGAAGAGGGCCACCTCTTACACCCCACTCAATCGGGGTTTAGAACTAGCCATTCCACTGAATCAGCTGTCCTTTTCTCCACCGAACTTTTGAGACAGATAGTGGATGAGGGGCAGACAGCAGCATTGGTTTTATTTAGATCTAAGTGCGGCATTTGACACCGTATCGCACACCATACTGCTGTCTCGCCTCTCAGAAATGGGAGTGGAAGGATTGGCCCTCGAATGGATAATATCTTTTCTTAAGAACAGAACTTTTCAAGTTCACTGTCCTCCATTTAAATCCTCCCCCCGGGGGTTGAGGCATGGGGTCCCTCAGGGCTCAAGCTTGAGCCCGACATTATTTAATCTTTATATGGAACCCCTAGCCCATATTGTGGAATCATTTGGAGAAGACATCGTCACATATGCCGATGATACTCAATTAATGATCACACTTACCCAAGGACAGAATGAAGCTGCAATTCATTTTTCCACCTGCCTCACGGCAGTAGCAAGCTGGATAAATGAGAACTGTCTGCGTTTAAATGGTGACAAGACCGAGCTGTTGGTTATCGGAAAAATTCCATCCACTTGGTCGCCTGCGTGGTGGCCGCCTAAACTAAGTTCGACACCTTCTCCGTCGGAGACTGTGAAGAACTTAGGTGTCCTATTGGACTCCAGCCTTTCCTTTAAACAATATGTTGGTAAAGAGATAGGAAGATGCTAAGGCATTCTTAAAACACTACGCAAAGTTTTAGATCTTCTACCTATTAGTGCCAGGAAAACTCTAATCCATGCTTTAGTCACGCCCCATCTTGACTATGGCAATTCCTTACTCATTGGCCTAAGCAAAAAAGGGCTTTATCAGCTGCAGTGTGTTCAAAATGCTGCTGCATGCCTGGTGTTGAACTTGCCTCGTAGAGCATCGGAAAACAGGCCCTGTCAACACTTCACTGGCTTCCCATCAAGGAACGCATTAGGTTTAAAGTGTTGTGCATGGCGCATCACATTGCTCAAGAGAAAGGCCCAGAGTACTTACAAAGGCTTCTAACCATTCACTGTCCCAGACGTAATTTGAGATCACTGGGAACTATGCTTTTCAGGGTTCCTCGCATTCGTAAGGCCAGAATGGGAGGCCGCTCTTTCAGGAATTTGACGGGTAAATACTGGAACGAGGTTCCCATTGAACTCCGTATGGAACCATCAGAAGCAAGATTTCGTCTTAAATTGAAGACCCACCTTTTTCCACATACTTATTATTTAGTTAGAATTTGCATTGTCTCTTAGCCTGGTATCATTGCTACTCAGGGGGCTGACAGCAATCTTAGCGCGGGGACACACTGTGCTGAGTGTAACCAGGCGCTTTAGAAATGGTTTTATTATTATTATTATTATTATTATTATTATTATTATTATTATTATACTTTTCCATGGTAAGGCCCTATTCCCCTTATATTTGTATCTGTTGCCAAATTAGGTCCCTCTTCCCCTATAAGGACCACTTGTCCTGTAGAAGATGTCCGGTGTCCCACACTTTGGTCTCTGCCAGTTTGGGGACCCCTGTCCGTATTAGTCCCATGGTTTTGGAACCCTCGGCCACTTACATCCAGCAATCCCCCAAATGAGTTCCTATGCCCCCAGCTTAAGAAATAACCCGGGATAAAAGGCCTCTAAACTTCTGCATCAAACTCTTCCCTGGTCCTCTGTCTCATTCTACACTAGAACACACTCCCCTTCATCAGTCTTCTCCCCAGATTATGACCCTCTCCGTTATATATAATTGAATGTCCTTCCAAAAAACCCAAAATACAGCGGTCATCCATCATTATGGTAGTTTCCTTCAAAAGTCAGGAAGCCACCCTGGTGGGATAAACAGCTCTCGTCTCTAAACTGTTGTTTTATGTATTTATAAAGTTTGTATAGAGTGAACAAGACCCAAGCGGGTACCAGAGCGCTTCACATTTATGGTAGGTAGGATACAGTAGTAGGAAAAGTACATTCATCACATATGTGTGCATAGCATGCTAATGCTGGGATTCCCAGGTGTAAAACAATGTAGTAGTCAATCAGGGCATCATAATAGAGGGCAGGTTAGTAAGCAGTAGAGCTAAGGCCTTTTAGGGCAGAAACTTGTTCATTAGGATTATTTGCACATCCTTTTTTAAAGAATCGTGGATGAGATTCCACAGAATTCCGGTGGAAGGGAGTTCCAAATCTTCGGGCAATGCCTGAGAAAGCTCTGTGACTCGTTCTCTTTTTGTGGAAAATGTGTGGTTTCAGAAGCAGTGAACTTGCACTTCATGACTGTCTGCAACCCCCAGATAATTCTAGCCTTTGAGCCAGATAAATGGGGGTCTTGAGATGTAGGGCTTTGTGAGTCATGCAGGCAATCTTGAGCCGTATTCCTGCTTCCTATTGCAGCCAATTTAAGGTTTATAGGGCTGGGTATATGTGATCATTTCGTTTTGTACCAGTACTCCATCTGGCTGCGGCATTAATTGAAGCCCTTAGTGGGGCCAAGTTATGTTTGGGAAGACCACACAACGTGGAGCCACAGTAGCCTAGGGAGAACAAGAGTTTGTACAGCCAGCTTAAAGTCTTCATGTGGGAGGAACAGTTTGAGATTCCTTAGTATACTCATATGATGTTTAGCTCCCTTGGTTGCATTGCTTATATGATTCTGCATGTTCAAGTGCCTGTCCGGTGTAATTTCAAGGAATTTAGCTGACTCAATAATGTGGGGAAAGCAGTTGAAGGCTGTAAGATGTTTCATCCAGAGGTCGATCTTAAGGAGTGTGATTTGGGGGAGCGATGAGAAGGAATTCCGTTTGGGGGATGTTGAGCATGAGGTGGTTCTCAGTGAGCCAGTTTTGAGTGTTCGTCAAAGTAGAGTTGAGTGAAATGAAGTTTTCTGGGGAGGTGATTTTTAGATATAGTTGAGTGTCATCCGCATAAATGTGAAAAAGAATGTTCGTGGAGTTCAGAGCATTAGCTAGTGGTTCCAAGAATAAATTGAGGAGTATGGGTGAGAGGGCAGACCCTTGAGGAACCCCCGTAGCTACTGTAGAGGGCTGAGATAGTGATTGATTCACCTTGACTCGTTGGGATCTGTTGTGGAGGAAAGACATAAACAATTGCAATACCGGCCCTGAAAGGCCCATCCTGCGTTCTAGAATGGATAGTAGTTTGATGTGATTAACAGTGTCAAAAGCCGGTGACAGGTCAATGAGAATCAAGAGGGCATGATTCATTTTGGTCTAGCATTTTTGAAACGTCATCCATAATGTGAATGAGTGCCGATTCCATGCTGTGACCTCTCCGAAAGCCTGACTGATGTCGATCCAAAAGTTGAATTTCTCAATGTTGTTTGCTTTTTTAGTTTAGTAGCTAAGTATGAAGAAGTCTGTGAGTGACATCTCTCCACTTAGCATATATCCTGTGCTCTCTTGGCAAAATCCAAATAACCATGATTCCGGGTACCAGAACAGAGACAGAAGATTCAGGGTCAAGAGCCCATTTTGATCATGTTATCATCCTGCTCGATGTGAAACATTCTCCTTTTGCTTCCACGTATCTGAATTACAAATGTTCATGAAAGACTGATAATGTAGTCGTGAGACGTGTCAAATACCACTGGTACATTGACAAAATATGCCTGTCTTATAATGTAATGGTTTATTTTGCATTTCATACTGATTGACAGATGAATGAAGAGTGAGTATTGAACCTGATGAGCGCCTTATGAGCAAAGAATGCTGGGCAAGGGAGTTAATAAAGGAGTGAGTGAATGAAGAGTGACAAAAGAGCAAATAATAAATGAATGAGAGGGGACTTAGGATGCAATAAATGATTAAACAGATGCAAGACAAAAGTGAGTGAACACTTTGGGAATGCAGGATGAGTGAGAATAGTTGTGAATGAGGAATGAATAATCAAGAGAATACTTTATGTGGAAGAAGTAAGCAAGACAGATGTGTGCTGTATGTATGTGTGATGAGCAAGTACATTATCTGTAACTTTTGTGTGACTGAGGACTGATTTAGGAGACAGTATTAAGTAAGGATAAATATAGATTGTCACTGTGGAGTGAGAGAATGGATATGTGAGGAATTACCAATTGGTGCAATGTCATCAGTTACCTAAAGACACTTAAGTTGATTTATACTATACCATTTTGAATGATAGTTCTTGTTGTAGATATCATAATTTGCGGAAGGTACAGCCAATGTAGTAGAATCCAAACTCCTGTTAGCTAAAAAGGCAGGACTTGCCTGGAAAGACTGGTGGTTTGGAGCTAATTTAGAACTCTGTGCGTATGTTAAAGTAGTGAGTAGGGAGCAATAAGTGAGTGAGTACTTACTGAAGATTAAGAGATGGAGTTAGTAAATCTGTGTGAGATTGTGTGAGTGAGCAGAGAGACTTGCGAGTGCGTCAATACGTGAATGGGCGAGCAAGGAATAAGAACTGAAAGGAGACAAGTGAACAGTGAGCGAATAGTGAAAAGCGAATGAGCGGGTGAATGACATGAGCATGTCTTGGTGAATGGAGCAAGGGGTGGCGGTTATATGTGGCCATGCTCCATCACTTCTGGGGTGGGCGGGGCAAAGCCAACTCAGAGCCACACAGCGCCAGATAGCACCCTGCGGGAGCACTGTTGAAAACACTTCCATATCCAGTCTGGTGCTTCCAAAAGTGAAGAATCTACAGTTAGAAGTATCCATCAGAAATATCTATTTTTTTTATTTTGTACTTCTTAACTTTTTCCATGGTCATCATATCTGCCTCATAGGCCAGCCCCTTTCTCCATTAGAAAAAAAGTTGATAAGGGTGCACAGTCTCCTTAGGGAAGGATCTATAATTCTTAAAATAGTGTCTGTCCCCAGGTTAGAGATCTCTGCACTCAGTAAAGGATATATATACCCAGTGGTTATAGACTTCTGCCCCTTACATCAGGCATAACTACGGCATAAGCTCTATCTAGGGTTTCCTGTCCCTTACATCAGGATCCAGCTCCTACATTCGGTACGCTGCATATAAGTAAACTCTGCCTTTCATTTCAAGACCTGCCCCTATAGGTTCCCTGGTAAGAGTTCTCTTCCCAGGTTAAGCCCCTCTGCATGTCACATCAGGGTCTCACTATGAGTTAGAGGTTTCTCTCCATTATTCTATGTTCTGCATTCAGGTTTGGTGCCCTATATATTAAGCTTATTCTGCTTAATTCAGAGACTCTGTCCCTCACCACCCCTTGTTGTAACTATATATTAAGATCAGCCTCCAGGTTAGGGTCATCTGACCTACATATCGGGATCTATCCTAATGACTCTTTCTCCTTGTAGCCACTTGCAGTCCCTGGTCCTCTACCTATTATTTCAGGTTCTTTCTCAGGTTACAGCTTTCAGTGCCATGTGTGTGACATATATTTTGCTCCCAGGTGAAGACTCTCTGCAACCGGCATGAGTGTCTGACCTAAGGTTATGTGTTTCTACCTCTTGTTCCAGGTTCTGCTCCACAGATTAGTGTTTTCTGCCCTTCATATTAGGATCAGCTACAGGTTAGAGATCTATGACTTTATATTAGAATCTAACTTTGTGCCCCTGGTCTTTACATAAAAAACTGCCTCCAGATTAGGGCTCGCTGGCCCTTATACAGGGTTATTTTACTACACGAGGGCATTCTGTTTTTAAACAAGATTTTGCCCTCAGGTTATGTCTTTTCTTTAAACTTGTACATAAATAACCTTACATCTACTTATGATTGTGGTAACCTAAACCTCTATTGCTGCAGAAAAAGATATTAATCAGTGAAGGATATGGTGGGAATTGGATACTAATATCTGTAAGCTTGAAGTAGGTGGTAAACTGCGAGTTTTTTTCCGACTCCAATTGCGGTCGCAAAACAATTGTGCATTGAAGTGTGAGCCGCTATTAGGAAGGGTCGCCCTTGGCACGCCCCACCCTAATAGCGAGTCACAAACCCTATTTTGTGAGTCTGTAATAGGTTACCGACTCGTAAAATAGGGTTTGTACATGGGGTAGACCTACTTTGCGGTCGCAAATGGGCCAATTTCCTGTTTGGGACTGCAAAAAATTATAGTATATCTGGCCCTTAGTGCTTTGAGGGCCGAGAAAGATGTAACTTGGTGTTTCTCTGGAACTAACTGAAGCAGAGTAGGCTATGAGTTTTTGATTGAATGCCAGATGGAGGGCTAGTGAGGGTGAGAGAAGCCAAGAGTGAGTGACTGTAAGTGAACAGTTGAGGAATGCAAGATGCTGTTATTGTGACTCTACAGATGAGTGACAGAGGTCAGGGACCAAATGCATCTAGCTAAGCAAATTGGGAAACAGAGGGTAGGGTAAGCAGTGAGTAGTTTCAGGGGAGCAATTCAAGAAAAGACAATGTGTCAGCTGCTGAATTCTTTCTGTAGGGTATGTTATGTTATAAATCATCTTTTCGTTGCATACTTGTTACCCATCAGTTGAGTGCTTGGGCTTGGTAACACAAAGTCAGTGCCTTCATGAAGAAAAGCTTACATTGGATTTTGGGTTATTACAAAAGTAGCATTAGGGGAAGGTTTAGGATATGGATAAGAGCATTGGTTAGTTTTAGGTTTAAAAAATAATAGATTTTTTAAGCACAGCCCAAGCGCTGTGTGGGCCAAACCTAAAAAGCAGGACATGTAGTTTTAGTGAACAACTCTCAAATTTGTTTTTCACTACTGCAAGGCCTATCTAACTCCTGCACATTAATGCCTTACATCTGCACTGCCCTAAGAGTGCTTAAAGAACAATTTACTCACCTTTGGTAACACATTATCTGGTAGAGACAATATCTAGCTGCAGATTCCTTACTTTTGAATTCCCCGGGCGTCAGACTGGATCAGAAAACTTTTGCGTGAACAGTTACCCCTGCGTGCCGTGCGGTGGCTCCGTTCAGCTCCGCGTGACGTCCTCGCCTTTAGTTGCGTTGATTATGACATCGCAGTCACCTATATAGGCACCACCCCGGCATGTGGAAGTTAGTTACTTTTCACTTTTCCATGCCCGAAGCGCAGAGCCATGAAGTAACTGACTTATGTGTGTCATAACTATGTCCCTGAAATGGGAGCAGCCCTAGCCCTATCAAATTAGTACGCAGAGCGGGAAGGAATGGGGGGGGGTCTGTAAGGAATCTGCAGCTAGATATTGTCTCTATCAGATAATGCATTACTAAAGGTAAGTAACTTGTTCATCTGATAGAGACTTATAGCTGCAGATTCCGTACCTTTGAATAGATACACAAGCCATACCATCCATTACACTATGGAAGAACACCTTGAGAAATCTGGCATGGAACAAACAACTTGCACATGAAACTCTGCTCAGAGAACCCCTTTTAACATAACGTCTGTCGACCAGGGTTCTTCACTATCCCCCCTTTTATTTAATCTCTACATCGCCCCCCTTATTTTTGCTTTACAGCAACTGGAGGTCTCTGTGTACAACTATGCAGACGATCTCCAGCTCATTTTTCACCTGTCCTCTGCCCCAGAGTCCATGTCTAAGGTTCAGTCCATCATGACCTTTATCCAGGACTGGATGAACTTCAACCACCTGAAACTCAACCCCGACAAAACGGAGTTGGTGTTGACGGGTGGTTGCTCCAGTCCCTGGTCCCCCTCCTTCTGGCCCCCATCATTAGGTCCCCCGCCCACCCCTGTACCCTCTGTTAAAACCCTTGGCTTCAAAGTTAATAACCAACTTTCCTTACATTCCCAAGTCTCTGCTGTGGTGTCATCAGCTTTTCTGTCGCTCAGGACTATCCGCAGAGTCTCACGATTTTTCGCCCTAGACGCGCTCAAACTAATTCTTCTGGCCATGGTGACATCCCGCCTAGATTATGGCAACGTCCTCTACCATGGCATGCCCGACTACCTCATGAGACGCCTCCAGCTGGTTCAAAACCAGGCCGCCCGGCTGGTTTTTAACCTTTCTAAATCGCACCATGTTACTCCTCTTCTTTTTTTCCCTCCATTGGCTACCTGTCCGGCAGCGCGTCTTATTTAAGCTCGGCTGCATTATCTTTAAAGCCAGGACAGGCTCCGCCCCTTCCTTCATCAACTCAGCTATACAACCCTATACTCCGTCACGAGATCTCCGATCCTCCTCCCACCACCTTCTTGTGGTTCCCCGTTTCAAACGGAAGAAATGGGGTGGTTCCAAGTTTGCCACCACGGGCCCCGCTTTCTGGAACTCTCTCCCACTGTCCCTTAGAGCCTGCACTCAATACCCTCTCTTCCGCAGAAATCTCAAGACTTTCCTCTTTACCCAAGCCTTCCCATCCTGAATCCCTTTACCGTTCCCCTGTTCCCACCGACTGAGTAGCTGTTATCAGTGAGCGCCAAGAAACCGCCAGGTGTATGAGCGCTATATAAATCCCTTCAAATTCAAATAAATCCCTTCAAATTCAAATTTAGGGTTTCCGTGTGTGAGATATTGTAATATCTAAATTGGGGGTTGGTAAATTGGGAACAATTCTATGCTCATTTCAGGACCTCCAATAAAATTACAACATGTACAGGCATCAACCTTTTTGCTAATTGCAGTTGAGGGATGCTCTACTCCCCTACATTAACGACCTCACAGAACTGCGCAATGTTAAACTTCTAAAGGCCCACATATTGACAGGAGATCTGGGTTGCAAGAAGATATCTAGGTTATATCATACACAGATAATCCATACCCGTGACACATCTGATTCTCTCAGACAAGCATGGGCGGGAGACATGAATACACTCTCAAATGAGGACTGGCAGACCATACAAGTTGCCATAGCACCCAATATAGAAAATCCAAATAAAGTACCTTCAGCTGACATATCTCATATGACACAGGCTCTGGAAGTCTGGAAGGATTACATTTCCAGATTATCTGCATTGCAGGAAGTCCCTGGGGATGTTTGGCACACTATTCTCAAGTACCCCCAGCTTTAGGCCCTTTTGGGACTGGGATATAACATTCTGGTATCTTGAAGATGAACCTAAACTGATCCTTATATACATACCACTACACCTATTTGCAACTAGAAATAAAATGGTTATTCTACACCTTGAATTGGCTATAGCTAAGTGCAATATTCTTCCAGAACGGGAAGATCAAAGATCTGCCGAACTTCGATGGCTGGTTGCGTCAAATGAATCATTGAATAACATTAGAGGGTCATAATTATAAATCTCCCAGCTCTCTACAGAGAGGACTGGCTTTAGCGCTGGTGGCGCCCGGTGCGATAATCATTTTTGGTGCCTCCATGACCGCCTACTCAGATTCTCTCACTACGACCAGGCAAAGGTGTCCCTCAACTCTCCAATCATAAGCAATTGCTAAACACAGAGGTTGGCGCCCCCTCCACAGGTCAGCGCTCAGTGCAGCTGCACCAGTCACACTGCCCTAAAGCAGGCCCTGTCCACAGAAGTACAAGAAAAGATGAAATACTGGGGAATAGCAGCAGACTTGAGAATTGGGAACATTATTATCCCATAACATAACCTTAGGTACAGGTCTCAACTACATGTACCTAGTAATAGAACTACAATACTGTTGAATAAGTGTTTTATGATGGCCGTGTAATGAACGACTGCAAGATAACGTTATTTGAAAAATTCTGTATGCTTGTCTTGCTTGGTTTTCTTTTAAACACGAAAACTCAATAAAATTGTTTTCTAAAAATTAACAAGATGTTGGCCATAAATGATAAGTCAGCATATGTTTTGCTATTACTTATATTTTCAACCCCAAAATGATTAAAGGCCATGAATGTGTCAACTGGAATCAAACATGTCACATCATCATGACAGCATTTTGCTTCTGCATTTGCCCACTGAGCCATCTTGGATCTGACGTGTGACCCACATGTCACACGAACAACCTTTGAAAGCACCTTGAAGTTAATTTGTACAGCAGGAGCATTGGCTTACTATGCTATGTTACTGGCATTGCAAACTATAAAATGAAGGCTAGGACCTGCCAACTTTTCGAACCCTTTTGAGAAACCCCTATTTGGCAGGTCATGGGAGATGATCCCTTGTGCGCATTTTGGAAAAATAGTCCTTTTTAAAGATAGGCTCACATAACTGTGAACAGAATTTGATACAATTCAAAGACCACTTTACAGTGGCACATTTTAATCACGGAGACCCCATTGATCAATGCTTGTCAACATGTAGTGACTGGGTGTGGAAAGTATGAGCATATAGATAATGCAGTCAATAATTTGTAAGCAGGAGATGAGACTATAGGTGTAAAATAAGAGCATGAAATAGCTCTTACAAGACCTACTGACATTTTGAGTCACGCAGAGCTTCTCCTCGTCCAACATTATCACTGAATACTGTGGAACTTGTCAATCCTTTAGCCAAGAGAGGGTAGACACACTCGCCATCTGCAGACTTCTCTAACTTTGCTCGTTTCTGCACTGGAGTCAACCAAGTTATGTTCAGCGTTTAATATGCATTGCAAAGTAAACACATTTTCTCCAAATATGCTTGCTTGTTCAATGTAGGAACAACCCATGTGCTGTATTCATATAGTGCAGAGAGGCCTACATATACGCATTTTCACAATTCATTATTGCTGCATTATTATTTACAGCGAATATTTCTCTTGGCCACATTCCCAGGTAATTCGCTTTTATGTACAGGTCGACCCTTTAATATTTCATTGTTTCTTTTACGTCGTTAGGGGCAGTCCACTGGCAGTCCCATTTCTATTTTTACATTTCTGCTCCGCGCTCAGCAGATACTTTTACGATCGGCGTGGGCCACGCCGTCAAGACTTGCTCGTCGTTGGAGCAGGTGGGGCTTCTTGTCCTGTCTTTAGTTATTTTTACTTATTTTCTCTCATTTCTTTTGCTGTACATGTTTCCAATTGTTTTTCGATTTGATTACAGCTTGGCTTGACTTGAGGGACCACTTAAATAATGTTTGGCCTTTTGTGTGTAGAGAGAAATTTGGCTTGCTCCGTGATTTCTGTGGAGTTTTCATTGACTATAAACTTCCCTGGATGTGAGCACACACTCACTATATTTGATATAGACTTTTTAAGCCCTTATACATTTTGATTTATTTGAGTCTTTTGCTTTTGTACAGTGAGCCTTGTTACTCGTTTTGTGCAACTGCACTTGGATTATAAGCACGTGGAGCCCATTAATTTCTGAGCTGTGGACTCGTTGTGAATAGGTGATTGAATCCATAGGTTGCTTCCTGAATTGTCTAGGATGCACATTCTCTTTTTCTCTTATTTTTCACTCGGACTCGGTGTCTTAACTCACTATGCTGTTTCTTGATATTGCCCTGCTATTTCTTCAAATTTACTCTGTTTTTACTCATTTGGCTTGTAACTGAGTCTGTGGCTAATTTTGCCACTATTTCTTTGGGTTTTATTTTCCTGGATTACTCTTTGGTGGTTTCGCTAACTTGGTGGTTGTTATTTCTCAGTCTTTTCTGCTTGATTATTACAATTTATTTCATCTTATGCTATGCTAAGACCCCTGTACAATTTTTGATAACCCTGTGTTTATGCACGTTTTCTAAATCTTATTACTGAATTTTTTATTGGATGCTCCGGTATTGAGTATTGTTTGTCAGGATGATGACTACCCAACTTAAAGGTGGCGAAACGCAAGAGGACGCATTCTTTGCTATTCTTGTTTTTGTCTTGTCCAAACAGTGTATATGTAATTTTCCTCAGCCACTATTTGTTTACACAGTTTACAGTTTATTGTCTTTGTTTTTTTGTGTAACTTATTGAGCGCCATTGTCCTCTGTTTGTTGACTTTTGTATTGTCCTATTAAATTATGTACATTTTTGAATTTGTGTAGGGGTATGTCTTGCCAAAAACCTTTTGCTATTTTCGGTTACTTTTTTGTTCTGTTTCACATGATTGATATTCAGTACTTTACGTTATATGGAATATTCTACTTGAACCCTTGTTAGGATTCCAGTCTTTACCTTGCCCCAGGTTCAGGTATTAGGGCTGCCCCTGTTGGTGGTAATTATTAGGGTTATAATTTAGCACCATAAGGCTCTCTGTATCAATCCCAGCTGAAATAACGTTGAAACCTAGCAGATCATGGAGAGTGACACCAATTGAAGAAGCCAAAAACGACATCACAATCAAATCAGAGAAAGAAAGTCTCGAAGTGCGATATATAAATGAAAACAAGGGTTAGTATTTAAATAAGATCATTTCAAATTTGTATTTGGTTGAAGCATATTCCAATCTATTTTAATACACATAAATGTTCTACTCTCTATCTCTCTCTTTCTATATATCTTACATTTAAAACTGTTATAGTTTGAGCTATAATATCTGCTATATTTTCTACAGCACGTTGCACGCATCAGGGATGCCCTTTGTCCCCCTATTTATTTGCACTGGCACCTCTGGCCTCATGGGTCCGGATTGACGCACAGGTTAAGGGATTTGATTGGTCAGGCGGAATATCGGATCGGATCGCAGATGATGTCCTTTACTATTTATCAGAGCCGCAGCGGACAGGACCACGGTTGCGTCGCATACTACAGATCTTTGGAGAGACCTCAGGATTGTATATGAACGTCCGGAAGTGTATACTTTGGCCTCTGCGTGGGAGCTCCGAAATGGGTGCATGGGCCTGCGTACGTCACAATGGCTACATCGGGATTTAAATATCTTGGGGTTCATCTGGCGTCATCCCAGTTGGTGTCACGGGATAAAAACACTGTCCCCATCTGGCTGCGCACCCAGACTGAGATGAAGTCATGGACTCGTATGCACCCTTTCCATATTGGGTAGATCAGCGATTTTTACTGGTGTCACCTCCTCGCCTTCTCTACCAGCTGCAGAATCATCCCTTTCCAATACCACCCGACTGGTTCCGGCAGCTTAATTCCAGACTCAGCTGTTTCCTTAGGAATGACCAAACCGTTAGAGTCGCGCTCAAAATATTCTTTCAGTCTACCTATTGTGGGGGGATAGTGGCACAGGATATCAAATCATATCATGCAGCATCCCATCTCTTAGTGCTCATCGATTGGTGGTACGGCAAGAGAAATTATCCGGCATACCAGGTGGAACCATGGCTCATGGGTAGCACCTTGCCACACATGCTCCTCCATGCCCCAACAGAACTCCGGCAGCTCCCATCTGCTACATGAGTGGTCTGTGGAGTATAGAAGCAATCGCTGCATAGGATGGGATGGTGGAGGAAACTGACAAGAGAAACACCTCTTTGGCAGAGTGGACTTATGCCACAGGTATCTACCTTGTCGGGGTTTCGAGACTGGGATATCATTGGTATCTCCACATTGGGGGACGTGATGCGTGGCTCTGTTCTGAAGTCCTTACAGGAGCTCTAGAGAGACTTTTCCATGCTGTGTACTCAATTTTACAAGTATTTGCAATATCGTCACGCTCAAACACCGAGTATAGCGACCCTGGAATCTATCCCTGAGTTTAACACAATAGAGGCTAAGGTCTTTATGGGCGATTTGGGTGATAACAAGACGGCATAAATATATCAATTTCTTGTGACAAATCTCTCTACAACACTGGACTCATTCCGGGAGAGATGGCAGGCTGATCTTGGGCCACTAGACAACGACGACTGGAAGGAGATATTAGAATCCCCGCGGGGAGCTGCAATGGCCTCCCGCCAAGATTCATTACATTTAAATATATACACCTTGACTATTTCACAAGACATAGGTTGTGGAGGGCAGGACTGATAGCTTCCCCTATGTGTCTCCACTGTGACAGTGCAGAAGGCACGTTAATACATACTATTTGGGAATGCACGGGGCTTTGTAGATTCTAGACTGGGGTCATGACCTGTTTGTCAGAAGTACTGGTGTGGGAAATAACCCTGTCCCTTAGGCTTGCACTGCTGCATGTCACGGGTGCGATTGGAGGAAATATATATAAAAGGCATCTATTATTCCTGGGCGGTACTCTGGCCAAAAGGGATATAGCGAGGGCATGGAAAGACTACACCCCACCTAAACTCGGGGCATGGAGGGCGAGTCTGTATTGGTGTATGAACATGGAGCAACCTATATTTAATCCACAAGACTGTCTGCAGAAACATTTCAAAATCTGGAGACACTGGGCAGATTTTCGAGGTCTTATTTTGGAACCCTCTCCACCACGCTGTACGGATGCTGAGATCTCTGGGTGATGGATCAAGGGGACAAGAAGTGATGTAGGGACCTACTTTAAATGAGGATTGGCTCGCAAGATATGTTACTCAGATTGTTATGTTGTACATGGCACACTTGGTTATAAAGTTCCTTTTTTTGTAAATGTCATATGAAAGTCACCAGTTTGATTCCTATAATGCTGACCAACTGTCTTTCTCCTGTTCTTGACGCAACTATTTTAATTGCTGACTTGATAAAACTAGGTTTTGAAGATGAAAAACAAATTGAAACTATCACAAGCTTTATTCCTACAAGCCAATGACAGGGCATGTGGGTGTAGGGAGGGGACATGCATTTCAACTAAGTAGAAGGCCCAAAACAAAGTGAGAGAACTTGTTGGGATACCTAGAGACTGCGTATGAAAAGTCACCTCCCAGTACAAAAGGATTGGGATGGGCGATTGAACATATTCTTCCTAGCCTTCCCATAATTATTTTAGATTTTTCTGTGCAATAGATAATCCAGTGCTCTGAAACTGGAGAAGTGGTTGGGTGATTACCAATAAAATACCTTCAGACTGTGTCTCTTTCTTCCTCTCTCTCTGCTCACCCAAGTGCATGCCACTGCATTGGCCTGGAAATCTCAGAAGTCACTATGTAATAGGAGGCCTCACCATCGTCCATAGAAGCTCCCTACGACTAACGATCACCAAGTCAGACGATGCCTCGCCCCCCCCATGGAACACACTCAATTCCAGATTCAGCCCAACCCCAGAACGGCGCTCTGCAGAACACTCGCCTCCTGACTGCCGGGACCCCACTTCCTGTTCGCCATCGCAGACTACATCGCTACCCACGCCCTCGCCTCCCCTGGCTAAATACTGCTTGGGGACCTGAACTTCCAGCTAGACAACCTCAGTGACCTCAACACCACCACCCTCCTAGAAAAACTCATCAACATTGGGCTGAAGCAACTCGTCTCCACCCCCACTCACACAGCAGGACACACTCTCAACCTCATCTTTGCCAGAGGAAACAATATTCGATTCAGTCACATCACGGAACCGCTCTGGACGGACCACCACTGCATCCATTTCTCCTTCTCGAAACTCACTGCACACAAGAGCACACCGCACCGCCCACGCAAAATCACTTAAGAACATCTCAGCTCTGCCCTCAGCTGCACTCCTCCCCCTACCACGACAGGCGCCAACACAGCAGCAAACAACCTTCAACAATAGATGGCCAATTACGCCAACACTCTCGCCCCCCTCCGGAACTCCGCCAGACGACACAATGCGTAAGCCACCTGGTTCACCACGGACCTCCGAGAATCCAAGTGCTCTTGCCAACGACTGGAGAAAACATAGAGAAACTACAAAACTCTGAAAGCACGCTCCGCCTACAAGGCTGCAACCAGGGCACACCACCAACTCATCAAATCAGCTAAGAGAAAATTCATCTGAGACATAATCCTCTCCAGTGCCCACAACTTTTCGTCATCATACAATAATTCACCAGACGATACAGCAAACTTAAAACTACTGATGTCCCTCCCTCCCAAGATGTCTGCAAAAAACTCAGCTCCTTCTTCCACCACAAGATCAAGATGCTCTATGACAATTTCGACGACCAAGACCATGTCACCGACCCAACATCCCCCACCAGCTACGCCATCCAGCCAACCCTCCTCACCTGGACCCCTGTCGCCACAGAAGACTCATCACAGACTATGAAAATCATCCCCTCTGGAGCACCCACTGACCCCTGACTACCTCACATCTTGCACAGGGCTGCCACCGCCATCGCCCCTGAACTACGACAAACGATCAACTGCTCCCTTGAGACAGCCACATTCCCCGATGACTGGAAAAGCACCAAAGTCAAACCCCTCCTCAAGAAGCACTCCGCTCACCCATCAGACCTCAATAACTTCTCCCCTTTGCCGCCAAAGTCATCACCCAGCTAGCGTTCTTCCTAGAAACCAACAACATCCTCGACTCCTCATAGTCCCATAGTCTCATAGAGAATAACCAGACCATAATGACCACGATATCCCAGCACGCACAAGTGATCAATACGCATGGAACACAAACATCCGCCGGGACCGGGCCACACTGCAAAATCAGCCCAGACAACACACCGGAACTAGGGAAAGGCCCTGAGAACTGGTCTAGCAATGACAACTTACATCTTAAACAACTCTTTTTTTACCCCGGAATACGAAACTCAGGGGCAGCATGACATTCTCAACAGGGGAAATTTGTTTAAACTTTACGCCAACATTGAAGGGCTTCAACACCTAACTAACACGGACCTACTCTCAGTCAAATTCTGCAAGCAAGATAAAACTAGCTCATTGGAACAAACATGAACAACATGGCGAACAGCAGAAACCGCCCAGTTAATACTATCCTACAGAGAGAGGTTCGATTTATGGGGTATAAGACTTTCCAGGCCGGTAAAACCACGCTACCCAGGCCCTCTTGAAGCTCGTCCGGCGACAAAAGGGAAAAAAGACAATCGGATAGAAAGAAAGGAGCAGGCAATTTCAGTACTACGGAACGCTAGAGGGAACAGCCCTTCATCAACAACCCATCCCCTAACTACAACAGGTAATCAAATAAACTCCAAGGATGACGCCGCCTACTGGCGCTGGCTAACAGACACATTAAACAAACAGAAAAATAATTGACCTCCCAAAAAAACTCAAAAGGATAACACCCAGGAAATCTTCCACCTATTGTCCTGGAATATAGCCGGAGCGAGGAAATGGATGGAAGAAGGCTTGCCCCCTCACAATTGGACAGCATGTGATATCATTGCCCTCGAAGAAACATGGGCACTGGAGGAGTTACATCTTGTTGGGTACACCCACTTCAATATACCAGCAAGGAAAAATTTCCTCTACGGTCAACCGAAAGGGGGATTATCAGTTTATATTGCGTCGGACATCAAGATTAACTCAGAACAAATAGCCCCTCATGGGCCAAACATGCAATTAATAAAACTAACTATGCCAGGCAGACCAACTCCGACACTACTTGTTAACCTCTATGCACCTCCAAAGGCGAAAGAGAAACAAGCCACATTGGATCAGCTAGTATCCATAATCAGGGATACTCGAAATAATAATCCACCCTGTGATATCATAGTAACAGGTGACTTTAATTCAAATTTAATCCACACGCCTGAGGATGATGAGATTATAGCAGCTGACAACGAATTCTGGAATGTCAAACCTCAAACTCCGCTGCAAACAGAGCGATTCGATCCAATTGGTCGAAAACTGGTAACTAGCTTGGAATTCCTAGGGCTGCGGTTCCTTAACGGAAGAACCAAAGGTGACAATCCACCACAGTACACCCATCTAGGAACCTTGACGGCATCAAGGCTCGATTACACAGCAGTCTCTCTTCCACTATTGCCATTCGCCCAGCAATTTTCAATAGAACACACCTCAAAAAGTGATCATTCATATCAACATATTTATTTCAATTTAAAACTGACCAAATATCACAGTTGCAATACAGTGGGAGATAACCTCACGACCACTAACTTAAAACGACTTAACTGGACAACGGGCAACATCGATGAGCTGCAGGCAAATGTGCAGAGACTAAAAATAGAGGGTGAGGGAACAACAGGTACCCAAATACAAAAATGGGAGAGTTTTAGAGAAAATTTACCAGCAAGTACGTCCGTTCCAAATAAAGCACAACCTCGGAATAAGAAAATTCCTCTGCCAAAGAACCTGGCAAAACTCAAAATAGAGATAAGGAGAAATGCAAGAGCATTAAAAAATACAACTAAGTCATCCAAAGACTGGGTCCAAAGACAAAACCTCAAGAAAGAATATAAAAAGAAAATGTGGGAACACAAAAGATCTCTGAAAGATGACTTCTGGGCAAAACTACTCTGGACCGCCAAGAACACCAACTCAAACGCATTTTGGAGGATTATTAACCGCTTAAATCACCCTTCAAATCCAACATCATCCAATGTCCAAGAAGCAGACTGGGCCGCGTTTTTAACAGAGAGGTTCGCAGAGATAACACCAGACCAGTCTAACTCGGGGGCAATCCAACAAACTACCAATGAAGTGGCCCAAAAAAGAAAAGGGAGTATCACTCCCAGCAGTGGAATTAGAACCTCTTGCATGCAAACATCAAACAATAAGGATGAACGCAGAGAAAATCCATCACCAGACGGGGATCTCTTGGTAACCAGGCTTTACCGTGACGTGGCTAGCCCACGGGAGAAGAAGGACGCAACAAACAAGGCCAAACAAGCAAGGTACAGCGAAGAGGACATAAGAAGAATCATAAGGAAGTCACGTGGCAACGGAGCTCCAGGGCCGAATGGGATCCCTCCAATAGTCTACAAAACTGATCCGGACTTTTGGAGTAGGAAATTAAAAAAATTATTTGAAGAGATAACAACTGTAAACGAAATACCGTCAAGCTGGCAGGGCTCCATAATCTCACCAATCTTTAAAGGAGGAGACAGAACATCCCCAGCTAACTATAGACTGATCGCCCTCCTAGACGTGGAGGCGAAGTACTTTGCATCCCTCGTCCTGGAAGATCTAATAAACTGGTCCGACGACACAAAGAGAATACCGTTGAACCAAACAGGCTTCAGGAAAGGAACTGGGACACTGACAAATATTATGTCCCTCTCAGTGCTAGCCGATAAATATCTTCGAAGAAAACAGCCCTTTCACCTGTGTTTTATTGACCTAAAGGCAGCATTCGACAGTGTAGATCGGAACATCTTATGGAGGAAATTGCGCAGTTGGAACATTCCGGATAAAATCCTGAGAGGGATCTTACTCCTTTATTCCAACACTTGGATGGCAGTTAAATTGGGGAATGGAACACGGCTCTCAAGGAAAATTAACACCAGTAAAGGTCTAAAGCAGGGCTGTGTCCTAGCCCCCCATCTTTTTAATCTTTTTATGGCAGACCTAACATCAAGTCTGAATAAGATCCCATCCCATCCACCTAAACTTGGCTCCTTTCCGCTAACTCATCTATCTTATGCGGACGACGTGGTACTGTTGAACCTAACGAAGATTGGCATCCAAAGGTTATTAGCAGGGCTGGCAGAATTCATAAAAAACAACAACCTGGAGATAAACACAACAAAAATAAAACAATGCTCATCACCAGGCGGCGGACAGCCAGCGCATACATCTACCTGGAGGGGACAAAGCTAGAGGCCGTGTCCAACTTCAAGTACTTGGGCTTCCACTTTGATAACCAACAAAGCCACCAGCAGCAAATGTCGTACATCTCTCAGAGATCAAACTCACTCTCATTTGCTTTTAGATCTTTGGCTAAAAAGCTCTCAGGGCCATCATATAAACCTCTACTGGCAACAATAAAAGCAAAAGTTCTTCCAACCCTGTCATATGGCAGTGTAGGATTGCATGGGAAAGACGCAGATCTGCTCAACAAAAGGCAGACAGCCATCTTCAAATCCACCTTCCATATACATCAGGGAGCCTCACCAGCTCAGACGAGGTTAGAATTCGGAATAATAAACGAGACACTGGGAAGAAAGTACGCAAGCATTAAGTACTGGTATACACTGAAACAGAACACGTCAGCCTCGGAATTGCACCAAGCATTATGGGAAGAAATAAGATCTGATGTTAATTCCCCATATAATCAGTATCTTGAAAAGGCTATAACTGAGACCGGAACAAGAAAACTTTGGGAACTCAACCTGCCCTACCCGGCGTTCAAACAAGCTATAAACAAGTCGACAAAATTTCATTCCCTCTTACTCGATAAAGCCACGTTTAGTACCAGAAAACACGCATGGATGGTCATATCAAACTACAAAACACTCGTGGCAGCCCCATATCTAACAATCACATTCCCAGCTCACAGAAAACAGAAACTGATGGGACTCCGTTTGGGGAAATTTCCATCGACTATGGACCAACCAATCTGGGTGCACGACGGACCCAAAATCTGTAGATTATGCGGGACGAGTAATGAGGACTTCATCCATCTTGTCTGTATCTGCCCGAATCTAGCTCAAGCTCGAAGCTCTCTTTTAAAAAAGTCTATGAACGAGCGGGGCATAAGAACGTGCAGATCTGCAATTATGGCAACTTTGAACCCAGTAGACACGCGATTGAACTGCCTACTACTAAAGTTCCTTGCAGCCCACACCCAAGCGCTAAAGCACACCCTGGCACCCAGTCAATAAAAGGATAACATAACTGTGGTAGCTCGGGGAGAGAGCTCTCTGGAACATTAAAAGAGAAAAAAAAACAAGAACTTCTGCACTAAGTTAGACAGACTGTATTTTAATTACACTTTATTCTATTTAAATAAAAAATTTGGTATTAGACTGAGAATGCTCTAGAACATACCAACAGAGATCGCACTTATATATCAAGAAATTTTAAACATATTAGTCGACTCTTTTAAAATGTATTGTTGTGGTTTTAATTAACTGAAACAATAAAACATTTTCATTCATTTCATTCATTCATAGTCCGGATTCTGCAGCAACCACAGCACCGACACCGCCCTCATAGTCACCACTGACGACACCTACACCCTCCTCGAGCAAGTCCACACTGCAGCCCTCATCCTCCTAGACCTATCAGCAGCCTTAGACACCATCTCCCACTTCACACTAACCGCCAGACTCCATAGTGCCAGCATCCAGGGAACTGCCTTAGACTGGATTCGATCTTTCCTATCAGGCAGAAAACAAAGACTAAGACTCCCGCCCTTCCTCTCCGAACCTACAGAGATCAGAGGCAGAGTACCCTAAGGATCCTCCCCGCGCTCTTCAACGTCTACATAGCCCCCCTTGCAGCCATCATCAGAAAACACGGACTAAACATAATCTCATACGCCTTACGACACCCAACTAATTCTCTCCTTCGCCTAGGAACCTGACATCACCAGGCACAGCTTCCAAGAAGGGATGAAGGACGTTGCATCCTGGATGAGCAGCAGCTGCCTGAAGCTCAACTAGAAAAAAACAGTAGTCCTCATCCTTGGATCCACACCGAGTGGCCCCCCGCCCTCGGAAGCTCACCCACTCCTATGGACCACGCTCGAAGCTTCTGCATCATACTCCACTCTTTATCACCCTCTTCATACTCCACAAAACCTTCAAATGGATCCCCCCCGACTCCAGGAAGACAGTCACCCACGCACTCATTACCAGCAGACTGGACTAGGGAAACATGCTATATGTCGGAATCAACAAAACACTGCTCTGCAAACTCCAGACCATCCACAAGGCCGCAGCCAGACTTGTCCTTGACATCCCACGACATGACCACATCACCCAACACCTCCGCGACCTCCACTGGCTCCCTGTCGAAAAAAGAATAACCTTCAAACTATTCACCCACACCTACAAAGCCCTCCAGAACACCGGACCCAATACCTCAACAAAAGAATCTCTTTCCAAGCCCCCAAGAGAAACCTACACTCTGCCGACCTAGCCCTGGCCACGGTCCCCTGCATCCAAAGGAGCAGGTGGCAGATCCTTCTCCTACATCACGTCCAAGACCTGGAAAAAACTCCCCCCCCATGCCCCCTCCGCATCAGACAAACCTGACTCCACCTATTCCGAAAGGATCTCAAGATCTGTGCTTAATTTCCGCTGCAGCGCGGGAGCGGACACCCTAGAAATAATGCCACTACCCTGCGGACTGCTGTTTGCTTGCTCTGAACTGCTTTTAAAAATTGCATGTAATTGATGTATTTTAAGTGATTTTAAACTTAAAATACCAACGTTTGCACTGTGCTACACGGGTTCCCTAGCGGTCTCCGGAGCACACCCCTCGGCCTTAGCCAATCACGCTGGGTGGGGGAGGAGCCATAGGCGGGGAATCTGTACTAATGTCCACTGCAGCGCGGGCGCACCAAAGGCAAGCCCGTCTGTGCCGGTGCGCGCCCAGACGTGCATAGGGGCCACAACCCATGCGCAAATCCACACGTACTCCTCAGAGGAACTTAAAAAGTTCCATCAGGCGTCACTCTCACTTGACCCTGTCATTCGTACGCGCCTGAGCCTCACCAAAATCCTGCAGACACGTAGATCCTTCCCAGATATCTCCGAACCCATGTCTCAAACACCACGTCCTCCGGGTGCTACCCAACTTAAGCACTCAGCACTACGTGTATATTACCTTAACACCCGCTCCTTAGTCAAACATCAGCTTGATGGTTTCCTGTTCCTAGTGTCTGAAAAACCAGACCTCTTTCTTGTTATGGAAACATGGCTGACCCTCGACTCCACACCTGATATCCTGGCAGCATTGCCAAACGATTACTACATACTTCACGTGAATTGCCCATCAGGAAAGATGGGTGGTGGAGTAGCAGCGATCATCCATCAAGACCATAAATTCACTGCCATCAGCTCCTTAAGTCTCCTACAGTGGATAACATCGTCATCAAATTAGAGTCCAACTCTGCCCCGCCTATTTGTGTCCTGGTCTACAGGCCCCCGCAGCACATGCCCCTGTTCCCTCTTTCGCTGAAGCCAACCTTGTAACAAATTATGCTAAAGTATTATTAGTAGGTGACCTAAATTACTGGTCTAAGGATACACTTGGCGGGCCCCACTCTGCTGAACTGACTGACCTCTTAACTAATCTAAACTTTATCCAGCATCTAATGTCAGCCACACACACCAAAGGACACATATTGGACCAAGTCTGGACCACTAATCCCACTGTGTTCGCACCAATGATTCTACCATATATATATATGGTCTGAGTACCACCTAATAAAATTCACGGTAACGCTGCTCATAAGCAGCAAGTCCACCATGGCTGAGGGGGGAATGATTCGGAAATGGGGTGCCCTCCATAAACATGAATTTCTGGACGCATTGGCCAGTTCAACTCCACCTTTGGACCCCGATGTTGATCTCCTGGAAGCAAATATCTCAGCCTGGCTTTTAGCAGCTAGTGATAGGCATGCCCCGCTTAAAAAACTAAAAAGAGCTCGCCACTCTGATGCACAGAAATGGTTCTCTGACGAACCAAAAGAACAAAAACTTGCCCTCTGTCAAAAAAAAAAAAGGAAATGGAGATTGAACTACTCCCTAGAAGGAAAATGCCACTATTCGGAAGCACGGAGAGTATATAAAAAAGCCATTACTACAGCTAAGGCGTATTATTTCTCCTCAAGAATTTTAAACTCTAACAATAGGTCAAAGGAAATAATCTCTATTGTTAACGAACTATCCAACGCAGATAGAGTCCTACCTAAACCCACACCTACCCAAGCACTATGCGATTCTTTAAACAACTACTTTCTGGAAAAAATCTTTAACAATAAAGCCACCATCCCAATACCCATCCCCAATGAGACACCCCTTGTTACAACGAGGAACCCCTCTACCTTGGATCACTTCCCGGCCATCAGCACCGAGACCTTCCTGGACTTGTAGTCCAGAGTAAAATCCGGCCCCCCCCCCCCATGGATTGCTGCCCACCCCATATCTTAAAAGAGACACTCTCCGCCCTGCCGAGTCCCGCTATGACCCTCCTGAATAAGTCTCACTCGCAGGGCCGTGTCCCTAAAGTATTGAAACACGTTAGTGTGGTCCCTCTCCTAAAAAAAAACCGGGAGCAGATCCCCAAAACCTGTCAAATTACCGGCCCATCTCCCTGCTCACTTATCTGGCCAAAGTACTGGAAGCCCACGTGGCAAAGTGCTTGTCCAACTTCATGGAACAGTCTGACTACTTGGATCCACACCAAGCAGGATTCCGTCCGGCGCATTCCAGGGAGACAGTAATTTTGGCAGTCCTGGATGCTTTACGAGATAAAGCTGATAGAGGTATTCCACATGCCCTGGTGCTATTAGATCTATCTGCCTCCTTCAACACGGTCGATCATGGCATTCTGAGGGACCATGTCAGGCAGGCGGGCATCCAGGGCTCAGCCTTCAGCTGGATTAACTCTTTCCTCGACGGCCGTACCCAAGCAGTGCACTTCGCCCCATTCACAGCCACAAAGCTAACATCCACATATGGAGTCCCACAGGGATCCTCACTATCCCCCCATCAGTTTAATTTTTACCTCTTACCTTTGGTTCAGTCCCTGAAGGAAAGGAATGTGACTACCTTCAATTATGCCGATGATCTACAGCTAACTTTCACCGTAGATAACTCACCTAACTCAATCCTCGAATTACAGCCCACCATGCTTCACATACGCTACTGGATGGATCGAAACCATCTAAAGCTCAATCCAGGCAAGACTGAACTAGTTCTGACAGGGAACAGCCAGATCTTCTGGGGCCCACACTACTGGCCTTCGGAACTTGGATACCCCCGTGCCCTCTACCTCTGTCAAAAGCCTTGTAGTCTTGATTAATTTCGACCTATCCATAAGATCTCAAGTCAGAGCGGTGGTCTCGTCCTGTTTCTTTCAGATTCGAAAGAGCAGAAAAATCAACCGTCTGCTCACTCTCGCAGCACTGATACAGGTCGTGATAGCCTTGGTGTTATCACACCTAGACTATGCCAACTCAATCTTCCTAGGCAACCCACTCTTCCTAATCAGTACAAAAGGGGGTGGTGATGGACGGAGCATCTGAGCCAATCAAACACTCACACCCAGTCAACAGATCTGGGTTTAATCCATCACCGTTCTTTAGCCCACTTTGCCACCCCAGTTCAGACATGGCCATATGCAAATCAGTCTGACCCTGTGCCTCATGGGAACAGTCCAGCCCGAACTACCAAGTCATTGCCTTCCCTGGACTAGAATCAAGCTTCCTAGGACCGGTTTCTGGCATTTCAGCCGTCTTCAGCCAGGCTTGCTTGAGGGGGGTAGGAAGCTTGTTTCCGGTCCAGGCATGGCTTGGCAGTTCGGGCTGGACTGTTTTCATGAGGCACAGGGTCAGACTGATTTGCATATGGCCATGTCTGAACTGGGGTGGCAGAGTGGGCTAAAGAACGGTGATGGATTAAACCCAGATCTGTTGACTGGGTGTGAGAGTTTGATTGGTTCAGATGCTCCGTCCATCACCACCCCCTTTTGTACCGCTTTGTTTGCCATAAGTTGGCATGGTATGCTCAGACGTGAGTCCCTTGCTCACTTTGCCACTGGATTCAAGCAAGCCTGGCTGAAGACGGCTGAAATGCCAGAAACCGGTCCTAGGAAGCTTGATTCCGGTCCAGAGAAGGCATGGCTTGGCAGTTCGGGCTGGACTGTTCCCATGAGGCACAGGGTCAGACTGATTTGCATATGACCCTGTCTGAACTGGGGTGGCAGAGTGGGCTAAAGAACAGTGATGGATTAAACCCAGATCTGTTGACTGGGTATGAGTGTTTGATTGGTTCAGATGCTCCGTCCATTACCACCCCCTTTTGTAACTCTTCCTAATCAAGCGGCTACAGATGGTTCCGAACCAAGCAGCAAGACTGATCCACCAGCAACCCAGATGGCAATTGGCCAGGCCTCTCTTGGAAAAACTACACTGGCTCCCTATCCCCCAACACACTGCCTTTAAGATGGGATGTCTAATTTTTAAGTCTCTTCACGGCCGGAGCCCTAAATTCATTAACAACCTCCTATCAAGATAAACTCCCTCTCGCAACCTCCGCTCAGCATATCTCCATTTACTTACCACCCCTGCCTTCAAGCTAAAACGCAGGGAGGATGGTGGTTTGCATCCCTGGCCCCACTAGTGTGGAATTCCTTCCCTCCGGAGATGCTTAAAACTTGGCTGTTCGTGCAGGCCCACGATTAACACTCTCCATTGGTTCCGGCAAGTTCTAGAGTTAGCGTCATGAAACCTCTGGGTGTACGTGCGCTGTATAATTTTTTATAACTTAACATAACAAGTCCTGGCTCTTCGGATGACCACGGAGCTGTTTGACCCCACCCCCTTCCCCAAGCGCCTTGAGACCCTTACGGGTGAGTAGCACACTTTAATATCCCTGATTGATTGATTGTAATCACTACTTTAATTTATGCAATTTAATATGAAAATACTTGTGTCTTATTAAAAAGTATTAAAAGATGAAACACTTCAAATATGAAAGTTGCTGAAGATACAATGCATAGTGCATAACAAGATGTGGATATTTTTGTTTTCAAAATGGACAAGGCCTGTTTTCATCAGCAAGTATATCAAAAGGTGGCTTTGTTGTGCAATACAGAGGAAATCTTGTAAGTACTGAACAGTCTGAGATCTGGTAAAACAGAAATGGGCTCAGTTTCATACTTATGCATACTTCTTCACACATCATAATAAACATCTCTGGTATGTACTGAACATTTTGTACATTGAAGTATGAATGGAGAACAATTGAGAAAATACCAAAACATGAAAAATGAATGAGATATAGTAAGATGCAACATAGGACCCAATTTATATGTCAGTGGCGACATAGTTTTCTCACTGCCAACATAATGATCTGCCCACCAACATTAGATGTGTGTGGACCATAGTCTGACCAAAGCGGAAACTACTTTGTCTCTGCCATGGCCAAACTCCCCCCCCCCCGCCCTGACGGAGTCTGTCAGAGGATTGGCTCTATCGCCGATCACCCAATTAGACTCGCTTGATGAGGGAGGCATTGTTTTTTTTAATTTCAAAAACAGAAAGACACTTTGAGTTTTGTTTTCGAAAATAAAAAAACTTTGGAACCATCATGTTTGATGGAGCTGCAGGGTAAATATCCAGTGCATTCACATGATTCGCCTTGATGGCAGTTTCTGTGAGGGCCTGAAATGTCTACCTGGGTGATGAATATTTCATAATTTGGTTGGGACCTCTGCTAGGATCCTGCTGTCGAGGGCAGCCCATCTTCAAAATAATAAATAAACCCATAATCATGAACAAGTAGCATTGAAAACCAGTGCTTTAAATGGGCCGGTACTGTCCGGAGTACTGGCACTTTTTTATTTTGAGAGGGAGAGTACCGGCACACAGTGCTTTAAATGGGCCGGTTCTGTGCGGTACTTAGTGCCGGCACTTATTTATTTTGCGAGGGAGAGTACCGGCACTGCTTAAGAGTGATGTAATGTTTTTAATTGGAGAGTACCAGCACTTCTCAGAAACAAGCACGTACTCTGGTACCTGTACCTCTATTTTTCCATTTCAAGCACTGCTTTTAACCTTAAGAGAGCATACACAATATATTAGAAGAACGTCAGTAGATAAATTCAATCTAAAGTAAATTTCATTCAAATATACTTTTAAAGTAATACTATCAATGTATCAAAAGATTGGAAAACATAGCATACAACTCAGTGTGCACAGTGCTAGGCTCCCAGCCATACTTTCTATTGTATTGTACCAATCTTGCAGGAGATTAGCTGATAGTATCGATACTATTATTCGAGCTATATGACTAGTTAAGATTAACTATATATTATTTAGTCAAAACGTTTATGCTGAAGTCAACTATTTGGTAAACGGAAGAGACTATCAGTGTTCCACTTCGATGTGTTAGTCCTGCTAGAGGCTTTCTGCATTGTAATGGAATCTGTCAGTTAACAAATGAGGGTCAATTACCCTATGCATGTTCACTTTTCCCCCTCAAATTATGGACCTTAGCCATCATTGGGTACTAGCCAGGGAGTGGAGTAGGGTATTTGGAAGAAACAGCACTGAGAAAACTAAAGATACATACTTTGAGTATAGCAAACATTGGCAGTAGGCCACAAGTAAATTAAAATAAACCTAATACACCCCATTTGTTCTCTGTTTTACATCATTGATGCATCTGTAGAGGATGGAACATATGGAAGATTAGCAAATGATAATCCAAAATCAAACAGTCACATGAAGAAATTGATAATGTACCTCACCTTTGCGTATTTTCTTTGGAAGATATTGATATAGGAGAAGAAATCACTTATGATTATGGTGGATATGATCTTCCTTGGCGTTTTGCTAATCAAAATAGGGTGAGTCTTTTATCTTCCATTATGAATAATAATTTCAGTTTCCATGATTTGTAATGTTGATGTAAGGCTACGCTATTTAAGTCTATCAGACGATATTGGTTTTATGAATATTCACAAATAATATTGTCTGGTGTTGAATTCTAACCATGTGTTGAAAATGTCCTTTACCAGTTCTATGAAGATAATGAGCAGCCTCCATGTGCTCATACTGGCTTGCCTGCGATGGCCAATGTATATAACAACTCTAAAGACAATGCAGTGCCTCAATGTTCCGAAACTGACTTAGTTGCTGCATCACTTGAACATGGTATATCTGAAAATCTAAAGTCATGGTATTAAAGAAAACTTTCTGCATGCATCAGGAATAATGCAGTAATCGTAGATCAGGGGGTAGGGCAATAGTTTACAAATATGCACTTCAATTTACCAAAATGCCTATATATAAATGTCATATACCAACTTGGAGTCTCAGTGCTGGAGTCCCAATAATCATTTGACCAGACAATCCCAAATGCACTGGCACAGATGTTCACACATAGCCCCAAATGCGGTACGACAGTCTGAAGTTAAATATGACATAATCAAATGGACAGGTAGACCAAACTCCCAGGCCTCACCAGGAGCAAACTCAAATGCCCATTCACTGCTTACATGCCAAAGCATAATTTCAAGTACCCAATGACATATTCAAATGCCTGTTAAAATTAGCAATGTGTATGTATATAAGCGGCGTTCATTTGTGTTCACAGTACCCCTTGTTGTAAGCAGAACGGAAATCGCTAAAACACTGACTGTGTTATCCCGCTAGCATAGACCCATGCACACACGTACACGACAGCCATTTTAGGTACCATAGTTTCTCTGTTTGCGATCGATCATCAGCCCCTTCCCTGGCCCTGCAAGCTTCCCCCATGCACCCTGACCGCCCCTGCTCTCACATGTACAAGTCATGAGCACCTCCCTTCCCGCATGACTCTGTCTCTGAGAATCACACCCAGCGCCTGACCAACACCTCCTTTCCTTCCATGAATACCCCTCCTTTGATGACCCCGACCTCCTCTAAGCCTGAATGTCTGCACGGACCGCTGGTCATCCCTTAGCCTGAGGATACAGTTTATTGCCCACTACTGTATGCACTCGTCTCTCTTGAAAGAAGCCACTATTGATCATGACCGCCCCACCCCCTGAGATTCGATCAGGAGCACACATTCCAATGGAATCAGCAGAACACTCAGCTGCGTGACAGCCCCCTCCTATTGCATGGAGGATAAGGGCCCCTACTGTAGCCACGTGTTGGAATATCTTCATACTTCACAATGTATTGATTGTAATAAAGGATGCCTGTGTGCCACGAACCTGTGTATAAAAGGCGAAGCCTCAGAGAAACTTGTTAGAGCACCTCCCGAAGACACTATGCGAGTGTCCCAAATGACATGCTCTCCTCGTGAGAAATAAACCTTTTTCCTTGTCTTCCTGCTTCCAGTGCCCGTCTCTTCATTTGGTAATCATTTACGATGGAAACTAAGAGGCGCCTTGCGCCAGCAGCCTGGGCATCCGGTTCGTTATGGGCTGACTTTTCCACAATTGGCGTCCCAACGCGGGGTCCATCAGCGACATAAGGTCCGGTAAGAGAGGTCCAGACGATGGGGTGAACATCTAAATGATTGGAGTATACCTGCCTTGAGAGGGCCCTCGTCCGGCTGCCGATTGAATGAACTTCACCGATTCCGAACGGACCTCTCTCAAGTGACCTATTGTCCTGACTGGAATCCCACAGGAATGCTGCGGTAAAAACATGGAGAAAGAGAACGATCGGGCGCTGGAAAAAGGAAGGCGAAGAACTGTCCACATGGTCCGGTCCGGGTAAGGTCGTGACACACGACAAATTGCGAAATTGATTGATTGATTGTTTGAAAATACTAGTATTACTTATTGATTGTCTCTGAGAGATTCTCTATTTGCAAACAAGCACAGAGTCGCCATACTCTGTTTAGTCTTTGCAGATAGTGAAGGATAGGTAATGCAGACTTTTGTCCCAATTGTAATCCGTCATACCTATTTTTCTCCCCATTGATTGATTGTTTGAATCGAGCAATGAATTGTTCGAAGTTGGTTCTCTTAAGGATCTTCTCTGCCTGCAAACGGGGAATAATAGGAATATTCTCTCTCCCTTTGCCGATAGTGAAGGGTAGGTAACGCAAGCCTTTAACACGTCGTGCCTATTTCATTCCTCATTGATTGATTGATTGTCCGAACATTGACTGTTTGGAATTTGTTCTTTTTGGAGGTATTCTCTATTTGTAAACAAGCACAGAGTCGCCATGCTCTGTCTAGTCTTTGCAAATAGTGAAGGGTAGGTAATGCGGACCTTTGTTCCCCGTTGTAATCTGTCATGCCTATCTACTCCCCACTGATTGATACGCCAGTTTCACCCGGACCATTTACTAGAGGTAGGTCATCTGGCCCGACCAGAGAACACCCCTAGTGAAAAGGACATATACAATAATAATGAAGTGATCACTGTATCCTGTTAACAGAAACTTTAGCATGAAACAACCTGGAAAGAAAGGAATAGGAAAACGAAATCAGTAGGCCACTGATGAAATTTTTATTAAATAACGAACAAGGAAACGATAACAATACTTAATGATAACACCTATTATTGTCCTAGAAACAAGAAACGTTAGAAATAAGCCCGTAATAAGAAACCTGAAAACAGTAAGAGAAACCAAGCGTGACATTGCAACGGCCACAAGGCAACGAGGCTTCATCGCCCCTCACTGCCCCAAACATGTCTGTCCCACCGCCTGCCACGCCCAATAACGGCAACCTGAGAAAAGATACAAAGCAACAGACATCCGCCCCCATTCTGGAAACTTCCAAAGTGCAACAGGTTTACGGCTACGCCCAGCAACACATGTAGGGCGGGTCCTGCTGCCAACCGTCGGCCGGAGATCATAAGAGGCCGAGGCCGATGGGATCCGGCCGAAGCAGCTGCTACGACAACCCTGGAGAGTTGCAGGGGGGGAGAATGTCCATGTCCTCGACCCCCCCCCTCTCTCTCCCGGTCTGGACCAACATCCATGGAGGGCCTGGGAGTGGAGAGGCCACTACACGAAAGGCCCAGTAGAGGCGCCACGCGCCAAGGTCTGTCCCAAGGATGGACTAAGGGACCCGTTCCTGGGGCCGTGGCAAGGAGCGTCCGGCCACCATCAACCAGAGGCCCGGCCCAAAGACGGACGGGACATTTCTTTTTTCTTCCATAATGGCTGCAACAACACTGAGGGGGGATGTCTTGCACATGCCTCCGACCCCCCCCCTTGTCCTCATCGCCTGGTTCGGCCATAATAAATGTCAAGCGAGACGCCGTGGGGTGCACTGGGAGGGAGAGACGGTGCGAACAAGCCTCTCCCGCCTCCCCAGGTGGAGGCTTCCCAGCTGCACCCTCAGCGCTCCAGGCGCCCGGAAAAGGGTTCTTCCACTGTGGCGATGCTGCAACGCCTCGCCCGGCAAGGTGGAGCACGACCGCTCATTTGACCCCGCGATCGCCGGTAGCTGCCGAACTCTCAAAATGGCGATCGACCTGGCAAGAGCGGGCCCAGCATGAAGGAATGGCCCGGTCACTTGCTGACTCCGCCATCATAGTTCTCCACGACCTTGAAGATTCTAGAGGAGCCGCGGGAGTCCCCGACCCCCGCAGATACCCCCGATGGGGAATGACTGCCATGATTGCCCACGGAACGATGGAAATGTAGCCGCGGGACGTTGGCGCTCCCATGCTGGCGCCAGCCTCAGTTTGAATGACTAGAATCATGCAGACTACAGTTCGGATCAGTTCCGGTGAAAGCACAGTATGACCCGGTAGGAACATTGTTGCCTCCCTCCCCTTTTGATTGATGGTTCGGACCACCGATCCCTTCTTTTACCCTTTAACGGAACTTTTGGACTGCCAAAAGAAGCTCTGGGCCAACCACGAGTTAGTAGACATTTAGACTATGCCTGGTTCTGCCTGACTGCACCCAAAATGGCGCCGATGCAAAGGAAACTTCCAACTCCTTGTTGTACCCCGATTGTTCAGCCCTGGTGTCATGAGATATGTATGAAGGGTTTTTTTAACCACATGAATTGATATAGGATGTGTACTGATTATATGTTCGGACAATTAATGGATTCAGGATGTGTACTGTCAGTTCAGGAAATGAATTGATATGGGATGGGTACTGGTTATATGTTCGGACAATGAATTGATATTGGATGGGTACTGATTATGTGTTCAGACGGTAAATTGACATCAGATGGGTATTAATTGAACATTCGGACAATGAATTGTTGTTAAGTTTTGTACATCATGATTATTGAAGGTTCGAAGCCCAACACTTATGACACTCGCTCACACTGAAGTCTCGACATGATTTTATTGCGCTTTTCGCACTTTTTATTATGAAATAAACGACCACCGACTCCACTAAAGTTTTTACTAATAAAGTATCCCCACATCTACAGTTCCAGCCTGCTCCGTGGCCGGCCCACGGGGTTGTAGGCCCATATTTATGCACCGACATTCTTATTAAAGATTTTTGGAAAAAACAAACGTAGTTGTCACGTGTGAATTGGTAATTTTCGAATAAATAACCACTGTTTAAAGGATTAAAAAGTATAGTACGTAGAAATATTGCAAAAATGAAGGGTCCAAGTTTTCGTTGTGTGTGTTTTTCCTTTTTGGACAGCCAAAAAGCAACTGCTAAAGATCCTGGTGTTTAGCCTATACTTTATGTGCTACCTGTATAAAAAGAGTCACACTAACGGTCCACCGGGGCTTAAACGCCCAGTTGGCAGGGACTGCATCCCGTGGAGATAGGCCGAGTATGCAGTAAGTAAAAGCCTTTCTGGGTTTATGCACGCTAATGTGTCTATCAATATAGCCCCTGCCCCCTTCTTTTTCCCTCTCTCTGCAGGTCACATCGGAATATCGGTCAATGTATGAAAACGGTGATCTAGCGGACGAAGAGACGGGAAAAAGGGTTTGATTATGGTACCCAACCGCAACGAGCAAACCATGACTATTTTCTCTCTCTGAACTTAGCTGCCTGGGAGGGCAGCCTGAAGGGGAAACCACAAAATATAACTTCGCTTGGCACCCCGAATAGTACAACTAAAATGACGTGCGCTAATGAATGAGCATCCTACAATTAATTAAATAGGGAAAGTTAAGGAATATTTTGAGGTGAGGTACATTTAAAATCTACTGCATCCTTCTTCGCACCCTCCTAGACATGTAACTCCAAGCTGCCCCATTGTTCTCCAACTGACACCAACCGTTGTCTCAGCCTGGAAACGCATTTGCTAAAAATGACTCGAATAAACCACCGTGAGCATTAGCCCGACCAGGTTAGTTCATGACCAATTGCCAAAGGCGTAAGTGTGTACAATCAAAGCCACCAGTAAGGGCAGCCGACGGTTAAAAGAGAAGAAAAAGGTAAAAAGAGCTTAGGATGCTAAGAATGCACAGCATACAGAAAGGGATAATTTTGGCCAATAACTGTTTTATGTTTTGTCTTGGATTTTTGTACATAATACATGTACTGTCTTCCCCGTCTGAGTTTGTATATACGTGATGCATGGATCTACGTCACCCCTCTGCCTGTGTTTCCGTAGTACTTAATCCCTGTTGTTCTGTGTTGTGTGTGCGCTGAATGGCCCATTATTGTACACACCTCTCTCTCTCTCTCTCTCTCTCTCTCTCTCGTTCCATGTCATGCGTGTACAGAATGGACCATTTTAGAGTGCGATCTCTCTCTCTCTCTCTCTCTCTCTCTCTCTCTCTCTCTCTCTCTCTCTCTCTCTCTCTCTCTCTCTCTCTCTCTCTCTCTCTCTCTCTCTCTCTCTCTCTCTCTCTCTCCCTCACTCTCTCCCTCCCTCTCTCCCTCTCTCTCTCTCTCTCTCTCACTCTCACTCTCTAAAGCCCCCCCCGTTCCCCCTTTCCTTGTATGGTAACGCTGTGCCTCTCCCGGCACAACACCTAATTGGGTTTCCTCGAACACAAAGGTGTTTGGAAAAATTGACAGGAACTAAAACGACTGTAACTTGCCATATTACTACCTCTCCTTTCTGCAAAACAATAGAACCCGAGTTGGTCATGAAAGAAAGGACGGGTCAGACGACTAACGTCCCCTAATCTGGCCTTTATAGGGGGACTATAACGTTAATGGCCTCCTGTTTCTCAGTTCGCTAAAAATGCAATTCCCAATGCTCAGATTACTTCACTCCTCTGCACTTAAGTGTGGATGTCCAGAGTACCCCCACTTCTCCCGATCGACCCCAGCTCCCTGTCCAAAACGTCCCCTTTTCCTCGATTAACCCCAGCTTCATGTCATCTACCCTCGAAAGCGAAATTGATGACCTTGATTAACGTTCACTCCCCAAGAAAAGCCTGTTTTACGTGCACCCCCTCCCCCTTCTTCCTGACGATAACGCCCCGCTTACCAGAGTTAGCCGACCCCGAGGGGAAAAGTAAGACTGTCGATACTTGGGTTAAAAGGAAAGGCGAGTCTCTACATAAACTCGACTTTGAGTTTGATATAACACACCATGTATAAAAGTCCAATTTCTCTCAAGTGACGACTTCTGACTGTGACCGATGAACGTATCCCCCACATAGGATTGGGGACGGAATTGAGATGTATAAATATCTTCTCCTGCTAGTCTTTCTAAAACTTGTTTTCTACCCATTCAAAGATACAGTCACCGGAGGAGAGGAGCTGGACGTGACGCACAGCCTGGCCACAGATCATGAAGCACATGTGACCGCAACCAAAGGTGGAGCCGCAGAGCAACGAGACGCGGGACGAGGCACAACTCTCAAACTTGGCAGATGAAAGAATGAAGGGCTACCTTGAAACCCTCGACTTGCTGACCCACTCGTGCCTGAAGTCCCCGTCCCCTTTTGAGTCCGACTGATGGGCCTGCCTGCTCGTTGTCCTTTGCTCCCTTGGTCCCTTGGTGTGTTCGAAGATCTGGCCCCACTCCGCCCTCTCTTCCCTCGATTATTCAACAAACTCTTGCATATAAGCTTTTGACTATGGAATGGGATTTTGCCACGGAAAAAGAAAGACACGCAGGTGCCCAGCATGAGGCACCCCTAAGAAAATGAGTTAGGAAACAGGACTGTGATCTAACAGCAGAGGACTGATCGCACCCTGCAACGCGTAAGGATGATTCCGAGCTGGACTTATAGCTCCACCGCCGGTGCTCAAAAGCGCCAACGAAAAGAAAACGGACTACCAGAGTCTACCAGTGGTGGCTCGTCGTTGAAAAAGACATTTTCACTAAGACCCCCCCCTTTCCTGAACTTTCTACCCACCCCTTGACTAGTTGTTTACATCGAATTGCATTCCTCCCTTAATTTTTATTGCTTTCAAAAAATGTTTCATCGGTCACCCATGTATCTAGCTTCCCAAAGTACTGCTAAGACCCGAAGGTATCAGATTACTCTTAATTAATGTCATCGGAGAAAAAGTCTGAACTTGATTCTGTAATGTTTCGGAAACTCTTTTCTTGACTCCGACTAAATATTATGCCGATCTCTAGGCTTGTATGAAGAACCCAACAAATGTAACTTAACATGTATTGCATTCTGCCTATCGTATCGACTATGTAGAAATTGAACTTGCTTATGTAAAAAAAGCGGCGACTGTTGAAAATAGCAATGTGTATGTACATAAGCGGCGTTCATTTGTGTTCACAGTACCCCTTGTTGTAAGCAGAACGGATATCGCTAAAACACTGACTGTGTTATCCCGCTAGCATAGAACCATGCACACACGTACACGACAGCCATTTTAGGTACCATAGTCTCTCTGTTTGCGATCGATCATCAGCCCCTTCCCTGACCCTGCAAGCTTCCCCCATGCACCCTGACCGCCCCTGCTCTCACATGTACAAGTCATGAGCACCTCCCTTCCCGCATGACTCTGTCTCTGAGAATCACACCCCGCGCCTGACCAACACCTCCTTTCCTTCCATGAATACCCCTCCTTTGATGACCCCGACCTCTGAGCCTGAATGTCTGCACGGACCGCTGGTCATCCCTTAGCCTGAGGATACAGTTTATTGCCCACTACTGTATGCACTCGTCTCTCTTAAAAGAAGCCACTATTGATCATGACCGCCCCACCCCCTGAGATTCGATCAGGAGCACACATTCCAATGGAATCAGCAGAACACTCAGCTGCGTGACAGCCCCCTCCTATTGCATGGAGGATAAGGGCCCCTACTGTAGCCACGTGTTGGAATATCTTCATACTTCACAATGTATTGATTGTAATAAAGGATGCCTGTGTGCCACGAACCTGTGTATAAAAGGCGAAGCCTCAGAGAAACTTGTTAGAGCACCTCCCGAAGACACTATGCGAGTGTCCCAAATGACATGCTCTCCTCATGAGAAATAAACCTTTTTCCTTGTCTTCCTGCTTCCAGTGCCCGTCTCTTCATTTGGTAATCATTTACGATGGAAACTAAGAGGCGCCTTGCGCCAGCAGCCTGGGCATCCGGTTCGTTATGGGCTGACTTTTCCACATGCCCAGTTTACAACCTCAAACCCACAATTACAACCCAGAATGCTCACATTCAGCAAATAAACACAGATATAGCCAAAAATGCAAAGGCACACATAAAATGCCTAGATGCTGTGGTGTAATGTTATTCAAATCCAGATTATTTGTCAGTTCTCATTTGGCATGCAATTACATTTTGTATGGTTTGAAAGACTGGCTCTTAGACGCATTATTTTAGCCTGATAAATAATTTGAATTTGTGAAGATTCAAATAACTCATTAGTTGACGTTGAATTCTTAATGTTTAATTAAATTACACTTTTCCTGAATTCTGAAGCCACTGAACTGCTTCCTTGTTCTCATACTGACTTAATTGAGAGGACACCTGTATAAGCAACTGTGAAGACAATGCGGACTTTTCTAAGGTAAAAAGGTTACCTGTAAACTAGGCTATGCCTTTAAGGTTCCATAGTGAAAGTCTGAGAAGTCAACTGTGTGTTTAACTCTGTAAAACCAAGTTTATTGTAAAAAATGTATCTTGTGTAATTCAGAAATAATGCAGGCCGTAGGGTCAGGTGATGGTAAATCCTTTCCAAACATGAATTACAAATGAATAATTGTCAAAGGTAGCTGAAGTGATATCACTCACCCTTTGTCTTCCACCTCCCTCACATAACAGCACAGGACATTTTGTCACATGGAGACTGAACCAGTTGAAACATGAATTTCCATTAATGTAGATAACAAAATATTAATACTGTCATAGGAATAATAAAACAAAAAACAGAGGCAGCCATAAATACATGTTAAATGCCACTCTACATAAACTACAGTGATGCCCGATTATCCCAAGATAAAAGACATAATATGGCATGGCTGCTGCCATCACCTACCCAAGTGCAAATACCATATGCAAGGCTTAGTCAAATGCTACTTGCTCATTTACCGTGTCAAAACTCAAGAACTACCATTACATGCCCATACACAACACTAATCAATCAATCAATCAATCATAGCATTTGTATAGCGCGCTACTCACCCGGGCGGGTCTCAAGGCGCTGGGGGAGGGAGGTCCGTTTATTGCTCGAAAAGCCAGGTCTTGAGCTGCTTCCTGAGGCGAGGTGGTCCTGGGTTTGCCGAAGGTGGGTGGGGAGGGAGTTCCATGACTTGGCTGCCGGGTAGGAGAAGGATCTTCCTCCGGCGGTGGCTCTGCGGATGCGTGGAACGGTGGCGAGGGCGAGGTTGGTTGATCGCAGCTGGCGGTTGGGCATGTAGAAGGTCAGTCGGTTGTTGAGGTACTTGGGGCCCAGGTTGTGGAGGGCTTTGTGTGCGTGGGTGAGGAGTCTGAACGTGATCCTCTTGCAGACGGGGAGCCAGTGTAGGTCTTTCAGGTGGCCGGAGATGGGGCTGTGTCGGGGATGTCCAGGATGAGTCGTGCAGGGGCGTTCTGGATGCGTTGGAGCCCTTTCTGGAGTTTGGCTGTGGTTCCGGCGTAGAGGGTGTTTCCGTAGTCCAGGCGGCTGGTGACGAGCCTCAAATGCCAAGACATAGCCCCGAATGCCCACACATTCCCAAACAATCAATTACAGAATCTAAACGTCCATACCCAGTCTCAAACTGAAAGGAAAAGACAAAACCTCACAATGTACAGGTGTGCACATAGAATTCCCCGATGCTACGTCAAGGCTTCATATGCCCAGTCATAACCTCAAATGATGCTTAAACACAGCCACAATGTCCCCGCATAGCTGAAAATGTCCAAGCAGAAGCATTGTACGTGAGAGAATTGCTTCAAATGGCTATACACCGCCTCAAATCCCTAAGCACAGCCTCAAACGTCCTGGCTTAGCCCAACATTCGGGACATAGCCTTCATTTACTTAGCTACATCAAGCACATCTAGAGGTAAAGCCTTATCATGCTCAGGTATATCCAGAAATAGCCAGTGCAGAGACATGATCTATGTTAGTGCAACCTCCAAAAGTCCAAGTATAACCTAAAATTCATCCCGCTCTGCCGAGGCACAAGAAAAGTGTGAATGCCCAATGCAGCCTATTCTTCTGCAAATATGCCTGTTCCACCCTTTCCCCCTTCTTACCCTTTCTGGTACTGCCTTGAAGAATGAAGGACCACAACAGGTGTACAATTGGTGCTCCCCAGGCACAGATGGCCACACATAGCCCCAAATACTGTACAGCTGTCTGCCGGGCAATATGGAATAATCAAGTGAACAGGTAGACCGAATTCCTGGGCCCCACTTAAATATCCAGGAGCAAACCCAAATGCCCAGGCAAGGCTTACCTGCCTAAGCATGGTTTAAAGTACCCAAGGTCCTATTCAATGCCCAATTCTCAACCTGAAACCGACAATTACTGCCTAAAAGGCTCATGTTCAGCACACAAAAAACTTAGGGACAGCCACAAAAACAAATCCCGAGATGCTGCCTGAAATTGTGGTGTAATGTTACTCAAATTATTCTAGTTCTCATTAGGTAGGTGTTTGAATTGAGGGTCTTTAGTTGGTAGTGGCTTGCACCCTGTCTAAGTAGGGACCCTTATCCTCATCAGGGTAAGGGATTGAACAGCTAAGCCAACCCCTGCTCAACCCCTTGGTAACGTGGCACAAGCAGTCATGCTTATCTCAGAGACCATGTATAAAGCATTTGTAGAAAACACACACAGTAACACAATGAACACCACACCAGTTTTGAAAAATAATCAGGTTTTATCTGATTAAAACAACACCTACACAAGCAAAGATATCACTTTTAAAAGGTTTAAGATAGGGGGCGTGGTCTTGCCAGAAATGCGGTGAGACGCACGTTGGGTGAGCTCCAGCCGGCTGCTACCGATTGAAGCTATTTTAGCGGAGCTGGGGGGTCATTGTCGCCTTCCCTGGGGGAGCCCAGCTGACTTGGAATTCTGCCTAGAGGCGCCTGAGGTGGATTCGCCGCTCCAAGTCGGCTGACGAAAGGAGGTGCCATCCATTTTGTGGTGCCTTTAGCGGAGGCCTTTCGCGCTGTGGTGGGGGTGGCTCTCTGTGCCCCGGCGACCTTCTTGGCCCCCAGGTGCGGAGTTGGCTGACGCGGCGGCGAAGGACCGGGGTGGCAAGAGAGTGTGTCTGGACCGGTGCTGGCGGGTAGCTTGAAGACCAACATCCAGCAGGCTGTGCTGACGGCATCCCCCGGAACACAGCGAGAAGGGCGGTGTTCGCTTGGCCCGGCAGAAGGACCGGGGAGGCAAGAGAGAGTGTCGGGACCGGTGCTGGCACTCAGCTTGAAGACATACCCGGGGCAACATCCAGCAGACTGCGCTGAAGGCATCCCCCGGAACACTGTGAGACGGGCGGTGTTCGCTTGGCCTGGCGGGGCCCCTCGTGCCGCTGGACGACTGCAAGCTGAGCCCTAATATCTATCGGTCGTCGGGGGGCCTCCACTGGCGGTGCAGCTGCGCAACCTTAAAGTAACAGCAGACGACGTAGCACAGTGTAGAGACCCGCCATTTTGAGACCTACAGGTGGGGGAGCCCCAGAGATGCAGTGACTTTAGCCTGGGGACTGCGCATGGAGTGGGCCTTGTTGGCGAAGTGACGGAGGGGTGCAACCTCACAGCCTCGACGCAGGCGGCAGGCCGGGGTCACGAAGACGGGCCCACGCTGGTGTGGAGATGTTTTCGCTGCCCGCAGGGGGACAGGGCTGCCTCCCCTGCCCACACTGGAGCTGATCGGCGGAGGAGGCGACCCGCTGACAACGGTCGGAGACTGCGCGTGAGGCCCTGCTGGTGGATGAGAGTGCCTGACTGTGGGGATCTTGTGGGGCAAACGGCCGCCATTTTATGCCCGGTGAGTGCGCTGCCTCGGCGGACTGTATTGGGCCATAACGGACCCTTGGAGTGGGTGTCCTTGCAATCCCGGGTAGTGCCTCCTGTGTGCACGGTCCTGTTGCCTTAGTTTCCATTTGTCCCTGAAGCTGGCACGGTGCGGGTGGCGAGACGGCAGGCACCCTGGGGCTTTGGCCACCATCTTAGAGACAATAGCTGATGGGCGCACGACCTCTAGAAAGCGCTGGGAACCTTAGGCGCCAGACTTCCCTTTGTAGAGCCTTGGCCACCGCGAGATTGAGCCGCTTCCCTTGGGCCCCGCCTGCCGCCTTGGAGCTGAAGTGGGGCGAGTGCTGGTCCTGACTTGGACACCGTCCTGCGCTTGTGGGGCCCAGACGCATGCCCCCGCAGGAACACCGTGAGCACTGAAGAGACATTGTGGGCTCTGCGTGGGATACCGGACATAAGCATTGCTGCCAGCTTAGGAACTACTACGGCTGCCTGCCCGCCTGGGCCTGTTGCATTGGGCCGCCCTGCCCGCTTGAAGCTGGTGCGGGGCCTGCAGACTCACGGGTGGCCTGTTACATGGCGACGGTGCCTTCCTTTGAGACCTTGCTGTGAGGTTACCAGATAAGTGGACGCGCAGTGCGGGGTAGTACGGACTGGGAAAGCCCCTGCCACTGATTTCTACTCCTGCTACCTTCCCCACTTAAGCACTAAAGCCAGAGCCTACTGGTTTGCAAAGGTTGTATGATACGTGTCGGCTCTGGGTATTGATGACTGCATCGTTGATGGGCTCCACGAGTCTTTAGGGGGACCGAGCGACTCTCATCTCAGCTGCTTCTGTCTCTACTGGGGACACATACATCAGAAGTGTGGCGAGTTCACTTGGCAACCGGACGCCTTTGAAGGCCATCTCACGGTCCCTCACTGCCCTTTGTGACTGGCACCCCGCAGGATGACTACGCTTAGTAATGACACGTTCCAAAAAGGGGCAAGGACACCTCAGTGACCACCTCCAAAGACAACTCTGTGGCAGCAATGTGGGGCAAGGCGGGCTCGTCTGTCCCCGCCGAGGTAGCTCCGCAGGCTTGAGGGGACTCGCCGCCGGAAACACAAGCATTTATGGCCTCCTTCATGTCTGAGCTGAAGACCGAAATAGGCTCCCTGCTTACTGAAGTGCATTCCTGTGTTCAGAAACTCAAGAAAGAAGTTACGGACCTAGGCGAACGAGTGGACTGGCTAGAAAAGACGGTTGGCGCCCGTACAGAGAATCAGGAGCAACTCTGGCAATGCCTGGCCGCCCTGGAGGACCAGCACATAGAATTGCAACTGAAGCAGGAGGACCTGGAAAATAGAAGTCGCCGGAACAACCTCCGCATCCGGGGAGTTCCTCTCGGGGCGGAAGGGAAAGACATTAGGACCTATGTGGCACAGATCCTTCACGAGGTCTGGGGGCTTGATGACGCTTCCCCGCCAGCTTTGGTACGGGTCCATCGGGTCTCCGGGCCCGCGGGCTGGCCGGGCATCCTTCTGGACATTATACCCAGGGTCCACTTCTTCACAGAAAAAGAGGCTATCCTTCGAGCGGCGCGAGCTAAGCAGGATCTCACATATGATGGGAACAAGAACCAGATCTTTCAGGACCTAGCACCTAATACCTTACAACGCCGCTGCAACTTTAAACCTGTGACAGACAATCTGCGGAGCTTGGACATCTATCAGTGGGGCTACCCATTCGCCCTTATTTTTCAATGGGAGTCCAAACGTAGAGTGATGCGGTCCTACAAAGGAGCGGCTCAACTACTCTAACTTCCCTCCTCACGGCCTGCCAGCCCCACCCGTCTTCCGCCTCCTACACAGGTGCCAGCGAAGCCGTCCTGGTCTACTGTGCGCCGTCGCAGACGCTCACCACCCCTTGATGAGCAATCATCTTCGCAGGCTAAACAGGACATTATCGAACACATCAGGTACTTGGAAGAGGACAAATCAGAGGCAGGCTTGTGCTATCCAACCCCCTGATAGACAGTTCACATTCCCGTAATGGACTTCCGGACCTGCCTCTGGGAGCACGGCTCTCCCTAGTCGAGTTTGATGTTGGACAAATTTGAGAACGGCAGACGACCTATCCCCATCTGTTCTTGAGAGAGTGATGTCTCTGGGACCATCCAAACCTTGTGGAGCAGGCTGGCCCGCGACTGGAACAGAACAATGTGGTCCGGTTGGCCAATGTTGGTTATCTACTCTTCACTCCTATATTTTCCTCCTTACCTGATTCTTCTTTCCTACTTCTTCTTGTCTACTAGGTTTGGCGGACGGGAGACCCCAATGCTATGGCGCGCCCCTGTTGCTAGGAAAGGTCCGTTCCTGAAACCCCCTCCCTATATCCTGACATGCTTTCTACTGTGGCATGATGGACTCATTTGGGATCAGATATACTTATGGCTCTCCCCTGCCCTTTAAAGATTCTATCCCTAATGTTAAGGGGCATAACTCTCCCAACAAGTGGCAGCAATTGTGGCGTTACCCAGCCCAGACATTCTTTCTTCAAGAAACCCATCTTTTGAAAATAGACATTCCTTGCATGGCCCATCCTAAATATCCCCTCCATTTCTGGGCCACAGCAACCACCAAAACGGCTTGAGTGGCTATTTTGTGCAGAAATGGTATCAGGCAGGGGGAACCTAAAGCCTTTCGTAGCCCAGATGGACGTTTTGTCAGAGCAGCGGTAGGGATTGGGAAACGCCTTTTTACGCCGTGTAATGTCTACACACCTAACTAGATGCAGGACCCCTACCTCAGGACGCTACTGTGGGAACATGTGCCACAGGGCGATCCCTCCTTGATTCTGGGGGGAGATTTTAACCTGGTGTGGGATCCTAGGATGGACCGTAGTGAAGCCTCTTCGAATGGGGCGGGACCATGTCCTCCATTCTCCGGAGATAGATAGCAGACCTTGGCTTGATGGATTCATGGCAATACCAGTCTCCTGAGGTGCGGGATTACTCGTACTACTCACACGTTCACCGCTCGTATTTGCGTATTGATTATCTTTTTATCTCTCACGCCCTGATAAGGGACACGCTAGCGGCGTCTATGTCCACCATATCGCTTTCCGACCATGCCCATGTTGAGCTTCTCCTGCAGGACCCGGCCACTTGCCTCACCCATCCCCCGCGGTGGAAAGCATACGAACTGCCATTGACTCTTACTTTGTGAGTAATGCTCTACCCGAGACACCTTTCCCTGTGGTGTGGGATGCATTCAAGACTACAATCCACGGCCACATCACATACCTATTGATTGCACGGGCGCGTGACGTCCGCCGGCTGGAAGATAGCCTCTCCAAGGACATTAAGAAATTGGAGAGAAAGGACCAGGAAAATCCCTCGCTTGCATGTCGGCGGCGACTCGCAAACCTTGGGGGCCAACTCCGCTCCCTGCGTACCAATAAAGCTGAGCGGTCCCTGCTAGCCTTAAAACAACGGTACTTTGAGGGGGGGGACAAAGTGGGCAGAATGCTGGCGTAGCGCCTGCGAGCGCGTGCAACGAAGGCCCACATAGCTAACATTCAACGGCCGGATGGAGAAAGGGTCACCACGGAACGGGCTAAATGCGAGGCCTTTAGGGTCGATTATGCTGCCCTTTACATGGCAGAAGCACCCTCCCAAGTTCACATTGACGACGTTCTGAACCAGTGCCCCTGGACCCCAATACATCTACACCATGCCAAACGACTGGATGGTCATCTCACTGCTGAGGAACTGACGACAGCGTTGAAAGACCTTCCTCTCAGGAAGACGCCGGGCTCGGACGGCCTACTACTGGCCTTCTAGCGCATGTTAATAGCGCAACTCCAGCCCCACTTCTTGCGATTATATAATTCCTTTTCGGACAAGGAAGGGCCGACGCCCGCCATGGGTATGGCAGAAATACCTCTTATCCCCAAACTGGGTAAAGATCCCACGTTATGTGCATCCTATCGCCCCATGGCTCTGTTGAACACGGACCTCAAAGTCTACACTAAAATACTTGCTAAACGCCTAGATCCCCACATGCCTGGCCTTGTGGAGCAGGACCAAGTTGGCTTAATCCACAATAGACAAGGGGCGGACAATGTGCGTAGAATCTCTCACCTGGTGGGGAAAGCGCACCACTGGAACAAACCAGCCTGCCTTCTGTCGCTTGACGCGGAGAAAGCGTTTGACGGAGTGGACTGGAGTTTCCTTCGAGCGGTGTTGCAGGAAATTGGACTGGACTGGAAAATGATCTCTGATCATGGCCCCTTACCTCTCCCTGTGAGCTAGGGTTCGGGTCAATGGACAGCTTACAGAACCCTTTTCCATTAATAGGGGTACACAGTAAGGCTGCCCCCTGTCCCCTCTGCTGTTTGCCCTTGTGATAGAACCTCTAGCAGAGATGATCAGGCAGACTGCGGACATACACGGCCTCTCCCTTGGAGAACAACAGAACAAGGTAACACAATTCGCAGATGATCTTATCTTCACACTATTGCGTCCACATATATCCCTTCCGGCGCTTCACTCTCTGCTACAGTCCTTTGAGTGTGCCTCTGGCCTTAAAATTAATAATGGCTGGGCTTTGAACCTTACAGAGGAGATGCCAGTCTTGAAGACGCTCACTCCTTATTAATGGGCCACTGATCATATGTGATCTTTAGGGCTCCAACTGACTCCCTCTCTGGACACGTGGACCTAGGTAAATTGGCGGGAATGCAGGAGAACTTTCTTGGAAGACTTGAGAGGGTGGAAATCCCTGACTTTCTCCTGGTTGGGTAGGCTTAATGCTGTCAAAATGTCAATACTCCCTAAAATCTTGTATCTATTCCAATGTCTTCCCACCCCTATCCCGCAACACCAAATACAGGGGCTCCAACGAGATCTCACTAGCTTCATATGGGGCGGGCGTAGACCACGACTTTCCCACAAGATCCTCATGCTCCCGCGAGACAGAGGAGAGCTAGCATGCCCCAACCTTCTGGAATACTATTGGGCCTCTCATCTCCGCTTTGTCTCAGAGTGGACAACCACTGAAAGTGAAAAGATCTGATTCCATATGGACAGGCTGGTAACTGGGCGTACCATCTGGGATCTTACGTGGCTCCACCGTATTGAACGCTCTCGCAGTGCCTATATTGCTGTGCCCACAAAAACAGTCCTAGATATATGGGACTAAGTGGCCGTGCGTAAGGGATTAACGATCTTTCCCTCCCCCCCCCCCCATTCTCCTATTGCCGGTAACCCACTATTCCCACCGGTCCTTCACCCACTAACATTCGCCAAATGATTACAGGGGGATGCAGAGTGATCGGAGACCTGTACAAAGGGGGACCACTTAAGGCATTAGCCCAGTGCGGGGAGGAATTTCATCTTCCACTGGTAGCGGGACTACAATATGCACAGCTACGGCATTGGGTGTCCCCACCATAGTGGCAACGGGCAGCTGTCCGGCCATTCACCCCCTTTGAGCGGCTGGTCCGTTCCTTCGACGAATCGAAGGGCCTTATCTCTCGGACATACAAGATCCTGCAGCATCCTCCGGACCTAACTGCACATCTACAACCCCTGACCTTCTGGTAGGTCGCTCCCCCCTCCGTTGCAGCGCCTCCATCGCCAGTGCCTTGTGCCCTCTGCGGCCGCTCCTGCGGACTCCCCTCCCTGGTGCGACGATCGCAGTCACCGCCGCCTCCTGAGTGCCCGTGCCCACCCCTCTGCCATCTGTACCCTGACTGCCTGAGCCCCGCTTTCTTTGTTCCTCGTGTGCCTGCCTCTCCTTTGCCCTACTGGTCTTGCCCTTGAGCTTGCCTGCCTTCCCTTGGCATCGCTCTGGTGGTTTCCGCTGCCGTATTTTCCCGCCGCTGCCTCCCCTGCGGCCCCGCCCTCGTGCCCATTCGATGCCCCCTTCCGCCTCCCAGCTGACCCTCCCTCCTCACCTCCCCCTCATATGGCGGCCGCTGCGCGCCCAAGGCAAGCCCGTCTGGCCCGTCCGCACCTGGACCACGCCCAGCGCCAGAACCCCTGGCCCCCACGCCAGCGACAAAGCAAGACTCCACTACGACGCCCACACCCTCATCGCTCTCAATCACGGACGGACCTCCAACTGCTACAAAGCCACCGCCAAGCGCACCCACGGCCCCTTCACCTGCCGAAACTTCACCTTCACCTGCACCAACGACGCCAAAGCACCAACAGCAACGGGATCCAACCGACTGCGATGCATCCTGCTCAACACCGCTCTGCACGCAAGCACGCCGTCGAGCTCTGGGACCTACTCACCACCACATCACCAGACATCGCCTTCCTGACCGAAACCTGGATGAACGAAACCTCCGCCCCAGAAATCGCAGTGGCCATCCCAGACTGATACAAGATCTCCCGTAGAGACCGCACCAACGGAGTGGGAGGAGGAATCGCCATCGTCCACAAGAACACCATCAAGATCTCCACAAACACCGACGACACCCTCACCACCGCCGAACACCTGCACTTCAAGATCCACACGGACCCCAAGACCACCCTCAGAGGCACCCTCGTCTACAGACAGCCCGGCCCGCGTCCCCAATTTTGCAACTCCATCGCCGACTTCATCAGCACGCACGCTCTGACCTCCACCAACTACATCCTGCTCGGCGACCTGAACTACCATCTGGAGAACAACAGCGACAACAACTCTTCCACCCTGGTCGACAACCCCGCCACCCTCGGAATGAAATAGATCGTCACCACCCCGACCCACATCGCCGGCCACACGCTCGATGCCATCTTCTCCTCAAGCCCCCACGTCACCTTCAGCCACGCCTCCGAACTCACCTGGACCGACCACCACTGCGTCGACTTCACCTTCCAGAAATCAGTCACCCATCACCGCACCCTACAGATCCCCCGCCGACGCTGGGGCAAAGTCACCAAGGAACTACTAGAAACTCACCTCGCACTCAACCCACCAACCAGCCCCATCGACCCATATGGTGGGCCCGCACCCTCAGACTCTGGATGGAAGACTGCGCCAACACCGTAGAACCTTCTAGGCTACCCACCAACAGAGACACCAGCCAGAGAACCAGCTGGTTCACCCCGGACCTCCTGGCCTCCAAGCGCGCCTGCCGAAAACTCAAACACCTGGCTCAGCGCCCGCCAACCGCGCAGCCCACAAAGACGCCATCCGCAACCATCACCACCTCATCAGGACCACCAAAAGAGCCTCATTCACAGACCGCCTCGACAACAACGCCCACAACAACAAAGAGCTCTTCAACATCGTGAAAGAACTCTCCAATCCCAACTCCTGCACCAACAACATGCCGCCTTCACACGCCCTGTGCGACACCCTCGCTGCCTTTTTTCACCGCAAGATCACCGACATCCACGACAGCTTCAACCCCCGGCTGAACACTACGGACTCCGCCACGACGAACACTCCGATCCCCACCCACCACGACCTCCTGACCACCTGGACCGACGTCAGCACCGAAGACCTAATCAAGACCATGAACACCATCCACTCAGTTTCCCCGTCTGATCCTCTTCCCCACCACATCGCCAACAAGGCGGACAGCCTCATCGCACCCCACCTGCGTAACATCATCAACCTCTCCTTCGGAACCGCCACCTTCCCTGAGAGCTGGAAGCACGCCGAGATCAACGCCATGCTAAAAAAAACAAAGGCGGACCCGAGCGACCTCAAGAACTTCCGGCCCATCTCCCTGCTTCCGTTCCCAGCGAAAGTCATCAAAAAGATCGCCAACTCCCAGCTCACCCGCTACCTAGAAGACAACAGCATCCTAGACCCCTCCCAGTCAGGCTTCAGCATCAACCACAGCACCGAGACCGCCCTCATCGCCGCCACAGACGACATCAGAATCCTACTTGACAACGGCGAGACGGCGGCCCTCATCCTCCTGGACCTCTCCGCCGCCTTCGACACAGTCTGCCACCACACACTCCGCACACGCCTCTACGACGCAGGGATCCGAGACAAGGCCCTGGACTGGACCTCCTCGTTCCTCACCGACAGAACCCAGAGAGTCCGCCTCCCCCCGTTCCATTCCGGAACCACCAAAACATCTGCGGCGTCCCGCAGGGATCCTCCCTCAGCCCAACGCTTTTCAACGTCTACATGGCTCCCCTCGCTCGCATCGCCAGACGACATGACCTCAACATAATCTTCTACGCCGACGACACCCAACTGATCCTCTCCCTCACCAAGGACCCCCTCACCGCCAAATCCAACCTGCACCAGGGCATGAAGGCCGTCGCCGACTGAATGGAGGCAAGCCGGCTCAAGCTGAACACAGACAAGACGGAGATCCTCATCCTTGGGCCCAACCCATCAGCCTGGGACGACTCCTGGTGGCATGCATCACTGGGAACCCTCCCGGCACCTACCAACCACGCACGCAACCTAGGGGTCATCCTTGACTCCAAGCTCAGCATGACCAACCAAGTCAACAGTCTCCTCCTCCTGCTTCCACACCCTCCGTATGCTCCGCAAGATCTACAGATGGATCCCTGTGGACACATGGAAAACTGTCACCCACGCCCTCGTCAGCAGCCGGCTCGACTACGGAAACGCCCTCTATGCCGGAGCCCTGTCCAAACTCATCAACAGACTCCAAAGAATCCAGAACGCCTTTGCACGCCTGATCCTAGACGTCCCACATTGAGACCACATCACCTGGCACCTGAGACCTGCACTGGCTCCCCGTCAACAAAAGAATCACATTCAAACTCATGATCCACGCACACAAAGCACTCCACATGAATGGCCCTGCCTACCTCAACAGTAAACTCACCTTCCACGTGCCTAACAGGAAACTCCGCTCCGCCGACCTGTCCCTGGCCTCCGTCCCACGCATCCACAGAACCACCGCCGGGGGCCGATCATTCTCCTATCGCGCCGCCAAGACCTGGAACGCCCTCCCCCTCCACCTACGACAGACCGCAGACCTCCCGGCCTTTAGGAGACTGCTCAAGACCTGGCTCTTCGACCACTAGCAGCAGCTTCCACCCCCCTACCCCCCCCCCGCGCCTTGAGACCCTAACGGGTAAGTAGTGCGCTTTATAAATTCCCTGATTGATTGATTGATTGATTGATCTATATCAACGCTAATGGCAGCTGACGTCATCCACGGAAATCACACCTGCAGTGTGGAATTGCTTATGGCGGGACATTCCTAAGGTCTATCGTAGCATCCCATAGAGGGAAAATGCATACAAAATTATGACACAATGGTATTACCCACCCACTCGACTGCACAAAATGTTCCCTGCCACAACCCCTTTGTGCTGGAGGTGCTCGAATGCGTTTAGAGACTTCATTCACATTTGGTGGGATTGCCCGCTCCTGACCCTGCTCTGGAAGGAAGTCCTTAGTCCTATTAAGGAGGTATTGGGCTTCCCCCTGCCCGAGTCCACAAACATGATCCTCTTGGGCCTGAAGCCTGACCGCCTAAAGGCACTTACCCGCAGCGATTAGATTATAGCCCTTCACATGCTTGGGGCGGCTAAAAAACTCATAGCATTATATTGGAAAAAAGCGGAGGCTCCCCCAATTGCCGCTTGGTTCGTGCGCTTATGGCATGTAATAACCATGGAACTTTTTACAGCTCGACTGCAAGCATGCGACACCCGCTTCACCGCTGTCTGGCAACCCCTAGTTAAATACCTCTGTAAAATAGAACATGCATGCTATCTACCCTCCAAACTTAGAGCTTTACGACTCTTTGAAGATGCCAGATCCTAACAGGCTACTCATGTAATGTAATCAGATCAACTTTGCGCGCAGTCCCACCGACAAGGATTAGGGCCTCCAATCTCAACAACATGCGCTGCTGCACCTCTCCCCCGTCCATCCGCACGGCCTCTTTAGCTGCCGTCTACTTCTCTTTCCTACTGACTCTTCTCTTTTCGACACTTTTCTGTTCACTCACCTCTAATTATTTTATATGGGCCTCTTGCCCGTGTTCTCAATGTTGTTGTTTTTTTAAAAAAGGTCCTGAGATTTCCCACAATGGACTGATATTGCTCTATATAATATGTCACGCGGCCGGCCCAACAAGAGTTGTAGGCAACATGCTGTGTTCAAGCTGCTCCACTAATGCCTCTCCATATATTTGGAGACCTTCTTATAATACGGTGCCGGCCCTAAATGGGTTGTTGGCCTGACGCTGTGTAAGTCTGGACCTATGCTCTACTCCTTATCTAGAAAATAAAAAACAGATTTCAAATAAAAAAAAGGTTTAAGATAGTTCAGTCTTTAAAAACTATGGATGCGTCACTTTACTTTTAGCACAAAGTACCTGGGATGTGTCAAAATCAAGGATGAAAACCGGCGCAGGGAAGGTGAGGCGCTGGAAAACAAAGTTATGCGTCGGTTCCTTACGCCCAGGGGAAGTGATTCTTTGGTTCCTTACTGCAGTGTAGGGGAGATAATATGTTGGTTCCTTACTGACAGGGAGAAGTGATGCGTTGGTTCCTTACTGTGATTGGAGGTGATGTGTCGATTTTCGGTTACGTGGCCTCGGTTCCTTACTGCTGGGTAACATTGATAAAGAACTTGTCGCAGCGATGCGTGGAAAATCCAGATGCGCTGGGGTCGGTACGGCTGAGGCGAAACCAGCCCTGTGTCGAATTTTCCCCGCCGCGAGCTGGTGATAAGTACAATCTTCAGGGCCTGAGTTGGAGCGGGTGTCTCTGACATCGAAGAGAAGGTGCTCGGGACTCACGACAGGCGCTACATCGATTCTAAGTCTGCATCGATGCGTTGGTTCTTCAAGCGCACGGCAGGCTTGTGGCGAGAAAACAGGAGCTGAAGATTGGTGCATGGATTTTCTTCTTTTCTTGCAGCAGAAGCCACCTCCAAGGGCCCAGAATTGGAATTGGCACTACTTGGCAGCTCAGAACTCCCAGCAGAGTAGTTCAGGGGCTGCAGTGTAGTCTTTGATGGCCCTTAGACTTTTTAACAGGAGGCAAGCACACACAAGCCCTTGGAAAACCTTGGCAAACAGGATACTGAAACAAAGTCCAGTCATTTCACTCTCTAAGACAGAAGCAGCAAGCAGTAGGCCAGCACAACACATTAACAAGCAGAGTGACAGTTTTCCTCCTACAGGTTCTCCGGCTCTTCTTCTTGGCAGAATCTCCTCTTAACCCGAAAGTGTTCTCAAAGTCTGGGGTTACAGGTACAATATCAAAAGGATAATCTTCGTAGTGTACAGATCCTGCCTTTCCGGCACGTGGCTCCAGGCACACCACAAGGGGTGAAGACAGTATTTTGAGAGGACAGGCACAGCCCCTATTCAGGTGTCAGTGACAACTCCTCCTACCACTCTAGCTCAGGAAGGATTATCCGCCTGGTGATGGGCCATCAGGATATGCAGTGCAAACCTCAGCTTCCTTTGTGTGACTGTCTAGAGTGAATGCACAAACAGCCCACCTGTCAGTCTAAACCAGACCTGGATTCCAAAGGCAGGCAGACGCACGGGATGGTAAAGATAGAAAATTCCCACTTTCTAAAAGTAGCATTTTCAAACACACAATTTAAAACCACCTCCACGGAAAGATGTTGTTTTAAATTCAGAGTTCAGGGAACCCTAACTCCAAATGTTATCTCCTCCTAATTGAAAGTTACACTTGTAAGATGTTGTAAGGCAACTCCAATAATAACCTATGTAAGAGTTAGTCCTTTCAATAGTGAACAACGAAATTGGCAGTATTTCACTATCAGGACATGTAAAACACACCAGTACATGCCCTACCTTCACATACACTGCACCTTGCCCATGGGGCTACCTTGGGTATACATTAGGGGTGCCTTACATGGAGAAAAAGTAAGGTTTGGGCCTGGTCCACATGTGTGAGTAAGTGCCTCTTTTGACATGATTAGTCCCCCATTTTTTACCTTAAAAATGATGTGGTTTTGATTGAAAGTCCACAGGTTCCCTGCCAACCAGGTCCCTTAGGCCAGAGCTCCTTCCCTAAAACTGTACAACAATCGGCAACTTCAGAGCCCGTTGAAAGTCCCTAGTAAATGGTACCCTGGTACCTAGGGCATTGGGACTAAACAGGGCCCTCTACGGACCCCTCACCAAGGCCATGAAAACTGCCACTGCAGCATGCAGAGACAAACAACACAGTTGACATGGCCTGTGTGTCCTGCCAAGCAGCACTGCCTAATGTATAGGTAAGTAACCCTTCTAGCAGGCTTTACAAACCCTAAGGCAGGGTGCACTGTATCTCAGGCGTGGGCATATCTCCATGAGTAGATATGCACCTACAATATCGAAATCATAGAGAGTACATGGGGTGGAAACTCAAGAACTCGAGTTCCCCAGCACCCTGATGGCTTCCCCGAATCTAAGAGTGTTTGGTACTACACTGATGCCAGTGTTGAATTTATTAAAACATGTACTCAGAGGGCACCTCAGAGGAGCCCCCTGAAAACCTGCCAACCCTGGTGTGGTCTCTAATTGGCTTTAACAGCCTGCCACCACCAGACATGTTTCTGGACCCCTGAGTCCAAAAACAAAGCCCACCCTGGGTAGAGGTGTCAAACCTTCCCACCCCCCCCAGGATGAGCACAGTGCTCAAGAGGGAAGCTTCCAAGGTGTTGTTGCCACCTGTGTAATGCAACCCCAGCCTCTGCTGCTAGCAGCAGATGGCAGCCACTGGTTCAAACACCCCACTTTTGGCAGGAAAACTTGGTGGGGAAAAAGAGGCACAAAGCACATTTTTCAGTGCAAAACCATCTTGAAGATGGTGGGACCTATCCAATCAGGGCTAGGGCTATGCCCCCACCCACAGGAGGATGGCATAATAGAGGCTGTAGACACCCAAGGCAAGCAACCCATTGGTCCCTACCTATTACTCCCCTATAACGCCCCTAAATCTAGTATTTAAGTGGCACCCCCAGATCCTGAAGTCCGATTCCTGATGACCTATGAAGCCCGGACACCGAAGAGCCGCAAGAAAGAAGAAGGAACAGCGACTGACTGCGCCAGCCCTGTCGGCCTGTCTGCCACCTTTCACCCTTGCTACAACAAGTCAACTCGTCCTGCAGGCCCAGCAACCTCAAAAACCCTGGGAGGACTGCCTATCTTGAACAAAGTTTCTAGATCTCCCATGGACAGCGGACTTGTCCAGAAGAAACCAACTTTAAAGAAAAATAACTTTGTCCTGAGGAACTGCAAAACCACCCCCTGACCCACTTCTGCACCCGAGGCTCACAGCCTGAGTCCAAGTGGCCCACTTGTCCTACGAGTGTTCCCCAGCAATTGTCACCCAAAGTTCACCGCGGGCTGAGCTCTGCTGGACTCTACCCCGATGCCTGCAGCCTTAATCCGAAGACTCCCCCTGACCTCGACCTGCTCGGTAAGCTGTTCCCGGCACCAAAGTATACCCCATGACAAGAAGCCCTTGGGCCATGGGGCAGCTTGACAAATGGTGTCCCTTCTTTCCCTAGCATCAGAACTTATCTGGGCAGCTGTGGGTTTTCTTCATCCAGCCTCCTGGCCTGAGTCTGCAGCCTTTTTCCAAATCCGATCTCCCCCACCGATTTACATTGGGTGCTGGATGCTGTGTTGGCACTCTGCACCTGGCCACCCCAGTGCCGCTAAGGGTGTAAGTTTGGTGCTACCTTGTGGCCTTTCTTGTGCTTATCATAGGAGATCGACCCATGACACTACTTTACTCACCTGTGAGCAGCGCTTTGTGGATCGCCCTCAGTCTCCATTGGTTAACAATTAGTGCCAGACCCCGAGTTTGACCTCTTCACCCGGCCTCCCCTGTGCCACTGATGGTGTAGTCTTGGTACCAAATTGAACCTTACCTGGTGTTGACCTCAAACCACGAAAACTGGATTTGTAAGTCGTATACTTACCTTCAAAATAACATTCTTGTTTTCCTCCCATAGGTTAACATTGCTGAACAAAAACATTTTTGAAAGTGAAAAGTACTTTTCTTAAAAAACGTACTCACCTTTTACCATACATCTTGGTCTTAAAATAATTTTTCTAAAATTGGTGTGGATCGCCTTTTTGAGTTGTGTGTGATTTATTAGTCACTGTGTGTATAACAAATGTCTTGCACTCCTCTGTGCTAGGCCTAAGGCTGCTCGACCACCTTACCACAAAATGAGCACTTTGGGTTTACATTGACCCTGTACACTTCTGTGGGAATCTCTGAACTCTTTACATGATATACCTAGTTATTGTTATATCACGTAAAGAGCCAGCTTCCTACAACTGGGCAGTTAAAACTGCAATCACAGACATGCAGTGGTAAGTAAAAATTAATACTTGTATAGCGCACTACTCACCCGCAAGGGTCTCAAGGCGCTTGTACGACTACCGCTGTGGAACCCATCCTGGCTTTCCCTGTGAGGTGTCCACTCTTGGGTGGAGGCCAGGCATCCTTAGCGTTGTGGGGTCGTTGTGGAGATTAAGCCTGAGACATGGTTGCTGGGCTACTCGTGGGTGGCAATCGGTGCTGCATGCCCACTATTATCATTTGATGTATGGGCCCTTGGCACACACAGTGAACTTTACTAGGGACTGACCAGTAAATTAAACAAGGCAATCATGAATAACCAATTATAATATAATTTAGACAGCAAGCATATGCACTTTCACACTGGTTGGCAGTGGTAAAGTGCCCAGAGTCCTAAAGCCAACAAAAACAGGTCAGAATAAATAGAAGAAAGAAGGCAAAACGTTTGGGGATAACCCTGTCTAAAGGGCCATGTCAAACAGTTAGCAATGAGATTTTGTATGGTTTGAAAGACGGTCTCTTAGATCCATTATTTTAGCATGTTAAAAAAACCTTGATTTCATTAAGATTCAGATAAACCATCAGTTGACGTTGAATTCTTACTGTTTATTTAAATGATTTTTTTCCAGAATTCTGAAGCCCATGAATTCCATCCGTGTTCCCATACTGACTTAAAAGAGGTGACACCTGTATATGCCAACTCTGAAGACAATGTGGACTTGGCTAAGGTAACAACTTTATCTGGCAATTCCGAACACAAGACACTGCCTTTAAGGTCTTGTGGTGATGGGTGAGACATCACTTGTACGTGTTAACTCAGTGAGCCTAAGTTTATTGTATTGTATTAAAATTAATTTTGTTTGATTCAGAAATGAGGTAGGCAGTGAGGTCAGTGGATAAGGATTCTCCTCCAAACATGGACGACATTCACAACGACATTCACTAATTGTCAAAGGTAGAAGATGTGATATCACTCACCCTTTGTTTCCACCTTCCTCATATAACGTATGCCCAGATGCAGAGACAAACTTTAAACACTGGAGGGGTCTTGTCCGTACGGGACCAGGTAGGACAATCTAGTTAAACAAACAAGCAAAAACCTGGTCTCGAATTTGTCTCAAGCTGCTCTTTATTTTAAGCAGACTGAGTGCCTCGATTAATTAATTCTGGGGCACTTATGTCATTACTCATATGAATACTTCCTTATTTCTTTAGGAGATTTACATAATTTAAACATGTCAAATTTCGAAACACCAAAACACAATTTTTTTTTTAAAAAAAGCAAAATTAAATTATAAACAATGAGTTATAAGCAACTGATACATCAACATTTAACAAATTATAAATCATTGGCAAGTTCACATTGGTACACCAGAATTTTTAAATAATAAACACTCCTATCCGAGGTTTGCTCTCAACATTAAGGACCGTTCTCACGACAGGCTTGTTGTTATTCTAACTCTACTGTGTCAAATAAAAATAGACACTGCTAAGTTGCATGCCTTTGATGTATCAGTTGCTTATAACTAATAGTTTATAATTTAATTTTGCTTTTTTTAAAAATTGTGTTTTGGTGTCTGCATACAATTTAGTGCACTACCCCGATTTCCCGCCCGTGTCTGAACTGAGGCAAGTGAAAGTTCCAAGCAAACAAGTCTATTTTCAATAGAATCCAATCTATCGTATATTGGGTGACATAACTTCTTAAAGGTGCATTCCAGTCTTTTCCATAAAGATGGGCCCAGATCAAACAATGGTTCACCCCCCTCCCCCCACATACTATTTGATTTGCCCCTTCATTAACTGATGGTAATTGGGTGAAACCAGGTGAAGTCCTTGGGGTGGAAACCTCATTGGGCACATGCGTTTTGCCAGTTTTTGCTTTTTTTCCTACTGCTTGCTCTTGTGCCCCCGTACGTTTCCTTTTCGACGTCAAACCTAATGATTGCATTATTGCATTACTGTTCCCGTTTTGGCGTTACTGGCTGACCGAGTCTTAATGTTAGGTGAAAGCATACTCCTAGGGTCAGTATTGAAATCACTCATGTCCTTTGAGGTAATAGAGCTTGTATCCAGAGGCCTGGCTAGCTGTAATGTCTGGCTTCTCTCATCCCCCCCCCCAAGGAGGATGAAATATCCTGAGACTCAGAATGCTGGGGAACTGGTGACCTAGCCTTTGCCAAACTCCCCATTGAAGATCTCTTGTCAAAGGGAATATCGAGAGATCGTCTTTTCTCTGTAAGTTCTATATCTTTGGCTGATGATACTCTAACGAGAAAATTGTCCAAGGTGCCCATTAACGATCCTCCAGTTGATTTCCTGCCATTCCCCCCTGTAGTCGGTGAGGTTGCCATGATCTTAACACCATCGCTGCTGGTCTCATTCCTCTCCTGTGCTGGGCCATAATAAAAATGTGTGTGGTCATGACGAGCTCAGCTCGTCATGAGCACAGGAGCACTGTACTGCATGACGAGCTGAGCTCGTCATGAGCACCGAAGGGGTTAACAAGAAGCGAAACTACCTCCTAATCTCAAATGACAGTAGAGACCCCAAGCACCTATGACCATCAGGACAAGGGATCAAGGGTACAATCGCTCACTAACCTTGTTCGCAGTTGTTAGAGGGGTGGCCCGTCCCCGTCCTCGACCGCGCTTGAACGGGCTTAAACGGGCCCGCCCTTGGCCCGGGCTTCGCCCAGCGTGACCCGCGCACCATCCCGCGACATCGGGGCTGTCCTCAGTTTTAAAGCGCCTCCGGGCACGGAAATGGCGGTGGCGGCTTTCGCCGCAAAGGAGCCTAGAAGTTGTAGTCCCCCTCCGCACTGCGGCCGCAAGATGAAAGGCTGCGGCGGCGGGAGGGAGACCAGGACGACCAGGGGCAAGGCAGGGAACAGGTAGGTACTCAGTAATGCCCCCTCAAGTGTCCAGATAGCGCCCCTGATCTTGTTTCTCTTGCCACAAATCTGCTCCTGAGTTTCTGATGTGAGGTCAGCTACATCTGGTACCTTGTAATATAATTCATGTATGAGAAGCTTTTGTTTTGGGTCCTATCATAGTCAGCGGTTACTGGACAGTATCCCCTGAGGCCCAAGTCTGTTATGTCTATCCCCAGCAGCTGGCTTCCTAAAAGGGGTTCAAGCGCACAATTATTTTAATAATGTATGGGTGGCACCCACTGTGCCAAGAATTTGTCTGAATCCAAACCACTGCTGTACTCTATGGGATACCATACGCCTCCATTGTATCACAAGAACTCTTTAGTATGTACTTGGAATCACTAGAAGTACTACTGGGCAACAATGACACAAGTTTAACATTGATGGGGTGACTCACAGCAATTCAGCAATCCAACACACTACATAAAACTGAGATCTGATCCCACCGTGAGAATACGGAAAGAGATTTTATCACTCACGATGGTAGGCCTGGAGGGTCTTTGGCTAAGTACCAAAGAATTTGACTATGAATAAAAAGGACTTTGTGATACCAGCGTTTTATACGCTGCCCAAAATTCATAAAGACAGCATTTCCCCCCTGGGAGACCCATTGTGGCAGGTTGCCAGTCAATACTTCAACCGCTGGCAGAATATGTTGATTATTTTTTGAAACCTTTTGTTCCTTTGACCAGAGCATATACACAAGACAGCAGAGATGTTATCACTAAACTGGAAGGCCAACCTTTTGATCCAACCAATGACATTTTGGTGACCATGGATATCAATAGTTTGTACACCAATATTCCTCAAGAAGATGCACTCTCTATAATCAGTGACATTTTGGAAACACGCATTCGACCTCATCAGGTTCCCACTGACTTTATAGTTCAATGTGCCAGAATTGCTCTGAAAGAGAATTATTTCATCTTTGGGTCTGATTTTTATGGCCAACTTAAAGGTGTGGCAATGGGCGCGATTTTCGCGCCTGATATAGCAAACCTCTATGTGGCAACTTTTGAGGACAGGGTAATATTCAACAATAATCCCTATGATGATAATCTACGTTATTACTTGCGTTACATCGATGACGTTTGTTTAGTTTGGACAGGCACAGAGACGAGATTGCAAGAGTTTCATGAGTGGCTAAACATGCAGGACACTAATTTACAATTCACACTGGAGAGCAACAGATCCTCGATCAATTTCCTTGATCTATCCATTTACAGCGATAATAACATCTTGGCGGTGAAGCTTTATACGAAACCAACAGCGAGGAATACTCTCTTAAAATATGATAGTCATCACCCACGCAACCTACGCAATAATCTTCCTTTTGAGCAGTTTTTGCGCCTGTGGCGCAACTGCACCAAGTAGACTAATTATTTTCGCGAGGCTAAGGTGCTACAACTTAAATTGGTGATGCGGTCCTACCCTCGTAGACTAGTGAAACGGGCAATGAAACGTGCTTGGTATTATGACCGGGAGGCCTTGTTGACAAAAAAAGAACACATTTGTTCGTTTGAGCTAGACACAAAACCTCACATGCGTTACTACGTTTGGTTCTGAATCCCACCAGATTAAGACTATCATAAAAAACAACTGGCATTTGATCGATAAAGTTGGACCCCATTTTGAGCAACCGCGTTTTGCCTTCAAAAGAGGTAGAAATCTTAGAGATTCTCTGGTGAGGGCTCATAATGAACCAGCACCTATGACTATACAGTCCCAATGGGGGTTACCACCGGTGGTTGGGCATTTCCCTTGCGGTTCCTGTGCAGCATGTGCGACTACCAAGACACTTAAAAATTGTACTGTGAATGGCAAAAACATCAAACTGTATCACCAATCAAATTGCAATACAAAGAATGTTATCTATTGCATACAATGTCCTTGCATGTTATCTTACATTGGTAAAACTACACAGCAAGTTAAGAAACGTGTGTTACAGCATCAGTCACGAATAAGATGTAATGTTACAACTGCCCCGTTAGTAGAACACTATCAACAAAAGTTACATCTGCCTACTGAAATGCAATGGTTTGTGATTGAAGTAATTAAAGGGACTAAACGTTGACCAAATGTAGATCGCTTACTTACTGTGAAGGAAAATAAGTGGATTTGGACCTGTGACACTGTGGATAGAGGTTTAAATTCCCTGATTGAATGGCATACTGTAGCCACCCTGTGAGTCATTGATAGCCCTATATGCCCAGTATTCTGGATTCTAAGTTGTGTAGAGATTACATCATTTAGCGGTTAGATTCCTGTTATGATAAAAATAGGTTGTTCTGACTGCTTCGCCCAACTGTCCGCTTTACTAATAGTTTTGTTCTAGCCAGGTATGTGATTATAGTTTTCGCCAGTTTTGACCCCAATATGTCAGTTCCATGGTTCCTGTTAGTTGTGGCTGGCTCTCTTACGTTACGTTGTGACATGGTCACTGACTTGCCTTTCGCCAGAGCTACAGTCTCTGACCCCGATGGCTTCACACTGTACCAAGATGGCTGCCGAGAACGTGTTACGTCATTACGCTCTGGACGCATATACACGTTAGCGTTTCGAGTCTTGGCTTGAACGCGGATACGGTTCGTGGAGCAACTGTGGTGCTTTCTGCATGTTATTAAGTAAGTTGGACCTGGGAGTGTACGGGTAAATACAGGACTAGTCGAATACTGCTAAGATTATCGTCAGCAATACTGATGCAGTGTTTTGATTTATAGGTGACGTGTACTTCCCTTAACTTATGCCCGAATTTTCATTTGAAACACGAGACTACTGGAGTCATTTACGTCTTCTGTAGGTAGGTGTATTGATACGAGGGTTGATATAAGATGTGTTATTTCGCATTCCTTAGTCAGTGGTGACATCTTATGTGATATTGATAGAGGTTGTTTCCCCCCCTGTTTCAGACTTGAGGTTAATGCAGCGCATGACCTTATGACTTCCGGCTGGAGGTCCTGGGTAAGCCCTGTGCTGTCCAGATTTTGTGTTTGTTTGGTTTATAATGTACTGAGTTCACGGCGGTGCTATGACAATGGTGGTGGTTTTGGCACTGGTGGATTTTTTAAGTGTCACAGTTAAGGTGTTTTCCTTTGGAGTGAGTGGACGATACCCTTTTGGCAAGGTTATATATATATTTTTTTTATATGTATTTGTTTTTAGATTAATATGTGCAGCGCTTGGTCCTGAAGATGGTCCTATGGATTGTTTAAACCAGCTAAGGACCGAAACGTCGACGCTTGGCAACGTTTTGTTCATTTTCTATATCATCATTTGATTGCTAAATGACTGTATTGTGATAAGTATTAGTTTTCACATGACATTCACTTTTCCATGTGTCTAACAAAAGTTGCCCTATACTACTAAAAATTTTGCCTGTCAATATTGTAGTAGTTTTGTTGCCATATTTGTAGTCTTGTATATGAAAAAAAGCACATAAGAAGAAATTGAGAATATTTGGAATAAAAAAACAGTTTAACTCTGTTTTCCTTGCTTTCAGTTAATGTTTGACCACTATGGTGGCAATATGAAAATTGATTCAATTTTGCTGAAATAATTCCTACAGGGACATCTGTGAAAACTGTTATTCACAGCAATTCTAGCATGGATGACAATGGCGTAATATAAGCTCTTCTTACTAAGGCCCTGATCACACGTTGGGTGCATATCTGTATAGCTAGAATTTCCGCTGTATTCTAGTATCTCCACACATACATCTACCTATTAGTATATAAAGTCCACAGAACAGTAGAATTTCTGTGCCTACCCAGAGTTACTGGGCAGAATTACACATGTAAATCCCATTTACAATGGGTTTAACACAGAAATGTACCACCTGCTCTGCAAGTGGGACAGTGAAGGGAGCTTAAGTGAGATGGGTGTGTAGAGGGAGCGATACTGCCTTACAAGAAGAGTGCATACTCCCGCTGTGCCTTAGTCCAATTAGAGTGCTAGAATGCTTCTAAAATTCAGCATATGAGGAATCCTGGATTTGCAGAACTATTTGGTGCTAATGACTTTAATTAAGATTCTCTTGAAGGAGAACTGGAAGAATTGGTCACTAAATTTTCTATCCTTTTGAAACAGAAAAATGCAACCATATTGCTTTTTGCGTTTTCCTTGCACTCCTGTTTATCAAGAGAACAAGGGCACTATTTAGATTGTAGAGAATGTTATTTACTCCTTTAACTGTACTCTGGATTTAGAGAACTCTGTAGCCCCAGTGGACAGAAATGCCATAATGGTGTCCTGTAAATGCACTGTAAGTGTACCATGCAGCTCCATCAACATGACGGCCCACTTTCAATATCTTTTTTAATTTTCAACAACACAATCCCAAAGTGAGATTTATTCTTTTTGAAAATAGAAAACACAATGACCCCTTGCCGAGGGAGTTTTATCCCATAGCGTGGTTGATCATTAAAATGTGTTTACTTTTTTAATTACACTCAAGTTTTGGATCGTTATGTGTGAAAGTAAAAACAAGCCATTTGTCCACCCACTCTAAATAGAGCAGGCAGACAAAAGGCCAAATCTCCGACTGCAATACTACATTGGGTTGAGAGAGGAGTATTTCAGTAGCAGATACCGAGTAGTCTCCATCACTGAGATACTTAAGGTCCACCTGTCTCTAAATGAGGCGGGCGGAACTTCAGTTTGGCCGTGCTGCTCCTCCTTTGCTGTTCGCTGGAGTACCTTCTCTGCCAAACTCTAAATCAGGCCTTAATTTTGCAATGGCTGTGCTTTTAGAGGCATTTTCTCCTCCTAGTTATAGCACCGTTTTAAAACGAGAAGTCAGTCCATACCTTCTGTAAAAGTCTTAGAACACTCTAACTTTCTTGAACAAGTGGAACTAGTGATAACTTGTGAGAATTGCTGAGGCTCCATGATAAAAGTCGAGTATTAATCACGTAGCACAGCAAAGGGACAAGCGAGACCAAGGAGGGGTTGAAGAGTTATTTGCATATAGAGGCACAAAATACAACTAAATTGCAGTAACCATAACAACCATATGTGCACTGGGGGTGTCGTGGTGGGTGAACGGCGCAGTGACACATGTGATTAAGCAACAACGGGGAGCGGCGAAAAAACAATAATAATAAACAGAGGGGGTCAAACAAAAGTATGTACAGTCACAAACATAGTTCTATTATTTGTGAATGACCCTTTGGTTGCCGCAAATGGCGTTTTAGAGTCGACGGGTTTCGACCTCTTTAGCTTGAGGTTATCATCAGGACAATGGTTACACGATTCAAAAAAGTGCTCTGGTGGTACTATGTGGGGCGAGGGAGGAAGTATCCAAAGTGTGTGCCTGCTAATCTGGAAGCGCGGTGCAGCGTTACTGGAAACAGAAGTCCGGTTGCTGGGGTGCGTTCATTCTTGGTAGGTCTTACATCGAGGGATTGAAGCATGCGGAGGACTTTGGCTGCGCTCTGAGGCGTTGGTTTGAGGGCTCGAGGGTGTCCAGTCCAGCTGTAACTCGCGGTCGAGGCAGTCCAGGAACGGGGGCCGCGATAAGTCCTGGGGCAAGGGGGCGTAGGAGCGAGTGAAGCGTCTCGGACTACGTGATTAATACTCGTGTTTAACAGTCCCCCTACATGATTTACCAGTTGAGACATTGTCCTTTTGCTGTTACACTTACCCGGTCTCAATTGGGTTAATGGGTTCACTCCTGTCTCTGTTTGCCATGATAAAAGTCAGCACTTAACAAAACACATTGCATAAATAAGCAAATCCCTGATTTTCATACAAAGGTCTATCTAATTTCACCTCAATTGTCTCTGCCGAGGCCTGAATATCACTAGTCCAGTTTGTTAAACTTTATTTGATTTTTGATAAAATCATGAAAGTGTACATTTCATTAATTAGCAGCAATATATCACAGTAAAAATACATTGAATCAAGATACATCAGCTAGAACTTTTAAGAGGATATTAGATAAAAACAAGCAATTGATGATAAAATAATTTCTAAAAATACCATCATTGTCCTGATAAAGCTAGAGTCTATAGTTCAGACACTTAATAACTTGCAGATAGAACACCAGACAAAACACAGGAAACAAAAAAAACGAATTTTGTGTGTCAGTAAAAGCGTTAAATAAAGATATATCGGTCTAATCTGTCTGAATTATTCAGAAACCAGAAGAGGACTTATATATTTATGTCAGAGATTCAAGAACTTAGGGGAAATGAATAATACATACATAGTGGCACAAACTGTTATCACAGTTACGAACAGGCAAATTAGATGGTTTATACCAAACCCTCTTCAGGAACAAGTGCTGATAAAATATGTCGAACCTCAGGAATGTCAAGAAGGTATGTTGCCGATTAGGCATATCCAAGAGGAGGTAGGACTTGATCATGCTGCCAGATTTAACAAGGACATACTTGCACATGGTTTGCTTTGTTAAAGCAGAGTTCTCCTGATCGGATGCCACTCTCTGAGAAAAGGCCTGCTTGAACCACGCAAGATCACTTTTCAAAATATCCCCGGGGTTGGTAAATAGTCAAGGTCACCCTAGATCCTGAAATTATTTCTTAATGTATTGTATTCATGGGATCTGGGCTACCTTGTCTAAATGAAAACAATCCTGGAGACTGTTGGACTTGGGCCTTAGGGCAGGTTCACCCCTAATCTTTTTGCTTTTATTTGTGACCCAATGTTAGTGATTTTTGGGTCTTGGCGCACTTTTTCCCTGTGCCCCAGAGTGAAGTGCGTGCGTGTAGTATGGCTGGCCTGCCCTCCCATAGGAATGCATGGGGAATGTGTGTGTCCATGTTAGTTCCTGATGTGTGGGGAGTGCAAGCTCGAGTTTGGTATGTATGAACTCGTGAGAATGAATGCTGCGCAATGGTATGTGCGGCTTGTATGTGTCTAGAAGGGAAGTGCTACTTCTGGACATTGATGTATGTGTGCAGTGAGGATGCTGGAGGGTGATTGGCTGGAGCTGGCTGGCATGCCAGGCTCCAGGAAGTCTGGATGGGTCTGCCCGGTGGTGAGTGTGAGATCAGCATGAGTGATGTGTGGGAGGAGTGCACCTGGGTCCTGGATGGGCTGGGTTTTTCCCCACACAATGCTGGCTCCGCCCCCCTGTGGTTCGTCTAACGACCCAAGCCTCCCCAGTGAATGAAAGGGGTGGTTGGGCCATCAAGGGTACTCCCAAGCCAGCTGCAACTGGTTTCCCCCCACCCTGCACCCTGAAACAAAGGATTTCACAGTATAAGAAGGGGCTGTGTCCCCTTACAATTTGTTCTACTTTTGGATCCTTGCCAGAGGGGGCTGTTGCTGCTGCTGGGGCCAGGAGGACCGCCACTTGGAGTGTCTCCCTGCCTGGAGACCCAGTGTGCTGGCTCTAGCCCTGCCTTGCCCCCCTGCCTTCCTCCAGACCCTGCTGGAACCTTTGCTTTACTCTTAGCGCTTGGGAGCGCTTATTTGCCCACTAGCGCTGTGGAGCGCTTTTCCTTTTACTCCTAGCGCTGAAGAGCGCTTTATTTTACCCCTAAGCGCTGGGTGCGCTTTATTTTGATTCTAGCGCTTTGGAGCGCTTTGCCAGGCCGAGCGAGTGCCCACCTCGCTTTATATTTAATTTGACGCCGGTGCCCACCCGGCATTGCCCCGTTGTTTCACCGCCGCAGTCCCAGGATCGAGGAGAAGGCGAGAGGAGGCAGCCGCTGACGTCACGAGGGGGCCGCGCTGGGATTGGCCCAGCCGGCGGAGATTCCCTCGCGTCATAGGACAGAAGCTCTGTGATTGGTCCCGACCTCAGGGACTCCCGTAGCGTCATCCCGGGGCCGCACAGGGATTGGCCAAGCCTCGAGGGCTTCCCCGTGTGCACCCAGGAGACCGCCAAGCCGCCCAGAAGGAGAGCCGACCGAGAGTGAGAAGCGCCGCCCGGGAAGCAGCCGGTGAGTGCGGGGGCGTGCCTCTTTGTTCCCGAGCGGCCCCAGTTGGCAGACGGCCGCTCCAACGTGGGCAGCATTTCGTTGTGGGAGCCAAGGGCTCCGGGGGCAATTGATCTTTGTCGAGCCTGCAAGGCTCCCGCCCTATGTATAATTACGAGCCCCGAGGCTCGAGGGGGCATTCGTTTTAAGAGCCCACGAGGCTCCAGGGACCTGCATTTGTTCTTTGAGCCCCGAGAGGCTCGAGTGCCGGCACCCTGGCCCATTGAGCCCTGAGAGAGGCTCTTGAGCGCCCATCATTGGTTTAGAGCGCAGAAGCTCTTTGGTGCCAGCACATTTGTTTTGCGAGCCAGAGAGGCTCTGGGGACACGAGTGTGGTCAGTAGCCCCGAGGCTCCCACACAGTGTCTCCTCCCCACCAGTGTTCTTGAGCCCACGTGGCTCCAACGTTTGCCTACCTGCTATTTACAACTGTCCAGCACTTAGTGGACAGTTGCTACGTTTAGGCTTTGTTCTTGGCTGCCTGCGCAGCCTTCCCTGACATTGGACTCAGGGCATTCCAGCCCCTTGCGAGGCCAGTTGGCCTGGGGGACAGTTCTAGTGTTGTGCTTCATGCACCCTGCGCAATTTGTGATTTACTTGTGAATTTGATTCCTGCGCAAATGTTCTACCTGCACCTCTGAATGTGTTTTAATGTTTCATGTGCCATTGTTTGTTATTACCTTTGCTAAAAGTGACCTGCTTAGGTGATTCTTTATGTGTTGTTCCCCTTTGCTAAAAGTGACCTGCTTAGAGGAATGTTTGTTGTTACCTTTGCTAAAAGTGACCTGCTTAGGTAATTGTTTGTTTTATCCCCTTTGCTAAATGTGACTTGCTTAGGTGATTATTTTAGGTTTCCTTCCCTTTGCTAAATGTGACTTGCTTAGGTGATAGGTTTTCCTTCCATAGGTCCTGATGATAAGGTCCTAGTTCCCTGCGTGATATCCCTACAGTGTTTAGGGTGGCGTAGGAGGTATTTACCCTTTACCAGTAGTTACTGGTGGTATGCTACATTAACTATTTTCTGTGTTACAGTCATTATATGTTTATGTGCTAAGTGTTATACCTACAAGTGCTATTTCTAAAAAGTGCATACCCCTGACAGTGGTCCAGGTGGCCCTGTCCTGTACATAATCCCTTGTAAATCTTGCCCGTGCCTGTTGGCACATTGTAAAGTGTGTGTGTTATCTAATGTGTTTTTATTATTATAATACAAAGGCTATTTTTGATATAACCTTGTGTGGAGTTTCCTTTGTGGTGGGCCTAGGGTGTTGTCGCTGGGGTGCGCGCGCAAACGCTTTACACATCGCCTCCGAGATTAGCCTTGCTGCTCGCGTCACGTTACCCAGAGGGTGAGCAGGGGTTATCTTGGTGTGTGTGACTCCCTTGCCCTGACCTTAGAAATGGCGATCCCTGACTGACTTTGGCGTGAGCCTTGGCCGGCCGGGGGTCCCGTTTCTAACAGAGACTATGTCGGTTAAAATGTAATTCTTCCTTACACCACACTGGACACCACAATAAAAGTGGGCAAACACGAATAAAATCTATATTATAAGACCCACCCAGTTCTTCGTGAATTATTTCAGCAGGGGTTCCGCTGCCATGTCCAGTAGGTTTCTCAGAAACCTCTTTTCAATCAATTGAACATAATCAGTGTTTGCATACCCCCAGATTTCATAGCCGAAGGTGGCCTTTGGGATACATTTAGCCTTATATACATCTAATGAATGTTTAGGGGGTTTATGCCCAAAGCGTCTGGCAAAGTCGTTTCAGCCCCAAGATGGCCCTTTGTTAAACCCTCCATTTTGAGATCTGTATAAAGTTGTAGTCCCAGATAAGAAAGATTTTGTACTCTAGATAAAACCTGGCCCTGTACTGCAAAATTGCAGGATTTTGTATTCTTGAGACGTACCACCATAAAATGTGATTTCTTAAAATTAGTATATAAATCCAAGCTATTCATAAAATCAAGAAATGTATCTAGAAGTCATTGCAGGCACTTAGCTGTACAAGTGATTAAAACCACATCATCGGATACATGCGTACTGGATCATTCTTCTAACAACTCAAGGAACATCTGAGCCGATGTCTGAGTACCTACTCTAGCTGATTTATATATATGATAATTAAAAAGGGGGCAAGAATGCAGCTCTGCTGAATACCATTTTTTTTTTCTTTTACAAAAAAAAAGTTTTATTGTATAACCCAAAATTCTACATTCATACAGACAGCGATCCATAAATGATACATCTACTAAAGATTTAACAGCCATCTTCAGACTTAATTCTCTCATTTCTCCATCTTCTTTCTCCTCTTCCACCCCTCTGATATAGAGGACATTGTTACACCTTATCAGATAACGCCCCATCAATGTATTCTTCTGTGTTTGCCAGCTGCATGTTCATATATCCATCGACAGATACTAAATACCCTTTGTATTCTATTCCCCATTTTAGTTTGCCCATTACTGGCTTGCCAGTCAGTCCATTGAAGAAAGGCTTTGGGTTCAGTGGTAAACTCATGCTGGGTTAATTTTCCCTCACCGGGAAAACACAAAAAAAATTCCTCCCCGGGGCCGTAGAAATCACGTGCCACCGCCGGAGTGCTACGAAAGAAAATGGCGAGCCGAACACCATTTTTAAGATCAAAGAACTTAGCGCGTCCATCATTAGAAACAAATCTAACCTACCCCTTTTAGGCCACTATATAAGTCTCTCATGAAGGGGACGAGTACCTGATCCACCCTCAGCATCACTAATATACATAATCACACTATCTGCTCCCCCTTAGTACAGAAAGATGCATTCCAGTACTTTTGTTGGTGATACTGATACATGCAAGGCATATTATTTGTCTTGCTTGCATCATGAAACAACTAAATGCTCCTATCGATCCAATAATAATGGTTCGGAGCGATCCATTATTCTTGAAGAAGTAAGAACCTATGTCCTAAACTACAGTTTTACATGTAAGTAAAGAATATTTCAGTTTTTTACTTTTTTCAATGAATACTGTGTTGCCTGTTGCAAATATGATCACCTACATTAACCAAAGCTTTCTTTGCTGATATCTTACAGGAACTATATGTTCAATCAAGAAGAAAGCCACATTGATACCACAGAGTTTGACGATAGTTATCCAGAGTGTATGCCGTCTCAAGAGGAATGTGAAGGGTCTTCAAATGGCAGTGAATTGTCTGACGCTACGATACTAGTTCCATCTACTGAAGTTCCAAAAACAAACATACATACAGCCAGAGTAAGTCTTTCGGGACAGCTGACAACAGATAGCACAGACTCACATCAATGTAATGCAACCAATAGCGATGACAATGACTCTGTTACAGATATTTTTTCTAGTAACAAGCTCAGCACACTTGTAGCTGAAAACGTTGAAATAAATAGAAGAGGAAAATTGATTCATAACAAAAAACAATATTGCTACTATGTCTAAAAACACAGGTTAAAATGCTGCGCCACCTGTGTCGGAAATATCAAACTGAGAAAGAGGTTTCTCATGCAATGCCAGTAAAATGTCGGAAAGAAAGGTTGAAGAGGTTTGCTCTAATTAGAAACTCAGGAAACTATCAGCATAACCAAGAGGTAAAACAAACCTCAGGAGATCAGAGAGGAAGACAACCCAAACAATTATTTGCACTGTGTGTATTGCAAAGTATGTGTGAAAAGATTTGAGTTATGGAGACACAAGAAGAACTGTGCTTTTGCTCTAAAGTCTGAAGTAAAGGTATAGAGACAAAGTCCTGCGCAAGCTCTTGCTGCTTTTTATGAAGCAAAACTAAGTAATGTTTCAAACAGTCTTTGGGAGTTACTTAGACATATTCGTGGCAATGATATAATGTATGCAATCCGAAGTTATTTGTCAATAAGAGAATATGGGCAATATCTGTATAATAAATTTCAACATGCTATAGATGATAAAAAGGAATACATCAGATGTAAATTACATGAGCTAGGACCACTCATTTTTCAGCTCAGAAAAGAAAAACATGAGCATAGCCTTGAAGATGCTGTAAAGTCAAATAACCGTAAGCATGTCAGCTGTTAAAGGTATTGCAGGTATACATTTTACTACAGGAACACGGAAGACACCATCACTCATTTTAAAGTTAGGATATTTACTATCACACACAATGCAGAGCTCTGTAACCCAGAGACAACCTGCCACTTAACAATCAAAGCATATTGCATTGACATTTAACAAAAACATTATACAAAAGAAAACTGAAATGATAAGAAAACATAACCCCCCCTGCACTGTCTTTGCACACCACCAATGTTTGTACACAGTCGCCCGCACATAAAGAACACCATTATCAGGACCCAACAAGCCCAGAACCACAACTCCTGCCCAGCTTATCCCTCAAGTGCCACATCTCTCACAACAGGGGGCTTCAGATCCAAGCACCGATATACCGCCCACCTCTTCCAGATCTTATAATGTTTCATCGGGCACCCACATGCCTGAAAGATGGGAACCTTCAAGCCCATATTAAAGTCCCAAACCATTTTTCCACACCAATAGCGGAGGTCGAGCCCTAGCCTTCCACCTAAGTGCAATGTCCCGCTAAGCCAGCGTAAAGCCCAGCATCATCAATTGACGTTTATAAATATTCCCCCCCGTTATATGTAACCACACCAATTTTGGGGAGTAAGGAACCTCCCATCCCAGGACTTCCGCAAGGCAGGCCAAGACTCTTCGCCATAACCTTTCTATCACTGTGCATTGCCAAATTGTGTGAAAGAGAGTACCATCCTCCGAGCCACAACTCATGCACACCGGGGTCTCTATCACGCCAGCCCTCCAGAGCCGGACGCGAGTATAATACATACGGTGAGATAGTTAAATTGAATCAGCCAGAGAGGCATGGCTATCACCGCTCCACAAGGGGACACAAGCGCTTCCGTCCAGTCCTCCTTATTCATGGGACCCATGCCATCTTCCCACCTACCCCTGCGTTTATCTAGCGTGGTAGGACTATTTGTCACTACGGTTTGGTATACTTTAGAGATTTTATGGTCGTGCAGGTCCCTCATAAATACTTTGGCTTCAACGGGCAAACAACACATTTTTGAAAGCATCACCTTTACTGTTTTTTTTTTAATTAAATTAGTGTTAAAGAAAAGCCTACAAGGTATGACAAACAGAGGACACAGGATTAAAGGTAGGTGGTACATTTTTCAGAAAGGTCCTCTGCGTATGCTTTCCCAAGGCTGCAACTCTTCCAGAATCACTCTTTAGGCACAAGAGTCTACTTCATCGTCACAGAGATGGAAAAAGTAACCATAGTGAGAAAATGAAGAAAGTAAACTAATTCTTTATTTTCTTCATGCAACTTACCCAGAGAAAGCATCAGAGAGATCCTCAAATAATTTTTAACTGAGAAAGTGTCAATACCCTCATAGTCTTTTATCCAAAGTTGCAGAAGACGTTGACACACTGCGGCTGTTCCTGTCTATCAGAAGTAGATCTAAATGTTGAAACAAACTGTAAATGACTGCCTTCATAACGTGTGTAAAGGATATGGCCTTAAAATTCTTCTATTTTATTTTCTTATTTTAGAACTTGTGGAAGAAGATACGAGACAATATTTAAGTGCTAAAGATCAAGGTATGCAACCTATATTACAATTATGTTTCTTATGCTTCCAACTGTATAAACATACAAATGTATCATGTTAATTAATGTACTCGCTGTACGAGGAGATGCTATATGAGAGGGCTTATGTTTTAGCTGTTAATTATTCACTGCTGATGTTTTATGTCTACAAAGTCACCTCATATCCAAATATAAGCAGGTTGCTGCCTTTTCACTGCTAGGCAGGGTAAGCAATTCAAAAACACTTTACGAAAGACACTGCATGTCCCTAGAGCACCCATGTATACTGTCCAGTGTGTTGCTGCTATACTCACTGACATCGCTGTGTTGGCTGTCCAGACACTAGTAGTGTGTGAAATGTGGTGGGCTCATCTAGGCTGGGAACAGAGCTGTGGTGTCTAAACACAACAGGTGGGTCCCATGCAGTTAAGTGACATCCTGTGCCTTAAGCTTCATGCATGAGCTACTTACTATTTCTTCACTTTCTCCAACATTGGTTCTTTTATATATTCACATGCTTGAATCATTCTCCGTTGTCAGGCTGGGAATCCCCGGTACACTGGCAGGAAATTTTCTGCTCCGCTTACCAGCGAGTCACCCATTGCATTCCAATCAGCTATGCCATAATATTCGGTTCCTCATTCTAAAATGGCCGCCGGCGTGAAGCGTTGCATGACAACTCTCATATTAATTCCAGGTGGTAAAGCGGCAGAATGCTAACAGGAAAGAAGCAGCACACTCTGCAGTTGCTCGTGTAACAAGCAATAAGCGCCACTTAAAATTTTGATTAAAAATAGTTAATTTTCTAGACAAACGACCAATCCAGGATCATGAGGATCAGCATGAGCCCCATGTAGGAATTGTCACCACTTTTATGTTAATGTTGTACCCTGCCCGGTGCCGGCATGGAGGGTAGGTGAGTCTGCTGATCCCCAAACAACTGAATGGGCACCACGCTACAAGGTGTCCAATAGAATCACCGCACATGGATTGAGGCGATATCCCCTACTATGGGAGATCGATGAACCACACTATTGAATATCTTTATCATAGTGACCACTTGTGGTAGGTAGCTACTAGCCTCACTACTGAGTGTAGATAGATTCACTTCACATAGAGTAGGTCCTGAAGAATTGCAACAGATTATTAGAACCAATAGGCAAGAAACATGTTGACCCTAGGAGATGAGCATAGCTTGTACTGAACCTAGAAGCCAGGAAGCTGCCACTCTACACGTTTTTAGTCAAGGGCATAACCAACCTGAATAAAAGTATTATTTGGATTATCCTACTTGTTTAACCACACACTTCACTGTTTCTACACTTCACGGGCCACACCCCCCCACTTAATCATACTGCAAGGAACAAAAGACCTCCGACAAAGAGCCCGTTTAAGGGAGCCCGTTGGGTATTGCAGCACCGACCCAACGAGGAGCAGGTCCAAATGATGAAGCATGACACCTAGCTTGCTGGGTGTGTAAGGACCTTAGTTCCGACAGAGCGGGATCCCTCCACTTTTAACAGTGCCTGACCTCCATACCGTATTCCAGGGTATTGGTGGGTCGGCCGTCATCAAACCTTCATTGCAGAGATCTATACAGGGCATCTTTGCTGGACCTCAGTAAAAAGCCCCCCTGTTCCCTTACTTTGTTGAACAACAATCCCCGGTAGACTGTCACGGCATTTTCTGCTCCGCTTACCAGCGACTCACCCATTGCATTCAAATCAGCTATGCTATAATATTTGGTTCCTCATTCTAAAATGGCTGCCAGTGTGAAGCGTTGCTTGACAACTCACATATTAAATCCCAGGTGGTAAAGCGGCAGAATACTAACAGGAAAGAAGCAGCACACTCTGCAATGACAAGAAATTCAAGAGTACAGTTGCTCGCATAGCCAGCAATAAGCGCCACTTAAAATTTAGATTAAACATAGTTAATTTTCCAGGCAAACGGCCAATCCATTCAAAGCTTGTAAGTCGCCAAACTATTGCTAAGAAAGGGGACCCCTGAAACTAGTACAAAGTACACCTAGACAGGGAAAATACAATAATGTAAAAAATGCGAGGGATACTTCAAAAAAGGACACAACTTTTTATGTCATGATTAAAGAGAAAACACAATGGTGACACACAAGAACAAACTATTTGTTTAAGAAAGTGCAAACTTATTTATTTATCTAATGATATTATTCCATTGTTTGGTATTTTATAAAAAGACACATGTAAGATTGAAAAGTTATTACTGTCAAACATTAAATATTAGCACAACTCTCGCAGACGCACAACACTCTTACCTCTATCACACAAGACCATACACACTGAGATCACACAGAATATACATAGATTGCCATAGTTAATATGTTACAGTTGATTATCATTATCAGAAAAGGGGGACTGAGGAAACTAATAATTATATTGGGATGAGTTATCCGGTCCTCTAGATTGGAGCAGATGTAAGGCTGACTCTACGCGCGTTTCGACAGATCCACTGTCTTCATCAGGAGTTTCACCTTTACATGTTGTGCTCATTTGCTGGCTCGATTGTCATTCTTCCACCCACTGTGGATTGCACCACCGCACAACAGTAATTAAAGTATTAATGGATTCAAAAGAAAATGTCCATCCAGTGTTGGTACAGTTTTAACATATTTCTTTAATCTTCTTTATTTATTTCAATTTCATTGGCCAGCCAATGCCTTTCGTTCAGAAAGAACTTCGTCAGGGCGTATTTCTGTGTCCAATAATCACAGAACTCTAACTTGTCTGTCGTGGCTTGATACCTTGCTCGTAGTCTGCTAATGTACCAGGGTTGCGGCGTGCTCCAGCGGCAATAGAGTATCTACTTGAGTGTTCAAAGTCGCCAAACTATTCCATCCAATTCGAAAAATATATTATTCTATCCAACTTGATGAGTGAGACGATGGGGTGATGATGAGGATCAGCATGAGCCCCATGTAGGAATTGTCACCAACATTCATGTTAATGTTGTACCCTGCCCAACTTCGTGAGTTTTATGAGGCTATGCACCTCATTTTTGAGTGGGATGACCCCTCTGGAGCGCCTTTAGGCCCTGTGTGCTCATTGAGTGTCCCCACTGGATTTCCACCAGCAGGTCCACCCTTGGCGTTAGTCTGGCTCCCTGGATCTGGTGCTGGATTCAGAGCAGCGTGGATCACAAGACTGCGACCTACACTAGAGCTCATTCCAGATATGTCATTCCCGGCACTACCTACGCCCCAGGGCAGCACCGATCCCATCATCATACCCAACTCCAGTATGGAACTGGACCTGCATCACCCGATGGCTGTTCTGGCCCCGGCCAGAACTCAACCTTCCGAGTCAGTTCCAGTGCCTCCTTTTTTCAACAGCCCTGCACAGGCGTATGTTTGGGGTGGATCATACAACCTCCTTGAGGAGGCCGATGACGTCTGGTTTGAGGAATTGGTGAATGCCAAAGGTATGGACACCTCTCCAGACATTGGCCTGGGCTCTTCTCCCACTGTGGCTACAGAAGAAGGGGCGGCTTTGCTATGGTTGTGAGGAGGACGGCTGAGATGCTGGATCTTCAGCTGCCCTCGGTGGCAAATGATGCCAAGGAGTGACGAGGAAGTCAAATTTATAGTAAATATTTTCCAAAAAGTACTTTCAAAAAGCCACCTTTTGCCTGCCTGAAGCCTCTAGAAACCTATCTGCCTGAGTTTCCAAATGTCACCCAGGAGCTGAATGCCTCATTAATGAGGTGTGAATTGGCCCCCAGAGCTGAAACACAGGCCTTGGGTGTTTGCAGGTGCAGGTGTTTTGTTGCTCTGACAGATGTGCATCTGGGCAGTGCCCAGAACTTAATTATCTTCAAAGATGTCTCCCCTGTCACAGGCAGCTCTAGTTAACACCTGGGCTTGACCCATCTTTTGTCCTATTAGCCAGCCAGACACCAATCCCAGTTGGAGAGGAGCTTCCCTCAGAACCGGTTTTGAATGAGAACAGGGAAATGGCTCATTTCCCTGGCCATACCTCTATGGTAGGCACATGAGTTCTGCACAAAAGAAGAAAGCCTCTTACATCTTGGTTTTCGGTAGAGAGGGGCACTGTGGGATTGGTTGCAGTAGGGCATACAGAAACCACTGCAAACGTATGTAGAGTTACCCCGGGGAATTTGTTCCCTATTGATTAGGGAGGGGCCTGGATTTACCCACACCCACAGGCTAGTGTCAAACACAAATGTGGCATCCCTACCACCCTCATCAGAACACTACTATGACCTGTGGAAGACAGAAGGTCTGCACCAGCTGTTGAGACTTGTGAGGAGAATCCTAAGAGCTGGACCTGGTTCCACCTGTACCCAGGATAACAAGTGGACTGCAAGGGTCAGTCAACCAACCTCCTGTTAAGCTACAGAGACACAAAAAAAGTAAGAAGCCCATTTTCATGGAAACCCCTAGCTGGACCCACCTTAGGTTCTGCCGATGGCTTTTGTTGAAGTGAGTCCTTGTCCCCATGCCCTGTTTCTGAGGTCCTGGTACCCTCGGCTGGTGACGTTGTAATCCTCCTACCTAAACCTAAAAGCTGGGACTTTTTGCCTGGAGAACTGGTGTGGGACCAGGACCAAGCTGTCATCTGTTGAAGGTGCTTCTCCAGTGGGCTTGACTTCCCCACAGCTCCAGCTTCGTTGTACTCCATCCTGCATGACATGTCAGACGGCGGTCGGCTTTTTTTTGCAGTAAAGGCACGCGTATTCTTTGACTTAGGATTGACCTGCAGGCTATCCTCCAGGGCGCGATAATTCCTGCCTGCAAGTCCAGACCCACCTGTTCCCCTCCTCTCCTTCCACTGTCTTGATAAAGACCCGCCGTGACCACCAATCGGGGCGCATCAGGGTCGAAACGTCGACGTATAACCTTGGTCAAGTACCCTCCAGGAACGGGCACAGTAACCATCTGTTTCCTTGGAGCATTAACTCAGAACTCTGACCGTTCAACTACAAAACTTTCCTCCCTTCTCTCCCCCCCCTCGTGTACAATACTGTATAAAGTTGTATATAAGTGTCACTGAATATTATTGCACTATTCACTTTGTTCACCAACAGTCACTCTTCACTTGTTTTTATCATTTACTGAAACGCATACGGAATGAAGTAATTCCTCTATATTGCATCTGTGACTGTTTACTATATAAAAACTTTGAATTTTGTTTGTTTTCAGAGAGGTTTTTATTGAATTTATTTGAACCTAATTCATCTATTGTGTTATGAGCTAATATTGCCTTTCTTTGAAGCAATGTATTCTGCCACGCAACAGAAGCACTGTTTTCTTTAATCGTAGTACTCCACAGCAGCAAATCAGATTCACCAGACCTGCGCTGTCCGGCATCCGACGATGTCAAACCCTCTTCAGCTACAGCCTGCAGCCTGCAGCCTTGCCCCACTGAGGAAATCAGAATGCCAGAAAAGAAGTCCAAAAGTATACATCTTCAGTAGATGCAGGAGAGAAATTCAATCACTTCTCATTCAGACTTCTCACACTTTGAAAGGAATAAGGTAACTAGCCCCCAATATCTGTTTAACACTGAACATGCCGTCAATTTCCCCAATTACTGATGAGTTAAATCACTGACTTTCTTTCTTCAACCCTCTGTGGAAAAGTGGGTTGACTTTGAGATTTAACATATTAGACTTTTACAAGTCAGATCAACTCTTTGGTCAATTCTAACTTGATAAATAATGACCTCTTCCAAAGCAACATATTGCTTAGTTCATCACAGCATGCGTTCTCATCCGCCATGCCATATCCTGCAGAGATTTATGACACAATGTAAGGGCCCGCTCAAGAGGCATGCCCATCCCCACTGAGCTGTTTGGCCCACAAAGATATCTGTAAGGCAGTGACTGGGGCTTCCACCTCTGCTTTCACAAAGCACGGCCACCTTTGAATTTGATTCAAGATCAGAAACAGCACTTGGATATGTGGTGCTGCACAACCAAACCCATTAAGGTATGCCCCAATTATGACTTTTGTCTATATGCGGTTTATCTTACTTCATTGATAATCATTATTCTGGCATGTTAATCTGTGAGAGCTAATGTTGAAGAAGAAGAGGTTCTCTTCCAGGGGATACTCTTCTATCGTTATAAGCATTGAATAGTTCTGCCCATGCGCTGGGATCCCAGAGCACATTTTAAATATATTACAAATATATGTTTAGCTGCACTAAAGTATGTAGCACTCTAAAAAAAACCACATATATATGTATACATCTATATACACATGCCGCCTATAGAAAAGGTTGAACAAATGCTCAAATTACAGTGAGTGTTTCATTTAAACATTCAACATTTCAGCAATACAGAAAATGAGACTTTAGAGTGTAAAACATAGTCTTTATTTCAAAGGAAGAGGCAATGGAATGGAAGGCATTGTTAGCCAAAAGGCTGCATTGAAACCATAACATAGAAAGCTGGCACTGGGCCTTGTTAGACCTCACAGGGCCTGCTGCATCCTATCATGTCCCACAGGTGACATTCAGGTCAGTTTTTTTATCTGTCTCCTTCAGTGAGAATCCTCTGTGACCACTACGCTCTACAGTTTTTCAAATTCTTGTGAGAAAATTCTCCAAAGATTTTGTGTTAACTCTACTGTTTTAAGTACCCGGTGTCCTTTAAACTATTTTTGGGCTGAAAAATATTTTTCCTCATTCGCATAATTTTTTTATGTAGGGGAAGGAAGAGATAGGTAAGAGACGAGCAATAGTCACAAATACAAGAGAGGTGCAAACAGAGAAGATTAACCAGATGATAAACTAGATCAAAAGACAAAAGGACTGATTTTAGGGCAAAAATGTGTTCATCAGAAATGTTTTCACTTCTTTTTTGAAGGAGGCAGTAGACGGAATCAGGCAGATTTCCAGAGGCAGAGTTTTCCAAATTTTTCGGGGCAATGCCCGAGAAGGCTCTGCTGCATGTTTTCTTTTTGTGGAAAATTTGATCTTTCAGCTGCAGAGAGCTGGTACTTCGCAATGATCTGAATCCACCTGATAATTCTAGTTTTTGTGCCAAATTCCTAGGTGTAGTGAAATGTAAGGCTTTATGAGTAATTCACACAATCTTTAGTTGTATTCTTGACTCATAAGAGAGCCAGCTAGGGAGATGTGCTTGTTCCCTTTTGTTCCAGTGATGAATCTGGCAGAAGATTTGAGAAAAGCCCTTAAAGGGGCCAGTTTGTATCTAGGCAAGCCACAGAGTGTAGCACTTCCAGAAATCCACGCTGGGTAAGACCAGAGCTTGGACCCCAGATTTAAGGTCATCCTGGTGGAGGAAGTGTTTTAGTTTCCTTAAAACGCTCCTTTGGTGGCAGTACTGATGTGATCCCTCATGTTCAGGTACTTGTCTAAGGTAATTACCAAAGATCTAGCAGAGTCTATAATGCAAGAAGAGCAGGTGAGGGGGCGTTAGATGCTTCACCCATTAGTCAATCTTGAGATTGTGGTTAGATGGGGTAATGAGGAGGAATTCCGTTTTGGCAGCATTGAGTTTGATATAGTTGAAAGTTTGCCAATTCTGGGTATTTTTTAGAGTAGTGTTGAGGGACATGATGTCTTCTGGGGAGGATATTTTCAGATACAATTGGGTGCCATCTACATACATGTGATAATGAATGTTCGAGGATGTCAAGGAGTCTGCTAGAGGTTCCATGAATAAGATGAAGAGAGTGGGGTAGAGGGTGGATCCCAGTGGGACCGCAAGGGTGACTGCGGTGTGCTTTGACAAGGATTGATTACCCTTGACTCTTTGTGTTCTGTTATGAATGAGGTAAACCAGTGTAGGACGGACCCTGATAAACCCATACTTCATTCAATTAGGTTTAGTAGACTGTCCTGTTCTACAGTATTGAACGCAGGTGATTAGTCAAAGAGCATAGAAAGAAAGGATTCATTCTCATCCAGCATTTTTGATACGTCATCCACTATGTGAGTGAGTGCTGATTCTGTGCTGTGACCTTGAACGAAGCCAGCTTGGCATTGAACAAGGATTTGGAAATGATCTATGTGGTTGCAGAGTTGGATCTGGACATTTTTCAAGAAGAGTCCAGGTTCCGACTACTCTCAGATCTACTCGCCAGGGTCTCTAAACGTACACCACCGCCAAAATGTACTCCTTCTTGTACATTTTCTCCTGAGGCTACATCCTCAATTGCTCAGGGACAGACAAGGTCTCTGCGAACATATAAGAGTCCGCGGATACAAAATGACCATCTAGGACTCCAAGGAGGCACAGGTCAAAATCAAGGACACCTGTCCAGATCTCAACAGTCTCGCCGATCTAGATCTCATAGAGACAGGCACAGGACTCCTTCCTGGTCCACCACCTCTCTCTCATGGGTGTAAGATTATTCAACAACATTATCGCACTCACCCCGGCGAGGGTATCTCCAGTGATTGATCTCATCTGTTTCAATAATGCACTCATCAGAGGGCCAGCTAAGCTGAATATTGACATTCCTGCACCTGTCACTTCATCATCAGTCATATTCGAGATTCTCCATCTCAGAGTGGCATCCAGACCACTGCTACCTTTGACTCCAGGTCTACTGGAGCCTGCAATGCAAATTTTCCTGACTACAGCATCCCCAAAGGCTACACCGTCACAAATTAAAAAAAATACAAAGCCCCCGACCAAGACCTGTTTTTCATCTGAACCACCTCCAGAACCTGTGATCGTAGCTGCCTCAAGAAAAAAGCATACTGCTGCATCTCGACAGTGCCTCCAGATAAGGAAAGCAAACAATTGGTGTCTGTGTGCAAAAAAATGTGCAGTACATCTGCATCCTTTATGAAGGTGGCCAGCCCCTGCGCATTATTTATTTATTTATTAGTTTCGTCATAAAACACAATACAAACAATTGCACACACAGTTACATCGATTCAAGTCATCTTAATACTTGTCAAAGTTATTATTCAAAAGCATGAGTCAGACATTTAGGGATTACTAACTTCTCGATGTCTACTATGGGCCAAATCTCGGGCAGTGCTAGTAAAGTGCTCAATGCCACCTGCCAGTGTCTTACGTGAGTCTCGGCTCCTTCCTGACGTCCCTGCCGTAGGTGTTTTTATATGTGCCAGTGACCTCCTTAGTCTTCTATGTGTCCACCACCTGTGATGATGTCTCGAGGGGAGTAGTCTGTGGGTTGGAGACTGTGTCAGAGGTTGTGTTTGAAAATTAGGTTTGGTATGGCCCCCAGTAATTCCCGGGACCGCTTCTTGGAGGGAGTAACTCATTGTATATATTGGCCTGTGTTTTACAATATAAGTCAGTAAGCCATTCTTTAATCAGTGGTAGCGGTACGTCCATCCAGCGCAGTGCCACACAATGTTTAGCTAGGAGAAGCCCAATGGCAAGCAACGGCCTTACTGCCTTGCTAGCCCTGAGATCCTACCCCAAAAGGCCATTTTAGGCTCTGGTTCCAAATCGGCGCTGATAATTGTACCCAGCTCCTGAAACACCTTGTCCCAAAATACCTTAATCCCCGGGCACTGGCAAGCTAGGGGCAAGAATCCAGCGTTCACCGCCCCACACCTCTGGCAGCGGGAGTCTTCTGCTAGCCCGCACCGAAACTGGCGCAGGGGTGCAGTATGCCCTATGCAAAAATGTATGATGGTTAAGTCTGTGCCTCCCGTTGAAAGAAAATGACCAGGTACGGGAGCAACAATACTGCCACTCTTTGTCGCTTAACGGGGTGCCAAGATCCTATTGCCATTCCAATCTGACTCTGAGTACCTCAGACGTACGAGTGGCCTGCAGGCTAGTGTAAAATTTAATAATCAGCTTAAGGGGCTCTTCGACCTTAATGAGGCTAGTGAGTGTCTCCATAGCTTGTGGTTCCTGTAAGTTGTCGCCCAGGAGATCGCGCCACGTGTGTCTAGCCCTGAAGAAATGAAACAGCGCTGTACCTGCCGGCTTCACCTCCGGTTGTTGCAAAGCCACCCGGGAGGTTAGTGTACCATCTCAAAAGAAATCTCCCATTCTAGTGATGCCCACGGATTGTAGTGCCTGTCTTGCTCCCGCATCCTGACACAGCGAGAAATACAAATCCCACTGGAGTGGCATTTCTGGGGAATACAGGAAGGCCCCTGCCTGCATATCTAGTAGCCTCTGCCATGCATGTATCGTAACAGCCAAAGAATTAAAGACCCGCAGACTCCTAGATGGCAGGTGTGTAAGCAACTGGAGTAATAATAGTGGTTCCGCCGCATTTCTTTCCAGATGCAAAAAGGGTGTGTCTTGTGGACCATGAATCCAGTAATGGGCAAATGTACTGTTAACCGCATTGTAATATTCAAATCTGGGACACCCAACCCGCTGAGCTCATAAGGCAGAGTGAGCGAGTCCTACCGTATTCGGGGCTGTTTACCAGTTGTGTTCGCCAGATCTTCAATAGATATTTAGGTAAGAGAATAGGTATATTCTGAAAGAGAAAGAGGAATCTTGGTAGGATTACCATTTTCATGATAGCGATTCTTCCCGTTAATGAAAGCAGGAGTTTTATCAATTTATCTACATTGTCTACTAGTCTTTGTGTGGCCTTACCATAGTTTTCCTGAATCACAATTGTTGGGTCAGTAAGACATTTAATCCCCAAGTAACGCACAGCCTCTTTGGTCCAGCGCAGGGGGAACTCCATACAGGGTTTGATGGTGACAGGGGTGAGGGGGAATATGATAGATTTAGTCCAGTTTACTCGTAGCCCAGTACCCACCAAACCGGACCACCTCCCGTATTATAGGGTGTCAAATTTACCTCTGGGTCATGAACATATAGCAACGTGTCATCCACGTTGACGGAAATGTTAAGGTTGTACTCGGGGAATCCCAGCCCTCTTCGAGTGTGATATTCACGAATGGCACAAGCAAAGGGCTCTGCAACTATTGCGTACAGTAGGCACCCCTGCCGTGTTCCACGTGTAATGCGGAATGACTGGGAGACTACATCTCCAATCCTCACTCTGGCTGTGGGCGATGCATACAACACTGTCACTAAAAGTAGAAATATATTTCCAACTCCTATCTGGCCCAGTACCACAAACATAAAACCCCACTCAACAGAGTCAAAAGCTTTCTCGGCATCGAGAAACACTGTTGCAGCTTTAACTTCTGGTCTCAGCACTACACCAAACAGGGTTCTCAGGGTGTGAGACAGGTTACAACTGGGGACAAACCCCACCTGTTCTGGTCGTGTAATGCCAGGTACTAAGGGGGCCAACCTATTGGCTAGAATTTTTGCGTAGATCTTCGTGTCCACGTTCAGCAAGGACAATGGCCTATATGAGGAGCAAGTGCTTGGTGACTTTCCCGGTTTTAATAAGGTGACAGTGATAGCCTCGCGCATGGAGGGCGGCATGATACCTGACTCCGCCATCTCTTCATCGAGCATTTTGAGGTGGGGGATCAGTATATCTAGAAATTCTTTGTAGAAGAACCATCTGCCCCCGGGGCCTTCCCTGCTGCCATCCCGCGCGGCGCACCTTGAATCTCATCAGTTGTCAACGGCGCCACTAAATGTTCACTAGCAAGGACATTTTGATGTATTATAGATATTTCTATATGGCCTCACTGTCTGTTGGGATTTGGGAGGTATATAAATTCTGGTAATACGCGCGGAAGTGTGTTACAATATCTTCAGTGGTGCCAAGCGGATTCCCGCTATCGTCAGTCATGCCTACCATTTTATCTGATTCCCTCTTGGGCCTCAGCAATCCTGCCAACATGGCACTTAGTCGATCCCGCCCCCCCTAAATACGTGCCGTTGCATACTTCCCCATATTTCTAATTTCAGTGTTAGCGGTATCCGGGAACTCCACTAATTTTAGTTTAAGGTTTGCGGCGGTTTGTGCGTTCCCGGTCTTAGACAGTGCCCGTTCTAGTTGTCCAATTTCCTTTTCTAATAGATCCAACCCGCCCCTAATGAAGCGCAGTACTCCGGCATGCTTTGAAATCACCACCTCCCTGATATAAACTTTTAAATGCTCCCAGACAGTGGCAAATGATTGTACGGAGCTAATGTTATTGGAAAAGAACTCTTCTATCGCCGTTGCCAGCCCCTCTTTAAATTCAGTGCCTAATAAAGAATAATGAGCCAAGCGCTACGTAAATGCCGTGACGCGAGGAGCGTTGTAGCTCAGTGTTAGCCGAACCGGGGAGTGGTCAGAATATGTGCGCAGGAGATGTTCGCAGGTGAATACCTTAGACTTTTACCCCGCAGATATTAACCAAAAGTCTATATGGGTATAGTTATTGTAAACGGAGGAGTAGTGTGTACAACCCCGCTCTGTGGGAGATCTATCAGCCTGATTCATGAAGCGAAATAGCGCCCGCAATGGCAGCGAAAACGCAATTGCGGGTGCAAAACATGGAATCGGCATTCATGTACGAAATAGCGAAATCGCTAAAAAATAATAGCGAGCGGAATAGCGATTACGCTGTAAAAGTCGCAGACTCCGGGAAGTCGAGCATTAGCGAAAATGAAATAGCGACCAACCACGGAATCTGCGATTTGAATAGCGAAACGCAATACTGTCTCAATCGGCATTCATGAAAGAAATACATTAGCGAAAAATCGCTAAATCGCACATTAGCGCGGCGCAATTTAAGGACAACTCAAAGCAGGTGGTAACCATAAAAGCCATGATTAACCAAATTTTGAAAAACTGTTAGCCAATCACCAACAGGTCCAGGCCTGACCAATCACACATAAGGACATTCAGCAGCAGCAATAGGCGTTCCACAATGCCTGGGATGTACATGGTGGTGAGGCGGCGAAGGCTACAGCGAGCAGCACGGAGGAGACGCATGAGGCAGGCACGGATTTACCGGCAGCGGGTCACCTTGCTGGGGCAAACCAGAGAACAGATTTATGCCAAATACAGGCTGAATGGGGAAATGATCACCTGGCTGATACAAGAACTCGACCCCATCATGCAGCACCCAACAAGGCGAAACAATTCTGTGCCCACACATGTGCAGGTATTGTGCAGCCTGCACCTCCTGGCATCCGGCAGTTTCCAGGGCATAGTAGCCGCTGCTGGGGGGATTTCCCAGCCCACCATGTCACGCTGCCTCCACACTTTTGTTGACGCCATGCTCACCCAGCTCCACCAGCACATCACATTTCCCACCAGCCAACAGGATTTGGACCTCACAAAACTACAATTTTATAATGTTGCCCATTTTCCCCATGTCCTTGGCTGCATAGACTGTACCCACGTCGCCATCTGCCCACCAGCTGGCACGGAGTATATGTACCGCAACAGGAAGTCCTACCACTCCCTCAACATACAGATGGTCTGCAATGCCAAGACCATCATCACTGACATTGTGGCCCAGTACCCAGGGAGTACCCATGACTCCTTTATCTTCAGGCACAGCGGACTCCACACACGACTGATCAGGGGAGAGTTTGGGGAAGGACACCTACTTGGTAAGTACACTTTGTCGACAATGTCACATTGCTATGAAGTAACTGCGCTGCACAGGCAATCAACATCTGCTCCTCTCATTCAGGTGACAGTGGCTACGCCCTACGGGAATACCTCCTGACCCCTTACCTCAACCCTGCCACACCTCAGCAACGCCGCTACAATGTTGCGCACATCCGGACAAGGAACTGTATTGAAAGGACATTTGGCCTGCTCAAGAGCAGGTTCCGTATACTGCACAAGACAGGTGGGGCCATGTATTACAGTCCTGCAGCGTGCTGCCGCATTGTGGCTGTCTGTGCAATGCTTCATAACATTGCAACCAAGCGCCGGATACCTGTTGACATCTCAGGCAGTGAATCTGAGGGGGACGACCGGCCACCAGCACATGCGCACCATGCACGCGGGGAGAACCCAGCTGAAGGCCACAGACGTCGCAACCATATCACAGCTAACAATTTCTAGCCCACCCCCTTCCCCCACCCCACATATCACAATTGCATGCAAACTGTAATGATTACACAAGGCGTATGTGTGCACCAAAATAAATGTATTTGTTTGAATCACAAAAAATATGAATGGGTGTTCGTAATAACTATATACAAAAAGCAGTATTCATGCATACTGCATGGGACGCTCCATTGCAGGCTTAAGTTCAGCCTGCGTCTGTGTCCCTGTCACAATGTCATTGCCGTCTCCGGCGCACAAGTTGCTGGCGCCTGGGAGCCTCTTCCTCTTCCTGGGCAGCTGGAGGTGGGGCAGCCCTTGCGCTGCGCCTAGGTGGGGGGGCCTGCGCGGCAGAGTGGCTGCTGACACTAGAGGTACCCTCACTAGCATCATCACCCCCCACAATTGCCGGAATCACAGGTGCGTGCAGTGCGGTGACCGCGGTTGTCAAGTGCTCCAGCACCCGGGTGATATCTTCGCAGCACTGGACGAGTTGGTGCTGCTGGGTTAAGGAGCGGCGCGCAAGCAGGGCGGTGGCATTTGCCGAGGAATAATTGGAGCGGCTGTTGGTGGTCAGCCGGCTCAGCAACTGGTGGTGGCGCCTGCCAGCAACACTTCGGTGCTTCACCAGCGCAGCGGTGTTGTCTTCCATTGCCGTCGTCATGCGGTCAATGGCCGCCGTCATGCGGTCCACCCTGTCGCCCACTCCCGCAACATTGCGGCCGATCTTCTGCAGCTGGAGCTGGATGGCTCCCTGCTGCTGCGACTGGCGCTGGTGTAAACGCAGCATGCGCCGCTCCACACTCATGCATGCGTGGAAGTGGCCATTGCCCCTCCTGGTGGTCGGCCGCTGTGTAGCCGATGTGGCTGGCCCAGATGGTGGTGGACGAGCTGCAGGTCTTGCAGCAGCTGGTGTTGCAGGTGCGGCAGGTGTGGTGGGTGGCCTGGCCTTGGCAGCTGGTGGGCCTGAGGCAGATGCGGCAGGTGTGGTGGGTGGCCTGGCCTTGGCAGCTGGTGGGCCTGAGGCGGATGCTGCAGGCAAGGTGGGTGGCCTAGACTTGGCAGCCGGTGGGCCTGAGGCGGATGCTGCAGGCAAGGTGGGTGGCCTAGACTTGGCAGCCGGTGGGCCTGAGGCGGATGCTGCAGGCAAGGTGGGTGGCCTAGACTTGGCAGCCGGTGGGCCTGAGGCGGATGCTGCAGGCAAGGTGGGTGGCCTAGACTTGGCAGCCGGTGGGCCTGAGGCGGATGCGGCAGGTGTGGTGGGTGGCCTGGCTGCTGGTGATGGCGCTGGCGCAGGGGCTGGTGGCTGGGTGGCAGGTAGGGATTCCTCCTCCTGGGCCTCCTCGTCGATCAGCAGCCTCTCACTGTCGCTGCTATCTCCTGCACCTGTGAGGGTAAGTGGATACTCATTAGGTGCATGTGACTGACAGACGTGCAGATGTTACATGCATGCTGGGTGTCATTCCCTGGGTGGCTGTGTATTTGCGCACTTTGGAACCTTTCGGGCCGCATTGTGGTAGTACTACATTGTGGACATACTACGTCTCCCACAATGCTTCAGGGCATTTCCTGATGCACGGCATGACTAAGGGCCAATGAGTGAGCCTATTTGGTCATGGGCGGTCATAGGGACAGGGTCGCAGTCGCATGCCACTTACCTTGGGTGTCTTGGGTGGGGCGGGAGGAGTCCAGAGGGGTGACGCCAACACACGCCTCCCTCTCCAACGTGTCCTCTACCCGGTCCTCCAGGGGGGTGTTGGGTGGGACAGTCGGGCCACCTCCTCCGGTGCCTGATGCCTCACCAAGGCGCTCCGCAACCCTCTCCTTGGCACGCCCTCGGAGGTCGTACCACCGCTTCTTTAATTCCTCAAGGGACCTGTCCGCAACTCCCACAGAGTTCACACTTGCCGCAATCCCCACCCAGATCCTCCTCTTCTCCTGCTCCGGGACCCTCCGGGAGTTTGCACCAAACAGCTGGTCGTGGTTGGCCACCACACCCTCTATGAGGTTCTCCAGCTCCTGTTCCGAAAATTTCAATTTGCGCTTTCGGCCAGCGCTGTTGCTGGGTCCTGCCTGCTGGTCCTCTGCCATAGCGGTCGCTATTTCGGCGGGGTCGGGATGCGCAAACGGCGAGTTGGTGGCAGCTTTCCGTCGTGGACAGTCGACAGTTGGCGTCACTGTGGTGTTTGGGGGTGGGATTTGGCTGCTTCCTGGTTGTGATGTCATCACGGTGCTCGGAATGCGTCTTCCCGTTTTCCTGATCCCGCGAGAATGCGACTCGCAATCCCGTGCAATCGGGATTGCGAGCGCAATCTCGTGCGATCGGGATTGCGAGTCGCAATTCCCGTTCGCCGGTAGCCGGAAATAGCGATTATTCTGCGTTTTTGGTGGGTCGCTAACGGCTTTAGCGCCCGCATGCGAGTCGCTATTTTTTCTCAGATAGGTACATGAATGCCGTTTTGCGTTTCCTCAATAGCGAGTCGCTATTGATCGCTATTAGGGACACGCAAAACGGCCCGTACATATGTCTCCAGATATCTAGGAGGTCGTCTGTATGCATAATGTCCTGTAGGGCTACTGCTGCGGTAGCTGGGCGTCTGGGCGGTCCCTAATTTTGGGTCTAATGTGTGGGATACCCTCCATTGTACCAATTTGGCCGCCAGTGACTTTACGCCTGCCTTTCTGTCGATCCATAACAGAACCCTTCTAGCATGAGATGCGAAATCAGAGGAAAAAGTTCCTTGTAATTTACGTTGCACATCTCAGCTACATTCTGGGGTGAGATGTGTCTCCTGTAAAATTGCAACAGTCACAGAGTGTCTTTTTAGATAAGCACTTATTTTTCTGACTTTTTTGCCGTCATATAGGCGGCGAACATTCCAAGTAATAAGTTGAAGACCCTGTGGTCCTACCCTGTCAGTGGCCATTCGGTGGAAGCGACCACTGTGGAAGACGGAACCCCTTGCCTACGGTGTACACTGTGCGGAAACAACATAACCAATTAAAACCAATGCAATCATGAATATAAATATCAAGAACATTCCCTCCCACCCCATGAAAACCCACAACAAGTGCTGCTATTTGCATTCCCCCCACCCCAACCCCAAAAAGCGAACCTTAACCCCAGAAAAAAGAATACGAATAGTCTGATACACTTGGGGGCAGATGTTGCCATCAGTTCTGGTTCCCTTTCCCACCATGTCTATGATTTAGATCACAAACAAGTGAACCCTGCATCCCTGTGAGGTGCTGAATAACATAGTCTATGCACCCAGCAAGATGTGCCTGCATCTGACAATCAGACATTTTTCTTGGGGCCATTGATAGAGCCCTCTCCCAACAATACATACTAAACGTGCTGTGTTGTAACTATGCTTGTTACCCCTAAGCATCAAGTCACGCTAGTTACCCATATTGTCTCATGATAGTTCATAAAGTGTCCTCCGCAGGACAGTTTTTGCAGTCACTTCTCCTGTGCTCTGTCTTCGGGGAGACTTGAGGAATCCTCCGCATGCGACTGCGAGGCCGACGGTATATCACGTTGTTTCAAGGACAGGACAGCTTTTGGGTCAGTGAAAAAGTGGACCTTACCGTCCAGTTTGACTCTTAACATCGCGGGGTAGAGCATGCTGTATTCTAAATTCAAGTCCAGGATCTTCTTTTTTGCTGGGATAAAGAGCCTACGCACCTTCTGAACTTGAAATGTAAAATCAGGAAATAGAGAGATATCTGAACCCTCGTGATGTAGCGATCCCAGTTCACGGGCCTTACGCAGGGCAGAATCTAGGTCCCTGTAGTTCAGGAATCATGCAATTATAGGCAGAGGGGGTGCCCCGGGAATTGGCCTGGGTACCAACGAACGGTGCGCACGTTCTATTATGAAAATTTCAGAGGAGGTGTTCCGGCCCTGAAGTGTGACAAGAAGTTGCTCCACATACTGCTCCATATTGGCAATATTAGATGATTCAGCCACATCCAAAATGCGAACATTGTTCAGTCTCGATCTCGCTTCAAGATCTTCAACCTTTGCTTAGAGCACACGTACAATTTTGTCACTTTCTTAGTCAATCTCTGCGTCCGCACGTATGACATCTTCCATGTCGGAAACCCGTTGTTCCGCAGTATCAAGTCGTTCCCCGTGCTTGTCCAGCCGTTCTGACATGCGGTCCATTTGAAAAGATAGTGCATCAATTTTACTGTCTATTTTTGAGAGACTTTGTTTCACATCTATATCTGCCCCTGCTTCTGGGTCATCTGAGACATTGTCTTGTTCAATAGGAGCGGGGTCCCTCGACCTTGGGGTTTTGCATAAGTCAAAATGCAGCTTGGGCTGGAGCTTGTCTGGTTTGCCCTTGATGTGTGGATGAGCACAAGTTAAGTGAGCTGTGCAGGAATTACTGTTCGCCTTGAGGCACAGCTATACAGGGACTCACTCGTGGTGGGATCTCAGGGCTGTTGTTGGCCGTGGGATCAGTCTAAGCTCTCGTGCCACAATTCACACAGTTCTCGTGCCGTGTCCACGTGTAGAACTACTGTTTGACTCCCACTTGATATTAGCTTTGATGCGGCGACACACCTCACCTTAAAGAGCCGACCTTTGTGAGCGTGTGGTGAACGGCGCGGTACTCGTGCAACTACACCCACCTAAATGCGTTGATTTGGCTAACCAAGAATATGAGCACACTCCAGAAGGGAACGCATGTTCACAAGGGCCCACAGACGCTGTCTCTTGTGAGTCATCTGCGTGAGTCATCTGCGCCCTCAAGCACTGGAATCCATTGAAGTCACAAGGCGATGCACGTCGCAGGGCCCCCACGTCTCTCAACCAGTCTGCACTCAGGGCATCAGCATGATGCCTTATTGCAGAGGGAGCCTCCTCCCGGAAGAAGTGCGTCTTGTTTATGTAGCGGCCCTTGAAGAGAACAGGCCACAAACGTATGCTCCGTAGACACTTTGAGGAATACTCCTGGCCCTGGTCCGTGCCTCTGCCCGTCACCCCGTGGATGCAGCAGCTTACTGCGACGTGTACCTGCGTGTACCAGGAGTCCAGCCAGTCACATCACTGCTGTTGTTCGCAGGGCACACAGCGCTCCACCGAGAGGGCGTTCGTCAGGTTTTTCCCCTCCGAGTAGGGCCGCTGAAAGGTCTCACGCTTCATTACTGCCAAAGTGCATCATTGTCAGCAGCTTCCATGATATTGTGCCGATTTTTAAACCGCAGGGTGCTTTCGGTAGCTCTTGGCTGCGGTAAGACAATGCCGCCTCTCAGGTAGGCTACCAACTGGATTTTCATGCTGATATTGCCGGATTGTTGGTGGTAATTTGCGGAGCTGCCGTAACTCGCGGCCATCTTGGAGTCAGGCAAGCTCCGCCCCTCCACATTATTGGGGACATACGACAGATCACTCTGGGACTCGATGTCCAGGTCTATGAAAAATTTGCCAAAAGAGGACAGGCAAGACTTTCAGGAGATTCTTCAAGAGGGCAGACTGGTTGCAAACCAGTTCATCAGTGCAGCTGCTGATGCTTCTGACCTTGCAGCTTAAAGGTATTAACATAGGATTTATGTAAGACGCTCCTCCTTACAGGCCTGAAACCTGAGGCCCAACAAAGGATACTGAATCTGCCATTCACAAGAAATTCTCGGTTCAGAACAAACGCAGATGATGAGATGGCAAAAGTGAACTCAGGACTAAATACACTCAAGGCAGTGAGTCTCAAGACGTGATAAGAATTCCTCTGCAGGTCCTGGCCCTATGATCGGCAATCTTATCAACTGAGGGTTTGAACCCCTCACTGGGTACCACAGCAACAACACCACACCCAATAACACTACCATCCCCATCGTCGACCTCGAGGAAGAGGAGCCTTTTGTCCATAAGCATCCTCCTCCAAGACACCAGCAAAACAATGAGCGATCACTTCCCACTTCTCCATTTCCCGCTCCAGTGGGGGGAAGTATTGTCTAACACTTGGACAAGTGGCATGAGATAACAAGCAACAAGGGGGTCTTGAACATTGTTAAAAATGATTACTCAGTCATGTACAAGTCCCCTCCTCCTGCTGTCCCACCGAGGAAAACATCCTGTCATCAACGAGTCTTATTGCAAAACAAAGTAGAAACACTGCTCCAAAAGGAAGCCATTGAGGAGGGTCCATTCTCTCAAAAGGGACTGGTAATATAACACTTCTACTTCCTGGTCCAGAAAAAAGGCCCTAATCGAGAGTACAGGCCCATTGTAGACTTATGGCTTCAGAACAAGTTCATCCACAAGAAGAAATTCAGGATGCTTGCCCTTCACCAAATCTACCCCCAACTCCATCAGGGGAACTGGATGTGTGCCATTGCTCTTCAAGATACCTACTTCCACATTCCAATTTCCAGGAAACATATGAATTTTCTGTGCTTCAGAGTGGCATCCAAGCACTACCAGTACAAGGTGTTGCCCTTCAAACTAAACCATCACCTCGCACATTGTTGAAATGCATGGCAGTAGTCTCAGCATACCAGCGGAGGAAGAAAATATTAGTCTACCCATACTTAGATGCCTTAAAATGCTACAAGATCTGGGCTTACAAGTCAACTTCAAAAAGTCAATGTAAGTACTGACAAAAAATACACTACCTGGGTGCGATTCCAGATACAAAAGACGCAAGAGTTTATCCTTCGGAGGAGAGCTTATCCTCAGTGAGTCCGAAATGTTACACTCCTTTGCACTCTTCATCCATTGGCCAGACAAGTGGCTCCTCTGCTAGGGTTGATGGCCTCTTGCATCTTCATTGTCCCCAATGCCAGGTTACACATGAGGCTGCTACAGCAAGCTCTGGAAGATCAGTGGTCTCAGTTTTCAGTCCTCTGGGAGGGCAAAGTGGTTCTCCCACAAGATGCCGGGCAGTTGCTCATGTGATGTGTGCAGAGTCAACACCTAATGGTAGGTGTTCTCTTTTACCAGGAATTTCCCATGCAGACTCTTATCACAGATGCTTCATTCTAGGGTTGGGGAGCTCACGTGGGCTCTCTACAAACTCAAGGCCTGTGGTCAGACAAGAAGCAGCTATACCACACCAACATGCTGGAGCTGAGGGCAGTCCATCTCGCCCTCAAGTCTTTTTTATCCATCCATAAAGACAAACTTTCTCCTGCTGCAAACAGACAACACAGCAGTAATGCTTTTCTTGAACTAACAAGGATATCCTGAGTCCTGTCCCCTATCGCTGGATGCACAAGTCATCTGGAAGTGGCTAATTGCCAGGGGCCTGACATTCTCTGCCATCCACCTGCCAGGGACACTATCCACTCAAGCAGGTGGTCTCTGTCTTCACCGAAGTGCATGACTGGATTCTAAATGAAGACGTCACACAAGAGATCTTTCGGGAATGGGGACAACCGCAAATCGACCTGTTTGCAGACGAAAACAACAAAAAATGCCAAGACTATGCATTTAGGTTCTCCTGACTAGGTACAAAGGGGAATGCCCTTTTGATAAACTGGTCATTGAGATTTCTCTGCGCATTCCTCCCAGTTCCGTTGATTGCTACAGTGATCAACCATCTCTACAGGTCCACGACCAGAATGATTGTCATAGCACCGGAATGGCCCACCAGTGGTAGTTCCCAGACATGCTACACCTTTCAGAAAGACCACACAAGCGGTTATCATGCAGACAATGAAGGAAGTGACCCAATTAGGGCCATCCGGGTCACTCACGACCACCTCTCAGCCTTCCATACAAATGAAGAGTCGGTCAGACAGTAGAGAATACAAACCAAAGTTATTTTATTAGTATTCGCGGAGTGCAGTCTAACCCCCCTACTTAGATAGCTGCAGAGGGAGTAACCCCGTCCACAAAGTAAAGTTAGATATACATTTACAACACCCCTAAGACACGCCCAGACTGAAACTTTCCAACCTGGGCACAGATGAACAAAGGAGGTACAGAAAGATGAGCTATCATCCTGAGACCTGGTACACACTATCTTAGCTTTAAGGTTACTCAGCCAGTGCCCGTCTCTAAGAGATTAGGAGCAGGGCTACATACTAAGAAAGGCATGCAAACACAGAACAAGCTGTTCATTAGTGCAACGAAGCTCAACCTTGAATTATAAAAAGAAACAATAGAGGCTACTTTCTGCTGAGGCAGACTGTATGAGACAAGCTTCATTTCGATCATGGCACAAAGTGGTGGCTGAATAGAAAATGGTGCAGCAAATGCTAACTTAACTCGCACAAGGATAGAAGGAGTCAGCTAGACATATTTTCAGTCCAACAACAGGTTCCCCTTCATAAGTTTGGAGGACAGATTTTCCGTCCCATCCTGCCCTCGCTAGGCTAATGTATGGAACATGCACTTGAAAATCGACAATGGAAAGATGTGAAATGCTATGTAAAAAAAATGCACTGATAGCACTAAAAGGTTGATGATGAATGGAGGAGTGTACCCTTGCCATTTAACAAATCACCAGTGTGCCTTGGGGCAATGATTCCCACTGGATGAAAAGAATGTCATCTCTACCTGAAACACATCATGTTGTTCAGTATGTAAGCATTTAACATGAGTGTTCCGAGAAGATGCCTTTGTGATGTGATTTATTGCAAAAAGAACATTAGAAGTCATATAGCCTTATAGACCAGCATGTACGAAAGCAACGCTATGCCTGAATAAAATGCGATATCAGCTGTTAGTATATATGCAGATGCATACAGTGTAATATGCTATTTATTTCCATAGTTGTGTGGGGGGAGGGGCCATGATTCACAAGAGACAAAGCTTGGAATCTCGTTTGATGCCTCTCCCTTCCCTCAACAATAGTAATAAATAGCATATTACACTCTGAGCATCTTTGTACATGGGTTGACCTATTTTTCATGTTATATTTCTTTTTTTTTATAAAGGTATTTAATCAAAACCAGGATGCAAGGGGTTAGATTTGTTTAGTCTGCAAACATCACAAATACCTGATATTGTGCATACTCACATTATTATCAGTGTATCAATTACGGGTGAACACGCAGTTTTTAGCTTATGTGTGCGTTCACCCAATTGTGATACAGAAGACTAGGGGTCAACTAAATAAAGGCCACTATAAGCTCAACTTATTTATTTCTTATCTAGTTCCAGATTTAAAGTTAGCATTGGTTGCCATTGTCAGTTCTTCTTGCATGAGGAACATTCAATATCTACTACTGCAGTATTGATTATGGGGATATTAGGTAATTTTTTTGCAATTTGGGTATGTGGTAGTTTATTGGCAGATTTTTTTTAATGTACTTCCACTTTGCTATTCTAAATCAAACAAGAAAGTATTTTGGTTTAAATAAGATTAAACACAACCCTTTAATAAAACAATGTCTTTATTTATTTGTAATCTATGTCTGAGCACAGTGGCTAATTATAATTAATGTGTTCCCATTATGGAAATTCTAATCTCCTCAATTGTGAGTTTTCACTCGGCAATGCTGGGACTACAAGACAAACAGAACTCTGACAATGATTGTTTTAAGCACCTGATTTTAATCTCGGTAAGAGGTAAAATACCACAGAAGACACCAAACAAAATAAATCTGGATACAAACACAGTGATTACAGACATTTTATTATAACTCAATTAGCATTTTAAAGACTGCAGTCACCTGTTAATATGGCACTGCAGTGTTTCCGTAAATTAGCAGTGCAAATTGGAGTTTGAATAGATTGAATGAGATGTTAGGAGAGCAAAGGAATGTTTTTCTTTTAGGTGAAAGAATCAAATGTTGGGTATTTGAGAATGGGGGATGAGGCTAAATGTCTGTGCCGTTATGATTCTTGTCATCCAGTATGCACGCCTGTTGCCTGGCAGATGTATCAATATGTTAATTAGCTAGTAACTACATGTTCTGTTGGGTGCCCCAGTACAAAGTTCTGGATTTAGAGTCATTCTAAAAGATGTGATTGGTCTGTATTAGTTCATAGAGCTTTGTGTGGAGTATGGTCCTTGATTATGACCCTTTTTATGGCTAGCTTCTTAGGTCCTAGGTTCATAGCAGAATTTACCAGTCCTATCAGAATTATGAAAACCACAAGAAGAATTGTTTACTTTCCTAATTTCTGCAACAAGGGTAGAGGCTAAATGGCATGGGTATACAACGTTTACAACGCAACTTTTACAACGCACTACCATTACAACGAAACTTTTACAATGCAACATCCATTACAACGCATACATTTACAACGCATGACACTACAACGCACACCTACAACGCATACCATTACAACGCAGTCATTACAACGCATACCATTACAACGCAAAACTTACCATCCAACACTTACCCTACTGTTGCACCCCCTGGAGTTAGAATAGTAATTTTAACCCCTACACTATCCAAAACTTTCCCTACTGTTGCACCCCCTGGAGTTAGAATAGTAATTTTAACCCCTACACTATCCAACACTTACCTTATATGCAATGTAAAATAATGCGTTGTAATGGTATGCGTTGTAAATGTAGTATGCGTTGTAGTGGAATGCGTTGTAAAGGTATTTTTTAAGAATTCGTCGTAATGGTATGCATTGTAATGGTGTGCGTTGTAATGGATGTTGCAGTGTAAAAAATGCGTTGTAAAGGTATGCCTTGTAAAAGTGTGCGTTGTAACGTCATACATCCAATGGCATGACTAGGAGCAGTGGGACCAACACAACATTTCATGGATATTTGGCACAGGGGAGGATTGTGCATTGCAGCTCAACCTTTAAAATGGGAGGATTTTTAACCTCTTTGGTCATACGCAGGCCCATGATGGGTTGGAGGTGAAGACCCTTCACTTTGTAATTTTTATCCCATGCCTCTCACAAGCCTAGTAGAGATCATCCACATGTGGGCCTGCCTGCCTATTCGCATATTAGAGCTGCAAAACACAGAATTCTGCATTATGCCACATCAGCTTTCCCTCTTGATGCTCCTAGACCTGGCATTATTTGGCGTGTTTCCCCTGTTTTCTCGCTTTCCGACCTCCCGGTTTTGACTCTGTTTTTGCTGGTTTAGTGTCTCTGCGCCCTTTCTAACTGCTGTTCAGTGTTAAAGTGCAAGTGCTCCTATTGTAAATTAGAAATATGGATTGGTGTTTTCATGATTGGCATATTTGATTTACTGGTAAGTCTCTAGTAAAGTGCACTGAGAGTGCCAGGGCTTGTAAATCAAATGCTACTAGTGAGCCTGCAGCACTGATTGTGCCACCAACACGAGCAGTCTTCCAAAGGTTTCTCAGACCTGCCACTGCAGTGTCTCCTGCAGTTTTTACTGCCATGTCGACTTGGCAAGTGCACCCACTTGCCAAGCCCTAACCTTCCCTCTTATTGCATGTAAGTTAGCCGTAAGGTAGGCTCAAAGTTCCCCTAGGGGCAAGGTGCAGTGTATGTGAAAGGTAGAACATGTCCTGGTGTATGTGACATGTGTACAGTGTATTTCGTTTTTCCCTATTGAAAGGCTATCTGCCCCATAGGATAGAATGGGTGTTTGATTATAACATCTTATAAATATACCTTCCCATTGCGACTAGATAGGAAGATCGAGTTTAGAATGCCTAAACTCAGAATATAAAAATGCATGTTTTAGTAAAGAATATTTTTATATTGGTTGTTTGAAAATACTACTTTTATAAAGTTGGTATTTTCTTGCTTAGCCATTCTGTGTACCTCTGCTGGGTTGTGGATTGACTGGCTGGCTCTGGAGTGATAGGGACTGGGGATGTGCATTCTCTTCAGACAGCTACTTGGGGTGGGTTGAGGTGTGTCCGGTCTTTGCTGGAAGAGTCAGGGCTGGGCTGAATAGACCTGGGCTACATTTAGAGTAGTGGGAGGAGATTGTTTTGGCACCTGAATGGGCCTGGTCTGCTGTGCAGAATGCTGTCTCTACCTCCTGCTGAGAAGCTGGGCCATAGAGGGCCAAATTGGTTTGTCCTAAGCACAGACACTTTCTGCCCAAGAGAACAAAGAGAAATGGAGTATAAATATTGGGGCCCTGACCCCAGCACTTTAGAATTCTTTTGGTACCAAAACAACTGCTAAGAGGAAAACCTGGAGAAACTGTGAGGAGAAACTACCACTTTGCTGTGTGCTTTGCTGTGTTGGGCTGCAATGGTTGCTTCTGTCTTGGGCAGTAAAAGGACTTAACTGAACTTTCTGTAACTTCTTTGTGTGAGTTTCTCCAACGACTTGCCCTCTGTTTAAGAAGTCCCAGGAATAGCAAAGACTTCAAGTTCATCTGCTACGAGCACTTGGAAGTGTGTGTTTTGTGCTGCAACAGAAGAAAAAGCAATCCGACGCTGTCAACGATGTTGAAGCGGAGTCTGTGTCCTGAAGGCACCGCAGAGGGCAAAGCCGTACTTCGCACCTCAACCCTGGTCTCACTGACAAAGCCACTGATGACGCCACCGAGCCGCTGCTTGCACCACGACCTGTGGGCACAGCACTCTGCACCGCCTTGCTTCACCCCGCCGCCCTGGTATCACCGATGATGTCGCTCCACGCTTACATTGACACCGCTGCTTGTATTGTGGTTTGAGGGCACTGCTGGTAAGTTACACAACACACCGCCGCCATCCTGCACCACAGCTTGGCCTGCTGGCAGCGCCATCAACTCCAGTTCGTCAGCCGATTACGCTGCTGCTTACACTGTGACCTGCCAGCACTGCGACGGGCATGGCATCACTTCGCACTGCAGCCCTGGTCTCACCCACGCCACTGGATGACCGTTACCCTGTTGCTGCCTGCACCACGACCTGAGGGCACCACACGCTGCACTTTGCACAGCAGCCCCAAAGCCTTTCGCCGCTCTGACTTCAACCACAAGGAGTTTGATCTGCAACATGTGTGGCTTCAAGGGCCTGATGACTCCTGCACCAGCTTACAGTACGAGACCTGCCGATGCCGGCTCTTCGGAGCTCAACAAGAGGTTGCAGACGCCCTGCATTTCTAAAGGGACTGTTTGCGGGTCTTCTCGACACCGTAGCTGGCCCGTGATATCGCAGTCATCCAGAACTGTTTGTATTTTTTGCTCACAGCACCGTGATAGCCCTGGATGGAGATATCGACTTCAAGGAACTGTAACTCAAGTCTTGTTTTGCTTATTGATATTTCTCCCAACTGTTTGGTGGATTTTTTTTTTTATATATATTTTTATTATTTGAAGAAAAACAAGAGAGTGAGTACATACATCGGGTACCGTATAACAGAGCACATTGCGGAGGTGAACAGGCAAATAGACTAAATAGGTACATATCAATTAAACGATGACCGAGACGTCAACACTAGCAAGTATGTAGCAGGAGTAAGGACATAACAATCCACAACCCGGCTAGGCGGAAACCTTCAGGGCCCGTCCACCCGCAAAATCAGAATGATTATAGCCAGAACACATGACACCCGAAAATGAGAAACAGAGTAGTTCAGGATAATCCACCCACATCTCGTAGAAGAAAGAAAGAAAAGAAGAGAAGGCCATAGAAATAAAATAAAGACAAAACAAAAAACCCCATCCCCCCACCCAGCACCCCTGCAGATGGCTACAGCCCAACCCACTAGCAGCGTGCCTGTCGCCCCAGCTAACTAAGCCCTAAAAGAAGGAAGAAACGGAGGAGGGCATCGTCTATCATATCCCCAGCCCCCTCTCCCCCCGCCCGAACCAAGAATCCCCTGAAGTAAATAAAAAAAAAAAAAAGTGATAAGCTGTAAATTCGTGGCGTAACAGGGGAAACTTCAAATACCGCCCTGCCTTCCATAGATAGTACCATCGCAAACCCCGTGTCCAGCGAGACTCGATGTGAAAATCAGTCTCTCAATCTCAACCTTGTCCCCTTCGAGCAGACACCCGAACCCCTTCCGGATGAATAGCCGCTTCAGCAGGATAGTCAAAACATAAAAAGATCGGAACAGAGTCAAAACCAGGATGTAGCACCGGGTAGAGAGTGCCGATAACTCCACCAGGGTCCGAGACTCCCCTAGCCCTCACGGATGCACAGCGTTGTTGCGACCGCCATCTTAGCGGCCTAGACACACAGGGGAGTAACGCAGGCCCAGGCCGACAATAGCTTCCAGCGTTGGGTTCCGGAAGGGGAGCAGCAGGTAGTCCATCCATAATCAGCAGTAGTCTTAGGCCACACGATCCAGTCACCACTTCGTGTTCTCTCCGTTCAAACGCAACACCGTTCAAAGGCTCCGACACCTCCCACAGCACAGGGTCTGGGTCCCCCGTTGAAGTGGCCATCAAGGGCATCTCGAGTAGTTCCGCTTCCCGCAGTGGAACAGGGTCCGGTCCGCTCAATTCCAGTCAAGCAAGTTATCATTGTGCGTAGGTGTGCATCAATACACTCATGGAATGACCCTATGGCCGCCAACACAGTTAGTAGTGAAGGGACACTACAGGTTCCTTCCGCAACACTGCATTCGGTCTCAATCATAGTGTCGGCTCTGGAGAGCCCCGTCCCTCGGAGGGGAAAACAAGTGGATGCGGAACGGAAGACTGCAGAGGGGGACACTCTGTTGGTGACAATGATGGTCCGGACGCAGCTACCACAGGCGGAGAACCCCACCCGGCGAGCACCCGCCGCTCCCAAAACAGGGCCACCGGGCCAGGAACCCCGGTCCGCTGCTGCAATTATGTGTCGTCACCCCTCTTCCAATGTATATCAAGCACACCAATCGCCGTCCGTAGCGGGTCAAAAGAAAACTTGCCACCTCAGCTGACCGGACCCTGCCACACAACCACGGCCGATGTTGTTCAACTTCAGCCCGGCTGGGCCAGTACTCGAGACCCCGGCTTTCAAGCTGGTGTAGGCCGCAAAGTGCCACACGACGTATCTTTTTCCACCGGAATGGCAGAAATCTCAGGATTGCACCGTTTCGATCCAGACCAGTTCAGACACAAGAAGGATTATTCAGACACAAATTCAGGATATATGACAGGATCTACTGGCAGGAGACGGAGGTCGGCGGAGCCGGGAACTCACGCGGCCATCTTGGTTGCTATCGTAGCTCCTCCCCTGTTTGGTAGATTTTTATTAATTTTGGTCTTGTTTACACAGATAAAATATTGGTTATTTTTATAAAACTGATGTAGTGTCCTTTTGTAGTGTTTTCACTGTATTACTGTTGGTTATGTGCAAATGCTTTACACACTGCCTCTGAGATAAGCCTGACTGCTCGTGCGAAGCTGAGGTGAGCAGGGGTTATTTCAGTAGTGTATCCCCCTTATCCTAGCTAGAAGGAAGGGTCACTATTTGGACAAAGGTGCCAACCATTGCCAACTAGAGACCCCCATTCCCCCGGTTGCTTGCAAAAACCAGGAGGATTATTTTTAAAAATGAAGCCTGTTACACTCATTAAAATAACATGCTACACTATGTGCACCATTTTTACATTTTTAGTATGGTTTTTAGGGGGATATACTACTGATTTCTTTCATTTTCCCTCTTTTAATCTGGAATCTCACAATAAAAGTGAAAGAAGCAAGATGACCTACGAAAATGTTTCAATAAGATTACCTCTAATCACATTTTGTATAGAGGGAGAAAATTAGAACAATTCATGCAGTCATAAGCCATTTTTGCTTCTTTAGTTTTTTATGTTTTCTATGTTTTCTAAGGCAGAGTAGCTTCTATTTTTATAACTCATGTATTCGTATGTAATGCCTATTTTTTCACTTCACCCAAAAAAAAACATCGATCAATATCCACCTTCCCAAATGGGTGAATTTTCATTGATCAAGCTGAAGAATCACAATGGAGTGTTCTGAAGTTTTTTTTGTGTAAAGTATAGTGAAGATTGATCAAATGTCACGTTTTATAGGCATGTAAAACACATTTACATGCATAGGGCCCCAAAAGTTTATGACTTTTGGTATTCACAAAGGTAAGTTATGAGTAGTATCTTTACGTTCGCACTCAGGCTGAGTTTCTGCACTTGGGCAGAATATCTGCACTCGGGGTGGAATCTCACCACCAATGAGCGTGGAGATTTCACTCCACACCCGGAGTGGAATCTCCACACCCGGAGTTGAATTTCCGCACCCAGAGTAGAATTGCTGCACTTGGGGATGATCTCCGCCCTGAATGTGGAGATTCCACCCAGAGTGCAGACGAAAAGATACTACATGTAACTTACCTTTGTGAATACCGAAAAGTAGTACAGTTAGACTTTTGCTCTAAACTGACCTAAAATCTAACTTCACCGTTGTGAATCAGGCCCATTGTGTTTTGTTAACCTCAACAACAATTATTCTTTGTAAGTGCCAATCCAGAAATATTTGTTATCAGGAGATTATACCACGGCTGTACATTTGCCAGGTGTATGGGATCTAGTCATACTCTCCAGTCACGTCTAGTAATTGAGGAGTTGCATTTCCCTATTAATCTTACTAATCTGATTTTATGCAATAAACTATTTGGTTACACCCACTGAATTATTAATGCACATGTACCCTCAGAAGAAGGCCCTCGTTCCATTTGTCGGTTCACATTTTCTAGCTCCTGGTATTCTATTTCTCGCACCCCATATAAAAAGGGCAACCCCACAAAATGAGCCCAGTTTAAACACCTAATTCATTGTGTGCAGACCCCCAACTCAGGACGCCATACCTATTACTGAGTGGACTTCCCTGGATGAGTATTGGGTGAAACTTTTGCTAGTGAAGTCTCCAGACTCACAAAAAAGTTTGACTATTCGATTCCTACATATATATTGTAGAATAGGATACATATTAGGTTAGAACTCAGTAAACATTTCAAGCTAAAAACAAGGTCAATTTATACTTTCAGCTACTACCCACTGGAACAAGGCAATTTTACAATTTGAGATGTAGGATTCGTTTGGGGAAATCAATCCTACTTTGCACATTTTAAAACTCACTCATGAAATATTTGTTTCAATTAGATGTTCTTTATGGAAATATTGAAATAAATAATTCAATTATGTACTTTTCATGATTCACCATTCTCCTAAATGTGGTAGGACATTGCCTATGACCTGTTGTGCCTGATCATTTCTTTTGGCTGACCTTAAGACTAATGGCTCACTCCAGAGTAGGTAGGCACATCCCCTAGGGGCTACTGATTCTGTGGCATTGCTCTTGTCCTCAGTACAAATCAGAAACAGCACTTAACTGATTCTTCAATCATGTTTTGGAGTGTTGTGTGTTTTGTGCATGGGCCATTGTAGTTTTCCCTATGTTAGCCTAATTGTGAATGTTGTAGGCCGAATTTCCTTTTGCACACGTCACTATATAAATACGTTTGCTTTTGTGCGATATAGTATTTTCACACAGAACCTGCAAATGTTTTCGTGTTCTGTTCTTTTCCTGGTATTTAGTCTGAGCACCATAGACAATGCCAAACAACAATGCCCCTTGTTATTCTCTCTGGTCAGACACTAGCACCTAGACATAAAACGAGAATGCAGGTGCTGTTTATGAGTACACATATCTCGTAATATAACTTAGCACAGGAGTCTTAAACACATTCAATGAGTGAAGGTCCTGGGGCAAGATGACTGTTAGCTGAGATGTAGAATGTCCATCTTTGTATGCTACGGTACACGGTCTGCCACTAAACCCAAGTATCTTTGATATATAATCATTTAGCTTCAGTAGAAAGGGTTGGGGAGGTAGGCTAACCTATCTTACAACAAGACGGCTTTTGGTGGTATATGGTTTATTAACCATGCTAACAGTATTTTTGGTATGCATCTGCATTTGTTTTCTAATTGTGACACTAATACTGCATTTTAGAGCACAGTAGTTCAAATAAATATTCTAAACTTCCTTCATGTCTCTTGTTTATCTTATTGTGGACAAGTACGAGTGAGAGAACAAAAGGGTGTGTCATGTTAACGCGATCCCTGAGATGGTCGCGAGTGTTGTGTTCTGTAGTGCTAATTCACTTGTTTCACTGGTAAGATTAGGAGGACAAGTGAGGCACTATAGCTAGTCGAACTAGAGCTCATAGATGCTGAGGTGGTATTGTGACTCAGTCCCATCATGCCGATGTTCTACGGTCCCAGGCATAGTTCTGTTCCTGAGCAGAATCCCCGCACCAGGATTACCCTCCCCTTCTGTGCTCATACCTTCACATTGCCTTAAGGCACACCTGCATCAGGAATGCGTATAATGCATACCTGTGTCTGTTTTGTGATGAAGGATGCTTATGTCCGTGGGTTGATAATCAACCTACATGAATAAAGCCTAAAGGGTATTGTGATTTTGTGCTTAACAAGACTTTAAGGGTCCTCACTTGTGTAACAGACATACCTTTTTCTCTGGTGCTCAATAGTTTTTGTGTATTACAAATGCATGTACAGGGAAGTTGTTCAGATTCCTTCTAACAAGTGTTCGAGTCTTTATGTACACTAGAAGGTGCCAAATACATCCATCATTTCCAACAATGTAGGAATGTAGGATCCTTGTAGCATGGTTACCCCCCACTTGTTGCTGGTGTCAGTGTGTTTTGGACAAATGTATGACACTACAACGCATGCTTTTACAACGCATGCCATTACAACGCATTTTTTACAACGCAAATACCATTACAATGAAAGTTTCTACAACGTATACCATTACAACGCAAAGTAATTTTAAAGGTTGAAAAGTACCATTACAACGAAAATAAATAAAACGCTTACCATTACAACGCAAGAAAAAAATATTATATTTTTTTAAATAATTTTGTAAAATAACTCCTGGGACGGGATGCAGGGAAAATAGGGGTTTTGGGTGGGGAAGTGTATTAAAATGTGGTAATAAACTGAACATATATTTTAATTTAAACGAGCATCTTTACGAATTAATACTCTGGTATTAAATTAAATACTCGAATATTACACTAATTACAAAGAGTATTAAAATTAAAATAATTTTGTAAAATACCTCCTGGGACGGGATGCAGGGAAAATAGGGGTTTTGGGTGGGGAAGTGTATTAAAATGAGGGAATAAACTGAACATATATTTTAATAAAAACGAGCATATTATCAAAATTAATACTCGGGTATTAAATTAAATACTCAAGTATTACAGTAGTAACAAACAGTATTGAAATTTATATAATAATCATTTTTGATATATAATAATTTAAAAACAAAATAAACAAAACATATTAACTGAACTAATCCGGAAAAGAATTACTAACACATAAACATAGCCGCCATTTTAAAAGCAAAGGTAAACACAAGTCCTATTACACTTTTCATGACCCGAACACCAAGCCACTGAAAACAAAATGGAGGAGTAAACGCAATTGAATCGATAAAACACTAACTTTTAAATATGAAATTTAAAATATAAGTTCACACATCAAACGAATCAGAAAAAAACACATATTAAAAGTGTACTTTTTTCAAAATTTATGGCGACACCCACAAAAATGTATAAATACTAGTAAGACACCATTTTGAAGCCAGTGGTTAACTGACTACCAGAGAGAGCAGACTGATTTTCCTGACACACCTACGTTTACCGAGCAACAAAAACTCGCCAAAACCAATACTTCAACTCAGAAAAATTCAAGTAAGTATAAGACATAGCAAATAAATACATAGCATAATTGTGAATAATTTTGAACAATTTTTTTTTTAAATCAATACTTATTTCAGTTTTCAACATACTTGAAAATCGATTCTTCAAATTTGAAAACACAGATAATCTTTTAACGATATTAGTTGTAAGTACATTTATTTAAATACCGTATTTTTTAAATGATATTTTGAACATTAAAATGCTTTATTGTTTAAATGAATATTTAAAATAGACAATATGTAACACGTTTGTATTTTTCCTTAGAAATCAGAAAAAATGTTTTTTTTACTATAAACAATAAATAATAAATCAAAAAATATTTTTATTTCTAAAAAAAGTAAAAATATTTAGTAAGCTAAACAGTTTATTATTTTTGATTTCTCAGCTTACTAAGGGGTCCATTAGGATGTTGGGCGGTGGCGGCGGGGCGGAAAAACAGCTTTTCCCCTCCCGCGACCAGCGGGAATCACGTCCGCCATATTAGTATAGCAAAACATAGGTCATTTCCCATCCGCCGCGGTGCGCTGCGCACCGCCATCAAAGTGCGCCCGCCACCACGGCGGTGGGAGCCAATCGAGACTCTCCGCCGTGCGGAATGACGTCCGCCCGCTCCATAAATTAGGATAGCCCAAACAGGCAGACGCACCGCAGCGGAGACACAGCACAACCAGAAAAGACGGAAAGTCGACAGCGGAGCGCGATCGCCGAGACCTGGTCATAAACGCCATGGACCCAGCCCTCCAAATGCATCCGGTGATGTACCTCCTACAACACTACCGTCAGCGGGCCGCCGCGGAACTACAGAAATACAACACACAACACACAGGCCGACAAAGGGTCCAATCACCACACAGACACCCTGCTGGGGGTTACAAAACATCCACAAGGGCACCCACACATGACCCACCTGACAACAAGGCACCCCTCTGCTTCCGGGACACACACCGACCGCCAACCAGCAACAATGTCCCGGTCCCTGTCACGTCCCCGCCGCGGTCAACTCATGCGCACAATGCAGAAGGCAGGGCCACTCCAAGGCATTGGCAGGGCACAAACACCATAGGGACACACCACCCCCAACCACACATCAACACACACCAGCAAGTCACTGGCCAGCTGTCCATCCTGTGCACCCCCATGCACACCAACAAGCACTGCAACAAGCAAGCACAATACAGACCCTGCACCACACAACACACAACCAGGGAGACAGCCACTGAAGGAGTGGCTGACAAGGAACACACACAACACCAGTGCCACACACACTGAAGGCTGTCAATACTTGCCAGCACATACACACACAAACACACACACACCCTGGGTGTAGCCACAGACACAACACAACACACAGGAAAGCACCAATAGATGCCTGACAAAAACAACACACAAACACTACCGGAACACACACTGAACCCCAACAGAAACAGACATACCCTGTCATCCAAACTGGTGGAAGGCAATGGGAGCACAGACACAACAGGAGAGCACATCATCATCACTCAGGAACAAAACACACACACCATAACACACATCACACAAAAGAAGTGAACCTGCACAGACCCACACTGACACATCAAACCAAGCATAAATGCACATGACATCCCAATCAACAAACACCACAGGACATCAGGGGATGCACATCAGGCAATGCCAAGGCCACATACACACAGCACTGTATGCACAACAAGCAGTCTGTGCACAACAAGCACAACAGCCACACACAGACATGAATGACACAACCTCAACACACACACCACAAACCAGCACTGCACAAATACAACAGCACACACAGGAAGTGAAGGAATACCACAGCCAATACACAGACATCCAATACAACAACAACACATGCACCACTCCGAGATACAAGAGCCCAGCCACCCCAACCAGAGCACTGGGCAGCACACACAGCTGAAGTGCACATGACCAATCCTGAATGACTAATAGCACAAGAACAGCACACATAAACCATTGGGGCAATGTCTAGAGTGGAACAACACTCTTGGCCCAAGAACTGCACCACAAAGCACAGTCACACAAATGAAGTGATTGGTAGGCACACACACATGGAAACCAAGAGGGGAAGAGCTATAGGGCGAGTGTCCATGGCACAGGTGAGAGTGCAGCACAGCAGAGCAACAGGGCCAGTGTCCATGGCACAGGTGAGAGTACAACACAGCAGAGCAATAGGGCGAGTGTCCATGGCAATCAATCAATCAATCAATCAATCATACCATTTGTATAGTGCACTACTCACCCGGGAGGGTCTCAAGGTGCTTAGGGGAAGGGGTATGCTACTGCTCGAACAGCCAGGTCTTGAGTTGTCTCCTGAAGGCGAGATGGTCCTGGGTCAGCCGAAGGTGGATGGGGAGTTCCATGTCTTGGCAGCCAGGTAAGAGAAGGATCTTCCTCCGGCGGTGGCTCTTCGGATGCGTGGTACGGCGGCGAGGGCGAGGCTGGTGGACCGTAGCTGGCGGGTGGGCATGTAGAAGGTCATGCGGTCGTTGAGGTACTTGGGGCCCAGGTCGTGGAGAGACTTGTGTGCGTGTGTGAGGAGCCGGAACGTGATCCTCTTGTTGACGGGGAGCCAGTGCAGGTTCCTCAGGTGGCTGGAGATGTGGCTGCGTCGGGGGACATCCAGGATGAGTCGGGCGGAGGCGTTCTGGATGCGCTGGAGTCTTTTCTGTATCTTGGCTGTGGTTCCGGCGTAGAGGGCGTTTCCGTAGTCCAGTCGGCTGGTGACGAGTGCCTGGGTGACTGTCTTCCTGGTCTCGGTCGGGATCCAGCGGAAGATCTTGCGAAGCATACGCAGGGTGTTGAAGCACGATGAGGAGACGGCGTTGACTTGTCTGGTCATCGAGAGGGAGGAGTCCAGGATTAAGCCCAGGTTGCGTGCGTGGTCGGTTGGCTTGGGTGCGGTGCCCCGGGTTGGGGGCCACCAGGAGTCGTCCCAGGCGGAGGGCGAAGATCCCAGGATGAGGACTTCCGTCTTGTCCGAGTTTAGTTTCAGGCGGCTGTCCTTCATCCACTCGGCGACGTCTTTCATCCCTTCGTGTAGGCAGGTTCTGGCGGTGTCGGGGTCTCTGGTGAGGGAGAGGATCAGCTGGGTGTCGTCGGCGTAAGAGATTATGTTCAGGTTGTGCTGGCGTGCGATGGCTGCAAGAGGTCTCATGTAGACGTTGAAGAGGGTGGGGCTGAGTGAAGATCCTTGCGGAACGCCGCAGATGACTTCGGTGGCCTCTGAGCGAAACGGGGGGAGGCGGACTCTTTGTGTTCTTCCGGCGAGGAACGAGGTGATCCACTCCAGTGCCTTCTCTTGGATACCGATGTTGCTGAGGCGCTGGACTAGGGTGCGGTGGCAGACAGTGTCGAACGCAGCGGAGAGGTCCAGGAGGATGAGGGCCACTGTTTCCCCCTTGTCGAGCAGGGTCCGGATGTCGTCGGTGGCTGCGATGAGGGCGGTCTCGGTGCTGTGGTTGGCTCTGAAGCCGGACTGCGAGTGGTCGAGGGATCCGTTCGTCTCGAGGAAGGCGGCCAGCTGTCTGTTGACGATCTTCTCGATGACTTTAGCAGGAAAAGGGAGGAGCGAGATGGGGCGGAAGTTTTTGAGGTCGGTGGGGTCCGCTGTTGGTTTCTTCAGGAGGGCGCTGAGCTCGGCGTGCTTCCAGCTCTCCGGGAAGGTGGCGGTGTTGAAAGAGGTGTTGATGATGTTCCGGAGTTGGGGTGCGATGGTGGAGTCGGCCTTGTTGAAGACGTGGTGTGGGCAGGGGTTGGTCGGTGATCCGGAGTGGATGGTGTTCATCGTGCGGTCCTCAGTGGTCACCGTGGTCCAGGTGCGGAGGGTGGGGGTGGTGGGGGGCGTTGGTTCGACGGTGGGGTGCATGGATGGTGCGCTGAAGCTGTTGTGGATGTCGGCGATCTTGCGGTGGAAGAACGAGGCGAGGGAGTCGCAGAGGTCTTGTGACGGGGTGATGTTGTTGGTGCCGGTGCTGGGGTTGGAGAACTCCTTGACGATGCTGAAGAGTTCCTTGCTGTCGTGGGTGTTGTTGTCCAGTCGTTCCATCAGGGATTTCTTCTTGGTGGTGCGTATAAGCTGGTGGTGCTTGCGGGTGGCATGTTTGAGGACGGTCATGTTGTCGGTGGTCCGGTCGAGGAGCCAGGCTTTCTTGAGGGTGCGGCAGGTCTTCTTGGAGTCCTTGAGTTCGTCGGTGAACCAGGATGCCTTCTTGCTTCTGGGTCTACTGGGAGGGTTCTTCAGTGGTGCGAGGTCGTCAGCGCAGGCGGCCAACCACTGTGTGAAGTTCCGGGCTGCTTCGTTGGGGTCCGTTGCGCTGGCGGGTGGGTTCTGGCTGAGAGAGGTGGTGAGCTGCTCGGTGGTGATCTTACTCCAGCTTCTGTGGGGAATCTGAAGCGGGTGGTGGTGGGTCGTGGTTCTTCTGAAGCTGAAGTGGACGCAGCTGTGGTCAGTCCAGTGGAGTCCGGTGGAGTGGCTGAAGGTGATGTGCTTGCTGGATGAGAAGACGGGATCAAGCGTGTGGCCGGCGTAGTGGGTGGGGGTGTTGACCAGTTGCTTGAGGCCGAGGTTGGCGAGGTTGTCCAGCAGGGCGGCGGTGTTGCGGTCCTTGTTGTTCTCCAGATGAAAGTTGAGATCTCCAAGGAGGATGTAGTCAGCGGAGGGGAGGGCGTGCGGGCTGATGAAGTCCGTGATGTCTTCGCTGAATTGTGTGCGTGGTCCCGGGAGTCTGTAGACGAGGGTGCCTCTGAGGGTCGTCTTTGGGTCAGTGTGAATCTGGAAGTGGAGATGTTCGGCTGCGGCGAAGGTGTCGATGGAGTCGGTCGTGATGCGGTTGGTGTTTCTGTGGACGATGGCGATGCCTCCTCCGGTCTGGTTGACGCGGTCCCTCCTGATGATCTTGTACCCGTCCGGGATGGCGATGTCGGGTGCAGAGGAGGCGTTCATCCAGGTTTCCGTGAGGAAGGCGACGTCCGGTGATGTTGCGTCGAGGTTCCAGAGTTCCACGGCGTGTCTGTGGACGGAGCGGGTGTTGATCAGGATGCACTTGAGGTGGTTGCTGCTGGTGCTTGACTTGGCGGGTGCGGTGCAGGTTCGGAGGCAGGTGAACTTGCAGGTACAGCAGGTGAAGGGTCCGTGGGTGCGTCTCGGGGTGGCTCGGCAGCAGGCGGGGTTCCGGCCGGCATTGAGTGCGTTGAGAGTGGTGGCGTCGTAGGTCAGTCGGGTAGTCTTGCATCGGCGGTGGGAGCCAGGGGTCCTGGCGCTGGGCGCGGTCCAGATGCGGACGGGCGCAGACGGGCTTACCTTTGGCGCACCTTCGGCGCCCGCTGCGCGTCAACGCTGCGCGTGGGAGTGGGCATCATAAGTAATGCGCCAGGAGGGCGGGTCAGCTGGGTGGCGGGAGCGGGGCGGCGAATGGGCAGCGGTGGGCGGGGCCGCCGGGAGGCAGCGGCGGGAAGAAGGTGCGGGCGGCTCGGCGGTGTCGCTCAGGCAGGCAGGCAGGCAGTCGGCGTCAGCGGGAGCAGGAGGGGGCGACCAGGCCAAGGTAAGGCGCTATGGCACAAGTGAGAGTACAGCACAGCAGAGCAACAGGGCCAGTGTCCAGGGCACAGGTGGCACAGCAAGTACATGAGAGGCTGCACAGGGGAGAGTACAGCACAGCAGAGCAACAGGGCCAGTGTCCATGGCACAGCTGAGAGTACAACACAGCAGAGCAATAGAGCGAGTGTCCATGGCACAGGTGAGAGTACAGCAAAGCAGAGCAACAGGGCCAGTGTCCAGGGCACAGGTGGCACAGCAAGTACATGAGAGGGTGCACAGGGGAGAGTACAGCACAGCAGAGCAACAGGGCCAGTGTCCAGGGCACAGGTGGCACAGCAAGTACATGAGAGGCTGCACAGGGAGAGTACAGCACAGCAGAGCAATAGGGCGAGTAGCCATGGCACAGGTGAGAGTACAGCACAGCAGAGCAACAGGGGCAGTGGCCAGGGCACAGGTGAAAGTACAACACAGCAGAGCAATAGGGCAAGTGTCCATGGCACAGGTGAGAGTACAACACAGCAGAGCAATAGGGCGAGTGTCCATGGCACAGGGGGGAGTACAGCACAGCAGAGCAACAGGGCCAGCAACACACCCAGGTTGTAAACAATGTTCAGGAATAGCACACCTGTATGAGAGACAGGCGTATGAGGGGGATGTCCATTCACTCCTAGCTGTCATGCGGAGTTGGACCTGGCTGTGTTTCGGGGACACCAGGCCCACTTGAGTGGGGTGACAGAGCCCCAGGTGATGTGGGACTATCAGTGGCTTGGCAAGCTGGAGGGCTGTGTGGACCAGGTGGCATAGTGGCACGTGGAGGTGGAGTCATGGCGACCTCAGACACAGTGTGGGTGGGAGAGCTTTGAGGGGCCCTTCCACTTTTTGGGAAGATGAAATGCCTTCCCTGTCTTGGGGTTGATGGGAAGTGGTGATGACACAACAGGCGTACACACCAACTGTCCCACATCAGGTGCAGTCACTGGCACTACCTCTGGTGATGTGCTGGATCCTGCGGTACGCTTTGTCTGGCTACGCCTCTGGACCACCTTCCCCTCTTTGCCAGGTGTACCCCCTACAGTGCCATCCTTTGCCTTTTTCTCAGGGGTGGTCTTTACAGTGTCCTCCTTTGCCCTTTTCTCAGGGGTGGTCTTTACAGTGCCCTCCTTTGCCTTTTTATCAGGGGTGGTCTTTACAGTGCCCTCCTTTGCCTTTTTCTCAGGGGTGGTCGGGGTGGTCTTTACAGTGCCCTCCTTTGCCTTTTTCTCAGGGGTGGTCTTTACAGTGCCCTCCTTTGCCTTTTTCTCAGGGGTGGTCTTTACAGTGCCCTCTTTTGCCTTTTTCTCAGGGGTGGTCTTAACGGTGCCCTCCTCCACCAGCTTCACTGGGCTCGGAATTGGGGTTGATGTGGTGGGGGGATGTGTACCCTTGCAATACAACACCTCCTCAGTGGGCACAGACACTGCATGGGTAGGTCTGTGTGAAGTTTTAGTGACAGGAGAGTCTTTTGCTGGTGATGCCTCTGCGGCATGGGAGCCGATTGTCTGCCTCATTGCTCTCTGGCCTTGCTCTTCCCTGACTGGCTCTCGTCTGTGCATTCTGGGGTGGCCCAGCTCTTCTGTGGGGATGGTGTCTGTGGGCGGGAGTGTTTGGGTTGTGTCTGTTTTGTGCTCCTTGTGCTGTATCGTCTCTGTGACACAGCCGAACCCTGATCACTGTCATCTGATGTGGGCACTGACTGGGGGGTGGACAAAGGCACCTGAGGTTGAATGGGAGCATGTGCCTGTTGAAGGACAGAGGTCACTGCAGATGACAACGCCTGGACTGTATGGTGTAGCCCACCCACGTCAGAGTGTATGCCCTCCATGTATGCAACCACCTGGCCTAATTTCTTGTCATGGTCGCTGAAGGCATTGAGCAGGGCGGTCTGGCCCACACAAAGCTGGCGCAGGAGCTCTACAGACTCTACCCTTAAACATCAACCCAGGGACCTGCGGTGGGTAGTTGTAGAAAGAGTGGTTGGGGACCAATTCAATATGGAAAATAGGTTACTCAAAAAAGAGGCACGTTGGATTTTTCAGGAGGGTATTGATCAAACAGGACTGAATGATGTATGAATAGGATATCCTCCATTTAAGACTGTTAGGGATATCTCCAATCAAGCCCATACACTTGGTGACAAACAAGAAATATGTGCATTTTGGGACCCGATATGAAGCTATGTCAATATATCTATCTATGCAAATAGAATCATCTATGGTATGACACAATGGATACAAATCTGGGGAGTTTCTGAATACGTGACAGACCACAACTCAATATGTCTGCATACTGAATGCAATTCTTAGACAGACAGGCAGACAGGAGTAGATAATCACGGGATACAGGACTACATTGTTAGCCTCCGATACTCCTGTAGACACTCCTTTCATTAAGACTTAAAGGAGGGGTACCTTCGACATACCTAATTTAATCTGATGTAAAGAATGAGTTTTATATACGATTATTCATAATTGAATAAAAATCCCCCATATGTATTGTAATATTTAATGATTCATCGGGGTGCTTAGGAAACATATATTAATATTAGCAATACTGACTGGTTTATACACAGCTATAGTTGCACGTTCCTAGATGGTCCCCGCTGTAGACAGAGCCACGCCTTCCAAAACGCTACGTGCGCCAGTAATGGGCGGAACGTGAAACGCTGATTACAGTGATAGTGCCGGACAACTTTAATAGCAGGACGGACACGCACAGTGAGCACAGGGGGTTGAGCGGAGGCCATAGACCTGCACAGAGAGGTAAGAGTGTGAGAATTGTTTAAGTGGAGGACTCTTTCGTGAGTTTCAGGGGGCAAAGGATGTAAGTCTCGATGTGCAGGCGTGGTTACGCTGCACTAGAGAGAAACGCATGCCGGATGCCCGACTTACTGACTCGTATTTTTTAAGACCTATACAGGGAGACCCATGAAATGGGGCCGGTAAGCGGCTTTCTGATTGTGGCATAGGATTGAAATTGGCTCACAGGGTCCCCGATTCGAGTCATAGAGATATTGACATTGACAACAGCTACTAAGGGATATACTGCATGAATGGCATATAAAACCTTTTTGCGTTCCTTCAATTAAAACGAACATGGATTAAATAGTACTTCTCTATGGTTCATTATATTGGAGAATCTCACCATGTATGTTGTTTTATGTTGCAGACTGACCCAAGGCAGTTTTCCGGTGTATATACAGATAGCAACGAACATCGGAGTTTTAATTTCTTCTACGGGGGCGCTGGTACACGTATGAACAGCAGCTACCTGGTAAATACCGAAGAGGTTATATACAGCAGAGATTTGTCCAATCTACATCTATTGTGACGATGCCCAATCCCTATATATATGTGTCCATTGAATGTGTTGTGAGTCGAGGTTTTTAAGATGAGTAACATAATTATGTGGTATATGTGTTGTTTCTGTGTAACCATAGGTACAATAAAAGGAGAAAATAAGGTGCAGACCCAAACCCTGATGAAGTTGCCGGTAAATTTAGATAGGCAATGAAACATGTTGGTTTTAACATAGCGGGCTCACTGCAAGGAATAAAAATATTACAGCCAGTGCAGCCGAGCTATTTTTAATTGGTTGGTGTTTCCAAAACCTATGTTTAGAGTTTGGTACACTTTTGGGTCATTAGCACTTTGGCACTAATTGTTATTTTTGGCTTTAGTTGCACTATCTTTCGCTCTTCCCTATATTTTTTCTCCCTTTTTTTGTTCCAAGTTGGCAGTAGCTGATGATGAGAACGTGAGGACACAGGCGAATACCAGTCTGTTTGTTCCTCCCCCGGGTGTTGCTCCCGTGAGGCACTGCCAACTTCCCCACACTTTTTTCTGAATTGGAGAGGTGTTTTCACGGTTGTTACAGTTCTACACATATACAGATTTTACACATTATGAAGTATGACCTGGTAGTATACATAAGGGACTGTACAAAGTTGTCTACCCTGGTCGATATCCTAAGTAGGTATCTAGTAATTTGTTTTGGAAGATAGGTATCTTTACATAATACAGGGGCAGGTCTATTTGTGGTGTAAGTAGGTTGAGTGGGGGGTGACCTGTTTAAACCCCTTCTTCCCCCTTTGGCTCCTATTGGTTCATAGGGTGGACAAAGGCACCTGAGGTTGAATGGGAGCATGTGCCTGTTGAAGGGCAGACGTCACTGCAGATGACAACGCCTGGACTGTACGGTGTAGCCCACCCACGTCAGAGTGTATGCCCTCCATGTATGCAACCACCTGGCCTAATTTCTTGTCATGGTCGCTGAAGGCATTGAGCAGGGCGGTCTGGCCCACACAAAGCTGGCGCAGGAGCTCTACAGACTCTGCACTGAGGGCAGCAGGGGTGACAGGTGCAGGGGCAGCGGTGCCAGGTGTGAATGTGATTCGACCCCTCTTACTGACACGGATACGGGCAGCACCAGAGGAAGTGGATGGGAGGCTGGCCACCCGGCCGCTGTGTGGTAGATGATGACGCTGACTCCCCATCCCATGTGCCTGACAACATGGCTGCATCACCGCTGGCATCAGATGATGTAGTACTCTGTGTCTCAGCCACGGATTCCTCCTGTCCCCCTCAGATGCGCTGGTGAGCTCTGTGTCACTGGCCTCCGGTGCAGCTGTAGTGCTACTCACGCCACCACGGGTTTCTGGCTCCTGTTCCTCCGTGGTCTTTTGCGAATCTGCATGAGAACGGGATACAGGGTTGTGTAAGTGTCTTCATCTGGTCACACAAATTACAATCAATGCAATACAGGAGAGTCCAAAATCAACATGGTAACCACCACACCCTGCAATCACATTGCAGCAACACACAACATAGACCACAGCAGTGCCTGTAACGCTGAATATCTGCCATAACTGAGCCATGTTGATGCCACACAGCACTACACCCTGCCCGTAGATGAAGTGTACCACACACACAACTTGGCCTGCCCACACCTTGGGACATGAAGAGAGTACAACACTCATTACCACTGACAGACCTTCAGGGAACAGGAGGGGACAACACACACACTATTAAGACATGACAGTCCACTATGCCAAGTGGGCCATACCAATCACCATGTGTTACTCTGGAGCACATTGTTGGCAGATGTGTGTGCCTCAACGATCATGGTGCATGCAAAGCAGGCATACATGAAGTCACACTCAGTAAGTGTACACTGCTGTTCACCCCCTAATAGATACCCCACACTATCCCAATGCTGAATGGCCACGTGGAGCCTAACACATCTGGCACTGAGAAAGTACAGCAGGGAGGATCTGCTTAGTAAGGCCAGGGTGGCCCAATGCCTGATACTAGCACACATCACAGCAGCCACTCACATGACACAGCACAGCACAGCAACACACGCACATCACATGGGGCACCGCAGCCACAGGCCCTGTACACATGCATCCACTCCCAAACAAAGTCACCCTCCCCAAATACTCACCACCCCTGCTTTGCTGCTGATGCTCCTTCAGATGTGCATCCAGGTCTGGATGAGTCACTGCCAAGATGCGGCCCATTAGTGGAGTCATTTTCATTTCATAAAGCTTTATTCGGAACGTTAAAAAACATGTCCATAAAAGCACATACATTTACAGATACAAGCATTTCTTTAAAAAAGAAAAGAAAAACACATAATACATATATTATCCAGAGGGGGATGGAATAAATATTTAAAAAAGCTTAAAAACACATACTTTTCCTTGCGATAATTGATTTAAGCAAAAATGTAGCAGTAAAAAAGCAAATGTCCTGGTTGTGCAAATTAAAAAGCAGTTTCATAGAGTCCGTGATTGTTCTCACTCCAAATCTTTTCAACATTGGCTTTAAATAAAGTTTCCGTAATTCACTATACAATTTGCATGATAAAAGAAAGTGCTTAGTGCTCTGTTCCGTTTCATTGTCACAAGCACAGGGTCCTGTAGGACGCAATTTAATATCTGGGCACGCAACAAGATAATGTACTGTTCCCATCCTCATTCTGGTTAGTACAAACTGATGCGAAGCTCTGGTTACCTGTGACAAGTACGGATGAAATCCAATAAAATCATTCATGCTATTGTACAGTATACATGTGGATAATTTAGAATCCTCAAGACAATGCCTTTCATTGCAATGATTCAAGAAAGTTATTTTCATATCTAATTTGGAGATATCGGAGGCACTGTATGGATCATTGATCACATTAAGTCCATAGATCTTTAGGAAGCATTCAATAATGTATCTAATCCACGGGATTTTAAGATGCTGGTCCAAAGAAAGGCAATCCTCAATAATAGCTCTGTTCAATGAGGTGCCATCGCTCAACCAAATAGAGCGCCACAATAGTAGTGGTCTCAACAAAATCATGTCATTTAAAGGTTGAGACCCTGTTTCCTTGTGAACCAAGGTGTTGGAGATAGATTTGGGTAGACACAGGAGTCTTTTCAGGAAGTTATTCTCTTCTACCTGAAGGCTCCCTGCTGGTGACACGCCCCATACACCTGCCCCATAAAGGGCTACAGAAAGACATCTGGATTGATAGATTTTTAACATGTCTTTGATGCGTCTACTCCCCAGCTTCTTGGCAAATACAAAAACCCCATTAGCGCTCCTGATCATCTTTGTTTTAACAGATTTATGTTCGATATCCCATCGACCTTTATTCGAAAAATTAATTCCCAGGTAGCAGAAGTTTTCAACTTTTTGGACCGGTTCACCATCTATAAAATAATGGGATTTATTTTTCATTTTGGCTCGACCAAGCCCACACTCCATCACATATGTTTTGGATTTATTAATCACCAGTTTCCTATCTTTGATGAACTGCACAAAGCTGTCCATCAAACGTTGAAGACCTAAGGGGGTCCTAGACAGTAGCACGGCGTCATCCGCATAGAGTAACACGGGTATGTTAAGATTGTTAACTCTAGGGGTATCCGCCGTGACTGTCTGCAGGACAGAATCCATCTCATTTATGAAGAGGGTGAAAAGCAGGGGTGCTAGAACACACCCCTGTCTAATTCCCCTCCCGATCCTGAACTTAGTCGTACACTCCCCATTAGGTCCATATCGGACACTGGTACTGAGCTTTTCGTATAGGCGGGCTAGGAAATGAATAATACCTTTGGGAGCCCCCATTTCTATCAGTTTGGCCCATAGTATAGCGTGGTCTACCATATCAAAAGCGCTGCTTAGGTCAGCAAAACATAAGTAAAGCGACCCTTGTTTGGCCTGGGTATATTTCCCTACCAAAAGCTCTAAATTCAGACACTGCTCAATGGTGCCACGCCCTTTTCTGAACCCATACTGACAATTAGTTAAAATCTCATTTGTTTCTGCCCATTCCTCTAATCTTACTAAGAGGACCCGACTCATAATTTTGACAGATGAGTCCAGTAAAGATATTGGTCGGTAATTCTTGGCATCTGCCCGGTCACCTTTTTTATAAATAGGAACAATTATTGATTCCTCCCAAGTAGACGGTATTTTACAGCAAATAGCTGCATTGAAGATTTTCGCCAACAATGGGCCCCAAATCTCCGGTGCAGTCTTGTACACGTCTATGGGTACACGTCTATGGGTACTCCATCGGGGCCTTTCCTCCCTTACTGGCTCTAATACTGACCATAACCTCATCTATGGTGATGTTTAAGGCTGTAATAGGCCAGCCTTCTCCATTGGGGACAGGTCTATTACTCGTATCAAAAATAATAGAAAAATGTTGGATCCAAGATTCCATACTCACATTTGATGTGAGTTCTGGAACCTTTTCATCTTTTAGGAATTGGCTATTTACCGTAGACCAAAACAGAGTGCAATTCTTCAATTCTGCTGCTTGGTTCAAATTGTCCCACGCTTCCTGCTGTAATTCGGTTTTTCTACGTTTAAGGATCAAATTATAATCCTGCCTAAGATTAATCACCATGCTCCTATCTCTTGGTTTAACTGCCAAGGCATTTTTAAGATTCCTTCGGGCAATAGTGCACGCATGATCAAACCACCCCCTTTTGTATCTATCGTTGTTCCCAACCTTTTTGGTAAACTTCTTATTGATGGTTGAATTAATTCTATCAAAGTGGTCGATACTGCCGACCGAGGTGTTATCCTGTTCTAGAATTGCCGTAATATCTATTAGACAACTTGTGATGATAGCCCCAGATGTTAAATCCGCTTTGTCTCCCTTCCACCTCAACCTATGACCATTCCGCCTATGAGGTTCAATATTAACAATACTACCTTGTTCACATATAGGGGCACGGTTCCGTATTATTACATCAGTAGTTAAACAGTTATGATCACTTAGCATGACATCAACCACCTTGATCACAGAACACAACGGGATAAGGGTTGAGGACATGCATATAAAATCAATAATAGTATTAGCGCCCCTTCCTTTAAAAGTCGGTATATTCTCGCCCTCATCATTTTTGCCATTATCCATAATTTCCATATCATGGTCTATCAAGAAGTTATTCAGGGTTTCTCCATAGGAGTGATGGGGAAAGTGGACTTCAGCATCCCCCAGACGATTATACACACCACATAACTTCTGAGATGATAATGGGCATACTGAGACATTAAAATCCCCCACAAAAATAAATTCAAAAACACCATTAAAATTATTGATACAATTGGTCAATGCCCTATCTAATTCATTAATAGCAACATGTCTAGTGCCATCAAATATGTTATTGTAGAAATTAATCAAAAGTATATTTCTACCCGCTTCTTGTGCTAGCCATAGAATTTGTGAATGGGCCCCCACTTTTACATATTTTTTCACCAGAATAGGCAACTTTACTGAAATCAGCATCAGCAACCCTCCTTTAGCTCTGCCGTGGGTTGAGGCCAAGGCAGGAAGTTCATAGGATACAAAGCCATCAATGCCCTTAAAGTTTTTACACCAGGTTTCCTGAAGGCAAATGATGTCAAATAAATTCACAAAATCTTTCCATCCCAACATATCCTCCTTGGCAACTAGGCCGGCAATATTCCAACTGGCAATGTGGCAAGTTACTCTATCACTCTCATGGCTAATAATAAGCGGTTCATCACTAGGTATGGACATGTTATCCTCTAGATTAAAAAGCTCTATGTTATGCATTGTATTTGAGACATCTCCCCCTACTAACGTACACTCTACAATCACTTTATCATCTGGTTCATTCACGAGCGTAACTACTTTTCCGCAATTATTACTAGGAACATCCCCCCGGGAGGGGTCAGTCTCATGTCAATCATTCTGATCCAGAAAGCTCAACGACTGATACCTGTTCTGAATAGGGACTTGGTAGACCATCCCATTAACAGGCGGAGAGATGATACCATAGTTGGTAAAAGGATTGGGGGTGTAAGCTACAAATTTGTTCCCCAAATTGTTCCTACCTATCGCAGAACTCATCGCATGCATCTGCGGGGTTGATGTACCATCATAGAAACCAGGACGGGAATTAGGCAACACAGGTCTATTTACAAAGGGTGGATAGGTGAAGTTACTTGTTACCCCCTCCCCGCAATTAACAGAGGGCGGCCTGCTAAGATGGTTATAAAAGTAGCCCAGAGGTCTAGCAACTACATCTGTCTCTGACTGCGTGAGTGAGGCTGCTCTAAGGAGAACAGTCGCAACGTGTTGCGGATGTTTAAAATTAATAATCACGCAGTCCCCCCCGCATGTTTTTCTTGTATTACCGATCCAATTGACTCTTCTGATCGAAACAATTTGATCAGAGTAGCCAACTGGAAAACCACAGTGGCGGTTTAACCAGGAAATTGTTTTATTCATCAGAGATTCTGCTGACTCCTGGATAATAGGGACCTGGGTTAAAATCGGAACATTAGTTAGTACCACTACATAAGGTACACATTCAGGTGGAAGGTCAACTGGACGCCTACATATCCGCATGGGTACACCATTCGTTCCCCTTGTTGCAGCAGGCAAAGATAAACCAGCTGCTACCGGAGCTGCCTTTACACTATTTCGGGCCGGTATAGGTCTAACATCATTCGGTAAAATACCCGACCCTGAGCTTGAGCTTGTCGACCCAGCGCTTAATTGCTGTAAAGGTCGGCCTGCCTCCTGAGCTATCATATGGCTAGGTGTAGGTGTAGGTGGTTCATTGGGCTGTTGTTTCCTAGTATTAGAGGACGGGGCACTATTAGTAGGTCGTAATTGTGATAGCGCCCTGTTAGTAGTAGATACAGTGGTTGCACACGCCGGCATTTTGAAATTAGATATAGATTTTTCCAATTTGCCGGCATGCTGGTCCACCGCAGCCCTTAATCTTACTACTTCTGCCCGCAGATCATCGATTTTAATTAACAGGGGGTCTACTACCCTATTAAATTTATCGTAAATACTACTCAGTAACAGGTCAATTTGGTCAGGCATAATAGAAACAAAATTGTCATTTGATAATGACCCCATTTCATCGGCACTCTCCTTATGTATGGCATCTTTTCTATTCTTTCTGTTAGAGTAATTTTCCCGCTTAGGTGCCATTTTTTTACAGGCTCGCATAAATTTAGTAGCCCTAACAGATGGCTGTGGTGTACCTTCGGGATTCTCACTTGGATCATCTTCCACCCTGATTGAATTATCTAATGCCGTGGTTAAATCAACATCAATGTTATCATGCTCCGCTAATACAACAGTCTCGCTGACAATGTCAGTATCTGCAATATTTACATCTGTAGATGAAGTCGGTGAAAGGTCTGGAACAGTACTTTTCCCCAATGATTTCCTTCTGTCACAATTAATTCTGGAAACTACTTTTAGCAAATAGTTATCGGGTAAGGTAGTTTGGACAGACATTTTAGGGTTGATCAGGTGCCTCAAATAATTGTTATTCAATAAAAACAAAGTTTGATATGTAATAATCACCTACGGGTTCTCAGCGGACAAGCCAAGGGGGGTGGCCCGGCCCGTCCTTGATCGTCCCCGGACGGCCACAGACGGCCCCGCCCTTGTCCCGGGCTTCTCCCGCGCGTGGCGAGAGGGGTGTCAGCCCTTTTCAAGCGCCTCCTGGCGCTCCCGGCGCGTCACGGGCGCGCTTGCCCCAGAGGATGCTGGGCAATGTGGTCCGGTTCGCGGATCCGCCTCCCGCGTCTCCCGCTGCCAAGCCGTTCACCTCACGGCACCGCCCGATGGCGTGGCGGTCAGGTAAGTGGTATGCTGGTGTTCCCCACAGGGCTCCCGGGGGTCAGCCCTTTTCAAGCGCCTCCTGGCGCTCCCGGCGCGTCACGGGCGCGCTTGCCCCAGAGGATGCTGGGCAATGTGGTCCGGTTCGCGGATCCGCCTCCCGCGTCTCCCGCTGCCAAGCCGTTCACATCACGGCACCGCCCGATGGCGTGGCGGTCAGGTAAGTGGTATGCTGGTGTTCCCCACAGGGCTCCCGGGGGTCAGCCCTTTTCAAGCGCCTCCTGGCGCTCCCGGCGCGTCACGGGCGCGCTTGGCCCAGAGGATGCTGGGCAATATGGTCCGGTTCGCGGATCCGCCTCCCGCGTCTCCCGCTGCCAAGCCGTTCACCTCACGGCACCGCCCGATGGCGTGGCGGTCAGGTAAGTGGTATGCTGGTGTTCCCCACAGGGCTCCCGGGGGTCAGCCCTTTTCAAGCGCCTCCTGGCGCTCCCGGCGCGTCACGGGCGCGCTTGCCCCAGAGGATGCTGGGCAATGTGGTCCGGTTCGCGGATCCGCCTCCCGCGTCTCCCGCTGCCAAGCCGTTCACCTCACGGCACCGCCTGATGGCGTGGCGGTCAGGTAAGTGGTATGCTGGTGTTCCCCATGTCATGTTCCCCATGTCATGCTGCGCCGTGCCAAACGCCCTGTGCGTGGTACCATCCCCAAGGTCATCTCTGCCACTTGCTTTGCCAGCCGGCTGCTGTCGTCCCAGCTCTTGTGACAGTGGGTGCGTCGTCTGTTGGATACCCCCAGGGCGCACACCTTTGCTGCAATGGCCCTCCACACGGCCTTACGCTGGTGTACCTTGAGCTGCAGGTATGAGAGTAAAGAAGGGTAGAAGACCAGTTACACAGTGTCATGTACCAACATCTATCAGTACAGTAGCAAGACAGACTCAGGACCAATTGTAACCTCCCTCCCTCCAAAACTTGGGGACCCCTCGCAAGGGCACACTGCATGGCCCAAACAGATGTGATTGCATGCACACATTGGGCCGTAGAGGGTCCCTGATAATGTCACACACATGCAGGATGCACATACACTATATGCATCAACAGAAGTGTGTTACTGTGCAAGTGTACATGACACAGATGGGGCATATCTACTCTTCAGTGTGAAGGGACTGGAGCAAGGAGCATGTAAGTTTGGTGATGTTTTCTCGTTTGGTTGGGCAGGCACTGGGTCTAGTGTTTGGGTCACACAGTCAGACAACAGGGGCACACAGAAACATTCACACAAGCAATTGCTGTCCTGGCACCTAAATGGCTAACATCCGGTGGCTCTGTATGGCTGACAATGTAACACACCCCACTCACACATACAAGTGCAGGCAGGGAAAAGACTGACATTGGGACACACACACTCGCTCGCCCTGGAGACAGCTTGTCTGTCAGTGTTTGACACAACCCCACACCCTCAGGCATCTACTGCAGCAGCACAGCTACATGTTTGACACCCCCATGCCCTACAGCTACCTTCATGGTGACTTACCACTACATTGGGACCACCAAACAGCCTTGGGTACTGTGCCAGCACCTCGTCCACAAGGACCTCCAGCTCCTCGGTTGTGAATGGAGTGGCACAGATCTTCTCTGTCCATGCCATCCCTGTGGACATGGAACACCTGTGGTGGAAGTGACTGGCGAGGGGTCCCAGGCAGCAGGCACTTCAGGCAGCAGCAGGAGAGGGTCCCAGGCAGCAGGCACTGCAGGCAGCAGCAGGAGAGGGTCCCAGGCAGCAGGCACTTCAGGCAGCAGCAGGAGAGGGTCCCAGGCAGCAGGCACTGCAGGCAGCAGAGAGTCCCAGGCAGAAGGCACTTCAGGCAGAAGCAGCAGAGAGTCCCAGGCAGCAGGCACTTCAGGCAGCAGCAGAGAGTCCCAGGCAGCAGGCACTTCAGGCAGCAGCAGGAGAGGGTCCCAGGCAGCAGGCTCTGTGAGCAGTGGAAATGTGTGGCTCACTCCCACTGATTTATAGCCCCCTGTGGTTGTTTTGTTGTCCAGGTCTGCCTCTTTCAAAAGCATCCAATGACCGCGTCCGCGGTGGCGGAGCACACGTACCGCGATTTTCAAATCTGCATCATGCCACCGCAGACATCGCTCCCATTGGCTGTAGGCAATGCTCCATGGCGGTGATGCACCGCAGGTGCCCGGGGTGCGCTACCGCGTAGGTGCATCATTCAATAGCATCCAATGACCGCCTCCGCGGTGGCTGAGCACACGTACCGGGATTTTCAAATCTGCATCATGGTACTGGTGGTGGTGGTGGTGGCGGTGGTGGCAGCGTTGGAGGCAGAGGCCGTGACTGCAGGGGTCTGCTGTGCTGTTGTTGCAGCAGACGTGGTGGTGGGAAGGATGGGGGTCTGGGACCTGTTGGGCCTTGGCACACCAGATGGGCCGGCCTGGACCTCATCGTCCAAACTGTCCTGGGAGTCAACATCAGAGAGTCCATGTTCCGGGGTTGGAGACTGGCTCTGCTTTTCGTTGTTGTGGTCCTCAGTAGTGAGTTCTTCATCACCTGTGGATTAGATGAGGAATGGTCAGTGTTGTGCACTGTGCAAGTATTGTGTCAGCTGCGTGTCAACGACTGTCTGTACACTGCACAATTGTGAAGTCTCCACTAGTATTATTCATTGCAACACTGTGTGTACTTTCATGGTGCAGAGGGACATCATTTACTCATACATGCCAGGTGTCAATGCATTGCATGCAATTGGTGCTGTGTGTAGGGATGCAGATCTCCCCCACACACACACCCAGAACAGTAAAGATGGCTACCAACCTGTAAGTTTGTTTTTGAACAGTGCAATGGCTAACCCATGCTTCTGGGTGGGGAGGCCTCTATCCTGCTCAGCTGTGAGACAGGGGGCATGGTGGGAGTGGTAGTGCAGGCCTCCCTCCAACAGACAGACATCACAAGCAAGATAGCTACCTACCTGTTAGGTGAGGGTGAACAGTGCAATGGCTAACACATGTTCCTGAGTGGGGGAGGCCTCTATCCTGCTCAGCTTTGGGACAGGGGACATGGTGGGTGGGGTAGTGCAGGCCTCCCTCTCCCAAACACCCTCCCAGTGAAGATGGCTACCTACCTGTAAGTTTGTTTGTTGAACAGTGCAATGGCTGACACATGCTTCTGGGTGGGGGAGGCCTCTATCCTGCTCAGCTGTGGGACAGGAGGCATGGTGGTAGTGGTAGTGCAGGCCTCCCTCCCCCAAAGCCGCTCCCAGTGAAGATGGCTACCTACCTGTAAGTTTGTCTGTTGAACAGTGCAATGGCTGACATATGCTTCTGGGTCGGGGAGGCCTAAATCCTGCTCAGCTGTGGGACAGTGGGCATGGTGGGAGTGGTAGTGCAGGCCTCCCTCCAACAGACAGACATCACAAGCAAGATAGCTACCTACCTGTTAGGTGAGGGTGAACAGTGCAATGGCTGACACATGCTCCTGGGTGGGGGAGGCCTCTATCCTGCTCAGCTGTGGGACAGGGGGCATGGTGGGAGTGGTAGTGCAGGCCTCCCTCCAACAGACAGACATCACAAGCAAGATAGCTACCTACCTGTTAGGTGAGGGTGAACAGTGCAATGGCTGACACATGCTCCTGGGTGGGGGAGACCTCTATCCTGCTCAGCTTTGGGACAGGGGGCATGGTGGGAGTGGTAGTGCAGGCCTCCCTCCAACAGACAGACATCACAAGCAAGATAGCTACCTACCTGTTAGGTGAGGGTGAACAGTGCAATAGCTGACACATGCTCCTGGGTGGGGGAGACCTCTATCCTGCTCAGCTGTGGGACAGGAGGCATGGTGGGAGTGGTAGTGCAGGCCTCCCTCCCACAAACACCCTCCCAGTGAAGATGGCTACCTACCATTAAGTTTGTTTGTTGAACAGTGCAATGGCTGACACATGCTTCTGGGTAGGGGAGGCCTCTATCCTGCTCAGCTGTGGGACAGGAGGCATGATGGGAGTGGTAGTGCAAGCCTCCCTCCCCCAAAGACCCTCCCAGTGAAGATGGCTACTTTGATTTGTGCAATGTTTGGCATCACTGCGGTGTTTTGGCATCGTCCACCATGTTTTTCATGTACCTTCCGCTGCGGTGGCTATGCTGCGGCTCTTCCGCTATCTCTCCCATTCACTGCTGTGTTCTACCGCGGCGGTCGGAAACAGCGGTTCCCTCCACGGGACCATCGGGGATATCCTAATTTCCCGTGCGGTGTCTCCGCTTTGCTTGTGGTGGGTTGTTGCTTTTCCGCTGCTTTTCCGACCGCCGCGGTCGTTTTTTTGCTGTCACCGCCCGCGTCGGACGGTTTTGGTTGGCCTGCTACCGCCGCAGTCTATCTTTGTTGGCGGTTGATCCTAATTTGGCCGCCGGTTTATCCGCGGCCCCAGCGGGCGGTTGTTTCCCGCCTCCATGGCGGTCGGGGTGGTTTTCCACGCGCTATCCTAATGGGGCCCTACATTTTTTCTTGTGAAGAAATCACTTGTTTCGAAAAAGATTGAAGACAGAAACTGAACAACTTATACAAACTTCTTTTTAAACGGTAATAAAACGAAACTATGAAGCAGTAAATCTTTTAAAAATAAATGTTTGCAGAAAACCAATTTTAATGTTTGCTAAACTGATTTTAAAGCTGCATAAAACGATAGAATCCAAAAAGTTGGACGAAAAACAAATACATTCTTTTTAAAATTACTTTTTAAAACCTCAGAATATGTATGTTCTAACGATAAAAAAATTTCAAAATAAAAAGAGTTTAAAACATTTGCTTAACTGCTACTTCCCACAACAGATAAACACCAATAAAAAGAAACTTAGCAAAATCTGACCAGGGGCAAAAGAGAGTGGGAAGAAGACAGGTGGGAAGAACTCAGAGGTGCCCTTGTGACAAAAGATGCCAAACTATTCTGGGCATTAGTAAATTCCGGTGCAAATGATGGAGGGGGGACCCTTCTACCAAATATCCCCCCCTCAGTGTGGGAGGCGCATTTCTCTGCACTCTACACTAGCCCTGTGACCGGCTACAGTGACCATCTAGATAGGTCTGGGATGCTAGAGCTAGAAGGACCCTCCTGGATCTCTCCTGCCCAAGACCCCCCGCACGAGTGTCGACAGCGGGGGGCCTCGGGCATGGGACACCAGATAGACCATAGGGGCACCGAGGCGAGGATGGCCCAGAGATGTGGTGAGAGTATTTCAGCTAGGGAGGTGGAGACTGCAATCACTAGCCAACTCTCTAACAAAGCACCAGGCCTCGATAGGGTACCGGGTGACCTTTTCCGCTCTCAGCCAAAGATCTGGGCTCCGTACCTAACCGTATTGTTTAATGCAGTCCTACTGGGGCAAAGATACCTGACACCTGGGCGGGGGCCGAGATCGTCCCCATTTTTAAGATGGGGTGCCCTTTGGAGCCGTCAAATTATAGACCAACCAGTCTCTTGGATACTACCCAGAAACTGATGGGCCGGATACTCCTGGGATGGGCGGAGGAGCATGAAGTAATGACTATCCTTCAGGCCGGCTTTAGATCAGGGATCTCGACCATGGATCAACTCTTTAGGCTGCAGGTCCTTTTCTGGAAGACCGTAAGTGTCGAGGGTGGCAGCCTCTACCTGGTCTTCGTTGATCTGCAGCCGCTTTCGACCTTGTGCCGAGGGAGAGTTTATGGAGGGTCTTAAAAGATCTTGGCCTTCCTCCCTATCTATTGGAGGTCTTGAAGCAGTTTCATGAAGGGAACTATGCCCGGGTGAGGTGCGGAAAAACGGGGAACTATCTGCACGTTTCCCTGTAACTAGAGGCGTACGCCAGGGCTGTGCCCTGGCTCCCACGCTTTTTAGTCTCTATATAAATGGCCTGGTGGGGGAACTTGATAGAGTCAGGGATAGCTACGCTCCTTGGTTGGCGTCAGGTCGGGTGCCTGCTATGATGTTCGCAGACGACACCCTATTGTTGTCGCGAACATCAACAGGCATCCAGCGGGTTTTGGACGGTTTTGTTTCATTCTACGCTTCGCGGGGACTCGAAATTAATTTAGATAAAACGAAATATATGATCTTCGGTCCCCCGAAACGCACCCGCCCTAGCCCTACATTACACGGCACCCCGCTCGAAAGGGTGAGAACCTTTGTATACCTGGGGGTCACTTTGACTGAGGACTTTGGTTGGGGCCCTCAGGTAGCCAAATCTACTCTAAAGCTCTCACAGATATTAGGGGGCGTAGGCAAGGTTCAGCGGACAACGCAATTTAAGCCAGTCTCCCCAGCGCTCGAAATCTATAGTGTTCAAGCTAGACCTGTTGTAACCTACGGTGCAGAACTCTGGGGACATTCGAGCATAGCAAGCCTTCTCAGGGTTGAACGGACCTTCATGAGGAATCTGATTGGTCTACCCCAAAGCACCCCGCTCATACCCTTGAGATTTGACCTAGGTGTGGAGCCCATCTCTGATCTATTAGCAGCCCGACCCCTCCTGTACTGGAGAAGGCTCTGGACAGTACCTGAGCGTGCGGACTACAGAGCTGAGTTCGCTGCTGTCTGGGGGTCGTTGAAGAGTAAGAAAATACCCTGGTTGCTCCACATTAAAACTATTGCCTATTGAATAGGAATTCCCCAAATATGGGAGACCCCGGCGGAGAGTTGTCCAGTGGTGCGGAGAACCGAGCTGTTGGCCTCTTTTAGGCACTACAACCTATGTTTGCTGCACCGCTTGCCAAGTATGGGCAGGTTGTCTTCGGAATTTTTGCAGGTAAAATTTGTGCCCAGAAGGGAGGAATTTCTGGACCAAATAGAACCTCCCCTTGCAAGAAAATGATATACACAATTAAGGCATGGTTGCCTGCCACTGGGGACACTGACCTGCAAATGGGCAGGTCAAGAGGAGGGAATCTGCCCTGTCTGCAACAATAGCAAAGAAGACATTGCCCATGTTTTGTTCTTTTGCCCTGCTTATAGCGCAATCCGGAGAGCTTGGCTGGTACCACTATGTAGAAATCTGGGACTAAAACATTGTGCTCAAGCAGTTAGAATTTTAAAATATGATACATCCCCCCTCATTGTGTTTTCGGTCTCCCGCTTCTTGTACGGCATGTGGCGTAGAAGGTCCATTTTGATTAATTGTGACTGATTATAATGATGGCCATTTTTCGTTTGATAACTGATTGTATAATAATGTTTTAATTGCTGGTTCTATATCTGTGCTTTTATGGTCGTCGACCGAAATAAAGTTATCACAAAAGAAATAAAAAGAAACTTGGCAAAATCCAAACACCATCTGAAGACCATTCTCTTAAAAAAATCAAAAACCTTCACAAAACATCCAAACTAAAGGTAAATTTTAAAGCAAAATGTACATAGAGAATAATTAACCTCAGTTAAATCCGCAAACAGTGACCACTCTAAAACTAAGGACACAAAACTAACTTTTTCTTTTTTAAATTTCAAACAGCTTTACAAAATCCAAGAACATCAAGGCACGAAGAAAATCAACAAAGTTGCTCATCTGAGAATCGAAAACAAGATATAAAAAGGTAATATGCCTTAATTTTTATTATGCAACACAGTGTAAAAGGACTAATTGGTATGAAATTTTTAAGGGAAATCAAAAGTACAGAAAAAAAAGATTGTGTAAAAATATGAAATACTAATCTAAGTGCCAAGACATATTAAATTAAGGTATGTGAAGAGTAATGCAAGTGCATTAAATATTTCTTCAAATCCAGAGAGGCAAAAAAAATGGGTAAGTAATGCAGCAATGAAACTTTCTAATGTAACTCAACAGAAGTCTAGCAGTGATGTAAATGCAGGATAATACAGCAGAAAAACGTACTATTCTAACTTCAGAAATGTGTTGAATAACTCCAGATTATGGGGCCCATTAGGATGGCGGGCGGATTGCCCCCGCCAGGCTGGCGGTAGCAACCGCAGGCCTGGCGGGGGCAATCCGCCCACCATCCGCACCTAAATTCCCCCCCCGCCATATTAGTATGGCGGGGGGACCGTGGCGGACGGAAAGACCGTCCGCCACATTTCCGCCCCTGTCACCTTGCGGCCGGGGTGGAAAAGGATCGGTGTCTATTAGACACCGCCAGCCATATTACAATGGGCTTGGTGAGATGCCTTTCGCCGCCACTGAAAGGCATGCGGTCTTCACTCTGGGGGCCCCCTGTGGGCCCCCAGAGTGAAGGAGAGGTGGGGGGTGCACACGGGGGGTACCTGTGGTACCGCCAGCTTTTGCATACACGAAGCAGCAGGCACCGCGCGGTGCCTGCCGCTTCGTGTATGCAAATGCATACATGCATTTTTAGCATTCTGGCGGGCACCACTGTGGCGGGCGCATCCTAATGCCACCATCGGGACCCCCGCCCTTATGGCGGGCGGTCCCTTTTTCTGATGGGATGGCGGACGAACATCCTAATGGGGGCCTACATTTTTACTATTCTAACTCTCAAGTGGTTATGTTAAAAAACACAGATGAATAGTACATTTGAGTGACAAAACTCTGAAAACCATATAGTAACGATAATTTTTATAAAAACATGACATACAATTTTTAATAAAAACAAATAAATATTACTTTAACTCCTATTTCCTTATACAGATACCTTCAAACAAAAACCATCTTCAAAAAAAGAATCCCAAAGACATCAGAGGACCATCTTCTTCAAATTAAGAAAGCATCAACAAATCATCCAATATAATAAAAAGGTAAAAACTAATCAAAAGTGAACAAAGATATCAATTAACCACTGTTAAATCCTATCAAACTTATCACTCGAAAAATAAAGGACACATAACTAACATTTTCTTTTTTATATTGTAAACAGGAGCACTTATTAAGAAATCAACAATGCAAAAAGACCAACAAACAACATATTCTGAGAGCCAACCAAAAAATATAAAGGTAAACTAGAGAAAGCTTTCTAAAACAACATGTAGTTAAATAAATAATTACTTTGCACACTCAATGGTAACGTAAATATAAGGAAGGAGCTAGATTGTGCAGGTGTATAACTTACTATTCTAACCCAAAAGGGGGTGTAGCTGTAAAGTAAGTGTTGGATAGTGTAGGTGAAAACATTACTATTCCAACTCCTGGGAGGTGTAGCGGAAAGGTAAGTGTTGGATAGTGTAGGGGTAAAAATTACTATTCCAACTCCAGAGAGGTGTAGCAGGAAGGTAAGTGTTCGATAGTGTAGGGGTGAAAATTACTAATCTAACTCCAGGGAGGTGTAGCAGTAAGGTAAGAGTTGGATAGTGTAGGGGTAGAAATTACTATTCTAACTCCAGGGAGGTGTAACAGTAGGTTAAGAGTTGGATAGTGTAGGGGTAAAAATTACTATTCTATCTCCAGGGAGGTGTAGCAGTAAGGTAAGTTTTGGATAGTGCAGGGGTATAAATTACTATTCTAACTCCAGGGAGGTGAAGCAGTAAGGTAAGAGTTGGATAGTGTAGGGGTAGAAATTACTATTCTAACTCCAGGAAGGTGCAGCAGTAAGGTAAGTGTTGTAGTGTTTAGGGGTAGAAATTAATATTCTAACTCCAGGGAAGTGTAGCAGTAGGGTAAGAGTTGGATAGTGTAGGGGTAAAAATTACTAATCTAACTCCAGGGAGGTGTAGCGGTAAGGTAAGTCTTGGATAGTGTAGGGGTAAAAATTACTATTCTAACTCCAGGGAGGTGTAGCAGTAAGGTAAGTGTTGGATAGTGTAGGGGTAAAAATTACTATTCTAACTCCAGGGAGGTATAGCAGTAAGGTAAGAGTTGGATAGTGTAGGGGTAGAAATTACTATTCTAACTCCATGGAGGTGTAGCAGTAGGATAAGCGTTGGATAGTATAGAGGTATAAATTACTATTCTAACTCCAGGTAGGTATATCAGTAGGCTAAGAGTTGGTTAGTGTGGTGGTGAAAATTACTATTGAAACTCAAGGGGAGTGTAAAACTAGGATACGTGTTGGATAGTGTAGGGGTAGAAATTATTATTCTAACTCCAGGGAGGTGTAGCAGTAAGGTAAGTGTTGTATAGTGTAGAGGTAAAAATTACTATTCTAACTCCAGGGAGGTGTAGCAGTAGGGTAATAGTTAGATAGTGTAGGTGGTAAAAATTACTATTCTAACTCCAGGGAGGTGTAGCAGTAGGGTAATAGTTGGCTAGTGTAGAGGTAAAAATTACTATTCTAACTCCAGGGAGTTGTAGCAGTAGGGTAAGAGTTAGATAGTTTAGGGGTAAAAATTACTATTCTAACTCCAGGGAGGTGTAGCAGTAGGGTAAGAGCTGGATAGTGTAGGGGTAACAATTACTATTCTAACTCCAGGGAGGTGTAGCAGTAGGGTAAGAGTTGGATAGTGTAGGGGTAAAAATTACTGTTCTAACTCCAGGGAGGTGTAGCAGTAAGGTAAGTGTTGGATAGTGTAGGGGTAAAAATTACTATTCTAACTCCAGGGAGGTGTAGCAGTAAGGCAAGAGTTGGATAGTGTAGGGGTAGAAATTACTATTCTAATCCGTGGAGGTGTAGCAGTAGGGTAAGCGTTGGATAGTATAGAGGTATAAATTACTATTCTAACTCCAGGTAGGTGTATCAGTAGGCTAAGAGTTGGTTAGTGTAGGGGTGAAAAATACTATTGAAACTCAAGGGGAGTGTAAAACTAGGATAAGTGTTGGATAGTGTAGGGGTAGAAATTACTATTCTAACTCCAGGGGGGTGTAGCAGTAAGGTAAGTGTTGCATAGTGTAGAGGTAAAAATTACTATTCTAACTCCAGGAAGGTGTAGCAGTAGGGTAAGAGTTGGATAGTGTAGGGGTAAACATTTCTATTCTAACTCCAGGGAGGTGTAGCAGTAGGGTAATAGTTGGATAGTGTAGGGGTAAAAATTATTATTCTAACTCCAGGGAGGTGTAGCAGTAGGGTAAGAGTTGGATAGTGTAGAGGTAAAAATTACTATTCTAACTCCAGTGAGGTGTAGCAGTAGGGTAAGAGTTGGATAGTTTAGGGGTAAAAATTAATATTCTAACTCCAGGGAGGTGTAGCAGTAGGGTAAGAGTTGGATAGTGTAGGGGTAAAAATTACTATTCTCACTCCAGGGAGGTGTAGCAGTAGGGTAAGATTTGGATAGTGTAGGGGTAACAATGACTGTTCTAACTCCAGGGAGGTGTAGCAGTAAGGTAAGTGTTGGATAGTGTAGGGGTAGAAATTACTATTCTAACTCCGGGGAGGTGTAGCAGTAAGGTAAGTGTTGGATAGTGTAGAGGTAAAAATTACTATTCTAACTCCAGGGAGGTGTAGCAGTGGGGTAAGAGTTGGATAGAGTAGGGGTAACAATTACTATTCTAACTCCAGGGAGGGGTAGCAGTAGGGTTAGAGTTGGATAGTGTAGGGATTAAAATTACTATTCTAACTCCAGCTAGGTGTATCAGTAGGCTAAGAGTTGGTTAGTGTAGGGGTGAAAAATACTGTTGAAACTCAAGGGGAGTGTAAAATTAGGATAAGTGTTGGATAGTATATGAGTATAACTTACTAACCTATCTACTGGAAGTAAGGAACCAAGAAAAGATTAGCATAGCTGTAAAAAAGTTAACATTAACAGATCAATAAAAGAAATTCTATGTAAGCAAAAACATATTTTTTCAATATTTTTTTTTCATTTCAGATAATGTCAGCAGATAAAACAGCCAAATACATCAGGTCAAACTAAAGAAACAGACTGTTAAAACATGCTGGATACATATATTGCTAGGAGAGAATTACTGAACCAAGAAGACATTGGAGGTGCGTGCAATATTACTCAAGCCATTGCAAAGGCAGAGCGGTTACTCTAGGTGACAGTTATTAAAACATCAGAACATAACCACTCTGCCTCTGCAATGGACATTGAAGTTAGAGAAACAATTAACGAAATGAAGGATATTGCAAGCACCTCCAATGACACTTCTGGTTCAATTTTAAGGGAGGTTGCTCAGCATGTCCCTAGTCATGTAGCTAGCAGTATGCCAATAATTCCTAATCTGAGAAGAATAATTCAAAGAAAAAAACAGGCAAGTAACCCAAAGAGAACTACTCCACAAACCTATTTTGATATTCACATACCTCCTGAACTCTCTGTATCTATATCTAAAAAACCTTTCCTCCTGCATGATAACCAATACCCTCTAAAACGTATACTTATCTTCAGTACACCCCGTAACCTTGTCAAATTAGAGAATAGTCAAATTTGGATGATGGATGGGACATTTAAAAGCACACCCCATCCATTCATTCAAATGGACACTATTCATGAAAAAATTAACAACACAGTAGTCCCCTTTGTGTACAGTTTGCTACCTGACAAACAATCCACAACCTACACTGAACTTTTAACAGTGATTAAATCAAAAACTTCAAACCAAAGTCCTAGGAAAATAATTATAGATTTTGAATTTGCAATGATCAATGTAATTACAAAAACGTACACGGATACCCAAATTCAGGGATGTTTTTTCCATTTTTCCCAGGCTTTTTGGTGTAAATTACAAAAAACATCCCTCGTTGTGGATTATTCTTCGGATAGCAACCTGCAATTCGAATTAAAAAAACTAACAGCACTTTGCTTTGTTCCTCCTGAAAGTGTAGGCGAATACTACACTGCAATTACAGAATCCAAATTTTATACAGAAAATGAGGAAAAATTGGCACCCTAACTAAATTATTTCGAGGACACATGGATTGGGCATCTAAGCAGGTCGGGTCGCAGGAGGAAACCACGTTTCCATGTGGAGTGGTGGAACTGCTACACGACCTGCTTAGAAGAAGAAGCAAAGACAAACAATGCCAGAGAGGGATGGCATAACTCCTTCAATCACACAATTGGTAAACCTCACCCTAACTTTTATCATTTTTTGGAAACATTGAGGAAGGAGCAAAGTTTCCAAGAAATGAGAATGTCACAAGCATTAACTGGTAGTCTAAATCCACGCATCTCTAAAAAATCAAAAGAAATGTCTGAGAGACTATTGGGCACCTTACAACAGTTTTCGTTGTGTGTGGCTTTAGACTACCTAGATAATGTTGCTCACATACTACATTATTAACTCTAACTACAACATTAGTTTCCTGTTTTGCCCTAAATTCATTAAACATTTCAATTCATTTGGCATTTTTCTTCAAAACATTATTACCATATTTAAAAATCGGGTCACCTTACCTTAGATGTCTTCTTTCTTTTTCTTTTTTTCTTTGGAAATCCCAAACAAATCCATTTTTTTAGGGTAATCCATCAACATATCCACACCAGTGCCAGAAAAATGAAATATTTCTAAAAATAAAAAAAAATTAAAAAAACATTCTCTGAAGACGGTATTCCTTTCAAAATGTTTTAAAACTGGATTTTGAATGATCGAATCACAGTAATCCAAACGACAACCCAATCCACATCCAATAATTCCATCTGTTTTCGAATTCCATCCACCAATTCAAAAATCGATTCTTCTTTTTTCTTCTGCATCGATTCCATTTATTTAAAATCCACAATACAAAGAATCTTCTTTAAAATCCTCAACTCAAACCCCCCCCCCCCAAAAAAATCCATATTTGAAAAAAAAATACTCCAAAATATATCCAATACTTCGCATTCGATCTTCTTGATCCGGTTTTTCCAAAACATTTTTTAAGTTCCCAAAAACAATGTATATACATTTTTTTACTGTACCATATTAATAATTTACATTAATAAATAACATTTACTTAATTATAAATAATAACAGGTGACCCGACATCGGCATACTCTATCTACACGATCGGCGACATGCTAAAAGGGCGATAATATCTAAAATACATAAATATACTATTCCTCCCTATTCTCTCCTTACAATATTTAAACTTATTAACATCTAACTGTTTAAAAAGTAAGGTAATAAAGTTTCCTACCTGAGCGCAGATCTGCTTACTGCTGCTTTGTCCATCGACACTCCTCAAAATGGCCGCGATGAAGCACGTCTACGTCATCCGGAGCTATAAAGAGAAAAAAAGGACAATTTATTTCTGTAATACTGTATACACCTTTAAATGTGTTATAAATATATTTTGTATTCTAATATATACATATGTTATTATTTAAAACATTTGTAAAAAATTTAAAAAATGTATCTATATTTTTTAATTAATTTTCTCAATAAAATACATTATAAACAATTGTGCATTCGGTAGTTATTATTAATAGTATTTGGTTATTTTACTTCTATAAACAATGTAATGTTTTTAATATTTATTAAATAATGTACTTACCTCTACACTTGCCCCATTTTCATCCGATCTGTCCCACATCACTCTTCAAATGAACATTAAAAAGAGTTCCGCGTCAAAGATATAGACGGCTATGGAAATAAATAAAGGACAATTCATTACATTGAAGTCAATGGTAAAGCGTGGGAATAAATATACCTATTTTTTTTAATAATTAACAAACAAATCTTTTATTACTAAAATATTTTTTTATGTAAATCATCTTTCATCATAATATTTAGTCAATTAACTGTTTTTAATAAAATATAAATGATTAATATTTTTTTAGTAATGATAATATATTTATTATTCTTAATAATTTTATACACTTAAATATTTGAAAAAAATATAAGAATTAATCTGCAAATTATTTTTTATAATCAATATTTGTAAGTATATTTTTTCTAAACAAAATAAATATATAACTTAGATATCTTTTTTATATTTATTTTTTAAAATATAATAACTTTTTATTAATTTTTAAAAACATAAATTATTAAAGAGTATTTTTATAAAAAATATTAATTATACAATTTCATTTTTCAAAATGTAAATATTTTTTTAGTTTAGGTTAAATTAAAAAATAAAATTAATAGTGTAATATTTTAATTTTCCATATAAATAAAATGTATTTAATTATTAAATATATATAATTACTATTATTAATTCACATAATTTCCTACTTTATTATTAATATAAAAAACATGTATATTAAAAAAGTAGGTATTTAAAACAATCAAAGAATAAAATATTTTTTTAGAGTATTAATTTAGTTAACTATTTAAACCAAGTTTATTTTAAATTTTAGGTAATAAAATAATTTAAAAGTAATAGAGCATATTTTAAAATAATTTTAAATATATTAATTGTGTATTTTTTTGTAAAAATTATATTCAACAATTATTAAATAAATATTACAGGAGTATTAATCTATAACATTATATAATTATTTTAAAATTTTTAAATTAGTAATAAATATTGTTTTACACATTTTTAAACTATTATTTTTTAAAGATTATAATATAGTAAAATATAATTGTTATTCTTTTTTTATTATTTACAAATATTTAATAATTAATATTTGTTAGAATATACGATTTTAAAAATAAATTAGGAGTATTAATATAAATACAATAAACGACTAAAATGATAATATATACATAACATGAGTATTAAATTTAAAAATGTAACTTTAATTGTAATTATTTTTAATAATGTTTAATATTAATATTTAACAAATTAATAAAAAAAACGAATTTAAAAATAATAAAAAAATACTTACGTTGTAATAACATGCGTTGTAATAGCATCTGTGTTGTAAAAGCATACGATATAATAGCATGCGTTGTAAAGGCACTTGCGTTGTAATGGATTCGTTGTAAAGGTAGTGCGTTGAAAAAGTTGTGTTGTGATGGATGTTCCCTCTTTTGGACTCGTCTGACTGGGATCCTGCTAATCAGGACCCCAGTCACTGTGCTTTCTCCCTAAATTGGACTATGGTAAGTACTTTGGCACCCACCTAATTGGCTACTGGCCTACCCTTCTAAGTCCCTAGTATATGGTACTAAGGTACCCAGGGCATTGGTGCACCAGGGGTCTCTCATGGACTGCAGCATGTAATATGCCCCCCATGAGACAACACTCAAACAGTAACTACAGACCTGCAATTAAAGACTGTGTGAGCGGAAGCTAGCACCACTCACAACAGATATAACTTTCCTTATATCTGAGGTCAGTGCACCTGAAACCTATAAGTAACCCCCTAAGGGAGGCCTTTTAATCCTGAAGGCAGGGTGCTAGGTTATAAGTGTGAGGGTGCCCCACATGAGCCGGACATCCCCTATAAACCCAAGAGTTGAATCTCCAAGCTTTGTAAGTGCAGTCAGACATTTAATACATATAGTGGACATCAAGTCAATCACAAGATGTCTATTGGCTGCAACTAAATCGGTCATGTTTGGTATCAAACATGTTGGAATCCTACCCCATTGATTCAAGTGTTGGGTGCAAGATCTCATGTACTGTGGGGGCTCCCCTAGGGAACCCCCTGTATTCCTGGTACTAGCCTTTTAGAGACTAACAGTAAGCTAGTGCTGCTGCCGACCACAAACACTATCCTGCCCTCCTGCTGCTGAGCTTGAGCAGGGGAAGGTAGAACAATAGATTTTATGTCACAGGGAGGTGTGACAACCTCCCAGACAGGACTTAGGGGCCGATTAGGATGGCGGACGGATTGCCTCCGCCAGGCTGGCGGTAGCCACCGCCGGCCCGGCGGGGTAACCCGTCCGCCATCCTGAAATAAATGACCCCCCACTACATTAGGATGGCGGGGGAGTGTGCAGCGGACGGCAAGACCGTCGGTGTCTGTGAGACGCCGCCAACCATATTACGATGAACGCCGTGGAAAGGCATACGGTCTTTGCTTTGGGGGCCCATTGTGGGCCCCCAGGTTGAAGGGAGCGGGGGTGGGGGGTGCACATGGGGGGTACATATGATACCCCCATGCGTTTCAAAGCCCAACATGGTAGGCACCGCGCGGTGCCTGTCATGTTGTGCTTTGAAACGCACAACATGCATTTTTTGCATTGCGGCGGATGGGGCTTTCAGCACCGCCCGCCGCAATGTTAAAAATGCGGGATGCACCCTCCACTGTGGCAGGTGCATCCTAATTCGTGGCACGGGACCTCCGCCTCTGTGGCGGACGGTCCCTTAGTGCCTTAGAACTGGCCAAATGTGATATACAATTGGTCTTTCGGCTTTTACCAGTACACCCATCACATTTCTCATGGCTGGGTATCTATTTTGAAGGACATTTTTTTCGTAGATAAAGCTCTTCCCATGGGTTGTGCAATATCTTGCAAGCTATTCAAATCTTTTAGCGCTTTTTTACAGTGGTGCTTCTCTTTTCGAACTGGACCCACTGCAGTGACACATTATCCAGATGATTTTCTATTAATGGGGAAAGAAGGCTCCCAACAGTGCGACCTGGTATTAAAAGGATTTGAAGTGGTAGCGAAAGAGTTGGGGGTACCACTAGCTGAGGACAAAACTGAAGGCGCTAATTGTCGTTTAACATACTTAGGTATTGAAATAGATACAGAAAAAATGGAAGCTAGACTTCCACACAAGAAAATACTAGAACTGACAAGTTTGCTTGAGCACGCAAAGGAAGCTGATAAGCTGACATTGTTTGAAGTGCAAGGTTTGTTGGACCACCTAAACTTTGCGTGCAGAGTAGTGAAGGCGGGTAGAACATTTTGTATACGTCTTGGTTTCTCCATGTCAGGCGTTAGGCTACCGCACCACAGAATTAGGATCTCTGCTAGTTGAGAGTGGACTTTGAAGTGTGGCTAATGTTTTTGGATTTAAAATTTAATGGCGTTACAATCTGGTCCCTAGAAGAAGACTTTGTTTGGCACATGCAACTATCTTCAGATGCTTCTGCTGCCAATGGTTTCGGCCTGTTTTGGGATGGGAAATGGTGCGCAGAGCAGTGACCAGCCAATTGGGTTACAGAGAAGGAAAGCATTGCTTTCTTGGATTTTTTTCCATTAATAGTTGCTTTGGCTGTTTGGGGTAAGCGGTTAGCGAACAGGTCAGTGTTATTTCACGTTGATAATAGAACAGTTGTGGACTTGGTAAATGATCAGAGGGCTAAGGACAAACAGTTATTGAAGCTATTACAAAGTTCATGTTGGTGTGTTTAATGCATAACATAGTTTTCAAATTCAGATACATACCAGGAGTTGAAAATAACATTGCAGATGCCCTATCTCGTTTTCAGTGGCAAAGATTCTGTGGATTGGCGCCAGGAGCAGATCTGCAGAGGACTCAGGTACCCAGTGAGGTATGGGATTTTGCACAATAAAAACTCCTTGGCAAAAGCACCAAATTAGATTATAGGAGAGCATGGCTAGAGGTTTTAGATTCAGGTGCATCTTACAGAGATCCTACAACTGAAGGTTTGAAGAAACGTAGGGATGACACAGTTAAATTCATCATGAACAACATAGAAAGGAACATTTCTTCTACAACATTGGCATGGAAATTAGCAGGAGTGTCTTATTACGGAAAGTTCTTGTGGGGATACGAACCATCAGGAAATGGGCAGGAGAATTCTTCAAGGATGGGCTAAAATGAAAAAGAGAGGACAATTTAAACGAGAACCTATCTCTTTAAAATTGCTATATAAAATACCAAAAGGTTTACAAATGATCTGTTGTTCTGAATTTGAATATCATTTGTTCAAGTTATGTATGATTTGCCTCTTTTTTTGGTGTTTTCAGAATTCCTGAACTGTTGGGTAAAGCACTCAATGATGACCTCAAAGCTAACAATGTTTCTATAAAGATTATATATGTATTTTTCTTGAACATTCCAAAATGGATCAAGTTGGTAAGGGATCCAGAGTAATGTTGCAAAAAATCAAAGGGCATTTATGTCCTATGAAAGCTTGGTTAGAATTCATAGATGTGGGAGGCGCTGCTTCACAATTGCTTTTTTAGACATCAAGATTGCTCACCTCTGAAAGCTTCGCAATTACTATCCATCTTAAGGAAGACTCATCAGTTTGGGTGAAACCCCTTTCAATTTTGGTACACACTCATTTCGTATTGGTGCGGCTTCAGAAGCTGCCAGGTGGGGGTTTTTGATCAGTGATGTTAAGAAACTGGGATGTTGGTCTACGGACTGTTGCCTAAGATATATTAGAGAGTTAGATACTGAAATTCAAGACCAAGTATATTAATTGTTATTTCTTTTTAGGTTCGGCTGCAGTTTTCTCATTGTCAAAAACATGTTTGGATAATTGGACATTCCTTCGTTAAGTGGGCTGCAAAGCTAGCTGAGAAGAGACATTTCAGAAAGAATTTGGGTTTTCATTCAGATGAGGTTTCTTTGCTTTGGTTTGGGAAAAGTGGCATCAAATGGGGCCAGTTAATGCCCTTGATGAGCGAACTGTCTTTTAAAAAATAAACCAGATGTCATTTTGATTCACCTAGGGGAAAACGATTTAGTGCAGCTTTCAGGTTTGGGGTTACTCATGGATATAAAAGCTGTCTTAGAACTATTAGCAAAAACTTGAGTTAAATCAAAAATCGTTTTAACAGAATTGATGCCACGCAGAGTCTGGAGGGGGGGCAGAGAGGTTCACTGCAGTGGAAAGAGCGAGGAGAAACGTTTTTGCTCAATTAATGGTTTTCATTGGTTAGCACATGGTGAAATTATAAAAGACTTTCATTTTTTTAGGCATGATGGTGTACACCTATCTTTTATTGGCAATGTGATTTACATCTTGAATATAAAAGAAATGATTACAAGAATTCTGCAGGAAAATGGTTTCTTTTTTCTCTGTCTTCATGCAGTTTTTGCTATTGGTTCATGCCCTATTCCTCTCCGCCATCCCACCTCCCTCACTGCCGCCCCTCGTCCCCCCCACATCACCCTCCTCCCCTTACCATGGTTTTGTTATCACTGAGCAATTTTGAGAAAATGTTTAATGGTCCAATGCATTATCTGCAAATGCCCTTGTTTTTCCAAAAGTTGAGTATATGTTGTAGATCTAAATGAATAAAGTATTTTTCACCTGTTTGGCGACAGTGTGTGTGTGGTATATCGCAAAGATATTTGGACAAGTATTTTTCATCTGTTTGGCGACAGCCTGGGTGGTGGTTATATCAAAGTTATTTGGACAAGTTTTGATTACAATAAGGGGGGACAGGACAAAAGCCTGGGTCAAGGTTATTCCTGGTGGCAGAATTGGAGGAGATCAAGACAGGCAGGAAGGGTTGGGGGCATTCTGAAGAGATTTGGACAGAGGCGAACAGGGGAGCGAGGTAGGAGGCAAGAGGTAGGCAGGAGACGTAAATTGGGGTTGGGGAGTAGGATTAGTCAGAGCAATATTGAGGAAGTTTGGGTGGGATCTGTTTTATGGGTGGGAAGTGATAGATTGAACATGTATTAGTGAGGCCCGATTCAGATATATGTATTAAATGTAAATGCTTACATGTCCAATAAAGCAGCCTTTTACCCCACTTTGGCCTGAGGATGCGTTTATTGCCCGATGAGGGCTCCTGTGGGTGGCATTCATAGAATGTCCACCCCCGGGCAGCTTCGGGCGGTTGGCAGAAACCGGGACAGGGAGCATTCGATTGGCTGAGCCCAGCGCGAGCAGTATGATAGCGAAATTGCCGTTGCTTTCACAGTAGAAGCGGGGCGTGAGGTAGGGACATTGTTTTGGTCCCGCCCTCCCACCCTTACAACAGGTATCGTTGGCGAAAGTAGTATATTCACAGGTTTAGTGATTTGGTGGTTGTCTCTTGGACAGGTGGCAGAATTGGAGAAGATCAAGCAGGCAGGAAGGGTTGGGGCCATTCTGACGAGATTTGGACAGAGGGAAACAGGGGAGCGAGGTAGGAGGCAAGAGGTAGGCAGGAGACGTAGATTGGGGTTGGGGAGTAGGATTAGTCAGAACAATGTTTTTTTATTATTATTATTTTTTATAAATCTTTTTATTATTATTGAAAAACAAGAAAAACCAACGGCAGATGCCTTACATCATGGAATAAGCAACAATTATACAAACATATGGCGAGTATTAGACAGAAAATCCCCAAGGTGATAGCTAAATCTCAAGATGGAAGTGGCGTGCGGCCGTATAAAATACAATAAATATCAGTCCAACTTGATCGACATTATTCACAAGTCCACCACCCATAGGAACAGGATTTTAAAAAAAACGGCAATTTCGAGTGGCAGGAAAGTGTAACACGATAGAACAATGGTAAAAACAACGACCGCTACCAGCTCGCAGCAATTAAAGGCAACACATTGTAGAAGATCTCGTAAACACAACCACCCCTAGGACCCGTCCACCCACCAAGCAGGATAACCCCTCAGGAAGGCACCCAATATCAGGATATTCATCGGATTTTGAACATAAAAACAAAAGCAATAACAAAACAATATACCCATCCCCCACCCTGCACCCCTGCATATGGCTGTCGCCTAACCCCACCTAGCAGTGTGCCTGTCACCCCAACGAACTAAGGGGCCTATTAGGATGGCGGAGGACCTGCGTCCGTCCGCCACCCCCGAGGTGGAGGGACTGTCCGCAGGGCCAGTGGCGTTCCCTCCCTCGGAATTAGTATGTGACCGCCACCCTGGCGGTCACATCCCGTATAGTTAACATTGCGGCGGGTGCTGCTTGAAGCAGCACCCTCCGCAATGTTAAATATGCATGTTTTCCCTTTGCATGCACAAAGCGGCAGGCACCGCGCGGTGCCTGCCGCTTTGTGCATGCAAAGGCAAGGGGGTACCATAGGTACCCCCCATGTGCGACCCCACCCCCCATCACCCCTGGGGGCCTGCAACGGGCCCCCAAACACAAAACACCACATGCTTTTCCACGGCGGAAAACCCGCCGTGGAAAACCATGTTCCCGTATGCTTCCTAATATGGGTGGCGGTGTCTGATAGACACCGCCACCATATTAGAGCTTTTCCGCCACGGTCGGAAGGCGACCGCGGCGGACGGTCTTCCCGTCCCCGCAGATGACCCCCCTGCCATCCTAATCTGGCGGGGGGTCTTTGCAATCACCGCAGCGGTGAATCCGCATTCTCTGGGCCGGCGGTGGCTTCCGCCGGCTCAGAGGATGTGGATTCACTGCAATCCTAATCGACCCCTAAGTTCTAAATATAGAACATAGGGGAGAGCATTTAAGTACGGGCTCCCGGTCCCCTATCCCCCCCGCCAGTAACAAGCAACCCCTGCAAGGAAAACACAATTCTATCCAAAAATACAGAAAAAGCAAATCAGGGGGAGCTGTAATACACCGCCCAACCTCACGTGAGTCCAACAATAACAAATCCCACATCCATTAAGGCCATAGTATCAAACCCAATCAATCGATCTCAGCCTTGGCCCTTCCGATCTATCATGCGATCCCCTCCCGGTGGGACCACCGCATCCACAGGAGAATCAGAGTGTGAAAAGAGTCCAAAAATGTTTAATCCGAGACAAATCAAAAACGTTAAGTCTTTAAGAACCCCATCCGCACAGAAAAGCTCCCTCATTGACGGAAAGTCCCAATGCTGTTTCCTCCACAACCGTACTGTAACCAGAGAAGGGAAAGATGTTTTTGTAGTCCAAGAACAGTTACTAACAGGAGTCTCCGGGAAGGGAACGCCAATCGAATCTCCCACAGTCAGCAGTGATGTTAAGCTTAACAATACGTTCGAAGCACCAGGTTCACGATCCTCCAATGCACTGACAATGGGCTTCGGCGTCTCTTGTCGCACGGGGTCCTCGTCCGGAGTAAAAATGGTCATTGTGGGGATCATAGCTGGTTGCAGTTCTTGCATTGGGGCATGGTCCGGTCTCACAAACCCCGTTTCAGATAGGCCCGCAATCATTTTGTGAACCAGGGCATCCACATGTGAATGGAGTGCCCCAATGGCTGCCAATACTGTCTTCAGCAACGGCTCACGCTCCGTCCGGTCCATCTCTCCTCGCTCAGTACCGACCATAGTCACCTCCCCCAGAGAGCCCAGTCTCTCCGGGGGAACAAACAAGAGCAGAACGGACGGCGTCGGAGGGTGACTAGTCGTTCTCCGCGGTAGCGATCTGTACTCCGCTTCCTCGAGCGAAGAACCCGACTCACGGAATCCCGGCAGCGGCAAACCGGGTCCATGGGTCAGGGACCTCGGCCCACAGCCGCAGTCGCACCACGTCACCTCTCCCTCAATGTTAGTCAATCAGAATGACCGCCGTCAAAATCGGGCACAAAAAGACCTCCACTGCGATAGACCGGACCCTGCCTGATTCCCACGGCCGATGTTGTTCAACTGCAACCCGGCTGGGCCAGTACTCGAGGCCCCGGCTCTCCAGCTGAACTAGGCCGCAAACTTTAACTTGACGTAACTCCGTCTACCAAGCCGGTTAAGTTCTCGGGATTGTATCCCTGGACTGTACACCGGTTCATCCACACGGAGGTCGGGCGCGAAAACAGGATTATCGACAAGATCATATGGCAGGAGACAGAGGTCGGCGGAGCCGGGAGTCTAAGCAGCCATCTTGTTTGCTAGTGTAGCTCCTCCCCCAGTCAGAACAATGTTGAGGAAGTTTGGGTGGGGATCTGTTTTACGGGCAGTGGTGATAGTATTGAACATGTATAATTGAGGCCTGATTCAGATATATATATTAAATGTAAATGCTTACCTGTCCAATAAAGCGGGCTTTTACCCCACTTTGGCCTGAGGATGTGTTTGTTGCCCGATTTAAGTTTTGCATCCTGAGCCAGCACAGCCGGGAGCCCGCAGCAGCAGCGTGCACCATGTGGTGCAGTGCTGCGGCCATGGCCCAGAGGGTGTAATGATATTTGGACCCTCAACTGACCCCCGGCACTGCGGCCGCCCCCAGAGACTGTGCTGGCCTCAGCTGCCTGGTCACGCTGCACTGAACAGACAGTCCAGTGTAGCCTGGAGTATTGAATATGTGGCCTCCGTGCCACTTAAGTCAAGTCCTCTCCTGGACTGCGGCCAAGCTGCCCAGGGGACGTCGCGTCTTGCCTGTACTGTCTATCAGGTGCTCCAGACACAGAATAAGTGTCACTGCTGATCTTCTAAGTTCTTATTTAATTTAATTTACTTATGAGCACGCCATCATCAATCATTCAATCTGTATTGTAAGTAAAGTTACTGCAGCTAGCTCGGCATAATTGTACTACAGTATACTGCCGTAGCTTATTGACTCACATCGCAGGCTGCAGCACTTAAATGAGCTCTGTGTTCCTATAACCCGGAGTTATGCCCCTCCTGCGTGCGTTTGTTGTGCTAAAGTTTCTTTTCCTCACAACTGCTGACTGCTACAAAACAGCACACTGATGCTGGTCTGCTACAAATACAACAACGATAGCCCTGAGTGTGATGCAAAGTTGCTCCAGGTGCCGTGTTAATCGTCCTGCCTAATATCCCCTTATTCCTATCCCAGAGGGAGGTGGAGGGGCGAGTTTCCCACGGTGTCCTCAACGACCTCATGCATAACATGCTGAAAAATCTCATTACAGTGTTTCCACAATGCTCTAAACCCTTAATTCGGCCTGCTCCCCCTTTCTGCTTCCTCATAATTTAAAAACATGTATCTCAAGATGCCCTACAGTGCAAAGTCCTGTACACTCATTAATCCCCGAAGCCCCCAGGAGTCTGTATGTCGAGTTGGCAGCAATGCTGATCTACAAGGACACGTTCCCAGGCGGGCCCCCAGTAATTGCATTTAGCACCAGGGGTGTTGTGTCTTCGGGCTGAGACCCATCTGTGAGGCATTGCCCATCAATAATCTTGGCTGTGACTCCAGCCCCACATCAGCAGTGCTCTTCCTGCATCTTTGTGACCCAGTGTGAGCTCCTTACATTGTTGGATGCCCCAACCCAATTGTCTGCGCTGCGCCCCACTTTAAAACAATTCAGCAGGTTTTCCCTGCCCTTACGTAGGTGCCTGTTGCCTTTTTGCGCCAATGGTTGTGCAATGTGCCCTGCAGTGCTTGCTATGGAGTTGGATGAGGTAGAGCAAGGGGAGACAGACCCCTTAGCATTTCTCCCATGGGATGAGGATTTCTGTGATGCGGTAGATGCATCAATCTGCAGGACGGTATTGGAGGCCATAGCCCCCTTAGAGGATTGTCTCTCTCAAAACAATGGGCATGAATATCCGAAGCTCGTGGCAGCTCTTCAGCCCTCCTCCCCCACCGGCCCTGGGTCTTGCTGGGGACACCCAACCCTCCGCCCCTTCATGAGGTCCTGGCAAAACTTCACAGCAAAGCAAAGGGTATTCTATGATACCGTTGCCAGACTGAAACAGGCCTTTTTGGTGCAAACTTTAGTCCCCTTCTGCTCCCTGGAACACTGCGGGCCTATTCACAAATGCGTGCACCCCCAGTGGGATGATGCCCCCAGAGACCCAGATGAGGAACCAGGTCCGTCCAGACCGTGACTTCCATCTTACCAATCCCCCCACCTCTGGCTCCTATCAGCGCTGACCCTAGTTCGGACATGTTGGATCAGGACGAGATCCTTCACCCGTGATCTTCTGAATGGGGCCCTTCTGACAAGGTCGCAAGCCATGTAGTAGGCCGCATTCGCAAGCCGCTGGATAAAGGAATCTCGCAACTGCCATAGCCCCTCCATGGATGGGAAGGTGGTGCTCACCCCTGAGCTTGACTCCTGAATGACCACCTTCCTCAAAAAGTTCATGAAAGAGCCAAAGAAGGGGATCGATAGATCCTGGTGGGCGTGCCAGGACAAACTCCTGGATGTCTCAGACCATTAACAAAGATTCTGGTTATGTTCGAGGATACCAAGTCCTTGAGCTCTTCGATTCCCCCAGAGGTACTGTCTGGCTGGGCGCAGCGCGCAGTCATATTTCTGGGCAATGAGAACTGCGCCGTGTTGACTGCGCGCTGCCTCTCCTTGCTAATCAAGGTGGACCCAAGCCAGGGGATTTTGCTGACTCTGATGCGGGGGCAGTGATGCAAGGGAGCCTTTTCGGAGAGCCTTTTAATAAAGTACTGGGCACATTTGTGAATACTTTTACTTCTTTGGACAAGGCACAATTGTCTATTAAGAGAGTATTTCACCCTGTGATTCCATGGGGCTGGACGCATGCACAGTACACCTCCAAAGGGCAAGGCTCCCGTCAAGGCCAATACCAAGACCAAGGCCACTTTGCCAATATCTACCCGACAAGAAGCCGAATTTACAGAGGCAGAGGAGCCTCAGCTTCCACCACTTCCGGTGAGTGTTCTCCCATCTTCCTTTCAGGGTAGGATGCCGGCTGGTGAATTTTACCCAGACATTGGAGGCCATTACGGGGGCTGCATGGGTCTTACAAACGATCCGGAGATTCTGCATAGAGTTTCACGACTCCCCCAGGCAACTCGCTCAACAGTGGGCCATTCAGTTCTCGGATCACTAGGATGGGTTGAAAGACACAGAGGTTGCAGACCTCCTTTCCAAAGGGCCCATTTCTCACGCAGTTCCCCATCCGAATGTGTTCATCAGCAACATTTTTCTGGTCGACTAGACCAACAGGGGCCAGAGACCGGTTATCAATCTTAGGGGAATTCAACAAGTGGTTGGTATATCGCCACTTTAAAATGGAGAGGATCCATCTTCTTTGAGACGTTTTTTGCCCCGGGGGCTGGCTGGTCTGGCTTGACCTCAAGGACGCCTATCTGGCAATTCCAATTTTTTCATCACATAGGTGGTTTCTCCAGTTCTTCTGGTGCCACCAGACCTTTGAGTTTGCCACTCTGCCCTTCAGGCTCTCCACTGCCTCTTGGAGCTACATGAAGGTTCTCAAACTGATCGTGGAGCACCTTGGGATGCAAGGAGTTCCCCATATTGTGTATCTGGACGATATGCCCCTGTTGGGCCAATGTCCTTGGAAATTGTTTCTCCAGTTGCAAATAGTGGTCAGTGTCCTGCAGAGCCCAGGGTTCAACATCAACGAGAGCAAGTCCTTGTGGAGTCCCTCGTAGGGAGCAGTTTTGCTGGGTTTCTCCATAGACACTGTCACAGCCACTCTGAGCCTCCCGTCTCGGACTATTTGAGGCGTACCTTGGCCATAGTGCGGGTCTCCCTTCAGCAGAATGCTTGTCTGGTGGATCTTCTCTCTTCGTCTATCCAGGCCGTCTTCCCCGGGCCTCTACATTACGGCGCTCTAGAGCATCTGAAGGCCACCTATTTATGCAAGGGCCTCACATACTCTCACACGGTAACCCTGACTGATGAAGAGCGAGACGAGATCCAATGGTGGCTGGCTCATATGGACGCATGCACCGGCAGGGCAAGTTTTGGCTCTGCCCAAGACCTGTTCATATAGTCAGACGCAAGTAGGTCAGGCTGGGGCACTCAAGGTGGAGACTTTTCCACCGTAGGTTTGTGGTATGCAGACAAGCAGGTTACATATCAACTATCTGGAGCTTTTGGCCTCTTCTTTTGCGGTTAGGTGTAGGATCAAGGACTCGATTCAGAAATGTGTCCTCCTCAAGATGGATAACGTTTCTGCGGTCCGTTATATCAATCATTTGGGAGGCACCAGATCCAAGATTCTTTCCGACCTGCCAACTCAGTTTTGGCAATACTGCCTTGATCATTGGAGTACGGCGACGACGGAGTACCTGCCCAGTCAACCGAATCAGGTAGCAGATTTCCAATCCTGCCTCTTCAGGGACTCCAGTGTCTAAAAACTACATCTGGAGTTCTTCTCAAGCTCGAGCGTCCAATGGGGCCATTTTCAGTGGATCTCTTTGCCTCCAGGTTGGATCTCCAACTGTCCAGGGTCTTCAGCTAGAGCCCTGACACGTTGGCACTGCCACGGATGCGTTTCTCCAAGATTGGAGTTGCGAGACAGGCTACGCCTTTCCCCCCTTTCTCGGCCCAGATAAGTATGACATGTGCTTTAATTTGATGGATTGCAAGGGAGGAGCCAGAAGGCCCGATCGGCGCAGGCTGGCTAAGGCAGGGTCTGTTTAATTGTTTTTGGTTACACATTTGTACAATCAGGCTACAAGGGCAGTAGTTACTGCCCTTCCATTTTTGGTGCTTTGCAGCAGTTTTAAGATCTTCTAAGAGTGTCTCATTGTTCAAATTGGTGTAATTTTGATATTTACATGTTTCCCTGATCGTCATTGCTTGATTTTTGCTTGCGATAAAATGTCATTCATAGTCGCTGAAACCTTGGCAGCTATGGCCACACGGACAACAGGTATTAAAGCATTGCACAGCTGTGCCTTGCATGAATTGACTCAAATGAATCTTATTTGCATGTAGAAGGATATGGACTTGTTTTCCAAATTGAGGTTTGTTTTCAGCCTTGAAGACTAGTTTTAGCCCTTGAGCTTGTTTTGTACATTGGTTTTGTACATTGGTTTTGTACATTGTACATTGGTTTGTACAAAGAGGTGTTCACGGTATGCCCTTTTTTTGGCAAGTCTTTTACAAAATAGTGCAGCTGCAATTTGGAGCACTTGATCGCAGAGGGCTGGTTTGCCAGAGAACTATACAGCAATGTCAAATGCCACACATCACTGGTAAGAGTAACACATTTTAAGTTACTCCACACATTACCTCAGAATCTTTAATTTGTCACACATATCAGCTGCTTGATATTGGCTGATTACATCTTTCCTAGTCCTGAAAATGTGATGTTTTCTCATCCCCCTAGATCCTTATAAACCTCCTGACGAGTATGTAATTCCTGGATCATGAAACTGTATTTGAGCAGCAGACTGTTCTCAAACACTGAGTTGAACCACACACCCTCATGAAAAAGCAGCACCATAGTTCAAAACTGTGAAAAAGGTAGCACATAGAATGAGGCTGAGTAACTGTCACTGAATCGGCCATGTTGAGGTACAGTGATTAAGCAGGCAGTTGTTTATTGGTATGAGTTACTGTAGCTTCAGTCCACAGCAGGAGGTACACAATAGCCTGGAGGGAAGAAGCACACAGGAGTAAGAATACAAGTTGTACTGCACGAGCCCCGAGCAAAGCTATAGACTGAGCCCTTGTTACAAGAGTAGCTTTCAGCAACCCCCATTTTTAACCATCGGCAATAAGTATCCTGGGTCTTGTAATTTAACTTTTCTATTTTTACAAACACCATTATTCCATGGTAAAAAAAAAACACCCTCAAAACGGGTTCAGTTGACAGCTATGTAAAACTGTTGTTTCCCATATCAACATATAAGTCAAAATGGAATGGTGCACATCGAACGTCTTTCTGTGCTTTTTGTCCATCTAGGCTAGAAACTGTAGCACATATATTTTTTGAGTGCCCAGACTATATTAAACCTAGTTGGCTCAAACCTCTTTTTAAACGCCTGGGAACACGTAGGCATTTGGTCGCACTACGTATTCTAATGACTGATTCCGCCCCTTTAATAGTTTGTGGTGTTTCTAAGTTTTTAAAACATTCATGGTTGATTCGTAGCAAGAGACTCTCAGTTTCAATTTAATCCATTTTTAGCTAAATTATCTTGGGTTATTCCCATTTTTATCTGTCTTAGCATTTAAATGTAACGTACATTGCACTGTTTTAAAAAATATGTTTCATGTGTATGTATGCTTTCAAGATATCTTGCTTATCGAATAAAAGCTTTCAACAACAACATATAAGTCACTCTTCCAGTGCACTTTTTACCTTTGCATTCTGGGGCTTGTAGTCAGGATTCTATAATGAAACTAACCGGATGACAAACACCAGGATCCAACTTTAAACACCTTGACAGGATAAGTTAGTTACACAAGGAAGTCTGAAACGTGGAGAACTGGCTTTAATGAATGAAGGTAGTGGTGTAGGAGTCCACTGGGAGAGGTGCTGCATACCCATGGGTGGAGGTAGTAGATGTACTAGAAGCCTTAGTAGGAGCCGGAAAGATGCCGGAGCATGGTGCTCAGGAACACTGTGCACAAGGAGGAGCAACACTTACATGAGACAGGGATCCAATACCATTGAGGGAACATGAAAAGAGGGAGAGCATGGTGTAGCAACCTGGAATGAGTTCGTTTTGAGTGTGGACTATGAGTGAGGTAACAACTAAGGCATTGAGGGAGGGAGCACAACTGTAAGCGCCTGAAATGATAGAGAGTACTGAAGGATTATGAAAAGAGTGGGTGCTCCAGCCATCTAGAGTGAGACCTTCAATACTGAGGGATGGAGGTGGGCAAAAGGATTGTTGGATTTGTAGCCCTACGTTTATGGTTATAAAATCAGGACTACCAGTAGGAGTATGCAAAGAAAAACCAGACCTGGGAGAGCAACTCGTGTGGACCTGGAAAACTTGAGAGCTCTGCTGTTTCAGTGAAAACAATACATTTATGACTCAATGTGTCACACAAATAAAAACATAATCCCACTAGTACCATAAAAATATCATGCAAAAAAACTGGTTAAAAAAACTTGGCAGCCTAGAGTGTCTGGGAGGATTCCTTAAATTATTTTTAAAAGAGTGAGTCTTGTCTGGTTTCCATGGCATACTCTGGAGGTCTTTTGTAACGTAACCTGCACAAAAGATGCATCCAGAGATTGCAATACAATTTACCTATTGTATATTTGAATCAAAATAGCACTGCTTTGTAGTACCTTTGAGAAGAAATATTGCCTGTCACCTTAGTTTGAGACCTCTGCCCTCATGGCTGAATTGTAACTTCCAAATACATTGCATGACTATGAAAATCAATTACGCTTGAGTTCTGCAACATGAGTCCTTGTGGCCATGAACTGCAACCATTAATTTGTACCTTTAAATCATGCCCTGGCCTTGAATCCAGGTTGTTCCTCAACAGCTGTACTCCAGCCTCTAAATTCCAGCACTTGCAATACAAGTCAATACAACTGCTTTGTAAAAACTTAAAACCCAGGCTAGAATCCCTATTCAAACCTGCACTCAAATCTGAACCCACAGCAAAATTCACAATCCTGCACTCTGCATCAAAAACTCAGCTAAGTATTCTTCAAATACATATGACGATTTCTATCTTTAAGGACAAATAAATAACAATGAAACATACACTGACCGTGCAATGGAGCTGTTACAACTGTAGAATCTCCCACGATTCCATGTCAGGAAACGGAGGCTTCAGATTATACTTCTCTTTTTTTACTAAAGCATTACACCAGTCAATGAAAACTTTTAACTACATCACCCAATATGCGTTGCTACACCTTCTCTCCACCAATCACAGGCCCTCCTGTTAGGCATATAGATCACTGACATCAAAGTCTGTCCTCTTTCTTTGCTGCTGTAGCAGTGAGTCAAGTATACATTTATTCTTTTTTTTGGTACTTGATGTGTGTGTGGCACGTATGAGAGTGAATGGAGGTATTTTATTGAGATGGAGACCGTGCGTTGTAACTTATGTAGACGCCTGTATTTTCAGTGGAGCAGAATGGATGCACTTCGCACCTATGATGGAAAGACCTCTTTCTGGCTCTGCCGGGTTCGTGCGCGAGGAGATGATCAGAGATAATTGCATTCCGATCGGCTCATTGCACTGTGAGGAACAAGCAAACCCTTCCCAGTCCCAAGAATGCCCACTGGGGCTCTTACACATTCAAGGGCACTGCCGTAGGAGTGTTGGGTGGCTCCCTCAACATCTGAATAATACATACTAATAATAACATTACTTTCAAGTCTGGAACAGTAATATTAGCACAGAATTGCTGACTTGAAGCTGTAGGCCTGTGAGAGTTCAGGGTTTGATCACCCCTGGGCATACTCTCCCCCTGAACCTCTTCCATTCCTCCATTAGCACGATGGCATACTATGCTAAGGAGGATGATGAAAATGCTGAATATACTGAGTTTGAGGAGATGCCTTACTAGCACCATATGGAAGAGCAGCTGGTAGAGGTTCTGGATTCACATGTACAAGATTCAGTGTATCGGGCATTGATTAAGGCCCTGCAGCCTTTTACCCAACCCTTGAAGAATTACGGCAGATGTGTGTTGGGATGACCCTTAGGGGAATTCTCAATTAAAGAATTCAAGTTGGGCAAGCTGGAACTTCCCTGTGAAGTGACATCCATGAATTCCTCAGTGGAAGTGCTGCCACAGATGGCGACTTTGGTCCTGCAGGACCACGGGTATGGAAGTTCATTTGCACAGAGTTCTATAAGTGCTTCATCGATTGGGTGGCTGATGTGTCTTCTCACACTTTCTCTACCGCTCTGATTCTGAGGATGCTCAAAAGAAACTGTGCCAGATGACAAAAAGCAAACACAAGACCCATTACATGGAGTCTGAGGCTTCAACCAAAAAAAATCATCTTTTTGACCCCAAGAACATTGTACATCCCAGATCTACAGAATTGGTACTAGGCGCAGAAGTCACTCATTACGTGCAGGAGAATATGAGGGTTTTGAGCGCTAAGTAAACAGTACCTTAAAATCAGAGTTCCCTAGCCCACCCCTTCTGGGCAAAGTAACCAAGACCACAGAACTGGATCCCAACATGGCCACATTTTTAAAAATGTTTGCTAAGGATCCGAAAAAGGGCATCGACAAGGCCTGGATTGGATGTCAAGACAAAACATTGGATGTTTCAGGGCCCCTCACCAAGATTTTAGACCAGGCAGTATAGGGCAAAGATTCCAACTCCCCCATTGACCTGACTGAAGTACTCAAATGGGCCCAAAGTGCCCTGTGCTTCCTAGGGAATGCTAATTGCACCCTGTCTATAGAAGAGTGAAAATCATTTCTTAAGAGGATTGATCCTTAATTTGCAGATTTGGCCTCCATGGAGGCGGGCACCCTGGCTAACAGTTTGTTGTTTGGCGATACATTTGTTAAAGACTTGGGCAAATATGTGTCCACATTTTCTGCCCTTGACAAAGCCCAAACTTTACCTAAAAACGTTTTTCAAAGTAGTCTTTTTGTCAGGGCCGGATGCTTTAGAGGTTGGGTGCGTGGCCGTGGATTCTATCAGGCCTTAAGAAGATATGCGTCCAGAGACGTGGGGAAGCCCCCGGCTCCAATTTCTAACCTTGCGCTATAGAGGAGCAGAGGTTCTACTCCTCCGTGTCCCAGAGTCCTATCCATTTTTCCCCACAAAAGAGCAGTTTTATAGACTACAAAGTTGCGTTGCTGTTGCAGGAAGGGACTATTGCAGAGTCAAGCCCACACACTCACAGGTTTGTTAGCATTATTTTTCTGGTTCCAAAAAAGATCAAGGATTCCACTTGGTGTTACATCTCAAAGAATTCAACTTGTGGATTGTGTATCGTCATTTCAAGATGGAGTGCATACACTTGTTGAGGGATGTATTACTGGAGGGGGACTGGATGGTTTGTCTCGACCTCAAAGACACTTATTTAGCCGTTCCCATATTCCCACCTCTTCGGAGGTTTTTGCAGTTTCAGTGGCGCCAGCAATGGTTCAAGTTTGTCGCCATGCCTTTAGGCCTTTCGTCCACACCTTGGTGTTTCACCTTAGATTACATTTTGGTCATGGACTTGTTTTTACTGACCTGTCTTAGGTGACTCAGCTCCTGCAGGATCTGGGGTTCGTCATCAATTCTGACAAGTGAACCCCTACCAAAACAATGGAGTTTAAGGGAATTCAAGTGGATCAGTTTTGACACAATTCTTGCTTCCTTTAAAGGAGCAGGTTTCGATCAAGATGGAGTTGACGAAAGTGCTTGCCTCTCGGACTATATCCTTGAGAATTCTGGCTCGTCTGGTGGGTCTCTTGCCCTCTTCAATTCAGGCGACATTCCTGGGCCCTCTTCACTATTGCACCCTGCAACGATTGAAAATATTGAATCTCCCCAAGTGTTTAACCTACTCAGAACAGATTGTATTGTCCATGGAAGCCAGGTCTGAAATGTCCTGGTGGCTAGATCACATGAATGCATGATATGGCAAAGCCATCTTTTCATAAGTCCAGGAGATGATAATAGAATTGGAAGCCAGTCGATGGGGCTGGAGAGCCTATTGCTGCTCAGTAGATACAGAGGGCAGATAGTCCGCGGAGGAGCTTCAACTTCATATCAATTGTCTGGAACTCCTAGCAGGCTCATTTGCCATTCAGACTCTGTCCCTGAGGAAAACTAGTTGTTGCATCCTGTTTCGGATGGACAATGTGTCAGTGGTAAGATTCATCAATCGTTTAGAACCCGATACAGAACTAAAACGCAAAATTAAATTAAAAATAATTAATAATTCCTAAAAATTCATATTTTATTAATTAAATTACTTCCCACCCTATTCCCCTATAAACCCACAACTCGCTACAGAATTAAATTACGCAAAAATTAAATAACATAAAATGAATTACTTTAAAAAAATAAACATACATTACAAAAATAATATACACTTTTAACACATATACTAACATTCAAAACACTAAAAAAATCGATATTATTAGACATTCGATATATTTTAATGCCTATATTATGTACTTCGATATTTTGATAGTCGATATTACTTATCTGCATTTCGATAATATTAACCACTATATTATGTCCATTCGATATTATGTCCATTCTATATTTTGAATTCGATATTCTGTCCATTCTATATTTTGAATTCGATATTCTGTCCATTCTATATTTTTTATTCAATATTGTGTCTAGTTACCTTTCTAAAGGTTAGAAGGAGATATTTAAACTCTCCTTGATATTGACAGTATGGGAACCTGCGAAATCACACACCTTAAGACTTCTATTGATAATATGAGGACTCAGACGCCCCCCACCTCAAATCTGATTGGTTGCTCCATGTCCTTAGCAACTGCACTATCTGTGTGTGTGTGTAGAGAGGGAATATTTTTACCTGTTGATACATTGTTGCTTGCTGTATATACTAACCAACCAGGTCACAACGGGGTCTATGGGTATCCTCCTGAGGTTTGGTTTCGTTACTTTGAGCAACCGCTTGGTTGCAAGAATGGGTCTTCGACCCTTTATATACTTGTCATTTGTTTGACACATAATGTGTATTTAATCCATACACTATGATGTCCAGGGAGTCTCAGCTATTCAGATGACTATATCCAAAAGATTTTGAGTGGCCCTTCTCTTCTTCCTTCCTCTTCTACCCCAATTACATCAGCTTCAAACACATCATGTGTTCTTTAATATACACATGAAAAATTAAAGAAAAAACTGATCTGAACAAACCCACATGCCCGTTTGCTGACAGAATATCTGAAATCCAACATAATCCTACTTGACCTTCAGATCTGCAACACCCCTGCCATCTTTACACAGGACCCCACATTTAGTAAAGGCTTTCGTCATTTGGTGACTACCTGCTCGTGACACTGGATGGTCCAAGGCATTGACACAACAATGAATTAGAAGAAATTGCTGAATTAGAGAAACTCATACTGGAAGACCGTACACCCACTGATGCAAAAAACCTTCTAGACAAGAATAATAACACTATAGCCACCCACCTTCAACACTTTTGACATCAAAAGGATATCAAGAACTACTATAATGAGAAAACCTACCCTTTTCTATTAGACAAATTCTATACCACCAAATATCAACCATCAAGAACACGCAACTGGGGCAAGTATAGAAACAATCAGACAATAACCTTCTCTGACTCGTCTAATACCTCGGTGGAGGATTTGGATCCTGGGGAGGGTCCAAGCACCTGCAGGATCCAGACTAGACCTCTTCCTCCCTCACCAGCCTGTTTTTCAGACAGAATCAAGGACACAGGAGAGACAGGGCCAGAGTAAAATACCAGTACCCAGGAGAACGGCAGACCCGCCGCAAGTTCTACCAATGAGGTCTACCTCAATAAGCACCCCCAATCTCCCTTGTGAGCCAGATTTGAAGATGATACCCATCTTTATTCTCTTAAAACATGACTTATCCTCCAAAGAAATTGCTATTTTGAGTAAATGTCTCTCATTCGTCCCCACGGACCGCAGCAACTTCTTTGATGTCCAGGAAAGCTTGCTTCAGTTTTTAGAAGAATCAGACTCAGACAATTTTTCGCAGACAAACCTTCCCGTGACCATATACCTTACTCTCCATTTCAACCCACTTGCACATTTCACCCACCAGCTGCCGTCATGCCACCTGAAATATTGACATTTGAGAGACTGGCCCTTCATGAAGTTGCAGAATTCAAAAAGGAATTAGAATTTGAACCACACAACCCGATCCTTGCTGAAAAGCAGGCACTCCTAAATCTTAAGGAAAATACCAATGTCATAATCAAACCAGCTGACCAAGGTGAAGCGATTGTTGTCATGGACAAAGAAATATGACACAGAGACAATGAGACAGTTGTTGAATACCTCACACTAACGGGCTCTTGCTGCCGACCCTACTGGATATTAGGTCCAAAGCACAAACTGTTACCAATTTTGCCAGAGCACAAAACATTAAAACCAAGAAAGAACTGGTCTTCCTAAACAATCCACATCCACACACTACAGTCGTTTGCGTACTTCTAAAAATACATAAGGACACCATCAATCGTCTAGGCCGACCAATAGTCTCCGGCTATGGCTCTATTCAATAACCACTTGCAAAATACATTGATACTGTAATCAAGGAATTTGTCCATAATACCGACACCTTTGTTCAGGACAGCATGGCTCTTATCAATCTTGTTGAAGATTACTATTCAACAGAGAGACTGACTTAATGGTTAGTCTCAATATTGAATCTATTTACACTAACATTCCTTATGATGAAGGCTTACTGATTCTTAAAATCCACCAGATGCTAGATCCCAACCCACTCGCATCCCGATTGAACTTGTTATGGATCTACTACAAATTGTCCTTACCAATAACTACTTTTTACACAAGAACACATTTTATTAACAAATCAAGGGTGTTTCTATAGGAGCATGTTTTGCCCCAACTTTGCTATTCTATACATACACAATCTTGAAAAAAGTAATATCTTGATGCCTACCAATCCTTTTTTTGACTAAATAGAATTTTGGTTGACATCCTCCTACTTTGGCAAGGTGATATTGACACATTATGGGGCATATTATGAAGAACGGTGTTAAAATTATTGCCGGTTTAGCGGCAGAAAACTGCTGCTAAAGCGGCGATAATGGGCTTGATAATATGCCCTGGAGAATTCCAGTAGAAGTCCATGTTCACACCAGAACATGGACTTCTATTGGAATTCTCAAGGGCATATTATCAAGCCCATTATCGCCGCTTTAGCGGCAGTTTTCTGCCGCTAAACCGGCAATAATTTTACTGCCGTTCTTGATAATATGGTCCTTAATTCCTTCTTGAAATGGCTCAACAATTGCCAACCACAACTTAAGTTTACCTCAGACCCCAAAGAAAATGATTTAACATTCCTGGACCTCACCCTCCATGCAGAAGAGGATAAGATAAAGACCTCTCTGTTCCACAAACCCACCAAGCAGAATACTCTTTTATTCTACTCCAGCTTTCATCCTACTGGCCTTCGTGATGGCCTTCCTTATGGACAGGTCCTCCACATCCAAAAGAACCGCAAATGGAAAACGACTACTTTTGTGAAGCCACCATACTCACTGAGAAACTCATTTAATGTGTCTGTCCCCGCTGTTTGGTCTCAAGGGCCCACAAACTTGTGTGGTATAATCACAGAGACATTTTACTCACACCCAAGTAGAAACATGTGAACAAACGTATTCCCTTTGTTTACACTTTTAGCCCCTCTAGCAACAAAGTGAGCAGAATCATTAAGAGAAACTGGAATATCCTATGTATACAAAAATCTTTCCAACAACCACCACTATTCGCCTACAAATTAGGTGAAAATCTAGCCGATCATTACGTACATGCCATTTACATGGCCCATGAAAACTAACAATGATGAATCCATCACATCAGCATGGGGCCTCCCCCCCATCTTGGGCTACAACAAAGCCATAAAGGCGTTGTCTGCCCCTTGATGATCAATACTAAAGAATTTAAAGTGAACAACCATTCCTACCATCTGAAGAGCTTCACCAAATGCAGCTCTACCAACGTGATATATGCAATACGCTTCCCTTGTAACCTTCTATATATAGGTCAGACTACCCAAATGAACAAACAACGTATCATCCAACACAAGAGCCGCATCCATTGCAAAGTGGAGAATGCACCTCTTTTTACACACTACCTTGAGAAAGGCCATAGCGAGACAGATTTGACATGGCAGGTCATTGGCCAACCGACACTATCCCAACGTAGCGGTAACTTGCATCAACTCCTGAACAGATGTGAGTGCAGATGGATTGCCCTTTCTCCAATTTGCTAAAAGTGGCATTTTCAGACCTGCAATTTAAAAACCAACTTCACTAAAAGATCTGTTTTTAAAGTGTGAATCTACTCCAGAGACATCAAACTCCAATTTTGTATTAGCTCCCAATTAGCAGATACACTTGTGAGTTGCTACAAGGCATCTCCAATTCTAACCAATGGGAGAGATAGGCCTTTCTGTAGTGAAAAACGAAATTAGCAATTTTTCAAAATCAGGACATGTAAAACACGTCTTACCTTTTAAATACGCTGCACCCTGCCCAAGGGGCTACCTAAGGCGGAGTAGTGTGGCTCACTGGTTAGAGGCGGCAGGTCCGAGAGCAGAAGTCGGCCCGGGACCACGGTTCAATTCCTGACGCAGCAGGGTCGTGGACCTTGGTCGGCGGACTCGATAATTCTCGCTTTGGTGCTTACTCTAATCAGGGGTTCCACTCGGCAACTCTGGGCATTAGCTTGCCTAATCTCCACAACGGCCCCACCAATTCTGGGGATGCCTGGCTCCACCTTGGGGACTCCCAGCAAGGAACCATCCCACAGGGAAAGTCAGGACAGGTTCCCCAGAGTTATACAGCGCCAGGAGACCTATGGACGGGTAGCAGTGCGCTTTACAAGCTCAAAAACATTTACATTTACATTTTAAGGCCTACCATAGGGGTGCCCCAAATGAAATAAAAGGGAAAGTTTGGGCCTGGCAAGTGGGTGCCCTTGCCAGGTAATAAGGGCAGTTTACAACTGCATACACAGGCACTGCCGGGGCAACTCTGAGACCCACTCATGTGCGTGGCACAATAAGTTCTGCAGGCCCACTAGTAGCATTTGATGTACAGGCCTTGGGCACACATGGTGCACTGTACTAGGTACTTACTAGTAAAACAATAGGCCAAACTAATTAAAATGACATTTTAGGGAGAGAGCATATGTACTTTAGCACTGGTTAGCAGTGGTAAAGTGCCCAGGGTTCTAAAGCCAACAAAAAGAATTTCAGAAAAATTGGAGGAAGAAGGCAAAAAGTTTGTGGGCAACTCTGCAAAAAAGGCAAGGTCCAACACCGCCCCAACCCAGGAGTGACACATCTGTGACCACTGTGTGTTCTGGTGGGGAAGAGAGCATGAACTGCCACTGATCAAATTGCGGTTCATTAGCTGCCACCGTAGGTCTTTTGCAGTTCCATCTGATATCTAGACCAGGTCAAAGTGATTCCCCTGATGATGAATCCACTGGGCCTTCAAATGCCATTACAGGGCATGAATATGCCAACAGGCATGCTTCACCAGCAGGATGTAGGAGGCTGTGAAGCCCAGAAGTCTCAGAGTCAGTCTCACTGAAATCCAAGAAAGAGGCTGAAACACTGGTATGGTAGCCGGAATATCCTGGACTTACAGCTCTAGAGTATAGGCGTAGAACTGGACAATGTCCAGAATGGACATAGAAGAAGAACGGAGTGCCTGAGAGGGAGGCAGGTGTGACTTCAGCACGTTGACAGAGAACCCCAGTAAATGGAGGCGGTCCGTCGTACTCTGGAAGTGAGAGACAACTGCCTGGGGTGAGCCTGCCTTCAACAGCGAGTTGTTGAAGTAGGGGAAGACTGGAACCTCGGACCTCTGTAGATGGGCTGCAACCACCCCAATACATTTGTGAACACCCAAGGGATGCAGGTGAGGCCAAAAGGGAGCACAACAAATTGGAAAAGCTTGTGACCCACTATGAACTGCAGGTGACACGTGTGGGCTGGTAGGGCAGGAATATGAAAATATGCATCCTGCAAGTCAACGCTATCATCCAGTCTCCGAGATCTAGGTCAGACAAGACCGGAGTCATAGAGAGCATTTTTAACTTTTGTGGTAGTTGACAGGGCTCAGATTTATAATAGGACAAAGTACTCCATCCTTTTTTGGCACCAGAAAACAGCAGGAATAGCAACCATGACCTACTTCTGAATTCGGCACCCTTGCAATGGCTCCTTTGGCTAAAAAGGCCTGTACTTCTTGTCACATAAGCTACAGATGGTCCTCCGTAACCTGATCTGAGGACAGTGGTGTGAGCAGCAGGGTTTCTGTAAAAGGTAGGGCAGAACCCTGCTGAACAATCTGAAGCACCCATTTGTCTGAAGTTATTGTTTTCCATTGGGGCAGGTGGTGCCAGATCCTGCCGCCAACTGGCTGTACAGGATGTTGTGAGTACATATAAAAGGGACTTTTAGGCTTTGGGTCTGTGGGAGCAGCATCTGTGGCCACGAAAGGTCTGATGAACCTGGTGGCCATGGTAGCTAGGGGGTGAAAGGATATGACTGGTATCCCCTACTGTAGCCACAGCATGGCGATAGATGGAATATGGCTGCTGTGGGGCATGGTGAGCCCTAAAACCTAGCAGTGGCACTTCTACCTTTCTATAATTCACCTTATCTCCAAAAAGGCGAGTGCAATCGAAGGGCATGTCCATAAGGGATGCATACACATCCGCTGAAAAGCCAGTTGAGCTCAACTGGGCATGGCTTCTGAGTTCCACTGACAAGGCAATCACTCTGCCTAGAGGTTCTGTTGTATCCAGTCTGCAGCGCATGGTGAACTTGGCTGCATCTCTACCATCAACAATTGCTTGGGAGAGTATGAGTTTCGCCTCTCCCGAGACAATAGGAGGCACATGAACCAACTGAATCCTTCACAGTATCCCAGCAGGTTGGAAAATGAAGCGTAGAGAATGAGGATACACATGTATAGACCAAGCCATGCATTACACATACACATATATATGGAAACAGAGGCCTCATCCAAAATATTGCCAGGACTCTTTCATCTATGATGACAAATTCACCTAGTGATGATACAGTTTCCATGTTTTGGACTTTCAAGTGCTTGGTTGGTGCTGCTCAAGACACTGGGGCATATTAACAAGGCGGTGATATAAAATTATCGCCGCTTTTACGGCTGTTTTCGCCTGAAAAGCGGCGATAATTTTATCGCCTTATCTGCAAAGACATGCTGATTTTGCTCCCGTTTCCAGCACGCCTAACTTTGCATTGCTAATGAGATGCAAAGTAGGCGTGTCTGTGGAAACAACATGGGTAAATATCGCGAAGGCAGCTTCACGATATTTACAACGCGGGGAAGCGATTATTTTAATCGCGCTAAGTATGCCTTAACGCAGGCATTTAACGTCTGTTAAATTCCTGACTAAGGCATACCTATCATGGGAGGTGGATACATGTAATACGACCACAGGGTCGTGTTATCAAACATATCGCTGTTTTACATGGAACATCGCTGAAAAAACAGTGATGTTCAGTGGAAAAGGGCGCTATCGCTGGAATATTCATCGCCAAGGCGCTAAACGTTGTTAATACAACGCTAGCCTGGCAAAATATTCCAGCAATAGAAAAGAATGCGGTATACAAGTTTAGCGATAATTATCACTGCCTGTTGAAAATATGCCCCTAGGTGTCTTTATGTGGGTCTAAGAGTGTGACTATGATGTCATATTTTCTTGCAGTTGTTGGATTGTTTGTAGAAACACCAAGATGCATCTGCTTGTTAAAGATATGCATTATTTGATTAGCGTATATGCTGCTATGACAAGAGAAAGCTTTATCTTTTATTATTGAGGTTCTACCATATATTTTTGTATAATTGCTACTCCACTGATCCAAAATAGTGTTATGGTTTGTACACGGGAGCTCTGACACGATGCAATAACCAGGCAACCTTTTTCCAGCAAAAAATTCAGACCATCTACGCCTCTTTTACCCCTAACACTGCAGAGTCAGAAATAGCTAGAAGTGTGAGTTCCGATCCCTCGGCCATCTGTAGGCTGGAACAATTTACCCCTATAGACCCTGCTGCCTTGGGGAAAATAATTCCCAAGGTCACCTCGGGCTCCCTGGGAGACCCAGCGCCCCCGCAATCTCTAATCAAGGTCATTGACACAATCCGTCCAGGAATCCTTGATGTTCTTAATGCCTCAATTGGTTCAGGTATAGTTCCTGTATCATGGAAATGTGCTATGGTCAGAGCTATTAAAAAAACCAAATCTGGACCGAAGCAACTTGTCCAACTACCGACCCATCTCCCTTTTGCCCTGGATGAGCAAACTGGTGGAGAAGCATATTAACAACTTATTGGCCGAGTACCTGGAATCCAACCAACTGCTTTCTACATCCCAGACGGGATTTTGTCCCCAGCACGGGACTGAAACAGCTCTATTAGCAGTAATAGAGGAGACAAGGAGTCTGATGGACCAGGGAGGTGAAGCGGCCATTATTCTATGAGATCTCAGTGCCGCGCTCGACACGGTTAACCATGCCACTTTATTACATCGTCTAAGTGGCATGGGGGTGTCGGGCATGGCTCTGACATGGCTAAACTCCTTCCTGGAGGAGCGCTTTTTCCAGGTCTTTGAGGGAGACATAGTTTCCACTAAACAGCCAATCATGTGTGGGGTGCCTCAGGGCTCTGCCCTGAGCCCCACCCTCTTTAATATTTACATGAGGTCCCTGGCGGAGGTGGTCCATCCCTTTGGCGTCAAAATTGTCACCTATGCAGATGACACCCAGCTTGTGGTTTGATTAAACCAGGCTGGGGGGTCGTCTAGCACCCTTAAACCCCTGTCTGGAGGCGGTCGCCAAATGGATGGAGTTCTCATGTCTCAGACTCAACGGGGAAAAAACGGAAATTATGCTATTAGGGAACCCTGCACCCAACATCCTGCTCCCTATGTGGCCGGAATGTATGGGACCCCTCCCTTCCCCTAAGACACAGATAAAAAGCCTGGGAGTCTGGTTAGACAGATCCCTGGACTTTATGGTCCAGGCCACCAAGACCTCATCAACCTGTTACGGACTGATGAGGATGCTCCGTAAGATCCTCCCTCTTCTTCCGTTCCAGGCAAGGAGAGTCATGGTTCAGGCCTTAATACTCTCCCGCCTGGACTACGGCAATGCTCTCTATCTGGGACCTCCAAAGGCCACAATTAATAAACTTCAGGTCACACAGAATTGTGCCGCCCGACTGCTCTATCAAATCCCACGGAGGCAATCTGTGAAGCCTGCCCTTAAGAAGTTACACTGGTTGCCCATAACAGCTAGGATTCAGTTCAAAGCCATGTGTATTACACAGAAAGCAATCTGGAGGACTGGCCCTACCATAATGCATCCTTTGATTACTCCATACCTCCCCCACAGAGCCTTGCGCTCTAGCTCACTCCATCTGGCTACCTCAAACAAGATATACAAAGCTCGTTGGGGAGGCCGCTCATTTGCATTTAATGCTGTAAAGTTGTGGAACTCCCTCCCCCTCTCGCTTAGAAGGACCAATAACCTGCTGGCATTCAGGAAACTTTTAAAAACCCATTTATTTGGTACATCTTGCTAGCATGAAATTTCTGTATCCTTCAATCTCAGACAAAGCGCTGCGAGGCCTCAGGGCAGTTTATGCGCTATATAAATGCAATTTTCATTTCATTTCATTCAAAGCAATATACACAATACAATATGAGAGAATGCCTGTATTTGAGTTGAGTATGAGGTGGTTCCCTAGCATCCAACGGTCCACTTCATGAAGGCAAGCGCCTATGCAAGAGGAGATGAGGTCTGAAGAGATGTTAGTCTTTAACATGAAGGTCAACCACCTAGTTGTAATAGTATGGGTTGACTGATTTGCAGACACCCAGTAAAGAGGCTGAGATTTAATTGCAGGCGATTAAGAAATGATGGAAACTTGTTGGATGCTGACACAAGGGTGGAAAGGAACTGAACGAAAGGGAAGAAGCAAAATGATGTTGCATCCATCAGAAAGAGAGTGAAATGCTGTTGCTGTCCACAATGGTACCCTGGAGAGAGAAGGTGCTCCTTCTCCAAAGAAGTTTGGTTGGAGCACTTTGTCAAGAGCTGAACAGAGGTCCAGTAGCGGTGTCTCTTTATGTCAATAGTGGTCGAGGGAATCATGTTCAATCTGAGAGAAGGCAGTTTAATTTGAAGAATGCAGAGATCTGAGAGAAGACTGATCTTTTGATGAGTTTGAGAGGAATGGACACTTGAGGTTGATCAGAACCTGGCAGGGTATATTAGGTTGTGTTTCTTGATCAATGATTTGCTGTAGGAGGTCATGAGATTGTTTGGATACTTGCTAGACATCAAGGAATCATTGACGCCACAGAAGGAACATGACATAGGAAGTACTTTCCAAACAACATCTTCGTCTTCAGTCACTACTGATATAATCTCTAGACATGGTGTGGAGAGCTTATCGGGATCACCAGAGGATTCAAGGAACCCAGTATCCGAGGAAGAAATCCTATTGCATCAATATGAGTGAGCACGAAGAAAAATATTCCATATATGAGTTCCGCTGCATAATAGTGGAGCTTCCCTCAAAAAGTCATCTGCGGCCACTTCTGATGGATGGGTTTGCCCAACTACAAAGAGTTGTGTGAGAGTTGGAGGGAGGCTGAAACCAACAGACAGGTAGGCCTGAACCATCTCTGGATCATCAGAGGGGGAGCATCCAGTTTGGCTTGTGGACGAAAGAATGTCAGGAAGCTCTAAGCCTTCCCTAGGGACAGAGCGCTCACTACCTGCAATTGAATTTCTGACAGAAAAGATGAGACTACCTGTCAATAGAGTGGGGACCAGGCTGGGTTGTCCTTTGTCCCCCTTGCTCTTTGCGGTCTGTATGGAGAAATTTGCAGAAAGAATAAGGACCAACTGGCAGATCTCTGGCATAGCGATGGGGGGCGGGAACACAAGATAATGCTTTATGCTCTTGACTCCCACTGATCCGGACACATCTTTGGAGGATGTCTCGACGGAGCTGAATATGTTTCAGGCAGCGTCTGGGTTTAAAATCAATCCCTATAAACCCTACTTCTCGGCCTGACCATCTCAGAGACGGAGCACACCCGACTCAGTGGCCAACACACTTACCAGAGGGCAGAGAGCGGCATCCTGTAACAGCTGGCAGTACTTGGGCAAATCCAACCAAAACTGTGCTTTTCCAAATCAAAAAATAGTAGTTAAGGAGGTTCTTGATGACCAACAGGAATCCCAAAGGGTAAAGGAGCGGAAGGACAAGCATCCACTTTACGACACCAGTCCCGAGTAGGGATAAAACACTGTGCACGAGGGCGGCTGTCTGGGCAGTCAATGACACTGCGTCTGCTGGGTTACTTAAATACATTGTGAGAGCAAAAGTAAAACTAGAGAGTGAATTATTGCATGCCATTTTGCATACAGCCTTAATGCTGCCACCCGCAGAATGCAACCACTTCCTGGAAATACTGTAACAGACAAAGTCTCTGAAAAAAATTCAAAAACAATGGTAACGAGCACCTGTAAAAGATAAAGGGCCGCGGGAGTAAGCCGAGCGTTTGTGAAATATAAAGCACAGTGTTCATGAATCGGGTGCTGCACTGAGCAAGGGAAACAATCATTCAAATTTTAAAAAAATTCCCTGAACAGAAAGTAACATAGAAAAAAGCGGAAGCCTCCAAGTCCTGCGGTTATACTCCAGAGGGGTGAACAATTTGAAAAAAGGAGGGACCAGGAATCTAATTTAGCCTCTAGCAAGCAAGGATTTTTTTACACAATAACCGACTAGACAATCGAAAGCGATGAGAGGAGTCAAACTTTACAAAGTACATACAACAGACCATCCCGCAGCGCAAGAGCTGTAGGCTCGACCTAAAAACAGGAAGAGACAGACACCAACAAGAGTCAGAAGAGTAAGCAAGGCGAGGTCAAGGATGCACTGAGCAGAAGAGAGACGCAAGGGCACCTACTCCAGCCGATGCCCAGCTACAAAGTAACAGCGCACTGCACAATTATATTATTGCATAGTATTTAAACTGCAATTTCCATGCCCCTTGTAAAGCCTAAAGCACTTTACATTAGTTACAGTAAGAGTACAGACTGGGAGGGGTGAAGGTTGGAGGAGGGTGACCAACCGCCTGTAAATTTCACGGACTGCTCGTAATTTGGGCCTCTTGTCCGTTGTCCGTGAAGAATTCTTTCACTGATGCCTTTTGTCCGTAATGTCTTACTTGGACTAGAGTGAGCTGCTCCCTGCAAGTAGCCGAGAGTTCTGTAACTCTCACTGCAGGGGCCAGCTCGCGCTCCAGCTGTGATCAGTGGCCTGCAGCAGCCCCTCCCCGACCTGGCACAGGCTGCTGTCGGCCCATTATCATTTTCTATGTCGGCCAGTGACAGCATTTGCTGGGCCTCCTCCTGCCACAGCCCAGGGCATGGCACACTGCTTTTGTTTATGGGCTCCTGTCACCTCAACCAGGGGCCAAGTTCTGGGGTGGGTGGAGGTTTCATTCCGGCTTATGTTACGTAAGTGCATTCAATATGCAAACGCAGGTGTTTAAGTTTCACTGGCACACAACAGACGCAGTGTTCAAGTTCAAGTTCAGGCATTTATAGAGCGCACTACTCACCCAGAGGGTCTCAAGGCGCTAGAGGGAGGGGTTCATTGTTTATCGAATAGCCAAGTTTTCAGTTCTTTTCTGAAGGAGATGTGATTCTGAGTAAGGCGAAGGTGGGTGGGGAGTGAGTTCCAGGTCTTGGCAGCCAGGAAGGAGAAGGATCTGCCACCCATGGTGGTTTTTCGGATGCGTGGGACTGCGGCGAGGGCTTGAATGGATGATCTTAGTTGGCGGGTGGGATAGTAGAAGGACAGTCGGGAGTTGAGGCATTCTGGTCCTAGATTATAAAGGGCCTTGTGTGCGTGGGTAAGAAGGCGGAAAGTAATTCTTTTGTTGACGGGAAGCCAGTGGAGGTTTTTTAGGTGACCGGTGATGTGCTCTTGGCGCGGGATGTCTAATATGAGTCTCGCTGATGCGTTTTGGATGCGCTGGAGCTTTTTCTGCAATTTTGTTGTAATTCCGGCGTAGAGAGTGTTGCCATAGTCCAGTCGACTCGTGACCAGTGCATGGGTGACAGTCTTTCTTGTTTCGAGGGGGATCCAGCGGAAGATCTTTTTGAGAATGCGAAGGACGTTGAAGCAGGAGGACGATACGGCGTTGACTTGTCTGGACATTGAGAGAGAGGAGTCTAGGATGAAGCCAAGGTTACGTGCATGGTCAGTGGGTGTGGGCGCTGATCCCAGAGCGGAAGGCCACCAAGAGTCGTCCCAAGATGAGGGTGAGGATCCAAGGATGAGCACCTCAGTTTTGTCTGAGTTGAGTTTTAAGCGGCTCTGTTTCATCCATTCGGCTACTTCTTTCATACCTTCGTGAAGGTTGTCCTTGGCGGTGTTGGGGTCTTTGGTGAGGGAAAGTATCAGCTGGGTGTCGTCGGCGTAGGAGATGATGTTGAGGTTGTGTCGACGTGCGATGGAGGCGAGGGGACTCATGTAGACGTTGAAGAGGGTGGGACTGAGTGAGGAGCCTTGAGGTACGCCGCAGATGACTTCGGTGGGCTCTGAGTAGAAAGGGGGGAGTCGGACTCTCTGTGTTCTCCCGGATAGGAACGAGATGATCCAGTCCAGGGCTTTTCCTTGTATGCCGATGTTGTTGAGGCGTTGTATGAGGGTGTTGTGACAGACAGTGTCGAAGGCGGCGGAGAGGTCGAGTAGAATGAGGGCCACTGTTTCGCCGTTGTCCAGGAGTGCTCGGATGTCGTCGGTCGCCGCAATGAGGGCGGTTTCGGTGCTGTGTTTGGCTCGAAAGCCGTTCTGTGAGGGATCCAGGGAGTTGTTGGATTCAAGGAAGGCTGCGAGTTGGCTGTTGACGGCTTTCTCGATGACTTTGGCCGGGAAAGGGAGGAGGGAGATGGGTCGGTAGTTTTTCAGTTCTGAGGGGTCTGCTGTTGGTTTTTTCAGAAGGGCGCTGAGTTCTGCGTGTTTCCATATTTCTGGGAAGGTGGCTGAGTTGAAGGAGCAGTTGATGACATCGCGGAGTTGGGGAGCAATGATGGAGTCAGCTTTGTTGAAGATGTAGTGGGGGCAGGGGTCGGAAGGTGAGCCAGAGTGGATTGAGTTCATGAGGTGAATGGTATCTTCGATGGTGATTGGGTTCCAGGAATTGAGGTAGTTAGTTGGAGGGGTGGGATCAGAAGGGGGTGGGGTGAGTTGGTCATTGGGAGTATTCTTGAAGCTGTTGTGGATGTCGGCAATTTTGTTGTAGAAGAAGGAGGATAGCGCATTGCAGAGGTCTTGGGAGTTAGTGATGTCGTTGGATGCTGCGGGAGGGTTGGTGAATTCTTTGACGATATTGAAGAGTTCCTTGCTGTTATGATAATTGTTGTCGAGACGGTCCTTAAATGCTGATTTCTTGGCGGATCGAATTAGTTGGTGGTGTTTGCGGGTGGCTGTCTTGAGGGAGGTCATGTTGTCTGAGGTTGGTTCTTTTCTCCAATTCTTCTCCAGGGTGCGGCATGTCTTCTTGGATTTTTTAAGGTCATCATTGAACCAGGGAGCCTTTTTGCTGAATGATTTCAACTGGTGTTTTTTCAGGGGTGCTAGTTCGTCCGCACTGTGTGTAATCCATTGCCTGAGGTTTGTGGCCGCTTGGTCTGGGTCCGTTGTTAGAGTGGGAGTGTTTTGGCTGAGGGATGCGAGGAGTCGGTCGGTGGTGATTTTGTTCCAATTTCTTCGGGGAATGAGTTGTGGCCGGTTGTGGGTCAGGGTTGTTTTGTAGCTGAAGTGAACACAGCTGTGATCCGTCCAGTGGAGAGCTGTAGTGTGATCGAAGGAGATGTGCTTGCTGGAGGTGAAGATAGGGTCGAGCGTGTGTCCGGCTGTGTGAGTGGGGGTGTCAACAAGTTGTTTGAGTCCGAGGTTGGACAGGTTGTCCAGGAGGGTGGTGGTGTTGTTGTCGAGAATGTTGTCAATGTGGTAGTTGAGGTCTCCTAGAAGGATGTAATTCTCGGAGGCGAGGGCGTGCGGGCTGACGAAGTCAGTGATGTCGTCGCTGAATTGAGATCGGGTGCCTGGGGGTCTGTAGATGAGGGTTCCTCTAAGGGTGGTCCTGGGGTCGGTGTGGATCTGAAAGTGGAGGTGTTCGGCGGTTGCAAGATTGTCGTCAGAGCTGGTTGTAATTTTGATGGTGTTTCTATGGACGATGGCGATGCCTCCTCCGGTTTTTTTAATGGTGCGGTCTTTTCGAATGATTTTGTAAGTGTCCGGTATGGATATGGCGATGTCGGGGGCAGAAGATGCGTTCATCCAAGTTTCAGTGAGGAAGGCAATGTCAGGTGACACAGTGTCGATTAGGTCCCAGAGTTCGGTTGCGTGTCTGTGGACCGAGCGGGTGTTCAGTAGGATGCATTTCAAGTCGTTGGGTTCGGAGCTGAGTGTGGAGGAAGTGTGTTTGGTGAGGGTCCTGACGCAGTTGAACTTACAGGAGAGGCAGGAGAATGGGCCGTGGGTACGTCCTGGGGTAGCTACGCAGCATAGAGGGGTGAGTCCTGCGTTGAAGGCGAGGAGAGTAGTGGCATCATAAGTTACTCTGGGGGTTGGGGGCGGCATAGGGCAGGGGGACGGGCGCTGGTCGCGGACCAGGCGCGGACGGGCGTAGACGGGCTTACCTTTGGCGCACCTTCGGCGCGAATGGGGCGCGACCGCTGCGCGTGACCGCTGCGCGCAGGAATACCTGTCATATGCGGATAGAAGAGGGGGAGGGGCGAGGGATGGTCAGCTGGGAGGCGGGAGCTGGGCGGGGATCTGGGCAGGGAAGGCACCAAAAACAAACAACAACAACTGCAAGCTGAAGATGGCCTCAGCCAGAAACGAAACCGGATTGGGGCACAGAGATCGATAGTGCGATCCTGATGTCAGTGGCACCGGTGAGATCAGGCAGCAATTAGTTAGGCAGGCAGAGTATCAATTTTAAAATATTAAATACAGCGTAGTTAGGCAAACGGAGCGCTATGGTCAAATAATGTTCAAAACCCAGTTAAAGCGTTGATGGGTACTTGCGCTATCTCGAGGCAGGCAATGGCAGTGAAAAGAGCGAGGCGAGGAGGCAGAAGCACTTCAGGTGGCAGGTAGAGCGGGGAGCAGCGTCTGGAGCGACCGTGTCTGTGTAGAACAGGACGGTCAACAACCTAGTATAAACTTATCTTGACTTGTGGTCTATTTACTTATTTAATATTGCGTGACCTCCTCTGAAGTGTCTGTAAAACGTACCTTTTGTCCCGAATTTTTTGTCCTGAATCCTGACCTTCTGTCCTAATTTTTTGTCCTGAATGTTTACACTCACTGTCCCGAATTTGCACCCATGCCAGTTGGTCATCCTAGGCTGGAGGGAAACAGTGGACGGCTTTGCGAGAGAGAATGGGGGCAGTGGGGTTCAATCTGACCAATTACACAATGCACAACGTTGCATTCTGCAACACACATACTAAATCGAAAATAGCCCCCTAGTTTTTCAGGTATATATGTCACTCTTGCCATCTAGTGGCTGGATGAAATATAGCAGGCTATTTAAGTTTCAGTGATGCCTAATAAGACTGTGGTAGTTAGTTACATTAGGCAAGGGACTGTTATTGTATACATACAGTATTTGTATAGAGTGCACACCTCACCGGAAGCGTATCCTGGCGGATTTGCCACCCAGTTGTCTAAATGTGTCTCCTCGAGCTCACGACAATCCTTACAAGTGATAATTGAGGATAAAAGCCTCATCGGAGATAGGCGCCTAGTCCATCAATGTGGAAAATAAATGGAGTGAGAAGTCTTTAGCCCCACCTATCTCCCCCCGCCCCCACCCTTCAGTTATGGCTACGCTGGGGCGGATGACTGCTGCGACTAACAGTGTTCCTCATGTCCTCCTATGTACATTAAAGCAGCTCAGCTTAAACCTTTTACTTTCAATAAACAAAGGGCAGTGCCGCGTACTTAACACGTCTGTCGCACAGGCGAAGGCAGCAGCAGGCAGAATAACAACTTCTGATATCACACTGCTTAGATGTACAGCAGGGGTACCATGAGACGATCTTGCTACATTTAGCTTCCATTACGTGGGAATTAAAACTTAGTGGCAGTAATATATCTGAATTTTACCTTTCAAAGAAAACACATCTGTAATTGGAGCTATGCTCGCAATCATTTTTTAAAAAGTTTAGTATTTTCATTGAAGAAATGGAAGATATACATAAATTCTGTCAAATCAGTAGGCAAAGAGAAATGAGATACAATACAGAAACCAGATAGTGAAATTCATGCTAACGTCAGAAATACAAACAAGCATTGGCATAGTCAATAGGTCTCGCCTTTGGGACCTTAGAAGTATTTAGTTATGCAGCACAATATCCTTGGTGCAATAACAACAACTGTTGCATGGCTAAACAGTTATAAAGTCCCAAATGCGAGACCTATTGGCTATGCCAATGCTTGTTGTCTTTTGCTCTCTCTTTCACTTTTACCTCTCACACATTTTCTCTTTCTCCCATTCAGGCCCTAGCTCGTCTGCCCCAGAGAGAGGGCGGCAAAGTCATCACTTCCACACTTGCAACAGGTTCCGATAGCAATGACCGCAACAACGCATATCTCTCAGGAAGCACGTGAAGCACAGGCAGCAGCAGTGCAAGCTTCACTCTAGTCCACTTCAGGTACTGCATAAGCAACGGAATTGCTAGTTTCGCACATGCATGCGCACACAGTGACAGAATGTGCAGGAGTGGACATTTCTGTCTCATAGATAATGGGTACAGCACCAGCCATAGCAGGGCACCTTTACACCAAGCAGGTTAAATATGGCCATAGGCAGGGCATGTTGTAGTAAAGGCAAGATTCCAGATCTTGGAGTGTTATTGAAAAGCTGCATTGCTGCGTCGTTGAGTCTGAGCTTCTTCATGTGAGGACGCCCTTCCTACATCTTAACCTAACTACTTACATGTGAAGCATCCTTATGCCTACAGTTTCTTCTTGACACAAGATGTATTCACATTTAACAGGAGCACCACACGCAGCAGCGCTACAAGCCTCCCCGGCTCGAGACAGAATGCGTGGCAGATGTTAACGCTGCTTTCATACACGCAGCACGCGCATACGCAGCACTGGCGCTTTTGTCAAACTCATTAAAGGCACAGCATGGACATCAGCTCTGAAATCCACACTTGCGCTGGACATGAATACCGCTGGTGGTAGCTGAGTAGTCAGTCACTCTAGCACTACAGGCACAGCACACAAACCAGTGGTGGAAACATGCGTAACAAAACAAGCACAGCCTTGGAGGTTGTGGCGCACTAAACAAGAACCCCACGAGCAGCAGCTGCACAAGAATCCCACTCTTAGCTCGTGCAGCACTGGAAGCCAGCAGCAGCGCAAGCCCTTTTTTACAAAACAACAAAAGCAGGGTCAACAGAGAGGCAAGCCTTCCTTACAACAAGAAGCGCAAGCAAAAAGGAGACGGAGAGGGCGGAGCGAGTGAGTGAGCGAGGAGAGAGGCACGCGCACGCACGCTTGGGAGAGCAGTCTGCTGATTTTCAGGCACTGCACTCGTGGCGTGCCCCTGCTCGCTCCCGCAAGGTGGATGCCGCCACAAGCATGAGTGTGTGTTTGAAAATGACTAGAGCGACGGCCAAATGTCCTCCTATGCAGCTCATGCACGCTGCGTAGGAGAGACCTAAAAACCATGTTGAGCTGAGAGATGAAAAAGAGAGTAGAGAGGAAACTTCCAAAAGAAAAAAAAACAATCAAAAATACATTATATAAAAAAAATCAAGAACAATTTTAAGCAATAGGAAAAAATCTTAAACAATTACGAACAATCAGTAGTTTAAAATGCTCTAGGTAATTAAGTTGTAGTACTAGCATGCAAAGACTGATATTGAGTCAGTGGATCCCAAAGTTCTTCCCGTTTTGCCGACAGATGGAGAGCGTAAATTCTAACGGTAATTGTGAGAAACCACGTTCCACCACTGTTGTAATGTGATGCTTTTCGGAGATTTCCATTTAAAGGAAACCACAAGGAATTCAATTGCTTTCAATAGATCGACAACTTTACAGATTAGTTTATTGTGAGGCTAAAATATTACTTAAATCACCTAAAAATATTGGAAAATGGAGCATGAACATCAGTGATGTCCCCTATTCTTGTCCATATCTGCTCCCATCCCAGATTTCCTCTTTGGCAAAATCAATCAATTTAGTTACCACACAGTTTATCCATAACGCATCATCAGAACATAAATGCACCAATCCTGAATACTAAAAAAAACAATATTTATTTATTCATAAAAACAATTCATGGCAAAGGGTTAAAACATTGTATATATAAAATCTTTTTTAGGAAAAATAGTTGCATTCTCTAAAAACAGTCCATTATTATGTATAGGACAGAGGAAAAACATAAGAAGATAGGTACCAGGATTAGTATTACATCACCAGCATCCATCATTTTTTAGGAAATGGTGTTTAAATTGATGTTATGGTGTATGAAAGAGTCTATTGTAAAAATAATAAAGTATTTGGGTGAGGTTGGCAGGATGTGCCGTAGAATCAATTTTTTCTCATATTTTCTGCCAGAATGGTGTGGGCCAACAAGAGACTAAATTAGAGTTCCAATTCGGATTTTGTTCTATCTAGAGGGTGAGTTATCAGAGTTCTATAATGAAGCCTTGGAAGTATGAATTATGCGACTGTGGTATAATTGCGGAACACTGTCTGTATGGAAGAGATAGAGAGGGATACTGAAATAGGGACTAACAGTGATTCTAAGAGCTGACAGTGTATGAGGAATTTCGAGGAGATGGAAAAGGAAGAGGAAAGAGCTGCAATTGGAATTATAGTGTTATTATGGAAAAGCAATCGAGGAACAGTGATTATACCCCTATTTAACCAGGTCCACCAAAGTATCTTGTCGACTACCCTTTTATTATACCAAATAGGACTTTGAAGGAATTGTTCACATGAAGAGAGATAAGCCACCAAATAAGGCACGAAAAGAGAACTAGAGTGAGAAATAACTACAGGACCCTATATTTAGGGAGATGTGACAACTGGCTGCTCCTGAGGCGAAAAGCCGGGAGAGAGCTCCATGTTTTTAAAATTGCTTTTCTGAAAGATTGTTTGTTCTTCTTTTTAACCAATTGCACTCACCTTAAACCGCTGACCTGACAAGCGGACCCCCGGTGATATCGGCGTGCAAAACGCCAGCGCCTCGAGAAATCGACAGGCCACGCCCCCCTCGGAGGCCACGCCCACCGCCCGCAGTACTTAAGGGACGCTGATCACAAGCGCGCCCACCTGACAACTGGCTGCTCCTGAGGCGAAAAGCCGGGAGAGAGCTCCATGTTTTTAAAATTGCTTTTCTGAAAGATTGTTTGTTCTTCTTTTTAACCAATTGCACTCACCTTAAACCGCTGACCTGACAAGCGGACCCCCGGTGATATCGGCGTGCAAAACGCCAGCGCCTCGAGAAATCGACAGGCCACGCCCCCCTCGGAGGCCACGCCCACCGCCCGCAGTACTTAAGGGACGCTGATCACAAGCGCGCCCACCTGACAACTGGCTGCTCCTGAGGCGAAAAGCCGGGAGAGAGCTCCATGTTTTTAAAATTGCTTTTCTGAAAGATTGTTTGTTCTTCTTTTTAACCAATTGCACTCACCTTAAACCGCTGACCTGACAAGCGGACCCCCGGTGATATCGGCGTGCAAAACGCCAGCGCCTCGAGAAATCGACAGGCCACGCCCCCCTCGGAGGCCACGCCCACCGCCCGCAGTACTTAAGGGACGCTGATCACAAGCGCGCCCACCTGACAACTGGCTGCTCCTGAGGCGAAAAGCCGGGAGAGAGCTTCATGTTTTTAAAATTGCTTTTCTGAAAGATTGTTTGTTCTTCTTTTTAACCAATTGCACTCACCTTAAACCGCTGACCTGACAAGCGGACCCCCGGTGATATCGGCGTGCAAAACGCCAGCGCCTCGAGAAATCGACAGGCCACGCCCCCCTCGGAGGCCACGCCCACCGCCCCCTACTTACCATTCCATAAGTATGTGCCTCCCCAGGAAGCGCAGCGGACGAGCGCAGCGGGCGCGACGATTGCGCGCCGAAGGCGCGCTTAAGGCAAGCTCGTCTGCGCTCGTCCGCAACCGTCCGGGGCCAGGGGCATGTCATTCTGCTCGCCCTACCAGCTATTCCTCCTCTCAATTATGTTGTCTTCAGGGCCCTTGGTCACTACCTGCCTCTACTTGCTCACGCATTAAGGCTCTTGGCCTATTTCCACCTGCCCCTCCTGCCATTCCTTTCCCCCAACCTGCCCCCTCTCCTCCTCCCAGAGGTAGCGCCACTCCTGCTACCCCTAGAGCCCTTACGGCCCTTTATATAAACACTAGGTCTGCAGTAGCTCACGCTCATGAGCTTTCGGTTCTACTGGATCTTCATGCCCCTGACTTGCTTTTCTTAACGGAAACTTGGTTCTGCGAGGACTCCCTCCCCGTCCTCTTAGCTACTCTTCCATCGCCATATTACGCTATCCGTGCTGATCGCTTAAATGGCAGACCTGGGGGCGGGGTGGCAGTTATTGCCCGAACCGACCTCCCCTTCACAACCTTATCCTTACCTGACATTGCCACTACGGAGTATCTAGCCATCCGCACTACCTCCATCACGCCCCCCCTTACTTGTATACTTATTTATCGTCCCCCTCAATCCGCGTCATTATTCCTTCCGGACTTCCTAGAAGTTCTGGCTACCACTACAGTCAATAATTCCTCCATTTTGCTTCTGGGTGATTTTCATTTTTGGCCCTCTGATCCAGCGGAATGTTCATTCTCTAAAGAATTCTCAGACACACTCCATTCTCTCAATTTCATTTCTCATATTCACTCCCCCACCCACATCAAGGGTCATATTCTTGACCAGATTTGGTCCCTAAATTGCCCAGTAGAGTCCCCCTTTGTCTTGCCCTGCACTTGGTCTGACCATCATCTTATCTCTTTCTCGCTCTTTATCCACCCTCAGGTCAAGCCCCCACTCCCGAAAAACATCTGGGTGCGTGCATGGGGCCGAGTGGACCCGGACAGTCTAGCTTCCTTACTCACCGCTTCCCTACCCTCCCTGAATAATCTGCCCATTCATTCTCAGGTCAAGGCCATTAATCTCTGGCTCTCGGCAGGCTGTGACTCGGTTGCCCCTTTGAAACGAGTCTCAACCAAACGAGAGAAGGATGCCAATCAGTGGTTCAATCAAGATCTAAAAACCACTAAATTAGCGGTTCGCCGGGCGGAGCGAGCTTGGAGGAAGAACTATTGCCCCTTTTTGCGACTAGAGTTTATTAACATCTTGACTCTCTACAAAAAAAACATCTTGGAGGCAAAAACCGTCTATTTTTCCTCCAAAATACTCGCAGCGGAAAACAAATCGAAGGAAATCTTTTCGATTATCCACAACTTGGCGTTCTCAGACAGAACCTCTCTTAAACCCACTCCCTCCCAGGATCTTTGTCACTCCCTTAATCATTTCTTTATTCAAAAAATTGCCACTATTAAATCCAACATTCCCCCTCCTTCCCCCTCTTTTGTGGACCCTCAGTGCCCTTCCCCTAAGGAACGCCTCACTGCCCTCCCACTTCTAACCCAAGAATCCTTGACTGCTATAATCCCACTCGTCAAATCTGGTTCTCCACTAGATTCTTGCCCGGCCCATATTCTCCGTCACATCTTCCTCAGCTGTCCCGACCTTCCTCTCCACGCTCTAAACAGCTCTCTTTCTCAGGGCGTGGTACCCAACTCACTGAAATCCGCCATCATTGTTCCCATACTGAAAAAACCGGGCGCTGATCCCTCAGTTCCAGCCAATTTTCGCCCCATTTCCCTCCTGCCGTTCTTGGCGAAAGTTCTCGAGCGCCATGTTACTTCTGCCTTGAGCTCTTTCGTGGAGAAGAACGGGGTCCTCGCCCCTCGCCAGGCCGGGTTTCGCCCCGCACACTCTACGGAGTCCGTAGTGCTAGCGGTCCTTGACAACCTCAGGGAGGGTATGGATACCAACCAACCTCAGGCCCTTGTCCTCCTCGATCTCTCAGCCGCTTTTGACACGGTGGATCATTCCATCTTGCTTTCCCGTGTCAGGGCGGCGGGGATCGAGGGTACGGCGCTGGTCTGGTTATCCTCCTTCCTGAGGGACCGCACCCAGGCCGTCCGCCTGGGTGACTTCACTGCGGACTTCTGTAATGTCCAGTGCGGGGTCCCCCAAGGCTCCTCCCTTTCCCCCCTTTTATTCAACCTGTACATCTCCCCTCTTATTTTTTCACTGCAACAAATGGAGGTCGCCGTGTTTAATTATGCGGACGACCTCCAGCTTGTCTTTAACCTTTCCTCTTCCCCCGACTCTGCTCTTAATTTTCAAACCATTATGATTCACATCCGTGACTGGATGAACCACAATCATCTTAAACTCAACCCAGACAAAACAGAGCTGGTGTTGACGGGTGGTTCATCCAGCCCCTGGTCCCCCATCTTCTGGCCCCTTTCCCTTGGTCCCCCTCCTGTCCCCGCTACTTCAGTTAAAACTCTTGGCATTAAGCTTAATCCCCAACTCACCCTTCACTCCCAGGTCAGCTCCGTGGTCTCTTCTTCCTTTCTGGCACTGCGTACCATACGCAAGGTATCCCGTTTTTTTTCATTCGACGCACTTAAACTGATTACTCTGGCCATGGTCGTGTCCCGCCTGGATTACGGCAACGCCCTATATGCTGGTATTCCTGCATATAGCCTTCGGCGGTTGCAGCAGATCCAAAACCAGGCGGCGCGCCTGGTGTTTAAACTCCCTAAGTCCCACCATGTCACTCCCCTCCTAAAGTCCCTACACTGGCTTCCTGTCTGTGCCCGTGTCCAGTTCAAGCTTGCCTCTATCACCTTCCAAGCGCGACTGGGCACGGCCCCGGCTTTCATCTCATCTGAGATTGTGCCCTATGTCCCCGCTAGGGAACTGCGGTCTTCCACCCAATCCCTCCTTACGGTCCCACGGTTCCGGAGAAAGAAACGGGGAGGCTCCAAATTTGCGACCCTCGCCCCGATTTTTTGGAACTCACTGCCTCCGCAGCTCAGAGCTTCTACCTCCTACCTACTGTTTCGGAAACAGCTCAAGGCATATCTCTTTGCTAAATCTTTCTAACCAATAATCTGAGCTTTCCCCTCATGTTTAGCTCTTTGTCAGTTTAGCGCCATGAAACCGCTGGTGTACGTGCGCTGTATAAATAATTTTAAATAGAAATAGAAATAGAAATAGAAATGTGTCATATGAATGAAATGAGTATGAGAGAATGGAGAGAATGGAGAGATAAAGGCTAATTCCAGCTGGAGCAACAATTTGGATGAAGAGTCTAGGGGGTTTAGAAAACAACTTTAGCACTGTTTAATACCAAAGGCTTTGTGATAGCAAGGAAAGTCTGGGAAGTTGACCCCTAGGGAAAATGTTGGTAGGTTTAGGCATTGTAAAGAAATTTGAGGCAGTTTCTGTTTCCATAAAAATGTAGATACGATTTTATCGATATCTATGAAGTATTTACCCGGGATCTTAATAAGTAACATCATGAGATAGAAACTAATGATTGGAGACAGCATCATTTTGATAGTGTCAAGACAACCGCTCTATGACAAAAACAGAGGGGCCCATCCTGGCATTAGTTTCGTGATTTTTGCAAGAAGGGCATCCATATTAGAATGCAGTGTATCTCTGAGATTACTACGGTAAAGGATTCCTAGACATTTGATCATATCAGAGTTCCAGGAGAGACGCATCCCTGCAAAAGGGTGGTTTAAAGCAACCTTGTTTAAAGGCCTCAACCTCGTATTTCTCCATGTTAATATTATGGCCTGAGACCTTCGAGTATGCACTAGGCTCTTCAAAAAAGTGAGGGAGAGATGTTTTTGGTTTGGAAAGACTGAGTAAGATATCATCCGCGTAAGCTGTACATTTGAATTCCATTTATCTGAAAGTTGGAAAATGTAACAGAATGCTTCAGTATAAAAAAGGCTCAGGTGCAAGAATAAAAAGCAGGGGCAATAGAGGGCAACCTTGCCTGTACCTCTGTGTAGAAGAAAGTAGGAAGATTGTATACCATTGGCCAGAAAAGAAGAATACGGGGAGGAGTATAATAAAGAAATTAATTGAAGGAATTGCAGTCCAAACCAGTGGTCGTGAAGATCGTACATTAGCTATTTCCATTCCACTCAATCGAATGCCTTTTCAGCATTCAGAGCTACCGCCACTAGGGACTGTTTAAGTTTATCTTCTTTGCTGAGAATGTTTATAAATACCCACAAATTGTTCACTATATTCCTGTTTTTAACAAAACCAGACTGCTCCATATCCACTAGATTGGGCATGAAGTCCTTGAGCAGAAGAATCAGCACTACGGCGAACATTTTACAGTCCTCAGTTATAAGTTATATGAATAGTGAATCTTACATTTGGAAGGGTCTCTGTCTATTTTAGGGATAAGACAAATCATAGCTTCTGTAAAAGATCCAGAAGAATTGTTCAATGAGAGTAAATGAGTAATCAATTTAAATCATTTAAGGAAAAGTCATTTAGAAAATTCAATCATGACCCATCTGTTTCCTGCGCTTTACCTATTGGAAGATGTTTGACCACTGAAAACAGTTGTTCTACAATTAGAGGGGCCCAGAGATTTGTGAGGGTTTGCGCATAGAGGAAAGAGAAAAAAAAGAATCTAAGGAATCCTCAGAAGGCGTGGATTCAGGGGTACAAACGTTTTTCTAATAATCAACAAAACATCTAGCAAAGTCCGAATCACAAAAAGGATTGGGTGCATAATTGACTGGTGATAGAAGCAATGGATGATTTTACTTTTCTACTCTTAAGATAATTAGCTAACAAGGACCCTATTTTATTTTGTCCACAAAAATACTCTAGGGCCGATTTACAAGCTCCTTGTCCTGCTAGTACATCATTTTTTGTGACGCACTGGCAGCACATTTCTTTGCCCCTATTTACAAGGACAGGAAAAGCCACCCTGTGTGTCTTTTCATGTCCTTGTAAATATGGTCCCTTTACATGCAGCACTTGCGTGAAACGGGCGTTCCATGGTTGCTGCTGTGTGTTCCCACGCAACACCCATGGACCCAGAGACATGTCCAGATTTATGAGAAATCGTAAACCTTGAAATGCGTCAGCTTGCTATGGCGTAGCCAGGCGCAATGAGGAGAAATGTTTTAATTTCTCATCTTTTTTTCCTGTTTCAATGCATGCTGTATTCTACAGCACGCATTGAAAGAGGAAAATGCATGTAGTGATTGTTTTTGTGCAGGAAAGTGCCCCTTCCTGTACAAAAACAATCTCCCCATGGCGCGGACATCCTTGCGCCATGGTGCAAGGGTGCCTGCGCCAGCGCATGCCAGCTGTTTGTGCGCCAGCACACGGAGAGCACAGGAATGCGACAAATCATTGTAGATATGTCGCATTCCTGGGCTCTGAAAGTGCCACAGCGTGGTTCAGCCAAAGGGCTTGTGGTGCTGCGCTGCAGCCCTTTCTTGTAGATCTGCCCCTAAGTGTTGATATTAAGGAGAGTACCAGATGCCTTTTCCGTAGTTGATTTGTTGAATTGAATTTTGGCTGCAACCATCGCAGTGAGGTCAGTTTTATTTTTTTTAGACGTAAAGTATCTGTGCTGTAATGTCTTAATTTTGCTGAGAATGGAAGCCGATTCCATCTCCACAGCTTTTCGTTTATTAGAAACGTAACCAAAAATAAAACACCTGGATGCATCTTTAAACGCATCCCAGACTATGTGAAAAGAGGTCTCCCATATATCATTAATGTTGAAATATTCATGGACAAACTCCTCACAAGAAGTGATAAAATGCTTAATCAGAGATTAGGTGATTATTGAATCTCTAGAGGGAGAGTCGCACAGAATATCTAAATCAGTACACACAGGGGCATGGTCAGAAATTAAAATAGAGTTGACATGGTGTTGGGTGAGGATTTTGCTCAGGTAAACATAGTCTATCCTAGTCTGTGATTTATGAGGAGCAGAATAAAAAGGAAATTTATGGAGAGAGGGGTGTGCCACCATCCATTAATCCAAAGGGGCATTGTGTTTAATAGTGTGTTTAAATGCTTTGTGGGCTTTATGAGGAAGAAATCTCTTAGATTAATGGCGATCTAGAAAGGGGTCAATAATTTGACTGCATCTCCCCCCAAGATGGAGTTATCAGTAAAGTTGTGAGTGCCGCTCGCATAGAGGTCCTGCAAATTTGACCGTGACTCATGCTACAGGAGTAGCCAACTCGCCTTTTTGTTCCCCAGGAGCCCAGCGTGTAGAGGAGCCGACCGGCGAGGCCGCAGTGGAGGTGAGAGGCGCGGCCCCGGGACTGCGAGGACCAGCAATCAACACCATCAGCTGGTCCTCTTCCCGCGTGAGCCGCGCCCCCTCCCAGTGCCCCGCCTCCATCTAAGCGCTCTTAAACTCTCGCGGCCCCCGCTTCGCGGGAGCCGCTCGCATAGAGGTCCTGCAAATTTGACCGTGACTCTTGCTACAGGAGTAGCCAACTCGCCTTTTTGTTCCCCAGGAGCCCAGCGTGTAGAGGAGCCGACCGGCGAGGCCGCAGTGGAGGTGAGAGGCGTGGCCCCGGGACTGCGAGGACCAGCAATCAACACCATCAGCTGGTCCTCTTCCCGCGTGAGCCGCGCCCCCTCCCAGTGCCCCGCCTCCTTTCACCAAGCAAGTACTTTAGGGACTCCATTAACGTGCATCGCGGGACGCGCGCGGGTCGCAGCCCGGGGCTAAGCCCGGGCAAAGGGCGGGCCCTCTGTGGCCCTCCGGGGACCGAGGAGCCGTGCCGGGGCCATACCCCTTTCCATTACTAACCCTCGTCACATATCAGTATAATAAATGTGTGAGTAAGAAATTATTTCCTCATATATTACTTTAGTTCCCTTTGTGAACCTAGATTGATCCTTTAGTATGCCCTCTAAACTGGTAACTATGGATAACTTTTTAATTAAAAAGGTTGCGCAAATTAACAGCAACAGAAGGGCCTCCCTGGGGTTGGAGTATTCTCCTACGATTACACCGGAACTTCCTCTTATTCCTTTAGATACACCCTTCCCAGAGGAGCCCTCAGTCCCTGCAGGCAAAGTAACTACCGTAGTTGCCATGGTCCACGCGGGTCAGTACGACGAGGAACCTAACGTCCAAGCCTTCATGGGGTCAGTTATAGGCTCTTCTGAGATATACGAGCCTGCAGTAAAGGAACCCCCTAGAAGATTTAAGAAAGCCTGAGTGAGACGCAGGGGGAAGCAAAGGAAAATCAGTAATAATATTACACAAGGAGGGGGGGGTGAGTTTGGATCTTCATCATTATCTTCAGAAACGAGATTAGTTAAATTAGGAGAAATAGGGGTTGCCGGCACGCCCAAACGCCCTAGAGATTCTTTGCTTCTTATTAATTTATCACATTCAGGGGTTACAGATAATATGGACAATATTGAAAGTATTTCTGATGAACCCACCATGATAAGCAAGAATCTCTTGTCTAGTACCCCCGCTAGTTCATTCGTATTGGACTTACTTACTGGGAATGATAGTGTTAGGCTATCGGGCTCCCCAAAACTCCCTATTGAGTCATCACCTAAATCTCTTACACCCCCCCCCCTATTATGAGAAATAGCAAAAAAAGGGGGGGTGAGCCATTGGGAAATAGAGCACATAAAATTAGGAAAGGGGTTGCTTACTCTCCCCAATCAGAAACTGGCCAAACCCTAGTATGTGAGGCGGCCATGATGGCCAAAATTGTAGAACTTATCAGGGGTGTGACTCAACCACTCCTAGATAAGACTATTATGATGTGTGCACATCTAGACCAAATAGAGAGGAAGGTCGAACAGAATTCCCTGCTCTTACAAGACCTGGTAAAGGGGCTAGATAGACCTAAGATGAACTCTCTACCAAACGCCAACCCACCTGTAAAATCTATAGTAATAGCTCCCCCTCCTCCAATACTAGTACCTAGATTACCAGCATCAACAACACCGGCACCTGCACAAAAACAGAAATCTGTGCAGGAGGGGGTAAGATCGGGTAGCCCTGCGATTAACTTAATAATTCCAACCCCACAAACGGCCATTCCTCAACTGGTGGCTCCTGTATCTAAGGAGCAAACACCTAAACCAGGGGGAACTCAAAATCAAGGCGGAAGAAAGGACCTATTAACATCCAAGACAAGTAAAGGGAAAGTTTTGGCCATTGCCCCCGATAAAACTAGTCGTGTCATAGACCTAACCCCTGACTCTGCTCCCTATGTTATTGTAATGGCAGGGGTCCCAGAACTGCCTGCAGGAAAATGGGAAGATCATGGAGCATTACGGAACAAGGTTGTTTTTTGGCTTCGTGATAATAGACCGTTACCTGCATCAATAAATAGTGAAATTATAAGTCTAAGGCGTGCCAACTGGGTGGGAGCCAGGCCAAAAGATAGAAATGGTGATGTTATAATCATCAATTTTAAGGATCATAGGGCTGTGAGGCATATTGGGGCTTGGAAATGTAAGATCATGGGATAGAGTTGGGCCTGGGGGAGCGCCGCCAGCGCTGGGTAGTTCTGGTTACGCAAGTGGTCTAGGCCCCTCCATTTACACTCAGGGGCCGGAGGACTTTCATCTCAGAAATGAGTATCAGGTCTATCAATATCCCCCTCTCAGTAATCATTATCCACCATACTTGGGACCCAACCTCCCTCAAGGTAGATTTTGGAACAACAGAGGACTGTGTCCTCAAATGTATAACTTACCGATCCAAAACCGCTTCCATATCTTTTCTGGTCTGGATGGGGTAGATTGACAACAAGCCCAGATCCCCATAGAAACTGTGGCCGGGAAAAATTCTCCCTTCCCAGTTTCTCAAGTCCCTACTACTGGTGGGGTTCTCCCTAATAGCACAGAGGCCCCCATTGAGTCACCTCAAGAAACTCCTATATTAAACAAGACCCCCACTCTCGATGGGCTGACACCTTGTGACAGTGATTTTCTGGAGCAGATGCAATCTATCGTAGGTGATAATAATGGGAGTAGAGAAAAGACCGGAATCGGCTCGTTTCAGGTGAAGAGTGGCTTTTGTGCACTGCTTTTCTGGAACGTAGCTGGGTTGAGGCAGAAAATCAATAACCCAGCCTGGGAGTCCGTAATAAGCGGCCAGGATATAGTGGCCTTGCAAGAAACATGGATCCAGGACCCAATCCATGTAAACGGTTACAGAACCTTTTTTACCCCAGCAGTTGGAGGTCGTTTTGGAAGGGCAAAGGGTGGTTTGACTACGTTTGTTTCAAATCAACTTAAAATTAAACAGGTTCAGTGCCATTTAAATTCTAACTACTTTCAGCTCTTAATTTTAAGAGATTTTAAAGGAGCAAAGGTGATCATTATTAATTTCTATAATAATGTCCCGAGGGAAGAAATTGTGGTTGCGATGAAGCAGCTCAGGGAGGAAGTTCAGTCAGAGGTGGATAGAAATGACAGAGAACTTGTAATTTTATGGGGGGGGGGGGGGTTTAACTGTTCACTTTGTACCAAAGGGAGCCAGGGCCTATGTGGCCTAATGACAGAGAGAGATATGCATCTGACTCACTTTGATCACACCTTGATGGGGGATTTGTTGAACGAATTACTATTCATGTTTGACCTAGGGTTTGCAAACGAAACAGCGCTAAAACCCACACCCTTTGTCCCGACCTTTCTTGGTAGAGGTTTGGTGTCAACTATTGATTTTATTATTTCCTCTAGTAATCTGGCTCATAGAGTTGTGGGGGTTACAAATATCCCATTGCCTATAAGCGACCATTTCCCCCAATGCCTTAAGGTAGCAGATTTATTTCCAGACCCATCTGCGGCCGCGTTCCCCGTTGAAGCAGCGGCTGATGTGGTTCTCGGGAGACAAAATGGGTACTCACTTCACTGGAGCAAAGTAATACCCGCAACATTTTTAAGGAACTTTGGGAGGTGTGCTCTACTAGTTTTATGACCTGTTTGGGAGATAATTCTAGTAGTGATGAAATAATTGTGCACTTTGGTATTATAGCTAAAAACATAAAAAGTTGCTTAAGGGTGGAGTCAAAACGTAGAGGTAAGGGATCCAAGAGTTGGTTTGACAACGCATGTACCAGGCCGCTGAAAAATCTAAAACATGCAGTACACAGAAGCCCCAGGGACACAGGTGAAATAAGAGCTCGCAGATCCGCATATAATCAGGCCCTTAACGCAAGGAAAACTGTGTTAAATAAGGAGGTAATAGATTCACTCTGCGAGGCTTCAGAAACTAAAAATTCCGCCGCATTTTGGAAAGTAATTAACACCCCTTTCCCCTACGAAACCCATACGGCGCGAATTGAGATTGCAATAAATGAGGATAGTTGGGTGGATCATTTCTCCAATCTCTATAAGGCTCAGGATGATACCCGTAGCGGAGATCCTCAGACCAGCTTGATTTTACAACCAGGCACTAATTTGGTTGTAACACTTGAAGAGGTACTACTTGCCTTAAGAGCTACTAAAGGAGGAAAGGCAGCTGGGCCTGACGGGATCCCTGCGGACCTGTTCAAAGCAAACACTGAAATCTGGGGCCCAATGTTGGTGCAACTTTTTAATGCGGCTTTATCGAGAGGCTTAAAAGATTCTTGGTTCACCTCTGTCATCGTCCCTATTTACAAGAAGGGGGACAGAAACAGTTGTGCCTGTTACAGGCCAATCTCCCTTCTTGATTCCTCAATAAAGATTTTGGGACGAATAGTGCTGGCAAGACTCCAAAGCTGGGCGGAGGAAAATGAAGTCATGAGCGACTTGCAATTTGGTTTTCAAAAAGGGATTGGCACAATCGAGCAAGGCCTAAATTTAATGTTACTGCAACATAAATATATAAGGATTAAGTCGGAACGCTTGTATTTTACCTTTGTGGACCTCTCGTCAGCGTTCGATTGCGTGTCACACACCAAATTGTGGGCAATAATGGAAAGTTTGGGAGTGGACAACACCATCATCTGTTTCTTGAGGGAACTATATAGTGGAGCCACAGCTTCTGTTCGTTACGGTAGGGGGGGCGAGTGCTCCAGACAATTTAGTGTGGGTCGCGGAGTGCGTCAAGGTTGCGTACTAGCACCTTTTCTTTTCCTTCTTTATATAAATGGGCTTGAGCATCATCTGCTGCAGGAGTGCAGGGATATGCCCAGGGTGGGGAGGAGGGCAATCCCTGCGCTCATGTATGCAGATGATGCCGTGCTTATGGCACGTACTCCCCAGGCTCTGCAACAACTAGTAGTAAGTTTTGAGAACTTCATGCTGAATCTAGACCTGCTTGTAAATTGTAGTAAAACTTTTACTATGAACTGTGGTCCAAAACCTGGTAAACCGATGAAACGGATGTTTTTAAATAATGTTCCACTAGATAACACCCCAACCTTTTCTTATTTGGGCATCTTATTCCATGAGTCAGGTTCTTGGACAAGCGCAATAAAGGCCAGAACCCTTTTATTTATGAAAACGACCATGGCCCTAAAGAATTTTGTTAGAAAACTGGGCAGGAAGCCGATAAAAGAAATATTAACTATATATAAAGCAACATGCTTATCTGTGGCTATGTATGGCTCAGGCTTGTGGGGGTATGCAAATGTTGATCCAATCCAGGTGGTGGAAAATAAATTTATGAGGGACGTCCTTGCACTTCCACAGTGTGTTGCCACATTTAATTGTCACGCTGAACTTGCTCAACCCTACATAACAGACACTATTAAAATTCAACCTATCCTGCTCTGGCATAGGGTATGGACCACAAATGAATGTATTATGAATCGGGCCCTACTACAGGACACCCTCAGCCTGGATCACGTGGAGAGATCAAAATGGTTGGGATACGTTAAGCGCTTCCTGATTGAGATTGGGCGCTATTCTTATTTTTCTGACCCATCTACAATGGACAATATCTCAAGGAGTACATTGAAAACCCTCTGCCTGGACCATCTTGAGGATAAGAGGAGGAGAGCTGAAACTTTGAAACACACAGTACATTCTCACCTCCTTACTCTATGTGAGATTAAGTCTGTACAGCCATATCTATCCCTGCCCATGACAAACTATGATCGCTTTCTTTTAACTCGTTTTAGATTTTGTATATTTTTTAGATTGGTGTCATTTCCCAGTATGAACTCATGGATACGTATATTGCCCACCTGCCCGTGTGATGACATTTCATATCAATCGGATATTCATATCCTTTTCTTTTGCAGGCTTTATAGTGCCTCTCGCAGAAAAATTATCGTCCCTTTTTTAAAAGAAATGAATTTAACCAGATGTCGCCCAGCTTTTTTAGAAGTCCAGAGAATGGATACGGTTTTAACTGTAACTGTGGTTCTAAAATTTTTTAAAAGTGTCTCTAAATTACGGAAACAAATGGTAACGGAAACGGTTTAAACCCTTTTTCTATTGAATAACTGTATGTTGATCCCCCTCATTGAACTTACATCATGAGCTGTAATCATTGTAATTTGCTTTTATGTCTGTTACTTTTATGGTTACTTGTTTTTAACCGAATAAAGTTCTTTGAAACTGAAACTGAGTGACCAGTTGTGAAATATGCTTCCAAAATGTGGGATCGGGATTAGTAGGACCGTAAACAAAGAATTGTGAAAGGGATCCCATCGATATTAAGACGTACTAAAATCTATCGACCTTCCTTGTCATTTTCCTGGGAAACAAGAGAAATATTTAAGCCTTTATAACATAAAATGGCTATCCCGTTTTTATGTTGTATAGAAGGGGAAAAGTAAAGTTCGACCACCCAATGCTTTTTTATCTTATTGATGTCTGCTTCAGTAAGGTGAGTTTCTTGAAGTAATGCAAGCTGGCAATGCAGTCTAGATAAATGAGACAAAATGCGTTGCCGTATGACAGGATTTTTTTAGACCTTAGCGGTATACGAGGAGAATTCATAGTTAAATGTTAAGGGGACATATAGACATCAGCATACTGTATTAAGGAAGTTTCAACTGTGAAAACAAAGAAAGAAGAGGAAAGCAGGATGAGACAAGAAAAGGGAAGATGAAAGAGGGGCGAGGAATCTCCAAAAAACAAAGAAAACATAAAGGCAACACAGGAAGGAAAAACCTTAGTTGCAAGTGTAACCTAAAGTATGAAGAGAGTACAGAGCACCTAAAGGAGACAGAAAAAGACTCGGATCCGGCGAACATAAGAGGGAATATAGCAAACATCAAAAATGAAAAATGTCAGCAATAACCAGTGAAGAGAGGGGCAAAAGCATATAGGGGATGTACGATGTGAAAAATTTTATAGGAAGGGAAATACAAGAGGATAGAAAGCGTAACAATACACTTACCATATACCACGAAATGTGGGATGCTTTGAAGACAGCACGCACAATGAAGGTGCAGTACGCACTAGACAGGACACATACGCCAAATAATACAGTGGGGCTGAAAGACAATTAAACAAATATGAATTATATGGAATACACAATCAGGAGTGAACTGTTCATAAATGAAAGATAATGTTTCAAAGATAGTCCAGAAGTCTATCAGGATCGTCAAAGGTACAAGGATTCTCTTTATAAGTGATTTTTTAAAAAGCATGGATAAGCAAGGCCATATCTGATGTTCCTGGATTTTAGTTGTGGAGGGAGTTTCAGGAAATGTTTTCTTCTTGCAGCTGTTGCATTGGAAAAATCCTGTGAGAAATAGACCTTGTTTCCAGACCATTGGAAAGGGCTTGTGTGTTTGGCTGCAGACAGGACTTGCATTAAATTGGTGTGCTGCAAGAAAAATATAATAATGCCTCTAGGTCTCTGATGTGAAGATGCAGAAGATGATTTGAGGCCAAGACGGTGTGCTCTTTGAATATTAAGTAGGCTGAGGTCAGGTAAGTGAACAATTGAAGGAATAACCCTTTGCAGAACGGAAATCATGTTGGGCCTTTCTGAGTTCACCAAGATTCAATGAAGTCGTAGGCTGTTTCTCTGATTTCTGTTTTCCAAGTCTTTGCTAGTCCTTTTGAGCATCTCTATTTCCTTTGTCAGCTGAGAAACCTCTCGGATCGAGTCTTCCACATCGCTAATTCTTCGTTCAATAGCAGTGATATGTTCGTTATGAGTGGACCATTTCTCCTCCATGCATATCAGGGAAAGCGTTAGTTTCCACAACAAAGGGTTTCAAGGCTCTTATTTCCTCCATGATGTCAATCTAGGGTGAAACGAGGAGGTGTTTTGGATGGAGAGTCTGAATTCTTATTTGGTCTCTTGACTGGAGCAGAGCGCTTTTCAGACACTGGTCCAGACGCTGAAGTAGAGCACCCCAAACCCAGGTCACTGGAGCGCTCCTTAAGGACAGAGAGGTTCTTAGGGACAAGGTTTTTTAGGTTTATGTTTAGGACGAGTGATGAGCTTACTAGAGGATGGAAGAGGTGAAAGTTTGTCCTTATGCTTCAAAATCCTTTCCCATAAAGGAAGGAAGTAAATAAGAGATTGTGAATTAACCTTTGTGATAAGTAAAACTATGAACGCTAATGTATTGTTACTTTCCTGAGAGGACACAGTGTAGGTTTGAAATTTCGTTGGACAGCTTGGCCAGAATAACTGGAAGGCGTGTGCCTAGGTTAACGTAGGAGTTAATAAAGCTAGTGGAAGGCAGTAATAACGGTTCAAGCAGTAGTCAAAAAACATTCAGGTGACATTTTCCATGCCTCTGGGGAATTAGCATGAACCGCCATTAAAATGAGTCAAGGGCGTACAGGATATTTCCACGAAGATGAAGATGCTGCTTGAAGAGTGAAGCAATAGTCCTACAGTGTGACAAAGATGCCTCCTTCAAACTGCACTGACCCCCAATTAGTTTACCTCAGCAAATCTTTAGGGACTGTAGAGGATTCGAAAGGTAAATGCCCCCTGATGCTTATCCCAGCCTAAAATTCGCATCTAAAACAGCCTGAAAGGTCTAACTAAGACCAAAGGTACCTTCAGCAGTCAAAAAAGGTCAAATTGTCATCATGGTGCCATCAGAGTTGATGAATAATTGACCTAGCTGCTGTGTCGACAAATCAATCCGTCTCAGGAACATGAGGAAGTTCAAAATGGCAGTGCTTCAGAACATGACCAGTGCTGCATGAAGGAAAACATGAGAGCGCAGCGCGTAAATCATTCACAAATGGTCCAGAACGGTGGCGCCAACCTTCTGACCATATAATTCGGGTTCAGGAGATGGATTCATCCAAACACAACGCCGAGCTCCCGGGAAGTTCAAAGTCTGGAGGCCATTTGGGCAGCCCTCTCAATGTGCTCCCTATACATGAAATCATAACATTATTAAGAATAGTATGTTTAATTAAAGGGATGAAGCACTATATATATGTGATCATAACCAATGTTAAAAATATACAATTGTATTAGATCTGTGTTAGACCTGGCTTGTCCAGCTGGTTTATCATCAGACTTTTTGCATTTTGGCCGTCTGTTTCTGACCATTTTTAGTTGGTTTTATGACTCTGGGCACTTTACCCCGGCTGATCAGTGCTTAGGTGGATATGCTTTCCCTGGAAATTGTTATGATGGATTGGTGTTTCCATCATTGGTTATTTGATTTACTACTAAGTCCAGTGTACAGTAAACTGTGTGCGCCCAGGAACTGTAAATCAAATGCTGCTAGTGGGCCTACAGCACTGATTGTGCCACCAACATGCACCACCTGTAAATATAACTCAAACCTGCCACTGCCGTGTCTGAGCGCAGTTTGGTACTGCTATATCGACCTGGCAAGTGCAACCACTTGCCAGGCCCTAACCTTCCCTTTTCTTACATATAAGACACCCCTAAGGTGGGCCCAGGGTAGCCCCATGGGCAGGGTGCAGTGTATGTGAAAGGTAGGACATTTACTGAGGTGTGTGACATGTACTGATAGTGTATTTCGATTTTCACTATTGAAAGGATATCCGTCCCATAGGATAGAATGGGAGTTTATTTATAACATCTTATAAACATAACTTCCCATTGGGACAAGATGGGAAGATGGAGTTTAGTATGCCTCAACTCAGAATATAAAAATGCATCTTTGAGGGAAGATGATTTTTTTATTGTGTGTTTGAAAATACCACTTTTAGAAAGTAGGTATTTTCTTACTTAGCCATCCTGTGTGCCTCTGCTGGTTTGTGTATTGACCATCTGGCTTTGGAGTCACAGGGGCTGGGGATGTGCATCCTCTCAGACACTCACCGGGGGGGGGGGTTTTGATGTGTGTCCTGCCTTTCCTGAATGAGTCAGGGCTGGGCTGCATAGACATGGGCTGCATTTAGAGAAGGGGGGGGGGAGATTTCATTGCACCTGAATAGGCCTGGTCTGCCTTACACAATACTGTCTCCACTTCCTGCTCGGCGGCTGCACCAGAGAGGACAGAACTGGATTTGCTGGGCAAAGTGCTTCTCTGCCACCATAGAACAAAGGAATTTATGCTATAAAAAGTGTGGCCCAGACCCCTGAACTTTAGATTACTGCCAAACTAAGGAACCTACTAGGAAGAAGTCCAGGAAAGCTGAAGGAGGAGTACTGCCCCTGTGCTGTGTGCTGTTGGGGTTGACCTGCAGTGGTTGCTTCTGTTTTGGGCAGGCAACAGACTGGGCTGTACCTTCATCATCCTGCTGTTAGAATTTTCTCCAAGGGCTTGAAGTAGAGCTTGCCTCCTTTTGGAAGTCTCAGAGATAGAAAAGACTTCATATATTACTTCAGGAATTCACAAGGAACCTTTGCAAAGGAGAAGAGCTGGAAAAACTGAGGAGAAGTACTGCCCCTTTGCTGTGTCTTGTCTGGGGTTGGCCTGCAGTGGCTTCTCTGCCAAGGAAAAGACAAGGGGGCATATTATCAAGGACCGGTGTTAGGATTATCGCCGTTTTATCGGCAGGAAACTGCTGATAAAACGGCAATAATGGGCTTGATAATACACCCTTGTTAATTCCCATAGAAGCCTATGTTAACACAAGAACATGGGCTTCTATGGGGATTAACAAGGGCGTATTATCAAGCCCATTATCACAGTTTTATCGGCAGTTTCCTGCCGATAAAACAGCAATAATTTTAACACCGGTCCTTGATAATGTGCCCCAAGGACTTTACTGTGTTCTGTGTCCCCCTGCTTGAGGAAAATCTCCAAAGGCTTGAAGTAGAGCATGCCTCCTGTTCTTGAAGTCTCAGGGATACAAAAACTTCACCCCCAGCTCTCCTGAATTTCTTTGCTGAGAGTTCTGACCTGCCAGGAGGTGCATGCTGCTGTTCTGGGCCTCTGGAGGTTGTTCATGTTGTTGGGAGCTGGTAAAGTAACACAACAATGAGAAGTGCAACGCATCCGCACCTATTTTTGAAGCAGTGCCGAAGAAACTGATGCAGTGCCTGCCCACAGCTCGAGAAATCTCCGCACCGAGTGCATCGATATACAAAGTCCAAGATCACTGCACCGATTTTGACGCAGGCCCGACTGTGTGGCTGCAAGAACCAATGCATTGTGGGACCGCAACTGGAGAAACCAACGCATCCCTGATCCTCACCCATCACATATGGGCACCATGCCTGCAAGAATGCCAGGGCCGCAGTAAGAAACAGACACGTCACCTCCCCACACAGTAAGAAACCGACGCATCACTTCCTCTTCAGTAAGGAACCGACGCATCACCCCCCCCCTGCGTGGCAATAAGTCACCGAGGCATCACCTCCCCTGAAGTTGGGAACCGACGTATCAACTTCCCTATGCCTAATGAACTGACAGATCACCTTCACCTGCGACAGTTTTTGTTTGTGTGCGTGACGCATCCAAGGTACTTGGTGTGAAAAATGTTGCATCTGCAATTTGCTTTTCACAGAACTATTTCTACATTTTATAAGTCATATTTTGATCAATGAATTATGGATTTTTGTCGTTTTGGTCTTGTTTGGTTTAGATAAAGATTAGTTTTTTTCTAGACTGGTGTGGGCTCCATTTGTTTTCACTGTGTTTCTGTATGCATGCACAAATGCTTTACACACTGCCTCTGAGATAAGCCTATCTGCTTGTGTCAAACTACCAAGGGGTGAGCAGGGGTTATTTTAGAAGTGTATCCCCCTTACCCTGACTAGGAAGAAGGGTCCCTACTTGGACAAAGGTGCAAACCATTGCCAACTAGAATCCCCTATTTATAACAATCAGCATAAATGTTTCCTACAGAAATCTAAAAACGTCAGGTTTAAATTCAAACAGGGTGCATCACAGCCTTACATCCTTCTGAGTTGGGTAACATGGATATAGATTCAGAACATTTCCAGTGCTGCACATCTCCTGTAGCAAGCGCTACGTGGAACAAGAAATATAAGATCCAATAAAAGTTACAACATGTAATTATGACAACACCAACAAAAGAACAAGCTTTGGCAAAGCCAATCACTCTGGCGTTGTGGATCTATTCACTATCACAATGCCTTTGCCAATGCTGCAATGCAACAGGAAATAAAAGATGCAAAAGGTGCAATGATACAGCAGCTGTTGCCAATCTGTAGGCACATGGATGCGTTGTGACACATGCACACATGTGTTATCATTAATGCTTTTGCCTACAAAATGACTGCCCTTCACACATTATAAATCACATGAATAAATATTCAAGAATATTTGATACATTATCAAACTGTAATGCAGCAAGAATTAGATGTTACATGTGTCAATTATTACAATCATTCCTAAATGCAGCTTGTATTTATAAATAAAAAATATGTAGTCAGATCCATCCATGGGTGTTGATTCCACAAACTGCATGGGGTAGCAGAAGTGACATCACATAACCTTCGATCTTAATGACATCACAGAAACTGAGATCATATGACCCACATTTTTTCCAGGAAGATGTGTCACATGACTAACAGCACACTCCAACTCTCCTACACCCTCTTACACTCATTCGTATTTATTCACACTCACTCACATGCATTTGCTCTTAAGCTCACTGGCTGAGATGTCGTGGCCGCAACGAAGATGTAATCAAATAAAACATATACCATTCATTGTGACTAATTTCATTACAGCAGAAGTCCCAATCTCATGTAAATTACATTAAATCATGTCATGCTGAGAACTATTTTACTGGCTCACAGTATTCTAAAATCCGCTATTCGCTGTTTAATCTAGAAGAATTATTCCCCATGTGAAGCATTGCACCAGAACAGCAAAGGACCCCCCCCCCACTAGCAATTTTGACTTAGCTCTGTTTGACATGTGTTGGCCGCACCCCTCCATAAGTTTGAGTCTAGTTGCGCCTCTGGGGCACCTCCCACTGACCAGTGTTTTTTAGGTCTTGCAGACCTGTGTTGCAGCGCATGGACGCTGCTCGCTCTGCGGGACCTCTTGTGATGAAGGACATTTGAGAAGGAGACTTGATGCTCCGCCCCTAATTTTCATTGGAAGGTGTCATTGTTTATAGTAAACGGTGGCCTTCCATTGAAAATGAAGCTTCTATGTTGCCTCCCTTTTGCCTTTTGAGACGGCCCATCCGGACTGGATCGCCTGCTTCACGGCTGTCTTGAAGCAATTTCTTATCTCAAGGAGGCGTGTTATATAAACAAGCCTGTTGAGATCCAGTCCAGATGGGCCGTCCCAAAAGGAGACAGGGCATCCTGTGTTTATTTGTGCATCAAGTGAAAGCGCGATGCAAAAATAAACAGCGGCTGCCTTCCCCAATGGCGAGCGCTTGTTAAATATTTCCCTTCTCTTCATGCTCCACTACTTTCTCCTTTCTGTGTCTTCCTTCTCCTCAATACCCCCTCCGCCTCTCCTTCCCTCTCTTTTCCCATTACTCTCTTTCATACCCAAGCCTTCACATCCTTCTTTCTCTCTCTTTCTTCCCCTCCCCCTCTCCTTCGTGCCCCCATTTATCACTCCTTACCCCCTCTTTTTCTCTAAGCCTCCCCGGAGCTCAGCAGCCCTCCCCACATTCCCCACAAGCATCATGGCCGGGCAGCACCAGCATTGTGTCGCTGTTTATTTTTCTTATGGATGATGCATAGGTGCTTTCATACCGCAGGGTCCCTGAGCGCGAGCCGAAGGGGTAGCGGCATCGCCGAGTGGCGTTTCCAGTGCCTTGAAGACACTACCGCCTGGTTGCCTTGTTTTGGGACTTGCTGGAATATACGGAGCTCGGACTCACAGAGGCGGCTGTAAATCCATAGACTACGGGCTACTGCTTACGACATAGCAGTTCCTGACTTGGCCCGCGGCTCCCTGAGTATTTACAACGTGAGGACCCCAGGACTGCCGCATTGGTCCTATGATACGCTCTAAAGCTCACAATGCTGGGACGCTTCCACCGGGTCCGTAATGCAGGGGTCACCGACCTCTTTCAACACTCTTAAGAAGCACTTTAGTGCTCACGACTCATGGACGCTACTATGATGACCATCATTTAGGGTTTCTGCAGCGTCTCATGAAATCTAGGGAGCACATAGGTGCCGAGAAAATGCGTGGACTCCTGTCCTGTTTCATTGGTTTTTTTTTAAGTAAGAAGTACTTCACATCGCAGACCAAACTGGCCTGTACCAAATCCAAGACTCCTATAAAACCTTCAGGTACCCATGTTCAATTTGCAATGCAATAGGTCTCGCATGTACATGAGTTTAAGCTATTGGCATTGTAAATGACAATGCTTTTATTTATGTATTAAAAGCCAAAACATAAATAAAAGGCATTGTTATTTACAATGCCAATAGCTCAAACTGCGTAAATGCAAGACCTATTGCATTGCAAATGCTTGTTTCCGGTCTGGTGAAGCAGGTGACGCTTCAAGTGCAAACACACCATCCTTTCTTGCGGAGAGGAATCCTTCTATCTCTCTTTTCTCATGGCAGCTTGTCGTGCAGGATCCAAATCCTTTCAGGTTCAATCTGCAAGGCACTCTCCTGGTCACATCAACGGGACTCAAGTGAGGTTAGAGCCAATGGAGACTGGTAGCCCTGAAAGCAGTTGGCGTACATCCCCTCGCTGTACAGGAACATCTGCATCCTTCAACATGGCATTTTTTTATTTCTGTGTTTTTCTACAGCTCTGGCCCTGTCAGGTTGATTTCAGCGACTTTGCATGAAGAAATCAAAATCGAGAAATAAGGTATAAAACGCTACTAGCCCATATGTTATTGCATATGCGCAGTATGTACTTTAAATGAGACTGAAGATTAAGTCTTCATGAGATCATGAAATGCAAGATGACTTGAAACCTCCTTTTAATGTATGGAAGAGGGTGTTTTGTTCCTTATAATGCATGACCATAGAAACCACTGAAACCCCTGGTGACGTTTACTGGATGTTCCAGAACGCAGCCCAGGAATAAGCTGTCTAGGCCTCGCACTAAGCACTGTTCCAACATGAGACAGAAAGCCTGTTTTCCTGCACCCAACCCTGCAACCCAATGAGCAGTACTTGAGTGAGATTTGTTTCATGTAAAAACAATTCTATAACATTTCACAGGGTTAATCAGTGGAATCCAATTCCTCTTTCAAATTAGAAAGGCACCCTCAAGCACACTAGGAAACAATTGTTATGTTTTAGACATGCGTTTTAAAATTAAGATCCTAGCCTTCTCCACGCAATATGTCTAGTATGTATTATAAAAATAAAAAGGATAGTAATTGTAACTTTTACGATTATTGTGAACTGCAGAAAATATTGCAACATATTAGCTGTTTAAGTTTATATCAACACCTCCCTCATATCTTCGGCTTACTGAGTTAAACTCAGCACCAAAAGGAAACCCTAATTAGATTTCAAAAGATGGGTCACACTCGCATACCTGCTTTGAACAGCAGGGCCGGTCTTAGCCATGGGCAGTATGGGCAGATGCCCAGGGCCTCGCGCTCAGGGGGGCCCCGCCGCCGGCCCCGCAGTTGCGGGCAGCGGGAATAAATAAATTATGATCATGGGAAAAGCGCTGCGCAGTGCGCACAGCAATCTCGTCGCGCTCGCGCAGGGGCCCGGGCCAGGCCGCAGGCAGTAAAAGTAAGGCAGGGAAGGAGACCGGGAACTAAACACTGTCTGCGCAAATACCGCACGCACCGTGACGCACGTACCCCACTGGCTAGCTTGGTGGTGGTGGTGGTGCCGTAGTGGTGGTGACGTGACGCCGGCCTTGCTCATGATGCGGGTGACAGTGGGTCCCAGGGCCGTCAATCTGGTAGCGCGCGAAAGCGCTACCAATGACGGCCCTGGACATGATTTTATGGCCAGCCCCCACTCAGTGTGACGCACTCAGCATGCGCAACACGCCATTCGTGAGCAGTCAGTCACTACTCGGATCGGGCCGTGTGGGCAGGGCTGCAGGCAGGAGTCGGTCGGGCCCCGGCCTCCTCGTTGAGTCGTCGTTAAGCAGTTAAGGTAAGAGACCTGCTTCGTATTTATATTATAACTTAGAATGTTTCAGACATACGATTCAAGATGCTTAGTCACCTTTGGCACAACATTAGCAGGAACCTGGAGACATTAAGTGCAAAAATGCATTTAGGTGCAAAAAACAGAGTTAGGAGACTAGTCACCTTTGGTACTTCATCAACTAGAATGTGGGGACACTTTAAGGTACAAAAACATATACAGGAGTAAAAAATCAATACAGGTACACAGACACATGCGCATGCAAAATTAGCAGAATCGTGCTGTAATATTTAGGGGGGAAAGCACAATTAGGAGCAAAAATAACTTCTAGGAACAGAAGCACGTTTAGACACAAAAGATGCAAAAGTGTGGTATCCAATTTAGGTGCAAATGAAAATCATGCACAGTCCCGATCAGTCCAAAACCACCAAGATGTGAATGACACTGTCTTAAAAAAAGGTCCAAAGCAACCAATATCCCAAGAAGGCTGACCCAAAAGCCCTCTCTGTGTCATTTGTCACAAACAAAATGGCTTCGCGGTGTCTCACCTAAAAGAAGTTTGGAGGAGCTGTTCTTCCCTGACATGGGAGGACTCTGACACCAACATGAACCCACCTGCTTCTTACATCAGTGTGCCCTTATAGTACATTTCCATACGCCACTACTTTACATAACTCTTTGCCCTCTGAACAGTTAAGCTTCTGTTCAATATAACAGCATTCCCAGCTAACCTCATCTGCACTGGAAGGCATTCTAACAAGCCCAGCAAGTGAATGCCAAGTGTGCCTCCCGTTAACCTTCAGCAGAAGTAGGGGAAGCAATTCTGTATGGCCTGTCTCGTCTCAGTCTTCCAGCACGAAGTTGCTTTCTAGTTCTTCACATTTCCTTCCTAACTTACATAACACGTTCTGGTCATTGTTGAATCTTTCAGAATAAATAATTAGCAGAAAGAAGGCCTGGTGCTCTTTTGCTTATTTTTATTCTGTGAGACGTTGGCCTTTGCATAATAATAATTATAATAATAAATGAGAACTGGAGCTATCCGCTTCAATGAAATCCTGCTCACACCTCGAAAACAATGTAGAATAGACCATTCAATTCAGATTAGTAGACTTTATCATCAAGTCGCAAAACATAATTACAATTATGCGCATGCAGTGGTTTGTCCACAGAGGAGCTAGAGGACAGAAGGGAAGCTAGGAGCAATCAAACAGAGCTTAAGAGGTTCATGATGGAATCACAGAAGATAGTATCTGAAAGAGACACGTTAGTGATAGATTCCTTACCTTAGAATATCCCCAGGCGTCAGACTGGATCCGGAAATTTTTGCGTAGCAATACCCCTGCGCATCGGTAGGCGTCGTCTGCGGCTCCGCGTCCGTCGTCGGCGTCGTTAGCGCCGGAATGACGTCGGAGTACTTAGACGCCGCCCATGCGCGCTGACGTCAGTTTTTCTTTTTTCCGCGCCAGCTAGCGCAGATCCGGAGAAGCTCTACCCCTAGTCATTTTTTGACTAAACTTTTTGATCTTTTTGATCATTTCTCTACTTGAGTCTTCGACTCTAACGGTGCCGGTAGGGATGCCCGGGTTCAAGCCCTGTTCGAAGTGCGACCGACTGATGTCGGTCATGGACCCCCATCGCCGGTGTCTGAAGTGCTTAGGCCTCGACCACGACGACCGCACCTGCTCCGACTGCCGGGCCCTGACGTCGAAGGCTAGGCGGGAGCGGTCCCGCAAGCGGCTCGAGCTCCTGCGCCATTTCAGGTCCCGGTCCCACGGGAGGTCGAGGGACCGGTTGCGGGGTCGGAGTCCTCGCAGCTCCGGGAGTGGACATCGGTTGTCGGGATCCAAGTCCTCAGGTAGGAGGCATAAGAGGTCGGAGCGGCATCATCGCTCCTCCGACACGCCCCGACGCTCACACGATGCGGCCGGGGGTTCGGGCGACACCGCCCACACGGCTCCAAGAGAGTCGCAAGCGTCACCGCCTGCCCCACACCTTCGGGTCCCTGGGCAGGGCGCGACGCCGGATGAGGTCGACCGGTACCTCATGGCCATGAGGTCCCTCCCTCCTCAGCCGGTCCCGCGGCGCCATCGGGCCCAGCGGTCCCGCCTGGAGGCCCTAGCGGGTCGGGCGCTTCGGCCCCGATGCCGCCGGGTGCTTCGGCCCCGGTGCCGCCGGCGACTTCGGTCCCGGCGCCGCAGGACCTCACCGGATCCGCTTCCGGATCCGGGTTGTCGCCAGTCGACCTCACGATCTCACCGGTGCCGGCCCCGAGGGTGTCGCCCCCGGCGCCCATTGTGGACGCCGTCCCCAATCTTCCCTTCGGTCCGACTCTGGCGCCGGAACGGCGCCGTTGAGCGCCGCTTCAGAGGGCCTTTGGAGATTTTTATTTCCATGAGGAGGCCCAGTCTGTTGACCCTGGGTTACAGGAGACTGGTGACGGAGGTGATTGGGAGGGGTCTGAGGACCCTCTGGCACAGGAGTGCCAGTCTCAAGAGGACTGGACATATGAGCTTGGGGAGGCCAGTGGTATTGACACCTCGCCAGACACTGGATTTGTCTCCCCTCCCACCGTGGCTACGGAGAAGGGGGCTGCTTATAGCGTAGTGTTGACGAGGTCAGCCAAGGCCTTGGGCCTTGAGCTCCCCATTGCGGCCGTGAGGACTAACCTCCTCACTGAGGTTCTTAAACCGCAGGCAAGCTCCAGTGAGCCTCTGCTGCCGTTTAATGAAGCCTTATGTGATGTTCTTGTGGGCACTTGGTCCAAGCCCGCCACAGGTCCGCCTGTGGATAGGAACGTGGCCAGACGCTACCGCCCGGCTCCGGGCGACCCTTGCTTTTTGTCCACCCATCCCACCCCCGAGAGCCTGGTTATCCAGGCCTCCACTTCCCAGACCGCATTCCCGACAGCCCCGCCCGATCGGGAATCCAAGAGATATGAACTGTTCGGGAAGAAGGTGTTCTCGTCCCTGAGTTTCGGACTGCGGTGTGTCTCTTGGGCCGCTACACCCACACCCTGTGGGACACGGTTGTGGACGTGCTGCCACAATGCCCGGAGGAGGTCCGGGCTAAACTCGCCCAAGCCCTTGTGGAGGGTCGAGATGCGGCACGATACTCTATCCGGTGTGGGCTGGATACCACGGACTCACTGGGCAGGGCGATGGCAACGACGATGGCAGTTAGTCGCCACGCCTGGTTGAGGTCCGCCAACTTTTCGGCCGATGTCCAGGCCACTCTTCTGGACATGCCGTTCGATGGCCGTCGCCTTTTTGGCGACAAGGCAGACCATGCGCTGGAGTGCTTTAAGGACTCCAGGGCTACGGCCAAGTCCTTGGGCCTTTCGGCCACGCGCCAGCAATCGGGTGCCTTTCGCTCCTTTCGTGGCCACGGAAGGGGCATCCCCACACGTGCTGCCAGCCACGCACCGCAGAATACCCAGCAGCGCGGTGGCGGCCGTGGAAACCGCCGTGGCGGCGGTCGGGGTCAGCGGCGAGGCCAGTCCACACCTCCCTCCGCAGCACCTGCCTCAAAACCTTCCTAGTGCGAGTTTTCAGGCCCATGTGACGCCTGTGGGAGGCAGGGTTCGCCATCACCACTCCCACTGGCGCACTGTCACGTCGGACAGGTGGGTGCTGCAAATCGTCCGAAGGGGCTACTCCCTCCCCTTCGAGGCGACCCCTCCAGCCATGCCACCGCAATTCCACCGCGTGTCGGGGGATCACTTGCAACTTCTGCAAGAGGAAGTCACGGCCCTCTTGGCCAAGGGGGCCATCAAGCGCGTTCCTGGGCCAGAAGTAGGGTGTGGATGTTACTCCCACTACTTTCTGGTGCCCAAGAAGGGCAAGGGGGGCCTGCGCCCTATCTTGGATCTACGGAACGTCAACGGCTTCCTCCAACAAGAGAAGTTCAAGATCCTGACTTTGGCTCAGGTCTTAGCTGCCCTGGACCCCGGAGACTGGATGGTAGCGTTGGACTTGCAGGACGCTTATTTTCACATCCCCGTCCTGCCGGCCCACCGGCGTTACCTGCGGTTCACGGTAGGCCACGAGCTGTGATGTATTCCTATAGGTTCTGAATCGATCCCCCTATTCCTGACCCTATTCTGGTTAAACAAACCAACAAGTTAACTAGCAGTCAGCCCATGAGGCAGAATACCCCCATGATGCAGATACCGTTATCTGACGCAGTCACACTACGGCACAGGAACGTGTTATCTGATTAGGTCATAACGCTTGCGATCTAATTAGACAAGCGATATTCCTCCAGCCCCTGATAAGGCATACGGAGTTCTCATAACAAATCAAACCTATGACAACCTGGGCAAAACCCTGCGGCCATTGTTTTGATTTCACCAAGAACTTCAGCAAAAGAATGTGCTAACGAGCAAGTCGTATGACATCCATATTGACGTATCTATGTCCATCCTTACGACAATCTCGGCACCTTAAAGGTATAAATATTACCGATATTGCCCTATGCAAACACACGCGGTGGTGACGAGACGGAGCAGCCATACTTGCCGAAGCCCAGAGCAGAGCAGACCCCGCTGGCACAGCCCCGCCTTCCTGACGCGCTGAGAACGAGACGCGCTGCTTTCTCCTGCCGAGAGATCCAGCACCGGCGCTTCCGGGTAGCCCTCGCAGGCAGCCTGGAATATCGAGACCAGAGAGAGAGATACCATCCCTCATTCATCCTTAATTCCAGGTACAGAACTGAACAACCCCTCGCAGAGAATTCTTTAGTTATTCACTTGGCAAAAACAAACTTAACTTAAACTGTAACTTTCTATTCCCGCCCATGTATTAGGCTTAGGTCAGGTACACGGGGTAGGCGTATTTAGAAACACCAGTTGAGTACGTTTAGTCAAATGTATATGTGTATATAATATATTTTATTCATTTTAAAACATCTTATGGCTTAGAAACCATATCAATGTTTTTACAGTATTATTTTATACTTCTGCTTTTAATGTATGCACTTTACTTAACTTTAAGTATTGCAATAATATCGATCCATTTCCCTTGTATGAGAAAAGAGACTGATCAATAAATAACACCTTTTTATTGAACACGCCCGTCTCTTCCTTTTCTCTACATTCTGATGAGACTAAGAATGCACGTACTGACTGAGTAAAATAAATTGCCTTTTGTTCACACGACTCTCGAGATACACTCTTGATTAGGGGAGAGCAAAGTTGTCATGTTCTATGGTTGTCAGAAACTAAATCCCTTCTTGTCTAATCAGGGAAGTTAATTCCTTCCTGAACATTCGAGAAAGTTTCTAGTGAACTCTGAGCTAGCTGGCAAACCCAAAACTTTAAGTCTAATATCGTCAGTAGTAGACCTAGTTAACGTCTGGTCTAGGCCTTTACTATTGAAGGTATTATTCCAATGCGCAGAGCCTATTGGGATAATAGGAACTACACTACATGGCGCCCAACGCATTTGGAAAGGGCGATAAAACTAACGTAAGACATTTAAAGTAACTCAGTCGTGCTTTCTCACTCAGACCCCTTTCTCCCATAATACTCCAAAGACGTCTGGAGTGGGTAAAAGGTCATATCCGCCAGACCTCGCAGGAGGGAACTCCTATGTATGGTTCTTGGTATAGTCAACGTTGAAGGATACACTGTTCCAAAATATTGTGCATCTAATCTTTGTTTCCATAAGAAACCTGATCTGCAAACAAACAAAATAACCATCCTGTCGGTAAAATGGTAGACAGTGATGAAGAAAGAGAGGCAGTTAGATTAGCAACTGAACTCGCAGCAGCTGATGCTACCATACAGGAAGCAGACCCGGATATAATACTCATCCCGGTCATTAAAAGGAAATCTATAACCATAAAACTTATAGAAAATGGACTGACACCTAGAGGTGGTACAGTCATATTCGTAATTGAGGCACACGAATATCGGCAGACAGAGGTATACTATTCATGGATAAATTTTCCAGCAGCAAATCCTGTAACAAAGTACTTCCACTATTACAAAATAGAGGAACCTCCTGAAAATTACACTCCTTTCGAGGAGGTGGAAGTACCACTCAAATTTCAAGAGCATTTGCTCTTATTTGATGGCGCCCTAAAACATAACAATCACATCACCAGGCTCGGTCCTTTAGGTAGACAAGGAGCAACGTGGCCGGACCTAGCCGGATACACACCACATCCAGACATCGACGGGATGTCTGCAGCTAACCTATTAACACAGCTAAAACAATTAATAAAAATACATAGACAATTAGTCCAGTATGTGATGCGGACTTCAACAATTCAGCCAGCGATTAAACTCCCACAGCTGACCCCTCACCAGGGGAACACAAATAAAATTACACCACAGAACATCCAGTCCTGCCTAGGTAAAGTACCGGCTAAACGGGAACAAATACCATTCTGGCTAGCGCAGAAAATCACCCAAATAGAGGCGGTGTTTACAGACACCACCCCGCTAGAAAAGCACAGGATTCTGACTATCTGTCTTCCAATGGGAATCGCACCACACATTGAGGACTGTGACACTTGGGGTACAGTCTTTGCTTCCATCTACACAAAAACGCACGGTGTTCCATCCATTTCGGTAATACCAGATGTGCTAAAACAAATTCAAGACGAATACGGTCCAGAACCCGCTTTAACTCTTGGTATGAAATTACTAAAAGACTTCAAGCAGGTCTCGGCTATATTATTAGCCAACATAAAGGGAGAAGCAGCAAATGTGGCGATCCGCCAGAGGTTAAAGGAAACAGATATAGCAGACCAACCAGCTGAAATTGCCAGAATCATAGAAAAATCCTATGAGGAACTAGGTAGAGATAGTTTAGGTGGAATACCAGTAAAACCACAACTAATTGAAAGTCCTGAAAAAATATTTTTTAATAATAATTCAACATCACAGAAAAAGAGCTGGGATGGAAACAAACAATCCAATCCCAAAGAAAAGAAATTCCAGTCCAGAGGAAGGTCTCCTAGGCGAAGAGAGAAATCTCCGAACCAAAGACACAGGTCACCCCAGAGTGACCCCTCTGGGAAAAGATATAACCTTAGAAATAGGGATAATATAAAAAAGCCTGATAGATATCAAGACATTGATACACGTCCCTCTCAATCTTTTCAGACTTCCTCGCAGAAATCGGAAAGAAGAGGACGATCAGAACAAAGAGAAGAGCACGCCAAGTCCAAAGACAAGGAACCTGCTCAGCTAAAAAAGAAATTACAATTTCCAAAGAAGAAGGTAGCCAGCATTAAAATAGTTAACAATGCCGAGAATTCTGAGGACACAACTGAAAAACGGGGAATGGGCTCAGACAATGCTAGACAGCGCAGCAGAAGTGAGCATAGCTCGCAAAGTCCTTATGAATCATCTGGAGACAGTGGACACGAATGAATATCTTCAAGTGGAAACTGCAGACACCAGAGTTAGCAAACCTCACAAAATATACGAAATAACATTACGTATAGAGGGAGATAAGACTAGGAAAATAAGGGGACTATTTTGGGATAATCTCTCCAAGGGCTATGATATCCTTCTAGCTGAAAAAGACTGGCCACCAGAGTTTGTCAGGGATTGCCCTCATGGCGAAGAAGTAATTATGCCTGCCTTCTCAAATCATATCCCAATTCATAAAAAATACACACTTGCTAGAAAGTGGGCAGTGGCTCTAGCTCCTGCTTTATATAAAAATCACGTGGGATGGGATGAGGACTCTCCTCCTCACAAAATCCAGTTAAAATCACAACCTACTGCACAAAGGCAGTACCCAATTAAGCAAGAAGCTAAAAAACAGGTAAAAGAAATACTAGATCAGCTAGAATACCAGGGGGTGATTGAAACTTGCACCTCACAAATGAACAACCCTTTGTTTCCGGTCTCCAAACCATACAATTCATATCGTCTAGTTTTGGATTACCGACACCTTAACACATGTTGCAAAACTTTTGCAGTGCAAAATTCGCATAGTGCTGCACTAATGAATAACATAGTGCGCAAAAAATACAAAACAACATTAGACATCTCTAATGGATTCTTTTGTCAAAACATAGCACCAGAGAGCAGATATTTGTCTGCGTTCTCAATAAATGGCACTCAAAAACAATTCTGTCGGTTAGCCCAGGGGTACAAGAACAGCCCGGGAGTATTCTCAGCGAGAGTAACAGAATTACTACAAATATATGATGATGAAGCATTATCTTATGTCGACGACATTTACTTAACAGATGATGACTTGGAGACTCACTTGAAGAGAGTGAACACCATAATACTTGGGTTCGCAGCAGAGGGTTACAAATTCAACTTTAAAAAATCCAGAATTGCCCATCTGACAGTCCTGTTCTTAGGATATGAATTATCAAATATAGCCTGGCTGACAATTTTCTAGAAAAATGTGCCGTACTCCAGAACTAGAAGAATTAAAAAATCTAGAATATGAGAAAACATTCCCTCTGCCAATCGACATTCTGCCTTTACGACATTACGCCTGTGTAATTTATACAGACGGACATGCTCAACCCCCCGTTTGGGGAGAACAGGCATACAACCCCACATGTGGGATTACAAAAGAAGTGTGGCGCGGAGGTAAACTAAAACCTCTATTAACAAAAACACACTCAGTAGAAACTAATTCAGAACAACAAACTGAAATACTAGCATTGAAAATGGCGCTAGATAATGCGGATCGCGAATTCCCGACACTTATAGTGTCAGATTCATATTACTGCGTCAAATCATATAACAAGGATTTGCAGACATGGATTCAAAAAGGTTACAAAGATGACACAGATGCACCAATAAAGCAGAAACTGCTCTGGGAACAAATAGCTCTTTTACAAAAAGAGCTACCAAGGGCTCACGTGACACACTCACTGAGTCATCAGCGTGATGGCGTTCACGTTGCGGGGAATTCATTGGCTGACACAGCCGCAGCGGCAGCCACTAAATCGGCTCCCGTAGTTCGAAAAAAGCGTACATTAAAATACATTGACGGTGAAACAGTGCTGGCGGTGAAAACGTCATCAAAAGGCGACTGCTCAGCGCTACCGATAAACTATCCACTCAATTATACATACATAATCGATGCAAACTCCGTCCCTTTTGCTCGAATCCCTGGAGTGGGGGATAGAGTGATTCCAAACATGGACAGGAGAAACTTGTTAATCGCAGACGCACATATGGGCGAGGGTCTCAGACACCTCAAACTAAAAGATTCTCTGGAAGAATTACAATCACGGTACTGGTGGCCAGGCATGAGCCTGCGTCACACCATGTTTGTAAAAAACTGCCCAAACTGCAACAGAGATCGCAGTGGGGAGAGAAACAGTTAATACCTCGTCGTTTTACTCCAGAAAAAATCAAGAGTAAAAAGGAAGGCTTGCGATTAACATATACAGGCTAGTTTCCACTTATAATGTAGATCACCAGCACTCGGCTGACGTCTGGACTGTTATACAAAGATTTGCGAGTCTAAATGGCATATACGCTAAGAGCATGCTACGTTTGACCATTGTTTTCACTCTAGCCCTCCAGCCTGATGGGAAACATGGCCAAATGAGCATAGCACAGCGGGAATCTTCTCACTTCCTTCCTGAGGGATACGGGATGGTGTAAAGAAAAAACCAAGGCATAAAGCAATCTATAACGGAAAGGATATTAGGTTCGGGAGCTGGGTGGGTCAAACATCTAATAAGTGTCCAACGTAGTCTAGATAACTTGCCAAGAAATTCTCTGAAGGGATTCAGTGCGTACGAATTATTATTTGGAACTAGGATGTTGATCTCTGACATTGATAGTCAGACTTCAGTGGTGAAAGAAAAAAGCTTTGATATCAAAGACCGTTTGGCTATTTTGCAGGACTTAAACAAAACAAGAAAAGACCTGAGCAACATAAAGTTGAAACAACAGCCAACAACCACTGAAGAACCACCACCTGTCCCAGCAAGACCTGTCTGGATTCCAAAAGTCGGGGATCTAGTCAGGGAAAAGATCGCGGTAAAGAAGGAATTTGGGCCTTCTTACAGGAAAGCAGTTCCTGTCTTGTCTATCAACGGGACAAGATCTGTTGTACTACCGCCACTTGCTGGTAAAAAGGAGAACCGAGTTGTATCCATCGACCTGGTAAAACCACAATCATGTGGCCGATAACAAACAGTAGGCCAAGTGGACTCCCAATAAGTAGCCGAACACCAAGGTTTGCTACCAGTACAGAGGTCCTAACGAAGAGGCTCATCACATTCGAAACGCCTACAGAAGAACAACAAGGACTATGCAACAATGCAATAGAACTCAGACCTCTGAAAACCCAAATAAAGACTTTTGGCAGAGACACACCAATCTACAATGAAGTACCAAGCGAAAATTCAGGAAACAGTAATCCTGAAGCAATTGGAACAATTGACAGAACTGCATCCGGCTACTTCATAAACTTCGATGATTCCTCTGAAGGCTTCAGTGAATCAAAGACACAGACATCATCAAAAACCTTTAAAGATAAAGCTAAAGAACTTTTGAAACAACTGAAAGAAACATATCTGATTTCTCCATGGATCGAATTTTGGGTGGGTTTTGGTGCATTTATCCTCATACTTTGGCTCATCATGGTACTTACTTTGGGACGCTTCATTGAGGGAAAATATGCTAAAATGGACACAGCAAGTCAGAAAATCAACTTGATCCTCAAACCACACACATCGTCACACGTCGAGAAAAGAGAACTTTCTTCAGTCAACTTCACAGCCAATCCGATACCGGGTGGGGTAGCCTGGGACAACACTGACTATGAAATTTATGGTCCGGTCGAAATCCTGAAATATCCACACCAAATTAAGATCTCATTGAGTGACTTTGCAAAACCAAGCTCATTTGCTGATGATTGGGACTTCGAAAGCATTAATAATATGATGTCTGACTTAGTAATGTCTGCTAAATTTACCAAACATGATTATTTGCAGGGTTCTACAAATTATGATAGTATGTACTGTTATAACCACTATGGTAACCATTTTCTACATAGATCTGCACAACCTAGAAATGTTTTAAATTATAATCAATGGGAACATTGTGCAACCCCTCCAAAAGGAAGCTCAAGAACCTTCTATGACAAATATTCATACTTTTCAGGTTTTAACATAAGTAATGCTGAAGCATTTTATTTCAAATTGTCAAACAAGACAGGAACTAAGACCATGATATCAAACACAAAATTGATATATTCGGACTCATTTTTTGAACAAATGAATACTTTCGGTTTTGATTATTGGGACAAAAATGTGGAATTGAAAAGTGTTTGGGGTACAAAAGAATGGCAAGTACAGGGTATAGAATCTTTGTTTAGAGCCTGCATGATCCCAGAACAAATGATATTTTTAAACGACACTGTTCAACAAACTACCTGTCTTGGCCTAGCCAAAATCAAAGACTTAAATAAACCGTCTATTCCAAAACCAACAATGTACAGCAATAGCACTATAGATGAAGAGATAGACGTAAATTATGTATTAAACCAAAACAGAACACATCCAGATTGAAAACAGTGGTTGATCTGGCCCACAGATACGAATAACTGTCAAGACAGATTCCTGAACAGAACACAGGGGTTCAAAATGACCAGGCCAGACCCTAGATATCCCCAAAGACATCACCCAGGGATAATAACCACCTACAGTGTGGGCAAATTATGCCTTCAGTGGCTACAAACTTCCACACTGACAGAGATTAAGCAACACCTAACTTTACTTACTGATGGTGCTGACTTGCGTGATTTCATTTTGGGACCACGCAAACAGCGTCAGAAACGTTTCATAGCAGCCTCTGTATATGCAGCATACAATGAGGCCTGGAAGGTTACTCAAATTGAAACAGCAGAGAGAATACGGCAAATTGACCGTATTAATTTGGAAAAATCACTTTCTGTAGTGGACAATGGGTTAATGACTCTGTCCTCCAGACTTTTTTCTTTGGACAGCATTGTGTCTTCAGCAATCGACATATTATCGCAAGACTTACTGTTATTACAACACGGTCGGTCTCAATTGCGTTCTATTGTACAGCTTGGCTGGACGTTACAAAATCTGCGTTCAGGATATGTGCCTTGGCGTTTAATCAACACAACGTCACTATTCCAAATCTTTAACCTTACTGATAGACAAATCAGTATGGCACAAAAGGGTGCTGATTATACAATCTTGAGCATTGAAAAACTCGAAAGATTACCAGTGACAATGTCAGAACGACCTGTCAGTGAATGGATAATACATGGGATAATAAATATTCCAATCTCAACCTTCAGGTTTCAATACTGCCAAAAATATATACAGGCTGGCATGTACGTGAAATTGGGAAAGGGGTACATTAAAACAACATGGAACCTGCCCTATTCACATGCATGTGTCAGTAATAAAGGACAGAAAGTGTTTCTTAGTGGCAATAATTGTGCGATGTCACTAAGCGGCACGCTTCTGTGTAACGGAATTAGTTTGCATGGAGCCTGTGAAGGGAATTCATACAACCTTTCATGTCACCAGCAAGGCGCACCTGCAACAGAGATAGAACCATTCTTTCAAAGACTCTATAATGGGAGTTACATTCTAATTGTAGATCGCAGATGTTGTAGTCTTATGCCCGGGACTCCTTATCTCGTAACTACGACTGCGAAGGTCAAGTGCTGTGGACGCTTATTGTTCCCCAGCTCCTTTCCAGACAGGGAGGCAAGGGCATGGCCCAACTTGAAAATTACTTCTATTCGAATAGATACTTTAAGCAGAATGAAAACAGTGCTTCTTCAGACGCCTACAAGGCTCACGTCATCAAAGGAAACGTATGATCTACAAGTCGCAAGGACGACTGCAGAGATACATTCATTGTTATCGACTAATTCCCCCTTACATTTTGCAGAAATCCTGAATGAAATCTTAAATATTTCTGATACCAATGGGGTCTCAAAGGTATTTAAGACAGTATTTTCGATGGCATTAACACCATTCAAAGCCATACTGGGTATTTTTCCAGATTTCGTCCATTTGATTTTTGGCGGACTTCCCCTGATCTTGGGACTAATTGCAGGAATACTATTCTTGGTCCTTATTTTTCGTTATGGCAACCCATGTCACAGACCAAACTCTTGCGACAAGGGAAGAAACAATCCTAGCCATTGGATACCGGGACCGGATATCAAAAATCCTGGGACTCTCCCGGCTTAGAGACCTGAACATGACTTGGTTTCTATCATTTCGACCAATGTGGCAAAGATGTGTTTTACCTGTATTAAGGTGTCTGCTATGCGGAGAAGAATGCGTGTTAGACACCTGTCTAACGCTACAATCGGATGCGCCAATGGATGCAGAAACATTGTTGAGCCCGATCAAGGTTCACGCTTTGTGCTGCCCTCAACGGCTACCAATCCTGATGACGGCATTCGTGGAAGCTTCACCACTACGATTAAGGGGTAGTGAAGTTCAAGATGAAAGCAGCATCGAACAGGTACGACCTTCTGTCAGCAATGCGAATCAGAATGTCAATGGAGAAAATCATGCGCACGAATGCATGGTTACACCTTTTTCCGAGTTAGTGGAACTTTCCCAGGAAGCTGTTGACAGCTTTTTCGAAAGCCTAAATGATATGATGTTCTCACCAGAGCAGAAACAGAGACTTTTGAGCAAGCTCGCACACGGCGTTCCCTGAATTCGGCCTTCAACTTTAAAAATAAAGTCACATGAACAATTTTACCTCCAGTTCACGGACAGCAATTTTTCAGCAGCCCCAAAATATTTTTGCATATTTTTCGGGACACTATCTTCTGCTTAAAGTAAGAACTATTCTTAGAGAACTAAGGTTTCTAAATTTTAGATAGCTTATAGACATTAGCTGCCCGCTGGTATGTTCATAAATATTTTATTGTGTGATGGAATGGTCTCGAATTTTTTTTCTGTATTAAGAGCCATTTCATGTGTAAATTCTCATATACCAAATAGCAATAATGTATACAAATGCGTGATTACTTTGGCATTATTCTACAGCTTGAGTGCATACAATACATATGATTGCAATTCTTCCGTATATTTGAAAAATTTCAAAATGCATTTATGTATTTTGGGGTGGTAAGGTATACACTATACTCTATAGTATGTTTTTACTATGCATAGATTAGTAAATATGTCCATAGTTAGCGTGGAGTGGGTGTGATGTATTCCTATAGGTTCTGAATCGATCCCCCTATTCCTGACCCTATTCTGGTTAAACAAACCAACAAGTTAACTAGCAGTCAGCCCATGAGGCAGAATACCCCCATGATGCAGATACCGTTATCTGACGCAGTCACACTACGGCACAGGAAGGTGTTATCTGATTAGGTCATAACGCTTGCGATCTAATTAGACAAGCGATATTCCTCCAGCCCCTGATAAGGCATACGGAGTTCTCATAACAAATCAAACCTATGACAACCTGGGCAAAACCCTGCGGCCATTGTTTTGATTTCACCAAGAACTTCAGCAAAAGAATGTGCTAACGAGCAAGTCGTATGACATCCTTATTGACGTATCTATGTCCATCCTTACGTCAATCTCGGCACCTTAAAGGTATAAATATTACCGATATTGCCCTATGCAAACACACGCGGTGGTGACGAGACGGAGCAGCCATACTTGCCGAAGCGCAGAGCAGAGCAGACCCCGCTGGCACAGCCCCGCCTTCCTGACGCGCTGAGAACGAGACGCGCTGCTTTCTCCTGCCGAGAGATCCAGCACCGGCGCTTCCGGGTAGCCCTCGCAGGCAGCCTGGAATATCGAGACCAGAGAGAGAGATACCATCCCTCATTCATCCTTAATTCCAGGTACAGAACTGAACAACCCCTCGCAGAGAATTCTTTAGTTATTCACTTGGCAAAAACAAACTTAACTTAAACTGTAACTTTCTATTCCCGCCCACGTATTAGGCTTAGGTCAGGTACACGGGGTAGGCGTATTTAGAAACACCAGTTGAGTACGTTTAGTCAAATGTATATGTGTATATAATATATTTTATTCATTTTAAAACATCTTATGGCTTAGAAACCATATCAATGTTTTTACAGTATTATTTTATACTTCTGCTTTTAATGTATGCACTTTACTTAACTATAAGTATTGCAATAATATCGATCCATTTCCCTTGTATGAGAAAAGAGACTGATCAATAAATAACACCTTTTTATTGAACACGCCCGTCTCTTCCTTTTCTCTACATTCTGATGAGACTAAGAATGCACGTACTGACTGAGTAAAATAAATTGCCTTTTGTTCACACGACTCTCGAGATACACTCTTGATTAGGGGAGAGCAAAGTTGTCATGTTCTATGGTTGTCAGAAACTAAATCCCTTCTTGTCTAATCAGGGAAGTTAATTCCTTCCTGAACATTCGAGAAAGTTTCTAGTGAACTCTGAGCTAGCTGGCAAACCCAAAACTTTAAGTCTAATATCGTCAGTAGTAGACCTAGTTAACGTCTGGTCTAGGCCTTTACTATTGAAGGTATTATTCCAATGCGCAGAGCCTATTGGGATAATAGGAACTACACTACAGAGCATTTTCAGTTTACCGTGCTCCCCTTCGGCCTTACCAGTGCCCCACGGGTGTTCACGAAGGTGATGGCGGTGGTCGCAGCTCATTTGCGCAGGTTAGGGGTGTCAGTCTTCCCCTACAGCGACGACTGGTTGTTGAAGGCGGGCTCGCCCCAGACAGTCGTCAGCCACCTCCAGACTACGGCCGACCTCCTGCACTTGCTGGGGTTCTCCATCAATGTGTCGAAGTCGCACCTGTGTCCCTCTCAGAAGCTCCTCTTCATCGGAGCGGTTCTGGACTCTGCGCAGTTTCGGGTTTACCCTCCCGAACAGCGGGTACGGGATATTCAGGCTCTGATTCCAATCTTCCAGCCTTTATCCCGAGTCTCGGTCAGGTTGACGCTGCGGCTTCTGGGACTGATGGCCTCCTGCATCCTTCTGGTGCGTCACGCCCGGTGGCGGATGCGGGCTCTGCAGTGGGACCTGAAGTTTCAGTGGGCCCAGCATCAGGGCAACTTGTCCGACCATGTCTTGATCTCGGAGGGCACTGCAAGACAGTTGCAGTGGTGGCTCACGGACCGCGATTGGGTCAGTGGCAGATCCCTCTCCCTACCCCACCCGGAGCACGTAGTTGTGATGGACGCGTCCCTCCAGGGCTGGGGTGGCCACATGGGAGAGGCGGAGATCAGAGGACTCTGGTCTCCGGCGGAGGCCCGGCTCCACATCAACCTGTTGGAGTTACCGGGATTCGTCTAGCACTGAAGGCATTCCTCCCCTCTGTCCGGGGGAGTGTAGTGCAGGTGTTCACGGACAACACCACCGCCATGTGGTACTGCAACAAACAGGGCGGGGTGGGGTCATGGACCCTATGCCAGGAGGCTCTGCGCCTCTGGCAGTGGCAGGAACATCAGGGCGTGACCCTGGTGGTTCAACACCTGGCAGATTCTCTGAATGCCAGGGTGGACGAACTCAGCCGTCGGTGCATGATGGATCACAAATGGCGTCTGAGCTCGGACGTGGCGCAAGGCCTCTTTCAGCAGTGGGGAGAGCCTTGGTTAGTTCTATTCGCCACCGAAGAGAACGCGCAATCTCATCAGTTCTGCGCGTAGGAATTTCCAAGGCGGCGCTCGCTCGGAGACTTTTCGTAGCGAGTGGAGTTGCGGTCTATTGTACGCCTTTCCGCCTATACCATTTCTGCCCAGAGTGCTGAAGAAGATCAGGCGCGACAGGGCCCAGGTTATCCTTGTGGCTCCGGACTGGGCACGAAGGTACTGGTATCCCGAGCTACTCAGCATGTCAGTCGATCCCCCGATTCGTCTGCCTCTTCGGGAGGACCTTCTGTCGCAGCAGCGGGGGACGGTCCTCCACCCGAACCTGTCCAGTCTCCACCTACAAGCTTGGAGATTGAGCGGCGACAGTTGAGGCCATTTGACTTGCCTCCCGAAGTCTGTAATGTCATTCTGGCAGCCAGGCGTCCCTCCACAAAGTTGATATACGCCTGCAGGTGGAACAGATTTGTGGCATGGTGCACAGCAAAGGCTGTGGACCCACTTTCTGCCCCCCTTTCTGAGGTTCTCCTCTTTCTTCTCTCTCTTGCCCAGCAGGGCTCTGCTCTGGGCACTGTCAAGGGCTACTTTTCTGCCCTTTCTGCCTTCTTGAGGCTGCCTCATCAGCCTTCTCTGTTCAATTACCCTATTGTAAATAGGTTTCTTAAGGACATCACACACATGTTCCCTCCTGTTCCCTTCGTGATGCCCCAGTGGGACTTGAACCTTGTTCTTACTTTCCTGATGTGCGCTCCCTTTGAGCCACTTCACAACTGTCCTCTTCGCCTTCTGACTCTGAAGACTGCTTTCCTGGTTGCCATCACCTCTGCCAGGAGAGTGAGTGAGCTCCAGGCCCTTTCTTGTACTCCACCTTTCCTTTCTGTCCATCCGGACAAGGTTGTGTTGCGTACCAAGCCATCATTCCTGCCCAAAGTTGTCTCAGCCTTCCACATCGGGCAGTCCATCACCTTGCCAACCTTCTTTCCGCATCCGCATCCCTCTAAAGAGGAAGAGCGGCTCCACCGTCTGGACCCAAAATGTGCGCTCTCATTTTACTTGGATCGCACACGCCAGTTCCGGGTGGATGACCAACTCTTTGTTGGTTACTTGGGCGCTAAGAAGGGGAAGGCGGTACACAAGCAGACCATCTCCCGGTGGATCATCTTGGGTATCCAGGCATGTTACTCCATGGCTAAGAAGGAGCCCCCTGTTGGATTGAGGGCTCATTCCACTCGGGCCACGGCGACTACAACTGCCCTGGGCCGGGGAGTGCCCTTGCAGGACATTTGCCAGGCAGCTACGTGGGCCTCGTTGCACACGTTAGCACGACACTACTGCCTGGACAGTCAAGTCCGGAGGGATGGCTTTTTTGGCCGTTCCGTCCTCCAGGACTTTCTGGTGTGATTATTGGTTCGCAGACCCACCACCGGGGTTGGTATTGCTTGGGTATCTATTCTAAGGTAAGGAATCTATCACTAACGTGTCTCTTTCAGATGCACAAGTTACTACTTGTGTAACGATATACCTGTAAGAGACATTAGTTAGTGACAGATTCCTTACCGACCCACCCATCCTCCCCGTTCTGCGAACCGATATCTAGGGTTAAGGTCATCCCCTTTCAGGGCCCTAGTTTCTTGGCGCCAGTGTTGGTTCTATCATGGCTCTGCGTATCTGGCACGGAAAAGCTGTGTATCAGAACTCACGTCAGCGCGCATGGACGGCGTCTAAGTACTCCGACGACGTCATTCCGGCGCTAACGACGCCGACGACGGACGCGGAGCCGCGGACGACGCCTACCAACGCGCAGGGGTATTGCTACGCAAAAATTTCCGGATCCAGTCTGACGCCTGGGGATATTCTAAGGTAAGGAATCTATCACTAACTAATGTCTCTTACAGATATATCGTTACACAAGTAGTAACTTGTGCTTTAGACTAAGAACATGGGCTCAAGATGCAGGAGTTAAAGAGTAAATCCAGCACGGATGGTGGCAGCAATTCCTCTGTGCACCCAGACAGAATTGTGCTCATTCCCAAGAGTGTAGGCAAGGAATTAAAAAAGGTTCATGACATACAAAGGTGGTTTTAGGGCTATGAGGCATCTATACACATGAATGGGGTCCCAGAAAAGCACGGGGGAGCAGGGTTGTGGCCTCATTTCTCAGAAGAGGGGAGGGACACTTTGTTAGCTTTGGGTAAGGGGTACAACATCACCAATACTGACATGAAGGAGGCCCTTTCACTAGGTATTGTCTCACCCCTGATAAATACTGAGATCAGTTTAGGTCTAGTACAGGGTTGGAATGTATGGATTCTTTTTGCACGTCACTGGATGGGTGGGTGAAGGCAGCAATGTAACAAACTTTCAGGGGCTCTACAATTTGATTGTGTGGGAGCACTTGTCTCATCAATGTTTTGCAGTGCTGTGCCCGCACTTGACTGATAGTAAGCTGACTGACCCCAGGAAGCTTGCTAAGGAGGCGGACTGCTGGGTGAGTACCAGGGTCCACAAGAAGATGTATGGGGGAGACTCTGCCAAAGGTGGGCAGGGTCTATAGCAGAAGAGTGGGAAAGACAAGGATAAAGCACAGGAGTTCTCTAAATGGCCCCAAATTAACACCCAGGTTAAAGGCCCCCTCACCCAGGAGACAGGAAACAAGGGGTCTCTTCAGGAAAGCCTGCAGAGACTGGCCCCCACAAGTGCTATGCCTGTGAGCAGGGGGGGTCACTTAAAGGGGGACACCAAGTGCCCAAGAAGGCACAGCCACCCATAGGTGGGCAGTCCAAGGTGTTGGCTAGTGTAGCGCTTGAGGAGGAGGGGTACCCGCAGGAGGGTGGGGATCCCGCAGAAATTACCGTCATCTCTAGGGCAAAGTGAGATGGTTCCAGGAAGCCAGGTGCCTGCAGCTAGGGCTGGGCGTAGTTTGCGAAGTAGCGCTACGCGAAGCTACGCAAAGTGCACTTCGCTCTACGCGTAGCACTATGCGAACTGTGTAGTACCCTGTTCGCACTGTGCAAGATGCCGTTTTCAATGATTGCACAGTGCGGACAAGCATCTGGCCCTGTGCAATCATTGAAAACGGCACCTTGCACAGTGCGAGCTGTAGTTTTCTGCCGCTTGAGTAGATTCTTTTTTTACTTGAGCGGCAGCTTTCTCAGTGTGGACTGGTAGTTTCTCATCGCAAGCAGTCGCGAGCATACGCGACCACTCGCAATGAGAAACCTGACCTCCCCGCATTGAGAATCTCGCCTGGAGGTTTATTTTCCACGCTTGAGATCGGCAACGTGATGCTGCTGATCGCGAACGAGGAAAAAGTCTCGCAGTAATGTCATTTTGCTTGCTTACAGTCACCAACTTTACAATTGAGGACCGCGAGAAAGCAAAAAATGACCGCTGCACTACGCTACGCGTCTTTGCACTGTGCTGCGTGCAGTTCGCGTAGTGTGAAGTAGCTCAAACTTCGCAAACTGCGCGAGCGTAGCGTAGTGCTTTTCCCAGGGTTACCTGCAACCACTAAAAAATGCAGCACCTGGGTGACCATCAATGGGAGAAGGGCAGAGCACTCAGTGAGATACTGAAGCCAGTATGACCTAAGTCCGGTGCCACCTGGTCTCTGAGGAGCAAGTAGTCCCTGGGGCATTATACCAAGAAGTTGCTGTGGACAACTCAGCGCCCCAGTGTAAGGTAGCGCAGGTTATCTTTGAATGGGGGGGGTCTCAGGTCCCTTGAGGGTGGTTGTGAGTTCTACCATGCCTGTAGATTGTCTGCTAGGTAACAACCTGGAGCAGTCCTTGTGGAAGGATGTTGAAATCAGGTCTCTCTTGGAGATGCTTGGGTTTCCAGAGTGGGCATTCGTGACCACTCGGTTAATGGCGGTAGGGTGATCAGAAGTACCTGGAGCCTGAAACAGTGGCCCAGGTTCCTGCCAAGAGAAAGGGCAGGGGGTGTGGTAAACCCACCCCTGAGGTTCCCACTGTCCGGGAGGAGGCTGAACTCATGAGGATGCCCCAGTACCTAAAGGGGAGCAGGTAGCTGAACTGGGAGACTTATCTGAGCTGACCCATTGGCAGCAAGAAGGTAGTCCCACCAGGGAAGAATTCTACAGGGAGCAGAAGGAATGCCCTTCTCTAGAGGGTTTGCGGCAGCAGACTGAAAACCAGGCCGCGGGTGATTAGTCTGGATCACGCTGGATCTACTGGGAGAATGGTCTCCTGTATAGCGAGCATAAGGTTGCTGAGCCTGGGTCTGCCCCTGTGCTGGTGGTGCCCCAGTGCCTCAGGACCTTCCTACTCCATCTGGCTCATGACGTGCCTTTGGCACGGCATTTGGGGCAGGACAAGACCTTTGACAAGCTTGTCACCCACTTCTTTTGGCCCCAAAAGCAAAGGCAGTTAGATGCACATTGCAGGTCTTGCCAAACTTGCCAGGCAAGTGGTAAGAGTGGGAAGAAATGTGTAAGGCTCCACTCCAACCTTTTCCAGTTGTAGGAACCCATTTTGAAAGGGTTGGTATGGACATTTTGGGGCCACTGGATCCCAAGACAGCCATGGGCAACAGGTACATCTTGGTCTTGATGGACCATGCCACCCGGTCCCCGTGTCTATCCCTCTCAGGACAACGACAGTGCTAGTGGTGGGCCGGGTGCTAATTGGGATCATTTCCCACTTGGGGTTCCCCAGAGAGGTGGTATCTGACCAAGGGACCAATTTCATTTCCAAGTAGATGACATCCCTGTGGGAGGAGTGTGGTGTGACCTACAAGTTTGCCACTTCTTACCGCCCACAAGGTAATGGTTTAGAGGAGAGATTCAACTAAACCTTGAAGGGTATGATCAAGAGTCTAACAGAACCCATGATCATAAGTGGGACGTTCTCTGGCCATGCCTTCTCTTTGCATACAGAGAGGTACCACATAGGTCTCTAAGGGATCAGTCCCTTTGAGCTTCTGTATAGGCACCCCGTGAGAGGGCCTCTTAGTTTGGTCAAGGAAGGCTGGAAGACAGCTCCCAGGAAAGCTCCCCAGGTTGTATTTAGCTACATGCTGGCCTTGAGGAACCAAACCTCCTGATTCAGGTAACTCGCTCAGGCGCACCTGGAAGCAAGCAAGGAGGAGATGAAACGATGGTACGACCAGAATGCTAATCTGGTAGAGTTTAAGCAAGGCCGGAAAGTGTGGGTCATGGCCCCAGATGAACCTTGTGCCTTGCAGGACAAGTGGACTGGTCCATTTGAGGGGGTGGGGTACAAAGGTAATGTCACCTACCTGATGAATTTGCAAACTCCCAGGAACCCTTTGAGGGTCCTACATGCGAAACGCCTCAAGCCTCACTTTGAGAGGTCTGAAATGAGCATGCTCTTTGTGACAGATGATGGGGTGGAAGAGGAGAGTGAAACTCTCCCTGATCTCCTATATACCAAGGAGGACGATGGGTTAGTGAAAGGTGTGGCCCTCTCCCCCACACTGACCCCAAAGGAGCAGATTGACTTATGAATTGTTGGGGCAGTTCACCACGTTGTTCTCCCTGACCCTAGGTGTTGCTCACTGGTGTACCCATAATGTGGACACTGGTGACAACCCTCCTATGAAACACAAGATTTTCAGGTTGACTGACAAGTTCAGAACCAGCATCACGTAGGAGGTGTCTAAGATGTTGGCGGTAGGGGTGATAGAGCCCTTTAACAGTCCTTGGATCAGTGCAGTGGTCTCAGTCCCAAAGGCTGCTGCACCTGGTGCCATTCCTGAACTGTGGTTCTATGTGGACTACCACGGGCACAACACCATCACCAGGGCTGACGTGCATCCTATCCCCTGAGGTGATGAGCTCACTGATCGATTGGGAGCTGCAAAGTTCCTCAGAACATTTGACTTGACGTCTAGGTACTGGCAGATTGCCTTAACAGGGGGGCCAAAGAGAGGTCTGCACTTTCACCCCCAGAGGGGCACTACCAGTTTTGGTTGATGCCCTTTGGGTTGAAGAATGCCCCTGCCACCTTTCAGAGGTTGGTCAACCTGGTGTTGGCTGGACTGGAGGATTTCAGTGCCACCTACTTGGATGACATTACAATGTTCAGTTCCAGCTGGGAAGACAATTTGCAGCACCTCTTGGAAGTGTTGAAGGCTCTGTACAGGGCAGGCCTCACAGTCAAGGCCAGTAAGTGCCAGATCAAGAAGATTCCTGTGGTGTACTTAGGACTCCAGGTACAAAGTGACCAGGTGGTGCCCCTACAGCCTAAGATTCACACCATTCTGGCTTGAGAACCCCCCAAGACCTAGTCAGAGGTGAGAGCCTTTATAGGTCTCACCGGCAACTATAGGAGATTTGTCAAGAACTATGGCACCATTGTTGCCCCCTTGACAGAGCTGACTTACAGGAAGCAGCCCAGGAGGGTGATCTGGACTGAAGCCTGCCAGAAAGTTTTTGATGCCCTGAAGGTACCTGTGCTCAAGGCTCCCATCTTGTCTAAGGAATTTTTAGTGTAGACTAACGCTTCATAGAATGGTGTGGGAGCGGTGCTCTCACAACTGAACGCTGAGGGCCTAGACCAGCCTGTAGTCTTCCTTAGAAGTAGACTACTCCCCAAGGAACAGAGGTGGAGTGCCATAGAAAGAGAAGCTTTTCATGTTTCTGAGCACTGAAGAAGCTATGACCCTACCTGTTTGGGACTCACTTCTGAGTTCAGACAGACCAGAGGCCCCTCAGTTGGTTGATGCAAATGAGGGGTAAGAACACTCAACTGTTGAGGTGGTCCATCTCCCTACAGGGAATGGACTTTACGGTAGAACAACGCCTAGGCACAGAACACACCAACACTGTTGTCCTGTCCAGGTTCTTCCGCCTTAGTGAAGAGAACTCCAAGGAGGTTGGGTAGTTCTTCCTACTTTCAGCTGGAGGGACAGGTGTTAGATCTGGCATCTTTTGGCATGTTTTCCCTATCTTTTTGCTTTCCAACTGTATGTGAAAGGTAGAATGTCCTGCTGTGTGTGACATGTTCTGAGAGTGAACTACCGTGTCATTTGTTTTTCACTGTTGAAAGGCTATCTGTCCCATAGGATAAAATAGGGAATACTCTCTAACCTTTTACAAGTTTATCTTCCCATTGGGACAAGATAGAGAAATGGAGTTTAGTATGCCTGAACTCAGAATGTAGAAATGCATCTTTTAGTAAAGATGATTTTTATGTTCTGTGTTTGAAAATACCACTTTTAGAAAGTAGGTATTTTCTTGTTTAGCCATCCTGTGTGCCTCTGCTGGGTTGTGGATTGACTGTCTAGCTTTGGAGTGATGGGGGCTGGGTATGTGCATTCTCTTCAGACAGCCACTGGGAGTGCTCGAGGTGTGTCCTGCCTTTCCTGGATGAGTCAGGGCTGTGCTTAATAGACCTTGGCTGCATTTATAGTAGTGGAAGTAGATTTACTTGCACCTGTATGGGCCTGGTCTGCCTTGGACAATGATGTCTCCACCTCCTGCCAAGAAGCTGGCCCAGAGAGGGCCAATCTGGTTTGGACTGAGCACAGACACTCTCTGCCCAGGAGAACAAGAATTAAACTGAGTATAAATATTGAGGCTCAGACCCCAGAACTTTAGAACTCAGTTGGATCAAGGAACCTGCCAATAAGAAGAGATGGAAGAACGTGTAGGAAAGTTGGTTTCTGTTGCAGTAACCCCCCACTTTTTGCCAGACTACTGATGCACTTTTCCTTGGTGTGCCCTGGGTCCCTGCCAATAAGGTTCCCAGGGCCTGTGTTCTTCCCCAAAATGAACCCAATTGGCATCTCTGTCCACAGGTCAGCCTCTGGTAAATGGTACCACAGATACCCAGGGCACTGTGACCATGGAAGACCTCTAAGGGCTGCAGCACTTATTGTGCCACCCTTACAGACCCTGTACCCTGACACTCACACACTGCCTTTGCAGGCTGCGTGTCTTGGTGCAGAGCAAAGTGAAGAGTCGACATGGCACACATCCCTGTGTGCCATTCCCATAAACCACTGCCCTGGCATACATCAGTCATCCCTCTAGCCGGGTGCCCTATGCTACTGGTGAGGGTACAGGTGCATGAACCCTGAACCCCTACAGTGCCCAAGTCCATTCATAGGCACTGTAAATGCAGTGCTGCCATTAAAAGTGTATGGTGATGGGAGTTTGTCATTACGAACTCCACAGCACCATAATGGCTACACTGAAGACTGGGAAGTTTGGTATCAAACTTCTCAGTACATTAAACCCACACTGATACCAGTGTGGGATGTAATGTTAAATGCACAACAGAGGGCATCTTAGAGATGCCCCCTTAAACTCGACCAATTCCTAGCGACCTGACTGAGTGGCTGCCACCACCAGACATGTTTCTGGACCCCTGGGTCGAGAGATTGCTGTCTCGGGGGCCTGAAACAATGCACATCCTGGGATGAGGTGCCAGGTCTCCTCCCCAGTATGGGCAGCGTTCATGAAGGAGAAGCATCAAAGGCATACCGCCTTTGTGAGCCTCTCCATACCATTTGCTGCTTTCAGGGAGAACCGGCGGGAGAAACAAGTGAGGAAGAGAGGTGTGCCCACCTCTTCTAACTCCACCCCTCAGGTGGAGGGGGCGAGGTGAAGCACAACCTTGAGTACCTGCCATCTTGAGGATGGGAGAACTCAGTCAACCAGGGACAGGATCCTGCGCCCCTCCCACTGGAGAGTGGCAGAATAGGGGGTGTACCCACCCCAGGGAAGAGACCCATTAGTCCCTGCCCTTTACCTACCTGTAACATCCCTAAATTTAGTATTTAGGGGGCACCCTGAACCTTCCTACCTCAGATCCAGCAACATCAAGAAAAGAAGATAAGAAGATGGACGAAAAGCTGTGCAGAGCTAACAAGAGGACGACACCCACTGACTTGGCCCCAGCCCTACAGTTCTGTCTCCCCTCGAACCTGCTCCTGCGAAAACCCTGGCATGTCCAGCAGCCAGCAACCTCACAAACCCTGAAGGACCTGCTTGCCTTCACTTTCAAGACTGTTTCTCCTGTGAACACCGGACGTGTATAAACTGCAGCTTCTGGTGCCAGCCAGGAACCGTGAGCCCACACTGCACCCGCCGAACCCAGCCCGAGCTCGGGTTGAAAAACAGCATGAGGAGGTCCCCCCCGTGATCCTGACCCAAGATCTGGTGACCCCTGACCTGCCTCAAGCCTCCAGACGCCTGCAGCCTCAATCCAGAGGACCCCCCCTACCGTGACCAGAGCAGGTAAGAAAATCCGACGTCCAAAGGCAACCCTGCACCCGATGCCCCACGGCCTTGAGTCCCAACCCAGTGGTGCCTAACCAACCCTCAACATCCCAACTTATCCCTCGAAGTGGTGGTCGCACCTGGAAGATCCTCGTCCCCGAGCCGGCAGTGTTTCTTTGTCCCGGAGAATCTCCATTGAAATCAACAGGGCACCCAACCTTAAAACCCTGCACCCGGATGCCCTATTGCTCCTGTGGGTGCACCTTTGGTGCTACCTTTGTCCCCAACTTGTGCTGAGATAAACCCTAGGAGCTTCGCTCCCACAGCCCCGTGGCCTGCTTGCCAGAAGCCACTCACCAGAGCCCCCTTATCCTCCATATGATAACATTGGGCCTCAATACCCTGCACCGGGCCGCCCTAGTGCCACTGAGGGTGCTATCACAGTGCATCACTGACCCTGGGGGACCCCTGAGTCTAACCCCAGAACCTTAACTCCCACAGTTGTTTACTTACCTGCAAGCCGATAACCTATTTTTCTTCATAGGATAACAATGACAATTCTCTTTTGAAAAAAATTACTCAAGTGTGAAGTTTTGAAAACTTAAAGTATTCTTTAAAAATCGTAACAATAACCTAAACCCATTTTCTCAACTGTTTTCAGGAAATGTCCCAGTGCTTAATCTAGGCATCCAGCACTGAGTTTAAAAAAGTAACGTAAAAGTAACTTACGTGCCATTTGTTGACAAAGTATATTCATTTCAATGTACAGCTCCAAAAAGTTTTTAAGTGTGGAGTTTTGAAATCTGAAAATATTCTTTAAAAATTGCACGAATAACAAAACACATTTACTTACCTGTTTACAGGAAATGTCCCAGTGCTGAATCTAGGCATCCAGCACTGAGTTAGAAAAAGTAACGTAAAAGTAACTTATCTTCAATGTATTGAAAAAGTCTATTAATTCCAATGTACTGTATGTGATAAGGTTGCATACTACTGCTCCCCTGTAAATCAAACAAAGTACCATTCCTATTGCATTTTCAAACAGTTCTATATCCAGTAACTTATTACTGAAAAGTATTTAAGCTTACTTGTGCCAGGCTTACTTGGTTCTAAAAATAAACAACAGTATATTTTTTATACAAAAACAATTGGCCTAGAGTTCAGTTCTTGAGTGTGTGAATTCATTTGCTGACTGAGTGGGTACATCAAATGCTGAACACTGTCCTCTGATACTGCCTTACTGCTTAACCAAGCTACCACTTTAGAGAGTAAGGTTCTACCTAACTTTAACCTCTGCGTACCTCTGGGGACACTTGGGCTCTTTACACACTATACCTCATTTTGGTGTAGTAGAAATAGAGCCAGTTTCTTACAGAACTGCCATGAGGAGTACTGCCCCTTTGCTCTGTTGTTGCTTTGCTGGGTTGGCCTGCAGTTGCTGCTTCTGCCTTAGGGAGTGAAAAGACTGGCCTGAACTTTCTTCACTTGTTGCTGAGTACCTCCAAGGGCTTGAAATAGAGCTTGTCTCGGGTTCACGAAGTCTCAGGGACAACAAAGACTTCACTTACCTCTGGGTATCAACTGTGGGTTTTAGTTGCCACAGAGGGGAAAAGTAGCCAACAACGACACCGCTGCTGGCTCCATGTCCTGAAGGCACCGCAAAAGGCACCGCCGAACTTTGCATCGCAACCTAGGTTTTATCGACGATAACCGCCGCTGCCACCGAGCCGCTGCTTGCAACGCAACCTGTGGGCACCGCACTCCACACCGCCTACCTTCACTCCGCTGCCCTGGTCTCACCGACGACGTCGCTGTACGCTGACCTTGACACCTGTGGCTGCACCGTGGTTTGTCAGCACCGCTCGTAAGTCACATGATGCACCATCCCATCCCACACCGCCAACCGACACCAGCTCCCATCAACCGGCACTGTTGCTTGCACCGTGACCTGTCAGCACTGCCACAAGCACCGCCTCAATCTGCATTGCAGCCCTGGTCTTACCGATGCTGCTGTATTACTGTCACTGAGCAGCTGCCTGCATTGCAACTTGAGGGCACCGCACGCCGCACCGCTACGCTTCACATCCCAACTGCTACGATTGGCACAACTGGCCCACACCAATGCAGTCGGCCAGAACCAAAGGTACTGTTTACGAGTCTTCTGACACTAACGCTGGTCCACACCAACGTGGTTGGCCGGAGCTGTTGGATTCTGTTGTTTTCAGTACCGCTGTAGCACCCTATTTGGACAAAGGTGCAAACCTTTGCCAACTAGAGACCTACATTACTTACACCTATTGTAAGCCTTAGGTGTGGGGGTACTTTGTGGGATTGGTGTAAGTCCTCCCTGGACTCCAGAGATCAGTCAGTCAGGTTCCCATGCATCGATTGCAACTTCTTTCAGGAATGCATGCATGCCGTCTTTGACTGGATGCAGGTCAGCCAACTTAAATGCAATCCAAAAAAAAACGCAATTAATTTATCCTGTTTGGTTCTCATGTCTAATTGGTGGGAAGATCTCTGGCCACCCACACTCCCGGCCCCTTCCCCTCCAGTTGCTGTGGTTAAAAACTTTGGGGTGAAGCTCAACACTGCTCTTTCTATGCAGCAGCATATCTCGGCGGTGGTGGGCCAATGTTTCACCATGCTCCACACCACAAAGAAAACCCTTTCTCTCCTCCCTTTGGAAGTGAAGAGAGTGTTGGTGCATGTGTTGATCACCTCACAACTTGACTATGCTAACACCTTCTAGGAGTTGCGGGGGCATTTGTGAACCATCTTCAGGTGGTCCAAAACGTGGCTACTAGGCTCCTTTGGCGTCTTCCCTGACGCTCGTCCATTTCACCAGCTCTGAAAGCTCTCCATTGGCTGCCTATCAAGAAACAGATAGTATTCAAAGCTGTAGTCCTGGTTCACAGGGCAGCGTTTCTGTCCATTCCGGGTTACCTGGCAAAGAGATTTGTACAGTATCATTCTTGAAGCTCACTGCGGTCCTCCTCCGTGTCTCGCTTGTCGAGGTCCCATTTTAAACGTGTCCGTAGGAGAGGCAAAGCCTTCTCCATTCAGGCAGCCACAGCCTGGAATGAGCTCCCACTGGACCGGCGTTTGATTCCGCTTGAGGGGGCCTTGAAGGCACCCTCAAGCGGAATCAAACGCCTGCTTCTGTAGGAAAATTAGGGCCCGATTCACAGAAGTAACAAGACAAAATCCTAAACTTACTACCATTTTGGTATTCACAGAAGGCACTGACTCATTTTGGTATTCACAGAAGTTAGGAGACCTAACTTTAGGACTCCTAAATGCCTTCTGTGAATACAGAAAGTCTTAAAGGTAGGATTTTTCTCAGTTTAGGAGTAGTAAAGTTAGGAGTCCTAACTTTACTACTCTAAACTGAGAAAAATCCTAACTTTAAGACTTTCGTTATTTACAGAATGCAGTTAGGAGTCCTAGAGTTAGGACTCCTAACTTCTGTGAATACCGAAATGAGTAACAGCCTGATTCATGAAGCTAAATTGCGGGCGCAATAGCTGCGAAAAAGCCATTGCGCCCGCAATTACCCAAATCGGCATTCATGAAGAAAATAACCAAAGCGCAAAACAAAGATTGCGAATTCGCTAATAAATTCTCAGAATCCCAGTAGGTTAGCGCCAAAGCACTGAATTAGAGAATAAATTTTGCGAATTCGCAATACTAGCGCAATCGGAATTCATGAAAATTCTCTAATAGCGAAAAACCTCAAAATCTCCATTAGCGCCGCGCAAATTAAGGACAACCCAAAGCAGGTGGTAACCATAAAAGTGATTAGCGAAAATTTTGAAAAACAGTTTGCCAATCAGGAACAGGGACAGGGCTGACCAAACACACATAAGGAGACACAGCAGCAGCAGTTTGTGTCTCACAATGCCAGGAATGTACATGGTGGTCAGGCGGCGAAGGCTACAGCGAGCAGCACGGAGGAGACGCAGAATACAGGAGAGGATATTCCGCCAGCGGATCACCCTGCTGGGACAAACCAGGGAGCAGATCTATGCGAAGTACCGGTTGAATGGGGCCATGATAATTCAACTCATACACGACCTTGACCCCCTGATGCAGCACCCAACAAGGCGGACCAATGCTGTGCCTACACATGTACAGGTATTGTGTAGCCTGCACCTCCTGGCCTCTGGTAGCTTCCAGGGGATAGTAGCCGCAGCAGGGGGGATATCCCAGCCCACCATGTCACGCTGCCTCCGGAGTTTTGTTGACGCAATGCTCACCCAGCTACACCGACACATCAGATTCCCCACCAGCCAACAGGAACTGGACTTGACAAAGTTAAACTTCTACAATGTGGCCCATTTCCCATCTGTGATAGGATGCATAGACTGCACCCACATTGCCATCTGCCCCCCAGCTGCGACGGAGTACATGTACCGGAATCGGAAGTCATACCACTCCCTCAACATACAGATGGTCTGCAATGCCAAGACTATCATAACTGACATCGTGGCCCAGTACCCAGGGAGTACCCATGACTCTTTTATATTCCGGCACAGCGGCCTCCACACACGACTGGCCAGGGGAGAATTTGGGGAAGGACACCTACTTGGTAAGTACACATTGTCAACAATTACACATTGCAATGATGTAGCTGCGCAGCACAGGCACTCACCCTCTGCTCCTCACATGCAGGTGACAGCGGCTACGCCCTCCGGGAATACCTCCTCACCCCATACCTCAACCCGGCTACACCACAGCAACGGCGGTACAATGTTTCTCACATACGGACAAGGAATTGTATAGAACGGACATTCGGCCTACTCAAGAGCCGGTTCCGCATACTGCACAAGACAGGTGAGGCCATGTACTACAGTCCTGATGTGTGCTGCCGCATTGTGGCTGTCTGCGCAATGTTACACAACATTGCAACCAAGCGCCGGATACCAGTAGAGATCTCTGGCAGTGAGTCTGAAGGGGACGACCGTCCACCAGCACATGTGCGGCATGCACGCGGGGAGAACCCTGCTGAAGGACACAGACGGCGCAACCACATCACTATGAACAGTTTCTGAAGGCCACAATCCACTCACCCAACATTCACTCCTGCATGGCAATGTAAAAAATGACAGGAGGCCCATGTATGTTGCATGAATAAATATTATTGTTAAATCCACAATAATAACGTAAAGTCAACATTCATAATATTGCAGCAGTATTGCGCCATACTGCTCCTAACTAGCCACTGGACATGCTTGTATCATCAGCATTATCTAGGCAACTTGCAAGTAACTCAATTGCGCCTCCGCCGCGCAGCCCCCAAACGACGCTCTGGCTCTTCCTCTGGGACGGCACGTGTCCCTGCAGTGGGCCTGGTGCTGCGGCGTAACATGCCAACCATTGAGGCAGACAAGCTGCTGACACTGGAGGCGCACTCACTGGTGTCGTCCCTCCCCACATTGCCTTCACCAGTAGGATGGAGTGCCAGTACGGCAGTGGTGACCTGCTCCAGCACCCGTCCAACATCCTCGACACATTGTATCAGCTGCTGCTGCTGCGCCAGGCACCGTCGTGATAGCTGGGAGGTGGCATTCCCCATGATGTAGTTCGAGCGGGTGTAGGCTGTCAGGCGCGTTAGGAGCTGCCGGTGGCGTCGGCGGGCGGAGTTGCGCTGCGATATAACTGCAGCAGTGTTGGCCTCCATGGCTGCCGCCATGCGCTCAATCCTATCACCCACATTGGCCACATTGCGGGCAATTTTATGTAGTTGCAGCTGGATGGCCCCTTGCCGTCGTGCCTGCTGTTGGTGAATGCGTAGCATCCGGCGCTCAGTGCTCATGCCTGGCATGCGCACAGCCATCCCCCTCCTGCCGCTGTATGATGTGTCATGGTGGGAAGCCCTGACATGGCTGCTCTGCTGGCTGTCCACAGTGGGTGTGTGCACAGTCACCGCAGTTGATGCACCAGGAGTAGATGGTGCCACGGGTGGTGGAGTTGTGCTTGGCAAAGGTGCAGCACCTGATGGTGCTGAAGCTGTTGGTCTGGCCCTGCCTGCAGGGTTGGGTGCAGCACCTGATGGTGCTGAAGCTGTTGGTCTGGCCCTGCCTGCAGGGTTGGGTGCTGCGCCGGATGGTGCTGAAGCTGTTGGTCTGGCCCTGCCTGCAGGGTTGGGTGCTGTGCCGGATGGTGCTGAAGCTGTTGGTCTGGCCCTGCCTGCAGGGTTGGGTGCTGCGCCGGATGGTGCTGGCGCTGTTGGTCTGGCCCTGCCTGCAGGGTTAGGTGCTGCGCCGGATGGTGCTGGCGCTGTATGTCTTGCCCTGGCTGCAGGGATTGGTGCTGCCAATGATGGTGCTGGAGCTGTTGGTGTTGGCCTGGCTGCGGTGTGTGGGGCTACGCCTGATGGTGCAGGAGGTGTTGGTGTTGGCACCTCCTCCGCATCCTCTTCTGACTCATCGATCTGCAGCATGTCGCTGTCGCTGCTGTAGTCGCCGCCACCTGTGAGGGGAATTGGACTTACATTAATGCCATGTATCTGTCACACGTACAGCTTAGCGATAGCTTATTTTGGGTTACGTGTGGCTGCTTTGGGGTTCTTTTACATTATGGGCAGTCTACATGTCCGACATTGCTTGTGGCCATGATCTCATGTGCATTGTTTGTATGACTTGGAATGCGTATGGGAGGCTATAGGGCCATGGCCATTGGTAGGGGACAGGGTCCCAGTCGCATGCCACTTACCTTGGCTGTCTTGGCTGGGTCGGGATGAGTCCAGGTTGGTGACACCAATGCATGCCTCTGTCTCGAGGGTGTCCTCCACGCGGTCCTCCATGGGGGTATTGGGAGGGACAGTAGGGTCTCCGCCCCCAGTACCAGATGTCTCGCCCAGCCTCTCTGCCACCCTTTCCTTGGCACGACCTCGGAGGTCGTACCACCTCTTCTTTAATTCGTCCAGTGACCTGTGTGTCACGCCCACAGCGTTCACTTTGGCAGAAATTCCGAGCCAGATGCGACGTCTCTCCATCTCTGGCACCCTCCGGGAGTCCTTTCCGAAGAGTTTTGCGTGGTTTTCAACCACTCCCTCGATGAGGTGCTCCAACTCCGGCTCGGTAAACTTGAGCTTTCTCTTGCGCCCGGTGTCACTGGGCCCTGGTGCAGTCTCCTCTGTCATTGCTACTGTCGCTAAAGGGTGACTAGCGCTACTTTGGAGGTGTCCCGGTAGGAGCTCTCTGTTTCGCTGCAGACTCGCGGTCAGCCTCGCAGTTCACAATGGGTGTGGCAACTGCCTGCTTCCTGGTTGCGACGTCATCACGGCGCTCGTAAAGCGACTTCCCGTTGGTGAGTTCTCGCTACTGGCGAGATGTCGCTAATGTGGATTTGCGTGGCGCTAAATAGAGACGGAATGTCTGGGTTTTTGCGACTTTTTCGGCGATTTCATTTTCTCGCTATCGATTTTAGCGCCCGTGTGCGAATCGCTTTGATAACTCGCTATCTATGATGAATTCCGATCTGCGCCTTTCCATTTGCGATTCGCTGTGAATCGCTAGTTGAGAGTCGCTGTTTCCTTTCTTGATGAATCAGGCTGTAAGTGCCTTCTGTGAATACCAAAATGGTAGTAAGTTTAGGATTTTGTCTTCAGTTAGTTCTGTGAATTGGGCCCTTACAGCCTGATTCATCAATCTCCCGTTTTGCGAGTCTCTAATAGAGATTCATAAGGAATCGCTATTAGAGACTCGCAAAACGGTATTCATGTAGGAATCGCAAAATAAAATGCGATTCCTACACATTCCTTATTTGCGATTAGCAAATTGCTAAATCGCAAATAAGGAAAAACTCCCCATTCATTCCTATGGGCCAAAAGGCCCATAGGAATGAATGGGGAGTATTCCTTATTTGCGATTAGCAATTTGCTAATCGCAAATAAGATAGCGATTTGAAGGGTGCCAGGGGTGTCCCTGTAGCACCCCTTAAATGCACATTTGAACAGGTGTTGCGCACACACATGTCCAAAGGACATGTGTGTGTGTAACATGCAAAAGAAAAAAATGCTCTAAAGTGCTTTTTACACTATTTTCGCAATTTACCACCAAGTCAGACTTGGTGGTAAATTGCGACCAAATATTGTGATTTCGCAATTTCTAATTGGTTGATGAATTGCATTTAAGGAATCTCTATTAGAGATTCCTTAAATCCAATTCCTCGCAAATATGCGATTTCGGTAATAGCGATTTTTGCATTTGGGATGATGAATCCCAAATGCAAAAATCGCACTCGCAAAGGGCCAGATTCTCAGAATCTGGCCCTTTGCGAGCGCAAATCAGCTTGATGAATCAGGCTGTTTAATCCTGGCTTTTTTTTGTGAGACTGTGAGGTCTGGAGTATTAGTCGGGCACCTCAGGAGTTTTCATCCCTCTCTTTAGTGCCAGGACACTCCTCGGAGTAGCCGTGCGTTTTATAATTAAAACATTCATTCATACAGGTATCGCAGACTTCCATGTATTATGTACAGATGACGTCCAAATCCCCCTCAAAGAAGAGGGCTTCTTTTACCAGCGCCTAGAAGGCGTTGCAGTATTACAGGGGAGCTGAGCAAGCCATCATTAACCGAACAGAGCGGATAATGACTCGCTTCCGCTACGGGCTCCGCACTTTAAGAGGCAACCGCCGGGTCGCTCAACAAAGTCTGGACTTTAGTCTATCCCACTGCAGGGCCCGCATTTTAATATGAAGTGCTGACGTTTCTTTAAACACTACGTTCTGCACTTTAATATGCCAGGGACCTGCTATTTAATATACAGCTCAACAGAGGCTGCACTTTAATGTTAATGCAACGGTGCCCCATACCTATCGAAGCCAACCCCTGCGTCTGCTCTTTAAGGAATTGCACCTGACATTTAGGGGCTTGCAGCCTCTCTTTTCTCTTGCAAGTACTGGCCAAGGAGCGGTATTGTAAAAAATAAGCCTACGGACAGAGAAGATAATATTCGTATGTTCCAGCACAGAGCGGACATTTAACGCACACACAGACTCCGGGTTTGATGTCACACAGGCAGGCTCGCTCTTTAGTGGAACAGTGTTTGCTTGCATGCGGCACCCTTTAGATCTCATGCTGTTGCGCGCCAGACGTAGTTCTGCCAGTGAAATGGTGTGCATCTTGCGTTCTGGTACATTTAGTTTGCATTTAGGAACGCTCTACTACAAGTACCAGCATGCATCGGATATTACCAGCAATGGCTGCCACCTTGAGAGCTGTGTACCAGGTGCTCATGCAGGAGGGGGCTGCCTCGAGTCAGTGTCCCGCTCACTTACCTTGCTGAGGAGCCTCCGCCCCGGCTCCCAGAATGCCCTGCTCCAGATGCTCACCTACAGGCGTTAAATAGTGAGCTTTGTTGATGCACGCGGACCTTCGCGCTAAGAAGTTGATGCTCCAGCGGATAGGCGCTTTATGGGGAGGCCGCTGCTTCGCACCAGAGTAAGTGCCCGCTGGCCGCCTTCTGGGGTGACAGGGGTCGTCCTGCCACGTGCAGCCGGGGGGGGTGCCCCAGGGTCACGGCCACGGCCACTGGCAGGCCCATTCCGCTCCATAAATCCACCAGCTGCAGGATGTGTCCTGCTTTCTCCGCGTGGTTGTGTCATGCAAACCTTGTGTATTGTGTCTGTTACACCTGCTCACTAGATGTGAACGAATCTTGCTGCAGTGAGTTCTGAGTGCCTCCCCTCCCCCCAGTGTCAGCTACTAGTTACTGGCATGGAGTACCTTTGGACGCCCTAAAAACCGAGTACAACCGACTCTGCCTTTCTATTCTTTTAAAATGCTCAAACTGTCCTCATTGTAGGGGCATTTAAAGTGTGGGTCTGAAGAGGGGTTGGATAAGCAAATTACTTGTAAGGGCGCAGCGTCGGACTGGCCAGCCAGGCATTCTGTGCTGGCGGTGGTCTGACGGGTCAGTGTGTGGGCTTTCTTTTGGCCGTTCTGGCCTGAGTTCTGGGCTGCTGGGCTGGTGTTTGCGGTTGACGTCTCTGATACTACCACACACATTGTATGAGGCAAGGACACGTGTATGCAGTCTCACGTACCTTGTAAAACCCTTAGACCGCTTGTCATCGTGCGATCGCCCAGGTCTTTGGCACAGTTATGTCCACACCGCGCTTTCACATCACACTCTAATGAATTCTGGGAGCTGTGGTCTTAGTCTGTGTCGCTGACACAATTAGACCAACTCCAGGCAGAAGGGTCGGACTGGGACACAAGAGGCCCGGGCATCAACGGAAAAGTGAGCCCCATCAGCGCATCAGGAAGCTACAAAAGTGGCTCTTGATTGCAAACTTGGGCAGTTTTGAACCTGTAAAGACATGCTTTATATGCGTTTTGAGCTTTCTGTCGGCAATGCTTGTTTTAATATCAGGGAAATCAATTGTAAACCAGTTCACTCCCTGACCTGTCGGGCCAGCCCATAGGTCACTGCCTGATTGCCCTATAGGCCGGGGGTGCAGCGCAGGGTCTGTGGTGCTAAGGGAGCGATATGGCCCTTCAAGGGCCCCCATTTAGCCCAAGACCAATGGAAGAGTGGTGCCTCACGTTACATTATGGGGGGTGATGGGAGTGTAATTTCTCTGATGGAGGTGACCTTCCTACAGCATCGATCATACACTGGGACTTTTACTCCCATGTTTACGCCGCCCAGCATGATGCTGGCTGAAAAACTAGGAGTTGATGAAGCTAATTCTCATGTCATTGGTTCAGGTGGTCAATCGGGACGTTTCTGTTATAGGTTTTCCATAGCCACAGTCACCCTCTTGCTTTAATTAGGGGGAAAAACAAGTGCCGGTACTCACCAAGTTGCTTCCTGGACTGAGGGTGCAGTCTGGGGTGGAGCTGGGGGCGGTGCAAACAAGAATAAGGCTCTCTCAGCGCACAGTGGTGCATGAGGTTATGGAAACATTTCTGCTTTTATTATTAGTGCAAAAAGGATACATTTAGCATTTTTTTCTCCAAATTTGAATTGTGTGCACATTGCATATGACCAACATTTCTCTTATGGACAATAGAGGATACTGTGTGCAGCTCGAGAAATACACCTAAACGGGGACATACCCTGAACCCTCTCTTGTTGACAGATTTCGCCTATACTTATCTATATGAATGAATTATATTTTTGCATAATTACTTAAAATCTTTGCAAAATTGCAATACATTATCCAGAATTACAGTAAAATATGTATCTCACAACATTGTAAAACATTTATCTAAACGTGTATAAAAACTTAGGACTGTCATTTGGTCAGTAATACCAGACCGTATCTAAAGTGTGACCTTGTTATTAAATTCATTGTTTTTAAAATTAAATATTAGCAAAGGTCAGTATTCCCTGTGTTTTCATGGGAAGTTAATTCTTAATTCATTGTGGGGCTTATAAGTGCCGTGCAGTTCTTTCCTGGGAGGGGCTATTCACCATACTGCTCCTTCTGTTGCTACCGGGGGCTCAACAGTTGCCACCCCACTCTTTTCCTCTGTGTTGTTTTCGATTGGGGCCCTTCGTGTCATGTTCATATATTTGCCAAATTTGGCCAGGTCTGAAGACTCTATACTTGACCGAAGCAGTGCCACTGCATCAGAGCATCTACTGGTCCCAAGTCTCAGGAACATTATTTTTTAACAGAATACGCTGATGCTGTAGTAAGGCAGGGCAGCAGCATAGTAGATGTACCAGTGATCAGCCCTATAATTGCACAGCCTGCAGCTGACTATATTGTTCAATGATTTCCAAGCCGGGTTCAGTTCTTTCATTGGAAGGGGGACTAGGCACGCCCAATGAATTTCCGTCAAACACTTCCTTCCTGGAGGACAGTTCATGCATGGCTGGATTTTATGCGACTCCTATGCTTTAGTTAGGCCGGTCAGACCTCTGTTATGCTTATATATAGTGTTCCTGTTTATTTTACTACCGTGCTTCCACTAATTGCCTTGAATTCCGTTACCCTGTTTATTCATCTACCTTGGTGCTACTCAGTTTTAAAGTTACAAAATAATGAAGTACCTTGATGTGTAGTATTTGAAGGGCAAAAACAGATTGTGGCACTCCATGTGATTAAGGAAATAAGTACTGATGACTTCATTTGCCCTGTCTTGTTGCAAGTCCCCTGACTTCATGGCAAAGTTGGAAATTGTATTCGTAGTTCCTCCTGTGTTTCATTTGTAAGGGCCAAAGAGCCTCTTTTAAATATTTCCGACAAATACACATTGTTTATTTCCTTCATTTCCGCATGTAACTTTGAGGAAAAATAGTATCTCAATGAATATTAGAGCCAAGATAATTGAAAGAAAGTGGAACCCCCTTAAAGTGATGCAGTCTTACCTAATTTTTAAATAAAAAACTGCACTTTTCCCATCTCCTTCTCCCCCTAAGTCCTTCTTCTCTCTCATGCTTTCCATCAGTCCCTTTCTCTAACTAGATCTGACTCCCTGACTGAATCCCCCTGTTTTCTACTTAATTTTGCTCTTGTATTCACCACTCATTACATCCATCTTTGTGTATTTCTTTCTTTAGTACCTTCCATTCGCGTTCTTCACCCCTTATTCTTATTCCCTTTACTCCTTTTCACCCTATCTCCAGATTGTCTCTCTTCTCCTTTCGAATGTTCTAAATGTGCCCATGTGAAAGTCTGGATTGGACCACTCAGCCAGACCGCCAGTCAATCATTATTACCCTCAGACTGACATGCCTACAGATCATACTCCAGGAAGAGCCCTCTGCCAGAGAATCGGTAGCAAACAGTATTAGCCTTGTCACAGCGGTCAAACACCTGGTGCATGCATTACAAGGCACTGGTTTGCCACCCTATATTTGGGGCCACAAGAATTATGTGATGCTGTTGCATTTCCGCTTTATAATGGAATTGCTGCATAAACTATCATCTCCTGCATAAGCTGCAGAGATATTCCCCCCCAAAAATAGTTTACCAGCTTAAATGGGCCAAAAGTTACTACAGCATAGTGACAAATGTTCCTGTGCAGTGGATGGCCCTTTGCAAAGGGTGACTGGTCATCTGAGTCTCCAATTACTGTTTAGGGGTATTAAGCCGATACTAAAAAGATGAAACCTTTTACCAGACAGTGTTACTATAAGTAAAAATATAAAAATAGTGAAGTAAAACTATCATAAAATTGGTGTATTAGGCCTCATAGTTGACCTATTCTTGCTGAATAATGTAGTCAACCCGCTGCATAATTTGGTTATCCCATGCTGCATAATTTCAGAGACCCTGCCTATATTGCACAACACCTTAGACAAAACACTGGTGCTGCCACGAGCAAGCAAAGGACGCAGAATGAAATGCACCATCCCGCAGCAGCGCCAGTTTAAAGCATGAGCGTGTCTTACTTGGTTCACAAGTGCATCACATGTATAACGTTGATATTTCAGAGTTATTGTTTGATTGAATCACGCCTTATTTATTTACAAATCCCATCACTATGGAATTGTCCCTTTTGGCTATATGTCTCTTGCTCACTCTGTCTTCACTATCCCCACTTTCTTTCTCCTTCTCCTGCTATTATCTCTCTCTCTCCTTCCACTTTATCTCCTTATTTTACGCGGCGCTGAAGAAAACTGCATGCAGCTTAATTATTTGCCCTTGCAAAATTGCGTTCAGACGGAACTCTAATGTTTTTTCACATTGTCTCTTGCCTTCTAAACTCTACTGAAGCACAACACCACTCAAATCTGCAAAACACCCAACACAGCTTTGATGTAATGTCCCGTTTTGCATGGGACAGATCAACAATGGATCGCACACCTACAATGGGATTAACTGTACAGGGTCAATGGACCCCGCGCTGTGAGGCACAATATGATGAAAGCTCTGCAAACCCCCAGGCCGTCGTACTGACTCAGCAAATGATTCATCGGCTGATCAGCTCAGAGCAACACGGATGCACAGCTTTAGAGTTGCGTACTCATGCCACAGTCCTACCCTGCTGTTCCTCTGAGTACTTGGTAAGAGAAGTTCCGATACTCCAAGGTTGAGAATTGAGAAGTTGATGTTTGGTACCACTGAGTACCGGCCATTTAATGCACTGGACAGCTCACCACATCATTAAAGATCCATTCAGAGTGGTTTATTGCCACAAAAGCTGAGTCATGACTTTAAAGCCATGATTTACCTATTTTGTTCATGTGGTGCCTATGCAGCGTGCATGCACCGTCTCTTGGCTTCTCTCACTTCTGTGGGCTTTCACCTTGCCAATCCCTTTCATTCATTCCTTGGCCTGCCTTTCAAAATTCCTTTGCTTTCTTTGGTAAATGCTTTACTTGTATCTCGCCTTTTGGCTGTTTTGTTTCCACTCTGGAGACTGACCCTGTTACATTGATTATTTCACGATCTGCAATATATGTTTGGTGTCGGTGCACAACTTTTTTCTTCTGCTTTGGCTCATTTTGTTAGTATCCTGCTCGTGTTCTGATCTCTGCCTTGTATCTCCGAGCGCCACCCTGTGTGCTTTTCATTCACCCGTTGTCCATGTTGCCTTTAGCACCTCCCTCCTCCTCATGCAGTTTGTGTTGTAAATTCCCCACTGCCTCTCCGGTGTCCCTCCTCTTCTCCCTTTTCTGGGCGTGTGGTGATTTTCTAAAAATTCTCTTACAACCTTTTATTTGAGAAACGTTTGGAGATGTGCCAAATTCATGCTGACCTCCTATTTCCACGGTGTTAACGAGAGGACAGCGGCTGCCAGAGGTCTTATGCGCTGCTCCTGATACAGAGCACATGCAAAGTCATGGAGCATAGAGTGTTTACTAGAGAGAGCGCTCACTTCACAATAGTTGTGGCAAGAGCACAGCCTCAAGCTGTGGGGGGGGGCTTTCAATTCAGCACACGCGTCGATTACAACTGTATGCCATGAGTTTGGAGCCAAAGGTCAGGCCGGCAACCAACCCCTATGGCTGCTTTTGGGTTTTACTGGCTGCATGCTTAAGATTCCTTTCTTGAGTTCATGTCAACAGCAGACTTTTTAAAGTCATTTTTTCATGCAAGTTTAATTATTTGCGTTCTTAGATATTGCAAACTCAACCCAAGGTGATTGAACGCTTTATATGAGCACCAGTTACATTACACAAGAGTGCATTAATTGTCACAGGTTTTGTTGACCTGGTTCTGTGTAGCTGTTCCATGTCTGAGAATATCTTTTGAAAGGGACTTGGAAAGCCTGCATCACCAATTCAATCTTTCCTCGCTGGACTCCTCATGCACCATGGGAAAACCGCAGCCCTACCTGGAGCAAGCTCTGACAGTCCTGGCTCAGCGAAGAATCACCTACATGAGACTTCTCACTTTGCCCGTCACGGATTTTAACCCAACTTGGGCTCGGCAGGACAATTCAGTGGCTTGCCGACTCTGCAATTACCACCGTGAATCCTAGCTCCCTCTGTTGTGCTGTTGCCCCTAGAACACCAACACTGTGTGAATGAATTACAGTGGACAGTAATTGAACAACTACCCACAGAGTCAGGGCTATTTGAAAAAGAGCAGCAGTGGATGTTCCGCCTGGGGACAGATAACTCTGGGCTGAATGACTCTATTCCTTGGAGCCAGCTACGTTGAGTATACTATGACACCTTACTCGCCGTGCTCCAGACTTATTTTCCACATGTCTTACTGAATAATCCACAATAATCCCCAGTTATCAAATGCTTATTAACGGTATGAACTTAGGCCGGGATTGCTCAGGCCCGTTAAAACATCCGCAATTTAAAATCTCTTGATAATGTGTACCATTTGGACCCGTTACGGAACAGGGTCCGCAATCACTGCAAAATTATTAAATTATTATTTTTCTGTCCCTGGTTGTGTATAAGACTATCCGGCAGCATGCACTGCTCCCCCACACATTGACGAACAGAAGGGATACATCCGCACAAATCTTTAGCGCATGCGCGTCCCGTAAGCATGTAGTGTACTGTTGCATGTTCTTTTCCCTGCGCATAGTAAAGAAGGGATACATCCGCGCTAACCTTTAGCGCATGCGCGTCCCATAGGAATTCTGGGTGCCACGGTTGCGCAAGTCTTTCCACACTAGCTTCCAACACGTGCGCACCCGCTTCCCTACCGACAGCACAACAGCGGATCCGGGTGCCTAGCACACCCTTATTTGGGCTTTACTTCCGTATCCAATTATCCAATATACTCTACCTAATTAGCAGTACGGCAGTATAAATAGAAAACCGCCAACCTCACTCCTCACTTCATCGGAGCAGCGTTGCAGGGAGGCAGGTGATTCTACCAGGCTTTTACCGTGAGTTGGGTCAACAGGGCTCGAACTAGTGGTATGTACCATTGTACTTTTTATGTTACGCTGAACTTACAACTAAAACAACCTATTATCCAACTTTAATATCCTTTAGGTTGCTTAAACTGAGCAGTGAGGAAGAAATCCCCCTATACCACGCTAAGGCTCATGAGGTCTCCTAATCTTGAACTATAAGTAAGCCCTCTCCTCCACCACCATACCAGGGGCACTAAATTCACAATGTAGTTGTGTGTCTGTTTACTGTGTCTTTTTTCTATATCTTCCTTTACAGGGTCACTGAACCTTATTTTGGGTTCTTTTTTACCCTTAACTCATTTGAAAGTATTGCCCTTTCCTGAGTTCCTGGACATCAGACTATGATGTTTATTATGTCCTTTTCATTCCACAGGTTCTCTTCAACGCCAATTGGGCGCAACTGAGCATGTCCATTAAATAACATTGATAGGTACATTTCACCTAGTTTTATTTTTTGTAGAATACACTGACATCCCATGTGAGTAAGGTGAGGATAACGTGCATATCCTTGTCCTGAAGAAGGAGTCGTTGTACTCCGAAACATGTTGACACTTCCCGGTTGATATACCCTAACACGTATATTTTCAACCCTCTTCGTACCTTTTTAATAATACCAGCCGAGGACATAATAAATTGTGTTTTTCCTACGAGCCAGGTATTTTTTAACTTCACTTTTTTCACCTCACCTCACTCACTCACTTTGCTTCCCTCAACACATACCCACACGTAGTTCACTATTAAGTTCTCCTACGTAGCCGCAAGTCGTAGCACGCCGCACTCCGTAGAGGGGTGCGAAGGCCCCGATGATGAAGCATGACACCAAGGGGCCTTTTGGTGTGTGAGGGGCATTTAAACAACACTGTGTGCTCCCCATCACTTTAGGGATCACGACCACTTTCCAGAGTGGATTCCATTTTGTTTAACTATATTGCCAAGGGAGACCGAATCCACTTGTCTCTCTCTCTCCCCTCTTTGTTGTATTTATGTTGCCCAAAGTTAGTCAGTGAGCGGCAGCGCTTGGTTCTCCCCATCTGTAGGTTGCTTGGCCTACAATGTTGCAGGGAAGTTTCCGACCTGTGCTTCTCTACTAAAGACCTCAAATTACGGCCCGACTAGGGAAATTCAGACGCAATCCGAGACACACTGACACTGAAAACTGAATCATAAAAGTACTCAGTCGGCCATCAAGCAAGAGAGACTATGATCAAACTTTTCCTTAAGTCCAATGTACAACACCTTACTGCTAGATAGTAAAAATGACTATTAGAATTATTGTCCTATTTTAAATCTTTTTAAACGACTTTTCATTCTTAACTAATTGTGAGATTTTAAACAAGTTTGTTTCATTGATAGTTTTTTTTTTTTTCGACTATTTTTAAAAATTTAAACAGCCTTTTGAAATAATGGTGATTTTGAACCTGAGTTAGGTAATAAAGCAACACATGCATGTCCGTTAGCAAAGTATTTGAATTGGATTTTGGAACATGATTTTCATGAACCCTAACACACAAAAAGTATATTGTCCATGCGGTCTGTTAACCTTTGATTTAATTCATCAAATACCACATGTACTGAGTTTTTCTTAATATTCATACGGTATACTCTTGCACAATGACCAGAAACTTCACACTTGTTGTTCTTTCCAAAGAGCGGGACATTGCTTAGAAGAAGCAAAGTGAAATTGGGATCCACAACAATATCACAGATTACTTCCACCATTAGATTTCCTTCTTTCAGCAGACATGGATTTAGAGTGGTCTTGCTCCCTTCAACTACTAGAACTTTATCATCTGCGTGCTTGTTCAGTTCTTTAGCAGATAGTTTGCAGTCCTGAATACTATTGGCAATATCCAAAGCCTCTTCAAGAGAAGGATTTTTGCAAGCTCGTAATTTTTTTATTAAAACATTTGGTTACCAGCTAATCCCTTATAAGGTTGTCAGGAAGCACTCCAAATGTCGAACACCAGGAAGAGAGCTATGGTTGTCAGCTAGAGCGGAGTTAATGTCACTATTCTGAGTGATCTCCAGGGGTTGAAAAGCCTTGGAGAGAAAGTCAGGTAATACTAGTTTGCATTGGCTCATGGGTCTTCTGTAAGCACTTCTGGCCTCATCTGCTTTCAGGGATCTGAAAGTTAATCAGATGTTCAGACAAAGTCAGAGGTAGTAGAGTTTCACTACTTAAAGCAAGTGAAGTAGTGTAAATTAGGTCTAAAGTGTGTCCTGCACGTGGTAGGACCAACAACTTCATTGATAGAGTATTGTAACAATTTTAATTAATTGAACAATAAAGATTCATTCATTCCATGTCTGAGAATGATACACTACGTCATGCTGTTTTAGTCCTTCATGTCTTTACGTGTCCGCTTCCTCAGGAAGTCTGGCACCTAAGTAAAGCCTTACTGACTGAGTCAGTAGAACGGGGCGTGGCAGTGTGCAGAACAGAGGGAGTGTGCACATCTCACAAATGTGTGCTGTAAGACTGCAAAGCAGTTGTTAGCAGAGTGGATAAGTGACATCCCTGAAAACATTTTTTGAAAATGTTTCCTTCATAAGTAGCAGAGTGGTGCAGTTTGCTACTGTTAATGTAACTTCCCCTTAGTTACTTTGTCTTTGGGAGATACCGCCTCTTGGATACCTCTACGCAAATCACCAAAATATAAACTGTGTTCAATTTCTGTATTTCACTTCTGTGTGCATGTAAGTGGTTTCAACAGTATGGTCATTAGTTCTGATTGTTGTCTACAGCTGAATGCCAGTCGTCTTCTTTGCTTTGTTTATACCCCAATGCATTTTTATGAAAAATGTTTATAGCACAAACTCCACCAAAGGTATTGGAAGTCTTTACATGAGCATCAATTACATTACACAGGTCGTTTTTTTTCCCCTCAACTGGGAGGGTAAGGGCCAAATGTACAACATAGCAAATGGGCTTATTTTTAAAATTGGCCCGTTTGCGAACGCAAACGGGCATGTCATGTACCAACCCCAAATAGATATTCAGTAATGTGTTGCCGAATCACAATTTGGGCTTGCTATTCGGAAAGGACATGTTGAGGGCGTCCCTTTCAAATACCGCAGTGGTATGCATGAATGTTTTGCTACTGAAATGTGGTTGCAAAATGCTCGCATTTTACCTCCAAATTCAAGTAGTTTGTAACCCACTCACAAATGGGAAAGGGTCCCCAAGGGACATTACGAACTACACAGCTCCATAATGGCTTTACTGATAACTGGGAAGTTTGGCATCAAACTTCTCAACACATTAAACCCATACTGATGCTAGTGTGGGATTTTATGAAAAATGCACTCTGAGGGCATCTTAGTGGTGCTCTCTGAAAAATGACCGAGCACTAGTGTCCTGGCAGAGTGGCTGCTCGTCAGCTGCCACCACCACACTGGTTTCTGGACCCCTTGGTCAAGAGCCTGCTGCTCTCGGGGGCCTGAATCAAGGCACATCCGGAGATGAGGTGCCAAGCCTCACCACCCCTCTAACCCCCATTATGGGCAGTGAGAATTGGTAGGAAAGCCAAGTTAGGAGGAAAGGTGTGCCAACCCATACCTCGTGTGTGTGTGTGGGGGGGGGGAAGCGAGGTGAAGCGCAACTCAGTTCACACCATCTTGAAGATGGGGTGGGGGACCCAGCCAACCATAGTGAATATCATGCCCCCCTCCACTAGAGGGTGGAATATCATGGGATGTACTCTCCTCAAGGAAGGGACCCATTGGTCCCAACCTGTACCTACCTGTAACACCCCTTAACTTTGTATTTAGGTTCAACCCTGAATCTTGCCTCCTCAGACAAGGACTGAAGAAGCATGCTGGAGGACACCAACTGACATGGCCCCATCATTACTAGTCTGGCCCTACTTCAGACTCCTCCAGCGAAACCTCAGTGTGTCCTGCAGCCAGCAGCCCCCAAATATCTGGATGACCTGCACTGCCGTCGCCATCAAAAGACTTCGTCTCCTGTGAGCATCGGACTTGCTCAAGACCGGTGGACTATGACTCCTTGAGTCCCCCACCACTCAGCACCCTGAGCCCAAAGGAGGTCCCCTGGTGGCCCCCTCCAGCCGCGACCAAAGGTGTCACCCCTGAAAGTCTTTGACCGAAGTGATCCAAGGAGCCAGACTGCCTGATTAACTCCATCTGCGACCACTTGTGGCCACAAGGTATCAACTCCCAAAGACTCCATTCACTGACCCAGTAGCTGACTTCCTCACGGGAGACCTCGACCGAAATTTTCAGCTTGGACCAAGACTGAAGCCCTCAACTGAGGAAACCCTGGTATTCCCAACGACCGCATCCTGCACCCAGCTGCCTCTGTGCCACTGGCGGTGTAGTTTTTGTGCTGGACATTGGACCCTTCAGTGCTAGCCTCGACATGAGGAGCTTTTTGTTCCCTCACCAAGTTGACCTGCTTATCCGCAGTCCCCAAACCAATGACCTTGCTTAGCCCCGTGGCTAACGTGCAGTCTCTGCACCCGGCCGCCTCTATGCCACTGGTGATGAGAACAGTGTCCATCTGACCAAGTCCTACTCACAGACGGGAACCTCATTGTTGATCATTCAGAACTAAGAGGGCCTCGTGAGTAACTCTGAAACTGTGTTTGTATTGCAAAATGTATTCATTTCCTTCTCTTAAGAAATGTACCAGCGTGGTATCTTGAGATACCTCGCAGAGTAATAAAAGTAACTGTAAAGTAATTTCGACTGTTTATTGCCAAAGTCGATTAACCTGCAACAACAACCAAGTTAATGTCAAATGCATATTCAACATACCTTACCTTTTGAGAGTACGATTTTTGCCTATGATTTGGTTTCAACAATAAAAGTACACAAAATAATTTTATACATACAAATTGGTCTAAGTTCAGTCATTAAGTGTGTGACATAATTTCTTGCCAGCGTGTGTACAATGAATGCTTCGCATTATCCGGATGAGGCCTTACTGCTCGCCCACACTATTGCAAACGAAGAGTAAGGTGTTATCTACTCTTACCTCTGCCAACCTTTGGGGATCCACTGGACTCTGTCCACACCATACCTTACTTTGGTACAGTGTATATAAAGAGCCAGCTTCCTACATTTGGTTATGGCTTTGTTATACCCCATGGCTAATAAGGAATAGGGACGTATAGGGGTACTGTATGGCTTACGAACAGGCAATCTTCATTACTCCTTGTGTTAATCTTCCTCTTGTAAGTGATTTTTCCTGCCCCATCAGATGAATACCCCACACTGCAAGCATTCAAGAAGAGCCGCAAGACCTGGCTTTTCGGATGAGACGGACCTGTGTGAAATCCCCCTGCCCCTCATGCCTGGAGACCCTCACAGGTGATTAGCGCGCTTCACAACTACCTGATTGATTCTGCCCTTGGCAAGTCTGGCTGTCGGTGAGCTTAGATATGAATAGGAGGATGATGGGGATGTAGATTCCTTGTGGTCCCGTGGGTGGGCAGTGTTCCCTTCTGTGTTTTTGCTCTGGTATCAGTCTGTGTGAGAGGTGGGATTTCATTCCCCCCCCCCCCTCCCTGATGCGCATATGGCGAGGAATAGTAGGATTGGGCATAATGAATATTGCAGGTCAGTAAATCTGACTTTTTGTTGGGCAGGTCAGGATTTTTTTTATCATCTGTCTTTGACACTGCGCAAGACAGGCCGAAATTAAAGAATGCGACTAAAAAGCTAGAAAAGAGTCAAAGGAGGAAAGCTTGGATGAAGGAAATCTGCAAGAGTGAGTTGGAGGATATGAATGGCAGTGGAGAGAGGAGGCAGGAGGTGAAATCACACTGATGTCCTTGATTTTTGGCAGCACTGGCATTCAGCTTGCCCCGTTAAGAAATCCTCTGGGCCCTTGCTCATATTTATTAAGTTTAATCTTGTGTTTATTTATGTTTGAAATTTAAGCTCTGCTTGGTCTACCCACCAAGAGAAGGGTATTTTGGCAATTAATAGATCCCTTTGAGTGGGTACAAAGTACTCCCCTGATATTTTTGCTTGCAGATTGTTTCTATTCTTATATATTTTTCTTTCATCAAATATTTTCATCTGCATTTTCAAATTAAACCTATCGCGTTTACCTCACAACAATTCTCATCGTATGTATTTTGGACAGTTTGGTCATGAGACCTCCAAATACTTTTCTCATTATACAAGAGCACTTCCTTGAGGAAGAATTATTTGTTTGGTGGTCCATGGGCTTCTCAAAATCCATTTCTTCTTTTTTGAGTGAGTCTTTCTACCTTTGCATGTTTGTTGTTGGACCTGGCCCCCTCTGCAGGGCACTGCCATATGTTTTCCCTTTATCATCTTGTTTTTGCTGAATTCATTTTTGTTGGCCTTAGAACTCTACACTTTTCCACTGCTACCAGTGCTTGTGAGCTCTCCCTTAAACATAGTAACATCGCTTTACACCTGATTGAAATATTTAATTTACTTGTATGTCACTTGTAGAAATATATACCATATACATAGGTCCTGTAAATTAAATGCTACTAGTGAGCCTGAGGTATTATTTGTGCTACCACTTAAGTAGCCCTTTAAACCAAGTCCCAGGTCTGCCTTTGCAGCCTGAATGCAGTTTTAAGCTGACAATTTGACTTGGCAATATAACCTCCATGGCAAGCCTTAAACTCTCCTTTTATTGTAAATATGTCATCCCTAAGGTGCATTGTAATTAAAAGGTTGGACATGTAATTTCTAGCTTTATATGTCCTGATCACAAACTCCTATTTCCATTTTTCACTACTGTGGGGCCTTCCAATCCCATAGGATAAGTTTGGGTTGCCTTATATATATTTAATAAGTGCTAACTTTTGATTGGGAACAAGTAAGAATTTCATGTTTGGTGTCTATGAAATTATAACTAAAACCCAATTTAATGGTGAAGCCTGCTTTCTAAATTACAATTTTGAAAATTCCACTTTTGGAAAGTTGTCAGTTTCCTGCCATTTGGTGCCTGTTGGCTGTGCTAGGTCACCAGACTGGGTGGAGCTGACATTTAGCCTTTGTGAATTTCTCCCAGCTAGTCAAACAACTGAGGGATTAGGTGTGCAGGACTGGGCCATCTGTTGGCAGGATAGGGTGGCTGAATTTGGCACAGCCCCACTTGCAACCAAATAGCCTGTGCTCTGCCTTCACACAAAGGTCTTGTCACCACTGCATTGTCCCTACAGCCAGCATGGAGACAGGACAGGGGAGCCAGGGAATTCCAAGCACTTCAAAAGACCACTTCTTCTATAAACATCTCCAACTATTATAACGCCTACTTCAAAGGAGGCACCAGGTAAAAACATTTGGCCCTCAGACCCACTCTACAGTTCACTTTCTGGACCTATGGAATGACTCTGAGGACTTCCTGCTGCTATGTACTCCACAAGACTGCTTTGTTGTACCTGGAAGGACTGTGCCACTGCCTGGAGCCTACCTTGAACCCTCTGAGCTCTGCCCTGCTGCTTTAGCCCTGCTTCTCCACTTGAACCTAGGACTACCAGAGTGACTCCAACAGCTAGTCTGCTGGCCACCTGTTCAGATTCACAGGGACATAAGAGGCTCCCACCATCTTGACCCTGCTCCTGGGCCCAGCTAGAGTGAGTACTAACTCCCCAGTGGTGCGCCTCTAGTCCTGGAATCTTGGTTGTGCTAAATGTGTCCAGACAGTTGAAATATAAAACTTGACACTTTACATGGGTAAAACCGGGACCAACCTACTTGTCGATCCACCGGAGGTGCATCCCTATTCAGCCTGACATCATGGTAGCTCCTGCCATGCTCTTCACCAAAGAGTTAGCTGTCCTCCTAGAATTCTCATTTAGATAAAGCCTTGTTCCACTGGAGATTTTCAACTTTGAAAAAAGTCAAAACCTAGAAATCTTCACCTGGACTTGATACTGTGGCTCCCCAACGGCGCTGTTTCCTTCTCAGACACTGCCTGCAGCTTTGCTACAGTACGTTTACCTTCTCAGAATATTTTCTTCTAGTGTGAAAGTTAGATGACCTAGCCCAGTTCATTTGTATTCAACCCGCGCTCCATTGTGGTTGGCCATATTTTTAGACTTTGAATTGTGTTGCGTGACTTGTTTTTTGTTTGTATGTGTGTGGTTTTTTTATTTTTTATTCTGACTATACTTATTACTAGCTTGAAATTCTTCTAAATTGGTGTGAAATTTTTCATGAGTTGTGTGTTCGCTTTGTTACTATTTGTGCTGCATAAATACTTTATACATTGCCTCCAAGTTGAGCATATCTGCTTTTTGGACCAACCTACCAAGGGTTATGCGCAGATTAATTTGGTGGTATTATGTGGTTCACTGTGATAGGAATTTACTGTTGCTTGAACAGGGGTCACCCCCCCCCTCCCCCTCCCATTCAACCAACTACTCAATTTATCACGGGTGTTTCCTTGGAGCTGTGACCCACAGAACAAAGTCTTGCACCACCACCGCTTTTAACATTTCTTTTTTAAACCAATTTTATTTGTATTTCCGGCCATATACAGCCCACAGGGCCTAAACCACACATGTACCGATTGATGTATATGAATATGGCATGGCTGTCCATGTTGGTAAAAATCAAGAACTAAACCGTAAATAACAAAACGACTGTGTGCAGTGTCAATATATTACTTTCCTGGTGCCAACCACCAGTGCCCAGACGTATTCAAACGTATGTAGAATATATAGTGTAGTAAGCCAGTATCACTATGTGGGTGCATCTTCTGAACCTGATGTTGCATTGGTCAGAAGTGTCAGCGGAAAGCCGCGGTAGTCAGTCCATCGCTGCCAAAAATGTTAATATTACTGTGGGCACCATCTGATTTTAAATATTGGTAGTTCCAGACTCATGCAAAAATCCATGCCTTGTTTCGAAATGCCTAGTAATGGAGAGGACGAGGCCTTCCACAGTCTAGCTATGCTGAAGGCCAAAAACAGGAGGTGTTTGTATTTGTTGTCTCCAATTTAGTCACTATAATGTAAGGAAATCAATTTTGTGACCTGGGGAGAGCCCAGTTCGCCATAGTTTGTCATGTAAAGTATGCATGTGCCGATATTTGAATTGAATAAAAGTTAGGCGGGAGAGATGGCAGTGACTTGTGGGGCTTCTATGGCCTCAGTTCAATCATCGTACTCTGTTGGACCTATGTCAATCTTCCATGTCGCAAGGAGGGTTTCTAGTGTGGTATATCTTGGTAATTGTTGGTAATTGCTCTCCCAATTCTCCCATGAGTCATTTACCTTCCAGCAGATTGAGTTCTTGGAGCGCTTTAGGTCCTTAATATAGGGGATCAGGGCACGTCGAAATTGTAGATGTTTGTAAAATTGGGTGTGTGGCATAGTAAATTTGCTTTGGAGCTCCTGGAAGGATTTAAGAGTCCTACGCATGACCACCCCCAATGAGGATATGCCAATACTGTCCCAACCTCCGAACCCAGTCAGGGCGGCCACCTGAGGGAGAAGACTGTTGTGCCATATAGTCGCTTCCTGTGTTAAGCGACAACCCCCCCCCCCCCCCGCTTGCCCCCCACCACCACATCAGACGCAGCGATTGACTTCAGCTCGGAACACCACTCTCATTGCAGGTGGCAAGCCTCAACATTCAACCTCACTACACAAGAATATCTGGCTAGAAGTGTCAGCCATCATCCCCCCCTCCCCCCTCCAAGCTGGATCTTCCCTATTGCTGTACCACCATTTGTTAAGCACTTGCAAATGAGCCGCTGCATAGTAGGACTTAATATCTGTGGCTGCAATGCCACCACAATAAGTGGACTGATAGCACCGCACCTCCACCCCAAAGGAATTGGCTCAGAAGTGGCTTGATTTGCCTAAACCAAGCAGCCGGTATCGGATACAGGTGGTTCTCCATTTGATAAGAGATGCCCCTAAAGGTTGAGGGGCAAGTGGGACCTAGATTTCACTTCTGCCTTAACGTGTTCAGTCAAGGGACCAAGGTTGTTTCCACGCAACGGTTTGCTAGATAAGATGCCAAGGTATTTCAGAACGGATTTGTTGGCATTCATATATAATCCGGACGTCACTCCAGACACTTACATAATGCGGAAGAGTCTAGGGCATGATTTTATAGGGGCCAGTAAGGGAAAAGAAGATTTAATTTGCATATAAATTTGTCCGGTCTGAGATCTCACGTGACCATTCAAAGCCTCGGAGCTGGGTGTACAGTCTGAGCCGGGCCGCCAAAGGCTTCATAGCTAGAGCAAAGAGATAGGAGACGGGGAACAACCCTGGAGAGTACCTCTGCATTTAGGGAGCTAGAGGGAAACCGTGCCGGTCACTCACACCAAAGCTGTAAGGTTCTTGGAGTAAGTCAACCTATGATAGAAATTTGGGCTCATATTTATGCATTGCAGAAGTGCAAACAAGTAGGTCCAGCTTACAGAGTGAAAGGCTTTATCTAGATAGGCCAATAATAAAGCGGCTGGATGTCCCATGCAGCTAAGGCATTGTGAGCCTGGTGAATATTCCGATGGGTAGCAAGGCGACATGAAGCCAGCTTGATCTAAGTCTGTGACATATGGCATGAGTTTATTAGCTAATGCTTTAGCAAGTAGTTTAGCCTTAATGTTCATGAGAGAAATTGGGCAGTATGAAAAGTTGCGCTCTGGGGGTCTGCCCAGCTTGAGGAAAACCACCACTTTGGAATGCTCCAGTCCGGGGGAAGTCGTTCTTCCTGTAATACAGGTTGCAGCGCCTCCAAGTAATGGGCGCCTAACTGTGGCATGTATGTTTTGAAGAATTAACAGGGAATGACATTGGGGCTCGGCAGTTTGCCTGGGCGTAGGTCCGCAAGGGCGATTGCTTATTCTTCAACTGTAAGGGGGCTTTGAGCGGAGTTCAAGCAATATCAGAAAGTGCCTTTGTGGGTAAGCCATCAATAAATTACTGTATGGTGGCTCTGGCAGCTTATCTTGTTTTGGGTAAAGCGCCATGTAGTAGTCAAAGCTATTCGCAATTGCCAAGGTGTCAGTAAGATACCTCCGTCACATTCCCCAATGCTTGGAATGTGAACCAGCTGTAATTAGGGTGACCAACCGTCCGTAAATTTCACGGACAGTCCGTAATTTTGGCCGTCCGTCCGTTGTCCGTGAAGGATTCTTTAACGGACGCCATTTGTTCGTCATTTTAACCAGGCACAGCTTCCACCCACCTCCCTTCTTGACACCGATGCTGTCCAAAGCTCAGATACCCCGCAGCATTGAAGAGGCACAGCGGTGGCAACCATCACACCTTCAGCCCGTGATGAGCTGTTAAGAGGTGCTTAAAGGTGACTGAGAGGGAGGGGCTGCAGCTTCTGGAGCAGGGGCATCCATTCAGATGCAAACAGCCCTGAATGCATCATGTCTCTGCTATTTAGAGGGGGGCTCACACATTCCATTTCTACCCAGGGCCCCAAACATCCTAGACTCGACCAGATTACACAGAGGTAGCACATGGTTCTCTCTCGTCACAGAGCTTAATTACTGTCACTAAATTGTAAGCAAATCTCGGTTCTTCAAACATGCAGTCTATAATGTAATACAATTAAGAAATGGCACAATCGCACCCACACTGATTAACATAGGACAATCAGTTAAACCAGTTCTCTTAGAGTATCTCCTGTAAGTACTGTACATCAAAGTGGGGGATGGCATTTTTGACAGAGAGCCTGTCATCTCGTTGTCTTGTGCAGGAGGGGGCGAGCAGCCCAATATGAAACTAGAATACTGCATGCCCACCCCTGTGCCCACCCTGGTGGATCCTGTTCCCCCTCCTGTGATGGCTCCGGTCCCCCCTCCCCTCCGCCTGTGATGGCTCCTGTCCCCCCCCCCCCTCCCCCCGTGAATGCTTCTGTGCCCCCACTGTGGTGGATCCTGTCCCCCTCCCCCACCCCTGCCTGTGATGGCTCCTGTCCCCCCCTGTGGTGGATCCCGTCCCCGCCCTGGGTGGCTTCTGTCCCAGTCCTGGAACGGCCCCTGCAGTGAGGGTGAAGTTCTTGATGGGCCTCTTCTCAAAAGGGCTAAGCTCAAAATAATATGGAAAGGTGGGCGAGTAAGTAAGTGAAGGGATGGGTGGATGGCTGGATGAATTAGTGAAAGGGTGAATGGATGAATGAAAGATTGAATACATGGATAATGAGAGAGGATGGATGGATTGAGTTAGGGGAAGGATGGAGAGAAAATATAAATAGCTGGATGTATGGGTGGAAGGGTAGCTGGATGAGGGGAAGGAACGATGGATGAGGGGAAGGAACGATGGATGAGGGGGAAGGAACGATGGATGAGGGGGAAGGAACGATGGATGGATGAGGGGGAAGGAACGATGGATGAGGGGGAAGGAACGATGGATGAGGGGAAAGGATGGATGGATGAGGGGGAAGGATGGATGGATGAGGGGGAAGGATGGATGGATGAGGGGGAAGGATGGATGGATGAGAGGAAGGAAGGATGGATGAGAGGAAGGAAGGATGGATGAGGGGATGGATGGATATATGGGTGAGGGGAAGGGTGGAAGGATGAGGAAGGGTGGAAGGATGAGGGGAAGGGTGGAAGGATGAGGGGATGGATGGATGAGGGGAAGGATGGATGGATGAGGGGGAAGGATGGATGGATGAGGGGAAGGATGGATGGATGAGGGGAAGGATGGATGGATGAGGGGAAGGATGGATGGATAAGGGGATGGATGGATGAGGGGAAGGATGGATGGATGGATGGGTGGGTGGGTGAAAGGATGGATGGATGATGAGGGGGAGGATGGATGGATGGATGGATGGATGGATGGATGATGATGGGATGGATGGATGGATGGATGGATGATGAGGGATGGATGGATGGATGGATGATGAGGGATGGATGGATGATGAGGGGATGGATGGATGGATGGAGAGGAAGGATGGTGAGGGGATGGATGGATGGAGAGGAAGGAAGGATGGATGGATGGATGGGGAGGAAGGATGGATGGATGGGGAGGAAGGAAGGAAGGATGGATGGATGGAGGGGAAGGAAGGATGGATGGATGAGGGGAAGGAAGGATGGATGGATGAGGGGAAGGATGGATGGATGGATGGATGGATGAGGGGAAGGATGAGGGAAAGGATGGATGAGGGGAAGGATGGATGGATGAGGGGAAGGATGAGGGAAAGGATGGATGAGGGGAATGATGGATGGATAAGGGGATGGATGGATGGATGGATGGAGGGGAAGGATAGATAGATGGATAGATGGGTGAGGGGAAGGATGGATGAAAAGAAGGATGGATAAGGGGAAGGATGGAAGGATGAGGGGAAGGATGAGTGGAAGGAAGGAAGGATGGATGAGGGGAAGGATGGATGAGGGGAAGGATGGATGAGGGGATGGATGGATGAGGGGATGGATGGATGGATGGGTGGGTGAAAGGATGGACAATGAGGGGGAAGGATGGATATGAGGGGATGGATGATGAGGGGGTGGGTGAAAGGATGGATGATGAGGGGGTGGGTGAAAGGATGGATGGATGAGGGGGTGGGTGAAAGGATGGATGGATGATGAGGGGAAGGAAGGATGGATGGATGGATGGGTGGGTGGGTGAAAGGATGGATGATTAGGGAATGGATGATGAGGGGAAGGATGGATGGATGATGAGGGGGGAGGATGGATGGATGGATGGATGGATGGATGGATGATGGCTGGGTGAAAGGATGGATGATGAGGAGAAGGGTGGATGGATGGATGGATGATGAGGGGGGTGGGTGAAAGGATGGGTGATGAGAAGGGTGGATGGATGGATGACGAGGGGGGGGGAGGATGGATGGATGGATGGATGGATGATGAGGGGAAGGGTGGATGGATGGATGATGAGGGGGTGGGTGAAAGGATGGATGATGAGGGGAAGGGTGGATGGATGATGAGGGGGTGGGTGAAAGGATGGAGGAAGGATGATGAGGGGAAGGATGGATGGATGTATGATGGGTGGGTGGATGGATGGATGGAGAGTGGGTGAAAGGATGGATGGATAATGAGTGGGTGGGTGAAAGGATGGATGGATGAGTGGGTGGATGGTGGGTGGGTGGGTGAAAAGGGTGGGTGGGTGGATGGTTGGGTGGATGGTGGGTGGGTGGATGAGTGAAATGATGGATGGATTGATGGATTGATAAGTGCAAGGGTGAATGAATGTACGTATGAGTGAAAGGGTGGTTGTAAGGATGGATGAGTGAGTGAAAGGGAGGGTAGATGGACAAAAGGATGAATAGATGTGTAAAGGAGTGAAATTATAGATGTATGAGTGATAGGGTCAATGGATGGATTCATGAGTGGATGAGTAGATGGGTGGGTGGATGGATGGATGGATGGATGGCTAAGTGAAAGGGTCGATGGAGAGAGAAAGGGAGGATGGATGGATGGATGACTAAAAGAGTGGATGGGTGGAAGGATTAGTAAGTGAAAGGATGGCTGGATTGGTGAAAGGGTATGGCTGGATGGATGGATGGATGGATGAGTGAATGGATGGATGGGATGAAGAGTGGATGGATAAGTGTACAGATGGATAGGGTGAAAGGGTGGATGGATGGATAATGGATGGATGAGTGAAAGGATGGATGAAGGGATGGATGAGTGAAATGATAGATGGAAGGATACATGATGGATAGGTTTGCAAATGGTTGAATATGTTTGAAAATGGCTGGGCTTAATGATATACTATTGCGCGACCTCTGATGTGTCTGTAAAACTTACCTATTGTCCTGAAGTTTTGTCCTGAATTTTGACCTCCTGTCCTGAATTTGTGTCCTGAATTTTGACCCTCTGTCCTGAATTTTTACACTCACCGTCCTGAATTTGCACCAATGCCAGTTGGTCACCCTAGCTGTATCGCGTGTTGACATCCGATGCAATAACCTACTATCAAAATCAAAGAAGCCGGTTTAGTGAAAAAGCATGCCCTGCAAATTGTATTCTTCTGCAGAACGGGACTTGTGCAGTAGCTCTACTGGACAGCACTTCAGAAGTGACAGTAGTTCAGCCAACCCTCCAGGAGCATGTGGTAATGAAGAAAATCTACAGTTCGAGACACCGGATGGATATGTGAACCCTCCAGACAGGGTTTATGATGTAGAGATTCACCCCAGGTGGAGGCCTCCGCTCCGCCCGCGGAGTGTGCAGAGATTGCCTCCTCCGCTTACCGCGGAGAAGGCAAACCTCTGCACACTCCAGAGCAGAGTTGGCCAGCCCCCACCCCCACCTCCCCTATATTATCAAGTAAATCTACATTACTTAATAGTAATTTAAAACCACTTACCTAGCATGCGGTGTCCCCGTCTGCCCCCTCCTCTTCCTCGCCGTATCGGTAATCCTTGAGAAAACTGCGCATGCGCATTTCTTGTATCGCTACTAACCCGGCTTTAGTAGCTACAAATCAAGGGTGATTTATTCCGAAAAATCAAAGCAACATTCTAGTCTTGTTTGTCGGATGCTTATGACCTCCTTGCAGTGGATGACTAGCCTTGCTTTTTAGAAGTGATGCACCTGGAGGCGGTAATAATGCAAGTGATTTTCTACTTGGTACCTGAAGGGGCCAAGGAAAATTGTGTGAACGGCCCTGAAAGCAGTAGTCTGAGTTTATAGAAGCAAAGTGGAATAGGGCAAAGATTTTATTCCCAATGTGTGCCCAAGTTCAGGCTGAACATCATCTGAAGCTAAACGCAATATTCGAGCTATTTTAGATCAACTACAATATACAAGCATAGCTGTACCTTATCATTCCTCCAAGAACATTCCTCCTGTTCTAGTGTTAAACCTAACCATTCATGTAGACTTAGTTGAGATTACAGACATTTAAATGCACACGCTGTACGACATGGTCACGGCACTGGATTAATGACCAACCTAGTCAGTAAAAAAATAGAACTCCATGTTAGATATTTCTAATGGAAAATAAATGTTTCTTAAATTGCATATCATAGCTTTAATTTTCTATAATATGAATTATCCAGTGAGGGCAAAGGACTGGCATCTGTCTTCCTGCGACAGTTTGCTACTTTACAACTTCTAAACTCATTAAAGCTACGAGCCCCACGTGGCACATAATGCCGAGTGGCTAAAACCCTTGTTTGAATTGGAACTGAGAATAACTGGACAAGAGAACCCCTCTCATCGACTGCCTGCAGACATGTTGGAGACTAAGGGCCAGATTTAGGTTTTGGCAGATGGGTTACTCGGTCATAACGGTGAGGGATAGGCCATCCGTCGGCATATAAATCCCATTATATCCTATGGGATTTATGTTTCAGAAGACGGGATATCCGTCACCATTGAGACGAAGTAACCTGTCCACCGAGATCTAAATCAGGCCCCAAGTATTTATAGACCTGGGATTAGATGACCCACCTAGCAATTAGGATTATCCCGGCATGTCAGGATACACACAAGAAGTTTGCACTGAGATATACATCACCTATAGCATACAGATCCCATTTACATTCCTCTGAGAGAGTTTACTCCTGCTGAGAGGTTTTACTGCAGTACACAGAGGAATACTGAAGGAGTGTCTTCTAGCACAGGGGAAACAAATCATTCGTTTGTTCCCCATATCTTCACTGGAAGCAATTAAATGTAATATTTATAATATGAAAGCTCTACGCTTTTGTTGGGTGCACTAGGCAGCCCCTTTGAGTGCCACATACATTATGAATATGATCTTAAACTTTCCACTCGGAATTGTTTGCAATATGCACAGAACATTCCACAAAATTATAGTTTAACCATACATGATCATGAGATCCTCTTCTGCACAGCATGCAGTTGGCATTAAATAGAAGTACTCTGCAGTATGTGCTGTAGTGCAGGGAGGTTTTTAAGATGGCAACTTAAAGACCTGGTCGATTCCACTACACATAGAACTGAAATACATGCCCAACTTTTTTGTTTCAGAAAGAAGGCTGATCTTCCAATTACCACAGGTATTTTGCCAGATTCAGCATTTTGTTACAAGGCTCTGATACAGATTTACCACACTGGCACTTCAGATTCAGAGATTCAAAGGCGAAGGCAGTAAAGAAGTAAACCACTTTGGGGAAGGGTATCTGTTCTATAGGATAAGATTCCTTTGGTCCATGTATAGTACACGATGGCCCATGAAAGTGAAAGAATTCGCACAAAAGTGAACTGTGCAGCAGGTTTAGTCAGGGCAGTGCTGCAAACCTTTAAGATAGATTTAAATTAAGATTGATGCAGACATTTTAGTGGCAATACATGGAACACTAAAAGTAGAAAATCCTCCTGACTGGTTCCCCCTCTAACTACGCCTTACACTTTCACAGAAAATAGTGTTTCTGTGCTTTTGAGACCTCAGGTAGAGGATATGCATATTTATGAGCGACCTAGTTTAACTCTAGTCAGAGCAGCAAATGAGGGGCTCGCTTTGGCACGTGATTGCATCAGTGCCACTGTATCAGTGCTGCAGCAACACCATTGGTGGTCATATTTATCTATTTATCAAAGCTTACAAAAAAAGTGAAGCACTGCAACAAATGGAACATTTAATTGTTGTGGTAAAGCCAGCACACCTGATTCTATGTCCTATTTAAATTTGTTACATACTGTTCAAGAACATACAACAATATATCCAATGTGAAGCATTCAGACTCTGCCACCAGTGAAGATCAGTTACAAATGCTGTCAACAAGTGTCTCTTCCCAGCTGGGAGAGCTAGGTCCGAAAAAGATCCCTGACCAGCAAGTCTTTGGACCATCATATAGCCCACCTGTTCCGGTTCTTGGGGTAGAAGGAACACTGACAGTAATTTTACCACATTTCAAGGTGAGAAAAATAACAGGAAGGCGTGGATCAATTCCGCTGAAAAACATTATTACGGGGCTAGTTCTGTTGAGCAGACTCCATCAATACCAAGGTGCCTCTGCAGAAGAGCAGCACATCCTCTGTCTACTCTAGTGGACCTACCCCAAGGAGAGTCCAACCATGTCTCAATCCTCAACCGCATTTAGGGGATTGAGAGTGGTGTTTGGTGAAAAGCTGGAGACAGCAGTTTCAACAAGCGGTCCAGATGCTGCAATATTGAGAATTGCAACATCTACTATGGTTTAAATTGAAATTATACCACTGAAAATTGTACTGTATGAAAATGATTCTGATACAGAAATGAGAGAATTTAAATAATTTCTTCACAAGTCCATCAACTTTACAGATCGCTTTTTGTTAACTGCTGGTTCTGTGACAAATCTGTTTCTACCATGGTGATGCATCTGGATTGATACTGGAGTTTTATCCATTCTAATGCACATTATAAAGTTGATTTTGCTTTTAAATTTAGTACATTGAAACTACATTCTTGGTTAAACAGTGCATTTCCTGTGGTTCAGGGATTGCAGCTGTATTCTTCTCACTGAGTACAACAGGATAATCATTCTCTGAAAATCACTATCTCTGGTACACAGTGGTGAAAGAGTTCCTCAACATATGGGTCGAAATGGAAATTATTCAAACCCCCCTATGTTTGCAAGATCTCTCTGGCAGTATTTCAGGTCCTCTTGCAAATTCATTGTAGATAGATCAGTCATTAAGTGTTTACCAGCATTTAAGTTCTTATTCCTCCTTAGATTATGAATATTCTTTATTTAAATGCAGAAAACACTAGGAGCTATTTTGTGTTCATTACGGACCCCCTTGCATTCATCATTCAAGCAGCCCTAGAGGAATGTAGAATATACACACTGGGACCCTTGTCGGGCCCCTCCTATAACCCGTGCTTGAACTGTCCCAAAAAGATTTCCTTAATTTAATAGTTAAGATTGATATGACCCCATCTGACTTATTCTCAAAAGCCAGAGAAATTGAAGAAAAAAAATTATGGACAGTCACAGATTGATTTATTTGACACCCCTCCCCCCCCCCCCCCAATTCAATTGTTGTACAGAAGGCAATCCCGCATATCTGCATACACTAACCCACTAGGACATTCACTCCGCTGTGATTCTATCACTTAGCATGGGATTCGTAACCCTTTTAGGATTTAGTTGTGAATTACTTGTAGCACCTGTTTCATTCATTCCTCCTCATCATAGGCTCCTGGAAAATGGTTCAGATTCAATTAGATCAAATGTTCAGATCAAGAGTTTTTTGACTATGTCGTGGCCGAAAGTAGATCTGATAAATGTGCACTTTGATTAATAAAACAAGGCTGTAACCCTGAAGAAGAGATCTTTCACCTGTGGCAGAAATATTTGCCCCACAAACAGTCAGATCTGCACCCGAAATTTAAAAGCTTATACAGACTCCATTCATGACACATGTCCATGAACTCTGCTGGGTATGTGTGTATTTCTTATTTATTTCCTAGTAAACAAAGTCTGCATTAATGCCAACGTAAATGGAGGCGACCTCTATCTGACTGACCACCAATGTCGTAAGGCGATGGCATATTACTTGAAGGAAATTTATCCACCAGGATAAGTAAAAACTGGACTGTCATTTCACACATTTCAAGCTCTTCAATTAAGACCTGCTTTTTGGTGCATGCCCTGATTTCAAGCAGTTTCTCTGGATGTCCATCTGGAAACTACCATCAGTAATAATGGCATTGGGTGAAATAATGAAATCAATGAGACGGCATCGAGCATATTGTACTACGCTGCCCTTACTAATCGGTGGTGAAGCTCCATATGAGGATCCACCAATGCCGTCACCAGTGTAGTCCCCATCCCTGCCTACTCTGGTAAGAATCAGACCACCAACCGGGCCTGCCTTCTCGCATTCCATCAGTGTTGTCATGCAAAATGAGCCAGCTTCATCCTCCATTTAAATATTTATGCAGCAAAATTTTGACTTTTTGCTTCTTTACAAATTGTTAATGCTTCATCCTCAACATCACCAATGACTTCCATTTCCACCTGTAATTTTGATATCTTCATTTTTTAGTAGACTTGAGGCAACTTCACCATCATAAACATCTGGAGAAAATGAATGAATTTGCACCGAAAATGTTTTGATCTTTTTTCATTCTCTTAACTAAGGACTCTATTGTCAAAATGGAATAAATTTGAATATGACAGATTCTTTTTGATTTTTATATGGAGAATTTGTTTTCTTCTACTTTTGTATGGAACCGCAATAGTTATGGCTATTTGTATAGTGTACTAATCTCCCATGAGGGCATCCAGGTGCTTGAGCAGGTGTGTAGGCATTTGGTCACTGTGGGTTTATTCAAAGAGCCAGATCACCCTTTTATATAACTCAAGATGTGAGGAGGAGATAGTGATGTGTTGAGGGAGGTCATTCCCTATTTTGGGTGCAGTGTAAGAGAATGTGTGGCCTCTTGTTCTTTTTGTGAATGCGTGGGTTGTGAGTGAGTTGGAACACAGATGTCTGGTAGGCTGGTCAATGTGTGGTTCAGGTATGCGGGTCCAGTGTTGTGTAGGGTTTTGTAAGAGTGCGTGGGGAGTTTGAATTGACTCCGCTTGTGGATGGGGAGCCAACGAAGCTTGTTAAGATGCGATGCGATTCGGTTGCGGCATGGGCGGTAAAGTATGATTCTCGCAGTGGCGTTCTGAATGGTCTGAAGTCTGTGTAGGAGTTGCTTGGAGATTTTGGTGTAGAGTGCATTGCTGAAGTCAAGCCTTCTTGTGATAAGTACTTGTGTGACAGTCTGTCTGGTGTTGTGTGGCAGCCACTTGGCAATCTTTCATAGCATGCGCAGGATGTGTAAGCAGGAGATGCTCACTGGTTGGCTTGTTCCATCATGTTTAGCTTGTCTGATCCCCAGATTTCTTACATGTTCTATGGATGTGGATGTTGGTCTTCAGTCCATCGGCCACCAGGTAGAGTACCACGGGGAGGTCTTATTTCCAAAGACCAGTACTTCAGTCTTGTTGGAATATTTAAGAGAATAAGAAGAAATAAGTCTAGTATTTCATGCATCATTCTATAAAAACGTATTCCTAGCGTATACTGTTATCCTTCCGTGGGTGTTATATTTATCATTTATCTTCTCTTCTAGGTAGCCCCTTCTCAAATTTTATATATCCTTTTTAATTGGGTATAGGTTTCAAGTACAAATGCTCATTCGTACATTTTGTCTTTCATTGTGTTTATTAAGTCTGCTTGAATATGTTTTTCTGTACGGATTTTCTTATCTGTTTCTATGAAAGCTTAATCATTTATAGACCACCAATGGAAAAGAGAACTTCACTTCTCTTTTTTAAACCAAAGGCAAGATTTCACAGAATGAGAGCAAGGAACTCTGTATAGAAACTCAAAATGGAGGCCTTGCTTTGCTGAAGGCGCTTCCCGCCTTCATTCGAAGGTCTCTCTACGTGTCTGCTGATGCAGACTAGACTAACAGACACGGTTACTTGCTGACCATTGGCTCTGTTGCTGACCGGAGGTATGGGAGTGTGAACCATCTCCGAAACGTGAAGTTTTTGGTCGTTGCTACTAAGTTTAGCTTAGCTGACAGTAATGTGGGGTGGGGAATATCAGTATAAATATGCTTTGTGATACAATCGTGATGCAATATTTTTTTATTATTCATCCTCCTGATAAGAATCATTACCACTATTTTGTGTGTTTTTTTTAAATAGTTACTATTCACATCGTACGCATTAGGGTAAAGTTTTGATTTCTTTATTTTTTGAAAATCTATTTCTGGCTTCCTAGTGTTTTTTAGTGTGGCTTACCATGAGGGTTTGGCTTCCCTTGGATATGTCACAGGATTGATTGTTACTTAGAACACATCTCCATCAAGTAATGCTTCTTGGGTTGTGGGGTGATTGCAGTCCATTTTCATAGTCTTTAGTGCCAGAAATTCCAAATGGCCTGTTACTGGGCAGTGTTCTGGAAAGAAATGTATAAAAATGTATCCATACAAACTCTGAAGCTTTTTGCCATCTTTTGACCTCAGTGTGATAACGCTATCATACTTTGAGAGTGACAAATACCAAATGGTTGGTAATGACAAGCAGTAGTATTAATTTGTTTTAGCAAGCATTTCTTCATACTTTATTGAAATATCAATGAAGCAAATGACTTTGTTTTCTGGTAAACTGCTCCCAAGTAATTTTTCGCAAAATGAGATTATTAATAAAAAATAAAAAAATTCTGTTTAACTGCGATTGATCTGTAACATTTTTACAGGCATGGGGATGCAATACAGAAAAGGCAGTGAGAATGCAACTGAACGTACGCAGAAATTACCCTTAACAGAAAGAAGAAATTAAGCCATGATGGGGTGTTAAAATTAGCTTCTATGTTTTCAAGCTTGAGTTGTGGGTGGGTGGTTGGCTTTTTTTATTTATTTTTTGCTTGTAGTATTTCTACAGCTTTGATACATTTCAACCCTGGTGATACTTTTATAGATGATGAAAATATGCAAATGTGGTCTGTCTTGCTTTTCCTCATGGTAGTTAGTTTTTCCAGTATTTATTCGCTAAAGGATCTACATGATGACAACAGTAATACGTAAGTGCAGTAATGCCAGCAACTAACGCTGGCGAAGCATCACTATTCCCCGAGCTGTAATTCGCCTCCACTTGAGTTTAAAAAAAAAAATGAAAAAAAGAATTATATATAAAGGACACTAACTATTTATGTTTCTCTCTTCCACAGAATGGAGCGCATGGAAGCAAGTCTGGTTGATGTCCTCCAGAAGGATTTCCTGAGCTGTGGGATTTGCTCTGACCTCTACAAGACACCGAAACTTCTGCCATGTGTGCACAGTTATTGTCAGGCATGCCTCAAACTCCTGGTGAGGGATGGATCCTTGCTGTGCCCCCAGTGCAGCCTGGTTGTGGAAGCCAAAGATGGTACCTCCCGCCTAAAGACCAACACCTTCCTCAGCAGCCTCGTAGACCTTTTCCAGTCTAAGATAAATAATCCAGAAATGAGCAGCTGCTCCTCCTGCCAGAAGGCAGTTAGCCCTGCTTACCACTGCCTAAACTGCAATGGCTTCTTATGCCACGCTTGCGCCAACAGTGTTGAAAGTTCTTGTGTTACTCTTGACCACAAAGTAGTTGACCTTGGGGAATTCCTCAGCGGAAGTCATGATGTAGAGGCAAGACAGTGCCAGCAGCAGTTCTGCAAAGACCACCAGCAGGAACCCTTAACTTTCTACTGTGACACTTGTAAAATGGTCCTCTGTAAGAAATGCCACCTACTGGCCCACCCCCAGCATCCAGTGGTCACTACAGCAGAGGCTGTCCTGAAGAACAAACCCGAAGTGACCGCGATGATCGAAGGTTTGGAATCGCATATTAAAGGCATTGCTGAACGGGAGGAGCAGTTGGACAATGACTTTGAAATCGTGCAAAAAACTGCTGCCGGCATCGACCAAGGTATCAATGAATATGTGAACAAACTTACCTCTCTTCTCCTCCAACGAAAAGAAGCCACTCTGATGGAACTGGACCTGTTGTTGAAAGAGAGAAGGCAGCAGCATCTGTCCATGAAACAGGAGCTCAAGGGCCAGAAGGAGATGGAAGAGAGAACAAGAATATTTGCACAAATGGTGGTTGACTTGGGTAAGGATATTGACTTGCTCTCCATGATGGACGTGATAAAAGGTCGGATCCAGGAACTGGAACGATTCACTCCACAACGATTTGAAATTAACATTCCAGAACTAGTTGTAGGTTTGAAGGAAAAAGCACTTTCAGAGTTTAAGCACTTCATTTTACGGATCACCAAGGAAAGGTTTGAAGGAACTGATGCTAATGCTGACAAAAGGGTTTCCCTGGCAGTTGCTGTGCCTCACAGCGTTGCATTGCCTATGGAAGGGAGTTTGTCATTTAATGACTCCATGCCTCCAAAAGAGAGTATTCAAGCAATGCAAGTGTTGCACCGGGGACATAGGTGGACCCCTAAACTTACTATCCTTCTACAGGACAGCTGTTCAGACGAGGAAAGTGATGGCTGGCTGTACCAATCAGTGTCCTCTAACGAGTATGACTCAACGGATGAAGGCGCAACCTCCGATGGCGATGACTGGTTTCTGAACAAAGTGTTCCCTCCTACAAGCCCAAGGCCTATCTGTGTTGGAAGTTTTGAGATAAACCAATACATGGATTTTGCAATGCCTAAGATAACTGGGTTGACTGTCAATCGCTCAGGTGACATTATCATGTGCGACAAAGCAAATGATGACCTAAAATGGTTCTCTCCAGATGGGATTGCTGGAATCTGTATTCTTCCCCCTGAGCCTGAGGGTTCCCTACCTTTATGTGGCCTTGCCATGTGCGGGGATATAATTGTATGCTCCTCTGGCTGCTATCTGCTATTCCTGACTTTACAGGAGAAATTGCTTCAGAAGATCAAGCTGCGAGGTCCCCACCCTCCGTATGCCATCGCTTCATACAAGTCCAGCTATGTGGCCGTCAGTGAGGGCAGCTTGTGTTCTGTTTCTCTTTACAAGACTTCTGGCCAGTGCGTGGGCAGAGTGCAACCTGCAGGTTGCCAGGGAGGCAAATTCCTCTTCATTGCCATCAACAGCCAAGAGGTCTTCATCGTCTCCGACTTTTTCCAGAAGAAGATCATCCTCTTTAAGAGGTCGGGAGAGATTGTCAATGTACTGGACACATCCACACCTCTGCTGAGAGAGCCATTTAGTCTGTGCGTGGATTCGCGTGACCATGTCTTTGTGGTGGATCAGGAAAGAGTTTTGGAATTTACGCCAGATGGCGAGTTTGGTCGGGTCATACTGAGCACAGGGAATGGGCTGGAAGACCCTCGCCTCGTGACTGTGGACAAAAAGCGACGTCTGATTCTGGTTCATAAACAAGATCATGCTAAAATATTCCAGCTACCTTAAAAAAAAAAAATCCTTTGCCTGAGCAAATAGTCACTTAAGAAACGAGCATCAAAGTGGGTAGCTTATTGTAGTTCTGAATTTTCATGTAAAGTTCTCTCAAATGAAGATGCTTTGTTTCTCTTTGAGTATTGACTTTGGCTGGGCTCAATAAATCGTTTACTTCAGCATGAATATCCTGATCTCTGGTTCAATTCTTCCTTCAAATTGCACAATACGGCTTGTTGTGAAGGGTGCCGCATAATGTGTTGGTGTGAACATTTCATGGCTGGTCAGTGGTGCATTTAATTTCTGATTTGCCTACTTTTTGAGCTTTTTCAGTGGTCGTATGAGTGAGCTGATAGTCTGTAGTTGTATGGCATATTCAAAGATGGACCTAAAATCTCGAATACAACATTGAAGAAAGTGAATACAAATTAGGTGTGCTTGAGGAATACCGTGTGCAACGGTTTTCAAGCTTTAAAAACTCTTTAAAACCTCCTAGCATCTGCTTCTTGGAGATACTCTGCTGGTTTCAAGCTGTTAGGTAGATTCCTAAGGATTTTGGAATACTTGCAAATGGTTAAGCTTCCACGTAGGATACTGCAACATTTTTAAATAAAAGTGCATAAAGCATCATACAGGAAGGGATCCAAACCAACTTCTATGTATTTCAACGCATACTAGATACTATATGTATTTTTTTCTTCCAAAAAGTTACCTGGCTATTGGGAATAACCCCTGCATTATGATATAAGGTTGTATGCCCTGCACGAATTGTATGTTATCATGATCCTGGTATTTGGATTATTAGTCAAGCCACATACTAATCCAATAAGTGCACGTTGACCTAGGCCTGGTCTTTGACGATGATGTGTCCGGGACCTTGTCCTGAGCTCAGAGGAGAGCACCCTCATGGTGATGGAGGACCAACACTGCTGAGGGATTCGTGCATGGAGCACGGTGGTGCCAGCATACTGTATTTGGTGAATTATGGTGATCCATCTTTTTGCCTCTGAGACATGAATGCGTACTTACAGGCCATTCATCTAAAGTCCCCCTACTCGTGATGAACCCAAATCCTGAACGCAGATATCCTGCACAATTTACATGTACGTGTGTGTTAGGATTGATGGTGTCCAGTGCACAAGTGATGCAGGGCTCGGGTTTCAATTTTGGGAGTCCAGAACCAATAGTACAAAATGGAGAAGCTGCTTTATGCAGATACCATATTTTTTTATTTTATGGAGTTTTATATAGCACCAACTTGACTCGGTTTCGGGTATCCGAGCGCTTTACACAGCACCAGTTACGTTGCATGAGGACACATTCATTTTTGTTGGGCAGGGGGAGATTAAGTGTTTTGCCCAGAATCACAGGATGTTCAGTGTCCTTGCCGAGACTGAAACCCGGTTCCCCAGCTTCGAGGTTGACCGCCCTAGCCGTTAGGCCAACTCCTCTCCCCAATTACTTGCATCTAGATGGGCGGTGGGAACACCAGATGCTATAGTGAGGAAAGTGAAGACCGGCTTTCTTTAGCAATACCGGGGCACTTCCTGATACAATGGACTGTGAATGAGTGACTGCATCTGCTGTTAGTTGTATGCCAGGGGTAGCAGGGTGAGGTCTGCAATTTATTAGGTAAGAGTCTTTTTGAAAGGGTACAGATTCTTCTCTTTATGACCCCTCTTTACAGCAAGCAGGATGAAATAGCTGTTGCACTTTTCTTGCTCCTCTTTGTACTTGTATGTTGGAGGTCTGGAATACACATCATTTGTCTGCAAAATCCATATAAAGATGGAAGCACAAGACCATCTGTGTTCGTTGTTGTGTCGCCGCAACCAAGGAGGTGCGGGTACTCGGCAGAGTACTCTGGGATGACTGGGCAGCCAAGGGTTGGTAACATGTATAATGGGACCCCCTCAAATGAACAATTTGTGGCCAAGGAACAGAGGGGAAAAGAAATACACAAAATGTGAGAGAAGTTCCTTCAATGGCCATATACATCAATAATGTGTATGCATCACTAAATATCCAAGTAGAGTGACAGTGACAAGTTTATGAACACTGATTATTCAAAAATTATGTTTATTTTTCTTTTTTTATATACATATAAATTCATATAAATACTATTTTGAATCAAAAAATTACATAGAAAATCCATCAAATAATTACAAAAGTCACAAGTCATACATTGCAATCATATAAATAGACGAAAAATAACAATACCCCTCGGTAACAGTCAACCACCCAACTTACTCACGTGCTACCAGTCATACTACAACCATACCACATACTAAGATGAGAAGAAGGAACTGGATTCCAATTAGCTAGATAACAGTGCTAATACTATACAAGGGCCACCAGATGTAACAGTCGGCCCTTGTAGCATCATCAAGTGCAGATACCAGGGGATCCCCTGGTATCTGCACTTGATGATGTACAAGGTCCTGAGGAAGGTGGCTTGAACCACCGAAACGCGCGTAGACCTGCTACAAGGGCCGACTGTTACATCTGGTGGCCCTTGTATAGTATTAGCACTGTTATCTAGCTAATTGGAATCCAGTTCCTTCTTCTCATCTTAGTATGTGGTATGGTTGTAGTATGACTGGTAGCACGTGAGTAAGTTGTGTGGTTGACTGTTACCGAGGGGTATTGTTATTTTTCGTCTATTTATATGATTGCAATGTATGACTTGTGACTTTTGTAATTATTTGATGGATTTTCTATGTAATTTTTTGATTCAAAATAGTATTTATATGAATTTATATGTATATAAAAAAAGAAAAATAAACATAATTTTTGAATAATCAGTGTTCATAAACTTGTCACTGTCACTCTACTTGGATATTTAGTGATGCATACACATTATTGATGTATATGGCCATTGAAGGAACTTCTCTCACATTCAGCCAAGGGTTGGTGCCACACTGACCGCTAACTCTTCAGAGGCGAGGGGACGCTCACAGGAGTCTGATCTGAAGGAGGAATTACTGGACCTTCCAGGGTGCCAAAGCCTCCTGCCTTAGATGGGGATGGACGCGCCACCAACCCTGCAGGAGGAGCTGATCAAGGAAGGGGCTCCTGTAATTGACCCGGACATGGCCTCTCCAGCCACACTCGCTAAGCAGCTCCACTGAAGGAGTTGAAGGGCCTGTGCGATCTTCATCCTCGTGGTAGTGAACAGAGCACCTAGAACTGTGCCCAAGCCAAGTGGTAGATCCACTGAAGCTGCTGCCCAACAAGCATACTGGCAGCGGTACTGCCAATGCCAGTGTGCTGTTGGGTACCTAAGACCAAGTGACCCGAGAGATGTCTTCTGAAGAACAGAGGTGCTTGTCTTGAGGTCCTGCACACTAAAGATCACGCAGTCCCCTGTGGGAGTGTTGTCTTTATGTTCATCTAGGAACGTCCAGTCTGTGCTGGCGTGAGCCTAGAAGCCTATGCTGCGACCCACCAATCACTGTGGGGCGCACCGCTCCACAGCTCCCTTGAAGACTGCTGTGTTGGACTGCAGGTAGCTTCTACCAGTGGGGTCCTGCTCCTGTGGAAATGTGGGCGCGGCCCAGCGCTGCCCCTACGCACTGGGCTGGTGACTAAAAGGGACTAGGCCCTAGAGACTGGGGGAGGAAGGGAAGGCATGACCTGCACTCGTAAGCAGCACCGCAAACTCTGGACCTGGGGAGGCCACTCCTCCCCCCCCCCCCCCCCCCCCCGAAAGGGAGCCAGAGATCTACAAGGGGCAGGTAAAGGGGGTAGCTGAGCTCGCAGTGAAAAGCCCCTGGAAGCACAGGCTCTCACCCGCTATTCTGGTACCCTTGCATCAGTAGTACAAATCTGTTTTCTATGGGATAAAGTACTTCTCTTTACTATAAAGAGAAGCACAGCGCTGGGCATTGAAGCTGGTGTGCTGATACTAAGCCCGAGGACTCCCCTCTCCACACACACAGCATCCTCTATTCAGGAGGATCAGTGGCAGTGATCCTCCTGGATCCAAGTGCAGCCTTGGACACTGTGAACCTTTCACCGGCTCAGGGGACTGGGAATCCCTGGGCCCGCGCTTTCCTGGCTGAAATATTTTCTTCACAACCGATCCTTTCAAGTTCTTGAGGGAATTTCTAGATCCCGCGTAACTCCTGTACATTGTTGGGTTCCCCAGGGCTCCTCCCTGAGCCCTACTCTTTTTAACATTTACATGTCCCCCCTGGAGAAAATAGTCACTCCCCATGGTGTTAAACTTGTGACGTACGCTGACGACACCCAGCTTGTTGTCTCTCTCAGCCAGCTGGACCGCCCCCACGACCACCTTCACTCTTGCCTCCAAAACATATCCCACTGGATGGATAGCTCACACCTCAAACTCAACAGTGATAAAACTGAGAATTTGGTATTGGGCATCCAATCTCACTTCATACCGAAGACTCTGTGGCCACCCTGTATGGGACCGGCTCCAGCCCCAAAACATAACATTAAGAGCCTGGGTATGTGGCTTGACCAGGATCTCACGTTCAACACGCAAGCCAGGAAGACAGCAGGGGCCTGCTATGGCATCCTCCGGACCACCCGCAAAATCCTTCCCCTCCTCCCCCAGGGCTCCAGGAAGCTCCTAATTCAGAGCCTTCTACTATCCAGATTGGATTATGGCAATGCTCTGTATCTTGGGGCTCCTAAGAAAGTCATTGCCAAATTGCAAGTAGTCCAAAATTCCGCAGCCAGGCTCCTAACAGGCACTAACAGTAGGAGCTCTGCAAAACCTGCCCTAAGATCGCTCCACTGGCTGCCAATCCAGGAGATTGTACAATTCAAAACCCTTTGTACCACCCACAATCCTTCATGGCAAGGGGCCCCATATCCCAAAAAATCTGATCAGACCTCACGAAGCTTCCAGAAACCTGCGATCTGCAGACTTACACCTAGCCTACATACCTAGGATTAAAAAGGCTCGCACAGGGGGTCGCCTCTTTTCCTATAACACCCCCAAGCTGTGGAATTCTTTGCCCCTGACTTTGCGCGCCGAGCCCAACCTTCTTGCTTTCCGTAGGCTACTGAAAGCTTGGCTTTTTCCATAATCCTTCACTTTCATTCCGTCAGCTCACTCACTAGTGCTGGGACGCTCACGGGCAGCCATGCGCTTTATAAATCCTCCTTTCCTTTCATCCCTGAAAAGCGCGTCCTTGCTGGCAGGGAGTCCAGCCAGTTTACAGTGCAGGCCCGGCTCTAGGATTCTTGCTTAGGATGGGCCACACAGATTAAATGGGCAGTGGTACAACGTATTGCAGGGATCTGATATTTTAGGTACAGGCATTGTCTACCTTTGACATTTTAACACCATACCCACCCACCAACCAATGAGGTACCAATTTTCCTTTCCCTGCTGCTCTTCCACCTTTGAAAGAGAGGGATACAGCATGCAGATGGGTTGCAGCCTGCTCCTGGTCATGTGCAGAAACAATCCTGCTACAATAAATTTCTTTCCATGAGTTATGGTTTTGGCATACGTGAAAACCACCTCAACTGGGCCTGGGTCTTTCTCCTATCTGTTTTGAGGCCATCTACGTATTTTTCTGAAATATTGCCTTTTTGACCATTATGGCCTCTAGCGGTCTTCCCTGTAGTGGTAATACTTCCAGCATTCACATCTCCCCCTTTATGGAAGAACTAACACCATGCTTGAACTGCTAGTATTGATTTGTCTGGTTGTTTTCTAGCGTGTCTTTGGTTTGCAATGTGTGAATGGTAATTAACATGTACCAAGTAATAAAAAGCTTTACTCAGGAAAACAATACTGCAGTGCCCTATACTAAACAAACCTGCTCGGAATAGACAACTCTACAATATGCACTACAGAGCTCTGCGTAGCCACTCGTGTAAGAAAAAAAACTGCCATAGGAGGTAAGGGTAAAAAGGGTGTGCACTATGAACTCTAAAACACCGATCTTTAAGGCACTGAAATACATCGGGTCCAAAAAACTGGACATTCTTATGCATCCTTGCTTGACCCTCACCAACTTGACCCCAGGAGCTCAGCGTAGCCTCTTGTCTGTAGGCTTCTGTTCACCTTTAAGAATCCATAGGTGCTGCTCATCCTAAGACCTTCAGACTCTTGCTCACCATCAGTTGGTCTCTTAACGACCCACTTATTAACAAGACCCTGAAGTTAATTTCCCATCTCTGTTTCTCTGACTCCTGCTCATGCCCTTAAGGTTCCACCTCACTCATCTAGTCACCTGATTTCCCTGTTCACTATAAGACCCTGTAGCTTTTGTTTACTCTTACCTGGAAGCTCTGGGACCGCCTCATTTCCCTAAGGACCAAGTTTACCACAAGATTCTGCATTACTTATATATCCGTATAGCTTCCTTGATGTTTTGCTCACCCTAAGGGCATGAGGTGTACTATCACAACTAGACGACTGAAGCTCCTGCTCACCTTCAGTCCTCGCAGTGGGCATTGGGGGGTGAACATATACTTCAGGGGCATTGCTCAGTTCAGGTCCCTGAGCCTCAAGCTCACCATCAGGGTCCTGAGGTTTAAGCTCACTTCAAGGTCTCCAATGCTCCTGCATGTCCCAATGGCTCTTGCTCACCAAGGGGTGCTAAGGCTCATGCCAAGTGTCATTAATTGTGGCTTCTTGCCCCACTCAAGTAACCAGAGGTTCCTTCTCGGGGACGTTATTCATTGGAGCTCCAGTCCACCTTACGCCCGTGGGGCACATGGCATCCTCAAGTTTCCGAATCGTCTTCATTTCACATACCAGAAGATCCTGTGTCTCTTCAGATCACTGACTTTCCCAGTCCCCCTGAGGTCTCTTGATATATTAAGTCCGAAAACACACTGCTTAACTTCAGGCTTCAGTGGCAGTACACATCCAAGTCTTTCATGGACCCTTTTGATTGCCGCACCGAAGTATTTCTGAGTTTGATGTCTTAGGGGGTGTAACAGAGCTCAGTTCTTGTTGAATTTTATACTGTGGGAAGAGACATGATCTGAATCTGCTTGACCTGCTGAAAGAAACCCCTTTAACTACAGCCATTCTTTTCATTGTATGTATATTACCCGTGCCCATGCTCTTTTGCTCCCTCACAAATGACCAGTCCTAAACTCCTCCTGCTAGTGTTTATCACTCTCCTCCATTTCTTTCCTCTCATTTCACCTGCACTCTACCGTTCTCACCCACCACATCAATTAGATTTTCTATGTTTCTGTATGTCTGTCCATATATCCTACCAACTTTTCATTCTGTCTCCCGCCCTCTGTCTTTTTGTCATTCTACAAATCACTCTATTTTAATACCTTGCTATAACATTTCCCTCCCATTATTCCGCCTCTCGTTTTCCACTTCTTCTTTCCTTTCTCTCTGTAGTTGCCCTGATTTTTCCCTCTGTTAGTCTGTAAACCCCCATCCTTCTCACTCCTGTCTCCCACATACACTCTGTCCTTCATTCTTTTTCTACCTCCCATGTCCTTATTCCCCACTCTCTCAATTGCTATTCAGGGCCGGACTGGCTACCGGGCAGTTGTGTGTGTTGCCGAGCTAGGGGCTAATTTCTCTGCGGTGGGGGCTTATTTCGTTGATGGGGACCTGCGTGCGATTTGAAATAAAAAAAAAAGTAAAACGAATATCGTTTTGCACACGCAGGTCCCCATCAATGAAATTAGCCCCCAGCAGAGCAGCACACACAACTGCCCGGTAGCCAGTCCGGCCCTGTTTCTATTGCCTCTTCGAGTTTTACGTCAGTTGTTTTTCCGGTCTGAAACATTTTCCCATTCTTCAATTGTGTTTTCTCATGCCTGTTACCCTCATTTCCCTACACCTGTTATATTTCGTTGTGGCCAATTTACTGACTTGTTGCTGTCAAACAACTTGTATTTATCAAACCTTGACATTTGCAAAAGACCGTTTTCTGAAGACATTAAATATATTCCTGTCCTTGTGAGTGGTTTCAGGTCTGCAGCGTCCAAAGGTTATTCAGGAAAGTGTAGGGGCCTTATTCGAACTAGTAGCGATCAGACCAAAAGTATGCTTTACTGTTGAGTGGTAAAGGAAAAAACACCTATTTCTGGAGAAATTGTTAGTGGAGAATCCACAGGTGTCCTTTATTTTTCTATAAATCCCTTTTTCTTTTTTTTTTTTTTTTTTTTTTGTCAAATCTGTTTATTAGCATTTCGAAAAGGGATCACAGTACATTAGAAGTTTCAAAATTAATAAAGCGATGCAAAAGGGGATGATGGACGGAGCGTTTGAGCAAATCAAACACTCACACCCAGTCAACTGATCTGGGTTTAATCCATCACCATTCCTTAGCTCACTCAGCCACCCCAGTTCAAACATGGCCATATGCAAATCAGTCTGACCCTGTGCCTCATGGGAACAGTCCAGCCCGAACTGCCAAGCCGTGTCTTCCCTGGACCAGAAACAAGCATCCTGGGACCGGTTTCGGATTCATAATCCTCATCAGCCAGGCTATCTTGAATCCAGTGAGCAAGGGACTCACGTCTGAGTTTCAAAATTAATAGCCTAGTAATTGGGTACGTCAGGCATGCATTTAAAGGCGTGTTATCATATGATTAAGGAGTACAAGACCACATATGAATTAAGAAGGAAGGATACCCGCCCCATACTGGCGAAACACATGTTGTCAGGGCAGCCGCCCCAAAGTAGTTCCATGACTGTCCGCACGTTGAGTTTTTGTGCATGAGCATAGTTGGGGGTGGATCTTCCCAGCTCCTGGTTTGTGCACAGAGATGGCTTTTATACAACAACTGTGATTAAACAATAAACGGAAGAGCAAAAGAAAACAATAGTGGCAAAACCCATAACGCTGGCACCTATAATTCTCTCCCCCCTTCCCCTTAGGCTACCCCTCCCCACACACACACGCATGCATCCCAGTCTCAACTGGACTTTCACCTGAATCCTATGTGACCCCCAGGAGTCAATGACGGTGTCAAGCCATCTTATTTGTGAGGAAAGTAACCCGCAGCGCACCCCAATCCCAAAGGGCGACATTTAGTCCTCCACAACACCTACGCCCCCAGCTCCACCTGTCGGCTGCAAGGCTTTAAGCATACGCTCCCAGTGCTCCGCCACTGGTTCTTTTCGAAGGAAGCCCCACCGTCCCCTCCCTGCGTATGGCCGTCCACTCTGCCCGGGCCCATGCCTGAAAGGAGGAGGTCCACGCCTGTGCGCTTGGAGAATCACTTGCCTTCCAGCGCCTCGTAAGGAGGCGCGTAGCCACCACCATCCCCAAATCTAAAAAGTGGGACAACACCTTGTCTTTAGGTGGCCCCCTGAACTGATGCAAAATGTATTCCGGACAGTCAAGGGGTATTGTGCGCCCAGTGCATCTGCTGAGCAGCTCGCAGATTACACTCCAGTAGGAGCTCAGCCTAGGGCAGCTCCATAAGAGGTGAAGGATCCCCGCGTCTAACTCTCCGCATCTGGGGCAGGAAGCATCTGCGCGGTGTAAATACCTATTGATGAGCGCAGGCGTGAGGTAGGCCCTATGAACTACATAAAGCTGTATCTGTCGGAAGCGCAAGTTTCTGGGGACGCGCACCGGGCTTTTAAGGATTCTTTCCCACTCCTTGTCCGATAGTTGTCTGCCCATGTCACGCTCCCATTTGTCCCTGAGCGGAGCCAAGCTAGTCCCTGTGTGTATCCTCAGCGACCCCGCCAACCAACCGACCAGGTGCCTGCCCCTCCCCATGACGGGTAGGTATTGCATAGTTAAGTGCTGCTCAGGCTCCAATGCCATGCTACCCCACCTTGCTGTCATTTTCGCCACTTACTATAAATCCCTTTCTTGAAGGTGTGGTACCATATTATCCCTTTCTTGGGTTTTACTCTAAATGTGGCACCACCTCAAGGTATTGCCAACCTCTAAATCGGGCTGTGGGCTGCTGGGATGTCAGAATAATGTGTTTGTGAGGCCTTGCTCTACCCTTTTCTTATTACTGACCAGGAAACTTCTAACACCCTCTTCTGCATCCACCCTTCACTTAGTCATTCAGTGTTCAGTTTCTTCCTTTGCCATCGCCCTTCTCTCCCCTTTTTTTCCTTCCCTACCTTTTCCAATCTCTTGTTACACCCTTCTCTCCACTTAGTTTGTCCTCACTTGATCTTTTCCTTTGTTGTTTCCCTCTTTTCCTCCTTCTCCCTTAATGTGCTTATCTGGAATTATTTCCCTCCCCCTTCACTCTCGCCTCTTTTTCTCTCTTCTCTTGTTAATCATTTCTCCCTCTTTCCTCTTCCCCCTTTCCATTGGTCTCTCCTCCCCACTCTGTCTCTTATTTCCTTTTCCCTTTCTTTTTATGACTCTTTTCCTCTCGCCTCTCCTTTTGCCCCAACATAGAAGGAAACTTTGTCAAAATCGAATTTTCCTTTTACCCATTTCTAGTCATAGTTTTCTTCAAATGTAAAGTTATGTGATATAACTTTACATTTGAAAAAAATATGACCAGAAATGGGTAAAAGGAAAATTCGATTTTGAAAAGTGTTTTATTTCTGAAGTTACATTGCTCTTCGCGGTGCACAGCACCCTCCCCATTTCATAGACCGATGGAATTTCATTAGAATGAAACTTCCAATCTACATCTGGTATCTGCAGCTGGCAGTAGCCCCCACCCCCACCCCTCAAGCTCCCCCTGTAGCTGTACTACTGATCGTTGTGGCCTGCTGCGAGGGACTACAGCCAACGTCCTTTGTACTGCTCAAAAGCATCTGCAGGTCCCCGAGGACTCCGTCACCTCCCGAGGCCTGGGATGGGAGATGCGCCATGCTGTGCCTCCTCTGTCGGTCCATTGTCATTCTGCCCATGACTATGGACCGTCCTGACTGTGGCTTGCTGAGCGTCACAGCCAATCTGTATCAGCCTTTCGGGTTGTGCGCCAGCAGGCAATTCGGCCCCGGTATGTGGACCTGCTTTTCCACTTCTGGGTGGCCTTGGGTGGGCCAGGATCTTCCTTGGGAGGGCCTGGCCCACATGGCCCACCCTCTAGAACCGGGCCTGTTGCAGAGCCTTAGCAGGACGGGCCCTGAGACAGCAGTGGTAAAAGGCATCCACCCCATGGTTGTAGCCCTGTACTCCCAACTTGCACCGTGGCCGCCTGCACACGGTCTGACCCTGGCCTTTCTGTGTCCTCGTAAAGGCTACTCTGATTCTGACATGAACTTTTTTCTTTCTTTCTTTAAATCTACTTGTTCCATACTGTCACCTCTGAAATGTATTAATCGATGCTGGTGGTTCACTCAATCATTAGTAATCTCGTCATTTAGTAAAACGCGGGGCCATCTTGAAGTTGTGCTAGGGTTGCTGAAACCAGAGATGGTAGACTGTTTATTAGGCGCGCATTAGTGCAAGCCGCTCTGTTCGGAATAGTGCTTTCCCTTGTACTGAATGGGTTTGCCTCGTGCTTGCGCACTGATGCATGCACAAAAGAAACAATTGCTGGACGGAATGCTGGACAATGCAAACATTCACCACCAGTTACAAAGATCTGGGTTAAATCCATCATTCTTTTGCTCACCACTCCACCCCAGTTTGGACCCAGCCATATGCAAATCAGTCTTGACCCTGTTCCTTATGGGAACAGTCCAGCCTGAACTGCCAAGCCAGGTCCTCCCTGGACCGGAGACAAGCATCCTGGGACCGGTTTCAGGACATTACCCTTCAGCCATGCTAGCTTGAATCCAGTGGTGTATTGAGCACGGGACCCATGTCTGGCATACCATTCCCACTTAGGGCGACATATGCAAAAGAAACAATTGATGGACGAAATACTGGACAATGACATGATCTATCAAACAGTGATCCAGATCCACCAAAATGTTAGCAAGGATACCATAGATCAATCCAAAGGCTGCTGATTGAGCCACAAACCACAGGAATTAGAAGATTAAAACAATGAAAATTGCATATGTAATGGTTATGCCTATTGGCAGTTCAGAGTTAACATGCTCATTCCCATCCAGATGGATTGAACCTTGAATCCTATCCTGAAAGAAGCCTGGCAAATCTCTTGTGAAGGAGTGCCCACCATGGGTCCAGCGTTCCTGGATACACGGCAGCTATGACAATTGACAGGGCTGCTTTAAATCCAAAAGATTTCGGGACACATTCATTCCGAATAGGGGCTGCCACTGATGCAACTGCTAGAGGGTTACACAATAGCAGTGTGAAAAGGATTGGGAGATAGTCTTCCAACTGTTACAAGCATTATGTGCGGCTGCACATGTTGTGAGGGTGGCAGACTAATTACGCTGATGCCTGTCTTTGTTTGCTTGTATTTCAGTTTCTCCAACCTGTCACACAGGGCGGAAACTGCTGTCTGCACATCACAAGCAAATCTCTTCATCACAGCGGACCCAGACACAGAAAAAGGAGACATAAGTTGTATGGGTGGTTGGTCATTCGTTTGTAAAATGTTAAATCTGTTTTTCTTACAAAAAACTATAGACATAGGGCGGAACAGGGAGGTTTCAGGGTTTCCTTTCATGGTAAGGGGGGGGGGGGTCTCTGCCTCAGTCAGTTTAGGGGGTTCGTTACGGAGTTGCTCGACAGCCAGCCCCCTCCGCCCACAGTTGTTATCTTACATTTGGGCAGAAACGACCTGGTAAAATTGGGCAGGAGTGTCCTGATGGAAGAGATAATCTCGGTAGTAAGCTGGTTAGCTGAAACATGCCATGGCTGCACCATAGTTTGGTCCCAGATGATTCCTAGACTCAGATGGAGAGGGGCGGGGCTCTGTTAAAGCGTTGAATCAGTCGGTAAAGAGGATCAACAACAAGATAGAGAAATTATTTCGGTCACCTCAATTGCAGAACATACCACATGGGTATGTCAGGGAGGAACAATTCTTCTTACAAGATGGGGTCCACCAGACTAGGGTGGGCAACAAACTATTTCTGGAAAACATTTTGGCATGGCTAGGGGGGTTCTAGGTAGGCATGACCTTGCAGAGTAGGAGGATGGGGGGTCCAGATAGTCGGGCAACTATGCTGGCCTGTGGCGGTAAGGTCATGATCGGTGAGCAGTCAATTTAAGGTCCTTAGGGGGCGGCGCCATTCTTGAATGTGGTCGCCCAGCGGGAGGGACAAATGGTCTCTCCTAGAACTCAAGGGGCGGTACATCCGCTTGGTAGGATGGGTGCGGGGGAGGGGGGAGTCACGCTTTGTTCAGGCTGGGTAGCCACCCCGCACATGCACAATGACGTCATTAAATGGCGCAGAGTGCAAGGGCTCCACTTTTGGTTAATGGAGTTCATGGAGCGTACGGGGGTAACCGGGAGGGGGGGGGGGGGTACCCTCTCAGTAAACGGGCCCTCTGCGCATGCGCACTCATACATGAGGGCGTAGCTGGTTGATAAGGATCTGACACCGGTTAGGGACCTTGCCGTAGGCCCAAAAATAGGTTATGCAGAAAAATTAATATGTGATTATGATCTAAAATATTAGATTCGGTTAGGAAACGTTTTGGATTAGATATTTAAGGTTAGCCTTTGATACCGGTCTACATGTATTGTAATCTAATGTCAATCGTTTTTTCTGCTTAAATGATTTTGTAAATATTGTTTATTTCAAATTTTTAAATTTGTTTTCATGTTTTAATAAATACAGCCGAATGGGTCGTGAGACCCCCGCCTTCCAAAGAAACTCCTTTCATGTCCAATTTCTGATAATTGTGGGGGTGCACAAGACAGGGGAGGGGGATGGTCGGTAGTCCCTGACCATACGCCCCTAGTTCGCTGTTGGACTGAGGGGTTCATTGGCAACAGTCTGACCACCTCCCAACCTGCCTTTCTATACAAGGAACCACACGCGACATGAAAGGGCAGTGCGAGTGAATGGAAGGTCACCTCTGCATTTGAGGTGGAACCAGTTCTTTTGCGAGGTGCCCCCTGAGGGATTACGTTTTCACTTTTCTTTTGTCTTCTCTTGCCAAATGAATCCAGTCCCTGGCTCCAGCCTCCCGACCTTCCTGTCACCTTGAAATGAGTCCCATTCATTAAGTTGGCTCGTTGCAGCGAGCCGAGGCCACGAAGGAACACGAGGGGCGCAAAGTAGGTTGAGGCTGCTGAGGGAGGGCTGCTCAGTGAAAGGGCACTCCGGTATCTGGAAGCTGCTCAGTAGCTCAGTGTGATGGTTGAGTATGAGGACAGTCTGGTATCTGAAGACTGCCGGAGCTTGGCCAGGGAGCTCACTGCGAGGACACCCCGGTATCGGAGTTGCTTGTGAAAGACTGGTGGGAGCTCACTACGAGGGCACACTTTATTGCAAGCCGTATGCAATGGCTAGGCTGAACTATTTGGGGAATGTTTCCTTGGGTGAAAACAGATCTTCCTTGTGCCCAAATAGCTAAAACGGGCAGCGTTGCATTCCTCCTCAACATTAATTAAATATAGCTTTGCCAAAACAAAACAAGCACGGCCACGCTGCCGTGAACAAATGGCCTACTCTAGCATAGATATGCAAATGCACTTAAAGAAACAGTGGACTGATTCACGCCGATGGGTGCCCTACTGTGCTTCAACCTAGCAACCACAAAGAAACAACCAGCGCTCTCCTTACTCCTTGCTTACTGAAAACCGTGACTTGAAGAAATGATTCACAACATCTTTCCTTCTTTCATTTAGTTGCTTCCCTGTAAAATGGATCCAAAAAAAGAGCCGGGGCACCCCCTCACGCTGAAAGTAAAAAAAAATGAGATGGGAGAGGAGGAGGCAGCAGGGGGAGGGGAGAGAGGAGGGGACCTGCGGCTGTTTCCCTTGCGAGAGCATGCAGGAACCATATGTTAAAGATCGCTCCTGCAAGGGAATCCCCAAACGTGCATGCACGTTTTTTACTGAAAAACAGAATCCATTGCTCAAGGTCTTTTTCCTATGCAGCACATGCGCGCTGCGTAGGCGAGACCTAAATACTTATGTACAGCAAACACGTGAGCCCTACAGCCTCAAGGACTCTTGGCCTCCTGACCCCGACAGAAGCTCAGTTGGAACCGACCGCACAGGGAATGCGATTCCAAAGGGTGTGGGAGGAGAGGGGCTGCCTCAGTGTCAGGGGAGCCCAAGACAGCAGGGTGGAAGGAGAGCAAGCTGCGAGGAAAGAGCAGAATGAAAAAAATAGTGCACTGAAACCAAACATATGAGCATTGGTGAAAGGATCGATGTAGCATGAGCAGACACCAGGGCATAACAAAACAGCCACAAGGCGGGACACTATTCACCAACTAAAGCAGTGGCATTTCTAAAGGCAGAGCAAGCAACCAAAAAAAGTGGTGGGTGGGTGTGTGTGGATGTGTTCAGACTTCACTGAGCGATTACACCATACCACGCAGAGCAGCGCATGCACGCTGACTCTGGAATCGACCTGAAAAGTGCCCCTAGACCCACTCTTCAGTTCACTTTCTGGACCTGCAGTAGAACTCTCAGAGGGCTGCCTGCTGAGGTGGCCTGATGTGCACTCCAAAAAGCTGCTTTGCTGCATCTGGGAGGGCTGCTTAGCTGCTTGAAGCCTGCCTTGACCACTCAGAGGTCTACCCTGCTGCTTGAGCCTTGTATATTCACATGAACCCACGGCTACCAGAGGAACACCAAGGGCCAGTATGCTGGCCCACCACACTGTATTCGCACCTGGACCAAGCCAGTGAGTCCTAACACCCCCCAAGTGTTGCCTTTCCAGATAGCCAAAATCCACCATTTGGGACTTGCAACATTTTTTGACTAAAAACTGCTCTGAGAACAGAGGGAAAACCAGCACCAATATGCTCGTCCATCCATACAAGGTGCATCGCTGATCATCTTGACTTTGCGGCAGATCCTGCTAAGTTCTTCTCCGCAGCAGCAAATCCTGTTCAGCAGCACTTTACCAATGGAGTATCCAGCCTCCTAGGACTCTTGTCGGCTAAAGGGTCCTGCCTCATCCCACTGGAAATGTTCGTCTTTCAAAAAAAGTGACTAAAACTGAAAGTACCAATCTTCACCAAAACATCGTCTAGCAGCTCCCCTGTAGACAACACGCCCTCTTCGGACACCACCTGTAGCCTTGCCCCGCTGAACTTTACCTTCTAAGAAATTTTTTTCCAAGAAATTCTTTTAAGACTTCTGGATTCTTGTTTTGGTGTCAAACAATTTATTAAAATTTACTTTATTGTTCTAAATTAGTGTGGGAATATTCGGTGTTGTGTTTCCCTTTATTACTGTTTGTGTGCTGAATAAATACTTTATACATTGCATCTAATCTAAGGCTGGCTGCTTTTTGTGGCAAGTTACAGAGTTAAGCACAGGTTACATTTGTGACTTTTTGTGCTTTAACCTTCCAGGGATTGTGACTGTTGCTTGACCAGGGATCACGCCACACTCAATCAATGACCCAACTCCTCGCAGGCACTAACTGATATTTAAATGTGAAGAGGGTATGTACCACAAAACAGATGACTTGGCTACACACATATATGCTGGAATATCCATTTATCTCCAATATTTAGGCCTCCATATTGAACGACGACCATGGTAGATTTTGTGTTAAAGTAATAATAAAAGAAAATGTTGCTTGCCATTGGCAAACCTTGAACAGGGGAGGTCTGTCCTTAGACCGCCCTTTATTTGCCTTCAAAAAGAGCAAAAAATTATTAAAGGTCAGAGCATGTCTCCCATCATCCAGTAATGATCACACCCAGCATGATTTCTGTTTGACTATGCTATCCAATCTAAAAAGTTTGTATACAATAATGTACGCACTGCGCTCAACATTTCCAATTGTTTTTTTTTATTTAAATGTTTTTATTGAGATTTTGTTACATTACATCAAGTATCCCAGTGAGCGTAAATCATTTCAACATAACGATGCAGTAATCCATGGCGAGTGTCCATTCAACAAGCATTGGTACAATACAATTTTAAAAGAGGGATATGACCTCCTACATAAGGTCACTTAGAACGTTTTCAGTGGCTGACGGTTGTGGAAATCTCCCAAGCCCACCCTCTGACGTAGCGTTATGGAGTGTTTGGGCTATTGGGTCAGTATTATCCAGCGTGTCCAAGGACTCAGTGCGACACTTCCATATATCCTTGTCGTGTCCCTCACCAGGCCTTGGGTGTGTGTATTCCCATACACTGTATATCGGAATCTGAGCCTCCGATATTGAGAAGAACTGTTAACTCACGGGGGAATGAACTGCGGAGATTCTAGTGTGAAATAGTCTGTTCTGGGTAAGTGCTGTGGATTGCGGTAGGATCTTTATTGGTGGCATTCGCGGAAGGTAATCTCTGTGTATTCCTTGGGGGAGGTAGGGTTGGTGATCTTTCTAGGTATTGGTAGTTATTTGTGCATTATCTTCTATCTGTCTCTGCGAGGAGCCCAATGGGGACTGTGCCTGGGAGGTGGTCGGGGGAGGGGGTGGCTGTGCTGTTACGTGGGTAAATTGATGCATCAGTTGCGCCCATTCTAGGGAGATTGGGTGCTTTCGTATGCCTCTCACCTCTTCTTCTCGTAGCGCCTCCTCCTCTGCTGCCCCCCATTTTTTCATTGTCCCTACCCATGCTGCCTCTAAGGGGGTCCACCCGGGGCATGCCAGTACATGGCAATACCTCTTTTAGCTAGGAGAATGGCTAGGGAAGTGAATCGGCATGGTACCATCTCGGCTTTCCGTTTGCGGAACACCCCAAGGGCACTGGCTTCCCATGAGGACAGGGTCAGATTATTAGTAATCTCCTGGAGAGTATGGTGTACCTGGTTCCAATATTGTTGGACGATTGGCAAATCCCAAAACATGTGTTTGAAGTCCGCTTCAGGGGTCTGACATCGGGGGCAGGCGAAGTGCGTCTCAGGATAGAACCGGTGGACACGTTGTGGGGTGAGGTATGTTCTATGGAGTATATTGAATTGAATGTTTCGGAAACGTGCGTTTCTGGAGACTTGCTTTGGATACTCTAGGGCTCTTTCCAACTCTTTGTTGTTGAATACCCGACCTACTTCGTCCTCCCATGTCTGTTGTAATGTGTCCAGGGGACTGAGAATGCGCTCTTGGACTGCCTTGTATAACCAAGTGACCAGGTGCCTACCCACTCCCATATATAGAATGGTGTGTATTTCTGGGTGTGGTGGGGGTTCGCCCGCCCATTCCAGAACAGGCGGCTACTGTCTATTAGCTGTCGGTGTAGTAAAAATTGCCCTGGAGGAAGGTCGTAGATGTCCGTCAATTGGGCGTACGTCATTATTTGTCCATCAAAAAGGGATACCATGTCCATGATAGAGTAGTCCATCCAAACCTGGAGGGTGCGGGTGGTGTAATACATGTCATTGCGGGGGGAGCCTACCAGCGGAAGTAGCGGTGAGGATGGGGGTTTCCCTTTGGACATGCGGTGGATCCTCAGCATACATGTGCGTGCAACTGTCACCTGCAAGGGGTGTGTACGTAGGGGCTTTGTGTCTGGTAGTAGTAGCCTGCGTATAGCTGGAAGGGGGATCCGTCCCTGTCCCGTTAGTGTTTCCCTGATATGGCGCTCCGCTGTTCAGTACTACAACCATTGGAGTTGCGCCACCAGAAAGTATGCCTCGAATACTGGAGCGCCGAGTCCTCCCTGGGTCGTGAGCAGGTAAAGCGTAGTCAGGGCCACCCTGCTTCTCCCCCCCCCTCTCCCCAGATCAGGGTGGTTAGGAGTGTGTTTAGTACTTTAAAAAAGGAGCGTGGCGGTATCACTGGCAGGTTGGCGAAATGGTACAGGAGTTGTGGGACCATTATCATCTTTGCAAGTGCTATGCGGCTTATGGGGGCAAGGGGTAGTGTTTTCCAGAATTGTACTGACGCCCGCAGTCCCGCTAACACCTTGCGATGATTCCCGTCATATAAATCTGTGGGAGAGTGAAATAATTGTACCCCAAGGTATCTAGGCACCCACTGGTATGTCGTGTGGCGCTAGATGTGGGTTCAAGGGGAATATCATGGACTTGGTCCAGTTGACCCTAAGGCCCGATGCTGCCGCAAAGTCCTATAACGTCGACCAGATAGTGGAGAGGTCACTCTTAATGACTCTGACGTAAATCAGAAGATCGTCTGCATAGAGAGATAAGGAAGTGTGTTATGTCTGCTATCGATATTCCCCACGTCTGTCCCTCCTGTCGTAGTTTAATTGCAAGTGGTTCTACTGCTAGGGTGAACAAGAGGAGGGATAGGGGGACACTCCTGTCTTGTCCCCCCCTTTCTACCTGAAATGGAGCTGAAATATATTTGCCTATCCGCACTCGAGATGTGAGGCCCTTGTAGAGTAGTTTCGTTTATTTCAGCACAACAGGTCCCACCTGAACCCTGTGCAGAACCGCAAACAGATATAATCAGAGCATAAGATCAGGCAGGCTGCTTTCGAGAAGTGTGTTCTCTCTGTCTTGGAGATGGAACAGTCTGCGTATGTTTTGTGATGTGTTTCGTCCCGGAACGAACCGATTTTGGTCAAGGTGCACCCACGGTGCTAGAATTTGGGTGTATCAGTTTGCCAGAATCTTCCCTAACAATTTACAGTCTGTATTTAGCAGTGCTATTGGTCTGTATGAAGCTGGGAGGGCAGGGTCCCTATGAGGCTTGAGAAAATTTACAATTATGGATTCTCGGAGTGACCCTGGGAGTTCCCCCCCCCTGGCCAGTGCCTCTTTGAACATGGTCACTACCTTGGGGACAAGATGGATCGAGAACATGCTGTAGTATTCAAGTGGGAAGCCATCCATTCCCGGGGCTTTGTTGTGCTAGCTGTTTAATGGCGTGAGTGACCTCTGGGGCTTTGATCTTGGAATCCAAGTCTTTCCTGACTGTTCTTTGGATGTGGGGAATTTGCAGTGGGAGAAGGAATTGTGCTATTTCCCATGGATTTGTTTGCGCCGGGCCCTGTAGATTTCAGACTAGTAATCTTGGAAGATGTGTAAAATGTCGCTTTGTGAGTGCCTGGGGGTACCTGTGTGGTCCAATAGTTCTGTGACCGGTTTTGTGTCCACTTCCTATACCCACCCTATTGCCCTCTCTGTGTATTCTGTCGGCATAGACCCTGAAGTTATATTTACGCTGGTCTTGCAGTGCCTCTGCGTAGGTGGTTTTTGCAGTCCCTATTTGCTCAAGTTGCGTCGGCAGTGTCCACTTGCTTCGTTAGTGTCGCTAGCGTCAGTTCTGCTGTTTGAAGTGTTTTGTCGAGCGTCTTTCCAATTCCTACTATTTGTTGTATGCAATGACCCCTGGCCTCTACTTTAAATGCGTCCCATTCTATTAGTCTAGACCCTGCTGTGCCGGAGTTTAGTGCGAAGTGTTCACGGATATAGGTGCCATGTTCCTGTTGGAACACCTGATCGGAGAGACCATCACGTGGCAGTTTCCATGAGGGCACAGGTGGGTGCGGAGGTATCCATCTGAGTGTCAGTATATGGGCATCGTGATCTGAAAGGACTCTACCTAGATAGTCAGAATGTTGTACATTTGGGAGCACCGTTGTGGAGCAGAGGAATCTATTGAGGCGGACACGCAGGTTATGTGGTACAGAGTGAAAGGAGAAGAGTTTAATGTCTGGGTTTTGCTCCCGCCATGGGTCCATCGGGTTCCAGTGTCGCACCCATGCTTGGTATTTTGTTGCCTGTTTGTGTGCTGGGGAGTGTATTGATGGGGGGATGGGACCTATGAAGTTGGATGTTCAGAACACAATTAGAATCACCGCCTAAGAGCCATGGGACTGAGGTGTATTGGGTGAGTACTCCCGTGGAACGGTTCCAATATTGATTTTGATCTATGTTGGGAGCGTATATGCTTCCCAGTAGGATAGGCTGGCCTTCCAGCATGCCCTCTATCAGGGCGTATCATCCCTCTTTGTCCGTGACCCGTGTTTGCTCTTTAAACGGGATCCCCGGCCTGATCCAAATAAGTGCGCCCCTGGCGAATACTGAGTAAGTAGTGGCACATACGAAACCCCGTCATTTTCTGTGTAGCCGGCCTACTGCCCGTGCTGACAAATGTCTCTTGTAAGAGCGCTATCCATGCCTGTTGTCGTTTGATGTCTGCGTAGACAGCGTATCACTTGCTAGCCGTGTGCATGCCTCTGACATTTATGATGATGACCTTTATATCTGTGTTAGGGACCTTATGGGTCATGATATGTCGTGAGCGAGGGCCAGCCGCTCTTGTGTGCATCCCTTCACCTCCCTCCCTTGCCCTTCCCCTCCTTTCGTCCACAGTTAAGTGATTATATATGATTTTACTAGATCGTTCCGCAGGGGGTATAGGATGAGTCTGAAAAACGGGGATGTAAAACTTGGACGTCTGGGAAACTTCCCAACTGGGGGCACATAGCGTCGGAGACAGTATGTCCAAACCATACTTCATGTACTGTCTTTAAATCATTTTGTGTGGGAGGGTGTTTGCTCGGCAACGGGTATCTCCAGAGGTCCAGCTGCCCGCTATATAGCGACCAGTTCATATTTCTGAGAAATTGATCTCTCGAGTTGTAGCACTTGTGTCCTCTCGCTCTGTGACAGGCCAAGGTGGGTCGCCCTTTGGGGTGTGTAGCTTCGCCACCTATCGCTGCCCCGTTCGCATTCTGAGTCCGGGGATGGACATCGGCATGGGTGCTACACTTAAGCATGACCTGTCCCTCTCATCACAGTCTATATCAACGTGCCTGCCGTTTGTGGAGTGACGATTGGCGGTGTCAGAGCCGTTGTGAGATGTGTGTGCATTACTTGCTTCGTCGTCCAATGTGAATGTGAGGAGCTTTCTCAATATCTGAATTGTTCTCGACCACCCTTCTCGCTGCTGCCGCCTGTATGGCCCTCCTGCGTTCTGCTATATTTTTGTTCTAGGTCGGGGGAGAGATGTGTGAGTGACTCCGAGCGGGAACTGAGCTGTGTGAGGGTCATTTTCTTCTGTTGACGCCTGTGGCGGTTCGATGGTTGATGGGTTTGCGTGTTCTCGTGGGCATCCGGCCCAGATAGCTGCTGGTCCACCCAGTCGCTTGCCTTTGCTGTGTCGGTGAAAGTGTGTAGAGCCGTTATGGAGGACTTTCAAGCGGGCTGGAAAGACGAGAGTGTATTGCATATTTTTCTATCGCAGGATTCGTTTAACTGCCAGGAAGGTGGCTCTTTGTTGTTGGACGGCACGCGAGTAGTCTGGGAATAGCATTACACGACGCTTATCTTCTACTTGAATCAAACCCTTCTCTCGGGCTGCCCTGAGAATAGTGTCTCTGTCCTGAAAGTGGAGTAGCTTCAGGAGGAACGGTCAGGGTGGTGAGCTCAGTATTGGTTTACGAGCTGGTACTCAGTGCGCCCTTTCTATGGAGAAGTACTGTGTCAAATCCTCTGATCGGGTAAATTACTTTATCCATGTTTCCATGTGTTTAACTGGGTTAGCGCCTTCGGAGCCCTCCGGTAGGTGCAGGATGTGGATATTACTCATCTAAGAGTGTCCTTCCAAATCATCAGTTTGATTTTCAAGGAGTTGTATTCTGTGTTGGAGGTCTTACAGGGTATCTTGATGCATCCGTACCTTTTGTTCCGTTACTTGAAGTGTCGTCTCGGTATGCTTGACTTTGTCCGCTAATTGCCGATGGTCATCTCGCAAGATACTGATATCTGCTGCCAATTCTCCAAACTTATTCTCCATCGTCACCCTGGAGTGTTCAATGGTGGCGAGGACTTTATCCAGTTTGTCAGATGTGGATGCCGCGAGGGAGGGCCCCCTTCTATGAGGGAATTCGCAGGTTCCGGGGAAGCCTGTCTGCGACTCGGTGCCGGCGTGGACCCTGTGACGCGTGGGCGTCCCATAATGCCAGAGGAGATAGCTCTGATTTGGGTAGGCTTGGGGTAACAAGCTGTAGATGGCCGTCGGGTCACCGCTGTTGCGCTGCCAGTGCATTGTAATGATCGGGGACTGTCCAACTGGTGCTTGGCCACAATGCTGAGCTTAGGGCCTAGAGCATGCCTGCCCTGTCTGTCTTGCCTCAAGTGACTGGTGGTTGTTTTGACTGCTTTATCTGTGTAGGCAACCCTACAGCGCCGGATGGTATCCTCATGTGATCTCACCTCTTGCTGGGGGCCCCCACCGCACACCAGGAGGCCTGGTGGCAGGTGGGGGGGGAGGACCAGAAGCACGGGCCTGGAACCAGCAAGGCATTAAGGCAGTGTGCGAGGAGTTCAATGGTCGTTGGCTGTGTGGCTGCTGTATGCTGGAGGCACAGGCTCGTGAGCATAGGGCCCTGAGCGTGTCCGTGCGGCTCTGGCGATGGTTGGCACCCCACCTACAGGCATCTGCCGCCTCTCAGCATGTGCTCTGCCGCTGAACTCAAAGGCAAGCACCTGTCTTCGGCGCGTAATTACTGTCCGTGCTCGTGCGGAGGTCTCCGTCTTCCCAGAGCAATCGTGGGTGCAGTGTGACGGGCCTCCCGATCTGCCTCCCCACTGGTATCCTCCCAGTTAGGCTCTGCAGCCCCCCCCCCGTGCTCCGAATCCTAGCACCGACTTTATCGTTGTCGCAAGAGCTGCGCTGGCCGAGCGGGGCTGCGTCTGGTTGGTGGCTCCCCGCGGGGTTTGAGGCTTTGGGCTTCGGCGCCAAATCTGAGCAAAGGGTGCCAGGTGAAGTATGGCACAGCACCCTACGTGCTGGTCTGCTGCCTGGTACCTGCTCCGCCCCCGGACCTCTGACAGCAGGCAGGGGGTGGCAGTCGTCGTGTCACAGTGGGGGCCTCCGGCGGCCCGGGCACTGCAGTGCGGGGGCTAGGCTTCACTCCCGGGCCACGCGCCGCCGCCGGTATCCAGAGCGCCGATGGGGTATGCGCTCACACCTGCCTCCAGGGGACATCGGGGGCTCTGATCCGGCCGTCGTCTACTCCGCATCGGGCCCACCTGCATCCGAGAGCACCTCCGGTTCGCCTGCATGATGCTGGTGTCTGCTGCAACTAGGCCCTGTCATCCGTGTCCCCGAGAGGTGCTGCCATTTTGACCTCCGCTGCAGATCAGCCGCCCCGCTCTTGGAGATTCCCCACGCCACTTCACATTACAGGGGTGGCGGGGGGTTCCAGGGGTGTTGAGCTCAGTGGTAGCATGGCCGGAGGGCCAGGAGAAGATCCCATCCGCTTTTGGCGTGGATTGCGCCGGCAGCCGGGACGAAGCTCTAGAGGAACAAGTCCACCATCTTAGGCTACAATCTTTCCAACTGTAACATCAAATGTTTTTTATGCAATCACCTGTTCATGTAATTTGATTTATATTGACCAAACTACCCAGAAGATAAGGATTTGCCAACACAGAAGTCGCCTGAGGTGCAAAGTGATCAATGCAGCACTGGTTGAACATTTGATAAATTGGGCCACGATGAAAATGAAAACCAATGGTAGAAACTGTGAAAAAACTAGAATGTGGAGGCAACATCACAATTCTGAACAAGGTGGAGCTCAAATGGACAGCTTGCATAGGGGATTAATTCAAATGGAAAGTTCAACACCTTTGATCTGATTCGGCAACCCCAGTACACCGCCTATCCCTGCTGACGAGGTGTGATACCCCGAAACACGTGTCCAGGGATGGCAAAGACAGCAAAGACAGCAGAAGATCGAAAGATGATGCATTGCGAACACTTTACTACATTGACCAGAGTCCTTAGGGGCGACACCGCCGGTGTGTGAGTAGTCTGCGACCCCACCCCCATTTGTAACTTTAAAGCTCCCGTAAGCAGTGGGCTGACGAGCCTGGGATCCCGCACCTACAAGCCCGAGTGGTACTATACCTGGCAGATATTGGCAGCCATCGGCAACCCCAGTAGACGGCCTATCCCTGCTGATGAGGGGTGATGCCCGAAGCACGTGTCCAGGGATGGCGAAGACGGTGAAGATAGCAGAAGATCGAAAGATGATGCATCGCAAACACTTTACTACATTGACCAGAGTCCTTAGGGGCGACACCGACGGTGTGTGAGTAGTGTGCGACCCCACCCCCATTTGGAACTTTAAAGCTCCCGTAAGCAGTGGGCTGACGAGCCTGGGATCCCGCACCTACAAGCCTGAGTGGTACTATACCTGGCAGATATTGGCAGCCATCGGCAACCCCAGTAGACGGCCTATCCCTGCTGATGAGGGGTGATGCCCGAAGCACGTGTCCAGGGATGGCGAAGACGGTGAAGATAGCAGAAGATCGAAAGATGATGCATCGCGAACACTTTACTACATTGACCAGAGTCCTTAGGGGCGACACCGACGGTGTGTGAGTAGTGTGCGACCCCACCCCCATTTGGAACTTTAAAGCTCCCGTGAGCAGTGGGCTGACGAGCCTGGGATCCCGCACCTACGCGCCTGAGTGGTACTATACCTGTTGTAACAAGGGGGGTTATACCCATATAGTCAGTGGGACCTGGGTGATCAATTGCGTTGTATATAAGGGGTCCCAGACCAAAACACAATTCTTATTTTAAAACACACATTATTTGGATGAATTCAAAAGCACACTGAATGAAGGTGACCAGTGTTTTTAATATTCACTGTACCATTCAAGCAATCAATGTTAGAAAAATCAGACGTAAAATATACAAAATTCAATGCGCCCACAGTGAGGGGGAGGGGGAGGTGAAGGGAGGGGGATATATTTCACTAAATTATACATCACTAGTCAACATTCAAACAGCATTGAGCGTAAATCCACAATTCAAAACATAATTTGACATACATGACATACATGAAAAGCCATAGAAAATGACATATATCATAACAGAAATTTTGCACATAAAAGATACTCCTATAGTGATTGATATATCAAACTAGGGTTAGGTACTATACCTGGCAGATATTGGCAGCCATCGGCAACCCCAGTACACGGCCTATCCCTGCTGACGAGGGGTGATACCCCGAAACACGTGTCCAGGGATGGCGAAGACAGCGAAGATAGCAGAAGATCGAAAGATGATGCATCGCAAACACTTTACTACATTGACCAGAGTCCTTAGGGGCGACACCGCCCCTAAGGACTGTACCGCCGGTGTGTGGGTAGTGTGCGACCCCACCCCCATTTGTACCTTTGATCTGAGAACTGCAATCCATTCAGAGGATTATGTAATTTCTATTTTTAATGCATATACACTGGTTTGTGTTCTTTCTATTTTGGGCTTCTGTTAATTCTAATTTTCATGCAATAGCCTTACTAATATGTCTCGTGTATTATGTTTAGGCTTTCCTCTTTTAGGGTCAAACCTATAATAACTGATAAAATCCCACCAAAAGGAAAATAGCCATCACTAGTGTAAATATAAAAACACCCCCACAAACTAAACGCCATTCAAAGAAAGAAAAAAGAGTGAAAGTCATTTTTATTTCTTCTTGTAGGGGCAATACAAAGTAACTTTGTTATACAAGGTAGCAGCAAGGAAGACTGGGCTAAAATGATTCTACATGAGTTTTGTTGCTTAGGGATGTCACTAAAATATTGTTGTTTCTTACTTTTTTCAGTTTTGTAGTCTTTGGTCTAAAGATGCGGGTTTCAAAGAATGTTTTAGGTCTTATTTAATTGTTTTATAAACTGTAGAGAATCAGGAAATATCAAAGTCATATTTTATATTTGGCTGATTCTTTTACTGATCGGTAAAATGGCTAGATTCATAAGAATCTTTCCCAATATTGCATCATAGAAGCAGTGACCATTATTGTGAACAGAGTGCTGTCACCAAGCATCTGGATAGTGGTGAAAACCCGACACCAGACGTTTGGAAAACATGGAACGCAGTGTCACTTGGAATGCTGCTGCAAAAAGTTATTAGCAAGTTGAACAAAGATTGGAGTGATATTATTTGCATTTGCAGTGATTCAGCTACGTATATTGTAGGAAAGTAGGATCTGCTGTTATGGTTACCCCCCACTTTCTTGCTGGTGTTATGCTGTTTTCTGACTAGTCTGACTGGGCTCCTGCTAACGAGGACCCCAGTTACTGTGCTCTCTCTCTAAATTTGATAATGGTAAGTGCTTTGGTTCCTCCACAATTGGCTACTAGTATATTCTTGAAAGTCCCTAGTATATGGTACTGATGTACCCCAGGGGTCTTCCATGGGCTGCAGCATGTATTATGCCATCCAAGAGAGACCACTCAAACCTTATTTAAATATTTTAGCATTTGTATCGTGTGACAAATCATCCCCCCAGGGATCTCTCGGTGCTTTTGGCTACACAGTGCTGAGGGCTAGGACTAAATTGCGGATTTAGAACAGCCAGTTTTTTAACTGCTTCTTAAACTGCCCCAAGCTTGTGCAGGCGCGTACCTCATGAAGATGTGAGAAAGCGCGCCCTCCCATTTTGACTTTCCTAATTTTACAGGAACGTAGTAAATTAAGATTGCTAGATCTCAGAAAACGGGCAGGTATTTAGGGAACTAACTTCTTCCTTAGGTAGACCCGGCCAATCACCTGCTGTGCTTTAAACACCGACGTCAAGAGCTTAAACACTGCTCTCTTCCTTATGGCCAGTGTAGTTGTTGCAAAAGAGGTCGGGAGGGAGTACGTTCTGGTTTCTTGAGTACCAGTTGGGCTGCCGTATTTTGCACTAACTTTAGCCAAGATGCAAGGTCCTCCCTAATTCCTACTAGTAGTGCGTTCCCATAATCCAGTCTACTAACTAGTAGTGCCTGTACTAGGGTCTTTCTTGCCTCCAAGGAAAAATCTTCCTCAGCATCTGCATGATGCCAAAGCATTTGCCCGATACTGACTTCACTTGTTTCTCCATCGAAAGCTTACTATCAAACAGGATACCAAATTCCGTGCTTGAGTGGTTGGATTGGGCGCCTCCCCCAATTCCTCTGGCCACCAGTTCGACGACCATTATTCCGTCGCCTTTCCAAACAGAAGGATCTCAGTCTTTTTGGAGTTGAGCTGCAGAAAATTCTTGCTCATCCAAGCGGCAATTTTCAGCATGCAGGATTTAAACTTTGCTCTGGCTTCGATGGGTCCGCCGCCATAGGGATTATCACCTGCGTGTCATCCGCATACGAGATTGTCTCGAAACCGCAAGATCTCATGATGGTGGCCAGCGGTGCCACATAGATGTTGAATAATGTGGGGCTTAAGATGGAGCCCTGAGGGACCCCCTTGTCTACTGTGAGACATATGTGTCTAATTGGACACATTGTGCTCTATTGTTAAGAAAGCTCTGCAGCCACGTCTATGCCAAGCCTTCGACACCAATCTCCTGCAACCTGTCCAACAGGACACGATGAGAGATGGTGTCAAAGGCTGCCGATAGATCAAGGAGCACTAGCATGGTGGGTGTCCCTCTGTCCAGTGACATCCTGATCATATCCATGACCTCCACCAGTGCCGCCTCCGTGCTATGGGCTGCACGAAAACCTGATTGCAAGGGGTCCTATAACCCATACTGCTCCAGATATCCCGTAAGTTGTTTGTTTACCAATGTCTCCTTGACCTATCGAACTGCAAGGGAGGGGGAGATTGTTTTATCATTTTGAATCTCCGCCGGGTCTGCCAGAGCCTACTTCAGCAAAGGTTTTATATGCGCTTTATCCCTATTTCCTGGGAAATACGGCTGTAGCCAGGGAGATGTTACAAACCTCATCTAGCGACGGAGCTAAAATTGGGGCCATTGCAGCCTGTGGGAGTCGGAGCTTGCAACCCTCACCACAGGTATAAGTTTCCTTATATTTGAGGTCACTACACTTAACCTATGTCACCCTTATGTCAGGCTCTTTAGTCCTGAGGGCAGTGTGCTTGGTAACAAGTGTGAGGGTGCCCCTGAATGAACAGGGCACCCCTTCAAATCCTGGAGTTTATTTTCCAGGCTTTGCAAGTGCGGTCAGCCATTTAATACATATGGTGGACATCAAGTCAAGAGATATCGGACTATATATTGGCTGCAACGAAACCGGTCATGTTTGGTGTCAAATATGTTGGAATCCTACCTCCACACCAATTCCAGTGTTGGATGTAGGATCCCATGTACTGGGGGACTACCCTAGGGTGGCCCCCTGTATTCCCGGTACCAGCCTTTCAGAGTCTAACAGCAAGCTAGTGCTGCTGCCGACCACAGACCTGTTCCTGCTCTCCTGCTACTAAACTGAGCTCAAGCTTCAAGCAATCTTACTGCAGGACGAGTCCTTGCTGGAATAAAAGAAACAACTCTCAAAACACGGCGCGTGCAGTGCAACTCTTTATTGTTAATTTCTCAATTAAAACAGCAATGGTTAAACCCTTGAACTCCGCTCTCCCTCACAAGGCCAGTAGGAACTGGAAACACTTAGATACTGATAAACTTAACTACCTCCTTGGTAAGGAAAAACCTATGCTTACCAGTATAACTACTAAAGAGCTACCTACCATCAGTCGATGGTTGACAACAGCTTTGGATTTTTGTCTTCCAACTCAAAAAAATAAAACTCAAATCCATCATCCACCAGCACCATGGTTTACTGATGTTCTTCGTCAAGAAAAATCGAATTGTAAAAAATTGGAACGCATTTGGCGTTCCAAGTATAATGCTGACCAGAAATTAAAATATAAGGTAGCCCTTAAAGCCTATCATTCGTCTTGTGACATCGCCAGAGCCAACTTTGCCAATTCTACTATTCTTACGGCAAAAAATAGACCTAAGGTTTAAAATCGTTAAAGAGCTTTCAGGTGCATCTGCTGTACCTAAAGATCCTTGTTTGGACACTGCCCAATGTGAGGTTCTGGCCAATTTTTTCGTTGAGAAAATTGATAAAATTTATGACACTTTTAATTCTACTTCTGTTGTGTTACCTAATCCTGATCCAACCTTATGTTCTTCCGTTCTTGATACTACCCTTGGCTCCACATCCGCGTCTCCCCTTCTGCATGCCTGGGACCCTATCTCGCCTACACTTTTAAAAAAGTATCTTCGAGATATTAAATCCGGCTCCCCCCTTGACCCAATGCCTCCACAAGTCCTGAGCTCCCTGGATCCAGCTCTACTTCATATCATCTTGAAGGTTCTGAACGCGTCTTTAAATGAAGCTATCGTTCCCAATGAATGGAAACATGCTATGGTGGTTCCATTACTAAAAAAGGCCAATGCAGATCCCAACATCCCATCAAACTTCCGCCCTATTTCTTTGCTCTCATGTTTTTCCAAAATTTTGGAGAAACATGTCAATTCTCTACTTACCTCTCATGTTGACTCTTCCAATTTTCTTCATGGTTCTCAATCCGGGTTCAGGGCTGGTTTTTCCACTGAAACCACTCTTCTTGGTGTGTCGGAATCCATTAGACTAAAGGTGGACAACGGGGAGTCAGTGGCGCTCATATTACTTGATTTGAGTGCCGCATTTGACACCGTCTCCCATTCCATCATGTTGTCCACCTTGAAATCTGTGGGTGTCGGTGGGGCCGCCCTGGCCTGGATTGCTAACTTTCTTTCTGACCGCACGTTTCAAGTGTTCTCCCCTACATCTGTTTCATCAATCTTCCCCTCTAAACACGGTGTTCCACAAGGGTCTATTCTTAGCCCCCTCTTTTTTAATTTATATGTGAGACCCCTGGCCTTTCTGGCGGAACAGGCAGGTCTCACGATTTACTCTTACGCCGATGACACTCAAGTCATCTACTCACTCTCCACCAATAAAAATTATTCCTCTTCTTCTCTCCAAAATGGACTTCGACAAATATCTGCATGGATGCTTGATCATAAATTAAAACTAAATGGGGACAAAACAGAACTGCTTTTGTTTGGCCAAGACATCTCGCTATGGGGCCCACAACATTGGCCACCAGAGATGGGTCCTCTCCCTACCCCAACTACGACTGCTCGTAATCTTGGGGTCCTCCTTGACAATCAATTGTCCTTCAAGCAGCATGTCGTAAAAGTCTCCGCCACCTGTACTACCATCATCAGGTGGCTAAGGAAAATCACATGGATGCTGCCTGCTGACACCCTGAGGACGGTAGTCCAGGCTCTTGTCATCTCACGCCTGGACTACGGGAACATCTTACTCTTGGGTGCCTGTAAGGAGGTAACTAGGAAGTACCAGGTGGTACAAAATATGGCTGTTCGCCTCATTTGTAACCTTCCTGCTAGAACATCGACCTCGTCTCACATGCGCGAACTGCATTGGCTGCGTATTGAGAATAGGGTTAAATTCAAAGCTTTGTGTCTTATGCACAAAATCCTGACCGGAAAAGCCCCACACTACTTATCTGTTCTAGTACAACACTATGTCCCCTCTCGCACACTTAGGTCCTCCACCCAAAATAAAGTTAAAGTACCGCGTGTCAAGAGAGCTAAAATGGGAGGTCGGTCATTCTCCTTGTTAGCGCCCGTTCTTTGGAACTCCCTACCCTTATCTTTACGCTCTGAAATATGTTTTCTGACTTTCCGTAAGGGAATCAAGACCTGGTTATTTAATATGTAGGCTGCTGATCCGGTACTCCCTTCACCTTGTATACTTTCTGTCTGCTTTAGCGCCGGGAAACCTCCGGGTAGCTGTGCGCTTAATTAAGTGTAATTATAATAATAATAATAACTCTAAGGCAGTTTAATTAAATATGATGTTAAATCAATCACTCCCTAGTGCTGCAAGTGAATCGCGCTAGAAGCATAACCCAAACTTTAATGAATACCTTGCCGGTTGGCGAACATAAACTGAAAACAACTTTCCAATGCCCTCCGCTGATTTTAATCGTCCTGCCATGCAAGACTAAAGACCTTTACCACGATTGAAGTGATATTTTCCATTTCAGGTTACACTGTGCCCTCATGCCTTGATGAAAATCCAGTGAATCACCGCAGGGATTAGAAACACGTCCGCTACTTTCACACGTTTTTTCCACATAAGGCAAATAGAAAATTCTAAATCTCCGGTGAGGGTAGGCAATCCAAAATGTACCCCTCGGAGAATTAATTTTCCCATGTGGCTGCAGTTCCCAAAAAACGTGCCTATTGTTAGGATAGTGAGGAATTGCAAATAATTGTGTATCGCTGGTGTAATTTTATGAATTTTGTCAATCACCATTCATGTAAACACGATTGCACTTTTATGTTTGTTTATTCACACATTATTGATGTATGTCAATTACGGTGAACAGACATAATATCGACCTCAAAAATATCTACTGGACATAATATCGAGGTAAAAATATAGACTAGACAAAATATCGACCAGACATAATATAGACTACAAAAATATCGATTACTATCGATATTAATAGCCAAAATATCGAATCAAAAATATAGACTAGACATAATATCGACTAGATAGAATATAGACAACAAAAATATCGAAAATAAGGTAAGTGTTTTATAATTTGTAATAATTGTGTAATATGAATCGGTTGTGGGTTTACAGGGGAATAGGGTGGGAAGTAATTTAAATATAATTAATTAAATCTGTAATATAATAGTAATTGTTAATTAATTAAAATATAATTGGTAATTAATAATAATTGATTAATTGATCAATAATTACATTTTCGTAAAATATTTTCTGTAGCGGGTTGTGGGTTTATAGGGGAATAGGGTGGGAAGTAATTTAAATATAATTAATTAAATCTGTAATATAATAGTAATTGTTAATTAATTAAAATATAATTGGTAATTAATAATAATTGATTAATTGATCAATAATTACATTTTCGTAAAATATTTTCTGTAGCGGGTTGTGGGTTTATAGGGGAATAGGGTGGGAAGTAATTTAAATATAATTAATTAAATCTGTAATATAATAGTAATTGTTAATTAATTGTTAATTAATTAAAATATAATTGGTAATTAATAATAATTGATTGATCAATAATTACATTTTCGTAAAATATTTTATGTAGCGGGTTGTGGGTTTATAGGGGAATAGGCTGGGAAGTAGTTTAAATTTAATTAATTAAATATGTAAATTAATAATAATTGTTAATTATTATTTGGTAAATAATTAAAATATAATTGGTAATTATAAATATTTAAAGAATAAATAATAATTAGTAAATTAATTTCTGTAGTGGGTTGTGAGTTTATAGGGGGATAGGGTGGGGAGTAATTTAATAATAACTAATTAAATATGTTAATTAATTAAATTTGTTAATTGATTAATAATTGACCATTAAATAAAATTTACTTTGTAAATAAAAGTAATTGGTTTTGGAAATTAAATTTAAGTTTTGGGTTTTTGGGTAAAGGGGTATTTTTAGGGTTCAGGGTCAGTTTTCAGTTTTTGGGTAAAGGGGTATTTTTAGGGTTCAGGGTCAGTTTTCAGTTTTTGGGTACAGGGGTATTTTTAGGGTTCAGGGTCAGTTTTCAGTTTTTGGGGTAAAGGGGTATTTTTAGGGTTCAGGGTCAGTTTTCCGTTTTTGAGTAAAGGGGTATTTTTAGGGTTCAGGGTCAGTTTTCAGTTTTTGGGGTAAAGGGGTATTTTTAGGGTTCAGGGTCAGTTTTCAGTTTTTGGGTAAAGGGGTATTTTTAGGGTTCAGGGTCAGTTTTCAGTTTTTGGGTAAAGGGGTATTTTTAGGGTTCAGGGTCAGTTTTCAGTTTTTGGGTAAAGGGGTATTTTTAGGGTTCAGGGTCAGTTTTGGGGTTTTGGGGTACAGGGGTACTTTGTAAATAAAGTAAAATAAAGTAAAATTACATTTAAATTAAATTAATTAAATAAAATTAAATTATATTATAATAATTTTCATTAATTTATATTCAAAAAATTATTATATACTTACCAATACTTACGTTGTAATGGTATGCGTTGTAAAGGTATATGCGTTGTAAAATCTTGCGTTATAAATGTATGCGTTGTAAAAGTTTTTGCGTTGTAAAAGTTTCGTTGTAATGGTAGGCGTTGTAAAAGTATGCGTTGTAACGTCATACATCCCTGGAGTGGGAATAGTAATTTTAACCCGTATGCTATCCAGCGCTTTCCCTACTGTTGAACCCACTGGAGTGGGAATAGTAAATTTTACCTCTACGCTATCCAACACTTTTGCTAATGTTGAACTCACTATAGTTGTAACAATACATTTTAACCATTTTCTATGCTACGCTAAAAATGTTATATATGTTTATTTAATAATATGTTTTTATATATATATATATATATATATGTGTGTTCTTTTTGGTGATATAATTTTTTAAATTATATTAATTATTTATTAATACTACATTTATTTAATAATTCTAAGTTTATATTAAATATATTTATTACTATATTAGTTTTAACTTAATTTTAAAACATTTAAAAAAATCGATATTTTGACTGTCTATATTTTTGTAAGTCGATATTTTGGAGTCGATATTTTGGTACTTACCTGTTTGAAGATAGGGAGTCGATATTTTGTCTCGATATTTTTGACTCGATATTTTTGTATCTCGATTTTTGTGAGGTCGATATTATGTCAGTGATCCGTCAATTACGTGTTAAGTATTCGAAATGTATCATAACTCAGACATGAATCAAATGTCTATACGAAATATGTTTAAATTCATTACGGAAGAAATTTAATTTTCACAGTGAAAGCCTATGAACCAATCTGTTGTTTCTTTTTCTCTGCCTAAATAAATAGCGGTACCTTGTTTTTGTACTACTAAACTGAGCTTGAGCAGGGGAAGGCAGAACCATAGGTTTCCTGCCACTGGGAGATGTGACCACCTTTCAGACAGGACTTAGTGTATTGAGCTGGGATGAGGGTGTTTGCCAGTGCCACCAGACTGCTTGAAGGGCATATTTGGTGCCCTCCTTGCATACTACAGTTTAAGCCAGTTCAGGGAGCCTCAGGCTCCAGCTCTGGCATGAAACTGGTCAAAGGACATGGGAGTATCCTCTCCTATGTCCAGCCCATCCTCTGGGAGGGATCCCTGAATCGTCCTAACTTTTTCCCTAGGGTACTTAAGGGCTTAACTGTGGGTGGCTCTTCAGATTCGTTGTGGGACAAGATTCATACTCCAAACCACTTCAACTTTGGCCGTCTGGGCACTTTGGACTCTGCTGGACTCCACCTGGAAATGAGACTGCACCAAGGAAGGCTCCTGCTGCTCCTGGTCTCGCTGGTCTACCAGTCTTCTTCATTGTCTGTGCTTCATCCAGGTTTCTCTCACAGCCTGTGGGCATCGAGGACATCTGAAGTAATCTCCCTTGGAGTGAAGGCGTCACTCCCCTGCATCTGCAGGCACCACAATGAAGCCAATGAAGCTGTCCGGTCTGCTGCTCCTGACATCCCACAGGCTCCGAAAGGCTCAGCAACACAGGTTCTGGTTCTGCAACTCCCTTGAGGTCTGAACTGTCCTCTCCGCAAATTTGAGGTCAGTATCCCTCGTTGGACCCGCTGGAACAGAACCCCTGTGCACTGTGTCGACTTGCCATAGCCAAGGCTTATTGAGTCTCCTCTCCAGAGATCTTCAGGCTACAATAATCTCCAGCATCTCTTCCTACCAAGGTCTCCATCCTCGCCACATCCTCTGTACTGTGGGCCTGCATCTTTAGTGAGGTGCTTGAGGTCCTCTTATGACTCCTGTGCCTTCGGCTTTCTGGGTCCTCTTGAGGTTCTTCTCTGGCTACAGTGGGCTCCACTGCTTGCTCGGGCCTGGTCTGTCCCTCCTGCAATTGGTGAGTCCCTTGGACCTCACTGGTCCCAACGCTGCACCTTATTCGTTTGCCATGTCTGTTGCTGCTGCCACGGCTTGTTGGTGCTCTTGCCAGACACCGACCCGCTGGTTCTTGACTTCCGACATGGGAAAGCTTGTGAACAGCTCCTCGTCATCCACAGCATTGCCTGGTCCTCACAGCTGCAGCGACAAGGTCACTGTCATCACTCCTGCATCTTCTGTCATTGGTGGTCATTCAATCAATCAATCAATCAGTACATTTGTAGAGCATACAACCCACCTGTGAGGGTCTCAAGGCTCTAGGGGGGGAGGAGGTGCTGCTACTGCTCGAACAGCCAGGTCTTGAGCAGTCTCCTGAAGGCTAGCAGGTCCTGGGTCTGTTGTAGGTGGATGGGGAGGGTGTTCCAGGTTTTTGCGGCCAGATGGGAGAACATTCTGTCACCGGCGGTGGCTCGACGGATGCGGGGGACGGTGGCGAGGGCGAGGTCAGCGGAGCGTAGCTGGCGGTTCGGGGTGTAGAAGGTGAGTCGTTCATTGAGGTACGATGGTCCGGTGTTGTGGAGAGCTCTCTGGGTGTGGGTGAGGTGCTTGAAGGTGTTCCTCTTGTTGACTGGGAGCCAGTGAAGGTCTTTCAGGTGGCCTGTGATGTGTCTGTGGCGGGTGATGTCGAGGATGAGGCGAGCAGAGGTGTTCTGTATGCTTTGTAGTCATTACTGGAGTTTGGCTGATGTTCTTACGTAGAGAGGGTTTCTGTAGTCCAGTCTGCTGGTGAAGGGCCTGGGTGACACTCCTTCTGGTGCCGGTGGGGATCCATCTGTAGCTCTTGCGTAGCAGTCAGAGGGTGTTGAAGTAGGAGGAGGAGACAGCGTTCACTTGCTGGGTCATTGATAGAACAGAGTCCAGGATGACTCCCAGGTTGCGTGCGTGGTTAGTGGGCGTCGGTGCAGCCCCCAGTGTGGCCGGCCTCCATGAGTTGTCCCAATCGGAGGGGCTGGATCAGATGATGTGGACCTCCGTCTTGCCTGAGTTCAGTTTCAGGCGGCTGATCATCATCCATTCGGCGATGGCCTTCATTCCTTCGTGGAGGTTGGATTTGGTGGTGGTGGGGACCTTGGTGAGGGAGAGGATCAGCTGGGTGTCGTCGGCGTATGAGACTATGTTGAGGGTTTGTGATCTGGCAATATTGGTGAGCGATGCCATGTAGATGTTGAAAAGTGTTGGGCTGAGGGACGATCCTTGGGGTATGCCGCTGATGATCTTGGAGACTTTGGAGCGGAATGGGGGGAGGCGGACCCTCTGGGTTCTGCCGGTGAGGAAAGAGGTGGTCCAGTCCAGTGCTTTGTCACTGATCCCTGCATTGTGGAGGCGTGTGCGGAGGGTGTGGTGGCAGACTGTGTCTAAGGCAGCCGAGAGGTCCAGGAGGATGAGGGCCACGGTTTCCCTGTTGTCCATCATGGCCCTGATGTCGTCGATTGCGGCGATGAGGGCTGTTTCGGTGCTGTGATTGCTTCTGAAGCCGGATTGGGCGCGTCCAGGATGTTGTTCTTTTCGAGGACAGAGGTCAGTTGCCTGTTGACTATCTTCTCGATGACTTTTGCTGGGAAATGGAGGAGGGAGATGCGCCGGAACTTCCTGAGGTCCTTGGGGTCAGCTTTGGGTTTCTTGAGTAGGGCGTTGATCTCGGCGTGCTTCCAGCTCTCCAGGAAGGTGGCGGTCTCGAAGAAGCTGTTAATAATTTTGCGGAGATGGGGTGCGATAGTGGAGCTTGCTTTGTTGAAGATGTGGTGCGGGCAGGGGTCGGATGGTGAACCAGAGTGGATGGTGTTCGTGGTTTTGATGGTGTCTTCGTCGTTGACGTGGTTGCAGGAAAGTAGGAGGTCGATGTTGATGTGGCTGGGGGACGGTGGGTCTCAGGTGTCTGTCAGTCGGGGAGGCCTAGTTGCTGAAGCTGTCCTGGATGTCTGCGATCTTGCGATGTCGTTGGAGCTGGGGTTGGAGAGCTCCTTCACAATGTTGAAGAGCTCTTTGCTGTTGTGTGCGTTGTTGTCAATGCGCTCTTTGAAGAATGTCCTTTTGGCGGTACGGATGAGTTGGTGGTGTCTGCGGGTGGCGTTCTTGTAGGCTGTGTTGCTGTCTGGTGGTGGTGCCACTTCTTGAGCCTACGGCAGGCCTGCTTGGATGCCTGGAGGTCAGCGGTGAACCAGATGGTTTTCTGTCGGCACATCTGATCAAGGGTTTCTTGATCGGGGTGAGAGTGTTGGCGCAGTCATTGATCCATTGCCTGAGTTTGAGGGCGGCAGAGTCGGTGTTGGGCGAGGGAGGTGACTAGCTGGTCTTCGGCGACTTTGCTCCAGCTGCGGGGGGGGGGCAGGGGGGGCCCGTTGTGTGCGGAGATGTGTTGTCGGCTTCTCGAAGGGGAAGTGGATGCAACGGTGGTAAGTCCAGTGGAGTTCGGTGGTGTGGCTGAAGTTGATGTGGTTGCTGGCTGAGAAGATGGGGTCGAGCATGTGTCCGGCGGAGTGGGTGGGAGTCGTGACGAGCTGTTTGAGTCAAACATTGGCAAGGTTTTCGAGCAGGGTGGTGGGTTTGCTGTTGTTGGTGTTCTTGAGGTGGAAGTTCAGGTCTCCGAGGAGGATGTGGTCTGTGGACGCAAGGGCCTGCATGCTCATTAAGTCGGCGATGGAGTCGCAGAACTGTGGCCGGGTACCGGGTAGTCTGTAGATTAGGGCTTTTTCTGAGGGTGGTTTTGGGGTCAGTGTGGATCTGGAAGTGCAGGTGTTCTTCGGTGATAAGAGTGTCGTTGGTGCTGGTTGTGATTCTGAGGGTGCTTCTGTGGACAATGGTGATACCTCCTCCTGTTCCGTTGGTGTGGTCCTTGTAGCTGTCAATGATGGCTATGGCGATGTCGGCTACCGAGGGGTTCATCCAGGTCTCCGTCAGGAAGGCGATGTCTGGGGAGGTGGAGTCTAGCAGTTCCACCAGGAGAATGGTCCATAGGTCATCCTCGGGGTGGCCTGGAAGCAGGTGTGGGATCGGCTGGCGTTGAGTGCGTGGAGGCTGCTTGCGTCATAGTGGAAACGCGTGTCACGACGATCACGGGGGCCAGGGGCTCTGGCGCTGGGCGCGGTCCAGGAGCAGACTGGCGCAGACGGGCTTGCCTCAGGCACGCCTTCGGCGTGCCAGTATCACAGCCACACAGCGGCCGCCATTATAAGGGGAGTCTGTGGTCTTCCATGTCTCCTGGGGGAAACAACCATTACAACGCGGGTTTTACCAATTCGACAAATTAAAATTTTTCGGGAGTTTTCACTCTCATGATAAGCCGAAAACAGCACAAGACTCTTCTGAGATTTTAAAATATTTTTCCTTCCTGCCTTCGATTATTTTCTACAAAATTCAAGGTACTGTAACTTCAATTTTAAAACGATTTAACTTACTTAAGCTTTCTTAAGCTTTGGATGGATCGGTTATGTTTGACTGTGCCTCTAAGTTCCAGCGCGTGAGGGAACCTTGCTGAGTCTGCTTCACGTCATCAGCTCTTCCTGCTGTGCGTTTTGTGCATGGGGTGGGGGTTACTTATATAGGGTTTAGGGCAGTTTTAAAATAGTGTGGTAATGTTTGTTTGTGTTTTTTTAAAACGTTTTAGTGTGTGTTGTGGTGTTGTGTTTATTTAGTGTAGTGTATTAGGGAGGGTAGTGTAGTGTTTATGTAGTGTAGTGATTTAGGTTTTAGGGTAGTGTAGTGTTGTAGTGTATGTTTATTGTAGTGTATTAGGGTTTAGGGTAGTGTAGGGGTGGGAGTAGTGTGGGTAGCGTAGTAGTGTTTTAGGGTTTAGGCTAGTGTAGGGGTGGGAGTAGTGTGGGTAGCGTAGTAGTGTGTTAGGGTTTAGGGTAGTGTAAGGGTGGGAGTAGTGTGGGTAGCGTAGTAGTGTTTTAGGGTTTAGGGTAGTGTAAGGGTGGGAGTAGTGTGGGTAGCGTAGTAGTGTTTTAGGGTTTAGGGTAGTGTAAGGGTGGGAGTAGTGTGGGTAGCGTAGTAGTATTTTAGGGTTTAGGGTAGTGTAGGGGTGGGAGTAGTGTGGGTAGCATAGTAGTGTTTTAGGGTTTAGGGTAGTGTAGGGGTGGGAGTAGTGTGGGTAGCGTAGTAGTGTTTTAGGGTTTAGGGTAGTGTAAGGGTGGGAGTAGTGGGGGTAGCGTAGTAGTGTTTTAGGGTTTAGGGTAGTGTAGGGGTGGGAGTAGTGGGGGTAGCGTAGTAGTGTTTTAGGGTTTAGGGTAGTGTAGGGGTGGGAGTAGTGGGGGTAGCGTAGTAGTGTTTTAGGGTTTAGGGTAGTGTAAGGGTGGGAGTAGTGTGGGTAGCGTAGTAGTGTTTTAGGGTTTAGGGTAGTGTAAGGGTGGGAGTAGTGTGGGTAGCGTAATAGTGTTTTAGGGTTTAGGGTAGTGTAGGGGTGGGAGTAGTGTGGGTAACGTAGTAGTGGTTTAGGGTAGTGTAGGGGTGGGAGTAGTGTGGGTAGCATAGTAATGTTTTAGGGTTTAGGGTAGTGTAGGGGTGGGAGTAGTGTGGGTAGTGTAGTAGTGTTTTAGGGTTTAGGGTAGTGTAGGGGTGGGAGTAGTGTGGGTAGCGTAGTAGTGTTTTAGGGTTTAGGGTAGTGTAAGGGTGGGAGTAGTGTGGGTAGTGTGGGTAGTGTAGTAGTGTGGTAGTGTTTTTGGGTTGGGGTAGTGTAAGGGTGGGAGTAGTTTGTTGTGTAGGTGTAGGGATAGAGATGTAACTTACCTTGCATACTTTTACCATAAGTATAGCTTTACCACGCATGCCTTTGCGTTGTAATGGCATGCGTGGTAAAAGCATACTCGTGGTAAAAGTATGCGATGTAATGGCATGCGATGTCATTGTCATCACGTTGTATTACCCGCGTTGTAATGGTATGCGTGGTATTAGAATGCGATGTAATGACATACATCCGTCTCCTGGTCACTCATGAGTGGCAAAGACTCGGTCCCCTCTGCTTGCAGGTTCTTCTCTTCAAGAATCCATCCTTGGATTTCACCAGACTCTTTCACCTGGTTTGCCAGTGGCATCTCTTCTGAAGACCTTCATTGTGGTCTACATTGGTTTCTGATGTCATCTCGCACCTCTGCACCCGGCTTCCCTGTGGTAGGTATTCTGGCTCCTGTGGTATCCATGGATGGGGTGAGTCTCCTACCTTCTGTCTTCCACAAGGTTTCTTCAGGGTAACTGAGAAGGGCCCTTCTTCTTAAACTGCAACCGCGACTTTCCAATTGACTTACATTGAGTACGCAGCTCTGTTTCCACTACACACACAGCCTCCTTGAGGTTCCTGGGTGTATGCCTCAGGTGGTTCCTTGTGTCCCCAGCTTTTCTGAGTCTTCTGGTCTAAGTCTTGACTTAAGTCGCAGTTCGCATTCGACTTCGTTAGTGTATGGTTTGGTCTCCCCCTGGAAACCACTGTGTATTTGTGCTTACTTACCTGTTTACATTTGAAGTATTGAATGTATTGTTATATCTCCAGGTAGGAGATATACAAATGTGTTAGTGAGTATGCATGTTCAATACACTTATTTTTATAACTACACTGTGTGGTTCTTTTTCGTTTAACTTCCACTATATGATTAGTTCTGGTAAAACAAGCAGTTTAACACTTCTTCTGGACTAAGCCTGACGGCTGCTCTCCACAGCTACCACTTAGACAGCTTTCTATGGTTGTCTAAGACCACTAATATCTCAATAAGGGTTGTCTGGATTAGTGTAAGGTACTTCACTTAAATGTGTGCACCACATACTAAGCCAGCCTCCTATATAGATGAAAAAGTTGTGTGCTGACCTCTCAAAATCGATACCTGAGCTGAAGTGCTTTCCTGTAAGAGATCCTTGCTACTTGCCAGATGGTATGCTGAAAGCATGTTTATAATCTTCAGAGTTAATTAAGAATGCTATTGACTTTGTAGTCCATTCTGGTGCACTGTTTCGTTATGCGCGGGTACTGAAGTGCAAATATTTCCTGCTTTGTGTGGCATCAAAGAAACAGTCATCCCAACTCTGTCATTTAGCCAGTGGTTCTCAATCCTAGAGCCCGTGAATGCTATGTTATCTATGGGGCAACCTTTCACAGAATTTTTTTTAGTGATGATACCAAAGGAAAGAAGTGTGAGCATCTTCGGCCACATATTGATAGTGATGTGAAAAAAGTACACTCTACCGCTTTCATAGATTTTTACAGGAAAATATATTGCTGTAGTGAACATAATCAAAAAACACAGTCTGAAAACACCCTTTTCTACCAAGAGTTCAGCGTAATTGGTGTAGATGTGATACATCTCCTTGAGAGTAGGCTTGGTGACACTTATAGTGACTTTGGCACTGCAACATGTTCATGTTAGAATGCTTGCTACTTGGTAAGCTAAGAAATATTGAGGAGCAATCCAGGACATTTTATTTTACAATGCATGAGAAATGGCTTGCAATGATGCATAGGAATGTCCCTTCACCAACCATGTCATTTGAAGTCAATGAAGCCTCACTGTGGTACTTTGCACAAGTTCTAGATTCCTTTCGTAAAGGGTAATTTCCTCCAGACTTTGAAAGGTATTGCTTCATTTTTTACCACTTCAATAACTCTAAAGGCATAGGCGGCCAGTTCAACGCATATGTTTCAGAACCTTTCCCAGAGAATCACAATCTTCAGGTGCACCAGCATTGGCATGGAAAGCTATGCCAGTGGCCAGAGTTAGCAAATTGTGTACTGGCTGTTTTGACATTACCCGTCTCAAGGGCCGATGTTGACAGGGCCTTTTCACAGATAAAAGTTTACATTGGAAGGGAAGAGTGGGCGTGCATGACCAAAGAATCACTGAAGACGTTTTGTTCTGATGTACTACAATAAGTTTGATTTGCAAAAATGTTTTTGGGCCTCCTATACACGGTACCTACACTGCCTATATACCATGCACTATCAGTGCAGAAAGCAAGCAATAATAAAAGCAAAACGTTCCATAAATCTCGAAGAAACACTGTTTCTATTGTTTTTAATGGTAAGAAAACCACTGATAACCACAGTTGTTTTTAAGGTATCGAAATCACTGGAATACACTGAAAAATCCCCACCAGAATTTTACCAGAAATAGAAACTGAAAACAGCGAAGCTTAATCATGTCATACTACAAACTGTGATGTTTTAATAGCATCTTCTCTCAGGCTCTATGATATTCGATCACACTTTATGTATTCTTTTTTGCTATGGAGTTAGCAGTTCCTCTTTTTTCTCCCTCTTTCCTTGTGATTATTTTTTATCTTTATTATTCATTTCTATTGACCCACACCTTTACTGCCTTATAATGGGTATTTTTGTGTATTATTGGCAGAGGTGCCTTATTCGAGACCTGTTAATTAAGCCCCTGCACGTTTTTATAGACCAGGTTATGTTTACCATTCCAAAATGACCAACACTTTTTCATATACAATCCACCCTCTCGCAGTAGTTCTTTCTTCATGCTCTTGATCCTATATGGGCCACAAGCGCAATTCACTTTCACTATACTCATGCGGACTGGTCCTTCAGGCATTGGATACTAGAGGTAAGACTCAGTCCATCTTTCGGTATGCAAGTAGTTAGTTTACAGCACTCACTTTGTAATTATTTCTCCCATAATGTATACTTTGAATCATATAAGTGTATGATGTGGAATCACAGTACAGCTTATAAAGTCCTTCTGTATGTAGATACAGCATTGGCATTTTTCACTTGAACGATATGGGTATAAACCTTCCCATTCCTTACATACTGATCAGTTCACTCTCTGGGTGCCGTCCCTGACCGATTGTATTTCAGATTGTTGAATCTGGCCACTCTCGCTATGGTTCGTGCCTACATTCTCTATGTTATGTTATGTTATGTTAAGGCCGTACTTTTAGAGCGCACGGCTGCCCAAAAGGGCGTCCCGGCGCTTTGGCAAAGAGGCCTGAGATCTACAAACACAAAGGGAAACGGCACTGTTGTCACAAAAACTACACAGAGAAGAGCAGAGTCTTCAGCTCTTTCCTGAAAGCCAGGAGGTTCGTAGCTTTGCGTAGAGGGAGAGGGAGCTCGTTCCAGCATCGGGCTGCCGCAAATTGAAAGGATCGTTCTCCCATCCGAACACGCTTAGCCGGGGGCACCTCCAATTTAGCCAAATCGGCAGATCGTAACACCCTCCGCGGCACAAAGAAAGCAATCCGCTTCCTAATATAGTTGGGACCGATAGAATGAAGGGCTTTGAAGGCCAGCGTAAGAATTTTAAATCTGATTCTCTTCGAAATAGGCAGCCAATGCAGCCTATTCAGAAGCAGTTGTGCGCTGGCTCTCCTTGGCAAGCCGAAGATAGCTCTGGCCGCCGAGTTTTGGACAATTTGCAGTCTGGCCAAAAGATACTTGGGCAGACCTGCAAAGAGCGCATTAGCGTAATCTAACCTAGATCCCACTAACGCCTGGACTACTGTCTTCCGGTATTGTAGGGACAGCAGAGGAAGAAACTTCCTCAGCATCTTGAGGATGCCAAAACATTTCCCGGATATCCCCATGATATGGGGGCTAAAAGAGAGAGCATCATCAAACATCACTCCCAGATTTTTCACTTGGGACGATGATTTCTCAGGGGGAAACATATCCTGGGGCCACCAGGACTTCCAGTCCGGATCAGGAGCACAGCCGAAGAAAAGCAACTCAGATTTATCCGAGTTGCACTTCAGGCTGTGTCTCAGAAACCACGCAAAGACTGCGCTCAAACAGCCCTTAATCCTGTCGCCGTCAAAAGCCTCACCTTTGCTGCAGGTGAACAAAAGCTGGGTGTCATCAGCGTATGAGATGACCCGGGCCCCATAAGCCTCCGCTACAAGCGCCAGAGGGGCCATATAGATATTAAATATGGTGGGGCTCAGAATGGACCCTTGAGGAACCCCAACCTCTAGCGCTTGCATTTCGGCGGAGAACGGGGGAGCCCAGATCACCTGCCGGCGGTCCGATAGGAAAGAGTGGAACCAGTCCAACACCGTCCCCCGCAAGCCGATCTCCCTGAGTCTTAAAAGGAGACCAGCATGAGGGACGGTGTCAAAGGCCGCCGACAAGTCCAACAGGACTAACATAGCCTTACCCCCACGATCGAGCGTCTCCCTGATGGCGTCGGTCACCTCCACGAGGGCCGTCTCCGTGCTGTAGTTCGCACGGAAACCAGATTGAGAGTCATGCAGAATGTTATTCTTCTCAATAAAGGTGGTAAGTGTGAGTTGAACATGCTTCTCAACTACCTTCGCCAGAGCAGGGAGGAGGGAGATCGGTCTATAGTTAGCCAACTGCAGCGGGTCTAACTGAGGCTTTTTGATAAGCGGCAGAATAAGTGCATGTTTCCACTCCCGCGGCACCACTCCGGAACTCAAAGATAGATTGAGCAGGGGGTTCAGCAAGTTGTTAAGTGCCGGAGCCACCCCGCCCAAACATCTTGCTGGACATACGTCCAGAGGCGAGCCAGATTGAAGCCGGGTCAGTAGCTCCAGGGAGGTTGCGCAAGTCATTTGCGGAAAGACCGATAGTATGGGTACACTTTTTTTAACACCCATGTTATGCTTTGAAAGATATGGGTGCCTTGTTCATTATTGGTACACATATGGTTGTTCTTATTGTTTTACGTGGTAAGGGTCCTGACCCATAAACTAATATGTAGCATGTGACATGCTTAATTTGAACCTTCGCTGGACTGTTCACATGAGACACAGGTTCAAGACTGATTTGCATATAGCTGGGTCTGAACTAAGGTGGTGAAGTGAGCTAAAAAACCATGATGGATCCAACCCAGATCCAACCCAGATATGTGAGTGTCTGAAAAGTTTCAGCGCTCCGTCCATCATCTCCTTGTGTTTGCTTTGTTCGCCCTAAGTTGGCAGGGTATGCCCAGACGTGGGTCCCTTGCTCACTTTGCCACTGGATTCAAGATAGTCTGGCTGATGAGGGCGTGTTACCCCAAAACCAATCTCATGATGCTTGTTTCCGGTTCAGGTATGCATATAATTATATCAACACAATTAGTAGCTCGACGCGCATTTCGGCGTTAGAGGAACGCCTTCTTCAGGAGCCACAAATGATGCTGCAATAAAGAAATATAAAAAGAAAAACATATATCATATTTCATTCTACCAAATCGTAATTAAACAATTAAAAACAAATTACAGATATATGTTTTTCTTTTTATATTTCTTTATTGCAGCATCATTTGTGTCTCCTGAAGAAGGCGTTCCTCTAATGCCGAAACGCGCGTCGAGCTACTAATTGTGTTGATATAATTATATGCTTTTTTAGCTGTGTAAATCGTTGTCTTTTAATTACAATGTTTTAATCTTTTTTGTAACAATTATTGTATAATTTGTTTTTATAAATTATGATAAATGTACATTAAAATATAAGTTTTTTAATAGTGTGATTTTGTATGTTCTCTTTCCTTACAACCCTTCTTGTATTTTATTGTTATTATTGCCTAGGAATGTTACTAGCAACCAGTTTTTCCCTGTCCTAGGAATTAGATTATTTCTGAATCAGGGGGCCCTTGTTGCTCTCCCAATTAGATAATTACACACACAACTATATAAGCATGACCGTGTGCATTACTTGTGACTATTGTGACGTGCATTTGTGCAGTTTCTGTTCCCTGAATTATTCTTTTTTTTTTCTCCCTTTCGTCCTTACTTCTACAGGGTTTAACCATTTTTTAGTACTATTTTCTTTAAACTCATGTAATCAGACATATATCCCTTATTTACTGATGATGATCCTTTACTGATTATGGATAGAAACATTGTCAACCTTAAAACACTCTGACCCTATGAATGTGTTTATTTAGCTTTTGGGTGCAGCAGTGTTCTGTTCTATAAAAATGTGACACCTATTGTATACATTATTAATTGTCACTTAATGTTTGTTGCCTGTTGTTTTACATGCTTTACACACCTGTTGAGATTTAACCCGGAGGGGGTTATCTTCTATATTTTACTGTGTAATTTTGGAATAAAAATATTACTACACGTCCAATTGGACAAATCTTGGATACTATTTTTCTCTCCAGAGTTCTGGTTCTTATCTGATTACGTAGGGACCCATCTTACTTACAATACAGATTACCCATTGTCCCAATTAATGCTTGGGTTCCCCCTGTGTTTACTTATACTATATTTAAAATGCATTGTGACCTGTGAAACTATGACACACAGCCAGGATGCCCTGCACTACACCCATAACCATCACCACTACCAGCACCACACTCCCCACCACCACGACACTCACCATCACAACATCCACAACCTCATCCAAACACACTTGAGGCAAACACACACCACCATCCAAACAAACATCACTGAAACGCAAATGCTCAGACAAACACACCAGTCAACCAAAAACCAAATAAACCCAAACCCTCTGACAGGCACACACCATCTCCCAAACAAACACCACAAAAAACACACCCAGAGCCACAAACACAATTATCACAATCCAAGACTACATCCATATTACAGCACACCCCCAAAGACAAACTCAAAGGCATAACCACACCATACTTTAGAAACATATCCAGCCACACATCACACACACTTACCCACACAACACACACACTCGCCCACAACCATTGCAGCAGCTCATACACCCTCTACTTCCCACACACCTACTACACCTACTCCCTCTAACCTTCCTCCTCCCTCCCAAACCACCCCTACTCCTCCCACAAAACCTGAAGAAAAGGCCCACTTCTCTTACCTGTTGGTAAAATGAAGTGCGTGGCTTCTACCTTGGGGGTCGATTACGATTTGGGACTCTCCTTTCTGACCAACTCGGTCACGTTACACAACGAGCGATTACAATGGCAGGGAATCGTTCGGACTGTCCGATTCGGATCCGAAAGGCATTCGGAGTAACCGAGTTGGACAGAGTCGAATGGTAGTGGTCTACAAATTGCGTGCCAACCGAGCGATTACGATGTCAGATTCAGGCAGCCTTTACGAATCAGTTTTTGACCATATCAGCTGTGGGTATCTGACTTTCGGGGCCTGTAGCAGCCCCCTCCCCCCACACCTGGGCCCTTCCAAATCAGGCCCGTGGGGGGGTACCCATAGTTCTCCCCTACCCATGCATGCACAGGGTGCCCACCACCGGGTGCACGGTTTTCCCCACGGTTCCCCCCCTTTTTCAATGGATGTCTGTGTTCTCGTTCTGAACAGAGGCTCCCATTGAAGTTAATGGGAGTCCAATCAAATCGTATCCGGATCCATCCGGATGCATCAAAATTGCTCGGTTGGAATCCTTCCAGCCGAGTCGTTCGGAAAGCATTCGATTGGAATGCCTCCTAACGACATCGTATTTGACCCCTTAATGTTCATGGAGTGACATATGCCCTTTGGCAGAAGGTCATTTGTGTTCCAATGACTATGGAGGCAAGACTCATATATGGGTTTGGAACCACACCTTTTAGGCCTACTACTATTGTTTATATTTATGGTATTGCCTTTTTGAAAGTTCTTAATTTTAATTGAGAATATTATCTAATTGTGATATACATTGTACATACATTACATTGTATACATTGTAATTTTGCTTGCAAGTAGGCGAACAGAAACCCATTGTTAATGATGTACTTGTAATTCAGCCAATTCAAAGCTGAGTATACACTTCATATAATTAGAAGTGTTAGATGATCCAGGATATTTTGCTCTTATTATTCAGTTCCAATGTGGTCTGGATCAATTATTTGATAACACTTCTGATCTAACATATTGATAATCTTAACTGCACATACCCTGTAATGCCATGCAAAAGAGCTAATATTCTACACTACTTCAGTAGTTCCCACTTCAACTGCTGATAGGACAGCAGTAACAACAGATGCACAGGCTCTGTCTGCACTGATTAGCATTTTCATGGGCATACATGTGTCAATATGATATTCCAAATAAGTCTAAGACTAATTGTTGTGTTGTTCCTATAAACCTATATAGGATCTGCGCTTTTAGACAACATACACTGTAGTATTGGTGGTCCAGACTGATTCTAAACACCCCCACTGGGTATGTTAGCCTCTATACCAGCTAGCTCAAAGTGCCACTAGAAACCCCTCTTACCAAGGAGAGAATAGTTCTTGGCAACTATCGAACATGACAACTCTGTCCAATTAGAGATCGTAGAAACTGTGCTATACTTTTCGTTTAGTCACTCGTGCTCACTTTGTCTCAGAGAGATACACAGAATAAACAGTGGGGACATTTCAATAAGCATCTATTGAACCAACGTCATTCTAGTGTAAAATAGGTGTGCTGAAACAACCATTACACATAAACCGATATAAATGATTAGAAGCACTAACTGAGTAAAAGGATGATAGATTTCTACCATCATGCTACAACAATTAATACAGGCAAGTATGTAAAATACATGACAGTTGTAAAAATGCGTACTCCTACGATGCAACCCTAACTAGATGTACCTAAGTGTACCTAGAAGTAAAGCCAAGAATCCCTCCAGGATAAAGTCAACCCCATTACCTGAAGTGAGAGAATGTGGGACCCCGTCTTGGTCTAGAAATGGACACCCCACAAGGGATGTCAGACCTCTGTGAGCTGCAGTGTCTGCGTGCAGGAACCTCAGCATCTCGTGTCAGTGTGTCAGCCTGTGAGCATGGAAGTCCTTTTGTCCTATCACTACCTCAGCAAGATATGGTGTTTATATACCCAAAGCGGTACCCTCAGGGGTTCTACCTAGCTTTGTCATGTCAGACTTAAGATGATGGAATGAATGACCCTTATACATAGTCATTATGCAGGAGATGGTAGTCCTGCTGAGTTTCCAAGAATCCTGGATAATGGATGAGGCTAGTTTTCAGGCAAAACCCCACGTCCTGTTAGCAGTACTGTAACTACTAAAAGGTCAGTCCCGAGAACTGTTAGGGGAGAATGTAGGTGAAAGGGTAGGTTACTACCTGAGCCTATATTGGGGTACCTATATGGAACATAACACCCACTCCACATCCGACAGGAGGACATACTTAAATTCTAACATATTTGTAGGCATTTGTACGCAAACAACTAATAAAATTATAAAAACAAATGTTTAAAAATGTAAAAATTCTTACAAATGGCTAGGATAGTTTTAGTGATAGAAGTCGTTACTACAATTTTGTTCATATATATGTAGTTCCAATAACTATGAGTGACTGAAAGCCATGCTGCTTAGCAAAAAGGGCCTATTGTTTAAAAATTCCAAATGTGTTTTTTTGAAAAATCAAATTTTTTTCCAGCACACGATGAGCCAAATGTTTGTGTCCGGCTGGGAGATGCAACATCACTGTTGCCTGCATTCACAGATGAAGGTCCCTGCAACACCTCACAGGTTAGGTCGATCGAGCACTGATGTTCCTCCGCATTCTCCACAGCTGTTGCAAGTTCAAGAGTTCAAGAATTTGTATAGCGCACTACTCACCCAGAGGGTCTTAAGGCGCTGGGGGGGGAGGAAATATTAATTGTCGAATAGCCAGGTTTTAAGTTGTTTTCTGAAGGAGATGTGGTTCTGTGTGAGGCGGAGGTGAGTGGGGAGTGAGTTCCAGGTCTTGGCCGCCAAGTGGGAGAAGGATCTACCTCCCATCGTGGATCTTTGTATACGCGGAACTGCGGCGAGGCCTTGAGTGGAGGATCTTAGTTGGCGGGTGGGTGTGTAGAAGGATAGTCGAGTGTTGAGGCATTCGGGTCCTAGTTTGTAGAGGGCCTTGTGTGCGTGGGTGAGGAGACGGAATGTTATTCTCTTGTTGACGGGAAGCCAGTGGAGGTCTTTTAGGTGGCCGGTAATGTGGTCTTGGCGGGGGATGTCCAAAATGAGTCTCGCTGATGAGTTTTGGATGCGTTGAAGTTTTTTCTGTAATTTGGCTGTGATTCCGGCGTAGAGGGTGTTTCCATAGTCTAGTCGGCTGGTGACCAGTGCGTGGGTGACCGTCTTTCTTGTTTCGGCTGGGATCCAATGGAAGATTTTTCTGAGCATACGAAGTACGTTGAAGCAGGAGGATGAGACGGCGTTGACTTGTCTGGTCATCGAGAGTGAGGAGTCTAGGATGAAGCCAAGGTTACGTGCGTGGTCTGTGGGAGTGGGTGCTGAGCCCAGATCCAAAGGCCACCATGAGTCGTCCCAGGCAGAGGGGGATGAACCTAGGATGAGCACTTCCGTTTTGTCTGAGTTAAGTTTTAGGCGGCTATTTTTCATCCATACGGCTACTTCTTTCATGCCTTCGTGAAGATTCTTTTTGGCGGAGTTGGGGTCTTTGGTGAGGGAAAGGATCAGCTGGGTGTCGTCAGCATAGGAGATGATGTTCAGGTTGTGTTGACGTGCGATGGAAGCGAGTGGACTCATGTAAACATTGAAGAGGGTGGGGCTGAGTGATGATCCTTGTGGTACACCGCAAATGACTTCGGTGGCCTCTGATTTGAACGGGGGAAGTAGGACTCTGAGTTCTCCCAGCTAGGAACGAGATGATCCAGTCTAATGCTTTTTCTTTTATGCCGATGTTGCTGAGGCATTGTATGAGGGTGCTGTGACAGACTGTGTCGAAGGCGGCGGAGAGGTCGAGTAGAATGAGGGCCACTGTTTCTCCGTTGTCCAGTAGTGTTCGGATGTCGTCTGTTGCTGCGATGAGGGCGGTTTCGGTGCTGTGTTTGGCTCGAAAGCCTGATTGTGAGGGATCGAGGGAGTTGTTGGATTCAAGGAAGGCGGCGAGCTGGCTATTGACGGCTTTCTCAATGACTTTGGCCGGGAATGGGAGGAGGGATATGGGGCGGTAGTTTTTAAGTTCAGCGGGGTCTGCAGTGGGTTTCTTCAGGAGGGCGCTGACTTTGGCATGTTTCCAGCTTTCTGGGAAGGTAGCAGAGTTGAAGGAACAGTTGATGACATCACGGAGATGGGGTGCGATGATGGAGTCAGCTTTGTTGAAGATGTGGTGGGGGTATGGGTCTGTTGGCGAGCCAGAATGGATGGAGTTCATTAGGCGGATGGTGTCTTCGGTGGTGATTGGGTTCCAGGCGTTGAGGTTGTTAGAGGGCGGTTTGTGTTCTGAGGGGGGTGGAGAGGATTGTTCGTTGGAGCTGTTTGCGAAACTGTTATGTATGTCTGCAATTTTGTTGTAGAAGAAGGAGGATAGCGAATCGCAGAGGTCTTGGGAGGGAGTGATGTCGTTTGAGGCTGCGGTGGGGTTGGTGAATTCTTTGACGATGTTGAACAGTTCCTTGTTGTTATGGGTGTTGTTGACGAGTCGGTTCTTGAATGCTGATTTCTTGGTGGATCGAATCAGCTGGTGGTGTTTGCGGGTGGCTGCCTTGAAGGTGGTCATGTTGTCGGTGGTTGGGTATTTTCTCCAAGTTTTCTCGAGAGTACGGCATAGTTTCTTGGATTTCTTAAGGTCGTCGTTGAACCAGGGGGCCTTTTTGCTACCCTGTTTGGTTTGGTGGTTTTTCAGGGGTGCTAAGTCGTCAGCGCTCTGAGTGATCCATTGTTTGAGTTTGAAGGCCGCTCGGTTTGGGTCCGAAGAGAGGGCGGGTGGGTTTAGGTTGAGTGATGTGAGGAGTTGGTCGGTGGTGACTTTGTTCCATTTTCTTCGGGGAATAGGTTGTAGGGGGTTGTGGGTCGAGGTGGTTTTGTAGCTGAAGTGAACACAGCTGTGGTCCGTCCAATGGAGAGCTGTGGTGTGATCAAAGGAGATGTGTTTGCTGGAGGAGAAGATTGGGTCGAGCGTGTGTCCGGCGATATGGGTAGGGGTGTCAACAAGTTGTTTGAGGCCGAGATTGGTCAGGTTGTCCAGAAGGGTGGTGGTGTTGCTGTCGTTTTTCTTTTCCAGGTGGAAGTTGAGGTCTCCCAGTAGAATGTAGTTCTCAGAGGCGAGGGCATGTGGAGTGATGAAGTCGGTGATGGATTCGCTGAATTGTTTACGGGTTCCTGGAGGCCTGTAGATGAGGGTGCCTCTGAGTGTGGTCCTAGGGTCGGTGTGGATCTGGAAGTGGAGGTGTTCGCGGTTGTAAGGATGTCGTCGGAGTTGGTCGTGATTTTGATGGTGTTCTTATGGACGATGGCGATGCCTCCTCCTGTTTGGATGGTGCGGTCTTTTCGGATGATTTTGTAGTTGTCCGGGATGGCTATGGCGATGTCGGGTGTTGATGATGCGTTCATCCATGTTTCAGTAAGGAAGGCGACGTCCGGTGATGTAGTGTACAGTAGATTCCAGAGTTCAGAGGCGTGTCTGTGGATCGAGCGGGTGTTTAGCAGGATGCACTTCAGGTGGTTTGAGTCGGAGCAGGTTTTGGGGTTAGTGGGTGTGGTATGGGTCTTGATGCTGGTAAATCTGCAGGAGTGGCAGGTGAAAGGACCGTGGGTACGTCCCGGGGCAGCTTCGTAGCATTGCGGTGTGTGTCCGGGGTTGAGGGTAAGAAGGGTGGCGGCGTCATACGTTATACGGGAGGAGTGGGTTTTGCGTGGACCAGGGGGTTTGGCGCTGGGCGCGGTCCAGGCGCGGACGGGCGTAGACGGGCTTACCTTTGGCGCGCATGGGGCGCGTCCGCTGCGTGTGAACGCTGCGCGCTAAGGCATCTGTGATATGTGGGTAGTGGAAGGGGAGGGGCGAGGGAGGGTCAGCTGGGAGGCGGGTTCTGGGTGGAGGGGCGGGCTGGAAGGCACAAACAAACAAGATGGCAGCAAAACAAACGAGGACGATGTTGGGGTGGGCAGAGGCGCAGGCGTAGATAAGGCCAGGCGCTACAGTATGCAGCAGCACACTTTGATTTGCACGACGTGGGCTGAGCAGGAAATCGTGCAATTCTGCGAGGTAAAAGCAGCAAGATCAGCTCAAGACACTCAATGTAGTGCGAGCGCAACTCTCTAATTAATAATCACAATGCAATGCAAGCACAATTCAATATATCAGCAATGCAGTGCGAGCGCAGTTCTAGCAGATGATCAATTTCACAGATAGCGCTACGATACCACTGGCTGGAGGCAGGGAGCTGGGGGAGCGGCCGCTGCTGACGAAGTCAGGACGGGGTCAGGGGATGCCTGTGTGGGAACCAAGGCCTGAGCATTTGTTGAGGAGCCGGTATCCATTCCAGCAGGGGCTGAAGCATCCTGTGGTGGCTCTAAGAATGCAGACATCAAGATTGGAATACCCTAAGGACACAGCGGAACATGGGCCGTTATCGGGTCTAGTAAAGCATCAAAGACCATTAGCCCAACTGATGTAAGGGTTAGACAAAGATCCAACACGCATTCTTGTCCGCAGAACAGGCATCGGCGGACAGGCAGAATACAGTTGATCTAGACTGGTCTAAATGATAGGAACCAAGATTCACTAAGTTCGCGAAGTCTAGGTGTGGCCAGATGGACTACTATGCGATCACGGTATCAGCGCTCCAAGAGCGTTTTTTCCTTCTCCTTTGTGACTGGGATTTTCATTGCATAGCAGAAAAATTACAATCTGATTACCTGCTTTTAGGAACAGGCTCAACGGAAGCCCTCCAAAATGATTCCAAATAAGGAGTGTATGAAATTGGGAATAACTCCAAAGATTGTGTGAAAGGTCTCAATAGTCCAGAACCTATGGTCTTAAATAGGCGTACTATACCCGTCGTATCAGACATGTTAAAGATACTTTGTACCATTTCTGTGAAATGGAAAGAGCAGATTGTTTGTACTAGTGCCTTTATCTAAGCTGAGGACCGTGCAGCCTGTAGATCATACGTTTCTCGGGTGGAGGTTAAGGGCACGGTTTTCTGTAAAAGAATGGCTTTCATTTGACTCAGAGTATCAAACCGTGTAAAGGAAACATTCAATGAAGGCCATATCAGCGCCTCCCTGACTTTATGGGTCGGTGGAAACAATATTTGCATACAGCAAGTAACCCTGGAGCTTACAGTGACAAGATATGCGATGCTCGGGAGCGTCCCACAACAACCTTGATCATTCAGTATCAAGTAACTCCCATTTAAAAGTAATTTGAAGACCGGATTAATCATGGCAGCAGGCGACCCCTTCAAGTGACAGGATAAGTTAGCAACTGAACCATTACAGGACACGTGAAGCATGATATCCTGGCATATGAGAGATCCACTTAAAGCATTCTCACAGTTTGGACAGCTTAGAAACACTTCCATGTCCACACTCCTGCATTGAAATCTGTATGGCAATTCCCAAGATTCCTTGATGAATTCCCTACCCATCGCTTCATATCTGCCTGCCTGTTGTCGGTGCGTGGCTTGGCTTGGATGCATGGTGGGCTAAACGCTGGTTAGCGCAGCTCCGGCCCCACAAGCCAGTATCTTGCTGAAAACCTGGCGGAATTGCACCCTTATTTGAACAAAAGTGGATCGGAACCCCCCATGGCCTGTGCCGAGAGGGGTCCCGCTAGCTGATGGCTAGAGAACCAGGCTGGATCTCTCTGGAGCAGCGGCGGCCGCATTGCCCACAACATGGCGGTGCAGACCGCGTCTGCCTGATCGCCTGCATTGTGACGCCGGCGGGGAGTCGATCTCGCCGTGGAGAACAGCGCTCTCCACGGCGGATGCTGGTTGGAGTCTCCCGCGGAGTTTGGGGGACCCCCGCTGAATATTGGTCTGCTGCGCAGGTCCGCCGGTGCCGGCCTGTGGACGCCTGCCAGAGTCCCTGGGGGCGGGTCCCACGGGACCTCGGGGCTTCCTGTCGAGAATGCCGTGGGACATGATACAAGGAGGTGGACCTTGCCGATTTTGAGGTTTGGACATCCGCTGTGGCCCCGTTTATTCATGGAAGCGAGGGCGGAGTTTGGGCCCTGTGTTGTGTACTCCTTCCATAACGCTGCCACTTCACCCTAATTGCGTCATTGGCACGGAGGAGGCCTGCTCTGAGCCCTGCGCAGTGTGGGGTTCTGAGAGAGACTGGTTTGTTTTCGGGGCCCTGGGACATCTTCCTTGGTGGGCCCGGTGTGGCTGACAGCGCCGGTGAACGCGCTCCTGGACTGACGTCTTACGGCCTTTGGAGTTTACTGTGAGCGGGCTGCTGGTCGGAGGGGACCGGGCCCTACATCGCAGGTGGGCTCCCGCGGAGGATCTGCTCCCTACACTCCTGTGACGACCTTGGAGGGAAGGCCGCCCTGAGCGCTGCTGTGCGCTCGCCCTCGGTGCCCGGTGGGGAGTCGGGGGGGCCTTGATTGAGCCGCTGCTGGAAGGCGGCGTCTGAGAAGATCCGTGGAGCCCCGGGCCCTGCCGTTGGTGGTGTGAAAGACTGTCCCTCTGAACCCCGCCTGAACGCCTACTACCCCGAGGGACAGCTGGTGGTCCGCACGAGCACATAGTGGGCCCGGTTTGACCTGTGCTGGACTTTTTGTGCCCGCGGAGGTGGAGTGGTCGGGCCCCTGCGGCTACCCTGATCCGTCTGCGCTGGACATGGGGAAGGATAGGCCCCTTAGAGGTGCTCAAGCGAACAAGATCATGCAGTATACTCTGCAGGGCCCAGTGATGTTGGATCACAATAGACCCAATCCTGAGCAGGGACCGCCGCAGGGGTCGGCGGCTCAAGACAAGGCGGATATCCTGGAAGCCATTAGGGACTCTCGAGCAGCACTGGAGTCGAAGATGGATGGTATGGCCATAGAAATAAATCAATTATGTCTGGACCTGAGGAAGGTCACTGTCACCGAGTCACTGTCACGGAGGGGGGCCTGGTCTCCTCGCAGACGGAGTTTCAGCACTTACAAGCGACGCTCGCTGCGCTTGAAGAACATGCCTCCCGTCTAGGGGACAGGGCTGAGGATGCAGAGGGGCGCTCAAGGAGGAATAACATTTGCTTTTTGGGCTTTCCGGAGAAGGCCGAGGGTCCAGCAGCGGACCTCTTTCTGGAAGAGTGGATTGGCTCCGCCCTCCCGGGTCTTCACCTCTCCAAAATGTTTGCGGTGGAATGGGCCTACCGCTCCCTGTGTCCCCCACCGAAACCAGGGTTGCCGCCTAGGACTCTGATTGCTCACCTGTTCAATTTCAGGGACCAGGACATGATCCTGCAGTATATTCGCAAGAATGGTCCCCCCAGATTCGAAAACCAGGAGATCCATATCTATCCAGACTACACCAAAAAAGTGCAGGATTCGCGAAACAACTTCCTGAGGGTTAAGCGGAGGCTGAGGGACCTCAATATAAAATACAGTCTCATGTTCCCGGCCCGACTTAGAGTACAGCACGCGGATAGGGTCCACTTCTTCAATACCCCGCAAGAGGCGGTGGACTGGATGGACTCCATGAGTATGGCAGGGCAGGATCAGCAACACGATTGGCAGGAACAGAGGAGACAGAGCGGTCGGCAACGAAAACAACGTCGACACACTGGTGGACAACGATCCAGGTCACAGGAGGAGCCTAGCGGGGGTCGCATCCTGGTGGGACCGGATGGCACCCTGCGAGAGGAGTTGAGGGGTATACCGACACAGAACCAATTTTCCCCGCTGTGCCTAGTCCAAGAAACTCAATCAGAGCCGGAGGGCATGGCTGGCCCGCCAGCGGGTGGCCCGTGAGACGCCTGGCTGCAAGTATTGGGGTTTAGATTGGGGGGATGGGGGATGGTGTGGTCCGATGGATAGCATGGACTGTGGACTTGGCCGCAGCAGCGCTCTGACTTTATTATGGACCCCCTATAGGGGAGCCCCGCTCGAAGGCTGTTAAGGGACTGTGCGGGGTGGAGGGAACGTAGCTGTTGGGGAAGGGGGTTGCAATTCTGCCACACTGTGGTCTAGGTGTCCAGACTGTGGTGTGTTGTGGTGGCTCTGCTAGACCGTTGGTCGGGCGCGGTTGAGCAGCACCGGGCAGTTTGGTTGTATTACAAGTACTGAGATTGTTTTTTCTGTAGCCTGTTACAGTTGTTTGCATTGTTGAGGGGGGTCTTTAGGGTGGGGTGCTGATTGTGGGGCGGAGTCCGGAGTTCTCGGGCCAAGGTTGGGCTGTGTGAATATGGTTCTACTGCCTGAGGGTGGGGGGGTACAGTTTCATATGGTTTTCCATTTTTGTTCTATCAGGGGAATGTTCTATACCGGGCCACCAGAGGTCATGGGAGGGATCGGGGGACAGAGAGGGTCCCAATGCTGGGCATTACGAATCCTCCTTCTCCAGCATCTGTTGTGGTGGTTAACCAAACTACTATTCCTATGGCAGGGGACCGACAAACCTATAACCTTATAATGTGGAACGTTAGGGGGCTCAATAACTGGGTCAAACGGATCCGGATAGCAATGTACCTGAGGCGGTGCAAGATTAGTATTGCTTTTCTCTAGGAGACCCATCTTTGGGGGGATTGCTTGAAGTATGTCCAGCGGCGATGGCGGGGCCAGTTTTTTGCTACTTCGTACTCAGGGTTTGCAAGAGGGGCACTTATATGGGTGGCGCCTGGAGTCTCATTTAAGATGTTAAAATGCTATACTGACTCTAATGGGGGGTATGTGGTTGTGGACGGGACGCTGGACGGAAGACCCTTGTGTTTAATTAACGTGTATGCTTCAAACACCAAACGACGAGGAATTCTTGACTGGGGTCTTGGGGACACTGGACCTGACGCCGGATTTAGAACTCATTGTGGCAGGAGACTTTAATTGCGCCTTGGATGGGGACTGGGATAGACATCCCCCTAAAGTGGATGCTAAACCCAAAACTCGGGAAGCCATGCGTCAAATGATTAGCAACTATCACTTATTGGACATTTGGCGGCACCGTAACCCTGATAGCCGGGTGTACTCCTGCTTCACTCTGGCGGCCAATACCTACAGCAGACTGGACTACTGCTTCATACAAGAATCGGCGGCCGGACCGGTTCTGGAAACGCAGTATTTGGCCACATATCTGTCTGATCACTCTCCCCTGCTGGTGGCCTATTCTTTGGGCAGCTTGCATTCCAAAATTCCATTGTAGCGACTTAACACTGAGGCATTGACGGACCCGGTATACAAAGAGGTAGTCTCGACTGGGTTGGAAGGTTACTTTGAACAGAACTGGAACACTGCGAGCTCCAGGACGGTGGAATGGGGCGCAATGAAAGTGGTGCTGAGGGGGATATGTATGTCTACGGAGGCAGGGGTACGGAGGGTACTAAAGCGGGACCGGCGACAGCAGGAAGATAGGTTAAAGACCCTAGAGAAGAACCTCCCCATGGACCAGGAGGGACAGGCCCAGTGAACGGAACAGCGACAGAGGATAGGGGAGTTGTGGGAATCGCTGGGCAAGTATAATAGGACCCTGAGTAGACGTCGGTTGTACACTGAGAGGGACAAAGACGGGCGCCTTCTGGCGCATTTGATAAAGGTTGAGAAGCAACCTCTCCAAATATATCCCTGCAGATGGAGGGGGGCAGACTGGTTTACACTCAGCATGCAATTAATGACGCCTTCACCATGCACCTACAGTATATATATTCAGAGCCCAAGCCCACTGTTGACCTGCGGGTTTTAGAGGCATACCTTACTGAGATGGAATTACCTTGCCTTGATCCGGATAGTCAGAAATCTCTGGGGATGCCTTTCAGGAGGGAGGAGATAGGGGCGGCGATTGCCCATCTGCGAACAGCTAAGTCCCCTGGAATGGACGGCATGGCGTCAGAACTCTATAAAACGTTTGGGGGAGTCCTGATCCCTAGACTCCTAGACATTGTTAATGAGACCGGGGAGTCTGGCATTTTACCTGCCTCCATGCGCGAAGCGCTGATAGTGATGATACCTAAGCCGGGGAAAGACCCCTTACTTCCCACCTCTTCTAGACCAATTTCAATGCTAAATGTCGACCTTAAGATCGTTAGTCAAGCTCTGGCCAACAGATTGCTCCCCTACCTTTGGCAGCTGGTCCATGACGATCAGTCCGGTTTTATCCTGGGATAGAACACAATGCAGAATATCCGCCGCCTTGCCCATGTCATGCAGTCATTAGAGGGCAGGGCTGAACAGAATACTCTGGTATTCCTTGATATCGAACAGGCGTTTGATTCGCTTTGATGGGAATACCTGTGGCGGGTGCTCCTTAAAATGGGGATAGGTGAAGGGTTTGTAAATTGGGTGAGACTGCTCTACACTCAAATGGTGGCGAGGGTCCACACGGGGCGCTACGTCTCCGATATAATATCGATTGCAAGGGGGACGCGACAGGGGTGTCCGCTCTCCCCCTTGCTGTTCGCCCTGGCAATGGAGCCATTGGCGTACCACCTCCGTAAGGTTCTCCTGGGGCAGGGAATCCAATTTGGTGCCTGGGAACATATGATATCACTGTATGCGGCTGATGCTCTGGTGTATCTGTGAGAGCCAACCCACTCGCTTCCACTACTGATAGCGGCCTTGGGGCGGTTTGCCTAGGTCTCGGGTTACATGTTAATAATACCAAATCACAACTATACCCGATGGAGTCGGGGGCTGAGAGGGGTGGGTCTCCGCTCCCGGAAGTAGGGATCCCCTGGGAGTTGAGTGCATTGTGCTACCTAGGGATTTGGATCAGCAGAGACAGGGATGTTTTTTACCAACATAACATGGGGAGGATACTTAGAGGTCTCCGCCGCAGTACCAATTTTTGGAACACGCTCCGGCTCTCACTGATGGGAAAGATCGCCCTTATTAAAATGGTGGTGTTGCCTCGCTGCCTTTACACACTGCCGGGCTCGTTTTTTGAACTCCCACTTCAGGTCTTCTGGTACCTGGATGCTATGTTGGTTCAATTATTGTGGAATGGCAAAAGATATCGGGTGAGCCTAGAAGTAATGAAACGTACATGGGGCAGAGGTGGATTGGAAATCTCTGACCGTGAACTTTATTATTTTGCGTCCCAATTACAGCACGCAGTGGCATGGCTTGATACGGATCCATCATGGGAACTCTCACTCCTGGCTGATATGTACGGGGATCAGCAGTTGGGTGCGCTTCTTTGGCTTGCAAAAGGGTGAAAGGGCCAGTGCCCCCATTGGGCCGACTGCTGGCGGCCATCTGGGATAGCATGGTTAAACGGCTTCTACGGAAGCGGCCGTTTGCCCCAGACGCAGATTTTTGGTTGATGTCACCTTTCACGCATATTGACCGGTCATGTCTACTGACAAATGGAAAGTGGCAGGTTGTCTCATGTTAGCGGACCTGTACCCCGACCAACAGTTCAACACGTACCAAGAAGCAGTGGACACCTTCTGGTTGGTCCTGGGGCAATTCTTGCAATACGCCAAGATAGCAGCGACGGCACGACATCCATGGCCCACTTTCCCGGATGCCCCTGACCACTCGCACACCTTAGTCACACTGATAGCGATGACAGGAGGACGGAAACTGGTCACTCACCTGTACAAAGCACTTAGGGAAGACAGGCAATGTACGCCTCTCACACTTGAAAATAGGTGGCAGGAGGTGAGTCCCCAAGAGATTAAGCCACGAGACTGGGTGAAAATCCATGAGGGGGTCATTAAAGTAGCGGTTTCCAATAGATTCAAACTGGTACAATATAATATGGTCCATATGACCTTTCTCTCACCTAAACACCTCCATGTTATAGATTATATGAGAAATCCGTGGTGCCCGAGGTGCCAGTACGACCAGGCAGATTTCCCACATATGGTTTGGTCATGCCTAATCATACAGATATACTGGACAACTATCATAGAGGACCTGAATAGAATATCGGGATGGAGGGTGGCCCTGGAGTTGCGTACATGTATCCTGGGGACTGATCCCCTGGGACCCGAAACATAAAACTAGCAGAAAGTTCCTGGTATTGGGACTTGTTATAGACAGAAGATTGATAGCGATTCACTGGCTGACACAGGCTGGGCCACTGGGGGCGAGCTGGAAAGCTGATTTGAGGGAGTGGGCATTGGCTGAGGAGGGACACATACGCAGCACAAGGAGGGATGCCAAACTCTCGGAGGTATTACAGGCTTGGGGGTTGATGATTCAGGAGAAGCTCCCCGGATGCTACGCAGACAGTGTCTTCCGCAGTTAGCCACGAGGGGACCGCATCCCCCAGACGGGAGGAGGAACGGGAGGTCACCCCTGTTTGAAAAAGTGTTAGAGGATCCTTTGGATGGATGGGCCCGGTAGGGGGGGGGAAGGTACTGGGACGGTGGGGGGGTTCTAGTTAGTATGTTTGTATGGTTGATACAGCCAATGTATGCATTACTTGCTGGTTTGGTATAAGTTTCCACTGCAACTCAACTTAGACTACCTGATGCTGTACAGTGATTGAGAGACCTACTGCTCAGAGCTGTCTGTAAAATACTACTGTCCTAGCCTATGCAGTGGACCATAAAAACCGCAATAAAGAAATAAAAATAAAAGATCTGCCTGCCTGTTGTTCTAGGCAATACTGAAACTGGGAAATTGTGACCGCTAATGTTATATGGCCCTTGATTAACAATTCTGTGGATGGTGACTCTCCCACAGAAAAAGGTAATTGGTCTAGTTTTTCAATACGCAGCATTGTACATTGTGCTCCACTTTGTGCCATTGTTATCTGTTTTACAGTTGGATTGTATGTAGAGAACAATGACATACTGTTGATAAATCGCTAAGGCACATATCCAGCTTAATAACATAAGAGAATGTAGCTGAGATTGTCCGTGCTGTAGTATGGACAAATCCTGTTCTAATATATCTATAGCAGAAGATACAATGTTGCCCAGTGAACACATTCTTGATATTAATGAGGTCATACCATTGGCAACTACAGCTAAAGCCTTTTCTAGGTTAATTCTATCTTTTCACAAAGTCTCTCTGCAGCTTCTTGTTGAGAGACCAATTCAGAAACGAGGCCTTATCGTTTAATGTTTTCACTTTTTCTTGAAGGTAAATGTGCTTAAATCGATAGTAGTGTTAGGTGGACCAATCCACAAAGCCATATGTGTATGCAACTACATTGTGCATAAAAATGGATTTGTGAGGATAATCTCTTGCCCCTGCAGTTCAAGGCATTACTGCCAGCCAGGCCTATGCAGCAGTTGCCAGCATTGTGTAGTTGCTCCAGAGCTCCCTTGGACTCGGAGTACAGTCCTTGCAGCTTATTTCTCACCTGTTGCTGTTCCAAATACGGATGTGCATTTTTCATGAGTCGTTACCAATCTGACTTAATGGTAAATGCAAATAGTGGTCCTAGATGTGTTTCAGGTGTAGCGATGGAAGGTAACCATGATGCCGTGGAGCTCTGGGTCTACAGCTACTGCTCCTGAACATTATGTTTCTCTTTGCTTGCGGTGGGGACCTCATTGAGGCACAGGGTCAGACTGATTTGCATATGGCCTTGTCTGAACTGGGGTGGCAGAGCGGGCTAAAGAACTGTGATGGATTAAACCCAGATCTGTTGACTGGGTGTGAGTGTTTGATTGGTTCAGATGCTCCGTCCATCACCACCCCCTTTTGTACCAGTTAGTTGTGTTGGGCTTCTGCGCACTTTAGCCCTGTGTCCCAGTGTAAAGTGCGTGCGCAGTCTGAGTGCGTGTGGTGAGATTGGCCTGCCCTCCCATAGGATTGCATGGGGGAGATGAGTGTCCATGGTAGTTCCTGATGTGAGAGGAGTGCAGGGGCGAGTTTGGTATGTGCGAACCCGTTAGATTAAATGCTGCGCAATGGTGTGCGCAGATTGAATGTGTCTAATGTAAAAGTGCCACTTTTAGAAGTTGGCATTTCTGTGTGCAGTGAATGTGAATTGACTGTCTGGCTTGTGAGTGACAGGGGCTGGCTGGTGTGCCTGGCTCCAGGAGTCAGGATGGGTCTGCCCTGTGTTGAATAGGGAGATCTGCATGTAGATGGGAGGAAGGAGTTGCACCTGGGACTGGAATAGGGCTGTGCCTTCCCTCTACAATGCTGGCTCCACCTCCTGTGGTGCGTCTGATGTCCCTAGCCTGTCCTGTGAATAGGGAGAAAGGCTGAGCAAAACAAAGTAAAATGTATAAATGTAAATGTATAGGCATTTATATAGCGCACTACTTACCCGTAGGGTCCCAAGGCGCTTCGACCGCTGCGAAACCCTTCCTGGCTTCCCTGAGAGATGGTCCCTTAATGGGTATCTCCAGGGTGAGACCAGGCATCCCCGGCGGTCTGGTGGGGCCGTTAGTGAAGATGAGGCAAGCTAATGCCCAGAGTTGCAGAGTGTGATCGCTGATCAGAGTGGGCACCGAGGCGAGAGAATTATCGAGTCCGCTGACCCTGGTCCAGAAACCTGCCGCGCCGGGAATCGAACCCTGGTCCCGGGCCGTCCTCTGCTCTCGGGTCTGCCGCCTCTAACCAGTGAGCCACACTACTTCACACTACTTTAAAGTGCTCCAGAACCAGTTGTAACTGGTTCTCCCCTTGCCCAATAGTTAGTAACAAAGGAAATGTGTGTATAAAAAGGGGCTGTGACCCCATGTAAAATGTTCTCTCTGATCCTGACTTGAGGGGGGCCTGCTGCTGGGCGCCAGGAGGAACTGCCACTGGGGTCTATCTCCCTGCTGGAGGGCCCTGTGAGCTGGCCCCTGGGCCCAGCCTTTGCCCCCCCTTTCATTCTAAGACTTACCCTGGAGACTTTGGGCTGCAGCGCCTGGAAGCGCTTTATTTTTCCTCCTGGGAAGCGCTTTATTTTCCTGAGCAGCGCTTCTGTTTTGAACTGCAGCACGGTGCTGCGATCACTTTCCAGAGGGAGTCCCCGGTGTGGGGATCCCCCTGCCTTTGTGCCCTGATCGAGCGGGGGCCTACCCCGCAATCTGCCTGATTTTCGGCGCGGGTGCCCACGCCGCATATTTGCCGTTTTTAAATCCCTAGCGGGTGGCCACCCCGACAGGGACCTTGTGCTGGTCTGATATCCCTAGCGGGTGCCCACCCCACCAGGGACTTTGCGCTTCCAAAACGGGTGCCTACCTCGCATTTTTGTGACCAGGAGCAGGTGCCCACCCCGCTATTATCTTTGAAATTAAATCACGGGAGCCTACCCCGTATTGCCCCTGCACGCACGAAGGAGTCACCAGCGAGTCACCCCCGCAGCCCGGGATCCAGAAGAGGTATGGCTGCGGTGAGCAGGAAGTCTGGCAGGACTACCAGGGACTGCCTGTTTGTGGGCGGGGCCAGCAACGAGTTCAGGAGCCTCGCGGGCTCCATTTCTGCCTTCCCTTGCAGCTCGAGAGAGGGGGAAGGCAACCGAGAAGACGAAGCCCCGGTCCCGAGAAGGCGGACCGGGTGAAGCTGAGACTCCTTGGCAGGTTCCCATGACCGGGGAGAGCCCCGCCCGCTGAAGGAGAAGGCTGCAGCCTGGATTGAGAGCGGAGCTCCCCTGCGTGAGGGAGAGCCCCGCGTCCAGTGGCATGTTTGGCAGTAGAGGCGGAGGGGGGGTCGAGGCACATTGTCGGTGCCTACCCCCGCCGCAGATGACAGAGTCCCGAGAGCTCCGGTGAGTGGGGTTGGGCGGGAGCCTGCGGTTGGTGGGACTTACGCGCACATGGTTGGTACCCGCTTCAGAGCCCATTGTCATTGCCTTCCCCCTCACAGCTGCCCCTCTTGTCCGAGGGCAGCTGCAACATCTTGGCTGTCCCTCCTGTGACGCTACCCCACTGCCGCTACCCGCCTTGTCCTGACTGCCTCTCCCCACCGAGGTCGGCCTTTGCATTGCCTGTGCCTGTTTATTTCCTGTGCTCCTTCCTCTTTTTTCGTTCCTGTTGCCACTTTTCGTTTACTCTGGCCACTTGTTGCACTGCTGTTGTCGATTTCCCTTGTGGCCTTTGTGCCCTCTCCCTCCTGCCCCCTCTGCCTTCTGTGTCACCCATTTCCTGCGCTTCCAGCCACTGCCTCCCCAGCGGCCCCAACCCCCTGTTATCCCATTGGCCGCCCCACTCCCGCCTCCCAGCTGCTCCTCCCTCCCACAGCCCCTCATATGGAGGCCGCGTGGTGGTGAAGGGAGTGACCCGTGACCCTGTCACCAGGTAGTTCACCCCCCAGTCACCACACGGTCCTCCTGTGACGCTACCCCGCTCCGCTACCCGCCTTGATCTGACCGCCTCTCCCCACCGAGGTCAGCATTTGCATTGCCCTTCCTGTTTATTTCCTGTGCTCCCTCCGCCTTTTTCGTTCCTATTGCCACTTTTCGTTTACTTTGTCCACTTGTTGCACTGCTGTTGTTGATTTCCCTTGTGCCCTTTGTGCCCTCTCCCCCCTGCCCCCTCTGCCTTCTGTGTCACCCGATTCCAGCGCTTCCCGACGCTGCGTCCCCTGCGGCCTGAGCACCTGTTATCCCATTGGCCACCCCACTCCCGCCTCCCAGCTTCTCCTCCCTCCCACAGCCCCTCATATGGAGGCCGCTTGCATGCGCGCCGCTTGCGTGCGCGCTGCTGGCCCGCCAAAGGAATGCCCGTCTGCGCCTGGACCGCGCCCAGCACCAGAATTCCTGAAAAAACGGAGAAACAGCCGCTCTCATCCTCCTAGACCTCTCAGCCACCTTTGATACAGTCTGCCATCGCACCCTAATTACTAGCCTCCACAACGCAGGGACCCAAGGTAATGCCCTGGAATGGATCACCTCGTTCCTCTCCGACAGAACCCAGAGAGTCCACCTTCCTCCCTTCCGCTCAGAGGCCACCAACATCATCTGCGGCGTACCCCTAGGCTCTTCTCTCAGCCCAACCCTCTTCAATATCAACATGAGCCCCCTCGCCCCCATCGCACGCAAACAGAACCTCAACATCATCTCATATGCAGACGACACCCAGCTGATACTCTCCCTCACCAAAGACCCAGCCACCGCCAAATCCAACCTCCAGGAAGGAATGAAAAACGTCGCGGAATGGATGAAACTCAGTCGTCTCAAACTGAACTCAGACAAGATGGAGGTCCTCATCCTCGGACCATCGCCATCCGCCTGGGACGACTCCTGGTGGCCCGCAGCCCTGGGCACCACACTAACACCCACTGACCACGCACGCAACCTGGAATTCATCCTCGACTCCTCCCTCACGATGACTAAGCAAGTCAACGCCATCTCATCCACCCTGCGCATGCTCCGAAAGATCCCTGGTGGATCCCTACCGAGAACAGAAAGACTGTCACCCAGGCCCTCGTCACCAGCCGGCTACAACGGGAATGCCCTCTACGCAGGAACCACAGCCAAACTTCACAAAAGGCTCCAGCGCATACAGAATGCATCAGCGACATCCCTCACCATAGTCACATATCTGCCCACCTGAGAGACCTGCATTGGCTTCCCGTCAGCAAAAGGATCACCTTCAGGCTCCTCACCCACGCACACAAAGTGCTCCACAACACGGGCCCCGAATACCTCAACAGCCGCCTCACGTTCCACACTCCAACCCGTCAGCTCCCCTCCGCCAGCCTCGCCAGCGTACCATGGATACGGAGAACCACCGTCGGAGGAAGATCATTCTCCTACCTGGCTGCCAAGACGTGGAACTCCCTACCCACCCACCAACGACTGACCCAGGACCATCTCACCTTCAGGAAATACCTCAAGACCTGGCTCTTCGAGCAGTAGCAGCAACCCCCCCCCCTTTTCAGCGCCTTGAGACCCTCACGGTTGAGTAGTGGGCTTTATAAATGTATTGATTGATTAATTGATTGATTGATTGATTAAAGTTGCCTAGGCGCGAGACCTATTGCATTGCAAATGCTTGTTTCACTTGCTTCATTGGGCAAAGAAGTCCAAAAGTCCAGGTGTGGCCGCAGCCCATTAAGTAGAGTAGTTTACTGAAAAGGTGCCTTGGACTTAGGGCCTGATATAGAACTCAATGGATGATTTACTCTGTCACAACGGTGACGGATATCCTGTCCGCTGAAATATAAATCCCATAGTAATCATAGGATTTTTATTTGGGCAGATGGGATATCCATCACTGTTGTGACTGAGTAACCCATTCGCCGAGTTCTAAATCAGACCCTTAGACTTCAGCAGATCCTACAGGTTCCTGACCCTTCACCGAAGGCTGTATCGCCAATCTTCAAAGTCTGATGGTACTTGCAAGAGATCTCATTCTGTCCATGCTTCTTTTTTGGTGACGCGTAGGGCCCTTGAATATACTGTCAGACAAAACAGGAACAAGATATGGGGTTGGAGGGGTGTACAGGATGCAATACAAACACACCAAATAATTTTAAGTGTGAGTGAACCAGAGTCGTCAGTTTCAACTCAGATAATATGAATGTGTGGGCACGCTGCTCTTTCTGGCTAATCAATAAAAGTAAGTCAGAAGTTAATATAAGAAGGTAGGGAATGGTAGGTCAATGTGGACTCCAGGGGGAGTAAGGATCTAACTGATATTTGGGATTCCGTTTTGCAGGACAATGATTTGGGGAAGTAAAGTAAAGTGTAAAGTGATTATGCGCATCCTTGCTACCACTGGGTCCTTCAATTTGAGCTATTCTTCATTATGGCTGTTCTGCTACTCCACAGTTTTCGACTGGACATCTCTGTGCGGTCTTGGCTTTTTGACTGGGGTCACAGCTGAAACAGTAAAAGTTCAAGCGTGCTTATGGGTCAGTTATGCCATGCACGGATGCAGCACAATACATGATTAGGTTTTAGTGCCTTCACTTGGAATAATTGTAAACATCTTGAATAAACTCAAGGAAATTTATTTTTTCCCATTTAGGAAGGTAAATGTAATTCTGGGCTGGGATTTTGCTGTAATAAAAAGTGTCGAGCGCACACAGGTGCCTTGCTTTAGCAGCAGTAGAAATAGGGAATCGCTGCTTGTTCATGGTCCGAAAGAACAAATAAGTAGGTTAGGCCACAGGTTGTGGGCCTGGAGGTGGAAACGCGCAGTTAATTCCTTCATAACTGATGGGCAAAAGCATCATGTGACTGATCCTTATAAGAGAATAAAGGGCAAAATAAAAACGATTATGCCTTGTGGGAATTTCAGGTCAGGCGTTGAATCGCTGATGGGCCATCCCAGCCTTTGATCCTTCTGGCACAGATAAAATGACTACACCTAACGTGGGTCATAACAACTGACAGAAAGTGCCTTTAGATAATACGCTGTCCAATATTTGCTGAACTACTCCAATCACATCTAGGAGGTGGTGCTTGGCATGCAAGTACCAATAAAAAGTTGCCTCCATTTTGAGAAAGTGTGAACCAAGTGTGTGCTGTGCAAATAAAAGAGGTTAGTTTTGTACTGCATAAATGAGAGAGTTTCAAAGGGAAAATACTAAAACTATGATACAGTGGAAGCAGCATATTTAGTAAATAATTGTAAGGTCCTTGCAGATGTGTACATATTAAAAACGAAGAAAAGGGGACAGAAAGATACAGAGGTGAAAGGTTAAAAAAAGAATGCACTTTTAAACAGCTCACCTTCACTGTGTGCAAGGCTGCGCAGAGGGCCATCCTGTCCGGACAGCTCAGAGCATCCCACTGCGCCCTCTCACCCGTTAATGATGTACAAAACATGATGAATTGTAGCCTTCAGTTTTTAATCACATTAGAAACATTCTGGGCATCGCTGCGAGAAAATAGCGATGCGTCACTTTTTATTGCGCCCTCCTTGCGACACCAATGGTGCATCATATTTACAGTATGATGCATCATGTCGCAAGGAGTTACAGATACGTCAGTATTTCTGTTGTATCTGTAGGCGCAAAAATGACGCATTGCTGCAATGTGCCACAAAAGTGACGCAACTTCAGCAATGGGTCATTACACATGGGCAAGTCCCATGTAAAATGTGCCTGCATCAGTTTTACGCCTGCCATGAGGCAGGCGTAAGATATTGACGCATGTGCGTCCTAGAAGTGGCGCAGTGAAATCTCACTTCTACGACCCTTTCTTGCGTCGGAACCTCCCCCTGCATACATTATACCTGGCGCAGGTATAATGTGGCACAGGGGTTTACATAGTGACACATCTACCTAGATGCGTCACTTTGTAAATATGGTGCAGCAAGGCAAATTTTTTTACACCGCTGGTGCGTCACAAAAAAAGATGCACCGTCGGCTCAAAAGTGACGCAAGGGCTCCTAATAAGCCCCTTAATTTATAACCTACTCAGTGTTAAGCCATAATCATGTGTAATGGTAAGTACGTTCCTACTAATTGAAACGATTGAAGCACCCTGGTGCCAGATGCAATTAATCATTAAAGAAAGAACGCTTTAAGTTGTGTTTATTTCCTGTGCATTTTTGGAATCATTATTGCAAATACTCAGCACAGTGAAGGAGAGCCACCCTTCGGGGTTTCCTTGGCAATAACACATCAGTGCAGTTTTTCCAACAGCCACACACACGGAGTTGGGGGCAGGTGCGTGGCAGGAATATGCTGTAAGCTCTTACACCTGCTGGTTAAATAAAAAAACATGCTGGGCTGTCTAGAGAAGTAATGTATAACTGGAATTTAATTCTACCATTAGCCACACATATAGAGCTAGAAGCAGGTGTATATATGGTAGGAATGAAAGCGCTACCGGCTCTCACACCTACTGGGTAGGAACCGCCGTCCACACACGTGTCGGTGACACTGACGCACCAATGACCGGTTACTCACCGGTAATATTCATTACTCCGAGTAGTAGCCCTCCCCGTCCCAGTCCTTACCCATGAGCATAGCTCCTCCCACCAGAAACTCCCAAGCAACTAAAAACCCATCCCTTCCCTCCAGGCCACACCCACACCCTAAGGCATATAAACATGTGACCCGCCCATCCACATCCTGTACCACCAAGCACAAGAAGCCGAACAGGGAGGGAGGGATGGGAACCAGGACTGGGACGGGGAGGGCTACGACTCGGAGTAATGAATATTACCGGTGAGTAACCGGTCATTACCTCCTCGTCAGCCCTCCCCGTCCCAGTCCTTACCCATGAGCAGATACCAAAGCAAGAATCGGCATCACACAGTAGCAAAACAGACTCAAGCCGCACAGGCAGGAAGGTACACAACCCGAGCAGAACGCAACCCAGCGTCCCCAAACCCAGGAGACACAGTCCCACACATCAACCAACGACTAGAGGACATAAAAGCTCGAGGAGAACACCCAGCAGCACACACGTAGAACACAGCCAGGGAGGCCCCCCGGAAGCAAGCCCAAGAAGCAGCCACCCCCGAGGCGAGGAACCTCGAACCGACCCAGGCGCCAACACACCACAAGCCCAACAGCAGGCCGCACAGCCAACACAGCCACCGACTGAGAGCAGCCACAAAAGGCCCCAAAACAGGACCAGGCAGCCCAAAGGCAACAAAAAGGGAAAACCACCCCCTAAAAAAGGCACCGCAGGAAGGAGGAACACCTCCAGAGCCCGCACAACCGTCAAACAGAGGAGCTGCACCGAAACCCCAGAAAGAGGAACAGGACAGAAAACAGGCAGAACCAGAAACCCCAACAAGGAGCAAAGGAACGAAAGAACGGCGCCAGGAGGAACCATCCAAAACCACCCGGACACCAAGGGGCGCACCGGCCAATGCCCGAAGCATGAAAGGCCAACACATCCGCCCACAGAGCTCGCAGGGAAGACACAGGCCGACCAAGTCGAAGCCAACCGCCCAGAACCCAAGAACCGCACCGGAACCCAATGCAGACACACCCCGTGTCGGACAGAAATCCAGGAAGGAAAACCCCACGACCGGCACATGAGAGGCGATGGGCTTCCGAATCGAGGAAAGGCACACAGCAGGCCCCCGCCCAACAGAAGGACAGGGCAACCACCCCCCAGACAGAGCCGGAGCAAACCAGAGAACAACCTCAACCCAAGGCGACCCCCGGAGATGCAAAACAGGACCAACAAACGGAACCCCGAACCAGGGCAGCAAGAGGCGCAACACGGACAGGGAGGGAAACACCCCACCCCGGAGAGACGCCACAAGAACAAAACCCCCGGCAGACAGAAAACCCAAAAGGGGATTACAAAAAGTACCACCAGGGGACACATTCACAGCACTGGCAGGAAGCGAACCCAGGCCTCCGAGGGCGGGCACCACCAAAGGCACAAGAAACACCCACCAGCCAAAGCTCCAAGGTACCACCACACAGTCCGACCAGACCGACAGGAACCTCAAGAGGAGCCAAGGCAGAAAGAGGCCAGGCCATCCGAACCGACCACAGGTGAGAAAGAAAGCAGAAGAAGGACCCAAACTCACACCAGTGCGAGCCTGCGCCACCAGAGGCACAAGACAAACCATCGAGCCAAAGCTCCCCGGTCAACACGAAAGCACCACAAGAACCCAAACCACCAAGGGACACCACGAAAACAGAGGCAGGATATGAACCCATCTCCTGTGCGAGCCCGCGGCAGCAGAGGCACAAGACACACCATAGAGTAACAGGTCCAAGGACAAACAACGCCCAATAAGCCCAAGACAGTCACAGAGGCAATCGCTCACGGGACATAAAAGGGCAGCCACGCAAGAGGAGCGAACCACCAGCCAACAGGACCACCCGCGGCCAATGGCCACACCCCCTGGAAACAACAGCAGACAGCCCAAAGAAGCCGGAACCCAAAGCCCCAGAGCAAAACACACCAGGGGGGAACAAGTGCCAACGGGCCCAAGGAACAAACCCCACAGCAGCAGACAACAGCCGCCGAACATGGAGCCACCGGGGAGAAGTGGAAGACTGAGCCCCCAACAACCACCGCAGTCCTTGCAACAGAGCCAGCCCGCAGGGCACCGGCAGGAAGACCCCCCAACCGAGGCGCCGAAACCACCCAATGAACAGTAGCCCCCGAGAGGCGCAAAGAAAGGAAGACTCAAAGAACAGAATCCACCCAAACCGACTCAGGAGCCAGCAAACACCCAGTGAAAGGGCCGGAGCCGGAAGGAAAGAAGAGGAAGAATCAACCAACCGACCAAGGAAGGGAACACCCGGAACCCCAGAGCAGGTCAAACAGAGTAGCCAACAAAACCACCCAGTGAGCCAAAGGACAGCAAGCACACCAGGAGACGCAGACCATCCAAAAGGCAGCCCCAAAAAACGGAAAGAACAACACCCACTGAACGCAGGAACCATCACGAAGCCGCGTGAACTGTCACAGGAAAGCAGGCGCCCCAAAGAAGAGGGTACCACACAGGCCCAACAGAAACGAAGCCCCGAAAACCGAGAAAGAAAGCCCGACACATCGCCAGAGAACCCGGAACAGGGCAGCGCAGAACACATCCAGTAGGCCAGCCCAACAAGGAGGGACCAGAAGAAGAGGAAGCACTCAGAAGACCCCGGGACATGTGGAAGGAAGGGACCCACCGGCCGCGTACCACACCACAAAAGGGTCGGGCAATCAAAGTGAACGAAAGGCAGACCAAAAGCCCGCTCACAACTCGTAAACCACCCACACCGAGAAAACGGACTGGAGCCAACAAGAACGACCACAGCCGCCAAACCGAACAAGGGCACCAACGGAACCCCAAACTGGACAGAGCCCCCGAAGGAAAGCCAAAAGCACAATAGCCATCGAACAGCCACAGAGGACCCAGCCGCAGCCCAACCAAGGGAACCGAAGGACAAATCCGCTAGGAAACGCAACAGCAGTCCCAACACAGAAAAAGCATCAGAGGGATCTCAGCCCACAGCACCCGGCAGTCCAAGGTGGCCTCCCAACCAGGCACCAACCAGGCCCGACTACGCCTAACTCCCGAGAGCAGACCAGAGCAGGAGAAACCAGGGAGGCAAGGCCGTAGGCCGCACAGAAAACCCCCACAGCCTGTAGCAGAGGACGGTTCCGACCCATTGACCTCTCGGGCATGGGCCCATCATGCTTCCGCAGCGCCACTCTGCTCCTCACAGAAGCAACCGAACCCAAAAGCAGGGGCAAGGCACAGACAGAACCGTAAGACCAGAGGCAGAAAAAGAGGGAGCCAAGGCCTCACAACAAGCAGGACCACAGAATAAGAAGGAACGTCACCCACAGATACCAACAGGCACCGAGAAGGCACACCAGCCAGCAGGGATCGACCATTACCACAGCCAGGATACCACAGTGAACCACTGTAAAGGACACCCCGCCGTCAGAGTCAGGGGAAAAACAAGTGTGACAACATCCTTCCACCCCCCATCAAGCACACCGCTCACAGAGCACATAAAGAAGGAGGCCAACAAGCCCCATCAACAGGAAAAAGGGGAAAAAGTCTACAGACTTCCCACCTCCCAAGGGCCTAGGGAACCCCAAACTGTCCCAAACACGAAGCAGAACACCGGGAAGCCTGCCCACAGGACTCACCCGAAACCACGTCCGGGATCACAACAGCAAAGCAATCAGCACATGACAACCGTGAAGGAGCAGCGGAAGACCCAGCGACCACCACCCCCCAGGCACAGCGGAGCCCAAACCACACATCTCCAGTAGGGGAGCAGAACAGAGAAAGTAGTGCCCAGACCAAGCAATGCAAGATCCACAAGGGCCAACAGGGAACGCCACACCCCAACAGGACAGTAGGCCAGCCCAAACACGACAAAAAGAGGGAGTCCCAGACCCCCCCCAAACACCATGGTCCCACTAAAGCAGGGACTCAAACGCACATGAAACCACATGTATCCAAGGGGAACAAAACAGCCGCCACACACCCACCCGAAAGGAGGACAGACGAGAAGAGAAGCCAGCCATGCACAACACCCCCCCCCCCCCCACCCCGGGCGAACCCGCCCGGGCAGGGAATCAACCAGGAAGAGGGGAGGCCCCAGCAGGAAGACAAGCCGTGCCACCACCACGGGTCCCCGCCAGAAACAAAAGCAAGCCCAACAAAAGGGGCAGAGAGCGACCCACGGCAGGAGAAAGTGGCTAAGGGAGAAACCAAGGACCGACAGCACCCAGAGTCCCGACCCCCCAAAGAATCGTCCCCAGGCAAGCGATTTGTAAAGAAAACAAAGCACATTCTCCCCGTGAAGGGCTGGCTCAAACACCCACACGCTCCACCGGACATAGAGGATCAAGTCACTATCTGAAACAGACGCAGCCGAGGCGCAGCCCAACACAATCAGAACACCAGTGCCCCCCCCAGACGGAAGGACAAAGGGATGCACAGGAGAAGGAGCAGGCAGTCCAAAGACCCAAACAGACACGGGAACATTGGAAAGCGAAACGGCGCGCTTTTGCCGAGCACCAGTTGCATCACAGAAGGACACACTTAACGTGTAGTAGGCGGGGGAGGAAATGCGACACGCTCAGAACCAAACGAGGTTGAAGCAACGCAAACACCCGAAAACCGAGTGTAAAGCCGGAAGCAGTGCACGGGAACACCACATCCGTGCCCCCGAACACCCGGACAAACCAATGGCAGCCAACAGCGGGAAACACGGGCCCATCACGAGAACCCAGCCTCCAAACACACTACCAAGGAGGAGCCAAACCGCCACGCCACAGGCGAGCAGAGAGGCCAGCCGCGCCCAACACACCCCCCCTCCCACCCCGGGAGAACCCGCTTGGGCAGGGAACATACCCGGAAGAGGGGAGGCCGCAGCAGGGAGACACCACCCCACACCAGGCAGTCAAGGCCCCCCAACCCCACGGTCCCGCTAAAGCAGGGACTCGAATGTACATGGAAAGAAAACAGGTACAACAGGGGAACAAACGGCCGCCCAGCAGGCCGTTTCACACTCACCCGAAAGGAGGCACCGGTCCAGCACCTCCCCACAACGAAGTTGCCAGGAAATGAATTCCGCAGAAAAAACAAACAGGATGTGGATGGGCGGGTCACATGTTTATATGCCTTAGGGTGTGGGTGTGGCCTGGAGGGAAGGGATGGGTTTTTAGTTGCTTGGGAGTTTCTGGTGGGAGGAGCTATGCTCATGGGTAAGGACTGGGACGGGGAGGGCTGACGAGGAGGTAATGCAGTCATTACCCATTAGCGCTTATAACCCCGTTGGACTTACCCGTTGAGTCAAACCTCATCTTGTCTTGTAATTCTAGGTGCCCTGTGCATTCAGCGCCCCCCTGTACCACGGGAGACACAGGGAGAAGAGAAACGGAGACCCAGAGGAGCAAGAAGGGGCCAGGTGGAAAAAGAGATACTTGGCACGGTAACAGCAGGGAAGAAAGTTAAAACACAAACATGGGGAAAAAAGCACGCTGGAGCCCGGTATCCCACGGTATTTCGTGCAGCAGCGGCTCTTCCCTCTTCTTGCAGAATTGGCTCATCAATGGGAGCTCTCTCTTTGCCCCACCCTGTCTCGTAGAGTAGTGTCTCAGCCTGACAGAAAAAGTTGCATACCAGCTGAGTTTAGGTTTTGAGATATGAGATCACTGCTCATCGCGCACCAGCTTTTTTTAGAGGCAGGGAAGTGATTCCGAAACACGTGTTATTGTTCTGTATTTTGAGAGGTACCATCCTATCACCGTGTTTCAAAAAAGCATTTGCAATCAATAGGACTCACATTTATGCGAGACCCATTGCATTGCAAACAAAAGTGCGTGCAGGCGAAAAAGCACGAACAACAAGAGGTGGGGGGTGGGAGAGAAGGTACGGACAGTGGGAGGGACAGGGGCAGGAGGGAAGGCATGGACAGCGGGAGAGGGGTAGCACGGGAAGAAAATAGGGCTCATGCAGCACGAAGTAAAAGGGGCATTAGTCATGGAAGGATACAAATGATGACATGGCCATCATAAGAAGGGACTAACAAGCCTATTAACCAATCGAAAGGCAGCATTTATTTTATTTAGTTATAAAGTTTTATATAGCGCAAACAAGATCCCGAAGGATAATAGAGCGCTTTACAAAAATGGTGGAAGGAAGATCAAAACCCAAGAGCGACATCAAGTAAGAATACACAACATTAATAATCACAAAAATCACAGACTAATGACACAAAGAATAGTAACACAATAAACAGATGATAGGTACGACTTGCATTGCGCATGCGCTGCTGCCGGCGCTTTAATATTTTAACCGTCCCGCTGGACATTAACCTCACTTATTGCTTTGATTATTTGTCCTGGTTTTTAGCGGGGTTAGGCAGGGCTCCACACCCCTCCCTCCCTCTCACCTGCATATAACGGAATTTCCATCGCCGTTTTGGCGAGTCCGGGTCCCGGGGGTTGCCCTACACAGGGGCCATCTTGGATTGGGCTCAACCTTACTTTGACGGCCGCCATTTTGGAGCGTCATCGCGCTCGCGCTGGGCCTGGAGTGCCTATTTAATGCTCTCCTCTACCGCGCAGCGGGACGCGCAGGTGGGTCGCCCTCGCTTAGCCGGAGTCGTGCCTGAGTCCTGCCCGTCTGCGCTCGTCAGCGACGAGGAAGCGTGAGGCGGGACAGGCCCGACTCTTCGGTCAGCTTCGGACATCTTCAGTTGATGCTGGTATGTTGTTATACTCACGGTCAGAGTTGTTAGCTATAGGACATAGAAACAGGGACTACCTGTGTAAGCCTGTTGACCCATTAGCAGGCCCATATAGCTGCCCCTGTAAGGGCTGGTCACTTGTGAGCCCTACGAAGATTCGTTCCTTGGACGACGCTATTCCTGTTATTCGTACAGGCGGCGCGCCGCGGGACATTCGGCTCTGGTGTTTAAACGTGAGATCTTTGGTCAAACACTACCAGCTTATTCATGACCTTGTTGAAAAAGAAGAACCTGATCTTTTTCTATTGACTGAAACCTGGCTTCAAGACCCAGACTCGGCTATTTTAAACCTCGCCTTCCCTCAGAATTACACGGTCTCCACGTCCAACAGGACCACAAGAGGAGGGGGTATCGCCATGGCAGTCAAATCCTGCTTTCCTGCTGAATGGAAACCTGCAGGACTGCCTGCCTGCGAAAGTGCCATCTTCAAAGTGGCTTTTAGCCATCAGTATTACACTTAGCGGTATGCTCATCTACCGCCCACCTGGCAATGATTCTGTCTTCAAGTCCGCACTGGCCGACATGGTCAGTCCTATAGCGATGGGTTGTGCCAATTTTAACATCATTGGGGACCTCAATATCCATTTTGACAATAGGTCGGCCACAACCGTGAACACTCTGCTGGCGGATCTTGAAGCCCTCCAACTCAACCAGCTTGTCACTCTTCCGACCCACTCAGGGGGCCATATCCTGGACCCCTTCTTTACCACGCTGGATGGGGTGAAGATGACAGACCCGATCCAGATGGGATGGACGGATCACTTGCTAGTGGAAGCCTTTTGTCCTATCCACGATAAGTCTTTTACATCAGTGGACAGGCCGATTTTAAAAAGGCTTTGGCATAAGCTCAAACTTGAAGATTTTTATAATCTATTGGAACAGAAACCTTTGAGCGCCTTTGACAATGTGAACCAAGGATACCAACAGTTCTGCTCATGGATCTCGGAGGCTCTTGACTCCCTTATACCCCTGAAGTGGTCAAAATGTAGGGCAAAAACAGCTAGCCCTTGGTATAATGAGTCTCTTGCCGAGCTGAAAAAGTCCTGCCGGAAAATAGAGAGGGAGTGGAGAAGATCTTATGACCCTACTCTAAAAATCCGGTATTTTGCGGCTCTAAAGCACTATCACAGGGCCATCTGCAGAACACGGGCCGCATTCTACGCTCTGGAATTTGCAACCAGCACTAACCCTTCCAAACTGATTTTTAAGGTTCTGAAGGACCTTATGAAAAAAAGAGCCACCTCAGAGGTGATTTGCACAGACTCCCATTGTGAGAATCTTGCCATCTTTTTCTTGGAGAAAGTACAAAAAATCTATCGAGGATTTGATTTATGTCAGCCGACTTGTGCGGTAGCTGACTCTGATCCGTTGGGGTATGAGACCCTGGCTATAATACCAGATTTGTCGTTAGAGATCTTCGACAAACTTAGCCTTAGGATCAAATCAGGCTCCCCTTTGGACCCGCTGAAGCCGGTTCTTATTAACACACTCTCCCCGCTGTGCCGGACTCCCATATTGAACCTTATCAATATGTCGTTGTCCAGTGGAGTAGTTCCCACCGCCTGGAAACAGGCGGTGGTTACTCCTATACTAAAAAAAGCCAACTCTGACCCTCGGTTGTTAGAAAACTATCGACCCATCTCCCTATTGCCTTGGATCTCTAAAATAGCGGAAGCCCATGTCAACTCTGTTCTGGCTGAGCACCTGGCCCGTAACCAGATACTTGATCCCAGTCAGAACGCCTTCCGGCCAGGACACAGTACCGAGACGGCGCTACTTTACATCACTGAACATCTTCGCCAGGTACTTGATTCAGGTCGTACAGCAGCGCTTTTACTATTAGATCTTAGCGCTGCTTTCGATACTGTGTCCCACCAGATACTGATCCGACGCTTAGAGGAGGCTGGAGTCTCTGATACCGCTCTGGAGTGGTTTCGATCATTTTTGTCTGATCGAACCTTTAAGGTGGCGATATCACCAGGCCAGTCTACCATCTATCCCCTGGAGCTTGGAGTCCCGCAGGGCTCTTCGTTGAGCCCTACAATGTTCAACCTCTATGTGAAACCGCTAGCTGCGGTCGTCAAGCAGTGGGGTTTGGTCATGACCTCATATGCGGACGACACGCAGCTGGCGGTGACACTTAGTGGAGATCCTGAGGTGGAGGCTCCAAGATTCCGGGCGGGACTTGTGGCAGTAGCAGGCTGGCTTCGCACCAATTGCCTACAGTTGAATGCCACCAAAACTGAGGTGTTGGTATTGGGGAAGCACGCCGAGCTATGGGGAAAGCAATGGTGGCCACCAGAGTTGGGCGTCACTCCGATTCCAGCGTCCGGAGTGAAAAATCTGGGCATCTGGTTAGACCCCGGGCTCTCTTTTATGGAACATACTAAAAAGACGGCCGCCACGTGCTATGGTATCTTGCGGGGTATAAGACCAGTTCTGAAATATTTTGATCCCCCCACCAGACAGCTAGTGGTCCAGGCGTCGATTTTATCCCGACTGGACTACGGCAGCTCGTTGATGCTGGGGGTGAATCAGGCGGAGGCCTCTAGGCTCCAGAGGGTACAAAATGCTGCGGCACGTGCCATCGTGGGCCTCCCTAGACACTGCTCGGTGTCAGGTACCATCTCGGCCCTTCAATGGCTTCCGGTCAGACAGCGGATCAAGTTTAAGGCGCTGTGTCTGGCCTTCAAAATTTTAAAATCTTCCTCGCCGCCGGCTCTTGCCAATCTACTCACCCCGTACATCCCTCTGAGATCATTAAGATCAGAGGCTCTACACTTGGCAGTCTGTCCCCGCTTTAAATTGAGTAGAATGGGCGGCCGCTCATTCCGGGTGCTCGCAGCGGGGATATGGAATTCGCTCCCGGTATCTATTCGAGCTCTTAATGACCTGTTCGCCTTTAGGCAGGCGATCAAAACTTTTCTGTTTCCTGCCCCTTAATATTCCCTCGTTTTAATATGTGTTATGTTATAGTACCTGTCAAAAGCGCCGGGACGCCCCTTTGCTGGGGCAGCTGTGCGCGATAGAAATAAAATTAACATAACATAACATAGCGGGTTACGAGGGAAGAACACAATGCGGTAAAGAGGAGCAGAATCACTTGACAGAACAGTGGTTGTAGGATCAATGATTTCGAGCCAGTGGACCTGGCCCAGATTAAGGAAGGAATTTGTCCATTAGGAATCTTTTGGCTTCTAGTTTGAAAGCAGTCTGCGCACTTCCGGTGGAAGAGAGTTCCATATCTTTGGGGCCACGCCAGAGATGTCTCGGTGACAAGTTCTCTTTTTGCTAAGGATGAGAGGTTTCAAAAGGAAAGTGTTCATAGCTGCCAAGGTTTTGGATTGCTCATGTGTGACATTTTCATAATTTAAGTGCAATTATGAGTAACATTCAACGATTATGAGTGACACTTTCGCGCAAGCAAAATCAAGCACTGAAGATTATGGAAATATATAAATATCAGAAATTACACCCATTGAAGCAATAAGAAACTCTAAGGAGATCTTAAAACTGATAGAAAGCACCAGAGATGGAAGGGTGCTAACCTAGTGCCTTATACAAAGGGATGCTGCATGGAGGGAGTGCGTTGCTGCAGCCAGGCTCCAGAGTCGGGTATTTGAGGAAAGCAGGAGGTGTGCAAAGGCTCCCTACATGGGATTGCTACCTGGAGACTGTGTGTCACTGCAGCCAGGCCTCAATTTCAGGGGATTTGAGAGAAGTAGAGTGGTGTGAGAGAGCTTCACACACATAGCTGCCAAGTTTGCAGATTGTGTGACATTGCAATGTTTTCAGTGCACTTGTGAGTGGCACTCAACTGCCAAATGTGTGACATTGTCCTGCGAGTAAAACGAAGCAATGAAGTGCATGGAAATAATTCAATATTACAAATTACACCCTTTTGTCACTGAGAAGCCTTCTAAAATATCTTTCAACTGCTTCGAAACCCTGCAATGGAAGGTTAAAATAGTGATACAAAACTATTTGTGTACCAAGAAGATATAAAGGTAAAGTAAACATTATAAATGTCCTACACCCCAATGTCATTACACTTTATTACATCCTAATTAATAATACGGTTAAGTACGTGCTGCAGAGATCAAATAAACCGAGGGTTGATATGTTGATGTTCCAGCCAGTACAAGAATAAGCAAAAGGACAGCTGGTACATATTTTTACCGTTTATCTGTATACTTCACAAATATAAATAGAAAGAAGTTGGTTTAAATGTGTTCTATCCATGACTAATACAAACAAACACAGAAATTGCACGTTACGAATGACTAAAATGTAAAATACGATTTTGTCTCCAAACCAGTTAATGTCATGGACAAGATCCAGGCCTTTGAAGACTCTTGAAATAACAAGGAATGGCCTGTCATTTTCTCGGGAAGGCAGGCAGCTCTCCTCAAGAGTTTCAAGCCGCGGTAGTTTTCAGTCATTCAAAGACCCCGCTTAAAGTTTTTTCCCTACGCTGCGCTGGCCCGCCTTAAGCAGCATGGATGGCTTACTGGAACTAGGCAGGATAACAAACAGCAGGGTGTGCCAGTCATGCACATCAACCACTGCACTGCCTCCCTATTCATTAAGTACAGGCCTAATACTGCGAGGTGATTGCTTAACTTAATAAGAACTTGTGTAGGTTGGTCAGTGCAGCCCTACCAATCTGTTACAGTCACGTCACGTGGCGCTGCCCCGCGCCGTGGCGAGAGTGAGAGACTTGCTTTCGATTGAATGTAGCCAACGGAGATCACATCCCCCTGTGGTGCCTCAGCAGTAAATCACGAAACCACTGAGGGCAGACCCCGCCCGGCGGGTGTTACTGCTTCAGTATTGCACAGCGACTATCTTGACCCAGTGACGTCAGGCTTGGGCTGTAGTCTGAGTGACTCAGCCGCGCCAGCGCCACGGGTTGGGAATTTCAGTGCAGCAGCCAGATAGTATTAAGTTACATTTGTAGCAGCAGTGAGGGCACAAGATTAACTCTTACTGACGAGCCTGTGCTTAGCCACCGAACACCTCCACTTCCAAATCCAAACCGACCCCAAGACCACACTCAGAGGCACCCTCATATACAGACCCCCAGGACCCCGCACACAATTCAGCAAAGACTTTGCTGACTTTGTCAGCCCACACGCCCTCCCCTCCGAGGACTACATCCTCCTTGGGGACCTCAACTTCCACCTGGAAAATAACAATGACAACAACACCACCACCCTGCTGGACAACCTCGCCAATCTTGGACGCAGACAACTGGTGAACACCCCCACCCACTACGCCGGTCACACGCTTGACCCAATCTTCTCCTCCAGCAAGCACATCACCTTTAATTACGTCACGGGACTCCACTGGACAGACCACAGCTGCGTCCACTTTAGCTTCAGAAAGACTACGACCCACCACCACCCGCAAGGAATTCCCCGCCGAAACAGGAACAAAACTACCACCGACCAGCTCACCACATCTCTGAACCAAAAACCCCTTGCTACATCAACGGACCCAAATCAAGCAGCCATCAATCTCGCAAAGTGGATCACCCACTGCGCTGACGAACTAGCACCCTTGAAAAACCATCCCAACAAGACAGGAAGCAAAAAAGCCTCCTGGTTCAACAACGACCTCAAGAACTCCAAAAAGAACTGCCGCACCCTTGAGAAAACCTGGCGAAGAAACCCCACCACAGACAACATGAACGCCCTCAAGAACGCCACTCGCAAACACCACCAGCTAATCCGCACCACCAAGAAATCAGCGTTCAAGGATCGACTAGACAACAACGCTCATAACAGCAAGGAACTCTTTAGAATTGTCAAAGAGCTCACCAATCCCAACGCCGGCAACAACGACATCACTCCCTCTCAAGACCTCTGCGACTCTCTAGCCTCGATCTTCCACAGCAAGATAGCAGACATACACAACAGCTTCGGCGACCAGTCCACTCTCCCCACCACCGAACCGAAGCCCCCCACCAACACCCTCCACGCCTAGACCGCGATCAGCACTGAAGACACCATCCGCATGATGAACTCCATCCACTCCGGATCTCCAACCGACCCATGTCCCCATTACATCTTCAACAAGGCCGACTCCGTCATCGCACCCCAACTTCGGGACATCATCAACTGCTCATTCGACACAGCTACCTTCCCGGAAAGCTGGAAACATGCCGAACTCAGCGCCCTCCTGAAGAAACCTACAGCAGATCCCACCGAACTTAAAAACTACCGCCCCATCTCACTTCTCCCGTTCCCCGCCAAAGTCATAGAGAAGACCGTTAACAGTCAGCTCGCCGCCTTCCTTGAATCAAACAATTCCCTCGACCCCTCACAATCCGGCTTTCGAGCCAACCACAGCACCAAGACCGCCCTCATCGCAGCCACAGACGACATCCGGACCCTGCTTGACAACGGAGAAACAGCTGCCCTCATCCTCCTGGACCTCTCCGAAGCGTTCGACACGGTCTGCCACCGCACCCTTGTACAACGCCTCAGGGACGTTGGGATACAGGATAAGGCATTAGCTTGGATCATCTCGTTCCTTGCCGGAAGAACACAGCGAGCCCGCCTCCCCCCTTTCAGATCAGAGGCCACCGAAGTCATATGCGGCGTTCCACAAGGATCATCGCTCAGCCCCACCCTCTTCAACATCTACATGTGCCCCCTCGCATCCATCGCACCCCAACACAACCTCAACATCATCTCCTACGCAGACGACACCCAGCTGATCCTCTCCCTCACCAAAGACCCATCCACCGCCAAAACCAATCTACACGAGGGATGAAAGACATAGCCGAATGGATGAAGAATAGCCGCCTAAAACTGAACTCTGACAAGACGGAAGTCCTCATCCTAGGCACATCTCCCTCTGCCTGGGACGACTCATGTGGCACTAGGCCACGCACCGAAACCAACGGACCATGCTCGCAACTTGGGATTTATCCTAGACTCCCCCCTCTCGATGACCAGACAAATCAACGCCATCTCCTCATCATGCTTCAACATCCTTCGCATGCTCCGAAAGATCATCCGATGGATCCCCACCGAAACAAGGAAGACAGTCAACCAAGCACTCGTCACCAGGCGTTTGGACTACGGAAATACCCTTTACGCCGGAACCACAGCCAAATTGCAGAAAAGACTTCAACGTATTCAGAACGCCTCCGCTAGACTCATCCTAGACATACCCCGCCACAACCATATATCCGGTCACCTGAGAGACCTGCACTGGCTCCAAGTCAACAAAAGAATCACGTTCCGTCTCCTCACCCATGCACACAAGGCACTCCACGACCTAGGTCCCAGATACCTCAACACTCGCCTGACCTTCTACACCCCCACCCGCAACCTTCGATCGTCCAACCAAGCCCTCGCCACGATTCCACGCATCCGGAAAGCCACCATGGGAGGAAGATCCTTCTCCTACCTGGCGGCCAAAACCTGGAACTCCCTCCCCACCCACCTCCGTCTCACACAGAACCACCTCTCCTTCAGAAAGCAACTCCAAACCTGGCTGTTCGATCAATAGTGAACTCATCTCCCTTAAGCGCCTTGAAACCCTACGGGTGAGTAGCGCGCAATACAAATGTTTAACTTGAACTTGTGCAGGTAGAAGCTCCCGGCCCAGCAAGGCTGCGGGGAGCAGCAGAGCTGGCACAGTTCACAGGCGCGCATGCTAGTACTTCAGTGTTGGTAGAGCAGAGACCCAGCCAGTGGCATTAAAATGCGTGACAATGCATTTCAGTGCGGTGTTGCGGAACACCACACTGAAATGCGTTGTCGTCACGCCTGATGCGTGATACTTGACAGGCCTGAGTGTTAGCGCTTCTTGAGGCTCTCCCACCACAGGATAGTTCAAGCTTTTGTGCTAGGTACCTGGGAGTTTTGAAATGCAGGGCTTTGAAAGGACAAAGACACAATCCAATGAAAAAAGATGGGCGGGGAGTGGGTGTGGCTTCTCTCCGGTACACAACCACCTCAGATTAGCCTCAGAGCAGCGCTTGCGCGATGGCTCAGGGCTTGACCTAAAAAGGGTCAGTTTTCTGTGGAAAAATGTGATGTGTCCACATTGCATTTTGGGCCTTTTCCTGTTTGAGGCACTAGGCCTACCCTCACAAGTGAGGTACAATTTTTATCAGGAGACTAGGGGGAATGCTGGGTGGGTGAAAGTGTGCAGCTTCATGCAGATTCCAGAACCTTTCATCACAGAAATGTGAGGTAAATATGTTTTTTGTACAACATTTAAGGTTTGCAAGGGATTCTGGATAACAGAACCTGGTGAGAGCCACACAAGTCACCCCTTGCTGGATTCCCCTGGGAATCTAGTTTTAAAAAATGTACAGCGTTGCTAGATTTCTCTAGGTCCCGACTGAGCAAGGGCTCAAGATTTACAGCTAGGCATATTGCAAAAAAAGGGCCTGTTTTCAGTAGAAAAATGTGATGTTTCCATGTTGTGCTTTGACCCATTTCTTATCACAGGAACTAAGCCTACCCACACAAGTGAGTTACTGTTTTTATCGGGAGACTTAGGATAGCACAGAATAGTAGAACAAGTGTTATTACCAGTTGTTCTATGCATTTCTGCCTTCCAAATGTAAGCCAGCGTGTAAAATTTAGGACATTTTGAAAAATGCCCCCTAATTCACATGCTATTATGGTTACCCACAAATTCAGAGAAGTGCAAATAACCACTGCTTCTAAACTCCATATCTTTTTCCCATTTTGGAAATACATAGGTTTCTTTGACACCTATTTTTCCCTCTTAATATTTTACCTAATGAATTGCTGTATACCCGGTACACAATGAAAAACCATTGCAGGGCGCAGTCAAGTTATTGGCTCTAGGTATTTCAGGTTCAAGGTGAACCTAAAAGCCCAATATAAATCCCCACAAACAGAAGTGTCCCGCGGACGTAACAGTATATTGCTTTAAAAAAACTAACATAGTTTGAAGAAGTTACAGGTGAAAATGTAGGCACAAATGGCTGTTTTTTTTTATTCAATTTTAATTTCTGTTTTCAACTGTTATTTTCTGTAGGAAAACTTCACAAATAACCCCTTGATGAATTTAGGAGTTTGTCTTCTTTTCATAAATGTATAGCTTTCCGGGATCCATTATTGGTCTCACACCCATTTCATCCACTAGCTGGGAGGAGGTTGAAAGCACAAAAAATAGGAATAATAGGCTGTGTCCCAGTAAAATGCCAAAACTGTGAAGAAAATGTTGGTTTTCTGACAAAAGTCTGCCTGTTCCTGAAAGCTGGGAAGATGGTGATTTTAGAACCACAACCCCTTTGCAGTTACCATTTGCAGGGAAAAAGCAAAAGAACAAAATTCAGCTGCATTTGCCTAATTTCTCAGTCTCCTGCATGGTAATCCACAAACCCTGGGTCCCTTAGCATCCTCAGGATGTTGGAAGAAAAGGATACACATATGGCATGCATACCCTATGTGGACAAAACGGTATTGGGGGTGGGCTAGTTTTGAACTACCCAAATAGCTAAAAATAAATAGAGCCTGGCGGGGATTGGGTTGGAGTGGGGGGCAGGGGGCTGGCAGCGAAGGGGTTAACAACTGTGTTTTTACTTAGCTCTTGAACAAAGTTCTTGGTTTAGAAATGCTGTATATAACAGGTGTTACGGTTCCGCAATTGTTGGTATATATAGTGAACCTATCTTACATTGGTCGATGGTGAAGTTTCACTTGCCAAATCTAAAACTTGTTCCCCGAAGGAAGTTCATTTTGCGTTTTTTTTTCTTCAATAAAGTGAGGAATTCTCTTGGATGTAACATGTCCTCGGTAGGCGTCTGCACTGAAAATATGACGTCCTCATGCCCGTCACAGCGTGACTTTACACCGCTTCCTCCAATAGGTCATCATTATGGCAGTTTGTTTTTTAAGCGTAAAAAATAAAAAAAAACAGCACAGTTTACTGACAGAGTTAACTGCCTTGTAGGTTAAACTCTGCGTCACGAAACAGCGTGTGGGGGAGGCACGCAAAAAAAGGGAAAGGGCGTTACATCATGTGACGTCGTTCCCAACGGCCACGCACTCCTGTTTCCGGGAAGTAGTGCGCAGGAGCTGCACTCCCTTGCACGTGGAAGACCAACAATATATCTAGTTTAAGAACGGTAATTTGCTTAATGCAAAGCGTTATGCGTTTATTTCTGAACTTGCAGTTATTTCTTCAGTTTTTAAAATTATTTATCTCATCTAATTTTAATTTCGCAATCTTAATTCCGCATGTTTCGTTGTGCTTAAGGCAAGGTGCCAAGGGTACAAACAGTTTGTGTCATCGTTGCTTAAGTTTAGTATCAAGCACTTGGACTGTAGTAGTAAGGGCAATTTATTCCAAGTGTTTGGTTCCAATGGGCTTTCATCATAATTTCTTACCCTCCAGGCCGCTTTCCATTCGCTCCTTGTTTTTGTCTGCTCTGATATCCAATCTTCTGGCTTATTCCCCTTTGTTCCAATCAACAGTTTCCACAGCAGGTCACTGCCTCGCCATATTGTAATGCTGTCTGTGTGCTTTGTTCAAAGCTGCTCTGCTCAGCATTCCCCTTCATTCACCCACTCATCCCCACTTAGCTAACAGTCCCCACCTAGGCTGATCTGAAGGAGGAATAATCAAGTACTTGTACTGAATTGGTCTGACGTTACTTACAGAAATATGCTGCTATGCTCAACAGCATAAACTTAACAAAAGCACATTGATGCATGGAGGGTTTATATTTATAGCAGTCCATGAGATAAAGTGGTGATCATTTTGTTCACTTTGTATTGTGAACCACCTTTTTACTTGTTCACAGGACACATTTAGAGCTGGGGTTAAAGCTGGAAAACTGGATCTGACATCACTACTCACGTGGGTAATAGTAAAACTGAAAAGGGTCCTCTAATTATTCCTGTGTGTGAAGAGTTGTCCTCCAAGCCCAACAGTTGGTGTGATCAGATGGCTGATGTGTGTTATCGAATTATAAATTATGGAGCCAACACAGTTAGGTTTACAGTGTTAAATAAAGAACTAAGTATACAGTTGACAAGAACTTTTTAGTATATAAGGTAAGATGCACATTGTGATTTTTGGGAGCCAAGGGCCCAAAAGCTCAATTCGACCAAAGCTATGAGAACATTAAGGAGTATATTGAGTATATCTTGGTGTGTAACTTGTTGCCTACATGCTAGTACTTTATTGGGCTGAGAAAGGATTATGGCACACATTTTGATTAGGTATAATGAGAAACATTGCTGTTGTGCAGTGATAGCATTGTGCTATGCTTATATAAGACAAAACAGATACATTCATGTTATATAGTGTTCCAGCCTGGACCAGGTAACAATGCAAAAACTTACAATCTGAGCTGTAAAGGTTGATGTCCTAAACCACCAGTTGTAGGAATGGCCAAAACTAGGATCGAAAGGATAGTGGTAATAGGCAACATTTCCATGTATTTATGTCGTTATTATATTGCTTTAACTAAGTTAACCGCATGCGTGCGGGCGGAATTCCGCTCGTACGCTGAGATTTTTCAAAGCGCACTTTACGTGACGAGCTGGGCTCGTCATCAGCGTAGCAGGAGGCTACCTCATGACGAGCCCAGCTCGTCATCAGCGTCGAAGGGGTTAAGAAATAACAGAATGCAGTCCTAGAGTTCGCATTTAGAAGAGCAAGATGGGCAAATCCATAGGTACAGAATTGGAGAGGGTGTAAAGATACAGAGGCAGGACATAGGTAAATCTAGGTTGGCATAAAGGTTTGACTCTTTCGGAAGCAAACAGACCCCCGGCCACTGCTCTCTAGAAGGACTTCGATACAGAAAAGGGGGGGGGGGGGAAGGACTTATCAGGTTTGTTCACTGTCTTGCGGTGATTGAGATATAGCATCCCCATACGCTAAGTCTGGAGACCTCCCTGGTATACATATTTCATCGTTATACCATGGACCTTATCTTCAATTCCATTGCACCGCTGATTTATTTGTAGCCTTTTTGATGTATTACTGAGCCCGTTTTGGTTTCTGTTAACTCGCGTTCATCAAATTTTGTTTGTGTACCAAAATACATTGTGACTAAGGAGCCCCTGACACCACTCTGCATCAATTTAATTGACACATGTTGGATGGGATTTGACCACCTAATGAATTGTACCTTCTGCGCCCTGTTGAAGGAACTGTTGTTCGCATAGTCCACTCCGAAACGCACGTCAGAGCTTTCTACTTGTTGGTGTACATTGATGGATTGAAACATTCATTCTGTGATTTTTTTGTAATTGATGGATTCCAATATTTGTGTGACTTTTGTTACTTTGGTTTGTTAGATGTATTGTCCTTTTTTCCTTTGTTCTTCATTGAGGTATGTCTGGTGTGCCTGATGTGTTTGTGAGTTGTGGTGGTGTTTTTTCTGCAACTATTTTGGATCATGTTATGGTGGGGCTGCTTTATTGATTTTTTGTATCGGAATGATTAATTTTGTTATAATTGTAATTTATATATATGACAACAAAAAAAGTAACTTTTTGATCAAATAAATTAAGAAAAAGAATAATTTCTGTTTGACAATAATATCATTTCCATTTGTTGATGTATCACGTATATATTAACCCCTTCCATGCTCATGACGAGCTCAGTTCGTCATGCAGCACAGTGCTCCTGTGCTCATGACGAGCTGAGCTCGTCATGACAACACCCATTTTTATTGCTGTCCAGCACATCAGGGGAAAATCTCTAGCAGGGATGTGGTTAATGAGTTGACAGGGAGAGTTTTGTTGTTTATTGTTTTGGCATAAAGGTTAAGACAACAAGCTGGATGAGTGGCCTCAGTAGCTTAGCGGGGGAGAAGAAGGGACCTATTTGAGTTTTGTATCTTGGCTATACCAGAGTGCTGTGGAGTTATTTACAAACTTGCTGTTGATGCATTGATGTGTTCTGATTATTGCTAATAAGTGGCTTTACATTCGTTGGATGAGTCAGGATTGAGTCATTCTGTGATTAAAACCTATATAAATAAAATGTGTGAACTGGGTTTGTAGAAGGAAGAAAAACAGATGGTTAGAAGACATATGTTTCTATTACAGTACCCTCAAACTAACTCCAACCTTTCATGTTATAGTATTTCGATATCGCTTTCTGCCATTATTATGGCACCATAACCGAATTCAGGACTGGAGGCAAGGATTATGCCTTCTTTCTTCACTTTATTCAAATAGCAGCTCATTAAAAGGTTAACAGAAACTAAGTTTCCCATGAAACCTAGGGAAAGGTAGTTTAGAAAAAAACACATGGAAACATTCAATGATGTCAAGGCAACAATGTCCAATCAGAGGCTTCCTAGCCCAACATAGTCCCTTCTTAGTGTCCGTTCGCCTTCTATCTACGCTCCTACGCAGCCAGATAAGTACCCTTTAATTGTTTCTCTACTGTTTGGTGCTGATTTGTTGTTTTATTAGCGAGAATTGTGTGCTTTACATGCTGTATTGCTTTATAAATAGCTGTTGCCAAGATTTGGCGTGCACGCTTGTCATCGCGCTATTTTCCCACTTCTTTGCAGCTTGTTGTGTATTATTTTTTCCGCGCTCGGCGTGCTGCTGCAGCTATATCTAGATCATTCCTTTTTCAATTGCGTTTCTCGCTTCTATGCGATGATTGCTGGTGCCTCGCTCGATGCGTGTTGATCTCCCACTGCCAGGGGGCGTAGGAGGAGACGTGGAGTGCAGCGCGGTGCTTGAATTCCTCACATTCTTTGGGAATTCAAGCTTCGCACTCATTTTAGGGCAGCCGGTCTGAAGAAAGACGCCCGTCTGGGTCTGAACGCGGTCAGGCTCCTGTACATAGAACAAAGCAGCCAACCGCCCGAGAAAGAAATTAGTGCTCTGTTGCCCATTACACTCTGAACAGAGTCTGTTTCGCTTGTTTTACCTATGCCCTGATTAGGTCAGTAATAAGGCCTGAAGGCCTATGTGGGACACTACCCGGACCGGCTCTCTTACCATAGGGTTATTTTCTGCCCAATTTTATAATTTTCACCAAAGTGTTTGTATCCCTAGTGGCTAAACCCCGTTTAATTTGTGGAAAATCCGCACCTGAATTTTAGGGTGCCACCCAGCCCTTCAAAAGATTATTTGACCTGTCTCAAGGCCTGGTGTGCTGACACCCAGACACCCAAATTTGGTCCTTGACCCCCTACCTTAGCTGGTAAGCTATGGAATACCAGAAGGATTACCTAGACATGGAGGATCCTCTGGCTGACCTCCCTTGGGGTGACACATTTTATGAGGCCGTAGACACCTCGATTTACCAAGCGGTGGCGGAGGCCATGACTCCATTAGAGGAGAGGCTCTCTCGCTAGTTTGCTCAAGCCTTTGAGATGCTTATACCCCAATCTACCACCCCACTCCCCCCCTCAACCCCTGAGGAACCAGGGCACCAAGGCCCACCACCATCTAAACGGCCCATGACTCAGGGGTGGATCTCGATGCTTTTGCCAGGCTTAAGCAAGCCTTCCTGGATAGCCAACCTATCCTTCCCACAGGGAAAGCCCTTACTCCTCCGCCAGTTGACCCTAGCACTGACCTAAACGCGTCAGGAGACGCAGATGAGGAACAAGGCCCTTCCAGACCTTGGCTTCCGTCTCCCCTTCCCAAGCTCTTCATAGCACATCAGACAGGCTCGACCTGGACAATATCATCCACCCACATTGCTCTGAGTGGGCCCAAGGCCGACAACTCATGTGGCGGGTTGCATCCGTAGACCACTTGAGAAGGAAGCCCGTAATTGCCTCCAGGCAGAGTGCCCCAGTCCTTCCCTCGAGGAAAAAGTGGCACTTACACCAGAGAATGACCCCTGCATGGCCACCTTTCTGCAGAAATTCTTTGGAGATCCCAAGAAAGGGATTGTCAGGTCATGGAGGGCATGCCAGGACAAGCTCCTGGATGTCCTAGGCCCCATTACGAAGATCTTGGACATAGCTGAGGAGGCAAGGAATCTGGCTCAATAATTTCCCCAGAAACCTTATCAGTATGGGCCCAGAGGTCACAATCTTTTTGGGCAATGCAAATTGCGTCCGTTCCACCGCGCCCTGCTGCTCCCTTCTTATTAAAGTTGACCCAAAATTGGGTGACCTGGCGGATTTGGAGGTGGGCGCCAATGCCCAGGGAGGTTTCTTTGGCGAGCCTTTTGTTAATGAGCTCGGAAAATTCGTGAACACTTTCACGTCATTAGACAAAGCTCAGACCACAATAAAGAGAGAGTTCTCTCGTGTTTTTCATGGGGCCGGCAGAGGCAGGGGCCGCTCGGCCGGTCTCCAGTCCCACCAGAAATCGCAAAGGGGACAAGGCTCCAGGCAGTATCCGGACCAGTCCCATTTTGGGAACTTCTACCCTACGAGAGGACGCCGTGGCAAGGGCAGAGGTTTCAGAGGAGGAGCGAGCATCTTAAGCCCAGGTGAGTGTTCGGCCTTCTTCCCAACAAAGAATAGGGGGCGGCTGACACATTTTTTCCAGGCTTAGGTTTCCATCTTGCGGGATGTGTTGGTGCTGCAGACAGTGCAGGGGTTCTGCATAGACTATCTAGGGGAACCGGTTCAGCAGTCTAAACCCTGGCCCATTCAGTTTTCACTTCAAGAAGCCGCTCAGATATACGAGGAAGTCACATCCCTCCTCAACAAGGAAGCCATCTCCCTTTCCTCTCACCCCATGGGGTCTATAAGCAACATATTTTTGGTCGAAAAGACCGATGATGGCCGGAGGCTGGTTATAAACCAACTTGAATTCAACGGGTGGCTGGTTTACCGCCATCTCAAGATCTCCTCCACGATGTCTTGCGTCCTCAGGATTGGATGGTTCGTTTAGACCTCAAGGATGCCTATCTGATAATCCCAATCTTTCCCTCCCACAGACGCTTCCTCCAGTTCGTCTGGCGTCATCAAACTTACAAATTCACCACTCTTCTATTCGGTCTTTCCTCAGCGCCCTGTTGCTACACCGAGGTGCTCAAACCAGTGGTAGAGTTCCTAAGCGCTCAAGACATTCGGATGATCGTTTATTTGGACAATCTCCTTCTAATAGGTTTTTGTCCCCGCCAGCTATCAGCCCATCTTCAGATGGCAGTGGATCTGCTTCAGAGCTTAAGCTTTGTAGTAAACAAGAAGAAATCTCTGTTGCAGCGCGCTCAGTCCATTATTTTTCTGTGATTCGTAATAAACTCCACCTTATCCACTCTAAGCCTTCCCTCTAGGAAGGTGGCCAAGATCCGACACAAACGTGTCCTTTCCATGCAACAGGAGTCCATCCGCCAAATTGATCGGTTGGTTGGCCTTTTTTCGGCATCAATCCATGCCATCTTCCTGGACCTGCTTCACTACCGGGCCCTTCAACGCCTGAAGGCATATTTTCTTCGCAAGGGTTATCCTTACTCCCACGAGGTCTCCCTGTCCCGCTAAGCCCGGGACGAGATCCAATGGTGGCTGGACCACATGGAGGCCTAGAACGGCCGTGCAATTTTCGGCTCTGCGCCAGATCTGATTATAGAGTCCGACGCAAGCAGGTTAGGCTGGGGCGCCAGGTGCGGAGATCTCTCTACAAGAGGATTGTGGTCTCCCGATGAACAGAATTTGCATATCAATTGTTTAGAACTTCTGGCGGGATCCTTCGCCGTCCACTGCTGGACGAGAGACTCTGTGCAGTCATGTGTCCTTCTCAAGATGAACAACATTTTGACGGTCCGATATATAAACTACCTTGGAGGTACTAGGACTTAGCAGCAAGCTTCTGGCAGTATTGCCTAGCCAGCCAGGTTTCGGTCACAGCCGAATACTTGCCAGGACGAGAGAATCAGAAGGCGGATTTTCAATCAAGCATCTTCAGAGATTCCAGTCTCTGGATGCTCGACCCGAGCATATTTGCGATATTGAACAACTGTTGGGGTCCCTTCTCGGTGGACCTGTTCGCCTTAAATTTGGACCACCAGCTTCCCTGCTTTTTCAGCTTGAGGCCGGACCCCTTGATGGTGGCCACGAATGCCTTCCCCCGGGACTGGTGCTCGGAAAAGGGGTATGCCCCCCCCCCTTTGCGATGATCACAATGACTGCCCAGGTCTGCAGACAGACAGCGGACCTAGTTATAATCACACCCTTTTGGAGGTCGCAAGTCTGGTTTCCAGTTCTTCTGGAACTTGCCTGGGATTCTCCAATCTTAATCCCCCACATCCAACCCTCCTTGTGAGTCCTGACAAAGTCCTGTATCCTCTGGTACTGGTGTACTCGCTGTGGCTCATGGCGTGGCCGATTTTAGTGTATGATGAGAGGTCCCAGGCCTTTCGCAGGAGGTTGAAGCCTTCATTTCCATGGCTTGGGAGGACAGCACTGTCAAGAGATACAGATCCGCTTGAGGCAGATGGCCTTGTTGGTGTTTGCGACTGGGTTTTGATCTCCTGATCGCAGATGTTGTGCATGTTGTGAATTTTTTTCGCGCAATTGGCTTCTAGTGGCATGGCGTACAGGTCAATAAACATCTTCCGCTCTGCCATATATTCCGGTGGGCGATCACCTGATGGTATGCAGATTGTTATGCAGTATTCTACTCTCTTTACCTCCAGAGCCTCATTACTCTGCATTTTGAGATGTGAACCAAGTACTCAACTTGTTTTTGTCCTGGCAGCTGAACCTTTTCTCTCCAAAAAGGAGCTTTCAGCCAAATTGGCCATGCTCCTCTGCCTCATCTTCTGCAGGCGGTTTCCGATGTCAGAACTTTGGATATCACAAGTAGGATGTTTACTCCTAATGGAGTAACCTTCACTCTTCTCAGACAGACAAAGTGTCATACCAGAGTGATTTCTTACCCGGAGTTTCCAGACCCTACGAAACTGTGTGGCCAGATGTCTCAAGGCATACAAAGAGATGACAGAGGAGATTCGTCCTCCTGGGGAATGCCAACTACTCATTGCTCTTTGAAAGCCCTTTAAGGCAGTTTAATCTCCAACCTAGATGGGTCAGATGGGTGATGCAAGAGACAGGTACTGGCCTCCGTCACTTCGGAACCCATTCCGCTCGATGGACAATGGCCTCTAAAGCATTCGGCTTGGTGCCCGCTTAGAGGATATCCTCAATGCATAAGATTGGTCTTCGGACTCCACGTTTAAAAGATTGTATTTCAAGCCGGTGCTGAACATGGCTCACCTCGTGAGCAAGCATTGAACTAGCATAATCCTCGCCTCTAGTCCTGACATAAAATGGAAAATGTCCTAGCTAATGTAACAGAAAGTTTCAAATCTTTTAAGGTCTCGGAGGTGAGGATTGTCCCCCCTAGTGTCCAAGAAGAGACATCCCTCCCCATATCTGAGTAAGTAATCTTGCTTAACTGTAAGGGCTTCGATGGGACAGCTTGGTTCTGTTGTGCACTAACAACTTTGCTGCTTACTTTGCAGGCTGTGGTTATTTAAGGCTCAAATGGTAATATGTCCTTGTCTTTGTAGGTTCTGTTGCAGACAAACAAGATGCATGAAGGTGATCCGATGGCTGACTTCGCACTACGAAAGAGGGCGAACGGACACTTAAAAGGGACTATGTTGGTCTAGGAAGCCCCTGATTGGACATTGTTGCCATGACAAGATTGGATGTTTCCATGCGTTTTTTCTAAACTACACTTCACTGGGGTTCATGGGAGTCCTTAATAGAATTGAAACTTTCCATTACGTTAGCTAGGACATTTTTCATTGGATGCTGGTTTGACAAAGTAAAGTGAGTTAGATCTTGGTGAAGATATTGTTTTTTTAGAGTTTTATATAGCTCAAACAAGACCTGAAGATATCAGGTATCAGAGCTCTTTACATGAGCGCCAGTTTCATTACAGATGAACACATTAATTTTTGTTAGCCACAGGGAGATGAACTGATTTGACCAGAATCACAGATGTTGAGCGTTGTTGCCGTGACTCAAACCCCGTTCCACAGCTTTGAGTTTGACTGCTCAAGCCGTAAGGCTACATCCTCTACCCAGAGTTGCAGTGTCTTGTGCATGGATGTGTGTGACAAAGGGCTTTTGCTTGTTTTCTTTCAACTGGGTGGTCGATTGTTCATTGCTGGGTCAGTGCAGAATGTTTTCTCATTAGGCATCATGATACAGGCAGGTAAATGTCCACTTGAGGTTGTGTTGAGCTAGTTTTATTTGAGTGATAGTAGGATGCTCTGAGTGCAGTTGATTTGGCAGTGCTTATCTAACTGTATGGCACTGGAGGAGGTCACTGGTGGTCCTGTCTATTGTGCACTTGGAAGAATTGGTGTGGCTTTTTGTTGACTAATAAATGCTGTTGGGTGTTTGATGAAAGCCAGATATGGAGTGTTGAAGTTTTTTTGAGTGCCTGTGGTAGGTTGTGTGTACTATGTATCGACCATGTGAGTGTATGGTAGTGCTGCGCATCAGGTGTTAGGATTGTTTTGTTATTGTAGCTGTAGTTGACTACTTGCCAAACCTAAGGAATCCGGCAAGCGTATGGTTTTCTATGTCTGTTAGGTCTAATGATAGGCTGTCATGAGGGAAAGAAGCACGATATGCCGGAAAGTACAGACTAGTGCATGTTGTGTTCCCGTTACTGTGTCAAAAGGCAACCTTTTTGAAACAATTTAGGTCTTAGATACAACTGTACTTATAATGGTGGCACTTAAAGTGGATTACTGCACAAGAGACCACAAACAAATACCATTATATGTGTGATGTTTAAATTGTGAGGCTTCAAGTGTTTAATGTGTTTTTTGAGTGTACTGTCCGGTCTAATGCCTTGCGATGAGTGACTGTATTTAGTGGTGGAGGGCATTGTAAGGTTTTTGCTATAGGTGTGCTGTTGTTTGCAGCATTACTTTGATGTGTTTTGGTTTGCTTAGTTATTCTGTGAAGTTTGTCTGCTGTGCTGTTGAAACAGGGCTAAGAATAAATACTTTGGATTTGATGTGAGGGTTTTGGGAGCCCTCAATATCCCACATCACAGTGGAGTTGTGGGGTAATTTTATTTGATCACATATAGCTGTGCTCTGGCTATATATGGAGTGTTAGAGAAAGCACACAGAGGAAATTGAGCCAAATTTGCATTTATAGATACATTTATACTGAGTCAGTAATTTGGCATTGAGTAAATATTGATTATGACTGTACATTACCCACACTCTCGTGTGAGAAGTGGGCAGTAAAGGCATCTATAGGTGTTTCATGCTGATCTCGTCAGTTTCTGTGGAGTCGCAACACAACTATCGACGCGAGTCTGCAATGCATTCAGGAATAGGTCATGCAGTCAAAGGCTGTGAAGGGGCAGCCTTGATAGTCCCTTGTGTCCACTCTTTTATTCTTAGAGAGGTGGTCTTTGGGGCTCTCAAGGGCTTGGATGGTAAGATGTTAAGTAGAATACAAGACAGAGCCACTCTTACAATCTGCTTTGAGGGAGACACAGAGCAAAATAACATCTAATAATCTACAAGATTAGTGGTACTACATAGCGAGTTGTTGCACTGTCCATAATATTGAGAAGTTCTGCATCATTGGAGCAGTCAGTAGTGTCACTCTTCCATATTTCCGTGTCGTGTTTAACCAGAATATGTAAATGTGAAGTAGTACTGGAAGGAAGATTGTGGAGTTCCTGATTAAAATCCTTCAATCAAGTATCCGTTATATCTAGACGGATCAAATCTTGTCCCTAAAACATTCTTTAACGAGATGGAATTTATTTACTGAAGAATGGGCAAATATGCACTCCACAATGAAAAAAATGTGTAATGCTCTCACTACCATCAGATGCTCTCTTGTGATAATTCAGAGAGGTGAACAGTAGGGATCTCTTAAGCATATAGCTAAGTTAATGGGCTGTCCTGTAAAGAAAATGGGACAGGGGTTACATAGTAAACTGTAAAGATGGGCTCCTTCTGTATTGAGTTAGTAAATAACTACATTTTATTTTCAAAAAGATGGCAGTGTATGAGTTTTCTTAAAAACACTCTAACATATTCCTTTAGACCTGGGGTCTCCAACCTTCTTTGTAATACGTGCTACTTATGTTACATGAAAATCATCCCAAGCTACTAACATTATTAGTGTTGTAAAAGTGACCACATTAGACACAATTCTTTTAGTGGTGACCATATGCAGGATCACCATCACCGCTAGGGTACCGTTTTCGCCCATTCCTACTTCTATAAATAGCTGGTTATCTCTGCAAAGTGTTCTCATGATCACCTGTTCTGAATATTGTAAATCACCTATCCTCCAAGTATAAATAGCTGGTTATCTCTGCAAAGTGTCCTCATGATCGCCTGCTCGGAATATTGTAATTGATCTGTTATTCCCCCAAGTTTATGCACGTTCGTCTATCCCTACCTGTAATTGTTTATGATCTCGCCTATTCTGAACTTTGTTTACAAGTTGTTTTACCTGTAAAGCGCTTTGATACCCTAACGGTTCACGTTTGCGATCTATAAAACACTTAGGGCCATATGTAGGTAATCCAAATTTACAGATTCTAAAATACCGCATTTTACAGATTCGGTATTTCAGAATCGGTAAATGGTATGTAGGTATTGATTCGGTAAATTTTACCGAATCGGTAAAATTTGGTAAATACTGATTCGGTATTTACCGATTTGTTAATTCCCATTCATTGATGGGAATTACCGATTCGGTAAATACCGAATCGGTAATAGGGGGAAGACTTACAAGGGTGGCAGGGTGTCACATTGACACCCTGTTGCACCCCTGAATAGTGCATGGGTGCACATGTGGCACACATACATGCCCTAAGGGCATGTAACTTTGCCACATGGCACTTTTGGAAATGCACAAATTTGCTTTTTTAACGGTTTTCGATATTTACCACCAACTTTTAGTTGGTGGTAAATACCGAATCCTTAACTCAGAAATGCACTCACTTGAGTGCTCCCTACATTAAGGATTCGGTAATTTACCGAATCGATATTTTAAGGAATCGGTAATTTACTGATTCCTTAAATTACCGATTCGGTATACCGAATCCTTAAATTTGGCCCCTACATCTCAAATGCCCAATACCGGTCGGTAACGGCCGAAATTCGGTAATTTCGGCCGTTACCGACCGATATTGGGCTACCTTCATCTAGCCCTAATTGAATAAATAAATATAGATTCTACCGCCGGGTAAATTTGAGCCTGGTCCTAATTCTATTTTGCAATAATATGATCTATGCGGGCGGAGTTTCTCCGCTGCCACTTCATTAAATACATCTTCATAGTCTCAATACTCTTCTGGGATCTCATTAGTTTGTATCAAGCACCCTGAAGCTCCTCCTTCGCAGAGTGGGGCTTCTTCATTTGACTCTTGATTTGGTTCACATTTTGCAAAACAATTTTCCTGGCAGTATTCAGAATTCATCACTATTGTTCTTGCACTCCGTCAATCGTGAGATTGTGTTCTGTCAAACATGCAAGCCCAATATGAGTTGAAATTGCAGTGCATCAATTAAATGAAACTAAATAACGGTTTGTTGTCCTTCTTGAGATAGTAATTGCACTGGTTCAATATGACTTACAATGGGTCCCGAAGAAAGATTGGTGCCTTCAACAGCTCGCCCTGCTTCACTCTTGTTTTTTCTTATGGCCTTTAATCCTATTCATTCTGCAAATTTAAGGTCACAAAAATTTCCAGTAGTCGCAGAATCAATCATTACTGATGTCTCTTTTAAGACATGATGTCAAAATGATAATGTCACTGAAAGGAGTCGATAAGGGGACAATGCCTACAACTATTTGTTTTCAGATGGTCTTTAGGAGTGGTTTCTTAATCTGCACTCATCAGTCCAAATCCTCTTAGTGCGAGTTTTCCTTCACCAGTATCTTAGGTTTTGTTGGGCACATTTTCATAGAGTTGCTATTAACTCCACAATATAGGCATAGTTTATTTTGCTTTCTTTTCCCTTTTTTTCTTTAGATAGTGGACCTCTGATCATGCCTATTTGCATTGATTCCACACTAGGCAGTCTTACTGTGACCTTGTTATTTTCTGTTTTAATTCTATCAAACTTAAGCACACTGGATCAGAATTCTCTTTTCTTTTCTCCTCTCCTTTCGTCTGCCAAAAAGCTATCTCTAATAGCAAATCCACTAATGCTGAGATTTCAGTAGGTCCATTAGGAATTTGTGCTAGGATGTATTTCAATTCACTCTTAAGGCCTCTGTAGAAGACATTTGCTCTTTTATTCTTAGGCCACTCAGTTTCTATTACCATTTTGTTAAATAGGGCCAGAGAGGCGTCTAACTCTCAATTTCATTGCTTTAACTCCAGTAGCTCATTATCGGTTCTTTGTGCCTTTCTTCTATCAAAGATCCGAATAAACTCTTTCCTGAATTCTTTGAAGTTGTATATGATCAGGTTATATCTAGTCACCAAGGGCATGGCCCAAGCTTAGCTTCACTTCAAAGGGATCCGCTCCCCCGCCCCCTGCTTCACACTTTTCACGGCCGCCAGGCCGTGTCTCGCATTTCTCCTCCCTCCCTCCCCACAGCAATGCCAAGAGCTTGTTATTTTATCCGGGTGCCACGAGTTTGTTGGTTTACGCGCAAGTGGTTATAGTGGCTAACACTGCTGAACAGATCCTGCTTTGGCCACTGTGTGTTAGGAGTAGCTCTGGAAATGCAACACCGAATGGATGGATGCCCGAGTAGTATAGCATTGGTCTTTTTGCAGTGGTCGTTGGATCAGCGTTACAGCAGACTCGTCCCAAGAGCAGTGCTCGCCCTTGTCATTCCTTTTATCACGCGCTGAAAGGGACGTCGGCAGACTTGCCCCAAAGTTGTTTACTGGGTCTCCGGAATAATATAAAATCTTTTAGAGAGTTAACTGTTTCGATTCTGACTGACTCTGACCGCGAAAATAGAATGAAGAAGTGCAGAGTCGCATACAGATTTTCCGCCTCCCCCGCCCCCTGCTTCACACTTTTCACAGCCGCCAACTGTGTCTCGCATTTCTCCTCCCTCCCTCCCCACAGCAATGCCAAGAGCTTGTAATTTACATCCACCGATCGCTTAGACTGTTTTTAAAAGATTTGTTAACTCCTTCATGTGGCCTTTTCTGAACGTCTGTTCTTTTTGAAAACACTAAGACCATACCATTATTACAGAACATATGCTGTCACATGATCCATTAAGTACTTGGAATGTGTTATACAAACGTACCAGTTTTACATGTATACTGTGCGCCATCAGTTTGGACAGCAACCTATGCTATTAACAACAAGACCCTTCATTGATTAATGATTAAATGTTGCAATATGATTCATAATGCACCTGAGATGTTGTCCGCCAACATACAGTGTTTACGTATATATTGTGTGCCTTTTGATTGGACAGTCACTCCTGTAATCACACATGCTCTTTAGTATATCAACACCACTATTGTATATACTTCTTACCAAACTTACATGCCCATCAACATTTTTTTTTTAATTTTCAATTTTTCTTTTAGTAACTATTTTTGAATATATCTGTTCATTCCATACAGTCCGTCTTTCTACTATGCCTTTTTAGCCTTTCACAGTCATGTGATGCTATAGTTAGCATCCATCCTCTGTAGAGCTGCGCATCCGAAGTGCACGCGTCTCTCCTCACGTGAAATAGACACCACCACTGGGGCCGCTTGGCTTTCTGATTTAGACCGGAGCCACCGTCGGGGAGTAATCCTCTCTGCCCTTTGATCCCTTAAGCGTACCGGGAGTTTATTTGGCAAGTGAGATAGTGAGCTTGGTTTCGTTACGTTTCACTGGCACAGGACTTTGTGTAATTAGAAATTATGTGACAGTTTATTTAAATTAGTCTTTGTGACCCATCCGTGGTTTCATTCTCAATTCACTTTTCGAAATGTTGGCTTACTTCACTGTAGAGGCACTTAGTTGACAAGATGTTTTTAGACATTACTGCAATCTTATCACATAGTTGTTGACCCGAGTTGTTCAGTCTTATAATCAGCTTTTTAAATGCTGGTTAACTAAGGTAATTTGTACTACGTGCATTGTAGCGCTAGCTTTTGCGCTTAGGCCCCGGTTTTTCAGACTACTGGGCATGAGGCCCTCTGCTTCTTCCCTTTCCACACATCCCATCCGTATAGCTTCTGGTCAACCCGTGTTGCTTCCACCCTTCATGATTCAGAAAAGGGGGTGGTGATGAACAGAGTGTCTGAATTAAGCAGACCACTCTTACCCAGTCCAAAGATCAGGGCTTGATCCATCACCGTTATTTATCTCACTGCCCCATCCCAGCTCAGAACCTGGCTATATGCAAATTAGTCTGTCCCTGGCCCAGTGCATCATGGGAACAGGGCAGACCAAACTACCAAGCCAATTCTTCACCAGAAAGGAGACAAGCTACCGGGGCTTCCACCCTTCATGTCGTGTCCCCCCCCCACACACACTGCTCCTACCCCCAATCATGTGTTGCTGGCTGTCATCCATCCACGTGCTTTAAAACTGTGAAACGTTTGTGTTTGCACTAGTAATGTGCCTCTTGCTGTCGCTCTCACCCTGTCTCCTTATCCTGTGTCTCTTTCTATCTGCCTGTCACCCCCTCACAGTCACACCATCTCACTGTCTCTAGCCCCTGATCTCTTTCTTCCTCCACCCCTCGCGCTTTCCCTTTCTTTTTCTCTGTCCCCTCCATTCTCTCTCTACCCCGCTGTACGGTCCCCTCTTTTTCCCTCCCCCTCACACTTTATCCGATCACACTCCTCCTTCTTTTCCTCTTTCTTGTAGCTGTAGCCGCTTCTCCATTTTAGTTATTATCTCTCTCCTTCTCCTCTTCATCGCGTGACTCCCTCGGCCTTTCTCCCCCCTCTCCATCTGTTCATCTGCCTGGTCTTGTACTCATTCTTGCCATCTCTCTCTCCTATATGCCATCTATTTGTGCACTGCTGTCCCACCCCCTCTCTCCTCCTGTTTGTCTGTCTCTCACTATCTCTGCACCTCCTCTCTCTGCTCTTCCGCTCCCCCTGTGTCTTTGCTTCACTTCAGCACATCTCTCTGCCTGGTTACTGCTGCAGCTCTTCTTCACTCTTTCCCTGTCTTCACAAGTCAAACTATCCCTCTCTCTATGCTTCATGTATGTGTTTTTTAGGTCTCGACTATTAAATTCCGCAGGAATTAATAGCTCGAGACTATTGCAGGGGAACAAACTCTCTTGAACAAGCATTCCTCGGCGGAATTGTTACAATGCATGTGACCTCTTGAAGCATGAAGCATCTCCAGCACGAGCTTCACATCAAAGGCTTGCGCGTCCACATCAAAGCCATCAGCCTCCCTCCCACAAACGTCTGAAGCTTCCCCCAGCGTGCGCTCGGCCTCAGACATTTCTCCTCCCCCCTAATAATTCACCCCTGCTGTTGCTGCCCACGGCCGGCCGTGAGCAGCAACAGCACCAGCAACAGCAATCAGCACCACCACAGCACCACTCAGCACCAACACAGCACCACTCAGCACCACCACATTATCACTCAGCACCACTCAGCAACACCACAGCACCACTCAGCTCCACCACAGCATCACTCAGCACCACCACAGCATCACTCAGCACCACCACAGCATCACTCCGCAGCACCACAGCATCACTCCGCAGCACCACAGCATCACTCCGCAGCACCACAGCATCACTCAGCACCACCACAGCATCACTCAGCGCCACCCCAGCATCACTCAGCACCACCACAGCACCACTCCAGCACCACTCAGCACCACCCCAGCATCACTCGGCACCACCACAACACCACTCAGCGCTACCCCAGCATCACTTAGCACCACCACATTATCACTCAGCACCACCACATTATCACTCCGCACCACTCAGCACCACCACAGCACCACTCCTCACCACCACAGCACCACTCAGCACCACCACAGCATCACTCAGCACCACCACAGCACTACTACAGCACCACCACAGCACTACTACAGCACCACCACAGCACCACTCAGCACCACCACAGCATCACTCAGCGCAACCCCAGGTTATAGACGTCACATTTGCGAAAGTTATAACTATTGGCATTGTAAATGACAAAGCTATTAATTTAGCTATTTTCAAAACCATCACATAATTAAAAAAATTGTCGTTTACAAGACCAATAGCTCAAACTTTCCTAATGCGAGACCTACTGCATTGCAAATGCTTGTTTAATGATGGAGATGATAAGGTTGGACAGAGAAGCCCCCATATGCTGCCATTATATATCTGAAAATGGATACCGTGCCTTTAAGAGTCTCCTGAGACCACCAGTATCCCATAATGCACAACTAGTGGCAGTAACTTCAGTTCTTTTTTCCGGCTCCTGTTAACAGGATCCTTGAGCATTGAGCTCTACCTCAGTTGGTGTTGTTAATCAACAATCACTTCTGAATTGAACTTTTTACAACTTCGCTCGACGTTTTTGGTCTTTCCCTACCTTTTGCTGACTTTTTCTGACAGATTTTCCACAGTTTATTAGTCAAAATGCCTTTCCTTTCTTTGACAAGTGTCCTGACTGTGGAAGAAAAAAGGCCAAATCTGATTCACACAGAGTGTGTATTCTGTGTTTACCTGTTTCTCATGTTCCTGAGACATGTTCCATCTGTAAAACCTTCTCCAAGCGGACCCTGCGTGACAGGGAGAAGATTCGACTTCAAGGGGCAAAGGAGTGAAGAAAACAGCAAGCAACATCCACGGGTGGGACTTCTGTGTAAGGAGAGGGTCAGTCCTCTACCAAAACCCTCTCTTCAGCCTCTGGGGGGTTCCGTAGGCAAAGAAGAGTGGAAAAATTACTCCGGTCCCGGTCGATGTCGAAGGGCAGGTATGGCGACGATATGTTCACCGTCGACTCAGGGCTCTGAGTTGAAGCGACGTCGACGCTCCACATCGAGGAGAAAAGTGGCAAGACCTTCTCGTTCTCCCTCACAGCAGAGATTGCCATCGAAGAGGCACCGACGATCACTGTCGAAGAGGCACCGATGATCGCCGTCGAGAAGTCATTGACGGTCGACATCAAAGAGTCACCGGCGTTCTACGCCGAGACGACACCGATCACAGACTCGATCAACCATGAGCCATCGACGTCGAGGGGGAGTTCACGGTCCAGACGACGTCGAAGATCGCTGTTGATCAGTAGATTGACATTGAGGGGGAGATCTGGGAATGAATCTTTGGCTCCTTCTCTTCAGGCACTCGAAAAAGGAGGAGACTGATTTATTACTCAGACTCTGAGTACTCTTGTTCATATTCTACGAGAACTCCACCTCATTCTGATCCTCCTGAACCAGCGGAACATCCACTGCCTCCTCCACTGCCGCCTCTACCTCATCCACCACTTCCTCTACCTCCATGGCCTCTTCCACCTCCTCCAGGGCCTGCGACTCCTCGGCCTAAGACTCCTGCTGTGCCTAGAAGACGGAGGACCAGGTCTCGTGCAAGGGATCGATCCCGCAGCTACCGTCATTCGTCTACACGCTCTCAACACCGACATCGTTAAGAGAACTCTGCTTCCGGCACACCAGAGACACATCCTTCACAAGTACTGGGAGATATTCGCCCACACTTTTGGATTCTCCTCCTCAAAGGGTGTCTCCAATTGAAGACATTACCACCTTCCAAGAGGTTCTACTACGAGGGGTGTCCAAACTAAATATTCAGTTGTCCACCCCTGTGCCATCAACTTCAGTCATCTTTTAAACTCTCCAACAGAGACAAGCTTCTCGTCCCTTGCTCCCTCTGGTGCCAGGCCTATTGGAACCGGCAATGGAATTATTTTTAACACCTTCTTCCATCAAACCCACTCCTTCCAGGCTGCAGAAAAAATACCGGCCGCCTGAGCAAGATCCCATATTCCTTCGGACAGACCCCACGCCATACTCTGTTATTGTTGTGGCAGCTAAGAAGCAACACGATACGGCTCTGACGTCAACAGTACCACCTGATAAGGAAAGCTGTAAAGTAGACTCGGTGGGGAGGAAGGTATGTAACACGGCAGCCACTACTATGAAGGCTGATAGTGCTACAGCCCTGCTGGACAGGTACAACAGTTCCCTTTGGGAATCCCTTCAACAGTTCGCGGATCTCCTGCCAAGGGACAAGAGGGAGGACTTTACAGAGATATTGAATGAAGGACTGATGGTGTCCAACCAAATAATAAGTGCAGTGGTGGACATATCACTTCTGTCGGCACGTGGCTATTGTCATGGAGTTGCCTCTGGAGACATTCCTGGTTGCTCCTCACCTCGCTTAAGCCAGAGGCTCAACAGCGGATTATGAATTTACTCTTTTCTGGCACTATCCTCTTTCGCGCGCATGGGGATGAGCAAATGGCTAAGATGAAGGCAGAAATTGAGACCTTGAATGCAGTAGTCCTTGAAAAACTGAAGGAACAACGCAAAACTTTACGCCCTTTCCAAAGACGTTACTCTTTACAGAGGTGCCAGAGATAACGGGGCCGTCAAACAAATCAGCAACAATCTTATCAGCGGTCGTTCCAACCATTTCAGAAACGTCAACCTAGGGGATGGGGAGGCCCACAACTTGCACAAGGGAATACGGCGCCTGCTGGTTCTAAGCCCTGAAACCTTTCTTCACCCTCTTCTGTTACCCACTCCGGTGGGGGAAAGCATTTGTTCGCAATGGATACTCGCTACGTTTCACCAGCCCTCCTCCATCGGTCCCTCCAACACACTCACGGTACCAACTATGTCAGTTGCATTTGGAGACCAACATTCTATTACAAAAAAGGGCAATAGAACTCGTTCCTCTTGTACAGCGGGCAACCGGACTGTATTCAGGGTTCTTTTTGGTCCAAAAGAAAAACAAGAACAAATTCAGACCCATTCTTGATTTACGACACGCAAACAACTGGGTTCGGAGGGAGAAATTCTGAATGTTATCGTTGCATCAAATCTACCCTCAAATTCATCAGAGGGATGGGTTATGTCGATAGATCTGCAAGACGCATACTTCCACGTCCCAATAGTAAAGAAGCATCGCAAGTTCCTGAGATTCACAGTTGGGAAACAACCATTATCAATACAGTGTGCTTCCAGTCGGCCTCAAGTTAGCTCCCTGGACATTCTCAAAATGCATGGCAGTAGTGGCTGTCCATCTGAGGAAGCACAAGGTGCTCGTCTACCCCTACCTAGACGACTGGCTGATCAAGGGGTCCACATCTCTGGGAGCTCGACTACATTTCAATTGGACCTCCGATCTTCTCCTTCGTTTGGGTCTTCACATCAACCACATGAAGTCCGTCTCGACACCTGTCCAGTGTCTTCAATATCTGGGAGCAACTATCGATACTCGCACGGCAAACATGTATCTTTCGGAGGAGAGACGCTTATCTGTCCTTCGGAAGGCTCAAGCTCTCATGAACATGTCCACTCCAACAGTGAGGAAGGTCTCCTCTCTTCTGGGCTCCATGGCATCCTGTATCTTTCTCAGTCCAAATTCACGACTCCACATGAGACCCTTGCAGGAATGCTTGGAGGATCAATGGGATCAGAGGATAGGGGATTGGAAAGACAGGATCCCACTGTCACAGCATGCCCTTCAGTCCCTCAGATGGTGATGGTCTCCCTGCAATCTCCTGCGAGGGATCCCGTTCTACAATGAGATACCGAAACTAACCATAGTTACGGATGCGTCTTCCCTCAGCTGGGGTGCACATACTGACCACCTTCAGATACAGGGCAAGTGGTCCACTAAGGAATCCACATACCACATCAATCTGCTGGAGATACGAGCAGTCCATTTGGCTCTGAAAGCTTTTCAACCATCACTCCACTCCAGTACCCTGCTTGTCCAGACGGACAATACGACAACACTATTCTACCTCAAGCAGGGGGGCTTGAGATCACGACCGTTGTCTCAGGAAGACCAGATGATCTGGAGATGGCTCTTGGCCAGAAACCTGACCATCACAGCAACTCACCTCCCAGGTGTTCAAAATGCTCAGGCCGACGCTCTAAGCAGACTCCTTCAGTAAAACCACAAATGGGTCTTAAATGACGATGTGGTGCGAGATATCTTCAGCAGATGGGGCACTCCAGAGGTCGATTTGTTCGCCACCGCAGAAAACAACAAATGCCGAAATTTTGCCTCCAGGTTCTACCAACCGGGAACTCTGGGGAATGCCCTGTGGATAAACTGGTCAGGCAGATTTCTCTACGCCTTTCCTCCGATACCCTTGATCACGGCAGTCATCATCAAGCTTTCACAGTCATGGGCCAAGATGATCCTCATTGCCCCGGAATGACTGCGTCAGTGGTGGTTCATGGACCTTCTCCACTTGTCTCTCCTGCCGCATCTCCGGCTCCCAAGTCAACCGGACCGTCTCACAAAGTTCGGCGGACAGATGGTGCACCCCAGTCTCTCGTCATTGAATTTGGCGGCATGGCTCCTAAGTTAGTGCAGTATGGACATTTGAGTTTGCCTCAAGACTGCATGACGATACTTAAAGAAGCTAAAAGACCATCCACACGCACTTCTTATGCGTATAAATGGAAAAGATTCTGCATTTGGTGAGCTTCGAATAATGCAGATCCTACTTCCTGCCAGGAAGATGTAATACTCCCATATTTGTTACATTTGGTACAATCGGGCCTTCAATTTCCTTCCATTAAATTACACCTTGCAGCTCTGACTGCTTATAGGAAATGCCCTTCACAAATTTCCTTTTTCAAAATCCCTGTCATTATGGATTTTCTAGAAGGTTTGAGGAACGTTTTTCCTCCCTTCAGACATCCTTCTACTCCTTGGGAGATAAAAGTGGTTCTTTCTCGACTGATGCTGGAGCCTTTTGAACCTATTCATAGGGCTTCTCTGCAGCATCTGTCCTTGTTGCCATTACTCCTGCCCGCAGGGTTAGCGAACTCCAAGCACTATGTTGTCAAGAACCATACATAGTTTTCCATTCCTTTAAGGTGGTGATGAGGACACATCCGAAATTCCTCCCTAAAATGATTTCGGATTTCCACGTAAATCAAACTATTTCACCACCTTCCTTTTTTCAGCATCCCTCTTCTGCTGAGAAGTCGCTTCATTCCCTAGATGTAAGGAGGGTTTTGAAGTTTTATTTGGACAAAACAAAGGATATTAGACGATCAGATCAGTTATTTGTAAACTATGGCTCTATCCGTACAGGTCTAGCTACCTCCAAACAATCCATCTCCCCATGGATTGTGTCCTGTATTCAGCTTTGTTACCAGAAAGCCAACAAGACTCTTGCTAGTAAACCTAGGGCTCCCTCTACCAGAGGAAAAGCTGCTACTGCAGCTTTATTCCATAATATACCTATTTCAGAAAACTGTAAGTTTCCCACCTGGAAGTCAGTCCCTTACTTTCACAAAAACACTAATGCCTGGACACTGATGCCAAGGCAGATGCTCTGGTTGGGCGAGCTTCCCTTCGGAATCTGTTTGCATAATGGGAAATTTCACTTAACTGTTTTCTTCCACAGCTTGGGGGTTTATGGGATGGGCTTGCTAGTCTATTCACATGCCTATGACTATACACGGAAATCCCCTACAAGAGAAGGAATAGTTTCTTACCCGTTACTCCAGTTGTCTTGTAGGGGTATTTCCGTGATAAGTCCTAAGCAACCCTCCCTCCTCCCCTTTGGAAGAAGCAGGCTTTCTCCCAGATCTAGCCTAGGCATTCACTTCTTTACGCCTTCAAAAAGAACGGAAGTAACTGCCACTAGCTATGCATCATGGGATACTGGTGGACTCTGGAGTCTCTTAAAGGCACGATATCCATTTTCAGACATATAATGGCAGCCTATGGGGGTCTTCTCTGTCCAACCTTTTCATCTCTATCATGAAAAAAGGGGTTTTGTGAAGGGGAGTTTTCTATATGTATTAAACTTCATTAATTGAATTTTTTTTAAAGTACTGGCTACCTTTTTTCACTTCAGGTCGAAGTAATGGCCAGTGTAGCCTATTTAGTTAGGCTGCATTATTGTCTTTCTATCGCTTAAGTGTCTACACAGGCCTTCCCGACGAAAGGTGAAAGATGACAACTTAAGAAGATATATATAATGAAGTGCTCCGGAGTCCCCGCACGTGGGCGGGACTTTTCACATGCTTATTATGACTTATCACGGAAATACCCTTACAATAGAACTGGAGTTACAGGAATGAAACTATTCCTTTTGAGGCGACGCCACTACCCTGACTGAAGGACGGAGAAACTTTGGAGGCTGCTTTCTGAGGAATTCACTTACGTGAAGTGGGCATTCTTTAGCCAGGGCGAGCTTCAAATTCCATTCGTGCCCAGAAAAGAACAGCAAGAACGCTGCTGGGAAAACTGATCTGGCAACCCTCTAGAGTTTCCAGCAATGCCAGCTCAATTTCCAATTATTGTTTTTTTATCACTGTTCGTTTGCTTCTTTGCGTTTTTGCTGTGAAAATTCTACTCACTATTGTGTTTTTAGCAGGGATCCTGCTGAGTATCCTGACATTTGCTCTGTGATCAGAGATAGAGGTCAGTAGTCAGTTTACATCTTCTTAAAATTTCTTTTCTTTCTCTGACTGCAGAGTTCCAGGATGTTGTAAAGTAAACTGTCTGACCTGCTGTACAAAGAGTATAAAATGAAAGACTGTAGGGAGTCAGGTTTTTGAAAGCTCATACCATTTTGATAAAACATGTTGGCACTAAGAGCTAGACATCTGGTGCTCAAAGCATTCTTTCCTCCATAAGGTCAGGTTCTCTGTTGCTTCAGACTGACACTACCATAACTATGTACTACGTGAAAAAACAGGGATGGACCAGATCCAGGCCCCCATCTCTGGAGGCTTCAGCGATTTGGAAATGGCTACTGGCGAGGAACCTGTCCGTATCAGCAAATCAGCTCCCAGGTACCCTCAACTTGCACGTGGACTATCAAACCCCCTACTTTGTCGATGCGCACAACTGGGTGCTAAAAGACAAGGTAGCGCACAACATTTTTCAGAGACGGGGGTTACCCAGACATCGATCTATTTGTGGTTGCGGCAAACATAAAATACCGTGCCTTCGCATCTATGTACCATCAACCAGGCTCCAGAGGTAATGCACTTTTGATTGATTGGTCGGAGAAATTACTCTGATTTTTCACCAGTCCCTCTCATACCACTGGTGATCAACAAACTCTACAGATGCAGGACCAAGATAATCCTGATCGCTCCAGAGTGGCCTCGCCAGTGGTTGTATCCAGACCTTCTACATCTTTCAAAGATGCCACACAGGAGATTGCCATGCCATTCGGATCTGTTAACCAAGTTCTGAGGGAAGGTCTGTCATCCCAACCTTCCATCACTGAGATTGACAGATTGGCTCCTGAGTTCCTCCTATATGGTCATCGAGGCCTCTCTCAGGACTGTATGCAGATTTTGAAGGAAGCGAGAAGGCCATCTACGAGGAAATCATAGGCTTTCAAATGGAAGCGTTTCTATCTGTGGTGTACAGCCAACGGACACAATCCCATTCTTGGCCGCGAGCAGGTTATTCTATCATACCTTTTTTACTGGGCTAAAGCAGGTTTACAGCTTTCTTCTATTAAAGTACACCTTGGCGGCAATTACAGCTTATAGAAAGTCACCCCTCTCAGTCATCTTTCTTTCAAATGCCAGTTGTTAAAGACTTCCTGGAAGGGCTTAGAAAGGTCTACCCACCAATTCAATCACCTTCCCCTCCCTGGGAACTTAATCTTGTCCTCTCTAAATTAATGGGTCCCCCCTTTGAACCCATTCACAAGGCCATTCTACAGGACCTATCTTGGAAGACCGTCTTTCTGGTGGCAATTACCTCTGCTCGCAGGGTGAGCGAGATTCAGGCCGTATGTTCTACAGAACCTTATCTTGTTTTCAATGTCAACAGAGTGGTTCTGAGAACACACCATTGTTTCCTACCTAAGGTAATCTCGGATTTTCATTTAAATCAGTCAGTCACTCCACCATCGCTCTTTCAAAATCCTACCATTCCCCCTCAGAGGGCGTTACATTCACTTGATCTAACAAGGGTTTTAAAATTCTACCTTCATAGAATGAAGGACATAAGAATGCCGGACCGTCTCTTTGTGAACTATTGTCCAATGCACATTGGTTTTCCTTCTTCTAAACAGTCCATCACTAGATGGATAGTATCTTGTATCACATTATCTTGTCAGTTAGCTAACAAACAGCTCCTTGGCAGGCCAAAGGCTCATTCCATGAGAGGTAAATCCGCCACTACCGGCCTTCTCCGGAATGTACCCATTCAAGAGATATGTAAAGCGACTACATGCCGTCCAGTTCACACATTTTCTCGCCATTACTGCCTAGATACTGATACCCGGGCAGACTACCGGTTTGGGCAAGCTTCCTTGAAGAATTATTTTGGTTAAAATGTTGTTCTGAGTATATCTGCTTTACTGGTGTTCATCCACAGGATTCTGGGGATGGGCTTGCCACTCTATTCAGTGCGTATGACTATTGAGGAGTATCCCCTGGAAGAGAAGGATACGTTTCTTACCTGTAATTCTAGTTCTATTCTAGGGGTATACTCATCAGTCATGAGCAACCTTCCCTCCTCGAATACCATGGTTATATCAGCACTCTATTTCCTGATGATCACTATGCAATGTAACAACCGTTAAAAAGATCTGACCTAACTGTCACCTGTGGGGCATGATGGGAGCCTGGAGGTCTTAAAGGCACGACACCAGTTTTTATTTCGGTGTTTTCTTTATGTAGCCTTCTGGGCTAATCTGCCTGCTATCACCTTGCCTTTTTCCCTAAAAATAAAGGGTGTGTTTAAACAAGGTAAGATTATATTTCTCTATCATGGAAATGTTGAAATATAGGTTTTATTTTAAATGAAAAAATACAATGCAATATTGGCATACTTTAGCCTAATTTGATATTTGAGTTACAAAACATTGGGGAAATCTGAATATCCACAGGACCCGGGTAAGATACTGTACAAAAATAAAAGGTCACAGTGGAAATCCAACATCACCTTAGTAAATCAATTCATCCAATTATTGTATTCATATTTATGACATATTAGTGTTCATATTCAATACCAGCACAAATATCTGCATAATTATAAAATGGTGCTCCAAAGGAAGAAAGAGGGAGTGGTTAAAAGTGTGCGCTAGTGAGGGTTGTTGGAAAAGAAAAGCGATGTGCAATATATATACATGAACGACTGATAGTGACCTATCCAGCCACTTTAAAGGCTAAATATGCAAAGAAAATAGTATTCTAATGACAGTGGAGAAGTGTGGCTCAATGGTTAGAGCGGCAGACCCTGATGCAGAGGTCTAGCCCAGGACCAGGGTTCAATTCCCCGCCTCGGCGGGTCTTGGGCTCAAAAATTCCACGGACCTGATAATTCTCGCCTCGGTGCCTATTGCAATCATGGAGTCCCACTCTGCAACTCTGGGCAATAGCTTGCTTAATCTCCACAACGGCCCCCACAACACAACGCTAAGGATGCTTGGCTTCCGCCTTGGGGGTGCCCAGGAGTGGACGCCACACAGGGAAAGCCAGGATGCGTTCCACAGCGGTAGTCGTACAAGCGCCTTCAGACCCTTCCGGGTGAGTAGTGCGCTATACAAGTATCAATTTACATTACATTACATTTACATTTACAATGACACAGGTAATCAATTGCTGTTGTCAGTACGTGGGAAACAAAACAAGACTATCGATGTTTCAACCCCCGTGATGTTTGTAGGGAATTTTTAAATCCTTAGAATGGGGTCTTCATCAGGACATGTGGAGACCTTTTGAAATAAGCCTCAATTATATCAGGTGATGGAAAACATGGGTGTAGTCGATTAATCAAAGAAAGGCAATGTATGTTACCTTTCAAACCAGCTAGATAAATCTGGTGGTGATATTCGGAAGTGTGGGCTCTTGGGTTCCTGCGTCATGGAGGCAAGCACAATGAGTTTGTGCATGCTGAAAACAAATTAAAGATACATGCCAGCACCAGCACGGCATTGGGTGATAAGGTACTAATTTATGGCAGTCCCAAGTCACGTAAGTGGTGTTATCCAACTTACACGTTATAAATCCTAGCCGAAAGTGGAACGTCGGGGTTAATCAAATGTTGCCCCACTGAATGAACATCAGATACGCTCTATTGAGGAGACATAAAACCAATGGTTTGCTTAACAGAATCCCTCAATTTATAGGCATGAGAATATTATAATGTAGGCCGTCACGAAAACACCCGAACTGTATAATAGACTTAGGGGCATATGCATCAAAATTCGGTATTCAATGTCCTTATTAGCGAAAAATAAGGAATCGCTAATAAGGACATGCAAACCGCGATGCATCAAGAGATTCGGTATTAATTACCGAATCGGTAAAAATCGGTATTCCACAGCGAAAGTACGATAGCGAGACATCATTAGCAAATACCGAAATAGCAAATACCGAATCGGTAATTGTGAATTCGGTAATTGCGAATTCGGTAAAAAGACGCGACGCATCGGAAGCAGGCTGATGACATCACAACCAGGAAGTTGGACAGCCCATGCTCCATTCAGTGCCCGAGGAGCTCAGAGGAGGAGGTAGAGCTGAGGAGCTGAGGAGCTACACAGAACCAGCAGCAACCAGGACCAGCCAAGCAGTTGATGATGGAGAAGGAGGCACCCCAGCAGGGAAAGGACACCCACAGGAAGAGAAAGCGCAAGTTCTCTGATAAGGAACTTGAAATACTGATTGAGGGTGTCAGCAGCAATAATGAGAAGCTGTTTGGGAGGCTGTCCCTGAAGGGGCCTGATGCAGAAAAAAGAAAGATGTGGCTGCACATCAAGGACAGGGTCAATGCTGTCGGAGTCACCCACCGCAGACAAGACAAGAACACCACCTCCACCACTGCCATCCGTGCGGACAAGAACAACACCACCACCACCACCACCACCAGTGCGGACAACTCCGCTGAGCCGCAGGGCAGATGTCCCCTCCCTACACGAGATGGAGACGGAGCAGAGTACAGCAGCCCCAAATGTCCCACGCCAGGCTGTCGTCACTCCAACCACCCAAACAGCAGCACGTCAGCGTGTCATACAGAGGGCCATGCCCCTGGGTAGGGCTGCAGCGAGACCAGTGGATCCGGCAGATGGGTACGGAGTCGTTGAGACCCGGATGCTGCGTGTCCAGCGCCTGCAGGGGAGACACATGGGTGCAATTAATCTCACCATGACTAAACTGTCTAACAGATTTGGCACCATGACTGACGCTGTGCGTGAGCTCACCACAGCCGTAGCTGTGGGCAACAATGACATTAAGCTATGCCTGCAGGAACTGACACGTGCTGTTGTCACAGGCCAACGAAGTGAGCGCCGGAGGCACAGGCAGAACATGCTCACTACAAATTCCACCATTAGGGCCATCACTAAGCTGTGCAACGGCACAGCTGTGCTCTCCCGCAGGTCCGTGTCCCTGCAGGTGGACTTAGGGCATAATTGTGGGGATGTGGCAAGGGCCCTCGAGAGAGTGAACACTGCAGTGGAGCATCTGCAGTCCGGAACTGCCAGTGTCAGCAGTGTGGGAGTGGATGAGGGGAGTGAGGGAGCCTCAACTGTGAGCAGCGTCTCCTTGCCGGAGACCAGCGGGAGGAGGCGCAGTGTGCGTGGCGCAGCAGCCACTGACACTCATCGTGGAGATGCGGAGGAGTCACGGGACAGGAGACTGGGGGTACGTGGCAAACGCAAGTAGACATGTGGCAATGTCTCCCTATCCATGGTGACGTAACCATGGGCCAACTATAGTGCCACATGCAGCACCCGTGTTGACAACGGACAATTTAAGTTTAGCTTTTACTTCAGCTGCATCATGTTTGTGTTACATTTATCTGCACCAGTCAGGTGTTCATGTCCATTAAACCCTTGCAAACCAGATCATGTTGTCAAGGCTCTTTCTTACCTGTCTCAGAAATGATGGTGTGTGATATATGTCCGCCTCCGTTGCCCTTCTGCTGTGTTGGGCACATGTGCCTGTTGGTGTTGGGGGGAGGGTTGCTGTGCACGTAGTTCATCCTCTCCGTCCACCTCTATGGGTATCCCCCTACGGGTGGCGATGTTGTGCAGGATGGCACAGACAGCTATGATCTGGTAGCAGGTCACTGGGTCGTACTGCAAGGCACCTCCTGTCTTGTGCAGTATTCGGAAGCGACTCTTGAGGATGCCGAATGTACGCTCCACCGCATTCCTTGTGCTGATGTGTGCTCTGTTGTAGCGCTGCTCTTGAGGTGTTGCTGGGTTGAGGTAGGGAGTGAGTAGATACTCACGCAAGGCGTAAGCGCTGTCACCTGCAGGATGGGGAGAGAATGGTCAGCAGCATGAATGCAATGATACATGTGGGGATGGAGTAAACGGTGATGCACCAATATGTACCTAATAGGTGTCCCTCTCCAAATTCACAGTGGATCAGGCGCCTGTGGACTCCACTGTGACGGAAGATGTATGCGTCGTGTGTGCTCCCTGGGAATTGGGTTACAAGGTCCGTAATGATGTGCTTAGCATTGCACACGACCTGCACATTTATGGAATGATATGACTTCCGGTTGCGGAAGATGTATTCGATGGCTGAGGGAGGACAGATGGGGACATGCGTGCAGTCAACACACCCTATCACATGGGGGAATTGTGCCACCTGGTAGAACTCCCGTTTGGTGCGGGTCAGCTGCTGGGGGGTTGTGTGGAAGGTGATGTATGAATGTCAGCATGGCCTCTAGGAACCGGTGGAAGAAGCATGATAATGCGCTTTGCGACACGCCTCCGGTCTCTGCTATTACCCCCTGGAAGCTTCCAGACGTCAGCAGGTGCAGGCTGCATAGGACCTGGACATGGGCTGGTATGGCGTTGGTCCTACGGGTCTGGTGCTGCAGTAATGGTTCCAGATCTGCTATTAGGCGCATGATCATGGCACGGTTGAGTCTGTACTTCTCGTACACCTGTTCCTCTGTCTGCCCCAGCAATGTGATGCGCACCCTGAAGACCCCGTCCCGGATCATCCTCCTGCGCTGAGCCTGGACGTTGATCCTCCTCCTCCTAGCAAGCACGTAGGGGGCAGCCATTTTGGAAGACTTGTGGGGTTTCCAGGGGCATTTTTGAAGGGTTACTGATTGTCAGAACCTGGAAATAATGTTTTATTGTTTTTTTCATTCCTTCAAATAACTTTACCTCCAGTTTGAGATTCCTCTTATTTTGCTCATGGAAAATAGCGATTTTGGCAATTTACGGTATTTGCGATTTTTCATGCATTACATTGCGATTCTTTATTAGCGATTCGGCATTTCCGAGGTCCGCTTTGCTGTTCGTTATTTCCGATTGCCTGAATTGTGATTCGGTAATTTACAGAGGGGATTTTTTAGCGATTTTTTATTTTTTACCGATTTGGGGTTGATGCATTGCATTTTCTGGTTTTGCGTTCGGTATCGGCCTGTTTTACCGATTCGCTATTTTACCGGGAGGTATTTTGCTTGATGCATCTGCCAGTTACTTGGTAAAGATCATGAATGAAAGTGGAACGTCAGGTTTAGTCAATTATTCCTTCGCGGACTGAATCCATACACGATCTATTAAGGGGATATGAGAATGATGGTCTGCCTCGTGTAACACCTTAGAGTGTAAACCTTACAGTAGTGAAGGGAAACCGATAGGAGATGGGAGCAGAGATGTACCTGGACGTTCGGTCGGAGTAAATCTTGTATCTGACTTGTTGGCCATTTCACAGTCTGGTTAAATCTAGATCCCAAAACTGACAGTGTGCATGCATGGCACGTAGCCTGAACAGCTGCTAGATGCTGGTAATTCCGCTCAGATATGGCGGATGTCAGTATGTAGGATAACGTGGCATCCGTAGTAAGGAAACTGAGTCGGTAAAAAGTTGCATATATGAATGATACCCGTTCGGGTCGATTGAGTGTGGCACAACGGGACTGTGATGTTATCCCATATTTTGAGTATAATCAGGAAAAGGATGTTGTCCAAACAGACCGAGTCAAACAGACTGTGGGGTGTACATAAATGTAACGGTTGTTGTTGTTAATCGCAGTTTCTGTACTAGAGTAAAGACAGAATTATTTGGTAAGAAGGCTTGGCCTGTCAGTGGTATTACACCATAAAAGCCCAAATGGCAGAAATGAAATACAGATCTATGTACAACAAACATGTGATAAGGTAGGCAAATGAAATACAGATATATGTATATATATGTATAATGTATGTTCATTCTATGTCAGGACTGGAGGCAAGTATTATGCCTTCTTTCCTCACTTTATTACATAGCAGCGAAGGGTATAACAGAGACTACATTTTTCATGAACACAATGGAAAGAGTAGGTTCTGCACAGGGTTTTAGGGTAGCAGGAGAGTGGCGCTCGTACAGGTAACCTAGTCGGGTATTGACAGAATAGGGAACTAAAGCAAGTGGTGCTACCAGGTCAGAGGTGGACCCAAAACCCCTGAATGAGGAAAAGCTAAAAGCCCTTCGCCAAACAAACATGAACAAATCCTGGGCACACGTATAAACTCAAAAGTTAATACAATTATGAAAAGTGATATAGTAGACACCGGTGGTTTTCTTAGGGGATGTTTATGTGAAGATGTTCATGAGAAAAACAATGCCAGCCGATTTGTGTTTCGTCAACAGGCATTGGCCTGTGACTCTTCAGGGCTTGATGCGCGTGTAGCGAATATTTAAGGACTGGTGATACTTCCAACCCGGTTAGCGGGTTATAAAGACAGCCGAGTGTGGCAGTCCGGTAAAGGAAAGATTGGAACGGGCGGGTACGTCCGAGTGGAGTGGAGCCTTGTGGTGCAGGGTCCACGTCGTTGATCGTCTCTCGCCGAAGGAGTGTGTCGGAGGGAAAGAGTAGTCTAACAAAAAATACATGGTAACAACCAATCATCTCACAGGAGACCAATGTCCAATCAGGGTCCAGCTAGCCCAACATAGTCCATCAACAGTGTCCTCTCTTCCTCTTTCTTATCTGCTACGCAGCAAGATAAGTACTCTTCAGTTCTCTTATTCAGTTTAGTACTTGTATAGATGGTTAGAGTGTGTCAGTAATTTTTCTGATGGTTTCTGTGGCGCGCGCGCTGCTTGTGCGATTAAGTGGTTAACTATTATGTGGTCTTTAGTACTGTTTTCAGGCTGTTTCATGTTGTGGACCTAGCGACTTGCTTTGTGATGTCGCGCGGTGCTACTTGTTAGGTTTCCTTGTGTTTTCACCTCACGCGGTTCTCCGCGTTTACTTCAAAAGCATTTCTCAGTTTACCTTTTATTTTTCCCTCACACGGTTCACCGCGTTTTCTTCAGAGCGTCTCCCTGCGTGTGGGCTGCGCAGCGGGGACAGAGCCGCTGGTACGGGTTTCCGTCCCTACGCGGCTCCGTGTTGGTCTTGCTCCCGTGTCGTCCTGCCGTCAGAGTGCGCAGGAGTCTGTGCAGATGCAACGCAATGTTTGATCTCTCTTCAGAGAGTTTCAAACGTCGCGCGTGCACTGGACATGAGCCGCTGGTCTGAGGGTGAATGCCGGCACCGATTGTAGGCAGTGGTGGCTTGTACAAGAGTCACGCTGTTGATTATTTGACTCACGCTCCGTCCCCAAGCCCAGTAGTTAAAGGGGCAGAGCCTGTATGTTTATTTGAATGCCTCACAGGTCTGGTATCGAGGTTGGCACTTCGTGCAAGGCACTTACCCACACCAGCTTTCCCTAGGGCAAGGGAGTTTTCTTATAATTCATTGGCCAGCATTAGTCCCTCGGGCTCGACCCGGTCTACTGCGGTTCCTTCCGCGCAAAAGCTACTGGCTGAGACCCAGCCATAATTATGATCTTTCCTGTTGGGCCCAGTAGGAAAATTTCTACTGTTGCACTATTCATGCACCTTTTCCTCGTGGAATATTACAAGGATTACCAAGAGGAGGAGGATCCCCTTGCTGACATGCCCTGGGGGGACACCTTTTATGAGGCTATGGATACCTCAATCTACAGGGCGGTGGATCAAGCCATCTCTCCGTTAGAGGATAGGATTTCCAACCAGATTCAGCAGGCATTTGCCCAACTCACTCAGCAACTTTGTTCCAACCCCCAAGCTCCAGCTGCTGCTACTCCTGATCCTCTGGGTCCTCCGCTGCCTAAACGCTCCTGCGAGGCTGGTGTGGATGGCGATGAGTTTAATCAACTTAGACAGGCCTTCCTGGCTAGTCGCCCGGCAGTTCCCGCCAGGGTGCCCCCTTCCAAAGTGCCCCCTTCCAAAGTGCCAGTGCTTTCCTCGGGGGACCAGGTTCCCCCTCCTACTGATCCAGCTTCTCAATCTCTCCCTAGCTTTTCCCAGACACCTCCCCGAGCACCTCAGACATGCTGGATCTTAATGATATCATCCATCCAAGGACCTAAGAGTGGACACCAGCAGAGAAAGTGGCTTCTTATGTGGCTGCCCATATCCGACGACCCCTGGAGAAGGAAGCTCGCAACTGCCTTCATGCGGAGTGCCCCGCCCCACCCTGGAGGGTCTCCCTTACACCTGAGATAGATCCCCGGATGGGCACCTTCCTCCATAAATAGATCCTGGGGGGCGTACCAGGATAAACTCCTGGACGCCCTCGGCCCCATTACAAAGGAGGCGAAGGAATCAGGTTCTATTATTTCTCCTGAAACCTTATCTAGATGGGCACAGTGAGTTGTTATTTTCATGGGTAATGCTAATTGTGCCCTTTCCACCGAGCGGCGCCGGTCACTTCTTATTAAAATTGACCCGAAGTTAGGCGACCTGGCGGATTCAGAGGCGGGTGCTATTGCCTGTGGTGGTCTGTTTGGCGAGCCCTTTGTGAATGAGCTTGGTAAGTTTGTCAATACCTTCACGTTGCTGGATCGAGCCCAGTCTACAATTAAAAAGGTATTTTCCCGTGTTTTTCGTGGGGCCGGCCGAGGCAGCGGCCGCTCGGCCGGTCAGCAGCGCCAGACCAATCAAAGAGGCTCCGGAGAGTACCAGGACCAAACCCGGTTTGGAAACTTTTATCCCACCCGTGGACGGCGGGGAAAAGGGAAAGGATTCCGAGGAAGAACGGCAGCCTCTAGCCCAGGTGAGGCTTCTCCCTTCTTCCCCACAAGACATAGGGGGGCGGTTGGCAGGTTGCTTCCAAGCTTGGTTGACCATCACTTACGATGCTTGGGTTCTGCAATCGGTGAGGGGTTTCCACATAGAGTTCCAGGGGAACCCGGTGCAAAGATCCCCTCCCCGTCTTATTCAGTTTTCCGCACAGCATGCCCTCCTGGTTGACAAGGAGGTGTCTTCTCTCCTCAAGAAAGGCGCTATCACCCTTACTACTCCACAGCCCGGGGGCTTCCTAAGCAATCTTTCTGGTCGATAAGAACGATGGCGGCAAGAGACCTGTGATAAACTTGAGCGAGTTCAAGCAGTGGTTGGTTTACTGCCACTTCAAGATGGGGGGAATCCATCTCCTCAGGGATGTTCTCCGTCCCTTGGATTAGATGGTCCGGGTGGACCTCAAGGTCGTCTATCTGGTGGTTCCGATATTCCCGCCACACCGTCGGTTTCTCCAATTTATCTGGGGTCACCGCACGTACTAGTTCACGTCACTCCCTTTCGGTCTCTCTTCAGCTCCTTAGTGTTTCATCAAGGTTCTCCGACCGGCTGTGGAGTACCTACGGTCCAGGGGAGTCAAAATGATTGTGTACCTGGCCGACCTACTCTTGATGGCGGCTTGCCCCCGTCGCCGGATGCAACATTTTCAGATGGCGTGTCCCTTCTTCAAAGACTCGGGGTTTTTCATAAACGAGAAGAAATCTCTTTTGCAACCTTCCCAGAGCATTACATTCTTGGGGTTCGTCTTAGACTCCACGTCATCCTCTCTCAGTCTTCCGGGCAGGAAGGTCTCCAAGATCCGGCACGAGTTGCTTCGCATTCACGCCAAGCAACAGATTTATCTCCGCCAGTTGGCACGGGTCGTGGGTCTCCTGTCTGCCTCGATCCAAGCCATCTTCCTGGGCCCCCTCCATTACAGAGCTCTGCAACTCCTCAAAGGTTACTTTTTACGCAAGGGGTATCTGTGTTCTCACAAAGTCGCCTTATCCGCCGAGGCAAGATCCGAAATTCAATGGTGGTTAGACCACATGGAGGCATGGAACGGAAGAGCCATTTTCGGTTCCGCTCTGGAGATGGTTATATAGTCGGATGCCATCAGGCTTGGTTGGGGGGCCAGGTACGGAGACCTCTCTACAGGAGGGTTATGGTCTCCCGACGAACAGAAGTTGCACATAAATTGCTTAGCACTTGTGGCGGGATCCTTTGCAGTACGTTGCTGGACGAAGGATTCAGTGCACTCCTCTGTGCTTCTGAAGATGGACAACGTTACGTGAATCATCTGGGGGGTACCAGGTCGAAAGTCCTCTCGGATCTGGCGGCAAGTTTTTGGCAGTACTGCCTCGACAATCAGGTCTCTGTCACAGCGGAGTATCTCCCGGGCCGCGTCACTTCCGGGATTCCAGCCTCTAGCGCTTGGACCAGTCAGTATTTGAGAGGCTGAACGACTTTTGGGGCCCCTTCTCGGTGGACCTCTTTGCATCCAGACTGGACCACCAGATTCCGCAGTTCTTCAGCCGGCGGCCAGACCCTCTGGCAGCGGCCACAGATGCTTTTCTCCAAAATTGGAATGGGGAGCTGGGCTACGGTTTCCCTCACTTTGCGATTATCACGAGGGCAATGGTGCAAGTTCGCAGGCAGGCGGTGGATCTGGTCATGATCACCCCCTGTGGAAGTCTCAAGTGTGGTTTCCAGTTCGTCTGGAACTTTCTTGGGATTTTCTAATTCTACTCCTCCTGAGTCCGGACTGGACTCCTCATCCTCTAGTATCCGCGAGCTCACTGTGGCTCATGGCGTGGCAGATTTCCAGGGTAGATGGGAAGCCCCTGGCTTTTCGCGAGAAGCTGAGACGTTTATCTCTAAAGCGTGGGCAGACAGTAGTGTCAAGAGGTACAGTTCCGCGTGGGGCAGATGGACCCGTTGGTGTCTGCGAAGGGGTTTTGATCACTTGGTCGCAGAGGTAGTCCACATAGTCAATTTTTTGGCTGAACTAGCGTCTGAGGGTGTGGCCTATTGGTCCATTATTACCTTCAGATTGGCCATTTCTTCTGGCCACATACCGGTAGATGGAGCGCCGGTGGGAGAACCCCCCCCCGATTTATCGGCTGCTATGGGGCATTTGCCTGTCCCTACCGCCGGAGCCTCGGTATTCTGCTCTCTGGGACGTTAATCAGGTTCTTAACTTGTTCTTATCTTGCCAACCGAATAGGTTCCTCTCCAGGAAAGAACTGTCATCAAAATTGGCCATGTTGCTAAGCCTGATTTCTTGTAGACGAGTGTCTGATGTACGGGCTTTGGACATTTCTAGCAGGGTTTTTACCCCGTTAGTGTGTCTGAGTAATGTGGAAGTCACACCTAAGTGCCATTCCAGGTTGATTTCCTATCCACAGTTTCCTCGAAGATTTGTGTGATTTGCTGCCTTAAGGCGTATGAACAAATGACAGAAGAATTTCGCCCTCCAGGGGAGAGGCAACTACTTATTTCGCTTCGGAAAACCTTTAAACCAGTTTCCTCACCCACCATTGCCAGATGGGTTTGCTGGGTGATGCAGGAAGCGGGCATAAACCTTACCCAGTTTGGGGCGCATTCCACAAGGGGAGCTATGTCTTCGAAGGGGAGAAGTGTGGCTCACTGGTTAGAGGAGGCAGACCTGGAAGCAGAGGTCAGCCCGGGACCAGGGTTCAATTCCCGGCTCGGCGGGGTCTTGAGTCCTAAAATGTCCATGGACTCGACAATTCTCGCTCCGGTGCCTACTCAATTCACGGGTTTACACTCTGCGACTCTGGGCAATAGCTTGCTTAATCTCCACAACGGCCCCTCGCGGCGGGATGCCTGGCTTTCACCTTGCGGATACCCTGCCGGAGTTATCTCACAGGGGAATACCAGGACGGGTTCCCTAAGCAAGCGCTTAGAAACCGCTTGGTGATTTGCGCTATATAAATTCCTGTACATTTACATTTACACATTCGAAGGCTTTCAGCCCAGGAGAGCGTTTAGAGGATATACTCAACGCGGTGGATTGGTCATCGGACTTCACTTTTAAACGGTTTTACTTCAAACCGATTCTGAATATGGCTCATTTGGTTGTGGGCAAGCTTTAAACAAGCATAATCCTCGCCTTCAGTCCTGATAAAGAATGAAAAATTTCCTAGCTAACATAACAGAAAGTTTCAATTCTATTAAGGACTCAGAGGCGAGGATTATTCCGCCCTTGGCTCCTGGAGGAGACCCCTTTCCGTACTACAGTGAGTAGTTGTTCGATCATTCAGATGACACTTTGAGTCCAGTTATTACTATGTATGTTAATTTCTTAAGTGAACTATCGCAGTGGTTCCTCCAGTAATATGTTCTTCTGGTCCTCAGGCTCGGATACACACAAACAGGATTCCTGAAGAGCTGAGGGATGCTGCCTACGCGCTCCGAAAGAGGAAGAGAGGATACTGTTGATGGACTATGTCGAGCTGGCTGGCCTCTGATTGGACATTAGTCTCCTGTGAGATGATTGGTTGTTTCCAAGTATTTTTTGTTAGACTACTCTTTCCCTTGTGTTCATGGGAAATGTAGTCTCCTTTTATACCCTTCGCTGCTATGTAATAAAGTGAAGAAAGAATGCATAATCATCTCCTCCGAGTCCTTAATAGAATTGAAACTTTCCGTTACGTTAGCTAGGAACATTTTCATTCTTTATTCAGACATGATAATTGTGCATTGGTGGCATCCAGTTCATTTAACCCATCCCTGACTGTGTCAAAGCAATGCCTTTGATATTTGGGCTGCATATAGGTGTGTTTATATATGCATTAACTAGGACCAAAACATACGGTAGGGCTGCTGGGGGGAGATCTAATGTGTATAACCGTTTTGTTCCAGCAGGTGGGAACTCTAAACTCAGGACTGCCTCAATCTACGGCCTCTCTGTTACTTCTGTTATTTGTGAGTTAACCTGAACCTGGCCTTCACGAGTAGGTATTCCGCTATTACCCTGAGTACTATTGTTTGCGCAAACCAATGACAAAACTAGGGGGCTGGGGGTAATGTGCTGGGTAATGTTACATTAATTTAGTTCTTCATGTTATTTAGTAAAAACTCTGTCAGGTTGACATAGATGGTGGATGGTGTGTATCTGGAGTTTGTATTGTAGATGTTCGAGTTGTAATTGCGGGACACGAAGTCAGAGATGACGGATGCATCCATTAGTAATTCGATGTTGTAATTAATATCTTATTTTGACAGTGTTATTTATGATGATGGAACAAACATGGAGGATGGCTGATATAACTGTCATTGATAAGAAACTAGTAGGTGTGTTTTTTGTAGCACATTTTGGATTGGGGCAGAAAGCACACAAGGCGCCAGGGATTTTTTTTAATGTATATACATTTTACCGTCTTTCTCCCCCCTGAAGGCAGATGGGGGCAATAGTCCCTAACTTGCCCTGAGGGGGGCAGAAAGACCACTAGGCACATGGATTTTTTTTTTTAAACATAGGTGTGGGCGCTGCCCAAAATGGGCATGCAAATGCCCCTGCACCCCTAAAATTGCTAGTCTTTCTACCTCCTCCGGGAGGCATATGAGGGCAAAAGCCCCTGATCTGTCACCTGGGGGGGTAGAAAGCCCACCAGACACCAGGGATTTTCTTTTTTTATAGGTAGTGGTGGGAATTACCGAGAATGGGCATGCTAATGCCCCAACTGCCAAAAAAGTATTTATGCCTCCCCTACCCCCAGAAGGCAGATCGGGACAATTTCGGTAGAAAGCCCACTAGGCACCAGAGATATGTTTATGGGCATGCCAGTGAGAAGCCCTGTAGGCAAGGGTCGCTCTCTCTTTTTTAGGCACACAATTTGGCTGTTTCTGTGATATTGTTATTCTCATCTGCACCCAAGCGGAGGCAGAAAACCACTAGAAACCAGGGAGATTTTGTGTGTGAAACTGGAGTTTGGTTGACAGTCTGCATGTACTGACTTTTGGCTGGCATTTTGTTGGCGGCATGGGTGGACCTACACTTGGCTAATGGTGTGGGTTTTCTTGCGCTTGATGACGGTGTGTGTAGATTGGCGCTTGCCTGATGGTGTGCATGGAGTGGCGCTTGGCTGGCGTTGTACGTGGACTGGTGCTTGGCTGGCTGTGTGCATGGATGGTGCTTGGCTGCATGGCCGGATTGGCAGTAGCGGGCACCGGACATTTCCCCGTTGGGCTGGAGGGGTGGGGGCCAGTTTTCTGGCTGGGGGGGTGGCTTTGTCACTCGGGCCGGTTTTGCAGCAGTGCTGCAATATCGAGCCCCAGTAACAAAAGTGGAAGTAGTGCTTTTTACTAGAACACTCCCCACCTTCCAGGGCCCATTGAGCAGCATTCTGCCAGGGCTGGTTGCTGTTCCCTGTCTGGCCCTGCTTGGCTGGCGGTGTTCGGGGATGGCGCATGGGTGGCTCTTGGCTGGCATGTATATTGCTTGGCTGACTGTGGGCGTGAATAGCATTTGGCTGGCAGTGTACATGGATGGCGCTTGGCTGGCGGTGTGCATGGATGGCGCTTGGCCAGTTGTGTGTGTGGATGGTGCTTGGCTGGCGGTATGCATGGATGTTGGTGTGCATGTACTGACTCTTGGCTGGCGGTGTGGATTCCAAGGATCCCCCAGCGTTTTCTTTCTCAGAATCCCCCGCAAATCTCAAGTTTACTTACAAAGTCACATTTATCTCATTTCTGTGTGGGTAAGATGTAGGGTACCACCCACATGGAATCGCCGATTCCTAATGGGGTGTGTGGTAATACAAAAGTGAGAAAGTTCTCCTTTTGTTAAGAAACCCCTCACTCACCACCTAGTGGTGACATGCTTCATCATCGGGGTCCACCCTAATGACCTAGCGTCATCAGGGTGTGCTACAACACCTGTTTACAGTGGAGCAGGTTGTGAGTGAGGGTGCGTGAAAAAAATTATAAGTGTGTTAAAAATTGTCCTGGTTTAACTCGGGAAAAATAAGATTTTTATTTGCAAGCAACTGGACAATGTTAAAATCAATGGCGGGATAAAGTGAGGGTAATTATGAGCCCATGTATCTCTATGTGTATCTGGTCTACATGTTTCAACCATGAAGGTATAAACTAACCAGGTTTTCTTCAGGACCAACAAACCCTGAGAGTGGATGGTCTGCGTCCCCTAAAAGACGCACCCGGTCCTACTCTCTGGGACCACAAAAGGGCAAAAGTGTGCCTGTGGTGTGGGCTTGAACTTTTTGAGTACGAAGGTTCACTGTTCCTCCAGACCGGAGGTACCTCCATGGGCAGTGTTTTTGCTCCAAGCGTGGCTGGATTATACGTCCATGATTTTGAAGAGAAGTTCATCCTAGCTGAGACGAACCCGTTCATTGACCACATTAAGTTTTGGCGACGATACATTAATGACGTCCTAGCCATCTGGCAAGGACCAGAAGACACACTCAAAGAGTTCATCACATGGATCAATACCTGTGACCCACATCTGAGATTCACCCACTGTTATGACAACCATCAAATGGTCTTCTTAGACATAGAAATCTCAAAAGAGGAGAATGGGTTAACAACGAAAACCTTTTTCAAACCGACTGCCAAGAACAACCTCCTTAGATATGAAAGCTTCCATCCCTGCCCACTCAGAGAGAACTTGCCTTATGGACAATATCTAAGGGTAAGGAGAAACTGTAGCAAATTATCAGACTACAAAGCCCAAGTACAGGATCTAACCAGTAAACTGAAGCAACGTGGGTACCCATCTAAGATCATTGAAAAATGCCAGAAGAGAGCCAGGAATCAACTTAGAGATGTGCTCCTTGAAGACAGAATGGTTCACAATGACCAAGTGCCACTCACATGTGTTACCACGTACAACACCATATCAAACCAAGTGAGCAAATGCATCAATAAACATTGGTCAATATTAAATACGGGTTTGCTACAATGGGAAAAACCACTCTTCTCCTACAAAAAGGCACCCAGTCTAAAAAACAGCCTAGTTAACACCAGACCAAAAGTGAAACCCACCAATCTGAACCCGAGTGTCACAGAGACCTGGAACCTTCCACCAGTAACAGGACACTTCAAATGCGGGGACTGCAGTGTGTGTCACCTCACGGAGAACACAAAGACTTTAAACTTGGAGGAAGGCAAAGTCTGGGAACAACGTACACATACGAACTGCAGTAGTGCCAATGTTGTATATCTGATCAAGTGTGCCTGCGGGAAATCCTACGTAGGCATGACAACTCGCAAAGTCAAGCTACGCATCTGTGAGCACCGCAGCACAATACGATGCAAGAAGAATGCGACAAAACTTACAGATCATTTTCTCGAGGCTCACCACACACCAAATGATATGAGATGGACTATCATTGAACAAATTCCATCTGGACCCAATACTCAACAACTCTTATATGTTTTAATGCAAAAATTCCAATAAACAAAGTTTAAAAAAAAACAAAAAAAAAACAACTCTTATATGAAAAAGAGCAACGTTGGGTCTACAGATTGTCGACTCATAAAACAGGCCTCAATGATAATGTCCCGTGGGCATCAGTACTCAAATAATGCCAGACCTGCCCCGTTCTGGCCACACCATGATATCCGTTTCTGTGCCAGCAGCCTTCCCCTATGGGCACCTCCCAAAGTGTAATCCATCATCAAAACAATTGATGACACTGCCCTTATCTAAGTCCTGATCACTGCTGCATTTATATACCTGAGCGCACAGTTTCTAAACTTAATCCAAACAGCCAACTAACAAATAGCACATATTGTCATCCAAGGAATTTCCCTACTCTGTACCAGTCTAGCATTGAACTTCACCCCATCAGCGTCTACTGATAATGATGGCCCTTTACAATTCCCTTCTTACATACTAATATCCATATCCTTAAGTTTGCCGCGCATATTGTGGATATTCTGAACTCAGTATCCCTATACCGGCAACCCCACCGAGAATCTAATTCCATTTGAATTTTATGACCTCGATATTGTGGTTACGATCTGTGTTAAATTTCATCCTAAATTAATACCCCTTCACTGAGACTCCAGCAGAGAATCGAACCCCATCAGGGACGGTGGGCCTTGAGCCCTTGCAGCAACCATACCTGTAGCTGCACCCTAGGCGTCCGTAGTAACGCCCCACGTGACCGGCACGTAGCTCTGCCCATTGCGGAAGCCGTGAATGCATAACTCAGTCCCCGAGCTCCCGGTCTCGTTGTAGCAGGGCGGCGGACGGAAATAGGTAACCGGCCACAGACCTCGCACCGAAACTGTAAGTAATTACCCAGACAGACGAACGTCTGATCAACAACGGGCAGCACTCACCCACTAGCACGGCCTCGTTTTTCTGAGACGATTCTGATCTCCTTCAGCACGTGATTCACGAAACTATTTACCAATCTTATCTTATGTTTCGCTACGTTTTTATAGCGAGGATAACCTTTCCCCGCCCTATGAGGTATCGCAATACCCCATTGAGAGTAAGCTTTACTTGTTTGTCCTATATGTTTTAATGTAAGTGAGTCCGTCTTATGTTGAGTGTGATGAGTATGGCAGCACATGCACTTTCTACAAAATAAGACCTCGCCTGCACAATTTGAATGCAAGATATTATCACGCCACATAATATGTTATAATGTGCGTGAGTTGAATAGATATAGAGGTACCACACAGTACGTATAATTATAAAGCTTGCAAGTTGTGGTAAATAACTATCGCCTAAATTAGGGCCAAGGCACTCCCACTTCCTCACACTGAGAAGAGGCACAATCTGCAACCCTTTGTGCCTGGACTTTTGCGACGCCAAGCGAAAGGTACCTTTCCTAATGGGACTAACAGCATGCGATCACGAATTTGAGGCACTGCACAACGTAACAGGCTTGTAGAAGTTTATAATCTGACATTTGTCTTCATTCTTCCTTTACAGGTATTTTGATCTTTTTAAGGCTTACCCATTGTGGTTCAAGCCCACACCACAGGCACACTTTTGCCCTTTTGTGGTCCCAGAGAGTAGGACCGGGTGCGTCTTTTAGGGGACGCAGACCATCCACTCTCAGGGTTTGTTGGTCCTGAAGAAAACCTGGTTAGTTTATACCTTCATGGTTGAATCATGTAGACCAGATACACATAGAGATACATGGGCTCATAATTACCCTCACTTTATCTCGCCATTGATTTTAACATTGTCCAGTTGCTTGCAAATAAAAATCTTATTTTTCCCGAGTTAAACCAGGACAATTTTTAACACACTTATAATTTTTTTCACGCACCCTCACTCACAACCTGCTCCACTGTAAACAGGTGTTGTAGCACACCCTGATGACGCTAGGTCATTAGGGTGGACCCCGATGATGAAGCATGTCACCACTAGGTGGTGAGTGAGGGGTTTCTTAACAAAAGGAGAACTTTCTCACTTTTGTATTACCACACACCCCATTAGGAATCGGCGATTCCATGTGGGTGGTACTCCTTATTTGTTTCTAACGTTATACCCAGGGGTACAGGAGTACTCCCCGTTCACCTACGTGAACTGAAATCCTTGCTCTCCCCATTGTTTTTCATAAGATGTAGGGTCACCACGCAGGCACACATTTCCTACTACCCACCATTCCTTTAGTCAGCCTAAAAAACGTATAAACAAACTTTCCTTTTGGAACCGCTTTGGGCCCCCCTTAATCTCTACACGTTTTTGGCCCTTCAGTGTCTTAGGCATTTGGCCCATCTGCATGAGTAAGGTATCATTTTTATCTGGAGACTTGAGGGGAACGCTGAATGGTAGGAAATTTGTGCTGAGCGGTGATCCCACAACTTTCCCACACAAGTAGAGTAAAACGTGACTTTTTAGCTCAATGTGAGGTGTTCAGCGGATTCTTGGCAGGAAAATATTGGGGATTAACACAAGCCACACCTCTCTGGACTCCCAGGGGTGTCTAGTTTTCCGAAATGTCTGGGTTATTTAGGTTCCCCTAGATTTCTGCAAGCCGGGGACCAAAAACACAGGTGCCCAACCTATCTATTTTTCAAGTGGGTCACCTGCGTTTTTGGTTCCAGGCTTTAGTGGCCATCTAGGGAAACCTACCAAACCCAGACATTTCTGAAAAGTAGATACGCAGGGGAGTTCACAGAGGTGTGGCTTGCGTGGATCTCCCAACATTTTTCTACCAAGAATCACCTGCAAACTAGCAAATTTAGCTAACAAAAATCAAATTTTTCTCTTGTTTCGGTTTGGGAAAGTTGTGGGATTACTGGGACACCACAAATTTCCTACAAACCAATAAAAATAATAAAAAAATAAAAAATGGTACCTCACTTGTGTGGGTGGGCCAAAGTCCAGCAGGTGTCTAGTTTTCAGAAAGAATTGAGGGGTCCACGCAAGCCATACCTCCCTGGACTCCCCTGGATGTCTACATTTCAGAAATGTCTGGGTTTGGTAGGTTTGTCTAGATGGCCGCTGAGCAAAACGAGGTAGTTTTGTGATAGGTCATTTTGAGGTCTTCACAATATGTTTTGGGCTCTTACCTGCTGCGGGCACTAGGCCTACCTCACAAGTGAGGTGCCATTTTTATTGGGAGACTTCATAGAATACGGTGTGGGTGGAAGTTCATGGATCCATGCAGATTCTAGAACTTTCCGTCACAGAAATGTGGGGATTTAAACATTTTTTTTTACAAAGTTTGAGGTTTGCAAAGGGTTCTGGGTAACAGAACCTGGTGAAAGCCACACAAGGCACCCCATCCTGGATTCCCCTGGGTGTCTAGTTTTCAAACATATATAGGTTTTCTAGGTTTCCCTAGGTGCCGGCAGAGCTAGGGTTCGAAATCCACTGCTAAGCACTTTGTAAAAAAAGGGTCAGTTTTCACTGTAAAAAAGTGGTGTGCCCACATTGTGTTTTGGCCCATTTCCTGCTGCAGGAGCAAGGCCTACCGACACAAGCAAGGTACCATTCTTTTTTTTTAAAACTTTTTTTTAAATTTGCAAAGTACAAAATAAAGAACCCCCCCCCCCAAAGGCATCGTTAAAAACATTTGTATACAGATCGAGAGACTCATCATGGCACATCATGGATTAGGACAACAACACGTAAGTTCATGTGGTACATCAGAATAACAAGCAGTGAACAACTGACATCGTGGGAAAAGCAGGCCAGGCCCAGCTCCGTGCACTGTGCGAGTAACCCCTCAGTGGACTCCTCCCCTCTCCCCCTCAGACTCCGATTCATGCGCTGAAAATAATTCGCCTCTAGTCCCCTCAGAGTCACTGTGTGACGAGTGCCCTTCCGTAGCTAATCCTGTCATACACATGGCACGCCACGCCAGCAGGTCTTCTTGCAATTTTTCATCTTTCCTAGTGTTCTGCATGTGTGTTTCCTCTGCGAGTGTCTATTCCCTCACATCCTTAAGCCATGTGTCTACGTCAGGGGCCCTCTGTCCCATCCACGTGTTGGCGACCCTGTGCCTAGCCAGCACTAACATCAGTTGCAATAATTTATATGAAAGTTTCCGTTTCCTTGGCTTGGGGACCAAAGCCAGCAGACAATGTAAGGGTGTAAGTTCGATCCGGAGGCCAGTGGTGGCCGTTATACGACCCACAAACCCTGTCCAAAAGCTCCCCACCAACGGACATTCCCAGGCCAGATGCAAAAATCCCGCTTCCACCGCACTATACCTGGGGCAATTGTCCCTTCCATCTTCCGAGTAGCGGTACACCGACTTCGGAGTGAGGTAGGTACGGTGAAGGAAGTTAAAATAAATGAGCTTAAAGCGCGCATTACAGGACACCTGCCGTGTCAAGACCCCTATACGCTTCCGCTGCCCTTCGTCCAGAGGCGCTCCCAGGTCTGCCTGCCAGGCCGCCATGTCAGTGGCACCGGGGGGGCGGAATCACGTTTCATAGCCGCATACAGCAAGGCTATCAACCTACGTCCTCTGCTGCAGGACAGTAGTATATGTAAGGTATGGGTCATCGGGGGTATCTCCGGACACTGTGGCCAAATCGAGCGCAGTATAGAACGCAATCCTTGGCAATGCAAGTATTGTCCGCCACTAAGGCCAAATGACTCCTCCGCCTGCTCGTATGTCAAGAAGCTCTCCGAGGGGTACAGATCTGCTAGGACCTCACAGCCCCTCTCTCTCCATTCGCGGAACGACATATGGTGTTCTATTTCTACCATGGGGGCCAATATCCAGATTGGTAGATCCCTGTGAAATGGCGCTGAGCGTAGGACCCTTTCTATGAATCGTTGCCATACACCCGCTGTGTGTCTCACCACATAGGGTAGCTCGGCTTTGGCTCCCGACCCGCGCATCAATGCCAACTGGAGCTCCTGCACTATCGCCCTTCCTGCTAGCAATCGCGTCTCCCATACATCCGCGTCTGCAAACCATCTGGCTGCCGGAAGTAGCTGCGCTGCGTATTAGTATAGATCGAAGCGCGGGGCTTCCAATCCCCCCTCCTCAAAGGAGCGCACGACGGTACGGAGGGCCACTCTGCTACGCCGACCCGCCCAAAGCAGGGATGTGAGCAGCTTGTTAATGGTACGAAAAATCCTAGGCGGAAGAGGGCACAACGTGTTCTGAAGGACATACAGTGTCCTTGGCAGCATCACCATTTTAGCGATGGCCAGTCGCCCCATTAGGGACAGTGGTAGGGTGTTCCAAAAGGACACGGATTGCTGGAGAGACGTAATCACCCGGTCTATATTACGGGCGAGGGACTGCTCCTCTGTCGAGGCCACATGGATGCCCAGGTATCGAAAACTGGTCCGTTCCCATCTCAGCCCAAGCTCTGGCAAGTCCTCGAGGGGAGCTTCGTGCATAGCGGCAAGAGGCCTCCTTCAAGTTTCTGCCGTTTTTCAAAACACAGGTCACAATATGGAAAGACCGTGTTTCTACTGTCGCCATCAGATATTTATTAGACAGCGACACCAGTGCTTCGGAAGCATCATCACTTCCATCAATAAATAGATTGCTATGCCCTTAAATCATGCATCCATGGATGCGTAGGATAAAAGGATCTACTTTGCAGCAATAAAACGCACAATAGCAAGAAAAGAGTCAGCAGCTGTACCCACTCTCAGGATAATCCTTACATCTCAATTTTTAGACATCATTAGTGAGAAATCTTTTTTAGACGGACAACCACTTTTGACTAGTACATGAGATCAGTATACCACCTGTTTCCGAGCAGCTGTGCGGTATGCCACTGGTACAATCACCCTGAGGAAGGTTCAACACCGAAACGCGTTGGTGATAATTGTTGTCAGAAACCAGTGTTCTAGCCCCTTTTTCTTCTATATTTTGTATTGGTATTGCCTTTTTTCCTCTCTTTTTTTGTATTTATGTGGCAAATGTTTCACTTCTGTTTTGCATTTAATAGGCAGGTGATCAGGACCTGTTTCTTTTAGTGGCCATGTTCTCATCTAGGATAAATTCCCTATTCAATAGAAGGAGACCAATTTTTATACATTGAAACTTGATTATGCCTTTGTATACATAAAGTTTTTAGATATTGTTATGATTTTTGTGAACCCTATGAAAAAATCTTTTTGATAAAAGTAAAATATAATAATAAAATAAAAAAAAATTATTTTTTGATAATAAACATGTGTGGTTTATGATTAATTGAACATGTAATTGTGACACAACTGCAGCACATAGATATAAGCAGCACCTCTGCCCAGTGCTAGTTCTCTTTTTCCCAATATAGTTAGTTCCCTGTCTTGGGTATTATCCAATTTTGACAAGGAGCCCCGTTTCTTTGCCAGACAATAAGTCCTCGAGGGGTACCATTTCAAAACCCGATAGCGGGAAAATTAGGGATTTACTACGATTAAGCCGCAAGCCCGACACCTCGCCAAAACGGTCCAGGTGGTGCAGCAACATCGGGAGCGCCTCTCTTGGGGTTTTCAAGTAAAACAAGGTGTCATCCGCATATAGCGACAGGACATTGCACGTGTCCCCCACCTGGATGCCCGATTGCCTCAACTCAGTGCGAATCTTGACAGCAAACGGCTCTATGGCTAGGGCAAAAAGTAGTGGCGAGAGGGGGCACCCTTGTCTCGTGCCCCGTCCCAGCTGCCACTCCTCCGATCTCACGGCTCCCAGACGCACCCTGGCACGAGGGGAACTGTATAAGATACGAATCCAACGGCCGAAGTTGGGCCCCAGGCCCATCGTCCGGAGGACCTCCTGCAGGTAGCCCCAGTCGACAGTGTCAAACGCCTTGGCCAGATCTATGGAGACCAAGACCGTCTGTTCTTCCCTACCTTGTACCTCATGTTCGATGTGATTCAAACGTCTCAGATTCATAGCCGTGTTTCGCCCAGGAATGAAACCGCATTGGTCTTGGTGCACTAAATGCTCCATATCGGGTGCAAGCCGGGTGGCCAATAATTTAGTCAGAATTTTGATATCCTTATTTATCATGGTAATCGGACGATAGGACGAGGGGTCATGCTTATCCCCCCCTGGTTTAAGGATCATGCAGATTTCTCCCTGAGCCATGCTCTGTGGGAGATCTCCACTTTCGAACGCCTCAAGGAAGACTTGCAGCAGGAGTGAAGCCAATACGCCCCGAAATTCGTGATAAAACTCTGGTGGGAACCCGTCGCTCCCCGGCGATTTTGCACGCGGCAAGCGGGCTAGTGCCATACGAACCTCGGTCAATGTCAGGCCCGCATCCAATTCCTCCCGGTCCGAATCCGAAAGGGTCGGTATAGGCAACCCCTGTAAGTAGGGGAGATAAGAGACCTCAGAAATACCCGAGTCCGCCGTGTATACTTGCCGTAAATGTGATTTGAGAACCCCAAGGATGGCCTGCTCCGAGTAGACCACGTCTTCGTTCAGGTCCCGCAGGGCTACAATAAGCTCGGGAGTCTGCTCTCTCCTCAGGATCCAAGCCAGGAGCCGCCCTGACTTATCGCCCTCCCTGTGGAGGCGCTGCCTGTATTGGCCCAGGGTATATTTGTCGAGCCTATCTGGGATGTCATGTAGCCGAGCTCGGGCAGCCTGTTCCTCTAGCCTCTGTAGAGCGCTAGGGTCCGCTACATGCTGGGCCTGCAGGAGGGTGTCCTCCGCTTTCTGGAGATCTTGGAGGAGCTGTTTCCAGACGCCATAGGTAAGCTCCATTCAAGCGCCCCTTACTACCGCCTTCCGGGCCTCCCACTTGGTGGCCGAGGATATGCCTCCCTCTTCCCAATTGAGGTCCACATAGGCCCCAATGGCCTTTTCCACGTGTGCTTTTCCCACGGAGGATATCTACTGGGAGCTAAGTACGAGGGCGGACAACCGGGGACCCCCACTGAACCACGCAAGCTACTGGAGAATGGTCTGATAAAAAACGAGCCTGGTGCGTAACATCCACAGACATGTTAAGCTCAGCATTTGCCACTAAGACTCTATCTAGGTGACTGTACGTGTTGTGTGTGGGTGAGAAGCAGGTGTACACCTTCTGTGCCGGATTCTTGAGGCGCCAAACATCCACCGCCCCTATGTTTTCCATGACCTCCCTGAGCTGTACAGTCATACGGGCTTTTGTGCCCTCCCGAGGTGGAGACTAATCCAGTACTGGGTCAAGAATACAGTAAAGTCCCCAAACCAAAGTATCGGGGTACCCAGGTCGTGGATCAAGACGTCTTGCAAGGCCCTAAAGAAGGTCGGGTCATCGGTATTGGGTGCATAAGAATTTAAAATAACAATTTCCCTGCCATCCAGCTTAGCCCTGAGAAGCAGGTATCGACCATGAATGTCCGCTTCCATATACTGAATAGCGAACGGTACCCCAGGCGCCACCCAGATCAGAACCCTCCTGGCATATGTAGAGAAGGACGCATGAAACATCTGTCCACGCCATTTTTTCCTCAACTTCTGTGCCCCGTCATCGACCAGGTGGGTCTCCTGGAGGCAAGCGATGGATATTTTATGTCTTCGAAGGAAGGAAAGGACTCTGTACCTTTTAGTGCATGTGCCTAGCCCCCTCACGTTCCAGCTCAGAAACTTATGCCCAATGATTTCCAACTTTATCTACCCCGCCGCATCCGTCTGCTCACAGTGTAGTTCCCCTCCAGTGCCCGACTTGTAATACAAATGATGCCTAAAACATTTCCCTTCAACATCCCCTTCGAACAGTCCCCCCTGCCCGCTCCCCCCTCCCACGAGCAATATACCAGCAACAACCAAACATGCCAATATGCCCTTACCCTGCTGGTGCCAGGACGTGCACAGCCACCCCATTCGCCCAACGAGGCAAACTCACTCAAGAAAGCAAAAACTCCCCCCCCCCCCCACCACGACTCCCAGAAAGACCCACTTTCAAAGCATTAATACCGGGCTCAAACTTACCAGCCCAAGTCTATACTCCCTCTTCCCCCCCCAACCTCACTTTCTCCCTCCCCCCCTCTCATACACTACCTGGAGGGAAGAATCCCTCTTCATATTTTATGCGACACACACACTCCCTACTGGAGTCGACCCAACGAGGTCCGAAAACTTGCCATATGTCAAACTCGCACCACACCCAACCAATCAATCACTTCAAGAAGGATCCACCGTCTCAGGAGTCCCGACCCCCGCAGTCTCAGGATCACCTGGGCGGTAAGTGATATGTCCTCCTCCGTGGCCTGCAGTGTATCCGGGACCAATATTTCTCCGGGCACATGAGGTTTCGAAAGCTCCGATCTGTCTCCAGCTTCGGACGGTTCCAGATGCAAGGCCCCATCATCCCCCACCGTAACTCTGCGTCTCACCTCACTCTCTGCTGCCTCGGAGCGGCGGCGTCGTCTGTTGGTGCGTCTCCTCGGTGGTCGAGTTCCCCACATCCCGCGGGGTCCTCCACGTTCGCCCGGCGGGAGGTCGTCTCCCCTAATCTCCAACCATTCCCAGACCTCTTCCCGGGAATCAAAGAAGTATGCCTTCCCCTGAGACAGTACCTTAAGTTTGGCCGGATATAGCAGCATGTACTGTCGGTGCATCTCCCGGAGTTTCTGCTTGACTCCAAGAAAGGACTTCCGTTGCTCTTGGACTTGCTGGGTGTAATCCGGATAAATGGAGATCCTGCTGTTCTCAAAGGTGAGGTTCACCGTCTCCCTTGCCGCCCTCAGAATACAGTCTCTGTCCCGGTAATTAAGAATTTTGGCAATTAGGGCCCGCGGTGGAGCCCCCGGCGGCGGCGGCGGGACCAGTGCTCTATGGGCTCTCTCAATCACAAAGACCTCCGACAGACCTCTCAGGCACAGCTGTGTACAAATCCAGTTCTCTAGGAAGCGCTCAGCGTTTCCCGCCTCCGCCCGCTCCGGTACGCCAAGGACCCTGATGTTACTGTGGCGCGCCCTCCCTTCCGCATCCTCTCCTCTCCGCTCCAGGTCTCCCGTCGTGACCGTGAGTTGTGAGACTGTCTTTTTGAGGGATGCCACCTCCCCTTGCAACTGTTCTATGTTTCCCTCTGCATCGGAGACTTTATCTGCCACTTTCCGTAGGTCTGTCCTCAACAAATTCACATCAATAGACACCGTTTCTATCTGGCGTTCCAGTGCCGAGTGTGAGCCCTGGATCGCCTTTAGCAGCTCTGCCCGGGAGGGCTCCCTGGGAGCCTCCGCCCCTTTGTCCTGGCCCGACTGGCGCGTGATCCGCTGGGATGGCAGCCGCTGGGTGGTGAATTGCGTGGAACGAGACATTCTATCCTTTTGCATTGCAGCTGCCCCCCGTGTCCTTTTCAGCTCCCTGAGGGGTAGCGGGGTCTCCACCGGTTATTGTCCTATCTCCTTCAAGCCAATCTCCGACCACAAGCCCCGAAAGGCGCCCCACCGCCCCACTCGCCAACAGGTCACCACGACACTCCCAGGGGTCCGCAGTTGTCATGAGATGCTCAGTACTGTAGGGGTGCCTCTCTCTGTTCCCCGCTTCCGCACCAGAGGGTCGAGACCTATGTCCCGCTGCCACTCCAACCTCCAAGCACCTCAACTTCAGTAGGAGGATGCGTCAATGGGCCGCAGGTGGTCTACTAAATTCCCGGGTTTCTCAGGGTGTCTCTTCTATGGCGGATCCTTCCCACAATGGGACTGCCCTCTCAGCCAAGGTTCCCCAGGCGTCCAGCACACCCAGGTGTCGACAGTCAGCCTCCTGCCGCTTGGCCGCTGCGTCTTTCAATTAAGCCCTCAATCCTCTTCCTGGACTTCTGGCCCACCACAAGAGCAGCTCGTCCCCCAGCGTCGTGCCCCGCTCACCACGGGGGCCGCGAGCGTACCTGCTAGTCTCAACATCTCTGGGCCTTCCCTCCGGTACTCTATACTCAGTCCGACTGGCGCAGGCGGGTCAAGGGACAGCATCCAGCTCCTTCACTGTCCCCAAAGCTTCGAGGTCGCCGCATCGACCAGTGGCCCCCATGACCTCAGCAGTGTTCATGTCCCCCGGGAGACGTAGAGCCGGCCCCCCACCATCAATGTCCACACCACGAGAGTTGTTCCCTACCAGGTCTCGCCGTCTGATGGCAGGTCTGACGCTGCACGGCTGGCCCCGGTGATGGTCGGCCCCAAGGTAATCCAGGCACGTTCCCAACTGGGCCGAGCGGAGTATTCAGACCGCGCGTGCCGCCGCCTCTTCCCAGCGCCGGCCGGCGCGAGCAGCCACTTGTGCACCTCCTTGGTCGGTGGCCAATTCGCGGCAGTTCCCCGCGGTTCCGGGCCCCCTGAGGACAGCGGACCCCCCGCCGGATCTAATTGACACTCGCCGCCGGTCCCGAGTGTCCCTCTCGCAAGGTTCCGAGGCTCCGCCCCTCCGGGTGTGCAGGCCGCAGTCCGGGGCCTCTCCCAGCGGCGGGCCGCCTCCATTCCTCCTCGACGGGACCTGACGGGGACCTACAGGCACTCTCCAGCTCTTGTAGGCCCCCACAGCCGGACAGAGTCCCCACCGGCGATGCTTCACTTACGAGGTAAGTGTGTAGATCTGAAGGACCAGCCGCTCCGCCCGCCGCACCAGCAACAGCGGCGGTACCGGCAGTGCGGGCCTCTGCCAGCCCAGGCAGGCACCCCCGCAATCTTCCTCAGGTCGGGGCCCAAGCCGGCAGCAGGCTCCGTCGTCTAGATGGCGTTGTCGAGGACCCAAAATCTCCAGACTTCCGCAGGCCTCCTATCACTGGGCTCCGCCGCCCTCCGGAAGCAGGCCTCAGACCCCAGCCTCGCGTAGTCAGACGTCCGGAGCGCCACAGCTCGGGTAATTATCTCAGCTCCACCTTCGGCGGCCCGCCTTATATCGCCCTAGGACGTGTCCCCAGGCACCAGGGAGTCGTGTAGCTCTCGATTCCACACTGCAGGAGCCCATACAGGATAAATTATCAGGATTTCAGGGTCCGTTTGCCGGGAGCCGGAGGAGCTCACGTCCTGTTGGCCATGCTGCTTGGTCACGCCCCGCAAGGTACCATTCTTAGCAGGAGGCTTTGGAGAATGCGGGGTGGGTGGAATTTTGTGACTCTACGCAGTTTCCTGAACCTTCCATCACAGAAATGTGAGGATAATGTTTGTTTTTTTGACAAAGGGTTAGGTTTGCAAGGGATTCGGCTTGACAGAACCTGGTGAGAGCTACACAAGTAACCCCCACCTGGATTTCCCTGGGTGTCTAGTTTTCAAAAATTTACAGTTTTGCTAAGTTTCTCCCAGTGATGGCTGAGCTAGGCTAAAAAAATATGATATGTCCATGTTGCGTTTTAGGCTGTTCCCTGTCATAGGCACTAGGCCTACCCACACAAGTGAGGTACCTTTTTTTATCGACAGACTTAGGAAAAAACACAGCATTGTAAAGCAACAGTTATTAACTATAGATTTTCTATGCATTTCTGCCGTCCAAATGTAAGACAATGTGTAAAAAAGTAGTCACTTTAAATAATGTCCTATAATTCACATGCTAGTATGGGTACCCACAATTTCAGTGATGTACAAATAACTACTGCTTCTAAACTCTATATTTTGTTCCCATTTCGAAAATACATAGGTATCCTTGATACCTATTTTTCACTCTTTATATTTTACCAAATTAATTGCTATATATCCGGAACACAATGAAAAACGATTGCAAGACGCATACATTTATTGGCTCGGTTTTCTCCTCCCTGTCCGTTCTTGCTGCCACTGCCCAGACACCTCTCTCCTGTTCTAGGCCCTCCTCCCCCTGCTGGCTCCTGCCTGCACCTCATCCCTGGTAGTCCAGTGGGAGAAGCTTGCTCTTCTGCTGCTCCTCTTCTGTCTGTCTGCCTTTGTTGTGCCCGTTTTTGTTTGTGGTGTCTTTTCCTGTTGTTTCCTGTCTTTCCTGTTTTTGTCTGTGATTCTATTCATTACTGCCCTTCATTACTTTTTGTGCCTGTGCAACAGTTTTCTCCTCCCCGCCCTACCTGCCGCTGACCCCCTGTAGCCCCTTCCCCCTGCCATTCTCACGCCGCCTCCCAGCTGTGCTTTCCCTCCCCCTACCCTAGCTAATGCCGGCCGCTGTGCGGCTACGCAGGGGCGCACCGCTGGCTTGCCAAAGGTGCGCCACAGGCAAGCCCATCCGCGTCCGTTTACGCCCGTCCGCGACCCGACCATAACCAGCGCCAGGAACCATGCATCTCCTACCATCCACAGCTACGACTCAGCCATCCTTCTTGCACTGAAACCCGAAAGGAGAAAATACTGCCAGCGGTCCACGCCAAGGAACACCCACGGACAGTTCTCCTTCCATCACTGCCGCAATACCTTCACTACTGCACACACCCCTACGGCCACACCCACACACCGAACGCCAACACCACCGAAGCCCTGGAATGCACCCTCCTAAGCGTACGCTTCCTGCACAGACATGCTGTAGAGATCTGGGAACTCCTAGACACCATATCACCAGACGTCCCCTCCTTCACAGAAACCTGGATAAACGCCCCCTCCTCCCCGACATTGCCACCGCCATCCCTGATGGATACAAGATCCAGAGGAAGGACCCCCCCAATCGACCAGGTGGAGGATTCACCCTTGCACATAAGAGCTCCCTCCGAATCTCCACCTCCACCACCTGCGACTCCTTCTCCACCACCGAACACCTGCACTTCCAGATCCAGACCAGCCCCAGAACCACATTTCGAGACACCCTCGCCTACAGACCCCCGACTTCGTGCTCCGTTCCCCACTACCATTGCCGACCTCATCGCTTCCCATGCCATCACCTCCATGGGCTACATACTCATCGGATACCTGAACTTCCAGTTCGACAACCTCAGCAACCCCAACTCCACCATCCTTCTGGACAGCCTCGCCAACGTCGGACTGAAACAGCTAGTAACCACACCTACCCACAAGGCTGGACACACCCTTGACCCCAACTTCGCAGGAGGTAACAACATCCACTTCAGCCACACCATGCAACCCCCATGGACGGACCACCACTGGGCACACTTCCGCGTCTACAAACCCCCACTACCCATTAACTATAGATTTTCTATGCATTTCTGCCGTCCAAATGTAAGACAATGTGTAAAAAAGTAGTCACTTTAAATAATGTCCTATAATTCACATGCTAGTATGGGTACCCACAATTTCAGTGATGTACAAATAACTACTGCTTCTAAACTCTATATTTTGTTCCCATTTCGAAAATACATAGGTATCCTTGATATATATATATATATATATATATATATATATATATATATATATATATATATATATCCTTGAACCTGCACGGCGCCCTCCACGAAGGAACTGGTGTAAAGTCACAGAGGAGCAGCTTAACTCGACCCTCAAACGCGACAACCCCACCACCTTCACCGACGTCGCAGCCAAGCAACTCCACAAATGGATCTCCAACTGCGCATACGAGCTCGCACCCCTAAGTAACCCCGACAGACAGGGCCCCAGGAAGGCCACATGGTTTATTGCCGATCTTCAAGATAGAGACTCACCTGCAGATGCTTCAAGAAGAACTGGAGCAACAGTAAAACGTCTGAAGATCGCACCAACTGCAAGAACGCCATGACGGAATACCACCAACGCATCAGATCCAACAAAAGGACCTTCATCCAAAACAAGATCCTCACCAACTCTATCAACTCGAAGGAACTCTTCAGCATCATCCAGGAATTCACCAAACCCCCAAGCGAAACCACAGACATCACCCCTTCCCAGGACCTCTGCAACAAGCTTGGATTCTACTTCCATCTGATTTCAAGGACTTCTACGACAACTTCAACGACAAGACGCCTGACCCTGAAACCACATTCTCCTCCAGCAACACTAGCCAGCCCACCATTTCCTCCTGGGCCCCAGTCACCATCGAAGACACCACCTCAACCATGAATGGCATCCACTCAGGAGCCCCCACGGACCCCTGCCCATCGTAAATCTTCCGCAGAGCCGCCACCGCCATCACCCCAGTGCTACGGCACATAGTCAAAGCCACCTTCAAGACCGGCATCTATCCCCACGACTGGAAACCCGCAGGAGTCAGACCCCTGCGCAAGAAGCCCTCAGCAGATCCCACGGACCTCAAGAACTACCGACCCATCTCCTACCTACCATTCACGGCCAGAGTCACTGAGAAGACCGTCAGTACCCAGCTGACAAGATTCATCGAAGATAACTCCCCCCTCAGCCACTCCCAATCCTGATTCCACAGCAACCACAGCACCGAGACCACACTACTCGCCGCGACAGACATTCCCAAGCTCCTCAACCCTAAACACACCGTGGCCCTGATCCTACTCGACCTCTCGACAGCATTCCACACGTCTCCCACCGCACACTCACCACCAGACTCCGTGACTCACGAACTGCCCTCGACTGGATCCGCTCCATCCTCACCGGCAGAACCTGAAGAATTAGACTGCCTCCCTTCCTCTCCGAACCAACGGAAATCAAGTGCACAGAACCCCGAGGATTGTCGCTCAGCCCCACGCTCTTCAACATCTACATGGCCCCCCTCGCCACCATTGTCAGACTGCACGGACTCAGCACAGTATCCTACGCCAACGAAACCCAGCTCATCCTCTCTTTCACCCTCACCAAGGACCCCATCACCACCAGGCTCAACTTCCAGAAAGGAATGAAGGACGACATTGCATCATGGATGAGCAGCAGCTGCCTGAAGCTTCACTCGGAGAAGACAGAGGTCCTCATGCTTGGACCCTCCCCCTCTGCATGGGATACCTGGTAGCCCTCCCACCCCCACGGACCACATCCGTAATCTTGGCATCGTACTCAACTCCTCCCTCTCCATGACACAACAGGTCAACGCCGTCCCTCCGCATTCTCCGAAAGACCTTCAAATGGATCCCCCTGAATCAAGGAAGACAGTCACCCACGCACTCATAACCAGCAGACTAGACTACGGAAACGCCCTCTACGCCGGGATCAACAGGTCCCTGCTTCCCAAACTCCAAACCATACAGAACACAGCAGCCAGACTCGTCCTCGGCATCCCTCGACACGAAAGCATCACCCAACACCTGCAGAACCTCCACTAGATCCCGATAGAAAAGAGAATCCCCTTCAAAATACTCACCCACGCCTACAAATGCCTTCACAACACCGGACCCATAACTCAACAAGAGAATCTCCTCCACGCATCCAAACAAAACCTCCGATCCGCCAACCTCGTCCTCGCTGAAATCTCGTGGATCTGCAGAGCCAGAACAGGGCCAAGACCTGGAACGACGGGAAAAATCACCTAAGAAAATCATAATGCAGCCTAAAGGAGAGCGCTTAAGTGGTCAGAATTCTTCATCTTGAAGTGGCAAAATAGAGAATCCAAGGAGATATGCATTTAATACATAAACAATTTTGCAAGGGTACAGTAAAAGAACCTTCACAAACCCCTTTTGCTATGAGAGAAACAGAGAGGGAGTAGTGCACTGCAATGTCCATAGGCCATAAGTAAAGAAAAAGGAGACAAACAGACCCCTACGAAGTCTGTATCATCTGTCTATCATTTTCTTACCTTCCTACCTCCTATCTCATCTGCAAGACCTTCTCCAGATGAACCCTTCGTGACAGGGAGAAAATCTGCCTGCAGGGAAGGGAAGAAAGAAGACAGCAAGAAACAAGTGGGACCTCTGAGAGAAGGAGAGGTAATTCTTCCACGAAAGCTCTTCCCTCATCCTCCAATGGTCTTGGGAAGCCTGAGAGATGTTTTTCAGGAAGAAAACGCTATTGGTTCCAATTGACGTTGAGGTGGTCAATGTCAAGAGGAGGTACAACGCTGACAAATTCGCTGCCATTGACTGGATCTACGCCATATAAGCGTTGACGATTGACATAAAAAAACACTCGAGCGACGTCAAGACCTGCTTTACACCGCCAACCGATGCCAAGAGATGCATCGATGTAGAGGGATTTTGATTTGCTGACGCCGAGAGGTAGGCGGCGACATCGAGAACCAAACACTGACGAGAGTGGTTGATGTCGAGAAGCCGGTCGACAACAAGAGCGAGCCTACGTCGACGGGTTGACGTTGAGAAGCAGATCATCCTAAACTAGGCCATTTTTTGTTTTGCACCTTTTTACCTATATCACTGGTTTGTCTTTCATTCATATACTGGCTCAGAGTTTGATTTGTCACTATGCCTGAAAAATAAATATGCTTCACTGAGCAAGAGTTGATAGCCATGGTGGATGAATGAAATCATTAGAGAAGAGCCACACATTTTTGGATCCCATGCCCAGAATACTCCTCCCAGTAGGAAAACCTACATTTGGGACAGGATAGTCAATTGAGTGCATTCTGCCACCCTACACACACAGGGCAACATTAGGAAGAGGTGGAACAACCTCAGCCTGAGCGTGCGTACCAGGTACAAGAGCCATAACCGGGGGCTCAGGGGACTGGCGATGGCCCTCCCAGTGCCCCATTACAACTCTTTCCCTGGGAGGAGAAGGTATTGGCCAGCCTGCATTCTGAGGGCTTGACAGGATTAGAGGGGCAGTGGACTATGGTAAGTTACACTTCAGTAACTGCCACAATGTCACAATGTCCTTTTTGCTTTCAACTCAACTCTGCTTTTGCTTTTGCGTTCTCGATCTACTTTCCTAACATGCAATACTCAGAGTATCTGACATGTTGGTTTGTTTGTGGCAATGAGTATTGCTTCATATGAGAGCACAAGTATCCAACTCCATGACATGCCACATGTTGTAATGCTGTCTGTAAGTGCATTACCATCAAAATTTCAATCCAGGACCAATGATATGTGTTAAAATGTCAATTTATGGTCCATCCAAATGTATGTTGCTAACAGGTATGGTACACTAACCATTTGTCAAGTGTTGGTAGGTGTTGGTAAAGTGAGATTGAAGTGACTGCAACTACCATGAGGCCTTGTGACTAGAACTCTAACCTAGATGCTAGACTTCTTTTGTACCTTCTCACCTTCTGCCATGTTACAACTGATTTACACTCATCATACAAGTTACCATTTGTTAAGTCTTGGTAAGTTCAAATAGAGAAGATACCACTATTACCATGAGGCCCTGTGACTGCAACTATAACCAAGATGCCATATTCATTTTGCCCGTTTTCAATTTCACTTGTCTGCCATGTTACAACTGATCTACACTCATGTAGGTTACCATTCATCAAGTCTTGGTAAGTTCAGATAGAAAAGCTACCACTACCACCATGATGCCCTGTGAACGCAACTCTTAAGTTGCCAGATTCCTTTTGCCCCTTCTCACTTGTCTGCCATGTTACAGCTGATCTACTCTTACCATGGACTGTGCAATGTGCAGACAATGCTCCACTCAGATATACGTCTGCTTGTTGGTGTCTTGGACATATCAACTGAAACTATTGATGGCTTGATTAACACCATAACGGTGTGCCACTAATATATGTGAGCCATGAAGGAAACTCAGCTGATTAGAAGTGCCCGGTGACCCCTTTTCTCTGCACTTCTCACATGATGAACAATGCTAAATATATATATGTTTGCCTGTATTAGACGTAACTAGGCTTTGGAATGGACAAATACACGTTATGACTGCATTGTGTTTGTAGCAGACTTTTGGAGATGTCATGGCTATCCCGAAAGCCAAAATGCCACTATCTGCACATCTAATGAGCTGATAAAATCTACTACAGCTATTGAATGTCAACAAATGTCTAGTAACCTACTTCAACTCCATGCAAATAGATGGCAATACTAATCCCTATCTAATTTGTTTCATTCTAGGTCCCCATTTACTTTGACCCAAACAACGTGGTTGGAGATACCTCACTTCCACCATTAACAATGTTCTCTATATCTTAACAGGTCTACCCGCCACTGCACCTGTGCAGAGGTTGGAAACCAAACAGAGTTCCTCTCCACCCCAGGACGAAGCCCTCAGTGATGACAATGCTCCTGAAGAGGTGGACGTGGATCATGGTCCTGGCCCATCTGGGGAGAAGCAAACACTGGTGCTCACTGTGTCCACAGCAACACCTCCCACCCTAGCTGCAACACAGATAACCACTACCCCCCAACTTGTGCACCTAGCACAATCAGTACAATATTGTGCCCCCCAGTCCTAGATTCTGAAACGTCTTATACCACCCAGTCATTGAGGAACCACCCAGTGGGAGGGTGCAGCCGGTGCCAAGGGCACAGGGCCATGGGGGTAGGTGTAGTGGGAGGGTAATTGCAGGCCAGGAGAGTGAACCTACTAAGATCACAGTCAACCAGGCTTCCATCACCCAAGGGGTGGGAATCTTCTAGGACTCCCAAAGTGTCATAGGCCAGGTTTTGACCGAAATCTGGGAAATGAAGGAGCTGGAGACAGATACATACCAGGAGGTTGTTGCCATCCACACCAAGGTGGCCACTATCCACAATGAGGTGGCCTCCCAGGTTAGGGTGCTGTGGGACATCAGCTCCACCCTTTGCAGGGCTTTTCCACCTGTGGGACAAGTACATCCAGCCCATCAACATCTGCTGCAGCCACAAGAAGGGAGGCCCTGTCAGCAGAGGACATGCCTGCACATGCCCCTGTCTCAGCAGCTCCAGTTACTCCAGTAACACATAGATTCACATGCTTGAATTATTCCCCGTAGTCATGATGGGAGTCCCTCGTACCTTAAAATAGTAGTAGTAGTAGTACAGTGATAGATATAGACTAGAAAGGCCTTAGTTTATTAACCTATCCTAGTAATTTTTAAAAAGAAACCAAAGTTTTTTCTTAACCAATCAGCATGAATCACCCTCTAGAACACTCCAGAGAGAGTCTCTGTACCTCATTTTTCTACTACACATTGTGCCAAGGGAGTCTCCTCTAAGCTCTGCTCAGCTTTCTCATCTGAAGAACATTTTGGACATTTTTCCTCAGGAAAGTACATTTATATGATTATATTTTCATAGGCCGAGAGTTAATCTTCCTGTATATCTGTTGGTGTGTTACCAAATCTGACTGGACTATGGCTGATAAGGCAAAGAAGGGTCTCTTCAGAAACTGTGCCACTTGCTTGAAAAAGAGGTTGTATGCTGTTGACCCTAACAAGGACTGCATTTACTGTACCTTTTCACATAAGGTGTCAGACTGCAAGATCTGCTGCACCTTTTTAAACAATACCCTTGTGGAGGAAAGTACAGTCGACGAGGTTGTCGTCATCACCATTGTCAACGGGAAATTAGACGGAGAAGTCGACGAGGCTGCAGCGGTCGACGAGGACATCACCGTCGTCGAGCATACCTCTGTTGACTGAAACACTACTGTCGACGAAGGTGCAGTTACCGGCGTCGACAAAGTCATTGCCGTCAATGAAGCCACAACTGTCGATCAAGTCTCATCCATCGATGAAGTTATCGTCGTCGACGATGTGACCGTCGACAACTAAGTTGAAGGTAGTGGAAGGAGCGACATCGTCATTGGCGCAACTGTCTTCACAGTCGTCGACAAAGATTGTGTCGTTGAAGCTCTTTTCAGCAACAAAGACATTGGAAACGGGAATTACACCAGAACACACCTCAACTAGTCAAATTACACAGGAGGGAGATTCTGAAGAAGAGGAAGGCCCTTTTTGGGACGGATATAGCCCGCCAGAGTTGCATGTCAAGTGTCAACCAGATAATGACGCTGATCAGTGATACTATTGTCAGGCCTATTTTACTTAGCCTGAACAAAGACCACCGCAATATCATGAAGAAATGGTCTTGATGCCCTCTACATTGTTATCAGATCTCCAATTTATGTTACAAGACTACCAGCATTGCTCCCCACCTTCAGAGCCGGCTATTACAATTCCACCTCCTCAGGTGGCATCGCCTGTAGAAATGAATGCCCCTACTGTACTTTCTGCAGCAAATACTCCACAGTCCTTTCCTCTCCAGGAACCGGTCTCTTCGGATAACGAGGGAGCACTTCTTGATACAGCCTCGGAACGAGATGATTATAGGATGTCTTCAACTGCCTCACCAACTCCTCCTCCGGTATATTCCCCACCAGGGGATATTGGGGGATTTCACAATTTGTTGGAGTGTGTGGCGCAAGGGTTTGCTATACCAATGCCTACCAAGCAAGCTGAATGTTTCTTGTATGATTTCAAAGAGCCAATTCATAAGTCTGTCAGAGCTATTCTCATAATTGGTTACATCTGTGATGAAGGTATTCGAATAATAAAAAACCCAGCTCTGTGCCTACGTTGCTCCCACGTCTGGATAAAAAATATAAGAACACAAATGACGCCCCAGCATGCCTCACAGGTCACCCAAAACCAAACTCAGTAGTTATGCAGGCCGCTCAACGTCGCTCAATAAGTCCTTAGGCACCTCCGGACAGAGAGGGCAGACGTCTCGATTCTATTGGAAAAAGATTCTCGGTAATGTCAGCACTTACAGTAGAGGCAGCAAACTCCCTGGCGATCTTAGGGCCATATGATCTCCAGATGTGGTCAGACATTGCTTCCTAAATTGACGAAGTGCTGGAAGATGCTAAGGAGGAATCAAAAAAAATATTGCATAAAGGAGAGAGCATCCTATGTAATAATAGATTCAGCCATGGATGTTGTGATAGGTTTTTTGGCCACTAGCTGGAGCGGCAATCTTGCCAAGGCAGGGATCGCTCAAAGCCACCTCATACCGTCTTAAGGTTCAGAACAAGATCTTAGACTTTACATATGATGGTGAAGCTCATTTTGGCAGCCATATAGAGGAAGCCCTAAAAACCAGCAAGGCGACACAAGTCTTTAGGGTCATTGTAGTTCAGGAAAGCTCCTTTTGGGGGTCAAAGGGAAGAGGTCAGCCATCCTACAGAGAAGGGTATCAACAATACCGACATACTACATATTCTTAGGCATCCCAGTCATACCAACCTCAATCCCAGCAAAGACACCCACCTCAAAGATCCTACGAATAGAGGAAAGACACCATTGGAAGGCAAAGATACTAGCTGCCGACAATGATATACCTCCGGTTCCGGCACCATCTCTCCTTTCCTCTTACTCAACTCAATCGTTTCAAACATTCCGCCCGATGGAGGCAACATTTCCTACTACCTCCACCAGTGGTGAACCATTACTACGGAACAGTGGGTTCTACGTCTAGGACAATTCGGACACACGCTAGATTTATAAAACAAAACGCTTACAAACCCTCCTTAACCCTCCCACCACAAGCATCTCAAAGCTCTTCAGCAAGAGGTCAGTATCATGCTATACAAAGCGAAATTAGAGAAGGTCCCATTATCCTGCAGGGGCATAGGTTTCCTACTTTCATTTCTTCTGCCGTTCCTCTGCAGGATATGCTTTTAAGCAGACTGTGTCCAAGCCTGAATCAGTGAAATTCAAGCTTTTGTAATTGAGGAACCCTTCTTGCATTTCAAGACTTATGGAATTCTACTCTGCACAAATCCAAAGTTCATTCCCACGGATCCATCGGACTTCCACCTTAACGAGCTGGTGGTACTAAAGACTTTCTTCCTGAGTCCAACGACATCTGCAGAGAGAGCTCTGCATTCATTGGATTGGATGTCAAACGTTGCTTAAAGTTTTATCGAGCTAGGACACAAGCTTTCCGAAAGACTTCTCGATTATTTGCTGCATTCAGTGCTCCAAAGAAAGGTTTCCCGCTCTCCAAACAGAGTATTTCTATGGATTGCAGGTGTCATACAATTTTGTCATCACAAGGCAGGCAGACCTCTGTCTTCACGAGTCTGAACCCATTCCATGAGGGCCGTGTCCGCAACTGCACCTATATTTGCGGGGGGTATCACTTCCTGAGATTTGCTGGGCAGCTACGTGGAATAGACACGGTTTTACACAACCCTACTGCTTGGATTCAGCAGTTCTAAATGACACAGCGGTGGGTCAAGCAGTTCTTCGGCATCTGTTCCATTAAGGTGAGCCACCCCTCCCTACCCTCCTAGCTCTATAACTGTATCACGTATCCATAAGGAAAACCATTTCATATGTCCATTATATTGCTTCAATGGCTGTTTGTAGGTTATACTGATGTATGTGCCTTAAGTTGTTTTCAAAGCTATGGTAAAAGTGATACTCAACTACATGCTATTCTGATTCAAGCATGTGAATCTATGAAAGTTCCAATACTGGAGTAAGAAATAAGTTACTTACCTGTAACTGTTGTTCTCTAGTATTGGAAGCTTTCATAGATGGGAAACGGCCATTACAACGCAGGCATTACATCATAATGCTTTTACAATGCAACTTTTACAATGCAGGTGACATTGCAACCCATGCTATTACAACGCATGTGCCATTACAATGCATGCCATTACAATGCATTGTAAGGTGAGTAATGGAGGTAAGTGAGGTAAGTTTTTATTTTTGAGTATTTTTTTATATTAGGGTATTATCCGAGTATTCATTAGAAATTGGGGTTTTGTGTGTTTTAAAAAAAATATTTTAGTTTTTATTTTTATAAAATTAATATATATCAAAAAATGTATTAAAAGGGCATGTCACCCATTCTCAGGAATGGGATGCTTGGGAAACTGGGTGTGTTATAATACTCAGGTATTACATTAAAGTTTTGTGAATTAATTAGTATTTAGTTTACTAGTTTGTAGTTTAAAAAAAAGGTATATATTAAAAATATTTTATCAAAATGGATTGGTTGTTGGTGGGGTAGTGTATTAGTATTCAGGTTTTACTTTTAAAACTGGAGTATTATTAAAACTTTAGATTAATTGTTATTATTAAATGATAAATAAAATATAGCAACAATATAATATATTTATAACAAATTAAATGTGCTTTGCACTTATCCTCTGGGACGGGATGCATGGGAAACGGGTGTTTGGTGGGGGAGTGTATTAATATTCAGGTATTAATTTTAATACTAGCGAATTAATTGATATTTAGTTTTATTGATCATTTTATAAAAAAGGCTTTGGCACCCATGCTCTGGGACGGGATGCATGGGATACAGGGCTTTTGGGCGGGGGTCTGTATTAATACTACGGTATTAATTTTAATACTCGAGAAGTAATTGATATTTATTTTTAGGAGTACAATATTTTAATAATCCTTTTTTAAACAATAATTAAAAAGGATTTGGCACCTATCCTCTGGGACGGGATGCATGGGAAACAGGGTTTTTGGGTTGGGGAGTGTATTAATATTCCGGTTTTAATTCTAATACTTGAGAATTAATTGATATTCAGTTTTACTGATAGATAATTTTTAAAATATTTTAATCTAAAATTAATAAAAAAGGCTTTGGCACCTATTTTCTTGGAAAGGATGCATGGGAAACATGGGTTTGGGTAGGGTGTATTAATACTTGGGTATTCTTTTTAATACTTGAGTATTAATTATTACTTCATTTGTAATCATTTTTTTAAATAACCTTCTTAAATACATTTTTAATATTACAATTAATAAAATTGATATGCAGACACACACAGGGTGTTTCTGGGTCGGGGGAGATTTGATATCAAGTTTTAATTATAAGCTATCACTAAAAAGTAATATATATTTTAGTTTTAATTCAATAAAATTATAAAACAAAAAGGTATATTAAGTTTAGAAATGTAAAGGCTAAGCACGCGAAAAGAATGGCCGCCTTGGAGTAGAGCTCTGCACCGAGCCTACCTTCCCGGCACATTTATCCGGCTCCATACTGCCTGCAGACGGCGGCAAAACACCAGCGCTGCCGCCGGACGTCATTGCCGACCATCTGGCCGATTTTGAGACAAATCGGAACACCCGCGAAGCACCGCGGCCTACACGGACAGGTGGCCGCGAACGTTGCTTTCAGTCCCGGGCACCACCTACGGGAGTCCGAGGCTCCAGGCGGCGGCACAGGCCCGAGGCTGAGGCCTACGCGCACCGAGACCACGCGACGCTGCGCCAAGGTACAGAGGCGGGCTGCGACGCCTGGCCCAGCCCAATTGAACAACCCGCTACCCAGCTGACCCCCCCCCTGAACACTGGACCGGAGGGGCGAACACGAGTGGTTGGCGGTGGCCGAACTTGTGGGGCCCATGCTGCGTGACGGTGAGATACCGCCAACCCCACCAACGGCGCTCACAGGGCAGCACGCTCTTGTGTTGGCCGGGGCCGGTGGGCCACACTGATACCCTCGGCCCGGCTGACGGAGCGCCCACGGCACCACCCACGCCTCGGGTGGGCAGCGGCAGCTCACGAGGCCCGCCACAGCGCCCAACCCTCCACAGCACGCCGCGCGCTGAACCACCGCCACGCGCCAGCCCTGCCACACCGCCTCACCTGACACGGGGCCCTGCCCGAACGCACGTCCGCCTGGGGGCCTCGGACACTCTGTGGTGATCTCCTGCCCCACGACTGGACAGTCCTCGGAAGTGCCACGGCACCTTGCACGGCCCACCACGGCGCCTGCCCACCAGGGTGCGACTCACGCTGTGCCTACAACACGGACTGGCTCTCCCAGATCGACTCGCCAGTCACAAGGCGCCACGAACCGCCACCAGAGTGCACGCCCGCCCGGGAGTCACGGACACGGTGCGGTGCCCACCTCCCCTGCGGCTGGCGGATCCTCGGGAGTACCGCGATCACTTACAAGACCCACAGCGGCGCCTTCCGCATCGTGGAGCAACGCACGCTGGGCCCGCGACAAGCATCAACCCTATCATACCATACCAACTCGCCGGGCGCCAAGCACCGCAGGCTACTACCCGAGCGCACACCCATCTGGGAGCCACGGACGCTGTGCGGTAACCACTCACCCCGCGGCTGCACGATCATGCAAGCGGCCTGATCCTCTGAAAGAGAGGCGAACCACTGGACCAGACATAGCGAGGAGGCCCAGATGTCTACCGGGCCCAAAACCAGGACTGGTACCGGCAACGCTAATCAGAAGGCCAAGATGGACAAGACCAGGAAGTACGCTGATCCGGACCAGACGGCGGCTAAACTAGACACCATGTTGGCTGCAATGGAGAGGCTCGAGGAGTCCATCAACCTAACTCGTACCTCCTTGGCCACCAAGATCGATACGTGGTCATCGACCTCACACACCTAAGGGCGGATCATAAAAAATTGGCGGACCGCACCACCGCCCTGGAGAGCACAGTACAGACACTTCAGCCTCAAGCCGACCAGTCACATAAACACATACAGGACTTATTGAACAGGGTGGAGTTCTTGGAGGACAGAGCCGAAGACGCGGAAGGTAGAACCCGAAGGAACAACGTACGCTTGGTCGGGGTTCCGGAGAAATGGGAAGGGAGATCCCTGGAGGAACACATGGAGCAATGGCTGAAAGGTATCCTACCGGAAGGATCGCTCTCCCCACACTTTGTGGTAGAACGTGCTCACAGAGTCCCCACCAAACCTCTGACGACTGGCTCCAACCCGAGGCCAATGCTGCTCCGCATAATGAATTACCGGGACAGAGACTCCATCCTGCGAGAAACACGCAAGCACCAAGAGGTCCGGATCGAGAACGCGTCAGTGATGTTCTTTCCCGACTACACTGTTCAAGTCCAGCGGCAAAGACATGACTTTATGGCGGTGAAGAAGCGACTGAGACAAATGGGCCTCCAATACTCGCTGCTCTTTCCCGCGAAGTTGAGAGTCGTAGCGGGTGAACGGACTCATTTCTTCACGGACCCCGCAGAGGCGGAAACCTGGCTAGACAGCGGAGTTGACACAGAACCCAACACGGCCGCGGGTCCTTTGCCCCGGCGACGTCCCAGTAATCACAGGCGGAGGCGACGACCCCGCCGGAACTCTCAGCCGGAATCACAGGCAGCGAAGAGACCTCCCCCCCCAGCGGATGCCAGACGCCAGGAACAACAAGACGCTCTCCGCCTGGTGATGGAACTCAGCGGGTCCCCTGCACAGAGCGAAATGGCGGGCGGCAGCGCACAGGACCTCCAGAGTGACGACGGAGCCATCTATGGAGTGCCAGACTCCCCGACCTCGGAAGACCGACCTGACGTCACCCCCCAGACGGCGGACTACATCAGCTGACCACGCGATACCTGCAGCACTCTACCACGCCGTTCGCAACTGCCCGCCACAGCGGTCCTGGGGCAGCGCTGCCGCAATGAGACCTGACCATGGCAGCGGAATACAACCTCAACTCTCCGTGCTACCCACGAGGCATGCGCACGCCTAACATCCCACCACTGAACGTGATCCCAGGTGTTGGTGGGGATGGCCCATGCCCGATTGATGCGCAACTACAGGGACGCTTGGCCCTACCTGATGGCGGCTCGATTGGGACACGTAATGTATGAGTTTTGTGTATGTACATGCTGGGTTCACTGTCTGCAAAGGCGACCTAGACTGCCACGTTTCTTCCGGGAAGGCAATGGGCCTTCACTCAATAACCATATTGACACTGACTAATTGATTCAGTGCATATAGCACAACCACCCCCTTAGACTTGACTTTTGTTGCTCTCCTAGAGAGTATGGACGGGGGCACGTTTAGCATCCGACCTTTTGGTATTTTAAATGTTCATACTGTTCGCTGGCTCATTGTTCTGTTAGCCATGTTTTTGTTTCCCCCCCCTATGGTCACAGTGCAGCGATGCAACATATCAGGCGCCTATTGGGTGGCGGGGGTCGTTCCCTTGACGATAAATGCCTTTGCATGGGGGGGGTGGAGGGAGTGCTGGGTGGGGGTTTTTGCTGCAATATTGTAATGTCGCCCATTAAGGTATGCACGTGGAATGTGAGGGGTATACATACACCATCCCGACGTTACCAAATATATTCATACCTCAAACGCCACCACGTACAAATTGCCCTTCTCCAAGAAACGCACCTTGCTAACACGGAAACCCCCACGCTGCGGCGCAGATGGCGAGGACAGCTCTATGCCACGGGTTTCTCGTCGTACGCTAGGGGGACGCTGATATGGGTTAGGCCGGGCACTCCATGGACCACGCAAGATGTACATATAGAACCCGAGGGCAGGTACGTAGCTATCCATGGCAAACTAGATGGCAACCCACTGGTAATAGCCTCCATATATGCACCCAACACGGGGCTGGCGGATTTCTTCACGCACTTGTCACACACACTGGCCCCTTGGCATGGAATCCCTTGGGTGCTTGGCGGGGATTACAACAGTTCATTGGACTTAACACTAGACCGCTCCCATCCTACACCACCCAACTCGCAAGCGCAGGCCACTACGAAAGCGCTGCAGGCGTAGTCCGCGCAATGGGGCCTACAAGATGTGTGGCGCGCTCGCAACCCACACTCCCGGGTTTACTCGTATTACTCGGGAGCACACGCCCTACATGTGCGTCTAGACCGGTACATGATCTCTAGTGAGCTCCTACCCAATGTCACGGACACCTGTTACATGGGACGCACACACTCCGACCACAACCCGCACCTCTTGGACCTGATGTGGGACCAACCTAGACCACCAATACCCACATGGCGGCTACAACCCGACCTCTTACTAGACAGTACATTTAGGAGTTCCATATGCACGCAGACAGCACAGTATTTCGAGGACAACGCAGGCTCGGCATCGACTCCCCAGATAGAATGGGACGCGTTTAAATTGGTCCTCCGGGGTCATTGCCTGGGCACACAGGCCCATTCCCGACGGCAATTGGAGGCGGATCTCTGACGCATAGAATCAGACTTGCTACGACTAGAGCAGACGACGGCCGCTGACCCCAACACTGACCTATTACAGGCACGGGCAGAACACGACAAACTGATTGACAGGCTGAAAAATATCAACTACAAGGCTCACTCAGCCCGCTCACATCATGCTGGTGACAAACCCGGCAAACTGCTGGCATGGCTGATACAACGCGAGAATCATATGACGCCAGTGACAGCGATACAACCGCTAGCTGGCCCAATAGTCTACACACAGGCGCAGATTCACGAAGCCTTTGCGACGCATTACGGCGCGCTTTACAAATCCCGTCTGCTGACCACACAGCCTATCATCTCTGCGTATCTAGAGAATATCATGTTGCCTGCCCTGACAGACGACCAGCGGGACGACCTGGGGTCGCCGTTGCTGGCGGAGGAACTCCGCGAGGCCATCTTTGCCCTCTCGAATGGCAAGGCACCGGGCCCTGATGGCCTGCCGGCGGAATACTATAAGGCGTGCTCAGACATCCTGATTCCGGAGCTCCTACGGGTCTATGCGACGGCGTTGGAGGACATGACCCTACCCCGGTCAATGAATGAGGCAACGTTAGTATCCCTGTTAAAACCGGGCAGAGATGTCACACTCCTCGGCTCATATCTGTAATGATGTCCCGGCAGGTTCCGCAGGAGCGCCAAGGATCCTAAGAATAATCCGCGGCCTTCCCCTACGGCCTCCCGACTCTATCAAACACTAGAGTACCGAGAGGCTCGCCAGGGGAAAACAGGGAGACAAAACAAGGAAAGGTGGGGAAGGAATATAAGCGTGGCTGTAATCTTCTGCGTGAAAGGGCATCCACTGGGCCTGGACTTCTGGTGGATGAGGAGCTGAAATAAAACACAAACTTCTAACCGCTATTCACGTATATGGATATGTAACAATTGCTGTACATGAATATTACATACCAGATATATTTATATCTTTGCTGTGGAATAAGTGTATTGTGGTTGCAGGGTTCAGCTTGAGCTAATGTGAGAGAACACAAAACATTAGTGATTCTTCGTGTTACAATAAGCCTGCATAAACCTAATCTGAGTCATTGAGCCCTTACTTGAAGACTTGTAGAAAGCTCCCAAATAAACATCTATGTTGAAGTGGATTGGCCCGAATCAGAAGATAACACCCCGTGATTCTGGGTGGTGTGGAAACTATCTGCGCCCTTCGCTAGTCCACGCAAGTGTCCCCAAACACTCACGTAAGAGGTGGCCAGGAACACAGAAGTGATGGTGATTGATCACGGCCACAAGGCAAACAACCGGGAAAACAAAAGAGATGAGGAGAACCCACCGGATGGCGGAGACCAAGCCCGGCCACCGGGTGGAGGATAAGGGTAAATCAAACTAAATACCTAAGGGATGATTCCAGCAAATCGGCGGAGACCAAGCCCGGCCGGCTGGATAAGCAGGTAAGGGATAGGGCTAATAGCTGAGAAGGCAGCCCGGCCGGACGGCGGAGTACAAACCCGGCCGTCGGGCGGAGCCGATGGGAAAAAGGAAAGTCAGCTATGGAGTCCGGCCAGACGGAGGAGCACAACCCAGCCGTGGGACGGAGCAGGAAGGGACTGGGAACTCTGACTTGCTGCCCGGCCAGACGGCGGAGCAAAGCCCGGCCGTCGGGCGGAGCAGAAGAAACAAAGCAAGATACTGGGAGTTCCAAGAAGCGGAACAACGGGGGTTTAGCAAGAGACAAGCCTCAGAGAAGTAGGACGGTGATGAACCCGTCCTCACGACGACCAACAGGAAATCAGGAACAAACACGGGAAGCAAAACGGAACAGCAACAACGGGAGCTTGACGCAAGAACGTAAAGCGTCACTCCCAGGGCTCTGTAAGCTTTTGTAGGACTTTCTCTTAAAGGGACAGTGTCTTGTGGATCTCGGGGCATGACAATATCGACCCCTAGCACTGCTAAACACTGATTATAAGATACTGGCCTCAACTCTCGCCCGACGGCTAGCGGGTCTGGTGCCTGACCTGATCCACACTGACCAGAATGGCTTTGTGCCCACCAGATGCACCTCTCACAACATACGGAGGCTTTTCCGAGTACAAACATACGTGACGCGAGACTGGCCTCGGTCGGGCTGCCTGGTCCTTGATCTAGAGAAAGCATTCGACTCGCTCGAGTGGCCTTACCTACTAGCCGTATTACGCAAATTCGATCTAGGGGATGACTATATTGAACTGGTGGGGCTGCTATACAGACACCCAACGGTGCGAGTCCGCACAGGCGGGCTATTATCCGATGCCATCAAGGTGCAGCGCGGCACCAGACAGGGCTGCCCCTTATCCCCATTGCTCTTTTCACTAGCAATTGAGCCCCTGGCTGCACTCCTGCGCAATAAGGGCTTACACTGGGGAATCCCGCTGGCGGATGGCACGCACATAGTCTCGCTATATGCCGAAGACCTCCTTTTGTACGTCAGGGACCTTACTCGCATACCGCCAGTCCTTTCGGAGATCTTCAGGTCCTTCGAGAACATGTCAGGCCTCAAGGTAAACTGGGCCTAGTCAGGGGCATACTCGTTCAACCCAGACATCCCGGACCCAGGCATCGAGATCAATGGTGAGCGACTGCCATGGCACCACACTACGTTCAAATACTTAGGAGTGCAAGTATACAGGACGCCGCAGGATATACTGGACGGCAACCTGACACGTGCCATAACGTCTATCAGGTCCCAGATTGCCTTTTGGAAGTCCCTACCGCTCAATGTCCCGAGCAGAGTGACGCTGACGAAAATGATCGTCCTCCCCCGGCTTTTATATTATTTCGCAAATATACCAGTATATGTGCGAGCGCGCACCTTCAGAGAATTGGCCTCCATGATCAGGGACCTGATATGGAACACTGGGCGACCCAGAGTGGCCCTCCAAAAACTACACGCTCCTGTTGACGAGGGTGGCCTCGCGGTACCAAACCTCGAACTTTACTATCTAGCAGCCCAGCTACAATGGGTCACTGCCTGGCTAGCGGGAAACCGCCTGGAGGACACGGCCACGACTGCAGACGTGCTATCCCCCACACAAATCCATACCCTATTCCACCCCCAGACACACCCGAGGAGGTCAACCCAACTTCATGTAGGCGTAGCGGTACGATGTCATATCAGAAGCCTGCGGCTTACGAGACTGACTAAACCATATGCCCCGGCTCTCCCACTATTGGGTACCCCCATGACTGCCTCCATAATCACGGAAACAGCGCTGGAACACTGGACACGAACTGGAGTGGACACCATGGCAGACCTATACGCTGACGGCGTCCTGATACCGTTCGCGACACTGGCTGCTGACACAGGCCTCCCACCAGGACAGTTTTTACAGCACACCTCCTTACTTTTAGCATACACGCAGCGGTGGGGCAGCATCAGCACAGAACTACCAACACATCACTTGATTCAGAGTCTACATGTCATGGGAAACGGCACACATGTGGTGCACTGGCTTCATCAAGCGCTATTGTCACATACGCAGCACTCGTTGCAACCGCTCCGTGACAAATGGGCCACTGACAGGGGGAGGGACTGGACAGACAAGGAGTGGAACACGATACTGCTAGGCCCCAGACACGTTCCCCGCAACGCACGCTTCAAACTGATTCAGTTCTATATACTGCACAGAGCGTACCTCTCCCCCAATAAAATTAACCAATACTTCCCGGGAGCTGCAGCCAGCTGCCCAAGATGTGCACTGGAAGGGGCAGATCTGCTACACATGCTATGGCAGTGCCCACTGATTCGGACATACTGGGGGGCGGTGCTGAAAACACTAGACAAATGTACGGCCATGGCGATACCACACACGTGGGAGGCGTCCATACTGGGCCTCTATCAGCGGACTCCATTGAATAAAGTCTCCTCTCGTTTCTGGGACCTTGGCCTATTCACGGCAAAAAGGTTGATCACGAAACACTGGAAACGAACCACCCTTTCCACTACCGGCACACTGGCATACATCACTAGACACCTGGGCGAAAGCGGAAAGCACCACCCTCCATAACGAGGAAACGGCAGGCCTACGACAGTTTCCAATAGCGGTACCCTGGGATGCAATGCTCAATTCCTTTCATGAGGAATGCCGTCTAACACAGAACCCTGCGGAGGCCGACCACTCGGATGATGTCACCGGCACGCCCCCCACTGGTGCGCCGTGAGGTCGGTCTTGATGTTGCATCCCCCAGCACCCCCCTCACTTGACGCACCTACCACAACAGACACGTTTCCCCCCCCACAGGCCATGCTCACTCCACTGGTCCACTGTGGGCAGCACCCACACGAACCCCTGCATTGACACACCCCTGACCAGCTACAAACGTAACAGCCTCACATCCGATGACCATAACTGACCCTTACCAGTCCCACCCCTAGTCCTCTGTTCCCTCTCCTTCCCTCCTTCCCTCACTGTTTAATTCAGAATGTTATATCCTTGTAGCGCTAACATGTCCTGGAACATTTGTGATGGGGAAAATTGCTGTGAATTATGAAGCAGCGAACCACTGCATTGGGTGATATGCCCCGTAAACGTGACAGACATCCCAGAGATGTAATGATATGTATGTTGTAGAATTCATGCTTTACTTCTCCTGTGTTTCTAATAAAGGATATTTAAACAAAAAAAATTAAGTTTAGAAATGTAAAAAAGCATATATGTACAACATGAGTTTGCATAAATTGACATTGATAAAGTTTAAAAAACAAATTTAAATAATAAAAATCTAATAGGTAACAAAACAATCAATTGACACATTAACAGTATTGTAGTTCATTTTATTACATAAAAAAATATAATAGTTACAAAAAATAATCAAAAAATGTTTTTAAAAAACATAAATAGGTGTGTACTTTTTTAAAGTAAACATAGATTTTAAACTGTATTGTAACATTTAATTTGTATTTTCTTTGTAGGTTTTCCCACGGTTTACCATTGAAGTGAATGAGAGAAATAGTCTTTTTTTTCACTTTTACGAAAAGAGATGACATTGCCGCTTGGACGTAAGGTTCGTCTTTGCGAGAATCGGCGTGGTCAGGATCAGATGCTAGAAAGAGCTGTGTCCAGGTAAGGCAAATTTAAATGATAAAAAATAGATTAAGGGTGGCATTGTTTATTGTAAGGAGAGAGGAGGGAGGTTGTAGGCACTAAAGTAGTTGTATTTTGACGTTTTTGTATGTTTCAACTTAAAAAAAGGTTTCCTAAACCGGTAGCAGTTTCAGGCCCACGTCGGGTTGATTGCTTAGTAAGACTTTTTGTGTTAAAATAAAATTATTTTTAAAGAACAATTTATTTTCTATTAAACAATAGTGTTATTAAAACAATCATTTTAGATTTTGTTTTGATGCAACAGGTTTTTGAAATTAAGGTATTGCATTGTTGGGGTTTTTCGGATAAGTCGAAGGAACATGGACGCAGACTTCATGGATTGCAGAAGTACTTTTTGGGACATTTTGAAGGTAAGAAACCGGACTTTTAATTTATAATTTAAATCTTTTTAGAAAAATGCCAATTGAATTATGGTAATTCATTGTCAAAACAGGTAATTAAGGTGGTTAAGGAGTTAGTGTAGATTAGAATGGTAGGATGTGTGCAATATTATCTAGGTAGTCTGAACCATCAACGAACATTGTCGAATTGTAGTCACTCAGACATTTCTTTTTTTTTTAAAACAATTTTTATTAGTTTGTCTCCAACACACAGTGCAGTTCTGGTAAATGTGTCGCTCAGACATTTCTTTTGTTCTTTTTGTAATTCGTGGGTTCAGACTACCAGTTAATAATTGCGCAATTGTTTTTCTTGGAAACTTTGCTCCTTCAAAATTTCCCAAACATGATAGTGTTAGGATGTGGTTTACCTATAGATTTGTTGAAGGAGTTGTGCCATCCCTCTAGGTATTATTTTTTTTTGCTCCTCTCTCTAAGCAGGTCGAGTAGCAGATCCACCACTTCACATGGAAATGTGGATTCCTCCTTCGACTTGACCTGCTTAGATGGCCATCCATGTGTCTTCCAAGTAATTTAGAAGGGGTGCCAATTTTTCATTGTTTGCAGTAAAACTCTCACATCCAGTAATAGATGTGTAGTATTCATCTACATTGTCAGGAGGACCAAAGCAAAATGCTGTTAGTTTCTTCAATTCAAATTGCGGTTTACTGTCTGATATGTAATCCTCAACTAAGGATTTTTTTTACATTTTTCACCTATAAGCCTGTGAAAGGTGAATAAAACATCCTTGAATTTGGGTATCCGTGTACATTTTGGTAATTGTGTTAATCATAGGTAATTCAAAGAATATTAACACTTTTCCGGGACTTTGGTTCATGGTTTTAGCATTTATGGCTGACAAAAATTCAGTGTTTGTTGAGGTTTGTTTATCAGGGAGTAAACTGTACACTGTGGGCACTACTGGATGATTAATGTAAGCGTGAATAGTGTATATTTGGGTGAATGGATGGTGTGTGGATTTAAACGTCCCATCCATCATCCAAATATTACTACTCTCTAACTTAACAAGATCATGGGGTGTGCTAAAGATTAGAATTCTTTTATGAGGGTTTTTGTTGTCATGAAAAAGAAAGGTTTCATTAGTAATGGTTACTGTTCAGGTGGAATGTAAATATCAGAGAAGGTTTGGGGTTTTACACGTAGGGGGTTACTTGCCTGATTTCTACGCCGAATATTTCTGCATTGTTTGGGAATTGTGGGCATACAACTTGCTACATGGGTAGGAATGTTTTGTGTTACCTCCCTCAAAACTGAGCAACAGGGTTCATTGGAGGTGGATGCCAGGGTTTTCATTTCATTTATATTTTCTCTTACCTCTATCTCCATTGCAGAGGCAGAGTGGTTATGCTCAGTGGTTCTTTTAACAGTGTCACCTAGAGTAACCGGTTTGCCTTTGCAGTGGGATGAATAATAATGCACACACCTCCAATGACACCTGGGCTCAGTTAATCTCTCCTTACAATAAACATAGCCACTGGAACTTAACACCTTGGCTGCGTCGAACGTTCAGCTCCAGTGCTGAACGTTCGAAAAACGGGTGGGACACCGTCGACCAACGGACGTTTGCAGCGCTACCAAGGTAGTGCATGTGACGACCGTTGGCCGATGGTAGCAGCCAAGGGGTTAACATTCTATTTCCACTGGTTGATTGCAAATATTTGGCTTGTATCCTTGCTGCCAATCTCTGTAGAAAGAAGAAAAAGATACATTTTTTTGTGATTTTGTGTGTGGTGGCCTTTAAAAATATTTTGCCTGCAAGTGAAAATTTAGGGGCCCATTAGGATGGCGGGCAGACTTTGCCCGCCCACCATCCTTGCGGTAGTAGGGACCGCCCGCAAGGCGACCAGGGCGGAAAAGCGGCGGACGGTCTTTCCATCCGCCGAGGTCCCCCGCCATACTAATATGGCGGGGGGGAAAACAAATGCGGATGTCGGGCGGATTGCCCCCGCCAGGCTGGCGGTGGCTACCGCCAGCCTGGAGGGGGAAATCTGCCCGACATCATAATGGGCCCCTTAGTGTCTATTAATTATTGTACAGCTTATTTTTTACAAAATTGTACCAGGATTTATTTGCATTGGCTTGATAATGTTGGTTTGGAATTGTTTGCTGCTTTCATAGCTTTGATGATTAAAAGGTTAATTTTGGATAGACTTGACAGAATGAAAAAGATACCTTTTTTTAGGTTTTTCTGTTGTGTGGTTGGAAAGTCCTGGTGTAGATGCTGGTTTATGTTGGATTGTTCGTTCAGTTGTTCTTTATGTGGTATTAGGAGCTTTTGAAACTTTTGTACGGAAGTCACCCAATTGGCCAGGTATCGTCCAATGGCTAAAGAGGACAGAACATAACAGTCCAATCATTAACAGCGTAATATGGACAAGCATTACAGCATTGAGGAGGCGATGAACGCCGAAACGCGTCTGCTGTTAAGAAATTAAGCCAAAATGATCCTGCGAGTGCTCCAAAAATGTGTTTTGAAGTTGCTGTGTAGCAAAAATGAGGTCCCACCCTCATTATGGAGACAGCACCCGCCCTGTGTTCGGAGTTTGAGGTGGGAGTGGTGTTGGTGGATATAATTTCGAACTCTTGAACCGCCGCCGATGAGTCTTTCCGGTCGACATGAACGTCGCAAGCTATTCAAACTTGTGGTAGTCAGTTAATAATTGATACCAACTGGGGAAACATCTTACAAAATCCGGCGGCTGAGGCGAGGGACATACGGCCTGTTGGCGTGGCGATACCAACATCAGAGTCACCCAATTGGCCCGGTATCGTCCAATGGCTAAAGAGGACAGAACATAACAGTCCAATCATTAACAGCGTAATATGGACAAGCATTACAGCATTGAGGAGGCGATGAACGCCGAAACGCGTCTGCTGTTAAGAAATTAAGCCAAAATGATCCTGCGAGTGCTCCAAAAATGTGTTTTGAAGTTGCTGTGTAGCAAAAATGAGGTCCCACCCTCATTATGGAGACAGCACCCGCCCTGTGTTCGGAGTTTGAGGTGGGAGTGGTGTTGGTGGATATAATTTCGAACTCTTGAACCGCCGCCGATGAGTCTTTCCGGTCGACATGAACGTCGCAAGCTATTCAAACTTGTGGTAGTCAGTTAATAATTGATACCAACTGGGGAAACATCTTACAAAATCCGGCGGCTGAGGCGAGGGACATACGGCCTGTTGGCGTGGCGATACCAACATCAGAGTCACCCAATTGGCCCGGTATCGTCCAATGGCTAAAGAGGACAGAACATAACAGTCCAATCATTAACAGCGTAATATGGACAAGCGTTACAGCATTGAGGAGGCGATGAATGCCGAAACGCGTCTGCTGTTAAGAAATTAAGCCAAAATGATCCTGCGAGTGCTCCAAAAATGTGTTTTGAAGTTGCTGTGTAGCAAAAATGAGGTCCCACCCTCATTATGGAGACAGCACCCGCCCTGTGTTCGGAGTTTGAGGTGGGAGTGGTGTTGGTGGATATAATTTCGAACTCTTGAACCGCCGCCGATGAGTCTTTCCGGTCGACATGAACGTCGCAAGCTATTCAAACTTGTGGTAGTCAGTTAATAATTGATACCAACTGGGGAAACATCTTACAAAATCCGGCGGCTGAGGCGAGGGACATACGGCCTGTTGGCGTGGCGATACCAACATCAGAGTCACCCAATTGGCCCGGTATCGTCCAATGGCTAAAGAGGACAGAACATAACAGTCCAATCATTAACAGCGTAATATGGACAAGCATTACAGCATTGAGGAGGCGATGAACGCCGAAACGCGTCTGCTGTTAAGAAATTAAGCCAAAATGATCCTGCGAGTGCTCCAAAAATGTGTTTTGATGTTGCTGTGTAGCAAAAATGAGGTCCCACCCTCATTATGGAGACAGCACCCGCCCTGTGTTCGGAGTTTGAGGTGGGAGTGGTGTTGGTGTATATAATTTCGAACTCTTGAACCGCCGCCGATGAGTCTTTCCGGTCGACATGAACGTCGCAAGCTATTCAAACTTGTGGTAGTCAGTTAATAATTGATACCAACTGGGGAAACATCTTACAAAATCCGGCGGCTGAGGCGAGGGACATACGGCCTGTTGGCGTGGCGATACCAACATCAGAGTCACCCAATTGGCCGGTATCGTCCAATGGCTAAAGAGGACAGAACATAACAGTCCAATCATTAACAGCGTAATATGGACAAGCATTACAGCATTGAGGAGGCGATGAACGGCGAAACGCGTCTGCTGTTAAGAAATTAAGCCAAAATGATCCTGCGAGTGCTCCAAAAATGTGTTTTGAAGTTGCTGTGTAGCAAAAATGAGGTCCCACCCTCATTATGGAGACAGCACCCGCCCTGTGTTCGGAGTTTGAGGTGGGAGTGGTGTTGGTGGATATAATTTCGAACTCTTGAACCGCCGCCGATGAGTCTTTCCGGTCGACATGAACGTCGCAAGCTATTCAAACTTGTGGTAGTCAGTTAATAATTGATACCAACTGGGGAAACATCTTACAAAATCCGGCGGCTGAGGCGAGGGACATACGGCCTGTTGGCGTGGCGATACCAACATCAGAGTCACCCAATTGGCCCGGTATCGTCCAATGGCTAAAGAGGACAGAACATAACAGTCCAATCATTAACAGCGTAATATGGACAAGCGTTACAGCATTGAGGAGGCGATGAATGCCGAAACGCGTCTGCTGTTAAGAAATTAAGCCAAAATGATCCTGCGAGTGCTCCAAAAATGTGTTTTGAAGTTGCTGTGTAGCAAAAATGAGGTCCCACCCTCATTATGGAGACAGCACCCGCCCTGTGTTCGGAGTTTGAGGTGGGAGTGGTGTTGGTGGATATAATTTCGAACTCTTGAACCGCCGCCGATGAGTCTTTCCGGTCGACATGAACGTCGCAAGCTATTCAAACTTGTGGTAGTCAGTTAATAATTGATACCAACTGGGGAAACATCTTACAAAATCCGGCGGCTGAGGCGAGGGACATACGGCCTGTTGGCGTGGCGATACCAACATCAGAGTCACCCAATTGGCCCGGTATCGTCCAATGGCTAAAGAGGACAGAACATAACAGTCCAATCATTAACAGCGTAATATGGACAAGCATTACAGCATTGAGGAGGCGATGAACGCCGAAACGCGTCTGCTGTTAAGAAATTAAGCCAAAATGATCCTGCGAGTGCTCCAAAAATGTGTTTTGATGTTGCTGTGTAGCAAAAATGAGGTCCCACCCTCATTATGGAGACAGCACCCGCCCTGTGTTCGGAGTTTGAGGTGGGAGTGGTGTTGGTGTATATAATTTCGAACTCTTGAACCGCCGCCGATGAGTCTTTCCGGTCGACATGAACGTCGCAAGCTATTCAAACTTGTGGTAGTCAGTTAATAATTGATACCAACTGGGTAAACATCTTACAAAATCTGGCGGCTGAGGCGAGGGACATACGGCCTGTTGGCGTGGCGATACCAACATCAGAGTCACCCAATTGGCCCGGTATCGTCCAATGGCTAAAGAGGACAGAACATAACAGTCCAATCATTAACAGCGTAATATGGACACGCATTACAGCATTGAGGAGGCGATGAATGCCGAAACGCGTCTGCTTTTAAGAAATTAAGCCAAAATGATCCTGCAAGTGCTCCAAAAATGTGTTTTGAAGTTGCTGTGTAGCAAAAATGAGGTCCCACCCTCATTATGGAGACAGCACCCGCCCTGTGTTCGGAGTTTGAGGTGGGAGTGGTGATGGTGGATATAATTTCGAACTCTTGAACCGCCGCCGATGAGTCTTTCCGGTCGACATGAACGTCGCAAGCTATTCAAACTTGTGGTAGTCAGTTAATAATTGATACCAACTGGGGAAACATCTTACAAAATCCGGCGGCTGAGGCGAGGGACATACGGCCTGTTGGCGTGGCGATACCAACAACAGAGTCACCCAATTGGCCCGGTATCGTCCAATGGCTAAAGAGGACAGAACATAACAGTCCAATCATTAACAGCGTAATATGGACAAGCATTACAGCATTGAGGAGGCGATGAATGCCGAAACGCGTCTGCTGGTAAGAAATTAAGCCAAAATGATCCTGCAAGTGCTCCAAAAATGTGTTTTGAAGTTGCTGTGTAGCAAAAATGAGGTCCCACCCTCATTATGGAGACAGCACCCGCCCTGTGTTCTGAGTTTGAGGTGGGAGTGGTGTTGGTGGATATAATTTCGAACTCTTGAACCGCCGCCGATGAGTCTTTCCGGTCGACATGAACGTCGCAAGCTATTCAAACTTGTGGTAGTCAGTTAATAATTGATACCAACTGGGGAAACATCTTGCAAAATCCGGCAGCTGAGGCGAGGGACATACGGCCTGTTGGCGTGGCGATACCAACATCAGAGTCACCCAATTGGCCCGGTATCGTCCAATGGCTAAAGAGGACAGAACATAACAGTCCAATCATTAACAGCGTAATATGGACAAGCATTACAGCATTGAGGAGGCGATGAACGCCGAAACGCGTCTGCTGTTAAGAAATTAAGCCAAAATGATCCTGCGAGTGCTCCAAAAATGTGTTTTGAAGTTGCTGTGTAGCAAAAATGAGGTCCCACCCTCATTATGGAGACAGCATCCCCCTGTGTTCGGAGTTTGAGGTGGGAGTGGTGTTGGTGGATATAATTTCGAACTCTTGAACCGCCGCCGATGAGTCTTTCCGGTCGACATGAACGTCGCAAGCTATTCAAACTTGTGGTAGTCAGTTAATAATTGATACCAACTGGGGAAACATCTTACAAAATCCGGCGGCTGAGGCGAGGGACATACGGCCTGTTGGCGTGGCGATACTAACATCAGAGTCACCCAATTGGCCCGGTATCGTCCAATGGCTAAAGAGGACAGAACATAACAGTCCAATCATTAACAGCGTAATATGGACAAGCATTACAGCATTGAGGAGGCGATGAATGCCGAAACGCGTCTGCTGGTAAGAAATTAAGTCAAAATGATCCTGCAAGTGCTCCAAAAATGTGTTTTGAAGTTGCTGTGTAGCAAAAATGAGGTCCCACCCTCATTATGGAGACAGCACCCGCCCTGTGTTCTGAGTTTGAGGTGGGAGTGGTGTTGGTGGATATAATTTCGAACTCTTGAACCGCCGCCGATGAGTCTTTCCGGTCGACATGAACGTCGCAAGCTATTCAAACTTGTGGTAGTCAGTTAATAATTGATACCAACTGGGGAAACATCTTGCAAAATCCGGCAGCTGAGGCGAGGGACATACGGCCTGTTGGCGTGGCGATACCAACATCAGAGTCACCCAATTGGCCCGGTATCGTCCAATGCTAAAGAGGACAGAACATAACAGTCCAATCATTAACAGCGTAATATGGACAAGCATTACAGCATTGAGGAGGCGATGAACGCCGAAACGCGTCTGCTGTTAAGAAATTAAGCCAAAATGATCCTGTGAGTGCTCCAAAAATGTGTTTTGAAGTTGCTGTGTAGCAAAAATGAGGTCCCACCCTCATTATGGAGACAGCATCCCCCTGTGTTCGGAGTTTGAGGTGGGAGTGGTGTTGGTGGATATAATTTCGAACTCTTGAACCGCCGCCGATGAGTCTTTCCGGTCGACATGAACGTCGCAAGCTATTCAAACTTGTGGTAGTCAGTTAATAATTGATACCAACTGGGGAAACATCTTGCAAAATCCGGCGGCTGAGGCGAGGGACATACGGCCTGTTGGCGTGGCGATACCAACATCAGAGTCACCCAATTGGCCCGGTATCGTCCAATGGCTAAAGAGGACAGAACATAACAGTCCAATCATTAACAGCGTAATATGGACAAGCATTACAGCATTGAGGAGGCGATGAACGCCGAAACGCGTCTGCTGTTAAGAAATTAAGCCAAAATGATCCTGCGAGTGCTCCAAAAATGTGTTTTGAAGTTGCTGTGTAGCAAAAATGAGGTCCCACCCTCATTATGGAGACAGCATCCCCCTGTGTTCGGAGTTTGAGGTGGGAGTGGTGTTGGTGGATATAATTTCGAACTCTTGAACCGCCGCCGATGAGTCTTTCCGGTCGACATGAACGTCGCAAGCTATTCAAACTTGTGGTAGTCAGTTAATAATTGATACCAACTGGGGAAACATCTTACAAAATCCGGCGGCTGAGGCGAGGGACATACGGCCTGTTGGCGTGGCGATACCAACATCAGAGTCACCCAATTGGCCCGGTATCGTCCAATGGCTAAAGAGGACAGAACATAACAGTCCAATCATTAACAGCGTAATATGGACAAGCATTACAGCATTGAGGAGGCAATGAACGCCGAAACGCGTCTGCTGTTAAGAAATTAAGCCAAAATGATCCTGCGAGTGCTCCAAAAATGTGTTTTGAAGTTGCTGTGTAGCAAAAATGAGGTCCCACCCTCATTATGGAGACAGCACCCGCCCTGTGTTCGGAGTTTGAGGTGGTGTTGGTGTATATATATATATATATACACACACACACACACACACACACACGCACACACACACACACACACACACACACTCGCACACGCGCACACACACACACACACACACACACACACACACACACACACACACATATTTTCTTTCAGTGCCAACTAGGATTATAGTGAATCTGGCATTGGTCGTATCCAGGTTAGACTATGCCAATGCTCTATATACCGGACTGCCACAATATGCAGACAGTGCAGAATGCTGCTACCAGGCTTGCCCTTAGTCTCCCTAGAAGAGAACGTGTCACTCAGCATCTGCGCTGGTTTCCCATAAATAAGCAGATTTCCTTCAAGATCTCTGTTAAAGCACAGAGATTTGCATAATTTGGGCCCTGCCTACATATCCTCCAGGATCTCTTTTTATAGTCCTCTAAAACCTCTGCGGTCTGCCAATACTCATGTAGCCATGATCCGAAGGATTTGTCTCGTCTAAGCTCAGTTGGGTCCTTTTCCTTTTTTGGGACAGTGGGCTGGAACTATCTGCCTTTTGAATTGTGCCAGATAAATAATGAAGGACATTTTAGGAAACAGCTCAAGACTTAGCTTTTTGCCCAGTAGCTAGCTTCCACTTGGTCTCATGTGCTCAGTTCCGCTAAGCGCTGGAGCACTCTTTGAGTAGCCGTGCACTCAGTTCCGAAACATAGAAGCATTTCAGTACAACAGTTTCTGACCACAAGGTCATTACAGTCCAGTATTGCTTGCATCTGGTGGAATGTCGCAAACACATGTCAGTGATGTGCTAAAAGCACTATTGCCTACAATGAGGAGACACATCAACAGCTACATCCAGTTCATAGACAATAAAGAATTAGCCAATAATGAATTAGCCGATGTGGGTGGCAGGATATTAGTCTTGGTCACTCTTCTTGATAGCGCGTTACAGAAAATCCCGCGTTTTGCACTGTTAAATGTTGCACTGAAATTGCCGAATTTAGTTGAATCTTTTTCATTGAATTTAGTTTTTAACTATATCGCGCTAATGTGGTTGTGTTTTTAAAACACTGATCATTTGCACTATTTTGAATTGAACATCTCACATTTCAGCCTGAATCCTCCCAAGTAATTGCCAGCAGCTTAGCTTAGTTTAGCGTTCGGCACCTGCGGTACCCGGAAGTTAGACGGGACTGCACTGCACTGAGGTTGACGCTCTATTCTTTCTGCCTACCACCACTATATCTAATACGCTGGAGCAACCGCGCAGCGTGTGGGTAGCAGGACATTAGTCTCGGTCACTCTTCTTGATAGCCCGTTACAGAAATCCAGCGGTTTGCACTGTTAAATGCTGCACTGAAATTGACGAATTTCGTTTATTCTTTTTAATTGAATTTTGTTTTTAAATATATCGCACAAATTTGGTTGTGTTTTAAAACGTTGATCATTTGCACTATTTTGAATTGTACATCTCACCTTTCAGCCAGAATCCTCTCAAGTAATTGCCAGCAGCTTAGCTTAGTTTAGCGTTCCGCCCCTGCGGTACCCGGAAGTTAGACGGGACCACACTGCACTGGAGTTGACGCTCTAGTCTTTCTGCCTACCACCACTATATCTAATACGCTGGAGCGACCGCGCAGCGTGCGCGCCGCAGGTGCACCAAAGGCAAGCTCGTCTGCGCCCCGAGCCCGACCAGAACCCCTGGCCAAACTGGACCCCATATATATGGTAGGCAAAAACTGCTTGACCTACGAGGAAGCACTTGTGCTTCTCACAATATGCTCCCTCAAAATGTTGCTGGGACATCTAGTCTTTTAGAATCAATCCCAAATCATTCTCGCCCCCTATGTCTATAAATAAACCAGGGAACGGGTGGGATGTAAAGGAGCCTGCCACTGGTAGAAACGGTGAAAATAGAAGCAGAGATAAGGACACGCACAAGACAAAAAAGGATCCTAAGGCAACATTTATGGAGTATGCCAAGTACTTGCTGCTTAATGCCCGTTCTGTAGTCAAGCACAAACATGAGCTGAAAGACTTAATCCAACTCTCTACACCAGATCTAATTTTTGTAACCGAAACCTGGACAGATATCACATCAGCGCCAGACTGGAACATTGCTATACCAGTAGGATATGCCTTCTTCTCACAGGATAGAGTGATGAGCAAAAGGGGGGGCATAGCGATTATTTATGGCAATCATTTTAAAGTACATGTCGAGACGATCTCAGCTCTGCCTGCAGAAGCATTACATTTCCACATAAAGTTAAATAACCTCCAGATTTTTCAGGGGATACTGATTTACCGTCCATTCGGCACCAACGCATTTTTTTCCCAAGCTCTCCTGATGCTTTTGGAATCATACACTGCCTCTCAAACCCTCACAATTCTTGGGGATTTCAATTACCATCTAGAATCTAAAAACAACACAGATACTACTAGGCTGCTAGACAATCTTGAGGCTTTTAGCCTCAACCAACTTATAACTGAACCCACTCTTCAGGCAGGACACACATTAGATGGGATTTTTACAAGCAACCCTGACATCACCCTGACTAGCCTGTTAGCCCTGCCATGGACAGACCACAATGCCATATATTTCAACCTTAAAGCCACGCAGTTACATCTTAGTGCACAGGCTAAACCATCGAAGGCATTAATCAGGCAATGGGACAAACTCAAGGATGGCGACTTTGAGTCGGCCCCCAACTATGTTCAATCTTTACGTCACCCCTCTGGCCAATCTAGTCAGCAGGCATGGCTTTGCTCTGACCTCTTACGCTGATGACTCTCAACTTGTCATCTTTGTCACCAATCAGCCTGAGACCACAGCAGCCAGGTTCCATGCTTGTCTCACTGAGATCATGGCTTGCTCAAGTCAGAGTTATCTGAAAATAAATACAGATAAGACAGAGGTGATGAAGTTTGGGCCAAGCCAGCCCCTGTGGAACCGGTCCTGGTGGCCAACTGAAGCCAACGGAGAATGTCCCCGCCCAGAAGAGAAGGTCAGGAATTTAGGGATCATCTTCGATGATAAATTGAATTTTGGCTCCCAGGTAAAAATCCTGAGAAAATGTTTTCCTTACATCTCTCAAGAGCTACAAAAGACGGTGATGGTAGCTCTTTTTCTATCCAAACTGGATTATTGTAACGCTCTATTTTTGGGAATCGGCAAATTCCAACTGCACAAATTGCAATCCCTACAAAATGCTGCAGCAAGACTTCTGGGCATACCCGGAGGACAGCCAACCTCGGCTGGAACTAAATCACTTCATTGGCTGCCCATTAAACAGCATATAGAATTTAAATCCCTAAGCCTTGTGCATAAGGAGATTTATGGTGGTGGTGCTGAGGACTTTAAAAAAAAAACTTTTTTCACTGTACGTTCCCTGACGCGTTCCCAGATCGGCCAGTCTAGGTCTCATTAAAACTACAAAGATAAGACGGGCGAGATGGGGGGGGGGGGGCAGAGCAAACACACACTGTGCTGCTAAGCTCTAGAACAAATTGCCTCTTCCTATGAAGCTTCAACCCAACCTTCAGCTTTTTAGGAAGAGTTTAAAAACCTGGCTGTTTACTGCCGCATAGGCTTTTCAACTATAGTGCACCTTCCTGCACACACGCCCCAGCACCAAGACGCCACGGCAATTGAGCGCTATATAAGTATGTAAACATAAACATAAAGCAGAATAGCATGACTTGTGTACAACACTACATTGTGTGGGATCACATGATGACACACAAATTACATTAGGACCAACATACCATAAAGAACAAGTCCAATGGAAGCCAGGTAACTTCCATCATATCGCTGTTCTAAGTTGTCTTGGTACAGGCTTTGTACACCCAAACTCTGTAACAGACATTCCTACGACCAATCCAGGTTCACTTTGTTCGTCCAAACAGCATCATCTATCTGCCAATGTCACAACTCTGAAATGTTAAAATGACGATGACATGGTGAAAGTACCTATAACAGACCAGCACAGAGAGATTAGCTAAGAAAACATACATATGACACACATCACGTTACCATATTTTAGAGAACACAGTCCAAGACAACATTTACAGCTGAACAAAGCTACATTTTCAATGCAAACACCTTTCCTCAGATATTTCCAGACCTATATATTCCTTGTATGTAGCATTAAAATCATCACAGCATCACTACAAAAGTTGCAAAAATAGTCCAAGTCATCACATCTGACACCATACTTACACTCAGAAGAAGTGGTTTTGAATGAGATCTTGGCACACGTCAGCTCCTTCCTCTTCACCACTATGATCATCTTCATTTGCCATTTCATGGTCCCCACCCGATGGGTGGTCATGGCCTGCATCCTCTGCAATGTCAGGGATGGTCTATCGCAGGGCAATGTTGTGGAGTATGCAGCAAGCCACAGTGATCTTACACACCTTTCCGGGTGAGTAGGGGAGTGTTCCCCAGTCCTGTCCAGACTTCTGAATATGGCTTTCAGGAGCCCAAAAGCCCACTCCACCAGCTGCAGTGTTCTTCCATGGGCCTCAATGAAGCAGACTTCCCCAGGCATTGTAGGATTCCTCAGCTGTGCCCACAGTCATGGCCGGTTGGGATAAGCTCTTCCTTGGTGTGTATGTCTGGAACTGAGCGGTACAATCGAGGCTGGCGTCTCCTCCCTCTCCCAGGGTACCTATGTGAATAGTAACACAAAAATGGATTTTGGTCACAGTGTGCAAATTAACATGTGAAGGGTAATGCAAAATTCATGTATCTGAATATCAGTGCTTCATGAAGTAGTACACATTTTACATCATTATTGTCAAATCTTGAACATCCATCTGTCATCCCCAAGGTGACCTTCACATGTCTGTAACAGAACTATGCACATAATTAATTCAGAACTTGTAAATTGCCATTTCTGGTGAGGGTAGCATAACATGTCATTAGAAATACCGCCGACCGCAGTGTAGAGTGCGCCGGGCACATTTTGCCTATGTGCACAGTAATGCACTACATAAATGAAGTTCTGTACTGGACATGACATGAGAACCAGGCATTTTAAATGTAAACATGTTTACCCTCACTTGTAGTGGTGGCGTCACACTAAACTGTCACCTATACAGTTTTCCCAACCGCTAACAAGGTGGTTCCTGACTTCGCTAATAGGACATGTTGAAACACACTGCCAGCGGTAGCCGACTGTGCGGTGGGCGGTCACATGCAACGCAATCACAGCCATTGGCTAACATTGGAGATAGTGACGATCATGGCCCAAAGGCCGTGTGCGCCGACACTGATGAATGCGTAAGTGTTGTACATGTGCCCGGCGGTGGGTAAAATCTCATTTGCCTCCTGACACTGCTGATAATCAACTCCTCTTCAATTTTACCACCTCTGAGAACAATTTTGGCATGTGCTACGGGCAGGAGTGCCGGTCCCTTCACTCCAGAGGAGATGGAAGCCCTGGTTGACGAGGTTCTTCCCTTGTATGCCAAACTCTGTGGCTCACCAGAGGAATAGATATGTTTCTCAAATACATATTGAACTCCATTTTATTGCTTCCTTTCTATTCCCATAGACTACAGTGTGCCTCTGAGTGTCTACTTTGTGGAGAGATGGCTACCATTTGAATGTGTGACAAGGGTGATTTTTGTGCAGGGCTCAAGTTCATAAAAAGCAACAATGACTTATCAAATCACATCATGGTACATGTGCATTGTTATGTATAGGCTTCACACCATGAGCCTTTTCTGTATACTGTTATAATCTTGTGAGAATAATGTTAGCCAAGTGTACCAACCCACATATCATTCATCACATCTGAATTTGTAAAACAGTTGTCTGGCAGGTAGCTATATCTCACAGACCCCTTTGGGTTGCCACACAACTGTATGCTCACATATGTAAGGGACAGAAGTGTCACTTTTCGTATTGATTGACTTGGTAGAAATGTGAAGTTCATGTGGGTTATGTACCCTCAGCCTGCAGAGAGTAAGGCCTGACATTGATATATGGCAGTCTGGGCCATGGGCCAGAGTTACAGTGGCAGGAGAACTAGTGCATGGAGTAATGTCCCTTTAGAACTGCTGATCCATGAATGTTCCCAGAAAGTGTTACCTGTACTACTCATAGCTCTGATGGCTGTTCCATGGTGAATCTGAGGCATGGGGATTCGGGTGATCCCCTGACCTGATACTTCCCAGTGACCCACAGTGTCAAAGTGTATCTGCCACTAATGACTGTCCTCTTACTCACACAGGTCTGTTGCCAATTTTCTGATTGATTTGCTTTCACTGTACAGGCCTAATGACATGAACCGTGTATATAGTGGTTTACTTTTGAATAGATGTAGAAATGTAAATCATCTGCTTGGCTATAGACCTGGTCAGAGCTCGTTGAGGTAATTCCACTGAGTTAATTCTGCGGTGTTACCTAGATTATGCACGCAGAAGAAATACTATTGCCTACTGTTTTGCTATTTGCATGTCGCTGCAGAAATGCAGCTGGAGGCAAACTGTGAGTGGATTAGTGAAAGCTGAGGCCCAGGAGCCTCACTACTACAACAAACTGGCTTATTTTGGGGGTAAAATCACATCTTTTTTTTTTTTTTTTTTTTTTTTTTGCATTTTCCATTTTTTTTTTTGAAAACTCTTTATTGTCAGGAAATCAAAAGACACATTAACAGTATTGCTTTTAGTTATCATTGTCATATCGATATTAGTTATCATCAAAAGAATTGGAGGCATTAGATCGCATTCTTACATAGTGTGGTTACCCTTCTAATATGAACACAAATGAATCACAAGCTACTAAGACTCTCGGCCTTCATCACATCTTCATACCCTACCCATGTTTCATTTCGCGGTCCGCCCGTGTTTGGTACAATAATCTTTTCCTGGCAAAATTAACTTACATCAAAAAAAGAGAAACATTGAAACCCATCTAAAGTCATCACTCGGTAGAGGGCTAGTCCCGCCCATAGTCATTTGTTAGCCATTGCACATGTTCAGCACGACATCGAAGGTAGCACCACATTCCCGCACCACCCCAACAGCAACCCGAGTTAATATGCATGCCCATCCCTACTACTCCTCCTCCTCTTCTGAGTCCAAGTCCTCATGTTCCGGTAGGGGTTCACACGGTTCTCCCCTGTACTTATTCCATGGCGTCCACACCTTATTCCACTTACGCGGGCAGGCCCGCAGCACGTAAACCGCTCTTTCTTTCACCATGAGGAGGTCTATATTCCTGATCCAGCCAGCCACCGTAGGCAATTCCGGGGCACCCCACTTCTGCGCAATGTCCCTCTTGGCCACTGTCATCGCCAATGTGACCCATAGCTGCCCATACCTGTCCAAGTCATTAGGATCCCAAATGTTCAACAGACATTTACGTGGTTCAGGTAGGACTGAGAGTTCAATAGCCTGGGAGATTGTGCGCATAATTTGCTTCCAGAAGTCCTGGACCAGAGGGCAATCCCATAATGTGTGAAGCAGAGTTCCCTCCTCCCCGCAGCCCCTGAGGTAGAAGGGGTGTGTCGCCCTCTGTATTCTGTGAAGAAGCGTTCTGGTGTAGTAAGTGCGGTGTAATATCTTGAGTTGCACTAGCCTGAAACTAGCCGAGATGCCTACTTCTCTTGGTGACGCAAGCGCCTCGTTCCACTCTGTATCATCCATGTCGCCTATTTCCCCAACCCATCTCTCTCGAAGTTTCTGTGTGGGGTCTGGCAGGTTATTGACCAGTTTTTTATACGTGAGAGAGGTTGCCCTCTGCTCCATAAAGTCTGTCAACAGTCTGTCTTCCAGTGGCGACGACTCTGGGAGTGTGGTGTCAGGAGGAATTGCCTGTAGGAGTGCGTGTCGGATCTGCACATATCTAAATGTTTCAGTGGAGCCCATACCATATTGTTGTTGGAGTTGTGGAAATGTAACCACCGTATCTCTGTCCCAAAGATCCCCCACCACGGAAATCCCAATTTGGTCCCATCGCGCAAAACCCCCACATGACCTCAAGTTACCCAGCGCTCTTGTGTCCCACAGTGGCGTCAGCTTGGTGATTTTCCCCTTCCAGCCCAACCGAGATTGCGCCGTATGCCATAATGCTGCCGTATGAAACGTCGGTCCGAGTAGGTTCTTAACTTGTGGGAAATTGTAGAGCACCGAAAGCATGCCGTCCGTCCCCAGTTGTGACCAATCCGCCTTGTATGCGGGGTCGTCCCGCGGGACGTGGATCCAATGATTAATTATCTTAAGTTGGGACGCCCAGTAATACAACTGGAGGTTGGGCAACGCGATCCCCCCTTCATACCAGCTTTTCACCAACTTGTCATGCGCTATGCGGGCTGGGCCGTTGCTCCACAGCAAGCTGGATACTAGCGCAGCGACCTGCTTGAAGTAACTCGGTGCCACCACATAGGGGGTATTCTCAAGCACATAGAGAAACCTGGGGAGAGCCATCATCTTATATAGTGCCGCGCGCCCAAGGAGGGTCAGCGGTAGAGTAGCCCAGTATTTAACGTCTGTACGTAGGCGTGCCAGAGGCGGCAGCAAGTTCGCGTTATGAAATTCCGCGGCGTCATTAGTGATGAAAATACCCAGGTATTTAAAGGAGGTGGTCGCTAACTGTAGGGGACAGTCGTCCCGTAGCAGACGGGCCGGGCCTTTAAGTACGTATATTACTGATTTGGACCAATTCAGGGTGTAACCTGACGCCTTTCCGTGTTCATCACACAGAGCCAACAGGGCAGGGATCCCCTCGTTAGGACTAACCATATATATCAGCATGTCATCCGCATATAGGGAGACTTTATCCTCCCACCCTTCCTCCTAGGTGATGCCCCGGAACAGTGGTGTCGCTCTGAGCAGGATGGCCAATGGCTCCAGTACCAAAGCAAAGAGCAGGGGCGAGAGCGGACACCCCTGTCTAGTTCCGCGCCCCAGCGGGAATGGCGGCGAAATGTGTCCATTCGCAACCACCTGTGCCACTGGTGATGCGTACAACAACCGCACCCATGCAAGATATTTCGGGCCGAAGCCCATTCGAGCAAGGACAGCAAACAGATACTCCCACTCCACCAGGTCGAATGCCACGTCAAGGGATAAAATTACAGCCTGGTCTGAAAGAAGATGTGCCCGCGCCAACACCCCATGTATCCTCCGCAGATTCATCGCCGTGCTCCTGTGTGGCATGAATCCCGATTGATCGGGATGTATCAGGGTGTGTAGGTGCCGGGTCAGGCGACTGGCCAGAAGTTTCGCCAGGATCTTCACTTCAACGTTGAGCAAAGAAATGGGTCGGTACAAGGTGCATGCAGTCGGTGGTTTGGCTGGTTTAGGAGTGGCCACTATTGTGGCCGTGCGCTGGTCAAGAGGGAGTTCCGCCCTCTCCACACTTTCAGCATACATATCTAGCAGGGGTTTGGCCAACACGGAGGCTGTCGCCTTATACCATTCTACGGGTAGCCCGTAAGGCCCTAGGGCTTTGCCGGATTGCAACTCCTGTATTGTCAATTGAATTTCGTCCACCGTCAGGTCCGAATCTAAGTCTTGTTGTGCTTCCTGTGAAAGCACGGGGATAGCAATGTGTTCGAGCGACGCCATCGCCTCCCGTTCCGTGACGGTCCGCACCGGGGTGTATACCTCCTGATAGTGGCGTGCCAGGGTGCGTACTATTTGTTCAGGGTGTGTCTGTAGCTGGCCGTCATGTGCGTAGAGTCTCTGTATCCCTCTGTTACCACCGCCCCGTTTGTCCAACCAAGCCAGCATCTTCCCAGCTTTGTCACCCACGTCATAGATTCTGTGTGTGGTGTTTGCTAGATGCCCCCTAGTAATCATTGTGAGGTGAGTCTGGTGCTGCTGCTGTCGGAGGTGCAGTGTATGCATGGTGTCAGGGGTAGGGTCTGACATGTGGGCGGTGTTTGCGGTGTGGAGTGCCAACTCCAACTTTGCGAGTTCACTTCTGGAGTCACTTTTGTGCCCTGTGATTGCCGCTATGGCTACTCCACGTAGGACCGTTTTATACGCTTCCCAGAGCACCGAGGGCGAGGAAACCGTTCCTACATTTTCGTTAAAGTAGTGTGTTGTGGCCAATTTTAGTTTCTTCTTGATGCCAGGGACCGTCAAATAGTTGGGGTATATCGGATACAGTCTGGCGCGCTTCCTCTCTTTGGTAGTAAGGTGGAGGGACATGGGGGAGTGATCAGATATGCCTCTGGGAAGAATCTCTAGTTTGTCTACCAGCCCCACTCCCATCCCTAAAAAGAAAAAGTAATCAATGCGCGAAAGGCTGTTATGTGTAGAGGAGTAATGCGTGTATTGGGTCTCCGTGGGGTTCAACTGACGCCAAACATCTGAGAGGCCCAGTGCGCTTAGAAAACCAGGAAGCGCTGCCGCTCCTCTCGGGCGGTCTCGCATGGGAAAGGTGTCCAGCAAGGGGTCCGTTATTGCATTGAAGTCCCCCCCCAATGACCATATCACCCTCGGGGAGGTCAAGGAGAAATTGCCCAAGCGCCGGCAGTGCTGTAGAGTGGAGGGCCGGGGGGATGTACACAAATATCACATTGAGGGGCCTCCCCTCCCATTGGCCAGATAGCGCCGCAAATCGACCCTGATCATCCGTCTTGCGGCTGTCAACCATAAAGGATGAGTTTTTTTTAAGTAGTATCCCAGTGCCCCTGGATCCCGTAGTGAACTCTGCGTGCACTGCCATTGCATAAGCTTGCCTGTCAAGCGCTTTACATGTAGACCCCGCCAGGTGTGTTTCCTGAAGCATCACTAACTCAGGCCCATAGCGCTTGATGGTTTGCAGGACCAGACCCCTTTTAATTTTGTCCCCCAGCCCTCTAACGTTCCACGTGAGCAGTTTTAAGGGGGGGTACCAATGTCATTGCAGGAGCGCCCTCAGCGGGAGCATCTCTTTCCTGTCGGGCCATCTGGGTTCGCGATTAGTGCTACTGATGTGTGGCAGTGCGGCGTGTCGCATAAGCAATGACGTGTGCTGGGATTCCATGAGTGTATGGCCTGCAATAGGACCGTGGTCCACAAGAAATTAGTGATGACTATGAACGAAAACCGTAACATTACAACTTCTCCCCCCCACCCCCTCTCTGCTCCCCTGCACCACGGACGAAAACCCGCCCGCATCCCCAACTTGGCAGAGTGCTTAATCCCATCCCTATCTATCTTACTTGCTTGTGGGGTTGGTGAGTCCCCTACAGGCACCGGCCGATGCCCGCCCTACTCAGCTCCATCAGCTTCAAGGTCCCAAAGGCTGCAATCGTGTTGTCCCCCACGCAGCATATTTAATCAAACCCTGACAGGCTGTCCTGAATCGAGGGGGTCCCTCTCCAGATCAGAGTCCAGTCTCGCGGCTCCTTCCTCGTGTGTGGGTTGATTAGGATGTTGCTCCGCTGGTCTTCCGTTGCGATGGGTCTGGCGGTCTCTGTGCGAGCGCTGAGGCTGGCCCACCTGTCTCCATCCATCAAGCCATTCTCGCGCCACCTCCGGCGTATCAAAAAACCACGCTTTTCCGTCGGCCACAATCCGCAATTTGGCGGGGAAAAGCATTGAATAAGGCAGGCCTTTGTCACGCAGCGTCTTTTTCACTTTGGTGAACGATTTTCGGCGCCGAGCCACCTCTGCCGTGTAGTCTGGAAAGAACGCCAAAGTCGAGTTCTGAATCTTAACCGGTGGCGAGACCCTCGCCGCTTGCAGAATGGCGTCCCTGTCTCTAAAATTAAATAGCCTAGCTAGTACTGGCCGCGGTGTGGCTCCTTGCTTGGCCGGTCCTCCAGGCACTCGGTGTGCCCTTTCAACAGAGAAAAAGTGCGGCAAACCCTTCGGTTGTAACTTGGTTTTGATGAGGTCCTCGATGTATAGATCCATGGCGCCTTTTCCTTCTGATTCCGGAAGGCCTAGGATGCGGACGTTGTTCCTTCGGGAGCGCCCTCCTGATCGTCCAACTTATCCTGCAATTGCTTAGTGACTTTCTCCATTCGTTCCATTGCTACTTGCAGGTCCGAGGTGTCCTCAATGAGCGATTTCGTAACTACTTCCACTTGAGACACCCTTTCAGACATTTTCTTAAAGTCCGCCCTCAGCAGATTAACCTCAGAGGAGATTGTGCCCACCGTCGTTTGTACCTCGGTGAGGGTTTTCATAATGTCCTCCAATGTGACCTTTTTAGTTCCGTCTGTGTCTGGAGGTGCACCTGTGGAGTGGCGCCCGCCACCCTGAGAGTGTCCATGCTGGCTGTATGCAAATTTGTCTAGTTTTGCCTGTGTCGACGTGCTCTTCGCACCCTTGCCTGCCATGGCGTCGTGCTTGTGGATGAGTAGCCCGTTTTCGGCGGCAATGTCAGTGCCACACGTCAATTTGCTGCGCAATCCCCGGTCTACAGGCTGTGTGCACCCGAGTGGGTGTCCCGCTGGTTCCAAGTGCTCGGCCCTACACTCCCAGGGTCCAGGCGTGTCCCAGCCAGTCTCCTCGATGGTCAGCTCGCCTGTTCCAGCGCCGTGTGCGTGCGGCCCACCGCGCGTCTACTCCGGCCTCTCGTGTTCATTGCAGTATAACGTGCTTCGGCGCACCGGCGCGTCGTCGGTGAGTCCCTGGTGGGGAGCACCCTGCGTTTTGTGGCGGAGCCCTGTCGTGTAGCAGAGCAGCAGCGCTATGGTGCCTCTCAGTGGGCCGGACCCCACTATGGACGTCTCTTCAGATAGCACCCCCTGCGTCAGGTTCCAAGGGCTCCCCAGTACTCTAGAGTGAGACTCTGAGTTGCGGCGCTGTGAGAGGTCTGCAGGGCCCCCGGCGCTTCCCTCCGTATCCCGCAGCATGAGCGCTGCGGCCGACCGTCTGTTTCACCCAATATGGCGCCGTCCGGGTCCCAGGGCTATCTCCGCCCGCGTAGGTACCTGCTCTGTGTCCGGGCGAGGCACGCAGCCAGTCCTAGATGATTTAGCCTCTTCCGCTCTCACGGAGGTCCGCGCCGGCTATGCTGAGCGCCGGGGTACTTTATTGTCCGAGGATCCGCCAGGGCCGGCCGGAGCCACCGCGTCCAAGCCGAGCAGGACGCACTTCCGCCCGGATCCGCCAGTCACTTCAGGCCGGTGCGGCCAGGCAACCACAGGCCCCAACACGTCGCCGCAGAACGGACCACTTCCCGGCAACCGAAATTCACCGTGATCGGACCAAACAGTGCCGCTCGGGTCCCCGAGCCGATGCCGCTTCTTCGGGCGGGTGATGAGCCGGATAATTGTACGGATATTTAGCGCGGGCCGCTATGCCTGGAGGAGCTCCCGCTTCAAGCTGCCTCCATGCTCGGCAGTTGGCCACGCCCCCTCGGTAAAATCACATCTTGACAATAAATAGAACCCAATCCTTTGACAGGATTAAAGTAGGTGCCGACAAATTCCGCTACGTGGCGGATGGCAGAGTTTTAGACCGAACTTTATTCTCCATGCGGAGCGTGGAGTAGCAAAAATTCATCGAACTCTGCCGGCGGAGTACAGTTCACCACCCACCCCTACCTGGCTACAGTTTTCCCTATCACACTGCACATACAATGGTATGTTGATTGACCTCCCTGTTACAGTGCCACATTTGGCAAATGGGGTGTTCTGTGATGGCATGACAAATAACACAAACCTATTATGAATTACTAGGATATTAATAAAAGTAGTCCATATGTCCATACAGTCCCCAGAGAGGTAATTATCAGTGTCACACATACCAGTCCTTACAGTGTGACCTTAGTCTTAGAATGCTTTGCATACTATGGTATTTTCCTCTGGACCATATACATCAATGCAATTGGTCTGGCAGTGAAGGTGTCTGGACAGTCATGCACAGGCAGATTATCCTTCGGAAGGTTCAAATAGTGTGCTGTGAGTCATGGTAAATCACATTACATGTACAATGGCCCTGACCTACATGATGTTAGTGGACTGCCTCAATCAGTGTAGGTCATTACCAGGGTTAAGGTTACTCATCAGATAACCACAGAAGTGTGTATTCATGCTTCAGTTGTGCTTAGCATGTGACATGGACACATGTATTGTATTTACTTTTGATGAATGCTTGGCTAGGTGTAAACAAAAATGTATATCAACTGTACAGATATCCTTAAACTTCCAGTTGCAGTCTGTTTCTAAATTTATTGCATACATAAAGGTCAACGCCCATCAGAAAAAGGCCATTTGGAGCGCCATCACCTGGAAGGTGCGGACCCTGGGGGTCTATAACTGGCATAGTGCCCACTGCAGAAAGAGGTGGGAGGACCAGTGGTGCTGGACCCAGATGATCGTGGAGGCTCAGATGGGGAAGTCCTCCCAACATGGAAGGGGCATGCACCAGATCCTGAACCCCCCACACCACCCCTGATAGTCTGCATACTGGTGGTGGCCTACCTGGACCTTGATGGGCAGTTGAAGGCCCAACAGCAGTGACAAGGGGGCGAGTCCTGTCCAGAGTCACACATTTCATATTACCAACTTTGAGTGTTACTGAGTGTGGTAGTAGGTGCCTGCTGTTGTGCTGTGCCTATTGTCTTTCTGACCTGGAAGACAGCAGAGTCTTGTCCACATCCAATTCTCTCCTTTTGAGCAGACACCTGGCTGAGTGAAGTGAGTAATGATCTCATGTTTTTAGTAAATCCGGGTGACAATTGCTCTACACTGGCAGCTGGTCTTGCTTGTGTGAGGAGTGATGCACCCTCACTACTCTCATGTGAATGTGGCCCTGTTGCATGTGAAATGACATAGAGTTCACAGTACATGCAGTGAATGTACAACAGTCCCAATTAGTAAGTACAGATCATTACAGTGAATGAGAGTGCAAACATCACTGGTGCCATCGGCATTAGTGCCTACATGTTGGCCAGTGTGCATTTGCCAGTTGATGGTTCATCTGCAATAGTGTTTCAATACACTCATTCTCTAACTGCTGACATGCATGAGGGAGTGAGATCTAGAACTGTGAGGATCCTATGTGAGTGACTACACTGATTCTAACAACGAAATCTGAGTATGCAATACCAAAGAGTGGATTGATGTGCCTGCCCCTTTGGAGTCTATTGATCCCACATCTTAATGTCATAGAAGTTTAGGGACACCCGAACCTTCCAAGGCGTTTTGGTTTTTGGATATACAATCTATGACTAGTGTCATCACATAGACAAAGCAAGACTGGGGATGTTTATATGGCTATCTGGAGTGTTGTGCTGTGTGAATTCAGGGTGTATATCTAAATGCTTGGAGTTTCAGGGAATTTTATCTGCTAAATGTGATACATAGCTAAACTACATGTGTCCAGCTGTCATTTGACTTTTGAGGTACCAGACATATGATGTAATTGGAGTACAAAGTGTCATCAGTGTGCAGTGATCACTTGAATGTGACATGATGTGTGCCACAACACTAATTGATGATGCATTGGTGTGAACTTGACCTTCATGACAACTTGATGTGTAATGAGTAATAGTTAGATTTATTAGATTCTGGGCCTTTGTGTGAGCATTGTGTAAATCTCACACTTGGATGCATCCTATTTGGTAACATCTCTTTAAAATGATATACAAGCGCCAGAGTATGCAAGGTGATCAACTATCCTAGTATGGACATAGGATGGAGTGTAAACAGTTCCATCAATGCATGTGTGCCTGTCTGGGGTTATTACATGAATGGACCCAACTGTTTGCAAGACATGTAGCAAGCATACATGTGCTCATGCTAAATGTAAAGCCTATGGAGTGAAGCATGAAGGTGGTGTGATATGTGGACTTCTTCATTGTTCTCAGTGGATTTCAGATGGTCAGGTGTGGAAACGCAGTTGCAATAAACCCATGTTACATCTCTTTTCAGATCCATCCAGGACAAGTGGAATAAAAGGGGCCAACGTCAGATTGATCCAGGGCAAGTGGAGGAGAAGGGGCCAATATTGGTGGGGACACAGCTGGTTACAGCGGCGGTTCCAGACGTGAGACGTCAGACACTGAGGGACCCAGTGACTAGGAGGGTGTGAGGAGTTCCCCGGAGGACATTAGCTCGAGCACATCATCTGAGTCATCCTCCGGTGGACACTCCAGAGTGGTGGTGGCCCCAACATGATCAGTACCACGTACATCCTTGTCCACCAGCCTCAGCTCCATCGCCACCCTCCCTGTTGTCCCCACACAAGTTGGCTGTTCATGCTCCCCTAAGAAGTGAGAAGTTGTTTCTGCTTCGGGCACCTCAGCCCCTGCTAGCCACGCTGCCTTTAGTGAAGAGGCTATTGACCTCCTGAAGAGCATGTCTGTCGGTCGGACTACAGTCCTGACTGCCATTCAGGAGCAAGGCAACAAGCTTGCCCAGAGGGTTACCTACCTAGAAATGCATTCACACTGCCATGTCTGCCCTACAGAGATCTTTTCAGGCTCTGGCATCCTCCCTCACGGCAGCCCTCCACACATCCCAACCTACTGCTCCCCCTCATGCCCCTTCCCCATCCGAATTTCCTCTTCTCATTTCTATCCCAAGCACACGCATAACTAAGCATGCACACAAGTCATCAGACACAAGCATGGGGCGTGGCATGACGCCAATGTTGTCAGAAGCGGCCTGCGGAGCTCTGGCCGGCATATGCCCGTTTGCAAATATCCTAAGCCTCGGGCGCACTAAACCTGGAAGATTAGAGGTCAAAAGTCCCCAGAGCAAGGCTCCTCACAGCAAATGAAAGTGAAAGACTTACGGGAGCCGCTCAGCGCAGTACAAGATGTCGGCTGTGATGCCGAGAGGCTGAAACCTCTGAAACCTGCTGAACGAGGAGAGAATCCAAAGCGACCAGCTACTGCACCGGAGGTGGGGAGAGGAGCCACAGTGATAACGGAGCCGTGCCCGTGAGGTGTTGAGCCAGGCACTCCGGAGTGCTGAAGGGACCTGTGCACATTGCCACAAGGCGGTAGAATCTGCCTCAGAGACCGTGCACCGGAGGGGGGTGGATATCGCTTGGTCGAGCGCCCTGCAAATACTGGCGCTGGAGACCTGACAATCCATGAGCGGCTACAGCAGGTGGATGCTCCCAGCTGAGGGGAGTACGATCATCAGCAAAGACCCCAGCAGACTGTGTCACTATCAGGCCTTGTGGTGAGCTTAGAAGAACACGGCCTGTGAATGGACGGCCCAGAGGTAAGCGCGAACCGCTGAATTTACACCCTGCTAGAAGTGAAGATGTGGGCAAGTGGAGCTACACAGCAGGTGACAAGAATGGCCCCAAACTCCTGCAACATGGCTTAACACAGAGAGAGCAGAGGGCACGACCACAGGGATTGAGAGGGGACTCAGGCTCTGCTCGGATCGGCAGCGACCAAGAGAAAACAGCACAATTAGCTCAGAACAGAGGGGGACAACAGGAACACGAGTGTGGGGCAGCCATTAAAGGACCCTCTGCGGCACTGGTCAGGAACGCGATGTGCCATATCCATAGTCAAATCTGCTGTGGGCCACAGGATTGCATGCAGTAGAGAGGAGCCAAGGGATAGCACAAGGAGCAGACCATTGATGCATGAAGGCATTGTGGGACCTACCTGAATACTACCTGCGTTGTAAATACACACTAGCATTGCGAGAGCAAAGAACCATCAAGAGGAATGGGGAAAGTATCCAAGCAGAAAGGTTATAATGCCCTCAGCATAGAGGGAGCCGGAGCCCACACCGACAACGACGATGAGAGCATGGAATTGAGAAAGGAAGCTGCTGCGGTGTGGCCCACCTTGACGGACATTATGCAGGCCATCACTGCCTCCAGGGAAGCGCTGGAGATGAAAATAGACGCAATTGGAACCGTTCTGAACCTACTAAAAGACGACCATCGCAAATTGAAAGACAGAGTGGCAACAACTGAAAAAACACTCACTGTCTTCCCTGCGATGGTAATAATTTTACAAAAATCGCTCAGAGAAGTAGAGGCCAAGGTTAAAGTAAAGGTGGAGGACATCGAGGGGAGATCCCGTAGGAATAACCTACGCATCGTGAGGATCCCAGAACAAACAGATGGGATGGACATAGTACAATATCTTACAATATCTATCAAGCTCAACGGGGGCAAGACCGAGGTGCTGGTCGTGGGGGGTTGCCAGTCTGCGTGGACGTCGGCATGGTGGCCATCTTCCCTGGGCCCAACACCCATCCCGTGCCAAAAAGCGAGGAATTTGGGCATTTGGTTTGATGCCGCCCTCACCTTTGGCCCTCAGATCAACCAGGTGGTCGGACTATGCTTTGGGACCCTTAAAAGCCTCAGGAAGATTCTGAAGTTCTTGCCTGTGAGAGCCCGACAAACCTTGGTACATGCACTAGTCACATCAAGGATGGACTATGGCAACCTTCTCTATTTAGGCACCCTGGAGAAGAATCTCAGCCGCTTACAGGTCCTACAGAATGCCGCTGCCCGATTGGTGCTTAGACTACCCAGAAGAGCTGCTTCGGCAGCGGCTCTCCGGTCCTTGCACTGGCTCCCAGTCAGAAGCAGGGTAGAATTTAAAGCACTCTGTACGTGCCATCGGATCATTAATGGGAGATCCCCTCTCCCTCTGCAAGGACTTTTGACACCTTATGAGCCTCCCCGTTCCCTGAGATCTTCCGGCTCTGGACTCCTGGTTGTCCCTAAGGTGTCCAAAGCACGGATGGGGGGAAGATCTTTCAGATGCCTTGCAGCCGCTAGATGGAACAAGCTGCCCATGGCGTTGCGATTAGAGCCATCTGAATCAATTTTTAGAGCTAAGCTCAAAACTGCTCTATTCGCTCAGTAGGTGTGCCGCCTCTGTATGTTCCAGTAATAAAGTATCCTCTCAGCGCGGGAACACGCCGTTGTTGCGTCACCATGCGCTTTATAAAACCCCCTAAATAGAAAATAGAAATAGGAGTAGCTCAAAGCTGAACTAGTGCCAGAGGGCCTCTCACCCTTCTATGTGTTGGAAAGAGCTCACAGGGTTCCAGCTAAGCCGCCACGACCTGGAGCCCCTCCCCACCCTATAGTGGCGAGGCTTCTTCATTATAGAGATCAGGACCAATATCCTTCATCAAGCCTGCCAGAAGCAAGACCTGCAGTTGGTTAAAGGAAAGTCATGATATTCCGAGACTTCACCAGGGAAGTCCAGCGTCAAAGAGCCTCTTTCCTAGCCCTCATAAAGAAATTGCGGCAACTACAGATCCCCTAAGGGCTGTTGTTTCCAGCGAGGTTGCGAGTAACTGATAAAGCAGGTGCACAGTTTTTTAATACACCACAGGAAGCACGGGATTGGTTGGACTCTGGAGCAGGATGTGAAAGGCACAATTCCTCACCAGACCTGACACCGAAGACCTGAGAAAAGAATAAGGGCACGACTCGGGCACCTTCCTCGAGGAAGGTCAGGTCTGAAAGACATAAAATGCTTAGTCAAGGTGGATCTAACCCCAGATCGAGTAGGAGGTGGACAGGTCAGATGGATCCCTGGCCACCAGCGCCAAAATGGACTCAGAAACTGAATTGCCAAAGATCACACCCCAGTCGGCAGACAGAATTGTGTAAAGGGGTCGCGGTGAGAAGACGAAGCAGCTGTATGCAGATTGGCCTGAGATTGCAGGGTGATAATTGAGGTCATGACTCCTAATGGCAAAGCTGGAGATATGCAGCAGGCAAGCTGGGGCAGAAATTTTAAGCTATGACACAGGGGTATGGCACGGTGGTGCTCCGGGGCTTGATGAGTACGCTGCATAGCCCCACAACCACAAGAGGAATTGTTTGAGTTTGAATGGGAACTGGTCCATCTGTACCTGTCCTGGGGAGGGGGAGTTAGGGTACTTGTTTTATTCAGACGTTGTTTCGAGGGACCAGGCGTGTCGAAGGCAAGGTAGCTAACGGCGAAGAGGTGAGAACTGCACAATGGCTACCCCCATAGATCTTAAATCCATATCGTGGAATATACTGGGGATGCATACTATGTCCAGGCGCTACAAAATACATGTGTACTTAGAGAGGAGGGGTACAAATCTCTCTACTCCAGGAGACACATATAACAGGGGAAGAGGAGCCGTGCTTCAGCGTAGATGGAGGGGGCAAGTGTGTCATGCAAATTACTCAGCTTTTGCCAGAGGGGTCCTGATCTGGATAAGGGCAGGACTACCATTTCAGTGCACGTAACAAATTATTGACCCTGAGGGGAGATATGTCATGTTGCTGGGAAGGCTAGACGGTAGAGGTGTAGCATTGGGTAGCATTTTTGGTCCCAACATGGAGCAAGTCTAATTTTTGACTCAACTCTCCAGAATGCTGGCTCCAGCACTGACAGGATTGTTAATTCTAGGGGGAGACTTTAATTGTATTACGTATATGGAGTTGGATTGTTCCCACCCTCGTCTCCCTGACTCTCCCACACACAAAATAGCAGAAGCATGAAGGCACTGGCAGCAGCAATGGGGCTAGTGGACACCTGGAGGGCACAACACCCAGGGGACATAGACTATTCCTTTTTCTCAGCACTACACGAGCTACATGTCAGGTTAGATTCCATATTGTGTTCCCCTGACGTGCATGAATGAACACAGACAAGCGAATACCTTGCCAGAACAATTTCGGATCATAACCCATTATTGTTGGGACTAACCTGGTCCCAAGAGAGGCCTAAAATACCGACCTGGTGCCTGAGACCAGAAGCGTTGGAAGACCAAGTCTTTCAAACAACAATACGCACTGCTATCGAGCAGTATTTCGTAGGAAATTACGGTACAGTGACAAACAAATTATTAGAATGGGACGCCTTTAAGACTGTATTAAGAGGACGTTGCATTTCTGAAGTGGTGGGAGTACGAAAGGTACTTCTCAAGGACACACTGATGGCCGGACAAAGACTTCGAGATCCACAGAAAGAAAGACCGCAAAGGAGAGCGAAGCAGGAGGAGCTTCTGACAGCCAAGGAAGCAGTAGCCGAGCAGGTAGGGAAACTACGTTACTTTGACTATAAGAACTACATGGTCTAAGCTCATTCTGAAAGGTACAAGTCAAGGACTTTACTGGCATGGCTGGCTAGAACTAAAGGAACAGGATGGAGAGACTTACCCCGACAACAGGATAACAACAACATCTTTTCGGACTATTACGCAGACTTGTATAAAAGTAGACTGTCCCCTTCGACTGAGGAACTTGACGATTTCATGGGCAACATAGAGCTACCGGCAGTGTCAGAGGAAGTAGCAGAGGACTTGGGAAGAGATATAGAATTGAGTGAGGTGAGGGGGTCAGTAAGGCTATGGCCAGGAATAAGACACCAGGGACTGGCGGACTCCCTGTGGAGTTTTAATCCGCGTAAACTGAGCTTTTGGGTCCCAGACTAATAGAAGTATTCAACCAAGCAAAGAAAAAAGGGAAACTTCCAGGTTCAAAGAGGGAAGCAGTAATTATTCCCCTTTTGAAGCCGGGGAAGCCAGCATGTGACAGAGCGGCGTATAAACCGCTCGCCATGCTTAACTTGGATTATAAATTTTGAGCAGGATTCTGGTCACTGTGCTTCTTTCCCATATGACAACACTCATACACCGGGACCAGGCAAGCTTTAGTGCCATCAGAAACATGGCGTTAAATGTCAGAAGGTTTCTGCATATTCTTGAGGCCGATTCCTATTGCACGGATGAGGTAAACATCTTTGCGGTAGATATTGAAAAGCCCTTTGATGTCCTTGAATGGGCTTACCTGTTCCACGTGAATAGGAAATTCAGATTGGGGCCTCGATTCGCTGGATGGACGGCTCTGCAACATAACGATTCCACAGCAAGAGTTAAGACGAGCAGACTAATCTCTGAGGCCTCCCGAATAGAACAGGGAACACAGCAGGGGTGCCCACTATCACCCCTGCTGTTCTCCCTGGCCATGGAGCCGCTGGCGGCCAAAGCCAGGACAGGGCAGAATTTTCAAGGATTAGAGTTGGCTGGACAAAATCATCATATTGCATTATATGCAGACGACTTACTGCTGTTCTTGGCAGATGCTGGAGAAGCACTCAAGGGGGCTAAAGAACTCCTACAAAGATTGGAGAGGGTGGCGGGCCTCAGGGTGAACTGGGCAAAATCATGTCTCTTTCCTACCAAGGCGAGCAGGGTTGGACCACAGGAATGGAGGGTGTTTGGTGGGAGAACCGGTGTTTAACATATCTGGGTACTCGGATATAACACACTCAAGGAGACCTATTGGAAGGTAACGTAGGGAGAGCCCTGAGGGGAGAAAAAACCATCTTTGACTTCTGGGGGACTATTCCCATATCGGTTGCCGGCAGGGTCGCCTTACTGAAGATGGTGACCTTGCCAAGACTCCTATATTATTTCGGAGTGCTGCCAGTTTGGATACCGACTCGAATGTTTCATCAACTAAAGACATTGATGGCGTTGTTCTTCTGGGGCACGAATAGATGGAGAGTAGCACTCACCATGCTTATAAGAACAAGAGCAGAGGGAGGGCTGTCGGTACCTGATTTTGAGTACTGTTACATTGCAGCACAACTATAGTGCCTAACGAGGTGAATGGCAAGCAGATTAAGACAGACAGTTGCAGAGGGAGACACAAAGCCATGTCTGAGACTGCTGTTGCAAGTAATTCTGAGACTCCCTATTCAGGATCAAGAAATGACCATAGAATTGAAAACAGCACGTAAGTGTTGAAACAGGAGCTTGCGAAGGTCTAAAACTGAAAACTAAGAACCCTTATGCCCCACAGAACCCATTGATTATGTGCGAGTGTCCTCCATGGGGGACTTATATGAGGGAGGCAAACCTGATCCCATGTAATGACCTCTGTGAACGATATGATATACCTGGGGGAGATTTCCTGTTGCACACTGCCCTTACAGCAGCGATACACAAGCATTGGAGGGCGGGATTCACGGAACCACAGACGTCAACGGGGTCTCAGTACATAGTAACTGCAGCTGGAACCTTCAAGGCGGTCACCTGCCTCTATAGGTGACTTACACATGAGACTCTCCCTTTCTTGAGTAAATTAAATCTTAAATGGGAGGAAGACTTGGGCGAACCAATTGCTGAGAAAGCATGGGGGAGCTTGTGGAAAGGGCACAAAAGAGTACCAGAAATGCAAAATTTCAATTGATACACTTCTACCTGCTGCACAAAGCCTACCTCACACGGGGCAAAATGAATCTATATTTCAATACACAAACAGCAGCTTGAACGCGTTGCAACCTTGAAGGAGCAAACTTCCTTCGCATGTTCTCGAGTTGCACGAACATGGGGGATTTTTGGGAAGTTTTAACTACAACCCTATCAGATGTGACCGGCAGGGAGGTGGCCACAACACCTGGGTATTGCTCTATTGCACTGATTCCCCATACGACTAAAAACAAGGTGAGAAGTATGTTTCAGGACCTTGGCTTGGTATTAGCAAAAAGAGACCTCACCAGTCGCTGGAAGTCCAGAGGGGGTCCTCATGTACTTCGATGGAAAAAAGAATTCATAAAATGGGCAGAATGTGCGGGAGTAATTAGGTTGCAAATAGCCAAGAAGACAGGGAGTGAAAGAACGCTGGAGACAGTTAGAACCTGGATAGCTTTGGTGGAATTACTGAGGAACCCAGAGAATGAGGTTCACAAGGACACAATAGAGGAAACCCAGGTAGGTGAAAATTGAATCCCACAACTTAGGCACTAAGGAAAGAAGGACGGGGAGCAGCTGTGTACCAGTGGTAAAACCTCAGAATGATGAGATACCAGCTCTGCGCTCATAGTGACAGCCAACAAAGCAAAGAGATAAGCATCCCCACATTAAGAAGACAAGAGACCGCCTGTATACGACACACCACAATGCCATAAATTCCCTCAACTCCTACGAATGTATGTTTAAACGCTCAATAAAATCTGTTTACAAAAAAAGTCCGACACAAGCATCACATAGAAACACTAGACTGCCAAAAAAAGGAAACATACATGCTCACAGAAGACACTCACCTCCTTCACCACCTCCACCACCCTCAGCATACCCCAGGCACCACAGCAGTACATACAGAGCCCTCCACAGACACCCATATCCGCAAACACCACACTCACACCCACGGACCCCTCCACAACACCCAGCATTCACGCAGACACTGCACCAAAAAGCCACAGACACTTTCAGAACATCCATATCTGCAGGCACCGCCCCAACAACCACTGATACCTCCACAACACCCATAGCCGCGGACACCACAGCAACAGCTACAGACCCTTCCACATCACCCAACACATCCACTTTACCCCCACCCAAAACCAAAATGCTCTGAGTCACCCACACAACAGACACCGACACAACGCAGTGCAGACAGTAGACCCATCTCACACTTTCAATCGAGGAACCAAACCCCATCCTGAACACCCTACCAGTTTTACCCGCAAATCTGTCATGTTTGCCCTTACCCCTGTGAAACACAGCCCCCTTCCCAGTCACAAAAACCCCTCTCAAACCTTTCCCTTTGACTTCGCACTCCACCCCTGAAAAACAGCCTTCCCACCCCCTTGAACCCAGCCCCAAAAATGAAAAAAAAAACCTAAAGCTAAGCCCAGCCCAAAAGCCCCCAAACCAAAAAGCCTCCTCCAAAAGGACAACTCCACTCCTCCCTAAACCTCTGCCCCCCTTCCCAAGTACCATCTTCAAGCTGCCTGCTGTGCCCACTGAATTCCCCTTTCTGAGGTGGTTCCCTGGCAGTGTCAGTAAGGGCAAGTTTGGTGGCACAGTTTTATGCTGTGGCACATGGACAATGAATGGACTCGCCATTGGCCTTTGTTTTATTTTTGGATTACTATTGTCGTGTTGCAAATAATTGCGAAGTTCATTAACAAACCCTATTGTCTTGGGCACCCTCTTGCAGAAAACCAGTTCCTCTGACTTGCATTTCATCTCAAGAGAAGTCCTGATTCTCTTGTCTTTGCATCTTTTCTAACAATAGCAACATTTGTAACCACATGCGGTACCCCCGCACCCTTGCGTATTCTTAAACAACACAAGGTTTTGTAGTGTAGTTCCTATTATCCCAATAGGCTCTGCGCATTGGAATAATACCTTCAATAGTATAGGCCTAGACCAGACGTTAACTAGGTCTACTACTGTCGATATTAGACTTAAAGTTTTGGGTTTTGCCAGCTAGCTCAGAGTTCACTAGAAACTTTCTCGAATAGGCAAGGAGGAGTTGAACCTCCCTGGATAGACAAGAAGGGATTTAGTTTCTGACAACCATAGAACATGACAACTTTGCTCTCCCCTAATCAAGAGTGTATCTCTAGAGTCGTGTGAAAACAAAAGACGACCTATTTTACTCAGTCAGTACGTGCATTCTTAGTCTCACCAGATTGTAGAGAAAAGGAAGAGACGGGCGTGTTCAATAAAAGATGTTATTTATTGATCAGTCTCTTTTCTCATACAAGAGAAATGGATCGATATTATTGCAATACTTATGGTTAAGTAAAGTGCATACATTAAAAGCAGAAGTATAAAATAATACTGTAAAAACATTGATATGGTTTCTAAGCCATATGATGGTTTAAAATGGATAAAATATATACATACACATTTACATTTGACTAATCGTACTCAACTGGTGTTTCTAACTACGCCTACCCCGTGTACCTGACCTAAGCCTAATACGTGGGCGGGAATAGAAATTTACAGTTTAAGTTAAGTTTGTTTTGCCAAGTGACTGACTAGAGAATTCTCTGCGAGGGGTTATTCAGTTCTGTACCTGGAATCTAGGATGAATGAGGGATGGTATCTCTCGTCTCTGGTCTCGATATTCCAGGCTGCCTGCGAGGGCTACCCGGAAGCGCCGGAGCTGGATTTTCTCGGCAGGAGAAAAGCAGCGTCTCGTTCTCAGCGCGTCAGGAAGGCGGGGCTGCGCCAGCGGGGTCTGCTCTGCTCTGGGCTTCGGCAAGTCTGGCTGCTCCGATCTCGTCACCACCGCGTGTGTTTGCATAGGGCAATATCGGTAATATTTATACCTTTAAGGTGCCGAGATTGACGTAAGGATGGACATAGATACGTCAATAAGGATGTCATACGACCTGGTCGTTAGCACATTCTTTTGCTGAAGTTCTCGGTGAAATCAAAACAATGGCCGCAGGGTTTTTCCCAGGTCTGTCATAGGTTTGATTTGTTTTGAGAACTCCGTATGCCTTATCAGGGGCTGGAGGAATATCGCTTGTCTAATTAGATGGCAAGCGTTATGACCTAATCAGATAACACGTTCCTGTGCCGTAGTGTGGCTTTATCAGATAACGGTTCCTGCATCATGGGGGTTTTCTGCCTCATGGGATGGCTGCTAGTTAACTTGTTAACCAGAATAGGGTCAGGAATAGGGGGATCGATACAGAACCTATAGGAATACATCACAGTTTCACTATAAAGAGAGGTGGTGCTCTCGCGTGTACACACGAGCGGCACCGCCCTGCACTGCTTGCTTACGCGCAATCCAGACAAGGGCAGGCTGCATTCCGCCGGACACCGGGAAACGACAGGTGTTCGGCCTTAATATGGGTCCTCCTGCTGACGCAAGGGTCAGACGCGCTGCCCGTAGATAACAGGGGTTCGCCCGTAGATAACAGGGGTTCTTTCCAGACACCGGAAACCGTTCTAATTGCGAGCACACATACATCCAATGTATGAGGTTTTCTCATTAAGGGCCCAATTTAAAGCCTGATATTCACACTGCTCATTCTACTCCGGGGAAGAAGAGCAGACACATCTAGGATCATGGCGAGAGATACACCTTGATGTAGTAAGAGCGTGAATGACAGTATGAATGTGCATATGTGAAATACCTTTTCATTTCCACGGCAAGAAAAGGTTGTATGATAGAGACTGACTTGTTTTGTGCTTCTATTTTTTAAGAGTCTGACTACAGGGGTCTCTCCTTCACTCTCCTTCCATGGGGCGTGTAGGAAACCAATCTGAGCTGGTCTTACATTGGTTTTTATGAAACTGCGCATGTTTCACAGTTGCAGTGTCACGTGTTACACACAAATAGCCACTATATGTATTAATAATGCATGCGGGGCATTTACTCTCTTTTGACTGAATGTTTTGCTGGCAATCTCTCTTCTCCATTATATTTACAGGTTTCAAGAAATCTTCTTTGGTAGAGTGTGACACAGGTCAACCTACCCAGTGGTAAGATAGGAGCCCAGTTTTGTCATTTTCCCGTCTTGATGAATGAGGCGGACCCTTTGGGCTACCAAGGCAAAAACATGTCGACAAACGTAACTACTATGGTTATGGGGCAATAACCCTCTTTTTCACGTTCTTGTAATTTTAATATCATATAATTGCCTTCCTGAATAAATGTAATTTGGCAATTATACAGATTTTTAGAATTTCACTCACTTTCGCAGACTCACACTTAGCTTTAGAAGTGCCTCCTTGTTTCCAGGTGAAGGCCCTCTCTCTATCAAACCAAGGTTTTAGAGAGCGAGGACTACCAATGATGAAGCATGACACCTGGTGGTGTGTGAGGACAGTCCTTCACTTTTTGTGAGATGCCAGCATTTCCACTCAATACCTTTCAAGTTTTGGTCATTGTAACTTAGGAGCAGCATCTTTTGCAATGTGAGTGTGTCACATTCACTATAGCGTCTTGGTTGGACAGGGCCTCATGGTGGTAGTGGTAGCTTTTCAAAGTCACTTTCCAAAATTTGAGAAATTGCAAGCTAGCTAACTAGTGAAGATCCGTAGTTACATTGATGACAAGTGAGAAGGGGAAACAGAAATCTAGCAACTTGGTTAGAGTTCCAGGCATGAGGCCTCATGGTAGTTGTAGTCAGTTCAATCTTGCTTTAACAACACTTGATAATTGGTAAGCTATCTGACAAGCGTAGATTAGCAGTAACATGGCACACAAGTCAGAAGGGGTTGTCTAGCATCTTGGTTAGAGTTCCAGTTACAAGTCCTCATTGTAGTTGTAGTCACTTCAATGTAACTTTACCAGCACTTGAAAATGGTAAGCTGCATGATAAGTGTAGATCAGTTGTAACATGACAGACAAGTGAGAATGGGCAAGAAGAGTCTGGCATCCTGGTTAGAGTTCCAGTTACAAGGCCTCATGGCAAGTGCAGTCCCTTCAATCTCGCGTTGCCAGCACTTGACACTTAGTGTACCATACCTGTTGGCAACATTCATTTGGGATGGACCATACATTTCAATGTCATTTTTTCAACACTTGAGAAATGGTAACCTGCATGACTAGTGAAGATCAGTAGTAACATGGCAGAGTAGTGAAAAAGGACATAAGATATGTGACAAACATAAATGTGTGATATTGTTGATAATGTGGTGTTGTGAAACACAAATTAATGCGCACAACACTATCACTGTATATCATTTGCAAACACATGTCCATTTGTGTTCAGTGTGCCTGTTCAGTGCCAGTGGATTGGCCTAGGAGGGCATCCTACAGATATAGTTTTGATTGTTGTGTTGTAACAATCCGAGTTACCTGTATACATGTAACTTACTTAGGGATCCCAACTCCCTTTCCTGGTCCATGGCCGGGCATTGTTTTGCAGAGGAGTCTATGGCAACAGGTAGTTGTATGACTTACTGCCAATTTCGTCCACGGCGGAGTAGCTTTTGAACTTGGTCTAGCAGGTACAGCAGCAGCAGGGCATGTCCAATGGGCTCCGTTATAGTAGAAGACGAGTAGAGGTGAGTATTGTCCTTATATACCTCCCTTTCTGCTGCCATAGATGTGATGGTTGGACTGCCATGGTCACGCCGGCTGTAATGCAACTCGTAATTAGGCCAGCGGTTTCACTAGTGGTCTGAGTCTTCCACAGCCTTACAGGCTGCTGATGTCAGCGGTTACAAGAGAAAAGAGTGTGTCCAGAAGGAGTAGTTTGCACATTTTAAAGAGAATACCCTAGACCATCATTTCTAGGGTTCCTTTTGCTTTATTTAGCTTATTTTAAATTATTTAGATTAGCGAAGCAAATAAGTATTTTTTCATGTCTTAGAAAAGAAACCTTCCATTTACAGAACACCTCATTTACAAAAACACATTTATACACAATGTTATATTCTATTTAAAAATGAAAACATTCATTTAATAACATTGAAAGTACAACACCAGTCCTAGTTTTTACATAAGGCACCAAGCGGACGTTAGATTCTTAACTAGACGTTGTTAATTGTCCTGCCTAGGCCAAGAGACTGGGGGTTATGTCTTCAAAACAATGTTGCCTACACAAGAGGAAAAAATTCATACTACATTCCTTAACCCACAATATATACACAATCCACTAGAGCGCTTGTGACTACAATGAGGGGAAGATTTAGCAAAACAGATACCAGATATAGAGTGGGATAGGATCCTGGAGCGTACTCCGAAGGTATCCAGAAACGTGAGGTTTAAACTAATTAATTTCTATGTCTTGCATAGGACGTATCTTACACTGTCCAGAATCAGGAGATACTTTGGCCCGGATACGGCAGCATGTCCGTGATGTGGGGAAGAGAGGCACATATACTCCACATGTTCTGGATCTGCCCCACCCTTTAAATTTTTTGGGAGGAAGTAAGACAAGTAGTGGGCGAACTCACTAATAAGGACCTCCCGCACACCCAGAGCACTTCCTGTTATGATGGTTCCTCCATATGGTCAAAAATAAGACGACTGGGAAGTTCTAAGACCTGGCTTACTTCCTGGCTAAAAGAGAGATAGCCAGAAATTGGAAGGCACCAGGAGGACCCAAGATTACCTCCTGGACAATAGAACTGGAGAAATGGGCGGGTGCGGAAGGCAGATTATTGTTTAGCGAAGCATACATAGTCAAACTAGATAGAGCCAAAGCTTGAGAAGGACTAGTGAAGGAGCTACTAGCTAGACGGCAGGACAGTGATAGTGGGGCGAGCACTCTGCAACCGCAGCACCAGAACAAGGGAACGGCTGAGTGGAACATTGAATAGGGCGCTGCCAAGCACCCTGACACCCACTGAAATGGACAAATGAGCCATGCAAACATACCATCACACACAGAATGTGACTGTCTATCACATGCAACTCAATGGGGGGATGTTTTGTTTAATGGGACTGTTAATCTCAACAAGCCAGAGGATGATACCACTATTACAAATGGGTAACAATGGGACATGGATGATAAACATTGAATGTCTGTAATGTATTTGTCTTTAAACACCAATAAAAACTGGTTTAAAAAAAAAAAATTAGAGACATGTACAAAGTGCTTTTTCATGACTCATTTTTATTAGGTCGAGCCTAGCGTTGCAGCGCATGTGCTGTTCGCTTTGCGAGGCATGCAGTATTCAGTATAGTGTGGAAGCTCCACCCACGCTCTGCCCATCTTTTTCATTGGCTTAGGCCCTAAATGCTGCCTTACGATTGGTTTTAGACTTGTTGGTCGCTCCTCTTGACGTCCATGTCATCATTTGTATCCTTCCAAGGCTACTGGCCCCTTTACTTCTGTGTTGCACTGTAACTATTTTCTTCCTCTGCCATATCCCCCCTTCCCCCAGTCCGTGTGTTCTCGCCTCCCCACCCTCGTTGTCCCTGCCCTCGGCCCGCACTCCCGTTTTCAATGCCATAGGTCTCCCGTAAATGTGAGTCCTATTGTACTGCAAATGCTTGTTTTTTTGTTACATTGTTCTCATTTTGAAATGTTGGTATGTATGATGCTGCAGGTATGCCCCCGCCCCTCTAAGAACCGTGTTTAACTCAACTTTGAAAATGTGTGTGGTCCGATACTTCAAGTCTTAGAATAAATGTCCTTTCTAAATCTAAAAAAGCCAGAACTCGCTTTTGCCAAAACTTGTCAAGTCTCCCTGCTTCACTGGTGGGCCACATCGCCCTTCCTTCCACTAGATGTAATTAATGATTTACTGTGTATTACATGAATACGCTGGACCACATAGAGTAATTTGTAAACAGCGTCCCATAATTTTGTCTTTACGGTCTCCTAGCTAGTGACTGTCCACATGTACCTTGGCGGTCATGGTATAGTCAGGCAGAAGGTCGGCGTGCTCATAAAAGATGTTCAACACTTTTATGTTTTCCTGCCCTTACAATGGCTGCCGCTGGTTTGAGCCCCCGCCCCAAAGACACATAAAGTGATTGTACCCATACCATACAATACACTTTCGGAAATCTTGCGAGACTGGCAGCTTTGAATGATAGGCACTGTGCTGTACCATAGGATTGGTTCTGGGACCGCACGGCACGGTCGGCCTGTAAAGTCTCGGAACCATAAGCGGGCAGTGACTGTGAAGCGCCAACCACAGCCCACAAAAAAGCCACCCACACCGGATCCGGTGGAGGAACACTGTCGTTCCTACGCAGAAGAGGAAGATGGCATGGCACATGTAATAGAAGAGTCTCCTGTGCCTGAGGAGCAAAAGGACGACCCTGGAGCTAGCAAGCCTGATCTTCTAAGACTGGTTGCAGTACAAGCCACCCCAGGAGCCTTGCGTGGTTCTCATACCTTCGACACAGGTGAGTGAGAGCTGTTGATGGCACTAAGGTAGAACTAGATTGGCCAAGGCTTAGACCACAAGTAAAGGACTGTCCTAAACAGAGAGGAAGGACTACACTCGAATATGCAAAAAATGTTTTGAGCTAGGTTCAGACAGTAGATTGAACCGTACTGGGGCCATTTGTATAGTTGAAAATTACAGTAAATAGTACTCAACGACGCCCTGCATAATTCATGGGTCTTATAAGTATGTTTTATTTTGGATTATACAAGGGACAAAAATTGAATTGCAGTTTGCACAAATAATAAAGAGTTTGTAAAGTGCCTGGTTACACTAGCCAGTGTCCCCCCGCGCATTCTGATAGTATTATTGCTTTCTTGTACGCATTAGCCCTGTGTCTAATTTTGATATGTGAATGCACAAGGTGTTTGATCGGCCAGCAAGAGACTGTGCTTCTAGAGGCTGGTTTTATTCAGAGTAAGTTGATCTGCAATATGTATCTTTTAATTTCAAGCATGAAGATAACAGGGTATCTACTTCCGTCCCTTTCCAGTCTGTGTGCAGGGGACTTGTACACTGCTGAGCAATTATTTGATGCTGGCTTTCTCACGTGCTCAGTACATTTCATACTGTCACCACTTAATATGCTCATTGACTTTCACATTCCCTCTCTTTGACTGGTTTAATAGATTATAACTGTATTGAGAGTTTGGTGTCAAATGTATTTATTTATAACTTTGATATAGCGCTAGCTAGACCCGAAGGTGTCAGAGCGCTTTACATGATCGTGAACGAGTCCAGTAAATCAAATATTGATAGGTCTTAAATCTCAGCAAGCAAAGTGATGTTGGTGAAGAAGCCGGGCTGGCCTCAGTTATAGCTCATGCCACTGAGCCAGTTGAAATCATGGATCATACTGTTGTGTAGTTCTCACAAATCTATATAGGATCTGCGCGTTTCGACAACATAAACTAAGGGATTGGTGTCCAGACTGATTCCAGACAGTCCAGCTAACACACAGCGTCACTAATAAGCCCCACAACTTTACCAAGGAGAGAATAGTTTCTGGCGATAAACAACGTTTACCCCAAAACGTTTTCCCTGCAGGGAATCACAACGCGGTCTTTACAGCGACCGCGTTGTGATTCCGCATACCATTACGCCGCAAGTCGGAACAACGACTTGCGGGGGGCAGAGGGGAAGGTGTTGAATTTAAAATCCAACACCTTCCCTACTGTCCGCACAGACTGGAGTTGGAATAATAAATTATGCTATTCCAACATCCAGCGCCCCCCTCCGCAAGTCGTTGTTCCGACTTGCGGAGTAATGGTATGCGGAATCACAACGCGGTCGTTGTATCGACCGCGTTGTGATTCCCTGCGGGGAAAAAGACAGAGGTATAATGACGTACATTCGTTTCTGGCAACTATCAAACATGACAACCCTGACACCTCAAGGATCGTGGAAACAGTGTACTACTTTTCGCTCAGTCACTCGTGCTCACTTGTTCTCAGAGAGATATTTAGAATAAATGGAGGAGACGTTTTCAATAAACATTTATTGAACCAGTGTCATTCTAGTATAAAATATGTGCTGGAACAACCATAGCCGGAGAACAAGTGGTTATGCACGTGTAGGCTGATACAATTATTATAATTGTGGGGAGTATATCTCCAGTTTCTACTGTCACCTAATTCTAGACCTAACTCAGGCTATAAGCAGAGTTTTATTTAGTTAGTTACATAGTGTTGCGGTGATAATGAGGAATGTGACCTTTGCATTGGACTAATAAACCTGTTTTATGAGTAGACTTGCACCAGTAATGTGTTATTGGCCCACCTCTATTTTCACCAACAAGGCATAAATATATTTGCTTAATCTGCAATTCTGTCTCTTTTTGATCACTACCATTGATTGCTTTTGAGGGTTTTTTAGCTCTCTTTATATTTGTAGTTTTGGATCTATAGTTTGAGCGTGTACAGCGAGGCAGCAGTGAAGCAGTCTAGCCAAGTGTTGCAGCGATAAATAGTATGAGCAAGGCCTCATCCTGTATAGATGATTTCTGAATGTCACAATTGACCTAAGATGTACAGTGAGCATTGTTGCATACAACGCGCAGGACATGTATTGATAAGCCTGATAGCACTATGTGAATGATGGTGAGCTGTTGCATGGAATTCCCAATAACAGTAATTGACCGGGAGAAACGCCATCCCTGAGAGACAGCTGGGAGTAGTCCCAAGCTCTGATTTTTCTGCTCAAGGTGACCCTTAAGCAAAGGTGGGTCAGGACTCCGAATCCTGCTGTGGGGAGCTGCCTGGACAAAAGAAGCATTACCCAGCCTGGAGGAGGATAAAGAGTTAGGGAGTGAAGAGTGAGGAGGAAAAGCTGGGTGTGTGTAAGCAGCTGCCCATAATGAACAGGCACACGGAGACAAGCAGTCTACCTGTGATGCAATGCCCCTCCCAAGGCCCTCTGAATGAGCATGTCAAGTTGTGTAGTGATCTGACGAGAAAGCAGAGTGGTCTTATTCTCGGGTTCAAACCCCAACAATTTAAAGATTTAATTTGGACTGCAAATTTGGGGCAAACGTGTGAAGCATTGTAGTTTAGACGAGCTTGGTCAACGTTGTTGCAGTGAGAAGTATAATTGCCAACTGTTGCAGAGGGAATATATGCCCAATATTGTGGGGATTGGCTAATATGAGCACCGTTGATGTTGTTGCAATCGGGACGACACAGTAGGTGTTTGTGTCGCGACATGATCACATGTAACCAAGTAGTGGTGCAGGTCAGGAGGGCCTTGTACTCCTGGTGTGTGCATGGTAAGCATTACAGCATTTATACAAGTTTGGTGTTGTGCAACTGCTACAAGAAGCCCTGATATAATGTACGCTTGCACAAATGTCATAAAAGAAAAGTCAGTAATTTGTAGTAATTGGACTTAATATCCTACATCGAAGCATACTCATTCCCTGTACTCGGTGGTCCCCAAAAACTCAAACATGCCTAGGTTCTTAAGGCAAATTACTAGACTACTAAGTTATACAACACCCCCCTGAGTACAATAGTTCAAACATTCTACCTGCTTATATGATAATTGTACTCGTTTTATATGAATGGTAAAACAACATGACAAACAGACATTTTCATATTTCTTTTAGAAGTTGACCTTTACAGGAAAGTGTCACGTGACATGTTTGGATTCGCAGTTCACAATGGCCAACCATGCTGCAGCCTTTACTCTGCTCATACCCACAACTCCCTGACAATTGAAGCACGCCCACACTCAAAGTCTGGAAAAACCAGGAAAGAGACCAGAAAGGAAGCCAGAGGAGAGATGCAGGGGTATCTTCCACTTGACAAGTAAAGCTATGTATTCTTTTCTAGTTCTTCCCTACATCTTAGCAATCCTGCAGTGTTTTCTTGTGGCAGCGTAAATAATTACTCCGTATGTTTTGCATGGTTGGTACCGGTGTGCCTTTGAGCAGTGTGTTTTAGTGTCACAAGTGAGGACCCAAGAGTGAGCTTCAGACATTGCACGAATGGCGTATAGTGGCTGCTTATTTCTGGAATGGAAAACATAGGTGTGTAATGGATAACTTAGCCAGTAACCTATGCAACACAGTGTGATTTTTAGTCAGCCAGGTCAAACTTTACCCTGACAACCAGCAGGGTCACAATGCTACTTTCAAAATCCAGATAGCATCTGTAGTATCCTGCGAGACACGTTCTAATGTCCCGCAGGAAGTTGTCATGCCAGCCACTCCCCCGAGATCTGGGCACACTGCACCCCCACACTCATCCATCACGGGTGCCATGAGTGATGATGCACAAAATCCAGCAACTGCCGAGTCCGGCATCGGGAGGGCACCCACACCCCCATGACGATGCCGGCTCTGTACCCGCTGCTGCACTCTAATCGCCGCCTCCACAAGTGAGAAGCCTGGCGCCATCTGCTCGCACAACACCAAAAAGCCTGCGAATACAAGGAGGACCGTCGTTCAGCAGCCCGGCCTGCAGGCAGCCAGAGAGCCGCACAAAGGTAGGAGAGGCCACCCCTCCACGGATGTGTACCTTTGCTGAAACCCCATGCTGTCATGACACCCACCCTGCAACGGACGGTGAGCGAGGAGCTGAGCCTCCAGTCCCTCTCTGCGCCCGCTCCTGTGAAAATTGACACACAGCCAGTGGCAGCTGAGCGGACGCAGAAAGAGGGCCCAGCAAACTCTGTGCCACTTAGCGACCTTGCAAAACACCCGTGGTCGCATTCGAGTCAGCCTCCCAGCCTGGGGCACGTACAGATAGCGAGAGAAGCAAAGGCTGCTGCCGCCCGCTGTGAGGCCTGAACCCATGTGAGCCGGGACTCGAAGATACCCATGCCGTGTGGACCGTACTCACAGCTCCTCTGTCACCCCCAGCAAGCTGTCCAGCCCACGTGCGCCACCCCTACTTTCCTCAAAGCGGTCCAGGGAAAGGCGCACGGCCATAGGTTCTCTTCCAGGGGATCCTCATCAATAGTCATAAGCATTAGAATATTCCCGCCCATGCGCGGGACCCCGGAAACAATATATTATATGTGCCCCACATATATATAGACATATATATATAAATATATATATATAAAAATAAGCAATTGCAGCCAAATAAAACAATAGAGCTGGAATATGCCGTGAAGAATTTCCACCATACAGTGTATTTTGCATTAGAAACATGAGAAACAACACCAATGCTTGTTTAGAAACTGTTTTAATGCTTAGAAAACAGTAGAAATTCTCATAACACACTGTAAGCATATACAGCTCCCAGGCTGCATTGCAAATCCCCAGTCTAAAAAGACTGAAAAGCTAACCTGTAGCTGAATGTACTAAAACTGACGCCGTGCCTTTAAGGCACCTCTGCCCCTAGCTTCCCATCATGCCTCAGGGGTTACAGTTAGGTCAGTTGTTCTTTCCGGCTCCTTCAGGAAGGACCCTGGATACACAGCTCCACACTTTTCTGCCTTTTTCAGTCAGAAAATCTTCTATAGAACAATTTTTTGATTTACTTTGACTTTTAACATCAGGGTCAAGTAAATAGCTGCTTAGCAGTCGATTTTTTGTGAGGTTTTCCTGTCAGGATGCCCTCATTATTTGATGATTGCCCTTCTTGTGGCCACAAGAAGGCAAGAACAGACTCTCATGAGGTCTGTATTTTATGTTTGCCAGAGGATCATGATCCTAAAGACTGTTCACATTGTAAAAATCTGTCTGACAGGACTCTTAAAGACAGAGAGAGGAACAGGCTCTTTGGTCTGGCCCAGAGATCCATGAGAGGAAGATCTACAGAGAGGAAGAGTACAAAGAGACCCAGAACTCCCTCCAAAGGCAAGTCAGAGCGTCCATCAACCTCAGCACCGGGCTCGGCGCTGAAAAAACGGCATCTGATAGACAGTTCGAGAGAAAAAGCTCCGTCGACGTCGGGACCAGCGTCGATGAGGGAGTCGTCGTCGAAAAGTTCACCGACGACGAAGAAAGCTCCGCCGTCGTCAACTAGGCGACGATCGGCGTCGAGAGAAGCCACGAGATCGCCGTCGACGAGAAGATCGACGTCAAGATTTATATCACCTCCGCCGTCGTCAACCAGGCGACGATCGGCGTCGAGGCACAGATCACACCCGCCGTCGTCTCAACGCCGACAGGCTTCTAAGAGTGTGACACCTCCGCCGACGTCTCCACGGAGGCGCTCGGCGTCGAGGAGTAGGAGCCCCCTCGGACGCTCGCCGTTGAGGAAGGGATCGTCATCGACGGCACGTCGGCGCTCGACGTCGCATGTCAGGTCAACGTCGAGGGCATCGTCGACGACAGGACAACGTCGATTGACTTCTCCGTCGCCGACAGACCAAGGTCGGTCGACGTCGAGACCTCCGTCGACGGCAGGGCAACGCCGTTCGACGTCGAGACCTCCGTCGACGGCAGGGCAAGGCCGTTCGACGTCGAGACCTCCGTCGAAGGCAGAACGACGCCGTTCGACGTCAAGGGAGAAGACTCCGTCGTCGGCTCATCATCGCCGATCGACGTCGAGGGACCACAGGTCAACGTCGAAGCATTCAACGTCGAAGGTTATCACTCCGTCGACTCCGCAGAGGCGTTCGACGTCGAGGGAAAGGCTTTTGAGACGTCCTCCAACACCGGTGAGACGGAGATCTCCTTCAGTGCCTTCAACAGTCCTAGTGACACAATCTGCTTCGCACCATTCCTCCTTAAGTGCCTCTGGTTCATCGAGGTCCTCTTCTAGGAGTAGGAGTCCTGTGCAAAAGAGTCCCCAGCGGCGGTACATCACACAGGCAAGACTCTCGCCAAGATGGTATGGTCCGTTGAGTAAATGGAAGGATTCTGGAGCAACAGAGAGACTACAAAGGTACTTGAGTCCAGTCCACAGGTCCCCTCTTCAGCAGCTGGCAGAAGAGGCAGATGGACAGAGTCCTACCATTCACCGATCACGCTCACGAGAGAGAAGAGCGGACAGGTCGCATACCCCCAGGGTCTCCCGATCACCAAGGAGAGAACAACCCAGATCTCGAACACCGAGAAAGGAGGTACGGACTGAGAGATCGAGATCTCCAGTGCATCAGAGGGAATCACGTTCTCCTCGAAGGGAGGAACGACCTAGGAGATCACCAGTGAGGAAGGAGAATTCTCACCACAGGAGAAGAAGAACTCCATCATCCTCCTCTTCATCTTCATCTAGATCTTCTAAAGGGGATTACTCTCCAACGCTGGCAGACAGCCCTCGCTCAAGAGCTTCCCCGCTTGACGGCGTCAACACGTATCTGGACGTCTTGCAAAGGGGTGCTCACAAACTTAATATAGAGATGGCTATTCCAGAGGTGTCCACTACTGTGATTTTTGAGACCCTTCATCACAAATCATATACACGGCCTTTGCTCCCATTGGTTCCAGGGATAATGGACCCAATCAAAGAGGTTTTCCTCATGCCATCAACGATCAGGGCAGTACCGGCACGTATCCAGAAGAAATATAGGCCGGCCGACTCAGATCCTATCTTTGTTAAAGGAGAGCCTGCGGCGGACTCAGTTATAGTAGCCTCAGCTAAGAAGAATCACACAGTCGCTCCTTCTTCGTCAGTTCCTCCTGACAAAGACAGCAAGACGCAAGATTCTTGGGGACGCAAGGTATGCAGCACAGCAGCTTCATCCCTGAAAGTCTCTAGTGCATCAGCCCTTCTGGGAAGGTACGATAGAGCCCTATGGGACTCCATGGAACGATTCAAAGGGAAATTGCCCAAGGAGGACCAGAAGGACTTTGAGGAGACAGTGACGGAGGGCTGTTTGGTGGCAAACCAAAGGATGAGTTCATCAGCAGATAACGCCCTTCTAGCAGGACATGCCTACTCACATGGGATATGTGCGAGGAGATCCTCTTGGCTACGTTTAACTGGACTCAAACCAGATGCCCAGCAGCGCATCCTCAATCTACCTTTTTCCGGATCTTCACTCTTCGGGGAGCATGCCGATCAGGAAATGACCCGTATGAAGACTGAGTTAGACACAGTGAAGGCAGTTGGTCTGGAAAAACAGAAAGGGCCGTTCAAACGACGCTTCAAGACCAACAAGAACCGGGGAGGCCAACAGAGGGTTCAAACCCCTCAATGGTCTCAAAACAAGCCACAAGGAAAGCCGCAATACAGAGGAGGAAGGTCGAGCAGAGGCAGAGGCGGACATCATCAGTCCTCTACCATGCCTAGAGGAGGCAAGGCCTGAGCAGTGGCTTCCTCTGGCGCCGTTACCCACTCCAGTGGGAGGAAGTGCTGCACAACACCTGGCAGAGTGGGTCAGCATCACAAAAGATCGGTGGGTGCTGAATATACTGCGCAATGGATATGCGCTACGTTTCCGGAAGAAACCACAACCGATTCCTCCAAAAAAGTCTCGCTCGTACCAACTAGAGCTCCTCAAAAGGGAAGTGAGCGTCCTCTTAAAGAAAAACGCAATCGAAGAGGTACCCCTATCCCAAAGGGGGAAAGGAGTGTACTCAAAATATTTCCTTGTCACCAAAAAAGATAAAAAAGGCAAATTCAGACCGATTTTGGATCTTCGACTCCTCAACAAAGTGGTGGTCAAAGAGAAGTTTCGCATGTTGGCACTCCACCAAATATGTCCTCATCTACAAATCGGAGATTGGATGTGTTCGGTGGATTTACAAGATGCGTACTTCCACATTCCTATTACACCAGGTCATCGAAAGTACTTGAGGTTCCTGGTAGGGACCAAGCATTACCAGTCAAAGTGCTTCCTTTCGGACTCAAATCCGCACCAAGGGTCTTCACCAAGTGCATGGCAGTGGTAGCGGCGTGTCTACACAAAAAAGGTCTCTTTGTGTACCCATATCTAGACGACTGGCTCCTGAAGAGTCCGTCCCCTCGTCAAGCCACCAAAGACTGTCACCTGTGTCTCCAACAACTACACAGGCTCGGCCTCCACGTGAACACAGAAAAATCGGTCCTGCAGCCCACGCAAACTATCCACTATCTGGGAGCAGTTCTAGACACAAAGTTAGGAAGAGCGTTTCCTTCGCAGGAGAGACTGTCTTCCATGGGGCAAAAATACAAAAAGTTACTTCAGTTTCCTCGTCCAAAGGTGCGAGAAGTAGCGTCTCTATTGGGCTCCATGGCGTCCTGCATCTTCCTAATACCGAACGCCAGGTTGAGGATGCGGCCTCTACAAGAGTCTGTGGAGGATCAGTGGGACCAAGCGTCTGGAGATTGGGAGGATCGAATCATCCTGTCTCAAGCAGCACTGACCTCAATACAGTGGTGGACTCGCCCTCGGAATGTCCTGCAGGGAGTCCCTTTTCAGCAACCTCTTCCTTCGCTGTCTGTGGTAACGGACGCATCTCTAGAAGGCTGGGGTGCTCACATGGGTCATCTTCAGATTCAGGGTCGCTGGTCGACCAACCTTCAGACATGCCACATCAACATGCTGGAGCTTCGAGCAGTTCATCTGGCGCTCAAAGCGTTCTTTCCAGCAATAACAACGGACAAAATCCTGGTTCAGACGGACAACACTACAACTATGTTCTATCTGAACAAGCAGGGAGGAACTCGATCTCGCCCTCTGTCTCTGGAGGCCCAGACAATCTGGCACTGGCTTCTGGCTCGGGGACTGTCGGTGGTGGCAGTACACCTTCCAGGCGAGCTAAACACAAAAGCGGACGCACTCAGCAGGCACTTCGAAGATCAGCCAGACTGGGTGCTAAACGACGAAGTAGTCGAAGAACTCTTCCGTTGCTGGGGTCGTCCAGACATAGACTTATTTGCGGACGACGAAAACGCCAAATGCCACGCCTTCGCGTCCAGGTTCCACCGGCCAGGGACGCAAGGGAACGCTCTCCTGCTGGAGTGGACAGGAATGTTCGCTTATGCTTTTCCCCCTCTGGCACTGATTCCGAAGGTGGTGGCCAAGCTCATCAGATCGAGCATGGACATGATCCTAATTGCTCCGGATTGGCCGCGACAATGGTGGTATCCAGACCTGTTACATCTGTCGCTGTGTCCACACAGACGTCTGCCGTGCAGGCCAGACCTGCTGAGCAAGATGAACGGGAGGATCCTGCATCCCAACCTCCCGTCGCTGAACCTGACTGCATGGCTCCTGAGGTCTTGCAATATGGACACTTAAATCTGCCTCCGGAATGTATGAATATTTTAAGAGAGGCAAAGAGATCTTCCACAAGGGCGTCTTATGCGTTCAAGTGGAAAAGATTTTTCATTTGGTGTAAGGACCATGGCTTTGATCCCACCAAAGGACAAGAAGAGGTAGTCCTTCCATACCTCCTATACTTAGCGACATCAGGGTTGAAATACGCTTCTATTAGGGTTCATCTATCCGTCATAGTAGCGTACAGAAAATCACCTACACAAACATCGTTTTTTCAAGTCCCAGTGGTGAAAGATTTCCTTCAGGGATTAAAGAAGGTCTATCCCCCTGTGAGAAATCCTTCTCCTCCCTGGGAGTTGAACCTGGTTCTCTCCAGACTGATGTCTACACCGTTTGAGCCTATACACAAGGCCTCCTTGCAGCATCTCACTTGGAAGGCGGCCTTCTTGGTGGCAATAACCTCTGCGCGCAGGGTTAGCGAGATACAAGCACTCTGCACCAAGGAACCTTACACTGTGTTTCACCACAACAGAGTAGTAATGAGGGCTCACCCATCTTTTCTTCCAAAGGTGGTATCGGATTTTCATATAAATCAAAGATTACCCTTCCTTCGTTCTTTCCTAACCCATCGACCCCAGCTGAGAGGTCGTTGCACTCGTTAGATCTTAAACGGGTGCTAAAGTTTTACCTAGAAAGAACGAAGGACACCAGAAAGACAGACCAACTCTTTGTCAATTATGGTGCTATGAGGACCGGGTTTGCAGCAGCCAAAAGATCCATCTCCAGATGGATTGTCTCTTGTATCAAACTAGCATACCAGCTGGCGGGCAAACCTTTGTTGCAATCACCCAAAGCTCATTCCACTAGAGGGAAAGCAGCCACAATAGCTTTTTTGCATGACATTCCTATGTCAGAAATATGCAAGGCTGCGACATGGAAATCAGTCCATACCTTTACAAGGCATTATTGCCTAGAGTCTGATTCCAGAGCGGATTCTCAAGTAGGGCAAGCCTCCTTGAGAAACCTATTTGGGTAGAATAAGGCCTATTTTTGGGCCTACGGATATGAATGTTATCTGTTGATTCCTTTGCCCGCAGGGATGAGGTGAGGCTCGCTACTCTATTCTAATGCTTATGACTATTGATGAGGATCCCCTGGAAGAGAAGGATTAGTTACTTACCTGTAATCCTAGTTCTCTTCCAGGGGTATCCTCATCAAAGTCATAAGCAACCCTCCCGCCTCCCCGGGCAAAGGACTTTGTTTATTACATAGGAGATGTTTTTTAACCTGTTATTACCATGGTTTGGTTTTCAGTCTCCAAAAGAACAACTGACCTAACTGTAACCCCTGAGGCATGATGGGAAGCTAGGGGCAGAGGTGCCTTAAAGGCACGGCGTCAGTTTTAGTACATTCAGCTACAGGTTAGCTTTTCAGTCTTTTTAGACTGGGGATTTGCAATGCAGCCTGGGAGCTGTATATGCTTACAGTGTGTTATGAGAATTTCTACAGTTTTCTAAGCATTAAAACAGTTTCTAAACAAGCATTGGTGTTGTTTCTCATGTTTCTAATGCAAAATACACTGTATGGTGGAAATTCTTCACGGCATATTCCAGCTCCATTGTTTTATTTGGCTGCAATTGCTTATTTTTATATATATATATATTTATATATATATGTCTATATATATGTGGGGCACATATAATATATTGTTTCCGGGGTCCCGCGCATGGGCGGGAATATTCTAATGCTTATGACTTTGATGAGGATACCCCTGGAAGAGAACTAGGATTACAGGTAAGTAACTAATCCTTCCAGACTACCAGCAAGCGTCTGGGCCCAGCGCAGGATGCCACCACTGACCGGCTCCCACCTCCAACAGCTGATCTGGAAAAGTGTGGCAGCCTAGTGGCCTCCGGAAGTCACCCACAAAACGAGTACCAGCCTGCAGTTTCGTCCCCATGTGGCCTGCCTTTGTGAGGAAGAGACTGCTGCAATGAAGGGTACGAGCACCAGCAGCACCATCTAGCTGCATCTCACTCCACTGCACACGGCAAAGTAATTTGTAGCACAAACCAGAAAAGACACATACCGTCTGCAAGTGCACAGGAGAATGATCCACCAAGCGGTCGCAAGTATCTGAAAGAAACAGGTTAGTATTAGATTCCTTACCTTAGAATATCCCCAGGCGTCAGTCTGGATCCGGAAACTTTTGCGTAGCAGTACCCCTGCGCGTCGGTAGGCGTCGTCTGCAGGCGTCCCCTGCGGCTCGGCGTCGTGCGCCGTGATGACGTCGCTGGAGTATATAGACGCCGCCTCCGCGCGCTGACGTCAGTTCTTCTTTTTTCCGCGCCAGTTAGCGCAGATCCGAAGAGCAGTACTCCGGTCTTTTGACCAAGTTTCTTGTTAACTACTTAATCTTCTACGGTGCCGGTAGGATGCCCGGTTTCAAGGGTTGCGACGAGTGCGACCGCCTGATGTCGGTCACCGACCACCATCGACTCTGCCTCCGGTGTCTGGGCGCGGACCACGACGTGGAGTCATGCGTCGACTGTCGGGCCTTGACTGGTAAAGCTAGGCGGGAGCGGTCCCGCAAGCTTCTCGAGCTCCGTGTGTCGGCCCCGCGTCGAGAGCGGTCCCGGTACGGTCGGAGGTCGAGGGAGCGGTCGAAGGAACGATCGCGGAGCCGCCATGAGCGCTCCGGGAGTCGCCACCATTCCTCCGGTTCGTCAGGTAAGCGTAAGAAGTCGGGGCGTCGTCATCGTACCCCCTACTCCCCCCGACGCCCGCGTGATGCGGCCGGGGGCTCGGGTGGCCCCGCGGCCCCGCGTGGGTCGCCGACGCCGTCTGCCCCATACCCGTCGGTCCCTGGGGAAGGCGCGTCGCGTGAGGAGATCGAGGCCTTCCTCATAGCTATGAGGGCGAGGTCTCCTCCGGCGGGGCCTACGGCGCCTGCGGGCCCGTCGGTCCCGTCTGGGGGCCCGAGCGGTTCGGGTGCTCCTGCCTCGACGCCGCCGGTGGCTCCGGCCCCGGCGCCGCTGGGCCCCTCAGGTTCGTCGCCGGCTGGTCTACCGGCCTCTCCGGCGTCGGTTCCTTTGGGCCAACCCGTGGTACCGCCTCCGCGCGGTGCAGCGACTCCGCCGTCGGTTCCGGCCGGCGTCGGGTCCCCGGCGCCGACGCCACGCGGCGCCACCCCCATTCCCCCTCTGACTCCTGACGCGGAGTCAGACCGGCGTCGTCCGACGCCGGATCCGGCGCCGATGGGGCCCATTGACCCCGAGGTCTATATCGTCGATCCAGAATACGGCAATGAGGACGAGTATGGAGAGGGTTGGGAGGGGTCTGAGGACCCTTTATCCCGTGCCTGCCAGTATGATGTGGACTGGGTAGGTGATCTGGGTGATGCCAGTGGTCTGGACGAGTCGCCCAACCCTGGGTTTGTCTCCCCGACCCCTGTGGCGTCTGAGGCAGGTGCTGCCTATTCGGTGGTCCTGATGAGGGCTGCCAAGGCCTTGAGCCTTGAGCTCCCCGTCGCGAAGGTCAAGCCGAACATTCTGACCGAAGTGTTTAAACCGCAGTCATGCCCCCAGGAGCCTCTGCTGCCGTTTAATGAGGCCCTGACGGATGTCCTTTTGGGCACCTGGTCCAGGCCCGCTTCCGGTGCACCGGTTGACCGGAACGTTGCCAGGCGTCACCGTCCGTGCTCGGACGACCCTGCCTTCCTATCCACCCATCCCTCCCCGGAGAGTCTGGTGATCCAGGCCTCCACTTCACAGTCCGCGTTCCCGTCGGCTCCGCCCGATCGGGAATCAAAGCGGTATGACCAATTTGGTAAAAAGGTCTTTTCCTCTTTGAGCGCTGGACTGCGGTCTTGCAATACCGCGTGCCTCTTGGGCCGCTACACCCACTCCCTGTGGGATACGGTCGAGGAGTGTTTGCCGCAATGCCCCCAGGAAGTGCGGGACAAGCTCACCCGGGCCTTTGTTGAAGGCCGGGATGCGGCGCGGTACTCGATCCGTTGTGGTCTGGACACGACCGACTAGCTGGGACGGGCTATGTCCACGACGGTGGCGATTCGTCGCCATGCTTGGCTGAGATCTGCCAACTTCTCGCCAGACGTCCAAAATGCACTCATGGACATGCCATTTGATGGCAGTCGCCTGTTTGGTGACAAAGCGGACCACGCGCTGGAGCGCTTCAAGGACTCCAGGGTCACGGCCAAGTCCTTGGGTCTTTCGACCCAGCGCCAGCAGACGGGTTCGTTTCGCCCCTTTCGTGGCCAAGGGAGGGGCGGTCCCACACGGGCTGCCAGCCACGCGCCGCAGAACGCTCCCCAGCGCGGTGGCGGCCGTGGTTTCCGCCGGGGTGGCGGTAGAGGCCAGCGGCGAGGTCAGTCCACGCCTTCCCCCGCTGCTGCATCCAAGCCTTCCTAGTCCGAGCTTTCGGGCTCACGTGACGCCAGTGGGTGGCAGGGTTCGCCATCACCACTCCCGCTGGCGCGCGATAAATTCGGACAGGTGGGTGCTGCAGCTCGTTCGAAGGGGCTACGCCCTCCCCTTCGAGTCCACTCCTCCAGCCATGCCACCGCAGAACCACCGTGTGTCGGGGGACCACTTGACACTTCTGCAGGAGGAAGTTACGGCCCTCTTGGCCAAGGGGGCCATCGAGCGCGTTCCTGGGCCAGAAGTAGGGTGTGGTTGCTACTCCCACTACTTTCTGGTGCCCAAGAAGGACAAAGGAGGCCTGCGTCCTATCTTGGACCTACGGAACGTCAACGGCTTCCTCCGGAAGGAGAAGTTCAAGATGTTGACTTTGGCTCAGGTCTTGGCTGCTCTAGACCCACAAGACTGGATGGTAGCGTTGGACTTGCAGGATGCGTATTTTCACATCCCCGTCCTGCCGGCCCACCGGCGTTACCTGCGGTTCACGGTAGGCCACGAGCACTTTCAGTTTATCGTGCTCCCATTCGGCCTTACCAGCGCCCCACGGGTGTTCACGAAAGTGATGGCGGTGGTCGCAGCTCATCTGCGCCGGTTAGGGGTTTCAGTCTTCCCCTACCTCGACGACTGGTTGTTGAAGGCGGGCTCGCCCCAGACAGTCGTCCACCACCTTCAGATGACGGCAGACCTCCTGCACGAGCTGGGGTTTTCCATCAATGTGCCGAAATCACACCTGTGTCCCTCTCAAAAGCTCCTTTTCATCGGAGCGGTTCTCGACTCGGCGCAGTTTCGGGTTTATCCCCCGGAACGGCGGGTCCGGGATATTCAGGCTCTGATTCCCATCTTTCAGCCGTTATCCCGGGTTTCGGTCAGGTTGACGCTGCGGCTTCTGGGGCTGATGGCCTCCTGCATCCTACTGGTGCATCACGCCAGGTGGCGGATGCGGGCTCTGCAGTGGGACCTGAAGTTTCAGTGGGCCCAGCATCAGGGCAACCTATCCGACCATGTCCTGATCTCGGAGGGCACTGCGAGACAGTTGCAGTGGTGGCTTACGGACCGCGATTGGGTCAGAGGCAGATCCCTCTCCCTTCCCCAACCGGAGCACGTGGTTGTGACGGACGCGTCCCTCCAGGGCTGGGGTGGCCACTTGGGAGAGGCGGAGATCAGAGGCATCTGGTCTCCGGCGGAGTCCCGGCTCCATATCAACCTGTTGGAGCTGCGGGCGGTTCGCCTAGCACTGAAGGCATTCCTCCCCTTTGTCAACGGGAGTGTAGTGCAGGTGTTCACGGACAACACCACCGCTATGTGGTACTGCAACAAACAGGGCGGTGTGGGGTCGTGGACCCTTTGCCAGGAGGCTCTGCGTCTCTGGCAATGGCTGGAACGTCAGGGCGTGACTCTGACGGTTCAACACCTGGCAGGTTCTCTGAACGCCAGGGCGGACGAACTCAGCCGTCGGTGCTCGGTGGATCACGAATGGCGTCTGAACTCGGACGTGGCGAGCGGCCTCTTTCAGCAATGGGGAGAGCCTTGGTTAGATCTATTCGCCACAGAAGAGAACGCGCAATGTCATCAGTTCTGCGCGTTGGAGTTTCCAAGACGGCACTCGCTCGGCGACGCCTTTCGGCGCGAGTGGAGTTGCGGTCTGTTGTACGCCTTTCCGCCTATACCACTTCTGCCCAGAGTGCTGAAGAAGATCAGGCGCGACCGGGCCCAAGTTATCCTTGTGGCTCCGGACTGGGCTCGAAGATACTGGTATCCCGAGCTACTCAGCATGACAGTCGGTCCCTCGATCCGCCTGCCCCTTCAGGAGGACCTTCTGTCGCAGCAGCAGGGGACGGTCCTCCACCCGAACCTGTCCAGTCTCCACCTCCATGCTTGGAGATTGAGCGGCGACAGTTGAGGCCATTTGACTTGCCTCCTGAAGTCTGTGATGTAATTCTGGCAGCCAGGCGTCCCTCCACAAAGTCGGTATACGCCTGCCGGTGGAACAGATTTGTGGCATGGTGCACAGCGAAGGCTGTGGATCCCCTTTCTGCCCCTCTGTCTGAGGTTCTCCTCTTCCTCCTTTCCCTTGCCCAGCAGGGCTCTGCTCTGGGCACTATCAAGGGCTATCTTTCTGCCCTTTCCGCCTTCTTGAGGCTACCTGATCAGCCATCTTTATTCAAGTCCCCTATTGTGTTAAGATTCTTGAAGGGCATCACGCACATGTATCCTCCAACTCCGTTCGTGATGCCTCAGTGAGACTTGAACCTGGTTCTGACTTTCCTGATGTGCGCTCCCTTTGAGCCCCTTCATTCCTGTCCTCTCCGTCTTCTCACTTTAAAGACGGCCTTCCTGGTTGCCATCACCTCTGCCAGGAGAGTGAGTGAGCTCCAGGCTCTTTCTATTCAACCTCCTTTCTTGTCTGTTCATCCTGATAAGGTAGTTCTTCGGACTAGACCTTCTTTCCTGCCCAAGGTAGTCTCTGCTTTTCACATTGGGCAGTCCATCACCTTGCCCTCCTTCTTCCCGCCTCCGCATCCTTCAAAGGATGAAGAGCGGCTCCATCGTCTGGACCCAAAACGTGCGCTTTCATTTTACATGGATCGCACTCGCCAGTTCCGGGTGGATGACCAACTGTTTGTTGGCTACGTGGGTGAGAAGAAGGGAAGGGCGGTACAGAAGCGGACCATCTCTCGGTGGGTCGTCCTGTGCATCAAAGCATGCTACTCTTTGGCTCGGAAGGAGCCTCCTGTTGGGCTGAGGGCCCATTCCACTCGGGCTACGGCGGCTTCTACTGCCCTGGGCCGGGGAGTCCCCTTGCAGGACATTTGCCAGGCGGCTACGTGGGCCTCGCTGCACACCTTTGCGAGGCACTACTACCTGGACAGTCAAGTCCGGAGGGACGGCTTCTTTGGCCGTTCGGTCCTCCAGGACTTTCTGGTGTAGGTTGTATTGGTTCGCAGACCCACCTCCGGGGTTGGTATTGCTGGGGTATCTATTCTAAGGTAAGGAATCTAATACTAACCTGTTTCTTTCAGATGAACAAGTTACTTACCTTCGGTAACTATATATCTGTAAGAAACAGTAGTTAGTATTAGATTCCTTACCGCCCCGCCCATCCTCCCCGTTCTGCGAACTGATACCTAGGGTTAAGGACATCCCTTTCAGGGCCCTAGTTTCAAATGGCACCAGTGTTAGTTCTCACATGGCTCTGCGTGTTCTGGCGCGGAAAAGCTGTGTGCAAAGAACTGACGTCAGCGCGCGGAGGCGGCGTCTATATACTCCAGCGACGTCATCACGGCGCACGACGCCGACGACGCGGAGCCGCAGGGGACGCCTGCAGACGACGCCTACCGACGCGCAGGGGTACTGCTACGCAAAAGTTTCCGGATCCAGACTGACGCCTGGGGATATTCTAAGGTAAGGAATCTAATACTAACTACTGTTTCTTACAGATATATCGTTACTGAAGGTAAGTAACTTGTTCTACACTGCCATCACCCTGAGTGTCCAAAGAGAGGCCTCGCGTACCGGCTATTTGTCACCAAAGAGGCAATTGTGGGCCGTAGTCAAGCAAGCCCTGCAGCACAGCCAGGAGAAAGCTCCCCCTGCCTCCCCAGAGCACCTGTTATGTTATGTTATGTTAGGCAACATTTATAAACCGCACTGACACCATAAGTTTCCTGGCGCTGAAAAGAGAGTGCAGGGATTGTGAGTGGGCAGGCTAGCGAAGTGAAAAGCCGGGTTTTTAGGAGCTTCCTAAAGTTCAGTAGAGAGCAACTTGACTTGACTGGCAGGGGGAGAAAATTCCAGAGTTTAGGGGCCAAACAGGCAAACCTGCGGCCGCCGAACTTTTTGAGTTTTACTGTAGGGGCGACCAGCAGGTGAAGATGAGCCGACCGGAGGTTGCGCACCGGGCGGTGCTTCGTAATCAGGGTTTTAATGAAGTCAGGACTGGTGCAGTGGAGAGCCTTGAAAGTCAGGCAGCCGATCTTGAAGGCCGCCCTTTGTTCGACTGGTAATCAGTGCAGTTTGTGCAGCAAGGGTTTCGCAGATTGCCACTTCAAGGTTTTGAGAATAAGTCTGGCAGCCTGGTTTTGTACAATTTGGAGACGGCGGAGCAGAGACTGTGGAAGTCCATGGTATAGGGAGTTTAAAAAGTCGAGGCGGGATAGTACCAGGGAAACCACAACCTGGACCAGCGCCGCGTGCGATAGTAGATGGGCTATTTTACGGATTTTGCGCAGTTGGAACATACTGGAGGAGATCACAGCCCCTACATGAGCCTTGAGAGAGAACTCCGCGTCAATGACCACCCCTAGGCTCTTCACCGAGCTTGCAGGGACGGGGGGGGGGCCCAGCTCATTCGGCCAAAACTGGGGACTTCAATGTGCCGGGCTGTTTCCAGGTAGAATTAGCTCAGTTTTTCCTGGATTTAATTTTAATTGGTTATGGTTCATCCACTGCTGCATGTGGATCATAACAGCTTCAAAGCTGTTAGCAGCATCGGGGGAGTCGAGAGGGAAGATGACTGTAAATCATCAGCATAGTTAAACACTGTGATATCCCACCTCTTTAGTGAATGGATCAGTGGCCGAAGGTATAAATTAAATAGGAGGGGGGAGAGAGAGGAGCCCTGGGGGACTCCGCAAGTCGTGGGTGCCCTGGCTGCCGTGAAAGGGCCCAGACGAACGGCTTGTGCTCTGCCCGAGAGGAAAGACTCGATCCACTCAAAGGCAGGGCACTGGATGCCAGTCTGTCCGACACGGTGGAGAATGATGTTATGGTCCACCGTGTCGAAGGCAGCAGATAGATCCAGTAGCACAAGGGCCTGAGGTGCCCCTTTGTCTGCGTTCCCCCTCAAGGCATCCAATACTGCCAAGATGACGGCCTCGGTGGAATGGGCCGGTCTAAAGCCGGCTTGAATAGGTTCGAGAAAACGGGAGCTCTCGATGAAGTTTGAGACACATCGGGTAACGTGGGCCTCAAGGAGTTTGGACAGGTAGGGCAGGAGGGAGATAGGACGATAATTGGAGGGATCAGCAGGGTCCGCTCCTGGTTTCTTCAGCAAGGGCACTAAGATGGCCTCCTTAAAAGAGCTGGGGACAGTGCCAGTGTTGAGGGAAGCATTCAGCAAAGGTAGTATACAATCCGGTAGAGTGAGACAGACGTCCTGAAGAATGGAGGGAGGGCAACAGTCATTGGGGGAGCCTGATTTGATACGGGCCGCCAGCTCGGCCAAAGTGCTGGGGTTAAGGACAGGAAACTGAGTCACGGACAGTTGATTGATGGGAGAGGCATCCAATGGCCTCACGGGGTGAGGGGAGGAATGGAGTTCTTGATGTTAGCTATTTTCTCGATGAAAAAGGAATTCAGGACGTTGCACGTCTCTTGAGTTGGAGCCTGAGTGGGGAGGGTTCTGTCGTCCATGGTAAGCTTGTTCATAATTTTGAAGATTTCCTTAGACTTGTTATGGGCAGAGAGGATTCTGTCAGAGACGTGTGTGGACTTGGCCAGGGAGATAGCGCCTTTGTAGTCTTTGCGGGCCGCCACAAAGAGTAATCTATCGGAATCGGAGTAATTGCGCCTCCAAATCCGTTCCAGCTGACGCACCTTCAATTTCTGTTTTTAAGGTCGCTGGAAACCCATCTGTGTGAGTTGCTGTGTCTAGTGCGTGAAAATTTAGTAAGAGTGGCAAACTGGTCACTGGCCGTCTGTAGCCAGTTGAAGATATTGCCTTCCATTGCCTCGACACTGGTGTCGACGTCGATGTTGGGTCGAGTATTGGCCAGGGAAGCGAGGAAGCCTTGGGAGTCGTAAGAACTCCATTTGCGCGAAAGCCCACCTACCAGGGTAGGGACCTTGAACCTGCCACTGACAGTAATGGTGGTGTCGATAAGATGGTGATCCGACCAAATACAGGGGGAGATGACTGGGCAGGATAATACTAGGTCGTGAGTCCAGATGTGGTCATGGGTGTGACCCTTTTTTTTTTTTGTAAACAAATTTTTTATTGGCAGTCGTATCCAAAAAGGAACATCTAGCAATATATCACTTCAGTGTTTGACAACTCAAGATTGATACACAGTATTGGTACTTATGCCTTTTATGAAACAAACCCCACAGATCCCACCTCCCGTCAACCCCCCCACCCCTGTCAGTGCGCCCGCAATCAACCTTAAACAAAGATAGTGTCAATAGGTACCCTCCACCTAGTAGTGCCTTTGAACATGTCTGTGTGTGTTAGGGGGACAGTTTCCCCAGTGTGCATACTGTGTGTGTGTGTGCCATCATGGTGTCTGTGTTGGGAGCAGTTCACCCGCTAGGTTGCCAGCTCTACGCCAGCACCTTCTCCTCCTCTTCACTCGAACTAACCTACGGTCGTTTAAGCGCTGTCACTAAGGCCTCCCATGCTCTGGCTACTTCTAAGGCTTTGTCGTTGTCTAAGCGCCTGGCCTGCTGCAGTCTAAGCGTGCTCTCAGCTCCTGCCCAGCGCTGAAGAGTGGTCTTCCATCTCAAATAACTAGGGCCCTGGCTTGATTTCCAGTGCATGGTGATTTCCCTTTTAGCCAAAATCAGGCCCAGGTCATAGAATTTGCTAGCGACTTTTGTTTGGGGGGTGTGAGTAAGCAGGTGCCCATATCCACTTCTATCCGCCGGTCCGTGACAGCATTCAGACAAGCCAGCACCGCATCCCAGTAGCCAGTCAGTCCACTACATGACCAAAACATATGGGCGAAATCAGCCCCATCCGTCCTACATCTCGGGCATAGCGATGTGGTGCCCCCAAAGTATTGTGAAATCTTAACAGGTGTCAAGTACGCTCTGCGGAGCGTGAAAAACTGGACTAACTGGAACCGAGCATTCCGAGTACCCTTCCAGGCGCGCCGAACCAACTGAGGATAGGTTTCCCAATATCCAGTTCCCATTTGCCTCGTAGCCCGTCCAGGTCCTGTCGAGAGTCTCTGGTAAAGGCAAGTGACGGCCTTGAATGTACCTGCCGCCATAACCACATATTGGCAACCCGCGGAAGTCGGCCGCTCGGTAAGCCCTTTACTCCAGTGTTTCTGAATACTAGCCACTAGGGCGGCGTGCAGCAAATAATCCCCCCTCGGAAGGCCATCGTTGTCTTGCAACTCTTGAAAGGTCAGCAGTGCCCCATCGCTGTAAAGGTCTCCAATCATGTGCAGCCCCAGTTCCTCCCATGTTACCATCGCCGACCAATCACCTCCATGCGGGAGGGCCGTGCACATCCCCAAAGGAATCTCGGGAGCGTACGGGTGAGTGGTATCTGAGCGCTTGTGACTGCGAAGCCAGCAAAGATGGAGAGTGCGCTCCTCAAAAGTGAGTTGAGCTAAGTCCAACTTCTGGCCTAATATTATGAAAGAGATAACATGCCTGGGAAACAGCCTGCCCTGTGGTCCACGGAATTCTCGCGCCACCGCCTGAGTAAGCCACTGCAATTGCGCCGCCAGATAGTACCATTCAAAATCCGGGACTGCAAGCCCCCGATCTGCCCTGGGGCGCATCAAAGTGGTCAGAGCAACACGGCGCCTGACCGATCCCCAGATGAACCCCGAGGTTAAGGACCGGAGTCTGCGAAAGATCGACACCGGTATCCACACTGGTAGGGTGCGGAACAAATACAATAAACGAGGAAGTGCAACCATTTTCAGCAACGCCACCCGTCCCGCTACCGACAGGGGCAGAGCCCGCCAGAATCCCATGGAACTCTGCAAGTTCCTGATCGCCCTATTGATGTTGCCCTCCAACAGGTCTAAGTGTGAGTGATAGATATGCGTGCCCAAATAAGGGAGGCAACGGTGTTCCCAGCGAAGGTTCCCCTCCATTTGGGGTTCTCTCTCCCGTGGGGCCACCGGGAAAAGGCAAGACTTCCCCCAGTTGACCCGCAGTCCCGAGAGGCTACCAAAGTCAAGGAGGAGACGTTTGGCTCCACGAAGCGAGTCGCCAGTATTCGCCAAAAACATCAGCAGATCATCTGCGTATAAGGAGATGTAATGGGATTCGCCCCTCAGCGCCAGGCCTTCATAAGTCTGGCCCATCCGAGCGTGAGCCGCCAGCGGCTCAATGGCCAGCGCAAACAACAGGGGGGATAACGAACACCCCTGGCGCGTCCCACGACCAACCTGGTATGCAGCCGATATCGTGGCACCCGTTTTTACTCGAGCCATGGCTGCTTTATAGAGCAAGGCAGTCCACTTCACAAACCGCTCTCTCAATCCAAACGCCTCTAAAACCCGGAGCATGTATGGCCACTCTACGCTGTCAAAGGCCTTTTCGATGTCAATCGAGAGTACCGCGGCCTCCGGGAGCTCTCCGACATCACCCCCCACGACCCGGAGTAGGCGGCGCACACAAGTAGCAGTGGTGCATTGGGGAATGAAGCCCGCCTGATCTGTATGTACCAAAGCTCGCATATGAGCAAGAAGTCGCGTCGCAAGGACCTTACTCAAGATTTTATAGTCAGTTGTGAGCATGGATAGTGGGCGATAGGCCGAACGAGAGCGGGCGTCTCCTCCCCATTTCAGTAGGGGTATTACAATAGCCTCACGAGCGGTCGCAGGTAAAGCCCCGGTATCCCAGGCCTCTCTGAAAACAGTACACAACCGCGGGGTCAACACGTCTGCATAAGCCGCATAAAACTCGATCGGCAGGCCATCTGCGCCAGGGGTCTTGTGGCGAGCCATGTGTTTAATAGCTGTGCGTATCTCCCCCACGGAGATCTCCCAGCCCAAGCGGTCCACATGGTCCGGATCGAGACGCGGCAACCGCGCTGCAAGTCAGAAGTTGTCAAGTTCCTCAGGCGCACTTGGCATCGTGCTCCTGTACAGGCGCTCATAGTACTCGAAGAACTGGGTGTTGATCTCTGATTGGGTATAGATCAAGCGCCCCTCCGCCGTAGATAGAGTCAAGATCGGAGTGCCACGACTGGCGGGATTGGCCAGCCAAGCCAGTATGGAGCCCACCTTGTCGCGCTCAGCGTGAGCCCGAACGAGAAATTCCTTATGGTCGAAGCAGCGAAGCTTCTCCATCTGTGTCGCAACCTCCTCACGAGCAGCCGACACGGCCCCGTGAGCCTCAGAATCTCCATGGCTAGTTCGCTCCGCAGCCCGCAACCGATTCTCGCTCTGTGCGAGATCCTGTAGGAGGGTCTTGCGGGCCCCGGCCGTGGCCGAGATACAAACCCCTCTAATCACCGCCTTGAAGGTGTCCCACTCAAGGGACCTACTCGATGCCGTGCCCTCATTCGCAGTAAAATAGCCCTCCACACCGGTTTGTACCGTGGCTTTAAAGGCCGAGTCTTCCAGCGCCAGCGGGTTTAGTCGCCACGTGGGAATAGTCTGGCGCTGCCGAGTCCACCAGACCACCACCAAGCAAGGGTTATGGTCAGAGATTGTTTTTGCCAAATACTCGCTATGGCGGACTAAACTCTGAACATCAGGCGAGCATAGAATGCTGTCAAGTCGGACATACAGATCGTGTGGGGGGGGAATAGAAGGAATAATCCCTCTCGGCAGGGTGGTGCGTTCGCCATGCATCAACCAATCCTCACCCGCATTGCCACTCTCGCCTGCTCTTTGCCATCCTCCAAACCGCAGATTGACCTAATGGTGGGTGTGATCTGTCTAACTCCACATCTATCACTGAGTTAAAATCCCCTCCAAGTAAGACTCACTAAGACCGCAGCCAGCTTTCCCGATAGTCGCGCAAAGAAGGCAGGTTGCTCTACATTCGGGGTATAAACACTACAAAGCGTCAAATCCCTTCCATCAAGCCGGCCCTGCACAGCCACAAACCTCCCATCAGGATCCACCAAGGTCACCAAAGGCTGAAACACAACTCCTGCTCTCACCCAGATTAAAACTCCCCGTGCAAAGGCCGAGTATGTAGTATAAAACAGTTGACCCCGCCACCTGCGCTGCAAAGCCCGCCCCTCTGTTTGGTCAATATGTGTTTCTTGCATGAAAGCCACCTGGATCCCTCTGCGAACAAGATAGGCATGCACTTTATGTCAGCATGGAATTCAGTCCCCGTACATTCCAAGTTACACATTTCAATTCAGGTGGGGTCCCCATTCAAAATTACACATACAGTTAGAGTTATTGGTAAAACCCCAGACGCACTGACAGTCCCCCGAAACCCCAAACCCGAAGCAGCCCAACAATCCCTCTTCCCACCCACCTCCAGAACAGGCACTGAAACGTAAGAACCCATCCAAATACAAATCCCAACTGAAGAAAGTCTCTGGCAACTACCAGAGTCTCACAGCAAGTGTGAGATCGGGGGGGGGGGTCAGCGCCGCAACTACGCGGACAGTGAGTCTCACTAGTGTCGTTAACCCGACCTCCCATATGACTCCCCTGATGCCTCACACTCCCAGGCAGTCAACAATAAAATCCACTAAACATAGTTGCCATCGGCTCAGCAGTTCTCAACCACCACGGGATAAACAGTCCACCCCCCGCCCCCCCATCATATAGCATACAGTTATTTACTATACCACAGTGAGAAAGATACAGGGATCATTCATCAAGAAGGCAATCTGCAGTCCCCGGTGTGACATGAGGCAGAGCCGGACCACCACCTCTCGAGCCCTCGGATGTCCCATCCTCTGAACCCCTGTGCGAGCCCGAGTCTGCTGCTGACGTTGACTGCACCACTCTGGAAATAGTAGAGACAGCTTTGAGGGCCTCCTTGCGTTCCAAGTCAGTCTGCAATACGGAGGGGACCCGATTAGTCGCTGGCTGTCTCCTGTTCCTCCTGTTCCGTCTAGGTTTCGGTGCTGCATCCCGTTCTTCTCCAGTCCTCGGGTGAGCGTCAGTCCCGGCCTTGTATGATTCCAACCAGTCCCACACTTCTTCAGGGGTATTGTAGAAGGAGGAGTTGCCCTCCAGCATGATCCGTAGTCGGGCTGGAAACAACAGGGAGTAACCGATACCTTCATCCCGGAGAGCTTTCTTGACTGTCAGGAATGAGGAGCGCTGCCTTTGAACCTCAAAAGAATAGTCGGGGTAGATGGAAACCCGGGCATTGTCCACCTGGTAAGGTCCCATCGCCCGCGCTCTCTGTAACACAATGTCCCGGTCCCTGAAGTGCAGGAGGCGCGCAACAACTGGCCGAGGGTGCCGACCAGCTGCAGGGGGGCTGGCCAGAATGCGGTGAGCTCGCTCCAGAGTGTAAAACGGCGTCAGTCCCTCAGGAACAACCACTTCTCTGAGCCAGGTCTCAAGGTAGCTCACCATGTCAGTCCCTTTGACTTTTTCGGGCAGGCCCACCACGCGTATATTGTTACGTCGATTGCGTCCTTCTGCATCCTCTGCCCTCCTTTCCAGCATCTGTACCTTCCGCTGCAGTTCTTCCAGGGCGGTCTCCGTCGCCTTGTGGGCGGGTTCCAGCTCACCCAATCGAGCCTCAGTTTGTTTGACCCGGTCCGCCAACTTTCCATGGTCTGCCCGTAGTAGGCCCAAACTCGTGGATACCTGGGTGATGTCGTGATGTAAGGCCTCCCTTGTGTCGGTAATGGCTTTCAGGATCTGATCCAGCTGGTGCTGCTGAAGGCCCGCCGTAGTGTCACTGGGTGAATCATGTTCCCGAGTGTCCGGTAAGTCCTCTGCGGGGTCAGGAGGCGGTTTATGGCGCGGCTTCCCCATGGCGGCGGCCGTCTCTCTGCACTTAGTCTCTGCGCCTGCGGGGTGTCCCCCGAGGTAAGATCCACCTGGGGCACTCACTGAAGTCTACGGTCTGGAAACTCCACGGTGCAAACTATGGTCTCATTCCCAGGGCTGGGTCGCCTGTCAATGTCTCCACAAAGAAGTACTGCTGAACGCAGGATCGAGAATGCCTGCATTTCTACCGCAACAGCAAAGCCCCGCAGTAGGCCGAAGACTACACATGGTGTCCTCCCTCACACTGCCTCAAGACGGAGTCGGCCTCTACCTACGATTGGCAAGAGAGGAGTCACACACCCCACGTGGCAGGCCACCACAGCACCATGTGCTCCAACAGATAGCGACACAAGACCGGACGTCACGTCGCCCAGCAAGCAAGAAGCACGTCACAAAGTGACCAGTCCAGACAAGCACGCCGGAGCGAAGGCAGAAGCCGGCGCCATCACAGCGCCGCCTTGAGGTCCAAGCACAAGCCCTCGAAGAAAAGAAGAAGAGTGACAGCCCTGTCACACCGAAAACTGGATGAGCAAAGGTGGGCTGAACAAATCAACAAAGGGAGAAGACAGAGGACTCACAGCAAGCCAAGAGCACACCCTGACACACCACACAGCCTCCAAGGCGACCGACGTCCCTGGATACAGCCTCATGGGTGAACCAAACGTAAGCCGCAGCAAGCTCCAACCGCGTCTCATCCTAACGCTTCCCAAGGCGACCGTCCATCCCGAGCGTCGGCAGTCTAAGTCAAGCGGCATCCCTGCTCCTGTCCACAGATGCCGCGGGTGAAGATCAGCACAGAGTGTCTGTCCTCACACCGCTTCAAGATGGAGTCGGCAGTGGCCCCAAGCCAGGCAAGAGAGGATCCCCTCACTCTACGTGTCAAGCCGCCACAGACACTCCAGCTCAGCATGGCGAAGGCACATGGCTGCCAAGTCCCTCCGGACATCCAACACTCCCAGCAGGTCACCACCACCTGTCATCCAGAGTCACCACATAGCTGGCAACCACCAGCCATCAGCACCTGTGTCAAACAACACCACTCCCAGAAGATCGGCGGACTGGAGTCCTGCACCGTCACCACCCTAGCTGACAAAAGAAACCACAGGCCACCTGTGAACCTGGCCTACACTGGAACCGTGGCAGAGAGTGCAAGTCCTGGCCAAGACTCATCCACCCGTGGGAGTTGGGCGTGCGACTAAGTAATGGCTCCTCGGCGGTAATGCAGCAGCCCCAGATGGCACACAAGCGGCTCCCAGCGCAGCCCTCCTGCAGCCCCGCAGCAACCCCGACAATGGGCCTCCCCAGGCGGGAGAGCGAGAAGAGACATTGCCCCACCGACAGGTTACCGGTCACAGCCCAGCAGTTCAACAGGGACAACCGGCCCAGCAACACGTCTGTGAATTCTCAATTGGGACTCATCCATGTTCACGACGCAACCCACCAAAAGGAACTGTTTAGAATTCACCACAGACCATCACCGACGTCAGCAAATTGGAAGCCACGCAAGACTTGTCATCACCAGCAAACCGACGGTATGCAGTGGACGTCTCCGAGCCAGAGGTCGTGTCCTGAGCCCCTCAGCTTAAACTACGGGTGCCCGCCGAGAAGGTTCTGCTGCAAACAAAGCCACCAGTCCATGTCTGATGTCGTCCTGCCACCTGACTCGAGAGACTGATGGACCCTGTGGTATCTAGGTAACTGTTTGTTTATCCCCACAGGTTGGACTAACACTTAGGGGCCTATTAGGATGGCGGACGGACCTACGTCCGTCCGCCACCCCGGGGTGGAGGGCCCGTTATCAGGGGCAGCGGTGGTCCATCTGGTGCAATTAGGATGTGACCGCCACCCTCGCGGTCACATCCCGTATCTTTAACCTTGCGGCGGGTGCTGCTTGAAGCAGCACCCGCCTCAAGGTTAAAAATGCATGCTTTACATTTACATGCACAAAGCGGCAGGCACCGCGCGGTGCCTGCCGCTTTGTGCATGTAAATGCCTGGGGGGTACCATAGGTACCCCCCATGTGCACCCCCCGACACCCTGGGGGCCCGCAACGGGCCCCCAAACACAAAAGACCACATGCTTTTCCACTGCAGAAAAGCCGCCGTGGAAAAGCATGTTTCCGCATGCATCCTAATAATCCTAATATGCAGACACCGCCACCATATATGCCAGCATACACCGCGGATCAGCGGCGGACGGACTTGCCGTCCGCCGCTGATCCCGCCACCATCCTAATCTGGCGGTGGGTGTTTTCTGTTACCCCAGCGGTGAATCCGCATCCTCCGGGCCGGCGGTGGCTTCCGCCGGCCCGGAGGATGCGGATTCACCGCCATCCTAATCGACCCCCTTGTTTGTTACTCAATAAAGTTGGGGAGGAATGTAGTATCCTGCGAGACACGTTCTAGTGTCCCGCAGAAAGTTGTCATGCCAGCCACTCCCTCGAGGGCTGGGCACACAGCACGCCCACACCCATCCATCACGGGTGCCACGAGTGACGTGGCCACGTCAATAAAGGGGCCCGGGTGCACGTGCTCGAGGCCAGTTACTGCTATACAGACCCTGGTGTCCGTGTCCATCATTGCTGTGATGTGGGCCTGAGACCCAACACCACAGCATCCAAAGACCCCTATTGTTTGAGCGTACTCCAAAGCCTACATGTATGGACAGGAAAAGCTTGAAGTCAACAAAAGCAACAGAAGCCCACCTATTGTGCATTGTTAATGCACCAGTGAACACTATATGCAGTCCCCGCTAGTCACAGGAGCCCAAACCCTGGCACCACTGATAAGCTGCCAGTGAATACTTTGTTCAATCTACCCATGTGCGGTGGGTCCAACCTATGGAGGTGCTATTAAGCTAATAGTGTGTGTAATTAGTCCCTCGGCCACAGGGCATATGCTTCTGGTGGATAAGACTAATGGTCCAGTTTGGCCTTCAGGGGAACCTCTACTCGAGCTCCAACTTCTTACGGAAGAAGTCCTAAGTGGGTTGGCACGGGGCATTTCTTCGGGTTCTCCTTTGGACCCCGTCCCGCACAAGATCTGGAAGGAGTACGAATCGGAATTATTTCCTACGCTCCGCCTGATCTGTAATCAGTCTATGGGCACTGGTGTGGTTCCAGCCCAGTGGAAGCAGGCTCTGATATCCCCCCTGCTGAAGAAACCTTCTTTAGATCCTGAATGTTCCAAGAACTACAGACCGATCTCCCTGTTGCCTTTTCCTGCCAAAGTTGTTGAACGTTCCGTCAGTCTAGCTCTTTCAAAACATCTGGAACAACATCACTTATTAGAGGACGAGCAATTTGGCTTCCGCCCGGCTCATGGGACCGAAACGGCCTTGGTTATTGCTGTGGATGAACTTCAGAGGAGTGCAGACAAGGGACAGGCAGCGGCTCTGATTCTGCTTGACATGCCTGCCTCCTTTGATACGGTTAACCATGAGATTTTGCTGAGCCGTTTAAGTGATGCTGGGGTGAGAGGCATCGCTCTGTTGTGGTTTCGGTCATTCTTGCAGGACAGACAGCAGGCTGTATCTTTTTTTTTTTTTTCCTTTTCTTTTTTTTTAAACCTTTATTTGAAGACAAGCAAGAGATAGCAGTGGTACATTCACAAACCATACAAATAGTCAGAGATAGTGCAATGCAGCAATAGACTTGAAAGATCCAGGCTTCATGTCAAGGCATAGTACAGTGTAGACATCAATGGAAAAACACATAACATCTGCAATCGAACTGCGTGCAACGCATCCGCACAGTACAGTTGGAGAGTGTAGGGGTACAGACCCGTAGCTCATACTCGGTAATGAAGGAAGAAAAACAGCAACCCAGTGGACGCCAAACCACCATTCAACATCTGGTCAGATGAAGGACCCCCCCCACCACCACAAGAAAGCAGTCATTGGCCCACCATACCGCCCACAGGGACAGCACAGTGTGACTTACACAATCAGCATAGCAATAGAGTAAAGAAACATCACCACCCACAGCGGAATATGGTGTCCGGTAAGTGCTAGCGTGGTCCAACAAACATCGTATCACTAACCAACCCCAACCCGATCCTCACTTCCAGATTCAGAGTCCTGCACCGCCGTAGTAAGGAGGTACACCTGCAACGGGCTCCAAAAATCCCTAGGCCTACAGCGCACGGGCATCATTTCCGCATATACGTTGTACTGGTCCTGACAGTAAATGATATCACCCAACCAGTCCTTGAACTGTGGCACTCTGCCCCGTCCCCAACAGCAAGCCACTCGTCGTTTGGCCAACAATAAGGCCACGTCCACAAATCTACGGTGGAGTGCTGGCACCTCCTTAGTGTACCCCAAGAGGAGGACCACGGGGTCGAACAATACCCCATCCTCGGTCATAGTCTGAAGAGCAGCATGGACCTGCACCCAGTACTCCGAGATGGCCGCACACTCCCATGCCAGGTGCAGGAAATCGGCACCTGCTGCCCGGCAACGGGCACATCTATCGTCCTCCGACAACCGAAATCTAAGTTTCCTGACTGGGGTGTAGTAAAACCTTTGTATGAACTTGTAGTGTATGATTTTCAAACGGCAACTAGAGGAGATATTGGCAGTCACGCCACAACAGTACGCCCATTGTTCGTCAGAGATGGTAATCCCAAGCTCAGCGTTCCATTGTTCCCGTACCCGACTAGCCGGCGTAACTCGTTGCCGTCCAATGGCGCCATACAGCTTAGAAACCAAATGACGCCCATCGGAGACTAACAGAACGTGGAGCGGCAAGGTCACGTCCGGCTCCTTGGGGAACTCGGGCAGTAAGGTCCGCAGGCCTTGTCGCAGGCGGACATAATAAAACATCTCCAAGGGGGAACAAAGCACACCGCCCAAAAACTGTTCACAGGTACGAAAGGTGCCCTCGCGAAAAAGGCTCCCCCACGTAAGCGTCCCAAGACGCCTGCACAGGCGCTGGAACCCTGTTTCCTGCAATAGGGACAGAGCAGGATGATATGCTAGGGGCAGTGCAGGTGAGTAGAGGAACGAAAGACCCAGTAGCTTCGCCACCCGTTTCCAAGCAGCCACTGTGCACGTCACCGTCGTCTGGTGTGTATCCACATCGCCCACATTGCCCAGTACCATGCCTTCCAATGGGAGAGGATGGGCGACCCATTGTTCAGCCGCAATCTGTGGCATAAACGGTGTGGGACGCATCCAGTGGTATGCATAGTGTGTTTGAGCGCTCAAATAATAAAGTTCAAAGTCAGGAACATCAAATCCTCCATCGACATAGGGCAACGTTAAGGTAGCCCACGCCACTCTCGGCTGTTTACCCCCCCCAGAACAGACGAATCAGCTCCGAGCGGAGACGTTTAAAAAAATACGCTCCAGGGTGATATGGAATATTCTGAAAAAGATACAAAAAACGGGGTATGATCACCATTTTTATCAGTGACGCCCTGCCCGCCATGGACAGCGGCAAAGACATCCATCTCGTGATGTTATCCGCCAGTTTAGTGATAGCGACGCCATAGTTAAGCCTAATGGTCTCCTCTTTGCTCAGAGAGACCACAACACCAAGATATCGCAGCTCCGAATCACACCACTCCAGAGGGTAGTCCAACGGAAAGCGATGAACTGCTGCAGTGAGCGGGAAGAATTGGGATTTCTGCCAATTGATATGTATCCCAGAGACACCTCCAAAGGCGACAAGCTCTCGCAAAAGTGCGTTAAGATTTGCCTGCGGATCTTTCACATAAAGCGTGACATCATCCGCATACAGAGAGATTCCCACTGGGTGCTGAAAACAATTAAACGCACTCTGTCGGTGCAGTTGGCGAATCCCACAGGCAAGAGGCTCTATGGCAATGGCAAACAGGAGGGGAGAGAGGGGACATCCCTGCCTGGTTCCCCTTGTGATAGGAAACCGGGGGGAGAGCACACCGTTCACGACCACCCTCGCCACCGGGTCAGTGTACAGCAATTTGACCCACGAGATAAAGATCCGAGGAAACCCCATTCTGCATAAGACATCGAGCAGGTAACCCCACTCCACGGAATCAAACGCCTTCGTAGCGTCCAAGAAAACGGCGGCTACCCGGAGCTCCGGAGCTATAGTCGGGATTAGGGAAAAAAGTGTTAGAAGATTATGAGACGTCGCCCGACCAGGCACGAACCCGGATTGATCAGGCAAGACAATAACAGGCATGAGCTCCGAAAGCCGCGCCGCCAACACTTTCGCCAGAATCTTGACATCACAGTTAAGCAATGAAAGAGGCCGATAGGATCCCACGTCCAGGGGGTCCTTACCCGCTTTGAGTAACGAGGTGATAGCAACTTCCCTCATAGACCCCGGCAATTTCCCCACATCAAGGGACTCCTCAAAGACCTCACGGAGAACTGGAGCCATAATATCTACATAACATTTATAAAATTCGGCGGGAAGGCCGTCCAGCCCCGTAGCTTTCCCGTTGTTCAGAGACAGGATGGCGCCTCTAATCTCCCCCTCCTCAAGGGGCCTACCCAGGAACGCCCTGTGATCGTCTGATAGCCAGCAGAGCGCCAAATCATCAAGGAATCGCACATCTCCCGATTGCTGAGTAGAGTACAAGTGGGCGTAGTGGTGGATAAATGTCTCCTGAATCTCCTTTGTGTCTCTACAACGCGTGCCATCCGGCAAGACCAGTTCCAACACGTCCGAACTATACCTCTGATGTCTCGTGAGTGTAGCAAGTACCTTCCCAGGCCTCTCACCCTCGCAGTATCTCCTCGCCGTCCAGTATTTCCCCCTGTGTTTAGCCTCCCTGGCAGCCTCCTCCTCGTACTCTGAAAGCTTACCCCTAAACTGACACATGAGGTCGGGATCAGAACCAGCCTGCAGTCTGCGTTCCAGCTGTCGTAAGTCAGCCTCTAAACCCGCGAGAGTCCGAACAATAGACTTAAGCACCCCACAGCTCTTAGAGATAGTGACCCCCCGAATCGTAACCTTAAATGCCTCCCATATCACCTCCACACTATCTACAGATCCTTTATTCCTTGGAAAGAAAGCTTCCACCTCCTCGCCAAGTTCCGCCTTAAAAACGGGATCCAATAAGGCAGAGGGGAAGAGCCTCCAGGGCGGCCGCGGCCTGTGCAGCCCGGGGACCGAAAACACAACTTTAACCGGGCAATGATCAGAGTACGTTCTGGCTAGGTGTATCACCTCCCGCAACCCTGCTGCCAGTCCTCTGGAGAGGAAGACATAGTCCAGTCTCGCCCAGGAGCGAGCCTGTGCAGTGAAGTGTGTGCCCTCTCTATCCGTCGGGTGAGCATACCTCCAGCTATCAATCAGGCCTGCTTCCTCCACAATACCCCGCAAGACATCCCTGGCTTGTGTATTGTACTGAGGACTCCCCTCCGATCTGTCCTCCAGAGCCTGAACCGCTAAATTGAAATTCCCCCCCCCATACAATATGTGAGGCTTCCACAGCAAGAACATGACCCCAAAGTGTAAGAAAAAAAGCAGGTGTATCAATGTTAGGTGCATAACAATTCACAAAGAGCACAGTGACCTGCCCAAGCCTCCCCCACAATAACACATACCTCCCTTCAGGGTCCACATGTTACCCCAACTCTTGAAAGTAGAGCGACTTCTTGATAAGTGTAACAGCCCCACGAGCATACGAGGAGTACGATGCAAATTTCCTCACTGCAGCCCACCTCCCTCCAAACGTAGGAGCAGGCTCCCGCCGCAGATGCGTTTCCTGCAGGAAAGCTATTTGTATTGCATGTCTATCTAAATAGTGTAGTACATTCCGACATTTCCTGGCATCATTAAGCCCACGCACATTCCAAGACAAGATCGATATCTTATCCACAGCATCAATCGACATCACCCGTGATCAAGGTGCAACAGGGCATACGCAAGCAGTGCACCATCCCATTCTCTCAAAAGTGCACGATGCAACGCTGCAGCAGTCAGGGTCCCCGAGTCAAGACAGTGGAGCGACCCCGCTGCAAGTACCATCCCCTCTGCATACCGCACACCACATACATCCTCGCTGTCTTCCCTCCACAGAACCAACCCCCCCTCTCCCCAATACAAAGAACAACCGTGCAACAGGCACGCGACACATCCCAAGAACAACGTGCGTCCAGCACAATCAACCAGTGAAAGATAAACTGCTAGCGCAGTCCCCCCTCCCCCCGCCCACCTGACCAACCCCGAACTGTCAGGACCCACTTCCACCCCCCCCCTCACAACATTCAACCAACCATCCATCCAGAAGATCAGTCGTACAAAGAAACTCAATAATGGTGGGGTATTCCCGGTGGGGTGCATACCAGAGGTGCACAGTACCACCCCCGCACGCTAAGTCGACCCTCCAACCGGAGGGCGAAGGACCGACTCGGGAGCAGTGCGGGAGTGGTTGCCCGGAGCAACGTATTACCATCAACCATCGCTCCCATGCCAACCTCAAATAGCAGACTCACGAATCAGACCGGTGATCCACACATCTGCCCTCAACAGTACAAGCCCGGGTGAAAAAAAAGAAGAAACCCCCAGCCATCAATGGCATCACCACAAGTGACAGTGCAAAGCGTGTACCACAGCCGTCCTGCCACTAGAAACCCATTCAGCTGTCCTCCTCCTCTCCCGCCGAGCGGTGGCCATCCTGCCTCTCGTCGTCCTGCCGACCAGCATCCGCCCGCTCCCTCCGGAGGCGCTTCACAAAGTCCTCAGCCAGTTGCGGATTCGTGAAGAAAGTCTGCTTCGCCTGATGAGTCACCCTCAGTTTCGCAGGGTACAACAAAGCGTAGTCCACTTGCAGTTCTCTAAGTTTTTTCTTGACCGCCAGGAATTTGCGTCTCTGCTCCTGTACCATTGGAGTGAAATCCGGATATATAGTGAAAGTGACCCCCTCAAAGGAGAGCGAGCGGGTAGTGCGAGCCGCACGTAGAGCCGCATCCCGATCCCGATAGTTCAGGAGGCGCGCAATGATAGGACGCGGTGCGGCGCCTGTGGCCGGCCGCGGCCCAAGGGATCGGTGTGCACGCTCCACAATAAATTGCGTGGAGAATGCTTCCGCTCCAATTGCACCAGCCAGTAGTCTTTCCACATACGTCTCCATCTTCCCCACATTTGTCGTCTCCGGCACGCCTACCACGCGTGTTATTGCGCCGACTTCTCGCCTCCAACTCCTCATTCTTAGCGGCGATGACTCGTAGGATATTGTCCATCCTTGCCAACTGAGTGGTATGGGTGGCCGCAGTGTCGTCATGGTCCGAGATGCGCTGCTCCGCCGTAGTCAGGCGTTCCTCATGGACATCAAGTTTTTGCACCACTGCGTCCATGCGCGAGGATAATTTGTCCACTTTATCCACAATGGTGGCGAAGCCTTGCCGCATTTCCTGCATCATCTGTTGGAAATCCGGGGTGCTGGGTTGCAGGCTAGCATCAGCGGCCGGTGGGGGGGGGGATCGCGAGCTTCCCGCCTCCTGCACCAAGCGAGCGCCCCTCCTAGAAGCTGCAGTGTCAAATGAGAGCTTTGGCTGCTTATTGTCCGGTTTACCCATGATTAAACACACACAGTTCACAGTAGTTCTCACCGCAACGTGTAGGGAAAGGCGAGGGAACCCCCAGGTACAGATCAACAGTTACCAGTCAGTGTTGTACACTCAAAAGAGCACGGAGCACCTCAAGGTCCAAAATTGGGGTGTATGGTCCACATATGCATGCAGCGCCGACAGCTCCCACCACCAGACACAGCCTGCAACCACTTCCGAGGAGACAGAGGGGAGCCACTATGATAACAGACGAAAAAAGCACCTCAGCGGCCCAGCACAGCACACCATAGAGCAGAGATGGTAACGCCGTGCACTAAGTGCGACAGGAATAGTGCACAGGCACCTGCATCGACACCGTCCCCCAGTGATCAGGGCAGCACAGACCCGGTGTTGTGTGGGATGTGATGTGCAGTAGGAGGCAGCCATAAACCAGCTATTCAAATAGGCCTGGCGTCATGAGAGTCACTGAAGCACCTCGCCGCTGCAACCAGCACTGTAAGCTCCGCCATGTAAGAACCGCCGTATTGAAAATGGCGCCAAGCGGTGCAAAAGGCGATTTCCCTGCTGCGTGGCCAGCAATCACTTCCAGTAGTCGCCTCCCCCACCACAGTTCACCACCATCCGTACCTGCCAGTGTCCGGGCGGTCAAGGAAGCACCTCATGTGGGGGCACGAGCAGGCGCGGACGCCCGCCACTCCCTCCCGAGTAACGGCAGCCGCTTGAGTCAGGGGGGAGACCGGCACCCCCGGCGCAGCCCCTCCGCCGTAGTCAAAGGCGATACCTGCAGCGAAATTGCATCCACAGCTCCGCCGGTCACGAATCACACGCACAGCCGCCGGCCGCGTCCAGGCGGGAAGCAGCGGAGAGTCTCTGAGGGGGGAGGGGATCGGGCCTCCACCCCACGCATGCAGCAGCGGACCAGAGTAGGCTGAGACGCCGGGCCGCAGATCGCCTTCCGTCCAGGGCGTCCAGCGGTGAAACTCCCGGGACCCGTAACTCCGGCTAGAAACCTCCGATCAGCCCAGGAGGTGGACCGAGTGTGGTCAGTGGCCAGCCAATGCAAGATCCAGGGTCAGGGCAGGGAATGGTGATGAGTAAAAGGATAATTAGACGGATGAGAGCTCCGGGCTGCAGGAGCCTCACGATAGTGCGGCCATGCTGCAGTGCGCCCTCTAGCGCCCCTTCAGCAGGCTGTATCATTGCCCCCTTTTCAGTCTGTGTTTTCTCTTGTTCCACATGGGGTGCCACGGGGCTGGGCAATTAGCCCTATCCTCTTCAACCTTTATTTAAGACCTCTGATCATGCTCATCAAATCTTATAACATCAAGATAATAAACTATGCGGATGATACGCAGCTGATTCTCTCCTTTGAGGGAGAAGATTCGACCTCGGTGGATGTATTCCACAATTGTCTGCGGGACATGTCACGTTGGCTGAGGGTTAATTCCCTTCAGTTCAACGCTGGGAAGACGGAGGTGCTTTTTTGCGCTGGGAATAAGATCCCCCGCCCCTTTCCTGAGAATTTCTGGCCTCCTGAGACTGCGACTAAAGTGCGGCCTGTGGAATCTGTCCGCAACTTAGGGGTCATGCTTGATCATAAACTTAGCATGGAGACTCATGTAGCGAAGACGACTCCCTGCTGCTTTGCTATTCTGTGGTCTCTGCGGAAGATCCTGCCTTTACTTCCATGTAAGGCGCGCGCCCAAGTGGTCAGGTGTACGATTCTTAGTAGGTTGGACTATTGTAATGCCTACTACTGAAGTCTCCTGGCTTCTTGCTGGATAGGCTCCAAAGAATGCAATCAGCGGCTGCGAGGTTGGCTTTGGGGCTCTCCAGAAGAGCACATGCGCCGGCAGCCTTGGCGGAACTTCACTGGCTCCCCCTGCGAGACAGAGGGTACAATTCAAGGCCCTCTGTCTGGTTTTTAAAGCTCTCCATGGAATAGGCCCTCTGTCTCTGCAATCTAAATTTGCCTGGCATGCTCCGATCAGATTGCTTCGCTCTTCATCGGCTAGACTGGTGAAAGTGCCTCGGTTTAGGAAGGTTAGATCGGGGGGCAGATCCTTTGAGGTGGCAGCGGCCAAATTATGGATTCTGCTCCCGTACGAGATCAGGCACACTAAGGAGCTTCTTCCCTTTAGGAAAAGGGTTAAAACCTGGTTGTTTCCCAAGTAACGCAGTTTGATCAACCTGCTTGACACTCTTCTGCTCTTTTTTGAGTTATCAACGCCAGGATGCCTGCAAGGTGACAGTGCGCTTTACAAGACTAACAAATAAATAATAACAAACAAATAGTTATTTATATAGGAATACCAGAAACCCACATTTTTGAGGCACTGATGGGGTACTATGCACCACAGTTGTGCTCCTCTGTATTTTAGCTGTATTGGAAACTAGTGCTGGAATATACATATAGTAGATTTACATTAAGGACAGTCCACTTATTTAGAATGAAACCTGTCTGATCATTTCCCCTCTGTGTTTGGTCGTGCATGCCTTATTTTTGTTTTATTTTATTAGGTTTCATAAAGCCCAAAGTTGGCCCAGTGGCGTTAGAGCACTTTGCAAGAGCACAAGATTAGAGTACAATTTTTTTGGTACTGGGAAATTAAGTGATTTGCCTAAAATTACAGGATGTTGAGCCAGGACTCGAACCTTGTTCACCAGTTCCAAGATCGGCCGCTCTATCCTTTCGGCCCCATCACTTCCCTCCATTTTAACAAAAAAGTCCGCTTTTGTAATATTTTATAATTGAGGGATGTAAACTAGTTAAGGAAAGGTTAATATGAGTTATGCACTAAGATGATGGCATCAGAGAACACATTTTAATACACAAGTTCAGACATTGAAAATTAAAAAAAATATTGCAAGACCTGCGTGTCTAGTGAGTTAAGTAATCTACTCTAACTGTAATGTGCTTAACCAATAAATTGGTCTCGTTGTGAGATTCTAGGCAACATTTTATTTCAGAGTGCTTTTTTATCTACATTATAACATACGGAAGCACCCTCAAAGGCGAGTTCGGCATGTCTGTTGTACAAAAGCCTTTTTCTTGATTTAATAGGCTAAACATTTGCTCCATACAAAATAATCTAGCCCATGTATTGGGTACAGATGACCCCTGTTAGTTCACTGATAGCATTCTCATCAGGGCAGGAATGTTCTCAGTTCATGTTTAAAAACTCTCACTTTTAATATATATATTGCTAAAGTATGATGTGGTAGCACACTGCCATTTACAGACAGCACATTTTTTATTGAAATTGCCACAAACCTTACCACTGGGATGCAGTTTTGCAACAGCACATGGCATAATTAACCTCCACTATATACCATTCAACACCCCAAAAGACCATTCCACATAATTACACACCATCACACCCACTCCACATAATTCCAATAGGCTCAATGCCATATAATTACTATCCACATATTTCAACTGTATACCATGCCACATAATTCCACTACACAAATCCACTACACCCCAAACCACACAATTCCACAACTAACAATTCCAATCCAACTCACATAATTCCACTACGCACCACATACATACCCTATACAATACATGGGTAAAGGACATTATCATTTACAACGCTGATTGGTCTAACTCAAGCAAATGCAAGAGCTATTGCATTCCTTTTTAGATCACAAAATTAAAAAAGGCGCCCTCGTCATTTCACGTGGTAATGCATGCATGAGCCTACAAAATAATGTGGCCAGTCTTGTTTATTATAACTTTTCAAACTGCTGCTCTACAACATAGCTTAAAACAAAGGCCAAACCAAAACTTCTGCATAAGCACTTATAAGGCCCCAAAGGCGAAACCTATTGGCTATGCTTGTGAGGCAGAAGTTATCCTCCCTTTCACCGGAATATATAGGTAATTCTTGAAATTGAGGTAACGGGTTTTTAGGAACCCGTTTGGTGCCAGGGGATAACACCCGAAGACCTCTGAGTTCTCCCTGTTCCGGACCACAGAAACACGGAGTCTTCTAGTCGAGTCAGAGATCGAGTTTTATTGATAGCTACCAAGTAACAGGTGTCCTAGAAGCACGACAAACACGGGTCATGTGTTCTCAGGAGACTGTTTGTTTTTACAGAAACAGCCTTCTCCTTATATACAGAAATAATAGCTGCGAGCGAGAATTCTTGAGTTTATGATATGGCTATACACATATTTCTACAATAATACAAAAGAGCGAAGTCATGTAGGCAAGCCCGTATTTTAGATGTCCAATGTGTGATAGATTACTCTGTCAAGCCCGGAACTCCCATCAGATATCGATGAAACCCCAATAAAGGAAGGCACCTCCTAGTCATAAAACTGGCCATAAACAGGGAACAGGACAGGTGTGTGTTTGTAGAAAGCATGGTTTGTATGTAGTGAATGGTTTGAGGAATGTTATGTATCGATGCTATCGCATTTGGCCACTGGGCGAGGGGCTGCCCAGACAGGTTTGGCTAAAGGCAATGGAGTCGGTTGGGATAGGTCAGGGGGAAGTCAGTGAAGGAGGACGTGTCCTTTTAGATCAAGCTCGACCTTTAATTGACTTATCATGAGGGCAAGACGTAAGATGGATGCCGTTCACAAAATGGAGTCTAAGGGGTCGGGACGGAAACTACGATTTGGGGGTGTTAGCGACCCTCGATTATGACGCAAATGCATGGGAATGATGCCCTAATCATTATCGGTTCGCTGACACCAAATTCGTCATGGTACGTTGATATTTTGTGACACGGGTATTGGACCTCGTTATCGGGATGACGACAGGGTCCAGATTTTCAGAACCACAGACCCTCCTTTTGCCCTTATGTAAGGCAATAATTATTAATCGGAGTCCAAATCCGTATGAAGGAATTCGTGGAGATGCTGCTGTAACATCATTCTGTTGCTCAGTTTGTCTCTTGACACAGGCTTCCGTACACATGACGTAGCACAGAGGCCACATAGTGCAGGAGCGCACTGTATACACAGGCAGAACATAAACAGAAGTGCTAAGATCATCCCAATGAAGATCAGTGTTTTCCATCCCCATGTAGCAATCAGTTCCCAGAACCACCCTAGTAAGGACCAATCTCCTTTTTCCACGTGGAGGGAATCAGATATTTCGTGTAGTTTAGAGATGGCTTGGTACACTGTCGGTGCGTTATCAGGGATGAAAATGCAACAACTGGATTGGATCACTCTACACACACCACCACGATCGGCGAGTATGATATCTAGGGCAACTCGGTTCTGAAGGGTCATAAGTCGATCCGACTGAAGTTCGGTCGTCAAATTTCCAAGGGCTCCGGCCGTTGTAGTCACGGCGGATTCAACTATCCTCGATAACTGGCGAATATTCCTGCTGTTTACCATAGGCCCCCAAAATGGCAGAAAACCCTTTGCGAAGTCAGCGAATTCCTGACCCGCGGTGTCGTCTTTACTCACGACACCTCTAGCTGTCCTTGTCCGATGGTAATCTGCTCTGGCCGTGTAAGTGGGAGGCAGCAGAAATGAGATAAAGCATGTACCTGAGAAGTCAGGGGGCAACCACGTGTAAGCTTGGTCATGGCAGACGAAGTACGTGCCTTTGGCTGCTAATAATATAGGGGAAGTTCGGGAAGCGAACACATATGTTTCCGCGCATTTACTCTTTCCTAATTGAGCTTTGGGATCCCTACCGATACCCTGTAAACATAAGTGACCTCGGTTGGGTACTATCCAAACTGGGCGGGATTTCTTTGCTGTCTGGCTCTTACTCAAGTAAACCCCATATTTGGTTACGTTCCAACGAGTGTACGGAGTGAGTTCATCTTTGGGAATCGTAAGATAGGTGTCGAACTCTCTACTCATATTTCTTATCCCTGCTATTAGTGCCTTGTTACTGGAATCACTTTCAGTAGAACGTGTCGGGTATTTTTCTAGGGCGAATAGGAACATGGTCTGGAAAGCCCACAGAGAACCATAATAACTGAAAGGCAGGATGAAATATGGGATACCCTTATCCGTCGTGTGTGGCATGAGTCCACATATCCAACAGTTCGATGTGTTCATGATGGACTGGTGTTGGTGTAGGAGTTGAATAAATGAGTTATTTACAAATTCGAGTCTTCTGGCAGATTCGTGTTCAGGTAGAGGGTGAAAGTAGTGTGGAGAGATAGTAGGAGGAGGCTGTGGCCGGGTGTCATTTGAAAAGGTAACTCGGAATACGAATAGAGTATAACCAGTCAAAAACATCGTTATGCTACACAACATTAAAATACATGTTATCAGAAACTTTCTTTTGGCCAGTATAGTGCATAATTGTCTTTCAAAGTTTGGGAGTCTGGTAGGTCTCTTTACCCTAGGAAACTCCATCCTCTAGTTGCTGCCCGCGGTGGTAGGTTGGTTCTGCCAGGGGGTGCGCTCTGTTCAGTCCGGGGTAACTCCCGTGGACCAACCAGAACCGTGGACCTAAAACTTCCCAGTTGCACTCCCCAGACTTCAACCGCGACCCTAGCAGCAGAACCGGATGGCGGTTCGAAAATCAAAGATGAGCAAGTTTCCTGAGAGTGAGAGAGCTGAAAAATCAAAAATAGTTCTTGGGGGAAGGGAAAATCACATTCGTTTGTGTGTTTTTTATTAGTCTCTTTGTCTTGACCTTAGATTATACTGTTCTTTCCCAGGTACGGTGTGGTCTTCAAACAATGTCTCAGGTTCGGTAGTGTCCAACTGCATAGACTGTGGCACAAATCCTTGTAAAATACGATCACTCTCCTTTTCGGTACCAGTTTCTTTTAAACGTGCATCGCTGAAAGGGATGAAGCGAGGTACGGATTCTGTCTCGGAGTCGGCAATTCCTTCGTTGACCCACCGGTCGTATGGAAGGGGCAGAGGGACCCGTTTACAATGGGTCCCGTGCACCCAGTTCTTTTTGCCGTCCACCCGAACCGCTGACCTCGTGGAAAGAAGTACCAGGTAAGGTCCGGTCCACCTCGGCTGTCCGTTGTTGGTGCGCTGGAAGTTCCGCACCAAGACCCACGTGCCGGGTGTGATGGAGTGACCTGGATCGTCAGAGGCTGGTGGAGAGGAACTGTGAACCTGTTGGTGTAAAACACGCAATTTAGTTGTCAATTCGCACACAGTTTCTGACCACATTCTCTGCATATTTCGGGATGTTGCTATTTTGCCATACTGGGGCCAATACTTTACAGATTCCTCTCGAACTGATGTGTGCAAATCCGTGAGCCATTGTTACTACTGCAAGTACATAGGCGTTAGGCAATAACCATCGCTGGTGTTCTGACAATTCGACCCAACAACCATTCGTATCTAATCTACCCTTACTTTCTCTCCATTCATTCACTTCTTTCTCAGTTGCCTCGGCTTGTATAGATTTCACGCTTTCAATGGTGTCCTCACACATTCCTACATCAGTAATCCATCTAGCGGGACCTACAACATACATCCGACTCATTGTGTTCCTTGCAGTCTCTTTCGCAACCTCGTCTGCAAATGCATTCCCGCGGCCAACATCATCCTGAATCTTTTTGTGTGCACTACATTTTATAATGGCGACTTGTAGTGGCAAGGTCAGTGACTGGAGGAGCTCATTAACTAGCTGACCATGTTGTATCTTTGCACCATGTGACGTAAGAAACCCACGTTCACGCCACAATCTCCCAAAACTGTGAGCCACACCAAAGGCGTATTGGCTGTCAGTGTACACATTCACTCGCTTTCCTTTTGCTAACACACATGCTCTGGTAAGCGCAATTAGCTCTGCAGCTTGTGCAGAATTATGGGAAATGCGCGCAGTCTCTATAATGGTGTGTAATGTCGTTACGGCATATGCTGCAGTCGTATCACCATTCGGCAGCTTGAAACATGAACCATCAACCCATAAAGTATCATTGCATTCAGGAAGGGGAGTGTCCTGTAAGTCTACTCTCCCTTTTGTCTCTTCTTCTGTCCTAAAGCAGCAGTCATGTTTATCAATCTCGTCTGTTCCTGTCGGAATGGGTAATAACGTTGCGGGATTCAGTGTATCGCACCTCTTTATGTGGATGTGACTTGCTAGCAACGTAAGTTCGTAACTGGATAGTCGAGCGCTAGTAAGGTGTTGTGTCTTCGTCCTGTTTAGTAAAATGTCTACTGCATGCGGAACCATAACAATCAGAGTATTATTCATGACTAATCCAGCGGACTGTCGGATGCAGACAGCTGCTGCGGCGGTAGCCCTCAGACAACTTGGTAGGGCTTTAGCCACAGGGTCTAGAGTTGCCGAAAAATACGCGCATGGGCGCTGTCTGTCCCCAAAATGTTGTGTTAAAACTGATAATGCACAACCTTCCTTCTCGTGGACATATAATGTAAAAGGCTTACTGTAGTTGGGGTTTCCCAACACAGGAGCCGAACATAATGCATCACGCAACTTGTGAAAACTCGTCCGGCAATCTTCAGACCAAGGCATATGATTTGGCGTGTCTTTACAGAGTAGTGCCAGCAAGGGTTTAGCTAGTAGTGAGAAATTCGGTATCCATTGTCTACAGTACGATGTAATGCCCAAGAAGGCTCGAACCTCTCTCTGTGTCCTTGGGGCACTTAGTTCTGCGATTGCCTGTATTCTTTCTGGTGTCAGTCTCCTTCCCTCCTTCGACAAGATGTGACCTAAGTAGGTTACTTCTTGTCGGCAAAATTGTAGTTTGGAAAGAGAGACTTTGTGCTTCATGTCACATAAGTGATGCAATAATCATAACATAGCTTTCTTGCAAATCTCTTCAGTGTCTGCAGCGATCAGTAGATCGTCTACATACTGAATCAGAGTTGAGCCATTCGGTAGAACAATCGTGTCTAGTTGTGTTTTCAGGGCCTGACTGAATATTGAAGGGCTTTCGCAGTAGCCTTGAGGAGCGCACTTGAAGCGGAAGCTTCGTCCTCCTAAATTAAATCCGAAAATATCTCTACTCTCCTCAGCAATCGGGATACTGAAGAAAGCGTTCTTCAGGTCAATCACCGAGAACCAATTTGCTGAAGCTGGAACCATCGTCAATAAAGCAGTAATGTCGGGGACAACTGGAAACTGCGGGATAACTATCTTGTTCACTTCTCTGAGGTCGATCACGAACCTATACACAGGGGGTTGTGAAGGATCAGTACGTTTTAAGACGGGCAAAACTGGACTGTTACAAACATTTCCTGTTGTTTCTTCGATGACGTCTTTATCAATCAGGTCATAAACAATCGTCAATAACGCCTTTTCACATTCGCTAGATATTTTGTATTGGGGAATACGTGGCAACCTAATGTTGGCTTTCAACGGTATGACATACGGTGCTATCTCCAAACGACCTACATCATTAGAACCGTTTGCCCAGAGTGCATCAGGAAGACACGACAATTCAGTTGCAATATTTTCTTTCGTCACATACATTGGAGAAATGACTTTCTTATCGAAAGTAAGTTGTACTCCTAATGGTGAACAGTACAAAGTCGCATATAACCTTTTTAGCAAATCCAATCCTAACAAATTTTCACCACAACCTGTTGTAAGAATGAGGGGTGCCTCTAATTCGCATGGGCCAATAGAAAGAGATACAGGACTGGAGATCGGGTTTCTAACAGGGGCGCCAGAGAAACCTACTGAGACATTCATTTTGCCAGACAAAGGTGCGCCAGGAAGTTTTGAGTGCATGATAGAACTTTTTGTAGCACCAGTATCCAGCAGAAATGGCTCTGACACTCCTGAGGCTATTACCTCGACATAAGGTCCATTCTGATCTACTGGAACTGAAACAACTCCCTCTCTTTGTCCATGGCTGTCCTAGCAATCGTTACCCTCGTATTCATGTTCGGTGTAATAGTCGTCAGCATAGTACTGAGCTGACCTGGTCGACGCATTATTTTGTTGGTCGAAGCTGTTCATTGAATTCTGAGGCGTAAAAGAAGTTGTATTCTGCGTGGAATTTCCACGGCCCCTACCTCTAGGGGCATGTTGAACACCTCTTCCCCTTACACCCGAAGCACCGCTCAAACATCGCGCAAGAGCCGGACAATTACTTTTAAAGTGACCCTCTTCCTTGCAATATGCACATTGATTCGGGCCATAAGCAATACACTGGTGGGAAAACTCGTTTCCTTGCGCGTTTCTCGAATACTGATGTTGCGGTTGATAACTGGGCTGACTAGCCGTGCGAGGCGGATAGGCTTGCTGGAGAAGAACTTTAGTTTTTAAATCTTTTGTCTTTCTGTCTACTTTATCTAGCTCGTCTTTGCGCCTATTTTCATAGTACTGGGCCGTAGCTAAAATTTGAGCTGACGTAGAGACAGCCCAAGCACTCTCTGAGTCTTTCAATTTATTACATAGTTCAGGGATTAAATTATGTACGAACTTGTCTACAAACAATCTTTGGCCACCCTCGGTAGCCATATCCTGACCACTATGATCGGTGAAAGTCTCCTCGAATCTTGTGAAAAAGTCAGACACATTCTCATCTTTCTTCTGCTTGCATGCAGATAGCTTGTCCCAGTTCACGCGTACTTCAGGCATTATTGTTTTCATGTATGCAATAATTCTACCGGGAAGTTCAGCTATTAACGGCTCAGGTTTAGAACCACCAATTTGTCTAGCATCTATAGCGGCAATGTTCGCCCATGAGTCACCTAGTTCTTGGGCATGGTTCGTATGGCGTATTTTGCTCCATAGAGGATGTGAGACAACGTTCCCAAACAGCATGTCTATGTCCGCTAAATTAATTATACATGAGCTTGCAGTTTGCGATAGTTCCTTATAATACCGAGTCGGGTTTTTACGAGGATCAGGCAATGTCTGCTTGAGCGCCAAGACTTCGGATCTTTTCCAGGGGACATGTACCCATACACGCTGGAAATGAGGCAGAATTTGCGGTACTACATTTGCATCGCCTTCCCTCCAAACCGGAGGAACCTCTCTCATGGGGTACTGTCTCGCTCTTTTCCTATCTGATACGTCGTCTTCGTACAATGATCTAGAGACGTTTCCTTTACTCCTATAAGAGAGTAATAACTCTATCGCTTTCTCAACATCTCTGCCTGTAATCATGCCTTCGTGGAACTTAAAGCGTGTACGCCATAGTTTGTTCATTGTGTATGTGGGATCATTTGTCTCCAAATCTTCGCCCAGATATACACACATTTCTTCGAATACGTATCTCTGAGTGGGTGCATTCCATTGACGGAAAACTTCCATAACAGACTGAACATCATATCTAACAGTATCCGTAATCCATTTACGGGCTAGTTCATTTAGCACTTTTCTTTCCTCGTAATCAGGCAGTTGACTACGTAACTGTCTATCTTCTGTTTTAGGGGTCGTCTTAGGCGACCCGAAGAAAGGTGAAAGCAGACCAGTGACGGTACCTGTCACTCTTTGTCTAATAGAAGGAAAGCTTGCGGAGGAGCAAGTGCATTGGAAAAAATAGGCTGAGGCAAAGAAGAAGTAGGGGCAATAGTAGAGGAGATTGAAGTAGTAGCAGACGCGGTATCATAGACAATAGCTGGAGCTGTAGGCAAAGTCGTAGAAGTAGATGGAGTAGGTAGCATAGATGGCGGCCCTTGAGAAGGCTGCGCCGGAGAAGTAGGAACCAGCTGAACAGTAGCTGGCGTGTGTGCAAAAGCTGTGTTTCGTGCGCCGGGGCGTGGTATAGAAAAACGCTTTGGCGTTGTAGTAGCGTCTAACGCATAAGGTGGAGGTGAGCTTAATAAGTGGGACATTAATGGATCTTTCTCGGATCTTTCCTCTTGACCTTGTCCCTTATTTGGTAACATCGGGTAGGATTTATCTACTGCTAGTTTCTTGCTCCTAAGTATTTGTTCGCTTTCTTGCTCTTCCTCGTTATCCCTGTATGCAACGGCAGCTTGCACCATCGACATACCTCTTTTATTCTTTTTCGCTAACTTTATTTCTTTCTGTTTGGCTTCTTTGCGCCATAAGCGAAAAGAGTCAAACATCGCCGGCCGGGCTTTTCTCTTAAATAATCTGACCTCTAGGTTATCTAATATTTCTGAGTCGAAACTACCATATTGGGGCCATTTTAAAACACCATCCTTGCGGGTGTATTTTATCCACACTTCATTATATGTGATAGGGCCTACGCCGTGCTTTACGTAGAGCTCATATGTTGGAGTTCCAATCGGAGGAACCGGACAGGAATCCTCTAATCGGGAGTCCTTACTATAACCAAGACAAAACAAGTTTCCAAGTCTGCTAAAACCAGGCATCTTTGCTCACTAGTCTAGCTTCAAACTTCAAAGGATTATCAATTACGATATTTCTCGTGAAAACACAAGTCCTTCGGCTTTGGGGCTTGCAAGTACCAAATCAAGGCGTATCTCAAGGATACCAAAAACTAAGGACAAACTAAGGACTGGGAGACGCTCCACTTATACTTAACTGAAGTATTTGAAGATCGGTGACGTCGCTAGAAGACTAGTCTATCGTTTCGCTCTACCAAGGATCACTGGGTCCAAAACAAGGCGATAGTCAGGGCAGCAGTCCTTCGTAGCCGTCGGGACGCGGGGAACCTCGCAGCAAAGACCTTCGGAACCACGTCGACATACAGGGGTCGCTGAAGTGGCTGGCCGTCCTCTGGAATTTTCACACGAAGCTCCTCACGAACATCTGGCTTGGACCGTCGCCGCTTGATACCGCCCCGAGTTGGGCGCCAACTGAGGTAACGGGTTTTTAGGAACCCGTTTGGTGCCAGGGGATAACACCCGAAGACCTCTGAGTTCTCCCTGTTCCGGACCACAGAAACACGGAGTCTTCTAGTCGAGTCAGAGATCGAGTTTTATTGATAGCTACCAAGTAACAGGTGTCCTAGAAGCACGACAAACACGGGTCATGTGTTCTCAGGAGACTGTTCGTTTTTACAGAAACAGCCTTCTCCTTATATACAGAAATAATAGCTGCGAGCGAGAATTCTTGAGTTTATGATATGGCTATACACATATTTCTACAATAATACAAAAGAGCGAAGTCATGTAGGCAAGCCCGTATTTTAGATGTCCAATGTGTGATAGATTACTCTGTCAAGCCCGGAACTCCCAACAGATATCGATGAAACCCCAATAAAGGAAGGCACCTCCTAGTCATAAAACTGGCCATAAACAGGGAACAGGACAGGTGTGTGTTTGTAGAAAGCATGGTTTGTATGTAGTGAATGGTTTGAGGAATGTTATGTATCGATGCTATCGCATTTGGCCACTGGGCGAGGGGCTGCCCAGACAGGTTTGGCTAAAGGCAATGGAGTCGGTTGGGATAGGTCAGGGGGAAGTCAGGGAAGGAGGACGTGTCCTTTTAGATCAAGCTCGACCTTTAATTGACTTATCATGAATGCAAGACGTACGATGGATGCCGTTCACAAAATGGAGTCTAAGGGGTCGGGACGGAAACTACGATTTGGGGGTGTTAGCGACCCTCGATTATGACGCAAATGCATGGGAATGATGCCCTAATCATTATCGGTTCGCTGACACCAAATTCGTCATGGTACGTTGATATTTTTTGACACGGGTATTGGACCTCGTTATCGGGATGACGACAGGGTCCAGATTTTCAGAACCACAAAATGAACATTATACACAAGGGATAGTTTTTAAGAAGCATAAATATTATTTAATTAGATGATTGATATTTGTTATGTAAATTATGTAATATTGATATATTTTCATTATATGATATTTGTGGACTGTTATGTTTGTATGGGTGTAGGGTGGGAAGTTAATTATGTAATAATGAACTAACATTTAATTTTTTTTAGTTAAATATATTAATCAATTTTAATTATGTAATTTATGTAATATTTATTTCACTTATATTTTAGTTGTGAACTGCTAAGATTGTAGGTGTCTAGGGTGAAAAGGTAATAAGTTAATATATAACTAATTATTATGTAGTATTTGTAAATTCGTTTTTTTATTTAATTGTGAAAATTTTAAATATGGGATACTAATTTATTTTATTTATATTTTAGTTGGCTGTTACATATGTAGGGTTGTAGGCTGGGACGTTTCTTAAATGATTCTTAATTGTTAGGTTTGTAGGGGTGGGAAGTTCTTTATCAATAATTGAGTAATTATTATTAGTTGATAATATTATTGAATATTAATTATGAATGTATTTTTTATTTTTATTAAATATACACACACACCGAAATATATATATATATATTTGTGTTAATTAATGATTTTTATATTTTTTCTATATTCATGGTGTTACTTACATATGTTTAAAGGGAAGTACTTTCCCTACCCTTGTTTAGACTACAGTAGAAATAGTAAAACTAACCTCTTTGCAATTCAACACTTTTTCCTACTGTTGTGCAGTTCAGAGTCGGAATGTCACCTCTCCGATATCAAATAGTTTGCCTACTGCTGAACAGAATTGAGTGGGAATAGTAAATATTTACTCCTCCAAAGTCTAACACTATCCCTATTGATGTGCTGTTTGGAATGGGAATAGTTAAGATTACCCAAGTCCAACACTTTCCCTGCCATTACATAAACTAGTGTGGAAATAGTATATTTGATAGTCTTAGGCCCTAATAGTTTCCATAATGTTGATTAAATTGAGTGAATAGTAATAATTGTTTTATATTTTAAATTTTTTATAAGTGTATTTTAATTTGTATAGTATTTTTTGTAAATGCGTTTTTTGTATTTTTTATATTTAAATTATTTACTTCAAATAAAGGTATTTTTTCTTTTTTTTTTTTATATACCTAATGTTCTCAGAAGAAACGGCTTGGTTTTTCTTGAACGGACCCCTCCCTCTGTAGAGGCTGATCATCTTTCCAGGCTGGTGCAGATTGGTAGCTCAGTTGGAGCTTTTTCATGGTCAAGCCCCCTGCAAGTTCGTAATTTCGGCTGAACCCGCTTGCAGTTTTCTGCGTGACCTCGTTGGGTCGGACGATTCGGAGGGAAGTCAGTTACTCTTGCAGTAAGTCAGGAACCTACTCGGAACTTTAAAGCAGGTAGGGAGGTGCTACAGGTTGCGTGGTGTGCATTTGTGACAGTACGAATACTGTGGAATAAGTGACATTTAAATTCAAATTAACATCAGTGCAACGTCGGATGAAAACGCTAAGGGAGAGAGAGAAGGCAGCTGACGAGTTATTTCTGAACTTGCCTGTGGTTTCAGAAAGCAAAAAAAAGACACCCAGTCAAAAAGAACCAAATACAGATGTCAGAAGCCTGCGTCTCGTGTGTCCATTAATCAAATATGCCAGGATTGATAGAGAATTCAACATCAAGGAAATAGCACGAATATAGGGTGAAATTCATTTGCTTATTACACCAAACAACAAAGAATTTGTGGATAAATACACAAAAGATATGCAAGACGGACTTAAGAAGCAAGAGGAGACAATTAAAGCTAGGAACGTGTGGAAATTTGCCAGAGATAAAAACGGTTACGAGCAGGGGCAGGTTTTCACTTTCGCTCAAAAATATGATTTTGTCAAGAAACAGAGTGATAACCAAATCCAACTGGCATCAATAGTTGCGATCAAGCGATGGCTTCTGCCTCTGATGTAAGCACGCTCCCCAGCGACACAGAATCCGACCTCAGCAGCAATGCAGACAGTACATATGGGCCAGCATTGGGGCGCCTATCTCATGCAGAGGAAATGGATTTTATCTGCGAACAGAGGAAGCAATCATTACGACCGCGGAACACACAGGGGCAGCAATCAATAAACAAGCATTGAAAATGCAATAGGTCTCGCAATAGAAGAGTTTAACATTTTTCGTTTTGCAAATGGATGAGTGGCGTTGCGTGGATGAGTGGCGTTGCGTGGATGAGTGGCGTTGCGTGGATGAGTGGCGTTGTTTGTGTGAGTGGTGTTGTTTGTGTGAGTGGCGTTGCGTGTGTGAGTGGCGTTGCGTGTGTGAGTGGCGTTGCGTGTGTGAGTGGCGTTGCGTGTGTGAGTGGCGCTGTTGTTTGAGTGGCGCTGTTGTTTCAGTGGCGTTGCGTGTGTGAGTGGCGTTGCATGTGTGAGTGGCGTTGCGTGGTTGAGTGGCGTTGCGTTGTTGAGTGGCGTTGCATGTGTGAGTGGTGTTGCGTGGATGAGTGGCGTTGCCTGTGTGAGTGGCGTTGCGTGTGTGAGTGGCGTTGCGTGTGTGAGTGGCGTTGCGTGGCTGAGTGGCGTTGCGTGGTTGAGTGGCGTTGCGTTGTTGAGTGGCGTTGCGTGTGTGAGTGGCGTTGCGTGTGTGAGTGGCGTTGCGTGTGTGAGTGGCATTGCGTGGCTGAGTGGCGTTGCATGGCTGAGTGGCGTTGCGTGGGTGAGTGGCGTTGCGTGGGTGAGTGGCGTTGCGTGGGTGAGTGGCGTTGCGTGGGTGAGTGGCGTTGCGTGTGTGAGTGGCGTTGTGTGTGTGAGTGGCGTTGTGTGTGTGAGTGGCATTGCGTGGTTGAGTGTCTCGTCTTCATAAACGTTGGACAGAGTAGCGGATTGCCTCGTTGACAAAGGCCACATAAATTAGACAAACGGAAATCCAGGTAAGCACACACTGACACGGGAACTGAACAGAAAAAGACAAGCATGCACATGCATTAAAGGACATACACACAAGCCTATGAAAACACATACAATGCTAAACTAAAGCACTAGTTAGTCAGATGAGACGTTATGCAAACCTTCATTACACAGTAATCCCGCACCAAAATTAAATAGCAGGGCTAGATTTTCCTAGAGGTTAGAGAAGCTATGTGGCCTTTAATTGAGATAGATGGCCGCGTATGACAACTCCATGTTTGTTCTGGAGTGGTTTATTGTCCCAGGAGAGCCGCAGAGTCTCATGTGAAGCAGAGGGTTGAGGAGTGTCCGCATTTTGGCAGCCCCTTTATAACAAGCATGAGATGGGACCCGAAAACACTGGAATGAGAAGGGGCTGAAAGGAGCTAGTGACAGAGTTCAACTGGAGGAGAGGTGGGCAAAAACAATGAAAAGGTGGACAAGGGAGGAGAGAAGGAAAGGTGACAGAGAACTGCTGGAGGAGCAAAGAGGAGAAAAGAAATGCGACACGGCGGGCAGGGGAGGGGGCGGAGCGGGTAAAAAAAAAAAACAAGACGGAGGGAAAGGCAGATAAGGGGAGGGGGGAGGAGAAATGCGACACGGCGGGCAGGGGAGGGGGCGGAGCGGGGAGAGGGTGTGAAAGCAGCAGGGGACTGGAGTGCGGCTGAGGGAACTGATATGCACGCGCTTTTAAGCTCAATGAGCATGCGCATTGAGCTTAAAAGTCACGGGCACTGCAAGGAATCGCCACGATTCCTTGCAAGTTAGTTAAAGAGTGGTTAAGCCCCAATAGTCTCGCAAGCTCGATGCGCATGCACATCGACAGGCGAGACCTAAAGAACCATAGAAGGCGGGAGGGGCGTAAATGCACCAAACGCAACTAACAAAGGGCAACAGAAAAAGAAGAATTGGTCTGCCCAACACCGACAGTAAACCACACCATAGTAAACTTAACCACCATCCAACTTAATGACGCAGAGAAACAGCTTTTGGCGTTGGGGTTAAGTTACTGTCCTGAAAGCAATTTCAACTATGTACAGACCAGAGTTGATGTGTATAAGTTTATTCGCAAGCTAAAACTCAAAAAGTATTTCACTATAAAAAACCAGGGCAAATTGAAATCAATGCCGTCGACACAAACATCGAGCGAAGGCCTCACGGCAGGGGAAACCCCTTTACTAACAACTTTACATGCTTTGAGAGGAGATAATATTGATTTAAAAAATAATGAGATGAATACACAGGAGGTCGCACTAGAAGAAAACATCAATATCTCGTCTCCAGGCTGCGGTACATTTAAAGCACCCTCTACATTTGTTTTCCTTATGCCACGCGCTGCGTTGGACATATTCCATGATCTGCTAACAGATTAATTAAAAACTTTGCATAAGAATACATGCAAATCTAACTCAAAGTCGCATGCTAAGAATAAGGATTATTTCCAACTCATGACAAAACTTAAAAACAACAATACTGTGGTTATTAACAACTCAGACAAAGGGGGGGAACATTGTACTATGGGATAAACAAATGTATAGGACAGAAGCATTTCACCATCTTAACAACCAACAGTGCTATGAAATGTGAGACGCAGCGTATGTCAGAAAAATGAGCAGACAGTATAAAAATGACCTGCTTTGGCAAAGAGAAGGTCTCATCTCCAAAGATGAGTACAAATATCTATTCAGAGAGTATTCAACTTTGCCCAGATTTTATCTCACCCCTATGGTGCACAAAGGTATGCCGGGAAGGCCAATTATCTCGGCAATTAACAGTACATTTGAGTGCACCTCTGAATACGTTGACTTTTATCTTCAAGAACATGTTATGACTCTGCCGTCCTTTTTACGGGACTCAAGTGACTTTTTATCGAAACTGAACACATTGAAATGGACAAAGGAGTATCTGTTTTTAACACTTGTTATCGCTGCTCTGTACACTAGCATCAAACATTCTGATGGATTGAATGCTGTGGATTTTTATTTAAAGCGCAGAAGTATCTCTATGTATAGACATAACCAAATGCTTAAAAAGATGATTCATTGGTGCCTCCACAATAATGTTTTTATGTTTGATGGCAAATATTACAGACAGAAACAAGGTGTGGCGATGGGGGCATGCTTCTCCCTCAGCTATGCATGTTTACATGTAGGCTGGTGGGAGGAGCATGTCCTCAAGGTGGACCACAAGGCAATATATGACAAACATGTAGTGGAAATGTGGCGTTATATCGATGATGTTTTTATTGTGTGGAAAGGGACTCAGGAGGAAGCTAACAGTTTTGTTGATCTTATCAATAGAAACGATTTTGACCTCAATTTTACTGCACACATTGACCCGATTAGCACCCACTTTTTAGACATCTCAGTTTTTATAGACAAAAGTAATGTGGAAACTGGCCTGTTTAGAAAACCTACGGCGGGCAACACGATATTAAATGCCTCTAGTTTTCATCCTCGCCATACTATTGGCAGCTTGCCATATGGCGAATTTTTGAGAATTCGCAGATCATGTAGTTCCAGTTCAACCATGGATGCAGCACAACAGGCGGCCAAAGTAAGACTCATTGAGCGAGGGTATGATCCTATTAAGTTAGAGGTTGACCTGAAGAAAGCCAACCATAGGGACATACTGGAACTGTTGAAACCTGCATCACGGCCCATTACTGAGGGACCTTCTACACTGGTCCATGCTGCCGATGCAGTGGCTGAGAATAGATCAGGGACCGAAGTGTGCAGATTTATTTCTACATATAGTAGACAATCTAGCACCATCAAGAAAATTATTAACACACAATGGGCCATAGTCCTTACTGACTTGATTCTATGTCAGGACCGGAGGCTTCAGATTATGCTTTTTCCTTCTTCGCTGTTTTATTCACCACAACACACAGCAGCCAAAAAAGCAATAACAAGAGCCCAAAACCCTAAACAAAGGTAAAAGGGCTGAAATTACAACAACAAAAATTTTCTCAGTAAACTACAAGTCCCATGACAGCAAGTCAGGCAGTCCACAACATAGTCCTTCCTCCATCTCCATGCAGGCTAGAAAGGACGTCCTCCCTGTGTCCACTTCCTCTTTCTTCGCTGCTTCGCAGCCAGTTAAGTGCTTCTCCTTGTCTTCCCTTAATGTGGTTGTTTTGGAGTGGTAATTTGTTGTGCTTTGTATGCTGGGTCGCTGTTGCGACTGGTTCTTGTATTGTGGCTCTGTTTTCCTTTTCAGAGCCCCTTCTTAACCGCGGGGACGTTCGCGGTCCCTTCCGCGGTATTTCCATAGGTTTGCGGCCTCCTCCAGCCGCTAGGGGGCGCCGGAGCGTCTCGCTGGTCCCAGCGCGGGTTTCTCCTCAGGAGAGACGCGCTGGAAGACGCGAGCCGCCGGAGCCTCCTGCCACCTCACCGTGACGCCCGGTGCCTTTCCTGGGTCTGTACTTGGCCCGTGCTCTGCTCTGACGCCCCGACGGGGTCTGTACTGCGGTGTTTACCGCGTTGCCGCCTGCGGGCGTTTTTCTGTGGGGACGCTTGAAAGCCTGCTTCCCTTACTGTAAGCGCGCAGGGAGGTGGTGTAGGCCCGGTTCCTGCAAGGGTCAGCGCGCTTGGGGTCTGTCCCCCCCCCCCCCTCCGGTTCCACCGGGGCCTCATTTGGCAGATTCCATCTGCGCCACAGTTTGCACGGCCACTGCCTGCTGCCCTGATTTGTGCCTGATACTTCTCCTTCCCTTTGGGCCTAAGGTGCTAGGCATGGATCAGGAGGAAACTTACTACACTGAGGAGGAATCCCATCAGTATTTAAACGATGAGGAGTTTTATAACGCTGTAGACAGCTCTATTTACAGGTGCGTGCAGGAGATAGTGGGCCCTATGGAGGACCGCCTCTCTGCTCGCATCACGCAGGAGTGTGAGAGACTCTCCCAGGCCCATTCAGGGATGGCAGGCTCGGCGGCAGCCCCTGAGGGCTGTTCTCCGCCTGCCCCTAAGAAGGTGTGTAAGGAGGGTGCTCCCGGGGCGACGCAGGGTGTGGACAGGGACGCCTTTGAGCGCCTGCGTGACGCTTTTTTGGCTAAGGCAACCGCGTCCACCCCTGCGCCTCCGTCTACCCTGGATCCTTCGGGGTCCATAGCCACGGCCCCTTCCTCTCCGGGGGGTATGTCACCGGCAGACACGGACGACGAGGATGGGTCTGTGCGTTCTTGGCGCCCTTCGGGCTCCGCTGCCGACTTGCCCCAGGATAGCTCGGGTATGCTAGACCCGGATGAGATAATGCATCCGCGGTCGGCTGCCTGGGCTCCGGGGGAAAAGGTGGTGAAGTTCGTCGCGGGACGCCTCCGCAAGCCCCTAGCGAATGAGGCGAGGAGTTGTCTGCGGGGTGAGTGCCCTAGGCCTACGTTGGAGGGCAAGGTGGCCCTTACCCCCGAATTAGATCCAAAGATGGCCACTTTCCTTGCGAAATTCGTTAAAGACCCTCGCAAGGGGATTGATAGATCCTGGCGTTCCTGCCAGGATAAGCTTTTGGATGCCATTGGCCCGATCACAAAGATACTTGACATGGCTGAAGAGGCTAAGGTATCAGGGACTCCCATTTCTCCAGACGTACTATCTAATTGGGCTCAGAGAGTGGTGGTGTTCCTGGGAAATGCTAATTGTGCCCTCTCGACCGAGCGTCGTAGGTCCCTCTTAATTAAATTGGACCCGAAGCTAGGCGACTTGGCCTCTTCTGAGGCGGGGGCGGTGGCCCAAGGGGGACTCTTTGGGGACCCTTTCATCAAAGAGTTGGGGAAATTTGTTTCCACCTTTACGTCTCTGGACAGGGCCCAGTCTAGCATTAAAAAAGTGTTCCAGCAGCGTTTCTCCCGGGGGGCTGGTCGCGGTGGGGGCCGCGCGACCGGCCGTGGCGGCCAGCAGCAAGCTGGCAACAGGAATCAAGGCTCCGGCAGAGGTCAATTTAACGCCTCCTCCAACTACAACTCCTTCTACCCCACCAGGGGCCAGCGCTTCGGAGGCAGAGGCGGTTTCAAGAACTCCGCGGGAAACAGTTCAAACGGTGAGTGTCATCCCGGCGGATCGGGTCCGCATTGGGGGGAGGTTGGCTTTGTTCCCGGAGGCCTGGGCCGCGATCACATCGGACTCTTGGGTCTTGCAGACCGTCCGAGGTTTTCGCTTAGACTTTTACGATCGGCCCTTTCAGCGAAGGCCTCCACATCCTATCGTTTTTTCCCACGCGGATGCGCAGTTGGTCGACAAAGAGGTCTCAGACTTGCTTTCCAAGGGAGCCGTTTGTCTTTCGACGCAACACCCTGCCGGGTTTTTGAGCAATCTTTTCCTGGTGGAGAAGGCGGATGGGGGCAAGCGACCGGTGATCAACCTCAAGGAGTTCAATGGATGGTTGGTTTACCGGCATTTCAAGATGGAAGGTATCCATCTGTTGCGGGACGTGTTACTTCCCGGCGATTGGATGGTCCGGCTGGACCTCAAGGATGCGTACCTCGTGGTGCCCATCCATCCCCCGCACCGTCGTTTTCTTCAATTTCGGTGGGGAGGTCGAGTGTTCGAATTTACCGCCCTTCCGTTCGGACTTTCCTCGGCGCCTTGGTGTTTCACCAAGCTTCTCCACCCTGTGGTGGAGCATTTGCGGAGCCAGGGGGTGCGGATGATTGTCTATTTGGACGACATCCTGGTAATGGCGCAGTGCCCCCGAAAGCTCTCGCTTCAACTTCAACAAACGGTGTCCCTGCTTCAGGGTCTGGGGTTTGTCGTGAACGAGGAAAAGTCGGTTCTCTCTCCTTCCCAGTCGGTGGTGTTTCTGGGGTTTACGGTGGACTCGGTGCAGTGCACCCTGAGTTTGCCTCCCAGGAAGGTGGGGAAGGTCTGTCACATTTTGCGCCAGACGATCTCGAGGTCGCACACTTCCCTCCGCCAGATTGCCCGGGTGGTGGGGCTGCTTTCTTCGTCCATCCAGGCAATCTTCCCGGGTCCTCTCCACTATCGAGCGCTTCAGCGCCTCAAGGCGCACCACCTACGTCGGGGATTGTCCTACGATCAGGTGGTCCCTCTCTCCGCCGAAGTGAAGGAGGAAATGGCGTGGTGGCTCGCTCATATGGAGGCCTGGAACGGTCGGGCGATTTTCGGACCAGTTCCGGACCTGGTGATAGAATCCGATGCCAGCAGGGCTGGTTGGGGCGCCCGTTGCGGAGAATTCTCTACAGGCGGCGCCTGGTCGTCCGAGGAGCAGGAGCTGCATATCAACTGCTTGGAGCTGTTGGCGGGGTCCTTCGCGGTGCGCTGTTGGACCAAAGAGTCAGTGCGTTCCTGCGTCCTGCTTCGGATGGACAACATTTCAGCTGTCCGCTACGTCAACCATTTGGGTGGACCTCGCTCCAAGGCCCTCGCGGATCTCGCGAAGGATTTCTGGGATTATTGCCTGGCACACCACGTCTCGGTGACGGCGGAATACTTGCCGGGCCGGGCCAATCAGGTAGCGGATTGGCACTCCCGCCACTTGCGGGACTCCAGTCAGTGGAAGCTAGACCCGCGGGTCTTCAGGTGGCTGGACAGTGTTTGGGGCCAGTTTTCGGTGGATCTCTTTGCATCCCGCCTGGACCGTCAGCTGCCGCGGTTTTTCAGCTGGAGGACGGACCCTCTCGCAGAAGCCACGGGCGCTTTCCTCCAGGACTGGGGTCCGGAGAGGTCGTACGCTTTCCCTCCATTTTCAATGATACTGAGGGCGGCGGCCCAGATGCGCCGCCAGCGAGCGGAGGTGGTGACCCCTTGGTGGAGGTCTCAAGTGTGGTTTCCAGTTCTTCTGGAACTTTCTTGGGATTCTCCAATCCTACTGCCCCGATTTCCGCGGCTTCTTCTCAACGCGGACGGAGATCCCCATCCTCTGGTGATGCAGAGCTCTCTCCGCCTCATGGCGTGGAGGCTTTCGGGCGACGCTGGTCGCTCCCAGGCCTTTCGGGGCCAGCTGAGGCTTTCCTCTCCAAGGCTTGGGCCGGCAGCACAGCGAAACGCTACCGCTCGGCCTGGAATAAGTGGTCTCGTTGGTGTATTCGACGGGGTGTGGATCCCGTGGTCGCTGGAGTCGTGCCAGTTCTGAATTTCCTGGCAGATTCGGCTTCGGCCGGCAAGGCATATCGCACTGTCAATGCAATGCGCTCAGCGATTTCAGCGGGCCATAATCCGGTGGACGGCGCACCGATTGGGGCGCATCCCTTTGTCTGTAGACTGTTGAGGGGCATCCGCCTTTCCTTACCCCCGGAACCGCGATATTCGGTCCTTTGGGACGTTAACCTGGTGTTGAACCTTTTTTTGTCTTGGCAGCAGAATAGGTATTTGTCCTTGAAGGAGCTCTCCGCTAAGTTAGCGATGCTTTTGTGCCTGGTCTCCTGCAGGCGAGTTTCGGATGTGCGAGCTCTGGACGTTTCAGCGAGGGTTTTTTCCCCGGATGGGGTTGTCTTCACTTTGGGGCGCCGTACGAAATGTGGGTCAAGGACGATTTCCTACCCATCTTTCGTCGACGTCCCCAAACTCTGTGTGGTGCAATGCATGAAGGCGTACGAGGAAGCGACCCTAGAACTTCGCCCTGCGGGCGAACGACAGCTCCTGATTGCGTTGCGAAAACCGCACAAGGCTGTCTCGTCTCCCACCATTGCCAGATGGGTACGGTGGGTCATGCAAGAAGCAGGTATTGACACGAAGCAGTTTGGTGCTCATTCGGCCAGAGGGGACATGGCTTCAAAGGCTTTCTCGTTGGGAGCCCGCTTGGAGGACCTCATGCGCGCGGCGGACTGGTCCTCGGATTCCACCTTCAAAAGGTTCTAGTTTAAACCGGTGGTGGATATTGCACATTTGGTCGTAAGTAAGCTTTGAACTAGCATAATCTGAAGCCTCCGGTCCTGACATAGAATCGAAATTTGCCTAGCATTGTAACGGTAAGTTTCAATTCTATTAAGGACACGGAGGCGAGGATTATCCCTCCCAGGTCTTCGGTGGAAGCAGATCTCTCCCCGTTCTGCAGTAAGTAGTCAGTTTTCCTTTACTGTATGGTGATGACCTGTCCTGTGCTCACAGTCTTCCTTTTTCCTGCTGGTGCACATAGGGTTTCTTATCCTTGCACGGCTGACGCTTTGTGTATTTTTCTTGCTAGGAAATGATGGTGCGAAACAAGGCCAGTGATGCTATGGCGTGACTCGCGCGAAGAAAGAGGAAGTGGACACAGGGAGGACGTCCTTTCTAGCCTGCATGGAGATGGAGGAAGGACTATGTTGTGGATTGCCTGACTTGCTGTCATGGGACTTGTAGTTTACTGAGAAAATATTTGTTGTTGTAATTTCAGCCCTTTTACCTTTGTTTAGGGTTTTGGGCTCTTGTTATTGCTTTTTTGGCTGCTGTGTGTTGTGGTGAATAAAACAGCGAAGAAGGAAAAAGCATAATCCTCGCCTCCGTGTCCTTAATAGAATTGAAACTTACCGTTACAATGCTAGGCAAATTTCGATTCTCCAGCAAAAACTCCCCAGCACACCAAATTTTACCTACCGCAAAGGACACTCTATGCGCAGCGATTTAGTGAAAAAACTAGTCCGGAACTTTCCATCAAAAGCAGTTGGCTTTCCCCCCAAAAATGCTTTTTAAGTGCAGCGCGTGTCGGGCGTGTAAGTTTGGGGTTAATACCTATTCATACACCACTGCTTTTTCCGATGTGCCCATCAAACTGACAGAGCATTTCACTTGTCGCGCTGAATACGCAGTGTATGTCCTTCAATGTGTATGCAGACTCCGATACGTAGGGAGTACTAAACTTCAGGTTCACGCACATATTTTGCAACGTTTGAGAGCGACTGTCAACTCTGACCCGACTTACCAAGTAGCGAGACACATCAAACTGCAGCACAAAAATAATCTTAGTGTGCTCCAGTATTTTGTGATAGTGTCCCACTGAACAAGTGAGGGGGGAAGAGGGAAAGAATTTTGAGACAGTTAGGGACAAAATACATTATTGAGCTCGATACCAAATGTCTTAGGGGGCTCATTATTTGCAATGATTTGCACTACTACCTGTAATTTATCATTCAAGGACAACCAGTCTTTTTAACATATTAGCCTTGTTGTATTGCCTTTCCATTTACTATACTCCTTCGTTTTAATATGAGCCCATAGTGTGGCATATTTTCATGTTTCTTGGTTTTAGTCTCTGTTGTACGACCTATTTTTAGGCATTTTTCCATTTATTTATATTTTTTATGGGTAGATGGTTTTATGCATTATAATTGGCGTATTTTGCACAGACTTTTACAGTGTCCCCGTTTGACTGTTTTTTGATTCCTATTACCATTGTGTAATTACAAATTGGGTAACATCTTGGCTTTGTTTGTCTATCTCCATTTCTTATAAGTGGGGTTTCTTTGGGATCACTAGCTTGGGGGGTTCTCCAGGTGGGGATTCATAGAATCCAGTAATATTATAATGATTACCTAAATTGTTTTCTGTTTGAATAACAATTCATAATGCTATGAATGAAATAACTTGCTACTTTTTTCTCTAGGAACATCTATCAGCACACCCATTTTTAGCCCAGTTTGGGTTTTTGTAATTCTTCAGCACTTCGCACTTTATTCACTTCCTTTGGGCCGTTAACCGTAGGCAGGGCAAAGTTTGCTTAGCAAATGTATGGGGTATATACTTATGACCAAGGTGTCAAATGTAATTATTTTATCCTTTCGCAGTGTTATATTGGGCATTGATCATCTCTGTATTTGTACTGTAATTCATTGTTTTGATTTCGAGTATTTATACTGTAATTATATATTTTATATTAATAATATATTCTTTAGATTATAATGAATCGGGTTACATGAGGAGAGTATTTGCACTGTTATTTACCATATTGCTGCTGCTACCAATTCAACTTGCTATGCTATGTGCGTTGCCAGTGCCCTATAGTGAACTATAAATAGGATTTCTTCTATGTTCACTATCAGTTGGGTGTCGGCTCATCACATGACCTTCTGGGTGGGTTTTAAATACTTGTTGTAGAGCATAATGGCGTTTATGTGAGCAAGGCGACTGGGATCGCCGAAACGCGTCTTTACGAGTTGCACTGATTAAAGAATAAAGAACTTTGCATTGCACCAGCAACCAGCGTATGAAAGTGTCTGTTACTCTCCTGACGGTGCTCGTCACAGCATTTGGAGTGTTACCTGATACAATTTTATATATGTATATATATATATATATTATACACACTCCTGGCCACAGTTCCTTTCGCGAAGAAAACCAGAGTCGGAGCCCAATTGTCACGGTGCAAACTCAGTGTTTATTCGGCAGAAAAAACACACCCTACGCGTTTCGAGATCAGCCGATCTCTTGCTCACGGGAGCAAGAGATCGGCTGATCTCGAAACGCGTAGGGTGTGTTTTTTCTGCCGAATAAACACTGAGTTTGCACCGTGACAATTGGGCTCCGACTCTGGTTTTCTTCGCGAAAGGAACTGTGGCCAGGAGTGTGTATAATTGGGAGGGGTTGGCGAACCCCGTTGAGAGCCCGCCGCCGAAGTGGCTTAAGCACGCCAAATCTGTGTGTATATATATATATATATATATATATATATATATATATATATAACATCAAGAGTTCGTCCAAGGATTGAGGACGCGCACAACATCAGGTAGCTCGGACAGAAGCTGTGAGTCACACGTGCAGCTTGCCTTCGTCCCCGGTTAGTTGTGGTGCCTGGCGGGGTCAACCTCGACCCTTGTTCACAGGCTGTACTTCGGAATCACCCGGTGCTCCATATTCACTGCAACGCCTTCCTTTTATCATGTGCATGCACGCCCCTCGGTGGGTTCTTACTGGTGAGTTCGTGCTCGTGCTGCATTATGGGAATTGCAGTGTGATGTCGAGTCTCCGCTTGATTCCCTGTAAGTGCAACAAATTCATTTTAGTGGGGATTCCTTGTTCAAAGCCCTCCAGTGGGCTTCCAGAGACATGGGGCAAGCTACTTCCCTGTTGTTACTGCGGCGGGGCGATGAATCAGTTCAGTGCCCCTGCAGCTCCATCTAACAGTGATGATGGCGGCTGCGTTCCTCTCGGCGGGACAGCCGAAAATATAACATCAAGAGTTCGTCCAAGGATTGAGGACTCGCACAACATCAGGTAGCTCGGACAGAAGCTGTGAGTCACACGTGCAGCTTGCCTTTGTCCCCGGTTAGTTGTGGTGCCTGACGCGTTTCGGGTCAACCTCGACCCTTGTTCACAGGCTGTACTTCGGAATCAGCCGGTGCTCCATATTCACTGCAACCCCTTCCTTTTATCATGTGCATGCACGCCCCTCGGTGGGTTCTCACTGGTGCGTTTGTGCTCCTGCTGCATTATGGGAATTGCAGTGTGATGTTGAGTCTCCGCTTGATACCCTGTAAGTGCAAGGAATTCATTTTAGTGGCGAATCCTTGTTCAAAGCCCTCCAGTGGGCTTCCAGGGACATGGGTCAAGCTACTTCCCTGTTGTTACTGCGGCGGGGCGATGAATCAGTTTGGTGCCCCTGCAGCTCCATCTAACGGTGATGATGGCAGCGGCGTTCCTCTCGTCGGGACAGCCGAAAATATAACATCAAGAGTTCGTCCAAGGATTGAGGACGCGCACAACATCAGGTAGCTCGGACTGAAGCTGTGACTCACACGTGCAGCTTGCCTTTGTCCCCGGTTAGTTGTGGTGCCTGACGCGTTTCGGGTCAACCTCGACCCTTGTTCACAGGCTGTACTTCGGAATCACCCGGTGCTCCATATTCACTGGAACGCCTTTGTAGGAGAGTAGGGTCTGCAATCCTATGATCACCCAGATTTTTGCTTTTTGCTGCACTGGTTTACGACTTTCCCTGGCTGTGGGCCTGCTAATCAGACCCACAGCCTAGCTGTTCTCTCTATCCAAATTGTACTCAGGTACTGAATTGGCACTGGGCCCTCTCCAAGTCCCTGTACCCAGGGCTGAGGTGTACCCAGAAGTCTCCCAGGGGCTGAAGCATGTATTATGCCACCCCTGGGCTGACTAACTAAACTGACACAACTGGCTGCACGACAGCTGGGGCAAGGTGGTGTACTCACCCTTTGCTTTAGATATAGTATACCTATATCTAACCCTAAAATGGACACACAGATCTCCTATTAGTCACTCCTATGGCAGGCCTTAACAATCCTGAAGGCAGAGTGCTTGGAATCGTGTGAGATGGTGCTCTGGCATGAGCTGAGCCTGTCTGCGGCTTTCGGGATCCATCCCTTAGCCGTTTCCATGATATCGCATACCATATACTCTTAAGTGCATTATAATCCTCGCGGTTATATGCCAACTCTGGTATCGCTTTATCAAAACATGTCGAGTAAGGTGTCATACGAATTCTAATACTAACCCCTCGCCAATTCTGGCGACGGGGTTAGCATTCCACCCTTCTAGAGGGACACGACATGTATGTAACCCCTAACCCCGGTTAAAGTCAGACAGAGCCTTAGCATCCACAAAATGGATGCTGCCACCGAGACACAAGTCTGCCCTCCTGCTGCTGGGAGTCCTCCCAGAGCAGGAGATAAGGACAAAGGGTTTCCTGCCAGGGGCGGTGCCAGCACCGTCCCAGACAGGATTGTGTGTATTGTAGGTAGGCAGGGCTTCAGAGGAAGGTGACTGCACGTGGCACCCCGGTGCTCACTGTGCATAGGCTGGCTTGAACCAGTTCCAGGGACACTCCGGACCCTGTGCTGGGGAAAAGCCCGCCAAGGAAGTGGGTGTAACCACCCCCCTCCTGGTCCCACCCCTAGGGCAGGACTTAGTCGCGTGCCAGCCCCCTTTTCCCAGATAAAGGTAGGGACTGGCCCCCTTCCAAATCAGATCATCTTTGGAATCAAGATACGACTTTCCACGAAAGGACTTCACGATATCTTCTTCAAGATTCTCCCTTGTGGCTAAGGAGTAGTCACCCTGCATCCGCAGGCACCATCTAAGAACACTGCGGTCTGCTGCACGTCCTTCCTCCGGAATCCGACTGCCCAGCTCGACGAGACCCGGCTTCCCTGGCACCTCTGACCTCTACCCACCTCTACAGCACAGCTGAGAACCGTGGGTGCGACGAGACCTCGAGGGACCGGCCATCGCCAAGACTGCACGACTTCTGCACAGCAAGCCCACCGAGTAATTTCCTGGTGAGTGCTTTGGGGTCCGAGAAGCCCCCACCCTGAGCAGCTCCAGCACCGAAGAGCAGCCCCCCAGCATCTCCACGATCGGCGTGGGGCCCTTCTGCTTTTTGCTGCTCACCGCGTTGTTTGGCTACTAGCCCGCTGGCTTGTGGCCTTCCGAACGACGCCCGACGACAACACTGCTGCTGGTCTGGTTTCTCCAGACTGGCCCTTGCTTCCCTCCATCGGAGAAGTACCCTGGACCCTCCTGGTCCGGCTAAGACGCCATTTTAGGTCCACCACGTGGGTCTTGCATTTGCCAAGACTTGTTGCCCAATCCTGGGTCCAGCGACGTCGACAGCAAGAACCTTCGTGGGACAGCTCGCACCTCCATCCTGGTCGCCGACAACGCCTCCTGGTCCGAGAGACTGCAGAGCCCAGCAGCGCCCACTCACCTGACTGCGGTGACTTCGCCCGGTGCCATCCTGGTGCCCACTTAATCACTGGCTAGTGATTCAAGAACTTGGTCCCCTCTGCTTTCAGGTTTTCTTCTTCCTTGATCCAGGCTTGGATCCATCGAACTTTCTTCACTGGTCGCCTGCCAGCAACTTCCTTCTTCCAGGCTCCTGGTCCAGCAACGAGGATTCCCGACGTCTTTTCAGACCTATGCAGCTGCAGCCCCTGGGCTAGGTAACTTCGGCACTTCGGTGTCCCAGCATAGCCTCACTATTCAAGGGTCAGGATCCACTGTCGTTTTCTCCCTACCAGGTCGGGTTCGCCCGTGAACACTAACTTTGTGAATTCTAGTTTCCATAGACTTTGTCCCGCATCCCGCGTGAGAGTGCACACTCTGCACCCGAGTTCCCTAGGCCTCCTGCTAGTAATCTAAAGGTTCAGTAGTCCAGTCCTAGCGATCCCAAAGCCTCTGAGAATCGTTACTTACCTGCTAGTAATTCGCATTCCACTTTTAGAGTATATGGTTTTTCGTGCCCCTCGGGCATTTGTGTATAACGTGCTAACTTAAGTATTTTCGTAAGAGTTTTGTTGTGTGCTTAGCACCCTGTCCTCATAAAGAGTACAGGGTTGTTGTGATTCTAATAAATACATTGTTTATTTTCATAACACTTGTGTGGTGTCCTTTCACTGGGTGTTCAAGGGGTAATGTGATGGTAAAACAGCTGGCTTAACACGCCCTCTAGAGTCTTAGCCTTAGACTGCTCGTATCCATGCTACTAGGATAGCTGGTCTATAAGGTTGACTTACAACCAATCATCAATAAGGGTTGTTTGGACTGATATATAGTGATCACTAGAATAGTGAACACTGCACATCAGGCCAACTTCTCACATTGGTGAGCAGCGGTTGGGATTTGAGCTTGCTGTTGTTTTACCACACATGCCCTAAGAATATCTTGTGAAAGATCACATAAGTACTAAAGGTACATATAACTTAGCTTAGAATACTCTGAGTTCTACTGAACCAGCTGTTGTAGCTCCTAGGGCCTAGCACACCCTAAACTACAACTCTAGCAAGGGATCAGTAGGCAAACACATAGTGTAGGTAAGTGCACCACTTACACCTCACTAGAAAAGCATGTCTACCCAGGGAGAATCTACTGAGACTCCCCTGGTCAGTGTTGACCCTCCACAGGTCACTTCAAGATATGCAGCTCTCAGTTTTCAGGAGATGAGACAAATCTGTGTCTCCAGGAAACTGAAGCAGGGGTCTAACCCCACCATTCCCTTTCTGATAGGTCTCTTAGAGAATTGGGAAAGAAGGCAGACAAATGGGTCAGGACAAGGATCAAGCAGAACCAGAACCAGGGTGGTCAGAAGAAAGCAGACCAGAAGGGTAATGTTAAGAATGAGCAAAATGACCAGAAGTCTTCACCAGGTCCCCAACAAACCAAAGAGGGTGGGGGTCAGGCTTCCCAGAAGAAGAAGACTCAAGAAGGCCAGTCAAAAAGGTGGTGCCAGTACTGCAAAAGTAAATCTCACTGGTTTAGTGAGTGCACCAAAAGAGGAGGACAAACTCCTGCCACTACAGCCCCTAAGGCAACTGCACCCCCTAGTACAGTCAGTAGTGGTAGTGTACCTCCCAAGGCATTAGTTGGGTTAACCTTGGGTACTGAGGGGTCTGACAACTTAGTTGGCACACTCACTCAGGCTGTCCTTGTCTGTACAGGGGATATGGATATGTCCCCTGAGATAAGTCCCAATACTTTGGGCAAATACAGGCAGACACCTTTGATAAAAGGCAAAATGGCTCAGGCCTATAGGGACACTTGTGCCAGTGTCACCATGGTGACACCTAACTTTGTGGACCCTGGACAGATCATGCCAGGTACTGATTTCCTGGTGACCAATGCCAGCAATGTCACTACTAGTCATAGTGTGGCAATTGTGGCTTTCTCCTGGGGTGGAGTGAAGGGACAAAAGAAAGTTGTAGTCAGTTCAGACCTCCCAGTTGATTGTTTGTTGGGCAATGATTTGGAGTCATCACAATGGTCAGAGGTGGAGCAGAGGACTCACATGGAGATGTTAGGCTTGCCAGCACATGTGCTTGCTGTGACTAGGTCACAGGCCAGAAGATGCCCCACTGAACAGGTGCTGGATCCTGAAATTATGGACCAGACACCTTCCAAGAAGAAGAACAGTAAGGGTAAGGCTTTGCCTTCCCCCTTACCCCAGGTTGAGGATCCAGTCTCTGAGGAGGCTGATCTGAGAGAGCTGAGGGAAACTGAGCCTAAAGAGCTTGAACTTGATCAAGTTGAGTTTCTGGGCTCAGGGGGACCCTCCAGAGCAGACCTGGGGAAGGAACAGTTAACCTGCCCTTCCCTTGAACCCCTCAGATAGCAGGCTGCTGCTGAGGCTGCAGGGAATGCCACAGGTGCCCACAGGGTATACTGGGAAGATGGACTCCTGTACTCTGAGTCAAGAGACCCCAAGCCTGGTGCAAGCAGGAGGCTGGTCATCCCCTTGTCTCTGAGAGGTTTCCTTCTCACCTTGGCCCATGAGATTCCCCTTGCAGGTCACTTAGGTCAGACAAAGACTTGGGACAGGCTTGTCTCACACTTTCACTGGCCCCATATGAATGAGAATACCAAGGAGTTTTGTCGCTCCTGTGTCACTTGCCAAGCCAGTGGTAAGTCAGGTGGCACAACAAAGGCCCCCCTCATACCACTACCTGTGGTGGGGGTTCCCTTTGAAAGAGTGGGGATTGACATTGTTGGTCCAATGGAACCCCAGACAGCATCAGGGCACAAGTTTATACTGGTGGTGGTGGATCATGCCACCAGGTATCCTGAAGCTATTCCCCTGAGGACCACCACAGCTCCTGTGGTGGCAAGAGCCCTAGTTGGAGTGTTCTCCAGAGTGGGTTTTCCAAAGGAGGTCGTTTCTGACAGAGGTACAAACTTCATGTCAGGATATCTGACTGCAATGTGGAAAGAGTGTGGTGTGAACTACAAGTTCACCACACCCTATCATCCACAATGCAATGGGCTTGTTGAGAGATTCAACAGGACCCTCAAAGGGATGATTCATGGACTACCTGAAACTCTTAGGAGAAGATGGGATGTCCTGATCCCCTGCCTCTTGTTTGCTTACAGAGAGGTCCCACAGAAGGGGGTTGGCTACAGCCCTTTTGAGCTTCTGTATGGGCATCCTGTGAGAGGACCCCTGTGTTTGGTGAAGGAAGGATGGGAGAGACCTCTCAAAAAGCCTGCAACCAACATAGTGGACTATGTACTTGGTCTCCGCTCCAGGATGGCTGAGTATATGGAAAAAGCATCTAAAAACCTTGAGGCCAGCCAAGAACTTCAAAAAGCTTGGCATGACCAAAAGGCTGTTCTGACTGTGTACCAGCCAGGACAGAAGGTGTGGGTGCTGGAGCCAGTGGCCCCAGCAGCTCTGAAAGACAAATGGTCTGGGCCCCACACCATCATTGAGCAAAAGGGAGAGGTTACCTACTTGGTGGACCTTGGAACTCCCAGGAGCCCTCTAAGAGTGCTCCATGTTAACAGGCTCAAGGCATATGTTGACAGGAAGGACATGAGCTTGCTCATGGCCACAGATGAGGGACAGGAGGAAGAGAGTGACCCTCTCCCAGACCTGCTCACTCAGAATCCTGATGATGGATCAGTTGATGGTGTTGTCTTTTGTGGCAGCCTCACTGAACATCAGCAACAGGATTGCAGGCAAGTTCTGCAATCCTTCAGACATATGTTCTCTCTGACACCCAGCCAAACTGATTGGTGTACCCATGATGTTGACACTGGAGACAGTCTGCCTGTCAAGAGTAAAATCTACAGACAGCCTGATCATGTTAGAGACTGCATCAAAACTGAAGTGCAGAAAATGTTGGAGCTGGGAGTCATTGAGCCCTCAGATAGCCCTTGGGCTAGCCCAGTAGTTCTATTGTCAAAGCCTCACACCCAGGGTGGTAAGAGAGAGATGAGGTTTTGTGTAGACTACAGAGGCCTCAATGCAGTCACTAAGACTGATGCCCACCCAATTCCAAGAGCAGATGAACTTATAGATAAATTGGCTTCTGCCAACTTCTTAAGTACATTTGATTTGACAGCTGGGTATTGGCAAATCAGGTTAGCTGAGGAAGCCAAACCCAAGACAGCATTTTCTACCCCTGGTGGGCATTATCAGTTTGTGGTAATGCCCTTTGGTTTGAAAAATGCACCTGCCACCTTCCGAAGGTTGGTGAATCAAGTCCTCACTGGGCTGGATGACTTCTGTGCAGCATATCTTGATGATATTGCTGTCTTTAGCTCCACCTGGGAGGATCACCTGGTCCACCTGAGGAAAGTGTTAGAGGCTCTGCAAAAGGCAGGCCTCACTATCAAGGCCACAAAGTGCCAGATAGGGCAGACACAGGTTGTATACCTGGGCCACCTTGTAGGTGGAGGCCAGGTTCAGCCACTGGAGAGTAAGATACAGGCCATCAAGGACTGGACTCCTCCAATCACCCAGACTCAAGTTCGAGCTTTCTTGGGCCTGACTGGGTACTATAGGAAGTTTGTCAGAAATTATGGGTCCATAGTGACCCCTCTTAATGACCTGACAAGCAAAAAGATGCCAAAGAAAGTTCAGTGGACAGCAAGCTGTCAGAAAGCATTCAATGACCTAAAGCAGGCCATGTGCACAGCACCTATCCTAAAGAGTCCAGATCACTCCAAGCCATTCATTGTCCAAACAGATGCTTCTGAGTTGGGTGTGGGAGCTGTTCTGTCTCAACTGAATTTTGATGGTAATGATCAGCCTATTGCTTTCATTAGTAGAAGGTTGACACCCAGAGAGAAAAATTGGTCAGCTATTGAGAGGGAGGCCTTTGCTGTGGTCTGGGCCCTGAAGAAGCTGAGGGCCTACTTGTTTGGCACTCACTTCACCATTCAGACAGACCATAAGCCCCTCTTGTGGCTAAATCAGATGAAGGGTGAAAACCCCAAACTGCTTAGGTGGTCCATTTCCCTACAGGGGATGGATTTTACAGTGGAGCATAGACCTGGTACTGATCACAGCAATGCTGATGGGCTCTCCAGGTATTTCCACTTAGAGCAAGAAGACTCACCTGGTCAAGGTTAGTTTATTGTCCCAAAGTTTGGGGGGGGTCATGTAGGAGAGTAGGGTCTGCAATCCTATGATCACCCAGATTTTTGCTTTTTGCTGCACTGGTTTACGACTTTCCCTGGCTGTGGGCCTGCTAATCAGACCCACAGCCTAGCTGTTCTCTCTATCCAAATTGTACTCAGGTACTGAATTGGCACTGGGCCCTCTCCAAGTCCCTGTACCCAGGGCTGAGGTGTACCCAGAAGTCTCCCAGGGGCTGAAGCATGTATTATGCCACCCCTGGGCTGACTAACTAAACTGACACAACTGGCTGCACGACAGCTGGGGCAAGGTGGTGTACTCACCCTTTGCTTTAGATATAGTATACCTATATCTAACCCTAAAATGGACACACAGATCTCCTATTAGTCACTCCTATGGCAGGCCTTAACAATCCTGAAGGCAGAGTGCTTGGAATCGTGTGAGATGGTGCTCTGGCATGAGCTGAGCCTGTCTGCGGCTTTCGGGATCCATCCCTTAGCCGTTTCCATGATATCGCATACCATATACTCTTAAGTGCATTATAATCCTCGCGGTTATATGCCAACTCTGGTATCGCTTTATCAAAACATGTCGAGTAAGGTGTCATACGAATTGGAATACTAACCCCTCGCCAATTCTGGCGACAGGGTTAGCATTCCACCCTTCTAGAGGGACACGACATGTATGTAACCCCTAACCCCGGTTAAAGTCAGACAGAGCCTTAGCATCCACAAAATGGATGCTGCCACCGAGACACAAGTCTGCCCTCCTGCTGCTGGGAGTCCTCCCAGAGCAGGAGATAAGGACAAAGGGTTTCCTGCCAGGGGCGGTGCCAGCACCGTCCCAGACAGGATTTTGTGTATTGTAGGTAGGCAGGGCTTCAGAGGAAGGTGACTGCACGTGGCACCCCGGTGCTCACTGTGCATAGGCTGGCTTGAACCAGTTCCAGGGACACTCCGGACCCTGTGCTGGGGAAAAGCCCGCCAAGGAAGTGGGTGTAACCACCCCCCTCCTGGTCCCACCCCTAGGGCAGGACTTAGTCGCGTGCCAGCCCCCTTTTCCCAGATAAAGGTAGGGACTGGCCCCCTTCCAAATCAGATCATCTTTGGAATCAAGATACGACTTTCCACGAAAGGACTTCACGATTTCTTCTTCAAGATTCTCCCTTGTGGCTAAGGAGTAGTCACCCTGCATCCGCAGGCACCATCTAAGAACACTGCGGTCTGCTGCACGTCCTTCCTCCGGAATCCGACTGCCCAGCTCGACGAGACCCGGCTTCCCTGGCACCTCTGACCTCTACCCACCTCTACAGCACAGCTGAGAACCGTGGGTGCGACGAGACCTCGAGGGACCGGCCATCGCCAAGACTGCACGACTTTTGCACAGCAAGCCCACCGAGTAATTTCCTGGTGAGTGCTTTGGGGTCCGAGAAGCCCCCACCCTGAGCAGCTCCAGCACCGAAGAGCAGCCCCCCAGCATCTCCACGATCGGCGTGGGGCCCTTCTGCTTTTTGCTGCTCACCGCGTTGTTTGGCTACTAGCCCGCTGGCTTGTGGCCTTCCGAACGACGCCCGACGACAACACTGCTGCTGGTCTGGTTTCTCCAGACTGGCCCTTGCTTCCCTCCATCGGAGAAGTACCCTGGACCCTCCTGGTCCGGCTAAGACGCCATTTTAGGTCCACCACGTGGGTCTTGCATTTGCCAAGACTTGTTGCCCAAACCTGGGTCCAGCGACGTCGACAGCAAGAACCTTCGTGGGACAGCTCGCACCTCCATCCTGGTCGCCGACAACGCCTCCTGGTCCGAGAGACTGCAGAGCCCAGCAGCGCCCACTCACCTGACTGCGGTGACTTCGCCCGGTGCCATCCTGGTGCCCACTTAATCACTGGCTAGTGATTCAAGAACTTGGTCCCCTCTGCTTTCAGGTTTTCTTCTTCCTTGATCCAGGCTTGGATCCATCGAACTTTCTTCACTGGTCGCCTGCCAGCAACTTCCTTCTTCCAGGCTCCTGGTCCAGCAACGAGGATTCCCGACGTCTTTTCAGACCTATGCAGCTGCAGCCCCTGGGCTAGGTAACTTCGGCACTTCGGTGTCCCAGCATAGCCTCACTATTCAAGGGTCAGGATCCACTGTCGTTTTCTCCCTACCAGGTCGGGTTCGCCCGTGAACACTAACTTTGTGAATTCTAGTTTCCATAGACTTTGTCCCGCATCCCGCGTGAGAGTGCACACTCTGCACCCGAGTTCCCTAGGCCTCCTGCTAGTAATCTAAAGGTTCAGTAGTCCAGTCCTAGCGATCCCAAAGCCTCTGAGAATCGTTACTTACCTGCTAGTAATTCGCATTCCACTTTTAGAGTATATGGTTTTTCGTGCCCCTCGGGCATTTGTGTATAACGTGCTAACTTAAGTATTTTCGTAAGAGTTTTGTTGTGTGCTTAGCACCCTGTCCTCATAAAGAGTACAGGGTTGTTGTGATTCTAATAAATACATTGTTTATTTTCATAACACTTGTGTGGTGTCCTTTCACTGGGTGTTCAAGGGGTAATGTGATGGTAAAACAGCTGGCTTAACACGCCCTCTAGAGTCTTAGCCTTAGACTGCTCGTATCCATGCTACTAGGATAGCTGGTCTATAAGGTTGACTTACAACCAATCATCAATAAGGGTTGTTTGGACTGATATATAGTGATCACTAGAATAGTGAACACTGCACATCAGGCCAACTTCTCACAGCCTTCCTTTTATTATGTGCATGCACGCCCCTCTGTGGGTTCTTATTGGTGAGTTCGTGCTCGTGCTGCATTATGGGAATTGCAGTGTGATGTCGAGTCTCCGCTTGATTCCCTGTAAGTGCAAGGAATTCATTTTAGTGGGGATTCCTTGTTCAAAGCCCTCCAGTGGGCTTCCAGGGACATGGGGCAAGCTACTTCCCTGTTGTTACTGCGGCGGTGCGATGAATCAGTTTGGTGCCCCTGCAGCTCCATCTAACGGTGATGATGGCGGCAGCGTTCCTCTCGGCGGGACAGCCGAAAATATAACATAACATCAAGAGTTCGTCCAAGGATTGAGGATGCGCACAACATCAGGTAGCTCGGACAGAAGCTGTGAGTCACACGTGCAGCTTGCCTTCGTCCCCGGTTAGTTGTGGTGCCTGGCGCGTTTCGGGTCAACCTCGACCCTTGTTCACAGGCTGTACTTCGGAATCACCCGGTGCTCCATATTCACTGCAACGCCTTCCTTTTATCATGTGCATGCACGCCCCTCGGTGGGTTCTCACTGGTGAGTTCGGGCTTGTGCTGCATTATGGGAATTGCAGTGTGATGTCGAGTCTCCGCTTGATTCCCTGTAAGTGCAAGGAATTCATTTTAGTGGGGATTCCTTGTTCAAAGCCCTCCAGCGGGCTTCCTGGGACATGGGGCAAGCTACTTCCCTGTTGTTACTGCAGCGGGGCGATGAGTCAGTTCGGTGCCCCTGCAGCTCCATCTAACGGTGATGATGGCGGCAGCGTTCCTCTCGGCGGGACAGTTGAAAATATAACATCAAGAGTTCGTCCAAGGATTGAGGACGCGCACAACATCGCCGAGAGGAACGCTGCCGCCATCATGCACATGATAAAAGAATATACCATCAGGAAGGCACCGCAGCATGAGCGATTGTTAGTTTATTCAGTCACCTACGCCGCCACTTGTAATATAATCACGACATACCACCTTAAAATAAAATGTATAAATGTTATTAAAGTGCTCATGCAGCCGCCCGTGGTTCATGACGCACAGCTCACTATAGACAGTGATCACTCTTACAAATACAGCCGCTCACTGCAGTGCAGGCTATCAACTGAGGCAGCCTCCATTATAATGTTTGAAACTTTGCACGGTAGTGCATTCGCTCCCGTACCATAGCCGGCCCACCCATAGGTCACACATGGAGCCAGTTAAACTATTATGGGGTAACCCAGTACCCCTCAGAACCTGGGCAATACAGTTTAGTGTATACAATGGTTCTGTCGGGTATGCAACCTGATTGCTTCAAAATCTATAATTACCCTGTCCGTTTTTGGTTTGAATTTGCATTTAATGATTCTTTCAAATGGAGTATTAATTGATGTAACCCATGGCTAATTTATATTTGGAATGATTCATTCACACATGGAGCCAAGTGAAGAATGTGTTACAGCACAGGCCCGCCCAGACAATGGGAATCTCTGCCTGGGGCCAGGGCTGGTGAGACTCAGGCAGCAGGAGGGACAGCAGGACTTAAACACACTCCTGCCTGGTGCCAGTGTGCGCGCGATTTCCTGCACAGCAGAGTAGCACTGACAGGTCGTGCATGAACTGGAGGCCCTCCTTCAGGGCCTGAAATTATATCTAAAGTTTAGTCTGAGTGCTTTAAATCAAGAGTCTGCTGAATGGAGCCTAGCCTGCCACTGCACTACACTGAGCCTGGAGGGCAGTGAGCAGAGCTACAGGCTGTAAAGTTGAAAAACTATCAATACCTCAGTGAGACACGCAGCAGCCTCTCCATGAAGACAGTCTTTTCAACCTCTCGTCTCCGACCAGGTCCGATCGCAGGGCAGCTGCATGATCACATCAGCAGTGTGTATGCATGCGTGCTGTGTGACATAAAGGTAACACTACTGTAAAGTCAGTACTGTAGCAGGCTGACCAAAAAGTACTTACTTGTTGATTGTTATTGTGAACTTTACTCCAGTCTGGCGTAGGCACTATCTCTCTGTCTGAGTGCCGGGGGGTCCGGCGGCCGATGCGCACCGTGACTGAGCCGCTGGGTGGGTGGTCGCGGGCGCACAGCTGTGCAGCACTGCGTCCTGCATCTTCCCGCCGTGCCTGATGCGGCACCTCTCATCATGCTGCTGTGCGCCCATGAAACCTGCCTGACCTGCTGACTGACCCTGAGAGAGTCACTGTCTGGGAAGTGAGGTCGAACATGCTGTGCCGGACTCCCGCCGGTCCAACCATGCGCCGCGGCCGGGTTAATATTAAATGTCCCCGTCCTGCGCAGGCAGCAGCGCACTCTGTGTCAGACTATCAGACTGAGAGGGATGCCGGCCACGCGGACCCGACGACGACATACAGCACAACTCCATGAGTCCAGTCGAGTCCCCAGCCCGCCGCTTCTGACCGCCCTCACTTACTTATCCTGTTCCAGGAGGACGTGAGGTCACATCCCCCGCCATGGCCCCATAGTATGTAAGGCAACGACTGACTGCTCAATCGAGACCTGCCGTGCGGCGCCTGCCCTTAGCAGAGTGACTCACTGTGACTGAAAGTGCGGAGTCATGCAGCCAGCGGGCAGCAGGGATACATTGTAGCACTGAGTCTCTGAGAGCAGATCTTTAACTGTTGAGCTGCTCCGCTGCCGTGAAGTGCCAAAGTCTGCTGCGGCCCAAGGCGCACACAGGTGTGTGTCAGGCGCGCTGTCAGCAGAGTGCGGTCAGTGGCAAATGCGTGACGATGCATTTCAGTGCAGTGATGCAGGAACACCACACTGAAATGCGTTAGTGTCACGCCTGATGCGCCTGAGTGGATATGACTCATGTTTAACCACCTACACTTGCCACAATTCTTGCCCCAGTGGGCGTTACATTTCTCATCACATCAGTATTGCCCAGGTGTGCAGTATAGTTCCTCAGGCTCAACATAAAGGCATTTGGGGAAAGGCGCAAATTCCTAGGGTAATGAACGCTTTGTGTTGGTCACGGAAAAGATTCAGGTTGACACTTGCAACATATTCTGCTCAAATAATATTACTACTTCCTCCCTTGCACAAACCCCCTATCATTAGCCCCAGTGCGCCTAATACCGTTCATATTGCCCTTGCTATATTTAAACGGTTGGGTATCTTCGGACAGACAATACGGTATATGTGGTTAGTCTATTCTAATCTTGGCATTTTTTTCTTTCGGTATAGATATATTTATCTCCATTGCCTTCCACTTGTTTAACGTATTTCAAGGAATTCTGAAAACACAAACGGTAAAAATTACCAATTACAAAAAAACATACATTTCTACAACCCAAATCATAATACAGACACCAAGAGGCCTATTAGCATGGCGGTCGGATCGCCAACGCCCGCCAAAACACCCCGCCAGATGGCATTTACCCCGCCACATTAGCATGGCGGGGGGTACCTCGGCGGACGGAAAGACCGTCTGCTGCCTTTCCGGCGGTAGGCAATCGTCACAATTTCCCGCTGGGCAAAAATGGCCCATATTATGGTGGTGGTGCCTTGCAGGCACTGCCATCCATATTCTGATGTTTGCGGTGGAATGTCTTTCCATGGTTGAGACTCTGTCGTGGAAAGGCATGCAGAGTTTACTTTGGGGGCCCTTTTTGGGCCCCCAGGAGGGTTGGAGGCTGCACTTTGGGAGGTACCCTTGGTGCCCCCCTACATTGGAATTCACAACATGGCAGGCACTGCACAGTGCCTGTTACGTTGTGCATGCCAATGCACAACATTCCTTTTTCAACATTGTGAAGGGTCCTGCTTACAAGCACTGCCCGCCACAATGTTGAATATGCAGGATGCGACCGCCAGGGTGGTGGTCGCATCCCAATGGGCACAGCGTGACTGCCGCACCTCTGGCGGTTGGTCTCATTTACCGTTATGGTGGTTGTCGGACATCATAATGGGCCCCCAAGTGAGGTTAAAAACTAAGTTTCCAGTAACGGCATTTAGTACATTAAAACCATATTCTTAAGCAGCTAGTTATCGTTGTCACAGTATCTTGTTCTCTTAGTGTTGGCAGTACCTAACCTTTTGTATGGTGTTGCCAATATAGTATTTATTGCACAGCACTTTAAGGCATATACCACATGATCGGTGGTGCATGACAAATGTTTAGTGATTTTATATGGTTTGCAGTCCAGTGACAATTCCACCTCTTTGCAATTGTGACTAAACCGAATAAATATATATATATATATATATATATATATATATATATATATATATATATATATATATATATATATATATATATAGTGTAACCTAATTAAAACAAATATTTATGTAACTTTTTATTATTTTGGTAAATATAAACTGATTTGTGTGTGTGTGTGTGTGTGTGTTTGTATATATATATATATGTGTGTGTGGATATTTATATATAGTATTACATATGAATGGAATATATTTTATTTTTATTATATTAGAATCATATATTAAAATATTTAACATTTACTACGTTAAACTATGTTTATAGTTAAAAATCAATATTTTTGTCTATCTTTTGACAACATTAGTGTTTTTCTGATATCTCTGTACTTATCGTTAGAACTATAGGATCACAATATTGTGGTAAATGATAGTTGTGACACCATATTTTGGTAAATAATATTGTTTACCATGATATTGTGTCTGTGATTCTTTTTTAAAAATCTTTTTATTTGTTTTATAATCAGAAGACCTACATGTATCTCTTCTCCAACCTTTGTTATTTTCAGTGATTTTTAAAGATTTCTTTCTACATAAGTTAAAATAATACTTTGTTACTTAAGCTTTTCTTCTTTTGCTAATAACTGGCACTGTTTGATGAATCATCACAAAGCTTTCTAAAAAACTTCATCCACCTTCGCTCCTTCCTGAAATGTTTTGGGCTGATCGTTCAAGCAGGGACCGAAAAAAGGGAGGGTCACAAAAGGTTTTTCCCAGGCATTTTTCATAGGGATTTTTAGATAGTGTTACAGCCAAAACGGCTGAATAAAATTAGCCTAAATTTGGCTGAGAGCTAGATCTTAACCCAGAAAGTTGTTCAGTAGTGTTTGGAAAGTAAGGCTCAAACTTTATAGATATATTGACAGTTGGTTTCCAGATATTCTCTGATATTTGTACAGGGGACTAGGTAATCCTTATTGGTTGGTCACAGCTTGAAGAATATGATGAGGCAGCAAGTATGTGACTGAGGGACATGACTCCTGTGTCCTGAAAATGAATTAATAATGTATAATGGGGCATGATGAGCTCACCTCGACGACACCAAAGGGCATGTAGATGTGGTTGCTAAAAGACCCCTCTTTATTGGCTGGCCAACACAATGGCAACATGTTACAAGATCTGTGGGATTTGCTTGTTCAATGTGTATACTTTAACAGAGTAGTCATTATGTAATATTGCACTTCATTCCCACTGGTGGTCGTGTGTTCTATTGTGGAATGCCACAGTATTATTCTCCAACTTTATTAGGCAATTATTACTAATCTGCTGGGCCCTTTGTAGCAGCTACTTGTTTTTCTTCTGCTATAATAAATTAGCATTTATTTTCAGTAAATAAAATATAGCGTCTTCTCTACAAATTTAGCGAGGCGAGAAGATGAAATAAACCTAGGACCAGGATTTTCCCACATTTATAAGAAATCTACCTAATTTATTTGTCGTGCCTTACTTAACAAAATGATTACTTTTTCATGTGCCACAGACGTTGCACTATTTATTTATTGAGCTTGGGCCCAAGCATGTTCTGATTTATTGTTGGGTAAACTATCACTCCGGCATAGTTCTACAAGGTATTCTTTCCCACCCATGGGTGAACCCTGCTTTAATGCACCAGCGCTACATGCAAAAGTAAGTTGTGTTTTTATAGTGTGAATTCAAACCAAAGGTATTGGACCACTTTGTACATGAGCACCAGTTACGTTACACAGTGACACATTAAATTTTTTTTATTTTTATTTTTAAACTGTTTTTATTGGCATTTTGAATCAAAGCACAGATTATTGACATAGCACAATTAATTTTCCAGCTCACCCAGCACTCCCCCGTCCACCCACCCCCACCCGCTGTGTTAAAATGACATGCCTTAGTTTAGCATAGTCCTTTCCCAGCCCGCCGGGCACCATGATCCTAACTGTGCCCACTGCTGAAGGGGGTAACTGTATATCTAACTTCTTGGGCCACAGGCCGTGGGCCCAGGGCGACCTCCTGGCCGGTGTTCTCGGCGGTCTCTCAGTAATTCCCCAACCCTGCATCGAACCCATGGTATTTTCTCCACTTCCCCAATACCTTGTGAAACTTACGGGGGCAGCCCCTAGCTTTATATGTCACTCTCTCTGCCGCCATATACATGTCCATACCTCTCTGCCATTCTCCCACCCCTGGGGGAGCGGAGCTCCCCATTCCCGTGCCACGTCTCTCTTCGCCACTGCCAACACTAACAGGGCAAAGATCAAGTGTGGGCGGGTCAAATCTATGTCGGTTGTGATTCCCAGTAGCACAAATTTAGGGTCCATCGTTAACGTCACCTCCAGGACCTTACTTAGTTCGTCTAGTATGAGTCCAATAGGAGACTATGGCCGGACACTCCCATAGGGTATGAAAAAAGGTTCCCTGTGGGTGTCTGCACCTCAAGCAATATGAATCACTAGCTCTCCCCATGCGGTGCATTCTGACCCTGTCGTAATAGACCCTGTGTAGTATCTTATATTGAATGAGGCGTAATCGGGTCTTAACCGCTACCTCCCTCTGGTGCATCAAGGCCGTCTCCCAGTTCATGGTGTCCATGTCGCCCACATTCTGCTCCCAGGCCGCCCTCAGTTTCACGAATCCGTCCGGTGCATTATTAATCAAAGTTTTATACGTTAGGGATACCAATTTATTGGGAACCTGTTCTTGTAACAGGCGACCCTCCAGGGGGGCATATTCTGGTAGCTGCGATGCCAGCACTGCCTCAGCCTTCCAGGCATGACGGAGTCGTGCATATTTAAAGAACTGTGCTGGGGTTAGTCCATATTCCGCCCTCAGGGACTCATATGTCCTAAGCTTCCCCCCTCTCACTAAGTCACCCAATGTTGAAATCCCTATGGTGTCCCATCCACGGAAGCCGGCGAGCTTGTGTAGTTCTGTTAACCATGTACAGGTCCAAATCGGTGTATGTTTAGTCGGCTTGTGTGCCCACACCATCCTCTTTGTCGCCCTGTCCCATACATCTATAGTGAGCTGCGTGGCAGGCAGCAGCCGTCGCCTCCCTATTCCCCCGTATAGATAGTGCAGGCTAGTGCGGTGTGCCATGGTGGCTCTCTCTAATCTGTAGGTCGGGTGATCCGCCGGTGCGTGCAGCCAGTAATTTATTGGTGCCAGATGCTCTGCCCAATAATAGGCCTCCACATCTGGCAGGAAAATCCCCCAGTTATATTGATTTCGTTGAAGGGTAGCTAAGGCTGTTCTCGGTTGTTTCCCTAGCCAGAGAAGAGCTCTCAGTTCGGCATTAATTGTCAAGAACGTCTGTCGGGGTAGGGGGAAGTATTCGTTTTGCAGGGCATACAAAAAACGTGGCAACGTGATCATTTTGAACATCGCCGCTCGTCCTAGTATCATTAAAGGCATTGACTTCCAGCGGAGTGCGTCTTCTGCAAAGATCTGAATTACTCTGAGTATATTTTTTTGATAGGAGATTTGTTTGTCAGTAGTCAAGTATACCCCTAGATACTTAAAAAAAACTGTGTAGTCTGTAGGGCTCCCGGAAGCGGGGGCCAATCTTCATCGGGGCGCGGGCTGTATAAGATAGATTTGTGCCAATTTATCTTGTAGCCCGAGAAGGAGCCACACCTATCCAGGAGTGTAAACAGCACCGGGATCGTAACTGCCGGTTGTGTAACATATAGAAGAATATCATCCGCATATAGCGAGATCTTCTCCTCCTGCAGGTCCTCCCGTGCTATGCGGAAGCCATGTACCCCATCCACCTGACGGATATTACATGCTACTATTTCAACCATGAGGGCGAACAGCAGCGGAGACAGGGGGCAACCCTGTCTGGTCCCCCTCCAAACTGGGAAGTCCTTTGACAACACACAGTTTACTAGCACCTGGGTCCTCGGATCTGTATATAGTAGGCCCACCCATCTCCGAAAGTTGGGGCCAACCCCGAACTTAATCAGCGTCGCCTCCAGAAAGGGCCAGTGGACCGCATTGAACGCCTTCTCGGCATCTAAGGAGAGGAACATATGTGGGTCCTCCCTCTGTTTCACCTCCATGAGCCAATTATGGGTCCACCGGAGATTGTGCCTTGTGCCTATCCGGCAGAAATCCTGTTTGGTCCTGGTGAACCAACCCGGAAATCACCTGGCGCAATCGAAGGGCCAGAACCTTGGCCCATTACTTGGCCTCTATATTGAGGAGAGAGATCGGTCTATACGACACACAGGCGTCTGACGGTCTGCCCTGTTTATGGATCGGCACGATCGTGGCCATTCTAAGGTCCGGCGGGAGCTCAGCTTCTTGGGTTGCGTCTCTATAAAGTGCCAGAAGATGGGGTATTAGTAGGTCCGCACCTTTCTTAAAGAACTCCGCAGGGAGACTGTTGGGGCCCAGGGCCTTCCCCGGCCGGAGCCTAGTTATCGCCTCCTTCAGTTCCAAAGCCGATATGTCGGCATCCAGGGCATCAGTGTCTTCCTCAGTTAGAACTGGGGTGTGTATCTCATCTAAATAGGCCACAATATCGTCTGCGTCACCCAAGTCCTGGGCCGCATAAAAGTCCCTGAAGTAGGAGGCAAACGTGTGGGCAATCTGGGTGTCTCCTCTATGCAGTCGTCCTTGCTTATCAATCACACCCTCTATCCACCATGAGTCCCTCTCTCTATGACTCAACCAGGCCAGGAGTTTCTCAGACTTGTCCCCTACGTCATACAGTCTGTGCAGGGTGGCAAGTGCCTGTGATTTTACTTTGTTGGTGGACAGATCTCTGTACTGTTGCTGGGCATCAAGCAGGTGCCGAAGCACTTGTGTATCTCCGTCTGTCAAGTGTTGTCGCTCCAGGTCTAAAACTTTGGTTTCCAGTGTGCACAACTCCTCGCGGGCTTTCCGTTTCTCCTACGATACCCTGTTCTGTGCCCTATCTCGGAGTACTGTCTTGTAGGCCTCCCATAAGGTGACTCCTGACTGCACTGAGACTGGATTCTCAGCGAAGTAGACCTTGGTGTCAGCCCGGAGGCCCTGAAGTATTGCAGAGTTTTGTAGGTCCCATGATGTCAACCTCCAGCTCCCCGTGTGCGATCTCGGCCTGTCCCCCGGTCGAGCCAATAGCGGCGAGTTGTCGGAGATACCTCGTGCCAAATAGTCAGCTACATCGTCGGGCCCTATGGCGTGTTGGGGAAGAAAGACGTAGTCCAGTCAGGAATACACATTTTTTTGCCCCTGAATAGTAAGAGTAGGTCTTTGCGTCAGGGTGTAGCCATCTCCAAGCGTCCGTCAATCCCAGTATGCCCACAGTTCTGGCCAGAGGTGTTGCGTGGGAATCGTCTAGATGGGTGCCTGACCGGTCCACGGGGGTGGACATGACGTCATTAAAGTCGCCTGCTATAATATGTAGTGAATCAGGCGTTTCTAGCACTATTTCTGCCATCCCAGTCAGTGTCCTAGCCTGCAGTTTTGGGGGAGCATATACCGAGACCACAGTGATCCGCTGTCTTATCCATGTCCCTGTTACCCCTACATAGGATCTGTTCAAGTGCGAATCACGGTAAACGGCGGGGACTTTTTAATCGAAATGGCTACTCCCCGGGACCCAGATGTATATCCCGCATGGGCTAGGACCTTATAGGCTCCTCGCGCTGGGAATCCACATTTTGTGCCCTTAAGATGGGTCTCCTGGAGGCAAACTATGTCGGGGTGCAACCTTTTAATGTACGCCGTAACCAGCCCTCGTTTTATTTTGTCCCCCAAACCATTTACGTTCCAGGTGAGCAGGCTAAAGCGTCCCATCCCCTCCCTACTTCCAGAGGCGCCATGGGCATCTGCAGCGGTCATATCGTATGAAGAAGTATGGTGATATTGTGGGCGGGTATGACGGTGTGTGTGCCTAGCACCATGGAGCTGTGTGCCAAATGCCAGTCAAACTGAGAACAAAACATAAAACAACTATCAAAAAATACACAACCCCTTGTAGCTCCCTCCCTCACCCAACCCACCCCACCCCCTCCTCCCCAGTATCCCCCTCCTAGCAAAATACACATGGAGGTAGACTTCTAGGGCAGGTGGAGGTCTGTCACCCTCCCTCAAGCAAATTACTCCACAGGGTCCAACTCCTATGGGTACCCCTGAAACCTCAGGGTCAAGCCCCAACAAGATATCACAGATACCAAAAAAGAAAAGTCAGGGTAAACAAAATCCAACAATAATGAAAAGGAAAAAGAGCAAATAAGCAATAGAGGGGGGGGGGGGTGTCCCACTTGCGTGCTCCAGGCAGGTTGCATTAGTTCTTGGTCAGCTATCTGGTCCTAGGTTCAAGAGTTCGAGTCCAGAGGGTCCACCTGGGAGGCCACCTCTTCTGGCGTCTGTCCTTTCTCTAGTTCCGCTATTTCCAGTGCCAGCGGGTGCAAAGACTGTTCATCCACTTCCTCCCCTTCCGAAGAGGTACCTCGCAGATCTTCTTCCCCCTCAGAGCGCATTTTCCCCACCAGACATTGGAATCGAGATCCCAAGGGTCTCTGGGAGTCGAGGGAGGCCGTGCTCTGGCGTCTTCGCCTTGATTGTCCATCCGTTTGATATGGGGTTGCAGCCGCCATGCAGGTCCCTTGTCCTCGCCGGGAACTGTGTGGCCTCGCTATCGCACCAGGGCATCCAGCGCGTCCGTCCTTCTGATTGGCCGTAGGTGTTCCCGGTTCCCTCTGTGCCAACTGTGGGCGCTCCTCGAGCCACTGCTACGCCTCCTCAGGGGTTTGGAAAAATAGCGACTTGCCCTTATAGATCACTTTCAGTTTTGCCGGAAAAAGTAGCATGTATTGGATTTGAAGGTCTCTTAGCTTGGATTTCACTGAGTCATAGGAGCGTCTCTGCCTCTGCACTTCCTGACTGTAGTCCGGGAAAATCAGTATGTGAGCATTGTCAAGCCTAATGTCCCCTAGCTTTCTTGCCTATCGGAGGATCATATCTCTGTCCACAAAATTTAGGAAACGGGCAATTACCGGCCTAGGTCTTGCCCCCACCGGTGGCTTGGCTGTTAACGCGCGATGAGCCCTTTCAATGACGAAGCAGGTAGAGAATGCCTCCTTTGGGAAGGTGCGCAGTAGCCAAGAGCGTAGGAATTCCGATATGTTGGTCCCTTCGATTCCTTCCCTAAATCCCACAAAGCGGAGGTTGTTCCGTCTCGCCCTGTTTTCGGTATCATCTACCTTCCATTGCAATTGCTTATGGGACGATAGGAGCTCCGTCATCCCTTTCTTTAGGTCGCGGATACTGTCTTCCGCCTCACCTATTCGCGTCTCTGATTCCGTCACTCTTGCCGCTAGGTTTCGGAGATCCTGCCTGAGGAGGGATACCTCCGAACCCACCGCCCCAATATTGTTCTCGAGAGCTTAGTGGGAGGCCTAGATCGCGCTCATAAGTAGGGCCCTGTCCGAGCTGGTAGCCCCAGCATCCACCTCTTGCTGCGGCGGACCGGTCTTAGTGTATCGGTCGAGTGTACCTTGTCTAGGGGCTTGGGGTCTTTATCCCTTGTTTTGCCCATGGCGCTCCACTGTGCGGTCCTTCCCCCCAGTCGTGGGGTAGTCCTCGGATCGCCGTTGGCTCCGCTCCTCGGTGTACTAGATTTTCGCGGAGTCCCTCCAATCGACCCCTCGCGATGCTATCTCTTCTGCCGGGGGTGAAACCAGATGTCAGCCTTAGATCTCCTCCTCCTTCAGCGCCTCCCAATCAGCCCCCCGCAGCCGCAACAAGGCTTCCTTGGCATGCCCACCTGTCCAGTGCAGGCCCGGATGCCGCACCTGCCTCCCACGCAGCGCCGATCCACAGACCCCTTCCGGCGACGTCTCTCACCACCACCGACCTGGCTCTTCCAGCTACTTCTTTCTGCCATTTCGAATTGCGAATATTACTGGTAGAAACTATAGGGCTATACAGGAAAGTGTAGAAGGACAGGATGGCACAACTTCCAAAATCAAGTAGAGGACTTCCGTTGCGACAAGTGCCCCTTCAAAATCCATGCCATTCAGTCTCTTCCGGGAGGCGTGGGGGAATGGGGGGGGGGGGCAGACAGCAGGCCGCGACGCTGCACCTGCCTTCCACTCAGCGCCAGTTCACAGACCCCCTCAGGCGACGTCTCTCACCACCGCCGACCCGGCTCTTCCAGCAGGAGCAGGGGGGGAGGCCAACATGCGCCATCAACACCCCGCCGCTCCCCCGTGCGATGCCGCCCCACCGGTGTCTTCACTCACCGCAGGTCTCCGCAGGGGGGGCAGGCGTCGCCCGCCTCCGTCTCTCTATGCCACCTCCCGCAGCTCCAGCAGCCTGGCCGGTATGCACTTCTACGCGAGCACCGGGGCGGACGTTCAGCACGGCGTCCCAGCCGCTAAGGTCCTCCGTCCGTTGCCGCAGTTTCTCTGGCGGTGCAGACGCTCCTCACCAGGCTCCCAGGATCGTCAATCCCTCGTCGCTTCCGCGGCCGCCTCTCTAGTGCCCAATCTTGCAGGCCGCTCCGAGACCCTCCCGATTGACCCAGCCACAGCAATTTTCGGGCGATCTGTGGCCTTTCAGCGCCACTCAGTGAAGTCGGAGCGCAGGGAGGACCTTGGGCAAGTTTTCTTTTGTGTTGCGGGACCATATGCCGCCAGTATAATAGTTGGATGTTGATCGCCTGCCGGAGCCGAGCCGAGACACGTCTTACTTGGCCATCTTGCCGGCCACGCCCCCCCGACACATTCCATTTTTTGGTAGGCAAGGGAAGATTGACTGATTTGCCCAGAATAACAGGATGTTGAGCCAACCCCAAGACTTGAACCTGCTGCTCCAGTTTCAAAATAGGCAGCTCTGACTCTTACGCCACATCCTCGTTATTGTAGCCCTGCCGAACTCCACCCAATACATTGCTGAAGCTGAATAATTGCTTGTGAGTGCCAAACAATCCATAAATTAGGATGTTGGGCACCTTTTTAGCTCATAATATCAAACACACAAATGGTACTAAGAAGGATAGACACAGTTAACTAAAAGCATTTATTGCAGCACGGTTTACCTGTTTTGCAGCGGATCTAAAATACCCACATAGAATATCATAAAAACAGCAAATAGACACATAAACAACGAGAATATACAAACAATTCTAACATAGCATGTAATTTAAAACCTAACAACCTTAAACCTACTTCTATGTGCTATACTAGGAGAGCATGGAAAGTAGAACTTGCAATCTAGACTTTATTAGGAAGAGGCAATGCTTCGCATATCTTGTTGACAGAAAAAGCTGCGGTTATCGGTGAAGCATGAAGGTAGCGTTCCCTGCGAAAGGAAAACACACGCCTCTGCAGTGTCCTTTCTCCTAGGCTCAGTTTATGTAAATGTGTTTGTATTTATATAGCGCACTTCTACCCAGAGGTCTCGTAGCGCTGTATTCATACCGCTGTGGAACCCATCCTGGCTTTCCCTGTGAGGTGTCCACTCCTGGGCAACCCCAAGGTAAAGCCAGGCATCCAAGCGCTGCTGGGGCCGTTGTGGAGATTAAGCAAGCTATTGCCCAGAGTCACAGAGTGGGACCCATGATTAGACTAGGCACCGAAGGGAGAATTATCAGGTCCGGGGAAATTGAGTCCAAGAGTCGCCGAGGCGGGAATTGAACCCTGGTCCCAGGCCAGACTTCTGCATCAGGGTCTGCCGCTCTAACCATTGAGCCACGCTTCTCCACTCCAGTTTATCATCTGCATCAAGTGTGATGGAAGCAGTCAAGACTTTCTCTGGTAGTATCTTGTGTGATAATTTAATCGAAGGATCTCTCCTGGCAAGTGGTCAAGCGGCAGTCCTTATATATTAAATATAATCAGAGACTAGAATTTCTGATATAAGTTTAAGAATGTCTGACATAGATTATGTGCATCAGAGTGTGCATCCCAGACATATCCTTATGAACATATCAGGTAAATGGACGTTAATTCAGCCACTATTTTGACTGTCTGTCCTTGTTCATATCTGACCTTGACATTGTGATAACTAGACACTCTTCCCAGACTGATTTGCATCAGGTGTTATATCTATGTTATTGTCTAGTCTGAATGACTTAACACTTTCACAGTTCTTGGAATGATAGGGTCACATGACATATGCGTCAATGGCAGAAATCACAATTATTCTGCATTAATTGGGGGAAAAATAGTGACTCCCAATACCTAAATCTGAGAAAATTGTGACTCCCATTACCTAAGATGAGGTCGGGCCTACTTAATATGGAGTTGTACCTCAGAGACTTTACGTCGTCTCTGCCTTGTACATCAGAATGCGACATCATAGGGCCATATTTAGCATATAGGGAGTTCGATAGCATGTAGGAAAATACATGCTCTTAAATTACTACAATATACAACACCTAAAGCATGATAAATGTCAAAACACAGTATATAAAAGTGTCATCGCATAAAATAAGAGTAGTCAGTAAAACGTGTGTATATATATATATATATATATATATGTACATAAAAGATGACATATGTAAGGAGCAAAGCACGAATACTTTGAAGCCTTGCATTACTTAAAGAAATGTATGAATATTTGTAAGACAGTCTGTCTAAAGTATGTCCTAAAGAGGGATCCATGTTGGCGATTAAACATACCAGTGAAGATAAAAATAGTCTAGATTAAAAATACGTGGCATAAAAAAGAAAAATCAAAAAGAGTCTGTTTGAAAACCGTTCTCCAGTACATAGTACATCTCTATGTGGTCCATGAGTTGGATGTGGGTCACTGGGTGATTCAAAAGTTGATTTCAGTCCTCATAGAAGGACATGTCAATGTCATTGGGTGCACACGTAGCACATGTGGGGGTCTTAGTAAAACCAAATAATGTGTGTGTTATCAGTTCGCACACTTGATGGACCAACAACTGGTTACTTGTCTGAGATGTGCAATAATGTTGGGAATTCTTTCTTTGGAGGCTCGAACATTAAAAATGAGTCAAGTCAGACATTTAGTGTTGCTTCGAAAAGTGCCCCTGGTGAGACTGATCTATCATAGCATCCTGTAGAAGGGACAGATGCATTGCTCGAATTGTCTCCAGTGCTCTTGTAGTAGTTGTATTTTGCAAAAACAGTGGTTTCTAAATGGCCAAGGAGGTCCAAAGAAAAGGCGCGAGTTGCGCTAAGGTTATTCTTAACCAATATGCCTGTATTTAAGTGGGCATATAGGGAATTCATGCCAAGAGAAACAGTGAGGTGAGTATTTCAGCAGGGACAAGGAGCAGTTTAAATGACACACATTTATTGTAATAACATTAAGTATAGTTCAGGTGCTCACACAAAGTGACAGCAAGCGTGGGGTGACAAATGAAGGTGACTATTAAAATATATACATCGCATTGACAACAGAAAGAAGAAACTCCTAAGAACCAATTTTTACAATAAATGGAGTTTCTATGGTGTAGGAATTCAACGGCATTTCGATCTCATATATTAGAGATCATCATCAGGGACAGTGGGAGTGTGAGCAAGCGGAATTGAAGCACCTGGCGAGGCCAGTGTGTACTCAGAATTAATGAGCTTGAGCAGCGTTGTACGCTGTACTAGGCGTCTGGAGGTAGTTCGCGCCAAAAAGGAGCAGGGTGAGTAGCCTGTGGTGCCTGGGGTGCACACTGGCGAAGATAGATTGCAGGCAGCTGCTGTGCGACCGGGTCGAAGTAGCTGGAAAGGAGGGGCCCACGTTGGGCAACCGTCAGTGATGAAGGGCGTTAATTACAGGCGGTGCCCGATCAATAGGTTGCGATGACGGTGGAATAGCCAGCAGAGTTGGCAGCCTGGGCAGAAATTGCCAGAGAATTATGTAAGAAGTCCACAGAGTTGGCGCTAAAGGACTTGAAATTTAAGACCGCATTAGTGGGTCCGGGAGAAGAGAGATGGGCAGCCGCTCCGACAGTGGATAAAAGTTTGCTCCATGCATAATAAGAATCTACCTCACATATGGGGTACGCATGACCCCTTACTTGCCTCTTAGTTTGCTAATAGTAATGTCCCCAGTGCAGGAGGTAGGAATGTCTTTCAGTTCGTCTTTAAAAACTCACTTTTAATAAATATATGACTAACGCATGAGTTGGAAGTGCACTGTCATTTGCAGACAGCTGATTTGCCACTTAAATGGCTAAAAACTTTCCAGCAAACAAGCATTTTTACATATAAAACTACAAAGGCCCTCGTCACAATGTCATTCGGACTTGCCTCCGACCAACACCTTTACAGTGAGGGAACCGCCTGACCATAGGTCAGTGGTTCCACACACCTAATTACGATGTGACCATACATAGTGTGGTTGCAAACTCCCATTTCTCTACGGAAGCTTGTGCTGCGGGTGGAAAACACCTGCAGCACAAGCTCGTATTGAGAAATGGAAGTTCCCTGCACTATGTGGCAAGCATGTGCGGGGGGCACCACAGGTACCCCCAGGCCCAAATGCGGAGCCAACAGAGGGAAGAGGGCCCTGCTAGGGGCCCCCAATGTCGCTTTCCGATAGCCTTTCCATGCCAGAAAGGCCAACATCATATTCCAGATGGCAGAAACGCTGTCCTTAAGGTATTATGGTGAGTTTCCGACCGAACGGAAAGCATTAGCTGGTCCCTCTGACTGCTGCCTCCGACCTCACGCATTGTAATGTTTCGGTCGGACCACAGCAGTATATGTCATTGGTTGCTGTCTGACCTGCGTCGTACGTAGACCCTTAGTGTATTAATGATGATCCATGAAAATTGGGGTTCAGCAACATATTTATTATTTGCACATCACCAAGTAAAGATTTGTTTTCATCTTACTAGAATATTTTTTTCATCACTCAGATTTGCAAAACAAGGGCTTTCATAACTACTCGAATTTATTTTGAACTGTTTGTACCATTCACGTTTTAGCTATTTAACCGCATCGCTGCGGCGGCTATTCCACCGCAGCGCTAAGGGGGCGGGCGGCCGCGCGGCGGCCGCATGCTGGCGACGGAACCGCTCCGTCATCAGCCGCGGTTGGGCTGTGCTCATGACGGAGCGGTTCCGTCATGGCCCCGCCCGCTTAATAGAACGCCCAGCGCAGGCGCGGAATCCACGCCGCGCAGGCGCGGCGGCCGGGCCATGACGGAACTGCTCCGTCATCAGCACAGCGCCACCGCAGCTGATGACGGAGCGGTTCTGTCATCAGCATAGAAAGGATTAAATGTATGTTTGATAAAACATGGCATCCTACAGCCTTTCATTTCAAACTTTTTGTACAGCATTTTTGTCAGACATTTCACTTTACAAAATCCTCTGGCTTTGCAGTCAGAGAAAGAAAAGTAATTGTAGACGTGAATTGACATTTGACCTTGATCTCTCTACACAGAAAAATTTGACAAGATGAAAACAAGATTTAAAGGCATATTTAATGCTCCTTCACTTTGTGAGTCACTTGTTGTTTGTCAGCTCACCAAAAAGGGTCAGTAGGCCCTAAATATAGCTTGCCCTGATAAAATTTGACTTGTCATAGTGAGTGGGCGGGTAGATTTGTAGCGGCTTGGAACATCATGAAAACATCAAATGGGCACTGTGTGACAGTTAAAATGTTGTTTAAAAAATGCTTCTATGTGCTATACTAGAAGATCATGGGAAGTAGAACTTGCAATCAAGACTTTCTTAGGCAGAAGCACCACCCTGCATATTGTGTTGAGAGCAAAGCTGTGGGTATCAGTGAGGCATGAAGGCAGTGTTCCATGTGAAAGGAAAACACACAGCTTCTTTTCTCTCTGACTCAGCTCGTTATCAACATCAAGTACGATGTAGCATCTTGTTGGTGCACTAGCAGCAGTCAAGACCGTCTCCGGCACTATCTTGGGCGAAGATCTGGGCAAAGGACCTTCCCTGACAAGTGGTCAAGGGGCATTCCTCATATATTAAATCTTATCAGGAATTTGAATTTCTGACATAAGTTTAGGAATGTCTGACATAGATTATGTGCATCAAGGTGTGCCTCCCAGATCTATCTTTATGAACATATAAGGTAAATGGATGTCAATTTGTACTACACTATTTTGGCTAAAGGTCTGTGTTTGTTTTTATTTGACCTTGACATTGTGATAACTAGACATTTATCGCAGACTGATGTTGCATCATGTGTTATATTTATGTCATTGTCTGAATGACTTGACACTTCCACAGTTCTTGGAATGATAAGGTCAGACAATATCTGCATCAATGGCAGAAATGACCATGATTCTGCATAAATTGTGGCAAAATGGTGACTCCTTTTAACTACAATTTAGAAAATGGTGACTCCTGTTACCTAAGATGGAGTCGGAGCCTACTTAAAATGGTGTCGGATCTTGGAGACTTTACATCACTGTTTTCCTTAGAGGCAAGGCCACACATCTTGTCATTAGATGTGAGACTTTATATATTTCATCCATGATAAGAGAACTTACCATGATTTTTGGTATTTGGTTCAGTCATATCTTCTTCAATATCGGCATTTTTGAATTCTACTCACAGTTTGCCACTTCCAGTTTCACAGTGAACATACTGCACCCCCTGCTGGATGTTTTCAAAAGTATTCACAATTTCATTTCATAGTGAGTACTGTCAACAACGATTGCCACTCTCTTTACATAAAACAGTGGGAAAAAGAACAAACTCTACAAGTCTACTTCTACAATACTTGGATGATTTTTCAAAAACTTCGAAACATTTTTACAGCTTTGTTTTCCTGTTTTGGAGTGGTTAGCACAATTGTACAGTATGTACTATGACATTCATTTTGTCATTTGGCAACTCATACTACGTGATCAACAGCAATTAGCACGCCTTGTGCTAATATTGCTATTTCTAAGCAATTAGCACGCTTTGTGATCATCACATTGAGGCTAATTATTTTAGTAAATAATTGAATTGTTCAACAAAAATCCTGTTCTTCTCAACGATCCACACGTTTGTGCTTGTCATGTGGTTCTATTTTTATTTTATTGGTGTCTACAATTTTGTTTTGTTCTCCTTTGTGTGGAATTATTTTTTAACAGAATTTTTAATATCATCACATCTTGGAGACCAATAGTAGTACTACACGTACTTTACTATTTTGTAGGTGAAAGGTCAAGATTTTTTTTATTATTTTACAGAGTATACACAAGCTGATGTTGCAGTTTTACACGAGAATCAGGTTTTAATGAAACTACTCGATATACACCTTGAGGGAAGGTAAATTTGATTGGTTAATGTCACAACATTTCTACATGTGTACAAACGCCTAATGAGTCAATTGACACGTATGCAAGAGCTCCAAAAGTGTTGGAAGCTTATTGTGAATTTGAAGGTTTCACATCACAATTAATTTGTGATCTGATTGTATCCAGGTTTAACACTAAACAATAGAAAAACATCTTGCTAGCAAAACCCTTTATTAGATGAAGCGGTAAACATCACATGTATTGCATCAAATGTTCTAAGGAAAATGCTAAATAACTAGAAGTTGACTGTTCCTATATGCTCATAGCTAAGATTAGTATTTAAGAATAAACCAAAGACGTCTTTCCAAAAGACTAATAGAAATAAAGGCAGAAACAGTGCATGCTCATCATCAAGAACACAATGTTATAGATGTGGATCTTCATCACCTGCATTTGATTTCAAGAATCAGCCTGCTATAGCACAGTAGTATTGGAGGTGCAACAAAGCTGTACATTTGGTCAAGTTTGCAGAGGAGGGCAGTGTGTTACTGTAAGAAGTTTTAAAGACCACGCAGTAAGCCAAAAGTCAGATAATATGAATAGAAAGATGGATGAGTTAGTTCTGTCTGTAGAGAGTGTTGAAATGAGGAGTGTACAGAGTGATACATGTTACATTGATCCTCATGTACCAATAACTATTGATATTGAAATTCCTTTATTATTAGATTCTGGAGCAATTATTACAATCATATCAATAAAAAAATATAAAGCATGTTGGTCTTTGAAAGGTTTATTACCTCCATACATAATTGATACTGCAGATGAAGGTAGCAGAATTGATTTGGTAGAGTATATGTGGGCGATAATTGTTTTTTTAGAATAAGAAAATAAATAGAAAAGTATGTGCACCTCACAAAGGTATTAATGTTCTGTGTTGGTGGACCAAGCAGACTTTGACATGGTCATCAGATCAGGACACACATGTCTTGTACTCTTGGTTTATTCTGTTACTGATTATAACTTGAAAGAGAATTTAACCTAGTGTTTCATACTCAAGCATTTGCAATGCAATAGTTCTCGCATTTGCGAGAGTTTAAGCTATTGGCATTGAAAATGGCAATGCCTTTTATTTATCTGTTTTGAAAATTAACACAAATAAAAGGTATTGTCATTTTAAATGCCAATAGCTCAAGCTGTCGTTAATGCGAGACCGATTGCATTGCAAAGAAGCAGCTGCCACTGTCCCGCGCTTCTTGGAAAGTGAAAGCACGCACTGAATATTGCAGAAAAGCACATCATGCCAGGAGTAGGACAATACTCATTAAAGAAAATAGTGCCTTACAGACTTTCTGGCGCATGCCTCAAAAATGCCATTTGCGATTCCTTATTAGCGAAAAATAAGGATTCGCTAATAAGGAATCGCGAAAGCCTATGCATGTAGGAATTGCACCAAAAATAGCGATTCCTAGAAATTCCTTAATTACCACTAGCAAATTGCGAGTCACAATTAAGGAATGGCATCCCATTCATTTCTATGGACCTAAAGGCCATAAGAATGAATGGGAATTGCATGCACAATCTGAGTACCCATTAGGTACTCGCAAATTGGGCATGCAATCTCAAGGGTGCAAGGGTGTCAATAGGACACTCTCTTGCACCCCCTGAAATTGATATGTGCACCCATGTTGCGCACACACATGTCATAAGTGCATTTGTGTGTGTGTAACCTGGAACTTTGAAAAATGCACTGCATTTTGCAAAGTTTGCGCTAAATACCATCAGGTTTAATTTTTCCGTATTTAGCGCACCCTAATAGCAAAATCGCTATTTTAAATGCCATCTTGCATTGCATTCAAGGCATCGCAATTTATGATTCCTTCAATGCAATTGCAATTTGCGATTTTTGCATTTGGGATGATGCATCCCAAATGCAAAAATACCAGTCGCAAAGGGGAAGATTCTGAGAATCTGCCCGTTTCCGACCGTTTTTTCCTTTGATGCATGCGTCCCTAAATAAAGCATTGTGTGTAACAACAGAAGTAAAAGGGCCAGTCCTCATGGGAGGTTACAAATGAAGACAAGGCGGTACTAAGGAGGAACTAACAAGCCTATTAACGAATCAGAAGCCAGCATTTACAAAGGAAAATGACACAAGCCAGTGAAAAATATGGGAAGGAGTGGGCGGAGCTTCAAGTCCATACTCTAAAACAGCATGCCTTGCAGAGCAGCCCATGTGCTGCACAGGCTCGACCTAATAAACACTTAAACTAATCTGTGAGAGATGCCCGGATCTGTAAGGAAAACTCCCTTTCTTATAATTAGTTTAGATGTCTGTGATTTTAACCGGAGAGGCACTGGTTTGATATTGTCTGACACACTGGGGAATAGCCCCTCGAGGTCCCAGCCTGTAACACAAAGGGCTGTGAATACATAAAGCATTAGTTTGAAAAATGTATGACACACAATATCAAATTTGCTGCCACAGTTTAAAAAATACATTACAGAATAAGATAGGGTTCCTTAAAATGTACTAAAAGAATCAACTTTGTAATGCTCGCAGTGCTTTCAGATGTTATAGTTTTAAAAATATACATTTAGACTGAACCTACTGCGAACCGTTTTTATTGGTTTTCGTTACAAGAATGCATTCCAGAATTAGTAACACCCTTACAAAAAAACTCTCAAAAGAACAACTTTGTCATTGTGAAGCCTCGGATGATTATATTTATTAGAGCTGATACTGGCTCCCAAACAGCCTTCAGATTTTCTAAGTGATCAGTTGCACACATTTACATTTCTTTCACGTGGCAGGGCACCCAGGAGAGAATGTGTGCGGACTAAATCACTACCCTTAAACTCCAGCAGACACATGAAACACGCACTGTGACCTGCGCCGGAAGGAACCACAATGACAGGCCCAGGTGTATAATATATTCACACCGGACGGGGGATATTTTCAAGGGGGGTTTATAGCGTGGGACACCCCCAGATAATCTCTCAGCCGGGAGACGGCCCACCAGTGACTGTCTGCTATCTGGAGAGTCAGTGTATCCTAGGGTTGCAGCACAGACAGCAGGGCTTTAAGTGGGTCAGATAAAAGCCGACTTTGAAACGGGTCTCTAGAGGGCCCTATATTCATGGAACCTTTGCAGCCAAAACCCTGATCAATTTCTCTTGAATGAGTGTAAAACCCCTAATGTGCAGTACTCCTATCACGGATGCAGTCCTTTTTTAGGTTTCACGTGTTGTAGTTCATCTTGTATTCTCATTTTGCAAGAATATTCGCCTTTTCCAAATGGCTTGTTTCTGTAGTGTTCTGTGGTGTAGTGTTCTTGTATTGCTCCTAGTGTGAAACGAGTCACTTTCAAGTATCTGGGTAGATGGCTATGACGTGGCATGATTAAGAGCTTTGGCCCTGAGCTAAAGGCAGTGCTGTTTTCAAACAGTTTGTGTCAGTGTGTCATAAAGGTATTCAGACTGCATGCATATTCAGTTCTTGGCCTCTCTAACAGGTACTGCATTTTGTAGTACTACTGAGGTACCAAATGGAATTTGTAAACCAATGTCTTCACACAACAGAACATTGCTGGATGTCCATTTCTATGTGGCCACTCGTGGTAAGCTCAGTATTCATAGCTGTGGACAGTGGGGGGGGGGGGGGGGGGGGGGGGGGGGGCGGGAGCTCCTGGAATCATGCTGGGGTTGGGCTGGTCAGGGGAGGGAGTGGCCAATCAGTTTCCCCACTAGGGCGACACACTTCCGAAATACAAAGTGACAAATAGGCTCTTTCTTGTGTACATTTTTTGACAATTTCAGCGATGTACCTTTCGCCCATAGTGCAAGGAGGGGGTTAGCGAGCGGAACCAGTGAACTCACCCTCTTGGGCGCTATGTCCACCTCTTTCTAGTCTTATTGGGGAGTTCTTCCAGTGCATGAACTTAAGACAGAACATGTCAGAAACAGAGCGAGGCATCTCCTGCTCACTGTTTCTGTCTTGTTCTGTTTAAAGTGCATGCAGTAACTGCCACAAGCCTCATAATCAGACCGCAGCATTTATGAAAGATAATGACACAAGCCAATTAAAAACATGGGCAGAGCTTCCACTCCATACTCCATTATTGCATGCCTTGCAAAGCAAGCAATGCATGCGCGCTGCCGCTATAGGCTCGAACTAAAAAGTGGGGAGGATTAGGGATTTCAAGTTTTAGGAGGGGTCATGTATCCACGGGTATTCCGTTACTGATTATAACTGGAAGGAGAATTTAAACTAGTGTTTCATGAAAAAGTGGTTAAAGAGGGGTTTGTACCAGTGAAACAAAAATTATGCAAACTCCTACATAGTGTGAAGATTGAGTTTTTGCAAGGAAAATCTGCTGTGATAGATTAATTGAACCTGTGGTTACAACATTATGGATTTTGCCATTGCCCCGACTAAAACGAAATCTGATAAATGAAGCATGTGCATTGAGGTCAGATGCTTAAACAATGCTTTTTGGCACGAGAACTTTCCACTATCCCTTATAGAATATTGGAAAATGTCTGTAGGTGAGTCCAAATGACTCTCAAAATTGGTTATGCAAACAGCGTCTCATCAGGTGGAATTATTTGAGAATTCAAGGCATCTCACTGCGTTCATGACATCTAATGTCACTTTTCAGTTCTGTTACATGCCATTTGTAACTCCCTCTATGTAGGAATCACCACCCAACTCATGAGGAAACTACAGACCATTCAGAACTCAGCTACCAGACTCATCCTTGACCTCCCCAACACATCACCCCTCACCTCAGGAAACACCATTGACTACCAGTCGCAATGAGTTGCTGGTTCAAGCTGCTCATCCACACTTACAAAGCACTCCACAATGAAAGACCAGCATACCTCACCACTGGAGAGTCAAGATGGTGTACCTGTGAGAGACCGCTGCGGTCTCTGAATCTCCCGCTGCTCGATGCTGTTGATTGATGCGGTGTGGAGCGATCAAAACAACCGGACTGCTTTAGGGAAAGCGACCGTAGAAGCTAATACACAGGCTTTTCTGGCAGCCGGCTCATGGACGATTTTGGCGGTGCTGAGGGTTTCCATAGAGCGGATCTCTGTCTCCACTCAAGCCTCTACTGAGCTCCTGGCTTTGCTCGCAGTACAGCACAGGTGGCTCTCGGCGGGGAAAGGCACCAAATCGAATATGCCTCCCAAATCTGTTCGCTCTACCCGAGACTGGAATGGAGAAGCTGGACAATCAGCTTCAGTGGCTGGCATTGTGATACCTACACCGGCATGCCCCCGCTCACGTTCCAAGGGCCCAAAGCCCATTATCTCCGGGGGGGGGTAAAAAACTGCTCTTAAAAGTAGCAAGGGTATAGCGGCCTACCCAAACCAGAGCAATGCTGTGGAAGAAAGAGGGGCAAAAATGGATCCCCCTCCACAACATACAATAACTGAGTTCTTCCCCGCGACGGCCTCTGATGGATATAAGAGCATCGTCACTGAGGTAGGAGGGGATGGGGAAGCAGAGCATCACTCCACAAGCCAATGCAAGGAAATGGTCCCTAACAGCGGTGTAAATAATAAGAGGGACGGATCAGAATTAGAACAAATGGATCATAATATAGAAAATGAAATCTCTTTGACGGGGCAGTCGAAGGTGCAGGGGCTGGACAAGAACAGGGCACTATTCCATGGGAGGAAGTACCCCAGACTGTAGAGGAGAATGTGGCCCCATCCAAGGTTGTCGACCATCTACCCTCAAGTAGGATTGGGTTGGAGACAAAGACTTTGATAAAACTCGTCGCCAGCTACCTGTCCTTCGAAGAGTCCCTGGATCCAGGGTACACGTTTTTTTCCTTGACTGATGGGTCAGACCCAAGTGCGGCAAGCATAGCTGTTTCTGATGTCGAGAGTGTCTCTATATCCTCTAGCTCTAATTCTGGCAGTCAGACGGACGGGCCTGATATGGTAGTTCGAAGGAAAAGAAACTCCAGGCAAAGTAAGGAGCGGATGTCCCAGGGACAAGGCAGGGAATGTGTTACATTCATGTATGCTCTATTTACATTGCCCTTTTAACTATTAATTGCCCATTTAATTGTACAGTGTATTTTCAATTGTGGCACATGCATTGCTCTTATTATTACATCACTTAGAATAGTTGATTGGGTCATTCTTGGTTTGGACTTGTACAGTAGCAGCTGTAGTGGTAGTACTGTGCTCACTTCAATAAATCTGGATTTGGAGGAGCCGCACCAGTGACCAAGATGGCCGCTTAGGGACCGGCTCCGGCCGACCTCGTTCTCCTGACTCGCCATCCTGACGGGAATCCTTTGCCCCGACCCTTCCTCCGGGTGGAGGAACCGACGCGGCGCCCGCGTGCGAAGATTTGTGTCGTTTTGGGGCTTCGGCGGCTGTGTTACACCATCCGAGGGTTTGCGGCCTGCGAGGCCCGGAAGCCGGGGCCTCGAGTGATTGCGTCACCCGGCCCGAGTGAATCAACATCGGCCGCCAGGGCCGGGTGGAGTCGGCCCGACCGGAGGTCGGGGGGGACACAGCGGTGAGCGGTGGCGGGCGCGCCACTAGTATTTATCGGCCCCACATTGAATGCAGCTTGACGGGGAGGACCGCCCGGCTGTGGATGCACTATCGCCTCATCTGATCTGCTTGCCGGTCGGAAGAGAGAGCCGGTGGCCATATAGCTGAATGGTGATCGCTCCGGGGCAAGAGGTGGGCCCGGCAGTTTACAAACACCGGCTGATACTGATGGCGGTGACAGCGGCGAGGTGGCCCTGAGAGTGCTGTTCAGTGCTGGGGAAATACTGGGGTCGCCCCTCGGCACACCTACGCCGCAGAATTGTTGGGAAGCGCCTTAAAAGTAGAGGTGAGGCGTGGCCATATCACCGCCTACCGTGGCAGTCCGCCTGCCGGTGTGTCGTGTCCCAGGGGGTGTGGAGGAGAGCTGCGACTGCCCCGTGGCGCCGGGAGGGCCCAGCGGCATAACAATGAGCCCTGGCAGAAACGAAGAGGCTATATGATGCATGGTCTTCTGGGTCTGTGCGGCTGGGGTTCCCGGTGCATCCTGGATATCCTGGGCACCGTCTGGCTGGTCCGCAGAGCAGTCTGATTCTTGTGCCCTACAATAACTGCCTATAGGAAGGTCTGAGACAAGGGTGCCTGACTCGGACGGACGCTGTTTGGGTGGGGCCTGGGTTGGATCCCTGGTCGGGTCTGCCCGGAGTGAGTGTGGCAAGGGAGGTGGCGGCCCGCAGCTGGTTTTTGTGGCCGGTGGGGACACCGCGACCTTCGCGATAATTGTGGGAAGGAGCGCTGTTCCTCAGGGGGCAAGACGGCGGCGAAGGCGGACGCGGATAAGTCCCTGCCCAAGTCTACTAGAGGAGCCAGGCAAGTCCAGTCCAACAAATTGGATCAGTATACCCTGCCTAAAGGGTCTCCGATCGATTCGAAGAGGGGCCCAGGTGGGGGTTCCGAGGACCCTCCTGCTGGGGAAGAGCCGACGCTTAAGGATCTTATGGTGGCCATTACTGGAGTTCGGACCTCCTTGGGCCAGAAAATGGAGGCCCTGGACAGCAAACTGGACACCGTCGCGATTGAAATGGGGCTGATTAGAACGGATCTCACAAAAGCACGCAAGAAAGTTAAGTCTTTGGAAGTCAAGACGACTAGCCTCATAGACGACGTTAATTTGTTGCAGCAGGAGGTGCGGGATCTTAAGTCCTCCAGGGAATCTACTGACCGGAGGCTCGATGACTACGAAGGGCGGGCAAGACGCAAGAATATTCGCATCTTGGGAGTGCCGGAGAAATCAGCACCAGATCTGTTCGTAGAAAACCTTATCCTTAACCATCTTAAACCTAAGGGTCTCAGCAACTTTTTCACGGTTGAACGTGCTCACAGGGTCCCGGGCGGTAGGCGTCGGCCGGGGGCGAACCCCCGCCCAATGATCGCTAGAGTTCTTAATTTCCGGGACAGGGATGTGATCCTCCAGACGGCTCGGGCTGCTGATCCATTGGAGTTCGAGAATGCGACCCTCTTGTTCTTCCCGTATTTTACCCAAGCAGTGCAGAAGCAACGGCAGAGATTTTTGGCGGTCAAAAAGAAACTGAGGGACAAGCGTATAAGGTATGCTATGATCTTTCCGGCCCGCCTCCGAGTAGAGCTTAACGGGAAAGCCTGGTTTTTCGATTAACCTGAAGTGGCGGCGGACTGGTTAGATGGTGTCCAGCGGCCGGAATCTGAGACTCAGGACCAAGGGGATGCGGATGAACAATGACTTTGCTAAGTGCGGGGTCGACATGGGGCTGTGAATTGTAGTGAGTGGTAGTCGGTCCAAAGGGGGGCACGTAATGGGATTCCCTGCCTAGCTGTGTTTATAATGTTTATTTTGGTGATTTGAAATGAGCTGGGGTATCCTCACTGAGTCGTTTGGGGGGGGTTTTGGGGAGGAGGAAGGGGTGATGGGCCCGCTGGAAGGTCCTCCTCTGTTTTCTTCTTTTAGTTATCCATAGAATAGTTGGGGGCAACAGGCACACTGCTAGTTGGGGATGAGCGCAAGCTACATGCAGGGGTGCAGGGAGGGGGGTGGTGGTTTCAGTATTGGGTTTGTTTATTTTTTATTGTTTGTTTTTTTCTTTTGCATTGGGTGTCATTGTTTGTTTCAGAAATGTTGTATTGTCATAATGTCTTCTGGTAGACGGGGATTAGGGATTTCCGCACTCATTTGGAATGTGAACGGGCTAGGAGATAAGATAAAAAGAGGTATGGTTGGTCAATTGATCCGGAGGCACTCACCGGACGTGGTACTATTGCAGGAGACACATCTCATGGGTAAGGGTTTTATGGCACTACACAAAGGGGGGATACAAACTGGTGGCGCATGCAGGCTTCACCACTGGATCGAGAGGGGTGGGGATCCTAGTTAAGAACTCCTTTCCGCTAGCCATCCAGGCCACATGGGCCGATAATAGAGGCAGATACGTTGGGATCTCTGGGCTGTGGGAAGGGAGAACTGTTACTTTTTTATCTGTGTATGTTCCACCGGCCCTCCAGACTGACACCTTTTGTGATCTGTGTAAAAAAATGTTGACGTTGCCTGTTGGGATGTTGATTGTGGGGGGAGATTTTAATGCAGTGATGAATGGTGAGTTGGACAGACACCCGGCCTGGGCTTTGTTGCCGTCCCGCAGGTGGTTGTCAGATTTTGTGGAAACTACTGGCCTGATTGACGAGTGGAGGATGAAAAACCGTGGTGAACTTCAATACACGCACGCCTCAGCGGCGCATAGCTCCCTCTCGAGGATTGATTATGTATTGGTGCCGGCGTCGCAGGCAGTATGGATCCAGGAAGTGCGACATTTGGCTAGAGGAGTATCTGATCACTCGCCGGTCTGGCTTGGAGTGGAGCCGGGTCAGGGGGATGTGGCTAGGATTGCCCCGTTTAGCGCTTGGCGATTTAGGGACCCAGACACTAAGAAGGAGATTGTACGGATTGCTGACAGGTATTTTCAGGAAAACGTGGGCACGGTGGACTCAAAATGCTCCCTGTGGGAAGCTTACAAGACTGTAGTTAGAGGGGAATTGCTGTCGATTATTTCGGGGAAAAAGAGGAAGAGTCGGGCTGAGGTTGATAAGGTGGAGGCTGACTTGCTGGCCATGGAGAGAGAGGTGTCGATAAACGCCACTTCGGAGGGCATGCACCGCCTCCGACTCCTCTAGGGATAGGGCTAAGATGCAGCATGCAGATACTCGGAGTAGGGTTTATGAGCACGGTGATAAGGCTGGGAAATTGATTGCGTGGCTGGAGAAAGGGGAGTGGGCGTCGCGATTAGTGCCGGAATTACAGACTGTCGGCTCGGGTAGAATAACAGATCCACAACAAATAGTGGAAGAATTCACAGGCTATTATAAGGTAGTGTATACAGAGGAAAGTGGATACACCAAGACTGAAAACACAGATATGGTACGAGATATTCCGATGCCCACCCTATCAGATGAGGACAGGGACTACCTGGATTCCCCATTCACGAACGATGAAGTGGCGCAGGCTATCAGAGGGGTCCATTCCGGGAAGGCCTCTGGCCTGAACGGGCTCCCCATTGAGCTATATAAAGTGAACGCCAATAAACTGGCTCCTTTCCTTAGAGAATTTTATAGAGAGTAGAGAGAGGGGTCAGCTTCCCTACGATCAGCGAGTTGCTAATATTATAGTCATACATAAGGGCAGTAAACCGGAAGTGGAGTGTTCCTCTTATTGGCCAATCTCACTCTTGAATGCCGAACCGAAGGTGTTAGCAAAACTACTCGCGACTCGGCTGGTAAAGGTTATTACAACACTGATCCATCCGGATCAATCTGGCTTTATGACCCGCCGAAATACCGGCCTTAATCTGCGTAGATTGCATGGGATCCTGGGTGGCGCGTCAAAAATACATGAGCCAGCAGTCTTGTTATCATCGGACGCTACCATGGCCTTCGATAGAGTCGAGTGGCCTTATCTCTTTGCTGTCTTGGGCAAGATGGGCATTGGTTCGGAGTTTACAGACTGGGTCCGTCTTTTGTATTCTGGTCCCCGCCGATACTCGCTTAATAACAATTGGCCCTTTCCCCGTACTCGGAGGTCGCTGGCAAAATTGGTTTTAATACGGAACACCTTTACACTACGAGGCTGATGTTTAATATTTAAGGATGGAAGGATTGAAGACCGATATCACAAATTGAAAGAACACTGACCCCTCGAATGACATTTTGAATTTACATTTTAACACCCTGAAGAAGTCTTTTTGTTAAAATGATGAAACACGTGTTGGCGGCTAGTGTTTGTTGGTTTGAAGAAGACTGAAATAAATCAAGATGAAATGAGGACTAATCGTCTTATTGTATTGAATTGATGGACTTTAATACTTGGCTTGAAGCTCAGGATATACCCCTTGTTTTTCTGGTCCCCTGGCCAGAGTGGTGATGAATAATCATAGGTCTGCGGATTTCCCTTTGGGGAGGGTCACTAGACAGGGATGTCCTCTCTCCCCACTGTTGTTTGCTCTAGCACTTGAGCCGCTCGCGGCATGGGTCCGTTGGGACAGGTCGATCAGGGGGTTGAGGTGGACGTCTGAGTGGGTAGACAAAATATCGCTTTACGCTGATGACATCCTATTGTACTTATCCACCCCCAGGAACTCACTGATTGCATTTCTGGATGTCCTGGCAATCTTTGAGAGATACTCTGGCTTTGCCATTAACTGGACGAAGTCAGTCCTTTTTGTTCTAAGCGCTGATCCCCATGTTGTCCCAGCAAACTGCCCAGTGACATTGGAGTTGGTGGGGTTCCGGTATTTGGGCATATTTGTGTCACTGGATCCCAAGATAAGGTATGATAACAACCTGGTGCCACCCCTGGCTAGGTTCCAGAGGGATGTGGTGAGATGGAAATTGTTGCCGCTTTCCCTGTTGGGACGCGCCGTCCTGTTTAAAATGATGGCCCTTCCCCGCTTCCTGTAGGCACTCCAAAACTCCTTGGACCCGGTACCCTCCTCATATTTTAAGGAAATTGAGTCTCTCCAGCGGCAACTTCTTTGGGACGGTAGGCCACGGATTGCGTTCTCTAAACTCACGCTGCCATGGTATGACAGGGGATCGGCCTGCTGGCGGCAATCAATCAAGCAATCTATGGATCGCCGCTCGACCCCGGGTACGCAATGGACCTGGTCAGATGCCAGGCGGTGAATATAATAGGGCTTTGTATGCCAGAAAGGGGCGCTTTCCCCTGGTTGGGCCGGCGGCGGTTGCGGTGCAGGTGTGGCATGAGGCTAATTGTCTCTTAAATGGGATGGGCAATTTAACTTTGGCCACGCCGCTATGGAACTCAAAATGTCTGGGAGGCTTATGGAAGACGAAAGGTTTTGACAGGTGGGAACTCATTGGGATCTCTCAGGTCAGGGATATGTGGGGGAAGGACGGGATCCTCACATTTGAGGCTCTGCAGGAAAGGCATCAATTGCAGGAAAGCGAGCGGTTTTGGTATATGCAGATTAGGCATGCGTTGATGGCCAATATCCCCCGTGGAGCTACGCCCCCAGAGGCCTCTCCGTTGGAAGATCGAGTGTTGGACGGACATCTTCCGACTAAAAATATCTCCCTGATTTATAAAAAACTCATTAATCATACGGAGGACCCACTTGTAACTATTTGGGAACAATGGGGTGCAGATGGCCTGGTTTTGGATGACGAAGATTGGAGGGAAGCCGTGTCTTCCCCAAGAGTGATTGCAATACAGATGAGACTCAGGTTAGTGCAGTTGAAGATCCTTCATCGATCTTATGTCACGGGACTGCGACTGGTGCGAATGGGTTTGTCTGTGAGTGGAGAGTGTTGAAGGGGATGTGGTGAGGCCGGAACATTCATGCATATGTTATGGGATTGTACTGACATACGGAATTATTGGGTCAAAGTCCATGACAAGATACGTGAAGTGTGGAGCTGGGGTTGGAGGCATGCCGTTGTCTCCTGAATGTTTGGGAGCCAACCGGTCTCACTGCACACAGGAAGACATGGGTTACACTGGTGTGTGCTGTAGCCAAACGCAATATCGCCCAGCTGTGGGGGGCCAGTCAGACCCCCCAGATTGGAAAATGGACAGAGGACTTAGACTGGTGCATGTTTAGAGAAAGATCAGTATATGTTGCCAGGGGGAGGCCTGGGAAATGGGGGAAAATATGGGGTGCTTGGAATGGCTACAGAGGAGATATTTGTGTTCCCCCCAGCTGCAAAGGAGGACGCTGTTGTGCTGGACTCGCTCGGATCCCTATTACTTCTTTATGATCAGTATTCTGTAAATTTGAAGATGTATCAACGGACGCTGTATGTTCGAATGTCACCCGATGATTTATTTTTCTTTTGTTTTATGTGTTAATAAAAAGAATTTGAAAAAAAAATCTGGATTTTATTCTACCTTGGATTCAAGTATTATCCTTGAAGAAAAATACTTGAATCCAAGGTAGAATAAAATCCAGATTTATTGAAGTGAGCACAGTACTACCACTACAGCTGCTGCTGTAGAAGTCCAAACCAAGATGGACCCAATCAACAATTTTAAGCTATGTAATAATAACAGCAATGCATGTGCCACAATTGAAAATACACTGTACAATTAAATGGGCAATGAATAGTTAAAAAGGCAATGTAAATAGAACATACATGAATGTAACACATTTCCCCCTTTAGAAACATTAAGAAGGAATCATAGAACATTTAGATACACGTCTTACATTTCAAACTTTTCCGTCTTGGGTAACTACACTATTGCGATTGACTCTAACAATTTTAACATGTCTGCTGAACTTTGTATCATGTTTAAGCAGGATCCCAGGTTTGCGTATTCTAACAAATTCTCCTACTACAAATTTAGGCATCTTGACATTCATGCAAAGATCATAGAGATATTTACTCTTTTGCTGTTTCTGTTCAACTCTTTGAGCTATGTCTTCCTTATTTACTTCAGAGGATTGAATTTTGACACTTTTCTTAAACCACCAAGGGCACAATTTTTATGCTGGATCTCTGCCTTTAAGCAAACGGAAAGGTGAAACTTCAGTTGTTGAATGAGGAATTATACAGTACAACCATAACCTTTCTCTTAATTTATCTTTCCATTCTGTACCAAAATTACGTGCCCAAAGAATATCTTGCTTGAGAACCCTATTGTACTGCTCCACTTGACCATTGCCTTGAGGTTCATAAAGAGCAGTGGTCATGTGACGGATATTATGCAATTTGAAAAATTCTAACATCTCAAAGGATTTAAATTGTACACCATTGTCTGAAATGATGACTTCAGGACTACCCTCCCTGGCAAAAACTTCCTTTAAAAATAAGATAACACTTCTAGTGGTAACACGAGGTACCAACTTTACCTCAGGCCACTTAGAGTGATAGTCCACCATGACTGTTACAAACCTACAATCCTGTGGTAAAAAATTGTAAGGTCCAGCAATGTCCAATCCAACCTCCTGCCATGGATTATCCGGCCACTTAACAGGAACAAGTGGAGCTGGATCACACTTGAGAGATTTTTCAGTGCGCACACATTCTGAACATTCTCTTACCATTTCATCCACATACCTGTCTAATCCAGATCAGCAAAAAATTCGATCTAATGAGTCTTTTCATTGAAGACATTCCCAAATGACTTTTGTGACTCAAGGCCAAAATAGTACCACGTAAAGAAACAGGTGGAATGCATTTTCCTTGTCTATAAATAAAGTCTCCTTCTACAACAATATCATCAGAAACCTTCCAGTACGGGAATAACTCATCAGAAATATCTTTCTTGGCAGGCCATCCAACAATAACATAATTAACAACTTGCTGGAAAAGAATATCTCCACTTATATTTTTTTCCACAACTCTTCTGAAATCGAACTTAATTCCTCTGATAACATTTCAGAAAAGCTAGCAACGATATCCTCTCCACAAGAAGCATTGTTAACCTCACACGGAAGCCGTGATAAACAGTCTGCTGTGATATTCACCTTCCCTGGGACGTATTCAACAGAAAACATATATTCTTGTAAACGGGACATTAAACTGGCTATCCTTGCCGTAGCATTTAGACCACCACCAGGAGCCAAAATGTGGATCAAATGCTTATGATCAGTTTTTAAAATAAACCTTGCACCCCAAATGTAATTCCTGAAATGTTCTACACCCCATACACTCTCTTTCAATGACAGCATAACGTCTCTCTGTAAGATTTAATGTGTGTGAAGCAAAAGCCACATTCCATTCATTCTTTCCCGCACACTGTGACAATACACACCCCAACCCATATAAACTGGCATCTACAGTCAGCACACAAGTTTTCCCAACACAAAAGGGTTTAAGAGAAGGAGCTGCAACCATTTCTGTTTTGATATTCTCCAACGCCTTTTGTTGTCTTTCACCCCACAAAAATTCAACATCTTTTCTGATAAGTTCTCCTAACTGCTCCATTTTTTTTTTTTTCAGAACAAAATAACTGCTCCATTTTTGAAGCAAAATCTTTTATAAATTTACTATAGTATTCACAAAGTCCTGAAAAGGAAAGAAGTTTCTCTTTAGTATCTGGAGAAGGTGCTTTAAGTATAGCATCAACTAGTGACTTCTTGGGAACAACTTCCTCCTTGGAGAGTGTTTGTCCTAAATACTCAACCGATTCTTGGAAAAAGTTGCATTTTATCTTCTTTAGTGTAAGACCATAGTCCTTTAGAATTCCACAGAGTTTTTTAAGATGCTCAAAATGAGTTGCTTCGTCTGACGAATAAATTAAAATGTCATCTTGGAAACATTTTACACAAGACTCCATTTGCTTAAACAGATGACACATTGATCTCTGGAATGCAGATCCTGCCGATTCTAGCCCGAAGGGCATTCTCTTGAATTGAAACAAACCCTGTGGTGTTATAAAAGCAGTCAATGACCGGGAATCTTTGGCTAATTCAATTTGATCACTGACGTCCTTCTGAGCTCCTGGTCCAAGCCCAGCACAAGGGCTCCTGTGGATAGGTTGATTGCTTGATGCCACCGCCCGGCCGAGCCACTTTTCCTTTCTAAACACCCTACCCCGAGAGCTTGGTGGTCAAAGCCTCATCCTCGAAAGGAAGCACTTTCCCTACAGCTCCTCAAGGTAGGGAATCAAAGAAGCTGGACCATCTTGGTAAGAAGATGTCTTCTTCTGCCAGCTTAGGACTACGGTCAGTGAACACTGCATGTCTCTTGGGCCATTACACACATTCAGTGTGGGACACTGTTGCGCAAGTGTTGCCACAGTGCCTGGAGGAGGCCCGGGCCGTGCTCGCCCTCGCTGTTGCTGAAGGTTGAGACGCAGCGAAGTTCGCCATCCGGTGTGAGCCTACTCGCTGGGTAAGACGATTTACACGCCGGTAGCCCTGAGGACCTCTGGATTCTCGGGGATGTCCAATCTACCCTTTTGGGCATGCCCTTTGATGGCATTCGTCTGTTTGGTGACAAGGAAAGACAACATGCTTGAGCATTTCAAGGACTCTAGGGCTATGGCCAGGTCCTTGGACCTTTCAGTTCTTCTCGCCCCATGCAGTCTGCCTTTCGCCCCTTTTGTGGCCACAGACGGGGTGCCCCACCACATTCTACCCAAAGCTACAGGGCTGCACGAGCCACCCAGACTCTGCGTGGTCGGGAACATGTGAACTAGTGTCACATGTCCGGAGGCGAGAGGGCGGATCAGTACACCAATGACCCCGCTGCAGCTGCCTCCAAATCTTCCTAGTCTGACTTTTTAGGGCCACCAGTTGTCAGTGGGCAGCAGGATCCGCCGTTGCCTCCCCCACTGGCTCAACATCAAGTTGGACAGGTGGGTATTGCAGATAGTCCCAAGGGGCTACTTCTGCCACTTCGAGACTACCCCTCCCTCCATGCCACCAACACTCCATCACATGTCGGAGGATCACTTGGCCCTTCTCGGTCAGGAAGTTACCTCTCTCTTTGCCAAGGGAGCTATTGAGTGAATCCCTGTGCCAGAAGTAGGTTGTGGTTGTTATTCCCACTGCTTCCTGATACCCAAGAAGGACAAAGGCCTGCGTCCTATCTTGGATCTCAGGGACATCAACCGCTTCCTCCAGAAGGAGAAGTTCAAAATGTTGACATTGGCTCAGGTCCTGTCTGCCCTCGACCCTGGAGACTGGATGGTAGCGTTGGTCTTGCAGGACGCTTATTTCTACATCCCTGTCCTGCCAGCCCACAAGCATTACCTAGGGTTTGAGGTTAGCCACGAGCATTTTCAATTTACCGTGCTCCCCTTTGGCCTTACTAGCGCCCCTCAGGTGTTCTTGAAAGTGATGGTGGTGGTCGCAGCTCATCTGTGCAGATCAGGGGTTCCAGTCTTCACCTATCTCGATGACTAGCGGTTAAAGGCGAGTTCGCCCCAGGCTGTCGCCTCCCACCGCCATCATACGGCGGACCTCCTACACTCGCTGGTGTTCCTATCAACCTGCCGAAGTAACACCTGGTTCCCTCTCAGAAGCTCCTTTTCATTGGAGCAGTTCTGTATATGGCACAGTTTCGGGCTTATCCTCCCGAGCAGTGAGTGCGGGATATTCGGGCTATGATACCGATGATTCACCCTCTATCCTGGATTTCAGTGATTGCCTCCTGCATCCTGCTGGTGGATCATGACGGGTGGCATATGCAGGCTCTGTAGTGGGACCTGAAGTTCCAGTGGGAGCATCATTAGGGGAATCTTTCCAATTGTGTCTAGATCTCAGAGGGGACTGCACACCCGTTGCAGTAGGGGCTAATAGACCAGGATTGGGTCAGCGGCAGATCTCTCTCCCTTCCCCAACCAGGGTTCACAGTGGTGACAGATGCCTCACTCCTGGGATGGGGTGGACACATGGGAAAGGCAGAGATCAGAGGCCTCTGGTCCCAGGCGGAGTCCGGGCTCCACATCAACCCTCTGGAGCTCCGGGCGATTAGTCTTGCACAGAAGGCATTCCTTCCTTCTGTCAGAGGAAGGGTAGTGCAGGTGTTAACAGTCAAACACCACCCCCATGTGGTACTGCAACAAACAGGGTGGGAACCCTATGTCAAAAGGCTCTTTGTCTTTGGACGTAGCTGGAACATCCAGGCATGTCCCTGGTGGTTCAGCACCTTGCCGGTTCCCCGAACGCCAGGGCGGACTAACTCAGCCGCCGGTGCATGATGGATCACAAATGGCGTCTCCACTCTGAGGTGGTGCAAGGTCTATTTCAGCAGTGGGGAGAGCCTTGGTTAGGCCTGTTTACCGCCAAAGAGAATGCGCAATGTCAGCAGTTCTGCGCGTCTGAATTTCAAAGGCAGAACTCGCTCAGCAATGCTTTTCATCGCGAGTGGAAGCGGGCTTCTGTAAGCCTTTCAGTCTATACCACTTCTGCCCAGAGTGTTGAAGAAGATCAAGCGCAACTGGGCCCAAGTCATTCTTGTGGCTCCGGACTGGGCACGAAGAGTCTGGTATCCCAAGCTCTTAAAACATGGCCATCGATCCTCTGATCAGACTGCCTCTTCAGGAGGATCGTCTGTCGCAGCAGCAATGGACGGTTCTCCACCGAACCTGTCCAGCTTCCACCTCCTTGCGTGGAGATTGAGCGGTGACAGTTGACAGCTTTCGACCTCCCTCCCGAAGTCTGTAGTGTCATCTTGGCAGCCAGGCATCCCTTTACTAAATCAGTATACATCTGTAGATGTAACAAATTTGTGACATGGTGTGCAACAAAGGCTAGGGATCCCCTTTTCTGCTCCTCTTTCTGAGGTTCTCCTATTCATACTTTCTTTGGCCCTGCAGGCTCCTGCTTTGGGCACCCTTAAAGGTTATCTTTCGCCCATTTCTGCCTTTCTTCGCCTTCCTGATCAGCCTTCTCTTTTCAAGTCCCCTATTGTAAATAGGTTTCTTAAGGGCATTACTCACCTCTTTCCTCCTATTCCTTTTGTAATGCACCAGTGGGACTTGAATCTGGTCTTGAGTTACCTTATGTGCGTTCCTTTCGAGCCACTACATAATTGTCCTCTCAGACTCTTGACTTTAAAAATGGCTTTTCTTGTTGCCATCACCTCTGCTCCCAGGGTGAGTGAGCTTCAGGCTCTACTTCAAACCTCCTTTGCCCCAGTATTGGAACTTTCATAGATTCCCATGCTTTCTATCATTACCCGTAGTCAGCCTGGGAGCCTCGGTAAATAGAAAATACCATAGCAGTATGCACAAAAGAGAAAGTAAGGCTATCTACCTCTTTTTGTAAAAGAGACCAATATTTTGCAAAAAGAAGTTAATTTAATTACTCCGGAAATGACATCACCATGTAGAGTGACACCATTGCCTCCACCTCTGCTGCTGGAGGAAGAGTATTTTGATGAGGATGAGAGTCCATATGGGGATGCATATAGTTCTTCACAACTTCAGGTGAAGTATCAGGACTCGGATTCAGATGATTATTTCTTGCATCAGCATCATCCAGAATCTCAGCTCACTCCTCAGGTCACACATCAACAAACATCTGGTCAAGGTATGGTGGCCATGCCGTCTTCATTAATAAACGAACTGCAGTTGATGTTATTAGATTACAAAAAGAGGTTTCCTTCTCAGACCTCTGAAACCATTCAGCCTTCCCCACCACCACCTCAGCAACCTCCATTTACTCCTGTGGTATCAACCTCTCAGAGACAAGGTGAACAGTCTGTAACAGAAGGGCATGATGTGGTTACAGTGCCTGATGATGATGATGATGATGACTCATCAGATGAGGACAAGGATGGGGAGCATGTCCAAAATCCTGACACAGAATGGGACGATTAGTAATCCCAGATCCGGCTTCACCATCTCCGGAGCCTGTGGATTCGCCTCCAGCGGACATAGGGGGCTTCCATAATTTTAAGGAAAGGGCATCTAAACGATTTGACCTTCCTGTTCCTGTCTTTGCAATCAGACTGTTTCCTCTACGATTTCAAGGAGCCCTACAGGAAATCGATCCGTTCCATACCAATAGTGGAACATGTTTGGAATGAGGGCAAGAAAGTGATGCAGTCTCCAGCTACTGTAACTCCGGTTCTACCTCGGCTGGAGAAGAAACATAAGGCCCCGGAGGACAGTCCTGCATGTCTTATTGGCCAACCTAAGCCGGACTTGGTTATTTCCCAGGCGGCCCAAAGAAAATCAAGGAACCCGACGGCACCCCTGACGGCACCGCCAGACAGAGAGAGCAGGCACTTGGATAATGTAGGCAAGAGGTTCTCCTCTATGTCTAGCCTCCTGGTTAGAGCCTCGAACGCACTCGCAATTTTGGGACGATATGATCGCCAAATGTGGTGCGATCTCTCCTTTCATTGATCAGCTTCCAGAGAGTGCCAAGGCGAAAGCAAAAAAGATCCTAGAAGAGGGTGAACGATCTTCATCGGAAATTATAGATTGTGCAATAGACATTGCTACAACGGCTTTCCGTGCCTTAGCAGGATCAGCAGTCCTGAGGCGTCAAGGTTGGCTGAGATGTACCTGGTTGCGCCCAGAGGTGCAGAATAAGATTCTTGATCTGCCCTTTGATGGGGACATGCTGTTTGGCTAGCATGTAGATGATGCTTTACAGGACATTAAGAAGGACACCGAAATGGCAAGATCTTTGGGCACGCTTCAATACAGAAAGGTACCTTTCCGGGGTGCAAGAGGCAAGGGATTCTCTACATATAGGGGAGGCTATCAGCAACTCTACTCCTCCTATTCGCAATCGTCTCAATCATTCAAGCCTTAGTACTCTCAGCGGCAAAATCAATCGGTGTCTTTCTCTTGCCAATTTTCCAGAGGTAGACAGGGGCATCAGGGGAGAGATATCTCTAAATGCCAATAGCGGCTTCCTGGCTCTGCCTACTGGTCCTTCACCCCTTGTTCCAACAATAGGGGGCAGGATTACACATTTTCTAGATTGCTGGAAGATCATAACAACAGATTGGTGGGTCTTACAGATCGTTCAATTTGGCCATACATTAGAATTCCAAAACCTACCACCTCCAAGAGCCCCTTGCACCACAGAATCAAAACATCTGCTCCTTCTCCGTCTCAAAGTTTCCCATCTACTCACCAAGGGAGCGATAGAACCAGTGCCACTCTCTCAAAGAGGAATAGGGTTCTATTCCAGATTCTTTCTTATTCAGAAGACAGAAGAAAAAAAGTGGCGCCCAATCTTAGATCTGAGGGAGCTGAACACCTATCTCATAAAACACTCCTTTCGAATAGTCTCTCTTCAGGACGTCTTACGTCTTTTAAATCCAGGGGATTACATGGCGACTCTGGATCTCCAGGACACATATTTCCATGTTCCGATCCACCCAGCTCACAGAAAATTCTTACGCTTCACAGTAGCCAAGAGCCACTTTCAGTTCACGGTCCTGCCCTTCGGGCTCTGATCCGCTCCACGGATTTTCTCAAAGGTATTTGCCCCGGTAGCGGCATTCTTAAGGAAACAATCACTTAAGTTTTCCCTTACCTAGACAATTGGTTGATAAAGGCTCCGTCTTCTCAGGCAACGTCGAAGGCAGTCGAAAGTTGCATCCACCTTTTCAAATGCCTGGGTCTGCCTCTCAACAAGGACAAGTCAGTCGTTGTTCCATCCAGAAGGGTCAAGTTCCTGGGCTCCATTTTGGATACAAGAAATTGCAAGGCTTTTCCTTCGGAGGAGAGGCAGGAAAAGCTAATCTTCTCAGCAAACCGATTACAAAGAAGAAGATCCCTATCAGTTCGCCTTTACAAGTCTTTTCTAGGATCGAGCACATCTTGCATACGATTAGTTCCGATTGCAGACTGCGAATGCGCCCCTTGCAAGAACAACTGGACATGCAATGGCGCCAGGTGGAAGGTTCTTTCGAGGACAAGATAAAGGTTACTCCTCTCATAAGGAAAGCGGCAAGTTGGTGGGCTGTCAAGAAGAATATCTCGAAAGGTCTCTCTTTCAGGATGGCTCCATCCTCTCTGATTCTAACCACAGACTCCTCAATGGAAGCCTGGGGCGCTGTCTTACAAGATCCCCAAGTGAGCAGTCACTGGAAGGCAAAAGAGCGCTGTCTTCATATCAATCTCTTAGAACTCAGAGTGATTCGCCTAGCTTTGCAGGCTTTCAGACCGAGGGTTCAAGATGCTACTGTGGTGGTCAGGACGGACAACACAACGGCCATGCATTACATAAACAAGCAGGGAGGTACGAGATCCCATCTGCTATCGAAGGAGGCCCAGGAGATATGAGAATGGGCGATTCTCCACAATGTAGTTCTTTCAGCGGAGCATCTACCAGGCACTCTCAACACAACAGCAGACACCCTGAGTCATTTGAAATCTGCCTGTATCGAGTGGGAATTGGATCATGACACTCTGGAGGAAGTGTTTCAAAGTTGGGGAACTCCAACAATAGACCTATTCGCGACTCCAAAAAACAGAAAATGCCAACTCTGTGCAAGCAGGGATCACCATCGAGGGTCGCTGGGGAATGCTCTTTCGATGTCCTGGATAGGCGCATTTGTTTACGCCTTTTCTCCAATTCCCCTAATCCCACGGCTTCTCAGGAAAATAAGATGGAACCTTGCAGGATGATCTTAATAGCACCAGTGTGGCCTTGCCAGGTCTGGTTCACAGAGCTTCTCCTACTTTCTCAGGACCATCCATATCACCTTTGACCCATCCCATCTCTGTTGACAATGTCCATGGGACAGGTGGTACATCCAGATCCGAGCTCTCTCCATTTGAAAGCCTGGCTCCTGAGCACAGAGAATTCCACACCCTAGATATTCCTCAAGAATGTAGGGAGATATTATCTCAAGCTCGCGCACCAAGTACAAATAAGACTTATAGTGCTAGATGGAAACGCTTCTGCCTGTGGTGTCATCGGGAGCGCATCCATCCATTTTCTTCAGCTCCTCATCAGATACTGTCTTATATTCTTTCACTGGCTAAATAGGGCCTTTCTCATTCTTCCATCAAAGTACATCTGGTTCAAGGTTCAGAAGGTCAACTTCGGGTCCGTCTCTCTGGGCAGCTAGGATAATCAAACAATTCCTGAAAGGTCTTTTCAGGGTTTTCCCACCAGTGCGGCCACCACCTCCGGCCTGGAATCTGAATCTGGTTCTGGCTCATCTCATGAGACCTCCGTTCAAGCCAATTCACAGGGTGGACTTGAAATTCTTGTCTTGGAAATTAGCTCTCCTTCTAGCCCTCACTTCGGCTTGGAGAGTAGGAGAATTGCAAGCTCTCTCCATTCTGGAACCTTTTCTTCTCCAGTATTAGGGGTGTCTTTCATAGATTCACATGCCTGAATCATTCCCCGTCGTCGGAGTGGGAGTCCCACGATACATAAAAAAGCAATAATATGCTATAAATACATAGTAAATACCAATAAAAAACAAACCAGGAAGTAAAGTAGCCAAAGCTACAGTAGAAAAAACTTCCACACCTATGACTTTCCTAGTCATTTTGTATGGTCCAAAATGCAGGCAATCAGGCGCCAGCACCCACCAGAAGATTCTCCCCAGAGGCTCAGGCTCTAAGATTTTCTACCGTACGTCGTGTGAAGGGAGTCTCCCTGAGCTATGCTCAGTTTTCTTCTCTTTCTTCCTTTTGGATCTTTTCTTCAAGGATGCCTACAAAGAAATCTCTGTTTAGAGCCTGTGATTCTTGTGGTAAGCTTCGGCTTTTTAAAGAGGACCCCAACAATAAATGTATGTATTGCCTGTACCCAGATCACCAAGTCAAGGACTGTAAGATCTGCAGGACTTTTCCTCAGAAAACTCTCAGAGACAGAGAGGGTCGGTTGCTTTTTTTGGCTACAAAAGCTTAAGGATTCTGATAATCCTGTGTCTGAGGTTGGCAGTATAGCCTCTGGTTCCACTTCAGCGTCTAGAAAGAGGCCTGCGTCTGAGGTATTGCCATCTCCTGGAGCTAAGGTTGCTAGAAAACATCAACCTTCTAAGTGATCTGACAAGCCTTCCACCTCTAAGGCTAATCCCACAGGCAAGGATATGGAGGGCTCTTCTGCACCTCAAAAACGGTCCACCAAAAGATTGCCTCAGGCAGTTGACATAATTTCACCTCAGACTGTTTCTTTATCGTCGACGACGCCATCTTCTGTCTCATCGTCGACGAAGACCTCCGTCGAGACTACATCTACGTCGACGGTGACATTCTCATCTCCCAAGCCTCAGATGATCATGTCGACGGCAGCTTCTTCACCAACTATGGTCTATGTATCCGCTAGACCTATATCGTCGACGACGGCCGTCGTCGACGCCTCGTCGTCGACTCCTCTGAAAGCTCTACCGTCGACGAAGAAGATACCGTCGAGGGCTCGTCGGCGAGCTCCGCACCGTCGACGAAGTTGCCACCGTCGACGAAGACGTCGACGAAGCCGATACTGTCAACGAAGCCCAATCCGTCGACGTCTGCCATACCGTCGACGAAGTCCATACCGTCGACGAAGCTTGTGCCGTAAACGAAGCCTGTTTCGTCGACGAAGTCTATGCCGTCGACGACGGAACAATTGACATCTGCCTCATCGGCAATGGTGGACGCACCGTCGACGCCGCAATTGTCATCTTGCACTGTGTTGCAAGTCTGGTCACCGTCTACGGTCTTTAGTTCAAAGGCGTGAACCAGCTTTACAGCTCTCACCCCTACATATTTCACCTCAAAGATCGTCGTCGCAGGTTCCGGACCAGCTTTTAGACTCTGACAGTGAGGATGAAGTGGTTCAAAGGACATTCGGTGCAGCCACTAGTCCTTCAGAGTTGAATATAAAATATCAAGAAGAAGAAGAACAGGAGTATATACAATCACCTGTACGTATGGCGTCTCCTGTAGACAGAGTCCCTGTCTCGCAAGTGCCAGTTGCTTTACTTACCAACTTACAATATATGTTGGATGATTATTATAGAAGGTTTCCACCATCTGAATCTACCGGCTCGGTGCCTGTTACTCCGGCTACTGAAGAGCCTTTGCCAGTTTCTCAACCAGCAAATCCTTCTTCACCTTCACCACACGATCAGCCTGTGGATGTTCAGTCTTCGGATGAAGAAGATCAAAGAGAAGAAGGAGAGGTACAGGATGAGTCGGAGTGGGATGAATACCAGGTGCAAACTCCTTCTCCTTCACCTCAGACTGTCTCAATTTCACCGCCGGTGGACGTGGGCAGTTTCCACCTTTCTATGGAGCGTGCTACTAAACGCTTTCATATTAATATGGAACACATGGAACAAGACTGTTTTCTATATGATTTTAAAGACCAGCCCAGAAAACAGATCAAATATATTCCCATCATCGACTTTATTTGGCAAGAAGGGATTAAGGTCATGGCAACCCCGGCGTCCATTCCTCCAGTCCTGCCACGGATGGAGAAAAAGTACAGGGCACCGGACAAATCACCTGCGTGCCTTATTGGACAGCCTAAACTTGACTCTGTAAAGCACAAAAGAGGGCTAGAAATCCTTCTTTTCCTGTTACAGTTCCGCCGGACAGAGATGGCAAACGCCTAGATTCTATTGGGAAGTGCATCTCCACCATGGCGGCTACGACTGTTCGAGCGGCTAATTCATTGGCCATCTTGGGAAGATATGACCAACAGATGTGGTCCGACATCGCACCGTTCATTGACCTCCTTCCTGAGCCTTCCAAGGCTGAGGCGCTGAGGATCCTACAAGAAGGCCAAAGAATCTCAGAAGAGATTATTGATTCAGCAGTTGATGTAGCCTCAACTGGCTTTCGACAACTAGCGGGTGCTGCGGTCCTCCGTAGGCAGGGGTGGCTACGTTCCACTTCCTTCAGACAAGAGGTCCAGAATAAGGTATTGGACATGCCATATGATGGTGAATATCTGTTTGGCCCCCAAGTGGAGGAAGCCTTGCAGACGATTAAAAAAGGATACGGAAACAGCGAAATCCAATTCCGCAAGCCGCCCTTTCGAGGAGCGAGAGGACGGGGATCGTCCTCCAACAGAGGTGGATATAACCAGCAATTCTCCTACAGACAGGGCAATCAGCGCTTTCACACTCAGCGCTACCAATCTTATGGCCAGAGAAAGTCTACTTATACCCAAAACAGGGGAAAGAGAAATTACCGTGGAAAGGATAAGCGCCAATGAGACATTTCACCTGCCACCACCACAGCCCCACTCTCGAGAAAAAATTGGAGGACGAATATCAAAATTTTACTCAAATTGGCTGTTGATAACGTCAGACAAATGGGTCCTAGAGATCGTGGCCACGGGCCATGCCCTAAAATTCAAAAAATGTCCTCCAAATGTCCCACCGAAAGGACCACCTCCAGCTCACCTGAAGGAGTTGTTTGCCCATATCAAATTGATGATTCAAAAAGGAGCGATCGAGAGCGTACCTCAGAAAATAAGGGGCATGGGGTTTTACTCCAGATTTTCACCAATAAAGAAGAAAAAAGGAGAGAGGCGCCCGATCCTAGATCTTCGCGCTCTAAACAAGTATTTAAAGAAGTTAACATTCTGGATGTTATAGCTTCAGGAAATATTACATCTTTTGGCAGCGGGAGATTTCATGGTCACCTTAGATCTCCAAGATGCATATTTCCATATCCCCATTCTACCTCGCTACAGGAAATTCCTGCGCTTCAGGGTGGCTGGCAGGGATTACCAATTCAAGGTCCTACCTTTCGGACTACGGTCAGCGCCAAGAGTATTTAAGAAAGTTTTGGCCCCGGTGGCGGCACACCTCCGGCAAGAGGGAATTCAAATTTTCCCATATTTAGACGACTGCCTTTCTCGCCAGTTCTCGCGAGGTTGCACATTATCATCTACAACAGTGTCTACACCTGTTTCAGTCTCTGGGTCTGTCCGTCAACCTCAACAAATCCCAAATGAAACCTTCTCAAAGACGAGCTTTCTTAGGAGCAACATTGGACACCCAAAAGCTCCAAGCCTTTGTCTCGGAGGAAAGGCAAATGAAGATCAAACACATGGCACAGAATCTGCTATCAAGAAGATTAGTCTCAGTTCGACTGTACAAGTCCTTTCTGGGGATGATATCTTCTTGTATCCCATTAATACCAAACTGCCGCCTCAGGATGAGACCGCTTCAGGAGGAACTGAGCCTACAGTGGCTACAGGTCTCCGGCACCTTCGAAGATCTCATCAGGATTACACCGCTCATGCGGAATTCTCTCCTCTGGTGGACACAAAAGCGACATCTCCAGAAGGGGTGCGCATTCCTTCAAGAGGCACCAAGCCTTACCATCACTACAGATGCGTCTCTAGAGGGCTGGGGAGCGCATCTTCAAGGCCTCACAATCAGTGGCAAGTGGACTGCTCAACAAAGGCGGTGGCACATCAATCGTCTGGAACTGAGAGCCGTTTTGTGCAATCATTCAGGATGCCAATGTGTTGGTGAGAACAGACAACACAACAAGCATGCACTACGTCAACAAGCAGGGAGGAACACAATCAATTCTCCTGTCCCAAGAAGCACAAGACCTATGGGCATGGGCTTTAAAGCACAACATAAATCTTCAAGCAGTGCATGTTCCGGGAACAGAGAACGTCCTGGCAGATGCACTCAGCAGGACGACGGTCTCCACTCACGAGTGGGAACTGCATCAGCAGACAGTGGAGCGCAGCTTTCACCTGTGGGGTCGACCAAACCTAGACCTATTTGCAACAAAGTCCAACAGCAAATGCACATTCTTCGCAAGCTGGCATCCCCTACAGAACTCTCAGTGGAATGCGTTTTCGATAGATTGGTCTCTGACATATGCGTACGCTTTTCCACCGATTCCACTAGTCCCCAAGGTCCTGCGGAAGATGAAGAGGGAACCATGCCGACTGATTCTAATTGCTCCCAGATGGCCACGCCAGTATTGGTTTACAGAGCTCCTTCTTCTGTCGGAGTGCGAACCGATTCAGCTGAATCCAATCCCGAACTTACTCAGCATTCAGAACTGACAGGTGTACCATCCGGATCCAGCATCATTGAAATTAGCGGCATGGCGCCTGAGTACCGTGAGTTCGCCCACCTAAACATCCCGGAAGACTGCAAAGAGGTTCTGGCCAAGGCAAGGGCGCCCGCTACCATAAAGACATAGTCTTAAATGGAAGCGTTTTTGCATGTGGTGTCGCTCAACCGGGGTTCACCCTTTTTCAGCAAAGCCGGAGGAGATTCTGCCTTTCTTCCTGCAATTAGCAAGATCAGGCCTATCTCACGCAACCTTGAAGGTCTTTCTGGCTGCGATCTCAAGGTATTGACAGGATGGGACCAATTCCCTTTATTCTGGGAGAATTATACAACAATTCTTTAAGGGCCTTTTTAGAATGTTCCTTCCAGTACGCCGTCCACCTCCGGCGTGGCATCTAAATGTGGTCCTGGCACAACTCATGCGTCACCCATTCGAACCCATCCACAAGGCAGTCCTGAAATATCTTTCGTGGAAGGTATCATTGCTGCTGGCTTTAACGTCCTCCAGGAGAGTCAGTGATATTCAGGCGTTCACTGTTCACCATCCTTTCCTGCAGTTTACAAGTGACTCTGTAATGCTCCGCACTAATCCGAAGTATATCCCCAAGGTACCTTCGGATTTTCACCTCAACGAACCGATAATTCTAAAGTAATTCTTTCCTAACCCGCAAACACCGGCGGAAAGAGCGTTGCATACGCTGGACGTCAAAAGGTGTCTTAAATTTTATCTGCAGAGAACATCCGCTTTGCGCAGTTCTGACCAACTATTCATCACCTATGGTTCAATTCGTAAGGGGCAGGCAGTTTCTAAACAGACTATTGCAAGATGGATATCTTCTGCCATTGCCTTTTGCCATTCACAAGCAGGACGACCGTTGCAAGCAGCTCCTAGAGCGCACTCTACAAGAGCAATGTCGTCATCTACGGCTTTATTTGCTGGAGTTCCCCTTCGGCAGATCTGCAGGGCGGCTACTTGGGCCAGTCGCCATACATTTACCAGACATTATTGTCTGGAGGCAACCAGCGAAGCTGATACTTCTGTGGGTCGAGCAGTGCTACGGAATCTTTTCAACTAAGGTGAGCCTCTGTTTCCCACCTCCTTTTACTGCTGTCAGACGCTTCCTATGTTCGGTTTATTACACATGCTTGCATGATTGCACTCTGCTATGCTTAAAATGATATGTGTATTCTCAGTTTGCACTGTTGTATGCCTTATATGCTGACATACTTGACTACAATTGGTGTCTGCCTAGCACGGATGTACTGCTAACTACTCTGATTCAGGCATGTGAATCTATGAAAGACACCCCTAATACTGGAGAAGAACAATAGTTACTTACCTGTAATCTGTGGTTCTCCAGTATTGGTGTATTTCATAGATTCACATGCAACCCGCCCACCTCCCCTCAGAGGCTTTTTGGCTATATTGGTTTACCTTCACTCCTTGCGAGAAAATCTGAGAGCCTGAGCCTCTGGGGAGAACCTTCTGGTGGGTGCTGGCGCCTGATTGGCTGTATTTTGGACTATACAAAATGACTAGGATAGTCATAGGTGTGGAAGTTTTTTCTACTGTAGCTTTGGCTACTTTACTTCCTGGTTTGTTTTTTATTGGTATTTACTACGCATTTATAGCATATTATGGCTTTTTTATGTACCGTGGGACTCCCACTCCGACGACGGGGAATGATTCAGGCATGTGAATCTATGAAAGACACCAATACTGGAGAACCACAGATTACAGGTAAGTAACTATTGTTCTACAGTTCAAAAAGGACTCTGTGGGCCTCATTTATGAGGCCGTGCGTCACTTTTACGCTGCCGGTGCGTCACTTTTTGTGACGCACCAGCAGCGTAAAAAATGTGCCTTGTTGCACCATATTTACAAAGTGACGCATCTAGGTAGATGCGTCACTTTGTAAACCCCTGCGCTACATTATGCCTTCGCCAGGTATAATGTACGCAGGGGGGCGTTCTGACGCAAGAAAATGTCATAGAAGTAACGCAGTGAAATCTATAAGATTTCACTGTGCCACTTCTAGGACAGAAATGCGTCAATTTCTTACGCCTGCCTCACAGCAGGCGTAAGACTGATGGAGGCCCTTTCACATGGGGCTTGCCCCATGTGAAAAGACACATTGCTGGAGTTGCGTCACTTTAGTGACACACTCCAGCAATGCATCACTTTTGCGCCTACGGATACGTCAGAAATACTGATGTATCTGTAACTCCTTGGGCCATGATGCGTCATACTGTAAATATGACACATCATTGGTGTTGCAAGGAGGGCGCAGTGAAAAGTGACGCATCGCTGTTTTCACGCAGCAATGCGTCACTTTTCATAAATGAGGCCCTGTATTTTTAAGGACCATTCCAAAATTTATTCCAAAGGTCCCTTCGGATTTCCATTTGAAAGAACCATTGGTTCTAAAATCATTTTTTCTTCGTCCTACAACCCCTGCAGAGCGGTCTCTACATTCCTTGGATGCCCAGAGATGTCTCAAATTTTATCTTGAAAGGACGCAGGATTTTAGGAAATCATCTCAACTTTGTGTGGCTTTTAGTGCACCTCGAAAATGACTTCCTCTCTCAAAGCAAGGGATTTTACACTGGATTTCAAGTGTAATTGATTACTGCCAGAAGACGGCAGGAAAACCACTGGAGAGACAGGTTCGAGCGCACTCCACAAGATCAGTTTCATCTTCAGCAGCTCTCTTCGCTGAAGTCCCTATAAAAGACATTTGTAGGGCGGCCACATGGAGCAGTGCCCATACCTTCACAAAGCATTACTGCCTGGACTCTTTCATGAGGAGCGAAGCGGCAGTAAGACAAGCAGTCCTGGGGAATCTTTTCTGGTGAGAGGTGAGCTTTCCCGTCTATCCCTCCTTCCTATGATTGCACATTTTGTATCACATAAGTTTTATACAGGTATTGTTACAAGGTATATATGCTTATATGACAATTATTATGCTGAAATGTGATACGTTTGTAGCAAAATGTGCATTGGTGATTTACTGCTAGCTATTCTGATACAAAGCATGGGAATCTATGAAAGTTCCAATACTGGGGCAAGAAAACAAGTTACTTACCTGTAACTTTGGTTCCCCAGTATTGGTAACTTTCATAGATCCCATGCGCCCACTCTCCACCCCAGGGAAAGCTCAGCCTTCAGCAAAAGTGGTTACTGTTACACAGCGGCTGCGAAAATCTGAGGCTCTGAGGCTCTCTCCTTAGGGTTCTATGGGGTGAGGCTAATCTGATTGGTTGTTGCAAAATTTTGGTCTCTTTTACAAAAAGAGGTAGATAGGCTACAAAATGAGATGAGGCCTAAGCCTAACTTTCTCTTTTGTGCATACTGCTATGGTATTTTCTATTTACCGAGGCTCCTAGGCTGACGATGGGGAATGATACAAAGCATGGGAGTCTATGAAAGTTACCAATACTGTGGAACCAAAGTTAGAGGTAAGTAACTTGTTTTCTTCCTTGCTGTTAATCCTGACAAGATTGTCCTTTGAACTAGGCCTTCTTTTCTACCCAAAGTGGTTACCTCTTTCCACATAGGGCAGACCATCACATTGCCCAACTTCTTCCCGCTCTGCATCCTTCCAAGGAGGAGGAAAGACTAAACTGTCTGGATCCAAAACGTGCGTTATAATTTCATCTGGATCAAACAAAACAATTCCGGGTGGACGATCAACTCTTTATTGGCTGTGTGGGCGCCAAGAAAGGTCGGGCCGTGCAAAAACGGACCATCTCTCAATGGGTTGTCCTTTGCATTAAGATTTGTTATTCCTTGACGAAGAAGGAGCCTCCGGTAGGACTGCGCGCCCATTTCATCATGGCGACTGGAGCCACTACTGCTTTGTGGCGTGGAGTTCCCCTCAGTGACATCTGCCAGGCAGCTATGTTGGCATCACTGCACACGTTCACTAAACAATACTGCCTAGATAGTCCGGTCTGATGGCTTCTTTGGCCGGTCAGTTCTCCAGAAATTTCTGGTGTGAACTTAGATTGCAGATCCACCTCCGGAGTTGGTATTGCTGTGGTATCTATTCTAAGGTAAGGTGACTATAACTAATAGTCTCTTTCAGATGAACAAGTTACCTACCTTTGGTAACAATATATCTATAAGAGACATATATTAGTTATAGATTCCTTACCGCCTTACTCATCCTCCCCGTTCTGCGAACGGACTTCTAGAGTAAGGGACTCCCTTTCAGGGCCCTAGGTTTGTGCACCAGTGGTCAGTGTCTTGCATGGCACTGCGCTTCTGGTGTGGAATGTTGTGTAAAAGAACTGACGTCAGCGTGCAGGGTTGGCGTTTAAGTAGATACGCAACAAACACAGTCGACTGACGCCAGCTACCGACGTACAGGGATACTGCTGAGAAAAAATTCTCTGGATTCAGTCTGACGTGTGGGGGTAATTCCAAGGTAAGCAATCTATAACTAATATATGTCTCTTACAGATATATTGTTACCAAATGTAAGTAACTTGTTCTTCAAGTCCTTTCCCAGTTTTTCTGACCATATGAGATACTTGATCATATTGGTGGACCATTCATCGAAATGGGCAGAGGTGAAAGGAGTTGCTGAACATACTAGTGTGCTATTCATTTCTTTCAAGATTTTTTTGCTAGTGAAGTGGTTCCAGATGAGATCTTAACAGATAATGGGTTTCAATTACATCGTGCCATGAGGTAGTTTTTAAGCAATTGTGCATTAAACATTTATGCATTCCACTCTGTCACCCCCAGGCCAATGGCAAAGTTGATAGGTTCAACAGGGTGTTGGTGGAGAATATCCAAAGTGCCATCAATTTGAAAGTAGATTGTGGGGATGCCATCAATGACTTACATTGGGCACACAGGATGACCCCATATTCAATCACAAGCAAGGTTCCATTTGAACTTTTGAGACAAAGGAAAGAGGTAACTTCATAGTGTCCATTTTGAATAGTCAGATAGTACGCCATATGTGACAAATGGTCAATGGTGAAATGTCGCACATTGCTAAGACAAGAATGGATAAGCAGAAGGACAATTTTGTTGTGAAGGGTGGTGAGAGTGATGAAATGAGAAGGGATGACAACCAGCAGGAACTGTAAGATTAATAAGTGTGTGAACATTCAAGCATATGAATGAACTCATGAGTCAAGAATTATCCTCGAAAATGTGATTAAACAAAATACTGCTGCATGATGTTTCATTATAGTTTTTGTGTTCAAAGTATTTTGTCAGTAAAGGGTTATTTCAATGCTAAGTGCATTTTTCTGTTTGTTTCATTTTGCAAAGGACGGAGAAGTGTGGCATTTGCTTAAGTGTTTATACTTTAACATAGTAGTCCATGGTGTAATATTGCACTTTATTGCCATTGGTGGGTTATGTGTTCTATTATGGAATGCAATACAAAATTGGGAACCAATGGTGGACAATATTTAAATTTGCCTTTTTCTGTTTGTTTCATTTTGCAAAGGACGGAGAAGTGTGGCATTTGCTTAAGTGTTTATACTTTAACATAGTAGTCCATGGTGTAATATTGCACTTTATTGCCATTGGTGGGTTATGTGTTCTATTATGGAATGCCCCTGCATAATTCTCTATAGAACTCTAGGACATGGTCCCTATTGAAATCCGTTGTAGTGAAAGACTGTTTTGAGGGTTCTAAACAGGAGAACATATAAAGGATATTAGCAGATTTTAGTCACAATATAAACTATTTATCAATGGTATCATACTAATTTTAAGAAGTGTAGTGCATTCTAAGGTAATTTTATCATGTGTAAAATGCTGATTGTCTGTAGTAATGAGATGTACCGTGTTCGAGAGAAAACTGTTTACTCTTATGATTTACTCATAGAGGGTATGGACGGTGCTCCAAAACCTACGATGAGAGCATATTTTCTGATAGCTCACACTATCGTCCTCAGCAATGTGAGAGTAAACGGTGGCACAGTGAGTAAAATGTACTTCCAATAGGAGAAGCCTGTGTGTCATTCTCTAATGTTCTACTGCAGCCTTTCACAGTGTTCCATAGAACAACTACAGTGCTCTTGCTCTTATTTGTGACAGCGTGGCTCGCCTGAAGCCATCTTCATTGAATCTAAACTGAAAAACAGAACAAAATGAGGCGAGTTGTTCTACCATTGAAATTATCGAATAATTAATCGATAATTATAGAAAGGAAATGTAGGACACATTTTGTATGACTTCTCCAATTGGGACACAATTTGTATGAGTTCGCATTCAAAAATGGAATTCTCAAACGTTTGTTTGGTGTACAGTTTCCCTTGCGAATTCCTGAAAGCCTCAAATCTGCACAAGTGCTAGGACACATATATATCTGTGGGTCCACTTTTGTGTCTTTCTTTAAGAATTTGACAACTAAATTATTTTCATGTTGCCTATTATGGTTTTATACTGCTTCTTCCTCACTTTCTTTACTAATATTGGCATGCTCCAATCACATTTACTAAACACGTGCCTCAGAAAATTTTCAGAGCAGTTTAGCAAAACAGTTTTTTCAAGTTGCATTTTTTGGTTATCCATTTTATTCTGAAGCAAAACTCACCACTCGTGCTATCAGGCTTCATCATAAAATCATAGGAAAGTCTTTGTAAGGAACCTCATGTTGTTAAATAGTGCTGTAGTGTACATGTTTCTGTTCAGGAACAATAGTCAGCAAATGTGCCCTGAGCTGCACTTCCTTAGAGCGCTGGCCTTAATAGTAATGATTTTGCTTTAATGAGTCATATTTACAAGTTTATTTACTCATATCTTGCTTCAGTGCCAGAGAATCCTGTCACAGCTTGGTACAGTAAACTAGCAGCCAAAAGGTTTGTGCTACAGGGAGTTGCTTATCCTTTGGACAAAGTAAACATGCACACTTGTTGCCGTTGATCTCGAACAATATGACATGTGTGTCTGTCAATTCCTCACCGCTGAAGCCAACCATGCAGGACAGGCAATAGAGACTGTGGCAGTGCAACAGACCATGGAGGGCAGGAGGGATGGCGTAGGTGTACAAGCTGGCCAAGTAGCGGGCTGAAGGGAGGTGGCAGGGTCAGTAAGCTGACCACATAAGCAAGATGGCAGTGGTAGTGGCAGCACAGTATACCACACAGGGCATACAGGAGGGCAGTGGCAGGGCGACCAACATACTATCGAGAGTAAAAGGGAGTGACAAGGGCACACAACAGACAAGGAAAGGTGGGGGGCAGAGGCAGAAAGCTGATTTTGCAGGACAAGTAGGAGGGTAGTGGTAGCACAATGGACCATGTGTCATGCTCCACAACTATCCCCTCTCCCTGTGTGCCCTTCATGGGACCTGAGCTGTGGGAGACTAGGATAGTGACCCCCTGGCCTTTCCCTCCATTTCCCTTGCCACTGTCATCAATATTGATGTCCCAGCAGATGGTGATCCCCTTGCCTCTCCCTCCGCTTCCCTTGTTGCTGTCATCAACATAGGTGCCGCCGCAGATGACGACCTTCTTACCTCTCACTCCACTTTCCTGGTTGTTGACATCAAAACATTGTCACCAGAATCAACATTGGTACCTCCATCAGTCTGTTGGACTTCCCTCCCACATCTCAAGGCCTCCTTCCTGCCTCCTATTCACAGCCACTGTCTACTCAATAGCAAGAGCCGATATCCCACAAGATTTATAAGTCTTGCGAAACTTGGCAGCCATCTTGGGCATGGTATTTGAAATACTGCAGCCATCGATCGCATCTCTGCTTGGCTTTGAGACTTTCTGCTGGGAGGATCTCCCACTCTTGCATTACCTCCACTGGCTTCAAGTGCACCCGCCTTAGGCTGCCAGACTTTATAAGACTTTCAGACTCTTTGTACCCATCGTACCCATGACATGACAGAAAGAAAACAGGGAGACTAATAACCTGCAATAAGGCAGGTGCACTGAATCCTTGAACATTAATCACCATGGTTACAAGTGTACTTGTTTTCTATCGTTTTGGGGATCACCAATTCCCCTGGGACCTCATGTGTTGAATAACGCAAAGGATAAGAGAAATTATCCTCATGATCTGTTCTCAAGTACTATCAATCTTTGTATGGCAATCTGAATCGAAACTCGTAGAGCAAAAGGGACTCCCTACCTCATTGAAAGAGGGACTCTATTCTATGATTTAATAGAAAGAAGATTTGAGGCAACACTTTTATTAGATAGGGGTGAGTAACTGCCCTATGTTTGCTATGAATATACTTCAAAGGGAAGTTCAGTGACACATTCATTTACTAACTTGTTTATGGTTGCCTTGGCTACCCGCTTTGAGAATAGCCGGACTAATTCAGATCTCAAGCTCTGCCACTTGTCCAGTCAACTACTCATCCACCAACCTGAACAGGAGGTGAGATATACGTTTTCTTGTTCCATCCCCAACCGCTTTCCCCTCAGGGTTACCAGCCAGCATCTGTTCGAGACGTGTAATGGCAAACCTGGGAGGGCTTGGGTGGACTCTTTGCTTCCGCAGAGGTCTGAAACTCCAGGTGAGTGAAGCCTTGTCACCATGGAGAGCAGAGGGAAGGGTAATCACATAGATAATTGTGGGCAGGGGGCAAGAAGGCAAGGGCAGTTAGCTACCCGGGCAGGCAGGTAAGGCAAGGGGCAGGGCAACGGCAGGACAGAAGAGGTAGGGCACAAACTCAGACACTGAGGGTGGTTTATTGTGGTGATTATTTAAAATCTTACAATATTACACATCTCAAACAAAAACTAAAAAACTATTCATGAATAAAAACACTTAAAATGTCATTGCATCTGATTTGTAGGTGATTGAATATTTAAAATAGTTATGACACCTAGTTTCCTTTTGACTATCAGTAGGAACCTTACAAAGATAGCATTTAAAATGATATCATTCGCGTTCATGCACTTGATCAAGGCCTGCCTACATGTCCTTATGCCTCGTACATTAAAGGGGAACTTAAGTAATGATTTTCTCTCCTGTAAAAGTTCAGGGCAAGTACACAGAAGATGGAGCATATCCTCCTCACCATTATTACACAGTCTGCAGACACTGAGGGGTAAGGGGAGGGTAGCAGGGTTATCAAGCTGACCACACAGGGTAGGCAGAAGGGGCAGTTGCAGCACAATAGACCATGCAGGGCAAGCGAAAGAAGGAGTGACAGTACAGCAGACCATGGAAGGCAGTAGGGAGTGATAGTGGCACCACAACGGACCATACTGGGCAGGAGGAAGGGGGACGGTTTACGACCTTGGATAATGGAGGGCAGGGGAGAGGACCTAGGGCCACCAAGCTGACCCCACAGGTCAGGCTGGAGTGGCAGTGGCACCACAACAGACCATGCAGGTCTAGCAAGAGATGCAGAGGAAGCTCAATGAACAATGTAGGGCGAGAGAGAGGATGCAGAGGCAAGTACACGACCAACGGATGGTAGGAGTAGGGGTCGGAGGAGCAAGCTGATCATGCAGGACAGGTGGAAGGGGCAGTGGAAGCACAATGCAGCATGGAAGGCAGAAGGGATTGCATAGGGACACTAATGGTGGGAAGGTGGGAGGTGGTCTAGGGAAAGGGCAGTAAGCTGACTATGTAGGGCAAAAGGGAGGGTAGTGGCAGCACAGCATACCATAGTGAACCAGAGGGAGCGGGCTGGGGCATGCACAAAGGACTATTTAGGGCATAAGGAAGGGGGTAGGCACTAGGCTCAGACAATAGAGGGTAGGGGCAAAGGGCAGGGGCAGTAAGCTGACCATGCAGGGCAGGTAGGAGGGGCACCAGGAGCCTAACATATCATAGAGTGCAGGAGGATAGGAGCATGGACTCCGACGATGTAAGGTAGGGGGGATGGGCAGGGACAGGGGTAGCAAGCTGACCATAAATTGGAGGGATGGTGGCAGCCCAGCTCAATGAATTATAAGGTGCAATAGGGAGGGGACCGGGACATGCACATGGACAATGGAGGCAAGCAGGAGGAGCAGTTGTAGCACATCGGACCGTGCACTGCAGTAGGGTAGGGGCAGGGGCATGGACATGGCGAACCAGGGGCACAGAGAAGGTGGGTAGGAGCAGCAAGCTAAGCACGTAAGACAAGCCGAAAGGGCAGTGATAGCACAAAAGAACACACACGGAGGGAGGGAGGAGGCAGGGACAGTCTCCGACAGTGGAGGACAGAAAGGGAATATATAGCAAATAAAAAGGGGTCATTCGGTGGAGGATTTCACAGGCAGCCAGAAAGCCGCAGACATCCTCAGACAAAGGAATATTCTGAATTTCCTAGTGTTGGTGTTTCAGACTGGGTAATGGAAACCTTTTCCTCTGTTCATTGGATAAGCCTTTTAATTTTAGGCTGCGCGTCCTGCTTTTAGAACAGCGTGACACTGTAATTACCTATGATTTGAAAACAACTGCAAAAGTAGTCCTGGGAATCAGATTTATTGCATTGTAATATGTCCAATTCAAATGTAGATTTTTATTTTGTAAAAAAGGAATTCCGGCACGTGACCTTGCAAGTTCTAAAAAATAATAGGACCATTGGTCGGAGCTTAACAGACTGAAGATCCAGTAGAGCACCAGTGTGGGGCATCGCAACAAGAATGCATGAATGCTTCTCCTGGTTTCTCTAATAGCTGCAACGCACATGTTTCACTCATTTAAAAAAGCCCCCATCAGGTTCAGTATCACTCCAAATAAAGCACTGAGGAGAGATACGGCGATAATATCCAGAATGCCACGTGTGTGCCCAACCAAGTCGTACCTGCGTGCAAAACTATCTGTACAGTCCATTTTTTAGTACTTAAACATGCTCTAAATGTTCAGTACAAGTACAGGCGTAACCTCAAAAGAACACCACGTTTTCACTACAAAGATGTTTCCTGCTGCTCTTGAGTTCATTGTGCAATGAGTGTGCTATTTGTACCTGATAGAACACTCTGTGTAGCCAAGTTAATTCTGTCTTATTTACATTCTTTTACTATTGGATTCAGTCAAACATCAAGTTTTCATTACTCAGAGTTCTTAAATATTTAGCTTATATATTTCTCGCAAAGAACTCCAAATGTTTTCAGTTAACTGTTAGTGTAACCATTTGCATTGATGGCTTTAGCATTGTGTATTTGCTTGCAGTTCTAATTCACAATATAACTTTTAGTACTGTGTGATTCGAAAATAGGTACTAAAAACGGATGTAGATTCCTGTAGAAGGAAAAGCAACGGTACTTTGAGAATCACCCCGTTTCATGTGTTATTATGGGGTTCGTGTTACCATGTTGGATTTCATTTTAGCATACACCGAGTGTTGGGAATGAAACTGTTTCCTGAAGTAAAGCATGCTAGGTACAAGAGTCTTTTAATCTTCCTCTTATGAAGCTATCTTACATTATCTTTTCTATCATATCCCAGTCTTAAAAGCGAGTTTAGGTAAACCAAATTCAGGTTGAATTAGGATTTTAAAAAGTCTCAAAACTACGTTGGGATTATTAGGTGAAGAACAAGTCTTTAGCTGCAACCAATTAGTAATTAAACAAAGATATGTTGTGATGCAAGGTGCATTGTACAAATAAGAAGACATGTAGATTTGTTAGGATCCCTCCAGGAACAGGAATAATGAGGTGCTGAGCACGGATCCCTAGCTCAGCTGCCCTTCAGGGAACTTAAAGACCCTGACATTATGTGACATAATTAGGTAATCTGTAAACAGGACACTACCAGATGTTATGACTAAAATGACACGCTCTCTATAGTTCTGCCTACCAGTCTCCCGCAAGATGCATATGTAGCCTTTCTAGTCAAAACGTGTTTTCCACCACACATAATTGCAGAGATAAAATGTGCCTTCTTAGCAGACCATGGGAAGCCAAGATGCATTAAGACACCATAAAGCCGTGATCTAAGATGTCAATATGATTTTGGAAAAGAGTTTATCGTGTCTACTGTGCAGACCACCATAGAGGGACTCCGAAAATGACCAGTGTAATGACATGGACTATTTTTGGGGATGGACTACTGCCCATCACAGTGAATAGTAATACTTCTTGTCCAAGTGACCCTTAAAGTCAGTAAATTAACCTGAGCTCAACCTCATGGTAGCTAATGGCATAGAGAGCTAACAGACTTAACTTAAGGCAATGTGTAAATGTTTTATGCAAGACCAACACAGTGGCTAATTAAAACCACAAACCTACTTAGAACAATGAAGATAAATGTAATCAAGAAAAATTTCATCGAAATGACAAAAAACCAATAACGGTAACTATAGATTTGAGTATTTGAAGATTTAAGTAGAAATGGCGCCAACAAGCACAAAGGACTGCTGGTAATTCATGGAAGAGGTAGACAAGAACCTACGTGTAATTTGAGGCAGACTGAGATGGAGCCCTGCAGCCACACAGAGAAGGTCAGTCAACTGACCCTTGAAGTCCACTCACTCAAAAGTGTAAGTTATCTTAGGGAGTCAGGCACCGTACAGTACATTAATGACACTTGAAGTGCTAGTCTATTCTGATGCCTCATGCACGGGGTATGATGCCACCAGTTTCTGAAAGCGGCAGTTGTTGACTTTTATGGCTTTCTTACATCTACATAACGCCACCTTAATGAATTAATATGATATTTTAATCATTTAAAAAGGATTTCTTTAAATCTTGCTTTCTTATACTGAGTTTTCATTTAAAAATTAAATTAGTTTATTTAGGAACAACTGACAAGCTATCAATCCTGTGGCCTTTCGTATGGACCATTATTTCAGAAAGGTTTTACTGATGAGTTATCTTCCTACACACAAAGGAGGACCCTAATTAAATTATCTCATCATTTGGGTGGCCATTCACGTTTTGTAAATATGTGTGTCGTTGTCAAAAAGAAAAAAAATTCTGTGCTAGTTCTATGTTTGTATTGTTTCACAGCATGTCCATTTTGAGTAATTATTTATGTTTTATATTTTCTTTTATGTTTGTTGGTGTCATGTATGTATATTTATATGTGTATATATATATATATATATATATGTATATATATATATATATATATGTATTGTTTACAACCCTGATGAAGTTCAAGTTATCTATTTGGAAGAAATGCGTTGGCTGGACGATTTATATATGGAAATAAAAGATCAGAAATAAAATAAAATGGAACGCCTATCACTACAACTGTGTGCTTCATTTTGGAAAAGACGATTACTGGTGCACCATTCCAAATCAAGTACAACCGTACGGCCTGATACACTAAGGGCATTTTGAGTATATTTACAGGTTTTAATAGGTTTTGTACTTGTTGATATTCACAAACTGTACCTTTGTAGTAACTTACACATTTGTAGAAAGTCTAGTACATATGGCCAACCGCTGGTACTTCAACACCCTCCCAAAGAAAATAATGGCGGTAGGGACTTACTAAGCAAGCATTGGCATAGCCAAGAGGTCTCGGCTTTGGGCCTTATAAGTGTTTAGTTATCCAGCACAATATCCTTAGTGCAACAACATCAACTGTTGCATGGCTAAACACGTATATGGTCCCAGAAGCGAGATCTATTGGCTATGCCAATGCTTGTTTTCTTTGCAGTGGAGTGATCATTTAGAACATAGGTGCACACTATACCAGACAAGCGTGAACAAAGCTTTTATGCACTAGAGATAATGCATCCCTAAATTAGGCACTAGTATAAAACATACACATTTATGGCTCCTATGTAACACTAAAGGCAATGAGGACTGGCGACTATGAAACCAGGATTATAACTTAATGACATTATCAATTAATGCTGATTTCGGAAGCAGGGGTAAGGCTGAAGGGGTAGGGTTCCGTATTCTGTAAGAGATAGGAATGCCTGTCAAGTGGAACATCCCCAATGCCCACCAGGTTAATGTATTTCTAGCTTAGGAAAAACAGGCTGTGCCCAAGGAACATTTGTGGTGTTCCAGGATTAAATGTCCGACGAAGTCCATTTATTTAGAAATATCAAGGTGAGAGCCTGTGACTGAGACAGCGACACATGTTTTGCCCCAAGTGGCTGGCAGTCTCAGGGCTTTCTCAAGGTGCCTATATCAAGAGAGGGCAGCATTTCAAATGTGTTAGTCACATTAGTCTCGGGAATGAAAAGGCAAAACCTAAGTCTCTGTGGTTTTTCTTCTGGCTGTAACAGACAACATTGGGAGCATAATTTTAAACAATCACCCAAGTGCCTCTGTGCAAGCTCTGGGTTTTTGTATCGTTCTGACTAGTGTTCGACGAAGCAGAAGACCTTTTGAAGCAATTCAAATCATCTGGGAAGAAGCATGAGTTTGTGCTATAAAAGCAGAAGAGTGTGTGTTATGTTTCCCCAATGATCTTGTTGTGCAATGCTGGGTGTGTAATGAAAACACAAGCAGCTGCTGGTGCTGGCAGTGGACTGCAGCCCGCCCTTTCTGAAAGGACTGGAGACTTCCTTGCATCCAGTCGTCCTTACTCATGCGTGTGAAGAAAATGCAGCCGAAGATGGCCTCTTGCACAGAGGGCTAACGTGTGTGCCATAAAATCATCAAAAAAGGGTCAGAATTTGATAATGCACAATTAATGAAACAGGAACAATTAATTAAAATGAAAATTACAGGAACTGTAGGGGATCGAAACCTGCGCCTGTTGACTGTATGCCCAGATCACCAATTGCGTGAACTGTCCTAGACGTTAAGATGAAGCAAACATGAAGCAGCCACACTTGCCAGAACTAAGACTACAAGGGGGCACAAAGTGCAACAATGCGTTAATCTTAGTAGACAGAGCAGTCCTTGTCTATGCATGGATAGAAAATGCTGCCAGAGGTACCAAATGTGAGCAGGCGGGTGTTGCCAAATAGAACAGAAGTGAACTCTCAATCTGAGAATCGCTCATCAAAGGATGGCCCCACTCATAAACGCGCGGGAAGATAAGGATGCGGCACCCATGCAGAGCTGCATTATTGAGGAGGATGGGACTCGACGGGTGCGTTAGTGGGAGCAAGCATATAGCGCTTGTATAGAGTGGGACCCGGACAGCCTCCAGCAAAGAGGACTAACCTGTGTGCTGCCCTAAAATCACCGTGAAAGGCAGGCAGCGGCCATGTTTAAAACTCAAGCTGTGGTACAAGCTGGCAATATTTGCAACTTGTTCATCGCTATCTAAACCGTGGCGTGCTACAAAAGTAAATAAATAGAAAAGAAAGGCAGGAAACTGCCATGTTTACCAAGCGCAAACGCGCCTCGCGCTGCTAGTTAAAAAAAAAGGAGGCACGTCTGACGAGTGGTGTGCGATGTGCGCACGCTGTAAGGGTGCCCACAAGCGATGCGCTGAATGAGTTATGACGAGAGAAGAAAGCCAGATGGTGCCTGTGCGCGTAACCGCAAGCTTTATGCCACAAGCAAAAGCGTGTGGTCAGCTTTTTGAAGGCTCCTTACTAAAAGTCTCCCCAGGGCAACGCATGCGCTGGCTCAGGCAAGACTTTAAAAGTGTATGTTGCTTCAAAAATGTAGTATAGGAAGATGGAAAAGTAGTAACTTTGCTTAAAAGTTTGTTACACCAAAAGTGCAGTTTGTGAAAAGCACTTTTTAGTAAGTTTTTTTAGCACTACTGCAGTACTACAAATCATACTCCAAAGTTTGGTTTTTATAGCACTACTGTGGTACTAAAAATCATACTCTAAAGTGTAGTTTGTAGATCAGACACATACTGTCTAAGTCTCAGAAGTTTCTCCAGTTGGTGATATGAGCACGTTTCTTCATTTGCTTATATGAAGAGCAGCCAAACATAGTCAACATCAATGTTTTGTGTATTTAAGGGCATAGGTACCCCAAAGGCCTACCAGGGGCTAAAGCAATGTATTATGCCACCCCTGGGAAGCCTTCCAAAATGGCACCACGGGTCTGCTACTGCAGCCTGTGTAAGGTGGTGCATGAAGGGCAGTCAGTCCAATGTCCTGGACACATTGGACTGACTGCCCTTCAAAAGCACCGAACTGCCCTCTGTGTGCTTTGACACATTCCAGCTAGTGGAAACACCTCTAGAGGCAGCACGGTTAACATTGGAGATCTCTCCACCCAGTATACTATGTGAACAACAGGGACACGTCACAGCTAAATTTGCCTCAGGAACTAACCATGGTCCTTGTCTGAGGAATGATAATAACTTAAAAATTCTCAGTTGGAACATCGCGGGTTTGAAGACCAAGATGGAAATTCCTTCCTGGAGGGATTGTGTCAATTGTTATGACATATTAATGTTTCTAGAAACTTGGTGTGTTGAGGACCTGTTGCTTGAGGGGTACAGCTGCCATAACAGGACTGTTTTAGCCCCCGTGTTTGGCCGTCCTAGTGGTGGACTGTCTATTTGGATAAAAATCTCTGCAGAAGTAAAAGTTGACAATCTACTAACCAATTGTCCCAGCTTCATGGCACTCTCATATACTCAGAGGACAAGACTTTGTCTAATCAACTTCTATAACAATGATTTTTCGTCCCAACCTAACCCAAATTTTATTCTTTTATTTGATTTTATTAATGAAATTATGGATGGACAGGTACATGGGAAATTTGATGGCATTTGTTTAGGAGGGGATTTTAATGCACATGTACATTCAAGAAATCCCCCGTGTAAAAGAGGTATAGAACTGTTAAATTTTCTCGCTACCAGTGAACTTGTCAACTGTATGGAATATGTGGGTATGGAGAACAGCGCCTCCCCATTTCCCACTTTTATTGGTCATGGGGGAGGCACCACAATTGATTATGTCTTCGTTTCACCTCTTGTTGCCAAGGCTTTAACAAAGGCTGAAGTAGTGTGTAAAATTTACAGTGATCATTATCCGATTGCCATTTACTTATCATTGCCGAGGGGTAAGCGTCCGAGATATGAAATAGGAGCAAGGGATTTGGAAGTCTCAACAGATAAATTGAGGGTAATCTGGAAGGGAGCAGACAATAAGGGAATCCTAGCAGGAATTTGTAAAAAACACCCAACCTTGATCGAAAATTGTCTCTCTACTGATGACTATGGGGTTAACGTGATTAATTCATTTTCTGAACTCTGTTCTGTAATTAAAGGTGAGATTTCCAGACCAGCTTCTAGTAAGGCTGAGGAAACGCCTAGATGGTTTGATGCCCCATGTTCCAAAGCAAACAGGATGCTTAGAGTTGCCCTAAAAGCTGAACCTAGGGATATACCACGAGTAAGGTTGCTTAGAGCAGAGTACAAGCGTGCCCTACGCACCAGATTAAATGAATTACTTAAAACCCACTGGGATTCCTTGGCACGATCTGCTGACCTGAAAGATACCACTGGGTTCTGGAAGGAGGCAAAGGTGATAAGATCTATTGGTTCCAACTTGACCGAAATTAACTGCAATATCACTGGTCCTATCTGGGTTGAACACTTTGGAAAAATTTATGCAACACCAGATAATTCTCCTTTGTCGTTACCCTCCCTATACCCACTGAATATCTCTGTATCCGAAGTAGCTGATGCTATATTAGAAAGCGCCGGGAATAAAGCGCCCGGCTCTGATGGGCTCTCTATTGACCAGCTAAAATGTGAGCCCGATTTTTGGGCCCCATTGCTTTGCAATGTTTTCAACAATCTAACAGACGGGCAAATCCCAGAAACATGGTCACGTAGCATCATTGTTCCCATTTTTAAGAAGGGCGATAGGCTGGATCCTGGGTGTTACCGCCCAATTTCATTAATTGATAACACCTTGAAAGTTTTGGGACGGATTATATTTAAAAGGATTAGAACTTGGACTGATGAGAATAACATCCTACACCCTAGCCAGCTTGGTTTCCGTAGTAGTGTCGGAACGGTGGAACAATGTCTGAATTTGAACCTGATCATGGCAAAATATAATATTGCTAAGAAATCCCCTTTATATTTTGGTTTTATGGACTTGAGCTCGGCTTTTGATTTCGTTAATCGTTCCCGCCTTTGGTCTACCCTCCTTGAATATGGTTTAGACGACCACCTGGTACATTTTTTAGCCTTTTTACACTGTGATCTAAAAGCATGCGTGCGTGTAAATCAAATGGGTGAAGTCTCTGACGATATTAGCATTGGCAGGGGGGTCAGACAAGGGTGCGTGCTGGCCCCCCTTCTGTTCATTTTGTACATCAACAAGTTAAGTGGCTCTTTGAGCACTCTAACTAGTGATGTGCCTCATGTAAATGGAGTCCCTATACCCACCCTTCTCTATGCGGATGATGCGGTATTGATGGGCCGCACTCCAAAGGCACTCCGTATTTTAATTTCAGGTTTTGTTCTTTTTATGGCCGATTTAGGCCTGACAACTAATTTTAAAAAATCCCTGATCATGAGTTGTGGTCCTAAAAATCACAAAATCGCCCAGATCAAATCAGGGTCAAATGTTTTAAAAAGTACCAGCACCTTCCCCTACCTAGGGCTGCTATTCTCAAACAGCGGTATGTGGCATGCACATGTATCTTATGCCAGGAATAAGTTGGGTAAAGCCATCAACTGTGTAATCTCCTTGAGACAACCCAACCACGCTGATGTAATAACACCCCTGGTCAAGATCTATCAAACCCAATGTATGCCAACCGGCACTTATGGAGCCGAAGTTTGGGGTTATACCAACTGTTCTCATATCCAAAGAGAAGAAAATAGATTCTGCCGGAAGGTGTTGGGGGGGGGTTATTTGTTCCCCCAACTATGTATGTCATAACGAATTAAATATTCCATACATAGAGGATTTCGTGAGATCTAGACCAGCACTATTCTGGATAAAGATATGGAACAATACAGCTGCTACTTTGACCCGTGAAATCATTTTGGATTGTATAAAATGTGATAGGGGACACCGTGGTTGAAAGCGGTAAAAGAGTGCCTTGTAAGTGTGGGGTTGGGCTCTCTGTTTACATCACCTAACTTAATAAATCGCTCCCATAAGACCATCACTCTAAGGGCATTGTATGATTTGTACAGCGAAGAGCGTGAAAGAAAGAACTTGACTAAATGCACTGTTGTAAAATATCTGGCTTATTCTGAACCACATATCAAAAAACCTGGTCCACCATACAGATATTTACGTCTGCATCTTAGCAGATGGGTTAGGGGTTTACTGTTTCGTTTCCGAGATGGGAGTATAGTTAATTTACTGAACTTCCCTCTGGGATACAATAAATATCTTGATACTTTAAACTGTCCATGCAATCCTAACATGAAGCAAAACCTTATGCATTTCTTGTTCTTTTGTGGTTTTTACAAAAAGCTCACTGGACATTATCTAATGCCTTATTGTAGAAAAAATGGTTTGACTAATTTTAAATCAGCCTTGAGGTCTTTCCTATTATTGGGATCAGATGAAGTTATTTTTAGGGTGAGCAATTTTCTCAAAGCTGCTGTCAGATTAAGAACCACTCTTAACACTGAGGTATAATCATTGCACACTGCACTTTTTATTATGCATTTTTAAAGAATTTTTATCTGCTCGTTTTACTTATGTGTAACAGTCTTTTCATGTGTGTGTAGATATAAATATGATATCGTCCTAGCCATCCTTTTTAACTATGGTCGTTAAACTGTGATTTTAAATTGTGTTTTTTAAACTGTGCTCTCATTTTGGATTATGAAGGGACAAATTTTGTTTAGAAATGGAATTTGATTATGCTTGATTGTTCTCTTATTCATTTTTCAGATGTCATTATTGAACTGAATGTTTTAATTGTATTTTGTCTGTGCTTTTATGGATGTTTTTTATTCCGAATAAAGATCCTTTGACTTGACTTGGCTTATATGAAGAGCAGCCAAACATAGTCAACATCAATGTTTTGTGTATTTAGTGCAGCACTTAACTCACCAGACTGCCTCAAGATGATTACTGCCATATGTTGGCTTAACTGTCTTTCTGGTTGTAGGAAGGTGGAATCTTACTGCATGATTGACCCCACTTTCCCCCCGGTGTTTTGATGGTTTTTGACTTAGTTTGGCCTGCTAACCAGGACCCCAGCCTAGCTGCTTCCTCTCTAAAATGATTGCATGTACATTAGGTAGAATCCAGATTGGTTACTAGGTTACCCATGTGAGTCCCTAGTATATGGTACCTTAGGTACTAAGGGCATAGGTACCCCAAAGGCCTACCAGGGGCTAAAGCAATGTATTATGCCACCCCTGGGAAGCCTTCCAAAATGGCACCACGGGTCTGCTACTGCAGCCTGTGTAAGGTGGTGCATGCACTCCTTACTAAGATATAGGTTACCTATATCTACCTTTAATCACTGATACATATAAACCTATACGTCACTCCTATGGCAGGCATTATCAATCCTGAAGGCAGAGTGCTTGGTTTTGTGTGAGAGGGTGCCCATGCATGAGCAGGACCCCTCTGTAGCTTTTGGAATCCATTCTCTGTAGCTGTTCTGTGATGCAGACAGACCATATACTCTTAAGTGCATTATAACCTCCCTGTAAATGCTAACTTGGAAATGGCTGCATGGAAACATGGTGTGTTTGGTGTCAAACATTTTGGAATCCTACCCCCCCCCCCCCGCCAGTCCTCGTGGCGGGAGTAGAATTCCACCCTTCTAGAGGGAGAGACATGTACACACTGACCTAACCAGTAATAGTTTAAAAGAGCCCCAGCATCACAAAATGGATGCTGCAGCCACAGAAACAAGTCTGACTTCCTGCTGCTGGGCTAAACTCCGGCAGGGGGTGCCTGGACAATAAATTTCCTGTCAGAGGGAGGTGTAACCACCTCCCAGACAGGCTTTAGTGTATTGGAGCTGGGTGGGTGCATTCAGAGAATGCTTTTCAGACCGTGCTGGGGGCACACTTGGTGCCCCTGTGCATATCCATTTCAAACCAGTTGCAGGGGCACTCAGCCCCTGCTCTGGTGTAAAACTGGACAATGGGAAAAGGGGTAGCCACCCCTCTCCATAGATCCTCCCACAGGTGGGTCCCAAGAGTATGTCCAACCCCCAAACTTAGTATAAGTATCGGAACCCAGTCCTTAGGACTTCAGATCACACCTGGATGAAACTCTGCAACATATATCCTGGAACTTCGACATTCTACATCGACTAGAAGATGGAAAAATCTCCCTTGGGGTCAAGGAGTGACTCCCCTGTTCAAACAGGCACCAACGAAGCATCTTGCCGGTCTGCATTTTCAAGGCTCACGCCAGATCCTGACGGATTTGCGACTCAGGACATGGATTTCCAGACTTCTCAGAGGTCGACACGAGATCCTAGCAAAACTGAGACCTGCTGCCCTCACGAGTTACCGTCACTCCTGGACACCATGCACATTTGCAAGTGCATCAACTTCCCGAGCTTTCCTGAAGTTGTGCATTGAGCTACTTGCAGTCCAAGCCCGAGCACCATCTGCACCGAAGATTGTGGGCCTACACTCCACGAGTGTTCCGTGAGCCCGCTTCTAGCATTTCTGCTCGAGGCCCCTCCGCAATCCCTGGTCCGTCGACTGGTGGGTCCCCACAAAGGTAACTGTTCTGTTTCGTGGGCTTCTCTGGTTGCTCCAGATGTGCCCTGACTCCTCCCCTCCAAAGGGTGAGCCCCTCAGACCTTGCTGGTCTGCACCGAAGCCAATCTCTGCTTTCTGTGTGGGTTGCTGTTGCCAATGCTTGTTGGGTCCAATCCAGAAACCGACACCGCAGCACTCTACATCCTTCGTAGGACAGCTCGAATCCAGCTCCTGGTTGTCCTCGACGCCTCCTGGTCCTCATGGCTGAAGAGTTAAGCTCCACCTTCTTCACCTGAAATCACCCGACATCGGTTGGCATCTTCTCCTTGCCTTCCTGGTCACTGGCTAGTGACCCAAACTCTGTCACCTCTGCTTTCAGGTTCTTCAGGTCTCCGATCCACCCTTGGATTCACCCGGACACTTTCCACTTGGTCGCCTGCAGCACTTTCCAGCGGGAAACATCCTTTACAACGCAACTTTTACCACGCAGTGTCTTTACGACGCAACTATTACAACGCATGTCATTACAATGCATAGCGCTGGGGGCGCTTTAGGATAGGGAATACATTTAATTTACTATCCAACATCTTCCCTACTATCCACAGGGACTGGAGTTGGAATAGTAAATTAAACTATTCACTATCCAGCACCCCTAAGCGATATGCGTTGTAAAGGCATGCGTTGTAAAAACTGCGTTGTAAAGGCATGCGTGGTAAAAGTATGCATTGTAATGTCATACATCCCTTTCCAGCAGCTTGCCATTGAAATTGATGACGAAACCCAACACGAAAAGACACCTATGCACCCGGCTTCCCTGGGTGAGGTAACTCGAGTACTTCGGTGCTCCTGTGGGTGTTGACTCCAGAACCTCCTCGTTCTAAAGGGTTTTGCTCCAAGTCCTCTTCTAAGTGTCCTTAATATGTAATTTTCCAACCGTGACTTTCCCCATGGAAGTTAATGGTGATTCACGGCTGTGTTTAGACACTCCATGCGTCCCCCGTGGGTCCACTGTGTTACTACCTTGGGTGGTTCCTGGTGGCCCCAGTGGTTCTAAAGGCTCTAGGCCTTGTATCTTTTTTTTTGTATTTTATTTTTTCCTCTGACCGGCAGAATTGTACAGCAGATATCAGAACACAGCAAGTTTTCTTACGAATTACAGTTGACATTTATTAATTACATTGTGGGTGATCTACAATCAAACATAGCTCACATCATGTATTACATAGAACAATAATAGCGTAATCTATTTAGTGCTAAACACCCCCTCAACTCTACTTCCTGTTCGATATCACATCTCCTCTGGGCTCGTAACATGTATCTGTACTACAACCCCTGCCGCTCTCATTTCAAACAGCCCGCATTTGTACAGTACATTTAGTTTGCAGTATCTTGCAGGTATTGCAATAGTGGTTCCCAAAAGTCCCTGGGCCGGGACGCTATTGGTATGTGTTCAGCATAAGTCTCTAATGTCGTCTTGCAAAAGGTCATGTCTGTTATCTATTCTTAAAATCTAGGTGGTCTCTTGCTGCCCCATCTTATCGCTACTCGCCGTTTCGCGAGGAGTAACGCCACTGCCAAGAATTTCCTGCGCCTAGCGTGTTTAAGCTTTTTGATTCCTAGCAGGCAAGTCAGAGGGGAGTTTGGGATGTGTTCCGAGAGCATGGTGCTTAACGCATCAGTGACTGCTTGCCAGTATGGTTGTAAGCCAGGGCAGGACCAAGCCACCTGTGGGAAATCTGCACCTGCCACATTACAACGATAGCAGGAGTCGGAGTCTCTAAGCCCTAGTTTGTGTAATTTTACTGGTGTGTAATAGATTTGATGAAGGAATTTAAAGTGTATAATGCGCAGGTTGCAGTTGGAAGTGAGAAGTGTGAGTTCCGTACAGCTGAAATGCCAATCCTGCTCATCAATTGGTACGCCCAGTATCCGTTCCCATCTACCCTTTGCTGTCGTGGGCACGTCAGCCTGCTCACTTTGAGCTGCGGTATATAGTTGTGTCACTAGATTTTTTCGTGTAGGGGCCGTTAAAAGTACCTGCAGTGTCAGCAATTGTTCAGGTTCAGCAGGAATCGTGGCATACAGCGCCCTTAGAGCCGTACGGAAGCGCAGATATGCAAACTTTTTCATTGGGGTCTGGTGCACACATAAGGCGGGGTCTGACCAATTAAGAAATGTATTATGTGGATACGCTTGGCCCATAGTCTGGAAGCCCATGTCTTCCAGAAGTTTCTGCAGGCTTGGTTTTTGAGTCACTGTAATTTGTGAGTGTGTGGCTGTTGGTAATGCCCGCGTGTATGTCGGCAGTTTATTTGTCCTGCACGCCAGTGCGTGCCATGCTCTCGAGGTGTTCTTGGCTGGTTGTATCGTGTCGTGTGGCGTGTATCGTATGGGGTTGGCCAATAGTGCCATCAGCGGTATTGGGGAGACACTATCGCTTTCCACCGCAACATGTGGTACGTAGGCGTGTGGTCTCGTCCAGTAATGTGCATGTTGGGCTTGTGCACAAATATAATATAATTGAAAATCAGATGCTTCAAAGCCTCCCAAATGATGTGGTTGGGTAAGGACGTTGCAGCTTACTCTGGTTTGTTTACTGGCCCATGTTAGTTTCTGGAGTACAGAGCGTAGTCTGTCAAAGAAGGCGTTTTCCAGCCAAATTGGGACATTCCAGAACAAGTACAGAAATCTGGGTTGGATGATCATTTTCTGAAGTGCTATCCTATCCGCCATTGAAAGTGGCATTTTAATCCACCTATCGACTTGGTCCTCCAATCGAGTCATCGCCTTGCCATAATTATCCCTGATGACTATCTCTGGGTCTCTGTGTATCCATATCCCCAGGTATTTGACCTGGTCCACACACCATTTGAGGGGGTAGTCTAACTCGGGCTCCTCTGTACCTGTAGTGAGTGGAATTACTACTGATTCATCCCAATTTATGCAGAGACCCACATATTGCTCATATTGAACGTACTGTCTAATTAGGGGATTCAGGTTTTTGTCCGGATGCGTTGTATAGAGGCCCATGTCGTCAGCATATAGCGAAATGCCGATTGGTTGTAAATTAAATTGTAGAGCCGTGGTGGAGTGTTTTTGCCTAATTTTGAAGGCCAAATGCTCCAGTATCAGGGCAAAGAGCAAGAGTGACAGCGGGCACCCTTGTCTCGTTCCCATTGCAATTGATATTGGGTTAGATGTTAAACCATTTTTTCGGACCAGAGCCTTAGGTCCGGTGTATAATAGGGAAATCCACTTTATGAAAGGTTCTGGGAACCCCATTTTACGCAGAGTCACAAACATGAAACCCCATTCCACTGAGTCAAACGCCTTAGCGGCGTCCAGCAGAGCGGCAGCCGCTGGCTCCTCCGGGTCTAGCTGATGATATAAAGAAAAAATGGTACGCAAATTTTGGGCTGTGGACCGCGTCGGCATAAAGCCTGCTTGATCAGGCAAAACCAGGTTACAGAGGAGCGGTTGTATTCTGTTCGCTATTATTTTTGCCAGGATAACGCATCTATATTGATCAAAGATAAGGGCCTATAAGAGTCACACTTCTGGGGATCTTTGCCCGGTTTTGGGAATGCTATCAGTAATGCTTCTGTAAGAGTGGTCGGAAGCATTCCTTCCTCATATGCTTCTTCGAGCATTTCCGCAAAATGCGGCACCAGTAAGTCACGATATTCCTTATAAAACTCTCCTGGGAGCCCATCGAGACCCGGGGCCTTATTATTGGGAAGAGAGTTGAAAGCATCTATGATTTCCTCCTTAGAGATTGGCAGACAAAAGTATTTTCTGTGAGTATCAGACAGCCATGCAAGGCCTATATCGTTTAGATACTCCCATATATCTGAAGCAGGAGGGGTTACTCTGGCCGAATACAACGGAGTGTAGAATTCAGTGAAACAATTGAGTATAGCTGGTGTGTCAAAAACCGGGATATTCTGAGCATTTAGTATTTCAGTAATATGTGTCATGGTGTGTACAGGTCTAATTTTGTATGATAGTGCCCAGCCGGGTCTGCCACCCTCGCCATAATTTCTTGCTACACATTTGCGTGAGAGATATTTTAGTTCATCAGCAGCAAAGTCATTGTATATGTCAATTTGCTTCCGTATATCCGCCAACAATGAGTCTGAAGGGCGCATCTCATAACTACGTTCTAAAAACAGGATATCCCTCTCAGTGTTCTCCAATTGGTGCTGTATATCACGCAGTATACCCGCATGTGCACCAATGCAGTGTCCGCGTACCGTAACCTTAAAGGCTTCCCATAGGGTTTGTGTACTCTGAACTGAGCCAGTGTTATGTTAAAAAAAGCTCACGATCGCCTGACGCAGGTCTTCTCCGAATACCTGGTCTTGTAGTGCTGTGGGTCTCAATCGCCATGTGAATTGTCGTGGAGTATGTGTTGGAATATTTAATTTAAGTATGACCGGTGCGTGATCCGACAATGTCTTAGGCATGTGTGACACTTCAACGGCCCATGTGCAAACATCTCGCATGACTAACCAGTAGTCCAGTCTGGACCATGTGAGGTGTGTAGCTGAAAAACATGTACCCTCTCGTTTATCTGGGTTCCTTTGCCTCCTTATGTCTACCAAGTTCCAGTCGGACATCCCGTCTCGAAGGACCTTGGCCGAACGCTTGCCATATCTGTCTATGCCAGATGATCTATCTATCGCAGGGCCCAGGCATGTATTGAAGTCCGCCCCCAAACCACGGTGCCAGGCTGCATTTCCCTCAGTGTCGACCAGATTTGGGCATAGAATGAAGGGTCGTCCGTATTCGGTCCATAGACATTCACTATGGTTAGGACGGTGCCCCCCTAATTCCCTTGAAGTATTACATAGCGTCCTTGGTCGTCCCATACAGATTTAGTGTGTGTGAATGGCACAGAGCGTTTGACCCAGATTAGGACTCGCCTGGCATATGACGAATAGGAGGATGCTATTTCCTATATGTTGCTCCCGGCTAGCAATGAGATGTGTTTCCTGTAGGCAGGCCACATCGATTTTGTGTCTGTCTAAATATGTCACCACTTTGCGTATTTTCTGTGGGTTATGTAGACCCTTTACATTTCATGAAAGAAGAGACAGCGGCCTACAATCTGTGAAAGCCTCACCCATATTGTGTAGTGGAAGCATGGACCGCCCCTGTGTGGCCTTGCTGTAACCCTTTACGGTCATGCCGTCGGAGCATGTCAATCTCATGTATTACAACCATCAAGCTGCCGGTCAGAATTTTCTGTTCTCCCAGTACCAACCCCCCTCTCCACCTTCCCCAACCCGGCGGAGACATCCCTGACAACACTAGCCCTCTTATCCCCCCACTTATTAAAGCAAAAAGAACAGAGAAAAAACATAACTTAATAAACTGTGTGGTGTACGCGTGGGGGTCGGAGCTGCCCACCCATTACCTGTAACCTAGGTTACATGAGTCTGAGCCCTTCACTGTATAACCTCATCACACCCACATACATCAATGCCTCGCCCCATATATAAGGCTGTTGGGTAATAACAATTTAACCACAGTACATGCCTACAATCGGCCTTATCAGAACAGCAGGTACAATCAGTCCCCATGAAATGTTTAACTATTGTCCACTTATCTGGAGTCGACTTCTGCAGCACACATATGTTTATATCACCAGTGTCCAGCGTCTACTAAGTCTCAATATCTCGCCCGTGTTCTCAGCCTTCCAGCGGTCTCTGTGTAACCGTGGATCAAAGCTATTCCACATGGATGTACGTCGTTACAACGCATGCATTTACAACGCATGCCTTTACGACGCAAGTTTTACAACGCAAGTCGTTACAACGACTTGCGTTGGGGGGCGCTGGATAGTGAATAGTTTAATTTACTATTCCAACTCCAGTCCCCTTGGATAGTAGGGAAGGTGTTGGATAGTAAATTAAAACTGTTCCCTATCCTAGAGCGCCCCCCAGCGCAAGTCGTTTTAAAAGTTGCGTTGTAATGGTTGCGTCGTAAAGGTACTTTGTTGTAAAAGTTGCGTCGTAAACACTGTTCCCCATTCCACATCAGACAGTGTTGGCTGTTCTCCCTGTTCGCTTCGTAGCGATCTTCTCCGCACGCCCTGTTTCCCTTTTTGCTTCAGGAATTTCTGCACCTCCGCTCTGTCATTGAACATCCAAGTTTTGCCCTCCACAGTAATTTTGAGTCTTGCCGGATATAGTATTGCATAGGGAATGTTAAGCTCACGCAACTTTTGCTTTGCATCCATGAATTTATTCCGGGCTTCCTGTACCGCAGAGGTTAAGTCTGGGTATAGAGAAATATCCATCCCTTCGTGGGTAAGCTTTCCAAGTTCTCTGGCCTTCCGTAGTGCTGCATCACGGTCCCTGTAGTTTAATAGCTTGGCTATGCTTGGCCTCGGCCTGGACCCGGTAGGGGGCTTCGAAGCCAGCGACCTATGTGCTCGTTCGACAATAAACACTTCTGAAAAAGTGTCTCGGCCTAGCATGGAGACCAGAAATTTCTCTACGTAGTGTTTCATCGGGCCCGTGTTTGTAGTTTCCGATACACCCATTAGGCGGATATTGCATCTTCTGGACCTGGCTTCCAAATCCTCTGCCCTTGACACCACTATCGCCAACTGCTTCTCAATCTTTGCTTGTTTCCCTTCCATTTGCGCCTGAGAGTCCTCAGCCTCTGAAATCCTTTGTTTATACGCTCTGTGTGTTTATCTAGGCGCTCTTGACATTCTATCCACCCTGTAAGTTAGTGAGTCAATCTTGCCATCTATATTCGTGAGGGAAGTCTGTATAGTTTGAAACATGGATTGTATGGCGTCATTTGCAATCCCACCAACCTCTGATGTCGTGGGCGGAGATGGGGTCCGTGTCTCCGCGGTGCTGTCCTGTTGTTTCTTTGTCTGGTCGAAGGTCAACTTCGGTTGATTGCGGTCCGGCTTCACCATGGTGCAGCAATTGTAACGTATATATGGCCCGGGTCAACGCACCCTCCTGGGCTGGTAGCTTGGCACGTCTAAGGCGCTCTGCTAGTTCACCGTGTGCGCCGTGCCGACCTGTGGTAGTGGCACTCCTCTGTCGGCCTACGGCGCCCACCCCTAACCTGTCTCATCCCAGCCACCAGATAGCCCGTCGGGCCAACCCCTTCGCCTCTCTCACACGTACCTGCCCAGTGTACCAGATCGCAAAGTCTTTGCAGCAGGCCCAGTGACCTTTCAGCTGTTATGCGTGGTAGCCTGGAGTGTTTATAGTGGTCTAGCCCTGGAGCATTGCCTCAATTGCAAGCCAGATTGGGGGTCCGTTTGATGTCGCCCTCTCCCGTGGCTGCTCTCCACCTCGCCACCGGGACAAGGCCGAGGGGAAAGGAGTCCGGTATGCCTCAGGGTTCCCGCTTTTGGTGACCGCACCTCTGCTCCGTATATGTGGGGGCGCTTCTTCAGCCAGCTCAGTATGTACACCTCTCACTGGCCGCCACCGAGGACCGGGGGATCCCGGTCTATTCGCCCCCACAACTCGCCACTTGGCCTCGACAATCGTGCAACCCCAGACGGTGACCAACAAGAGTGGGGGCCGCCGTGTCCACCGCTTACCAATGGCAGGCGCAATGACTGTCTGATATAGGCCTCTGCTTCCCAGACGCCTGTCCAGCTTGTTTTGTCCGTCCGTTCGCCCCCCCGCACACTTGTTCATGCGTGGGGGCTGCACCTCACCATCTCAGGTCCCCCTGTGTGTCTCGCGCTCCAGGACAGCAATAGCGGACTCCGCAAAGACAGGGCAGGACTCACCCGGCAGCGTGGCCGCAGTGCGTGACTTGCATCACGGGGCCACTTCCTACTCAAGTCCGAGGCTCCGGCCCTGCAGTGGCGTCTCCAGGCCCGCGTCTTCAGATCGGTATCACTATGTGCTGCTGCTGCGACTATCCGCCAATTGTCAATTGCTTGATGCTCCGATGACCCCAACAGCTCTCCCTGTGTATTAGCGCCGGTGTAGATGAGGGGAAGGATGTTTTTCAAAGGATTGTGCAGGCTCAGGCGAGGAGCTCGCTCAAGCAGCGGCCATCTCGCTTGCTGGCTAGCTCCGCCCCTCCAGGCCTTGTCTCTATGTCAGTCGTGGTTCTTATACCACTTTCTTAATATATGGTTTGGTTCGTCCCTAGGGCTCAACATATATTGTACTAATTTACTGTGTGCTAAATAAGTTTACTGAATGTACTTTTGCCTCTAGCCTCATAAAGAGACTAGAGGGATGTGTTTAGAATAAATACATATATTTTATATATGTACCTGGTGTGGTTCTCCTTTCATTTGGCCATTCATGAGATTGTAGACTGGTAAAACAAGCTGCTTTACATTCCTTCAAGACTTAGCCTGAAGGCTGCTCTCCACAGCTACCACTAGGATAGCTTTCTATATAGGTTGTCTTTAAACCTACCATCAATAAGGGTTGTTTGGACTGGTGCAAGGTGCCCACTAGAATAGTGGACAGCATATGCCAGGCCAGCTTCTCACACTGGTTACAACTCATACATCTAAGACCTGATGCATAGCAAAAATGTAAATCTTCTCTTTTCTGATACCTCTGTTTTCAGGAGCCCTGACACTATGAAGCAGATCCAAAAACATCAAAGGCTTGTTGTTAAAAAAAGAATTTCATAGGTATCGCCGAAACACACCTTATGAAAGACGATTCTAGCAATAGTGGTCAACCCCCTCAATGTCAATCACAACAAAAACTGCAATCAAAAGCAAAGAGCAACTTCAGGAATAAACATCTGTTATTTGCACCAAGTTAACCTTAGGTGAATCGTGCGCTTTACAAATACACAATATGTTATGTTATGTCATTTTCAAACCACAGAGCCAAAACAAGTTGGGTCTGACTGTAGACACATCCTGAGGGCTTTGAATATGTGCAGCAGGGTTTTACTGACATACCAAGGATTAGGTGCATAGTGAACTCCCAGGACTTGTTCCCTTCTTATGTGCACTGCTGGAGATGGCTGCCCAGGGAGGGTTGCTGTAGAGCCAGAGACCAGGCCTTGCACCTATCCCTCCGGTGTGATTGGTGTAGGGTGCGGTTTGAGGCCAGGAAGTGTTGGAAAAGCAGTACCATTTAATGCCCTAAAAGAGTGAAATTTGCCAGTTATACTAAGTAGGCACCTGGGCACCTAGCCTGCTAGTTGCCTGTGGCCTCCAGTTCCTGCTTGTTCCAGCCAGATCCATTGACACCGCTGCTGACCGGGTTTTACCACTCAGGTTTTCCCTTACACCGTTCTTCCAACCAACAGAAGTGCCACCTATCCCAGGGCCTACTTAATGCAGGACGCAGTGTGACACCATCAGTGGGCACCTGGGCATCTAGCCTGTCACTTGCCTGTGGCTTCCAGTTCCTGCTTGTTCCAGCTGGATCCAGTAACACCTTCGCTGCCCGTGTTTTCCTCCCTGGATTTCCCTGATCACCATTCTTCCCACCAACCCCGCTCACCCCACAATCTACTCAATGCAGGCGACTGTGCGACTGAGCCAAAGGCAAACCAGCTTGCACACAACTGCGCCTGGACCTCGTCCAGCACCATGACCCCTGGCCCTCCTGTCCTCAAAGATACACCATCAATGAGCTTTACACTTTCGACTCCGATCTCCCCAACAAACATTGCCACAGCGCTGACCCACGCTCCATGGAAGGATCTTTCACCTGCACCCACCCACAAGGACCTTTCACCTGGCTCAACCCCACTTCTGTGCCCGACATCACTAACGCAATACCAAAAGGATACAAGATCAGCCACCGCAACCGCGTTAACTTGTAGCCATCATCCACAAAGAGACATACACTGTAACACCACCAACAACACCACCACCCCCATGGAACATCTCAACTTTAAGCTCTACATGGACCACAAGACAACTATCAGAGGCAACCTGGTATACCGTCCCCAAGGCCTGCACTCCAGCTTCAGCAACACCAACTCAGACTTCATTGCACCCCTAGCCTTAGACTCCAAGGACTACATCTTCCTCTACTACCTAAATTTCCACATCAATAACCGCAGTGACAACACTGCGTACCTCCTCAACGGTATGAACAGCCTTGGTTTGACCCAGATCGTCCACAACCCTACACACGCAGCAGGACACACGGTGAACCCAATTTTCACCTCCTGCAACCAAATCAAATACAGCCATGTCGGAGAACTCACATGGACTGATCACTTCATCGTCCCCTTCAGCATCTCCAGCCCCTGTACCACCACCCCCAAGATGACCAACGCCCCCCACTGGAGGTGGAATAAAATCTCAGAGACCAGCTAGGTGACCTCTTTCAACTCCTCCACCCCTGCTATCGCCACCAGCCTCAAACAGGGAGTGATAAATCTCAATGCCTGTATCACTATTTGCATAGACAGCATATTCCCCATCAAGAGCAACATTGTGTGAAAATCCTCTAAAAAGGACAGCTACTACAGCCAATAACTCAGAACAGTGAAATGACACAGAAAACAGTTGGTGAGGAGATGGCACACCAGCAAGGACACCTCCGACATGGCAGCCTTCAAGACCTCCCTCAACCTCTACCACCGTCTGCAGAGGGCAACAAAGAAGACCACCATTGCTCTGCAACAACCTCACCCACTTCTTCCACGACAAGATTTCAACCATATACAGAAACGTCAAACTCCCAACCCACACCGACAGACTTCCTCAACAGATACACCACCACTATAACCAACACAAACCACACACTAACCTCCTTAAGCATCCTCTCCACCCAGGACACCACCTCCACCATGAAATCCATCCACTTGCGAGCTCCCACAGAACCATGCCCACACCACATCTTCAACCTCGGAAACGAAAGGATCAGCCAGGAACTCAACACCATTATCACCACTTCAATATTTTCTGATACCGGATGCCTGGAGACATGCAAAGACAGACCACTACTCAAAAAACCCACTACCAACCCCAGGGAACCTAAAAACTACAGGTGAATCTCCCTGCTCCCATTCCAAACCGAAGTTACTGGAAAAGATCATCAAGAATCAACTAATGGCACACCTGGAGCAGAACCAGCTACAAAGTGCCTCCCAATCCGGCTTCTGCAGCAATCACAGCACCAAAACCGCCCTGATCCCAGCCGCCAACGACATCTGAACCCTTCTTGATGGAGGAGAAACAGCAGCTTGATCCTCTTCAACCTTTTTGCAACCTTTAACACCATACGCCACCACACAATGATCAAAAGACTCCACCACATCTGCATCCAAGGGGACTCGCTCAGATGGATCACCCCCTTCCTCATCGGAAGACCAAGAGGATCCACCTCCCAATTTACTCCTCTGAACCCAAGGGAATCACCTGTAGTGTCCCCCATGGCTCATCCCTTAGTCCTACAATCTCTTCAATGCATATATGACCCTACTGTTCAACATAATCAGATCCAACAGTCTCGACATAATTTCCTACCAGATGACACCCAACTTACCCTCTCACTCACCGATGACCCCACCAGACCAACTTCCTCAGATGCATGACACACATCACTGACTGGATGAAGAACAATAGCCTGCCACTAAAGACAAGACAGAAGTGCTGATTTTTGGCAACAGCAGCAAAACATGGAATGACTCCTGGTGGCCATCAGACCTAGGACTAGCACACACTCCCTCCAACCATACCAGAAACCTTGGAATCATCTTTGGCGACAAGCTCACCTATCAACTCTGTCTCCTCCACCTGCCTCCTCATGGTGCCTACTATATAATATCTTCAAGTGGCTACCCCTACACATGAGATGCACCGTGACACAATCCCTCATCACCATTTGACTGGACTACGGCAATGCCCTCTTTGTAGGAATTGCTGCACACCTTCTACAGAGATTTCAGACCATTCAGAACGGTACAGCCAGAGTCATCCTCTGCCGTCCCAGACGAACCCACATTACACTCCATCACTAGAAACTCAAATGGGTCCCCGTACAGAAGAGATGCCAATTCAAGCTGAAGACCCACGCACATAAGGCTCTACACAACCGAGGACCTGCCTACATTAACCACCTTCTGAACTTCCACCAACCATTGAGAAGACTACGCTCTACCTCCCTTTCACTTGCCCATACTCCCCACATCTACCAAAGCAGAAGTGGAGGACATTCCTTCCCCTACACAGCAGCAAAGATCTGGAACAGCCTCCCCACACACCTTCGGACCATCACCTCACTTCCAGAATTTCGAATGGCCCTCAAGACTTGGCTGTTCAAATAAAGCACGGGCCTACAAGTGCCTTAATACCCTATCAGGTGATTCAATCAATCAATCAATCATACCATTTGTATAGCGCACTACTCACCCGGGAGGGTCTCAAGGCGCTTGGGGAAGGGGTATGCTACTGCTCGAACAGCCAGGTCTTGAGTTGTTTCCTGAAGGCGAGATGGTCCTGGGTCAGCCGAAGGTGGATGGGGAGGGAGTTCCATGTCTTGGCAGCCAGGTAAGAGAAGGATCTTCCTCCGGCGGTGGCTCTTCGGATGCGTGGTACGGCTGCGAGGGCGAGGCTGGTGGACCGTAGCTGGCGGGTGGGCGTGTAGAAGGTCAGGCGGTCGTTGAGGTACTTGGGGCCCAGGTCGTGGAGAGACTTGTGTGCGTGGGTGAGGAGCCGGAACGTGATCCTCTTGTCGACGGGGAGCCAGTGCAGGTTCCTCAGGTGGCTGGAGATGTGGCTGCGTCGGGGGACATCCAGGATGAGTCGGGCGGAGGCGTTCTGGATGCGCTGGAGTCTTTTCTGTAGCTTGGCTGTAGTTCCAGCGTAGAGGGCGTTTCCGTAGTCCAGTCGGCTGGTGACGAGTGCTTGGGTGACAGTCTTCCTGGTCTCGGTCGGGATCCAGCGGAAGATCTTGCAAAGCATACGCAGGGTGTTGAAGCACGATGAGAAGACGGCGTTGACTTGTCTGGTCATGGAGAGAGAGGAGTCCAGGATGAAGCTCAGGTTGCGTGCGTGGTCGGTTGGCTTAGGTGCGGTGCCCAGGGCTGGGGGCCACCAGGAGTCGTCCCAGGCGGAGGGCGAAGATCCCAGGATGAGGACTTCCGTCTTGTCTGAGTTCAGTTTCAGGCGGCTGTCCTTCATCCACTCGGCGACGTCTTTCATCCCTTCGTGTAGGCAGGTTCTGGCGGTGTCGGGGTCTCTGGTAAGGGAGAGGATCAGCTGGGTGTCGTCGGCGTAAGAGATGATGTTGAGGTTGTGCTGGCGTGCGATGGCTGCGAGAGGTCTCATGTAGACGTTGAAGAGGGTGGGGCTGAGTGAAGATCCTTGCGGGACGCCGCAGATGACTTCGGTGGCCTCGGAGCGAAACGGGGGGAGGCGGACTCTGTGTTCTTCCGGCGAGGAACGAGGTGATCCACTCCAGTGCCTTCTCTTGGATACCGATGTTGCTGAGGCGCTGGACTAGGGTGCGGTGGCAGACAGTGTCGAACGCAGTGGAGAGGTCCAGGAGGATGAGGGCCACTGTTTCTCCCTTGTCGAGCAGGGTCTGGATGTCGTCGGTGGCTGCGATGAGGGCGGTCTCGGTGCTGTGGTTGGCTCTGAAGCCGGACTGCGAGGGGTCGAGGGATCCGTTCGTCTCGAGGAAGGCGGTCAGCTGTCTGTTGACGATCTTCTCGATGACTTTAGCAGGAAAAGGGAGGAGCGAGATGGGGCGGAAGTTTTTGATGTCGGTGGGGTCCGCTGTAGGTTTCTTCAGGAGGACGCTGAGCTCGGCGTGCTTCCAGCTCTCCGGGAAGGTGGCGGTGTTGAAGGAGGTGTTGATGATGATTAGCTGCACTTTGTAAATTCTGATTGATTGATTGACCTGGACTGACCACTTCATCTTTTACTTCAGCATCAACAGCTCACTGACCTCTGCCCAACACCCCTCAATGCAGCTGGAGCAAAGTCTCAAAGAACACTTGGATCAACACCCTCATTATCATCCACCCCATCTCCTCCAACAACATAGACAAGAACATCAGAAACGTCGGCAACTGGATCACTAGCTGCGTTGAAAGTGTAGTTTTCATCAGCAACAACACCCATTGAAGGTCCACCAAGCAGGCTAGCTGGTACACTGAAGACCTCAGAACCGCAAATTGACACTGTAAGCAATTGGAAAGGAGATGGGTACCAGCAAGGACCCGACTGATAGGACACCTTCAAGAATGCCCTCAACTTCTAACAGTTGAGAGAATTGAAGAAAAAGGTGTTAGCCTCACACATCAATTCAAGCTCCAATAATAGCAAACATCAATATTGTCAAAGAATTCTCCAATCCCTCATCTGCAACAACCAACATTACCTCTTCACCGGAACTCTACAACAACTTTGCAAACTTCTCTCAAAACAAGATTCCCAAGATCCACAGAAACTTCAAACACCAGCCCAAGGTCACCGACTTTTTCGAGCAAACAATGACCCGCTACCATCACAGATGTTGAACTAACGGAATAGAGCCAGCCTGCCCCACAGGACACCGCCTCCATCTGAACTCTGTCCACTCAGGGGTGACAACTGACCCATGCCCTCACTACATCTTCAACCTAGGCAAAGCCAGAATCAGACACGTACTCAACACCTTGTTCAATAACTGAATTGCCCCAGCCACCTCCCTGAAAGACTGGAAACATGGTGAAGTTAATGCATCCAAGCATTACTGAAGCGAGAAGCTGAGATCTTATCCTCAAAGACCTCTCTGCAGCCTCTGATTGGGTCTTCTACCACACACTCACCACAATATAGGCATCTAAGGGGCCGCTCTCAGATGGATTGCCTTTCCCTCACCGGAAGACTGCAAAAAGTCAAAGCCCAAGGAAATCATCTGTGGAGTACCCTAAGGATCTTTGCTCAGCCCCACTCTCTTCAACACTTATATGACACCCCTGGCCGTTATAGCTAAAACCCACAGACTTCATATCGTATCCTACACTGACACACAACTCATCTTCTCCCTCCCCGAAAGCACCATCAAGACCAGCTTCCACAAATGCATGGCAGACATCGCCAACTGGATGAAGGACAACTGCCTGATGCTCAACATGGGCAAGTAAAAGGTTCTGATTTTCTGAAACAAAAGCTCCTCATGGGATGCATCCTGTGGCCCTCAGAACTCAGACCTACTCCTAACCCCCTGACAACACTAGGAACCTTTTTGCCAGTGATGTAGGACACTTCAGCCAGATGGATTGTTTGGTTAAGGTGCTTCAACAAGCCCTTTTTTGGATTCCGTTCAGCCGGATTAGTCACGCTGACCCATGACCTGGTGCTCTTCACTACCCTGTCCTGATGAAGACCCCAAGCTAAGTACTTACTTACCTAGAACTCTTGAAGGGGTCGAAACATTGACTGTTTCTCTTCAACAAGCTGAGACCACTGAAATGTATTGATCAGGGTCGACACCATACTATGCATTTGTATATGATAATTGGCCAGTTATAGGCTGGTTACGTTTTACGCATGTAAATATTATCTATATACGGCACATTACCTCTCCTTACTTACCCTCACCAATGCACTATTTCCCAAGCACTTTCTTTCCTTGTCCCGAGCACCTTAATATCTAATTCAACAATGATTATGATGTTTTCACATAATCACTGGATTGATGGACAAATAAATTGCATTAATTGTAGTAATGCTAATTTGACAAAGTGATTGCTTTGAATTCTTTTTTCTCTAAAGGGTTGCTACTGTGACCATCTTGTTTACTGTACTTCATTACTACCCGGGTCCAGTAGATTTTTGGGCTACACCATTGATACTTAACATCGCTAGGAACTTAGGCCTTATTCTGGACAACAAGCTAACTATGATGACTGAGGTTGACTCTGTCTTCTGCATCTTCATCCACCGCAAGCTTCCTTGAAGATATTCAAATGGCTACCTCAAAACTCAAGATGCACCATCACCCAGGCCCTCATCTCCATCCGCCTGGACTATAACAACACTTTCTACGCATGGATTGCAGCTCACCTCCTCTGACTACTACAGACCATAATGAACACTGCTGCCTGGCTTGTCCTCTATTTCCCTAAATAAACCTGCATCACCCCTACCTTAGGGAACTCCACGAGCTCCCTGTACAGAAGAAATGCCAATTCAATCTCCTGATCCATGCATACAAGGCCCTACACAACTGCGGACTCTCCTACTTGAACCACCGCTTTAACTTCCATGAGCTTACCAGGCACCTCCGCTCTGCATCCCTTTCTCTAACCCGCACCCCCGCATCTGAGATAGCAGATGGGGAGGTCGCTCTTTGTGTTACCCAACAGCAAAGACATGGAACGAACTACCCTTTTATCTACAGACCTCCCCATTTCCTCCAGAGTTTTAAAAGTCCCTGAAGACCTGGCTGTTTGGCTAATCAATTAGACCCTGCCAGTGCCTTGATATCCTCATGGGTTACAAGAACACCTGTACAGATCTTTTCAGCAAGGCAAAAATTCTACATACTACATACTAACGGCTCGATTCTGATTTCGGCTGGAAATCTGCCCAACCGACTCGGACCCGGAACGGAGTCCGACCGACACCTACAGGCATCGTACGACCCGCGCAGTACGATGTAAAGCCCATGATCTATAACCGAGCTGTATGGAAAACAAGCCGTACAACCGAGCCGTACAGAAATCAGTGATCCAGACGGAAACTGGACACGAGCTGCACCGACCGACATGAATCAGGAATGAACCCGACCGATACGTATCCGCTACGTCCGACACGCACCGTACGATACGATACGTATTAAACCCGACCGATTCGCACGGAGCCCAAGCCGGACCGACACACACAGAAAACGTACCTGAAGCGAGAGAGACCACCACGACCGTCTCCAACATGCCCAAAAGAAACAATTGAAAAAACACCAAGAAAGGACCAATCAAGCAATGACAAAGTTAATAAATAACAAACAAAAAAAAGTCACAAAGACACACCCACAACTCCACCTATATAAAGGACAAAAATCACTACCATGATCCTTAGCAAATACAAACGAACAAGCCAGCACAGAACAACTTGAGACATCATCCCCAGACACACACACAACTCACCCATCACACAACCTACACACTATCATCACCCCTCCAAAAGCTCACCCACACACACCTATCAAAACAGACAATCACCCACCCACCCTCACTTTTACCCCCATACACACATCACTCCACACCACCACCCATCACCATGCCCTCTTAGAAGAATCCACAGTTCACAAGACATTGAGTTAGAAATATTGGTAGATGAGATCCTCAGAGTGGAACCACATTTGTTTGGCACATTGATATGAAGGACCCCCAATTCACAGAAAACCAAGATGTGGGAGAGGATTGTGGACAAGGTGAACGCACAAGCACCAATGTATCGCACAAAGACCGACATCCAGAACAGGTGGTATGATATGTGCAGGAGGGTCAAGAAGCTCCTCCAGAAGGAACACGCCTTGAGTCAACGCACTGGCGGTGGCCGTTCTGCCAAACCAGTCTACTTCAGGTCCTGGGAGGAGAAAGTGCGGGACATCCTACCACCAGAGAGCATCCATGGCCTAGCAGACATACCAGAGCCTAGTGAGTACACAACCAATATACCCAATATTGTGCTGCAATACACACACATCACCATTAAGGGGACAGTGAAACCATGCACTGATGGCAAAGGCATAGTAAACAAAGGTTAATCAGCCCAAGAAGTGTATGCCAGTCAGACAAATACAATAATGGCCACATCATAGTGATTTGTAACTGCGTCATGACATGTACAAACCTGCCAGCAAATACAGCAAGGCAGTGGCACGAAGCTAAGTAAACACTGTCAGACATTCTTGCCACCACAACCACTACCTCACAGTAAAGCAGACTGTTAGGAAGGAATAGTGGGCATGCTGCTGAAGTGAGTGTATACAAAATCATGATGGGGTTGTTGTCACAGATAATGCTCCCCCTCCCAAATGGACCAGCAACACCGCTCGGAAGAATGCTCACCTCAGAGGGGGTGGACATGGATTGGCAAGAACTCTGGGATGGGGCTCTGTTGTGGGGAGCACAAGGCCCTGCTGGGAATTGACCACCACCAAACACCAGCACTCCACTGTCAGCCATCTTGTCAGCATAGGCACACCCCCTCACAAGGAAGCAGAGTCCAAAGGAGGGAAGTCGGGGCATGCTGGGCAGGGGGGTGTAGCCCTGAGCATGGTGAGAGTTGCAGTCACTCGCAATCCTCAGCCACCTACATGGCCCAGCAAGCCCACACTGCACCATGCCCACCTTACAGGGGGTGGAAATGTACTGGCAAGAACTCTGAGACTGGGCTCTGTTGTAGGGAGCACAAGGCCCTGCTGGGAATCGAACATCACCAAACACCAGAACTCCACAGTCAGCCATCTTGTCAGCATAGGCACACCCCCTCACAAGGAAGCAGAGTCTAAAGGAGGGAAGTGGGGGCATGCTGAGAAGGGGGGTGTAGCCCAGAGCATGGTGGGAGTTCCAGTCACTCACAATCCAGCTACCTAAATGGCCCAGCAAGACCACACTGCACCATGGCCACCTCACAGGAGGTGGAAATGGACTGGCAAGAACTCTGGGACTGGGCTCTGTTGTAGGGAGCACAAGGCCCGCTGGGAATCGAACATCACCAAACACCAGAACTCCACTGTCAGCCATCTTGTCAGCACAGGATCACCCCCTCACAGGGACGCAGAGTCCAAAGAAGGGAAGTGAGGGCATGCTGGGAAGGGGAGTGTAGCCCAGAGCATGATGGGAATTGCAGTCACTCACAATCCTCATCCACCTACATGGCCCAGCAAGCCCACACTGCACCATGCCCACCTCACAGGGGGTGGAAATGGACTGGCAAGAACTCTGGGACTGGGCTCTGTTGTAGGGAGCACAAGGCCCTGCTGGGAATCGAACATCACCAAACACCAGAACTCCACTGTCAGCCATCTTGTCAGCATAGGCACACTGCCTCACAAGGAAGCAGAGTCCAAAGGAGGGAAGTGAGGGCATGCTGGGAAGGGGGGTGTAGCCCAGAGCATGGTGGGAGTTGCAGTCACTCACAATCCTCAGCCACCTACATGGCCCAGGAAGCCCACACTGAATCATGCCCACCACACAAGGGGTGGAAATGGACTGGAAGAACTCTGGGACTGGGCTCTGTTGTGGGGAGCACAAGGCCCTGCTGGGAATCGACCACCACCAAACACCAGAACTCCACTATCAGCCATCTTGTCATCACAGACACACCCCCTCACAGGGAAGCAGAGTCAAATGTTAACAGGGATTACACAGCTGTGTCAGCCATCTGACGGCCCTTTAATACCAATGACCATGTACATCGAAATCCATAGTTGAGCTGGGAATGCACACACATCAACATGCACATTGAAAAGCTTCATGTTGGCAGGACAATGTGCTAAAACTATATCAATCTCAGTCTGTGACAACTGAAGACAATGCAGTGTCCAGGCATGCATCCTGACGTCCCGTTGCAAATGTCATGTATATGAACCATTGTTACAAAAATCAAGGAGGGGTGAAAGATTCACTCTTTCTGTACAACCTGGGACATTAGTTATTGTTTTTCCTCCATTCAAAACCTCACATAAGTACACATGCGTAGTGCGGGATATCATGCTTTTCCTCATCAGTGTACTGTAGCAGCATCATCATTGGCTCACTATTGTTGCAAATATGCTGTGCCTCCACCTGGACGTAAACTGGCTGGTTTCCCAGTACTGTCCAGAGAAAACTGAGAGTGTGTGTCTGTGTTCAAATGCTGTGAGTCAAAATCATTCACAACACCCAAAGGAAAACGAAAAATGGTGAAAATTGTGAAGTGTGAAGTTACAAACAAAGGTGTTGCGTGTGTGGATCCAGCTACTGATCCACCGCACCAGGGTCGTTCATTGTTGGGCAACATGTTGCAGCCCCATGGGATTATAGAGACTATTTCTCCTCTGGACACTACTGGGAAAGCAGCTAGTCTACCTGAAGATGGAGGCACATCATATTTGCAACAATGGTGACCCAAAGAAAATGCTGCTACAGTACACTGATGCGGCAAAACAAGATGCACCGCCCCATTCCTGTGTACGTATATGAGGGTATTTAGTAAGGATTGAAAATATGTAAATACCATGGTTGCACAGGATGAGTGATCCTTTCTCCCTCCTTCATTGTTAGTACTACCCATTGCAAGCTGAATGTATCAGTACCTCTACCTCCCTCCCCGGTGCAAAATACATAGGTTAACCATTGATGCCTGTAGTAACATAACTGACAATGTCTGTCTCTTCCAAACACAGGTGGTACTGGCAACAGCAGCAAGTGGAGTCCCTGTCCCAGACTCTGGTGGAGGATGAGCTCTCTGGTGTGGGGCTGGCTCTTTCCTCTTTGGATGACGGATAACAACCTGGCACCTCCGGAGTGAGTCATCATGCAGCCCCAGCATCACAAACATCGGCACCCCCTGCAGCTACGCAGACCACATCTGGCCACAGGCCAAGCACTCCACCAACACAGACAGACCTAGGACACGGAATTCAAACAGCACAAGGACACCGGCCACCCAGGAAGAGACGGACAATGACACCAGTAGCAACACCCAAGGGGGCCCAGGGTCAACTGTGCGTGCCACCACAGGTCTTGCCCATGTGGCTAGGGGTGGTGGGAAGGGTGTTAGGCAGAGGTTACGGCCTGCAGAGGGGCCTGGACTGCATGATGACCCCCAACTGGTACTCATCGTAGATGCGTACCAGGATAGCACCGGAGGATTCAGCCAGGTAGTGGGGATCCTCAAGGACATGCAACAGGAGCAGGCTAGCCATCATGCACTCATGGAGGCCAAGTTGGACAAACTTACTGCGGTGCATAGCGACATAGTAACACATTGCCTACAAAGATGTTGGCCTGATATACGGTGGTATGCACAGAAACCACACCTATTTACAGTCACTGCAAACAAGCCCACAGGTGAGGTAACCAAATGTCAGTCAGATGTGTGAATACAGACAACACACATAAGTAAGTGAGGCACAGGTTCATTACACAGCAGAAACAAGTTTATTACACAACAGTAGCAAGGTGAATCCACATGACAGTGGGCACACGGTCACCAAGTGTCGTCAAATTGAGCTTCAGGGGTGTGTGGTATATCACATGATGGGATACTAGAAGGTCCACCCTGTCATTGGATTCCGGTTGTTGGGTATTAGAGTTGACTAAGCAACAGCCAAAGTACCTTGGGAAGGACAGAAATGAACAGTCAGAAGCACACCAGAACAGGATGGAAATGCAATACACATGCACAAACCATGTCACAAGAAACCTACACAGTAACAAGTTAGCATGTTGAAACTATTGTGGACTAAAGACCATCTGACAGGACACATCACTGCACGCATCCAGTCAAGTACCACACGGACAAAGTCAAACAGCAACTGAGCTGCACAAACACATCACAGGCTAACTCAGGACATTGACATAGCAACCCTGTGAACTAACATTCAGCTGAAGAAGTTGTTGATGAGCTGTTTGCGGATGTCACCCTCATCATCATCATCACTGGCCTCGTGGCCCAGGCCAGGATCCTCCACAAGTGGGGGATGTTGGTCATCGGCATCCTGTATGAGAGGCACCTTCAACCGCACTGCCATGTTGTGTAGCAGGTAGCAGACTATGATGATCTTGCACACCTTTGCAGGCTCATATTGGAGGGCCCCTCTTGTCCAGGCAGCGGAAGCGGCTTTTCAAGAAACCAAACGTACGCTCAATCACTCGCCTGGTTCCACCTTGTGCCTCATTGTAGCACATTTCGGCTGCTGTCACAGGGTTCCTGAGGGGTGTCAGCAACCACGGCATGTATGTTGGGGTATCCAGAGTCACCTACATACAAAGAATTGCACATTAGTTGAGTATTGTAAGGGAGTGGGAGATAACATTGCAAAACACACAATGGTAAACAGTACACACCAACAAGCCAGGCACGCTGGTTTGGCATCTGTGACATCATCAATGGTATGTGACTCCTCCCCATGATTTAGGCATCGTGCGCAGAGCGAGGGAAACGAACACACAATGTGTGATCACCATGTACGCTATACATACCACCAGAGCATAGATGGAGTGGAAATGTTTCCTGTTGTGGTATGTCTGCTCACGTGTCCGTGGTGATATCAGGGCCACATGTGTTCCATAAATTGATCCACTGACGTTTGGCATCCTCCCCAGTCCATAAAAAACATCCTTAATGTCAGCGAGTACACCAGTGCTAGGAAACGTGAGGTACAAGTCAAGGAAATGCAACATACCCTCCAAGACATCACGAAGCACACGGCTGAACATGGTTTGTAACATACCACCAGCAATAGCCACAGTGTGTTGAAAGGTACTGGTTGCAAAGAAGTTCAGGGCTGCCATCACCTTCACCTTTGGGGTCAGTGCTGTAGGGTATGTCCGGCCAGGTAGCAGATGTGGTGCCAACTGCTCGACCAACCCATCAATCAGTCTCTTAGTGAAGCGGTACCGTCGGATGCTGTCGCGTTCCACCATGGTCTCAAGGTCAGGGAATGGTCTATGGACAGCTGGTGCCCTACAGTACAGAGATGGCTACAGTAAGAATGTACATTCATCTACCCATGTGGCAGTGACCTAGCAAAAAATAGCATCATACATCATAACAATAGAAAATGAACTGAGGTGTGTTCTGTTGGGTATGGATACATATGTCACCTTCCTGCCCATCATCTTACATATCAATGAGACATGTGTACAGGCGTTCCATGGAGTGCAATTGCAAATCATTGGGCTGTGGCACAGTACCAATGTACTGCTGTCATGTTCAAAACACACAACACAGTCACAAGTGAGGACTGATGTTTCACAGGCATCACAACTCCATGTCAGGGATATAGCCATGGTCCCCGTATTGCCACATAGCACTGGAATGACATGGCATATCATGGACATCCCATAACCAATCATGAGTCCCACAGGTAGTGGTCCCTGCAGGCCATACATGGACGCCCCTGGGACACATACACACAGCAGAAATGTTGATGCACAAAGCACATGGTGGAGAAGTGTGGCTCAATGGTTAGAGCGGCAGACCCTGATGCAGAGGTCTAGCCCGGGACCAGGGTTCAATTTCCCGCCTCGGCGGGTCTTGGGCACAAAATTCCACGGACCTGATAATTCTCGCTTCGGTGCCTATTCTAATCATGGGTCCCACTCTGCAACTCTGGGCAATAGCTTGCTTAATCTCCACAACGGCCCCCACAACGCTAAGGTTGCCTGGCCTCCACCTTGGGGGTGCCCAGGAGTGGACACCTCACAGGGAAAGCCAGGATGGGTTCCACAGCAGTATTCGTACAAGCGCCTTGAGACCCTTGCGGGTGAGTCAATACCATCTTTAGGCGCCATCTTGCGTGAGGGGCCAGTGGCTTGCCCTCACAGGAATCTCACGATACCTCGGTGCATAAGATGAAGCGTTGGCGTGCAGCGGGCGCGACGTAGGCGTGCCGGAGGTGCGCCAGAGGTAAGCCCGTTTGCGCCCGTTCGCGCTACGGGCGTGCCTAGGGCCGATCACTCTGTCTCTTCGACTAGTCCACGCATAGTATTTTCTAGGACAGATCTTCTGCAGCTCAGACCCCAGCAGGCTGCTCCTTCGGTTGAACCAGAGCATCTGCTATGTGGCCTACTGAACGTCCGCTCCCTCTGTAAGCACCATATGGAGATTGTCTTTCTTATTGAGTCCTGTGGGCTCGATGTGCTTTTCCTCACGGAAACATGGACCCGGGCGGACTGTGAGGTAGAATTGGGTCTGGAATGGCCCCAGGGCTATAAAATTAGGCACACTGCTCGTTTGAAGAACAGAGGTGGTGGTATAGGCTTCATTTTTCGGGAAACTCTAGCTCTTTCACAGCTTCAGATCAAGGAGGTGCCGGGCTTTGAGCTTATGGGCTTTTCCCTCAAAGGGCAGGAGGAAACGCTATACTCAGGGGTGCTTTGCTATAGACCACCGGGCAATGCCCCTTCTACTCTACCGGATTTTATTGATCTTATCTATGATCTTTCTAACTCCCACAATATACTGATAGTTCTGGGAGATTTTAATCTATGGCCAAAGGGGCCTTTAGACTCTGCCTATCATGACCTCTGTCAGGCATGTAATAATATTCAGCTGCAGCAGCTGGTTCTCTCTGCGAACCACCAGAAAGGTCATGCTCTGGACCTGGTGTTTGCTGACGCCCTGCATGTAGTGGTGAACGACATCATGCCTCAATGCTGGACGGATCACGCGCTGGTTTCATTCCATCTACGCCGACCTGCTGTCCTGGGTGACACAGGGCAGAGCAATATCAAAATGGGTAGACCTTGGTCCAGACTTTTAAAATCTTCGGTTCTGCCCACCCTTCTTCCTGAAGGTTTTGCACTTGGAAACAATGTCGATGAGAGCTATGCCAGTTTATGTCGGCAGATTTCCGACTCCCTGGATAAGGCGGCCCCATTGCGTCGATCAAGGAACAGACAGAACCGCGCCATGCCATGGTACACCCCTGACCTTTTGCAGCTAAGGCTGAGATGCAGGCGGGCAGAGAGGATGTGGAGGAGGCATTATTCGGATGCGGAAAAAACTATTTTTAGATCGACACTACAGGAATACAAAGCACAGATCAAGTGTGCTAAAGCAGTACACTTGGAGGATACGTTAAACCAGGCGACTAATAAATCTCAGTCCCTATTTAAGATTGTGAATGACCTTTCCCATCCGGCTGGTGCCATGAATACTATTCCAATCTCACAGGTCTTGTGTGATTCTCTGGCAGCCACCTTTGAGGATAAGATCGCCACGATTCTGAGTGGACTTGCGGGGGAGGCTTTGTCTCTGTCGACCTCTTTGGACAGTCTACCTAGTCAGTCTACCATGGCAGTTCCGGTGGAATCTTCCAGTCGACCCCGGCCGAGTTGCTTGCATTTCGGCCTGGGAGCTCCGGAAGAACCTTCCAGTCGACCCCGGTCGAGCCGCCGGCACCGAGGCCTGGGAGCTCCCGAAGAGTCCTCCAGTCGACCTCAGCTGAGCCGTCCCTCTTCTAGCCCGGGAGCTCCGGATGAATCTTCCAGTCGACCCCAGCCGAGATATTCTTCTAACGGTGTGGGATCTCCGGAAGAATCTTCCAGTCGACCCTGGGAGAGCTGTTGGCCTCTCAGTTTGGGAGCTACGGAGGAACCTCTCAGCCCTTTCCAACTGAATGATCCTCTTCCTGGCTTGGCTGTGCCGGGAATACCACCTAATGGCCCCCTGCTGAGCTGTCCTCCCTCTAGCTGGGAGGCACCGGAGGAATTTCCTAGCCACTTTTGGAGGAAGAGTCTTCCTCTTTGTCGGGGAATCCTGGATGAACCTCCCAATCATCCTGAGTTGAGCTGCTTCTCTTTGCCTTCTTTTGAGGAGTTTTGTAAACTGGCACAGACGGTATCATCTGGCTCTCCGCTGGACCCTCTTCCGCATAAAATCTGGAAAGCATTCCAGGATGAACTTTTCCATCCCCTGTATTCCATCTGTCAGCAGTCGCTTGTTACCGCGACTGTCCCGGAGAGCTGGAAACTAGCGGTGGTCTCTCCCCTCCTGAAAAACCCCACACTTGATCCCACCTGTCTGTCAAACTATAGGCCTATTTCCCTGCTCCCTTTTCCGGTTAAGATCTTGGAGAAGTTGGTTACCCGCTCTCTATCTAGTTTCCATGAGGATAACGCATGGCTGGATGTGGCCCAGTTTGGGTTTCGGCCAGCGCACGGGACAGAATCGGCATTGGTGGCCGTGCTTGACAACCTTCGTTCGCGGGTTGACACAGGTCGGGCAGCCTTTTTAGTGCTGCTCGACATGTCGGCCGCGTTCGACACGGTCAGCCACTCCATCCTCATCAAGAGACTGGAGGAGAGCGGGGTTATGTGTTGGCCAGGGACTGGCTAGTCTCTTACCTTAACAACAGACAGCAGGTAGTGGCTTTGCAGCCTTTTAAGTCGGACGTGCGGAAAGTCGGGCAGGGGGTACCACAGGGCTCGGCCATCAGCCCCATACTATTCAATCTGTACCTCCGCCCTCTGATCCAACTGATAAAATCTTTCGGTATCTCGGTGTTTAATTACGCCAATGATACCCAGTTGGTTTTTTCCCTGGAGGGCAAAGATGCTGTCTCCTTAGAGACATTCCACCGCTGCTTGACTGCCACATCGAACTGGTTGTGCTCCAACTCCCTCCAGTTCAACGGATCTAAGACGGAGGTACTCTACTGCTCCAATGACCGTGTACCGCGTGTTCTCCCGGATGATTTTTGGCCTCTTTCATTTCCGGAACAGTGACGGCTGCAGAGTCTGCTCGAAATCTGGGGGTCATGTTTGGCCCCAACCTTCAACTGGATCTTTTCGTAAACAAGACCGTAGCCACTTGTATGATGTTTCTTCGAATGTTGCGGAAGGTCCTACCACTTCTCCCAGCCCAGGCCAGGCCAGAGGTAGTGCGGGGTCTGATCCTAAGCAGATTGGACTATTGTAACGCACTGCTCCTGGAGGCGCCTAGAACGCTGGTGGGCAGGCTGCAGCGGGTTCAGAATATGGCAGCCAAGCTGGCACTTTCTCGACCACGCACTGCCTCATCTACCTTGGCACTACAGGATCTACACTGGTTGCCGGTTCATCAGCGGATCCTTTTTAAAGCATCCTGTATGGTTTTTAGAGCTATACATGGGCAGGGCCCAGTGTTGTTACAGAATCTTTTCTCCTGGTACACTTCATCTCGGAGCCTTCGCTCCTCGTCTGTGTATTTGGTGTCGGTCCCTAGAGTCCAGAGGGTAAGGATGGGAGGGCGGTTGTTTAGCTTTGCGACCGCCAGACTCTGGAACTCCCTTCCGTTCCGCTCTTGTTAAGAAGTCCGGGTGAATTTCCAGCCTTTAAAAAGGGGCTGAAAACTCATTTGTTTCCTAGAGTAGCCTAAGCTCCGCATCGATGTTTCGGCCTACTGAGTCAAAGCGCCAGGATGCCCTTTGGGTGACAGTATAGCGCTATATAAGTATGCAAAATAAATAAATAAATAAAATAAATAAATAAATTCACGCCGGGTGCTCCAGTCCACGAGTGCTGACCGTGTGCGACTCATTAGAGTCACTAGACGTAACAAAATTACTTGGGCAGCTCAACTGTGCCACTGACAGCAGGGCTGGGCTGGTAGCTCTGCGTCAACTGGGGAGGACGTGCCCGCTTCAGAGCATTAATGAATTTTTGGAGTATAATACATTACATCTGAGCACCCTGGCTGCCGGCTGTGAGTGACCTATGTGAATGTGTGTGCCTCAGCCTGAGGCTTCCCATTGAATGCCCGGTGCCTGTCAGTGTCTGCGAGTTCGCTTACTGTGTTGACTATGTATAATCTTTTTTATTTTACTGTGAATGTCTGCAAATGTGCACAGATTTTTAGTAAAGTAGTTCCTCAGAAAGACTTGTTTAATATCATGTCTACACATTTGTTTAACAGTACAATCAGGTTACAAGGGAACTAGGTTTGTGCTCTTCTATTCCTGGTGCATTGCAGCAGTTTAAAGATCATCTTAGAGTTTCTTGTTGCTCAAATGGGTGTAATGTCTTTTTATTTACGTTTGCCTAGTCTTCATTGCTTGATTTTGATTGTGAGAAAGTGTCACACATAGTCCTTCAAATGTCACACATAATAACACTGAAATCCTGAAAATGTCACACATAGCAATCTGAAACCTTGGAACTATGGGGACATGCTGTGGTGTTTAAGGTGTGGCCATGGCAATGAAATCTGTGTGGAATCCATCTGCAAATCACACCAATGTGAACCGACGCATGTGACTTGTATGCAGACCCGCCGTACATGCATGGACCGAGTAGTGCGCACACCTTGTCCATTGACTGCACGATGCGTATGCATTACATTCACCCGCGTCGGTTCACATTGAAGACAATGGGCTATGCTTGCGCATGGCTCGGTTCATGCATGTACAACGAGTTCGCCCTGTGACCCAACGCGGGTGACTTCTACAGTGACGCGTCGTGCTGTACTGGACCGAGATGTGCGCACGCATAGCCCATTGAATCTTATTGAGATCGATGCGTATGGTTTCAAATAATACTCGTCGTATAGTCAGTTTACTGAGCTGTGCGCACTCATTGGCAATGGCCTGTCATGGAGACGGACGCAAATTAAAAAATCGGACGAGTCGTCCGCTGGAAATTCAGTTGGATGCCTACAACAATGTTGCAATCCTAGGGTGTCTTGCAAGTGAAATTTTGAACGATGCGGAAGATGTGTAGGAATCTTACATTTCCAAGGATTGGACAGATTCAAAGAATGCAACCGTGTCGGCCCTATCAGTGAGGTGTAATGTCATAGATTCTGCCTCTGCAGCACTAATTTAAGGCTGGCAGCCCCCCAGGGAGCTCACTTGCCTGCACTATATGCTACAGGACCACATCTCTGATTCTTCTGCTGCTATCTATGCTTCCTCTGGATCCTGCAATGGCAAGTACTCTGGAAAGGGCCCCAGCATTCACAGAGGAGGAGAACCAGGCCCTGCTGGACGGGGTCCTCCCACAATACTGCAAGCTGTATGGAAAAACAGGGTAGCAGGTGAGTGTGCAGTCCACTGCCTACCAATTCTGCAAGTTGTCTGAGTAGCAGTAATAGAAGTGTGCACAGCAGTGGAAAGCATATGCACTGAGTACTTTCAGCACCCAATTCATGTGGGTACATTTGATGAACAAGTGTTCTGCTGCAAAACTGCAATAGTGCTAGCCTTTTATTCCTAGGCAATGTTACCTTGTCAGACCTGCAGCACAAATGCACATTTATATGTGTGCATTACCTGTCTACCTCTTTTAGCTTTGTGTTGACTACATGTTTTTTCAACTGTATGCAGCACAATTATGTGGCATGTGTGGTAATGTCCTCTTCACTTTGTCATCCTCACAGGTTGATGCCCACCAGAAGCAGGAGATCTGGCTGACCATCGCCTGGGCAATAAGATCAGTGGGGGTCTACAAGCGCCGGATCCGCAACTGCTAGAAGAGGTGGCATGACCTATGTGGCTGGACCCGGAGTATCGCAAGGGTCCAGCTGAAGCTGTCTCCTCCTCGCCGTAGGGGCGGACACCGGACCCTGACCACCACATGCTCCGGATTCTGGCGGTGGTCTTCCCGGACCTGGATGGGCAATTGAAGGCCAGGCAGCAGCAAGGAGGGGGAAGTCCATGCCCAATCTGTAAACTATGTCTGACATGCTATTTGTAGTCTTTTGGCCTGGTCATGCTTCCACGTTACGTTAGTCTTGTAGTCATGGACTCATGTCCCTCAATTGTGTAAGTCACACTCCTCATCTGATCCACATTTGTGGCCCCTACAGTGTATGACTTTATTCACTTGGGTACTGTGTCCCTGCAGTCAGCCAGGCTGAAGTGGAGAATTGAGGCTCAATGGTTAGAGCGGCAGACCCTGATGCAGAGGTCTGGCCCGGGACCAGGGATCAATTCCCGCCTCGGCAGGTCTTGGGCTCAATTTCCTCGGACCTGATAATTCTCGCCTCATGCCTATTCTAATCATGGTTCCCACTCTGCAACTCTGGGCAATAGCTTGCTTAATCTCCACAACGGCCTCAACTGCGCTGGGATGCCTGGCTTCACCTTGGGGGTGTCCAGGAGTGGGCATTTCACAGGGAAAATCCAGGAAGGGTTCCACAGCGGTATGCGTACAGCGCCAAGATACCTCAGGGTATAAGTGCGCTATACAAGTACGAATTCATTTCATTCATTTCATGTACAGCATATGTTACTCGGACTGAGATGTGTGCTTTGTGGGTGGGTCTATTGTTTGCACTATGCCTGGTCTCTGACATGTGCTCAGTTTGTGCCTTTCATATGTGTTCCAATTGCTGGTCTGGCACACCACATGTGTGTGGGGTTTTTAAAACACACACATGCAGCAGGTGAGCATATGTATTGTCCTCAGGAGTATGTATATCAAGTGTGTCACACTTGCCCAGACACCTGCCTACTGTCCAGGCGTATACACTGTTTCAGGTTTACCTGGGTAGTCATGCCCACTCCACAGCATTGGGAGACTCTGTATTCAAACTCCCGTGTATCAACTTATTGATTGTGCTTCTTGAAATGCGCCATCAGGTGTGTGACACAATGTCATTGTGGTGTGGCTTCCTGTTTGTGACAGCTGGTGTGCTGATGATTTTAGTGTCAACATGACATCTGAGAAGTGACTATGAGGACGATACTTTTGCAACATATAGGGGTGTGCTCACTTGACTGTGCACAATGCTGTATGCAACAGTGACTTCCATGCAGCTGTGTCACATTCGCAGCAGACTGTGAGGTGCTCATGTTCAGGTAGTTGTGTTTGCACTCACTCATATGTCTGATTTTAGTGATTTGGGTTAATCATAGTCCAAAAATAGTTTTTGGCAGGGGACGGACAATTGCACTTGTCAGCTGCAGAGTTTGCTATGGGCATGACCTATGATTGTGACAGTGCAGACTGATTGTGTCTGGATGCCCTGCCCCTATGACATGTGGCAGTGAAGACTGCCTTACCATGCATGCCTGTGCCAGGGCATGGACTTGCTAAGAGGGATCCTGCATTGTAGTCAAAGGTGCTCGATGCACCCCATTGTGTCATTGACAATCAGGACATGAGGACATCATTGTGTTTGGTGATACTAGGCAACACAAGATTGTAAAATGTGACTATGGCCATCCATCCATCCTGACACCTGTATTTAGTGAGTGGCATGAGATGTGATGTGGGTGTATGGTAACAAACTTCTACCTGGTCACTTGCATGTCCAACAACTGTGTAGCTGATGCATGTGTGCACTTTGGGGTATTATCAGCCAAGATGCAACAGACATATGGGTACAGGTCCAGGAGGAATATGGGTGCCATGGTTGATGCTCAGACTGGCTGTTGGCTTATGTACACCAGTGTGGGCAGTTTGAGCTATTATCAGCTGATGATGCCAATGCATTCCCTGTAATGTGCTGTAATCACTGTCTTGTGTGCAGTCAGTGCAGACGACTAATGCGGGTCTTGTTTTCCTATTCATATGCAGATACATCCACAGGCACAGTAGGAGACAGCGCCACGGAACTGGAGGAGCCGCAGAGCCAGCCTGGACCAGCATCCGAGGAGTCGGAGGGACCCAGTAGCACAGAGGGTGAGGGGAGCCACACCGAGCAGTCCTCAGCACCATCCACCTCAGCTGAGGACCACAGCAGGTCAGAGGATGACTCCCTTGTGGGGGCGAATGTCAGCAACCAGCAAACCATAGATAGTGAGGCTGTTCCTGTTACCACCACCACCACCACCACCACCCTCCCCTCGGCTCCCATCTCAGAGGCCCGTGGCAGCTCCCGTGTTCGGGAGCATGTCTCCTTCATGCCAGGCACCGCACCCCCTACCCCTGTGTCCCCCGCTACCCTGAGTGTGGAGTCTGTGGACTTGCTTAAACAGATCCATGTAGGACAGACATCAATGCTGAGTGTCCTCCATGCACACACCAGTCTGTTGCCACAACTGGTGTTGTTCATGGAGGGCAGAGGACAGAGGACCAATCAGTCCATGGCCAACTCCCTGACGGCAGCAGTATCCCTCCTCCAACAGTCCCTCACCCCTTCTGCCTCTGCCGCATCAACAAGTCCTAGCACCCTACCTGTTCCCGCACACACACACCAGCACAGTCACCCAAACACACACACAGAGACAGCACACAATCACCCAAATCAAAGTCAAGACGTGCACGCAAGCAAAGTCAATGGACTGATACCACACTCCCAGGGGATGGTTTGCAAACTCACACACAAGCATCCACAACCACTCCGCAGTCCTCGGATCCCTCTTCCTCCAAGAGCCCTTGCCTTGCCTCACCTGCAACCCCATCACCAAAGAAGCTTTTCCTGTGTGACCTTGGCCTCTTCCCCTTTGATCCAGCAGATCCAGATTACAGGGGGAAGAGGAGGTCCCCATACACAGAGGGTAGTGCCCCTCATACCCGGACACCCTTCCCAGGCACAGGCAGACTGGGGCCTCCACCTGCAAGTCACCCCGTACCTGGAAGAGCAAGACCCCACCCCCACCCCACAGCTCCACTGTACAGTCCCCTTCCTCCATTTATTTATTTATTTACAAGCTTATATAGCGCTTGAATCGACTCCAGCTGGAGTATCTCTGCGCTTTTGGGCCAGTTTAACAAATACAGATGAGAATACTGATATGGATTAAATCTCATTTTTAAATAAAAAAGTTTTAAGGAGTTTTCTAAATTGTAAATGAGAGGTACAGAGTCTAAGAGTTAGGGGAAGTTGATTCCATAGTTTTGGTCCTGCTACGGACAGTGCTCTGCCTCCGTGTCTGATTTTTTTGACACGAGGTACCACCAGTAGATGACTTGTGCTGGATCTGAGTGGCCTGGACGGGATGTAGGGGATACATTTCTGTTGCAGATAGGTAGGACCTTGGGCATTTATGTTTTTATGTATTATACAACAAATTTTAAATTTTATTCTTTGTCGTATGGAGAGCCAATGAAGTTGATGTAGGAGAGGTTTGGATGCTGTTCTTGGAGGGGCATTCAGGACTAGGCGCGCCGCTGTGTTCTGGACTACCTGAAGTCTGGCTAATACTCCCTCGTTGGCAGATAGGAGCAGGCCATTACAGTAGTCGATACGACTCAGAACAAGGGTTTGCACTAAGGTCTTCCTAAACGTGTCTGGCAACAAAGGAAAATTTTTTCGCAACATGCTGATGACATGAAAGCATGAACCTGCGACAAGGTTGGTATGTTGCTTTAAAGACAGTTCCTGATCGAGGCGGATCCCCAGGTTTTTCACGACCAGTTTGGGTTCTGGGACCACACCAAGATCGGAAGGCCACCAGTCCGGAGCCCATAGAAGTTTGGCTTCGCCAAATAGCATAACTTCTGTTTTGCTAACGTTGCACTGTAGAAAGTTAGTGGACATCCACTGTGCAACGGCCTTCATACCAGCGGAGAAGGAGTTCTTTATCTCAGCGGTGAGAGTTTCAAAAGGGAAGAGGAGCTGCGTATCATCCGCGTAAGATACGGGGATGAAACCAAATTTTCGCATCACTCTTGCCAGGGGTGCCACATAGATGTTAAAAAGTGTTGGGCTCAAACTTGAGCCCTGTGGCACCCCTTTAGAAATCTCCACCTCTGCTGACCGATGGGCACCCATGGTGACAGTCTGGGTGCGCTCGGTTAAAAAACTCCTTATCCAATCAAGGGCTCTGTTCTTAACTCCTACGTTCGACAACCGGTCAATAAGGATGTTGTGTGACACGGTGTCGAACGCTGCCGACAGATCTAATAACACTAGAATCACGGAGTAGCCTTTGTCTTGAAACATATGTAAATCATCGGAGACAGACAAGAGGGCAGATTCCGTGCTGTGTTTCGGCCTAAACCCAGATTGGGAATAGTCTAGGCCGCCAGTGTCTTCAACATAGTGGGAAAGATGTTGATTTACATATTTTTCCGTCAGCTTACCCAAAAATGGGAGCAGAGAGATGGGCCTAAGATTTGTTAATTCAGTCCAAGGAATGACGGTATTCTTTCTAATAGGCCTAACTAACGCTTGTTTCCATTGTCTTGGGACAGAGCCTGTTCTAAGTGAGAGATTGATGAGTTTTTCCATTGTGGGGCATAGTACCTCCAGCAAAGAGGGCATAAGTCTGGCAGGAATTATATCATTGGGACTACCACTTTTGATTTGCATGGTGAGTGCTGACAACTCCTTTGGGGTAATGGGGGGAAAAATATCCAAATTGTGATCATTATGGTTACTCTCAATTTCGTATGGGGCAAGACCTTCTTCGCAGGTCATGGTTTTATTAGAGTGCATGATTTTTTTATAGATCAGGTCTATCTTGTTAGAAAAGAATTGGGATATCTCATCACAAAGCTTTTGTGATGAAATGTCCGGACTTTCGCTAGCTGTCGGTTTAACGAAAGATTGAAGTATTTGGTACAAAACCCTGGGGGAATTATCTGCCTCTGAAATAAGAGATGTTATGTGGGTTTTCCTTGCAGTACGAATAGCTTTGTGGTATGTACTTAGTGACTCCCAGTAAATGCTTCTATCAATATCTGAATGAGAGCGCCTCCATTTTTTCTCTAACTTCCTAGCTGTTAGTTTTAATGCTCTAAGGTTCTCAGAGAACCACACTTCCTGTTTTTTTGCTGGCCGTGGTTTGAATGTTTTCATAGGGGCTATAGCATCTATAGCAGCTATTGAAGCTTTTTCAAATTTATCAAGAACATTTTCTATCTGGTCCACCATGGTAAAAGATGGTTCAATAAATTTATCCAAAAAGGCAATTTTGTTGACTTTATGCCATTGTCTTCGTTCACTGGGAAGAGACATCGGTCCATGAGAGATAGATTTTGGGTGGGGGGTATGGAACTCAATAATAAAGTGGTCGGTCCAGCTGACTTGGGTAGGTGGGGAACAAATAACAGAAGAAAAATTGGCTAAAATAAGATCTAGGGTATGGCCGGCTTGGTGTGTTGGGCCCACATTACATTGTTTTAGTCCTAATAGGAGAAGGTCATTAAGAATGGATTGTGCTTCTGTGCAATCTTTCAGCTCACTATGTATATTGAAATCTCCAATTAGAAGGAAATCTCTGTCATTACAGACATAAGGTGCAAGAGTCTCGAGTAGAATATTCGAGAAGTTGGTAGTGGGTCCAGGAGGGCGATATAGTAGAGCACCCATTCTTATGTGTTTAGGGGATAGAGCGATTTTAAAGATCAGTAATTCAATATCAGGCGTACTTAGTTCAGTTACTGTAGAACAATTGATTTCTTGTTTATGAATGATCGCAATCCCTCCCCCGGTTTTAATGGGGCGATCTAATCGAATGATTTTATATCCAGTAGGAATAGCCAGAGCGATAGCAGGAGTTGAATGAGGTTTGAGCCAAGTTTCAGTACAGAAACATAAGTCTGGCTCAATGGTGGAAATAAGGTCCCATACTTCAGATGTATGTTTAGGTAAGGATCTTATGTTACAAAGAATATTTTTCCCTCCAGTAGGACTGGGGGTGTTGGTACCTTTGTCCCCAACTCTTAAGAGAGAAGAGCATACTGAGGGGTTTCCTTCAACATTGGCTTTCTGACATTGAGTGGTAAATACAGTTCTGCAATGAATGCAAGCGAAGGGGCCCTCTAATGAGTTATTTATGTTTATACCACAGGCATGCATAGGACTTACATATAAATCCCGAAGCGTCGTAGGAGAGTAGGTTATCCTGGAGGACTGAGGATAGTGCATATTGTGCCTGATTACCGCCATGGCCCCTGGCCCCGTCCTGTCGCGGACGGGCGCAGACGGGCTGGTCTTTGGCTCGTCTTAGGCGCAGACTTAGGCGCCACCCTGCGCGCAACCGCTGCGCGCTAGGGCCGACGAGTGGCTAAATAGCCCTGTGTGCTAGAAGGCTAGAGCGCTAACCGCTCCACTCGAGCTTTCAGGAAGTACCTGGGCGTTTCACTCTGGCTCTTACCTGCCCCGCCCTCCGCTCAACGGTATTGGCTACCGAGTCGGACCGGGGCGGGCAGGCTGCAACACGGAGCAGAGATGTAGAAAACGAGCCTGAATGACCCTGGCAGCCCCAAAGAACGTGAGTGCGCAGTAAATGCGTGTTTAAAAATTATCACATCAATTTTAACACAAAGGAACACACAGTGAGGTTTTAAAAATTCGTTATCAATTTTTAAAATAGCGTGACATAGAGCTAATTAGGAGAGAACAAAGCCAGCAGAGTCTTCTGCTCTGCAAATGTTTTACCTGGCGCCAAGCGGGGTAGGGAGACACTGCCACTGTCTACCTTTACCGCCCCCAGGCCAGCACTCCACAGGTTCCCCCGCCACTCCCTGTCCCAGGTTCCCCCACCCACAGATACATCACCCCTAAAATGCTCAGGCCCTCCCCAACTCCCACTTGCTCTTCCACTGACACCACCACAAGTCTGTCTGTTTGTGCAACTGGTGTGGGGACCGTGGCCCCCCAGCTGTCCTGCCAACCTCACCTGAACCCCTTTCTGCTCCCATGGAGTTAGGCACTGCAGTGGAGTCCACAACCACCCAGTCTGACATGGGCACTGCAGTGGGGACCCTGTCCACTACACCTGACCTGCCCACTGTAGTGGTTCCGGCACCCACCCCATCACAGTTGTGCCCCACAGTTGTGACGTCGCACACCATGTCAGACACCTCCACTGCAGTTGCCACTGACCCTCCTGCACCCACCACCCCTTCACAGCCTCCTTCTGATGAGCCCTGATCCTGTCCCTGCGGTGCCTGGCCTGCCCCCATGTATGCCCTTCAGAGTGGATTTCCCCAGTCCTTAGCAGTGCAGGCAAGCAACGGGTGACAGCTGTGACACACACCCTATTTGGACTTTGCATGTTGACAGGACATTGGCCTTTGTCTTTTTCAGGACTTTCCCTTTCAGTTTTGAATTAGCTCTATAAAGCATTTTTTGTTATCCTTTTGCATTTGATTTAGCTGTACATTATGTTGATGATGTTTCCCATGACCTTGCTGTGATGATGCAGGATTTTCAATGTTGGATACTCAGGTGTTGATGTGATGTAATCCATGTGGTCCATGAGATATGTATCATGTTCTGTTTGGTGTCCATGTCATACTTTGCAGCTAACTGGGTGTGTCATGATTAACTAATTTAGCACAGGTGTGTTAACATTTCATTTGCACAGCCACATCTGTGGCTTGCACCCATGCACATATAATGTGCTTCCCATTGTACAATTTATCTATTACTCTGACGGTGGGCCCATCTTCACTGGACATGCCTGTGTGTGTATCATTGGTGTAGGAGTCAACTGTGTCCTCTGTGGAACTTGGTAGACATATGTATTGTGTATGTGCAGATGACTTAAGCGACAGTACTGTACCCAGGCGGGTGTGACCAGTGCCTACATTGGGTGGCACGTGAAAGGTGACTGTACCAGTGTTGTGCTGACATGACTGTGAGCTGCTGGGACTGTGCTTGGCACAGATGTGCTACCACTGGAGTTGAGTCCCATATAGTTAGTGTGTTGTTCAGTGAAATTGCCTGTGCCCATGCTTTGTGTTGTGTGGGCATGTCTGTGTGTTCCCATCCCTTTTTCTACATAGACTATGTTCCCTTCTTAAGTTGGTGTTGGTGATGCTTGCTGAGTTCTCCTGTGTTCATCACACATCTTTGTCTGGGTCTCCCAGAAATGTGTGCACCACGCACTACTGTTCATGTGTATGTCATCATTAGGATTTGTCAGTTCTGAGTGGTGATGTTGTGGTCAGACGCAGATTTTACACAGTCAAGGCTACCCTGCGCACTTGTTTGTTCGCAATATCATGTAGGTGTCCATTGGTGGTACCTTTCAGTGATTCAGGCATGTGTGTGTGTGTGGGTCTGCTCCCACCCGTCAGGTTTAGAGGTGCAATGTTGGCAGGTTTCTGCATGTGTGCCTTGTGGTTCTCCTTGGCTTCTGCATTGTCCTGGGGCTGTGTCAGGGCTTGCTAAGGTCAATAGAGGTCTGACGTCATGGCCATGTACCGCATACTGTGCAGTGTGTCTGTCACTCACCGTGTTTGAAGACTGTCCTTATGTGATGAGTCTGTGCACCTTAGATCCTCATAACATTACTGTGTTTATCATGGGTGCAAGTGCAATGTCACTGGTCCATGTGTGCTTCAGTGATGCACATTAGTGCAGTTCAGGGTGTGTGGTGTTGAGGGTGGAGAGATGTGAATTCTTGCATGTCTGGGCCCCTAGCTCCCTTTTCGTCCCTGGTTGACGTGCCATGCTGAGTGATTGGTGTTTGTGTAGGTGTGATGTACGTTTGTGGCACAGGACACCGGTCTGTATTTCCCAGTTTGCACGACATCTCCCTTTGACATCACAGTGAACCTTTCATGCAAGCTTGTGTCACCCCAATTTATGGTACCTGTGGCTAGTGCTCTTGTGTGTCTGTCTCATGCTGTTTCAGTTGATGTTAATTCCAGCTTGTGTCAAATGTATCTGTTGGTATCCCTCTCATATCACAATGCCTGATTGCCCACTAAGGGGTGCACATTTGATGGCATACATTTGTGTGGCACTGTGTCCACATCTGTGTCATTGTGGTTCAATCATCCTCATGTGTTGTGTAGTTGCCCGGGGATAGTGAGACACACACATGCACACATGCTGTGTGAGATGTGCAGTGTGAGGTTGCCGGTTGGTGTTTGTGCATCTGCACCAGTGCATTGGTTTTGCTGTTGTGGGCAATTGTCTGGATGTTGTTTAGTTTATTTTCCCTGCTGTCACTATGAGTCATATGTCAATATTCTGCTCATTGTTCCTGGTTGTCGTGTCCCATTGCTGCCATGGAATTGGATTTTGTGGACTGACACCTACAGTCTGTGAGAAGTTGGCCTGGTATATGATGCTCACTAGTTCTAGTGATCACCTTGTACCATGCCAAGCAACCCTTATGATGATTGGTTGTAAGTCAACCTTAATAGACCAGCTATCCTAGTAGTGTGGACAAAGCAGTTTAAGGCTAAACTCTGTAAAGGCATGTGAAGCAAGCTGTTTTACCATACACAATCCCCTTGAATACCAGATGAAAGGACACCACACAGATATATATTGAAAATATATATAGATTTATTTCTACAAATATCCCCTATACTCTTTATGAGCACAGAAGCAAATGCATTAAAACAAAACACAGTTTAAATATACAAAAGTTGCACAATATGGATGAGCCCTAGGGGCCACCTAAACCATATACTAAAATAGTGGTATAAGAACCGCTATGGGGAAAGGAAAGAGGCCTAGGGCCTGGGGAATCGCTGGAGCTGTTCGGGACTAGCAGTGATGAAGTCGGAAAAGGCCCACGGGACTCGGGTGCAGTGCTCAAAGTGCACACATGCACCAATGTTAAGTCAATGGTGCTTAAAAGTTCCAAAGTTAGTGTTTTAGGAACCTTCCGATGGACCTACAAGGATAAAACTATAGACACAGGCACTAGAGGTGTATACCAGTGTGGGAACACCGGCGTTGCTGAGTTACCTCACCCACAGGAAGCGGGTGCACAGGTGCGAAGTAGTGTCGGGGGTTCGTCACGCAGGTCGATGGTGCTTGGAGCTGAAGATGCTGCAGGCGGGTCGTCGAGGAGAGTTCCGGTGGATCCAAGGGTGGATCTGAAGAGGTGAAGACCTGAAAGCAGAGGGGACAATGTTCAAAGTCACTAGCCAGTGACTACCGTGGAACCAGGCAATGTCGGGTGCAAACAGGTGAAGAGGTGCAGCTTGTCTCTGCAACCACGTGGACACGAAGAGGTCAAGGACGTCCAGGAGTCGATCACGAGCTGTCCCACGAAGGCTCTAGCTGATGGCGGTGTCGGCAACTTGATTGGAGCAAACAGGCCTTGGCTAATGCAAGCCACGCAGGAAGTGGAAAAAGCTTAACACTCGGACCAGCAAGGTCAGAGCGAGTGCTCCTTTTCAGGGGAGCAAGGGCCAGTCTGGAGCAACTAGACCAGCGGTGCAAGTCGTAGTTTTCGTCGCCAAGATGGCCACTAGCCGCATGGCAAGTGACCGGGATGGCGTGTCGAGTGGCAAAGTGCAAAAGGGCCCCACGCAGATCGTGGAGATGCTGGGGGGCTGATCTTCGGTGCAAATGCTGCTCGGGGTTGGGGCTTCTCAAACCCCAAAGCACAGGATCGTGGGTGCCTCAGGTGCTGCGCAGTCAGCTTTTCAAGGGTCTTCCGAGATATCCGGTCCCACGTCTCTCGGTGCCTCCACGGGTCCCTTCTTTGCAGGGACTGTGGATCAGGCTCTGAGATGTCTGGGAGTCTGGGTCTTGTCGGGCTCGGGCTCCGGCGGGAGGCGGTGGCAAAGCAGATGTCGAGTTGCTGGTTGGTGCCTGTATTCACAGGGTGGTCACTCCTTGGCCACAAGGGAGATTCTCTTCAGTCTTCTGTGCAGCAGAATGTCGAAGTCCTGTCTTCTTCTTAGTTTCAAGTCGAGTTCAGGATGATCTGAAGTCCTGGGACACAGCTACTACTCTTATTCCAAATCTAGGGGCGGATTACCTGCTAGGTCCCTCCTCTGGGTGGGGGACCAGGAAGGGGGGCGGTTACACCCCCTTTCCTTTGTCCAGTTTCGCGCCAGGACTGGGGCTGGAGAGCCCCAGGACCGGTTTGAACTGGCATATGCACAGGGACACCTTGTGTGCCCCAGGCATGTCTGATTCTATTCAGCCCTGTCCTATCCAATACACAAAACCCTGTCTGGGGTGGTGCTAGCACCTCCCAAGGCAGGAAACCCTTTGTCCAAGCCTCCCTCGCTGGAAGGACTCCCAGCAGCAGGAGGTCAGACTTGTGTCTGTGGTGGCAGCATCCATTTTGTGATGCTGAGGCTCTGTTTAACTTTAACCGGGGTTCAGGTTATGTACATCTCGTGTCCCTCTAGAAGGGTGGAATGCTACCCCCGTCGCCAGAACTGGCGAGGGGGTAGTATTCCAATTCATATGACACCTTACTCGACATGTTTTGATAAAGCCAAACCAAAGATAGCATTTAACCGCGAGGTTCATAATGCACTTAAGAGTATATGGTATGGCAGTATCATGGAACAGCTAAAGGACTTGGTTCCGAAAGCTGCAGACAGGCTCAGCTCATGCCAGAGCACCATCTCACATATTTCCAAGCACTCTGCCTCCTGGATTGATGAGGCCTTCCATAGGAGTGGCTGATAGGAACATATGTGTCCATTTTAGGTTAGATATAGGCATACTATACCTAAGTAAGGGGTGATTACACCGACTTACCCCAGCTGAGTGATTAGCCAGTTGTGTCAAATATGGAGGCCAGGCCAGGGGTGGCACAATACGTGCTGCAGCCCCTGGTTGGCCTTTGGAAGCTCCTATGCCCTGGGTACCTGGGGTACACTGTTACAGGGGCCAATAAGGTGAACCAGTTCCAATTGTGTATGTACCTAAGGTACATGGAGTCCATTTTAAGGAGAGAGCAATTAGCCTGGGGCCCTGAATAGCAGGATCCCAGGCCAACTAAGTCAAAAACCAGCTAAACACTAGGCAAAAAGTTTGGGGGTAACCATAGTCAGATATCCACCTTCCTACACAGTCTACACAGGATGTATAGCTTTGTGTGTCTAGTTTCGAGACGTTTGTATGCATTATGATGGTCACTTCTGCTTTTGTGTCATTGTACACTGTATGCAATGTCAGACCCCATGGGTGTTGCTTGTCTGCACCTAGCTGAGTGTATGTTGTGTTTTCACTGCACTGTTTACCTCACCACAACTCTGTGGGTATGTGACACAACCACTACTTTGGCACAGAATATGTGTCATGTTCTGCGACCAGGACTCATACATGCTATTTGGCATTTGAAGCTGTTTCCATGATGACACTTACCTTTAGGTCATTGTGATGATGGTGGGATTTACAACCTTTGCCACAATGCTCAACTTTTGCTGCAGTTTGTGCTCACACATTTTACATAGGATCCACACAGTGATGGGGATTTGGAGCACATTGTCACAGTGCTATTGCGAAGCTTGACCAAACTATGGGTGGGGTGGCAGTAGTGGTGGGCAACATGACACATATGGGTGAGGATGGCAGTAGTTATAGGCAACATGACACATATGGGTGAGGGTGGCAGTAGTGGTGGGCAGCATGCCGCTATGGGTGGGGGTGGCAGTAATGGTGGGCAACATGACACATATGGGTGGGGGTGGCAGTAGTGATAGGCAACATGACACATATGTGTGGCTGTGGCAGTAGTGGTGGGCAACATGACACATATGGGTGGGGGTGGCAGTAGTGGTGGGCAACATGACACATATGGGTGGGGGTGGCTGTAGTGGTGGGCAGTATGCCGCTATGGGTGGGGGTCAAAGCAGTACAAAAGTGGGTGGTGATGGAAGGAGCATCTGAACCAATCAAACACTCACACCCAGTCAACAGATCTGGGTTTAATCCATCACCGTTCTTTAGCCCACTCTGCCACCCCAGTTCAGACATGGCCATATGCAAATCAGTCCAATCCTGTGCCCCATGGGAACAGTCCAGCCCGAACTGCCAAGCCACGCCTTCCCTGGACCGGAAACAAGCCTCCCAGGACCAGTTTCCGGCATTTCATCCGTCTTCAGCCAGGCTTGCTTGAATCCAGTGGCAAAGTGAGCAAGGGACTCACGTCTGAGCACACCCTGCCAACCTATGGCGAACAAAGCGGTACAAAAGGGCGTGGTGATGGACGGAGCATCTGAACCAATCAAACACTCACACCCAATCAACAGATCTGGGTTTAATCCATCACAGTTCTTTAGCCCACTCTGCCACCCCAGTTCAGACATGGCCATATGCAAATCAGTCCGACCCTGTGCCCCATGGGAACAGTCCAGCCCAAACTGCCAAGCCACGCCTTCCCGGGACTGGAAACAAGCCTCCCAGGACCGGTTTCCGGCATTTCAGCCGTCTTCAGCCAGGCTTGCTTGAATCCAGTGGCAAAGTGAGCAAGGGACTCACGTCTGAGCACACTCTGCTAACCTATGGCGAACAAAGCGGTACAAAAGGGGGTGGTGATGGATGGAGCATCTGAACCAATCAAACACTCGCAGCCAGTCAACAGATCTGGTTTAATCCATCACCGATCTTTAGCCCACTCTGCCAAACCAGTTCAGACATGGCCATATGCAAATCAGTCCGACCCTGTGCCCCATGGGAACAGTCCAGCCCGACCTGCCAAGCCACGCCTTCCCTGGACCGGAAACAAGCCTCCCAGGACCGGTTTCCGGCATTTCAGCTGCCTTCAGCCAGGCTTGCTTGAATCCAGTGGCAAATTGAGCAAGGGCCTCACGTCTGAGCACACCGTGCCCACCTATGGCGAACAAAGCGGTACAAAAGGGGGTGGTGATGGACGGAGCATCTGAACCAATTAAACACTCACACCCAGTCAACAGATCTTGGTTTAATCCATCACCGTTCTTTAGCCCACTCTCCCACCCCAGTTCAGACATGGCCATATGCAAATCAGTCCGACCCTATGCCCTATGGGAACAGTCCAGCCCGAACTGCCAAGCCACGCCTTCCCTGGACCGGAAACAAGCCTCCCAGGACCGGTTTCTGGCATTTCAGCCATTTTCAGCCAGGCTTGCTTGAATCCAGTGACAAAGTGAGAAAGGGACTCACGTCTGAGCACACCTTGCCAACCTATGGCGAACAAAGCAGTACAAAAGGGATGGCAGTAGTGATAGGCAACATGACACATATGGGTGGGGGTGGCAGTAGTGGCCGGCAACATGACACATATGGGTGGGGGTGGCTGTAGTTGTGGGCAACATGCCTCTTTGGGTGGGGTTGCTGTAGTGATAGGCAACATGGAACGTAGGAAGTACGCATCGTACTTGACTGCGAATTGTGTGGTTCCAGGTCAGGCTCGTACGGAAGTTGTGGATGGATTCGGAGCGTATGTGTCGGTCGGGAATTTGGCACCTTTCCGCATCGTACATCCTCGCCCAGACGGTCACGCTCCTGGTACGATTCGGTCATAAGGTAAGGCTACTGACACGTTTCGGAGGGCTGACCAACCGAGATCGGAATCGACCCCAAAGTGTTGTAAGTTGCCTTGAGTTATTAGATAGAATCGCCTCAGCATGACAATTTCTACTTAACATAAAAGACTTTGTGCACTAGGTACTCACTTATGTACATGTGCTTGTTCTGCTTCAATTGGGCTAACTATAACGTTTGCAACACAGTATGAAGGTTGCAAGTAACATGACCTTTAGCACCTTCCGGCCCTGGTTATTTTAATTGAATAGTCACTTTTTGGACAAGTTTTACATAGGGTGCACACTGTGCTTAGTAGATACTTTTTGCTACTCTGTGGTGTATTTCTCATGAGGGTGCACACTGTCTAAAAACACTGTAGTACAGAGTAAACTTCCTCGATAGACTAAACCTTGGTAACAGTACCCAAATTTCTACTCTTATCCACCTAATTTCCACCTAATTTCTCAATGTAGGTACACCGACTGTCAGGGGTATGTAACAGAGCTTAAGTATCTGGAGGAACCTGGTTTTCCCTGAACATTGGTATACAGATTGAACACCATGTGGAGGATATGTTAACTTTTCATCTGTGGTTCATAGTGAAAATGAACCCAGCTACCCATGAAGCGTATCTTATAGAGTCAATGTTGCAAATAACATAAGCTTACTTTACCTATGGGGGTTATTTGTATGACTACATTATAAATACATAATAGTAGTTGGAGATTGTAGGAGAGTAGGGTCTGCTATCCTATGGTCACCCCAAATATTTGCTTTTTGCTTCACTGGATTATGACTTAATGTGGCTGTGGGCCTGCTAATCAGACCCACATCCTGCTGTTCTCTCTCTAAATTAATGCCAATGCACCTTAGGTGCATTACGAAATTGGAACTGGTTCACCTTATTGGCCCCTGTAACAGTGTACCCCAGGTAACCAGGGCATAGGTGCTTCCAAAGCCTACCAGGGGCTGCAGCATGTATCTGACCTAAAATGGACACATATGTTCCTATCAGCCACTCCTATGGAAGGCCTCCTCAATCCTGGAGGCAGAGTGCTTGGAAATATGTGAGATGGTGCTCTAGCATGAGCTGAGCCTGTCTGCAGCTTTCGGAACCACGTCCTTTAGCTGTTCCATGATACTGCCATACCATATACTCTTAAGTGCATTATGAACCTCGCGGTTAAATGCTATCTTTGGTTTGGCTTTATCAAAACATGTCGAGTAAGGTGTCATACGAATTGGAATACTACCCCCTCGCCAGTTCTGGCGACGGGGGTAGCATTCCACCCTTCTAGAGGGACACGACATGTACCTAACCTGAACCCCGGTTAAAGTTAAACATGAGCCTCAGCATCACAAAATGGATGCTGCCACCACAGACACAAATCTGACCTCCTCCTGCTGGGAGTCCTTCCAGCGAGGTGAGGTTCTTTGAAATCTGAACCTGTGTTTAAAATATCATTATTCTGCTATGATTTTGATATCAGAGAAACGAAAATGGCAAGTTTTATATGTGTGTGTATTTTCATCACAATACAATGATGCATGCAGGAGTTATTGGCAAATTCATTCTGAGCCCACAGGCACCCATGTTGTGAACAGCGTCCATTTTAGGTGTTGCCCTTTACATAGGCATATACATGAGCCAATGATTCTGGTAGAGCAAGTATGAAAGGACACGTACCCCTTAGCTTGAGTTCTTCCTGATTCCCATTTGACCTGAACAGGCTGAATCTGCCTACGTGATGTTGGCCTCACCAAACCAGTCCATGCCCTCTAGTCAATCTATATTAAAGATCTGAGCAACTTGTTGTGTACATTGGCCTGAGCAAGATAAGAAGGCCGAATACAGTAGCCATGCCTGTTTATGGTCCATAAGCACCCCTTATCCTACATTTCTATCTTCCACACCTGGCTCTGTTTCTCTGCTTCTGGGCTTTTACAATGGGGAGGTGACTGTTTATATGATGGGGAGGAAACCAGTTCTATTGTGAGCTTCTCCGGCCTGCACAGGAAAATATGTGAAGTTTGACATATGTTCATGATGGAAGATGGGTTGGTCAGTTTGGGCAAGTAGAATGGAATTCATAATTATAGCCTGCTTTGTTATGGTACCATGGGAGCGACCTACAATGATGTGTGTCACAGCAAGAATGTGAGCCTAGGGGCAAACTTTTTGTATAAAAGGCCTGCCTGAGAAAGCTCAGGGAGGCTCCCTCTTTCAGCTGTAGAACTACGGTTGGACGACGAAGCCTCATAATTAATTATAATAAAGATGTCTTTTAATTTTACAGATTGCCTGTCAATTCCTTTGCTGCTTTATTATGCAAACTGCTGGATAGATCCCTGGTGGGGAGAGTGAGTCATTTTCTACTTTTCCTCAAATGGCGCATCCAACTGTGGGCCTTATAATGGAGTGGTTATCTTCAGTAGTGTTTTGTCAACGGATGGAAAAACTGCTGGGGAAGACAAGACAGAATTCTACCAAAAAGAGGTACTCTGGGCACAGGGTTTTCTGGGGGATTATTTGTCTCTGCGGCCCAGTATGTTTTTTTGATTTTTCTGACTTAAAACTCTCCTGAAGTTGCCACTCCTGACTAAGGAACTCATTTTTTTGCTGTAAGTTTTTTTTAACAGACTGTTAGTGCAGTGGGGAATTGACAGTTATAATTTGGACAAATATTTGTGTATATGCAAATTGCAATTTGTATAGGCAGTTAATGAAGAGATATTTTCTCCATCTGCTTTAATTGAAGAATAAGTGGGTCGCTCCCACTCCTTTTTGGTTCTGAGTCCTTAGTTATTTATTGGTCGCGGAAATGTGACGCAGTCCTTGGTTATTTATTGGTCGCAGAAATGTGACGCAGTCCTTCGTAAGATTATCACTGGTTATTCTGGTTATGATAATCATTCGGTTCAGTTCGGGTATCGGTACATTTGGTTCGTTCGGTAGGCCTTTGGTTGCTGTGGTTCAGATTATCGCCGGTTGCTTTAGTTGGATAATCTTCCTCAGTATTGGTTCCTTAGTATTATTTGAACACTGCAGTATTCAAAAACCGTGGGTCACGTACATTTGCGTGTATATCGTTGGAGATAGCCCCATGAAGTCTGAAACCCGGCTAGTGAGCGCAGATGCCTGGTCGCGGTATTTTGTTTTGTATTAGTATTGACTAGGTTGCAACAAAGGATTCCCGGTTGGAGGATTCGCGTCTGATACCTCCGGTTGGAACTCCAATTTATGAGCTCTCTCTAAAGGTCTGTGAGGCTGTCCCTTTTGCAGCCTTCTGGAAATCTGTTGAAGAATTTAACAAAAAAAAAAACAAAAAAAAATAGGAACAAAAACGTTTTTGTTGTAAATATGGTTTACAACTAGTATTGGCAGGTTATTTTTGAGCACAGTCTGTAGGCTGTTCCTTGTTTCTGTCCTAAGTGTTGACCTATGGGTTAAAATGTGTGTTTAAATGTCTATGTTGTTTGTGGGTTTTGTTGTAAATTGCGACGGCGCTATGTACAAGAACGGCACTATGTACAAGAAATGGTTAGAGCGCGCTGTTTTGTGTGTCCTGAGTGTTTGACCCGCCCTTCTGTTTTGTGTCTGGAATGAGCTCAATGTATGTATGTGTATGGGTCACGTTAAATAGATGTAAATAAGGCTCCAAAGAAAAAAATGAAAAAACGAAATTGCCTGTTCTTTAGACGCACGGTGTTAGATGTTCACAGCCAAGTCTTTTCAGCTGCAGTATATCTAATAAGAATGTTCATTCAGCCAGCACCTCTTTAGTTAAACACGGGTGGTGGAATTTTGCAAACAGTCCTTTTTAAATAAATATGGCGCAGTAATCTCACGCATTCCCAGTTAGGCAGCTGCGCCTAAGCTTGTGTGTTAATATGTATCTAAATAATAAACTAGGGATGTAGTGAGCGTTTTACATGTAGAACAGTCACAAATAGCAATAATTAGGCTTCATTAGGAGGAAAAAATTATTAATTATGAAAAATAATAATTAAAAACAAGTGCTACAAAAATCGTTTTTTAATATTTGTGAAGCTTAACACTCATACTATGACCCCCTAGCATTAAAATGTTTGATTTAAGTTATGTTGTACCACGAAAATGACCAAACACTTCTGTGCGCAATTTCCCTTACCCTAGGTGCAAACAAGCTCATTTCTATAAGGTATAAATAATTATTTTCAAATGTATGACTCCTAAATTTGATATTAGACATTCTAGTAATACCCATTATGCAAAAAATTGTATGATATTTATTTCTTAGTATCCAGAATGCAAAAGTCGATTTTCAGATAAATAGACTGTTTTGAATGGTTACAGGGCCCCTTTTAAAGCGTCACTTCAGTAAAATGCATACATTTAGGTCATAATATATGTTTGCAGGTTGTGCCTTCTTATGATTCAGCGAGTCAATGTGTCATAGAAATTGTTTTAAATATAGTGAAATATTGCAGGTTATGTGGAAGTGGTTAAACCTACTGGCTTTGTCAGCTTCAGTTACCATGAGCAGGGGACTGGCAGAACCTGTATAACATGTTCCAGCAGTAGCGGCCGAGATGTTATCTTGTAAGGCTGTCTTGTTGACATTTGTGACCTTTTAATTAGGGCCTCGCCTGTGGAATGCAGCATGACATGGTTAAACATGCATCTGATGCTAACTTCAGCTGCCTCTTTGTATTTAAATCCCTGCCCCTGCCACGGTCCTGACCTGAGGTCACTTGAATAGCCTGACTTGCTCCGATAAATTTAATTCCTGCTCATGTTCATAATTTAAAAGTGTCTTCTTAAAGCGTTACAAATTTGACATTAGCTGGGATGGGGTTTCTGTTTTTGAACTAAAATGAGCAGAGGATGCAGGGCACATGTACAGCAAATGATGATTGCATTTTAGCCAAAGAATAAATAATAGCTCCAGCATGTTCCCACAAAACGCTTGTTGTTCGGTAAATTATGTCATCAACACATTTATCTCAAATTAGAAATACGGCAGGGCTGACACAGCATTGCATCCCGCTAATAATAATAAAAGGAACACTATTTAATTTGAAAAACTGCAGCCTCATTTGTCAGTACCCTGAAGGATTCTAGAGCCCACACGTGGTTTGCATAGCTTCCAGTTGCTTTCAAAATGCTGCACACAAGCGCTTTATATGAGATGTAGTTGCTTGTATATGATTTAAATCTGTAACCTTCATTCATTGCAGGCTGGTTTGTTCTCATTTGCCGCATTCACATTACATCTGCGTTAAAAGCGCACATCTGAGATAATAAACAAATAGGAAAGGTATTCCACATGCAAAATTGTAGCACCTGCACTTCATGTCTTACAAATTAAGCACTGTGTAAAATGAGGGAACATGATTTAAAAAGGGCAAATGCAAAAGTGATTTCTTTAAAAAAAAAAATATCAAACATTCTGCTAAATGATCTGTAGAACTGGTATATGTGTGTCTCCATGCTAGGAACTAATTTTTTTTAGTTAAGTTTATTTGACAAAAAGAAAAACGAAGTGTTACATTGACTTTTAGATAGGCAATAAGTAGAAGCCCTTCCCCAAAATTCTGCAACTTAAAGGTCTTAGGCCTGAGTGAGAATGGGCGTTTTTGCAAGGTGCATGGACAAAAAGTTACAGGTAAATAATGAAAAGTTTTTGTATGTCACATTGTGTCATGTTTGATAAAAAGGGTTATAATTGATGTTGTATTATGAGAAATGTGTGTGTTGTGTATCTTTTCTGCTTCTTCCAATAGATAATTCATGGATTAATTCACAAGACACGTGAGTTGGCTGGTTGAAGAGAAATGTTTTTTTTGCGTAATTTCTTTAAAAAAAAAAATGTGTGTTTATGTTTCATTTATACATTTGGTCCACTGAAACGCGTTATTTGACACAGCGACATTATATTTTTACAGCAGAGTATCAATTACCTGATGCCCTGCTGTCAAAAGTAGGGTATAGGATTTTAGACTTGACAATTGAGATTGGGCTGCAGGTTTATAGTATACAGTACATGTGCCATGGTATTATGCATGACCGCTTATTCATATATGCTGTTTGTTTGTCTGGGCTGTTTTTTTCCTTGTGCTTGATATACAGCAAGTATATCTTATGGTTGAGATGGCTTGATATGTGTATTTTTTTTATCCCCTGTGCTGTGAAGGAACACATATGACGATATGTGTTATTTCACAATAAATTGGATGAATATTGTATTAAGATAAATTTCACAGATATGGACCTCATACTGTGAGCGAGTAAGGCAGCAGTTTTTCTAGTGCATGCCTAAATTTGGCTGTAATGATATTTAAGAAAACTAAAATGATATACTGGATCAAAGTGTGCCATCCGTTGTTAGTCACTTAACTGCCCTTTTTCCTTAAGGACAGGCAGCTCTGCATTTATGTATCCTTGATTGGGCCTAAGGATGGAATTATAGATCCGTGACTAAAGGTGGCCTAATTTCGATATCGCATTTTTTGATCGCATTTTTTTTTGATTAGCCTATGGATTCATTTTTTTTCTCTTTCCCTGAAGAGACAACTGAACATTAGTTGGAATTACCGTGTAGGGTATAGATTGTCAGCGGTAGAGTTAAATTTCTGTAACATTGGTCTTTCATGTATCCCCGTGCTCTTGGTGCTGCGTCACACGCCTTAGGCCACCCAGGCAAACTCTTGTCCTTCCTATAGATTTTTCTTTTTGCTTCTTACCTGACCAATGTTGCATCATGTTTATTTATTGAAGATTTTAGCTGTGTTCTACGTCCATTTTCCCTTCTCCATCTTCCTTTCACCAGTCAGCCCATTTATTATTATGGGTGTATTGTTCATGTTCACAATTCTAGACTGCAGTGATGTATTAGGAACCCCCCTTATGCTACATACTATCCCCTTTTGTGTGACCAGACTGGTTCTCAAGAATTTTCTTTAGGCCTACTTCAAATGCCTTTTCAGTCTGACTGTCAGGATAGTGATAGCCTGGTTGATTGACCCAATACAAGTTTTCCATCTCAATAGGAGATATCCCCAGTTTTGTTTCTGCTGCCTCAAATTTTTTTAATTAGATGTGTTCTAATCATGCAGATACCAGGAATCTCTAGTTCTTGTCCTTTTGACTGCACAGTTGATCAGTAGCCTTTGTATTACATAGCGCACCTGATGCACATTGTTTTAAAACGGGACTTTTCTTCATGTCCTTGATAATGTGCATTATGTCATTTCTCTATTTGAGATGTTCTAGATAAGGAGTTTAGGAACACCTAGGCTTCATCATTAAGGAGAATATGTATTTACCCCATTAAATAATGTATCCCATTAGATAATGCCGCTGTGTGAGGAAATTCATTTGGATAGAATTCCTGTGTAGCTATAGATGACAGAGAATAATGAAAAGAACATAAATGAAGATTCTAAAGATACTGTTTTGCCCTTTTGCCTTTGCTCTTGTATTTTATGCCAATGGCACATTGTCACTCCCTTGCAGAATTACAGGCCACATGCTTACCAGTCCCCTTGTTAAAACACATGAACTGCTTCTTGTGCTTGATTTGAAGGAAACTAACAATTGTGTTACATTCCCTGCATCACTAGGCTCTGCTAGACCTTCCAGAGTTAAAGGAAGAGTGATTCCCTGTAGACCTGTGATCAGCACTAAGCTCACTCCCCATCAGTGACCGCTCTGAGATGAATAGATTTCCTGGCTCTACAATTCGTGCAACAAGAAAGTCGCGAAGCTTAACAGCGATCATCAGCGCGACATCAGTGGTACCTCCAAAGCAAGGCATTTGATTTGCGAAAGGCGTTGCAGAAGAAAGGAGGAGCTGGTTCTTTTATTTGTTGTTTGGGCTCTGTACCTGTTATGTGCTGGAAACCTCTGTCAGTGTACATTCCCTTGAGCCCTTGGCCCGAGTTTTGGCCACATTCACACCTCTTTTGCTTTGCACCAGTGGAACGGCAGTACACCCAAGCATCCACGTTTGGAAAAAGGCACTACATTTTGGTGCCCATGAGAGAGCAGCTTGAGCGTCCTCTGACACTAAATGATGAGTGTTGGAGTCCGAAGATGCTGCTGATCTTGCTAAGTAGTGCTTGGATCTGCACGAGATGCTTTGTGCCCTTGATCAATGAACAGCACATCATTTGTAGCGTCTGCCACAAAGAACAGACACTGGTGCATTGTTTTGAGACATTGAGACTTTCGAGTGAGCTGTGAGTGTTTTGCCCGGAGAGCACTCCAACTAAACAGTATTGTTTTCTCATGAAAAGCCTGACTTGAAGAGGCCCAACGCGAAGAAAACACTGGAAGCGGATTTGATGGATAATAGAAGCCTGCCAGGAGAGGCTTTGACGGACTTTGGGTATTTTCTGTGAGCTTGTATAGACTTGAAGTTTGGAAACTAATTTTTGCTGCTTTTCTGGCATTGTTTTAAAGTACTATTCTGTTTAGTAGAAGCAGAATAAAGTCCACTCTCTGTGGAACAGTATCCCTTTTCATCTGAGAGCATTGATCAGGAACACCAGTGTTTCACTTAAACATATAATGAATTACTGAAATGCATAGGAAGCTATATAAAATGTTATTAGATAATTCTAGGATTTGCTTTCTGTTTAGGATTGTGCAAGTATTTTGCATTTGACTTTTGTTTTTATTTTTCTCTTGCTTTTTCTGAAATTGTATTATGTTTGTTTGTTTTTTTTGTTAAATTTTTGATTGGTTACCATTTGCCAGTTGCAGGGTCACGTAGGAGTACAAACGGTTCAGTTTGTGACCTGAGTAGTGGCAGTAGGCCTGCAGGACTTGCAGTGTCCCTATGACCTGCTAATAATCACAGCTGAAGTACTCTACCAAGATTGCGTGAGCGACATTAGAAAATGGAGATTGTATTGAGAAATGACGATAAAAAGCAAGAGATTATAGAATATTGTTCTCTAAGTGCGGTATTGCTCTATCTATTTTAATACTTTTATGTATTTTATTGGCTACTATATTTTGGTTTGTTTCTTCTACACAATTGACGTCTGCACCAACTTCCCAACATACTCTTTCTTTTTTTTCTACTGTTTCTTCACATGAGTTTCATATTTTACCTGAACATGAACTGGTTAGGTCAGAGTTTACTGATAATTCCTTTTGTACAATTTCTACATCAACACCAGCTAGTGATGAAGATAGACATGGACTCAGATTTAGCATGAGTATAGGTTATTGCCTATGTAAGGGCAAAAGGGGCGTCTGAGGTTCTTTGAAATCTGAACCTGTGTTTAAAATATCATTATTCTGCTATGATTTTGATATCAGAGAAACGAAAATGGCAAGTTTTATATGTGTGTGTATTTTCATCACAATACAATGATGCATGCAGGAGTTATTGGCAAATTCATTCTGAGCCCACAGGCACCCATGTTGTGAACAGCGTCCATTTTAGGTGTTGCCCTTTACATAGGCATATACATGAGCCAATGATTCTGGTAGAGCAAGTATGAAAGGACACGTACCCCTTAGCTTGAGTTCTTCCTGATTCCCATTTGACCTGAACAGGCTGAATCTGCCTACGTGATGTTGGCCTCGCCAAACCAGTCCATGCCCTCTAGTCAATCTATATTAAAGATCTGAGCAACTTGTTGTGTACATTGGCCTGAGCAAGATAAGAAGGCCGAATACAGTAGCCATGCCTGTTTATGGTCCATAAGCACCCCTTATCCTACATTTCTATCTTCCACACCTGGCTCTGTTTCTCTGCTTCTGGGCTTTTACAATGGGGAGGTGACTGTTTATATGATGGGGAGGAAACCAGTTCTATTGTGAGCTTCTCCGGCCTGCACAGGAAAATATGTGAAGTTTGACATATGTTCATGATGGAAGATGGGTTGGTCAGTTTGGGCAAGTAGAATGGAATTCATAATTATAGCCTGCTTTGTTATGGTACCATGGGAGCGACCTACAATGATGTGTGTCACAGCAAGAATGTGAGCCTAGGGGCAAACTTTTTGTATAAAAGGCCTGCCTGAGAAAGCTCAGGGAGGCTCCCTCTTTCAGCTGTAGAACTACGGTTGGACGACGAAGCCTCATAATTAATTATAATAAAGATGTCTTTTAATTTTACAGATTGCCTGTCAATTCCTTTGCTGCTTTATTATGCAAACTGCTGGATAGATCCCTGGTGGGGAGAGTGAGTCATTTTCTACTTTTCCTCAGAGGGAGGCTTGGACAAAGGGTTTCCTGCCTTGGGAGGTGCTAGCACCACCCCAGACAGGATTTTGTGTATTGGGTAGGACAGGGCTGAATAGAATGAGACATGCCTGGGGCACACAAGGTGTCCCTGTGCATATGCTAGTTCAAACCGGTGCTGGGGCTCTCCAGCCCCAGTCTTGGTGCGAAGCTGGACAAAGGAAAGGGGGTGTAACCACCCCCCTTCCTGGTCCCACCCAGAGGAGGGACCTAGCAGGTAATCCGGCCCCTAGATTTGGAATAAGAGTAGTAGCTGTGTCCCAAGACTTCAGATCATCCTGAACTCGACTTGAAACTAAGAAGAAAACTGGACTTCGACATTCTGCTGCACAGAAGACTGAGGAGAATCTCCCTTGTGGCCAAGGAGTGACCACCCTGTGAATACAGGCACCAACCAGCAACTCGACGTCTGCTTTGCCGCCGCCTCCTGCCGGAGCCCGAGCCCAGAGCCCAACAAGACCTGGATTCCCAGACATCTCACAGCCCAATCCACAGTCCCTGAAAAGAAGAGACCCGTGGAGGCATCGAGAGACGTGGGACCGGCCATCTTGAAAGACCCCCGAGAAGCTGACTGCGCAGCACCCAAGGCTCCCTCGATGCTGTGCTTTGGGGTTTGAGAAGCCCCACCACCGAGCAGCAATTGCACCGAAGATCAGCCCCCCAGCATCTACACGATCTGCGTGGGGCCCTTTTGCACTTTGCCACTTGACGCGTCATCCCAGTCACTTGCCACGCAGCTAGTGGCCATCTTGGCGACAAAATCTACAATCCAAACTGCTGGTCTGGTTGCTTTAGACTGGCCCTCCCTCCTGTAAAAAGGAGCAGCACCTCTGACCTTGCTGGTCCGAGAATTAAGCTTTCTTCACTTCCTGCGTGGCTTGCATTAGCCAAGGCCTGTTTGCTCCAATCAAGTTGCCGACTCCGCCATCAGCTAGAGCCTTTGTGGGACAGCTCGTGATCGACTCCACAACGTCCTAGACCTCTTCGTGTCCACGTGGCTGCGGAGACAAGCTGCCCCTCATCGCCTGTTTGCACCCAACATTGCCTGGTTCCATCCTGGTTCCTCGGCAGTCACTGGCTAGTGACTTCTGAACATTGTCCCCTCTGCTTTCAGGTCCTCACATCTTCGATCCACCCTTGGATCACACCGGACACTTTTCATCTGGACGCCTGCAGCATCTTCATCCTCAGGCACCATCAGACTGCGTGACGAAACCCGACACACTTTGGCACCTATGCACCCGCTTCCTGTGGGTGAGGTAACTTACTAACGCCAGTGTTCTTACACTGGTATACACCTCTAGTGCCTAACTCTAAAGTTTGGTAGTCCTAGTCCAGTCAGAAGACTCCTTTTGCAGTAACTTTGTAACTTTTACGCACCATTGACTTTGCATTGGTGCATGCCTGCACTTTCAGCACTGCACCGAGTCTCGCGGGACTTTCCCGACTTCTTCACTGTTAGTCCCGAACAGCTCCAGCGATTCCCCAGGCCCTAGGCCTATTTCCTTTCCAATTGGTGGTTCTTATACCACTATTTTAGTATATGGTTTAGGTGGCCCCTAGGGCTCATCCATATTGTGCAACTTTTGTATATTTAAACTGTGTTTTGGGGGGGAGGAGCCAAGCCGGCGTCCACGATGGCCGCCTAGTCCCTCGGCTCCGAGTACCATCTCCTCCCGTGGGTACCTTCTGCTTCATATCCTGATCCGTAATGGTGCACACGGGTACATGAACAGTCCCGGTGCATGCTGTCGCAATCCCGAGGTTCATCCCTGCTTCCCGCGGTGAGAAACAGCTAACGGCGTTTGTGGCCCGCAACAGCCTAAAGACCGGGGACTCGACTGGATTGAAGGGCCGGCCACCAATCGAACAACAGCGGCCACCAGTGGCAGGGTGGTGCCGGTCGGCTCCGGGTCGAAAAGAAACGGCCGATTTTTGCACAACTCGCTCGGGTCGATTGGGGGCTCGAGTCGGGGACAAGCCTGTCGTTGTGCCCCTGAGTGGATTGTCTACTTGCTGGAACTTTGCTCGCTTACCGCCGGGGAGTGTTCCGAGGCCCGCCCCGCTAACGGCAGGAGAATCCCGCATTTGTGCCGAGCCGCGACCCTATAGTGCTGACTCTATCGGTGGCTGCAATTTAGCTGCACTTTAACTGTTTCAGTGGCCCTGATGTTGATACCCTGACGCCTGATGCCCACACAGTGTGCCCCGGCCCCGATCCAGGATGGTGCTTCCCCGGAACATAGCAAGGGGAGCGGAGTACAGCTTCTGGGTGACCGAGTCCCGCCCTAATGTGTATCATACGGATGATGGGAGCATGACGAAAGGGGGTTACGGAACAGAATTACACCTTGGCGATCTGCTGGCTGCTTTAGCTGACCTTCGCGATACACTGGAGCAGGATGCCCGATTACTGGGGGGTAAACTGGATGATATGGTTTTTGTGGCGGAGCGCATGAGACCGGGTGGTCCGTTTACGCACAGCGAGACGCCTTATTTTCTACCCGGATGCAACAATATGGCGTCGGTCCCTGATACCGAAGAGTCCGGGACACGAACTATCGAGCCATCCCCAGTTAGTGGCACCGGTGGCCTTGGACTATCTATGGGCCTTAGCCTGATACCGAGAGATGGAATTCCTCTCCACGCCGTGCTGTTTATATCTCTGGTTCTGCTCCAGCCGTACTTGGACATTGGGACAATCTTCCCCTGCTCTGTTTTGCCGACCGAAGTGTGGCAGTCATGTTCTTGTGCCAGGTTGGGTCTATCGTACTGGCGGGAAACGGGCTTGGCTGAGGTCCGGTCACATCGAAACACTGCAGACTTACTGTTCTTTGGGTTTGCTTTGATATTCCGATTCCCTGTGACTATGGACTTGGAGTGCGATAGTTTGGCGCGCCATCGCGGTATGAGCAGGACTGGGCAGGGATGAATGCTGTTTTTCCCGTGTTGATGTTTTCTGGTTACGGGTTCATGCGGGATGTGCGAAGTATTGTTTTACTTATTGATATATTGGGCTGATTCTGTGCCTGGTGAATTGTTATACTGTGCTGACTTTAGCAGATGTGTTTTACAGTCTATGCAAACAAAATATTTGTATGAGGGAGAGGCCGGGGCACTGTTAGGGGGCTCCTCTCCGTTCCTCACTTCTTTTTTCGTAGTTGTAGACTTGAACCCCCCGTTCTTCCTTTTCTCTTCTTCTCTTCTTCGTAGACCTCGGGGTTCATTCTTTCTTCCTTCCCTTTCTTGGGTTCTTCTTTAGTATAGGTGGGTGGTAGTTCTTTTTCTCTCTCTTCTAAATTTCGGGTTCCGTACAATGGGCGACAGGCACGCTGCTGAGGGGGAGGCCGTAGCCGGAGGCAGGGGTGCAGGGTGGGGGGATTAGGGGAGGGGTACTTTCTGTCTTCTTTCTTCTTTTTCCATTTCTAGGGCCCCTTTCTCTTTCGTATTCTATTTGGCTTTCTCTTTTTCCTCTCTCTTTCTCTTATCTTCGGGATTCCGAGTGGTGGGTGGCTTGCTGCACGTTCTTACGTTTCAAACTTCAAGGGTGGATGTTAGACTACAGTTCTCAGTTACAGCGGGCGTGGGCCGCATCGGGGGCGTACTGTGCTACTTATTGTCTATCCTGTTTAATGTATGTCATTGCCAACGCCCTGCCTGCAGTGGTCCCGACTGTGACTCTCCTGTTTAAAGCTGTCCCCTTGTTTTGGTATTATTGGATTGTGCGACATCGGATCCTGTTCTTCCTTAAAAACTCTTAAAAGAAACCTCTCTTATCCTGGTACCGTTATGGTACGGACAGTATCCTGGACTTTGATAGGGCACTGAAGGGGCGGAATGTTGCATATGTTTGGCTTTATTGATTCGCATTGACCGTCCCTGTACTAATGGCTGGCTGTGATTATTCTTGACCTGTTACTGTACTTGCCTTATGTGACAATAAAGGTTTTAAAAAAAAAAAAAAAAAATAAATAAATAAACTGTGTTTTGTTTTAACGCATTTGCTTCTGTGCTCATAAAGAGTATAGGGGATTTGTAGTAAATAAATATATATATATTTTCAATATATATCTGTGTGGTGTCCTTTCATTTGGTATTCAAGAGGACTGTGTATGGTAAAACAGCTTGCTTCACATGCCTTTACAGAGTTTAGCCTAAGACGGCTTTGTCCACGCTACTAGGATAGCTGGTCTATAAGGTTGACTTACAACCAATCATCATAAGGGTTGCTTGGCATGGTACAAGGTGATCACTAGAACTAGTGAGCATCATATACCAGGCCAACTTCTCACATTGGTGGCAGCGTTGGGATTTGAGCTTGCTGTTGTTTTACCATTACAATCTTTGAGAGTATCATTTGAAAGATCATACAGGTACCTGTTAGGTACATATAAAACAAGACTAGTATACTTAAGTTCTACTGAACTTAGTTGTTGTAGAGGATAGGGAGTAGCACACCCTGACTACAACTACTAGATAGGTTTAGTAGGTAAACACCAGTGTAGGTAGATTGCAACATATCCACCCACACTAGAGCAATGTCTGGAGCAGAGGGGTCCACTGGACCTATCCCTGTTGAGAGTGACCCTCCAAAGGCACCATCCAAATTTGCTATGTTAAACTTTAAAGAAATTAGGCAGCTGTGTACCTTAAGAGGTCTCAAGACAGGTCCAGTCCCTACCACAGCACACCTCAGAGAGCTTTTAGACCAGTCTGAAGCTCTAAAGACCTCTAAAACAGACCCCACAGGGAATGTTGAAGGAGGCTCTCCCACTGAAGATGATAATACTGACACCCCTGTCCCTGTTGTCCAGATAGATGAGGAAGACCAGAACACTGGAGATACTCAGCCTGAGGATGAGGAAGAGGAGGAGGAAGAAAGTGATTCTGATGATGAGAGACTTAGTCAGGTGCCAGCCAGAGGGCTTAGCCAGGCTAACTTAAGCCTATTTGGGACTGAGTCAGGGTCAAACCCACTCAGACCCCCAAGTGGACTTAACCAGGAGCAAAGGAGGAGGAGGAATCACTCAGGTGAATCCAATACTTCCCACGCTTCTAGAGGTTCTCATGGTCACTCCAGAAGGGGGTTGACTAGCCCTCAGAGAAGGGAACATGAGGCCAAAATGAGAGAGGCTGAGCTTAGGATCCAGAAGCAAGAACTAGAAGTTGCCCTGGCCAAAGAGAAACTTGCTAGAGCAAGACAGCCTAGAGAGGGTGGATTAGGATCCACTGGTGGCAGCACTATCCCTAAGGATAAAGACAGGTCCTATTACAATAGAAACCTGAGTAAGATTGTGCCCCCTACAAAGCTGGGGATGATATCCACAACTGGATGACTGCACTTGAGAGAGCCTGCAGAGTACAGCAGATCCCTCAAGAGCAGTGGGCAGCAATCTTGTGGCTCTCCTTTGAAGGTAGAGGCCGAGACAGACTCCTCACAGTTAGTGATGGGGATTCTAGAAACTACCTGGTCCTGAAGAGTGCTCTGATAGATGGGTTGGGCTTAACCACTGAACAGTACAGGTTAATGTTCAGAGAAACCCAGAAGACACAGACTCAGGACTGGTCCGAATTTGCTGAATGTGCCACTAAGGCTCTGGAGGGCTGATTGCTGGGAAGTAAGGTTACAGACTATGAAGGATTGTACAATTTGCTTATGAGAGAACAAATGTTAAATAATTGTCAGAACCAGCAGTTGCATCAACATTTGGTTGACTCAGATCTGACCTCTCCCCAAGAATTGGGAAAGAGGGCAGACAAATGGGTTAGAACCAGAGTTAAGCAAAAGAACCAGAACCAGGGTGGTGACCAAAAGAAAACAGACCAGAAGGGTGGGGAGCAGAAAGCTAAAGACCAGAAGTCTTCAACGGGGCCCCAAACTAATACCGAGGGTGGGACCCAAACTTCCAAGAAGAAGAAGAAGGAAGGTCAAAGAAAACCCTGGTGTAGTACATGTAAAAACACCTCTCACTGGACAAGTGAGTGTAAAAAGGGTGGAGCCCCCAACAGCCCCTAAGGCACCTGCACCCAATAGTACAGTTAGCAGTGTTGGTCCACAAACTAAGGGGGTAGTAGGTATCACCTTGGGAACTGAGGGAGATTCTGGCCTAGTCAGAACCCCTACACAGGCTGTTCTGATCTGTGATGTGGACATCGATTTGTCCACTACTGTCAGCCCCAGTAATCTGGGCAAGTACAGGCAGATGCCTTTGATTAATGAAAAAGTGGCTCAAGCATACAGGGACACCTGTGCCAGTGTCACCATGGTGACACCTAGCTTTGTGGACCCTGGTGATAATTACCTGGTGACCAATGCCAGCAATGTCACTACTACACATAGTGTGGCACTTGTTAACTTTTCCTGGGGAGGGGTAACTGGCCTCAAAAGAGTTGTGGTTAGTGCTGATCTCCCAGTAGAATGTTTGTTGGGCAATGACCTGGAGAACTCTCTATGGTCAGAAGTTGAGTACAGGACTCATGCAGAGATGTTAGGGATATCATCACATGTCCTTGCTGTGACCAGGTCACAGGCCAAAAAGTGCCTCTCTGAACCTCAGGTCTTGGATCCTGGAACAATGGACAAAGCACCTTCCAAGAAGAAGAACAGGAGGGTAAAGGCTGTGCCTTCCCAACTGCCTACAAGTGAGGATCAGCCTTCACAGGAAGATGATCTTGAGACCCCTGAAGGAACTGTCCCTGAAGAGCTTGAACCTGATCAGGTTGAGTTTCTGGGGACAGGGGGACCTTCTAGGGCAGACTTGGGGCAGGCTCAGTTAACCTGTCCTTCTCTTGAACCCCTCAGACAGCAGGCTGCTGCTTAGGCTGCTGGGAATGCTCCAGGTGCCCATAAAGTATATTGGGATGATGGGCTCCTTTATTCAGAGGGTAGAGACCCCAAGCCTGGTACAACCAGGAGGTTGGTCATACCTCTGCAATTTAGGGGCTTCCTTCTAACCTTGGCCCATGATATTCCCTTAGCAGGACACCTAGGCCAGAACAAGACTTGGGACAGGCTTGTCCCTCACTTTCACTGGCCTCACATGTCTGAAGATACAAAGGAGTTTTGTCGCTCCTGTGTAACCTGCCAAGCCAGTGGCAAAGCAGGTGGAACAACAAAGGCCCCCCTGATACCACTACCTGTGGTGGGGGTCCCCTTTGAGAGAGTGGGGATTGATATTATAGGTCCAATGGATCCCCCTACACATCTGGGCACAGATTCATACTGGTGGTGGTGGACCATGCCACCAGGTACCCAGAGGCAATTCCCCTTAGGACCACAACAGCTCCTGTTGTGGCCAGGGCCTTACTTGGAGTTTTCTCCTGAGTGGGGTTTCCTAAGGAGATAGTATCTGATAGAGGTGCCAACTTCATGTCAGGATACTTAACAGCTATGTGGAAGGAATGTGGTGTCAACTACAAGTTCACCACTCCTTATCATCCACAATGTAATGGGCTTGTTGAAAGGTTCAACAAGACCCTAAAGGGTATGATCAAAGGATTACCAGAAAAGCTCAGGCGCAGATGGGACATCCTTCTACCCTGCCTTCTGTTTGCTTACAGAGAGGTCCCACAAAAGGGGGTTGGCTTCAGCCCCTTTGAATTGTTGTTTGGGCACCCTGTAAGATGACCCCTGTGTTTAGTGAGGGAAGGATGGGAGTTACCTCTCAGAAAACCCAAGCAAGACATAGTGGACTATGTACTTGGTCTCCGCTCCAGGATGGCTGAGTATATGGAGAAGGCATCCAAAAACCTTGAGGCCAGCCAAGAATTACAGAAAGCTTGGCATGGCCAAAAGGCTGTCTTGACTGAGTACCAGCCTGGACAGAAAGTATGGATGTTGGAGCCAGTGGCCCCAGCAGCACTCCTAGACAAATGGTCTGGACCCCATACTATCATTGAAAAGAAGGCAGAGGTTACCTACTTGGTGGACCTAGGAACTCTCAGGAGCCCCCACAGGGTGCTCCATGTTAACAGATTGAAGGCATATGTTGACAGGGCAGACATGGGCTTGCTCATGGCTACAGATGAGGGGCAGGAGGAAGAGAGTGACCCTCTCCCAGACCTGCTGACTCAGAACCCTGAAGATGGCTCAGTTGATGGTGTGGCCTTAGATGGCAGCCTCACTGAACATCAGCAAAATGACTGTAGGCAAGTTTTGTAGTCATACAGACATATGTTCTCATTGACACCCAGTCAGACTAACTGGTGTACCCATGTGGTGGACACTGGTGACAGTCTTCCTGTGAAAAACACGATTTACAGGCAACCTGACCATGTCAGGGACTGTATAAAGACTGAGGTGCAAAATATGCTGGAATTAGGTGTTATTTAGCCTTCAGAGAGCCCCTGGGCTAGCCCAGTGTTTCTGGTCCCCAAACCTCACACCAAAGATGGAAAGAGAGAGATGAGGTTCGGTGTGGATTACAGAGGACTCAATGCTGTCACCAGGACAGATGCACACCCTAGTCCAAGGGCAGATGAGCTCATAGACAAATTGGCTTCTGCCAAGTATTTGAGCACATTTGACTTGACAGCTGGCTATTGGCAAATCAGGTTAGCTGAGGAGTCTAAAGCCAAAACTGCATTTTCTACCCCAGGTGGGCATTACCAATTTGTGGTGATGCCCTTTGGTTTGAAAAATGCACCTGCCACCTTCCAAAGGTTGGTGAATCAAGTCCTTACTGGGTTGGATGACTTTTGAGCAGCATATCTGGATGATATTGCTGTCTTCAGCTCCACCTGGGAGGATCACCTGGTCCACCTGAAGGAAGTGCTAGAGGCTCTGCAAAAGGCAGGCCTCACTATCAAGGCCACAAAGTGCCAGATAGGGCAGAGTAAAGTTGTATACTTGGGCCACCTTGTAGGTGGAGTCCAAGTTCTACCCCTGGAGAGTAAGATCCAGACCATAAAGGACTGGTCCCCTCCAACCACCCAGACTCAGGTCAGAGCTTTCTTGGGCCTGACTGGGTACTACAGGAAGTTTGTTAAGAACTATGGGTCCATTGTGACTCCTCTTAATGATCTGACATCCAAGAAGATGCCCAAAAAGGTTCAGTGGACAGTAAACTGTCAAAGGCATTTGATGACCTGAAGAAGGCCACTTGCTCTGCACCTATCCTGAAGAGTCCTGACTACTCAAGAGAGTTCATTGTCCAAACAGATGCTTCTGAGTTGGGAGTGGGAGCTGTGCTTTCACAACTTAATGTAGATGGTCAAGACCAGCCCATTGCTTTTATTAGCAGAAGGCTGACCCCCAGAGAGAAACGTTGGTCAGCCATTGAGTGGGAGGCCTTTGCTGTGGTGTGGGCCCTGAAGAAGTTGAGACCATACTTGTTTGGCACTCCCTTCAAGATTCAGACCGACCATAAGCCCCTCTTATGGCTTAATCAGATGAAGGGTGAAAACCCTAAACTGCTCAGGTGGTCCATTTCCCTACAGGGGATGGACTTTACAGTGGAGCACCGCCCAGGGACTGACCATGGCAATGCAGATGGTCTCTCCAGGTACTTCCACTTAGAACATGAAGACACAACTGGTCAAGGTTAGTCTAATGTCCCTGCGTTTGGGGGGGGGGTTGTGTAGGAGAGTAGGGTCTGCTATCCTATGGTCACCCCAAATTTTTGCTTTTTGCTCCACTGGTTTATGACTTAATGTGGCTGTGGGCCTGCTAATCAGACCCACAGCCTGCGGTTATCTCTCTAAATTAATGCCAATGCACCTTAGGTGCATTACGAAATTGGAACTGGTTCACCTTATTGGCCCCTGTAACAGTGTACCCCAGGTACCCAGGGCATAGGTGCTTCCAAGGCCTACCAGGGGCTGCAGCATGTATTATGCCACCCCTGGCCTGGCCTCCATTTTTGACACAACTGGCTGATCACTCAGCTGGGGTAAGTCGGTGTAATCACCCCTTACTTAGGTATAGTATATCTATATCTAACCTAAAATGGACACATATGTTCCTCTCAGCCACTCCTATGGAAGGCCTCATCAATCCTGGAGGTAGAGTGCTTGGAAATATGTGAGATGGTGCTCTAGCATGAGCTGAGCCTGTCTGCAGCTTTCGGAACCACGTCCTTTAGCTATTCCATGATACTGCCATACCATATACTCTTAAGTGCATTATGAACCTCGCGGTTAAATGCTATCTTTGGTTTGGCTTTATCAAAACATGTCGAGTAAGGTGTCATACGAATTGGAATACTACCCCCTCACCAGTTCTGGCGACGGGGGGTAGCATTCCACCCTTCTAGAGGGACACGACATGTACCTAACCCGAACCCCGGTTAAAAGTTAAACATGAGCCTCAGCATCACAAAATGGATGCTGCCACCACAGACACAAGTCTGACCTCCTGCTGCTGGGAGTCCTTCCAGCGAGGGAGGCTTGGACAAAGGGTTTCCTGCCTTGGGAGGTGCTAGCACCACCCCAGACAGGATTTTGTGTATTGGGTAGGACAGGGCTGAATAGAATGAGACATGCCTGGGGCACACAAGGTGTCCCTGTGCATATGCCAGTTCAAACCGGTGCTGGGGCTCTCCAGCCCCAGTCTTGGCGCAAAGCTGGAGGGACCTAGCAGGTAATCCGGCCCCTAGATTTGGAATAAGAGTAGGAGCTGTGTCCCAAGACTTCAGATCATCCTGAACTCGACTTGAAACTAAGAAGAAAACTGGACTTCGACATTCTGCTGCACAGAAGACTGAAGAGAATCTCCCTTGTGGCCAAGGAGTGACCACCCTGTGAATACAGGCACCAACCAGCAACTCGACGTCTGCTTTGCCGCCGCCGGAGCCCGAGCCCAGAGCCCGACAAGACCTGGATTCCCAGACATCTCACAGCCCGATCCACAGTCCCAGAAAAGAAGAGACCCGTGGAGGCATCGAGAGACGTGGGACCGGCCATCTTGAAAGACCCCCGAGAAGCTGACTGCGCAGCACCCGAGGCTCCCTCGACGCTGTGCTTTGGGGTTTGAGAAGCCCCACCACCGAGCAGCAATTGCACCGAAGATCAGCCCCCCAGCATCTCCACGATCTGCGTGGGGCTCACTTGCACTTTGCCACTCGACGCGTCATCCCGGTCACTTGCCACGCGGCTAGTGGCCATCTTGGTGACGAAATCTACAATCCAAACCGTTGGTCTGGTTGCTCCAGACTGGCCCTCGCTCCTGTAAAAAGGAGCAGCACCTCTGACCTTGCTGGTCCGAGAATTAAGCTTTCTTCACTTCCTGCGTGGCTTGCATTAGCCAAGGCCTGTTTGCTCCAATCAAGTTGCCGACACCGCCATCAGCTAGAGCCTTTATGGGACAGCTCGTGATCGATTCCACGACGTCCTAGACCTCTTCGTGTCCACGTGGCTGCGGAGACAAGCTGCACCTCATCGCCTGTTTGCACCCGACATTGCCTGGTTCCATCCTGGTTCCTCGCCAGTCACTGGCTAGTGACTTCTGAACATTGTCCCCTCTGCTTTCAGGTCTTCACATCTTCGATCCACCCTTGGATCACACCGGACACTTCTCGCCTGGACGCCTGCAGCATCTTCATCCTCAGGCACCATCAGACTGCGTGACGAAACCCGACACACTTTGGCACCTATGCACCCGCTTCCTGTGGGTGAGGTAACTTACTAACGCCAGTGTTCTTACACTGGTATACACCTCTAGTGCCTAACTCTAAAGTTTGGTAGTCCTAGTCCAGTCGGAAGACTCCTTTTGCAGTAACTTTGTAACTTTTACGCACCATTGACTTTGCATTGGTGCATGCGTGCACTTTCTGCACTGCACCCGAGTCCCGCGGGCCTTTCCCGACTTCTTCACTGTTAGTCCCGAACAGCTCCAGTGATTCCCCAGGCCCTAGGCCTATTTCCTTTCCAATTGGTGGTTCTTATACCACTATTTTAGTATATGGTTTAAGTGGCCCCTAGGGCTCATCCATATTGTGCAATTTTGTATATTTAAACTGTGTTTTGTTTTAACGCATTTGCTTCTGTGCTCATAAAGAGTATAGGGGATTTGTAGTAAATAAATATATATATATTTTCAATATATATCTGTGTGGTGTCCTTTCATTTGGTATTCAAGGGGATTGTGTATGGTAAAACAGCTTGCTTCACATGCCTTTACAGAGTTTAGCCTAAGACTGCTTTGTCCACGCTACTAGGATAGCTGGTCTATAAGGTTGACTTACAACCAATCATCATAAGGGTTGCTTGGAATGGTACAAGGTGATCACTAGAACTAGTGAGCATCATATACCAGGCCAACTTCTCACAGAGATATTTTGCACTTTCATAGCTCTAAACTTATACCCATTTAAAGAACAATGTGTACAAATTATATAATTTGAGATGTCATCAGTGATGTTGTAAATGATGCCATAGAAAAATCTTTTTTAATTAAAAACTTTAATGTTGTCACTGACAAATTCCCCTAACTATAATGTTACATTAACCTTTGATTGTTTCAGTGAATTTTTTAGGTTCTTTTAATGTAAAGTAATATTTAATTACGATATGTAAATCCAGCCCCCTACATGCTGCCAACCCCAAACTGCGCACAGCTTTTGGCCTTGTGCAATGAAGCATTTCATTCGCCACAAAGCCTGGCCTGTGGCAAGGTCCTGTGGCCAACCCTGTAAAGGCTGCCAATTCTACACTGCGCATGGTCTTAGGTCATGCAAAGCGGGGGTTGCTCACAGCGCATGGCCAGTGTTTCCAGGCCCTGTGGCCAACCCCCACATGCATCCAACCCCATATTGAGCATTGGTTTGGGCCATGCGGGGTGGAGGTTTGGTCACAAGGAATGGCCTAAAGCCAGGCCTGATGGCCTACCCCCACAAAGGCAGCCAACTCCATTTTGCACACATCCTTTGGCTGTGCGCAGGGGTGGTTGGCCACCCGGCCTTGGCCTGGGGACCCCATCACCAAGGGTATTTGTCTTTGAAGGGGGGGCCTAATGATGCTTCCTCCTGACGAGAGAATTATTTTGATCTGTTTCTCTGCCCGGATCAGTGTAGGCAGGAAAACAGATCAAAAATCCACTTCCAGTGGGCCGGAACATTTTGAAAGTTTCCTCCTGCTGGGAGCAGACTTGGTTGCAAAGCAGTAGCAAACACAGGTTTCCCTGCCCGTGCCGCTGCAGGGAGGGAAACTTATAGTCCCAGGAGTGGGCTTCCCGGAACATGGCTACTGAGCCAGCTGTTCTGTAGTGGGTTGTGGGTTTATAGGGGGTTTATAAGCGAAATTTTTTCTGCACCAACTCTATTTCTTAATACAGACCTAACCAATACATTGGCACAAACTAGTGAATGGGATGACTTGACAGAGACAAAAAGAGAAGAAGTAAGAACAGCAATACATGGTTTAATAATGCGTGAATATCTCAGAGTGAGTGCCGCACCAAGAGGATTATGGGTACAAAATGCATCTCGCATCTTCCTACATGATGTAGCGTTTAGAAAAGATTGGTCCTTAATCTCATGGAGGTGTACTTGCGACTACTTAGTCTTAATAATGAAAACAGCCTCTAGATTATCAGAGGCCCTGAAAGTAAAAATTCAGATAAGTGAAGCTAAACTGAAGACAGTAGTTCACATATCAGTTTACAAAAAAAGATTGGAAGAAATAAATAAAGAAATGGAAGAGACAAGAGAATTCATAACCCAAATTAAAATACAAAAATAAGGAAAGGACCTAAAACGTTTCACCCAAGAAAAAATGCACCCGTACTCCAAAGATGATTACATTACACCAGAACAGGCTACCGATAATGAATCCACAGGAGGAAACTCCTCTGATAATTCAGAGTGGAGTGGAGATGACTACACCCCAAGAAGAGGTCGCAATCAATACCGGAATCAACCACGGAGGAGGATGAACAGATGGCCAAGACCAAACTATCACAATCAACAAATGCCATTTTTGCAGCCCTTTATACCAAGCTATGAAAGTTGGATAAATCCAAATAATCATGGAATGCCACCACCTCCACAAATGATGGGTCCCCCAATGATGGGGCAAGAGAACACACAACCGTCTTTTTTAGGAAGTGGCTAAAATCTACCGAGAGGAAGACGGAGAAGAATAACGTGGAACGAACAGCCACCCCAGATGATGACACAGAGCAAGACCAAAGAGAAGGCAGGCCCCAGTGGGATGAATCACTAATAGTGAATTTAGTACTCTCAGACGATCAAATACGGGTATTAAATAAAGGTTTGGGATTTGTTCCCACGCCTACTTTAGATACCTTAAAACTGAGAAGTGAATTATCTGAGTTTTGCAGAAAGTTAAAACTTAGAGCCTTCTTTGAAGGGAAAGAAGACACCAGACCGGGAGGTGATACAAACCTTAAGAAAAAATCCACATTCAATCCCCCAAATAGCTTGGTACCAATAGAGATATTAACGTTTGGACAAGCTATCATGAAAGAAGCAAAAGATATTGAAAGTCTGACAAAAAAAAGTTTGTCAACCTTACAAGAGTTAGGTACACTGAAGACCTCAGAACAGCAAATTGACACTGTAAGCAATTGGAAAGTAGATGGGTACCAGCAAGGACCCGACTGATAGGACACCTTCAAGAATGCCCTCAACCTCTAAAAAGTTGAGAGAATTGAAGAAAAAGGTGTTAGCCTCACACATCAATTCAAGCTCCAATAATAGCAAACATCAACATTGTCAAAGAATTCTCCAATCCCTCATCTGCAACAAACAACATTACCTCTTCACAGGAACTCTACAACAACTTTGCAAACTTCTCTCAAAACAAGATTCCCAAGATCCACAGAAACTTCAAACACCAGCCCAAGGCCACCGACTTTTTCGAGCAACACAATGACCCGCTACCATCACAGATGTTCAATTAACGGAATAGAGCCAGCTTGCCCCACAGGACACCGCCTCCATCTGAACTCTGTCCACTCAGGGGTGACAACTGACCCATGCCCTTACTCTTCAACCTAGGCAAAGCCAGAATCAGCCACGTACTCAACACCTTGTTCAATAACTGAATTGCCCCAGCCACCTCCCTGAAAGACTGGATACATGGTGAAGTTAATGCCCTACTAAAGAAACTATCAGCAGACCCCAGCAAACGGTCCAACTGCTGACTGACAACCATGTCTCATTCCCAGCCAAAGCATTAAAAAAAGCCATCAGCCAACAACATACATTCTGAACGGAACGTCCTACTTCATTCCTCCCAAACCAGGTTTCGCAGCAACCACAGCACTAAGACAGCCCTCATTGCAGCTGCTGCCGACATCCAAGCATTACTGAAGCGAGAAGCTGAGATCTTATCCTCAAAGACCTCTCTGCAGCCTCTGATTCGGTCTTCTACCACACACTCACCACAACATAGGCATCCAAGGAGCCGCTCTCAGATGGATTGCCTTTCCCTCACCGGAAGACTGCAAAAAGTCAAAGCCCAAGGAAATCATCTGTGAAGTACCCTAAGGATCTTTGCTCAGCCCCACTCTCTTCAACACTTATATGACACCCCTGGCCATTATAGCCCAAACCCACAGACTTAACATCGTATCCTACACTGAGACACAACTCATCTTCTCCCTCCCCGAAAGCACCATCAAGACCAGCTTCCACAAATGCATGGCAGACATCGCCAACTGGATGAAGGACGACTGCCTGATGCTCAACATGGGCAAGAAAAAGGTTCTGATTTTCTGAAACAAAAGCTCCTCATGGGATGCATCCTGTGGCCCTCAGAACTCAGACCTACTCCTAACCCCCCTGACAACACTAGGAACCTTTTTGCCAATGATGTAGGACTCTTCAGCCAGACGGAGACATTGGCGCTTTCCGGCCCAGGATTGTTTGGTTAAGGTGCTTCAACAAGCCCTTTTTTGGATTCCGTTCAGCCTGATTGCTCACGCTGACCCATGACCTGGTGCTCTTAACTACCCTGTCCTGATGAAGACCCCAAGCTAAGTACTTACTTACCTAGGACTCTTGAAGGGGTTGAAACATTGACTGTTTCTCTTCAACAAGCTGAGACCACTGAAATGTATTGATCAGGGTCGACACTATACTATGTATTTGTATATGATAATTGGCCAGTTATAGGCTGGTTACGTTTTACGAATGTAAATATTATCTATATACGGCACATTACCTCTCCTTACTTACCCTCACCAATACACTATTTCCCAAGCACTTTCTTTCCTTGTCCCGAGCACCATAATTTCTAATTCGGCAATGATTATGATGTTTTCACATAATCACTGTATTTATGGACAAATAAATTGCATTAATTGTAGTAATGCTAGTTTGACAAAGTGATTGCTTTGAATTCTTTTTTTCTCTAAAGGGTTGCTACTGTGACCATCTTGTTTACTGTACTTCATTACTACCCGGGTCCAGTAGATTTTTGGGCTACACCATTGATACTTAACATCGCTAGGAACTTAGGCCTTATTCTGGACAACAAGCTAACTATGATGACTGAGGTTGACTCTGTCTTCTACATCTTCATCCACCGCAAACTTCCTTGAAGATATTCAAATGACTACCTCAAAGCTCAAGATGCACCATCACCCAGGCCCTCGTCTCCATCCGCCTGGACTATGGCAATCCATTTCTATGCATGGATTGCAGCTCACCTCCTCTGACTACTACAGACCATAATGAACACTGCTGCCAGGCTTGTTCTCTATTTCCCTATATAAACCTGCATCACCCCTACCTTAGGGAACTCCACGGGCTCCCTGTAGAAGAAGAAATGCCAATTCAATCTCCTGATCCATGCATACAAGGCCCTACACAACTGCGGACTCTCCTACTTGAACCACCGCTTTAACTTCCATTAGCTTACCAGGCACCTCCGCTCTGCATCCCTTTCTCTAAACCGCACCCTCGCATCTGAGATAGCAGATGGGGAGGTCGCTCTTTGTGTTACCCAACAGCAAAGACATGGAACGAACTACCCTTTTATCTACAGACCTCCCCATTTCCTCCAGAGTTCTAAAAGTCCCTGAAGACCTGGCTATTTGGCTAATCAATTAGACCCTGCCAGTGCCTTGATATCCTCATGGGTGACAAGAACACCTGTACAGATCTTTTCAGCAAGGCAAAAATTCTACATACTACATACTAACGGCTCAATTCTGATTTCGGCTGGAAATCTGCCCAACCGACTCGGACCCGGAACGGAGTCCGACCGACACCTACAGGCATCGTACGACCCGCGCAGTACGATGTAAAGCCCATGATCTATAACCGAGCCATATGGAAAACAAGCCGTACAACCGAGCCATACAGAAATCAGTGATCGGGACGGAAACTGGACACGAGCCGCACCGACCGACATGAATCAGGAATGAATCCGACCGATACGTACCCGCTACGTCCGACATGCACCGTACGATACGATACGTATTAAACCCGACCGATTCTCATGGAGCCCAAGCCGCATGACCAACACACACAGAAAACGTACCTGAAGCGAGAGATACCACCACGACCGTCTCCAACATGCCCAAAAGAAACAATGGAAAAAACACCAAGAAAGGACCAATCAAGCAATGACAAAGTCAATAAATAACAAACAAAAAAAAACACAAGGACACACCCACAACTCCACCTATATAAAGGACAAAAATCACTACCATGATCCTTAGCAAATGCAAACGAACAAGCCAGCACAGAATAACTTGAGACATCATCCCCAGACACACACACAACTCACCCATCACACAACCTACACACTATCAGCACCCCTCCAAAAGCTCACCCACACACACCTATCAAAACAGACAATCACCCACCCACTCTCACTTTTACCCCCATACACACATCACTCCACACCACCACCCATCACCATGCCCTCTTAGAAGAATCCACAGTTCACAAGACATTGAGTTAGAAATATTGGTAGATGAGATCCTCAGAGTGGAGCCACATTTGTTTGGCACGTTGATATAAAGGACCCCCAATTCCCAGAAAACCAAGATGTGGGAGAGGATTGTGGACAAGGTGAACGCACAAGCACCAATGTATCGCACGAAGACCGACATCCAGAACAGGTGGTATGATGTGCGCAGGAGGGTCAAAAAGCTCCTCCAGAAGGAACACGCCTTGAGTCAACGCACTGGCGGTGGCCCTCCTGCCAAACCAGTCTACTTCAGGTCCTGGGAGGAGAAAGTGCGGGACATCCTACCACCAGAGAGCATCCATGGCCTAGCAGACATACCAGAGCCTAGTGAGTACACAACCAATATACCCAATATTGTGCTGCAATACACACACATCACCATTAAGGGGACAGTGAAACCATGCACTGATGGCAAAGGCAAAGTAAACAAAAGTTAATCAGCCCAAGAAGTGTATGCCAGTCAGACAAATACAATAATGGCCACATCATAGTGATTTGTAACTGCGTCATGACATGTACAAACTTGCCAGCAAATACAGGAAGGCAGTGGCACAAAGCTAAGTAAACACTGTCAGACATTCTTGCCACCACAACCACTACCTCACAGTGAAGCTGACTGTTAGCAAGGAATAGTGAGTATGCTGCTGAAGTGAGTGTATACAAGATCATGATGGGGTTGTTGTCACAGATAATGCTCCCCCTCCCAAATGCACCATCAACACCGCTCGGAAGAATGCTCACCTCAGAGGGGGTGGACATGGATTGGCAAGAACTCTGGGATGGGGCTCTGTTATGGGGAGCACAAGGCCCTGCTGGGAATTGGCCACCACCAAACACCAGAACTCCACTGTCAGCCATCTTGTCAGCACAGCCATACCCCCTCCCAGGGAAGCAGAGTCCAAAGGAGGGAACTGAGGGCATGCTGGGAAGGGGGGTGTAGCCCACAGCATGGTGCGAGTTGCAGTCACCTACATGGCCCAGCAAGCCCACACTGCACCATGCCCACCTCACAGGGGGTGGAAATGGACTGGCAAGAACCCTGGGACTGGGCTCTGTTGTGGGGAGCACAAGGCCCTGCTGGGACTTGACCACCGTCAAACACCAGAACTCCAATGTCAGCTATATTGTCAGCACAGGCACACCCCCTCACAGGGAAGCAGAGTCCAAAGGAGGGAAGTGAGGGCATGCTGGGCAGGGGGGTGTAGCCCTGAGCATGGTGAGAGTTGCAGTCACTCGCAATCCTCAGCCACCTACATGGCCCATTAAGCCCACACTGTACAATGCCCACCTTACAGGGGGTGGAAATGTACTGGCAAGAACTCTGAGACTGGGCTCTGTTGTAGGGAGCACAAGGCCCTGCTGGGAATCGAACATCACCAAACACCAGAAGTCCACTGTCAGCCATCTTGTCAGCATAGGCACACCCCCTCACAAGGAAGCATAGTCCAAAGGAGGGAAGTGAGGGCATGCTGAGAAGGGGGGTGTAGCCCAGAGCATGGTGGGAGTTGCAGTCACCTACATGGCCCAGCTAGACCACACTGCACCATGCCCACCTCACAGGGGGTGGAAATGGACTGGCAAGAACTCTGGGATGAGGCTCTGTTGTGCGGAGCACAAGGCCCTGCTGGGAATTGACCACCACCAAACACCAGAACTCCACTGTCAGGCATCTTGTCAGCACAGGCTCACCCCCTCACAGGGACGCAGAGTCCAAAGGAGGGAAGTGAGGGCATGCTGGGAAGGGGAGTGTAGCCCAGAGCATGATGGGAATTGCAGTCACTCACAATCCTCAGCCACCTACATGGCCCAGCACGCCCACACTGCATCATGCCCACCTCACAGGGGGTGGAAATGGACTGGCAAGAACTCTGGGACTGGGCTCTGTTGTAGGGAGCACAAGGCCCTGCTGGGAATCGAACATCACCAAACACCAGAAGTCCACTGTCAGCCATCTTGTCAGCATAGGAACACCCCCTCACAAGGAAGCAGAGTCCAAAGGAGGGAAGTGAGGTCATGCTGGGAAGGGGGGTGTAGCCCAGAGCATGGTGGGAGTTGCAGTCACTCACAATCCTCAGCCACCTACATGGCCCAGCAAGCCCACACTCCATCATGCCCACCACACAAGGGGTGGAAATGGACTGGCAAGAACTCTGCAACTGGGCTCTGTTGTGGGGAGCACAAGGCCCTGCTGGGAATCGACCACCACAAAACACCAGAACTCCACTATCAGATATCTTGTCATCACAGGCACACCCCCTCACAGGGAAGCAGAGTCAAATGTTAACAGGGATTACACTGCTGTGTCAGCCATCTGACGGCCCTTGAATACCAATGACCATGTACATCGAAATCCATAGTTGAGCTGGGAATGCACACACATCAACATGCACATTGAAAAGCTTCATGTTGGCAGGACAATGTGCTACAACTATATCAATCTCAGTCTGTGACGACTGAAGACAATGCAGTGTCCAGGCATGCATCCTGACGTCCCGTTGCAAATGTCATGTATATGAACCATTGTTACAAAAATCAAGGAGGGGTGAAAGATTCACTCTTTCTGTACAACCTGGGACATTAGTTATTGTTTTTCCTCCATTCAAAACCTCACATAAGTACACATGCGTAGTGCGGGATATCATGCTTTTCCGCATCAGTGTACTGTAGCAGCATCATCATTGGCTCACTATTGTTGCAAATATGCTGTGCCTTCACCTGGACGTAAACTGGCTGGTTTCCCAGTACTGTCCAGAGAAAACTGAGAGTGTGTGTCTGTGTCCAAGTGCTGTGAGTCAAAATCATTCACAACACCCAAAGGACGACGAAAAATGGTGAACATTGTGAAGTATGAAGTTACAAACAAAGGTGTTGCGTGTGTGGATCCAGCTACTGATCCATCGCACCAGGGTCGTTCATTGTTGGGCAACATGTTGCAGCCCCATGGGATTATAGAGACTATTTCAACTCTGGACACTACTGGGAAAGCAGCTAGTCTACCTGAAGGTGGAGGCACATCATATTTGCAACAATGGTGACCCAAAGAAAATGCTGCTACAGTACACTGATGCGGCAAAACAAGATGCACCGCCCCATTCCTGTTTACGTATATGAGGGTATTTAGTAAGGAATGAAAATATGTAAATACCATGGTTGCACAGGATGAGTGATCCTTTCTTCCTCCTTCATTGTTAGTACTACCCATTGCAAGCTGAATGTATCAGTACCTCTACCTCCCTCCCCGTTGCAAAATACATAGGTTAACCATTGATGCCTGTAGTAACATAACTGACAATGTCTGTCTCTTCCAAACACAGGTGGTACAGTGGCAACAGCAGCAAGTGGAGTCCCTGTCCCAGACTCTGGTGGAGGATGAGCTCTCTGGTGTGGGGCTGGCTCTTTCCTCTTTGGATGACGGATAACAACCTGGCACCTCCGGAGTGAGTCATCATGCAGCCCCAGCATCACAAACATCGGCACCCCCTGCAGCTACGCAGACCACATCTGGCCACAGACCAAGCACTCCACCAACACGGACAGACCTAGGACACGGAATTCAAACAGCACAAGGACACCGGCCACCCAGGAAGATACGGACAATGACACCAGTAGCAACAGCCAAGGGGGCCCATGGTCAACTGTGCGTGCCACCATAGGTCCTGCCCATGTGGCTAGGGGTGGTGGGAAGGGTGTTAGGCAGAGGTTACAGCCTGCAGAGGGGCCTGGACTGCATGATGACCCCCAACTGGTACGCATCATAGATGCGTACCAGGATAGCACCGGAGGATTCAGCCAGGTAGTAGGGATCCTCAAGGACATGCAACAGGAGCAGGCTGGCCATCATGCACTCATGGAGGCCAAGATGGACAAACTTACTGCGGTGCCTAGCGACATAGTAACACATTGCCTACAAAGATGTTGGTCTGATATACGGTGGTATGCACAGACACCACACTTATTTACATTCACTGCAAACAAGCCCACAGGTGAGGTAACCAAATATCAGTCAGATGTGTGAATACAGACAACACACATAAGTAAGTAAATGTAAATGTAAATGTAAATGTACAGGAATTTATATAGCGCAAATCACCAAGCGGTTTCTAAGCGCTTGCTTAGGGAACCCGTCCTGGTATTCCCCTGTGAGATACACGGCAGGGTATCCGCAAGGTGAAAGCCAGGCATCCCGCCGCGAGGGGCCGTTGTGGAGATTAAGTGAGGCACAGGTTCATTACACAGCAGAAACAAGTTTATTACACAACAGTAGCAAGGTGAATTCACATAACAGTGGGCACACGGTCACCAAGTGTCGTCAAATTGAGCTTCAGGGGTGTGTGGTATATCACATGATGGGATACTAGAAGGTCCACCCTGGCATTGGATTCCGGTTGTTGGGTATCAGAGTTGACTAAGCAACAGCCAAAGTACCTTGGGAAGGACAGAAATGAACAGTCAGAAGCACACCAGAACAGGATGGAAATGCAATACACATGCACAAACCATGTCACAAGAAACGTACACAGTAACAAGTTAGCATGTTGAAACTATTGTGGACTAAAGACCATCTGACAGGACACATCACTGCACACATCCAGTCAAGTACCACATGGACAAAGTCAAACAGCAACTGAGCTGCACAAACACATCACAGGCTAACTCAGGACATTGACATAACAACCCTGTGAACTCACATTCAGCTGAAGAAGTTGTTGATGAGCTGTTTGCGGATGTCACCCTCATCATCATCATCACTGGCCTCGTGGCCCAGGCCAGGATCCTCCACAAGTGGGGGATGTTGGTAATCGGCATCCTGTATGAGAGGCACCTTCAACCGCACTGCCATGTTCTGTAGCATGCAGCAGACTATGATGATCTTGCACACCTTTGCAGGCTCATATGGGAGGGCCCCTCTGGTCTTGTCCAGGCAGCAGAAGCGGCTTTTCAAGAGACCAAACGTATGCTCAATCACTTGCCTGGTTCCACCTTGTGCCTCATTGTAGCGCATTTCGGCTGCTGTCACAGGGTTCCTGAGGGGTGTCAGCAACCACGGCATGTTGGGGTATCCAGAGTCACCTACATACAAAGAATTGCACATTAGTTGAGTATTGTAAGGGGGTGGGAGATAACATTGCAAAACACACAATGGTAAACAGTACACACCAACAAGCCAGGCACGCTGGTTTGGCATCTGTGACATCATCAACGGTATGTGACTCCTCCTCATGATTTAGGCATCGTGCGCAGAACGAGGGAAACGTACACACAAATGTGTGATCACCATGTACGCTATACATACCACCAGAGCATTGATGGAGTGGAAATGTTTCCTATTGCGGTATGTCTGCTCACGTGCCCGTGGTGATATCAGGGCCACATGTGTTCCATCAATTGATCCAATGACGTTTGGCATCCTCCCCAGTCCATAAAAACCATCCTTAATGTCAGCGAGTACACCAGTGCTAGGAAACGTGAGGTACAAGTCAAGGAAATGCAACATACCCTCCAAGACATCACGAAGCACACGGCTGAACATAGTTTGTAACATAGCAATAGCCACAGTGTGTTGAAAGGTACCGGTTGCAAAGAAGTTCAGGGCTGCCATCATATTCACCTTTGGGGTCAGTGCTGTAGGGTATGTCCGGCCTGGTAGCAGATGTGGCGCCAACTGCTCGACCAACCTATCTATCAGTCTCCTGGTGAAGCGGTACCGTCGCATTGTCTCAAGGTCAGGGAATGGTCTATGGACAGCTGGTGCCCTACAGTACAGAGATGGCTACAGTAAGAATTTACATTCCTCTACCCATGTGGCAGTGACCTAGCAAAAAATAGCATCATACATCATAACAATACACAATGAACTGAGGTGTGTGCTGTTGGATATGGATACATATGTCACCTTCCTCCCCATCATCTTACATATCAATGAGACATGTGTACAGGCGTTCCATGGAGTGCAATGGCAAATCATTGGGCTGTGGCACAGTACCTATGTACTGCTGTCATGTTCAAAACACACAACACAGTGACAAGTGAGGACTGATGTTTCACAGGCATCACAACTCCATGTCAGGGATATAGCCATGGTCCCCGTATTGCCACATAGCACTGGAATGACATGGCATATCATGGACATCCCACAACCAATCATGAGTCCCACAGGTAGTGGCCCCTGTGGGCCCTGCAGGGCATACATGGACGCCCCTGAGACACATACACACAGCAGAAATGTTGATGCACAAAGCACATGGTGGACACTGTCTCCCATTGGGCACATGGAACCACAAACATCTGAGACAAACCATGCACACAGACTGTGGGTGAACATCATGATTCTGGCCGTGGGTCTTGCTGTGATATACATAACATGCAACCCTGACAGCACATACACATCTCCAAACTGCTACTGTGTCCATGACTCATGCCCATAAGTAAACACTTGCACATGACATTGGTGAGGTGCACAACACAAAAAGTATTCTGTCCCCCTGAACTCGTGCCAAGCCTGGGAGTGGCAGCACCAAAGTGCCAAACAAATGTTGCCCCCCCATGCACACACAGGTGGTGCAGCCTTAAATGCCATGGGGTGTCGTGTGGGACACAGGTCTGACAAGTGTCACGTATCAGGCGTGACGCTGACGTATTATAAATGATGTGACTATCACCTATCATGTGTGCCTCAGCCAGAGGCTTGCCCTCAATTCACGCCGGGTGCTCCAGTCCGCGAGTGCTGACCGTGTGTGACTAGACGTAATAAAATTACTTGGGCAGCTCATCTGTGCCACTGGCAGCAGGGCTGGGCTGGTAGCTCTGCGTCAACTGGGGTGGACGTGCCCGCTTCAGAGCACTAATGAATTTTTGGAGTATAATACATTACATCTGAGCACCCTGGCTGCCGGCTGTGAGTGACCTATGTGAATGTGTGTGCCTCAGCCTGAGGCTTCCCAATGAATGCCCGGTGCCTGTCAGTGTCTGCGAGTTCGCTGACTGTGTTGACTATGTATAATCTTTTTTTATTTTACTGCGAGTGTCTGCAAATGTGCACAGATTTTTAATAAAGTAGTGCCTCACAAAGACTTGTTTAATATCATGTCTACACATTTGTTTAACAGTACAATCAGGTTACAAGGGAACTAGGTTTGTGCTCTTCTATTCCTGGTGCATTGCAGCAGTTTAAAGATCATCTTAGAGTTTCTTGTTGCTCAAATGGGTGTAATGTTTATTTACATGTTTGCCTAGTCTTCGTTGCTTGATTTTGATTGTGAGAAAGTGTCACACATAGTCCTTCAAATGTCACACATAATAACTCTGAAATCCTGAAAATGTCACACATAGCAATCTGAAACCTTGGTAACTATGGGGACATGCTGTGGTGTTTAAGGTGTGGCCATGGCAATGAAATCTGTGTGTAATCCGTCTGCAAGTCACACCAATGTGAACCGACGCATGTGACTTGTATGCAGACCCGCCGTACATGCATGGACCGAGTAGTGTGCACACCTTGTCCATTGACTGCACGATGCGTATGCATTACAGTCACCTGCGTCGGTTCACATTGAAGACAATTGGCTATGCGTGCGCATGGCTCGGTTCATGCATGTACAACGAGTACGCCATGTGACCCAACGTGGGTGACTACTACAGTGATGCGTCGTGCTGTACTGGACCGAGATGTGCGCACGCATAGCTCATTGAATCTTATTTAGATCGATGCGTATGTTTCAAATAATACTCGTCGTATAGTCAGTTTACTGAGCCGTGCGCACTCATTGGCAATGGCCTGTCATGGAGACGGACGCAAATTCAAAAATCGGACGAGTCGTGCGCTGGAAATTCAGTTGGATGCCTACAACAATGTTGCAACCCTAGGGTGTCTTGAAAGTGAAATTTTGAACGATGCGGAAGATGTGTAGGAATCTTACATTTCCAAGGATTGGACAGATTCAAAGAATGCAACTGTGTCGGCCCTATCAGTGAAGTGTAATGTCACAGATTCTGCCTCTGCTGCGCTAATTTAAGGCTGGCAGCCCCCCAGGGAGCTCACTTGCCTGCACTATATGCTACAGGACGACATCTCTAATTCTTCTGCTGCTATCTATGCTTCCTCTGGATCCTGCGATGGCAAGTACTCTGGAGAGGGCCCAAGCATTCACAGAGGAGGAGAACCAGGCCCTGCTGGACGGGGTCCTCCCACAATACTGCAAGCTGTATGCAAAAACAGGGGAGCAGGTGAGTGTGCAGTCCACTGCCTACCAATTCTGCAAGTTGTCTGAGTAGCAGTAATAGAGGTGTGCACAGCAGTGGAAAGCATATGCACTGAGTACTTTCGGCACCCAATTCATGTGGGTACATTTGATGAACAAGTGTTCTGCTGCAAAAGTGCAATAGTGCTAGCCTTTTATTCCTAGGCAATGTTACCTTGTCAGACCTGCAGCACGTATGCACATTTATATGGGTGCACTACCTGTGTACCTCTTTTAACTTTGTGTTGACTACATGTTTTTTCAACTGTATGCAGCACAATTATGTGGCATGTGTGGTAATGTCCTCTTCACTTTGTCATCCTCACAGGTTGATGCCCACCAGAAGCAGGATATCTGGCTGACCATCGCCTGGGCAATACGATCAGTGGGGGGTCTACAAGCGCCGGATCCGCAACTGCCAGAAGAGGTGGCAGGACCTATGTGGCTGGACCCGGAGGATCGCAAGGGTCCTGCTGAAGCTGTCTCATTCTCGCCGTAGGGGCAGACACCGGACACTGACCACCACATGCTCCAGATTCTGGTGGTGGTCTTCCCGGGCCTGGATATGCACTTGAAGGCCAGGCAGCAGCAAGGAGGGGGTAAGTCCATGCCCAATCTGTGAACTATGTCTGACATGCTATTTGTGGTCTTTTGGCCTGGTCATGCTTCCACATTACGTTAGTCTTGTAGTCATGGACTCATGTCCCTCAATTGTGTAAGTCACACTCCTCATCTGATCCACATTTGTGGCCCCTACAGTGTATGACTTTATTCACTTGGGTACTGTGTCCCTGCAGTCAGCCAGGCTGAAGTGGAGAATTGAGGCTCAATGGTTAGAGCGGCAGACCCTGATGCAGAGGTCTGGCCCGGGACCAGGGATCAATTCCCGCCTCGGCAGGTCTTGGGCTCAATTTCCTCAGACCTGATAATTCTCACCTTGTGCCTATTCTAATCATGGGTCCCACTCTGGGCAATAGCTTGCTTAATCTCCACAACGGCCCCAACAGTGCTGGGATGCCTGGCTTCACCTTGGGGGTGCCCAGGAGTGGGCATTTCACAGGGAAAATCCAGGAAGGGTTCCACAGCGGTATGCGTACAGCGCCAAGTCACCTCAGGGTATAAGTGCGCTATACAAGTACGAATTCATTTAATTCATTTCATGTACAGCATATGTTACTCAGACTGAGATGTGTGCTTTGTGGGTGGGTCTATTATTTGCACTATGCCTTGTCTCAGACACGTGCTCAGTTTGTGCCTTTCATATGTGTTCCAGTTGCTGGTCTGGCACACCACATGTGTGTGGGGTTTTTAAAACACACACATGCAGCAGGTGAGTATATGTATTGTCCTCATGAGTATGTATATCAAGTGTGTCACACTTGCCCAGACACCTGCCTACTGTCCGGGCCTATACACTGCTTCAGGTTTACCTGGGTAGTCATGCCCACTCCACGGCATTGGGAGACTCTGTATTCAAACTCCCGTGTATCAACTTACTGATTGTGCTTCTTGAAATGTGCCATCAGGTGTGTGACACAATGTCATTGTGGTGTGGCTTCCTGTTTGTGACAACTGGTTGATGATTTTAGTGTCAGCATGGCATCTGAGAAGTGACTATGGGGACGATACTTGTGCAACATATAGGGGTGTGCTCACTTGACTGTGCACAATGCTGTATGCAACAGTGACTTCCATGCAGCTGTGTCACATTCGCAGCAGACTGTGAGGTGCTCATGTTCAGGTAGTTGTGTTTGCACTCACTCATATGTCTGATTTTAGTGATTTGGGTTCATCATAGTCCAAAAACAGTTTTTGGCAGGGGACGGACAATTGCACTTGTCAGCTGCAGAGTTTGCTATGGGCATGACCTATGATTGTGACAGTGCAGACTGATAGTGTCTGGATGCCCTGCCCCTATGACATGTGGCAGTGAAGACTGACTTACCATGCATGCCTGTGCCAGGGCATGGACTTGCTAAGAGGGATCCTGCATTGTAGTCAAAGGTGCTCCATGCACCCCATTGTGTCATTGACAATCAGGACATGAGGACATCATTGTGTTTGGTGATACTAGGCAACACAAGATTGTGAAATGTGACTATGGCCATCCATTCATCCTGACACCTGTATTTAGTGAGTGGCATGTGATGTGATGTGGGTGTATGGTAACAAACGTCTACATGGTCACTTGCATGTCCAACAACTGTGTAGCTGATGCATGTGTGCACTTTGGGGTATTATCAGCCAAGATGCAACAGACATATGGGTACAGGTCCAGGAGGAATATGGGTGCCATGGTTGATGCTCAGACTGGCTGTTGCCTTATGTACACCAGTGTGGGCAGTTTGAACTATTATCAGCTGACGATGCCAGTGCATTCCCCGTAATGTGCTGTAATCACTGTCTTGTGTGCAGTCAGTGCAGATGACTAATGTGGGTCTTTTCTTCCTATTCATATGCAGATACATCCACAGGCACAGTAGGAGACAGCGCCACGGAACTGGAGGAGCCGCAGAGCCTGCCTGGACCAGCATCCGAGGAGTCGATGGGACCCAGTAGCACAGAGGGTGAGGGGAGCCACACCGAGCAGTCCTCAGCACCATCCACCTCAGCTGAGGACCACAGCAGGTCAGAGGATGACTCCCTTGTGGGGGCGGATGTCAGCAACCAGCAAACCATAGATAGTGAGGCTGTTCCTGTCACTACCACCACCACCACCACCCTCCCCTCGGCTCCCACCCCACAGGCCCATGGCAGCTCCCGTGTTCGGGAGCATGTCTCCTTCATGCCAGGCACCGCACCCCCTACCCCTGTGTCCCCCACTACCCTGAGTGTGGAGTCTGTGGACTTGCTTGAACAGATCCATGTAGGACAGACACCAATGCTGAGTGTCCTCCATGCACACACCAGTCTGTTGACACAACTGGTGTTGTTCATGGAGGGCAGAGGACAAAGGACCAATCAGACCATGGCCTACTCCCTGACGGCAGCAGTATCCCTCCTCCAACAGTCCCTCACCCCTTCTGCCTCTGCCGCATCAACAAGTCCTAGCACCCTACCTGTCCCCGCACACACACACCAGCACAGTCACCCAAACACACACACAGAGACAGCACACAATCACCCAAACCAAAGTCAAGACGTGCACGCAAGCAAAGTCAAGGGACTGATACCACACTTCCAGGGGATGGTTTGCAAACTCACACACAAGCATCCACAACCACTCCGCAGTCCTCCGATCCCTCTTCCTCCAAGAGCCCTTGCCTTGCCTCACCTGCAACCCCATCACCAAAGAAGCTTTTCCTGTGTGACCTTGGCCTCTTCCCCTTTGATCCAGCAGATCCAGATTACAGGGGGAAGAGGAAGTCCCCACACACAGAAGGTAGTGCCCCTCATACCCGGACACCCTTCCCAGGCACAGGCAGACTTGGGCCCCCACCTGCAAGTCACCCCGTACCTGGAAGAGCAAGACCCCACCCCCAACCCACAGCTCCACTGTACAGTCTCCTTCCTCCATCCCCCAGGTCAGCACTCCACAGGTTTCCCCGCCACTCCCTGTCCCAGGTTCCCCCACCGACAGATACATCACCCCCAAAATGCTCAGGCCCTCCCCAACTCCCACTTGCTCTTCCACTGAAACCACCACCAGTCTGTCTGTTTGTGCAACTGGTGTGGGGACCGTGGCCCCCCAGCTGTCCTGCCAACCTCACCTGAACCCCTTTCTGCTCCCATGGAGTTAGGCACTGTAGTGGAGTCCACAACCACCCAGTCTGACATGGGCACTGCAGTGGGTACCCTGTCCACTACACCTGACCTGCCCACTGCAGTGGTTCCGGCACCCACCCCATCACAGTTGTGCCCCACAGTTGTGACGGCGCACAACATGTCAGACACCTCCATTGCAGTTGCCACTGACCCTCCTGCACCCACCACCCATTCACAGCCTGCTTCTGATGAGCCCTGATCCTGTCCCTGCGGCGCCTGGCCTGCCCCCATGTATGCCCTTCAGAGTGGATTTCCCCAGTCCTTAGCAGTGCAGGCAAGCAACGGGTGACAGCTGTGACACACACCCTATTTGGACTTTGCATTTTGACAGGACATTGGCCTTTGTCTTTTTCAGGACTTTCTCTTTCAGTTTTGAATTAGCTCAATAAAGCATGTTTTTCTTATCCTTTTGCATTAGATTTACCTGTACATTATGTTGATGATGTTTCCCATGACCTTGCTGTGATGATGCAGGATTTTCAATGTTGGATACTCAGGTGTTGATGTGATATAATCCATGTGGTCCATGAGATATGTATCCTGTTCTGTTTGGTATCCATGTCATCCTTTGCAGCTAACTGGGTGTGTCATGATTAACTAATTTAGCACAGGTGTGTTAACATTTCATTTGCACAGCCACATCTGTGGCTTGCACCCATGCACATATGATGTGCTTCCCATTGTACAATTTATCTATTACTCTGACTGTGGGCCCATCTCCACTGGACATGCCTGTGTGTGTATCATTGGTGTAGGAGTCAACTGTGTCCTCTGTGGAACTTAGTAGACATATGTATTGTGTATGTGCAGATGACTTAAGAGACAGTACTGTACCCAGGCGGGTGTGACCAGTGCCTACATTGGGTGGTACGTGATAGGTGACTGTACCAGTGTTGTGCTGACATGACTGTGAGCTGCTGGAACTGTGTTTGGCACAGATGTGCTACTACTGGAGTTGAGTCCCATATAGTTAGTGTGTTGTTCAGTGAAATTGCCTGTGCCCATGGTGTGTGTTGTGTGGGCATGTCTGTGTGTTCCCATCCCTTTTTCTACATAGACTATGTTCCCTTCATAAGTTGGTGTTGGTGATGCTTGCTGAGTTCTCCTGTGTTCATCACACATCTTTGTCTGGGTCGCCCAGATATGTGTGCACCGCGCAGTACTGTTCATGTGTATGTCATCATTAGGATTTGTCAGTTCTGAGTGGTGATGTTGTAGTCAGATGCAGATTTTACACAGTCAAGGCTACCCTGCGCACTTGTTTGTTCGCAATATCATGTAGATGTCCATTGGTGGTACCTTTCAGTGATTCAGACATGTGTGTGTGTGTGGGTCTGCTCCCACCCGTCAGGTTTAGAGGTGCAATGTTGGCAGGTTTCTGCATGTGTGCCTTGTGGTTCTCCTTGGCTTCTGCATTGTCCTGGGGCTGTGTCCAGGCTTGCTAAGGTCAATAGAGGTCTGACGTCATGGCCATGTACCGCATACTGTGCAGTGTGTCTGTCATTCACCGTGTTTGAAGACTGTCCTTATGTGATGAGTCTGTGCACCTTAGATCCTCATAATATTACTGTGTTTATCATGGGTGCCAGTGCAATGTCACTGGTCCATGTGTGCTTCAGTGATGCACATTAGTGCAGTTCAGGGTGTGTGGTGTTGAGGGTGGAGAGATGTGAATTCTTGCATGTCTGGGCCCCTAGCTCCCTTTTGTCCCTGGTTGACGTGCCATGCTGAGTGATTGGTGTTTGTGTAGGTGTGATGTACGTTTGTGGCATAGGACACCGGTCTGTATTTCCCAGTTTGCACGACATCTCCCTTTGACATCACAGTGAACCTTTCATGCAAGCTTGTGTCACCCCAATTTATGGTCCCTGTGGCTAGTGCTCTTGTGTGTCTGTCTCATGCTGCTTCAGTTGATGTTAATTCCAGCTTGTGTCAAATGTATCTGTTGGTATCCCTCTCATATCACAATGCCTGATTGCCCACTAAGGGTGCAAAATTGATGGCATACATTTGTGTGGCACTGTGTCCACATCTGTGTCATTGTGGTTCAACCACCCTCATGTGTTGTGTAGTTGCCTGGGGATAGTGAGACACACACACGCACACATGCTGTGTGAGATGTGCAGTGTGAGGTTGCCGGTTGGTGTTTGTGCATCTGCAATAGTGCATTGGTTTTGCTGTTGTGGGCATGTTGGACTTGGCCCTTCTGGCAGGTTCCCGTCTGACCTTGTTGCCTTTTGGTGTTGCCTTCTTGGAGCGATTTCTTGTACTTGCGCGCAAGCCAACCCCTCATTTGATCTCTGTGGACCTTATTTATTTGTTGCCTGTGCCATCCGGCTATTTATATTGTGCGAGGGAGCCAACCCCTCTCTTCAGCCGAGTTCACTGCTGCGCGGAAGTCAGGCCCCTCCCGCCCGGGACATAGGCGGGGCCTGGCGTGATTCGTTTTCCGTTTCCACCTCTGCCTGGGGGAAGGCGAGGAGGTGTGCCAGGAGGAAGGAAGGAACATGGCGGCCGGTCGGCGGGGCTCCCGTGAGCGGAGGGAGCCCTGCGGCATCACGAGGCGAGGAGAAGCTGGGCAGAGCTCCGCCGGCGCCACCAGAGAGGAGAGAGGAGTTCGGCGTCTGGCAAGCAGGGCTCCAGTGACCCGAAGAGAGCCCCGCGCTGCCTAAAGGTGGTCCCGCCGAGAGGAGAGCCCCGCAGCCCCGAGAGGAGACAGGGAGCCCCGCCCACCTCCAGCAAGGTCCCGAGGAGGGAGCTGGTGAGTGCAGGTTATCCGTGTTGGTTCCCCCGGGCGGCCCCACTTGGCAGCGGGCCGCCCCTGCATTATGGTTGAAGAGCCCACGATAGGCTCAGGGCCCCCATGGTGATCTCGGAGAGGCAGAGGGGCCTCGGGACACACTGCTGGTGTCCGCCCCTTCCCCCTCCCCAGTAGCGCGAACTTTCCCCCGGGGGCATTGTGGTATCTCGAGTCCCCCAAGAGGGACTCCCACGTTGCCCAGGGGCATTCCTGATTTCGCCCACGGGGCCCGGGAAGATCTGCCACGGGGGCATTTCCTCAGAGTCCCCGAGGGACTCCCCCGAAGCTGTTGCATTTCACCTGAGCCCACGAGAGGCCTCAAAGGGGCAATTGTGTATTTAGAGCCTGCGGGCTCCCACCCTGAGTTGGGGGCAGTTGTATGTCAAGCCCGAGAGGCTCCTACGCCATTTTGTCCTCCCGAGCCCCGAGGCTCCTACGCCATTTTGTCCTGCCGAGCCCTGTGGCTCCAACGAAGGCCCCCATCGTTCTCAGTGTCTAGATGACTCCCCACCTTTGGCGAACAGTCCTTGCCCAGGCCCGAGGGACACCCGCGTTATTAGGGGACCACAGTTATCTTCAGAGCCTAGAGGGCTCCAATTGGCGCAAGTAGGTTAAAGGGCCAGTGAGGGCCCATGGCGCAGTTATCGCTCCAGAGGGCCAGTGAGGGCCCAGGTCACAGTTGCTTCACAGCTGCCCAGCAATTAGTGGGCAGCTGCGCCTTTTAGGTTTTTTCTTTTAGGGGGACATGTACTTTGCCCTACCGTGGCCTTGCACAGCTGCGCAGCACTTAGTGCTAGCTGCATCGTTCAGGCCCTGTGCTCGTTCTCAGCTACCCAGCCCTTCGTGGGCAGCTGCTACGTGTAGGATTATTGCTCCGGGCTACCTGCAGCCTGTCCTGACATTGAGACATTGGGCGTCCTAGCCCCAGAGAGGCCAGTTGGCCTGTTGAAAGTTATGAGCTATTGGTAATGTGATGCCTGAGAGTTATTATGTGTTGCACCTCTAAAGGAGCTTCTGTTCCGTTATGTGCCTTGTCATTCCTTCCCTCCTGAATATCCGATGCCTCTAGTATGTTGCTTCTGGTTAGAGTGAGTCCTAATGATAGTTCTATGAAGCTCCTGGCCGTTATGTGTTCTAATGCCAGTTCCATCAAGTGCATATTCCTGGCAGTGGTACCGTGGCCCTGTCCTGTACATAGTCCCCTGTAAATTCTGCCTGTGCCTCTGGCACCTTGTAAATTGGGTGTTCCTATCTAATGTGTTTTTCAATACAAAGGCTATTTTCATATATACCTGGTGTGGAGTCCCCTTTTTTGGGGGGCACTGGAGGTTGTTGCTGGTGGGTGCGTGCGCAAATGCTTTACACATCGCCTCAGAGATAGGCCTGACTGCTCGTGCCAAGCTTCCAAGGGGGTGAGCAGGGGTTGTCTTGGCGGGTGACTTCCTTACCCTAACTAGGAATGGTGGTTTCTGCCTGGCCTTGGCGCAAGCCTTGGCCAACCAGGAATCCCATTTCTAACATTGGTGGATAGCGGTGGGATTTGGACTTGTGTTTGCGCAGTACCACAGCGATAACTGGCCTCACTACAAAACTCTGCATTTTAGATGGTCGCAAAGAAAGGGGATTATTGTTCTTAAATTTTCTAAAAATATCTGTTTCTGTGGAAAAGGTGGTTCTTGTGCACGGTGAGTTAGGTGTCCCTAGCTCGGGAGGGTAGATCATCCCCCTAAGTGCAAGGTGTTTTCTGGATTCACCAGAAGGGTGGGATTCAGTGGTGGCAGCGTAATTGTGTCCAATGTGTGTGGTCCCTGTCCCTTCCCTGGAGTAATGGTACCTGTGCCACATGGGTCAGGTTGAGAAATCAGGGGCGGTAGAAACTGTTTTACCAGTCCGGGGGGGGGTGTGGATGAATGTTGAGTTGTACTGGATAAGGAGTGTAAGTTCTATGAGATGGGGAGCTTGCTGAATAATGGAGTGTAAGTTCTCTGAGATGGGGAGCTTGTTGAATGCTTGGGTGTAAGTTCTCTGAGATAGGGAGCTTGCTGAATAATGGAGTGTAAGTTCTCTGGGATGGGGAGCTTGCTGAATAATTGGGTGTAAGTCCTCTGAGATGGGGAGCTTGCTGAATCAACGATAAGTGTGTCCTACCTACACCGCTGAATGTGTTTGATGCATCCTGTGTCTTCTTTACATCGCTGAATGTTTTTTATGCGTCATGTGTCCTTCCTTACACTGCTGAATGTGTTTGATGCATCATGTGTCTTCTTTACACCGCTGAAAGTGTTTTATGCGTCATGTGTCCTCCTTGCAAGAAGTCCTGGTGCGTTCAGGCATCTGACCCAAGGGTGTGTCCCTCGGTTGGGGAGCCAGTAGCCGGCATGTTCGGAGCTGGACGCCAGGGCAACTGTACGTAGTGGCCTGAAGTACAAGAAAGAACTCCTGCCTGAAGAGGAGGAACTGGGTAAGCTGTATGGGGGATTGACCTGCAGTGGTTGCCTGCCTGCTGAAGGAGGAGAGAAAGTCTTAGATTTTATTTTCATCTTGTAGAAGTCCTGGTGCGACCAGGCATCTGACCCAAGGGTACGGCCCTCGGTTGGGGAGCCAGTGACCGGTGCTTCCGGATCTGGACAGCAGGGCGACTGTAGCCAGTGTCCTGGCCGGTTTGTCTTCTAGGCGTACCCCTGTGGACACAGGTGGGGCTCATCCCGAAGGAAGAGACCCTGTGTTTCCCAGAAGGGGTGGTACGGGCCTAGCGGGGATCCTTAGGGTTCTTGGCTGAGTGTCGTGGTACTGCCCTGAGAGCAGGTGGGGCCCACCTTAAGTGGAAGGAGCCTGTTCTACATGGGAGGGTGCGGGACTGGAAGAGGGTCAGAGGGAGTCTGACCCCTGGGCTTCCGGTGAAATTAGATCCCCGGTGGTAGACCAGTGGTGGGAGAGAGTCCCTAGATTGGTGGAAGAATTGTGTTCTGGAGGATGCTACTTTATGGATGCTTGTCGGTGGAACAACGTGGCGTAGAACCAGAGGGTGTCCCTGCAGTGCGGGCCCGCGTCCATGTTCTATCGCCCAAAGCAGGGAAGCCCATCACAGTGGTGATTGGTCTACCCTGCGTTTTGGCTGGAAGGGGGTTGTGTTGGACTTGGCCCTTCTGGCAGGTTCCCGCCTGACCTTGCTGCCTTTTGGTGTTGCCTTCTTGGAGCGGTTTCTGGTACTTGCGCGCAAGCCAACCCCTCATTTGATCTCTGTGGACCTTATTTATTTGTTGCCTGTGCCATCAGGCTATTTATATTGTGCGAGGGAGCCTACCCCTCTCTTCAGCCGAGTTCACTGCTGCGGCGGAAGTCAGGCGCCTCCCGCCCGGGACATAGGCGGGGCCTGGCGTGATTCGTTTTCCGTTTCCACCTCTGCCTGGGGGAAGGCGAGGAGGTGTGCCAGGAGGAAGGAAGGAACATGGCGGCCGGTCGGCAGGGCTCCCGTGAGCGGAGGGAGCCCTGCGGCATCACGAGGCGAGGAGAAGCTGGGCAGAGCTCCGCCGGCGCCACCAGAGAGGAGAGAGGAGTTTGGCGTCTGGCAAGCAGGGCTCCCGTGACCCCAAGAGAGCCCCGCGCTGCCTAAAGGTGGTCCCGCCGAGAGGAGAGCACCGCAGCCCGAGAGGAGATAGGGAGCCCCGCCCACATCCAGCGAGGTCCCGAGGAGGGAGCTGGTGAGTGCAGGTTATACGTGTTGGTTCCCCCGGGCGGCCCCACTTGGCAGCGGGCCGCCCCTGCATTATTGGTGAGGAGCCCACGATAGGCTAAGGGCCCCCATGGTGATCTCGGAGAGGCAGAGAGGCCTCGAGACACACTGCCGGGTCCGCCCCTTCCCCCTCCCCAGTAGCGCGAACTTTCCCCCGGGGGCATTGTGGTATCTCGAGTCCCCCGAGAGGGACTCCCACGTTGCCCAGGGGCATTCCTGATTTCGCCCACGGGCCTCCGGGGGCAATCTTTGTTCGAGCCCGTGAAGCTCCGCCACTGGGGCTTTCCTCAGAGTCCCCGAGGGACTCCCCCGAAGCAGCCGCATTTCGCCTGAGCCCACGAGAGGCCTCAAAGGGGCAATTGTGTATTTAGAGCTGCGGGCTCCCACCCTGAGTTGGGGGCAGTTGTATGTCGAGCCCGAGAGGCTCCTACGCCATTTTGTCCTCCCGAGCCCAGAGGCTCCTACGCCATTTTGTCCTGCCGAGCCATGTGGCTCCAATGAAGGCCCCCATCGTTCTCAGTGCCTAGATGGCTCCCCAACTTTGTTGAACAGTCCTTGCCCAGGCCCGACGGACACCCGCGTTATTAGGGGATCACAGTTATCTTCAGAGCCTAGAGGGCTCCGTTTGGCGCAAGTTGGTTAAAGGGCCAGTGAGGGCCCATGGCCCAGTTATCGCTCCAGAGGGCCAGTGAGGGCCCAGGTCACAGTTGCTTCACAGCTGCCCAGCAATTAGTGGGCATCTGCACCATTTAGGTTTTTCTTTTAGGGGGACATGTACTTTGCCCTACCGTGGCCTTCCACAGCTGCGCAGCACTTAGTGCTAGCTGCATCGTTCAGGCCCTGTGCTCGTTCTCAGCTACCCAGCCCTTCGTGGGCAACTGCTACATGTAGGTTTATTGCTCTGGGCTACCTGCAGCCTGTCCTGACATTGAGACATTGGGCGTCCTAGCCCCAGAGAGGCCAGTTGGCCTGTTGAAAGTTATGAGCTATTGGTAATGTGATGCCTGAGAGTTATTATGTGTTGCACCTCTAAAGGTGCTTCTGTTCCGTTATGTGCCTTGTCATTCCTTCCCTCCTGAATGCCGATGCCTCATGTATGTTGCTTCTGGTTAGAGTGAGTTCTAATGGTAGTTCTATGAAGCTCCTGGTCGTTATGTGTTCTAATGCCAGTTCCATCAAGTGCATATTCCTGGCAGTGGTGCCGTGGCCCTGTCCTGTACATAGTCCCCTGTAAATTCTGCCTGTGCCTCTGACACCTTGTAAATTGCGTGTTCCTATCTAATGTGTTTTTCAATACAAAGGCTATTTTCATATATACCTGGTGTGGAGTCCTCTTTTGTGGGGGGCTCTGGAGGTTGTTGCTGGTGGGTGCCTGCGCAAATGCTTTACACATCACCTCCGAGATAGGCCTGACTGCTCGTGCCAAGCTACCAAGGGGGTGAGCAGGGGTTGTCTTGGCGGGTGACTTCCTTACCCTAACTAGGAATGGTGGTTTCTGCCTGGCCTTGGCGCAAGCCTTGGCCAACCAGGAATCCCATTTCTAACATTGGTGGATAGCGGTGGGATTTGGACTTGTGTTTGCGCAGTACCACAGCGATAACTGGCCTCACTACAAAACTCTGCATTTTAGATGGTCGCAAAGAAAGGGGATTATTGTTCTTAAGTTTTCTAAAAATATCTGTTTCTGTGGAAAAGGTGGTTCTTGTGCACGGTGAGTTAGGTGTCCCTAGCTCGGGAGGGTAGATCATCCCCCTAAGTGCAATGTGTTTTCTGGATTCACCAGAAGGGTGGGATTCAGTGGTGGCAGCGAAATTGTGTCCAATGTGTGTGGTCCCTTTCCCTTCCCTGGAGTAATGGTACCTGTGCCACATGGGTCCGGTTGAGAAATCAGGGGCGGTAGAAACTGTCTTACCAGTCCGGGGGGGGGGGGTGTGGATGAATGTATGTTGAGTTGTACTGGACAAGGAGTGTAAGTTCTCTGAGATGGGGAGCTTGCTGAATAATGGAGTGTAAGTTCTCTGAGATGGGGAGCTTGCTGAATGCTTGGGTGTAAGTTCTCTGAGATAGGGAGCTTGCTGAATAATGGAGTGTAAGTTCTCTGGGATAGGGAGCTTGCTGAATAATTGGGTGTAAGTCCTCTGAGATGGGGAGCTTGCTGAATCAACGATAAGTGTGTCCTACCTACACCGATGAATGTGTTTGATGCATCATGTGTCTTCTTTACACCGCTGAATGTGTTTTATGCGTCATGTGTCCTTCCTTACACCGCTGAATGTGTTTGATGCATCATGTGTCTTCTTTACACCGCTGAATGTGTTTTATGCGTCATGTGTCCTCCTTGCAAGAAGTCCTGGTGCGTTCAGGCATCTGACCCAAGGGTGCGTCCCTCGGTTGGGGAGCCAGTAGCCGGTATGTTCGGAGCTGGACGCCAGGGCAACTGTACGTAGTGTCCTGAAGTACAAGAAGGAACTCCTGCCTGAAGAGGAGGAACCGGGTAAGCTGTATGGGGGATTGACCTGCAGTGGTTGCCTGCCTGCTGAAGGAGGAGAGAAAGTCTTAGATTTTATTTGCATCTTGTAGAAGTGCTGGTGCGACCAGGCATCTGACCCAAGGGTACGGTCCTCGGTTAGGGAGCCAGTGGCCGGTGCTTCCGGATCTGGATGGCAGGGCGACTGTAGCCAGTGTCCTGGCCGGTTTGTCTTCTAGGCGTACTCCTGTGGACACAGGTGAGGCTCATCCCGAAGGAAGAGACCCTGTGTTTCCCAGAAGGGGTGGTACGGGCCTAGCGGGGATCCTTAGGGTTCTTGGCTGAGTGTCGTGGTACTGCCCTGAGAGCAGGTGGGGCCCACCTTAAGTGGAAGGAGCCTGTTCTACATGGGAGGGTGCGGGACTGGAACGGGGTCAGAGGGAGTCTGACCCCTGGGCATCCGGTGAAATTAGATCCCCGGTGGTAGACCAGTGGTGGGAGAGAGTCCCTAGATTGGTGGAAGAATTGTGTTCTGGAGGGTGCTACTTTATGGATGCTTGTCGGTGGAACAACGTGGCGTAGAACCAGAGGGTGTCCCTGCAGTGCGGGCCCGCGTCCATGTTCTATCGCCCGAAGCAGGGAAGCCCATCACAGTGGTGATTGGTCTACCCTTGGTTTTGGCTGGAAGGGGGTTGTGTTGGACTTGGCCCTTCTGGCAGGTTCCCGCCTGACCTTGTTGCCTTTTGGTGTTGCCTTCTTGGAGCGATTTCTGGTACTTGCGCGCAAGCCAACCCCTCATTTGATCTCTGTGGACCTTATTTATTTGTTGCCTGTGCCATCCGGCTATTTATATTGTGCGAGGGAGCCTACCCCTCTCTTCAGCCGAGTTCACTGCTGCGGCGGAAGTCAGGCGCCTCCCGCCCGGGACATAGGCAGGGCCTGGTGTGATTCGTTTTCCGTTTCCACCTCTGCCTGGGGGAAGGCGAGGAGGTATGCCAGGAGGAAGGAAGGAACATGGCGGCCGGTCGGCAGGGCTCCCGTGAGCGGAGGGAGCCCTGCGGCATCACGAGGCGAGGAGAAGCTGGGCAGAGCTCTGCCGGCGCCACCAGAGAGGAGAGAGGAGTTCGGCGTCTGGCAAGCAGGGCTCACGTGACCCGAAGAGAGCCCCGCGCTGCCTAAAGGTGGTCCCGCCGAGAGGAGAGCCCCGCAGCCCCGAGAGGAGACAGGGAGCCCCGCCCACCTCCAGCGAGGTCCCGAGGAGGGAGCTGGTGAGTGCAGGTTATCCGTGTTGGTTCCCCCGGGCGGCCCCACTTGGCAGCGGGCCGCCCCTGCATTATGGTTGAAGAGCCCACGATAGGCTCAGGGCCCCCATGGTGATCTCGGAGAGGCAGAGGGGCCTCGGGACACACTGCCGGTGTCCGCCCCTTCCCCCTCCCTAGTAGCGCAAACTTTCCCCCGGGGGCATTGTGGTATCTCGAGTCCCCCGAGAGGGACTTCCACGTTGCCCAGGGGCATTCTTGATTTCGCCCACGGGGCTCCGGGGGCAATCTTTGTTCGAGCCCGGGAAGCTCCGCCACGGGGGCATTTCCTCAGAATCCCCGAGGTACTCCCCCGAAGCAGCCGCATTTCGCCTGAGCCCACGAGAGGCCTCAAAGGGGCAATTGTGTATTTAGAGCCTGCGGGCTCCCACCCTGAGTTGGGGGCAGTTGTATGTCGAGCCCGAGAGGCTCCTACGCCATTTTGTCCTCCCGAGCCCCGAGGCTCCTACGCCATTTTGTCCTGCCGAGCCCTGTGGCTCCAACGAAGGCCCCCATCGTTCTCAGTGCCTAGATGTCTCCCCAACTTTGGGGAACAGTCCTTGCCCAGGCCCGAGGGACACCCGCGTTATTAGGGGACCACAGTTATCTTCAGAGCCTAGAGGGCTCCGTTTGGCGCAAGTTGGTTAAAGGGCCAGTGAGGGCCCATGGCGCAGTTATCGCTCCAGAGGGCCAGTCAGGGCCCAGGTCACAGTTGCTTCACAGCTGCCCAGCAATTAGTGGGCAGCTGCGCCGTTTAGGTTTTTCTTTTAGGGGGACATGTACTTTGCCCTACCGTGGCCTTCCACAGCTGCGCATCACTTAGTGCTAGCTGCATCGTTCAGGCCCTGTGCTCGTTCTCAGCTACCCAGCCCTTCGTGGGCAGCTGCTACGTGTAGGTTTATTGCTCTGGGCTACCTGCAGCCTGTCCTGACATTGAGACATTGGGCGTCCTAGCCCCAGAGAGGCCAGTTGGCCTGTTGAAAGTTATGAGCTATTGGTAATGTGATGCCTGAGAGTTATTATGTGTTGCACCTCTAAAGGTGCTTCTGTTCCGTTATGTGCCTTGTCATTCCTTCCCTCCTGAATATCCGATGCCTCATGTATGTTGCTTCTGGTTAGAGTGAGTTCTAATGATAGTTCTATGAAGCACCTGGTCGTTATGTGTTCTAATGCCAGTTCCATCAAGTGCATATTCCTGGCAGTGGTCCCGTGGCCCTGTCCTGTACATAGTCCCCTGTAAATTCTGCCTGTGCCTCTGGCACCTTGTAAATTGCGTGTTCCTATCTAATGTGTTTTTCAATACAAAGGCTATTTTCATATACACCTGGTGTGGAGTCCCCTTTTGTGGGGGGCCCTGGAGGTTGTTGCTGGTGGGTGCGTGCGCAAATGCTTTACACATCGCCTCCGAGATAGGCCTGACTGCTCGGGCCAAGCTACCAAGGGGGTGAGCAGGGGTTGTTTTGGCGGGTGACTTCCTTACCCTAACTAGGAATGGTGGTTTCTGCCTGGCCTTGGCGCAAGCCTTGGCCAACCAGGAATCCCATTTCTAACAGGGCAATTGTCTGGATGTTGTTTAGTTTATTTTCCCTGCTGTCCCTATGAGTCATATGTCAATATTCTGCTCATTGTTCCTGGTTGTCTTGTCCCATTGCTGCCATGGAATTGTATTTTGTGGACTGACACCTACAGTCTACACTGCCAAGCCACGCCTTCCCTGGACCGGAACCAAGCCTCCCAGGACCGGTTTCCGGCATTTCAGCCGTCTTCAGCCAGGCTCGCTTGAATCCAGTGGCAAAGTGAGAAAGGGACTCACGTCTGAGCACACCTTGCCAACCAATGGCGAACAAAGCGGTACAAAAGGGATGGCAGTAGTGATAGGCAACATGACACTTATGGGTGGGGGTGGCAGTAGTGGCGGGCAACATGACACATATGGGTGGGGGTGGCTGTAGTTGTGGGCAACATGCCCCTATGGGTGGGGTAGCTGTAGTGATAGGCAACATGGAACGTAGGAAGTACGCACCATACTTGAATGCGAATTGTGTGTTTCCAGGTCAGGCTCGTACGGAAGTTGTGGATGGATTCGGAGCGTATATGTCGGTCGGGAATTTGGCACCATTCCGCATCGTACATCCTCGCCCAGAGGTTACGCTCCTGGTACGATTCGGCCATAAGGTAAGGCTACTGACACGTTTCGGAGGGCTGACCGACCGAGATCGGAATCGACCCAAAGTGTTGTAAGCTGCCTTGAGTTGTTAGATAGAATCGCCTCAGCATGACAATTTCTACTTAACATAAAATACTTTGTGCACTAGGTACTCACTTATGTACATGTGCTTGTTCTGCTTCAGTTGGGCTAACTATAAAGTTTGCAACACAGTACGAAGGTTGCAAGTAACATGACCTTTAGCACCTTTCGGCCCTGGTTTATTTTAATTGAATAGTCACTTTTTGGATAAGTTTTGCATAGGGTGCACACTGTGCTTAGTAGATACTTTTTGCTACTCTGTGGTGTATTTCTCATGAGGGTGCACACTGTCTAAAAACACTGTAGTACAGAGTAAACTTCCTCGATAGACTGAACCTTGTTAATAGTACCCAAATCTCTACTCTTATCCACCTAATTTCCACCTAATTTCTCAATGTAGGTTCACCGACTGTCAGGGGTATGTAACAGAGCTTAAGAATCTGGAGGAACCTGGTTTTCCCTGAACATTGGTATACAGATTGAACACCGTGTGGAGGATAGGTTAACCTTTCATCTGTGGTTCATAGTGAAAATGAACTCGGCTACCCATGAAGCGTATCTTATAGAGTCTATGTTGCAAATATCATAAGCTTACTTTACCTATGGAGGTTATTTGCATGACTACATTATAAATACATAATAGTAGTTGGAGATATTTTGCACTTTCATAGCTCTAAACGTATACCCATTTAAAGAACAATGTGTACAAATTATGTAGTTTGAGATGTTGTAAATGATGCCATAGAAAAATCTTTTTTAATTCAAAACTTTAATGTTGTCACTGACAAATTGCCCTAACTATAATGTTACATTAACCTTTGATTTTTTCAGTGAATTTTTTAGGTTCTTTTAATGTAAAGTTATATTTAATTACGATATGTAAATCCAGCCCCCTACATGCTGCCAACCCCAAACTGCGCACAGCTTTTGGCCTTGTGCAATGCAGCATTTCATTCGCCACAAAGCCTGGCCTGTGGCAAGGTCCTGTGGCCAACCCTGTAAAGGCTGCCAATTCTACACTGCGCAGGGTCTTAGGTCATGCAAAGCGGGGGTTGCTCACAGCGCATGGCCAGTGTTTCCAGGCCCTGTGGCCAACCCCCACATGCATCCAACCCCATATTGAGCATTGGTTTGGGCCATGCGGGGTGGAGGTTTGGTCACAAGGAATGGCCTAAAGCCAGGCCTGATGGCCTACCCCCACAAAGGCAGCCAACTCCATTTTGCACACATCCTTTGGCTGTGCGCGGGGGTGGTTGGCCACCCGGCCTCGGCCTGGGGACCCCATCACCAAGGGTATTTGTCTTTTAGGGGGGGGGCCTAATGATGCTTCCTCCTGACGAGAGAATTATTTTGATCTGTTTCTTTGCCCGGATCAGTGTAGGCAGGGAAACAGATCAAAAATCCACTTCCAGTGGGCCGTAGCTTTTTCAAAGTTTCCTCCTGCTGGGAGCAGACTTGGTTGCAAAGCAATAGCAAACACAGGTTTCCCTGCCCATGCCCCTGCAGGGAGGGAAACTTATAGTCCCAGGTTTGGGCTTCCCGGAACATGGCTACTGAGCCAGCTGTTCTGTAGTGGGTTGTGGGTTTATAGGGGGGTTATAAGCAAAATTTTGTCTGCACCAACTCTATTTCTTAATACAGACCTAACCAATACATTGGCACAAACTAGTGAATGGGATAACTTGACAGAGACAAAAAGAGAAGAAGTAAGAACAGCAATACATGGTTTAATAATGCGTGAATATCTCAGAGTGAGTGCCGCACCAAGAGGATTATGGGTACAAAATGCATCTCGCATCTTCCTACATGATGTAGCGTTTAGAAAAGATTGGTCCTTAATCTCATGGAGGTGTACTTGTGACTACTTAGTCTTAATAATAAAAACAGCCTCTAGATTATCAGATGCCCTGAAAGTAAAAATTCAGATTATTGAAGCTAAACTGAAGACAGTAGTTCACATATCAGTTTACAAAAAAAGATTGGAAGAAATAAATAAAGAAATGGAAGAGACAAGAGAATTCATAACCCAAAGTAAAATACAAAAATTAGGAAAGGACCTAAAACGTTTCACCCAAGAAAAAATGCACGCGTACTCCAAAGATGATTACATTACACCAGAACAGGCTACCGATAACGAATCCACAGGAGGAAACTCCTCTGATAATTCAGAGAGGGGTGAAGATGACTACACCCCAAGAAGAGGTCGTAATCAATACCGGAATCAACCACGGAGGAGGATGAACAGATGGCCAAGACCAAACTATCACAATCAACAAATGCCATTTTTGCAGCCCAATCCATATAATCATGGAATGCCACCACCTCCACAAATGATGGGTCCCCCAATGATGGGGCAAGAGAACACACAACCGTCTTTTTTAGGAAGTGGCTAAAATCTACCGAGAGGAAGACGGAGAAGAATAACGTGGAACGAACAGCCACCCCAGATGATGACACAGAGCAAGACCAAAGAGAAGGCAGGCCCGAGTGGGATGAATCACTAATAGTGAATTTGACAAATATAGTACTCTCAGATGATCAAATACGGGTATTAAATAAAGGTTTGGGATTTGTTCCCACGCCTACTTTAGATACCTTAAAACTGAGAAGTGAATTATCTGAGTTTTGCAGAAAGTTAAAACTTAGAGCCTTCTTTGAAGGGAAAAAAGACACCAGACCGGGAGGTGATACAAACCTTAAGAAAAAATCCACATTCAATCCCCCAAATAGCTTGGTACCAATAGTGATATTAACATTTGAACAAGCTATCATGAAAGAAGCAAAAGATATTGAAAGTCTGACAAAAAAAACGTTTGTCAACCTTACAAGAGTGGAACAAAAAGCACTGAATGAATTGAAAAACAATGACAATCTTATAATCAAACCCGCCGATAAGGAGGGAGGCGTAGTACTCCTTGATAAGAAGGGATATGATGAACAGTGCCTCAGTCTTCTTTCAGACACTAAGTTTTACGAAAAGATCTCCATAGACCCAACCACAAGATTACAAAATACCAATAGAATAATGGTCAATGAAGCATAAGTGAATGCATGGATAACAAAACATGAAGCAGAATATCTGGTTGTACAAAAACCCAAAACACCATATGTCTATTCATTACCAAAAACACATAAGAATCGAGTGCCACCACCTGAAACGCCGATTGTCTCCGGCATAGGTTCAGTACTTGAGCCTTTGTCAAAATTTGCAGATCAATTTTTAAAACCTCTAGTACAGAAGACTCCCACCTATTTGAAAGACACAAGAGATTTACTGAACAAATTGACGGATATACATTTTGATGAAGAAGAAATGCTTCTCGTTGGACTCGATATAGAAAGCCTATATACGAGCCTGCCACAGCAAAAGACCTAGGAAACTCTAGAAACCATCCTTTTTTCTAGCAGATGGGAACACAGAACGCCTAAACACTTCGTACTAGAGTGCTGCAAGTTGGCACTAATGGAAAACTACTTTGAGTATGATGGCCAATTATTTGTGAAAAAACATGGAACGTCTTCACGCCTTCGGTAGCGGGGCTCTATGTAAGTGATTTTGAATCTAAACATATTTTGAACAACAGCAATCCTTTCTTTGTCCAATTGTTTGATTGGTTGGTGTACATTGTTTCAACAATTCTTTTTTTATTTCTGGATGAATTTGCATCCACATATTATTGTATATTAATAAAAGATGAGTCTCCATTGACCCGTTGTTTTATATGCAATATTACCATTGCTCTTGGTTTCTGATCGGCGTACTGGGCCAACCCCTGTCCTATAATACTATTTTCTTTGTGTGTACACATGGATGCTGCCTCTAAGTAGCTGGTGGAAATGTGCATGGCTGAGGTAAGATATTGGTACTTTTGGTCTGAAATTAACACCACAAAAACAGAGTTCTGTAAAAGCGATACTGTTGCAAGCAGCAGATGATAAAAAAAGTCTGAATGTAATTCTCATTGGCCCACTGGTAAAGAAGGTATAGTAAACTGGAAAGAAGCCAGCTAGGATGCTTATGAACCTTGCACTGCGTGACAAAACTTGAAACATACCCTCTGCATTAAGAAATCATTTAAAACAGTAAAACGTCCATTTAGTACACTTTGTAATCCTTCATCGTGGAACATACATATATATGTAGAACAAATATAAATAAGTATACTGGGACATCTTTTAATACTAAGACTTAGCTTTCCACACTTAAGGTACATCGACATGCCTTTATTAAAGTTCAGGAATCACCCTCCCCTCCAGCAACGACAGCCAGCCCACCATCATCACCGGTCACCACCAAAGATACCACCACGACCATGAATAGCACCTACTCTGGAGCCCCCTCCTCCCTCTCCATGACTCGCCAGATCAAGGCCATTGCCTTGACCTGTTTCAACTCCCTCCGCATCCTCCGCAAGACCTTCAAGTGGATCCCCCCTGAAGCCACAAAGACCATCACCTATGCACTCATAACTAGCGGACTGGACTACGGAAACACCCTTTACACTGGAATCAACAAATCCCTGCTACACAAACTCCAGACCATCCAGGACACCGCAGCCAGACTCGTCCTCGGCACCCCATGAGATGAGCACATAACCCAACACCTGCAAGACCTCCACTGGCTCCCCATCAAGAAGAGAGTAACCTTCAAGCTATTCACCCATGCCTACAAATCCCTTCACAACACCTCAACAAATGAATGTATTTCCACGTACCCAATAGAAACGTCCACTCCGCCGACCACAGTTAGCAGAGACCCCTGCATCCGCAGACCACAGTTAGCAGAGACCCCTGCATCCGCAGAACCAAAGAAGGCAGAAGGGCCTTCTCCTACGTCACATCCAAGGCCTGGAAGGAGCTCCAAGTCAACATCAGACGCTCCCCTACCCTGCACACCTTTTCAACTGACCCGAAGCTGCAACCCCCTCCCCCAGCACCTTGAGACCCTCACGGGTGAGTAGTACGCTTAAAAGCCCCTGATTGATTGATTGATTGATTAAAGTCAATCACAGAGAGTCCTCATTAAAATATCTTGGTTAATTAAGCCATCTATGACATAATATATATCATTGTTTATATCTCATGAGTTTATCTTTCAGCAATCAATAATAAACGTGCAATTGAAAAACATTACTGACACTTGTTTTCAGTTCAATGAGTGAAACCAATAATCATAGTAGAATGACTTTATCAACATTCACCATATTTAATTTCATAGAAGCAAATAATGACCAATATATGAATCAGATAACCTGTATATAGCACTTTCCAAAATTAAATAATTTCCATTTCTACCAGCAATAGTGACCCTTCCCCTCTCCCGATCACCCGAGTTACAGATTCCAAATGCACTGTTAACTCTGAGTTGCTTGAACACATCCCATTCCAAGTTTTGGGGCAATAACATCGGAATGGGCGTTTCTTCACTGATTTTTCCAGATTACTTCCCAGTTGTAAGCCTGGACGCTTTCCTTGCTTCTAGGGGCCAGTAGCGCCTCCTTTTTGTAACCCCGACGGGGTCAGTAGCTCCTCTGAATTACCTCTGAAAAAAGACATTAAAGGCCGGTATCCTTGTCCAGGAGTGGAAATATTCTCTCTGGTATTTTTAGACAGTGTTTCCCAAACTGTGCAGCTGTTTGAATATCTACCAACAATTTTCTGACTACCTTCACCCAAATTGAGACCCCTCAGACCCAGGTTCATGGGCATAACAAACACCCCTGCTGTGTGGGGGGGCCACAGATCTTCAGTGGGTGAAGGGGACCCCCTCAGCTCTTCGGTAGAGCTGTGAGAGGTTTGCTCTAAGGCAGCTGCAGTGTGAGCCTCCCCTGAGCTCCTCCCGCTGACCCAGGACTGAAGAGAAACAAAGTATCAATTTACATTGTTTCTCTTCAGACAGAGCCAGGCACAGAAAAGGGTAGAGGTTGGGGGCCCCCGGAGAGAGCAGGTGGCAGCTTAGAGGAGAGCTCACTGGGGCAGGACATGGATTGCAGCTGCAGGAACAGGATCTGCTGGAACACATTGGAAGGTTAACAGGCATTTGCAATATATGATTTAGCAATATATACATTTGAATATATGAAAGTCATATATGGTTTGGATTGGAATTGTTAGTTGTGGAATTGTGTTGTGTAGATTGGATCTATGTAGTGAAATAATGTGGCATGGTGTAATTATATGGATAGTAATTGTGTGGTATTGAGTGTACTGGAAATATGTGGAGTGGGATTGTGTGTTCTGTAGTGGGATTGTGTGTCTTGAAGTGAGATTATCGGAATGGTGTTTTGTGTTGTGTAAATGTAAAATGTAAATTGATACTTGTATAGCGCACTACTCACCCGCAAGGGTCTCAAGGTGCTTGTACGAATACCGCTGTGGAACCCATCCTGGCTTTCCCTGTGAGGTGTCCACTCCTGGGCACCCCCAAGGTGGAGGCCAGGCATCCTTAGCGTTGTGGGGGCTGTTGTGGAGATTAAGCAAGCTATTGTCCAGAGTTGCAGAGTCGGACTCCATGATTGGAATAGTCACCGAGGCGAAAATGATCAGGTCTGTGGAATTTTGAGCCCAAGGCCCGCCAAGGCGGGGAATTGAACCCTGGTCCCGGGCTGGACCTCTGCATCAGGGTCTCCCGCTCTAACCATTGAGCCACACTTCTCCACATGGAGGGGTATGTTGTGGAGTTTACTTATGTGGTATGCTGTTAAATATTGTAGCATGATGTGGAATTTTGTGTTGTAGAATGGAGGTATGTTGTGTGTTATTGGTTTGAATTATGTAGTTTGTTGTTGAAATATGTGGTGTCGAATGGAAATGTGTAGAGTTGAATTTGTATGACGTGGAAGTGTGCGCTGTTGAGTGAAAATTATGTTGAGTGGTATTAGGAGGCATGGTGTGAAGTGTAGTGTAGTTATGTGGAATGTTGCTACGTAGCATAGACTGGATTTATGTGGAGTGTATTTATGCAATATGGAGTTGAGCATAATTATGTGGAGGTAAATTATGTGGTGCTGAGTGGTATTATGTGGAGTGTAATTATGTTGGGTGATGAATTGTGTGGGGATGAATTGTGGAATTGTGAGACGTGTGGAATTATGTGGCATGTATGGTGTATAATTGTACGGAGTGGAATTATGCAGCATGTTGCAGAGCTGTATTTTGTGAAGAGTAATTATGTTTTTGGAGTGGAGTGTAAATATGTTGTGTGTAGTATATTTATATAGGTTGAAGTGGATTATGTCTAGTTGAATTGTGTTGCGTGGAGTGTAATTATGTGGTTTGGAGTGTTATTAAGTTGAGTGGAATGTTATTATGTGATGTGGAATTATGTGGTATGGAGTGAAGTGGAAATATGTGTTTTTTTCATTTTTAGTATTGTAATTATGTGGTATGGAATGTTGTAGGGCTAAAATATATATAGTTGAATTGTGTGGCAAGGAATTATAAAATGTTCAAATGTGCTGTGTTTAGCAGACGTTATACCCCCATAGTTCGTAGATATTATTTATGAAAATTACTATCTGTTAATTAATATCCTCTCCCATTGCCGGCTAATGCCTCCTCTTGCCTTTTCAAGCACTTTCTACTGAGGAGTTTCTAAGGAAACTTTAGGGGGCCCCCTCCGGACACATTTAGGAGCTCTCTGTCTGGCATACTGGGTTGAGGGGCCGCTCTGAAGCTAGGGGCTGGCCCCCGGTGCCCCCGCACCGCAGGGGCTGCGAGGGCCTGTGTTACACCACTGAGGTCGGGTTTAATGGTGTCTTGTTTCTTCTGCTAACAGTGTTTTTGAGGGGGCACACATGGGTCTGCAAGTGTCACTACTTCATTACTGTCTGTCTTGACCCGCAGAAACCAGATAATTAACACCACCCAGCGAGGAGAGATCACACTGCCTTTGACTCTCCGTCTGCTCGGAACAGAGTCAGACTTGGACAGAAATTAGCCCAGGCGCCAAAATAAAAGTGCCCCACTAAGTGACCAGACCCAACCTTGCAAATTGGGCCAGGTTTCACTTGTACACATCGTACAAGTGTTTTGCAAGGAGTGGAAGACTTAATGAATTTGAGCCATGCTCTGTTTGTTATTATAACACTCAAATCAACAGCTAAAAAAGGCACAGGCAGCAGGCCACAAAACAGATACACAAACAGGCAAAACAACAAGCGCGCACACACACCAGGCACTGCCTAAGCCCTATAGGCCAGTCCTACCTCAGCTCAGACACACCTTTCAATTCCTCAATGCTTCTGTAGCCCATGACCCTCCCTCCCAGCCTGGCCATAGAACACACAGCTCAAGTGGTGAAGCGCTGACCTGGCAAGTAAAGCAACATAAATGAGAAAATCATTCTTATACAATAATCTCATGGAATTTTCGAATGATTAATACAATCTCTAAATTTTGTCCTAGCTGGCGCAGTGGTGGATAGTGAATTTTGTATTTTACTGCTCCAATTTCCCATATGTGACTGAAAGCACTAGAATATGTAAATTGCAAGTCTGATGCTGATAAAAATTGGAGCCTTGAAAGGTCTGTCACAGGTTGAGAGGGGCGAGTGCCGAGGCCATTTTTCTGTCTTTATTGCTTGATTTTGCTCACGAGAAAGCATCACTCATAGACATTGAATGTCACTCATAATTACACTGAAATTATGAAAATGTCCCACGTAAGCAATCTGAACGTGTGGCAGCTTTGATATTCTCTGAAGAAATCAGAGGTTTGCCTGTGGCAGGTTACACTTACTCCAGCACTTTAAAAGTGGCAGCTCATTCAAGGTCCAATCAGGTCTTCCATAATGTCTGGTGACGCTGCGTAGAAAAGCTGCAAAGTTTTTTTAAATACTAATCTGTGGTCAGATTAAACCTTCCAAAAAGAGCTGCTTTCATCTATGAGTAATCAGTCTGTTTCTGGGATGCTAAAATCACAGTAGGACCCAGTGACCTACCCTCTAGAGCCTCCACTTCTGTCTGAGGTAGGGTCCAACTGGGATCCAACATGTTTTAGGACTATGTGGTCTAGACTGCCCTGGGCTGAATTGTTTCATCCATTTAGCCAGGTGTGTGAGAGGGGAGATCCGAGCCGGAGGCAGTATGTGCAGTGGTGCCAGTGATGCTCCCAGACTAGAGTTAGGCCACAGCTCCCTGGATACGGTAGGCACCTAGACCCTTGGCGCAATCAGCTCATCTTCAGAGCAAGGTCTGTAGGTGCATTAATACAACACCTGTGGGATGAAGGGGGACCTGAGGCCTCTTCTGTGTGTGTGTAAATTGGGCCTCATGGGCCTGCGACCAGCAGGCAGAGGCCAAGCTTAAGAGGCTGGATGAGGCAATATAGTAGACTGTTAGAGCATGCCTCTCGATGGATTATACTCAAAAGAGGAGTATTGAGGACCTTGGGAGGGCCAACAGGCATTTGATGGCTGCGAGGTGACTTATCCCGGTAACAGGTGGAACTACGAGAGATGACTGTATCGCTAACCCTCTGATGAGCAATAATTCATGGCAGTAAGGGGAGGGGAGGGGAGGTTATGTCTATGCACTCTGAGAGTGTATTGGGCGGTATCAATACAATCTCACCTGGATACAGTAACGCTTTCGGAAACCATTGTCACGTATTTAGCAATTACTCAATGTAACACCCTTAACCAGTGCAGCTATATATTTATCTTTCATCTGAAGAAATCAACGCTCTGACACAAGTAAGAGATACCAATACACCTAGGTCACATTGGTTACGGGACCTTCACAATTAACGTTTTTGTTTTTCCTTCCAGTATGTCTGCTGCTGAAAGTAGCTTTTACCGCCATGTGAAAGTTTCGAAGAAAACAAGTAGGAATCAGCCTGGAAACAGACTCCCGCATCTTATTCCTTTAATACTTACTCACGTTATTTCCGTTCTCCCAACATCAAAACAGCAATGAAATTGGGCACTTTGGCGCTGTGGTGTCATTGTGTTGGAATCTTAGATCCCGGCTGCTCCAAGCAGAGTGGCGGTTTTTGCACATCGCTCCCGCAGCGAGGCGGGGGTTATCCTGGGTCAAAACATCACCCACTCCAGCGCTCCGGTGCCCTTTTCAAGGCCCTAGCTCCCATCAGGAACCAGTCCTTGCAGATGTCGCACTTGAAGCAGCTGACATCGTAGGGCTGCCGGTGCATGGCGTGCATGCACACCTGCAACAAATCCTCGAGAGACCCAACTTTATGGACACACTACGGAAATGCGGCAAAATGTTGTGGGCATAGAAAAGGGACATTCATTACAGGACTACCACACAGGCAGCTGTACTGCATAATGAAATTTACCACATCGCGTTTAGGAGACAGGAAAAACACCAGAAAACAGGCGGCGGTCACATGGAAAAAATACTACACCAGCATTGATTAGCAGCACTGGTACCCGGGGAGGCGCGATGCCTGTTATGCGTGATTTTGCATTTCAGTACGGTGATGCGGATCACCACACTGAAATGCGTTAGTCTAATGCCAGATGCATGGTACTTCACAGGGCTGAATTAGGTGGCGTGGATTTGGACAAGCGGTGCACACTAAGGCACCTATTAGGATTGCGGTGAATCCGCATCCTCCGGGCCAGCGGAAGCCACCGCCGGGCCGGAGGATGCGGATTCACTGCTGCGGACCTCCAAAACACCACCAGCCACATTAGGATGGCGGTGCTATCAGCGGTGGACGGACTTGATCCGCGGGATGTGGTCTGCAATTTGGTGGCGGTGTCTGCAAGACACCGCCAGCCAAATTACGATGGGTGAGGAAACATGCTTTTCCGCGGTAGATTCTCCGCTGTGATAAAGCATGTGTAGCTTTGCTTCTGGGGGCCCTTTGCGGGCTCCCTGGGTGTTGGGGGGTGCACATGGGGGGTACCTATGGTACCCCCCTGCATATGCATGCACAAAGCGGCAGGCACCTCGCGGTGCCTGCCGCTTTGTGCATGCAAATGCACTGCATGCAGTTTTAACATTGCGGCGGGTGCTACTTCAAGCAGCACCCGCTGCAATGTTAAACATACAGGATGTGACCGCCAGGGTGGCGGTCACATCCTAATTCGCACAGAGGGACCACCGCTGCACCTGCGGACGGTCCCTCCACCTCTGGGGTGGCGGACGGACGCAGGTCCGTCCGCCATCCTAATCGGCCCCAAAGGCTTTTATGCCATGGGGTATAAAGTGGACATTTGTCTATTTTTCTATATAAAAAAATATGGGCTGTTTCTTTACCTTCTGGTACATTTCTAAACAATTTGTTAAGCTAAATTGTATTGTTACGTTGTGTGCGCATGCAGAGAAGAACGAGTGTCTGGCAGACATGCAAAAAATCATCCTATATCTCAGTATTAACTTCCACACTTCTAAGCAGTAATTCCAATCCTCGAATGAGTTCCCTGTTTGCTTTACAATGACGGGTAGTAATACAAGTAAGTGCTTTGCGAGCCTGTATAAGTAGCAAAGGTTTTAAAGGGACTTGTTTTCGTGCAAGGTATTGCTTTTCCTAGTTCACAGAAGGGAGACAAAACATCTCCAGATAATAATAGGGTTGACAGGATGGTGCGATAGCAGAATATTGATACATGTGGATCTGGTGAGGACTGCGGGCTGCAAGTGCTTGATACGCTATTTGCATAAGAATATACTATATTTTTTTTTTGTTATACTCCATTAGGTATTAGTAAGGAAGGGGGAAGAGAAGCGTTCACCGACAACATTCGGTTAGTCTTAGGGAGGCAAAGAATGCTGTGGTTTGTGGTAGATGCCTCCCAGAAGGCATAGGTATATGTATAAGGAGCTGCCATTTAAAGGAAGTGGAAATGTGTTTTAGTGGAAGTGTGTTTTAGATGTTGCCGGTATTGAGGTATGAGAGTGGAGTTCATGAATGCGTTAGTAGCAGGCACAAAGGCAGTGGTCTGTGTTTGGAGGTGGTCAACTGAGTGGGCTTCACTTGAAGGTGGGTCATCTAGTAGGAGGATGTGTGTTGGTGGGCCAGGTGGAGGCAGTGTTATGTAACGTTGCTGGAGGGCGTAGAAGCAGTATTTACTGATGTATGTAAATCGCCCGATGAAAGGGCTGATGTGACCAATGGAGGAACCAGAATCCTTTTTTTGTGGCTGGGATTAGCTCCTGCAGTATGGCGGCTCACTGGCCTGAGAGCTCTTGACGGACACAGAGAATGGCGGGCCCCCTCCATGTACTGTGCCACTGCCTAGGTTGACCAGACTTCCACGTTTCCCCGGGAAATCCCGGTTTTCGCTGCCATTGGTGTTTCTGCTCCTCCCTATAGCAAAACCCACTGATCAGATGTACACCAAACCTGGCATGAAAGTAAAGCTCTACTCAGAAAGTGCACATTTCTTGGTTTAGTGAATATCTGTTCTTTAGTTTTTTTGACATATGCATTTTAAAAGGATGCTGGGTGGGCTTGAAAGGGTTAACTCTTTGTATAACTGCCATTCAAAGATGTGATTCAATAATTTAAGAATCATGTCAATCATTGAATAGTGAATGTTTCGATAGAATCTTTTTTTCTGGCATACTGCTAATTGCAATTAGATTTCTGACATTCACACTGTGGAAAAAAAGCGAAGGGCGTTGGTAGGTGAGACTCGGACGTTTGGAAAACCCTAGTGATAGACCACATGAAAACATAACCCACCGCACATGGTTTGCAAAGCAAAATGCAGTTGCTAGCTCAACAGCCACCATTTTAACTCCTGGATGTGATATGTGAAAATATACACACTTGCAAGTGCACATCATCATTTACAGAAACATCTCATAATGTTGCTTCAAAGTTTCTCGACTTTCAAAGCTATTAATATTTGTATTCGAAGCCTGATGCATTGTTTCACCTGACTGCAATTAATCTCCTACCTCTCACCACACCCCGTTATATAGAAATTTATGATTACTGACATATGTTACAACCCCATCCTGCCTCCTGGAACAGACGAAGAAAAATACACACCACTCAAGTTATGTCCTTCTTATGAGTTGTCCATCTTTTCCACTGACGTGCATCTCCACCACTTGGCCTATGACCACAGTGGGATGCTATAAAAAGCCATCCTATTCAGGTTCCACGCACAGACCTCCTTCCTGTGGTGCAGCTCCATCAAATTGAAGAAATGAAGGGGTTCTGTGGCCTTCTGCTGCTTACTTCCCTGCTTTTTGGAATAGGTAAGAGTTCCAGTAGAACACGTGTTATTAGTTTACTCATGTTGGGTAAACTATCTTTAGACCTTTTAGATTATTTATTGTTGTATTTATAGAGCGCACATCTACATCCCAGTGGTTCTAGAGACAATGCAGCACTGTGTATATGTTTCCATAAAAGAATACCGGATGTGGGTGGGAAAATATAGTGAGGGTATTTCTGTCCCTCACATACAAGCATACTCATAGCCCATTGAATAATACCTGTTTAAGGTCCTTTGGATATTCTTGTATGACTCTTGGTTTTAATATAAACATATCTTATTTGAGGTCTTTGAATTGTGCAAGGGAGAAGCAATCTGTGAGCTAGTCTTTGTTTGTTTTGTAGTATGCGACCTTTCTGGATTTTAAGCTGAGACCCGAAAGTGTGTTGGGCAGGTTGAATCGATTCTTAGAAGATTTTGAAGATGTTGCTATAATGTATTCTATGTTGGTTTGTGATAATTGATTTAGCAAGTGTCTTACTTGTCTTAGGAAACTTAGAAGAATAGATTCATCTTCTGTCGAAAGGAGAAAGGGTGGCCCAGCATTCAAGCATGTAAATTATGTGAGAGTGGAGCTTACTTATTATCCACAAGCACAATATAACAGGAAAGCACAATAAGTCAAGATCTTCCCAATTGAAGAAATACTGATAGATCATGATTGTAGGTAAGTAAAGTCGTTATTCTTTTTCCATTGACAAATTCTTAAAATTCAAGGTTGGCAATCTTTAATTTTAAGAATTTGTCAATGGAAAAAGAATAAAGAATTGACTTACTTACAATCAATTTGTTCAATTTGTCCAAGCGGCATGGGTGCCATTTCTTTGGGGCATACGGAGGTCATGTGTCAGGCCCCTTGCACCAATCTATGAAATGATAAATAATGCCTAGCTAAGGGTATTTTGACTGGCTCATGATTTTCAGCCTTGATCCTCCTTCTTCTTGAGCTTTCTGTCGAAAGGAGAACTGGTACAAAGTGGGTTACTTTGAAGGTAACTGAGAGTTATGCCTGGATTCATGAAATGTCTGTTCAGGAGTACACATTTTATATTTGAGTTTTTTTATACGTGACTGGCAGCGAGGAGAATCACATGGGGTTGTACTGGAACGAGACAAACCATTTGAGCACTGCTGGTGTTTAGATCATGCTTTGCTAGAGGTGTTGCCTACAGTGTTGAAAGGAGTATACAAGTTGACTAGGACTAGCATGCAGTGGTTTCCTATGTAAGCTGTGTAGAGTATTATTGGCCACCTAAACAGTGACCTTCTCTGTAGTGCAGCAGGGATGAATTCTGATTCAAAAGGTTGAAATGGTTAATTTTTGAAGTACTGGATGATTTTGTCTGAGGTATCATTTAGTTTGTGTCTGATCTTGAGATTAGTTTTTGTTGGGAGGACCAGGATTTTGTGTATCAAGAGGAGGAAAATATGTTTGCTATGAAGGTCGATCTGATAATATAAATTTGAATCTTTTACTTTCCAAATTATTACCTTTAAGGTTTTACTTCTCGAAGAAATGCTAATAGAGTCGAAAATTCCACACTATACACAAATTGAAAAAAAGTCATAGGAAAGAAGGAGGAAAGCAGAAATAGGGTAGGACGATAAATAGGAAAAAAGGAGGGCACAGGTTTTTATAAATAAGAGGAAAGAACAACAAAATTACAACAACAAAAAAGAGGCAGTGAAACAAGGTAAAACAAGCATTGGCAAGGCCAGCAATTCTAGTTGTGTTCTTTATTGTTTTATGCAAAACGTTATTGTTGGAGAAGCAGGGTAACACTCTTAAATCTTTAAAAAAAAAACGAAAATAAAAAGGTGAAAGCGACATATGTTTTTGTCTTCAAAAAGCACCCAACCCATTACCATAGTAGCCCCTGGCACTGAAGGGAAATACTTTATGCGTGGATGTGCTGCTTGTGAAAGGGATTAATTCGGTAACTCACAGTAAAGTCAGCCACTGGCTGAAATAGATTTACCAATATCCCCAAGATGCATGCTAAAGGTGTTGGAAGAAAATTGTGAATGACGCAACAACAGACTAATGGATGAAGTCTGGCTTACATTCTCTAAATCTTTGTTATACATGTGTTCTTTGTAAAATTAAAAGGTCTTGGTTAACCGCAAACCTATAAAAGCCAATTTGTTGGCATTGGTTGATAGCCTCCTGACTTTGGTAATGCTTTTTTGTCATCTTTTTGCAAATCTTTATTACAGATAGATAGGGTTGGAAAGATAGATAAATAAAGAGGCGTGGAAAGACAGATAGAGTGGTTTGTGTATTTAGACAGTGTTGCATAAATAGATAGAGACATGCGGACAGAGAGAGAGATAGGCAAAGATAGATAAATATATAGATAATCACACAGACAAATAGTTGCATAAAGATGGTTGCAAAGATAGATTTCTAAATAGTGAGGGTTGCAAACAAAGAGTAGATTGCATTCAGAAGGTTGCATAGATAGATGTACAGGGTTGCATACATGAGAGACAGATAAACATATAAATTAGACAATTGCAAAGAGATGGTGGTAAAGATAGATAATTTATTAGAGAGGGTTGTGCATATTGAAAGAGTTTTATAGCGAGTCTTGCATAGCTAGATAGATAGATAGATAGATAGATAGATAGATAGATAGATAGATAGATAGATAGATAGACTATTTACGGTTAAACAAATCCCGAGATAGTCCCATAAAATGCTGAAATCAGACTAGGGTTAGTTCAAAAAGCTGAGGGGATCAACTCAAATATCTTATCCTGTGGATTACTCAACTCACAATCCCTAGTGACGCATGCCGCAGAGGTGAATTTATTGCTAACATCCATTAACTGGGACTTGTTTTTCAATACTGAAACTTGGCTCTCACAGGAACCCAGGGCTGACTTGGTAAATGTTTGTACTCCAGGCTATAAAGCCCTGTTTCGATCTAGAGATAATGAAAGAGGGGGCGTGGTTGCGATCATTTTGAAAGACAAATGGGCTTTATTAAAACTTGAGGTTGAAGAAATTCGGGAAATAGAGTTACTGTGTTTCTCTCTTAAAGAGAAGGAAGGCTATACCTAATTGGGGCTACTTTTCTATAGACCCCCCTGGTGTGATAAATGAGTTTCATCAGCCATTTTTGGATTTAACTGCTAATTTGTTATGACCCACACTAACTGTCCATTTCTGGGCGATTTTAGCCTATCGACAAAAGCCAAACTTCAAAACCATACTGTGGACTTTTTAAAATCTTGTGACCTCAATGCCTTACACGAGCAGGTCAAAGGGGCTACTTATAGTTGGGGTCATACTCTGTGTTTGATTTTAACACCTTCCGACAGCTAAAGCCCCCTCCCCCATTAGTTGGTCGGACCACTGTTTAGTTACTTTCAATCTCAAGAGACCTGGTCTGATGAACAAGAGGGACAATCCTATTAGAAAATTATTACTGAGGAGACCATGGCTAAACTAAAGAAGCTCAAAGAGGAAGTGACTTTCAACACCACTGCATGCTTTCAGAAATGAAACTCAGTGGAAGTAAACTATTCAGATTTTGGAAAGGTAATCTTAGACACCTTAGATAAAATATTTAGGATTAAAGCAATTAGATCTAAATCTAAACTATTGGCACCATGGTTTACAAAGTCCCTAAGAGAATTAAAAACCAAGTGTAGAACTTGCGAGAGAAAATGGTTCAAATTTTGTTTAGAGGATGCTGAAGCCCTACTCAATTTGGAGTACCAGGAATGTAAAACTGAAATAAAGAAGGCTAAATCTAATTTCTTTTCAGACACTATTCTTTTCAGCAACTAATAGTTCAATGGAAGTCTTTGATATTATAAAGGGACTGGCCACTCCTAACTGCTTCAGACAAACTATTCAACCCTCACAAGATTTATGTAATAGCCTCTCAGATTATTTTCATTACAACATCGAACAGATCATTGCTGATATACAAAATAAGATTAACTGTGATCAGAAGAATGAAACTGGTAAGGAGACTAAACTTTTAGACCCAACTCCGGGGGGGCCCTACTGCAATAACCATGGAGATGGCTGCTTTATTAAGTGAGGCAGATTTCGGAATTCTTTTCCTTTCAATTTCGTCAGGCTCTTCTCTAGATCCCATTCCTATTGCGATATGGAAAGATCAGACAAACTTCTTCCCACTCTACCAATGATCTGCAACCAATCCCTTGACATTGGTGTGGTACCAATAGCCTGGAAGAAAGCCATGATAACCCCATTGTTAAAGAAGCCCGTGGCCAACATTCAGGAGCCCAATAACTATCACCCAATTTCTAGACTTCCTTTCCCTGGTCAAGATACTTGAAAAGTATCTTAGCAAGATCTTGGCGGGCTTTCTTTAACAGAGCAATTTGCTTGAACCGGAGCAGATGGGTCTTAGACTGACCCATGGGACAGAGACTGCATTAGTTTTAGCTACTAATGAACTAAGGACGCATGTTGATGGTGGTCGCATGGCGATACTGATCCTGCTGGATCTGTCTGACTCCTTCTACACATCAACCACCAAATTTTGCTTATATGTTTAAAAGAGATCGGGATAGGCAGTACACTCCTTAATGGTTTGAAACGTACCTATCGGGAAGATTGCAAGCAATATCCCTTCCCCCATTTGTATCTAAATATAAAGAAATCTGACATGGAGTATCTCAGGGCTTGGCCCTGAGTCCCATCTTATTCAATGACTACTTAACCCTTACGCTGCCAAGCCTTTCCCATACCTGCTACTCCCTTTGTTGGCTATTTGGGGCAGTTTGCGCGTAGGTCTCCATAACATTTTGTCCACATAAGGTATTTACACAAAATATGCATCCTTTTCTTCCAATATCCTGGGGATTCAAAAGGTACTGAGGGTTTGTGGATTCCCCTGGAGGGGACCGATAAATTAGGCAAAGTAGAGCAAAAAAGAGTCTGTTCTTTACCTGCAAATGGTATCAACAAAGTGTTTGTGGTGCTAAAATCACCATCTTCTTAGGTTTCAGGAACGGGCAAACCTTTATCAGAAAACCAACATTTTCTTCACAGTTTTGGCATTTTACTGGGACATAGCCTATTTTTGCAGTTTGTTTGTGCTTTCAACCTCCTTCAGTTAGTGGTAGAAATGCGTGTGAAATCAATAGTGCATCCTGGAAAGCGATACAGCTCTGAAAAGTAGACACAATTTTAAATTTAGCAAGGGGTCATTTGTGTAGCTCGATCAAGATTTTCCTATAGAAAGTAACAGTTAAAATAAAAATAATTGAAATTTGAGTTGAAGAAAACATCCATTTATGCCTACATTTTCACCTGCAACTTATACCTATGGTAGAGTTTTTAAAGCAATATACCGTTATGTCCACAGGAGCCTTTTGGTTGCGGGATATATAGAGGTTGTAGGTTCATCAAGAAGATGAGGTATTCAGAGCCAATAACTGAGCTGCACCTTGCAATCGTTTTTTATTGTGCATCGGGTATACAGCAATTCATTGGGTAAAATATAAAGAGTGAAAAATAGGTATCAAGGAAACCTATGTATTTCTGAAATGGGAACACGATATGAAGGTTTAGAAGCAGTGGGTATTTGTGCATCTTTAAATTTGTGAGTACCCAAATTAGCATGTGAATTAGACGGTATTTTTTAAAATGACTTCTTTTCTTACATTTGGAAAGCAGAAATGCATAGAAAGACAAATGATAATAACCCCTGTTCTACTATTCTGTTTCCCTAAGTCTCCCAATACAAATGGTATCTCACTTGTGTGAGTAGGCCTATTGTCATTATCAGGAAATGGCCCACAACGCAACGTGGACACATCACATTTTTCCACCAAAAACTGACCCTTTGTTTTGCAATGTGCCTAACTGTGGATTTTTAAACCTAGCTCAGCCGGCATCTAGAGAAACCTAACAAACCTGTACTTTTCTAAAAACTAAACACCCATGACAATCAAAGATGGGGTGACCTGTGTGGCTCTCGCCAGGTTCTGTTACCCAGAATCCCTTTCAAACCTCAAACTCTGTAAAAAACAAATTTTCCTTAAATTTTTGTGATGGAAAGTTCTGGAATCTGTGAGGAGCCGCAAAACGTCCACCCACCCAGCATTCCCCCAAATCACCCAATAAAAATGGTACCTCACTTGCATGTGTAGGCCGTGTGCCCGCGACAGGAAACAGGTCTAAATGCAATTCGGACACATCACATTTTTCCAGTGAAGACTGACCCTATTTTTGCAATGTGCCTAGCTATGGATTTTGGACCCTGGCTCAGCCGGCACCTAGGAAAACCTAGCAAAGCAGAACATTTTTGAAAACTAGAAAGCTAGAGGAATCCAGGATGGGGGACTTGTGTGGCTCCCACCAGGTTCTTTTACCCAGAATCCAAATCTAAAACTTTGTCCCAAAAAACACATTTTACTCACATTTCTGTGATGGAAAGTTCTGGAATCTGTGGGGAGCCACAAACCTTCCCCTATCCAGCATTACTCCAAGTCTCCCCATGAAGATGGTACCTCACTTTTGTGGGTAGGCCTAGTGCCTGTGACTAAAAACGGCCCAAAACGCAACATGGACACATCACATTTTTCCACAGAAAACTGACCCTTTGTTTGCAATTTGCCTAGCTGTGGTTTTTGGGCCCTTGTTTAGCCGGCACCTAGGGAAACCAGGCTAACCTATACATTTTTTTAAACTAGACCCCCCGCGAAATCCAGGATGGGGGGACTAGTGTGGATCTTACCCGGTTCTGTTGCCCAGGATCACTTTCAAATCTCAAACTTTGTCAAGAAAACACATTTTCCTCAAATTTCTATGATGGGAAGTTATGGAATCTGCATGAAGTCACAAACTTCCTCCCACCTAGCATTCCCCCAAGTCTCCCGATAAGAATGGTAGCTCACTTGGGTGGGTAGGCTTAGTGCCCACAACAGGAAAAGGCCCAAAACGTACAGTGGAGACTTCAAAATTATCGATCACAAACCAACCTGCTTTTGTGAGAGAGCCACCTGTGTTTTTGGTTCTGGGCTCGGCGACCATTTAAGGAAACCTCCCAAATGCAGACATTTCTAAAAAGTAGACACCAGGCAGAGTCCTGGGAGGTGTGGCTTGTGTGGATCTCCCAGAGTTTTCCTACTCAGATTCCCCTGCAAACCATCAAATTTAGCTAAAAAGAAATCACGTTTTCCTCACATTTCTCTATGAGAAAGTGGTGTGATTACAGGGCTGACACTGAAGCAGTAGAAGACTCTCAGGAGGACCCACAGACCAAAGGTACAGGATTAGCAAGAGGACCTTGATTAGCTCACCAAGGTTGAAGGCCTACTGTGCAGAGGATGCAGTGAGGACACTGATCTTGGAGGGAAAATATGCTGGATCTTCTTGTAGCCCAAAGATCTCTGGAGTGCAGCGCCAACCAGCCTTGGCAACAGTTTAAGTGGACTACCATTGGTGGCGCAATACATGCTGCAGCCCATGGGAGACCCTGGTGTACCTCTGCCCTAGGTACCTTATTACATACACTAGTGTCTTACAAGCGTACTCGAGTAGCCTATTGTGGAGGTACCAAAGTACTTACCATGTCAGTTTAGGGGAGAAAGTACAGTTCCTGTGGTCCTAATTAGCAGGATTCCAGCAGACTAGGTCAAAAACACACTGACAGCAGGCAAAAAGTGGGGGCAATCATGCTAGAAGGATCCTAACTTCCTAAATTTCCCTAGATGGCCCCAGAACACAGGACCAAGAAACGCAGGTGACCCCTTTGCAAAAGCAGGTTGTTTTGTGATAGATAGGGGGCACCTGTGTTTTTGGTCCCGAGCTTGGCAGCCATTTAGAGAAACCTATCAAACCCACACATTTCTGAAAACTAGACACTTGGGGGAGTCCAGGTGTGTGTGGTTTGTGTGGATCCCCCAACGTTTTCTTACCCAGATTCACCTGCAAACCTAAACTGTTGCTAAATGGTTACATTTTCCTCACATTACTATGTGGGAAGGTTGTGAGATTACCTTTCCGGCCCAAATTTCCCACCACCCAGCGTTCCGCTCAGTCTCTCAATGAAAATGTTACCTCACTTGTGTGGGTGCCCTAAGCAGGGTCAGCCTAAAAACTTATTTTAAAAAAAACCTGCCCTTTTGGACCCACTTTGTTTCCCCCTCAGTTTTTCATTTAATATCTTTTGAGGTTCACAACATTCAAGAGTAGTGAAAGCAAACTAGCGAGTAATACTAGCAAGACATACAACCGACATTGGTTTAAAAGTATAACTTAAGTCCTCAATTAAAATACATACGAGCATGAATTAGAGGAATGCAGTTATAAATGCACTTCATTGTGTGCATATAAAAAGACAATAACTTTATAAAAAAAGGTTTCAATTGAACACAATCTGGTGTTCTTTGAAATAGCAGCAGTCAGATGAACAAAGGCCACTCAAAATGGTATATACATCAGCAATAGCAGGAGATAGGAACTGATAAAGCTGGAATGTGCCTTCTGTTCATATAAAAAGCATCAGGCTACCACATCATGCTGTCATCACAAGTCAACACTAAAGCAATTAACAAATAAAAAATACAAACACTAGCATTAAAGGGAACTACGTTGTGTGCGGATGTGCTCTTTGTGAAAGATTAAAATGCAGTCACTCACAGTGGCTGAAGTAGGCTGACCCACTGCTGTATGCTATAGTGGGTGCAAGTAAAATTTGAATGACACCCTAACAGACCAATGGATGAATAAAGCTGACTGAAATCCCCTTTGAGTAAGTATTTTATACATATAATTATATTAAAATCAAAACATCTTCGGCTAACGGCAGACCTAAAAATAAATGAAGGGAATGCAGAAAGAAACACTCTAAAATAAAAAAAGAAAGAACGTTAAAAAAGTAGATAAAAATAGATCAGGTGAAGAACAGAGCGGACAATGGGTACATATTTGAAGTGTTCAGAAATCAAGCAACGACTAAAAATTAGGAAAAATGGGGAATAAACCTTAAAAGAACTACTATTAGAGGACATATAACAATGAAAAAAGATGTGCCCAATGTTAAAAAGATGTTTAAGAGATCCAGGGGCTACAAGTGTAATGTTGAGACTTCCATATTTACATCTGTCTCCCGTTTGAATCTTTTCATCACAGGCAGCATCTTTTAGAGATTTGGCAATGTTTACATTTTGATGGGAGGGAGCATAGGGGATAAGTTGGAGGATTTAATGGACAGATATATCCAGAAACCTGCCAAGTAATATAGCCCGCATACTGCAAACTCTTCACTGGGTATTACTAATGGCTTCACAATTTGCATTGCAATAAGTAGTAGCACATAACTAAAGACAGACCTGTCATAACATAAGAAACTCAATAATAAGTAACAGACTTTCTCCTAAGCATCTTGCTTGGTTTGAAAGATCCAACAATGTGCCTCATTGACCTAGCATCCAACTACTGTTTGTAATCGATCTCAGCAGTGTAAAGAAGAAACATCAGACATTGACATTTTATCGCTATAGTAAAGCATAAAATGTATATATCTCTTCAAATAACTTACCAGTAAATGGTGAACATGCCATATCACTACTAAGAACAACCTTCAGGCACAAATCTATCTTATGTAGAGTGGGAGAAATTTAAATATTGAAGCAGAATTAATCCCTAGGCTATTCTTCACCGCTATTTCTTTAATAGAATTGAAAACTTTCAGTTCAAAGGTTAGAAAATTGTACAATCTGTCTCAGAACCGCAGGCAATGATTGTGTTGGTTCAAACTTACTATGGTTCAAACTTACTAACCACCAATCTAATATGGGTCTGAAATAAAAATGTTAAATGTAGAAACCAAGGACCAGCCAGCTTCTTTTATGAGTGAATCCAATGAAACACTTCAATGCTATAGGACCTCTGGGGGTAATGAGTATGGGATTTTTAAGCATTCCTGCTATAACTATTACTTATCTTGCAAACTTAGGGGGAAGAGACCACAGCAGAGGGTTTCCTAAGAAAAATAAGGAGTTGATTACTTTGTTAGATCTGACGTTGCTCATCATGTCTTCAGACACTTTCGTTAATCACACTACATACAACTTTTGATGTCATTTAAAGTCTGATTTTTTTTAACTTCATTCATCAGTTTTCATAATAATATACACTTCCAGTTCCCTGAAAGCAAGGGCAAAAGGAATTGCAAGAGTAGAATACAAATTGCAAAGAATCCAATGACAGCAGACAGTACAGTGACAATGGTGACAGTTCTGGTACAAAGAAAAGAAGTTCATGCAACGAGCTACACATAGAGACCATCTATAAACACGTAACCAATTAGTACAACTACAGGCTCAATATGTGCCAAATGACCTATACATCTGACAGAGGAATGTCAAGTTTTAGCAGATATTCTCTCAGCGATTGCCAAATGTCTTTAGGTCTAGAGGTGGGGGGGTTTGAGAGTAGCAAGTAGTTCACTAGTATAGTCTCAGTATATAAGACTCTTCAGACACATTTTTGTCATGGGCAGGTTCTTACTGCTCCGGTGTAGGGCAATAAATCATCTCATACTTGTAGAATCATCTTCTACATATCCAATAAGGGCAAGGAGAGCATTGGGTTGGAGCGTAGTTCCTACCATTAATGTAACGTGTATACTTGTAAAGCGCACTGTTGCCAGTTGGCATTCTGGCGCTGTATACCGCTGGGGAACCCGTCCTGGCTTTCCCTGTGGGATTGTCCCTGCTGGGAATCCCCAAGGTGGAGCCAGGCATCCCCGGTGTTGATGGGGCCGTTGTGGAGATTAGGCAAGCTATTGCCCAGAGTTGCCGAGTGGGACCCCTGGTTAGAGTAGGCACCGAGGTGAGAATTATCGAGTCCGCTGACCCTGGTCCACGACCCTGCCGCGGCGGGAATCGAACCCTGGTCCCGGGCCGACTTCTGCTTCCAGGTCTGCCGCCTCTAACCAGTGAGCCACACCACACCACATTAAGGAGACGCAGGCAAATACATCATTCCAGTAGGGTACGATACTGCTACATTTATTTGTAGAAGGCATCAGAGCCCTTCAGAGTGCTAACATAGTAGTATTTATGTGATTTACATATTACATATTGGGGTAGATATACAGACAAAGAAGGAAATACGCATGCAAAACATATGAGGTTATTAAGATCAGTAACTGATCATTTTTGAGGTAGAAACAGCTTATAAATATAGATGTTATTTTAGCAGTGCTAGTAGTAGGACATATTGGGGTAGGCATAGAGACATAATAGCAGTACGTAAGCAAAATAAATAGGGCATTTTTGAGGTAGGGACAGTTGATAAATATGGATATTGTTTTAACAAGCACAGACTGTCAGTGCTGTATTAGGGTGGGTAAAAAGACATAATGGCAGTACGCAAGCCAAAGTAAATGAATGCCTTAGAATTAGTAACTGATCCATTTTTGAGGTAGAAACAGCCCTTATATATAGATAAGTACTTTAACAATGCATAGATACTTTTACGCAGGCTTACACAAGGAATAAGTAAACATAAATAGGACCAAGAATTAAAAGGGGGCTGCTGCGAGCAGTAGATTGCATGGGAGAAATAGCCCTGGAGTAGGTCAGGATGGGCCTCTTGGTGGTAGAGGTAGTGGGGCCTTAAGGGTTTTTCCCTGGGATAATGGTGCTGAGGCTTACTCTTGACTTTGTAGGTGGCAGTGTGGGTCTGTCAGAATCTTTAGGAGGATGGGTTAAAAAAGTTGTTGAGAAGAAGGAATTTAAATTTTTTCTGGAAATGAGGGAAAGATTGTTTTTTGTGTAAGACTTGAGGTAGCGTATTCCAGATTACGGGCGTATTTCCAGAGAAGGAGCAGATTCAAGATTTCTCTTTCTTGAATTTAGGAGGAATCAAGAGAGGGTTGTTTGAGCTTTGTAGCGGTCACTTTTGTCCGGCTTTGGATAGTTTGAGAGGTAGGTTGGTTTATCCATGTGGAGAGCTTTGTGAGTTCTGCATGCAGTTTTGAATACTCTTGTCTCTATTAGAAGCCAATTCAGCTGCTTGAGAGTAGGAGTGATGTGGTCACGTCAGCTCTCTCCCGATAGTAGCCTGTTTATGCACCCCCCCTTTTCAAACTCAATCCACCTTGACTCACTTTCCCCTCCTAGACCTTGTAACCCTTGAATCCTTAGCGCGGAGAGTCAAATCCGGATCCGCTGATGACCCAACCCCGCCAGACATAATAATGGCAGCCTCGCAGATCACTCTGCCTACAATTAGGGAGGTATTAAATGCATCCATCACCTCCGGCACTGTCCCGGCCGCCTGGAAGCAGGCCATGGTCAGATCATTACTGAAAAAACCCAATCTAGACCCGACTGACCTGGGTAACTACCGACCCATCTCCCTGCTTCCATGGGTGAGCAAGATCCTGGAAAAATATATAAATCAACAGCTGGTAAACTTTTTAGAAGATCACCATTTACTAGACCCCACCCAGACGGGCTTTAGACCGAAACACGGGACTGAGACCGCCCTCCTCATGGTCACCGAGGAAGCCAGAAAAATCCTGGACCAAGGAGGATCAGTGGCAGTGATCCTCCTTGACCTAAGCGCGGCTTTTGATACGGTCAGCCACGACACCTTGCTGTACCGTATGTCCTGTGCCGGGATCAAGGATAAAGCCTGGTCGTGGTTTAAGTCCTTTTTAGAGGACAGATCTTTTCGAGTCTTTGAGGGTGAGTCCGTGTCCGCCAGCAGACCTCTGAAGTGCGGAGTCCCCCAGGGCTCCTCTCTGAGCCCCGCACTTTCCAACTTGTACGTGAGGCCACTGGCTGAGGTCGTCCGTCCATTTGGGGTTAAGATCATCTCTTATGCGGACGACACGCAGCTGGTGGTCTCACTGGCGCAGGAGGCCAGCCGCCCCGCGCCAGGTGGGCTTAGAGAATGCCTAGAAAAGGTGAAGATTTGGATGTCCTCATCATCCCTCAAATTGAACGGGGACAAAACGGAGCTGATGCTCCTAGGCCCCCCAGATCTCTGCCTCCCTGCCTCTCTGTGGCCCTCGTGTCTGGGTCCCCCTCCAACCCCCAAAGACAATATCAAGAGCCTCGGAGCTTGGTTGGACAGATCCCTGTCTTTCAACGTTCAGGCCACAAAACATTCAGCCACCTGTTTTGGCATCATGAGGATGTTAAAGAAAATCTTCCCCCTCCTTCCCATGGAAGCCAAACAGGTGGCTATACAGGGGTTAATACAGTCACGCCTTGATTTTAATAATGTGCTCTATCTCGGCGCCCCAGAGTACACCCTGCGAAGGCTCCAGACAGTGCAGAACTGCGCAGCCCGCATACTGCTTGAGCTCCCTCGGAGACAATCAGTGAGGGCCGGGCTGGTTAGCCTTCACTGGCTACCGGTGCGCCACAGAGTTCTTTTTAAGGCAATGTGTATAGCCCATCAGGCCTTCTGGGACACAGGACCTAGGATTACCCGTGACCTAGTCACCCACTACACTCCCAGCAGAAGCCTTCGCTCCAGTCAGACCTTTCTAGCAGTGGCCCCTAGAATAAAGAGGACCAGATCTGGTGGCAGGTCGTTTGCCCACAATGCCTCCAGGACCTGGAACACCCTGCCACTGCACCTCAGAGCCAACGCCAATCTTTCTGCGTTTCGTAAACAGCTAAAGACCTTCCTTTTCAACCTACCCCATTAACTTCTGCTAAACCTCCTTTCAGCTCTCTGGTGGGTTTTCTGGTTATTCTTAGCGCTTGGACGCCTCCGGGCAGCAATTCGCGCTCTATAAGTCCACATCTAATCTTATGGGGCACCCATAATTGTTGTGTTACCATAGTTCAGCTTGGGGAGGATGAGGGCCTGCACCACAGTCTTTAGATCATCACTGGGTATGAAGGGTTTGACTTTTTTTGGGTGTTTCAGCGAGTAAAAGGTATTTTCTGCAGAGGCATTAATGTGCTCCTTCATGCTTAAATGACTGTCAAGTGTAATTCCCAGCGATTTAACAGAGTTGGAGATGGACAGTTTGTAGTTTAGTGTAGTGATGTTGTTGAGCCAGTTAGCTATGGGAAAGGATTTTTCTTTGGTTTGAATGGGAAGAAGTTCTGTTTTGTTGGGGTTGGGATTTAGGTGGTTGCTGGTTAACCAGGCTTGGACTGTGTGTAGAGTGCTATTTAGGTGTTGGATGTCCCTGATTGACGAGAATTTCATGTAGAGTTAGTTGGGTGTCATCCACATAGAGGTAATCGGCAATTCCAGCTTGTTTCTGTATCATTGTGAGAAGTTCCAAATAGAGGTTAAATAGGGCGGGGACAGGATTGACCCTTGCCGGACACCTTCTGAGACTGGGGCTGCATTTGAGATTTCATTGTTTTATTTGATTAGCTGTGTGCGCTTGTTTAGGAAAGAGGCGCATCACTGAAGTTCTTTTGATGCCTGCTCTCTTCGAGACGGTGGTTAGGGGGATGTCATGGCTGACAGTGTTGAATGTGCAGATAAGTCCAGGAGGAAAAGGCGGCATGCCTGTCCTTCGTCCAGAGATCTGTGGAGGTCTATGATGTTCAATATAGCAGCCTCTTTACTGCAGCCTTTCCTGAAACCCGACTGGAATGCATTGTGTAAGTTGTATTTTTAAATGTGGGTGTTGATCTGTGCAAGCACATATTTTTTGATGGTTTTGGTGAGGAAAGGGAGGTTAGTTATGGGTTTGTAGTTAATCAAGTCATTCGGGTTGGTGTACTTTTTTTGATGAGAGGGGTTGCTTTGCTGAGTTTTAGGGGAGCTGGCATGGAGCCGCTCGACAGGGAAGAGTCGATGATTTTGGTCTCTATAGAAGAGATGATGTGGCTGAACTTTTTTACAAGTGCCGCCGAGAGAGGGTTCTGAGAGGTGTTATGTTGGCTTCATGTTCACATGTTTTTTGCAGACTTCTTCATGAACATGGTTGAATTCGGACCAGGTTGAATTGTTTTTCAGTTGCAGGGAGTTGAAGTTAGAAAGCTGTGTTGATAAGGGGGGTGGAGCTGTGTTGATGACAAGGGGAGATAAGCTACATTTGGAGGAGGGGGTTTTGGATTGTCCTTTCCGCAGGGTGTAACCTTGGTGTGAGTAAGTGGGGTGGAATGCTCAAGAGAGAATTCAATGCCAGATAATTTTGCTGAGAAAAATGTTGCGAATTCTTCATTGACTTTGGCTGAGATGTTAATGTCCAAGTTAAGTGGAAGGAGTCTGCTGCCAAATCATGGCATTTGGGCCAGTTAGAGTGAGAACTTATAATGTATGAGTCTTTGGCGGTAGTTAATAGACACAATGCGTGTTTGCATACAATAGGTGTACCAAATTTTGTCAGGTAGGGGTCGACCCGTATTTGCTTCTAAGGTGTCTCTAAGATGTGAATCTCGTAGTTGCAGCAGGCCCATGCAAGTGTGATAGAGTTTGGAAGTGAGTCTGGCACCTGCACTATCGGGATTAACTAGCGTTAAGTGGCGTGAATTTGTTTGGGGCTAGTAGATATAACGGAATCTGAGCAGGAAGGGCACTTTGAAGGTGCCTGAGCTTAAAGTGTTGAAAGTTAGAATTGTAAAGAAAATTATTGTCTTCTACATCTGCTAAATCTTCCTAGACCCACTACATATTTCACCCTTTTCACAGAAAAGGAGAACTGGCAGGTGTGTCCCACTCTCCTCTTTAATGAGATACTCTCTATTAGACAGGAAGTTTTAGGATTTGGGCAAAAATCTGTCAGAGGGTTTCTCATTTGCAGGCACCATTATAGGTGGAGCCCCACCCTGGTTTTCGGAAGAAGGTAACACACACACTAGTTAATATCTTTCAATTATTGGTTATTTATTATGCATAATTAGACTACAAATCATATTTTTCAGAATGATGATCATTATTATAGAAATCTTAGCAGTCTTACTAAAAACACTCTAACCGATGTCATCACACTATCCTACATCTCTAAGTCTAAACCTGATCTAATTTGCATAAGTATAATCAGCCGTACTATCACTTAATTGTAAAAGCTATCTATGCTTTATTATTCCTTGCCATATGTTTTCCCACTTACTTTACCTTGCTGTTGGACCTGTAGTCAGGATTCGATTGTTCAACCTGCTCCCTCACCAGCTCGTCCATAAGTGCTACCCCACCCGATTCTGTCATCAACTTATACCTTTGTCCCCAATGATTCCCTATGGAATGGTGTGGGGGACCTCTGTATACTTCTATTGACTTCAAGGAAAAATAGGGGATGCAGCCAGGGGATTCAACAACACACAGTCTGACACAGTAACTACAATAGACAAAAGAACAAGCAGAAAAACCATTGCCCACCTCAATGGTCAGCTGCACATTGACCATGCATTACATACATTGATAGTACGCGTACTGTCCTTCCGGCCACCAGACATTGCGAGAGATTTTAGGAAGCTGGCTCTGTATATACTATACCAAAGTAAGGTATAGTTTGCACAGAGTTCAGGGAGTCCCCAGAGATACAGCAGATGCTAAATTAGCTAAGTACTAATAGCTCTCCTTCTGGTAGTGCGGGCGAGCATTTAGGCTTATCCAGAAGGTGTGTTAAGCCTTTATTGAATTCACTCATTCAAGGACTGATTGCACACACTCAGAGATAGAATCCAGAACAATTGGGTAAGTATAAAAAAGTTAACTTGTATTTTATTTCTAGGACCGAGCAGGCTTGCTACAGGTAGGTAAACTGCACTTGTAATAGTAGAACTTTGCGCAGAAATACACTTTGGAATGGATTTGCAATTGTTACAGGTTGGTATATCGTTAAAAAGCAGTTTGAATTACACAGTAATTACTTTTAGGAAACTTTTGGATTACTTTCACATTACATTGAGTGTTGTGGTGGTATGCCTAGATACCACACCTAAGGGTCCCAGAATACACGGTAAGTAAGACTTTTTAGACTTTGCAGTTGAGTTATCTTTTCTCCATACAAACATCAGTTCAACACAGAGAACATTTTATGCCCAAAATCTCATAACATGGGTTCCTGTGGGAGAAAAAGTATTAGCGGTTTTGTCAGGTAAGGACACAACTTACGAGTGGGAGTTTTGGGGGTTAGGACCAAGGTTCCACAAGGGCTAGATGGGCACTCAATTTGCACCACCTGTGGCACTGGGTCGGGGGGCAGGGTGCAGAGAGCAGGGGCTGAATGTTAACCAATGAGGCTAAGGGGGCTTTAGGTTAGTGACTGCTTATGAGCAGGCCACTCTGGTGTGGGAACCAAACTCCTGGGGTTAAGATCAGCACTTAATGGGCCAAAAATCACCACAGGCGCTGCACCACCAGCAGCACAAGGGCGGCCAGGTGCAGAGTGCCAAGGTGACGTCAGGGACCCAATGGAAGTCAGTAGAGATCTTCGGTTCGGCAAGAACACTGCAGGCTTGGGCAAGGAGACTTCCTTTAGGCAACCACAGGCTGGAGAGGTAAGTTCGATTCTTGGGGGATGCCTGGACAAGGTCATTTGGGCCACCCAAGGCTGCGAGACAGTCGGGTGCAGGGATGTCTTCTGGTGTCTGGTTTTCTTATCAGCTCCGGTTGCGGTCGGGGAGACTCTTCAAGTTGAGGCTGCAGGCGTCGTCTTGAAGCTTAAGGGAGGATGCGGATCACTGGATCCCAGGTTAGGAACACTAGGGTGACCTTCTTGTGCTGTTGGGCCACTCGGGTCGTGGGCGTCAGGTGCAGAGTGGTGCAGAATCACAGAGTCGCCGGAATCCGGATTCTGTGGGGGAGTCTTTGCTTGAGCAAACCCAGTGCACACTGGAGACAGAGTCTGTAAGATGGTTGCAGGAAACGTCCTCCGGGCTCTTGGGGTTACTGGCTGCTGGACTTGCCGTGTTTATTACTGTAGGCAGGTCATAGACAGGACATGCCAGGAGGGCTGGGGCCAAAGCAGTTGGTGTCCTCTTCTTCTTCCTGGGTCAGCATGGTTCTTTTATCCTTCTTGTTTCCTCCTCAAATCTGAGGAGGCAATGTTCAGGGTTGCCCCTAAATACTAGATTTAGAAACGTTATACATGTGTGCAGGTGAGGATCAATGGGTCTCTTCCTTGTGGTGGGTTCACCCCCTATTATGCCACCCTCCAATGGGAGGGGGGCATGAGGCTCTTCCTGATTGGTTGGGTCTCCTCATCTTCAAGATGGAGGGGACTGAGATGTGTGCTTACCTTTGCCTCACCCACCTGAGGGGGGGGTTGGCAAAGGTAGGCACACCTCTCCTCCTAGCTTGGTTATCCCACTGATTCTCCTGTCCAAAGTTTCTGGAGGCAGCAAAAGACAGGAACAGCTTCCAAAGGTGGCATGCCTTTGAAGCTTCCCCTTTCTTGGACCTAGCCTATTCTGGGGGAGGAGGAGGCATCAAACCTCTGCCCAGGATGGGCTTTGTTTCTGGACCAAGAGAATGGAGGATGCCGACTCAGGGTTCCAGAAACCTGTCTGGTGGTGGCAAAAGGTGGGCAGCCATTCAGGGATCCCACCAGGACTGGTCAAATTTCAAGGGGCACCTTTAAGATGCCCTCTGAGTGCATTTTACATTCAATCTCATACTGGAATCAGTGTAGGTTTAGCGTGCTGATACGTTTTGTACCAAACTTCCTAGTTTTTTGTAAAGCCTTGATGGAGCTGTGGATTTCGTAATGACTAACTCCCAGATCACATACTCTTTATGGCTTTACTACACTTACAGTGTTTAAGAATGGACTTAGACACTATAGGGGCACAGGGTTCATGTCCATATGCCTTCACCATCAGAGGGGTGGCTTACCTAGGTCTCTTTTTTCTGCACCAGAACACGCAGCCTGCAGTGGCAGTGTGTGGGTGTTAAAGTACAGGGCCTCTAAGGGTGGCACAATAGGTGTTGCAGCCCTTAGATGCCTTCCCTGGTCACAGTGCCCTTTTTGCTATGGCACCTTTCACAAGGGCCTTACCTGTGGCCAGGGATGTGCCAATTGTGGGTACAAAGGTACAGTTTTAGAAAAGAACACAGGCCCTGGGAACCTGATTGGCAGGGTGCTTCAAGTCAGATCGCATCAGGTGTCAGGCAAAAGGTGGGGGGTAACCAGGCAAAAAGGGGCACTTTCCTAGAGAGACAGAATGTGAATTTGTGGTGCTGTACATGTCAATAACAGACCTGCAAGGACCCTGGAACGTGAGGCACCTACTGCTGTTCCTCGTATGAGAACTGCCACAGAGAAACACGTAATGGACATTACATCGTAGAAGAAAGTGTGTAATAAAGAACCACTGGACTGTGATATGAGTATTTAATTTGGAAGCATGCAATTCATGGTTTAATCAGGAGATATAAGCTGCGATCCATGAATGAGACAGTATATATGTTTTCTGCATCAGCGTTCAAGACTCACGAATATTTGTCTATACTAAATTTGTTCATCTATGATCTTTCCTGTTTCCTCTCGTTTTTGGTGTACTTCTGTAGACTTACGGTTCCTCCTTACAGAAGAATATGGAAGGCAAGCAAATGTAACATCCTTTGCTTCCCTTAGAGTTAGATCTTCATAGGGCAAATCCTTGAGAAATGGAAATTTTCCCTTCTCTGCCTTGTCAACATGAACAATGTCAAAATGGAGTTTCAGCATAAAGTATGGCAATCAAGTACATATTAGCATTACTATTCAAGTTCATTAACATGCACAACCTACTTTGTTATTTCATTTCTAATGGCATAAAATCAGGCCTTGTTTGTAACATGTATATAGTTATTGAAAAAGCTCCGATGCAGACAACAAAATAGTTTTGATGATGGTTATTTTCTTGATAAATCTTTATTGACAGGCTAAGATTAAAGAAAATACAAAACAACGTTCTCAACCAAAAGAAACTTCTAAGTCAGGTCTAGAGGGATCAATTATCTGAAAACCTTAAAAAGTTTACACACCAAGGGATGTTCTACGGGAACACCTGAAATTGCAGTAAGACCCACAGACATTGCAGGCATTCGTGTTAACTGTTCTGTGCCCTAATCCATCCTGATGAAGGTTAAAAAAACTCTTATCTAATTGGCAACATCCCTCCCTATTACTTTAAAGACCCTTTGCCAGATGCGCTCCCGGCCAATGGGTTCATGCTGTCTATTAACTGTTTTTGATGCATTCAACCCATGCTTGTTGGATGTAGAAGGTAGCCTACTCCAAAGGTCTTGGAACTTGCCAACATCTCCTGAAATGCCCCATGCCATCAGGTGATCCTGGCAAGAGAGCACCAGTGGGTGTCCTGATCTACTCGAAAATTGATTATAGATTGGTTTCAGATAAAGAGGAGAAACTCCTTCAAAAGAATTAAGCCTGTGACTTACACAGGTTTGTTACTAAGATAAAGTCTTCTTCTCTCTTCAGGCTTGGGTTGTCATCCTTAAGATCATTACCCCACATTCCTGAACTGAAGAAACACTTTTCGTAGGGTTTCCAGGTTCTGTCTCAAACTAAAGAACCAGGGAAACTGGCTGTTCAAAGAAAAAGCTAGAAGGTACTTTCTAGCAGGGGCAAGCAGTTAAAAGTAACCAAATCTCTGTTTGATCATTTTCATCCTTTATAGATATCATTGCATCTGGTTTTCCAGCCTAATCTGTTGGCGTCCAACTGTTTAAAAATATCTGGAGCAGTGCCAAATAACATCCTGCCATTCCAGGCTTTCATGTGTGTTACCCACCATAGAGCTGTCTCAGTCCACCTGAGATTTATCACTTTTGATTTTCGAAAGGCCCCTGCAGAGATGCTGTATTTTAAAGCTTTGTAAGGCTTTGTAATGATGTTCCCAGAAGCATTGCTAGGATTGAGGATGCTAGAAAATCCACAACCCTAGCGAGCGGTCAAGAGAACATTTGTTTTGAGTTCAATAGCGTCCTTTACTCCATCATAATGGCCAACCTCTTCCTGTCCTTCAGTTGAATAGAAGCTGGCATAACATCTATCATAAGTCCCAGAATTTGTATGTTGATGATAAAGCATGAAGTTATTTTACAACGTGAAATTCATGTTGTCCCAATAAACTATTATCCTCACCCATCTCTCTCTCAACCACTTCACTACAGGTCTCATTAGTTGGGTGAAATACTATGGCGTGGTAGACTGGTAGGAAGGGAGAATAGATTCAAACATCTCAGATGACCACCACATTTGGGAGAATGTGTGATGGGCCAGAAACTATGATATATGCATCTCTCATCGAATCAGGATATCTAAAATCACACTTGAAGATCTTTGTAGACCGATCCATTCTGTTCTAAAATGTCAGTAGATTGCCCAGCTGATGAACTGATGATGTAGCGAAAGCCTGTATCTCCTTTGTTAACCAGAAATATTTTGCTGGGGAAACCCACCATGTGTAAACATGTTGGTTGAACAAGCATGCTTCCTTAGAAGACCTTGAATATCTTGATAACACTGTTTTCTTATTAGAAAAAAAGAAGTGGATGCTGTTCATGAAACCATAAAATTTGATTTGAAAACACCTTACTGTCAGGCAGTGTGAGTTAACGGCCCCAAAATGTGAAGTAATTATTCCATTCTTCCACCCAAAAGAATACAGGAGGGAAGGACCATGCTTACCTAAATATACTCTTTTGGGGCAATAGGAGCCACAGTAAAGTCTTTTGGGGTCATTGCTGTGCCCTTTTCTGTTTGAGTTGGGAAGAAGAATTTGAGCACGGGTTATTCCAATTAGTTTCCTTCAGAAGAGTTGCAATCTCTGTAGGACATGTTGGAAACTACATTCAGTTGAGCACACTTCCTAACTCCCAGCCTACAAAAACCCCCACTAGGAATGAGTAAAGTTGGGTCTTGGCAAAGGAAATAAGCTTGCACACATATATTACCAGGTCTTTCACAAATAGAAGTCTGAAGAGACTACCATTCACAGCAGGGCCAGCCTCTGAAGAAGCCAGTATGCTTCAAGTGAATTAAAATTAAAAACAAGCATTTGCAATGCAATCGGTCTCGTCTTAGGGACCCTGTATGTATTTAGCTGTGTAGCACATTAGCCTGGGTGCTGAAACATCTACTGTTCGTTAACATGGAGGAAAAGTAAGCACCAACCTGTGTGTTACATCAAGTCTGGGAGCACATGGAGAGAAATATTTCCTTTCAGTGGGAAATGGTATAGTCTAAAGCTCCGTTTTTAATGTAAAATCAGGGCCTTTGGTGGTCATATCACTGAGAATTCAAGATTTAAAAGAAACATGATTGTCTACTGGTACTTGTGGAAGACAATTTCTATGGACTGGAATCTAGAGAATGCTAAAGTGATTCTGGTATTTAACTGACCTCTGCTGGTCGTTTTCTATCAAGAAAGTTAAATAGAGTCAGTTACCAGAAAAATTCGAAAAAGAAAGTCCCTCAGCAGAAAGCAATTCTGGTATTTTACTGACCTCTAGGTCGTTTTCTATCAAGGAAATTAAATAGAGGAAGTTGAACAGAAGATAAAAGTCCCGAAGCAGAAGCAGACAAGTCCTTAGGCTGATCTCCAGAGCCCATAGAGTACATACACATGTAAGTATATACTGAAGTAAATATGAGAGGTCTCGAATACTCAACCTAAAGAGTCATCTTTCCGAAGCAATTCTGCATTAGCATTGCAGATCTTGGTCTGCTGTCAAGGATTTTAGTCAGTGCCATGTCAAGGATTTTAACCAGTGTGCCCAACCAACTCAGCTCGTCAACTTGCTGGCTCAAGGGAGCCTTTTCAGCAGAAAGGGGGTTGGGAGCACACTGCCTCACATCCAAGCACAGTTCGGCCCTTTGTATCCTGGTAAATGCAGCCCAAAATTAGTGCTTACTTGAAATTTAGCTGTAGTTTTTCATCAGAGTTGGTGCAGACATTGCTGTATATCTCTAGACATGTGTTTCTGGGTTCAGCCCTTCATCAGTAGAGAGCAGCAGTTGTAGAAAGCAAAAGAAAAGTCATCTGTGGTTGCTGGACATGCTGCCAGATTCCTCTCAGGTCACAGTACCACTCACAGACACACTAGTGCATCTCCAAAGCTCTCCAGCTTGCTGGCTCAAAGTGAGCCTTCTGAACAGAAAGGGGGTTGGGAGCACACTGCCTCACATGCCAGCACAGTTCGCCCCTTTGCATCCTGGTAAACGTGAGGCAGTGTGCTCCCAACACCCTTTAAATTCAGATGTTTATCTTGAGAGGCTTTCCAAGACCCTTTTACATCTCTTTATGTCATCATTTAAGTTGTCCAGAAAGGTGGACATCCAGGATTCCAGGTCCAGGGATAGCAGCAGCATTGCTGTCAAGGATGCATTCCTCTTTTCCTTATGTAGGAATGGTAACAGCTTAGCCAGGCCTGGTAACCCCTTCAATAGTTTACTCACAGGCATGAAAGCAGCAAAAACCACATACACAATCTGTGTGGCCCTCTGTTGCATCAGTGGTCTCAAAAAGCCCTTGGTCTAAGCCTTAGACCAAGGGCTTAGACTCTAAGGTATATGTCGTGGTCTCCGCCTTGCAGTAAACTTCATAGAGACTAGTCTCTCCTCAATGAGCCATTATCTGAGTTTAGTTGAAATAATTACATCCTAAATATAGATAAGGCAAAGCAGAAGTGAAATGGCATTACTTCCTTGAAGCTCACACAACAGATGGGGATAAGGAACACTGCCTGGCTTTGTCAGAGCAAGGCAGACGCTTGTAAATATGACTTTGAACTGGATCCTGCATGAGGTTTGCACAGTGAATTCCACATGCTCATTGGATGGGCTGTCTGAGCAGTGAGGAGGCTTCATTGTATGACTGAAGGATGGGCGCACCACAACAACCTCTGCTGGACAGAATCGCATCAGTCCCCACATGTTGCCTCCCTGCATTTTGTGGTAAATGAAACATGCACAGTCCAACTGTGTAGGTAAGATTCTTTATTGTAAGTTCCTTCCAAGTTATTAAGTACAGAAGTAAGACCCCACCAGGAGCCAGCTGTTAGCAGCTCAGCCTGAGATGACCAACTGCCATTGTAAGTTATAGAGAGGCACTGTGAGCCAGAGGGACAGCCAGGCATTCTATGATGTCACAGATATCATAGTACAGTCTATGCAGAGAAGAACAGTGGAGAGGACATTTACTACACATCCTCTTCCCTTATGGAGTAAGAACAGAATAAATTAACAATCGGCAAAGTACTTTAAAAGCAACAAGTACAGTATGAGATATCATTAGCATGAACAGAAATACATTAACATGCTAGATTTTAAATGAACAAAAACAACTAAATGCTACTATATGCCACATCCCCTTCCCTTAGGGTAAAAGCATAGTTTAGATGAATGAGGACCAAAGTAGCAAAGAAAGGTAGTCACACTCACAAATGGGTACACCAGAGGGTAAACACCCTGATAAACAAAGGCGAGCGTAGACACAAACCCTTTTCAAGATCAACCTGTCAAAAACATGCTGACAGAGAAAAATATGATAAAACTTCTTACAAAGTCCCACCGACATGAAACCCTTGGCCACGAATCTCAAGCAGGTAGTCTTTGACAGAAGCAGAGTGTACAAAAATTGTTTAACAATCTCCATCAAAAATAGGGAACAACACAGGGTATTGACCCTTAAAAACACAACCTACCCTGGGAACAGAAACGGGGCATTGACTACCCACAAAAATACAACTTCCCCTAAGTAGGGTACACCGCAGGATAGTGAACGTGGGAACTGGAACGGGGCATTGACTACCCACAAAAATACAACTTCCCCTAAGTAGGGTACACCGCAGGGTAGTACACCTGGGAACTAAAATGGGGCGTTGACTACCCACAAAAACACCAACTACCTAATTCACAACTTCCTTTAAGTAGGGAACACCGCAGGATAGTAAACCTGGGAACTGAAATGGGGCGTTAACTACCCACAAAAACACCAACTACCTAATACACAACTTCCCCTAAGTAGGGTACACCGCAGGATAGTAAACCTGGGAACTGAAATGGGGCGTTGACTACCCACAAAAACACCAACTACCTAATACACAACTTCCCCTAAGTAGGGTACACCGCAGGATAGTAAACCTGGGAACTGAAATGGGGCGTTGACTACCCACAAAAACACCACCACACTAAAAAAAAATACAATTTAGAAAACACACTCTAGGAACACCAAAAACATCAACATCCCCAAGATAGGGTACACCATAAGGTACTACATGACCCTAGGACACAAACATGAGTATTGACCACTCACATGCTGTCAACCTACCCTAAATAGGGTACACTAGGACAACAATGACCTAAGAGCACTGACTCTTAAAGTAACACCTGGTCTAACGAAAAATTCAGAATAGTGTTACACTAACAGCCCTCAAAGGTGTCAACAACAAACACTGTGTGCCCCCACCCCTAACTCACAAACGAAAAGAAAGCAGGCATTGTAATGACAATGAAATTGTAATGCTCCTCTCAAACTTTCACTCAATGGGTGCCCCCACACTTTACACACAAAACGAAATGAAAATAGGTATTGCAGACAGAAATAAACTGTAAGGTCCAACACGAACCAATGTATAGGCACACATCAAACATACACTAAGGTGTTGACTTAAACCAAACATGCAGCGAAATATGAAGTACAACAGTAGAAAACAGATAAGATCAGCTCCGGTGAGCGATCTCTCACCCAGGTTCTCCGTGCGCAGTTCTCCGCTGCCGTCGTTGAATATTCCCAAAAAACGAAATCTCGGACAGACTATAAGACAATCAACTAGGAAAATCAAAAGCTCCGTTGTTGTTGTGGACTTTGTAGAACCGATACTGGTCATGTTTAACCTGTTGTCCAAACTGTTGCACTGAGGAAACAACATGGTTGGCAGAGCGTCAAAAGCGTGGTTGGCAAAGCGTGTGTATAACATGCTGTAAACGGCAGAAAACCAAGACGATCTAGAAAGCCAATCCTAAAATGGCGGAACATAGCATACGCTGCACAGGGTGGCTCTCGGCACATTAGTGCTGGGCAAACGTATGCGAGTGGCGTAGAAGCAGCTAATATCCACAGACGTCAGAGTGGCCACTGAGGTGTTCCTCGCGACAACAAGGTAAGCATTAAGCGCATTACTTAGCTCGTGCACTGTTTTTGAAAGACAATGTGACCGTTGAACTGTCACTTGCAGCGCGGCGAGAGAAGAAATAAAAAACATGCGAAAAGTAACTTTAAAAAGATTAAAAATCAATACACTGTACCTCAGCAGAAGGGCAGAAGTTGCCACTGCATTTTTAAATCAGCGTGATAGCCCGTTTTCTTCAGCATATTGTAGAACTGCTCACAAGGGGTGTCTGTTGGTCTTCCAACAACAGTCAAATGTTGGCAATTCCTGAGCATCAAAACAAATTAGAAACTCCAAAAGACTCCACAAATGTCGGTGCTGACGTCCCACGCAGGCCAAATGGTGCTGGTTGGTGACTGAAATGTCCCCCTTTCATTGGTAAGATGTAGACAGGTTTCTAGAAAACTGCAAATTAGCTCACCTACAGGGCTATATGTTGAAGTACGTCGCAAATACAAAGAGTGGTCCTTGACTTGTTGATGAATCACTCACAGAAGGTAGTTGTTGTGAAGGATACAGCTAGCGCTGGGCAAATCCGTGAAAGTAGGCACATCATATGCTCTTGTGATACTGTCAAGGCTCAAAAGTCGAAAAACACAGAAGGGTGATCAAGCCAGCTGAGTTTCAAACGCTTTTGTTGCTGGAGACAATCCAGATGACATAAAGATGACAATAAGTGTCTTCAAAGCAGTTGACCCTTTCACATACAAACGCCAACGCCCAGGTGCAGGCTGTCCAAGATGAAAGAGGACACTGGTGGGGTCAGTTGGGCGTTACTTTACTACTTATGTATTATTCCAAAATGTCTTTAGTTCCTTTTCATGTAGAAGCTTCCTTAGTTCACACGTAGGTTCATCCTCTTCAAAACGTCCCCAAGTTGTGGTAAATGAAAGATGCACAGTCCAACTGTGTAGGTAAGATTCTTTATTGTAAGTTCCTTCCAAGGTATTAAGTACAGAAGTAAGACCCCACCAGGAGCCAGCTGTTAGCAGCTCAGCCTGAGATGACCAACTGCCATAGTAAGTTATAGAGAGGCACTGTGAACTAGAGGGACATCCAGGCATTCTATGATGTCACAGATATCATAGTACAGTCTATGCAGAGAATAACAGTGGAGAGGACATTTACTACACATTTGATGGTGGGCTGGACAGTAATTGGAACATTGGCTGCTACCTGCACGTCTTGCTCCTCCACAAGCAGGTACGAAATGGCGGATCCCCACCGTAAATAAAATAGGACTGTCAGACACCCTTGGAAAGTGCCTCCAGAACACTCATGTCCTCCATTCTACTCGTCAAGAGGGCCTAGCCTCAGCAATAACCACCAAATGCGGCGGATGGGACGTAGAGATGGAGACCATGATAAGGAACAAGCATGTTCAATATATGTGAGTTTGGAAATAAAATATCCTGACAGAGCTGACATGCAAACCTTAAACTTACATCCTCACATACAAAGAGAAAACTAGATGAATCCATGCTGAGCAGCAAAAAAGGCGTAGGGGGAAGCCTTTTACCCGACTATTTGGACTCTTTCTTTGACTGGCTGAGTTTAATCGAGTATGTTTTATTAACAGTAAGACGTATGGGTGTTGTAGTTGTATGGGGTGCTAAGCTTATGAGAGAGACAATGAAGCTCATAGCCCTCCCCTCAGGCCCGGACATAAAATTTAGTGATGAAAGCAAAGTATTTGGAGAATCGGAGGGTTACTTGAATCTATCTTGATCTATGGTATTTATTCTAAGCAAACAAAATAATGGCCAGAATTGCGTCCGGGAACAATGACCACTACGGTAGCAGGTTCCTTTCATCTCGGGGAAAAAAGCAAAACGTGATGCTTAGGGTGTTGATAGCATGACTTGAGGTATAAGTGATGTAATTGGATGTATATTGATATGGTTCTCTTTGTTTTCTTTTTTCAGCATATTCCTTGGACTGCTATGCTTGCTCTGAAGCGAATCCCGAAAAGTGTAAGGAAACCATCAAGTGTGAGTCAGACGAGATGTTCTGCATGACCAACTATACTGCCGTAGCAGGTAAGAACGAGCTGAGACCAATGCTCACCTTGAGCCTACTATGAGAAAAACATTTCCGGAACTTTCCCGCCATGAGTGACGTTTTATCTGGGTTTTGCTGTAGTGAAAAAGAAATGCTTCCCCCGAAAGCCCTTAGTCCTCGTGAAGCCCTGGTGCCCACTAAGATGTGCTTCACAGATCCTCCAACACAATGACGTCACGGGGAGAGGGGGGAATATGAATGATTGTTTGAATCAGGATGTCCAATGGAGACCCCCAATATTTAAAAGTGCTTTAGTCATTGGTCAGAGGGCAGCTGCAGTTTTAAGAATGCACAGGTCATCTATTTCCAAACTTGTGACTCTAGCCGTACAAGTTTATAGAGCCAAGACCCAAGCTGCAGCCATATGTGGCTCTGAAATTTGGGGCATGGCCAATGTTACTACCCCGGCGTTCAGTGGAAACCACTTTGTAAAATCATTGCTAAATCTCTGCCAAACCACTACTACTTCCCTTTCTAGTGACACCGGCTAAAGAAGAGAGATCATTTGGATTTTCCTTTGTTGAACCTGGACAGAAGTGTTTCTACACCTTGCTTACCCCACATGAAATGGCGGGCCACACAGCTAGGCTTAGAAGAAGTATGGATGAATCATTTTACCCATAGAGGCCCATTAGAGCCCAACTCAAGCTTATGTGCTATAATATGGTGCTGGCCTGTTTGTATCAGTCATTCAAGATTGGCTCATGTCACAGATAGATTTTTGGATCTTAAGCCATAGCCAGCTTTTTACATGTATAAGTATGACATTTTTCACCCATTGCAAGAAGTTTGGATATTAAGATCAAGTTCGGTACTTTGCTAAAAAAAAATTCTGTTACAAAGTGGAATACTGGCCGCACCAATTCCGCCATTTGCATATTGTGTCAGTCTGCACCGAAAAGTGTAGAGCATATTTTATTCTTTTGACCCGTTTATTATGCAGTGAGCAGACAATGGATTGGACCTTTGTGTGACAACCTGGGACTAAGACTCTACCAAAAGGCACGAAGGTCTAAATTATGACTACAGCAGTCAGATGGACCGCCTTAGTCACGGTGGCGGTGCGCGCACCGCCTTTCCAACCACCCTATTACAAGTTGGGCGGTCTGACTGCCATGAGACCACTGCAACGGCCAGGGATCACAGATCCCTGGCGGTGTTGTGGCGGTCTTGAGGCTGCAGTATGCTGCGCCTCCACCAAGCATATTATGACTTTACTCTCCGCCACGGTTTTCATGGTGGTGAGCCTGCCATGAAAACTATAGTGGAGAGGAAACTAAGGTCCCCCTGTTACCTCAGGGCCATGGGGTGCAAGCAGGGGGGGCAGATGTTGTGCCCGCCTGTGTGCATACTCCCCAGTTCCTGCACAGCATGGACTGCAAAGTCTATGCCGCACAGGAATTGCCTTTGACTCTCCTATTTCGGTGCCCTTTTTCTGAGGTACCACGGTGGGACCGCCCAAACAATGCCCCCAGGCAAGAAAAAACTCATAATCTGGTGGGCAGGGCTCTGGCGGTGTGAAACAGGCCGGCGACATGGCTGGCCCGCTCCCACACTGCCAAAGTCATAATCAGGCCCTAGGAGTTTTTAAATTGGACTTCAGCAACATTCCTGTTTTCTGATTAAACAAACTTGTGTTCTTGATTTGTCTTTTGAGGAATCGTGAGCTCTACTTGCACATGTGATACGCTTCAGATTTTAATCACATGGTGATTTTAGTGTTGTGTACTATATATGATTTTATATAATTTGGTACATTGTATTTCTATGTGTTTTATGGAGTTATACCTCTTATTAAACAAGATTGATTGTTGTTAAAATTGTGATTTATTATTCTTAAGATAATTTAGTGATATAAACTTTGGCTTTTGTTGTGTTAATCAATGCTTTAAATTCCAGAACAAATTTACATCGTTGATAAATAGAGCACAATTAATTTGGGTAAAGTTAACTTTGATTATTAACAGTGCTATGAAGTATTGAAAACTGCATCAGAAAACACTATATAAAACAAATCATTGTTGAATGCTGACATAGCAAGCCCAAGAAAAGGCACTTAAATGAGGAACATTTCAGTCTGATTGCAGGTAGAGTATTAATGCAAACACACCATTGCGATGCATTTTTATTAGTAATCCAACCTAGAGATGACCACCTTTTAGTAATGCTCCATGCTTGCTCCACAAGCTTAGCTTTCCTTTGTATCCCTGTTAGCAAACAGACAGCAGAAAATTAAATAAAAATACATGCGGTACCGTAACCTCTTATGTATTTGAATCCAATGTATCCGGAGCGCCTGATTGCAAGACAATTTTGTTTGTGAGAATTGAAAAAATTTAACTGCAGGGAAAGTCTCGGCTGTCTTATGCATCAAGCTCTAGTTGCTCTTCAAATTCAATCAAATGGTCCCTCAAAGGAGCTCAAATCACCAGAAGAGCAGAAACACATCACAGTTATCTATGCTTTTTTTTTCAAATGTGTCCAAAACTAGAGCAAATATACATTACATTGAGTTGGATTAACCACTGTCCTGTTGCTCAAGTTTAGGCTAGATATGTGCAGCAGTTGTTGAGCAAAAACTCGTATGTAACTTTGAATGAAAAATGCAGTTTACGGCCTCTTATTAGCAAATTCGTTTCCTTGGCTACTCTGAAAATAATTGTCCATGACAAAGGCTAGGTGCAATATAAGTTGGAAAGTGTGTTGTAAACTCATCAAATGGGGGTACATTATTTACCAATTATAACTAAATTTGGATAATATTAAAGCCGTGAACCTTTTTAGCAGTAAAGTAACAAATTATGTTTCATGCTTGACAATCAAAGCACATCAAAGAATAACCAAATTATGTGGCAAGGGCATGCAAATTATGCAGGCCTGGGCGTAGTTTGCGTAGTTTTGCCTCCAAAATTCCACGAAGTTACAGAAACCCTCCGCGAAGTTCCGTGAATGGCGGAGTGCCTCATATGATCCCATTATTGCTACTGGAGCAAAAACTAGACTTTAAATTCAAATATGAACATTTTTCTTTTACAAATTACCCAAAACCTACTGAGCAGATTTCGCTTTCACATGAATGAAGTACATCAAATGTTGTCTCCTTTTATTACAAGTTCGGTGTTACATAATCCTGTGTTTTTGCATGCTTTCCAAGTGCAACATCGGGACACAATTAACCCCGAGATGCATCAAGCCCATATTCTGCGAATTTTAAATTGCGAAAATTACAGAATCACAATTTACAATTCGCAGAATGGGATGCATCAAGAAAAGCGATTAAAAAAAGCGAATCGCAATCGGCCGCAATTGCCGATTGCGATTTTTGCCAAATCGCATAAAAATCACAGAATGGAGCGTTTTCCATGTAGAAAATGCGAACTCACAATTACCGAAATCGCAAATTGCAATCTCGCTAATTGCGAGATCACAAAAACGGGAAGTCGCATTTCGAGCACAATGATGACATCACAACCAGGAAGCAGGCAGTTCCCTTCCCCATTCAGAACACTGAGCCTGAGAGTGGAAGAAGCACAGGCCAGAGCTCCACAACAGACTTCCTGCAGCACCACACCAGGACACAAAGAACAACTTAAAATGTCCCAGGAAGCAGCAGGTAGCAGTGTACCAGGCAGAAAGAGAAAAATTAAATTCTCTGAGCAGGAATTGGAATTCCTCATTGAGGGAGTATCAAAGGACTATGACAGGCTGTTTGGAAAGGAGTCCCGGAGGGTGCCTGAGGCCGACAAGCGGCACATTTGGCTGCGCATCCACGCAAAGGTGAACTCAGTTGGAGTGACCCAGCGCTCCCATCGATGATCTCAATAAGAGGTGGTACGACCTCAGAGGGCGTGCCAAAGAACGCATCGCTGAGAGGCTGGGGGAGCGACTTGCCACCGGAGGAGGAGACCCCACAGTTGCACCCAACACTCCACTGGAAGCCCTGGTGGAGGACACCCTCAATCCTGAAGCCTGCGTGGGGGTCACCCGGCTGGACTCCTCCCGACCCACCCAACAATCCCAAGGTAAGTGCCGTGCGACTGCGACCCCGTCCCCTAACAATGCCCATTACTCCCGAGCTAGCCATTTGATAACCCCAGTAATGCAGGCCATGCACACCTGAAATGCCCTATTGCATTGTGGGACCTGTAGTGTGACCACAATTCCCGGATAGCCACACACAGCCAGACCTGTGAAATGAAAGTTATTCCAAAGCCAGTCAGGGAATGCAAGCCTGCATGCATGTAGCAACATCCCATGTGCAAGATACATATCATTAATCATGCACCCATTTACATCACAGGTGCGTCTGAACAACCAAGCACAGACAGCGAGGCCCTCTACATAGAGGAGAACCCTGAGGGCACCGAGGGAGAGGGCCATCCTGCACCACGACCCGGAACATCACAGCCAGCAGCAGCTGTACCACCACCTCCCCATGTGGACAGGGCCACCCCTGCAGCCACAGGAGCCCAGCAACCACCCCATGTGACACCCATGGCAGTGGGACAGGCCACACAACCACCACCCAGGAGGCAGACACGGCGCACAGCCACTGTGCGATCTCAGACCAGCGGACTGATGAGGCAGCAGCGCGTCGGCCCAACACGCGGTGGCAGGGGGTACATGTCGGAGAACCAGCGCTGGCCATCGAACGCCGGATGCTTGCTGTCCACCAGAAGCAGGCACGGCACTTGGCAGCCATCCACCTGCAGCTGAATAAAACAGCGCGTAACGTGGGCCAGCTCACAGAATGTATGCAGGTAATGAACGCAGCTGTCCGGGAGAACAGCCAGATCCTGGTGTCCCAGCAGGATATCACCCGCCACCGCCACCGCTAGCTGCTGACCCGCCTGTCAGCATACACAAGATCCAACTGTCTCATAGGAAATGCCACCTCCCAACTTTCGCGCCGCTCTCTTGCGATGCAGATACAGATGGTGCAATACTGCCAGGACGTCGAAAGGGCCCTTGAACAAGTCACCACAGCTGTGCAGAGTCTGCAGGCGTCTGGCCATGGCCATGGGGGGATGATGCCAGTGAGGGCACTTCGAGTCACAGCAGCCTGTCCTTGCCGCAGGTAACCGCCCGTCGCCGCAGCACCAGGCCCACTGCAGCATCACGGCCAATAGTGTCGTGGAGGACGTGGAGAGTTGACTGGGTGCCTCCGGCCCGAGGCGCCAGTGACTCAATGAAGTCAACCAGCAGGGCCATGCTGATTAGACAAGCATGCCCTCTTCTCTATCATGGGGCTGTATGAGGGAATACAGTTCTAATTTAATTTGTAAAAAATTGAAATACAGATTATTGTGAAAATGACAATAAGAATTTATAGTCACAAGTAAATCCGACTCATGTCATTACTAGTACATTCGTCATGTATGAGTGCAGTGTTGTGTGAGGGGAATTGGTGCACTAGAAACAGTTCATTGTGATTTGGTTGCGGTGCCTGTGTCCTTCTGCAGGTTTCTCCCCGCGTGCATGATGCACATGTGCAGGTGGGCGTTTGTCCCCTTCCGACTCACTGCCAGAGATATTCACAGCTATCCTCCGCTTGGTACCAATATTGTGGAGTATTGCACACACAGCCACGATGCGGCAGCAGACCTCAGGCTGGTATTTGAGGGCCCCACCAGTCTTGTGCAGGATGCAAAATCGGCTCTTCAAAAGCCCAAATGTCCGCTCAATGCAATTTCTAGTGCCAATGTGTGAAGCACTGTAACGCCGTTGCTGTGGTGTGGCAGGGTTGAGGTATGGGGTGAGGAGGTACTCACGGAGGCCGTAGGCGCTGTCACCTGAATGAAAGGAGAAGAGGGTGAGTGCCTGTTATGCGCAGCTACATGGTCTCGATGTACTGTTTGTTGGGATGTGTACTTACCTAGAAGGTGTCCTTCGCCAAAGTCGCCCCTGGCCAGGCGTGTGTGCATGCCGCTGTGCCGGAATATGGAGTAATCATGCGTGCTCCCCGGGTATTGTGCCACTATGTCGGTGATGATTGTCTTTGCGTTGCAGACCACCTGGATGTTCAGTGAGTGGTAGGACTTGCGGTTCCGGTACATGTATTCTGTCTCAGCGGGTGGGCAGATGTGGATATGGGTACAGTCAATGCATCCAATTACATGGGGGAATTGCGCAATGTTGTAAAATTGTAGCTTGGTTTGATTCAAGTCCTGTTGGGTGGTTGGGAATGTTATGTAATGGTGTAGCCATGTCAGCATGGCCTCCAGGAAACTCCTTAGGCAGCGGGACAGTGTGCTCTGGGAGATCCCCCCTGCAACTGCAAATATCCCCTAGAAGCTTCCGGAGGCCAGGAGGTGCAGGCAGCACAAGACCTGGACATGGGTGGGGACGGCATTGGTCCTACTCGTTGGGTGCTGCATCAGGGGGTCAAGGTCCCGGATGAGCTTGGTAATCATTGCCCCATTCAGCCTGTACTTTGAGTAGATTTCCTCCTCAGTCTGGCCCAGGAGTGTGATCCGCTGGTGGAAAATTTGCTCCTGGATCCTGCGTCTGTTCCTTGCTGCGGCCTGGATCCTTCGCCGCCTTACCACCATGTAGAGTCCTGGCATTGTGATAGTCCTCATGCTCCTACTGTGTCTCCTTAAGTGTGTTTGTTTAGGCCTGCACCTGTTGGTAGTTAGAATTCTTTTTTAATTCTCCTTAAATTGCACCTCGCAAATAGCGATGTGGGGCTTTTTCGCTAATTGCGATTTTTCATGCATTGGGTTTGCGATTATTTTGCGATTTCGCAAATGAAATCTCAGAATCATTGGGGAATCGCAATGTCAGAATCGCAAAGGGGGTTCCACCTTGATTCTGCGATTTTATTTGCAAAGTCGCAAAATATATTTTGCGAATTCGCAATTTGGTTACTTTTTTGTTCATGATTTGCGGTTCATGGAATTGCGATTGCTATAGCTGTTTCGCAGCTATTGCGATCGCAATTTGTGTTGATGAATCTACCTGTAAGTGCCTTCCATTCTAAGACTAATCTGTAAATGTGTTTCCTGATTGTTGTTAGGTACGAATTATGCAGGGTTGATTAAAATATGCATCAAACGGAAAATCAAATTATGCTGCTTATCATGTTTTTAGTTTTGGGTTTAGACTATGTTTTTTATTTTCAGCGCCAGGAACAAACTACTAATGTCAAGTAACAAACATACCTAGTGAGCAGTATTGTACATTTCATATTTTTTTTTGTGTCTTAAAATGGATGCCCTTCGGAGTTCAAGCCATCAGACCTCATAGAGGGATTACATTTAGGTGTGATTCTACTAATCTCTGACTGATCTCAGTTGCTTTGAGAAAAGTGAAATTGAAATTTTTTACTTGAAAACCAAAACGAGCATTGTCACGATAAAGAAAGAAAAACATATACACTGTCTTTTCCGCCACCATGACAGTGTATTTGTCCCTACACCACTCCGCCAACGTAGCAGCAGTTTCCCCACCCCAGTGGCTGGCAATATTTCTCTTGGCTATCATGATACCCAGAGTAGCCCAGGTCTGTAATGTTAAATTTAAATTTGTCGCATCCCAAATGTTAAGTAAACAGCATTTGGGCTCGCTGGGGACTAGGTTTCCACTTACCCTCGTGATGAGGGACATAACTGACTCACAGTATGACACCACTGCATGGGCATGTCCATATAGTGTGAAAGAACGTGCCAACCTCCCCACATTGTTGCAGGCAGAGCGGGTTGTCTACTATTCGGTATACATCCTTTACAACGCAACTTTTACCACGCAGTGCCTTTACGATGCAACTTTTACAACGCAAACCATTACAACGCATTGCGCTGGGGGGCGCTCTAGGATAGGGATTAGGTTTAATGTACTATCCAACACCTTCCCTACTATCCACGGGGACTGGAGTTGGAATAGTAAATTAAACTATTCACTATCCAGCGCCCAAAAGCACTATGCGTTGTAAAGGTATTCGTTGTAAAGACCGCGTTGTAAAGGCATGCCATGTAAAAGCATGCGTTGTAATGTCACATTAGCTCTCCTCGGGGCATATTATCAAGAACTGCGTTAAAAATTATCGCCGGTTTAGCGTCAGGAAACTGCCGCTAAAGCGGCGATAATAGGCTTGATAATATGCCCTTGTGAATTCCAATAGAAGCCCATTGTAATAATGTGCTTATTTATTCATTTATTTATTCATCTTGTACATAGTGGTTGTGCCTCCTTTAAGGGTTTGTTACACAAACCTGTTGTGCTTTGAGTAGCTCCATGGAGATAGAATACTCTGATGTGGTCAGATAGTCAGTTGCACCTGACTTATTGAGCTGGATGGATAAGAACTTTTACTCTACAATAAACGTATCTTATTTATACTCAACCTGCACCAGAAATTAAATTTTTATTCCTATTTTTACACCCATGTTCTGGTGTGAACCTGGGCTTCTATTGGAATTCTCAAGGGCATATTTTCAAGCCCATTATCGCCGCTTTAGCGGCAGTTTTCTGCTGCTAAACCGGCGATAATTTTAACACCGTTCTTGATAATATGCCCCCTGGTCTTTTGGTAGCACCAGATAAACCATCTGTATTTGTTTAAACCAAAAATTATGAAATTCCAAAGGAATCGCACAAAAAATATACAAATGTTTTGGCAGAACCATCATTCTAATGAGATTACATCTACCTAGTATTGACAATTACAAATGATCCCATCTTTGGAGATCTTTCTTAATTTTCCCCATCGTAGGGGTGATATTCAAATCCACTATGTCTTCCAACTTTGATGTGATGGTAATGCCTACGTAAACCGCCTTTTCTACAATTCTATTATTTGTACTTATGACAAATCTATTTATTACGATCTGTGTTTCAGCTTTATTCAATAAAAGCCCAATTGAGTCCCAAAACTTTCAGCAATGCTTTCAACCGCAGACATTGCACAATCAGGATCAGGTGAAATAATAGCCATGTCATCGGCTTAAGCCAAAAGCTTGGTTTTCCCCACCTTGTAAACTAACCGGAATAGTTGCTATGGATGCCTCCAGACGCCTAAGAAGGTGAGCTAAGTACAGAGCGAAAAATAGGGGAAAGGCAGGGCAACCCTGTCTGGTTCCCCTACCGATTGAGAATGGCACAGTCTCTACCCCCATAATTCGTAATCGTGCTATAGGCTTGACATATAAGACCTGTATTGCCTTCACGAATGAATCCCCTAAGCCCATAAGCCTCAAGGATCTGCCATAAAAAGCTCCATGACACCCCGTCGAAGGCCTTCTCCGCGTCTAAAAAAGCTACCCCATAGTTTTGGAGGCAATCTCGGTAGCATCAAAGAGAGTAATTAACCTCCTAACGTCATCTACTGTCCCTCTGCCTTCTATACACCGGTGTTGCTACACCGATACAAGGTGATGCATACAGAGTTCAAACCTGAGGCAAAGATCTTAGAATAAAGCTTGGCATCACTGTTTAACAGCGTTACAGGCCTAAATGAGCCTAAGTTCATAGGATCTTTGCCCTTTTTTAAAAAGATTACAATATTTGCAATACCCCAAGAACCCAGTGGTGTGGCCCCCTCCCTGATTTCCTGAAATAATCTAAGCATAAAGTGATAAATTTCCCCAAAAAAGACTTTATAGAATTCTATAGCGATACAGTCAGTTACCGATGCCTTACCCAATGGGAGGGCTTGAAGAGCACTAAATAATTCCTCCTGTGTAATCTCAGCCACTAACCGGGCAACCTCCTTCTGTGGGACCCTTCCTATTGGGTTAAATTCCTGTACTTCAAGATTTGATAGATAACCGTCACAAGATGGAGTCGAGCAAAGATCTATGTAAAATTCTCTAAAAGCCTCTCTGATCTCCTCAGGCTCCGTCACGACTTTGCACTGCATATTTCTAATCCTATATATGTATCCTACTGCCACCTGCTGTCTGGCCCTGATTGCCAATAATCTGCCCACAGTCTCGCTATATTCATAGCAGTCCTGCTTCATAGCTAAGCATTTTCCCACGCGTCTCTCAGCATTGAAATAATTCAAACAGGCTTTGTTATGTTAATAGACCTCAGAATTCTGACCACCTCACCTCCGCAAGACATGGTACTGATCAATTCTGTTTCCAATCGGGCAAGCTCTTGATAAAACTGAAATTTAATCCACTAGATTTCACCTTCCTATAGTGTTAAAGTAGTAAGACTACTTCTTCTATGATTTTAAGGCGTAAACAAGAAAATCAGTATGCTCTACCTCTAATTGATTATATTTAGCAGGAGGGGCTAAAGGTAACGAAATGTCAACTTCGGTGACTACTGTGTTGCCTGGAATGGCAAAAAATACAGGGCCCGAAGGATTTCCCAGCATGCCTCACTAAGCATCCCAAGGTAGACTCTATTTTATCCCAAGTTACACAGAGACGATCCAGATATCCATCAACGCCAATTACAGCGCCTCTGACAAAAAAGGATCCAGAGTAGATGCTTTTGGGAAACGCTTCTCCTCAATATCTGCCATCACATTTCGGGCTGCCAATGCCTTGGCAATTCTGGGTTGCTATGATCGGCAGATGTGGTCTGATATGGCATCCATGTTGGATCTCATTCTGGATGACATGCAATAGGAAGCATGAACAATCTTACAGGAAGGTCAGGAAGCCGCATTGGAAGCCATCAACTGCGCAATGGATAAAGCTACAACTACTTTTCGACAGCCAACTGGTGCAGCAGTTCTAAGACGCCAGGTATGACTGAAAGCAACAGCATTCAGACCGTAGGTTCAGACCAAAATCCTGAACATGGAATATGATGGAGAGTCGTTTTTTTCAAAACATATTGATGTGGTGTTACTGACCATCAAAACTGACACTGCTAAATCTCTGGTTATCCTGCAGTATCGTAACTGCCCCTTCGAAGTATGCAAAGTCAAGGCTTTTCAAGCTATATGGGTGGATACCAGTGCTCCCAACAGTATCAGGCCTACCAGTCCCAATATAGAAAGGGTTACCAGCAGCCCTCTTATCGACAGTGAGCAACAGCTGGTTTCTTCAAACACGGATCCCGAAGGAGAACACCCTTTCAAGGCCAAGACAGGTTGAAAACAATAACTTCACTAAGGTACCAGCTACAATGCTTTCCTGTCCTATTGGTGTGAAAATATCCAGCCATATCCATAAGTAGTGCAGCATAACATTTGATAAGTTGGTGCTGGACCTTGTTGCCTATGGCCACACCCTAGAATTCACTCAAGAACCATGCAACAGCCCTCCCAGGGGAGCACTCCTCCCACGTCTTCACTTATTAAAAAAGGAGCCCAACATTATTCTCCTAAAAAAAGGGCAATAGAGTTCCTGTAATGCAAATGGGAAAGGGATTCTATTCTCGTTTCTTTCTCATACACAAAAAGTCGGGGGATCTCAGGAAACTTAATAAATCCCTCTAAAAACAGACATTAAGGATGATTACAATTTCGGATAACTTAAATCGCCTAGGCAGTGGAGATTTTATGATATCTCTAGATTTGGAAGACACTTACTTCCATATCCCCATTAAGGGGAGAGGGGTTGGCCTAACGGCTAAGGCGCTCGACCTCGGACCTGGGGAACTCGGTTCGAGTCTCGGTAACGACGCCAAACAACCCCTGTGATTCTGGGCAAATCACTTAATCTCCCTGTGCCTAAAAAAAAAAAATTTAAAAAAATGAAAGTAACTGGTGCTATGTAAAGCGCTCTGATAACTGATTCGGTTCGGTTCAAGTTCGCGCTATATAAAAAAAAAAAAAAAAAAAAAAAAATCCCAAACATTAAAGATACTTAGGATTCACAGCACCTGGTACCCATTTCCACTTCAAGGTACCTTCCCTTTAATTTAATGTCCGTCCCATGGATCTTTACCAAATGCCTAGTGCCAGTGGCAGCCACGCTGAGAAAAAAAGGTGATCAGGTAGTCCCCTACCTAGATGATTGGCTGTCAAAAGCTCCAACTGCACAATTAGCCTCAGCAGCTACAAAGGACTGCCTAGCAGATTTTCGCAAATCAGGCCTGACTGTAAACCATCGCAAATCTTCTCTCATCCCAACTCAAATCCTAACGTTCCTGGGAGCCAGTCTGTATACAGTTCAGAAAAATGCTTTCTAGCACAGGAACTGCAAGAACATTGGTTCACTTGGCACAGAACATATTAAGAAAACACTGTGTTTCCGTGAGAACGTACAAATCCTCCTAGGTTTGCTTTCTTTGGCAACAAACCTAGTGCCTTTGGCTCGGCTCAAAATAAGACTGCTACAGAAGGAACTGTAAGTGCAGTAGATTCAGGCAACAGGTTCCTTCAAGGACCTGATCTCTGTCACCCCCAACATGCGAAAAGCATTGAAGTGGTGGGGTCATTAACCGCATCCATCACAAGCCCTCACATTTCTACCATCCATCCCTGATTTCATCGTCACGACGAATTCGTCTATGCATGGCTGGGTAGGGTAATTGCAAGACCTCCAAATCTAGGGCAAATGGTAATATTTTCAAATAATAATGCATATAAACAGCCTGGAATTAACCACAATATTTCTAACACTGCAAGATTTCCTATCGAGGATCAAAGCATCTGCTGTGCTGGTTCTTAGGGACAATACAACCAGCATGTATTACATCAACAAGCAGAGAGGAACAATGTCTCTCACACTCTCACTAGAAGCTCGAGGTTTAGCATTGGTTCACGGATCACGGCATATCCCTGAAACATGTCCTGTGTCTTCACAATTCATTAGCGGACACACTCCTCAGGATGAACAGCAGTTGCCACTAGTGGTAGCTGGACCAACATCAGTTGGGCAAGATCCTCTCACGATGGGGAAAACCAGAACTGGATCTCTTAGCGACGAACAGCAACAGCAAATGACGGATTTATGCCAGTCGATTCCCTCTCCAAGGGTTGTGGGGAATGCAATGGTATGGAATATATGCATACACATTTCCTCCATCCCATTGATACCCAGGGTCCTCACCAAAATGAGGAAAAAACACTGTAGTCTACTGCTGATCGCACCCAGGTGGCCCAGGCAAAACTGGTTCTCCTTCTCTACGAGGCCAACCCCATTAGCTTCTCATCTACACCATCACGGCTGACCAGGAACAACAGTCAGAAACATCAGCTAGAACCAGTATGCCTCCACTTACATGCCTGGTACCTGAATTCTGTGAGTTCCGGGTCGTAGAAGTAGCTCAGGAATGCAGGAGCATTCTTTCTAAATTGAGGGCAGAAAGCACCAACAAAACTTACAAACTGAACTGGAAGCGATGCTGTATTTTGTGTACACAAAATATTTTGCATTCTTTTCAAGCTACGCCACAGCAAATATTGCCATATCTGCTCGCACTAGCCAAGTCAGGCCTAGTTTTCGCGTCTGTAAAGGTACACCTTGCTGCCATTTCCAGTTACATACATGCCTTGTCCCTCTGTTCTTCCAAATTGGTAACGCAGTTCATGAAAGGACTTTTTCTAAAATATCTGCCAGTACGAGGCCCGCCTCCAGAATGGCTCATCAATGTGGCACTCACGCAATTGATGAAGCAGCCTTTCGATCCAATCCATAGGGCTTAACTAAAATTTCTCACATTGAAAGTGGCTCTTCTCCTTTCTCTCACATTCACCAGAAGGGTTAGTGAGATACAGGAATTCACTACTAAAGAACCTTTCTTACAATTCACAGATGAATTTGTGCTTCTCAAAACAAATGAACCTTTCATCCCGCGGACTTCCCTCCCCAATCTGGCTACACCGGCTGAGCAGGGCCTAACACTTTAGACATCAAACAATGCCTCAAGTTTTACCTGGAAAGAACTAAAGACAACTGCAAAACTGACCAACTGCTGGTGGTTTATTGTCAGGGCAGTCAAGAAGCACCAGTGATAAACCAACTATTGCCAGATGGATTTCTGCTGCTATTCAATTTTGTCACCCAAAGGCTGGCAAGCCTTCGTAAAGAAAGGCGAAGGGGCATTCTACAAGATCAGTCCCCACATCGACTGCTCTATTTGCTGGCATTCCACTGGATAAGATATGCCGTGCTGCAGCGTGGAGAAACACCCCCAAGTTTATCAGCACTACTGCCTGGAATCGGAGCAGTGACACAGCTGTGGGTCAGGCGGTGCTTCGACATTTGTTCCAATAAGGTGAGCCTCATTAAATATGGGTGTTTGTTTTACTTGCATTACATATATAACCTTATAACCATATAAGCCCTGAATAAAATGTACCCACCTATATTCTTCAATAGCTAAGGGGAAGGATCTAGCTCTTGCTCCACAACCCTCTGTGACTAGCACCCAAAAGGTCCTGGTCTGACCTTTTCCTTCAACTTCCCTTACTATAATCCAGAGCCTATCCCACGCCTCTCTCGTCAAATGGGCTTTCAGATGTCTCCTCCTCCTTTTTAACAGCAACACCCAAGTATACCTTTCAGGGTCATAATCAAGAGATCCCTGTTTAACATGAGAAAAGGGCTTAAAGTTAGGATTTTTCTCAGTTTAGGAGTAGTAAAGTTAGGAGTCCTAACTTTAGGTCTCCTAAACTGAGAAAAATCCTAACTTGGACTTTCGGTATTCACAGAAAGAATTTAGGAGTCCTAAAGTTAGGACACCTAACGTTACTACTCCTAAACTGAGAAAAATCCTAACTTTAAGATGTTCGGTATTCACAGAAGGCATTTAGGAGTCCTAAAGTTAGGACTCCTAACTTTACTACTCCTAAACTGAGAAAAATCCTACCTTAAGACTTTCGGTATTCACAGAAAACATTTAGGAGTCCTAAAGTTAGGACTCCTAACTTCTGTGAATACCGAAATGAGTAAGTGTCTTCTTTGAATACCAAAATGAGTAAGTGCCTTCTGTGAATACCAAAATGGTAGTAAGTTTAGGATTTTGGCTTAAGTTAGTTCTGTGAATTGGGCCCATCATGTTTTGGCACTATTAGAATGCTGTGCAAAATGCCCCACTTTTCCTGGTTCTGGCACGAAGAGTGATAGTTCAGGCATTGGTGCTCTCATGGCTAGATTGCGGGAATTCCCTCTACTTAGGCACCACAAAGGCCACTATAAGCAAACTGCAGGTAGTACAGAATTGTGCAGCCAGGCTGCTTTATCACACTCCCTACGTGCAATCAGTCAAGCCGGTTCTAAAAAAACTTTACTGGCTGCCATTAAGCGAACAGATTAAGCTCAAAGTATTGTGCATAGCTCATAAAACGCTTTGGGGGACAGCTCCAAAGATAGACCACTCTCTTATGACCTTTTACCACCCCGCAAGATATCTCCGGTCAGCAAATCAGTCTCTGAAAGAGGTACCAAAAATTAAGAGAGCACGATCAGGGTGCCGCACTTTTTCCTACAAAGCTGCCAACATTTTGGAACACTCTCCCTGTCCAGTTGTGCTCAACCATCCACCATCTCTCCTTCCGGAGGCAGCTGAAGACCGGGCTCTTCCAGAGTCTGCTGTAATCAGGTCATCCATTTGCTTTGCTTGTCAATGATAGCGCGGGGATGCCTAAGGGTAGCCATGCGCTCTATAAATATTTATTAATATAAATAATAATAATAATAATAATAAGATGTAAGGTTGTCTCAAAAGACCACCTTAATCGTGTGTTTTATCTCACCTTCAATTTGGAGGCTTATCTCATATAGCCTATCAGGGGGTGCAACTCATGTGTCTGCTGTTTCCACTGTTCTGAACTTGTCAGTTGCTTTCGCCTCCAGACATTGGTGGAGTGCCTCCCACACTATAGTAACTTCCGCCTTGTTGAAAATTAGTACGTTTTGGTGAACATTATCTGCGCCATCTTGCCTCTTCCCCTGATGCCACACTTTTGTCGTGCACACCCGCCATTTTAAGATGCCCCGATCAGAACGAACCCTTTTGCATGCCGCTGGCCCCTGACATAGCCCTTCGCCTTCACTAAACCTGCACGCTGACCAACCCCCTGCTTGCACCTGCCTAGAACCATAAACCCCTCTTCGGCGCTGCTCTGCCCCAGGCCCTCATCCTGTTCCCAGCGCGACACCTCCCTTCTTCCCTTTCATGATCTCCGGCCCTTAGATGCAAATCCCCTTTTTCCCCGTGTGCCCGTTTGTCTTCCCCGTTCCCAGGCCGACACCCAGCTCTGCCGATACCATTCCTTGCCCCTCCCCGTACAATAGAAAGCTTCCCCCATCAAAGGATCCCCGGGTTGATCAAAGCCCCCACTCCATGAGATCCGATCAAACCCCCCACGTTCCGTGAATCGACGGAATATCCAGCTGCGCGATACTCATCACCTGGTGTGACTAGGGTGGGGTCTTCAACTGTAAATGCGTGTGGGAACGGGCCCAAAGGGGAGTTCCGGGAATGTCTTTTCCATACATCAAAGTTTTAACATGAATATGTAATCTGCAATAAAGTCATAAAACAGTGTATAAGAGGCCAGGCCTCAGAAATGTAGTTAGAGCACCTCAGAACGATACCTTCTGCCCGTTTTGTTGTGTTCTCCTCCGGAGAGAATAAAAACCTTGTTTCCTGCCTTCCAGTCTCCAGCGCCTGCCTCTTCATTGATTAAATAACTAGAGGGTCACAGAGGCAATACCGCCGGGCAAATACCGATTGTCCCCGACCCACCCCAGGTTCAACAGCCTCGCTGTCTAGGAGTGTTACCGCCCACGTCCAATCAAGGAGCAGAATCTCACCGTCCGAGGCATACTTTGCTGTTAAAACTGCAACTTTTTTCTTCTGAAATGGAGCTCAATATGGAGGTGGTGCCTCTTATTTGGTTTTCACATCAAACTGGCGCTGCGGATCACGTCGCTCTGGCGTGGTCTCACCATGTCTACCATCCTGCTGCTCCCCGCCACTGAATTGTTGATCCGATGTTTCCTGAAAGGAAAGAGGAGTACGAGGATCAGGAACCTGAAACCTCTTGGGTGTTTTAATAGTAAAGCGGTCACGCAAATCATATCTACCCTCAGAAGTTGTAGACGGCGGGGAACCCGCATGTGAACTAGCACGTGACTCTTTCTTCTGTTGTTGCTGCTACTGATTTTTATTCCAAGCCTTCTTTGGAAAGAACGGACGTCCCACCTTCTCAGGAGGAGGCTTATTTTGAGGAGGCTGTGTAAAATGTTGGACTCCCAAACTATTGCGGCGCAATGATTTATATACATCCGCAATCATAAGCGGCAACTCCCGCTGACTATGTCCGCCACTGCCGACAGGCGTTGACAGACTTGCAAGCTAACTGCCTCACCTTTGAGATTGGCAATAATCTTGTCTGACACTATAGAGAACATACTCACTAATCTCATCCCTAATTCAAGGGCAGATCCGGCAACGTGCTCATCCTTCACCTTCTTCAGAACGGTCGGTAAAACTGTCATGGAGGGTGTGACAAAGCACAGCAAATAAACAGCGACAAACACTGGGGTATATTATCAACAACTAGCGATAATTTTTGTCTCTAACTTGTTTAGAGACAAAAATTATCGCCGCACATCGGCGATTTTTATCGCAGATAAACCTTGCTATTAGCAAGGTTTATCGCAAATGCGATAAAAAACGCCCGCAATGCATGAATATCGCTGAAAAGTCAGCGATATTCATGCATTATCGAGCAAATGCTCTTAGCCATGTTATCCACCTCCCATTGGATAACATGGCTAAGAACTGCTCAGGGTAGGTGTTAGCTTTTGGAGATATTCGCCCTTAGCGCAAATATCTCCAAAAGTTGGTAATAGGAGATAGCGATGTTAGCGACTGTTTCCAGTCGCTAACATCTTGGCACGCCCACTTTGCATATCATTAGTGATAAATATCACTGACATGCAAAGTGGGGCCCATGATGGTCGCTATCTCCTATTAGCTGTCGCTAACTGGTGTTAGCGACAGCTTGGTAATAGGGAGATAATTTTATCTCCGCTTTCTTGGCTTTTAAAGCCAAAAAAGCGGAGATAAAACCCCTTGATAATATACCCCACTGTTTCCTAGGTGGGGCAATTAGTTACATCGGGAGTTATACCTTTTGGCAAACTTATTGTCAGGATCCTGTGTTTCTCAACAGGGGTTGTATGTGGAAAAACAGCCTTGAGTTGCTCAAATATTTTTGCCAACCAAAACGGTAAATCATCCCTATTCTGAGGACGCTTGCTCATCACAGAATTAACCATGACGGAACTAATGACTATACCACCACCATGGCCTGGTGGTTGTGGAGCGGCTCCAGCCAGAGCCACTTATAAATCACATATATTGTATAACACCCCTGTGTATATGAATCAGAGGTGTATCCAATTGTCGAAGCTCTGCAAGTGTAACACCAAGATAATTAGGATTTGGTGCAAATCCTGCCAAAACGGGCCATGTGGCCCCATCAATTGATAAAGGGCCTTAACGGACCACAGTTGCAGGGTGAGGAAGGGCGCCATTAAACCAGATGGTTTGCTCCCAAGCTGACAATGGAACTTCAAGTAACCGATAAGGACGATACTGTTGCGGAATCGTGGCTAGAGTATATTCATGAAATAAATTATCATTTCCATCTACTGCCGTAAATGTAACCCATGAGTAAAAAATCTTGAATCAATAAGCTGGATCCGCTTCAACTACAAAGATAAAATCAGCCCCCACATTAGGGACTCCATGATGAGTCAAATGTGCTATGACCAGCACTGGATTATGTGCCGCAAAAGCAATTGGCATTACTAAAACAGTATAGAAGAACTCAGAAAAACCGCAGTGCAAAATCGGGTTCAGATGAGAACGACAAAACTTTTTAAACTTCAAGCTTGAAAAACCTATAAAACTCTTATATAGGAGGCTAAACCCGCTCACCATGGATGTTTCCGTAAATGGTGAGAGGGTATCATGGACAAGCACAAGCGCAATTCAGGTGCCTCATGAATAAGAACCAGACCAAACGTTGGTGTTGCCATGTTGCAGGGATTCTGCACATACACAGAACTTTCCACAGGATGATGGGACTTTGGTGTATAGGGGCTAAGCCTTGCCACCACCTTAGTGCTCACGAGCCCATGACTGACTATCTATAGTGTCTCACTTGCTCTCCAAGACACTCACAGAGCAGCAAATGATTAGACACCCCAGAACACAACACCCCCGACTCTCTCAGGAATCACAGGGACGTGGCAAAACCCTTTTGCTTGCACTCTTGTTTTTGTCCACAATAAAGTCTGACAGAGACACAAATTAGTTTAGAATATTTATTTGAACTATTGTGCTCTATAATGCAGTACATGTGCCACAACAAACAGAAAATTGCATAATACAAATATTGTCAGCATAGCAACCAGCCCACATATCATGAAGGGAGATGTCATAATGAAATGATAATAGAAAGAAGACAGTTCAGCCTAACCTCCCTTCCCTTGCTAGGAATTTGTATTATTATATAACAGAAGATCTCTGGGTTTTGTCAGCAGACCGCCAATCCCTAGTGTCTAGATGGTAGATCTACATCACAGGAACCACATTTCTCTTCTCCCTGGAAATGACCCCCTCCAAGTGTGTGTTTTTAATGCGTGCATCCCCATAATATCAAAATGCTAGTCTCCCACCAGCTGGTATGTTGTGTCTAAGTGCTAGGGCCTGACTAGAGCAAAACAACAAGGGGCATTGTTTATCGACCTTGCTCACAATGTTCAGACTAAATTCCAGGAACAGGCAAAGAATGAACACAGTGAACAGTTCCCATGGTAAAAGTATGGACAGAGACGTTGCAAAAATAAAAGAAGCTAGTAAAGTGTGCAAAGCTGAATTGTGGCTGAAGGGCTCATGATAACTTAGTGATGTCAACAAAGTCCCCACCGGCCACGTGACAACACTAATTCATCCCCATCATACGTCCATGCAAACTAACATCATATGCCAACTCAATAAATCATATGCCAACACACCTACCATGCCACCATGTTCACCTTCACATATCCACGCAAACAACATCAAATCCGGAACTTAATTTATCTTACACCAACAGAACCAACGAAGGTGTATACCCTTCATACACCACCACACCCACCATCACATGCCAATACATCCATCATCATAGGACTAAGCAGCTTTCCTCCTGTACAAATACACCAAATAACATATGTGTACACACATATCGTCAGACGTCCCCTCACCCAGCATCATTCCTTAACATACCCACTACTATACTTCCACACAACGGGTATCATGCACGAACAAACCCACTTTTATTTGTAAAAACTCCAAGCCTTCAAACATAGGTCCTCCCATCCACCAACGTACAGCCGCACATCCAAATTTATATATGACTACACATCCACCATTGTATGTTTGCTCAACCATTAGTAAACACCCAAACTCACCCATCAGACAATATCAATCACATTTGTACACAGACCAACGTACTTCCATTGCCCAACCATCAAATGCTCATACCAACTGCAACCGCCACATATGCACAACCGACATTATTTGTCTCCACGCCTTTTATCAGATAACCACACAGCCACATTCATATGTGTACAGCAGCATATGTACAGTCAACTTCAAATTCCTATGCAGCCTCCATTACACACACACATAGCTATCATCATATGCCTCAACCATAACACTGATCAAAAAATCCAGCATTACACACCCACACATTTGCAATATTTCGCCATTATACCAGCCAACATGCACCCACACAACCTGCAGTATAATTCCAAAAATGTAGTAATTCCGTCATACATCCTTTGCCAAACTTCTAAACATAATCAGTGTTTTTCTGAAAGACCTCTCAGTTTATAACTACGATTCTACAAACTAAGACCCTGATATCTCACTTTTTCAAGTCCTATAAGTGTTATATGCAAATGGTTGAGATCTTTGTTACAGTAGCACTCTGAATTGTTTGATTAAATGTAGGGGGCTGAGGTGCATTGTAGTTGGAGCTGGAACAAGTGCCATCACGAACAATTGTTATTGTTATGCAAGGATAACCTTTCATTTTTGTGTTGTCTTTCTCCAGGTAGCAACTCAAAAAGTGTCCTACACCGGTCGATAAACAAAGCGGACACAAGTAAGTAATGGGCCACACTTTCATGATGGTTGTAGCCCTTTACAATAAAAGTACAGTAGCTATTTTACAGCAAAGGACTGTTTAATTTCCCAAAATAATTTAAATTGAATGTTTTTCCTAGATATAGTCTGAGGAATGTGATTTATGGTATTTTACATTCTACGGTTTCAGATAGGCATGTGGGCTTGTGACTGATGATGCTGGTAGCACAGAATGTATAAAACTTTACTTAAAGTAAACATTATCTCTGACAGTGTACTATCTGTGATATTCTGAACTGATGCACTGCATCCTTTTTTGTGTAAAGTGGTCAGATTCCAATGTAAAGTGTTTGTGTTGATAAAAGTAGCAGATGAGACGTCTTTCATAGTTAGGCTCTACAAAAGCTGATATAGACCAGCCACCTCCAGCTGGATTGTCCTTTGTATCATAGAATGACAGTCAAGGGTCTCTAACCAGTAGCTTGTGAGCTACTGTAGCTCTCCAGCTACATCTGAGTAGCTCACCTGTGTGCAGCCCAGCTTATTACATTGAACATAGGTAGCTCTCTGTACAGGAAATGTTGGAGACCCCTTGAGTAGACTCCTATAGGGGAATACCTAGATTCACTCTGCCAAACTGAAAGCAGCCACCACTGATCTAATGAGGAATCTCTATAATACAGATTTTGGAAGGACCACGGGCCAGATGTAGGTAAATATATTTTACCGACTCATAAATACCGAATTTTACCGATTCGGTATTTATGAATCGGTAAAATATAAGGAGGGAGAGAATCTGTAAAAGTCGGTATTTACCGATTCGGTAAATACCGACCGGTAATGCCCATTCATTCCTATGGGCTTTGAAGCCCATAGGAATGTATGGGCATTACCGATTCGGTATTTACCGAATCGGTAAATACCCAATTTCACAAGGGTGCAGGGGGTGTCACTTTGACACCCTCTAGCACCCCCAAAACAGGTTTGGGTGCCATGTGGCAGGCATACCTGCCCTAAGGGCAGGTCTGCCTGTCATATGGCACAGGTGTGCATGCACACATGTGCATGCACACCGGAATTGGTATTTTACCATCAAATTGAATTTGATGGTAAAATACCGATTCGGTATTTTACAGATTCTGTAAATTTACCGATCGGTAAATTTACCGATTCTGTAAAAATATGCCCCCTACATCTCAAATTCCATTTACCGGTCGGTAACGGCCGAATTCGGCCGTTACCGACCGGTAAATGCCTACCTACATCTGGCCCCACATTCCTTACCTTTGTGAAGCATGGTGTTGGGTGCTTTGTGATCAAGCTTCCTGTGTAACCTTTTCACAAAATGATTCTTCTATGCATGTGGTCTCTGTTTCCATGGCTGGATAAAGCTTGCTGTTTCATTCTATGCTATATGAATACATTGAGAGCCCTATGTTGTACAAGATAATGTTTACTGTAAAAAATTGGGTTATTAGTTATGAAGAATGTGAGGTCTGCTCAAGCAATAGGTCTATCATTTCCCGTAACTGTTTGTACGGCTTGATTCTCTCAGGGTAGCAAAGCAAAGCAGTCAAAGGCTTACTCAGGGGAAGGAGGTGTGGACTAGTAATCACCATTCACTGGCATGCACTATAACACTCAATAGATGATTGTTAAGTTTGTGCTTTTTCTTTTGAATAGGAAAAGTACATTTATTTTACACAGTCTACTAAGTACTGTGCATTAATTTACAAATATATACATAAGACAGATAGAAATACCTTAGATGACATTATGCCAGGAGAACCAATTTGAAAACTACTCCTGCACAGGTGCATTTCCCTCTTCGCGCATGGTTCTTTTTAGATTGTGCAGTGCTTTAATGGCAAGCATCAGTTTCCCATTGTTCATGGCATTCCCTGGGATGAATGTACTGATCTTGACACAAACCTGTCTCTCCATTGTGGTCATTAAGTCCAGTACATATCGGTATTACATGATCATGAGGCAGATTGCTCGCATTTCTTCTTTGAAGGAATTGAGACCGAGCCAGTGCTGTTCATCATTTTGAGCATCTCCGACTGGATTATTTGTAGCCAGCGGGCATTTACTTTTTTTTGCAGGTATCAACCCCCCTGTCCCCAGCAGTGCTTCCATGAACAGTCTAAATTCTTCGGGAATGTATTTGAATTGTGCCCAGCCAAAATAGTTTGCAGCTCTCCTTTCACAAGCTTGGTGCAGCAAGGTTGTCCTTTTCCTTAATGGCTACTGTTACAAGTCTGATAACTCTTTTCCAGGAATGACCTGGGTTGGCGTGTGCTTGGTGATCAGGAAACACAGTCCCCTCCATCCGTGAACAAGCTGAGTGTCGGAATAGTTGCCGCATTTCCAGTAGTAATCCATCAGCGTGGAGGTGCCCCATAGCTTATCCGGAATATATAAAATCACTTAGCAGTTAGCATTCACGCCCATCAGAACGTTCTTTTCCTCTGAAACATAAGGAATACAGTGTTAATTTCCGTACAATCAGAGGTTGTCCTTTCCCTTTTAACCAAGTGTATCCACCCACCTTGGTGTCCCCCATTTCCTGATATTGGGTGGTAATACCTTTATTCAACCCTCCCACATGCAACCCACTCCCCTTTTTATCCCCGAGCTGGATGGCGCTTGGTGTCCCCCATTTCCTGACATTGGGTGGTAATACCTTTATTCAACCCTCCCACATGCAAGCCACTCCCCTTTTTATCCCCGAGCTGGATGGCGCTACATAGGAATTCAATATCATGGGACCATTTGTTAATTAAGAAGACTACCCCATTTACAGTAAGAGGATCTCTTGGTCCACAGATGGACGCTGGAACAGACGTATTTATACATGAGTTGGGGGTTTGCCACATCCAAAAAACTTCCTACGCATCCTGTCCATCTCGATTTGGATATCAATGGGTTCAGTTAGGAGATATCTTGTTGTGTTGTATGTTGGCCCTTATTCTACAAAAGTAGATCTGAACAAGGCATTTTGCTTTCTCATTGCTACATCTTGGGACAAGTAAAGACTATCTGCGCCTACCACATGTGGGATTCGTGAACAGAGATAACATGACCTGGCTGATGCTTGGGAGCCAGCTGTGGTCATGTGCTGGTACCATGTGTTATGCAAAAGGGTGCTGTGCAGTGCACGTGGGATGCTGGTGTTCTGTTTAGTGTAATTGTAGGTAACGAGTGAGAGATCCCTACACAGGTGCTGTGGTTCCCTTTTAGGGAACTTCTTTTGGCTCTGCAGTTCCTCTGTAGTACTCAAGTGCTGGACTATCCACAACAGGCAGATCATACATAACAATATAGGTATACATAACGTTTGTTGCAAAATTGCAGTTCTGGATAGGGGCTCCTGAGAGTTGTCTAAGCTCCTATGATGGTTGTGTTCCTTCTGACCAGTTCATGAAAGTTTGCAGTTTTTAATTGTAGGGTGATGCCTCCATGGAAGGTTCAACCGCACGATGCAACAGCGCACCTACAGACTTTTCTCCTCCTTGAGGGCCGTAGGTGTTAAGCAGATCCCTCGCTGAGGGCCCTTGTTTTTTTCCTTATTCCATTTGCACAAGTTCAGTAATATTGTGGTGGTTGTTGACAAGTTGGCATTGGTGCACTTTGTTGTCCATGCAGCTGCTGGTTTTTAATAAGAACTTTGCTGACTGTTAATTCAGTTTAGTTACATAAACTCTGTTCTCATTGGTTTTGGAGAACCTGTATTTTACCACAGGGGTGTGATTCTACCCTGCCAGTCATGATCTGGTGAGATTTCTGAAGGGGACCCCTGTTGGATTCGGTTTTCAGTGGTTAGGGTAGTAAGGGTGATTCATAAAAAATAGGATCTGTATCGATAATATTTCTATGTGCCGGTGAGCCCCCATCCCTTTTCCTGATTGGGTGTTTTCAGACCTTATCAAACATTTTTGGCTCTGGGTGGTCAAATCAGTTTTAGGTAGGTTGTGAATAGGTCCCATGAGTTCTAGGGTGACCAACCGTCCGTAAATTTCACGGACAGTCCGTAATTTCGGCCGTCTGTCCGTTGTCCGTGAAGAATTCTTTAACGGACGCCATTTGTCCGTCATTTTAACAGGGCACCGGTTGCCTCACCCTAAAGCCGGCACAGCTTGCCCCCACCTCCCTTCTGAACTCCGACGCTGCATCAAAGCTCAGATACCCCTCAGCATTGGAGAGTCACAGCGGGATGGCAACCCTCACACCCCCAGCCCTTGATGAGCTGTTAAGAGGTGCTTCGAAGGTGACTGAGAGGGAGGGGCTGCAGGTTTAGGAGCAGGGACATCCATTCAGATGCAAACAGCCCTGAATGCTACATGTCTCTGCTATTTAGAGGGGGCTCACACATTCCAATCCTACCCAGGGCCCCAAACATCCTGGACTCGGCCAGATTACACCCCTGATTACACAGAGCCAGCACGTGTTTCTCTCTCGTCACAGAGCTTAATTACTGTCACTAAATTGTAAGCAAACCTCGGTTCTTCAAACATGCAGTCTATAATGTAATACAATAAAGAAATGGCACAATCGCACCCACACTGATTAACAAAGTATAGAGGACAATCAGTTCTCTTAGAGTATCTCCTGTAAGTACTGTACATCACAGTGGGGGATAGCATTTTGAAAGAGAGCCTGTCTTCTCGTTGTCTTGTGCAGGAGAGGGCGAGGAGCCCAAGATGATACTAGAATACTGCATGCCCACCCTGGTGGATCCTGTTCCCTCTCCTGTGATGGCTCCTGCCCTCCCCTCAGTGATGGCTCCTGTCCCCCCCCATGTGGTGGCTCCAGTCCAGCCCCCGCCTGTGATGGCTCCTGTCCCCCCATGTTGTGGCTCCAGTCCACCCCCGCCTGTGATGGCTCTTGTCCCCCCCCTGTGGTGGATCCTGTCCCAGTCCTGGAACGGCCCCTGCAGCGAGGGTGAAGTTCTTGTTGGGCCTCTTCTCAAAAGGGCTCAGCTCAAAATTAATATGGAAAGGTGGGCGAGTAAGTAAGTGATGGGATGGGTGAATGGCTGGATGAATTAGTGAAAGGGTGAATGGATGAATGAAAGATTGAATAAATGGATAATGAGAGAGGATGGATGGATTGATGAGTGAGGGGAAGGATGGAGAGAAAATGTAAATAGCTGGATGTATGGGTAGAAGGGTAGCTGGATGATGGATGAGGGGAAGGATGATGGATGAGGAGAAGGATGGATGGATGGATGGAGGGGAAGGATGGATGGATGGGTGGGTGAAAGGATGGATGGATGGATGATAAGGGGAAGGATGGATGATGAGGGGAAGGATGATGGATGAGGGGAAGGATGATGGATGAGGGGAAGGATGATGGATGGATGGGTGGAGGGGAAGGATGGCTGGATGAGGGGAAGGATACATGGATGGGATGGATAGATGGGTGAGGGGAAGGATGGATGATGGGTGAGGGGAAGTATGGATGAGGGGAAGGATGGATGGATGAGGGGAAGGATGGATGGATGAGGGGAAGGATGGATGGATGGATGAGGGGAAGGATGGATGGATGGATGAGGGGAAGGAAGGATGGATGGATGAGGGGAAGGATGGATGGATGGATGAGGGGATGTATGGAGGGGAAGGATGGATGGATGGGTGGGGGTAAGGATGGATGATGAGGGGATGGATGGATGATGAGGGGAAGGATGGATGATGAGGGGAAGGATGATGGATGAGGAGAAGGATGGATGGATCGATGGATGGAGGGGAAGAATGGATGGACGAGGGGAAGGATAAATGGATGGGATGGATGGATAGATGGATGGGTGAGGGGAAGGATGGATGATGGATGAAAGGATGGATGGATGAGGGGAAGGATGGATGGATGAGGGGAAGGATGGATGGATGAGGGGATGGATGGATGAGGGGAAGGAAGGATGGATGGATGAGGGGAAGGAAGGATGGATGGATGAGGGGATGGATGGATGGATGAGGAGATGGATGGAGGGGAAGGATGGATGATGAGGGGAAGGATGGATGATGAGGGGAAGGATGGATGGATGGATGATGAGGGGATGGATGGATGGATGGATGATGAGGGGGTGGGTGAAAGGATGGATGATGAGGGGAAGGGTGGATGGATGGATGATGAGGGGGTGGGTGAAAGTATGGATGGATGATGAGGGGAAGGATGGATGGATGATGAGGGGAAGGATGGATGGATGATGAGGGGAAGGATGGATGGATGATGAGGGGAAGGACGGATGGATGATGGGTGGGTGAAAGGATGGATGGATGGATGGAGAGTGGGTGAAAGGATGGATGGATGGATGATGAGTGGGTGGGTGGGTGAAAGGATGGATGGATGATGAGTGGGTGGGTGAAAGGATGGATGGATGGATGGATGAGTGGGTGGGTGGATGGTGGGTGGGTGAAAGGATGGATGAGTGGATTGGATGGTGGGTGAAAGGATGGATGGGTGGGTGGGTGGATGGTTGGGTGGATGATGGGTGGGTAGGTGGATGAGTGAAATGATGGATGGATTGATGGATTGATAAGTGAAAGGGTGAATGAATGGACGTATGAGTGAAAGGGTGGATGTAAGGATGGATGAGTGAGTGAAAGGGAGGGTAGATGGACAAAAGGATGAATAGATGTGTGAAGGAGTGAAATGATGGATGAGTGATAGGGTCAATGGATGGATTCATGAGTGGATGAGTAGATGGATGGATGGATGGGTGGGTGGGTGGGTGGATGGATGGATGGATGGAAGGAAGGATGGCTAAGTGAAAAGGTCGATGGAGAGAGAAAGGGAGGATGGATGGATGACTAAAAGAGTGGATGGGCGGAAGGATTAGTAAGTGAAAGGATTGCTGGATTGGTGAAAGGGTTAATGGCTGAATGGATGAGTGAATGGATGGATGGGATGAAGAGTGGATGGAAAAGTGTACAGATGGATAGGGTGAAAGGGTGGATGGATAATGGAGGATGAGTGAAAGGATGGATGAGGGGATGGATGAAGGGATGGATGAGTGAAATGATAGATGGAAGGATACATGATGGATAGGTTTGCAAATGGTTGAATATGTTTGGAAATGGCTGGGCTTACTTATATACTATTGGGCGACCTCTGATGTGTCTGTAAAAACGTACCTATTGTCCTGAAGTTTTGTCCTGAATTTTGACCTCCTGTCCTGAATTTGTGTCCTGAATTTTGACCCTTTGTCCTGAATTTTTACACTCACCGTCCTGAATTTGCACCAATGCCAGTTGGTCACCCTAATGAGTTCAGGGATGAATGTATTTATGGCTTTATCCGGGGCTCCATGGATGTCACTAGTTTTTACATAAACACCTTGCCCAGTGTGTGCATAAGATCATGGCTGCTGTGTGGCCCCTTCCCAAGACTATTTTTTCTGCTGGGGCTTCCTGTTTTGAAATTACACACAGTTGTGTTTGCTGTGAGCTATGTTTTTCAGTCCTTGTATGTCCGCTACAAATGTGCGGAAATGCGAGAGTAGGGAGCATATTACTGTTTGGCATTGTTGGTGCTTGCAACGTGCCCTGGAAACATGTTTTTATGTTTGTGCATCTCCCTGTTCCTGGCACATGGTGTGCTACTTGGCCCTCCCTTGAGGCATCAGATACCTTGCTTTGGCTGAGCTTGACCCCGTTTTTTATCTGGAATCTTCTTTTTGAGTTAATTTTAGGTGTTTTTCTTTTAGTTTGGACATTTTGTTCAGTCGCATCATTCATTGTTTTCCTTGCCCCACGGGAAAAGGGTCAGAGGCTGCTCTGTGGCCCGTTTTCCTCATCTACGCTCCCATGAGGACAGAAGTCAGGGCTGGATTGTACCTGCAAGGTTGGAACAGCAAGAGTAGACTATGCTTGGGATAGAGATGGGCCTGGAAGAGGTTCACCCTGTGCCCTATCAGGAGCAGGGGTAGAGGCTTGAACGCCTGTATCCCTAGCACCTTCATCTCCCTCGGACCCCACCCCGCTCTCTATCAGCATTTTTGGTGGGCTTACTGTCCTTAGCTTTTGGCTGGATCCTCTACAGTCACTGATTGCCTAACAAAATTGGCCCTCGTCTTGCTGATCTTAGGAAGGGTTAAATGTAGGGTGACCAGATTTTGAAAGCCAAAAACCAAGCCATTTTGCCCCCAAAAAATTGAACAAGTACTAATTCAACATAATCCAAAGGGCACAGAATGAAAGCACTCATCAATATAAAAACCCAGACAGGGCACTAGGGAAATAAATAAATCCATGTGTTATAATAATATCATACATGTTATTTAAATAGCTACCTGATAAGGGCTGCTAGCTAGCACTGTTTGGTAACACACAAAATTGTGGCTTCGCTGTTTGCAGTGGAAGCTCACTGAAATCCATAGCCTGACCCAAAATTGCTAAAATCTCCTGGGACAGCTTACGAAAAACCGCAAATGTCTCGGCAAATACAGGATGTCTGGTGACCCTAGTGAAAGGTTGAGTGAACACCCTAACTGGAGTCTCGTACTAGTCATCATGCTGAGGCCTCTTAGCTTATTTACTATCATTTGTAGGGGCTGTGTAGTTTAAGAGCCTTATCATCCGAAGCACAATAAGAACATTGTTCCCGTCACCAAGAATGGCTTTGTTTAGAAGTGAAAGGGAGGTCTTCATTGATTCAGAGGCGTCTAGAGTATTTGGGGGCGCTATCAGGACTACACGCCATGAAGGAAACGTTAAGCCTGGACATGATGCCCAAGAATGGGTCCTTCTGGCTTGGTGATTGGAATGCGTTCCTTTAGACTTTGTTTGTGTGAACTAGGTGTCTGTTTTTTAAACCACTTTTGAGATGTTGTCCTGCCCCCGCATTGGACTGTCCTGCCCCTGGGATGTGGCCAGTAAACCCCACCCTGGGGCATCAGAAGCAGAGTGATGCCTTAGTGTCAGAGGCACCTTAGGCAACCTTATTATTCTGTGCTGACGTAGGATGACCATGTTGGTAGTGTGGATGCCCAATCAACACAGCCCCCAGCAGCCCTGAATACCTCCATGCAAGTAAAATCTTTTGGACCCCAATGCTGTCTGTTAGTCCTTTATGATCCGGTACAATTTTTAGCGGGGGTTAGAGGATTGCCGGTTGTAGGTGAACCGCTGGGGATTAAGTCGCTGAGATAATTATTACCTGTCTTTGTTTAATTGGGGGTCTGTGTTACTGTTAATTTCGGGTCTTTCGTTGGATAAATGTGCTTCCTCCCCACACTGTTACCTCTCATTGCTGGGGTTGTGGCCCGGGAACCTGTTATTCTGGATTCTCTATCTGTGCTTGTTGCTGCCACACACTCTTCCACTTACTCAATCCCTGCTGCGGTTGTGTGGCGAATGGTAGACCTCTCTGGAATGAATGTCAGATATGGTCTGATTACCCGGTCCTTGGTACTGAGGAAGGACGTTAACCATATCCTGACGTGTAGGGTTTTGTGGCTGCTGGCCCATATTTTCTAACCTCTGCTGCTTTTGCTGCTCATGGTATGCATTTGTCAGGCATGCCTCTACCAGATGACCCCGCCCACAGCAATAATAGCACTCTCTAATGTCTGGTTGCAGCCAGTCTCCCTGGCCTCCAATACCATAACCTGTTAATGTTCCTGGACTACCTGTTTGGAAACCTTTAACGTTTTGCGGTGGAACCGCCATTGCAAATGGCAAACCGATGCTCCCTCAAGGGAAGTCTTTTTCAGCTTATGCTACACTAATTTTGCTGTGTCTCTTTGGTTCTGCTCCTGCTATTCTCGCTTTTTCTTACAGTAGTGGAGCATGTGAGCTTATATTTCATGCCACAGTTTGGTATGTAAACCAACTACGCTGTCCAGCCCGCTCAAAATATTTTACAAAAATGTGATTTGAAGGGCCTTGTTGGGCCATGGCTGTCTGTTTTCCTGTCTCCATCTTTCCCTCATTCTATTTTTTGGAAATTGTTTATGATTTCCTGTGGCTTTATGGTCGCAGCGATTGGCACTCCTATATTTGTGCAGTCAAGGAATATTTCTCTCAGGGCGCTCCATATCCGGTGCCTCTACGTAATAAATGCGGTCCATCATGCTGGGTATTTGTTAGTGTGATTTCTGGAATGCAAGCTTGAGTGAACACTGTGTTTGTCTGCTCCTCAAATAGGCTGCTTAGCAGGCTCCTAATGTCACCTAGCGCTAGCTTGATACGTGCATGTTTTGTTACTCGAAGCATGTAATCCACTTTCCTGCCCCATCCAGCAATGACAGTAACTTTATTCTCAACCCCTCTTTATCCATCCGGGCCCATGGCACACATATAATCCTTGCTGCACTCTTCTGCAATAACTGCTGCATTCTCATTCAAGGTGACTCTGTGGGTTTCTTCTCGACATAACACGCCAATTTTGCAAGGCATTGCTGCTTGTAGAGGAAGATCCAGTGGAGTTTCCTCCTTCGCGCCTGATGCAATCCTCCACTACTGCCATGTCCTCAGGCTCAAACAATTCTTCTCTCTCATATTGGTCCTTCTCCTCAGTCCAATCTGCTAATCGGCTGCAACACGGGTAAACAAAAGTCTTGCCTTCCTTTTTTGCCATTATCTCCCTCTGGGTTTACTTATCATTATCGTGCCCCCATGCGGAGCACAACATATCTCGTTGCTTCTTCTCTCATGTTTACACACAGGGCCAGTTTGTTTTTCCTGCATTTCGGGTGGGAAAGTACAGGCTGCTTTGTTCCCCTATTTTTTGGTCAGCCTTTGTCGACCAGACAGTGTGACTCTGAGGCCTGCTAGTAGCCTTTCATCTACCTCTGATCCTTCCCAGCTTTGTGCCCTGTACCTGGCCCGCTTCTCTCGTAAGAGCACACTGCCCAGTTCTCTTGCTCTAACTCCTGGTTGCAAGCAAATCTCTCGCCCAAGCGTCAGCTTATGCCTTTCTTCCTCCTACCTAATGGCCTGTCTCTTTTGCTATGAGTTACATGCAGCTTTTGTTAGCCTGGCTTCACCTTCCAATTCACACTCCATCTGGTCCTCAGCTAAATGGTAAATACCTGTAGCCCCACCCACGTCATTGGTTCCAGAGGGGCTAGAGCTCCCTTCTTTTCTCGAGCTTTCTGAGTCGCTATCGAGAACCAACACAAACTTCCCCGAGACTCGTTTATGCTCGTCTGAACCAGTGGGAATGTGTGGTTTACTTGCCTTTGAGTTGTCACGTGTTGAGCATTGTGGACCGGGAGTCGAGCTTTTGGGGACTATCCCTAAAAACTCCGGGTGCGCTGGAGACTTCTGGGCTCATATGCTTTGGATTTCTCTGGTTTAGAACTTATCCTTATTCAGTAGGGGGCTAGTTAGTTGGCTTCTACTATTGCTGGGTTTGAATATCCCACTGCAGGTGAGCTGGTATGAGTAAATCCATCCTTGCATATGGTGGTGGTAGGGACCGACACCTTACTTGCTATTGTCATGGTGGAGCTATCAGTTTTATCTTCTTCAAAGATGGCCCATAATTCCAACATTGGCTCTCGTTTGCCTTTCTTTTGTCCTGCATAGTTAGTCTTTATATGTGCTTTAGTTTATTCAATTATAATGGTGTCTAATGCTCCCTCCTTAGGCCAGGGAAATGCGTGTGCCTTTGTGTGTGAATGGCGCTCTTGGCATATTGTAATAATTCTCTTTATCTGTTAGGGAACCTAGTTTTCATATGCTTCAATGGGAATCCATGGAAATGTTAGTAATTTGGATAAATACAACTCAAATGACGTTTTTTTGATTTGTTTGCCTTATCGTGGGGCATTTGTACGTGGTGCACTCTTACAAATTATGTACTAGGAGCTCAGCATCTTTTACAATTTTTGCATCAAATAATTCTACTGAAAACTTTTAAAAACACGATAAAAATGCCTATGTTGTATTACAACGTAGGGCAAATATGCAATATGTTGGAATAGCATCTGCACAATGTCATCTTTTACACAATACATATTGCAGTTAACATTCAATAAAACATCACACATAATATTTTGTAAAATATTTCTTTATAAACGTTTTGAAAACCATAAAGGAGATAACATTCGGCAGAGAGTTTAGTAGTGTACAATACCGGCATTAATACTTGTTTTTTACCTATGAAAGGAATATTACAGTATACAGTGTTAATACCCTATATATTGCTTTACCATCTGTATATCTACATGAAAACACTAAAACAAAAATTGCCAGTATTCGAGTCTACCTGCAAGAAATGCTCAGAACATATACCACGTAGAGTTAATATCTGTATGACCTCAATGGAATGCTGTATACTGCCAGGGATTATGTGCATTGTGGAAGAGGAACTTGATGAGCACAGAAACATTAGGGAGGACTAGTGCCAGTGAGGGTAGAGGGAGGTGTGGGATGGAGGTTCCACCACCAACAAAGTGTGGCCTAGGCAATCTACACATCTCCACAGTTTGTGTGAGCCCCAATCTGTTCTGCCATTCAGGGACGATCACCCATTAGTCGAGCCTCAATCACTTCCAGATACGCCTTCCAATCTGGAGGATTGGGTGTTATCGAGTGTTCTGACACGGCATTATTCAATATCTCCAGTTCAGCTACAATACCACTACATAAGTCGGTAAGCCACAATTGGATGAGAGGTGCTACTGGTGACTTCCAGCTCCTGGCTATCCTACATTTGGCTACCATGAGTGCCAGGTCTAAAAACAATTGCGATTCCTTAACATTACCTAATAGCGATTCAGTAAATAGCAAATCGCTATTAAGTGATGTGACTCAATTCAATCCTATGGGCCTATAGGCCCATAGGAATGAATTATATTGCATTCGCTAGCTGCGATTACCGAATTGGTAATTGCAAATAGGCAATGCAAAGCCAAGGCTGCCATGGGGCCTAAGGCCCCCCTTGATGCACCCTGAGAAAAATGCAAGTGTGCACATGTAAAGCACAAACATGCAAGGGCAAGTGTGTGCTTCATGGCACTTTGAAAAATGCATTTGTGTGCATTTTTCAAAGTATGCACATTTGACCATCGATCGCAAAATGGCTTGATGCATGTGCCCCATAGAGATGTATTTCGGCACCCCTAGACACTGCACCCACTGCTTGTCAGTGAACATTGTAGAAAGCTTTCCATCCCAATAAGAGCAGAGTGCAGTAAGGGGGACATCCCTGCCCCTGCGTATAGAATTATATAACACTGAATTAGCACGACATCCAGTCCTGTGTGTAAGTATAATTTGGAGGAGTCTAGATGTTTCGGGTTCATCATGTGTCTTACCCAGACTTTATGTAAGTGTCGAATAAGCGTAGCATACAAGAGGAAGGAGCCCAATGGTACCCCAAAATCATCCATCAGGTTCTCAAATGTGCAAAGAATCTTGCCAGAGAACAGGTCTCCCCAGGACGTAAGGCCAGTGTTGATCCAGGCGGTTGCTTCTGGCTTAGAACCTAGGTCCATACAACCAGGAATCACCCAACGGGGTATCTCCAGGGCATAACGGGGAAAGGGCCACTTCTTGTGCAGGTAAGCAGTCCAACAAGAACATGCCATGGACATAAGGATGATCCAAACCTTCATCTGGATTGCACACTCTTAGCCAAATAGCCATTTATACACCATAGTGTAGTCCTAGTCCCCCAGTATCCCACTTCAGCCTCATTTTGTCAGCTAACAAACGAATTGGCCATTGTATGTGCGCGCCCGCATAATCATTTTCAGAATTGGGGACACCTAAGCCTCCCTCCGCTGGGCGGAGAGGTTCATATAATTTCACTCACTTTCTACCTATACCCTAATGCAACTAGAAATGCCCTAAGGTCTTGAAAAAAAATCTGGGGGATTAGAATGTGGAGAGCGGCAAAAAATATTACAATCTTGGTAGCACCAACATCTTTGAGATAGCTATGCAGCCCATGCGGAAAGCGGTTTCTCAGTCCAGAATGATGAAGAGGACCTGGCATTGGTCACTGCCCTAACCAAATTACCATCCAACAGATCTTTTGGCAAGTGATATATCCAGACTCCCAGATATTTGAAAGGATCACAAGAGCTAAAGGGTGGGGTGATCGGGAGCGCGCTCCTTTGAACGGGAGACTAAAAGGTCATTTGGAATAGTTGGGATTTGTCCCAGCTCACCTTCAAGCCTGATGCAGGGCTGAACCATTCCAACAATACCCTACGATCCGGGAGCATCACTGCAGACATTGATATTATATGCCAATGGTTATTGGCTTTTATCCCCCAACTTGAAGCATGTTGTCTAAGCGTGCAAGTGAGTGACTCCATCACCAGTGCAAAGATAATCAGGGATAGGGGGCAAACTTGTTGGGTGCCCCACTTTATGTTGAAGGGCTCACAGATGATATTTTACATTTTTACCCGCACCACTTGTTAGTTATATCTCCATTTGAGGAACCTGGGGCCCATCCAAAACATAATAAGCACCTCTGACAAGTAATACCATCCCAGGGTGTCAAAAGCCTTCTCAATGTTGAGAGGGGAGACCCAAGGGTATGCATCCATCTCATGCACCCAGTCCATCAACATAAAGAGTCTGCAAAGATTTAGGAAAGCTTTCCTGCTGGGTATGAACCCATTCTGGTTATGATGCACAGTTTGTACTAATGAGATCAATCTGTTGGCCAGTAGCCTTCCAAATATCGTATAGTCTGAATTCAGAAGAGATAGTGGACGATAGGGCCCCAAAAGTAATGGGTCCCTGTCTGGTTTAGGCAAGAGCACCAGCACCGCTTCTTGAAGGGAAGGGGGCAACTCTCCTTTATCATATGCCTTGGTATAAATATAATGCAGGCTGGTAACCAATTGCGCACTGTAGGTAGAGTGAACTTCCAAAGGCCAGCCGTCCGTTCCAGGTGTCCTGCCCCGTGCCACCTGCTTAATGGCATCGGTTATGATAATGGGGGATCCAAACTACTCCTACTGCGAAGGCTGAATGTGGGTGAGAGGGATTCCCTCTAAAACCGACTGAACTGCAGCTGGATCTTCCCCTTGTGGGACTTTGTACAAGTAAGCATAATATGTGTAAAAAGCAGTGTTAATGCCTTTTTGTGTATTATTGATATGCCCGTACCGTCCCTTATAACCACGATCGGGATCCTGGGCGAGTCCAAAAGTAGCAGCCACGCCAGCTGTCTCCCAGCCTATTCTCCCTCTGGGTGTTGTCTAGTCAAGCGCTCCCTATGATCAAGGGCTCCCTGGTGGTGTCCGCTGCTGATCTGCCAGCAGCACCATATTGGCACTTCGACAAGCTGAGTGGGGCCTGAAAGTGACACACAGACATCACCTGGGGACCCCCCTCCTTGTTGTTGTTTTCAGTAGAAACAATGTGGCTATACCTGATATCTCACCATCTATCACGGTTGATCAAAGAGTTCTTGTTTTGGGGTTCAGGAGACTGAGTTAATGGGTGGGGGTGGGAGGCAACATACCTCTTGGACTCCCCCATTGAGTAGATTTATGATTGGTTGCTCGATGTTTCACTTAAGGGAGTCTGTGTGGGGTGGGGAGGGAGGCGTGGGTGCATAGTCAATGTAGGGATTTCATGTTATCGTTCTCGTAGGGGTTGTTTTATTTTCCCAGATTGCTACCTTCTCAGAGGCAATTTCTTACCTCTGTGCCGACGGCATACATGTGGGCTACTGCCTCATCAATGGACTTGACCCAGGGACTTGATAGGCGCCCACACCCAAAGTCCTTGATGAGACCGTCCCGGGGCTCATACTGTCTTTCCCTTACACCCTACAATAGACATGAATGCAAAGCCATTAGAGGAGGGCAACTTCTCTTTCCTATCTTGGAACGTTAATGTCCTGGGAGATAACACTACAAGAGACATGCAAACTAAGCCACTAGAGGAGGGCAACTACTCTTTCCTATCTTGGAACGTTAGCATCCTGAGAGATAATATCAAGAGAGGACTAGGCACACAATATATAAAGAGACTTCAACCATCAGTGGTATTTTTGCAAGAAATGCACCTCAAAGGAACACAATATAAGTTTTAAAATTGGGGAGCATACCATACGGTGGCACATGCTGGCTACATGTCTGGATAAATAGGGGTTGCCATTATAGTCCGTAACCAAAAGCTGAATTGACCCACTGGGCAGATACGTCGGGGTAAAGGCTCTGTGGGGACATTATGCTAATTAGTGCATGTGTACCTCCTAGACTACAAACCCCCACCTTATGATAAATATCACATATTCCCCTAGAGGCAGGCTCCTCCCTTCATCTAATAGGTAGGGATTTTAACAATGTTATAGATCCAACTCTGGTCACATCGGGTCCCACTTCACTACACACCCGCCCAACCCCTCTTGCCAATTTCACAACTGCCATGCGACTAACAGATCTGTGGAGGCAGGTCCTACCCCTACTTCTCTTGAGTCCATCATGTTTTCTCCAACCCAAACTATATCCCGGTGCCTGCAAGAGAGGCACAGGAGGGGCAGGAGGCGACCACTCGCCCCTGATACTGTGAATGGGTGGAAGTGGGAAATCCGGTGCTTCCTGGAAACTAAATGCCTGGGACTTGAGGTAAGCTTCAAGTAGTGGTGAACGAAGCCGCAAGATTAATATTTAAGCTTCCAAGACGGTCACATGCTGCACCATTTCTGCAACAATTGCATTGGCACCCAGTCAAACAGAGGATCAGGGTCAAGGGCTTATTTATTGCACATAAGACCCTGTATGATATGGTACCAGCTTATATTAAGGACAGTCTAAGGAGATATGTAGCGGGACGAAGTCTACGTTTGTCCGAGGCAAACTTGTTGACCTGCTTACGGTTTGACAACTCAACTATGGGTAGATGGACTTCTGCAGGCCAATTACCTCAGTTGTGGAACATATTGCTGGAACGTTTGTGAAGGGAAACTATTCTCCTTCCATTTTGGAAGAAATTGAAAACGTTTTTGTTCAAGCAGGCCTTTGAACAAGACAACGTTTAATCAAATGGGTTTTTGTGACAGGTAATAACTGGTGCTAAGCTGTTAACTTGTACATAAGTGCTAGGAGACCAATGGTAATTTGCTGCTATATTAGTGCCATTTAATATGACATAACATATGATGCCATAGAAAAAGCCAGTAGATTATTAGCCTGGCTGGTGAAAAAACAGCTTGGAGCCAGATGGGTACATCGGGTGACTAGACCTAGTGGGGAGGTGGTTGATTCAGAAATTGACATTGCCGAAACCTTTGCAAGGTATTATGAAGAGCTACACATGTATATGCCCTTAAACTCCCAGATAGTGGAATATATAGACTTTATTGGAATGCCAAGGTTAGATGCTGAGGCCCCTGATGCCTTAGAGACAGAAATAACCCTGATAGACATACAAAAAGCAAAAAGCAATAGCCCGTCTCAATACAAAACCCCTGGGCTCAATGAGATCCCTGCTGAATTCTATAGGAAATACGCTGATCTCCTGGGACCCCAGCTCCTAGCTATGTTCCCAAAGGCCAACCAGATCGACACTCTTTCTTCTGACCTTCAGAAGGTGACTATAGTTGTTATCTATAAAGATGGCAAGCCTGGGGACCAATGAGGATTGTAGCGCCCAATTTCCCTACTATGATTAGAGGTTAAAATACTGGTGACGATCCTAGCTACCAGGTTAATAGACACTATGGGGTCCATTAGGATGACGGGCAGGCAAAGTCCGCCCGTCATCCTTCCGGTGCTTGGGACCACCCGCCATAAGGGCGGGGGTCCCGTCCTACAGATAAGGATGCGCCCGCCACAGTGGCGGGCGCTTCCCGCCATAATGCTAAAAATGCACGTTGTGCATTTCAATGCACAACATGACAGGCACCACAAGGTGCCTGTCATGTTGTGCATTGAAATGCAGGGAGGTACCATAGGTACCCCCCATGTGCACCTCCTACACACCTGGAGTCCCTGGGGGCCCACAACGGGCCCCCGCAGGGGGACTCTGCATGCCTTTCCATGGCGGCATTGCCGCCACGGAAAGCCATTGAAAAATGCCCATCATAATATAGCTGGCGGTGTCTGATAGACATCGCCACCATATTATTCCTTTTCTGCACCGGCCGCAAGGCGACCGGGCGGAAAAGCGGCGGACGGTCTTTCCGTCCCCCGAGGTCCTCCCGCCATACTAATATGGCGGGGGGGGAAAACGAATGTGGATGTCGAGCGGATTGCCCCCGCCAGGGTGGCGGTGGCTACCGCCAGCCTGGCGGGGGCAGTCCGCCTGACATCATAATGGGCCCCTACAACACCACTTGTCCACGTGGATCAATCAGGCTTTGTACCTGGCAGATCAACTCACAACAATCTGAGATGTGCCCACAATTGGATCAGCAAAGTACTGGGGGATTCAGATCTATTTGTCTTACTAGAACTAGATGCAGAGAAGACATTTGATGCCATGCATTGACCCTTTCTAGAGCTTTCTTTAGTAAAATTTGGCTTTGGCCCTAATTTAAGAAATTGCCCAAAACTACTATACCAGGAACCAAAGGCATCTGTGAGGGTGAACTGAGTGATGTTCTTCGAATTTGCCATAGGCCGAGGGATGCGGGAGGGATGTGCCCTCTCTTCCCTACTCTTTGCCCTCACAATATAATTACTGGCATGCACAATCTGCAAGCACCCTGGTATTCATGGGTTTAGTATATTGGGTGGGGAATACCTAAAGGGGGAAAAATATCCATTTATTCTGATGACGTTCTTCTTCAAGTGAGTCAACATTTATCTTCTCTTCCCCTGCAATTTGAAGTGCTGGATGAATATGGAAGTTACGCTGGATATCGGGTGAACTGGAGTAAGTCACTCCTGTACTTTCTGCAAGGTGCCGACCTAGGCCACCCCCTCCCTCAGCAATTGATATGCACCACTCTAGGATTTAAGTACCTGGGCATATTCCTGACTCTCAACAAAGAAACCTGCCACAAACTTAACCTAGAGAGGGTTGTGCGCAATTGCGCAGAGGACATGGGCAGATGGAAGGGGCTCTCCCTTACATTACTGGGTAGAGCCCCGATGGTCAAGTTGATAGTGCTACCCAAGCAGCTATATGCCCTTCATCATACGTATTATCCGATTCCCCAGGATATTTTCATGGGGATAGAGGGGGACTTCTGTACATTTTTGTGGAATGGTAAACACCCGAGATTTGCCTTGACCACACTCCAGCGTTAGCCATACAATTGTGGCATCTCCCTACTTAATATTCGGTGATGTTACAGGGCCTTCCATCTCATTAACATCAATGACTGGCTTTATTCCCCCAGATCATTCCACTTTTAGCCTAGAACACTCCCATTGCACCCACTGATCCTGCCTTCATTACCTATATGTAGGTCAGGGGGTTAGTGCCTCCTCCCTGCCACCAAGGTGTCAATAGACAGCTGGACCAGACCTACAGAAGCTTAGGGATCGTACGGTAGGCCCGCCAGGGAAACACCCCTGTGGGAAGGTAAATGCTTAGCATAGCTTGGTAAACTGAAAGGTTTCAGGGCGTGGGATCTAATTGGGCTCACCAAATAGGAAATTTGCTGGAAGGGGGCGACCTTATGACGTTTGACTCATTAAAGTGTGAATAAAGCATGCATGACATCCAATTTTTGAAATATGTGCAGCTCAGGCATGCATGGTTAGCTGAGGGGTTCCCTGGGGAGGAAATCCAGGAATTTGCCCCGCCTGAGTGAAGGCTTCCTATAGAGGGCTTGGTGAGGGGAACGATCTTCTCTGCATATCAAACTGTCCTCAATAAAAAACCTGATAAGCTGAAAGTCCTAAGGGGGAAATGGGAGATAGACTTTGTGGAAATGGTAGATATTGACTAGGATGCAGCACTGATGCATCCCCGTGAAGTAAAAGTAAAGGCACAGATTCAGCTGATTCAGTTTAAAGTCCTGAATAGAGTCTACTAGGATAGACGACGGCTTCATGCATGGGAGGGCACCTGATCCCTCCTGCTTACGCTGTGCTGACAATGAGTGGTCCTTCTTCCATACAGTCTGGAGTTGCCCCAGAACCCAAATACTCTGGAGAGCCATCATGAGGGAACTCTCTGCTATAATTGACTCACCCCTCCCTATGAACCCTAGGTTTATTGCTCTTCGGATTCCCTGTGATATTGACTTGCTACAACCCAGCTGTTATTCTGTAACCTTGCTGTGATAGTGGCTATAAGGGATCAGCAGAGAGCTTACTGCTCAGGAATGTAGAAATACTATGGACATATACAAGATAGTGACTAATCTCAATAGTGGCTGCCCCAGAAAGTTCCATAAAATATGTGGTAAAAGGGTGTCCTGCTATTCTCTGAAAGATCTGTTATAGGGGGAGGTGTGTGAGTGAGATGAGACCGTGGCGTGATTGTTATGCTACCCATAGTGTTGTGTTTTTCTGTCGCAGAATATCTTTACACTAAATTGCTGCCCAGACTTGATTGTGTATGTGGAGTGGGGGGTTTGCTGGGAATTATATGTGGCATTTGTTTATCATTGATCACATTGTGGCAGACTCCTAGGGGTGGATTAACTATATATCAATCATGTGTCATTGTTGACTTACTACTATCAAGGCAAAATTCTATAAAAAAAAAATATATTGTTTTAACTTCTCAAAATGCATTGTGAGGACCTATTGAACTTCTGCGGTCCCCCACAGTCTCTTTTTAATGTTGGTGGGGCCCCTGCCATCCCAAGGCCACCATAAGCAACATAAATGCATTTATTTTCTGCTGTGCTGCCTCTTGTGGCTTCTTTTTGTTTCCTTTCTCTTTTTCGTTGGGGTGCCTTGTTCCACTCAGGACACCCTCAAGATAAGGGATGTAGTGGCGTCATGTGAGGAACCCAAAGGCCCCTGCAACGACAGCTTGATCCCTCGCACTCGACCTCCTACTTACGATGTGCTGACATCAAGGGCTCCTTCTTCAATACAATCTGGAGTAGTCCAAAACTCTCTGCAATAATTGACTTTCTCCTCCCTATGGACTCTAGGTTTAATGTTCTTGGGATGCCCTGTGATAAAGACTTGCCACACTCCCATCTGTCATCCCCCCACGGCTCAAGAATGGAGAAATCCTATGGAAATGTACATGATAGCTGAGCGGGTGACTTATCTTAATAGGGGCTTCCCTGGAAATTTCCATTAAATATGGGGTAAATGGATTTCCTACTAGTCTCTGGAAGATCTGATACAGGCGGTTGAACGTGAAAGAGACAAGACAGTGGAGTGATTGTTATGCTACCCATAGTGTTGTGCGCATCTATCACAGAATATCTTTACACTAAATTGCTTGCCCAGACGTTATTGCTATTGGTGTAGGGGAGGTTCAGGTTCAGGTTTGCTGGGGGCTATATATTGCATTGTTCATCATTTATTACACCGTGGCAGGCTTCTAGGGGTGGATTGAAAAATATATCAATACTGTGTCATTGTTGAATTACTACTACAATAGCAAAATTCAATAAAAAATAATCAACAAAATAAACTCCGCAAAATGCCTTGGGGGACCTGCTGAACTCCTGCGGCCCCACACTTTCCTTTAATGTTGATGGGGCCCCTGCCATCCCAGGGTCAACACAAGCAGCAGAAAATGCATTTCTTTGCAGCTGCACTGCTTCACGCGTCTTCTTTTAGTTTGCTTTTTCTTTCCCGTCTGGGGTGACTTGTCCCCCTGAGGGCACCCTCAAGATAAGGGATATGGTGGGGTATGTGTGTGGAGCAGCTGCTCCAGGTAAGAGCGGTGGGGCCGGCTGGGAGGGATTTCGAGAGACGACCACAAGGGAAAATTAATTATTTATTTAATTTTCCCTTGTGGTCAGGCGGCACTCGTTTTGAGGCGGTGGCTGCGCCCCCTTACTTGCGGCCTACACGGGCGCAAGAATCGGCACAACCCCCTCAACCCCCCATTACCTGCTGCAGGCGACAAACACAGGGGCCGCCACGGACAGCCCATGGCCCAGCTTCGCCACTGTGTTTACGACTGCCTGCACAGGGTTTGTATCATAATTGGGCTGTCGGGTCCACCAACTCCTTATTGGACGGTCTCAAGCCCAAAACGATGGTGTCAGACACAGTATTCTGTCAAAATAATGAGTTGGAAATGTCGGCATAAACAAATATCGAGTTTTAAATATTGTGACCTAGAAATATCAACAACAAGAATATCATGGTCAAGAATATCAAATTTAAGGTATGAAATATCGATTTAAAAAATGTAGACGTCATTAATATCGTTTGCAAAAATATAATTGTTTAAATGATCAATGTTTTAATTAGTCTTTTGTACTTTAGTATATATTTTAAATGTATGTGATGTATTCTTTTATAGAAGTATTGTTTATGTTTTTTAATTTATGTGTTAAATTTTTAGTAGATATTAATTTCATTTTAATTACATTTTGCGTTTTTTAGTTCCATAGCAGGTTGTGGGTTTATAGATGAACAGGATGGAAAGTAATTTAGGAGGTGCTTACGATGGCGAAGGCCTGCCACTGCCAGCCGTGTGGTGGCGGGCCCTGCCAAATTACGATGGTGAGGGGAATCGTGTCAGGTCCGCGGCGGTTGCAAAGACCACCCGCCACGCTTCTGCCACAGGCAATCGTACCGATTCCCTTGAGGAGCGGTCAGCATCTTCAAAATGGTGGCGGTGCCTGCCAGATTACGATGCTGGCCACAGCCAACCTTTCCGTGGTGGGTAAACCGCCATTGAAAGGCTGGCGGAGAATGCTTTCAGGGGCCCGTTGTGGGCCCCCCTTGTGTTGGGGGGAGGTGGAGGTGCACTGAGGGTACATTTCCATGCAGTAAGTGGCAGGCACTGTGTGGTGCCTGCCACGTAGTGCAGGGAAATGCACTGGTGCCTGTCGCATAATGATTCTATGGGCTTGACTGACGCCACACAGGCGGGCGGTCCCATTCACCACAACAAGTCCACCCGCCATTGCAATGACCCCTTAATTATAAAAAAATAATTAATAATTATAATTATAATTATTATTAATTATATTTAATTCATTGAAATGTTATGATGTTAATTGTCTTTGAATTTTTGGGGGGTATTATTTTAAGTATGGGTTGTAAGGGTTATGGGGGTATAAGTGGGGAAGTAATTATTTGTAATTAATTATTAATTAGTTGTTAATTAATAATAATTCATTAATTATGGTAATTGTATTATTAATTTTAGGTGTGGGTTGTGGGGTTTATAGGGGTAAAGGGTGGGACGTATTTATTTTTAATAAAGTAATAATTAGTTGATAATTAATAATACATATTTAATTGTATTAATTTTCTAATTATATTTTTTGAGGGTTTAGGTGTTGGTTTATAAGGTGTAAAGGTTGGAAAGTTATTTAATTTTAGTTAATTAATAATAAGGGTGGTTTAAATTAACTTTATAATTAGTTGTTAAATACTATTAGTTATTTAATTGTTAATAACTTCTGATTGTCTAATTACTATTTATACAGTTTAATTTTAGGTGTGGGATGTGGGGATTATAGGGGAAAGGGTGGAAAGTTAAATAATTCTTACTTGTTTTAATTTGTTTTTTTAATTAATATTTGTTTATTTGAAAATCAAATATTTTAATTATGCAAATATATTTTTTTATTTTAGCGTTGTGAGTTGTGTGGTGTTATAGGGTAGGAAGTAAATAAATTAAATGTATGCAATAATTATTATTTTTAATAAATAATTTGTAAATAAAATATTTATTTGTTTGCCATTTTTTATTTTTATTTTTTTGATATAATATATGTAGGCCTTTGTGATATGGATTTAACATTGGAGTATGTTTTTTTTTATTTCTAACATAAAATATATTTTTATTTGAATTTTTAACATAGCTTTATTTTCTTCGTTTGCTTTTATACAAAGAAATATTTTTATTTTCATTGTTTATAATTTTGAACTGACTGGAGTGTGAATAGTACATTTTACCCCTCCGCATCCAACACTTTTCCTATAGATGACCTGACTCGAGTGCGAATAGTAAATTGTATCCCTCCGTTATCCAACATTTTCTCTACTGTTGCACTCATTGGAGTGGGAATAGTAATTTTTTTATTTTTTTTTATTTAAGAAGTTTTCTATAGCGCTGGCCAGACCCAGGGGTATCGGAGCGCTTTACAATGGGAACATAACAAATAATCATCAGATACAGGAAAGAAGAGTGATATAACATAGGCACGCAAAAATAGAGAGCAACATATTGTAGTGCAGGACAGTTTTTTCTTCAGAGTCCTTTGAAGTAATTGTGCTGGAGCCGAGCTCGAAGTCCGCTAGTTGCCCCAAGCTATCCAATCCCTAGGGAGAGGTTGAGGAACAAGGTTTTGAGTTGGCTTTTGAATTTTACAAAGGAGGGAATGGTTCTGATGTGAGGGGGAATGGAGTTCCAAATTTTGGGAGCGCTTCCAGTGAAAGATCGGTCCGCAGTTTTAAAAAAAAAAATGTTTTTGGTGGGATGAGTAGGAGGGAGTTAGAACTTCTTAGGTTCCTGGTCTGGCCGGCTTATATGAGTTTTTTGCCAAGTGCTCAGGTTTGCCGGTGTGAAGGGCTTTATGGGTGAGGCAGGCTGTTCTGAAACTAATCTGCATTTCGACTGGAAGACACTTAAATTCCTTGAGTGCAGGGGAGATATGCTCGAATTTCTTGATACCGGTGATCATTCTGACGGCCGCATGCAATGTTGTTTTGATAAGAACCAGGTGTGATTTTGGAATTCCTGAGAGGATTGCGTTCCCATAGTCCAGTCTTGACAGTACCAGAGGTTGGGTGGCCTGTTTGAGATCATTGGACGCAATGTAGGGTTTTATTTTGTTCAATAGTCTGAGGTTAAGGAAAGCACTTTTGGCCGAGTTCTTAATGTGTCTTGGCATGTTCAGTTTTGAGTCTAGAGTGATGCCTAGAGATTTGACAGAGTCTGCTTGAGTGAGATTCCTGTTGAGGGCATCGATGGCCTTTAGCCTTTTGCCAATTTGGGGGTTATCTTCCTTATTCGAGATGAGGAGAGTTTCCGTCTTGTCAGAATTGAGTTTCAGGTGGTTGCTTGTCAACCAGTGCTGTACCTCTTTCAGTACATCACTAAGTCTTTGTATGTCTTTGAGAGAGGTAGTTTCCACATAGATCTGAGTGTCATCAGCATAGAGATGGAAGCGGATGTTAGCTTTTCGGAGAAGTTTGGAGAGTGGTTCCATGTAGATGTTAAAGAGTTACGGTGATAGCACCGAGCCTTGAGGGACACCCTTGTTGACTTGTTGGAGGTCGGAAGTGAAATTTTTTATTTTAATTTTTTGTGTGCGATTGTGCAGAATTTGAGGACTACCTCGCCAAGACCAGCTCTTTCTTGAGCCATTGTGAGGAGTTTGTGATCAACATTATCAAATGCTGCCGAGGGGTCAAGGAGAATGAGTAGGCAGCATTGGTCAGAGTCTAGTGATCCATGGATATCGTCGATGATGTTAAGAATTGTGGTTTCTGTGCTACAGCCTTTTCTGAAACCTGACTGGTGGGGGCCCAGAAGGTTGATGTTATCCAGGTGCTGTGTTAGTTGATGTAGTACGCATCTTTCTAGAGTTTTTGAGAGAAGGGGGAGGTTCGACACAGGTCTAAAATTATTCAGATCCATCGCGTCTAGGCCAGGTTTTATCAACAGGGGGGTCACTTGACCCATTTTAAGGCAGTCTGGGACCACTCCGTTTTTCAGGGAACTATTTATGATTGAGCTCCAGAGCAGGGCTAAGGCGTGCTTCAGTATTTTGGTCAGTCAGGGAGGAATGGGGTCTAGGACATGAGCTGAGGGTTTGGAGGAGGAGATCAACGAGACTATCTCAGTTTCTTGAATGGGTCGGAAGCTAAGCCAGGGATTAGGCGAGAAATAAGGAGAGAGATCAAGCGATCCAGCCGCGATGCTCTTCATGGGGTGCGTGTTGTTGACGTCCAGTGAGAGTTCGATTTTCGTGATCTTATCATTGAAGAAGTGGGCAAAGTTATTGCATAGTTCTTTGGACGTCTGTATAGAGGAGGGCAGGGGCTTGGAGGTTTGTTTGTCTGATTATGCTATATAGTTCTTTGGGTCTGTTTTTGGCACTGTCTAGCGCCAAGCAGAAAAAGCTGCATTTCTTGTTTTTGATGTGATTGTTGTACTTCCTACGGGCTGATTTGAGTTGATCCCGGAGTATGGAGGTAGGGTTATTTCTCCACTTTCTTTCTTTGCCTCCTAGTTCTCTCTTTTTGGTGTTGAGGTCGGGATTGAACCATGATCTGGATGGGATGGCTCTACTCTTTTTGAGCTTTAGAGGAGCTATTTTGTCAAGAGTGGACACTAGCTTTGCGTTGTACCATTCAGTGAGGTCATTAGTAGAGGTGTGGTCATTGGTGTTGGGGATAAGTGAGCTTATCTGTTCTTCATGGACTCTAATAGGAACCTGAGAGAAGTTTCTCAACCATTTGGGGGGTCTTGAGAGAGAGTTAGTCGGTTGATATGAAATAGGATCATGTTTTGGTCAGACCAGTCGACGGGGAGTATGTGATTGATAGTGATGGTATTTCTTTGAGCGATGATGGCATCCAAAGTGGCGCCTTTATAGTGCGTCTCCTCTGTGCAGCACTGGATTAGATTGTTATCGCGATGAGACTGGATAGTGATTGAATTATCGGGTTGTTGGTCTCGTTCCATCGTAGGTTCAGGTCGCCTAGAATTAGATTGTTGGCATCACCGAGTGCACCGTGAGCTACCATGTCAGATAATTGATCTCCGAAAGCGGCGGATTTGCCTGGAGGATGATAGAGAAGGAGGCAAAGTAAAGATCCATTATCTTTGGTCTTGATGTTGGTTGAGAGACATTCAAATGTGTTGTAGTCAAATGAATTTATTTCCGTGATGACCATGTTGTCTTTATGGATGATAGCTACTCCTCCCCCTCGCTGGTCTTTTCTGTGTTTGTTTCTGAGAGCGAAACCTGGGGGTACAAGCATGTCTAAGCAACATGGGGATAACTCATTGAGCCAGGTCTCAGTGAGGAACGCAATGTCAATTTCATGTGAGAGGATGGCCTCTGCTAGTTCAGTTGCATGCAGAGAAGCTGACCTGCAGTTGATGAGTAAGCAGTTGGTGAAAGACTCTCTGTTGCTGGCGGTGTTTTCTTTGGGCTCTCTAGTTAGGCTGGTGAGGACGGGCAGTCTCGGGGTGTTTTTGCAGGGAGGGTATTTTCAGATTTTTGAATTAGGGGCGTCAGAGAAGGGTGTGTCCTAGGAGGAGGCTAGAGCGGGTGCTTCATTGTTGGACATGGCTGCCTCTGTTCTAGTGGGTCTTGAGATCAAGGGTTTTGTATCGGTATTGGAGCCCTTGTGGGAAGGGTTGCGATTCAAGGGGCTTTTTGTGGCCAGGGTTCCGTGACTAGTCTTGGGGGTCTCTGAGGTTGAGTTTCATGGGTTTCAGAGGGCCAGGGGGTGCTCTTGAAGCTGTTGGTGTTGGCAATGTGGGGAACCCCGGGCGGGGATTGGTGGGGTCTGCGTGCTTTATCTAGATTGGAGAGGATTTCAGTCAGGCCCCGGGAGATCGAGTCTATCTGGTTTTCTAGTGACGTGAGTCGCTGCGCCACTGAGTCGTGGGTCGGGTTGGGGGCATCTTGGGGGGTTCACCTTGTGTGGTGTAGGTCGGGTTGGTGGAGTGTAGTCTCTTATTCATTGTGTAGGACAAGTTGCCTCGTTTTGAAATCCTGGGAGGGTGGATTGGGTCGAGGAAAGAATTAGAGTTTTGGAAATCTGTGCGAGAGCTAGTGAGGGTAGGGGGCACTGTTGGTGGGGCTCATTCGTGAGATTGCAGTGGGTGGGTCCAATGGGGGATTGAAGTTGTGATTTCCTTAGGGAGCTGAGGCGTATGCTTGGTCAGGGAGCAGTGTTGGTGGCGACTTGGGAGGGGTGGACGATGGGGGCGTGTGGTGGTGTGAGTTTCGTTTTTAGTTGAGGGGGGTCGAGGCAGGTGAGGGAGAGCGGATCGGAGTGAGGGGAAGAGGGAGTCAAAAGCTTTAGAGTTCTCGCTGTTTTTACCCCTCCGCTATCCAACACTTTCCCTACTGCTGGACTGCTGGACTGACTGGAGTGGGACTAGTAAACGGTATCCCTCTGCTAGCCAATACTTTCCCTATTGTTGCACTCATTGGAGTGTAAATAGTAATTTTTACCCCTCCGCATCCAACACTTTTCCTATTGATGCACTGACTCGAGTGGGAATAGTAAATTTTATCCCTCCATTATCCAACATTTTCTCTACTGTTGCACTCATTGGAGTGGGAATAGTAATTTGCCCTTATTCTGCTTGCGGTTCGAGATCTTAGCTCAATCTGTTTTTACCAGGCTCAGTAAGTAGGGAGGAGTGGGGGTCTCACCTTTCCTGTTGGGCAGCATCAAGGCTCTGGTCTAGGGCATGGCAGCAGGGGATTTGCCCAATACTTGACTGGCTTTCTGAACATCAAATTGCTGCAAGTTCTGTTATCTAAGTATCGGCCTCACAGACCCTCGCGGGATGCTTTTTGTTTAAGATGGAACTTTCACTTCATAATGCATTTCCCCATATCCTTTATTCCTTGAGTGGGTCATTCCTTCACACTTTTGCCAAATATTATTGTTTGGACTGTGAAGGAATAGTCATTTTGCACTTTCAGTGCTGAAAGATTTCCTTGTATAATCATTCCTTTAGACCCACCTCCTGGGGAGGTATTGCTTTGGAATCTTTTCAAGATTTGAGGAATCACCAGATGAAAATATCCATCACAAGGAAAAGTTACTTTACCTTTGCTAACAATCTTTCTGGTGGATACTCCATCTACCTGTAGATTCCTTACCGATCTCACCCACCTCCCTTCCCTTTTTGAAGGATGGTTTGAGATACAAATTTAGGTTGGAGCACTCCACCATCTCAAATTGATGGTGTTCTCCTTCTGATTGTTCGAAGTACTCAAGAAATAAAATGGGCGAGAAACTTTGGTCAGGACTCTGTGGGGTGAGTGCTTTATTGCTCTGGATGGATCCAGTCCCCCCCACCAGCACAGAAGAACTATTGAATATTCCCAGGTGCAATTCGGTGCCTGGGATATTTAAGAGGTGAGGAGTCTGTAGTTAGATATGGTATCTCTCTGAAAGATTGTTCCCAAAGTTAAGGTACTTTTTCAAATGCAACTCCTTCTCCAACGTTACCTATGATAAGCTGTTTTTAAATCTATAGTCATGAAAAACGGGGGCCCAGATTTATCAAATCCTTACCTTGGCCTTGTGTCTTGCAAAGCTACGCAAAGACAACACAAAGGGTTCAGCTAACATTTACACAGTCATGCAAGGGGAGATTTGCGCAGCCTTGCATGGCTTTGTAAAGAAATGTAACAGAACGCAGTTGCTTGCACTGCACTATTTTACATTTTAACTTGGAAGGCAATACATGGGTGAGCTTGGGCGTTTCCATGAATCTGCTGATAAATGTTGGTGCATTCCCAGATTTACTAACACTAGTAAACCTGGGAATGCATCAAAAGTCTGCTCCTTCCCCAGTGAGACGTATCAAAGACAAGTATGTTTATTTCTCCTTGCTATTTCCTCTGTACACATATGCGGCATTCTGAAGCACAGGTAGAAAGTAGGAAATGTCTCTAAGGATTGTTATCATGCAGGAAGGAATACCTTCCTGCTCAAAAACAGTAGTGCCTGTAAAGCATGCATCCTTGCATTATGGTGCTAGAGTGCTTGTGTTAGCCCTACGCTTCAAGCAGTGTACCACCACAAAGAGAGAACAGAAATGCTCCATATCTTTGTAAATATTGAGCATTTCTGCTCTCTCGCTTTCATGCAATGCAGCAACTTTTCTTGATGCTCTGTGTTGTGTGAAAGTTTAGTAATTGTACCCCTTAGTTTCAACAATCGGCACAAGCATCTCCTACCTTTTACAGTACGGAGTGACAGTTGAGCAGTATTTTCTTACTTAAAGAACTTAGGTGCACCCACAAATGTATTTGGACCGCCATTGTTTTGCTCTTACAACAGCAGATGCCGACTCTGAAGAATGTACGGGGTCTATGTTACCTTGCCACCTTATTTACACATATCATCCAGAGGCATTTTCAAATAATTCCTGACACTCTGCAGCACATCTCTCACACTATGAGGAATGGGAACAGTGGGGCATATTATTAAGGGATTTATCTCCGCTTTTTTGGCTCTAAAAGCCAAGAAAGCGGAGATAAAATGATGCCCCTATTACCTAGCTGTCGCTAACACCAGTTAGCGACAACTAGTAGGAGATAGCGACCATCTTGGGCCCCGCTTTGCATGTCAGAGATATTTATCACTAATGACATGCAAAGGGGGCGTGCCAAGATGTTAGCGACTGGAAACAGTCGCTAACATCGCTATCTCCTTTTACCAACTTTTGGAGATATTCGTGCTATGTGCGATTATCTCCAAAAGCTAACACCTGCCCTGAGCAGTTCTTAGCCATGTTATCCAATGGGAGGTGGATAACATGGCTAAGAGCATTAGCTCGGTAATGCATGAATATCGCTGCCTTTACAGCGATATTCATGCATTTCGGCCGATTTTTATCGCTTAGGAGATAAACCTTGATAATAGCAAGGCTCCTAAGCGATAAAAATTGCCGCAACACGGCGATAAAATTATTGCCGCTAAGCCAACATAGCGATAATTATCACAAGTTGTTGGTAATATGCCCCTGTGTTTCACAAAAATCTGATGTTCATATCCTTTATCCCAACCAATGTTCTCATCAAAGCCTTCACAGCGTTTGCATAAGATATCACCCAGATCATGTTCTATTTGTTAAGTTAACATAATATGGTTAATAGTTCCACGTTTCAAGGCAGTACCCTAACCCACACTTGTACACATGACCTATTCTCTGCAATTTACATTTATATGCATATTTTCCAATCTCTAAACCCCAACCATTCCTACATTTTTTAAATTTCATTCTGTGTTCCTAATAAAGTATAATCTTAATATCCGATTGTTTTGAACTGTTCTTTATTCAAAACTTATTGAAAGAAGAATCTGAAGTTATTGTGGCAGGAAGGCCGTAATCCACCGCTACTTTTACCTTAAAAACTCATTTTTCACATTGCAAAATGGCCCCCTTTTAATGCATCTACTGATGTTTCCTCGTCAAAGCCTACCACAATGATTACATAAGTACTTCCCTCGTCAGTAGCCTTTTCCTCACTTGTCACATTAAACTCTAAAAAACCTAGCATTTGCCCAACAAACTCTAATAAAGTGCCAGCATATTTGCATTTGCTGTATGTGACCCATGCAGGACGATTGGGGTTGCCTTTTCTGGAGATGGATGTGCACTGCATACCAGACTCAGATGTAGTTTTCAGGAGAACTCATTTTTTACTATTTGATCCCTGAGGTACTGATCAAGGCTGTTTATAAAGCCACATGTGCTGGTAAAATATACAAAGCAGCCACATACTCATCTATACTCTCAGTGCTAGAGTGCTTCCTGGAATAACAAGCATTTGTAATGTAATTACTCTTGCCTTTGGGACCCTATTAGCCTGGGGGCTGAAACATTTACTGTTCTTTAACATGGAGGTAAAGTAAGCACCAAACTGCGAAAACATGCCAGGTATGTGAACACATGGAGAGAAATATTGCCTTTCTGCGGGAAATGGTATTTTCCAAAGCTCGGTTTTTAATATAAAATCAGGGCCTTCGGTGGTCATTGTAGGAGAGTAGGGTCTGCTTCCTATGGTTACCCCCACTTTTTGCTGTGATTCTCTGGTTTTTCGACTTTAATGTGGCTGTAGACCTGCAAATCAGGCCCACAGCCCAGCTGTTCTCTCTCTAAATTGATACCATGAACTTTAGGTACATACCAGATTGGTTACTGGGTCACCCTTGTGAGCCCCTGTATAGTGTACCATAGGTACCCAGGGCATAGGTTCACCCTTGGCCTATCAGGGGCTGCGGCATGTATTATGCCACCCCTGGTTTGCCTTCCAAACTGACACAACAGGTCTGCTCACACATCCTGGGTAAGGTGGTGTCATCACCCCTTACTTAGATATAGTATACCTATATCTATATACACATTTACACCTATAAGTCACTCCTATGGCAGGCCTTAACACTCCTGGAGGCAGAGTGCTTGGTTTTATATGAGAGTGTGCCCTAGCATGAGCTGAGCCCCTCTGCAGCTTTCGGAACCATCTCCTTATAGCTGTTCTAGGACATAGCCATACCATATACTCTTAAGTGCATTATAATCCTCGTGGTTAATGCTAACTTTGGTTTAGCTTTATCAAAACATGTCGTGTAAGGTGTCAAACACTTTGGAATACTACCCCCCGCCAGTTCTGTAGGCGGTGTTAGCATTCCACCCTTCTAGAGGGAGAAGACATGTAGTTACTGGTTTACCCGGTTAAAGTTAAAGAGCCTCAGCATCACAAAATGGATGCTGCTGCCACAGACATGAGTCTGCCCTCTTGCTGCTGGACGAAACTCCGGCAGGGGAGGCCTGGACAATAGGTTTCCTGTCCAGGGAGGTGCTGGCACCTCCCCAGACAGGATTTTGTGTATTGGGTCTGGGAGGGCTGCATTCAGTGAATGCTTACCAGACACTGCCTGGGGCACACTAGGTGCTCCATGCATTTCCAAGTTCAAACCGGTTGCTGTGGTACTCTGCTCCAGCTCTGGCACGAAACTGGACAAAGGTAAAGGGGTGTAACCACCCCCTTTTCAGGTCCACCCATAGGAGGGACCTTAAAGGTAGTCCAGTCCCTAAACTTAGTATAAGTATAGGAACCCAGTCCCTAGGACTTTAGATTACCCTGGACGAAACTCTGAAACATAAATCCTGGACCTTCGACATTCCATTTCGACTGGAAGATGGAATATATCTCCCTTGTGGTCAAGGAGTGACCACCCTGTTCAAACAGGCACCAACAGCAACTTTGCCAGTCTGTATTTTCAAGGCTCCCACCAGATCCTGAAGAATCTGTGACACAAGACATAAACTTCCAGACATCTCTGACCTCGACCTTTGCTCACAGCAAAGCTGAGATCCGTGGTGGCACGAGAACCATGAGACCTGAACTCCTGGACATCCTGTATTTTGCAAGCTGCACCTACTTTACAAGGTATCTCAAAATTGTGCATTGGGGTGCTTAAAGCCCCAGACCCGAGCACCATTTGCACCAAAGCTCAGAGGCCCCCACTCTACAAGTGTCCCGTAGGCCCTGCTTTTGCATTTCAGCTTGACGCATCTTTGCGGTTCCTAGTCCATTGACTAGTGAGCCCCCCAAAGACTTTCTTTCAAATCTAACTTGCTTTCCCGGTTGCTCCAGGCTTGCTCCAACTTCTCTGCAAAGGAGAAGTTCCTCAGACCTTGCTGGTCTGTACCAAAGCCAATCTTGACATCCTGCACGGGTTGTGTTTGCCAAGGCTTGTTGGGTCCAGTCCAGTTACCGACACCGCAGTCAATTAGATCCTTTATGGGAGAGCTCGAATCCAGCTCCTGGTTGTCATCGACATCTACTGGTCCTCGTGGCTGAAGAGACAAGCTTCACCTTTTCTCATGAAATCACCCGACATTGGCTGGCAGGTTTCCATCGCCATCCTGGTCACTGACAAGTGACCCAGACTCTGCCCCTTCTGCTTTCAGGTTCTTCAGATCTTTGATCCACCCTTGGATCCACCCAGACACTTTTCCTCTGGTCACCTGCAGCACTTCTTTGCAGCTCTCCATTGAAATCGACGACGAAACCCAACACCAAAAGACACCTATGCAGCCGGCTTCCGTGGGTGAGGTAACACGAGTACTCTGGTAGTCTCGAGGGTATCGGCCCTCCTAGTGTCTAAGTCTAAAAGGGTTACATCGTAGTCCATTCTGAAGTATCCCTAAATTGTAAAATTGTAACTTGTCCATTTCCCGTAGAAAGTCAATGGTAACCCTCGGCTGTGTTTAGACACTGCACGCATCTCCCGTGGTCCTCCTACTTCCTAACCTTTGGTTGTTTAGAGTAGCCCCAGCGATTCCACAGGCCCCAGGCCTACTTTCTAATTCTCACATGGTTCTTATACCACTATTTTAGTATATTGTTTGTGAGGCCCCTAGGGCAAAACTTATACTGTGCAACCTCTCGTATGCTAATTGAGTAACTTGTATTGTACTTTTACCTCTGACCTCATAAAGAGTGCAGAGGGGTTGTGTTTAGAATAAATACATATCTAGTTGATATATACCTTGTGTGGTGTCCTTTCATTTGGTACTCAATGGATTATAATTGGTAAAACAACTTGCTTAATATGCTCTCTGAAGTCTTAGCCTGATGACTGCTAGTCTATACTACCACTAGGATAGCTTTCTATAAGGTTGACTTTACAACCACCATCAATAAGGGTCGATTAGACGGGTGCAAGGTGCCCACTAGAACTAGTGGACATGATATGTCAGGCTAACTTCTCACAGTCATATCACTGAAAATACAGAATTTGGAAAAATAATATTGTTTACGGGTGCTCGTGGAAGACAATTTCTATGGACTCGAATCTAGAGAATGCTAAAGTGATTCTGGTATTTTACTGACCTCTGCCTGGTCATTTTCTATCAAGAAAATTAAATAGAGCCAGTTGAACAAGCAGAAAGCAATTCTGGTATTTTACTGACCTCTACTGGTCGTTTTCTATCAAGACAATTAAATAGAGGCAATGGACAGAAAAAATAGTCCCTAAGTAGAAGCAGACAAGTCCTAGGGCTGATCTCCAGAGCCTACAAAGTATATACACATACAAGTATATACAAGAGGTCTCGAATGCTTGACATAAAACTAGGTCTTTCCACAGCAGTACTGGTCTTGTCACTAAATGTATTTCTTACTTCTTTACTCCTTCTTTGTGTGTGTCCTCAACTCTCTGTTGAGTGCTATCTTTCAGAAACCTGGGGCTAGTCATAAGTTAGAGTTAGCTGCTCCAGCAATCCTACTGGCCATCTGGCTGGCCAGTCCAGTGACCAAAGTGCCCAGAAGGCAGCTGGCAATGAGGCCTGCTCTTAGGAGCCCCCTCAAGGCCTGACGACGTTCCTTTCACCACGTGGGTGGCACGATGTCACCCATGCATATGCCAGAGAGGCCCCCCTCACACTAATAAGGAGCCATTTGACCTATAAGAAGTGGGAAACAAGCAGACAAGAGGGAATGGCAGCGCTGTAACAGCGTAGAACCGCCCCACAATGGACCTATACACCCTGAAAGAAGCACGCCACCTGCGGGGACAGAGCATTAGAAAGCGGGCTACCGTGTATAGATAGGGGTGGCACGGTCCTGCCCTGCCCCCACACTGGTACAACAGTTTGGACCCGGCACAAGGTATCGGAACGGGTGGTGGAGACGATCCCCTTGCCTAGAAGTAAGAAAAGAGCAACTGCAAAACTCGCAACAGACCTTCGCAGACCCCGTAATTGAGGCACAAACAGTCCCACAGTACAGATGCCCACGACACCCAGCTGCGCATCGACACACCCAGCAAGAGACACACGCTCCATGCAGGGCAAAAATTGTCAAGACATCTACCAGTCTAACAAAAGAGCCTCAGCCCGTCAGAGAAACAAAGACACAGGCAACTGGTACTGCTCAAATGAAATCAAATTGGATGCCAATGGAGCAACAGATAGTAATGGGCCGACTACGCACCAGCACCCAACAACTCCACACAAGTACTGGTGTCACGGAAATGATGACCGGAGACGGAGGCATGGCTTCTGAGACACCCCACATGGCGTTCGCCGCCAAACTCGACTCAGTGCTTGCAGCGGTCGAAAAGATAGTTTCCACTCTTGACCAGACTCGCTCGTCCCTAGAGTCTAAGATTGACAAGGTAACCTCCGACTTTACTCTGCTACTAGCTGACTACCACAAATTAGGGGATGAAGTGCGACAGCAAGAGCAAATGCTCATAGCACTAAAACCCATCACGCAAAGTCACACTGCAGCCCTGCAGGATCTAATCGACGGAATGCATGAACTGGAAGACAGAGTGGAAGATGCGGAAGGACGCTTGCGCAGGAACTACATCCGAGTAATGGGAATGCCGGAAGGTGAGGAGGGACATAAGACTGAAGAATTTGCTGAGCCTGGATAGGGGACCTACTCCCAGCTGACACTGTGTCTCCTCAATTCGTAATCGAAAGAGCGCACCGGGTCCCTGCACAAAAACTCCCACCGGAAGCCCGGCCGCGGCCCTTCCACTTTAAAGTCCTTAACTACAGGGACAGAGACTTGATATTATGTGAAATCCACAAGATACCAGACATAAAAATAGGCAGTAGTCAGATTATGTTCTTCCCTGACTTTACCGCACAAGTTCAGCATCGTAGGAGTGCATACACAGAAGTGAAATGACAGCTGCGAGAGCTCAGATTAAACTACTCTTTGATATGCCCAGCTAGGCTGCAGGTAGTGGCAAAGGGAGTGGCACGTTTCTTCGACTCACCTACAGATGTTTGGGACTGGTTGGAGGAGTCGCAGACGTGGTCTGGACCCAGACCCTCTGCAGAGACAGAATTTCGGAAGCCCAGCAGATGGCGGCAAACCTGTGGAGGACGTGGCAGACTCTGAGAAAACACTACTGTATCCATCACTGCCCTCAACATGGAACAGAGAAGAATGGAGAGACAGGAGGCGATTCATGTGGCTGTTGCGCTGAGAACTACATCACAAGACTCAGAACACCGACGGAGCCCATCCAGTTTCTCGGACACTGGTTCCTCCACACCCTCCAGAATGGGTGATCCAGATGAGTATCCGCTGCCAGAAGCCATGCCGCAGACGGCGGATGACATTATATGACTCTGGACAAATTACTGGACAGACCTGGAAACAAGCACACACAAGTACCTGCACTCCTAGCACCAAAGTGTTGTTTAAAATGCTATACTCCTCCCCCCTGTCCAAGTTCCTATCCCGCACGAGTGATGGTGCTCCCCGACACACTGCTGCAAACAGCGATTGGCGATTGACATGGCACGGGTCGCACACGGTGCGAGCGCTTCACCGACATGAAGGATTGGCTGCGAGGACACACAGTCAAAACACAACACCGAGGGTTGATGCAATTCACACCAACCACACATCACACGCATCCACCCCGTAAGACTTAACAACACTGTTACAACCACACAAAAGGCAGTTTAGTTTGGACGAAGAACCCGTTGTAATTCGCCCAGGATACTTATGCACAGTTCAGCTCATACCTATACATTGTTGTTGATAATACTGAGTTGGGGCACACCCGCACAAATCAGAGATAACATCTCCCTGCCCTCCTGTCACCAATTCCATAAACCCAAGACAGAATCATGGTGCGGATCAAAGTGATCACATGGAACGTACGCGGCATACATTCACCGGCGCGTAGGTATTCTATCTATTCCTACCTGCAGTGCAGATTCACTGGTATTGCACTGCTCCAGGAAACACATATGTCTCAGGTGGAGCTGGGGCACCTGCGTAGTAGATGGCACAAACTACTCAGCGCATGCGCGAGGAGCTCTTTTTTGGGTGAGAGCGGGGATTCTCTTCACAAGTGAAAAAGTGGTAACTGATCCTAAAGGAAGATATTTGTTAGTAAGTGGAAGGCTTATCGGTCAACCGATACTCCTCGGCTCCATTTATGCCCCGAATGTCGGCCAGCCGGCCTTCTTGAGAAATCTCACACAGTCACTAGCCGGGTGGAGTGGAATTCCCTGGCTCCTAGGGGAAGATTTTAATTCTGTACTCAGTGTAGACCTGGATAGCTAATTCCCGCCTCTGTCCAAGACCGCAGGAGTGTCCAATGCACAGGCCCTCACAGACTGGCTGACACACTGGGCGCTCAACCCTAACGTCCGAGCTTACTCATTCCACTCAGCGGTACTTAGACTGCATGTACCCCTTGATAGACTGTGGGATCCCCAGCACTACTCACCCTAGCACACTAGATAGAATATCCGGGTCAGACACACTCTGATCACAAACTGCAAATATTACAACACAACTGGGAACCTGGGCGGCACCCTACCCCCACGTGGCGGCTCCAAACTGCAGCATTAGAAGATCTGGCATACCGTTCCTCGCTGGGTATGGCCCTACTAGCATATTTCAAGACTAATGAAAACACAGCGAGGGATGCTCTGGTGGAGTGGGAGGCCTTTAAGGTCACTAGAAGGGGACACTGCATGAGTATGACCTGGAGTATATGCAGGCAACTGTTTTCTGACCTAAGCAAAATAGAAAAACAGCTAATGCGATATGAGGTTGAGGGGGAAGATGATGGTAGAGACGCACCGCGCCTGGAAACGCAGTGCAAACAACACGCTGAACTATTAGAGCGCCTTCCCTGCCACAATTACACAACGCACACAGCCAGCACATATGCAACCAATAATTGGGCCGGTCGGCTCCTGGCCTGGCTAATCCACCAAGAACACACTGTGAACCCATCGAAACATTGCAAACCGCCGGAGGAACGTTAATACACACTCAACGAGGCATACATGAAGCTCTGACACAACATTACAGTCAACTGTATCAGTCCCAATGCAACTATGAGCCACATGCCCTGAAAGACTTTTTAGATCGCATACAATTACCCGAGGTGGAGCTGACGCATAGTGAGATGCTAAGCGAGCCGATCTTTCTTAAGGAGATTGAGGAAGCAATTTTGTCCCTGGCCATGGGGAAGACCCCGGGACCGGATGGGCTTCCAGCAAAATATTACAAGGCTAAGCGGGTGAAATAGGCCCAAAGCTGCATGCCCTCTACATAGCTGCCGTTGATGCGGGCCGCTCCCCCCTCACTATGTGAGGCACATCTGATCTCCCTGCCCAAACATGACAGAGACCCAACTTACATGGCTTCCTATAGGCCCCTCGCCCTACTAAATACAGACGATAAGTTGCTACCGAAAGTATTGACTGACAGGCTGGCACAGGTGGTTCCCTCCTTTGTGCACACGGACCAAAATGGCTTTGTGCCAGCTCGCAGCACCTCACTTAATCTGCGCCGCTACTTTCGAATAGCCACGTACTCAATGAGCACTAGGCCAAGGGCAGGCTGTCTCGTACTTGACTTCGAGAAAGCTTTTGATTCCCTTGAGTGGAACTGCATGTTTACCACTCTTGAGAAATATAAGCTGGGCACGCCTTTTTTGTTGCTGCAATTAACTCATTTACTCTACACAAATCCAGTGGTAAGAGTAAATACAGGCCCATACGTTTCAGAGGCAATTCTAGTGCAAAGGGGGTCGAGGCAGGGTTGTCCTTTGTCATCCCTTCTCTTTCGCACTTCCAACGAGCCGCTGGCAGAATCGATAAGGGCACTAACGCAAGAAGGCATACCGCTAGGCGATAGCACACACAAAGTCTCGCTCTACGCGGACGACTTATTACTTTATCTTCAAGACATTAACAATGTGCCAGACAACTTGACCCAAATTGTATATAAATTTGCAGCCATATCCGGGCTACAGGTCAATATTGGCAAATAAAAACTCTACGCATTCCATGCAGGGACCTCTGACCCAGGCCTCGTTCTCAATGGAGTGAATGTAACGTGGGTTGCAGACACGTTCCGCTACCTTGGAATCAGGATGTATCGCCAGGCCCGCAGATCTCCTAGATGGTAACCTAGGCAGGACGCTAACTCCATTAAATCCCAGATGCAATTCTGGAGCATGCTCCCCCTTGAAGTGACAGGCAGAGTGGCGTTGGTGAAAATTGTGGCCCTACCGAGATTTTTGTACTACTTTACCAACTTACCCATCTACATTCTGGTCTCCTTTTTGGCTACGTTGGAGAAGATCATCAGGGATTTCATATGGGACCCCAGGGGGCATAGAGTATCGATTAAAAAACTTTATCTACCCACTGACCAGGGCGGGTTGACCACGCCATGTTTCGAACACTGTTATCTAGCGGCGCAGCTCCAGTGGGTGGCCAGATGGGTAGCAGGCCACCAATGTGAGGATACCGCGACCATGCTCCCACCACTCACAGCGTCACAGACCCTCCAGTTATTCCACCCCAGCGTGCGAGCACGACCTCCTCTTATAGAAGGAGCCTCTACATAACTTGACACATAACACCATATGCTCCCGCTCTTCCACTAGAGGATGCTCCTAGAGGACAGGGAACACTTACTGCAAAAGAGCTACTACAATGGCACGCGGCGGGGTGCAGACCCTGGGAGACCTTTACTGCGACTGCATCCTCACTCCGTATGAGACACTAGTAGAAGAGGATGGGCTCCCGGCAGGACTGAACCTCCTACACCGGTCTTTGATAGCCATGGTCATGGTGCGATGGGGAGACTCACCACAGAACCACCCACGCACCTTACCATACAATATTTGCACGTAATAGGACAGGGCAGACATCTGACACGGTGGTTCGTGGCCTTGCTGTGCCAGCACACTGCGAATAAGTTAGATTCCTTCAGACTAAAATGGGAGCAAGACTTAGGCAGGCAATTCCCGGACAAAGAATGGGGATTAGTGCTGGATGGTCCGATCCAGATCCCCAGGAACATTTGGTTCAGACATATCCAATTTTAAATTATACACAGGGCGTAATATATACCAGTCAAAATCAACAAATATTTTCACTGCACTGATTCTGCCTGCCCTAGATGTTCCACTCTAGACGCAGACCTGCTACACATGGTGTGGGTTTGCACCAGCCTTAGTACATACTGGAGAGAGGTAGCTGAAGCACTGCATAATTGCACCGAATGAGGGATACCCTTTGACTGGTCGGTGTACTTGCTGCACAGCTTCTGCAGGACACGCAACACAAAGGTCAAATGCAAATTCTTGGACCTGGGTATAATAACAGCAAAAAGGTTAATCACTAAAAGATGGAAGGCGCCCGACCCCCCAAATTTTAAGGGTTGGAAGAATTCCGCTCTCGCATGGGCTAGGGCAGAAGGCATAGCAATTCGCCTGGAAGAAACCACAGGCATTAGGAAAATGCCAATAGCCACACAGTGGGAAGCAATCCTCATTACACTACAACAATACACAGGCACGCCAACGCAGCCCCCACTGACCCCTGACGCAGACGGGCAATATCGCGCAAGAGAATTGAATCTCGGAGACACTTAAAGACACTAGCCCCAAAAACCGACATTGATATACTGTCGCCCGGACACACCTTATGATAAAGGACCTATGGGTAAAGAAACGGGCGCAGGTGAAACAGGCAACATATCTGCGCATGCACACGGACAGGTGGAGACACTCCAACTCGGCTCCAAGTTTCTTCCCTACCCCCAGTTTCTTTTGTATGTGCTGTTTAGCATGGTCATTCACACAGTACGGAACTGTCAATGTCACTTTCTGCAGCTAATAACGGCAGACATCCTACCAGGCTTGGACCCTAAAGTTGATATTGACTTAACTCAAGCTATTCAGCATTGTTACATCTATATGTCTATTAATTAAAAACTTGCAAGGTATAATCTGTCAAACCAAACTGTTGTAAAAAAGACTAACGACGTAACATGCAAAATATGTTATGCAATTTGTTATTGTTGTCATCACAAAAAAGAAAGAAAAAACGAAAAACTAACAATATTAAAAAAAATAAATAAGAAAGAGGCCAGCTCTCAGGAGGCCCCTTATTCGAGCCACCAATTGGTTTATTGCCTCAAGGTGACTGCGCTCGTGCCCACTCCAACCATCTGGTCACCCTGCTGACCTGTGAGGGAATGTTCCCCCAGCCCTGCACCCAGCAGAACAGAGCATTAGAGGGAAGCCCGCACGCCACATTGCATGTGGTGAAGGTGCCTCCCATGGTCCTCGCCCCATCCTTTCCACCTGTCTGGAGGCATGGGGACTCCCCTATCGGCCTGGTGGCATAGGGACCCCAGGTGGGCACAGGCGCCCATGACGGAAACAAAAGCTTGCCTTAGAGTATGACAACAAGGTTACTGGTAAGGAAGTACTGACCCCGAATCAGGTCATCTACAAATGATAAATCAGGTCATCTACAAATGATTTAGCACCAGATGCCCCATGAATATGCGGTGCACTAAGGACAATAGAGACGGCCATTTCCGCCTGCACTACAGTCACCGAACAAGTGGCTCTACTCACCAGGCCAACTGAGTCTCTAGGTCCCTGTGGTATTGTATGGGTTAGGGGGGATTCGAATGTAGAAGCTGTGAGGAAATGGGGTTTAATATAGAGTGTGGTTGTTAGACTTCACCATGTGATACACCACCAAACCTTCAAGGACCAGTCTGGCTTTCGTTTGTCAAACCCTAGCTCAAATCTGGGTGCTGAGGCTTTGAGGAGTCAGGCTCCAACAAAGGATCAAATTTAGAGTATTTAAACAGCACCAAAACAATTGAATATGAAAGAAACACAACTCTATAGAAATCCTACACCAATTTATAAAAAGTAGGTTACATTTCAATAAATTTGTGGACACCAAAAAAAAGCAGGGTGACTGGATGGTTACAGATATATAGATTTTTAAAGGACCAACACATCAAGACTTTTCACTCAACTGTGAACTATGAATTTGACTTTTAGAGACTTTAAAAAAAAATTGCATCAAGGATGAATGAGGTTAGTTGGAAGTACTTTGGACGACCTACTCCGGTGGGTATCCAGTTAAGGTGACCAACAAGATCTGAAGAAACAATTGCCTTGTCAGAGAAAGCAGTATAAAGCCCAGTTGAAAGCAGTTTTCAAACAGTGGTCCTTTACTATTGACTTCTATAGAGTGGTCCTGATGCAAAGGATACAGGATGTTGGATGTTGCTCAAGGATGCTGTGTGGTCAAGGGTGGTCTTCTTGGGGCTACTCTGTTCCATAGTCCAGGTGAGGTGAGTCTGACCACAGGCGTCAACATCCCTCAAAGTCCTCTTTGGTCCGGAAAAAGTCCAGTAGCCACTAGACTTCTGATAACTGGGCAAAAAGAAACTGCCCTTTGTGGAGGTCACCAGCCAATTAGCTACATGATGTTCTCCTGCCTGATGACAACTTCCCATGAAATGTGGCATCTAGAAATCACTGAGTACTCGATTTTGCCCACTCCCAAGATGTCGGGACCCCTCTCTTGGAGTTTGGAGCTCAGTAACCACACTCTAGAGATGTGGTTAAAAGGGGGATGCACTTCAATGGAAACAATGGTTTGACAAGGGCTCTCCTCTCACCCCACTTCATCTCGCCTCCAACCTCAGCTTCCAACCTGTCTGCCCAGGTAAAAGAGCAGCCCCTTTCAAATGTGTTTACGATTTGCCCTTCAAAGGCGGCTTCCCCTTTAAGCTCGATGTTTGAGCCAATACCTCATATGGCTTCTAGCCAGAATGAGGTATCAGTGGCAGGCCTCAATTGTTACTTATCCTTGGGGCCATTGAAACGTCTCTTCAGGCAAGAAGAAGGCTCTTTCGTGGTCAGCCTCAGCAAATGACCACTGGGCAATAGAGTGGCAACCTTCTAAAAGTTGCATGTAGTAACAAGTTACATTAATTTGGGCATCAAGTTGAGGTTAATGTAACGAGTTGTTTGATACCTTGAAGTGCCAGTTTTGGTAGTCCCATTCAGAAGATAGCACAGCTTAGTGGTCAGCCTGTAACTCTGTACTTGACAATGGAGCTACAAGTCTCTTTCCCAGAATAAATGACAAATGCAGCTTTACAGCTAGAACATGTTAAAACACATGTTTTACTCTCTAATATGCTGCACGCCTTAGTACTCGGTTGGCCTGCTTTAGGGGCTAACTTACACAAGAGAATTTGGGCTGTAACATTGATTAACATGGGAAAATTGAGTTAGTAGTTTAAAACTGCTCTACCAGGGGGCGTGGCCAAGGCGGCGAACATGGCGGACGCAGCCTAAGAGAGCTCCGTCCCGCCGGCGAAATATCCGTCATTTATCCTCAATCTCCCCAACCCCGAGACGTCTCAGTAGGGATATATTGGCGTTTGGAGGTGACGGGGAAGCCCCGACAGCGAGTTGCGGGACCTCGGTCGCCTGCTCGGCGGCGGTCCGGGACCCGAGGTGGAGAGGCCTGCCGGACCTGAGGAAGCCGGGACCTCGAGCCCGAGCGCGTGAGCGCCGAAGTGAGGCGTGTCCGGGTCCGGCGAGGAGCTGTAGACGGAATCTTGCACCCGGCATACGGAGGCCCACAGTGAGTAGACCGTGCCGCTCTGAAGTCACGGAGCGCCAGCTGCCGCCGCTGCCACACCCGGGAGTCGGAGGCTGCGCAGACTGTGGGGCCGGGGGGTGCGAGGGGAGCCAGGTCGGCCTTGTTCGGGGGTCGTGTCGGACAGCGGGGGAGTCAGTTGTGCCGTGGACACTATGGGGGTGACACCCTGTGTTTCCCCCCCCCCGGCAGGTTGAAAAAGACGGTGGCGGCGCCCACAGCGGCGGGGGCGGGTGTAAAATACTGCACCCAGATGGGACCCTGACCTGGTCGCATAACACATGAGGCGGGCCCCGCCGGGCACCCCTCTCGGCGGCACGATCGAGCCGTTGGGGCGACCTCCGAAGAAGGTGTGCTGGGGAGCTGACACCTGGGCTCTGGATCGACATGAGCTGGCGGTGTCGCTAGGAGCCCGGTGACTGGGACAGACGATCCGGCGCAGACCAGTGGCTGCCTGCGTGCCTTGAGGCACTGGGCTATTGTAGAGGGGAGGTTGTACCCCCAGAGTTGCTCCTGGACAGGGCTGTGACACATATGCCCCCCGCATTGGGTCTGGAATAATTGCCACGGGTGAAAATTGAAGGGGGCACCGTGCCATTGGAGCAGAGAGAAGCGACACCACAGGCGGCAGCGCAGGCTGAGAAAGGCCCGGACACAGCCCTGTGACCTAAGAGACTGGGGTGACCGATCTGCAACCTCTGGGGTGCTCTGAGCCTCGTGCCCATATCCGGTGGCAGCCATGACGAGGGGTGGAAACAGTGGAGGCGCCTCAAAACAAGGCACAATCGATAAATTTACCGGGCCAACTGGAGGAGCCGGGGCATCCGGAGGCTCTCAGGCATCTGGCCCGGACAATGCGGCCCTCATGGCAGCGATAACGCAATCCAGGGACATGCCAGATGCGAAAATAGGGGCAGTTGGAGCTGATGTTACCTTGCTGCGTCAAGACCTACACAACGCCGTGGCCCGCATCACTGAGACTGAGACCAGAATTACCGGCGTGGAGGACGACGTGGCGACACTCAAGAAGAAGGTGGCTAATATGGAAGGGATTCAAAAGGGCCTTGCATGGCGAGCCGAGGACGCGGAAGGATGTGCTCGGCGCAACAACTTGCGGTTCGTGGGATTTCCGGAGGGCTGCGAGAAGGGCGACATGGAAGCCTTTCTGACCCAATGGTTGGAGGGGTGGTTCCCTCTGGAGTCCCTTTCGCGCTGCTTTATAATTGAACGCTCGCACCGAGCACGGACCCAGAAGCCGCCGGAGGGAGCTCGCCCGCGGCCTGTGATAGCCAAACTACTTAATTATCACGACCGAGGCACAATCCTGCGACAAGCGCGAGTGAAGGAGCCTTTGTTATTTGAAAATCACAAAATCCTAATATTCCCAGACTACACCAGGCTAGTCCAGCAACAACATCAGTCCTTCAATGCGGCCAAGGCGCGGCTGAGAGGCCTCAATCTTCAGTATGTCTTGCTCTACTCGGCCCGCCTGCGGGTGGTCTTCCAGTCCCGGACGCACTTCTTTGATACTCCAGAGGAGGTCTTTGCCTGGACGGATGAAACGGTCCACATTAGAGTCAACACCCCTCCTGGTCGGGACTCAAATTCATCATCCACGGCGGGGCCCCCGAGGACTCCCCGGCGGTCGCGGAGCAGGAGTAACTGGAGGTCACGCACCAAGGGGAATCCTCCTCCTAACGATGGCGCAGCGGGGGCGATCGAAACTGCAGACTCTCAGAATCCGGATGCTTGAGACCCAGAGACACTTGGCTGACTACAGACAAAAGCCCTGGGGAGGGGTCGGAAGCCGGCGCCCGTCCCTTGGACGGTGAAACCTCTTAGCACTCTATTGCCTGAGATACCTGATGCATCAATATTTGGACAACCTTGAGACGCGGGTTGGGGGGATGAAGACGGGAGGGCGGGCGTAACCCTTCGGTTAGAGGAGTTTGATTAGTGGGGGTAAGTTGGGACTGTGTGGGTAGTTCATGGGGATCCATTGGAATAGTGGGTCTCTGACCTCCCGTTGGGGGTCGGAGATGACCTATGCCACGACAGGTACTTCAATGTTACTGAGGTATGGGGTGGGGGGTGGCGGGGAAGTTGGAGGGGTGACTGGGAACGAGGTGGGGACTGGGGGGTTTGTTGGATGTGTGTTACAAGGGGGTAGGGGAGGGAGCGTTGCGTTTCTCTGCACAGTGTTCTTTCGGGTCCTATTGAAGCGAGATGTATGTGTGTGGCCTCTACCGCTCGGGTTGTCTGCTCTTCTGTCCATGGATGGCGGTTGAAACATCTGAATTAGACCTACAAAGGGCATCGATGCGTGTTGTGAGCTGGAATGTACGGGGGATGTTGGACAGGATAAAGAGAGGAGCAGTCCTGCGACAAGGGAAGAGGGACAGGGCTGATGTGTTGCTGTTGCAAGAGACTCACCTTATGGGTTCCAAGACCCTTACCATACAGCGATATGGCTATCAGCAGGTGTTTCATGCTGGGTTTGTGAGGGGATCTCGAGGAGTAGCCATCCTGGTGCACCACAGGCTGTCCTACACTCATGAGACTCAGTGGGCTGATACACAGGGCAGAGATGTGTTTGTTCAGGGCAAGATAGGCACTGAGCCGATAGTCTTCGGGAGTGTTTACGCCCCGCCCCCACTACAGGGTGCCCTTATAGAAAAGTTATTTGGTGTGTGGGCCGAGATACCAGATGTTATGGCGGTAATAGGCGGAGACTGGAATGATGTGATGAATGCACGGATGGATCGACACAGGCTGGGGGGTGAACTGAATGGCATGGTGAGAGGGATGGGATGGGTAGATGCATGGCGACACCAACACACCCAACATCGTGAATACACATATGTCTCAGCAGTACACAAGTCCTTCTCTAGAATTGATTACTTATTTGTCCCCCATGCCTGGGTTGGGAGGGTGGATGCCACGACTATACTACCGCGCGGCCTGTCGGACCACCCCCCGGTAGTGATTGACCTACTTCTTGACAGGAGACGGCAGCCATTCAGATGGCGCCTCTCCACATGGCACTTGCAACAAGAAACCTATCAGTCCCACATGAGGGAGGCTATTGCTCACTACTGGAGTGATAATGATCACTCTGATATAGATGCCATGACCCTCTGGGAGGCTCTGAAGCCCACGCTTCGCGGGGTAGACATTGCTTGGTGTGCGGCTGCCCGCAGGACACGTAGGGAAGACCTAATGAAGGCGGCAGACCGAGTTAGTGACCAGGAAAACAGATGCCATGCCGGCGGGGGTGAGGAGGATGTAAGACAACTTCTGCTGATGCAGCAGTCATATGCCTCCTTGCTGTTAGATGAGGCCCGACAGTTGTGGTTGGCGACTCAGAGTAGGATCTACCAGTGGGGCGACAAATCCAGCTCGATGTATATAGGCTCTGCCAAGGCACCTTCCACGCGCAGTCCCTGCCGTGTCTTCGGGATGTGACAGGAACGCCTATGACGGCCCCAACGGACCTAGCAGCCAGCTTTGCACGGTACTATGAGGCCCAGTACGCTCCCCGGGAACTCCTTTTGGCAGACGACATTGACAAATTCCTGGCTGATTTCCCGCCACAATCAATTTCGGATGAAGGGCGGGCTCGTCTTGAACTCCCTCTGTCGGCGGAAGAACTAGATACAGCCCTCGGAGAATTAAGCGTAGGCAAGGCCCCCGGACCCAATGGGTTCCCTTGCGAATTTTTAAAGAAATTTCACCTCCAATTAGGTACATACTATGGCAGGGCGTTAGAGGCAGCCAGAGAGTGTGGCCGACTCCCAAGGGACTGGCGACACGCTGGAATAGTGGTCTTCTGTAAACCAGGGAGGCCCCCCGACCAACCCGAGTCCTATAGGCCAATCTCATTATTGAATACCGAAGCAAAAATTTTGGCGAAAGCGTTGGCCAATCGCCTTCTCCCATACATTGCCGACCTCGTCCACCCAGAACAAGCCGGGTTTATGCCCCATAGAGCGGCAAGACACAATATTAGACGCGCGCAGGTGGCGGTGGAGGCGGCCCGCGCGGCAGGGATTCCTGCGGCTCTTCTACCGGCCGATATAGATAGGGCCTTCGACTCAGTAAGTTGGGTCTACCTCCGTGCGCTTCTGTCCCGCCTGAATCTGGGGCCTCACTTTTTATCCTACCTACAACTATTATACACGGATCTCACGGCGTCGGTGAGAGTTTCCCCATAGGTCGGGGCACCAGGCAAGTATGCCCCCTATCACCGTATCTATTTGCCCTGGCTATGGAACCGTTGGCGGCGTGGGTCCGAATGGACGCACAGCTGCGGGGCATCGAGTGGCGAGCGGGACCCTCTGACAGAATTGCACTCTATGCAGATGACGTCCTATTTTTTCTCACGGACTTGAACAGATCTGGGCCGCAGGTCCTTGACATCATGCGAATCTTTGGGGAAGTATCGGGCCTTCACCTGAACCTGCGTAAGTCAGTGCTGTGGGTACTGGGGGAGCGCCGGGACTTAGGGTCCTGGGCGGCGGCATTGCAAGAAGCGACGGGAGGTATTAAATACTTGGGGGTGTTCCTGACGGACTTGAGTGGGGTCTCCTTGACACGCAATGTCGTGCCCGTATGGGAGCGTATCCGCTCAGACATGACTACGTGGTCCCGCATGCCCCTGAATGTGTACGGCCGCTCGGCCATATTTAAAATGGTAGCCCTCCCGCGTCTCATATACCAATTACAGTATCACCCGTACCCTATTTCACCGCAGTGGTTCAAACAGGTAAATTCGGCGCTCGGTAACTTTCTCTGGGTAGGGGGAGTGGTGAGAGTGGCACTCCGCGCATGTTTTCTTTCCACGTATTGTGGTGGCTTAGCAACACCAGACATCCTGTCCTATTATCAAGCATCTCATTCATTGATACTGAATGAATGGTGGTATGGGGATCGAGGCGATCCTGCCTATGCCCTGGAGAGATACTTGATGGACCCTGACACGCTACAAGTCATACTGTATTCGGCTGTTAAGAGGAACAGGATTCCAGTGGTCACTCAAGTAGTATTTCAACTATGGCGCGGAACACTCCGCCGCATGGGATGGTGGAATAGGCTAACGAGGGAAACCCCATTGTGGCAGAATGGGCAACTACCGGCATTACTGTCCCTACAGGGGTTCCGAGGCTGGGACGCGATTGGCATCTCGGCCATAGGACACGTCGTCAAAGGCACGACCCTTAAGTCATTCCAAGAGCTACGAGAGGAATATGACATGCCCCGGACCCAGTTCTTTAGATATCTGCAGTTCCGCCATGCTATCACGCCTACCCTGAGGGACCTCAACTCTTTGCCTGAGTTTAGCCCCCTAGAAGCTAAGGTTTTCATGGGGGAATTGGAAAGTAAAAAGATATCATCTATCTACCAAACACTAGTTACACATTGCTCGACTTCCCTAGACACACTGCGGACCAAGTGGGAGAACGATCTAGGTGCATTTGAGGAGGAAGACTGGAGAGAGGCGTTTGAAGCTCCAATAGGAGCGGCCATTGCGGTACGTCTGCGATTCATTCAGTTCAAATATTTACATAGGGCCTACTATAACAGGGAACGATTGTGGAAGGCAGACATGATTGCGTCCCCTGATTGTCTGAGATGTGGCAGAGAGATTGGCACCTTTTTACATACAGTTTGGGCGTGTGATGAACTACGGAGGTTTTGGTCGGGAGTGTGGGACTGCTTATCAGAGGTGTTGGGCTGGGACCTCCCCCGCACACCACAATTGGGCCTCCTCCATATACTAGAACAGGTGGGGGGTAATATCTATAAACGCCACTTGCTGTTGTTGGGCCTCACGGTGGCCAAGAGAGACGTGGCCCGAGCCTGGAAAGACCCCAGGGCCCCCCTGTTGGGTGTGTGGAAAAGGGGACTAGACTTCTATATGGGACTGGAGCGCCCGAACTTCGAGGCCAGGGGCTGCCCCCGGAAACACTATAGGATTTGGAAAAGGTGGGCAGATAGAGGATTGTGGCTGGAACCGCTCAAGGTGAACCTGAGGAAAGATATTTGGACATTGAACCCGGGTGATGAGGAGTACACACTAAATGTATCTTGCAATGCCTTTGTTATTTACGGACTGTCTAGATGCTGTGCAGGGGGGGGGGGGGGGGGGTTTGGGTGGGGGGGTGAGGGGAGGGGGGACATAGGGTAGTTATTTACATTCAAACGGTTGTTGGAATTGCCTGCAATGAGATTATTACTTTCATGCTCACAGCTCTTCCGTTTCCGGGGCGCTGTGCATATCATGTAACCTTTCAACAACACAATAAAAATGTGGTTCTGAAAAAAAAAAAAAAACTGCTCTACCAGTCTGCAATGGAAGGCTGGAAGTCACATATTAGTGCTGCAGACCCTGAGGGGGACAATCTAAATTACAGGACCTTGGTACCCCTGTTCCTTATTATGGATACTAGAAGTAAGTTGCTCTGTGACAGTTGGGTAGAAGCCCATCAAACATACACATTTAAGGGTCAGGTCACCGGCACTGAGGTCTGGTTGGCAGGCCTCAGTGTACTTTTAGAGTTGAAACACCGGCTGCATCGGTTGAAAACTTTGAAGATCACCATACAAAAAAAGGTGTTTCTTACATGGCCTTCCTTGATGAGATGATTTGCAACAACCCCGTATTTAGTAGCTCTCATCATCTAAAAAATGTGTTCTGAGGTTTGAGTGAGACCAGCTTGCAAAACTTTGAGTGTATTTATGGAGTGTGATGCAGGGCAGCATGCAAAGGGTAAGAATTAGACTGCACGGGTTCTTCTCTAATTTACAATACAAGGGATGCTGTTGTGGAATAATTTGACCATTATCACTTTTTTGTTGAAATACGAGAGCAGAAATTAGAAACCAGGTCATAGGGCCTTAAGATCATCAGCCAATAGATCACGTCTCTTCCATTTCTTCGAGTACAGAATTCGAGGCAAAGTAGTCTGCAAAATTAAAGAATATTTTAAAAAAAATTGAATACTATCACACGTTTATTTTAAATGTTGTATATAGCTCGACCCGGTATCGGGTATCAGAGCGCTTTACATAGCACCATTTGCGTTACATCAGGACACATTCATTTTTGTTAAGCATGGGGAGATTAACAGCCAGATTCATGAAGGAAAACTCGGCTCGCAAAGGGCCAAATTCTGCGAATCTGGCCCTTTACGAGCGCTTTTTTTGCATTTGGGATTCATCATCCCTATTTGCAAAATTCGCCAAATTCTAAAATCGCTAAGTTGCGAAGAATTGCATTTAAAGAATCTCTATTTGAGATTCCTTAAATGCAATTCATAAAACATTTTAGAATTGCCAATTCGCAATTTTTGGCCGCTATTTACCGCGAAGTCTGACTTCGTGGTAAATAGCGAAAACTTAGAAAAATGCACTTTAGTGCATTTTTCTAGGTTGGATGTTACAAACACACATGTTCTTTGGACATGTGTGTGTGCAACACCAGTGTAAATCACCATTTCAGGGGTGCTACAGGGTGTCCTTTGGACACCCTGGCACCCTTGAAATCGCATCCTTATTTGCGATTCGCTAATTGCTAATCGCAAATAAGGATTGACTCCCCATTCATTCCTATGGGCCTTTGGCCCATAGGAATGAATGGGGAGTCATTCCTTATTTGCGATTAGCAATTAGCGAATCGCAAATAAGGAAGATGTAGAAATCGCTATAAATTTTGCGATTTCTACATGCATCCCGTTTTGCGAGTCTTTAATAGCGATTCCTTAATAATCGCTATTAAGGACTCGCAAAAGAGGAGCATGATGAATCTGGGGGTAAGTGATTTGCCCAGAATCACAGGATGTTCAGCGTCATTGCCGAGACTTGACCCTGGTTCCCCAGATACGAGAGCGACCACCCTAGCCGTTAGGCCAACTCCTCTCCCCAGGTTGTTGTACTAGAGGACTCTGTGTCATTGAGAAACCCTATGCTCCACGTCCAAGCTTTCATTTAAAACTATGAGCATTCCACTTCCCTCCAATACATTTTAACGGTTGTCTACCGAGAATGAAACTCATGGAGTGCTAGAGACTAAAATAAAAGCGCAGGAGCTTGGTGTCCCGGGTCAGGTAGAGTAGGCTGGCTCCCCAATAGCTCACACCCCGGACAACTCCTCTGTTCACAAACAGTTTCACTTGCTGCTGAACACCTTACTACATCTGTGGTTTCATCCCGCAGGCTGAAACATGCCTTTGGGGCTTGGGAAGACCACATCATGTTTACAGCAAGAGCAGCTCCAAAACGTAGCAGAAGACGGAAAACCAGGGAAAAGGCACGAGGTGAAAGTGCTATGAAGTGTCTCCTGGTCACAACAGAGTATAAAGTAACTCATAATAAATGTGGCCATTTTGGTCTCCTCTGCAACTGCCGGGAAGAGGGTTTTTTGCTCAAACTATGATCCGCAAACACAAAACCTGCTGGTTCACATGTAGTGTGTTTATCTAGGTACCTATATTGATACTCCTATTTCTGACCCTTGTCCGGGTATTAATTCACTAATATCCATACACCGGCACAGAAGCCCGTTTTCAGATTAGGTCATAGCGCATGCTATCACATTAAGCAAGCACTATCCCTCCAGCCCCCTAGAAAGCACACCGAGTTCTCAAAACAAATCGAACCTCCAGCAGACCTGGGAAATCCCCCGCAGCTATTGTTTTGATTTCGCTCGAGAACTCCTGCAAAGAATGTAAGAACGACCAGTCCTTATGACATTCTTACTGACGTCTTATGTCCATCCTTACGTCAAACTCGGCACCTTTCAGGTATAAATATACCAACGCTGCCCTAAGCAGAGACACGGTGGTGACGAGCTTGGAGCAGCGCTACTTGCCGGAGAGCCCAGCTGATGCAGAAAGCCCACGGACGCTGCCCCTCCCTTTTGACGCGCTGAGAGAGACGCTGCCTTTTCTCCTGCCGAGAAATCCAGCCTCCGGCGTTTCCAGCCGCCCTCGCGGGTAACTAGGATATCGAGTCCTGTGACAGAGATACCAACCCTCCAGCCTTCTAAAATCCCAGGTACTGAACTGACTAACCCCTTACAGAGAATTCTTGAGTCAGATCCTTGGCAAAACAAACTTAACTTAAACTGCTACTTATTTACTCCCGCCCAAGTATTAGGCTTAGGTCAGGTACACCGGGGTAGGCGTAGTTAGAAGCACCAGTTGAGAGTGATTAGTCAATGTATATATGTATGTATATCTTTTATCCATTTTAAGTATCATATGGCTAAGAAACCATATAAATGCTTTTACAGTATTATTTTATAATTCTGTTTTTACTGTATGCACTTTACTTAACTATAAGTATTGCAATAATAGTGATTCATTTCTCTTGTATGAGAAAAGAGACTGATCAATAAATAACATCTTTTTATTGAAACACGCCCATCTCTTATTTCTCTACAAACTGGTGAAACTAAGAATGCACGTACTGACTGAGTAAAATAGTTGTCTTTTGTTTTCACACGACTCTAGAGATATACTCTTGATTAGGGGAGAGCAAAGTTGTCATGTTCTATGGTTGTCAGAAACTAAATCCCTTCTTGTCTATCCAGGGAGGTTAAACTCCTCCTTGCCTATTCGAGAAAGTTTCTAGTGAACTCTGAGCTAGCTGGCACACATAACTTTAAGTCTAATATCGTCAGTAGAAGACCTAGTTAACCACAGTCCTACGTCTATACTATTGAAGATATTATTCCAATGCGCAGAGCCTATTGGGATAATAGGAACTACACTACACACACAGATCGTTGTGCAGTAACTATACACTCTTAACCCCCATTCTCCCTCAGAGACATGGTTGATAAAAGCATTGCCATTTTCGTTGACAACGAGGGAGCGGAATCAGCTTTACCCTGCTAAAGCACACAGTGGTTCAGATTCACAAAATTCTTGAATAGAATTACAAAAGGCATCTCCACCCTCTCCCAAGCATAGAAAAAGAGAACATATGTTTAAGTTTGAATGCTGCCGATAACCAGGGCTGTTAGCAGCAAAAAAGGAATTTATGGACAAATGCTGTCCGTTGTATAAGTCATAAGAAAAAACGTACATTTACAGAAACTAATGGGAGGTCGGTGAAAATGGCGGACATAAAATACACTACCAACCCTTCAAGGACCAGTCAGGTTTTGTTTCTCAAACCTGAGTTCCACCCTGGGTAGTTGTGGCTTTGAGCAGTCAGGCTTCAATAAAGGAACAAGTGTAACGCATTTAAACAGCACCAACACAATTGAAGAAGAAAGAAACACAACTCTCATGAAATCTGCCACCTATATATAAACAAGCATTGGCATAGCAAATAGGTCCCGCCTTTGGGATCATATAAGTGTTTATACATGCAAGGAAATTGTGCTGCATAACTAAATACTTATAAGGTACCAAAAGCGAGACCTTTTGGCTGCTTGTCACAAGTTTCAATGGCCACGAGAGAGAGTGCTCAGAGGTTTTTTTCAAATTTATTTTTTTCTAGTTGTTTAAAACCTGTGAACCTAATTGCAAAGAACGGCGAAAGACTTTACATCATCGGGGGCATCTCAAACTTGCACATGGCTCACTACTCTGTGCCTGGAGTTTAGTTAAAACCAAATCACAAAAATACAGAATAAAATGACGACAAGGTGTCAGATAGCACCTTGTTATAGGGGCATTACTAGAGCGCACAAAGTACGGCCAATTTTAGCATCACACATTTAAACATTAGGCATCTTTAATCAATCAATCAGAGTACTTGTAAAGCACGCTACTTACCCGTGAGGGTCTCAAGACGCTATGGGGAGGGGGGGGATGCTGCTACTGCTCGAAGAGCCAGGTCTTGAGGTGTCTGCTGAAGGCGAGTAGGTCTTGGGTCTGCCGTATGTGGGTAGGGAGGGTGTTCCAGGTCTTGGCGGTGAGGTAGGAGAAGGATCTGCCGCCGGAGGTCGTTCGTTGGATGCGGGGGACAGCGGCGAGGGCGAGGCTGGCGGAGCAGAGCTGGCGGGTGGGGGTGTGGAAGCTGAGTCTGCTGTTCAGGTAGGCTGGTCCGGTGTTGTGGAGTGCTTTGTGTGCGTGGGTGAGGAGCTTGAAGGTGATCCTCTTGTCGACGGGGAAGCCAGGGTAGGTCACTCAGGTGGGGTTTGGTTCCAGTGGGAGTCGATTGAGCATGATGGTTTTAAAACACTGAATTTACCATAAATGTTTCCAAAACTTAGCCCACTGACACATATAAAGCAGGGTGTCACGATAGGTCATGATACACAAACATGGGCTGCTTTATACTGGTGTTCGGGCCAATATTTGGTCCCAATCCAACCCTGCTTGGAAGCGCGCTTCAAACCTTGTCCAATGGAATCACCGGTGTAGCTAGGGGGGGGGGGGTGGAGGCGGCCACGGCTGCGGCACTGGAGGCCCGTTGCGGCCGCGGCCGCCTTTATAATTTATTTGGGAACGAACACACTCAATGTGTTCGTTCCCAAATAAATTATAAAGGTGGCCGCGGCCGCAACGGGCCTCCAGTGCCGCAGCCGCCACCTGCGGAGTTTAAAATTGTAAAGCCGCGATCCAGCCTGCACTCCTTATGACCTGCGTTGTTTGAGGGTGCGCAGCTTTCCACAGTGGTCGCATCGCCATGACGTGTCGTGGGCGGTGGCAGCGGCTGGGGCGGGCGCACAGTGATTAGATGTGGCGGGGCCGGGAGCCGATGCCTGGGGAAGGAGCAGGCAGTATAACTGGCGCCGAAGCAGGAGCCCAGGCCCAAATTTACCGAAGGTAAATGGCATTTCGTCCGATTACGTGCACATCACCTAAACAGAAGAGCACTTCAGCACCAGGGTTGGTGGGCTAATAAATTACTTTGCCTATGTTTCCTCTTTCTATTCTTTATCCTTGTTTATTTTTTTTGTCATTCATCTGATCCGTTTAATTTTGGTCTTTTCGTTACAATGATTCAAAGCCAGTCTTATATTTTCTTTGCACCAATAAGCATCATATAGATAAAAAATAAATACAAAAATCCTATATATACACCTGCCAACTAGGAAACATCCATACTACTCTATTAAAACTATGTGATGTCTTTTTTTTACTATTACAGTTTTATTGCAATCCTATGGCCAGTACATTTAGTTAGTGGCATGTTTTCCTTTTCACTTGTTCAATTTATTTTTGGGGGGATGTGAGTGCAAAAACAAATAAGTATAAATTAAACCTTTGCATCAGCTTTCCAAGGCCAGGCCTGTTGGTTTTGCCAATGCTTGTTGTTCTCTGTAGTTGTTGCTAAGCTTTTCATGCTCAGGTCTAGTTTCAGCTGCATTGCTGCAGCGTATCTGATAGTATTTTCATATTTTATGCTTGTGGAGTTTTCATAGAGCCAGGTTGCTGTCAAATCTGAAACCCTGCCGCCTAATACTGAATGTGAGAGTGTCAGTACCGGACTTTAGTGTAAAAATAGCACCCCAACAGAGAGACCTCGGAGGCACAAGCTACTCCCTTATGGTGGTCCTTATAATATTACTCGTATTGCAATCATAGGATCCTTCTGGCAAAGTGTTTTATATATATTTTTTATGAACACTTTTTTGCATTTACAGATGAAACTCGGCAGTATTGAATAGCACGTGTTCATTTCTGGTTTAAGGTTACAAATTCAATCTGTTCTAACTGGTGCACCTATAACTTCAAGAAAACATGAGCTTACATGACCACATCAGTGCAACATTATCTCTCATTCACAGACAGCCAGTGGTATGTATTAGAAGGTGTCTCTAATCCAAGAATTCCTCAAGACCATCTCGGGGTGACCCCCTGCTGGCTCCCTCATGCCCAGGGGTTACAGTCCAAGCCCTTTATGTGAATTTCAACCCTCCATGTTTTGTGATATTGTGGACAGCCTCTTGCTTGGCTTGCTGGAAATAAATGATCCATTCCACGAGCCCCACTGTTAAGAAGGTCTGCACCATTTACCTGAAGAATCTTTCCTGGGGATAATGAGACCGACATGACGGGGAACAATATGTATCTGTTTATGTCCTAATCTAATCCGATATGGAGTTCACACGCGATACCAACACGTCCGACAGAGACCATGAGAACCCCTTGCAAAAATGTCTGTAGTACACGGCGTAGGCATGTCATATCTATTAAGTCACCGTTGGATTTGCCTCATCTCAGATACATTTAAGAGGAGTTGCGTTGATATTTCAGAGCTTTTTACGTATAAACGCATGGTAGATATCTGACCTAAATCAAACCAAACAGAGTCAAGATGGTTGTTTCTGTTGGGCCATCAGAGCATCATGATACCTCCTCTTTTGAGGATCTTGATCATCCTGTCAAGCCTCTTGTAAGGTGGGGAAGGAGTCTGGGGTGGTAATTACTAATGAGCAATATAGAGCAGTAGATTTTATATTTGCCTATCTTTCCTATGAGGAGTTTGACCTCGAAAAAATAGAAATCTGGTATGGCATTATAAAAAAGTACACCGCCTGCTTTTGAAGGACAGTTGCATCAGTGCAAGGTTTTTTAGTAAGGAGACTCCAGATTTATCACTGCTTGAGTTGAGAAGGGAGCGTGTTTTGTGTTTCAGCAAGATTCAGCAGATTCAGAGGGGTGGGTGACTGAGTCTGTGGCTCATCCATTATAGCTGCCAAGGTTTCAGATTGCTATGTGTGACACTTTCAGAATTTCATTGTAATTATGAGTGACATTTCAACGTCTAGAAGTCACCCTTTCTCAGGGGCAAAAATTAAAATCCCTTATGTACGTGCATGTAACTTGCGTGATCGAGGTAACTATTATCAGCAATACTACGTGCTCTCGGACATCTTTCAAGTGCTCACCGGCCTTTTTCCCCAGCACTCCCCCCCTTCCCCCCCCAAGGGGCTGCAATCTGAGGGATAGCCCAGGGTGCACAAGCTCTAGCTACGCCCCTGAATAGAATGGGTGGGGCACGCAGAGTGTCTGTTACTGCAGGAGGCCCTAAGCCTGCTCAGGAATGTGTCAGGACACCATGTAACTGATCCTCCCACTGCAGGGCGGCTGGAAGGTTTATAGAGGTCTTTCTGCACACACCTCCTCCAACATGAACCAGACGCATTCGCAAACTGTATTCTATGAGGATTAGCTGTGAGTTACTGCTTTTTACTAGGTTAATGCTCTTCTATTTCTGGTGCTTTACAGTAGTTTTAAGATCTTCTTAGAGTTTCTCATTCTTCAAATGGGTATAATTTCTGATATTTATATGTTTCTCTCGTCTAAATTGCATAACTTTGCTTGCGAGAAAGTGTCACTCATAGTCACTAAATGTCACTGATATTATGAAAATGCCACACATAGCAATCTGAAACCTTGGCAGCTATGTGTGTGTTAAAGTCCTGCTTAACAAGCAGCCTCCAGTCACTGGGGTCCGGATGCTTTAGAATTCACTTTTATGGCCAAAGAAACACCCGAAAGCTGTCAGAGGCTCAATTGTGACTTCGAAGATGCCAGGCCTGGATTCTTCTCAACTTCCAGGCGCCTCTAGCCCCACAGTTTTAATGATTCTGCGCTAATTTCAGGAGAAGAGGTTTCCGACTTTTTTTTAAGCCAATATGCCCATGTTTGAAGGCAGACGCCTACTGATTTTGAGTCTAGAGGGAGAGCAATTGTTCTTTAGCGTTGATGCTACAAAACCAAGTAATCCTAATTTCAGGATCCATCCCCTCTCCTATTTAACCACATTGTGTGACTTTGGTCAAATTTCTTTTTATAAATATTCTCTTATATGCTAAAAGTTGGTGTCCTTCGAAACACGTATAGTTATGTTATGTTATGTTATTTAAGCTTGTAAAGTGCCTGGTTACACTGTACTAGTGTGTCCCCGCTCTATGGACTGCCACGTTAAGCCACTCAGCTGCTCATTCTGCTCACTAGAACATAACAGAGCCCGGCCCTAGTCTTTAGGAAACAGGAATGTTTTCAGCATTTGCGGAACTTAAGCTCTGACTTCTCCGCTTGGAATCAACACCAATCAGTATCAGGACTAGTGTGGAAAAATAACTGATCCAGCACTTGTTATTTGTTTTCCGCTAGTATCTACTTTTCTTTCTCCCATGCTCTTTGCTTTTCTTTCCCATATGCTCCATTTGCTTTCATTTTTCTATGGTCTCTGTTTTCCTTTATGCTAAGATCTAGAATCATAGGTGAGCACAGATCATGCGGGTGTGCTATGACACAAGTCTGTCTCACGGTATGCGGTCTTGTTGGACCAGGAGGGGCACCCAAAGTGCTATCCTTATAGTGGTGGAAGGCTACAGCCTTCGTCAGGTGTTAAGCAGCACAGGCACCAGTGGTGGTAGCATACTGTGTAGTGATCAGTAGTATTGAACCGGTCCTTTTTACCCTGTCACTGGAGTGAGGCCAACAGGCTCACTCACTTTGAAGTTCCACTGCTGCGTGCTTGACTCACCCTTGGCCTACTTCAGGTAGATGTGCAGTGCTGCGGAGGAGCAGTGACTCTGCGCTAGATGTGTGTGTGCCTGGGAAGGGTACTGTACAGGGATTTTTATATACTGCTGCCTGCTGTACTTATTATTGTTTTAACAGTGATTTTGAAATATCTGCACCTTCATGCACAAGTCAAAGGGGCATTGGTTGACTGAACTGGTTTGATTTTTGTATGCTGCTACCTGCCATACTTGTTATTGTTTAAAAAGTCATTTTGAAATTATTTGCGCCTTCATTCACAAACCAAAGGGCCATAGTCTGATTAAACTGATTAGATTTGATTTTCGTATGCTGTTGTGCTGGGAGACATCCATTACAACACTGGCATTGCATCGCAATCTCTTTACATTGCGGTCATTACAACACAAGTCGTTGCAACGACTTGCGCGGGATGGGGCTCTAACCTAAGGAATAGTATGATTTACTATTCCAACACCTTCCCTACTGTACGTAGGCTGGAGTTGGAATAGTAAATCATACTTTTCCTAAGTCCTCCGCCCTCCAGCGCAAGTCGTTGTAACAACTTGTGTTGTAATGGACGCAATGTAAAATACTGCGGTGTAAATGTATACGATATAATGTCATACATTCTGTTGTGCTTGTTATTGTTTGACCAGTCACATCTACATTTTTGCGCCTTCATACACAAACCAAAGGGGGAATTGTTTGACCAACCTGGCTTCATTTCTGCATACTGCTGGATTTGTTTTTATCATGCACTTTGAAAGTGTTTTCACCTTGATGCAAGAAAGAAAGGGGGATTTCTTTACAAAACATGCTTGAGTTTTGTATATTGCTGATTCTTTTTTTATGCACTTTGAAAGTATTTGCACTTTTTCCTTTGCTTCACCAGCTACAGTTAGTATAGATTCTGTCCTTAGGTTTTTGCTAATATGGTTTGTTTTTATCCTACATGATGCATTATTGGTGGTGTTGTTTACAATACAGAAATGATAAATACAGACACACATCTGTATCAATGTTGTGAAGCATCCATGCAGTTTTCATATTCAGCCTTGTGTGCCTTCCTGTTTATTCCCTGCTAACTAATAAAGCCCTGATGGTAGATATTGAAATTGTATACTCAGTTAATTTTAAATACTTTAGAGTGGTTAATATCATACAAAATACCTGACAGACGCAAGTGTGCGGCATGCAGATATTTCACACCAGTTTATTTCTCTTGGAGTTGGCAGGATACTGGGTTAAATCTTGTGTACTGCTCATGTATATTGTCAGTCGAGTCTGTTAAATTGCAGATTTGGGTTTGTCTTTCAGAGTTTCAAGTTATTTTCCATCAATTTCAATTCTAATTCAGACCCTATGTAGCTGTTCTTGTGCGATAGGCAGTTCCTCAACCAATAGGACCGCTCCTTGGCATTGCTCCGATTCCTGTCTCAGTTAGATAATCTGCTCTTGACAATAATGTTGCAAATGGTGTAGCTTATATGTAAAGAGTGTTTCTTACTTTCTTATTCAAACTTTGAGTACGCGAATATAGAGGCCTTTCATTAAATGTTGGAGGATTCAATTCAAAATATACCAGATTTGTTGGTGGTGGAGCAAAGTGGTGGGCGGTTTCGTTACGCCACTGCCTCAACCAGCAAAACTGGGGGTTTTATTCCCACTTCTTCCTCATTAGAAAGAAAAATGGGAAATGAAGGCAGGTCATGGACCTCAGAATGCGGAACAAGTTCACCAAGAGTCAATCTTTCAGGATGCTCTCTCTTCAGGAGGTTCTTCTTCTAATGGAAAAAGGGGATTTTCTTACTTATCTCGATCTTCTCGACGCCTATTTTCATCTTCCCATTCACTCTCAACATCAAAAATTTCTCAGGCTGAAGCAGCAGGGTGCCATTGTCAATTCAAAGTGCTCCCTTTTGGTTTAAAGGCCACTCCCAGGGTGTTCACAAAGTGCATGGCACCGATAACAGCTTTCTTAAGATGTTCTGGTCACCAGGTGTTCCCATACAGGAACAATTAGCTCATAAAGACTCCGTCTTTTCAAGAGAAAGATATTTCAACGAGAGTCTGTCGGATTCTCTTCCAGTCTCTAGGTCTTTGCATCAATTTTTTATAAAATAGTCAATTATTTCAGCCAAATAGTTTGTCTTTCTGGCCTCACATCTCGTCCCAGAACTGGGCAAAGCCTTTCTTACTCAGGAAAGAATAATGCGAATTATGGATATCACAAAGCTTCTTTCAACAGGAAGGTTCGTTTCTGAGTGGCAGTACAAGTCAATGCTGGGGATGATGTCCTCTGGCGGTACAAAATCCAGTGGCAAAGTGAGCAAGGGACTCACGTCTGAGCATACCCTGCCACACTTATGGCGGCCAAAAGCGGTACAAATGATGATGTCCTCTTGCATCCCGTTCATTCTCAATTGCCGACTTTGCATGCGACCGCTGCAGGAACAGCCGGATGCGCATTGGGTTTAGTCTTGAGCTCCGTCTACGTTGAAATGTTACACAGCTAAATGGAACAGATTTTGTGCTTGGTGTATCTTGCAAGCATTGCATCCATTCATTTAATCTCCGGAGCAGGTGCTGCTTCATCTCTTGCACTTAGCAAAAGCAGAACTTTCTCACTCTTCCATAAGAGTTAATCTTGCTTCAATTTCTAGGTATAGAAGACGTTCAATTCAAACGGCTCGTCAAAGAATTTATGAAGCCACTTCTTAGAGTTTTCCCGCCTGTTAAGCCTTCTACAGTTTTGTAGCAGTTAAACACTGTTCTGTCTTAACTGATGCGTCATCCCTTTGAGCCAATACACAAATGCAAATTAAAGTTCCTCTCCTGGAAAGTGGTTTTTCTCTTGGCCATTACGTCAGCCAGATATATCAGTGAAATCCAAGCTCTCACTATAAAAGAACCGTATCTGCAGTTTTTGCTGCACAGGGTTATCTTATGCACTAACCCTTCTTTTATACCCAAGGTGCCTTCATTTTACCACCTCAATCAGCTGATTGTTTTACCAATGTACTTTCCTAGTCCATCCTCAGCAGCGGAAAGGGCATTGCATTCTCTGGACATTAAACGATTCCATAAATCCTCTCAGCTACTGATCTCTTTCTCGGCACCCAGGAAAGGACAGGCCTTGACAAGGGCCCGCATTGCTCATTGGGTCACTTCCATGATTTTCTTTAGTCATGAAAAAGCAGGCCATCCACTTCTTGCGAAAGCACAAGCTCACCCTCCTAGGAAAGTCGCATCTACCTCTCCCCTGTTTGTGGGAGCACATCTCCCGGACATTTTCAGGGCGGCAATGTGCGCAAACGCTCATACATTTACAAAACATTACTACCTTGATGGTTGAAAAAAGGCAGATATCACTGTTGGACAAGCTACACTCCAATGTCTCTTTGCTTAAGGTAGCGGGCTTTTAGCCTTCTATGGTCTCTATGAGCTGTTTGTAAATTTGTATGCTTATTATTCTCTTCTTGGTTTCTGATGCTACAAGTGTACGTCATGGTGGGATGGATCACCTGCCCACCACCATTTCTTTTCTCTATTTGTGTTTTTTACAGCTTACTAGTCGGATTCTAGCATGTGAATCTAAAAAAAGATTCAATACTGGAAAAAAAACAAGTTACTTACCTGTAAACTGTGGTCCTCCAGAATTGATATCTTTTATAGATTCACATGTGACCCTCCATCATCCGTATTAGGCTCACCAATTACCTTAGAGTTTGGTATACCTCTACACTTTTTCTTGAAATCTGAGGTATTTTGACTCTGTGGCGAAGGGATCTCTGAGGTCTCAGCTGTGATTGGCTGAAGTTTGAATGTTTTAAAATGAGGCTGAAAAGTTACTTAAGTGAGTTTTTCCGTTCTATGGAGGTCTATGGTGATGTTGTATTACTGCTATTTCTTATGTTACTGTGGGACTCCCACCATGACAACAGGAAAGATTCAAGCATGTGAATCTATAAAGGATATCAATACTGGAGAACCACAGTGTACAGGTAAGTAACTTGTTTTTTATTGTTCACTGACTAACTAGAAGTTGCGCCCCACCATGCTCTGCTTTTGACCTCACAGGCTGATGACATATTTGCAGGACGCCTCCTATGAGGTAGAGAGGGACTCCATCAACAGCTGCTGCACAAAAGACACTCCCTTAGTACCGCAGGACCTCCCAAGCTTCAATAAGTGAAGCTTGCATTGTCCTATGGTAACATATAGGCGAAGCTTGTACAGCAGTACCGCAGGAGTATTGTGGTAAACATTAGAAAATAAAAATAAATAAATGGGAAGAAATTTGTGCTGTGGGTCCATGGGGTTTGGCCGCATGTGGGGGGTGAGGTCTGACTGTCTGCCAGGGTTGAGAGCAGCCAAATTATAGAGTAACCTTAACCCTAAATGTTATCAAGAAAGGTGTGTCTTTTTTATTTAAAATTTTGTAAGAAAACATGAGTGACTTTGAGGGCCCCATAACCCCTGTGGCCTACGGTTGGTGGCCGAGGGGGCACGTATGGTACCCCCTGTAAAACCCTGCACTGTGCGGCAGGCCCCATTGCATGCCTGCGATATGGTGCAGGGTATTACGAACACACCATTTCCCCATAGGAGCCTGTGTTACAGCTGGTTCTCAAGCATAACAGGAACTCCGATAGTAAACAATGAGAATCTGACCGAACAGTGTTCGGTCACATTGTAATCCGGTGGTCGGAAACACGGACAGCAAGTCGGTGGGTCAGTTTGGTCCTGAATCCGAGACGGTGTTGGGTGGAGGCTTTCTGCCTGAGATCGTAATGAGCCCCCAAGTCTTAATCAATGTTCCTCTTCAGGTCATACAAGAGCAATAACAGGCATTTGCAAAAATAGTAAGTCTGGCATTAGTGTGCTAAACCATGCAAACATCAATTATGCATACCTGTGTTGGCATGTGTTAGTGCACTTAACCTTTTCCAGTGCTTTTCTTTTATCCAGGCCTACACTTTGGATACATTCATGAACCTAGTTTAGTTTGCTCTCATGTTTTGGTGAGTGTGGGAAAGTTGGATCTGCTTTCATGGCCACCCCCACATTTAGCAGGTGTCATTATGTTTTACTGACTAGTCTTACTGGGATCCTGCTAATCAGGACCCCAGTCTCTGTGCTTCTTCCCTAAATTGGACATGGTGAGTACTTAGGTACACTCGAGATTGGATACTGGTGTACCCTTGTAGGCCCCTAGTATAAGGTGCTAAGGTACCTAGGGCACTGGTACACCACTGGTCTCCCATGGGCTGAAGCATGGCCACCAATGAGAGACCACACAGATTTTGACCACAGGCCTTCCATTGCAGCCTGTGTAAGCTGGTGATAGCGCCACTTACAACAGATGTAAATTTCCTTATATCTGAGGTCAATTAAAACCTAAAAGTCGCGCCTAAGGCAGACCTTTCAATCCTGAAGGCAGGGTGCTCGGTTATAAGTGTGAGGGTGCCACTGCATAAGCAGGACACTCCTAAAACCTTTGGAGTCCATTCTTCCGGATTGTAAATGCATCAGTCATTAAGATACATAGAGCGACCATGCATCATTATGCGATGACCATCTAAACTGGCTGTAACGAACCCTGTTGTGTTTGGTATCAAATATGTTGGAATCATACCCTAACACTGTAGATGGTGTGGGAGGCATGGTTCCATGCACTGTAAAGCTCCTCCAGGAGGCTCTCAGTGCTCCCAGTACTAGTCTTCTAGCCTGAGAAACTTTGGAAATAGCTTCTCCTTGGATGAGGATATATATAGTGACAAACTTTCAAGTGGAAAATGATGAATTTAAAAGTGGAAAATAAACGGAGAGTAAAATAGGAACAAATGAATAGTAATACGGCTGCAAATGCATGGAAAAAAGGCTGTGCCATTGGCTTGTGGCCTGTAGGTGTCCCAGTATGATGTCGTGCTGCTGACCAGACAGGATTTACTGTATTGGGATTGGGTGGGTGCACTTGCCGCTCTCGCTCAAAACTGGACAAAGTACATGGGAGTCTCCTCCCCATTGACCAGTCCCTCCTCTGGAAGGGAACCCTGAATTGTTCCAACCCTTTCCTTAGAGTACTTAAGGGCTTACCTGTAGGTCGTGGGACAAGATTAAGATCACACACCACTTCAACTTCAACCGTCTGGGCATTCTTGCTCTCGTTAGCCTTCGCTTTGGGAACCAAGACTGCAACTGGGAAGACTCCTGCTGCTCCTGATCTCGTTGCCTTGCAAGTCTGCTGCAAAATCTGTGCCTGTGCTCCATGCAGGTCCTTCACAAGGCACCCAAAGGAATCTCCATTGGAGTGAATGAGTCACTCCTCTACATCTGCAGGCACAGCAATGCAACACAGCTGGCCGGTCTGCTGATCCTGGGCTTCCACAATCGCCAGAAGGCTCAGCAACACAGGTGGTGGTTCTGCAACTGCCTTGAGACCTGCACTGTCTTCTCACTGAGTTAGAAAGCCAGTATCCCTCATCTCAATGGCTGGAACAGAACACCTCTGCACGGCGTGGACTTGCCGTTGCCGAGGCTTGTTGACTCTCTTCTCCAGAGATCTTCGGGCTCCAAGAAGCTCCAACCTCAAGCATCTCCTGCAACCAAGATCTTTGCCTGCATCCCATCCATTGCACCGTGAGCCTTCATCCTTTGGTGAGCTACTTGAGGGCCTCTTGCGACTCCTGTGCCTTCAGTCCATTGGTCCTCTCAACAGTCTTCTTTGGCTCCAGTGAGCCCCCCTGCTTGCACTAGGCCTGCTCTGACTTACCTGCATGTGGTGAGTCACTTGTACCTTGCTGGTCCTGGCACCGCACCTTTGTCTTCACTTAAGTTGCCAAGGCTTGTTGGTGCCCCTGCTGGACACTGACCCCTGGAATCTTGACATCCGACATGGGACAGTTCATGCATGTCTCCTGGTCCTCCTCTGCATCGCCTGGACTGTACAGCTGCAACTTCAAGGACGCTGTCAACTCTCCTGCATTTCCGACATCGGTGGGCATTCGTCTTCCTTGCCTCATGGTCACACCTGAGTGGCATAGACTCTGTCCCTTCTGCTTACAGGTACCTGTCACCTTGAATCCACTTTTGGGTTCCACCGTACACTTTCATCTTCCTTGCCAGCGCATCTTTTACGAAGTTCTCCATTGTGGTGTACAGCGGTGTCCGACGTCACTTCACATCTATGCACCCGGCTTCCCCAGTGTTGATATCCTGGTTCCTGGGGTATCCACTGGTGGAGTGACTCTCCAACCTTCCATCTTCCACAGGGGTTCTTCGGTGTCCACTGGGAAGGGTCCTTTGTCTTTATAATTGCTACCCCAACTTACCTATTGACTAATATTGAGCACAAGGGTGTGTTCCCACTCTGCACATGACCTCCGTGAGGTTCCTAAATACTCACCTTGTGTGGCTCCTTGGGTCCCCAGGTCTTCTACGCATTCTTGGTCCATTTTTGACTTGAGTCGTTGTTCGTATTCCACTATTTTAGTATATGGTTTAATCCCCCCTGGTGACCACTGTGTATTCTGTGCTATTTACAAATTCTATTGACAAAGTATTGTGTGTATTGTGTTGTATCTCCGAGAAGGAGATAATACATTGTGTTAGTGAGTGTTAATAATAAATAGCTATTTTATTATAACTACACTGTGTGGTTCTTTTTCACTTAACCTATACCATAAGATTAAGTACTGGTAAAACAAGCTGCTTTACACTCCTTCTGTACTAAGCCTGAAGTCTGCCCCCCACAGCTACCACAGAGAGATTTCTAAGGTTGTCTAAGACCACTAAAATCACCATAAGCGTTGTCTGGATTAGTGCACAGTGCTACACTTACATTTGTGAGCACCATATACTAAGCCAGCCTCTAACATTGGTGTGCAAGGGTTGGGATCCAAGCCTACATTGTTTTACCAGCCAATCTAGGTGTGGATTATTTAAAAGATACCCACTAGCGTTAGGCACATATAATACTATTGAACAAGTACGTTCTACTGAACTTCTAGATTGGGTGTTAAGGGGGACGCGCTTGAGAATACTCGGCGCGCCTGGAAAGGGCTTACGCTCATGCTGAATTTTTTAAAATACAAGCACAAGGGTAAAATCGCAGTTTTTTAAAACAAACTCACTGTATATATATTTTGTTATCAGTTCCATACTCCCCGGTCCACCGCCAATCGTTTGGTTTGTGTGGAGGGAGGCGGAACAAAGACCCGAGCTACAGGAAGTGATTCACGACTTCCTGGCCAGGCGACCAATCAGCTGCCTGTAGCTGTTAGCCCACCCACTACCTCAACCCCTGCACTTCAAGACGCGAGTGGACGCGCTTGAGAATACTCGGAGCGCCTGGAAAGGGCTTACGCTCACGCTGAATTTTTTAAAATACAAGCACAAGTGTAAAATCGCCGTTTTTTAAAACAAACTCACTGTATATATATTTGGTTGTCAGTTCCATACTCCCCGGTCCACCGCCAATCGTTTGGTTTGTGTGGAGGGAGGCGGGACAAAGACCCGAGCTACAGGAAGTGATTCACAACTTAATAATAATAATAAATAATAGGGAGATTTGTAGAGCGTCTGGATACGCGCACCGGCGTGTCCCCGCGCTATAACAAGTGGAAGTGACAGAGTCAGGTGTTCGGATGCAGCGAAAGTCTAGTGGAGAAAGAGTTGGGTTTTAAGTTTCCCCCTAAATCTGGATTCGGAAGGTTCCTGGCGCAGCTCCAGCGGCAGGTCGTTCCAGCCTCTGGCTGCCAAATATCGGAAGGACCTGCCCCCCATCCGAGCCTTTCTTACTTTGGGGACTTTCACTAGCCCTGCACCAGTAGAGCGCAGGGCTCGGGATGGCTCATAGTGAGAAATCAGGTCCCGCAGTGGCATAGGTGCTTTGCCATGCAAAATGCGGTGGCAGGTACATAATGCCTTATACTCAATCCTGCTTCTCACAGGGAGCCAATGGAGTGCCCGAAGCGCTCTCCCCGATGCGGACCTTCGAGGTAGTCTCAAGACCAGATGGGCCGTGGCATTCTGCAGCACCTGGAGGCGACTGATGTTCTTTCCTATCGCCCCCAGATATAGCAGATTGCCGTAGTCCAGTCGTGCTGTTACCAGGGCATGCACCAGTGTCCTGCGGGCCTCCACCGGCAGCAAGTCCAAGATCTTCCGCAGACTCTTTAGGACACCGAAGCATACACTCACAACTCGGCTGATCTGGGGTCCGAATGTGAGGTCAGCATCAAGCCAAACCCCGAGATTTCTGGCTTCTTGACACCGGGTAGGTGTCATCCCCAGGCAAGGTGGCCACCATGCCGACGACCACACTGAAGAGCCTCCTCCCACCACGAGCACCTCCGTCTTGCTGCCGTTTAATTTGAGGCAGTTGGCAGACATCCAGGCAGCCAACTCCTGCATGCAAATTCTAAAGTTCTCTGCAGCAAGACCAGGCGCGCGTGATAGGTAGATGGCCAGCTGCGTGTCGTCGGCATACGACACTATGCGGAGCCCATGGCTCTCCACTAAGGTACCCACTGGAGAAACATACAGGTTAAAAAGAGTCGGGCTCTGGGACGATCCCTGGGGCACGCCCTGACCCAGATTAACCACTCTCGAATAGTGGTCTCCCTGCCTGACCTGAAAGCCTCTGTCAGTCAAAAAAGACTGGATCCACTCCAGCGCAGCGCCAGAGATCCCACCCTTGTTCAGACACTGTAGCAAGGTGGCATGGGCTACAGTGTTGAATGCTGCGCTGAGATCTAACAGGATCAAGGCCATAGTTTTGCCTTCGTCCACCTCCTGCCTCAAGGTCTCGACTGCCCTAGGTAGGGCTGACTCCGTAGAATGTCGTGGCCGGAATCCAAACAGAGTGTCGTGAAGGAGACTTGCCTCCTCCACAAACTCCATTAACTGCATATTCACGGCCTTCTCCGCCACTTTGGCCATGTAGGGTAACAGGGAAATTGGGCGAAGATTTTCAAGTTTTCCAAAGCTGATGTTTGGCTTCTTTTGCAGGGGGAGCACTACCGCCTGTTTCCAGTCTTTGAGCACAGTATGGGTTCTAAAAGAGACATCTAAAAGATGCCTAATATAGGGCTCCAGAAGCGGTAGGCTATCGGCGAAACGTTTAGGGGATATCGGATCCCTGGGAGAGCCTGATTTTACCTGCCTACAAATTTGTATCAGTATTTCTGGGGAGGAGTAATGAAATTGGCCAGCATAGGTGGACCCTCAGTTTCCCTGGGAGATTCAACGAACTCAGATCCTGTCATGAGCTGATTAGGGAAGGAGGAATATATTTTAGAAACTTTTTCCGCAAAAAAATCCGCTATATGATTGCATGAGTCCACCGAGCAATCCCCTGGTGCAATGGCGGACTTACCCACCGAAAGAGTCTTATAAATCAGAAATAATTCTTTCGCAGAGTTTTCTGCCTCTCTGATTTTATCGGCATAGTAGGTTGCTTTAGCCTTCCTGATCTTCCCATGGTAAATACGCTTCTTTACTAAGTAATCTAGTTTAACCTGGGCCCTAAAGGCTACCCGTCACTGCCTCTCTGCGCGCTTGCATTCCGCCTTAGCTGCCCGCAGCTCGTCACTGTACCACGGGGCCGTTCTCTGAATACGACAGCCCGCCTTCTTCCAGCAGAGAGGGGCCGTGCAATCCAGAGCCTCCGTGATACGTTTGGTCAAATTGTTACTGGCTGTTTCCACGTCCTCACCCCCCGGCCCGCCTCCTACTGTCAGTGCCGCATTAAATTTTGCTGGCAAAAATTTAGTCCACTTGCGGCTAAGATAGTTGAGGAATATCTTTTCCGATACTCTACTGGCTGGGATTCGCACCACAAAGGGCACCAGAGAGTGGTCCGTCCAAGGGACAGGGCTAACATCTTTGACCTCTACCTCTCCCCAGTTGGCAAATATCGGGTCCAATAGATGACCCATCTGATGGGTGGGGGATTTTACTCTTTGCTCTAGCTGCAGGGCCTGCAGTTCCTGCCTGAGTTCCACTGCCCCCCTGTTCAGGGTATCTTCCAGATGGATGTTGAGATCCCCCAACACGAGGAATTTATCTCTACATAGTGCGGCCTCAGTGCAGCCCTCTACCAGACTATCCGTGAACCTAGTGTAAGGGCCAGGTGGTCGGTAGATCAGGAAGCCCTTCACTGTGTTACCACCATTCACTTTAATAGTAAAAGCACCTGCCTCACTATCAGAGATGGGCGCTCGCTCCATTTGGCAGCATAGCGGTTGTTTAAATATAATGGCTATGCCCCCCCCTCTGCCCAATGGTCTATCCTGCCTATTCATTTGGTATCCCTCAGGGAGTGCCTCCACTATGTCAGCGGCAGAGTCCCCATCCAACCATGTCTCTGTGAGGAACAAGAGATCGAAATGGTTCTCTGTAAGTAGGTCATAGACATCTAATTTATGTTTGGGCAAAGACCTTACATTCAACAACCCACATATTAGGTTAGCATACTCCTGTTTCTCCTCACTTCTCGTCTTGCAGCAGAACCCGCAGTGCTTGCATTCCTCATCCCTCTCCACTCTGAGGCTTTGCTGACACACCCTGGGAATATTCCTGCGGAGATTCAGGAGTTGCTCTCTATTCCACCGTATCCTTCTCCCCCTTCCTGGCCAGGTGACCAATCAGCTGCCTGCAGCTGTTAGCCCACCCACTACATCAACCCCTGCACTCCAAGTCGCGAGTGGATGCGCTTGAGAATACTCGGAGCGCCTGGAAAGGGCTTACGCTCACGCTGAATTTTCTAAAATACATGCACAAAGGTAAAATCGCCGTTTTTTAAAACAAACTCACTATATATATATTTTGTTGTCAGTTCCATACTCCCCGGTCCACCGCCAATCGTTTGGTTTGTGTGGAGGGAGGCGGGACAAAGACCCGAGCTACAGGAAGTGATTCACGACTTCCTGGCCGGGCGACCAATCAGCTGCCTTCAGCTGTTAGCCCACCCACTACATCAACCCCTGCCCTTCAAGACGCGAGTGGACGCGCTTGAGAATACTCGGAGGGCCTGGAAAGGGCTTACGCTCACGCTGAATTTTTAAAAATACAACCGCAAGGGTAAAACCGCTGTTTTTTTTAAAACAAACTCACTGTATATATATTTTGTTGTCACTTCCATACTCACCGGTCCACCGCCAATCGTTTGGTTTGTGTGGAGGGAGGCGGGACAAAGACTCAAGCTACAGGAAGTGATTCACGACTTCCTGTCCGGGCGACCAATCAGCTACCTGCAGCTGTTAGCCCACCCACTATATCAACCCATGCACTTCAAGACGCGCAGCGGGTGCGCCGCTGGCGCACCGAAGGCGCGCCAAAGGCAAGCCCGTCTGCGCCCGTCCGTGCCCGTCAGCAGCCAACCGGGGTCTGCGGCTATGTCCCCTGCTCCTTTTTCTACACAGGTAATAAAATACAGCCCTGAGGCACTGTACAAACTTAGAGGAAAAGCCCTGCCACCATGCCCAACTATATGCAATTTACTAGATCAGAACCTAGCAGGCCCGCACTGTGGCCTTCAGACCCCCAGTCATCCCAACAACAACTACAAAGCGAAGTATCCTCCTACTTAACTGCAGATCCCTCCCCAAACACACCACTGAAATCTCTCTGCTACTAGAAGAACATAGCCCCGATGTCCTATTTTAACTGAAACATGGCTCCATCTCGAGTCAGACCCCGACATCGTCCAGGCCCTACCCAAAGGATACCAAATTGTGCGAAAAGACAGCACAACTGGTAGAGGAGGTGGGCCAGCCATCATCTATAAAGAATGCTATAGCTGCCGCAGTTCCGACCACCCGATATCCTATTGCGAAAGCCTTTCCTTCGCCTTAGATTTCTCCCCTACAAGCACCCTATCAGGAATACTCATATACCGTCCATCAGGGTCCCCTGGACAGTTCCTTAATTCCCTGACAGCCTCCATAGCTAATCTAGTCTGCAGCTCCCCGAACTTCACTCTTCTAGGAGATTTTAACATCCATCTTGACAATGTTCTAGATAACAACGCCTTAGAAACAATCACCAGTCTTGCTGCTCTACAGCTCCAACAATTAGTGCTAAAACCCACTCATTCCAAGGGCTACCTCCTAGACCACATTTTTACTAACTGTCCAGACCTCTCAGTGGGAAACCCGCTGACCTTGCCATGGACGGACCACCTTCTAATACCTGCCTGATGGGGATGCATAACCCCATATCAAACACCCAATACAGCCACTCGGAAGGAACGCAACTAGTCCAAACTTCCCTAAGCCGAATGGGCAACATCTCTAGACTCTTCCAGACCAGCCTTCAATGGGGATCCCTCTATAGCCAACGAGAACTTTAACAACTGGATTCTAAACTCTCTAGATTCTGTTCTCCCCATCACTATTATTAAACCAAAACGCATCACCAAGAGCGCCCCATGGTATTCCCAGGACCTACGAGACCAAAAACGCCAATGCAAAAAATTAGAGAGAAACTGGCGTTGAGACTACTCCCTCTCCAGACAAATCGCGTACAGAACTGCAATAAAAACCTATAAAGATGGAATTAGTACTGCGCAAGCATCGTTTTATGAGAGTAAGATCAACGATGCAGCCTCCAACCCGAAGGAAATCTATAAAATTGCAAAATCCCTTCTGAAACTCCCTAGAAAAATCCACACTCCCCTTAATCCCCAATCTTGTTGTAACGATCTGGCAGAATTCTTCTACAACAAAATACAAACCATATACACCTCCTTCCCCCTCACTCATGCACCAGCCTCAGCAAACATCCCTCCTGAGACACAAACCTACACTCCGGCAACACTTGCAAACTTTCCCCTACTTGACCCCTTCACATTAAACTCCATCATGCTTCAAGTAAAATCCGGATCTCCCAACGACCCAGCCCCACCACGTTCTCTGCAAACAGTTACTACACACATCCTACCCACCATCCTAGAACTACTCAATTCCTCGCTAACTACCGGAACTGTCCCTCCTCCTTGGAAACGGGCTATGGTCAAGGCACTCCTAAAAAAAAACAGCCTAGATCCAAATGTCCCAGGAAACTACCGACCGATATCCCTGTTGCCCTGGCTCAGTAAGATTTTGGAGAAACACGTCAATAAGACTCTGACGGAGTTTCAATAAACCCATCAACTACTTGATCCGACTCAAACAGGTTTCCGACCTATGCACGGAACTGAGACTGCCCTTATCAATGTCACAGAAGAGGCAAGGAAGATCACCGATCAGGGAGGCATGGCAGTCATCATCTTGCTAGACCTAAGTGCCGCCTTCGACACTGTAAATCACAGGATTCTATTACAGTGGCTGATCAACCTAGGAGTCTCATCAACAGCACTCTCATGGTTCAAATCATTCCTGAAGGAGCGATCCTTACAAGTGTTTGAGGATGACACTGCTTCCTTAGTAAACCTCTCGACTGCGGGGTACCGCAAGGTTCCTCCTTAAGTCCCACACTTTTCAATATATACATGAGCCCCCTCACCGAGATCGTCCGTCCCTTTGGGATAAAGATAGTCACCTATGCGGATGATACTCAGCTAGTGGTGGCTCTCAGCCACTCTCGCAACATCCCCAATATTCTGAGGGACTGCTTGGAGGCAGTGACTTCCTGGATGACATCCTCCTGTCTCAAGCTAAACGGAGACAAAACCGAGGTAATGCTACTAGGCCACTGACCCACTCTCAACATCGATCACCTCTGGCCCACTTGTCTTGGACCCCCCTGTGCCCAAAGACACCATCAAGAGCCTTGGCATCTGGTTGGACAAGTCCCCCAATTTCAACTTCCAAGCAGCAAAGCTATCAGCCACCTGCTTTGGCCTACTCAGGATCATCCGAAAAATCCTGCCCCTCCTTCCCTTTAACGCCAGACGGATAATGATCCAAGGCTAATCCTTTCATGTCTGGACTTTGGAAATGCCCTCTATCTAGGGGCGCCACAGTCGACCCTGAATAAACTACAGGTTATTCAGAATTGTGCAGCACGCACACTACTCCAGATCCCACGTCGGACCTCAGTTCATTCAGAACTCAGAAAGCTTCATTGGCTCCCTGTTAAAGACAGAATTATATTCAAGGGCCTGTGCATTGCACATAGAGTATTTTGGAAATCAGGCGCCACAATCAATCACACCCTTGTCACACCTTACCAACCAAATAGACAGCTAAGGTCTACCTCCTCTCATCTCCTCACAATACCCAGAATCAAGAAAGCTAGATGTGGTGAACGTTCCTTCTCCCACAACATGGCCAAACTCTGGAACTCCCTCCCCCCTCACCTGCGCGCAGAACACAACCTACTGTCCTTCAGAAAAAAGCTAAAAACTCAGCTGTTTAACAACTAGAACAGGCTCTCCTTGTCCCCTCACTTGCGTTTGTATGCAGCGCTAGGATGCCTCAGGGTAGCTACCGCGCTCTATAAATGTTCTTTTCATTTCATTCATTCAAGGGTCTAGCACAACCCTTTCTCCTATCTTAGGAAGTTTCGTTTTTACTAGGTAAGGTAGGTGCAACACCTCACTACACCTAGTGATCATGTTTTTAGTTGGGGATACTAGTATACCCCAGTTTTCTAGATACAATGGCCTTAAGCTTCAAGAACTAAGGGCCCTATGTACCTCTGGGAAATTAAAGACAGATAGCAATCCAACCACAAATCATCTCTTAGAGCTGCTTATCTTGGATGATCTCCAGAACCCTGAAAGGTCAGAGGATCAAGATAACGTGGGTCGGATGTTCCAGAAGAAAGGACAGGAGGCGTTACCCCTACTGGCCCTAATTTTGAGCATGACCAAGAGCAGTCTGAGGACCCCACTGTGGTGAACCCAGATCCCCTAGGGAATGTTGGAGAGGGCCTAGGGGGTGTTCCCTTTATTCCTCCTGGGAGGATTCAGAGTAGACAAACGAGGTCTAGATCTCCTTCTGTTGAGTCCAGTGCTTCGGATACTTCAATAGGGACCTCCATATCTAGTAAGAGGGAGAACTCCTTAGAAAGGGAGTACCAAATGATCAAACTTGAGAAAGTAAGACTTAAGCTCAGAGGAGATCAATTGTCCCTAGACAAGGAGTCCCTAGAAGTGCAGAGAGCTAGGAAAAAACTTGGACTAGAGCCTCATGGTAGCAGCAGTAGTGACCCTAGGATCAGGGAATCACCCTTTGACACTAGGAATCTGAGTACGATAGTCCCTCTTTTCAAGGAGGGAGATGACATCCATAAGTGGATCACTGCTTTGGAGAGGGCCTGTAAAGTTCAGAAGGCCCATTGAGGGCAGTGGGCAGTTATCCTATGGCTCTCCTTTGCTAACAAATGTAGAGATAAGCACCTCGCTGTTAGAGAAGAGGATGCTGACAAATATTCGGTCCTGAAGAAGTGGAGAAGGGGGAGAAGTGTGGCTCACCGGTTAGAGGCGGCAGACCCAGAAGCAGAGGTCGGCCTGGGACCAGGGTTCAATTCCCGACGCAGCAGGGTACGGAAACAATGCCAGCGGGCTCGATAAATCTCGCCTTGGTGCCTCTCTAACCATGGGGTCCTACGCTGCAACTCTGGGCAATAGTTGCTTAATCTCCACTATGGCGGCCCACCCGCTGCGGGTTGCCTGGCTTTCACCCTGGGGATACCCAGTAGGGGTTATCTCACAGGGAAAAGCCAGGACGGGTTCCCAAGGCAAGCGCCTTGATGCCTTCGGGTGATACGTGCGCTATATAAGTCGCAATACATTTACTGAAGAGTGGCCCCATAGGTGGGTTTGGCTTAACCACTGAGCAATACAGGGTTATGTTCAGAGAACCCAGAAGACAAACACCCAGGATTGAGTAGATTTAGTTGATAGTGCTATTAAGGCTCTTGAAGGCAGGCTCCATGGAATCAAGGTAGAGGACTATGAAGGACTGTACAGTTGTTAATGAGGGAGCTCATCCTTAATAACTGTTGGAACCAACTTTTGCACCAGTACCTGGTGGACTCTGGTCTGACCTCTCTCCAAGAATTTGGAAAGTCGGCAGGCAATTGGGTCCACACCGGGGGCAAGCAGAGAAACCATGGTGGTGGAGGTGACCAGAAGAAGCACTTAACCTACACCATAAGGTTAAGTGCTGGTAAAACAAACTGCTTTACACTCCTTCTGGACTAAGCTTAATGGCTTCTCTCCACAGCTACCACTTAGAGAGCTTTATAAGGTTGTCTAAGAGCACGAAAAATCACTATAAGTGTTGTCTGATTTAGTGCAGGGTGCTACACTTACATAAGTGAGCACCATATACTAAGCCAGCTGCTCACATGAGCTTTTATGACATACTAGTATTTTGGTAACGTGCCCTAAATCATGGCTTTTACAGATCAGATTTGATAACTCTTGTTTCAGTTATCTGTAAGTATGAACATTTTTAGTAGTCCCATTGGTTTACCAGTCTGAGCATGATGAGTAGGTGTCCACTACGTTACTCTTGTTCATCTGTTTTTTACTTTGTTTCTTCAAGAAGAAGAAGAAAGATGGCGGCGGGTAAGGAGCTCGACGAGTGAGCTCCGAGGGCTAGGGATCAAAACCTGAAAAATATCCCTGTTTAGCCCATGAGAGACCCACTCCTCGCCAGTACATACCGCTTACATTGCAGGTTCACGCCAGCCAGAAGATTCCTCGGATCCCCGGAACGGCAGGATGGCAGGAGTCTGATCGCGGTAGTGGATGCGATCGATCAGGCTTGTCCTAGCACGGTAGCGGCTAGCACCAGAGCTGACTCTGATCACATGAGCACCTAGCACCAGCACCTGGAATGCCAGGATGACCCCCTCCAACATCGTGCTCCGAGACGGCTGATTGGGCTGATCTACATACCGTATTAGTCACCGTTGGATAGAGTGCCCAGCGCCAGCACTGGGAGCTACAGAACGGCCTGCATAGAAGACGACGTAGAAGACGGACACAGAGGAGCAGACGCGATCTCCACCGGTGATCCTCAGCTGCATCGGAATGGTCTCGCCTGGTGTCTAAGACTGCACTCACTTTTTCAGGAGGTGTGCCCCGCTGTAGTCACGCTGCAGCTGATATAGCTGAGTTTCCCTGCATGAGCGGCACTACGTTTTAGAGACCGTCCCATCCCCTCTGACCCCGCGCATACTTCTGCAGTGCTCCCCGGAAAGTCAAGGTCGACAGCGATCGCGTTTTACACGCGGGGGACAGCACATTGAGAGACCATGGCAGAGGGGCTTATGCTTATGCTTGCCTGACAGTCTCATTTGAATTGTCCCCAGCCACAGCGCTTTATAGTGGAGGGGCTTTCAGAGCAGTGCACAGAGTCATGGACAGAGGAGGGGGATCACAAGAGTGACCTAGATGATCACTCCTCGACAGACAGCACAAACCCCACCATTTTTTTTTTGCCTAAAGGGGGACTCTCAAATGACTAAATAGCTGTTTAGGCAACATTAAAAAAGGACCATTTACCTCACGCCACTGCTAAGTCATAGGACCAATAGCTTTCACCTCATTACCAAACAGAAACAAAGGACCATGAATGTTGATCTGCTCCCATAAAAACAGACAATGGACATTACCTTGGTAGCTCGTGTAGCATAGAAAGAGTAATACGACTTTGTCATTACTAGACAAAGATGCAGCCATCTTGGATCGACTGATACTCCATGCAACCTCCACAGAGCGTACCCATTATTCTTAACAACTAACTCGCTAACCCACAAATGGATGGATATTATTTACTTCTAAACCTTAGCAACCGCTAATTCTCTAACTAAGGACCCCGGGACACTACCTAAATTGGGACATAATTAGCCAAGTTAACCCGATCCCCCTCAAACAACAAGGGCAAGCTACATCTACCATTACGTAACTTATTAAATATAATGGAACGAGGACCTATCCCAAGGACTCATTACCTGGAATAACAGGGAGGCCTCATCTGCTCCTACTCCCCAAATATCGCTCCCCCTCTCTTCCATAAACTTTCATACCATACAATGGAGCCTATGGGTCCACACACCTATTCCATCAAATACCCCCCTTACCTCTCAAAAAAGGCGGTCAAAAGCTTCAAACATTGTCTACTAAAATCGCATCCAGAAACCCCAATCTCTGACCCTGAATAATACAGGACACATAACTAACAACATCATATTCTACACCAAAAGGCACAATGGCGGAAAACCTTTCTCGCCCTATTCTCAATTGCATCAACCAAAAAACCGCACACGGTTTCACACTAAATATCACTCTCTCTCCGTTCTACAAAGCAACGACTATTTTTACCATTTATCATACTAGGATTATCCTCTTGCAGGCGGCTGACCATAATTTGAATTTACTGGATAACATCTTCCCTAGCTTCTAAGCGAAGGTGGCAATACTCTTTTCCACCCCCCCATTAACCATTCTCCTATCCCTCTGTCAGATTGCTCGCCTGACTCCTCTTCCAATCATTCCCCCCTGGTATCGCACTGTACATATACATCCACCTCAGACCTACCCGACACCCCATCTAACGACATATACCCACATAATCTCCACTCCTTCCCCAGCTCCACAGCCATCCCTACTACACCCACCTCGCCTATCACTAGCATCACCTCGACCCCAGATCTCCCTCACGCCCAGGGCCGGACTGGCTGCCGGGCATTTTGACATTCTACAGTGCTGGGGGCTGATTTCGTTGATGGGGACCTGCGTGTGCAAAACGAAATTCGTTTTGCATTGTTGATTTCGAGGCACACGCAGGTCTCCATCTACGAAATTACCCCCCACCGCAGTGACATCAGCCCCCAGCTCTGCAGAATGCCAAAATGCCTGGTAGCCAGTCCGGCCCTGCTCACGCCCCGCATCCTCAACCCCCCACCCCGTCTCCATAATCACACCTTAACCCACCTCATTGCGGGTGCTGCCCCAATCTCTTCCTCCCACACACTTACTCCAGATCCACTCGCCGGTTCATCCTCTCCCTCTCCCTGCACTATAAATCTCACCGATCTTCCTCCCATAGCTCATATCATTAAACCTTCACGTCCCCTCTTCACTCCCCCCTCTCTAATCACCACCACTCTACAAGTTTGTCACACAACGAATTAGACCCTCCTAAACACCTTTTCTCATCCTCTTTCCACCCACCCCTGCCCTATGGACTCCCACACCGAAATACCATCATCCATCGAATCAGCTCACCTCTTGCCCCTGGACACCACACCAGCAGTTCAGCCCATCAACATGATAACTCCGACACCTGTCCCCAGACTAGATGTGATACTTCTATCCCTTCAACAAATAAAAGAGGACATCCAAACGCTGCATGACTTGATCCGGCATCAGTCCATCTCACTAAGACTATGCATCGGCAGTGCTCTAGCCCCCTACCTCAACTCTCCAAATGGAATACAGTACCCTACCCTAATGCCTCATCCCGCCCGACTAGGGAAAAGCGAGACCAATCTCCAAATGAGCTCACTTCCCTGCTTCGTTCCTACGAACTCCCTTCCCTTCCCTCTACACCAGCACATACAGACGACAATCAGAAATGGTCCTTAATCCAACCCATCCTGCCCAATGCATCTAGAAGTATAAGACGCGCCCCCAGAGGTATTGACGAAAATAACCTCAAAAGAATTCCCATCTCCCATGACCAGAACACCACTCTGACCAAGGCCCAGCTAAAATGTATCCTACTAAACTGTAGATCTAGCTGACCTCATTATAACTAACAAACCTGGCCTTATCATCCTGACGGAAACCTGGTTAAACGACTCATCCTAACCCATCTTAGACATTTTAGTTCCCCCAAACTATTACATCACAAGACTGGATTGACCTGATAAGCTAGGGGGTGGCATTGCCTACATTCATAGGAATAACCTCCCTGTGAACCGCACTAACTCCCCGGTATTCTCCTCATGTGAATACCTCTGCCTTGACATCTCGAGCAATAACAAACCAATACGCTCACTTCACTCTTTCTACCATCCTCCAGGCAACAACCTTACCTTCATCGAGCACATCATGGATATTTTAGCAACAAACGTCAGTCAACAGACTACTCAGATCTTCCTGGGGGACTTCAACCTCCACTGGAACGATCTAAATGACCCAGAGGTCAACAGCCTCAAAGCTTTCCTGTCCGACCTCAACCTCTCCCAATTTTGCGATAGTCCCACCCACGATAAGGGCTCAACCCTTGATCTAGTGATCTCCAAAGCATACTCTATTCAGCTTGACTCGATTCTTCCTTGCGACTGGTCCGACCATCACATAATCACATTCCATATCAAAGAAGTAGTTAAATTATTCTCTATCCAACCTAAGAGAACAAAAATCTGGAGGAGGAACCTAGATAACCTCAATCCTACCACACTCGCAACCACCAGCCACATCTTCACACCACCACTGGATGGCTTAGATGATGTACAGGACTTGACCAATCACTACTTCAACTCCATGAACACAATACTCGATGACCTAGCACCTCTACAACTGAAAAGAGTCACCACAAAAGATGCAAACCCTTGGTACGATGGCAGGCTAAATGATGACAGAAGATCCCTGGGAGCAATTGAAAGACAATGGAGATCCGCTCCATCCACTGCCCACCTCAAACTATTAAGAAGCACCAGAAACTCCTATTACAGAAAGGTTAGACGCTCAAAAGCGGACTTCAAATGTAAACAATTAGACCAAGCCAAGAACCGCCCCAAAAAGTATTTGAAATAATCAAAAATGAATCAAAGGGAGTCTCCCACTCCCCACAAGCTAGTCTAGAAACACTCCCCAATTGCGAGGAGCTTGCAGCCTTTTTCAATACAAAGGCTGAAAATTTAAAGATAGACCTACGTAACGACCTACTATCCCACACCAACACACACAATATTACCACACTGACCATACCAGTGACCCTGCCTAAATGCTCTTCAAAGCTGGACCTCAAGAACAAGGCTTCCTGGTCCACCTTCAAGTTCTATAGTGAAGAAACTATCTTAAATACGCTCATGGCCTTGAATCCCTCTAACCATTTCACAGATCCTCTCCCTGCATCCCATTTAAAGACCTTCCTGCCACAGCTAGTGCTGCTATGGACCAGGATTATAAACACCTCTCTTCTTCAAGGAACCATCCCCCACATCCTCAAAACGGGTCAGGTATCCCCCATTCTAAAGAAAGTATCAGCTGACCCGTCAAACTTGAATAACTATCGCGATATATCAAACATATCGACCCTGGCCAAATTGCTCGAAAAATGTGTCCACAAGCAGCTGAGTAACCACATCGACTACTTCAATCTGTTAGATCAATTCCAATCAGGATTTCAATCGGGGCATAGTACCGAATCAGCCATGACCAACATCATAGATGATGCCTTACAAATACTGGATCAAAACAAAGCCTGTTTGTTAATCCTACTTGACTTATCCTCAGCCTTTGATACAGTCAAACACAGCAACTTACGAGACCTCTTAAAACATAGAATGGGTCTATCTGGAACAGTGTTAAAATGTTTCACTTCTTTCCTCCAAGACAGAACGCAAAGATTCAAGATTAACCAATCCTTATCCAATCCCACCCCAGTCACCTTGGGAGTACCCCAGATATCCTCCCTCTCCCCTACACTCCTCTTCAATCTGTTTATGGAACCACTCACTGAGCTTCTCAACTCCTCAAACAGCCAGAGTCACATGTACGCCGACGACACACAGCTCTACATTAAGGTCTACTCTATTGATGATATCAAGTCCCTTAACTCAACGCTCCATAAAACACAGATCTGGCGGGCAAACAACCATTTAAAACTTAACACACAAAAAACTGAATACCTCCTTATAGCTCCCCCCAAACAAACAGTCACGATCCGCGAATGGATGCAGCACCTAACTGCACTTGATGGTCAACCTCGCATTATTGAGTCTGCGAAATCCCTAGGAATAACTCTGGATAACAATCTAAACATGCAGAAACACATCAGCGCGGCTACTAAAGCAGCCAATTTCCAGATGACCACACTAAGAAGACTGAAACCATTCATACCTGCGAATTACTTTAAACAGGCAGTCCAAACCCTAGTAATTCCCAGAGTGTATTACGGAAGTGTCGCTCTCTGTGGCCTTCCCAGATCAACAACTGCTCCGCTAAGAGCCTCAATCAATACAGCTGCCAGACTCATCACGGGCTCCAGAAGAAATTGCCACATTTACCCTGACCTCCGTGCCCTCAACTGGTTACCTTTTGAGGCCAGAATCCAGTTGAAAATCGCATGCATGACTCATAAGGCACTGCACCAAAAAACACCGTGATACCTTGCCGAAAATCTAGTACTATCTGGTGGTAGCAGAACTACTAGGAGCACTGATAATCTTCTATTAAAACCACAACGTTTCCCCAGAAACAAGATTGAATCCGTCCTCTGCTTTCTTCAAAAAAGAAGTGAAAGCGATCCTCTTACCCAGACTCACCTGAACTTTCTTATATATTCTTGTTGATATGTGCTAGTCGCAAAATGTTTACCATGTATGTACTCGCTTAACCCATCGTATTCCTATGTATTTGTCAATCACCGTTATGTGCCCTGTAAAGCGCTCTGATACCCGCAAGTCTTGTTTGCGCTATACAAAACTGTCAAAATAAATAAAAATAAATTCAATGTGTGTGTGAGAGTGCGGTTGCTATTCTTTTTTAATTTACATTTACTATATTGTACTGTAATTTAGTCACTTTTTAGTTTTCGCCTACACAGTGCTTTTGCTGTGCTTGTGAAGTCTATTGCATTTAATATATCTTAAATGGGGCTTCCATCCTGTCTTCACTTTTTATTAGTCTGTGTGCTTGTCATTTTACTTTTCCTCATTTCTAATGGTTGTAGGTGTTCTATTTCCTGTTGTTTTGTTTTGTTTTGTTTCTCTTATCAGCCTCTCATGGCCTTGGTACTCATTCTCTACTGCCCACTTTGATGGGAACTTCTTTTTATTTTCTTAATGCTGCACAGCGTTTATGTGGTTTGTCTTACGACTGTGCGCATTTAAAGTGTGCTTTCTAACAATTTTTCCTGCTTTCTCCGATGTCTTTTATTTAAACTTTTTGTGTCTTTTTATTTAAACTTTTTATAGCAGAACATATTTTAAGCATGTTTGTTAGCCGCCCCTCTATCCGCCTTCCCTGATTTATAGTGTATGCTCACTGGTGTCAGTGTGAATCTGAGTATTTATTTTGCTGCCCTCCTCTTTCGCCCCCACGCCCATGCGTCGTTGACAGCAGGAAGAGGTGAGAAGAGGAGGAAGGGCCTGGGAGGAGTTTCTCTCTGAGAGTTCAGCTTTTTTTATCCCTGCTATTTCAGCTCATCAGATCTGATGGCCTGCATTTTATACCGTCTATCTGCCTGCATAGCAGAGACTCAACATTGAATAGTGCTGCGAAGAGAGGGGTGGGGGAGTTCCAATCACATGAAACAAGTCTTGTAAGGTAGGGAGCTTCTGATGACTTCTTTCCAGAGCACGCCAGCTGTGGCTTTGGCTGCTAGAAAGGTGGGCCCTGACTGTAGGGGCATTATTGGGACAGGTCAGATGTATATAGTTCGTTATGCTCGACAGCCGGTTGGTTCTTTTATTTGTGATTATTGGATCAATTTCAATCTGGTTCAAGTGAGGTGTTCTTGCTAATCACTGTCAAAGCCTTCTTTATTACATAAACCCCTTGTTTGTATAATGTAGCGTTTGAGCCAATCAAAAATCCAAAATGATCATCACGCAGGACATAGAAACACTTCCCACATAGGCTCAATGATAACTCAACACTCCCAACCAAACATCCTACACTGTGTAGCATGCTACCTGTGTCCTCTTTACTGACCCTCTGTGACAAGAGGATGCCTTTATTGGCTCAGCAGAGAACGAGTTTGAGGGAACATCTCAGGGTGTACATTGTTTTTAACCCCTCTGCATGTCACACCTATACGTCTACTTGAACATCATTATTGCCTTTCGTGTTTATCTACACCCCTTCAAGAGGCTGAACATTGTTTTTTGTTCTTTTTTTTTGTTCCTTAATTGTGCTAAATTATATATTCTTCTTAGAAATCTGATGAAATCCCTCCTCAAACTATTAAAATGTTTTTACTTTAGAAATAAGAAAGACTTATTTAATTTGAGCACTAATGTTTCATATTTACATTTATAATGTAGGTCTTAGTCACATTTATACATATGTACTCAAGATTTTATCTGTATTGCAACATGTAACATGAATTTACTTTGGAGAAAACGTTTTATTGGCATTTAAGTTATACATAGACAGTCAAACAATATAGCAGTGGAGTATTCATTGGTGTACATCAACTATGATTCAAATTCCTTCAACAGTGTTATGTCTTGTGCATCAACATATAAGCGTCCTACACCCCTCAGTGGTCATTTCGTGAAATGCGTTATGGTATATGTCATGTCTCGTCAGTCTTCCTCGATTAGTCGCTATCGTCTGACACCTGCTCTGCTGGGGGAGGTTCACAGATTTCACCCTTTAATTGATTCCATTTTCCCCATATCCGTGTCCATTTTCTGGGACCGCCTCGGTGAACGTATACTGATTTCTCTGTCACCATCGTGTGGTCCATATCGCGGCACCACTGCTGATGTGACGGGGACAACACCGAACCCCAGTGCTGTGCTATATTACGTTTGGCTAATGTCGTTCCTAGTGTTACCCAGTCTTGGTCTGTGTGATTCAAATCTGTGGGCTCCCAGATATTAAGTAAGCATCTTTTTGGTTCAGGCAGGATTTCTACCCTGGTAACTTGTGACAATGTACGCAGAGCGGCCTCCCAGAAGCGAGTAATTATTAGGCAGGACCAGATTGTGTGCCAGAGGGTGCCTTCAGCAACACATTGTCGGAGGCATAAAGGAGTATCTGTCCTGCATAGCTTGTGTAGCAGGGTTCTTGTGTAGTAGATGCAATGAAGGATTTTTAGTTTTTTTTTGTAAAAACAATTTTTATTGGCAATCAGGATTGACAAGAGAATAGTGCAGTCGGCAAAGTAGTGCAGCGATAAATGACATTCCAGGATGATAACACTTCTCATACATGAAGCCATTTATATATAACAATCCCCGAAACAATACCCGCCCTGTGTCCCAACCCCCCTGTCAGTGTGCCTTATGTCTTCCCTTAGTGAGCTCATAACCAACAGAAAGTCTCCTTCCTGTCAAAAATGAAAAAGGAAAGTAGTCCGTGTCAATGGGGGAACCGATCTCTCAGAACCCCTGTCGTGTATGTAGTAATCGTGTGCTTCGTTGGCAGTGGGGTACCCATTAAAGTATCACTCCTACGGTGCCGCCGCTTCCTCATCTTCACTCAGTTCATGCTCAGGCAGCTGGAGTGCTACCACCAAGGCCTCCCACGCTCTAGCTACCTCCAAGGCCTTGTCGTTGTCTAGGCGCCTGGCCTGTTGCAACCGCAATGCGCTCTCAGCCCTCGCCCATCGCATCAAAGCGGCCCTCCAACGCAAGTAGCTAGGACCCTGGTTGGATTTCCAGTGCATGGTGATCTCTCTTTTGGCTAGGATCAGGCCCAAATCATAAAACTTACTAGTAACGCGAGTACGGGGGGCGTGAGGGAACCATAACAATAAGCAAGCGCCCATATCCGCGTCTATCTGCCGGTCCGTGACAGCATTCAGACAGGCCATCACCGCCTCCCAGTAACCAGTCAGTTCACCACAGGACCAAAACATGTGTGCGAAATTCGCTCCCGCCGTCCCACATCAAGGACAGAGCGACGATGCGCCCTCAAAATAGTGTGAAATCTTAACTGGTGTTAGGTACGCACGGTGTAGAGTAAAGAACTGGATCAATTGGAACCTGGCGTTCCTAGTGCCCTTCCACGCGCGTCGCACCAGCTGCGGCCATGTCGACTCAGGAATCGGTCGCCCCACATCACATTCCCACTTGGCTCTCAGCTCATCCATGGGCTGTAGGGCTTCAGTCGACAGCCTCCGGTAGAGGCAGGTGACGGCCTTGTAAGTACCAGCCGCCATGACCACATATTGGCAGCACTCGGATGTCAGTGGCTCGGTGAGCCCCCCCCTCCAGTGTCTCCGAATACCGGCCACCAGCGCGGCGTGCAGCAGGTAGTCACCTCTCGGAAGGTCGTAAGCGTCGCGCAGCTCTTGGAATGTGAGCAGCGTACCATCTTTGTAAAGATCACCGAGCACCTGCAAACAGAGCTCCTCCCAGGTTGCCAGCGCAGACCAGTCACCTCCATGCGGGAAGGCCGTGCACATCCCCAGTGGAATCTCAGGGGCATATGGGCGAGCGGTACCTGAGCACCTATGGCAACGAATCCAACAGCTACGAAGTGTACGTTCCTCCAGAGTGAGCTGGGTAAGGTCCAGCTTCTGGCCTAGGATTATAAAAGAGATGACGTGTCTGGGAAACAGTCTGCCCTGCATCCCCTCTGGGCTCGGTACTTTAAAGCCACTGCCTGGGTAAGCCATTGCAGCTGCGCCACCAGGTAATACCACTCAAAATCCGGGACCGCAAGCCCCCCATCTGCTCTGGGTCGCATCAAAGTGGCCAGCGCAACGCGCCATCTACCCGATCCCCAGATGAACCCGGAGGTTAGGGAGCGGAGTCTGCTAAAAACCGACGCCGGGATCCATATTGGGAGAGTGCGGAACAGATATAATAAGCGGGGAAGTGCCACCATCTTCAGTAACGCCACTCGCCCCGCGACCGACAGAGGCAGTGTCTGCTAGAATCCCATGGAGCCTCGCAGATTCCGGATCGCTCTGTCGATGTTACCCTCTAGGAGGGCCAGCGAAGAGTGATAGACATGTGTACCTAGGTAGGGGAGGCAATGGTACTCCCAGCGCAGTTCGCCCTCCGGTTGGGAGTCATCCGTCCTCAGTGCCAGCGGGAAGACACAGGATTTCCCCCAGTTGACTCGTAGTCCCGAAAGGTGGCCAAAATCTAAGAGCAAGCGTTCGGCCCCACGCAGGGAATCGCCGGTGTCCGCTAAAAACATCAAACAGTCATCCGCATAGAGGGAGATGTAATGGATATCACCTCTCAGTGAGAGACTTTCATAAGCTCTGCCCATACGGGCGTGAGCCGCCAGAGGCTCGATAGCGAGCGCGAATAGTAGAGGGGACAAGGAGCACCCCTGTCGCGTCCCCCGACCAACACTGTACGCGGCGGAGATGGTAAAACCTGTCTTGACTCAAGCAGTGGCCGCGGCATAAAGCAAGGCAGTCCACTTCACAAACCGCTCACCCAGTCCAAAGGCCCCCAGTACCCGGAGCAGGTACGGCCACTCAACGCTGTCAAAGGCCTTCTCGATGTCAATCGAGAGGACAGCGGTATCAGGGAGGCCGTCAACATTGCTCCCCATGACCCGATGCAGCCGACGCACACAGGTGGCGGTGGTGCGCTGGGGAATAAAGCCCGCCTGATCGGGGTGCACCAAAGTGCGCATGTGAGCAAGAAGCAGCGTTGCGAGAACCTTGCTCAGGATCTTGTAGTCCGTTGTGAGCATGGATAGCGGGCGGTAGGCCGAGCGGGAGCGGGCATCGCTGCCACGCTTCAGTAAGGGTATCACCAAGGCCTCGCGAGTGGTTGCGGGTAAAACCCCGGCGTCCCAGGCCTCCCAGTAAACCGCCTGCAACCGCTGGATCAGTACATCCGCGTAGGCTGCATAGAATTCAATCGGTAGACCCTCCGCGCCAGGGGTCTTGCGGCGAGCCATGTGCTTAATAGCTACGCGTATCTCCCCTTCGGTGATATCCCCGCCTAAGCGGTTCACTTGATACGGGTCAAGCCGGGGAAGCCGCGCCGCAGACAGGAATTCATCCAGCTCCACAGGCGCAATCGACATCTCGCTCCTATAAAGGTGTGCATAATATGCCAAGAATTGGGTGTTGATCTCCGATTGAGTGTAAACCAAGTGCCCCTCCGGGGTAGCCAAAGCCACAATCCGAGTGCCTCGAGTCCCAGGATTAGCCAGCCAGGCCAGCAGGGAGCCCACCTTGTCACGTTCAGCCTGAGCTCTAATAAGAAACTCCTTATAGTCAAAGCAGCGGAGCTTCTCCATCTTTGACGCAACTTCTTCTCGCGCAGCTGAAACCGCTCCGTGAGCCTCAGGAGTCGTGTGACTACGTCGCTCCTCCGCGCGCAAGCGATCCTCGCTTAGCGCGACGTCCTGCAGGAGGGTCTTACGGACTCCCGCGGTAGCCGAAATACAGACTCCCCGAATTAACGCCTAAAAGGCGTCCCACTCCAGCGCCCTACTCGATGCCGTGCCCTCATTAGCAGCGAAATAGCCTTCCACCCCAGTTCGTACATCAGCCTTAAACGCCCCGTCCTCCAGCGCCAATGGGTTCAACCGCCACGTCGGGATAGCTTGGCGTTGCCGTGTCCATTGGACCACTACCAAGCAAGTGTTATGATCGGATATCGTTTTAGCCAGGTATTCGCTGTGGCGGACCAAACACTGAGCGTCCGGCGAGCAGAGAATGCTGTCAAGGCGAACATGCAGAGCATGTGGGGGGGAGTAAAAGGAAAAATCCCTCTCAGTGTGGTGATGAAGGATTTTTAGTTGTAGTAACTTTAATGTAGATGGTATTGCCACCTCCCTCGGGGAAGCCAGAGCTGCTTGCCATTCCTCCTCGTCCAGGTCTCCTAGATCTGCCTCCCATCTCTCCTTCAGGCCCGCCGTGGGATCTAGCTGATATGTTAGGGAAATGGCTTTTTTTCTGGAGGTGTTATGTGAGTAATCTGTCCTCTAGTGGGGAGGCCTCTGGTGATTGTGTGTCTGTCGGGAACACTGCTAGAAGTGCATGTTGGATCTGCACGTATCTGTAGGTTTCTGTCTGCGCCAGTTTGTAGGTGGCCTGCAGTTGAGTAAATGGCACGACCACACCTTTTTTCCAGAGGTCTCCCGCCTTGGAGATACCTCTTAGATCCCATTATTGGAATCCCTTGGTGTTTCTTAGTCTCCCTAATTTTCGGGTGTCCCACAGTGGCGCCGCTTGTGGAAGAGTCCTCCCCCAGCCCAGTGCCCGCTACACCGCATGCCAAATTTGTAGTGTATGAGCCGTGGGTCCCGTGTAGTGCAGTTTCTTAAATCTATTATAGAGCGCTCCATTATCCCTTCGGTGTCGAGGAGATGTCGGTCCATACGGAACGCTGGATCTTCCTGCAATGCATGAAGCCACTGATTTATTACAGTAAGTTGCGATGCCCAATAATATGTTTGTATATGTGGGAGGGCAATTCCTCCATTGTACCAGCCCTTTACCAGTTTTTTCATGGCGATACGGGCTGACCCTCCATCCCATTGGAGTTTAGTTACTTCAGTATTTTTTGTGTGTAAAAAAAGAGGGGGGGGTTTGAAAGGAGGTGTTTTGTAGGACATATAAAAATCTGGGTAGCGGAATGATTTTGAAGAGGGACGCTCTCCCCAGTAGAGTAAATGGTAGTGAACGCCAGTGTTTCATATCTCGGCAGAAGCGGGCTAGGGGCTTCATAATGTTTTCTTCTGTGAAGTGCATGACTTGAGGGGTGATATATATGCCGAGGTACTTGAAACCCAGTTCTGCAATCTGGACTTCACAGTTTCGCAGCAATTTAGGCAAGGGGCCATGAAGAATGTAAAGCAATGATTTTGACCAATTAATAGTGTAGCCTGAAGCTTTGCCGTAAGGTGCAAAGATGTCTAAGAGACAGTTAATGGATCGAGATGGGGGATACCCTATAGAGTAATACATCATCTGCATATAGTGATATGCGATCTTCCCATCCCATAGTCCATTTAAGCCCCCTATTAACCGCATTCTGGCGGATCCAAGCCACCAGTGGTTCCAGTAATATCGCAAACAAGAATGGGGAAAGTGGGCAACCCTGTCTCGTTCCCTTACCAAGAGAGAAGTCCTTTGAAGTTAGGCCATTCGCTACAATGTGTGCCATGGTCTTATTATATAGTAGGAGTATCCAGTCACAGAATTTGGGCCCAAATCCCAAATGCTGGAGAACTGCAAAGAGGAAGGGCTATTCGACCATGTCAAACACCATGCGTGTGTCTAACGAGAGAATAACTGCACCTTCTGCAATAGTGGACCTTCGAGCTATGACACCTTGGAGCCTCTGGAGATTCAGGGCCATATTACGATGGGGCATGAAGCCCGATTTATCCGGATGGATCAGCGTAGTTAGGCATGGTTGAAGTCGCGTTGCCAGTGCCTTGGCCAAAATTTTCGCTTCAGCGTTTATGAGGGAGATTGGTCTGTAGGACGCGCATTCGTGCAGTGGCTTGCCCGCCTTGTGAATCGCGATTATGGTTGCTAGGCACTGGTCCCTGGGGAATTCTCCCACTTCTAAACTGGCCTTATGCATATTGAGGAGGTGTGGCGTGAATTGGGTCGCCATTTTTTTGTAGAGATCGACCGGGAGGCCGATGGGCCCCAGTGCTTTCCCGGTATGGAGTGCCCCAATTGCTAAGGTGAGTTCATCTGCGGTTAGCTCGGCGTCAAGCGCCAAAGCTGCGTCCTGCCGCATTGTGGGCACGCGAATATCTTTGCGGAAAGCAAGGTTATCGTCAACTGTATTCGTGGCTGTAGTCGTGTATACCCCCATATAATATGAGGCAAGCGCGTCTACTATTTATTATGGGTCCGCGGTAACCTCTCCATTTTCCAAATGGAGTTGGGCTATCCACCTGCTGACAGGGTCTTTTTTGTCCAGCCAGGCTAAAAGCGTGCCTGCCTTATCACCCACCTCATAAATAGTGTGCTGTGTAGCTGTGAGCTTTGCTTTTGCCTCCTCCCATGCAAATGCTTTATATTCCTGCTGCGCTAAACGTAGCGTATGTTTTGTAGCGTCAGTAATATCAAGCGCGTGGTTTGCCTCAGCGTTGGCCACACCCTGTTCTAGGTCTTCCAACTGTTGCCGCTGTGATTTTTTGTGCCCAGCTATCAGTGAAATCGCATGACTGCGCAGTACCGTTTTATAGGTTTCCCAGAGTATTAAAGGGGAGGACACTGAGTGTTCATTCTCGGTGAAATAGTGCTCTGTGGCCGTGCGTAGTCCCCTGTTTATTGTGCAGTTTTTAAGATATCCCGGATGTATTGGGGACACCCTGTGCCGTATTATGTTATGGGATGCGTACGTCATGTGCTAAGGCGAGTGATCTGATATTCCCCGGGGTAAGTGTTGAATCTCTGTAACCCGATCTAACCCAGTCGCTATCGTGAATATGTAATCAATTCTAGAGAGGCTATTATGCACCCCTGATTGGTATGTATATTGTCTGCAGTGCGGGTGTTTAGTTCTCCAAACGTCAATTAAACCAATGGCATCAATGAAGTCCGTCAATTTGAGATTTGTACTACCGAGGTCCCTGGGTGGCTGTTTATCGATAGATGCGTCTATTATGGCATTAAAATCCCCCCCTCCATAATGCTGTCTCCTGATGGCAGGGACGGTAAGAATGTACCTAGTGCTGGGAAGGTCGTTTGATGTAGCGCCGGTGGGATATATACTGAGACCAGGATATATGGCCGCCCTTCCCATTGGCATGTCAGCGCTCCAAAGCGCCCTTGATCATCCACTTTGGATCCGATGAGCATCAGTGGGAAGCGTCTGTTGATCAGAATTCCCAACCAATGAGAGCCGGAGGTAAATCCCGAGTGGATTGCCATCCTGTACCCCCATCTGTCCAAGGCTTTGGTGGATGAACCTGTCAGGTGTGTCTTCTGTATAAGTGCTATCGCTGGACCATTGCGCTTTATATATTGGAGGACCAGACCCCTTTTAATCTTGTCTCCCAGTCCGCCACGTTCCATGACAGCACTGTAAAAGGAGGGGCGGTCCCTCAGGTTTCTGGGATAGGCTATCCAGGGTATGTGTTAGTGGGCTAGCGTGTGCCTTCTACGCTTATATTCGTGTAGGGTTGCGGAGCTTTTTGTGATGTCCACCAGCTTCGGAGGCCCCCTCGATCTGTTACCACAGCAACGGCTTACATCTTATCGGGAAGTATAGTGCTCGCCCGTAGAAACGTGGTTGTCTCGATACTTGATCTGCGTGTGCGGGGCGTTGGCGAGCGGTAGAGTCATTGCGCTTTTAAGGAGGGGCGGACAGGCAATGAGTTTAGAGTAACAAAGAGTCTCATGTAACAGTCCGAGGTAACTCATTCCCCTTTGTCGCTGGATTCAGTGGATCTTGATCTTTGTGACTACTGGCGTCGGTGTTGCCGCTCGGTCATTGGTTTCCCGGGCCTCGTCGCTGAGTGCCACCCTTCCAGCCAGTCGTGGGTTTCCTCCAGTGTGTCAAAGAACCATGTTTTCCCTTCCGTCTCTACTCTTAGTTTTGCCAGAAGGAGCATTTAGTATTTGAGTTCTCTGTCCCTCTGTGGTAAATAAATAAATAATACCTCTCTTTTTGAATGTATAAATGAGTAACAGATAGCTCAATAAATAAGAGTCAAGATTCGAGGTAGTAGGAGTTTTGCAGGTTTAATACAGCATAAGGACAGGAACAGGACAACCTGCACAGGAATAGGATGGCAGGGCCCGACAGCGCTGCCGGGGTCAGGATCGGGACAAGGGATAACTTTTTAATAACAGTACATGGGCATATATACATATCGCAAACACATAGCATTACATTGCAATGGGCGTAGCAGTGGGTGGAGCAATAGGCGTGACGCGTAGCAGTCGCGAAAGATAAGGGTGAAAAGAGGTGTAACAGGGCGTATACACAGACAGGTGATGCAAACGTAACAGAATATGTCATGAATGGGGCGGAAACCGTGGAGGGGGCTACCTGAGGAGCCGGGACCTCTAACCTGATGGTGCGCGCAAACTGGCGATGACGTGTTACTAGGAGAAGCTGGGGGCTATGAACTCTGTGCTAGGAGCAGAGACTGAAGTCTGGAGAGTCAGGGCGACATGTACCTAAACCCTATCTAGTATCTGATGTTTAGGGAACATGTTGATATAAACTAGAAGTCAGGAGGGGAAAAGCTAACAGACTCTAAGACTGGAGCATGCATTATTCTACATGTAGTGCGTGATGAAGAATATTAAATGACCATTAATACAGTATTTCTCTAACATGGGGCCGTAAAGGCTAGACAATGACGGAAACTATTGATGCAGTTCAGTAGCTTTAGGAATGCAGAGGAGGAGGACTGAACTGATAACTGGAATCATAACATACTCTTGGCAGACTCAGAGGCAGAGCCAGGCTGAACCGGGCACTGTGAGGCAGGAAGTAAGTGAAGGGTCGAGGATACAGGTGGGGGCTGTATCGCTCCTTCGTGAGGCTTCAGGAGACAGGAGACAGGAGCTGAATCTGGTGTACAGGCCCTTTTGAGGCCTAGAAACGGGGACTTTACAATGGAATAACGTGCACACTGAGAAACGTGGCAACGTAGCTTTACATAGGCCTGATATTCGTAGTATTCACGAGAACTGGAAACTGGCATACTAGAGATGGACACAACTGTAATTGCGTCTTTAATCAAACATGGGGAATAACATATGCATATTAATCATGCACATATAACATATGATGGAGGACGCGTAGGGACACAGAACATGGCAAAATTTACTTTTCCACACCTCAACTATATTTTGTTTGTTTTAGATGTCTTTTATTGATTTTATCAGAAAAGAGAACAAATGATCCATTATGATCTGCAGTCATCAGGTTGCAACCCAGCACATCACTATTACGTGCTTCAGGCCTTAACAATAACAAAAGAGGAAACAACCCCACCCCTCTCCCCCCACTCACCTCCTCCTCCCTGGAAAAAGAAGAAAGACAATCTAAAAAAGAAAAAAAAAAGTCACTGCCCAACTATCGGATCCCATAGGCGGCTAGGTAGCAGAGTCAGCGGTGACAGATGCCGGGGGAGGATCCGCCAAGCTTAACAATCAAAGATATTTGGGATAGGTGATCTCTGTAAATTCAGTTGTCAAGAGTGCGAGGAGCAGTGCCCACAGCTCGTGGAATGAAGCCCCAGGGTTGGTTAATGAGAGGGAGATTTTCTCCATCCCCAAGATGGACCATAGCTTACGGAGCCAGCCCAATCGTGTAGGGACTGTGGTAGAACCCCAGTGTGCAAGGATATTTTGTACTGCTGCACCCACAATGAGTACCATCTGTTTGCCTCTCCTAGAAGTGAGCGGGAAGGTGATGGCATTGGGGAGGCCCAAGAGTATGTATGCTGGAAATCTCGGGATCTGGGTGTCGAAGTGGGAGCCAACCTCATCTAGAATTTGGTGCCAGTATGTCCCCAAGATGGGGCAGTCCCAAACCAAATGAGTGAGAGTACCTAGCACACCACAGGCTCGCCAACACAGAGGGCTAAGTGCTGGGTTACTCCAAAGGAGCCTGAACTGGGTAAGATACCAGTAGGTGGCCAACTTAGTGGCTGTTTCAGTGGATGAGACATTACGGGCCGTGTGACGGGCTCTATAGTAAATATCCTTCCATTCTTTCGATGAGAGCTCCCTACCTAACTCCCCTTTGCAGCGTAATTGGCCAGTAGATTTCCCAGTGTCCGAGGGGTTACAGACAAATTTATACCTCAACTCTTTATTAACTTCCAGAAAACCTTGTTTTCGTTTGGTTACCGCAGCTGTATACTTCGGGTACAGCATGATTACTTGATTCTCCAGACGGATCGTTGGGGCTATTCTTGCCGCTTGCAAAATAGCGTCTCGGAAATTAAAGTTGCGTGCTAGAATCGGTCTGGGGGGAGCACCCGGCTTGGGCCTTCCTCCCGGTACATGATGCGCTTGTTCCACTCAGAAGAAACTGGATAATCCTTGTGATTGCAGCTGGTTTTTGATGAGGTCCTCAACAAAGAGGTCCAGGGCAGGCCCACCCACCTCCATGTTGGCATCCTCCCAGTTCACATGTTATATTATTACCGGTTGTGCTGCTTTATTAACTTAAGAGGGTGAACAGGTATGTGATTAGCTGTGGGAGGGCCATGGTCTTAATGCTTCCTTCTATTGCTAGAACAACAAACTGCCTATTATTAATCACATACGTAAAACCTATTGCATTTACCAAAGCTGGTTGTTATTTAGAGTCTTCTCACAGCCCTTACTGTTGATGTTGAAACATTGTGTCCATATCCATAAGCATTCGTAAGAGTTTTACAATAGGGTATGCACATCTGGGAAGGGCATTGGATGGGGGAGGTTAGGGTGGGATGGTGTGGGCACATGTTGCGATGGGACAGATGCCCTAGAGAATGAGGGTGCTATAGAAATCTGAGATCTCCAGTTGTTTCAGTCTGTACACAATGACTAACCAGCCGAGAGGGGTGAGTATAACGCTGCTGAATGGATGGCACTGCTAGATGGGACCCCTATAATGAACATAAACATAGCAAAGCTAAATACCATGTTGTCCATTGTTTTGGCAAAATTCCTTCATACAAACAAAGTCCAACCCTCATTGATTGTTCTTGCCCCATGTTTTAAATGGTTTTAAATCAGCCACATATAAAAACTATAATTTCCGTTTATATCGCGTGATTACTTGTCCTAAAGGCATTGGCCTGTGGCACTCAGGAAAGAAACCTTTGTTTGTACACTTGCATGCTGTCTCGATTATGCAGACATGGCTGTCAACATTTTCTTTCCTTCTTTCAGATTCTAATGCGGAAAGGAACCATCACTTACAACAACGTAAGTATTGACCACCACTAGTGCCGTTCACTTACTGTACATATCTGTGCAACACATGACCTCGCTTTTATATTCCCCAAGCCATATTTTCCTGGCATAAGCTGCAGATCGGCACTTTCAGTCACCACTGTTCTCTGGGTCAACATGCCTGGATCAAATTTGCATCCAGAACTTGAAAAATCAAGATTGCCGGTAGACCGATAGATGAAGTAAGCTAGTAAAGTGACTGAAGTCACATGTTCTCCACTTGACTTTTATTTTCTTAAAGTAGAATAAAATCAATTTTTAGGTGCAGTTTATATTGCAGTTTAGTGAAAGATGCATGAGGGTGATGTGAACATGACAGATTCTGGCCCAACTCTACTGCCCTTTGAAATAAAAGACACAAATATGATAGATTCATCTGCCCCACCTTAGATATCCTTTCACCCTCGAGCCTGACTCACTGGGACCAGTAGTATACTAATCGTGCAGACAGTGCTCCAGAGTTTCATTCAATCTGAATGAATCCTACCAGCCTTGCAGAGGCAACCCTGTCAAGCGACTAACCTTATCCAGTCCGGCTTGTATTTTACACATTATTCTGGCTAGGGTCATAGGACTTTTCATCCAGCATCACCCTGCCATATTAGACTAGCAGTTTTTATGTTTTCCTTTAAATGTGTTGTGAGAATAGGGATTATTACTTGGTGTGGTTGCGCAACCTCACTGTGTAATGATGGCAGAGTTTTTATCAGGCCTAGTCAGGTTCATTTGTAAAACCTTAGCTACGCCCTGGCTAGGTGTGGCTCAGAGCGGTTAGGCTTTATCAAGGGGACAAGTGTAAAGCGTTAAGAAGGACCAAAACAGTTGAATGGGAAGAAAACGGGACACAATAAAAATCCAACACCAATGTACAAAAGTAGGTGGTATTTTTATTCTTAAATAAATATCAATGACAAAAACCACCGGACAATTGCGGACCTACAAATTTTTTAATTCAAACTGCCCGCCACTGCACCCTGCCAGCTAAAATTATTTTGAAGACTTTATAGTCAGTGTTTGAAAGTGAAATGGGTCTGTATGACCCACAGTTGGCTGGAGACTTCCCTGGTTTTAAGATCACTGTTATTGTGGCTTCTCCCCACTAAGTAGGAGGTCTGGCACCTTCATCCAGTATTTTATTGAAGAGGGTTGTCATGGTCAGGATAATCTCTTCTCTCAAGATTCTATATAATTCTGCAGGAAGGCCGTCTGGCCCATCAGCCTCACCAGTCTTACAGGTGAAGATGGCCTTCCTGACCTCCTGTTGGAATATCTCAAGCTCCAGATTCTGCTTTTGGGAGGAGTTCAAGGATGAAAGTTTATTCAGAGTTAGCCACTCTCGTACACAGTTACTGTCTACCTCATTATCTTCGTCATGCAGATCTTGGAAGAAAGTATGAAAGGCTTCTCCAATATCTTCATCGTTAACTGCAGATGTATTATCATGTTCATTGTCAATTTGTTTTATAGGATTTTGTGTCCTATCAGTCCTGGCCTACCTTGCCAAAAGTTTGCTGGTCCCCTCACCATATTCAAAATGGGCAAGCTTACTAGCTTCCCATCTTTTGGAAATCCTCATCTGGATAATACTCTCCAAATGATCCTTCAATGTCCACAGTTTCACAAGGTATGCCTGGCATGTTACTAAGTCAGCCTCATTATTTAAACTCCTTTCAACCACCTTCATTTCACACTCAATGTGTGCAACCTCCTCCCTGTACTGCCTGTTCTTAAAAGTAGTCCTACTTGTTACTGGGCCTCTCAGGTAGGGCTTCTAGGCATCCCATACTACTCGGATCTCTGCAGAACCTACATTTACATTTAGAAAGTCCTCTGTCTCCTGAGATAAATAGCAGGTTTCTGAGTCATCTAGAAGAAGTGTGCTAACAAATGTCCTCACCCTCAGTAGTTCTTTTTCTGTCAGGTTTAGGTCCATCCATAAAACCGGGTGATCTGATAGGTGAGGAGTCAACCAATAAACTGTCATCTTGGTGTGAAGGTCGGAGGGAGAACATGGCAGCCGTGAGCTAAGCGGTCGCTTGCCTCTGGAGGTACCTTCATCTCATGCGGATATGTAGCAAGCGGAGATTGTAAAAAATCAGCAAAACCTATTGTTTACGACCCCCTCCCCACAATTGTCCGAAGTTTGTGACTCACCTCGGGCAATTGGGGGATGTGTATTTGAGGTCATGCTGACCTCCCGCACTGGTGTATTGCCGCCCTGGAGCTGCAGAGGGTCCGCAAGGCAGCGGCTCGCGGACTCCTCCGCGTCGAGTCCGGAAGAGGCAGAGGCAGCACAGGGAGTTCTCCTGCACCATTCATGCTAGAGAAGATTATCGGCATGGAGGAGATGGGCAAGCGGTTGCCTGGGAGGAATGCTGGGTTTCCCTGAGTTGCTCGAGTATCCCGTCTATTTTGTTCCCTCTGCAGCAGCAACGCGACGTACTGGGGAGTCAGGGAGGAGGCACACAGACAAGAGACGTGTTCACTACAGAGGTCGGTAAGCTTTTCTTGCCTTTTCTCTTCAGTCCTCAATATCGTCCAGGGGAGGCTTTGGTGGAGCTGGAGGGGGATCCTCGGAGAGCAGTTTTTCACAGCCCAGTATAACCGTGAGCAATAATAAAATCACCAGAGAAAAAACCCTGACATTTAAAACTGTTGAGAGAGGCAGAAAGTGAGGAGCAGCTGTGCAGGGGTCTCCTAAAAGGAAACCCCTGGACAAAAATATCAAATTACCCTCGGAGGGTAATTCTATCACAAATATTAGTGAGACAGTCGGGAAAGGGGTACCGCTACGGAAACGGCACCTGAAGACAGCTCTCCCTTTCAGTCCTGCGAGATCAAGGGTAGAAGTACTAGAGCCAGCAGAACGAAGACTAAAACGCATGACAGTTACATGAGGTAGGTTAAAGATACATCTTGTATGGCAAAACATTTCACAATGATATAAGGTAGGTTAGGTGTGCAGCTATACAGTAAACGTTTCACAATGAAATGAGGTAGGTTAGGTATACAGTATTAGCATAAATATATACAATGACATGTGGTAGATTTAGGATGCAACTTGATATCAGAAATAACATATATCTATAAAATTCCTGTATATGTCTATCTTCAAGGTTACAATAAAAGTTATTGGAATTGCTTACTGTACAAGGGGTACTGGGACTCCAGTACAAATATTTCCGAAGTGTCTTTTTCCGTGGATTCTACATTCATAAGTCTGGATTAGTACAGTACTGACAAAGGTTATCCCCAGTATAACTGGTGACTTTCTCTTTACTTACATTGTTGTTCTGTTTTGGAAACATCTACGTCACGGTGCTAGTGATGAACTGTCTTGCCTATGTAAGGAACTTACTCATTAGGAAGATCTTAGCTTCCCTCTTGAATGTTGCCGTGTTTGGAATTTTCCTATTATTTGGAGGGAGTGAGTTCCAGATTCTGGGGGTTTCTCCGGAGAAAGCTCTATCATAAGTTTTCTTCTTCCGGACGATGGGTGGTCTCAACAGCAGCTCCTTGGCACTCCTGGCTGGTCTGCTTCCTCCTGATAGCTCAATCTTCTGGGCCAGGTATCTTGGTGTTTTGTAGTGGAGCACTTTGTGGGTAATACATGCCATTTTAAGTTGAATTCTGGCTTCGTATGGTAGCCAGTTTAACGCTTTCAGGTGTGGAGAGATATGGTCGAATTTCCTCGATCCGGTGATGAGTCTTGCAGCTGCATTGAGACATGCTTTTAGTGGCGCTGTGGAAATGTTTGATAGACCTGCTAAGGTTGTACATCCATATTCAATCCTTGAGATAACTAAGGATTGGACTGCCAATTTGAGATCCACCGTAGAAATGAAGGGTTTCACTTTTCTGATGTAGTTCAAGTGAAAACGGGCACTTTTTGCCATTGATTTGATGTGGGCTTTCATTTCTAGCTTCTTATCTAGCGTGATTCCTGGTGATTTCGCTGAGTCCACTAGAGTAGGGGTGCAGTTTAGTGGTGTGATCAGTTTGGTCCATTCCTACACTTCTGTGTGGTTCTTTGGTGGTGAAACTAATAGGAATTCTGTTTTTGTGCATTTAGCTTCAGATGATTGCTAGTTAACTTGAGGAATGACACTTTTAAGGCCTCATTCATTAACTTGATGTCTTCCAGAGACGCGATCTTGATGTATATCTGCGTGTCATCCGCCTACATGTGATAGGATATGTTTGTGTCTCGGAGAATTTCTGTAAGAGGTTCGACTTACAGGTTGAAAAGTGATGGAGATAGTGTAGATCCTTGAGGGACTCCAATTGAATTAGGGGATGATGGGGATAGCGTCTGGTTGACCAGGAATCTTTGCGTTCTATTCTGAAGGACGGATTCAAACCATTTCAGCATATTTCCATACATTCCCATCCTGTCATGAAGCCTGGCTAGTAATTTTTCATGATTTACTGTGTCAAATGCAGAGGACAGGTCAAGAAGGACTAGAAGACATGTTTGATTGTGATCCAGGGCCTGTAACGCATCAATGACAATATGTAGGATCGCTGTTTCCGTGCTGTGGCCTGTTCTGAAACCCGACTGGCAGTCGTCTAGCAGATAAAATTGGCGATGTGATGGCTCAGTTGATTTTGCACACATTTCTCAATTAATTTGGCAAGTAATGGAATATTGGTTATTGGGCGAAAGTTATTAGGATCTGCCGGGTCCACTGTAGGTTTTTTGAAGATGGCGATATTTATAGGCATTCTGGAAGGATCCCTTGAGACAGAGAGGCATTTATTATTTTTGTCCATATTGGGATGACGATATGGCTGATATTTTTTAGGCATTTAGAGGGGAGTGGGTCATTATATTGGTTATTAGGTTTGATATCCGAGAGCGTTTTGGCGATGGTATTCTGGTCATATAGCTTGGAGGTATCCCACTGTGCCTTGTTTTTAGCCCTATCACGGTCCATTGTCGAGGTTGCATTGATCAGTGTGGGTGGTTGGTTGGGAAGGTTGTCAGCTGCCAACCTGAGCTCTCTTTCAAGCGTGTTGGCCTTGTCAGTGAAGAATGTTGAGAATTCTTCACAACTCCGTTGAGTTTTAGTAGTTTCTTGGGCAAATTTGGCCAACTTATTGGATTGTTGCTTTAAGATCTCAAATAGTTTCTGTGGTCTGTTCTGGGCGTTATCCAGTTCTGATCTAATAAATTCCTTTTTGGAATTGAGGATCTTTTTGTTGTACTCGTTTCTGATTTTTCTAAGGGATTTCAGCTCGGAGGATGATGGGTGCTGTCTCCATTTTCTTTCAGCAAGTCTTAGTTTCTGCCTATCTTCATTCAGTGTCCCATTAAACTATGGATTTTTATCCTTGACTATGTTCGTTATTGACGTAGTGTAGTGATCCATTAGATCATTCACATTCTGTAAGTTGTTAGGCAGATTTAAGTCCTTCTCACAACTTTCTACTAGTAGTTCAATATCCGAGTCTTTAGTATCCCGAGTCCACTTTTTGAGTTTGATAGGCTGCGTGGTCTTGTTCTTTTTAAGGTGGGTATCAGGAAGGTTATGGCTTGGTGATCTGACCAGTCGCACTGAACTATTGAGTGGATTGAAGTATCCTTGTTTCTCGATATTATCCAGTCTAATGTAGCTTCTTTCGAGTGCGTTGGCTGTGTGCAGGCTTGGGTAAGTTTAGCTCAGTTAAAAAGTCTTTAAGAGCGTTGACCTGTTTGTCCTTATTGTCGTCCCAGTGTAAATTAAAATCGCCTAGGAATATGTTATGAGAGTGAGTGTTAGAGTTAGCTGTGATGATATCCATTGACTTGTCTATGAAAGTAGCATTATTTCCTGGTGGGTGGTAAAACCCATGCAGGTTGCACCTTTCATTGTATGCCGATCGTACATTGAGACCTAGGTATTCACAGGATTCAAGCGGGTCGGATTGTATTTGGCAGACCTCTATATCCGATCGGTGAATGCAAGCTATACCACCTCCTGTCTTTTTTAGTCTATCTAATCTCACAATGTTATACTGAGGGGGCACTAGAAGATCCATGAATGGAGATGAGGATTCCGAAAGCCATGTTTCTGTTGGGATTGTCAGGTCAATTTCCTGGTTAACAAAGAGGGCAGCGATGTCTGATGCATGTTTTGCAGTAGACCAACAGTTGAGCAGTAGGCATATCAAAGTTTTCCCTGAGCTACTAGGGTTCAGCTCTTGCAAGTTGGTGGTTAGCTGGACTTTTTGTAAGTTGTTAAGGTTGGGTTTCCTTTGCTTATGTCTGGATGTTCTATTAGCATCGATCGGGACTGTTCTAATTTCATCCCCTCTACTGCGGTCTGTAGGCTCATACGCCTGGAGTAAGGATAGGGTTTCATTTTCCGAAAAATAATTAGGATTCCTGTCTGGTCGATTATGCCTATTTGATAATGGCATGGTCATCTCACTGCTCTTTCCTTGAGAATTATGCACTAATGTTTGGATGTGCTCGACTTTGGAGCTTGCTTGAAGTGCGCTTAAAATGTCCTGTGACATATTGCCTATTTGTGTTTGTAGCTCTTTGATTTCTCTCTGAGTCTGGAGTGACGTATTAGGAGTGCTCATCCGCTCATTTCGGGATTCACGGTTTGCGTTCCAGTGTTTTAGATCTGTTCTTTTTCTCGAGTTCCTTTTATTTTTGTCATTAGTTCGGTTGTCTGCGCCTCCTCAATGGGCGATGTGAGATGCGCTATCTGTGTCTTGTGATCTTAATACCACGCTTGGGGGATATACGTTTCGTACGGTCCTAGATGTCATTCGTGCTGTAGTAGAGGGGGGTATGGAAGGGGTGAAATCTTCCATATCATTTATTTCTAGGTTCTCATTGCCTGGCCTACTCGTAGGAGATGTCACATCGTGGGGGAGAGGCGTTGATTCTTCCCTCAGTAACAGCGCCGGGGCGGTATTAGCATATAATATAGATATTTCTGTTCTCTCTGTATCCTTCCCATCCAATGCGCCTCCTGTCCCAGTTGTGTCTCCTAGTAGCATTGAATGTTGTTGTTCCTGAGGGTCTCTAGGTAGTTCTCTGCACATTCTTTTAAGGTTAAGAACATGTTGTCGAACTTTTCTAATTCATTATTGGCTGCTTGTATAAGCACTATTCCGTTCTTGTAAATAGTTATGCATAGGTCTGCTCTGAGTCTTGGTGTCCGTATGATCATAATTTTTTTTGCCATGTGGGATATTGCTTACAGTTTTTATGTTGAGCATCTTTGTAATGACAGTGCGCCATTTAGCCGTTCTTCTGGTGAAAAATATCAGGTCATTTACTATAATTCCTTTGTCTAGGTTAAAGGAGGGGTCCGAGATCAGCATGTCTGGGTGTTTCCTCATTAGATTGTGCTTGAATTTTTTGGCTGCATTTTCGGATAAGTATGTTGGATAATTTATGACGTGCGTTTATGCCTACTGATTCTAAATTGGTATCGGCCATATTTGCTAGTTGACGTAAAGTAATATAGTGGTGACCTCTCCTATATGTCACTATCTGTCTCCGGCTGTTAACAGGGCTAATGTTATTCTTGTGGTGTCTCTCCTCTCCTTTGTTGCCAATTGTCCAGTTTGATGTGTCCCCTTGCTCCCCTGTCTTCCTGTGGTTTCTGCTATTGTCCTTGCTCTCTTCTTGTACCTAATGTGTGATTGTTTATGAGTTCTCTTTGTCTAGAATAGATTTGTTTAATTCTGTAGAATTTGGTTAGGGCGTATTGCCAACGCAATGTTCAGAGTACTTTCCCATACCATTCCTTGTTTCCCTTCATTGGTGTTATAAGAGGCATTTCAAGATGGCCGACGTCTTAGTTGAAAGGCTCATCTGAGAGCTGGATGACTTTATCTGTTTGTCTATTGATAGTCCTCTTTCACTTGCCCTTTCCTTGTTACTTTTATTTTGGAGATGATGTCTTAATAGGGAGCCATCCTCCACTCGAGATGGCCGGGGCACCAAGGTAGTAAAGAACCAGACAATGTGAGCAGTTAGAAAGTGAAAAGGAGACTGAAGTTCCTGATCACTGCCTGCCTTACCTTGTTACCCACCAATTCAGATCTGGTAGTCAGCGGTGGCCGCCCTTTTAAGGTCAGGCAGGCCGGGCCCTGACTTCCCAGCTTGCTGTGCCCGGATCGATTGTGCCTCAACACCTCCCTACACACTTACAAACTCCTGGAGGCCGTGGTGTAGTCCCTCCCCGCGATGCGATGCAGCGTGTACCGCGGGGTCTCCGATCGGGATATTAGTATCCCCGGGGAATCCGCTCCGCCGTCCCAGCAGAGCAGCAGCGATCGAGGCCCTGGGAGCCCAGGGAGCTCCCGCTGCAGTCTGATGACAAGCCGTTCCGCCTCAGGTGCCCAGGATCCGATCAGCCGAGCTCTGTATCTCACCATATGCTAGTTTCCTGGGGGCAGGGCAGCGCAGGGGGACTCTAAAGAAAAGCTCTGAGCAGTTAGAGGTAGTGCAACAACCTTTTCTGGTTGTCATGGAGGAGTTAGAGATGGCAGATACTCCCACACCCGATATACAACCTGAAAGAGTTAGTCACCCTGACTTCCCGGGGATCGGTCTAACCTTGATCCCAGATGAGGTCAGTGGATATTCTAGGGAAGAAAGCCTTTCTGCTGAGGGTGTAGGGGCCAGTGACAGTGGCAATGGTAATGGTATTGGCAGTGACAAGGGCAATAGCAGTGGTGAGGTAGGTATGCTATTCCAGAGCATCTCGGCGGCATCTCTCGAGACCCACTTTTCTACCCTCTCTATGGATATTTGTGAGAGGTTTCCTGTCTCAGAGATGAATCAGGGGGAGATCAGGCTCTTTTGTGAATCCTTGGAGAAAAAACTGACCTTCTTAACTCGTTGACTGTGGCTTTAGAGAGTTCAGTGGAGGAGCTTAAAGACGACCTGGGAGCAGCTAAAACTGATATTTCGACCCTCAAGAGGGAAGAGGCTGTGCTCCGGAACAGATTGGAAATGTTAGAGAATAACTCACTGCGCAATAATCTGCGTCTTTTGAATGTCCCTGAGAGAAAGGAGTGAGAAGATCTTAAATCCTTTATTGTAACCCTCATAAAAGAATCGGTACATATCGAAGAGTCAGAGGAGGATCTGATGAGGGGCATACAAAGGATTCACAGGTACCCTTTTAGGAGAACCCTAACCTGACAAAACCAAGAAAGATCCTAATCACCTTTCTTACTTTCTCATTGAAAGAGAAGATTCTAAACTCAGCCTTAAAACAAAGATCATTGAAACCCAGAGACTTCGCCTTTGAAATACGTTCGGATTTAGCTCGAATCACTTTAGATCGACAATGGGCGCTAGGAAGGAAAATGGATGACTTTAAGAAATTGGGTGCGATCGTTCAATTAAATTCCCTGCTCATTTACAAATTATGCACAACAACAAAATGTACAATCTGAAAACAGTACAAGAGCCGGAGGAGCTCCTGGAAAATTTTGCTAAAGCCTCCAATTTGTTTTTTTGTTGGAATGTCACATTACTGATTTATCATGGGCTTGGAGGTGCCGATTATGATCAATAGATTTTCAAATTTTCTATTCATCAGATAGATTTTCATGAGGTTTTCAGGGTTAGCAACTAGATTATTATTAAAATATTAGGGATATACCGGCAGTGCAGCAGGTTGGAAGGGCGTCTTTGCTGGGAGGCACCTCAGAGGTGATATTACCATGCGGGCCGTCCTTCTAGGGAGAGAAAAATGCTACCTGCCAGCCCCCAGTGCCAATAACATGTGGCGAGTTAACGGTGTCTCGGGGAGTGCCACGCTCCTTAACCCCCAGATTGGTTACTGCGCCGAACACCGGGCTGTGGGCAGGAGCAGAAGAATATCCTGGGCAGAAGATGGAGAGGCGCGCGGTGGTTCGATGCACACCCCTCCCCTCGTAGGCCCCGTAGTAGCAACTGGAGTATGCCGCTTTGCCGGTTCAGATGAATCTCCCGGCTAGCGGCGAAATCTTAAAGGGGCTGCAGGCGGGCTTTACTGTGGGGGCGGCGCAGCAGCACTCACCAGGGTCTCTCGTGGTCGGGGCCACTCCGTGACATTGAGGCCTCAGGCATTGAAACAGGAGACGGAAGCCAAACTCGCAGGGTTAGTCGTATCGCAGGGCCAGAACGGCTGTCCCCGGGCACTCAGCAGCTCCGTTCTGCGACCGGAGGTTTCCGCACTGCTTTAGGCATCTATCACATCGCGCTTGCACCACGATGCCAGTACTGGCCACAGGAACACCCCATAGAGCTTCAGAGCCGAGCAGCCATTTTAGTTGCCGGTTTGGCCACGCCCCCCACAAGACCCTATCTCGCATTCATAAATCATAGAGTAAGGCAGAAGGATAAGAACTCTTTCCGATGAGCGGCAGTTGCACGTGCAACATCTTGAAAGATAAAGACCCTCTGAGCAGACCATAACATTTGTTTCCTTTGCTTAGCCACCGATATCACCAAAAGCAGTTCAGTATATTCTGAAAAAAGAACAAGTATACCTATAGGCCGGCCAGAGCTTGAAGAACTGAAAGGATTGGGGCCAATTGGGTGAGCACATTTTAGGTTGAGATTTGTTCCTTCTTTAAGGCGCACCAGCTTAGGAATGTGGACCCCAAGAAAGGCAAGCATGTCTGATCCCTCCGCTCCGTCTGGAATACCCTAAATTCAGAGATTGTTGCACCTATTCCGAGTTTCTAAGTCTTCCGTTTGCTGCTTCAAAAGCGCTATCTCTTTAGACATACCGTCAATCCTGGTGTCCCAATCCTGCACCTCACTGATCTGTTGTTATACACTCAGCACTCTGGACTCAAGTAGACTACTTTTCTTCAATACACTGCAGTCTGACATTAGTCTCCATAAACAAAGGTTTCAAATGCTTAATTTCTTCTATGAGGTGCTCCAAAGTCAAAGGTAGAGGAGATTTTGTAGGGGATCCAGGATCTTTATTTTGTCGTTTGGTAGGGGCATTTAAGTCTTTACAAACAGAGGGCACAGTTGCAGATGAAGTGACAGCCTTCTGACGGGAGACTGGAGTGGGCTCTATAGGCATAAAGAAGTACCACAAAAGACCCTGTAAAATACTCTCAATGCCACAGACTAAAAAAATATCGGATGGGTGTACATTATTCAGTGAGGTCAAGCGCGACTCCAAGAACAGGACTGCACAGCACAAATTGTTGTGGGGTAGTAAAATGACAAAATAATGCAGACGTTTAATGCAGTTGCTCAGAGAAGGAAAAATTCCTAAGGAGTAATTATCAGTTACGTTACTGATACTCATCATCTTCTCAGCTTACCAGGATGACAGGATATAAGGATGACTTCATTGATGTTTTTCCATCTAAATGTGCCAGCATTCAGTAACAGTCCAGCCCGAACTGCCAGGTCATGTCTTCCCTGGACTGGAAATAAGCATCCTGGGACCAGTTTCGAATTCATAATCCTCATCAGCCAGGCTATTTTGATTCCAGTGGTAGAGTGAGCAAGGGACCCACATCTGGGCGAACCCTGCCAACTTAGGGCGAACAAAGCGATACCAAAGGGGATGATGGACAGAGCATTTGAGCAAATCAAACACTCAACCCCAGTCAACTGATCTGGGTTTAATCCATCACCATTCTTTAGCTCACTTCACCACCCCAGTTCAGACATTGCCATATGCAAATCAGTCTGACCCTGTGCCTCATGGGAACAGTCCAGCCCGAACTGCCAAGCCATGTCTTCCCTGAACAAGCATCCCGGGACCAGTTTAGGATTCATAATCCTCATCAGCCAGGCTATCTTGAATCCAGTGGTAGAGTGAGCAAGGGACCCACGTCTGGGCGAACCCTGCCAATTTAGGACAAACAAAGCGATACCAAAGGAGATGATGGACGGAGCATTTGAGCATATTAAACACTTACCCCCAGTCAACTGATCTGGGTTTAATCCATCACCATTCTTTAGCTCACTCCACCACCCCAGTTCAGACATGGCCATATGCAAATTAGTCTGACCCTGTGCCTCATGGGAACAGTCCAGCCCGAACTGCCAAGCCATGCCTTCCCTGAACCGGAAACAAGCTGGGACCAGTTTCGGATTCATAATCCTCATCAGCCAGGCTATCTTGAATCCATTGGTAGAGTGAGCAAGGGATCCATGTCTGGGCATACCCTGCCAACTTAGGGCGAACTAAGCAATACCAAAGGGGATGATGGACGGAGCATTTGAGCAAATCAAACACTCACCCCCAGTCAACTGATCTGGGTTTAATCCATCACCATTCTTTAGCTCACTCCACCACCCCAGTTCAGACATGACGATATGCAAATCAGTCTGACCCTGTGCCTCATGGGAACAGTCCAGCCAGAACTGCCAAGCCATGTCTTCCCTGGACTGGAAACAAGCATCCTGGGACCGGTTTCGGATTCATAATCCTCATCAGCCAGCCTATCTTGAATCCAGTGGTACAGTGAGCAAGGGACCCACGTCTGGGCATAGCCTGCCAACTTAGGGCGAACGAAGCGATACCAAAGGGGTATGGCAAATGGCTTTGTCTGAACTGAGGTGGTGTGGTGAGCAACAAAACTATGGATTTAGGCCCAGATCTCTGTACTGGGGTGAATGTATGACATTGTTCTGCATTCTGTACATTAACTGTTGTTTTTGCATTTGTCACCCCGAGTGGGACGGGTATGCTCAGACGTGAGTGCCGTGCTCTCCACACCACTGGAGTCAAGCTATCCTGGCTGAAGACAGCTGATAGCCAGAAACCGGTCCTAGGATGCTTGATTCCGGTCCAGGGAAGACATGGCTTGGCAGTTTGGGCTGGACTGTTTCCATGAGGCACAGGGTCAAGGCTGATTTGCATATGGCCATGTCTGAACTGGGGTGGTGTGGTGAGCAAACAAACGATGGATTTAGGCCCATATCTCTGTACTGGGGTGAATGTATGACATTGTTCTGCATTCTGTCCATCAACTGTTGTTTTTGCATTTGTCACCCCGAGTGGGACGGGTATGCTCAAATGTGAATCCCATACTCTCCACACCACTGGAGTCAAGCTATTCTGGCTGAAGACGGCTGATAGCCAGAAACTGGTCCTAGGATGCTTGATTCCGGTCCAGGGAAGACATGGCTTGGCAGTTCGGGCTGGACTGTTCCCATGAGGCACAGGGTCAAGGCTGATTTGCATATGGCCATGTCTGAACTGGGGTGGTGTGGTGAGCAAAAAAACGATGGATTTAGGCCCATATCTCTGTACTGGGGTGAATGTATGACATTGTTCTGCATTCTGTCCATCAACCGTTGTTTTTGCATTTAGCAAATTAGCACTTTGAAATGTGCAGAAAAGAATAGAGAAAGCAGCAAAATTGAACTAGCCTGCTTCTTATGAGCACATGGCTTTGTAACCAGCTAGCGCGACCGAGCGGAAAATACCAGCTCGATCGTGCTCCTTAATTGAGAAAATGGCGGCAGCGACACCCAAGGCTAAGGTGCACAACGCGGGAGAGCCGTAGCGTGGTAAATGGCTAAATTAAAGCCAAAAAAAGAAAAATACCTGCTCTCCTCATTGTCGCACACCAAATTCTCCAAGCCAAATGCCCCTCTAAGGAAAACCGCTGTCCGTATTAATGAAGAGTCTCTGGCGGCGAGCGGAGCTTCAGGGATCTGCGGCCATCTTGCGGGTGGTTCGGCCATACCCCTCCAAGGCTTGCAGTGTTAGTATATGCACACTGCTTATTGTCGGTAGTGCTAGCAGTAGGTATACCCCAAGGCTTGTAGTATTACTAAATGCACACTGCTCATTCTCTGCAGTGCTAGCAGTAGCTATACCCCAAGGCTTGCAGTATTACTATATGCACACTGCTCATTGACAGCATTGCTAGCAGTAGCTATACCCCAAGGCTTGCCGTGTTAAATATGCACACTGCTCATTGTCGGCACTGATAGCAGTAGCTATACAAGCAAAGCTTGCTGTGTTAATATTTTGCACACTGCTCATTGTGTAGTTACAGTAGTTAAATGTCAGCATGCCATCAGGTTTATTGTCGGCGAAAATGAAAAATAACATGCTTTTGAGAAAGGAAGAGGACTGATTAGTGGAGAATTACTTAAAAAGGGATAGAAAGGAAACAATCATGTTTAGAGAGTGAATGTCATAGGCCTGGAGGCCCATAGGAATGAATGTCAATTACCGAATCGGTAAATACCGATTCGGTAAAAGGGGGAAACATTGAAGGGTGGCAGGGTGTCACTTTGACACCCTTTTGCACCCCTCAATTGTGTATGGGTGCACATGTTGCAGACATACATGCCCTAAAGGCATGTATGCCTGCAAAATGGCACTGAAGCAATTTGCATTAAATTGTATTTTTTTTTTTTCGTTATTTACCACCAACCTGTAGTTGGTGGTAAATAACGAATCCTAACATGAGATAAGCACACATTTAAATGCTCCCTACATTAGGAATTCGGTAATTTACCGAATCGGTATTTAAGAAATCGGTAATTTGCCGATTCCTTAAATTACAGGTTCGGTAAATGACCGAATCGTTAATTTCGGCCCCCTACATAAGAAAAGCCTATTACTGGTCCGTAATGGGCGAAATTCGTTAATTTCAGCCGTTTCCTACCGGTAATGGGCCACCTACAACTGGCCCCTAGATACCATGTTGTCCTTTGTCTTGGCAAAATGCCTTCATACAAACCAAGTCCCACCTTCACTGACTGTTCTTGCCCCGTGTTTTAAATTGTTTAAATGCTGCCACATATAATAACTATCTTTAATTCTAGTTTAAATCATGTGATTACTTGTCCTAAAGGCACTTAGGAAAGAAACCTTTCTTTGTACACTTGTATGCTGTCTCGGCTATGCAGACATGGCTGTCAACAAGTTCTGTGCTTCTTTCAGATTCCAATTCAAAAAGGGGCCACCACTTACAACACCGTAAGTACTGACCACTGGTTTTATTGCTATTTGAGTACCACGAATGCCGTTCTCTTCCAGTAAATGTATGAGCAACACATGACCTCACTTTTATGTTCCCCAAGCCATGTTTACCTGGCGTAAGCTGCAGAACGGCGCTTGCAGTCACCACTGTTGTGTGGGTCGATAGCCTAGATCAAATTTGCATTCAGTGCGTGAAAAATCAACACATTGCCCGTAGTGACATAGATCTAGTAACCTAGTAAAACGACTGAAGTCACACGTTCTCCACTTTATTTTCTTATAGTAGAATAAAGTCTATTTTTAGGTGCAGTTTATAATTTTGTGCAGTGATAGATGCATGAGGGTGATGTGAACATGACAGATTCTGGCCCAACTCTACTGCCCTTTGAAATAAAAAACACAAATATGATAGATTCATCTGCCCCACCTTAGACATCCTTTCATCCTCGAGCATGTCTTGTGACTCACTGGGACCAGCTGTATACTAATCGTTCAGACAGTGCTCCAGAGTTTCAGTGAATCTGAATAAATCCTACCAACCTTGCAGAGGCAAACCCGTCAACCTTATCTAGTCCGGCTTGTATTTTATAGATTATTCTGGCAAGTGTCGGGGGACTTTTCATCCAGCAGCATCCTGCCATATTAGACGAGCAGGATGATGTTTTACTTTGTATGTGTTGTGAGAATAGGGATTATTATCAGGCGTGGTTGCACAACCTCACTGTGTAATGATGGCAGAGTTCTTTATCAGGCCTAGTCAGGTTTGTTAATAAAACGTTAGTGCAGTCCTGGGTAGGTGTGGCTCAGAGCAGTCATGCTTTATAAAAGGAACAAGTGTAAGGCGCCAAGGGGCATATTAACAAGGAACAGGGAAAATTAACGCTAAGGGCGCTTAGAGTTAATTTTTTTAACGCCCGCTATCGCTGGACAATATCTCATGGTTATCGGTTTATTAACAACGCTAACCGCCTAGGCGATAATAAATCCAGCTACAGCTGCATTTTGGGAGGTTATCGCTGGTAATGCAGTGATAAAACTACAAGGATAGGGATATCCTTGTTGATAGCCCATGATGGATTTAGCCATGTAATCCACCTCCCATTGGATTACATGGCTAAATCTGAAAATTAGCAGACGTAAAAAATCAGCGTTAACCTTGGATAGCGCTGCTTTTTTTGTCTCTAACAGTGTTAGCATGAAGCTTGATAATAGGAGAAATGTCGCTTAGCGACATTTCTCCTATTATTTTGCTCTGGGCGCCCACTTTGCATCTCATTATGCAAAGGGAAGCGTAGTGAAAAAGGGTGCTAACATGCGATTTTGCATGTTAGCAGCCTGTTGTTGATAGGGCAATATTTTTATCTCCGCTTCTTTGGCTTTTAAAGCCAAAAAAGCGGAGATAAAGCCCTTGTTAATATGCCCATAGAAGGGGCAAAGCAGTTGAATAGGAAGAAAACACAACACAATAAAAATCTAACACCAATGTATAAAAGTAGATGGTATTTTTATCCTTAAATAAACATCAATGTCAAAAACCACCGGAGAGTTCTGGAGCTTTGAATTTTTAATGGGACAATAAATCATGTCACCATAAATGATATTAGTCTACCCCAACTAGCTGTTTAGGGTTAGTCATGACAAGTGATTTGAAATCAGCTAAATGGCTACTCTAATTAACTCTGATAGGGAGCTAGTGAAATGGACCTTTCAGGAACATTTGAGAAGTTACATCCCAAGTAAAGCAGTCTCCAGCCCAGTTCCAGGCTTTGTCGGCGAACCGCCATAGGAATCAACTGAGGATGCGAAGCCAATGTATGGGGTCTTTCTGTGGCCACCCCGAAGTCCTTGAGCAAAGGTGGTAGCTTTGGCCTTAGGGGTTGATGTCCAATGAAGTCCTGATGAGGGCCAGAACATAACCAGTTGCTATTGGTCTACTAGTCTACGCTTACAGTGAAACCAACAGTTCCTTTTAACTCATAGTAATATCCATGTTGGGCAACCACCCTGACAACACTCCCATGTTCAGGAGACTCAGCTGCAACTTTTGAGGGTCAGAACTCGGTCTCCCAGGCTGCATCTCAGTAGTAAATAACACAACAGGTTTCATGCGCTGGATTCACAAGGTATCAGGGCTTTTCAGCTTTTGTGATCCTGTGACTGTATCAGGGTGTCAGTCAACTGACTCTTGAAGTCACCTTCTCTGTCTGGGGCTTGGGGACAACTGTTCCACAAGCAGGGCACCACAGGCACAGTCCTTTCTTTGCTATCCCAGCATTCAAAAGGTGCAGTCCAGTCTTTGGTGTAGTCTTTTTTTTTTTTTTATTTCAAAATATTTTTTATTGAAAGTAAATTTTCCATATACAGAGCAAAACATTCGTAATACTTGTACTGTTCTTGCAATGTTGCGGCCTGGCGGGGCCAGAGAGAGAGAAGAAAAGGAAGAGAGAAAGAAAAAAAAAAGGAGGGGGGGGGGTCACTGTTCCAGGTATACGTCGAGAGCTTCCCACATGTTATCTTTGGCAGTATGATTCGCCGTCTTTTGCTTGGCAGTGATATTGTCTGCCCCCCGGAGGAAGGTTACCCAATTGAACCAGCGTTTGAAGGTGGCTTTGCTGGTGTCCTTCCAGTTACCCAAGATCGTTTTCACCGCAGCCGTCAGAAGTACATCGACCAGGTCTCGTACTTCTTTGGACTGGAGTTCTGTTGCTAGGAAGGCAGTGGCTATCCCCGCTAGTCCTCTTTGTGTCTTACTTCCCGTTACTGTGTCTATGACGTTATAGACCTTGCTCCAGAAGGTTTTGACTCTGGTGCATTCGTATAACATGTGAGATAGATCTCCTGTGGCCTTATGGCAGTTCCAACATGTGCTGCTCTCACTGGCTCCAACCTTCCCTAGTTTCGCTGGTGTCCAGTGCAGCCTGTGGAGTAACCAGTATTTGGTTTGTGCTAGTTGTGGCGTGACTTTGTTTTTGGACGCTGCCGTCCATAGTTTGGCTCTTTCTACTTCGTTCAGCTGTCTTTGTATGGTCTCCTCCCAAAAGGCCAGTGTCTTATTGTTTAGAGTTGTGGTGCGTGGTGTAATTAGCTTGTAAATTTGTGCTGTTTGGTGGCCTATCTTGTTTAAGTTTTGCGCGTACTGTATGATGGTGGGTGTCTGTTTCGTGAGGCCTGCTTTGGTGATAGCTGCTTTGATTTTGAGGAATTCGTAGAACTCCTTGTTAGGTAGGGAGGTTGTCTGCTGTAGTGCCTTGTAGGAGAGTGGGTTGTTCCCTGCTTCTAGTTGTGATGGCGTTGTGATGCCTCTGCTGCGCCATTCCTTGCTGTCTAGTGTTTTCCCTTTGTATGTGACTTTGGTGTTATGCCACAGTGATTCCCATTTGGTGCCTTTGATACTTACTGCCATTTCCCTGTCTACTCTCAGCAGCGCTGTCTTTGTGTTGTGGATTATTGCGTTTTTGGCTTCTGGGTGCTTGTGCGCCGTGAGGGCCATAATTGGGTCTGCGCCGCCAAGAATACTCCTTTCCAGGTCCAGCCATACCGGCATGTATTCTGGTGTGGGGGCTATCCAGTGTAGTCCCAGTTTGGCCAGGCATGCCGTCTGGAAGGCTTTGTAGTTTGTGAGGTTCAGTCCGCCCTGTTCTTTTTTGAGTCTGAGTTTCGCTAAGCTAATTCTTGGTTTTTTTCCTCCCCAGAGGAACATGTTGATGCTTTTGTCTAGGCGTTTGTGGAAATCGGATGTGAGTGTGAGAGGCATCATGGAGAGCAGGTAGTTTAGCATGGGGGTGACCATCATCTTTATTGTCCCAATTCTTCCCCACCAGCTTATGAATTTGGGGCCCCACGTGTCTAGCTTGGACTTAATTTTTTTTAACATCGCCTCCTCATTGTGGTCTAGTGTCGATCTTAGGTCCCTTCCGAAGAGGAGGCCTAGGTATTTTAGGGGTTTCGTTTGCCATGCTAGGCCGGACGAGCCCAGGACAGTCTTGGTGGTGTGACAGTTCATAGGTTTGCATTCGGATTTCTCCCTGTTGAGCTTGTAGCCTGAGACATGTGCATACTCTTCTATTGTTTGCACGAGTGCCTTAATTGACTCTTGTGGGTTGTTTGTGGTGATCAGAATATCATCCGCGTATGCAGCTAGCTTGAAAGCTTGACCCTCTATCTGCACCCCCGTGATCCGGGGGTTTGACCTGATCATGTGGAGGAGTGGTTCTAGGGCGAGCAGGAATAGTCCCGGTGAGAGGGGGCCGCCTTGCCTTGTCCCTCTCCCTAGTGTGAGTGTGTCCGATGTGGCTGCGTTAACCACCACTCGAGCCCGGGGGGTTTTGTACAGGGACATGACCATGCCCCTGTACTTCTCGCCCAGTCCAAACTTGAGCATGCATTGGTTAAGGAAGGGCCATGAGACTCTATCGAAGGCTTTTTCCGCATCCAATGCGATCATGACAGCTTTTTCCGCGCTGTTGGCCGTGCGGTTAATTAAATGGCATAGCAGTCTGGTGTTATCTTGCGAGAGTCTATTTTCCAGGTAGCCCACCTGAGATTTGTGTATGAGAGAGGGGAGATGTGCATTTAGTCTCGCTGCCATGATTTTAGCATAGATTTTGCAGTCCACGTTAATTAAGGAAATTGGCCTGTAGTTGTGTGGGAACTGGGGGTCTTTCCCTTCTTTGGGGATAACAATAATGTTTGCCTCTGCCATTGAGTCTGTCATATTGCCTTTTTCCGCACACGCTTGGAATACTCTGACAAGCGTGTCTTTGAGTAACGGTTGGAATTGTTTATAGAAGGTGGCTGTGAAGCCGTCCGGTCCTGGGGCCTTGTTTGGTTTTAGTGAGTCTATGGCCATCCCTACCTCCGCTTTGGTTATGTTTTGATCTAGGGCCTCTCTTTGTTCGTCGCTTATTCTGGGTAAATCGAGCTTCTCTAGCAGGCTCGCCCCGCCATCCGCCTCTAGCGATGTGTCCGCGGTGTATAGGTCTTTGTAGAACTTCCTGAATGTTTCGAGGATATGTTTATTAGCTGTGTGTGTCTTGTTATCTGCGTCTGTGATTGCCGCGACTGAATGCTGCCTTTGCTTGGCTTTCAGGTAACCAGCCAAGGCTTTCCCTGCTTTATTGGCCGAGCATAAGTTTATGGATTTGTATTTGTTGATCCATGTGGATGCTCTCTCGCTTAGGATTCTGTTTAGCTCATATTTTTTTTTGTTAGCGTTGTGAGTGTATTCCTATCTTTTAAGTTGGCCGTGTGGTTTCTTTCTAACTCCTTGATCTGCTCCTCCAGTTCCTTAATTTTCTTGTTTCTGCCTCTGTTCATGCGTGCTTTGATATTCATGAGTTTCCCCCTTATTGTTGCTTTAAGCGCATCCCATAGTGTTGCTGCCCCTGTGTCTGCTGTGTCGTTATATTGGAGATATTCTTTGATCGCTTCCTCTATTTCGGTGATGTTGGCGGGGGTTTCGAGTATATCACTGTTAAGGCGCCACCTCCTGCTAGGCGTTTCGTTATGTTTGCCACTCAAGGAGAGGGATATGTGTGCGTGGTCCGAAACTGTTATGGGTCCTATTTCCGCTGTGTCTGTCAGGTGTGTGTGTGTGTCGGACATGAGTATGTAGTCTATCCTGCTGTATGAGTTGTGAGGGTGCGAGTAGAAGGTGTATTCTCTGGCACTTGGGTTTTGTAGCCTCCACGGGTCCGTTAGTGCGAGTTTGGTGCATAGGTTTTTAAGTATGTACTGTTCTTGTGAGGTGTGGCTAGGTCTGTGTGGGTGTCTGTCTGTGGCATTATCCATCGCCTGGTTCATGTCTCCTGCCGTGATTAGTAGTTCGCCCAGTGGGATCCTGCTAAGCTCAATTTCTAGATCCTCCCAGAATTTTTTGTCCCCCGTGTTTGGCACGTATATGTTGGCTATGTGTATTGTCTCGTCACCTCTTTTGATTGATGTAATCAGCCTCCTCCCTTTGGTGTCTGCGGCATTGTTGTGAACCTGGAACTTCCCTTTCTTACTGATTATGGTGATGACTCCTCCCTTTTTGTTGACTGCCGGTGAGCATAGTACCTCGCTTATCCAGTTGGCTTTCAGCCTGTTCGCGTCCTCTAAGGACACTCTAGTTTCTTGGAGGACGTATATATCAGCCTTCAGTCTGTTTAGATAGTCTAATGTTTTCCGTCGCTTGACGGGGTGATTGAGTCCCTTGACGTTAAGTGACACTATTTTTATGTCCGAGGCTATCTGTGCCTGGCCCCTAGTGTCGGGTGTCATCATGGTGTGATCGTTCTGTCGCTGTACCTTAGTGAGGGGGTTATGTAGCTCCTCTTTGCTCTTTGCTTGCTAGCTAACTGCCACCACTCATTGGTGCCCCCCTGGGGTGTGGGATGGGATGAGGGGTTGTGTGTGGATATAGGAAAGAAGAGAAAGAAAAAAGCGTGCTTCCGCCAGGCTAAGATTGTCCGTGCTGCATGGCCTCCCCCCCGGCCCTCTCCCCCCCTCTGCCCCCCCCTCCCCCCTCCCCCCTGTCAACGTACTGTAAACGTGCGACAGCAACGGTTCCCGCCCTCCGCTCCCCCGGTTCACTAAAAGTCAAAAGAAGACCCTCTCAGCCCCCCCCCGTGCTGCGCATTTAGGCAAAGGATATTGGTTATCAAGTGTCCAAGGTCCTGTGTTCCCTGTGTGCGGTAGTCCTTGTTCCGATGAGCTCGGTGTTGCCCTGCAGGGTAGGAGAGTTCAGTGTTCTAAAAATTGTCCAAGGATCTCATTCCCATTGTTGAGGTAGATCCTTCTTCCGGTGAGGTAGGTCCCTTTTTCATTGAGGTAGTTGTTGTTCTTCCGAGGTAGAGTATTATTTGCCGCCTGCTGCTCCCTTCTCTTCCGTCTCTGAGCTGTCTGATGAGGCTCTTCTTTTTGCCGTTCCGGGAGTTGTTTGTTCCATCTCCTCCTGCTCTGGCTTCCTGAGGTACCTGCGTAGTTCCGCTGGGTCATCGAACATACGTGTGTCCTGCCCGTCTGTTACCCTCATTCTTGCTGGACCAACAAAGCTGAACGTTATCCTTGCTCTCTTCATAGTGTCTCTCAGCGCGAGGAACCCTTTCCTTGCTTCCACCATGCCCCTTGAAAGGTCTTGGGTGAAGATTATCTTCTTGCCTTTCCAGATGGGGGTTTGGCCTTTGCGTGCGAAGGCGAAGATAGCATCGGTGTGGCTCGATCTTAGGGGTTTGCAGATGATCGTTCTTGGTCCTTTCATGTGCGCTTGTTTTGTGGCGGGGATCCTGTAAGCTTTGTCGATCTCCAAGGCTCTTTCGAATTTTATGCCAGTCAGCTTGGGTATCAGTGTTTCGAGTAGTGCCGCGCATGAGCCTGGCCCCTCTTCCTCGTCTTCTGGTATGCCTAGGATCCTGATGTTCCCCTTCCGGTTTTTGTCCTCTTGTTCTGCGAGCCTTCTCTGCATCTCACTGGAGACTTTGGAGATGTAGCAAATGTCTTTATCCATGATGCCTGATTTATCTTCTATGTCGCTGATCCTTCTCTCTGTCTCCGCTACTCTGCTTGCTATTTTGTTCTGGTCTGCTCGTATGGCTGTGAGTTCTAGCTGGACGTTGTCCATTGAGATCTTTGTGGCCTTGGCCAGGTCGTTGGCTTCGGTTATTTTTTTGACGAGCAGGTCCATCGCAGTCTCTGTGCATTGCAGGTTTTTCATTTTGATCGGTGATTCCAGATCTTTCCTAATTTTTTTGGTATCACCGTTCATCATCTCTAGGCCTCTTCTTCCTTGATATATGGACAGTCTCTCCTTCTTTTGCAGGTTGGACTGTGCTTCCTTTGGTGGGGTGTTTTTGGTGTTCGTGGCTGTGTCAGCCTTTACAGTGCTACCGAAAGTGAACCTGCTTGGCCACCTTATCGACCTTGTTCTGGTTTTCCCGGACGCCAGGGCTACCGTTCAGAGCCAGGTGCTGATCCCTGGTATTTGGTCTTAGCGCTCTCTCCTCTCTGTCGCCGCTCGCTTCGCTGTACCTCGCCTGTCCATCGCCTGGGCGGTGGCAGGGTGTGTCCGCCCTGTATGGCTAGGGGGGCTGCAATGGCGCGTTCTGGTGCTTGGTTGCTCTCTAGTTGGCCCTCACACCGAGGCTGAAGGGCACCGAGGCTGAAAGCTCCGCTGTCTCTGCTGTTTCTGCCTGTGGTTATGCTCTCTTGTGGTGCCCCGTCGGATCCACCTTCCCGCACTGGCTTCCTTTAGTCCACTTGTGCCTTGAGTCGCACTTCCGTTTCTCGTGTGCGTCTCGCTTGTGCTTCTCCGTGTCCAAAGCTTGGTGCGTGCCCGGCTAGTGCTGCCTTTATTGCGGTGTGTTTGCGTTGGTTTCGTTGCACAACCTGCCCCTTTCTTCCGCTGTGGTGTGATCTGGTGTGATCTGCCCCTTCCAAGATGGCCGCCACCTTTGTTCGCCTCCTCCCTGGACGGGCCGCTCCTTAGTGCTCCCCTGTTCGGTGGACGGCGCTCGCAAGAAGACCACCTGGCTAGCGCTGCCTTGTTGCGGTATGCTTGCGTTGACTTGCTTGCACATCCGCGCCCCAGACCGCTGTGTTGTGATAAGGTCTGCCCCTCTCAAGATGGCCGCCGCCTTTTGCTCACCTCTTACCAGGACAGTCGCCACTCTGTTCGCCGGCCGCTACTTTGGTGTTCCCTGGTCTCGGTGGACGGCGCTTGCGAGAGGTCTTTGCGAGAAGTCCCGCGATGCCACGCTTCTCCCTTCCCTGCGCCGGCTGGTCTTGGGCCCGCTTCTACAGCGCTGTGTCTCTTGCCCTTTCCAAGATGGCCGCCGCCGTTAGTCCCCCCCGTTCCCGGTGGGCACTGCCTCAAATTACCGTCTGCTTCACCGGCGCCTCGCCGCGTGAAACGGAACAGGCATAGCTTCGCTTGTGCCTCTTGGGGGCTTCACTCGCGCTTCTTTTGCAGGGCCGTGTCCCACTGTACAGTTGTGTCCCGCTTCACTACCGCTCTACTGCACCACCCTCGTGTGTGACCGCTTGCTCCGCTCTTGCAAGTTCTCGCGGTCAAGATGGCTGCCTTTGTTTGTCTTCAAGTTCCGCTTGTGTCTTTTGTGTGCGTGTTCGGCCTCCCGTTCTCCTATACAGCCGTGCTTCGCCTCCGCTGCGGATTGTCCTTCACCCGTATCCACCGCGTGTGTCCTGCCTCCGGTGCACCTTATGGTCTCCAAAACGTTGTGGCTTCACCTTGTCCTTTTTATTGCACCGCCATCTTGGGCTCGCCTTCGCTTCCCCGATTGTGGGATTTTGTTAACTTTGTCGTTGTGTTGCTCACTCAGGCTCCTCTCATCCGCTGCTCAGCGTATTCCCCCACACTACCCTCCGTTTCGTGTGTGAGACCGAGGGCTATCGCCGGTTATCTCGCCGTTCTTCTCCCCGGGGTCCGGAGCTCTCGAACCTAGGCGACCGCCTTCGTTGCCATCCAAGCCACGCCCTTTGGTGTAGTCTTTTTTAACCTAACTGATTTCCCTAGCTAACCCTGATACCATATTCTCAGGACAGATATGCAAGTCAGCGTATGCCAATTGTGGGTAGACCAATGAGACATATACCTTTCAAGGGTGAGACCACTGGCACTGAGGTCTATTTGGAAGGACTCAGTACACTTTCAGAGTCGAAAAACCATCAGCATGAGTCCAAACGTTAGGGGGTGATCATGCAAAGAGAAACATTTCCTTACATATGTGTGCTCCACAGTCGCAACATTTGAATAATATTTGAAACTGCAGGCATCATACTTGAAATATGGCTACTTAGAGATATATAAATGATTGCGCCTCAGACTCACCAAACTTTCACAGGTGGATTACTATGAAGCACTCACAAATGCAATAAAATTCAAATTATTATAGTGAAGGAAATATTCCCTACGTTAACACATGTATTACAAATATTATGCACACGTAACAACTTCTAGCATTACATTAAGGGGCTTTCAAATCACAGGCTGTCAGGGGCTTAGCTTGGTCAGTAAGACTGGGGGATGTGATCTCCAGATTTTCTGACAGTCAGATTGGCTTATAATGTTTCAATACATTAAATGACAAACAGGGTGCATGACAGGGGCCATAGGGGCAGTGAAAAGGACGAGGAATGCAGATTGGCAGTAGTACTTAAGAGAGAAACCACTGTCATTTGTAAAATAACCAATATTTTGAGGAATTTAAAAAAGACAGGAAGAAAGTGTGTGTGTACCTGACTGAAAGCACATGTGCCCAACTACTTATCAGAAGATACATTTATTATGGGGGTGTAACACCCCAAGCATCCCCCCTGAAACTACGTCCCTTCAGAATGTCCTTGAGGTGGGAGAACCACTGGAGACTGAGGACTGGCTTAAGACAAATGCCTGGCTCTGACTCAGCTTGAGGTCCGCTTAGAGTTTAGAGCCCACGACTAGCTGAACCACAGTGTTGTTTGTGTTGTTTCTTATGCCCTCCGTCTTACATCAATTACCCTTTTTGAGACCGTCTTCTTGTTTCACCTACAGTTAAAAGGGTTTAGCATGTAAAATGAGTACTTATTTAACATAGTGTATGATGTAGGTCTTCAGAAAATTGTAGACAGAGCCTGAATTTCTGATGTAAAAAGGGAAGAAAGTGAAACCATTCTAGTAGCTTAATTGCACAGACAGGCAACAGACGAACAACCCCGACATCCAGAATTAATCAACTGTCACAATAATCTTATTTCACTCAGCCTCCTTTTCCTTTCTTGTCACTTTTAAGAGCTCCTTCAGATACATCAGCTTAGGATGTGTGCTGTACATAACGACTTTCATACATATTTTTGAATGAATTTAAGAATGAATGAGAGGATTTGTAAAGCGCATGGCTACTGTAGGAAAGTAGGACCCCCACTTTTTGCTTGATGTCAGTGTGTTTTTGACCTAGACTGCGGGGATCCTGCTAATCAGGACCTCAGCAACTGTGCTTTCTCTATTCAATGAACATGGTAAGTACTTTGGTACCTACACAATTGGCTACAGGTGTACCCTTGTAAGTCCCCAGTATATGGTAGAAAGGTTTCCCAGGGCATAAGTACAAGAAGGGTATCCAATGGGCTGCAGCATGTATTATGCCACCCATTGGTATCCACTTAATCTGTTACTACATACAGGCCTTCCATTGCAGCCTGTGTGAGTTGGTGAGTTGGTTGCACCTCTCACAACAGATATAAGTTTCCTTATATCTAAGGTCACTGCAAGTAAAACATGTAAGTCACCCCTATGGAAGGCTCCTTAGTCCTGAGGGGAGGGTGCTTGGTTTTATCAGTGTGAGGGTGCTCCTGCATGAGTAGGACACCCCTACAAACCTCGGAGTTGATTATCTAGGCTTTGTAGGTGCAGTCAGTCATTTTCAGTCATATGGTGGGCATTATGAGATGTCTAACTATATAGTGGCTGCACCGAACACAGTCATGTTTGGTATCAACCATGTTGGAATAATACCCAACACTGATTCCAGTGTTGAAAGTGTGATCCCATGTACTAGGGGGGCTCCTTTGGGTACTTCCCTGGTCTCCCGGTAACAGCTTTTCAGGGTCTGCAAGCGAGCTGGTGATACTTTTGTCCACCTGCCCTATTCTGCCCTCCCGCTGCTGAGCTAAGGTCAAGCAGAGGAAGGTATAACAATAGGTTTCCTGTCACAGGGAGTTGTGACCACCTTCCAGGCAGGACTTAGTCTATTGGTCTGGGGTAGGGACACTTGCCAGAGCCACCAGACTGCTGTGGAGGGCTCATTTGGTGCCCTCCAATTTAAACCAGTTCAGGAACCCTTAATTCCCACTCTGGCGTGAAACCGGAGAAAGGACATGGGAGTATCCTCCATCTGTCCAGTCCCTCTACCCCTCTACCAACAGTAGAGGGGGCCCCTAATGTGGTGTTCCACTGTTCTGTCAAGGGGTCACATCAGTGCTAGGACACTCCTAGGAGTAGCCACGCACTCCAGAAATACCCTGTAACATAACATATTAGAAGTGTTATTTTACAAGCATTAACTTAGAAACATTAATTCCCTTAACACCCTAACACAATGTTATATCTGATTCAGAAGGCAAATCTGTTTTTATGTACCTCTGATTCGTGGCATAGGTTGCTAATATAGGCTGACCAACATTATAGTTTATAACTCTTTGAGGCGCTGTAGGAAGCTGGCTTAGTATATACTGCACACTTATTTAAGTGATATACCTTCCTTCTGGAGATTTTAGTCGTCTTTCTTAACCGTAAAGGTCTCAAAGTGGTAGCTGTGGAGAGCACCCGGAGATGTCAACACAATACACAAGAATACGTAGAAAGCAATCAGGTAAGTAGCACAAATGTAATGGTCTCCAGTGGGAGACCAAACCATGTGCTAATAAAGTGGAATGCGAACTGCCAAGGAGAATGGGACTTGGGCCTAGAGTTCCAGAGGAGCTGGGTAAACAAGGAACCACCCAATGTAAGTACCTAGGAACCCCAGGAGGCTGTGCACAGAGTGGTAACACAGCAGCGTGGCAAATGGACATCAATGGAGAAGTCACGGTTGCAGTTTTAAAGATGAAGGACCATTCCAGTAGGACCCTAAAGAAACCCTTTGGAAGACAGAAGGTTGGGGAGCCACCCCACCTGTGAATGTCCCAGGAACCAGGTTACCTCCACCAGGGAGGCCGGATGCATAGGAGTGAAGTGATGTCAGCACCTGCCATAGACAGCGATGGGAGACTTCAAAGAAGAAGCCTCTGGAGAAGAATTCAAAGGAGTCAGTGGAATCCAAGAGTGGATTCTGGAAGTGAAGAACCAGTAAGCAGAGGAGACAAAGTTTATGCCACTCGGAGTTGACCAAGAGGCACGTAAACACAATGCCTACTATGCCGGGAGGTTCAAAAGAGTTGGAAGTAACCTTGTTGCTGCAGCTGTGAGGACCAGCTGGCTCACATCGGATGGAAATTACTAGGGGGTCGGTGTCCGGCGGGAGCACCGACAAGCCTTGGTAGCTGCAACTGGTGTGGAAGATGAAAAAGGAGCAACGTTGGGACCAGCAAAGTCCAAGGGACACACAAGCAGTAGGAGAGTCTGAGCAGGCTATGAACAAGCAGAAGAGCCCACTGAAACAAAAGACCCTCAGAAGGACCTACAGGCCAAAGGTGCAGGAATCACAAGAGGGCCTCAGACAGCTCACTAAAGATGGAGGCCCACGATGCAAGCACTGCAGGAAGTGAGGTGCTGGAGCGTCTTGTAGCTTGAAGATCTCTGGAGTGCAGAGCCAACAAGGCAAAGGCAAGTCAACGTAGTGCATAGGGGTTTTTGTCCCAGGGGTTCCAATGAGGGACACTGGCTCCACAATGCTGAGCCATGGAAAGCCTAAAGCCTAAAGGACGACAGATCTAGCCCTGATCTCTTGACTGGGTGAGAGTACTCTGCTTAATTCAGAGACTCTGTCCATCACTACCCCTTGTTGTAAATAATTTTGCCCACCCTAAGCGTGGAAGGGTATACTCAGATGTGAGTCCCTTGCTCATTGCACCATCAGGATTCAAGCAAGCCGGGCCGAAGACGGCTGGAATGCCAGAAACCGGTCCCCGGAAGCTTGTTTCCTTCCCAGTGTAAGAATTGGCTTTTGTAGTCTGGTCTGCACTGTTCCCATGATGCACTGGGCCAGGGACAGACTAATTTGCATACAGCCAGGTTCTTAAAATGGGATGGTGCAATGAGCTAAAAAACGGTGTTGGATTTAGCCCTGATCTCTTGACTGGGTGAGAGTACTCTGCTTAATTCAGAGACTCTGTCCATCACCACCCCTTGTTGTAAATAATTTTGCCCACCCTAAGCGTGGAAGGGTATACTCAGATGTGAGTCCCTTGCTCATTGCACCATCAGGATTCAAGCAAGCCGGGCCGAAGACGGCTGGAATGCCAGAAACCGGTCCCCGGAAGCTTGTTTCCTTCCCAGTGTAAGAATTGCTTTTGTAGTCTGGTTTGCCCTGTTCCCATGATGCACTGGGCCAGGGACAGACTAATTTGCATACAGCCAGGTTCTGAAACTGGGATGGTGCAATGAGCTAAAAAATGGTGTTGGATCTAGCCCTGATCTCTTGACTGGGTGAGAGTACTCTGCTTAATTCAGAGACTCTGTCCATCACCACCCCTTGTTGTAAATAATTTTGCCCACCCTAAGCGTGGAAGGGTATACTCAGATGTGAGTCCCTTGCTCAATGCACCATCAGGATTCAAGCAAGCCGGGCCGAAGACGGCTGGAATGCCAGAAACCGGTCCCCGGAAGCTTGTTTCCTTCCCAGTGTAAGAATTGGCTTTTGTAGTCTGGTCTGCCCTGTTCCCATGATGCACTGGGCCAGGGACAGACTAATTTGCATACAGCCAGGTTCTGAAACTGGGATGGTGCAATGAGCTAAAAAACGGTGTTGGATCTAGCCCTGATCTCTTGACTGGGTGAGAGTACTCTGCTTAATTCAGAGACTCTGTCCATCACCACCCCTTGTTGTAAATAATTTTGCCCACCCTAAGCGTGGAAGGGTATACTCAGATTTGAGTCCCTTGCTCATTGCACCATCAGGATTCAAGCAAGCCGGGCCGAAGACGGCTGGAATGCCAGAAACCGGTCCCCGGAAGCTTGTTTCCTTCCCAGTGTAAGAATTGGCTTTTGTAGTCTGGTCTGCCCTGTTTCCATGATGCACTGGGCCAGGGACAGACTAATTTGCATACAGCCAGGTTCTGAAACTGGGATGGTGCAATGAGGTAAAAAACGGTGTTGGATCTAGCCCTGATCTCTTGACTGGGTGAGAGTACTCTGCTTAATTCAGAGATTCTGTCCATCACCACCCCTTGTTGTAAATAAAGGACGACAGAAGCAGCAGACGGGTCAGCTTTGTTACGGTGCATGCAGATGTGGGAGTTACTCCTTCACTCCAAGGGGGATTTCTCCGGGTGTCCTAGATGCTGACAGGTCTGTTGAAGAACCTGTATGAACCACAGACATAGACAAGGAAAAAGATTTGAAAAACAGCGAGACCAGCAGCAGCAGGAGTCTTCTTTGGTGCAGTCTCGGTTCCAGACGAAGTCCAAGTGTCCAGACGATTGAAGAGCGACGTAGTTTCAGAGTTGAGTCTTGTCTCATGACAAATCTGAGGACTCACCCAAAGGGGAGCCCTTAAGTGCCCTCTTTCGCCGCTGGCCCTGTTTGTCACCGGCGCCGCTGATCCTGAAGCAGCATTCCAGGAGGGAAGCACAGAGACTGCTGGAGGAAGGTGAGTACCAGCAAAAACAGGAGGAAGGGGAGATTCTCGACTCCCAGACAAATTTAGAGGTCTACATGAGTCTAGTGACCTTGAGACTTCCCCGGAGTGGGAGCTTTCTTCTCCGAAAGTTTTACCTTCACAGGATGTTGCCCCTTTTCACTTGTGTGTAAAAAAATTCCTAGGCAATCATAAAACAGTACTAGTGCAGATAATCACAAAAGAAGGGACTAATGCAAGGAGGGACGGACAACTAAGTAAATGCACATACATAAATGCGTTATTTATTTATCAAACAATATCTCATACATATAATTAAAAATGCAATTAATGAACCACAATTACATACAAAATAAAAACGAGAATTAAAAAGTGATCATGAAATCACCAAACATTAAAGACAATAATTAATATTTCAAAACAAAAACGTGGCAAATGTATAATTATCGACGCGCGTTTCGGCGTTCAAGACAACGCCTTCCTCAGGAGCCACACAATATTTAAAACACAAGAACTCGGTATATCTGACTTCAAGCCTTCATTCAATGTGGCCACGATCTCTAGCACACAATGTAGGGTTCCCAAACGTGATGGGGTGGTCTATACCTCGTTAGTATAGGTACCTGTTTAAAACCTTTTCGCACTTCTGCGTTGATAAAATGTAACTGCTCAGACACCGTGCAGCGTAACAGATTGAGTTGAGATAATAATTGTATCAATCAAATAAGCGGCAAAGTTTCAGGGAACTTTGAAGAAACCAGCGAGCTCTTTTTCATTAGCTTCAACCCGGTACGTATTTCTCTACTGCGACTCGTATCTCAAAACAGGATATTGTCGAGCATGCGAGTCAACAGGGGATAAGTTATAAGGTTCCTCTACCGTCTGGCGTCCAGCGTCCACTTATCAGTGGATGCTGAAGGTCCAACACTTCAGCAGCTTTTCTGATGACCAAGTGAAAAGGGGCGAATAACAAGGGCCCCCTGTATAGAAATGACGATTCCTAGGACAGGGAAATAAACAAATGTGTAAAAAAATTCCTAGGCAATCATAAAACTGTACTAGTGCAGATAATCACAAAAGAAGGGACTAATGCAAGGAGGGACGGACAACTAAGTAAATGCACATACATAAATGCGTTATTTATTTATCAAACAATATCTCATACATATAATTAAAAATGCAATTAATGAACCACAATTACATACAAAATAAAAACGAGAATTGTTTCTCAAAATTAAATCAGAAGAGTGACTTTATAACAGTATATTCAGTGAGTCAAATGATACTGTAGATAGACTTAACTAGTGCACTCAGAAAGGTAAGTCTACAAACACCCCGGTACAAATAAAAAATAAAAAATACAAAGGTACTTTGCAACAAGGATTTCTGTTATTTAGTTGTGTCATCAGATATCACAGAGAGACATATTGCAGGGCTGTCCAAGTGAAAAGGTGACAAGTATTTTACAGTAACATTACAGTAACATAAGTGCTCAGTGCTGGTCACAAGGTGTATATATACAATTGTGAAGCTATATTCAATTTCCAGGAATGGTCAGAACAAAGATTGAAACGAGTCTCTCTGGTGATGGCAAGATTGCTCTGCAGTAGAAACCAGAGATGCGAAATCTCTGAGCCAAAGTTAAGCCTCAATGTTTCAACCCTGATAACGCATAAATGATATGTCGTGGCGGGTCTTCTTGAGGACAGGGGGACAGCCCCAGACTTGGAAAGGCTTCCCGTGAAGAATGGGGGCTGCCAGAAGGATCTGCATGTCTCAGGGAAGACGCAAGTAGGCTCAATCATAGGAGTAATGAAAGGAACAGCATTGATGATGCTAGGCAGAAGTCCTGTGGTTGTGTAAAATTCACGATTAATCCAATTCGGGTTGGCCAGTGCCCTGGGGCTCAAACACCGAGATGGGGATAATTCCAGTACCAATTACTTCAAGAACATCCAGGCAAAAAATCTGCAGAAACAACAGCCGCTCTACAGTCCTTTATCACGTTATCAGGGTCGAAACATCGAGCACTTATGTCCCTGTAAAGCACTTGACACCTTTTCTCTTGGACAGCCCCGCAATATGTTTATCTGTGATAAACATCTGTTATTCAGCGCCAAGACACCTACGGGTAATCGTGCACTTTACAAATACACCTGTTATGTTATGTTACCGGGTTGTTTGTAGACTTACCTTTCTGCGCGTGCTGGTTAAGTCTATCTACAGTATCATTTGACCCACTGAATATACTGCTATAAAGTCACTCTTCATGATTTGTTTTTGAGAAACAAAGTAATTGTTGCTTCCCGACAGAGCCATTGTATCTTGTTATATACTCACCCAGGCTCTGAGGGTCACTGGGTTACCCGTTGTGTTGTACCTTAAGAGGTGGTTCCCGAGCAGGAAAGGGGTCAGGGATGTTACTCGCGTTATTTCCTGATTCCGAAAAAGGACGACCAGCTAAGGCCAATCTTGGACCTCAGTGTTTTTAATTTTTTCCTCAGTCAGGAAAAGTTCAACATGTTGACCTTAGCTCAGGTTCTTCTGGCTCTGCAGCAGAAAGACTGGATGGTATAGATCGACTTACAGGATGCATATTTCCACATCCCTATTCTTAAGTCGCTTCGGAAGTATCTCCCGTTTAAGGTAGGGTCGCCACACTACCAGTCAGCGATCCTCCCGTTTGTCCTTACTTCCATACCTCAGGTCTTCGCAAAGGTAATTGCGGTGGTGGCAGCAAATCTCAGAAGAATGGGGATTCATATTTTGTCTTATCTGAACGACTGGTTACTCAAAGCAAAGACGCCAGAGATGGTGTTGTGTCACTAGCATCTAACAACGCAACTGTTGTTCAACTTGCCCAAATCTCACCTGGTGCCCTCTGAGGGGCAGTACTGGACACAACTGTGTGTCGAGCTTTCCCACCTCCGCAAAATATTCTCGATATTCAGATGATTCCTTTATTTCACAATGAAGCAAGTGTTCTACACCTGTTGGTCTGTTTGCTTCCTTTATACTGTTGGGCAGCCATGCATGCTGGCACATTAGGGCACTCCAGTACTACCTCTGCAGGCAGTGGTATCAACACAATGAAGATCTCGGGTAAAAAAAAAGGTCAGAATCTCCAGGGACACTGCAGCGGAGCAGTCTTGGTGGAGTGTGCAGAGCAACCTGTCTCAAGGAAAGCCCTTTCAACCTCCACCACTGGTGGCCACAGTGATCACAAATGCCTCCACTCTAGGGTGAGGTGCTCATCTGGGCGGTCTGGAGATCAAGGGTCTTTGGTCTTCACATCAATCTTTTAGATTGTTTCATCAGAGAGGCTCTGCAACTCTGGGCCTGGGCTCAGGGCCATCAGATTTGACAGGAGTGCTAAACGAGCTTGTGGACAGTCTCAGTTGGCATTATTCGGCTGATCACGAGTGGCAGCTTCATTCGGAGGTGGTCCCGCACATCTTCATGATGTAGGGGTTTCCTCAGGAGGACCTTTTTGCCACTTGGGAGAACACGCACTGTAGCCTTCAATATCCGATGCAGGGAGCATTGGGGGACGAGTTTCAATTGGATTGGAGCTCGCAACTTCTTTACGCATTTCCTCCTGTACCCTTGATTCCTCGAATTCTGAGGAAGATTTGCCAAGACCGGGCCAAAGTCATATTGCTTGCTCCAGATTGTCTAAGAAGGGAGTGGTACACAGATCTACTTCACCTCTCATCGCACCATCTGCTCCATCTACCTCTCAGGGCAGACCTCCTCTTGCACTTGAAGGGGCAGGTTAAACACCCCCCCTCCAGAGTTTGCACCTCCATGCCTGGAGATTGAACAGGGCAATCTGAGATCTTTCTCTCTCCCACCAGGGGAATGTTATTTTATCATGCAGGAGACACTCCACCAAATCTATTTATTCTTCTAGGTGGTCCATGTTTGTGAAATGGTGTGGAGAGAGGTTTATTGATGCTTTGAAAGCCCACGTATCTGACGTTCTAGGGTTTTTACTTTCCTTGGCCCAGCAGGGTTGTGCTGTGGCTACAGTAAAGGGTTATTTTTCTGCCTTGTCGGCTTTCCTCTGTTTGCCGGTTCAGCTGTCTCCCATTGTTATGAGGTTCATTAAGGGCCTCACCAATAGGTTTCCTCATATTCCTTTCATTATTCCCCAGTGGGATTTGAATTTAGTACTTACTTTTCTGATGGGTTCTCCTTTTGAGCCTTTTAATAGTTGCCAGTTGAGGCTTCTGTCTTTCAAGACGGTCTTTCTGATCAATATTACCTCAGCTATGAAGGTAAGTGAGCTTCAGGCTCTTAGTTCTATACCTCAGTTTGTAACCATACATGCAGAAAAAAAGGTTCTCGGACCCGGGCTGCTTTCCTGCCTAATGTGGTTACTCCTTGTTACTCCTTTCCATTTATGGCAGTCTAATACTTTACCTACCTTCTATCCTCCCCCTCACCCTTCCAAGGAAGAGGAAAGATTTCATCACCTGGACCCCAAGAGCACTGTCAACTTCTACCTGGACCTAAGGCTAGATGATCAGCTCGTCGTGGGATACATTGGACGAATGAAAGGCAGAGCTGTCCACAAATGAACACTCTCCAGGTGGATCATCTTGTGCATCAAGATCTGTTACTCACTGGCCAAGAAGGAGCCTCCTAAAGGTATTCAAGCACATTCGACCAGAGCTAAGGCTTCTTCTTCTGCTCAGGCTAGAGGTGTTCCTGTAATAGACATCTGTAAGGTGGCAACTTGGGCCTCCCTCCGCACCTTTGCAAAGTATTACTGCTTGGATTCGGAGGTGGGATGGACGGCTATTTTGAACGCTCTGTACTGCAAGAGTATGTGCGGGAGAGGGACAGCTTGGGGATTCAATTCATAAGGTGAGGAATCCATGGGCAGATGTGTCCATTAGAATAACAAGTTACCTACCTTTGGTCACGCTTTTTCTGATGGATACAGTATCTGCCTGTGGACTCTTCACTGACTCACCCGCCTTCCCATTGTCCTCCTGCATGTACCGAAAATGTTCTGACTGTCTGACATTGTTATTTTCTATATGTCATTTTCATACGTACAATTTGTTGCTAGGAAATGCTTTGGTTATTGGCTTTTCCTTTCTACTTATGTAAATGTAAATGTATATACTATATGTGTTTGTATATATAATATGTATACTGGGTATACTAGTGTTATCTTGTCGGTCCGCCCGTTCGCCTCAAAGGCACAGAAAACATGGGTGGAACTGACGTCAGCACACCGACAAGGTCTTTTTATGGCTCTGGTGACGTCATACAGTGTTGCTAGCGGAGCTGTGCTATTATGATGTCCTTGTCGACGTGGGAGAGCTAAGAAAAGAATTTCCGTAGAATGTTGGTGCAGGGGTAATTCAAAAGGCGAGGAATGCACAGGCAGATACTGTATCCACCAGAAAAAGCTTTACCGAAGGTAAGTAACTTGTTCTTCTCAACGCTAGCGGTAGCAACCGTACATTATTGCCTGCTTTGACAAATGTTGCTGGAAAGTGGTCTAGCGTTGGATTTTACTCGCCTTTCGCTCTCCAACTTACCGTTGGCAAGAACGAGTGAGAAAAGAAACTTAGTGAACTCCCCGGAATGCGGAGTGCGAAATACTCCACAACCACCTGGAGTGGAGCAGTGCTCACTTCCAAGGATTACTTGACATTTTAACAGAGGAGACCTCTATGACGGTCACATCTAGTAGACTTTGCCTCCAGAAGCTAAATTGGATGTTGGAGCCCATATTCCCCGGGGGTGCTTTCTGCAAAGAGAAAAACACATGATTGGTCAGAAATTGTGACACCAAACATATTCATTAATATATCGAACATAAACACACTGAACGTAGACCAGTGCTTTGTGGTGCCTTAGTCTTATCTGCATAACTCTCAGTATATATCACTTAAGCCCTTTTGTTGCCTTGAATGATGCAATGGCAATGCATGGGCTAACTAAATCTGGGCCGAAGTGTCTCTGACATTTCTGGAGAGACAGCTGCTCTCTGATCAGGTAAAAATAATCCTGAGCTTCTACATGCCAGTCAAATACAGAGCTGTCCTATGATGCACACCAGTAGAACGTGTAAACCAGATCACATTTAGACACTTCTCTCCATGCTGTTTTCTTCAATATAGCCCCACCAGACAACACACACATCTCTTTAGTTTTCCACTCCCTCCCTCCAGTACACCACCCCTCTACAGGTAAGTGCCCCCACGGCAGGCCCCCAAAACAGTCACTTATGCTGGCCAGGCTCCAGCACTGATAGAGTAGTTAGCCATGCATGATGAATGACAAAATGCATGAGCAATTAGGATACCAGAATTTCAGACAAATTAAACTTTACTAAACTAAAAGTAAATGTGATCAAAGCACTCAACAATGCTAGTGAGCTGCTCTCAGAGTATGTGTATCTTTTTTTTTTTTTTTAAAGTGCTTTATTCGAGTATTACTCATAAAAGCAGACGAACAAACACATAATAAAATACTATTAAATTACAAAGTCAAATATGACTTAAGCACAATACACGTTAAAAAGACAGTTACAATTACATTTCATCCTGTTATTTACAGACAAAGGTGCAAAGTTCGTATAATAAAAAGTCAATTTTAAAAGTATACGTTCATCAGATAGCACCTCGCATGGGAACAGAGAATAGATGATCTAGCAGTCTCTGTTCAACTAAGCAGAGAGTAGTCACCCTGCTAGCAATCTCTGCCTAATTACCCACGCCCACCCCAGGTACTTAGCAGTCGCTATGATAATCCAATTTAAGGAGGTAGAATTAACAATGCGTAGAGCTACCATACTGCTTTTAGTGCCCAGGTTTCTACACATTGGAGCCAACCAAACACGTCTGGGAGCAGAATATGCATTACAGGCAAACAAGAAGTGACCCAACGTTTCCTTTCCTTCCCCACAAATTGGGCAGATAGCTGGACCTCCATTTCTCCATTTTGATGTTAAGTTACTCAGAGGTAGAGAGCCAGCCCTCATTTGAAAAAACAGTTTCCTGTCCATGGGTTTAGTTATAAGATCCCAATACATTTCAAACATGGGAAACAGTTTAGCTTCAAGGAAAGCAGTCGTCATAGACCCATTATTGTTACTAAGGAAGCTCCTGTTTTCAACCTGTTCCCAAAAAAGATTTTTTATGAACAACTTGGATGGGAAGGATGACCCAGTTGAATCAGACCACAATTCGATTAACCCTAGTTCACTTAATGCTGTTTTTAGTGATCTAAACCATCTGATTTTATGGAATCGGTCTGCTTTGATGACATCAGCAAACCCTACTGCATATTGTGACAACTCAGGGGTGGTCCAGATTCTACGCCAATATAATATCGGACGGAGTTTGCACATTGCCGAGATTTCCTTCCTGCCAAGGTCATATCTGAGAGGCAAAATGGGGCTACTCTGTGGGGTTCCAGTTAATTTCCGCAGGAAGTTATTCTCTGATGTCTGTAACTCCTGGAGATTTTCTTGCCCCCACATCTCTGCCCCATACAATGCTGACCCTATTGCCTTAGCCTCATATATGATCAGGGGGGGTTTAATTGGTTTGGTCAAAGATTTGCTATGCTCCTTAATGATGGTACCAGCCAGTTGTTTGTGTCTTAATACTGCAATGTTTAAATGATGGTTCCATCTATTATCATTTGAAATGTGGATCCCCAGGTAAGTAAAAGAATTTACTACATCGAGGCAACGCCCACTCATGGATATTTTAGATTTAAAATTTTTAGGAGGATTAAATACCATGAGTTTTGTTTTGGCTGCGTTTACCTCCAAGCCGTGGTCACTACAAAATTTGTCAAAAATTACCAGTGCCTTTTGCAGACCGCTGCGGGATTTTGATAAAATTAGGGTGTCGTCTGCGAACATTAAAATAGGAACTTTTACACCTGCAAGTGAGGGAGCATCTACTGGCTCGGCTTGCATGCGGGGAACAATTCCATTAATAAAAAGTGTAAACAATGTCGGTGTCATTGAACAGCCCTGTCGTACCCCACGCTCGACAGGAAAATCAATGGTATCATTGCCATAACCACCCCATTGAATTTTGGCATAAGTACCCTCATGGAGTCTCATGATCAAAGTTAAAATGGTCATCGGGACCCCCAGGGCAGCCAGCACCTCCCACAATTTTGCCCTCGGCACCAGGTCGAATGCAGCCCGTAGGTCAACGAAAGCTGCATAGAGACTGCATCCACCCAGAACCACTGTCCTCCACTGTATCAATTGAAAACGGAAGACCTGGTCCACAGTGCTGGTTGCTCTGCGAAACCCAGCCTGAAAAGGAGATAAAACATTCTGCTCCTCTGCCCAATCAAGCAAGTTGTTAATGATTACACGTCCTACAACTTTTTGAACCGTGTCAATTAAGCTGATTGGGCGGTAATTGCAAGGTTGGGCGCGATCTCCCTTTTTATATACTGGGATAATAACAGCACCCCGCCAGGATACCGGGATGTCAGCGCCCCTAGCAATATGATTTAGTAGAAGGCAGATGTACTTACTCCACCTGTCGGTGTCATTTAGAAAGACGTCCGCCGGGACTCCGTCAATACCCGGAGCTCGGCCACTGTGCACAGATTTCAGGGCAGTCAGGACTTCGCTCTGCACAAAAATGTCTTCATCTGCGAACAGATAAGTTGGGCTAGAGCTATTATCTAGCTGATCCCTGGAGGAGTACTGCTCGCTGAAAAATTTAACCCATGCATCGTGGGAGACATTATTATTGGGAGTTTCTGGAGATCTGTCATGGCCCCATTTGACAATATGCCAAAATAGTCTAGAGTGTTTGCATTCACTAGCACATTTCAGTTTCTGCCAGTGGTCTTCGTCCCATTCTCTTTTAGCCCTAGCGATGCAGTTTTTATAGTGCTTCCTGGCAGATCGAATCTCACTCAAATTATTACTTTTGATTGCAGCTCCTAGTTTAAATCTTGCTACCCTGCAATCTTGATTGTACCACTTTGCTGATTTATGCGGGCGGGCCCTAATGTTATGTACGGGTTTTAAGAAGAAACTTTTAACTTCATTAAAAAGAGTCGTGTGTGCTTTATTAATATCTTCATGTCCCTGTGAAGACCCAGCAATACTCTCCAGTGCCAAAATGGCCTTGTCTGCCGCTGCTCCTATCTTTACCAGGACCTGCTGGTCTGTCTTAACACCAGACCACCTTAACCTACGCATGTTATTAGATGGAATGATCGTCGGGAGCACAAGTTGGTCACAAGGGGTTGGAGCAATTTCGTTAGATGTCCACCAGTTATGAGAGACACATAACGGATCGTGGTCGCTTTCTGGCCTAGCTGTTACTACCATGTCACTGAGAGATGACCATATGGATATACTACATATGACGTAGTCAATGCGACTTTTACTTCGCCCGTTATTAAAAGTCATGACGGGAACACGATCTGATTTGGTCCGACCATTCAAGGCTCGTAGCCCGTGCTCCAGACACATAGCGTTTAGGCCTAGGATGTCAGCCGTCCACCGAGTTATCGGTGGGGAATCTAGTGTGGGGATGTTCCAAAGCTTATCTTCCTCAGCTCCAAGAGGAGAATCACCAGTGATAAGAGGTTCGAAAGTGCGATTTAAATCGCCTGCAATTAGAATGTTTTTTCCTGCAGATTGTGTCTCAAGAAGATTAAAAAGACTCAGAAGAACCTCAGATTTACCTTTACTTCCACCTCTAACATAGATATTATAAATATCTATGGAGATGGATAGATCACTAGTCAATCTGATGAGCTGGATATCTTTTTGGTCAAGCTCCACACTTTTTACAGTAAATTTTAAAGACTGCCTAATCCATATGATAAGGCCCCCCATCGGCCGCCCTTTAGGGCCCTTAATAGCAGGAACATGAAAATTTACATACCCCAAGGCAAAAATAGGATCGCACGCCCAGGTCTCTTGGAAGATGCAAAGGTCGTAATTATTAATAAATTCAAACCAATCAGCGCAATCCATCTTGGAACAAAGTCCAGCCACATTCCAGGACAAAAGATTCCCAGAATTAGATGTCGTAAGAGAACAGGGGTTAATAGTAGTCTTGTGTAACATACAACCCCCTATGACCTGATTTATGCTTTTTACATTCAATGGCCCTGGTGAATCATCGGACGGATACCCCTGAATACAACCTGTAGTTAAATTATTGACTGCATCAAAAGTTCTTTGGTCGGAGAGGGGCAAGGGGATAGAGTTGCAAATAGATGGTTGTCAATCGCAATCATTTAAATTAGACAATGCAGAAAAACGATTTTCCAACCCCAAACCCCAGTCCACTGAAGCAACATCCTTCCTCCCCCTCTTGGTCACAATGTTCCATTTGGTTCTCAAAATACTTGAGTTTGGGCCACTTCCCTTACTTGGATAGAAGAAGTCCAAAGTCAATGGAACTATTGAGGTTGATCTCCGTTGTGGTGGTAGGATGTTAGGTAAGATGTTAGGCAAAACCCCAGGATCAGAAAAATGTAGGACGACACACTCCCCTTTGAACTTTTTCTCCCTGTCCCCAATCCACCGGACCCTTCTTGCGTTAACGAGCTCTTCAGAGAGTTGCTGTTTTCCCCATGGAGTAATTACCATGTTGTTGGTCAACCATGATAGAGATTTGTTTATTAACGAAGATGTAGATTCACACTCACCTTGAGCCAAGGGAGGAACGTTAGCAAGAACAAGTACCAATGGGGAAGCTTCAACCACAAGCTCGAAAGTCCCTTTTTCAGTAGATGGGTCTTCAGCAGCAGGAGCAGGGATTGGGGCAATAAGAGAGACACCAGGAAAAATACTATTAGTTGCCGTTTGGGGGTTTGGTGCAGGGGTAGGGGTGAATCCACTGTTAGCTGCAGTTACTAATTTGCTTAGAGATTCCTCTAACTTGGCGGAGACATCTTCCGGGAGTTTACCTAACTCACCCAAGGTTTTTTCCAGTAGCCCTTCCAGTCGATTAACCTCAGAGGTCAGCTTATCTATTTTGCTGACCAGAGGTTTAACCACACCTTTGATTTTAGTATCCATCATAACCAATAGTTTATTAAATTGGGCATTTGAAAGTGTGACATAAGCCTCATTAGCAAGATTGAACTCCTCTTCCTCTGATTGTTTCCTCGGGAGGTTTACAACTTTGTTCTTAGCTGACCTTAGGCACTCCCGTTTCCTCGGAACGGGTGATGGAGGAGAGATGGAGGGATCATGACTAGTGGTTATCTCTGTCAGTACTTCATTAACGCTAAGGTCTTCAGATCCAGCAACAGTACCACTTGGCTGTATGAATATAGTATCCGGAAGTGAGTCGGGTATTGCACAATTTGTGCTGTTATTAATCTGATGGCCAAAGGGATCATCTGACTCGATATCAATTAAGAGAGATTGGGTGGATGAGTCTATTCCCAAAGATGCTCTCCTGCCAATGTTAATTTTTTCGACAACTTGTACCAAGTAGTTCTCAATAGAATTGCTAGGAGTGAGTAGCTTTTTAGGAGGCATGATACTCTTTGCACGCAACCGAAGTTAAAAACTTACGATGGAATGTGCCGGGATGATGATGTGCGCAGAAGCGTCGAAATCAGGAGAACAAACCAAGAGACCAGGCCCAACCCAACCTTGGTCAACCTCGGACGGCCTCAGACGGCCCGCCCTTTGCCCGGGCTTAGCCCCGGGCGTCCCGCACGCGTCCCGCGTAGCGGGTATCAGTGGCTCCTAATGAGGAGATGCGGCGGTTGGGGGCGGGACAAGCAGGGAGAGCGTCCAGGTGCAGGGGATGGCTACACAGGGACTCCTGGGAAATGGAGTCCCTGTCCCTCACCTGGCGCTCGCAGCCCTGGCTGAAAGTTCTCCTCTCCTTCCCTTCGAGCACCCAGTACGCCGACAAGGTCTTTCGCCTCAGCGAGGCAGCCCAGCAGGACGGGCGAAGCGGGACCCGCGCAGCGGGTTCCGCGAGGCGTAGCAGCAGTTCAAATTGATCCGGCAATAAGGACGTTGCAGGGATATTCCACGAGCTCCCTGGTCAGTAGCAGTTAGTTCAATAGTTCCCAGCTGGCTTCAGTGAGCGGCAGCTTTAGCCCGGCGGTGGGGGGCGGGACAAGCAGGGAGAGCGTCCAGGTGCAGGGGATGGCTACACAGGGACTCCTGGGAAATGGAGTCCCTGTCCCTCACCTGGCGCTCGCAGCCCTGGCTGAAAGTTCTCCTCTCCTTCCCTTCGAGCACCCAGTACGCCGACAAGGTCTTTCGCCTCAGCGAGGCAGCCCAGCCGGACGGGCGAAGCGGGACCCGCGCAGCGGGTTCCGCGAGGCGTAGCAGCAGTTCAAATTGATCCGGCAATAAGGACGTTGCAGGGATATTCCACGAGCTCCCTGGTCAGTAGCAGTTAGTTCAATCGTTCCCCAGTATGTGTATCAACATCACTTCTACATACATGTGGAGTTTTTGTCAATGTTGCCCTAGCCCTTAGATTAATAGACACAGGTGGATAATTAAAAGCAGAACCGATGTGGCAGTCCTCTGCGGAAAACTGCATCACATTTTGCAAGAGGGTGAAAAGAAGACTTAACATACTTGGTGTTATGAAAGCCGCAACTGTCGCTCTAAAGCCCTTGAACATGAGTGTGATTTGTTTGCCACCACCAATAGGAATCTGTGGGGAAACAGGAAAGGTAAGTATAAGAGAGTGATAGTGTAAGAGAGAGACAGAGGGAGATAGAGAGAGAGATAGAGAAAGAGAGAGAGATAAAGGACTAGTTATCCAGTATTGGATCTTTCATAGAATCATATTGTAATGATCCTGCCTTCTCTTTAGAATGCTTAGCATGTGCCGTGTTCTAGAAGTAGAAGGAATCTGTATTCCTTTGTAGGCAGTTGCTCAGAGTTGTAAAGTGGATAGGACGTATTACCTTCTACTCAAGTTTATATATTTAATAAATGAGATAAACTTCAAACCCTTACCAGTGTACGTACATCATTACACTGGCGACAATTTTGAAACGAATCCAGCCTACATCCTAACACATCTTTCACCTTCCGTGTGAGCCGCCTCGACCTCGACCTCGACTTTGACTTCGGAGTGAACAGCGGAGCATCTGGTGAATTTCTGCTGACAGCTTCAACTTCAGTGAACGTCGGAGCCTCTTCACCGGTTGACCGGCTGTGGTGTCCGGCCCTGCAGCAGATCTGTGCTCTGATCTCGTCTCAAAGAAACCTTTCTCCACTCTGCCGCTTTGTTTGAGGTGGGCTGACTTTGCACCCTGCGGCTGCCGCGTCTTTAGACGCGGCTTTCCTGTAAGTACTTTGATTTTTTATAGACGCCTTCCCTCCTGCGCGAGACAACAGGACAGCACGTAACTCTGTAGCTAATGCGCAGGACTGAGCGCGAGCCACTCTCAAGTTAATGCGCATGACTGAGCGCGAGCCACTATTCTCTACAAGAACTCCTGTGCGCACCAGCATATCGAGCGCCACACACATACACTGTTAGTGTGACGTCACCCTGTTGTTTCTCTCGTTTTCCTGGCAAACGCTGACATGCACAGCTGTTTCACTTATGAGCGTGTCATAAGCATCATCTTACCATGTCTCCTCTGTGCGCTGACACGCACAGCTTAACCGCATGCGTGCGGGCGGAATTCCGCCCGTACGCTGAGATTTTCAAAAGCGCATGTTACGTGACGAGCTGGGCTCGTCATGAGCGTGCGAGGAGGCTACCTCATGACGAGCCCAGCTCGTCATCAGCGTCGAAGGGGTTAAAGTGTCAACTCATGTTTCACTTATTCAGCGTGTCAAGGGCATTACTTCCTCATTTCTTCTCGGTGCGCTGACACGCACAGCTTAAAGTGCCCAACCCTGCAAATTTGACATTTTCTTTTCGTGCTGGCACACACAGCTTTATTGCTTGTCAAGCCTTTCCTCGCTGACATGCACAGCGCAAATTGCACATCTATTTTTTTTATTATTTGTTTTATTTTTATTTTTGACAAGCTTATTTAAAACATTCTCTGAGCAAGTTCATTCAACGTTAATAAGCACAACTCTCTTTCTACAGTGTTTATTATTCATTTAATGCTGCCATTTTATCGTCTGAAATTGTTCAACTCCTCTTTTGATTATGCAAAATGTCACGCAACCACCATTTTTTCTTTTTAAACCCGGTGAACCTACCGTACGATGGTTCAAGTGGAAAAAAGTATTTATTAACTACGCCAGGGTTTGTGGAGTTTCTGTCAGTGCTGAAAGGAAATCCGCTTTGTTATTGCATTGTTTAGGTACAGAAGGGCAAGAAGTCTTTGAACACTTACCTGATCTTGATGACTCAGAATCTGATATCCTCAATGAATTTGACATTTGCATAAAAAAATTAGACAAACATTTTCTACCTAAATTGAGCACAGTTTTGGTTTGCTATCATTTTGGCAAAAGAACTCAAAAACCTAAAGAAACAGTAGAAATGTATGTATTTCACTTGCGTAAACTTGCATCCACTTGCAAGTTTGAGGGTGCTCTCGAAGAAAGAGTACGATACCAATTCATGCTTTGGTGTACAATTGAGAAAGTGAATGATGAATTGTGGCAGAAAGATGACCCCAAACTCGACGAAGCCATCGCAATTGCAAAACGTATTGAGCACTCGTTAGCATGTGTTGAAACTATATATAGAAAAGAAGCTGACTCTCCAACTACTTCAGAGGCGAAGGTTCAATCTGTCTCTCAAGCAAGAGCTTCTAAGAATGTCGAATCTCATGCCATCAAAACAAAACGCTTCGAACCTCAAACATCCTGGCAAAGAAAATCTTTCCCTGGGAAATGCTTTAGTTGTGACACTTCTAGTCACCTAGCTGATGATAAATCTTGCCCTGTTATAAATGCAAAATGTCTCAACTGGGGGAAAGTTGGTCACCTGGCAAAAGCTTGTTGGCTAAAAAAATATAAAAAGAACAAACGTGTTAAAGAGGTTTGGATACAGAGTGGATCTGAATCCAGTTCTGATGATCTACATTGCGGTGAGATCTCCACTCAGGTTTCTCAAATTAAGTACTCAAACCCTATTGATAGTGTCCTTATAAATGCACATACAGTTAAAATGTTGTTCGACTCCGGTGCTAAGATTACTTTGGTTCCGAAGTCCTTTTATGATGTTTTTCTCACAGGAAAAATACAAGTTTTTAAACCTGATATAAGGCCCCTCGCTTACGGGGGAGAACCTATCAAACTGTTTGGTTATTTTAAAGGTGAAATTGAATTCAGAGATCGACTCACAGCTGGGAAAATATGTATCTCCTCAAAAGGTGATAGCATAGTGAGTTGGATTCATCAAGCTGAAATGGGAGTCATGCTTATTCCCGGTGGTAATCCCTGCATTGTCTTGAGAGGAAGACCCTTTCACCCTCTTCAAGAGACTAACTCCACCGCGGCCACTGAAAGTACATCCTCCTCCTCACTTGAACTTACTAAAGTAAATCAGGTAGATGATCTACGCTTGAAATTCAAGGAAGTCTTTAGTGAGCGTCTAGGTTGTCTATCCGACTATACTCACAAAATCATCTTAAAACCTAATGCCATTCCTGTAAGGTGAGAAATGTGCCGTTAGCTGAGCTCTGAGAGATTCCATGGAGAGTGAATTGAAAAAATTACTCAAGGAAGGTATCATTGTTAAGACCAAGGCAAGTGATTGGTTAGCTCCGGTGGTTCTTGCTAGAAAGTCCTCAGGCGAGCTCAGGCTCTGTGTTGATCTGCGCTCTCTCAATCGCGCAGTTGTGCCTGATAGGTATCCTCTCCCCAACATTGCAGAGATGTTGACTCAACTGGGTGGTGCTGAAGTAGTTTCAACACTTGATCTCCGGGCCGTGTCCCACCAAATTAAGATTGACCAAGAATCACAGAATCTCACTGTTTTTATAACACCGTTTGGTACGTACAAGTTTACTAGACTTTCGTTTGGCCTCAATTCGGCAGCATCAGTGTTTCAAAGAGCTAGGGAGGATGTCTTGCAGCGACTGCCTTGTGTAAAGATATACCAAGACGATGTGTTAGTTCATGGGTCTTCTCAAAATATTCATGATGAAAGACTCAAGGCTGTACTAAATTGATTTAAATCGCGTGGTTTGACACTACGTGAGAGTAAGTGTAAATTCAACCTTAGTGAGATTGACTATTTAGGTCACAAACTCTCTAAGAATGGGGTCAAACCTAAGGAGAAGTTGGTAAAGACCATTACTGATCTTCCTGCACCTCAAAACAGAGATGAACTCGTCACCTTTTTTGGAATGGTAGAGTATTTTAACAAATTTGTTCCAAAGTTTGCCTCTCGTACCTACACTCTTAGAACACTTCTAAAAAAGGGAGCAAAGTTTAGTTGGTCAGAGAAATGTCAGGACAAATTTAATGATGTAAAGCGAGCCTTGAGCGATGCCCCTTCTCTTAACAGCTTCGACATGTCTGCACCTTCTATACTTGTTACAGATGCTAGCTCTAGGGGTCTTGGAGCTGTTCTTAAACAAATCAATGGTGATCATGAAACAACGATTATGTTTTTGTCAAGAGCACTCACGGGACCTGAACTACAGTATTCTGTAATCGAAAAAGAGACTCTCTGTATATTTTGGGCAATTAAGAAACTTAAGAAGTTTCTGTGGGGAAGCTCCTTTCCGGTTCAATCAGACCACAAACCATTGAAAGACTTATTTACAAAGAAAAGTCTTGATGCTGTGTCCTCAAGAATCACAAAGTGGATTGTAGCCTTACAGGACTATGATTTTGTTGTGCATCACATACCTGGTACACCAAACAAAGTTTCTGATTGCTTGTCCCATCTTGTAAGGAATGACCGGAGTGACAAATGCAAGAATGCAGGCGCTGAATGTGAATTTGACGATTATAAAGTCTGTGAAGTGACTGACAGTGTTTTGACTGAGGATGAGTGGAAGATTTCTATGTCAAATGATCCGATCATTCTTAAGGTTTGTGGGTTGGAAAGGTATAAAAAGTCTAGATGAAGAGACTAGGAAATTTTTGAACGTGTGACATGAGTTGTCTGTATCCTCAGGGTTACTTCGTAGAGGCACTAGACTTATTCCACCTATTTTCCTTAGAGAAAAAATCGATCAACAGGCTCATCAGGGACACCAAGGGATCTCAAAAACGAAAGAGAGAATTTGCTTGTACTTCTGGTGGCCCGGAATTTATCTTTTGGTTGAACGCATGGTGAGGGAGTGTCAGGATTGCAACTCTTCTGATAAAATATACGAGACTAGAGTACAACCTATGGCTGTTCGTGAACCTCCTACTCGTTGCTGGCAAGAAGTTGCTCTGGATATTCTGGGCCCAATTTCTGGTAACTCTGGTCAATCTTTTATTCTAGTTTTAATTGACATGCTCTTGCGATGGCCAGATATTAAGATTGGTCATAGTACTGAGACTAAAGATATCATTGCTTTCCTAGATGAAGTTTTTTCTCGCAAAGGTTTCCCTGATAGTCTATTCTCTGATAACGGAGTCCAACTTGTTTCGAAAGAGATGGAGATTTATCTTGCAGGGAAAGGGATCAGACACAAACGTTGTGCTCTCCATCATCCAGAGACTAACGGGATGGTAGAGAGGTTCAACCGTGTACTTAAAGATTCTATTTATTTATTTATTTATTTTATTTATAAGATTTCTATAGCGCACAAATACCTTCCGGTGTCTCGGCACTGAAGTTCACAGAATTACAAGGGGTTCCTGCTAAGACTTACTGGTCAAAAAGCCAAGTTTTAAGATGTTTCCGAAATATTAGTAGAGATGAGCTGCATTTGATAAGAGGAGGAAGCACATTCCATAATTTCGAGGCAGCCACCACGAAGCGTTTGTCTCCCCATGTTGCTTTCATAGTACGTGGGATGTTAAGCAGTTGGAGTGCCGATGAGCGTAAGGATCGATTGGGTTTATAGACACTGATAGATTTTTTTTTTAAATCTGGTCCGGTATTGTTCAGTGCCTTGTAAATAATGCACAAGGCCTTAAACTTCGTGCGGCATCTAATCGGCAACCAGTGTAGTTGACGAATGATGGAGGAGATAGATGAATATTTAGGTGTGCCCGTTAGGATCCTTGCAGCAGCGTTTTGAACAAGCTGTAATTTGTTCAAAACTTGCTCTTGTGCATTCAACAATAGGCCATTGCAATAATCCACCTTGGATAAAACCAGAGTGGACATTAAGGTTTTACCTGCGTTTGAGGGTTGAAAAGGGAGTAATTTCTTTACCATTCTCAAGGTATAGAAGGACGCTGAGACCACTGCGTTAGCGTGACTAACGAAAGTTAGCCTATTGTCAAATAAGACTCCTAGGTTTCTGACTTTTGGTACCGGCAGGGGTAGAGCTCCTAGCTCCGATGGCCACCAGACTGGGGACCAAGACGGGGTCAGCTCACCAAATAGCATGACCTCCGTCTTGTCAGAATTTAGTTTTAAACAATTCTGATCCATCCAGGTACTAATTGCTCTCATACCCTCCTGAAAGTTAGCGGGCACTACTGCTCCATTTTTGTGGATTGCCAGGACTAACTGGGTGTCATCGGCATATGATGTTAATCCAATGCCGAATGACTTGATCACCCTTGCTAAGTCCGATACATAGATGTTAAAAAGCGTCGGACTTAGCGAGGAGCCCTGGGGAACTCCACAAGGCAAAGTGAAATCAGGCGAGTAATAACTCCCCATTTTCACAGACTGCTCTCTGTCCGATAAAAAGGATGCCAAGAGAGCCTTAGCTTTGCCCTGAATGCCAATAGCAGTGACACGGTCGATCAGGATGTTATGATCGACCGTGTCGAAGGCTGCGGACAGATCCAGAAGTATTAAGACCGCTGCACCGCCCTGGTCCATGATTATCCTGACCTCCTCTGCTGCTTTTATCAGAGTGGTCTCGGTCCCATGGCCCTTTCTGAACCCAAATTGGGTATCATCTAGCAGCTCATTGTTGTCAATAAAGCTCGACAGTTGTAAGTTCATTGCCTTTTCAAAAATTTTTGATGGATAGGGGGAGCGAGGCAATAGGTCGATAGCTTTTTAACTCTGCTGGGTTTAGTGTCGTTTTTTTTAAAAGGGGCTTCAAAATGACTTTCTTCCAGATTAAAGGGTAGTCACCTGTCCGGAACATAGCGTTACAGATATTAGTAAGCACCGGGGCTATAGACTGGTTTAAGAATAAGCGGGGGGCATGGGTCCATAGGTGATCCTGATTTAACAGTGTTCATAATCTCTTCCATGGACACCTGAGAGAGTGAGGAGAAAGCCTCCAAGATTGGCTTTACTGATATATGGGGGTTATCCTCCTGGTCGCTCCACCTGCCGCACGGTCCCAGTGTGCCAGGTCCTCCCGCCACCTGCCGCCTGCCTGCCAGGTCCTCCCGCTGCCTGCCTGCCTGGTCCCCCTGCTGCCTGCCTCCAGCCCCTGCCTCGCACGTTTCCGCGTGCCAGGTCCCCCTGCTGCCGGCTGCCTGACCCCTGACCCTGCCATAGCACGGTCCCCGGGGGCCAGGTCACCCTGCTGCCGGTCTAACCCCTGCCCCTGCCTCCTGGCCGCCGCCTGCTAGGGTCAGCCCTCAGGCCTCCCCCCTCGCCGCTCCGCCGCTTTTCCCGCCTCTTTTTCCCGCCACCCCTCCTCCTCCCGCCGTTCTCTTCCCTCCCTCCCCGCCGCTGCCCCCCTGCGGCACGCCCCCCTCCTTTGCCCGACCCTCATTTGCCTCCCCGCTCCCGCCTCCCAGCTGCCCCTCCCTCCCACTTGCACACATAAGGCTGGGACCACACGGCAGTGAGCTGTGAACCCTCCTGGTCGCTCCACCTGCCGCACGGTCCCTGTGTGCCAGGTCCTCCCGCCACCTGCCGCCTGCCTGCCAGGTCCTCCCGCTGCCTGCCTGCCTGGTCCCCCTGCTGCCTGCCTCCAGCCCCTGCCTCGCACGTTTCCGCGTGCCAGGTCCCCCTGCTGCCGGCTGCCTGACCCCCGACCCTGCCATAGCACGGTCCCCGGGGGCCAGGTCACCCTGCTGCCGGTCTAACCCCTGCCCCTGCCTCCTGGCCGCCGCCTGCTAGGGTCAGCCCTCAGGCCTCCCCCCTCGCCGCTCCGCCGCTTTTCCCGCCTCTTTTTCCCGCCACCCCTCCTCCTCCCGCCGTTCTCTTCCCTCCCTCCCCGCCGCTGCCCCCCTACTTTCCCCGACCCTCATTCGCCTCCCCGCTCCTGCCTCCCAGCTGCCCCTCCCTCGCTCCACCCCCCACTACGCCATTTATGGCGGAGTCCACGCGTACGCGCAGCGTGCACGCGCAGCGGGCGCGCCCTAAGCACGCCGAAGGCGCGCCAAAGGTATGCCCGTCTGCGCCCATCCGCGCCTGGACCGCACCCAGTGCCAGGACCCCTGGCCCCCACCGATGGAAGCCGACCCGACGGACCTACGACGCCACCGAACTCAACGCACTCAACACCGGCCGAACCCCGGGCTGCTACCGAGCCACACCGAGACGCACCCACGGACCCTTCAGCTGCCACTCCTGCAAGTTCACCTGCAACCGGATCCACGCCACACCAGCACCCACCAAACCGAACTCCAGCTGCACCCACCTGAAGTGCATCCTGCTCAACACCCGCTCCGTCCACAGACACGCCGTCGAACTCTGGAACCTGCTCGACACCACAGCCCCAGACGTCGCCTTCCTCACGGAAACCTGGATGAACGCCTCCTCAGCGCCCGACATCGCCATCGCCATCCCGGACGGCTACAAGATCATCCGGAGGGACCGCATCAACCAGACAGGAGGAGGCATCGCCATCATCCACAGGAACACCATCCGCATCACGACCAACACCGACGACACCCTCGCACCCGCCGAACACCTGCACTTCCAGATCCACGTCAACCCCAAGACCACCCTCAGAGGCACCCTCATCTACAGACCTCCGGGACCACGCACACAATTCAGCGAAGACATCGCCGACTTCATCAGCCCACACGCCCTCCCCTCCGCCGACTACATCCTCCTCGGGGACCTCAACTTCCACCTGGAGAACAACAACGACCGCAACACCACCACCCTGCTGGACAACCTCGCCAACCTCGGACTCAAGCAACTGGTGACCACCCCCACCCACTACGCCGGACACACACTCGACCCGGTCTTCTCTTCCAGCAAGGACATCGCCTTCAGCCATGCCACGGGACTCCACTGGACGGACCACAGCTGCGTCCACTTCAGCTTCAGAAGGACCACGTTCCACCATCACCAGCAACAGGTCCCCCGCAGAAGCTGGAACAAGATCACTGCAGACCAGCTCGCTACTTCCCTGAGCAAGAACCCTCCCACCAGCACCACGAACCCCAGCCAAGCGGCCACCAACCTCACAAAATGGATCAGCGACTGCGCAGACGGCCTCGCCCCTCTGAAGACCCCGCCAAGCAGACCCGGCAGCAAGAAAGCCCCATGGTTTAACGACGAACTCAAGAGCTCCAAGAAGAACTGCAGAGCACTCGAGAAAACCTGGCACAGAGACCCAACACCGGACAACATGACTGCCCTCAAGCTCGCCACCCGAAAACACCACCAACTGATCCACGCCACCAAGAAAACCGCATTCAAGGAACGACTGGACAACAACGCACACATCAGCAAGGAACTCTTCAACATCGTGAAAGAGCTCTCCAACGCCGGAAACAACGACATCACCCCTGAGCAAGACCTCTGCAACTCCCTCGCCTCCTACTTCCACAACAAGATCGCGGACATACACAACAGCTTCAGCACTCAACCGACGCACGCCACGATTGAACCACCGCTCCCCACCACCACCCTCCGCGCCTGGACCCCGATCAGCACCGAAGACACCATCCGCACGATGAACTCCATCCACTCCGGATCTCCGACCGACCCCTGCCCTCACCATGTCTTCAACAAGGCCGACCCTGTCATCGCACCCCACCTGCGGGACATCATCAACACCTCCTCGACACCGCCACTTTCCCGGAGAGCTGGAAGCACGCCGAACTCAGCGCTCTACTTAAGAAACCATCAGCCGACCCCACCGACCTCAAGAACTACCGCCCCATCTCGCTGCTCCCGTTTCCGGCAAAAGTCATCGAGAAGATCGTCAACAAGCAACTGGCCGCCCTCCTCGAGACGAACGGCTCCCTCGACCTCTCGCAGTCTGGCTTCCGGGCCAACCACAGCACCGAGACCGCCCTGATCGCAGCCACCGATGACATCCGAGCCCTGCTCGACAACGGAGAAACAGCGGCCCTCATCCTCCTGGACCTCTCCGCTGCCTTCGACACTGCCACCGTACCCTAGTGCAGCGCCTCAGCAACGTCGGAATCCAGGAGAAGGCACTGGAGTGGATCATCTCCTTCCTCGCCGGAAGGACACAGAGAGTCCGCCTCCCCCCGTTCAGATCGGAGGCCACCGAAGTCATCTGCGGCGTTCCTCAAGGCTCCTCGCTCAGCCCAACACTCTTCAACATCTACATGAGCCCCCTCGCAGCCATCGCACGCCATCACAACCTCAACATCATCTCCTACGCCGACGACACCCAGCTGATCCTCTCCCTCACCATCGACCCCGCCACCGCCAGAGCCAACCTGCACGAAGGGATGACAGACGTAGCCAAATGGATGTCGAACAGCCGCCTGAAACTGAACTCGGACAAGACGGAAGTCCTCATCCTGGGATCATCACCCTCCGCCTGGGACGACTCCTAGTGGCCCCCCGCCCTGGGCAGCGCACCCAAACCCACAGACCACGCTCGCAACCTGGGCTTCATCCTGGACTCCTCCCTCTCCATGACCAGACAAGTCAATGCCGTTTCCTCGTCGTGCTTCAACATCCTGCGCATGCTACGTAAGATCTTCCGATGGATCCCCACCGAGACCAGGAAGACGGTCACCCAGGCCCTCGTCACCAGCCGTCTGGACTACGGCAACTCCCTCTACGCCGGAACCACCGCCAAACTCCAGAAGAGACTCCAGCGGATCCAGAACACCTCAGCACGACTCATCCTGGACATCCCCCGTCGCAGCCACATCTCCGGACACCTGAGAGACCTACACTGGCTCCCGGTCAACAAGAGAATCACCTTCCGGCTCCTCACCCACGCACACAAATCCCTACACAACCAAGGCCCAGGATACCTCAACAGCCGCCTCAACTTCTACGCTCCCAAGCGCCAGCTTCGATCGACCAGCCACACCCTCGCCGCCGTCCCCCGCATCCGAAGAGCCACCACAGGAGGAAGGTCCTTCTCCTACCTGGCCGCCAAGACTTGGAACTCCCTTCCGACCCACCTCCGCCTGACCCAGGACCACCTCGCCTTCAGGAAGCAGCTCAAGACCTGGCTGTTCGAGCAGTAGCGGACCCCTCTCCCCCCGGCGCCTTGAGACCCTCCGGGTGAGTAGTGCGCTATATAAATGCTTGATTGATTGATTATCCAGACAAGCTGAAGCAGTAATAGTTCTTTTAGTGAAATTATTGAAGATATGTTTAACCTTGTCTTTAAAAAATTCTGCAACCTCATTACAAAAAGTTTGAGATGGTTCTATGGAATCAGGGGCCGGAGAATTGGCTAGTTTTTTAACCACCTGGAATAACTGTTTGCTCGAATTTTGAGCTGATTCTATTTGTGTACTAAAAAAATAGCATTTTTCCTTGATAATAAGTTTTTTATAACTAAACAGGGCTTTCTTATATATCTCTCTATCATTGTTGTCATAGTTCCTACGCCAACGCCTCTCTAGGTTTCGGCATCGTTGTCTCTCAAGCCTTAAAGGTTCCGAGAACCAAGGAGCTGAAGGTTTATTGCGGTTAGGCTGCAATTTTTTAACAGGGGCTACGCGATCGAGTGCATTATTCAGCCAGTATCCGTAATTATTAGATGCTTCATGTGGATCATCTGTATCTTTGGGTTTTGTAGAATCAAGGATATTATTGAAAACAGTATGATCAATGTTTTTCCAATCACGACATTTAATTTGAGAGCGTATGATAGGCGTGGAGTTTTTATGGTTCCTAACTAATATAGAGAATTTTACTGCTGAGTGATCTGTCCATGTAAGCGGGATCACAGTGGGTGGACTCATGAATGAATTGTTCGTAAATAGACCGTCTAAGATATGACCAGCTTGATGAGTAGCTGAGGAGACCCGTTGTACTAAGCCAGCAGCCAGAAAATCAGAAATAAGCCTATTTGAGTCTTTATCTGCATGATTTTCTAAGTGGAAGTTAAAATCTCCCAGTATAGTATAATCTGTGTTGGCGGCTACTGGTTCTAATAAAAAATTAAGAGATTTCAGAAAAGGTGTACGTGAGGTGGGAGGTCGATACAGTAGGGTTCCTTTAAAAGTTTGTATAGGAGAAAGATTAATAGTAAAACTCAACGCTTCTACGGAGTCATGGTTCAATGATTCGGTTTTTAAAGCTAAGCTGGCTCGGTATATTATGGCTAGACCTCCTCCCTTTTTTCCAGAGGATCTGTCTAATCTAGTCACATAATAGCCATCCGGAGTGGCTATACAGAAATCTGGGCCGGACGCTAAATCTGCCCAGGTCTCAGTTATGAACATAATATCTAAGTTTTGGTTGGTTATAAACTCGGCTACGTCTTCCCTATGTTTTATGAGAGAGCGAGCATTTATAAGAGCACAGTTTATGTGTTTTTCTTCAATTCCAGTGATCATGAGGGCTCCTGGTTGTAAGTGAGGTGAAATTGTCTTAAAGGCGCATTTTGGACATGGGTTAGTGGGCAAGTTGCACAAAGAGTCTGCATCAAAACGAGAGCATCGTCTATGATTCAGTGTGTTTCCTATGCTCTGAAGCTGTGCTCTAGTATATATGATTACCTTTGATGTAGGGTGGGGATTACAGGGGCCAGATGATGTGGCGCGCAGCGCGGTCCCAGCGCGGACTGGCGCAGACTGGCACCCCTTTGGCACGGCTTCGGCGCGGTGACGGCGCTCCCGCTGCGCTCTACCGCTGCTCTTCCGGGTGGCCATTTTATGCTCTAAGCCCCGCCCCCAGCTGGAACGCTAACTCCATTCTGGATGGGGAGCCGGCTCTGAACAATGGAGCTCACCCTGCCCTCCACACAAACGGCACAAAGCCGCGATGGAACGGGGCTAAGGGTACAGAAACAGTGATAGTGGTGAGTTTAAAATTGTGAATAACAATTAGTGAATCAATTGCATCCAATTCTAAAGTGCAGTTAAGAGAGAATACATTTTTTAAAAACAGCGTTATAGATTGGGCTTAGCAGCGTGCAGAGGAGGAGCCCCTCGCAATCTGCACGAACTCTTCAGCAAAAACACACAAGGAGCTGCCACCACCTTGTTAGTTGCCCGAGCCCCCAATCGCGCTTGTTCTTATGCTCTAAGCCCCGCCCTCAGCTGGAACGCTAACTCCGTTCTGGATGGGGAGCCGGCTCTGAACAATGGAGCTCACCCTGCCCTCCACACAAACGGCACGAAGCCGCGATGGAACGGGGCTAAGGGTACAGAAACAGTGATAGTGGTGAGTTTAAAATTGTGAATAACAATTAGTGAATCAATTGCATCCAATTCTAAAGTGCAGTTAAGAGAGAATACATTTTTAAAAAACAGCGTTATAGATTGGGCTTAGCAGCGTGCAGAGGAGGAGCCCCTCGCAATCTGCATGAACTCTTCAACAAAAACACACAAGGAGCTGCCACCACCTTGTTAGTATTCAACTCGCTAGGTCTCAGAATAAAGATTGGAAAACTGCCATTCGTGAAAGAATGATGTTATATCGTCTGACTCCTCATTCGACAACCTCTTTAGTTCCTTTTGAACTTTGTCGTGGTAGCAAACCTAACACTCTTATGTTTCAATCTTGGATGAGAGAGGGAACGAGAGAGGAAAATCTGAATTCAAGTTTGAGTGATGGGACAAATTTGACATCTGATTCTAAAAAAGAGTGTGGCATCAATACGCCCCCGGTTCAGTTTCTTGGCAAGCCAGTCAAGACTTGAAAATCGCTATGAGGAAAGCATACTTTGACTCCAGGCATGCTGTTTTGCATACTCGTGTGCGTGTGGGTGAGAGAGTGAGAGTTCGTATTCCTCAAAGAACTTCTGGATTTTCACTTTTTTCCTCGCTTTTGGAGTGTGCATGTTGGGAAGCTTCCAATGAGATTTGATGACTATGTTTTACACTGAAGTTTTGCTTATGTTTTATTTTGTTGCTCTTCATATATTCCTCCTTTCTTCTTTTACTCTCAACTCTTTTCTTTCTTTTGTTGAAAGGGGGAGGATGTGTAATGATCCTGCCTTCTCTTTAGAATGCTTAGCATGTTCTGTGTTCTAGAAGTAGAAGGAATCTGTATTCTTTTGTAGGCAGTTGCTCAGAGTTGTAAAGTGGATAGGACGTATTACCTTCTACTCAAGTTTATATATTTAATAAATAAGATAGACTTTAAACCCTTACCAGTGTACGCACATCATTACACATATGCTTGAATCATTCCCCGTCATTGAATTGGGAGTCCCAGGGTACTATAGTAAAGTAGTATGTAATAGTCATTATAAATAACTTTATTTCAGCATTGCCATAAAAGTAGACCATAAATCAAACTTGTTACATACACACAATACCACAGTATTAACAAGTAGTCAAATTAAACAGCTTATTTAAGTCCATTTCATGCAACAATCACAATTCACTTAAAGCAAAACCCATTACAAACAATATTACCAATTAAATGTAATTAAAATTCATGATAAAAGTCTACAAAATCAATTAAAGCCTTTATGAAACTTTAGCATTATTATCAGCAACAGTGGCCCTCCTTTTCACCCACATCAAGCCCAAATATTTGACAGTGGCACAAACGTACAGCGCCGATGTGTCCGTGTGTAGAATTCTTAAAGCTACAAGAAAGCTAGAAGTGCTAACTGCGTACAGACTAGTGCAATCCATGTGGAACGGAACCTAGCCTACATAGAACAACCAAATAGCACATGCAGAATGGTTTCTTTTTGCCCTTCATAGAACAGACAGTCCACCGTGTCACCACTCTTCCAGTTCACAGTGAACACATTTACAGGAAGCATATTCACTCTAAATTGATGATAAAGCTTTGTGTCGAGCGGGACAGCTATCAAATCTCAAAAATGCTCATACCTGTGGGCAAACTTAAAGTTTAAAAATTCACTGTAAGTAGGCATTCCTGGCTCTCTCCTTCTTTCTGAAGGACATAGGCCCAATAATATTTTTTCATTACCACTTTTGTTGGGATTTTGTCAATCACCGGGTGGAGGCCAAGCTCACCAAGGCTGATCGCCTTCAATACCTGCCTTACAGAGATCAGTCATGGTACTTTGTTTGATTTGTCCAATCTAATCAGTTCAGTCAGTTCCGCTGCATAGTGCACTCGCTCCGGGTTTATCCAAATCCTAAGCCAATATAATAGAAGACGCAGCTGGGCCTTCAGGTTTACATTTTTAATGCCCAAATCCGTGAGTACGGACAGCAGTGGGGTACTAGCTGTTAGTGCAGCTACCTCTGTAGCAAATTTATACTCAGATTTTGCCAACCCCATTGTATCACCACACCCCCACAGCTCAGCCTCATACAGTGAAACCCCCAAAGCCTTAGATTCATAGGTTTTCTGGGCAGGTACAATGGGCCTAACGTAACTAGCATGCAGTTCTTTTAAAATAAATCCCACTCTTTGTTTGTGTTTTAGCTCAGCAGCATCAATCTGTTGACCCCAAGATAAATTAGATGTAAGGTTAATCCCTGGGGAGGAAACAGAGTTGACCTGTTCCAAAAACTTTCTACCTAGGGATAGTTTTCCCTTGAATTTTTGACAGTGACTAAAGGTCACTGTCAATTTAGTCTCGTCAACATTAACCTGCAAACACCTCTCAACACAAAAGTCACTTACGCTAGCCAGATGTTTTTGGAGGCCACTCTGTGTTTTTGAAATTATCAGAGTGTCATCCGCAAACGACAGCGACAGCACTTTACCATTTGCAGAACTTGAAGTATCAGCCCGACATTTAACACATGATTTGCCAGCCCATTCACATATAAAGAAAATAATGTGGGATCCAGGACACATTTCTGGCGGACACCTTTTTCAATAATGGGATTTTTTCAGTCAATTGTCCCTGTGAGCGCCACTGTACCCTGGCAAAGTTATTTTCATGTAATCTGACCAGCAGAGATAAAATATTCGAAGTGACAACCATTTCTCCTTGACTCACCCACAGATTGCCTCGTGATACAAGATGTAAAGGCTATTTTAGATCAAAAAGGCGACGTAAAGGGCACTTTTTCTGATCAAGACCGTCTTTCAATAAATAATTACAAAACGGAAGACCTGGTCAATCATTGAGGTCTTAGGTCTGAACCCTGCCTGCAGATGGCTTATTATATCATTGCAATCCACCCAGTGCATAATTTTAGTGAAAACCATACATCAAAAAACCTTCCGTAGGCAGTGAATTAGACTAATTGGCCTGCAATTGGCAGGCAAACCCTTGTCACCTTTTTTGTACATAGGGACCATCTCCGCACCTTGCCATGATGCCAGAGTAGGGTCTCTCAAGGCTATCTTGCTCGCTATAACCAGTATATATAGGGCCCATACATTTGTATCATGCAGGAAAACATCAGCAGGCACATAGTCAAGGCCAGCCGCTCTCCCAGAAGAAAAAGTTGCTATCAAACTTATGACCTCCTGTATGCAGTAAGGTGATGACGTAAAACTAACTACTAACTATATGAGGTACCAATAATGTCTTGTCCAGAAGCAGGGCTTCTTCCTGATATAAGGCTGAAAAATGGGTAAACCATTCCCCTGGCAGGAAAAAATTCTGATGCTCCATCCAAACAGTATGTTCCCCTCTAACCACTAATCTCCAGAACAAAGAATCATCTTTTGATGCACAGGACTCTAATAAGTTCCACCACCTTGCATTGTCCCAAACTTTTTTGGCTCTAGCTAACACCTGCTTGTACAATTTCCTAGTGGAAGTTATCAGGGAGGAATATTTCGATTTAATAGCCCTGACCAAGATCTCCTTGACTTTCTACATTCTCTTCTAAACCAGCTCCCACCTCCAGACTTGGTCAGTTTTTTGCCTGTATGTGGGACTGTAAAGTATGCGGCAATGTTGTTGAGGAACTTTGAATGCATTTTAATGACCTCAAGTTTGTCTTTGTTTACCTCTGTGCAATGCAACAATTTAGGCAAGAAATCGCTGAGATCTTTTATCATGGATGTTAAAAGTGTGGGTTTCCCACTAAATTGCCTCCATTTTAGGTGGCGTCTATCCGCAGTATGTTCAATATTTCTGGTACTAATTGAAATTGTACAGTCACTCCCGGATGTATTGCATTATATAATGGTATAGTAGGCTGTAATGGAAATGCAAAGTCACCTTAATAGCCTATCCATGTGCTTTATAAAAAAGGACCAAACCTGAAATATAACCAATCAGGCGGCAGCTCCCTCTAGAACACTCTCAACAGAGGCTGAGTTCCTCAGATTTTGTACGGCACGTCGTGTTGAGGGAGTCTCCCTGAGCTCTGCTCCGCTACATACCTACTGGTAATTTCAAATCTATATTATAACACTGACAGAAAAGGCTTAAAAGAGGGCTCAATAGGCCCTGTGGTTGTGCTGTGTGTATATATATATATATATATATATATATATATATATATATATATATATATATATCTCACAACAACTTGGCTCGTTTTAGTCGACCCCTGGCGAATCTCCCATTGGTGCAGAATTCCTCGGCAGAGCCCCGCCGAATTCAATTATCCACACCTCCTCTTCAGGAATGAAAACGCACTCGTAGGAACTCCGTTTCCGACATGTTTATTGATCCATAGTTCTCAGCATAAAAAATACCAACGCGTTTCGACGCCCACTGCCGGCTTGTTCACGGTAGATATTTACATTTCCCACTAACTTCCTTTAAGGAGTGGTTACCAAAGTCACGTGATTGCATTATGACTTCCTGTCAAATTCGCTAAGAGTTATGGGACTTGTAGTTTTTAAATTTCACCATTCTTTTGTACACATATAATATTATCTCAAGCATAATACATTTTATCGGATTTTGTGTATATGTTGTATCCACAATATTTCAATAACCATAATGGTGTTATGGGGTCCTCGACATGCTCCCTTGTAACTGCAAACTATGGTCGTTTTATAATGATCACAAACCATTATTGTTCATTACCCATCACGGCGAGTCTCCGGTTATCATTAATAAGCCTGAGTAACTATGGGATAAAAGCCCTCCAGTGGGCACATTCTATAGGGAATGTTAGTCGCAGATAGTGCCCTCCAGTGGGCTTGCTAACGAAGCAAACCACATTCACTGGATGATGTCATCAGTGATGTCATCAGTGATGTCATCAGTGATGTCATTTGAGATGTCATCAGTGATGTCACTGACCATGTCATGAATGATGCGGGTGCAGGAAATATAGTTAGTACAACTAACTATATAGGAGCAATTTCATTGGTTTTGTATGAGTAAAATGTCCAGCTAACTATAACACCACTAAAACTTATAGTTTTTTGAGTAAATTTCAAAGGTTTTTTAAAAACTAATTCCTAACTATATAACTCCTGAAACCTATGTTTTTTTTCAGTGAATTTCAAAGGTTTTTTAAATGCTGATTCCTAACTATATAAGGCCTGAAACCTGTGGTTTTTTCAGTGAATTTCAAAGGTTTTTTAAAGGCTAATTCCTAACTATATAAGGCCTGAAACCTATGTTTTTTTCAGTGAATTTCAAAGGTTTTTTAAATGCTAATTCCTAACTATATAAGGCCTGAAACCTACGTTTTTTTCAGTGTTTTAAAAAAAAAAATGGATTGGTTAACTGGCTTATTAAGTGTATCTTAGTGAATACATATATTAGCGAGTAATGTTTAAATATTTAAATATATGCATGAGTGATGTAATATGTGACGTCAGCAGCAGTGCATTGCAGACGTGCAAGTTATAGTGAGTCCAACTAACTATAACGTGGGAATTTCAATGGTTTTATGCGAGTAAAATTTCCAGCTAACTATAACTGGTGTGAAACCTATAGTTTTTTCAGTGAATTTCAAAGGTTTTTTAAATGCTAATTCCTAACTATAACTGGTGTGTAACCTATGGTTTTTTCAGTGAATATATATATATATATAAAATTTCTATGGCAAAATGAAACCCCTCATTTTGTTCCTTTTCAAATTAAATGTATTAAGTGTTACCACTTTATTCCAATCAAGATGACTTCAGGTGTGCCATACTTTTGTCATAAGTAAGACTGTTAGCGTTCTAATAACACGAACATTAGATCCTGAGCTAAAGAAGAGTTAGTCAATTTAAAATATCAAGTCTCAAAGAGCATGTCCAATTCAAACGGGCGTCCTGTCCTTCCAAGGGTTAATTCGTGTCCACAAAATCCAGGGACTGAGTCGTATTTAGTCTCACAATTGAGTTATTATCCTCCGAGTACAGAGTCTGGAAAGAGAAGAGTTTCCCGGTGTTTGGCGGCGTGCCCGTTTGAATTGGACATGCTCTTTGAGCTGTATGCTCTTTGGATCTAATACTGTTGCAGGCTTTGGATTAGAACACCACTTTTTCTTTGCACTCATATGACGGTTTCGTGAGATTTACATGCCCTGACGAAGTCTTTTGGTCTTGACGACCTAGACGAAACACGTGTTGGCAGCGGTTGTTTATTCTTTTACGTGTGAAGATTGGACTCTACTAAAGAATGAAAAATAAATGAAGAATATAAACGAAGAATACTTGAAACTCTGGACTTGATATTTTAAATTGACTAACTCTTCTTTAGCTCAGGATCTAATGTTCGTGTTATAAGTGTGTAACCGTGGCCCCTTTGGAGTCGCAGTTTGTTTGATCCTGGTTGGGTGACCAGAATCTGATCCTTTTGAGCTTACTGAATATTGCACTTTATCAATAATTATTTCTTTCCAGCGCAAATTATCCTCATTCACCCGTTTTCTGTTGTATTGTACTGTTAGCGTTCTAGTTGTTCTTTAGAACACTCTGGGACATTCTGTCATTGGGCTATAGTTGGGCTACATCTGGCTGATATTTGGGCTACATTTGGGCTCTTTTGTCTCTGGTGGCCATCTTGGGAGACTGCATATCAGAATTTTTTTAATGAAATATAAGAGGATTTGAGAAGTCACTCAAAATGTGCCCTAATTTTTCTTTCTTCAGCACTAATCATAATTTGTATGGCAAAATGAACCCCCTCATTTTGTTCCTTTGCAAATTAAATGTTTTAAGTGTTAACACTTTATTCCAATCAAGATGACTTCAGGTGTGCCATACTTTTGTCATAAGTAAGACTGTTAGCGCTCTAGTTGTTCTTTAGAACACTCTGGGACATTCTGTCATTGGGCTATAGTTGGGCTACATCTGGCTGATATTTGGGCTACATTTGTTTTTTTTGTCTCTGGTGGCCATCTTTCGGCTACATTGGGCTACATTGGGCTACATTTTGGCTCTAACATATATATAGCCCAATGTAGCCCAATATATATTTTTTCAAAGTTAATTTTCGTAAAAAACAACTGGAGCACATATCTTGAGACATAGCAAAGGCACATCGGGCTACCAGTCCCTACAATTTTGCCAAGTTTGGTGGAAAAGTGAGTTCAACCGCCCTATGGAAATTAACATGGGGAAAACACGTTTTGGGACCCCCCTTTTATCTCGGCCCCCGCTTGACGAATCCCCCCCAAACTTGCAGGGAAGGAGCGGAGCGCCGGGAGTCAAAGTTAAGGAAAATTTCAGGAAGATTCCTCAACCGGCGCCAAATAGAATGTTGCGATTTCCCTATGGAAAACAATTATATACCTACTGGCTATCGTCAGTAATTAATATAAATATATATATATATATATATATATATATATATATATATATATATATATATATATATATATATATATATATATATATATATATATATATGTATATATATATATATATATATATATATATATATATAACAAAATTGACCTCTTCTATGATCTGGTAAATGAAGAACTGGACAAATTGAGTAACATCAAAACAAAGAGAAAAGAAAACCTGACGATAGAGGAACGTAATGCATTGGAATCATTAATGACAAATGATAATCTGGAAATCAAACCCGCCGACAAAGGCGGAAATATAGTAATCCAGAACAAGGAAGACTATATTAAAGAAGCAATGCGCCAATTAAGTGATACCAATAACTACAAAAAGTTGAACAAAAATCCAATCAACGAAATGATAACGGACCTAGAAAAACATCTAAAAAAGTGGCAAGATCTAAATTTACTGAGTGAAAATGAAGCTCAATTCCTCAACAATCAAACTCCGATCACTCCAATGCTATACTTTCTCCCGAAAGTTCATAAGACATTAAACAAACCTCCAGGGAGACCAATTATTTCTAGTTGTGGCTCATTATGTACATTACACTCAAATGCGTGGGACAGCAATAGGAGTTTCCTTCTCTCCAAGCTACGCCAACCTAGTGATGGGTTGGTGGGAGAAAATGGTGGCTTGGAGAGAAGGAAATGACCAACACCTAGCCAGAGTGGTTCTCTGGCTACGATTCATAGATGACCTATTCATAATATGGAATGGATCGAACAAAGAATTCCTGGAGTACTTAAAAATCCTAAATAATAACGAGGTGGGATTGAAGTTCACACATAACATAAGTACTAGTGAAATAGTATTCCTGGATACGAAAGTGTATGTTGAAAATGGTCAACTAGAAACAACGGTCCACAGAAAAGCAACTGCCACGAACAGCATACTTCATGGTCAAAGTTTTCATCCTGAGGCACTAAAAAGAAATATACCTTATGGTGAATTTATTAGGAAGAAGAGAAATTGTTCTAATCAAGGTGAAATGAATAAAAAGTTCAAAGAAACTAATGCCAGATTCAGGAAAAGGGGATATAAACAACATGATATTGAACGAGGTGAAAAGAGAGCAAGAGATAAAAGCCGAATTGAAACACTGATCCCGCAAAAAGAAATAGATAATGAACCAACCACAAAGGAACCGATCAGAATGATACTGACATATACAAAAGAGAGTCACAAAATACGAAAAACATTACAGAAATTCTGGCATGTGCTGCAAAAAGATCCAGATATAGGAAAATAACTTGGCCAATTTCCACAGATGACATTTAGAAAAGCTCCGTCATTGTCGGACAAACTGATCAACAGCCGTTTTGAAGAAAATAAAAAATCGAAAAATTGGTTAGATGGTAGACGTAATGGTTTTACTAAATGTAGCCAATGTAAGGCTTGTCAAGTGGGACGTAATCTATCTAAAATAAAGGACCCCAAAGGAAAATTCTTCAATGTGGAAAGTAGTATCACTTGTAAAACTACACATGTGGTATACCTGTTACAATGTTTCTGTGGCCAAAGATACATCGGAAGTACCATCTGCCCTCTGCATAAAAGAATATTGGAGCATATCCGTGCAATAGAGAATCACGACCACAGCTATGCAATGGCAAAACATATGCTAACCCATGAAAAAGAAAAAAGGACATGGAAGGACATTACATACAGTGAATTGGCAACAGTACCAATAAAGGAGAGAGGTGGTAACAGACTGATGACTTTACGTCGACTTGAATCGAGACTAATCATTCGATTTAAAACAAAAAACCCTGGTGGATTAAATGGGGACGAAGAACTTTATGTGCACCTTTAAGAAGTTAAAACCTGACTTTAAATAATCTGGTTATTGTAAAGATAAACAACAGCTAATGATATACAATGCAGACTTGTCTTAAAAAAATAGGGCACTGAGTCCCGAGATATATAACTTAATAATGTGATGTCCAAATAGCGGGCATTCACATGTGATTGGTCCATTCAAGCATGCAAATATGTGTATATACTAGACTCACTTAGAGATTATACATTACATGCTTTGCGATGTTTCAACTTGCATGAACATGACAAAGAACACATTTGTATATATCTGTGCCAGAGAATACTTTGTAAATATGCAAACAAAATATACCTTGTTCCTTAAATGCATGAATTTTAAATAGTAACTACTAGTACCCTAATGCCTCATAATAGGGCAGTTATGATTGACTGGTAGAAAAGGTAGAAACAAACAATGGACAAATGTTTGTAACCGTGATCAAGATCGTAAGATCTAAACGCGTAGGTAAAGGCTGTGTGCTGTTATGGCACATAAATAAACCTGATACAAACTAATTTCCTGTGGAGTGCGAGTATAATTTCTTTTTGGTGGTGAATTAATAGCAGAGAAAGCCCGTCCCTTGAACTCGCACCGGCTGTTTCAAGGAGTGCTCTCGGTAACGGGATTACTTTGGTGACGAATATATATATATATATATATATATATATATATATATATATATATATATATATATATATATATATATATATATATATATATATATATATATATATAAATATCACAACAACAGTTTGCCCTGAGGCGAGGACAACTCCAACAGCAGGATGCTTCAGGCATTTATTTCACAACAACCGGCATTCACAGTCGGATGTAAATTAAACTCCTAATGCGTTTCAAAGCTGGAAAGCTTCTTCGTCAGAGGAACAACTGCTGTCAGCTGAAAGCTTGCAAGTACCATTGCGCATGCGTTATTTTATACCTGTTTAGGCAGACAAATGACATCATCTGAAAAGCACGCTGGTAACTGTAGTTTTTCAACCATCAAGCAAAGTATTATATATATATATATATATATATATATATATATATATATATATATATATATATATATATATATTCACAGAAAAAAACATAGGTTTCAGGGACGTTATAGTTAGTTGGACATTTCTCTCATACAAAACGATAGAAATTCCGCTGTTATAGTTAGTTGAGCTAACTATGACTCGCGCCCCCGCAATGACTGCTGATGACGTCACATAATACATCATTCCTGAGTCCTGAATAGCAGTGACCCCAAGTCCGTGGCAGTGACCACAGCACCACACTCCCTTCGATCACTGAGGCATATTTCGATATGCAACGACGGCAACATGTGGTGCCACTAACTCTGTTTAACGCAAGCCGATCCCACATGTGTAACTGTGTCCTGAGTCCTGAATTACAGCAAACCCAACTTTGCGGCAGCGACCACAGCACCTCACTTCCTTCGATTAGTGAGGAGTATTTACAGATTGAAGTCTGCGGACAAGTGCTGCCACTGAACCAGCACTACGCAGGCCGGTGGGGCCACCAACGTATGCACATGCCTGTGGGCCCTTCCTCATCATTACTTCTGGCCTACACTACGGTCAGCATGCCTCACAATTCAGATACAGTCCCGATTCCACATGACGCAGTCCAGTAGGCAAGACACATTGCTCCCAGTGCGACCCGTCCACATCAACCATCATCACAGTCTCATACAGTCTCAATGGTTCTGGTACCACTAACCCTATTTAACACAAGCTAATCCCACATGTGTAACTGTGTCCTGAGTCTTGAACGGCAGTGACCCCAACTTCGTGGCAGGGACCACAGCACCAGACTCCCTACAATCTTATTTGTTGTTCTTTTCTTTAAATAAATTTTTTTATATGTAAATCTATACATGTATGTTGGTAACGTGGGAAGAGGGTACGTTAGCTGCTAATGTGGGAAAAGGGAGCGTCAAAGGGATATGACTCACAGAAATAACTCCGATATGTTTTCACAAATGCCTCAGAGAGATGCCTGCTGACGGACTGAATCACAAAATGGTTTTTCAATACTTATATAGTGTGAGTTATGAACAGTTCAGAGGGACAGCTGCGGCCCGTCCGCTCGACTCCCAGATTCAGTACTACAAGCTGTCCGCGTCATTGTGACTATCCGTGCCCTGTTCTGACGTATGCCAGGCCACTCTGATTACGTTCTGATGTTTGCCCCACATAACTACCTGTCGCAGGCGTACTCGCTGTTGACATCCAGATCAGTGGTCTAGTTCTCAACCTCTCACGGCCACACCCTGAGGGCAGGTTTGCACACACACCACATCCTTCGGCACATGCGGCACAGGCCATGTGACCACGCAAATATAATAGATCGTCAACGTCACATCCATTATTGCCGGTACTGACTAGCTGGCGAACACCCCACGGGTCTCAACCATAAAGAGTCCATAAAAACTTGCACAGAAGGTTAGTCGCACCCTCAGCTGTATGGCCGTCAGAGCCCTACCATCCCCTTGGTGCGGACTTCATATGCATAGCGTTAGTGCCACCCCAAACTCATGTGGCCATCAGGAGCCTACCACCATGTGGCACGAATTTGAATTCCACAGGCTTAGCGCCACCAAACCCTGAGGTGGTCTCCGCCATTGACGACTCAGGACTCAGTGACATGTGTGAGATCTGCCGGGCCGCGGAGAAGCTGTAGTGGTCTCCACCATTCAGGACTCAGCGACATCTGAGAGATCCGCGAAGAAGCTGATGTGGTCTCCGACATTGAAGACTCAGCAACACATCTGAGATCGGCGGAGTATCAGAAGTGGTCTCCGCCATTCAGGACTCAGGAATCAGCAACACATCTGAGATCGGAGGGGGTTTCGACGGGCACGTGCAGTCCGCCCACTGCTGCACACTCCGCTGGCACCAGGCAAATATTTGTCCTGGTTTTTCCTTTCCACAATCAAATTTCCCTCAAGAGAATATGTAGAGGAGTACCGCAAGACCACACCCAAACTTCCCATGGCTTCTTTCTAAGCCCGAGAGCTAAACAAAGTGCTAATGTTGGAAAATAATATGCCAATTGCGTGTGTCCCTATGAAGATTCGCAAATCGTTTATAACAGTTCAAGCGTCAGCCGAGCGATGAGGTCAAATCCATAGGAATCTAGAGCATGAATCCACTGCCAACAAAATGTACTTGTAAGCCCCGTCAGATTATAAGGAGCTGCAGTGGTCCAAATAGGCACATGCGAGAGGTCTGTCGGAAATTAGTAATGGTGTTTGTGATGGACATGCTACGGTGAAACCCTTCATTTGTTGACAGATTTCGCACTTAGTGAGACCTAGGGGGCCAATAATAGTGTTTCAGTAGAGAAACTGTTGCAGTAATGCCTGCTAATGCTTAACCCAGACCCTTTTGTGCAGCTAGAATTAATCCTAATCTGCAATCCATATTGGGTATTACTCTATCCCCCACACCTGGAATTTGAGCATACAGAATATTTTGCACATCGAACTTGTAGGAACTTGTAGGAATATTTGAGTAGAAAACCTTTTAGCAAGGCTGAGCTGTTGTTGTGCATAGTGTTCAGAGCTATCATTATCTGTCCATCTATCCTCGTACTAGAACTAGTGATTGCAGCAATGACAGCAATTCTCACTGTCACCTTGGTGGCTTCATCAGCCAGTGAATTCAACTTCAACGTGCACGCCAACACGCTGATGACTCAATGTGTTAATTACATGAGCCCTTGCAAGCCTTTTTTCAGCTCTGCCACTTGTTCCCACAACAACTTGTGTTTTATTGTACTACCTTAGGAATCCCTAAACCCATTCTGTCCCCAGTAGTGAAGATAATCATTGTATGACTGGACACAGTAAAACTAATTGCACACATGGAGTGTAGGGAATTTCCTCTCTGTATTTTTCAGTGCCAGTATCAGGGTTTTTAGTTCCGCCAGCTGTGCCGTGTAATCTCCTAGAGATTGTGTCTGCATATTGCAAACATGGAACTTGTCGTTCTGCATACATCCCTTCACAATTGCACATGCGGTGGTGTATTGCTGTTTACGTCCTAGGGTAGGCTGAGCAGATCCATCAGTGTCGGAGATGTATTCATACTGATCTAGAGGAATTATTTCATTTGGGACAGAATACTCCTGTTCATACTGCATACATTCTTGCGTTTTTAGTGTAAATTTGTATGCAATAGGTACAGTTTTGCCTTCATTGAAGGTTAGGTAAGTATACCCTGATTGACCCGCGACTACACAAAACACCAAATTCATAGTGTTTACACGTGTGTGTTAGTGTTTGGAAGCTATCATGTCAGCTTGTATGGAACATAGAATTTTTATGTGTTTTTGTGTCCAATGTTGTACTGAAAAATCACGACTGATTAGGTCGTAGAAAGTTTTCACCTTTTCTGCGTAATCCAAAATTTACAATCTGCCAAAATTTAAGAATCCTCAAAATTGGATTGTAAACATTTCAGAGATTTCAGAGGTTGGAGCAGCGCTCATTTTTTAGAAAAGTTACATTTGTAACCCTCAGCTGTGAACCCCAGAATTATGTGTTTCACCCTGTGCAAGTGATCCACTAATTCATCATCTGTCATATAGATATAATCTTCATAGGACAATGCCTCCTCATCACAATTTTGAAGTAACTCTGACACTCTTGCTAAGACCAACCGGGTCTATTCCTGTACCCTTGAAGTAGTCAAAACAAATGACATTGAGAGGCCAGGGCCAAAAATGGTGTCACATATCTGCTTTCAGGTGCGATATTTTGGCAGCAGAATCCATTTGAGATAGCTAGTGTTGTTTTGTATTTCTTGGGCACAATATTATTCATTAATGTGTGCACTGTGTGCATTCTGTACTGCAAATCTTTGTGTGCATGTGTTCAAATGCGTGTAGTCTAAAACTAGACAGTATGAATTGTCGGGTTTCATTACCGGAAACAAAGGATTATTCATGGAAGAGGTGTAGTTTTAAATCACACCTTTGTACTCAAGTTGATCTAAGATCTCCCTGGCTTGTTTCTTTGCATCATGTTTTATTGGGTACTGCCTCTGTGGTGTAGGAGTAGTTTTCACTGCGATATCATGGTGAGTTGACTCAGCATTACACCCGACATGATTGCGGCTTAATGCGGGAGTTAGAGCTACTGCCCACTCCTGCACGTATGTATGATTTAGTGACTGGAACAAGATCAGAGAATGCTGGTAATATTATATCTTCCCCTTTTGGGCACTCCATAACGAACTCAGGGGGCCAAACTTTTTCAGCCAACAGAATGTCATCTCCCAAAAGAGACCTTTCATTTTATTCGGTATGCTCATCTCCATTTGGAGCGTAATGCCATGTAAACAATGTTGTACACTTACCCTTTTATAAGGGGTTTCCACCGTGATATGTTCATTTAACAATGCTGTCACCAGAAATTCCATCAGGTGCTGGCGAGCTATTGTTACTTCTGCTGCGCTGTCTAGCATTGTCAGAGTCCATTCCCTGTTCAATAATCGAGTCTTCAGTATCCTGAGAATGTCTTATTTTAAGTCCAGCTATTTCTTCTTTTTAAACTGAAGTTTAGATTTGGGTTTAACTTCTTGTTTGATAATGTAGTCTGAAGTGCGATGTGTGTCTCTTGGCATAACTTGCTTTTCTGATCTGCGTTTTGACCGTTCTCCCTTTTCGAGTTTTTGGATGAACCCTGAAAGTAACAAGAGGAACGTGCATCAGTATCCTGATACCTGTCAGGCTTTTTAATATTGTCACAGTTTCTTGAAATATATTTTTTACCCAAGGGCTTCTGCTGAGAAGGACCATCCTGTGATATTGATGCATTCTGCTTATTATTTATTGATTGTTTGTTATCCCATTTCTTTTTAGAAGAATCGGGTGCTTGATTCCATTTTTCCTTCTAAGTATTACCCATTATTTGTGGTTTCCCCCGTCTAGCTCCCAAATTATATTTACTAACTGAAGCACAGGTATCTTTTATAATTTTAAGTAGTTCTTGCTTCTGTTGTCTGGAGTGCATTCCCTTAGACATTGGTGTATAGCCACCGCTGCTGCCTGCGCTTTTATAGTAGCTAACATAATTGTGAATATTTGGGCAAAATTGCCTCCTAATTTCATCCCCAAGCCCAGGGCAAGTTCTGCCCTGTACTCATTCTGTATTTGTTTCAATGCTCCTGGTCTGACCGCTATTGAGGGGGTACCATGAGTTCTAGTGTAAACTGCAGCGAAACTGTACCCCAAGTGGTACAATCCTCTATTGGGGAGCGATTCCCATTGGCAAGTAAATTGTCAGTATTCTGTGTTTTTCTTGTGGGTCCATGTGGGGAAATACTGCCTCAAGATGTGCTATTTTCTGTGCTATCCAGAACGTCATTTGCTCACGATTAGTGGGCATTTTTCCCATAATCACATTCAGCATTTGTGGGGTGATTTGTGTTGCAGTCCCTGGTGGCTGACCAACTTGAGTGACCCTTGTAGTTGGAATGGTACATTTTTTGCATTACCAACTGTGTAAGATTTCTTTATTGCTTTATTATTTCTTTGTAAAGTTGACACAAGTCTGCTGCTGGAAATGTATCAATTTCTGGATGCAGTGTGTAAGCAGCTAGGACCGGACAAGTCGCTCCGTCTCTGCTAAGCAGTCCGAGTCTCACTTTTTCTTTAGTATTGGGAGGGCGCCTTTAAGCCAGATTATCTGTTCCTGGTGATTGAACGGGAATTCTATGTCCTCCTGATCTAGAGGCATTATTTCATTCGGGACAGAATACTCTTGTTCGTACTGCATAAATGCTTGTGTTTTTAGTATAAATTTGTAGTCTATATCTGTTGCAGGGAGAGACTAAGCCCATTTTATCCATCATGGATGCAGTTCTTTTGCTTTTGGAACACTTGCTTTGTTTACAGCCTCTAAGGTTGGAACCAGAGTCATGACAATTATGTGTTTCACCTGAGCTAGTGCTCTTTCTCTCACTACAGCAGTATGTACTGCTGTCAGTATCTTTTCTGTGGATGCAAATCGCATTTCAGCTTTTGTGTATAAATGAGATTTGTATGCAATAGGTACAGTTTTGCCTTCATTGAAGATTAGGCAAGTATACCCTGATTGACCCGCGACTACATGTATCACCAAATTCATGGTGTTTACACGCGTGTGTAAGTGTTTGGAAGGGATCACTGAAATAATATCGACTACCAAAATATCGACTACCCAAAATATCGACGAGAAAATATCTACAACCAAAATATCGAGTTTGTATGTACAAACAGGTAAGTACAAAAATATCGAGTACAAAATATCGTTAACAAAAATATAGTTGTAAAAAATATCGACTTTAATAAAAACAATGTTTAATTACATTAATATAAAAAATTAATTACTAAAATATAATTAACAATACTTAAAATAACTTTTAATAATTAAATAATTAATGAAAGTAAAAAAATAATATTTTTTTAATCATATTTCTTAAAACATATATATATATATAGTAACAAAATTTAATTAAATAATAGCCAATATTATTAACGTACAAATACAAAAGAGTAAAAATTACTATTCCCACTGCAAAGAGTGCAACAGTGGATATATGACGTTACAACGCAACTTTTACAACGCACTACCATTACAACGTAAGTATTGGTAAGTATATAATAATTTTTTTTTATTTAAATTATTTAAAATTATTTAAATATAATTTAATTTAATTTAATTTCATTAAATTAAATTAATGTAAATTTAATTTTACTTTATTTTTACACTGTACCCCTGTACCCCTGTACCCCAAAACTGACCCTGAACCCTAAAAAAAACCTTTACCCAAAAACTAAAAACTGACCCTGAACCCTAAAAATACCCCTTTACCCAAAAACTAAAAACTGACCCTGAACCCTAAAAATACCCCTTTACCCAAAAACTAAAAACTGACCCTGAACCCTAAAAATACCCCTTTACCCAAAAACCCAAAACTGACCCTGAACCCTAAAAATACCCCTTTACCCAAAAACTAAAAACTGACCCTGAACCCTAAAAATACCCCTTTACCCAAAAACTAAAAACTGACCCTGAACCCTAAAAATACCCCTTTACCCAAAAACCCAAAACTGACCCTGAACCCTAAAAATACCCCTTTACCCAAAAACTAAAAACTGACCCTGAACCCTAAAAATACCCCTTTACCCAAAAACTAAAAACTGACCCTGAACCCTAAAAATACCCCTTTACCCAAAAACCCAAAACTGACCCTGAACCCTAAAAATACCCCTTTACCCAAAAACCCAAAACAGACCCTGAACCCTAAAAATACCCCTTTACCCAAAAACTAAAAACTGACCCTGAACCCTAAAAATACCCCTTTACCCAAAAACTAAAAACTGACCCTGAACCCTAAAAATACCCCTTTACCCAAAAACTAAAAACTGACCCTGAACCCTAAAAATACCCCTTTACCCAAAAACTAAAAACTGACCCTGAACCCTAAAAATACCCCTTTAATTTAACATAATTAGCAATTAATCAATTAAATTAAATTAATTACCAATTACATTTTAATTAATTAACAAATATTATTTAATTACCAATTAATTAAATATTACTACCAATTAATACATTTACATATTTAATAAATAAGAATTAAATTACTTCCCACCCTATTCCCCTATAAACCCACAACCCGCTACAGGAAATACATTATTTTAATTTACATAATTAGCAATTAATAAATTAAATTAAATTAATTACCAATTAAATTTTAAATAATTAACATATAATATTTAATTACCAATTAATTAATTATTACTACCAATTAATAAATTTACATATTTAATTTATTATAATTAAATTACTTCCCACCCTATTCCCCTATAAACCCACAACCCGCTACAGAATAAAATTACACAATAATTTAAAAAAAAATCATTAATTAAAAATAATTATAACATAAAATGACACTTTTCACACATATTATGACATAAAAACACTATAAATGATTACATATTATATAAAAAACGATATTTTTTACTTTCGATATTATTTACAGTCGATATTACTTCACTTACCTTAAAAACGATATTTTGGCTGTCGATATTCTGTCCTGTCGATATTTTCTCCAAACGATATTTAAAACTCGATATTCTGTCCAAACGATATTTTGGAGTCGATATTATGTCTGTGCACCGTTTGGAAGCTATCATGTCAGCTTGTATGGAACGTAGAATTTATATGTGTTTTTGTGTCCAATTTTGTACTGAAAAATCACGACTGATTAGGCCGTAGAAAGGTTTCACCTTTTCTGCGTAATCGTAATTTACAATCTGCCAAAATTTAATAATCCTCAAAATTGGATTGTAAACATTTCAGAGATTTCAGAGGTTGGAGCAGCGCTCATTTTTCTAAAAGAATAGCTACCAGGCTTTTTCCTTCACTTGAGAGCTCATATCCCAAAAATAGGACATTGAAGTTGGCAAATTTAGAAAAATTACATTTGTAGCCCTCAGCAGTGAACCCCAGAATTATGTGGTTCACCCTTTGCAAGTGATCCACTAATTCATCATCCGTCATATAAATATAATCTTCATAGGACAGTGCCTCCTTATCACAATTTTGAAGTAACTCTGACACTCTTGCTAAGAACAACCCGGGTCTATTCTTGTACTCCGAGGCAGTCCAAAAAATTGACATTGAGAGGCCAGGGCCAAAAATGGTTTCAAATATCTGCATTCAGGTGTGATATTTTGGCAACAGAATCCATTTGAGATATCTAGTGTTGTTTTGTATTACTTGGGCACAATAGTATTCATTAATGTGTGCACTGGATGCATTCTGTACTGCAAATGTTTGTGTGCATGTGTTCAAATGCTTGTAGTCTAAAACTAGACAGTATGAATTGTCGGGTTTCATTACCGGAAACAAAGGATTATTCATGGAAGAGGTGTAGGCTTAAATCACACCTTCACACTCAAGTTGATCTAAGATCTCCCTGACTTGTTTCTTTGCATCATGTTTTATTGGGTACTGCCTCTGGGGTGTAGGAGTAGTTTTCACTGGGATATCATGGTGCGGTGACTCATCATTACACCCGACATGATTGCGGCCTAATGCAGGAGTTAGAGCTACTGCCCACTCCTGCGCGTATGTATGTTTTAGTGACTCTGGAACGAGATCAGAGAATTCTGGTAATATTACATCTTCCCCTTTTGGGCAGTCCATAACGAGCTCAGGGGGCCAAACTTTTTCAGCCAACAGAATGTCATCACCATACGTCAGGTTCTTCCAAAAGAGACCTTTTATTTTCCTCGGTATGCCCATCTCCATTTGGAGCGTAATCTCGTGTAAACAATGTTGTACACTTACACCAGATGTTTCCACTGTGATATGTTCATTCAACACTGCTGTCACCAGAAATTCCATCAGATTGTGGAGAGATATTACCCCCTCCATTTAGAGTGTAATCTTGTGTAAACGATGTGGGACACTTACCCTTGCATCAGGGGTTTCCACCGTGATATGTTCATTCAACAATGCTGTCACCAGAAGTTCCATCAGGTTCTGACGAGCTATTGTTACTTCTGCTGCGCTGTCTAGCATTGTCAGAACCCATTCCCCGTTCAATAATCAAGTCCTCAGTATCCTGAGAATTTCTTATTTTAAGTCCAGCTATTTCTTCTTTTTAAATTGAAGTTTAGATTTGGGTTTATCTTCTTGTTTGATAATGTAGTCTGAAGTGCGATGTGTGTCTCTTGACTTAACTCGCTCTTCTGATCTGCGTTTTGACCGTTCTCCCTTTTCGAGTTTTTGGATGAACCCTGAAAGGAACAAGAGGAACGTGTCACAGTATCCTGATACCTGTCAGGCTTTTTAATATTGTCACAGTTTCTTAAAATATATTGTTTATCAGAGGGCTTTGGCTGAGGAGGCCATCCTGTGATCTTGATGCATTCTGCTTATTATTTTTTGATTGTTTGTTATCCCATTTCTTTTTAGAAGAATTGTGTGATTGATTCCATTTATCCTTCTAAGGATTACCCATTATTTGTGGTTTCCCTCGTCTAGCTGCCGAATTATATTTACTAACCAAAGCACAGGTATCTTTGATAATTTTAAGTAGTTCTCGCTCCTGTTGTGTGGAGTGCATTCCCTTAGACATTGGTGTATAGCCACCACTGCTGCCTGCGCTTTTGTATTAGCTAACATAATTGTGGATACTTGGGCAAAATTGCCTATCAGTTTCATCCCCAAGCCCAGGGCAAGTTCTGCCCTGTACTCATTCTGTATTTGTTCCAATACTTCTGGTATGACCGCTATTGAGGGGGTACCATGAGTTCTAGTTTAAACTGCAGCAATAACTGTACCCCAAGTGGTACAATCCTCTATCGGGGAGCTATTCCCATAGGCAAGCAAATTGTCAGCATTCTGTGTTTTTCTTGCGGGTCCATGCGGGCAAATACTGCCTCAAGATGTGCTATTTTCTGTGCTATCCAGAACGTCATTTGCTCACGTTTAGTGGCCATTTTTCTCATAGTCACCTTCAGCATTTGTGGGGTGATTTTTGTTGCAGTACCTGGTGGCTGACCAGCTTGAGTGACCCTTGTAGTTGGAATGGTACATTTTTTGCATTACCGACTGTGTAAGATTTCTGTATTGCTTTATTATTTCTTTGTAAAGTTGACACAAGTCTGCTGCTGGAAATGTATCAATTTCTGGATGCAGAGTGTAAGCAGCTAGGACCGGACAAGTTGCTCTGTCTCTGCTAAGCGGACCGAGTCTCACTTTTTCTTTAGTATTGGGAGGGAGCCTTTAAACCAGTTTATATATTCCTGGTGATTTAACGGGAATTCTATGTCCTCGTATGGATTGCATTTTTCAGGTGTCTCATCTGGAACATAAGTATGAAACAAATGTGTGTGTGCATCTACAGGCGGGAATCCAAGAATAGAATACCTCTGTCCTAAATGCCTTCTGTGCCTCACTCACGAAGGTAACAATCCCACCCAATGCTGGGATTCCATAATCTAGTAATTTCATAGTAAGTGCATGTCTGCAATTTTCTGAAATGTTAAGAGCACCTTCCTGCTCTTCTTCTCCTGCATTTGCAGCGCCATCTTGGACAGACATTGCGAAAAAACTTTTAAAGATATAGAGATAAGGTTTTGCACAGTATGGGGATCTATAATCCTTCAAGCTTGAACAAGCCTACAGCCAATACATAGGATATGACTACTCAGCTGCGGTGGATTTTTCCCTTCCTACTCCCGACATTTCTTGGTAAATGTGAGTAGGGGTCTCTGAAAAAGCATGACTGAACTACTCAGATTTTACCATTAAATAGGAGCCAAACAAATGTTGGCAGCACTGTGTCGTGTAGTTCCTATAAATCTATATAGGATGCGGTCATTTAGACAACATAAACTATTCGATTGGTGTCCAGACTGATTCCAGACACACCCAAAGGATATGTTTGCCTGTAGACAAGCTAGCTCACAATGCCACTCTAAGCCCTCCTACCTTTCCAAGAAGCGAAATGTGTCAGGCAACTATCGAACATGACCATAATCCCACAGCAGTCTTCGAAACAGTACAGTACTTTTCGCTCAGTCTCGCGGGCTCAATTAGTCCCAGAGAGATACATAGAATAAATAGGATATCCAGAAGTTGGTTAAACCCGAATTTGCCTGACAGTATGCTACTGGCTGAAAATCAGCTGACCCGGCTTAAACTGATTATTGCTGAACTTTGACATGTGCACCACTTGGCCACTTGAGGGAGCCAAAGCAGTACAAAACTGAGCTGTACTGAAAGCTGCAATCTGAAAGAAGCAAACAGTGGGGAACAATATGAGTCACACCCATTAAATTCTGGGAGACACATTGGTTGTCAAGGTCTGTGGGCGGGGTCAGGTCCTATTTAATGGGTGTGTGGCTATGTCTGGCCCCACACACCTCATAAAACTGCAGATGGAGAGGACGACGACCGCCATTGCTCCAAAACCCAGCAGGTAAGTTCTGCAAGGGAGCTGTTTTATGAGGAAAGGTGGTGGGGCCTTGTTCTGTGGCGGTGGTGCATTAATTGACCTACACTAACATCACACACCCTCTCCTGTTTGGATTCCATATTGTGTGTGAAGGGGGATTGTCTCCTAAATAATGGCCTCAGAAAAAGTCAATGCTAATGTTGCGGTCCTGGTCCTGGGCACTTGCCTCACTGTAGGCCGTAGATTAGAAAAACAATTTAGAGAGATAATGCAAGGTAAGGGCAGTCTCATGCTTACATAATTAAGCAAGCGCGCTTTCATATTACTCTAGATTTTAGGCTGTTTTGTGGAGTTTGGTGGTAGGTACTTTGATATCTGAAGCTATTGTGTGGCTATCTAGGGTCTTCGCAGGGGGGTGAGTCAGATTTAGGGAGCCATCCTTGTTCCAAGAGACTGTGTACTTGGGGGCCTACATTTGTGGTCCAATTATTGTGGAAACAAACGAGAATCCAAGCTACACATTGGTATTCCTAAGCAGCCGGAGAAGTGTTCTCCTGCCGTGCCAGCATGTTGTGGCCGGTCAGATAGCTCTGCGAGTGGATGAGCATCCTGCATAAATCTTGCTGAAGACACAGCAAATTAGCTCGCAGAGGAAGACTGACCAATCTGGAAATCCTGAGTATTCAAGGCAAATTACTGACATCAGTGACGCACATGATCTACTCTGTCACCATTCCGAGGTCGATACAATTAGTACTATTTAGGTGAGCAACCCTCCATCCTTTAAGTGGTATTAGTATTAATTTCAAGTATTGGAATGAGGATGGGGGTCAAGATGAATATCGATGGTAATATTTACGTCTTTAATCGACGATGCACTCACCTGATGCTATGACACAAGCAAGGAGGCTGCCCGTGCCCCTGAATATAAATTTAGAAGAATCACAGCTAGGGCAGGAGTGCTGCTGGCTCACCCGCATTTCAAGAATGGGCAATGCATTTAATTTTAAAATGTCTGCTCCTGTTCCCTCAGAATGCATTTCCCTCTCTGCTCTCACATAGCCCTTGCCCTACCTGCTCACCAGTTTCTGCTAGTGATCGTAGAAAGTGGTGCAGTGTAAAGGTTGTCCGGTATTGCAGCAAGAGAGTGAGTCGGATTTGCAAGGTGGGTTGCTCTGAATAAAACTTAAAAATGTAGCAAAAAGTGCATTTTAGAACACAATTTCCATGAAAATTTGCTAAAAAGTCATATTTTGTCAAGGAGGACTCCTGATATATTTAACTATCCCTAATTGTCTCCTTTGCTATGTCTCTGGCATCCTAATTTTCAACCCACTTTTAAACTTGACACTACTAGAAAGGTCACACACTGTGATTTTGCAATGCACAGGCAGACCCCCTCTTCCTATCTCTTTTCTCCTTTATAAAGTATTGCTGCTTAGGGATATTGGTAAAAACCAAGAGTCATATAAATAATATTATCAAATTATTATGCTCAGGACCACCATCATTTTGCACCAAGGGACGACTGAACCGGCAGGGTGGAATACATTATTTACATGTCAATAAAAGGCAAATTATGCTACACATTTAGTTTTAGTATTATCAAATAGTCTGCAATAATTTACTTGTGAAAATGACCTCTTATATGCACATGCACAATTTGATCCAGTAAGTGCTGAATTGCACAAATTAGCCCCCATTTTCTAATTGAAAACTTTAACAACCCTAAGTTGCCAGTATTTACCGGGTGTGGTTAATGTCTCACCACCATCCAACCAACGTTTCATACGATGCAAACTTGACTTGAAGGTATGGGAGCGCTTTACATGAGCACCAGTTACATTACTTTATGTACCCAGACTCCAATACTCACCTCCAGTGCCATATTGCAACCTTCTTTGGTGCCCTTTTCCCCTGAGTGTTTGCAGAGGGCAAGCTGCTTTGACCAGGTGTGTGGATACTGTCTTGCCAGCATCGCATGTTGTGCCCCAAGTGTATTTGCTAGCAAACATCACCTCCGTGTCGGCGGCACCTGGATTCCCCAGTGTGTTACCAGGCAGGGCACATCTGTGCGTAATTGCTGTGTTTTATGCGTGTAGCACGTTCAGGGAAATCAATAGTAAGAACAGCTGGTTAGTGGCACTGAGTACATACTGGAAACCATGCCGCCCCAACAGTGCTTAAACAGCAAACTCGAACCAGACAGCCTGCTCCCTCCTCCCCCTCCAATCCCTGAGAGAATTCCCCTTACACTAGCAAATCAGCCCATGCAATTATATATATATATATATATATATATATATATATATTCACTGAAAAAACCATAGGTTATAGACCATATATAGTTAGGAATTAGCATTTAAAAAACCTTATTTTACTCACACAAAACCATTGAAATTCCATATATAGTTAGTTGCACTAACTATATATCGCGCACCCGCAATCCACTGCTGATCATGTCACATATTACATCATTCATGACATGGTCAGTGACATCACTGATGACATCACTGATGACATCTCAAATGACATCACTGATGACATCACAGATGACTACATACAGTGACTGTATAATTCTGTAAAGTTAAAATATGTCTTACATATTGAAGAATGAGTGGATGTATAAGTGTCTTGATGAAGGATTTAGTAGGGGCATGGCTGACTGTATGAGTGACTGATTAAATGTGTCTCACTGAGTGCATGGGTTAGTGACTAAACTGTCTTAATTTGTGCATCATTATGTCTGTTGTTCTGTAAACTGCTGCATGTGTTGATCATTAGCTATATGATTAACTGTATGGGTTATTGATTGGTTGCCCAAGCATTTGTATGGGAGACTGAGTGTGTGTCTGGGTGGCTGGGAGGTGTATGACTCTCTGCATAGATGTGTGAGCAGTTGATTGACTAGATGTATGGGTTCAAAAGTGCATGTGGAAACAGCTGTATGGGCGGTTGACTGTGTGCATGAGTGTATTGGTGAGTGAATGGATATCTCAGTGCTACATGTCAAAGTAAGTACATATGTAAAACACAGTACATGTGAGAGTTGACATATATAAATAACTGTGCATAAGAGCCAGTGAATGTGTGAGTGGCTGTATGGATCATTGTGAACTTGTATCCAGGATTGTATAAGTGAGTAAATATGTTTTAGTATATGTTTGAATAAGTAAGGTGTGTATAACTGTATAGTTGAGGAAATGGAGGTGTGATTGATTCTTTGCATGACTGACTAAGTGTCTGAGTAACTCCATGGATGAGTGACAGTCTATGAGTGTCTGTTTACACTGAGTGTATCTAAGGTTATATTAGAGTCTGAAGAGGTTCATCGTATTATCACATGAATGATGTCATCAGTGATGTGATCAGTAATGTCAAATGAGATGTCATCAGTGATGTCATTTGAGATGTCATCAGTGATGTCATCAGTGATGTCATTTGAGATGTCATCAGTGATGTCATCAGTGATGTCATTTGAGATGTCATCAGTGATGTCATCAGTGATGTCACTGACCATGTCATGAATGATGTAATATGTGACATGATCAGCAGTGGATTGCGGGTGCGCGATATATAGTTAGTGCAACTAACTATATATGGAATTTCAATGGTTTTGTGTGAGTAAAATAAGGTTTTTTAAATGCTAATTCCTAACTATATATGGTCTATAACCTATGGTTTTTTCAGTGAATTTTCAAGGTTTTGTAAATGCTAATTCCTAACTATATATGGTCTATAACCTATGGTTTTTTCAGTGAATTTCAATGGTTTTTTAATAGCAAATATCATAAGCTGTCGAATGTCAAGTACGTGGTAAGTGAAAACATTTTCGTGTTTATGCACACTGATCTGCTTTGAATGGTGCCCCCCCCCCTCATTTCTATTAGGAGTACTCTCTCTTTGCAGATAGTGAAAGGTAGTTAACGCAGGCCTTTGCCCCCGTTGTAATCCGTCGTGCCTGCTTCTCTCTCCATTTGATTGATTGTTATCCAAGTATTTACTGTTTTAGAATTAGTTCTCTTTGGTTCATTCTCTATTTACAAACAAACACAGAGTCGCAATACTCTGTTTAGTCTTTGCAGATAACGAAAAATTGTGTAAAAAAAAAGAAAAGGAATCGAGCAAAATCAGTAGGCCACTAATGGGATCTCTTTTTGACCTCGCTAAAATAGAAACATTAGGAACAACCCCTCATGACAAATACAAAACTAGTGAGATGAACTGAACTCCACACAATGATGGCTGCAAAACAGCTCGGCTCCGCCACCCACCCCGCCCAAAATAACGATAAAGAGCGGCTGCCATGATTGGTTACGGAATGGCCACGACGGAGCTACGAAATTGTGCTGCTCTCATGCTAACCCCAGCTTCAGTCTGAAACATCCAGAAACACTGTAGACTACCAATTCGATCAGTTCCGGTAGCGCCCCAATGTAACCCGGTAGAGAAGAACTAGCCCTCCCCTCTTTGACTGATGGTTCTTGTTGCCTGTCCCTTCTGTTGTCATTTAACAGAACTATTTAGCCTGCTGAAAGGGGTTGTGTTCCGACCGCTGGTTGGTGGAGACATTTTGACTATATTCTGGACCTGCGTTGTCGCGTAATGCGTCATATGACGTGCCGCGTTAGCGCATCCGGAAGTCATCCGGGGCGCGCAGCGCGTAACGTAAGCATAACAAGTCATGTGACTTGTTAATAAAACTTTTCATTGGTTCATTTTACTTTTCTTATTGTAATGATGAAAGGCTTGGTCATATGACCTAAAAATTACGCTTTTCATTACTTCCGAACATTATTTTTTCTTAAATATATGTTATAATGTTCCAGGCTAATGTACTTTCCCGGAAATTTTACAACTGTCCTGCAAGTAAAATATATTCTTTTTTCGAGAAAAAGAGCGTTTCTTATTCCCATGACGGAGCCGTTGAGCAAAAGAGGGTCGACCTGCTGTCTTAGTCGCCGATACGCCTGAATATGAGATTCTTATCGATCACTTTATGTTGCAGGAATAGAAAACACAACAGCCCTTGACCATTTATCTTTACTGCGTTCCTTCGTATTATACCTTTTACCCTTCATGTAATTGGTCTGCTTTATTTCACTTGCCTTTTAATGATTCTAAAACAGTCACTATTATTAAAAACTTTACCAATGTATATACTACTACCATGTTTTCTTTTAAAAACCTTTATTGTGAAAATTTCATTATACAAATACGAGCCTATAACCACGTGGGCCTGCCACGGAGCAAACTGTAATCGTATATGATGAATAGACATTTACACTGTAGAGGAACGTAACGGGCGGGCCATTAGGTTGCAAGAACTAAGGTGTCTAACAGTTACGGAATCGGTGGACGTACATTTTATAATTAAAATACGACAGGGCCAGTTACAATAAAATTATCTAGATATACATTTGCGGGCAAGTACCATGGGTGACGTTAATTCGAACTTTCAACAGTACAGTAATCAATAACACATCAGAACTTAATATCAATAGGGATGTCGAAATATTCAATCAATTCTCGTCCCCGCCCGCCTTGTGCTTCAAAACTGCATACGCATCTCGTGATTTCAAGGTTCTGCAACCAGTACACAACAAGGAGTTACGAGTCCCATTTATTCCGGCGCCATTTTGGGCGAGGACGGGCAGGTCCAGGATATAGTCAAAATGTCTCTACCAACCATCGACTATGATCATGTTCATATGCTGTATTTATTAGAGTAACACTCATCTGTCCACATGAAATTAATTTGCCACAATCTAAACATGTCATTTTAATCTTTCCAAAGTTCTTCTAAATATTTGGGACCGTTTCCCTTGCCTCTGAAGCTCTCAGTGCCACTTCTTTGATGAATGTACTAGCAGGTCAGGGGTTCTCCTCCAAATCTCTCTTTTATGCAGCACTATAATTAATTGGTGCCACCTCTCCATATGACGATGCATGGTATAGTTACCACAACTATATTTTTTTTCGGTTCCTCTGGAGAGTTCATCGTGGCAGATGAAGCGTGTAACGTACCGGGCATTTACCTTTTTTTGCATGTACAGGAAAGGAAAAAAAAATCGAGCGTCCGAGTTCTAAGGTGTCCCAGGGCCATTTTAGTGGACCAGGCCCAAATCCAAAGAACAGGCCGCCATTTTGAGAGTCCTCTTGCAGCCGCCTGTCGCTGTAGCATCAAGAGCAGCCGAAACTCAGCTGAATGGCAACTGAAACGGTAAAGGGGCGCCCCACTACAGCAGACGAGCCTCCACCTAGGAAGGCCCATTCACGCCGGCTCCCCCCCACTTCGGGCACCCCACGCCGTTATTCGGAGCAGTATTGTAGGATGGCCACACCAGTGCGGCAACTTGCTAGACATCACCTCGGTGGTAACCGAATCTCAACGCCTTGTGGTGTCTTCTATTCAGAAAACATTGTTATGCTGCCTTCGACCTATTCGCCGCAAGTGCGCACACAACTCAACTGCATAGCTTGCTAGACACCACCTCGGTGCCATCCGGATCTTGGAATGTCAGCGCCTTTTGGTGTCTTCTCTTCAGAAAATATTGTTGCGCTGCCTTTGGCCCCATTCGCACATCAGTCCGCTACTGACACCATCTCACAGGCTAATGGGGCGCCCCACGCCGACTTTCAGCATTGTAGAATGACCACACCAGTACAGCAACTTGCTAGACATCACCTCGGTGCCATCCGGATCTCGACGCCCCACTGCAGATGAAGTGCCTCTCAACTATGAAACCACCACGGTGACATCCGGATCTTGGCGCGTTGTGCTGCCTTCGGCCTATTCGCACATCGGTCCGCTACTGACGCCATCTCACAGGCTAATGGGGCGACCCACGCCGAGTTTCAGCATTGTAGGATGACCACACCAGTACAGCAACTTGCTAGACATCACCTCGGTGCCATCCGAATCTTGGCATCTCAACGCCTAGTGGTATCTTCCATACAAAAAATATTGTTACGCTGCCTTTGGCCCCATTCGCACATCAGTCCGCAACTTAGACATCACCTCGGTGCCATCCGGATCTTGGCATCTCAGCGCCTTGTGGTGTCAGTCAGAAAATATTGTTGCGCTGCCTTTGGCCCCATTCGCACATCAGTCCGCTACTGACACCATCTCACAGGCCAACAGGGCGCCCCACGCCGACTTTTACCATTGTACGATGGCCACACCAGTGCCACAACTTGCTAGACACCACCTCGGTGCCATCCGGATCTTGGCATCTCAGCGCCTTGTGGTGTCTTCAAATCAGAAAATATTGTTGCGCTGCCTTTGGCCCCATTCGCACATCCGTCCGCTACTGACGCCATCTCACAGGCCAACGGGGCGCCCCACGCCGACTTTCAACATTGTAGGATGGCCACAGAAGTGCGACAACTTACTAGACACCACCTCGGTGCCATCCGGATCTTGGCGCGTTGTGCTGCCTTCGGCCTATTCGCACATCGGTCCGCTACTGACGCAAACTCACAGGCCAACTGGGCGCCCCATGCCGACTTTCAGCATTGTAGGATGGCCACACCAGTACACCTTACTAGACACCACCTCGGTGCCATCCGGATCTTGACGCGTAGTGAAGCTGCAGCAGCTGCAAATAAGCTTCAGACAGTGTTACAACCGCTGCTCAGAACTCTCAACTATGACACCACCTCGGTGCCATCCGGATCTTGGCATCTCAGCGCCTTGTGGTGTCAGTCAGAAACTATTGTTGCGCTGCCTTTGGCCCCATTCGCACATCGGTCCGCTACTGACGCAAACTCACAGGCCAACGGGGCGCCCCACGCCGACTTTCAGCATTGTAGGATGGCCACACCAGTGCGGCAACTTGCTACACACCACCTCGGTGCCATCCGGATCTTGGCATCTCAGCGCCTAGTGGTGTCTTCTATTCCGAAAATATTGTTGCACTGCCTTCGGCCCCATTCACACATCGGTCCGCTACTGACGCCATCTCACAGGCCAACGGGGCGCCCCACGCCGACTTTCAGCATTGTAGGATGGCCACACCAGTGCGGCAACTTACTAGACACCACCTCGGTGCCATCCGGATCTTGGCGCGTTGTGCTGCCTTCGGCCTATTCGCACATCGGTCCGCTACTGACGCAAACTCACAGGCCAACGGGGCGCCCCACGCCGACTTTCAGCATTGTTGGATGGCCACACCAGTGCGGCAACTTACTAGACACCACCTCGCTGCCATCCGGATCTTGGCGCGTTGTGCTGCCTTCGGCCTATTCGCACATCGGTCCGCTACTGACGCGAACTCACAGGCCAACGGGGCGCCCCACGCCGACTTTCAGCATTGTAGGATGGCCACACCAGTGCTGCAACTTGCTGGACACCACCTCGGTGCCATCCGGATCTTGGCGCGTTGTATTGCCTTCGGCCTATTCGCACATCGGTCCGCTACTGACGCCGCCTCACGTGCCAACGTATTTTCTCCGCATTTTATACCCTATGCCGCATAACAGGTCATGTGACTTGTTTATAAAACTTTTCATTGGTTCATTTTACTTTTGGTTTCCTAATGATGGAAGGCTTGATCATATGACCTAAAAACAACACTTTTCATTGGATGAAAACTTTTTTTTTTTCCCAAACGATGAAAGCCCCACCTTGTTTCTGGATGTTTCAGACTGAAGCTGGCGTCAGCATGAGAGCACCACCATCTCGTAGCTCCGTCGTGGTCATTCCGCGAGCAATCATGGCAGCCGCTCCCCACCAGAAGCCTGCAGGAGTCGGGGCCCCCAAAACTTTTGATGAATTCTCAAGGCGGAGGGGACGCTTTCGAGAATGGGGTCCAAGACCTAGCAGACAAGCGTCCGATTTCCAAGGTGTCCCAGGGCCATTTCAGTGGACCAGGCCCAAAAAGGAAAGAGCCTGCCGCCATTTTGAGAGTCCTGTGACAGCCGCCTATCGCTGCACCGAAAGAGTGGGCGCAACTCAGCTGAATTGCGGCTTTTGACACAGTGGACCAAAAACGGACGGAATGGCAACTGAAACGGTAAAGGGGCGCCCCACTACAACAGATGACACTCCACCTGGAGAGGCCCGTTCACGCCGCCTCCCCCGGGGCGCCCCACGCCGTTATTCGGAGCAGCATTGTAGGATACCAAAACCAGTGCGGCAACTTACTGGACATCACCTTGGTGCCATCGTTCTGCTGCCTTGGAACTATTCGCACAACAGTTTGCTACTGATGACCCACCCCCCGCGACGCCCCACGCCGTTATTTGCTGGGTGGCAACTTACTAGACATCACTTTCGTGTCATCTAGATTTCGACGCGTTCTGCTGCCTTGGAACTATTCGCACAACAGTTTGCTACTGATGCGACGCCCCACGCCGGAAATCTGGACGTTGTGCTGCGTTGGGACTATTCGCACAGCCGACCGCTACTTCGTTGTTTTTCCCTAAAAATGTTTATATGTTTTTACTATTTTTGTTTTCTTGTATATATTTATAAATTATTAAAGTTTTATAATCTTACTACTTTGTCGGAGTGCTATATATTTTTAATGTGACACATAATTGTAAAAACTTTGATGTACAAAGAGTCATCCCTAGAATCTTCCGCTTCACGCTCGGTCCCCTCCCCAATCACAATACAGGATGGTTTTCAGATAATAGCAACGCTTCTGCTGTGACGGATCTCATCGAGTGTGGGCCTTGATCTACTATAACTCCTTTGAAGAGGGGTGATTCTTTACAGCTGTGGCCATAAACTACATCTGCAGGGCTAGCTGATACCCTAGGACCAGCCTGGACAATCGGACACAGAGGAAAAGGAGTGTCAGAGGGTGCGGTAGTGAATAGGGCGAAAGGGAGGTGTCGGGCGGGCACAGGGTGTGATTCTCAGGGAAGAGCAGCGCAGATGGGGGGAGGTTTATTACCCATGCATAAGACAGAGAGCGGGGGTGACCACTGCCTGGGTGAGATGCTTGCGAGGGTGGGGAGCCATGCTAAGGATCGACAGCGTGCACAGAGTGGGTCTGGTCAAGGCATCTAAAATGGCTGCCGTGCACGACAAAAGTGTGGCATTTGAAAAAAGACAAGATGGCGCAGACAATGTTTTTCAACACTTCCTGATTTCCTTCGAATCGAACGTTAACAGACGTTGGGGCATATTACCAAAGTTAAGCGATATTTATCCCTAACGATGCATTGCAAAGATTTTTTTACCGTCAGAAATTATCGCAGATAAACCTTGCTATTATCAAGGTTTATCGCAAATACGATAAAAAACGACCACAATGCATTAATATCGCTGAAAACTCAGCGATATTCATGCATTACCGAGCTAATGCTCTTAGCCATGTTATCCACCTCCCATTGGATAACATGGCTAAGAACTGCTCAGGGCAGCTGTTACTTTTTGGAGATATTCGCGCTTATCTCGAATATTTCCAAAAGTTGATAATAGGAGATAGCGATGTTAGCGACTGTTTCCAGTCGCTAACATCTTGGCATGCCCACTTTGCATGTCATTAGTGATAAATATCACTCACATGCAAAGTGGGGCCCAAGATGGTCGCTATCTCCTACTAGCCGTCGCTAACTGGTGTTAGCAACAGCTAGGTAATACAGATATAATTTTATCTCCGCGAAGCGGAGCGCTGTTACAGATATATATCTTGTTTTTGAACGTTAATTTCTCAAAATGCACTGAAGCACATATATTGAGACCTAGCAAAGGCACATCGGGCTACCAGTCCCTAATATTTTACCAAGTTTCGTGCAAATCCATTCAGCCGTTCGATTATTATTATTATTTTTTTTTTTTGCCCCGCGGGGCCCTTTTAAAACCTCCACATCAAACCTAGGGGGTCAGCGAGGATCTACTATGCCCCCTTATGGTCATTTGCCCCTTCGCTTTGGCCTCCTCTTGTCTCTCGATCCTACCGAGAGACAAGATGGCGGCCGCTACGGACTGTTTGGAATGTTTACAGACACCGGAGAGCCAATCAGCTTCGCTTTGCAAAGCTCAGTAACGCGAAAAGTACGCGAAGCGGTGCGCTGTTACAGATATATATCTTTTTTTGAACGTTAATTTCTCAAAATCCACTGAAGCACACATATTGAGACCTAGCAAAGGCACATCGGGCTACCAGTCCCTACAATTTTGCCAAGTTTCGTGCAAATCCATTCAGCCGTTCGATTATTATTATTATTTTTTTTTTTTGCCCCGCGGGGCCCTTTTAAAACCTCCACATCAAACCTAGGGGGTCAGCGAGGATCTACTATTCCCCCTTATGGTCATTTGCCCCTTAGCTTTGGCCTCCTCTTGTCTCTCGATCCTACCGAGAGACAAGATGGCGGCCGCTACGGACTGTTTGGAATGTTGACAGACGCCGGAGAACCAATTAGCTTCGCTTCACAAAGCTCTGTTGCGCGAAAAGAACGCGTCCTGGAGCGCTGCCCGGTCTGCTGTTACAGATATATATCTTTTTTTAAACGTTAATTTCTCAAAATCCACTGTAGCACATATATTGAGACCTACAAAAGGCACATCGGGCTACCAGTCCCTACAATTTTGCCAAGTTTCGTGCAAATCCATTCAGCCGTTCGGGCTAAAAGTGAGGCCAACCGCCCTATGGAAAACTCAATGTTAAAAACACGTTTTGGGACCCCCCTTTTTTCTCAGCCCCCCCTTGACGAACCCCCCCCAAATTTTCACGGGCTGCTCAGAAACAAAATGTGCCATTTTCCTGAAAATTTCAGCCAATTCCGTCCACAAACGCCAAAGTTATTAGACATAGAATTTTCAAAAATCCCATAGAGAAAAAATCCTAACTATATATACCTACTGGCGACCGCCAGTAGGTAATATATATATATAAATATATATATATATATATATATCAACATCAAAAAAGCGCCCGCTATGGAGGGGTCCAACAACAGGTAAATTCAGCTTCACATTTATTGAAGGTTTGCCAAATACATTCAGAAGGCAGCTGCCTCAAAAATCTTCCATACGTCCGACGCGTTTCATGCAAGGCATTTCATCAGGGACTTCTGGTGAGTGATCTGCACTGCGGCAAACTCGTTTTAAACACCTTTGATTCATTCAAGTTCCCGCCTCTATGGGTGTCGCCACTTCCGTGGCATTCTGGAGCTTGTAGTGTTTATTTCCTTCCACAGTGGGTAGTAAGCCGCATGCAGTCCATATTCAAATTGTTACCCCCGTGGGTTCAGGCATACAGTCTCCTCTCTGCAATGGCACCTCCCAACCTTCAATACCGCTCCTGTTCCAATACCGCCACACCCGACGGTGTAACAGCTGGTCTGCTCTTGGAGCGGGACTCTCTCCGCGGCCCAGGCGTGGCCACTAAACATCAACATCAAAAAAGCGCCCGCTATGGAGGGGTCCAACAACAGGTAAATTCAGCTTCACATTTATTGAAGGTTTGCCAAATACATTCAGAAGGCAGCTGCCTCAAAAATCTTCCATACGGAGAGAGTCCCGCTGCAAGAGCAGACCAGCTGTTACACCGTCGGGTGTGGCGGTATTGGAACAGTAGCGATATTGAAGGTTGGGAGGTGCCATTGCAGAGAGGAGACTGTATGCCTGAACCCACGGGGGTAACAATTTGAATATGGACTGCATGCGGCTTACTACCCACTGTGGAAGGAAACACTACAAGCTCCAGAATGCCACGGAAGTGGCGACACCCATAGAGGCGGGAACTTGAATGAATCAAAGGTGTTTAAAACGAGTTTGCCGCAGTGCAGATCACTCACCAGAAGTCCCTGATGAAATGCCTTGCATGAAACGCGTCGGACGTATGGAAGATTTTTGAGGCAGCTGCCTTCTGAATGTATTTGGCAAACCTTCAATAAATGTGAAGCTGAATTTACCTGTTGTTGGACCCCTCCATAGCGGGCGCTTTTTTGATGTTGATGTTTAGCGGCCACGACTGGGCCGCGGAGAGAGTCCCGCTGCAAGAGCAGACCAGCTGTTACACCGTCGGGTGTGGCGGTATTGGAACAGGAGCGGTATTGAAGGTTGGGAGGTGCCATTGCAGAGAGGAGACTGTATGCCTGAACCCACGGGGGTAACAATTTGAATATGGACTGCATGCGGCTTACTACCCACTGTGGAAGGAAATTAACACTACAAGCTCCAGAATGCCACGGAAGTGGCGACACCCATAGAGGCGGGAACTTGAATGAATCAAAGGTGTTTAAAACGAGTTTGCCGCAGTGCAGATCACTCACCAGAAGTCCCTGATGAAATGCCTTGCATGAAACGCGTCGGACGTATGGAAGATTTTTGAGGCAGCTGCCTTCTGAATGTATTTGGCAAACCTTCAATAAATGTGAAGCTGAATTTACCTGTTGTTGGACCCCTCCATAGCGGGCGCTTTTTTGATGTTGATGTTTAGCGGCCACGCCTGGGCCGCGGAGAGAGTCCCGCTGCAAGAGCAGACCAGCTGTTACACCGTCTGGTGTGGCGGTATTGGAACAGGAGCGGTATTGAAGGTTGGGAGGTGCCATTGCAGAGAGGAGACTGTATGCCTGAACCCACGGGGGTAACAATTTGAATATGGACTGCATGCGGCTTACTATCCACTGTGGAAGGAAATTAACACTACAAGCTCCAGAATGCCACGGAAGTGGCGACACCCATAGAGGCGGGAACTTGAATGAATCAAAGGTGTTTAAAACGAGTTTGCCGCAGTGCAGATCACTCACCAGAAGTCCCTGATGAAATGCCTTGCATGAAACGCGTCGGACGTATGGAAGATTTTTGAGGCAGCTGCCTTCTGAATGTATTTGGCAAACCTTCAATAAATGTGAAGCTGAATTTACCTGTTGTTGGACCCCTCCATAGCGGGCGTTTTTTTGATGTTGATGTTTAGCGGCCACGCCTGGGCCGCGGAGAGAGTCCCGCTGCAAGAGCAGACCAGCTGTTACACCGTCGGGTGTGGCGGTATTGGAACAGGAGCGGTATTGAAGGTTGGGAGGTGCCATTGCAGAGAGGAGACTGTATGCCTGAACCCACGGGGGTAACAATTTGAATATGGACTGCATGCGGCTTACTACCCACTGTGGAAGGAAATTAACACTACAAGCTCCAGAATGCCACGGAAGTGGCGACACCCATAGAGGCGGGAACTTGAATGAATCAAAGGTGTTTAAAACGAGTTTGCCGCAGTGCAGATCACTCACCAGAAGTCCCTGATGAAATGCCTTGCATGAAACGCGTCGGACGTATGGAAGATTTTTGAGGCAGCTGCCTTCTGAATGTATTTGGCAAACCTTCAATAAATGTGAAGCTGAATATACCTGTTGTTGGACCCCTCCATAGCGGGCGCTTTTTTGATGTTGATGTTTAGCGGCCACGCCTGGGCCGCGGAGAGAGTCCCGCTGCAAGAGCAGACCAGCTGTTACACCGTCGGGTGTGGCGGTATTGGAACAGGAGCGGTATTGAAGGTTGGGAGGTGCCATTGCAGAGAGGAGACTGTATGCCTGAACCCACGGGGGTAACAATTTGAATATGGACTGCATGCGGCTTACTACCCACTGTGGAAGGAAATTAACACTACAAGCTCCAGAATGCCACGGAAGTGGCGACACCCATAGAGGCGGGAACTTGAATGAATCAAAGGTGTTTAAAACGAGTTTGCCGCAGTGCAGATCACTCACCAGAAGTCCCTGATGAAATGCCTTGCATGAAACGCGTCGGACGTATGGAAGATTTTTGAGGCAGCTGCCTTCTGAATGTATTTGGCAAACCTTCAATAAATGTGAAGCTGAATTTACCTGTTGTTGGACCCCTCCATAGCGGGCGCTTTTTTGATGTTGATGTTTAGCGGCCACGCCTGGGCCGCGGAGAGAGTCCCGCTGCAAGAGCAGACCAGCTGTTACACCGTCTGGTGTGGCGGTATTGGAACAGGAGCGGTATTGAAGGTTGGGAGGTGCCATTGCAGAGAGGAGACTGTATGCCTGAACCCACGGGGGTAACAATTTGAATATGGACTGCATGCGGCTTACTATCCACTGTGGAAGGAAATTAACACTACAAGCTCCAGAATGCCACGGAAGTGGCGACACCCATAGAGGCGGGAACTTGAATGAATCAAAGGTGTTTAAAACGAGTTTGCCGCAGTGCAGATCACTCACCAGAAGTCCCTGATGAAATGCCTTGCATGAAACGCGTCGGACGTATGGAAGATTTTTGAGGCAGCTGCCTTCTGAATGTATTTGGCAAACCTTCAATAAATGTGAAGCTGAATTTACCTGTTGTTGGACCCCTCCATAGCGGGCGCTTTTTTGATGTTGATGTTTAGCGGCCACGCCTGGGCCGCGGAGAGAGTCCCGCTGCAAGAGCAGACCAGCTGTTACACCGTCGGGTGTGGCGGTATTGGAACAGGAGCGGTATTGAAGGTTGGGAGGTGCCATTGCAGAGAGGAGACTGTATGCCTGAACCCACGGGGGTAACAATTTGAATATGGACTGCATGCGGCTTACTACCCACTGTGGAAGGAAATTAACACTACAAGCTCCAGAATGCCACGGAAGTGGCGACACCCATAGAGGCGGGAACTTGAATGAATCAAAGGTGTTTAAAACGAGTTTGCCGCAGTGCAGATCACTCACCAGAAGTCCCTGATGAAATGCCTTGCATGAAACGCGTCGGACGTATGGAAGATTTTTGAGGCAGCTGCCTTCTGAATGTATTTGGCAAACCTTCAATAAATGTGAAGCTGAATTTACCTGTTGTTGGACCCCTCCATAGCGGGCGTTTTTTTGATGTTGATGTTTAGCGGCCACGCCTGGGCCGCGGAGAGAGTCCCGCTGCAAGAGCAGACCAGCTGTTACACCGTCGGGTGTGGCGGTATTGGAACAGGAGCGGTATTGAAGGTTGGGAGGTGCCATTGCAGAGAGGAGACTGTATGCCTGAACCCACGGGGGTAACAATTTGAATATGGACTGCATGCGGCTTACTACCCACTGTGGAAGGAAATTAACACTACAAGCTCCAGAATGCCACGGAAGTGGCGACACCCATAGAGGCGGGAACTTGAATGAATCAAAGGTGTTTAAAACGAGTTTGCCGCAGTGCAGATCACTCACCAGAAGTCCCTGATGAAATGCCTTGCATGAAACGCGTCGGACGTATGGAAGATTTTTGAGGCAGCTGCCTTCTGAATGTATTTGGCAAACCTTCAATAAATGTGAAGCTGAATATACCTGTTGTTGGACCCCTCCATAGCGGGCGCTTTTTTGATGTTGATGTTTAGCGGCCACGCCTGGGCCGCGGAGAGAGTCCCGCTGCAAGAGCAGACCAGCTGTTACACCGTCGGGTGTGGCGGTATTGGAACAGGAGCGGTATTGAAGGTTGGGAGGTGCCATTGCAGAGAGGAGACTGTATGCCTGAACCCACGGGGGTAACAATTTGAATATGGACTGCATGCGGCTTACTACCCACTGTGGAAGGAAATTAACACTACAAGCTCCAGAATGCCACGGAAGTGGCGACACCCATAGAGGCGGGAACTTGAATGAATCAAAGGTGTTTAAAACGAGTTTGCCGCAGTGCAGATCACTCACCAGAAGTCCCTGATGAAATGCCTTGCATGAAACGCGTCGGACGTATGGAAGATTTTTGAGGCAGCTGCCTTCTGAATGTATTTGGCAAACCTTCAATAAATGTGAAGCTGAATTTACCTGTTGTTGGACCCCTCCATAGCGGGCGCTTTTTTGATGTTGATGTTTAGCGGCCACGCCTGGGCCGCGGAGAGAGTCCCGCTGCAAGAGCAGACCAGCTGTTACACCGTCGGGTGTGGCGGTATTGGAACAGGAGCGGTATTGAAGGTTGGGAGGTGCCATTGCAGAGAGGAGACTGTATGCCTGAACCCACGGGGGTAACAATTTGAATATGGACTGCATGCGGCTTACTACCCACTGTGGAAGGAAATTAACACTACAAGCTCCAGAATGCCACGGAAGTGGCGACACCCATAGAGGCGGGAACTTGAATGAATCAAAGGTGTTTAAAACGAGTTTGCCGCAGTGCAGATCACTCACCAGAAGTCCCTGATGAAATGCCTTGCATGAAACGCGTCGGACGTATGGAAGATTTTTGAGGCAGCTGCCTTCTGAATGTATTTGGCAAACCTTCAATAAATGTGAAGCTGAATTTACCTGTTGTTGGACCCCTCCATAGCGGGCGCTTTTTTGATGTTGATGTTTAGCGGCCACGACTGGGCCGCGGAGAGAGTCCCGCTGCAAGAGCAGACCAGCTGTTACACCGTCGGGTGTGGCGGTATTGGAACAGGAGCGGTATTGAAGGTTGGGAGGTGCCATTGCAGAGAGGAGACTGTATGCCTGAACCCACGGGGGTAACAATTTGAATATGGACTGCATGCGGCTTACTACCCACTGTGGAAGGAAATTAACACTACAAGCTCCAGAATGCCACGGAAGTGGCGACACCCATAGAGGCGGGAACTTGAATGAATCAAAGGTGTTTAAAACGAGTTTGCCGCAGTGCAGATCACTCACCAGAAGTCCCTGATGAAATGCCTTGCATGAAACGCGTCGGACGTATGGAAGATTTTTGAGGCAGCTGCCTTCTGAATGTATTTGGCAAACCTTCAATAAATGTGAAGCTGAATTTACCTGTTGTTGGACCCCTCCATAGCGGGCGCTTTTTTGATGTTGATGTTTAGCGGCCACGCCTGGGCCGCGGAGAGAGTCCCGCTGCAAGAGCAGACCAGCTGTTACACCGTCTGGTGTGGCGGTATTGGAACAGGAGCGGTATTGAAGGTTGGGAGGTGCCATTGCAGAGAGGAGACTGTATGCCTGAACCCACGGGGGTAACAATTTGAATATGGACTGCATGCGGCTTACTATCCACTGTGGAAGGAAATTAACACTACAAGCTCCAGAATGCCACGGAAGTGGCGACACCCATAGAGGCGGGAACTTGAATGAATCAAAGGTGTTTAAAACGAGTTTGCCGCAGTGCAGATCACTCACCAGAAGTCCCTGATGAAATGCCTTGCATGAAACGCGTCGGACGTATGGAAGATTTTTGAGGCAGCTGCCTTCTGAATGTATTTGGCAAACCTTCAATAAATGTGAAGCTGAATTTACCTGTTGTTGGACCCCTCCATAGCGGGCGCTTTTTTGATGTTGATGTTTAGCGGCCACGCCTGGGCCGCGGAGAGAGTCCCGCTGCAAGAGCAGACCAGCTGTTACACCGTCGGGTGTGGCGGTATTGGAACAGGAGCGGTATTGAAGGTTGGAAGGTGCCATTGCAGAGAGGAGACTGTATGCCTGAACCCACGGGGGTAACAATTTGAATATGGACTGCATGCGGCTTACTACCCACTGTGGAAGGAAATTAACACTACAAGCTCCAGAATGCCACGGAAGTGGCGACACCCATAGAGGCGGGAACTTGAATGAATCAAAGGTGTTTAAAACGAGTTTGCCGCAGTGCAGATCACTCACCAGAAGTCCCTGATGAAATGCCTTGCATGAAACGCGTCGGACGTATGGAAGATTTTTGAGGCAGCTGCCTTCTGAATGTATTTGGCAAACCTTCAATAAATGTGAAGCTGAATATACCTGTTGTTGGACCCCTCCATAGCGGGCGCTTTTTTGATGTTGATGTTTAGCGGCCACGCCTGGGCCGCGGAGAGAGTCCCGCTGCAAGAGCAGACCAGCTGTTACACCGTCGGGTGTGGCGGTATTGGAACAGGAGCGGTATTGAAGGTTGGGAGGTGCCATTGCAGAGAGGAGACTGTATGCCTGAACCCACGGGGGTAACAATTTGAATATGGACTGCATGCGGCTTACTACCCACTGTGGAAGGAAATTAACACTACAAGCTCCAGAATGCCACGGAAGTGGCGACACCCATAGAGGCGGGAACTTGAATGAATCAAAGGTGTTTAAAACGAGTTTGCCGCAGTGCAGATCACTCACCAGAAGTCCCTGATGAAATGCCTTGCATGAAACGCGTCGGACGTATGGAAGATTTTTGAGGCAGCTGCCTTCTGAATGTATTTGGCAAACCTTCAATAAATGTGAAGCTGAATTTACCTGTTGTTGGACCCCTCCATAGCGGGCGCTTTTTTGATGTTGATGTTTAGCGGCCACGCCTGGGCCGCGGAGAGAGTCCCGCTGCAAGAGCAGACCAGCTGTTACACCGTCGGGTGTGGCGGTATTGGAACAGGAGCGGTATTGAAGGTTGGGAGGTGCCATTGCAGAGAGGAGACTGTATGCCTGAACCCACGGGGGTAACAATTTGAATATGGACTGCATGCGGCTTACTACCCACTGTGGAAGGAAATTAACACTACAAGCTCCAGAATGCCACGGAAGTGGCGACACCCATAGAGGCGGGAACTTGAATGAATCAAAGGTGTTTAAAACGAGTTTGCCGCAGTGCAGATCACTCACCAGAAGTCCCTGATGAAATGCCTTGCATGAAACGCGTCGGACGTATGGAAGATTTTTGAGGCAGCTGCCTTCTGAATGTATTTGGCAAACCTTCAATAAATGTGAAGCTGAATTTACCTGTTGTTGGACCCCTCCATAGCGGGCGCTTTTTTGATGTTGATGTTTAGCGGCCACGACTGGGCCGCGGAGAGAGTCCCGCTGCAAGAGCAGACCAGCTGTTACACCGTCGGGTGTGGCGGTATTGGAACAGGAGCGGTATTGAAGGTTGGGAGGTGCCATTGCAGAGAGGAGACTGTATGCCTGAACCCACGGGGGTAACAATTTGAATATGGACTGCATGCGGCTTACTACCCACTGTGGAAGGAAATTAACACTACAAGCTCCAGAATGCCACGGAAGTGGCGACACCCATAGAGGCGGGAACTTGAATGAATCAAAGGTGTTTAAAACGAGTTTGCCGCAGTGCAGATCACTCACCAGAAGTCCCTGATGAAATGCCTTGCATGAAACGCGTCGGACGTATGGAAGATTTTTGAGGCAGCTGCCTTCTGAATGTATTTGGCAAACCTTCAATAAATGTGAAGCTGAATTTACCTGTTGTTGGACCCCTCCATAGCGGGCGCTTTTTTGATGTTGATGTTTAGCGGCCACGCCTGGGCCGCGGAGAGAGTCCCGCTGCAAGAGCAGACCAGCTGTTACACCGTCTGGTGTGGCGGTATTGGAACAGGAGCGGTATTGAAGGTTGGGAGGTGCCATTGCAGAGAGGAGACTGTATGCCTGAACCCACGGGGGTAACAATTTGAATATGGACTGCATGCGGCTTACTATCCACTGTGGAAGGAAATTAACACTACAAGCTCCAGAATGCCACGGAAGTGGCGACACCCATAGAGGCGGGAACTTGAATGAATCAAAGGTGTTTAAAACGAGTTTGCCGCAGTGCAGATCACTCACCAGAAGTCCCTGATGAAATGCCTTGCATGAAACGCGTCGGACGTATGGAAGATTTTTGAGGCAGCTGCCTTCTGAATGTATTTGGCAAACCTTCAATAAATGTGAAGCTGAATTTACCTGTTGTTGGACCCCTCCATAGCGGGCGCTTTTTTGATGTTGATGTTTAGCGGCCACGCCTGGGCCGCGGAGAGAGTCCCGCTGCAAGAGCAGACCAGCTGTTACACCGTCGGGTGTGGCGGTATTGGAACAGGAGCGGTATTGAAGGTTGGAAGGTGCCATTGCAGAGAGGAGACTGTATGCCTGAACCCACGGGGGTAACAATTTGAATATGGACTGCATGCGGCTTACTACCCACTGTGGAAGGAAATTAACACTACAAGCTCCAGAATGCCACGGAAGTGGCGACACCCATAGAGGCGGGAACTTGAATGAATCAAAGGTGTTTAAAACGAGTTTGCCGCAGTGCAGATCACTCACCAGAAGTCCCTGATGAAATGCCTTGCATGAAACGCGTCGGACGTATGGAAGATTTTTGAGGCAGCTGCCTTCTGAATGTATTTGGCAAACCTTCAATAAATGTGAAGCTGAATTTACCTGTTGTTGGACCCCTCCATAGCGGGCGTTTTTTTGATGTTGATGTTTAGCGGCCACGCCTGGGCCGCGGAGAGAGTCCCGCTGCAAGAGCAGACCAGCTGTTACACCGTCGGCTGTGGCGGTATTGGAACAGGAGCGGTATTGAAGGTTGGGAGGTGCCATTGCAGAGAGGAGACTGTATGCCTGAACCCACGGGGGTAACAATTTGAATATGGACTGCATGCGGCTTACTACCCACTGTGGAAGGAAATTAACACTACAAGCTCCAGAATGCCACGGAAGTGGCGACACCCATAGAGGCGGGAACTTGAATGAATCAAAGGTGTTTAAAACGAGTTTGCCGCAGTGCAGATCACTCACCAGAAGTCCCTGATGAAATGCCTTGCATGAAACGCGTCGGACGTATGGAAGATTTTTGAGGCAGCTGCCTTCTGAATGTATTTGGCAAACCTTCAATAAATGTGAAGCTGAATATACCTGTTGTTGGACCCCTCCATAGCGGGCGCTTTTTTGATGTTGATGTTTAGCGGCCACGCCTGGGCCGCGGAGAGAGTCCCGCTGCAAGAGCAGACCAGCTGTTACACCGTCGGGTGTGGCGGTATTGGAACAGGAGCGGTATTGAAGGTTGGGAGGTGCCATTGCAGAGAGGAGACTGTATGCCTGAACCCACGGGGGTAACAATTTGAATATGGACTGCATGCGGCTTACTACCCACTGTGGAAGGAAATTAACACTACAAGCTCCAGAATGCCACGGAAGTGGCGACACCCATAGAGGCGGGAACTTGAATGAATCAAAGGTGTTTAAAACGAGTTTGCCGCAGTGCAGATCACTCACCAGAAGTCCCTGATGAAATGCCTTGCATGAAACGCGTCGGACGTATGGAAGATTTTTGAGGCAGCTGCCTTCTGAATGTATTTGGCAAACCTTCAATAAATGTGAAGCTGAATTTACCTGTTGTTGGACCCCTCCATAGCGGGCGCTTTTTTGATGTTGATGTTTAGCGGCCACGCCTGGGCCGCGGAGAGAGTCCCGCTGCAAGAGCAGACCAGCTGTTACACCGTCTGGTGTGGCGGTATTGGAACAGGAGCGGTATTGAAGGTTGGGAGGTGCCATTGCAGAGAGGAGACTGTATGCCTGAACCCACGGGGGTAACAATTTGAATATGGACTGCATGCGGCTTACTATCCACTGTGGAAGGAAATTAACACTACAAGCTCCAGAATGCCACGGAAGTGGCGACACCCATAGAGGCGGGAACTTGAATGAATCAAAGGTGTTTAAAACGAGTTTGCCGCAGTGCAGATCACTCACCAGAAGTCCCTGATGAAATGCCTTGCATGAAACGCGTCGGACGTATGGAAGATTTTTGAGGCAGCTGCCTTCTGAATGTATTTGGCAAACCTTCAATAAATGTGAAGCTGAATTTACCTGTTGTTGGACCCCTCCATAGCGGGCGCTTTTTTGATGTTGATGTTTAGCGGCCACGCCTGGGCCGCGGAGAGAGTCCCGCTGCAAGAGCAGACCAGCTGTTACACCGTCGGGTGTGGCGGTATTGGAACAGGAGCGGTATTGAAGGTTGGGAGGTGCCATTGCAGAGAGGAGACTGTATGCCTGAACCCACGGGGGTAACAATTTGAATATGGACTGCATGCGGCTTACTACCCACTGTGGAAGGAAATTAACACTACAAGCTCCAGAATGCCACGGAAGTGGCGACACCCATAGAGGCGGGAACTTGAATGAATCAAAGGTGTTTAAAACGAGTTTGCCGCAGTGCAGATCACTCACCAGAAGTCCCTGATGAAATGCCTTGCATGAAACGCGTCGGACGTATGGAAGATTTTTGAGGCAGCTGCCTTCTGAATGTATTTGGCAAACCTTCAATAAATGTGAAGCTGAATTTACCTGTTGTTGGACCCCTCCATAGCGGGCGTTTTTTTGATGTTGATGTTTAGCGGCCACGCCTGGGCCGCGGAGAGAGTCCCGCTGCAAGAGCAGACCAGCTGTTACACCGTCGGGTGTGGCGGTATTGGAACAGGAGCGGTATTGAAGGTTGGGAGGTGCCATTGCAGAGAGGAGACTGTATGCCTGAACCCACGGGGGTAACAATTTGAATATGGACTGCATGCGGCTTACTACCCACTGTGGAAGGAAATTAACACTACAAGCTCCAGAATGCCACGGAAGTGGCGACACCCATAGAGGCGGGAACTTGAATGAATCAAAGGTGTTTAAAACGAGTTTGCCGCAGTGCAGATCACTCACCAGAAGTCCCTGATGAAATGCCTTGCATGAAACGCGTCGGACGTATGGAAGATTTTTGAGGCAGCTGCCTTCTGAATGTATTTGGCAAACCTTCAATAAATGTGAAGCTGAATATACCTGTTGTTGGACCCCTCCATAGCGGGCGCTTTTTTGATGTTGATGTTTAGCGGCCACGCCTGGGCCGCGGAGAGAGTCCCGCTGCAAGAGCAGACCAGCTGTTACACCGTCGGGTGTGGCGGTATTGGAACAGGAGCGGTATTGAAGGTTGGGAGGTGCCATTGCAGAGAGGAGACTGTATGCCTGAACCCACGGGGGTAACAATTTGAATATGGACTGCATGCGGCTTACTACCCACTGTGGAAGGAAATTAACACTACAAGCTCCAGAATGCCACGGAAGTGGCGACACCCATAGAGGCGGGAACTTGAATGAATCAAAGGTGTTTAAAACGAGTTTGCCGCAGTGCAGATCACTCACCAGAAGTCCCTGATGAAATGCCTTGCATGAAACGCGTCGGACGTATGGAAGATTTTTGAGGCAGCTGCCTTCTGAATGTATTTGGCAAACCTTCAATAAATGTGAAGCTGAATTTACCTGTTGTTGGACCCCTCCATAGCGGGCGCTTTTTTGATGTTGATGTTTAGCGGCCACGCCTGGGCCGCGGAGAGAGTCCCGCTGCAAGAGCAGACCAGCTGTTACACCGTCGGGTGTGGCGGTATTGGAACAGGAGCGGTATTGAAGGTTGGGAGGTGCCATTGCAGAGAGGAGACTGTATGCCTGAACCCACGGGGGTAACAATTTGAATATGGACTGCATGCGGCTTACTACCCACTGTGGAAGGAAATTAACACTACAAGCTCCAGAATGCCACGGAAGTGGCGACACCCATAGAGGCGGGAACTTGAATGAATCAAAGGTGTTTAAAACGAGTTTGCCGCAGTGCAGATCACTCACCAGAAGTCCCTGATGAAATGCCTTGCATGAAACGCGTCGGACGTATGGAAGATTTTTGAGGCAGCTGCCTTCTGAATGTATTTGGCAAACCTTCAATAAATGTGAAGCTGAATGTACCTGTTGTTGGACCCCTCCATAGCGGGCGCTTTTTTGATGTTGATGTTTAGCGGCCACGCCTGGGCCGCGGAGAGAGTCCCGCTGCAAGAGCAGACCAGCTGTTACACCGTCGGGTGTGGCGGTATTGGAACAGGAGCGGTATTGAAGGTTGGGAGGTGCCATTGCAGAGAGGAGACTGTATGCCTGAACCCACGGGGGTAACAATTTGAATATGGACTGCATGCGGCTTACTACCCACTGTGGAAGGAAATTAACACTACAAGCTCCAGAATGCCACGGAAGTGGCGACACCCATAGAGGCGGGAACTTGAATGAATCAAAGGTGTTTAAAACGAGTTTGCCGCAGTGCAGATCACTCACCAGAAGTCCCTGATGAAATGCCTTGCATGAAACGCGTCGGACGTATGGAAGATTTTTGAGGCAGCTGCCTTCTGAATGTATTTGGCAAACCTTCAATAAATGTGAAGCTGAATTTACCTGTTGTTGGACCCCTCCATAGCGGGCGCTTTTTTGATGTTGATGTTTAGCGGCCACGCCTGGGCCGCGGAGAGAGTCCCGCTGCAAGAGCAGACCAGCTGTTACACCGTCGGGTGTGGCGGTATTGGAACAGGAGCGGTATTGAAGGTTGGGAGGTGCCATTGCAGAGAGGAGACTGTATGCCTGAACCCACGGGGGTAACAATTTGAATATGGACTGCATGCGGCTTACTACCCACTGTGGAAGGAAATTAACACTACAAGCTCCAGAATGCCACGGAAGTGGCGACACCCATAGAGGCGGGAACTTGAATGAATCAAAGGTGTTTAAAACGAGTTTGCCGCAGTGCAGATCACTCACCAGAAGTCCCTGATGAAATGCCTTGCATGAAACGCGTCGGACGTATGGAAGATTTTTGAGGCAGCTGCCTTCTGAATGTATTTGGCAAACCTTCAATAAATGTGAAGCTGAATTTACCTGTTGTTGGACCCCTCCATAGCGGGCGCTTTTTTGATGTTGATGTTTAGCGGCCACGCCTGGGCCGCGGAGAGAGTCCCGCTGCAAGAGCAGACCAGCTGTTACACCGTCGGGTGTGGCGGTATTGGAACAGGAGCGGTATTGAAGGTTGGGAGGTGCCATTGCAGAGAGGAGACTGTATGCCTGAACCCACGGGGGTAACAATTTGAATATGGACTGCATGCGGCTTACTACCCACTGTGGAAGGAAATTAACACTACAAGCTCCAGAATGCCACGGAAGTGGCGACACCCATAGAGGCGGGAACTTGAATGAATCAAAGGTGTTTAAAACGAGTTTGCCGCAGTGCAGATTACTCACCAGAAGTCCCTGATGAAATGCCTTGCATGAAACGCGTCGGACGTATGGAAGATTTTTGAGGCAGCTGCCTTCTGAATGTATTTGGCAAACCTTCAATAAATGTGAAGCTGAATTTACCTGTTGTTGGACCCCTCCATAGCGGGCGCTTTTTTGATGTTGATATATATATATATATATATATATATATAAATATATATATATATATATATATATATATATATATATATATATATATATATATATATATATATATATATATATATATATACACAGGTATATATATATATATATATATATATATATATATATATATATATATATATATATATATATATATATAGTAATTGCATTTATATAGCATCTATGACCCCTGACGAGACATTGAATTGGTGTTTGCCAGTTCCTAAAGCCCTCCCCTTCCCAATTTTAAACTTTAGAGTGAACTTGTATGTTTAAAGGTGTAAACTGTAAATGTATAAGGCCCAACACTAGAGCCTGTATAAGACAATAAAGAGCATTAATGATATTTCCAAATTTTATTATCATAATAGCTGAGTATTTAGCATTACATTCAAAGAATAATTTTTGCAATAAAGCATTGGCAAAAGCAAACATCATAATTACCACAGCGAGTATCAGCATTTCCAAGTCCTGAGATAAGATTAGATACCCACCCCAAGACTGACTCCTATGAGCCACTATCCTAACACGTCAGGAAAAACTCTAATACAAGTTATTAGTTAGTATTCAAGGACAGTCTTGAAGAATGATACGATGTGGTTTTCATGTCGAATGCTTGCTACTTGCTAAGCAAAGAAATGTTGAGTAACAGTTCAGGAAGTTATATTTTACTAACTTACCCGTCGCGCGTTGCTACGATCTCCGAAGAAAGGAAATTCAAGGAAACTCGTGATGATAACATTCAATTTAAATTGTGTAATTTTTATTGAAACTTATTCATTTTTTTTTTCAAAACCAGATTTTATTGACATCTCAGAAAAAAGATTGCAGAAATATCTACAGCATTCCAGACACTGGAGAGGCTGTAAGCAAATAATCATGAATCACAGTTGCAGCAATCAGCACAAAAAGCAGGATAAACTAGTGACATTAACTACCCGGATCCCCCCCTCCAATCCCGTAACAACCCCCCACCCGGTTCCCGCCCCCGCCCCGTTCACGATGGTCACCAGGATTTAAACAAAGTAATCTGCATAGAGATGTTAATGCGCTCCCACTCCTGTCCCGGTACTTATAACAGTTGATCCGCCATTGTATCCTGCTGCGGCGACGGCTCTAGCCACAACCCCCTGTATTCTGCCCACCTCTTCCAGATTTTATAGTGTTTTCTGGGGCAGCCACGGGCCTCAAACACAGGGCGTTCTAGTCCCATACAATAGTCCATGCCCCTTTTCCAGACCTCAATCGGGGGAGCCCCAGGGTTTTTCCAGGCACGGGCCACATCCCGCTTGGCAACTGTAAGGCCCAGGAGCAAGAGATGCCTCTTATAGATGTTACCGCCCACTTGCTCCAAGACATGCAGAAGACCCATCTGCGACGTACGCGGGCGCTGCCAGCCCAGAACCTCATCCAAGCAGTCCCAAATACGCTTCCAATATCGTACTATTGCCCCACAGGTCCACACAGTATGCAGGAACGTACCCATTTCCCTACCACACCTCAGACAGTCAGGGGAGGCAATCAAACCGGCCCGCCACAGCCTCTCTCTCGTGTAGTAAGCCCTGTGTAGGTATTTAAATTGGATAAAACGCAGCCGCACGGCGACAGCCGCCTCCCTCGGAGCCGCAAGAGCCTCCCTCCATCCCTCCTCATCTATTTCACCAACGTCTCTCTCCCATTTGGACCGAAGGCCATCTAGGGAGGGCGCACAGTGAGTGACAAGGGATTGGTATACGCATGAGATTTTTTTCTCCGTCAATTCTCCCATGAACAATTTAGCCTCTATGGGACTGAATTCTGGCAGGGAGTCCAACCCCTCCAGGGCGGGGGAGATAGCATGGCGGAACTGCAGGTATTTGAAGAACTGGGTACTCGGCATATCGTACTCATCCCTCAACTCCTGGAAGGATTTAAGGGTCGTGCCCCTCATAACATGTCCCAATGCCGAGATCCCTATCAAGTCCCAGCCGCGAAACCCCGGCAGGGTCGACAAGGCCGGCAGGCCGCCATTCTGCCACAGCGGGGTCTCCCCAGTTAGCCTATTCCACCACCCCATGCGACCAAGTGCCCGACGCCAGACCTGAAAGACAGTCTGTGTAACCACCGGGAGCTTCTTTCTTTTCCCGGCTGAGTATAGTAGCGTATGCAAGGTATCGGGTTCCATTAGATATCTTTCCAGAGCGTACGTCGGATCGCCCCGATCTCCATACCACCATTCGTTAAGTATCACGAGATGGGACGCCTGATAGTAGGAAAGGATGTCCGAAGACGCCAGGCCACCGCAGTATGTAGAGAGGAAGCAGGTGCGAAGGGCCACACGCACCGCCCCCCCAGCCCAGAGGAAACGGCCCAGTGCCGAATCGACTTGGCGAAACCATTGTGGCAAGATAGGATAGGGATGATTCTGCAGTTGGTAGAGCAGACGAGGGAGAGCGACCATCTTGAAGATGGTCGACCGGCCATATAGGTTCAAGGGCATGCGGGACCACGTCTTCATGTCCGATCTGACTCTGTCCCAAACCGGAACAATATTACGCTCCCACGAGACTCCAGGGATGTCAGTCAAAAACACCCCCAGGTACTTAAGGCCTCCTGTCGCCTTTTGAAACTTATTCATTTTAATATGGAAAACATTTCAAAGTGTTGTTTTAATTCTATTTATTTATTCGAATGCTTGTGGATACACGATTTTTTGTTTTTCCGTCTGGTGTGTACATCAGTATTCGAAAGATTATCAGGGCCCTGGGGGGGCCGATATTTAAAAAAATGTTATGGCAGAAACCTTCGCGGGAGTGTACTCAACAACTTCCCAAAGTTTCATGGCGATCCGATGAATGGTGTTTTAATTCTATTTATTTATTTGAGTGCTTTTGGATACACGATTTGTTGTTTTTCCGTCTGGTGCGTACATCAGTATTCGAAAGATTATGAGGGCCCTGGGGGGGGCCGATATTTAAAAAAATGTTATGGCAGAAACCTTCGCAGGAGTGTACTCAACAACTTCCCAAAGTTTCATGGCGATCGGATGAATGGTGTTTTAATTCTATTTATTTATTTGAGTGCTTGTGGATACACGATTTGTTGTTTTTCCGTCTGGTGCGTACATCAGTATTCGAAAGATAATGAGGGCCTTGCGGGCCGATATTTAAAACATTTTTATGGCAGAAACCTTTGCGGGAGTGTACTCAACAACTTCCGAAAGTTTCATGGCGATCGGATGAATGGTGTAGTAATGCATAAAGGACAAACCGACAGACAGACAGAAACCTTTGCGGGAGTGTACTCAACAACTTCCCAAAGTTTCATGGCGATCGGATGAATGGTGTTTTAATTCTATTTATTTATTCGAGTGGTTGTGAATACACGATTTGATGTTTTTCTGTCTGGTGCGTACATCAGTATTCGAAAGATTATGAGGGCGCTGGGGGGGGGCGATATTTAAAAAAAAATTATGGCAGAAACCTTCGCAGGAGTGTACTCGACAACTTCTCAAAGTTTTATTGCGATCGGATGAATGGTGTTTTAATTCTATTTATATATTTGAGTGCTTGTGGATACACGATTATTCCGTCTGGTGCGTACATCAGTATTCGAAAGATTATAGGTGCCCTGTGCGGCCGATATTTTAAAAAAATGTATGCCAGAAACCTTTGCGGGAGTGTACTCAACAACTTCCCAAAGTTTAATGGCGATCGGATGAATGGTGTAGTAATGCATAAAGGACAAACAGACAGACAGACATACTTTCGTTTTTATATATATAGATAATGCGTGAGAGATGGCTTGCATATAAATGTTCCTTCACCAACCATGGCATTTGAAGTCAATGAAGCCTTGTGGTACTCTGCGCAAGTTCTGGATCCCTTCCGTAAAGGGGAATTTTCTCAGGGACTTTGGAAAGTACTGCTTCATTTTTGACCACTTCAATAACTCTGAGGGCTTATGCGCCCAGTTCAACTTATAGGTTGCAGAACCTGTCCCAGAGAGTCGCAATCTTCAGGTGCACTAGTATTGGTATGGAAAGCTATGCCAGTGTGCAGATTTAGCAAATTGTGTACCAGCTGTTTTAGTGTTGTCCATCTCAAGTGCCAATTTTGAGAGGGGCTTTTCCCAGATAAAAGTTTACAAGGGAAGGAAAGAGCAAGCATGCATGACCCAAAATTCACTGAAAAAATATTGTACGGTGTCCTACAATAAGTTTGATTTGTAGAAATCTACATGGACCTCATAAACACAGTAGGTATGCCGTTTATATACCATGCACTATCAGTGCAGAAAGCAAGCAATAAAAGAAAATCGTTCATAAACACCCGAAAACACACTGTTTCCGTTGTGTTTTATGGCGCGAAAATGTGTAACCAATGATAACCACAGTTTTGTGACAGTATTGATATCACTGGAAAACACTGAAAAAACTTCACCATAATTTACCCAAAATAGAAGCTGAAAACAGCAAAGCCTAAGAATAAACAATGGGGACATTTTCAAGAAGTATTTATTGAACCTACGCCATTCTGGTATAAAACATGTTTGCTGCGACAATCATTAGATACAAACAAATATATAAGATTGCGAGCACCAACAGAGTAAATAAGATGTGGAATTCTACATTGGTGCTAAAACAGTGAATATATGCAGCTATATAGACATGGCAGTATTCAGGCGTACTTCTACGATACAAGCCCTATCTAAGTGTATCTAGCATGTATGTGGGTGTAAAGCCAAGAATCCCCCTAGGAAAGAGCCAAATTACCTGATGGGGAGAATGAAGGACCCTGTCTTGGTCTCGAGTTCGACACCCCGCAAGGGATGTCAGACCTCTGCGAGCAGGAATCTCAGTGCCTTGTGTCAGCATGGAAGCTTCTCCTCTGGTTTACCCTGCGAAGATGTGGTTCTTTTATACCCAAAAGATACCTTCATGGGCTCTACCTAGATGTGTATTGGTACTGTGGGCCTTTCGTCCAAGGATGACAATAGCACTGACTTTTATACAGAGTTAATATACAGAAGATGGTAATCTTGCTGTGTGGTACTAAGAATCTTCATGCAGGATAGATGAGGCTAGTTTTCGAAGACCAAAACTTGGGAAAGATTGGCCACCCACTTCTATTGGCCTCAGATGTCCCAAAAAGTGAAGGAGTTTGTAAGCTTATGTGTCACCTGTCAAGCCAGTGGCAAGACAGGAGGACACCCACAGGTCCCCTAATTCCACTACCAGTTGTTGGTGTACCCTTTGAAACAGTAGGAGTAGATACAGTGGGTCCATTTGAACCTCCCACAGCCTCAGGAAAACAGGTCCATACTAGTAGTAGTGGGTCATTCTACTAGGTATCCTGAAGCTATTACCCTTGGGACTACTACAGCCCCTGTGGTGTCTTCACAAGGGTAGGGTTACCACAGGAGGTAGTATCAGAATGAGGTACCAACTTCATCTTTGCCTTCCTAAAAAACATGTGGAATGAGTATGGAGTGATCTACAAGTTCACAACAACTTACCACCTATAAACCAATGGCCTTGTTGAAAAACTTAACAAGACATTGAAAGGTATATAACTGGGAGTCTCTGAAAAGCTCAAAAGGAGACCCTGCCTGTCTTTTTACCTACAGAGACGTACCTCAGAAGGGAGTAGGGTTTTCACCCTTTAAACTTCTGTTTGGCCACCCTGTAAGGGGACCACTCTGTCTTGTGAGGAAAGGATTGGAGCGACCCCATCATGTACCAAAGCAAGATATGGTGGACTCTGTAATAGGTCTTAGTTCCAGGATGGCAGAGTACATGAAGACAGCATCCAAACACCTTGAGGCCAGTCAGGAGCTCCAGAACCTCTGGCATGACCAAAAAGCTTCACTGGTAGAAGGTGATAGGACAGAATATATAAGTTATTAATATTGTTTGTAAAAATAAAGTTGTTTAAAATCTCGATTTTAAATTATAGTTATGAATTGTATTATACATTATTGTTTTATTTAATTATTGTTTATGTTTCTTACTATATTAGTTAAATGTTTAGTTCGACATTTTACTGAATTCAATTTTGTGTGTTTTAGTTCTGTAGCGGGTTTTGGGTTTATATGGCTAAAGGGTGGGAAGTAATTAAATTATAATACATTTATGATTATTGTTTTATAAATATTATTGATTTAGTTGATATTTAATTTATTTTGTGAATTGTATTAGGATTTTTTTTTAGGTAAATGATATGTGGGTTCTGGCATCTATAGGAGTTTGCTATGGCCTCAATGGCAACTGGCCATTTAAAATAGGAAGAGGGGTGTGCCAGGGATGCGTACTGGCCCCCTTCCTGTGTAATTTACAATCTTAACAGTGTAGGCGATATACTGGCAAGCAAATGTGCAGACCTACCTCAGATGGGACATCGGCCTATATCAGCTCTTTTTTATGCTTTTTTATGCCGATGACGCTGTACTAATGGCCCGTACACCTATTGGCCTCCAGCATCTAGTTGACGAGTTTGCCAAGTTCATGTAAAACCTTGGGCTAATAATTAACATTAGCAAAACGTTCGCCATGACTATTGGGAAGAAGGCCACCCGCTGTCGTGACATCTTTATTGAGGGTTCTTAAACTCAGTTCACAGCATCATTTTCATATCTGGGCATTGTGTTTAGTCAATATGGTAATTTGCATGGGGCAATTAAGTCAAGGCTACTCCATTTTGTCAAAACGATAATGGCTCTACTAAATTTTGCTAGACAGCTTGGCATTAAACACCCAAGGAATTAATGACAGTCCTACTCTGGCATTAAAATCTTCGCATGCGCTTAACATCCCTTGGCTTAAATTTGTGCACAGTTTCCTGACAGACCTCGACCATCCAGAATACTTCAGTCTTCAGAAAAGATTTCAATCGGTTCAAATCCTACAAACCCATAGCCCACCCCTCTTGGCCCTCTGTCCCATGTGCCTGCCCACGAAAATACCCATATCCCAAACACTGGGTATCAACGCCTCTCCTCATCCGCTCCCACAGATCCTTTTGAACCCTGAATTCCTACTCCGCCCGACCTCTCTGCCCTCTGCAACGCCTAACTTAGCAATCCCCCTCCTAAAGACCCTTCCCCCCTCACTCCAATATTCCTGTTATCTTAGGAACCAGCAGAATCCCAGAGTCGCTGAGCTCCCCCAGACACCCCCTCAACTCACCAGCATTCAACTTTTCGCTGCCCCTAACACCAACCATAAACCCCTTACCTGCATGCTCGTGAACTGCCGCTCGGCTGTCCATCATGCAACCCAAATCTCAGAAACCATTCTAAACGAGGATGCTGACATCGCCTTCCTTACTGAAACCTGGCTCAAAGACCACTCTACACCCATCCTTGACCTTCTGGCCCCCCCTGACTACTCTATTCTGAGAAAAGACAGGCCTGAAAAAATAGGGGGAGGTCTAGCAATCATTTATAAAGAAGAACTACAACTCTCCCCAATTAATAACACAGACTACACAACCTTTGAATACTTAGGAGCCGAACTTAAAATTAAAAGCTCCCCCCAATACGACTTCATAACATCTACCACCCTCCTGGGGAACCCCTTCCCTGTGCCGAAGAACTATCGGACCTTCTAACTAAATCGCTACTTTACAACTCCAAAAATCTCTTCCTAGGAGAACTCAACCTGCACTGGAATGAACCCGATGACCCTGCAACCAACCTTCTCAATAGCCTTCTTGAGATTAGCGACCTCAAGCAACTTTGCCACTCCCCCACCCACACCAAAGGAGCTATTCTAGACGTCATCATCTCCAACCCTGATTTGACATCCTTATCCAACATCATCCCGATCAATTGGTCTGACCACCATCTCATTCTGTTCTCGATCTCCCCGCCAGCCCCACCTGCCCCTAAAAAAAACAAAAATACTACAACTGTGACCAGAAATCTCAGGCGAATCCCCCCCCGGCGCTTTAGAACATAAACTCCAATCCCAACTCAGCCTCACCCCCCTCTTTAAATGTGAATGAACTCACTGAGCATTTTAACAAAACGGTCTCTGAAACGCCCCTCTGAAAACTAAAACGCAAAAAAAAATTCCCGCTAAATCATGGTTCGCCCTAGACCTGAATAAAGAAAGACGCTCACTGAGACTAGCTGAAAGAACATGGAGACAACATCCTTCTCCATCCCATCTGGCCCTTCTCAGAATTGCAAGATCTTCCTACAAAAAACAAATTTTTCGGAAAAAGCTTTGTTCTTTCGTCTACAACTCCTTCGATCCAAAAATAACAATAATAATAATACGGCATTTTATATAGCGCAAACAGCTACCTCACAAGGAGGTGTCCCGGCGCTTGGAAGAACACAGTTAACCAGGAGGACTGAAGTAATGATGCCTAGCGCGGTTGGGTAAAGAGCCAGGTCTTTAGCAGCCGCTTAAAGCAGATTTCAGAGGGGATTTGCTGAATTGCTGGGGGCAGGGTGTTCCACAGTGTCGCAACATTTGCCGAAAAAGTTCGACCCCCCAGCCGGGCCCTTTTCACTCGTGGGACGGCAAGCCGAACGCGGCAGTTGGAGCGATGCGCGCGGGCCTGGGAGTATCTCGGGAGTCGCGTTTTCAAGTACTTAGGACAGATGCCAAACAGAGATCTAAAGGCCAACGTGAGTGCCTTAAATTTGATTCTGCTGGCAACTGGTAGCCAATGAAGTGACCGAAAATACGGAGAGACTGAGTGCTTAAAAGGAATCCGCATTAACAGTCTCGCAGCCGCATTTTGGACCAGCTGAAGTTTTTGAATTAGGAATTTTGGTAGGCCCAGATAGAGGCCGTTGGCGTAATCCAGCCTAGATGTCACTGTGGCATGGATTACTGTTTTTCTGCAACTTTCTGGTAGAAGTCTCAGAATCTTGCGGAGATTTCTCAGCTTACTCAAGCAGCAACCGACTACTTGTTGGATGTGCGAGGTGAAGGACAGACTGTCATCCCACCGCACTCCCAAATTTTTTGCCGTTAGGCTGGGTGAGGGGGCTTGTCCCATCTCCGCTGGCCACCAAAGCTCTGAGGGTGGCGGGGGGCCTTTACCAAAGAAGATCACTTCCGTTTTATTGGCGTTGAGTTTTAATTTATTCGTATTCATCCAACAGGCCACATCTTGGAGACAGCCCTTGAAACTCGAGAAGGACTCCTGCGACACCTCTGAATACGGAAATACCAATTGGCTGTCATCGGCGTATGAAATTACCTTAACACCCCAATTGGCAATCAGCGTAAAGAGTGGAGCGAGGTAGATGTTGAACAAGAGGGGGCTAAGTGCCGACCCTTGAGGGACGCCACAACTGAGGACTTTGGCGTTGAAGATACAGTCCCGAGAGCCACCTTCTGTGTTCTCTGGGACAGATACGACTGTATCCATCCCAGTGCCTGGTCTCGGATGCCTGTCTCAGCCAGTCGCATCAAGAGTCTAGCATGATCAACCATGTCGAAGGCGGCCGACAGATCCAGGAGTACCAGCATCGCGGAGCTTCCTGAATCCATCGACCACCTTACTGACTCTGCCACCTCAATTAGTGCTGTCTCCGTACTGAAGCCAGGTCGGAAGCCTGATTGCGTCTCATGCAGTATCTTGTTGTCTTCAATGAATTTACTCAGCTGGCGCTGTATTATTTTCTTGAACATTTTTCCCGGTGCTGCTAGCAGAGAGATCGGGCGTAGATGGATGTACGACATTACAACGCATGCTTTTACATCGCATGCTTTTACAACGCATACCATTACAACGCATAATGCTTTTAGGCGCTGGATAGTGAATTGTTTAATTTACTATTCCAACTCCAGTCCCCGTGGATAGTAGGGAAGGTGTTGGATAGTACATTAAACACATTCTCTATCCTAGAGCGCCCCCCAGCGCATTTCGTTGTAATGGTTTGCGTTGTAAAAGTTGCGTCGTAAAGGCACTGCGTGGTAAAAGTTGCGTTGTAAGTGATGTTCCCCGGCGTAGATTGCTAAGGTCTTTTGGATCCCCATTAGGTTTTTTTTTTAGCGAGAGGAGGGTAGCATGTTTCCAAATGTTCGGGAATACACCAGAGACGATGGACGTATTCCAGATCTGTTGTAATGTGGGGGCCACAAAATCAGCTATGGTGCGCCAGAGTTTAGCTGGACATGGGTCGCCAGGTGAGCCTGACTTACAGCGATTTAGTTCTTGCCTGACCGCGCTCAGGGATAACTCCTGAAATTGAGCTAAGATTTCACCAGCCACCTCTTTGATGGCTAGGTCCGTTTTCACCGTTTTTTTCTCAGGCCCGAAGGACTCATAGACTTTTTTAATTTTCTGGTCAAAAAACTCTGTACCACCTTAAAAATCTGTTTACTCAATTGCTCTGCCTGTTGGATTGAATCCACGTAAAACTGTTTTTTTGCCTTTCTAATAGCCTTCTGGAGTTTTTTAGATGCTTTCTTATATCTGTTTTTTTCTAAGGGCCCATAGTGTACCTTCCACAGTCTCTCCAGCCTCTTACAGGCTGCCTTCTCTACTCTAAGGTCCTGCGAGAACCAGGGAGCGGAGGGGGAGTCCCGTTTAGATATAGCACGTGAGGCTGGTGCAATGGAAGATACCATATTCCCGACCCAATCATTGAGTAGCTGTGCGTCCATATTGGCATTTGAGGTGAGAGAGGGGATGTTCTGAGCCAAAAAAGGGCCCATGATATCAGGGACTAGCTTTTTCCATTGTCTCTTCATAAAAGAGCATTTGCTTGAAGCAGGACTATCAGCAGCTATATTTAATTTAAATGGGATCAGTGAGTGGTCTGACCAGACTAACAGTAGAGGTGTCTCCGCCTTCACATCAGTGATATTTGAAAAAATTAGATCAAGCGTGTGACCCGCTCTGTGCGTGGGGCCGTCATTAATTAGTCTCAGCTTAGCTGTATTTAGTGTGGATCTCAACAATTCTGCAGGGGCGCAGTCCGCTTTGTCCATATGAATGTTGAAATCCCCGACCACGATGAATTGAGGGTGGAGGAGGGAGCTGAACAATCGTCTCCAGCAGAGTTGATAAATTGGGATCCTCGCGGCCAGGTGGGCGGTAGATCACTAATCCCGCTAACGATAGCTGAGGACTCACCTGAAAACAAAAGTGTAGCCCCTCAATTCCCTGGATCAAGGTAGGTGCCGAGGATGTTAGTGTAAGCTGTTCTTTGAATATGACAGCGACACCTCCACCTCTTTTTGTGCCTATGTGATTCGAGAAGCATATTTTATATCCCAGGGGTACTGCCAGCGCGATGGCGGTAACACTATCCTCATTGATCCATGTTTCTGTTGGAAACAGAGCGTCCCACTTGTGCTCTTCTAGTAGTAGCCAGATATCACCTGTATGTTTGACTAGGGATCTACAGTTCAGGAGGCCAGCTCTAAGGCCTCTGTTCATCGGCGGCTTAAGTTTAGAAAACCTTGCTACTTCTATTGGTGCCAGTGATAATCCACAGGCCCCACATGTCTGGGGAAGAGCGGTAGTCTGAGGATCTATCCCCTGAGTGCAGCCCTCAGAAACAGTATTGAGAGCCCGTAGGTCATCCCTTGACCACACGATTCTATCCTTGCGCGCAGACTCACCGGCAGCATGCCTGGCTCCGGCCGTGGTCTGGTCGCGGACGGGCGCAGACGGGCTTGCCTTAGGCGCGCCTTCGGCGCGCAAACAGTGCGCCCGCTGCGCGCCCGCTGGAAGCACATATTAAATAATAGGCGGGGACGGGGGCGTGGCCTGAGTGGTGGTGGGCGTGGCCTGTGTGTCCCAGGGGTTGGCGGCAACACGAGGAAGTATCCCGTGGCAGCGTTCCAAACCGCTGCGCAGGAGAGCTCAGGGGAGTGAGGTAGGTCTTGTCATAAAATCACAATATTACGCTCAGCAGTAAAATTCTGTCTTAAAATCACAGTATTACACTCAGCAGTAAAATTTTGTCTTAAAATCACAGTATTACACTCAACAGTTTAAAACTCGACAGTTTAAAATAGAGCTAGAGAATTGTTCAACATTATTAGAAACAAAACCGCACCTGCACCCTCTAACCCGGTGGCCTCCATTAACAAATGTGAAGAAATTGCCAACTTCTTCAGTGAAAAATCGGAGAAATTGACTGTGCTTTCCTCGACACTCAACCCTCACCCACCCATCAACACCCCCTGGGCACTACACCCCACCCTCCCCTCCCATTGAACACACCTCTGACTCCTTCACTCCTTCCCCCTTCGTACACCCCTCCCCACTAGCCTTCTGCTTAAAAATAACGCCTCATGTCATAACTTCCACCCCGTTTCTGAACAGGAAGACTTCAACATCCTAGCCAATCTCAAACCATCCTCCCACACTAAAGACCCTCTCCCTTCCGTACTCGTCCTCAAACACATCATTGTTCCCTATTGGACCAGCATCATTGACGCCTCCCTCTCAACAGGGAATCTCCCCATCTCCCTTCAACTCGGACAAATCACACCCATCCCCAAAAACCCCAAAGCTGACCCCAATGACCCTAACAATCTCTGCCCTATCTCCAACCTCCCGCTCCTCTCTAAAGCCCTCGAAAAATGCGCCCTACAACAATTGGACAAACACATTGACACATTCAACCTTCTAGACCCCCTTCAATCGGGCTTCCGCAAAGGTTGCGGCACTGAAACCGCAATGCTTAACATAGTCGACGATATCCACTTAGCCATGGACAAGGGCGAGACCTATCTACTCATCCTCCTCGACCTCTCCGCTGCTTTTGATACAGTCTACCACCCATCCTTACTCAATGCACTCAAAGATCACTTCGGCATCAATGGCACTGTCCTTAACTGTTTCACATCCTACTTCCAACATAGAACCCAACAAATTAAAATTCTAAACTCCCTCTCTAGACCCACTCCTGTCTCCCTAGGTGTCCCTCAAAGATCCATCCTCTCTCCTGCCCTTTTCAACCTCTTTATGGAACCCCTTACCCTTATACTTAAACAAGCTAAAATCAACTATCACTTGTACGCTGACGACACCCAACTGTACTATAAAATAAAATCCCATGCCGATATCCTACACCTTAGCACTGCACTTACCAAGATCCAAACCTGGTTCCAAAACAAACATCTTAAACTTATTTATTTATTTATTTCAGGGTTTGTATAGCGCCAGAATCAACTCCGAGGAGTATCTCTGCGCTTTTATGGAGGCGTCATAAATGTGCAGCGGAGGATGTACAATATTTTTATTAAAACAGAGTGGTTTTTAGCAGTTTCCTAAAAGCCAGGTGATTAGGACATTCTCTTAAAGAGAGGGGGAGATCATTCCAGTATTTTGGTCCAAGGTAAGATAGGGATTTTCCTCCTAGTTTCGCACTCTTAATTCTAGGGATTGCCAAAAGATGATGGGTACTGGACCTCAGAGATCTCGAGGGATGATAAGGAATACGTTTTTCTGCCAAATAGTCAGGGCCAAGGTTAAGTAGTGCTTTATGAATGATACAGCAGGTCTTAAATTTTATCCGCTGGCGAATTGGTAGCCAGAGGAGCTTAAGAAGAAGGGGGCGAGAGGGAGATCTCGATGGCATATTCAGGACCAGGCGCGCCACCGTGTTTTGAATCACCTGCAGTTTATTAATTGATGCTTCATTAGCAGGGAGCAATAAACTATTACAATAGTCTAAGCGGCTCAGTGTCTTCCGTACAGAGTCTAGAAGAAGAGGAAAGACATGTCGCAATAGACCCAGAGTGTGGAAGCAAATTCCAGCTGTCTGCCAACATGTTCTTTAAGAGTGAGGGCCTGATCGAGCCAGACTACCAGATTTTTTACTGAATTTTTAGGAGTGGGAGGTTTACCGAGATTAATGGGCCACCAGTTGGGAGACCATAACCTGGGGGCATCTCCAAAAAGAAGAAGTTCGGTCTTCCCAACATTACACTGTAGAAAATTGTGCCTCATCCATTGTGATATAGCGTTCATACCTGAAGAGAAGGTCTCCTGGATAGCAGGGGTTAATTTGTCAAATGGAAAGAGTAGCTGCGTGTCGTCTGCATAGAATATAGGAATAAACCAAAATTTCCTTAGAACATCTGCCAAGGGAGCCACGTAGATATTGAATAAAGTAGGGCTCAAGCAAGAGCCCTGTGGGACTCCTTGGTAAGTTCAGTGGATGCCGAACGATACGGGCCTAGATTCACTGTCTGAGTACGACCAGATAAAAAACTTGCCAACCAACGGAAGGCAGAATCTCTTAATCCTACTTCTTTCAGCCTTCTGAGTAATATCTGATGGGAGATGGTGTTGAATGCGGCAGAAAGATCTAATAGCACCAGAATCATTGAATGTCCTTTGTCTAGGGTAATTCTGAAGTTATCTGTGACCACTAGCAAAGCTGATTCGGAGCTATACTAAGGCCTAAAACCCGATTGAGAGGGGTCTAGGTTGCCTGACAGTTCGACATGACTGGAGAGGTGTTTGTTGACATGCTTCTCCTGTAATTTACTCAAGAAAGGCAGAAGTGAAATGTGCCGGAGATTGGTCAACTCAGTCAGGGGAACCTTTGTGTTTTTCTGAATAGGCATTATCTGAGCTGCTTTCCATTCAGATGGAACATAACCTTCTTTCAGAGAAAGATTAAAGAGATATACAATCAATGGAGCCAGCTGAGGAATTAGAGTCTTAGCTATTTTTGCAGGGATGATATCACAAGGGGAGCCGGTCTTCACTTGATGCATTAAGGTTTCAAACTCTGTGATCGTGGAAAATTTCTAAGCAGCGTGGAAGAGGGCAATTCTGCTGTATCTAATTCCATAGTTTGCACTAAGGAATTGTTCCCTGAAGAGACAATGTTGTCATAAATGGACAACATTTTTCCCGAGAAGTAGGAAGCGCAAAGTATTTGAGCTGGTTTGTCTATGTTATCGCATACCTTAGGATTTATAAACGACTGGAGGATGTTAAATAAAACCTTTAGCTTATTAACAGCTGAGGTTAGTTGGGTAGAAATATAGTTCTTACGTGTAAGCTTAATAATAGTATGATAATCAGATAGAAAGGTTAACAACTTAACTTTGTCGCTTTCCCCATGGGTAGCGCGCCATTTCCTGTTTTCTTAAACTTAACCCAAACAAAACTGAGAGCATCCTCTTCTCTCCCAAAAACAACTCTCTCCCCATTCAAACATGGATCGATGAACTTAATGCCTTAAACTACTCTCTTTCCCTCGCCGAATCTGTCAAATCTCTCGGCATCACCATCAACAATAAACTCACACTCAACTCCCATGTAAAAAACTCGGCAAAAAGTGCACTTTTCACAATCCGGCATCTCAAAAAAATCAAACCTTTTATCCCATCTGAAGATTTCAAGGTAATTATCCAATCGCTGGTCCTTTCCAAAATCGACTACGGAAATGCCCTTCTCTCTGGTACTCCCAAAATCCACCTTGCCCCCATCAAATCCGTCCTCAACCTCGCAGCTAGACTAACAACAAACTGTAAACGTTTTGACCACATCTCCCCTGCCCTCAAGACCCTCAAATGGCTCCACATCGAAGGTAGATCCTCCTATAAAATTGCTTGTATTACGCACAAAGCCCTCTATCAGAACACTCAAACCTACCTCACAACTAAACTCAAAAAGCGGGCTGTGCCCAAACGCTGAGAAGCACCAACACTCTACTTCTCATACCCGCCTTCTAAAAAAAAACGCCTTCAAATCCCGCTCCTTCTCTGGCAAGGCCCCAATCATCTGGAACGCCCTCCCCAAAGACCTACGATGTAACCCCTCTTATGACAGCTTCAAAAGAAACCTTAAAATTCACTTCACCTTCTCTCCACATTTTGGGGCAATTAAACCCCTATTCTCCTCTCTGAATACACTCCCCCCTTCTTTAGACATCCCCGCCTACCCTTCTCACCCCCCTCCTGACACCCTTCTTACCCCCCCTGCCCCTCACCATACCCTCCCTCTCACTACCATGACCACAAAGCCCTCCTTGGCATACTGTAAAAATACTATGTACAATTTTATTTTTATTTTTTCTTTGGCTCTTTTAGTTGGTTTCCTGTTTATCTTATAGGCACTCTGCTCAATATGTTATCTTAATTATTCCTTTTATTGATGTATGAACATTTGTTTTACTTGTTTCTTCTTCTGTTATTGTGGATTTCTTGTCTATTACCGTTGTTGATGTAAAGCGCTCTGATACCCCCTGGTGAAGCTAGCGCTATATAAAACCCTTCAAATAAGTCTGGTCAGCATCCAAAGAAAAGCCTTGAAACTGAAATGCATTTATTATTGGAGGAAATCAGATTATCTTCTGAAATTTGGAAACCGTCTGTGTTGAGGAATAAAAATTATTCTGACTAGTTACTATAGGCAACCATGTTTAGCCAATGTGTATAATCCGCGCCACAGGTTAGTGTTGACCCATTTTCGGTTGGATATCTTCCACTGTTTAATTAGTTTTCTTACAATTAACAACTAGTCACCTGACCTGGAGAATTGCCCGTGTGATGATACCTCACCACAGAGCACCATGCATACTGTGCTTTTCTGTAGAGAGTTTTCAGGGCTGAGAAAGAAATTATTAAAAACCTTTGTTATTATAGCTGGGTTTTACCCAATGTAGCCCAGCTTTTATTTACCTGCAAATGCTACCAAACTTATACACATGAGTAAGTATTTCACGATTTCTGCTGGCAGTTATTATTTACAGGAAGCAGCTGTAAATATAAATTGAGTGATCATGCAGTTGACGACTGTTTCTATATGTATGTTTTGAAATAGAATAACTTTTTGTGCTCTGTTTTAAACTTGTATTCTGGTTTTTAAACTCTGTTATGGATGTATTTTTGTAGCTTTCATGATTCACTTTTGTGATTTCGAATAAAACTTATTTTAATTTGATTTGTTAATTATTAATAAGAAATTGATAATGAAGTATGTTAATTGTGTAACAAAATGTTTGGTATTTTTGTATGGATTGTGGTGTGATAAGGGTAAAGGGAGGGAAGTAATTTATTTTTAATTTATTAATAATTAGTTGCTAATTAATATCAATTAACTAATTGGTAATGAATTATGTAATTTTTTTTAGATGTGGGATGTGGAGTTTATAGGGGTAAACGGTGGGAAGTGATTTATTTTTTTAATAATTATGAATGACTTCTTAATTATTATTAATTCATTGATAATTAATATTGTTAATTGTTCAATTCATTTTTTTTTCAGTTTGGGTTGTGGGGTTTATAGGGGTAAAAGTGTGGAGTACATTTTTTTCATTTCTTGATTACTTGTGAAACACTAATAAATATTTATTTGAAAATTCATTAATGTGTAATTGTTTTTTTTAGTCACATTTTAGATGTGTGTTGTGTAGGGGTATGGGATAGTAAGTAAATTAATTTTACATTTTATATATTAAATATACTTCAATTTTGTATTCAACATATTTTTAAGGTATTTATTGTTTTTAAATATTTTTGATTTTGGTTATGATATTTTACTTGTTTTTTATGTTTCACTGACTGGAACGAGAGTAGTACGTTTTACCCCTCCTCAATCCAACACTTTCCCTACTGGTGCACTGACTTGAGTGGCCATAGTAAAATGTACCCCTCTGCGATCTAATACGTTTCCTAATATTGCGCTGACTGGAGTTGGAATAATAAACTTTAGCCCACCGCAATCCAATACTTTCCCTGTTGCACTTACTGGAGTGGGAATAGTATATTTTACCCCTCCACAATCTAACACTTTCCCTACTGTTGCACTGACTGGAGTGTGAATATTACATTCTTCCCCTCCATATTCCAACACTGTCCCTACTGTTCCACTGACTGGAGTGGGAATATGAAATTTGTAATCGATTATCAAGGAGAGAGAGGACTGGGCAGCCAGTCCGTATCCCCAGGGAGATTATATGTAATCAAGAATGGACTGGCCTATTGAAAATAAATTACTCAGAACTGTATGTATCGGGGAACAGATTCTATTCCTTCATGAAGCCCTCACCAACCATCCTGGTTGGTGGCATGCTTCATCATCGGGCCCACCCAGTGACACCGAGTGTGTCCCGGGTGTGCTTCAACGCCTGTATTACAGCGGAGCTGCTATATTACTGAGAGTGCAGTGATGGTGAAGTGATAAGTGAACAGGTTAAAAGCTATCCTGTGGTCCCGGTGCCCAATGGGGCTATCTTTAATATCCTCTCCTCTGGTAGCATTAAACACAAGGCTGTGGATGTAGGTGGAGTGGTGATTATGAACTCCTGCATCCAGTGGTAGGTCTACCTGTTTCAGCAAGGCCTTTTATTAACCGCATGCGTGCGGGCGGAATTCCGCCCGTACGCTGGGTTTTTTAAAATCGCACTTTACGTGACGAGCTGGGCTCGTCATGAGCGTGCGAGGAGGCTACCTCATGACGAGCCCAGCTCGTCATCAGCGTCGAAGGGGTTAAACTTACTTTCCTCAGGACCAATAATATGCAATTGATTGCTGTACTAATGGTGAGTACGTGCTTTAAAATGTGTTGCACGTGCTAAGGTGCCATACGTGTGGGAGGGGGGATTCCCTCTCCAAGCATAACTGTACACACAACACGAATAACAAACAGAACATACAGAAAAATGTTTTAGCAAATTTGCCACATAAGACGGAAGAGGCCATGTTACAGTCAGAGAATGCGGGACACTGCTGAAGGAGTGGCGAGTGGTTATGGTCCAACGGTCCGAAGGTAAGTTAATCCGTCTGCCTACCACTGCCCGTCTCACAGATTGCTCGCGGCTGCTTGCGGGCCCTCGTGGAGCTCCTCGGGACTTTGTAAGTGCGGACAGCAGGAACTCAGGTCAGTGACTGATACGACTCTGCAAACAGCACACAAATACCATACAATCAGAGGGGGAACTGTGGTTGTCTAGCTGAGTAATACCGATTTTGCTGGCTCATTTGTTTCGGCCTGCCAGAGCCAAACCTGGTATGGCGCTGTACAATGGTACTAACTCCACTTGTCTGCTGGTCTGCTAATCTGCTCTAAGCGGTGCACCCTAGACCAAGTGAGTCCTGAGAGCCATGAATCATGAGAGTCCACATAATTACAGTCAATAAGCAGAGTCACAAATGGTGTTTATCCACTCCTGTAAATGTGCTTTGTAGTCATGCAGCCAAATTAAGCCAAAATTAAGCAGAGAGACAAATGGTGTTTATCCACTCCTGTAAGCCAAATCAAGTCAGCACACCGCTGATACTACTAACCAGATATGGCGCACAGTGGTGCGGTTGTTCTGTAGTGCGTAGGAGAGCAGGGGGGTGAAGAGACACCTTCTCAGCATCACAAGCCTCGTCGGCCTAATGCTGACCGCCTCCTCGCTTGCTGGAGTAAACGTGGCACTAGCCTGCACCCCAGATATCACCTGCTCTCACCACTTCACAGGATCCCTTGTCCTTGCCTTGTCCGTCCATCTCCGGGATCTTCAATCTTGCAGCCCCTCGTTTGGTTTTGTAGCTCGAGGACGGGAGTTGACAAAATGGCACAGCAGCTTCCGCTAATCTGCTGAGTTTCCGGTTCCTGCAATCTCAGAACGGTTTTAACGAGTAAACTAACTTTAAAAAATGTAAACATATATATATATATATATATATATATATATATATATATATATCCATCCAACTTTTCGCTCAACAAGGAGAGGCCCAAACGGATTTCAAATTCGCGACACTTTATTGATGGAGGTTACTGCGTGCAAGCAGGAAAGCAAGCTTAATTTCTTAATAAAATGTTCAGCCCGACGCGTTTCGTGCTATTCAGCACTTCCTCATGGGCTACGGCTTTGTCTGCAAATGAACTGCGGCAGTTTCAGGCTTCTGATAATGTCCCAAGTCCCGCCCCACTGGGCGTGGCCACACCGTGGCCTCATGGTGTTTGTAGTGCCTCAAAACTCATGTGAGTCGCCGTGTTCCAAGCAAAATGTAAAACTTGTATTTTCCTAGTGGGCGTGTGTTGCTTTCTTAATACCTCATGCCGCACTTAATAACCAGCATCCTGGCACCCGTTCTGAATGCCGTGGCGAATTTCAGTGCCACAGTCAGACCGCAACAGCAGCTGGGCTCTCTCCGCGGCCCAGGCGTGAACGCTTCATATCCATCCAACTTTTCGCCCAACAAGGAGAGGCCCAAAGGGATTTCAAATTCGCCACACTTTATTGTAAAAGTAATTGGAGTCATTGGTGGGTGCCGAGTGTCAGTTGGTGCAGCAGCATTTTCTGTTTGCAGGCTTACACATTAAAATTATTTGTTGGCGATGCCCTCCAGGTGTCTGCTTTTAGGGCACTCAATTGCTCCGTCAGGATCATCCGTACAATCGCCGGGGTCCACATTAGGGCCAGCGAGTCGCTCCTCTGATCATTCTAGTCCCCTCAAGTTACTAAAAACTATCAGGCAAAGGAAAACCCAGGGTCACCTTTTACACCTGAAATCCTATCCCTCTGTAATGTTGATGTTCCACGAAGGGCTTGAGGGGCACAATGGTAAAGGATAATGGCCGGGGAGTGGCCTCCTGTGTAGCTGTTGAGCATGAGGTGGGTGCTTTCCCTGTTCTTTCTGATCTGACTGTGCCACATTTTCCTAAGTTATTCTATCAGAATACTGGGGGAATAACCTCAATACCTCCATTAACACAGTCCACTGATGAGTGTGCTTTACCAGTAGTGGTGGAAGATACGCAGATGGAAATGGATATGCCCTTGGAAAATGTTGAGGCTCGATCTGAAATAAACTTTGCTGAAAAGTTGTGGTCTGAACCTGTAGGGCCGGTATCCTCAGTCTATAATTCTATCACATTTACCTGGGCATCTTTCCCTTAAAATGAATCCCCATATGTCACAGACTGTAGCCTGCAGCCCTGAACCCGGGGATTTGTAGGATTATACCATGCCGGACATAGCCATTCCGTTGGAAAAAAACAAAGCATTGGAGGCAAACTTAAAAACGCAAGTCACCAGGGAGTTGGTTCAACAACTGTTACTGGATACCCATGCTAGTTGCTCCAGTATGCCAACTCTGTACAGTAGCACCTCGGCTAGTGTGTCCCATGTGCATTCATAGAGTTGTCAAATCTGGAAACATCAGAGGCGTTGCTGAATAAAGGGGTACATGATTTTTTGGAAAAACAAAACGTAGCGGATAATAGACTGAGGCAACCTTTAGATACTTTGGGGTCTATTACGATGGCGGGCGGACAAAGTCCTCCTGCCATCGCTTCGGGAAATGGGATTACCCGCTATGTGTGCGGCAGTCCCACATATACAATAATGATGCACCCGCCACAATGGCGGGCGCATCCTGCATTATTTACATTTCTGTAAACGGTGTTGTCAGCAGCACCCGCCGCAATGCAAAAAAGGCATTTGTGCATTTGCATGCGCAACGTGGCAGGCACTGCACGGTGCCTGCCATGTTGTGCATGCAAATGCAGGGGGGTAGCGTAGGTACCCCCCAGGTGCCCCCCCACCCCTCCAACATCCTGGGGGCCGCAACGGGCCCCCAATTGTGAAAACCGCATGCCTTTCTGTGGCGGCGTTGAAGGCTGCTTCCCGCATGTACTGTAATTTTATGCTATGTTATGTTATATAGGTTTATATAGCGTGCGGCTGCCCCAGCCAAGGGGCGTCCCGGCGCTAGCTGTCTATGTCCAAAGGAGGCTGCTGAAGAAGTAGACTGCAGGTGACACAACATAACTAACGGAAAAGGTGAGTTTTTATAGCTTTTCTGAAGGATAAAATATCCTTCATCCCACGAATCTGGGCTGGAAGATCATTCCAGAGCTTTGCTGCCAGGTATCTGAATGAGGGGCTGCCCATCCGACTTAATTTAATGCAAGGTACAGTGGCCAGGTTCTGTCCTTCCGACCGTAGAGTGCGTCGAGGAACTTAAGGTGAGAGGAGTGGACATAACATGGGGGGGAGGCAAGTTTCAGAATTTTAAAAGCAAGGCATACGTTTTTAAAATGAATCCTCTTCTACAGGGAGCCAGTGTAGACTCTTAAGGGTAGTAGTAACAGATTTATGGCGAGGAAGGCCCGTCAGAGCTCTTGCAGCGGCATTTTGGACTCGCTGCAATCTGGCTTTCTCCGCTACGTTAGTTCCTAGCAGCAAGGAGCTAGCATAGTCCAGCCGTGAGAGAATAGCCGATTGTACCACCAGTTGGCGGGTGTAGTGATCAAAATATTTTAAAATGGGCCGTAGGTTTCGTATAATACCAAAGCAGGTGGCCGTGGCTTTTTTTGTATGATAGACAAAGTTCAAGGTAGAGTCCACCCATACTCCTAGGTTTTTTACAACATTTTTGGGTAATATGGATGGCGGTGTCTAGCAGACACCGCCACCATATTCAACCCTTTTCTGCCCAAGCCGACTCGTCGACCGAGCGGAAAATCGGCAGACGGTCTTCCCGTCCGCACGGTACACCCCGCCGTCACAATATGGCGGGGGTAAATAGCATGCAGGCGGTGAATAATGACGGGCGGATCGCTACCGCCATACGGGCGGTGGCGTTCCGCCCGCCATTATAATAGACCCCATAATGTTTTAGAGAGGATTCTCTTGGCAATTTTATCCTTGTTGGGGAAAACCACTTTTAATTCTGATCATTTAATGGATGTAATTTCACCAATTTTATTAAGGGTTTAGAAGCTCAATTCTGTCAATCCCCGTATAAGGAAGCTAGAAAAGGGCATTGAAATAAAATCCCAGGCGTGCCAGACAGCATTATAAAAATTAAATTGAACTGTTACAATATACAATTTATAGATGTTTTTTTTTTATAAATTAATGTTAGTATTTGATATAGGTTTATTTTAATGTTTCAAATTATATTTAAAACTCGATATTTAATACAACTATATCATTGTAAACAATATTTTTTTCCAATATTTTTGGACTTAGCTTTTTAAATATAGGCAGTCGATATTTTTGTATTCTATATTTTTTCCTTGATATTTTTTTGTTCTATTTCTTTTTCCTCGATATTCTGTCAGTGAACCCTGGTAAAAATCCAAGCAGGGCAACAGGTGTGGGTTTTGAGGCCTGTGGCACCAAGGGCCCTCAAGGAGAAATGGAGTGACCCTTACCCTATACTAGAGAAAAAGAGTGAGTTCACCTAATTGGTGGATCTGGGCACTAGCAGGACCCCCAAAAGGGTCATACATGTGAACTGCCTCAAGCTCTATTGTGACAGGGCTGGTGTAACCATGCTGATGGTTACTGCTTAGGATCAGGAGACAGAGAGTGAACCTCTTACTGACCTCTTCTACTGCCCCCAAGATGGGTTAGTAGATGGAGTTGTCTACTCAGACACCCTCTCTGCCCAACAGCATGCTGATTGCAGACAAGTTCCGCAACAGTATGCACAGCTCTTTTACTTGACCCCTGGTCAGACACCCTGGTGTACTCATGACTGGAGACAGCTCGCCCGTCAAAACAAAAAACTATCAAAGCTGAAGCCAACAAGATGCTTGAGTTGGGGGTCATTGAGCCTTCTGAGAGTCCCTGGGCCAGCCCAGTGCCCAAACCTCATCCACAGGGTGGAAAGAGAAGAATGAGATTGTGTGTGGACTAAAGAGGCATCAATGCCGTCACCAAAACAGATGCGCACCCAATCCCCAGAGCTGATGAATTTATAGACAAGTTAGGGGCTGCCAAATTCTTTAGCGCCTTTGACTTAACTACAGGGTAACTGTCAGATTGGCATGGCCCTTGCAGCAAAAGACAAGACAGCATTCTCTTCCAGGGGATACTCATTAATAGTCATAAGCACTGAATTATCTCCGCCCATGAGCGGGAACCTGGAACACATAACAATATACATATATATGTGTAAATATATCAAAAAGTACATAGTACTAAACTAATTATACATGTATAATACCCATAATATGCAGTCCAACATATATACATAGGCTAATAAAGCCAACATTACACATGTTCCGAAGCATGAAAATATGCTGTATATAATGCAATAAACAGGCATGAGCCTAAAATGCATTTCATAACCATGAAAAACTTTTATTTTCATCAAAGAACCTGTTGTAAACAGTTATTAGCCTAAAAGGCTGCATATGAAAAATTGTCTGTGTACAGAAAATCAGACTGGCACCCTGCCTTTAAGGCCCCAGAGAATCTGCACACTTTGCCTTTAAGGCCTCTAGGAGAACTCTGTTCCCATCATGCACCACAGGTGACAGTTAGGTCAGTTCTTTTTTCCGGCTTGTTCTGTGAGGAACCTGGAACTTGAGCTCTGCTCATTTGTAGTATTTTTCTGTCAGAAGTTGGTTTTTTCTTACCTTTTTTTGACAAAAGATTATTTTGGTGGTGTTTTATATCTTGTTCTGCTTAACTGTTGGTGATTTTTTAGTCAGAATGCCACCTTTATTTTACAAATGTCCTTCCTGTGGGAAGAAGATGTCAAAAACGGATCCACATTCTGTTTGTGTGGTGTTTCTTCCAGCTTCTCATAAGGTGGAAGATTGTTATCACTGTCTCAACCTTTCTAGTAGAACTTTAAGAGAAAGGGAGAAAATGAGGTTGCTGGGCCTTCTGGAGAGAGGAAACCGTGGTGAGAAGAATTCCAAGGGCTTATTATCATCTGCTAAGCCATCTTCTTATCCTAAACGTCGAAGATCAGCGTCTCCAGAAGGTAGAACTAAGAAAAAATCGACTCCAGGGAGCGTCGCCATCAAAAAAGGTGCGGTCGACATCGAGATCCAGATCGCCGTCAGCATTGTCGACGTCGAAGATGGCTCCGTCGACGTCGACAACTTCGCCGGTGAGGCAAGGTTCAGCGTCTCGACAGTCGCCGTCGAAATCCTTCTCGACGTCGAGACATCTGGTGTCGATTGCTGTAAAGACGACGTCGGGGGCGCCACGTTCGACGTCGAAGACTCGTGAGAAGTCGACGTCGAGGGAAGAGAGGCGTCCGACGTCGAAGGATGGTGTGTCGACGTCGAAGGATGGTGTGTCGACGTCGAAGGATGGTGTGTCGACGCCGAGGAAAGTGTCGACGTCGAAGGATAGACCAAGACTTACGACGTCGTCGAAGAAGAGGTCGACGTCGAGAGAAAGGACGGCGTCGAAGGATTCGACGTCGAGACCTAAAAAGAGAAGATCAAGGTCTCCATCGCGACATAAGTCGATGTCGAAGTTTGCTTCGGGCTCGAAGCATGGAGTGTCTAGGTCTCCCCCACCTGAACACGGGTCGGCGTCGAGACTATCAAGACCGGCCTCTCGGACCTCAATTAGGTCTTTGTCGAGGTCAGACATCAGTCCAGAACATATGTCTTCTCCGAGAGACCAGCAAGACAACAGGTCTGCGGCGGGGCAAGAGATAGTACACCAGGACTCGTCTGTGGTGGCTCATTCGGGCTCAACCTCAGGGCAGGTGTCGGATGACAGACAATTGGTGCCCAGACAACGGACTCCATCTGGCTCATTGGTTTCTGAGCACAGTGTAGTTTCCAGAGCCTCCAAGTCTTCAACTGGACTGAATATTGTGCAGGTGTCACCTGAGGCTTCACCTGAGCGTGTAGGGCGGCCTATTAACTTGTCACCGAGGTGGCTGGAAAGCCTGAGACATTGGAAGATGCGTCCAGATGCAGGACTGATGGGGATGAGGGCTCCGGTCCCTCAGACGGAGCTGCATAGAAGATCACGCTCGAGGTCCTTAGTGAGAGAGAAATCACGTTCAAGGGAATGAAGAAGGCAGCGATCGGCAACTCCTCAGAGGCGGAGTAGAACTCCTTCACCATCTTCTACGTCATCTAAGTCTTCTTTAAGATCTTCATATAGAGACTATTCTCCCACAATTTCATCTACTCCTCCGTCCAGAGTGTCTCCAGTGGATGATTTGGGCACATTTAATGATGTGTTGTGTCGTGGGGCGAATAAGTTCAAGATCAAGATGGCAGTTCCTCAAATAGCAACGTCAGTCATCTTTGAAACCCTGCATCACAAGACGACTGGTAGGCCTCTTCTGCCGTTAGTGCCCGGGTTGATAGAACCAGCAATGAGAACATTCTTAACTCCGGCCACGGTGGGTTCTGGTCTTTCTAGGTTGCTAAGAAGTACAGGGCTCCAGCAGAAGATCCTTTATTTTTGCGTTCTGACCCTCCTCCAGATTCACTTATTGTGGCGGCAGTCAGAAAAGCACATTCTGCAGCATCTACCTCTTCTGCTCCACCTGAAAAGGATAGTAAGAGTAGGGATTCCTTGGGGAGAAGAATGTGCAACACCTCAGGTTCGGTCATGAGAGTGGCCAGTGTGTCAGCCGTATTGGGCCGCTATGATCGTCTTCTCTGGGACTCAGTGGCTCATTTTGCAGATAAACTTCCTAAGGAGGATCAGAAAGACTTCCTGGAAATAGTGGAAGAAGGAGGATTGGTGGCTAACCAGAGTATAAGTGCGGCTGCTGATGCGGCGGATCTGTCAGCTCATGGTTATGCACATGGTGTTTGTGCTAGACGTACGTCTTGGCTTCGCCTTACGGGGCTAAAGCCAGAGGCTCAGAGGAAAATGGTAAATTTACCTTTTAATGGTTCGACTCTGTTTGGATCTCACGCTGACGACGAAATGTCTAAAATGAAAGTGGAGTTGGACACTCTGAAGGCCGTCGGTCTTGAAAAGAAAAAAGAATTTAGACGTCGAGGTAATTTTCGTCCCTTTGACAAAAGATCTTTTCAGCAGAGAGGCCAACAGACTAATTGGTCCTCGCAAAATCAAGGCCAGAATCAACAGAGGTCGCAATTCCAACAGCGACGACCTGGACGAGGCAGAGGCAATGGAAACAGGCAGCAATCCTCTGCTACCAAGCAGCCTCAAAAACAATGAACGGATGCTTCCTCCACAACCGTGTGCCACTCCGTTTGGAGGAAGTATTGTGTGGTATCTGGACGAGTGGAAGCAAATCACAAAGGACAGATGAGTGCTGAGTATCATTCAGAGCGGGTACCTTTTGAGATTCAAGAAGCCACCGCCTGTCATACGTCCTCTAAAGATGGTTCCGTGGAATATAAAGCGCTTGCAACAGGAAGCGAATGTCCTTCTGAAGAAGAACGCCATAGAACCAGTACCATCTCATCAGAGATGTCAAGGCCTGTACTCTCGATTTTTTCTCGTACAGAAAAAAGGTCCAGCTACGGAGTTCAGACCCATTCTGGATCTGAGACGATTGAACAAATTCATTCAGAAGGAGAAATTTCGAATGCTGGCTCTTCATCAGATCTTCCCTCAATTACACCAAGGGGATTGGATGTGCTCCATCGATCTGAAAGATGCTTACTTTCATATTCCGGTATCCAGAAAACATCGCAAGTTCCTCAGGTTCCAAGTAGGGGCTCATCATTACCAGTACTCAGTACTCCCTTTTGGCCTGAGATCAGCTCCCAGAACATTTTCAAAATGTATGGCGGTAGTTGCGGCTTGTCTTCGAAAGAGACGGATTTTCATATATCCGTACTTAGACGACTGGCTCCTGAAGAGTTCATCCCCATCGCTACTAGAAGAGCATCTAGCGATATGCCTCCAACTCATGTGCAAGTTGGGTCTGCAAGTCAACTACAAGAAGTCCATAATGAATCCCACCCAGAAGATCCACTACCTGGGTGCACAACTGGACACAGAAAAAGAAAACTTGTGTCCTTCGGAGGAGAGATGGTCATCTATCAAGGCGAAGTGCGTGCTTCTCCTCCAGTATGCACGTCCGACAGTTCGGCAAGTATCCTCTCTCCTGGGGTCCATGGCATCGTGCATATTCATTGTGCCAAACGCACGTTTGCAGATGCGTCCTCTGCAGCAGTGTCTGGAAGATCAGTGGAAACAGAGGACGGGATGCTGGGAGGATCGAATTCATCTCCAACAGTCGGCAAGAGATTCCATTCGGTGGTGGATGAAGAAGGCACACTTAATGAAGGGAGTTCCTTTTCATCAGGACCCACCAACGCAGACTCTAATCACAGATGCCTCTCTCCTAGGTTGGGGGGCACATATGGGCCCTCTACAGGTACAAGGGCTATGGTCAGACTTCGAGAAAGGATATCAGATCAATCTACTCGAACTCAGAGCGGTCCATCTTGCTCTCAAGTCCCTGGCTCCATCTCTACAGACTCGGTCCCTCCTGGTGCAAACAGACAATACAACTACCATGTATTACTTAAACAAGCAGGGGGGTACCAGATCCAGGACTCTGTCCATAGAAGCCCAGACCATCTGGCATTGGTTACTTGCACGAGACCGGTCCATAACAGCAGTTCACCTACCAGGGAGTCTCAACTCACAGGCGGACGGCCTCAGCAGAGACTTCGTCGAAGCGCACGACTGGGTTCTCAACTTAGACGTCGCGCACAGCATTTTCCAGGCTTAGGGAACACCAGACATCGATCTGTTCGCAGACGCGGCAAACACAAAATGCCCCGTCTTCGCGTCCAGGTTCTCCCAGAAAGGGTCTCAAGGGAATGCCCTTTTGATAGACTGGTGTCAAAATTTGCTGTACGCTTTCCCACCGACACCGTTGATACCAGCAGTAATCAACGGGATGTACAAGACCAACTCCAGAATGATACTGATTTGCCCGGAGTGGCCACGCCAGTGGTGGTTCCCAGATCTCCTTCAGTTGTCCATCAGGCCACACAGGAGATTGCCTTGTCGCCCGGATCTTCTGTCCAAACAGGAGGGGCGAGTGTTTCACCCCAATCTGCCCTCCCTGCGCTTGGCAGCATGGCTCCTGAAGTCATCCAGTACGGGCATTTACAGCTGAATCCAGAGTGTATGAACATTCTTAAGGAGGCAAAGCAGCCTTCTACAAGACAATCCTACGGATTTAAGTGGAAACGCTTTTACCTTTGGTGTCAGAGTAAAGGTCTTGACCCTATTCACGGTCAAGAACAGGTGATCTTGCCTTATCTTCTTTACCTTGTTGAGTCTGGTTTGCAGTTTAGTTCTATTAAAGTCCATCTTGCTGCAATAACTGCTTATAGAAAATCGCCAACACAGATATCGTTTTTTCGGATGCCTGTGGTGAAGGATTTTCTAGAGGGGTTAAGGATGGTGTTTCCTCCAGTCAGGTCTCCTTCTCCACCTTGGGAGCTTAATGTGGTGTTGACTAAGTTGATGGGTCCACCATTCGAGCCCATACATAAAGCGTCTTTGCAACACTTATCTTGTATTTTTAAAGGTGCAGCTATGCATTTATCTGTTCGCCCGCTTCTAGTGGGTATGAGCTTGCTACTCTATTCAGTGCTTATGACTATTAATGAGTATCCCCTGGAAGAGAAGGATTAGTTACTTACCTGTAATCCTAGTTCTCTTCCAGGGGTATACTCATTAAAGTCATAAGCACCCTCCCGCCTCCCCGGGCGAGCAGTGGCATTGAAGTTTTTTCAATATGTATTGTGAAGTTTTTATGTGCAGATTCCTGCTAAAAGTTTACTGTACCGTACAAAAGAACTGACCTAACTGTCACCTGTGGTGCATGATGGGAACAGAGTTCTCCTAGAGGCCTTAAAGGCAAAGTGTGCAGATTCTCTGGGGCCTTAAAGGCAGGGTGCCAGTCTGATTTTCTGTACAGACAATTTTTCATATGCAGCCTTTTAGGCTAATGACTGTTTACAACAGGTTCTTTGATGAAAATAAAAGTTTTTCATGGTTATGAAATGCATTTTGGGCTCATGCCTGTTTATTGCATTATATACAGCATATTTTCATGCTTCAGAACGTGTGTAATGTTGACTTTATTAGCCTATGTATATATGTTGGGCTGCATATTATGGTTATTATACATGTATATGTGTATAATTAGTTTAGTACTATGTACTTTTTGATATATTTACACATATATATGTATATTGTTATGTGTTCCGGGTTCCCGCTCATGGGCGGAGATAATTTAGTGCTTATGACTTTAATGAGTATACCCCTGGAAGAGAACTAGGATTACAGGTAAGTAACTAATCCTTCTCCACAACTGATAGTTCTCTGTGATGCCTTTGGTCTAAACAATGCTCCTGGTACCTCCCAAAGGTTGGTGAATCAAGTCCTTGCTGGGTTGGAAGGGTTTATTCAGTGCAGCTCATCTTGATCATTTTGCTATGTTTAGCTCTTCCTGGCAGGATCAGCTGATCCATCTGGGGAAGGTTTTACAGGCCCTGCAAGCTAGAGGCCTAACTATCAAGGCATTCAAATTCCTGATAGGGCAAGGAACTGTTGTGTTCTTGGGCCACCTTGCAGATGGAAGCTCATTCAACCCAAAATCCAGACCATTCTGGATTGGGAAGCTCCAACAACCCAGACCCAAGTCATGGCATTCCTTGGCTTGACCGGGTACTATAGGAGGTTTGTGAAGGGATATGGGCTAATTGTGACACCCCTCACTCATCTCCAACAAGATGCCCTAGAATGTATATTAGAATGTTGGTTGCCAAAAGGCTTTTGGCACCATAAAGCGGCAATGTGCTCTGCACCTATTCTCAAGGCTCCAGATTATTATAAAGCAGTTCATTGTGCAGACTGATGACTCTGAGCTAGGGATAGGAGCAGTCCTATCCCAGACAAAAGATGATGAACAAGACCAACCTTTTGCTTTCATAAGCACTCCCCATTGAACAGTGTTGGAGTAAAATTGAGAGGGAGGGCTTTGCTGTTTTTTGGTCCCTAAAGAAGCTGAGGCCATACCTGTTTGGTACTCACTTCCTAGTTCAAACTGACAACAGACCTCTCAGATGGCTAATGCAGATGAAAGGAGAAAACCCAAAACATTTGCGGTGGTCCATATCCCTACAGGAAATGGACTTTACAGTGGAACATAGACCTGGGATTGCCCATGCCAATGCACATCGCCTTTCCAGATTTTTCCAATTAGACTCGCTTGTGTAGGAAAGGGACCCTTTTGCATGATTACCCCCACTTTGTGCCTGATCTCTGATGCAACCAGACTTGATGTGCCCTGGGTTCCTGCCAATTAGGTTCTAATGGCCTGTGTTCTTTCTCAAAACTCTACCTTTGTACCCACAATTGGCACATATCTGGCCACAGGTGTGCCCCTGAGGCCCTGTACCTAAACAACCACACACTGCCATTGAAGGCTGTGTGTTTTAGTGCAGAGAAAAGTGACGAGTCAACATGGCGCACATTCCATGCCTACACTCCACTGCCTAAGGCCAAGGTAAGCCACCCTTCTAGCAGTGTGCAGAAGTCATCAGGTGAGGATACAGTGGTATGAGCCCTGTACCCTTACAGTGTCTAAGTCCATTCTTAGCCATTGTAAGTGTAGTGAGGCCATAAAGAGTGTTTGGTCTGGGAGTTGTTCATTACGAACTCCACAGCTCCATAATGGCTTTACTAAAATCTGGGAACTTTGGTAGCAAATCTTTCTGCACATTAATCCCTTCACTGCTAGGCCTCCCCACCCCTGTGCTAAGTCTTTTTTTGGCTATTTGGGGTAGTTAACGCTTAGGCCCCAATACCTTTTAGACCACATAAGGTATCCACACCAAATTTGCGTCCTTTTCTTCCAACCTCATGGGAATTCTAAAGGTCCCCATGGTTTGTGGATTCCCCTGGATGGGACCCAAAAAGTGGCCATAATACAGCTAATTATTTTTTGGGGGGAACACTGGGAAAAAAAAGTGCTGCAAATGAAACCCTCTGTTTTTTCCCCTGCAAATGGTATCAACAAAGGGTTTGTGGGGCTGAAATCACCATTTTCCCAGCTTTTTTGGCATGGACAGACTTTTGTCAGAAAACGAACATTTTATACGCAGTTTTGGCATTTTACTGGGACATAGCCAATTTATGCTATTTTTGTGTTTTTAACCTACTTCCAGTTAATGGTAGAAATGGGTATGAAATCAATAAAGAATCCTGGAAAGCTAAACATTTTATAAATGTAGACACAATTCTGAATTCAGCAAGGGGTCATTTGTATAGATGCTTCATGGTTTCTTTATAGAAACTAACAGTTGAAAAGTAGGAAGAATTGAAAATGAGTTGAAAAAAAACAGCCATTTGTGCCAACGTTCTAACCTCTAATTATGGCATTTGTTTGAAAGGTATATACCGTTACATTTGTTGGACCTTTCTTTTTGTGGGAATATATAGGACTTGTAGGTTCACCAATAACCTGACGAACGCAGAGCCAATAACTGAACACGGTCTTGCAATGTTTTTTTTTATTCTGTACCGAGTATATAGCAATTCATTTGGGAAAATATATACGGTGAAAAATCGGGATGAAAGACACCTATGTATTTCTGAAATTGGAACACAACATAGAGTTTAGAAACAGTAGCTATTTGCACATTTCTGAAATTGTACCTATAATAGCATGAGAATTATAGGATATTTTTCAAAGTGACTTCTTTATTACACATTGTCTTTCATTTGGAAGGCAGAAATGCATCGAAAGTCAATGGGTAATAACAATTGCTCTACAATCCTGTGTTACCCTAAGTCTCCCGATAAAAATGGTACCTCACCTGTGCGGTTAGTCCAAGTGCCCACGACAGGAAACGGCTCAAAACGCAACGTGGGCACACTTCATATCACAGTGAAAACTGACCCTTTTTTTGCAAGTGCCTCGCCGTAGATTTGTAACCCTAACTCTGCCGGCATCGTGGGAAACATAGCAAACCTATGCATTTCTGAAAACTAGACAACCAGGGGAATCAAGGATTGGGAGACATGTCTGGCCTTCACAAGGTTCTCTTACCCAGAACCCCTTGCAAACCTCAAACTTTGTTAAAAAAAAACACAAAATGTACTCATATTTCTGTGGTGGAAAGTTCTGGAATGTGCGTGGAATAACATAATTCTGCCCACCCGACATTCCCTAAAGTCTTCAGAGAAAAATAGTACCTCACTTGTGTGGGTAGGCCTAGTGCCGGCGACAATAAACGGCCCAAAATGCAACGTGGACACTCCACATTTTTACAGTGAAAACTGACCCTTTATTTGCAAAGTGCCAAGCTGTAAATTTTGAACCCTAGCTCTGCTGGCACCTACGAAAACCTAGCAAACCTAGACATTTTTTGATACTAGACACCCAGGGGAATACAGGATGGGGTGACTTGTCTGGCTTTCACGAGGTTCTGTTACCCAGAATCCCTTGCAAACACCACACTTTGTCAAAAAATAAAATTTTCTTTACATTTCTGTGGTGGAAAGTTCGGGAGTCTGCGTGGATCAACAAATTCCACCCACTCCGCATTCCCCATAGACTTCCGAGAAAAATGGTACCTAACTTGTGTGCGGCCCAAAATACAACGTGGACACACCACATTTTCACAGTGAAAATTGACCCTTTTTTTTAGAATGTAACTAGCTGTAGATTTTGAACCCTTGCCCTGCCGGCACGTAGGGAAACCTAGCAAACCTATACACTTTTAAAACCTAGACACCCTGGGAAATCCAGGATGGGGTAATTTGTTAGGGTATCACCTGTTTCTGTTGCCCACAATCCCTTGCAAACCTCAAACTTTGTAAAAATAAAAACATTTTCCTCACATTTCTGTGGTGGAAAGTTCTGGAATCTGTGTTGATTCACAAAATTCTACCTACCCCGCATTTCCCAAAGGCTTCCCAAAAAAATGGTACCTCACTTGTGTGGGTAGGCCTAGTTCCCGCGACAGGAAACGGCCAAAACGCATAGTGGACACACCACATTTTCACAGGGAAGACTGACCCTTTTTTCAAAGTGCCTAGCTCTGCCAGCACCTAGGGAAACCTAGCAAAGCTATAAATTGTGAAAACTAGACACCCTGGGGAATTTTCTCTCACCAGGGTCTTTGACCCAGAATCCCTTGCAAACCTCAAACTTTAAAAAAAACATTAAAAAAACTTCTTTCACATTTCTGTGGTGGAAAGTTCTGGAATCTGTGTGGATCCACAAATGTCCTACCATCCAGCGTCCTCCCAGGGTTTCTGATAAAAATGGTACCTCACTTGCGTGGGTGGGTCAAGTACCTGTGACAGGCAAGGGCCCAAAACTTATTAGGGAGACATCAAAGGTACCTATCACAAAACCAACTGGCTTTGCAAGGCTGATCACTTGGGTTTTTGGCCCCGGGCTCGGCGGGCATTTTGGGAACCCTACCAAACTCACACATTACTGAAAAATAGACACCCGAGGGAGTGCAGCGAGGTATGGCTTGCGTGGGCCTCCTAAAGTTTTCCTACCCAGAATCCCAGAAAAACAGGTCCCTCCCCTGCAAACCCTGGTAGTTTTATGATAGATAATTTTGAAGACTCCATAGTACGATTTGGGCCATTTCCTGTTGCAGCAACTATGTCTACTGACACAAGTGAGGTCCCACTTTTATCAGGAGACCTGGGGGACCGCTAGGTGGTAGGAAATTGGTGTTAATGTTAATGTTAATTGGGATTTCTATAGCGCATTATCAGCACTGGTCTCTAAGCGCTTGAGAGAATGCCCAACCTTGGTACCATAATAGGAAGTGTGCCCAGGATTGGCCTACCTTGTGGCCCAGGCTTTAATAAACAAAAGAGTTTTTAGTTTTTTCCTAACTGGGAGGAGAGCGGGCTCCTTACGGAGCTCTGCTGGCTTCCTATTCCAGAATTGAGAAATCAAAGAGGAGAAAGCTCTACCCCCCGTGGACAATGTCAAAAAACAGGGGCAGACCACCCAGCCGGCATCAGAGGAGCACAGGGACCGTCCAGAACTATAATTTTCCAAGTGTTCCTTAATATATGCTGGGGCTTTTCACAATGGATCGCTTTGTGGGCAATACATAGCCCTCTAAATCTCGCACTCTGCTTGATCGGAAGCCAATGCAGTTGCTGCAGTAAGGGGGTTGCGTGAGCTCATCTAGGGAGCCTAATCACCAGTCTGGCAGCATCATTCATGACTACCTGTAATCTAGACAAGAGTTTTCCGGGGAGGCCCACATATAGCGAATTCCCATAGTCTAAACGGGAGATAATCAATGCCGACATTGCCATTCGAAGTGCTGTAAAAGAGAGAAGAGGGGCAAGTTTCCGCAGCAATCTCAATAAGGCCACACATGTCCCTACCACGATTGTAATCTGGTGAGACATGGAGAGTTTATCATCAATTTTTATACCCAAACTCTTTACCACTGGGGAGGGTTCAGGGGAGGGGCTCAGATCTGGTGGCCAGAAGAGATCACTCCAAGGATTGACATTCGTGGTGAAAGCCAAAACCTCAGTTTTATCGGGGTTGATTTTGAGGTGGTTGGCTGTCATCCAGTTAACTATAAATTTCAGGACATTCTGCATCCGTACATGTGCCGCAAGGGAGTTGTCAATCTGGATCAGGATTTGGGTGTTGTCCGCTTGGTTAAAGAACCTGGCACTCCATTCCAGCCAATGCTGTCACCAATGGCTGAAGATAAGCCTTAAAAAGAAGGGGGGATAGTGCCGATCCCTGAGGGACACCACACGTTAGCTCGCCTGCCTCAGATACCTGGTCTGCAAGTTGAATACTTTGAGATCGGCCTGACAAAAAGGACGCCAGCCATTAGAGTGCAACCCTGTAGTATGCTTTATGGGCCTCTTTTTGCGTGCATGTGAAGTTAGCATGGCTTTTTAGAAGTTTAAACACCATTTTACCTTTTGCTGCTTTTTGCACACGACACTGCTTTGCTGTTTTTGCAAAGTTAGCTTTCACGATGGTCTATACATTAGAAAAGGTTTGTTTTTCGACATCTCTAGACATACATCGTGCCCCCAGTCTGTACAGTGAGTGCTGAGCCGTCAAGGTTATCATAACATGTGAGCCTGTTTATCAGCGTGTCTGTGTAACTCATTCTAGACACAACAATTTGGCAGCTGCGAGCCAAGCAAGATTCTGGCGCCTTTATCATAGCACACGTGCCATAATTTCACACACTTGGAAGATTCCAGGGATGCAGAGAGATTTGCCGATCCAGATGTAATTTACAGTTACTGAGCGGAATGGGAATGGGGTCCCCCAAAACAAGCTCAAGAGACCTTCTATAGATTATAATACATAGTTCCTATATAGTCAGGGTGTTTAAACTAGGTGCTGTATCACCTGTTTGCACTATCATTATACTATGATTCCTCATTTTGTATTTTATGGAGTTGTAACCATGCTGACCATATTATTTTTAATCATATGTCTGCTTATGTTGACTAAAATACTGTGTTTGAGATCACCTCGTTAAAATAAATAGTTTAACCGCACTGTGTCTTTTTTTTACTCCTGTTATGGACTGGTATGAGAGTATAACCAAAGAGTGTTCTCACTTCCCCCTATTCCTGAGATGATTCTAAGTCGCAAGTTCTAGGTTGTCTAATTATTGGTTATTTTGCTATAGGACGAAGAGCTAATGTGACACTGATTGCTAGCTGGTTGGGGTTTCTAGGTACAGAGGTGAGCATCTGGTACACCACAATTCACTAATGTCCTAGGTCCCTGTGCACAGTTCTGTGTAAAAGCAGAAATCCTTGCAACAACCCCCTGAACTTCCATCTCCCTAATCCAGGACAAAAGAAGGTCATGATTGGCCGTATCAAATGCCGCGGGCAGGTCTAGGAGAACCAGGGCGCCAGGCTTCCTTTTGTCTGCCATAAGTCTTAATTCATCTAGAATAGCCAGCATTACCACTTCTGTGCTGTGGTGCGCCCTGAAGCCAGCCTGTTTTGTGTGGAAAAACTGGTTGCTCTGCAGGTGGTGGGCTAACGTTTTCAGCACATGTTGCTCCAGCACTTTAGCTAAAAAGGAGAGCTAGGAGATAGGTCTACTTTTTTTTAAGTTTGATGTATCAGCCCCAGGTTTTTTCAGTAAGGGTATGACTCTCGCCTCCTTAAAATTGGTTGGAACTTGACTAATGCCAAGGGACCAATTTAATAGGCTGAGGACCTCATTCTCCAATCCCGGGAGTGCCATGCGGAAAACCCTGGGTGGACAAGGGTCCGCTGGTGACCCTGATTTAGTGCGGGCCACTATGACACTTAGTGAGTCGTGGTTTAATCTTGGGACGGGAGAAAGGGGTGCACCCCTTGCGGGAATGCAAGCCACGGGGGTATGGTGGATTGCTGACAGGAGGTCAGTAACTTTTTGTAGAAAGTAGGACTGAAGTTTATTACAGTCTTCCGGGCAGACCGGAGGTTTTTGTACCTGTGGCTGTCTAAGCTCAGTTAAGGTACGAAAGGTCTCCTTCTGCTTATTATTAATAAAGGAGCCTTAGTTCGTAGTATTCTGCCTTCCTGCCAACAATGTCTTATTTATATATGGCAAGCATCCATATCCATACTAATATTATAAAGAGAGAGGCCAAACCTTTGAGGCGGGTAATCTCAGTAACCACAGCACCAATCACAACACACAACGCTGAAAAGGGCAGTTGCAGCAGAAGGACATCGGCTATGCAGACGGCCACCATATAAATTCTTTTTTTTTTTTTATTAACTTTTCAAGAAACATTGGTGATCATCACAATCATACAGTGCAAGACATACAATTGTACCGTAGGACACCATATACATTTAAAAGGTAAAAGAACCGTGCCAGCAAAGTATTCCCTTGTGGGCGTGTCTGCATTGTGCTGTGGGCGTTACCTGGGGGCGTGTGGTACGGCCATCACATCGTGGGCTGTGGGCGTGTGCTGTGGGCGTGACAAACGCTGGGGGCCTGACAAACGCTGGGGGCGTGTGTCCGCCCTTCATGCCATATGAGCCGTACATACAAGCGCCAATTACGTTGCTGCGCCGCATCAAGGGGTACGCTGGGGGCGTGACATGCTGGGAGCGTGTGTCCGGCCTTCATGCCATGTTACCGCAATTGCGCCGCATCAAGGGGCATGCTGGGGGTGTGAGAAACGCTGGGGGCGTGTGCTACGTTCCGCCCTTCATGCCATGTGGGTCGTACATTAATCCGAAGATCATTTGCTGTGGCTGTGTGCAGGGGGCATGACAAACGCGTTCAGCTGGAGGCCTGGTAAGTAACATTACTGCAGCCTCTCCTGCGCGCTGTTACTGAACTCTCTCATTCAACGAAATTAGACGCGCCTGCTACCATCAACCAGGGCTCTAGCCGGACTCAGGCGGCGGATCAGTACACTAATTTCAAGCACCTGATAACATCAACCAGGGCTGCAGCTGGGCCTCAAGCGGGGGAACACGCGCCTGCTAACATCAAACAGGCCTGCATCTGGGCCTCAAGCGGGGGAACACGCAAATGAGCGTGTCTGCGGGGACAATTACTGCAGCCTCTCCTACTCGCTGTCACCGAACTCTCTCATTAAACGGATTTACCCTCGGCTGATAACTCTCTCATTCAACGACATTACACGCACCTGCTAACATCAACCAGGGCTGTAGCCGGGCTAAGGCGGCGGATCACTACACCAATTACACGCGCCTGCTAACCTCAACCAGGGCTGCAGCTGGCCCTTCTCCGTCCCTCTTCTAATGAAACAAAAAATTTTGTCTACCGCGAGATTTTAAAACAAATTGCCCTTGCCAAATACACACATTACACACATTCTATTTCATACCTGGACAACGTTGGGGCGGGCTGCTAGTAATTTTATATTTCGAGTGAGAACCTGGATCTTAAGCTTTACACCAGGCTCTCTCCGCTTGACGCAGTATTTGTTTCTTCCCTCGCTGCACCTCATTAAACCAAGGGGCCCCTTTACTTTTGTACCTTACTCTTTTCCTACGTGGTGGGGCAACTTTTTCGATGGCGTCCCTCAGCCTAGTCAAAAGGACTTCGCTTTCCTGGTTGAGGTTGTCTGGTACTGGCCTTTCCATAGCTGAGTTGCGTAGGGTCTCCACAAGGTCGCATTTCTTGATTTCCCTCCACCACGTAGAACCTTCCATTCTGGAGGTGAGGGGAGTGCCCGAGTTTCAGATGGAATCATGCATTTAATCAGAAAATGGTCTGACCAGGCACAAGGACTGATATCCACCAGGGCAGCTGAGGGATGAGTGGCCAGACTAAGTCAAGGGTGTGACCCTTGTTATGAGTGGGTACATTAACAAGTTGGCTAAATTCCAAGGCAATTAATGCGTCTTCTAATTTTTGTGCATGTGCATCTCTGGGCGTCTGCTCCCAATGTAAATTGAAATCCCCAGTCACCATGATGCACTGATACCGAGAGCGGAGGTCACTCACTAATTCAGTGAAACGCTCAATAAATTTGCAAGAAGTACGCAGGGGCGATAGACCACAACTACGGTCAGACAAGTAGTCTTAGTGGAGATCTTAGCTCCCAGGATGTCTGCACCCTCAATGTTTTAGGTGACAATCGTCTCTATCCCCATTTGCTGATTATATAGGATTGCTATTGAGTATTGATGCCGCATAGTCGGGGGCAGGGTCGCTACTATGTCTGAGGTGAAAGAATCCTCGAGCCAGGTTTCCGTGACCCCTAAAATGTCTATTGAGTTGTCCTGGAGAAGTGCAAAGAGCTCCATATTGTGCTTCTGCAAGGATCTGGCCCCTGGACCCGGCGGGGCATGGATGGGCGCAGACAGGCTTGCCTTAGGCGCGCCTGCTGGGCACCTGCTGCGCGCTTGCTCCAGCGTCATAGATATTGTGTCGGCTCCTCCAACCGCTAGTCAGTCCTGCTGTGCAGCAGCTGATCGTGTCTGAGTGCTAGACCACCACATTGCAGCGGACGTGCCTCTAGGAGAAGTGAGAATAATGGGCTGCTCACGGAGCGAGTGCAGCTTAAACTTCAACACACCAATTTAAAAACAGCACATCAAATACAAGTAAGTTCAAATAATGCCACCCAAGTTTTAAAAAAGGTTTAAAAAAAGAATCGCTAGTTTCAATTGCAGTGCCTTCAGACAAACAACCTACACAGAGGTCAGCACCTCAGTGATCCCACAACTTTCCCACCCAGAAAAATGAGAAAAATTTGATTTTGTTTCCAGCTAAATTTGAGGTTTGCATGGGTTTCTGGGTAGGAGATCCAGGCAAGCTGTAACTCACTAGACTCCCAAGGTGTCTAGATTTCAGAAATGTGTGGGTTTGGTAGGTTTCCCTAGATGGCTGCTGAGCCCAGGGCCAATAACCCAGGTCATTTTGTGATAGGTAATTTTGATGTATCCACAATATGTTTTGGGCCCTTGTCTGTCGTGGGTACTTGACCCACCCACACAAGTGAGGTACGATTATTATTGGGAGACTCTGGAGAATGCGGGGTGGGTGGAAGTTTGTGGTCCCACACAGATTCCAGAACTTTCCATCACAGAAATGTGGGGAAAATGTGTTTTCTTTTTCTACAAAGTTTGAGGTTTGCAAGGGATTCTGGGTAACAGAACCTGGTGAGAGCCACACAAGGCGACCCCTCCTGGATTTCTCTGAGTGTCTAGTTTTCAAAAATGTATAGGTTTGCTAGGTTTCCCTTGGTGCCGGCAGAGCTAGGGCTCAAAATCTATAGATTGGCACTTTGCAAAAAAAGGGTCAGTTTTCACTGTTTCCTGTCACAGGTATTAAGCCTGCCCAAACAAGTAATTACAATTACGGAGAATATGTAGCACCTTACAGCTAGACCAATTACAATTGAAATTAAAATACCCACCCCGTGATACCTGGCCAGACATTTAGAATTAGAACACACATTAGCACTACCCCCGCATGGTATACATGTGAATCTAAACACGTGGTGATGTCGAGACTCACTGCAGGTTCCTTTCTTTCTTTCTCTCCTGCCGCATCATCTTGAAATATCGATGACCTGGATACCTACTACACTGTAAATATGAAAATTGATCCAAACAATTTACTCTTTCCACTATCTCGTTTTGTCTCAAATGCATTGTACTCTATGATCGCCTACCCTTGACATGCGATTTCGGATGTAATCACAAATGCATGTTTTGTCTTGGAATCTCGTCAATCTGGATACTGATTACACTGTAATTATGAAAATTGTCACTAATATTTTTAATAATTTTACTGTTTCCAACCATCTTGTATCTCTAATGCCGTGTACCTTATGATTACCTATCCTTGACATGCAATTCCGAACGTAATCACAATTGCATAATTTTGTCGCCTACCACTTACCTTATGCCGGACATACTTACTTTATGTGGATTTTTATCATTGTCTCAACACCTTGTTCGACTGTTCCGCCCTGTCACGAATGTACGGTCCAAATCTCGAATACCTCCTCGCAAATACGCCTATCAAACTGTAAATACCACCACTATCCTTAATCTATGTTTGTCTTGAATCATTTAATTTATGACTTACTCTGAAAATGGGAGAATCTCATTTTCCACTAAATTGCAATCATCTATCTGGCCCCAATATTTGAACTATCTATGGACCACTTGCAATGCCAATGTTTAGTGAAAAACTTCCTTCAACATATGTATGCCTAAATCTATGTTCACTGATCCATAATGGATAACTCTCCTCCCCACACTCCCCCAATCTCCCCACCGACCACCTACTTATCTTCTTTTTTCTCTTTTCTTATCCGCTTACTTTTCCTCTTCCACTCTTTGTGCTTACGTTGATCATACACTGTAACTATAACGACCGAACCCTCTCTCTACACTCCATCCACCCTTACTTCTTTGGTCTAACTTCTCCCTCTCCCTCCATGTACCTTTCAATCCTTATCCCTAACCCTGCCTCAGCTCCATCACCACTATTATTCTAAACATAACAACTAAATACCAATGAATGTGTGCAATGTACTTACAGCCATGAGGAAGCCCCAGGCCGGATGGCCGTATAAGGGGTGAAACACGTGTTGGCTGCTCACTCATCTCACCCACTCTGGCGAACAGAGTGCGAATAAATGTTCAAACATTTCACGTGAATTATTGGAATTTTTCCTTGAAATAATCATTGAAGAATACATCCTGCCCTAGCAAAAACTTGCTGCTTCATACTCACTTTAGGGGGCCTGGGGTTGTACCCCCTGCCTAGGGCAAGAATAATAGAATAAACGGAATGCTCATTATTGTGGCGAGTAAGGGATTTGGATCTTTTACCCCATCACTCCTTGAAACCAAACAAGTGAGGCAGCATTTTTATCTGGAGACATTAGGGAATGCTGGGTGGGTAGAAGTTTGTGGATCTGCGCAGATTCCAGAACTTTCCATCACTGAAATCTGAGGAAAATGTGTTTTTTTCACAAGGTTTGAGGTTTGCAAGGGATTCTGGGTAACAAATCCTAGTGAGAGCCACTTAAGTCCCCCCATCCTGGATTCCACTTGATGTCTAGTTTTAAAAAATGTACAGGTTTGCTATGCTAGATGCAATCTGCGCTGGGACCCGAAATCCACAGTTAGGCACATTCCGAAAAAAAGTCAGTGCCTAGTGGGCTTTCTGCTGCCATGGGGAGGGGTAAAATTCGGGGCTATTGCCCGATATGCCCCCAAGGGGGGAAAAAGACTGTGGCTATTCTTTTGGGAGGGTGGGGGCATTCTGGGCAGGCCCCACCCCTACATATAAAAAGACTGCATAATCTCTGCCCCATCTGCCTCCTGTGGGGCAGTAAGACTCTGGCATCTTTTTGGGGGGAGGGTGGGGGATGGGCCTGCCCATTCTAGGTAGACCCCACCCCAAACTTTGGAAAAAGAAAATCCCTGGTGGCTAGTGGGCTTTCTGCCCCCCCCCCCCCTCCCGGGGGAGCAGATAAAGGGCTATTAACCCATCTGCCTCGCGGGGGTAGAAAGACTTTGGCGTTTTTTGGGTGGGGTGGGGGCATTGACATGCCCATTCTGGGCAGCCTCCACCCCTACCTATATAAAAAAAAAACTGGCGCTTAGTGGGCTTTGTGCCTCCCAGTGGGCAGATCAGGGGTCATTGCCCCATCTGCCTTCTGGGAGGGCAGAGAGTCTTTTTTTTCTTTAGGGGGGTAGAGTGGGGGCATTTGCATGCCCATTCTGGGCAGCCCCCTTCCTGGGCCTATAAAAATAGAATCCCTGGTGTCTAGGGTGCTTTCTGTCCCCCAGGGGGGCCTGAAAGACTGGAATTAGCATGCCCATTTTGGCTAGCCCCACCCCTAAATTAATTGGGAAAACAAACCTTGGTGTCTAGTGGGCTTTCTCCCCCCCCCCGGGGGGCAGAAAGACTAATTTTACACGAGGGTGGGGGTATTGGTGTTCCCATATTGGGCAGCCCCCACCCCTAATTCAAATTAGAAAAAAATCCCTGATATCCAGTGAGCTTTCTGCCCCCGGGGGGGACAGAAAGACTGAATTAACCTCAATGAATATTGGGGGAGAAAATGCCCTTGCCCAAGGGGCCACTCCCCCTTCCCTGGTGCCTAGCGGGTAGATTCCTACTTGGGCATCGCCCTCCTGGGTAATCCCCAAGCAGGGATCCACTAGGGTTTATCCCCTTTCCAGCGATACTTTCTACTTGCTCATGGGGCTGAGATAGCCCCCTTAGCACGTAGAAAGCGAAACTGAGATGAGCCTCATGGCTCATTTCAGTTTCGGTTTCACTGAAATGAAGTCAGCAGCTCTTCATCAGCTCCCGAGGCTGTTTGGTGGGAAGGGAATTTCTCTGGTGACTGTCTTGTGCGCAGACAGGCCGTACAACGCACATGAGCTCTGGCTGTTCCCTTCAGTATTGTTTTATTGTTTGATTAATTAAAATCATTACAATTCCCCCCTGATGTGGATAAAAAAACATTTAAAAAATCATTACATTCCCAATTTAAAATACACCTGATTTTAAAATGATACCGTAATTATTTGACAAGAATTCATTCTCCTAGCTTAAAACCCTAATAGCTCTTTAACTTATTTAGAGTTGTCTCTCCCAGTCTCCTGAATAGAAAACACAAAAGATGGACTATCAGTTAAGCAGCACGTTACAACACCGGTAGGGGCTACAGTTTAATTCTTAGAACAGCATAATTAAAATTATAGGGACCCCTTAAAGAAAACGATTATTTTGATGAAGCCCCAGTGTTCAAAGCTATACTATTCTAGACCATCTATTTAAGGCCTACAGCTAAGCAGGGTCGTTTTATGAATTAGCATTCTGTCCGCTTATTAATATGATGAGTCAACTGTTGCATGGTGGAGTGGATCCTACTTATTTTGTTTGCTTTCCATCGGTTTTGTTTGCTCTCCATCAGACATGAGCGCTGGTGCGTTGGTCGGCCCCTGGCTGTCCGACGCACTGAAGGGGTAAAACCCACACTGATGCCAGCTTCAAAGGCTTGCCGCCTTTGGGAGCTATCCCTGCCTTTTGTTGCCCCCAGCAACTGTCTCCCACAGGTTTTGCCCCCACTTTTGGGGCAGGAGAATCAGCGGGATGCACCAAAGGGGTTAAACCTACACTGATGCCAGTGTGGGATTTAATGTCAAAAGCACTGAGAGGGCATCTTAGAGATGCCGCCTAAAAAAACTACCAGCCCTGGTGTGGTTCCTGAATGTCTGCTCCCCATTTTCCACTGCCAGACAGAATTCTGTACCCCTACCGCTCTCTTGGTTTAGAAATAAAGCCCATCTTGAATAGAGGTGTCAGGCCTCCTCCCCCAGGTAGGGCTGGGCACACGAAGGGGAAGCATCAAAGGCTTGCCACCTTTGTGAGCTGTCCCTGCCTCTTGCTGCCCTCATAAACTGTTCTCCACTGGTTCTGCCTCTATTTGTGGGCAGGACAATCAGCGGGAAAACCAAGGTAGGAGGAGAGGTCTGCCCACCTTTGCTAACCACTCTCCTCAGGTGGGGAGGCGCGGTGAAGCACACATCTCAGTCTCCCTCATCTGGAAGATGAGGGGATCCAACCAGTGAGGAAGAGGCTCACGCCCCCTCCCCCTGGAGGGTGGCATAATAGCTAGAATCCTCGCTCTCCAATTTACAAACGTAGGGGCAATCGGGCTGATCCATTCTGACGTTATACATAGCCGTATTAGTGACATAGCAATGTAAATGTAAATGTAAACGTACAGGAATTTATATAGCGCAAATCACCAAGCGGTTTCTAAGCGCTTGCTTAGGGAACCCGTCCTGGTATTCCCCTGTGAGATAACCCCAGCAGGGTATCTGCAAGGTGAAAGCCAGGCATCTCGCCGCGAGGGGCCGTTGTGGAGATTAAGCAAGCTATTGCCCAGAGTCGCAGAGTGTGAACCCGTGAATCGAGTAGGCAACGGAGCGAGAATTGTCGAGTCCATGGACATTTTAGGACTCAAGACCCCACCGAGCCGGGAATTGAACCCTGGTCCCGGGCTGACCTCTGCTTCCAGGTCTGCCTCCTCTAACCAGTGAGCCACACTTCTCCACAGCAATGTATAGCAAAGCAGAGACATGACTTGCTCGAACTGATGAACCATCAGTTTCACATCCAATTATTACTAATTCAGAAGATAACACCACCGGGATCTTAAGATTTAGGTTGATGAATAATTGAACATCTTGAAGAAAGGAATCAAGTTTAAGGCAAGTAAAAAACATGAACATCGTTGGCTGCTGCTATGCCACATCTTGGACAGCTATGGCCCCCACTACCACCCCATTTAGATATTTTAGCCGGAGTGTAGTAAAGGTCAAAAAGGGCAATATAGCTGTGGGACTGTAGACTACCCGAGATTAACACAGTGTTGGACAATTCTTTACCAGCCTTGCCTAGCTTATTCTCCCATTTCGTGTTCTGAGCAAGTAGATCATCCGGGAGACCAAGAAGTAAATTTTGATAAAGCGCCCCAATTCGGGACTTCCTCAAAATTAATTCCATAGTTGAGTTTTTAACAAATAGCGTAGGAATTTAATGCAAAAGTTTATCTAAATAGCTGCGGACGTGTAGAAATTAAAAAAATTCATGCGTATACAATGCAAATTTGTCTTTTAAAGATAAAAAAGAAGCCATGTTCCCCTCATAAGCTAAATACCCCAAAGTAATGATAACGTGCAACCTCCACCTAATTGTGATCTGATCCTGAAAGATAGAGGGTAGCAATCTAGCAGCTGCCAAGGGTGTATAGTGGTTAACATTAGGGAATCGCCATTTTCGTCACACCTTCCTCTAAACCGAATACATTGCTGTAATAACCTTGAATTTAGTTTTTTTATGATAGCTGGGTTCAAGAACCGACAACAAAGTCCCTTTGGCGTCTTCTCCTAAGCCAATCTCATAGATAGAAGGACTACAGAATGGAGGAAGAATTGCTCTCTCCCCAAAAAGTGGCAAAGCAAGATGTTGAAGTACTGCTGACAAATTATAAAGAATTAAATTAGGAACTGACCACCCTCCTCTATCCAGCGGCAAATGCATCCACTTTGCAGCCCTTCGGGGCTGGCAATAGCCCCACAGGAACCTGTTACAGCATCTTTCTGCACGGGCAAGACTAGTCTGGGCAAATTCTAGCGGAATCGTCCTGAATAAATATAAAAATTTCGGCAAAATCAACATTTTTAATACATTCCTTCGGCCAAATAAAGATAGATGCAAATTGTCCAACCTGCGCAGAGTGGAGCTAACTGTTTCTATGATTGGTAGAATATTCATATCTGATAATTTTTCTACTGCAGCTGTGATTTTTACCCCTAAGTACGTCGCACTTTGGACCACTGGGGTATATGAGGGGCCCAGAGCAGCAGACTGTACAACCTGAGTTTTCTGAATGTTAAGCTTATAACCTGAAAATTGGCCATATTGTTCCGCTAGGTTCTTAATAGCTGGAAACGAGGTTGACACGTCATTTGTTAATGCAATAATATCATCGGCGTACACCAAGACTTTAAATTCAAATGTATTGACCATGACTGGTGATATACTAGGAGAGACCTCAATCTTTTTTTTTTTTTTTAAACTCTTTTTATTTTATAAAGAAAACAAACAATCAAGGCAAAAAGAGCATTACAATACAGGCGCTATTTCGGAGCAGGAAGTAAAAGGCAATAGCATTACAATGCAAGGCAATGAACAAAGATCAAAAAGGGGGGGTTGAATTGGGGGAAAAAGACTAAAGATTTAAAAACCTATGAATCAAAACAAGTCATGGAACGTCAGGATTAGGCCGAATGTGAATCATCGGATACGTCAGGAAGGGGTGGTGTGCATATATCCCCTCTGTAGGAGTTCCATTGATTCCAAATTTTCCCCCATTTTTGGGGCCTACCTCGTGCCACATATACCGTCTTCTCTCTAAACATACACCGATCCATATTTTCCTTCCACACCGAGACCGTCGGCGGGCGGGGAGCGCCCCACAATTGTGCAATGTCTCGTTTAGCAATCATGTTGGCCATGGTCGCCCACCGGGTCTGAGCCACGTCATAGTCATTCGGTTCCCATACATTCAACAGACACCGCCTAGCTTCCGGTTGTAACTCGACTCTCGTAACCTCTTTCATGACAGCATGCACTCTATTCCAAAATACAGCAACCTCCGGACATTCCCAAATGATGTGAAGGAAAGTAGCAAGCTGACCACAACCACGGATACATAGCCCATCAACAGAATAACCCATTCGAATCAGTCGCGGGCCAGTGACATACACACGGTGCAAAATCTTGAGTTGGACTAGTCGAAGACGGGCCGGTATCGCGACCTCCTTGGGTGAGGAAATCGCAGATTGCCAGTCCTCGTCATCTAATAGTAGACCGTCTCTGGTCCAGACCTACCTTAAATGCGTTAACAGGGCAGACTGATCATTAATTAATTTCTTATAAATCAAAGAAATCGTGCTATCGGGCACATGTCCATCAAGTATCCGATCCTCCAACGGGGAAGTTTCCGGAATAACGGTCCCAACGGGGAAAACTGAGCCCAACGCATGACGAATCTGTAAATAGCGAAAAAATTCCTGATCACTCAAGTCATATTCCGCCTTCAGGACCTCAAAATTCTTAATTCTATCCTTAACCCAGAGATCGCCCACTCTACTGATACCAATCATATCCCATTTCTCAAAGCCTTTAGTCTGCCATAAACTTCCCAGCTTACAAGAATCGTACAAGGGGTCGCCCGGGTCAATCTCCCGCTCCACCCCATTGCCGCGTTCGCACAATTCCACACCTGCATGGCGATCGTGGTAGGACCAGTAAGCGTCCGAATTGCAGATCTAGAGTATAGCGCCCTATTATAGTTCCCTCCCGGTAAAAGCCACCTATCCATCTCAAATGCGGGATCCAAACCCGGACCATACATACCGTGATTAATTGCACTCAATTGAGAGGCCCAATAGTAACGCCTAATATCGGGAAGAGCAATACCGCCGTCATACCAGGGAAGAGTAAGTTTAGGGAGGGCGATACGGGCACGCCCATCCCAAATCAGCTGTCTTTGTAGACTCTCCACTTCCCGGAAGTATTTTTCCGGAACTGCGTCAAACGTATTCTGGAGCGCGTATAAAAATCGCGGTAAAGACATCATCTTGAAAAGGGTTGCTCGCCCGAGGGGGGACAAAGGAAGGCCGCGCCAGCCCACCACGTCAGAACGCAACCGTTGTAGCGGAGGGAGTAAATTACGTTCATATCTGGCTACGGGGTCCAAAGTGATTCAAATCCCCAAATATTTGAAACCCACTTGTGTAACCTGTATTGGACAACCACGCGGCAATGCAGGGGCGCCACCCGCGAGTACGTATATACAAGACTTGGACCAATTGATCACGAGGCCAGAATTGCGTCCGAATGAAATCAACACATCAAACAGCACGTTTAACGACTTTTCGAACGAAGTGAGGTACAACAGAATATCGTCCGCATAGAGCGAAATGCGATCTTCAAACTCAGGGGTCCACTGTATACCTCTCATCGATGGTTCCCAGCGCAACCATGCAGCCAGAGGCTCCAAGGCGAGTGCAAAGAGGAGGGGAGACAACGGACAGCCTTGCCGAGTACCCCTTCCAAGTGCGAAGGGACTGGATACCCGACCATTGACCACTACCTGTGCCAACGGAGCCTCATAAAGAAGTTTCACCCAGCTAATAAAGCCAGGACCAAAGCCGAATTTCGCCAGAGCGGCCCACAAATATGACCACTCCACAGTGTCAAAAGCCATCGTGGCGTCAAGAGAGACCAAGATGGCCGACTCCCGAAGATATGGGGCTCTCGCGAGAGCGCCGTGCAAGCGTCTCAAATTCAGTGCTGTGTTACGGCGCGGGATGAATCCGGATTGGTCCGGATGGATCAAGTCACTAATCACAATAATTAGACGGTTAGCTAGTACCTTAGCAAGGATCTTTGGCTCTGCATTAAGAAGCGAAATGGGTCTGTAGGACGTACAACAAGACCTTGGCTTCCCCTCCTTGTGAATCACAACTATCGATGCAAGACGCTGATCGTAAGGGAGGGAGCCAGTATCTCTCGATTCCATGAACATACCATGGAGATATGGTGCAATCCTATCCGGACGCAACTTGTACAACTCAATAGGGAGACCATTGGGACCCATAGCCTTTCCCGAGCGAAGAGAACGTATAGCAGTAGCTATCTCATCTACCGAAAGTGGCGCTTCCAGCAGCTCCCTGTCTGAGTCCGATAGGCACGGGAGTGAAATATCTCTCAACAATTGGTGAGTCCTCTTCAGGTCTAACAGAAACTTGTGAATAAACCTCATGAAAATGATCAGCGAAGCACTCAACTATCTCAACCGGGTCAGTCACACGCAGTCCATCAGGCCTCTCAATCACCGGAACCACTCGACTCGCTCTCTCTTTTCTGTCCAACCAAGCGATCAACTTCCCAGCCTTGTCCCCACATCATACAGCCGCCCCTGTCGCTCCCTACTCATGAGTTTAGCGGCATCAGCCACTAAGGCCCTATAATCAGACTGTTTGAGACCGAGGACATGAAGCTTGTCTCGGGTGACCCCCAACTCCAACTCTCCTTCCAGTTCAGTAATATCAGCCTCCAGTCGGACCACCGCTTCATTCCTGCTCTTTTTAGCACCAGCAATCAATGATAAGGCCTGTCCACGAAGGACCGTCTTAAATGCTTCCCATAATGAGACAGAAGAAGACACCGAGCCCTCATTCTCAAGAAAGTAGTGATCAAGGGACTTGACAAGTTCAGCACGGGTCTTAGGATTATGAAGATACCAGGGGTTAATCGGAGCCACTCGACCCCCAGTGCCCGGATTAATGTCCATATGAAGCCATACGGGAGAGTTATCCGAGATCCCCCTAGCTAAGTGCCTAATCTCTTTTATCAATGAGGCCTGTGCTGCCGGCATCAAAACATAGTCCAACCTAGACAAGCTGCCATGAACACCCGAATGGAAGGTAAACTGTGTCCGACCAGGGTGCATCACCCTCCAACAGTCAATCAAGCCCAAAGTTTCAAGGAATCCACTCAACCATGATTGGGACCTCACGAGATCTCGGGGGGGATGGTGGTCCTCCATACCAGAAACAACAGAATTAAAGTCTCTGCCCACGAGCAGCATACAGTCCGGGAGTCCCAGAACCACCCTCCCCAAATCAGAAACGGTCGAGGACCGCAAACCAGGGGGGACGTAGACAGATAGCAACGTGATGGTCTTCCCCTCCCACCTACCAGTGAGAGCAGCGTAACGCCCTCTATCCTCACACATTACATTGTCAACCTCCACGGGAAGGGAGATCCGAACAAGAATACCCAACCCCCTGGAACCGGAGGTGAAACCAGCATGGGCAGCAAGATGGTATCCCCACCTATTCATAGCATGACAAGTGTTCCCAATCAGATGTGTTTCCTGCAATAACACTACATCAGGGGAAAGACGTTTCAAATATTGCAATACCACACCCCGTTTTATCCTGTCCCCCAATCCATTAACATTCTAGCTTAGAAGTCTCAACCCCCTACCCCCACACTCGAAATGGCAGCAGAGCCCTCCCAACCCGCAGCGCAGCACCCAAATCAAACAATAATTCAATACGTTGCCTTGAAAAAGAACCAAAACACACCCCAAACACTTAAAGTCCCAGGAAACAAACGCCCCCCACCCTGCACCCCTGCGTTAGACTCAAAAGCCACCCCAACTTGCAGTGTGCCTGTCGCCCTAACATGAAACTAATCTACAAAAAGAAACCCAGAGGAGGAAAGAGTCCCACCCCCCCCGCCACCTCGGGGTATACACAGAAGTCTCAGTAATACAGGAGACGTCTAACCACAGTGACATAACATGAATAGTGTCAGGAACTCGGGAACACAGCTCATTCCTGGTCAGGTTGGCCACCCTCAGCTCCGCCGGAATGTTCCGTGCGATCTCGTCGCTCAGGCAAGGAATCAAGCCAGTCACTCACTCTGTCAGGGCGATCAAAGAAAAATGTCCGGTCCTCGTATTCAATCCGCAGCCGGGTCGGGAAAAGCATCGCATAGTTCAGTCCCATGTCCCTCAGTCTCCGCTTCACTTCTTGGAACTCCATCCTCTGTTTCTGAACAGATTGTGTGAAGTCCGGGTAGAAGCTCACAGTGGTATTCTCAAACTTCACCAGGCCACCCGTTCGCGATGCCTGCAGGATAGCGTCTCTAGCCCTGAAATAGAAGATTCTAGCAATAATTGGGCGCGGAACTCTATGCGCACGTTCAACGGCAAAGAATTTGCTGAGGCCTTTAGGAGCGAGATGTGTGAGGATGAGGTCTTCAACAAGGAGATCCGTGGAAGAGCCCGTGGAATTTTCTGGAACACCAATGGAACTTTCAAAATCCTCCAGTCGACGATTAAAGAGGTCATTAGAGGTCCGGAGAATACGTACCTCCGTTTGGAGGTCAGCGACATCCGTAGTGAGGCTGGAAGTCTTTAAGTCCAAAGATTTTACCTTCTCATTGGTCTTCGATAAATCCATTCTGATAATATTGAAGTCGATGGCCACTGTGTCTAGCTTGAGGGCGATGGCCTCATATTGTTGGTCCATAGAAGTCTTTATACCAGTGATGGCGCCCATGACGTCTTGCAGTGTAAGATCAGCCAACATGGCGGGGTCCTCGGTCACTTCACCCCGATTTCTATTCGACCCTCCGGGTGACACCTTAGGCTGGGTGTAGCGGTCCATGACGTTCGTTTGAACGGGACCACCTCGGAGAGGGGTCTTGGTTTTGCGTTTATCGCTGTCGGGTTGGCCCGCCATGGTGGGCGGCAAGCCCCCAGGAAGCGCCCTGGATCTGGTGAAAATGATTCGTGCGTTTTCACCCAATATTACTGATAGCAAGCCAGCGGGCACACGGCGTAGAACACCGGCACGCCGCCTTGGGCTCACAGTAAATCCAGAGTCCGGGCGCAACACATGCTATTGCTGCAGGATAGAGATGCGAGAGGGTGAAGATTAAAAAACGAAAGCGAAAGTAAACTCGGGGCACTCAGATCACCCGAGGCCCGGTGGTGTCCATGGGGCAGGCCTCAAAGGTTCAGAGTGTCATAAGTTCGGTTCCCAGAGTCAAAATCAATTTCTGAAAACAGCTCGTATGTCAGCTGGGTTGCGTCTTCAATAGCCCGTCGATGTTGGCAGGATAATATTCAGGATAGTTGCGGGAGGTGGCGAGGGTCTCGGGAGCCCTGGGCTCACGCGGCCATTTTGGATGCGCGCGTAGCTCCTCCCCAGAGACCTCAATCTTGTTTATAAACGGGTCTATATAGAGAGCAAAAAGCAGGGGCGCGCAAGGGCACCCCTGCCTAGTGCCTCTGCTAATGTCAAACGGTCTTGAGAATGAGCCAGATATAGATAAGGTAGCTTGGGGAGCAATATAGAGTGATTGAAGAGCATGTATAAAGTTTGGGCAGAACCCCTTCCAATGCAAGACTTTCCACAGGAACCCCCAGCTACCCTGTCAAACGCCTTTTCGGCATCCAACAGGATAGCACCGAGGTGAGGGAGGGAATTTTTGACCTCTCTTTTCTGGAGGACCCTTGTAAAATTTATTCCTCAGACCTACCTCGTTGGAATGGACACTGCTCTGACTTTGATTCGCAAAGAGGGAAATCTGCAGTTAGAAGTATCCAGCAGATTGAGGGGCAGATATAAGACCGTTTTCTGCTGTCACAAACGGGAATTCATCCTGTTTGCGACTGCTTAATTGGTCAGCCCCATGTACAAACCATAGTTTGCGAGTCACTAAACTATTAGCGACTCACAAAATATGTTTGCGACTCGCTATTAGGAAGGGGCATGCCAAGGGCGTCCCTTCCTAATAGCGAGTCTGACTGCAATGTATGATTATTTAGCGACCGCATTTGCAGTCGCAAAACAATTGCAGTTTACCACCCTTTTTCAAAAGGGTGGTAAGCCACTCGCAATGAGGAAGGGTTCCCAAGGGGACCCCTTCCTCTTTGTGAATGGGTGTGAAAATATTTTTTACGAGCAGACAGTGGTCCCAGGAAAAGTTTCATTTTTCTTTTTTAAATGCAGCCCATTTTCCTTCAAGGAAAACAGGCTGCTTTAAAAAAAAAAAGAAACTGCTTTATTAAAAAAGCAGTCAAAGACATGGTGGTCTGCTGACCCCAGCAGGCCACTGATAGACCTGGCACCATTGGCGTGGGTCTTCTTCCATTATTTGCGGTTGCCTCATGTATTTTTGCCCATGTTAGATGCTTTGGGCACTGTGCCACTGCTATCCAATGCCACAGTGTAAGTGCCCCCTATTGTAAATTGATGTATTAATCAGTGGTTCCATGTTTGGCTATTTGGTTTACTTGTCAGAACCTAGTCTAGTGCACTGAGTGTGCCCAGGGAGTGTAAATCCAAATGCTGCTAGTGGGCCTGCAGTGCTGGTTGTGCCACCCACAGAAGCAGGCTTGTAAAATGTGTCTAAGGTCTGACATTGCAGAGCCTGGTACTGTCATGCTGACTGGGCAAGTGTACCCACTTGCCATTCCCTAAACCTTCCCTTTTCTTCATATCAGTCACCCCTATAGTAGGCACAAAGGCATGGTGTATTGTAAGTATAAGGTAGGACAAGCCCTGATGTGTGTGGCATGTCCTAATAGTGAATTACAGCCATTTTCGTTTTTCACTATTGCAAGGCTAACTGTTCTCCATAAGGCAGAATGGGCAGTTAGATTATTACATGTTTATAATCCTAACAGACTCTCAGAACATGGTAGAAAATCGAGTTTAGTATGCCTGAACTCAGAATGATAAAAGACATCTGTTAGCGAAGTTGGATTTAACATTCTGTGTTTGCAAATACCACTTTTAGAAAAAAGGTATTTGCTTGTCGAAAAATTCAAACCTGCCTCTGCTAGGTTGTGTATTCCTTTGTCTGGTTTTGTGTGTGACAGGGCTGGGGGATTCCAAGAGACAGGATGAGTCACCCAGTGGTGAATAGAGAGATCTGCATCTAGATGGGAGGGAGGAGTTGCACCTGAACCTTGAATAGGGCTCGGCCTGCCTTCTACAATACTGGCTCCACCTCCTGGGGAGCGGCTGATGTCTCTGCCCTGCACACTGAAAGAAGAGAAGGAGTCATGTAAACAAAGTGCTCCAGGACTGTACTTGCCTTCCACAATGCTGGCTCCACCTCCTGTGAAGCGCCTGATGTGCCTGCCCTGCACTGTAAAAGGAAAGGAGAAGTCTGGTAAACAGAGTGCTTCAGAACTGGTTTGGACTGGGCAAAGGCACCTCTCCCCTCAGAGAATAAAGGATTTGAGAGAATAAATATTGGGACCCTGATCCCATGAAATTAGGTCACTTTTGGACTACAAGAAGAAACCTTTACTGAGGAGACGAACCTGAAGAAACTGAGGAGAGACTATTACCAAGCAGAAGTGCTGCTTGGGGGATTGGCCTGCAGTAGTTGCCTTACTGCCAAAGGAAGGAGAAAGGAACTTTGTGTACTTTACTTTCAACTTGTGAAGGATCTCCAAGGGCTTGGAAAAGAGCTTCCTGCTGAAGTCTCAGGGACAACAGACTTCAACCCCCAGATCCCCAGAGTTCTTGTGGAAGCGCCTGCTACTATTTTGGGCCTTCTGAGGAACTGCGTGTTGCAAGGAGCTGGAAGCGCTACTCAACGAGAAGGAGCGTGTCGCCGTCGCTGGGTCTGATGTCGCAACTCCGAAGGAGGGTGTCGCCGCTTGAACTGTCGCACTGCACCGCATCGGAGAGAAGTGTGCCGCAACGAAGAGGAAGCGTGTCGCCGTCGCTGCTGCTGCCGTCACAACTCCGAAGGAGGGTGTCGCCGCTATTGCTGTCGCCTTGCACCGCATCGAGAGAAGAGTCTCGCAACAAGGTCGGAGCGTGGTGCCGTCTCTGTGCCTGCCGTCGCAACTCCGAAGGAAGGTGTCACCTCTGGAACTGTCGCACTGCACCGCATCGAAGAAGAGCACATTGCATCCCCGAGAAGCGTGCCGTCGTCAGAGCTGCTGCTATTGCATCGTAGATGTCGCCGCTGTAGTTGTCGCATCGAGCAGAAGCTTCATGCATCGTGGGAGAAGAGTGTCACCGCTGGAGCTGCTGCCGTCGCATCATCAGGGTGTCGACGCTGCAGTCCACGCATCGAACCCGGAACTTCTCGCATCCCTGGAGAAGCGTGCCGCATCTGGATGATCTTCACGTTTTTATTTCTTTGCACCTGAACTTTGCCGCATTTCCCTCGCTGCGACATTGCTTGTCGTGGAAACGCAACCAAACGTACATTGACGCAAAGTGTTGCATCTAAGAACTGAACTGAACTTAGCTTAATCTACCAACTTAAAGTAACAGTATTTTGTATTTTTGTTGTTTATGGTCTTGTGGTAACTCTATATAAAGTATACCTATTTTTTATATAAAGCCTGTGTGGTGTCCATTTGTAGTGTTGTCACTGGGTTACTGTATGTGGTCACAAATGCTTAACACACCACCTCTGAGGTAAGCCTGTCTGCTCGTATCAAGCTACCAAGGGGGTGAGCAGGGGTTATTTTAGGAGTGTAATCCCCTTATCCTGACTAGAGGCGAGGGTCCCTATTTGTCACAAGTACCTACCTGTGCCAACTAGAGACCCCCAAATCGACCAGCCACCATCCCTGTGAGTGCTAGCCAGTCCCAATAGGGTTGCAAATTGCGACTGTCTCATGAATATTAATAAGGCATGTAATTTGCGACCCCATTAGGAATCGCAAACAGTGTATGAGACACTGTTGTACATTCACTTTTGCGTTTTGCAAATTGTGAGTCGCAATTCAATGCAATTTGCGACTCACAAATGTGAATGTACATACATCTGGCCCTAAGTTGCATACCTTCACGGTTACTCTATCTGCACATTCCTCACCACTCTCTCGCCTACCCTTTATGTGGCACAGATTTTCAGGATTTAATAAGGGTCCTTGTTAGACTTAGCAGTCAGCCAGCTACCATTACATTTTTCTGCTATTTTCCAAGTCTTTGGAATGGAAAGAAATAATGATTTATGTGAAGTCAGCATACTGCGATGGCATTTTTATGCTGTTCTGTCTTGTCATCTCCAGAAGTATGTTGAAATTGGATGGTTTGAAGTTGCTCCACCTGTTGCTACTACTTGAGTTTCTGGATCCACTTTAGTGCATGGGGAGATTGACAAGGTGAGGGATCAATAAAGGCCCGAGGACTAGTTTGGCGGTGCAGGACCGGGTCTGCCCCACCGCCGCACCACCAACCCATGGTGAGGCTGTGTGCCAGATTAGGAGTTTCCACCTGCCTGCTGGGCTTTTTTGGTAGTTCACATGGAGGTGCCTCTAAAAACCAGCACCAAAATGGGAACAACAAAAATTATTTTTGTACTGCATGGACTGAAAAGTCCATGTCGCTCAGGAACTGGTGTGCATTTACACAGAGAAGTACATGTTGTGCCTCCCTGTGTGCATCCACAGGGCGCAGAGGCACAGGATTCCTCTCTGCCAGGGTTTTCATATAGGAGAAACTGCCATGAAAACCCTGGCGGGTAGGAAACTCCTAATATACTTGGCGGAACTGCGGCAATCGCACCAAGCATATTGATGTCCTACACAGCCGCAACACCCCAGCAAATGGAGGTTCCCTGGTGGCTCGAAGGGACTGTGGTTATCCTACTGCCCAACTCATAAAAGGGCGTGGGTAGACCACCACCGCCAAGACCCACGAACCTGGTGGTCCTCGGACCGTCAGACTCGTAATTAGCTATGTAACGAATCTGCTGTTAGAGTATCCACTAGAAATAGTCTTACTGGAAGTAAGTAACCCATTGTTTATTTCTTTAAATCCATTGATTCCTAGACAATGAGAGTTTATTGTACGGAGCTCAGACAGTCCTTCTGGCTAAGGGCCAGGATTTGCGTTGCATTTGAGAAAATGTTGCAGAACGATATATTTTGTTTGTAATATGCAGTATCACTTTTAAAGTTGTTATTTACTCTCTACAGGTTCCCCCAGCAAAAGAGGCGATCGTACGAGAGAAGGTAAATACACTGGCCTGTTTAAATATTGGTTCCGGTCCCCTACAGTAAGATATGTGCACTCTTGATTTGTGGAAATCATTTATATTCTTATTTTCTACATGTTTTCTAAAGAACGGTGTTTGGGAGAACGGGTTATGCCGTACTTGAGACAGTTGGGGTAGAGTACGCAGTAAAGCAAAACTGGGAGGAAACTATAATGTCTGATATTGTACAGTGTATGTTATTTAAAACTGTCCTCTTTTGTTGTAAAGGGATGAAGAGTACCAACTCTAAAGTAAGCTGTGTGCACTGTTGGACATATAAATTGATGAGACGTGTTCTGTTCGGTGCCATTGGGTTCTCTCTGTTGTATAAAGTGTAGAAACTCTCTGTCCATGTGCGGGATCCTGGAACATACATTTTCCCTAAAATGTATTTTCCAACTAACCAAAGAAATAGAAAAACAATGCCTGACAACATTCACTGTTTTAATTGAACTAATTCCCTGCTTATACAGTACATTTGTCTAATACACCACTTAAAGAAGAGCTCACAAAATAAAGCGGAAATTGTGCCCCAGTCCTGGGATTTTGCTCTCTGCAACACACATGTTTTTCACTCCATGAATAAAAAGTGAAGCTTGTAATGTGTGAGCTGTTCTGTTCAGGAACATTTTGTGCTGTTTCTTGGTAGTTTTCTTGCCTGTTCCAGCTGGAGCTTCAAATACTACTTTCCGTGCTTAGCCTTAAAGTGTTGTATCAGAGTTCAGGCACTTGGCTCACTGATAATTTCTGGTCTTAAATCTTGGAAATGACCCAAATTTTAACCAGTGAGGTCAAGGTGCTCTGAACTCTACTTACCCCGAGGCTGCCCTAGTACAGACTTGTATTGCATATCTTGCGTGCTAGGAGTCTGCTATGAGTTCTGGTGATTTTCCTTATTGCTGCTCCTAGTGTCGGATTGGGGTCACAATTAGGCATGGGCAACCCTTAAATAAGTGGCCCACATTCCCTGATTTCACCCATATATAAAACAGCATTTTTCTATTCTCATTGGTCTCCTTTTTGGTACGAGCATTCGAGACCTCTTGTAAAGTATATACTTATTATATACTTATATGTGTATGTACTTTGTGGGCTCTGGTGATCAGCCCTAGGACTGATCTGCTTCCGCTAAGGGACTTTTTTTCTGTTCAACTGCCTCTATATAACTGTCTTGATAAACGACCACCAGAGGTCAGTAAAATACCCAAATCACTTTAGCATTCTCTAGATTCCAGTCCGTAGAAATTATCTTCCATGAGCACCCGTAGACAATAATATTTTTTTCAAATCTTGTATTTCCAGTTATATGACCACCGAAGGCACTGATTTTAGATTAAAAACAGAGCTTAGGACTATACCATTTCCCGCGGAAAGGCAATGTTTCTCTACATGTTTTTTCCATACCTGCCGTGTAACACAGTTTGGTGATTCCTTTCCCTCCATGTTAAAGAACAGTAGAAGTTTCAGCACCCAGGCTAAGGTGCTGCATAGCTAAATACATATAAGGTCCCAAAGGCGAGACCGATTGTATTGCAAATGCTTTTTAGAGAAATGTTTGCTAAATTACACATTTTAAAGCTCAACTCAATCAACCAATCAATCAGGGATTTATGAAGCGCGCTACTCACCCCTGAGGGTGTCATGGTGCTGGGGGCGTTATTGTGCAGCTCCTTCTAATCCAAAGAGCTAGGTCTTGAGGCTGTTCCTGAATGCTTTGAGAGTGGGGGCTTGTCTGATGCTGGGCGGAAGTTCGTTCGAGGTCTTTGCCGCTATGTCGGAGTAGGCTCTTCCTCCTGTTTCGCAGATGCGAGCGATATTGGCCAGGGCGAGGTCGGCAGAGGGTAGGCTTCTCTTGGGTGCGTAGAAAGATACTCTTTCATTAAGGTATCGGGGTCTGGTGTTGTGGAGGGATATGTAGGTGGGAGAGAGAAGTTTGAAAGTCAATCTCTTCTCTACAGGGAGCCAATGTAGGTCTCCTAGGTGTTGGGTGATGTGGTCTTGTCGTGGGATGTCGAGGACGAGTCTGGCAGCGGTGTTCTGGATGCTCTGGAGATTGCGGGGTAGGGATTTGTTGACTCCGGCGTAGAGGCAGTTTCCTTAATCCAATCTGCTTGTTATGAGTGCAAGGGTGATGGCCTTTCTGTATTGGGGGTTTGTCCATTTGAAGGTCTTGCGGAGGATGCGGAGGGTGTAGAAGCAGGTGGAGGAGACAGCTTTTGATCAGTCAGGTAATGATGAGGGAGAAGTCGAGTATGATGCCGACGTTGTGGGCGTGGTCATGCGAGGGTTGCTGAGGACTGTGCGCCAAAATGTGTTGTCCCAAGCGGAGGGGGTAGATCCAAGGATGAGGACTTCTGTTTTCTCCGAGTTGTGCTTCAAGCAGCTGCTGCTCATCCAGGATGCAATGTCTTTCATTCCTTTCTGGAAGCTGAGTCTCGTGGTGTTCAGTTCCTTGGTAAAGGAGAGGATGAGTTGGGTGTCGTTGACGTAGGCTACTATGCTGAGTCCATGATTTCTTACGATGGCGGTGAGGGGGGCCATGTATATGTACGAAAACAAGGGGCTGAGCGTTGATCCTTACGGTAATCCACAGCTGATCTCTATGGGTTCAGGGAGGAAGGGCGGGAGTCTGATTCTTTGGGTTTGGCCGATGAGGAATGAGCAGATTCAGTCTAGGGCAGTTCCCTGTAAGTCGGCGTCGTGGAATCTGGCGGTGAGTTTGTGGTGGGAGATGGTGTCAAAGGCTGTTATAGACTGTGTCATAGCGCCAAAAACATTGGTGAAGGCTAGAAGCACTGCCTTTTGGCTGGTCAAGTGAGGTGAAATAAAGTGACCGAAAGGCCACAACTCACGATGTGGCTATGCTTGCCACATGCCCGTTATTTAACCAGCATTACTCGTATTTCAATGTCCTGGTCGTAGGAAAATGATGAAAATCGCCTAATGCTGATATTTTCTCCTCTGATCAATAAGTACTTTAGACAATAAACATAAGGTGAACGGAGTTTAACATGTGGTCTAAATCTGCTTTAAAGCTCCAAGACAGATCATTAAAAACTAAACAAAGGCAGACAACCCATGTCAAGAAGGACATTTTTATTATTCTATAAAGAATCATCTTTTATTATTATTCCAGCCTTTGTAGACTCTTAAAACATTAGCAAACAGAAGATTCTTTTCTATTCAATTTGAGCATGAACTCAGCCCAAGGGCAGCTGTTATATGAGCACCAGCCACATTACAGGAGACAAAATTAATTTTCATGTTAGGCCTTGGCAATGAAGTCAATTGCCAGAATCACAGGATGTTCAGCTAAGGCTGGCACTCAACCCTATTTCCGAATTCAGCAGCTCTGATACTAAAATTACATCCCCTCAAGTTCTCTCTCTGAGAAAGATGCCTCGCAGCAAGGCCTATGCAAACATATAACCCCCACCAAGTCCTGAAAGACTCTGGTGCTGAGGTGCCAACAACAGGCCACCAGCGGGCCCTTTCACTTACTCTTCCACCTCCCCAGCTAAGTATAGCCTTAAGGCAATGGCCTGGCAGGGGAGGGGTAAAGTAAAGCAAAGAGCGGCTGGTGCTCCAGGGGAGCTGAGGTGATAATGGCCCAACTGCCACATAAGCTGCTCCCAGCTAGGCACCTCAGTTTAACAGCACAGCAGGGAAGTTAGACACTGCTTCTGAGCCTCTGCCCGGCCCCACGGGGCCAAGCTAAAGTCTGCAGTGGCCAGAATACTGACAGAGTGGCGCTGCTGCAAGCTACCGCCTCTGAGCCTGCCTGCCCATGGTGCGGGCTCCACAATACAGTGGCCGGGTGGGGTAGAAACAATAAGGCTCTGTTGGCCGGTTGATAGAACTAACTGAAACCGGCCAAGAGGTGACCCTTAGGCACCGGCCCATCGGCAAATGCCCAACTGCCCGCTTTCCCAATCTGATGCGGTCTGCTCCAATTGACTGGATCTGGGTTTGCACAGGTGGAGTCTCTGGTAGCTGACTCAATCATTGGTCCACCCTAAGAGTGAAGGGACTCCATGCGTGCTCGCACCTCCTCAATTGGAGCAGGATGTCTACCACTCATTTTGAACACCCAGGACTGTTGCAAGGATCCTGCTCATACACAGAACTGTGCACAGAGATCTAGGACATCAGTGAATTGTGGTGCACCAGAAACTCACCTCAGTACCTAGAAAAACCCCAACCAGCTAGTATCAGTGTCACATTAGCTCTTCGTCCTATAGCAAAGTAACCAATCATTAGACAACCTAGAACATGCGACTTAGGACCATCTCAGGAATGGTGGGAAGTGAGAACACTCTTTCGTTATACTCTCATACCAGTCCACAACAGGAGTAAATAAGAGACACGGTAAGGTAAAAATATTTATTTTAACAACGTGATCTCAGGTGCCGTATATTAGCCAACATAAGAAGACAAATGATAAAAATAAATATAGTCAGCATTGTTACAATTCCATAAATTACAAAAGGAGAAATCATATTACAATGATGGTGAAAACAGGTCTTATAGCGCCTAGTTTTAACACCCTCCCTATATAGGAACTATGGGGCATATTACCAAGAAGGGCGATAGGCGAATATTGCCGCATTAGCGGCCATTTTCGGCCAATTCAATCGCCCTGTTAACAAGCTGTTGCTAACAGCAGTTAGCGACAGCTTGTAGGCGATAGTGAGCGGTTTGGGCCCGCTTTGCATGTTAGCGATATTTATCGCTAATGACATGCAAAGTGGGCATACCCAACTTGTTAGCGACTGACAGCAGTCGCTAACGTCGCTATCGCCTATTAGCAAGGCAGGCGTAGCAATGGAAATATTCACGCTAAGCGCAATTATCTCCAAATACTAACACCTGCCCAGACCAGTTCTTAGCCATGTTATCCAATGGGAGGTGGATAACATGGCTAAGAGCATTTCGTCGCTAATGCGTGAATATCGCTGTATTCTCAGCGATATTCATGCATTTCGCTGCTATCGCCTGCATTTTTATCGCTTTTGAGATAAACCTTGCTAATAGCGAGTTATCTCAGCGATAAAAACCGGTGATGCGCGGCGATAAAAATATTGCTGCTAACTCTACTTAGTGATAAATATCGCTATTTGTTGGTAATATGCCCCTATGTATTATAAACTAAAGAAGGTCTCTTAAGCTTGTTTGGGGGACCCCATTACCTTTCCACTCAGTAAGAATAAATCACATCTGGATCAGCATAAGCTCTCTGCATTCCAGGAAACGGAAATCTTCCAAGTGTGTGAAATCATGGCAACTGTGGAATAATAAGGGTGCCAGAATCTCAGTTGGCTCACAGCTGCCAAATTGTTGTGTCTATAAACGTTAGCCGATTATGTCGAACAACAGCTACCATGTTATGATAACCTTGATGGCTTCAGCACTCACTGTGCAGACTAGGGGCACGATGTAAGTCTAGAAATGTCGAAAACAAACCTTTTCCCATGTGTAGACCTTCACGAAGCCTAACTTACAAAAACAGCTATTTGCAGTGTTGTGTGCAAAAGCGGCAAAAGTTAAAATGGCGTTTAAACTTCTAATAAGCCATACTAACATAACATGCGTGCAAAGCAGGCCTTCAGCCACACTACACCCTCCCTTGATGGGAGAATGCACAATAAAGGGGTAAAGATTCATAGAATGCAGAGTTCAAGTTCGAATGAAACAGAACCAAGTTCAGATATTTTGCCAAACTTGATAATTGGGAGTAATAATCCGAATTAAAAAGTAACCAAGTCAGTAAAAACATCCACGGATGGCCATGGTGTGAAGAATACCTAAAATAAAAGTAAAAAACATTCATACATCAGTGGAAAAAAGTTCACGAGTTCAGTACGTGTCTATGGAGAATAAAAAAATGTCACTTCAATCCAATAGCGTATAGGCACTGTATGTCGCAACTGCCTCCAACAGGAAGTAGTTGTTTTCATCTGTGAACATTTCAGCCATCCAATTCAGTAACGGAAATGAACATGTTCTTCAATAGCCGGAGCCTCTAGCACCATCAGAGGACAACTCGGGCTTACTTCAAGATAACTGCGTGCCAGAAAGTCATTGACCGCAGTCCATATGTTCCAATTGCCCAAGACCCCACACGCCACACTCCGAGTCGCCAGAGGCAGCGATCCATAGTATTCTAGCATCCGGTTACGAAGCTGGAGCAGCCGGGGCAGATCGTCGTGGGGCACAGAATGTGCATCCATTTTGGAGTAAACAAATTAACAGCAGTATGCACGCTCCCCGAGCGAGAATTAATGGGAAACCGCCGAAGACACTTGAAAAAAATCGAATGAAAAAATGCTGGGATCACACCAAATATAGCTTTGAATGAACAAGGCCAGAACTTACTACTTTAAAAAAGTGTGCCAGGCCCGTGGTTGACGAGGCATAAAGATTGTGTGAATCAAAGCACCAAAATGCAGGGGCAGACTGCATTTAATAAGGCATGTACCTCAGTACCAGTGTTTGCAACGTGAAGGACGAATGTTTCACGCGCAGATGTAAGGGCGACTTCCTTCTGGGACAAAAGAGCTCTTATTCGACTCATCTTGTTGAACTCTGCTTTCAAGGTCGGTATAGAAGGCCAGATGGAAACATAGAGCCTACCATGTGGAGGAGGAAACAGGACATTCTTAGAGCAAATTAGTTGGGAAACCGTAACAATATACGGAATACTAGCAAGCATACCTCAGCAATCTTCATTATTCAATAACAAATAACTACAGTTTGCAAGCAACGTGAAAGTTGGTGTAATAGCCGGGCCGGGGGTACCCTTCAAAACACACGCAAGATTCGGTGCCAGTACATTACAAGGACCGTGCAATTGCAGAGTGATCTGGTGTGGATGTGCAGTCTTCACCTTTTAAATAAACTTCCTTTCCTTCTCTCAAGTACCTATATGTAAATGGGAGATTCCAGACTTCATGAAGATAAGCACCACCTAAAGGTTCAAATCTACCTATGGCATAGTGTTTCATACATGACTCAAATTTAAACAGGGGAAAAGGCAAAGTTATTAACCCATGGATGAGCCAAACTTCCGAATTTGACTCGGCCACTGAAAATGGTAACGGCTCCAGTTTTTCAATATGCAGCAGTGAAAATGAGACATCTTTCATTGACATAAATTGTTGTTTAACAGTCAAATTAAAAGGTTAAAATAATGAAGTCATGTTCATGTAATCCCAAGGCACCTTCCCAGATTTTAACGTTTGAAGAGTCCAAGCAAACTGCATAATAGAACGCAACTGATTTTGTCCATGGTACAGAAATGCAACATCTTCTTGCACAATATCAACAACAGATGAAACAATGTTATCTAATGTGTAAATACGGGAAGAAAGGGTGTTAATGCTATTATCTACAATGGCAAGCACTTTTTCTAAATTGGCCTGATCAGTAGCTCTGAGCCTAGGAGCAGCTTCAATTTGGGACAGTTTCCAAACCTTGTTGTAAGCAGCATATATCCATCTTTTTGATCTGCCTGCTGCAAGACCTTTTACAAAATCATTCAAATCAACGGCAACAGTCAATTTAGACAAATGTGATTTAACCAATGCTAAGGTAGAGTGCTTGAGCCAACTCTGACACAACTTGCCGACAGAATAGTTGGTGACCTGTCAGAAATGGGATTTTTGGTTGGCTAAGGCTTGCGCCAAAGTCAGGCAGAAACCACCAATCCTAAATTAGGGTAAGGAAGTCACACGCCAAGATAACCCCTGCTCACCCCCTTGGTAGCTTGGCACGAGCAGACAGGCTTATCCCGGAGGCGATGTGTAAAGCGTTTGCGCCCGCACCCACCAGCAACAACATCCCAGGCCCCCCACAAAAGGAACTCCACACAAGGTATATGTAAAAATAGCCTTTGTATTACAAAACACATTAAAATCATAATCACAGGGTGTACATTGTGCCAACTGGCACTGGCAATATTTACAAGGGATTATATGTACACAGGACAGGGCCACACGGGCCACTGTCAGGAATAAGCACTTGGTAAAGAAATAACACTTTTAGAACTTAGAATACAATACTTGTAGGCCTAGAACTTAGAACATAGAGCCTATCGGACAGTACCTTCCGTCCTGGTTGCGTTGGATAATGCGAGTGATCTCCTAAGTAGGCTTGAGCGGGCGGCCGACTGGCTACAAGCGTTTGTCTGGGGCGACCAACGTGTGGGGCTCAGAGGAGAAGGGGGCAGGGTGCGGGCGGCCCAGCGAAGCGGCGTGGCTCAGAGGAGAGCGGCGCGGCTCGAGGCTTGGACGGGCGGCCGGGCACGAGCTGCCGAGGGGAGTGAGCAAGGCACACTTCAGGCGAGGCCCCAGTGGCCCAAGGAGATCAGACAAGTCCCAGCAATTTTGTCAGGGAAGGCACAATAGAGTCCACTGGTCCTGGGACTCTGGTCTGGGGGCGAGCTCAGTATCAAGCCCTTGGAGATAGTTTTACACCAAATAACCATGTTGCACACAACCAGTAAGCCCTGGTAAGCAGTAGTCCCACCTACGCAACCCTAACCACCTTAGGAAAATGTTACGCAGGGAACCAGGACCTCACTAGCACCACCTGTACTAGCAAGAACAACCACCTAAGTATCACAATACCTGTAGGGGTATAAGCACATAACACATGATGCATAACATACATTCAGAGGTGTAGGGAACAAGGCACATGATGCATGTACAACACATTCAGAGGTGCAGCAAAGAACACTTCGCAGAAATCATATTAGCATGAACTTATAACTATACCCAGGCCAACTGGCCTCACTGGGGCTAGGACGCTCTGTGTCCCAATGTCAGGGCAGGCTGCAGGTAGCCAAGAACACCTAAACGTGGCAGCTGCCCACAAAGTGCTGGGCAGCTGTAGATGATGGGGCCAACGTGGGAGCCTTTTCTGGGCTCTAAACAACAGAATGGCCCTCTGAGCCTCTCTCAGGGCTCTAGAACAAATAATGTGGGCTGTGAGCCACTTGGGCTCAAACAAACAACTGTGGCGTCGTTGGAGTCCCTCCCTGGGGGACTCGATTTCACTGGGTGCCCTCTTGGAGCCACGGGGCTCCGTGAACAATAAGCGCCTTCTTGAGTCCCTCGTGGGCTCTTAAAACAAATGCGGCGCTGGGAGCCTCTCGGGCTCATGAATAAACGGGGGGGGAGGGTTGGTGGAGTCCCTCTCGGGGGACTCGCGATCGTGAACTGCCCCCTGAGCCTCTCGGGCTCCGACTCAATAGGTGGAGGGGTTGGTGGAGTCCCTCTCGGGGGACTCGGCATCAGGGGAGGCCCCACGGGCCTCTGAGCACCCAGGCGCTCGCGCTGGAGGGGAGGGGCGAGCACCGGCAATGTGCCCCGATGCCCCTCCTCTCCTTTCCTGCACTCACCGGGTCTGTGGACGCGCCGGTCTCTTCTCGCTCTCCGGGGCTCTCCCTCACTCCTGGGGGCCCCGGGGGGGAGACGGCAGTTTCTCGGGGGGAAGCAGGGGCGCGGAGTAGGCTCCTGCCGCTCCCTGCCTTGTCGTGCTCTGGGGGCCGGACTCCCAAACCTCTCGGGCTGGCAGCCAATGACGGCGCGGCCCGGGGAAAACGTCATCAGGGAATCCCGGGCCGGCAGCCAATCCTAGCGCGGCCCGGGGAGGACGTCACAAGGGGTCCCGGGCCAGCGGCGGTGAACTCGGGGGGATGACGAGGGGTAGGCTCCCTCGAGAATACGGGCAATAAGGAATTAAGCGAGGTAGGCACTCGCTGGGGGTCCCAGAGATCTTCACGGTATGGGAAAATGCTGGGTGGGCACTGGCTTGACAAACAAAGCGCTCTCAGCGCTGCAGCATAAATGAAGCACTCCCAAGCGCTAGAGGGTAAGAACCAGCGCTCCCAAGCGCTAGGTAGGAGGAACAGCGCTCCCAAGCGCTGGGGGCCAAAGGAAAGCGCTAGGCACGCAGAAAAACGGCAAAGTCCTTCAGGGGTCCAGGACCTCGGTAGTCCAGGGGCTGGGCAGGGCCCAGGGAGGCAAGCCGTCCCCTGGGCCCAAGCAGCAGCATGCCCCTGGTAGATTCGAGTTGAGAACAAGAACATTTTCATGGGGTCACAGCCCCTCTTTTATACACCTTTTCCCTTTGTCTTCAGGTGCAGGGTGGGGGGAGAACCAGTCGCAGCTGGTTTTGGAGCACTGTGTTTACCTCAGCCACCCTTTCCATTCACCAGGCAGGCTAGGGTCATCAGTCGCACCACAGGGGGCAGAGCCAGCATTGTGTGGGAAAAGCCCAGCCCTATTCAGGACCCAGGTGCAGCCCCTCCCTCACATAAGCATGCTAATCTCTCCATTCACCACCGGGGCAGACCCACACAGACTCCGGGAGCCAGGCTCCCCAGCCAGCTTCAGCCAATCACGCGCCAGCATACTCACTGCACAGACAGTCACACGTCTAGAAGTAGCACTTCCATACTAGACACATACACGCCGCTCACACCATCTCGCAGCATTCAATCACACGAGTCCGCACATACCAGACTCGAGCCTGCACACCCCACGCATCAGGAACTACCAGGGACACATACATTCCCCATGCATTCCTATGGGAGGGCAGCGCTATCGCACACACGCACTCAGGGAGCGCACGCACTTTACAGTGCGCCACATTGTCAAAGTGCGCAAAGACCAGAAATCACTATAATTCAAGGCAAAAAGTTCAGGGGTGAACCTGCCAGAAGGGCCAAATCCAACATGAGCGAATGTTGATTCTCGAATCGGGGATCTACTCTAACCTCTGTATAGCCAGGGGTCAGACCCAGAAAACGGTGCTGGCAGGAATCTGCACTTTTTTGCCATAGCAACCAGCCTTCGGGATTAATGCTGGAAACATTAAAAGAGGAATTTCTCAACAGGGCTTGTAATGCACTAAGGGAAGTACTGGTGTAATTCTTCCAATGGGGATATTCACCCAAATCAGGAAATGAAGGAGCATTTCATTTTTTAGAAGAAGCCAATCCAAAGCAGGTGGTTTGTGAGATAGTAGCATTCAGAAACACCATATAGTTCGGGATGAGACATGCACGATGCAAAGCCTCTGTGCCGTGCACTTGCCAACTTTTAGAACCCCAAACAGATTTAAGATCAACAGTATCTTTCCACAGTTCATAGCCCCCAATAGCCAAATAGTCAAGAAAGGACTTCGAATACAGTAATTTTGTGTGGGTAAGTCTAACCTTGGAAGAGGACTTCTCAGTCATCTTAAAATAAAATGCATCAGGGTTTGATTGATCAAAATCAGTAAAATAAGAAAACTTTTTAAAAAGAGTTTTGGAGCTGCCTTCGACAGGTGCGGGACAATGTTCCCACTGTGTGTAGTTTACCACATTTCTAAACGTGTTAGCTCTATTCAGAAAATGATTTCCAAAATGCTGGTAACAGAATAAATCACCGTAGTTAGCAGAATCTAGATACAAATCTTCAGCATCAAAAGCAGCATAATATTTAAAATCAGAAAATAAAGCCTCTACAACCTGGACATCCCAATCATCAGAGCGATATTTTGTTTAACCACATCCCCCATAGAAACATGAAGTACATTGGGGACATTAATAACCTTTGTGGGCCCATGAATCTGGAACTTTACAGCATCCCATACAATCCCATCTAAAACGGGCCAAGCAGTGATATTCACAAATGTGTGGTCCCTCTTCATTATGTGCGAAGAGGAGTGGGGAGCCAAAGTTCCATCAATTAGTCTATTTACAAAACGAAAAAAATACACCACAAATCCGATGGACATGAATAAAAAAAAATTAAAAAGCACCAGCCAAATGTAAGTCCAAGGGGGAATCGAAAAATGTTTTTTAAACCAGGTAGAAAAAAATCAAAACTTTTGAAGGGGACTTTGATGTGGTCGAGCCAGTGTCAAATTAAAAACGTGATTGATTAGCCACACTGGTCTCCAAATCAGGCATAGACAAGTCAGTGGGGTAAGTATATTCAGTATCATTAAGAGGATCACCAGCAGGTGGATTCAATAAAGGATTCGCAACTGTATTAATCTCAATGGCAACATCAGGCCCGATGGCAGGATCCGGGACCAAAACAGAGTATTGCACCATTGCTGGACACGAGACTGCAGGTGTCATACTGAGAAGAATCGGCCACCCTGTGTAGTTTGACATTATCAATGGAAATGTACCTGTTCCCCTTTCACCCAGGAAGAGGAGGTAAAATGACTGTTCTTGTACCGTGCACGCCAAGCACAGGAACTGGAGCTCGATAGGAGGGACCGAATTCCTTCTTGTTCTCGATTTTCTCTCAGACCGGTTCTCCAACTTGAGGTAGCCAGCCGACTACCGGGATCTGCAACGCAGCATCAGATATGGAGGGCAAATGTTCTTTTGCAAGACTGTCTCTGGTCTTTTGGAGGTTCTGTAAAACATTAGAATGTTCATCTACGTCAAAGGATGCGGCCACCGCCATGTCTAGACCCTCAAGGTCCGGAACAAACATTTTGATGCTAAAGAGCATTTTGTATGGGGTCCGCCCTCCCAGAGTCCTTCTACAGAGATTATTTTGTGCACGCTGTACACTATTGAGGTGGGTTAGCTAGTCATGGCCAGTACCTAATACCTTAGCTGTCAAGGATTGCTTTAAGTCACGGTTCATTCACTCCACATCACTATTACCCTCAGGCCTGTATGGAGACGAAAATTTGACCTGGGCCCCTGAAGAACTCATGGCATCCTTGTATGCCTCAGAGGCAAACGCTGGACTCTGGTCCGAATGGAAGGTACCATACGCAAAAATTCCCACAAAGACACGTAAATCCCTTACGACAGTTCTGTAATCAGCACTGCGTTGCAGCCATAACCACACAAAATGTGTGCACGAATCAACTGCTACTAAGATGTACTTATATGTAGTATCAGATGAGAAAGGCCAGCAGTGATCTAAATAAAGATACGCAAGTGGTTTATTAGATATGTACAAATGAGTTTGGGGTGGGGGTTGTAAGAAAGTGGCTCTATATATACTGGACCAAAGTAAGGTACAGTGTGTATAGAGTCCTCAATCTCCAGAGGTATAATAGAGGCTAAAGTCAGATCTGACCTTACTCTCTAAAGTGGTAGCTTGGTCGAGCAGTAGGCAGTATCAGAGGACAGTGTAACGCATTTGTTGTACACACTGAGTCAGCAAAAGTTTTCACACACTCAAGAACTGAACTCTAGGCCAATTGTTTTTATATCTTTTAGAGCCAGCAGGTATCAAATATACTTTTCTCAATATGAGTGAATTTAGGTAATTACTTTGCAGAAAGGCAATAGACTTGGTAAGTGCAATAGTTACTGGGGTTGCAATAGGCAACATAATTCTAAACACAATTTAACATTGATCTCAATGGGTTTTTCTACATAAATGCAGTTGAGTACTTTCAGGATTACTTTTCTAACCACAGGACTAGATCTTGGATTCAGTCCCGGGACCTAAGCTGTAAACAGTTAAGTAAAAGCGTTTTGGCTACAGTTGTAATTTTTAAAGGTTATAAATGTATTTTCAAAGTTGACACTTAGAAACTTTTCAGAGAAAAACTAGCAATGTTATCCTATGGTAGGAAATTCAAGTCACAGGTAAAGTAGGTTTGCGTTACTTTTGTAATCCAGTACTGGACTCCTAGGTTCAGCACTGGGACCTCTACCTAAGACAGGTAAGTATTTACGTTTCAGTAGTTGGTACGATTTTTAAAGAATATTTGTACTTTGAAAAAATCGACACTTAGAAGAAATTTCAGAGAAAAACGGAAGAAAATGCAGGTAACTGGTAAGCATGATTAGGATTACTTTTGCGGTTCAGTACTGAACTAGAAAGTACAGCACTGGCTTCTCTCCTGCTCCCAGGTGAGTATTTCGGAAATCGTTATTCGACTGGTTTTAGAGGAATATTTTAAAGTTTCAAAACTCCACACTTAGAAGAAATTTCAGTGAAAACCAGTCAATGATAGCCTATGGAAGGAAAGTGAGTTATCGGCTTTCAGGTGAGTACTCGACTGGTGAGGTTGAGGTTCTGGGCATATACTCAGGAGTCTCCCAGGGTCGGAAAGGTACAGTTGTCACACCCTCAGGGGCACAGGGGAAGCCGGGTACAGAGAGAGTAGGCCCAATGCAATCCAAGGGAGGGTAGGGGACCTTTGGTTGGTGGCTGCAAGCAGTCAGGCCACGCGGCTGTGGGAGCTGAGCTCCTGGTCACTTACTCAGGGCAAGTGGGAAAGTAGAGTAGGGTAATAGTTGCACTTCCAGTGGCACTCGGGCGGCTGGGTGCAGGGTGTTTTTGAGCCGTCAGGCGCTCAATGTTATCCAATGGGAAAGTTACAAAGTGAGCAAAGGCTACAGGCTCGGGGACGGATATTCTTCAGGTGCGACCACCACTTTGAGAGGTAAGTTGGGTTCCTGGAGAAGAGGTAAGTACCCCAAAGGAGGGAACAGGGGGCCGTGGGGCGCCGGGTGCAGGGGTGTCTTTGGGTGTCGGGAAATCTTACCCTCGGCTGGTCTTGGTTGGAGGGGTCCTTGGATATGAGGCTGCAGGCGTCGCCTTGGTCATTGAGGAGCGTCTTTGGGCACTGGACTTTGGGTCCCAGTTGTCGGGGGACGTCCTCGTGGTCTTGGGTCACTCGGGCATGGGTCGGGCTCGGCAGGTGCAGAGTGGGCTGGATTTGCGGTTCCTGGCTGGCACCAAGGGTCTGGTTGTTGGAGAAGAGCCTCTGCTCATGGGAGTCCCAGTCTTTGAGAGGGCCAAGTCAGGCAGGTCTTACGGATTCTCCAAGGTTGCTGTCCGCAGGAGTCACCGGGATTTAGCAAGGGCAGGTTCCAGAGTCGAGAGGCCGGTAGGGCTGGGGCCAAGTCAGTTGGTGTCGTCCTGTTGTTAGCAGCTACGGCTGGTCTTCTTCTTCTTGATCTTCTTTCTTTTTTTCTTATCGGGATCTGAGGAAGGAAGGTTTTGAATTTAGGGGTACTGAATTTAGGGGCGTTACAGGTAGGGCAAGGGCAGGGACCAATAGGTCCCTGACCTGGGGTGGGTACACCCCCTAGTCTGCTCCTCTCCTGTGGGAGGGGGGCAGGGGCGTAGCTGTGATTGGGGAGGGCTCCTCATCTTCAAGTTGGCCAGAAACCGGGGTGGTGCTTCACCTCGCCTCTCCTACCTGAGGGGTGGGGTTGGCACAGGCTGGCACACCCCCTTCCTGACGTAGGGTTTCCCGCCAGTCTTCCCGCCAGAGAGGGGGGCAGAACTGGTGAGGGCCAGTTGCTGAGTAAAGCAAGTGGTCTGGAGAAGGCTGCAGGCCTTTGAAGCTTCCCTCTGCCCTTCCTGGGGAGAAGACCCAGCACCTCGCCCAGGATGTGCATTGTTGCAGGCCTAGGAGAGCGGGAGGCTCTCCACCCGGGGGTCCAGCAACATGTCTGCTGTGTGGCAGCCTAGGCAGCCTCTCAGACCAGACGTGGATTGTAGATTAGGTTTTCAGGGGGATTCTCTAAGATACCCTCTGGTGCATTTTACATTAAATCCCACCCTGGCATCAGTGCAGGTTTAATGTGCTGAGAAGTTTGATATCAAACTTGTCAGTCTTCAGTGTAGCCATTATGGTGCTGTGGAGTTCGTAATGACAACCTCCCAGTACCATATACTCTTAATGGCATCACTGTACTTACAGTGCCCAGAAATGGCCCTGGGTACTGTAGGGGCACAGGGCTCATGCACCTGTGCCCATACCACTGGCATAGGGCACCCAGCTAGAGGGGTGACTGAGGTATGCCAGGGCAGTGGGTCTTGTGGGCAAGGCACTCAGGTGTGCCATGTCGACTCTTTGTTTAGTTCTGTACTTAGACACTCAGCCTGCAAAAGCAGTGTGTGGGTGTCAGGGTTCAGGGCCCCTAATGGTGGCACAATAAGTGCTGCAGCCCTTAGGAGTCATTGAAGGACATAATCACGCGTTTGTTTGTACAAACCCCGCCACCAATATCGTTGCTGGAGAAGAGATACAGTAGCTGACACGCCGGCATGTGATGAGGCGATCCCAGCGTGGGCTGCTGTAATCAAAGTCTGCCTGCAGTCCACGTTGGGTATCAACCTGTCACCAACGTCATTAATTCTCACATAAGGAACTTCATCAGGACTTAAATGAGAAGAGTATTTAGAAGGGAAACCTCTAGGGTAATTACCTCCCTTCTCTGTTGCGGCACTAGCTGCCAAGATGTCATCATCAGACTTACTTTTGGAACGTGTCACTGCTGCTACTGCATATGTTGCAACTGCCGTCTTAGTGGCTTCATCGGCAAGATAATTGCCAATAGCGTGAACTCCGACACGCTGGTGACCCAGAGTATGAATTACAAACGCGAGTGGCAGCCGTTCTTTAAGCTCAGCCACTTGAACCCAGATAATTTTTTGTTTTATTGTGTGACCTTTGGAGTCACGATTATCATTTTGAGTCCAAAAGGGTAGATTGTCATTGTATGATTGAACACAGTAGTAGGAGTCACTTACAATAAGAGTAGTCACACTGGGATCGGCGTACTCCAATGCAAGCATCTGAGCACGAAGTTCTGCCAAATGGGCTGTACAGTCCCCTAATGTCTGTGTATGCACGACATCGGACTTGAATTCACCATCCACCATAGTACCAACCACAATTGCACAGGCCGAAGACTATGTGTGCTTTGAATCCGTAGCCGCTTGCGCGCTTCCGTCAGTGTAAATGATACAACGGAAATCCTCAAGTGGGCGCATATTCAGTGGACAGGATGACCAAATTCATACTGCAAGAATTCCTGAGTCTGCTGTGAGGAATCCAAAATGAACTTGACATCCGGGGATGTCAAGGACTTGGCCCATTGTATCCACCGCAGGTGCAAAGCTTTTGAATTTGGTACACTAGCTTTTGTCACTGTCTCCAAGGCAGGATACAGAGGAACAACCAAAATGCGCTTTCCCTGCGACAGTGCACGTTCCTTAAGAATCGCCATTTGCACTGCTGTCAAAACATTTTTCACAGTGGAAAACCGCAACTCAGCCGAAGTGTACAAGTGTGACTTGTAAGCGATAGGGACTGTGTTACCCTCATTAAAAGTGAGGTATGTGAAACCCACCGCTCCAGGCACGATTCTTATCACCAGGTTGGTGTGGTTATCATGAGTCAACAAGAATTTAGATTCAAGAAGTTCAGCCTGCAAAAATTGCAAGATGGCTGAATGTTCAGGCAGCCAGCACGATTTGGAAAAAGTTGGTTGTATCAGGGCGTAAAGAGGCTTGATACGCTGGGCATATTCGGGAATATGTGTACGCCCGAAATTCAAAAAGCCCAGTAAAGATTGTAATTTCTACAGTGTTGTGGCAGTTTGCAAAAGTGCGCATTTCTCCAGAAAGTGAGGAGCTAAACCTTCACCTTCATTGTTGAGCTCGTAGCCCAGGAACAACACTGTGTACTCTGCAATGTGTGATTTTGCAAAGTTGAATTTATAGCCAAAATCCGCAAAACGGCAAATTATGCAGTCTACAGGGCACAGATGAGGCCATAATTCGTCGTCTGTGAGATAGATATCATCCACATACGAACATGCATCTGCGTCGAGTCCCTCCAAGAGAGAGACAATGCGGGCGGCAAAGACGCCTGTGCTGTTCTTATAGCCCATAGCCAAACAGCGAAATTGGTGTTGTTTGCCACCACTGGTAAAATCTGTCCATTGACTACTAACGGGGGACAGATTGTGGGCAAAAAAACATTGGATATGTCAAGAGTGGTTTTGAACCTTTTACGCACAAGATTATCCACAAGAGCTGAACTGTGAGTATTCTGTACCACCCACGTACGACAATGAGAGTTTAAGTGGTGGTAATCCAATACCAAACAGTACGAACTATCCGGCTTGGTCACGGTAAAAAGAGGGCTATTCATCGGAGACACAGACGTTTCAATTACACCTTGATATTCCAATTGTTCAAGGATTTCCACAATGGAAGCTTTCGCTTCTTGCCGCATGGGGTATTGGGGTTGAGGCTGTGGCATTGACCGCAAAGGAATCTCATGTTGAGGGGAAAATTTGTCCCACCCACAGTGAGTACGGTACAACACCGGCACAAGCGCCTTAGCCCAATCTTCTGCAAAATGCAGCGCCTGTTCTTTCGGCACTGTGTGCGTGAAACTAAGGAGGATTACCTCCTCCCCTTGCAGAGCAGCTAAGACAAAGGGTGGGGGCCAGTCGACCTCTGCCAACAAAATATCATAGGTAGTAGTTAGACTTTCCCAAAATACCCCTTTTATGGTACATGCTATGTCACCTTCAATTATGAGGATATTTTCATGAAGTCTTTCAGGGGGAGCCACTCTAGTGTCAGCTGTCTCAACTACAACGAAGGTGTCAGTCGCTGTCACCTTCAGTAGTGGATGCAACACCTCTCGAATTATTGTAATCTCCGCCGCGCTGTCCAACAGTGTCAGTGCCCATGTCAGATTCCGATGCTGCGTTCTTACTATCTGTGGCATATCTCGCTGTTACAGCAGCAACTTTCTTCTTCTGAAACTGGGGCCTTTGACGCAGTGACTTGTCCTGCTTGCCTTTTCCGTCAGCCTTGCGAGGCTGCTCACGGCTCTGTTGGGCACCTTGTCCTCTGCCGCGCCTCCTCCACCAGTGGGTGAGACCGATGTTTCCTGCAAAGAGCGAGGAGAACGTTGTTCAGGAACCTGAAATCTATCAGGTGACTTAATCGTAGTGCGGTCGCCCAACTCATATGTACGCTCAGTAGAGGCAGGTGTAGGTGATGCAGGATGGGACCCCCTGTTTCTGTTGCTCTTTCCCCTGTTTTTTGTTCTTACTCCAATTGTGTTTTGGAGCTTTGTGGCGATCATCTTTATCAGATGATGCCTGCTGAGTTTGCTACTGTGTTTGTTTTTTAGCAAAAGGCTTAACACCCAAACTATTACAGCCAACAGTCTTATAAGCCTCCGTAATAATTCTCGGTAACTGACGGGGTTTTTCGGCCTCGGGAATATTGCGCAAAGCATTATACACCTGGAAACGTACCGCATCTCCCTTGACATTAGCAAGGACAAGATCGTGAACCATGTCAAACTCTCCCATGAGCCGCATTCCCAACTCCACAGCCACCTCCGGTCCGTATTCATCCTGAACACGCTTAATGGCAGAGGGCAGTACAGCCATTTACGGCGTGCCAAAGCACCTAGTATAGACTGCTGCAAAAATCACACCCCAAGTGGTACAGTCATTTACGTCCGGCACTAAGTCTTTCTGCAAACTAATAGTAAGGATCCTGTGTTTCTCCACAGGTGTGGTATTCGGGAATACTGCCTACAGTTGGTCAAATTTCTCGGCAAGCCAAAAAGGCATTTCATCCTTATCCTGGGGAAGCTTGCCCATAACCGCATTAATCACAACGGGACTAAGCTTCGGCCCGTTCAACCCAACTGGATTCGCCGCACCACCCGGGGCCCCACCCGGGAGGTTGCGGGAAATCTAATGAACCAGACCCCTTATCACTGACACTGCAGAGGCATAAAGAGGTCTTAATTCAACAGCTGTCAACCGTGGCACATTAGGGTACCGTGTATAACCAGCTAAAACAGGCAAAGAAGCGCCTCCAATTGACAACGGTCCATGTCCGACCGCCGACAAACAGTGTGGGAGGGTGCCATTAAACCAAACGGCATGCTGCCAAGCAGAAATCTGAACTTCCTGTGTCCTATATGGAGCGTATTCTGCAGGCACGACAGTTGGAGTGTAAGTGTGAAATACACCAGTACCAGCATTAACCGCAGGAAACGTGACCCAGGAGTAAAACAGCTCAAAAGGGTACGCTGCGTCAGCAGATACAACAAAAACCACTGCCTGACCTTCCAAAGAGACTAGGAAATCCTGCAAATGATTTTGCACAGCCAAGCGACTGGGAACCGCGAGATCTACCGCTGCCATATCGACATAGTGAAAGATTAGTAAAATGCAATAGAAAAAAGCACAAGTGGGTAGTAATTCAATAGAAAATGATTTTTATTATCAAGCCTGAAAAGACCTATGTAACTATAGGTAGGTTTTATTCGTCACCACTGTCAACCAGAAACAATAGTGAGGGGGTCGTGGACTGATACAAGCACTACTCAAGACTCTCAGAATAAGACCACTACGTTGGCGGCGCCATGTTGCAAGGATCCTGCGTATACACAGAACTGTGCACAGAGTCCTCGGACATCAGTGAATTGTGGTGTACCAGAAACTTATCTCAGTACCTAGAAAAACCCCAACAAGCTAGCATCAGTGTCACATTACCTCTTCGTCCTATAGCAAAGTAACCAATGATTAGACAACCTAGAACATGCGACTTCGGACCATCTCAGGAATGGTGGGAAATGAGAACACTCTTACATTATACTTTCATACCAGTCTACAACAGGAGTAAATAAGAGACATGGTAAGGTTAAAATATTTATATTAACGACGTGATCTCAGGTGCGGCATCTTAGCCAACATAAGCCGACATATGATTAAAAATAATATGGTCAGCATTGTTACAATTCAATAAAATACAATAGGAGAAATCATATTACAATGATGGTGAAAACAGGTCTTATAGCGCCTAGTTTTAACACCCTCCCTATATAGGAACTATGTATTATAAACTGTAGAAGGTCTCTTAGGCTTGTTTGGGGGACCCCATTACCTTTCTCTTCAGTAAGAGTAAATCACATCTGGATCAGCATAAGCTCTCTGCATCCCTAGAAACGGAAATCTTCCCCGTGTGTGAAATCATGGCAACTGTGGAATAATAAGGGCACCAGAATCTCAGTTGGCTCACAGCTGCCAAATTTTTGCGTCTATAAATGTTGGCCGATCATGTCGAACAACAGCTACCATGTTATGATAACCTTGATGGCTTCAGTACTCACTGTGCAGACTAGGGGCACGATGTAAGTCTAGAGATGTCTAAAAAACAAACCTTTTGCCACGTGTAGACCGTCATGAAGCCTAACTTACAAAAACAACTATATGCAGTGTTGTGTGCAAAAGCGGCTAAAGTTAAAATGGATTTTAAACTTCTAATAAGCCATGCTAACATAACATGCGTTCAAAGCAGGCCTTTGGCCACACTACTGGACCAGTAAGCAGACATGGCAATCCCAGGTCGAGATATAGCTCAATGTTCGATGCAGAGGGAGAAAACTCCCTTTGTGTCAGTGCAGTTGCTACTTCAGGAGTTTGTTCTTGCAGAAAAAAATAGTTTGTCAGTGGGAAAGTCAAACATTGCAGCCGATCAGCCTAAGATCACTGCCTTCAGTGGAGCCATTACAGCCGCAAATCCATAGGATCCTACATGCATGGTGGGAAACTTTGAATTTAGTAGGTGATCCTCTCCTCTGAACGCGGTTGGTGGGCTGTCCGCAAGGAACTCAAAGACCTGTATGTCCCCACAGTAATTTGTTACAATCTCCGTTTGATTTGTACGCTTTGAAGGCACACCCTGTGTTGTGTAGTTTTTTACAGTGCATTATACCCTCATAAGGTTTCCTGGGCATGAGCAGGTGTGTGTCTAGTTACACCTGGGACCTAGAGGGACGACTTACTGGTTTACTGTGGAGGAAAGACGTGTATTGTGGTTGGGACTGAGATTAGGGTCAAAATGAAGGAATGCTAATGTAAAAGTGTTCCTGATGGATACTTCCAGCTGTAGATTTCCTGCCTTAGAATAAACCCCATGCACTGAATATAGAGAATTTTGTAATAGTGTTTCTGCTCACCACTAGGTAGTCTGGTGAAGCCCATTGCTGCCACTGTATTACCGCGAAAGTGATTGAAACAGAGACACATATAAGTACCACCATTCATTCTGACATCACTCATGATACAGCTATTAGCAAACAAATCATTATCTTTTTGGATCAGATTCTGTTCCTGTGGCAGATCAGGGTGCACTCCAGGATATTGGTGATGACTACGATGATCTGCACTCCCCTCATTACATTGATGATACCATATACATTAATATATAAAATCCTAGTGAGTTCGACACCTCCAATTGTATCTAATGTACTAGAATACAGCTGTCTTCAACAGCCAAAGCTGTCAACATCTTGCTCTGATTTCTTGGTTGAAACAGTTTTTACCTCCCTGCTAGCAGTCAGGTAACCAGACATCTTAAACCAGTACCTAGTGATGCAAATTCTTCTCACAAAGCAAAGCCTTATTGTAGAGGCCTCGAGGAATAAGGTGAACCTTAATTCGTTTCCTACCAATCCTTTGACCAGGGAACCCAAAAATATTGATGCCTGTGGCAGATCTATTTTCCTCTGCGTTCTTGGCTTTGTAGAATTTAAACATAGTCTAACTATTGCGCCGATAAACACATGCCCTTTGGGACATGGCCATCATGATTTGGCCAGTAGTCCCAGATGACATATGGTCATCTCTGTTTTAGACCATACATAATGGCTAGGACACCGTCAAGTATGTTATCTGTGCCGGTATAGATGCTGATGATAGCATTGGCGGGACCCTCTGACACCAGTGTTGGCCTTCAAAGACATGCCTGGATGAGGTCTATTTATTCTGTGGCGATATACAGGTGTGATAATTGATATGCTCTTTTCCTGGGTCTTGCCTCTTTCTACTTTCAATCAATCAATCAATCAATCAGGGATATTTTGAGCTCGCTACTCACCCATGAGGGTCTCTAGGTGCTGGGGGGGAGGGGATATGGGCAGCTCTGTGTTCCTCTAAAGAGCCAGGTCTTGAGATCTTTTCTGAATGGGTGTTGGGCTTTGTCTGATTGGTGAGGGGGAGTTCATTCCAAGTCTTGGCCGCGATGTAGGAGAAGGATCTGCCACCAGTTCTGGCCCTGTGGATTCGGGGGACAGTGACTAGGTTGGCAGAGTGGAGGTTTTCCTTGCGGGACATGGAAAGAGATTCTTTCATTGAGGTATTGGGGTCCGGTGTTATGGAGGGCTTTGTAGGCAAGTGTGAGCAGTTTGAAGGTTATTCTTTTTTTGACAGGGAGCCAGTGGAGGTCACGGAGGTGATGGACAATTTGGTCATGTCATGGGATGCTACGGACGAGTCTGGCAGCGGCATTCTGGGCGGTACAGAATTTTCGGAGAAGAGTGTTGTTGATTCCGGGGTAGATCGCGTTTTTCCGTAGTCCAGTCTGATGGTGCTGAGTGCGTGGGTGACGGTCTTCCTGGAGTCGGGGGTGATCCATTTGAAGGTCTTGCCAAGTATGCGGAGGGTGTTGAAACATATGGAGGACACAGCTTTGATATGGTGGCTCATGGTGTGTGAGCAGTTGAGTATGACCATGTAGATGTTGAAGAACGTGTGGCTGAGGATGGATCATAGGGGTATTCCTCATCTAACCTCAGTTTGCTCAGAGAGGAAGGGCGGGAGTCTTTTTCTTTGAGTTCTGCCTGAGAGAAAACATTGAATCCAGTCTAAGGTAGTTCCATGGATGCTGGCGTTGTGTTTTCTGGCGGCCAGTGTGTGTTGGGAGAAGTGGAGAAGTGTGGCCCAATGGTTAGAGTGGCAGACCCTGATGCAGAGGTCTGGCCCGGGACCAGGGTTCAATTCCCACCTTGGCGGGTCTTGGGCTCAATTTCCTCGGACCTGATAATTCTCGCCTCGGTGCCTATTCTAATCATGGGTCCCACTCTGCAACTCTGGGCAATAGCTTGCTTAATCTTCACAACGGTCCCAACAGCGCTGGGATGCCTGGCTTCACCTTGGGGGTGCCCAGGAGTGGGCATTTCACAGGGAAAAGCCAGGAAGGGTTCCACAGCGGTATGCGTACAGCGCCAAGACACCTCAGGGTATAAGTGCGCTATACAAGTAAGAATTCATTTCAAGGTGTTCAAGGCTGCTGATAGGTCTAGGAGGATGAGGGCTGCAGTGTGGCCTTGATCAAGGAGCGTGCAGATGTCGTCAGTGGTGGCTATGAGGGTCGTCATGGGGCTGTGGTTGCTGCAGAATCCGGATTGAAAGGAGTCAAGGATGTTGTTCATTTCTATGAAGTGTTTTAGCTGGGTATTGACGACTTTCTCGATGACTTTGGCACTTTGGCGGTGAAGGGGAGAAGAGAGGTGGGCCTGTAGTTTTTGCTTTGAAACGCTTTATGGGCAGCAAAATTAAAGTGCGTTCCCTGGGGCTGTCGACACGTGTTCTGGAAATATGGTGTATAGGTAGAGGCAGCATTACCAGCAAATGATTCGGCCAAGTCCTTTTGGGATCGCAGACGCTAAACCGGCTGGAAACACATGGGTCAGTAAGAGCACCAGTATACTAACTCCTCTTCCTCTCCTGAAACAGCCAACAAGTCACTTAAGTTTGACTTCAGCAGCCCATGCCTAACCAGTGGGGTGACAGGATTGAGCACTTTCTCAAAGTATGGCAATCCACCACATCTGGCAGATAGGTTGTAGGAGGCTGACTTAGTATATGGTTTGCACTTTTAGGCGTGATGAACCTTGCAATAGGTCAGGCAACCCTTATGGTGATTGTAGTGGTGTTTGATAACCTTTGAAATCTCTCAAAGTGGTAACTGTGCAGAGCAGCCTTCAGGCTTATCTTGGAGGAGTGTAAAAGAGCTTGTTTTACCACATTTAATCGACAGTGGATATTAGATAAAAAAGTAGGACACAGTGTTTTATACAAATAAGTCTTTTTATTACACAACACACTGACACATTGGTATATCTCCTACACGGAGATATTAAAATTGTACACAAGAATACTTCCAAATAATCACCGAAGTAGCCCAAATAAACACTGGACTTCATGGGGAGACCAAGCCACATACTAAGAAAGTGGAATGCGAACTGCAAAGGAGAAAGAGACTTGGAGCAGAATACTCAGAGGAGCTTGGGAAACAGGTATGCACCAAAGGTAAGTACCCAGGAGCCCCACCACGGAGGCTGTGTGCAGAATGGAAACACAGCTGCGTGCCCAGTGGAAGTCAATGGAGTAGTAGCTGTTTCAGTTTTAAAAACAGAAAGACCCTTCCCAGAGAACCCCGAAGAAACCCTTTGGAGGACAAAGGTTGGAGAGCACCCCAGCCTTGGATGTCCCAGGAACCAGATTACCTGCACCAAGGAAGCCAGATGCATAGGGTTTTATGTACGTCAGAACCTGCCATAGATGACAGTGGAAGACTTTGAAGAAGATGTTTCTGAAGAAGCCTGTAAAGGAGTCCAATGGAATCCAAGAGTGGGTTCTTGAAGAGAGGAACCTGCAAGCATAGGGGGCAGAGTCTATGCCACTTGGAGGTGCCCAGGAGGCATGGAAGCACAATGCCCACTGTTGTTGAGAGTCAAAGGAGTGAAGACGGTGACCTTGTCGTTGCAACTGTGAGGAACAAGTGATGCTGAGGAAGACCAGGAGCTGTGTATGAGCTGTACCACGTTGGTTGTGAGTGTCTAGGTGGTCAGTTTCTGTGGGAGCACCAACAAGCCTTGGTAGCCGCTAATGGTGTGGAAAGCAAAATGATGCAAACATTGGGACTAGCAAGATCTAAGGGTCTCACCATGAGCAGGGGTGTCAAAGCAGGCTGCGAGCAAGGAGGGGAGTCCACTGAAGCAAAGGATGACTCCCGGGAGGACCCACAGGCCGAAAGCTCAGGAGTTGCAAGATGACCTCAGCTACTCACCATAGATGAAGGCCCACGGTGCAAGGGATGCAGTGAGGTCTCTGATCTTCAGAGGATGAGGTACTGTAGGCTAGAGCTTCTTGTAGCCCAATGATCTCTGGAGTGCAGAGTCAACAAGCCTTGGCAACAGCAAATCAACACGCTGCACAGAGGTTTGGTCCCGGCTGCTCCGACGAGATATCTGTCTACAAAATTGCTGAGAAGACAAGTCAAGCCTCAATGGAGCTGCAGAACCACTTCCTGTATTGCTGGGCCTCTGGAAGTTGGTAGGACAACAGGAGCAGCAGACCAGTCAGCTTTGTTAGTGGTGCCTATAGATGCAGGGAAGGGACTCCTTCACTCTAAGGGAGATTACTTCCAATTTACTTGATGCCCACTGGTCTTCTGGAGATCCTAGATGAAGCACTTATGATGCAGAAGACTTGAAGACCAGCAAGACCAGGAGCTGTAGGAGTATTCCTTGATGCAGTCTCTGTTCCAGTCAAAGTCTGATAAAGTCTGAGTGTCCAGACAGTCGAAAAGTATCTTGGTTTAGGAGGTGAGTCTTGTTCCATGACAAATCTGAGGACCCACCTACAGGGGATCCCTTAAGTACCCTAGGGAAATGGTTGAAACTGCTCAGGGACATCATCCCAGACAAGGGGCAGGACAGAGGGGAGAATACTTCCCTGTCCTTTGTCCAGTTTTGCACCGGAGCGAAACAAAGGGTTTATGAACTAGCTCAAGCTGGAGTACGCAAGAGCTATTCAGAGCAGTTTGGAGGTGCTAAAAAGTACCCCAGCCCGGTACAATACACTCCTATCTGGGATGCAGTCACACATCTCTATGACAGGAAACCTATTGTTCTACCCCTGCTCGGGTCCAGCTCAGCAGCAGCAGGGCAGAATCATGTCTGTGGTCTGTAGCCGGACTAGCTTGCTGGAAGAACCTGAAAGGCTGTTACTGGGAGTCTAGGGGGGTCCCTTAAGTAGCCCTCCAGTACATGGAATCATACTTTCAGCAATGGAATTTGTGTTGGAGTATGATTCCAACATGTTTAATACCAAACATGTTCAGGTTTGAGGCAGCCATTTTATAATTAGACATCTCATAATGACTGATGTCCACTATATACCTTAAATTGGCTGACTGCACTTACACATCCTTGAGAATTGACTCTGTGGTTTGCAGTGGTGTCCCACTCATGCAGGGGCACCCTCACACTTGTAATCAAGCACCCTGCCCTCGGGACTGCAAGGGCTTCCATAGGGGTGACTTATAGGTTTTAAGTGAAGTGACCTCAGATATAAGGAAGCGTATATCTGTTTTGAGAGGTACAGGCACCATGTCACACAGGCTGCAATGGCAGGCTTGTAGTCAAAGTTTAAGTGGACACCCCTGGGTGGCACAGTTCATTCTGCAGCCCATGGGAGACACCTGATGTATCTATGTCTTGGGCAACTTAGTATCATATACCATGTACACCAGTAACCAACTGTGGATGTACCAAAGTACTCACCAGAGTCAATTTAGGGGAGAGAGCACAGTTGCTGGAGTCCTGATTAGCAGGATCCCAGCAGACAACAGTCAAGAACACACTGACACCAGGCTAAAAGTGGGGGTTAACTATGGAAGCAGATCTTTCTTTCCTACATAAGTCTTGCAAATTAATTGAACCAGCTACACCCTTCCTTTTCTTTTTTTCTCATCGAATATTCCTCCTATTCCATAACGATTTTCAGCATAGCATCTGTCCATCCTTCTACAGGAGGTGTGCCTGCTCCTCTTCAGTGGGGCCATAGAGAAGCTACTGGGTTCATAGAAAGTTGATCAAAAAAGTATGTGGGCATCAGGACTACCTTAGAACTCTGACAAGGGCAAAAATCAAAAGGCTCACTTTGATTCAGATCCAACATGCTCTAGTCCGAGAGATACTGCATGGTGTGCTTGGACTTGCATGGCACGTCATTTTATATACCCGCCTGGCATTTTCACAGGCATTTGTCTACGTTTGAAGGGGACCACAAGCATTCTCAAACTGTTCTCATCCTTGGCATCAGCAGCACCTCTTGGTTGTTCATGGAAATCATTGGCGAGATTCAAGACCCATGGAGTACAGAGTTATGCCTTACCAGTAACAAGTCTGACACTGTGATTGTGATCCCAATATTTTAGGCTTGATCCTGAATCGAGGTGAGGGTGGCTCCGGGACTTCTTGTCCTCGCGCATACTCCTTGTCAACTATGAGGGTCCTGAATTGGGATATGAAATCCTAGTGGCCACCTTTCCAAGACCACTCTGCTCTCAAAATCTATTTTGGTTGCTAACTGATCACAGTTTGTTCTGCGACAGGCCACTCTCCCTTTCCTACCCAGCGTGGACTTTGTTGATGGACACATCACTACTGGGCTGGGGGGAGTTTACCTGTGGGTGGTGGAGATCAGTGGACTAAGTTCTCCAGTGGATGGCTCGCACCACATACAGCTACTGGTGCTACTGGCCATTTGTCTAGTCCTAAAGGACTTTCTGCCACCCATTAAAGGCAAGCTGGTAGAGGTTCTCAAAGTCAATACCACCATCCTGTGGTACTGCAATAAGCAGAGCAGAGTGGGGTCCTGTACCAGGATGCTTTGCACCTCTGCAGATCACTAGATCACTAGAGTGCCAGGACAACTTTATGGTTGGAAACCACCTCACAGGGTTCTTGAAAGCCAAAACGGACATCCTAAGCAGTCATCATCTGGCAGATCATGAGTGTCATCTATTTCTGATGGATACATCTTTATGGCGAAGGAGAGAAAGAAGAAGAGGGGCCAAAAGAGGTCGAAGTCTAAATCGAAGTTGTCGACATCACATACTTCGAAGTCGAGGAAGCATAAGAAGAAGAGAAGGCACGGTTTCTGGCGTCGTTCTTCGAAGGATACAGCTTCAAGGTTGCCTTCTCCGGCTTCACAACGTTGTTCTAAGGACTTCATCTCACCGTCCCCTTCTCCTTCTCCTCAAGCGACTCCAGCACACTCTCCGTTGCTTAGGGGTTCTCCGGTGCAGTCAACAGCGCCAAGGGATTCTCCAGCGGCATGGTAATCTCCGGTGCCGAGATATACTCAGGAGCCTAGGTCGTCTTCGCCTGAGCCTACGACCTCACCTGTTTTGGGTACGACGGCCCCGATGTCGACTGGGCCTTGAGTGGATTCTGACTCTGTCTCTTATCCCGTTTTCCTGGTCCTGGGTCGGATCCATCGCACTTTCTGAATGTGATGTATGGCATGTTTGCCAGAGCAGCCTACCCCAACGGTGCACCGTCGGGCCCTGTGGATCAGCTTGCTTTCAATTTGGGTGTTTCACAACAGTATGCCCAGGCACCCTTCGTGCCTTTTATGCCGACGGCTCCGTCTTGGCAGTTTCCAGCCCTGAGGTTCTCAACGCCGTTTTCTCAGTCTCCGGCGCCATCTGGTGGATCTTCTTCCTCTCGACTTTGATCGGCGCCAATGCCTTCATCAGAGACTCCAGCGCCTGTGTCTCCGGCACCGCGCTTGGTGCCGCCGACGCCGGTCCCGAAGTTGGGGTCTAAAGAGAGGTTCAGAGGTTGTTGGAAGAGGAAGAGTTTCAGCGGGACGAAGCTGAAGAAGGTGACATTTATGAGACTGTGGATGAGTTTGAGGGCCTTCTAGAGGCCAGTGGTCGGGACACCTTCCCAGAGTGGGAGCTTTCTTCTCCAAAGGCCTCTGCTTCTCTTGATGTGGCGCCTTATCACGCTGTGATCAGAAAGGCTGCTGAACTTTTAGACCTTCAGGCTGAGTTCAGGTCTAATATTCTCACAGAACTTTTGCATTCCCCATCTTCTGTGTTTGTGCCTATTTTGCCTTAGAATAAGGCTTTGACTGAGCCAATTCTTGAGGTGTTGTGGAAGCACCTTTCTAGGTCGGTGGCAAGGAGGTACAGGCCTGCTCCTGGTGATCCTGCTTTTCTTTCTGCACATCCTACTCCGGAAAGTTTAGTTGTGCAGGCTTCCTGTTCTAAACAGTCAACAGGGTCATTTCCTCAGGCTCCTGCAGAAAGAGACGCTAGAAAATTGGACAGTCTGCCAAGAAAGTCTTCTTTTCTTCCAGTATGGCATTGAAACCCACTAATGCTACGTGCTTCTTGGGGAGATATATTCATGCCCTATTGGATTGGGCCAAATAATTGCCTCCCAAATTGCCAGATGGTGATCATGGTTCTTTTTTAGAGGTGCTGGTCGATATTCAGGCTGTATCTCGTCAGGTCCTCCAATCTGGTTTGGATACTGCTGATTCGGTGGCCAGGGTGATGGGTTCCTCTATTGTCACCAGGAGAATGCTTGGCTCAGGTCTTTTGGATTTTTGCCAGATGTGCAGGCTACTCACCTCGATCTGCTGTCCGATGGGGCCTAGCTGTTTGGAGAGAAAGCCGATTCTGCGCTGCAGATGTTTAAAGACAGTAAGGCCACTGCAAAATCTTTGGGTCTTCAGTCTCAAACCCAGGGATTTTGAATAGAAAAGATTCCATAGTTTTGGTAAGGTGGCTTCCTTTCGTGACCGGCAGCAGCCTCAGCAGCAACAGCAACAGCAACAGAATCCTATGTACAGATCTTACAGAGGAAAGGGCGGAGGTCGTCTGCGAGGTGCATCCCTTCAACTCTCCTCCTCCTCTGCATCTTCTCCTGCTCCCACCACTGGTACCACAGGAAAGCAGCTCTAGCCCCATCTTCGAGCATGCTGGTACTGTAGGGGGTCGGGTGTTCCATTTTCTTTAAGATTGGAAATCTATCACTTCAGACCTTTGGGATTTAAATCTTGTGGAAAATGGGTACGCCCTCCCCTTCCGGGAGTTTCCTCCTCCTTACCCTCCTCGCCAGGGCTGGTGTTCAGAGGATCATTTGTTGCTGTTCTGTAGCAGGAGGTCATTGTCTTATTGCAGAAAGGCATGATAGAGGTGGTTCTGGAGCAGGAAAGGGGTCAGGGTTGCTACTCCCGGTATTTCCTGATTTCCCAGAAGGAAGGCAGATTAACGCCTATCCTCTACCTTGTAGTGTAGTTCCTATATTCCCAATAGGCTCTGCGCATTGGAATAATATATCCTATAGATTTTAGGTAGGACTTATGTCAATAGGTCTCTATCGAATACACTAAGGCTCCCACTGACCGGCTTCTCATCCAAACTTAATTGTGTGTGTGCCAGCTAAATCAGAGGTCACTAGAAACTTTCTCGAATTCACAAGAAGGGATTAGTTTCTGACAACCGCATAAACATGACAACTTTGTTTCCCAAGAATAAGAATATATCTCTCAGAGTCGTGGAAACAGTAGATAACTACTTCACTCAGTCAATCGTGCATGCTTTGTTTCTACAGAGTTGCAGAGAAATAGAGAGACGGGCGTGTTCAATAAAAGGTTTATTAAACCGTCTTCTTTCTTATGCAATAGAGATGAACTGCTACAATCGTTAGGCAGAATGCAAAGTATAATGTGTACAGCGAGAATAGTATTATGAAATAATACTGTAAGAGCATTGTATGGTTTCTAAGCCATAAAAATACATACATAAATAACATAGACTAAAATACTCAACTGGTGCTTCTAAAATACGCCTACCCCAATGTACCTAACCTAAGTCTAGTACGTGGGAAGAAGTAAGTATTGTCTTTTGCATAGGTTTAGTTTTGCCAAGAATCTACCAAAGGTTTCTCTAGGTTCTAATCAGCTCCATACCTTTTTAGAATGAAGGAGGTCTGGTATTTCTGTCTCAAGACTCGATTTCCCAACACGGAAGCCGGTAACACTGGAGCTGGATTCTCAGTAGAGAAGGGCAGCTTCCTGATCAGTGCGTCAGCTGGAGAGTCGGCTTCCTTCGGCACTTGCTGTAGCTAGCTACGTCGGGCAAGTAGGTCTTCGAACTGCTCTGAACCACCGTATCTTGCTATAGCAAGTGAAGATATGGTGAAGGTGTTTAGGAATGCCATAGTTTGACGAAAGTCGGGCATATCAACGTCATGAATGAACCCCTGGGGAATAGTTGTTCATGCCTATTCATGAGTTTCTTGGAGAAATCAATATTCAAGCAAAGGGAAGTCCCTTCTCCTTAAGGTCTGGTTTCCAAGAATTCGTTGTGACTTTTGATGAACGGATGGAAGTAGCCATGCCTGTATTTGGGTAGCATGGGCTATGCCTAAATAAGGGCATGATTTCTTATGCCTATATAAGGGCAATGTGAATTATAACTATATAAGGGCATGAATCGGGAAAATTCAATCAGAGCCTAAAACACCATACAACAACGTCAGGGTCTTAAATGTTTTAATCAAACATGAAAAATTCAAGATGTTGTCCCTAGCTCAGGTTCTGCAAGCGCTGCAACAAGAGGACTGGATGGTGTTGATCGACTTGCAGGGTGCATATTTTCACATTCCCACCCTGAAGTCACACAGGAAGTATCTCCGTTTCACGGTAGGGTCTCAGCACTACCAGTTTGCAGTCCTTCCGTTTGGCCTTACTTCTGCGCCTCAAGTCTTCACAAAGGTGATGGAGGTGGTGGCAGCTCATCTCAGGAAGTCGGGGGTTCATGTTTTTCCCTATCTGGACAACTGACTGCTCAAAGCAAAGTCGTCGGAGATGGTGCTACATCATCTGCATGTGACAGCACAGCTGTTGTTTTTTTTTTTTTTTTTTTTAAAACCTTTATTGGTGCAATCAAAGCAGTACAGGCGCAGGCCTACAACCACAGGGGCCGGCCGCAAACTCAGGAGATAGAAACAGGAGCAGTGCAAATGTTTACGGTTCAAGGATTAATCACGTTGTAGTCATAATACGTGGTTGTAGTACAACGAAGCACAAGGATAAGAGAGGTTTCATTTTTATAATATTGAAAAAGAAGCAGAGGCGAGATCATCAAGGGCAGCACCCTACACAATATACAAAAAGAGACGGGAGGGGCGTATCCCTCCGAGCAATCGGGAATCGATGGTGAACAATAAAGCCGAAAATACTCTACGCCCGCCGAAGGCAGGCCAGGAGTAAAGGTCAAACAATGGCGAGCAAGTTAGCGAGAACATCATATGGAAAACCCACCCGTCCAAGACAAGAAAATAGAGGCAAGCGCAGATGCCCGACAGAAAAGAAATGAAAGAGGGAGATACAGCCAACCCCACTAAGAAGGAAGAGAGAAAGGGACCATAGAACAAAACAAACTAAAATAACAAAACACCCCCAACACCCGCCACCCTACATCACCGTAATGGCTATGGCCTACCCCACTAACAGCGTGCCTGTCGCCCCAGAATTACCCGAAAGAAAGGAAATAAAGATAAGAAAAAGAGGAAAACAATAAAGAAAATTCTGAGGAGAAGGGCCGGCGATTCAGTGACCCGGTCCCTCCCACCCCCGCATACTAAAATCGTATAAACAGAAGCCATAGAAAAGTACAAATATCAGCAAGCACATAAAACGCAAACAAGTACAGTCCCACAAGACGTGTCCCTGAATCACCATTAACCAGCAAGAAGCCCCTCCAAGTCCCAAACGAGGTCACCCCTGGCCACTTCTGTTTATAGTAAAAATGTTAAACAGCCTTGCAGTCGGGAGACAACTCAATACAAAAGATTCAATCGTCCCAAGCAAATCAGGTAGCGCCGCCGCCCAACATCGTCCCAGCCACCGAGAAACAACTGACGATGCATGGCGGAGGCCAGAATGCAGCAATACACAGACCACCAACAGTTCCAAGTCCAAAAATAGGTCCGCCAAGCACGGAAAGGAAAGCACGGGATGCTGGAGGCATTGCAGCATAGCCCGGGCCCCATGCGCCATGGATCGTTGGAGCCTCTCCACTTGCTGGTCAGAAAAAGGCCCCGATGAGACAACCACCTGTGGAACAGGTGTGACGACAACTAGCTCAGGAACCACATCCATTCTCGCCCCCAAGACTGTAGACTCAGCCGGGGAACATGACACCTCGACAGAAGGAGACTCATCGGCACCGACTCAGGGGCAAACCACTACGCTACAAAATGGCGGGTCAGTAATGGCAACGATCCTTCCCTCTAAGTCCCGGGATCTTCAGAGCAGAGCAGTCCGCAGGGTTATCAGTGCAGCCAGTATGTGGCTACGCGGAAGCGTTTTCCCATGTAGCCGAATTCCGGGGGTCTCAAGTTCAGCGGTTTTACCGTCCCCGGGAGAGGTGCGTTCCAGGACGCCATCCGCCATTGCAGCCATTTCGTTCTCCGTCACTTCCCCTCCACCTCCGAGTCCAGTCCGACCATCAGAGTCAACAGGTCTCACTGCTGGAATTCGACAGTCGGCGCTTGGTGCAGAAAGGAGAGTCAACAAAAGGCCGGGTGTGCTCCCCGCAGCTCGCCGGGAGCCAGCTGCCGGTTCCCGGCCGGGATTATTAACATGGCCAGGCATCACACCCAGGGGGAACCAGGCGACACGGCATCTCTCCGGCTCGGCGATATCTCGGGTTCACGGGGCAACCCACTATTGAGAGTGGGTTGGTACCAACTCTCCCGGCTCGCGGCTCTCAGGCTCCCACTGACCGGCTTCTCATCCAAACCAGGGCCGCCAACACTACGAATACTGCCGGACGACCTCTGCAATCGTCAGCGCCGCAAAGGCCGGCAAGCAGACGGGGACAGTTCTTCGGATCTACTGCACGGTGGAGCCCCAGAAATAGATGGTAAGTGATCGCTTCTCTTCAGCAACTTAGATCGACAAGCCTCGCTCAGGATTACCGTCAGGATAGACGTGCGGGGAGGAAGGGCCCTCGGAGCCAAGCGTTTATGCGACTGTTCCGATCGCCATCTTGGCTCCTCCCCTACAAAGGCAGCACAGCTGTTGTTGAGGCTTGGGCTTCTCGATAAATGTGCCCAAATCTCACCAGGTGCCCTCACAGCGCAACCTGTTCATAGGGGCAGTACTGGACACAGTTGTGTGTCGAGCTTTTCTGCCTCCGTAGAGAATTCTTGACATTCAGGAGATGATTCCTTGTTTTCATGATGGAGCAGTTGTTCCAGTCCTGAAGGTCCAATGCCTGCTCGGTCTGTTCGCTTCCTGCATTCTGATGGTCAACTATGCACGCTGGCACATGAGGGCTCTCCAGTGGTGCCTCCGCAGCGAGTGGTATCAGCACAACTGAGAGCTCAGGGAGTAGGTCAGTATCTCCAGAGACACTGCAGTGGAGCTGTCTTGGTCGAGTGTGGAGGGCAACCTGTCTCAAGGGAAGCTCTTTCATCTTCCTCCACCGGTGGTCTCAGCGATTACGGATGCCTCCACTTTATGGTACGGTGCTCATCTGGGTTGATCTGGAGACCAATGGCCTTTGCTCTCCGGAGGAAAGGTTGATTCACATAAACCTGCTGGAATTGCTGCCGAAACGTTTGGCTCTCATGGCCTTTCTTCCCTCCCTTCGCAGTTGTTCGGTTCAGTTCCAGACGGACAACCCTACCTCGATGTGGTATATAAAGAAACAGGTAGGAGTAGGGTCATATCTTCTCTGCAGAGAAGCTCTGCGACTCTGGTCCTGGGCTCATGACCATCAGATTTGTGTTATGGCAAATCATCTGACAGGAGAGTTAAATGTTTGTACGAGAGTCTCAGTCGGCGCTTTCCGGAGGTGGTCATCTTCAAGATGTGGCGATTTAATTGTTTGAACCTCTTTACCACGCATGAGAACGCGCACTGCCCGTCATTCTGCAGTCTCCAGTTTCCAATGCTGGGAGCTATGGGTACACTTTTAAGTTGGAATGGAGTTCACAGCTCCTTTATGTGTTTCCCCCCATATCCTTGATTCCTCGATTTCTGAGAAAGATTTGTCAAGACTGGGCCCAAGTCATATTGATCGCCCTGGATTGGCCTGGAAGGATGTGGTACACAGATCTACTTCACCTCTCATCGCTCCTTCCGCTCCGTCTCTCTCACAGTGCAGATATTCTATTGCAGTCTTAGGGGTAGGTTCTACTCCCCCATCTCCAGATAGGGGTGTAGAACCTTCATGCCTGCAACCTGAGTATTTTCTCTCTCCCACCGGATGTTGTGGACTTTATTTTATCTTGCAGGAGACACTCCACCAAATCTATTTATTCCTCCAGGTGTCCAAATTTGTGAAATGGTGCGGAGAGTGGTCTATTGATCCTTTGAAGGCACGTTTTTCTGATGTGCTGAGTTTCTCTCTTTCTTTGGCCCAGCAGGGTTGTGCTGCAGCTACGGTTAAAGGTTATTTGTCAGCTTTGTCAGCTTTCCTTTGTTTGCCAGACCAGCCATCTTTGTTTAAATCTCCAGTTGGTATGAGGTTCATTAAGGGCCTCACCAATAGATTTCCTCCTATTCCCTTTGTTATGCCTCAGTGGGATTTTTTTAAAAATCTTGTTCTCTTTCTCCATTTGAGTCTCTTCATAGTTGTCCGTTAAGGCTTCTGTCTTTCAAAACAGTCTTCCTGATCGCTATTACCTCAGCCAGGAGGGTAAGTGAGCTTCAGGCTCTTAGTTCCAAACCTCAATTTTTAACCATTCATGCAGAAAAGATAATTCTCAGGACCATTGCTGCTTTCCTGCCTAAGGTGGTTACTCCTTTCCATCTAGGGCAATCCATTACCTTACCTACCTTCTATCCTCCCCCTCACTCTTCCAAGGAGGAGAAGATATTTAATCACCTGGATCCTAAGAGAGCTGTCAGTTTCTATCTGGACAGACACAAGGATCTGAGACTGGACGATAATCTCTTCATGGGCAATGTTGGACGTATGAAGGGCAAGGCTGTTCACAAGCGGACTCTCTCCAGGTGGATTGTCTTGTGCTTCAAGGTCTGCTATGCCTTGGCCAAGAAGGAAGGTATTAGCGCTCATTCCACCAGAGCTAAGTCGTCTTCTTCTGCTTTGGCTTGAGGTGTTCCTGTTGTTGACATTTGTAAGGCAGCAACTTGGGCCTCCCTCCACACCTTTGTGAAGCATTACTGCTTGGACTCGGAGGTTAGGAGGGATGGCCATTTTGCAAGCTCTGTGCTTCAGGATTTTTTGGTATAGGTTGGTGGGGACCCTCCTCCGGGAGTGGAACTGCTGTGGGATTCAATTCAAAAGGTGAGGAATCCACAGGCAGATGTATCCATCAGAAGAACAGTTTCCTTACCTTCGGTAATGCTTTTTCTGGAGGATACAGTATCTGCCTGTGGATTCCTCACTGACCCACCCATCTCCCCGATTGCCTTGCTATTGGTTTATAGGAAATGCTTTGTTTCTTTAGCTTTTTCTATTTTTCTTTATATTGTGTGTATTTATGTTTATATTGTATACTGTGTCTACTCTAATTATGTTGTTGTTCCACCCGTTCGCCTCAGAGGCATGGAAAAAATGGGTGGAACTAATGTCAGCCCGCTGAGGAGGTCTACTTGTGGATCCGGTGACGTCATTGCGAGTCGGGAGCGGAGCCGTGCCATTATGACGTCCTCGTCGACGTGGGAGAGCTATAAAAAAGTTTCCGTGGAATGCTGGCGCAGGGGAGAATTCAAAAGGTGAGGAATCCACAGGCAGATACTGTATCCACCAGAAAAAACTTTACCGAAGGTAAGTAACTCGTTCATCTGGAGGTATCACAGGGAGTCTTGCACCAGTGAGGGGAATCCTTGCTAGATATTTTCATCACCGTCAAGAACACACAGTGGCAAAGGTTTTTAACATTGCACAAGACTCACTTGTTCCTCCAAACCATTTGTGATGCCACAATGGTACCTTAACTCGGTATTGACATTCATCACGTGCACGCCTTCTGAGCCATTGCATAGCTGCTCGCTGCATCTCCTGACCTCGATGACTATTGCCCTCATTGTGATAATGTCATAGCATTGCATAAGTGAACATCAAGCACTGTCAGACTAATCACTGTACTACACCACATTTTTTCTGGATGAATTGATGCTGAGGACTCGTGTAATTTTTACCAAAAGTCGTAGCTCCCTTCCATGTTGGACAATCCGTCACTTTTGTTTTTTGTTACCCCAATCCCTCAAAAAAAGAGGACAGGTTGTATTGTTGAGACCCAAATCAGCTTTTAGCTTTTACATAAATTGGTCTAAGGACCAACTTCTTGTGGGGTTCTTCAGAGCTAAAAAAGGGAAAGCTTTGCAGAAGAGTACCTTGATGAGGTGGATAGCCCTCTCCTTTAACATCTGCCATGCATTAGCCATAGAGTAGTCCCTGGAATGTCTAAGGGCCCATTCCACCAGGGCCAAGGCTGCTATTACTGTGTTGGCCTTGATATCTGCCAGACTGCTACATAAGTGTGGGTGCATACGTTCACAAAGAATTACTACCTTGGTAGCCAAGACTGGCAGGATGGTCACTTCACCCACTTAGTTGTTGAAGACTTTTTGGTCTGAGCCCAATACACAGGTTTTACACTTTTAGAAGTATGGTTTTGCTATTTATGCTAAGGTGAGGATTCTGCTGTTGGAAGTATACATCAGAAGAACAAGTTACTCATCTTTGGTAATGCTCTTTCTGGTGGATACTCTAAAGCAAATTCCTCTCTGCCCTCCCACCTCCCTATTCGTTTTAACATTTGCAAAGGTCCCACATAGTTACTATATGTCATCACATAGTTACGAAAAATTGTTTACTTTCCACGTCTGAGAACTCGGAAAGGCAAAAAACAAGGAACTAACGTCAGCTAGCAGGGGTGGGTCTAATATGCATATGGAATCAGAACAGGGCAACACAATTTCACCTTGTGACACTTCTATGAAATTTTCCTCATCAAGTCTGGTGCCTCGGGGGTGTTGTCATGTTTTCTAACCGCGACCGAGGTAGAAAAGCGACTTTTTACCTACATTTGTCCTACTTTGCTCTACATAAAGGTTCTAGCAATGACCTTTTACCCAGCTATGACCTGAACAAATGTCGTCTGGGTTCCTTGAAACTAGCCTCATTTATTATGCATGAGAATTCTTAGCATCATATCTTAATCCCCTGCACATGACGTACATAACAGGATTAACATACTCTGTACAAAAAAAAACGCTATATTCATCCTCATGTGACGGGGCAATTTTGCATAATTATAATTAATCATTCAGATTACTTTACATTATCGCATTATAAACATATCGATCTAGGTTCAACCCCCAGGGCTAATCTTCACTAGGTAGAGAGAGGAGCAGTGGTTAATTTGTAATATAAAAAGTGCTGGGGCTCTCCTCAGGAGGCAGCGCTAACAGAGTAATGTGCTGGTACAAACTGCCTCCTTACTAGTGCCCCTGCACTTATTATTCTGGAGAGGCCTTGGCCTAATGGCTAGAGCTGCCGATTTCGGAGCTGGGGAACCGGGTTTAAGTCTCAGTGTGGCTCAACATTTGGTGATTATGGGGAAAATTGCCTTCCTTCCAATAGGTGCTATAAGATCCGGTGCTGATGATTAGTTGCCAGTGCTGAGCACTGGAAAGCTCAGTCTCAAATTAAGCACTGGAGAGAAGACGCTTCTATGCAAGAAGGTCCCTGCATGCTGAAACTTCAACACGTAGTGGTCTGATATTCCTTCTGGGGTGCCCAATCATGACCAAGACAGGGTCCTTAATTCTCTCCCATCAGGTAATTGGGCTGGCTCTTTCCTAGGGGATTCTTGGCTTAACATCCACATACATGCTAGGTACACTTAGGTGCACTTAGGTAGGGTCTGCATCGTAGTAGTACACAAAGATTACTGTTTTTATATATGCCTGCAGATATTCATTATTTTACCACCATGGTGAAAATGTATCTACTGTTCACTCTTTTGGTGCTTGTAATCTCTTACTTTTGCTTCTGTCTAGTGATTATTGCAGCACATATGTTTTATACTAGAATGGCTCGGGTTCAATAAATACTTATTGAAAAAGTCCCCAACATTTATTCTTTGTATCTCTCTGAGACTAAGTGAACATGATTGACTGAGCGAAAAGTACTGTACTGTTTCCGCGATCCCTGAAGGGTCAACGGTTGTCATGTTCAGTGGTTGCCAGGAACAATTTGCTCCTTGGTAAGGTTAAGGGGCTTCCTGATAGATCTTTTATGGGATAATAAACGTAAAAGAGTGAGACTGACAGCCCTACAGAGAAATTGGGAAGGGGGTGCTTGATGTCCCACGCTTGGAGCTCTATTATGTGGCATCTCAACTGCAACATGCGGTCCCCTGGCTGGATGCTGAAAGTAATTGGGAGACTGATCTGTTAGCAGGTACATATGGTCACTATACCCTACCACAAATCATAATGTGTGGGAGGCATCTGCCTTCCCTGACCCCATTTCTTAGCCGACCTGTCGCTCATGTGTGGGATGTGGTAGTCATTAGAGTAGTGCAGCACGCCCCATACGCTCTGGACATGCCGATTTGGGCAATATGTTTGTTTGCCCTAATCGAAGATTCTATATCTGTACGACATTGGAGAGTGGGTGGATGCCAAACGTCGAGAGACCTATATGCGGATGGTAGATTCATTACCCATGAGAAGGCATAGGAGACCTTTGGACTAAATCCAGCGCAATTTCTACAGTAGGAGAAAAAAACAAGCGTGACCCTTGAAAAATGGCAGGGAATCCCGGCGGAACCGCCCACCATCAATATATTTTCGGTATTGCTCTATATCGTGAACGGCAAAAGATTAATTTCACACCTATACAGAGCTCTATGAGATGACCTACCACACACAACTCTACCGGTAAAGAATAGATGGGATGCTGTACTGGAAGAACCATTATCAGATAAGGAATGGGAAAACGTTCAGGAAGGGGTATACACAGTCAACTCCAATGCCCGTTTCAAGCTCCTACAACACAATATAATACATTCGGTATACGTTACTCCAGCCACTTTGTACACAATTTATCCGAAGCAGTGAGTCCCTGAGATGTAAAGCTTAAGCAGCAGATTTCCTACATATGGTTTGGGCGTGTAAGCAATTGAGTCCGTACTGGGATACTATAGTCACAAGTGTACAGAGGGCGACTGGCTGGATGATTCTCAAGAATGCCCGTCACGTACTTTTGGGTCTTCTCCCAACGCCCAAAAACACAAAATAAGCAGAAGATTTGTCACATTAGGATTAGTAATAGCAAAACAGTGCATAACAATTAGCTGGTTCAGGGCCCGGCACTAAAGATAGAGGACTGTATGAGAGATATGAATGAATGGGCGACTACCGAAAAAATACGAATGAAGGCAGTGCGAATGGACGTTAAAGTGGAGGAGGATCTAATGGAAGGGTCCCAGATGATGGTAGACCTCAATGAAAAACAAGATGATGGTACTCAGGCCATGGAAAATTAAATGGGTAATGGTATGAAACGGCAAAATCAGGACGGATAGAAGGCATGCAGCGGAGATCCACTCTGTTGTTGTGGTGCAAAGAAAAGACACATTTGGACTTAATTGTATGGTATATGCCGAAGGTGGGAAGATGGGGGGAGGGAGGGGCGGGTGTTGAGTTTGGGTTGGCATGACCTATATAGACAGTATACAGTACATAATATGTTAACAATTTAGGCTGAAATAAGTTAACAACGCAGGAAAAAGGGGAAAAACAATGTGTTCCTAAGGTTAATCCTTTTTCCCAACTTGTGGTTTGGATCTCCCAGCAACAGGATGATTTATGTAACAGAATATTTGAGTATGTCGGATGTTACATGATAACACAAATTCCAATAAAGTTAATTTAAAAAAAAGAGGTTAAGCGGCTTAAGGTGGCACCCTTGAGCTAGCTGGTCTATAGGTCGGCATATCCTGCGAGGGTGCCCAGAACCAGTATTGGCACCAAGCCCTCAGTTTCTGTTATCCAACAAACGTGCAGATCCTATGTATTTTTAGGAACTACACAACAGGATGGAATACTAGTTATAGCATCCTTCAGAAAGCGGGTTTCTGAAAGTAAGTAATTTGTTTGTCTGGGATATGTCAGCATAGCTATTAATATAGATGGTTTTTCTTCCTAGCTCCTCCTAGAGGATTTCTTCCTATGAAACTGTGGAGATTTTACCGACGATCGGTAAACAAAGCAGACACAAGTAAGCAATGTGAATTTAATTCAAAAATTAATTGAGTCCTTTAGAATATACTGTAATCGTACAATTATATCCAATGCTTAGTGTTAGTTTGCTTTTCGCTAATAATTGAAATTCCTATTTTATTCCAAAAGCACTCTGAAGAATGGGTCTTCTGGCTCCCTACATTGTATTGTTCCATAGAGGCTGTTGGATCTGTAGATAATGCTAGCGGTGCAGTACTGGGTAAAAAAATTGCCATGAGCAAAGAATTGCCTCTAACATTTATAGGTATCTGATAGAGACATCCAGCCGCAGATCCCTTTAATTTCCCAGGCATCAGTCTGGATCCGGAAGATTTTTCTTTGAGCAGTACCCTTGTGTGCCTGTAGGTGACATTGGTCAGCTCCAATGTTGTTGGCGTCATCTTCAACTTTGTGACTTCTGCCTCACTTACAGCGGTGCCACATCGGCATGCTGACACCAGTTATTTTCTTTCCACACCAGTTAGCGCAGGCCTATGAAGAGAGCTACCCTCTCTCACTTTTTGACAGACTTTTATTGATGTTTTTGTCAAACCTTTTTCGTGTGTTCAGATGCCCAAGAAGACTTCTTGATTCAAGCCATGCGGCACCTGTCACTGTGCGATGTCAGTAATGGATCCACACCTGGTTTGTCTTTGGTGCCTGGAGCGTGAATGCTCCTCAAAGTTATGCTCTGACTGAAAGGTAATGGCTCCAAAAGATTTTAGGGAGCGGTTCCTACAGCTACTTGCGCCCCGGCGCTCAGCACTACGTCGTATGCCCCGGAGGTATTGTTCTTTGCCTGGTTGAGAGTAAGGTCCGGGCACCGATCTGGGAGCGCAAAGTCTTCATCCTCCCACTCAAAGGGGCATATTATTTATCGCCGGCTATCTCTGGAATTTATCGCCCAGTTAGCACGTTATCAACAATGCGCATTGCCGAGGTGATAAAAATTCCAGAGATAGTGGGGATATTGCCGTTTTCCATGGTGGAAAACAGCGATGTCCTAGATGATAGGGCCTATGGTCTTAGCCACACAATCCACCCCCCATGTTAGGTATGCCTTAGTCAGGAATTTAACAGACGTTAGATTCCTGCATTAAGGCAAACTTAACGCGATTTTATATATCGCTAACCTCCTTCATAATATCGCGAAGCTGCCTTCGCGATATTATACCATGTTCTTTTCACAGCCACGCCTCCTTTGCATCTCATTATCGATGCGAGGCGCGTGAACAATTTGGCGATCAGGCGCTAGCTGATGATAATGAGATAATATTATCGCCGCTCTTCGCCCAAAAACGGTCTCTAAAGCGGCAATAATATTATCGTCGCCCCTTGATGATATGCCCCAAAGTCTTTGAGTCATTCAGGTTAGAAGCATAAAATACACAACAAGTCAAAGCGTGCTTTGACTTCTCCCCATTGGTCGACTGATGGGACTGAGGAGTCTCTGCATTCTAGGCCTCGTCCAGCTGCACATGCGCCTGGCTTGGCTCTGCACTTCCCTGCCTTCTCGGGAGCCGGGAGCCATTCCTGCCCAGTTAAAAAGACTTCTATGATGCCACATGTCTCATTTTGGGGGGCCTGACCCTACTGGCTTACCTTCAGGTTCAGTAGGCTCAGAGGGGGTTCTGTCGGGTTCTGCACCAGCGGTTCCAGGCCTAGCACTGATCACCCTCGTGGACCTAGTCCGATGCCGGTCCTGCTACTGCAATCTTGCCTGGTGCCGGCCCCCACTCTGACAGGAGTCCTAACGGGACCTTTGCCCACTGGTGGCGCTAGCCTCATTGTCATCCCTGATGACCCAGAGCCGAACCTGCGCCTACCGTCACCAATTACGGCGCCCACAGAACCCTTTGGTTCTAGATGGATTTCTCAGCCTTCTTCGAAGGGCTAGGCATGGAGGAAGATTGGGAGGGGTCACCAGGCCGTTTACAAGACCAGCCAGAGCAAGAAATGGACTGGTATGAGGAAATAGGTGAGGTCAGTTGACTGGAAACCTCTCCAGAGTCTGGTCTGCTTTCTCCCCCTACTGTGGCAAGGGAGGAGGGAGCCTCATTATCTCTGGTGGTGCAAAGGGCAGCTGAGATCCTGGGCCTCAAGCTCCCTTATTTGGCAGTCAAGACGAACCTCTTGACACAGGTCCTGCAACCGGCTGCTCCTGAATGGAATCACTCCTGTCTTTTAATGAGGCCTTCACTGATGTCCTACAGGGAACCTGCTCCAAGCCCCGCACAGGGGCTCCTGTGAATAGGACAATCCCCTGTTAACACCGCCTTGCACTGGGCAACCCACATTTCTTCACCAACTACCCTACTACCAAGAGCTTGATGATCCAAGCCTCTGCATCATGAGGAACAATCTTTTCTGCACCCCCGACAGAGAATCCAAAAGGCTAGATAGTTGGAGCAAGAAATTATTTTATTACGCCAGCCTTGGATTGAAATAGGTGAACACCACATGCTTATTGGGCTATTATTTCCACTTCCTGTTGAAAATGGTTGGGCAAGTGCTGCCACAGGTCCCGGAGGAGGCCCGGGACATACTCTCCTATCAGACTGAGAGATGCGACATTCGTTGTGGGCTTGACACTGCCGACTGGCTGAGTAGTTTACATTGACGGTGGCTGTACAACGCCATGCCTGGCTGAGATTTCAGACTTTTCTAGGGATGCCCCAGCTTCCCTCAGGGACAGATCTTTAATGGCACCCATCCTTCGGAGATAAATTAGACATGGCCCTGGAGCGCTTTAAGGACCCAAAGGCTACTGCTAAGTTCTTGGGCCTCTCAGTGGCCAATTGTTCCCCCGTATTCTTTTCACCCCTTTCGTGACTATGGAGGAGGCTTTCAGCCACACCAGCCATACCCCAGCCACGAGACCGTTCATGTTCAGAAGCTTATGAGCAGCCATGGATGCTGCTCGTTCTGACCCTGGGGGTTGATCAGCCAGAGGTCAGGTCCTTCCAACCCACCCCCTCATCCCGAACCCTCAGGCTCCAAACCCTTCTAGTCCGTCCCTTCAAGATAATGGGCAGCCAGTCGGTGGCAGGATCAGCCATCACCTCCACCACTGGCAAAACATCACGTCGGACAGATGGTTTCTTCAGAGAGTCCAAAATACCCCCCTCCCCTTTAAGCCCACACTTCCCTCCATACCTACAATTTTCGACCAGCTGATGGAGGATCACCTGATTTTGCTTCAGGAGGAAGTCATAACTCTCTTGGTCAAGAAATCCATAGAGAGTGTTTCTGCACCAGAAGTAGACTGTGGTTGTTATTCCCACTGCTTTCTGGTCCCGAAAAATTACAAAGGCCTTTGTTCTATCGTAGATCTACGAGCCCACAAGTACTTACTCAAAAAGAAAAACTTCATGATGCTAACTCTAGCTCAGAACATGTCTTCCCTGGACCTAGGAGACTGGATGGTAGGGTTAGACTTGCAGGAAGCTTATTTTTACTTTCCGTCCTGCGTGCCCTTCAACACTATCTGTGGTTTATGGTAGGCCATGTGCACTTTTAGTTTCCCGTGCTGCCCTTTATACTTACCAGCATCCCTCAGGTGTTCACCAAGGTGATGGTCGTGGTCGCAGCTCATCTGCGCAGTTCAGGGGTGCAAGTCTTCCCCTATGTCCACAACTGTCTGTCCTGTCAAAGGCCGGCTCACCCCAGGCTGTCATCTCCCTCCTCCAGACTGCGGGGAACCTCCTGCACTCTCTGAGCAATGTGCTAAAGTCACACCTGACTCCCTCTCAGACCATCCCTTTCATCATAGCTGTTCTGGACAAAGTGCAGTGTGGCGCTTATCCTTCTGAATGATGAGTCCCGGTTTTTGAGGCTTTGATAACTATGTTTCAGCCTCTATCCTAGATTTCAGTGATGACACTGAGGTTTCTGGGCCTCATGACCTCCTGACAACCTGCTTGTGACACATGCAAGATAGCATATGCAGGCTCTGCAGTGGAACCTGGAGTTTTAATGGGTGCAGCATCAGGGGAATCTCTCTCACATGATCCAGATCATGAAGGGACCAGCACAGGACCTGCAGTGGCGGCTGACCAGCTGTGATTCCGTCAGAGGAAGACCCTCTCCCATCCCAACAAGATCATATAGCAGTGACAGATTCATCAATCCTGGGATGGGGAAGCCATAAGCGAGTGGTGGAGATCAGAGGCCTCTAGTCTCTGTCAGAATCCAGACTCCACATAAACTCGTTTTAGTTCCGAGCGATTCACTTGGTGTTGAAAGCCTTTCTTCCTTCAGTCAAGGGAAGGTTGGTTGAAGAGTTTACTGACCTCACCACTGCAAAGTGGTACTGCAACAAACAGGGCGGGTGGAGTCATGACCCTTTGTCAAGAGGCCCTGCATCTCTGGACATGGCTGAAACAGCAGAGCATATACCTGGTAGTTCAGTATCTGGCAGATTCTCTGAACGCTAGGGCGGACAACCTTAGCCATTGATCTATAGCGGATCACAAATGGCGTCTCCATCCAGAGGTGGCGTAAAGTCTCTTTCAGCAGTGGGAGAGCTGTGGTTAGATCTGTTCGCCTCTGCAGAGAACGTGCAATGTCAGCAGTTTTGCCTGTTGGAGTTTACCAAGGTGGCTCTTGCTCGGAGACGCTTCTCGTCTCAAGTGGAGCTCAGGTCTCCTATATGCCTTTCCGCCCCTACCACTCCTACCTAGAGTGCTCAAAAAGATTAGGAGCGACCGGGCCCAAGTCATTCTTGTGGCTCTGGACTGTGCACAAAGAGTCTGATATCCCAAACTTCTCCAACTGAGCATCGATCCTCTGATCAGGAAGCCCCTTCAGGAGCATCTTCTGTCGCAGCAGCATGGGAGAGTCCTCCACCCAAACCTGTCAACTCTACACTGTGAGTGGTTGACTTAGTATATACTGCTCACTTATATAAGTGTGGCGCCCTGCACCAATGCAGACAATCCTTATTGTAATTTAGTGGTCTTAGACAACCTTAGAAATCTCTCTAAGTGATAGATGTGGAGAGCAGCCTTCAGGCATAGTCTAGAAGGAATATATAAGCAGCTTGTTTTACCAGTACAGAATCTTATGGTATAGGTTAAGTGAAAAAGAATCACAGAGTGTAGTTATGAAAATACAAATTTTATTACAAACACTCACTAACACTTTGTATTATCTCCTACCCGGAGATACAAACACAATACACACAATACTTAGGAAATAGAGCACGTAAGTAGCACAAATACACAAGGGTCTCCAGGGGGAGACCAAACAATATATCCACTAAACTAGTGGAATGCGAACCACGACTCAAGCCACGAATGGCCCCAGAGGACCTGGAAGAACTGGGGACCCAAGGAACCACCCAAGGTGAGTATCTAGGAACCCCAAAAAGGTCATGTGCTAAGTGGGAACACAACAGCGTGCTCAATGTTAGTCAATAGGTAAGTCGTGGTTGCAGGTTTAAAAAAAAACGACCCTTCCCAGCAGCCCCTGAATAAATCCTGTGGAAGATGGAAGGTTGGAGAGTCACCCCTGTGGATACCCAGGAACCAGGATACTAGCACAGTAGACCACAATGAAGAACTGCAGGAAAAATGCTGCTTTAGAAGAAGATGAAGGAGTCTGGTGGAACCCAGGGATGGATTCAGGTTGAGAAGACCCTGCAAGCAAAAAGGGAAGGAAGTCTATGCCATTCAGGAGTGACCAAGAGGCACGAAAGACTAATGCCCACTGATATCGGAGATGCAGGAGAGGTTGACGTGCCCTTGAAGTTGCAGCTGTGCGGACCAAGCAACACTGTATAAGACTAGGAGCCATTCCTGAGCTGTCACAAGTCGGATGTCGAGAGCCAAGGGGTCAGTGTTCGGCAGAGACACCAACAAGCCTTGGCTGTGGCAAACAAACTAGTCGACTAAAAAGGTGCAGTGTCCGGACCAGCAAGGTCCAAGTGACTCACTGTAAGAAACTGGCTCTATGTATACTACACCAAAGTGAGGTATAGTGTGTATAGAGTCCAAGTGTCCCCAAAGGTTGGACAGAGGTTAAATTTAGATAGAACCTTACTCTCTAATAGTGGTAGCTTGGTTGAGCAGTAAGGCAATGTCAGAGGACAGTGTTAAGCATTTGATGTACAGACTCGGTCAGCAAATAAATTCACACGATCACAAACTGAACTCTAGGCCAATTGTTTTGGTATAAAAATATACTGTTGTTTAATTTTAAAAACAAGCAAGCCTGGCACAGGTAAGCATTAAATACTTTTCAATAATAAGTTACTGGATATAGAACAGTTTGAAAATGCATTAGAAATCGTACTTTGTTTGATTTATAGGGGAGCAGTAGTATGCAACACTTAGCAAATACAGTACATTGAAATGAATGAGCTTTTTCAGTAAATTACAGGTAAGTTACTTTTCACAGTACTTTTCTAACTCAGTGCTGGATACCTAGATTCAGCACTGGGACATTTCCTGGAAACAGGTAAGAAATTACGTTTTAGTTATTCGTGAGATTTTTAAAGAATATTTTCGGATTTCAAAACTCCACACAGAAACTGTTTGGAGCAGTACATTGAAATAAATAGGCTTTTACAACAAATGGCAGGTAAGTTACTTTTCACTCTACTTTTCTAACTCAGGACTGGTTACCTAGATCAGCACTGGGACAGGTCCTAGAAACAGGTACGTAAACACGTTTTGGTTATTTGTGCGATTTGTAAGGAATATTTGTAGGCCCCCAAGGGCAGCAGCTCTCGTCTCAGGGGTCCAGAAACATGTCTGGTGGTGGCAGCCTAGGCAGCCACTCAGTCAGGTCACTAGAAGTTGGTTGTATTTCAGGGGACATCTCTAAGATGCCCTCAGTTGTACATTTTACATTAAATTCCACACTGGCATCAGTGTGGGTTTAATGTGCTGAGAAGTTTGATACCAAACTTCCCAGTCTTCAGTGTAGCCATTATGGTGTTGTGGAGTGCATAATGACAAACTCTCAGCACCATATATTCTTAATGATAGCATTGCACTTACAGTGCCCAGGAATGGACTTGGGCACTGTAGGGGTACCGGGATCATGCATCCGTACCCTCACCACTGGCATAGGGTACCCAGCTAGAGCGGTGGATGAGGTATGCCAGGGCAGAGGTTTGTGGTCATGGCACACAGGGATGTGTGCCATGTTGACTCTTCACTGTGTTCTGCGCCAAGACATGCAGTCTGCAGTCTGAAATGGCAGTGTATGAGTGTCAGGGTACAGAGTGTCAGGGTACAGGACCTCTAAGGGTGGCACAATAAGTGCTGCAGCCCTTAGAGGTCTTCTCTGGTCACAATGCCCTGGGTACCTGTGGTACCATTTACCAGGGGCTGACATGTGGCCAGAGAGGCCAATTGGGTTTAGGCTTCAATGCAGTTTTAGGGAAGGAACATAGGCCATGGGTGCCTGATTAGCAGGAGCCCAGGGCACACTCAGTCAAAGAACATCAGCAATTCAGCTAAAAGTGTGGGCATACCATGCAAGAAAGCGGGCACTTTCTCACACTCACCATGAGCAGGTATGCCAGAGAAGACCCTGAGCAAGCAGGGAAGCCCACTGGAGCCAAAGAAGACCCTCAGAGGACCCATGGCCGGAGGCACAAGAGTCACAAGAGGACCATGTGCAGCTCACCAATTAAGAAGGCTCACTGTGAAGGAAGTGGTGAGAGCAAAGATCTTGGCTGCAGGAGTTGCTCAAAGTTGGACCTTCTTGGAGCCCGAAAATCTCTGGAGGAGAGAGCCAACAAGCCTTTGCAACGGCAAGTCAACATGGTGCACAGGGGTTCTGTTCTAGCAGTTCCGACGAGGTATACTAGCCTCAAACTTAGTATGAAGACAGTGCAGGCCTTGAGGGAGTTGCAGAACCACCACGTCTGTTGATGAGCTTTTAGGAGTCTGTGGGAGACCAGGATGAGCAGACTTGTCAGCTGCGTATCGGTGCCTGCAGATGCAGGGGAGTGACTCCTTCACCCCAAGGGAGATTCCTTCTGGTGTCTTGGATGTCCAAAGGCCTGGTGAAGAACCAGTATGGAGCATGGGCACAGATGTTGCAGAAGACCATCAGGACTAAGAGAATAGCAGAAGCAGGAATCTTCCATGGTGCAGTCTCGGTTCCCAAAGCGAAGTCCAGCGAAGTCCAGAGTTTCCAGACGGTAGACGTTGAAGTGGTATGTGATCTGAATCTTTTCCCTTGACTAATCTAGAGACCCACCCACAGTTAAGTAAGCCCTTAAGCCCTTAAGTACCCTTAGGAAAGGGCTGTCCAGCCCCTCCCAGAGGAGGGGCTGGACAGTCGGGAGGATACACCCATCTCCTTTGTCCAGTTTCGTGCCAGAGTGGGAGCTAATGGCTCCATGAACTGATTTGAACTGGATTGTGCAAGGAGTGCACCACATGTGCCCTTCAAGCAGTCTCAGAGGCGCTGGCAAGCACCCCCTCCCTGCCCCAATACACTAAACTCAGTCTGTGAGGTGGTCATACCTCCCTAATGACAGGATATCTATTGTTCTGCCTTCCCCTGCTCAAGCTTGGCTCAGCAGCAGGAGGGCAGAAACATGTCTCTGGTTGGCTGCAGCCCTAGCTTGCTGTTCGGTACTGAAAGACTGGTACTGGGGGCACTGAGTGCCTCCCGGAGGAGCTTTATAGTGCAAGGACTCATACCACCTACAATGTTCATGGTGTGGGGGCATGAATCAACCATGTTTGATACCAAACATGACAGGGTTTGTTACAGCCAGTTTAGAGATGGTCATCACGTATTGATGTATGGCCATTCTATAAGCTGTAATAGCTAATGCACTTACAACCCACGAGAATTGACTCTGAAGGTTGTAGGGGTACCCCGCTCATGCAGGGGTACCCTCACACTTAGGACCCTTCACCCTGCCTTCAGGATTGAAAGCCCTGCCTTAGGGATTACTTATAGGTTTTAAGTGTAGTGAACTCAGATTTGGGGTAAGCGCTATGCATCGTAAGTGGTGCTAGCAGCAGCTTACACAGGCCGGCCTGTAGTTACAATTTTAGTGGTCTATCATTGGTGGCATAATACTTGCTTCAGCCAATGGGAGACCCCTGATATATCCCTGCCCTAGGTACCCTGGATACATTTACTAGGGACATACCAGGGTACACCAGTAGCCCGTCTGGAGTGTAGCTAAGTACTCTGCATGCCCAATTTAGGGAGGACACACAGAGACTGGGTTCCTGATTAGCAGGATCCCAGTCAGACTAGCCATAAAAACATAATGACACCAGAAAAAGTTGTGTGGGTGACCATGCAGAAGGATTCTACCTTCCTAAACAAGGGTACACCAGTAGCCAATCTGGAATTTACCTAGGTACTCACCATGTCCAATTGAGGGAAGAAGCACAGAGTCTGGGGTCCTGATTAGCAGGATCTCAGTCAGTCAGAAGTCATTACAACAACAGGCAAAAGTGGGGGTAACCATACATAAGGATCCTAACTTCTTACATACACCTTCTTGTGTGGAGATTGAGCGGTGGCAGTTTATAGCATTTGACCTTCCTCCTGAAGTCTGTGATGTTATTTTAGCAGCTAGGCATCCTTCTAACAAAACTGTGTACTGCTGGAGGTTGCACAAATGTGAAAAATATTGTACAAAACGATCCTCTTTCTGCTTCCCTCACTCAAGTCTTAATTTTTATTTTGACCCTTGCCCTGCAGGGCTCTGCTTTTTGCACTCTCAAAGGGTACCTTTAGGCCCTGTCTGCCTTTCTTTATTTAAAGCCCCTATTGTAAGTAGATTTCTCAATGGGTTTGTACATGTATTTCCCCCTGCCCCTGCCCCTTTCATCATAACATGATAACCACACCATTGTGTTCATCAGTCAGGACATAGAAATACTTCCTACATAGGCTCAATGATAACTCAACACTTTCAACCAAATATCCTACATGGTGTAGCATGCTACCTGTGTGCCAGCATGTCAGCAACCCACCTGTGATTGTAAGTACTATATAAATGATACAATGCAATACATTTATAGTGGAACCTAATATGCTTTTATTTTATGAGGTTCAGAACAGCATTACCAGTTGTGTTTTATTTAAACTCCAGAGCAGTGTCCAATAATAAATCAAATCTGTTCTCTGGCAATTATATAACAAGACAATGGCAGAGGCTGAATACCTCATTGAGCTGTCTCTGCCTGCAGTATTCTTGAACAAGCAGGAATAAACGTATTTACTGACCTTCTCTGACAAGAGAAATTAAATGAAAAATTATATTTATATAGCGCGAAACTACCCGGGGGCCTCGCAGCGCTTTGACTGATTACTAAGGCGAGGGCCGGGATGGGTTAACACGCTTTTGCAAACAGGTGTGTTTTCAGAGCTTTCCTAAAAGCCATCAGGTTGTTGTTCTCTCCAAGATTCAGCGGGAGAGAGTTCCACATTCTTGCAGCGATGTGCGAGAATGACCGGCCGCCCCAACGGGCTTTATTGATTTTAGTTGTGGTGGCTAGATGCAGTGCACTGGAACGCAGGGTTCTGGAGGGAGTGTAGGGTACAGCCAAGGGGAGCAAGATGGCAGGACCCGTGCGATAAAAGGATTTATGCACAATGCACATGGCCTTAAAATGTACTCTGTCAGCCACTGGGAGCCAGTGTAGTTCTTTCAAGGCCTTCTTGGCTGAATGCCAACGGGGAATGTTGAATAGTAATCGGGCAGCACAGTTTTGAGTAACTTGGAGTCTATTGGTCACTGCCGCCGGGGTTCCTAGATATAAAGCATTTCCATAGTCCAGGCGGGAGAGTATCAGGGGCTGGACCTCGCCTGGAATGGAAGTAAAGGGAGCACCTTCCGGAGCACTCTCATTAGCCCGATACAGGTGGATGCCGTTTTGGTGGCCTGAACAGAGAAATCTAATGCTTTATCGAGCCAGACTCCAAGACTCTTTATCTGAGGTTTAGGGGAAGGAGGAGAGCCAAGACAGGTGGGCCAGGTAGAAGCCTGAGTGGTCGGTGCGGGGTTGCCCAGCAGCATATTCTCTGTCTTCTCCCCATTAAGTCTGAGACAGGAAGATTGCATCCACTTAGCTACAGCCTCTAGACAGGGGCCCAGGGTGTTGGACGACCCCTCAGTGTGGTCTAAAGAGACCACCAGCTGGGTGTCGTCCGCGTAGGTGACAATACGCACACCGAAGGGATGGACTATCCCTGCTAGAGGTTGCATGTAGACATTAAAAAGTGTGGGGCTTAGGGTAGAGCCCTGGGGAACCCCACAGCTGAGAGGTTGCTTAGAGGAAACTGCCTCACCCTCAAACACCTGGAAAAAGTGCTCATCCAGGAAGGAGGTCAGCCATTCCAGGGCCGTGCCCGACACGCCCATGCCCTTTTAACCCCTTCGCTGCTAGGCCTTTTCCCCTCCTGTGCTAAGGCTTTTTTTGGCGTTTTGTGGTAGTGCGCGCTTAGGCCCTTGTAACGTTTTGACCACATAAGGTATCCACGCCATATTTGCGTCCTTTTCTTCCAACATCATGTGGATTCTAAAGGCGCCCAGGGTTTGTGGATTCCCTTGGAGGGATCCCAGAAATTACCCAAAATATAGTGATTGTTTTTTTTTTTTTCAGAAAAATGGGAAAAACGGGCTGCAAATGAAAGCCTCTGGGTTTTTCCCTGAAAATGTTATCAAAAAAGGCTTTGTGGGGCTGAAATCTCCATTTTCTAAGCTTTTAGGGAATGACAGTCTTTTGTCAGAGAACCGACATTGTTCACACAGTTTTGGCATTTTTCCGGGACATAGCCTATTTTTGCTATTTTTAGAGCTTTCCACCTCCTTCCAGTTAATGGTAGAAATGAGTTTAAAAGCAATAATGGATCCTGGAAAGCTGTACATTTTCAGAAAGTAGACAAAATTCTAAATTCAGAAAGGGGTGATTTGTCTAAATCCATGAAGGTTTCTTTATAGAAACTAACAGTTAAATATTGCAATAATTGAAAATTTGTGGAAAAAAACAGCCTTTTGTCTCAATTCTTTCACCTATAACTTTTTCTAATTTTGACAGCTCTTGGAAAGCAATATACCGTTACATCCGTTAGACCTTCCTGGTTGTGGGGATATATAGGACTTGTAGTTTCACCAAGAACCTGACGAACCCAGATCCAAAAACTGAGCAGCAACTTGCAATGGAATTTTTTCATTTACTGGGTATAGAGCACTTTGTCCTGGAAAATGTATACATGGAAAAATCTGTATGAAAGACACCTATGTATTTCTGAATTGGGTACAAATTATAGATTTCAGAAACAGTATATAATTGCACATTTTCAAAATTGGGAACACTCATACTAGCATGAGAATTATTGGTCATTTTTCAAAAAGATTTTTTTTTACACAATGTCTTTCATTGAAAAGGAGAAATGCATGAAAGCTCAATTGGTAATAACAGTTGATTTACAAATCTGAATTACCCCAAGTCTCCCGATAAAAACGGTACCTCACTTGTGTGGGTCGGCCATGTGCCTGCGACAGGAAACGGCGCAAAATGCAACGTTGTCACACCTACATTTTGCAGTCACAAATTGACCCTTTTTTGGCAAAGTGCCTACCTGTAGTTTTTGCACCCTAGCTCTGCCGGCACCCAGGGAAACCTAGCAAACCTATACATTTTTTAAAAGTAGACACCCAGGGAAATTCAGGATGGGGTGACTTGACTGCCTACAACCAGGTTTTGTTACCCAGAATCCCTTGCAAAGCTAAGAATTTGACAATAAAAAACCACATTTTCCTCACATTTCTGTGGTGGAAAGTTCTGGAATCTGCGTGGATCAACAAATTTCCACCCACCCAGCGTTCCCCCAGGTCTCCCGAAAAAAATGGTACCTCACTTGCGTGGGTAGGCTTAGTGGCTGCGACACGAAACAGCGCAAAACGCAACGTGGTCGCACCTCAATTTCCCAGTGAAATCTTGCGCTCTTTGGACAAAGAGACTACCTTTGGTTTTTGAGCCGTAGCTCTGCCAGCACCTAGGGAAACCTAGCAAACCTATACATTTTTGAAAAGTAGTCACCCAGGGGAATTCAGGATGGGGTGACTCGACTGCCTACCACCAGGTTTTGTTACCCAGAATTCCTTGCAAAGCTAAGAATTTGACAAAAAAAACACATTTTCCTCACATTTCTGTGGTGGAAAGTTCTGGAATCTGCGTGGATCAACAAATTTCCAGCCACCCAGTGTTCCCCCAGGTCTCACGAAACAAATGGTACCTCACTTGCATGGGTAGGCATAGTGGCTGCGACACGAAACAGCGCAAAACGCAACGTGGTCGCACCTCAGTTTCCCAGTGAAATCTTGCGCTTTTTGGACAAAGAGACTACCTTTTGTTTTTGTGCCCAAGCTCTGTCAGCACCTAGGGAAACCTAGCAAACCTATACATTTTTGAAACGTAGACACCTAGGGGAATTTAGGATGGGGTGACTCGACTGCCTACCACCAGGTTTTGTTACCCAGAATCCCTTGCAAAGCTAACAATTTGTAAAAATAAACACATTTTCCTCACATTTCTGTGGTGGACAGTTCTGGAATCTGCGTGGATCAACAAATTTCCACCCACCCAGCGTTCCCCCAGGTCTCCCGAAAAAAATGGTACCTCACTTACGTGGGTAGGCATAGTGGCTGCGACATGAAACAGCGCAAAACGCAACGTGGTCGCACCTCAATTTCCCAGTGAAATCTTGCACTTTTTGGACAAAGAGACTACCTTTTGTTTTTGAGCCCTAGCTCTGCCAGCACCTAGGGAAACCTAGCAAACCTATACATTTTTGAAAACTAGACACCCAGGGGAATTCAGGATGGGGTGGCTCGACTGCCTACCACCAGGGTTTGTTACCCAGAATCCCTTGCAAAGCTAAGAATTTGACAAAAAAAAAAAAACATTTTCCTCACATTTCTGTGGTGGAAAGTTCTGGAATCTGCGTGGCTCAACAAATTTCCACCCACCCAGCGTTCCCCCAGGTCTCCCGAAAAAAATGGTACCTCACTTGCGTTGTTAGGCATAGTGGCTTTGACATGAAACAGCGCAAAACGCAACGTGGTCGCAGCTCAATTTCCCAGTGAAATATTGCGCTTTTTGGACAAAGAGACTATCTTTTGTTTTTGCGCCCTAGCTCTGCCAGCACCTAGGGAAACCTAGCAAACCTATACATTTTTGAAAACTAGACACCCAGGGGAATTTTGGATGGGGTGACTCTTTGGCCTACCCCCATGTTTTGTTACCCAGAATCCCTTGCAAACCTAAGAATTTGACAAAAAAAACACATTTTCCTCACATTTCTGTGGTGGAAAGTTCTGGAATCTGCGTGGATCAACAAATTTCCACCCACCCAGCGTTCCCCCAGGTCTCCCAAAAAAAATGGTACCTCACTTGCGTGGGTAGGCATAGTGGCTGCGACATGAAACGGCGCAAAACGCAACATGGTCGCACCTCAATTTCCCAGTGAAATCTTGCACTTTTTGGACAAAAAGACTACCTTTTGTTTTTGCGCCCTAGCTCTGCCAGCACCTAGGGAAACCTAGCAAACCTATACATTTTTGAAAACTAGACACCCAGGGGAATTCAGGATGGGGTGACTCGTCTGCCTACCCCCAGGTTTTGTTACCCAGAATCCCTTGCAAAGCTAAGATTTTGACAAAAAAAAACACATTTTCCTCACATTTCTGTGGTGGAAAGTTCTGGAATCTGCGTGGATCAACAAATTTCCACCCACCCAGCGGTCCCCCAGGTCTCCCGAAAAAAATGGTACCTCACTTGCGTGGGTAGGCATAGTGGCTGCGACATGAAACAGCGCAAAACGCAACATGGTCGGACCTCAATTTCCCAGTGAAATCTTGCACTTTTTGGACAAAAAGACTACCTTTTGTTTTTGCGCCCTAGCTCTGCCAGCACCTAGGGAAACCTAGCAAACCTATACATTTTTGACAACTAGACAACCAGGGAAATTCAGGATGGGGTGACTCGTCTGCCTACCCCCAGGTTTTGTTACCCAGAATCCCTTGCAAACCTAAAAATTTGACAAAACAAACACATTTTTCTCACATTTCTGTGGTGGAAAGTTCTGGAATCTGCGTGGATCAACAAATTTCCACCCACCCAGCGTTCCCCCACATCTCCCAAAAAGAATGGTACCTCACTTACGTGGATAGGCATAGTGGCTGCAACAGGAAACGGTTCAAATCATACGGTGGTGAATTTACATTACCCTATTGCAAAACAACCTTAATTTTTTTGGGGGGGCACCTGAGTTTTTGGCCCGGGGCTCGGTGATATTCTTTGGAAAGTACCAAACCCGAACAGTTCTGAAAACTAGACACCCGGGAGAGTCCAGGGAGGTATGGCATGCGTGGGTCCCCCAATGTTTTCCTACCCAGAACTCCTTGCAAACCTTAAAATTAGGTAAAAATATCACTTTTCCAAACATTTTTGCGTGGGATCTCCGTGCCGGCCAAAATGTCCTACCACCTAGCGTTCCCCTTGTTCTCCTGAGTAAAAGGATACCTCACTTGTGTGGGTGCCCCAAAGCAGAACAGGCCATAAATGAATTTTGAAAAAAGTAGTATTTAAGTTATACAAATTAAGCCCCCCTACCTTAGTCACAGGCCTTTGGCCCACCCACACAAGTGAGGTATCATTTTACTCGGGAGAACAAGGGGAACGCTGGGTGGTAGGACCTTTGTGCCGGCAGCGAGATCCCACCCACAAAAGTAAGGAAAAGTGGGGTTTTTAACCTAAATTTAAGGTTTGCAGGGGTTTCTGGGTAGGAAAACATTGGGGGACCCACGCATGCCATACCTCCCTGGACTCCCCTGGGTGTCTAGTTTTCAGAACTGTTTGGGTTTGGTAGTTTCCAAAGATGCCCGCCAAGCCCCGGGCCAAAAGCTCAGGTGACCCCCTCAAAAAATAAGATTGTTTTGCTAAAGGTAATTTTTTGGTCTCCACAGTACGAATTGGGCCTTTTCCTGTAGCAGCCACTATGCCTACCCACCGACCATTTTACAGGCCATTCACGCACCTTTCATACCTGATACAAACCAGACCACTGACACCATCTGGAAGAAATGCCACACATTACAACAATCACAATAAGGGACAAGGTACACCCTAAGGCAGAAAGAGAATTTTTTTTTTTTACTGCACAGCCATCTAATCCGCAAGCACACACACATACTGGTTGGATTTGGCACGAGGGTGAGTGATGATTCAGTACATACAATTGTATTCGCAAGTAATTTCACAAAAAAATGAAATACACTGCGTATAATTGAAAGTATGATTAACTGAACCACTGACTCACAGTTCGTGAGCTGTAAAGCCACGTCAAGGCACCAACCTCTTTACAGGCCATTCATACACCTTTCGTACGTGTGACACATTCCAAACATTCACACCGCCAGCCGGGGCCCCATCACATTTCAACACTCACACCAGCAAACAGCGCCATTCAAGGGCCCATCACTTTCACACGCCCACATTTCTGACACTGCAACTACACAAAATGATGGACTGCGTGGAGTGTCACTCAACTAGCAGTGTGTGTAGTGACCAACAGAAAATAACTACTCACACACCGCCAGCCGAGCGCCAGTCCACCCACACCACCATCCAAGCACCAGACCATGCACACCGCCAGCCAAACACCACTCAGCGCACACCGACAGCCAAGCACAACTCCGTGCACAGACAGCCAAGTACCACTCCACACACACCACCAGCCAAGCGCCACTCCACACACACCGCCAGCCAAGCACCACTCCGTGCACAGACAGCTAAGCACCTCTCCACGCACACCATCCAGCCAAGTACCACTCCACACACACTGCCAGCCAAACACCACTCCACACACACCACCAGCCAAACACCACTCAATGCACACACAGCCAAGTACCACTCCACGAACACCACCAGCCAAGCGCCACTCCACACACACCGCCAGCCAAGCACCACTCCGTGCACAGACAGCCAAGTACCACTCCACGCACACCACCAGCCAAGCGCAACTCCACACACACCGCCAGCCAAGCACCACTCCATGCACAGACAGCCAAGTACCACTCCACGAACACCACCAGCCAAGCGCCACTCCACACACACCGCCAGCCAAGCACCACTCCGTGCACAGACAGCCAAGTACTACTCCACAAACACCACCAGCCAAGCGCAACTCCACACACACCACCAGCCAAGCACAAGTCCACAGACACCGCCAGCCAAGCACCACTCCACACACACCACCAGCCAAACACCACTCCATGCACAGACAGCCAAGTACCACTCACGAACACCACCAGCCAAGCGCCACTCCACACACACCGCCAGCCAAGCACCACTCCGTGCACAGACAGCCAAGTACCACTCCACGCACACCACCAGCCAAGCGCAACTCCACACACACCGCCAGCCAAGCACCAGACAGCACACACCACAAACACATTTAGAATTCTTTTTTTGAAAATAACACTAAACAAATGGAAAAACCTACAAATCAGCTAACACAAATTCTTAAAATAAAAACTTTGCACTAATGCCAATCCTTGAAACAAACAACATTTTTTTTACAGAATGCAGACCAGGCAATTCACTTTACAGCTCATTAAAACTCCCAAAACTTCTTTTGCGTGTGGTACGATTTAAAACAAGCTGACAGACACAATGCAGGCTTAGAAGGACAGTCAGGACAGTATATACGAGACTCCTTCCGCACGCCTCTTCGCCAACAGACTCTGCATCTTCTAGTCGGAAAGTGTCTTGCGGTAGTGGAAGGAATAGATTCAGGAAAGTGGCGATCTTTCAATCTAGCCACTTCCTCCACCACTCCAAATCTAGGAATACTTGCCTGCTCCACAAGTACAAGGCTGCCTATTATAGACTCCTGAAACTTAACAAAAGGCATCTTCTTCTCAGGACAAGACTTCTGGTACACAACGAAAGCATTAAAGGATGCCAAGTGGAACAGATGGATAGCCCACTTCTTGTACCAAACGTAAGCCTTTCGAAGAGCAGCATAAGGTTCCAACCTCTGATCTACTCTGTCAACACCACCCATGAACTTATTGTAAGCTAAAATGCACACAGGTTTGCGCACTTCAGCACCCTGACCCCAAACAGGCACAGGTTCTGTACTTTCATCGTGGATAGTAGTCAGCATGTACACATCTCTCTTGTCTGAAACCTTCACAGCTAGAAGCTCCCCACATCGCAATGCCGTAGACTGTCCCCGCACAAGCCTTTTGCAAACAAGTTCCTTTGGGAAACCTTTACGGTTACTGCGCACTGTGCCACAAGCAACAGTGCCCACTTTGGCCAACTCCTTGAACAACCGCACACCAGTGTAGAAGTTATCTACATATAAATGATGGCCTTTGTTAAATAATCCTCTACCTAGTTCCCAAACAATTTTCTCAGTCACTCCAAAAGTAGAAGGACAACCAGGAGGGTTAATGCTGGACTCCTTACCAGGGTACACCCTGAAATTGTAGACATATCCAGTCTCACTGTCACACAGCATATACAGTTTGATTCCATAGCGTGCCCTCTTACTAGGAATGTATTGCCTAAAAACCAAGCGGCCCTTGAACAACAGCAAAGACTCATCCACTGCAATTTCTTTACCAGAGACAAAGATCTCAGAAAAACGATCAACAAAGTGATCAAGGACAGGCCGAATTTTAAACAAACGGTCACAATCAGGGTGATCGCGTGACAACGCTAAACTATTATCAGCAAAATGCATCATCCAAAGAAGAAGCATATACCGATCACGACTTATGACTGCTGGAAATATAGCTGTTGCCATCAAGGGACTAGTGGACCAATATGAAGTCATTGATGGCTTCCTTAGCAAGCCCATCAAAAAAGTTAATCCCAAAAACTTCTTCATCTCTTCAACATTTGTGGGAGTCCACCGGATTGCTCTAGAATAGGGCTTAAGGCTGGCACTGTTGGCCCTCAAAAATTGTTCTGCATACAAATTGGTTTGCTCAACAATCTCTTGCAAAAACACATCGTCAAAAAACAACTGAAAAAAATGTATTGGCAGAAAATTCTCAGTATTCACTCTACACCCAGGAACACCAGTGAACTCTGGCAATGCCAGCTGCACCAAGCCAGGGGGAACCCAGAGGCCATCCCTATCAACGGGGGAGCAGCCACCCCAGCCTGCAGCCAAGAAACCTCTTGCTGCTGTTCACCAACGGGAAGCCTAACAGCCACAGATACTTCTGGCTGCACAACACCAACAGAAGACATAGCATCCCCAGAGGGCTCTTCCTGCACTACACCATCGGGAAGCTCAGCAGCCTGAGATGCTTCTTGCTGCACTACACCACCGGGAAACCAAGCAGGCCCAGATGCCTCTTGCCGCTCTACACCAATGGGAAGCCTAACAGCCACAGATACTTCTGGCTGCACAACACCAACAGAAGACATAGCATCCCCAGAGGGCTCTTCCTGCACTACACCAACGGGAAGCCCAGCAGCCTGAGATACTTCTTGCTGCACTACACCACCGGGAAACCAAGCAGCCCCAGATGCCTCTTGCTGCACTACACCAGCAGGAAGACGAAAAGCACCAGATGCCTCTTTGCGCACCACAGCAATGTGAAGCCTTTTGGGCGCAGGCTCCAGCCCACATGCCTCTTGCCGACGTAAAAAGAAAGGAAACCTTGCGGCCCTAGGCAGCAGCACAGGTGCCTCTTGGCCCACTACCGGCACCTCAATGTCCCCCTCTACCATAGGCCCTTCATCAGCACTAGAAGAAGATTCATCATCCGATGATGATGATTCCATGCGAAGAGAAAACTCACTGCCTGAATCTTCTGCCCCTACCTGGGAGTCCGAATCGGACTCAGTCTCTGAACCATGGTCAGAGGAAGACTCAAAAAGCAAACCAAGAACCTGCTGAGCAGTAATCCTGCGACTAGCCATTATCCTTACAAAGCAAGAAGACTGCACACACAAGTGAACAACAACCTACACTGTGCAAAGTAAGAAGTAAACAAGGTAAGGCTTTCACAAAAAGATAAATACAATCCAAAACAATTTCACTCTTACCAAATATAGCTACACTCACCAGCACCTACTCTGCTGAGACACAGCAAAAAGAAATTATATCCCACTAGAAAGATAAAAAGAAATGACAGATTAGAAAACAAAGTGCACATCAAACACTAATGCTGAAAAAAAAAAGAAAAAAAAAACACAGAGCCACATAAACTGCTAGAAGTACAACCTTTTTCAAAAAGACTAACATCAAGGGAAAGTAGTACAAAATACATTCACTTACCAAGCACACGCAACTACACAAGCTGCAAACAGACACGCAACCTACAACAATCCAAACAGCAAAAGCCTGAAACAAGACAAAAATAGAGAAGAAAAGAAAATGACTACCACATTTCACAAACAATATAACAATTAAAACAACAACACACAAATTTGCCCCCCAAATTTCAATTCGGCCAGATGGGCCATCAAATAGGGCTTAGACCAATTGGGATAAGATGAGGTTTAACATCAAGACACTGGTTAATTTTTTGAATTTTTTTTACTGCCTGACCCCTTTGGGGCCAGTCAGTCTTTTGCTCCTACCAGTACCCCCATCACACAGGGGCAGTAAGGACAATTATACACCTTTTGTACGTGTGACACATACAAAACATTCACACCGCCAGCCGCCAGTGCCATTCAAGGGCCCATCACTTTCACACGCCCACATATCTGACACAGTAACTTCAGAAAATGATGGACTGCGTAGAGTGTCACTCAACTAGCAGTGTGTGTAGTGACCAACAGAAAGTAACTACTCACACACCGCCAGCCGAGTGCCAGTCCACCCACACCACCATCCAAGCACCAGACCATGCACACCGCCAGCCAAACACCACTCAGCGCACACCGACAGCCAAGTACCACTCCACGCACACCATCCAGCCAAGCGCCACTCCACACACACCACCAGCCAAGCACCACTCCGTGCACAGACAGCCAAGTACCACTCCACGCACACCACCAGCCAAGCGCCACTCCACACACACCGCCAGCCAAGCAGCACTTCGTGCACAGACAGCAAATGACCACTCCACACACACCACCAGCCAAGCGCCACTCCACACACACCGCCAGCCAAGCACCACTCCGTGCATAGATAGCCAAGTACCCCTCCACGCACACCGCCAGCCAAACACCACTCCACGCACACCGCAAGCCAAGCGCCACTTACCGCCAGCCAAGCACCGCTCCACGCACACCATCCAGCCAAGTACCACTCCACACACACCGCCAGCCAAACACCACTCCACACACACCACCAGCCAAACACCACTCCGTGCACAGACAACCAAGTACCACTCCACGCACACCACCAGCCAAGCGCCACTCCACACACACTGCCAGCCAAGCAGCACTCCGTGCACAGACAGCAAAGTACCACTCCACGAACACCACCAGCCAAGCGACACTCCACACACACCGCCAGCCAAGCACCACTCCGTGCACAGAACGCAAAGTAGCACTCCACGCACACCACCAGCCAAGCGCCACTCCACAAACACCACCAGCCAAGCACCACTCCGTGCACAGACAGCCAAGTACCACTCCACACACACCACCAGCCAAGCGCCACTCCACACACACCGCCAGCCAAGCACCACTCCGTGCATAGATAGCCAAGTACCCCTCCACGCACACCGCCAGCCAAACACCACTCAGCGCACACCGACAGCCAAGTACCACTCCACACACACCGCCAGCCAAGCACCACTCCACGCACACCGCAAGCCAAGCGCCACTCACCACCAGCCAAGCACCGCTCCACGCACACCATCCAGCCAAGTACCACTCCACACACACCGCCAGCCAAACACCACTCCACACACACCACCAGCCAAACACCACTCCGTGCACAGACAACCAAGTACAACCCACGCACACCACCAGTCAAGCGCCACTCCACACACACCGCCAGCCAAGCAGCACTCCGTGCACAGACAGCAAAGTACCACTCCACACACACCGCCAGCCAAGCACCACTCTGTGCACAGACAGCAAAGTAGCACTCCACGCACACCACCAGCCAAGCGCCACTCCACAAACACCACCAGCCAAGCACCACTCCGTGCCCAGACAGCCAAGTACCACTCCACACACACCACCAGCCAAGCGCCACTCCACACACACCGCCAGCCAAGCACCACTCCGTGCATAGATAGCCAAGTACCCCTCCACGCACACCGCCAGCCAAACACTACTCAGCGCACACCGACAGCCAAGTACCACTCCACACACACCGCCAGCCAAGTACCACTCCACGCACACCGCAAGCCAAGCGCCACTCACCGCCAGCCAAGCACCGCTCCACGCACACCATCCAGCCAAGTACCACTCCACACACACCGCCAGCCAAACACCACTCCACACACACCACCAGCCAAACACCACTCCGTGCACAGACAACCAAGTACCACTCCACGCACACCATCCAGCCAAGCACCACTCCACACACACCGCCAGCAAAGCAGCACTCTGTGCACAGACAGCCAAGTACCACTGCACGCACACCATCCAGCCAAGCGCCACTCCACACACACCGCCAGCCAAGCACTACTCCTTGCCCAAGGGGTCGCTTCCTAAAAACTAAATTTAAATTCCCTGGTGCTAGTGGGCATTTTCTGCCGATGTGCCCCCAGGGTGGACAGAAAAACAAAAACACAATCATGGCCACCTGGAAGCGACCCTTACCCAAGGGGTCGCTTCCCAAAACAAACACATTGCCCCAACAAAAATCCCTGAAAAACAGGCCGATTTGCCCCCAGGGGGGGCAGAAAAACAAAAAGTTAAGTGTGAGGCCACCTGGAAGCGACCCTTGCCCAAGGGGTCGCTTCCTAAAAGCTAAAAACAAAATCCCTGGTGCTAGTGGGCATTTTCTGTCCCCCCTGGGGGCAAAACGGCAAAAAAATGGGCCGATTTGCCCCCAGGGGGGACAGAAAAACGTAAACAAAAAACATGGCCACCATCTTGGCTCCAAAAAACAACCCTGGTGCTAGTGGGGAATTTCTGCCCCCCCTGGGGGCAAAACGGCTGAAAAAACGGGCCGATTTGCCCCCAGGGGGGGCTGAAAAATGAAAACATAGTCACACCCCGCCTGGAAGCGACCCTTGCCCAAGGGGTCGCTTCCTATAAACTAAAATTAAATCCCTGGTGCTAGTGGGGGCATTTCCGCCGCACGATCGCGACGCTGTGCGCGATCGTGAGGCAGAAATGCCCTGCAAAGAGACATCAGGGGAGAGGAAAATCTCTTTCCTCTGCCCTGATGCCTCTTCGCTGCCCCCAAACCCCCGCCAGCCACGAGAAACCCACCTTCTTTCCAAGCGCGCGGGAAGCAAATGGCTTTCCGAGCGCTGGGAATCCCTGATGATGTCAGCTCGCGCTGTGCGCGCTGACGTCATCAGGGATTCCCATGGGGGGGGCGGGGGCGGCAGCGGAAGCTCTTCCGCTGCCGCCCCCAGCAAAACAACGAAGATCGGAGACCCTCGGGGGGAGCGCCAGCGCTTCCCCCGAGGGTGGGGCTGGTGACGAGCTGGCCTTGTCATCAGCGCACGACCGGTGTGCGCCATGACGAGCCCAGCTCGCCATTAGCGCCGAAGGGGTTAAACAATGTAATAGTGTGGCATGGTTGACCGCGTCGAACGCGGCGCTGAGATCTAATAATATGATGGCTGCTTTCCCTCCCCGGTCCAGCACAGATCTTGTTTCTTCCGTTACTGCTAGTAGAGCAGTTTCGGTTCCGTGTTGAGGGCGGAATCCCGTCTGAGAGGCACATAGCAGATTGTTAGATTCTAAATAATCTACCAGGATGTTATTGATGTGCCTCTCAAGCAATTTGCTCATCCAGGGGAGTAAGGAGATTGGGCGAAAATTGGCCAAGTTGTTCTGATCTAGAGTAGGCTTTTTCAGAAGAGCCTTGACCATCGCACATTTCCACAGGACTTGGACAGAGCTGGAAATGATGGAGGAATGCCTTTGTTGATGGAGGATGCCTTTGTTGGCTCAGTAGAGAATGAGTTTGAGGGACCACCTCAAGGGGGTAATTGTTTTTAATAGGCCTCATTTGTTTGTGCTTCCATTAATTGCGACAATGGGCTGTTTTACAGCAGTGGTGATGTCAGCTCAGAAGGGCTCAGCTATAATCTAGTCGCCTTACGAAGGCCCTTATTTGTACATCTTCCCACCCTTGAGCAGAACTTCTTTGTATTTTTATGTAACCCTTATGCATGTCACACCTATACGTCTACTTGAACTTCATTATTGCCTCTCCTGTTTATCTACACCCCATCAAGTGGATGGACATTGTTAATAGTCTTATCTCCGAAAGGACTGCAGGGGTACATCAATCCATCCCCTCCGCTGCCCCCGCAAGTGTTACACAGATCTATCCACCTCTCTCTCAAAAGGCAGAAGTGACCCACATATGCCTGCAAAGGGCTCCAGTGTAAAGTTACAGCACCCAAATAATTGCATTATTAGTACTTTACTCCACAGCAGATAACTAAATTCGGTGGGAGGGACTGAATTAAATGTGTGAGATGTGGTACTTTATTAGCTGACTTCTTACACATGGCTTGGTCATGCCCAGTGCTTACAACGTACCTGCAGGAATGTTTTCATAGCGTGGCAGATGACACCACCGATCCTTTGCCCAAAGCTTGCAGTGTTAATATATGCACACTGCTCATTGTCGGCAGTGCTAGCAGTAGGCACACTCCAAGGCTTGCAGTTTTAATATTTTGCAGACTGCTTTTTGTCGGCAGTGCTAGCAGTACCTATACCTTAAGGCTTGCAGTGTTAATATAAGCACCCTGCTCATTGTCGGCAGTGCTTACAGTAGCCATACCCCAAGGCTTGCAGTGTTAATATATGCACACTGCTCATTGTCGGCAGTTCTAGCAGTAGCCATATGCTACAGCTTTCAGTGTTACTATTTTGGATACTGCTCATTGTCGGCAGTGCTAGCAGGAGCTATACCCCAAGGCTTGCAGTGTTTAATATATGCATACTGCTCATTGTCGGCAGTGCTAGCAGTAGCCATACCCCAAGGCATGCAGTGTTAATATTTTGCATACTGCTCATTGTCGGCAGTGCTAACAGTACCTATACCTTAAGGCTTGCAGTGTTAATATAGGCACACTGCTCATTGTCGGAAGTGCTTGCAGTAGCTATACCAGGCACGGTGCGTCCATTGGGGTGTGGGGGCGTAGCCCCCCCGCCGCACCGCAGAGCTGGTGTCTTTGAACTTGAGTAAACTGAATCAGTTTACTTAAGTTCAAAGACGCCGGCCCGAGGGAGAACAAACTGACAATCATGTCACTCAGCATGACGTCGGATCGCCCACCGGTCCGGCGTCATGTTGACTGACATGATGGTCAAACCAGGAGCAACAGGCAGCAGCACAAGTGCGCATGAGTGGGGACGGAGGGCACCCTGCCCACTCATGCGAACTAGTGTCTGCTCTGCTGGCGCATGCCCATTAGGAGAGAGAGGGTTGAGCAAAGGCTCAAATCTCGGTCTCCTAATGGGCAGACGGGCGAGTAGTAACCGTGCCCTTAGACAATCCTGACGCTGCTGGCAGCGCCATGATTGGCTTGGAGCGGTTGCCAGTGCCACCCACCTGCCAGTCCACTCCTCCCCAGTGCCGTTGGAATCGTGAAGGCGGCAAGCGACTTCCCCAACATCACCCTGACCAGATCCGGCCTGCCAGGAAAGAGGCAGCTCAGTAACCGGCAGTAAGGTAGGATTAATTTTTAATTTCCTATGGCCCCGCCCCCTCCTCCCTCCCGTGAGCCGTGAGCACGCCAGCCGATAAGTATGCACAATGAAGAAGGTCGCATTCCTTTTATTTCTGGTGCGGAGAGAATGAGCGATTTGCCCAGAATCACACGCGGTGTTCAGCCGCCGACGCTGTGACTCCAACCTGGGTGCCCCGCTGAAAAATCGACAGCAGTGGCCGTAAGGCTTCATCGTCTTCCATAATTACCAGTGTGCAGTGTACAGGTATTTCACCCACAGCCTCCCTCCCCGCACCGAAAGGCATTTCCCATTAATGCTATTATATGCTGCTTCCATAATGACCCCCCCCCCCCGGTGTGCCGCCCCCACGCCTGCAAACTCCGCAGCCAGAGTGCTGTTTTTCATGCAGTCATCATGAAAAGACGCACGCTGATGGGGAGTGAGTGGTTTGCTGAGATGCCTCGGTACATCTACAGAGCATGAGTCTTGCTGCAGGTGCTGGTGGGACATTGATGTCTCTGGTTTAAATGCACGGGGCTAGCTTGGCCTTTTATCCTACATCAGTAAACACAAGCTCAATACTCACCAAATTGTACATCAAACGTCACATTTTCGTCATTTGTGCACCTTCGTATGTGATATGGCAGGCAGCTCCCCCTCCCTCCCCACTCCCCCGATGATCATTCCAAGGTGCTTAAAATGAAAATAGGGGGCAAACTGGTAAATGTTGTACCCTATGTTTGGGTATTTTAATGTTTTGGGATAGTAACTTCGGCGGCAAAGTAAATAGCATTACTGGGTACTTATTAGCCCACTTACTGGCCCTTTTCTGCTCCTTCATTACTCAGCCAGATAGAATCCCTCTTATCAGAGTAGCCCGAAATGGATTAGCCTAACCTCATGCAACTATTTTATTTAACCACACTTTTACAACTGCTTAATTAACCTTCTTACTTTCTCAAATGTGCTTGAAAATGCACCATTTGCTCACTCTATTTCCTAAATGTTCCCTGGGGTTCTCCCATCTGGATGTCGGACTTGCTCGCTACACTCTCTCACCACAGGTCACTCACCAGAACTTTTATGCCCCACCACTTTCAAATGTCACCAGCCACCACTGAGCTATACCCCAAGGCTTGCAATGTTAATATATGCACACTGCTCATTGTCGGCAGTGCTAGCAGTAGCCATAGGCTACGGCTTGCAGTGGTAATATTTTGCATACTGCTCATTGTCGGCAGTGCTAGCAGTAGCCATACCCCAAGGCTTGCAGTGTTAGTATAAGCACACTGCTCTTTGTCGGCAGTGCAGGCAGTAGCTATACCCCAAGGCTTGCAGTATTAATATAGGCACACTGCTCGTTGTCTGCAGTGCTAGCCGTAGCCATACGCTACGGCTTGCAGTGTTAATATTTTGCATACTGCTTATTGTCGGCAGTGCTAGCAGTAGCCGTACGCTACGGCTTGCAGTGTTAATATTTTGCATACTGCTCATTGTCGGCAATGCTAGCAGTAGCCATACCCCAAGGCTTGCAGTGTTAATATTTTGCATACTGCTCATTGACGGCAGTGCTAACAGTACCTATACCTTAAGGCTTGCAGTGTTAATATAGGCCCACTGCTCATTGTCGGAAGTGCTAGCAGTAGCTATACCCCAAGGCTTGCAGTGTTAATATATGCACACTGCTCATTGTCAGCAGTGCTGGTAGTAGCTATACCCCAAGCTTGCAGTGTTAATATCTGCACACTGCTTGTTGTCCGAACTGCTAGCAGTAGCTATACCCAAGGCTTGCAGTGTTAATATATGCACACTGCTCATTGTCTGCAGTGCTAGCAGTAGCCATACGCTACGGCTTGCAGTGTTAACATTTTGCATACTGCTCATTGTCGGCAGTGCTAGCAGTAGCCGTACGCTACGGCTTGCAGTGTTAGTATATGCACACTGCTCATTGTCTGCAGTGCTAGCAGTAGCCATAGGCTACGGCTTGCAGTGTTAATATTTTGCATACTGCTCATTGTCGGCAATGCTAGCAGTAGCCATATCCAAAGGCTTGCAGTGTTAATATATGCACACTGCTCATTGTCGGCAGTGCTAGCAGTAGCCATAGGCTTCCGCTTGCAGTGTTAACATTTTGCATACTGCTCATTATCGGCAGTACTAGCAGTAGCCATACCCCAAGGCTTGCAGTGTTAGTATATGCACACTGCTCATTGTTGGCAGTGCTAGAAGTAGCCATAGGCAACGGCTTGCAGTGTTAATATTTTGTATACTGCTCAATGTCGGCAGTGCTAGCAGTAGCCATACCCCAAGGCTTGCAGTGTTAGTATATGCACACTGCTCATTGTTGGCAGTGCTAGAAGTAGCCATAGGCAACGGCTTGCAGTGTTAATATTTTGTATACTGCTCATTGTCGGCAGTGCTAGCAGTAGCCATACCCCAAGGCTTGCAGTGTTAGTATAGGCACACTGCTTGTTGTCGGAAGTGCTAGCAGTAGCTATACCCAAAGCTTGCAGTGTTAATATATGCACACTGCTCATTGTTTGCAGTGCTAGCAGTAGCCATACGCTACGGCTTGCACTGTTAATATTTTGCATACTGCTCATTATCGGCAGTGCTAGCAGTAGCCAAACGCTACGGCTTGCAGTGTTAGTATATGCACACTGCTCATTGTCTGCAGTGCTAGCAGTAGCCATACGCTACGGCTTGCAGTGTTAATATTTTGCATACTGCTAATTGTCGGCAGTACTAGCAGTAGCCATACCCCAAGGCTTGCAGTGTTAGTATATGCATACTGCTCATTGTTGGCAGTGCTAGAAGTAGCCATAGGCAACGGCTTGCAGTGTTAATATTTTGTATACTGCTCATTGTCGGCAGTGCTAGCAGTAGCCATACCCCAAGGCTTGCAGTGTTAGTATAGGCACACTGCTCGTTGTCGGAAGTGCTAGCAGTAGCTATACCCAAAGCTTGCAGTGTTAATATATGCACACTGCTCATTGTTTGCAGTGCTAGCAGTAGCCATACGCTACGCCTTGCACTGTTAATATTTTGCATACTGCTCATTGTTTGCAGTGCTAGCAGTAGCCATACGCTACAGCTTGCACTGTTAATATTTTGCATACTGCTCATTATCGGCAGTGCTAGCAGTAGCCGTACGCTATGGCTTGCAGTGTTAGTATATGCACACTGATCATTGTCTGCAGTGCTAGCAGTAGCCATACGCTACGGATTGCAGTGTTAGTATAAGCACACTGCTCATTAACTGCAGTGCTAGCAGTAGCCATACACTACGGCTTGCAGTGTTAGTATATGCACACTGCTCATTGTCTGCAGTGCTAGCAGTAGTCATACACTACGGCTTGCAGTGTTAATATTTTGCATACTGCTCATTGTCGGCAGTGCTAGCAGTAGCCATAGGCTACAGCCTGCAGTGTTAACATTTTGCATACTGCTCATTGTCGGCAGTACTAGCAGTAGCCATACCCCAAGGCTTGCAGTGTTAGTATATGCACACTGCTCATTGTTGGCAGTGCTAGAAGTAGCCATAGGCAACGGCTTGCAGTGTTAATATTTTGTATACTGCTCATTGTCGGCAGTGCTAGCAGTAGCCATACCCCAAGGCTTGCAGTGTTAGTATAGGCACACTGCTTGTTGTCGGAAGTGCTAGCAGTAGCTATACCCAAAGCTTGCAGTGTTAATATATGCACACTGCTCATTGTTTGCAGTGCTAGCAGTAGCCATACGCTACGGCTTGCACTGTTAATATTTTGCATACTGCTCATTATCGGCAGTGCTAGCAGTAGCCGTACGCTATGGCTTGCAGTGTTAGTATATGCACACTGCTCATTAACTGCAGTGCTAGCAGTAGCCATACGCTACGGCGGATGTATGACGTTACATATGACGTTACATCGCGGCCACACAGATCGCGTGCGTTAACATCGCGTCTATGACATCGGCCCGACCATTACATCGTGAGCAAACACATCGCAGCCTTTTGCAACGCGATTGCATTGCTTCCCATTGGCCCGAACATCACCCCGCAGAACATCACTTTGCAGTGCAAAACAACGCGTTTTTTGTTATTTGCCGCCTGAACCCGCAGGCTCAAAACTTGTTTCCCAGCACCATAAAACTTGCACACACCAAAGTCGGAACGTTCACACACCTTTTCTTTGCTATAAATTGTTATCAATACCAGACTCGAACATTGTTTCCCAGCACCAAAGATACATGATTCATATTAGTTGTTTGTAAAATATCTATTTATTTCACACCTTAGTCGTAACATCATTGTTGGTTTTTAAACCATCTATTTATTTCTCACAAAAGTCATGCTTGTCAGTGCTCGATAACAGGCTCGAACCTGGTTCCCCAGCACCAAAGCCGGCCATGCTAGCCGCCAGACCACATCCTCTCCCCTTTGGTGTGGCTCTGCAGTTTTGATGATACATAGTCACACCAAAGTCCTGTGTAACGATAATAGGCTCGAACCTTGGGGCATATTATCAAGGGGGTTTATCTCCGCTTTTTTGGCTTTAAAAGTCAAGAAAGCTGAGATAAAATGATCTCCCTATTACCTAGCTGTCGCTAACACCAGTTAGCGACAGCTAGTAGGAGATAGCGACCATCTTGGGCCCCACTTTGCATGTCAGAGAAATGTATCACTAATGACATGCAAAGTGGGCGTGCCAAGATGTTAGCGACTGGAAACAGTCGCTAACTTCGCTGTCTCCTATTACCCTGAGCAGTTCTTAGCCATGTTATCCAATGGGAGGTGGATAACATGGCTAAGAGCATTAGCTCGGTAATGCATGAATATCGCTGACTTTTCAGCGATATTCATGCATTGCGGCCGATTTTTATCGCATTTGCGATAAACCTTGGTAATACCAAGGTTTATCTGCGATAAAAATCGCCGCAGGTCAGCGATACATTTTTGTCTCTAACCAAGCGATAGCGATAATTATCGCTATTGCTTGGTAATATGCCCCCAGGTTTCTCAACAATTCCACACCTAAGTCGGAACATCTATTGAAGTCGCCTTAATCTATTTACTTGTTTGTTTATTTCACATCAAAGTAAAGTCGGTCACACGCTGGCATTGCTAGCGATGTAATCGCGAGCGATGTATCCATGCATGCGATGTAGTAGCCTGCGTACGGATAGCATGCGTTGTGGATCCCGGCGCGATGTAAGAGTTGCGTTGCGATGGCATCGCGATGCGATCCATTCGCTGTAACGGGTGTTTCCCGCAACGGCTTGCAGTGTTAGTATATGCACACTGCTCATTGTCTGCAGTGCTAGCAGTAGCCATACGCTACGGCTTGCAGTGTTAATATTTTGCATACTGCTCATTGTCGGCAATGCTAGCAGTAGTCAAACCCAAAGGCTTGCAGTGTTAATATATGCACACTGCTCATTGTCGGCAGTGCTAGAAATAGCCTTAGGCAACGGCTTGCAGTGTTAATATTTTGCATACTGCTCATTGTCGGCAGTGCTAGCAGGAGCCATACCCCAAGGCTTGCAGTGTTAGTATAGGCACACTGCTCATTGTTTGCAGTGCTAGCAGTAGCCATACGCTTCGGCTTGCACTGTTAATATTTTGCATACTGCTCATTGTTTGCAGTGCTAGCAGTAGCCATACCCCAAGGCTTGCAGTGTTAGTATATGCACACTGCTCATTGTCGGCAGTGCTAGCAGTAGCTATACCAGCAAAGCTTGTTGTGTTATTATTTTGCCACTGCTCATTGTGCAGTTACAGTAGTTAAATGCCAGCCATGCCATCATGTTAGTTGGCTACGACAACAAAAAATAACATGCTTTTGACAAAGGAAGAAGTGCCGATCAGTGGAGAATGGCTTCAAGAGCGACAGAAAGGCAACAATCATGTTCAGCGAGTGAATGTCATCGGTTTGACTCTTGGAAGTTGTTTACCTTGCTCTGTCCAGCGCCTCCATGTTGGCATCCTCCCAGTTTACATGTGATATTGTTACCGGTTGTGTTGCTTTATTAACTTAGGAGGGTGAACAGGTATGTGATTTGCTGTGGGAGTGCCACAGTCTTAATGCTTAGTTATGTTGCTAGAACGAAAAACTGCTTGCTACATAGGCGAAACCTGCTGCATTTACCAATGCTGGTTGTTATTTCGAGTCTTCTCAGAGCCCTTACTGTTGATGGTGAAACATTGTGTCCGTATCCATAAGCATTCGAAAGAAGTTTACAATAGGGGATGCACATATGGGAAGGGCGATAGATGTGGGAGGGGAGGGTGGGGTGGTGTGGGCACATGTTGCGATGGGACAGACGCCCTAGAGAATGCAGGTGCTGTGGAAATCTGAGATCTCCAGTTGTTCCAGTCTGTACACAATAACTAACCAGCCGAGAGGGATGAGTATAACTCTGCTTAATGGATGTCACTGCGAGATAGAACCCTCTATAGTGAACACATGATAGCAAACCTAGACACTATGGACCTCATTTACGAGGCCTTGCGTCAGTTTTGCGCTTCCGGTGCGTCACTTTTTGTGATGCATCGGCAGCGTAAAACATGCCTCCTGTTGCGCACTATTTACAAAGTGACGCATCTAAGCAGATGCGTCACTTTGTAAACCCCTGCGCTACATTATATACCTGTGTCAGGTATAATGTATGCAGGGGGAGCCTCGTAGAAGTGACGCAGTGAAATCTATGAGATTTCACTGCGTCACTTCTACGACGCCATTGCGTCAAAATCTGGCGCCTGCCTCACAGCAGCTGTAAGACTGACGCAGACCCTTTCACATGGGGTTTACCCCATGTGAAAGGACGCATTGCTGGAGTTGCGTCACTTTTGTGACACACTCCAGCAATGCGTCACTTTTGCGCTTCAAGATACGTCAGAAATACTGACGTATCTGTAACTCCTTGCGACATGATGCGTCATACAGTAAATATGACACATCAGGTATGTCACAAGGAGTGCGCACTGAGAAGTGACGCATCGCTGCTTTCACGCAGCGATGCGTTGATTCACATAAATGAGGCCCCATGTTGTTTTGGCAAAATGCCTTCATGTAAACCAAGTCCTACCCTCACTGACTGTTCTTGCCCCGTGTTTTAAACGGTTTAAACGCTACCACATATAAAAACTATCTTTAATTCCCGTTTATAGCGCGTGATTACTTGTCATAAAGGCATTGCCCTGTGGCACTTAGGAAAGAAACCTTTGTTTGTACACTTGTATGCTGCCTCGGTTATGCAGACATGTCTGTCAACATTTTCTTTCCTTCTTCCAGATTCCAATGCGGAAATGAGCCACAACTTACAAGAACGTAAGTACTGACCACTTGTATTAATGCCATTTGAGTACCACTAGTGCCGTTCTCTTCCAGTACATGTCTGTGCAACACATGACCTTGCTTTTATGTTCCCCAAGCCATGTTTTCCTGGCGTAAGCTGCAGAACGGCGCTTGCAGCCACACTGTTGTGTGGGTCGACGTGTCTGGATCAAATTTGCATTTAGTGCTTGAAAAATCAACAAACTTCCCTTAGAGGCACGGATCAAGTAACCTTGTAAAGTGACTGAAGTCGCACATTGTCCACTTGACTTTATTTTCTTAAAGTAGAATAAAATCTATTTTTAGGTGCAGTTTATAATGTTTTGCTGTGATAGATGCATGAGGGTGATGTGAACATGACAGATTCTGGCCCAACTCTACTGCCTTGGAAATAAAAGCCACAAATATGATAGATTCAGCTGCCCCACCTTAGACATCCTTTCATCCTCGAGCATGTCTTGTGACTCACTGGGACCAACAGTATACTAATCGTTCAGACAGTGCAGAGGCAACCTCGTCAAGCGACTAACCTTACCAGTCCAGCCAGAGTCCAGCTTGTATTTTACACATTGTACTGGCATGAGTCAGAGGACTTTTCATCCAGCAGCATCCTGCCATAGTAGACCAGCAGTTTTGATGTTTTCCTTTAAATGTGTTGTGGGAATAGGGATTATTATCTGGCGTGGTTGCACAACCTCACTGTGTCATAATGGCATAGTTCTTTATCAAGCCTAGTCAGGTTTGTTTGTAAAACCTTAGTTCAGTCCTGTGTAGGTGTGGCTCAGAGCAGTTAGGGGCATATTATCAAAAACAACGTTAAAATTGTCGCCGTTTTAGCGGAAGAAAACTGTCTCGAAAGCGGCGATAATGGGCTTGACAATATTCCCTTGAGAATTCCAATAGAAGCCCATGTTCACACCAGACCTGGACTTCTATTGGAATTCTCAAGGGTATATTATCAAGCCCATTATCGCCGTTTTAGCAGCAGTTTTATGCCTCTAAACCGGCGATAATTTTTAACGCCGTTCTTGATAATATGCCCCCTAGGGTTTATCAAAAGAATAAGTGTAAAGTGTTAAGAAGAGCCCAAAAAGTTGAATAGGAAGAAAACACGACACAATGGTCTCTGTTCAAAATTGTGAAGGATCTGTCATGCCCTGCTACCATGGCCAATGTCATTCCCGCATCCCAGTCTCTGTGTAACTCACTGGCGCAGGCCTTTGAGGATAAAATCGCAGCCATTTTAAACAGTCTTGGCGTTACATCTAGCGGTAGTCCTCTAGAAGGCAATGAACTGCACCTTGAGTCTACTACAGAAATAACCCCTAGCTTTGCCAAGCTGGACTGTTTCCCATCTCCCACCTATGAGGAATTTATTCCCTTGGCTCACAGTGTGGCGTCGGGGTCTCCTTTGGACCCGCTTCCACATAAATACTGGAAGCTGTTCCAGGAAAAACTTTTTCCCCCGCTGCTTGCCATCTGTGATCAGTCCCTGGTTTCAGCACGGGTTCCAGACTGTTGGAAGCTGGCCGTGGTTTCCCCTCTTCTTAAGAAGGCTACCTTGGATCCGGTTTGCCCAGCCAACTATCGACCTATTTCCTTGCTCCCGTTTCCAATAAAAATCTTGGAAAAATGGGTTACAAAACATCTGTCGAAGTATCTGGAGACCGGGTCCTGTCTGGATGAGGTTCAATTCGGTTTTAGACCGGCTCACGGGACCGAATTAGCGTTGGTGACTGTGTTAGACGATCTTAGGACGCGAGCCGACCATGGTAGAGCTGCCTTTTTAGTGCTGCTCGACATGTCGGCCGCGTTCGACACCGTCAACCACGAAATTCTGATTAAAAGGCTAGAGGAAGTGGGGGTGACAGGCCTTGCTCTGCAGTGGCTGACATCATACCTTGGAAATCGTCATCAGGTAGTGTCACTGCCTCCTTTCAAATCTGACATCAGGAAAGTGGAGCAAGGGGTCCCACAAGGGTCGGCCATCAGCCCTATCCTCTTTAACCTATATCTGCGGCCTCTAGTTGCGCTAATTAGATCTTTTGGCATAGCGGTGACGAATTACGCGGATGACACTCAACTTGTCTTCTCGCTTGAGGGCAAGGAAGCAGTGACGCTAGACACCTTCCACCGATGTATGCTCGCAACTGCTGATTGGCTTAATCAGAATTCGCTGCAGTTTAACAGCTCTAAGACAGAAGTCTTACACTGCACTACTGATCGCGTCCCTAGACCTCTTCCGCCGGACTTTTGGCCGCCTTCCTTTCAGAGCACGTCTGTGTCAGCTATTTCGGTCCGTAATCTGGGAGTGATGTTTGGGTCTAATCTCCAATTGGACGCAGCTGTTAGTAAAACCGTGAGTAACTGCATGGGATTACTTCGAATGTTGAGGAAGGTCCTTCCGATGCTCCCTGTGGACAGCAGGCCAGAGGTGGTGAGAAGCATTATTGTGAGTCGTTTGGACTACTGTAATGCCCTTTTTCTCGGAGCACCAGCTACCCTGATAGGAAAATTGCAACGGGTGCAAAATCTTGCAGCCAAATTAGCGCTAGACCGTCGTCGTTTTGACTCCTCATCCCAGGCACTAAGGGACCTCCACTGGTTACCGGTCCTTCAGCGGATTGATTTTAAATCGTTATGTATTGTATTCAGGGCTCTTCATGGACAAGGCCCAATGCCATTACAGAATATGTTTCATTGGTATACTCCGTCCAGATCCCTTCGCTCGGCTTCTGCCTACCTTGCTGTGGTGCCTAAAGTTCTGAGATCACGATTGGGTGGCCGATCTTTTAGCTTTACGGCAGCTAGGCTATGGAATGCTCTTCCACTGGGATTGAGAAGCACAAATGATCTCAATTCTTTTAAGAAAAACTTAAAAACCCATCTGTTTCCTAAGGCTGGGATACATTAGTTTCTTTTAATCAGCACGATGTGAAGCAGGTTCCTTTTAGTCAAAGCGCCAGGATACCCATTGGGTGACAGACACGCGCTATAAAAGTATACCAATACATACATACATACATACAATGAAAATCTGACACCAATGTATGAAAGTAGGTGGTATTTGTATCTTTAAATGAACTCCTCAATGACAAAAATCCACTGGACAGTTCCAGACCTATACATTTTTAAATTACTTTAATCTACCACAACCAGTGGTTAAGGATTATCCACGACAAGTAATTTGAAACCAACTAAATGCCTACTCTTGCTAACTCAGCTAGTCACAGGGACCTGTCAGGTACATTTGAACAGTTGCCTTCCAAGTAAAGCAGTCTCCAGTCCAGTTCCAGGCTCTGTGGGCGAACCATTATCAACAACAAAGGGCCTCACCTTTATCACACCTACACTTAACAGAGATGACAATCCAAGGGTTTTCGGTAATTTTCTTAATCCCCCTGAATGTGTTAATTAACACTACTCTGATTAGTCACGGTGTATTACTTTCCACTCTAAAAAATAACATCAAACATGCCAAATTCCGCAAGTGCAGGTATCATACTTGAAATAAGGCTACTCAGAAATATATAAATGATTGTGCCACAGACCCGCCAAACTTTCACAGGTAGTAGATTACTAAGAAGAACTCACAAATGCAATACAATTCAAGTTATTCTATCAGAAAGACAAGTCAAGGAAATATTGCCTATAGAAATACACGGATTACAAATATTATTCACAAGTAACAACTTCTAGCATAACATTAACAGGCTTTCAAATCACAGGCTGTCAGGAGGGTAGCGCGGTCAGTAAGACTGGGGGATGTGAGCTTCAGATTTTAGATGTATTAGGATGGCTTATAATGTCTCAATATATTATACGACAAACAGGGTGCATGAGAGGGGCCCAAGGGGTATTGGAAAGGGAGAGAGATGTGGATTGGTAGTAGTACTAAGAACGAAAACACATTAATTTGTAAAATGACCAATATTTTGAGGACTTTCAAAACAGACAGGGAGAAAATGTGTGTGTGTCCTTTAATCTCTATGTATGTAAACATCCCTGGTGAAATCCGACAGACATCTCATAGTACCTGACTGATATCACTTGTACTCAAAAAGAAAATACATTTAAGGGGGTAGGGGGTCTAACACCCCAAACATCCCCCCTGACGCTATGCCCCTGCAGGAAGTACTCGAGGTGGGTGAAGCACTGAAGGCTGAGGACTGGCTTCAGCAGATGCCTGGCTCTGACTTAGCTAGATGTCCACTTGGAGTTTAGAGCCGACAACGAGCTGAACCTTTGTGTTGTTTGTGTTGTTTCTGCTGCCCTCCTACTTACATCATTTACCATTTTTGAGACCGTCTTCTTGTTTCACCTAAATCTAAAAGGGTTTAGCATGTAAAATGTGTACTTATTTAACATAGTGTATGATTTAGGTCTTCAAAAAATGTAAGACAGAGCATGAATCTCTGATGTGAAAAGTGACAGAAAGTTATACCAATCTAGTAGCTTAGTTGCACAAACTGTAGGAAAGTAGTATCTGCTTTCATGTTACCCTCAATTTTTGCTTGATGTCAGTGTGATTTTGATGTAGTCTGCTGCGATCCTGCTAATCAGGACCCCAGAACTGTGCGTTCCCCCTTAAATTGACACGGTAAGTACTTTGGTATCTTCACAATTGGCTACTGGTGTTCCCTTGTAAGTCCCAAATATATGGTACTAAGGTACCCAGGGCATAGGTACACCAAGGGTCTCTAATGGGCTGCAGCATGCATTATGCCACCCATGGGTATCTACTTAACCCCTTCACTGCGGGGCTGATTCCCCCGCTGTGCTGGGGGCGTGGGGGGGGCACACAGCGCCCCGGTGCTCATGACGAGCTGAGCCACGGTGCTCGTGTGCTCATGACGAGCTGAGCTCATCACGGCCACACCCGTTTGTGTAGAACGCTCGCACAGCAGGGGAATTAGCCCCGCATGTGAGCGTTCTAACGGTCATGACGAGCTCAGCTCGTCATGAGCATGGGAGGGGTTAAACTGTGACTACAGACCTGCTATTGCTTGTGTGACTTGGTGGTTACACCTCTCACAACAGATATACGTTTTTTTATATCTGAGGTCACTGTACTGAACCCCTTCACTGCTAGGCCTTTTCCCCTCCTGTGCTAAGCCTTTATTTGGCTATATGGGGTAGTTTTCTTCCAGGGGATACTCATTAATAGTCATAAGCACTGAATTATCTCCGCCCATGAGCGGGAACCCGGAACACATAACAATATACATATATATGTGTAAATATATCAAAAAGTACATTGTACTAAAATAATTATACACATATACATGTATAACAACATAATATGCAGCCTAACATATACACATAGGCTAATAAAGCCAACCTTACACACGTTCTGAAGCATGAAAATATGCTAAATACAAATGCAATAAACAGGCATGAGCCCAAAATGCATTTCATAACCATGAAAAACTTTTATTTTCATCAAAGAACCTGTTGTAAACAATTATTAGCCTAAAAGGCTGCATATGAAAAATTGTCTGTGTACAGAAAATCAGACTGGCACCCTGCCTTTAAGGCCCTAGAGAATCTGCACACTTTGCCTTTAAGGCCTCTAGGAGAACTCTGTTCCCATCATGCACCACAGGTGACAGGTAGGTCAGTTCTTTTTTCCAGCTTGTTCTGTGAGGAACCTGGAACTTGAGCTCTGCTCATTTGTATTATTTTCTGTCAGAAGTTGTTTTTTTCTTACCTTTTTTTGACAAAAGAATATTTTGGTGGTGTTTTCTATCTTGTTCTGACTAACTGTTGGTATTTTTTAGTCAGAATGCCACCTTTATTTTACAAATGTCCTTCCTGTGGGAAGAAGATGTCAAAAACGGATCCACACTCTGTTTGTGTGGTGTGTCTTCCAGCTTCTCATAAGGTGGAGGATTGTTATCACTGCCTCAACCTTTCTAGTTGAACTTTAAGAGAAAGGGAGAAAATGAGGTTGCAGGGCCTCCTGGAGAGAGAAAACCGGGGTGAGAAGAGTTCCAAGGGCTTATTCTCCTCTTCCAAGCCATCTTCTCATCCTAAACGTCAAAGATCAGCGTCTCCAGAAGGTAGATCTAAGAAAACTCGACTCCAGGGAGCGTCGCCGTCAAAAAAGACATTGTCGACGTCGAAGATGGCTCCGTCGACGTCGAGGACATCGCCGGTGAGGCAAGGTTCAGCGTCGAGGCGGTCGCCGTCGAAATATCTTTCGACGTCGAGACATCTGGTGTCGATTGCTGTAAGGACGACGTCGGGGGTGCCATGTTCGACGTCGAAGGCTCGTGAGAAGTCGACGTCGAGAGAAGAGAGGCGTCCGACGACGAAGGTGTCGACGTCGAAGGATGGTGTGTCGACGTCGAAGGAGGGTGTGTCGACGTCGAAGGATGGTGTGTCGACGTCGAAGGATGGTGTGTCGACGTCGAGGAAAGTGTCGACGTCGACGTCGAAGGAGAGACCGAGGTCGAGAGAGAGACTTACGACGTCTTTGAAGAAGAGGTCGACGTCGAGAGAAAGGACGACGTCGAAGGAGTCGACGTCGAGACCTAAAAAGAGAAGATCAAGGTCTCCATCGCGACATAGGTCGATGTCGAAGTCTGCTTCGGGCTCGAAGCATGGAGTGTCTAGGTCTCCCCCACCCGAACATGGGTCGGCGTCGAGACTATCCAGACCGGCCTCTCGGACCTCAATTAGGTCTTTGTCGAGGTCAGACATCAGTCCAGAACATTTGTCTTCTCCGCGTGACCAGCAAGACGACAGGTCTGCGGTGGGACAAGAGGTAGTGCACCAGGACTCGTCTGTGGTGGCTCATTCGGGCTCAACCTCAGGACAGGTGTCGGATGATAGACAATTGGTGCCCAGACAACGGACTCCATCTGGCTCATTGGTTTCTGAGCACAGTGTAGTTTCCAGAGCCTCCAAGTCTTCCACTGGACTGAATATTGTGCAGGTGTCACCTGAGGCTTCACCTGAGCGTGTAGGACGGCCTACTAACTTGTCTCCGAGGTGGCTGGAAAGCCTGAGACATTGGAAAATGCGTCCAGATGCAGGACTGATGGGGATGAGGGCTCCGGTTCCTCAGACGGAGCTGCATAGAAGATCACGCTCTAGGTCCTTAGTGAGAGAGAAATCACGCTCACGGGAACGCATGAGGCAGCGATCGGCAACTCCTCCGAGGCGGAGTAGGTCTCCTTCCTCATCTTCTACGTCTTCGAAGTCTTCTTTAAGATCTTCCTATGGAGACTATTCTCCCACAATCTTATCTACTCCTCCGTCCAGAGTGTCTCCAGTGGATGATTTGGGCACATTTAATGATGTGTTGTGTCGTGGGGCGAATAAGTTCAAGATCAAGATGGCAGTTCCTCAAATAGCAACGTCAGTCATCTTTGAAACCCTACATCACAAGACGACTGGTAGACCTCTTCTGCCGTTAGTGCCCGGATTAATTGAACCAGCAATGAGAACTTTCTTAACTCCGGCCACGGTGGGTTCTGGTCCTTCTAGGATTGCTAAGAAGTACAGGGCTCCAGCAGAGGATCCTTTATTTTTGCGTTCTGACCCTCCTCCAGATTCACTTATTGTGGCGGCAGTCAGAAAAGCACATTCTGCGGCATCTACCTCTTCTGCTCCACCTGAAAAGGATAGTAAGAGTATGGATTCCTTGGGGAGAAGAATGTGCAACACCTCAGGTTCGGTCATGAGAGTGGCCAGTGCGTCAGCCTTATTGTGTCGCTATGATCGTCTGCTCTGGAACTCAGTGACTCGTTTTGCAGATAAACTCCCTAAGGAGGATCAGAAAGACTTCCTGGAAATAGTGGAAGAAGGAGGATTGGTGGCTAACCAGAGTATTAGTGCGGCTGCTGATGCGGCGGATCTGTCAGCTCATGGTTATGCACATGGTGTTTGTGCTAGACGTACGGCTTGGCTTCGCCGCACGGGACTTAAGCCAGAGGCGCAGAGAAAGATGGTGAATTTACCTTTCAATGGTTCGACTCTATTTGGCTCTCACGCTGACGACAAAATGTCTAAAATGAAAGTGGAGTTGGACACCCTGAAAGCTGTCGGTCTTGAAAAGAAAAAAGAATTTCGACGTCGGGGTAATTTTCGTCCCTTTGACAAAAGATCTTTTCAGCAGAGGGGCCAACAGTCGAATTGGTCCTCGCAAAATCAAGGCCAGAATCAGCAGAGGTCGCAATTTCAACAGCGACGACCTGGGCGAGGCAGAGGCAATGGAAACAGGCAGCAATCCTCTGCTACCAAGCAGCCTCAAAAGCAATGAACGGATGCTTCCTCCACAACCGTGTGCCACTCCGGTTGGAGGAAGTATTGTGTGGTATCTGGACGAGTGGAAGCAAATCACAAAGGACAGATGGGTGCTGAGTATTATTCAGAGCGGGTACCTTTTGAGATTCAAGAAGCCCCCTCCTTTCATTCGCCCCTTAAGGATGGTTCAATGGAATATAAGGCGCTTGCAACAGGAAGCGAACGTCCTTCTGAAGAAGAACGCCATAGAACATGTACCATCTCAACAGAGAGGTCAAGGCCTGTACTCTCGATTTTTTCTCGTACAGAAAAAAGGTCCAGCTCAGCAGTTCAGACCCATTCTGGATCTGAGAGTATTGAACAAATTCATTCGGAAGGAGAAATTTCGAATGCTGGCTCTTCATCAGATTTTCCCTCAATAACACCAAGGGGATTGGATGTGCTCCATCGATCTGAAAGATGCGTACTTTCATATTCCGGTATCCAGAAAGCATCGCAAGTTCCTCAGGTTCCAAGTAGGGGTTCATCATTACCAGTACTCAGTACTCCCTTTTGGCCTGAGATCAGCTCCCAGAACATTTTCAAAATGTATGGCGGTAGTGGCGGCTTGTCGTCGAAAGAGACGGATTTTCATATATCCGTACTTAGACGACTGGCTTCTGAAGAGTTCATCCCCATCGCTACTAGAAGAACATCTATCGATATGCCTCCACCTCATGTGCAAGTTGGGTCTGCAAGTCAACTACAAGAAGTCCATAATGAATGGAGTAGTGTGGCTCACTGGTTAGAGGCGGCAGGCCTGAGAGCAGAAGTCAGCCCGGGACCAGGGTTCAATTCCCGACGCGGCAGGGTCGTGGACCTTGGTCAGCGGACTCGATAATTCTCGCTTTGGTGCTTACTCTAATCATGGGTTCCACTCGGCAACTCTGGGCATTAGCTTGCCTAATCTCCACAACGGCCCCACCAATTCCGGGGATGCCTGGCTCCACCTTGGGGACTCCCAGCAAGGGACCATCCCACAGGGAAAGCCAGGACGGGTTCCCCAGAGTTATACAGCGCCGGGACGCCCCGTTGCCGTGGCAGCTGTGCGCTTTACAAGTATACTACTTTACAAGTATACTACTTACTAATCCCACCCAGAAAATCCACTACCTGGGTGCGCAGCTGGACACAGAAAACGAAAACGTGTGTCCTTCGGAGGAGAGATGGTCATCTATCAAGGCGAAGTGCGTGCTTCTCCTCCAGTATGCTCGTCCGACAGTTCGGCAAGTATCCTCTCTCCTGGGGTCCATGGCATCATGCATATTCATCGTGCCAAACGCACGTTTGCAGATGCGTCCTCTGCAGCAGTGTCTGGAAGATCAGTGGAAACAGAGTACGGGACGCTGGGAGGATCGAATTCATCTCCAACAGTCGGCAAGAGATTCCATTCGGTGGTGGATGAAGAAGGCACACTTGATGAAGGGAGTTCCTTTTCATCAGGACCCACCAACGCAGACTCTCATCACAGATGCCTCTCTCCTTGGTTGGGGGGCACATATGGGCCCTCTTCAGGTACAAGGGCTATGGTCAGACTTCGAGAAAGGATATCACATCAATCTACTCGAACTCAGAGCGGTCCATCTTGCTCTCAAGTCTCTGGCTCCATCTCTACAGACTCGGTCCCTTCTGGTACAAACAGACAATACCACAACAATGTATTATCTAAACAAGCAGGGGGGTACCAGATCCAGGACTCTGTCCATAGAAGCCCAGACCATCTGGCATTGGTTACTTGCAAGGGACCTGTCCATAACAGCAGTTCACCTACCAGGAAGTCTCAACTCAGAGGCGGACGGCCTCAGCCGAGACTTCGTCGAAGCGCACGACTGGGTTCTCAACGAAGACGTCGCGCACAGCATTTTCCAGGCTTGGGGAACACCAGACATCGATCTGTTCGCAGATGCGGCAAACACGAAATGCCCCGTCTTCGCGTCCAGGTTTTCCCAGAAAGGGTCTCAAGGGAATGCCCTTTTGATAGACTGGTGTCAAAATTTGCTGTACGCCTTTCCACCGACACCGTTGATACCAGCAGTGATCAACCGGATGTACAAAACCAACTCCAGAATGATACTGATTTGCCCGGAGTGGCCACGCCAGTGGTGGTTCCCAGATCTCCTCCAGTTGTCCATCAGGCCACACAGGAGATTGCCTTGTCGCCCGGATCTTCTGTCCAAGCAGCAGGGGCGAGTGTTTCACCCAAATCTGCCCTCCCTGCGCTTGGCAGCATGGCTCCTGAAGTCATCCAGTACGGACATTTACAGCTGAATCCGGAGTGTATGAACATTCTTAAGGAGGTAAAGCGGCCTTCTACAAGACAATCCTACGGATTTAAGTGGAAACACTTTTACCTCTGGTGTCAGAGTAAAGGTCTTGATCCTATTCATGGGCAAGAACAGGTGATCTTGCCTTATCTGCTTTACCTTGCTGAGTCTGGTTTGCAGTTTAGTTCTATCAAGGTCCATCTTGCTGCAATAACGGCTTATAGAAAATCGCCTACACAGATATCGTTTTTTCGGATGCCTGTGGTGAAGGATTTTCTAGAAGGGTTAAGGAAGGTTTTTCCTCCAGTCAGGTCTCCTTCTCCACCTTGGGAGCTTAATGTGGTATTGACTAAGTTGATGGGTCCACCATTTGAGCCTATACATAAAGCTTCTTTGCAACACTTATCTTGGAAGGTAGCATTCCTGGTAGCCATCACTTCTGCTCGTAGAGTGAGCGAGATTCAGGCTCTGTGTTGCAAGGAACCATACACAGTTTTTCATGGAAACAGAGTGGTTCTTAGGACTCATCCTGCTTTTCTACCAAAGGTAGTGTCGGAAACCAATCCATAACATTGCCTACTTTCTTTCCAAACCCTTCGAGTCCGGCTGAGCGGACTTTGCATTCATTGGATCTAAAGAGGGTTTTGAAATTTTACTTAGATAAAACAAAGTCGTTGAGACACACGGACCGTTTGTTTGTGAACTATGGTCCTACGAATACTGGTTTGGCAGCATCCAAGAGATCCATTTCTAGATGGATAGTGTCATGTATCTTACTGGCTTATCAGCTAGCCCACAAGTCTTTATCAGGTAGACCTAGGGCTCATTCTACGAGAGGGAAAGCTGCTACCACAGCTCTCCTTAGGAATGTGGCTATGTCAGAGATATGTAAAGCAGCTACTTGGCGTTCAGTGCATACGTTTACACGTCATTACTGCTTGGATTCTGATGCGCAGGTTGATGCACAAGTGGGACAAGCATCACTCAGAAATTTGTTTGCTGTTTCTAGTTAAACACTGTGTTGTTAAAAGTGCATCTATGCATTCATCTGTTCGCCCGCTTCTAGTGGGTATGAGCTTGCTACTCTATTCAGTGCTTATGACTATTAATGAGTATCCCCTGGAAGAGAAGGATTAGTTACTTACCTGTAATCCTAGTTCTCTTCCAGGGGTATACTCATTAAAGTCATAAGCACCCTCCCGCCTCCCCGGGCGAGCAGTAGCATTGAAGTTTTTTCTATATGTATTATGAAGTTTTTAAGTGCAGATTCCTGCTAAAAGTTTACTGTACCGTACAAAAGAACTGACCTAACTGTCACCTGTGGTGCATGATGGGAACAGAGTTCTCCTAGAGGCCTTAAAGGCAAAGTGTGCAGATTCTCTGGGGCCTTAAAGGCAGGGTGCCAGTCTGATTTTCTGTACACAGACAATTTTTCATATGCAGCCTTTTAGGCTAATAACTGTTTACAACAGGTTCTTTGATGAACATAAAAGTTTTTCATGGTTATGAAATGCATTTTGGGATCATGCCTGTTTATTGCATTTGTATTTAGCATATTTTCATGCTTCAGAACGTGTGTAAGGTTGGCTTTATTAGCCTATGTGTATATGTTAGGCTGCATATTATGTTGTTATACATGTATATGTGTATAATTATTTTAGTACAATGTACTTTTTGATATATTTACACATATATATGTATATTGTTATGTGTTCCGGGTTCCCGCTCATGGGCGGAGATAATTCAGTGCTTATGACTTTAATGAGTATACCCCTGGAAGAGAACTAGGATTACAGGTAAGTAACTAATCCTTCGTGCTTAAGGCCCCTGTAACTGTATGTCCACATAAGGTATCAACATCAAATTTATGCAATTTTAGTCAAACACCTGAGGATTCTAAAGATACCCAGGGTTTGTGGATTCTCCTGGAGGGTGCCCATAAATGAGTCAAAATACAGCTTACTTGTTTTTTTTTTAAATGTGAAGAAATTGCTGCAGAATAAAGTGTCTGCTTTGTTCCCTGCAAATGTCATCAGCAAAGGGATTTTGGTGCTGAATCACCATCTTCTCAGCTTTCAGGGACAGGCAGAATTTTGTCGGACAACCAACATTTTCTGTACAGTTTTTCAGTTTACTGGGACAAAGTCTATTTATCCTATTTTTTGTGCTTTTAACGTCTTTCCAGTTAGTAGTAGAAATGGTTGTGAAACTAATAATGGATCCCAGAAAGCTATACATTTCTGAAAACTAGACATTGCGGCCGATTCACAAAACTAATCTGAAACAAAATCCTAAACTTACTACTTTTGGTATTCACAGAAGGCATTTAGTAGTAGTAAAGTTAGGAATCCTAACTTTACTACTGCTAAATGCCTTTTGTGAATACCGAAAGTTGTAAAGTTAGGATTTTGTCTCAGATTACTTTTGTGAATCAGGTCCAAAATTCATCATCATCATCATCATCTCATCTTTATTCGATTTTCACAGTTTACAGAAAATCATAAAAGTACAATTTAGCATATTTACATTTGGAACTTTAAAACTTGCATTTTCTGTCTTAAGAGAGCAGTTAAAAAGTTAAAAAGTTAAAATACATTATTATCAATTAAGATTAGGTGGATGGTTGATACAAAATTTTAAAAAACAGGCAATAGATTTTGCGTACATTTCGTTCTCTAACATTTGGAGAGCCAAATAAGCTGGGCGACATGTTCGAAGTCCTAAATGCCTCAAAATAGGTATTATCCAGCGTCGACGAGGAGCCTCATAAAATTTGCAAAAGAAAACTGAATGAATGGTAGTTTGTGAAGATTCTTGATCACAAGGACATGGGGAAGTGTGTTCGCTCCAAACACTTTGCTTTGGAAACATGATTAACCTGAAAAAAATATTTAATCTGAATCTAGTAAGTAAAATTTTTTCATATTGACTTAAATTATAATTTAAATATGGTTGAATCGAGAGGGAGGTTTGAATAATCAAAAGGTGTTGCACTGAAATTTTTCCTATTTCTTGCATTAGTCTAAACTCTCCCAGATGTGCAAGGCAAATCATTTTAAACTTTTTTGGGGGGATTTCAGAAATGGTACGCGGACTAAAATAATAGTTCTGAAGTCCTAGGTCTTGCATTAGGGATTTCACGTAAGCCAATCACCTGATCTTCTGTACATTATCTAATTGCATGCATTCTTCGACAAGAAGCCGGGTTAGCTCACTTTGTTCATTGGTCCAAATTCGTCGCCAAAGCATTATTGGTTGTATCCTAAGGATGTCAGAGATGTAATCCATTCCCAGTTCTAAATGGCAACCATATGTGCTGGTACTTTGGGGACTGCCAGGAGGTACCTAAGAAATGAATTTTCTACTCTCTGGATTTCTTTTGTATTTAAAAAGCCCCACAGGCCTGCGCCGTAACTAGCCACACTTATGCATTTTGATTGATATATTTTTATCATTTCTGCTGGCTGTCTCTTACCTAGTTTCTGAGAGAAAGCCACCAGAGCTCTCGTCGTCCTTAAAAATGCTAGCTTTCTTGTTTGGATAGCCTTTGTCCAATTCAGCTTGTCGTCTATTAAAATCCCTAAATAGGGATATGTTGTTGTGGACTCTAAACTACTATTATTAACGTAAATCTTCTTAGATTTTTTGCTTTTTTTTAATCCTATATGCATAGTATAGGTCTTTTTTATATTGATTTTTAAATTTAATGAGCTCATAAAGTTACACTAGCTAGTCAGGAAGCGCTGGAGTTGCACCGGAGTTCTTGCTAAAATGACAGCGTCGTCGGCATAAAGTAGTGCCGGGATGGGACGTCGCTGTATAGTTGGTACATCCTGGGCCTCCTTGGTCATCTGTGTCTCGAGTCCGTTGGTGTATAGTGTGAATATGAAGGGGGCCAGTACACACCCCTGTCTGACCCCCCTCTATATTCTAAACTGCTCTGTCAGCTCTCCATCTGTCCCATATCGTACTCTGGCCGAAGCTCCTGAGTAGAGCTCTCTTAAAACATTTACCAGAATAGGACCTACCCCATGTCTAAAATTATTGTCCACATTTTTGAGTGGCTAACGCAGTCAAAGGCCGCGGTGAGGTCTACATAGACCATGTGTAGAGGTCCACCTTTTGCTGTTACGTATTTCCCTACCAGAAGGGCGAGGTTTAGCGCCTGGTTGATCGTACCCAGACCCTCGCGGAATCCATATTGGATATCTGATATTGTGATATGTTTCCTACGGGAACTGTATCGATATTCCTATTTCTGACCCTTGTCCGGTTAATAATTCACTAATGGCCACACAACGGCACAGAAACCCTTTTTCTGATTAGGTCATAGCGCATGCTACCACGTTAGGCAAGCACTATTCCTACAGCCCCCATAGAAAGCATACCGAGTTCTCAAAACAAATCAAACCTCCAGCAACCTGGGAAATACCTCGCAGCTATTGTTTTGATTTAACCAAGAACTCCAGTGAAGAATGTACGAACGACCAGTTCTTATGACATCCTTATTGACGTATTTATGTCCATCCTTACGTCAATCTCGGCACCTTTCAGGTATAAATATTACTGACATTGCCCTAAGCAAACACACGGTGGTGGTGACGAGATTGGAGCAGCGATACTTGCCGAGGAGCCCAGCTGATGCAGGAAGCCCACGGACGCTGCCCCTCCCTTTTGACGCGCTGAGAGAGAGACGCTGCCTGTTCTCTTGCAGAGAAATCCAGCTCCGGCGTTCCTAGCCGCCCTTGCGGGCAACTGGGATATCGAGTCCTGAGATAGAGATACCAGCCCCCCAGCCTTCTAAATCCCAGGTACTAAACTGAATAACCCCTCACAGAGAATTCTTGAGTCAGATCCTTGGCAAAACTATCTTAACTTAAACTGCTACTTATCTACTCCCGCCCACGTATTAGGCTTAGGTCAGGTACACCGATGTAGGCGTAGTTAGAAGCACCAGTTGAGTACGATTAGTCAATGTATATATGTATATAACTTTTATCCATTTTAAGTATCATATGGCTAAGAAACCATATAAATGCTTTTACAGTATTATTTTATAATTCTGTTTTTACTGTATGCACTTTACTTAACTATAAGTATTGCAATAATAGCGATTCATTTCTCTTGTATGAGAAAAGAGACTGATCAATAAATAACATCTTTTTATTGAAACACGTCCATCTCTTATTTCTCTACAAACTGGTGAAACTAAGAATGCACGTACTGACTGAGTAAAATAGTTGTCTTTTGTTTTCACACGACTCTAGAGATATACTCTTGATTAGGGGAGAGCAAAGTTGTCATGTTCTATGGTTGTCAGAAACTAAATCCCTTCTTGTCTATCCAGGGAGGTTAAACTCCTCCTTGCCTATTCGAGAAAGTTTCTAGTGAACTCTGAGCTAGCTGGCACACACATAACTTTAAGTCTAATATCGTCAGTAGAAGACCTAGTTAACCACAGTCCTACGTCTATACTATTGAAGATATTATTCCAATGCGCAGAGCCTATTGGGAAAATAGGAACTACACTACATGGCGCCCAACGGTTTGGATAGGCGATAAATCTAATGTAAGACATTAGAGTAACTCAGTCGTGCTTTTTCACACAGACCCCTTTTTCCCATAATACTCCAAAGACGTCTGGAGTGGGTGAAAGGTTAAATCCGCCAAACTTCGTAGGAGGAGACTCCTATGTATGGTTCTTGGTTTATTCAACGTTGAAGGATATACTGTTCCAAAAATATTGTGCATCTAATCTTTGTTTCCATAGAAACCTGATCTGCAAATAAACAAAATAACCTTCCTGACAGTAAAATGTCAGAAACTGAAGAAGAAAGGGAGACAGCTAGAATAGCAGCTCAACTCCTAGAGAATGACAGAAGTCTCCTACAGCAAGACCCGGAGGCAATACTCATCCCGGTCAACATAAGAAAAACTATAACCTTAAAACTTATAGAAAATGGACTAACACCGAGAGGTGGTACAGTCATATTCGTAATTGAGGTACACGAATATCGGCAGACAGAGGTATTCTACTCATGGATAAACTTTCCAGCAGCAAACGCTGTAACAAAAGAGTTCCACTATTATAAACTAGAGGAACCACCGGATATCTACACTCCTTTCGAGGAAGTGGAGATACCACTCAAATACCAAGAGCACCTGCTCTGGTTTAATGGCGCCCTAAAACATAATAATCACATCACCAGGCTCGGTCCACTAGGTAGACCAGGAGCAACGTGGCCGGTCCTAGCCGGATACACACCACATCCAGACATTGAAGAAATGTCTGCACCAGATCTTTTAGCACAGCTAAAACAACTAATTAAAATACACAGACAATTAGTCCAATATATAATGCGGACTTCAACAGTCCAACCAGCTATTAAAATTCCACAGCTGACCCCTCATCAGGAGAACACAAATAAAATTACACCACAGAACATACAGTCCTGTCTAGGTAAAGTACCCGCAAAACGGGAACAAATTCCATTCTGGTTAGCACAAAAAATCACTCAAATAGAGGCGGTATTTCCGGATACCACCGCTCTTGAGAAACACAGGATTCTGACTATCTGTCTTCCAATGGGAATCGCACCACATGTGGAGGACTGTGACACTTGGGGTACAGTCTTTGCTTCCGTTTACACAAAAACACATGGTGTTCCATCCATGTCAGTAATACCAGATGTGCTAAAACAAATTCAAGATGAATACGGTCCAGAACCTGCTTTAACTCTTGGTATGAAATTACTAAAAGACTTGAAGCAGGTCTCGGCAATATTACTAGCCAATATAAAGGGAGAAGCAGCAAATGTGGCAATCCGCCAGAGGTTGAAAGAGACAGATATAGCAGACCAACCATTTGAAATTGCCAGAATCATAGAAAAATCCTATGAAGAACTAGGAAGAGATAGTTTGGGTGGAATACCTGTGAAACCCCAACTAATTGAAAATCCTGAAAAGGTATTTATTAAAAATAATCTAAACACTCAAAAAAAGAGCTGGGATGGAAATAAACAATCCACCCCTAAAGAAAAAAGATTCCAAACCAGAGGAAGGTCTCCTCGGCGGAGAGAAAGATCTCCGGACCAAGGACGCAAGTCTCCCCAAAGGGAGCCCTCTGTGAAAAAATACAACCTTAGAAATAGGGATAATATAAAGAAACCTGACAGATATCAAGATATTGATACACGTCCCTCTCAATCTTTTCAGACTTCCTCGCAGAAATCGGAAAGAAGAGGACGATCAGAACACAGGGAAGAGCACGTCAAGTCAAAAGACAAGGAACCTGCTCATCAAAATAAAAAATTACAATTTCCAAAGAAGAAGGTAGCCAGTATTAAAGTAATCAACCATGCCGAGAATACTGAGGACACAGCTGAAAAACGGAGAATGGGCTCAGACAATGCTAGACAGCGCAGCAGAAGTGAGCATAGCTCGCAAGATCCTGATGAATCATCTGGAGACAGTGGACACGAATGAATACATTCAGGTGGAAACTGCAGATACTAGAGTTAGCAAACCTCATAAAATATATGAAATAACATTGCGTATAGAGGGGGATAAGACTAGGAAAATAAGGGGTCTATTTGGGGATAATCTCTCTAAAGGCTATGACATCCTTCTAGCTGAAAAAGACTGGCCTCCAGAGTTTGTCAGGGAGTGCCCTCATGGCGAAGAAATAATTATGCCTGCCTTCTCTAATCATATTCCAATACATAAAAAGTATACACTTGCAAGAAAGTGGGCAGTAGCCCAAGTTCCTGCATTATATAAAAATCATGTGGGATGGGATGAGGACTCTCCTCCTCACAAAATCCAGTTAAAATCACAACCTACTGCACAGAGGCAGTACCCAATTAAGCAAGAAGCTAAAAAACAGGTAAAAGAGATCTTAGATCAACTTGAATACCAGGGGGTGATTGAAACTTGCACCTCACAAATGAACAATCCTTTGTTTCCTGTCTCCAAACAGATGATTCATATCGTCTTGTTTTGGACTACAGACACTTGAACTCATATTGCAAAACTTTTGCAGTGCAAAACTCACACAGTGCAGCACTAATGAATAACATAGTGCGCAAAAAATACAAAACAACATTAGACATCTCTAACGGATTCTTTTGTAAAAATATAGCACCAGAAAGCAGATATTTGACCGCGTTCTCAATAAATGGCTCGCAAAAAAATTTCTGTCGTTTACCACAGGGGTTCAAGAATAGCCCAGGATTATTCTCAGCAAGAGTAACAGAGTTACTACAAACATATAATGACGAGGCATTATCTCATGTCGATGACATCTATCTAACAGATGATGACTTGGATACTCACTTGAAAAGAGTGAACACCATAATACTTGGGTTCGCAGCAGAGGGCTACAAATTCAACTTTAAAAAGTCAAAAATTGCCCATCTAACTGTCCTATTTTTAGGATATGAATTATCAAGTGAAGGCAAAAGCCTGGCTGACAATTTCCTAGAGAAATGTGCTGTAATCCAAGCACCTAGAACACTAAAGAACTTGCAATCAATTCTAGGTTTTCTGAATTTCGGAAGAACTTATATTATAAATTACGCGGAGAGGGTTAAACCTCTCTATGACTTAATAAAACCAGATTTTAAAAGAATCAACTGGACTCAAAAACCCACAGAAATTTTGAGATCTTTACAAACAGACATGTTAGTTAAAACAAAACTGCAAACACGCGACAACACACGCAACCTTGTGATTCGAGTCATCCCAGGAAGATGTGGATTCACATACCTGACCTCTAATGAGGGAGAAACGGTACCAATAGCATACAAATCACACTTGTACACAAAAGCTGAAATGAAATTTAGCCCAACGGAAAAAATCCTTACCGCAGTACAGACTGCTGTAGCGAAAGAAAGAGCCCTAGCACAAGGTAAACGAATAATCATCGTGACACCAATACCAGCCCTGGAGGCGGTAACAAAGGCAAGCATTCCGAATGCTAAAGCACTTCATCCGAGATGGATACAATGGGCTAATTCCCTTGCTGCAACAGACGTGGTATACGAATTTGATCCTAATTTAAAAACACAAGAATTTCTCCAATATGAATTTGAATGTCCTCTGCCCACAGAAATTCTGCCTCTGGAACATTACGGCTGTATAATATATACGGACGGATCAGCACAACCCGCAGTGGGGGGTAAGCAAGCTTACAGTGCTGCGTGCGCGATTGTTAAAGGTCGCTGGCACGAAGGAAAATTTAGACCACTTGTAACTAAAACACAATCTCTAGGAGATTGTACAGCTCAACGAGCTGAACTACTAACATTCAAGATGGCGCTTGAAAATACCGATCGAGAATTCCCCACACTCATAGTGTGTGATTCATATTATTGCGTTCAGTCTTACAATGAATACTTGCAGATCTGGGTTCAGAACGGTTTTAAAGATGCAAAAGGTGGCACAATCAAGCATAAAATGCTTTGGGAACAAGTAGTTCTTTTACAAAAAGAACTACAAAAGACTCACGTGATACATACACTGAGTCATCAACGTGATGGCGTTCACATTGCAGGGAATTCATTGGCTGATGAAGCAGCGAAGGCAGCTGTGCAGACGGCTTCCGTAGCTGCTATCACCCGGTCAAAAACAAAAATAGACAGCGAAATATTACAGGCTGTCAGCTCTACAGTAAAAGATGCGATAGAAACACTCCCGAAAGGCTTTCCAGTAAAGCACTCATCCATAACTGATGTGAATAACGTTCCATTTGCTCGAATCCCTTGAGTGGGGGATAGGGCAATTCCAAACATGGAACATAGGTTAGGACTCATTATAGCGGCACACGAAGGGCTTGCTTCTGTACATGCTGGCGTTTCAGCCACAGTATCATTATTAAAACAGAGATACTGGTGGCCGAGAATGAGAAGACAAACTAGGAACTATGTTCTAGAATGTGAAATATGTCAAAGAATGAAGGTATCAACAGTGAAACGATCAGCCCAGACGCCCCTTCTAATCTCAGATAAACCATTAGCGTGTGTTTACCTGGACCACTGCGGTCCCTTACAAAGGGATGGTAACTATAAATATATCAAGGTCGCAGTAGATTCATGCACGAGATTCATATGGATGTGGCCCCAGCGATCGGCTGACGCCAGAACTGTTATAAAAGATTTGCGAGTCTTTATCGGCACATACGCAATTGGCATGCTGCATTCTGACCAGGGTCCTGCTTTTAGCTCTCGGGCTTATAAGGAGGCCATGACCAGCATGGGAATTGCATTGCGGTACTCTTGTCCCTTTCATCCTGAGGGAAACGGAATCGTGGAAAGAAAAAACCGTGACATAAAGCAATCTATAACAGCAAAGGTATTAGGTTCGGGAGCTGGGTGGGTCAAACATCTAATAAGTGTCCAACGTAGTCTAAACAATCTGCCAAGAAATTCTCTGAGAGGTCTCAGTCCGTACGAACTATTGTTTGGGACTAGAATGTTAGTCCAGGACTTAGATAGTCAGACTTCAGTGGTTAAAGAAAAATGCTTTGATATCAAAGATCGCTTGGCTATTTTACAGGACTTAAATGAAACAAGAAGAGACCTGAGCAACATAAAGTTGAAACAACAGCCAACAACCACTGAAGAGAAACCACCTGTCCCAGCAAGGCCTGTCTGGATTCCAAAAATCGGGGATCTGGTCAGAGAGAAGATCGCGGTAAAGAAGGAATTTGGGCCTTCCTACAGAAAAGCAGTTCCTGTCTTGTCTGTCAATGGGACAAGATCAGTAGTACTACCGCCCCTTGCTGGTAAAAAGGAGACCCGAGTTGTATCCATCGACCTGGTTAAACCACAATCATGTGGCCGATAACAAGTAGTAGGCCAAGTGGACTCCCAAGAAGTAGCAGAACACCAAAGTTTGCTACAACCACAGAGGTTCAAACTGAAAGAGTAAACACATTTGATAAACCTACAGTGAAACAACAAGGACTATGCAACAAAGCAATGGAACTTAAACCTCTTGAAACCCAAATCAAAGCTTTACATCAAGAAACTGCATTCTACAGTGATGTAACCACAGACTATGCTAATGAAACAAAACAAATTCCAAAAGCAAAAATTAATCCAGAAGCAATTGACACTATTGACAGAACAGCATCCGGTTACTTCATCAACTTCGATGATTTTTCTGAGGATCTGAGTGAACCTGACGATCAGCAAACGAAAAAAACTTTTAAAGACAAAGCAAAGCAACTTTTTCATCAACTAAAAGAAACCTATCTGATTTCTCCATGGATTGAAATTTGGGTGGCATTTGGTGCATTTATCCTCATACTTTGGCTCATCATGGTACTATGCTTGGGACATTTCATTGAGGGAAAATATGCTAAAATGGACACAGCAAGCCAGAATATCAACTTGGTCCTTAAACCACACACATCTTCACACGTCGAGAAAAGGGAACTTTCGTCTGTAAACTTCACAGCCAATCCTATACCCGGCGGGGTAGCATGGGACAAAACTGAATATGAAATATATGGTCCGGTTGAACACCTGAAGTATCCACACCAATTTAAGATTTCATTGAGCGACTTTGTAAAACCAAGCACATTTGCTGATGATTGGGACTTTGAAAGTATTAATAATATGATGTCTGATCTAGTGATGTCAGCTAAATTTACAGAACATGATTATTTACAAGGTTAATCTAATTACGATCAAATGTTTTGCTATAACCATTATGGTAACCATTATCTGCATAAATCTACTCAGCCTAGAAATGTTTTCAATTTTAACCAATGGGAACATTGTGCAACTCCACCAAAAGGCTGTTCAAAAACATTTTATGATAAATATTCATACTTTTCAGGGTTTAACACAAGTAATGCAGAAAAATTCTACTTCATATTGTTAAATAAAACAAGATTGAAAACCATGCTTACAAACACAAAATTTATATAATCAGACTCATTTTTTGATAAAATGAATACATTTGGTTTTGATTTCTGGAACATAACATTGAAACAAAAACGATCTGGGGCACAAAAGATTGGCAAGTGCAAGGTATAGAATCATTATTTAGAGCCTGCATGATCCCAGAACAAATTATATTTTTGAATGACACAATTCAGCAGACCACCTGTCTTGGTCTAGCCAAAATCAAAGACTTAAACAAACCGTCTATTCCAAAGCCAACAATGGATAGTAATAGCACCTCTGATGTTGAGATAGACGTAACCAGTATTTTAAACCAAAACAGAACACATCCTGAATGGAAACAATGGTTGATCTGGCCCACAGACACAAATAACTGTCAAGACAGATTCCTGAACAAAATACAGGGGTTCACATTGACCAGGCCAGACCCAAGATACTCCCAGAGACAACATCCAGGGATAGTAACTACGTACAGTGTGGGAAAGCTCTGCCTTCAGTGGCTACATACATCCACACTGGCGGAAATTAAGCAACACCTAACTTTACTTAAAGAAGGTGCTGACTTGCGCGATTTCATTATGGGACCACGCAAACAGCGTCAAAAACGTTTCATAGCGGCCTCTATATATGCAACTTATAACGAAGCTTGGAAAGAAACTCAAATTGAGACAGCAGAAAAAATACGGGAAATTGACCGTGTTAATTTGGAATAATCACTTTCTGTTGTGGACAATGGGTTAATGACTCTGTCTTCCAGAATATATTCACTGGACGGTATTGTGTCTTCAGCAATCGATATAATAGAGCAAGACTTACTGATGTTACAACACGGTCAGTCTCAATTACGTTCTATTGTACAGCTTGGCTGGACGTTACAAAATCTGCATTCAGGCTATGTGCCTTGGCATTTAATCAACACAACGTCACTGTTTAATATCTTTAACCTTACTGATAAACAAATCAGTTTGGCACAGAAGAGTGCTGACTATACAATTCTGAGCATTGAAAAACTTGAGAGATTACCATTGACAATGTCAGAACGACCTGTCATTGAATGGATAATACATGGGATAATAAATATTCCGATAACAACTTTCCAGTTTCAATACTGCCAAAAATATATACAGGCAGGCCAGTATGAAAGGTTGGGTAAAGGATACATTAAGTCGACATGGGACTTGCCCTATACACACACATGTGTTAGTAATAAAGGACAGAGTGTATTTCTTAGTGGCAATAATTGTGCAAAGTCACTAAGTGGTATACTTCTGTGTCAGGGTTTAAGTTTGCATGGGGCCTGTGAAGGGACTTCAAATAACCTTTCATGTCACCAGCTAGGCACACCTGTAACACGAATAGAACCATTCTTTAGGAGACTCTCGAACGGGAGTTACATTCTAATTATAAATCGCAGATGTTGCAGCCTAATGCCCGGAAAACCTTATCTCGTAAGCGTGACTACCAGGGTCATGTGCTGTGAAAGAGTATTGTTCCCGAACGATACTCCAGACAGGGAGGCAAGGTTATGGCCCAGTTTTAATTTCTCTTCTATTCGAATTGATACTTTAAGCAGAATGAAGACTGTGCTCCTACAGACGCCAACCCGGTTGACGTCATCAAAAGAAACGTATGATCTCCAAGTTGCAAGGACAACGGCAGAGATTCATTCACTGTTATCAACAAATAGCCCCCTACACTTCGCAGAAATACTAAACGAAATCTTAAATATTTCTGATACAAGTGGTATCGCAAGTGTATTTAAGACAGTTTTTTCAGGAGCTTTGACCCCATTCAAAGCCATCCTTGGTATTTTTCCAAACTTCGTCCATTCCTTTTTTGGCGGACTACCTCTCCTGTTGGGACTAGTAGCAGGCGTCCTATTTCTGCTACTTTTGCTTCGATATGGCAAACCGTGTCACAGACATGACTCCATCAACAATGGAAGAAACGATCCTAGCTATACGCTACCGGGACCGCATAACTAAAGTCCTTGGACTAGCACGGCTACGAGATTTAAATATGACCTGGTTTCTTTCATTCAGACCTTTGTGGCAGACTTGTGTTATGCCTGTATTAAGGTGCTTGCTATGCGGCGAAGAATGCGTGTTGGACACCTGTCTCACACTACAATCAGAAGTGCCATTGGATGCAGAGACTTTGTTGAGTCCAGTAAAGGCTCATGCATTGTGCTGTCCCCAGCGGCTACCAATCCTGATGACGGCATTCGTGGAGACTTCACCACTGCGATTGAAGGGTAGTGAAGTACAAGATGAAAGCAGCATCGATCAGGTACGACCATCTGTCAGCTATGCTGATCAAACCATCAATGAAAGCAATCATGCTCATGAATGCATGGTAGCGACATTTTCCAACCTTGTCGAACTCTCACCTGAAGCTGTTGACTGTTTTTTCGAACATCTCAATGATATGATGTTTTCACCGGAACAGAGAGAATGACTTTGAGCAAAAGTTGCACACAGCGTTCCCTGAACTCTGAATTTGGCCTTCAATTTTGATAACGAAGCAACTAAGAATTTTTTTTTCGAGTATGCTCCTGCAAACAGGAACTTTTTCTCCAACATCCAAAATATTTACCTTTCAGGCACTTATCTTCTGCTTAAAGTGAACTATTCTTAGAGAACAGAAACTTCTATTTTAGATAACTCTAGGAAACAGTACCTCGACCTCTAGGTTATTTATACATACGAATGCATTTCTATGTGATGAAATGGTCTCGCACTTTTTCTTCTGTATTAAGAGCCATTTCATGTGTTATTTTCGCAAATCATTAATGCTGTTATAAGTAATATGCATCCCCTTTTTGAATGATTACACTGCTTACATGCATACAGTAACTATATTTATTTTACATGTATTACGCTAATATGCAATTTAAATGTAATTTGGGGCGGTTTAAAGACACATACAAATGTTAGTTATGTTTACTATGCTTAGGTTAGTAAATATGGCCATAGATTCCGTGGAGTGGGTGTGATATGTTTCCTATGGGAACTGTATCGATATTCCTATTTCTGACCCTTGTCCGGTTAATAATTCACTAATGGCCACACACCGGCACAGAAACCCGTTTTCTGATTAGGTCATAGCGCATGCTACCACGTTAGGCAAGCACTATTCCTCCAGCCCCCATAGAAAGCATACCGAGTTCTCAAAACAAATCAAACCTCCAGCAACCTGGGAAATCCCCCGCAGCTATTGTTTTGATTTAATCAAGAACTCCAGTAAAGAATGTACGAACGACCAGTTCTTATGACATCCTTATTGACGTATTTATGTCCATCCTTACGTCAATCTCGGCACCTTTCAGGTATAAATATTACCGACATTGCCCTAAGCAAACACACGGTGGTGGTGACGAGATTGGAGCAGCGATACTTGCCGAGGAGCCCAGCTGATGCAGGAAGCCCACGGACGCTGCCCCTCCCTTTTGACGCGCTGAGAGAGAGACGCTGCCTGTTCTCTTGCCGAGAAATCCAGCTCCGGCGTTCCTAGCCGCCCTTGCGGGCAACTGGGATATCGAGTCCTGAGATAGAGATACCAGCCCTCCAGCCTTCTAAATCCCAGGTACTGAACTGAATAACCCCTCACAGAGAATTCTTGAGTCAGATCCTTGGCAAAACTATCTTAACTTAAACTGCTACTTATCTACTCCTGCCCACGTATTAGGCTTAGGTCAGGTACACCGGGGTAGGCGTAGTTAGAAGCACCAGTTGAGTACGATTAGTCAATGTATATATGTATATAACTTTTATCCATTTTAAGTATCATATGGCTAAGAAACCATATAAATGCTTTTACAGTATTATTTTATAATTCTGTTTTTACTGTATGCACTTTACTTAACTATAAGTATTGCAATAATAGCGATTCATTTCTCTTGTATGAGAAAAGAGACTGATCAATAAATAACATCTTTTTATTGAAACACGCCCATCTCTTATTTCTCTACAAACTGGTGAAACTAAGAATGCACGTACTGACTGAGTAAAATAGTTGTCTTTTGTTTTCACACGACTCTAGAGATATACTCTTGATTAGGGGAGAGCAAAGTTGTCATGTTCTATGGTTGTCAGAAACTAAATCCCTTCTTGTCTATCCAGGGAGGTTAAACTCCTCCTTGCCTATTCGAGAAAGTTTCTAGTGAACTCTGAGCTAGCTGGCACACACATAACTTTAAGTCTAATATCGTCAGTAGAAGACCTAGTTAACCACAGTCCTACGTCTATACTATTGAAGATATTATTCCAATGCGCAGAGCCTATTGGGAAAATAGGAACTACACTACAATATGATGTTATTATCAGTGGCCCATATATGGAGGCGATCTAAAATAATACGGCCAGCTGTTTTCCCTAGAGCAGTGTTTCCCAAACTTTTTTGACCTGCGGCTCCCTTGACCTAATTGTCAGTTGGCCGCGGCTCCCCACCATTTTTTTACCGGCGGGGGAAAGTAAGCCGGACCTCGAGAGCACTTCCAGTTGTCTCCCTGAAATGTATTGGGATGCGATGACAGTTTTATAATCATATTTGTAACAAAATGAAAATAGCAGTTGTTTAATCAAAGCTTTAATAATGGATTCAGGGAAATATGCTTTATAAAGTGAACCAGATTTAGACTGATCGAAGCATTCCTGCCATCACCTTCTGTGAGTATGACACCTCCGAGTAGTCCAGGCATTTTAGCTAAAAGCTCTCGCTAGCCATGAGTTGTGAGATATACTCAGCATAATAATGTAAAAAAGGCAAACTACAAGCCCAAGAATGCACTACTAAAAGCTAAAACAAGAGCAGCTATATGTGTGCCTGTTCGGTGCTTTAGGGAAGCTTGCATAGTTGCAGCCTCTGCTGTGTCGGTTTTTGGTCAGTTAATTATACTTTGTGAAACTTTAAATTATGAAAAAGCCTGCTACAGTGTCTTCTATTCCCTCATACTTTTCGTTTGTCCACCTCTTGTTGCTGCCTTTGATCTTCAACATTCTTTTACTCCCCTCTCTCTGCCTTTAGGACCTGCTTTCCTTCTCTTCCCCTTTGATTCTTTCACACTTTGCTATACCCCCGTCCATCCCTTCTTCCACCTGCTGCTTGCCCTTGTTTTCTCAGACTGAAAGTATAGTGTCAGTTTTAGTTTCCTGTATTTCCCATCCACCTGCTGCACTCCTCTTCACAGAAATAAAAACATATGTGGCCCAATCTGAGTTGATTTAACAGCCTCTCCAATGCCCAGGTTGCTGCAGTCTGAGCTGAACTTGCATATCAGCCCTTCAATGTTTCTTCTGAGGTAAGCTCTAGGCTAGTAGTGTAAGAAATAGGGAAGGGTAGTACCAGTTCCAGAAAATGTGTTATACTTATTTAATTTGGGGGGGCCTCTTATGTTGTCACTAACATGGAGAAATATACAGAGGGACCTGCATGCCTGCCCCTAACATCTTCTCCTCCATCACAGTACCAGGCACTTTGCCCCTAGACAAGATAAGAGCACTTACATAGACACTCATGCACAACACCAAATGCTTCCCACAGAGGATCACAACAAATACAACACACTGCTAACCACTGTGTAGCGTGCAGCCTGTCTGAAATTGCGCTTTGACACCCCACATTAGGGAATGAAGTTCTATATATGAATGCTACAATACAACAGTTATAGGAACAGAGGTCCGTAAACATAAGAAAGTTTGTTATATATAGTGCCCATGGACAAAAGAATCATTTCCATCGGGGGTTTCGATGACCAGAACTTTTACATTTTATTTTAAGACAAACATTTCAAGAGAGAAAATATATATATATATAGGAATTACCTCTGCTGAAGTAAATTCAGAGCAGAAGTTAAAAAATGGCAAAACGAGACATTAACAAACATACAGGCAAGAGACAGTGACCAGTAATTATGTACAGCAATCCATGATCATAAACAGGCCAATATATATTCTGTTACATTTTAGTACAAGCATGAACCACCTGGTTGAAGATGGGCTCAAAGGAGAATGTGAACATGTAGAGTATCCTATACCATAAAGGAACCAAGGATGAATGTTCAGTTCCTCTATTAATATAATGCGAGTACAAAATACATCCCTCAGAAAATGCTTTAACCCAAGTTCTGCCATGTTCTGATTAACCAATGGCCGGTGTTAATTTTAAAATCCAGTGGACAATGCAACTACAAAATATATCCGTCAGAAGGCAGGTTCCTCCATGTTCCAATTAACAAATCGCCGGGTAATGGTCTCGGTGTCTCAATCACTTTCATTCTCTTTTTTTTACACCATTTTCCCCAGAGTCTTTCCCTGTTTGAAGCATGCACCCACGTTTGTCCCCACACATTTCTAGAATCTAGCATCTGTATAGCTCTCAAGTAGTCATTTTCCTATTCGGTTTTCATTCTCTTCTTTTTCTGTGCACACTTTTATCTCCTCCACTTTCCTATTTCCCCTGCACACAGAAATGATCACTCCACTCACCTGTGAGCAGTGCGTTCTCTTTTCCTTTCTTGCTGTTCATATTTTGATAGCTGTATGACCCCCTTCATGTGCGATCCCACAATTGACACGCTACCATTATCAAGGAGCGCTGCAGAGAGGCCGAGGATTGAATGTGCCTGTTTTGTGAACACCTTTATAAACTCGAGTAAAAATGTCACGAGTCTGTGTTTTCTCCCTTACATAACTCTTGTTCCCCAGGAAGCTTTACTGCGCCATCAATTTCATTCAAATGTACCTGTTTGCTTAAATTGTTCTGCGAGGAGCGTGTTAATTAAGATGCACTCCTGTGTTCTGACGAGACTATGGGCCACTTCACATTTATTTAACGTGTCCATTTCAAACTCGACTTGTCTAATTAAACCCGTTAATGAGTGTGCAGTGATTCAGCCCTCTCCTACTTCGAACTTGTGAAGAGGGTCGTCTGAGGCACTGCAGAACACGGCGGGCAGCAATTACGTTGAACGGTCATGCTGCGCATGGCACACGGCCCCCGCTATCTTTCTCACATCGTGCGCGGCGCCCCTGGCTACTCCTAACGGCGCACTGGGACGCCGCGGCGCACACTTTGGGAACCACTGCCCTAGAGTGTCAAGAAGTGAAATGGGTCTATAACATGTTGGACTCTAGCGATCACCCTTCTTAAAGATCGGAACCAGAGTAGAAGTGGACCAAGATTCAACCAACCCTATGGTCACCGCAGCTTCCAAAACTCTAGTTACAATAGGAGACCACAAGTCTAAATTATACTTAAAAAGGTCTACAGGTACCCTGTCGGGCCCCGGGGCTTTTCCAGATTTGGATGCTTTAAGAGCAGCTAATACTTCCGTATGGGAACTTTTTATCTGGATGGGATAAACAGATTGCTGCACAGTATCTACTAAATCTTGGGAATTTTCGTCAACCTTGCTAAAAATGGAGGAGAAGTGTTCGACCCAAGCTACGGCGTCTACCGCCACTTCGAGTCTTGGTTCGTTATTCGCCTCACAAAGAAAAGGAGCTTTGACTATCCATAATGTTATATTATCATTTGTGTTACAGCTCTCATGGAGCTGTTTCCACAGAACTTCTTTAATCTGGGATTTACAATTCCTCTGTGCCAGTTTGTAAGTTTTGCTAAGGGCTGCTATTTCCTTACTATCCCTAGATTCTTTAGCTAAGGCAATCTTAAGTTTTTTGTACGCTTTAGTACAAGCAGAGTTAAACCAACCCCTTTTAGAGTGCTCTTTTTCTTTCCTTTTACATACTAGCTCTTCTCTTATTATTCTTGTTATAGTATCATAACTTGCCAATATCATTTCCGGAGTAGCAGACTGGTCTAAGCAAGCATCTCCTGTCTTGCTTTCTTTACCACCTTGCTCGTTATCAAGTCTTGGTCAGTCATACCCCATTTTATTGAATACCCATTAAGTTTATCAACTTGCATAGATTGCTGGTTTAGGGAAGACTTAACAATGGATTGTGTTGTAATAGTAGGGACACTGATCATAACTCAATTAGGAAAGTGGTCACTGACTGGGTTCTTTATGGTCTTGAATTTTTTTATTCTTGGGCCCATATTGTTCGAAATAAGTAGATAGTCTATAACACTATTGGAACCTCTTCCATTAAAGGTTGTTGTGAACGTGACTGGAGTAGAGCCAATTTCGTTTGCGAACCCTATATCAATTAGTGCCATTATTTCATTCATATAATCACCATTAAAAGAATGGGAGAAATGCATAGAGTTGTTACTGGTCCCATTGATGATTCCACAATTATCAGTTCCATTATATTTACACAGAGTCAAATTAAAATCCCCCCCCCAAATCAGCAAGATATGCTTCTTACTATGTTTTTGCATTAAATCCTGTAGTAAATTTGCTATCTGTTTTAAAACATCAGTTAACTCAGAAGGATGCAAATTATTATAAAAATTGACAAATACAGAAGTTAAATTGGCATTGTAGGCTAACATTATAATTTGATAGTTTGTGTGCAGCTTCACCACTTCAATATTGTTTGTGGGTAGAGTATTGGAGATGTATGTTATTAGGCCTCCCTTTGCTCTTTCCGATGGAGATGGGACAGCTCCAGAAAAAAAAGTTCAGTATCCCTGTAGATGGACTGGTGAGCAGAGCCATGTTTCCTGAATGCCAATGATGTTATGTGCCATTACTTGGGTTATCCAGTTGTCGTTTTCCAATTTATTTTGTAGGCCAGCCACGTTCCAGAAAATATTGTCCAATATCATGTCGTCCCCAACTGATTTCGAAACGGGATGGTTAGTTGCTGGATGAGCTATTGGATGTATTAAATCAATTGTATTAAGTTGTTGATCAACGCCCCTCCCACTAGCGTCTTCCTTGTCTCCCTCGTTTGTCTTAATTCTTAAGTTGTTGGAGGGTGAGTTGGAATTGGTTAGGCTGTCCAAGGAGTCCACATTTTGTATCGGTTCCCTAGCCTGATGTTCTTTTCCAGGAACTTTCCTTGTTGTAGATATGGTCACTATATTATGGTCTCTTAAGGACAGTCATTCATTCTCATCTAACCCTGACAATATGTTGTATCTATTATATGTGGGAACTAGCTGGTGTGACCACTGAAAGTTGTGTTGTACTTGCAGAATATTCGAGTGGAACTTCATTCTGTGGGGGGGGGGGGTAAAAATAGCCTAACGGTAATATCATAATGCCTGCCAGTTTTGAAAACTGATTGTGTTCACGATTCAAGATTTCTTTCACTAGGTATGGTGATCTAAACGTAATGATCACACAGTCTCCTTTCAAATCTTTCTCCCTTACCCCCAACCATTTAACGCTTCTTATCATTTTAAATTCACTGAATAGTTGGGTGGTCAAACCCGTTCTATTGCTTAACCAGTGGAGTGATTTATTTTTTAGGGCTTCCTAGAGTTCTTCTTTTGGGGAGGAGTTTGGAGGTACGTTTCCCAAAACTATTGTATAGGGTGTTACTTCTGGTGGGAGATGCATATCTAAATCTGAATCTCTTTTCTCCTGAACAGGTACCTTGGGCCTTGAGTGGATAAGTTTTGATTTTCAGGCATATGTGGATACAATCCAGTTCCCTGTATTAGAGTATCAGATCGGACAGTTCTTAATCTGGATGGACTATAATAAGTTCTTTGGCTTATTTGATTTGTGTGCCGCACATCTATTGTTGGTAACGGGGATGTAGCTATATTTTTTGTCCCCCCTTTAAAGATGCTCCTAGATTAGTCCGCTGCACACTTTTTTTTTAGCTGACCTTACGTCTGCTGCGTGGGGATGTATTATGTTGTTGTGAGGTTAGAATTTGTTCTATTTCAGTTACTCTATTGGTTAGTTGATCTAGTCTTACACATAGATAGGATTCTAATCTCTCCACCAGAGCCGTCAAGTTGGTTAAGCCATCCTGTGGCTTGGTAGTAGTGGGGAGTTGAACTACTGCTTTTTCCTTGTTATGATTTTTTTGTGGGTCTGACACTCTCTTGTTGGGAACTATTCTCTCTGGGGGTTGGTGCATTAATACAGTACTTGTTTTTGTCTGGGCAGATAGAGTGCTAGGAGGCCTGGATCTTGGTTTTCAGGACTTTTTCTGTGGTGGTTGAGTAGGAGAATGATCTCCCAGTTGTTCAATTTCTTCACTGGGAGGTTGAATACAGCCATTCACCAATATATTATTCCCCTCCCTTTCCACTGATTGTATTGAATCTTCGCTCAGTGGTGGTAGCTGACTGGAACTGGATGACGATCCCACTATGGATTCTTCAACTGAATGTATCTGTTTGTCCAAGATATCAACTGCCCCAGTAAGGTAACTTAATAATGTTTGTTGCTTCTCAGTATTAGGACTACCCCGCTTAGGACTTGGCAACTTTCTCTTCCCCATTTTAGAAGTTACTTAAGCGGGTAGTGCCAATCTACAACCTCTCGGATGACTAGTGTTCCAGTTGGACTTAGAAAATAGGATCCGATGTTAGGTGATTAGAAGGAGAAGGATTGCAATTTACAATAAATAACAGTACGGGTGTGAGCGAAGGGTAATAGCACTAGAACGTATCCCTGCTCTTATCTTATGTCAAAGCCACTCAATATGAATACTCAGAAAGTTCTTTCCTGTGACGATGAAAAGACCACCTTCTCAAATTGTTAATAGTCTTAGTCAATCAAGCGATCTTACCCTGATTCAAAGCATAGGTGAAAGGGGGAGGGCCCAGCCCGGCCAGGTCCGGCCAGCGACGGCCAAAGACGGTCCCGCCCTTGTCCCGGGCTTCTCCCGGGACGCTCCGGCGCGCTCCAGCGACGCGGATGATTACACGTAGTTTTATGAGCCTCCAGGCGCGCTACCCTCATGGGCGGCTTCCTGCCGCAGAGACAGCTTGAGCTTGTAGTCCTCTGTCCTCCGTGCTCTCCCCCCTCACAGCGGCCGCACTAGAGGTGGTGAAATGCGGCGGCGGGGGGGCACGCGAGCACGGTCAGACGAGACAGCAGGACAGTGGGATTCCGCTTGGCTGGCCACAGCAAGGGGTACACCGTCCCGGATTCCCCCCCGACACGCAGGTACAAAATCCTTAATTCGGCAGAGTATTCGATAGGGACTCCCTAGGTCCAAAATTCAGAATTCAGCAAGGAGTCATTTGTTTAGATCATTCAAGGTTTTTCCTATAGAAAGTAACAGTTGAAAATAGAAAATATTGAAATTGAGTTTAAAAACACAGCGATTTGAGCCAATGTTTTCACCTGTAACTTCTAAATATGACAGATTTTTCAAAGCAATATACTGTTACATCTACTAGACCCTTCAGGTTGTGGGGATATATAGGATTTGTAGGTGCCTGTTAGAAATGGGATAGCAATTCTACGAGGGGTAGCATGGTGCAGAGCGGGCAGGCCAAACTCCTGAGGACATGTGTTAAGCATCCAGGCAGTACACACAGACGACACCCAAGGCACACCACAAAAAGAGACACAACACCAGTTTTGGTGAAAAAGAATAACTTTTATATCGTCTCAAATCTGCAACAGAAATCACAGTAGTCACAATGCTGCGCCAACTGGCACCAGGGCAAGATATACACAGGGGATTATTTACAGGGTAAATGAAGAAAAGGAAGGTAAGTCCATCAGGGTCAATGTTGTAATAAAAACGTAAGCATTAACATTTGGCATAAAAACTCATTGGGCGCCCGCATTAACAGCAGGCAGGAACTCCATTAACAATGGGCATAGCCTTACTAACTAGTACCAGTATCCATATGAGGAGAAGCATTTAGCATAAGCATAACATCTAGGCAAAAAGCACATTATGCATGGCATCGCCATCCCCTGCAAAAAGAACATTAGGCACAGAACATCAGTAGATATAAATCATGAGGCAGGAAACACAGTGCACATAAGAATGGCATAGAACCGTAGGCATAAATGATATTGAGGGCCAAGAGCATCAGTCCTAACCTAGAACAACCTACTAGGCCTTGCAAAAGCTCAAGCAACATTGACAGTGGGCATCACCCTTAGAGGAAAACATGAAGCACATTAGTACAGGTGCAACATTACTCTGAGCCTAGCACATTAGGTGGGCACCTATCAGGCCTATAACAGTAGGTGCAAACACACGAGTAGGGGCCACAACCCCATTAGCATGAAAGCAGGGAAAACGCACCAGGCGTGACATTAGGGATGAACCAAAACATCAGGTTAGGCATAGGCATCACCATTGGTCCTGAGCAGGTGCAGTAACAGAACACAGCACTTCATGGGTCACTTTGAGATGGAACGTTTCCTAGTTGGCATTGAGTACTTCACACTTCAAACCAAGGCTTCGGAGTGGCTCATGGCAACATATGATCCCCTGCTTGTATGGCACATCAACATAAAACAGGTTTCCTGCTCAGGGGCAAGCCAACAGAACAGTTCCCTAGCCAGAGGTTGACTCTATCACCAGAATAGTCGATAAATGGGGCTAATGCCCAGTTCAAGGGGGTCCTTAGTCCCTTTTTCCTTATCCCTGGCTGTGGGGCCGACTAGGCCCTTGCGGCAGTACCCAGAGCCAACGGGGCCCAACCCCTGTCTCCCAAAGAGAGGTTACCTCTTTTTCCAGCCTCCGCGGAGGCTCTTGCTGTATGGGGTGAAGGGGGGGGGCTCCTGCAGGCTGCGGAGCCCCCTCCCCAGTCCTCCTCCTGGTATCGGGGCCGCTCAGGGCTGGTGCTGGTGAGAGGGGAGTCCTCTTATCTTCCGGGAAGCCCGCGCTGAAGTTGGACCAGTCCCGGGCCTCTGAGTTGCTCTTCCAGCCCCGGGACCAGTCAGGACGCAGCAGGGACGGGTGCGGCCGCTTCGCCTATGTCGGGGCAGCTCCTGCAGGTGCCAGGCCCCAGAGCCAATCCAAGGCTCGCTTGCTGGGGGCTCAGCCGCGTGACCAATCCGTGTGCGGCGTTGATTGGGGTGTGACCTATGACGCGGCCGACGCCCCCGTCACATGATGGTGGCACCTGGCCTCGCTGGGCCCGGCGCGGCCTACCACTGCACTGCGGCGGCCCTCTCCTGGCTCCGGGGGCCGCCGCAAAGGTGAAGGCAGCCGCGGGTCCCTCTCAGTGAAGCACCGGGGCCGCGGCGGTGATGGTAGGCCCCAGAATGCTCCCCGTTGGCGCAGAGCAGTGCCAGCAACCCCGGGCCGCAGCGGTGATGTCAGCAGCGCTCCCGGAGGCAGCAGCGCTTCAAGGAGCACGCGGATGAGACCTGGGCTGCGGCGGTGAGTGCGATATACAGCGCGTTTCAGACACAACGCTGAGGAGGCACAACGTTCACTGGGCACAGCGCTAGAAAGGGGGCAACAGCGCTTCTCGCAGTCCCACAGGGCAAAAGGCACAAGGCAGGCTCTGGTCGCTGCACAGCGCTCGAGAATGATAGCGCTTTTAGCCACACACAGCGCTTTGGGATTATAGCACATAGGGGGGACAGACAGTCCCAAAAGCAAGCCTCAGGGGCCACAGATTAACGCTCCTCACCTCCTGGGGGGGTCTAGTCCAGCCTCAATATAGCGCTCTCCTCTTCCGGGGCTTTTAGGTGTAGCGCTTGCATGGTGCAAGGTCCCAGCAGCCTATGATGCCGCTCCTTCTTCAGGGGCCAAGTAGCAGAGCAGCAGGCACTACTGGACAAGGTCAGCAGTCAGTGGGTACTCATCACGACAGGGCAGTAGGCTTTACCCATCCTCCACTGTACCGTGGCACTCCTCCTGTTCAGCAGCCTGTACTCCTGCAGTGGGGCTTCCACTAGCCCTGAGGACAGCAGAGGGGCTTTGGTTGGGCGCAGGGTCCAGCTCACAGTCCCAGGTGGCGGTTCCCCTGGCAGCAGGTCCCCTCACGTTCATGTCCCTGCTCTGTCTAAGCACATAGTGGCACAGCCTCCTTATTTATACGCCCCTTCTCCCTCCAGGCAGTGCCATAAGATTCTAGAAGCCTCTGGGGAACTGGCTCTAACTGGCTCAGGGGGAGGAGTAGAGCACCCTGGGTGCTGAAATAAACATATTTTTCTCACATTTCTCTGTGGCGAAGTTGTGGGATCCCAGGGCTGACCAAATTTCCTTGCATCCAGCATTCCTCCTCGTCTTCCCATAAAAATTGTACCAGGTATCATTTTACTCGGGACTCTGAAGTGAACACTGTGTGGTAGGACATTTATGTTGGCACTGTGATCCCATGCAAAAATATGTAGAAAATGTGATTATGTTCAGCTAAATTTGCGGTTTGCAGGGATTTATGGGTTGGAAAACGTTGGGTGGTCCATGCAAGCCATACCTCCCTGGACTCCCCCTGGTATATAGCTTTCGGAAAGGTGTGGGCTTGTTAGGTTTCCCTAGATGGCCTCCGAGCCCCGGTCCAAAAAGCCAGATGTCCCCCTTTGCAAAACCAGGTTTCTTTGTGATAGGTAATTTTGATGTCTCCGCAATACGTTTTGGGAACTTGCCTTTCGCGGGTACTTGGCCCACCCATGCGAGGGAGGTACCATTTTTATCGGGAGACCTCGGGGAATGCTGGAAGGTAGGAAATGTGTGTCAGGCCGCTAATCCCACAACTTTCCCACACAGAAATCTGAGAAAACTCAGTTTTTTTCCAACTAAATTTTAGGTTTGCAGGAGATTCTGGGTAGGAAAACGTTGGGGCGTCCAAGCAAGCTATACCTCCGTGGACTCCCACAGGTGTCTAGTTTTCAAAAATCTGTGGGTTTGGTAGGTTTCCCCAGATGGCCGCTGAGCCCAAGGCCAAAAAAACAGGTGACGTCCTTGCAAAGCCAGGTCGTTTAGTGATAGGTAATTTTGATGTCTCCACAATATATTTTGGGCCCTTTCTTGTCTCGAGTACCTGGCCCATCCACATGAGTGAGGTACCATTTTTATCAGGAGACTTGGGGAAACGATGGATGGTAGGAAATTTGTGTCAGCCCAGTGATCCCACAACTTTCCCACACAGAAATTTGAGAAAATTTCAGTTTTTCAACTACATTTGAGGTTTGCAGAAGATTCTTGGTAGGAAAACGGTGGGGAGTCCATGCAAGCCAACCCTTCCTGGATTCCCATAGGTGTCTAGTTTTCAGAAATATGTGGGTTTGTCAGGCTTCTCTATATGGCCGCCAGTCCTGTGGACAAAACTCAGGTGACCTCCTTCAAAACCAGGTTATTTTGATGTCGTCACAATACTTTTTGTGCCCTTGTCTGTCACAGGTACTTGGCCCATCCATATGAGTGAGGTACCATTTTTATCAGGAGACCTGTGGGGAATGCTGGATGTTAGGAAAATCATGATTTTTCTGATACTTGAAGATTATGACTTAGTAATGCAAGAAAAATATGTGACTATATTCACATTTTGCGGTTTGCATGGTATTGTGATTAAAAAACTTGATGAGATTCATGAGAAGTACACCACCCAGTACTCCCCATTTTTGTGTTTTCAAAAATATCTAAAGTTGGTAAATTTGCCCTAGAGTCAAACAACACCTTAGCACAGAAAGATAGATAAGACAAATATGACTGGCTATCCATCTGTTCCTCAAGTACACACACATACTGGTTGGATTTGACACAAGGGTGAGTGAACGGCTCAAATTGTATATTTTATTAACAAGAGATTCACAAAAAGGAAATAAACTGCTAATAATTAAAAGGTTAAAAACCTAAACAAATGACTCACAGCTTGTGAGCTTAAAGCCACGGCAAGGGACCAACCTCTTTACAGGCCATTCACACACCTTTCATACTTGACACACACAATCACACTACCAGCTGCGGTCCTGCAACATTACAACACTCACATTAACAGACAGTGTAGAGACAATGTATTGTACACCCTGGCAGAGAAAGACAGTAAAGACAAATATTACTTCAAAAGAACTATCCCTTAAATACACACACATACTGGTTGGGATTGGCACGAGGGTGAGTAAAGGTTCAGAGTGAAACATATCTGAAAGAAACACGTTAGTGATAGATTTCTTACCTTAGAATTCCCCCCAGGCGTCAGACTGGATCCGGAAAGTTTTTGTCAGCAGTACCTCTGCGCATCGGTAGGCATCGCCGGGCGGCTCATCATACGTAGTTGGCGTGGTAGTCGCCGAGATGACTTTGCTGGAGCTACTTAGAAGCACCCACACGCGCTGACGTCAGTTCATTCTTTTTCTACTCCAGCAAGCGCAGATCCAGAGAGAGCTGTACCCCAGTCAATTTTTGACTGAGTTATTTTTGGGACTTTTTGTCTCTATTTTTTGAGTCTTTGACTCCTGGTGTACAGCGATGCCTGGTTTTAAGCCTTGCGCGGCTTGTCCCCACACGATCGGTGAAGGACCCACACCGTGGGTATCTCTACTGCCTGGGGTGCGACCACGACTCTGAGTTGTGCCCCAAATGCCAGGCCATGGCTCTGTAAACTTTGTCAGAGCGGTCCCGAAAGTTGCTAGAGGCCCAGGAATTGATTTCGCACCGTTCAAGGCCCCGGTCCCCTGGGAGGTCGAGGGACCCCTCGGGGAGCCAAAACCACCATCGTTCAACAAAGTCTTCGCACTTGGAGTCAGGTAAGGTGACGCACAAGAAGTCGAAGAAGCGTTGTGACTCTTCGCCTATCGCATGCCTGTCGCATGACATGGCTGAGGGTGCGCGTGGTACCACCCCCGCAGCTTCGGCAGAGCCTGCGCAGTTGCTGACGGCCTACTGGCCCTTCCCGGGTCCGTCGGCGACTCCGGCCCAGCTACTGGACTTTCTGGGCCTTTGGGCCCTGGGGGTCCTTGCTCCCCTTCATCGCAGGCTCCTGCCATGCATGTATCCCAGCCAATGTCGGGTGACCTCATACGACCTCCACTGACATCGAAGTCTCCGGCACCGCCACCGCCACCGCCACCGCCACCGCCACCGGCGTCCTGGCCGACGCCGTCCCCGGCTTCCACCCCGACGTGGAGACGGCCCTGGAGCGGTGTCGATCAATGGCGATTCCAATGCCGATGGGGAATTTCTATCCCTTCCTCCATCCACCTCCCTCCTTTCCACCTGCCCGGCAGGTTGGGGGTGACAGGGAGGACTGGGAGGGGTCTGAGGACCCTCTTGCAGCCCGGTGCGAGATAGACCCAGACTGGGAAGAGGATTGGACGATGCAGGTGCCGTGGATTTCACTCTGGATCCTGGCGCACTGTCTCCTTCCGTGGCTACCGAGGAAGGTGGTACATATTTTGTGGTGTGCTTTGGCCGGCGTCTTCCTCTACAGAGCCACTACTGCCCTTTAATGACACACTTTCGGACCTTCATTTGGGTACCTGGTCCAGGTCCAGCACAGGGGCTCCTGTGGATAAGAACGTGGCCCGATGCCATCGCCTGGCCCCGGGCGACCCCATTTTTTCTCCCAACACCCTACCCCTGAGAGCTTGGTTGTGCAGACCTCTGCTTCCCCAAGCGCATTCCCTTCCGCTGGGAATCCAAGAAACTGGAAGAGTTTGGGAAGAACATTTTTACTTCTGCCAGTTCAGGGCTGCAGTCTGTGAACACTGCATGCCTCTTTGGCCGTTATTCCCATTCTGTGTGGGACACGTTTGCGCAGGTGCTGCCTCAGTGTCCGGAGGAGGCCCAGACGGTGCACTTCCAAGCTATTGCTGAGGGGAGAGACGCAGCCAAGTTCACAATTCTTGTGGCCGTGACACCGCCGACTCGCTGGCTAGAGCCATTTCCACGACAATGGCGCTATTTCGCCATGCCTGGCTGAGGACAACTGGCTTTTCCGGGGATGTCTAGAATACTCTGATGGACATGCCCTTTGATGGCACCGAGCTTTTTGGCGACAAGGCAGATAGTGCGTTGGGGCGTTTTAAGGACTCACGGGCTATGGCCAAGTCCTTAGGCCTTTCGGCCACTCGCACTCATTCCTCTTCTTCTTTTCGCTCCTTTTGTGGCCAAGGAAGGGGCACCCAAACACATTTGTTTCAGAGCCACTGGCCTGTGCAGCAACAGTCTCTGTGCAGCCGCGGACGTGGGACCCGCAGAGTCATGGGTCCAGCGGGCGGGTCAGTACACGACCTCCCCTGCCGCCACTGCCTTCAAATCTTCCTAGTCCGGTGTTTCAGGCCCACCAAATGCCAGTGGGTGGCAGGATACAGCAGCACCTCCCCCACTGGCGTACCATCACCAAGGACAGGTGGGTTTTGCAGATAGTCCAAAGGGATTACTCCCTCCCCTTCGAGTCTACCCCTCCAGCTGTTCCGCCACAGTGCCACTGGATGTCGGAGGATCACTTGACACTTATCCAGCAGGAAGTTACGGCCCTCTTGGTCAAGGAGGCCATCAAGCGCGTTCCGATGCCAGAAGTAGGTCATGGCTGTTACTCCCACTACTTCTTGGTTCCAAAGAAGGACAAGGGCCTGCGTCCCATCTTAGACCTTCGGAACGTCAATCGCTTCCTCCGGAAGGAGAAGTTCATGATGCTCACATTTGCTCAGGTCTTGTCTGCCCTAGATCTTCAAGACTGGATGGTGGCGTTGGACTTACAGGATGCTTATTTTCATATTCCCGTCTTGCTGGCGCACCGGTGTTACCTACAGTTCACGGTAGGCCACGAGCCCTTTCAGTTCACTGTGCTCCCCTTTAGCCTTACCAGCACCCCTCAGGTGTTCCCGAAAGTGATGGCTGTTATCGCAGCTCCTCTGCACAGATAAGGGGTTTCAATCTTCCCCTATCTCAACGACTGGTTGTTGAAGGCCGGATCCCCCAAGCAGTCGTCTCCCACCTCCAGGCTACGGCCGACCTCCTGTATTTGCTGGGGTTCTCCATCAACGTGCCAAAGTCGTACCTGATTCCCTCTCTGCAGCTTCTTTTTTTCGGAGCGGTTCTGGACACGGCGCAGTTTCCGGTTTATCCTCCCAAACAGCGAGTCCGGGACATTCGGGCTATGATTCCGATCTTTCAGCCCTTGCCCTGGGTTTCTGTCAGGATGGTAGCATGGTTTGGCGTAGTAAGTAACAAATTCTGGCGTGAATCGCCCGATTTTATTTGGTATTAATGTTGGCCATTAACGCTGTTGGCATTTTTTATCCACAGAGTGTGACTAGAGCCAGTATCCTCCCCATGGTCTCCATGAAGTCAGGCTGTAAGAAGCCTGTAGTGAGCATTGCTCTCTTTTCTATTTCTCGTTTTAACTCCTGTTTTCTTGTTTTTTTTCCACTGATTGATTTCCACTTTCTGGTACATGCTCACCTTTCTGGTTATGTAGTAATGACACCCACGTTTGACTGCTTCTGTGGGTCTGTATAGTGTGGTTGCACTTTTGGCTTCCATTTTTATTACCGTGAGTAGGCGGACCCGGAAATGCACTCACCTGTCTTAACTTGGAGACGTGTGCATGATTTTGCATTTCACACAGTGTTTGTATGTTAGTACCATACATGTAGAAACTGCTCAGACAGTCATGCAGTATTAACATGTACTTTGTGTGATTGTTCATTTGTTTTTCAGATTGTTCCTGTCTCGAAAGTTTGAGAGTCTACCATAATTGACTCAGAGTTGAGGTGCACCTTAGCGTCTGCACACCGCTCGGGTCATCCCACTTGGTCCTGAAGAAAACCTAGTACTACCACCTACAGGTTGAAACATGTAGACCATCACTTTTACTATGGATACCACAGGCCATTGAAGCCTCCTAGGGTATCACTCACTGATTTTTAATCTTGTCTTATTGCTCCGTATTAAAAATTTACGGAGTACAATAAAGACAATTTTAACCACCTTTCACTCACTGGCACTTTTTGTCAAAAAAATCCAGCTCCTCTGTAAACAGGTGTTGAAGCACACCCGAATAACATTTGGTTACTCGGGTGGGACTCCTATGATGAAGCATGTCACCAACTAGGTTGGTGAGTGAGGGGTCTTTTAACCACATCAGTGCTAAGGCAATTCCCCCTTGGTGCTGCAGCACCTTGATTCCCATTGTTCATGACGAGCTCATCTCGTCATGAGCACAGGAGCAGTGTACTGCATGACGAGCTGAGCTCGTCATGAGCATGGAAGGGGTTAAAAAAGGAATAATCCTTCCTTTTTCACCTCCCTGGCACCTCGCATATTTCAACACTGATTTCCTCAAGGAATTACTCCTATTGTTTATTTAGTTTTTCTGTCAGGGTAACCTTGAGGCTGCTGGGCCTCATGGCCTCCTGCATCCTGCAGACCAATCACACCAGAAGGCATATGTGGGGTCGGCAGAGGGACCTGAAGTTCCAGTGGGCGCAGCATCAAAGGTACCTGTCCGAGTACGTCCAGATATCAGAGGGCACTGCACAACAGTTGCAGTGGTGGCTCACAAACCAGCAGTGGGTCAGTGGCAGGTCACTCGCCCTTCCCCAACCGGAACACATAGTGGTGACGGTTGCGTCCCTCCTGGGTAGGAGCAGCCACATGGGAGAGGCAGAGATCAGAAGCCTCTGGTCTCCAGCGGAGTCCAGGCTCCATATCAACCTTCTGGAGCTCTGGGCGATCCTACTTGCACTGAAAGCATTCCTTCCCTCTGTCAAGGGGAGAGAAGTGCAGGTGTTCAGAGAGAAGTGCAGGTGTTCACAGACAACACCACCGCCTTGTGGTATTGCAACAAGCAAGGCGGGGTGGGATAGTGAACCCTATGTCAGAAGGCTTTGTGTCTCTGGACATGGCTGGAACATCAACGCATTTCCTTGACGGTTCAACATTTGGCAGGTTCTTTGAACACCAGGGTGGACGAACTCAGCGGCAGGTGCATGATGGATCACTAATGGCGTCTGCACTCAGAGGTGGTGCAAGGTCTCTTTCAACTGTGGGGAGAGCCTTGGTTAGAACTGTTTGCCACCGAAGAGAACGCGCAATGTCATCCCTTCTGCGCATTGGAATTTCCAAGGCACCACTCACTCAGTGACGCTTTTCATCACAAGTGGAGTTGCGGTCTATTTTACGCCTTTCTGCCTTTACGACTTCTACCCAGAGTGCTGAAGAAGATCAGGCGTGACCGGGCCCAAGTCATTCTTGTGGCTCCGGACTGGGCTCAAAGGGTTTGGAAACCGAGCTACTCAGTATGAGCATGGATCCTCTGATCCGACTGCCTCTTCGGGAGGATCTTCTGTCGCAGCAGCAGGGGACTGTCCTTCACCCGAACCTGCCCAGCCTCCACCTACATGCACGGAGGTTGAGCGGCAACAGTTGATTCCATTTGACTTGTCTTCTGAAGTCTGTGATGTCATTCTGGGAGGCAGGCATCCCTCCACTAAATCGGTATACGCCTGCAGGTGGAACAAATTTGTGGCATGGTGCACAGCAAAGGCTGTACATCCTCTTTCTGCCCCTCTTTCAGAAGTCCTTTTGTTCCTTCTTTCACTGACCCAGCAGGGCTCTGCTCTGGGCACTATTAAGGGCTACCTTTCTCCAATTTCGGCCTTTCTAAGGCTCCCTGATCATCCCTCTCTTTACAAGTCCCCTGTTGTAAATAGATTTCTCAAAGGCATTACCCACCTTTTCCCTCCTATTCCGTTTGTGATGCTGCTGTGGGACTTCAATCTGGTTCTCATTTATTTGATGTGTGCTCTTTTTGAGCCGCTTCACAACTGTCCTCTTTGTTTATTAACTTTGAAAACTGCTTGTTTGGTTGCTATCACCTCCGCTAGGCACGTGAAGGTGCTCCAGACTCTTTCCTGTAAGCCTCCTTTTCTGTCTGTTCATCTGGATAAGGTTGTGCTTCGCATTCGTCCTTCCTCCTTGCCAAAAGGTTGTCACTGCCTTCCACATCGGGCAAACTATCAACTTGCCTACTTTCTTTCCACCTCCGCACACTTCCAGAGAGGAAGAGAGGCTACACAGTCTGGACCCGAAACATGCACTCTCATTTTACCTGAATAGCACACAACAGTTCCGGGTGGATGACCAGCTCTTTGTTGGCTACGCAGGAGCCAAGAAAGGCTGGGCTGTACACAAGAGGACTATCTTCTGCTGGGTCATCTTGTGTATCAAGGCCTGTTATTCTCTGGCTATAAAGGAACCTCCGGTGGGGTTGGGCGAAAGCAGCTATTACTGCAATGGGATGTGGTTTTCCCCTGCAAGACGGTCAGGCAGCCACGTGGGCCTCGCTGCACACTTTTACTAAGCACTATTGCCTTGACAGTCAAGTCTGGAGAGACTCTTTGGCCGTACTGTTCTCCGTGACTTTCTGGTGTGTTCTTGGTTCGCAGACCCATCACTGGGGTTGGAATTGCTGGGGTATCTATTCTAAGGTAAGGAATCTATCACTAACATGTTTATTTCAGATGAACATGTTACTTACCTTCGGTAACGATATATCTGTAAGAAACATTAGTTAGTGATAGATTCCTTACCGCCCCACCCTTCCACCTGTCCTGTGCACTGATTTCTAGGGTTAAGGTCATTCCGTTCAGGGCCCTAGTTTCAATGCACCAGTGGTCAGTATCTTGTTTGGCACTACGTTTCTGGCGTGGAAAGTCGTATACAGAACTGACGTCAGCGCGCATGGGCACATCTAAGTAGCTCCAGTGACGTCCTCTCGGCGACTACAACGCCAACCACATACGTGGAGCTGCACAATGACGCCTACCGACGTGCAAGGTTACTGCTGATGAACACTTTCCAGATCCAGTCTGACGCATGGGGGTAATTCTAAGGTAAGGGGTCTATCACTAACTAATGTTTCTTACAGATATATTGTTACCGAAGGTAAGTAACTTGTTCTTTACTAACAAGAGATTTCACAAAAAGGAAATGCACATTTAATAATAATTAGGGTGTCCGGTTTTAAGTTTAAACCTATCATAACTGATAAAACCCCACCGGAAGGGAAATAGCTCTCACCAGTGTAAACATTTAAACACTGAAAAAAAAACCTGCACAACCACAAACTGAATGCTATTCGAAGAAAGGAAAAGGAGAGTGAACGAGTAATTTTTATATCTTCCTGAAGGGGCCAATACAATGTAAATTTGTTATATAAGGTAGCACTAAGAAAGACTGGGCTAACATTATTCTGCTTGAGTTTTGTTGTTTAGGGATGTCACTAAAATATTGTTTCTTTCTTTTTTCAGTTGTGTGGTCTTTGGTCTAAAGATACAGGGATTAGAAGCATGTTCTAGGGGTTGTTTATTTATTACATACACAGTAAAGAATCAGGAAATATCAAAATCATATTTGATTTTTGGGCTACATTTGAGTCTTCCACTGATAGGAAAACTGTAGGTTTCATAGGAATCTTTCCCAATATGTTCCATCACATTTACCCACAGAGAATGGGTAAAAACCCTTGACACATCAGCCCCCTTTTCTAGTGAGTCAGTATTGATAGTAGGTGAATTTCCAAACACCACAGGCTTTAAACATTCAATGCAAGGAATAGTGACAGGTATATGTGAAAAGAGTGCTTTCACAAAGCATGTGGTATACTGGTGCAAACATGACACCAGACTTTTGGCAATCATGGAACGCAGTGTCACTTTGAATGCTGCTGCAAACAGTTCTTATGAAGTTCAATAAAGATTGGAGTGATATTGTTTGTATTTTCAGTGATTCCGCTACGTATATAAAAAAGTTGTGTGATGAACTGTCAAAATCGATATCTGAGCTGAAGTGCTTTCCTGTTAGAGATCCTTCCCACTTGTTATATGGTGTGTTGAAAGCATCTGTACAGTCTTCAGAGTTAAAGAAGAATGCATTGACGTTTTAGACCAATCTGGTGCACTCTTTGGTTATGCGCGGAAACTACAACCCAAATATTTCTCATTTTATGCTTTGTGTGGCATCAAAGAAAGAATCCTCCCAAATGTGTCACTTAGCTGGTGGATCTCCGTCCTAGAGTGCATGAATGCTATATTATCCATGTGGCAACCGTTTACCGAACATTTGCTGAGTGTTGATCTTAGAAATGTGAGGATCTTTGGTCACATATTGATAGGGATTTGGAAAAAGTACACTCTACTGTATTCTTAGATTGTACAGAAAAGCATGACTGATGTAGTGGACATGATGGCTCGCGGAATTACCTGCTCAGTGACCATACTCACCTGGGCCCATACACATACACACTTTGAACAGGTAATCCTGCTTTCCCTACCGCCTATCAGGATTTTATTCACTTTAGGACTTATACCTGTACACTTTGACTTACCAATCCTTGTCACCTGTTCTTAAAGTCCTAAGGGATCAAAGGGAGTTAGCATATTAGGTAGATAATACCATTTACCTTCACAAATAACCACAGACTCTGAAAAGTTGTAATCGCTTTATCTATGTAAAGTCTTAAATGTCAGAGTCCATACAAGAGCAGTTAAAGCCTTTTCAATTAGGAAAATAATAACTAATGTAATGATATGTAGAAATATTACGAGATTTATTTTAGAAATTGATACCTGGGAAGGGTGACCAACCCTGGCTATGGGCTGGGGCAAAGAAACAGGGCTCCTGACAAATCTGGTACCAACAGGACAGGACAGGTGCAGATCAGGACAGGACAGGTGAAGATCAGTAACAGCACCCCCTCCCCTCAGCACCTTGAGACCCTCACGGGTGAGTAGTGCGCTCTACAATTCACTGATTGATTGACAGGACCTCAGCTAAGTGCAATGCCAGCGTCACACCCCTCTCTCTCTGCGGCTAACACTCGGACCCCGACTGGGTCATTGATTCTTCTCCCTCAGCAATTCCCGATTCTTCAGACAGAGTGCTCGACTAGCACCTCTGCTCTCGATCTTCTTCAGCATACATTGGGTCAGTGACATGTCTGTGACAAGTCGGACTATCTAACTAGCTAAGTCTACCTTAGTTATATCATTATCCAGGGCAATGTACCACCCCCCAGTGTTGCAAATTCATGTATTCCCTTGCTTTGATTGGTTAGAAAGGTGAGGAGAGGTCATCACACCAGTATGAGATAATTTCCATTTAATAACGTGAATCAATGTTCCCGCCCATAAATTTACGTTCCCATGATTTATTCCACCCAGCAATATTATTGCAATTTAATATACAATGTTAAAACAAATTTGCAAGTTGTCTTCCTTTTGTAGGGTCAAACGGGCATCTTCCCAGGAACATTGCAGGCAAGACAGTCATTGGCACTGATTCAATGTCACCACTTGAGGTTCTCAGTACTTTTGGTTCATGCGCAGTGCAGATTCAATATGGAGTTACAAGTCACCCTTCAGGCCCAAATGTGAGCTATTAATAAAGTCAAAGAAAGACGCATTAGAATGTGAGAATAAATTAATGCACTGTATACCACTTATTTGTACTCTATCCCAATTACTTTAATTTAACTATAGCATTAATAGTTAAGCAGGACGAACAAGGTTTAGTTAGCGCAGGAGCAGGTGTATTAGTATGTGAAACATGAAGCGGCCAACTTTAATACTAGTGCGCTGCTGCAAAGATGTCCCACCAAAAGCGAAAGACGTCACACCACGTAGATGTGGCAGACGCATGTGCAGAAGAGTACCCGTGTTTTCGGCGGCCATATTAGGTCACTAGAGTTACTGTTAGTAAAAGCACATAGGCACACCACATCGACCGCAGAGGTCATTTCCACGAACAGTGGTTGCATTGTTGGGAGAACCTATTTTGGTATAGTCATTCCATAAGGTGTGAGGCAGATCGCCCACTGAGGAACTACTTTTAACTTGAGAAAATAGAGCTGAGAAGAGGCCAATTTTATATGAAGCCACACGTGTAATCTGAATAAGGCTGAGTGGTAAGTAGGCAGAAAGTTGAACACTGCATACATGAAGCTGCAAAGGGGCTGATTTAAGAGACACCCCATCAAGATATTGATAAAGGAAGTAAAGGAGGAAGGATTTCTTTATTTCTTGTCCTGAAGAAGGTGGAAGGAACAATATAGCTCCACCGAAACGCCTCAACGCTAATCTCATTGTTAAAACTGAATACAGGACAAAGGGCATAGTGACCGAGTTCTGGTCTCATGCAGTGTCTTTAGTTTGCCACAGATTAACATGGCAAGGGCCAACTCTTGTTGCCTCATTTATGTTTTCCTTCCGCATGTAGTATCCTCCATTGTTGTGATATTGTTGTTATTTTATGTTTCATCCTTTGATGATTATGAATTTTTAACTGTTTTTATTTGTGATGTTATGATTCTTGATGCTCATTTTGGGGTTGAAAATCCCTTTTTTAATTTCTCGCTTTGTGTTAAAAAAAAAATATTTTGTAATATGAATACCGCTTTTGGAGTTGTTCCAAGTGTATGAGTGGGGTGTGTATGGATTAGATAGATTATTTTGCTTTGCAGTCCAAAGGGTAAAATCTTTTTAACAATATTGTTACTGGTGCTCTGTCCCTTTTGGACTCTAAAAGCCCCTCTCCTTGGTTTCAAAAACGACTCAAACACTGCCAGCCAAATGCCAGTCCACCCACACTGCCTGCCAAGCAACAGCCCACTCACACCGCCAGTCAAGCACCAGCCCACGCACACCACCAGCCAAGCGTCAGCCCATGCACACCGGCAGCAAAGCGCCGGCCCATGCACATGGCTAGGCAAGCACCAGTCCATGCACACTATCATTTTAGGGCATGGGAGGAATTAAATCGGGAAAGTGCCGATCTTTCAATCTAAGAAGCAAGAAATGGTAAGGGGTTCTGCCCACTTAACCCTCCCGTACCTGAGCAGGAGACATCCAAGGATGAAGAAGTAGCAAAAAAAGGGGGGGTACTGAAGGGATTAATCCTTTTTTAATTTTTCAACAAGAAACATCTAATTATCTTGTGAAACACAAATAGAACATTATAAACATATGTAGGAAAATTCATATACACACATATGAGCGGACATCTAGGGAAGCACAACAATCAACAATCTATATACAAATTATGACATATACATCATATACAAATATACAAAACATTTACAATATCAACAAACATTTATCTGTACCCTGAATTCAACAGATATATACCAATATATATACACCGATTTAAGTAAATGCCTCCTCCTAATTTGCAAAGGAGTGCACAACAAAGTGGAGGTCCCAAACGAAAAACACCAGGGGGTTAAAGCATTAACCCAATCTCAAATTGTATAGGTGCAAAACAGAGACAAATCAAATCTTTTTAAGTTGTAACAAGGGACTCCATTCAAACAAAAGGTGTTGACGCAGTCGCGGTCGCGTTTCAGCCAGATGATGTAGGCTTCATCAGGACATGGGTACTCTAATCTTTACGGTCCTGGCCACGCCTAGGTCCGGTATACCTGGTAAGCCCACAGGGCCACCCACACGGGTGGGGTGGGAGCCACTATCTAAACCCAGGTACTGTAAATAATACCTTATATATACAATATGTCCGCTTGGCAAAAAAGGTAGATTCTCGGCATACGTGGCTTAAATCACACGGTCTCTCTCAATTATTCGGGTGTCACGACCAAATAGTGTACGCCTCGGCGTTATTCATTTTCCTAGCCACATCTTCTACCACTTCAACTCTAGGAACACTTGCCTGCTCCCCTACAACAATGCTGCTTATCACAGACTCCTGAACCTGAGCAAAAGGCATCTTTGATGCTGGAGAACACTCCTTGAACCCAACAAATAGCATTAAAAATTGCTAAACTGAAAAGATGGATGGACAACTTTGTATGCAAAAACAAAGATGATGCTGGTTTCCGTTCCAGGGAAGACATGGCTTGGCAGTTCGGGCTGGACTATTCCCATGACGCACAGGGTCAAGATTGATTTGCATATTGCTGTCTGAACTAGAGTAGCAAAGTGAGCTAAAGAACGATGATGGATTCAACCCAGATCTGTGTCTGAAAATTTTCAGTGCTCCGTTTATCATTTCCTTGTGTTTGCTTTGGCCAACTTCTTATATCAAATGTAAGCCTTACGAACAACAATATAAGGGTCCAACCTCTGATCTACTCTATTGACAGTCTACAATACACAGGTTTACGCACTTCAGCAACCTGACCACCAGTCACAGTTGAAGTACTGTCATCATGGTTGGTAGTCAGCAAGTACACATTCCTCCTATCTGCACATTTCACAGCTATCAGTTCATCAATACGCAATATGCACTGTCCCCTCTGAAGCTTTTTGCAAACAAGCTCTTTTGGGTAATCTTTACATTTAGAGCGGATTGTGCCACAAGCAAGAGTGCCCACTTTGAACAATTCCTTGTACAATTGCACAGCAGTGTAGAAGTTCTCTAGGTCCAAATGGTGACCTTTGTTAAACAGTCCTCTAGCAACTTCTCAAACAATTTTCTCTGAAACTCCTAAAGTGGACGGACAACCAAGTTGGTCAAGTGTGGAATCCCTGCCAGTGTATATTCGGAAATTATAGACATATCCTATTCTAATCTAAGACAGCATATACATCTTAATTCCATAACGTGCCCTCTTGCTTGGAATATACTGCTTAAAAACCAAACAGCCCTTAAACAAGACCAAAGACTCATCAACAGCTATTTCTTTCCCTAGAGTATAGATCTCTGAAAATCGATCTACAAAGTGCTCAAGAACAGGACGAATCCTAAAAAGACGGTCACAGTCAGGGTGATCTCGGGGCAACACCAAAGCATCATCAACAAAATGCAACATCCGAAGCAAAAGTAAATACCGACCATGACTCATAATTGCAGGAAATATGGCCATTGCCATCAATGGACTGGTAGACCAATATGAAGCCACAGACAGCTTTCCTATCAAGCCCATCCAAATACTCAAACACAAAAACTACTTAATCTCATCCAGATTTAGGAGATTCCACCTGGTAGCTCTAGAGCGGGGCCTAAGTCTGACACTGTTGTCCCTCAAATACGGTTCAGCATACATATTAGTCTGCTGAACAATCTCAGCCCAAAAAAACATCATCCGTAAACAAGCATGGGCATAGCCAATAGGTCTCGCCTTTGGGACCTTATAAGTGTTTTGCCATGCAACGGTTGATGTTCTTGCATCAAAGATATTGTGCTGCATAACTAAATACTTATAAGGTCCCAAAACCGAGACCTATTGGCTTAGCCAATGCTTGTTAACCTTTATAGTGAGGGAGGGAGACTGCCAGTTCTCCTGATTGTAGCATTTAGATTATTGTGATGTCTCATGTATTTTTCCTAATCCTGATTTCAGCTAGATTAAGAATTAAAAAAACAACAACATTTTATTGGTTTTCAACCCAAACAACCCCCCCCCCCCCTCCACAAGACCTTCATCAGTAAGGGTAAAATGCGGAACACAATTCTTACAGCCATTGTCCAAATGTAGGCTTGTGTGTACATCGATATCAACATCAGAATGATCGTTCCTGCTTCACCTCCACTCAACTTGCCCCTATACAACCCATTAATGCAATGGAGTTCCAACACGGTACTCCCGCTGGCTCAAGTCTCGCCCACCCCCGCCCCTTACACCGGCGTGCTCTATGTACTCTAGAACAGGATGTCCATTCATCTTCAACATGTATGGGTGCGTTCACGGCCTATCACATTCAGGCTCTCCTCCAATACCCATCATGTCCAAGCTCATTTCTGCCCTCTCAATGGCCACCCATATCCCGGCTATATGCAGTGTGTCTCAACAGGTCCCTGTGGAGTCCCCAAGGAGTCAGAGTCCGAATCTGGCTCTCGTTGTGCTAGTAGTGATACTAATGCTTCCCATGCTTGTGCAGTTTCCATCGCCTTTTCATTATTCATTCTTCTAGCTTGTTGGATCCTGACCATGCCCCCACTAGCCGCCCAGCTCCTGAATTCCGTTTTCCATCTCTCTACACAGGGACCTGCGTGGATTTCCACTTTCTCGTTCGTTCCTATTTGGCCAACAACAACCCCAAACCAATGAATTTACATGCTGTATTAGGGTACCAGTGTAGTATGCATGCTCCCATGGTGGTCTCTATCTGCCTATCTGTTACTCCACATAAGACCTCGACCACCTCCTCCCAGTAGGTATCGAGCTGCGGACAACTCCACATCATGTGCATTAAATCTGCAGCATTCAGACGACATCTAGGGCAACAGGCGGACTCCACATTAAAATATTTATTTATCTGTCATGGGGTTAGGTACTCCCTATGTATGACAGAAATGTATAAGTTGGAATCTAGCATTCCGCCTACCCTTCCTCGCCCTCTCCACTAGTTTAGACCAAGTCGATTCAGGTATATCCTTGCCCACATCCACCTCCCATTTCTCTCGCAGTCGAGCCAGTGGTTGAAGCCCCTCTCCCTGCATTTGCCGATACAGGCAGGTCACAGCCTTCACCGTCCCTGCTGCCATTACTACATATTGGCACGTCGGAGATGTCTGCGGTTCCAACAGCCCTTCCCCCCAGTATTCCTGAATTTCTGCCACCAAGGCGTCATGCAACAAGAAATCACCCCTTGGCAATCCGTATTTGTCCTGCAGTGGTTGGTAGGGCAAAAGAGCACCATCTTCGTACAAGTCCCCAACCATCTGCAATCCCAGTTCTTCCCACTCAGCTAATGTCGACCAGTCCCCTCCGTGCCGAAGGGCTGTACACATTCCAAGAGGGATCTCCGGTGCATACGGTCGAGTCTCTCCTACTCTACGCCTACTTCTATTCCAGCATGCCCTTAGTGCTCTCTCTTCATAAGTCAACGATGCAACCCGTAGTCGCTGGCCCAAAACCACAAAGGACAATACATGCAGTGGAACCCAAGGGACCTCTGATCCATCTGGTCCCCTGAATTCTCGAGCAACATCAGCTAGATTAAGAATGATGGATAATGCCAAGATTGTTATTTCAGTGTTCCCAAATGCCCTTCTCTGTGCTGAGTGCAGCGAGCCGTCATAACCTCAGAGTGTGCAGTCAGGGGAGGTATAATCAAAAGTAGGACATGCTTCACAAACACTAAGAAGCTTCCGCTGCAACAGCTTCAAATTAGATTGTCTAGGATGGGTTCTAAAAAACATCAGCAGTCACTTTTCCAAGGTTTTCATGCTCCAAAAGCCTAACTCTTGGAAGATATAAAAACATGACAAAGAGAAGGTGCACGTCCTCACCGGAACTGTCCACCGTTGGTCCACAGAAGGAGGAGCCATGCTGGAGTTTCAAGCTATTCACATGAGATACATTCACAGTGAATTCTAAAAAAGAATTATTCACATAGTGGAAATCCTAGAAATTTGGCATCCCTAGGCCTCTTGTTATCCAACATCAGACATCCCTACTGAGAGAATATTAAAATATGCTCTAGCGCCTGAAACTGTAAGAAGCATAAGCAACACAAATAAATGAGCAATGTTGCACATCATATTTCAATTGCAGCATAGCCTGACTGAATAGGGTTTGGCACTCTAATGTGGGCTGTATCTTTTTGCACATTTCAGTGTGCTCTTCTGGTGAGAACAAGATATCGTTTAGCAATAAGATGTAAATGAAAGATAATGAAGTGCTTATTACAATACTAGGCCTCGTAAAGAAAAATGTAAATGTGGAAAATAACATAATACTTGGTGGATAGTAAGTGCATGACAAAAATGCTTATAGTACCTCAAAAACTCCCCAGTGAATTTCTGCAGGTTGTAACCTTTCCTATCATCATTCTGCGTTAGTGCCCTTTTCTCAGAGGAGTGCTGCCTCTTAGGCACAAGAACACAGATCCATAGTAGCGAGTCATTTTGGTGGAGGATTTGTTCTAATTTCGATCATTCCCAAATTTTGAAAGATGGCCATTGAGCTTTTTTTTTGTTGCAGGTTTTCTTTTTGCAATTTTATATAGCACGAACTCGACCAGAAGGTATTAAAGCGCTTTACACGAGCACCAGTTGCATTACAGCCACGTGTTATTTTTTTTCGTCATGAGGAGATAAAGTAATTTGGACAGAATCACAGGATGTTTGGGCCTCCCGCCAGACTCGAACCTGGTTCCCCAGCTGCAAAATTGGCCGCTCTAGCCGTTAAGCCACAGGCACACAAAAAAAAAATATGGGCAGCGGCAGAAAATAATATCCCCTGAAGCTTGTTGTATAAAGGTGTTAATGTGCATCACTGCATAATAAGCTTTGTCTTTATTGAGGAATACACGTTTTTTAAGCGTACTGCCTGCGAAATAACCCTGCCTTGTATCAGTCGGAAATGAGCGCACAGAAACCAGTCATCTCTCTGGGAATATTGGAGGACGTCACATCATTTACATGATTGAACTAGCAGGATATCATGATGTTAAAAACACTAGCCATATCACCGAGGCCTTGCTTGTTATAGTCTCATGACACTCTATTCAGTCATTGGGGTGCTCCAGCCTTGCCACGGTTCTCTGAAATAACACTTTTATTAATGGTGCTACTTCCAGGAAGAGTCACAGTGAGGTGAATGTCTCACTGACTCTCCGTGGTATGCCTGGGGCTGGAAGTAATGCAGCTGGCAACTGGAATGTGGCTGAGCATAGACACTCCGCCACTTAATTCCACTTCCAGGTGACATTCTGATTTTGTTTTTTTGCAAGTTTCCTCCTTTCACAGCTGTGCCTGTTGCTGGGGTTCGGGGTGAATTAGTGGCTACCGGTAGACACTTTCTGTCAGCATGGAGAATCCTAAATTGTAACGTGTATGTTAACAGTATTGATCGCTTTGGCATCGGGACAGAGAATTGACTCCGTCACATTTTATTACTAATGGTGGCTTTGCATAACATGTTTGCAGACTGATTAGCGGGAACGCAGGGCACATGTTAAAGATTGCTTTCAAAAACCAAATAGTGATGGGCAATGTACTGCTGCCATCTAATGGTCAGGATGAAGTCTCCTGACTGCTTAATATCCGCAAGGCGCCACTGCTAGCCTCTTGAATCCAAAGAGACCCTCTCCTTTACAGAAAACAGTGCCCGGACGCGCAGCCACAAAGTGAACACAAAGCCTTTGAATTAGGAAACCGAACAGATGGCAAACAGATGACACAGATGCTTGCTCCTGCAAGGTAAACGCTACACATGCACTCTGGCTCATTGGAAACAGTGCACTACATGCACGAGTTTCCCAAAAAGTCCTGAGTGATTTCAAGAGGCCCTCCTAAGCAGCGCTTGCACGCTGATTAGGCTCGACCTAAAAACTGTATAGGCAAAATAAAATCACAATTCACTCTACACCCTGCATCGCCACTAAAGGCAGGCAACACCAGCTGCACCATGTTTGGATCAGCCCAGAGTCCAGCACTTTCAATAGGAAGCTTTACAGCCCCTGGCTCTAATCAGTCCAGATGCCTCTTGCTGTACCATCGACACATCAGTGTCCTCCTCTAAAACAGGCACTTCATCCACACTGAGAGTAGCTTCATCCACACTGAGAGTAGCTTCATCATCAGTTGATTCCTCACGAACAGAAGCTCACTGCCAAAGTATTACACTCCCTCCTCTCCCTCAGACGCACCATCCGTTTCATAATCATGGTCAGTGGAAGATTCAAAAAGCATACTAACCACCCACTGAGCAGTAATTCTGTGGCTAGCCATAATCCTATGCTATACTGCTGATCAACCACTGCTGAAACCACAAACAAGAATAAAAAACTTTGCACTGGATTAAAAAGAGGAAATAAAACATTACATCCACATGTAAATAATGCACCAGTCCACACACAATCCACCAGCCAATCTGGGGGGTATGTGGGCCTAAAAGCATACGGCCGATCTGCCCCCAAGGGGGGCAGAAACAGCCAGAAATGTTCACAGCCTTGCGACACCCCAACACCAACATTTAAAAAACTCTGGTGCCTAGTAGTGTCTGCTCCCCTTGGGAACAGATGGGCCTAAAAACATATGGCTGATCTGCCCCCAAAGATGGCAGAAACAGCCACAATAATCCCCCCATAAAGGGGAGCGACCCTTGCCCAAGGGGCCGTTCCCCAACAACATTTAAGATAACCCTGGTGTTTAGTGGCCTCTGCCGCACTGGGGGACAGATGGGCCTAAAAACATAAGGCCAATCTGCCCCAAAGGAAGTTAGTAATGGCCAAAAAATTCACCCCATAAAGGGGAGCGACCCTTGCCCAAGGGGTCACTCCCCAAAAACACAAAAACAATCCCTGGTGTCTAATGGGTTGGGCCTAAAAACATAAGGCCAATCTGACCCCGAGAGGGGCAAAAAATGCCAAAATATTTACCCCATAAAAGGGAGTGACCCTTGACCAAGGGGCCGCTCCCCAACAACACTAAAACTATCACTAGTGCCTAATGGCTTCTTCCCCCTTGGGGGCATTTGGACCTAAAAACATAAGGCCGATCTGCCTCCAGAGGGGGTAGAAACAGTGAAAATAAATGCTCCCCAAAGAAGGGTAGTGTCCCTTGCCTAAGGGGTGGCTCTCCACAAACATGTTTCCCCCAAAAAATCATTGGTAGCTTAGCAGGCACACAATAAAAAAAAGCATTATTTGAGGCCTTCTGCCCCCCCCCTCCGGAGGGCCGCACCCCAAAAACGTATTTTAAAAAAATATCCCTGGTGGACTAGGAGGCACACAACTAAATTAATAATTGTTTGGGGCCGACCTGCCCGCCAGTGGGGCGGAAGCGGCTAAACAGATTGCCCCCCAGAGTGGAATGGCCCTTGCCCAAGGGGCGGCTCCCAGAAACACAAGACATTTACATAAAACAAAAGAAATCCCTGGTGTCTAGTGGGCCTTCCTGCTGCAAGATCACGCCCCATGCGCGATCCTGCAGCAGGAGTGCTGAAAAGAGACTTCGGAGGAAACAAAAAACCCTTTCCTTTCCTCTGCATTCTCCCAGAAGTGAAACTCACCGCTCCTCCTTGGACGTGCTGGAAGTAAATGACTTCCAGCGTGTCCAGATGCATCTTGTGATGTCGGCCAACGGTGCACCAGCGCCTACCCCATGGGTGGGTGCTAGGACTGCTGGGAGCCGTCCAGCACACACACCCACTGTGATGTTGGACAACTCCCGGCCGTCCGAAGCATGGAAAGGGTTAAAATATATACATCACCCTTATGGCAGGCTGCTTAGTCCTGAGGGCAGGGTGCTTGGTTATAAGTGTGAGTGTGCCCCTGCATGAGCAGGACACCCCTACAAACCTCAGAGTCGATTCTCCAGGCTTTGTAAGTGTACACCATATAGTGGACACCAGTCAATATGAGATGTCTAACTATATAGTGGCTGTACCGAACCTGGTCATGTTTGGTATCAAACATGATGGAATCATACCCCACCGATTCCAGTGTAGGAAATATGATCCCATCTATGGGGGGCTCCTCAGGAGACCCCCCTGGACTTCCGGTAACAGTTTTTCAGGTTCTGCAAGCAACCTAGTGATACTTTTGACCACAGACATGATTCTGCCCTCCTGCTGCTGAGCCAAGGTCAAGCAGAGGAAGGTATAACAATAGGTTTTCTGTCACAGGGAGTTGTGACCACCTACCAGACAGGACTTAGTGTTTTGGGCTGGGGGCGGGTGGTTGCCAGCGCCACTAGACTGCTGTGAAGGGCACTTTTGGAGACCTCCTTGTAAACTCCAGTTTGAACCAGTTCAGGAACCCTTAGTTCTCGCTCTGGCAAAAAACTGGAGAAAGGACACAGGAGTATCCTCCTCTCTTTCGAGTCCTTCCTCTGGGATGGGCCCCAAGTCGTTTCAGCCCTTTCCTTAGGGCAGTGGTTCCCAAACTTTTTTGCCCTGTGGCTCCCTTGACCTAATCGGCAGTTGGCCATGGCTCCCACCATTCTTTTATCACGCCCCTTTAAGAGACTCCCCCCACACCGACAGTCCCCCTCTGGATCTCACTTAAAACACTGGTTAAACCCCTCCATTCGTACGAGGAGGCCTCTGGTGTCTGTGGTAACCGCAGCCCCCCCATGCTTTATAATGTGCTGCCACTATCACAATGTTGTAGAACAACGTCAAATGTGTTTCATTTCTGACTTTTGTTTATTGAGTTAATTCACCTTCCAGGTTCTCTGTATTCCTGGCTTTATTTCGGGGAGCTGAGGCAATGTGCCCTTCCTCCTGCCTTCAGATGCCACGGCAGGGGCATAACGTTCAATAGTGCAGCCGGGGCAGGGGCATCAGGGCCCAGACTTCTGAGGGACCCACTACTCTCCGACCCCATATGTAGGTGCTCTTAAACTGCCAACCCAAGGTATCAGGACCGTTTTCCGTGCTTGAGCTAGGGCCCATGGCAGCTTTCTACAAGATCAAAGACCACAGGCCCTTCACCGCAGTGTGGCCTTTTAGAATTTAAATCTCATTCTCAGAAGAATCTATGAATAGTCCCTTGAGAGGCGACCTTTTACAATTCCAGTAACAGGCGTTTGTTTTTTAGAATCCCCATCATGGTCGATTGACTGCCGGTTGCTGCCACCCTACCTCCCTCCCACCGTGGACAGACTCTGTACATAGCCCACTTCTGCAACCCATGTTTCTGACAAATATAAATATAACTCCTGCAGCTTGGATCACCTGGCCTGACCCACGCACCATCAAATTCCTGCAGGCTGTAGCACTTCAGCGTGACCCCTGCAGGCTTCTAACTCCTGCAGCTCGGCGCGCCCAGCCTGGCCCCTGGGCACTGTGGAACCAGCAGCCGGGCCCCTGGCCACCCTGGAACCCGCAAACAGGCCCCTGCACCCATCTAAAGCCTGACCCTTGCAGCCTAGAGTAGTCAGCCTTCTGCCTCTAAACCTCGCAATGTACACACAGATTGACCCCAAACTCGTAATCCAGCCATTCGCATACATTTCTTTCTGCTCTTGAAATTCAAGAACACAACGGCACCTCTCAGCCAAATAAATATCAACACACTTTTTGCCACACAGTCACACTTGCAGCTTTGTACAGCTATAAATCACAAGTGCCGCCATTACCCACTGATACTGTCACCCAGTCTTCTCTCTCTCCGAAATGACAACCTTTCACACTGCACGGAGATTTGAGCAGGAATTGCCTGACCAAAACAACGCTCGGCGATAGCTGCCAAGGTTTCAGATTTCTCTGTGTGACATGTTCATAATTTCAGTTTAATTATGAGTGACATTTTAGTGATTATGAGTGACACTTTCTCTCGCACAATATCAAGCAATGAAAACTAGGGAAATAGGCATAGGACCGAGTAAATAACACTTAACACAAACAAGTACAGGGCATTGTGAACAAAACTGTAATATTTAAAAAGTGAACTCCACTCAAACACTAATAAGCTGCGCGCAAACCGGGGCGGACCTCTCTGGGTTAATGGTTTATTTCTTATGTCACAAATAGCAGTCTTATTTATGCAGTCAGTGGCACAGCTCACACATGACTCACAGACTATCACAGAGGCTCTGCTGACTTTGATGATGCTGCTGGCACGGAAAGTAATTTGAGACAGGGGCACCACACACAGTCAGTCACAATGTGACCCAGTGACCCCACTGTCCCAAAACGAGCTGGTGGGCTATCACAACACATACCCACCAGCGCAACACCCATTGTACTCCAAGAGCTTCAGCCCCCTCCCCCCTCACTTCCCCCCACCCGCCCCTCTCGTCTGTGTGTGTCAGCCCGGGCTGAGACAGCTTCCCGAGGACACAAACAGCCGCCCCCGAGCACTTCACATGTCTTTAAAAGACTGTTTGCATGTGAATGAGGCTTCCCTGTTGTTTCACCCCTTCTAAGACCCCCGCAGCTCCACTCTGCCTATTGTATAAAGCTTCAGCCCTCCCCCCGAAATGTGGCTCTAGTTGAGCCTCTGATTCCCACTCCCTCCCTGCCTATTACTGGCTAGCATGCAATTTCCCTCATCGTGCGCGCGGCGCCCCTGGCACCTCATTACGGTGCACCGGGGTGCCGCGGCGCACAGTTTGGGAACCACTGCCTTAGGGTAATTAACGGCTACCCTTTGGGTGGGTCCTTAGATTCATTGTGGTAAAAGACTCAACCCTGAAACTATATCACCTTTCAATTGTCTGGCCACTTAGACTTCATTGAACTTCGACTGGAACAGAGACTACATCGAGAAAGACTCCTGCTGCTACTGGACTCCCTGTTCTCTAAGACTTCTTCGTTGTCTGTGCTTCATCCAGGTTTTTCAACAAACCTGTCGGCATCTAGGATGCCCGAAGAAATCTCCCTTGGATTGAAGGAGTCACTCCCCTGCATCTGCATGTACTGCAATTAAGCTGACCTGTCTGCTGCTCCTGTTGTTCTTCAGACTTCCTGCAGCTCAGCAATACAGGTGGTGGTTCTGCAACTCCCTCGAGGCCTGACCTGTCCTCCCTATAATTTTGGGGCCAGTATCCCTGGTCTGAACCTCTGGGACGAACACCTATGCACCGGTCAACTTGCCTTTTCCAAGGCTTGTTGGTTCTGCGCTCCAGAGATCTTCAGGCTACAAGACTCTCCAGCATCTCACTTCCTGAAGATCAATGTCCTTACCACAGTCCGTGTATCGTGGGCCTCTATCTTTGGTGAGCTGACTAAGATCCTCTTGTGACTCCTGTACCTTCGGCCTGTCGGTCCTTCTGAGGGTCTTCTTTCCTTTCAGTGGGCTCCCCTGCTTTCCCCGAGGCTGCTCAGACTCTCATGCTGTTTGCATGTCCTTTGGATTTGCTGGTCCCAACATTGCTCCTTTTTCTTCTTCCACGCCAGTTGCGGCTACCAAGGCTTGTCGGTGCTCACTGCGGACACCGACCCCCCTAGTCATTTCCATCTGACGTGGGACAGCTTATGCGCGGCTCCTGGTTAATCTCAGCTTTGTCTGGTCCTCACAGCTCTAGTGATGAGGTCACCGCAGACTCATCTGAACCTTCTAGCATCGGTGGACATTGTGTTTCTGTGCCTCCTGGTCACCTCATAGTGGTATAGACTCTGTCCCCTCTGCTTGCAGGTTCTTTACTTCCAGAATCCACTCTTGGATTGCACTAGACTTCTTCGCAGTCTTCTTCAGAGGCATCTTCTTTGAAGTCTCCCGCTGCTGTCTATGGTAGGTTACGACATCACTTCAGCCCTTTGAACCCAGCTTCCCTGGAGGAGGTATCCTGGTTCTTAGGGCATTCACGGGTGGGGTGGCTCTCCAACCTTACTATCTTCCAAAGGGTTTCTTCAAGGTCCTATGGGGAGAGTCCTTCTTCTTTAAAATTCCAACTGTGACTTCTCCATTGAGGTCCATTGGGCATGCTGCTATTTTTCCACTCTGCACACAGCCTCCGTGGGGTTCTTAGGCACTTACCTTGGGTGGTTCCTCATTTTCCCGGCACCTCTAGGTCTTCTAGTCCAAGTCCTATTCTCCTTGGCAGTTCACATTCCAGTTTATTAGTATATGGTTTGGTCTCCAACTGGAGACCATTGTATTTTGTGATACTTACCTGATGCTTTCTAAGCATTATTGTGTATTGCGTTGCTATCTCTGGGTAGGAGAAATACCAATATGTTAGTGATAGTGTGGATAATAAATAGGGCCTAGTTTTATAAACACTGTATGGTTTCTTTTCATTTTACCTACACTACAGATTAAAATTGGTAAAATAAGCTGTTTTACTCTCGTTCAACGTAAGCCTGAAGGTTGCTGTCCACAGCTACTACTTTGAGAGCATTATGGTCACTAAATTCACCATAGGGTTTGTCTGGATTAGTGCAAGGTGTATCACTTAAATAAGTGTGCTCCATATACTAAGCCAGCCTTCTACAGCTACTCAAAGAGTTATAAACTATAATCTTGTCAGCCTATAATAGCAACCTATGCCACGAATCACAGGCACATAACAACAGACTTGCCTACTGAATCAGCAATATCCTCATGTTATTGTGTTGGGGGCATGAATGTTTTTAAGTGGAAGCTTGGAAAAGATCACTTATAATAAATGCCACTGAATGTAGTGCTACAATCTAATGTTCTATAGTGAAACACCTCCTCAAAAATATCCTTTTAAATATTTTGACATCATTATATGTTTGCATGGCATTTGTTGTACCATTTACCTTGGAATTATGTTCAGCTCATATTAGGGTTCTTAAAGCCAAGGTTGACCTTTGGTTTGCCTCTAGCTCAGCTCTCTCTGTTAATTTTCTGGCTCGCCCACCTCTATTCTATACATTATCAGCACACAGAAAACAAACACTCATAGAAGACGTACAAACCATATCACAGTCAGTTTGCTATCAAAGGTTCCAGGTTTGCAGAATTTCCAGAAGTTCAAAGAAACACTCTGTCTGGCAAAGTAAATTTACTTGCCACTTGGGTAGAGGAAAGAAGTTAAAGACTGCAACCTTCTGATAGCAATAATTGCCCCTGTGAGTGGTTGAGACCACTATTTAACACTCATGTGACTTGTTTTATTGTTAGCAGAGAGGCAAAGAACATTGTCGGAAAAAATTGACAAGATAAAGCATATCTACTCTGTTCTAAGATGTTGCCCTGGGTCCTCCTTTTATACAGTGTTACGTGCTTTCTGTATTGAGATTAAGCCTGGACGAAGTGGAACTCCACAAAGTAACACAAAAACTCTGCTAAGCTACACAGAGTTCTACAGTGGTGGAGTGGGTTACCTCGCGCAGTTGGCACTGATTTTGCACGGGGGTAGTTAGACATGGAGACTATAGATGTCTGTATTTGAGTTGAATACCCATTAGGGAAGAGGAACTGGTTTTAGCTTCAAGTGCTATCAAGTCATGGACCATGTTCCCATCTGCAAAATAGAGTTCGATGGAATCTAGCTGAGAATTAGGGCTAGTTATCCTTTTTTGCGACTCTGATGTTATCCCTTATAACTGAGCGACAGCCCCTCACATGTCGAATCCAGGGAATAGCCTTGTTAATCAGAGAGTCCTTGCTGTCATATTTAGTAGGAGAAGTGGCTCTAGGAACATTTATCATAAAAATAGACTTAGGAGGTAGCTGAGTCTCCCCATACAGTTGATTGTGGGGAATCGGTGGGGTAGGTAAGGTAGAAGGTTGGGGGAAATTTGTGGCACATACACCGACCAAGCTGCTTATAGTGTTGATTTACAACTTGCCACCCTCCTTTTTTGCATACTCCTCATGCTGGTGTCCGATAAAAGAGGGCATTCCCTTGAAGCCGTATTAGGGGGCTGCTGGCAGAGTAGAGGGGTGGGAGTCGTTGGGCGTGTAGCGACTCTTGGCTGATTAGGTTGATTAGGATACTTTCCAGCTACCATTTTGGGGAACTGAGCTGGTGAGGCTCCTCCAGCTGATAGAGATTTGACCTGCTCAGTTAGGTTGAGAACAACCAGTTTTAATAGGATTACCTCCTTCTTAAGGTCGTTCATGGTCCTAAGTATTTCAGTTTCATTCGTCAGGGCCCGATTCACAGAACTAACTTAAGACAAAATCCTAAACTTACCACCATTTTGGTATTCACAGAAGGCACTTATTCATTTTGACATTCACAGAAGGCACTTACTCATTTCAGTACTCCTAAATGCCTTCTGTGAATACCGAAAGTTTTAAAATTTGGATTTTTCTCAGTTTAGGAGTAGTAAAGTTAGGAAAAATCCTAATTTTAAGACTTTCGGTATTCCCAGAAGGCATTTAGGAGTCCTAAAATTAGGAGTCCTAACTTTACTACTCCTAAACTGAGAAAAATCCTAATTTTAAGACTTTGGGTATTCACAGAAGGCATTTAGGAATCCTAAAGTTAGGACTCCTAACTTCTGTGAATACCGAAATGAGTAAGTGCCTTCCGTGAATACCAAAATGATTAAGTGCCTTTTGTGAATACCAAAATGGTAGTAAGTTTAGGATTTTTTATTAAGTAAGTTCTGTGAATCGGGCCCTCAGTGTCCCCCCTAGAGGACTCTCAGCCCCAGTTACACCTCCTGCCACTTCCCCCTCCCCTTCCTTTTAGTTCTACCTGAACCTCCACAGAGTCATCCTCTTTCTGCCCCTTCCCCACTCCTCCCTCCTGGACACAGCTCAAATTCTGGAGTGATAGCAATCTATTGGATAGAGCGAAGACATGGTCTGGAATGACAGTGACAGGAGGGTCCTAGTCTATTACCCTAGTAGGCCCCAAGCTGGTACTATGCTCAGTTTGATCAAAAAGGGGGGCGGTGATGGAAGTCTATCAAGGGTCTGAGTGATGCCACACGAGCTACGTGTTACAGGTTTATAAAACATCTGAGGGATACTTTTTGCATGTTAGCCTTAGCAGTAAGTGTGGGGTTGGGCAACTTGGTGGGCATAGGGGATTTTGGCGCAACTGGAAAATCCGATGGTACAAGAATTTCTTCACATTCAATGAAGAGTTCGTCAACACGATCTAAAACACAGACTTACGGCCCTGCTTGGCCTTGGTAGTTTTTAGCTGAACCCACATGCTCCCATTTCCACCCCCAAGTACATTGGACTTTCTTTTTCCCATTGCTACCCTTGAAGTTACTGGGGTACTAGAGTGCGACCAGCGAAAAACAACAAGTCTGAACCTGGTCAACACCCAGATTGTGGATAGTTCACAGTTGCGAACTCGCAGCAACTAGCCTCACCCAGCGGTGAGTTACAATACAGAATCAGCTAAATAATCACACAGCCAGCCACAGGATTATTAACCCAGAAATAAACAATCAAAAGTCTTATGCAGTATCAGGATTCCCAAGCCAAGGTCAGCGAAAGAATGAATAATGATTTGCGCAGCAAGGTTACAAGTCCAATTAAAAACAGAAGGTTCCAGTAACTTGTGTGGCAATGTTAAATCCATGAGGCCTAGCACCGTTAGAAACAGACGTAAAGGGGGTGGCCCTGCCCTTCCTCTTACTGGCGCTGACGGGCCAGTCCTTTGCCCAGGCGTAGCCCGGGGACGCCCACACGTGTCCCGCAATGCGGGGGCCTGGCCTCTGGACTTAAGCGCCTCCGGGCGCAGGAAGAATGCGGCAGCAGCCGCGAAGACTGCTGGGGCTTGTAGGCCTCACCCGAATGACAGCTGCTCTCTCCTTGCTGTGAGATGCTGGAAACGTCCTCCACTGGCATTGACCTTGCCATAGGCAGCAGTACCTCTGCATTGCAGCCTTCTCACTAATGTCTTAGAGATGGCCCCTGAAAAACGACCAGCCCGACTGTGCTTCCGGAATGTCTTTGTGCCATTTGCCCCAACCAGATGGGTTTCAGGACCATGGGTAGAGAGCTTCCGCTCTCTGGGTCCAAAACAAAGCCCATCCTGGGCAGAGATGTCATGCCTCCTCCCCCAGGATGGCTGGGCCCACGAAGGGGAAGCTTCATATGCCTGCCACCTTTGTGAGCTGTCCCTGCCTTTTGCTGCCTCCAGCAATAGTCTTCCACCGGTTCTGCACCCCTTTGTTGGGAGAATCAGTGGGAAAACCATGCTAGGAGGAGAGGTGTGCCTACCTTTGCCAACTCCACCCCTCAGGTGGGGACGCGAGATGAAGCACACATCTCCATCCCCTCCATCTTGAAAATGAGGGGACCTAACCAATAAGGAAGAGGCTCATGCCCCCCTCTCATTGGAGAGGGGTATATTAGGCTGGTGTACCCACCCCAAGGAAGGGACCCATTGGTCGTGACTTGTACACCTTTTTAAATGCTCCTGAATCTAGTATTTATGGGCAATCCCAAAACCTTGCCTCCTCAGATACAAGGAAGAAAAAAGAAAGACCGAAGATCTGTGCTGACCCAGGAAGAATAACATACCTACTTCTTTGACCCCAGCTCTACCTGCCTGTCCCAACACTAAACTGCCTACAGTGAAGAAACGGGCAAGCCCAGAAACCCCCCGAAGCCTGGAGGACGTGCCCTGCACTCACCTTACAGACTGTCTCCCATGAGCACTGGATTTGCTCAAGAAAGATTCCAAGACTAGAATCCTGAATCAGGTGACTGTGTGATTCTGCACCACTCTGCTCTCGATGCTCAGGGCCCAGTTCGAGTGGCCTAAAACCACAAGGAGATCTCCCCAGCGACCCTGACCTGGGGTCCGGTGATCCCTGACCTCCCTCAAGCTTCAGGACGCAACCTCAACCCGAAGGGTCAACCAAACCGCAACCAGAGCTGGTAAGAAAACCTGACGCCAGAAGATACCCCTGCACCCGACGCCCCACAGCCTTGGGTGGCCCAACTGATGGTGTCCAGGCATGCCTCAAGATCGCAACTTACCTCTCCAGCCGGATGTCGCCTTCAGGAAGTCCCCCTGCCCAAACCTGAAGCATCTTCCCTGAACTGAAGATATCCATTGAAAAGCACAGGATCGCCAATGTCTTTTTGGCACCAGTGCCACTGGTGGTGCAGCTCCTGTGCTGGTCGTTGACCCCTGATGTGCTGATCTTAACCCCTAGGAGATTTGTTCCCATACCCGAGTGGCCTGCTCATCAGCAGTCCCTAACCGAAGGCCCCCTTAACCCCGTTGGCTAACATTGGGCCCCTGCACTCTGCACCCGGTGCCCCAGTGCCGCTGGTGGTGCAACACGAGTGGTCATCTAGACCTTGGGGAGCCTCGGTCCTAAACCCCAAAACTCCCACTCGTAAATCGTGTACTTACCTGAGAAACCACTACCACTTTTTTTACCCTAGGGAGCCATGTTAAGAGATTTTGAGCCTAAAATATTGTGTTGAACTAAACTGCAAAGCATAAAAAGTCTTACTTACCCTGTATTGTAATAATCCTATGTGTGGTATCTATGCATACCACCCCAGTACTCAAAGTAGTCCAAAAGTGAGTAAAACGTATTCTGAAAGTAATTACTTTGTAATTCAAACTGCATCTTAAAGTGATACAAACCAGTAACAACTACAAATCCATCCTCAATTGCATTTCTATGTAAATTGAAAGTATATCTTACCTACCTGTATCAAGTCCTGCTTGGTTCTAGAAATAAAATATCATAATTCCATTTGAGACTTACCCAGTTGGTCTGGACTCTGTCTCGGAGTGTGTGCCGGCAATCTTGATTGAGTGAACACAATACCTGCTTAACACACCCTCTGGATATGCCTAACTGCTCGCCCACACTACCACAAAGAGAGCTGTTAGTACTTACCTAATTTAGACTCTTCTATACCTCTGGGGACTCCCCGGACTCCATGCACACAATACCTTACTTTGGTATAGTATAGACTGAGCCAGCTTCCTACATAGGTTGATCAGCGGTGGGAAGTAAAGGTTTGCGGGCAGGCCAAACTCCGGAAGAAATGTGTAAAGCATCTGCGCAGCACGCACAGGCGACACACACGGCACTACAAAAAGAGACTCCACACCAGGTTAGGTGAAAAACAGTATGTGTGTTGTAAAATAAACACATCAGAAGGAAATCACAGGTGCAGATAAACTGTGCCAGCCGGCACTAGGTAATGATTTACACGGGGACTGTTTACAGGGCAGCGCCAATCGGGCCACTGCCAGAACTATCGCTCGTACAGTTAGGGTAAATGGAAGGGTAAAGGTAAAGTCCATCACTAAATGTATAACAGCCAGGGCCTTCTGGCTAGGTCATGACTTGGGCGACTTTGCTAAAAGTATCAGGCCTAAACATAAGGCATCCTCATTAGCATGAAGCATAAACAATGGGCCTAGAATAACACGCCAGATCAGCATATAAACACATCCTGCGCAAGCCTGGAAGGAAAACATTAGGCACATGACCATGGAGGCATACACATATTTGCATAAACCATGGTAACCTCACATTCTCCAGTATTACATCTTTCATAGATTCACATGCTTGTATCTTCCCCGTCGTCATGGTGGGAGTCTCACGGTAACAGAATGACCAAGCAGTATCATAGAGAAGAAAAACTGCATAGAAAATCCCCATAGGGGCTGTATTATTTGGTAACCAGACCATATCTTTGTTTGGACCAAAAGCCAGCCAATCAGCATTGCTGCCCTGCCCTCACACTCCCCAGCAGAAGCTTCCTGCCTCAGATTTCCAACCGCCTTCGTGTGATAAGGAGTCTCCCTGAGCTCTGCTCAGTTTTCTTTCTGTTCCTGAGTGAACTTTTGACCTTTTGGAATCTTGTTTCCTGTCTACTACATTAAGGTACAGTGTGTACTTATTTCTCTTATAATGGCTGACGGCTCTAAAAAGAGGCTGTTCAGGCCATGCAGGTCCTGTGGGAAGGCCAGACTGTTCTCTGAGGACCCACATGAGGACTGCCTTTACTGTCTCTACCCTAAACACCTGGTGAAAGACTGTAAGTTTTGTAGAAAATTTTCTGACAAAACTAAAAGAGACAGAGAGGCTAGACTACTGTTATGGCTTCAGAAGAAGAAGGCCACATCAGGCTCAGATTCTGAGGAGGGATCTTCTCATTCAACTCCCAAGAAAAGAAAGGCTTCTGTTTCTGTGGAGAGAGTGGAGTCTAAAAAGAGTAAAACTAAGGAGAAATCAACCTCATCTCTTCCTATTACTCCTGTGGTGAAACAGTCCAGTCTTAAGGAACCTGGGTCTGCACCCTCTACCAGCTCGCTGGCTTCTGCTCCAAGGTCTGTGGTGAAGACTTCGGCTCCGTCAACGACGACTTCGTCGACGACTGTGGCTTCGTCGACGATAAGGTCTAAAGCTACGTCGACGACTGCGACGTCTACGATTACAACATCGACGAGTAAAATCTCAATGTCGACGAACAGGCCGTCGACGACGACCACGACGACTCCGTCGACGACAGGTTCGACGTCGAAGATGTCTACGGGGGCCCCGTCGACGAAGGTCCCGTCGACGAAGGTCCCGTCGACGAAGATCCCGTCGACGATGGTTCCGTCGACGATGGTTCCGTCGACGAAGGTCCCGTCGACGAAGGTCCCGTCGACGATGGTTCCGACGACGATGGTTCCGTCGACGAAAGTCCCGCCGACGATGGTTCCGTCGACGAAAGGCCCGTCGACGACGGTTCCGTCGACGAAAATCGTGCTTTCATCCGCAAAAGCATTCAAATCACCGCAGTCGAAGACCATGATCTCGATCCGGTCTTTTCAGTCTACAAGGGGTTCATCTACCATCAGTGAAGCTGCAGAGTTCACCTCATGGACAAAGATTTCACCTTTGCCGCCGTCCTCATTGCTAGAGCAGGACTCAGATGGCGAGGAGTCCTCCGGTGCCGCCTACAGTCCTTCTCAGCTGCAGATAAAGAGCCAAGACACGGATGAAGAGGAGGTTTATTCCTTCAAGGACAGACCACAATCTTCCAGATATGAGTCATTTCAGGAATCTGGTGATTATGATGAAGAAGAGGAGGAGCAGCATGAGGACTCGAGGGAGGAAGATCATCAGGAGACGATGTCTATACCCCTCAACCTTGTCTCTGATCTTAGGTTGATGTTGAATGACTACTACCGTCGCTTCCCAGAGGCGAATTCCTCGCAACCAGCTAGGCAGACGCCTTCCTCTCAGACTCCTGCAGCACCTGCTCACCAAGAACAGGGGGTGAGATCGCCGCAGGTTGTTACTATAAGGGACGACCTTACGGAATCCGACGAGGATGAGCAGCCTGAAGAAAGAGAACTCGTTCAGGATGCTTCAGGACAGGAATGGGACGAATACATTTTACCATCGACTGCATCGCCTGAACCACTCAAATCTACCTCCCCTCCTCAAGATATCGGAGGTTTTCATGATCTCATGGAAAGGGCGGCCAAAAGATTCAATCTGGATGTTGAGGTACAACAAACGGATTGTTTCTTGTATGACTTCAAAGATGAAAACAAGAGGTCGCTTCGCTCTATTCCAATTATCCCTCACATCTGGGAGGAGGGACTGAAGATCTTGAAAACACCTGCGTCTATAGCGGTTTCAGTTCCCCGCATTGACAAGAAATACAGAGCCCCAGAGTCCACAAAAGCCTGCCTCATTGGGCACCCCAGGCCTGAATCAGTTGTGACGCAGGCGGCACAAAGAAATTCTAAGAACCCGGTGGCTACTTCCCTAGTGCCACCTGACAAGGAGGGAAGGAGAATGGATGGAGCAGGTAAGAGGTTTGCAGTCATGGCTGCCTCTACCATTAAAGCGGCAAATGCTATGGCACTGCTTGGACGATACAACAGGCAAATGTGGTCTGATATTGCACCCATACTTTCTGCTCTCCCAGAGGACAAAAAGGAGGAAGCGGCAGCCATACTTAAGGAAGGCTCTAAATCTGCTGCCGAATCTATCGACATCGCCATGGACATTTCGTCCATGGCCTTCAGGCAGATGGCTGGAGCGGTTTCGCTTCGCAGACAGGGCTGGCTCAAGGCGACGTCTTTTCGTCCAGAGGTACAGGCGAAAATCGTTGATATGCCTTTTGACGGTGAAAACTTATTTGGAAAGCATATCGATGAGGCGTTGCAAGGCATAAAGTCGGACACGGATACAGCTCGAGCGCTGGGATCGCTTCAGCAAGGAAGGTTTCAGTCCTTTCGGAAGAGAGGTTCAAGAGGTCAATTTAATCAAAGATCCTCTTTTCAATCCAACCGATATCAGCCGTACAATCAGCAGGGATATCGACAGTATAACACTAACAACCAATTCAGGTCCTCCAACTCCTCTTACCAACAACAGTCCAGAGGCAAATCTAACGCCAGGGGGAAACCTCAGCAGTCTAATAGACGTCAATGATTTCAGGCCGGCGCTCCCCACACAACGGATCCACGACAAAGACCACTATCTGTCTCAATTTTACAACAACTGGATGTCCATTACATCGGACAAATGGGTTTTAGATGTCATAAGCAGGGGCCACATCCTGGAATTTGTGGAGATACCTCCGGATCAACCCCCAGTACTCAGGCTCAACAAACATCGCCAGGAAATGCAGAAGGAAGTTCTCTCGCTTCTGCAAAAGGGAGCCATAGAGGAAGTGCCGCAACATCTCAGAGGGAGAGGCTTTTACTCGCATTTCTTCCTCATCAAAAAGAAACAAACCCGGAAATGGAGGCAGGTATTGGACTTAAGGGATCTAAATCGATACATAAAAAAGATACCCTTCAGAATGTTATCGTTACAAGAAATTCTTCTACTGATAAAAGAAAACGACTACATGGCCTCCTTAGATCTCATGGATGCGTACTTCCATATTCCAATTCTTCGGAAGCACAGGAAGTATCTCAGATTTGTTGTGGAGAGTCGCCACTTCCAGTTCAAGGTCCTGCCATTCGGACTCAAGTCAGCCCCGAGGGTATTCACCAAATGCATGGCCCCGGTGGCAGCCCATTTACGACTGCAAGGGCATTACATTTACCCATATCTGGACGACTGGCTGGTGACAGGTCCATCCTTCAGGGAGGCAGCAACATCTCTTCAGAGCTGCATCCGGCTGTTTCAGCGATTGGGCCTGAAGACCAACTTAGAGAAATCCTCGCTGACTCCGGCCAAGGGCATCCAGTTCCTGGGGGCATGGATATGCACCAGTGCAGGGAAAGCCTACCCTTCCGAAGAACGAATGGGAAAGATCATGAGGCTAACGGCAGCTCTTCAAGCAAAAAGGTCCACTTCCGTGAGGATATACAAATCCATGTTGGGGATGATGTGATCCTGCATCCCTCTGGTGCCAAACTGTCGGCTTCGAATGAGGCCTTTGCAGGAACAACTGGACGAGCAGTGGGCCCAGGCCAAAGGTACCTTCGAGGATCGCATTACCATCACGAGCCATATGAAGGTGGCAATGTCATGGTGGAAGATTCGAAAGAACTTGGATCAAGGCTTGAGCTTCATTCCTCTAGATCACGACTTCGTGATGACAACGGACGCTTCGCTGAAAGGATGGGGTGCGCATCTTCAGGAGCTGGAAATTCAGGGCCTTTGGTCAGACTGGGAAGCTCAGCTTCACATAAACATGTTGGAGCTCAAAGCGGTGTTCCTAGGTCTTCAAGCATTTCTTCCCAGAATACGCCAATCGTCAGTACTGATCCAAACGGAGAGCACCACTACCATGTTTTACCTACTAAAGCAGGGCGGTACGAGATCCAAACAACTGTCGACATTGGCGCAAAGAATCTGGAAATGGCTCATAACCAATGGAATTTCAATTCAGGTTCAGCATATTCAGGGAGTCCTCAACACACGGGCGGACGCCCTGAGCCGTACTACCAAGGCGATGCACGAGTGGGAACTACACCACACTCAGGTTCGCCTCTTGTTTCAAAGGTGGGGCACTCCCACATTAGATTTGTTCGCAACGCAAAACAACTCAAAGTGCGTTCAATTCGCGTCCAGATACCATCAACAGGGCTCCAAGGGAAATGCATTCCTCATGGATTGGACAGGAAGGTTTGCATACGCGTTCCCTCCCTTCCCGTTGATACCGCGAGTACTGCGCAAAATGAGATTGGAACCGTGCCGGATCATACTGATAGCACCAGCCTGGCCGAGACAGGCGTGGTTTCCAGACCTACTTCTTTTGTCGAGGGGCGAGAAAATCCAGCTCCCGACATTTCAAGACCTCATCTCCATGCAAGAAGGGCAAATTCTGCATCCGAATCTACAATCTCTAAAATTGTCAGCATGGAACCTCACGAGCGGGAGTTTCAAAATCTAGACATTTCACAAGAATGCAGACATGTTCTCTCACAGGCTAGAGCTGTATCAACAAACAAAACATATGCAGCGAAATGGACACGTTTCTGCCATTGGTGCAGCAGACAAAACTTGCATCCGTTTGAAGTACCACCTGAAGGTATCCTCCCTTACCTGCTGTCACTATCTAAGGCAGGTCTGTCGCATGCCTCGGTCAAGGTACACTTGGCAGCAATATCGCGCTTCAGGCGGAAGCCAAATGAACCATCTCTCTGGTCCTCCAGGATAATAAAGGAGTTTATCAAGGGACTTTTTAGGGTTTATCCACCCATCCAACGCCCTCCTGTGCCGTGGCACCTCAACACAGTACTATCACAGCTTATGAGGCCTCCTTTCGAGCCTATTCACAAGTCAGATTTGCAGTTCCTGTCATGGAAAACGGCCCTCCTTCTCGCCTTAACATCAGCAAGGAGGGTTAGTGAAATCCAGGCCTTTTCAGTGGAGGAACCCTTCTTACAATTTCGTCAAGACAGGGTTATCCTAAGGACAAATCCTACCTTTATTCCCAAGGTGGCAACATCTTTTCACCTCAATGAACCCATTATTTTGCCTACTTTTTTCAGCAATCCTTCATCGGAGGCAGAAAGAGCCTTACATTCTTTAGACATTTCCAGATGCCTAAAGTTCTACATTGAAAGGACAAAAACGTTCCGCAAGTCCAAGCAATTGTTCATTGCTTTTGAAGGGCAAAGGAAGGGTCTTCCTTTGTCAAGACTGAGTATTGCCAGATGGATCTCCGCAGCTATCCTGAAATGTCATGAAAAAGCGGGGAAGCCGCTAGATTCTAAGGTACATGCACATTCCACAAGGAAGATGGCAACTTCGATGGCCTTGTTTGCAGGAGTGGCGCTGCCTGACATCTGCAGAGCAGCAACGTGGAAGAGCGTGCACTCATTTACGAGACACTACTGTCTGGACACTGCGTGGAAAGAGGACACGGCAGTGGGACAAGCTGTTCTGAAACGTCTTTTTCAGTAAGGTATGACATAATGGCATGTTTTGTTGTCTATGCAATACTTTGATTTATGTGTCAACATGCATTTATCGTATTTCTTATATTATGATGTGTATTGTTATACCTTTGTCTTACGGCAGAGCTTCCTTTTTTAGTTCTGTCCTGGAAACGCTACTAATTTGGTGAGCACTGCTTACTACTCTGATACAAGCATGTGAATCTATGAAAGATGTAATACTGGAGAAGGAATTAGTTACTTACCTGTACACTATAGTTCTCCAGTATTATCTTTCATAGATTCACATGCGCCCGCCCGCCTCCCCGTTTCTCAGGCAGATCCTGTTTCTCGGTATTTATCCATGTCTCTCACTCGGGGACGGAAATCTGAGGCAGGAAGCTTCTGCTGGGGAGTGTGAGGGCAGGGCAGCAATGCTGATTGGCTGGCTTTTGGTCCAAACAAAGATATGGTCTGGTTACCAAATAATACAGCCCCTATGGGGATTTTCTATGCAGTTTTTCTTCTCTATGATACTGCTTGGTCATTCTGTTACCGTGAGACTCCCACCATGACGACGGGGAAGATACAAGCATGTGAATCTATGAAAGATAATACTGGAGAACTATAGTGTACAGGTAAGTAACTAATTCCTTAAACGTGCACATTAACATTGGCATCATCAGAAGCAAAAAAGCAGTAACATATGAGAGCAGGCGTAATCTAAAGCATCCTATTAGGCATCTCATTCGCATAACCAACCTTCACAGTGGGCATAATCCTCAAACATCATGGTAATACCATTAGGCGAAAGTTGCATGAGGCATCTCAATATGCATAAATAACATGAATAACCCATGAGTCAGGAAAGTTTTAAGGGAAAAACATTAGGCATCCACCTGTGGGCGTAAACATAGTAGGCATGAAGCATTAGGCATAAAATCAGAGCATCCTCACAGTAGCCTAAACCTGCGCCCGGGGCCTCTCATTAGCAAGGAAACTTTAGGCGGGAAAACATCATTGCATGACAATAGTATGAGGCATCATCAGTAGCATACAGGCCACAATAGGCCTGCCAATTATACTCTGCACCAATCCTAAGGTATAAACATATTATCATGTGGCACCTCTTTCGCACGAACACAATAGGCCTAAAATCAGAACTGAAAACCTGAGGGAAAAGCATTAGGTATCATCCTAGGTACAAATGCATTATGCAACAATATTATGCAATAAATCATATGGGGCAATAGGCCTCGCCAGCATAAACACAGTTCGCCCCAATCTGGGGCACAACACTCTGAAACTGACCTTCCTGTGGAGTAGCAGCCGAGGTAGGTCTAAGGGACTGGTTCCAAATGGACTCAGCGACGCTACTATTGAGTGTCTTTTTGAACCGCTGCACCAGATGAGGCAACACCTTACAGTGCTTTAGGTGATCTGTTGACACTAGGAGAATTCCCCTAGCTGATTGGTAGTGGCACAGTATAGTTTCCACTTTTTATGTAGAGATATTTCTTTCACAACTTGTTCCACACACGGTCCTGAAGAATCGCCACTGATCTTTTTAGACAATCACAAGGCGAGAAACATGTCAACCATCTGAGTTGAGTATGTACTCTGTTGCATAGTTAACAGAACACATTACCCCTCCCACAGTTTTTACTTTAGGTAGGGTACCCATTAGAATAAAGTTTTCACCAGTGGAATCCCTGACCTATTTTAAAATCACAGCACATTCATCTACATCTAACTAGGCCCTCACCCCCACTGCACTCTTACGGCAAGGAACAAAAGAACTCCGATAAAGAGCCCCTTTAAGGGTGCCCGTTGGGCATTGCAGCGCCGGCCCAACGAGGAGCAGGCTCATATGATGAAGCATGACACCTAGCTTGCTGGGTGTGTGAGAGAGCCCTAGTTCCGAGTGGGGGAATTCCCCTCCTCCTCTTCTTTAATTTGACCCCTGTTTTTCTTCCCCTTCACTTGACCAGACAATCCAGTCTTGGATCATTGTGGTGTATATTATTTCACCTAGGAACTGCGTACATCTCTTTGTCTCACTCTCTCCGAGGCTCAAATGCCCTATGTCCCGCAAAGTCGGGGCTGGCTGCAAAAACAGCAAAAGCAAAGTGCGCAAAGCACTGGGCCAGGGCAGGAGTGTCTCTCACTCCTCTCTCTCTGCTCCTGAGCAGTACAATGCCCCACAATACGTTGCAGCTGCCTACTGTCAACCACCAGGCATGGGGGAATCCCACATGCCGGGATCCCCTCGTAGCGCTTTAGAATCCCGTCGCTGCACACGTCCGCTCCTCTTCTCCTGGGCACAGTTGTAGCGCCTTGACAGCAAGCAGAGCCCAGTCAATACGAATAAGGCACTCTGGCAGCACCACAATGCAGCACACATGCAGGGGAATTGAAATATAGCGCTTTGACAGCGCTGCAGGCATCAGCTCCTCTTCCCCTGGCACCTTGAATATAGCGCTTGCGAGGCACTCGGTCCCACTAGAAGCCTCAGAGACAGAAGATCGCATACCTCTTCTGGTAATCAGAAAAACAATGCCACCAGGTGCTAGAGTGCAGGCAGAGCAGCACAGTCACTTAAAATATAGCACTCACCAGGCGCTAGGTGACTCACAGTTCCAGGGTCCCACCCGTGGGAGTAGCGCCCACGCTCCTCACCTCCTTGGATTGGCGGCAGACAAAGTATAGCGCTCTCGAGGCGCTAGGGCAGCAGAGCAGGCAGGTAAGGCTGGGCAAGATCAGCAGACAGTGGGCACTCATCAGTACAGGACAGCAGCTCCTAGAAGCAGTTATCCCCCATAAAGTGGCACTCCTCCTGACACAGCAGTCTTCTCTCCAGCAAAGGCTCTCACTGGCCCTGTGGACAGCAGAGGGGTACAGATGGGCTCTGGGGCCAGCACACAGGCCCTTGCAGCGGTACCTCCTGGCAGAGTGTCCCCTCTCAATCAAGTCCACGCTCTGACTGAGCACATGGCATCTCTACTGCTCTACATATACACCCCTCCTCCCACCTACCAGAAAGGGCTGGAAGCTTCTAGCAGGTCCCTGGCAGTTCCAGCCTCACTGTCACTGGGGGAAGTGTAGAGCACCTTGTCACTTCAAACACTAGACCGCCAACCCACCTTAGTCAGGCGGCACAAGCAGACAGAAATGGTGTCCATTTTAAAAGTGACATTTTACAAAGGTGCATTTCTACAATGGTGAAAATGACTCTGTGCACTCCATTACGCAGCATGTATCACTGCATCTCGTACCACACATTGCCTATACATTCCTCTACCATGGGGGAGATATCCTCTAATGGGGGGAGAAAAAGCGAAGAAATTCAGGAGAAAGGGCCAAGTCCAACAAGTACAATTACTTTTTTGAACTGATTATTGTTCCAAAGGTCTACACAGTCTTGGTAGGGCCTTGTGTTAAGTCCCTCAAGCCTTTTTTAATAAAAAGTAAAAAACACTGAAGTTAGGGGAAAGTATCTAGAAGTGTTAGTGTAGGTCTTCCAAAAAGAACTCCACTTTAGAAATATAATGAGTAATCCAGGGAATATGTCTGAGGAGCTTGACCTCACCCCTTAATCCAACCTACAGGTTAGAGAGTTAAGGCTTTTCTGTAAGGCTAAACAAATAAGAACTAGGTCCAACCCAACCAGGATACAGCTCCAGGAGTACCTGGCAGGGCATGCAAGAATTCACACCACAGAAGAAGGTGAAGACCTTCAAGAGAATGGAGAAAGTAGCAAGGATGATGACATTTTAGACCAACCACCTCAACTACTAAGGGAGGAAGGGAACTTTGTGTCTTACCCTTCACACCCAAGAGGTCCAGAGTCTGGCTCCTACAGAGGTAGGGCCAACTCCATACCAGACTTTGAGGACAACTTCACTGAGGAGGATCTCCTTTTAATAAGGATGCCCAAAAGACCTAGAGACGAGTATCCTAGCTCTAGAAAAATAGAGATCAGAGATGGGCATAGGACCAATCAATGGTGGCAGCAATATAAAAAAATCCAGAAAAGGAAGAATACTATGATCCTCAAATCCCCAAAGGGATTGTCCACAAATTTGAGTGTGGTGATTACATCACCAAGTGGTTCACAAGCCTTTGAGAGGGCTTATGAATCCAGAAAAAGTGTGGAAATCCTACTGGGGGGAACCTCTAAGGGACCTGTTCTCTGGGAAGTGCAGAGACAGACTTCTGACCCTTAGTGGGGCAGACGCAGAGTCCTGTGAACTCATGAAGGGCACCCTGATTGAGTCAGTCCTGGGTGAAATTTGGAGACTACTCAGTAAAGACACTAGGTGCCTGGTTGACTGGAAATAAAGTGCAGGATTATGAGGGCCTTTATAATTTGTGTATGAAGGAACACATTTTAAGTAACTGCATAATTGAAAAGTTGTGTCAGCATCTGGTAGACCTGGGCCCAATTTTTCTCCAAGAATCGCAAAAGAAGGTGGACCACTGGGTCAAGGCGACGGTAACCAAGACAACCACTGGGGGTGACCAAAAGAATGTGGTCACAGTGCCTCTCCAGGGGAAAGAGGGTGAGAAACCCAAAGATAAAATACAAGAGTCTTCTGAAGGCCCCCAAAATCCTGGTCAGAGGGTGGGCCCAAGAACTCTTCAAAGCCCACTAGTGTGTATAAGGGGAAAATGTTGATCCTGCAAAGGCCTGGTGTTTCCATTGTAACAAGAAGAAACACTGAACTGGAAACCAGCCACTAGTCCCCCACCAGTCTCTACTGGTATGGCAAATCTCCAGATGGGATCAATAGTTTGACCAGAGTAAATCAGGGTCAACACTGAGTCTGTCTTAGTCTCTGAAGGGGAGAGAGGGTTAGCCACTTTGGCTGTCTGGCCCCCTAATTTAAAGAAATACCTGCAGTATCCCTTAGTGAATGGGACTAAGATGGAAGTCGTAAGGGATGCAGGTGCCAGTGTCACTATGGTGAGAGAACCACTGGTTTCCACAGAGCAAAACCTAACTGGAAAAACCTATGAAGTTACCAATGCTGAGTTAGACTGGGGGAGTGGGGTAGCTGGCCTGAAACAGGTAAAAGTCTCTGCAAAGCTCACAGCCACCTGTCTGCTTGGAAATGATCTGGAAACCGAAAGAAAGACACATTCAGCCATGCTGCAAATTTCTGAGATAGCGTGTATAAAGACAAGAGCACAATGCCTAGCACAGGGTGAAAAAGTATGAGTGGAGCCTGAAATGATGGCCCAACCTCCCAAGAGGAAAGGTAGGAAGACTGGTGAAACAGCTTGAACACAGCAAAAAGATTAGGACCCCTCTCCTCAGGGAGAGGATTTGTCAGCCCCAGAGAGAACTGAGCCCATGGAGCTTGAACCTCACAAGGTAGAGCTCTTGGGACCTTGGAGACCCTCTAGGGAACAGGTGTGCTGTGGACAGCAGGTCTGCTTCACTCTTGAAGGCCTGAGGCCTCAAGCTGCTTGACAGGAGCAGTGAGGTGTCAGTGGCTCTCACAAGGTCTATTGAGAAGAAGGAATCTTGTACACTGAGGCCAGAGACCGCAAACCTGGTGCCATCAGGAGAGTGGTAGTGCCTCTGTTGTATAGGGAGCTTCTACTTACTCTAGCTTATAACATACACTGAGCTGGGCATCTGGGCTAGACCAAACCTTGGGAAAGATTTATCACCTACTCCTATTGACCCCAGATGTCCCAAAAAGTAAAGAAGTTTGTAAGCTCCTGTGCCACATTTCAAGCCAGTGGAAACAGGACAACCAAATGCCCCCCAATTTTCACTACCAGTGGATATAGTTGGTCCATTTGAACCTTCCACAGCTTCATGAAGCAAGTTTATACTAATTGTAATGGATCATGCTAATAGGTATCCTGAAGCCTCTCCCCTTAGGACTACTACAACCCCTGTTGTTCCTAAACCCTCATTGATGTCTTTACCAGGATAGGGTTCCCTAAAGAGGTAATATCAGATCGAGTTACCAACTTCATGTCTGCCTAGGTAACACACATGTGGGATCGAGTGTGAAAAGATCTACAAGTTCACAACACCTTACCATCCACAAACCAATCGCCTTGTTGAAAGATTTAACAAGACATTCAAAGGTATGATAATGGGACTCCCTGAAAAGCTCTAAAGAAGATCGGATGTTCTGTTACCCTGCCTGCTTTTTGCCTATAGAAAGGTGCCTCAGAAGGGAGTAGGGTTTTCACCCTTTGAACTTTTGTTTGGCCACCTTGTAAGGGGACCACTCTCTCTTGAGTGGGAAGGATGGGAGATAGTCCATCATTTACCAAAGCAGGATGTGGTGGTCTATGTACTAGGCCTTTGTTCCAGGATATCAGAGTACATACAAAGAGCATCCAAACATATTGAGGCCAGCCAGGAGCTCCAGAACCTCTGGTATGATCAAAAAGCTACACTGGTAGAATTCTAACCAGGGCAACAGGGGTGGGGTGGGAGCCAGTGGCACCAAGGGCCATTCAGGAGAAATGCAGTGGCCCTTACCCTATCCTAGAGAAAAAGAGTGAGGTCGCCTACTTGGTAGACTTGGGTACTAGCAGGTACCTCAAAGGGTGATAAATGTGAACTGCCTCAAGCTCTATTGTGGAAGGGCTGATGTAACCATGCTCATGGTTACTGAAAAGGATCAGGAGGCAGTGAGTGTACCTCTCCCTGATCTACTGTCCTACAGCCCCCAATATGGGTCTGTAGATGGAGTTGTCTACCCTCTCTGCCCAACAGAAGGCGGGTTGTAGATAGGTTCTTCAACAGTATGCACAGCTCTTTTCCTTGACCGCTGGTCAGCCACCCTGGTGTCCTCCTGATGTGGAGACTGAAGACAGCTTACCTGTCAAAACAAACATCTATTGCCAGTCTGACCAAGTCAAGGAAAGCATCAAAGCTGAGGCCAGTAAGATGCTGGTGTTGGGGGTCATTGAGTCTTCTGAGAGTCCCTGGGCCAGCCCAGTGGCCCTAGTCCCCAAACCTCATCCACAGGATGGAAAGAGAGAAATGAGAAATTAGGTTTTGTGTCGACTACAGAGGCTTCAATGCTGTCATAAGACAGAAGCACACCCCATCACCATAGTTGATAAATTGATAGACAAGTTAGGGGCTGCCAAATACTGAAGTACCTTTGACTTAACTGCAGGGCAGATTGGCATGGCCCCTGCAGAAAAAGAAAAGACGGCATTCTCCAAACCTGATGGGCACTTCCAGTTCACTGTGATGCCCTTTGGTCTAAAGAATTCCCCTGCTACCTTCCAAAGGTTGGTGAATCAAGTCCTTGCTGGGTTGGAAGGGTTTAGTGTAACTTATCTTGATGATATTGCTGTGTATAGCTCTTCCTGGCAGGATAACCTGGTCAATCTGGGGAAGGGTTTTACAGGCCCTGCAAGCTGCAGGCCTAACTATCAAGACATTTTTTGACTACACCTTGGTCTTCGCCTTTTCCCCGTCCATCACCCAACTGGATGCGGGACCCGGAGCATTGTCACTTTCCAGCTCCATCTGCGGAGCCCGCTCCTGGGATGGCCCTGCACTTGCCTCACTTTGACGGCCGGAGCATCCCCTGCCCAGCTTTGAGCTTTTTTCGAAGTACTTCGCACCATTTTTGGGCAACCCGACCCCGCAGGTGCGCCTTTGGGCCCCATGGACACGAATGGAGGTCCTGGGTCTTCGATGGAGGCATCACAGTACCTTCCCCTGCGCTGATTCCAGTGATGACGCCCCCGATGCCAGTTGTGCCCCCAACCGGAGTCAACCCCAGCCTCATTCCCGACTTGGACCCAGTGACTGGCGAGAGGATTTGGGTGATGCCAGTGGTTTAAAGACCTCCCCAGACCTTGGCATGCTCTCCCCCCCACCCTGGCTATGGAGGAGGGCGCTTCCTACGCAGTGGTGTTACCTAGGGTGGCTGAGGCCTTGGCAGTCAGGACTAACCTCCTGACAGAGGTGCTTAAGCCAGCAGCTGCCTCTTCAGAGCCCCTGCTTCCTTTTAATGAAGCCCGCACAGACATCCTTCTGGGCACTTGCACCAAGCACAGCACAGGGGCTCCTGTGGACAGGATGATTGCCCAACATCAACACCCACCCGGGCGACCCACTTTTCCTCTTACAACACCCAAGCCCGAGAGATTGGTGGTCCAAGCCTCGTCCTCTGAAGGTGCATACCCTACTGCTCTCCCAGATAGGGAATCCAAGAAGCTGGACCACCTTGGGAAGAAGATGTTTTCTTCCGCCAGCTTAGGGCTGCGGTGGGTAAACACTGCATGCCTCTTGGGCCATTATACCCAAACGATGTGGGATGCGGTTGCACAAGTGATGCCACAGTGCATGGAGGAGGCCCGGGCCATGCTCACCTGCACAGTTGCTGATGGTCAAGACGTAGCTAAGTTCACCTTCAGGTGTGGGCTGGAAACCGCCAATTCTCTGGGCAGAACAGTTTCAACATCGGTAGCCTTGAGGTGCTACACCTGGTTTAGGACATCTGGTTTTTCAGGGGGATGCCCAATCCACCATTTTGGGCCCTTTGATGGCCTGGGTTTGTTTGGAGCCAAGCCGGACTCATCGCTCAAGTGCTTTGAGGATTCTAGGGCTACGGCCAAATCCTTGGGCCTCGCAGCAACCTCTCGCCCTACAGTCTGCCTTTCGCCCTTTTCGTGGCTACGGAAGGAGTGCCCCACCATGTTCCACCCAATCGAGCCATGAGGCTATGCAAGCTACCCAGTCTATGCGTGGCCTTGGATGTGGGAGCCAGCAGCACGAGTCTGGGGCCAAGGGGACGGGCCAGTCCATCCATACCCTCCTGCAGCATCCTCCAAACCTTCCTAGTCCATCTTTTCAGGGCCACCAAAGGCCAGTGGGCGACAGGGTTGGCCATCACCTCCCCTACTGGCACAACATCACTCCGGACTGGTGGGTTTTGCAGATAGCCCTAAGGGGCTACTCCCTCCCCTTCAAGATTACTCCACCCTTTTTGACACTAGCACTCCATCGCATGTCGGAGGATCACTTGGCCCTTCTGCGTCAGGAATGTTGTGGCTCTCTTGGCTAAGGTAGCTATTGAATGGGTCCCTGTGCCAGAAGTACGTCATGGTTGCTATTCCCACTACTTTCTGGTACCCAAGAAGGACAAATGCCTGCATCATATCTTAGACATCAGGGCCCTCAACCACTTCCTCTGGAAGGAGATGTTTGAAATGCTCATGTCGGCTCAAGTCATCTCAGCCCTCGATCCCACAGAATGGATGGTAGCGTTGGACTTGCAGGACGCCCATCTCCACATTCATTCTGCCAGCCCACAGGCATTACCTACAGTTCACAGTAGGCCACAAGCATTTTCAATTTACCGTGCTCCCCTTTTGCCTTACCAGCACCCCTCAGGTGTTGATGAAAGTGATTGCGGTGGTCACAGCTAATCTGCGCAGATCAGGGGTTCCAGTCTTTCCCTATCTCGATGACTGTATGTTGAAGGTGGGCTCACCCCAGGCTGTCGTCTCCCACCTCTAGACTACAGCAGACCTCCTGCATTTGCTGGGGTTCGCTATCAACAAGCTGAAGACACCTCTCAGAAGCTCCTTTTCATCAGAGCAGTTCTGGATAGATTGCAGTTTTGGGCTTATCCTCCAAAGCAGCAAGCCTGGGATATTCGGACTATGATACCGATGTTCCAGTCTCTCAGATTTCGGTGAGAATAACCTTGAGGCTGCTGGGCCTCATTGCCTGCTGCATCCTGCCGGTGGATCATGCCAGATGGCACATGCGGACTCTGCAATGGGACCTGAAGTTCCAGTGGGCGCAGCATCAGGGAAATCTTTCCGATGTCCGCCAGACAGCACGTCAGTTGCAATGGTGGCTCACGAACCAGGATTGGGTCAATGGCAGAACCCTCTCCCTTCCCCAACCAGAGTTCACAGTAGTGACAGATGCATCACTCATGGGATGGGGCGGCCACATGAGAGAGGAGGTGATCCGGGGTCTCTGGTCTCTGGTCTCTGGCGGAGTCCAGGCTCCCCATCAACCTTCTGGAGCTTAGGGCAACCTGTCTTGCACTGAAGGCATTCCTTCCTTCTGTCAAAGGGAAAGAAGTGCAGGTGTTCACGGACAACACCACTGCTATGTGGTACTGCAACAAAAAGGTGGGGAGGGGTCGTGGCCCCTATGTCAAGAGGCTCTTTGCCTTTGGACATGGCTGGAACATTGGGGCATATCCCTGGTGGTCCAACACCTGGCAGGTTCCCTGAACACCAGGGCAGACAAGCTCAGCCGCCGGTGCATGATGGATTCTGAATGCTGTCTTCACTTGGAGGTGGAGCAAGGTCTCTTTCAGCAGTGGGGAGAGCCTTGGTTAGATCTGTTTGCCACCGAAGAGAACATGCAATGTCAGCAGTTCTGCGTGTTGGAGTTTCCAATGCGGCACTCGCTCGGTGACCCTTTTCCTCGTGAGTGGAGTTGCAGCCTCCTGTACTCCTTTCTGCCTGTACCACTTCTACCCAAAGTGCTAAAGAAGATCAAGCATGACCGGGCCAAAGATATTCTTGTGACTTCGGACTGGTCATGAAGTGTCTGATACCGCAAGCTCTTGAGCATGTCCATCGATCCTCCGATCAGACTACCTCTTTGGGAGACTCTTCTGTCGCAGCAGCAAGGGACGTACCTCTACCCGAACCTGTCCAGCCTCCACCTCCTTGCGTGGAGATTGAGTGGCAACAGTTGACAGCTTTCGACCTTCCTCCCGAGGTCTTAATGTCATCTTGGCAGCCAGGCGTCCCGCCATTAAATAGTATTAAAGGCTGTGGATCCCTTTCTTCCCCTCTTTCAGAGGTTGTCTTCTTTATTCTATCTTTGGCCCAGCAGGTATTTGATCTGGGCACCCTTAAAGGCTATCTTTCAGCCATTTCGGCATTTCTTTGCCTTCCCGATCAGCCTTCTGTTTTCAAGTCCCCTATTGTAAATAGATTCCTGAAGGGCTCATCTCTATCTTCCTTCTCCTATCCTAATGCCCCAATGGGACTTGATTCTTGTCCTTACTTATCTTATGTGTGCTCCCTTTGAGCCACTACATAATTGTCCTCTTGGTCTTCTTACTTTAAAGACTGCTTTCCTGCTCGCCATCACCTCTGCCCGCAGTGTGAGTGAGCTTCAGGCTCTATCCTCCAAGCCTCCTTTTCTTGCTGTTCATCCGGACAAAGTGGTCCTTTGCACTAGCCCTCTTTTCTGCCCAAAGTGGTTACCTTTTTTGACATATGTCAGACCATGACATTGCCCACTCTCTTCCCGCCTCAACAGCCTTTATAAGAGGAGGAGAGATTCCACTATTTGTACCCAAAATGTGTGCTGTCCTTCTACCTTCTACCACTAATGATTTCCGGGTGGACTATCAACTCTTCGTGGGTTATGTGGACACCAAGTAAGGCTGGGCCATGCACAAACGTACCATCTCTCGATGGGTTGTCCTATGCATCAAAATCCTCTATTCTTTGGCGAAAAAGGAACCTCGAGTAGGACTAAGCACCAGTGCAATGGCAGCCACTATTGCTTTGTGATGTGGAGTTCTCCCGCTTGACGTCTGCCAGGCAGCCATGTGGGCATCCCTGCATACATTCACAAAACATTACTGCCTAGATAGTCAAGTCCGGAGAGATGGCTTTTTTGGCCGTTCTGTTCTCAAGGACTTCCTGGTGTGAACTTAGTTCGCAGACCCACCACCGGGGTTGCATTCCTGGGTTATCTATTCTAAAGGCAAGCAATCTATAACTACAGTCTCTTTCAGATGAACAAGTTACTTACCTGCGGTAACAACATATGTAATTATAGATTCCTTACTGCCCCATCCATCCTCCCCGTTCTGTGAACTGGCTTCTAGGGCTAGGGACTCCCTTCTAGGGTCCTAGTTATGTGCACCAGTGATCAGTGTCTTGCATGGCTATGTGCTTCTGGGGTGGAAAGTCGTGTCAGAACTAAAGTCAGCGTGCAGCGTGCAGTGGTGGCATCTAAGTAGACCCCTACACTAAGAAAAGATACATATATATGTAGGACCCAGGCTTGGAGGCAGGCACACATTTGTTTGTATTGTCCATCCAATGTCTGGCTTGAGGGAAATGGTTTTAGGGCAAGTCTGGACTTACTTCTTCACTGCACACAGTTGCAACTCCAATCTGGCAATAAAATTCGCCTAAGAGTAGGAGAGAGTGGGGATGGATTTGTGAACCAGACACACACAAAATAATGTTCCTTAGCTATATCTTTTTTTTGGGTGGGGGGTTGACTTCCAAGAAAGAAAGTAACTAGAAAGCCTAGTTGCCAGGACAGTAGAGCTTGTTCTCAAACTCTGGTAGTTCGCTCAGAAGGAAGTCATCTAATGCACTACTTCCATGACCTGAGTCACCGTCATCTTCAGGTATGGTGTAATCCAATGGTATAGAGTGCTAATTCATTTTGATCATGTTTAATCTCTCCACATTTTGTGGCTTGAGACTGGTCCTTGTCACTGTCAGAGCGGCACCAGCAGCAATGAAAATAGGCTCAGCAGAGACACTGACTATGGGGCAAGCCAGATAGTTTATCGCCAGACTGCTGAGCACTGGCCATTGTCTCCTTTTCCCATAACAAATCAGAAATAGGTTCCCTGCAGTTCTTGTGCCCTGGATGAGTGGGACACTAATTCCCAGATGTTCTTTCTCTAGCTGACTTGCTTGCCCAGCTATCTACGTTTTGTAGTTGGCAACATCGACGTCTGAAAAAGTAATGAAAGTGGCCAGTAATGGTTTGCATCCTGAATCAAGAATTGTGGCACAAATGTAATGTTTGGATGACACATTGTCTCTTTGCACCCTTGTATTTGCAGATAAGTGAAGGATTAAGCTCTCCAACAAATCATATGCTGCTTTTTTCTCCTTCACACCCTGATACCTCCATTAGCTGTTCCTGTAGCATGTGCAACAATGGAATAGCTTGGCCCGTGGTGCTGTCCTCCTTGCTGAGTTCACATGTGAACACCTCGAAAAGAAACAGCATCTCTGTCAGGCATTTAACTGGGCCCCATTGGTCCATCCCAATGATCATGTCTTTCACAGTTGCATCCCCTCGTTGCATGACATATTAATTGATTGTTCTGTATTGCTCAAACAGATGTTCAAACGTGTTATATGTCGAGTTCCAACGTGTTGGCAACTTCTATAGGATTGCTTTAACTGGGATTGTGTTATCACGTTGAATGATCCTCAGCTTCTTCCGGGCTTTAAAAGAATGTCTGAAATTTTTACAGATTCTTCTGCAAATGGACAGTAAGTTGCTGACTTGGTCTTCTTTTTTGAGAAAGTCTTGAACATTGATGATAATGCAGTGCGCCCAAACCAGGACCCTGAAATAGTCACTATCGGCCATGGCCTTAACTATATTACTGTCATTGTCCATTGCAACAAAACCAATGTTAAGTTCTCTTTGTTGCAGCCATTCAAAAACCCTAGTGTTAAAGTCTTCCAAAATGTATGTAGAAATGTGGGATTTCTCCATGGCGAACATAGCTACTGTCGCATGCTTCCGAGCGCCATTAAAAATATCTGCAGTGTCAACATTTGCAGATATCTTTTCTCTAACCCCCACAAAAGAGATCCAGTGTGCAATGATGCACATGTAATCAGTGGCTTGGCAACTGGTCCAAATGTCTGTCATCAGGTGGATAGTGTGAACAGCACTCTGCTGCAAACCTTGTGCAAGCAATTCCAGCACATTGTGATGTAGCTCTGGAACAGCAACTCTAGCAAAATGGGACTGACTGGGAAACTTCCATTTCACAGATGGCTGCCACAAATTTAGGAAAAGCAACCCCTTGCACAAAAGAAAAAGGGAAGAGGTCCAGCACTAATATGTTAGCCAGCTTCCTGTTGTACAAACGTATTGTTGGGTGAGTGTGTTCGTACTGCCCCTCTAGCCTAAACATGCCGAGAATGGTTGTCTGGATTTTTTTCTTTTCTGGTGCCACTGATGCAGGTGACTACTTGAGAGCACATACAGGTAGGCTCAATGCGTGTTTCATTGCAGCAGTCACTGTACTCTCTTGCCTTGGACCCCTTGGTGTCTCAACCTGATTCTTGTGCGATTGTGATGTTGCTGAAGATGATGTGATACCACTGTACTGCTGCGGAGAGGGTTGCTTTGTGTACCGGAGAATTGTCTTCCTCTTTTTCACCTTCCACCGTGATCAGATCTGATTCCCTGCTCAGCCTTTCAGCCCCTCCACCAACAACACTTGCAGTTTTTTGGCCAATAAGGTGCGCCTCCCACTGGATCAAGTGGTGTTTTCTCAGATGTGTTGCCTCCATTACCATAGTTTGTACCAAGCTTACACCGACTAACACTTGCTCCACAAATGGAGTATATTGCAAAGTTCAACTCCTTCTGTCTAACTGAAAAGAAGTCCCAAACTGAGGAGATCAACTTTCTGATGCTGCGGGGTCCACTTGCAATGTTGGATGAACTAGTAGGTGGGAGTGACGTTTGACTCTCTGCAGTACCTACTTCTACTGAGGTGCTTGTGGTGTATGTAGGTTGCTGCTTGGACTCTGTAAATATAGCAGCTGGAGGTGGTCTTGGTTGTATCTGCTTTAGTGGTATCTGTGGCGCCACTGTTGCCACATCCCTCAACAATTTGGGATGAAGTAATGTTCTCCACTGGGGCGGGGCTAACTTCCATGATGACTTGCTCATCATCTTCCTCTACTACATCTACCTCCATAACTCTAAGGCTTTCATGTACCTTCCTTTTCCCTAGCCTTGTCTTGTGGCTTGTCTCCCTTTCAAATTGAGGCGGAACCCAAGTGGTGTCTAGATCATCAGATGGGGGCTTGGAGAAGAGGTTGATGGACTAACCCTCCTTTTCCTTGCTGGGGATCTGGAAGACAATGGATCTTCTGAAAGAGATCCTTGCTCTTCTTCTTCAGCAGGAAGCTCAATCTCCTGAACTGCCCCAACTTCTGGAGGAAGTACTATTATTGGTGGTGGTTGCAGCTGTTGTTGCCCACTTATCTGATTTTCCTGCATTGATTGGGTGCTACATTGTGATAACAATAAGTCAATTTCAATGTCACTGCCTGTCGGCTTGGGCCTAGGTTGGTGGGGTGGGCCCTCTGATGTGGGGGTGGGTGCTGCTCCTAGCTAGCTCCCCGGACACCGCTGCTGCAGGTGCACTTTTTGGATTCACAAAAAAGGTCTTGAGTGACATACCGGTGATGGGAAGTGGCAGTGCTGGTAACTTAGTTTGGGGCTATCTTGAAGCTTTCAGTTAGCAGCACGCAGCAACACTTGTCTTAGATTAACAAGTTGAAAAGATGCCTCTGTGGTCACAAGTCACGTCATGCGCAGGCCTTCTGTCTGTTAGCACAATGCGTGATGTTGTCTCCTCCTCTTGTGCACCTAAAAGCAAAGAAGCAAGAAGAACATCAGTGAAATATGGCATTGTTGTAGTTCAATTACTAGTGTTCACACTTGTTAGTGTTACCTCAAATATTTAAAAAAATTAACAATACAGTGTAACGATTTGTGAGACTTTGACAGCAACAATGGCTTTCATGGTGTACTGTACAATACACTCAGGATGGAAAAGAAGAAGAACAACAAAATACAAATGTAATGGTTTGCTTTATGTGTATTATGTATCACGTGGGATGCGGCACTCAGGGAGCTGCAGCTGACAAACGACAATGGAACAATCCCTAGACAATGAATACTTTTGTGCACGTCATATAGCAGACATGGGGTTAAGGGTTATTGATGCCAAATCATGTTTCTTATGAAACTGAGAAAAAAATTAAATACAAAAATAAACAACTATCAGGAGGCCTGGAAATAAATGAACACAAGCAGGGCTAAGGACACAGACTTTAGAAAATAGCCCCTTCAGATGGGGAACCAAGGCAAATGTATTGCTGACCTACTATTGCAATGCAAACACACTCTCACACTGGCCAGACAAAGAAGACCAGCTAAACAATACATATTTAATGCAACAATGTCAAAAAAGAGAATCCATAGGGCCAACAAAGGTTTGAAAGTTACAACCACACACATCCACCAAATGCAGTAACACATAAAAAAAGTGAAATACACACAAACACATATTTTATATTTCAATCCAATGTCATCCATGGCATATATGTTTAAATTCAACAGACACCACAGAAACAGTTGTTTTATGCACCCATGAGTAGCTCTGGGACTACAGGCTGAAAGGCCTATTGGCAGACTACTGGGCTGCATAGTAAATTAAATCAATATTGCAAATTGATTTAAAAACATAGAATAAATGTAGTGAACTGTGCAGCATGTTTCCTTTATAAAAGAAGAACAATTACTTACAAAGAAACAACAACTAGGCCCCTACTGAATCTACAGGCTACCCACCACAGTAAAATGAAAAAATAGATGAAAAGTGCAAATACCTCTTGGTGCATGGCTCCAATCAAACAAACAACACCAGTTTTACACCTTACTTGCAAAATCTCAAATTCAAAGTCCTCAAATCCAATGATATATTATGCAGCAGACACAAAGAGTGATCCTTCTAACTCCAATTCCAAATGAAAAGTGACCAGTAGTTGGACTAAGCACTGGAAGGAGCCTGCAGGACAGCAACAGGAAGTTGGAGACTCCAGGGCACTTCCTTCCTCTTGAAAAAAAAGTGAAAAAGAAAAACAACTCCTTACACAAACAAACTATAGCCAAATGTCAATTTGAAGAGTTTTTTTTACTCCAAATCGTTATTTTGAGAAGGTTTTGATAGTGCTAAGGTAGAGAATCTTCTCCAGATTGCATTCGCGGTAGAAACTGCGTGTTTGGGACAGCGTTTGTCATAAACCCCCCTATGGAACTCTGCTGGCTGGCGCGAATGACGTGTTGGCGACCGCAAGCTCTCGCATGACCATGCAGCCATCTAGCAAATCTCGTGGCGCTCCCGAACAGCTCAAAAATCTCATGGATAATCGCGGTAAATCGCTCCCACATATGCAAAAACGCATTTGGAGGAGCAAACACTAAAAAAGCTCCACTCTGATGCAACCAGACTTTGTGTGCCCTGGTTCCCTGACAGTCAGGTTCCTAGGGCCTGTGTTCTTTCCCAAAACTGTACCTTTGAACCCACAATTGGCACATCTCTCGCAACAGGTAAGCCCCTTGTAAAAGGTACCATGGGTACCAAGGGCCCCGTGACCTGAGAAGGGCTGCAGCATCTACTGTGCCACCCTTAGAGGCCCTGTACCTTAACACCTACACACTTCCATTGCATTCTGCGTGTTATGGTGGAGAGAAAAGTGAGGAGTCTACATGGCACATATCCCTGTGTGTCATGCCTACACCCCACTGGGGCCTAGGTAAGCCAGCCCTTTAGCAGGGTGTGCTAGCTCCTAGGTGAGGATGCAGTGACTTGACTCCTGTACCCCTACAGTGTCTAAGTCTATTCTTAGACATTACAAGTGTAGTAAAGCCATAAAGAGTATATAGTCTGGGAATTGGTCATTACAAACTCCACAGTTCCATACTGGCTTTACTAAAATCTGGGGGTAAGTTCTTAGCCCGGGAAGCAAATTCAAAGATGTGTCAGACAGAGACAGTGAATACCAAATAAGAGACTAAAAAAAATGATAGAGAATAATAGATATTCAATGTATTCACCATATGAGAATTTCAACAAATTATTTTTCAATGTACTTGTTTTAAATATGTATACATAGATTTTCAAACAATACAAATAATATCAAAACAGTGATATGTGATATTCCCCACAGGAACAAATGAGAATAAAATTCCCCCAACACAATAAACCACAGAAAAAATAAGAGATCAAACCAACTGCATCCTAGTCATCTATACAATCACTCATATCCAAGTCCCATTCATACTGCAATCTTACCAGCGCATACATAAAATAAAAAGAATTGCATAAATGTGAGGACAGATACCAGAACACCAAAAATACAGTGGTATGATGATGATTGATACATGACACTGAACAAGAAAACATCTCTGGTACAACCATGAACTAAAGACCAGCTTGCAAACAATGTTATTTAGCAGTGCATTGGTGGCAAGGGATAATACATGGAGTGACATATGCTTTATATTGTGAGTATTTGGCTGTTATTGTGTTTATACCACCGTATGGTTTCTGTCCAGAGCAGTTGTGACACGCGTTTCGGTGTGGGCTAAGGTCTAGCCGTCACCTTCTCAAGGGCACAGATATATAAGCAATCCAAACAATAGGCTGTTCAGTTTGGGGAAAGAGAACAGAATATGTATACATCACATATAAGGTGGGGTCCACGGCTTCATTAAGGCACGGCTCACAGGACCGGGCCAACCGTCTAAGGAAAATCTGGAAGTGAAAAGCAGGTTCCGGAGCGGTCAAAACTCATGTGTCTAGAGTCTCTAAATCTGGCAGCAGGATAGAAAAGTTCAGCAATGAGGCCGGAAGGTTCAAGGTCCAGAGAGGGCCAGTGTAATAATAGGGCAACGGTCAAAGGTTGATGTGATGATCAGGGCATTGGGTGATGTGATTCCGCTTCCTCCAGAGCATGTCCGGAGTGGGACCCCTCTTCCTTCCCCTCCGGGAAATTTGGATCTCGGAATCTTGGAAGAAGGTTGTTAGACAACGGAGAATGTGGAAGGATGCAGCATTTCCAAACTTGGCTACTTAGTGGTGTGGTCCGCAGGAATGATGTGTAGGAGAGGTTACGTCTTAGAGATGTCCCCTGAAAAACAACCAGCCCTAGTGTAGTTCCTAAATGGCTGCCCACCATTTGCCACCACCAGACAGGTTTCTGGACCCCTGGGTACGGAGCCTCCACACTCTGGGATCAGAAACAAAGCACAACCTGGGCAGAGGTGTCAAACCTACTCCGCCAGAATTGGCTGGATACAAGGAGGGGGAAGCTTCAAAGGCCTTCTGCCTTTGGAAGCTGTCCTTGCCTTTGCTGCCCCCAGAATCTTTCTCCCACTGGTTCTGCCCCCATTTTTGAGCAGGAGAATCAGCGGGATAACCAAACTAGAGTTATGTTATGTTATGTTAAAATTTGATAGAGCGCAAACAGCTGCCCCAGCAAAGGGGCGTTCCGGCGCTAAAGAACCACAGAAACTCCACAGGGGACAGAAGCAAGAGGCAAGGGATCTAGAGGGAAGGGAATAGGTGGGTTTTGACGGCTCTCCGGAAGGCAGACAGATTTTCCAGTGAGCGAATGTTCACTGGCAGGTTGTTCCAAAGTTTGGCTCCTAGCACTCTGAAGGAGCGTCCGCCAGTACGAGCTAACTTTGTAAGAGGGACCGTCAATAGTTGTTGGCCTAGTGAGCGCAGATTGCGCTGTGGCACATAAGGTGTAAGGAGTGGCCGGAGAAGTTCTGGGCATCCAGTCTTAAGGATTTTAAAGATCATGACGAGAGCTTTAAACTGAATTCTGGACTCAATCGGTAGCCAATGCAGCTTTCGGATTGTAGCTTTGGCTGAGCACCTGCGGGGAAGCCCGACCAAGGTTCTTGCCACGGTGTTCTGCACGCGTTGCAGACGCGTTATCTCTGCTTTGTTGGCGCCCAGAAGTAAGACGTTAGCATAGTCCAGGCGGGACAGAATTGTGGCTTGCATGATCGTTTGACGAACCTTGGGATCAAAAAAGCCAAGTATGGGATTAAGGCTCCTCATCAGGCCCACACAAGTGGCCGCTACTCTTTTTGTGTGAGTCTGGAAGTTGAGTGAGGAGTCCATCCAGACGCCTAGATTTTTGACCAAGGATTTGGGGGGTGGGATGGTGCCCAGCGATGATGGCCACCAGTTTTGGTTCCAGTGGCTAGTGTGGTGAGGTGTGCCCCCCTTTGCTAGCCCCACCCATCAGGTGGGGGAGGCGAGGTAAAGCACACATCTCAGTCCCAACCTATCAGGAAGAGTCTCATGCTCCCCTCCCACTGGAGGGTGGCATAATAGGGGGTGTTCCCACCCCAAAGAAGGGACCCATTGTTACAGACCTGCAAACCCCTTTAAATATCCCCAAATCGATTATTTAAGGGTCACCCCGAACCTTGCCTCCTTGCATTCAAGGAAGAAATAAGAAGGACCAAAGATCTGCGCTGACCCAGGAAGAAGAGGACACCTGCTGCTTTGACCCCAGCCTTACTGGCTTAGCCCGACATCTACCTGCCTACAGTAAAGAAACTGGAGTGTCCAGCAGCTCCTCATAGTCCAGAGGACCTGCCCTGCACTCACCTTAGAGACTCTGTCTCCTGTGAGCACCGGATTTGCTCAAGTAAGACTGCAAGACCAGAATCCGGATTCAGGTGACTCTGCGATTCATCACCAATCTGTACCCGACACCCATGGCCCGCGTTTGAGTGGCCCAACACCGCAAGGAGGCCTCCCTGGCTATCCTGACCTGGCATCTGGTGATCCCTGACCTCCCACAAGATTCAAGTCTAGGACGACGATTGCAGCCTCAACCTGGAGGGTCTCCCGCCCGCAACCGGAGCAGGTAAGAAAACCGCTCCAGAAGACACCCCTGCACCCAATGCTCCACGGCCTTAGGTGGCCCCACTGACAGTGTCTAGACAACTCCCAAGATCCCAACTTACCTCTCCAGCCACTGATCACCTTAAGGAAGCCTCCCTGCCCGAACCTGCTGCAACTTCTCCTAACCTAAGGTCTCCATTGAAAATCACAGAATTGCCGACGTCTTCTTGGCACCCTGCACTCGGCCACCCCGTTGCCACAGGTGTTGCAGCTACTGGGCTTGTTGTTAGCCCCTGCAGTGCTTACCTTAACCCTAGGAGCTTTCCTCCCACACCTGAGTGGCCTGCTCATCAGAAGTCCCCCCCTTAGCACCATTGGCTAACATTAGACCCCTGCACTCTGCACCTGGCGCCCCAGTGCTGCTGGTGGTGCAACTTGAGTACACATCTAGACCTTGGGGAACCTTGGTCCTTACTCCCTAAACTCCAACTCATAAGTCATGTACTTATCTGAGAAACCGCTACCACTTGTTCTCCTATAGTGTAGAAACTGGCAAAACCTGTAGAACCTAAAACAAACTCCATCACACCACCTGAGTGAATTAAAGAAATGTAGTACATGTATGGGAGCATCAATTGGGTGTTGAATACTCGAATAGGCAGAAGTAGAACACAAGAATATATAGTTTCAAACAACAAGATTTCATGACAATATGTCATGCGTAACAGGTAATGGGCTGGGCCATCATAGTCCAGGAGGTGGTGAAGAAACAGATTTTGCTTGGAAATTTCAGTACACAGTTACACAAGAATATACTTGGAATGCACCTAATGTGTACGTCTAAAGTCGAACAGTTTAACAGTTACCAAGTCCAAGCAATAGATGCTGAACAATCAGAATGGTCCATATTATCTCTTTGCATGTCTGGATCTATTTCTGAAGCCTACAGGGCCTGTTCCAAAGGCAAGCAGGCAGAATGCAGTAACATGGAAATGTACTCTTTTGTGCAGCCCTTGCAATGTGTTGCGTTACCGGCAGCTTACTTGCAGGCAAAGTGCAAGCTGTCTATCAACACTGCCACATGAGCTCTAGCAATGATTATTCATTTGCTTACAATCTTCATCATCATTGAATTATCACAATCTTGCACTCTCTTCAGTTATATTCTGTGCATCCTGCTATAAGTCTCATTACCTAATGAGTTAATATTTGTGTTGCAGCAGGTGTTAAATACTGCATTGAGACACTTGGGGCATTCTTGTGTTAGTACACATAAGGTGAGGAGTGCCATCACTCTTATTATTAGGGCCTCTAGTAACCAGGAGACCCATCCCCGGAACCAATTTCCAATGGATTCCCACAGTTCCCTAGTGTGTATCCCCTTTGCCTATTTTTGCACCTTGAGTATGTTGTCTATCGCATGGTGTATATTATTGCTGTTATCCAGTATGAATACACAGCAAGACTGATGGACGACCTGGCAGACTCCTTCTTCTAACGTAATTCTGTTTAGTAATACTACTTCTCTCAGAGCGGTGAGTTCTTCTGTGATGTTGCCCAGGGTTGCCGCGGTGGAATCTGCTAAGTCCTCCATCACGTTTGCCAGCTCCCCCATTCTGAATGTAGAGTAAATGTGCCCCAGTGGTGGTATCATAATGCAGAAAGCTGTTAGCATATGGTCCAACAATGGCACAACTTTCTTGAAACGGTTCCTTACCCTTGTTCTCAGATCTATAAGTGACAACTAAACAACATGGGTCATTTGGGATATCACAAGAGAGAGATAGCAGCTACCATACCATCTCTCTGACAGAAAAAAGAATGTTGTTCTCCACATTCAAAGAACACCCCTTTGTATCCTATCACCGTGGATGATAGTTGTTAAATCCCTTGTTTCAGTCCCTCCATATTAGCATAGTGGGAGCAGTTGCTAGTACCCACAGTAATACTTGACTTTTGCACTTTGTTGTCTTTACCTCCACCCGTTGATATTAGGGCATTATCCTTGGTGTTTCTAATACACCATGGTACTCATATTAAGTTTCTAAGACTGGGGATAGCCAGGTCCTCCTCCCTCTTAGCTCCTGGAGCTAACATGTTCCTTGGTGAGGTCCACTAACCATTTTTCTTCCTTTACTTTTTAAAGCTGGTAAATTAGTGACTGGTCACCCTTCTTAGGCTTCATGTTCTGGCAAGGTGAGTTATCATGTGTGTCCAATTCTGCAGCCTTCTTCCTACGTCGGCCTGATGCTGCTTCTATTAATTTTATCATAACCTCTGCGACCCCTTTTCTTTAGCCTGCTCAATAAAGTCTGCCGTGACTTTGTTTCTTTTTCCTATTTTGGAAGACATGTTACATTGCTCATTAGCATGTTTTTGAATAAAACACATGCAACGGCGTTACCTAGTGGCAAAACACTGTATCTTGTGTGTTCATCGGTAGATGGGTGCAAACATAACAATTGGATACATTAATTGCTTCTGCATAGAATTTCACCATTTGAACATATTTGTTCTCTTCATAGTTTTCCCAATTTCTTTTTTTTATATTTCTGCTGCCCTGCAAACTGTCCCCCTTCCCCAACTTTCGCAATGTCTAATAGTTCATTTTGGTACTGTATCTTTGTTTCAATAAGCAGCATCTCAGGGCCTGTGCTAGGTTTAGCGGTGTGGTCAGAATAAACTATAAAGAGAGTAGTTATTATATTGGCAGGAATAGGGTTGCCTATTGGCAGTAATACGCATGGCCATTTATTTTCATTGCTCTTCAAATCTTGAGAAATTGTTCTGGTCGTTGGTACATGTGGCTAGTGTGGCTAGTTGGAAGAATGTCTTATCTTCTGTTGCACTATCAAGCTTATAAAAAGACTGCTGAGGAAGGAAGCGGATCCTCAGAGGTGGTACCTGTAAACAAGACAAAGTAACTGTTGGTACCTGTCTTCACGTAAATCGAGAGGTTTACCAACACTTCGATTACTTAGGTACTTAATATGAAGGAAACAAAGTGATAAGAAATGAAGCAATGATGTCTCTTTGTCACAGCTTGTATACTGAGGGGTTGGGGCTTTGATGTTCCAGATGTCTTTTGTCGATGCTTTGTTGGGGCCGCTTGCCCACTCTTCCTTTCTTTGCTGTGTGAACACACTCAACCCTTCAGGATGAACTGGTGGTACCCTTCTCATTGGGTACTTTCAGTGAAATGCAGATTGTACAGGCTATCCTTGTTGTGATACTAGGGAAGGAACTGGAGGCTCCTGTGGTGGCGGATCTGTAACTGCTTTCTTTGTATGAAAGCCATGGATCCAAGATGTCAGGTCTTCAAACTTGATCGCTGTTGCTATTGTTAAAAGGACATGATATGGTCCCTTTCACGGACGTTAGAGACAGTGCTGTCTGGTGTGGGCCTTAATCCAGACCCAATCCCCTAGCTGGAGGCCATGGGCTGCTTGTATCTCTGTTTCAGGAAGGACCTTCAGCACCTGATTGTGAAGATAATGCAAAGTCTCTGTTAGTCTTTTGCAGTATTGAAGAAGCAGGTCATCAGATACGGAGAGAGGGACAGTAGACCTGTGGTGTGGAATATTCATCGGCTATTCAAATACTATTTCATGTGGGCTGAGCGTTGTCACTCTGTCTGGTGTGCTTCTCATGGACAACAAGACAAGCAGCAGTGCATCAATCCAGGGTAGTTCAGTAGATGCACAAATGTTCCCTATTTTATTTTTCAGCACCCTGTCCTTTCTCTCAACAACGCCCGCTGCTGGTGGATGATAGGCACAATGTAGTTTCTGTATAGCTTCTATCCTCTTGCACAACCCCTCAATCACATGTGAGATTAACGCCAGTCGATTGACAGAACTCAAAAGCATAGCCACTCCAAAGCACAGAATGAACTCTTTCAGGAGCAATTTGGCAACAGTCTGTGCATCACAGTTCTTAGATGGGTATGCCTCAGTCCCTTTGCTGAATGTTAATGGGTTGGGAGACAGGATAAAGCGAGGGGTAGTGTTGCAGTTCCTCAGACGCCATTCCCCCGATATTGTTCTTCTGCAGGAGACGCATCTGATAGGGAACACGTGTCAAGCCATGAACAGGCGTGGATACTGACTAGTCGCTCATTCTGGGTTCACTTCTGGTTCCAGGGGGGTTGGCATTCTCATCCGGTCTTCTCTCCCCTTTGAAATTGATGAAGTAATACTTGACGACAGAGGGCGCTATGCTGCGCTCACGGGTAGGTGGGAGGGGAAAACACTGTCCATCCTCGCGATATATATCCCTCCGGGCCTACAGGCCTCCATCTATGCTGATCTGGGTAGGGTTCTACTTGGGCTGCCTGAGGGTCTCCTTATCCTTGGTGGGGACTTTAACTCCGTTGTATCTGGCACTGATGACCGTTTTCCCCCCAGGGATCTGGCTAGATCTCATATCTGGCTGAGCGACCTACTGGAAACTTTTGGGCTGATAGATAGCTTGAGGTTAATGCACCCTACACAGCTTCAATACACCTTCCATTCAGGGGCACATGGTAGTCTCTCCAGGCTAGACTATTTTTTAATGCCGTCGGCCCAATCCCCCTCCATCAGTGAGGTTCGTCATTTTCCCTGGGGTATCTCTGATCATTCCCTCTTGTGGCTTCGGTTTAAGGTTGGGGTAGGCACTGCGGGTAGAGTGGCTCCCATTAACCCCTGGTATTTTCGTACTCCTAAAACCCGTTCTGAACTTGTGAAAGCTATGGACCATTACTTCGCTGACAATGTGGGGTCTGTTACTTCTTCTGTTTCACTGTGGGAAGCTTTCAAGACGGTTATTCGTGGGCATTCTCTGTCACTGATTGCTGCAGCCAAGAAGGCTGGAGATGAGGAACTTGTTTCTGGAGTAACACGTTTAAAACTGCATTCCCTCAGTCTGAAACAAGCCGATTATAGAGCCCTCGTCACTGACGCGGCGAAGGTGATGAGCAGAGAGCAACAGGGCAGGTTGTATGACGTGGGGGACAAGGCTGGTAAACTGATTGCGTGGCTGGATAAGAAAGAAAGAGTGAATCGTGTTGTCCCTGTGATTGAGAGGCCTGATGGTGAGAGTGTTACTGACCCAGTCGGGATTGTTGAGTGCTTTGTTGACCACTTTAAAACCGTGTATTCCTCGTTCTGTGATAGAGATGAGGATGACTTCCGGTTGTTGCTTCGGGATATTGCGTTACCCTGCCTTTCCGACGATGACAGAGACCTCATGGACGCACCCCTTACGGTTGACGAAGTTGCGGTGGCCATACGTTCCCTCCGCTCTGGCAAAGCAATGGGCCCCAATGGCTTATCCATTGAACTGTATAAACTGCGACCCGACAAAATGGCGCCCTACTTGAGGGGGATGTTCCTTGAGGCTTTGGACTCTGGTTCCCTTCCCGCCGACCAGCGACTTGCCACCATTGTGGTCATCCATAAGGAGGGTAAGACGCATGATCGCTGTGCATCGTACAGACCTATTTCACTGCTTAACGCCGAACCTAAAATCCTAGCTAAATTGTTAGCTAATCGTTTGATTAAGGTAATCGGGGACTTGGTCCATCCGGATCAGTCAGGTTTCATCCCTCATCGAAACACCGCCCTTAATCTTCGGAGACTCCACGGAGTTCTCGCGAGGGCTGGGACTCTCACTGAGTCGGCCGTTCTAGCTTCCCTTGACGCTACCATGGCTTTCGACACCATTGAATGGCCCTACCTTTGGGCGGCCCTTTCAAAGTTTGGATTCGGCCCTGTGTTCATCGCTTGGGTGAAGCTTCTTTATGAGAAACCCCTTGCTCAGGTGGTGGTTAACGGGAAGGTGTCCGGTGTTTTTACACTCGGGCGAGGCACTCGGCAGGGCTGCCCGCTGTCTCCGCTGCTCTTCGCCCTCGCTTTAGAACCGTTGGCTGAATGGCTCCGTTGGGAGCCTTCTATGAAGGGCATTCGGTGGGCCCCCGATTTCGAGGATCGTTTCTCGCTATACGCAGATGACATCCTCCTATATCTTACCTCTCCTCAGAAATCTCTTGATGTTCTCTTCGATGTTCTGACTTCCTTCGGAAAGAACTCGGGTCTCATTATTAATTGGACTAAATCCTGTGTCTACGTCTTGGCTGGAGATCTCCCCCATTGCCTCGTAGAATTCCAATTCAAGTAACTGAGACTGCTGGTTTTAAATACCTGCGTATCTATGTCTCCTTGGATCCCACCGTTCGCTATGAGCGTAATTTGCTACCCCCCTCTCCAAAGGCTGAAGCTTGATGTCGCACGCTGGCGTCAGCTTCCACTGTCGCCGCTCGGTCGCACGGCTCTTTTTAAAATGATGTCGCTGCCTAGATTTTTGTACCCTCTCCAGAACTCATTTGACCCCGTTCCTTCGGGTTACTTTCGAGAGGTGGAGAGTTTACAAAGGCGACTGGTCTGGGATGGACGTGCACACATCGCCCTGTCTAAACTCACGCTTCCGTGGTACGACGGAGGCATTGCCCTCCCTGACATTAGGCGTTACTATTGGGCTTCTCAATTAAGTGCGGTTAATCACGCAACGTATGCTCCCGGTCCTGCCCCGGCCTTTGCAATTGATAAACACCTTCTGCCGGGGGGGAACTTCAACACTGCGCTGTATTCCAAGAGGCTCTGTAAAGCGCTGGCTGGACCCACTAAAATTGCTGTGCGTGTGTGGCACGATGCGAATGCGGCTCTTGAATGGAATGATAGACTTACCCGCGCTACCCCTTTGTATGACTCTGAAGGTTTGGGTGGTCTGTGGCGAACTAAAGGTTTTGATAAATGGGATATGATTGGTATTAGCAGGGTGGGGGATCTCTGGTCTAAAGGCGACGTTAAGACCTTTGCGGTGCTAAAGGCGGAATACGACCTCGGTGACAGGGAATTCTTTAGGTACGCCCAGGTTCGTCATGCCCTGTTGTCGGTTTTTGCTGTGGGTACAGATATTCCTGAGTCCTCACCTCTTGAGGATCGTATCCTGGATGGACATGTGCCCGATAGCACAATTTCACTAATTTACAAGAAGCTGATAAACAATAGGGCTGATCTGCTACTACGCCTAAGGGCTTCGTGGACCGCCAACGGTCTAGAATTGGATGATGAGGACTGGAAATCCGCCCTGTCCTCGCCCAAAGAGGTTGCCATACCCGCTCGCCTTAGGTTCGTTCAACTTAAGATCCTCCACTGTGTGTATGTCACTGGTCCGAGTTTGGTTCGCATGGGTTACTCTCTGGATGATTTGTGTAAGCGTGGTTGCGGCATGACTGGCACCTTCCTCCACATTCTATGGGAATGCCCGGAGGTGGTTGAGTTTTGGTCCCGTGTGCATGTCGTAATGGAAAGGGTCACTGGTGTGGCGCTACTGCCCGAGGCCAGGCGCTGTCTCCTGAATGTCTGGGAACCCAATGATTACAATACGGCGCAGGTCAACTGGGCGACCCTTGGTAATATGATCGCAAAAAGGGATATTGCACAGCTCTGGGGTTCCCATTGGCCGCCCACTGTATCATTATGGGCGGAGAACATGGATTGGTGCATGTTTAGGGAGAAAACTGTTTACCTGTCATGGGGCAGGCCCAAGAAATGGAGTAGAATTTGGTCACAATGGAACTCATATCGTGGGAATATATGCACCCCCCACATGATTTGCTTCCCGATGTTACCCTGTCCCCCTAATTGACATTCCAAGTATTAACTTTTACTGTATTGCTGATGGTTTCCTCGCTACCCCCACCACTACGGATATCGTATGTATTGTATATGTTGCAGTGCTGGAGCGCAGACTGCATGGACCCATGACCGTGTACTTATCGTATTTATGCCTTGTGTAGTTTGTTATTTCTTCTGTTTTATTTTCAATAAAAAATTTCAACAAAAAAAAAAGTCATTGATCTCTCTTCTCAAGAGTGAACGCAACACAAGAGTCCATTTTTTTTTCAAATTATTTCCACTGTTGGTTTATTAATTGGTACTTCCAGCATAGATCAGCCAACATGTGTTTCATCTTTTATTGACTTTGTCAATATAATGCATGTTGTCTTTGTTCATACAATGTGATAGTAAGATTACAGACATTTGTTAGTTCATTTTCTGAATACAAGCAATCCTCATTTTTTTTCAAACAGATTAAATGGCACGAAACTATGTATCTCATATTGAGAGAAAAGCTCTATTGATCATTCCAGAGGGTAAGAGTATCACTAAAGTGAGAGAAAAAGACCAGATATTGTGCTCTTAGCCTGAAGTTTTACCAAAAGGAAAATAGTCTGACAGGCACCAAAAGTGAAATAAATCCTTCACCAAAAGTTGTGTCAAAAAGTCTACGCGTGATTCCACCCAGCTTTGGTAAAATAGTGGTAAAATTGTAAACCCACCAGTTCTAAATTCAGGTATCTATTAGTTCATGTCCATAGGTTTCCACAGCAACAACGTCAAAAGTCACGCCCGGACAAGTATAAATAAATCAGAATCTGTAACGATGAGAGTACAATGAGTCAAATTGCTGGACTATTTTCAATGAGACCGATTGAGATGGCAAAATCTATAAATCTTAGTTAAACCAAACTCTAATTAAAGTTTGGAATACAATCTGTATAGCAAATCATTTGATTAGTCCATGTATCTATCTTGATACTGAACATGTGCCCATAGTATAGCGCTTGAAGTGGTTCCCATGTGTCAAACATATGCAGTAAATGTACTTGTAAGTAATTGTAAGGTCAGTCCTACATACCAGTAAAGCATCCAAGCTTCAATAAAATACAATGTTACCTATAAGAGATGCAAATAACCATGTTTTTGCATACTGTGTATCATATCATGTCCCAAAGCCTTTATGTTCTGTATTACTGTTAATGATCAGTAATCAAAGATTATTGTGGTGTTGAACATTGCCAGTACACTACTAATAAGCAGGGCAAGAGCAACTTAATAATTTGATTGTTCAATAAAGTAATGGTTAGAAAATGTTATTTAGAAGACTGAACACCATATTTACGATTAGATAAAAGTAAAATCCTAGGGCAATTTTAGGCTTGTCATAAGAAATCGTGATAAAGAGTACTAAGTTGGACACGTGATGAGGAAGTCCCTGATAAGCTTCCTCACTGTAAATGAAAGTTACACAAAAGATACTATCAGTAAATTACCATGAATATTAGGCCCATTAAATGGGTTAGTGCACCACTAATCCAGTCGCTCATTATCCCATTAATTACACTTACCCAAGAGTAATCTTCAGTCTGACCAAACGCAAGTCCGTGCTCTCCGCAACGAAGCTGCATGTCCATTTCCCTCAGTATTTTCGAAGCCGTCTGTAGTCATGTTACTCTCACGCTTCTGTACCGTATATTAGTGGGCCAGTTCCAAAATACAGAACAAAAGGTAGCACCATTTTGAAGGGGTCATGCTCTTCCTATTGTCCATAGGCGCAAGTCTTGATTAGTGTGCAATCTTTTATTTCCATATACTATATATTTTGCTGTCTAATGGGTGTCTTGTAGCACAATAAAATGGCAATACTATATATCCTTAACGGTTTCCAACTACACATCCTGTGTTTATAATCTATGAAAAGTAAGAGAGTATAATAATTCTACTAGTGTATAAATTACTTGATGTTCACAGTACCTCATAAAATTTTGATGGTCACCATGATCACGTTGTACACATGAACTCTACGTATACAGTCCAGTCATTCTAAGTCTATCACGTTCAACACATTTTGTCTTCCATTCCACCCGCACTGTATGTACAGGGTGGTTAAGAAACACATATAATGTCAAAAACTTCAAAATGTCAAAAATGAAAGCTCACCAAATCCAGAGAATTAGATAAAGTACACAGAGAAGTAAGTGAACAATATGTATATCAAGCATTAATACATATCAATTCTGATTTTAACTCCAAAAGGCGATAGGTAATATGTATCACAAACAATTATAGTGATTTCTGATACAGATTATAACTAATTTATCCACAGTACATTATACTCCACCATGATTTGTTATGACCGGAGGCATATTTATACAGTTATTGAGCATCAGTTAGCATAAACACTCTAATAATGCAAAATATCAGTCATGTAGAAAAACATGTAACTCCCTATCCACATTGAGCCCTGGGTCTACAGATCTAAGTTTAATCAACCATTTAGTTTTGGGGTTTTTCAGTGCTAAAGTTCTGTTACCACCCCATGCATTTTCATCTGCTATTGCAATTCCATGAAAACTGAGATTTATAATCTCTGTTGTTGCAAGCGTATTGTTGTAATGGACAGCAAGTGGGGAGTTAGTGTTACCATTCCGAATAGCTCTAATGTGCTCTCGGATCCATTCCTTTAAGGGCCTAATTGTACTTCCCACGTAAATTAGGCCACAGTGGCACACATTACAGTACACTACAAATTTAGTGTTGCAGTTAATAGAATGTCTTATTTTATAGACCGGTTCTGTTTCGTTACTGAAGCTCATTGTTCTATTTTCTGCGTATTGGCAGACATTGCATGCAGTACACCTGTAGAAACCCATGGGTTTATTCGGAAACCATGTCTTGACCTCTCTTGTCTTTTTTGGAGGAATGTAGGATGGGCACAATATGTTCCTAAGTGTCCTCCCTCTGCTGTATATGATCTCTGTTTTTTTAGCTACATATTGTTCTAATCTGTGATCTAGTTTCAGAAGGTGCCAGTGCTTTTGTAGGTTTTAAAGATATCATTACCATGTGAGTTGTATTGTGAAATGCGTGTCACATTAGTCGTCTTTTGTTTACTTCTGTTGCCAGGTCGTAAAAGGTTAGTGTGCAAACTTTTCCTTATCTTACTTTGTGCGTTCTCCAAGGTGATTCTATCATAACCTCTAGTTGTAAAACAAGATTTCCAAAGATCCAACACCTCCTGAAAGATTGTGTCATCACTACAGTTCCTTCTTAGACGAGTCATCTCCACAAAGGGAATAGCTCTAATCTGTGTAAGTGGGTGTGCACTGTCATCGTGTAGCACAGAATTGCATGCAGTGGGTTTGCGATAGAGCTTAGATGCAATCCTATTGTTTTCTATATACAAAGTGATGGCCAAAAAATCAATCTCCTTCTTATTAAGCTGATATGTGAACCCCAAATTTTGTATATTGTTATTGAGATGTAAGATGAATTCCTTGAGAGTCTCATCATCTCCACTCCAGATCATAAGGATGTCATCTATAAATCACCCCCAATAAATGATAGATCCTGTCATGTTCGGTGAACAGCTTCTCCAGATATGGTGCTGTTGAAAAAAAATGCAGATGTTAGCAAAAGAGGGGGTCAATTTAGACCCCATGGCATCCCTGGATGAATGTCTAAACCATGCACCATTGTATAAGAAAAAGTTGTTTTCCAATGTAACATGTGTAAGCTCCAAAATCATTTGGGTATGCTCATATAGATGCTCATATAGAGTGGCATCTCACTTAGATAGATAGTAAGTTAGGGCCTCCATGCCCTTATCCAACGGGATGCTAGTGTATAGAACATTAACATCAAGTGAAAATTGTTTTTATTCCTCTGACCAAACTAAGTCATCCAGTTTCTTCAATAAGTCCTTGGTATCTAAAATGAATGTTACGTCCTTGTAAAATGAATCCATCAGATTCTCTGGTGGCAACATGGGTACAAAAGTAGATTTAGTCCTCAGTCCACTATCAAAATTTTAATTGGTGGCTATATCCAAATCCTGTAAAATTTCACCAATAGTTGGTGCTGGCTCAGTGCTGCTCTCATCTGATGACAACATTTGTAGATCTTGAATATCTTTAATTGTTTTGTCAATCTTGGTAACCAAAAAATTAGGAATTGGACACGGTTTCTGATTGGCATCAAAATATTTTTTTAGTTTTAGGCTGGGCACAAATTTCAACAAATCGATCTGGATCTGAGTAAAATCAGGTTTAGACATAGAGCAGAAGCTTAAGCCTTTCCTTGGAACATTTTTTTTCTGCAGTAGATAGTACACGTTGTGAGAGATTGACAATTGAAAAACATCATCACTTATAACATTGACCATAGTAGTTTTAGACACAGATGTATCTTTAGGTACATCTCCCACTTCAGCACTTAGTTCTTTTGGATGCGTGATGTGGATCAAGTTACTCCATTTTTCTGCCTGGTTTGTGCTTGATCTTTCTTCCCCCTCGTCTGGTTCTTTTGTTCTTGTAGTCTTTTGGTAGAAGCCTGATCTGGTTCCCTTTCTGTACCGTTCTAGTACTGGTAAAAAAGAGGAGTCTGCATTGGTATTTTCTCCTCCCCCAACAGTCATTGTTGTTTCACCTCCAGCTTCACTTATTTCACTTTCTGATACTAGATAGGTCTTATTTACTGGCTGAGGTTGAGGACACAGGGATTATTTCACTAGGCACATTCTGTACTCCTCTACATTTGAATTCATCAAACTTTTTGGCGAACATGAATATTCTGCCATTTCTGTAGCCATTGTCATCTCTTCTAAGTTTTCGCATTTTCTAATCACTGATGTATGTTTGATGTGCACTAAGGACTTCTCTCAAAATCTTAACGTTTTTTTCAGTAGCTTCTTTAAGATTCAATGATTTGATCTCATGTTCTAACTGCTCCATTTCACTCAACAGTTTAGATCTTTTTCTCTCAGCGTGCCGTATTAATATATACATCATTCCAAAGGATGAGGATAGAATCAAATTCTCCCATTCACTTAATAAGTCTGTTTCCAAATCTTCAAATGAAGGAAAAATTATTACTCTAATACCTCTTGGTACTTGTTTAATTTCTATGTATTTTTTCAAAATAGTCAAATCCCACCATTGTGACAGCTCTTGTTTGCATTAACTACACTTGCCCAAGAGTAATCTTCAGTTTGACCAAAAGCAAGTCCGTGCTCTCCACAACGGAGCTGCGTGTCCATTTCCCTCAGTATTTTCGAAGCCGTCTGTAGTCATGTTACTCTCACGCTTCTGTACCGTATATTAGTGGGCCAGTTCCAAAATACAGAACAAAAGGTAGCACCATTTTGAAGGGGTCATGCTCTTCGTATTGTCCATAGGAGCAAGTCCTGATTAGTGTGCAATCTTTTATTTCCATATACTATATATTTTGCTGTCCAATGGGTGTCTTGTAGCACAATAAAATGGCAATACTATATATCCTTAACGGTTTCCAACAACACATCCTGTGTTTATAATCTATGAAAAGTAAGAGAGTATAATAATTCTACTAGTGTATAAATTACTTGATGTTCACAGTACCTCATAAAATTTTGATGGTCACCATGATCACGTTGTACACATGAACTCTACGTATAAAGTCCATATACTGATATTAGAATTTTCACATTGCGGAGTCATCAGCAGCGTATAAAGTGGTCTAAAGTTGAAATATACATTGCGGTGATAGTTTCAAACTATCTGTCACCATTATTAAAAGTGCACACAAATTCATTATGGTATTGAGGTTCACCATATTGTCATATAGTTATTCATTGCCTATATACCGTGTTAAGTTAGCATGAGCTTATTAAATGTTTAAACGCCATTTTACCTTTTGCTGCTTCTGCACACAACACATAATTGTTGTTCTAGCTTTCAGCCTAGTAGAGCGTTGTGATTTACACGAGAATAATATGTTATTGCTCTGATATCAGCTTTGCTTGGTAAACTGTGTCTGTACAGTGAGTGCTGAAATCTTCAAGGATAACTCGACACAGTGTTGTTGTGAGGTCTGATCTTCGCACCTTCCTAGACATAACATAAATGCAGCTGCTGCCAGAATCTGGCTTTAGGCGTGTTTTATATTGCTTTGCACACAACACACGACACACACTTGATGGTGCTTCACATGCAGAGAGCTGGTGGAAGATGATGTGATCCCTTCCCATTAGGATCTTGAGGTATGGGGCCGCTCTTCTAAAACCCAAAGAGACCTTCTTAGATATAATGTAATATGCTAGTTAGGGAGGGTGAGAATTAGGTGTTGTTATTCATTTCAGCATTTTAGCATGTTGTCACCTTTTGCCTTTTATGGACTAGTAACTACGCTGATAACTTTGCTCTTATAATATGTTTGCTTGTATTATCTAAGATACTGCGTTTGAGAACCCTGCATTAGTAAATAAATATTTCAAATGTGCACGCGTCCTCATTTACTCCACGTTCTGGTTTGAAATGATTGTATAAAAGAGTGTTCATGTGTTCCACGTGACCTGAGGTATTCTAAGTTCATGTTCTGGTTTGCCTAAACATTGGGAGTTTGTAATGACCAATGAGACACTGTAGCTAGCTATGTAAGGGGATTTTGGGTACTAAGGTGAGTTTTGGCACACCCTAATTCACTGAGGTTCCAAGTCTCTATGCACAGTTCTGTAGGAGAACGGAATCCCTGCTACATGGCGCCCATATGTTGGTGGTCTTATTTCATGACACTCGAGTAGTACATCGTTCAATCCTTAACCCCTTCACTGTTGTTTCCGGAAAACGGTGGTGTCGGAAAAAACCTACCTATTTGTGAAATAGGTCTTTTCAAGCTTGAATCTTTCTAAATGGTTTCCTTGAATTGCTACCCAGTTGTGCTACAAAGTTTTACTTTGTCCTTTTACATTTCTGTGTCGTCATGGCCGCTGCCGTGGACATTCCGTAGTATAGTCGCATTGCGGTGCGCAATCATTTGCAGCATTACAATGTCCCCGTGGATGGCATGGCTGTGATAATGGTGGTGAGTGCGGAGGTAGCTTACCCATACGAAATCTTTTATTCGTGGGTGAAATTCCCGGCTGTGGACGGAACTTCAGGTGTGTTCCACACTTACACTCCCTCTCCTGTACCGAATGAATATACACCGTACAGGGCACAGGAAGTACCTATAGATATTTGGCAGCATCGCGTTTGGTTTGGTGGCGCCCTCCCCCATTCTTTAACCGCTCTGAGGTTAGGTCCTTTGTCCATTCCAGGCGCAAATTGTCCTGTTTTGGCTGGCTTTACTCCTCATCCTCAACACGGCAATTGTACCGTTGTTGAACTTCGTAGACTACATGTAGTCTCCATTAGCGTTATTCGAGCTTTGGTACAATACATAACCCGTAATCTTCCGGGTGGGGCCCCGGGTGGTGCAGCGCTTCCTGCGGGACAGGGCGGTATGAAGCTCAGTCCCGTGACGGTCAATGCTGTTATGGGCAAGCGACCCCAAGATAAGGATGATTTTCCTTTCTGGCTTGCCGAGAAATTGGACCAGCTGGAAGCTGTATTTCCAAACACGACTCCTGGTGAAAAACACAGGATTCTGACAATTAGTTTGCCGAAAGACTTGGCCCCTGAAATCGGTGACTGTGAGACCTGAGGTAGAACATTTGCGGCGGTCTATGCGAGGTGCTACGGCACTCCGTCTATGACTGTCCTGCCTACGGTCCTTAAGCGTGTTCAGGATGAGCACGGACCTGAGGCTGCGGTTGAATTGGGTATGCGCCTGTGTGGCACCTTTGATGTGGTTTGCGATCTCATTCTTGCTAATGTCAAGGGGGATGCAGTGAACTTTCAGGTAGCTAATGCTTTGAGTGCGCTTCCCGATGCCAAGAAACCCCGGCAGTTAGCGAGGAATATTGTGGCGGCTTATAAAACCGTGGGTCGCAACAGTAGGGGTCTCAAGCCTTTTTCTACTAAGGAAAAAACGCAACCCCAAGGGCAGAAGTCTGACGTTCAGCCCAAGTACAAGAAACAAAATTGGCCTAAAAAACAAAAACAGGGAAAGCAACAGCAACAGAAACAGGAGTCTCGTCCTGCGTCTCCATTGCCTGTGCCCCCAGAACGTATTTATGACTTGCGCGATCGCGCGAAGATTAAATCACCTGATCGTTTTCAGGTTTCTGAACAACGCTCTCCTCGTTCTTTTCAGGATTCATCGGCCTCGGCGACCGGTGGTGGAGGAGGCGGAAGGGGTCGGGGTGGCCAGCAAGGATGTGACCAGCCCCGCCCAAAAGACAGTGCAGGAAAGCTGGACGGCTCTACACCGAAAAGACCCCAGTTTCAAAAGAAGAAGGTCGCCGCTTTAACAGCGAGATATGCCACAGATCGTGAGAACGCGGCTTCGGACTCTGACATGGGCTCTGACCTTGCTGGACAGCGCGGCAGAGATTACCATAATACGGGAGGCCCTGCGTCCACTACTGAATGTGACAGTGACTGACCGTTATGTTGTAGTTGAAACAGCTGACACTAGAGTTGCACCCCCTGACAGACTTTATGAAATTGTCCTGTTAATCAAAGGTGACATACAGCGTTCCATAAAAGGGATATTTTGGGAAAATCTTTCGTCTACTTATGACATTTTGTTGTCGGAGGCTGACTGGCCCCCACCTTTTGTTCTCGCAGCTCCGCGAGGGGAGGAGGCTGAATTTTGCAGAAGAGTGGACTAAGGCTCCAGCACCGGCTCTGTACCGTACACACAGTGGTTGGGATACATTTTCCCCACACCACGAGATTCCTTTGCGGTCTCAGCCGCAGCCTCAACCTCAATATCCCATTAAACGTGAAGCTAAGGCTTCCGTTGCGGAAATCCTTAAACAATTGGAATATCAAGGAGTGATTGAAACATGTGTGTCACCAATGAATAACTCTCTTTTTACTGTGACCAAGCCAGACGGTTCTTATCGTTTGGTATTGGATTACCGGCATTTAAACTCGCATTGCGGTACCTGTGCAGTACAGAATACTCACGGCTCTGCTTTGGTGGATAGTCTTGTGCGTAAGCAGTTCAAGACCACGCTTGACATATCAAACGGTTTTTATGCCCACCACCTGGATGGTCTGAGTTCCCAATGGATCTCCTTTACTTGCGGCGGTGTGCAAAAACAATTTCGACGTTTGCCTATGGGCTATAAGAATAGTCCTGGGATTTTTACTGCCCGCATTGTCTCTCTTCTAGAGAGAGTCGAACCAGATGCATGCTTGTATATGGATGACATTTATCTCACAGACGACGACCTTTGGGAGCATCTGTGTCGCGTTGACCGCTTAATTTGTAGCTTTGCAGACATGGGTTACAAATTCAATTTTGCAAAATCGCACATTGCAGAATATACAGTGTTGTTTCTGGGCTACGAGCTCAACAATGAAGGTAGAGGTTTGGCTCCTCACTTCCTGGAGAAATGCGCACAACTGCGCGCTCCGACAACTCCGAAAAAATTACAGTCTTTACTGGGTTTTTTACATTTCGGGAGGACATACATTCCGGAATATACCCAGCGTATCAGGCCTTTGTATGCTTTGATACAACCAACTTTTTCCAAATCATGCTGGCTGCCGGAGCACTCAGCTATTCTGCAATCTTTGCAGGCTGATCTGCTCGCTTCTAAATTCTTACTGACTCGTGGCAACCACACCAACCTGGTGATAAGAATCATCCCTGGGACGGTGGGTTTCACTTACCTCACTTTTAATGTAGGAGACACAGTACCTATTGCTTGTCCCACTTGTACACTTCGGCTGAAATGCGATTTTCCACTGTGGAGAAAGTTTTAACGGCTGTACAGATGGCGATTCTTAAGGAACGTGCTCTGTCACAGGGAAAACGCATGTTGGTTGTTACCCCATGTCCTGCTTTGGAGGCAGTTACGAAAGCCAGTGTACCTAATTCTAAAGCTTTGCACCCTCGGTGGATACAATGGGCTGCTTCCTTGACGTCCCCGGATGTCACGCTTATTTTTGATGCCTCATTACGGTCGCAGGAGTACTTACAGTATGAATTCGTTCATCCAGCTCCTTTAGCTATGCGACCTTTGGAGGATTTCCATTGCATCATTTACACTGATGGTTCGGCGCAGGTTGCGCATGGCTCTAAACATGCCTACGTTTCCGCATGCGCCATTGTGGCTGGTGCCATGGTGAACGATGAGTTCAAGTCCAGAGTCGTGCACACGCAGACTCTAGGGGACTGCACCGCACAATTGGCAGAGCTTCGGGCTCTGATGCTTGCATTGGAGTACGCAGATCCTAGTGTGACAACTCTTATTGTGAGTGATTCCTATTACTGTGTCCAGTCTTACAATGAAAACTTGTTCTTTTGGATTCAAAATGACTTTCGTGATTCCAAGGGTAGCACAATAAAACATAAAATGATCTGGGTTCGAGTGGCTGAGCTTAAAGAGCAGTTGCCACTTGTGTTTGTGATTCATACTCTCGGCCATCAGCGTGTTGGAGTTGGAGTTCACGCTGTGGGTAACTCGCTTGCTGATGAGGCGGCGAAATCTGCGGTATCGACATATTTAGTTGCAGCAGTTACACGGTCCAAAAGTAAGATTGATGATGATATCTTGGCGGCTGTTGCTGCCACTGAGAAGGGAGGTAAATATCCTGCGGGGTTCCCTCCGAAGTACACATACCACTTAAGTCCCGATAAGGTTCCTTATGTGAAAATTCCTGAAGTTGGGGAGAGGTTGATTCTCAACTCGGACCGCAGGAATACGTTGATTACAGCGGCGCATGAAGGTGTGGCGTCTGCACATGTGGGCGTCTCGGCCACTGTTTCTCAGTTACAACAGCATTTCTGGTGGCGGGGACTGTACAAACAGACGCGCGATTATGTCCTTCAATGTGACATTTGCCAGCAGATTAAGCCTTCGACTGCTGCGCGTCCGCCACAGTCACAGTTGTACATATCTAATAAACCACTAGGATGCATTTATTTAGATCACTGCGGTCCTTTTTCTTCTGATACTGCGTATAAGTACATCTTAGTAGCAGTTGATTCATGCACACGCTTTGTGTGGGTCAGGCCCCATCGCAGCGCTGATTCACGGACTGTCATAAGAGATTTGCGTGTCTTTGTAGGGATTTTTGCCTGTGGTACCTTCCATTCGGATCAGGGTCCGGATTTCGCCTCTAAGGCATACAAGGATGCCATGATGTCTATGGGGGTCCAAGTCAAGTTTTCGTCTCCATACAGACCTGAGGGTAATAGTGTAGTGGAATGAATGAACCGTGACTTAAAGCAATCATTGATAGCTCGAGTTATAGGCACTGGCAGAAACTGGCTGGCCCATCTCAATGGCGTGCAGCGTGCTCTTAATAATCTCCCTTGAACGTCTCTGGGTGGGCGGACCCCATACGAAATGCTCTTTGGTATCAAGATGTATGTCCCGGACCTTGACGGTCTAGACTGCGTGGCCCAAGCCACAGCCTTTGACGTAGATGAACATTGCAATGTTTTACAGGATCTACAAAAGACCAGAGACAGTCTTGCAAAGAAACGTTTTCCCTCCACATCGGATGATGAGTTGCAGATCCCGGTAGTTTGCTGGCTACCCCAAGTTGGAGAACTGGTTCGAGAGAAGATCGATAACCAGAAAGAATTTGGTCCTTCCTATTGAGCTCCGCATCCTGTGCTTGGCTTGAAGGGCACAAGAACAGTCATTTTACCACCACTTCCAGGTCGTAAGGAAAACAGGTTTATCTCAATTGACAATGTCAAGATACACAGAGTGGCCGATTCTACTTAGTATGACACCGGCTGTCTCCTGTCCTTCGATTGTGAGAAATTCTGTTTTGACCACTGCTTCTAATCCTGAGCCAGAGGTGGCCATCGAGATGCCTACAATTTCCAGTCCTTTATTAAGTAATTTGCCTGGTACTAACGTTGATGAACTTGATTACACTTACCCAACTGACTTATCGATGCCCGATTTGCAAACACGTTTGGCCACAGAACCGTGACTTAAAGCAATCATTGATAGCTCGAGTTATAGGCACTGGCAGAAACTGGCTGGCCCATCTCAATGGCGTGCAGCGTGCTCTTAATAATCTCCCTTGAACGTCTCTGGGTGGGCGGACCCCATACGAAATGCTCTTTGGTATCAAGATGTATGTCCCGGACCTTGACGGTCTAGACTGCGTGGCCCAAGCCACAGCCTTTGACGTAGATGAACATTGCAATGTTTTACAGGATCTACAAAAGACCAGAGACAGTCTTGCAAAGAAACGTTTTCCCTCCACATCGGATGATGAGTTGCAGATCCCGGTAGTTTGCTGGCTACCCCAAGTTGGAGAACTGGTTCGAGAGAAGATCGATAACCAGAAAGAATTTGGTCCTTCCTATTGAGCTCCGCATCCTGTGCTTGGCTTGAAGGGCACAAGAACAGTCATTTTACCACCACTTCCAGGTCGTAAGGAAAACAGGTTTATCTCAATTGACAATGTCAAGATACACAGAGTGGCCGATTCTACTTAGTATGACACCGGCTGTCCTTTGATTGTGAGAAATTCTGTTTTGGCCACTGCTTCTAATCCTGAGCCAGAGGTGGCCATCGAGATGCCTACAATTTCCAGTCCTTTATTAAGTAATTTGCCTGGTACTAACGTTGATGAACTTGATTACACTTACCCAACTGACTTATCGATGCCCGATTTGCAAACACGTTTGGCCACAGAATCCAGATTTTCTTTTGACACTGTTTCACATACCTTAAATAAGCCCTCACGGGGAGGAGCTTGGCGGGCATCCGTGATGGCCGCTTGAGCACAGCGCTCTCCGGACCTTCGCCGCTCCCGGCGATTTATCCTGACTAGATCCTGATTTCTTGTAAGAATTCAAGTAGAGGTCGTTTGGCTGATCACCCTGGCACTTTCCGGAATTTGATTTGGATCTCGTACTCCTGAGCTATGGTGGTCTGAACTTTTGGGCTCCGCCCTTGAGGTGCGCCCGGGACGGGGTGCGGATCTGTGGCCGTCCTGGAATTGAACAACAACGGCAGGAGATCTGGCCTTGTGAGACCCCCTTCCTGAGTTTCGGTTTCGATTCTGTCTCGACCTGTGCCACGAGTGTGCGTATTGCGCTTGGCTGAGACTTGGAGACAGTTCGGACACGGGGCTTTCCTCTTGTCTATTTGCTGGTTTGGTGGCCTCCTCCCGAGTTGAGCCCTTCCTTTTGTTGTACTTTTGATCCTGAGTTTTGGGTGTTTGGCCCGTCGACCCTGGTGGCTTGTCCCGTGACGCATCTTCAAAATGGCGGGCAGAGGGGACAGAGAAACGCGCAAGACGAAAACACCTCTGCGCGGAGCGCCGGTTCAGACGAACGTCATGGACCGTTATACTCAATCTAAGGGGTCCCCCGGAGCTGCCCTGCCTGGCCACAGTACGGCATCTGAACGAATTTTGGAGGAGTCGGCGGAGCCTTCCCTACAGGATATCATGGGCGCCATCTCGGGAGTGAAGGAATCCACCGGCCTTCAGTACGAGGCCTTGGCCCACAAACTTGACACCGTGGCCATTGAGGTGAACCTGATTCGTGCTGATCTCGGCAAGACGAATGAGAGGGTCCAGTCACTGGATATTAAATCATCTAGCCTCACGAAGGACGTCTCGGAGCTCCAGACAGAGGTTGGGACTCTTCGTCGGGTGAACGACTTCATGGCCCGACGCCTGGAGGATTTTGAAAACAGGGCACGTCGCTGCAATGTTCGCCTGGTTGGTGTACCGGAAAACCCTGAACCCCACTCTGTTGATCTCCTGGTTGAGGGTCTGATTTTGAACCATCTTGCCCCCTCCGGGCTTACCAAATTTTTCACGGTTGAACGCGCACATCGTGTCCCGGGGGGCAAAGTTAAGCCGGGTGCTCCGCCAAGGCCTATTGTGGCTAAACTGTTTCATTATAGGGATCGGGACGCTATCCTGCAGGCCTCGCGGGTGAAGGGCCCGGTGGCCTTCGAGAATGCCACAGTGAACTTCTACCCGGACTTCTCCCAACAGGTTCAAAGACAACGGATGGAGTTTCGTGGTGCTAAGAAACGTCTTCGAGATCGGGGTCTACGCTATGCTATGCTTTTCCCCACCAGACTTCGTGTCGAGTATAATGAGCGTACTCTGTTCTTTGATAGACCGGATGCTGCTAATGACTGGCTGGACTCCTTGCCTGACTGTCCTCCTGATACTGAGTCTGCCGCTCACCCTGGTGGTGCCGAAGGTGGTGTGGAGATCTGATTGTTTGACTCTGATGTCTCGTTTTGAATATGTTCCCAGAAGTGGTGGCCGGCGTACCTCTGCAATGTGATTATTTATTTTTTGTGTGTTGTTTCTTGCTCTTACTGTAGTCTGGGGGCGGGTGGCCCGGAGACCTTTCCTCCTCCGGGGTCTTTGTGTAGACTAGGGGTTATGGGGCGACAGGCACACTGCAGGTTGGGGTGGCTCTTTAGCTTTTTGCAGGGGTGCAGGGTGGGGGGTGTTTCCTTTCAGCTTGGGGGAGGGGGGATGGGAAGTTCTTATTTTTTTGTGTGTTGTTTTCAAGGCGAATTGCTTCTGTCTTTACTGATGTTTCTGATGTCTAGCTCTTGGATGGGGGGTCCTGGCTCGGGTGAGTGGGATGGGGGGTAGGGGGTTGAAATTTGTTTCCTGGAACGTTAATGGCCTGGGAGATCGCATCAAGCGCAGTGTGGTGTTGAAATATATAAGACGTTTGTCACCGGACATTGTTTTCCTGCAAGAGACCCATTTGATTGGGAATGTATGTAATGCAATGAATAGATGGGGCTACAGCCTTGTGGCACACTCGGGGTTTACTTCAGGATCCAGGGGTGTGGGTATCCTTGTTCGTAACTCCCTCTCTCTGGCGATAGATGAGGTGATTCGGGATGATCGTGGGAGATATATTGTTCTGGTGGGTAGATATGAGGGCCGCACCCTATCCCTCTTTAATGCTTATGTCCCCCCAGGCTTGCAAACTGCTACTTTCACTGATTTAGGCCGTGTCTTGTTGGATCTTCCTGATAGTGTACTCTTTCTTGCCGGTGACTTTAATTCAGTGCTTTCTGGCCTTCACGATCGCCATCCCCCCAGGGATACCCCGCATGCCCAGCGTTGGTTGGGCGGGTTTTTGGATACTTTTGGCCTTGTGGACTGCTGGCGTTTGTTACATCCTACTCAGCTTCAATACACTTTTCACTCTGGTGCCCATGGTAGCCTTTCTCGGCTAGATTATTTCCTGATGCCCGCTGCCCAGTCGTCGGCGGTCCGTGAGATTATACATTTGCCAAGGGGCATCTCTGACCACTCGCCGCTCTGGCTTCGTTTTGAGGTTGGGATAGAGGCAGTGGGCCGAGTGGCTCCCATTAACCCATGGTATCTCTCCTCCCCTGAGACTCGTGCCCTCTTGCTCAAGTCCATAGATGCTTATTTCCTGGAAAACGAGGGGTCGGTCCCTTCGGCGGTGTCCCTGTGGGAAGCCTTCAAAACTGTGATTCGTGGACAGGCCCTCTCTTTGATTGTTGAAGCTAAGAAAGCCGGGAAGAGGGAGGTAGTGGACCTCGAGGGGGAAATTTCTGCCTTGGAGGCCGAGTTGGGATCTGGTGTCACGCCTGAGAAACTTCATGCCCTGGGTCTAAAACAGTTTGCATATAAATCCCTAGTTACTGACGCTGCAAAAGTGATGTTTCGTGAGCAACAAGGCCGAGTGTATGATGTTGGTGATAAGGCGGGTAAACTCCTGGCGTGGTTGGACAAGAAAGAAAGAGCTAATCGTGTGGTGCCTGTGATTCTGTCTGCGAGTGGTGAGAATGTGATTGATCCGATCGCCATTGTGGATCGTTTTGCGGAACATTTCCGTGTTGTGTATGCTCCTGTGTCTGTGAGGGATGTGGCTGACTCTCGCCTCCTTTTGCGTGATATTGCATTGCCCTGTGTCTCCGATTTGGACCGTATCGCTTTGGACTCCCCCTTTACGGTTGATGAAATAGCTACTGCCATTCGTTCGCTCCGTTCGGGCAAGGCGTTGGGTCCAAATGGTTTGCCTATTGAGTTGTACAAGTTGCGACCCGACAAAATGGCGCCATATCTCCGCGATATGTTTTAGGAAGCACGTGAACGTAACCTCCTTCCCTATGATCAGCGTTTGGCGACGATAGTTATCATCCCTAAAGACGGTAAACCTCGCGACCTTTGTTCCTCATATAGACCCATCTCCCTGTTAAATGTTGAACCCAAGGTTCTGGCGAAACTTTTGGCGACCCGACTCCTATCAGTTCTCGGGGACTTAGTTCATCCGGATCAATCTGGTTTTATCCCGCATCGCAACACTGCTTTGAATCTACGTCGTCTTCACGGTGTGATAGCGAGGGCGGGGCTACTGACTGAACCGGCCATTTTGGCGTCCCTGGATGCCTCCATGGCCTTTGATACTGTGGAGTGGCCCTATTTATGGGCGACTCTTGAGAAATTCGGTTTCGGGTGCGAGTTTATTAACTGGATTAAGTTATTGTATGCGGAACCTTTGGCGCAGGTGGTTGTGAATGGTAGGGTGTCTGCTCCCTTCCCCCTGGGCAGGGGCACCCGCCAGGGTTGCCCCTTGTCCCCGCTACTGTTTGCGCTCGCCCTTGAGCCGTTGGCGGCCTGGCTCCGCTGGGAACCGTCCCTTAAAGGGATCCGTTGGGCCCCGGACTTCGAGGACCGAGTCTCGCTCTATGCTGACGATATCCTCTTATATCTTACCTCCCCTCGTAAGTCTTTATCTGTTCTATTTGATGTTCTTGTGTCCTTTGGTGCTAACTCGGGCCTCGTAATCAATTGGACAAAGTCCTGTGTGTATGTTTTGTCTGGTGTCTTGCCTCCGTTACCGAGCAGGCTCCCTCTTCAGGTGGCCCGGGATGGTTTCAAATACTTGGGAGTTTTCGTTACTCTGGACTCGTCTCTTCGCTTTGATCGTAATCTCCTTCCTCCGTTGCTTCGTTTGCGTTTGGACGTTGCTCGTTGGCGCAAGCTTCCCTTGTCTCCCCTTGGTCGGGCAGCCCTGTTTAAGATGATGTCGTTACCGAGGTTTCTTTACGCTCTCCAAAATTATTATGATCCTGTCCCTCAGTCCTATTTTCGGGAGATTGAGACCCTTCAGAGACAACTTGTCTGGGATGGACGCCCGCGTATTGCTCTTGCTAAGCTTTCCATTCCTTGGTATGACGGTGGCATTGCACTCCCCGATATTAAGAGGTATTATTGGGCCTCACACTTGTCCGCTGTCAACCACATCATGTTCTCGCCGGGTAGTAATCCGGCGTTTGAGATGGATAGACTTCAGCTTCCGGGAGGTGACTTTAACAGAGTGCTTTACTCTCGCCCTGCTGGGCGCCATCTTGTGGGTCCCACGTCGATTGCTTTGGCGGTGTGGCGGGCCGCGACTCGTAGCCTGGGCTGGGAGGATCGCTTGACGTTAGCCACGCCGCTTTATGCTTCTGAACGTCTGGGCGGTCTTTGGTCTACCAAGGGTTTCGATCGCTGGGACATGATTGGAATTTCTAAAGTGGGAGATGTGTACTCCAAGGGCTCTGTGCGAACATTTCAGGCCCTCCAGGCTGAATATGGCTTGAGTGGTCGGGAATTCTTTCGATATCTACAGGTTAGGCACGCCTTGACCGCTGTATTTGCTCCTGGTGAGACTCCGCCTGATTCTTCCCCCCTTGAGGACCGTGTCCTTGACGGACATCTTCCTGATAGCACTATCTCCCTGATTTATAAGAAACTGATTTATAATCGGACTGATCTGTTGGTCCGACTCCGGGAGGCGTGGGTTCGTGATGGTTTGGAGCTTGATGACGAAGATTGGCAGTCGGCCCTCTCTTCTCCTAAAGAGGTGGCTATCCCGGCTCGTCTCCGTTTGGTCCAATTGAAGATCCTTCATCGGGTGTATGTTACGGGACCTCGTTTGCTTGTGATGGGTTTTTCTTCCGATGGGTTGTGTAAGCGTGGATGTGGTTTGAGTGCGACTTTCCTACATATTCTTTGGGAATGCCCGATGGTGGTTGCTTACTGGACGGCTGTGCTTGAGGTTATGGCTGAGGTGACAGGGGTGTCCTTGTGTCCGGAACCTCGTCGTTGTCTTTTGAATGTTTGGGAGCCCACTGATTGCTCGGTGGCCCAGACTAGGTGGGCCACCCTGGGTTATATGGTTGCGAAGCGAGATATTGCTCAACTTTGGGGGGCCTCCAAGCCCCCTGAACTATCGAAATGGGAAGACAACATGGATTGGTCTATGTTCCGTGAGAAGACTGTCTACGTGGCTAGGGGCAGACCCAGGGCATGGACTAGGGTGTGGGGTCAATGGAATGAATATCGTGGTGCCATCTGTACTCCTCCCCTTGTTGATGACATTGAGCTTTCCCGGTCTCCTTAGGCGGGCGTTCTTGGAACCTTGCATATAGGGGTTGTGCTGGTTTTCCAGCTCCCCCCCCCTTCTTTTTCTCCTTCGTGCCCCGTCCCCCCCCCACCATCCGGGCTCTCTGGAGCTTATAGCTTTGATTCCATTTTTGTTGCTGTCCCCTCCCGTCCTTTGGGCTGACCTTCAGTAATACACTTTCGCCTTTTTTGTGTGTCTGTTCTTTATAAAACAAAATCTGTTTTTGTCCTGTATATTATATGGAGTATTGCATTGACGATTGATCGTTACCGCTACGACAGTGTATATTGTGTATTTTCTCCTCTTTAGCGGCTGGCCCGTGTGGTTGTAGGCCCATCCTTGTATTTTACTGCATACTCAAATAAAGGTTTTTAAAAAAAAAAAAAAAAAAAAAAAAAAAAAATAAGCCCTCACATTTTGCAATTTATGCCAGTTTATTTAAAAAACACTTTTTGATTCCCCCTTTTTTCAATGTACCTTTTTATGTCAATTGGTTTTGGGTTTTATTTTTTTCGAATCGTCAATGGACACTATGTCGAAGAGAGAACATGCATTCGACATCTGAATGGAACTTTGGCTCCCCTTTCTTCCTCACATTCTGCCCACAGACTGAAAACAGACTTGACATTTGTTAATATCACTGCTTGGCCTGTCCTTGATGGGATTGTGTGGGATGCTGTTAAATTTCAAATCCATGGCCCTACTGAGATTGTTAATGTCCCTAATGTGCTCAGGGTAAAAATGGGGGATGTAGTGAAACAAAACATACGTTCTGATGATTGGGATGTTCAGGCCGTAGAGGCATTGTTTTCTGATTTAAAATATTATGCTGCCTTTGATGCTGAAGATTTGTACTTAGAATCTGCTATTGATGGTGAATTATTTTGCTTCCAACATTTTGGCAACCATTATCTACATAAAACTAATTCCAGAAGGAGTGCTGTAAATTATACACAGTAGGAGCACTGTCCAGCTCCTCTACAAGGCAGTTCGAGTACTTTTTTGAAAAAGTACACTTATTTTACTGACTTTAATCAGTCTTATCCCGCTTCATTTTATTTTAAAATGACTGAAAAGTCCATGTCCAAGGTTAGACTTACCGATACTAAGTTGTTGTATTTGAGGTCCTTTCTTGATCAGCTGGCTATTAGCGGCTACGAGTTGTGGAAGGAAACTATTGACCTTAAATCGGTTTGGGGTTCTAAAAGTTGGCAGGTACAAGGCAATGAGGCTTTGCACCGTGCATGTCTCATCCCAAATCATATGTTGTTTTTAAATTCTACCATTTCCCAAATAACATGTTTTGGATTGGCTACTTCTAAAAAATTAAATGCTCCTTCCCTACCTGAGTTAGAGGAATATTCCGGTTGGGGTAATACTACAGAATTTTCAATTAGAGAGTTGCAAACTCTTTTGCAAAATTCATCCTTTAACATATCCAGTTTGAACCCAAAGGGTTGGCTACTGTGGCACAGAAGTGCTGATTCCTGCCAACGTCGTTTTCTGGGTTTAGCCGATGGATTTACACAGGTCAGGACTGATCCCCGTTTTGAAAATGACCAATCTGTCACCACTTATTCAGTAGGCAAGTTATGTCAGAATTGGCTTAAACATTCTACCTTGGCATCGATGATATCTAAACTGCATTTATCCAAGCTAAATGACGATGTTGATTTGAATGATTTCATAAAAGGCCCGGCTAGTGGTAGATCGAAAAGATGGATATATGCGATTTACAATGAAATCTGGAAAACATCACAGATTGAGGCGGCTAAGCGCCTTAGAGCTATTGATCAAGCTAATTTAGAAAAAGTGCTTGCAGTTGTAGATAATAGCATTAACATGCTTTCTTCCCGCATTTACACGTTAGATAATATAGTGTCTTCGGTTGTTGATATTGTGCAAGATGAAGTGTCTGTGTTATACCATGGTCAAAATGAATTGCGTTCCATTATGCAATTTGCGTGGACCCTGCAGACGCTTAAGTCTGGGAAAGTGCCTTGGAATTACATGAACGTCTCCTCCCTCTTTGCCCCTTTCAATTTGACTGACAAGCAGCGCTTACTTTCAATGAGAGATACATCTTTTTCTATGTTACACATTGAAAGGTTGGAGTCTTTACCGTTTTCTGGGGCAGAGGCCACTGCAGCTACGTGGCTTATCCACGGGTTAATCACATTACCATTTGCTTTATTTAAATGTACAAATTGTATGCAATATATTGCGGTAGGCCGATACGAACCACTGGGTAGTTCATTTCTACATGAAGCGTGGTCGCTTCCGTTTACTTACAGATGCCTAAAAGATGGGAAAGAAGTTTATCTTAAAGGTGAAGAGTGCACAGAAACACCAGATCACTCATTAATGTGTAGACATATTCAATTACATGGTTCTTGCAACCAAGAACGGCCCAATTTAGCCTGTGTTTTGAAAGGTACTCCCGTTCCCGCAATCGTCCCCACTTTCACATTACCGGCAAACGGCAGTTATTTACTTTTAAATAATGAAGATTGTTGTGGGTTAATTAGAGGTATTGCTTATGTGGTTACAGTGTCTGAATGTGTAGTTTGTTGCAAAAACGTTCTGTATCCTCCTCCACATGGGAACTCGGATGTTTCCATCTGGCCGCGGATTCCAACCTTGACGGCAGAGTTCAATGGAATGAGTAGAATAAGAGCTCTTTTGTCTCAGAAAGAAGTGGCCCTTAGTTCAGCTCGTGAAACATTTGTCCTTCACGTCGCCAACACCCGCACAGAGGTGCAGGCGCTATTAAATACTGACTTGCCATTGCATTTCAGCGAGCTGATTAATTCAATCTTTAACGTGTCCTCCACTTCTGGCCTCGCACACTTTTTTAAAATAGTTAGCAGTGGTCTTGTGACTTCATTTGAAAAGATATTTGGAGTCATTCCTGCTTTCTTCCATTCAATATTTTCAAGCTTATTTGGTGGATTTCCTGTTTTGCTGGCGCTGGCTGCAGGCGTTCTGGTGATATTTTGTTTTATTAAATATGGATGCCCATCCTGTGTTACACGACGCGCAGCCCCACCTTGCACTGTTTCGCAACAGGATGCTTGAATACTATGGTACGCTGCCGCTTGCCACCTTAAGCGCAGCTTATGGATTATCGTTTCGATTTTCCTATTTCACATGTGTCCAGCCTGTGTTTCATTGCCTGAGCTGCGATTTTGAGTGGGCCCTTGATTTGTGTCTCTGCAAGATGGTGTCTCCTAACGTGGATTTTAATCGACTGATGAGTCCCTTAGTTGCTCATGAGTTGGTTTGTTCTGACGAAAGGATTACGGCCTTGGCAGCGATGCATGGACTAATGGGTCGTTGGAACATACTCGCAGCAGCGCAAGATTTCTTGGCACACAGTTTTATTGAGAACCCACCGAGTTGTCCTCTGATGATGGTAGAGGCTCCGGTACTGGATGAGCACGTATGTTCTTTCCCACTATTAAATTGGATGGCTGAACTGTTTTCGGATGATGACAGTGATTTCTTGCTGGAGGCTGTTGCTGCATATTTTGCATATTCAGTCCTGTCCTAAAGGCTTTCAATGCTTTTGATGACATACCGTTATTACTTACACAATTTTTTGAAAATTATGCGGAAATTTGTCACCACCCAGACCTATTGACTTGAGTGAACAGTAAATTGACAAGTTGGAATTTTTTTAATTGACTGACGAAAACGTTTTTCTACCTATTTTGTATTTGAACTGGCTGATCGTTCTTGAACTCTGCTTTCATGATGTGCCTCGTGCCTTATCTTATCTTATCTTATCTTTTCCGTGCTCGGCTCATGGGGGGATGTCATATAGTTATTCATTGCCTATATACCGTGTTAAGTTAGCATGAGCTTATTAAATGTTTAAACGCCATTTTACCTTTTGCTGCTTCTGCACACGACACATAATTGTTGTTGTATCTTTCAGCCTAGTAGAGCGTTGTGATTTACACGAAACTAATATGGTATTGCTCTGATATCAGCTTTGCTTGGTAAACTATGTCTGTACAGTGAGTGCTGAAACGTTCACGGATAACTCGACACAGTGTTGTTGTGAGGTCTGATCTTCGCACCTTCCTAGACATAACATAAATGCAGCTGCTGCCAGAATCTGGCTTTGGGCGTGTTTTATATTGCTTTGCACACAGCACACGACACACACTTGATGGTGATTCGCATGCAGAGAACTGGTGGAAGATGATGTGATCCCTTCTCATTAGGATCTTGAGGTATGGGGCCGCCCTGCTAAAACCCAAAGAGACCTTCTTAGATATAATATAATATGCTAGTTAAGGAGGGTGAGAATGAGGTTTTGTTAACCCCTATTTATTTCAGCATTTTAGCATGTTGTCACCTTTAGCCTTTTATGGACTAATAACTATGCTGATAACTTTGCTTCTTATAATATGTTTTCTTGTATTATCTAAGATACAGCGTTTGAGAACCCTGCATTAGTAAATAAATATTTCAAATGTGCACACGTCCTCATTTACTCCATGTTCTGGTTTGAAATAATTGTATAACGAAAGAGTGTTCATGTGTTCCACGTGACCTGAGGTATTCTAAGTTCAAGTTCTGGTTTGTCTAAACATTGGGAGTTTGTAATGACCAATGAGACACTGTAGCTAGCTAGGTAAGGGGATTTTGTGTACTAAGGTGAGTTTTGGCACACCCTAGTTCACTGAGGTTCCAAGTCTCTATGCACAGTTCTGTAGGAGAACGGAATCCCTGCTACAATATCAAAGATAATGGACAAATGTATCTTTGCTAGGCCCACCATATTTGTGCCCATAACTGAGTACTATGGATAGTACCTTGCACAATTGTGTTATTTCATTGTACCAAGATAGGTAAAATTAACATAGATAGTGTCCCTAGATTCAAGATATTACGGACCCATACAATTAGGTAAGCATAGACAGAGCCTGTGATGTCATTCTAAGTCTATCACGTTCAACTCATTTTGTCTTCCATTCCAACCGCACTATATGTACAGGGTGGTTAAGAAACACACAAAATGTCAAAAACTTCAAAATGTCAAAAATGAAAGCTCACCAAATCCAGAGAATTAGATAAAGTACACAGAGAAGTAAGTGAAAAATATGTACATCAAGCATTAATACATGTCAATTCTGATTTTAACTCCAAAAGGCGATAGGTAATATGTATCACAAACAATTATAGTTATTCCTGATACAGATTATAACTAATTTATCCACAGTACATTATACTCCACCATGATTTGTTATGACCGGAGGCATATTTATACAGTTATTGAGCATCAGTTAGCATAAACACTCTAATAATGCAAAATATCAATCATGTAGAAAAACATGTAACTCCCTATCCACATTGAGCCCTAGGTCTACAGATCTAAGTTTTATCAACCATTTAGTTTTGGGTTTTTTCAGTGCTAACGTTCTGTTACCACCCCATGCATTTTCATCTGCTATTGCAATTCCATGAAAACTGAGATTTATAATCTCTGTTGTTGCAAGCGTATTGTTGTGATGGACAGCAAGTTTATTGGGAAACCATGTCTTGACCTCTCTTGTCTTTTTTGGAGGAATGTAGGATGGGCACAATATGTTCCTAAGTGTCCTCCCTCTGCTGTATGTGATCTCTGTTTTTTAGCTACATATTGTTCTAATCTGTGATCTAGTTTCAGAAGGTGCCAGTGCTTGTGTAGGTTTTAAAGATTATCATTACTATGTGAGTTGTATTGTGAAATGAGTGCCACATAAGTCGTCTTTTGTTTACTTCTGTTGCCAGGTCGTAAAAGGTTAGTGTGCAATATTTTCCTTATCTTACTTTGTGCATTCTCCAAGGTGATTCTATCATAACCTCTAGTTGTAAAACAAGATTTCAAAAGATCCAACACCTCCTGAAAGATTGTGTCATCCCTACAGTTCCTTCTTAGATGTGTCATCTCCACAAAGGGAATAGCTCTAATCTGTGTAATTGGGTGTGCACTGTCATCGTGTAGCACAGAATTGAATGCAGTGGGTTTGCGATAGAGCTTAGATGCAATCTTATTGTTTTCTATATGCAAAGTGATGGCCAAAAAATCAATCTCCTTCTTATTAAACTGATATGTGAACCCCACATTTTTTATATTGTTATTGAGATGTAAGATGAATTCCTTGAGAGTCTCATCATCTCCACTCCAGATCATAAGGATGTCATCTATAAATCGCCCCCAATAAATGATAGATCCTGTCATGTTCGGCGGACAGCTTCTCCAGATATGGTGCTGTTAAAAAAAAATGCAGATGTTAGCAAAAGAGGGGGTACATTTAGACCCCATGGCATCCCTGGATGAATGTCTAAAACATGTACCATTGTGTAAGAAAAAGTTGTTTTCCAATGTAACATGTGTAAGCTCCAAAATCATTTGGGTATGCTCATATAGATGCTCATATAGAGTGGCATCTCGCTTAGATAGATAGTAAGTTAGGGCCTCCATGCCCTTATCCAACGGGATTTTTTATTCCTCTGACCAAACTAAGTCATCCAGTTTCTTCAATAAGTCCTTGGTATCTAAAATGAATGTTACGCCCTTGTAAAATGAATCCATCAGATTCTCTGGTGGCAACATGGGTACAAAAGTAGATTTAGTCCTAAGTCCACTATCAAAATTAAAATTGGTGGCTATATCCAAATCCTGTAAAATTTCACCAATAGTTGGTGCTGGCCCAGTGCTCTCATCTGATGACAAAATTTGTAGATCTTGAATATCTTTAATTGTTTTGTCACTCTTGGTAACCAAAAAAATAGGAATTGGACACGGTTTCTGATTGGCATCAAAATATTTTTTTAGTTTTAGGCTGCACACAAATTTCAACAAATCGATATGGATCTGAGTAAAATCAGGTTTATCAAAAGAGACTAGCTTAAATATGACCAATATTGTTAGGACTCTGATTAGATTTGTCATGGGCACCTCGTTGGTGAGTTCATGAAGCCCTCACCCACCAACCTGGTTGGTGGCATGCTTCATCATCGGGCCCACCCAGTGACACCTATAAACTACGGGGACTCGGAGGGCCCGATTCACAGAATGAACTTAAGACTCAATCCTAAACTTACTACTATTTTAGTATTCACAGAATGCACTTACTACTTTTGGTATTCACAAAAGTTAGGATTTTGTCTTAAGTTTGTCTTAAGACAAACTTAAGACAGACTTAAGACAAACTTAAGACAAAATACTAACTTCTGTGAATACCAAAAGTAGTAAGTTACTTCTGTGAATGCCAAAAGTAGTAAGTGCATTCTGTGAATACAACAATAGTAGTAAGTTTAGGATTGAGTCTTAAATTCATTCTGTGAATCGGGCCCGGACTAGCTTTCTAGTCCTCTCTCTCTCTCTTGATACGCGCATAAAATCAGGTTTAGACATAGGGCAGAAGCTTAAGCCTTTCCTGAGAACATTTTTTTTCTGCAGTAGCTAGTACACGTTGTGAGAGATTGACAATTGAAAAACATCATCACTTATAACATGGACCATAGTAGTTTTAGACACAGATGTATCTTTAGGTACATCTCCCACTTCAGCACTTAGTTCTTTTGGATGCGTGATGTGAATCACGTCACTCCTTTTTTCTGCCTGGTTTGTGCTTGATCTTTCTTCCCCCTCGTCTGGTTCTTTTGTTCTTGTAGTCTTTTGGTAGAAGCCTGATCTGGTTTCCTTTCTGTACCGTTCTAGTTCTGGTAAAAAAGAGGAGTCTGCATTGGTATTTTCCCCTCCCCCAACAGTCGTTGATGTTTCACCTCGAGCTTCACTTATTTCACTTACTGATACTAGATAGGTCTTATTTACTGGCTGAGGTTGAGGCCACAGGCATTATTTCACTAGGCACATTCTGTACTCCTCTACATTTGAATTCATCAAACTTTTTGGCGAACATGAATATTCTGCCATTTCTGTAGCCATTGTCATCTCTTCTAAATTTTCGCATTTTCTTATCACTGATGTATGTTTGATGTGCACTAAGGACTTCTCTCAAAATCTTAACGTTTTTTTCAGTAGCTTCTTTAAGATTCAATGATTTGATCTCATGTTCTAACTGCTCAATTTCACTCAACAGTTTAGATCTTTTTCTCTCAGCGTGACTTATTAACATATACATCATTCCAAAGGATGAGGATAGAATCAAATTCTCCCATTCACATAATAATTCTGTTTACAAATCCTCAAATGAAGGAAAAATTATTACTCTAATACCTCTTGGTACTTGTTTAATTTCTATGTATTTTTTCAAAATAGTCAAATCCCACCATCGTGACAGCTCTTGTTTGCATGTTCTTTTTAATTTTATGAACAGTTGTTTTAGTCCATACATTTCCTCTACAAATCTCCTAAAACTGCTATTCTATTTAACTCTGTGTACCATTTGTGTAGTTCCTCATGCAGTTTGGGAAAATCTTCAGCAAATGACAGGAGATCTGCCTTTGTCCAAGGGGGTTGAATGTATGCTAGATGCTCTTTGTCATCTCCATTCAGGACTTCTCTCAAAGGCATTATTAATTCATTCTTTGTTAGTACTGGGCATGCAGTCACAGTCTCCAAGCTCTTGGCAACACCTAAAGTTCTTAGTGAAGCCTGTAGGTCTTTCCATTGACGTAATTTGGTCATGGCATCTTCTAAGGTCATATTTATTTTTTAATCTTCTCAGGTCAGTAGGTCTGAGTCTAAAAATCCAAAACTTGTCTTATCCCATTCATAATCTTGTGATAGTAGTGATGTGGGACCTTCACCACTTGTTGCTGCGCTTTTGGTGATCTGGGCGTAGCCACAGCGCACTGAGGGTCAGTCATGCATTAATTTTGTACGTTCTAGTGACAGCACAGCTTCCTGATATTGTCTGCCTCACATCCCAGCACTCAGTTTGCTACGATGCATCATAGTAAATGCAGTGCATAATAACACTTACTTCAGTGACAGGCTTTCGTTTTTCACCCTTGTTGGTGCAGCCAGTGCTGTGTATCTCTATACATGTGTTTCAGGATAGTTGCCCATCTTCAGTAGAGAGCAACACATTCTTTTTGGGGTGCTGGAAATGCTGCCCAAAGTCTTCTCAGGTCTCTGTACCACTTGCTGTGCACAGGTGTATCAACCAGAGCTTGTCAGCTCATTAGCTCAAGTGAGCCTTTTGAAATAGGAGGAGGTTGGGCACACACTGCCTCACATTCCAGCACTCAGTTTGCCCCGATGCAGCATAGTAAATGCAGTGCATGATATCTGAGTTTTGGGATGTGAGGCAGTGTATGCCCACCCTCCTCCTGTTAGAAAAGGCACAGCACTGGCTGTACCAGCAAGGGTTCAAAACTAAAGCTTGTCATCAAAATAAGTATTCCCATGCACTGCATTTACTATGATGCATCGGGGCAAACTGAGTGCTGGGATGTGAGCCAGTGTACGCACACCCTCCTCCTGTTTGAAAAGGCTCCTTCGAGCTAATGAGCTGATGAGCACTGGTTGATGCACCTGCGCCCAGCGAGTGGTACAGAGACCTGACCCTCCGCCTGTGACTGCGCACTTGTCACTGAAAGGCAAGGGGAGGCACCAACAACCTCTAATTAATTTTCCCTCTGAAGTTGCTCTGCCTTTTGTTCCCAAAATTCTAACAGTTCTCGGTGTACTTTACTTTTAACATCGCTGGTGACCCTTTGGTCCCGCAATGCTGTGTTCCATAACCAAAAACAGTCCCACTTTAATGGCCTAATTTTCTTTCCTTTCAGAATTAATTACCTGTCATAAGTAAGACAATATGGTTATATCGTGAGTCTCTGTAAGCGGAATTGCAAGTCATGCCTCTTTGCAGTCAAATTGCTCAATTTTCGTGAATATAATATGCCACTTAAGCCATAGCGGGTAGACACCTGGCGAGCAGGTGAGTCTTTTGGTGGTGTGGGTTTACTGTCGTTCAAGTTATTTTTGCTAAGTGAAGTACTCATGGTGTAGGAGAGAGTCAGCAGTTTCTATTGCCGTTTACAAACTTGCATACACACTTCAGTCAGTGACACAGAAAGTAGTCAGCAGACTCATTTTTGCTGCTCATTCCCAAAGGGCATGGGTATGGTTTTCAAATACGTTCACTCAGTCATACAATGGTCAAACAGCCAGCGGTTCAGCAAGCAACGTGGCATTGCTTTTGCTACAAGTTCACATAATATATTCAGAGGTAGGTAGGAAAGACACAGAGGTAGAGTAGTAATTTCATCCCATTGCTTTCTCTGAGGGCCACCTGGACCCACAGAGGCGCGGCTGGACAAAATTGTAGAATCACATGAAAATGTGAGGCAAAAAACTGATGAACTCTGCACTTACATATGCGTACACATATAACACAAATAGGAATATATAAACAAACACAATGAGGTCTCCTCACACAAGCGCACTATATTGTTACAACTACAATTAAAACTTTCTCTTTGTTGCGCTTAACTCTGGGTTGCCCCACCACCCCTGGGCAACAAATATGAAGAATCTAATCTTAGCGGAAAGGAGGGTGTTCAAATCTATAATTAAATATTTCTTGAATTTTCAATGTCTCTGATTAGGTCTTGTCATAACATAAATCTCAATGTCCAATAACTTCACATGGGAGTCTTGTTTTTCATGTCAATCTTGATGTTTATTTATTCAATCTGATCACTAGTAGTCAACTCGCCCAGCCTATGCGTTTCCTCCAAAGACATCATCAGGGCTCCAGATCACAATAATGCTCAGCAGGCTCATTCCAATCTTCCTTTCAGTTTGGCAGGGTGTAGCAAGTTGTGATAGACTTCTACATCTCATATGTTCTCGATCTTGTTATTTCCACCTTTTAGTCATCAAAACCTCCTCTCCGCCTCACATCTTGTGTCAAAGTATTTAATTCACGCAGTAAATTGTCGATCCGAGCACTCGATGCAGCCAACACGTGTTTCGTCTGGTCAGTAGGACCATTGACTTCCTCAGGGCTCCAAACTTTAGTATCCAGCACCGTATTCCAAACTGTGTTTCGATATCTATTCACGTAACATCCTCCTAGTCTCGATTCAATATACTCCTTGTATTCCAATCCTATCTCTAATCACCACACGTGTACGTGTCGTTTATATTAATTCTCTCGCGTGAGAATTAATATAAACGACACGTACACGTGTGGTGATTAGAGATAGGATTGGAATACAAGGAGTATATTGAAGTCAATGGTCCTACTGACCAGACGAAACACGTGTTGGCTGCATCGTTTCATATGTTGGATTTATGATTTGGAATACAACTGGAACTTATGAATTGTGATACAACTGAAGAAATTGGATATTAAATGGACTGGTGAAAACCGTAAAAGACTTTTGTGATACTGAACGAGTGCTCGGATCGACAATTTACAGCTTATACCCTTGTGGTTATCTTTGGGGTTGTGGTAACCAGCCCCCTCATTCTTTGAGCACCACATTTACTTTGAGTCTAGATTTCACTTGTACCTTTACTGTGCTGAGCGCTCATACTAACTGTTACCACTGAGAATTGTGCTATTTAATTCACGCATTACGCAAGAATATATTTGGAAACCACCTAACTTGCACATGACAAGTCTCTCGTGTTTAAAGTCGGACAGTTTTACAGTTACTTTATGCTCAAATCCAAGCAATAGATGATGACCAATCAAAATGGTCCACATTATCTCTTTGCGTGTCTGGATATATTTCTGAGACCTATAGGGCCTGTTGCTAAGGCAAGCAGGCAGAATGCAGTAACCTGGAAATGTACTCTTTTGTGCAAGCCTTGCAATGCGTTGCAGTACTGAGAGCCTACTGGCAGGCAAAGTGCAAGCTGTCTATCAGCACTGCCACATGAGCTCAACCAATGATTATTCATTTGTCTACAATTTCCATCATCATTGAATTATCACAATGTCAAGTTATACAAACTTAGTTTCCACAATAGGAACCCATGTTAAGAGATTTTCGGCCTAAAATGTTCTGTGTTGAACTGATGTCTGTATGAAGAAAAGAGAATTAAACTGCAAAGTATAACAAGTCTTACCCTGTATTGTAATAATCCTATGTGTGGTATCTAGGCATACCACCCCCAGTACTCACAGTTATCCAAAAGTAACTAGAACAAATTCTGAAAGTAATTACTGGGTAATTCAAACTGCAACTTAAAGGGATACAAACCTGTAACAACTACAAATCCATCCTCAACTGCATTTTCAATTGAAAGTATATCTTACCTACCTGTATCAAGTCATGCTTGTTTCTAGAAATAAAATACAAGCATACCTTTTTATACTTACCCAAGTTTGGTCTGAATTCTATCTCTGAGTGTGTTCCATCAGTTTTGATTGAGTGAACAAAATAAATGCTAAACACACCCTATGGATAAGCCTAACTGCTCGCCCGCACTAATACAAAGAGAGCTATTAGTACTTGCTTTATTTAGCCTCTGCTATACGTTTGGGGACTTTGTGGATTCTGTGCACACTATACTTTACTTTGGTATAGTATAGAAAGAGCCACCTTCCTACATCCATTGTACCAATTCCATTGGTGTCAAGACTGGTTTCTATGAGGGTGATGATTACCCCGACAGGACAAGCCACTACACCATCACATCACCAACCTTCTATGGAGATTACCCTCTCTCTTCTGTATTAGGAATGGTGGAGACATTGCAACGGCTAGCTTCACCAAAACCAATTTAATCACTGGCCCCAGCTTCAGAAAAGTCACAGAAGAAACATTTTAAACCCCAGCCACTGTAAAATTGACCGTTCTACATCTTCTCAAGAAGCCTGCCCAACAAGATCCTTTATTTTTATGCCAGCAACCTGAACAGGTTTCTAGCCTCTACCAAACTGAACAGGTTTCTAGCCTCTACAGAGCACAAGAAACATCCATTGGCACCAGAGACAAAAGGATGGATGCTGGGTGTAGAAAAGTCTGATCCTCAAATTGACTAGTGATTATGCTACTCTTGGCAGGTGTCTGGACTCAGTTCAGAGGGACATGGGGCTAACAGGCCTTACTGGGCCAAACCAAGAGGATTAAGGTCTTTTACTCCTGATTTTCCAAGAACCTTCCTATTATGGATCCTGAGCAGCTGGGCAAGTACCCCTTCAGCACTTGACTCTCAGTGGTAGGGCATGTCGAGCAGTCCAAGGCTTCTCAGGTGGAGGGTAAACACTGGGGGGTGGACACAGGTCCACAGCTCAAAAGATGATAAGATGATCATCAGCAGCAATAAATGATTGTACAGTCAAATACTTGCTTTTATATAAAAAAAGGAGTATTTATATACCAACACAAAGTAAGATATGACATTCTCAAACAAAACACACATTCCCCTGAGATCAGGGTTCTAGTGTTTTGTAGATGGGTTCCTGAGTAACAGTCTCCTGTCGATAGCAGCAGTGACTTATTCCCCTTTCACTGTAGGCATCATTTGGGTTAAGTCCAATAGTAGTCCAAGTCTCAGGAGTCCCCCTCGAAGTCTTTATTTAATGTAAAAAGTGGTCCAGTGCCGAGCACTATATGGCAGGCAAATTCCGCCAGGGCCACCCGGCCTGTAAATCAGTCCTAACTACTAAGGTGTCTTTGGTCCGCTCCACATTCTTTGTTGGCGTCATGTCGCCGGGATGACATTGTGACAGCTACTGAGACACACCCTCTCGTGCTGACTTCAGTTCTTTCTTTTTCAGCGCCAGCCTGCGCAGATCCAGGAAGAGCGGTACCTCGAGTCACTTTTTCACTGACTTTTTTCTTGACTTTGTCGACTTCTTTTTCGAGTTTTCCACTCCTGATGGATGAGGGATGCCCTGCTTCAAGGAATGCGGTTCCTGTAATTAACTGATATCGGTGATGGATCCGCACCGCATGTGCCTCCTATGCCTGGTGCGCGACCACGACCCCAAGTCATGCTCCGACTGCTGTTCGATGGTGCCGAAAGCTTTGCAGGAACAGTCCCGAAAGCTGCTGGAGTGCCGGCAGTCTACTCTGTGCTGTTCGATGTCCCGGTTGCGAGGGAGGTCGAGGGACTGGTCGCGGAGCCACCAACATTCGTCCAAGTCATCGAAGTCTTCGCTCTCGGGGTCAGGTAAGTCGAAGCTTAAGAAGAAGTTGAAAAAGCTTAGTCGCTCTTTGACTTCTCCTTGTCGGTCAGCTGACCCGATGAGGGATGCGAGTGGTGCCCCTCCTGTGGCTCCTCCTGCAGAACCCGAAGAGTCAACTCTGCTTTTCTCTCCGTTCCCGGGACTCGGAGCGACTCCCGCCCAGCTCCCTACATTCTACGAGGCAGTGAATGCCATCTTTGGGCAGCCCGAACCTGCTAGCACACCTTTGGGTCCCATGGACTCGGTTGGGGGCCTTGGCCTTCTCCATCAACAGCTACGGCCCGGTGCCGCCGGCCCCCCTTGGATCCAGGACTGGATCTGGATCAGCGCCAGTTGACCTGATTATACCTGCATCGGTGCTGCTTCCTCCGGCACCAATACCGCATTCAACGCCGGTCGGCCCCCTGGCCGGCGTCAAACTCCATCCCGATGTGGACCCAGAGCCGGACCAGAGTCGAGAGGGGTTTTTGTGCCCCAGTTCACTTCTGGGTTCCCTTTTCAACCTGAATGGTACCCAGAGGATGAGGAGAAGGACTGGGAGGGGTCATATGACCCTCTGACCGACCAAGTTAGATGAACAGGACTGGAGAGAGGAACTGGTCGATGCCAGTGGTCTTGACTCTCGACACCTCTCCTGACCTTGGCATGTTGTCTCCTCCTACCGTGGCTACAGAGCAGGGTTCGTCGTACGCAGTGGTGTTGCGTAGGGCAGCAGAGGCTGTCAAACATGAGCTTCCTACGGTGGTGGTCAGAACTAACCTCCTGATGGAGGTGCTTCATGTGACTGCGGGCCCATTGGAGCCCCTATTGCCATTTAATGAGGCTTTCACCGAAGTCCTTTTGGGCACGTGGGCCAGACCCAAAACGGGGGCTCCAATGGACAGGATGATTGCTCGACGCCACCGGCCTGCTCCGGGTGACCCCACTTTCCTCTCCCAACACCCCACCCCGGAGAGCTTGGCGGTCCAAACCTCCACTTCCAAAAGCGCATTCCCTACCACTCCACCAGAAAGGGAATCCAAGAAACTGGACCATCTTGGGAAGAAGATTTTCTCTTCCGCCAGCATAGGACTGCGGTCGGTAAACACTGCATGTCTCTTGGGCCGTTATTCCTACTCTGTGTGGGATACAGTTGCACAGGTGCTGCCTCAGTGTCTGGAGGAGGCCCGGATAGTGCTCTCCCAAGCTGTATCCGCCGGAAGGGATGCAGTGAAGTTTATCATCCGTTATGGGCTGGACACCGCCGACTCTCTGGGCAGGACCATTTCATCGTCAGTAGCACTTCATCGCTACGCCTGGATGAGATCGACTGGCTTTTCGGGGGATGTCCAGAACACCTTAATGGACATGCCCTTTGATGGCCATCGCCTTTTTGGTGACAAAGCAGACAACGCTCTAGAGCGTTTCAAGGACTCACAGGCTACGGCCAAGTCCTTGGGCCTCTCCACCTGCCCTGAGCAGTCTGCTTTATGCCCTTTTCGTGGCTACAGAAGGGGTACCCTGATACGTCCCACCCAGAACCACAGGTCGCAGCAAGTTACCCAACCTTTGCACTGTCGGGGATGTGGGATCAACCATCATGGTTCTGAGGGTCAGCGGGCGGGCCAGTCCACCAACGCCCCTCTGCAGCAGCCTCCAAACCTTCCTGGTCCAACATTTCAGGCCCATCAAATGGCAGAGGGCGGCAGGATTTGCCATCACCTCCCCCACTGGTGCACCATCACGTCGGACAGGTGGGTTTTGCATATAGTCCGAAGGGGCTACTCCCTACCCTTCGAGGCTACCCTCCAGCCATGCCACGGCAATACCACCGCATGTAAGAGGATCACTTGGTCCTTCTCCAGCAAGAAGTTACTTCTCTTTTGGCCAAGGGAGCCATTAAGCACATTCTGTCCCAGAAGTAGGTTGTGGTTGTTATACCCACTACTTTATGGTCCCTAAGAAGGACAAGGGCCTGCATCCTATCTTGAATCTTAGGAACATCAACCGCTTCCTCCAGGAGGAGAATTTCAAGATGTTGACGCTTGCTCAGGTCTTGTCTGCCCGCGAACCGGAAGACTGGATGGTACCATTGGACTTCTGGACGCTTAATTTCACATCCCTGTCCTGCTGGCGCACCGGCGTTACCTGCGGTTCACGGTTGACCACGAGCATTTTCAATTTACCGTGCTCCCCTTTGGCCGTACCAGCACCCCTAGGGTGTTCACGAAAGTGATGGTGGTGGTTGCAGCTCCTCTGCACAGATCAGGGATTTCAGTCTTCCCCTATCTCGACGACTGGCTGTTGAAGGCGGGCTGGCCCCAGGCAGTCGTCTCCCACCTCCAGACTACGGTCGACCTCCTGCATTCACTGGGGTTCTCCATCAATGTGCCAAAGTCACACCTGATTCCCTCTCAGAAGCTCCTCTTCATTGGAGCACTTCTAGACATGACGCGGTTTCGGGTCTATCCTCCCGAACAGCGAGTCCGGGATATTCAGGCTATGATTCCGATCTTTCAGCCTCTATCCTCCCGGGTTTCAGTCAGAATGACCCTGAGGCTGCTGAGCCTCATGGCCTCCTACATCCTGTTGGTCGATCATTTCAGGTGGCATATGCGGGCTCTGCAGTGGGACCTGAAGTTCCAGTGGGGGCAGCATCAGGGGAATCTGTCCGATTGTATTCAGAATTCGGAAGGCACTGCACGACAATTGCAGTGGTGGCTCACGAGCCGGGATTGGGTCAACAGCAGATCCCTCTCCCTTCCCCAACCAGACCACACAGTGGTGATGGACGCGTACCTTCTGGAATGGGGCGGCCACATGGGAGAGGCAGAGATCAGAGACCTCTGGTCTCCAGCATAGTCCAAGCTCCACATCAACCTTCTGGAGCTTTGGGCGATTCATCTTGCACTCAAAGCATTCCTTCCCTCTGTCTGGGGAAGAATAGTGCAGGTGTTCACAGACAACACCACCGCCATGTGGTACTGCAACAAACAGGGCGGGTGGGGTCATTGACCTTATGTCAGGAGGGTCTCCGCCTCTGGGCATGGCTGGAACATCAGGGCATATCCCAGGTGGTTCAACACCTGGCAGGTACACTGAACACCAGGGCCCACAAACTCAGCTGATGGTGCATGAAGGCTGCCAGGTATTTTGCTCGTCACGTTTGCATCGAACAAATTCAGATTTTAAAATCACAATGTAAATCGTCTTCATTTTGCCTTCTGAAGTACACTCCGTGGTCTCATTATACGCTTCAGTATTTATCTATACATTGGAACCAACATTCATATGCTGGATGAATTATAGATTTGAATTGTGATGTTTCACTAATGCGCATCCTCTTGAATATTGTCCGAAATCATTATTTGGATACCTTGGACACCGTATATTTGCTGTCCCTATATTCTTCAACTTACTTGACCTTTAGCCCTGAAGAAGTTCCTTTGCCAATAAGGAATGACACGCGTTGGCTGTTTGCCATTTTTAACAATTTCAGTAATAAAGAAGAACAATGGAACTTATTTGTTGGCTTTGATTTACTTTGGCTGAGTGTAGCTTCCTCATTTGTGAATTTAACATGATGGATTACGAATTGCGTCTTCATTCAGAGGTGGAGCAAGGTCTCTTTCGACAGTGGGGAGAACCTTGGTTAGATCTATTTGCCACCGAAGAGAACGCGCAATGTCAGCAATTCTATGCGTTGAAATTTCCAATGCGGCACTCAGTAGGCGACTATTTTCATTGTGAGTGGAGTTGCGGTCTGTTGTACGCCTTTCCACCTGCACCACTTCTGCTCAGAGTGCTGAAGAAGATCAGGCGAGACTGGGCCCAAGTCATTCTTGTGGCTCCGGCCGGATTGGACCCGAAGAGTCTGGCATCCCGAACTGCTCATCAGGGCCATCAATCCTCCGACCCGTCTGCCTCTTTGGGAGGATCTTCTGTCGCAGCAGCAGGGGAGGGTTCTCCACCCGAACTTGTCCAGCCTCCACCTGCTTGCATGGAGATTGAGCAGCCGCAGTTGACGTCATTCGTCCTGCTTCCAGAAGTCTGCAATGTCATTCTGGAAGCCAGGCGTCCCTCCACTAAGACGGTATACACCTGCTGGTGGAACACATTTGTGGCATGGTGTACAGTAAAGGTTGTGGGTAATCTCTCTGCCACTCTTTCTGAAGTTCTTTTGTTCATTCTTTCTTTGGCCCAGCAGGGCTCTGCTCTGTGCATTATCGAGGGCTATCTCTCTGGACTCTAAAAACTGCTTTCCTGGTGGCCATTACTTCTGCCAGACGGGTGAGTGAGCTCCAGATGCTTTCTTCTAAGCCTCCTTTTCTATCTGTGCATCCGTACAAAGTTGTCCTCAGGAGTCGTCCATCCTTTCTACCCAAGGTAGTCACTGCCTCCCACATCGGGCAGACCATCACCTTACCCACCTTCTTTCCCCCTCCACATCCTTCGAAGGAGGAAGAGAGGTTCCACTGTCTGGACCCAAAACGTGTGCTTTCCTTTTATTTGGATCGCACCAGCTCTTTGTTGGGTACGTGGGCGCCAAGAAAGGTCGGGTCGTACACAAACAAACAATCTCCAGATGGGTTGTTTTGTTTAGCAAAGCCTGCTATTCTTTGGCAAAGAAGGAGCCTCCAGTGGGGCTGCGAGCGCATTCCACCAGGGCGACTGCGGCCCCCACTGCTCTAGAACGAGGCGTTCCTCTGCATGACATCTGTCAGGCAGCTACGTGGGCTTTGTTGCACTTTTACGAAGCACTACTGTCTTGACAGTCAAGTCCGGAGAAATGGCTTCTTAGACCGTTCTGTTTTCCAGGACTTTCTGGTGTGATCTTGGTTCGCAGACACATCTCCGGGGTTGGTATTGCTGGGGTATCTATTCTAAGGTAAGGAATCTATACTAATGTGTTTCTTTCAGATGAACAAGTTACTTACCTTCGGTAATGATATATCTGTAAGACACATTATTTAGTTATAGATTCCTTACCGCCCCACCCATCCCTCCCTTTCTGCGAACTAATTTCTAGGGTTAAGGTTATCCTTTCATGGCCCTAGTTTTGTGCACCAGTGGTCAGTGTCTTGCATGGCTCCTCGTTTCTGGCGCGGAAAGTCATTTATAGAACTGATGTCAGCACACGAGGGCTGCATCTAAGTAGATGCCGCAATGTCATCCCAGTGACACGACGCCAACAACGAACACTGATCCGACTGACACCACCTTCAGACGCGCAGAGGTACTGCTGATGAAAAACTTTCCAGATCCAGTCTGACGCCTGGGGGTAATTCTAAGGTAAGGAATCTATGACTAACTAATGTTTCTTACAGATATATCGTTACCGAAGGTAAGTAACTTGTTCGATTGAAGTCTCCAAGCATACTCCCTTCACTGGTGCTGAAATTGCAGGGAATGCCTCCAGTAAGTTGCTCCCTAGTCACCCAGAAGAGGGAGTGGTTGCGTGTGTTCTACTTCCTCATACATGGTCCTGTGGAGGCTCCGACCAGGGGGTTCTTGGTACTGGCCTGATGCTTGTACGTTTGTTTGGATTCTCCCAATGCTTGGGCAGGGTTCTGGTGCTGGTCCTCCGTCAGGGTTTGGGGCCACACAGGTCACCATGGTGCCCTACTCCTCCTCCCTGAGACAACCTCAACCAGACCACACTTCTTGCCTTGTCCCCCCGGTGTACAAGGTCTCCCTCCTCATACTGCACACAGGCAATGACCTGCTTGGCACTGCAGCAATCTTCTTGGTGGCCCCACCCGTCATACAGGCTTGCCTAGTTTAACCTACATGCGGGATATAACCTGATTGGTGCAGCATCCATCTTCTCACACCTCACTACATGGATCCAATTGCCTGGCTCCTCCTCTAGACCAACCTCCCTCTAATGCTCACAGTCATACTAGTCAGGACAGGCAGGCAGGCACTGGTCCTCCAGGCTCAAGCGACATATGTTCTTGGATTCCCATAGTGAGATCCCATTACTCAGCTGTGAGACATGCAGGCCTTGACCCCCAGTACTGGTCACAGACAGATGTTTCCAGAGCTTCTCCTTCTCGCACAGTCTGACTGGCTTCTTTACTGCTGACAGTTTTTGGGGGCCACAAGCTCTCCTTCCTAGAGTCCATATTCAGAAATCAAATATGATGTAGAGTCTGAGTCTTTGAAGTTTATGTTGGGAACCTGCTTCCCTTAGAAGTGCATTCTCCTCTACCCTGCCCTTCCTTCATAAAGCAGTCTGTCACCGCAAAAGCAACTGTAAATCTGATAGCCTCACAACACAGCCAATGTGAGCGACTGGATGGTCACACCTTGATGTCAGCCATAGTGATTTATCTTCCCAAAGGCAAGCCCAGGGCCTCATCCCTGCTCCTCATTTTTCTCTTATGAACCCCTATCTCCTTCCCGAGAGTTGCCCAGCCCCTTCTCAGTGGCCTCTCTAAATAAATGAGTTCCCTTGAAGTATACTTAAGAGCCTGACTCTCCCTTTCTCCAGTGTGTCCCATAAAGCTCACAGGAATGCAACAATACACAAATCTGAATGGGAGGATTCCGATACCTTCTATTGTTCATCCGATGAGCCCTTGGCCCGGCAAAATGGAACCCAGAATCTTCCATGTATTGTTCTATTCCCAGGCACCCATACATCCAGCACATGCATATAACACCCACTTACTGTGCAGCACTAATGCCCAAACCAATATAGCAAAGTGTGAGTTAACCTCATAGCAGCAGAACTTCAAGTGAGTGAGCATGTAGACCTCACCCCAGGTAAAGATATAAAAATGGGCCTGTTCATTTCTATTTATAACTACACACTTGTGCTGCTTATCCCCGGGCAAAGGCGGTAGTCTTTAACACTGTGAGGGTACCACCTTGGACGCTCCTCCCTGTTCCAAACGACCACAGCCCATGAGGCAGGCCTATGTTATGACGTACACACATGATCCCTGTTTGCCCACTTCCTCAAGCTAAAGGCAGTGCATGTATCTTTTAGGCCTTTCACCCAACTTTATCCACAAACAGTTCTAGTACAGATGGACAATACAACCACCATGTACTATTTAAAAATGCAGGAAGGAAGACATTTCTATATGCTTTTCCTCCACTGCACTGAAAACGACAATTCTAACGATCCCACTTTACCATAATTCTGATAAATCTGGTTTGGCCGAGACAATTGTGATTTCCAGAACTTTGAACCTCACAAGAAACTGCCATTCAACCACAATGTAATGTTCAGGATGGGAGTGAAAATACTTCATATCCATTTAAAATCTTTGAATTTGGCGGCTTGGGTCTTGAAGTCATACAACATGGACACCTAGATTTACCACAAGACTATATACCAATTTCCAAGGAAGTGTGCCTAAGGAAGGTGAGAACTACAAGAAAAAAAGTCAAAAAGAAAGGGATGGAGAAAGAAGAAAAATACAAATAAAAAAGAAGTGAAATAAAGAAAAAGGAGCGACAAAGATGGAAATGATGGAAGAAAAAGAAGCAGGGTAGACATTTTGAGGGAAATATGGAAGAGAAAGGAAAGAAGGAAGGGAGGAGTGTAGAAAGGAAGGAAGAAAAGAAGAAAGGGTTGAAGGAAAGGATGTAGGAAAGAAGGGAAAGGAGTAAGGATGTATAAAAGGAAGAAACAAAAACAAATTAGATGGGAAAAGAAAAATGAAAGCAGAGGAAAGAATAGGAAATGGAGCTAAAATGATAGGGAGCAGAAAGTGAGCTGAAAGGAGAAAAAAGCTGAAAAAATAAAGAAATAGGAAGGAAAAAAATAAGAAAGAATCAGAACCAAGAAAGGAAGAAAAGCACAACAATAAAAAAGAAAGACAAAACAGCTGAAAATTTGAACAAAGGCAGAGAAACAGAAGAAAAGACATGCGAATGAAAGTAAAAGAAGATAATGAGAAGAAGCTAAAGAAGAGAGAAATGGAGCGTAGAAAGAAACATGATTAAAAAGGCAAAGAATACACAAAGAAAGAAGGAATGAGAAAGAGTAAAGAAGAAAGTTGAAACAGAAAAAAAGATGAATGAAAGATATGCGGAAGTGGTAGAGGAAAAAAAGGAGAAGAAAGATGCAAAGTAGAGAAAGAAAAACACCAGCAAAAAAAGATAAAGTAAGAAAAGACAGAAAAAGAGAAAGGCAAAGCAGAAATAAAGAAGAGTAATTGGAAAGGAGTAGAGAATTAAAGACATGGGATGAAAGAAGAGAAAATGAGAGAAAGCAAGTAAAAATCAACAATCAAAGAAAAGTAAGACAGCAAAAAGATAGAAAGAAAAAGGGAAAGGAAAGGCGGAGAGAAAGGAAAAAAGAAAGAAGCTGGGAACGAAAACAAAGAAAGACTTTACAGAAGTGAAAGTCCTGCACTGTGATCTTCCCTGGCATCACGAAATGATCAATCTTTTAAAGTGCTTGCTTAGCAAAACAGAAGCTGCATATCAAACCAGCTGACAGCTTGGTATGCGAGAGATATACTAATGCAGGCTGTGATTTATTAGGTCAATCGACCTGTTGGAGACTCTAGTAAAGATAATCAGGTGTTTGTTAAGTTTGCTGGTGCCAAAAATGGAAATGCAGTCCAGAATCAAACATTCTCCTGATGAATTATCCTCTACTTTAAGCAATGCTGCACATTGGTCAAAAGGGATCTTCTTGAAAACCTTATAGCTTCTTACCCTAGGGCATACGCCACAACTACTGCCCTAGATCAGGGCATTCCAGAATAACGCATCTGACAAGCAGCCATGTAAGCATCGGCCCATACTATTAGCGACACTACTGCATTGATTCACAATTCCTTAGGGAGGGGAATATTGTCCTCTCTTTTCCCTAGAGCCCTTGTAAAACCCACTCTTTAGACCTACCTCCTAGGAAGGGCCATTTCCCTGGCTTTGGTTTCGCAAAGAGGGAAATCTGTGGTTAGAAGTATCCAGCAGATTAAGTTACTTACCTTCAAGGTTACTCTACCTGCAAATTCCTCACCACTCTCCAGCCTCCCCTTTATGCGGCACAGATTTTCAGGATTTAATAAGGGTCTTTGTTAGACTATTAAACTTGTCTGCTATTTTTCATGTCTTTGGCATGTAAAGAAATTATGATTTACCCGATGTCTACTTGCTGCGATGGCACTTTTATGCGGCTCTGTCTTGTCATGTCCGGAGGTGGGTTGAAGTTGCAACATAGGCCAATGGCTCCACCTCTTTCAATTGCATGAGTTTCATGATCCAGTTTAGTGCGTAGGGAGATTCACAAGGTGAGGAATCACTAAGGGCCCGATTACAAGTTTGGCAGAGCCACGCCTGGTCTGCTCCGCTGCCGCACCACCAACCCATGGTGAGGCCGCCTGCCAGCTTAAAAGTTTCCTCCTGTCTGATGGCTTTTTTATGGCATTCCCACAGCGGTGCCTCTAAAAACAAACACCGCAATGGAAACACACCAAAGAATTCCTGCAGGCCATGGATTGAAATGTCCATGCCGTGCAGGAACTGATGTGAATGCACACAGGGGAGTACATATTGTGCCTCCCAGTGTGCATCTTTGTTTCCTCTGTGCCAGGGTTTTCATGTAGGAGCAACCAACCGCCAGGAAAGGAAACTCCTAATATGCTTGGCGGGGCCGCGTCGGTGGCACCAACCATATTAATGCCCTACACTGCTGCAACACCGCCGGGGAATGGTGGTTCCCTGGCAGCTGCGGCGGGCTGTTTCTATCCCACCGCCCAACTTATAATAGGGCGGTGGAGAGACCACCATCGCCACAAACCTGGTGGTCCTCGGATCGTCAGACTCGTAATCAGCTAAGTAACGAATCTTCAGTTAGAATATCCACCAGAAATAGCCTTATGGGAAGTAAGTAACGCATTGTTTGTTGCTTTAAATCCATTGATTCCTAGGCCATGAAAGTTTATTAAATGGGGCTGAAACAGTCTTCTGGACAACGGCTAGGATTTGTGTTGCATTTAAGAAAATGTTTGCAGAAGGAAATATTTTGTTTGAAATATGCAGTATCACTTTTAAACGTGTTATTTACTCTCTACAGGTTCCCCCAAGAAAAGTACGAAAACAGGTAAGTCACTGGCCTGTTTAAATATTGGTTCCGGTAGCCTACAGTATGATATGTGCACTCTTGATTAGTGGAAATTATTTATATTCTTATTTTCCACGTGTATTCTAAAGAAAAGGGTTTTGTGAGAACGTGTGATGCCGTACTTGAGACTGTTGGGTTAGAGTAGAGAGTACAGCAATACTGGGAGGAAACGATTACGTCCAATATTCTACAGTGCATGTTATTCAAAACTGTTGAACCATGTCCTCTTTTGTTGTAAAGAGTTCCAACTCTAAAGTACACTGCACTGTTGGAAATGTAATTTGATGAAACGTGTTCTTTTCGGTGCCATTGGGTTCTCTCTGTTATTAATAAAGTGTAGAAACTCTCTGTCCATGTGCGGGATCCAGGAACATACCTTTTCCCGAAAATATGTTTTCCAATTAACTAAAGAAATAGAAAAACAATGCCTGACAACATTCACTGTTTTAATTGAACTAATTCCCTGATTATAAAGGATACTCGTATAATACCCCACTTGTGGAAGAACTCACAAAATAAAGCAGAAATTGTGCCCCAGACATGGGATTTTGCTCTCTGCAGCACACATATACTTTGCACTCCATGAAGTACAAATTGAAGCTTGTAAGGTGTGAGCTGGTCTGTTCTGCTCTGCTCTGCTCTGCTTGCTGTAGCTTTTGTACAAGAACATTTTGTGTTGTTTCTGGTGCCCTTCATTTTATGGTAGCTGTCTTGCTTGTTCTCGCTGGAGCTTCAAATACTACTTTTCATGCTCCTGCTGAAAGTGTTGTATCAAAAGAGTTTAGTGCCTCGGCTCCCTGCTTACTTTTTTGGTTTTACCAGTGAGGTCAAGGTGCTCAGAACTCTACTTACCCTGAGGCCGCCCTAGTACAGAATTGTATTGCATGTCTTGGGTGCTGGGAGTCTCCTCTGAGTTCTGGTGAGTTTCCCTATTGCCGTTCCCAGTGTCGCGTTGTGGTCACAAATAGACCTGGGCACCTCTTAAAAAAGTGGCCCACATTCCCGGATTTCACCCATGTACCCATGTATAAAACAGCATTTGGCTAGTCTGATTGGGCTCCTTTTTAGAGAAATGTTTGATAAATTACATATTTTAAAGCTCCTAGAGCCAGAAACATTGGTGAAAGCTAGAAACTCTACCTTTTGCAAGTGAGGCCACAACTCACAATGTGGCTGGCTATGTTTGCCACCTGTCCATTTTTTAACCAGAGTTACTGGTAATTTCATGTTCTGATCGTAGGGAAATGATGAAAATCTTCTAATGCTGGCATTTTCTCTCCTCTGATCAATATGTACTTTAAAAAATAAACATACGATGAACAAAGTTTAAAATGTGGTCTAATTCTGCTTTAATGATCCATGACAGATAGTTAAAATAAAAACTAAACAAAGGCAGAAAACCCATGTCAAGAAGGACATATTTATTATTGTATAAAGAATCCTCTTTTATTATTATTCCAGCCATTGCAGACTCTTAAAACATGAGCAAACAGCAGGTTATTTTTTATTGTAGTTTAAGCGTGAACTCAGGCCAAGGGCAGCGATTTTATGAGCACCAGTTACATTACAGAAGATCAAATTAATTTTTATTTTAGGCACTGCTATTAGCCAAGCAAGGAATATCCATTTGTTGTGGTGGGAAAGGTTCCCAAACAAAAAAGTATGGCTATGGGATCAAATTTGCGGTCAGGGAGAAGAAGGGAGTAAAGTATACAAACACAACAAAAGTCTCCCTCAAGACCTAAATTCTACAATAGAGTTAATCCACCTATATGCAGTGAGCACTCCCACCAAATTATTGACCCACTAAACAAAATATTCCAACAATAATAAAAATACTTTTCTTTTATCAAAAATATTTTCATTGATTATACATGTTTTTAAATACTTGTTTTCATTTTCAACATAGATTCTAAACTCATAAATAAGCACAACACAATAAATACAACTAAATCAAATAGACCAAGGTAGAGAGAAACAATACAACTTCACAACAACCATTCAGACCTTACTCACACACATCCAGACAAGCCTTCACATTAAAAAAAATATATGGGGGACTCAACAACAGAATATCAACGTAGTTGAAAGGACCAAAGACAAGAACTGCAAAAAAGCAGGATGATCTCAGGGCAGTAGTCGACGCGTTTCGGTGGCTGGAAGATGATATGCCACCTTCATCAGGACCTGCCAGATATATTGCCCTCACCAGTGCCACTCCACTCGGGGAAGAAAGTACCACCAGAAGGACAGTTCACAATGTCCTATATAACAGTACAGACTGCTGTATCTAAGTATATTGTCTGAGGGTCAGACGCTTCTCAACCAATTGACCACAAGCACCGCTCTCAAAATCTGGAGGCGATCCAGCACTATGTGTCGTCGCTCAGAGTTTTTTAGTAGCTACTCCAAAGGGTTCTACTCCTGGAAAAAGTCTTTAAAGGGAATATATACAACGTCCGTCCATCAATATGCAGAGATTCTCGTGCGTAGGACACCAATATTCACAAAAAGCCTAAGTAGTGCAAGACGCCTAGATTGCCTGCAAGTCGTCCAACGGACCTCCTGCTTCTGAATTCATAAATTATCTGAGCTTCAATCTACAGTGTACTTTCACCTACGCCGGCAACCCGCATCACTGACGGCACGTCTAATCTTCAGGGCAACCCCATCGGAAAAACCGTAGGTGTAAGTGTACTGTAGATTGAAATGAAATAAAATAAATATATTTTTATTATTGTTGGAATATGCTCACTACATATAGGCGTACTAAATCCATTGTAGAATAATTTAGGTCTTGAGGGAGACTTTTGTTGTGTTTGCTGAACTACCTGAAGCCTCAAGGCCAAAAGATTTTTGGGCCCCTTACGTAACATACCTGTTAAGTGCAAACGCAGATGCAACTGAATAATATACAAACTCTTGGCAGTTGGGACTCAGACAGCATTGCTAAATAACTTATGCCAGAAGAAGTTTAAGGTAAAGGTGGAATAATGCTCAACCAATGTTGTGTCTTAATCGGAAGGTGAATAGTTATGTACATTGTTGTTGTTTTCTGTAAAACAGACATGAGGTAAAATAGCTGACACAATCAGTATATATATATATGCCCAACAATGCAAAAAACACTGTAATGTGCACTGAACTCTACATTACAGCCCAGTAATGTTATATATTCAGTGACCCTCCCTTGGCACAGTTTATCGTCAATATAGGCAGGTTGACCTTTCAGTAGTAATCTGGTTGTTCTCCCCTATCTTTCATGCCTATCATCCAACCCTAGGGGCCTCCTTCTTAATGGTTTCATGTGCCGAAACACACATGCCCTTTGGGACATGGCCATCATGATTTGTCCAATAGTCCCAGATGTCGTTTGGGCTTCTCTGATTCAGACCATACATGATGGCTAGGACACTGCCAAGTATGTTATCTGTCCTAGTATGGTTACTGCTGATAGCATTGCTGGTATGCTTGGCACCAGTGTGGGCCTTCAAAGACATGCCTGGATGAGGTGCATTGATTCTGTGGAGATATACAGCTATGATAATTGATATGCTCTTTACTGGGTCTTGCCTCTTTAAAGAGAAGGTGGACTCTGCTTTGAAATTCTTTGCAGCTTCCACTGAGGCAACCGCATTGTGTATCGGCACCTGGTACCCTCTCTACCCCTTCAGGCCGCCCAATAGAGGCCCTGACTAAAGCCGCCATCGGCACCACCTATGTGGCCCTGTGCACTGGTGCTATCCCAGCTCCACAATTGCCCCACAAATAGGCACCAATTTTCAGGCTTGTATCATACCGTCCTGATAATGATCCTAGTATTTTGTTAATTTATCGAAACGTTATCGTTGTTGAACAGCTGGCACATTAATCGACTGTGATAAAACAAGTGCCACGGCTGTCACCTCTAAGCTTGTTCATACTAATTGAATGAATGAATGAATAAAATGTATAATGCGCAAACAATAACCTGAAGGCATCATGGCGCCTAACAAAACAGATCAAAAGGGGAAACGCTTCATTACTACAGATACACTTGCGCAAAAAGGTGTGTTTTAAAGCCCTTTTGAATGCCTGAAAGGTGGGTAGTGATCTTATTTCCAGAGGAAGAGCATTCCACCATTTGGGCGCCAAGGTGGAATTGCATTATTTACAAGTTGTTTCTTTCTTGCCTGAATGTTTTCGTCTAATTCTACATGTTTTGTAGGACGCAGGACTGTGTCCCGCTTTATTGTTGTGTGTTTATTATTTTTGGCTTTAATCATTTATAAAATGTACTGTCTGGTTGGACAGTAGCAATATAGCACTGATTCTAGTCTATATTAATCATATTCCTATTCAGCCCCCTTTTATAAGGACCACTGTTTACTTAAAATATTGAAATGCTTTATGGGCAGCAAAGCTAAGTTACGTTCTTTGGGCTTGTCGACTTGCGGCAAACAATTTCCGCACCAGTTCTGGAAATATAATCGCTGTTACACAGGGCTGGTGTATAGGTAGAGGCAACATTCCCAGCAAATGATTCAGCCAAGTCCTTTTGGAATCTCTGAGGCTAAACTGACTGGCAAAGGATGGATCAGTAAGGGCACCACTATTTCCAACTCCTCTTCTCCAGCTGAAACAGCTAACAAGCCACTTCAGCAGCCCATACCTAACCAGTGGGGTGGCAGGATTGAGCATTTTCTCTAAGGATAGCAATCCACCACATCTGGCAGATACTTTGTAGGACTCTGACTTAGCATATGGTGAACTCTCTCAGGAGTGGTGCATCTTGCACTATTTCAGGCAACACTTATGGTGATTTTAGTGGTCTTTGGTAACCATAGAAAGCCCTCAAAGTGGTAGCTGTGGAGAGCAGCCTTCAAGCTTATCTTAAAGGAGTGTAAAGCAGCTTGTTTTACCACATTTAATCAACAGTGTAGATTAGATAAAAAAGTACTACACAGTGATTTATAAAAATAAGTCTATTTATTACACAACACAACCACTAACGCATTGGTATATCTCCTACCCAGAGATATTAATGATACACACATGAATACTTCCAAATAATCAGGTAAGTTGCACAAATATACACTAGACTCAAGGGGGAGACCACACCATATACTTAGAAGGTGAAATGTAAACTGCAAAGGAGAAAGGGACTTGAAACAGAATACTCAGAGGAGTTTGGGAAACAAGGATACACCCAAGTTAAATACACAGGAGCCCCACAGCGGCTGTGTGCAGAGTGGAAACACAGCTGCATGCCCAATGGAAGTCAATGGAGTAGTTGCAGTGTCAGTTTTAAAGAAGAAGGACCCTTCCCAGAGGACCGAAGAAACCCTTTGGAGGACAGAAGTCAGGAGACCACCCAACCCTTGGATGACCAAGGAACCAGATTACCTGCGCCAGGGAAGCCTGATGCATAAGGGTGATTTGGCGTCGGAAACTGCAGTGGACGACAATGGAAGGCTTTGAAGAAGATGCTTCTGGAGAAGCCTGTGAAGGAGTCCAGTGGAATCCAAGAGTGGGTACTTGAAGAGTGAAATGGCATGGAAAGCAAAAGGATGCAAACGCTGGGACAAGCAAGTCCCAAGGGTCTTCCCAGGAGCAGGAGTGTCAGAGCCAGCCCCGAGCAAGCAAGGAAGCCCACTGAAGCAAAGGAAGCCTCTCAAGAGAGCCCACAGGCCGAAGGCTCAGGAGACGCAAGAGTACCTCAGCAGCTCACCACAGATAGAGGCCCACGCTGCAAGGCAACAGCAAATCAATGCGTTGCACAGGGGTTTGGTCCCAGCGGCTCAGATGAGGGAACTGTCCACTATATTGCTGAGAAGACAGGTCAGGCCTCTAGGGAGCTGCAGAACTACCACCTGTGTTGCTGGGAAGTAATAGAATGACAGGAGCAGCAGACCAGTCAGTTTTGTTAGTGGTGCCCACAGATGCAGGAAATTGACTCCTTCACTCCAAGTGAGATTAATTGTTTGTTCATGAAAATCATTGGGGAGATCCAATACAAGTGGAGTACAGGGTTATTTTTCACCAGTAACAAGTCTGTCACAGTCTGACTGTGTTCCCGATATTTCAGGCTTGATCCTGAATCCAGGTGAAGGTGGCTCTGAGACTTCTTGGCTCGTGCATACTCCTTGTCAACTATAGCAGGTGACACACGAGAGTCTTGAATTGGGATATGAAATCCTAGTGGTCAATTATCAAGGCCACCTTTCTAAGACCACTCAGGTCTTCTTGGTAGCTAACCGATCACAATTTGTTCTGTGACAGGCTACTCTCCCTTTCCCACCCAGAGTAGACAGTGGTGATGGGCACATCACTACTGGGCTCGCAGGGGGGAGGTCACCTTTCGGAGGTGGAGATCAGTGGGCTATGTCCTCCAGTGGATGGTTTGCTCTACATAAACCTACTGGTGCTACGGGCCATTTGTCTAGTCCTGAAAGAATTTCTGCCATCCATTAAGGGCAAGCTGATCAAGGTTCTCACAGTCAATACCACCATCCTGTGGTACGGCAACAAGCAGAGCAGTGTGGGGTCCTGTGCCAGGAGACTTTCTGCCTCTGGAGATGGCTAGAGTGCCAGGGCAGCTTTATGGTTGGAAACCACCTCACAGGGCCCTTGAATGCCAGAATGCACAAACTAAGCCGTCATCATCTGGCAGATCAGGATTGACATCTATATCCGGAGGTGGCACATGGAGTCTTGCACCACTGGGAGAATCCTGTCAAGTACACACAGTGGCAACAGTTCTGAACATTGCACAGTACACACTTGTTCCCCCAAAACCATTTGTGATGCCACATGGTACCTTGACTTGGTCTTGACATTCATCACGTACTCGCCTTCGGAGCCTATACATAGCTGCTCGCTGCATCTCCTGACCTGGAAGACTATTGTCCTCATTGCAATAATGTCATAGCATTGCATGGGTGTAGTGCAAACACTGTCACCACTGCACACCACTTTTTTTCTGGATAAATTGATGCTGAGGACTTGTGGCCTTTTTACCAAAATTCGTAACTCCATTCCATGTTGGGCAATCCGTCCCTTGCTTTTTTTGTTCCCCCAATCCCTCGAAGAAAAAAAAAGAGGACAGGCTGTATTGTTGAGATCCAAAGAGCTTTTAGGTTTTACATAGATTGTACTAAGGACCAGCTTCTTGTGAGGTTCTCTAAAGCAAAAAAAGGGGAAAGCTGTGCAGAAGAGTACCTTGATGAAGTGGATAGTCCTCTCCATTAAGATCTGCCATGCATTGACCAGGAAGCAGTCCCTGGAATGTCTGAGGGCCCATTCCAATAGGGCCAAGGCTGATATCACTGTGTTGACCTTGATAACTGCCAGACTGCAACATATGTGTGGGTGCACACGTTCACAAAGCATTACTGCCTTTACAGCTAGGTCTAGCAGGATGGTCACTTCACCCTCTTAGTTGTTCAAGACTTTTTGGTCAGAGCCCAATACACAGCTTTTACACATTTGGAATTATGGTTTTCGTATTTATGCAAGGTGAGGATTGTGCTGCTAGAAGTATACATCAGATGAACAAGTTACTCAACTTTGGTAATGCTCTTTCTGGTGGATACTCTAACGCAAATTCCTCACTGCCCTCCCACCTCCTATTCTTCAGAGGGGTGTCTTTTTAACATTTGCAAAGGTCCCAAGTTAGTAGTCATCACATAGTTACCAACAATTGTTCACTTTCCTTAGAATGCAGAAAGGCAAAAGATAGGGAAATAGCGTCTGCTAGGAGGGGAGGTTCTAATATGCATATGGAATCAGCATGGAGCCACACAATTTCATATTGTAGCACTTCTACAAAATTCTCCTCATCGAGACTGGTGCCTGGGGATGTTGTTATGTTTCCTAACCTAGGCCTAAGTAGCAAAGTGACCTTTTACCTACATTTGTCCTACCTGGCTCTGCATAATGGTTCTAGCAATTAAGTTTTACCCAGTTATCAGTTGAATAAATGTCAACTGGGTTCCTTGAAACTTGCCTAATTTATTATGCATGAAGAATTCTTAGCATCATATCTTAATCCTCTGGCATGACATGCATAACAGGATTAACGTACTCTGAACATAAGTCCTCACTATCTTCATCGTCGGGCAACAGGGATACTTTGCATAGTTACAAATATTGATTCAGGTTCATTTCCATAACCACAATCATAAACATATCGATCTAGGTAGACCCCAAGGCTACCCTTTTGATATGAAATAACTGCACCTTCACTAGATAGCGAGAGGAGACGCTTCTACGCTGACACTGACACAGAGGTCTCTGCATGCTGAAGCTTCAACACACAGTGGTCTGACATCCCTTGCGTGGTGTCCAACTCATGACCAAGACAGGGGTCCTTCATTCTCTCCCATCAGGTAATGGGGTTGTTACTCTCCTATGGGATTCTTTGCTTCACACCCACATACATGATAGGTCCACATTCTATAAGTATGCAAAGATTGCTGTTTTTCTATATGCCTGCATATATCCATTGCATTAGCACTATGGTGGAAATGTTTATACTGTTCACTCTTTTGATGGCTGTAACCTCTCATGTTTGCTTCAGTCTACTGATTATTTTAGCACATATGTTTCATACTAGAATGGCGCTGGTTCAAAAAATGCTTATTAAAAGCATCTCCAAAGTTTATTCTGTGTATCTCTCTGAGACTAAGTGAGCACGATTGACTGAGCGAAAAGTAATGTACTGGTTCCACAATCCCTGAAAGGTCATAGGTTGTCATGTTCAGTGGTTGCCAGAAACTATTCGCTCCTTGGTAAAGTTAGGGGGCTTATGGTGGTACTGTGAGCCAGCTGGTCTATGGGCCAACAAATCCTGTGGGAAGCCGGGTCTTAGGAACCAAGCCCTTAGTTCATGTTGTCCAACAAACATGCAGATCATATGTATTTTTGTGAACTGCACATCATGCCGCCACCAACGTTAGTTTGGTTCTTATTTAACAGTCAAATCTGAGTAGTTCAGTCATGCTTCCTCAGTGATTCCTACTCACATTTAACCAGAGACGTCTGTAATGAAAAGGGAAATATGCATCAGCTTAGTGGGTAGATCGTATGTATAAACTGTGGGTTATTCAATATTGAAGGATTTAAAGAGTCCTACATTGTGCAAAACTTTATCTCTTTTCCTTTCTTCTTCCTCCCACAATTTCTGTCACTGGAGACGGCAGTGGGGGTACAGGGGAAGATCAGGAAGTTGCTCTTAACATTACAGAAAATGTAAGACATGCAGTTACTATGAAAATATTACAATTCGATCTTCCAGCAACGGGTGGTGGTGTTACGTTTGTGATTAAGAGACACGAGGCATTCAGAACATAGGTATTCTTTTCTTGGGCCAGATTACCATCTGCAGATGCACGCACAAAGTTGTATCATACTTTATTGGAGATGACACACCTGAAGAATACTTTTCATACGTGGACATAGAAGCCCAGTTAATGTACCAACAGCATATTAAGTGGTTTAAAGGCGTCCTCCCACTCACCGCAACAAATGTGAGACTCGGTCCGCTCAGCAGAGAAGGAGCAACCTGGCCGGTCCTACCTGCTTACACACTGTATCCAGACATGGATACATTGTCAGCAGCAAAAGTACGTACACTTTACAGAGACGTAGTAAAACTATATAAAAACCTTACACAGTTCGTAATGTGAACACTGACAATTCAACCTGGATGATTGCTCAAGCTGGCCAACCTCAACTGACTACTCCAAATTTAAACCCACGAACGCAGTATTGGGAAGAATGCCCACTCAGTGGTAGCAAATACCATTATGGATAGCGAAGAAAATAGCGCAGTTTGAAGCAGTATTTCCCCATACTGGCCAGCAGGAAAACACAGAATACTAATAATTTGCTTGCCAATGGAGATGCCACCCCCCCGATAGAGGATTGTACCACTTGGGGTTACAGTTTTCATTCGGGAGAGGATATTCTCGTTCGTACTGCAGAAATGCTTGTCTTTTTAATATAGAATCAAATTTGTAGTCTACATCTGTTGCAGCGAGAGACTTAGCCCATTGGAGTACCAGAACTCATGGTACTCCCTCAATAGCAGTTTTACTAACCCTGGGCGGAGTTTGCGGAGTTGCACAACGCGAAGCTACGCCAAGTGCAAAATAAACTCTGTTGCACTATGCGGAGCTCCGCAAGCGGCGCAGTACGGTAGAAAAATGCAGTTTGCTGTGATTGCAGTGCCGGATGCTTGTATGCATTGTGCAAACATTGCGAACAGCACCATGCAAAGTGCAAGCTTACCTTTTCTGCCGCTCAAGTAGATTTTTACTCGAGCTGCAGCTTTCTCAACGCGAATGGGCAGTTCATCAACGCGAGCGGCCGAGAGCATATGCGACCGCTCTGCACTGCTGCACTTACGCCTGCATTTGGACGCTCTAGGACGCTCCTACGTATTTTAAAACTTCCCGTTTTGTCGTTTATTTTAAAATATTTTAATCACTGTTTTCCCTTGGTTTTATCCCCGCTCGCACTGCTACACTTTAATTAGTGCCCTCACCGCTATTTTGGCGGGCCGGTCCCTCGCGCCTCAATAATAGGTGGGCGCCACCTTGGGTGGGGGCTGGGGAAGCGCTGTGTTGACTCGCGCTCTAGCAGTCAGGTGGACTGACTAGAGGCTGAATCGAGTCCACTACATAAGACAGGCAGGAGGTAGGTTCCCCTTGCTTTGGCTCTGCACTGCTGCACTTACGCCCGCATTTGGACGCACTAGGACGCTCCTACGTATTTTAAAACTTCCCGTTTTGTCGTTTATTTTAAAATATTTTAATCACTGTTTTCCCTTGGTTTTATCCCCGCTCGCACTGCTACACTTTAATTAGTGCCCTCACCGCTATTTTGGCGGGCCGGTCCCTCGCGCCTCAATAATAGGTGGGCGCCATCTTGGGTGGGTGTTGGGGAAGCGCTGTGTTGACTCGCGCTCTAGCAGTCAGGTGGACTGACTAGAGGCTGAATCGAGTCCACTACATAAGGCAGGCAGGAGGTAGGTTCCCCTTGCTTTGGCTCTGCACTGCTGCACTTACGCCCGCACTTGGACGCACTAGGACGCTCCTACGTATTTTAAAACTTCCTGTTTTGTCGTTTATTTTAAAATATTTTAATCACTGTTTTCCCTTGGTTTTATCCCCGCTCGCACTGCTACACTTTAATTAGTGCCCTCACTGCTATTTTGACGGGCCGGTCCCTCGCGCCTCAATAATAGGTGGGCGCCATCTTGGGTGGGTGTTGGGGAAGCGCTGTGTTGACTCGCGCTCTAGCAGTCAGGTGGACTGACTAGAGTCCTACTTAAACAGGCTAATATGGCGCGCAGCGTGTGCGCGCTGCGAGTGCGCCGCAGTGACGCCGGAGTCACGCCAGAGTCCAGCCCGTCTGCGCCCGTCCGCGCTGGACGGCAGGACATGTGGCGTAGAGACCTCCGACCCCCGATACCTTCGATATTCTTTTCAGATCTTACTCGAGCTTAAACCCCAAAGACGTAGATGTTTTCATACGTGCTCACCTGATCACATCTTACGCCCTTTATCATGTGGCTGCCGGTTGCTAGACACGGCAAGTTCTACGCCCTCTCTATCTAGTCATTTGCCTTCACCATCTCTTTCCCCCAGAGTTTGGACATTGAAGGAAGATTGTATCCTCCTAAATGCCCGCTCGCTGATTAAAAATACCATCCTGTTTAAGGATTTTGTATTGGATAGGAAGCCATCCCTGGTTTTCGTTACGGAAACTTGGGCAAAGGACTCCTTCAGTCCAGACCTTATTGATGCTGTCCCGGAAGGATACTGCCTGGCTCGTCAAGATAGACTGGGCCGGGTGGGAGGAGGGCTAGCAATTCTTTACAGGGATTGCTTTCATTGCCATACTGCCTCTATCTCTGTCCCCACGGACAGTTTTCAAGCTCTATTTTTTTCCATAAAGGGCGGCCATAATGCCTTCTTTAATGGAATTCTGATTTACCGCCCTCCTGGGTCACGCTCTGATTTTGGACAACGGCTCCTCCACGTTCTTGAACCTTACTTTGGCCGGAAAGATCTTACAGTTCTGGGAGACTTTAATTTCCATTTGGAGAGGTACGATATTAATGATACTATTTTCTTGCTTGATGCTATGTCAGCTTGCGGCTTTACCCAATTGGTTAAAGGGGCGACACATCGAGCAGGCCATACGCTCGATGGAATTTTTTCTAATGATGAGAGGCTGACGATCAAGGACCCTATCTTTCTGTCTTGGTCCGATCATTTGGCCGTTCCATTTGAGCTAGCCTGTCCACTTATCCAATCGTCCAAAAACTTTCTGAGCAAAAAGGAATGCCGCAGGAACTTCAAGAATATCTCCAACAGTTCCTTTACCCCGTGGGCACTCAACCTGTCCCTTCCCCAAGGGGGAAGTGTTTCTACAGCTGTCCTACTTTTTGAAAAGACAGTGACTGAGGCACTGGATGATCTAGCCCCGATCCAACTACGCTACCAAGCCAGAAAAAGGCCCTCCGCCCCATGGTTTTCGGAACATCTTAGACTCCTCAGACAGGAAGTGAGGAGGCGGGAGCGCCTATGGCACGCGGGCTGGGATCTAAAGGATAAGGAAGCACATAAGACTCTGCTGAGGAAATATAAGGCTGAAATCATAAAGGCCAAACAAGAGCATTTTACAGCCTTAACAACCTCACTGACTTCTCCCAAAGAGCTCTTTAAGGTAGTGGACTCCCTTATAACCCTCCAAACCCCAGATCCCGTAGTAGCATCCCAAGAGCTGTGCAATAATATTGCCTCCTTCTTTCAGTCTATAATTCTAGACATCTACTCGGCCTTGGAGCTGCAGAAATCTTTCATTAGTGGGTCACCTGCTCTGGGAACTATGGACCTGGCCCCGGAAGAAACACTATCCTTGGGAACCTTAGACTCCTTTCCTCCTCTCTCTTTGGAGGACCTGGATGATCTCCTCAACAAAACCAAATCAGGCTCACCCCTGGATGTATGTCCGCTTAGGATCCTCAAACAGTGTAGGGGTACTCTCCTGCCCCCCCTGGCTGACATAATGAATAGAGCCATGAGAGATGGCCTTTTTCCCACCCAATGGAAAAATGCGGTGGTAAAACCTTTACTTAAAAAGGCCTCCCTGGATCCCACGGTTTTAAAAAACTTTAGGCCCATATCTCTGCTCCCTGCTCCAGCAAAGATGCTGGAAGCACATCTTAATAAACATCTTGCCGCATTTGTAGAGAGCTCGGGCTGTCTTGACTCCTCCCAACATGGTTTCAGGAGGGAACACAGTACCGAGTCAGCCCTCACCATAGTGTTGGATAATATCCGCACGCGTGTTGATGGGGGCCAGACCACCCTCCTGATCCTTTTGGATCTAACGGCGGCCTTTGATACCCTTTCTCCCTCAGTGTTAACATCTCGGCTGAGGGAGGTCGGGGTCCAGGGCTCAGCCTTAGATCTACTCACCTCTTTCCTCAGTCATCGAGTGCAAAGAGTGAAGTTGGGGGAGTATCTATCTCCGTCCCTGCCCGTGCAATGTGGGGTTCCTCAGGGGTCGGCGCTTAGCCCGACCCTATTCAACATCTATGTGACCCCACTTGCCAGGCTTATTAGATCATATGGGATGGAGATAGTATCCTATGCGGATGACACCCAGAGCCTTGTCTCTCTCTCCCAGTCAGGTGTTCCGACTGCCTCCAATTTTAGATCTTGCATGGAGGCAGTCGGACAATGGATGATTCACAATTCATTAAAACTGAATGGGGAGAAGACGGAGGTGATGGTGTTTGGAGGGAACAATGACGTGTGGTCATCTTGATGGTGGCCTGACTCATTAGGAGTTTGCCCCTCCCCTACCTCCCCTGCAAAAAATCTGGGGGTCATGATTGATCCTGCCCTTAACTTAGACAAACAGGTTAGTAGAACTATCTCTACCTGTTGGGGCATCATCCACATTCTGAGGAGAATCAGGCATTATCTATCTCTGCAGGCAAGAAAACAGCTTGCAGTTGCCCTCATTGGCTCCCGGCTGGACTACTGCAATGCGCTGTATATGGGACTGAATAAGAGTCTATTGCAGCGCTTGCAGGTAGTCCAGAACGCTGCTGCCAGGTTTGTGCTGGATCTCCCCAAGCGTGCCTCGGCTACAGCGGCCAGAAAACTGCTACACTGGCTCCCTGTTGAGGACCGTATCCATTTTAAGACCCTATGCATGACCTATAGGGCCCTTACCAAAAATAGTTCCACTGGTGTAGGATCTATTCTATCCCGCTATATTCCCCCCAGGGACTTGCGCTCCTCTAGCAGACTTCTTTTATCAGTCCCTCGAGTCAGAAGAGCTAAATGGGGTGGCAGACCCTTTTCCACCCTGGCGCCCAAGAGGTGGAATGCCCTTCCAATTGAATTAAGATCCCTACCCACTCTTCAGGCATTTAGAAGCGCCCTGAAGACGCATCTTTTTGTGCAGGCCTACCTGTAATGGTGCCATGCCTATGTTAATGATATGTTTTGTTAGGCGCCTTGATGCCTTTGGGTTATTGTCTGCGCGATATAAATTTTATTCAATCAATCAATCAATCAATGAGAAACCTGACCCCCCCCCCCCCCCCGCGTTGAGAAATTTCCCCGGGAGGTTTATTTTCCACGCTCGCGCTTGCCAACTAATATTGGGGGAATTAAGGGCCCGATGTAGGTAATTAGTATTTACCGATTCGTAAATACCGAATTTTACCGATTCGGTATTTAGAAATCGGTAAATGCTATGTAGGTTTTTTTACCGAATTAATTAACGAATCGGTAACAGTCGGTAATTACCGAATCGGTATTTACCAATTCGGTAATTGCCATTGATTCCTATGGGCCTTGAGGCCCATATGAACCAATGGCAATTACCGAATCGGTAAATACCGATTCGGTAAAATTACCGAATTGTCAAGGGGGACAGGGTGTCACTTTGACACCCTGTTGCACCCCTGATTCAGGCTTGTGTGCCATGTGATACACATACATGCCCTTAGTAGCCTCACATTCATCCACCCCTCACACCCCAGAAGCAGTGAAGGGGAAAGATAGAAAGTCAGAAAAAAAGTAGGAAAGAAGAGAAAAGAAGAATAGTCAACATCAGTCAACCGGGCCATATAGTTCTGCTCCAGTCGTGGGTTATCCTACACCCTAGGGTTTGGAGGAACGCAAAGACGTCACTCTCTCAGGAACAGATGGGGGTCGGTCGTTTGCCGTTCCCAAGTCTGTTCAGGTGGATGGCTCCAGCACCAGCTGTGCTGCGAAGAAGGAGTTGGGGCTGTGTCTAGAATGCAGCAGCATACAGTAAAGTCGACCAGAGAAGAAAATCAAGAGTTTGTTGTGGACACATAGGCTGCTCAGCAAGGAACTGGAGAATCAGGGACCGCGTCCAATCTATCTCCCTTCAGGGACCTGATATGCTCAATGATGTCGCTTTTAGCCTGTGAAGATGCTTGTTCGTCCAATATTTGAGGAGCGTCTGCGCCGTCGCACAGTGGACCATGACCGCTTGGCAGGCACCCGCGTAGTAGGTGGAGGGCGGGTGGGGCTGTCAGGACGAGAATTGGGGAGTCGGAGCAGTTGAGCCACTTCCTGGTAGGACCGTATCACCTTACGTTTTGATTCCCATTGAAAAATAATGGCGAATGGGTGGGCCCACTGGTAGGGGATGTCCAGGCTTCACAGTTTGTCTGTTACAGGCCTGAAATCGCGGCGACGTCGCATGGTGTTGGGTGCTAAATCTTGGAAGATCTGTATCTTGTGTCCATCATATGTGAGGTCCTGCTTGGCTCTTGCTGCCCGAAGTTTGGCTTCCTTATCTGTGAAGAAGTGGACCCTGGTTAAAATGTCGGAGAGGAGACCCGATGTGCCCGATCCAAGCAGACAGCTCTCATGTATAAAAGGGGCACAAATAAGTATTGCGAAATAGATGCTTGCAGTGTTGTGCGTAAAAGCAGGTTCATGGCAGCGAAGCTCATGCTAATTTAGCAATTTTAGACAATGGACCTATAAGCCTTTCTACACACCTATAGCCTCCCTTACTGATTCCCGAAAGACTGAGCCTTCGACCATCGCCGCTTGTAACCTCCACATAGGGACACCAAAATATGAGGCACTACGAAGAAGCTGTGGCAGTTATACCTCTTAGTGGGAGGAAGCAACTATCTACACCCGTGTCCAATGCAGCCATGGAACCTCACACATTATTTCTTCAACTCTTGGGACAACAGGCTAAAAAACGGACCTTGCTCTATATTAGGGGAATACATGTTTCCTATCAGAATATGGCGCCCATCTAATCCGCCCCTCAGAAACACATATCTACCCTCTTTGTCGGTAACAACCTCATCTATTGCAAAAGGCATACCAGGGCGAATCCAGATCAGGGCCTCTCGTGCAAATGATAAATAATCTGTGGCATACACTTTACCACTCTACCTACATTGCAATCTGGCTGTTTCCTCCGTGTTTAAATTTGTCTCTTGTAAAAGTGCTATATGCACATTGTGCCTCTTTAGATACGAGTATACCGCTTATCAGCGGGATGGTGTGCAAAGACCCCACACATTCCATGTGATTATCGTGTGATCCATCCCGGCAGTAATTTATGTAAGAAGTGAAATATACCTCGGCCTACACATTTATCTGTGAGTGCGAATCAGATATGCACTGATGCATCTCTTATACACCCCAGGGTGGCTCCTGCAATGGAAAGAAAAAGGGATAGACCAACAGGGAAGGGGAAGAACATTATAAGAGCGACACCCCTACCCATGGGGTGTTGCCCAAACCCAACAGGCCGCAAAACTACAGTTCTCGATGCAGGCGCCAATATCAGTCTACCATCTGCAGTCTGTGGCGTGACGTCGGGCATTTGTAGCGAAACCAAGTCTGGGAATTCCACCACCGACGAACCCCCAGCTTCTGAGGAACGACGTGAATTGCCAGCTTCGTCGTCTAGCTCCGCATTTTCTGCCAACTGTTCCACGATGCGGACCACAGCTTGCCAGGTGCCGCTGATATACCTAGAAGTCGCTTCCCAGGTCATCGCCGTCAAGGTCTTTCTCCCCTTACTTCCCCATTCCATGCAATTGATGTGCAACTTGTTAGGTTGTGGGCCGGAATACTGTCCCAAAGTCTCAAGCCAGTCCCAAACGTCATGAGGTGTGTCATAAAATCTTGACTTCCCATCAAAAACCTCTCGAAGTCTTGTGGGAAATAGCAATGAGTACGAAATGTTCAATTGACAAAGCTTTTGCTAACTGGCAGAAAAGACCCTTGTTGTCGCTGGACCTTCATCGTGTAGTCTGGGAACAACAGGACCTTCATATTTTCAAACCTGACCTCATCTAATTTCCTTGTCTCCCGCAGGATCATGTCTCGATCCTTGAAGTGCAGCAATTTAAAGATGAGCGGTCTCTCAACATATGACACAGATTTCTGTTCGTCTAACCAACTATATACGTGGCTTCACCACAGTCAAACTTCCCCGGCTGCAATGACCTTTTGCCGCATTGCAGTGCCTACGAGTCTCTCGTCAGCCAGCTATCTGCACACCACTGCTCCCCAGCTGTCCCTTTCCATCAATCACTGGCATTCCCAGGGGCCCCAGGCCTCCGTGCATCCTCTGGGGCCCGACGGCAGCCATTGCTTTCACTCACCTACTGCTTCCCCTTGCAGAATATGCCCTACCAGCCACCTCTCATCGCAGCTCCCACTCCTGGTGCTTGTTCAAGCAGTCATCAAGCGATTATAAAGCATAGTGATTGCAGCCCCAGCCAGAGCGCGCCCATGTGTACCGAGGTCGCTGTTGTGTTCCTGTTTATTATACGTTCTTGACGCCCCCGGCGCACAACGTTAGGTCATGTGACCTCCTATAATAACGCACGCACGTTCACTCTGGTGCGGAGCGGAGAGCCAGCAACAACCCATTTAGTGTCCGACCATATTATTTCTAGGCCACGTGTCAGGCCTGTAGTTAACCCAGGTGCCCCTGAGAGTAGTGTCCCAGCCACAGCCCCTAGGGTACCCCGATCAGCACCTCAAAACAACACAACAATTGGCGACGAGGGTGGTTGATCGAGCCCTCGCCACGTGTGGGTGGCGCCAGCCCCTTTTGTGCGGCGGCCGCGAGCGTGTGTCTCCGCTCGCGGTGCTCGTGCCACACGGCCGCCTACACGCTGTGCGTGCACACGGACGCAGACTCTCGCCGGTCGGGCGTGCAGGTGAGCTGGATCACCGCCCCTGCTTTGGGACTGCCGCGCTCTTACTCCGTCTGGGAGCCCTACGTGGAGCGCGCCCTGTGTTCCCTCGGTCAGTGGGCCGTCTGGTGGGGCCACGGTGCTCCTGGTTCAGCACCGCACTCGGCTTCCTGGCCGGTGCGTGAAGCGCGCTATTGTCTGGCCCTGTCCGGCCGTCGCTCCACCACTGAGCCGCGCCCTGCCTTCTCGCACGCATTGCGCGGACGCGGTGTTCGGCGTCTGTCCGCCGCTGCTTCTCCGTGCTCTGTTGGGGGGCTGCTTGTGGAAGGACAGAAGGGCCTGTGCGCACAATACCCCAGTGACACGGACGCTCCTGATAGTGGGGTGCACTCACACGTGAGGCGACGGGTTGTGGGGTCCATCACGAGGCACGAAGCCTACGAGTGACGCTCAACGCCCCACCTGTCACGGAGGGCCCCACCGGTCACCAGTCCCGACATGGCCACAATTCCACCGATCGAACCGTTTGTAGTGGAGGGATTGCCGTCGTCATTGGCCCCCAAGTGGAAGGAATGGGTGGATAGACTCTTGGTGTTTTTTGAAGCCACGAAAGTCCACAAAGAGCAGAAGCGGGCCATGGTGCTCCACTTAGGTGGCAAGGATGTGCATTCCATTGCCAGGACGCTAGTAGAAGCTACTCCCAAAACTCACCACACACTCATCAATGCCCTGAATGCTCATTTTGAACCCATGGCCAATCAGGACTATGAACGCTTTGTATTCAGGCAACCGCGGCAATTGCCCGAGGAGTCGTTGGACACGTACCACACCAGGCTTAAGAGACTGGCGCTGTCTTGTGGGTTTGCGGATGCCACCGAGGAAATACGGGATCAAATCATTCAAGGTTGCGCATCGGCCAAGCTGAGAGAACGGATTTTGGAAGAGTCGGGTAAGCCGCTATCTGATATCCTGACCCTTGGGCGTACCAAGGAATTGTCCAAAGCATGAGCTGCCCACATGGAGGCAGCCCTACAAGCACCGGTCAAGGCTGAACCAGTCAACAAGCTCCAAGTACGAGCGCCGGCCAAGTGGAACAAGAAACCTACGAGGACACAGGCAGGCGCCTCTGGTTTGCCGTGTGGGTACTGTGGAGGCCCGAATCATCCAGCACCGGAATGTCCAGCTCGAGGGAAGCGTTGCTCAGGATGTGGAAAACTCAACCATTTTGAAAAGGTGTGCCGTTCGAAGAAGTTTCGCAAGCCCCGACAAATAGTGAACGCGTTGCCGGAAGGCGATCAGAGTCAAAGTGATATGGACGATGATGAGGAGTAAGAAAGGATGGTGCACAAGGTCCACATGATCGGAACAGCCGCACGTCGTGACAGGAAACTTCCACAATGCTCACTCAGAGTGGCAGAGCAGGAAATAATGGCTGTAGTTGACACAGGGGCCACCATCAATCTTATGAATGCCGCTCTATACAGAACAATGACTCGCCCTCCAAATCTACATCCCTCACCCATCACGGTTTTTGCATATGGTCAGGAGACACCCCTCAAAATCAGGGGAAAGTTCCGGACCTTCATTACTCATGGGGACAAAACCATCAATGCCAACGTATTTGTTTCAGAAGATGGGCAAGGCATGCTACTGGGATGTCGAGCGGCTGAAGACTTAGGCATTGTCACCTTTGCGTTTGGTGTCCATGAAGAATCGGTGCAGCAACTGATAATGGACTTCTCCGATATCTTCCACGGCATAGGACGCTTCACAGGGCGTGAGATACATCTCCACGTGGACCCGACAGTGCAGCCAGTCGCGTTGCGACACCGCCGCATAGCCTTCCATCTCAGGCCTCTGGTGGAAGAGGAACTCAGAAAATTGGAGGCAGCAGGCATCATTTAAAAAGTCACAGGCCCCACTCCCTGGGTATCGCCCATTGTGGTAACAAGGAAGCCAAAGCAACCAGGAGCTGTTCGGATCTGTGTAGACATGCGCCTCCCTAATGCTGCCATCAAACGGGAACGCCACATCACACCCACAATCGATGATCTCATTGGAGAAATGGCCGGGGCCTGTTGGTTCTCAAAACTGGACCTTCGGTCTGGGTACCATCAACTGGTGTTGGACAAAGAGTCGAGAAACATCACGACGTTCTCAACACACGTAGGCCTCAGAAGATACACCAGACTCAGCTTTGGAATATCCAGTGCGGCTGAAGTATTTCAAAATGTGATCCAGGAACTGATTGCAGACATACCTGGGGTGATCAATGTCAGTGATGACATCATGGTACATGCGAGAACCATTGGGGAACACAACCAGCGACTGGCCCAAGTGTTCAGAAGACTAAGAGAGGCTGGATTAACCCTACATCGAGAAAAATGTGAATTCCTGAGGCGGAAAATAGGGTTCTTCGGATACACATTCTCAGTCGATGGAGTTCAACCGGACCCGGAGAAGGTCAAAGATGTTAAGGATGCCAAACCCCCCACCACGGTCACTGAAGTCCGCAGCTTCCTAGGGATGGTCAACTACTGTGGAAGGTTCATTAGAGATCTGGCCAATCTGACACTTCCTTTGAGAGAACTTACGAAGGACTCCACTCCTTGGACATGGGGACCGGAACAAGAAAAGGCATTTGAGAGCATCAAGGCAGCTCTATCGGACAACACCACTCTAGCTTTCTTTGATCCCCGAAATCTCACCCTGGTGGCCGTAGATGCCGGCCCCGCAGGTTTTGGCGCAGTGCTGATGCAGAAACAGCGGGATGACTTAGATTGGATGCCGGTGGCCTTTGCGAGTCGTTCACTCACGGACACTGAGCAACGATATTCCCAAATTGAAAAGGAGGCCATAGCCATACATTGGGGTTGCAGACATTTTCATCTCTATCTGTATGGAAAACCATTCACTGTCGTCCGAGATCACAAGCCGCTGGTGGCCCTGTTCTCGGGGACCTCGACGAAACCACCACCCCGCATAGAAAAGTGGATGCTACAACTACAAGAATACAACTGTAACATTGAATATCAACCAGGAGCCAAGAATCCGGCTGACTATCTTTCACGACACCCCCGGGCTGCAACGCCCGAAGATATAGAAGAGGCTGAAGAAACTGAAGCTTATGTCAAGTGCGTCATGGCCAGGTCGTGTCCACGCTCCATCTCTGTAAGTGAAGTGGCAGAAGCCACCACCCAAGATGCTTGCCTCCAAAGGGCCAGGGAAGCCATGCAGAAGCGAAACTGGCACAGAGCAAAGGAGAGCTGGAAGACACTCACGTCTGAAGCTCAACGAATCATGGAGAGTCTATACCATGTGAAAGATGATCTGAATGAAGACGACACTGGTTGCCTACTACGAGGACACCGGTTGGTAATACCCTCAGCATTAACGGAACAAGTTGTTCAACTGGCCCACGTTGGTCACCAAGGAATCGTCAAGACCAAGGCACGTCTGAGAGCCAAAGTGTGGTTCCCTCTTATGGATGAACTAGTGGAGAAGACGGTAAGATCCTGCCCTGCCTGCCAGGTCACGGGGGATGTACCGCGGGAAGCACCAGTCATAGTGGAGCCCCGTCCGCAACAACCGTGGAAGCAGGTCAGCATGAATTTTGGCAGTCTTCCAGATGGACGACACACCATGGTGGTGATTGATGATCACTCAAAGTACCCGGAGGTTGAAATCATATCCAATACAAGTGCTGCAGAAGTAATCCCCAAACTAGAAAAAATAATAGCTGCTCATGGAGTAATGAGAGAAATGCGCACTGACAATGGACCACCGTTTCAAGGCCAGGAACTAGCCACCTATCTGAGCTCTCTTGGTGTGCGACATCGTCGGATAACTCCCCGCTGGCCGCAAGCGAATGGAGAAGCGGAACGGTTCATGAGAACTCTTAACAAGGTGATAAGGATTGCGCATGCTAAAGAGCAGTCAGTGGAACTGGCCATATTCACATTTCTCCGAAGTTACCGCCAAACATCTCACACCACTACTGGAGTAGCTCCGGCGCACATCCTCATGGGACGTGTGGTAATGGACTCTATTCCTCATCACCCAAGCTGAATGCCGAAGCAGACGGATGAAGAGAAGATTGCAAACAGCCGGAGAAGAGCGTATGCCCAAGTCAGCCAAAGACGAAGAGCCACAGCAGTGAAATTCCGCAAAGGAGATGTGGTGCTATTAAAGAACAGAGTGACCAGTGGCAAGTTCAGGCTAACTTATGAAAGAGGTCCCTGGCGTGTGATCAGTGTAAAGGGCACCCGTGTAATGGCCACCAGAGGACGAGAAACAGTAACTAGGAATGTGTCTCACTTCAAACATTTTCACACGGCACTGAATCCAAGGGTGATCACACATGAAGCCACAGGGTAAAAAGAGAATGACGGATCAGTCTGTGGAGATCCCATGGCCAGCATGGAGGACTCTTGGAGAGACGTATCTTCTGATGACTCTGGCAGTGAAGTAGAAGAAAGGGCCAGTGATGCTGGAGCTCAGGAGGCGGTGGACGAGGTACCGAACAGCCATCCACTAACAGATGGGACCAGTGAAGGAACTGTCGCAGGGCGGGAGAGTTCGCAGTACAGCCTGAGAAGAAATCCAGAGCCCTCCTGTCGGCTGCGAAATTATTTCACGTAAGAAGGTTCCAATTTGTTTCATTGACTAGTCTGGCATCTTGGTGTCACCCTGGACATGTTGCTACTGTTAAGATGAATCATGCTATACAAGTATGCCAAACGTGCCTGATCGAGTTTGAACTGTTGAACTGAAGAAGTGTTTGTTCTTTGTTTTTCATGTTTTAGGAGGAATGTTGTGTTCCTGTTTATTATACGCTCATGACGCCCCCGGCGCACAACGTTAGGTCATGTGACCTCCTATAATAAAAAGGGGCACGCACGCACGTTCACTCGGGTGCGGAGCGGAGAGCCAGCAACAACCCATTTAGTGTCCGACCATCTTATTTCTAGGCCACGTGTCAGGCCTGTAGTTAACCCAGGTGCCCCTGAGAGTAGTGTCCCAGCCACAGCCCCTAGGGTACCCCGATCAGCACCTCAAAACAACACAACAGTCGCCACACGTTGTTGCAGCCCTCTCCTGTTCCATTATGGTAGGCCAGCCCGGGTCTCCTCCACTCATGGAGGCCACATCTGGGAGCTGGCGATCCCCACTTGTGTTCCAGCCAGGCACTGCTGTATTGAGCCACTTTTATCCGCCGATTGGGTGTCAGGTTGGCACGTCCCTATATCCACATCCTAGTTAGACCTGCTTTCCAATTTCTATAGAAGGCCACACCCAGGCCTTGTCCATTCAGCTGAAATCTGTCTCCGACAACCAGAGTCCTCCCCTTCGTTTAGCAGAAATAGCGTGGGCCCACCACCAGCTTTGGCCTGCTGTCCTGTCGACGCTAGTGCTGGCATGACCTTTATCACATGACCGGACCAGGCCGCTGTTTCCCAACCGCTTGGGCCGTGTTGGAGTGCCCTGTAGTCAGCACCGCCTACCTCAGCTGTTTTCCAGTAGCGCTGATCCCACCCTCCGGCGTGCTCTTCTACGTTGTCCAGCAGTGTTCCACTTGCAGCGATACTGCCCCTTCAATCTCCTCCGGCCAGAGCTACGCGCAGGGTTTCTCGCAGGCACAGCGCAGTCCGTGTCCTCTCTGCCTCACTACGTCGCTCGGCTGCTGCACCCTCTGGAGCGTGTTCACAGCGCGATCAGCGCTTCTGCAGTCACCTGGGGTTTCGCCGGACGTTCGGACTCGGCACAGTGACAGGATAATCTGAATGAGACGAAGAAATATACCAGATTAAGGGGATGAATGGTGCAGCAAAATCAATACGCATCCGCCATGCTGCCCCTGCAGGCCATGCCCCCTTTCTTAGCATCATATCTTAATCTCCTGCACATGACGTACATAGCAGGATTAACATAATCTGTACAGAAGTCATCTCTATCTTTGTCCTCAGGCAACAGGGTTACTTTGCAAAGTTACAATTATCGTTTCAGGTTAATTTACATAATTGCATTCATAAACATATTGGAACCCCCAGGGCTACCCTCTTGATATAAAAGAACCACACCTCGACTGTGTAGTGAGGCTACCCTCTTGATATAAAAGAACCACACCTCGACTGTGTAGTGAGAGGAAACGCGTCGATGCTGACAATGGCACAGAGGTCCCTGCACGCTAGAGCATCAACACGCTGTGGTCCGACAATCCCTTGTGGGGTGTCCACTAGAGACCAAGAGCAACATGTGATCCTTCATTCTCCCCCATCAGGTAACGGAGTTAGCTCTTTCCTATGGGATTCTTGGATTCACACCCACATACATTCTAGGTACTCTTAGGTGTACTTAGGTAGGGTCCGCATTGTAGGAGTGTTCAAAGGTTACTGGTTTTATATATGCCAGCATGTAATCATCTACTCTTTTGGTGCTTGTAATGTCTTACGTTTACTTCTGTCTGCTGATGATTGCAGCACCTATGTTTTATACTAAAATGGCACTGGTTCAATAAATGCTTATTGAAATTGTCCCCAACATGTATTCTGTGTATCTCTCTGGGACTTAGTGAGCACGGCTGACTGAATGAAAAGTACTGTACTGTTTGCACGATCCCTGAGGGGTCAAGGGTTACCATGCTCAGTGGTTGCCAGAAACTATCCCCTCCTCAGTAAGGTCATGGGGCGTACAGCCTGTATGTCACCTTACAACAGAGACTGTTGAGAAAACTTCAGATTTTACAAAACACGGCTGCTTGCCAAATTTTTAACATTCCCACATATCAGTCAGCCTTTTAGGCATTACCGGAATTCCACTGGCTGCCAATACAGAGTTAAATCACTTTTAAGGCTCTTTGCATTGCCTATCGGGCCTTACACAACGTTGGGCCACAATGTTTTAGACAAAAGTTCATCTAGTACAGTCCTGCCAGAACATTGAGCTTAGCGGAGAACAGAACATGTGGCAGTGCCAACCTTTAAGAGAGCACGCTGGGGAGGAACCAATTTTGTGATTAGCACCTCAAAGAAAGTGAACTCCCTCCCTCTGTATCTTAAGACATCCCCAATCTTCTTTACTTGCTTGCCACCTGGCTTTTTAATCAATAAACATAAGATAGGTGTGCTTAATTTTCAATCATCTCTTGCTACTTTTTCCCCAGACAGTGCCAAGACACCTTCGGGTATTCAAGCGCTCTACAAACCATAAAACATAACATAACATGGTGGCACCCTTGAGCTAGCTGGTCTGTAGGCTGACATATCATGCGAGGGTGCTCGGAACGAGTCTTGGCACCAAGCCCTTAGTTTATGTTGTCCAGCAAACACGCAGATCCAATGTATTTTTAGGAAGTACATGACAGTGTGGAATATGCAGTTAGTTATAGCATCCACCAGAAAGAGCATTACAGATCGTAAGTAATTTGTTTGTCTATATTATGTCCGCATAGCTGCTTTTGGGGGTGACTTGATTTTATTGCCAGCAAATAGAACAATCTAGTCCAGAGGAATAGATCAATTCAGGTCCGAGCAAAAAGCTTATCATCCACATCAAGAAATACCATGAAGGGGAGTCTTTTGGTAATCAAGACACGGCTGTACACAGTCAGTCCACAGCTGTTCCCATAAAGATCAGATAACTGACTTGCGATGTATCCGGGCCGGTCATAGACCCCCTTGACAAACCCAATAACATCGCCAAGGGCGTGATTCTTTTACCAGTTACATTAGTTAAAAGGCCTCTATTCCTGAAAGAAATTGATTCCATTTTGTGCTTTTAAAAAATATATGGAAAACATAAGGTGGATATGGGCTGTGGCTGCCCGACAGTGAAAACATTTGCCACCATTAGTACCACCCCACTTCAGGATCTTAGCAGGCGTGTGGTAGAGGGTAACATTTGTTTTATAATGCTGTCTCATGAGATTGGAAAAAAATCAAGATTTTCTCGGCAATCTTTATGGTCTCCTGCAGGATCCCAACCACCTGCCCTAAGATACTGTTCCGTTTCAGATTCTGGGCCTCCAAATCATCCTCCTGCTTTTCCAGAAGACACCTATAGAGACTGCCAATCTTAACTCTACAATTAATTGCTTCAGTGAGGGCACTTGTACCTACTACCAAATGTTGTAGTTTTTTCTGCAAATAGCCCTGAATATGCAAAAGTTTAAAAAAATCAGTATTGGGCAGACAGAGTTTGTCTCCAAGTGCAGAAAATGCTTATATATAATCTTTCTCAAAGAAGTCCCCGATAATTGAAATCCCCTTAAGTTTCCATCTAGTCATCGTCGTGTTCCAGAAAATAGCAGGTAGTAGTTGTGTTGCTGAAGTAGTTGTATAGTAACCAATTCTACTTTTCTTTAGGTTTCTACAAACCTGTTTTCAAACTCTAAAGGCTGCCCAGAGGACCTTAAATCAGGTTTTCTTGTAATAACTGGGGGCCAGATGTAGGTAGGCTTTTACCGGTCGGTAACGGCCGAATTCGGCTGTTACCGACTGGTAAAAGCCTTTTGAGATGTAGGAGGCATTTTACCGATTCGGTAATTACTGAATCTGTATTTACCGATTCAGTATTTACAGAATCGGTAAATGATATGTAGGAAGCACTGTAAACAGTGCTTCAGGGCTTTAAGGATTCGTTATTTACCACCAACTATTAGTTGGTGGTAAATAACGAATTCCTATGTAAATGCATAAATGTGCATTTATACCTGTGCCATGTGACAGACATACATGCCCTAATACCACATGTGCACACCTGCACTAATCATGGGTGCAGCAGGGTGTCAAAGTGACACCCTGCCCAATTTGACACCCTGCCACCCTTGACTATTTTACAATTTTACCGAATCTGTATTTACCGATTCGGTAATTGACATTCATTCCTATGGGCCTCAAGGCCCATAGGAATGAATGGCATATACCGAATCGGTAATTCGGTATTTTTTACCGAATTTTTTTACTACATACCATTTACCATTCTGAAATACCGAATCGGTAAAATTCGGTATTTAAGAATCGGTAAATGGAACTTACCTACATCTGGCCCTAGGTTTCCTGCCTACATACCGACTGTTACCTGGTTCCATTTCTGAATCATCAAGATGTATATTGAGATGGCCACAGAGTCCCAAGGGAGTGGGCCAAGATGCAAGATCATTATTAAGCAAGTTCAAAATCTGTGCCTCATCCAAATTCGACCCATAAACAGAGCAAATAACAAATTTAGTTGACCTAGCGGACCATTCAGCAATCACCCGGCGCCCATGTTATTCCGTGCTTATCCTACCAGCAAGGCATATGCTTGAATTTGTCAAAATGGCAACCTTTCTGGTTGTAGAGCAATGCTGTGTACAGGATAATACTTTATGGCCCAATTGTGCCATGACCCTACGTTTCAGATTGTAATACTCTTAACTCCTTTGCAATCCTCTGTCTCTTAGCCCTGTTGTTCAGACCAGACATGTAAAAAGAGCAGATTCGCAATTTCACAGCCGTCAGCCCGTCCTCATTTAGACAAAAACCATATCTCCACATCTACATGATTGTGATGATTAATGTAAAAATCGGCTGAATTACTTTTTGCTCCAACCTTCAACCTACATGGCTATTAAAAAAAATGTTGGCCTGCCACCCTCCCTCCTCAAATCCTGGCGGCCATATGGCCCAAACCCCTCTTGCCTCCCTCCCCTTTACCCTACTGTGGAGAGCCACCCTCCGCCCTTCCACCTCTTAAGGCATAAGGACCCACAGGTCCAACTGATGGGAAGCTATCCTTGCCCCCCAATCTGTCTCCCCCAGCAGTATAAAAAAAGAATTACCACCTAAGTGTTTACTACTGTCTACCCCCTCCTGGCACCACACATAGAAAGTCATGTAAAGCCAGACTCTCAGACCATATATGACAGCTTAAATTGACTGCAAATATTCTTTTGCCTAAACCTCAGAAGAAAGAATAACCTTCAGTTTTGCAGGATTGAGTAAAAAGACCTGGGCACCTTTACCCTGAAGCAATGTCATTCATTGCCGCAGTTGAACCTGCTCCTTTACTGTCGGTGGCAAAAATCATGTCTAACAAAGAACTCACTCCCCTTCCCAGCCCCTTTTCTGTCTGGCAGTGCGAGATCATAAATAGCTTCACAGGCCAGAAAATTATTTAGAAAGATTAGGATTGCCCTTGATTTAAATGTTGACTGTCCTGAACGTTGGTGCTGCTTAACCCCTTCGGTGCTCATGACGAGCTCAGCTCATCATGGCATATACCTCTCAGGTGCTCATGACGGGCTGAGCTCGTCATGACCACACCCGTTTTTATTACGGCCCAGCACTGCAGGGGAATCGCTCCAGCAGCCATGAGGTTAAAAGGGAATCGATGAGCTCTCTGAATTTCAAGGACCCAAGTTAATTGCGTAATATCTGGGAATGCTTCTGTGAAAAGTTCTACAATACATTTTCGTACATCCGATCCTTCAGTCCTTCAGGTATGCAGAGAATTCTGAGGTTATTCCTCCTAAGGCGATTTTCCTGATCATCCAGTTTCCACTGCGTGTCTTCCTTTTGTGTCCTTAGAGAGTCCGTGAGAGATCTTTGGGCAACACCCTAATCTTCCAATGTTGAAATTCCAGTCTCTGCTTGGCTTCTCCCTCCCGCGAATTCAGAACAAGATTCAGCGACTCGCCGGATGAAATTCTGTAGCTTGCGGCATGCACCTTTGGTTATTTGGTTCTCTGTCCAGGTCTCCTCTCTCTGTGCCATAATACTCTTGGAAATGACAGAGAGTGAAAGTTCCTCAGAGCTGCTCAGTACCCCTGAGTTTACATGTGTGGTAGCCTCCTCCCCATTGCCCAAAAGATCAGGACAAAAAGAGTAATCCTTCAGTAATGACCCTGAGGCTCCCTTGGACGCATCCACTGGTAACACTCTTTGCTTCCACACAGTAGATGGATCGGTGAAGATCTTTCCAGTGTACCCATCTTCCAATTGGAGACTGCTTGTGTCACTCCCATCGCTATGTGAAAGTTCTCCGCCTAGCCAGTACTTTGTAGCACCTGGGCTCTCATCACCGGAAGAGTTAGAGGGGTCTGACAAGGAAAAAAACGTATCACCAGAGTCCGTCTCTTTTGAGGCATCGGGGTTCTCAGAGCGGTGGTTTTGGTCTGCCCAATTCAGGGCTTTATGGCCCCTGGATTTTTTTAACCTTTCCCCCATCCCCCATCTCTTCTCACCAGTGCAACAGCCTTATGCCAAGTTGCTCTTGAGTGTTCTGCATCCATGCACAAGGAGCTCGGGAGAGGGGAAGCCTCTTTAGCTTCCCCAACCGAGACCCCTCCACCTTCCACCAAACACACTCTAGAGATAGAATCCCCCCCGCCTTGCCTGCACCATCCCTAATTCCAGAGCTCACCTCACTGCTTCAAGCTGAGTCCTGAGCGGGCTAACAGGGCCACGCTTGCTGATTCAGCTGGATATCTGTATCAACAGTTTGGGCACTATAGCCGTCCTCAGTCAGTACCACTTCTTTTTCAATATCTGGTAGGTGATTTTTTTTGTTTTAGGCAGCTACAAACAATGCAGTGACCGCTTTCTTGCCATAAGCAGAAGGATAGGATTTCTGAAAGGCATCTGTGGAGCTGCACGGATCACCTCCCACTGCGCTCTGTGCTCCCTTGACATCCTTCGCAGACCTTGGAACATTGGCCGGTGCGCAGCTCTTTGAACCTCTTGCAGGCTTTAGTGGCATCTGGGCTGCGGGGTGAGTAGCTCCAAGTTTGGACAAGTGGGACAGTGGTCCAAAAATGCTGGGACGGAGACAGGTTCGTTTTCATTCCAGCAATAGTTGAAATTGAAGTAAATCGTATATGCCGTCCAAATCATGCCCAACCACTAATTAAGATCTGCTGGCCGGGTTTAGAGATCGCAGGAGCCAGCTAAAACATGCAGGAGACAGGGGGTGTTGACCAGGAGGGAAGGAGAAAGCTTCCTCTGACACAGGAACGGTCGCCATCTTGCCTGTCAGCATAGCTATTAATGTAGTTGCATTTTCTTCCTAGATCCTCCTCCTTTCATATTGTGGAGATTTGGCAGACGATCTGTAAACAAAGCAGACGCAAGTAAGTAATGTGAATTTGATTTCAAAATTAATTGAGACCTTTAGACCGCACTGTAAACACACAATGCTATCCAATGCTTGGTGTTTGTTTGCTTTTCACAAATATCAGAAATTCCTATTTTATTCCAAAAGTACTATGCAGAATGGGTCTTCTGGCTCCCTACATTGTATTGTTCCATGGAGGCTGTTGGATCTGTAGATGATAATGCTGGTGGTAAAATACTGGGTTAAAAATTTGCCATGAGGAAAGAATTACTTGTAACATTTATAGCTCCTGGCATCTGATAGAGGCATCTAGCCTCATATTCCTTCACAATCTTAGGCATCAGACTGAATCCTGAAGACTTTTCTTTGAGCAGTACCCTTACACGCCGATAGGTGGCATTGGTCTGCTCAGCATGACATTGTTGGCGTCGTCTTCACTGTTGTGACGTCACTGTCACTTATAGAGGTGCCACATCGGCATGGTGATGCCAGTTATTATCTTTCCGCGCCAGTTAGCGCAGACCTGTAAAGAGAGTTTCCCGCTGTCACTTTTCCAAAGGCTAATATTGATGATTTTTTTTAACCTTTTTGGTTTTTTTGGATGTCCAAGAAGACTTTTTGATTTAAGCCATGAGGCACCTGTCACTGTGCCATGTTGGTAACGGATCCACACCTGGTTTGTCTTTGGTGACTGGAGCATGAACGCTACTCGAAGTCGTGCTTCAACTGCCAGGCCATGACCCCGAAAGATTTAAGCGGCAGGTCCGACGCTACTTGCGGCCCGGCACCTGGCACCACTTCATATGCCCCAGAGGTATGGTTTTTGGCTCAGTCGAGAGTAAGGTCCGGGCTCTAATCTGGGAGCGCAAAGTCTTTGTCCTCCCACTCAAAGTCTTTGAGTCATCCAGGTAAAAAGCACAAAATACACAAGAAGTCAAAGCGTGCTTTGGCTTCTCCCCATCGGTCGTCTGACGGGATGGAGGAGTCTCTGCATTCTAGGCCTCATTCAGATGAACCTGCACCTGGCTCGGCTCTGCAATTCCCCACCTTTCCAGGACCCGGAGCAATCCCTCCAGAGTTAAAAAGTCTTCTTTTATGCCATGTACTTCATTTTGGGCAGTCCGTCCCTACTGACGTGCCTCTGAGCCCCATAGGTTTAGAGGGGGTTCCACCAGGTTCCATGTCGGCGGTTATGGGCCCAGCACCCATGAGTAATGGATCCAGACTGATGTTGGTCATGCCTCTGCAATCTTCCCTGGCACCGGCCCCCATGCCACGACTCCTGACGCTGCCCACCGGTTGCACCAGCCCCATTCTCATCCCTGATGACCCAGAGCCCAATCAGCGCCTACCGTCACTGATTACAGCACCCACTGAACCCTTCAGTTCTAGGTCGGTTCCTTCACCTTATTCTTAAGGGCTTGGAATGGAGGACGATGGGGAGGGGTCGCTGGGCCCATTGGAAGACCAGGCAGAGCAAGAAATGGGCTGCTACGGGGAAATAGGTGAGATCAGTTGACTGGAAACCTCTCCAGAGTCTGGTCTGCTTTCTCCCCCTACTGTGGCTAGGGAGGAGGGATCTTCAGTAGCTCTGGTGGTGCAAAGGGCAGCTGAGGTCCTGGGCCTCAAGCTCCCTTATTTGGAAGTCAACGCGAATATCTTGACAGATGTCCTGAAACCGGCTGTCTCCACAGCGGAACCACTCCTGTCTTTTAATGAGCCCTTCACTGATGTCCTACTGGGAACCTGGTCCAAGCCCAGCACAGGGCTCTGTGAATAGGTCCATTGCCCACTACCATCACCCTGCACTAGGCAACCCAAATTTCTTCACCAACCACCCTACCACTAAGAGCTTGGTGGTCCAAGCCTCTGCATCCCAAGATGCAATCTTTCCGCATCTCCGACAGAGAATCTAAGAGACTGAATAGTTGGGGCAAGAGAATATTTTTTTCCAGCAGCCCTGCACTGAAGTCACTGAATACCACAAGCATATTGGCCTGTTATTTCCACTCCCTGTGGGAAATATTTGAGCAAGTGCTGTCAGATCCCGGAGGAGGCCCAGGACATCCACTGCCAATGCTGTATCAGACGGGAGAGATGCGGCTAAATTGGGCATTCGTTGTGGGCTTCACACTACCGACTCACCGGGTACTGCGATTACATTGATGGTGGCTGTTTGACGCCATGCCTGGCTGAGTACTCGGGGCTTTTCTGTGGATGTCCAGGCTTCCCTCAGGGACAAGCCCGTTGGTGGTATGTCCCTTCGGAGACAAATTAGACATGCCCCTGGTACGCTATTAGGACCCAAAGCCTACCTCTAAGTTCTCGGGCCTTTTTAGGGGCCACATGTCCCACTGTATGCTTTTCACAACTTTTGTAACTACGGAAGAGGCTTTCAGCCACACAAGCCATACCCCAGCCACAAGCCAGTGCAAGTTCAGCAACTTATGCACGGCTGTGGGCACGGCTTGCTTTGACCCTTTTGGTCGATAAGTCAGTGGTCAGGTCATTCCAACCCCCACACCCTCAGCCTCCAAATCCTCCTAGTTTAGTCCTTCAAGATCATGATCGGACAGTTTGTGACAGGATCAGCCATCACCTCCACTCCTGTCAAAGTCGGACAGGTGGGTTCTTCAGATAGTCCAAAGAGGATACTTCCTTCTCTTCAGCCCACCCCTCCCTCCATGTCTCCAACTTATGACCAGCTGAAGGAGAATCACCTAACTTTGCTTCAGGAGGAAGCCATGACTTTCTTGGCCAAGGAAGCCATAGAGAGGGTTTTATGCCAGAAGTAGACTGTGGTTGTTATTACCGCTACTTTCTGGTCCCGAAAAAAGACAAAGGCCTTCATTCAATCTTAGATCTACAACCCCTCAAGTACTTACTCAAAAAGGAAAACTTAATGATGCTCAGTGTGGCTCAGGTCACATGTGCCTTGGACCGAGGAGACTAGATGGCAGGGTTGGACTTGGAGGACGCTAATTTTTACTTTCCCATCCTGTCTGCCAGTCAACGCTATCTGTGGTGTACCGTAGGGCACAAGCACTTTTAGTTTACTGTGCTCCCTTTTGGCCTTACCAGTGCCCCTCAGGTGTTCACCAAGTGATGGCGGTGGTCGCAGCCTATCTGCGCAGATTAGGGATGCCAGTCTTCTCCTATCTCAACGACTGGCTTTTGAAGGTGGGCTCACCCAAGGCTGTCGTCTTCCACCTTCAGACTATGTCAAACCTCCTGCACTCGCTGAGATTCACTATCAATGTGCTGAAGTCACACCTGACCCCCTCTCAGACACTCCCTTTCATCTGAGCTGTGCTGGACACAGTGCGGTTTAGTGCTTATTCTCCCAAACGATGAGAGTTTTTAGAGTATATGAGATCTATGTTTCAGCCTCTATCCTGGATTTTAGTGATAATGACTCTGAGGCTTCTGGGCCTCATTACCTCCTGCGTCCTGCTAATGACACATGCAAGATGGCATATGCAGGCTCTGCAGTGGAACCTCGAGTTCCAGTGGATGCAGCATCAGGGGAATCTCTCTCAAATTATCCAGATCATGGAGGGAACAGCACAGGACCTGCAGTGGTTGCTGACCAACTGTGATTGGGTCAGAGAAAGACCCCTCTCCCTTCCCAACAAGATCATATAGCAGTGATAGATTAATCACTCCTGGGATAGGGCAGCCATATGGGAGCGGTGGAGATCAGAGGACTCTGGTCTCCGGCAGAATCTGTACTCCGGCAGAATCTGGACTCCACATAAACGCTTTGGAGCTCCGAGCAATTCACTTTGCGTTGAAAGCCTTTCTTCCTTCAATCAAGGGAAAGCTGGTTGAAGAGTTCACCGACCTCACCACCCGCCATGTGGTACTGCAACAAACAGGGCAGGGGGAGTCATGACCCTTTGTCAAGATGCCCTGCATCTCTGGATATGGCTGGAACAGCAGGGCATATCCCTGGTGGTTCAATACCTGGCAGGTTCTCTGAACGCCAGGGCGGACAAACTCAGCGATTGATCCATCCAAAGGTGGCACAAAGTATTTTTCAACAGTTGGAGAGCCTTGATAAGATCTGTTTGCTTCGGCAGAGAATGCGCAATGACAGCAGTTTTGCATGTTGAAGTTTTCCAAGGTGGCTCTTGCTCGGAGAGCTTTTCATCAGAAGTAGAGTTCAGGACTCCTATACGCTTTTCCACCCATATCACTTCTGACCAGAGTGCTCATGAAGATTAGGAGTGACCGGGCCCAAGCCATTCTTGTGGGCTCTGGACTGTGCACGGAGAGTCTGATACCCCAAGCTTCTCCAATTGCGCATCAATCCTCTGATCAGGCAGCCTCTAAGTGAGTATCTTCTGTCGCAGCAGCATGGAAGGGCCATCCACCCGAACCTGTCAACTCTACGTCCTTAGCATATGGGGCTTACTTATGTAAGTGAAGTACCCTGCACTAATTCAGACAACCCTTATGGTGATTTTAGTGGTCTTAGAAAACCTTAGAAAGCTCTCTAAGTGGTAGCTGTGGAGAGCAGCCTTCAAGCTTAGCCCAGAAGGAATGTAAAGCAGACTGTTTTACCAGTACTTAATCTAATGGTATAGGTTAAGTGAAAAAGAATCAAAGAGTGTAATTATAAAATGATGTATTTTATGACAAACACCCACCAACAAATTGTATTATCTCCTACGCGGAGATACAAACACAATACACACAATACGTACAAAATGGAGCACGTAAGTAGCACAAATATAAAGAGGTCTCCAGGGGGAGACCAAACCATGTACTAAAATAAGTGGAATGTGAACCATCACTCAAGTCAAGAATGGACCCAGAGGACATAGAAGAGCCAGGAACTCAAGGAACCACCAAGGTGAGTACCTAGGAACCCCACAGAGGTTGTGTGCTAAGTGGGAACACGATTGCGTGCGCAATGATAGTCAATAGGTAAGTCATGCTGCAGTTTTAAAGACAAGCATTTGCAATACAATCAGTCTCGCCTTTGGGACCTTATAAGTATTTAGCAATGAAGCATATCATAACACATTACTGCAACGTAGATTTCCATGGTTATACATGTATCACTGTGTAAGCTCTCCATCAAATAATCAGATGCAGCCCCTCATAAATTCAACACATGTGGGAGTGTGGAGGGTAATATAAAGTTAAATTGTACACCTTGTGACTACCCAGGACTATATTGGAGTACATTAAGAATCATAGCACCCACTCCTCATCCGACTGGCCGATATACTACCAAACAAAAAGGGAATGTCCTAATGAACAAGCCTAAAAACATTGCTTAATGTCAAAGTAAAATTATTTAAAAGCATGGTATACATAAATTCTTTTATAAAAATACTTAGAAACTTTATAATTCCTTTAAATATTGGAAAAGCTCTATAAGTTCTTTAAAAGATGTCATATATAGTTTGAACAACTGAGGACGTCTGAAAGCCATGGTGCTCAGTAAGAGCGAGAAAAGAAACAATTGTTATAAAATTCCAATTCCGGTTGTTTTGGAAAGGAGGCCAAATTGTTTCCAGCACATGGAGAGCCAAATGTTTATGTATCCTGTGTTGGAGACGCAACATCACTGCTGCTAGCCTTTGCAGGCGACGGTCCCTGCAACACCTCACAGATCAGATCAATGGAGCAAAGGTGATCTTCCCCAGTTCCCACTGTCGATGCTGAGAAAGCATTTGAAACATCCAACGTCTGTGTGCCTGCAGTAGAGCTGGTGTCCAATCCAACAGGAGCTGAAGCATCCTGTGGTCGCTCTAAGAATGCCGACATCAACATGGGAATACGCTGAGAACACTGCACTAAATGGGCCTTTATCAGGTCCAGCAATACATCCACGTCAGGAGGCGCAACCGATGACAGTGTTAGAATGAGGTCCAACATGCATTTTTGGCTGCAGAATAAGCAGCAGAGATGAGGTAAGACACAGTCAATCCAGATTGATTGGAATTATAGGAATCAATACCTGCTTAACTCCCGAAGCCAAGGAGTGCCCACATGGAGCACCATGCGTTCACTGCAACATCGCTCCAAGAGCGCTTTTTCCATCTCCTTGGAATTTGGGACGTACATTAAGTAGCAGAAAAAATAAAATCAGGATACCTACAACCAGTAGCAGAATCAGCTGCAGCCCTCCAAAAATGCTACCCAACACGTAGTGTATGAAAGCTGGAATCACTCCGAAGACTGTCTGAAAGGTTCTTAACCCCTTGCGTGCGGCCGCGTTTCCCCCTCCGGTGCTGAGCCCTAATGAAAACGGGAGTGGTCATGACGGAACGGTTCCGTCATGAGCACAGCTCAACCGTAGCTCATGACGGAACCGTTATGTCATGAGCACCGAAGGGGTTAACAGGCCAGAATCTATGGTCTTAAATAGGTGTACAATACCCTTTGTATCAGACATGTTAAAGATACGATTTACCATTTCTCTGAAATGGAAAGGCCAGTTAGTTTGTACTAGTGCCTGTATCTCAGCTGAGGACCTTGCAACCTGAAGATCAAAAGTCTCTTGGGCTGAGGTTAAGGGCATATCCTTCCGTAAAGCAGGGCTTTCAGTCGGCTCAGAGAACCGTATAAAGGAAACATTCAATGAAGGCCATAACAATGCCTCCCTGACTGTGTGGGTTAGTGGAAACAATACTTGCATAAAACAAGTAACCCTGGAACTTACTGTGACAAGATATGCGATGCCTGGAAGCATCCCACAACAACCTTGATCATTCAGCATTAAGTAACTCCCATTTGAGAGTAGCCTGAACACTGGAGGTGGTTGTAGGCAGACATGCCAGGGTTCTTTTACTCACCTTGTTGGGGGTTCTCGGCTGCCATACCGTTTTTAAAATTTTATGTTTGTGTTATTTTTAAATTACTTGTACTTTTTGACAATAGCCCTCTCTTGCACAGTAATCGCTTACCTTGCACGCGATTGGGAGCAGTCTCCCTGTTCTTAGCAGTCCTGCCTCGCACCCCGTTCCACCGCGGTTGTTACCGTTTGTTGTGGAGGGTGCACGAGGCTCCATTGCTCCTCGGCAAGGTCACGGGGGGCAGAGACAGCTGGGTTAGCGCTCTAGTGTGCGAAACCCATAAAAAGCGCATGCCCTGCCGGCCGCACAGCGGTTGTAGGCACACACGCCAGGCTTCTTTTACTCGCCTTGTTGGGGGTTCTCGGCTGCCATACCGGTTTTAAAATTGTATGTTTGTGTTATTTTTAAATTCCTTGTACTTTTTAACAATAGCCATCTCTTGCACAGTAATCGCTTACTTTGCATGCAATTGGGAGCAGTCTCCCTGTTCTTAGAAGTCCTGCCTCGCACCCCGTTCCACCGCGGTTGTTACCGTTTGTTGTGGGGGTGCCCGAGGCTCCATTGCTTCTGGGTAGGGTCACGGGGGGCGGAGACAGCTGGGTTAGCACTCTAGTGCGATGTGGTAGCCACACATGCATACACACCGCTGGCGACGACACAAGACTCACCTCGCCACATACCTCCTACCCAGACACCCCAGCTAAGAGAACATGTTCCTACCGGGACCTGACACTGCCTGCGCTTGCTCCTCCTCTTCCCTATACCACCCACCACAATGGTGTCTACCCTACCTAGGCACCTGCACGTTCTTCCGTGGAACGTCAACGGTCTGCTGGACCGCATAAAATGCACTGCTGTCCTTCGAAGCGCCTACCGTCATGCCTCAGATATCCTCTTCCTGCAGGAAACTCACCTTCTAGGCTCACAATGTAGCTCCCTCACCCGGTATGGGTTCGACAGGGTCTGACACTCTGGGTTCACGCGGGGCTCCCGGGGGGTGGCCTTTTTACTCTGGAAAGGGCTGCCCTTCACCCTGACACGAGCAGACATAGATGCACAAGGCCACTAAGTGGCCTGATGGGGAGGATAGAGGGTCACCCCATTAATCTCCTATGCACATACATCCCCCTGCAGTCATGGCCCCAGCCCTCCTCTGCCTCACACTGGTGCTTTCCTGCTTCCCACAAGGCCTGACGGTATTAGGAGGTGACTTCAACACCCTTACAGCCCTCACACGGCACAATGGGGACCCCTTCGGTGGCCCGCCTTGCTTCTGCAAAATGCCTCTCTGACTGGTCCTCGGCCCTGGGTCTCTGTGATGCCTGGAGTGTGTGGAATCCCCGCAAAGTCCAATTTACCCACACATCGGCGGCTCATTATACCCACTCTCGTATCACCTGTTTCTACTTTCAATTGATGACCGGGTCCACAATCTTACCCAGGGGTGTCTCTGACCACTCCCCTGTCTCCCTTAGTTTCGGACACCCCCCTGGCGGCGTCCGTGCGGTATGGTGAATGAATGCCTGGTTCCTACAGGACGCAGAATTTGCGGAGTCCCTTGGGCAGGAATTGCAGCAATACTTTTCGACGAATGCGGGCTCTTTTCCCTCACCGGGCACGCTGTAGGAGGCCAGCAAGGCTGTGATGCGAGGAGTGGCTGGGGGTCTGGTCCACGCGAAATGCAGGAACAATCTGCCCGACTCACGCAGCTGGAGGCCCAGACGGCGCAGCTTTGAGGAGGCCCTGGCTACCACTGATAGTGATGGCTCTGCCCGCCAACTTACACTGATCCGTGAGGAATTTTGCTGGATCTCAATGGAGTCCGCTAAAATGCTTTAGCGCTCTTCAGTTGTGCGTGTGTACAGCTGGGGCGATAAAAATGGCAAACTCCTCCACAACCTGCTGTCATACCCCAGAGCCAATCGCATTATTCCCGAGACTCGGATGGAACCGGAACCCACCATACTACCTCCGACGACATTGCTCAAACATTCGCAGACTACTACGCAAAACTCTACGCAGCCCACCCTCCCCGGACCTCTTTGGCGGGTTTGCTGTCCGAGACTGGGACTCAGTTGCCCTGCCTTTCCCAGACGACTCCAAATCCCTAGACGGGCCCTTTTCCCCAGAAGAGATACACAGGGCTATCTCATTGTTGCGCTCCAGCAAAACGCCTGGGCCTGATGGTTACCCCCAGGAATACTATGCGGCCTACCGAGACGCGTTGGTTCCGCACATACAAGACCTATTTAAGCATGTAGTCGAAGTGGGGGCCTTCTCACCAGAGACCGATGTGGCCACTATTGTAGTCCTTCAGAAGACACAGCCACCTTCCCTAGAGTGTTCAGACTACCGCCCCATTTCTCTTATCAATACGGAAATTAAACTCTTCACCACCGTCGTTTCCCAACGGCTACGTCCCCACTTACAAGAACTGGTGTACCCCCGATCAATGCGGCTTCATGCCTGCCTGAGGGACCCGGCACTGCATACGCCGTCTCCATCTCGCCCTTGCGCACCGCCACCTCCTCACCCCGTATCTTTCTCTGCTTTTCATAGACTTTGAGAAAGCATTTGATACGGTGGACTGGGGCTACCTGGGGGACGTGTTGTAGAGGATGGGCTTCGGCCTCCCTTTTCGACGCCTCATCCGGGTCCTTTATTCTGCCCTCAAGGCTAGGGTCCTTATCAACAGCGTGGTTTCGAAGGCATTCCCCATCCAGAGGGGCACCCGCCAGGGTTGCCCGCTCTCGCCGCTTCTATTTGCACTAGCAATGGAACCTTTAGCTTCTCTCATCCGTCAGGACCTCCTCATCCGCGGCTGGGCCTGGGATCCGCACCAGATCGACAAAATTGCCCTGTAGGCTGATGACGTCCTTCTCTACCTGGCGGACCCAGAAAGCTCTGGCCCAAGATGCCTGGACGCCCTTTTGGCTTTTGAGCGGGTCTTTGGCCTCAAGCTCAACTCTGCGAAGTCCACCTTAGTTCCCTTGCACTCCTCCAGGGCATGCTTTGACTGGCAGATGATCATCCCCCTGCGGAGGCAATCTTTCAAGTGCCTGGGGGTGTGGGTGGCCCTCCTCCCGTAGCTCAAGTTGACCCTGAACATCACGCCATAATAGTCACCAAGGTAAAGCGGAGCTCAGAAGATGGCAGACCCTTCCCCTTCATCCCTTTGGTCGGAATGCTCTGTTCAAAATGATGGTTCTCCCCCGCCTCCTATACATCCTATAAAACATGACCACTCATCTCCCCGGTGGCTGGTTTCGGGAGTTGGACGGCATCCTCACCGGATTTTTATGGGGAGGAGGCAGGCCGCGCATGTCCCTAGCGCATTGCCGCATACCTCCTTATGATGGGGGAATGGGGGAAACTAATCTCCACCTCTACTACCTGGCCACAAGGCTGATCGTGATCCACGACTGGTTCGCGGGCGCCTGGGCCGACCCGGCGTACCGAGTGGTGCTCCGGTTGATGGACTTTGCAAAACTCCAGGCCTACCTGTATGGGAGCCCAGTCCCACTGGCTCTCCCCCCACCACTAGAACTGTGCTCATGGCATGGCGCACCGCCTTATGTACGTTAGATGGGATCGTAAACTCACTAGACAGACGCCTCTGTGGAGCGGGGTCTGGCTGGGGAGGTCTCGTCCCTCCAGAACTTCCGTAAATGGGATCACATCGGGATCTCGCTACTCGGGGATGTTTGGGTGGGGGACAATGTCAGATCATTTGCAGACCTACAACACCGCCACTCCATTCACTCCTCCCAATTCTACAAATACTTGCAGTTGAGGCACGCCCTCCAAGCCCACTATCCGTCCCCTGCCTCCTTCCCTGAATTTAATCCCCTGGAGGCCCAAGTGATGATGGGGAACCTGGGCAGAGGGGTGTCTCACGGATTTACCGCTCCCTGGTGAACAACGGTCCCACATCCTTAGATGCACTCCGAGCCCGGTGGGAAGGGTGGCTGGGTGCCCTGGAAGATGCGGACTGGAGGGTTGCCCTTATGGCACCCAAGACTCTGCCGACTTTCTCTAAGTTGCGTCTAGTCCAACTCTACTACCTCCACTCGGCTTACCTCACCCTGGCGCGCTTGTTCAGCACCCACCTATGGCCCTCCCCAGCTTGTCCACGCCCCAGCCGATTTCTACCATATGGTGTGGCAATGCCCCGCGCTTGCGCCGTCTAGGCGGGGTGGATTGTGAGCTCACGCAAGCACTAGGGTGGGAGGTGCCTCACGACCTTTTACGCCTGATCCTGGGAGTGTTCAAAGGCCTTGATGGATCACGGGCAGACAAGCGATCTCTGGGCACAGCAATAGCGGTGGCAAAGCGAGATATCACTGCACTTTGGTCCCAGGCCAGGCCGCCCACCTTGAGGAAATGGAGGCGGGGATGGACTGGTGCGGTACCCAAGAGCAGCCCGTCTTTGATGCCGGAGGCTGTCCAGAACTCTTTTAAAAAATATGGTTTAATTTACTGCCAGTGTGAAGGGTCCATATGCACACATAAGTGGTGAGCAACGGGCGGGGGCAGGGGCTCGCCCCCAAGTGTCTAGTGAGTCTAAAACTTACCCCATTTATTATGATGTATCTTTATAACATGTCTGATTGCTACCGATGTTTTTTGATCTGCAAAAATGTTAATAAACTTGATTATCAAAAAAAGCGCATGCCCCGCTGGCCGCGCAGCGGTTGTAGGCAGACACGCCAGGGTTCTTTTACTCGCCTTGTTGGGGGGTTTTGTCTGCCATACCGGTTTTTAAATTCTATATTTGTGTTATTTTTAAATTCCTTGTAGTTTTTAACAATAACCCTCTCTTGCACAGTAATCGCTTAACTTGTACACGATTGGGAGCAGTCTCCCTGTTCTCAGAAGTCCTGTCACGCGTCCTGTCACGCACCCCGTTCCACCGCGGTTGTTACCGTTTGTTGTGGAGGGTGCACGAGGCTCTATTGCTCCTCGGCAGGGTCACAGGGGCGGTGACAGCTGGGTTAGCGCTCTAGTGTGCGAAACCCATTAAAAGAGCATGCCCTGCCGGGCGCGCAGCGGGTGCGCCGCTGGCGCGCCAAAGGCAAGCCCGTCTACGCCCATCCGCCCTAAGTCCACGCCAGACGCCAGGGATGCTGGTTCTTTGTTGCCTGATAGAAGTGTCGCTTTGAGGCACTCCAGAGAGGAACTATTGGGTATCTGTAAGGCTGTGTGCAGACCATTGCACACAGATCATGGACCCCGATATTCTGGCTAACAAATTATCCCCCTCTTGTGTGCTCTGTGACCTCAGAACTACAGGAGGAAGAGAAGAGAGCCTCGTTATCAACAAGGCCATGGTGAAGGTAGTCGTGGGGTTCCGATAAATGTTAGATCCCTGATAAAAAATAATGTTGCCTTCAACGATTTTGTATTACAACAAAATCCTGATTGGGTATTTATAACAGAAACATGGGCTAATGATTTTTCAGGCCCTGATCTGGTAGAGGCTATCCCTGACGGATATTGCCTCACAAGATTTGATAAAGTATGTAGACGCGGTGGGGGATTCGGCATTCTGTGCAGGGATTCTTTTACCTGTTGCTCCAAACCACTCACATCTCCGGCCGATTAACATCAGGCCTTATACTTCTCTATTAATAACCATCCTACCGAAAGTTTCTCCGGAGTACTTTGCTCTCGGCAATTGGGATCTAGGGTTTCCTTTCCTCAGGATTTTTGTAAGCTTTTGGAGCCTTATTTAGATAGAACTAGTTTCACCCTTCTTGGTGATTTTAATTTTCACTTAGAGAATTATGTAAATCAATATACCCTATCCTTTTTGGAAAATATGAATGGCTGTGGCTTTTCTCAACTAGTCACTCTCCCTTCCCATGTGGCGGGCCACACCCTGGATGTGATCTTTTCCAAAGATCACCGTATTAGGGTAGGAGAGCCACTTCCGTTAGCTTGGTCAGATCACTTCGCCATTCCTTTTAATTTGAGGGTCTCGGCGTCGGGGTTCTTGCAACCTGATAACAAGAAAAAGCTTGAAAAACGGAATCTGAGGTTGATTAGTAATGAGGATGTAGCTACCACCTTGGTAAATTTTCATATTCCAGGTCACTTGACTGCTAATTTAGCGGCAATTGAGCTTTCCAAAAAGCTAGTAGAAGTACTGGATAGTTTAGCTCCTTAAAAACCCATTACTCAGCATGGAAAAGACCCTCAGCTCCGTGATTTTTTGATAGACTACGTAAGCTGAGACAGGAGTGTAGGAGGATGGAAAGATCATGGCGCACTGAGCCTACATCATCAGGCAGAAACCTGCATGCAGCCATTTTGGAAGAGAAGGGAAGGTTCTTTGTTAAGGTTTCTGAGTCTATTAAATCTTCTAAAGAGCTCTTTAATATGGTAAACTGCATGATTACTCCTACAATTACCGACTCTGGTGAGGTGTCACAGGAGCTCTGTGACAGGCTCTCAGCCTTCTTTCATACAAAGATCCAAGAGATATGTACTCAGTTGGAAGCCCAAAATCTTAATCTGGATTCAGCTACTCAGTACGAAAGTGGCTTGGGGGAAAGCGGCAGTAACAATAAGTTTCCCAGCTTACTCTCCTTCCCGTGTCTGTCTTTGGAGAGTACAGACCATTTGTTAGAAGGAACTATGTCTGGCCGCCACTGGACTCTTGTCCCCTGAAAGTTTTAACGAGTGCAAAAGACGCCATTTTACCGCATCTCGCCACTGTCCTTAATTTGGCTATTTCGGAGGGGCAATACCCCTTGGCCTGGAAGGCGGCAGTAGTTAGACCTCTTTTTAAAAAGCCATCGCTGGATTCCCTGGAATTGACTAATTACCGACCTATCTCTCTCCTGCCAGCCCCAGCTAAAATCCTAGAATCCCGCCTTAACCATCATTTGAGTGCCTATTTGAGAGACCACCAAATCCTTGATGGGACTCAACATGGCTTTAGAAATGGCCATAGCACCGAAACTGCGCTCACCACGGTGCTTTATAACATTCGCACTCAGGTGGATGCAGGCCATACTACTCTGTTGATTTTACTGGACCTTACCGCAGCTTTTGATACCCTTTCTCCACTGAGGCTTGTGGATCGCCTCAGCGAAATAGGGGTTGGAGGCTCGGCTCTAAGTCTTCTCGCCTCCTTTCTAAGTGATCGGACCCAAACGGTGAAACTGGGACATTTCTATTCTGACCCAACCCCCTTGCTATGCAGGGTGGGTTAGGGCTCTTCGCTGAGCCCTACATTGTTAAATATCTATGTTGCCCCGCTAGCAAAGGTGGTAAAATCTTTTGGTCTGTAAATGTTATCATATGCGGATGACACGCAGATCATGGTGTCCATCACTCATAACATCAGTGATGCTGTCTGCAATTTTAGAAGCTGTATTCAGGCTGTATCATCATGGATGGTCAAAAACTAACTTAAATTGAATGGCGAGAAGACAGAGGTTCTTATTTTTGGGGACAAGGCAAACATCTGGTCCGGGGAGTAGTGGCTCGAATCTTTGGGTACTTGCCCCAGCACTGTTCCCCATGGTAAGAACCTGGGAGTCTTGTTGGACAATTAATTGTCCCTCAATCTACAGATCAGTAGGACGGTGGCTACTTGCTTCGGGCTTATAAGGATCATAAAGAAGGTCTTTCACTCGCTGCCCGCAAACAAGTTGTTGTTGCTCTAATACTCTCCAGACTACATTATTACAACGCCCTTTATTTGGGTATTAATAAGGGACAGCTGCAGCATCTGCTGTTGGTGAAAAATGCTGCGGTTAGGCTGGTGAATGATGTGCCTAAACTTCATTTAGACTCATCCTCCTTTCGGTCTCTGCATTGGCTCCCAATTGACTGTAGGGTCATGTTTAAAGCTCTTTACCTTACTCATAATGCCTACTATGGCCGGGGCCCGGACGGTATCAAAGCATTATTTCATCATTAAGTCCCTACTAGGAACCTCAGGTCGGCCAGTAAGCATCTTCTTACGGTGCCTAGGTTTAAGCGGCTGAGATAAGGCGGGAGATCCTTCTCAGCGACTGCGGCTAAGTTGTGGAATTCTCTTCCAGACGAAATTGCTGTACACTGTTCACACACTCTTTTTCGTAAAATGTTAAAAACCTGGCTGTTTCCTCAGACGTTGGTTTAGGGGTGCCTCGACTCTCTGCATTTATCTCCGCTGTTAGCGCCTTGACCTACTTGGGCAAAGTTAGCGCTTTACAAGTTTTATATTCATTGATTCATTCATTAACCACGGCAGCTGGGGATCCTTTTAAATGACAGGATATGTTTGCAACTGAACCATTACAAGCCCTGTGAAGGATAATATTCTGGCAAATTAGAGACCCACTTAACGAAGTCTCACAGTTTGCACCGCTGAGAAATTCTTTACTGTCCCCATTTCTGCATCTAAATCTAAACAGCAATTCCCAAGATTCATGGATGAAATCCTTTCCCATCGCTTCATACCTGCCTACTTAATAGAATTATAGGCAATATTGAAATTGTAATGTTGTTACTGGCAATGGTATATGGCCATGAATCAACAATTCTGTGGATGGTGACACTGCCATGGTAAAAGGTAATTGGTCTAATTTTCCAATGTGCCGCATGGGAAACATCCTTAACAACGCGGTCAGTACACCGCAATGCTGTTACATCGCAGTCGTTACAACGACCGCGATGTAACCACGCTATGCTATTACAACGCAAGTCTTTACATCGACTTCAGCTAGATGGCGTGCTAACATTAAAAATAGTGTAGTTTACTATCCCAACACCTTCCCTACTGATAAGTGGACCGAAGTTGAAATAGTAAATTACACTTTTCTAATGTTAGCACGCCACCTAGCGCAAGTCGATGTAAAGACTTGCGTTGTAAAGGCATAGCGTGGTAACATCGCAGTCGTTGTAACGAATGCAATGTAACAGCACGCGTTGTAATAACACGCGTTGTAACATCATACAACCGTGCCGCATTGCATATTTTGCATCTCTTTGTGCCATTGTTGTCTGCCTTTCTGATAGATTATTTGAAGAGAATAGAGGTGTACTGTTAATATACTGCCAGAGCATGTAACCAGAGTGCAATAATTGTAATGTCCAGCTTAATAATAGAATGGATCGTAACTGTGATTGACCATGTTGTAGGATGGACAAATCTTGTTCTATTATATCTATAGCAAAAGACACAATGTTGCCCAGTGAATAAATCCTGGATATAAGTGTGATTATACAATTGTCAACCACAGTCAAAGCCTTTTCAGGGTTAACTCAAGCAATCTCTCCTGCAGCATCCTGTTGAGAGCTTTTCCAAACTTCGTTGTGAATAGCATATAAGAAGCATTTACAATGTGGTTTCTGGGGACCTAGCAAAAAGAAACTTACACTCATCTCATCAGAGAGTAAGGGCAAGTGTTGTTTTACCTGGGACATTGTTGAGGTTCTTAGCCAATCTAGGCATAACTTCCCAACACTGTATGATGTCACCACCCCCAGCTTTTCTCGTTATACATAGCGTAGGTCAGACCTATGGATACTAAACCCTTCGGTGGTACCCTTGAGTCTTGACTGACACCTATTTGTGTTGATAGGCCAATCTAACCATCCCTTCCAAATGGAGTCTGATGAATTGTATGAAACTTCATGCACATTGTTATCTAGCATACCCTCACCATGTTCTGTATAGTTTTGCCATCCCTTGAAGTGTGAAAGCGCGGGAATACAAGGTGTGTTCAAGTCCTTGCTCTTGGCTAACCCAAGACAGGAAGTCTGTGCACAGTGTCGTTCAGGAAGATAATTTGCTGTGGTATGAGGCATGCTCTAAATAGTGCCTCCTCCTGTTCCCTGAACCTGCCATTCTTTAGTCTCACAGACTGATTTTATGTCTATAGTTTCCTTTCATAAGTCAAAACCCTGTTCAGACAGTTGGGGAATAAAGGAAGCAAAGTATATCTGTTTTGTTTTGGCAAGCATATTTTTCTTTGCAGATGTGCAAGCTTATAGTAATATGAGAGCTGATCTGATGTGTTAAACCCAGAAAATAAGCAAAAGTCTGTGCAAACGTTTGTGAACTACCTTTCGATAGCGTTGGGCAAAGTTCCTATTGGTTGTATGTGAAAACATTATGTGGGTTTGCGAAATAAAAGTCCATTAATATATCCAGTAAGGAACATTTTGCATTCAGGGGGCAGAGGCCTCTATTATCCTGGACCCTTGCTCAGTATGGGCAGGAGGAGTAGATTGGATCGCATCCCACCCTGACTCTTAATATTCCACTTCACAAACCTGGATCTGGTAGCTCTAACAAGTAGGGAAAGACAGTGTCCTGGCCAAAAGTAGAGATTTAGAAGCTGATAGATGGTTTTTTGCTCAGGTAGAATAGGTCATTGGATTCAGACACTAAATCAACAGACTCTTTTAATGTATGCTTGCCTGGGAAGGGGGACCAGGATGTAATTCTGCCACTATATGTATGGATGTTCCTAAGAGTAATTTATCTAGTTCTTACATACTTTGCCCACCTTCTTTCACTACATTGACTCTCTTTCCAACACAATTTGGAAACTTTGGTCACCTCATCAACTTCAGAAAGTGTATTAAAATATCTTAGGGCCCGAGTAAAGGTCATCAGGTTCCAGGAGACCAACTTTCACTCTCTCCTTACAGCTTGTACCATGGTGACTTGGGGAGGAGATAAAAGCCTTCTAAGCACTACCTCTACTAATCTATCCCATTCATATGAGGGATCAAGGGTAAAATCCTCTCCCCCATATAAACCCAAAGGGGGAATTGTCACTTCATAGGCCTTTAGTAGTGAAGTATGGGAATGCCCCTCAAATTGACTAATAAATCTTGATAGACAACTGGCCAGCAATAGTGCCTTCTGCTTGATATCATCCCGATGCGTGTCTCAATTCTGGTTCCTCCTAAAGGTCAGACCCAAGTATTTATATTGGGAAACTTGCTCCACCTCCCTAAGTACCAATTGAATGTCTTTACCTTTTTTCCAAAAACCAAGATTTCGGTCTTTTCCAGGTTAATGCAAAGCTTGTTTTGCTTACTATAAAGCATCTAATTTCCTCTGCAGACCAATTGGCGTACATTCCAGTTCTAGATCATCTGCATATAGCAAGCAGACAGTCAATGTGATATTTCCCAACTTTGGGGGAAAAGACTTGGATTGGGAAATAAAAGCAGGAAGGTCGACTAAAAATAGACAAAAAAGCAGGGGTGCTAAAATGCAACCTTGCCCGAGACCATTCTCGATCGAGATTCTTTGGGATAACCAACGCGACTTGCCTAGCTCCTTCAGAGCCCAATTATCAGAATACGATTGATGTACAGAAAGAAAGGTTAACGGGAGCTCCCAGGCAGCATGTTTCTCCCAAAGGGTATCCCCATCCACTAAATTAAAAGCTGTCCTGATGTCTACAAAACAACAGCACAGCCTTTGATTTACCTACAGTGCCTTCCGAATAATGGTGACGCAATGATCTAAAGTGGAATGACCCTCCTGAAAGCCCCCCTGTTCTATTGGTATTCTCTTAGTTTCAGAAGCTCAGTATTCTAGTTTGGATAAAATAATCTTAGAGAAGATCTTTAGCGAAATATCCAAAAGGCTAATAAGCCTTTTATGTTTGGGGTCTGTACCACTCCCTTTTTAGGATGAGCATTCAAGACCTCTTGTATATACTTTACTATATGTAACAATAAATAGCGGGAAATAGGAATAACTTCCGGCGCTGGTAATCTCATCTACTGGTCCCCACCAGTATCTTATTTTTCAAAATATAAATTGCCGTATACTGAGATAAAAAAACGACATGACTTCTTCTTGAATCTTTCTTTAAATTTCTTTATTCTTTCTTTAGATGATATTCTCAAGTTCAAGTTCAAAAGACCTTTATTCGAATTTCATAAAATTCATAAAAGTAAGATGATGTTCTCAATATAGCACGCAGCCTCCAAAGTTGTGAATAGCCGCAAATTGTCAAAACGTGTTTCGTGCCCAATTGCGCTTCGTCAGGGCTGTATACAAACAAAAATTCTGTATTGATACATTTAAAAAAAATGTTATGCAAAAACAAACTTTACACAATTAACATGATCTATGTCCTTTAAGGAGCTACCTCTCTAGTTGTCATGTTCTTATTTAACACACACTCGAATATCAGTAAAATATAATAAATACTCTAATAGGTACAGAAAATAGAAAAAAGGACAATTAACAGAAAGAACTGGACTTCATATGGTATGCCAGTGAATAGACTATTCAACAACCACTTTTTTATTTACAACGATTAACCTCTGACCAGTATAAGTGAATGAATGGACCCCTATTACTATAAGACTTTTCTTCATGAACTCTTATTTAATAGAACTCATTATTAAGCAATTTATATTACCTCTTGAGTATATACTTATATGTGAATGTACGTTGTGGGATCTGGAGATCAGCCCTAGGACTTGCCTGTTTCTGCTTAGGGAGTTTTTTTCTGTTCAACTGCTTCTATTTAAATGTCTTGATTGAAAACTACCAGTAGAGGTCAGTAAAATACCAGAATTGCTTCCTGCTTGTTTAACTGCCTCTATTTAACTGTCTTGATAGAAAACGACCAGTAGAGGTCGGTAAAATATCAGAATTGCTTTCTGCTGAGGGACTTTCTTTTTTTAAATTTCTGGCAACTGCCTCTGTTTAACTTTCTTGATAGAAAACGACCAGCAGAGGTCAGTAAAATACCAGAATCACGTTAGCATTCTCTAGATTCCAGTCCATAGAAATTGTCTTCCAGGAGCACCTGTAGACAATAATATCTTTTTCAAATCTTGTATTTTCAGTGATATGACCACCGAAGGCCCTGATTTTATAATAAAAACAAAGCTTTGGTCTAGAACATTTTCCGCTGAAAGGCAATATTTCTCTCCATGTATTCCCATACCCCATACCTGTCATGTCAAGCAGTTTGGTGCTTACTATCCCTCCATGTTAAAGAACAGTAGATGTTTCAGCACCGAGGCTAATGTGCTGCATAGCTAAATAGGTATAAGGCCCCTTAGGCGAGACCGATTAAATTCCAAATGCTTGTTTAAAAATAGGTTTCACTATAGACACTTTCCAAGAAAAGGGGTAAAGGCCAGACGTGGCAATTCAACTAAATTGAGAGGAATAAACTGTAGCCCACTAAACACTATTCATCTTAAGTATTACTGCTGGGATTTTATCGGGACGAGAGGCTCGGGAGAGCTTTACTCTCTCGATGACAACTTTTACTTCCTTTATGGAAAACCAAGCAATGGGGAGTTTTTGCCCAAGAATTCTTTGGAATCTATCTGAGCCAGAAGAGCTCCCATAGACATTTATCAAGTAAGTAGCCCACTGCTCCTCCGGGATCACACAAACAAGGGTACCCTTATTTGGAGCACTACAATTGTTGACTTTCTCCCAAAACATTTGCTCATCCTTGAAGAGGATGATTTCCTGCATCTCCTCCCACTTCTATGGTAGAAGGTGGCTTTTTTTGCCTGCACGAGAGATTTATATTTAAGTTAAAGCTTAGTCAGTTTCTGGGAGGCTAGAGAGCCTGACTTGCGCTTGGCGCCTTTGACTTTCAATCTCAACAATCGCTTCAGCTCTTGACAGTCAGAATCAAACCAGCTACCCCTCTTGGGTCGAGGGTCTGCTCGCACACCCTTCTCACTCATCTTTACTATGATACATCCCAAAACATGGCGTACAATTTTATTGTACCACCCAATAATATAGTCACCATAGAAAGGGAGGGCATGAATGAATGAATGACAGAGCATATATAAAGCGCGTGGTTACCCAGGGGCATCCCAGCGGTATCAATCTTTTCCGCTAATTGAAAGGCGGCTAACTGTTGGAGATGAATAGAGTTCAAGAGTGCTGAAAGCCTACACAGATAGGACATTCCTAGAGGCAATACCCTCTCAAGGGGCACTGGCTCACACAAGTCAAGGATGGGAAACAACCTTTACAACGCAACCATTACATCGCACTACATTTACAGCGCAGTCATTACATTGCAACATCCGTTACAACGCAAGTCACTACAATGCATCCATTACATTGCATGTCACTACAATGCATGGCACTACATCGCATGTCACTACAACGCAGGCATTACATCGCATGTCATTACAGCGCATACCATTACAACGCATACTATCCCTACACTATCCAACACTCACCCTACTGTTGCACCCCCTTGAGTTAGATTAGTAATTTTTACCCTTACACTATCCAACATTTACCCTACTGTTACACCCTCTTGAGTTAGAATAGTAATTTTTACCCCTACACTATCCAACACGTACCCTTCTGTTGAACTCCCTGGAGTTAGAATAGTAGTATTTACCCCTACACTATCCAACACTTACCTTAAAGGCAATGTAATGGTATGCGTTGTAATGGTATGTGTTGTAAAGGTATAATGTGATGTAATGGAATGCGTTGTAAGTGTAGTTTGTGAAAAATCGTTGTAGTGGTATGCGATGTAAATGTATGCATTGTAAAGGATGTTGGGATGTAAAAACTGCGCTGTAAAGGCATGCGTTGTAAATGTATGCGTTGTAACATCATACATTCGTCAAGGACTGCTTTAGTTTCCCAGTGATCACTACCCTTATATGTTGTCACCTCAACATTCTTAAAAAGATTGAATTAGCAAAAGAACGTAAATATATAATCTATGGGGCCTGAAGACTGACCCTGCCAAAAGGTTGCAGATGCTGGCGAAGCATTTTTAAATCATCCGTTTAAATAAATCAGACCATGGTTTGCCAAAAACAGGCTCAGTATTATGGCTTCCTCTTTAATGAGACCAGAGGACAACTCGCACTCCAGCTGCAGGTCCAACTGTACTGGGAATGGACGAGCATTAACATCTCCGGCCATTATTTTGACTGCTTCTGGATATTTTGCTAACCGGTGCTAGCAAGGAGATTCAACCTTTCTTTTGTCAATGGTCTTCGTTATGAATAGAGGCATTTGTAGCAAGACAGTATTTTGGAATGTTATTGCTCAAGCCCAATTCAACCACTGAAAACTGCAGGCCACTTGAAACATTTATAACCTCCACTGATCTCTTAATCATTTTAGTAGAAACTAGTGTCAGGATCATAGTTCCCTCAAACATGTGAGCTTGTGCACGCGCGCACAAGGCCTTCCACCAGCGCGTGCACACACTTGCAATGCGCTCAGCTCACCAAGAGCACGTTTCTCAAACCACATACCTAAAAATATAGGGGCATATTACCAACGATTAGCGATATTTATCGCTAACGAGGCTTAGCAACGAATTTTTTATCGCTAAGCATCGCCGGAAATTATCGCAGAGATAACTTGCTATTAGCAATGTTTATCTCAGAAGTGATAAAAATCCTCGCGCTAACTGCCAAATGAGAGATTATCGCTGGAAAACCAACGATAATCTCTCGAAGTTTGGTGTTAGCTTGATGATAGGGGCTCACAAACTTAGCCATGATATCCACCTTCCATAGGATATCATGGCTAAGTCAGGAAAATACCAGGTGTAAAAAAAGCAGCGCTAACCACGGTGCTGCTTTTTTATCACTAACAGGGTTAGCGAAATCCTTGAGAATAGGAGAAATGTCGCTTAACAACATTTCTCCTATTATTTTTCTCTGGAACGCCCCCTTTGCATCTCATTAGAGATGCAAGGGGAAGCGTAGAGAAAAAAGGGTGCTAACATGCGAATTTGCGTGTTAGCACCCTATTGCTGATAGGGAGATAATTTTATCTCTGCTTTCTTGGCTTTTAAAGCCAAAAAAGCGGAGATAAATCCCTTGATAATATGCCCCTATATGCGGAAAGGTGGTAAAACTGCCACTGTCTCGGTGAAGTGCTAGGAGCAGTGGTAGCTTGTTTGAAAAGATAGATGGCGGAAGAGCAGCGGTTACGCGCACTTTAGATATGCTGTGTATTACAGAGCCCGCAGCTTCTGCTTGCTTTGTTAATGTCAGTGTGCTGTATACATCAGCAAAGACGTTGTGGAGTAATGACAGTGCTTTTGTCTTTGGAACAGGGGAGCCAAGTCCAGGCTTGCATCAATTTTATTTTTATATGATCCCCCCCAAGAAAGCTACTGGAATGCCTTTATAATCACCAAAGACAGTGTTAGCCTCAAAGAAAAAATGTTGCCGAAGTATGAGCCACTGGGCAGATCACTTAATCCCCCTCATATTTAAAACAAGCATTCGCAAAGCAATAGGTCTCGCAATTGCGAGATTTTTAGTTATTAGCATTGTAAATGGCAATGCCTTTTATGTATGCGTTTAAAAAAAACAACACATAAATAGAAGGCATTGTCATTTACAGAAGCAATAGGTCAAAGTTTTGAAAATGCGAGACCTATTGCATTGCAAATACTTGTTCTAGTCTGTGTTGTACTTTGCACAAATATTTGTCATTTGCTTGCTTGCTAGCAAGCACTGCATGTACTTTCCTCGGATAGTTATATATTGACACACACAACACTGTATGTACACGTCATCCCCAGTGAGCCACGTACTCACTGCACCCAAATAGTTTTATATTGGCACATACACCTTTCCCAGTGAGCGCTGTATGTACCGATTCCGGATAGGGTCTCATTAACTCACACAGCTCTGTATGCACTGCACTCAGATATGTTTACATTGCCATACACGTCTTTTCTAGAGAGCTCCGTATGTGCTGTGCTAGTCAGTTTTACATTCACATGTTTTCTCTTGAGAACTCTGTATGATCTGTGACAAGAAAATGTTACGTTGACACACACAGCTTTCCTAGTGAGTGCTCTATGTCCCGTGAGCAGAATGTTTTACATTCACACACAAGCACTGTGTGTGCTGTGCCCAGATAGTTTTACATTCACACACAGCACTTTGTATGCTGTGCCCATATAGTTTTATATTCAAACCCACACACAGCACTGCATGTGCTGTGCCCAGATAGATTTACATTAGCATACACATCTTTCCTAGTGAGTGCTATGTGTACTGTGCCCAGATAGCACCACGTTGACAAGAAGCTGTCTCCAATTGAGTATTGTATGTATAGCTACAAAATAGCTTTTCATTGGCATACACATAGGTAAACTCTGTATGTCCTGTGCACAGATAGTTTCTCATTTACGTGCACTTGTCCTCAGATGTGAAGTGTGCACTTTTCCGAGAACATTTCTCATTGGCATGCAGATGTCTTCTAGCATGTGCAAAATGAACTGTGTCTAGATAGCTTCACAATGGCATGCACACGTTTCTTGTGATTCTACTGTGCCCAAATAGTTTTTCATTGTCATGCTTGTCCCCTACAAAGTGTTTCTTGTCAACATGTATGTCGCCTTGTATGTGCAGTATGTCCTGTGCCCATATTGTTTCACATTGGTGTGCACTTGTCTTCTGGTATGTGAAGGACTGCCCAACCAGATTCACATTGGCACGCACGTCTCCACTCTCCAAGTGAGCTGAGTCCGAAGGGTTTCACATTGGCCTATCCATGTCTCCTAGTATGTGTTGTACGTTCCGTGCTCAAAGAGTTCTACGTTGGCATGTATAGCGTGTAGTATGCACTGTACCAGCTAGTTTATCTTGCATGTCTCCTTCAATGTCCTTTGCCCTCTTGAAAGGCCTGTGTCTGCCAGCGTTGCATGCACAGCGCCGTGCCACTTGAATTAACTCCCTGATACTGTGCAAATCTTTTACACAACACATGATTCCTTTTGTGCGAAGAGCGTAACCCTCTCCCCAAGCTATGTTTACAGTTGATGAACCTCGAAAAGAGAAGAGCTGGGGAGGTTCGAAATATGTCAGAGCTGACGTCTTGCGCCAGGGCAGGGATGAAGTGTACCTCTCGCTCATTCAAGATTGTTTTACTTCTTGTGTGGTGATGTGTGGTAGAGCTGACGATCATCAGGCCAGCTATGTCGTATCAGACGCAAGTACACAACCCGCAGTTCACGCAGGCAAGCTTTTCTGATGAAAGCCATGGTGCCGCTGCCGGTGGGGGAGGAAGGGAAAGAACCGGGGCACTGGCAAACCTGATGCCCCGCATAAAAAAAGAGGAAATTAAACAATCTCCCCAGGTGTCAGAGATCCACATATCAAAAAGCTTGTTTCCAGATGGCAGCAGCCCAGCTGCTGGCACGCGGCATTGCTCATATTTCAACTCACATTTTTTAACCAATTATCTGCGCAGTGTGTGAATACCTGGGCGCTTTTACTTATGCGCTAACACAACATGACACACTACTAGGCCGAGCACAGACACCAAACTATGTATATAACAAGACAAACCAGGAGCGCACATAATCGTAGACAGCCTTGTTGAACACACCTGCTGTGGAAGCTATAAAAACCGATCCCAGGAGTGCACATAAGCGCAGCTGAAGCAGCCTGCAGGAAGAAGAACTAACAAGCACTGGCGTTGCCAATAGGTTTCGCATTTGGAAAGTTGGAGGTATTTGTTTTGTAAATGACATTTTATATTTATATATTGTTATTGACAATGCCAAAAACGATATATAAATATAAAATGTAATTTACAAAACCAATAGCTCCAACTTTCCAAATGCGAAACCAACGCCGAAACAAAACCGAGTGCACACGGTCGGCTTCTGCGTACTCATGCAGACCTCCCGCACCGGCCTGCCTGAGTCATCAATTATTCAGTGCCCTCAGATCCGAAGGCATTCAACCCGAGTGCCGCCGCTGTGGCCGACAGAATGAGAAGTGGCGTGACTGAGTGCGGAGAGACGACTGACTCATTTGATGTTTACCTTTAAAAAGCCAAAACGAAAATTGCTTCCATAATGCTGCAGTTTATTTTAATCAAACTTTACCGGCACGCAGGCGGTCACAAACCTCACATCACGTACTGTAGTGTTTGTAAGAGTGTTGATATGCTGGCAAATGGCCGGAGGGCCGACAGAATGAGAAGTGGCGTGACTGAGCGCGGAGAGACGACTGACTCATTTGATGTTTACGACTGACTCATTTGATGTTTACCTTTAAAAAGCCAAAACGAAAATTGCTTCCATAATGCTGCAGTTTATTTTAATCAAACTTTACCGGCACGCATGCGGTCACAAACCTCACATCACGTACTGTAGTGTTTGTAAGAGTGTTGATATGCTGGCAAATGGCCGGAGGGCCGACAGAATGAGAAGTGGCGTGAGTGAGCGCGGAGAGACGACTGACTCATTTGATGTTTACCTTTAAAAAGCCAAAACGAAAATTGCTTCCATAATGCTGCAGTTTATTTTAATCAAACTTTACCGGCACGCAGGCGGTCACAAACCTCACATCACGTACTGTAGTGTTTGTAAGAGTGTTGATATGCTGGCAAATGGCCGGAGGGCCGACAGAATGAGAAGTGGCGTGAGTGAGCGCGGAGAGACGACTGACTCATTTGATGTTTACCTTTAAAAAGCCAAAACGAAAATTGCTTCCATAATGCTGCAGTTTATTTTAATCAAACTTTACCGGCACGCAGGCGGTCACAAACCTCACATCACGTACTGTAGTGTTTGTAAGAGTGTTGATATGCTGGCAAATGGCCGGAGGGAAGCCGGATGGGGGCGGGAGAGCCTGGTGGGGGGGCGGGAATGCGTGCGAGGGGAGGAGAAGTGTGGCAGGCAGATGGGCGGCCTGGTGGGGGGGCGGGAATGCGAGCCTGGTGGGGGCAGGCGGATTAGGGAGATGCTCGTGCTTGTGTGGTCACGTGACCCGCTTTTGTGGTCACGTGACCTCACATGCACTGGGAAGAAACGCCAGTGGTTTCACTAGTCGATCAAGCCCTTGAATTTTCGCTTATTACATTCGCAAGCGAATGATAATAGGCGAAACCTAAAAAATGTGTTAAAGATTTTTTTAAAAAAGGTACAGAGAGGTTATAGTTAAGAAATATAATTTAAGAAACCTAGAGTTACAGGGAAGGTATAGTTAGAAACAGAATATTTTCTTTTTAACTTAGAAATTTACTGGAAGAAAACAAAAAGGTTACAGGGACGTTATAGTTAGGCTCAGAGTTCACTGTTACAAAATCATAGAATTTCAGAAGGTCTAGTTATCTGGGCTAACTATAACTTATGCCCCCACAATGCACTGCTTATGACCTCACTCATGACATGGTCAGTGACATCACTAATTAAATCATCCACTGAACCACTCAGACACCCACTCACACCGCCATAGAACCTCTCATACACACTCCCACACTACCCCTCACATACCCATTCACAGACTCATACAGCCACTCACCTACTAACCCACCCATTGCGGGGACCTAACTTAGTTAGCTCAGGTAACTAGAACTGCTTAATTTCTATGGTTTAGTAGGATTGAAATCTGAGCTTAACTATAATGTCCCTGTAACCCTTGGTATTTTTTAAATATATCTTATGTTATTTACTAATCTTTATTTTTAAACCTTGCCAGAGCTAAGATATGTTGTTCAAAGAAGGAAAGAATCATGATCACAATACTTGAAATACTCACTAGATCCAGTGTGTCAAAACACTATGACCTTGGTGTCTTGTTCTGGCTAAGCGCAAGACTACTATTGTGCACTAAGACCTTTATGCTTGCAAGATAATGGCCAATATGTCATACAGATTGGGGAACAAATTAAAAGTGACCTTACTCTGGTTGGTTAGGCATATTACTGGAGAGCCAGTTCTTGCTCTAGGGTTAACACCACTTGCTAGTGTGTAGATAATGAAAAGAAAATGTGAGAAAGCCCTTAGGGATACAACAGGTCAGTGAATCTGCCTCCATGTCAGTCGCTGTCAAGCCCTCGAAAACCTTTACGATAAGAATGCATACTTTTCAGACTGACTCAGAAACTCCTCACAGGAAAGCATAGAAGATTCTAGACCAACAAGCAAAAGCAGCAACTATACAAGATTTTTGTGATGTCATTGCAGATTTCCTCACTCAAGAGATTAAATACATCTAAGATCAAATTCAAATAAAAATTAATACAGCTACATACAAGTAGAATAAAGTTACAGTTGAAAGCAATTTTAAACCTCTGCTATATAAAAAAAACCTCAGACTTCTTGAATGTAAAACTACATGCCAATATCAAAGCATCCTTACCCAGAACATCCCTTAAACTTCAAATAGCTGTTGAATTTAACCATCTACTTTAGGCTTCGGTCAAGCATCTGAGCCATCAGTGTTCTTTGACTCTGATGGTTATGATAGTGTTGGTATGGGGGTGTTATCAGACTTGACTGCAGCTGTCAACAAAGTAATTTTGTACCATCCTACTCAAGTTAACCAGGAATTCATACAAGTGCGTTGGGATGGATACTACCCTTTCCTCGTGGAAGGTCTCAAACAATATACTGCTCAACACATGCACCAAAATTAGTCATCCAAGACGGTTATCTGCCACATGGATCCAGTCTATCACCCGAATGTTTTTACACGAGCTCTCTGAAAAACCTGTACATTCGGAACAGGTACACTTTTACAACTACGATGATAAAACTCAGCTATGGTGACAATTTTTTTAATTTGGTCAAAAGATACACGACTGCATGAAAGTCTCCTCTGATTAAGACATCCAACTCCTCAAAAACTACCTTCACATCAATCAGCCTTGGATTTTCAGTGCCTTCCAGATGCTCAACCCAACCAAGACAACATTCCTGTTACGGGATAAGACAAACAAGAACAAATGCAAACCAGGTTTAATGACATAAACCTAGTCTGCTTTTAACCCCAACTTTCAATGAGAGCCAAGCGACTTCAATGCACCTTGGACACTAACCTTACCCACTAAGAACTCACTGCCAAAAAACAGATGTCGTCTGTTACCAGCTCTCTCTTGTAGAGAAAATCAAACTGTTTCTTCAGAACTGCTGCTCGAGCACTCCTACGCTCGCATCTGGAAGTTGGTAATTCAACCTGCACTGGCTACTTGTAAGGCATTCTACATGCCACACCAAGTCGTGTTAATGGCATGAGAAATATGACCATATTGCCCCCAAAATGATGGAACGTCTGACAGCCTGCACCATCTTCAAAACTAGCTGCATCATTTTCAAAGCCATCACAATCAGCACTGCCCTTGATCTTGCAGACAACCTCCCCATCTCTGGTGGTTCTTGGTACACCAGCAGCCAAGACACAATCAGACCAAGGAGACTTACTCAAAAAACACACAGAGACACACACACACAAAAGACTTTTCCCATCTATCCACCCTGTAGCTGGAACAATATTCCTGTATCTTTCAGGACTGCCCCATCTCCAGTTTAGGAAAGAGTTGAAATCGCAACTTTAAAAAAAACACACTGCATCACAAGGATTCAACCGTACAGAACCCAGATACCTCTGCTATCACTCATTGACTTTATGTTCGTCTTAGACCCTGTACAGCACTCTGCTGTCTTTTCACTGTGTTTGCTTTATAGAAATAACACATACATAAAATCACTCCCACCCTTCTCTGCCCTAGATAAATGCACGGGTGACTGCTACAAGTAGTCAAATCCGAGCAAAACAAATAGCTGGGGCCTCCCATAAGTACAATCGAAGAAAATGCGACCCCCAAATATTTGGAAAGAAGGTGAAAAATTTCAGTATAATAGATGGCAGATTTGCAATTGCACACCATGTATCTCGAGTTATTTAGACTAGTTCTGATACAGGAACTCCGCACTCAAACAAAATGACTTTACAATTTAACTATGTTGTTTAAAATCAAATAGTTTTCAAAAAATGTAATTCCTAGATTTAAAACTCATTTTCTGACCTTGCCACTTAAGCCTGGACTACAGTCCAGCATATTAGTCTGATAGATGGGACTAGTAAAAAGTCACTTTGCACACTTTTGGTAACGATTAGGAAAGGAGAAAACATTCCTGAGGAAATTAACGGAACTGGAAGGCAGAAGAACTAACTGGGCATTTAGGTACTGAGGTAAAGTTGAAATCAGAGACCTGGGTCAAGGCGCAGCAAATCTATAAACACAGATTCTTCCAGTGAAAAGTATTGTAGCCGCTATTACTAACGATGGTAACATGGGCTGGCGACAACTGGTGCCCTAAAAGTAAACTTGCATACAGTTTAGAAAGTTTGTCTTCTGATATTATCAACGTTAGCTAAAGAATGGCACAGTTGCAGCAACTTTATACTGTTCAAGACACGGTTCTACTGAATTCGCTCCCAATTCCATTCAAAACGAGAGGCACCACCCTCTCCTATTCTGCAGGAAAAACAAAAGGCAGTGCTCATTATCCACTTCTCAAGGAGCACACTATCTACTCTACCATATATTGCAACCTGCACAATATGATATTCCTCTAATTACAAGGACCACTTCTCCAGAATGCATTTTGCTAGTTACCATAGCATACAGACAAAAAAATGCATAACTCTCGCTAGAGCTCTTCCGTCTTACTGTACACCCCAGCTCAGATCATATATTATTCAACTTTAAATAGTACAGGTCCGAATTTGGTGATGGATCTTTACATGTGTCAGGGGCAAAACTCTGGAACAATCTACGTAAAGCTGGTGAACAAATCCACCTGCGTTAAGTGTAAACAAAAACAGCATCTGCATGAGTTAAGGATTTTTTTCCAGCTGCCTTCTCCTTATAACCAACACAAGGCCATTGCAAACGTCCCAACCTGGTTGCTTTATAAATGTAATTACTTTACTTGCTGGCTACCATTTAACTTAATAAATATTTAATATAAAAAGTATTTTTAATTTCCACAGCGTTACAATTATTACGGTTTTTACACTACCATTCAAATGCGTCTTGTTTGTTAGGTATAAGTCAGTCCATGGCATTTGTAGGACTTTACAACAAAACAAAAAAAACATACACAATCAACAGTAAAGACAACGCATGTGACAGCACTTTGACTCACGTACACCTTCATAAATGGTTAAAGCAGGTTGGGTATAATCGTGGGCCTGGTGCCCTGATCCCTGTCATATGTGGCTTTTCAACATGGAAATCTATAAGGCCGACCCGCACTGGCCACCAAGCCGGGCTAACAACTGTTTGAAAAAGACCCAACTACTACATATGATCTCCAGTCTCAACGTCAAGTTGACCGTCATACTAAAAGTACTGTAGTGCGGGCGATATATACTTGGTGGAGTGCGCACGCAACACAGTAGCCCACTGTTAAGTCCATGGGGGCTGGTTCCCAGCCACACATTGTAGAACTCCTTGCACTGCTCTCAGTGTCCCTAACATGGCGTTGGACTCCGGTCCACTGTTCCAGAACTCACACGGCCTCTCTGCGCAGGAAGGGAGCACCCACTCACCGTTCGCCCGCTTAAGGGCGTTCTCAGGTCGCTGGAAATACACAGGCATGGTGACGGTGACTACGAAGGGCTCCCCTGGTCCGGCGGAAATCAGAGGGCGCGAGGCGGCAACAGCAGCATGTCCCGGCCTGAGGAGAAAGAGAGAGGGCGGGCGAGGGGTGCTGACGCATCCACGGGGCTGAGGCGCAGACCCATTACAAGTAGGAAACAGAAGCCTCCATGAAATGGGTAATAAACACAGAGAACGGCGCAAAAATAACCATGATGGCCGCTCCCACGGTGTACGATTCCAGAGCATACTATGCATGGGATTAGAAAAACAAGTCAGGTCCCGGGCCGGCCAGCCAATCACAGCGCGGCCCGGGAATGACGCCACGGGGGTGTCCCGGGCCGGCAGCCAATCGCAGCGCGGCCCGGGACAAAGGGGCGGGGCTTAAAAAAAGCACCAGAAACGCCCCCGAATCGCGTTTTCAAGAGAAAGCGCGATTGACAGCCTCTGTCTCCCAATGGCTAGTCTCCATTTATGGAGCTAGCCAATTGGAAACAGAGGCGGTCCGAACATCCCTACTGTAGACAATAGTTTTCGATCTGGGAGGGGCTTTGCCCCTCGCCAGGTCGAAACCTAAAAACAGATACTGCTTACTTTCCAAATAACAGGTACTGTGTAACAACCGAAGTAAACGGGTCTGTCGCCATGGGAGGTTACAAATGAAGACAAGGTGGTACTAAGGAAGGACTAACAAGCCTATTTACGAATCAGAAGCCAGTGTTTACGAAGGACAATGATGACAAATATAGGCAGAGAGTGGGCGGGGCTTCAAGTGCATACTCCAATACAGCATGCCTCGCAGCAGCGCATCCTTTGCCCAGGCGCGACCTAAAAATGAATGTGTCTTTGTGTAATTCAAATGGTGCTTATGTAAAACACTCTGAGTTTACGTTATATAAAACTTTTTTAAAAAACTATCAGCAGCGGAATTTCGGGGCACAAAGCGGGAATTAATGTATTGTACACAACATTTGTTTATTGCCGTTTACATTTCATCCATAGTACGCGCACTCACTCCTGTAATATGACTGACTGTGTCTCAGTTTATGTTTTTAACTACTTACTAAATACTTGCTATGGTGTATGCTTCCTCAAAGTCCCCATAATGAGATAAAGGTAAAGGGGGCGTGGCTTGAGCGCCGAGGGAAATGGCGGCGTGAGCCCGGAGCTCCGCGCCTCTTCCCCACAAGACTCCTGACAAAAGGGCCGGGAAGCCCGTGTGTGCCCCGGCGCCGATTACCGAACCGGCGGTGCCTGCTCGGACGAGATCTGGGCTGCCGACGGCGTCGCAGAACTGAGAACGACCGCCGATCGCGGCGGCCCCTGGAGCGGAGGGGAGGACGGCGCCGAGCAAGATGGCTGCCTCGGCGGAATCCTGAAAGGCGGAGGGCTGCCAGAGGAACCCACTGCCGGCGTGCATGGGGAGGGCGCGATCGCCGGCAGCAACGGACCCCCCAAGGCAGGGATTGCTCCTTAGGGCCCGGCTGCGGTACGCGGTGTAATCGGAGTGGGCGGGGACGGCCGCCCGGGTCCGCTCCTGCGGGCGAGGCTTCCTGGCGGACTCCTGGCCGGGAGAACGAGCACCGGAGCTCCACCCAAGCCCCAGACGCCGGCCGATTCAGCAGGTGAGCGGGGGCCGCCCTGAGAGGGGGTCCGAAGGGAACGGTGCCCGGAGCTGTGAATCCTGGGCCCCCCTCCCCCCTCGCCCCCACAGCAGTGGCCCGTGCAGCATATGGGGGCATGAGGAAGGACCCCGAGGGACATTGAAGGGGCTTTAGCGGCGCCCAGCATCCCGCGCCGCCCCAGGGGGGAGTGCACGTTGCCCCACAGCATCCGGGGGGTCGGACAGCACGACGGACGCCTACTCTGGGGCGCTGTGCTTGAGCAGCGGGACCCCGTAGCGCACAGGGGTGGACCACGTGGACGGGGCCCGAGGACAACAGGCAGGCGACGACAGCGGAAGCGGCGAGGCCGGCCACGATGGGGAAACCAAGGGCCAGAGTGGAGGAGGCGGCAACGTCGGAGGTGGTGGAGGGGGCCCCCGCTGAGCAGACTGACCTGCAGCGATTGCAGGACCGGATACTGGAAGCCATAACGGCCACCAGGGATGCGCTCCACAACGACATAGCGCAGGTGGCGTCGGGGTTGGGCCTACTCCGGGCGGACCATGACAAACTAAGAGACAGAGTCAAGGAGGCTGAAGTGGTGCTCGAGGTCATGGCGCCGGCTCACAAGGCGATGGAGAGTAAGCTGACGGAGGCCCTGGACCGCATAAGCACCCTGGAAAGGCGAGCGGAGGATGCGGAAAATAGGAACCGCCGCAGCAACGTGCGGATCGTCGGTGTGCCGGAGACGGAGGGGACGGGGGACATGATTGCCTACATGGAGGAATGGCTGAAATCGGTGGTGGCGCCGGAAGGGCTTTCGCCGTTCTTCACTCTGGAACGGGCCCACAGGGTCCCCTCGGGACCGCCCAAGCCTGGGCTCCCACCCAGACCGATCATAGCCAAGTTGCTACACCACAAGGACAGAGATCTGCTCCTGCGGAAGGCTCGTGAGGACGGCCCCTTCCAGATTGCAAACAGTAGAGTAACACTTTTTCCGGACTTCACCTTCGAAACGCAGAAACAACGAGCTTCCTTCCTCACGATCAAGAGGGAACTGCGGAATGAAGGGATTGCCTACTCCTTGCTCTTCCCAGCCAGGCTACGAGTGGTAGTGGACGACAAGGCGATCTTCTTTGCGACTTCAGCGGAAGCCTGGGACTGGTGGGAGACATACAAGGCCGGGACTGACGGCGCGAGGGTGAGAGAAGAGCGAGAGAAAGAGCGGGAGCGCTCGCCCAAACGGCTGCGGAAATCGAGGAGACTACGGAAACGGGGGCGAGGGAAGCTAGGCCCATCGGCCTCTCAGACTGACGCGGAACGACAGGCGGCGCTGCTGGAGGTGGTGAAGCTTGGTCGGGCAGTGGGTCCCGGATCTAGGGGGGCCACGGACTCGGATACTCATGTCTCGGCCTCTGGATCGGAGTCGGACCTATCGGAGATTCACCGCAAGGAGGGGCCGCTGGTGACGCCGCAGACGGCGGACGAGATCCACAATGTTTGAACTACTGTCGTTGCAGTATGGGTAATGATTGGTGAACTGTGAGGGGGGACCATTGCCTATACACATAGTGGGGGCCGGGGCACGCAGCGGGGCTCAGGGCTGAGGGGCCATGAGGAACCGGGGAGGGAGGGTGGAGATGGGCATCGCGGCCTCCCTCTGGGCAAGGCCGTGCTCCGTAGGCCCTTAAGGCACCCACAGCTACGGCTGTGTAGTTGAGACCTGGGTCATCAGGTGCGGGAGTTTGGATGGGGACTGGTATTTCGATATTGGGGCCTGTTCTGGGGGAGGGGGGGGGTTCCACTGTTGGGGACTGTTTGCTTTTTTTTGCAGTTGTTGACCCTGGGTGTACCATGGGTAGGGATGTTGGGGAGTTTTGTTGTTTTCAGAGGGGGCACCATCACCGCCGAAGGACTGGACACGGAGGGAGTGTTTCGACCGGATTACTGGGATAATGGCTAATGTAAACGGATTGACCTGTATCACCTGGAATGTCCGGGGCCTACACACTATGCAGCGCAGACACAAAATACATGCCTATTTAGTACGGAGGGGAGTGCACATCGCATTGCTACAGGAGACGCATCTCACACGGCAGGAGGGGGAGGCGTTGCAAAGGAGATGGCGGGGGCAGGTTTAGCACACTAGCTATTCGGCCTATGCGCGGGGAGTGCTCATTTGGGTTAGGGCAGGCACGCCTTTTCACCTCACACGCCAATGGGTTGACCAGGAAGGGAGGTATGTGGTGGTGGAGGGGAAACTTGAAGGTAGGGCTATAGTATTAGCTAGCATTTATGCCCCAAACTCGGACCAGCTGGCTTTCCTCGCGACACTGTCAGGGACGCTGGCCCACTCCCTTGCAGGCCCGGTCCTGTTGGGGGGTGACTTTAACTCCATTGCCGACCCCTTGCTGGACAGGTCTCACCCCCCCCTTCGTGACTCCCCGGTTTACAGGCTCTCTAGAGGTCGGTGGGACTGGCAGGAGAGCTGGGAACTTATAGACGTCTGGAGAGGGCAACACCCGACTGACCGGGATTATTCGTTTTTCTCCGGGCTCCATGACTTGCATGTCCGTTTGGACACCATACTTTGCTCCCGGGAGGTGCTGCCATACGTCACTGACTCTGAGTACCTGACGAGAACGATCTCGGATCATAATCCGCTCCTGATCCGGTTGGCGTGGACGGCGAGGAAGCCCAGGGTTCCGCTCTGGAGACTGCGGCCTGAGACGCTGGAGGACCCCCTTTTCGGGGCGGCCCTAGCGGAAGGAGTGACCTCGTATTTCACGGAGAACGAAGGGACGGCGACCTCAAGGGCGGCGGAGTGGGACGCCTTCAAGGTAGTGGTGAGGGGTATCTGTATCAGGGATTATGTAGGCGTGCGGAAGGTACTGCTGGGCGATTTGGCTGCAGCGGACGCTAGGCTGCGGGAGGCGGAGAGGAGGCGGCCCGGACACCCGGACCTCCAGGAGTCTCTCTGTTTGGCCAGGGAGTCGGTGGCCGTTGAAGTAGAGAGGCTCCGAGCCTTTGACTACAAGCGCTATGTGCTGCGCTCCCATGTTGACGGCGATAAAGCGGGTACCCTCCTAGCGTGGCTCTCGAACCCCACCAGACGATGCGCTCCCATACTCCAACTGCGGGATGTGTCGGGCGTGCTTCAGCAACCTCAGCTGGGCATAGTCGACGCCTTCCAGAAATATTACGAGGGCCTGTACAAGAGTGCCCGGGGAAGCAGGACGGGACTGGTGGAACCCTTCCTGGCTGATCTGCCCCTACGCCAGATAGAGGCTGAGCAAGCGAAGGACTTGGGGTCGGACGTTGATGTGGGGGAGATACGATCGGCGGTACGGCGCATGGCGAGGAACAAATCGCCGGGGATAGACGGACTCCCCATAGAGTTCTATAACAAACATCTGGATGTACTGGCACCGCGACTCCTGACTGTCTATAGGGAGGCTAAGGCGTCGGGACGGCTACCACAGTCGATGAGGGAGGCGTTAGTGGTCCCACTGCTGAAGCCCGGCAGGGAGAGTGATGACCCTGCGTCCTATAGACCGCTCTCTATGCTCACCGCGGACTATAAAATCCTGAGTTCCATTCTAGCGGCGAGGCTCCTACCTCACATGGCGGGGCTTGTGCACGACGACCAGAACGGTTTTATACCGAACCGTAACACCACGATCAATATCAGGAGGCTCATCCGGCTTCTGGACGGGCTGATCGACGGGGCAGGGACGGAACTGGTCCTCTCGGTTGATATTGAAAAGGCCTTCGACAGCCTCGAGTGGGATTACCTCTATGCTGTCATGGAGCGCTTTGGTTTGGGAGCTGGTTATATCCATTGGACGAAGGTCCTATACGCGGAAGCAATTGCAAGGGTGAGGGTGGGACCGGCGGTATCCCTCAGATACTCGGTGGAGCGGGGCACTCGTCAGGGCTGCTCCCTGTCACCGCTTCTCTTTGCACTGGCTATTGAGCCGCTGGCGGCTGCGGCCCGAACGGGGCGGCACACCCGCGGAGTGCGGGCCCGAGACGGTCAGCATTTCATCTCGCTGTATGCCGATGACTTATTACTGTTCCTCTGCGACGGGGGTGAGGACTTACGGAGAGCGGAAGCTCTACTGGAAAGCTTCGGAGAGATGTCGGGCCTGCGGGTTAACTGGCCCAAGACGAGTTTGTTCCCACTACTGGGGGGCACTGCCCAGCCACAACATCAGTCGGAGGCGACCTGGAACCCTACCTGCATGAAATACCTGGGGGTCCATATTTACCATAGGCCGGAGGACTTGCTTGAGGGCAACCTGGGACGATGCGTACGTGGACTGAAGGGCTGTATGTCCTTCTGGTCCACATTACCACTATCAGTAGCGGGCCGGATTTCCCTCCTGAAGATGGTTGCCTTGCCGAGATTACTGTATTATTTCCGGACGCTCCCAATCTGGATACCTGGCTCCTTCTTTAAGCTCCTTAAATCTCAAATCACATCGTTCATTTGGGGAGCGGGACGATGCAGAGTAGCGCTGGCCACGCTCTCTCGCCCGAAGGATGAGGGGGGTTTGGCAGTGCCAGACTTTGAGCTATACTACCTAGCGGCACAATTGCAAGTCTTCACGCAGGAAGTAGCGAGAGTATTTCGGGGCCCAGAGGACGAAAACTCGCGGGGGATGCCCAGGCACGTCCTGGCGTATATAACCCTCCAACAACGGCTGGACGGTCGGGATTTATCGCTGGAACAGCGCACGTACCGTCACTGCTGGAACCGGACCCAGAAGAGAGCGGGTACCCAGCGCCCATACGCGCCTGAGATACCACTGGGCATGTTAACGGCCCTACCGCATGGCGGCGACTGGTCGCGACTACAGGAGTGGGAGGAGGCGGGGATACAGGTAGTAGGGGACCTTTTTGAGAATGGCGCATTGCTCCCGTTCCAGGAGCTAATCGACCGCTTCGGTGTCCCGAGAGGGGGATTTCTGCTGCATGCAGCAGTCACCAGGGCGATGCACGCCCACTGGGGCACGGGACTTGTGGAGCCCGGGACGGCAACGGCGTGCCAGTACACCATGATGGCGGCGGGCACGATTAAGGCGGTTACATGCCTGTATGGTCGGATGCTTAGGGAGAATATCCCTCCTCTCACATCCCTAAAAACGAAATGGGAGGCGGATCTGAATAGGGACATACCGGACACGACGTGGGCACAGCTTGTCCGTAGGGCTCGCAACAGCACGAGAAACGCCAGGTTCCAGCTGATCCACTACTATGTGTTGCATAGGGCGTACATGACCCCAGGTAGAATCAGGCGGTATTTTGGCGATGACACGGCAGCCTGCCCCCGGTGCCCGGAGGAGGGGGCTGAGTTAGTACACATGCTGTGGGCATGCCCGGCCCTACGAGATTATTGGCAGGAAGTGGGGGAGATGCTGAATGAGGTGACGGGAAGATCCATAGAGTACGGACCGGCGGAATGTCTTTTGCACTGGTTTCCCCATACCCCCAAAAATAAGCTCTCGAGTAAGTTTATCGACATGGGACTGATGGTGGCTAAGAGGGAGATCACTAAGAACTGGAAGGCGAGGATGGGGCCTACTCCACGGAGATGGCGGCAGGAGTTCCTAAAGTGGGCCACGGCTGACAGCACACACAGATACCAAATTGCGCGCAGGACCCCTAGCCAGGCTGCGGCTGACACTGCGTCCGCATGGGAAGTGATGGTGCAGGAACTCAGGGATAGCGAAGCTGATGCAGTGGAGGAGACTCCCGAGGGGGAGGGGGACGGAGAAGGCGAGCTGAGGCCCTAGGAGCAGCAGGAAAGTAGGGAGACCGAAGTCAGCAACCCAAAGATGATACCAGCGTAGTCTTAGGCGGGTGATGGTGTACGGGAGGGGGTGGGGGGGGGGGAGTTCTAGGTTGGCGCAGGGAAGGGGAGTTGGGGATCAGCGCGTAGGTTAGTAGGGCCATAAAAGTAGTCATACACTTCATCCGTACACTAACCGCTCCTCTGTATTGAACGTCAGGCATGGGTGAGCAGAGGCTTCAACGCCGCCCGGCCCCCGGGTTGTGGGCTGAACGGCTGTGTACTGGTTGACGGGATGTATTCTATATCTGCTAAAACTTATGATGCTACCTCTATGTGTGTATTGACCTGTACAGGTATGCCTACAATAAAAATTGTTTTAAAAAAAAAAAAAAAATGAGATAAAAGGTAAAGAAATAGCCTTTTCATGCTGTCGTCCTGAGCCCAGTGGGGGATCCTACGCTAAGGCAGAGGAGCGTCGCTCTACTGTTGCTGTGCAGCAGTAAATGAAAGGAAAAATAAAATTGTAATAACACAATGTTTTTACATTTTATTCTTCCCTGCTGCAGCAGCATGAGGGTGGGGCAGGGGCAGATTTGCTGACAGAGCAAAGTAGGAGTGGTAGGCACACTAAAGTGTGCATGATGCTTTGACTGGCCCTCTCAGGCCGGCCAAACAGCCAGGCACACTTTAGCATGTTTCTCATGCAGACTGCATAAACTGGTGGTCAAGACGTGACAACAGAAAGGGGATGCAGTCAAGAGAAACAGAGTCTTGAAAATCAGTGTGGCTGTCAACTTATACCTTTACTTTTTTCAAACTCTGCAGCAAAGAAATTGGCAAAAAGGACAAATGTAACAGTAAATCTGTTCTGGCTAAACTGATCACAAAGGCTGAATTTTAATATATCTTATTGTGTTAAATCACCTTCTACAGAGATAATTGGGTGCTCAGAAAATCTCAGGGGGTAATAGTAACGGTAGGAGAACTCTAGTGGTTAGTGCAGTTGCTGTCGAGATCTGTGTTTTGTCTAGGTACAGTGTTGATGCATAATGCTGCATAGAGGGCTAATACATCTCCTGTGAAGCACACTATGTGACATGCAAATCACAAATTGTATTGTAGATTAGTAAGCAGGTTTTTGCTTTTGACACATATCCTTTATCACTTGCAGTTCATACATTGCAACCCATATAATAAATATAAATTGCAGTAAGCTATGAACCAGCATAAACAAGCTGCTTTGCAAACTGAAAGGCATCGGTTTGGGACCTTATGGTTTTCATTACCAATGTGTCTTATAAAGCTCCTAAAAAAGGGTTCCATTGCCTAGAAGTAAAGTCTTATAAATACAGACATAGCCCCAGCACTGTTACATTTTAAATCCAGACTTTTTGTTTCTCCCAGCTATGCACTCTTAACATAGGCCTACAGTCTTACATTACCTTCTTACAGTTTATATACAAGGGATAAACAAAGTCAAATGGCTGCCTCAAATGTTTCACTAAAGTACTTGACTTGTAAAGTGATGTTATATACCTGTGTTTCTCCTCCATTGCTTTGGTGTATATGTATTAGGCACCTGGTAACCGGCAGACAGGCTTATTTTTAAATAAAAGTTGGGCTGATTCCCCTTTGAATGAGGACTTTTTTGTGGGCCACCTTAAATTGTAAATAAAAGAACCCATTCACTGTTTGCATATTCTTGTTAGTAACAAAAAAGCAGACAGCATGCAGGCGCTGCCCAATGTGCCCTGGTGTTGGCAATTTACACTAGGAAAATGACAGCATATTTAACTGATATGACTAGTATATATCTGGGTTCAAGCTCAATAATAGCTGCCTTCTTCTAACTGCTTGCATTAACCCTGCTGTTCAGTCAAATATTTTAATGGTACAACCTTCTATGTCCAGTTCTTTTCTAAAACTAGGGGGTAGGTGCTACAGGAGTAAACAATTCATGTCACAAATGTATGTATCAACGTTGCAAAACTGTCTCAGGACCCTATTATATAGAGCTATATGTGTATAATTCACCTGTTTTCGCTCTCATTGTAAAAAGAGGTTTGAAGTGGTAATTGCCATAAGATTTATATTGCTGAGCGTAGCACTCATTTGCATGTCCAGTTGGTTGGTGCACATAGCCTTGATTGCAGCGCACAGGGTCATTCCACTACCGCCCACAGAGGTAAGAAATTAGAGGGAACATTGGTCAGGACATCTGCAGATGCTCTCCCTTTACCTCGGCTCCAGCCTTTACTATTCAGTGCCACAAAGCCTTCTACTGTCAGGTCCTCTGTCAGGTAGGACTCCTGAAGGAATATCAGATGAAAGAGTTTCAAACTTTCTTCCAGTTCACCACTGTTCCTCAAACATTCAAACCCATGGGTATTCCAACTCAAGATTCTCAGGTTTCGAGAGGAACCCTTATTCTAGAGGGAATTGGGTCTAGTGTTCCAGTCGTTGTCCTCCAAAAAGTGCTATAAGGGGGAGAACCTATTACCCTGACCCCATTCTTATTGCTCAGGCTGCATGTGTGGTCTATCATTTACTATGACCACTATTAGATCGTTTGGCGGCTGCCTACTTTGCCATACACAATCAGACCTTACGGGCGGTTTGTAAGGAATAAACCGCTCCCGTTGGGTGGCTGATAATCCACTGTGTATATTTAAAATGGGGGCCCAACTGGGGGACAAATGGGGGAGGGCTCTTTTTTAAAGGGTGGAAGGCTTGTAATCCTGCTTTAGCTAGGTCATCCACGCCCCTAAGCACTAGATGCAAGATACAAGGTGAATTAAAAGAAACATTCTAGAAACTTCTCTACCTTGTTCACCAAGTGGAAACCCAACTGAGGTTAGGTGTATTGAAGATATCCCTGAAAGGGAAGGAATTTGATGGAATAAATGGAGTAATTGTGAGCAGTTCAAGGGTCGAAGTTCCTTAGTTTTTTTCCCCCCCGAGGAGTAATATCCAACAGTAGCTCTGAAGACAATGACTGCGAGCTGGGGAAAAATGAAAAAAACAAAAGGGAGTTCTTTATAAGTTTTATTTAGAATCTTAGACAACTTGCTACAAGCTAATGTAGGAACTTTATTTTTTGGGGTGGGGCGGACAATCAAATGTGGGAGAATGGGATTCGGGCTAACTTTGAGACAAGGTTTTACATTTAGTTTTTTCCCTATTATATGAGGATGCATCTACAACTCTACTACTGGGGGGCTTCGAGTATTGACATTGTGGGGGGTGCAATGTTACTGGCTTTTCCCTTCATACTCGGGGGCTTTTTTTTCCGCACCTGGGGCATGAGATCCAAACAATCTATTCCAAGTACTTGCCATCTGTCCACAGCTAGACCCTGAGATAAATTTGAAAGGATTTAGATAATGGTACTTTTTCCTCACAAGCATAGACCATTTGTAAATATAAACAGATCCTTGCAAGACTAATTGACCTTCAATTTCCCCTGAAAAAGTACTATGGCCTCCCCGAGGCTCAGCGATTGTAACTACAGCAGGTGGCTAAGTGGTCATGTTTTGCCTGTATTATTTTTAAGATGCTGAAGTTCATGTTGAATGCCTTTTAGTTCTTTTGATTTGTCCACCTGATTTGTCCTTATTGAAACTAACGCTTCCAAGATGCAATGTAAAGTAGTTTGCATAAGCAGCATTACATCCGACAAAGATGACGAGGTAGTAGACTGAATTGTTATAGACCTTCCATGCGATACAAAGGTTGAGTTTGGTTCCCCAACCAGAGGGGCCTTACAGTGTGATAGGATAGTTCGGCTCGGATCATTTTCTCTACAATTCTCCTGTGTAAGATCAGAATCCTTAGAGCATGAGGATGATAATATTTAAACGAGATGAGGAAGGCAGTTTTGGACCTCTGCTTGTAGTCACTCTTGTTGCCTGTAAAGAAGACACCGAGAGGTTGACTATTTGCACTTCATCCATTGCTGAGCACAGTACGCCTGTTGCTAAATCCTATGTACTTGCTTGCTCATGGGGTATCTCAATCCCCTCCTCCAATGGAGAATGGGTTCCATTATAAAAATGTTTGAAAATGAAGTTCTTTATTGAGGTTACAAGAGGTGAACGTGGAGATTCCCCATTTGATAGTGCACTTTGATCAGATTCAACAAATGTCTTCTTCCCTCCTGTTTTCCTCCTTTTACAAACTCTACCCTGCTGAAAGCCTACAAGGATAGGATATTCCTAGAGGCAATAACCTGTCAGGGGACACTGGCTCAAGGAAGTCTAGGACTGCTGTAGATGTCCCGGGATCACTACCCTTATCATTTGCCACCTCAAAATTCCTAAAAAGATTGAAGTGCCAAAAGGACGTAAATATATAATCTATGGGGCCTAAATACAGGCCCTGCTGAAAGGTTGCTGCTGTTGGCAAATCATTTTTATAATGTCCATTGAAATAAATCAGACCATGATTCTCCAAAAACTAGCTCAGTATTTTTGCCTCCTTTTTAAAGAGACCAGAGGGGAACTGCGCTGGGGGAATATTATAAGATTCCAGAATTTCCTCCAGCTGCTGGTCCAACTGTATTGGGAATAGACGAGCATTAACATCTCCGGCTCTTATTATGACTGCTTCCGGAAATTTAGCAAACAGGGGCAGAGATTCAAATAGTTCCAGCTAGCCTTTTTATTTGTCGATGGTCTTCTTTATGAATATAGGTATTTGAAAGAAAAAAGTATCTTGGAATGTTATTGCTCAAGTCCAATTCAACCACTGAAAACTGCAGGCCACTTTGCTTATTTATAACCTCCATTGATCTCTTAATCACCTTAGTAGAAACTAGTGTCAGGACACCTGCAGATGCTCTCCCTTTACCCCGGCTCTGTCATTTACTATTCAGTGCCACAAAGCCTTTTACTGCCTGGTCCTCTCTCAGCTTGTTCTTTTGAAGGAATATCAAATGAAAGGGTTTTAAACTTTCTTCCAATTCACCACTGTTCCTCAAACGTTCAAACCCATGGATATTCCAACTCAAGATTCTCAGGTTTGGAGAGGATCCCTCATTCTAGAGGGAATTAGGTCTAGTGTTCCAGTCGCCGTCCTCCAAAAAGTGCTGTAAGGGGGAGAACCTATTACCCTGACCCCATGCTAATTGCTCAGACTGCATGGGTGGTCTATTATTTGCTCTGACCACTCTTAGATCTTTTGGCGGCTGACTACTTTGCCTTACACAATCAGACGTTATGGGAAGTTTGTAAGGAATAAACCACTCCCATTGGGTGGCTAATAATCCACTGTGTATTTAAGATGGCAGGAGGGGTAGGGCCAAACTGGTGGACAAATGGGGAAGGGCCCTTTTTTAAAGGACGGAAGGCTTGTAGTCCTGCTTTAACTAGGTTGTCCTCGGCCCTAAGCACTAGCTGCACTATACAAGGCGAAATAAAAGAAACACTCTAGGCACTTCTCTACCTTGTTCGCCAACTGGAAAACCAACCGAGGTTAGGTCTAACATAGGTATTCCTGAAAGGGAAGGAATTTGTTTGAATAAATTGAGTATTTTCGAGCAGTTCAAAGGTCGAAGTTTCTTTGCTTTTTACCCCCGACGAGTAATATCCAGCAATAGCTCTGAAGAAAATGACTGCAAGCTGGGGGAACATTCATAAACAAAAGGGAGTTCTCTATAAGAAATATATAGAATCTGAGACTGAGACACCTTGCTACAACCTACTGCAGGGCCTTTATTTTTTGGAGTGGGGCGGACAATCAAAGGTGGGAGAATGGGATCCGAGCTAACTTTGAGACGAGGTTATACATTTGGTTTTGCCCTAATATATGAGAATGCATCTACAACTCTACCACCGGGGGGCCTCGAGTATTGACCTTGGGGGTGAGCACTGTTACTGGCTTTTCGCTTGGTACTCGGGCCTTCTTTTTGTCTGCCCCTGGGGCATGAGATCCAAACAATCTATTCCGATCACTTGCCATCTGTGCACAGCTAGACACTGAGATAGATTTGAAAGGATTCAGACGATGATACTTTTTCCTCACACGCATAGGTCATTCGTAATTATAAACATATCCTTGTGAGACTAATTGACCATCCGTTTCCCCTGAAATCGTACTATGGCCTCCCCGAGGCTCAGCGACTGTTACTGCAGCAGGTGACTGTGTGGTCATGTTTTCGCCTGTATTATGTTTAAGAAGCTGAAGTTCATGTTGAATGTCTTTCACTACTTTTGATTGGTCCACCTGATTTGTCCTTATTGACACCAACGCTTCTAAGATACAATCTAAAGTAGTTTGCATAAGCAGCGTTACATCTGACAAAGATGACGAGGTGGTAGACTGAGATCCAAAGGTTGAGTCTGCTTCCCCAACCACAGGGGCCTTACAGGGTGATAGGATAGCTCAGCTCGGATAATTTTCTCTACAATTCCCCTGCGTAAGATCAGAATCCTTAGAGCAGGAGGATGATAGGGAAATGTCTAAACGGGGTGAGGAAGACCATCTTGGACCCCTGCTTGTAGTCACACTTGTTGCCTGTAAAGAAGATGCTGAGAGGTTGGCTATTGGCACTTCACTCATTGTTGAGCGCAGTACATCTATTGCAAAATTCAATGTACTTGGTGGCTCATGGGGTATCCTATTCCCCTTCTCCAATGAAGAATGGGCTCCATTATAAAAATGTTTGAGAACAAAGTTCTTTGTTGAGGTTACAAGAGGTGAACTTGGAGCTAACCCATTTGATAGTGCACTTTGATCAGTTTCAACAAATGTCTTACAAAAACTCCCCTTGGATCTACCCTTCAGAGCACTGAGGAGGGCTTTCTTTCAGCGAAGCACCAGAGGTGATGTACAAGAGGAGGTGTTCATTGCTGAACCAACAGAAAATTGATAAAATTGTCATAAAAAAATAAATTGCCCTTACCTTTTTCTTGCAAAACGCCCTCAGCTGCCGCCTTGTCCGCTTGTTTCAAATTCACTTCCAAAGTATCTTATAAAAATGAAATTGTCCATGTCTGCAGGGAAAGTTGCAGCTCTGGTTCCAGCGAAACTTGGGTTGCAAAAGCCTTCCTGAGCTCAAATCAATCAAAGAAATCAACAGCTGGTCAGCCAAAACACAGTAGCCACCTCTCACCCTGTTGCACCGTCAACCCCCAAGGGGATAAGACGCAGCGGGGAGAGGACTCTCTGGTGGCCAACCAGCAACAGCTGCTCCCAACCACAAGTCATCATAAATCACCTGCACACACGAACAAATGTACTACGAAACTTAATGACATTTTTAAAGGCAGACATATGGCCTAAATCCTGGTTGCATGATAGTCACCTGGCCTGGCACGTTGAGCTGCACAGTGCAAAACAAGACTCCTCATTATCCCCGTCCTGGTCCAAAAACTCCAGAACAGACAACCACATGACACGACCACTCTGGACCCTGCTCCAAACGCCACCAAGTCCAAAGAATGATCTCAGCCGGCCCCCGGGTCCGTATCGCACTGCTGGACGCTGACGCCAGGAAAACTCAGCACTGGAACTACGACAGCAGGGAAAATGCAGCAAAGTCACAGACTGGGCGGGCGGAGCGGCAGCGACAGCAGGCAGGAACCAGGAGCAAAACACTGGTTTGGGCCAAAGGAATTACCAGAATCCCCCAATCATCAGAGAATGTACTGGAGGTGATGATACCATTCAAAATATTTTAAATACATACAGTATTTTCAAAAATTCAGTGGGATCAAATACATCATATGAAACCCTATCTCAAACTATTCCTTTAGGAACGGGTACTGCTGGGATGTTCACAAAGGACAGGTCTCTTTGTTCCCAAAGAGATAACATATATGGTTTCAGGACCAAGTTCCCAAGTGATACAGCGGAGCGTTCTGGGAGCTAATGTCCATTCAGTAGTAAGAAAAAGACAGTCACTAACCCTATCCAGAGGACTAGGGACAGTATACCAGTAGCTATCCAGAGCTGTAGCCATAGTGAGAAAGGTAAGTCTTTTTCAGCCAAAAGCAGAAATCATGAAGTTGTTTTTTCCGGGAAACTGGAGCTGGCAGTGACTCAGGTTCACATGAATCCAGAGAAAAAGTGTCAAAATCAGTGAAATAGCCAGATGCAGTTCGATCCATCTAGGATAGCTCAGCAAGTTTTGTTGAACTTGCCGATGTCTCCTATAGAGGCATATTGATGTAGATGTCAGTGTTAGCCTGAATTGAGATCTTTGTTTCATTTCTGTTTTGTTGCTGTTCTATTTAACAGGAATGAGTTCAATTTTATTGTTGGTGACTTCACTATTTTGTATAGTAGACTATTCAAATGTTACTAGTCTTTCTGTCTGAACCTCCTGTATGGTAGCGAGAGGAGATCGGCGGCTACCCAGGAACCCATGTGGCCTGCTATTCAGTATCGGCCACATCGTGTGGTTTGATCAGATCAATGGAGATTAATCTCTTTTCTTTTTTACAGGCAAGAGGTGGAAGAAGTACTGTTCTTGTTCCTTCAACAGCCAGGACAAGTGTACTCGTTTAAGATCTATTATCTTAATTGTTCTTCAATCCATGTTAGTGTTCTACACTGGAATCATGGTGTCAAACCTGCAACTCAAATCAATAATTCATCCAATCAAGTTACTAAACTTTAAACCAGGCTGCACTACTCCAAAAATATACAATCAACCGTCTTTACATTCTCTTCATATTAGTTTATATATATACTTTCTTTTCACATCTGTTTTTTAGTATCTCAATACTGTATGTTTATATTCACATATAAAAATACTGTGATACATCTGCAAGCATATGTATGTTATCCATCTTCATGCATTGACATGATATACAATATAGTTTCTCATGCCCAGAACATTTCGGGACATAAGTCCCTTTCTCAGGGGCCAATCTGAAAAAAATCAAAGTGACAATGTACAGGGAGCAATTATACTGTTTCTACTGTTTACAAAATGTGTGTCAGCTACATGGAAAAATGAGTATCATGTTAGTGATGTCTGTCAGAACGTCCACTTACTCCAGTCATCAGTCCAAGAGACTCCTTTGTGAAACACGGACACCTAGCGTGATCTCTACTATGTCCATATCAGAAACTGGCAATCCGTACGCATGCTAAGTCAATGCAAAGTACTCATGCCATAAGTACCTCACTGCAAAGTAAGAGCTATAAGAAAAAGAATATCACCCACATAGTTCATGTCAGCTGGGTCTGTTGGTTCAGTGGACTAATGCATCCACTGCAGGGGCCTGTGTTCTACCTCATGGTCACAGGTTCAATCCCAGGGGTCCACTCAGCCTTTCATCCATTTGAGGTCAATAAAATGAGTACCACTATGTTGGGTACAATATACATCTGTTATTTCAGCGCCAAGATACCCCGTTGCTGGGGTGAACGTGCGCTTTACACATACACGTGTTATGTTTTGTTATGTTATAAAAATGCTCCAAGCACTTACTACAAGTGAATCCTGAAAATCCAATATATCTGATGAGTATTTTTTCTGTAATCCGCAAAAAAACTCAACAATACGCCTCACATTAGAACACTGAATTTACATTAGGTAAAAATGATCGCACACTTCAATATAGGTGAGACTCACCTTACAATATGTAGTTGTTCTACTTTCTCCTCCACCCAATGTTACTCGCTTCTGTTTCTAAAATCCAACAAGGATCCAGAAGGGGACATAGAACCGAAACTGCACTTATTAAGGCTGGGGAGGAAATTAGGAAGATATTAGATGGTGGGGGGGCTGCAGTCTTGATACTGCTGGATCTCTTGGCGGCCTTTGACACGGTCGATCATGCCACTCTGATCGACCGTGTCTCAGCAGTTGGGGTCTCCCATGGGGCAAAAGCCCTCCTTTCTTCCTTTCCTGCTGATCGTGTACAGTCTGTGACCCTGGGCAACTTTACCTCTCCGCTGTTTGTCCTGCCATGTGGTGTTCCCCAGAGATCCTCGCTAAGCCTAACGCTATTTAACATCTATATGTCTGACTTGGCGAGAGTCATTAAATCTCATCACTTTGGGTTTAACATCATATGCAGATGACACCCAACTAGTGCTGGCAATTAATAACAACGGAGGGAAAATGGCCCACAATTTCCAACAGGGAATGCTTGCAATAGGTGCATGGATGACAGAAAATTGCCTTAAATTAAACTCCGATAAGACGGAGGTGATGATTTTCGGTAATCTACTCCCAGCCTGGTCCCCCATTTGGTGGCCGGCAGATTTAGGATCACCACCATCTCCTGTTGTTAAGGTACGAACTCTGGGGGTAATTTTTGACACTAAACTGTCATTTCTGCATCATGCGAATGTGGTTGTTTCATCTTCTTTCTATATCATTAGAATGATAAAGAAACTCCTCCCCAATCTTCCTACTCCTGCTGCAAAGACACTTGTCAGCTCACTAGTCATGTCTCGTATTGACTATTGTAATGTTTTTTCCTTAATGCTCAGGAAAGAGTACTAAACAAATTGCAGCTGGTGCAGAATGCGGCAGCCCGCCTGCATACAGGCACTCCTAAATTTAAACCTATTTCAAACGTAATTCATCAGCTACACTGGCTTCCTGTAAGAAGTAGAGCAACATTTAAAGCACTATGTATCACCTTTAAAGCATTGCATGCCTCTGCACCAGCATTCTTAAAACAATCACTGTGTCCCTATACCCCTACATGAATCTTACGCTCATCTACAGCAAGACTTCTGAAGGTACCGCAAACAAAAAAAGTTTCATGGGGTGACAGGTCTTTCCTAGTTTCCACGATTAAGCTCTGGAATAGCCTTCCACCCCAAATAAAGGCAATTACATCCTTGCTTACATTCAGGAAGCACATAAAACTTGGCTCTTCAATCAATAGCCATTCTTTCCCTGCGAGCACGATCCACAGCGCCAAGACACCCATGGGTATTCGCACGCTCAATAAGTCTCTAAAATAAATAAATAAATAAATAAATCCACTTTAGTTGCAAAAATGTGACCTCTTCCCTCCGCTCTGATCATACCATAGTTCTTTCTCTCATCCGTGTCACATATCCCCATTTCCCAAGCTCTATTAATGAACCTCCCTAGCTTCAACATTGTCCGCTCACCTCAAGATAATCCTCTCTTCTCCCAACGGAATGAAGACGCCAATAGTAATGGAGTACCACGTGATCTAGTTTAAAATCCCATCGGTCATCAACCTCCATGACAGACTGCCAAGAGAACTATTTATTTCTACGTCCTTTGCCACGCCATCTTAGCACAGAATGTTCCTCACCTCTACATGTTTACACAAAAACATTTAAACTAAAAGATACTTATAACCAGCATATTAAGTGTGTCTATGTTTAAATATATTGAAGCACAAATTCAAAGTCCACAGATCTCGTTCCTTGTGTCAACGAATCTACTGACAGTGCCACTGCTGTCCACCATACTACAGCTCTGATCTGATGGTATAAATATCATCCGAGTCTTCCAGTGATATGGCTAGTTTTATCCACCTCACTAGATGTTTATGACATACTTAAATTAGTGTGGGTTAGTCTAGTAAACCAAATGGAAAACATTTCAATAAAAAAATGTACATACTTTTAGTGATCGTTTATGAACTAATAAAAAGTAACATTTTCAGTAGTTCTCGACTCTGATATGTAGTGAAGACAAAAATAAAATTGCCAAATAAGTACTCATTCTTCCTATGTACAAATACAGAAGTGTTCAATAATCATATGTGCATATTCTTGAATACATGATGTCAGGATGTATGTCTAACACCTTAGAATTAGCCCCGCGGTGCTGAGTGGACGGGGGCTGCGTGCAGCGCCGAGGTGCTCGTGACGAGCTCAGCTCATCACTCTGCATGGTGGCGCTGTGCTCATGACAAGCTGAGCTCATCATGACCACGCCCGTTTCCATGGAACGCCCAGCACAGCAGGGGAATTATCCCCGCGTGCGCGTTCCACGGGGTTCATGACGAGCTCAGCTCATCATGAGCAAAGCGCCACTGTGCCTCATGACCCAAGATGCCAATCTAAGATTAAATCCTAACTGAAGACAAAATCCTAACTTAAAACAAAATACTTACTTAAGACAAATTCCTAACTTAAGACAAAATACTAACTTTACTAATACTAAATGCCCTCTGTGAATACCAAAAGTAGTAAGTTTAGGATTTTGTCTCAGATTAGTTCTGTGAATCGGTCCCATAATCTCTGTCAGACACTACACTTTTATTGGAAGAGGTTGTCTTTTTTTGAAGTTATAACATCTTTGGAAATACACCTCTGCCCAGGTGTATACCTCATTTAACTCATAATCTATAGTGTGCATTCAAACTTCCACTGTTTCTCTTCTTGCAGTTCATTACTATAGAGATACAATTGCTGGTTTATCCCATCCAGTGTGATTTTCCAAGTATCAGGTTCCATATGTGTTTCCAAATCCCGTTTGATAGTAAAAATCTCCTTCAGTTTGGCTTTGGATAATTCTTCAAATAATAGAAGGATTGTTCAAGATGGCGGGCCATTTATCCATAAATACACTGTTTTGGTGCAAGTGAAATAGCATGGGTTTGATTGAAAGTCTTGATCCTCTCTGATTTCTTTTGGCTTTGTAATATCGCACCAATGTGGATGCATACAATTGCTGGTTAAGATCACGTCTGGTTAGATATTCTAATTGTTTAAGTTGTTGAGAGTGTAGCTGCCCTGTATGTGTAATGATCTGACTTCCTGAATAAAGGAGGATATTTCTGTAGCTTGTTCCGCTGTAAGAGCCCTTGCACTTGCCCTGTTATCAGTTAAATTTGAAATGGTGTCAAATGACATGCTGGGGGCTATTACACAGAATGGACAATGGAAAAACATTTGTGGAAATGTGTAATGCACTCCCTTATGATCAATTATCTCAATAGTTCATGAATCTGTATTAGTGTACTACGCTGGAATGCATGCTGTCCAACATGCAACTCAAACCAATAATCCATCCAATCAAGTTATTAAACTTGAAACCAGTATGCACTATTCAACAGTGTTTACATTCTCTTCACCTTAGTTTATATTTATACTTTATTTTTCACATCTGTTTTTTAGTATCTCAATACTGTATGTTTACATTCACATATACTGTGATACATCTGTAAGCGCATGCACATTATACATCTTCATGCGTTGACATGTTATACAATGTTGTTTTTTGTGCCCAATGCATTTCGGGACATAAGTCATAATAAGTCACAATAATTAGTCATAAAAAGGATACTATGCTCCTGGAATTTGAGCATACAGAATATTATTTGCATCTAACTTGTAGGAGTACTAGAGTGGGGAGCCTTTGGCACGGTTGAGCTATTTTTGTCGTGAAGCAATGACAGCTACCATTATCTGTCTGTCTATCCTCATGCTAGAATGAGTGATTACACCTATAGGAGCAGTTCGCACTGTTGCATTCGCAGCTTCATCAGGCAATGTATTCCCTGCAATGTGCATGTCAACACGTTGATGACTTAGTGTATGAATCACGTGAGCCCACAACAAGCCCGTTTTCACCTCTGTCAATTGCTCCCGAAGCAACTTATGCTTTATTGTGCAACCTTTTGAGTCCTTAAAACCATTCTAACCCCAGTAGTGAAGATATTCATTGTAAAACTGGACACGGTAAAATGAATTGCACACAATTAGTGTGGGAAATTCTCGATCTGTATTTTTGTGAAATTATCAGGGCTTTAAATTCTGCCAGTTGAGCCGTGTAATCTCCTAGAGACTGTGTCTGTGTATTGCTAGGACAGAATTTGCCATTCCGCATATGTCCTTTTATAATCGCTCAAACTGCGCTGTATTGCTGTTTACTTCCTATGGCAGGCTGAGCAGATCTGTCAGTGTAAATAATGTATTCATACTAATCTAGAGGCATTATTTCATTTGAGAGAGGATATTCATGTCCATACTGCAAAAATGCTTGTGTTTTTCATGTAGAATCAAATTTGTAGTCTACATCTGTTGCAGTGAGAGAATTTGCCCATTGTATCCATTGTGGATGCTGTGCTTTTGCTTTTGGAACGCTAGCTTTTGTTACTGCCTGTAAGGCCGGTACTGGAGTCACAACAATTATTTGTTTCCCCTGTGCCAGTGCTCTTTCTCTCACTACGGCAGTCTCTACTGCTGTAAGGATTGGATCCAAAACCCATTTCAGCATTTGTGTGCAAATGTGATTTATATGCAATGGTACTGTCTCGCCTTCATTGAAGGTTAGGTTTGTGTACCCTGATTGACCCACAATTGCACGGATCGCCAAATTCGTAGTGTTTACACATGTGTGTAAGTGTTTCAAAGCTATCATGCCAGCTTGTAAGGAACATCGGATTTCTGTGTGTTCCTGTGTCCAGTATTGCAATGTAAAATCCGGTCTGATTAAGTTGTAGAAAGGTTTTACTTTTTCTGCGTAATCCAAAATGTATGTTCTGCCAATGTTTTTGGAGGCTGGAGCAGTCCACACTTTTCTAAAAAGTTGGCTGCTAGGCTTTTTCCTTCACTGGAAAACTCATATCCCAACAATAGGATATTGAGGTGGGGAATTTTAGAATTTTTAAGTTGAATTTGTAGCCCTCTGAGGCGAACCCCAAAATTATGTTGTTCACCCTGGTCAAGAGATCCAATAGTTATTCATCTGTCAAATAGATATCATCTACATAGGACAATGTATCTTCAGCAAAATATTGAAGCAACTCTGTTGCTCGTGCTGAGGACAACCCTGGGCTATTCTTATACCCTCGGGCAGTCTATAAAATTAACACTGAGGGCCTAGGACTGAGAATAATGCCAACATTTTGCTTTCTGGTGCAATATTTTGGTAGCAAAATCCATTTGAGATATCTAGCGTCATTTTGTATTTCTTCCACACAATGTTATTCATTAACGCAGAACTAAGTGTGCATTCTGTACTGAAAATGTGTTTGTGCAAGTGTTCACATGCCTGTAGGCTAAAACTAGATGGTATGAATTATAGAGTTTCATTACGGGAAACAAAGAATTATTCAATGAAGAGGTGCAATTCTCTATTAGACCCTGGTATTCAAGTTGATCTAAGATCACCCTGACTTGTTTCTAAGGATCTTTGTTTTATTGGGTATTGTCTCTGTGGAGTTGGAGTAGTTTTTACTGGGATTACATGGTGAGGTGACTCAGCATCCTACCCTTCTTGATTGCGGTATAATGCAGGAGCAAATGCTACCGCCCACTCCTGCGTGTATGAATATTTTAAAGATTCTGGAAAGAGGTCAGAGAAAGCTGGTAAAATTACTGTTTCTCCTTTTGGGCAATTCATAACAAACTCAGGTGGCCAGTCTTCTTTTCAGCTTTTCAGGACTACCCATTACTTGCAGTTTTGTAGCTCTATCTTCCAAATTAACTCTACCTAATTTGGCGTATGTATCTTCGATAATTGTTGGTAATTCTTGCTCCTGTTGTGCAGGAGTGCATTCCCTCAGGCGTCATATAGCCACCGCTGATACCTCCCCTTTTATGTTTGCATGATTGTAGATACCTGGGAAAAATTGCCTAATAATTTCATCCCCAGGTTCAGAGCAGGTTCTGCTCCATACTCATTCTGTATTTGTCTTAATACTTCTGGTATCACTGTTATTGAGGGGATACCATGAGTACTGGTATTGATGGCAGCGAAAACTGTACCTCAAGAGGTACAGTCGCCTATAGGGGGAGCTATCCTCATAGGCAAGCAAATTGTCCGTATTCTGTGTTTTTCTTTTGGGCCTGTGTGTGGAAACACTGCCTCTAACTGTGCTACTTCTGTGCTTTCCAGAATGGCATTTGCTCACATTTAGTGGGCATTCTTTCCATAACTGCGTTTAGTGTTAGTGGGCGATTTTAGTTGCAGTCCCTTTTAGTGGACCTCCTGGTGTTACCCTTCTAGGTAGAAGTGTGAATGTTCTCATTACAAACTGTGTCATGTTTCTGTAAAGTTTTATTACTTCTTTGTGAAGTGCACGTAAGTCTGCTATTGGAAATGTGTCAATTTCTGTATGCGGTGCGTAAGCAACTAGGACTGGCCAAGTGGCTCCGTCTCTGCTTAGTGGTCTGAGTCTCACTTTATCTGTGGTGTGTGGGAGGGTGCCTTTAAACCAGTTTATATGCTCCTGATAACTGCGCGGAGCTTTAATGTCCTCGTAAGGACAGTATTCATCTGGTGTTTTATCCGGAGTGTAAGAATGAAACGTATCTGTGTGTGCATCTACAGGTGGGAATTTGACCCATGAATAGAATACCTTCTTCCTGAATGACTTGTGTGCCCCGATCATGAATGTTACAGTCCCACCTAATGCTGAGAGTGCATTTCTGACATTTTCTGAAATGTTTATTGCGCGTTCCTGCTCTTCATCCACCGCTACATTCATATGTAGTGCTGATGCAGCGTTATCTTCAACAGACATTGTTGAAAGAGTTTCAAGGAAAATGAGATAAGGTTTATGCAGAATGTAGGGAACTATAATCCTTCAAGCTGAAACAAACCTACAGCCAATTCATAGGATATGCCTACTCAGCTGCGGCGGATTTTTTCTTCCCACATCCAGACATCTCTGGGTAAATGTGAATAGGGGTCTCTGAGAAAAGCACAACTGAACTACTTAGATTTGACCATCAAATAAGAACCAAACCAACATTGGCGGCGCCATGTCGTGTAGTTCCTATAAATCTATATAGAATCTGCGCATTTAGCCCACATAAACTATGCGATTGGTGTCCAAACTGATTCCAGACACCTCAACCGGATATGTTCGCGTGTGTACCAGCTAGCTCACAGTTCCACTATGAACTCCTCTTACCAAGGAGAAAACAGTTTCTGGCAACTGTCAAACATGACAACCCGCTCAGTCACTTGCACTCACAATGTCTCAGCGAGATACACAGAATAAACAATGTGACATTTTCAATAAGCATTTATTGAACCAGTGTTATTCTAGTTTAAAATACGTGTGCTGCAACACCCAAAAGACAGAAACAGATATATATGGTTATGAGCACCAACAGAGTAAATAGATGGTAGAATTCTACCATAGTGCTAACATATGGATATATGCAGGTATATAGATACATGATAGTAATAATGCGTACTCCTACTATGCTAACCCTAACTAGATGTACCTAAGTGTACCTAGCATGCATGCAGGTGTATAGTCAAGAATCCGCCTAGGATAGAGCCAACCCCATTACCTGAAGTGAGAAAATGAGGGACTCAGTCTTGGTCTCGAGTTGGACACCCCGCGAGGGATGTCAGAACACTGCGTGCTGAAGTGTCTGCATTGCAGGGACCGCAGCATCTCGTGTCAGCATGGAAGTCTTTCTCCTCTGCCCGGCCCAGCGGAGATTTGGTGCTTATATACCCAAAAAGTACCCTCAGGGGATTTACCTTGCTGTGTCATGTCGGCTGAAGATGACGATAGTGATGAACATTATGCACTGTTATTATGCTGAAGGTTGTAATCCTGCTGTGATTCGGAGCACCCTCATGCATATTAAATTAGGCTAGTTTTCAAAGAAAACCACACAGCATTTATACAGCACCTAACTAAGTAAAAGGTCAGCACCAAAAACCATTATGTAGTAGAATGGCAGGGTAAATGTAGGTAAAAGGGTAGATGACTACCCAGGCCTATATTGGGAATCATAAAAACCCTTTCCTCAGGGTATTTAAAGGCTTACCTGTGTGTGTCCCTAGATTTGTCGTGGGACAAGATTCAGATCAAGATACCACTTCATCTTCGACCATCTGGGTACTCAAGACAACCCTGGCCTTGTTCTGGGCACCAAGGCAGCAACTGGGAAGACTCCTGTTGCTCCTGGTCTTGTTGCCCTGCTTATCTGCTTCAACGTCCATGCCTGTGCTCCATCCATGAACCTTCCAAGGCCTGTGGACATCTAAGACACCTTAAGAAATCTCCCTTGAAGTGAAAGAGTCACTGCTGGCACCGCTAACCGGTGTGATGTTCCTGGGCTCCTACAGATTCCGAAAGGCTCAGTAAGACAGGTGTTGGTTCTACAACTCACTTGAGGCCTGCACTGACTTCATACCAAGTTTGAGATCAGTATCCCTTCTCGGAACCACAGGTACCAAACTCCTGTGCACCCATTGACTTGTCGTTGCAAAGGCTTATTGGCTCTCTTCCTCAGAGATCTTCGGCTCTAAATAGCCCCCACCTCAAGCATCTCCTGTGACCCAGTTCTCCATCCTCACCACATCTCTTGCACCGTGGGCCTGCATCTTTGGTGAGCTGCTCAATTTCCTCTTGCAACTCCAGTGCGTTTGACCTGTGGGTCCTCTTGAGGGTCTTCTTTGATTCCAGCATTGCTCAGGCCTGCTCTGACTCACCTTATTGTGGTGAGTCACCTGGACCTTGGTGGTCCGGACTCTGCACCATTTTTATCTTCCATGTTAGTTGCAGTTGTCAAGGCCTGTTGGTGCTCCTGCCGGACACCGACCCCTGAACTCTAAAACATCTGACGTGGGACAGCTAGTGAACGACTCCTGGGCTTACTCAGCATTGCCTGGTCCACACAGCTGCAGCTCCAAGGTCACCGTCAACTCTCCTGCAACACTCAACATCAGTGGGCATTCGTCTTCTGTGTCTCCTGGTCACTCCTGAGTGGCACAGACACTGTCCCCCTGCTTGCAGATACCTCTCAATGTAATACCTCCTTTGGGTTCAACCAGACACTTTCACCTTCTCCAGCCGGTGCTTCTTCCTGATGTTCTCCATTGAGTTCGACAGCGGTTTGCAGTGCCACTTCACACCTATGCATCCGCCTTACCTGGTGTAGGTATGCTGGTTTGTAGGGTATCCATGGGTAATACAGGGAGCTCTCCAACCTTCTGTCTTCCACAGGGTTTCTTCCAGGTCCACTGGGAAGGGTCCATCTTCTGGCTTGAATTGAGTAAGTGGTTGTGTTCCCACTCTGCACACAGCCTCCGTGGGGTTCTTGGTTACTTACCTTGGGTGGTTCCTTGGATCCCCAGCACTTCTACGTCTTCTGGGTATAGTCTTGACTTACGTCTTGGTTCACATACCACTAAATTAAGTATGTGGTTTGATCTCCCCCAGCAACCACTGCGTATTTGTACTACTTACCTGTTTTTATTCTCAAGCATTGTGTGCATTGTGTATATCTCCGGGTAGGAGATATTTGTATGTGTTAGTGAGTATCTTGTAATATATTCCTATTTTTATAAATGCACTCTGTGGTTATTTTTCACTTAATCGAAACCAATAAAATTACATGGTAAAACAAGCTGCTGTACACTCCTTCTGGATTAAGCCTGAAGACTGCTCTCCACAGCTACCACTTAGAGAGCTTTCTAAGGTTGTCTAAGACCACTAAAATCACCATAAGGGTTGTGTGGATTTGGGCAGGGTATAAGTAGCCTCCATATACCAAGCCAGCCTCCTACAGCGGAGATCAAAGTCATCTAGTCTCTGGCGGAGTCAAGGCTCCATTTCAACCTGTTGGAGCTCCAGTCGATCCGCCTTCCACTGAAAGAATTCCTTCCCTCTCTCAAAGAGAAAGTGGTGCAAGTGTTCACAGACAACACCAACACCATGTGGTACTGCAACAAACAAGGGGGGAGGGGGGTTGGGTCATAGATCCTATGTTAAGAGGCCTTTCCCCTCTGGACATGGCTGGAACAACAGGCCATGACCCTGGTTGTTCAACACCTGGCAGGTTCTCTGAGCGCCGGGGTGGACAAACTCAACCGTCGGTGTCTGGTAGGTCACGTATAGCGTCTTCACTTGGAGGTGGTGCAAGGTCTCTTTCAGCGGTGGGGAGAGGCTTTGTTGGATCTGTTTGCCACTGAAGAGAATGCTCAATTGCAGAAGTTCTGCACATTGGAGTTTCCAAGGCGGCACTTGCTCGGTGACGCTTTTTGTCACGTTTGGAGTTAAGGCCTCCTGTAGACCTTTTTGCCTGTACCATTTCTGCCCTGAGCGCTGAAGAAGTTCAAGCCGGACCAGGCCCAAGTTATTCTTGTGGCTCCGGACTGGGCATGAAGAGTCTGGTACTCCGAGCTCCTAAGCATGGCAATCGATCCTCCAATCAGACTGCCCCTTCAGGAGGATCTTCTGTCGCAGCAACAGGGGACGGCTCTTCACCCAAACTTTTCCAGCCTCCCATTCCTTGCGTGAAGATTGTGCGGCGACAGTTGACAGCTTTTGACCTACCACCTGAAGTCTGCAATGTCATCTTGGAAGTGAGGCGTCCCTCCACTCGAACAGTATACACCTGTAGAAGGAACAAGTTTGTAGCATGGTGCACAGCAAAGGCTGCCCCTCTTTCAGAGGTTCTCTAGTATATACTTTCTTTGGCCCAGCAGGGCTCTGCTCTGGGCACTCTTAAAGGCTATCTTGAAGCTATCGCTGCTTTCCTTTGGCAGCCAAATCAGCCCTCTTTATTCAAATCCCCTATTGTAAATAGATTTTTTAAGGGCATTACTCATCTCTGTCCTCCATCTCCTTTCATAATGCCCCATTGAGACATATATTATGTGTGAGGCCTTCACAACTGTCCTCACAAACTCCTCACTCCGAAAACTGCCTTCCTTGTTGTCATCAACTCTGGTCGCAGGGTCAATGAGCCTAAGGCTCAACTTCTAAGCCCTCTTTCTTCTCTGTGCATGTCAATGCCACTTTCCAACAAGCAGGGGTACTGCTAGGAAAATATTCTCCTGATACAGTCTGATGCCTTGGGTGTAATTCTAAGGTAAGGAATCTACAGGTAACCTATGTCTCTTACAGATATACCGTTATCAAAGGTAAGCAACTTGTTCTACTGACCCATTGTAACAAGAGGATGTCTTTGTTGGCACAGCAGAGAACGAGTTTGAGAAAGCCCCTCAGGGTGGTCATTGTTTTTAATCTGCCTCATTTGTTTGCTCTTCCATTAACCCCTTCACTGCTAAGCCTTTTCTCCCCCTGTGCTAAGCCTTTTTTTGGTCTATTTGAGGTAGTTCACGCTTAGGCCCCTAAAGCTTTTTGTCCACATAAGGTATTCATGTCAAATTTACACCATTTTTTTCCAACACCCTGAGGATTCTAAAGGTACACAGGGTTTGTGGATTCCCCTGGAATTAGCCAAAATACAGCTATATACATATATATATATATTTTAAATGGGAAAAAAGTGCTGCAGAAGAAAGCATCTGATTTTGTCCCTGCAAATGGCATCAAAAACGGTTTGTAGTGCTGAAATCACCATATTCTCGGCTGTCATGGACAGGCAGACTTGTCAGAAAACCAAAAGTTTTCTACACCATTTTGGCATTTTACTGGGACATAGCCTATTTTTCCAATTCTATGTGCTTTCAACCTCCTTCCAGTTAGTGGTAGAAATGGGTGTAAAACCAATAATGGATCCCAGAAAGCGATACATTTCTTTCTGAAAACTAGACACAATTTTGAATTCAGCAAGGGATCTAACTGGAAACTAACAGTTGAAAATATAAAATATTGAAAAGCCGTTTGTACCAAAGTTTTCATCTATAACTACTTATAAGTTTGACTGATTTGTTAAAGCAATATACTGTTATATCTACTGGACCCTTCAGGTTATGGGGATATATAAGACTTGTAGGTTCACCAAGAACCCGAGCAAAACCAGAGGCAATAACTGAGCTGCGTCTTGCAATGGTTGGAATGGTTTTTCATTGTTTATCGGATTTATAGCAATTAATTTGGTAAAATATAAATTGTGAAAAAAAGATACCAAGGACACCAATATATTTCTGAAATGGGAACAAAATGTAGAGTTTATAAGCAGTGGGTATTTGCACATCTCCAAAAGTGTGGGTACCCATACTTGTGAATTAGAGGTCATTTTTAGGTCGAGCGTAGCGAATGACCTTTTGTCGGCGTGTTTGGGGGAATGTGAGACAGCGTTCAGGCACGAGCCTCGCTGTCTCAGATTCCTCCTCGTGGGCGCGCACGGCACCGTGCACATCCCCTGCCTCGCATTCGCAGCCTCTCTCAATCACACACAGCCACACTCACGCATGCGCGCACACACACATACACCCACGCAGGCACACACAGGCAGGCACACACGCATGCATACACACACGCATGCATACACACACGCATGCATACACACACACACACACACGCACGGAGGGTGGAGTCTGTGTATTTAGAACTGGGAAGTGCTGCAGGGAAAGCGCTGTACGTAATAAGATCACCGCTCCTGGCCCGAGGTTCTTATGGTGTGTGAACTTACCCCCCAAATTCACCGCCGTGTGAGAGTGCATGAAGATCGCCATTAGATGCACCGCCAGCAGCCCGGGAACCTCGGGACGCCGTTGCCTGCTCCACCTACGTCACCTCCATGCCGCGCTGTGGTTGACTCAAAGTTTCAGCCATTCCCGCCGCGTCATCAGAGTGCTGCGCCGGGATTGGCTGCAGCTCTCCAGGACTTCAGCGACATCAGCCTCTCTGTGTTGGAGAGGAGGCCTGAGCAGTGATCGGACAGAGGGAAGAGTCGGGCGGGGCGGGGGGGGGTGTCTGCGTGCCTTGTTATTAATGGCTGGCTCTCTGCCACTTCCGGGCCCCCAAGAGCGCGGTCTCCAACTCTCTGGACAACCCAGACCAGGGATTGTCCTGTAGGCATAAGCTTCACTCCCCTGGCGTGGCTGTAGCCCAGAGGGAGAAGACACTGCAGACACACCGCGGCCCGACCTCACAAGACAGGTCAGGGAACTGTCCACAGCCGCCGGAGTAGTGTTGCCATTCACTTGCCCATCGAAGTATGCACCGCCGGCTGAGTCAGGCAGGTCAGTGACTCCATCAAGGACCCTGCATCTCCCGCGACCGGGCCGTCCCCGGCCCCCTCCACTCCGGTCTTCAGCCCGGCCCTCCATCGGCCATGAAATAACAGCCCGGGGGCAGCTCAAACATTCTGTAAGGCCGCACACCACCCCATCGCCGCTGCAATGCTTTTAGGGCAAATCCAGCGGCAGTCGGTCAGACCGGTTGTCAAGGGCGTCCGCCAGGGCCTGAGCAGCTCAGGGTGAGTCCATTAATGAACTGATGATGGCAAAGTACAGGATAAAAGGATAGCGAAAGTCCGTTGAATGTTAGTCTATATTCACGTGTTAGCTTCTCTTTTTTCTGTCTCAGGGTTACCTGTAAATTTACTTCTATGTAGGGTTACTGAAGCTATGGTAGAAATGCTTTAATTGAACCCTGTACTCCAGGTGTGGCCCGATAAGGGCCCTGAACGGTGGCACAACGTATTTGTCATCCTTACTTTAATTTCTCATCTATGCATAGTCAGCAGACACCATTCTTAATAAATAGAACAAATGCTGTGGGCACTCGCATTTAGTTGTCTTTGGGAATGCTCTTCATTTGTTTTAGCTTGAAACATCGCCTATGGCCCTAATTGTGTTTGTCTGTTGCTGGTGCGTCAGTTTGGCCTAAACACAGCACCGTCGTGCACATTTGACAGGCCGCCACTTTATAATTGTGCTTTGTGTTGTGACATGGAGGTTCACTGGCTCCAATGTACACAGTCCTATTGTGATACTGTTCACCACACACACACCAGGGCCATAAGGAAGTGCAGCCTGATTAGCCACCTGATTGTTTGCACGTGTGCACAGCAGATTAACCGCGTGACCCTGTATCTCCTGCCGCTCTGCAGAATTATGCGGCAGCATGCCTTGCGGTAAAATGGCGCGGCCCCAGACTTGTTGGCTGCTAGATACCAGCGCCGGATGAGTGGTGGATTGCCCCCTGGGGTGCAGTGCTCTTCCTTCGCCCCTCTCCCCGTCTCCCTGGCGGGGATATCGCTCTCCTCAACCTCTTTCTTCGAGGTGACAGCGTGTGTCAAAGGCCGCTGGACGCCGCCATTGTCCAGCAACACTCCGGTTGTTTATGTAACATCAGTCATTGGTGCGTGGGAGCTGCAGGAACCTCAATGTGCTTTGAGTGAACGATGGACATATTGTGAAGGATGGCATAAAGGCATAGCCACGTGGACGAGCCTATATGTTAGAATTCCTGAGAGTCCAGTCTGGCGCATGAATAGCGGAACACATGTCGGGCCTTGATTGCAAACAATTCAGGACGGTGCTATGAGTTGTGCGGAGTATGCCACATCTGGTAATTACCTGCAATAATGTCTCCACCCCTGGTTTCAATTTTGACTGGGAAAACTGGCTGAAATACAATGATGGGGTGTGCTGGCAGGGACACGATGGTCCAGTAAACACAAGGACATGAGACGTTTATTGGAAAGTACACAAATCTGCCAAATGTTGCTTAATAGAAATGGGAAATGTTTTTGGGACTGGAGTCAAGTATCCTGGACATTTGTAATCCCTGCAACAGAGTCTCAGTTATAAGTGGAGTGTTAACATGTTCATCCCTGTGACATTTTGGCAGGTCAAACCTGTGGTAATTTAATGGGGGTAAAAGACCAGCAGTTTACAGGGATATGCTGATTTTGGTGTGGTAAGCATATAAATAGATGGTATTCCCAATTCTGAGAAAAAACTCGAAATAAGGGCTATTTATCACATCTGATAAATTCTGGTCCTCTGGGTGTCATATTTTATCATTTGCGATAAACGCCAACTACCCCTTTGGGGAATTCCCAATTAGGATGTCATTACCCCACCCTATTCTGAACACGCTTTATCAAGTGTTATCTTGTGTGATATTTATTCAATAGCACTCTGTTGTGCTACTAATGAGGAATCTGACTGGTAGCTCGAAGCGCTGAGAAACAGGGCACAGTGAATCACAAGTTTACCTAGAGTTTCTCAAAAGAAGACCGTTTTGGGACACCGTCAGTCACATGTTTGGTTGATGCCTCTGAAAGTGTGCTATGGCTGAGGTGAAGCCAGTCACAATTCAGAGTCGTACCTGCAGTAGGTTCGTCGGCCTGGAGCACAGACAGTCATATTTAAGAGTCTGTGTCCAATGAAAGGCTTGCAGGAATTTGACAAATTTAATAACGGGTAAGGCTGGCACCCGGCTCGCTCACTCGCAAAAACGTGTTGATACATTGGGGCTCCTTACGATGTCGGGAGACTTACGTCCACCCAACAACGCAGCGGTCTAGGACCAGGACCACTTGACCTTAGGTCGGCGGTTATCTCCTCAGTATTTGAATGCGACCGCCCATAGGGGGTCGGAAACATCCAATCTGTTGCTCGGCCTCACTTCTCCACTTCTCCTCCCCCCTCCTATTTACATCCCTGCTGTTCACACTTCTTCACGGCCGCGAGGCCGTGCTTCAAAGAGATCCACTCCCCTGCCCCTAAAAGCTTACCCCTGCGAGATTTTGTTGTTCATCTCTTCCCACAGATTCTGTCTAAAACAAACTAGTAAGGAGCTTTAATGGGTTTAACGTTTGGCTTTCAGTATTTCCCAATTTCTCAAACTCGAGTGTTTCTTTGTTGTAACGAGCATTGTTGTAGACTTCTTTTTGTAATCTATAAGTAAACATGTCAAACCCTAGCACGGCCAGCTGGGACATCCTACAGGTGTGAACACATTCACTAACATCAAATTAGACATCAACTCTTGATATAGCTCAATGAAATGAAGCCATAGCAAGCTGTTAAGAAACGCAGCATTTATCTGCCTCCATTGTAAATACTCGAGCTAGTTGTATTGGTTTCATTTTGCATCACTCTAACCCTCCGTACTTCAGACAGGCAGTTCCCTTCAGCCACACTGACCAGATTTACCATTTGCCCTCTAATAACATGTAATTTGTAAATATGACTGTAATACATTATTACTTGAAAACCAGATTTGCTGACATTGGCCATGCTTGTTTGTCTAGTTGGCAGACTCAGCTGAGAGGCCAACAACTGAATGGGTGCGTGCGAAGAGTCAGGTAGCCTGCACTTCTGCCACGGTCTTACTAATTCAGAACACACTTTTTTTTTTACTTCCTCATTAGTTAACCGCCCCACCTCCACTTTTGTCTAGTTGGGAGACTCAGCTGAGAGGCCAACAACTGAATGGGTGCGTGCGAAGAGTCAGGTAGCCTGTACTTCTGCCACGCACTTTTGTTTCTAATGCTTACGGAGCAGGCATCGCTAGTCTCTCACTCGCCTCTCTGCATGCATGCTTAGCTCCCTTTGTTAGTTTTCCTTGGCCGGACTTTGGAGGGCAGTGTGATGACCCACTTTGGGGGATAGTTCAGAGTCAGGTAGCCTGCACTTCTGCCACAGTCTCACTAATTCAGAGCGCACTTTTTTTTTTACTGCCTCATTAGTTAACCGCCCTACCTCCACGTTTTTGTCTAGTTGGCAGACTCCGCTGAGAGGCCAACATCTGAATGAGTGCATGCGAAGAGTTAGGTAGCCTGTACTTCTGCCACACACTTTTCTTTCTAATGCTTACGGAGCAGGCAGCGCTAGTCTCTCACTCGCCTCTCTGCATGCATACTTGGCTTCCTTTGTTAGTTTTCCTTGGCCGGACTCTACCGCCCTCACTCTACCGCCCTCACTCTACCACTCTACCACCCTTCCTCTACCACTCTACCACCCTCACTAAACCACTCTAGCGCCCTCACTCTACCACTCTACAGCCCTCACTCTACCACTCTACAGCCCTCACTCTACCACTCTACAGCCCTCACCCTACCACTCTACCGCCCTCACTCTACCACCCTCACTCTACGGCCCTCACTCTACCACTCTACCACCCTCACTCTACCGCCCTCACTCTACCGCCCTCACTCTACCGCCCTCACTCTACCGCCCTCACTCTACCGCTCTCACACCCTCACTCTACCTCCCTTACTCTACTGCCCTCACGCCCTCACTCTACAACTCTACCGCCCTTCCTCTACCACTCTACCGCCCTCACTCTACCACCCTAACTCTAACACTCTACCGCTCTCACTCTACCGCCCTCACTCTACAGCCCTCACTCTACCGCCCTCACTTTACCACTCTACCGCCCTCACTCTACCGCACTCAAAACCCCACTCTACCGCCCTCACTCTACCACTCTACCGCCCTCACGCCTTCACTCTACCGTCCTCACTCTACCACTCTGCCGCCCTCACTCTACCACTCTGCCGCCCTCACTCTACCACTCTGCCGCCCTCACTCTACCATTCTACCGCCCTCACTCTACCACTCTACCACCCTCACTCTACCGACCTCACTCTACCGCCCTCACTCTACCGCCCTCACCCTACCAATCAACCGCCCTCACTCTACCGCCCTCACTCTACCGCCCTCACCCTACCACTCAACCGCCCTCACTCTACCGCCCTCACTCTACCACCCTCACTCTACCTCCCTCACTCTACCGCCCTCACTCTACCGCCCTCACTCACTCTACCGCCCTCACTCACTCTACCACCCTCACTCACTCTACCGCCCTCACTCACTCTACCGCCCTCACTCACTCTACCGCCCTCCCTCACTCTACCGCCCGCCCTCCCTCTATCTATCTATCGCACTCACTCTATCTATTGCATCACCATAGCATCACTCAGCACCACCACAGCATCACTCAGGGACACCACAACATCACTATGCGCTACAACAGCATCACTATGCGCTACAACAGCATCACTTGTCGCCAAAACAACATCACTCATCGCCACCACAGCATCAATCTGTGCAACGATTCAACAACAACTGGTTCAAATATGTTCTGTCAATGTTTCAAGCTTTATTACAAATGTCAGAAAAACATGTTAAATGTTTTCACTTCTGTTCTTGGATTTTCGTCACAATAAAATACACTGAACATAATCTTCACAAAAGTTATTTACAAAAGTTTAAGCTATTGCCATTATACATTACAATACCTTTTATTTAAGTATTAATTATTTAAAAAATTAAAAGCCATTGTTATTTGTAACATCAATACATCTAAATCACGTAAATATAACACACATTGCATTACAAATGCTATAGGTGTCACATTTGCGAAAGTTAAAACTATTGGCATTGTAAATGACAAAGCTATTTCAGCTATTTTCAAAACCAACACATAAATACAAAATTTGTCATTTACAATACCAATAGCTCAAACTTTCCTAATGCGAGACCTATTGCATTGCAAATGCTTGTTTTAAATGACTTCTTTTTTTTAACAAATTGTCTTACATTTGGAAGGCAGAAATGCATAGAAAGTAAATTGGTAATACCACTTGTTCTACTATTCCTTGTTCCCCTAGGTCCCCCGCAAACAATGCTATCTCACTTGTGTGGGTAGGCCTAGCATTTGCGACAGGAAACTACCCAAAACACAACATGGACACATCACATTCTTCCAGTGAAAACTAACCCTTTTTTTGCAATGTGCCTAGCTGTGGATTTTGAACCCTAGCTCAGCCGGCACCCAGGGAAACCTATCAAACCTATCCATTTTTTTAAACTACACACCCAGTGAAATCCAAAGTGGGGTGCCTTGTGTGGCCTTGTGTGGCTCTGACTAGATTATGTTACCCAGAACCCTTGACAAACCTCAAACTTTGTGTAAAAAAATATTTTCCTAACATTACTGTGATGGAATGTTCTGGAATCTGCATGGATCCACACAATTCGACCCACCCAACATTCCCAATAGTCTCCTGATAATGGTACCTCACTTGTGTGGGTAGGCCTAGTGTCCACGACAGGACATTTATTTTTATTTATTTATTTATTTTACAACATTTATAGAGCGCTAACGAAGGCCCGTGGGCATCTCGGCGCTAGGATATCTGCCGTATTCAGCCATAAAGAGGGAAGTAGAGATTACTGATTAAAAAGCCAGGTCTTGAGTTGTTTACGAAAAGACCAGAGAGAAGGGCTAGTTTTGATGGCATGTGGCAAAGTGTTCCAGAGTTTAGGTGCTGACACAAGGAATCTTCTGTCACCCCATGACACAAGTTTGGTACGAGGTACCACTAGCTCATGTTGATTGGAGGATCGTAAAGATCTGGGGGGGCAGTAGGGAGTAAGATTTTGAATTAGAAAGGCTAGGCATAAGTTAGAAAGGCCTAGTTTGTAAGCTGCGTGGATGGAGCTGAGCCCATGCCCATTCAACACAGCCAAGGCACTAAATTAATTATTTCCAAGTCGTGCAATTAACATCTTGCAATGCTTATTCTTGCCTCAACGAGCAGTTGTTGCCCAAAATGGCAATGCCACCGCTGGCGGTGGCGTTCGACTCCTTGAAAGGTTCTACTCATTGCCCCGGCCATGTGATAAATGTGACATCTTTCCTAGATGCTGCTGAAGGTTGAACCCAATACGGGACGATAAATAATCAGGTGGGGCAAGCCCCCTTTGTTATGATGTGGCATTTATTTTATTTATTTATGGCCAATGATGCCCTCTTAGCCTATTGTCAGCGTCTACGAGTCTACAAGACTACACACACATTAACAATAAGTGCAAACACTAACAAACCTCCCTTGCTGGGTTTTTAGAAAATGACAGACGCCTACTTGTTTAGATTTTGCAATAGTTCCTCGAGGGCTTTTAGTGCACCAATCCGTTTCTGTTGATGTATTCATTCATTTCTATTTCCTCTTGAAGGGGCCTATTGACCATTGCGTCTGAAGTGTGCCCCTCACATGAATGGTGCTCCTCGCAGGAGCCGTGCTAGGATTATGTAGCTGGGGCCCTATGTCAGATATTGCTGTGCTGTCTCTCTCTTAAGGGGACTAACGTCTTGTTAGTGCATGTAGTTCAATCTGAAAGGTCAGTGCCTTATTCCTGAAGCTCGTGAAACTATGGTTTTGTCCATGTAACTTAACTTACCCAAAAGTGCCCATAAATGCGCACAACATCTTTCCTTTTCAGCTCTATGTGTTCAATACCCCCTCCTATGGACTACTCGAAGTGTAAAACACACGCTGATCAAGATCACGGTGTTGTTTACAGCGAGGGTGACACGACCAGTCTCCTACATGCCGATTCATCACCTAACTCGGAAAGGGTTCAATCAATGGTAGTGTTCCTTTACAGTGATTCCAGCTATGACAGGATGTGTGTTGAGTGTTCATTTAATTGAGAAACACATGTGCCCTAACACCCATACGTCAATGCTCCGGAAGTGCCTGGCCTCAGCTCTCTCATATTAATGGTACCAGACCTTCTTTCTCTACCTCAATGAACTCACTGGCGGCCACCTTACATGGGGCAGGCAAGGGCTTAAATTTCCTTCACCTATCCTTTACATATGTACAATCTATCTTTTTCATCCAAACAAAGGATCCCGGGGGGGAGGGGTGGGAGGGGTTCGGACCCACGGTATTGCTCGTGTTCTGTCCTAACTCTTTGCGCTATTTCATTTGTCTTTGGTCACGGCTCCCTAGGCAGTGGATACGGTGCTTGGGCCTCACTCGTGCCCCTTCTATACCTACACCACAGGTGGTCGTGGCATACAGGAGGAGGCCGCATCCAACAAAACATCAGTGTTGGACTGATAACCCCGGTATGTGCCACAACAGCAACCGGAGGTAATAGACATCATCCTCCGTTATGTGCACAGCCAACCATCCTACTGCCCTCCTTTCAACCTCCAGCCCCCACTGTGCCCCGCTGGGGAGGAGGGAGGGCACAACAGTAGTTGGGGCCCAGCATGGAATGTCAACTGGGCATCTGAACCCGGATAATGTTGCATTCCTTGGTAAAATATGGTACAATTCTCCTGCCTCCCGAAAGTGGTGGAGCTGCTGCACCGAAGCAAAGAAAGGCTTGCATTTTTTTTAAACCGAGCATTAAAGAAATAGGATATTAAAAAAAAAAAAGACACAAAACTCCCATTAAAAAAGTAGTGGCAACGCCAATCAGTCTCGCTCGTTTGTAAAGTTGAGACCGGATGGCAGAGGAAACAAGACCCGTGGCCGTCATTATTTAATATGTTAATAAAAAAAAAAACTAGCAAGCTGTGCACATTAAGACGCACCTCGTTCATTTGAAACCTGCCGCTGTGCTGCACCAGTGATTGAAGAGGGGGGAAAAAAGAACAAGAGGCAGAGGCAGACTTTTGACGTGCATGCGTACGATGTATAGTATCGCGCGCATGCAATTGTCTAGGTCAGGAAAAATAGAGTGCAAATGCAGCCAGCCAATCAGAGGGAAAAAAAGCATTTACAAATGCAATAGGACTCGTATTTACACGAGACCTATTGCATTGTCAACAAAACTGCGGTCGTTCAAGAAGGCAGGAACAGGAGTGGGGGGGGTTGTGGTGGGCAGAGAAGTGACGGACTGCGGGAGGAAACGGGAGGAGGCAGGGGAACAAAACAGTTTTAAAAGTAAAGGGGCTGATAGCTAAGGAAGGAGAAAAATGACGACATGGCCGTCAGGAGGCCGGATTAAGTTGAGGAAAACCAATCAGATTGCAGCATTTAGGAATTCGGCCAATCAAAAACATAGGCGCAAAGTGGGCGGAGCTTACCCCACTATACTGTATACAGCATCTCTCGATGAGACAGCGCATGCGCTGCCTAGGCGAGACCTAAAAAAGGGGCTAAGGGCCATTTGAGCTCTTCGGACCATCAATCTCTTCCTAAAGAAGGAGAAATTCAAGATGCTAACTTTGGCTCAGGTCTTGTCTGCCCTTGACCAAGGCGACTGGATGGTAGCGTTGGACCTACAGGATGCATATTTTCACATCCCATTTTGTCGGGCCACAGGCATTACCTGCGGTTCAAGGTAGAACGCAAGCACTTTCAGTTCACTGTGCATCCCTTTTGCCTTACCAGTGCCCGCCGGGTGTTCACCAAGGTGATGGTAGTAGTCGCAGCTCATATGCGCAGGTTAGGGGTGTCAGTCTTCCCCTACATCGAAGACTACCTGTTGAAGACATCTTCGCCCAAGGCAGTGGTCTCCCACCTTCAGACTACAGCAAACCTCCTCCATTCACTGGGGTTCTCTATAAACATACCAAAGTCACACCTGCCTCTTTCTCAGACATTCCCTTTAGTTGGAGCAGTTCTGGACACAGTGTAGTTTCGGGCCTATCCTCCCGAAGAGTGAGTCCAGGACATTCAGTCTGTGATACAGATGTTTCAGCCCTCTATCCTGGATTTAAGTGAGACTGATTCTGAGGCTGTTGGCCTCATGGCCTCCTGCATCCTGTTGGTGAAGCATGTCTGTCAGGTGGCGTCTGTGGGCTCTGGAGTGGGACCTGAAGTTCCAATGGGCACATGATCGGGGAAATCACACCGACATGGTGCAGATCTCTGAAGAAACTACAGTGGTGAATGACGAACCGCGATTGGGTCAATGGCAGACCCCTCTCCTTTCCCCAACGAGATTTCACCGCTGTGACAGATGCGTCATTTCTGGGATTAGGCGGTCATCTGGGAGAGGTCGAAATCAGGGGACACTAGTCTTCGGCAGAGTTGGGGCTCCACATAAGTTAGTTTGAGCTTCGAACAATTCGATTGGCATTGAAAGGATTTCTTCCCGTTGTCAAGGAGAAGCTAGTGCAGGTGTTCACGGACAACAACACTGCCATCTGGTACTGCTACAAGCAAGGCGGGTTGGGGTCCCTTTGTCGAGAGGCCATGCGTCTCTGGACATGGCTGGAACAGCAGGGCATAACCATGGTGGTTCAACACCTGACAGGTTCTTTGAATGCCAGGGCGGATGGTCTCAGAAATTGATAACTAGCGGATCACGAATGGCATCTCCAGTCGGAGGTGGCCCAATGTCTCTTTCACAAGTGGGGAGAATCTTCGTTAGATTTGGTCGCCTCCAAAGAGAACGCACAGTGTCAGCTTTACTGTGTGCTGGAGTTTCCAAGGTACCTATCGCTCAGCGACACCTTTAGTCGTGAGTGGAGCTCAGGCCTGCTGTACTCCTTTCCGTGCATACCACCCCAGCCCAGGGTTCTGAAGAAGATCAGGAGAGACTGGGCCAAGTCATCCTTTGGCTCCGGTCTGAGCAAGGAGAGTCTGGTATACAGAGCTGCTTAGAATGAGCATCAATTCTCCAGTCGGGCTGCCCCTTCAGGAGGATCTTCTGTCGCAGCAGCAGGGGAGGGTTCTCCACCAGAACCTGTCAATCTCTGCACCTCCATGTGTGGAGTTTGCGCAGCAATAGTTGATGGCTTTTGACCTTCCTCCAGAAGTCTGTAATGTTATTCTGGCGGCCAGGTCGCCCTCCACTAAGACGGTATACACCTGCCGTTGGCAGAAATTTGTATTATACTGTACAGAAAGGTCTATTGACCCTCTTTCTACTTCTCTTTCTACTGCCCTTCTGTTCATTTGGACCCTTGCCCAACAGGGCTCTGCTTTGGGAACTCTCAAGGGTTACCTTTCTGCTCTGTCTCCTTTTTTGCAACTGCCAGACCAACCCTCTCGCTTCAAATCTCCCATTGCACATAGATTTCTGAAAGGGCTGGCTCACCTTTATCCATCTACGCCCTATGTTATGCCGCAGTGGGACCTTAATTTGGTCCCCCACCTATCTGATGTGCGCTCCCTTTGAGCCTTTACACAATTGTTCCCTTCGGCTGTTGACCATCAAAACAGCCTTCTTGGTGGCGATTACATCGGCCCAAAGGGTGAGTGTACTGCAGGCATTATCTTGCTCTCCTCCTCATCTTATGTCCTTTCCAGACAAAGTGGTGCTTCACACCCTGGCTTCCTTTTTACTGAAAGTTGTGACCCCATTCCATCTGGGTCTGTCCATCATGTTGCCCACCTTCTTTGCTCCCCCGCATCCCTCTAAGTTAAGAGGAGTGCCTCTACCGAATGGCCCCAAAAAAGTGTGGTCGTTCTAACTTGATCTCACGAAAGAGTTCCAGGTGACGACCAACTCTTTGTTGGGAAGGTGGGAGCAAAGACGGGAAGGGCAGTGCAGAAAAGGAACATCTCTTGCTGGGTTGTTCTCTGCATTAAGATCTGCTATGTCCTTGCAAAGAAGCAGCCCCTGAGGGACTAAGGGTCCATTTCACCGGGGGAAAGGCTGCGACTACGGCCTTGGCTCGGGGTATCCCAGTGCAAGACATCTGTCAAGCAGCAATGTGGGTATCTTATCAGATGTTTGCAAAAACCTACTGCCGGGACACTTTGCTTGCTTGGTCCTGGAGGAGTTCCTAGTATAGGATATAGGCCCTTTGCCTACATCAGGATGGTATGGCTTGGGTATCTAATTCAAAGGTATGGGACCTGCAGCTAGAAGTCTCTATCAGATGAACAAGTTACTTACCTTCAGTAACGCATCATCTGGTAGAGACTCTATCTAGCTGCAGATTCCTGACTGTCCAACTCATGCCTCACCGCTTTGCCAACTAATATTGAAGGGCTAGGATTACTCTCCTTTTTAGGGCCCTAGTTTTGCACATGACTACATCAGTTAGTTCGTAGTTCTGCGCTTCTGGATTGGAAAAACAACAATTACTCACGTCAGTTTGCATGGGTGGCAACTATATAGGCACCGCAATGTCATAACCAACGCCATTGATTTCACATGGAGACTAAGGGGCATATTATCAAGGACGGGCGATACATTATCGCCGCTTTTATCGGCAGGAAAATGACGATAAAACGGCGATAATGGGCTTGATAATATGCTCTATAGAATTCCTATCGAAGCCAATCTTTTAAAGTGCTTGCTTAGCAAAACAGGAGCTGCATATTCCTAAACCAGCTGACAGGTAGTTTTAATGCAGGATGTGAGGTCCAGAATCAGATCTTCTTCTGATGAATTATCCTCTGCTTCAAGCAATGCTGCACCCTGGCCAAAAAGGATCCTCTTGAGGGCCTTATAGCTTATTTCACTAGCACATAAACCGTAACTACTCCTCTCAGGGCCTTCCAGAATTACACATCTGACAAGCAGCCATGTAAGTCTGCCCACACTATTATCAGACACTACTGCATTGATTCACAAATCTTTATGGAGGGAATTTATTTTGCCCTCTTTTTTCTTCAGGACCCTTGAAAGTCCACGCCTCAGACCTACCTCATTGGAAGGGGCATTGCTCTGGCTTTGATTCGCAAAGAGAAATCTGCGGTTAGAAGTATCCAGCAGCTTAAGTTATTTACCTTCAGGGTTATTCTCCCTGCAGATTCCTCACCACCCTCCCCCTCCCTTTTATGCAGCACAGATTTTCTGGATTTAATAAGGGTCTTCGTTAGACTTAGCAGACAGCCAGCTACCATTACATTTGTCTGCAATATTCATTTTCTTTGGCATGGAAAGAAATAATGTTTTACCAGAAGTCAGCATACATTGATGGCACTTTAATGCAGCTTTGTGTTGTCATGTCCAGAGGTGGGTTGAGGTTGTAACAATGGCCAATGACTCCACCTGTAGCTATTGCATCAGCCTCTGGATCCAGAGGGAGATTCACAAGGTGCGGAATCACAAAGTAACGAATCTGCAGTTAGAGTATCGACCGGAAATAGCCTTACCGGAAGTAACCATTGTTGTTTGCTTTAAATCCATTGATTCCTAGGCCATGAGTGTTTATTGTTCAGGCCTCAAACAATCCTGACCAAGGGCTAGGATTTGTGTTGGATTTAAGAAAATGCTTGCAGAAGGATGTATTTTGTTTGTAATATGAAGTATTACTTTTAAACTTTTTATTTGCTCTCTACAGGTTCTGCCAAGAAAAGTGGCCGTCGTCCAAAACCAGGTAAGTACACTAGCCTGTTTGAATATTGGTTCCGGTCCCCTACAGTAAAACATGTGCAGTCTTGATTTGTGTAAATCATTTATATTTTATTTTCCACGTGTATTCTTAAGAAAGGGGTCTGTGGTAACGTGTTAGGCCTTACTTAAGACTGTTGGGGTACAGTACAGACTAAAGCAATACTGGGAGGAAACGAGTACGTCTAATATTCTACAGTGCATGTTATTGAAAACTGTTGAACCATCTCCCCTTCTGTTGTAAAGAGTTCCAACTCTAAAGTACACTGTTTGCACTGTTGGAAATGTAATTTGATGAGACGTGTTCGGTGCCATTGGGTTCTCTCTGTTATTAATAAAGTATAGAAACCCTCTGTGCATGCGCGAGATCCTGGAACATTCCTTTTCCTCGAAAATTAACCAAGCAAATAGAAAAACAATGCCTGACAAGATTCACTGTTTTGATTTAACTAATTCCCTGCTTACACAGTGCATTTGTCTAACACACCACTTAGGGGAGAGCTCACAAAATAAAGCAGAAATGGAGCCCAAGTCCAGGGATTTTGCTCTCTGCAGCACACATATGTTTTTCACTCCATGACTACAAAGTGAAGCTTGTAAGGTGTGGGCTGTTTGCTGCAGCATTTATACAGGAACATTTTGTCTTGTTTCTGGTGTCTTTCATTTTTGGTAGTTTTCTTGTTTGTTCCCACTGGAGCTTCAAACACTTCTTTTCGTGCTTTGGCTTAAAGTGTTAGTGGTTGAAGTTCAAAAGGAGTGCAGACTCTGCCAAGTATGTTATCCGTGCCAGTATGGCTACCGCTGATTGCATTGGCAGGACGCTTGGGAACCAGTGTTGGCCTTCAAAGACATGCCTGGATGAGGTCCATTGATTCTCTGCCAATATACAGGCTTTGGTAATTGACAAGCTCTTTTATGGGTCTTGCCTATTTGGAGATGAAGTGGACTCCTCTTTGAAATGCTTTACAGGCAGCAGGGCTAAGGCATGTTCTTTGGGGCAGTTGACCCATGGCAAACCATTTCTGCACCAGTTCTGGAAATGTAGGGGCTGTTCCAGAGGGCTGGTGTGTAATTAGAGGCAGCATTCCCAGCAAATTATGCAGCCAAGTCCTTTCAGGATCGCAGACGAGAAACTGAGTGGCAACACATTGGTCAGCAAGGGCACCAGTATTCCAAATCCCTTATGAAACAGCCAACAAACCACTTTAGTTTGCCTTCAGCAGCCAATGCCCAACCAGTGAGGTAGCAGGATTTGGCACTGTCCCCAAGGTGAAAAATCCACCACACAGGACAGATAAGACTTGCAAATTATTTATACAGTTTTTTTCTCTCTTCTCCATCCAGAATTCCTACTACCCCATAATGAATTTCAGCATAGCATCTGTCCATCCTAATACTGGAGGTATGCATGTTCCTCTTCATTGGTGCCCTTGAGAATCTACTGGATTCAGAGGATGTTGGAGGTTGTTATTCTTGCTATTTCCTTGTCCCGAAAAAGTAGGTGGGCCTCAGGAATAACTTGAACCTCTGACCCTTGAAAATGGGCAAAATCAAAAGGCTCACTTTGGTTCAGATCCAACAAGCTCTGGTCCCTGGGACACTGTATGGAGTCCTTGGACTTACAGGCATGTTATTACCTATACCCACCTGGCAGTTTCACAGGCCTTTGTCTACGGATGAAAGTGGCCACGGGCATGATCAGTTTGTTGTTCACATTCTGGGCATCAGCAGCACCCCTTGGTTGGTCATGAAAACGATGGTGATGGTTGCTGCCCATCTTCAGAGGTCAGGAGTTCCTTTATTACCATACCTCCTCTTCATTGAGGAGATCCAGGACACGTGGAGAACAGGGCTATTCATCACCAGTAACACACTTGAGACACAATGACTATGAACCTGTTGTTTCAGGCTTGATCCTTAATCCAGGTGAGGGTGGCTTTGTGACTTCTTGGCCTCACATATACTCTTTGTCAACTATACTAGGTTACACATGGAAGCCCTGCATTGAGATATGAAATCCAAATGGCCATTCATCATGGTCACCTTTCTGACACTAACCAGGTCTCAATATCTACATTGGTGGCTAACCGATCACAGTTTGTTCTGTGACAGACCACTCTCCTTTTCCTGCCCAGAGCAGATGGAGGTGATGGACACATTACTACAGGGCTGGGGGTGGTGGGAGTTCACCTGTGGGAGGTGGCGATCAGTGGGCTATGTTCTCCAGCAGATGGCTTGCTCCACATAAACCTACTAGTGCTATGGGCCATTTGTCTGGTCTTGAAGGATTTTCTGTCATCCATTAAAGGGAAGGTGAAGGAGGTTCTCACAGTCAATACCACCATCCTGTGGTACTACAATAAGCAGAACAGAGTAGGGTCCTGTGCCAGGAGGCTTTGTGCCTCTGTAGACCGCTAGAGTGCCAGGGCATCTTTATGGTTGAAAACCACCTCACAATGCCCTTGAGAGCCAGAACAGACAGGCTAAGCAGTCGTCATCTGTCAGATCATGAGTGTCATCTATATCTGGAGGTGGCACAGGGAGTCTTGCACCAGTGAGGGGAATCCTGGCTAGATATGTTTTCCTCTATCTAGAACACACAGTGTAAAAAGCTTTCTAGATTGCACAATACTTTTTCCCCCTAAACCATTTGTGATGCCACAGTGGGACTTTAACTTGGTCATGACATTAATTAGGTGCGCACCTTTTGAGCCTATGCATAACTGCTCGCTGCGTCTCCTGACCTTGAAGACTATTTTTCTCATTGCGATTATGCCATACCCTATCATGAGTGTTCTGCAAGCACTGTCAGTGCAACCACCACACACCACGTATATTTTGGATACATTGATGCTAAGGACTCTGTGGCCTTTTTAACAAAAGTTGCAACTCCCTTCCATGTTGGGCAATCTTTCACTTGTGTTCTTTGTTCCCCCAATACCTCTCAAAAGGAGGATAGGCTGCATTGTTGGGACACAAATCAGCTTTTAGTTTTTAGGTAGATTGTACCAAGGACCAGCTTCTTGAGAGGTTCTTCTGAGTGAAAAAGGGGAAGGATTTGTGAAGGAGTACCTTGATGAGATGGATAGTCCTCTGCATTAAGATCTGCCATTCCTGGAATATCTGAGGGCCCATTCCACCAGGGCCAAGTCTGCTACCACTGTGTTGGCCTTGATATCTACCAGACTGCAACATAGGTGTTGGTGCATACATTCATAAAGCATTACTGCCTTAGCAGCTAGGTCTGGCAGGATGGTCACTCCACTCGCTAAGTTCTTCAAGACATTTTAGTCTAATCCCAATACTTATATTTTTGAAATATTTGAATGTACACTTTACAATATATGTTAATCAACAAGCATTTATTATGTATCTCATTGATAGTGCTTTGTGGATCAACTGTTCAGTCTTTGGATCTCTTTTTTATTTTTTGCTTTTACTAACTGCAAAATAAATTTTTAAAAAAGCCCAATACACAGACTTCCAACTTTTGGAAGTCTGGTTTTAGTATTCATGCTAAGGTGATGATTCTTTTGTTCGAAGTATACATCAGAAGAGCAAGTTAGTCACCTTTAGTAATGCTCTTTTGGATGAATACTCTTACTAACCACAAATGCCTCACTACCCTCCCACCTTCATATTCTTCAGAGAGGTCTCTTTTTAAAATTTGACAAGGTCCCAAGTTAGTAGTCATCACATTGTTACCAACAATTGTTCACTTGCCATGTCTGAGAGCGCGGAAAGGCAAAAGACAAGAAACTAAAGTCACCTCGCAGGGGTGGTGTTAATATGCGTATGGAACCAGCACGGGCCACACAATTTCACCTTGTGTTACTACTACAAAATTCTCCTCATAGAGCCTGGTGCGTGTGGAATATGCAGTTTGTTATAGCATCCATCAGAAAGAGAGTTACCAAGATACATAATATGTTTGTCTGAGGCATAGCTATTAAATTAACTGTTTCTTCTTGCCAGATTCTACCTTGAATATTGTTCACTGAGCAGTAAACAAAGCACACACAAGTATGTAACATGAATTTGATTTCAAAATTAATGGAGTTCCTTACAATACAATGAAACACCATGCTATCCAATGCTGGGTATTAATTTGTTTTCCGCAAATAATGGAAATTCCCATTTTATTCCAAAATCACTCTAAAGAATGGGTCTTCTGGCTCCATACATTGTATTGTTCCAGAGAGGTTGTTGTGTCTGTAGATGATAATGCTAATGGTGCAGTACTGGTTAAAAAATTGCTGTGAAGAAAGAACTACCTCTACTATTTACAGTTAATTGTATTGTGAAATGTGTTGCTTTAGATTGTTGCAACACCAAATTTCAGTATTTTCACTCTTATACAAAGTAAAGGATGAAATGTCTGTTGTTTTACTCCTCATATATTGATAGGGATCTGACACCAATTCAATAATTGGGTATGGTACTAATGCTAAGGTCACAAGAGTGTATCCTTCAGAGGTGAAGTTATTGAACATTTGTCTTTAGTGCCTGGACCTTCAGCAAATCTGACTGCAGGCATGTTATTTATAATGTTGAGCCCAGAGTCATCCTGTGTTTTCCCAGTACGTCATGCTCACCTTTATATAAGACCTCTTCGGCAATGTCTAGTAATGCCAGTATTCTAGACTTTTGGACTACAGACTCACTCTTTCCCAGCCTGCAATTAAGTCATTCTTCTTTTGGTGCTATGGGATAATCCTCTTAAAGAAGTGCCTTTACATAAAGAGATTCTGTAAAAAAAAGTGACAGATGCATTATATTAGGATAAGGATTTACCTTCAATTACAGGGAAATTGGTCTAAGAAAGAGGTTATGTTGCAAAGTAAGAATCTTCAGGAAAGCAGGTTGTAGGTTCCAAGTAATATCTTTATTTGTTGTTCAGTTAAAGGAAGCTTAAGATAGAGCCAAGATGTAAATAGACATAAAGTACGCCCCACCAGGAGCAGTATATCCTTACTGCTCAGCCTGCTGACACCAACTGCCTAACCTCATGCACCCAACATTCTATGCAGTCATCACATTCCACACACCACTAGGATGAACAGCAGGAAAGGGGTAAAGAAAGAAGAAGGGCTGCTGGAAACCACTAGATGTCACCATTGTACTAATTGTGCTTTTGTAGTAAAACCATGCGTCGGACGAAAATACTGACAGGAGAATGGAAGACGATTGATCCCACGACATTCCATTGGAAGACTTGAGGAGAACAAAGACGTTGGAAGCAGTCCTGCCAAGTATCACGCATCAGGCGTGACTCTAACGCATTTCAGTGTGGTGATCCGCATCACCGCACTGAAATGCAAAGTCACGCATTATAGCCTCCTCACCTGTCAGTCAGAGCGCTGCTATATTCTAATGTACCAAACAAGCTACAATGGCAGCGCGATGTTCATGGCAGGCTTGGGGACTGGCACAGCTGCAATCGCTGAACACAGTATTACAATGTATTACTTAGGATACACGTGCTACATTAGCGTTCACTGACTTCAGGACGTCAGATTCATTTTAACCGGGACATTGTACGTGACATTAGCGGCGCAAGTGGCATCAAGTTTGCATGAGCTCAGCTGCTGCCTGCCCTAAGGCCTTGCTGCTTGGGCAAAATCAGCAAAGCGTGGCCCTCGCAGCGCGTGGCTTCCAGCTGTGGACCCAGCCGGCGGCTCGCATACCGGCTTTCACACACTGCTGCCCTGCCGAGCCGAGGGCAATACGGAAAACAGCTCACCACGGCAGTGCGCCCACGCGGTAGACAACCGGAAAGTCGATCCCACCTGGCAGCGCCTGTAAAACAGTGTTGTATGCTCAGGTCCCGGCTGGGACAGAATCATGCAGCATGAGGAGTCGTTAATGCCATGCTCAAAAGAAGTAAGTGCACTGCTGAGTCCAATATATCAATTGCTTTAAATGCGAAGGCCACACAATTATATTGGAAGAAGGGCGGGCACACGGCCATACTTTTTAAATTATTAGCCCTGCAATGCGACCGATGGACCCGGATGGTCCCAAACCCCGCCGGCACGGGCCAAGGCCAGCGGCCCGGGGGAGCCCAGCACACGAGAGTTTATTTTTGTTGTCACGTAAAGATTATAGCGCGAAATCGACCTGAAGGTAATGGAGGGGGCTTTACATGACCACCAATTACATTGTGCTAGCACACGTTCACATTTTCCCCCCGACATTAAATTGGAATGCAACCTCGGCGACAAACTCATTGACAGGCTGCAAAACTACCCGAACAGAAGACAGGTAAGAGGCACTAGACTTTAATTCACTACTAATATGCAGCTCAAGTTGATAGCAAACTTACTCCTTAAAGAAACCATCCGGTTCCTACAGAGCACACAGTGTTCTACACACAATGCTCATGGAATCCGGCGCCCGACCTACCAGTCCAGAATGGCCTTTTAATCAAATATACATACCAGCATCTAATGTTCTAACCTGAGATTAGCTACGACAGCTGGCGCAGCAGGCACCATGGGCTGCAGGGACAGTTCAGCCCCCAAAACCCATATTCCGAGCCTGACTGAGAGATGTCTGGCTGTCAGTGACTGCTACCCTTAGCAAAGGAAAATAACAGCCTAACAGCTATTTGAACAGTTTAAAGCCTCAATAGTATACCGAGTCATTCTGTATTCTTTGTTTTTTATTTTTTTAAATGCCGATGTGGCGTGTTTTAAAACTCATTTGTAACAATTTTTGAAAATGTAATAACACTGTTAATGTATTTGGAGCTGTAGTTTTATATTTCAAAGGGAAAAATAGGAATTCAGAAGAGATCTCCCCATTTTTTACCTGCATTGTTATAGGAATACCTGCCAGGCTGGTGAAACACTGGTGAAATATTGGTTTGGTCTCAACCCTAACGATGACGACTGAGTGATGTACCTCTTTCTCATTAACTGCTGAGAGGTTAGTGACTGCAGAATAAGGGCCTGATAATTTCTCTCCAAAAGTGATCCGGCAGGAGTCATGGCAGTCATTACAAGGTGTCCAGACTCTTTCCAGAAGTCACTACCGTAAGATCACTTTAGAAATGCAAAATCAGTTAGTGACCCTCCATTTTAGGGGGTTTATAACAGTTCCTAGGTCTTCTATGGGGCGTCTTACTGCTCAGAAGGCGCTCATTTCTGATATTTATCTCTTTAAATGGACCTTATTCCTTGGTTTCTCGTGTGAGAAAGTGTCGCTCGGAGTGTCACACATTTGCACTACAATGTCACACATAAGTACACTTAATTATTGGAAATGTCACACATAAGCAATCTGAAACCTTGGCAGCTATGTGGAAGAATAACATTATTAAAGCTGATTTGAAAAGAACACAAAAAAAACGTGGTTGGCAAAACACACTGCTCAAGAAATAACTGGAAACGTGGTTGCAAACCGCTCTGCTTAAAAATAAGTAGAAGCGTGGTTGGCAGTGTAAATTCAATGCTGCAACAATATTAAGAAGGCCAAGTTAATATGGCATCACGTCGGCGTAAGGAAGTATCCGCTGGTTCCCAGCACGGACGTGCGTCAAACGTCTCAGTGCAGCTGAAGAAGGAAGGACGTCATGGAATGCAAATTGAGGCTGGAGACATCGTAGGTAAGCGCCGAGCTCCATCCAAGTTGTAACACTTTTAAATCAGAGTAGCTGTTAAACTGCCATTAATTGCGCAATAAATAAAGCAAAAATTAAATACCGCAAAATGATGGCTAAGGTACAAACATCAAAAAAAATAACTAAACGCTGTCTCATGGCACAATGACCGTCGCTACCACATGGCAGGCAGAAACTGGTGGTGTAATGGTGTAATCCCACCAGGGGAAAGTATACAATTGCGAAATTGTAGTTCCAACCTTGCCGAGGTTGTTCATGAAGGTACAAACACTCTCCAGAGTAATGCCCCCGCACGGGGAAAGCAGGGCACTCCGTCACGGGAGAGCAGGAAGACAAAAGGGTATACTTCATAATGACACTATTTTTTTTTAAGTAAGTAATCTTTATTGCTTGATTAATTAAAATGTTAGCAGTCCACACAGCTATAAAATTAAAATAAACACATATGTAGCACAATTTCATATTTCCTTAAAAACGGGGTTACTATGTTCTAAAATCGAGCGGTTGGCTGGTTAAAAATACATACAATAAAATTGTGGTAAAACTACATAGTTCGGGTGAAGGCTGTGAGTGAGTCCCGAGCTAAGGGCAACGCCTGTGTCCATAGATCTAATGGTCAATTGTTAGATCGTGATCCAGTAGACTTAATGTCAATGCGCGGTGGGAGTCAAGGACAGTCACCGGACAGAAGGGCTTGGGAGATTATGCTCAGGTTGCTGCGCATAGTTTTGTTTGTGCATCTTTCATGAAGCGGATGAAACTGCAAATTAGTCTAGCGTTGGCCCCGTTGAAGCACGCCTTCACTGCAAGACCGGATCTGCATTTCATTTATGTGCGGTTTTATCAGCTCTCTCCTCTCCTCTGCAACATAGCTTCTTTAGTTTTGCCACATAATCTGCAGAGTGCAGTTGGAAATGTACGTTTCCAAGGGGGCATGTGGGATTTGACAGGTAAAGTCCCCATCCTCAATGCCAAGAAGCTTTCCTTTAGTGATCCAGAGAAGCTGGTGCTGAGGTACGATTGTGGGGAGCATTTTGAGTAGCTTTGGGTCACGAACCAGCTGTGGGCCCTCTTATTTAAGCTTTCTTGATCGTTTTTGGTAGAGAAGAGCTTTGTCAACTTGTTAACCAAATCTTTGACATTGTTAAATGGAAGTCCTGACTCCCAGATGTTCTCCAGGGCTAACACGCTAATCCCTGATTGAAGGTAAGCCTTGGCGGGGGAGTTGTTTTTCCTTGATATTTCCTTCCATAGGAATGAGTTCAACGATCCCGCCACTGCGCTCTTTATTTTATACCAGCTTTTTACATATGCAGCTTTCCTGCTTATTGTCTAGTTTACTATTCCGAACTCAAGTCTTAGTTGCGCTGTCGAGGTATATTTTGGAAGATTGAATATTATTCTTAGGGCTTTGGCGAACGTTTTGTTCAGGGTTGTTTCGTCCATCCCTCGCATGGCCTCACTGCCGTAGGTTATCGTTGGTAGCAACTTCGCTTGAAGCACTTCGAGCAGCGGGAGCAGGTTTGTCCTGTAATTTTATTTTTAAGATTTTTTTAAAGTAATTGCTAGGAGGGTCCCTCGCCTTTGAATTGCCTCTTTTTGTTGGTCGTACGACCCATTTTTGTCAAGAATTATTCCTAGGTATTTATACTCTTTGACAACTTCAAGTTCTCTCTCGCCCAGCTCCCATTTCAGTCGTTTTTTTGCGCTGCGCTGGTTTAGCACTATTATTTTAGACTTTTCTAGGGAATGTCTGACAAAATATCGACATTCACAATATCGACGTACAAAAATATCGGAGCAAAAATATCGAAATCAAATATATCGGCTTCCTATACTTAACTAGATATATACACAAATATCAATTTTTTAATATCGATATACAAAAACATCGTTTACTTTTATATCGACTACATTAACATCGGAAAACAAAAATATCGCTATCTACAAAAAATAATGACATTAACTATAATATCGACATCAAAAATATCGTGCACTTCAATATCGGATTATCAGCTATATCGACTTTTTATATGCATCTGTTTGCATAATTGTATATGTTGGACTCTAATAATTTAATTATTACTATACCAAATCCAGCGTACATTAAATTAAAACTGACCCTGAACCCAAACAATACCCCTTTACCCAAAAACTGAAAACTGACCCTGAACCCTAAAAATACCCCTTTACCCAAAAACCCAAAACTGACCCTGAACCCTAAACATACCCCTTTACCCAAAAACTGAAAACTGACCCTGAACCCCAAAAATACCCCTTTACCCAAAAACTGAAAACTGACCCTGAACCCTAAAAATACCCCTTTACCCAAAAACCCAAAACTGACCCTGAACCCTAAAAATACCCCTTTACCCAAAAACTGAAAACTGACCCTGAACCCAAAAAATACCCCTTTACCCAAAAACAGAAAACTGACCCTGAACCCTAAAAATACCCCTTTACCCAAAAACCCAAAACTGACCCTGAACCCTAAAAATACCCCTTTACCCAAAAACTGAAAACTGACCCTGAACCCAAAAAATACCCCTTTACCCAAAAACCCAAAACTGACCCTGAACCCTAAAAATACCCCTTTACCCAAAAACCCAAAACTGACCCTGAATCCTAAAAATACCCCTTTACCCAAAAACTGAAAACTGACCCTGAACCCAAAAAATACCCCTTTACCCAAAAACCCAAAACTGACCCTGAACACTAAAAATACCCCTTTACCCAAAAACTGAAAACTGACCCTGAACCCAAAAAATACCCCTTTACCCAAAAACTGAAAACTGACCCTGAACCCTAAAAATACCCCTTTACCCAAAAACCCAAAACTGACCCTGAACCCTAAAAATACCCCTTTACCCAAAAACTGAAAACTGACCCTGAACCCAAAAAATACCCCTTTACCCAAAAACTGAAAACTGACCCTGAACTCTAACAATACTCCTTTACCCAAAAATAATTATTATTATGTAATTACAAATTAATTATTAATTAACAATAACAATAAAGTAAATATATTAGCACATTAGCTGTAAATAAATAAATTTATTTATTAATATTATTTTTTCCAAATTAATTTACAAAAAGTAAAAAATATATATTTAACTAAATGAAGCTAATTAATATAATTAACTAATTAATATTAATTAATTACCAATTAATTATTATTTAAAATTATGTAAAAATTTATATTAATTAATTAACTAATTATTAATAAATAATTACCAATTAATTATTATTTAAAATTATGTACACATTTATAGTAATTAATTAACTAATTAATATTAATTAATTACCAATTAATTATTATTATTTAATTACCAAGTATTTATTATTTAAAATTATGTCCAAAATTATAATGAGTAATTAAATAATTAATATTCATTAATTACCAATTAATTATTATATAAAATAATGTACAAAATTATACTAATTAATTAACTAATTAATATTAATTATTTACCAATTAATTATTAATAAAAAAAATGTACAAACATATATTAATTTATTAATTATTTTTAAATTACTTCCCACCCTTATCCCCTATAAACCCAATAACCCGCTCCTAAAACTTGATATCTATTATTATTTATTAATATTATTAATTTAAATATTATTTTAAAATTGATCTTTTTTTTCATATTTTTTATTATTTTATGTATTTTTACATACATTTTAATACACTCCCCACCCTTATCCCCTATAAACCCAATTACCCGCTCCTAAAACTAGATATGTTTTTTTAAAATATTTTTTTATTAAATATATTTTAATTTTTTAATATAGACCTTTTTATCAATTTTTTATGTACAATTATTATATTTTTTCCTATACTATTTATTTTTTCCATTACTACACGATATTTTGTATTGTCGATATTTTGTCATACGATATTATTATTATCGATATTTATACTTACTTACCTATTACGATATTTTTGTATCCGATATTTTTGCTTCCCAATATTTTTTACCTTCGATATTTTAACTTCGATATTTTGTCTTTACGATATTTTATTTTCGATATTTTGTCTGAGTACCTTTTCTAGGTTAATTTCTAACCCGTTGTTTGAGGCAAAGTTGTTTGCGGTATGAAGCAATTGTTGTAAGCAGACTGGAGTTTGGCTGATTAATGACACTTGACAACAACACTTGTTAAAGACAGCCAGAAAAATTAAAGGCAACGCAACAAGCACGTAAAATGGAAGCTTGAAGAAAGCAAGTCAGAAGATAAACGCTGCTGTTGAAAATTGCCTTTGAAAACAAAATATTGTCGAAGGTCGCAGGAAGGCAGCGGGTGTTTATCATGGCAGACAGGTAGCAGGAAGGCAGCAGGTGTTTATCATGGAAGACAGGTTATTCACATTGTCAGATTACGTCATTACAGTATTTTAAACACTGCATGTTTGTTTAGAAAACGAATGCTAGATCTTAGATCACAGAGTTTTTCAAAGTGCAAATCAAGCAGAAAAGCAGGGGAAATCCTCACGAAGACAGGCAAGAAATTGCAGCAAGGACTGGGATCAAGGAGGTGTCAATTACAACAGGGACTGGCAGTTTGAAGAAGAGGGCGGCAGGTGGAGTTGTCACTGGTGGGGTTATCAGCGTGCCAGTTTGCTTGTGAGTCAGTAGGGAGAAGTAAACGAAGTTCATACCTTGTAGTTAGTTGAATAAAGAAAGTCCATTTGAGCAGCAGGTTGAAGATAGTTAACTGAAGGTCTGTTTCAGAAGTAAATAACTCACCAAGGTGGGGAGTGAACTCTGTCACTGTGGCACAAGATAGCAGAAGTATTTACTTGTGAAGAGAAGTAGACAGAATGCAGTAATAACTCACCAAGCTGGAGTCACTAGAAACTTGACAAACCCGAATTGAGGTTGACAATGGTCACTGGTGGGGCTAGGGCTGTCAGGTGGTAGAACATAGATGATACCAGCTTGGGTTCTTAGTTGAAGTCCAATAATTGAATCTTTTGTCGTTGAATATGTTAATCCAAGTAATTGTAGCAAAGCATTCCTTGAAGTTCCAGCAGGTTTGTAGTTAAATCAGTAGGTATCCAAGGGTTCAAGGCCAGATCGTCACCAATGTTGCAAAGTAAGAGTCTTCAGGAAAGCAGGTCGTAAGTTCCAAGTAATATCTTTATTTTTAGTTCAGTTACAGGAAGCTTAAGATAAAGCCAAGATGTAATTAGGCATAAAGTACCCCCCACCAGGAGCAGTATATCCTTACTGCTCAGCCTGCTGACACCAACTGCCTAACCTTATGCACCCAACATTCTATGCAGTCATCACATTCCACACACCACTAGGCTGAACAGCAGGAAAGGGGTAAAGAAAGAAGAAGGGCGTGAAATAACCTCACAAGAGGTTACTTATTATGTCAACTTTCTGGAATTGAGAGAAGTCTGCCTTGATCTCAATTTTGTTCTATCATCTTTGAAGAAAAAGGGACAGATTACGATTGTGGTGGACAAGGTAACTCCGAAACGTGAGGCCAAATTACAATTCCATATATCTTACAGCACTTGTAATAGGGCGGATGGGATATCCGTAATTTTTGTGATTGAGTATCCCATCCGCCAAGATAATAATCAGTCACAAAGTCCTTCTATATTCAAAAGAACAATACAACAACAATGTAATACTTAAACAAGGGAGGAGACAATCAAGATTTCTGGCCCCGGAAGTCTAATCAATATGGAAATATTGCATAACCAGAAACCTACGTATTACAGCTGTACATCCACCAGGTGTTCAGAATGCAGAAGCGGATTCACTCAGAAGAACTTTCCAAAACACTCTTGAGTGGGTACTGCATGACAAAGTCCTGCAAGATATTGTCTACAATTAGGGGTATTCTTGAATAGACCTCTTCGTAGACGTAGTAAGCAAACGATGCCCAGACATTGCCTGCAGTTATTATCAACCAGGAATGAAGGGAATTACGGGGCATATTATCAAGGGCTTTATCTCCGCTTTTTTGGCTTTAAAAGCCAAGAAAGCGGAGATAAAATTATCTCCCTATTACCAAGCTGTCGCTAACACCAGTTAGCGACAGCTAATAGGAGATAGTGACCATCTTGGGCCCCGCTCTGCATGTCAGTGATATTTATCACTAATGACATGCAAAGTGGGCGTGCCAAGATGTTAGCGACTGGAAACAGTCGCTAACATCGCTATCTCCTATTACCAACTTTTGGAGATATTCGCGCTAAGCGCGAATATCTCCAAAAGCTAACACCTGCCCAGGAGCAGTTCTTAGCCATGTTATCCAATGGGAGGTGGATAACATGGCTAAGAGCATTTGCTCGATAATGCATGAATATCGCTGACTTTTCAGCGATATTCATGCATTGCGGCCGTTTTTTATCGCATTTGCGATAAACCTTGCTAATAGCAAGGTTTATCTGCGATAAAAATCGCCGATTTGCGGCGATTATTTTTGTCTCTAAACAAGTTAGAGACAAAAATTATCTCTATTGGTTGGTAATATGCCCCTACCTTTTTATAAACTAATACCACTGATTCCATCAGTAGTAAACCTTCCCCAAGCAATAATGATGTTCATAGCTCTCAAATGGCATAGCCTGTAGTACATCGACCTTCTACATCTGTCAGAATGACCATAGCATACAGACTTGGTCGCCTAAATAAGACTGGGGACCAGGCTGTGTACCTCAGTCTTTTATGGTTGAACTTGGCATTTTGACTTCTGAATACTTATACTGTGGGCATTTGAATCTTCCTCAAGATGGTATGGATACACTGAAGGAGGTTAGGCATCTGAAGACCTGAGCTTCTTCTTCTTTTTCATTTTTCTCGAGACATTTCTAAGAAAGTCTTCCCTCCAATCAGGAGACCATATCCTCTATGTTAGTTTAATATTGTTCCAAGATAATAGGTCCACCTTTTGTTCAGCTCTGCGTCACGTCGCCACCTATATAGGTGCCTCTCAGGCATGCGGACATCAGGTCTTTTTAATCCATGCCATTTAAGCGCTGATCTGGGAAGAGCTACTCCTCTGCACTTTTTGACATGTTTTTTCTCAACTTTTGTCGAATTCGGAGAGTGTTTTCCACTTCGTGTGTGTAGGAAAGTAGGATCTGCTTTCATGGTCACCACCACTGTTTTTTGGTGTTATTATGTTTTTCTGACTAGTTTGACTGGGATCCTGCTAATCAGGACCCCCGTCTCTGTGCTTCCTTCCTAAATTGGAAATGGTGAGTACTTAGGTACACTCCTGATTGGCTACTGGGTACCCTTGTAAGTCCCTAGTATATCGGACCAAGGTACCCATGGCATAGGTACACCAGAGGTGTCTCAGGGACTAAAGCATGTATTATGCCACCCATGAGAGACCATCAAATTGTTAGGACAGACCTGCCATTGCAGCCTATGTACGCTGGTGCTAGCACCACTTACGAAAGATAAAGATTTCCATACATCTGAGGTCAAAACTCTTAAAACCAATAAGTCACCCCTAAGGCAGGCTTTTCAATCCTGAAGGCAGGGTGCTCGGTTCTAAGTGTGCGAGACACCCCTGCAACCTACGGAGTCCATTCTCCCGGGTTGTAAGTGCAACAGCCATTATAACATATAGAGTTTCCATGCATCATTATGCGATGACCATCTCAAAACTGGCTGTAACAAACATGTTGGAATCGATGGGAACCCCCCCCTCCCCCCCCCCCCCAGCGCCTTGAGACCCTACGGGTATGTAGCGCGCTCTACAAGTGTCATTGATTGATTGATTGATTGATTGATTCCAGGTACTGTAAAGTTCCTCCGGGAGGCCCTCAGTGCTCCCGGTACAAGTCTTCCCGAACTGGATGGCAAGCTAGGGCTGCTGCCTACAAGAGGCAACATACTGCCTCCTGTTACTGAGCCAAGCTCTTGCAGATTAAGGCAGAACAAAAGATATCCTGTCACAGGGAGGTGTGACCACCTCCCAGACAGAGTTTAGTGTATTGGGGCAGGATGGGGGCACTTGTCAGCGCCACTGAGACTGCTTGAAGGGCACTTGGTGCCCTCCTTGCATACCCCGGTTCAAACCAGTTCAGGGAGCTATTGGCTCCCGCTCTGGGCGGAACTGGACAAAGGATATGGGAGTATCCTCCCCACTGTCCAGACCCTCTTCTGGGAGGGACCCTTGAATTGTTCCAACCCTTTCCCAAGGGGACTTAAGGGTGTACCTGTGAGTGGGTCCCTTGATTCATTGTGGGACAAAATTTAGATCACATACCAATTCACTTCGACTGTCTGGACACTCACTACTTCGCTGGACTTCGCTTAGGGAACCAAGACTGCACGGGGAAGATTCCTGCTGCTCCTGGTCTCATCATCCTGCTGGTCTCCTGCAGCATCTGTGTCCATGCTCCAAACATGTTCTTCACCAGGCCTGTGGAACTTCAAGACACCCGAAGTAATCTCCCTTGGAGTGTAGGAGTAATTCCCCTACATCTACAGGCACCCCAACATAACTGACTGGTCTGTTGATCCTGGGCTTCCACAGACTCTGAAAGGCTCAGCAACCCAGGTAGTGGGTCTGCAACTCCCTCGAGGCCTGCGCTGTCCTCTAACTAAGTTTGAGGCCAGTTTCCTTCATCAGAAGTGCTGGAACAGGACCCCTGTGCACTGCGTTGACTTGCCGTTGCCAAAGCTCCTCCAGATGTCTTCGGGCTGAAAGAAGCTTTTACTGCAAGCATCCTCTTACACCAAGATCCTCGCCTGCATTGCATCCCCTGCACCGTGGGTCTGCATCTCTTGGTGATCTGCTTGAGGTTCTCTTGCGACTCCTGAGTCCTCTCAATGGTCTTCTTTGGCACCAATGGGTTCCCCTGTTTGCTTGGGGTTGGCTCAGAATCACCTGTGCTTGGTGAGCAGTCTTGGAACTTTCTGGTCCCAACACTGCATCTTTTTCATCTACTTTGTTGTTTGCCGCTGCCAAGGCTTGTTGGTGACCCTGCCGGACACTGACCCCTAGGTGCTTTACATCCAATATGGGACAGCTCATATCCGGCTCCTGGTCATCCTCAGCATCTGCTGGTCCACAAAGCTGCAACTTAAAAGGCACCGTCAACCTCTCCTGCAATCCTGACATCAGTGGGCATTCGTCTTCCATTTCTCCTGGTCATTCCTGAGTAGCATAGACTATGTCCCCTCTGCTTGCAGGTACCTCTCAACTTGAATCCACATTTGGGGTCCAACGGACTCCTTCGTCTTCTTCTCCAATGGCATCTTTGTTGAAGTCCTCCATTGTGGTCTATGGCAGTTTCTGACGTCACTTGACACCAGTGTACCTGGCTTCCCAGGTGTAGGTATCCTGGTTCCTGTGGTAGCCACAGGTGGGGTGACTCTCCAGCCTTTCATTTTTCACGGGGATTCTTCAGGGTCCACTGGGAAGGGTATTTTTACTTTAAATCTGCAACAGCAACTTACCTATTCCCTTACATTGAGTATGCAGTTGTACACTCTGCACATGACCTCCGTGGGGTTCCTAGATACTCACTTTGGGTGGTTCCTTAGGTCCCCTGCTCTTCTATGTCATCTGGGTCCATTCTTGGCTTGAGTTGTGGTACGCATTCCACTGTTTTAGTAAATGGGTTGGCCTCCTCCTGGAGACCACTGTGTATTTCTGCTACTTACGTGCTCTATTTCTTAAATATTGTGTGTTATGTATTGGTATCTCCGGGTAGGCGATAATACATTGCGTTAGTGAGTGTTTGTAATGAAATACCTATTTTCATAACTATACTGTTTGGTTCTTTTTCATTTAATCTGCACCATAAGATTATGAACTGGTATAACAAGCTGTACACTCCTTCTGGATTAAGCCTGAAGGCTGCTCTCCACAGCTACCACTCAGAGAGCTTTCTAAGATTGTCTAAGACCACTAAAATCACCATAAGGGTCAAATGGACTGGTGGAGGAAGGCAGGTTTCAAGCTGTGCAGTACTTGCCACCACATGATGTCGGTGAGTGATCCCCACCTTGTCTGTCTGTGGTGTCTGGACCATGAGTCTTGCAACTACCAGGCCATGGCTCATAAGGCCTGAGGGAGCGAGCGATGGAGCTCCTTGCAGCCGGGCAGTCAACACCATACAAGTAGACTCTGCGGATGTCCAGTTTGAAGAGGAGGAGGTCGCAGGACAGCTCCTGGAGCCCCAAATCCTCTCAATCCACTTACTCTGCTAGTTCTTGTAATCGTATACATCTGTTCTGATACATCTAGATGCAGATTCCTTATCTTTGAACTCCCAGGTGCCAGGCTGAATCCGCATTTTTTTTCTCAGCAGTACCCCAGCGCACGGGTAGTTGGCGTCGGTCAACTCTGCATGACTGCGTTGTGTTTGTCATCATGATGTCCACGTCTTCAATATAACAGCCTCTCCGGCACGCTGTCATCATCTCTTTTCTTTCTGCGCCATCAGTGCCGATCGGTTAAAGAGAGATGTATCTGATTGATACATCTGCCAATGGATTCCTCACCTTGTGAATATCCCTTGCACCAGCAGCATTCAGAATTTGTAGCTCTCCACGCGGACAAGGACGACATCACAGAAGCCTGGCTCCGCTCGCAACTCCGCTGATGTCACTGGAGCCATAACAGAGCCTCGTCGGCGTGATGACGTCAGTTCCCTTTTTTCCGCGACGTCAAAACTAACGGTTTTCTTAGGCTCTCCGTGGTTTCACTTGCTACTTTGTGTTCCTGGATTATATATTCTGGTCTTCTCTTGTTTCTTTCTCGAAGATGTCATTGAGGAAGTCGGGATTCAAGCCCTGCAGGGAGTGCGGAGGGCACATGTCCATTACAGATCCTCACGAAGATTGTGTCTGATGCCTGTCGTCGGATCACGACGTCGAGGGATGCGCCTGCTGCAGAAAGATTTTTTAAAACACTTTATTAGAGCAACCTGGTGCAAACCATAGTAATACAACAGACAGAGTTTGATCATAGCGTCCAATCATGCATAACTAATATAGTTCCAGGAACAGAAACGTGGCGCTAGGTAAGAAACAGTTAGGTCGCACCGTGTAGCATAACCAATGTCACAATAGCAACTGAAATGCAAAGCAAACAGAAACAATAATCCAAAAGTTCAAAAACAAAAAGGGGGAGATATCATGCAAAAGGAACAGAGTGCGAGACCAGCACAATAGTCCGTTCCGTATCACATTAGGAGGCATCGCAGACAATGACCATATTTATCATAACAGCAAACACTTAATCATCCTACCCAGAAGGAACAGGAGTAAAACCCAAAGGCCACAAAGCGCCAACATGCCAGGGGGGCCAAGAGTAGGGTGCATCAACAAGAAAAAGGGATGTTCCAGCCCCACGTCGCAAGGGAGCAGCGTGTCGTGGCAGAGGCCTTAACTGAAGGAGTGCAGAGTGGGGTTTCTGAGGCCTAGCCCACCCCAGTAGGTAAGTTGGGGTGTAAGGACTGAGATGAAGCTTCCTTCGCCTTCCCCGCAATGTATTGGCAATATGGGACCCATATGTCCGTGGGGCGGGAGGTTGCTGGGAGTTGGTCAGAATATTCCACACTATTGATATTGCAATAAGCCACACTGCGCAGCCAAGCGGCAACGGTGGGAGCCCGTCTCGCGCATCAGTGCAGTGCTACCTCCCTCTTGGCCAGAAGGAAGCAGATCGATGCCAATTTACGTATCTTTCGGGGAAAGTCGGACATATAGCCCATCAGGGCGATCTCTGGTAAGACAGCCAATGGTAGGCCCAAAATCTCACCCAGTGTATCATGTATAGTAACCCAAAAGGTGTGGAGTTTCGGGCATGTCCAGGACAGATGGGCAAAGTCCGCCTGTGGGGCGTTGCATTTAGGGCAGGTGTGGGGGCGCGCAGGGTCGATTCTGTTGGCCATCGCTGGGGTGTGGTATAGTCGACGAAGGAATTTGAAATGAATTAGCTTGTGTCTGTTATTCATCGATACCTCCCTGGTCGTGGCACAACATGCGCCCCATTGATCGTCAGAGATTTGGGTACCCAGATCCGCTTCCCAAGCGGCACGAACCGCCTCATCCGATGATGGGAGTGAGGATAAGCATCATTTGTAAAGTTTGGACACCACATGGGCCCCCGAAGTATTCTGGATAATGGAAGTGAGTGCTAAAGTGTCGTCCGGTGGCAACGGGAAGGTGTGGAACGTGGAACGCATCAAGGCCTTGATTCTAGCAAACACAAAGGTGTCCATGAAGGTGCGTTCCGAGAAGCGAGGGTCCTCGGAAACGGAAAGCGCGTGGCCGTCGGGGAACAAGTCACCGATCGTAGTCAGTTGGTATTTAGCTAGTGTACGACAGATCAACGTTTCGCCAGTTATGGGGAGCCAATGAGGGTTGGGTAGTGGGAGGGCATGTGAGTACAAAGTGTCAACCCGCAGTAAGCGCCTAAGTTTGTCCCAGGCCCAAGCCGTGGTGGTAAGAGGAAGTATGTCATGTGGATCACGAGGAAGGCCCTTAGGGAGTACATTGTTCAGAGACACAGGGAGTGCGGCGTCAGCCTCAGGTTTCAAGTGTTGGATCCTGGCGTCCGGGTGGAACCAGGAGTGGGCATACGAGCACTGGGCAACCAGGTAATAGAGGTAGAAGTCCGGGACCCCAAAGCCTCCCCTCTCATATGGCAGTGTCAACGCGCTCCAAGCTAGGCGAGGACGCTTCCCACCCCAAACCAGCCTCAGCAGGGCGGTGCGCAGCTGCGCGAAAAAGACCCGAGTGAGAGGGATGGGGATGTTGTTGAATAAATACAGGAACCGGGGCAGTACCACCATTTTCACTATAGCGATGCGCCCAGCCATCGACAGGGGAAGGCGGAGCCATCTATCAGTGTTATCTTCCAGGAAATCGAGGGCTCGTCCATAATTCATGCGAATGATAGCCACGGTATCCAAGTGAATGTGAATCCCCAGGTATTTAACGGAGTCCTCGCACCATTCCAATGGGAGGGAGCAAGGCCACTTTGTAGTGGCGAGGGTTAGGGGGAACAGTTGTGACTTGTGCCAATTAACCCTGAGGCCAGAGTAGTCACCAAAGCGTACAATCTCCGCCAGAAGAGGCTGCAGGTTGGTTTCTGGGGCGCGGATGTACAAAACCATGTCGTCCGCGTAGAGCGACACTAGCAGAGGCCCAGTGCGGAACTGGAGTCCCCTGTGCAAGTGCTTCTCCTGAAAGTGACGGACCAGAGGATCCATAGCCAAAATAAAAAGTAAGGGGGATAAGGGGCATCCCTGGCGGGTACCTCTAGACAGAGTGAACCTGTCGGTGATAGTACCATTGAGGCGAAGACGCGCCGTGGGAGCTGTGTAAAGCAATTCGACGGTCGCCACAAACATAGCCGGCATGCCCATCCTACGCATCACTTCCAGAAAAAAAGGCCACTCAAGGGTGTCGAACGCCTTCTCAGTGTCCAGAAAGACCGCAGCCGCTGGAACGGTCGGATCAATTCTGTGTAGGACCGAGAAGACCGTACGGAGATTCAGGGAAGTTGACCTTTGGGGCACGAAGCCAGACTGAACCGGTGAAATGATAGAATTCACTAGCAGCGCGAGCCGCATAGCGAGCACCTTGGCAAGGATTTTATAGTCTAGGTTTAGGAGTGACAGCGGTCGATAGGAGCCGCAGATCGTTGGGTCTCGGCCAGGTTTGGGTAACAAGACAATAACTGCCTCTCGGAGCGTAGGCGGGAGAACACCGGACTCCAGGGCCTCAGCGTACATCTCGACCAGGATAGGAACCAACTCCTCCTTGTATGTTTGATAAAAATCGGCTGTGAAACCGTCCAGGCCCGGCGCCGAGGAACCTTTCAGCGAGTCTATCGCTTCTGCGATCAGTTCGGGAGTAATAGGGTGCGCCAAGAAGTCTTGCATGTACTTTTCCAAGAACACCATGGCTATTTTGTTGATGTAAGGGCCAGGGTCGCGATTTACCCCCGTTAGTGCAGATTTGTAGAGATGCTTGTAATAGGACAAGAAAGTGTTGCAAATGTCGGGAGTGTTGAAGTGAGGCGTGCCATCTGGAGCCACAATCTGTGTGATGTACGCTGCCTGCCGGGGGGGGCGCAACAGTTGCGCCAATAATCGTCCCGGTCTGTCCCCCTCGCCATATTGGCGGGCCGAATGGTACTTGCCTAAGTATTTGAGTTCCCTGTCCGCCGTGTCTCTGAACCTGTCGGTGATAGTACCATTGAGGCGAAGACGCGCCGTGGGAGCTGTGTAAAGCAATTCGACGGTCGCCACAAACATAGCCGGCATGCCCATCCTACGCATCACTTCCAGAAAAAAAGGCCACTCAAGGGTGTCGAACGCCTTCGTCCATAATTCATGCGAATGATAGCCACGGTATCCAAGTGAATGTGAATCCCCAGGTATTTAACGGAGTCCTCGCACCATTCCAATGGGAGGGAGCAAGGCCACTTTGTAGTGGCGAGGGTTAGGGGGAACAGTTGTGACTTGTGCCAATTAACCCTGAGGCCAGAGTAGTCACCAAAGCGTACAATCTCCGCCAGTAGAGGCTGCAGGTTGGTTTCTGGGGCGCGGATGTACAAAACCATGTCGTCCGCGTAGAGCGACACTAGCAGAGGCCCAGTGCGGAACTGGAGTCCCCTGTGCAAGTGCTTCTCCTGAAAGTGACGGACCAGAGGATCCATAGCCAAAATAAAAAGTAAGGGGGATAAGGGGCATCCCTGGCGGGTACCTCTAGACAGAGTGAACCTGTCGGTGATAGTACCATTGAGGCGAAGACGCGCCGTGGGAGCTGTGTAAAGCAATTCGACGGTCGCCACAAACATAGCCGGCATGCCCATCCTACGCATCACTTCCAGAAAAAAAGGCCACTCAAGGGTGTCGAACGCCTTCTCAGTGTCCAGAAAGACCGCAGCCGCTGGAACGGTCGGATCAATTCTGTGTAGGACCGAGAAGACCGTACGGAGATTCAGGGAAGTTGACCTTTGGGGCACGAAGCCAGACTGAACCGGTGAAATGATAGAATTCACTAGCAGCGCGAGCCGCATAGCGAGCACCTTGGCAAGGATTTTATAGTCTAGGTTTAGGAGTGACAGCGGTCGATAGGAGCCGCAGATCGTTGGGTCTCGGCCAGGTTTGGGTAACAAGACAATAACTGCCTCTCGGAGCGTAGGCGGGAGAACACCGGACTCCAGGGCCTCAGCGTACATCTCGACCAGGATAGGAACCAACTCCTCCTTGTATGTTTGATAAAAATCGGCTGTGAAACCGTCCAGGCCCGGCGCCGAGGAACCTTTCAGCGAGTCTATCGCTTCTGCGATCAGTTCGGGAGTAATAGGGTGCGCCAAGAAGTCTTGCATGTACTTTTCCAAGAACACCATGGCTATTTCATTGATGTAAGGGCCAGGGTCGCGATTTACCCCCGTTAGTGCAGATTTGTAGAGATGCTTGTAATAGGACAAGAAAGTGTTGCAAATGTCGGGAGTGGTGAAGTGAGGCGTGCCATCTGGAGCCACAATCTGTGTGATGTACGCTGCCTGCCGGGGGGGGCGCAACAGTTGCGCCAATAATCGTCCCGGTCTGTCCCCCTCGCCATATTGGCGGGCCGAATGGTACTTGCCTAAGTATTTGAGTTCCCTGTCCGCCGTGTCTCTGAACTCTAACAGGAGTTCGTTGCGTTTGGCTTCGTTAGCCGGGGAGGGGACAGTCAGGATCCGAGATTCAATGGCCGATAGGTCAGTCTCAATGCGGGATAGGGTGGACCGTATCTCACGCAGCGCCCCCACGTGCTTGGTGATGCAGACCCCCCTGATTGTTGCTTTGAATCCCTCCCATAGTGTGGCCCACGTAGTCACGGAGCCGGTGTTGAGGTCAAAATAGTCCTCGATCGCCGAGCGGATCTCCTCCGTGAACACTGGGTCCGCCAATGCACGCCCAGGGAATCTCCACTGCCTCTCATACCCACCCAACCTTGGGATCGCAAGCGCCAGAATCACCGGAGAGTGGTCAGATATGGTGCGTGGAAGCGTGCGCAAGTCAGCAACCCATCCCGCCAAGCCCGGGGACAACAGCCAGTAGTCAATCCTGGTACTCGTGTTGTGGTAGCCAGAGTGGTGCGTGAAGGACGGGGAGGCGGCATTACGGGTAGCCTCAATGTCCTGTAGTGTAAAGTGGGAGCATAAATCCGCCATCGCCGCGCGGGATAATGGTTTGCGGTCAGGGGAGGGGCATGTGCTGTCCCTGCCGGGGTTCATTAACAGGTTAAAGTCGCCCCCCAACGCCAGAAGGTCAATATCTGCATGAACCAGAGACATGTGCAGGTCCGCCAGGCAGGCCGGGGAATCGACATTAGGGCCATAAACCCCCACAATGGAAACCTTGTACCCAAACAGCAGCCCGTGCAGAATCACATATCGTCCCTCCCGGTCCACCCTGCTATCAGTCAGGACAAAGGGTAAGCGTTTGTGAACCAAGACCGCCACCCCGCGAGCATATCTACTGAAGCAAGAAAACACTCTGTGTGCGCCCCAGCTCCGTGCAAAGGAGGAAGTGTCTGAGTGCACCATGTGCGTCTCCTGCAGTACTAAAATATCCACATTATGTCTCGCTGCATACTGTAAAACCTGTTTCCTTTTCCGGGTGGAGTTCAAGCCCCGGACATTCCAGGTCATCAACTTTAGCATGGAAGGTCCAGTCTGCAATCCTACTCGGGCCATAGAGCCAATCCGAAAATCGTGGGCAGAAGGCCACCCGTGAACAAACCAGTGCCATGTGTCTCGCGATCAAAATGCAGAAGAAGAAAACAACACAAAAAATACAAATAACCCCACCCCCCACCACCACCCAGCCTCCCAACAACCCGTGAGAGGCAGAACCCCCCCATTTGCATATCCAAAAGGCATAACAGCGAGTGTAATGTAGGAACAGTTTGCATACAAGGTAGCACTACACCAGCTAGAAACCCCCAGAAGACACTACGAAACATATCAGCCCGTGCTAGGGGGGGAGGCAACGCTAACCCCCGGGCGGGCAATCCAACGGAACATTGAGAATGTCACAACAGGATAAACATGAAGGAACAGTAACCACTCCCGAAACCAATAAAGATCCAAGACTAAAGCGGAGTGAGCAATCAGCCCTGTCCAGCGTCTGTGAACAGGTCAGCGCTGACCTGCGTGTCCGACCGCGGGGGAGAAGTGGGCCCAGAGCCGGGGGCCGAACCAGACCCAGACTTATAAGTGTGACAGAAGTCTTGAACCTCAGCTGGAGAGTCAAAGATGCGATACCGGCCATTGATTTCCACTTTCAGTCGAGCCGGGTAGAGCATATTGTATTTTAGGCCCAGGTTACGAAGAGCTGCCTTGACGCTGGTGTATTTTCTCCGGGCCTCTTGCACCATAACTGTATAGTCCGGGAAGAACGACAGCCTGCTCCCCTGCCATCGCACCTCACCCATTTCTCGCGCCGCCCGAAGCGCGGCATCCCGGTCTCTGAAGTTCATGATCCTTGCGATGATGGGCCGGGGTAGCTGTCCCGAGCTCGGCCTAGGTCCCAATGACCTATGTGCCCTCTCCACTACAAAACCGGACGTAAATGTTTCTTTACCAAACAGTTCGATAAGGAGAGTTTCCACAAAGGTATCAAACCGGCCAATGGCAGTCGTCTCCGCCACGCCAAGGATTCTGATGTTATTGCGCCTGCCACGCGCCTCCAAATCCTCGTTTTTAATGGCAACTTCCTTTAGAATTTTCTCCACCCTCTCGAGTCTCTTTCGGGTTTTAGAGGAGTCGTCGTCAAGGTCGGATATTCTAGACTCCGCCAGGTCCAGACGCCTATCGTGGGCTTGTACTGTGGAGTTAATTGCGGATAGCTTCTGTTCCAGGCTGTCGAACCTAGTGTCCAGGGCTTTGAAGCCAGCCCGCATCTCCCCCATTATAGTGGCATCATGGACGCCGCATCTCCAGCAGGCTGTGTCGCCAGGGTTCCAGCCGCAGCGCCCGGAGGGGGGTCAGCGACAGGGAGAGCCTTGTCAAAGTTGAGAGTCTTTTGGGCCGGGTCTTTTTTCCCCATCGTGGTGGATGTGTGGCGTGGCCGCAGTCTCTGCGACAAAGGAGGTGAGCGAGGATCAATGGCAGAGGCAGGACGGCCACCAGAAACCGGGCACGCGGACAGGACAGCAGGCGAGGGCCCAAGCCGCAGTCAGGGTAGCAGGGATACAGGCAGCCGGGGAGCTCAAAATGGCGCCACGAGGATCAGTGGTAGGCCTCCCAACCAAGGCGTCAGCAGTAGCAGCTGTGCGGGGCGACAGAGGGCGGCGTGGTGTTCAGGCGCAGTGCGGGGCAGCCACACGCTACCAGGGAGCGCCCCCGGACCGACCAGCAAGCTCGCACCCCCCCTCCCCCCGGACCTCCGAACGCGCCCGCAGCACCCCCCTCCAACCCGGCCCAAGACCCAAATCCAGTCCCCGGCTCCACTCCCCGAGCAGGCCCAAATAGCTGCCCTCCCCGGGAGACCGGAACCAGGGCCTAGACGGGCCGAGCGGCCAGGGGGAAGCAGTGCGCGGAAGCGCCAGAGCCAGGGGATGAAAGGGGTGGCGGCAGGGCCGCAGTCCGCCGAGGTACACTCACCCGACTCTCCAGCGTTGCGGGGGAGATGGCACCAGGCTCTGGAGGCCTCAGATTCCCTCCGTCGCGGCCGAGGTAATCAGCCGTCCCCGCGGCTCAGGAACGTCCCCAAGGCTGCCCAGGATCATCAGGCGGCTGGACGGTGCAGTTAGTGATGGCTGGGACGTGGATCACATTCCGTTTCGTCCGATTTGGGCGCCCGCCCGGAGGAGCTTCACGGCAGTGCGGCCATTGCGGTTGCCGCCGTGGCCACGCCCCCCCTGCTGCAGAAAGATGAACCCGAAGGCATTAAAAGAAAGAGAAGCTAAACTGTTCATGGCGAAGATGAGGAAGGAGAAAAGAGGTTGAAGAAGGTCAAGGTCACGCTCCAGGTCAAGGTCGAGTTCGAAGTCGACGTCGGGTCATGCTTCTAAATCAAAGAAGCATAAGAAGAAGAAGAGGCATGGATCTAGACACCGGTCAGATAAGGACACGGCTCCCAAGTCAACCTCTCCAGCTCTTCGACGTTGTAAAGACTATGTTTCGCCTTCTACTTCGAGTCAGGGTTCGCCTGTAAGACCGGCTTTGCTTGCGGCTTCACCAGCACAGTCTCCGAAGCCATTTCCATCTCTGACTCTGGCTCATTCTCCTGCTCCAGTGAGAGAAGTTCCAGTGCCTGATGAGCCGTCGACTCCATTGGCTCCACCGTTGGCTCGATTGGCCAAGTCCAGTAATGCCTGCTCCTGAGCCTTCTCCAGGTGCTTATCCACCTTTCCCTGTCCCGGGGCAAGATCCATCGCATTATTTAAATGCGATGTATGGAGTCTTTCAAAAGGCTATGTACCCCTCTGGAGCACTTTCGGGTCCCGTAGGTCCTATGGCATTTAATGTGGGGGTTCCTCAAGCTTACGCTCAGGCTCCCTTTATGCCATTTCTTCCAGCGGTGCCGTCCTGGCATTTCCCAGCGCTGAGAACGTCAACGCCGTTCCCTTCATCTCCGGCGCCGTCAGCCTGACCTCGTTCTTCTCAGGCTGTACCTCCAGATCCATGTTTGATGCCGGCTCCCTCGGAATTTTGTCTGGTTCCATCGACGCTGCTTCCGAGAATACGATCTAGGAGAGAGGTGTAAAGGATTTTGGAGGAGCAAAGATATCATACAGAAGAAATGGAGAAGGGTGAGCTTCAAGAGTCGGATTACTTTTTTGAAGATTTGAGGGAGGCAAGTGGCCTTGATGTGTCTCTGGAATGGGAGCTTTCACCTCCATCAGATGCTCCTTCAGGATGTGTCTCCTTACCACACAGTTATAAGGAAGGTAGTGGAGCTCTTAGACCTCCAGCTCCCTACGGCTGAATTTAAGTCTAATATCTTGACGGAAGTACTTCATTCTCCTTCCACTGTTGTAGACCATTTGCTGGCATTCAATGATGCCATCACTGAGCCAGTATTGGAGGTTTGGCGTAAGCCCTTTTCTGCACCGGCAGTTTCAAAATCTGTTGCCAGGACATACAGGGCGGCTCAAGGGGATCTGGACTTTTTAACATCCCATCCTTCTCCTGAGAGCCTGGTGGTTCAACCTGCCTGTCCCAAAAGATCTTCTGGGGCTTTTCCTGGTGATAGGGAGTCAAAAAAGCTTGACCAGTCAGCGAAGAAGGTGTTCTCCTCGGCAACTATGACCTTGAAGTCCACAAATGCCACCTGTCTTTTGGATCGTTACATCCATGCCCTAATGGACTCTGCGAAACAACTTGCCCCTAAATTGTCTGAGGAGGACAGACAAAATTTTAATGAGATCTTAGTGGACACTCAAACAGTTGCACACCAGGTTATTCAGAGTGGCCTGGACACTGCGGACTCTGTTGCCAGGATTATGGGCTCTTCTGTTGCCACAAGAAGAAATGCTTGGCTTAAGTCGTTGGAGTTCTCTCCGGGATGTGCAGGCAACACTTTTGGACCTCCCCTTTGATCGTTCTGGGCTGTTTGGGAAGAAAGCAGATGCAGCCTTGGAAAGTTTCAAGGACAGCAAAGCCACTGCCAAGTCTCTGGGCCTTCAAGTGCAGCCTAGAGGTCCCTTTTACAGGAAGTACAGAGGATTTGGGAGGTTGTTTCGGACCTACAGACAGCCTCAGCAGCCTCTGCAGCAAAACAACTTGTACAAGTCCTACAGGGGCAAGAACAGAGGTCGTCCACAAGGTGGTCAGTCCTCCCCCCCTCTTACCACAGCATTCTGGATCATGTTGGTCCTGTGGGGGTCGGCTTACCCATTTTCTGCAAGATTGGGAATCAGTCACTACAGACCTTTGAGTTCTAAATCTTGTGGAAAATGGGTATGCTCTTCCCTTTTGGGAATTCCCTTCAAATTACCCTCCTTGCCAAGTGACTTGTCTGGAGGACCACCTTCTTCTCCTGTAGGAGGAAGTCCTAACATTACTGAAAAAAGTGCGATAGAGGTGGTTCTAGACCGGGAAAGGGGTCAGGGATGCTACTCCCAGTATTTCCTGATACCCAAGAAGGATGACAGGCTACGTCCAATCCTGGATTTCAGGATCTTGAAACTTTTTATGAAGCAGGAGAAGTTCAAGATGCTCACCCTTGCGCAGGATCTTCAAGCGCTGCAACAGGAGGACTGGATGGTGTCGATCGACTTGCAGGATGCGTATTTTCATATTCCGATCCTGAAGTCGCACAGGAAGTATCTCCGTTAACATTATCAGTTTGCGGTTCTCCTGTTTAGACTTACTACTGCACCTCGAGTCTTCACCAAGGTGATGGCAGTGGTGGCAGCCCATCTCAGGAGGTCGGGGATTCCAGTTTTCCCCTATCTGGACGACTGGCTGATCAAAGCGGAGTCGCCAGAGAAGGTGCTTAATCATCTGCAGCTTACAACTCAGCTGTTGTACAAATCGGGGTTTTCGATAAACGTGCCCAAGTTTCACCAGGTGCCCTTTTAGCGCAACCTGTCTATAGGAGCGGCACTGGACACCACTGTGTGCCGAGCATTCCCACCTCCTCAAAGGATTCTTGACATTTAGGAAATGGTTCCCTTATTCTACAATGGAGCGGTTGTTCCAGTCCTGATAGTCCTTCGCCTGCTCAGTTTGTTTGCTTCCTGCATTCTGTTGGTCAACCATGCACGCTGCCACATTAGGGCGCTCCAGTGGTGCCTCCGCAGGCAGTGGTATCACCACAACGGAGATTTCAGGAAGTCCGTGATGATCTCCAGAGTAGCTGCAGTGGATCTGTTTTGGTAGACCGTGGAGGGCAATCTGTCTCAAGGAAAGCCCTTCCATCTACCTCCATCGGTGGCCACAGTGATAATGGATGCATCCACTTCAGGGTGGGGTGCGTTTCTGGGGGATCTGGAGATCAAGGGCCTTTGGTTTCCAGAGAAAAGGTTACTTCACATCAACCTTTTGGAGTTGCGGGTGATACATTAGGTGCTCAAGGCCTTCCTCCCTTCCTTTGGCGGTCAGTCGGTTCAAGTCCTGATGGACAAAACTATCGCAATGTGGTATGTCAACAATCAGGGAGGAGTAGGGTCGCATTGTCTCTGCAGAGAGGCTCTGCGTCTCTGGTCCTGGGTTCAGGACTATCAGCTTTGTCTGATGGCAAATCATCTGGCCGGAGTTCTGAACGTGCGTGCAGACAAGTCTCATATAACAGTTTTCTGCCAACCACGAGTGGAGGCTCCATCCGGAGGTGGTTCATCACGTCTTTTGGACGTGGGGAACTCCTCAGGTGGACCTGTTTGACACTCACAAGAATGCTCACTCTAGTATCGGATGCAGGTAGCTCTGGGGGACGTATTTCAGTTGAGATGGGACTCACAACTCCTTTACGTGTTTCCTCCCATACCCTTGATTCCTTGGTTTCTGAGGAAGATTTGTCAAGACCGGGCCCAAGTCATTTTGATCGACCCGGATTGGCCAAGATGGGTGTGGTTTACAGATCTTCTCCACCTCTCCTCATGCCCTCCGCTCCGTTTCCCTCTCAGGGCAGACCAGCTCTCGTGATCACAGGGGCAGGTTCTACACTCCCACCTCCAGAGCTTAGACCTTCATGCCTGGAGATTGAAAAGGGCAATCTGAATTCTTTCTACCTTCCGTCTGACATGGTGGGCGTTATTTTGTCCACCAGACGTCTCTCCACCAAGTCTATCTATTCCTATCGGTGGCCCAAATTTGTTCATTGGTGTGGGGAGAAGTCTATTGACCCTTTGAAGGCTCGCATATCCAACATCCTTCAATTTGCTCGTTCTCCAGTCCAGCAGGGCTTTGCTGTGGCTACAGTGAAGGTCTATTTATCGGCTTTGTCGGCGTTCCTTTGCTTGCCGGACCAGTCTTCTTTATTTAAATCGCCCACTGTGTTAAGGTTCATTAAGGGCCTTACTAATACATTTCTGCCCACTCCCTTTATTGTGCCTCAATGGGACTTAAATGTTGTCTTACTTACTTGAAGGGTTCTTCTTTTGAGCCCTTGCACAAGTGTCCCTTGAGACTATTGTCTTTGAAGACTGTATTTCTTGTTGTCATTACCTCGGCATCTGCCTTATCTAGAGGTGTTCCTTTGGAGGACATTTGTAGAGCCGCAACTTGGGCCTCCCGCCACACTTTCGCGAAGCATTACTGCTTAGATTCGGAAGGGAGGAGGGACGGACACTTTGCGCGTTCCGTCCTACAGGACTTTTTGGTACAGAAGGGTGGATACCCTCCTCCGGGAGTGGGGACTGCTGTGGGATTCTATTCACAAGGTGAGGAATCCACTGCCAGATGTATCCATCAAAAGAACAAGTTAATTACCTACGGATAACGCTTTTTCTGGTGGATACAGTATCTGCCTGTGGATTCCTCACTGACCCACCCGCCTCCCCGTTGTCCACCCTTGTATACCTACAATGATGTTATTTTATGTCTGTTACTTTCAATGGAAGTGTTTAATTCTTTTTGCTTTACTGCATTGATTTGATTAGGAGAAGCGTGGCTCAGTGGTTAGAGGCGGCAGACCCGGAAGCTGAGATCGACCGTGGACCAGGGTTCGATTCCCCGCCTCGGCGGGTCTCGGGCTAAAAAAATTCCACGGACTTGACAATTCTCGCTCTGGTGCCTACTCAACTCACGGGGTCACACTCTGCGACTCTGGGCAATAGCTTGCTTAATCTCCACTACGGCCCCTCGCGGCGGGATGCCTGGCTTTCACCTTGTGGACACCCTGCCGGGGTTTCTCACAGGGGAATACCAGGACGGGTTCCCTAAGCAAGCGCCGGGACGCTTACGGGCAGCCGTGCGCTTTACAAATCCAGCACATTTACATTTACACATTGATTTCACACTTTGTGAGTTGGCTTGAATACTGTGTACTGTGTATACTGTATTTATTTGTTTCGGTCCATCCGTGTGCCTCGAAGGCACGGAAAAAATGGCGGAACTGACGTCATCACGCCGACGAGGCTCTCGTATGGCTCCAGTGACGTCAATGGAGTCGCGAGCGGAGCCAGGCTTCTGTGACGTCGTCCTCATCGGCGCAGAGAGCTACAAATAATTTCCGAATGCTGCTGGCGTAGGGGATATTCACAAGGTGAGAAATCACAGGCAGATACTGTATCCACCAGAAAAAGCGTTACGAAGGTAAGTAACCTGTTCTTTTCAACTTCATTGGTATGTAGGTGTGTCATGTCAAGTCAAGTAAGAAGGCTTCAGGGTTGAAGCCGTGCAGTGCCTGCCACCGCACCATGTCGATCACGGACCCCCATTTGGTCTGTCCTTGGGGCCTGGAGCGCGACCACCACTCCAAGTCATGCTCCCACTGCCCAGCCATGGTGCCGAAGGCTTTGAGGGAGCGGTCCTTAAAGCTTCTCGCGGCTCGTGGAGGTCACCTAATCAGTCTTGGTCCTTGTCCAGGTGTCGGTTGAGAGGAAGGTCCAAGCACCGCTACGGTGAATCCTCTTCGTCAAAGTTGTCAAAGTAAGGTAAGAGGCATCACAAAAAACACAAGAAGTCAAAGGGTGCTTCGCCCCTCCCGTCTCACGACACGGTGGCTCCAGCCCTGACTCCACAGGCTCTGAGTGGACCCGTACCGAGGTCTGGCTCGTCACGGGTCACACCTCCACAGCGACCTACCCCAGCATTGCGTCCGGGGCCAAGGTCCGCTGCGTCACCGGCACCCATCAATGGCACCTCCCCTGTCCTCATTCTCGACTACACAGTCAAGCATTCCCCGATGCCGAGACTGACGCCAATAGAGCCGTATGGCTCCATGACATTTGTTCTGCCTGATTTCGAAGGGTTAGGAGTGGATGAATAGGATTGGGAGGGGAGCAGGATCCCTTGGAAATCCCCAAACAAGACCTGGACTGGTATGAGTGTTGCAGGGAAGGTGATGGTGACCTTGAAACTGTAGCTGTGAGGACCAGGCAATGCTGTGGATGACCAGGAGCGGGAAAGGAGCTGTCCCGGGTCAGATGTCGAGAGTTGAGGGGTCAGTGTCCGCCGGGAGCACAAACAAGCTTTGAACACTGCAACCAACATGAAAGTTGAAGAAGGTACAATGTCGGGACCAGCAAAGTCCAGGAGACTCACCACAAAGAGGGGAGACAGGGCAGATCCTGAGCAATCAGGGAAGCACAAAGAATTCAAAGATGACCCTCAAGAAAACCCCAGGACGGAGGCACTGGAGTCACAAGAGGATCTCGCGCAACTCACCAAAAAAGCAGGCCCACGGTGCCAGTGATGTGGTGAGGACAAACATCTTGGTCACTGGAGATGCTTGAGGTTGGGGCTACTTGGAGCCCGAAGATCTTGGTGGAAGGAAGCCAAAAAGCCTTTGCAACTGCAAGTCGACGCAGTGCTCAGGGGTTCTGTTTCTGCAGCTCTGACAAGGTATAATGGCCGCAAACTTGGTGAACGGACAGGGCAGGCCTTGATGCATGAGAAGAACCGCCACCTGTGTTGCTGAGCCTTTCGAAGTCCGTGGGATCCCAGGATAGCAGACCGGTCAGCTTAGTTGGGGTGCCTGCAGATGCAGGAACTGACTCCTTCACTTCAAGGGAGATTCCTTCAGGTGTCTTGGATGCCCACAGATCTGGGCAGGTTCCTTTGTGGTGCACAGGCAAGGTTTTGACTTTGGCTTTTAAGGCCCTTCATTCGATCGGCCCTAAATATATTGGGAAGCGCTTGGCCTTTTATGTGCCAAGGACGACTCTACGGTCGGCCTTGTTGGCCAAAGCCGTTGTTCCCCCTGTCAAACTTGCCCGGATCGGAGGGCGCTCCTTCCGATATTTGGCCCCGCGATGCTGGAATGAGCTACCTGTCTCCTTAAGGAAAGCAAACAGTCTCCTTTCCTTTAGAAAGGAGCTGAAAACCTGGCTCTTTTCGGTATGATCTTTTTCGACCTCTGTGAGCAGCTGTGTTGTGTTCTCCCCCGCAGCTCGGGGTACCCGTGCGCTATAAAAGAGACATAAACATAACACATAACATAACACAAGCATGGTGACGAGATCAGGAGCAGCATGTGTCTTCCTGGTTGCAGCCGTGGTGCCCAGAGCGAAGTCCAGAATGCCCAGACAGTTGAAGAAGAAGTCTTGTCTGAAATGTATCTTCTCCCACTACGAATCTAGGGACCCACCCTCAAATACCCTAAGGAAAGAGTTGGGACGATACAGGGGGCCCTCCTTGAGGAGAGGCTGGACAAGGGGGAGGATACTCCCCTGTCCTTTGTCCAGGTTCACGCCAGAGCAGGAGCCAACGGCTCTCTGAACTGGTTTGAACTGCACTATACATGAGGGCACCAGCACTCAGACTATGTGGCTCTGGCAAGCACCCCAACCCTGCCAACATACACTAAACCCTGTCTGGGAGGTGATCACACTTCCCTGTGAGAGGATACCTATTGCTATGCCTTCCCTTGCCCAAGCTTGGCTCAGCAGCAGGAGGGCATAAACGTGTTTCTGGACGGCAGAAGTCCTAGCTTGCTGTCCGGGTCTGGAAGACTGGTACCAGGAACACGAGGGACTCCGAAAGGAGCTTTATGGTGCATGGAATCATTCCTCCCTCATTGTTTATGGTGTGGGGGTATGATTCCAACATGTTTGATACCAAACATGATAGGATTCTTTACAGACAGTTTTGATATGGTCATCCCGTAATGACGCAGTGCCCCTCTATATGTCATATGGTTGTCTTACTTACAACCCAGGACAATGGACTCCATGGGCTGTGTCTTGTTCATGCAGGGGCACCCTCATACTTAGAACCAAGCACCCTGCCTTTAGGATTGTAAGGCCTCCTTTAGGGGTGACTTAATGGTTTTAAGTGCAGAGACCCTATATATAGGTAAACCTATATCTTTTGTAAGTGGGGTTAGCACCAACTCACACAGGCTGCAATGGGAGGCCTGTAGTTACAAATTGAGTGGTCTCCCATGGGTGGCATAATACATACTGCAGGCCTTGGGGGACCCATGGTTTGCCTGTGCCCTGGGTACCTTAGTACCATATACTAGGGACTGATAATGTTGCACCAGTGTGCAGCTTTCCACAGTGACGGTCATTTGACTGAGGCCATGTAAGCCTGGGGTCTTGAGTTCAGAACCCTACCATGATTCAATGAGGCAAGAACTGACTTCCTTCTGAGGATATGGTCCAAATCCAGCACCTGGGCTTCTGTAAATAAGACGATCGCCCGCCGCCATCACCCCACACAGGGCGACCCAACTTTCCTCGCCACCCATCCCACCCCCAAAGCTTGGTGGTCAAAGCTTCCACTTCTTGTGGCTCATTCCCTTCTGCACTCCCAAATAGGGAATCCAGGAGGCTGGAGAACTTCGGGAAGAAAATGTTTTGTTCCGCCAGTGTACCACTGCAGTCAGAGAACACTGCATATCTCTTGGGCCATTATTCTTATTCCATAAGGAACCGGTAGCGCAGGTGCTGCCCAGAGTCTCTGAGGAGGATCGGGCTCTACTCTTCCAAGCTATATCAGAGAGGAGTGACACAGCTAAGTTCACCATCAGATGTGGCTTGGACATGATGGACTCGCTAGGCTGAGCGTTATCCTCGACGGTGGCGGTACGTTGCAATGCCTGGCTAAGGAACATATGGGTTTTCGGCGAGTGTCTAGGCAAACCTCATGGACATGCCCTTTGATGGCTCCCGTCTCTTCAGAAACAAGGCTAATGCTGCCATTGGGCGCTTTAAAGACTCGTGGACCACAGCCAAGTCTTTGGACCTCACCACCGTCCCCAGGGCTTCATCCACTTTTCGCTCCTTTCGTGGCTGTGCTGGCCAGAGGGCCTGCAAGTTCAGCAACCTTTGCGGGCCGTGGACAAGGTTCAACCCGGCCTCGAGGATCAGGAAACCAGAAGTTGAGCCAAGCCGCCATTTCCTCCTCCAACGTAAAATCTTCCTACTCCGATTCCCCAGGATCATTATCAACCAGTGTGAGAAGCTGGCTTGCTATATGATGCACACTTATGTAAGTGGGCACCCTGCTCTAATCCAGACAACACATATGGTATTTTTAGTGGTCTTAAACAACCTTAGAAAGATCTCTAAGTGGTAGCTGTCGAGAGCCTCCTTCTGGATTAGTCTAGAAGGAGTGTAAAGTGGCTTGTTTTACCAGAACATTATCTAATAGGTATAGATGAAGTGAAAAAGAAGCATACAGTGTATTTTAACAAATATGTATTTATTATAAGACATGCAAAAACAAGAAAAGAGAGGTCAGATCAAACACTTGATCAATCTAAGCGTAATCTATACAGACCACAATTCAAGGAGTCAACACAAGATTATCACATCCGATTTGGGTGATAAAGAAAGCCCTCACACACTGACCTAGTCAGTGTCATGCTTCATCATCGGGCCCCACCGAAAGAGGCCGAATGCCTCTTTGGTGTGCTACGACGCCAGAAAGACTGCGGAGCTGGTTTTGTGTGTGGAGGGCGTGCTCTTGTTTACAGTGAAATATTAAAAGTGCCTAAAAAAAGGGTATCGAAAAAAATTATTTTAATAAATGATCCCTGAGGCACAAAGTAAAGAGTATTACGTGTCTGTATTTACATGCCAAGGTTCAAGATTGGTAAAATACAGAATATACTCAGTTTCTTTTAGTCAACATGTTTCCGCCATAAGGGTGGTATATTACCGTGGCATTCTTCAGGACTATACCCCGGCGGTATGGGCTCTCTAATCACCCACCCTGACCTAGGGACGTGAAAGTGAAAATAAAGAGTGAAAAAAGTGCATAAAAATATTGGAAGAGTAAAATACTCGATTCCAAAAAAATACTCCGTAAATTTGGAGTGTCACTGCACCTGTAAAGTGAAAAAACACAGACAAACAGAAGACAAACATGAACATTGTTAATATGAGCCTTCCTGAGTAGTCATAGTGCTCCATGATGTGTGGCTCAAGTGGTGTTCCCAAAGTAAACATAGATTTTATGCACCATCCAAATAGCCCCTAGAGGATGATAGCAAATAGCTCTGGCAAGTGATGTGCTAGAGGTGTGCTATTTACAAGACAAACGATTAAAAATGGGGGATTAAAAACGCGAATGCGTGTACTCCTTATGAAGGGATCAATGGACCTAAAGGTCTGTGCCCCTCAAGTTGGTAATAGAAGGTATAACTCTCACTTTCAAAAGGGGCGCTACTAGCACCATGGGTCTCGGGAGGGGGTCGGAGCGACCTGGCACATCCTAAAAATAGAGAAATGGTACAATTGCAACGCCTGTACACGAGCAGATACTTAGCTCTATTGGCAGAAGGAGCAGCGGTCTTGGTTTCGTGGTTACTCACGCCCTCAGCGCTCTCGACCCGCTGATAAACCTGGTTGTGGCCTCAAATCCGGACCCCGAGGATAGAAAGACGGGGCCGGTAAACCTGTTTTTAAACAGAACGGTCGCGTGTGCGACCTGTTTCCGGGTGGGCGTGTCTAGCCGAGAAAGAGGCTTGGAACGCACACGCCCACCTCGGAGGGCCCCGTTTTGTTCAGAGCGAGGCTTGAATGTCGGCTGGAGACGTCCACGCCCACCTAGTCTTGTGTAGAACGAGGCTTGAAAGTCGGCTGGGCTATTAGGGACGAGTAGCGCAGTAGCGCTAGTGCTAATGCCATAAGTATTAGTAGACACAGAGCTGAAGCTGCTTGTCATTATTTCAGTATTAATAAAATTAATAAAAATTAATCTATATTGGAGGCAATAGGCTGTACCTGGGAGCATAAACTAATGGTGAGGACTGATCTGTGTGAGCATGGCTAGTCATTAGTGTGAATCACAGGAAAACAGAATGACTGTTTATAGGCAGGCAGAAAAATACCCAGTAATGGTTGGGATGGTATACCAGAGATAGTGATACTTATTTCAAGATAATACTGAGCTCCACGGAATATCATCGTTGAGCCCATTGACGTTGGTGCCCAAACGATACACCCAACGTTGCTCCTTTTCAAAAAGTCTACTGGTAATGTTGGTTGTACCCTTCACTTCTTCGATTACCGTCCACCTCATGTCATTCGTAGTATGGTTACTGTCCAAAAAGTGGCGGCTCAATTTAGTGGTTAGTTTTTTGCATCGGACATTGCTCCGATGCTCGCAGATGCGTTGTTTTATTCTGCGCGTTGTCATGCCAACATACCACCCCCTTTTCTGTATCGAACATACCGTAGCTGGCATGGACACGTGATCAAATACACCACATTCATGGTGTTACAGTTAGTATGTTCCCTTTGGGTCCATACTTTGCCTGCTTCAAGTGAAAGAGTTTTAGTTGCCTCTGTCAGGTGGCAGACACTACAATTGGAGCACGGGAAATGCCCCACAACTTTGGGCATACCCCAAGCGCTGGTGACTGTCGGTGTGGGTTCAGAGACTTTTTCTTTAGGACGGGTGTGCACCAGAGCGTCTTTTAGACTACGACCTTTTTTAAAAGAGAAAAGAGGTTTCTCCCAATTCTCCCTGTAAGAGGTCAGAATATTCCAATGTTTATTGATGGATTTTTTCATCATGTTAGACAAACTGCTGTATGTTGTCACACACGTGAGGGGTATTGTTCTCTGGTTGATGACTTTCTCCTCTAGTAGTGCCTCTCTTGGTTGGTTCCTCGCTCTCTTGAAACCTTTGCTCAGGATAGGTGCCGGATATCCTCTGTCTTTCAATTTCCCAGTGAGGCTTAGGGACTGTTCTTTGAAGTCCGAAAGGGAGGTGCAATTGCGCCTAAGTCTCAAAAATTGCCCATAGGGGAGGTTTTCCTTCAAAGGGCGCGGATGAAAGCTACTGAACTCTAGGAGGTTGTTTTTTGCAGTAGGCTTATGATGTGTCTTAGTCCTAAGGCCAGTTCCTTGCACCGAGATCTCAACATCAAGGAAGACAATCTCAGATCTACTCTTGGTGTTTGTAAACCGCAGATTCCGGTCTAGAGTGTTAATCCAGTTAAGGAATAGATCGAGATTGGTGTCATTCCCAGTCCATAGTAACAAGATGTCATCTATGTAGCGCTTCCACAGGAGCATTGAAGATGAAAAAGATTGGGAGGTGGGTAGGATGTATTTAGCTTCAAAATCTGCCACATACAAACCCGCCACGCTTGGAGCAAAAATGCTGCCCATGCTGGTACCTGAGCATTGAAGATAAAGCTTGTCTTTAAAGGAGAAGTAATTTTCTTTAAGGGCAATTGTTGCACACTCAATGATGAAGGCTTTAGGTGTTTGATAATCCCATTCGGTGGAGTCTAGTGATTCTCCCAGGACTCTGATCGTATCGTCCTGGGGGATACTAGTGTACAAACTTTCAACGTCCAGGGTAACGAGAGTGACTGAATTTTCAGGGAAGGTTACATCTGATAGTAGGCGTAGGAGACTTTTGGTATCCTTCAGGTAAGTTGGAGTGGACTGCACCAAAGGTTTCAGGAAGTAGTCACAGAACTCGGATAGGGGCTCAAGGAGGGAACCAATACCCGAGACAATGGGGCGACCTGGTGGAGGAAGTCTGTTTTTGTGCATTTTTGGTAATGTGTAAAAATATGGAATTACATGTTTGGAATTCCTTAGAAATGCCGCCTCTATTATAAGACACTCACTAACACATACGAATATCTACTACCTGGAGATATAACACAATGCACATAATACATTACAAACTAAACAGATAAGTAGCACAAATACACAATGATCTCCAGGGGGAGACCAAACCATATACTAAAATAGTGGAATCTGCAAAGGACCCAAGGAACCACCCAAGGTGTGTATCAAGGAACACCACGGAGGTTGTGTTCAGAGTGGGAAAACAACTGCGTGCTCAATGGAAGTCTATGGGTATGTCGTGATTGCAGTTTTAAAGAATAAGGATCCTTCCCCGCGAACCCTGAAGAAACCCACCGGCCGAAGGCACAGGAGTCGTAAGAAGACCTTGAGCAGCTCACCAATGAAGATGACCTATGGTGCAGAGGAAGCAATGAGGGTGAAGATCTTGGCTGCAGGAGTGTTCTTGAGGCTGGAGGTTCTTGGAGCCCCAAGATCTCTGGAGGAGAGAGCCAACAAGCCTTGGCAATGGCAAGTCAACGCAGTGCACAGGGGTTTTATTCCAGGGGTTCCGACGTGGGATACTGGCTTCAAACTAGGTATTAAGACAGTGCAGGCCTTTAGAGAGTGGCAGAACCACCACCTGTGTTGCGGAGCCTGTCCGAGTCCCTGGGAGCTCGGGATCAGCAGACCGGACAGTGGTGCCTACAGATGCATGAGAGTGACTCCTTCACCACAAGGGAGAGTTCATCAGGTGTCTTGGATGGCCACAGGCCTGGGGAAGAACCTGTATGGAGCACGGACACAGACGTTGCAGAAGACAAACAAGACGACAAGACCAGGAGCATAAGTAATTTTTCCTGGTGCAGTCTCCGCTCCCAAAGAGAAGTCCAACAAAGTCCAGAGTATCCAGATGGTCAAAGTTGAAGTGGTAAATGATCTGAGTCTTGTCCCAAGATGAATATAAGGACCCACCCACACTTAAGTCCTTAAGTACCCTTGGGAAAGGGTTGGGGCAACTCAGGGGTCCCTCTCAAAGGAGGGGCTGGACATTAGGGAGGATACTTTCATGTCCTATGTCAAGTTTCATGCGTGAGTGTATGGCTTCCTGAACTAGTTTGACTGGAGTATGCAAGGAAGGCACCAAATGTGCCCTTCAAGCAGTCTCATTGGCACTGGCAAGTGTCCCCACCCTTCCCCAATACACTACCCCCTGTCTGAGAGGTGGTCACAACTCCCTGTCACAGGATATCTATTGTCATGTCTTCCCCTGCTCCAGCTTACCTCAGCAGCAGAAGGGCAGAAACATGGCTCTGGTCTGCAGCATCCCTAGCTTGCTGTCCAGTTCTGGAAGACTGGTACCGGGAGCACTGAGGTCCTCCCAGAGGAGCTTTACAGTGCATGGAATCATGCCATTGGGGGGTATGATTCCAGCATGTTTAATACCAAACATGACAGGTTCCGTTAAAGAAAGTTTAGAGATGGCCATCGCGTAATGACACATGGCCACTCTATATATCGTAATGACTGATGCACTTACAACCCAGGAGAATGGACTTCTAAGGTTTTAAGGGTGCCCCGCTCATGCAAGGGCAACCTCCCACTTAAGATCTAGCACTCAGCCTTCAGGATTGAAAGGTTTGTCTTCAGGGTTGACTTATAGGTTTTAAGTGTAGTGACCTCAGATATAGGGAAACCTACATCTGTCGTAAGTGGTGCTAGCACCAGCGTACGCAGACTACAATGGCAGGCCTGAAGTCACAATTTGAGTAGTCTCTCATAGGTGGTATAGTACATGCTTCAATCTACGGGAGACCTCTGTTGTACCTATGCCCTGGGTATCTTAGTACCCTATACTAGGGAGTTACCAGGGTACACCAGTAGCCAATCTGGAGTGTACCAGAGTACTCATCTGGTCCAATGTAGGGAGGAAGCACAGAGAATGGGGGTCCTGGTTAGCAGGATCACATGTCAGACTAGTCAGAAAACATAATGACATCAGCAAAATGTAGGTGTGACCATGAAAGCAGATCTTATTTTCCTACACATATCCTTCGGGTGTGTCTGGAATCAGTCTGAACACTAATTCCTTAGTTTATATTACCTAAACACACAGATCCTATATAGATATACAGGAACTACACAACAGTGGACTGTTATTGGGACCTTGGGGAGGCCAGTAGACTGGACCCCTCCCCAGATACCGACCTGCTCTCTCAGCCAACAGTGGCTACGGAGGAGGGGGCAGCCTATGCCATGGTGGTAAAGAGGTCCTTGGACTGGAGCTTCCCTCAGTGCGAGTCAGGACTAATCTCCTGACGAAGGTGCTTCAACCGGGAGCTTAACTTCCGAACCCCTTTTGCTCTTTAATGAAGCACTTACAGATGTCATTCTAGGCATGTGGTCCAAGCCTAGCACATGTGCTCCTGTGAATAGGACGACTGCACACCACCATCACCTAGCTCCGGGTGACCCTAAGTTCCTCAGCCAACACCCCACCCCAGAACATTTGGTGGTGCAGGCCTATATGTCCCAGTGCACCTTACCTTCTGCCATTCTGGATAGGGAATCCAGGAGGCTGCATTCATTTGGAAATAAATTGTTTTCCTCTCCAGCATGACATTGTGGTATTTGAATACCTCATGCTTATTGGGTAATTTCTCCCATTCCCCTTGGAGACAGTTGCACAAGTGTAGCTGCTGGTCTGGAGGAGGCCCAGGCTGTGCTCTCCCAAGCTGTCAAAGATGGCAGAGATGCAGTAACATTCACCATACGGGGTGGCTTAGATACGACGGATGCGCTGGGCAGATCAATTTCAACGACAGTGGCATTGAGGCACCAGGCCTTGCTTCAAACAACTGGCTTCACAGGGGATGTCCAGGCTAATCTGATGGAAATTACCTTTATGGAACCCGTCTTTTTGGGGAAAAGGCAGACTCGGCCCAGTCAGGTTCAAGGACTCTCAAGCTACAGCCAGATCCTTGGGCATCCCCTCTGCTCCTCGGGCCAGTCTTCCTTTTGCCCCTTTTGTGCCAACGGAAGGGGTTTCCAGCCTCGTCAGCCCTATCCCAGCAATCTTCCTGCAAAGACTGCCCAAAGTGTGCGAGGACATGGACTTGGTGCGATCCGGTGCATGAATGGAGACCAGAAGTCGTCGGCTACACTGCCCCCAGCAGCCACAGCCTCCAAACACTCATAAGGCTGACTCTGCAGGACTACACTACTCCAGTTGGTGGGAGAATTCATCATCATGTCCTCCAATGGAGATCTATAATATTGAACAAGTGGGTCTTGCAGATCGTCCAGAAGGGCTATTCTCTGACTTTTCTTTCATTTCCTCCTCTCTTTCTACCAAATCAGGAATGGCTGACACAGGATCATTTAAAGTTGTTGCAAGAGGTAGTCTCTCTTTGCCAAAGGAGCTATAGATAGGGTCCCGGTTTTAGAAGTAGGCAGTGGTTGTTATTCCCGCAACTTTCTGATTCCAAAGAAGAACAAGAGGCTAGAGCACATTTTAGATCTTTGGACTGTCAATCGCTTTCTCAAGAATGAGAAATTGAAGATGCTTACTCTGGCTCAGATATTGTCTGCCCTAGACCAAAGAGACTGGATGGTAGCGTTGGACCTACAAGGTGCATAATTTCACGTCCCCATCTTGCCGGGCCACAGGTGTTACCTGCGGTTGCGTTCATTCAAAAACATTGGAGACAGGGGTTGATCGAATCACAGATATCAATGGCCTGCCAGTATGTAGTATTAGCAGCGGGAACCTTTAAAGCAGTCACCTGCCTTTATAGTCATATGACCCAAGAGGCACTGACTCCATTAACAATATCACAACTAAAATGGGAGGAGGACCTAGGTGATGAGATTCCGGAGGAAACATGGGCAGAGCTAGTTGAACGAGCATGGAAATGTACTAGAAATGCCCACTTTCAACTGGTGCATTTTTATATCCTGAATGACAACAACGAAAAGTCCCACTTAATTTCTGCTGTTTAGCAGTGACTCGATGTATGAGTCAGGAGACCTTCTGTCTCGAAGTACCTAATAGTTATCACGGGAATTTTCAATCTATACCAAAGGTAGTATATAACAATAATAGTGCACACATATATGCATTTCGTGAGGGGAGTTCTATGTAACGCACATATGACCAGATATACGTTTTTTTAAAAAGGTTGTACTGTTTTTATTTGTTAAAAATTTTTAGAAAAATAACACGATACACAGTAATACACAATCAATAAAATACATTTTAAAATTTCATAATAACAACATAGAAAAACCAAAAAAAGTCGACGCGGCGTTTCGGTGCTTGTATGTAGATAGGACACCTTCTTCAGGACGGTTAATCTATAGGAAAAATATATTTGCGCATATTTAGTACATAGACTCCTCTTGAACCTCACAAGTATACAAACTACATCAATCCTTAAATGCAGTGCAACTGGTACTTTTTCTACTAAATCTACACAGTAATATTCATTTTGCTATATCCTAACAGAGACTCCATTTATGTATTCTCTAGGATGAAATCGAATCCACATTCTGATTTTTATCTTTTTTTGTGGTTTGTGAATATCCTTGCCCATCCACCTCTTTTTCAATTAACAGTGCATGGAAAAAGGAAAGGCTGTTGACATACCTTATTAGCAAACTAAAGTTGTTCCAATCAGAGATCCCTCCATTTGGTTTCAAGGGGAGTGCTCTTATGGCTTCCAATGTATATGAATAAAATATGGCACCTGGATTGGGACAATACGTATACTTAACGGTCTATGTCACAGCCTCCAGGGGGATGGTGCTATTTAGTTTACAGTCATTCTCAATCATACCTGTTGTTAAAAATCAGGGCTTAACATGAAGCTGTATCGGGGATGGCCACCGTTTCCTTTTCTTATTAGTTGACAAGTTGCCCAGTTGGCGTACCTGAACAGAAATACGCGCCTTTGTTTAAGAAAACTCTAATATGAATTGTCTTCGTGAATATCAAAAACATATTAATCTCATAAACTTTCTTAATAGAGATTTTTACCTCAGTTGTCACCGTTTTTTAGGCATGGGGACTTCTATCGTCAGAGGCTCTGCAGAAAGTATTATCCCTTTTACTTATTCGTCGTTGAGTTTCTTTTATAAAAAGCAGTAATCTGTCCAGAGGGAAATGGAAACATTCTGGTTAGCCCTACCTCTGTATTTTGTTGTCCTTCTATCCTTTTAACCTGGCATGATAATAACAGATTTTACTAAATTATATTCCTTGCTATCTTCGTTGGGACTGCACACTGATATTTAAACTTGTGTAGTCCCGACGCTCAGTTTTCTAAATGATTCTTTGTACATCCTGTCTCCGTTTCGACTTGATTATATATGTTAACCAATCCAACTAAACGGGCATTTACTCTGACCGAGCTAGTATTTACAATTTATTCACTCTGCTCGTATTGGTCGGGTTATTCCACTAAATGCAGCAATCAATGTTAGGCGCAATTGAGTACTTAAACACCATCATTGATTGTGTTAGCCGGCTCAGTGATCTTTAAAGATGGTCAATGGATATTTTAGCAGCCTTAGTTATATTTGAAGACGATACCTAATTTTCTATTAAAAAGATTTCTTTGAAAAAATGGTAGCAGCGTTATTCTGCCCATAGCTTTTATCCCTATTTTCTAAGCAGGTGGAAACTAACTGCTTATCCTTGAGGATCAAAGGTTTTTAGCCCCGCTTACCTTCTGCATGAATATCGGCCTCCCTGCCTCCTCCGTTGTACAGCTTCCGGGTCCCGATAGGTACCTTTCTCCTTCCTCCCGCTATTTATGTTGGTTGTCAGGGAGTTCAGAGGTCACGCAAATAAATATTGCGCGAATTCACCGTTACCCCCCGGTAATATCTTAATCAATTTACGGTGGGGGATTCTTTCATTGTCGTGTAAAAGTTACACGAATTCTACAAGTGTTTCCCGAAGAAAACATTTCCGATCGTTTTGACCCCATATTATTTAGGTATGGCGTGTCTACCAGATTCTTAGTTAGGATTTCGGCCATTTTGAAGTGGCAAGTATTCTACCTAGTTATCAGCTAAGTCCTTGGTATTTCAACCTTGAAAGCACACACAATATTAATTTAGTATCAGTAAAGATTTATGCTAATTTTTTATAAACATCTTCCGTTATTTAAAAAATAAAAGCAGTTTTTTGGTTATTCTGCGTACTCGATCGAATGAATTGCGCAATGATGTAAACGCTGACTGCGGTTTTACAAATCCCACACTCAGGAGAGATAGCGTTTCATTTTATTAAATTAGATTTACCTAACTTTCTGGCAAAATGCTCAGTCTGGGTAGGGTCCTCCGAGTAACCCCTTTAATTTTGTCAAAAATGGAGCGGCCATCTTGGAGCGGAGGTGTACTATTGGCCCTTAGGGGTCTTTTACCAATAATCAACGAGAATTGTTGATTAAACTGGTTTTGTATTCATAAGTCTTTTGACTATTATCATCTAAGGGAGATATTTGTTTAATCCCGACAGCTAAGTGGTTATCGTGATGCCAGAATATCAAACAGGTTCACGTATATGATGTCAGGCACTGCTCAGTATATTACAAGGAGGCAATGATGGGGTTAGGCCATCATAGTATTCTTTCCCAGTCCTCCTTAGTGTTTAATCCTTTGCGTACAGTGTTCAATTTTGACATAAAGAACTGTTCTCTCCTTTTTCTCTTGAGGGTCAGGTCCCCTCCTCGTATGGTGCTTCTGGTAGTCTCCAGTATGCACCATTGGAGGTCTTCCACTTTATGCTTTAAGATGTTCCAGTGGTCTACCAATGGTGCTGATTTTTTGGAGGTCCTAATTGCTGACCTATGTTCATTAATACGTATCCTAATTTCCCTGGATGTTTCGCCTACGTAGGCCAGATTACAGGGACACTTGATTAGGTAAATTACATTTTTCGTTCTGCAGTTATGGAAATCGCCTATTTTATGGTTAGAACCATTTACTGATATTGTAGACCCTTTAATTATGTGTTCGCAGATGCCACAGTTCCCACATGGAAATGTTCCCGTAGGCAGCGGAGTGTTGGCAATACTTTCTTGTTTTGGAGCAGGAGTTTCTCTGTGTGTTTTGACTAGACTGTTCCTTATTGTTTTGTTTCTTCTGTAGGAGAACATTGGTTTTGGTAGGGTGATGTTATTCTTATTGGTCACTAAGTGGGACTCAAACCAAAATCCAAATGGACCCCACAGACTAACATGGTAAAGAAAGACATTGAAGTCTTCGAACGCTGTGTGGAAAAGGGAATTGAGGACCTCCTAAATAAAAAAACATGGGTAGATTACAATTTAACACTAGCAGAGAAGAATTCCCTAAAATCTCTAGAACAAGACTTATCAATTACAATAAAACCCGCAGATAAAGGGGGCAGTATCGTGATCATGGACACGACGGACTATAATAACCGAATGCTTAGCCTTCTTAATAATGAACTACATTATTGTCGTTCGAGTAGGGAGGAATGGAATAGTCTCGCTAACTCCATTAATAACTTGTTGCTACTAGCAAAAGAGGATGGGGTTATATGCCAGGAGGAATATCAATTTTTAAGAAATGAACATCCCACTATACCAGCCCTTTATGGGCTTCCAAAGGTCCATAAAATTATGTATGACCCTCCAATGAGACCCATCGTCTCTAGTATAGACTCCTTAACAGAGCCCCTTAGTAAATATGTGGATATTTTTCTACAGCCCTTGGTCAAGGCGCAACAATCCTATATCAAAGATACAACTACTATGATAGAGAAGGTGGAAGGATTAGCCTTTGATCCAGATAACCAACTATTAGTGACCTTGGACATAGAGGCACTGTATACCAATATACCCCAAATGGACACTATAAAGATGATGGAAGAACTTTTGAGGGAGGAACAATTTGACCTATCAACACATGCAACATTTATTGTGGACTGCATTACGATCATTTTAAAAAAGAATATTTTTCTTTTCAACAAAATGTTTTTTAAACAAATCAAGGGGACCAGCATGGGGGCCACCTGTGCCCCAAGTCTGGCCTGCTTATATGTAGCCAACTTCGAAAAGAAACATATTTTTAATAGCATGGCACCTTTTTATGAGAACATTTCGCATTGGGCGAGGTATATAGACGACGTCTTTTTTATTTGGATTGGAAATAGAGAAACCCTTGTTGAGTTTATCGAGTGGCTTAATTTAGGTGACCATAATCTAAATTTCACATATCACATTAACCAACATGAATGTGAATTTCTGGATATTTCCATCAAACATCGAGAAGGTTCACTGATAGTAGAATTATACACGAAGCCATCCGATAGAAACACGATGTTGCATTTTAATAGTTATCACCCGGGCTGCCAGAAGAATAATATCCCCTATGGACAGTTTCTCCGATTGAGGAGGAACTGTACCAGGAATGTGGACTACGATGAACATGCTGAGATCTTAACTCAGAAATTCCTTGACAGGGGATATCCGAAAAGACTTATAAGACACTCGTATAAAAGAGCGAAATACTTCAATAGAGAAAGTTTTTTTGAAAAAAATGATGAACTTGAAAGCAAAACATTATCCTTGACCTTTGTCACTAATCATAGCAACCTTAGTAATAAAATAAAAAATATAATCAACCGCAACTGGCACTTAGTGACCAATAAGAATAACATCACCCTACCAAAACCAATGTTCTCCTACAGAAGAAACAAAACAATAAGGAACAGTCTAGTCAAAACACACAGAGAAACTCCTGCTCCAAAACAACAAAGTATTGCCAACACTCCGCTGCCTACGGGAACATTTCCATGTGGGAACTGTGGCATCTGCGAACACATAATTAAAGGGTCTACAATATCAGTAAATGGTTCTAACCATAAAATAGGCGATTTCCATAACTGCAGAACGAAAAATGTAATTTACCTAATCAAGTGTCCCTGTAATCTGGCCTACGTAGGCGAAACATCCAGGGAAATTAGGATACGTATTAATGAACATAGGTCAGCAATTAGGACCTCCAAAAAATCAGCACCATTGGTAGACCACTGGAACATCTTAAAGCATAAAGTGGAAGACCTCCAATGGTGCATACTGGAGACTACCAGAAGCACCATACGAGGAGGGGACCTGACCCTCAAGAGAAAAAGAAGAGAACAGTTCTTTATGTCAAAATTGAACACTGTACGCAAAGGATTAAACACTAAGGAGGACTGGGAAAGAATACTATGATGGCCTAACCCCATCATTGCCTCCTTGTAATATACTGAGCAGTGCCTGACATCATATACGTGAACCTGTTTGATATTCAGGCATCACGATAACCACTTAGCTGTCGGGATTAAACAAATATCTCCCTTAGATGATAATAGTCAAAAGACTTATGAATACAAAACCAGTTTAATCAACAATTCTCGTTGATTATTGGTAAAAGACCCCTAAGGGCCAATAGTACACCTCCGCTCCAAGATGGCCGCTCCATTTTTGACAAAATTAAAGGGGTTACTCGGAGGACCCTACCCAGACTGAGCATTTTGCCAGAAAGTTAGGTAAATCTAATTTAATAAAATGAAACGCTATCTCTCCTGAGTGTGGGATTTGTAAAACCGCAGTCAGCGTTTACATCATTGCGCAATTTATTCGATCGAGTACGCAGAATAACCAAAAAACTGCTTTTATTTTTTAAATAACGGAAGATGTTTATAAAAAATTAGCATAAATCTTTACTGATACTAAATTAATATTGTGTGTGCTTTCAAGGTTGAAATACCAAGGACTTAGCTGATAACTAGGTAGAATACTTGCCACTTCAAAATGGCCGAAATCCTAACTAAGAATCTGGTAGACACGCCATACCTAAATAATATGGGGTCAAAACGATCGGAAATGTTTTCTTCGGGAAACACTTGTAGAATTCGTGTAACTTTTACACGACAATGAAAGAATCCCCCACCGTAAATTGATTAAGATATTACCGGGGGGTAACGGTGAATTCGCGCAATATTTATTTGCGTGACCTCTGAACTCCCTGACAACCAACATAAATAGCGGGAGGAAGGAGAAAGGTACCTATCGGGACCCGTAAGCTGTACAACGGAGGAGGCAGGGAGGCCGATATTCGTGCAGAAGGTAAGCGGGGCTAAAAACCTTTGATCCTCAAGGATAAGCAGTTAGTTTCCACCTGCTTAGAAAATAGGGATAAAAGCTATGGGCAGAATAAAGCTGCTACCATTTTTTCAAAGAAATCTTTTTAATAGAAAATTAGGTATCGTCTTCAAAAATAACTAAGGCTGCTAAAATATCCATTGACCATCTTTAAAGATCACTGAGCCGGCTAATACAATCAATGATGGTGTTTAAGTACTCAATTGCGCCTAACATTGATTGCTGCATTTAGTGGAATAACCCGACCAATACGAGCAGAGTGAATAAATTGTAAATACTAGCTCGGTCAGAGTAAATGCCCGTTTAGTTGGATTGGTTAACATATATAATCAAGTCGAAACGGAGACAGGATGTACAAAGAATCATTTAGAAAACTGAACGTCGGGACTACACAAGTTTAAATATCAGTGTGCAGTCCCAACGAAGATAGCAAGGAATATAATTTAGTAAAATCTGTTACTATCATGCCAGGTTAAAAGGATAGAAGGACAACAAAATACAGAGGTAGGGCTAACCAGAATGTTTCCATTTCCCTCTGGACAGATTACTGCTTTTTATAAAAGAAACTCAACGACGAATAAGTAAAAGGGATAATACTTTCTGCAGAGCCTCTGACGATAGAAGTCCCCATGCCTAAAAAACGGTGACAACTGAGGTAAAAATCTCTATTAAGAAAGTTTATGAGATTAATATGTTTTTGATATTCACGAAGAAAATTCATATTAGAGTTTTCTTAAACAAAGGCGCGTATTTCTGTTCAGGTACGCCAACTGGGCAACTTGTCAACTAATAAGAAAAGGAAACGGTGGCCATCCCCGATACAGCTTCATGTTAAGCCCTGATTTTTAACAACAGGTATGATTGAGAATGACTGTAAACTAAATAGCACCATCCCCCTGGAGCCTGTGACATAGACCGTTAAGTATACGTATTGTCCCAATCCAGGTGCCATATTTTATTCATATACATTGGAAGCCATAAGAGCACTCCCCTTGAAACCAAATGGAGGGATCTCTGATTGGAACAACTTTAGTTTGCTAATAAGGTATGTCAACAGCCTTTCCTTTTTCCATGCACTGTTAATTGAAAAAGAGGTGGATGGGCAAGGATATTCACAAACCACAAAAAAAGATAAAAATCAGAATGTGGATTCGATTTCATCCTAGAGAATACATAAATGGAGTCTCTGTTAGGATATAGCAAAATGAATATTACTGTGTAGATTTAGTAGAAAATGTACCAGTTGCACTGCATTTAAGGATTGATGTAGTTTGTATACTTGTGAGGTTCAAGAGGAGTCTATGTACTAAATATGCGCAAATATATTTTTCCTATAGATTAACCGTCCTGAAGAAGGTGTCATATCTACATACAAGCACCGAAACGCCGCGTCGACTTTTTTTGGTTTTTCTATGTTGTTATTATGAAATTTTAAAATGTATTTTATTGATTGTGTATTACTGTGTATCGTGTTATTTTTCTAAAAATTTTTAACAAATAAAAACAGTACAACCTTTTTAAAAAAACGTATATCTGGTCATATGTGCGTTACATAGAACTCCCCTCACGAAATGCATATATGTGTGCACTATTATTGTTATATACTACCTTTGGTATAGATTGAAAATTCCCGTGATAACTATTAGGTACTTCGAGACAGAAGGTCTCCTGACTCATACATCGAGTCACTGCTAAACAGCAGAAATTAGGTGGGACTTTTCGTTGTTGTCATTCTGTAAAACCCCGTCCCAGATAGGATTAAGGGGGAACTCCCTGTTTTGTTTTTGGCATTTTTATATCCTACACAAGGCTTACCTTACCCCAACCAAAACCAATAAATATGTTGATACTAATTTGGCAGTATTCCCGCATTGTAACACGGAGGAAGCGCATTTTTGTCACATGATGTGGGACCGCTTCCAGCTGGAGAATTATTGGGAAGAGGTAGTTACACTACTGAATGAAATCCCTGATAGAGGTGTAGAACCCAATATAGGCCCCTGTCTGCTGCACTGGCTACCCCGAAACATTTAAGAATAAGGTCACTAGTAAGTATTTGGACTTGGGCCTTCTCCTGGCTAAAAGAGGCATTACAGCCCATTGGAAATTAAAGAAAGGACCCAAGTGTTCAGAGATGGAAGTCTGATTTCCTGAAATGGGCGGAATGTGAAGGAACCGTTAGATTACAGCTAGCTAAACGAGCAAATAGTGAGAAAGCTCTGGTGGAAGTGAGGGCTTGGGAAACCTTAGTAGTTTTGATGAAAATCCCAGACACTGATCTGGATGAGGACTCTGTGGCTGTTGTCCCTGCTGTTTCGACCTGACTAATGTCTACTCTGAAGCCTGATGCATATGCCCTCTGCACTCATGAATTCCTCTGCTTCTGTCACGGAGGGAATTCCCTGATGCTCTATATGGTTTACTTATATTGCACTTACCTGTAATAAATCTAGATGTTGATATAAATATTGTTATGTGTGATGCGCCGGGGAGAGGGGAGGGATAAGAAGCTGGGTGGGAGATTTGCTTAGTATTATCAAATGTGTGGCAGGGATGTTTACTACATTATACCATTGTAATGAAAAGTGGAACACAGTATATGTCTGTTATGGCTATGCCACTTGTTACTAGGCCCGGCCATGCCAAACTTTCATTACATGAGCACCTGCTTGCCTATATATTCTGACAAGGATTGTATCGTTATGTTTTAGAAATTATTAAAAATGTTGTTAAAAAAAGGTGTTACCTGCGGTTGAAGGTAGGCCGCGAGCACTTTCAGTTTACTGTGCTTCCCGTCAACCTTACCAGGGCCTCTTGGATGGTCACCAAGGTGATGGCAGTGGTCGCAGCTCATCTGCGCAGGTTAGGGGTGTCAGTCTTCCCCTACCTCGACGACTTGCTGTTTAAGGCAACTTCGCCCCAGGCAGTCATCGCCCACCTTTAGACTACGGCAAACCTCCTGCATTCACTGGGGTTCTCTACAAATGTGCCGAAGTCATGCCTGACTCTTTCTCAGACGTTCCTTTCATTGAGGCAGTTCTGGACACAGTGCAGTTTCGTGCCTATCCTCCAGAGCAGTGAGTTCAGAATATTATGGCTATGATTCCGATGTTTCGGCCTCTATCCTGGATTTTGGTGAGAATGACCCAGAGGCTGTTGGGCCTCATAGCCTCCTGAATCCTGTTGGTGAAGCGTGCAGGCTCTGCAGTGGGACCTGAAGTTTTAATGGGCACAGCATCAGATAAATCTCACTGACATGGACCAGATGTTGGTAGGAACTGTGAGAGATCTGCAGTGGTGGTTCATGAACTGTGATTGGGTCAATGGCAGAACCCCCTCCTTTCCTCAACCAGAGCTCACAGTCATGACAGCTGTGTCACTCCAGGGATGGGCGGCTTTCTGGGAGAGGTGATCAGGGCACACTGGTCTCCGTCTGAGTCGGTGTGCACATAAATTTGTTGGAGCTTAGAGTGATTCGATTGGCATTGAAAACATTTCTTCCCTCTGTCAAGGGAAGCTAGTGCAGGTGTTTCCGGACAACAACACCGCCATGTGGTGCTGCAACAAGCAAGGCGGGGTGGAGTCGTGGGCCTTTTGTCGAGAGGCCCTGCGTCTCTGGACATGGCTGAAACAGCAGGGTATGACCTTGGTGGTTCAATACTTGGCAGGTTCTTTGAATGCCAGGGCGGATGGTCTCAGCCATTGATGCCTAGCAGATCACAAATGGCGTCTCTAGTTTGAGGTTGGCCAAGGTCCCTTTCAGAAGTGGGGAGAATCTTCGTTAGATTTGGTCGCCTCCGAGGAGAACGCGCAGTATCAGCAGTACTGCGCTCTGGAGTTTCCAAGGTGGCTATTGCTCGGCCACGCCTTTCATAACAAGTGGAGCTCAGGGCTGCTGTACGCCTTCATCCCATACCACTGCTGCCCAAGGTTCTGAAGAAGATCAGGAGAGACCAGGCCTAGGTCATCCTTGTGACTCCGGACTAGGCAAGGAGAGTCTAGTGTCCAGAGCTTCTGAGAACGAGCATCAATCCTCCGATCACGCTGCCCCTTCGGGTCGATCTTCTGTAGCAGCAGCAGGGGAGGGTTTTCCACCTGAACCTGTTAACTCTGCACTACCATGCATGGATATTGAGCAGTGACAGTTGATAGCTTTTGACCTTCCTCCTGAATTCTGTAATGTTATTCTGGCAGCCAGGCGGCCCTCCAATAAGACGGTATATGCCTGCAGTTGGCAAAAATGTACATTCATTTTTACAGAAAGCTCTGTTGACCCTCTCTCTGTTTCTATTCCTACTGTGGTTTTGTTCATTCTAACCCTTGCCCAACAGGGCTCTGCTTTGGGAACTCTCAAGGGTTACCTTTCTGCTCTGTCTGTTTTTTTACTGCTGCCAGACCAACCCTCTCTCTTCAAAGCTCCCATTGTACATAGATTTCTGAAAGGTCTGGCTCACCTGTTTACACCTGCGCCCATTGATATGCTGCAGTGGGACCATAATTTTGTCCTCACTTATCTGATGTGCACTCCCTTTGAGCCTTTACACAATTTTCCCTCCGGCAGTTGACCATCAAAACAGCCTCCTTTGTGGCGATTACATCGGCCCGGGGGTGGGTGAACTGCAGGTAATATCTAGCTTGCCTCCTTATCTATGTCCTTTACGGACAAAGTTGTTCTTCGCACCCGGGCATCCTTTTTAGGTCGAGGCCTGAGCCAGCACACCAGCGCTGCTCTGGGGTTGATCTATGGTAGTTTACTATGTGAGGGAAGCCTCACCCACTCCCCTACCCAACTTTTTCATTGGCTTGTGTCTTTGTCCTTCCTAAATGTAGCCTTCTGATTGGTTTATAGACTGTTAGTCCCTCCTTTTCACAGCCATGTCGTAGTTTGTATCCTTCCATGACTACTGGCCCCTTTGCTTCGTGTTGAATGCCCACTATTTTTTTCCCATGTCCCCCCTCCTACTATCCGTTCCTTCTCTCCTGCCCCCCCTCCTGCTGTTCGTGCTTTTCTGCCCACACACACTCCCGTTTGCAGTGCAATAGGTCTTGCGTAAATGCGAGTCCTAGGGCATTGCAAATGCTTGTCTTTCCCCGGTACAGCTCTTGTTCCCTCTTTCTCCTTCACTTCCAATGATTTATCCACAATCCTTTTTCCCTGCGTACCACCCCTGCCGTCCACTTTCCCTTTCCATGCGCACTCCTCCTAGTCCCCTTTGTGTGTACATGGTGCCGGGCTGGGTGTAGATGCTGCCTGTGCTGGTGTCATGTGTGCGGTGTACAGTATTGTGGCCGCAGGATGGAGGTCGCTCTGTTCATGTTCTCGCTCATTGATTACGGCGGACTCTTCTTCCTCTCCATTTACTTTGGATCCTTTGCAGAGCGGTGGAGATTGCCCTACGCCCCAGTGAGAGGTCAGAACTCAGAAAGTGATAATACATTGAGTTTGGGAAATTGCGTGCGGGAAAGAAGTGTCTGCAATGCATATAGGAGAGGGAGATTGGGTCTGTTTTAGGGAAACGGAGAAGGCTGCCATAGAGGTTAGAGATGTTCTCTTATGGATAGAATTTGACCGCTGTAATGGAGAAGAGTGGGTTCTTATCTTGCAGGAGGTGATGATGGTAGGCTGGATGGAGAGACCGGCACGCAGAGTACAAGACTTAGCATAAGGAGGGAGGAAGGGGAGAAGAGAGGCTTGCCTCTTTTTTACGTGATGCCTTCATCAAGAAGAGGGAAAGCATGCCATGAGGATAATGGATTTACTTTTATGGAAGAGTATCACAAAGTTAGTGGAAACTGTAGGGTATTGGCAATGGGGTAGGAGCTGCCATTTATTTTGTTTTTTTCTGTAGCGTGTACCAGGTCAGATGGCGTCAGAGAGCTTTTCTGTTATAGAAACACACTATAAACACGTAGACATATAGAACAACAATATAATCTAACAATATGGTTATCACAAAAACATGTATTAGGCTTGATGCATGATTCAGAAAGCTAGAGAAGTAGATCCGGGTCAAATTTAGCAGATTACCTTGGGTGGAGGTGGAGCTAGAGTAGATCTAGTTTAGCGAATAGGTAATGGAGTGTTGGGGGGAGGAAGAAGGGCAGGAGCGTAGTTCAAAAGAAAATCATGCTCCTATTGAAATACAGCATTCAGGGAGCAATTAAAAATTGAATCAAAGATCGGGAGATTCACCTCTCGGTAGAATTTGAGAGGGTAGCGCTTATTTCCTGAGTTGTCCGTGTGGCAACAGGGCTCTTGGATTGCCTTTGAAAGACTCAAACAAGGGGTTGGTCCGTATCTCTTGAGGAATGGAATTCTATATTTTGGGAGCACTCCCCACGGACGAGTGGGTGATAGGCTTTTCTTTCCTGAATCTCAATGGTTGCAGCAGGAGAAAGTTTAAACTTCATGTGGCAGAGCAGCCACCAAATGGCTTGAGTTTCTGCAGGCAAATCAAGTAATTTTTAATATGCTTCGATAGGTAGCCTGGCAAGATTGATGAGCTCTGGGGAGATGTGACCGAAATACTTTATTCTCGAAATATGTCTAGCACCACAGTATGATTTTCTCTGTGAAGAAGACTGATAGCACGTTGCATTTTTAGCAGGTAGGGCAACCACAAAGTTTGAATTGAAGCTGGGCTGTTGCTTGACATTCTCGTAAAGTTTTCTTAGCCTTTTTCTTGCGTGATCTAGTTGTGATCTGAAATAAATGGATTTTTTTTCCTTCAAGATGCTGGATTCGTCCTTTCTTACTCCGAGCATAAAAGGGATAGGTTCACGTTTGAGGGTTTTTGTTTCCATCTCCGTTCACTCAATCTAAGGTGTCTTCTTTCTTCGTTAAGGTTATAGTTTTATCAGAGGGCAGATACTCTTGCTTTTTGCCTTCTAAGATTTCTTGCGGTCAGTCCATCTAATATGTTAGACGTGGTTTCGTTGTAATAGTTAACCAGTTGTGTGGTAGTCTTTGGATCGTCAACGGGTGTAGAAAAGTCAGCCCATATCGCACCCGATGCCCAGGCCGCTGGTGCAGGGCGACTCTTCGTGTGCATCTTGAATAGCTACCAAATAAAGAGACGGGCACTGGAAGTAGGAAAACAAGAACAGGGTTTATTACTCATGAGGAGAGCCTGTCCTTTGGGACACTCGCATAGTGTCTTCGGGAGGTGCTCTAACAAGTTTCTCTGAGGCTTCGTCTTTTATACACAGGTTTGTGGCACACAGGCATCTTTATTACAATCAACACTTTGTATAGTATGGAGGTATTCCACCACGTGGCTACAGTAGGGCCCTTATCCTCCATGCAATAGGAGGGGGCTGTCATGCGGCTGAGTGTTCTGCTGATTCCATTGGATTGTGTGTGCCTGATCGAGTCTCAGGGGGTGGGGTGGCCATGATCAATAGTAGCTTCTTCCAAGAGAGACGAGTGCATAAAGTAGTGGGCAATAAACTGTATCCTCCGGCTAAGGGATGACCAGTGGTCAGGGCTGACGTTCAGGCTCAGAGGAAGAGGTCATCAAAGGAGGGGTATTCATGGAGGGACAGGAGGTGTTGGTCAGGCGCGGGGTGCGATTCTTAGGGACAGAGTCATGCGGGAGGGGTGGGCTCATGACTCGCGCATGTGGGAGAGGGGGCAGCCAGGGTGCATGGGGGAAGCTTGCAGGGTCAGGGAAGGGGCGCTGGCGATCGACTGCAAACTGAGAGACCATGGTGCCTAAAGTGGCTGTCGTGTACGTGTGTGCATGGGTCTATGCTAGTGGGACAACACAGTCAGAGTTTTAACGATATCCATTCTGTTTACACCAAGGGGTACTGTGAACATAAATGAACGCCGCTTATGTACATACACATTGCTATTTTTAACAGTCGCCGCTTTTTACATAAGCACGTTCAATTTCTACACAGTCGATGTGATAGGCAGAATACAACACATGTTAATTTTACATCTGTTGGGCTCTTTATACAAGCCTAGAAATCGGCATAATATTTAGTAGGTGTAGAATCAAGAAAAATGTTCCGACACATAAAAATCAAGTTCACATTTTCTCTCTAGTGACATCATATACAGAAAGAACGCTCTGATACCTTCCGGCTTGTCAGTACTATAGGGGATTTTTGAAAGACTAACCACATGAGTGACCGATGAAACATTTCTTAAAAGGCAATACAAAATGGTTGAGGGAGGTATTCAATTCGATACAAGTAATTTAGTCAAGGGGCGAATAGAAAGTTCTGGAAAGGGGGAGGGTCTTTGTCGCAATGTCCTTTAACAGAGTCCGTCTTCTTTTGTTGGCGCTGCTGAGCACCGGCGGTGGAGCTATAGGTCCAGCTCGGATTCGTCCTTACACGTTGCAGGGTGCGATCAGTCCTCTGCTGTTAGATCACAGTCCTGTTTCCTAACTCATTTTCTTAGGGGTGCCTTATGCTGGGCACCTGCGTGTCTTTCTTTTTCCGTGACAAAATCCCAGTCCATAGTCAAATTTTATATTAAAGAGTTTGTTGAATAATCGAGGGAGGAGAGGGCGGAGTGGGGCCAGATCTTCGAACACACCAAGGGACCAAGGGAGCAAAGGACAATGAGCAGGCAGGCCCATCAGTCGGACTCAAAAAGGGACGGGAACTTCAGGCACGAGTGGGTCAGCAAGTCGAGGGCTTCAAGGCAGCCCCTTATTCCTTCATCAGCTGAACTTGAAGGTTGTGCCTCGTCCCGCGTCTCGTTGCTCTGCGGCTCCACCTTTGGTCGTCACACGTGCTCCATGATCTGTGGCCAGGCTGTGCGTCACGTCCAGCTCCTCTCCTTTGGTGATTGTATCTTTAAATGGGTGAAAAACAAGTTTTAGAAAAACTGATCGGGAGAACAGATATACATCGCAATTCCTTCCCTATTCCTGAGTAGGTGGGGGATAGGTTCATCGGTCACAGTCAGAGGTCGTTTTTATGGAGTCTGTAGAAGGGCATTGCATATTGAATTCATAGACTTGTTTGGCGTTCATTCGTGACATACGTGGAGAGAAATTTGACCTTTATACACAGTGTATCGTATCAAACTCAAAGTCGAGTCCTTATGTAGAGACTCGCCCTTCCCTTTAGCCCAAGCATTGACAATCTTACATCCCCCTTCGGGGTCGGCTAACTCTTGTAAGTGGGGCGTTATCATCGTGAAGAAGGGGGTGGACGTAAAACATGGCTTTCCTGGGGAATGACCGTTAATCAAGGTCATCAATTACGTTTCGTGGGTAGCTGACATGAGGCTGGGGTTAATCGGGGGAAACGGGGGCGCTTTGGACAGGGAGCTGGGGTCGATCGGGAGAAGTGGGGTACTCTGGACATTCGTACTCAAGGGCAGAGGGGCGAAGTAATTTGTGCATTGGGAATTGCTTTTTTAGCGAACTGAGAAACAGAAGGCCAGTGACGTTATAGTCCCCCCATAGAAGGCCAGATTAGGGGACATCCGTCGTCTTACCTATCCTTTCCTTCATTACCAACTCGGGTTCTATTGTTTGCAGAAGGGAGAGGTAGTAATATGGCAAGTCACAATCGTTTTGGTTTTGGTCAATTTTGCCGAACACCTTTGTGTTCGTGGAGTCCAATTAGGTTCGTGCCGGTGGGGCACATCGTCCTTGCATAAGGGAGGAGGGAACAAGGGGCGCTTCTAGAGAGTGAGAGAGTGAGGGAGAGAGAGAGAGAGAGAGAGAGAGAGAGAGAGAGAGAGAGCGAGAGAGAGAGAGAGAGAGAGAGAGAGGGGGAGAGAGAAAGAGAGGGAGAGAGAGAGAGAGAGAGAGAGAGAGAGAGAGAGAGAGAGAGACCGCACTCTAAGTGGTCCATTTCAGTACACGTGTGGCATGGAGAGAGGAAGAGGGTGGAAGAGAGAGAGAGAGTGAAACGTGTACAGTAATGGACCATTCAGTGCGCGCACAACATAGAACAACAGGGGTTAAGTAATACGGAAACACAAACGGAGGGATGACGTAGATCCATACATCACGTACATACAAACTCAGACGGGGAAGACAGTACATGTATTATACACAAAAAATCCAAGACAAAACATAAAACAGTTATTGGCCAAAATTATCCCTTTTCTGTATGCTGTGCACTTTTATCATCCTAATCTCTTTTTACCCTTTTCTTATCTTTTATTCGTTGGCTGCCTCTTACTGGTGGCTTTGATTGTACACACTTACGCCTTTGGCAACTGGTCGTGAACTAACCTGGTCGGGCTAATGCTCACGGAGGTTTATTCGAGTCATTTTTAGCAAGTGCGTTTCCAGGTTGAGACAACAGTTGGTGTCAATTGGAGAGCAATGGGGCAGCTTTTAGTTATGTGCCTATGAGGATGCGGAAAAGGAGGTAGGAGGTTTTCAAATATTGGCAATATCCCTAGTCCTCTCGGCAGAGGATACTTGTGTAACCCCTACCTCGAAATATACCCTAAACTTTTCCCTATTTAGTTAAGCGTGGAGTGATTAATCATGTGTGCACGTTATTTTTGGTGGTATTATTCGGAGTGCATGGGCACCATAATCGAACGCCTTTTTCCTGTCTTCTTCGTCCGCCAGATCACCATTTTCCTTCTTTGTATTCCTAATCGATGTTCCACGGTGACCTGCAGGAAGAGGGAAAAAGAAGGGGGCGGGGGCAGCATTTAAGAATACAACAGCGCGCATAAACCCGAAAAGGCTTTTACTTGCTACATACGCGGTCTATCTCCCCGGAACGCAGTTCTTGCCAATTCGGCATTTAAGCCCAGATGAACCTTTTAGTGTGCGAGAGATGTTTATCGGAAGCCGGTGGATAGCTTAGGTCACCCAAGTGTGGTATTACAGATCGTATGCAGGGAGGCCAGATGGCACTCCTTTGGAGCGACTTAGGGGCATTTTAGTACAATCTTTCTGATACAGGTAGCATATAAAGTATAGACTGAATTCCAGGATCTTTTTAGCGGTTGCTTTAAGCTGTACAAAAGTGTGCAAAGTACATCCAACAAAAACTGTACCATTCATTTTTGCAGTATCTCTGCGCACTATACTTTTTAATCTTTAAACAGTGGTCATTTATTCGAAACTTACTAATTCACACGTGACAACTACGTTTGCTTTTTCCGAAAATCTTTAATAAGAATGTCAGTGCAAAAATATGGGCCTACAACCCCGTGTGCCGGCCACGGAGCAGGCTAGAACTGTAGATGTGGGAATACTTTATTAGAAAAACTTTTAGTGGAGTCGGTGGTCGTTTATTTCATAAAAAGTGCACCAAGTGCAATATTGAATCTTTAGTGTGAGCGAATATCATAAGCATCGAAATTTCGAACTTTCAATAATCATGATGCGCCAAATTCAACAACAAGTCATTGTCCGAATGTTCAATTAATACCCATCTGATGTCAGTTTACCGTCTGCACACATAACCAGTACCCATCCAATATCAATTCTTCGTTCGAACATATAACCCGTACCCATCTCATATCAATTCATTTCCCGAACTGACAGTACACATCCTATATCAATCCATTGTCCAAACTCATAACCAGTACACATTCTATATCAATCTATATGTTTAAAAAGCTTCATACATATCCTATGACATCAAGGCTGAGCAATCGGGGTACAATAAGGAGTGTGAGAGTTTCATTTGCATCGGCGCCATTTTGGGTGCAGTCAGGCAGAACCAGGCATAGTCTAAATGTCTATTAACTCGTGGTTGGCTCAGAGCTTCTCTTGGCAGTCCAAAAGTTCCGTTAAAGGGCAAAAGAAAGGATCGGTGGTTTGAACCATCAGTCAAAAGGGGAGGGAGGCAACAATCTTTTTCTACCGGGTCATACTGTGCTTTCGCCGGAACTGATCCGATCTGTAGTCTGCAGGATTCTAGTCATTCAACCTGACGCTGGCGACAGCATGGGAGCGCCGGCGTCCTGCGGCTACATTACCGTCGTTCCGAGGGCACTCATGGCAGTCATTCCCCATCGGGGGTATTTGCGGGAGTCGGGGACTCCCGCGGCTCCTCTAGAATCTTCAAGGTTGTGGAGAACTACGGTGGTGGAGTCAACTGGTGACCGGGCCATTCCTTCGTGCTGGGCCCGCTCTTGCCAGGTCGATCGCCATTTTGAAAGTTCGGCAACTACCGGCGATCGCGGGGTCAAAGGAGCGGACGGGCTCCACCCTGTCGGGCGAGGTGTTGCAGCATCGCCACAGTGGAAGAACCCTTTTCCGGGCGCCTGGAGCGCTGAGGGTGCAGCTGGGAAGCCTCCACCTGGGGAGGCGGGAGAGGCCTGTTCGCACCGTCTCTCCCTCCCAGTGCACCCCACGGCGTCTCGCTTGACATTTGTTATGGCCGGACCAGGCGATGAGGACGAGGGGGGGGTCGGTGGCATGTGCAAGACATCCCCCCCCAGGGTTGTCGCAGCCATTATACAAGAAAGAAGTGGCGCCTGGCGTGTTGTTGCTGCCATTACGGAAGAAAAAAGAAAGAAGTGGCGCCTGGCGTGTTGTCGCTGCCATTACGAAGGAGAAAAGGAAAAAATGTCCCGTCCGTCTTTGGGCCGGGCTTCCGGTGGATGTCGGTCGGACGCCCCTTGCTCTGGCCCCATAAACGGGTTCCTTGGCTCATCGGCTGCAGCCGTATCCCGTTGGCCCCAGCCCCCGGCCGTTGGTGGCCGGACCGGGAGAGGGAGTGGAGGGACTACCTGCAACTCTCAAGTGCCACCGCGGCCGGACTGGGAGAGAGAGGGGAGGGTCGAGGACATAGACATTCCCCCCCCTGCAACTCTCCGGCGTTGTCAAGGCAATCCCCTGGCCGGGTCCCGCTGGCCACGGCCTCTCCTCCGGCTACACCCTACGTGATGATCTCCTGGCCGACTGTTGGCAGCAGGACCCGCCCTATATGTGTTGTTTCCGGCTGGGCGTAGCCGTAAACTTGTTGCACTTTGGAAGTTTCCAGAATGGGGCGGATGTTCTGCTGACTTGTATTTTCCCCAGTTTACCGTTCTTATTTCTAACGTTTTCTTATTTCTAGGGCATTAATAAGTTTTATCATTATGTATTGTTATCGTTTCTTTGTTTGTTATTTATAAAAAAAGTTCATGTTCATCAGTGGCCTACTGATTTTCGCTTTCCTATTCTTTTCTTTCCAGGTGCTTTCATGCTAAAGTTTTCTGTTAACAGGTTACAGTGATCACTTCGCTATTATTGTATATGTCCTTTTTACTAGGGGTGCTTTCTGGTCGGGCCAGATGACCTTCCTCTAGTAAATGGTCCGGGTGAAACTGGCGTATCAACCAGTGGGGAGTAGATAGGCATGACAGATTACAACGGGGGACAAAGGTCCGCATTACCTACCCTTCACTACTTGCAAAGACTGGAGTATGGCGACTTCTGTGCTTGTTTGCAAAATAGAGAATACCTCCAAAAAGAACCAATTCCAAACAGTCAATGTTCGGTCAATCAATCAATCAATGAGGAACGAAATAGGTACGACGTGTTAAAGGTTTGTGTTACCTACCCTTCACTCTTGCAAAGGGAGAGAGAATATTCCTATTCTTCCCCGTTTGCAGGCAGAGAAGATTCCTAAGAGAACCAACTTCGAACAATTCAATGCCCGATTCAATCAATCAATCAAATGGGAGGAAAAAAATAGGCACGACGTGTTAAAGTTTTGCGTTGCCTACCCTTCACTATCTGCAAAGACTAAACAGAGTATGGCGTTTCTGTGTTTGTTTGCAAATAGAGAATCTCCCAGAAGCAATCAGTAGATAATACTAGTATTTTCAAACAATCAATCAATCAATCAATTTCGCAATTTGTCGTGTGTCACGACCTTACCCGGACCGGACCATGTGGGCAGTTCTTCGCCTTCCTTTTTCCAGCGCCCGATCATTCTCTTTCTCCATGTTTTTACCGCAGCATTCCTGTGGGATTCCAGTCAGGACAATAGGTCACTTGAGAGAGGTCCGTTCGGAATCGGTGAAGCTCATTCAATCGGCAGCCGGACGAGGGCCCTCTCAAGGCAGGTATACTCCAATCATTTAGATGTTCACCCCATCGTCTGGACCTCTCTTACCGGACCTTATGTCGCTGATGGGCCCCGCGTTTGGGACGCCAATTGTAGAAAAGTCAGCCCATATCGCACCCGATGCCCAGGCCGCTGGTGCAGGGCGACTCTTCGTGTGCATCTTCAATAGCTACCAAATAAAGAGACGGGCACTGGAAGTAGGAAAACAAGAACAGGGTTTATTACTCATGAGGAGAGCCTGTCCTTTGGGACACTCGCATAGTGTCTTCGGGAGGTGCTCTAACAAGTTTCTCTGAGGCTTCGTCTTTTATACACAGGTTTGTGGCACACAGGCATCCTTTATTACAATCAACACTTTGTATAGTATGGAGGTATACCACCACGTGGCTACAGTAGGGCCCTTATCCTCCATGCAATAGGAGGGGGCTGTCATGCGGCTGAGTGTTCTGCTGATTCCATTGGATTGTGTGTGCCTGATCGAGTCTCAGGGGGTGGGGTGGCCATGATCAATAGTAGCTTCTTCCAAGAGAGACGAGTGCATAAAGTAGTGGGCAATAAACTGTATCCTCTGGCTGAGGGATGACCAGTGGTCAGGGCTGACGTTCAGGCTCAGAGGAAGAGGTCATCAAAGGAGGGGTATTCATGGAGGGACAGGAGGTGTTGGTCAGGCGCGGGGTGCGATTCTTAGGGACAGAGTCATGCGGGAGGGGTGGGCTCATGACTCGTGCATGTGGGAGAGGGGGCAGCCAGGGTGCATGGGGGAAGCTTGCAGGGTCAGGGAAGGGGCGCTGGCGATCGACTGCAAACTGAGAGACCATGGTGCCTAAAGTGGCTGTCGTGTACGTGTGTGCATGGGTCTATGCTAGTGGGACAACACAGTCAGAGTTTTAACGATATCCATTTTGTTTACACCAAGGGGTACTGTGAACATAAATGAACGCCGCTTATGTACATACACATTGCTATTTTTAACACGGGTACCAGGCAGGGGAAAGGAATTTTTTAAAATACCTACTTGTCCATGGACCTGGATTGTACATAACGCTACTTGTTCTGTAATAAAACCCTTGGTCCCATGTAGTGAGATGACAGATTATCAGATCTCATCGTATCAAAGCTCGGATAATAGCCCCTCTCATTATGCCAGGAATTTGTTTGAATTCTAGTAATGCCTTGATTTTGCCATCATTTGCCAATCTACATAATGGGATTGAAAGTAGAGGGTTGTTGTAGTCCTAGGGTTGAAATGCCCTTCTAAGTCTGTGTACACCTCCAAACTTATGTGTTAAAGGGTTCTAATCAACCCTTCTCTAATATTTTCCGACACTGGGAAATGTTGGAAATTTTCATCTGATAAAGAGCAAGAGTAAAACTTGTCAGGGTGGGAAAAAGAGGCTGCAGGGAAAGCTAACATGCAAATCTCAGGTGATTTTCACATGAGCAGATATACGCATGCCTATTTGCTCATGCTAAAATACAGTTCACAAACATCTTCCAGGAGTAAAGTTTGCAGCTCTACATCTGTAAATCCTTGTAAAATGCATGAAAGTCGTAAATCTGCACTAATGCAAGGATATATAGCATGGGTCAAATTTTGTGACTTTAGTTAAGATTTGGGCCTCTGAGTTCTGGCATAATGCTAAACCTTTTTTTATCAGTTAAAATATATATAACTTTGTCTATGGTTAGCAGCACTCTCTGTGACTGCATTTTACTCTTTCACAAGGGACACTGGCACAGAGACGTTTACTTAAGTGCCAGGAACTATAGCACCCTGTGATTTTTGACACCCAAATATATTTGGTTTTAGACAATGTTTTTGTTATATTGGTGAGGGTATAGAATCTAACAAAAAATATTATTTTACGAAAGCCTTGTCAAAACAAAGCACACCTTCCCAAACCAAAATGCTGACAACCAACATTAGACTGATGACTTTGCCAATGCCTGTTTACTTTCATATTTTCACAACTGGCTTTATATAGATTTTTCAATTTTTTGTAATTTTTCAAATGCTAGCATGTATCAAACATGTGTTACTAGATGATGCTTCCCGGCAATGGCACCAACACTTGCCCATTATTTAAGGAAAGCATTTTTTCTAGTTGTATATTTTACGTGTACATTTTTTATTTAAAAAGCAAATAATGATCAATCATGCTTCCAAGTATCTGCAAGTATTTGCATCTCATTGCAGAACAATCTGGGAGCATTGTAGGCAGCTTCCCAATGTTAAACTTTGTTAATACATGCACACATTTTTATACTGGAACCACTGCCAGTAGTGGAAGCCGAGCTTGTAACATTTCCTTAGAGCTTTCACTCTAATAATAAAGGCTTTGCATTAAGGGACCATAATTAGAAGTTTGAAAAGCATGAACATATGGCTACGATCTTAACCTTAACTGCAGATGATGCTTTTTCACTAATCCATAATGTGTTATTGTGGATTGACAGTCAAAGGGTTAGTGCTGTAGGGGTTTGTGCCCATTTGTTCCAAGGAAAAAATAAACATGAAAACTTGTTGGTCTTGATCCTAAACAATATGTCCTGCCAGGATTCGAAAAATCGAATCTCCCACTTGCTATGGTGAGTCAGATTTTTTCAGGTCAAGCTATATTTAGGACTTACTAGTCCATCCTAGGGAGTGAACTTGGACTGGAAAGGAACAGGTGTTCATTCAGAAGGTGAATGAGCAATTAAGATGCCTTTAAATCTTGTTTTATCATGAAACATTTGCTGTCTGTTCAAGGGCAGAGGCCAAATGTCAGTTTGTCTTTTTACTAACAATTTTTGGAAAATGGTGTTTATTTCTCTTTCTACAGTTAGAGGATTTTGTCAAGTGAGCTGTCTGACAATCATGGTGAAACAAAGGGCTGTAGGATGTCAGTTTTGTTTCTAACACACACCGTTCAAATAGCTTGTAAATGCATGGGGGCGCTAGAGGGCGCACAGCGGGATGGCTGCCTGAAGAGACAGCTCCGCCGGGTAGACCTCGTTCCAGCGCGTAATACCATCGCAAAAGACCGTTAACTGGTGGCACAAGAGGCTTTACAAACGTAGGAATGTGTGGTGGAGTGGCGAATAACCTCGGCTGACCCGATGCAGCGCGCAGTCCGATTAAATCACCTACTTGACTGTGCAGCGTGAAGGGCACAACATGGCGCATGCAACCGACTCGAGCGCTTAAGGTGTGCAAAGCGCGAAAGAAAACGCGAAGACCGGAGGTATGAGGATCAGCGGAGACTGTTAGCGGAATTAGCTTGAGTGACAAGCTAATAAACGTTTATTGCACCTCGTGATCCTGCCGACCTCTCTATCACCGGACTCGCGCACCGCGGACCTGGAGGACCTAAGATGCTGGCGACCGTGGTCAGACAGAGACCGAATCGTCGGACATGGTAGGAGTGCGTGCAGGACTGTATATAACCATCGCGCTACCCCTCTCGCATAAGCGTAGCCCGGTCAGCCTGCAGAAGAGTAAAACTGTGCACAAACTAGCGCTGCAGATCCCGTTCTTATGGGAGTGAAATGGTCATCAATCAATCGGTCTGCGCGCTGCGAACGGGTGAACTGTAGCAAATGCGGTAACTGCACGGCAAACTCTAAGCATTGGGATGACTCTTAGGAAAATATACCAGTGACACTGCAGCACTCAGACAAGCGCTATGATCCACTGTGACTGCTTCTAAACGTGACAGCAGCCCCTACATATGCACTTCGCAGACAAGTTATGAAATAAAGAGATACCGGCCATTTTGTGGACACATATGCAGCATACAAGCGCAGGGAGAGCACTAGACCTGCGATAAAGCTCATGCACTGCAGATGCAAGAGGGGCCCATCGTCGTCAATGTATGCCATAATACCGCAAGGCCAACATCCTTGAGGTGGGGCGCTGCTACTCGCTACAGAGGCAAGAGGCACTCCTGAAACACCTTGAGATTAGCCGCAACACTGGCGTCAAAGTCTCTGACCAAACCTGCCCAAACATTGCGTATCTGGTGTTCCGTGATCGCCGTTTTCATCGTGGAGCAAGGAAGATTCGCTGGCACTAACTAACTGACAGTGCGGATATGCTGCATACTTAATACCCTGCCATAGCCACTATACATGCCGCGGTGACGGTTGCACCTCGTCCTGCACAATTGCAAAATAAACGTGTTGGTGACTAGAAAGCCGGTGCCGGCTAACGGGGTACGGTTTGGAGACGCAAAAGACTACCTATTGACGCCAGGATGGGAAAGCCTGACAAACAACAACCAAAATTAAACTTTGAGTCCTGGAGAACAGTGAGAGGGCTGACGGCTCACTCAGACACAGAAACTGAGGGGGACGTGGCCGCAAAACCTAATATGGCAACCATTCTGAAGGCAATCCAAACCAATTTACAAGACATAAATGGTAAACTAGATCACCTGACATGCCGTGTTGATAATATGGCAGCTAAATTGGACAAGCAGGGCGAACGGCTCGACACGGCGGAAAATCGCATTTCTGCAGTGGAGGACGAGGCACATGTCACTGCAGGGAAATGTGAAGGTATGGAAAAGATCCTGGAGGTGATCAGAGCCAAGGCGGAGGAATTGGAAGCCAGATCACGGCGAAACAACGTACGTATCGCAGGAATACCGGAGACGACAAACACGGGCAGGATGGAGACATATGTCGAAAATCTATGCCGAGAGGTGTTTGGGGTGGAGCAATTGTCATCATGCTTCATAGTCGAAAGAGCACACCGGCCACTCGCGCCCAGACCACCACCGGGCGCCCAACCGCGGCCTATCGTGGCACGCGTACTAAATTACAGTGATCGAGATAGCATACTGAGAATGGCACAAGAGAAGGGTCAAGTGAACCACCAAGGAAACAAACTGGAATTCTACCCGGACTACACTATGACGGTGCAACAAGCACGGAGGGAATTCGCAACTGCAAAGGCAAAACTGAGGGACCTACAGGTGAACTGCGCTATGTTGTACCCAGCACGTCTGAAAGTCACATGGGAAGGCAAAACAACACTCCTCACCACTCCTAAAGCAGCCCAAAAGCAGCCCAAGCGTGGGTGGGGGGAGGTTGAATGGGAGTTTGTTTAAGTTCACAGGACCTCAACACTTGAGATGCATTGCTGGAATCCCAGGGACTTGCTGTACTGGAATTAAGACTCTAGCACTGAGATGTCTGTTATTACTACCAAGGGGGGCGGAGAACACCACGTATATACAAGGCGCATACTTACCTGGCACTGATGGCTAATCCACATACCATACCTGGAAAGGCACCTTTGAATTTGATAACATGGAATATACGAGGATTCGTGAACCCAAAGAAAGTTAGACAGATCTTTGCCTGTTTAGATAGGTGGCCTGTTTAGATAGGTGGCGGGTGGACATCGCATTTGTGCAGGAAACTCACATAAACCCATTTGCACAGTGTAACATAGGCAAACGATGGGCTGAGTCTGTATACCACTCACATTATTCTTCCTACTCACAGGGGGTCACGATTTTGATAAAGAAAGGTACCAATTTCACCAAGGACAGCTTAATAGTGGATACTCAAGGTAGATACCTCATCCTAACGGGGAAATTGAGAGGTCAGAGGGTAACACTCATAAACACATATGGTCCAAATGTGAATGCACCAGACTTTTTTCATGAGGTGTGGCACCTATCTACATGATGTGCAAAATAGTACATTGATTTGAAGGGGTGATCTGAATGTGACGTTGGATGATCAGCTGGACAGATCAGGACCAACGATAGAGCCACATCGCAGAGCTAGAGCTAAAGTGCTGGACATGATGTCTGACCTGACCTTACATGATTTATGGAGGAAGAAATACCCGTCCTCTAGAGAGGCAACCCATTCCACGGCTGCCTTTAACAGCTGGTCCCGTATCGATTATTGGATTGGCTCAGACAACACCCTACTCTGGACTACGGCGATCACACATATACCTAAGACCCTTTCAGATCATAATCCTATACTGCTGACCCTCCAAATACCACACTACATCCCACCTCCATATAGCTACTTCCAACTAAATGCACCAACTATGCAAGATCCGTGTCTTCTTTGGGAGGCATTTAAAGCAACCATAAGGGGAGTGCGCATAAGCACAAATGCTGGGATACTCAAAGATATTCACACGCAATTGTCACGCTGCGAATCACGACTGACATCGCTTGAGAAACGATATGAAGACACTCTAGAGCGTTCCATCTTAGAGGAGAGAAGGCAGGTCTTAACGGAATACCAATCTTTCGCAAATGACGAGCTTCAATATATCAATAAGCAGCCCACAGCCAGAGCTTTCGGGGAGGGTGGGAGAGCAGGGCGAGTATTGGCAACTAAAATATGCGAAAAACGTAGGTCCCAAACAGTATTACAAATAAAGGCGGAGGATGGTAGCATCTGTTCAGATGCACAGGGTGTCCTGGACGGATTTGTGCACACATATGGCATGTTGTACAAATCGCAACCCACAGCCTCAGCAATGGAAGTAATGGATTACTTAGAGGACGTGGCAATTACATGGCTCTCTGTTGCACAAAGGGCATACCTGGCGCGACCTATCACGACAGAGGAAGTAACGGAGAGCATAAAAACTCTACCTGATGGCAAGGCTCCAGGCCCGGATGGGTTTACAAGTGAGTTCTATAAAACTTATGCTGACCTCCTAGCCCCACGATTGCTAGAGATGTAAGGGGAAGCATTTGAGAGGTCAGAATTGCCACCAACGTTACGGGAGGCAATGGTAATAGCATTACTCAAACCTGCTAAGGACCCTGAACTCTGTGATTCATACAGACCTTTGTCCTTAATAAACGTCGACTCTAAAATACTAGCGAAACTATTAGCGTGTAGATTACAACCCCTCATAACTATGTTAGTCCTCCCGGACCAGGCTGGTTTCATACCCACTAGAACAACTACACATAATACCAGGACACTTTTTGTACTCTCCCATTATTTGATACCCAAAACCAAGGTAGTGGCGGTCATGCTGGATGCCGCCAAGGCTTTTGATTCCATTGAGTGGTCCTACCTCTTCATGGTGCTTAGAAGGATGGGTTTCCCACCCATATTCCTGCAATGGGTACAATTGTTATATACCCGCCCCACAGCCAAAATTTGAGTCAACGGTTATATATCCGAATCTATCCATATAGAGCGTGGTACGAGAAAAGGATGTCCTTTATCCCCGTTATTGTTTGCCATCGCCCTTGAACCACTAGCTTGCAAAGTTTGACAACGCCATAAACACTCAGCACTGCACTTCCCAGACAGACCATTACATATCTCGTTATACGCGTACGATATGCTGCTCTACGTGCGAGAGCCTGAACAAAACCTAGACTCACTCCTCCGTGAATATATCAAATTTGGAAGACACTCTGGACTCCAGATAAACTGGTCAAAATCATCTATCCTCCCCCTGACTGACACCACCAGGCCGCATGCCACAGAATTCCCTCTCGAATGGCAAGATGATCCCATTAAATATTTAGGGGTATGGTTTCATAGAGACCCGGAATTTGTCATACGTACTAATTATGGAAGAGCACTGTCTTCCTTAGATGACAAAATAAACTGCTGGATACAATTGCCACTATCACTTGCAGACAGAATTGCTATTGTTAAGATGGTGACACTTCCCAAACTTCTATATCTTTTTAACATTATTCCGATACCACCCCCAGAAGAGGTATTCAAACGCATCACGGCGGCTGAACTGAAGCTAATCTGGGCGGGGAAACAGGCCTGTGTAGAGCTACGTACCTTAACATTGCCGTACTCCAAAGGTGGTCTTTGTGTACCTGACTTTTTCCTATATTATCTATGTGCCCAGGCGCAATACGCAACATATTGGTATCATCCAATCCCATACCTGACACACACGGCAGTGGAAGCAGGAGACGCCTTACCTATCCCTTTGACATCTATATTACCGCACACACGCCCTCCTTTACATGCCAAAGACATCAACACGATAGACACCACTAATAAAGCGTGGCAAAAAAATGAGGTACCTGGCAGATAAGCTGCCCTTATATGCACCGGCCCTACCGTTGAGCCATCATCCTGAACTGTCTGTTACTAATGAAATGGTAGGCATGGAACTATTAAGCCAGGTTGGGATAGACACCCTGGGTGACCTGTATAATGATGAGATGTTCAAAAAGGTTGAGGACCTGACATATATTACAAATCAAACACTATTGTTCCGATTCAACTACCACAGACTGCAGGGGGCAATCAAGTACATGTACCCTTGTTTTCCTACTGAGCCACCTCAACTAGACACGCTGCAGTTAATTGTGACCTCACCAAATACTACACATATGGTATCACGTCTGTACGCTACAGCGCAGAATCAGATGAAATACACAACTGATAGGGCGTGGGAAAGATGGGATAGAGTCCTTGATAATCCGCTCATGGAGGACGAATGGCACATAACATGTGCCCTGACTCCAATGCTGACCCCCAACGGCAATCTCCGAATACTACACTTTAAATATATACACCACACATACTACACGCCGGTGAAAATGTATAAATTTGGGCTTCGAAATGAAGCGTGCTGTAAGCGGTGTGGTAAAGACATGGCAGACTTCATACACCTGGACTGGACATGTTTGAACATACAAGTCTATTGGGTGGAGATCACCTCTTTGTTGACAGAAATGGTGAGGGTTGACATTATATGTGATGCTCGAACCTGTCTATTGGGTATTGTAGGAAACGTACGCGCTTTGAAACGGAAATTCTGTATAATAGCACTGGTACTTGACAAGCGTAGAGTTTCCTTGTGTTGGGAGAGCAAAATGGTGCCAACCAGCAAGCAATGGATTTGTGACATGACTTATTGTCGTGATACCTTACAGACGTATGAAGAGGAGTTACCAGCACGATCGCGCCCTAAAAACTATTGGCAATATCTCACGACTTATTTAAATGCACATCCCTCGACCAAGTAAAGTTAGGATTTTGTCTTAAATTAGGATTTTGTCATAAATTAGGATCTTGTCTTAAGTTAGGATTTTGTCCTAAGTTAGGATTTTGTCTTAAATTAGGATTTTGTTTTAAATTAGGATTTTGTCTTTAGTTAAACGTAAGACAAAATCCTAACTTAAGACTACTAAATGCGTTTTGTCAATACCAAGTGTAGTAAGTTTAGGATTTTGTCGTAAATTAGTTCTGTGAATCGGGCCCATGAATTCCAAACATTGTTTGTACACTGTATAGTTTTATTAGTAAAATCGCATGTCAGTGGGAAATATTGTTTCCATTTCAATCAAAAATGTGTTGATTGCAAATGACAGTGTGCTACCACTTCACGCTTTAGCTATGTCTTTATTAAAAGTGATAGTTTTTTAACATGATTTGAGAAACACTCAAGTCCCACCATGATGGCATTGCTGTTAATGAACTTAGAGGCAAGTTAGAGGTCATGTGTATCTTATATGTGGCTAGATTTGTATTGTATATGGAGCCAAATCTTAGTCTAATAATTCAAAGAAAATAGTTTTTTGTACAGCAGACATGCTGAACTTGCGTATTTGAAGGTGCTATCATATGAGACAATGAAGTAAATGCAGCTCAATGAATTAAAATAATTGACCATGATCACATACTTTGAAACCAGTTTATGGGTCAAGAGCATTACAGTTAGGTTGAGTAGATTATCTAAGTCACTATACCTGAAGGTCTGGTAACATTCTTGTGAATTTTCAAATCCTGCTTGGACGTCAGGCGATAGGAATTCCACACCCTTGGCCTGGATAGACCTGATTTTTGGAAGACGGCTCATTGGCGTCAATTTGTCTTATGTCCCTGGACCACACTTTCTGTTTGGCGTACTTGACCTTTGCGAGGAACTCCTTCGGAGTGAAGGTAGAACATTATGAAATGTCCAGACTAGTCCACCGGAAGCAGGTTTTCTAGGTAGTACCTTCATTAGCAATGAGAAGGTCAAGGGTGAAGCATTTCAAATGAATTTGGCCTTTGCAGAGTTGTTTAAATTTGATGATTTTTAGTAAGGAATTACCTTGTTGTCTGCCTGTTCACCACAGTGGACGTGGAAGCCCCCCAAAAAGACTCTTGCCGTCTTGGAAACGTTGATGCCCATGAAGCAGTAGTTTCCGCATTTGAGCGTTTTTTTCCCGAATAAGGAAAAACGCACCTTTTTACATGAGATCGCAATTTGCGGCCTCTCATTTGGACTAGGGCTGGACGCGCCTTAGTGTGTGCGGACCACCCAGTTCATAAACCCCGGTCCTGACGAAAACCAAAGAATCATTTCAATGGTTGAAACATGTAGACCTAGTAATCAGTAGTATTTGTAAAATTTCACATCTCACATAGCACACTCCGCTATTTTTAACGCACTTCACTTCTTTAGACACCAAAGCCTACCTAATTAGGCACAGGTGCCACACTGTTTTTATAAGGGTTCAAGCACTCAAGAATAAACCTTGAAGTGAGTAGTGTTGGCTCTTTTTAATACACTTTTTGATAGTTATGCACACATGAAAGAAAATACTAACCAGCTCCACTGTAGTCAGGTGTTGCAGCACACCCTGTGGGCATTCGGCCTATGGGGTGGGACCCCGATGATGAAGCATGTCACCAACCAGGTTGGTGAGTGAGGGGTCTTCTATAAGGATATGCATTATCCGACAACGGGTTGGGGCACATTGTGCTGACTTGAGCACTTAACCCCAGACTCGGAGGCTTCGTTCTCTGTCCTTGAGGGGATACTCCTCTATTGTTTTTGTATACTGTTCCGGGGACCGGAAGTTCCCACCTCACATAGTACATGTAAAATTTCCCTGACTCTCTTTTGTGATATGGTAAATAACGAATACCTGTGTATATGCAAATCTGTGCATAACCACCTGTGCCATGTGACACACATACATGCCCTTGTGTGCCATGTGACACACATACATGCCCTAAGGGCATGTATGTGTGTCACATGGCACAAAATCACTAATCAGGGGTGCAGCAGGGTGTTAAAGTGACACCCTGCAACCCTTGACTATTCGGTAATTTTACCGAATCGGTATTTACCGATTCGGTAATTGCCATTGATTCCTATGGGCCTCAAGGTCCATAGGAATCAATGGCAATTACCGAATCGGTAAATACCGATTCAGTAATGACCGAATCTTAACGATTCGGTAATTTTTACTGAATATTTACCTACATAGCATTTACCGATTTGTAAATACCGAATCGGTAAAATTCGGTATTTACGAATCGGTAAATACCATTTACATACATCTAGCCCGAAGTTTTTTAGGGGGCATGAAGGGCATGAAGGTCTAGGCTACAGATGTTTAAAGAGTTGTTTCTAAGTGAGTGGAAAGCCTGGGATAATGCAATCATTGTGCGTTTGAGAAAGTTCTGCTGCCTCACCCCAGCATTGGGCGCAACACATGTTGGCGTGCTCATTAGAGGAGTACTGTGGTTGGCCAATGTTTTATTGGATCGTATCTTGAGAGGGTAGTTTCTTGGGAAGTGTAGCAGTGTGAGTGGATTGTCAGGAGGTAGAGATCGAGAGAGTACCTAAAGGGTTGCTAGTATGTTGGAGATTGAGATATGTGTTTTGGCTAGAAGTCTTGGTCTTCAAGAGAGTGTGAAAGTGTACGTTGAAGATATTCATGTTGGTGTCTGATGCTTGGATCATAATGTTGCTGTTGTTATAGATAGATAGTGTCTTCTGCACTGCTAAGTTGAGGGAAGTAAAGATTGCTTGTGATTAAAGGGAGCTGCCATATAAAGGTTTGTCAGTCATACAGGGAGGTGGTTGGCTCGGAGGCAAGAGTAATTCTTGGTAGCAAGTCGACTGCACATTTGTATTGTCCAATCCCTTCCCCTGGTCCGGAAGGTTTTCCAGTTCTGTATTTACACCAAAATTGTTTCCCATTCTCCTCAAGGCCTGCTGCTTTTTGTCGCCTGCCTGCAGTTGTTGATTCTGCTTGTGACATGTTTCCTTCCCCTTCCACTCATATAACTTCTCAGGACCACTGCTTGGCCTACTTGTGACCTGTTGCTTTATTTTTTTTAATTAATTTTATCGAAACACTTTAACCTCAGGTTTCTGATCATACAAATCCACAAAACCAGAAAAAAGAATGCATAAATAAAATACCAAAGCAATTTTCCAGTACAACTCAAAATTGTATTGAGTGCATCGGTTTGTTCAGGCTTCTTATTCTTCATATTCGTCATGCGATTGCCTCACACCTTCCTGAGGGACTAAAAGTGTATGAAGGAAGTTGTGAATACAGTTTTTTCACTATAAATGTGTAGACTCGCAGTGCACCTCCAGTCCGATGTAATAATTAAGCATGGGCGTAAAATCCGTTCCGCTCGCGGATTTTGCGGATTTTCGTCAAATTCGCAATCCGCGAACTCTCGCAAACTTGCCAAAAATTCGTACATCCGTGCGAAGCGGATTTTTTGCTTGGTCGCACTTGCTAACAAGAATACTATACAATTTTGCGGGAGTAAACACTTGCGAACACGTAGATGCGGCGGGCAGCGACAATCTCGCAATTGCGAGATTGCAAAATTTGCAATTTCTCACAAGAAATTCACCTGCAGGCAGCATAAACCTTGAAAATTATGATTTTTATCAGAATAACTCCTCAGGTTGACATTTGCCTGCACTTTTTTTTCGCAAGGAGTACATTTTGGGGGGGGGGGGGTGGAAGGAAGTGCCCCACAGTCTCCAACTTCCTGTTCCTGTCCAGCAGGCTCCTCCCAGTGCTTTCTTCATGTGCTGGTCACTTTGATTTGGATCTTGACCTGGAAGGATTACTTTTTGTGGATGCTGCTGGATATTTGGATTTTTGCAAAACTGAAAGCACTCAGCAGGTGCAAAAGTTCAATCTTATCATTAGTAACCATTCCCTGTAGTGCCTGGAAGGATTACTTTTTGTGGATGCTGCTGGATATTTGGATTTTTGCAAAACTGAAAGCACTCAGCAGGTGCAAAAGTTCAATCTTATCATTAGTAACCATTCCCTGTAGTGCTTCCTGAGGGGCCCCTTCAGAGTTCAGTTGCCTACTTGCAACTATTCTATGACCCTGCTCTGACCTTCACAGCAGGCTCAGAAAATAGCTACAAGTATACAACAAAGGTCCTGTTAAAAAAATTACACTGCAACAGAAAGCAATTACAGATAAGGAAGCAGGTGCCAGCCTGGAAGTTCAAATTCAGTGACACATTAATCAGCCCCTAATTCATTCATGTCAGTTGAGGCAGGGCAGGTGTGCTTTTCCCCCCATAATCTACAATGATGAACTAGAGGGTGGCATGGGTGAGCCAGAGGGTGGCATGGGTGAGCCAGAGGGTGGCAGTGGTGAAACAGAGGGTGGCAGTGGTGAAACAGAGGGTGCTGTGATGAACCAGACGTAGAAACAACATGGTCGCGACCTTTGCTACCCGACAAGTAAGTTCGCGTTTGCGAACTGGTAAAAAACCCTTGCGAAATGGCAGAAACACTTGCGAACACAAAAAAAAAGGAATCCGCAAAATTCGCGAGAGTTCGCGGATTTTGCGGATTGCGAATCCGTAAATACGCAATTTCACAGATTGCCAATTCGCAAAATCCGCCCATGCTTAGTAATAATGCTGCTTTCTTCCCAGTCTTTACCCTCCAAGTCCAGAGAATGCAGCGGTCCTTTCTTGAAGTCAAGAAATCGTTGATAAAGCTTAAAATAAATTACTCTACTATGTTTTTGGCGAAACTGCTAGTGGTGGCAGATGGACGAGCATGGTATTTTACCACCCCGGAGGAGGCTCAGGACTGGCTGGAAAGCTAGGGATTGGTTGGTGGTGTCTGTCTTGCAGAGGAATATGACAATGTGACGCAGGAGCCCGGAAAAGACGCAACACTCAGCCAGCTAGTGAAAACGATATCACCTGCTGCAGAGTGAAACTCTTCCGGGGATTTTCTTGAGCGACACTAGCTGGCACCAAGTGGCTGACACAGCCCAGGACCTGTTCCTTGTTTATTCAAGTTGTCCAGAACGAATGCCACAGCTCGGGGGTGCTGACACCTTGCCCAAATGGATGATGTCTGCCAACACTGAATATTCAAAATGTTGACTGTTTCTGTGGTTACATTTCTCCTTTTTAGGTCAAGCCTGGGCAGCGCATGCAATATACTATCTAGCTGCAGATTCCTCACAGCCCCACCCGTGCCTTCCCACTGTGCGCACTAACATTGTAGGGCTAGCGTTACTCCTCTTTTCAGGGCATTAGTTATGCACACTACTACGTGAGTTACTTCATGGCTCTGCACTTCTGGCATGGAAAAAATGAAAAGTACTGACGTCTGTGTTCCTGGGGGGTTCCTATATAGGCACCGTGACGTCATAACAGATGCTACCAACGGCGACAACGGCATGTTGAGCCAAATGGACCCACCCGACGCCACGCACAGGGGTATTGCTCAGCAAAGGTTTCCGGATCCAGCCTGACGCCTCGGAAATTCAAAGGTAAGGAATCTGCAGCTAGAGTCTCTACCAGATAATGAGTTACCGAAGGTAAGTAACTTGTTTGTTAGTGACAGTGTGTGTAATAAATAAGACCAATTTTTATAAACACTGTGGGGTTTCTTTTCATCTAGCCTACACTACAGATTTAAGTTGGTAAAACAAGCTGCTTTACATTCCTTAAACATAAGCCTGAAGGTTGCTCTCCACAACAACCACTAAGAGAGCATTCAAAGGTATTCAAAGATCACTGAAATCCCCATAAGGTTTGCTTGAATCACTTCAATTGCACCCCTTAAATAAGTGTGCAGCAGATATTAACCCAGCCTCCTACATTGGGTGCAACGGTTGGGATTAAAGCCTACACAGCTTTATCAATTACGGTAGGTGAAAGTTGCATGCAAAACAATCACTAGCTAGGCACATGTAATATTTTCTAATCTAGGAAGTTCTACTTTACTTTTTGGATTGGTAGGTGAGAGTTTAGCACAACCCTTTCTCTAATATTTGGGAGTTTAGTTTTCACTAGGGTAGGTAGGTGCAACACAACACTACTCCTAGTACCATGCCTTTCGACGATGAGTCCAGTGAGGCCCCACCCTCTAAATACAGTGGTCTTAAGTTCCAGGATCTTAGTACCTTGGCTGCATGCATACAACATAAGACAGGTAACAACCCTAACACAAAGCCGCTCTTAGAGTAGCTCCTGTAGGATGACTTCCAGAATCCTGATAGGTCAGCAGTGCAGGACAATGTGGGTATGACTGATGTGACTCCAGAAGAAGAGTCAGGGGTGTCTCACCCCAGTAACCCCAATTGTGAGCCTGACCAGGAGGAGTCTGAAGACCCCTCACTGGTGAACTCTATTCCCCAGGGAATAGTTCTAGTGACACAGAGGGAGGCCCTAAAGGTAGGTCACCTTTGGTCACCCATGGAGGGTGCAGAGAGTCCTGGGAAGGTCTAAGAGCAAAAATGAAGGGTAGAAAAAAGTGTAAGATGAAAGAAGAAACATTTCAAAACATAAAAGGAAGAAATACGAAGGAAGAAAAAAAGAAAGAAGCAGAACCAAGAAAGGAAGAAAAGCAACAAAAAAAAGACAAAGCAGCAGAAAATATGAAAAAAGGAAGGCAGAGAAACAGAAGAAAAGGCATAAGAATGAAAGAAAAAAATAAACAATAAGCAAAGAATAAAGAAAAGGAGAGAAAAAATAATGACAGATAAGGAAGAAGCAAAGAAACAAGCAATAGGAAAGAAGAAAGTAGAAAAGAAAGTATGAACAAAAAAAAGAGATGACAGAATGATATGCAAGAGTATCAGAGGAAGAAAGGGAAAGAAAGAAGACAAAGTATTGAAAGAAGAACACCAATACAAAAATAAAGGAAGAAAATAAAGAAAAAGAGAAAGGCAAAGCAAAAATAACGAACAGTAAAGGGGAAGGAGTAAAGAATTAAAGCTATAGGAACAAAGAGGGAAAAAGAAGAGAAAGCAGGAAAACCGAGAATAAATCAAAACGTAAAGAAAGGTAAGAGAGCACAAAGATAGAAAGAATTAAGAAAAATAAGGAAAAGGAAGGGAAGGGAGTAGAGAAAGGAGAAAAAGAAAGAAGTTGAGAAATAAAAAGAAAAATAAGACAATTTTCAGAAGAGGAAGCCATTTACTGCCATCTTCCCTAGCCTCACGAATAATCCGTACAATCTTTTAAAGTGCCTGCTTAGCAAAACTGGAGCTGCATATTCTCAAACCAGCTGACAGGTAGTTTTGATGCAGGCTGCAAGACACTAGTAGCTCTCAATCGACTTGTTGGAGACTCTAGTTAAGATAATCAGGTGTTTGTTAAGTTTGCTGCTGTCAACATTGGAAATGCAGTCGAGAATCAGACCTTCTTCTGATGAATTACCCTCTGCTTCAAGCAATACTGCACCCTGGCCAAAAAGGATCCTCTTGAGTGCCTTATAGCTTATCTCACTAGCTCATAAGCCGTAACTACTGCTCTCAGGGCCTTCCAGAATAACACAGCTGACAAGCAGCCATGTAATCATCAGCCCACACTGTTATCAGACACCACAGCATTGATTCACAATTTATTAGGGAGGGAATTTGTGTCCTCTCTTTTCTGCAGTACCCTTGTAAAAATCCACTCCTCTGAATAACCTCTTAGGAAGGGGCATTCCTCTGACTTTGATTCACAAAGAGAGAAATCTGCGGTTAGAAGTATCCAGCAGCTTAAGTTATTTACCTTCAGGGTTACTCTACCTGCAGATTCCTCATCACCCTCCCGCCTCCCCTTTAAGCGGCACAGATTTTCAGTATGTAATAAGGGTCTTCGTTAAACTTAGCAGACAGCCAGCTACCATTACGTTTGTCTGCTATGTTCCATGTCTTTGACATGGAAAGAAATAATGTTTTACCTGAAGTCAGCATACTGCAATGGCACTTTTATGCAGCTTCGTGTTGTCATGTCCGGAGGTGGGTTGAAGTTGCAACCATGGCCAGTGGCTCCACCTGTAGCTATTACATCAGTCTTTGGATCCAGTTTAGTGTGTAAGGAGATTCACAAGGTGAGGAATTACAAAGTAACGAATCTGCAGTTAGAGTATCGACCGGAAATAGCCTTACCGGAAGTAAGTAACGCATTGTTTGTTGCTTTAAATCCATTGATTCCAAGGCCATGAGAGTTTATTGTACGGGGCTCAGACAGTCCTGGCTAAGGGCTAGGATTTGTGTTGCATTTAAGAAAATGTTTGCAGGATGTATTTTGTATTTTGTTTGTAATATGAAATATTTCTTTTAAACCTTTTCTTTACTCTCGACAGATTCTGCCAAGAAAACTGGTGATAGTCCAGAACCAGGTAAGCACACTAGCCTGTTTCAATAATGGTCCGGTCCCCTGCAGTAAAATGTAGGACCTTAAGTGGGATAAAAAAACTGTGTGTGTGGGGGGGGGGGGGGTCTCTCAAAGGGCCGTTGGGATGCATTTAAGGGCATGGCTTAAAAACACCTAAACTAAAAATCTGTGCTTAGCATATAGTGTGCTGCCCAACTTGTTTTTTGCTGTTTCTGTCATTGCATCCAGATATATCATATAACAAGTAACATTTTACCTACAAGAAGTCAGGATTATTGGCTTTGTCAATGGTTGTTAGTTGCATCAGAAAAACAAGCATTTGCAATGCAATAGATCTCGCATGTACGCAAGTTTAAGCTATTGGCATTGTAAATAACAATGTGTTTTATTTATGTTTGAAAGACCAAAACATAAATAAAAAGCATTGTCATTTACAATGCCAATAGCTCAAACTTGCGTAAATGCAAGACCTATTGCATTGGGTGTGGCGGGGGTAAGAAGGCACTGACAGCTGAGGGGTGTAGGGGTAGGGAGGGGGCACGAACAATGGGAGGGAGGGTGGGGGTAAACAAGGCACGACAACGGGAAGGGGGGTTAAAGATGGCACCAATGCACGTCGTCTGTGACAAAAAAATAAAAAGTGCGAGGCACAGAAAAGCGCCAATGAATTGTGCACACAGAAGTGGGGCTTACATGAGAGTCGCTGCAAGAAAAGAGAAAAAGGATCTGTGTGAGCCACTGCAGAGCACCAACATACCGACTTTGGGATTCGAAAGACAATCACTAGGTTGGTTCAACAAAATGTAGAAATGGTTCATTAGTTAGATTCACCAGAGTGGTTTTCCACATTTCGGGTCTTCTGATAGAACCACTACAACCATCCGAGATCTGTGAGCTATGGCCAGGGCTACAGAAATTATGCGATTTTGCAGCGCCAGCGTCTTCTAAATAATTATGGATGTCACAGCTGCCTCATAATCCATCATCTGCCACTTAATCTGCTGATTTTAACAAAAATATGTTTAAATCTAAAACGGATCAAATTTTACTAAAAAGCAGCAACACCTGTTGATGCACAGTGTAAGGCTCTTGGCAGAGGTTGACTGTTCATTGCAAATGTATCAACCACAGTGGGGTGTAATTCCAGTATCAACAATTATAGGTGGAGTTCAACCAACAGGGACTGGCCAAGTCAAGTCAATAAAGCTTTATCCTTTAAAATCATAAAAGCGCATATACAGTACATTTGAATTCATTAAAAACGTTATACATAATAGAAATAATAAGCTTAGTGGATACACCTAAAGAATTATACAAGATTAAATAGCCTTTTTGTAACCAGACACCATCCCACCCATTTTTACAGCATAACAGTTGTTTAAAAAAATTTCCGGCATTAAACAGCCCGAGCCCTTCAGAAACGATCACAGATAACTAAGAGTCTTTTCTGACACCATAGACTGCCCAGCGAAAGCTTGACATACTGCACCAAATCGCCATAGTGGACATGGTTTGTAAAAACAAATATCCTGGGCGGCATTATGAAAAATTAAATGGCCTTAACAGAGGCATAATGTAGTTCTTCCTCTGATTAGTATATCATTTACAGAAGAGCACTAAATGTCAAAGACTAGCAATGATGTATGTTCTCCGAGGGTGCTCATTGGCAGCAACATAAAACTGATGACAAAGTCAGTCCATGTCGTGGGGAATCTTCCCAGGTGCGTCCGACACAGGTAAGAGCGGTGGAGCAGGGGTGGATGGTGGGTGAGTTGAGTCGACAGACGACTAGATAAGTAAAATAAAATAAATAAATAAATTAAATCACTTACCTTGCGCTTGCTCCATTGCCGAGTCGGTGATATGGCAAGCACATGGTAAGTGGTTATATTTATTATTTTCTTTTAATTTACCTGCCCCGTCATCTGTCAACTCTGCCCACCCGCCCGCCTCATCACTCTTACCTGTGCCAGCCGCGCCTGTAAACTCCCTACGCTATGACAGAGAACTACAAATAAGGTATTTCTTCCACCACTGGCTTTGCAGAGGTGATCAGCATGCCACTGTTTGGGACAGAAATCAGTCTAACTCTGAATAAGGTCCTCACTGCGGACACAATTTGATATACACTCTCAGTATAGCTCAAATGTTATTGTATTAATTAATAAAAACCACAGCAATATAAACCCAGCATTATGCAAATAATAATAATTACAATTACATTAATCACAAGCCACGGTCCTCACATACAGAATGTAAAATTGCAGACAGTCCCGCAGATGCAGATATGGTTTAAGCAACTGATCAATTAATCAATCAAAGGAATTTGTATAGCGCGCTACTCACCCGTAAGGGTCTCAAGGTGCTGGGGGAGGGGTCGCTACTGCTCGAACAGCCAGGTCTTGAGTTGCTTCCTGAAGGCGAGGTGGTCCTGTGTCAGCCGGAGGTGGGTGGGGAGGGAGTTCCATGTCTTGGCTGCCAGGTAGGAGAAGGATCTTCCTCCGGCTGTGGCTTTGCGAATGCGTGGGACGGTCGCAAGGGCGAGGCTGGCGGAGCGGAGCTGGCGGGTTGGCGTGTAGAATGCGAGTCGGTTGTTGAGGTACATGGGGCCCGCGTTGTGGAGAGCTTTGTGTACGTGGGTGAGGAGCCGGAATGTGATTCTCTGATTGACGGGGAGCCAGTGCAGATTCTTCAGGTGGGCAGAGATGTGGCTGTGGCGGGGGATGTCCAGGATGAGTCTTGCCGAGGCGTTCTGAATGCGCTGCAGTCTTTTCTGGAGCTTGGCTGTGGTTTCGGCATAGAGGGTGTTTCCGTAGTCTAGGCGGCTGGTGACGAGGGCCTGGGTGACCATTTTCCTGGTCGCGGTGGCGATCCATCTGAAGACTTTCTGGAGCATGCGCAGGGTGTTGAAGCAGGACGATGAGACGGCGTTGACTTGTTTGGTCATCGTTAGGGAGGAGTCCAGGATGAAGCCCAGGTTGCGTGCGTGGTCTGTGGGTTTGGGGGCGGTGCCCAGGGCAGGTGGCCACCCGGAGGTCGTCCCAGGCCAAGGGGGATGGTCCGAGGATGAGGACTTCCGTCTTGTCTGAGTTCAGCTTCATGCAATCAGTGTGATGACAAGGTACGTCACTGCCGAGAAAAATACCTATGGGGCAAAATCTGACATCTAAAGCAATATCATAATTACAGATCATTAACATAGCTATAAATTGTAATCCAACACTAAAGCTATACATTTATGGACACATTCTTTAATATAATAGAACAAATTCAATGAGTCTCTGATCTGCTGGGATAGACTTTGAATTTTTCTTTCTTTTTTTTATTCTTTATTGTTTAGTTAATTGAAACCATAACAAATTTCCTTTACAATATACAGCCAATATTAAAATAAGATAGCCTAAAAAAAGAAATCAAATAAGAATTAATTTCAACAAAAGTGAATTCCAAATGATATCTTTCCTAAAACCTTAAAATAAAAACTTCCTTCAGGCTTAGTCCTCTGTCCAAATAAGTCTTAAAGTTATTAAATTATCATTGCCGGGCTAGATTTCGAGCATTTTTCAAAGGCCAACAAAAACTTTGCAATCTTACAGTTCATTTGGGGAGCTGTTGAGTCCAAGCCACCAATGACTGCTGCATGTGCGTAGTCTCTTTTTTTTATTTTTTTTTAAAGACCTTTATTTAGTGGATCACATCAAACATTTCTCGCCTACAACCCGTCGGGCCGGCAAACAGTCAAAAACCTAGTTATTTTCATAGAACAAAGACACAGCCCAGTGCCGTCAACCCGGGGGTACGGCGGCGTTGCAGAGTGTACATAAATGAGATCCCGAAGGATAATGAGGGATTAGGAAGGTCACATTTTACAGTTTAACATGGATAATAAGGTCAAAGTGTATACATTTTTCCCAAAACGGAAACAATCAGAAAACAAACCCCCCTTTAACTTGGTCGATAAGTTACATGACTGTCAGGTTTAGAGCAGTTCCGGTGCATGCATGGTACCTAAACGCATTTGTGTGCTTGGAGTCAGGTAGCAATGGTCTGCCTTATATTTCCAGTGAGCTAGACTGCGTGGTTATAGGAGGCTCACATATGTTCCCCCTGTACTCGTTCCACCTGGACCATATTTCCACCCATTTGCGAGGACATCCTCGTGAGACATACACTGTCTTCTCCTGCAGCATGGACCAGTCCATGTGACATTTCCAGTCTCTCAGTTTCGGCGGGTTGGGATCTCCCCACATCCTCGCAATGTTCCTTTTCGCCACCATCAGCCCAAGTGTTACCCAAAGCCTCCCTTTGTGTGATAAGTCAGTTGGTCCCCATATGTTAAGCAGACATCTTTTGGCCTCCAGTCGAATTTCTACCTCCCACACCTCCTGCATGCAGCGCACCACCCTCCCCCAGTACATTTGCACTTTTTGGCACCCCCAAAGGATATGAAAGAAGGTACCCTCTGCACCACATCCCCTTCTGCAGAGTCCGTCCCCACTTTTCCCCATCATCTGCAGCCTCGTACATGAAATATAAATTCTGTGTAGTATTTTCAGTTGAATTAGGCGCAGTCGGGCTGATATTGCCACCTCGCGGGGAGAGGCAAGAGCGTACGTCCATTCCTCCTCATCAATTATCAACCCATCAGCAGTCCATTTCTCTCTTAAGGGAAGGAGTAGGTCGGGGGAGTTATTGAGTAATTTTTTGTACGTGAGAGATATAGCATGTTCTGGCATAAGGCCATCTAATAGCCTGTCTTCAAGAGGTGAGCATAGAGGCAACGTCGTGTCAGGCGGAATGTTTGTCTGAAGTGAGTGTCGCACCTGTAAGTATCTGAAGTATTCTGTGTGCGCCAATTCGTACGTTGCCTGCATGTGGGCGAATGTGTGAATACCTTTAGGGCCCCAGACGTCTTTAATTTGGGAGATCCCAATCAGGTCCCATTCCCGGAACCCTTTAGAACGACCCAGGTTGCCTAACTTATCAGAAGCCCATAGCGGTGTAGCCATGGTGAGGACCCCGGACCAGCCTAGCTTTTTCTGGGCTATGTGCCATATCTGTACCGAGTGTTGAGTAGGTCCCGTGAGTTGATGTTTACCCCCTTTGGAGTAGAGTGCAATTTCATAGTTCCCCCCCGGGAGTTGCCATCTGTCTATCCCATAGGCCGGATCATTGCCATCCCCATAGGTCCCCTGATTAATCGCTGATAGATGGGCCGCCCAGTAGTACTTACGGATGTCGGGGAGGGCTATGCCACCGTCATACCACCCCAATGTGAGTTTTGTCAAGGCAATACGAGGGGCGCCCGCCCAAAGGAGGGTATGCTGAGCGGCTTCAATTGCTGTGAAGTAGGCGTTAGGCACCAGGTCAGGGTAATTTTGGAGGGCGTATAGAAACCTGGGCAGCGCCATCATTTTGAATAATTACAAAAAGGGGGTGGTGATGGACAGAGTATCTGAGTTAATCAGAACACTCCTACCCAGTCAACAGATCAGGGCTTGATCCATCACCGTTTTTTAGCTCACTGCACCATCCCAGTTCAGAACCTGGCTATATGCAAATTAGTCTGTCCCTGGCCCAGTGCATCATGGGAACAGGGCAGACCAAACTACCAAGCCAATTCTTCACTGGAAAGGAAACAAGCTTCCGGGGACCGGTTTCTGGCATTACAGCCGTCTTCGGCCCGGCTTGCTTGAATCCTGATGGTGCAATGAGCAAGGGACTCATGTCTGAGCATACCCTTCCACACTCATGGTGGCCAAAATAATTACAAAAAGGGGGTGGTGATGGACAGAGTATCTGAGTTAATCAGAACACTCCTACCCAGTCAACAGATCAGGGCTTGATCCATCACTGTTTTTTAGCTCACTGCACCATCCCTGTTCAGAACCTGGCTATATGCAAATTAGTCTGTCCCTGGCCCAGTGCATCATGGGAACAGGGCAGACCAAACTACCAAGCCAATTCTTCACTGGAAAGGAAACAAGCTTCCAGGGACCGGTTTCTGGCATTACAGCCGTCTTCGGCCCGGCTTGCTTGAATCCTGATGGTGCAATGAGCAAGGGACTCATGTCTGAGCATACCCTTCCACACTCATGGTGGCCAAAATAATTACAAAAAGGGGGTGCTCATTGCACCATCAGGATTCAAGCAAGCCGGGCCGACGACGCCTGAAATGGCAGAAACCGGTCCCCGGAAGCTTGTTTCCTTCCCAGTATAAGAATTGGCTTGGTAGTTTGGTTTGCCCTGTTCCCATCATGCACTGGGACAGGAACAGACTAATTTGCATATAGCCAAGTTCTGAGCTGGGATGGTGCAGTGAGCTAAAAAACGGTGATGGATCAAGCCCTGATCTTTGGACTGGGTAAGAGTGGTCTGCTTAATTCAGGCACTCTGTTCATCACCACCCCCTTTTCTGAATCATTTTGTCCACCATAAGCGTGGAAGGGTATACTCAGATGTGAGTCCCTTGCTCATTGCACCATCAGGATTCAAGCAAGCCGGGCCGACGACGCCTGAAATGGCAGAAACCGGTCCCCGGAAGCTTGTTTCCTTCCCAGTATAAGAATTGGCTTGGTAGTTTGTTTTGCCCTGTTCCCATCATGCACTGGGACAGGAACAGACTAATTTGCATATAGCCAAGTTCTGAGCTGGGATGGTGCAGTGAGCTAAAAAACGGTGATGGATCAAGCCCTGATCTTTGGACTGGGTAAGAGTGGTCTGCTTAATTCAGGCACTCTGTTCATCACCACCCCCTTTTCTGAATCATTTTGTCCACCATAAGCGTGGAAGGGTATACTCAGATGTGAGTCCCTTGCTCATTGCACCATCAGGATTCAAGCAAGCCGGGCCGACGACGCCTGAAATGGCAGAAACCGGTCCCCGGAAGCTTGTTTCCTTCCCAGTATAAGAATTGGCTTGGTAGTTTGGTTTGCCCTGTTCCCATCATGCACTGGGACAGGAACAGACTAATTTGCATATAGCCAAGTTCTGAGCTGGGATGGTGCAGTGAGCTAAAAAACGGTGATGGATCAAGCCCTGATCTTTGGACTGGGTAAGAGTGGTCTGCTTAATTCAGGCACTCTGTTCATCACCACCCCCTTTTCTGAATCCTTTTGTCCACCATAATCGTGGAAGGGTATACTCAGATGTGAGTCCCTTGCTCATTGCACCATCAGGATTCAAGCAAGCCGGGCCGACGACGCCTGAAATGGCAGAAACCGGTCCCCGGAAGCTTGTTTCCTTCCCAGTATAAGAATTGGCTTGGTAGTTTGGTTTGCCCTGTTCCCATCATGCACTGGGACAGGAACAGACTAATTTGCATATAGCCAAGTTCTGAGCTGGGATGGTGCAGTGAGCTAAAAAACGGTGATGGATCAAGCCCTGATCTTTGGACTGGGTAAGAGTGGTCTGCTTAATTCAGGCACTCTGTTCATCACCACCCCCTTTTCTGAATCATTTTGTCCACCATAAGCGTGGAAGGGTATATTCAGATGTGAGTCCCTTGCTCATTGCACCATCAGGATTCAAGCAAGTCGGGCCGACGACGCCTGAAATGGCAGAAACCGGTCCCCGGAAGCTTGTTTCCTTCCCAGTATAAGAATTGGCTTGGTAGTTTGGTTTGCCCTGTTCCCATCATGCACTGGGATAGGAACAGACTAATTTGCATATAGCCAAGTTCTGAGCTGGGATGGTGCAGTGAGCTAAAAAACGGTGATGGATCAAGCCCTGATCTTTGGACTGGGTAAGAGTGGTCTGCTTAATTCAGGCACTCTGTTCATCACCACCCCCTTTTCTGAATCATCATTTTGAATAAGGCAGCCCGGCCTAGCAATGACAATGGCAGATCCTGCCAGGACTTGGCCTCTCGTTGGAGACGCCGAAGGGGAAGCAGAAGATTACGCTCATAGGATAAGGCTTTGTCCGTGGAGATGAACACTCCTAGGTATTTGAAGCCTTCCTCAACGACTGTGATGGGACACGTGTCGGGAAGCCGCGGGGGACTCCCTCTGAGGACGTAGAGATACGATTTGCTCCAGTTGACTCTGAAGCCGGAATTACGACCAAAGCTAGCGAAGATGTCGAGTGCAGCAAGGATCGATCGGCGTGGTTTGGAGAGGTATAGAAGAATGTCGTCAGCGTATAGGGATATTTTATCTTCCCATCCCTCTGCCCACTCTATTCCGCGAAGGTATATGTCGTGTCTGATCCAGGCAGCCAACGGTTCGAGGGAGAGGGCGAACAGGAGGGGGGAAAGGGGGCAGCCCTGTCTAGTTCCCCGCTCTAAAGTGAAGACCTCCGATACCTTATTATTCACTAGGACCTGTGCCAGCGGGTCCGAATAAAGGAGACAAACCCACGACATGAACTGGGGTCCGAAGCCCAGCTTACGCAGGACAGCGAACATGTACGGCCATTCCAGGGTGTGAAACGCCATAGTGGCGTCCAGGGAGACCACCACCGCGTCCTCCGTCAGTCTATGGCGCTGCCCAAGCACCCCGTGCAGGCGTCGGATATTGAGGGCCGTATTTCGGTGTGGCATAAAGCCAGACTGGCCAGGATGTACCAGCGTACTCAGTACTGGTTTGAGTCTATTGGCGAGTGCTTTAGCCAGTATCTTTGGCTCAGCGTTGAGGAGTGAAATTGGCCTGTATGATGCACAGTATTCAACAGGTTTCCCCTCCTTTGGGATCGCCACTATAGTGGCAATGCGCTGGTCGCGCGGCAGTATTCCTTCCTTTCTACTGGTCTCAAACATGGCCTTGAGATGCTTACTGATGGTCTCAGGTTTAATCTTGTATAGTTCTATCGGGAGGCCGTTGGGACCCAACGCTTTCCCTGGCCGGAGTTCCATTATCGCGCGCTGTATTTCGGCCTCTGTAAGTGGGCTGTCAATGGTCTCTCGATCATCATCAGATAGACACGGCATTCGGATATCAGCGAGGAGGGCTATAGAGTCTTCCTCTGGACGGTCAGACACCTTCGTGTTGACCTGTTTGTAGTGTCTAGCAAACTCATCCACTATATCTCGAGGCTCTGTGAGAATCTCACCGGATTGCGTTTGAAGTAGCGGGACTATCTTCCTGGCCTGCTGCTTTTTATCTAACCAGGCGATGAACTTTCCAGCTTTGTCGCCCTGGTCGTATAACCTCCCCATCCTGTGTCTAGCCACCGTTTGGGCCTCCTGGGAGACCAGCTCTCTGTATTCTGCCAACTTGACCTGCCACTTATGTCGAACCATCCTGGCCCCTGTTTCGAGCGCCGCAGCCTCCAGTTCAGCAAGGTCTGCCTCAACTGTAGTGACCTGACGTTGCTGTACTCGTCGCGTACCTGCGATTGCTGACAGCGCCTCCCCTCTCACCACCGTTTTAAATGCCTCCCATACCGTGACAGGGGAGTCTACCGATCCCAAATTCTCTTCAAAAAAGTGGGCGATAGAGGTGTCAAGTTTCCCCCGCGTGTCCTCGTTTTTTAGGTGCCAGGGGTTTATCGGCGCAACACACCCCTCCCTTCTGGTTCCGAACGTGATGTGTGAGGTTACTGGTGAATGGTCCGAAATGCCCCGGGTTAAGAGTGTGGCCTCTCGTACTATAGTGTGGTGCTGCAGGACGGTGAGGATGTAGTCAATGCGTGAGAAAGTATGATGCGGCCCAGAGAAGAAGGTGAATTGGCTATTCGTGGGATGAAGGTGACGCCAAACGTCAGTGAGTCCAAAGGCCTCAAGAAAGTCAGCTAACCATCGTTGCCCTTGAGGAAGGTCTCTGGGGGGCTGTCTATCGAGGACGCCTGACACTACTGAATTGAAGTCCCCGCCCAATACTAACTGACCTTCGGGAAGGGAGAGCAGCAATTTGCCCAAGTCCGCAAAGGCTTGAGCCTGCAAGCCCGGCGGGATGTAGGCCGAGAGCAGGTTCAGCGTGTATCCCTCCCATCTTCCTGTGAACACCGTGAAGCGGCCCTGCGGGTCTGATTTGGAACTATCAATGTGGAAGGGCAACGAGCGGCGCAAAAGGATCCCCACCCACCTGGAACCTGAGGTGAAGCCAGAGTGTGAAGCGAGAGTGTAGCCCCACCTGTTGAGGGCGTGGCATGTGTTACCCAGTAGGTGAGTTTCTTGCAACATTACTATGTCCGGTTGGTGTCGTTTAATGAGTTGAAGGACTATAGTGCGCTTTAGTCTGTCCCCGAGCCCATTCACATTCCAGCTCATGATTCTTAAGCTCTTTTCCCATTGCCTAGCCATAACCATTGATTTGTAAGCCATTCCCATGTTACACCACTGAACCATTAAGGACATCATAGACAGTCACTCCGTACGACCATAACAAACCCCCAACTCCCCGTCCCTCCCCGGATCCCCCCCAGCTGCCATCTCCCACCCTGGTACCCCCCGACAGGCTCTAACAGTGCAGGCAGTAACATGCATATACGATAATACCCCTGCTCTCCTCCCTGTATGGACCCCAGCCATCCCGCCCACCTCTGCAAAAACAACCCCCCCCCCTGCCCCCTGCTCCGTGGGTTTCAAACTACCCACCACCCCAATTAGCAGAGCGCCTGTCGCCCAACCCTACCCCGGTGAAACACCGAGGAACTTCTAACTTGGGATACACGTGGCCAGCTCCGTCCCGGCCACCACCCGGCAGTGTCCCAGGTCCCTCAGTCCCTCAGGCCTTGGGTGTGCGAGTACAATAGGGGAGCCCGGCCCTTAATTCCTGGGCAGGCCCCGTTCTGCCCCCTCAGAGCGCCCAGGCACACAAACAAGCACACTTTATACATTACTGTCCGGCTTCTTCCGAGTCCTGTGTGCGTCGCTTCATTGCGCTGTGTTTTCTCCGGGCGAGTCCCAGCGGGGACTGTTTGACCTCAAGCGCCAGGATCGTTGACTCTGCCCACCCGCATCAGCTCCCTCCGTCGCCGATCCCGGAGAGGGGTGTCCATTGTCTCTCCACTGCCCGCCATTTTGAGGAGGGTGGGCCACAGCCAACGTCGCGTCAATCCACTCCTGTACCGTTGCTGGTGAGGTGACGAAATGGGACCGGCCATCATGTATAACTTTTAGTTTCGCGGGAAAGAACATCATGTATCGAACACCACGGTCTCGGAGCGCCGCCTTGACCCCCTGGAAAGATCGCCGTTCGTGTTGCACTTGTAGCGTAAAGTCAGGGAAAAAACGTACTGTGGACCCCTCGTATTGTAGGTCACCGTGTTGTCTGGCAGCCTGTAGTATCGCATCCCGGTCGCGGTAATTGAGGATTTTGGCGATAATTGTTCGTGGTGGGGCTCCAGGCTTGGGCTTAGGAATCGGAGCCCGGTGGGCCCGCTCTATAGTAAAAATCTTGGAAAGCGTCTTGGGTTTAAGGTGACGGAGTATCAGGTCCTCTAGAAATAGCTCCATACTGTCACCCTCCAGTCCTTCCTCTACGCCCACCACGCGTATGTTGCTCCTCCGAGCCCTACCTTCCTGGTCATCAAGCCGCAGTGCCATCTGTCGGTGCTGGTGGACCAGCTCGTTGACCCTGCTTGCGAGCTTCTTCTCCGACTCCTGGAGGGCCTTAATGTCCACCTCGTTGGCCTTCGAGCGGTCCGTGGTCTTCCCCAAGTCAGTGCGGAGCAGATTCACTTCGATGGTGATCTTGTCCATCTTTGTTTCAAGGGTAGTGCCCAGTGTCTGGATTGCAGCCATGATGGACGTTAGAGAGGGTTCCGCCTTCTCCGTGACTTCCCTTGTCTCTCCCCCAGACTGTGTCTGATTCTTAGGCACTGTATATTGATCCAGTTTATTTGTTTGGGACACTGCACCCCCTTTGGGCCTCATGATCGATCTAGTGCCTCTGGGGTCAGACGGTCCGTCGCCCACCTTCCTCCGGGCTGCCGCCAGTTCCGATCCACTCCCCGCTCCAACCGATCTCAGCCAGAGACAGAGACTCTATCCCACTGCAGCAATCGTCTAGGCGCTATAGTGGTGTGGGGCCCACTGCCAGGGGTGCGCCCCGAGACTTTACGTCGCGATCCGATGCTTCCCAGGACCGTTATCACTCAAGGCCGTCCCCCTGTCGCCAATGCCCCCGGATAAGCCTCCTCCACAGCCGTGGGTATTTGTCCGGCCTACAGGAGGGTGTCTGAATGGAGTGGTCAAGGGCAGCTACTCAATGGAAGGCTGGGAGCAGCACAGACCGGTCATTTTCTCCTCACCCCCCAGTGGTAGACACGCCGTGTGTGGCAGCTCTCCTCACCGCTTGGGAAGGTGTGTACTGGTGTTCTCGGGTCGCCTGGGTCCGAGGGGTCTCGCTCGGCACCTCTCCAGACGCTCCTGGCGCCTCGATGTTCTCGCGCCGATGCGGAGGCCACGCCCCCCGCCTTTCGCGCCTCACAGCCGCGGGCCGCGGCAGGCCGAAATCCAGGATCTAAAGTGGTCGATGCGGCCGCTTGCGGGCTCCAGGGGTGAGACGTCGGGTCGCCGCTGTAAGTCGCGGCCGGTTTTCGGAGCCTCCGAGGGTCCGTCCAGCCCGGAATTGACACCGAGGAGTCACCGGACCTGAGGGAGCTGGGGGCTACCTACAGAGAGCCTCCCAGCCAGGATTTCGGGCGGATTTTGAAGGGGACACTGACGGTCCCGGCGGAGCTGGGGATTCAGGCGGCCATTACCTTCTGCGCCTGGCCACACCCCCTCATGTGCGTAGTCTCTTAACCAGAAAGATGTTCTTTAAGAAAAACGCTCGCTCCCTGTTCAGCTTCTTACAATGGCATATTATGTGAATTAAATCTTCCTTTGTGTTACCGCAGAGACGACGATCAGCGGATACAATGTGTTTCCAGGTAGGCTCATCGGCAAGAGTTGGAAATTTGCCGAAGCGCATGGCCATCAATCTTTTTTTGATAAAAATAGAGTAAGTTGTGTCCAGATAGGCCGCCGGAGTAAGTGTTTTGTAACTATTGATCACAGTCCATGAATGGGAACGATGTGAAAAAAAGGTCTTTATCTGTGATCAACGAATGAAATTTGGCGGCTTTATTTAATGCCTGTTTGAATGACATAAATGGCAAATTTTTATCCCATAAGTTGGAAGAGCATGTTAGCTCAAGTGCGTGGGACAGGAATTTATTTGCCTCTGATTTTTTTTGCATTTCCAGTTCCTGCCATAAAAATTCATTGAGATTATTATCACTGCCATTTTTCTTAATTCGATACCACACCTTGATGCATGTATAAAGTCTTCCCAATGATTCGTTCATTAGACCGAATTCTAAGCGCATTTGCGCTGGTGAGGCTGAACTGGGGAGTTGGAAGACCTTTTTATAAATTTTAGTTATTAAGTTTTATAGAAATTCAGAATCCTTACCATGCATTGCAACACTTGCATAAACTAAGGTGGGAAGCGCTTTGCTAGCAATCACAGTTAAAGCGGTTTTAACGATGGACCTTTCAACTTTTTTGACAAAGTGCTAAGTGCAAATATTAAGGCCCCTGCTCTTTGTGTCAAATATATTTTTCTGCTCTCTTAAGGCAAGCTTATCGTCGATATAATATCCCAGGTATTTATAATAGGATACCCTTTCCAAATGTTTTCCTTCTAACCGGATATTGTGATGTACAGATCGTCGGTTGGTAATTAACATTGCTTTAGTTTTTGATGAATTAAGGGCCAGCTTGTTTGTGGACAGGAAATATGAGAGTTCAGTTAGCAGTCTGGACAGTCCAACTTTTGTTAACCTTAGAAGCACAATATCATCTGCATATGCCAGGTGTGTAAGTTGTAAGTTGCCTAATTTCGGAGAGTGAGCATTGCAGTCGTTTAGTTTACCAGAAAGATCTGAAATAAATAAATTGAATAAATGTGGAGCCAGGACGCAACCCTGTTTTAATTCGATTGTGGTGTACACTTTTCTCGATAAGCGGGATCCATCCCCGAGTTTTACTTGCGTCCATGTTTCTGAGTAAAATAATACCAGGCCCCTTAATATGCTCTCAGGTATCGCCCATGCTCTCAGCTTTGCCCACAGCAGGTTCCGGTCCACGCTGTGAAAGGCAGCTTGCAGATCTATAAAGCACAAGTGCAAGTCCTGTTTAGTACGCTGGCATCTTTCAGCAACCATTGTGATAGATAAAATGTTCGAGGTTGTTCCGATCCCTTCTCTGAACCCCGTTTGATTAATAGGAATAAGTTCTCTTTCTCCCAACCAGTTTACCAAATCTTTTAAAAGAAGCGATGCGAAGTATTTAGCTTCAACGTCCTGCAGTGCTATTAATCGGTAATTGAGTGGGTTAGTTCTTTCTCCGCCTTTGTATATGGGCATAATTATGGAGCCTTGCCAGCTATCCAGAACTACGTTGAAAAACTGCACTGCTGCAAAGAGTTTCTCGAGGTGTAAGCTCCAGTATTCAGGTGCGTGTTTATAAGTAGCTTGCAGAATGCCATTCGGCCCCGGTGCCCCGTTGCTTTTGCCCTTTTTGATTATTTTTATTATCTCCTCTGCAGAATAAGTACCATACGTTGCAACAGGGATTTAAGTTTTGCTTGGGTCTGTTGTTAATGGCAGACTGCAACATTTTTCCTCAATTATCATTTTGTTGGGATATTTCAATATGAGTTGGTTCCCTGGGATTTTTAGTGAATTTTCTTTAAATTTTGACGAGAGGAAAGTAGCCCATTCTGTTTCCTGCACATTCGATGTAAGTGTATTTTGAGGTCTTGTTAATTGATTTATTATTTTCCAAAATGTGTTTGAATTCGGGTGCTTAGTGCTAAAAAGCAATTTAGACCAGAAACTCTAGTTCGTCCTTTTTTTGAAGTCCCAGACCTTCTGTTTGTATATTTTTCTTTGTAAAAGAAAGGTATCCAATTGACGCCCATCTTTGTCATTCAACTGCCGCTTCTTTTGAGTTCTTCGCAGGGCCCTTCTTAGATCTTGCAAGTCTTTCGGCAATTTGCTATTTGGACCGACTCTCTCGGACTTCATATTTGGTGATTTCATTTTTGTCTTTAATTTCTCCAGGAAGAGAGTCCATGCTTGTATCTTATTCTTTGTGACGTTTCCTAGTTCATCCAGCGTCTCCTCTATTATCAAGAACCACCCGATTTTATTTGTATTTGTCCAATTTCTGCGTTTTTGATTAATTGTACCTAATTGGCCCTCTAGTATATTAGATGGTTGAAATCTTTCCATACAGAAGTTGAATTTAATATGTTGAATCGCATGATCACTCAGGGGTGATTATTCAATATAAAAACTAACTAGTAAGGAAATTAACGAAAGACTTACGATGGTGAAATCCAATGTTGATTGGGCATGCGGGCCATAATACGTTTTTTTCGGCGGTCGATCTTCATCGGTCCTACCATTCAGGACTCGCATGCCTTGATACTCAAGTTCTGTTACCAATTGGATGCCTAATTGATCCTTTCGAATCCTCGCCCCGCCTTGTAACTGTTGTGGAACACTCCAGTACATGTTATCTGCTGTTAATATTTTGTCTTCCTCTGGTGAAAATATAAAGTTGGAATTAAAATCACCGGTTACTATTATATTCCACGATGGCTCTGTGTTGCGAAGGCCCGTTATTACTTTGCATAATAGAGCATTTTTTATCTTTTTGACTTCGAATTTAGGTTGAGTGTAATAATTAATCAGAAGAGTCGTCTTGTTATTAATGACATTTTGTTCTGAAAATTTGATTAATTGAATGCTTGGATCAGGAGATTTAAGCTGTACTCTGAAACACAAATGTGCTACTATAACCACAGCACACTTCACTACAGACGTTACCACACAACAATACAGAAACCTTCTTGACTTCCTTCTGACAAGTGCAACAAAAACGGTGCTGGTCAAATGAAAAGGCACCACCAAGGCCACTTTCAACGGGTGGCTGAATTGGGTGACGTTCCTAAGAGGAGCGGACAACACCGCATTGAGACACACACCCTGGAGGAAGCCCAATAGAGAGATGTGGTCAACCTTAGACAGACTCCTAAATCCGTACAAACCGCCATAAACAGCTCAATGATGGCAAACTAGCGAGAAACACCCTCAAAGGCCAAACACTTTTATGTTATATGTTATGTTATATGTTAGAACTGGTTATAGGGCCGAAAGACAATTGTCCAACACAATCAATGCAAAATGTCTGCAAACATACCGGGACAATTGAACAACTACCGCAACACAAAAGAAATAAAGCCCAAGCGGGCCGCCAGCGAAAACTGCCAACTGTTATATGTATTGTGTATCTCTGTACAATGTAAAAAACAAACCTAATAAAAATATTTTTAAGAAAAATGCCAAAAACATATGAGTGAATGCACCTGATCACCGTTGCTGCTTTAAGAGTGCAACACACTTCTGCAAAACAAAGGTTTCGGTCACTCCTAAAGACTTTTGAAATATGATAGCTAGAACTAATCCTGAGATCAGCATCCCTTAGCTGGTGTGCAACGTGTTTTCTAGCACTTTGATTGCAAGGCTGTTGAGTACACACGCTCTCATTAGAGCACAGTGCACCCATTTAACAGAGGGAATGTACGGCCACTCTGAGATCAGATTTTGGATTTCTGTTTGTGTGTGTTCACAGACTCCCTTGCAGGTGCTCATTGCTAGTAATTTGCCTGGAGTTGAACAGTTAGCTATGATGTCACATAGCCGAACACTTGGTTATTATAGACTGTGTGAGAGGCTCACTAAGCTTTCACGTATGATTATATCATAGCTGTGGTTGGGATGAGAATTGCTTTCTTTATGCTGTACTGTGTCCTTAAGTGTAACATATTTGATGCAGTGCGATCCCCACAACAGCTCTTATACCACAGTTATAAGGAAACATTTTCCTTTGCTTAGAGGTCTAGGTCTCGCTGGTGGGAAGTCACTTTATTGAAAACACGTTTACTGTTAATTTTTCATAGGACACATTCAGCTATTACTGCACAACTGGTTTGGGGTTATGCAACTGATATGAACTCGAGAAAGCCACACCCTTAATTAATTAGCTTTGCAGAGTCTTCTCTCTTTTTTTTGCAAATGCCTGTTTTGTTTGATTTCCCCTTTGATTAGTCATGAAAATATTTTGCACATCCTCTGTTGAAGCTTTTACCCATTCTGCATGTAGCATCATGCACATGCAATACTTTCTCAGCAGCATCACACATGGCTATTTTAAACAACCACCTAATTGTCTCTCAAATTCCCTTTACTTCAAGGTAGATATTTTCGCTTCTGGTGATCATGACTTTGGTTGTGCTCAATTCCATGCTGATTTCCTTTGCCATTTTACTGCGCAGTACAGAAATCTGACAAATGAATGGCTTTCATTAAGCTGGGAACAACAGAGATAAAAACAGCTATATTATCATTAAAAAAATGTAAAGAAGAATTGCATGGGGAAATCATGACTGACCTTCCAAAAAATGCCATGCTCCCCTAACGTGAACCTCCCTGTCCACCTCCAGCCGCACCACTCTCAAACTTCACCAGTCGCCACTGGTCATTACGAGATGACTTTCTCTAAACTGGCTGTAACAAACCCTGTAATGTTTGGTATCAAACCTGTTAGAATCGATTCCATGCTCTGTAAAGCTTCTCCGGGAGGCCCTCAGTGCTCTCGGACCGGTACATGTCTTCCCAAACTGTATGGCAAGCTAGGGCTGCTGCAGACTAGAGACAAGATTCTGCCTCCTGTTACTGAGCTAAGCTCTAGCAGGGTAAGGCAGAACAAAAGAAATCCTGTCACAGGCAGTTGTGGTCACCTCCCAGACAAAGTTTAGTGTATTGGGGCAGGATCGGGGCTCTTGCCAGCACCACTGAGACTTCTTGATGGGCACTTGGTTCCCTCCTTGCATACTCCAGTGCAAGCCAGTTCAGGCAGCCAGTGGCTCCCGCTCAGGCTCAAAACTGGACAAAGGACATGGGAGTATCCTCCCCACTGTCTAGCCCCTCCTTTGGGAGTGACTCTTGAATCGTCCCAACCCTTTCCCAAGGGAACTTAAGGGCTTACCTGTGGGTGGGTTCCTAGAATTGTTGTGGGACAAGATTCATATCACATACCACTTCACTTCGACCATCTGGACACTCGCGACTTCGCTGGACTTCGCTTAAGGAACCAAGACAGCACCGGGGAAGATTCCTGCTGCTCCTGGTCTTCTGCAGCATCTGTGTCCATGCTCCATACAGCTTCTTCGCCAGGCATGTGGAACTCCAAGACACCCGAAGTAATCTCCCTTGGAGTGAAATAGTCACTCCCCTGCATCTGCAGGCACTCCAACACAGCTGACTGGTCTGTTGATCCCGGGCTCCCACCGAGTATGAAAGGCTCAGCAACACAGGTGGTGGGTCTGCAACTCCCTCGAGGCGTGTGCTGTCCTCTAACCAAGTTTGAGGCCAGTATCCCTCGTCAGAAATGCTGGAACAGAACAATGTGCACTGCGTTGACTTGCCATTGCTTAAGCTTTTTGGCTCTCTCCTCTAGATGTCTTCGTGCCAAAAGAAGCTTTTACTGCAAGCATTCTCTTAGGCCAAAATCCTTGCCTGCATTGCATCCTCTGCACCGTGGGCCTGCAACTCTTGATGATCTGCTTGAGGTCCTCTTGCGACTCCTGTGCCTTTGGCCTGTGGGTCCTCTAGAGGGTCTTCTTTGGCACCAATGGGTTACCCTGTTTGCTTGGGGCCTTCTCCGATTCTCCTGTGCTTGGTGAGTCCCTTGGACCTTGCTGGCCCGACACTGCATCTTTTTCATCTACTTCGTTGCTTGCCGCTGCCAAGACTTGTTGGTGACTCTGTTGGACATTGACCCCTTGGCACTCGACATCCAATATAGGGCAGCTCGTATCCAGCTCCTGGTCATCCACAGCATCTCCTTGTCCGCAAAGCTGCAACTTAAAAGGCGCCACCAACCTCTCCTGCAATCCCGACATCGGTGGGCATTAGTCTTCCGTTTCTCTTGCTAACTCCTGAGTGGCATATACTCTGTTCCCTTTGCTGGCAGGTACCTCTCAATTTGAATTCACATTTGGATTCTACCGGACTCCTTCGTCCTCTTCTCCAATGGCATCTTTGTTGAAGTCCTCCATTGTGGTTTATGGCAGTTTTCAACGTCACTTGCCACCTATGTACCCAGCTTCCCTAGTGTAGGTATCCTGGTTATTCTTCTGGTTATTCTTCTGGTCCCTGGAATTGCTTGAGGTTGGAGCTACTTGGAGCCCGAAAATCTTGGTGGAAGGATGCCAAAAAGCCTTTGCAGCTGCAAGTAGATGCAGTACTCAGGGGTTCGATTTCTGCAGCTCTGATGAGGGATACTGGCCTCAAACTTGGTGAGAGGATAGAGCAGGCCTAGCGGGATGAGAAGTACCACCACCTGTGTTGCTGAGCCTTTCAGAGTCCGTGGGAGCCCAGGATCAGCAGACCGGTCAGCTTAGTTAGGTTGCCTGCCGATGCAGGGAACTGACTTTTTCACTTCAAGAGAGATTCCTTCAGGTGTCTTGGATGCCCACAGGCCTGGGCAGGTTCCTGTATGGTGCACAGGCACGGACATTGCAGCACATGAGCATGGTGATGAGATCAGGAGCAGCAGGAGTATTTCTGGTTGCAGCCGTGGTACCCAGAACAAAGCCCAGAGTGCCCTGACAGTTGAAGAAGCAGTGCTGTCTGAAATGTATCTTGTCTGACTATGACTCTAGGGACCCACCCTCAGGTAAGCCCTTCAATACCCTAAGGAAAGGGTTGGAATGATACAGGGGCCCCTCCCTAAGGAGGGGCTGGACTAGGGGGGAGGATACTCCCCTGTCCTTTGTCCAGGTTCACACCTGAGCAGGAGCCAATGGCTCCCTGAACTGGTTTGAACTGGACAATGCATGGAGGGCTCCAAGTTTGCCCTGTACACAGACTACTTGGCTCTGGCAAGCACCTCCACCCTGCCCCAATACAACAAACCCTGTATGAGAAGTGATCAGAACTCCCTGTGAGAGGATACCTATTGCTCTGCCTTCCCTTGCCCAAGCTTTGCTCAGCAGCAGGAGGGCAGAAATGTGTCTCTGGCCGGCAGCAACCCTAGCTTGCTGTCCGGGTCTGGAAGAGTGGTACCAGGAGCACGAGGGACTCCCAAAGAGCTTTACGGTACATGGAATCATTCCTCCCTCATTGTTTATGGTGTGGGGGTTTGATTCCAATATGTTTGATACCAAACATGATAGGATTCTTTACAGCCAGTTTTGATATGGTCATCACCTAATGACGCAGTGCCCCTCTATATGTCATATGGCTGTCTCATTTACAACCCAGGACAATGGACTCCATGGGCTGTAGGGATGTCCTGCTCATGCAGGGGCACCCTCATACTTAGAACCAGGCACCCTGCCTTCAGGATTCTAAGCCCTGCTTTAGGGGCTTCTTAATGGTTTTAAGTTGTTTTAAGTGGTTTTTAAGGGCAGTGACCCTAGATACATATCTTTCGTAAGTCGGTTGAGCACCAACTTACACAGGCTGCAATGGCGGGCCTGTAGTTTCAAATTGAGTGTCTCCCATGGGTGGCATAATACATGCTTCAGCCCTTGGGAGACCCGTGGTGTACCTATGCTATGGGTACCTTAGTACCTTATACTAGGGACTGATAATGTTGCACAAGTGTCCAATCTCCCTCCCCTTTGAGGCTACCCCTCCAGCCATGCCACCGCAATACCACCACATGTTGGAGGATCACCTGGCCCTTCTACAGCAGGAAGTTACAGCTCTTTTGTCCAAGGGAGCCATCCAGCACTTTCCTGTCCGAGAAGCAGGTTGTGGTTGTTATTCCCACTACTTTCTGGCCCCCAAGAAGGACAAGGCCTGCATCCTATCTTGGATCTCAGGAACATCAACCACTTTCTCCAGAAGATGAAGTTCAAGATGTTGACGCTTGCTCAGGTCTTGTCTGCCCTCGATGGTAGCGTTCGACTGCAGGACACTTATTTTCACATCCCTGTCCTGCGGCCACCGGCATTACCTGCGGTTCACGGTAGGCCACAAGCATTTTCAGTTTACTGTGCTCCCCTTTGGCCTTACCAGCTCCCCTCAGGTGTTCACAAAAGTGATGGCGGTAGTCGCAGCTCATCTGCGCAGATCAGGGGTTTCAGTCTTCCCCTATCTCGACGGATGGCTGTTGAAGGCGGGCTCGTCCCAGGCAGTCGTCTCCCACCTCCAGACTACGGCCACCCTCCTGCATCTCCATAAACATGCCAAAGTCACACCTGATTCCCTCTCAGAAGCTCCTCTTCATCAGTGCGGTTCTGGACACGACGTGGTGTCGGGTCTATTCTCCCGAACAACGAGTCAGGGATGTTCTTGCTATGATTCCGATCTTTCAGCCTCTATCCCGGGTTTTGATCAGAATGACACTGAGGCTGCTGGACCTCATGGCCTCCTGCATCCTGCTGGTTGATCATGCCAGGTGGCATATGCGGGCTGTGCTGTGTGACCTGAAGTTCCAGTGGGCGCAGCATCAGTTTAATCTGTCCGATTGCATCCAGATTTCGGAGGGCACGGCACGACAATTGCAGTGGTGGCTCACAAACTAGGATTGAATCAACAGCAGATCCATCTTCCTTCCCCAACCAGAACACACAGTGGTGACAGACGCATCCCTTCTAGGATGGGGAGGCCACATGGGAGAGGCGGAGATCAGAGGCCTCTGGTCTCCAGCGGAGTCCGTGCTCCACATCAACCTTCTGGAGCTTTGGGTGATCCGTCTTACACTAAAAGCGTTCTTTCTCTCTGTCCTGGGAAGAGTAGTGCAGGTGTTCATGGACAACACCACCGCCATGCGTTACTGCAGCAAACAGAGCGGGGTGGGTCTTGGACCCTATGTCAGGAGGCTCTCCGCATCTGGACATGGCTGGAACATGAGAGCATTTCCCTGGTGGTTCAACACCTGACAGGTTCACTGAACGCCAGGGCCAATGAACTCAGCCAGTGCATGATGGATCACGAATGGCTTCTTCACTCGGAGGTGGTGTTGTATAGCGTTTTAGGACCCTAGTGTAATTTTCCTGATTCATGCCCTTATATAGGTATAGAGTACTGTATCCTTAAATAGGCATAGAAATCATAACCATATTAAGACATAGCACAAGTAGTCCTAATACGACTTGGCTACTTCCACTAGTTCCGAAAATCTACAACGATTTCTTGGAAAAACCCGCCTTCAGCAGTCAGGGACTTCCACCTGCATGAATAATAATTTATCCAAGAACTCATAGAGTTTTCAGAGAATTAAGTCTCTAATGATGTTATTATGTCCAATCTTACGTCAAACTCGGCACCTTAAAGGTATAAATATGCCCACACTTGTCCAAACAAACACACGGTGGTTTGGGGCAGTTCGACTATCTACTTGCCTGACGCGCCCTGCTGCAGCAAGTGCCGAAGGAAGCCGACCCTCCAGCTGACGCACTGAGCGACGCTGTACTTTCTCCAGCCGGGAAATCCAGCTCCGGTGTTTCCAGGCTACCCTTGCGGGTTGCTGGGAAATCGAGTCCTGAGAGAGAGATACCAGACCTCCCACAATCTAAAACCAAATTACGGAGCTGATTAGACCCTAAGAGAATTCTTGGATTAGATTCTTGGCAAAGAATACTGAAACTAAGCTACACCTCACCTACTTCTTCCCTTGTACTAGACCTAGGTTAGGTACACCGGGTAGGCGTATTTTAGAAGCACCAGTTGAGTACTTTTAGTCACTATTTATCAATGTATGTATTTTATGTACTATATGGCTTAGAAACCATATCATGCTTTTACAGTATTATTTTATAATACTCTTCGTACAGTGCGCATTGTACTTTACAAGTATTAAGACTGTAGCAATTCATTTATTATGCTTGAGAAAGAAGACTGTTCAATAAATACCTTTTACTGAAAACGCTTGTCTCTCTATTTCTCTGCACCTCTGGTGAAACAAAGCATGCACGATTGACTGAGTGAAATAACTATCTATTGTTTCCGTGACTCTAGAGGTATATTTCTTATTCTTGGGGAACAAAGTTGTCATGTTTTAAGCGGTTGTCAGAAACTAATCCCTTCTTGTTCATTCAAGAAAGTTTCTAGTGACCTCCAAGCTAGCTGGCACAAACACAATTAAGTCTAGTATATTCGGTAGAGACCTAGTCTACCTCAGTCTTACGTCTAAAATACAGGATATACTATTCCAATGCGCAGAGCCTATTGGGAATATAGGAACTACACTACATGGCGCCCAACGTTTGGTAAGGCGATAATTTAACGGTAGATATTAGAGTAACTCAGGCGTGCTTTTCACACAGACCCCTTTTTCCCGTAAAATACTCCAATAGACGTCTGGAGTGGGTTAAAGGATAGAATATCTGCTTTAAACTAAGTAGGACGAAAGAATCCTATGTATTAGTTTTTAGTTTGTTCAACGTTGAAGGATACAGTGTTCCAAAATATTGTGCACCTAATCTTTGTTTCCTTGAAACTTGTTCTGCAACACTTCCAGTCAACAAAAATGACGGTTAGTGACGAAGAATTAGAAAGGGTTGCAGCAGCAGCTCGAGCAGTTTTAGGTGACACAACTATCCAACAAAATATACTAATCCCGGTAAATATAAGGAAAATAATTACTATCAAACTCATAGAAAATGGGGTATCACCAAGAGGTGCTAAAGTAATGTCTGTTATAGAGGCACATGAATGTCGGCAGACAGAGGTATTCTATTCATGGATTCTGTTTCCTGCAGCAAATGCAGTAACACACGAGTTCCACTACTATAAATTAGAGGAACCACCAGCGGAATACATTCCTTTCGAGGATGTTGAAATTCCACTAACTTACCAAGAGCATCAGCTCTGGTTTAATGGCACCCTATAACATCAAAATCACATTACCAGGCTCGGTCCACTAGGTAGAGAAGGAGCCACATGGCCGGTACTAGCCAGCTATACACCACATCCTGACATTGAAAGAATGACAGCTCAGAACTGTTAGCTCAGCTAAAACAGTTGATTAAAATACACAGGCAGTTGGTATAATATGTCATGAGGACTTTAACAGTCCAACCAGCTGTAAGAATTCCACAGCACATCCCTCACCAGGGGAACTCAAACAAAATTACACCACAGATTATACAGTCAGTCATTGGTAAATTGCCCGCAAAACGGGAACAAATTCCATTCTGGTTAGCTCAAAAAATTACTCAAATAGAGGCATTATATCCCGATAGTACACCTCATGAGAAACACAGGATTCTAACAATATGTTTACCAATGGGGATTGCACCACATGTAGAGGACTGCGATACTTGGGGTACAGTCTTTGCTTCAATCTACACAAAAACACATGGTGTCCTGTCTATGGCGGTAATACCAGACGTTCTGAGACAGATTCAAAATGAATACGGTCCAGACCCAGCCTTAAATCTGGGTATGAAATTATTGAAAGATTTCAAGCAGGTCTCGGCTATACTATTAGCGAACATCAAAGGAGAAGCAGCATCAGTGGCAATCCGACAACAACAAAAGGAATCAGATATAACAGAGCAACCTTTTGAACTTGCCAGAATTATTGAAAAATCATATGAAGAACAAGGTAGAGATAGTTTAGGTGGGAAACCAGTAAAACCCCAACTAACTGAATTGCCCACCTCAACGTCCTATTTTTGGGATATGAGTTATCAAGTGAAGGCAAAAGCCTGGCAGCAAACTTTTTTGAGAAATGTGCGCTGCTCCAACCTCCAAAAATGCTCAAAAACTTACAGTCAATTCTAGGTTTTCTGAATTTTGGAAGAACTTATGTTCTAAATTACGCAGAAAGGGTTAAACCTCTCTACGAACTAATAAAACCTGATTTCAAACCTACTAATTGGGCACAAAAACACACAGAAATATTGAGTTCAGTGCAAACAGACATGTTAGCTAAAACACAGTTACAAACACGTGACAACGTGCGTAGCCTAGTGATCCGAATCATCCCAGGAAGATGCGGATTCACATACCTAACCTTTAATGAAGGTGAGACGGTACCAATAGCATACAAATCACATTTATACACACAAGCTGAAATGAAATTTACTTCAACAGAAAAGATACTGATAGCGGTTTAGACTGCTGTAGCAAAAGAAAGAGCCCTCACACAGGGTAAACGCATTAAAATCGTTACACCTGTACCTGCCTTACAGGCAGTGACAAAGGCAAACATTCCAAATGCTAAAGCTCTACATCCAAGATGGATACAATGGGTTAATTCTCTTGCCGCAACAGACGTTGAATACGTTTTTGACCCATATTTAAAAACACAAGAATTCCTACAATACGAATTAGAATGTCCTCTGCCGACTGAAATTCTGCCACTTGAACATTACGGCTGTATAATATATACAGACGGCTCAGCACAACCCGCAATTGGGGGTAAACAAGACTAAAGTGCTGTGTGCGCGATTGTTAAAGGTCGCTGGCGCAAAGGTAAATTTAGACCTATGGTCACAAAAACTCAATCTCTCGTAGACTGTACAGCTCAGCGAGCTGAACTACAGGCTTTCAAGATGGCTCTTGAAAATACTGATTGCGAATTCCCCACACTAATAGTATGCGATTCGTATTACTGTGTCCAGTCTTACAATGAATATTTGCAGAACTGGGTTCAAAACGGTTTCAGAGACGCTAAAGGTGGCACAATTAAGCATAAACTGCTATGGGAACAAGTAGTTCTTTTACATAAAGAACTACAAAAGACTCACGTGATTCATACACTGAGTCATCAGCGTGATGGCGTTCACATTGAAAGGAATACATTGGCTGATGAGGCCGCGAAGGCAGCTGTGCAAACGGCTTCCGTAGCTGCAATCACTCGTTCAAAAACTAAAATAGACGGTGAAACAATACTAGCAGTCAACTCCTCAATGAAAGGAAACTATACAGCATTACCACTGAATTATCCACTCGGTAATACATACATAATTGATGCAAACTCAGTTCCATTTGCCCGAATCCCTGGGGTGGGGGATAGGGTAATTCCAAACAGGAACGAGAGAAGTGCTTTGGTTCGCGAGACACATATGGGAGAGGGTCTGATACATCAAGGGATCTTAACATCTCTAATAGAGTTAGAAAAGAGGTACTGGTGGCCAGGAATGAGCGTGCAAGTCTACGAATTTGGAATTAACCAGTCACGAGGACCATAGCTTTGAAAACAAACAGATTCCTGACTACAGTGTAGCCAGCCCAGTACAGACACCATTGTTAGACAGCATTAGACTATCTACACGCATACGTCCTTATAGACTAATGCAGTCCCACAAATATTAAGACAAGATTCATTTGGATGTGGCCCGAGCGCTCGGCTGACGCCAGAACTGTTATAAAAGATTTGCGAGTCTTTATCGGCACATACGCAATCGGCACGCTACATTCTGACGAGGTTCCTGCGTTTAGCTCTCGAGCTTACAAGGAGGCCATGGCCAGCTTGGGCGGTGCATTGCGGTTTTCAAGTCCCATCCATCCTGAGGGAAATGCGGTAGTGGTAAGAAAAAGCCGTGACATAAAGCAATCTGTAACAGCTAGGGTATTAGGTTCGGGTGACGGGTGGGTCAAACATCTAAATAGTGTCCAACGTACTCTTAATAATCTGCCAAGAAATTCTCTGGGGGGAATCACTCCATATGAATTATTATTTGGTACTAGAATGCTCATCCAGGATCTTGATTGTCAAACTTCAGTGGTGGAACAGAAACCCTTTGATATCAAAGACAGTTTGGCTGTTTTACAGGACTTAAATGAAACAAGAAGAAGTCTGAGTAACACAACACAAAGCCCAACGACCACTGAAGGAAAACCATCTGTCCCAGCAAGACCTGTCTGGATTCCAAAGATTGGGGATCTAGTCAACGAAAAAATTGCGGTAAAGAAGGAATTTCGGCCTTCTTATAGAAAAGCAGAACCTGTCTTAGCAATCCTTGGAACAAGATCAGTGTTACTACTGCCGCTTGCTGGAAAAAGGGAGAACAGAACAGTATCAATTGACCTGGTAAAACCACAATGATGTGGCCGATAATAAGTAGTAGGCCCAGTGGACTCCCAAGAAGTTGCAGACGACCAAATCTGGCTACTATTCAAGAGGTTCAAACTGAAAGACTTATCACCTTTGATAAGCCTGCAGTGAGAAAAGAAGGACTTTGCAACACAGCCATGGAACTCGTCCCTCTTGATACTCAAATATCGGTTCGTCAACAAACTCCTGTCTACAATGATGTAGCATCTGACCATACAAACATGTCAAAGGAGGAAGCAAATCCATTGATTTCAAAGAATCCGGTTGCAATACCAACTATTGACAGAACTGCCTCTGGCTATTTTATCAACTTCGATAACTTTTCTGAGGATCACAGTGAACCAGAAATAACGCCAGTAAAAACACTTTTCAAAGAAAAAATAACAGAACTCCTTCATCAACTTGAGAGAACATATGTGGTTTCGCCATGGGTTGAATTTTGGATTGGATTATGTGTACTTTTTCCCCTGCTATGGCCCATTCTTGTTTTGAGTTTGGGACAAGTGATAGATGGAAAATAAAGTACAATGGACACAGCAAGTAAGAACATCAACTTGCTCCTGCAATCTTACAAGTCATCTCATCGTGAGCGAAGAGACCTGTCATCAGTGAACATCACAGCGTTTCTTATACCTGATGGTATAGAATGGGACACAACTAATTATGACATTTATGGCCCAGTGGAATTGTTGAAAATTCTACACCAGTTTAAGGTTTCTTTAAGGGATTTTGTTTCATCAAGCACTTTTTCTGATGATTGGGACTTTGAAACTGTTAATAATATGATGTCAGACTTAGAAATGTCACAAAATTTCAAAAACATGAACACCTAGAAGGTTCAATAAGTTATGAAGAACTGTATTGTTATAATCATTTTGGTCACCATTATTTGCACAAATCTGTAAATCCTAGAAATGTTTTTGGTTACAATCAATAGGAACATTGTCCAACGCCACCAAAAGGCAGCTCTAAAACATTTTATGAGACATTTCCATACTTTACAGGTTTTAATGTGACAAATCCAGAAAAGTTTTATTTTAAGAATATAAATAAGACAGGAATGAAAAACATGTTGACCAATACTAAACAAAGTTATTCTGCGAGCTTTTATGCTCAGCTATCTACATTAGGGTTTAACTTTTGGAAAGAATACATTGAGACAAAAACAGTCTGGGGCACAAAAGACTGGCAGGTGCAGGGTTTAGAAGCCTTGTTCAGAGCCTGCATTATCCCAGAACAAATTATATTTTTAAATTACACTGTTCAACAAACATCATGTCTTGGCATAGCTAAGATAAAAGATTTATACCAAACGTCAATACCTAAGACCACGCCTGACAGTAATGACACTTTAGATGAGGAGGTAGAAGTGAAACAGATTTTAAAACACAACAGAACCAATCTTGATTGGAAACGATGGTTAATCTGGCCCATAGACACGAACAACTGTCAAGATAGATTCATGAACAGAACACAAGGGTTCAAAATGAGTAGGTCAGATCCGAGATATTCCCAGAGACAACATCCAGGGATAGTAACAACATACAGTGTAGGAAAACTATGCTTTCACTGGCTACAGAAATCCAAACTTCCAGAAATTAAACAACACTTGACTTTACTTAAAGAAGGCGTTGACTTACGAGAATTCTTACTTGGGCCTCGCAAACAACGTCAAAAACGTTTCATATACGCAGCGTACAACGAAGCTTGAAAAATAACAAATGGAAACTGCAGAAAAAATATGTGAAATTGATCGTATTCATTTAGAGAAAGCACTCTCTGTAGTGGACAATGGGTTAACGACACTGTCCTCCAGAATTTATTCTTTGGACAGCATTGTATCATCTGCCATTGACATAATAGAACAGGATTTGCTAATTTTACAACATGGCCATTCTCAATTATGTTCTATAATGCTGCTAGGCTGGACGTTACAAAATCTCCATTCAGCGTACGTGCCATGGCGTCTAATCAATACCACGTCATTGTTTACTGTCTTTAACCTTACAGATAAAAAATCTCTTTGGCACAAAGAGGAGCAGACTATACGGTGCTGAGCATTGAAAAACTGGAAAGATTACCATTAACAGTTTCTAAGAAGCCTGTCGTAGAATGGATAATACATGGCACCATCACGATACCAGTGACGATTTTCCAATTTCAGTATTGTCTAAGGCATATACCAGCAGGCCTGTATGAAAGGTTGGGTAAAGGATACATTAAGTCAACCTGGACTTTACCATACACACACAAATGTTGGAGTGGGGGAAAGGAGGCTTTTCTTAGTACAAAAAATTGTAAAAACTCACTAAGCGGTACACTTTTATGTGAAGGTATTAATTTACATGGAGCCTGCGAAGGTTCTTTAAATAACCTATCTTGCCACATGCACGGTAGTCCAGCAGCAGTGATAGACAGCTTTCCAATGGTAGCTACTTTATGCTCAATGATCACAACTGTTGTGGCATGTTGCCATGAAAATCCTATCTAGTTAGTGTGTCGGCCAGGGTCACTTGTTGTATGCAAGTATTGTATCCAAAAAGCAAGACAGACAGGGAGACGGCGTTATGGCCTTCACTGAATATCTCTTCTATACGAATTGATACTTTAAGCAGAATGAAAGCCATTCTTTTACAAAAAACTGTGCCACTGACCTCGTCTAGAGAAACGTATGATCTGCAAGTTGCAAGGACTTCTGCAGAGATACATGCATTATTATCAACAAACTGCCCAGTACATTTCGCAGAAATGTTAGGTCAAATCTTAAACATGTCTGATACCAGTGGCATCGCACATGTATTTAAGACCATCTATTCGGGACTGTTAGCACCATTCAAAGCAGTCCCCAGCATTTTCCAAATTTCGTGCACTCTGTGTTTGGTGGTCTGCCTCTCATTTTGGGACTCATAGCAGGAATTTTATTTTTGTTCCTTCTGCTCCGATATGGCAAATCCAGTCACCAACGATACCCAGACTACAATGGAATGAGTTCTCATGGCCATGCGGTATCATGACAGAATTACACAGATTCTTGGCTTGGCTCGTTTAAGAGATCTGAATACCACTTGGTTCCTTTCATTCAGACCAATCTGGCAAGATTGCATTTTACCTGTTCTACTATGCCTGCTTTGCGGAGAAGAATGCGTGTTAGACATTTGTCTTACACTTCCATAAGCACTGCAAACGGATGTTGACACTTTGCTGGGTCCCGTAACGACTCATACACCGTGTTGCCCCCAACGGCTGCTAATCCTGATGACGGCATTCATTGAGATCTCACCGGCGAATCCAGCTATTGGTGAGGTACGTGGAACAACAGGCACACAGGTACCATCTACAGCGAACATTGCTAATGGGGATGACGCTGGCGGCGATGCTTCACATCTATGCGCATTTGATCTACTTGATGAAGTAGTTCCCCTTTCACCAACTGTGGTAGACGGTTTCTTTGCCAGCTTAGATGATTTGATGTTTTCTCCCTTGAAAAGTGCATGCACCGTTCCATGAAGTCTGAAATTCGGCCTTCGGTTTTTCAAAATAAACCCACTAGCTTGGGAACTCTATGTTTCTACAATCTACATTTGGTAAAAATGTTCTCTCCATCCCAAAATATAACTTTTTCACTTGGCACAAAGTTATCTGCTTAAAGTAGAACTATTCTTAGAGAACAAGAAATTCATTTGATACTTCCTATAGACAATATTTGGCATTTTATATATTATGCTATGGAATGGTCTCAACCTTTTTTCTTCTGTAAATTTAGAGCCATTTCATAAATGTCATTTCATAATTTTCGTTGTGAGTGGAGTTGCGGTCTTTTGTACACCTTTCCGCCTTTACCACTTCTGCACAGAGTGCTGAAGAAGATCAGGCGTGACCGGGCCAAAGTCATTCTTGTGGCTCCAGATTGGGCATGGAGAGTTTGGTATTCTGAACTGCTCAACATGGCCATCGATCCTCCGACCCGTCTGCCTCTTCGGGAGGATCTTCTGTCGCAGCAACAGGGGACTGTCCTCCACCCGAACCTGCCCAGCCTCCACCTCCTTGCGTGGAGATTGAGCAGTTGACGTCATTTGACCTACCTCCCGAAGTCTGCAATGTAAATCTGGCAGCCAGGTGTCCCTCCACTAAGACGCTATATGCCAGACGGTGGAGTAAATTTGTGGCATGGTGCACATCAAAGGCTGAGGATCTTCTCTCTGCCCCTCTTTCTGAGGTTCTTTTGTTCCTTCGTCCTTTGGCCCAGCAGGGTTCTTCTCTGGGCACTATCAAGGGCTATCTCAGCCAACCCTGCCTTCCTTTGGCTCCCAGATCAGTCTTCCCTTTTCAATTGGTTAATCGTTTCTTGAAAGGCATAACTCATCTCTTTCGTTATGCCTCAGTGGGACTTGAACCTAGTTTTAACGTATTTAATGTGCGCTCCCTTTGAGCCGCTTTACAACTGTCCTCTGAGCATCTTAACTCTCAAAACTGCTTTCCTGGTGGCCTTCACCTCTGCCAAATGGGTGAGTGAGCTCCAGGCGCTTTCTTCTAAGCCTCCTTTTCTGTCTGTGCATCCGGACAAAGCTGTACTCAGGAGTCGTTCATCCTTCCTACCCAAGGTAGTCACTGCCTTCCACATCGGACAGACCATCACTTTGCCCACCTTCTTTCTACCACCGCATCCTTCAAAGGAGGAAGAGAGTCTCCACCGTCTAGACCCAAAACATGTGCTTTCCTTTTATGTGGATCGCAGCAAACAGTTCCGGGTGGGTGACCAGCTCTTTGTTGGGTAGGTGGGTGCCAAGAGAGGTCGGGCCGTACACAAATGAACTTTCTCCCAATGAGTCATCTTGTGTATCAAAGCCTGCTATTCTTTGGCTAAGAAAGAGCCTCCAATGGTGCTGCTCGCCCATTCCAGCAGGGCGACGGCGGCAACCACTGCTCTAGGACGAGGCGTTCCTCTGACTGACATCTCTCTGGCAGCTACGTGGGCTTCGTTGCACACTTTTACGAAGCACTACTGTCTTGCATTCAAGTCCGGAGAGATGGCTTCCTTGGCCTTTTGGCCACGCCCCCCGATCGCCCTTTAAAAAACGCTGACCGCTAGCGCTGCATTACATTTCCTTACCCAGACCTGAGGCGGAAAGCCGGGTCTGGTGGTACGAGCGCATTTGCGTAATTTGACATTTTTAATCTTACACTTGAAAGCCTAAATAACTGTTTTTATCATTCTGTGTGGTGTCACTTACTGTGCTAGCTTCTCACTCTAAAGCGCCATCACCAGGAACCGCTTCCATCTTTAACGCACAGCCGACCTGAACGCTGCAGCGTTTTGCCATTCAGTTCAGTGGCCGCCATCAGTCCAGGCGTGCACGCTGACCACGCCCCCTTTTGGCCACGCCCCCCGATCGCCCTTTAAAAAGCGCTGACCGCTAGCGCTGCATTACATTTCCTTACCCAGACCTGAGGCGGAAAGCCGGGTCTGGTGGTACGAGCGCATTTGCGTAATTTGAAATTTTTAATCTTACACTTGAAAGCCTAAATAACTGTTTTTATCATTCTGTGTGGTGTCACTTACTGTGCTAGCTTCTCACTCTAAAGCGCCATCACCAGGAACCGCTTCCATCTTTAACGCACAGCCGACCTGAACGCTGTAGCGTTTTGCTATTCAGTTCAGCGGCCGCCATCAGTCCAGGCGTGCACGCTGACCACGCCCCCTTTTGGCCACACCCCCCGATCGCCCTTTAAAAAGCGCTGACCGCTAGCGCTGCATTACATTTCCTTACCCAGACCTGAGGCGGAAAGCCGGGTCTGGTAATACGAGCGCATTTGCGTAATTTGAAATTTTTAATCTTACACTTGAAAGCCTAAATAACTGTTTTTATCATTCTGTGTAGTGTCACTTACTGTGCTAGCTTCTCACTCTAAAGCGCCATCACCAGGAACCGCTTCCATCTTTAACGCACAGCCGACCTGAACGCTGTAGCGTTTTGCCATTCAGTTCAGCGGCCGCCATCAGTCCAGGCGTGCACGCTGACCACGCCCCCTTTTGGCCACACCCCCCTCTGTGGTAAAAATGTGCATGCATAGGAAGCGCAGCGGACGAGCGCAGCGGGAGCGCCTAAGGCAAGCCCGTCTGCGCCCGTCCGCGCCAAGACCGCGACTAGCGCAGGAAATCCTGCCCAAATCACAACCCGCTGCACTTATCCATCCAGCGACCTCCACCGACTCCGCGGTAAGAACCGTTGCCCCTGCCTGCTGAACCTTGCTGACCTTGCGGGCACATTTCACTGTAACACTTGCAAATGGTCTCTCTCTGCCACCCCAGTTCTGTCACCACCCCCCACAACCCCCCACCGGAACAGCCCTCCGCACTTCAAAGGTGGACTTATTAACGCACGTTCCATGTGCAAACACAGTCAAGACATAAGAGACCTTATCCTCGACTTAGATCTCGACTGCCTCCTGATAACGGAAACTTGGCTTACTGATAATAGCAATCCGGACTTAGCTATCGCCCTCCCTCAAGGCTTCTCCATCTTCAGACAGGATAGACCGAAAGGAAGAGGTGGCGGAGTTGCTTTAGTACTCAAAAACAGTTTTCCCTGTCACACCTTCAACCTAACTACCCTGAAAGACACTGAAGGACTAGGTTTTTCAATCAAACTTAACAACTCCTCATCCTTCACAGGCGGCCTCATCTACCGCCCACCTGGCAATCCCTCAAACTTTCTTGACACACTTACTGATACTCTGGGTCATCTTCTGCTTAGATACCCCCACTTCACGCTGCTTGGAGACTTTAACCTCCACCTTGAATCCAACTCGGACCAACAGACTACAAACCTTCTACAGACTCTAGCCATCTTTAACCTTCGGCAAAACGTGTCTTTACCCACTCACATCCTTGGACATACACTCGATGGCGTGTGTTCCAACCTTCCCTCCCTCACTACCCATCCCCCGGTACCTCAAATCTGGACGGATCACTGCTTGATCCCCTTCCACATTAAAAATTCCCGCCCACCTTTGTCCAGTAAATCCAACCCGCTCCCCGACAACTTTGTAAACTGGAAAAAAATACAAGAATCTTTCGAACTCGACCCTATCCCTCAATCTCATGCCCCCACCCTCACCGGTGACACTGAAGCCGACGCCAACCTCCTTCAAGGATGGCTCTCCCACGAAATCAGTGTTCGGACCTCCCCCAACCCTCCCCGTAGATCAGACAAAAAAATCAAATCTAACGCCCCCTGGTTTACCCCTGAGGTGGCTTCGTTACGCCTCTCCTGCAGAAAGGCTGAACGCAAGTGGCGTACAGCGTATGACACTACTGATCGTCTATCATACACTCTACTAAGAAAAGACTACCACTCAGTCATTAAATCCGCCAAAAAGTCCTTCTATATCAAAGCCATCAACGACTCCAATCAGAAGCAAAAAACACTTTTTTCCATTGTAAAATCATTTACCAAACCAAAAGCCCTCCAAATTGAAATACCCCCATCCCAAGAGCTATGCAACCAAATAGCTGATTACTTTGAGGAAAAAATTGAAGCTATTCAAAAGGATTTTTTGCCCACCCAAGCCAGCCAAATCTCACCGGGCCATCCTCCGATGGCGCCACCTGAGTTTACCCTAAAAAAATTCTCGCCGGTCTCCCTCGAACTAACCAGAGAGGTTATCCTGGCCTGCAAATCTGGGTCGCCCTCTGACCCCTGTCCCCCAAAAATCCTGCACCAACTCATTGATGTGGTAAACCCAATAATCAATGAAATAGTCAACTCCTCCTTAAGTACGGGATGCGTCCCTCGCCTATGGAAACAAGGCATAGTTAAACCCCTGACGAAGAAGGCCAACAAACCCCCCACAGATCTAACCAACCTTCGGCCAATCTCACTTCTTCCGGCCTTAGGTAAAATTACAGAGCATATGGTGTACAGGGAACTTAAACAATATCTTGAGACTCACGATATACTACACCCGCAACAATCTGGCTTTCGCCCCAACCACTCTACCGAAACGGCCTTGATCGAACTTACCGACTCGGTTAAAATGCTCCAAGACCAGAAAATGAACGTCGTCCTTATACTCTTAGATCTTACTGCGGCGTTCGATACCATCTCCCATACCATCCTGCTCAACAGACTGGCTGATATAGGGATTTCTGATGTTGCCCTGGCCTGGATCAAATCCTACTTAACCGACAGATCCCAAACCATCGCTCTCGGCCCTTTCCACTCCAACGAAAAGAAAGTCTCCTCGGGGGTCCCACAGGGCTCAATCTTGAGCCCCCTCCTCTTCAATGTATACCTCATCCCTCTCATATCCCTCATCGAGTCATTCGGCATTCCAGTAACATCATACGCCGATGACACCCAACTTATTGTACCATTAGAGAAAAACTCCACGAACGCAGAGCTAAATCTTAAAAACTGCCTAACAGCTGTCTTCCAATGGATGGATGTTAATCACCTTAAATGTAAATCCAGTAAGACGGAGATCCTTCCCATGGGAAAAAATACCACATTCTGCCCGGCCCACTGGTGGCCAGACAACTCCGTTGCCCCTCCCAATACCGTAACCTCTGCAAAAAACCTTGGTATCCTATTTGACAGTGATCTTTCTTTTGACCTCCATGTCAGGACCGTAGCGGGCCGTTGTTTTGGTATCATCAAATCCCTGAAGAAATTCTTCGACTTTCTACCTCTCGACGCCAGAAAAACGGTCACGGTAGCCCTAATAATCTCCCGCCTGGATTACTGTAACGGTCTCCTCGCAGGAGCAAAAAAATCTACTCTCAACAAACTCCAGAGTATCCTCCATACCGCAGCCCGACTCGTCCTAAAACTGCCCAGAAAATCCTCCATCTCCGCCGCTTTAAAATCCCTGCACTGGCTTCCCCTTCCTAAAAGAATCTTTTTCAAGATGCTGCTGGTCGCCTTCCGGGCCTTCAATCGCTCTGGCCCACGTTACCTCACCAGACGTTTCCCCCATTACAACCCGTCTAGATCTCTACGCTCTTCCCACGACAATCTCATCCTCCCTGCCAAATTCAATCTGAAGACAAAGGGTGGCAAAACCTTACATCACTTGGCTTCCAAGGCCTGGAACCTCCTGCCAAAAACCTGAGATTTATAACCCACGAAAAACGTTTCAAAAAAACGCTCAAAACTTGGTTCTTTTGCCTCAAGGAGGAATTCATCAAAGCTGCCATTTAATTTTCTCCCCCCTCCACTGGAAATGACCTTCTACCAGGAAATTCAGCGCCAAGATGCTCCTTTCGGAGCGAACGTTGCGCTCAATAAATACCACCACAAATACAAATACAAATACAAGTAGTTGCTTGAGGTTGGAGCTTCTTGAACACCCAAGATCTCTGGAGGAGAGAGACAACAAGCCTTGGCAATGGCAAGTCAATGCGGTTCACAGGGGTTTTGTTCCAGCGGTTCTGACGTGGGATACTGGCCTCAAACTCAGTATTAAGACAGTGCTGGCCTTGAGGGAGTGGCAGAACCACCACCTGTGTTGCTGAGCATGTCCGAGTCCGTGGGAGCAGAGATCAGGAGCCTAGCAATATTTGTGTAATGATATTCACAATACTCATTGGAATTGGAATATTGCTGTGATTTTTGAGAAAAAGAAGGAAAATGTTTCTTTTTCTTAGTGTCCCCTCACTCACCAGGGTTGCCCCACAGGGACATGCTTCATCATTGGGGCCATCCCAGCCCTCTACGGACTGGGGCGTGCTGCGACTTGCGAAATACGTAGGAGCACTTTAAGTGATAGACTATGTGAGGTGCGTGGACTGTGATGGGGTGGAGTGGATTATGTGTAAGTGAGTTAAAAACTACCTCCCTAGTAAGCTACAAATGATTTATTCTTGCTCCTAGGGGGTAAATTAAAAACGGGGTTGAATACTAAGGTGCCTAAAGAATAATGAGTTTAGGTGTACCTATAGATTCCTGTCAACTTGTTTCGAGCATTCCCCAAGCTCTTCCTCAGGACTACACAGGGACCAGCCCTGTGTTCGCCACTCCTAATAGTGCTCAAGTGAGCTTATTGAAATAAATAATAAATAATGCTGCAAGATTAAGCATACATTAGTACCTACGTAAGGAAATAATCACGTGGTATCTGTAAGAGAAAACACAAACATTGTTGTTATGGGATAGCGTGACCCCTTTATATATATATACATACTTTGTTACACACACAACACAACATGTAGTACATACAGTGTAAACGCCTTTGTTCTTGAAAGCCTGATGGCGTGAAGGTAAAAAAACGCTTTTTGAAGAAAATACTTCACACATACAAAAAATGGTAGTTCTATTTACATACATGTCAAGGGACCCAAGTGTGCCCAATGGACTCGGAGGGTATGTTGGTATCCGTTCTATCTGGTTGTTAAAGAGAATAAATGGTAGAAATGCTGAGTTAGTGGTTGGTCATGCCATGAAATGGCACACGGTGGCTGCAGCGGTCCGCTGTGAATCTGCACCTGTTGGTTTAAAAATCGCACCTACTTAGAATCAGGATACTCAGGCCGAATCACCTACACTCGCACCTCCGGACCGAATGTTAAAGACCCGGGGTCCGTGGTTGCTTAAGTATTCCCATTTCCGCGTTGTCATTGCGGGATCATTGCGAGACACTAAACCGTGTCTGGGTATTCTTCGGCTCCGGCTCTGTGGCGGCCATCTTCGGTGTACAGCCTCTGTTTGAAAGAGTGGTACAAAAGGGGTGGTGATGGACGGAGCATCTGAACCAATCAAACACTCACACCCAGTCAACAAATCTGGGTTTAATCCATCACTGTTCTTTAGCCCACTCTGCCACCCCAGTTTAGACATGGCCATATGCAAATCAATCTGACCCTGTGCCTCATGGGAACAGTCCAGCGCGAACTGCCAAGCCATGCCTTCCCTGGACCGGAAACAAGCTTCCGAGGACCGGTTTCTGGCATTTCAGCCGTCTTCAGCCTGGCTTGCTTGAATCCAGTGGCAAAGTGAGCAAGGGACTCACGTCTGACCATACCCTGCCAACTTATGGCGAACAAAGTGGTACAAAAGGGGGTGTTGATGGACGGAGCATCTGAACCAATCAAACACTCACACCCAGTCAACAGATCTCGGTTTAATCCATCACCGTTCTTTAGCCCACTCTGCCACCCCAGTTCAGACATGGCCTTATGCAAATCAGTCTGACCCTGTGCCTCATGGGAACAGTCCAGCCCGAACTGCCAAGCCATGCCTTCCCCGGACCGGAAACAAGCTTCCGAGGACCGGTTTCTGGCATTTCAGCCGTCTTCAGCCCGGCTGGCTTGAATCCAGTGGCAAAGTGAGCAAGGGACTCACGTCTGAGCATACCCTGCCAACTTATGGCGAACAAAGTGGTACAAAAGGGGGTGGTGATGGACGGAGCATCTGAACCAATCAAACACTCACACCCAGTCAACAGATCTGGGTTTAATCCATCACCGTTCTTTAGCCCACTCTGCCACCCCAGTTCAGACATGGCCATATGCAAATCAGTCTGACCCTGTGCCTCATGGTAACAGTCCAGCCCGAACTGCCAAGCCATGCCTTCCCTGGACCGGAAACAAGCTTCCGAGGACCGGTTTCTGGCATTTCAGCCGTCTTCACCCCGGCTTGCTTGAATCCAGTGGCAAAGTGAGCAAGGGACTCACGTCTCAGCATACCCTGCCAACTTATGGCGAACAAAGTGGTATAAAAGGGGGTGGTGATGGAGGGAACATCTGAACCAATCAAAAACTCACACCCAGTCAACAGATCTGGGTTTAATCCATCACCATTCTTTTGCCCACTCTGCCACCCCAGCTCAGACATGGCCATATGCAAATCAGTCTGACCCTGTGCCTCATGGGAACAGTCCAGCCCGAACTGCCCAGCCATGCCTTCCCTGGACTGGAAACAAGCTTCCAAGGACCGGTTTCTGGCATTTCAGCCGTCTTCGGCCCGGCTTGCTTGAATCCAGTGGCAAAGTGAGCAAGGGACTCACGTCTGAGCATACCCTGCCAACCTATGGCGAACAAAGTGGTACAAAAGGGGGTGGTGATGGACGGAGCATCTGAACCAATCAAACACTCACACCCAGTCAACAGATCTGCGTTTAATCCATCACCGTTCTTTAGCCCACTCTGCCACCCCAGTTCAGACATGGCCATATGCAAATATGTCTGACCCTGTGCCTCATGGGAGCAGTCCAGCCCGAACTGCTAAGCCATGCCTTCCCTGGACCAGAAACAAGCTTCCGAGGACCAGTTTCTGGCATTTCAGCCGTCTTCAGCCCGGCTTGCTTGAATCCCGTGGCAAAGTGAGCAAGGGACTCACCTGTGAGCATACCCTGCCAACTTATGGCGAACAAAGTGGTACAAAAGGGGGTGGTGATGGATGGAGCATCTGAACCAATCAAACACTCACACCCAGTCAACAGATCTGCGTTTAACCCATCACCGTTCTTTAGCCCACTCTGCCACCCCAGTTCAGACATGGCCATATGCAAATCAGTCTGACCCTGTGCCTCATGGGAACAGTCCAGCCCGAACTGCCAAGCCATGCCTTCCCCGGACCGGAAACAAGCTTCCGAGGACCGGTTTCTGGCATTTCAGCCGTCTTCAGCCCGGCTGGCTTGAATCCAGTGGCAAAGTGAGCAAGGGACTCACGTCTGAGCATACCCTGCCAACTTATGGCGAACAAAGTGGTACAAAAGGGGGTGGTGATGGACGGAGCATCTGAACCAATCAAACACTCACACCCAGTCAACAGATCTGGGTTTAATCCATCACCGTTCTTTAGCCCACTCTGCCACCCCAGTTCAGACATGGCCATATGCAAATCAGTCTGACCCTGTGCCTCATGGTAACAGTCCAGCCCGAACTGCCAAGCCATGCCATCCCTGGACCGGAAACAAGCTTCCGAGGACCGGTTTCTGGCATTTCAGCCGTCTTCACCCCGGCTTGCTTGAATCCAGTGGCAAAGTGAGCAAGGGACTCACGTCTCAGCATACCCTGCCAACTTATGGCGAACAAAGTGGTATAAAAGGGGGTGGTGATGGACGGAACATCTGAACCAATCAAAAACTCACACCCAGTCAACAGATCTGGGTTTAATCCATCACCATTCTTTTGCCCACTCTGCCACCCCAGCTCAGACATGGCCATATGCAAATCAGTCTGACCCTGTGCCTCATGGGAACAGTCCAGCCCGAACTGCCCAGCCATGCCTTCCCTGGACTGGAAACAAGCTTCCAAGGACCGGTTTCTGGCATTTCAGCCGTCTTCGGCCCGGCTTGCTTGAATCCAGTGGCAAAGTGAGCAAGGGACTCACGTCTGAGCATACCCTGCCAACTTATGGCGAACAAAGTGGTAAAAAAGGGGGTGGTGATGGACGGAGCATCTGAACCAATCAAACACTCACACCCAGTCAACAGATCTGGGTTTAATCCATCACCGTTATTTAGCCCACTCTGCCACCCCAGTGAAGACATGGCCATATGCTAATCAGTCTGACCCTGTGCCTCATGGGAACAGTCCAGCCCGAACTGCCAAGCCATGCCTTCCCTGGACCGGAAACAAGCTTCCGAGGACCGGTTTCTTGCATTTCAGCCGTCTTCAGCCCGGCTTGCTTGAATCCAGTGGCAAAGGGAGCAAGGGACTCACCTCTGAGCATACCCTGCCAACTTATGGCGAACAAAGTGGTTCAAAAGGGGGTGGTGATGGACGGAGCATCTGAACCAATCAAACACTCACACCCAGTCAACAGATCTGGGTTTAATCCATCACTGTTCTTTTGCCCATTCTGCCACCCCACTTCAGACATGGCCATATGCAAATCAGTCTGACCCTGTGCCTCATGGGAACACCGCAGCCCAAACTGCCAAGCCATGCCTTCCCTGGACCGGAAAAAAGCTTCCGAGGACCGGTTTCTGGCATTTCAGCCGTCTTCAGCCCGGCTTGCTTGAATCCAGTGGCAAAGTGAGCAAGGGACTCACGTCTGAGCATACCCTGCCAACTTATGGCAAACAAAGTGGCACAAAAGGGGGTGGTGATGGACAGAGCATCTGAACCAATCAAACACTCACACCCAGTCAACAGACCTGGGTTTAATCCATCACCGTTCTTTAGCCCACTCTGCCACCCCAGTTCAGACATGGCCATATGCAAATCAGTCTGACCCTGTGCCTCATGGGAACAGTCCAGCCCGAACTGCCAAGCCATGCCTTGCCTGGACCGGAAACAAGCTTCCGAGGACCGGGTTCTGGCATTTCAGCCGTCTTCAGCCCGGCTTGCTTGAATCCAGTGGCAAAGTGAGCAAGGGACTCACGTCTGAGCATACCCTGCCAATTTATGGCAAACAAAGTGGTTCAAAAGGGGGTGGTGATGGACGGAGCATCTGAACCAATCAAACACTCACACCCAGTCAACAGATCTGGGTTTAATCCATCAGTAATTTAGAGACATAATGCAAATCTAGCCTTACTGTGATAATTAGAAGATGTTATTTTAAAGTTTTTAGATCGGCATATTAACATGATAGAAAGAGGTGCTCAATGGTAGCGGCCATGTTTGTAGTTTTTTGGACGCCGTGAAACCCAAAATATAGATTGGAATAAGAATATGATTCGTGGGCATATCCTACGAAACCACTGTTATACTTTTGGAAGGTGCCGCATACTGGTGTGTGTTTACAATTATTGATAAAGGACAACTCCTTACACGATCCATTTTTTTGGATTGTAGTACTGCCAAAATATTGTCAGCCAATCTGGTAGTTTTTTGTGGGCAAAAATCCAATGACGATTTTATAGTTTGTAGGACAGTTAAAAACTCCACGAAACCCAAAATGTGAATTTAATTTGGAGGGCATATCACACAAAACCACTGTTATGCTTTTCGAAGGTGCCACAGACTGAGGTGTGCTTAAGATTATTCATAATAAACCACTTTTTTGTTGTATTGTGGTACTGCCAAATATCGTCATCCATTTTAGTAGTTTTTGTGGGCAGAATTCTATGACGACTTTTAAATGCACATAAACATTCAATAAATAATATTCTTTAAATTCCTTTTATATGAACCAAGGTCATACCCATGATTCTTGATCAGTGTGTGTGTGTGTGAAGTCACTGATCCTGTGAATGAGTGGTTATATAATCTAGCCACAGGAAAAACATTAGAGTGAAAGGAGATTCTTTATGAAAGGTATGAAAACTGCCCCCATGGAATGTCATCATTCAGGCCATGGGTATCTGAACGCAATTTAAAAACCCAGCGTTGTTCTCTTTCAAACAATTTTTTCTCCACATGTGTGTGGTTTTGCATGGTTTCAAGGACCACCCACCGCATGTCATTGGGGTATGGCATTTTTCCAGAAAATGTGTGGTCATTTTTGTGTTACAACGCTTACACGTAATGCTGCTTCTGTGCTCCACTTTCCGTGTGCTGACCTTCCTTGTGGTCATCCCCACATAGTGTAGATTGCATGTTCAGGTTATCATGTAGACCACACCTGTCGTATTGCAGTTTGAAAAAGTTCTCAGGTCCCAGGTGACCCCATTGTTACAGATTACTTGTTTTGTTACTGTAGTTAAATGACAGACACTACAGTTCGTGCAGGGGTAGTGGCCTACTGGGAGGGGGTGAATCAGACATACAGGTCCTACAGAACCCATTACGTTTGGTCGTGTGTGGACCACAAAATCCTTGAGGTTTTTACCTTTTTGGTGGCTGAACATTGGTTGTTCAAAATTTAGGCCACCACTGGTGAGTGTTCTCCAATGTTTTTTTACAATCTTGAATACTTGGTCTGAGGGGAGACATACCTACGGCTTCAGCTGTCTCCGTGGCCGTGCTTTGCTCCGCCAGTAGCGCCACAGCACCAGCAGCTCATGGCCGGGCCTTGCTCCGCCTACTCCCCGGCCGGGCTTGGCTCCGCCGGGGCACACCCACCACCAGTGACGCCCTCAGCAGAGCCAGGAGGCGCATAAAGGCAGCGCCACTGCAGAGTCCCGTGGGGGAGACATACCTACGGCTTCAGCTGTCTCCGTGGCCGGGCTTTGCTCCGCCAGTAGCGCCGCAGCACCAGCAGCTCAGGGCCGGGCCTTGCTCCGCCTACTCCCCGGCCGGGCTTGGCTCCGCCGGGGCCCACCCACCACCAGTGACGCCCTCAGCAGCGCCAGGAGGCACATAAAGGCAGCGCCAGTCCCTCGTCCCGCGGGACGCGCGCCGGCACGCGCCGGGAGAAGCCCGGGACAAGGGCGGGACCGTCTGTGGCCGTCAGAAGCCGAAGGAGGCTGGGCTGAGCCACGGCTCTTGATTTTGTTGAACAGGACATCCTACAGAACTGTGAGTGGCTAACCTCTTAGTCTTTGTCATGACCAAATTGCGCTCATCCAAAATGTCCGCTCCCACCGGCACCATAGATAATTATATGGTCAAAATTGTTTCTAAAATTAACTCAGATCGCCGCTTGTCACTGGGTCGTGTCAGTCCTCCAGTTTCACCAAGAAGTAGCGTCGCACTCCCTGAGCTATTAGCTCCGGATACATCTTCCAGCGTTAACTTGGGAGGGGATTTAGACACAGTACATTTAAACCCAGCGGAGATCACCGATTCCCTGCCCCCTACGCTGTTAGATACATCCCAAAGGTCAGCATCTGTATCTTCGGTTAATTCACTAGTAATCTCCCAAGTATCCCCTCCTGCCCGCAGAGTGGTTAGGGCCTGTAGAAGGTCACAGAATAATCGCGCAGTGCACCACAGAGTAAAAAAGGTGGTCTCCGCAGCTGTTAAATCAAAATCTACTGCGATTACCCCTAAAGAGCATGACGTTGATACCCTGACTGTAGACCAATTTGACTTTTTAGCAAATATGTTCACGCTCAAATTGGAAGACATGATTAGGCCACTGATAGAAAAAGTAGAATCGATTTCCCTAGAAGTCTCTAGACTAAGCACTCTTCTGACTCCTCCCATAGTAGCACCGCAAAACTTAGGTGCAATTAGTAAAACACATAAGGGTCCTGTTGTTCCAAGCAAAGGGGAAGGAGTTAAACTTGACCAGGTTGTCAAGGAAGTGTCTAAACTGAGTGTTCTTCTATCTACTCATTTATCTTCTACTAAAACAGCAAGGCCCCCCAGTGTAGACGTGATGGTGAACGAGGCGAGAGTAATCACAGATGGCAGAACAAATAATACCTTGGTCTCAGCTGTAGCTAATAACCAGCTTCCTACTAGGACACCTACTACTCACCCATCCTTACGAGTCAATACACAGCTAACCACCACAGGAGAAGCCACTGGGTGGAGGGAGGGTAAGTCAAAACCTACAGTAAACCTCCCACCCGATTGTGCACCCTATATAGTTGTGTTGACTAACGTGCCAGAATTAGATTCCCATCTGCATGATGCAAGGGATGAAACGCGTGATTCTTTAAATCACAAAGTAATAGCTTGGTTAAGCAAATACTGTGGCTTTCCCGTCGCCTTTTGTAATGACATCTTGTCTACATGAAGAGTAGGCTGGATAGGCAATTAAAAAAAGACTGTCAGGGGAGATTGTGTCATCATAAACTTTAGGCACCCTCAGCATGTTGCAACTGTTTTGTTGAGGGCAGCCTCCTTGCCGTTGTTGGACAACTCTGTATGTGCCCGCCCTCTGTTTTTTTTTTTACAATCACCTAAATGAAACCTCAAAACTACAAGCTGTTCATCATCACTCATTAACATCCCCCTTTGTACAAAACACAGTGCCACATGCTCTTTCAGGTCATAACAATCCTACAATTCAAGATTCTTGTTGTTATAATTTATGCAGACCAAATTTTCCACCTGAGCAAATCTTACCCGTATTTAACCGGTTTGCTCCTTTAACATCCTTGGCGGAACACGATTGACTGGTTGAAAACCAACAGCCTCAAGTTCAACCATGCAGAATAATGACCTGGAATGTCGCTGGACTGAGGGGTAAAATGGGCAATGAGATTTGGATTGACTATTTAAAAACTTTTGATATTGTGGCCTTACAGGAAACATGGGACCAAACGAATTCTTTCTCGCTTGATGGATATGTTCATTTCTCTATCCCTGCCACATCTAGTCGGGCGGGAAGAGCGAAAGGGGGTCTGCTAACCCTATTTAAAATTTAGTTAAAGGGAAAGCTAACTAAGCTTGACACAGGATGTAGCAATTGTTTAATTGTGGAATTGAATCCCCCACATTCCATTAATATTTTATTCATACATTTTTACAATGTTTCTGCAAATGATAGTACCAGACTTAATCTGGATCAATTAGATACATTTTTGTCAGCCTACACAACTATGGCAACTGGTTGTGGGATAATTCTTTTAGGTGATTTCAACATTCACCCGTGTACTTTTCCGTGTGCCGTTTCTGTAGAAGAGGGTCCCCCATGTTCTGCAGCTGTGCACTTTGAACACACAAAAAAGGGGGGAGGCTCTCGAAGAATTTCTGGCGGCTTGGAACCTGTCTGAATCAAGTTGCAGGGTAGGTGACTCGATTGTCCCTACTTTTAAAGGTCCGGGTGACGGTACAGTTATTGACTTTATTTTTATGTCTTGTTACATTATAGGAAAAGTATTAAAGTACAGAACAGAAATTTCAGTCTTTAGTGACCACAATCCAGTTTTACTGGAAGTTCTGTCTAAGGGTTTTTTATCATTTGAAACAGGGTCTCAAAAGGGTGGTCAGGAGGTGATCCCGATAGATCAGGGTCGTTGACTAAAATGGGCAAATATAATCCCAGATGCCTTTCTACAGGATGTATTACACAAGGTGGATGAAGACGTAGAGAAGTGTTTAGACTCACAGGCTGCTACTGAGCAAGTGATTAGTTCATTTGACAGTATTTGCAAACAGATCAAGCAGAGCTTAACGGTGGCTGATGGCCCTCCACAAAGCCGGGCCAAGAGATGGTTTGATCGCTTTTGCTCCAAGGCTCATGCTGATCTGTTAAAGGCCTTAAAGTCTGACCCAAAAGATCGCGCCCTTGTAGCCAGGCTAAGAGTAACCTATAAACACGCCATACAAAAGAGAAAAAATGAGCTAAAAGATAATGCTTGGTCACAGTTACGAGATCCAGATGTCTTAAAAAACAGCTCTCAATTCTGGAAAGTAGTAAATCAACGCCTATTTGTTCCTGTAGAGAATAGCGTCCTTGAATCTAACGTTACTGACGAGGCTTGGATCACGCATTTCAGTAACATATTCTCTAGTACCGCTCCTCAAGAGTCACTTTTTGCGACCAAAGAGAGAGTTGAGGGTCACTATGTAACTTTTGAAGTCTCAGAAGTAGAAAAGCTATAGACGAAACGAAGAAAAACAAAGCTCCTGGACCAGACGGGGTCCCAGCAGATATCTTTAAGTGCGATTCTAGATTGTGGTCAGAAATCCTGAGTAAGGTTTTTAATGTACTAAACCAGAAGAATATACCACCCTCATGGAAAGAGTCTATTATCGTCCCAGTGTTTAAAAAGGGGGATCGGTCAGACCCAGCATGTTACCGCCCAATCTCCCTAATAGATTCATCTGTTAAAATTCTGGGGCGGGTCATTCTGCGTAAATTGCAGAATTGGCTTGATGACAAGGGGATTTTCTCAAATGTCCAATATGGATTTCGATCCAAAAGAAGCACTTTAGATCAGTGTCTCAATTTACAACTATTAGTGGACAAATACACCGTCGCTAGGGAAGGGTCCTTATACTTAGGTTTTATAGACCTCTCCTCTGCCTTCGACCTGGTGAACCGGTCGAAACTGTGGCAGTCCTTAATTGACTTAGGCCTTGACCCAATTTTGGTAAACTTCCTGGCGGAACTGCACTCTGGCCTGCGGGCCACCGTTAGGGTAAACACAGAGGGGCGTTGTTCTAGCCACTTTCGAAAGGGGGTTTAGGCAGGGATGCATTATGGCCCCTCTTTTGTTTACGATTTACATAAATGCCCTTGAATCAGTGCTCAAGGCGGTGAAGGCAGATATACCACGTGCAGGAGACCTGGGTATACCAGTTCTCCTGTACGCGGATGATGCTGTCCTTCTCTCGCGACCGGGGTGGGGCTCCAACTTTTGTTGGATGCATTTGAGGTTTTTATGTCATCACTAGACCTTAAAATTAATGTAAAAAAATCACATATCATGATCACTGGGAAAGGCTCCCGAAAGAAGAATGTGAAAACCTTCTTCTGCGGTAGTGAGGAATTAAGTAGAGTTCCAACATTCCCCTACCTAGGCATCACCTTTGAGGAGAGGTGGCTCTGGAACACACAGATTAAAGCCAGAAATGTTGCCCTCGCTAGATCCTACATGGCCATTATGTCCTTTAGTAAAAAGCTTGGGGGTAGGCCCATAGAAGCACTATTAAGTATATATAAGGCAAAGTGCTTGGCGGTAGCAACATATGGTTGTTCTTTATGGGGATATGGTGCGACAGATTGTCTGCAAATTACTGAAAACAAATTCTTGAGGGCAATTTTATCAGTCCCCCAGTCAACCTCTTCTTTCTCAGTGCACTCTGAGCTGGGTGTTGGTTTTATCACTGACTTACTAAAAGTAGCGCCGTTAATAACCTGGTTAAAGACCTGGCTAAATGAAGAACTCTCCTTGAATCATTCTATTCTCAAGGATTGTCTCCATTTAGACAACGCAAATAAAATCAAGTGGTTATTGTATGTCAAGAAAGGTTTTCAAAACATTGGAAGGCCAGAGCTCTTCTCTGAGCCGGAAAAAATAACGGCGAAGGATGTATCCTTAACAAAAGCGGCAATGCTACAAATGTTGTCTTTGTGCAGAGAAGAGAATGAACTTAGAAAAACAACTGTCAGATCCCACCTTATGATTTGTAATCCTCCAGGCCCTGAGCCTTATTTGGTTTTAGTTAATAGACCCTACCACAGATTTCTTTTAACGTGTTTTCGTTTAAACCTGATTTATTTGAACTTAGGTCAATTAAAAGCATGGTGTACCTCTGATCAAGCGCCCCCGTGCAGTTGTGATAATTTCTCTAAGCAGGACACGATGCACTTTTTAATGTTCTGCGGCCATTATATGGCACAAAGGAGGAAGTTTCTTGTCCCTATCCTCAAGGAAGCAGGGTTTATTCAGGTGAGACCTGCTCTCCTATACTTGCAATTATTAAACAGCCCCAGGGTTATCTCTCACGTTGCAAGATTTTTTGGTGGCGGCTGTTAGGGAAAGGAAGAAGATACTGAATCTCCACACTTGATCGTACCTTTTTATAAGTTATGCTGATGCAATTTTGTATATCATATATAATGTATAGGTATTGACCTTTTAAATTTTTTTAATGTATTTGAACCATTTTTTTACAACTATGAATTTTTGTGAAATTCTGTGAATTTTTTATTAAGCATGTAACTGTTATTTATATATTGTTCAATACTGTCTTTTTATGATATTGAATTATCGAATAAAGTACTTTGACTGACTGACTGGTCTGAGGCTACATTGTAAGTAGTTATACAGATTGGTCTCTTGTTCTTAGTAGTTAGGTCTGTAGTTTTGTGTTCCAACAGAGCATCTCTGTTGTTATTTGTTGTCCTTTTTTTGGCTTTTGATACAATGTGTTGAGGATAGTTTCTATACTCAGGTCTTTGGCTTGGGTGTTAAATTCTTGCTTCTCTGAACAGTTGCGTCTGAGACGTAAAAACTGCCCAAAGGGCAGGTTTTCCCTCAGTTGTCTGGGGTGGAAACTGTCGAATCTAAGTAAGCAGTTCCTGGCTGTGGGCTTAAAGTGTGTGGTTGTGGTTAGTCTGCCCTCCTTAGCTGTGATGTTAAGATCAAGAAATACAAGCTGGGATCTGCTCATTGTGGATGTGAATTTCAGAAATGGAGCCTGCAGGTTAAGCCATTGGAGGAATTGGGTGACTTCGTTTTCATCTCCTTCCCAAATGAGCGGCACATCATCTATGTAACGTTTCCTTAGGTGGATGCTGCCCAGATGGGGGTTATCAGGGTGTAGAATTTTTTGTTTCTCGAGGTGGAGGATGTACAGACCCTCCACGCTCGGTGCGAAAGTACTCCCCATGCTCGTCCCATGTTTTTGACGATACAGGGTGTTATGGAATTGGAAGAAGTTCTCTGTCAATGCCAGCCGGCAACACTCTAATACCACATGCCTGGGGGTGTGGTATTGCCATGTCTCTTGGAACAGGACTTCCTCTAAGATTTCTAGGGTCTCTTGGTGGGGGAGACTTGTGTATAGGCTCTCTACATCAAGTCCCACCAGTATTTGGGTCATGGGGTTCAAGTTTAGGTCTTTAATAAGGCATAGGACTGCCTTAGTGTCTTGGAGGTATGTGGCTGTCTGCTGCATTAGTGGTCTCAAAAAAGCATCAGCAAATTTTGACAGTGGCTCAAGGATAGAACCTATCCCTGACACAATTGGTCTGCCTGGGAGTTCTTCCATGGTTTTATGGATCTTGGGGATCGTGTCGAAGTAAGGGGTGACGGGATGTTTGTTTTCCAGGAAATCCGCCTCTTTTTTAGACATCCAATCATTGGTTAGTGATTCTTCCACCAAACTTGCGATCTCAATCCTTAAGCGTTCAGTAGGGTCGTCCACAATGACTTCATAGTTCCGTTGCGTTGATCAGCTAGAAGGCGGAGGCATTCGGTATTGTAGTCTTCTGTATTTTGTAACACGATGGCGCCACCTTTGTCCGTTGGTTTTATCGTTAGGGCTGTATTTTTTTATAGTTGCTGTATTGCTTCCTTCTCTCTTTTGCTTGTGTTGTGAAAAGTCTTGATCAATCTTGGGTCTATTTCCGCCACTTCGTAAGAACAGCTTTTTCAAAAGCCAGGAATTCCACTGGCATGCTGGCACTTGGTGGTGTGAATGTTGACTTCCAATTTTATTCTGCTAATGAATTCCTTTAATTCACAACATAATTAGAATTTGTCTAGGGTGGCAGTTGGTACAAAACCTAGGCCTTTTTCAAGTACGGTGGATTGGTCAGGTGTCAAGGTGATGTCTGAAAGATTCACTACCAGGCTCAATGGTTGCTGGTTGTAGGTGTATTCACAGGGCCCATACTGTGTGTGTGGCTCCAAGCGGTTTCCAGTGGCTGTGCCCATTGCACCTGTTGGCCTCTTCTTGTTCTTCCTCGTTGCAGCATCTTGCCTCTCCCTAAAAAAGGCTGTTGTAGCTGTCCTTGGGCTTCTGTGGTATCCCAAAATGCATAGGGTTGCTGCTGGTAAGGTTGGTGAAAAGGTGGTGGTCCGTAGAAGTATTGGGGTGGAGGACCATATGGTGGTCCACCTTGGTAAGGGGGCCATCCAAAAGCTCCTCTATTCCTCATTCGGCCTTCTCGTGATCTCCTATTTCTTGGCTGGTTGCGGTTATGGCCGGAATCCGAGGTGTCGGATCCAGTATCTGACCCCTCACAATCCGTGTTATAGCCTGGATTTCTCCCTGTGGGTGTGTAGTCATCCTTTGTATACGGGTATACTTTCTCATGAGAAAAAGATTTGTTATCCTTGTTGAATTTCACATACTTTGTGTCTTTCAAGGTGATCTCGAATTCCCTCATTGTTTTATTCAGTTCCTCCAGTCTTTTTTTGAGTTCAGCTGTGGTCTGATATGTTTTGAGTTTTATTTCTAAATCATGTATTTCTATCTTCATCTCCTCCGACAGGCGTGCTGCTGTTTTCACAATTAGTACCAGCCAATCCCTGGTACAGTGCCAGGAGATTAGGGACCAATCCTTCTTAAAAGCCATGTCGTGTTGGAAGATGAAGGGTTCATTCCTGACTATTAATCCCCTGGGTGCCGCACTGGCCCTTAAGTATTCACTCATCATAATCCCATGGACTATTGTTTTTATTTGGTTCTGCTTCAGTTCAGTAAGTTCATCCCAGCATTTGCTAGCCTCACTGGTATCTCTACTTGATGTTTCTGTCCAAGGGATCATAGATGCTATGATCCTGTCTACTACTTCTTCTGTAAACTTGAGACCTGTTATCTCTGCCATTTTGATTGATTTCTTTGTCTGTTATTCTCTAGAAGTATGTCTTATGCATTTCACGAGTGCTTTTTATATCTATTTTAGAAGTCTCCCACAGCTGCGCGCTGTATAGGACGTATTCAAAACAAAAGAGATCAGGAGCCTAGCTATATTCGTGTAATGATATTCACAATACTCATTGGCAACCCTGGTGAGTGAGGGGACACTAAGACAAAGAAAAATGTTCCTTCCTTTTCTCAAAAAACACAGCAATATTCCAACTCCAATGAATGTTGTGAATATCATTACACGAATATAGCTAGGCTCCTGATCTCTGGTCCAGAGGTTTTCTTGTTGTGTTTCATTTTTGGAGGGTGAGCCTTAGTTTTTTTCCCTCTAACTCCCTTTTGTTTTGAATACAAGTCTGTGGGAGCTCAGGGTCAGCAGACCAGTCAGCTGTGCCTGCAGATGTAGGAGAGTGACTCCTTCACTCCAAGGGAGATTTCATCAGGTGTCTTGGATGTCCACATGCCTGGTGAAGAACCTGTATGGAGCAAGGACACAGGCATTGGAGAAGACAAGCAGGAAGACGAGACCAGGAGCAGCAGTAATTTTCCCTGGTGGGGTCCAGGCTCCCAAAGAGAAGTTCAACAAAGTCCAGAGTGTTCAGACGGTTAAAGCTGAAGTGGCGAATGATCTGAATCTTGTCCCACGATGAATCTAGGGACCCACCCTCAGGCAAGCCCTAAAGTATTCTTGGGAAAGGGTTGGGGCAACTCAGGGGTCCGTCCCAGAGGAGGTGCTGGACATTGGGGAGGATACTCCCATGTCCTATGACCAGTTTCATGCCCTAGTTTTTGTCTCCCTGAAGTAGTTTGAGCTGGAGAATGCAAAGAGGGCACCAAATGTGCCCTCAAGCAGTCTCAGTGGCACTGGCAAGCACCCCCACCCTGCCCCAATACACTACCCCCTGTTTGAGAGGTGGTCACATCTCCCTGTGACAGGATATCTATTGTCATGCCTTCCCTGCTTGAGCTTACCTCTGCAGCAGGAGGACAGAAACATTTCTCTGGTCGGCAGCAGCCCTAGATTGCTGTCCAGTTCTGGAAGACTGGTACCGGGAGCACTGAGGTCCTACGGGAGGAGCTTTACAGTGCATGGAATCATGCCGTTGTTGGGGTAGGATTCCAGCATGTTTGATACCAAACATGACAGGGATGGTTCCAGCCAGTTTAGAGATGGCCATTGTGTAAGAACGCATGGCCACTCTATATATCGTAATAGTTGATGCACTTACAACCCGGGAGAATGGACTCTGAAGGTTGTAGGGGTGTCCCGCTCATGCAGGGGCACCCTCCCACTTAAGACCCAGGACACGGCCTTGAGGATTGGAAGGTCTGCCTTCAGGGTTGACTTATAGGTTTTAAGTGTAGTGACCTCAAATATAGGGAAACCTACATCTGTCGTAAGTGGTGCTAGCACCAGCTTACACAGACTGCAATGGGAGGCAAGGAGTCACAATTTGAGTCGTCTCTCATGGGTGGCATAGTACATGCTTCAATCCATGGGAGACCCCTGTTGTACCTATGTCCTGGGTACCTTAGTACCCTATACTAGGGACTTACTAGGGTACACCAGTAGCCAATCTGGACCGTACCAGAGTACTCACCATGTCCAATTTAGGGAGAAAGCAAAGAGAATTGGGTCCTGGTTAGCAGGATCCCTGTCAGACTAGTCAGAAAACATAGTGACACCAGCAAAAAGTGTGTGTGAACATGAAAGCAGATCTTCCTTTCCTACACATATCCTTCGAGGGTGTCTGGAATCAGCCTGAACACGAATTCCTTAGTTTATTTTGCCTAAATGCACAGATCCTGTATAGATTTGAAGGAACTACATGACAGTGGACCCTCTGGAAAACCAGGATGTCTCTGAGGAGAACTTGGACTGGTATGGGGAACTTGGGGAGACCAGTGGACTGGACCCCTCCCAGATACTGGCATGCTCTTTCCGCCAACCGTGGCTACAGGGGAGGGGGCAGCCTATGCCATGCTGGTAAAGAGGTCCTTGGACTAGAGGTTCCCCCAGTACAAGTCAGGTCTAATCTCCTGACCAAAGTGCTTCAACCGGCGGCTTAACTTCTGAACTCCTTTTGCCCTTTAATGAAGCACTTACGGTCGTCATTCTATGCATGTGGTCCAAGCCTAGCACAGGTGCTCCTGTGAATAGGACAATTAAATACCTCCATCACCCAGCTCCGGGCAACCATAAGTTTCTCAGCCAACACCCCACCCCACCCCAGAACATTTGGTGATGCACGCCTGACTACATCTCAGACGTTCCCTTTCATTGGTGCAGTTCTGGACACAGTGCAGTTTCATGCCTTTCCTTCCGAACAGTCAGTCCAGAATATTCAGGCTATGATTCCAATGTTTTGGCCTCTATCCTGGATTTCGGTGAGACTGACTCTGATGCTGGTGGGCCTCCTGGCCTCCTGTATCCTATTGGTGAAGCATGGCAGGTGGCATATGTGGGCTCTGCAGTGGGACCTGTTGTAATGGGCACATCATCTGGGAAATCTCACTAACATGGTCCAGATCATGGTAGGAACTGTGAGAGATCTGTAGTGGTAGTTCATAAACTGCAGTTGGGTCAAAGGCAGAACCCTCTCCTTTCCCCAACCAGACTCACAGTCATGACAGATGTGTCACTCTGGGAATGGGTGGCTTTCTGGGAGAGGTGATCAGGGGACACTGGTCTCCGGCGGAGTCGGTGTGCTCATAAATTTGTTGGAGCTTCGAGCGATTCGATTGGCAGTGAAAGCATTTCTTACCTCTGTCAAGGGGAAGCTAGTGCAGGTGTTTACGGACAACAACACCGCCATGTGGTACTGCAACAAGCAAGGCGGGTGGGGTCATGGGCCCTTTGTCGAGAGGCCTGCATCTCTGGACATGGCTGGAACAGCAGGGCATAACCTCGGTGATTTAACATCTGGCAGGTTCTTTGAATGCCAGGGTGGATGGTCTCAGCCATTAATGCCTAGCGGATCACGAATGGCATCTCCAGTCGGAGGTGGCCCAAGGTCTCTTTCAGAAGTGGCGAGAATCTTTGTTAGATTTGGTCGCCTCCGAAGAGAATGAGCAGTGTTAGCTGTGCTGCGTGCTGGAGTTTCCATGGCAGCTATTGCTCGCCGACGCCTTTCATGACGACTGGAGCTCAGGCCTGATGTACGCCTTTAGCCCATACCACTCCTGCCCAGGGTTCTGAAGAAGATCAGGCGAGACCGGGCCTCAGTCATCCTTGTGAATCCTGACTGGGCAAGGAGAGTCTGGTGTCCATAGCTTCTGAGAAGGAGGACCAATCCTCCCATCATATTTCCCCCTCAGGAGGATCTTCTGTAGGTGCAGCAGGGGAGGGTTTTCCACCCATACCTGTCAACCCTGCATCTTCATGGGTGGATATTGAGCGGTGACAGTTGATAGCTTTTCTCCTTCCACCTGTAGTCTGTAATGTTATTCTGGCAGCCAGGTGGCACTCCAATAAGATGGTATATGCCTGCAGTTGGTAGAAACTTACATTAATATTTACAGAAATGTCAATTGACCCTCTTTCTTCTTCTGTTTTTACTGTCCTTTTGTTCATTCTAACCCTTACCCAACAGGGCTCTGCTTTGGGAACTCTCAAGGGTTACCTTTCTGCTCTGTCTGCTTTTGTGCTGCTGCCAGACCAACCCTCTCTCTTCAATCTCCCATTGTACATAGATTTCTGAAAGGTCTGACTCAAGTGTTTACACGTATGACCATTTGTATGCTACAGTGGGACCTTACTTTGGTCCTCTTTTTTTAATTTATTTTTTATTGAAGTTGTATTCAGTATTATACAATATATGTAATAAAGTAAAAATTTCACAAAAAGTTCAATTGCATTCATTTTCAATTTAACCCAATATTTAACAATTTACTCAAAATAATACCCCCAGATTTGATCTAACTTTTTTATACCCGACTCTTTTTGCATATAGTTGTTCACTTTTCCTAACCCTTTTCATTTTCTCAAACCATTCCTGAAACGTCGGAACTTGTGGTGAGAGCCAATTCTGCAATAATAAAGATCTAGCAATGGCCATTATAATGTAAATCAATTTTGCCAAATAGCTTATAAGTGTACATTCAGGATCATATCCAAATAATAACATTTTTGCATTACATGAAAGTAATATCATATAATAAGTTTTTAGAAAAACGAAGATTTCTTCCCAAAAAGACTTAATTTTAGGACAATTCGCCATAATATGAGACCAATTAGCCTGCTCGCAGTTACAGTGTCTAAAACAAATAGCAGATGCATTGTTATACATTTTGGCAATGATTACTGGTGTGCGATATAACAGCCATTTGCTAAAATAAAGCATTCAACGCCAATTGGCGCCACGCAATACACAAAAATTAAACTGATTAATAGTTTTCCATATTTCAGTTGATAGTACTAGGTTTTCCTGTGTATACCATTTACGAATAGCTTTAGAAGTCAACTCATCCTCCCAACTCTATGTCAGGCACTGTTTCCATATCCCAGGTTTCTTCCCCAGATCGTTAACAAAGAGCTCTAAGGCTAATGGAGAAGAATTATTAGTAATAGTGGTGGGGTCTAATTGCGTCAGAGTAGGATCGATCAAGTTAAAATAGGACACGATTAACAGAAAATTGCCAGAGATCAAACGTATCATATCATTAACAGTGAACCAGGTCCCATTCCCCAGAAAATCAGATAACGTTTTAAACCCTGCCTGACCCCAGTTTTCTATAACAATGGGATCAATCTTAATCCTTAAAAAAGAAAAAGCGCCAATTAAAGGAGTTGTTAAATGAAAAGGAGTGTGCGAATATCTCTTATGCATAGTATCTCGCCGTTTAAAAAACCAATTAAGGGTCTTGTAACGGACAAATTTGGGTAATTTCGGCACAAGTAAAGGGGATGGAATCTGAATTTCTAAACATATTAAATCAAAAAAGAAATTTATAAAAAACCCGGTACCTGGGTTTATGTTTTTAAATCTCTCTAGGTACTGCGCAAAGTATGCGTAATAATAATCTTTCAAATTTGGTAAAGAAAGACCTCCATATTCAATTTCTGCAGTTAAAGTCCGTAAGTCTATTCTTGGCGTTTTTTTCGCCCAAATGAATGTGGAGAACATAGATTCTGTTTTAGAAAAAAAGGAACCAGGCAAATAAACTGGAATTGATGAAAATAAGAAATTAAAGAGGGGGAGGATTGACATTTTAATTAAAGCAATTCGGCCAAGAATAGATAATGGCAAAGGGTCACAACGAGAAAACATTAAGTGGACTTTTTTAATTAAAGGAACAAAATTGAGTGTATATATGTCCTGGATGGTAGAAGAAAAAACCATCCCTAAGTATCTTTTCGGTTTTGAATTGATACAGTCTTGTAAATCTATGTGAAAACTGGGTATGCACCCCCATAAACCAGTATTTCTGTCTTTTTTTTATTAATTCGATAGCCTCCTAGGGCTTCGAACTCTTCAAAAATTTTAAGAATGTGTGTCTGTGAAATAAGGTCTGGTTTAATTAGTAACATAATATCATCTGCATAGAGTTTGATCTTGGCCATGGCAGTAACCGGTGGAGTGATCTGAAGACAATTCCTAATAGCAACAGCGAGTGGTTCAATAAAAAAAGCAAAAAGAATAGGTGACAAGGGGCAACCTTGCCTGGTGCCTCGTTGAACTACTATTGAGCCTGCTGATGATTTGTTTATAATTATATTTGCTCTAGCACCCGTGTACAGATTCTTTATCAAATTAATAATATGTAGTGGAATAGCAAACTTACTTAAAATAAAAAAAGGGTGTCCCATACCACCAAATCAAAAGCTTTCTCTGCGTCCAATAATAGAACCAAGGCCTGTATCCCACTTGATTCAAAATAATCTAATGCCTCAACTAAAAAGTGTGTGTTTGTAAATAATTGTCTACCTATAATAAAACCGTTTTGGTCGGGATGGATCAGCTCCGCCGTAAAATATTGAAGCGAAGTGAAAGCAATTTAGTGGTAATTTTGTAATCTGAGTTTAGTAAGGTAATTGGCCTATATGAGTTCGGGTCTTTGGGTTCTTTCCCCTTTTTCAGAAAACTAATGACTGTACCTTCATGGAAGGATTCGGGAATTTGCCCTCCTTCAAGCATTGAGTTTAATAATGACAGAAATAAATCACTAAAAAACTAAAGAAAACTTTTAAAAACTCTGAAGGGAGGCCATCAGGGCCACAAGCCTTGCCTAATGGGAGGTCTTTTACCACTGCTTCCAATCCTACCTTAGAAAATAGTTTTTGCATGTGCAGTTGATCTTCTGAAGATAGACTAGGAATTTCGTGTCGCCCTATAAAATCAGACAGACTTTGATGATCGATAAGGTGTTTTGTAGTATAAATTCTGTCATAGTGTTGAAGCATAATAGAATTTATTTCGGCCTGAACGGATGTATCGATATGAGTGGCGCGGTCTTTTAAGGAATTAATCATATTTGAAGCCGCCTGCTCTTTTACTTGCCATGCTAGGAAAGGAAGATCTGCTTTCATGTTCACACACACTTTTTGCTGGTGTCATTATGTTTACTTTGGTCCTCACCTATATGATGTGCGTTCTGTTTGAGCCTTTACACAATTATCCCCTCCGGCTGTTGACCATCGAAACAAGATTCGTTGTGGCGGTTACATAGGCCCTGAGGGTGGGTAAACTGCAGGCGTTATCTTGCTTGCCTCCTTATCTATGTCCTTTACAGACAAAGTTTTGCTTCACACCCGGGCATCCTTTTTAGGCCGAGCCCTAAGCCAGCGCACAAGCACTTCTCTGGGGTTGATCTGTGGTAGTCTACTATGTGAGGGAAGCCCCACCCACTCCCCCGCCCATCTTTTTCATTGGTTTGTGTCTTTGTCCTTCCTAAATGCTGCCTTCCGATTGGTTTATAGGCTGTTAGTACCTCCTTATGACGGCCATGTCGTCATTTGTATACTTCCATGGCTGCTGGCGCCTTTAATTCGTGGTGCATTTGCACTATTTTCTTCCGGTGTACCCCCTCCTGCTGTCCATGCCTTCTCTCCCGCCCCCCACTCCCGTTGTTTGTTCCTTTCTGCCCGCCCGCACTACCGTTTGCAATGCAATAGGTCTTGCGTAAATGCAAGTCCTATTGCATTGCAAATGTTTCTCTTTCCACGGTACAGCTCTTGTTCCCACTTTCTCCTTCTCATGCAATGATTTATCCACAGTAATTTTTCCCTAGGTACAACCCCTGCCGTCCACTTTCTCTTTCCATGCGCACTCCTCCTAGTCACCTCTCGGTGTTTATGATGCCGGGTCTGGGTGTAGATGCTGCCTTTGCTGGTGTCACCTGTGCGGTGGACATTGTTGGGCCTGCAGGATGGAGGCCGCTCTCTAAATCTTCTCGCTCATTGGTTGCTGCGCACTGGTCTTCCTCTCCCTTTACTTCGCATCCTTTGCAGATCGGTGGATATTGCCCTTTGCTCCGGGGGGGGGGGGGGGCTCTCATTTAGGGTATGCATGCTACCTAGGAGACGCTGCCAAAAAAGGAAGGAGGTCAGGACTCAGAAAGTGACAATAAATTGCAGTTTGGGAGATTGCGTGTGGGAAAGGAGAGTCTGCAATGCATATCGGAGAGGGAGATTGGGTCTGTTTTATGGGAACGGAGAAGCCTGCCATAGAGGTTAGAGATGTTCTCTTATAGATATAATTTAACTGCTGTAATGGAGAAGAGTGAGTGCTTGTCTTGCAGGAGGTGATGATAGCAGGCCGTAGACTGGAGCTAGAGACTGGCACGCAGAGTACAAGACTTAGCATGAGGAGAGAGGAAGGGGAGAAGAGAGGCTTGCCTCTTTTATAGGGGATGCCTTCATCAAGGAGAGGGAAAGCATGCCATGAGGAAAATGTAAATGTAAATGTGGATTTACTTTTATGGAAGAGTATCACGAAGTTAGTGGAAACTGCAGGGTATTGGCCGTCGGGTAGGAACTGCCATTTATTTTGTTGTTTTCTGTAGCGTGTACCAGGTCAGATGGCGTCAGAGCGCTTCTCAGTTAGCTAACACACTATAAACAGGAAGACATATAGAAAAGCAATATAATCTAACATTATGGCTATCACATAAATATGTTCTGGGCTTTTTGCATGATTCAGAAAGCTAGAGAAACAGAGCAGGGTCAAATTTAAGAGATTAACTTGGGTAGAGGTGGGGCTAGAGAAGATCTAGCTTAGCCGAAAGGTAATGGAGTGTTGAGGGGAGGAAGGAGGGCAGAAGTGTAGTTCAAAAGAAAATCATGCTCCTATTGTAATACAGCATTCAGAGAGCAATTCAATATTGAATCAAAGATTAAAGAATTTAAGAGGGTAGCGCTTATTTCCTGAGTTGTCTGTGTGGCAACAGGGCTCTTGGATTGCGTCCGAAAGATTCAAACAAGGGGTTGGTCCGTATCTCTTGAGGAATGGAATTCTATATTTTGGGAGCATTCCCCAAGGATGAGTGGGTGATAGGCATTTCTTTCCTGAAGCTCAATGGTGGCAGCAGGAGAAAGTGTGCACTTCATGTGGCAGAGCAGCCAACAGATGGCTTGAGTTTCTGCGGGCAACTTAAGTCATTTTTAATATGCTTCGATAGGTAGCCTGATAAGATTGATGAGCTCTGGGGAGATGTGACTGAAATACTTTGTTCTCGAAATAGTTCTAGCACCATAGTATGATTTTCTTTGTGAAGAAGACTGATAGCACGTTGCATTTTTAGCAGGTAGGGCAACCACAAACTTTGAATTGAAGCAGGTCTGTTGCTTGATATTCTTGTAACGTTTTCTTAGCCTTTTGTTTTGCGTGATCTAGTTGTGATCTGAAATATATGGATTTTTTTTCCTTCAAGATGCTGGATTCGGCCTTTCTTCCTTCCGAACATAAAAGGGATAAGTTTACTTTTGAGGGTTTTTGTTTCCATCTCCGTTCACTCAATCTAAGGTGTCTTTTTTCTTCGTTAAGATTATAGTTTTATCAGAGGGCGGAGACTATTGGGGCCTCATTTATGAGAAATGACGCATCGCTGCGTGAAAGCAGCGATGCGTCACTTTCAGTGCGCACTCCTTGCGGCATACCTGATGCGTCATATTTAATGTTTGACGCATCATGTCGCAAGGAGTTACAGATACGTCAGTATTTCTGACGTATCTGTAAGTGCAAAAGTGACGCATTGCTGGAATGTGTCACAAAAGTGACGCAACTCCAGCAATGCGTCCTTTCACATGGGGAAAGCCCCATGTGAAAGGGCTTGCATCAGTCTTACGCCTGCTGTGAGGCAGGCGCAAGATTTTGACGCAACAGCGTCCTAAAAGTGATGCAGTGGAATCTCATAGATTTCACTGCGTCTCTATTACGAGGCTTTTTGTGGGGGAACGCCCCCTCTGCATACATTATACCTTACGCAGGTATAATGTAGCGCAGGGTTTTACAAAGTGACGCATCTGCTTAGATGCGTCACTTTGTAAATAGTGCTCAACAGGAGGCATGTTTTACGCCGCCGATGCGTCACAAAAAGTGACTCATCGGAAGCGCAAAACTGACGCAAGACCTCATAAATGAGGCCCTTGCTTTTTGCCTTCTAAGATTCCTTGTTGCCAGTCCATCTAATATGTTAAGACGTGGTTTCGTTGTAATAGTTAACCAGATGTTCGGTAGTCTTTGGGTACCAGGGAGGGGAAAGGAATTTTTAAAAATGTCTACTTGTCTATGGGCCTGGATGGTTCATAAAGCTACTTGTCCTGTAATAAAACCCTTAGTTCATGTAGTGAGATGACAGATTATGGCAGCATTCTCATCGTATCAAAGCTCGGATAATAACCCCTCTCATTATGCCAGGAATTATTTTGGATTCTAGTAATGCCCTGATTTTGCCATCATTTGCCAATCTACATAATGGGATTGAAAGTAGTGGGATGCTCTAGTTCTAGGGTTGAAATGCCCTTTTAAGTCTGTGTACACCTACAAACTCATGTGTTCAAGGGTTCTAATCAACCCTTCTCTAATATTTTCCCACAGTGGGAAATGATCGAAATGTTCCCCTGATAAAGGGCAAGAGTAAAACCTGTCAGAGTGGGAAAAAGAAGCTGCAGGGAAAGCTAACATGCAAATCTCAGGTGACTTTAACATGAACAGATATACGCATGCCTTTTTGCTCATGCTAAAACACAGTCCACGAACATCTTCCAGGAGTAAAGTTTGCAGATCTACTTCTGTAAATCCTTGTAAATTCATGAAAGTCGTCAATCTGCACCAATGCAAGGATATATACCATGGGTTACATTTTGTGACTTTATTTAAGATTTGCGCCTCTGAGTTCTGGCGTAATGCTAAACCTTTTTTTTATCAGTTAAAAATATGTATAACCTTGTCTATGGTTATCTGCACTCTGGTTGACTGCATTTTACTCTTTCACAAGGGACACTGGCACAGAGACGTTTACTTAAGTGCCAGGAACTATAGCACCCTGTGATTTTTGAGACCCAAAAATATTTTTGGTTTTAAACAATGTTTTTGTTACATTGGTGAGGGTCTGGAAGCTAACAAAAAATATTGTTTTACGAAAGCCATGTCAAAACGAAGCACACATTACCAAACCAAAATGCTGACAACCAACATTAGACTGTTGACTTTGCCAATGCCTGTTTACTTTCACATTTTTTATAATACCACAACTGGCTTTATACAGATTTTTCCATTATTAGTATTTTTTGCAAATGCTAGCGTGTATCAAACATATGTTACTTGATGATGCTTCTGGGCAATGGCACCAACAATTCCTCAGCATTTCAGCAAAACATTCTTCTGGTTGTATATTTTTTGTGTACATTTTTTATTTAAAAAGCAAATAATGATCAATCATGCTTCCAGGCATCTGCAAGTATTTGCATCTAATTGGAGAACATTCTGGGAGCATTGTAGGCAGCTTGCTGCCAATGTTAAACTTTGTTATTACATGCACACATTTTTAGACTGGAACCACTGTCAGAAGTGGAAGAAGAGCTTGTAACATTTCCTTAGAGCTTTCACCCTAATAATAAAGGTTTTGCATTAATGGACCATAAGTAGTAGTTTGAAAAGCATGAACATATGGCTACGATCTTAACCTTAACTGCAGACAATGCTTTTTCACAGATCCATAATGTGGTATTGTGGATTGACAGCCAAAGAGTTAGGGCCAGATGTAGGTAATTCCGATTTACCTACTCTTAAATACCGAATCATACCGATTCGGTATTTAAGAGTAGGTAAATTGGAAGTAGGCAGATGTACGTAATTTTAATTTTACAATTACCGATTCTGTAAGATTCGGTATTTACTGATTCGGTAAATACCGAATCGGTATTTCCCATTGATTCCTATGGGCCTTGAAGCCCATAGGAATCAATGGGAAATACCGATTCGGTATTTACCGAACCGGTAAATACCGAATCTTGGCAGGGGCAACGGGGTGTCACTTTGACACCCTGTAGCACCCCAATTGCAGGCTTGTGTGCCATGTGGCACACAGACATGCCCTGTGACATGTCTGTGTGTCACATGGCATAGGTGTACATGCACAGATGTGCATGTACACTAGGATTCGGTATTTCACCACCCAATAGGATTGGGTGGAAAATACTGACTCCTAAAGGGCCTGTGGCACTCTTTGTGGTGCCAGCTACATCTGGATTTACCGAATCGTTAAATATACCGATTCGGTATTTTACTGGTAATTGGCGAACTACATCTGGCCCTTAGTGCTGTGGGGTTTGTGCCCATTTGTTCCAAGGACAAAATAAACATGAAAACGTGTTGGTCTTGATCCTAAACAATATATCCTGCCCTGCCTCGAAAAATCGACTCTCCCACAATCAGAGTTTATCAGGTCAGGCTATTGTAGGACTTACTAGTCCATTCTGGACAGTGAACTTGAGCTGGAAAGATACAGGTGTTCATTCAGAAGGTGAATGATCAATTGCGATGCCTCTAAATCTTGTTTTTATCTTGACATATTTGTTGTCTGTTCAAGGGTGGAGGCCAAGTGTCAGTTTGTCTTTTTACTAATGACTCCTTATCTTATTTTGGAAAATTGTGTTTATTTCCTTTCTCTTACTACAGTTAGAAGATTTTGTCAAGTGAGCTGTCTGACAATCATGATGAAAGAAAAGGGTGTAGGATGCATTTAAAGGTCATAACATTAAATTAAAAGTGAATCTGCCAACATCATCTACCTACTGAAATGTCCCTGCGGGAAGGCATATGTTGGTCAAACAGAAAGGAAATTAAAGACCCGAGGAAATTAACATAAAAGCAACACCAGAACGAAACAATTGAAGTCAACTGTAGCACATCACTTCATTGAAGCAAAACATAATCAGGCACATACATCAAGAAAAGTTTTTGCGAGTCCTTATTTGCGATTATTAAGGAATCGCAATTAAGGACTCTCAAAAAGCCTATGCATGTTGGAATCGCTATTAAAATAGGGATTCCTAATATAGCGATTCCTAAACATTCCTTAATTGCGACTCGCAAATTGCGAGTCGCAATTAAGGAATGCCTTCCCATTCATTCCTATTGGAGTTTGCATGCGCAACAGGGTGCCCATAGGACAACCTGTTGCACCCCTGAAATTTCTCTGTGCACACATGTTGGGCACACACATGCACCAAGGGCATGTGCGTGTGTGTGTAACCCACAACTTTGAAAAATGCACTTTAGTGCATTTTTCAAAGTTTTTGCAAATTACCATCAAGTTCAACTTCATGGTAATTTGCGCCCCTTAGTAGCGAAATCGCTATTTTAAAGTAGTTCTTGCATTGCACTTAAGGAATCGCAAACTGTGCAAATGCAATTGCAATGTGAGAAATTGCAATTAATTGCGAATTCTCAAATTGCGAGCACCTTAAACCTTGATGCATCACAAATGCCCTTTTTGCGGGCGCAAACGGCTGATTTTTGCAAATCGCACCGTTGGCACTCACAAAAATGGTTGATGCATGTGCCTGAATATCTGGCAACTAAAATTTTCTGCCCTGGAGACAATTGAGAAGAGCGAAGTCAGATACAATCACACCTATCTTTTGCAACGTGAAAATTATTGGATACGACTCCTGAACTCACTCAAACCCAACGGGTTAAATGACCGGATGGAGTTCCAATGTTATTTGTAAATTCACAGTACTTAAGCAAACACTGATTGAATCATATATACTGAACTTGTATTCTCTGATTTATTCTCTGATTTAGTGTTTCCCTTATCAAATTAACATTTTATATGTACACTAACACTTCCTTTCCCACATTTTTAATAAAAACATGTATAAGCTTTGATGTACATTCGACCAGGCTTATAGCTCACAGTCTTTTCTTTATGTCCGTCATCCCAGTTTGGTTACCCTTAACACCCATAGGGATTCATGTACACGCGACGTGATGTGCTACACGCGACCTAAAGTATTCTTTCACTTTTAATCACATTTTCTTTTTCATGTTATTTAAACACATCTTGTGTTTAATTAATAGACACTAATCGATTAAGATCACTGCACTCGAAGTGTAAATAGTCTCTTTTCTATGCCCATTATCCACTGGGTGGAGCCGGGAGAAGTCCGTCATCCGTCTTTAGTAAATAGGGATTCACGTGAACCCACCAGCTGAAGGGACGCTATATGCGACCTGAATCTTGAGAAGCGGCCATACATACTCATTAGTAATAGGACAGCGAACACTTAACAGCACACGGCAAACTTTTAACAGAGCACAACAAGCTCGTCACTTTGTGCTTATCTAATCACGGCGTTGAAGATATGCTCACGAACTAATGAACAGTAAGATATGGTCTCTTGGGGCACTTCAAGCACACGTTAGCATAGTCTTTTCTAAACATCCCACGAGTTAGACACACATTCACATTTCGCCTTTTGATTGATGTAGCACGTTATATCACTCATTGGTATGATGCATCCGGTCACATAATGTTAATAGAACGAAGTAATATGAGATTGTTTATTTTTATTACGTGTTAGATTTAGGGGTCTCTAGATGGCATAAGTAGGTACCTTTGAAAAATAGGGACCCTTGCATCTAGTCAGGGTAAGGTGCTACATTCCTAAAATAACTCCTGCTCACCCCCTTGATACCTGGCACGAGCAGGCAGGCTTATCTCAGAGGTAGTAAAGCATTTGTGAACACATACAGTAATACAATGAAAACACTACAAATGGACACCACACAGGTTGTATTATAAAAATAAGTATTTTTAGCTAGACTTAAAACAAGACCAAACAACAGAAATCCACAATACTGTACTCAAAAATAGACTTCAGAATGTTATAAAATAGCTTAGTTCTCTAAAATTGTAAATACTACACTTTAGTCTCAATGTAAAATTTCAACTAGATACCAATGCACACAACAATTGAGTATAAAACAGTGTCAGTGTAGACACATGTACACTTGAAAACAAAGCCAACAAAAAATACAATGTTTTTTTTGTGTAGTTTGAAAACAGTTCGGTCTCTTAATTCTCAAGCAAGCCAGCCGACACGTGTTTCGTCGCATGTGGAATAGTCTTTCTGCGACTCCATTGGGCTGTATCTGAAGTAACAACAAATTGGGTAGTCGCTCAGCCGGTGATAATTCCGACCCGGCAGGGCCCGAGACTCAAGAGATAACATGCTAGAAGGGTGAGAAACGAATTGGATAATGAGGAACCTAAGTAGTAATTCGTAGACGTCTTGGAAAACTTCTGTGACCTGAATAAGTTTCATCAGCGATGAGCCAGTTGTAGCTCGTTAGTAAAAAAACGCAGTATGTGTGTTTTTAGTACGCCAAGCCCCGCGTTGGTTCCTTACAAGCAGGGGAGTGGATGCGCCGGTTCCTACTGCTGTGCAGGGCAGTTGATGCTCGCTTCCTTACTGTGTGAGAAGGTGATGCGTCGGTGTCTTACTGCTCTCCGGTGCAATGCGACAAGATGCCACCTCAATGCGATACTCTTCTCCAGTGCGATGCGACAACAGTGGTGCGATGCGTGCACGCCCGACGGCCGTGCGGCGACTCGATGATCTTTGGAGCCACGACAGGCCCTGCGACACGCTTCTCCGGTGATGCGCCGATGACTTCTGTTGCAGCGTCCCGCTTCTCAGGCGATGCGCCGCACTTCGTCGATGCGATGATGACAGCGGAAGCGCGCCTCAATTCCTCAGCGATTCGATGGCAACGGCTGTGGCGGCGAGAAGGTTCTCGTTCTTGCATCGCACTTCCAGCTCACTGCAACACACAGTCTCTCAGAAGGCCCAGCACAACAGCAGGCACTTCAATTCCTAGCAAGGGAATTCAGGGGGGAGCTGGTTGGCGAAGTATTGTATCCCTGAGACTTCAGGCAGAAAGCAAGCTGTAGTTCAAGCCCTTGGAGATTCTTCTTCAAGTTGATAGAATGCACACTCAGTCCTTTTATCCTTTCTTTGGCAAATGAAGCAACCACTGCAGTCCAACCCCCAAACACACAGCACAGGGATAGTCTCCTCCTTCAGCTTCCTGGTTCTTCTCCTCAGCAAATGTTTGTCTTGATTCCCAGAAGTGTTCTAAAGTTCTGGGGTCTGGGTCCCCTCTTTTATACACCAAAATCCTTTGACTGTGAAGGCAGAAAGTGTCTACACCTAACCCAAACCAGTTCTGGTCAGTCCTGGAGCACTTTGTTTACAGTACTCCTTCTCTTCCTTTGGCAGTGTAGGCCAGGGACACACCAAAGGAGGTGAAGCCAGCATTGTAGAGGGAAGGCACAGCCCTATTCAGGTCCCAGGTGCAACTCCTCCCTCCCATCTGCAAGCAGATCTCTCTATTCAGCACTGTGCTGACTCACCCTGTCTCCTGGAATCCCCCAGCCCCTGTCACTCAAACTCCAGACAAGGAATAGACAACCTTAGCAGAGGCAGGCTTGGATAGTTAGGCAAGAAAATACCTACTTTCTAAAAGTGGTATTTTCAAACACAGAATGTTAAAACCAACTTCACTAAAAGATGTATTTTATCATTCTGAGTCGGGCATACTAAACTCTAATTTCCACCTAGTTCCCTGAGTCAGTCAAGATTATAAGATTTAATAATCTAACTGCCCATTCTGGCATACGGGGAACAGGTAGCCTTGCAATAGTAAAAAACGGAAATGGCTGTAATTCACTATTAGGACATTCCACACACATCAGAGCATGTCCTACCTTTTACCTACAATTCACCCTGCCCATGGGCCTACCATAGGGGTAACTAATATGTATAAAAGGGAAGGTTTAGGGACTGGCAAGTGGGTGCACTTGCCCAGTCAACATGGCAGTACTAGACTGCACACAGGCTCTGCAATCGCAGACCTGAGACACAGTTTGCAAGCTGCTCCGGTGGGTGGGACAATCAGTGCTGCAAGCCCGCCAGCAGCATTGGATTTACAAGACCTGGGCACACGCAGTGCACTGTACTAGGGTCTGACAAGTAAATCAATCAAGCCAATCATGGAGTCACAAATCCATACATCAATTACCATAGGGAACACTTGCACTGGGGCACTGAACAGCAGCGGCACAGTGCCCAAAAGCATCTAACAAGCAAAAACATAGGAGGCAACAGCAAAAAATGGAAGAGAGACCAGGTCTAATATTAAGTGCAACAAGTGGTTACCAAATGTGGTTTTCCTCCAGTATATTGAGCGATGGCTCTCATTATTATTTACAGTTATTATTATTATTATTATCATTATTATTGTCCCTGAAGGGCCAAAATGCATTGGGACCAGTAAAATGAATCTTGGGATATGTAGTACCTAAACCACAAATGAGCTTAAATTGAGAATGAACGGTATTGAACAAAGAATACATCAATGCCAGTGAAACATTTGGTTTGATTTTATATATTCATATTTGGAGATTGAATGGATTAACCTCACATAGAGGATATTACACTAGTGCCCTGGGGACATACCCCACATCAGTGGGGATGCAGCTAATTCAGTTTTGTTTCTAACACACAACATTCAAGTAGATTGTTAATACATAGTACGAAAATTTCAAAATATATCGGGAATTACTTAAGCACATTTTGGTTTGTATTTCAGAAGTGTGATGCAATCAACGTTTTCAATAGGAGCAAAATAAATCGGAGCACTATACTTGGTGATATGGAAAATACTAATATTTTCAGAAACATGATTTCCAAACAATGGTCTCCATTACAATGGGGGACGGACACCGTAACGGAATGCGGGACCGTCCTCAAGGGGTGCCGCGGTCCCGCACCTGAAATTAGGATGCCACCGGACACCGTGGTGGTGACAAACCCTATCCCCATAATTGTGGCGTGCGCCGCCTGCCACAATGCTGGGAATGCACGTCGTGCTTTTGCATGCACAACGTGACAGGCACCGCGCGGACACTGTCACCTTGGGAATGTTCACCCCCCGCTACCCCAACTTTCTGGGGGCCTGCTACGGGCCCCCAAAGGCAAAGACCACATGCCTTTCCATGGCTGCAATGCCACCATGGAAAGGCTGATCTCCGCAGTCATCATAATATGAATGGCGATCTTTGACGTGTGGATGGCGGGCGATTCGACCCGCGGGGCCGGCAGTGACTACCGCCGGCCCGGCGGGGCTGATCCGCCTGCTATCTAATGGGCCCCTATGTGTGTACACTGTATAGTTTTATCAGTAAAATCGCATATCAGTGGGAAATATTGTGGTAATTTCAATCGAAAATGTGTTGATTGCAAATGACAGTGTGCTACCACTTCATGCTTTAGCTATGTCTTTATTAAAGTGATAGTTTTTTAACATGATTTGAGAAATAGTCCTGCCCCACCCTGATGGCAATGCGGTTAATGAATATAGAGGCAAGTCAGGTGTCATGTGTATCTTTTATGTGGCTAGATTTGTATTATATACGGAGCCAAATCTTACAAAATAGTTTTTTGTACAGCAGACATGCTGAACTAGCATATTTGAAGGTGCTTTCATATGTGACAATGAAGTAAATGGCAGTTCAGTGAATTAAAATATTTCCCCAGGATCACATACTTGGAAACCAGCTTATGGGTCAAGAGCATTACGGCTAGGTCGAGTAGATTATCTAAGTCACTATACCTGCAGGTCTGGTAACATTCTTGTGATTTTTCAAAGCCTGCTTGGGTGTCAGGTGATACGCATTCCACACCCTTGGCCTGGCTAGACCTGATTTTGGAAGATAGCTCTTTAGCATCAATTTGTCTTGTGTCCCTGGACCACACTTTCTGTTTGGCGACTTGATCTTTGCGAGGAACTCCTTTGGAGTGAAGGTAGAAAATTATGAAATGGCTAGACCAGTCCACCAAAGGCAGGGTTTCCAGGTAGTACCTTCATTAGCAATGAGAAGTTCAAGGGTGAAGCATTTCAAATAGATTGGGCCTGTGCAGAGTAGTATAAATTTGATGATTTTTAGGAAGGAATTAGCTTGTTGTCTGCCTGTTCACCACAGTGGAGGTGGAAGCCCCTCAAAAAGATGAATTGAGGATGGGATGGATTGATCAGTGATGAGGACCATATTTAGATCTGTGAAGATCTGGTCATCTTGTAGAGCATGGTATGATGTGTAACTTGGTGGTAATTGACAGAGGCGATTGTGGGTCACTCCCTGGTATTTAAATGTAAAGCTGATGCGGTTTAGGTTCAGTAAATTCCTGTGAATAATTGCTAGGCCTCCTCCAGGGCACCCCTATAAATTTGAAACAATGGGGCGAAGTGATGCCCCAATCCGGATGCACAGCATTAATTCACGCGTAGCATTAATGCCAAAGTGAATCCATTTAATCCAAAGTCTTACTGCAGTTCAATCCTGTTATCCAGTCAGGGTGTGCACTCTGTCATTCTTTTTTAATGACCCCTATACATTTCTCAGAATAATCTCAAAGTCAGTAGGCACTAATAGGTCTATTAGAGGGACAGTGGAGTCAGAAAGCCAGGTTTCTGTGAGGAAAAGGTCTATGTCATGCAATGAGATGGTTTCCGCTATCTCAGCAGGGTTTTCTTATAAACACATGTTCTGTCTCTGAAAATTGGTTGGTATGAGTTGTACAGTTCCTCCTCTGGCTAGGGTGAGACAATGTGGTTTTATCACATGGTGAGTGGTAACTTGAGGAGTACCCTGGAGATGAATCAAGAAAATGGTTGTGGGTATGGGTGTTGGTATATTTAAACATGAGGTTTTTTAGGGGCCATAAAGGTCTAGGCTACAGATGGTTAAAGAGTTGTTTCTAAGTGAGTGGAGAGCCTGGAATAATGTAATCATTGTGCGTTTGAGAAGGTTCTGCTGCCTCACCTCGGCATGGGGCGCAAGAAATGTTGGCGTGTTCATTAGCGGAGTACTGTGGTTGGCCAATTTTTTATTTGTTTGTATCGTGAGAGGGTAGTCTCTTGGGAAGTGTAGCTGGGTGAGTGGATTGTCAGGATGTAGAGTTTGAGAGAGTACCTGACGGGTTGCTAGCATGATGGAGATTAAGATATGTGTTTGGGCTAGAAGTCTTGGACTACAAGAGAATGTGAAAGTGAACATTGAAGATATTCATGTTGGTATCCGATGATTGGATCATAATGTTGCTGTTGTTATAGATAGATAGTGACTTCTCTGCTGTTAGGTTGAGGGAAGTAAAGATTGCTTGTGATTAGAGGGAGCTGCCATATAAAGGTTTGTCAGTCATACTGGGAGGGGGGTTGGCTCGGAGGCAAGAGTAATTCTTGGTAGCAAGTATACTGCACATTTGTATTGCTCACTCCCTTCCCCTGGTCCGGAAGGTTTTCCAGTTCTGTATTTACACCAACATTTTACCCCATTCTCCTCAAGGCCTGCTTGTGTTGCCTGCCTCTTGTTGTTGCTTCTACTTGTGACATGTTTTCTCTCCCTTCCACTCATATTACTTCTCAGGACCGCTGTTTGGCCTGCTTGTGACCTGTTGCTTTATTTTCAATGCATTTTTTGATATTTCTTTTTATCAAAACCCTTTAACCTCACGGTTGTGATAATACAAATCCACAAAACCAGAAAAAAGAATGCACAAATAAAAATACCAAAGCAATTTTCCAGTACAACTCAAAATTTAACTGAGTGCATTCATTTGTTCAGGTTTCTTATTCTTCATATTCGTCAGGCAATTGCCTCACACCTTCCTTAGGGACTCAATGTGTATGAAGGGAAGTTGTGAATATGTTTTTTTCTCTAATAAATGTGTAGACTCCACTCCTGCACTGTAAAGGGCGTAAATTAAATTGCCAGTAAGGGCGATGATGTTTGAGTCAGAACCATATGATGTGTCTGGTTACACAGGACAGGTGCATGTTCAAAAGAGCCTAAGGGTGTGCTACTACTAATGTCCTAGAGGCCAAGTTGGAAGATTTTGAGGGGTGCTGTAGCAGAAATAATATCTGCATAACAGGAGTCACCGATTGATCAGAGGGACCCGGGGTTAATTTCTTTGTGGTTTGTTGAAGACCTTATACTCTAACAGTTGCCATCTTGTGGCTCTCAAAATACTTCTACGTTGTGCCCACAGAGTTCTTGGCACTCCAATAAGACCGGGTGTCCCATCGAGCCCCATAGTGGCATGCATCTTTAACAGTCAGGTTTGAGATGTCATTCTGTAGTACACTCACAGTGCGCTTCCAGTACGATGTAATAATGACTGAAATATTTGTAGAGCGCACGAATGCCGCGGCGTCTTGGCGCTGAGATACAAGGAGAGGGGAGGACAGGGGAGTAGATCGATTTAATTAAAGAGCCAAGTCTTTAGGTCCTTTCTAAAGTTTGCTTTAGATTTTTGGGCACGGAGTGTAAGGGGTAGCAAGTTCCAGATTTTTGCTGCCTGGAAGGAAAAGGACTTACCGCCCCATCGGGCTCTTTTTATTCTGGGTTGGCATATGAGGTCAAGGGTAGCAGACCTCAATGTACGCGAAGGTACATAGCGAAGGAGGAGGTTGTTGAGGTCGTCAGGTCCCTTGCCATGTAGAGATCTATGAACCAGGCAAAGGGCTTTGAATTGGATGCGACGTCTCACCAGGAGCCAGTGCAGCTCCCGGATGGCACTAGACATGGGGTGACGTCTGGGAAGATTCAGTAATGCTCTAGCCGCCGCGTTTTGGATTGCCTGGAGTTTGGATAGCTGTTTTTCCCCTGCTCCCAGATAGAGGGAGTTGCAGTAGTCTATCCGGGACATTACCAGGGCTCCCATCACCATTTTCCTTAGTGTGACCGGGATGTAGGGTAGAACTTTCCTGAGCAGTTTGATGTTGTAGAAGCAGGTGGATGTCACCTGATTCACCTGGGCTTTGCAGGAGAGATCTTTGTCTAAGAAGAAGCCAAGATTTTTGACTTTGTCAACAGGGAGAGGGCAAGTTCCTGCAGCAGTGGGCCACCATAAGTCATTCCAAATGGAAGGTTTGTGACCGAACTCAATGATTTCAGTTTTATCTGTGTTCAAGCGTAAAAAATTGTCGCTCATCCAATTTTTTACCTGAGTGAGGCATTGCCTGAAACGTTCCGCCGTAGGAGTGTGAAATAGACACAATGATTTGTGTGTCGTCGGCGTAAGACACCAGTTGGAGACCATAGGATCTGATCAGGGCTGCAAAGGGGGTGACGTAAAGATTGAATAGCGTCGGTGACATGGCCGAGCCTTGTGGGACTCCACCCGGAAGAGAGAATTCAGTGGATTGTAGTCCGTTCCAGATTAGTTGGTTGGTGCGGGAGGTTAGGAAGGAGGTGATGAGGGCCAGGGCAGGGCCAGTGAAACCTAGGGACGCCAGTCTTTTTAATAGGACCGAGTGGTTTACGGTGTCGAAGGCCGCTGTGAGGTCTAAGATCAGGGCCGATCGGCCACCTTCGTCCATGGTTTTACGAATTTTTTCGGTAGCCATGATAAGGGCTGATTCTGTGGAGTGAAGGGATCTAAAGCCATGTTGTGAAGGATCGAATAGCTTCGCTTCCTCTGCGTGTTGCATCAATTCCTAGTTCATAGCTTTTTCCGGAATTTTTGCAGGTAAGGGCAGACAGGAGATGGGACGATAGTGTTTGGGCTCCGAGGGGTCAAGGGATTCTTTTTTAAGGATGGGTCTGATGCAGGCCATTTTCCAGTTTTTTAGAAACTCTCCATGAGAGATGATTTTATTGAGCAGAGGGGTTAGGGAGTTTACGATGGTCTCAGGGATCTGGTGTAGCACGTACGGGGGACATGGGTCGAGTGGGGAGCCAGATTTTATCTGGGTAAGTAGATCTAAGACTTGCTGATTATCAAGTGCAGAGAAGTTCGAGAAAGGGGGGTAAGGATTGTCAGTACATTCAGCTACATTGGAGGATGTGACAGATATCATGGTCCTGAGATCGTCATACACTATCTGTACTTTCCTCTGGAAGAAGGTGGCCATACCATCTACGAAACACTGGTCAGGGCTAAATACCGTGTCGCGAGGGGTTTTAGTTAGGTGGGATACAGTTTTGAACAGTTCTCTAGAGGAATTGGCGGAATTTTGTATTTTCTCTGTAAAATAGGCGGATTTAGCTTGAACTATAGTGAGTTTATACTCATGTAGGGTTTTAAGATATTCCAATTTTTTCTCGTGGCTATAGTCAGTGCGCCAAGATCTCTCTGCCCGTCTGCACTTTATCTTAATTGCTTTTACCTCAGCCGTATACCATTGAGCGGTGACGAGCCGTTTAGTGTTTTTTTTTAGTTCGACTGGGGCCAGCAGATTGGTAGCCTCGGTGATCCAACTGGTGAAGTTGGAGGCCCAGTCATCGCTGTTGCCACCTACGAAGTCAGGGGGATTTCTATCCAGTGTCTCCGCGAGAAGGTTGGGGTCAAGTTTTATCCAGGGACAGGATTTTTCAGGAGGTTGGTAGCTTCGACGTTGTGTTGGCGGATTTTTAATTTGTAGGTTAAAAAAGATGGCGTTATGATCCGTCCAAGGTACAGGATTAATGGATCCGATGTTAATAGAGTGGCTGTTGGAAAAAATCCCATCGAGGGTATGCCCTGCTGAATGGGTGGGTTTGTCAATCAGCTGTTTCATATCAAAGCTGAGGAGAATATCAAGAAGAGTGGCTGTGTCAGAGTCATTATTTAGCTCTAGGTGGTAGTTAAAGTCACCTAAGATTGTATAGGTGACTGTATCAAACGTGGTTTCTAGGAAGGTATGTAGAGCTTTAGTAAAAAGATCTCTGGGGCCAGGGGGGCGATACACTAGCATTCCTTCAAAGATCAGATGATTACTTTCTTTGATTTTAAAGGTCATAGCTTCGGCCTCTAAGTCTAGTAGAGGGCAAACGATAATTTTAAGGTGTGATCTATATATTATCGCAATTCCTCCACCTACCGATCCTGTTCGATTCAGGCATTCAACAGAGTAGCCTGCGGGCGTGGCGGTGTTCCAGTCAGGGCCAGAAGCCTGAGATGCCCAGGTTTCCGTAAGAAACATGAGATCAGCGCTGTGATCGATAAGGAGAGCTTCTATCTCGTATTTATGTTTAGGCATAGACCTAACATTAAGTAAGATGCATTTAAGGGATGTGTTGCTGTGTGGCCTTAAGTGGGAACTGTTATCCGAAGGGTTAAGAGTAGTAGGCAATGGGATGATTGGTGGAAGGAAGCCGCAAGAATAACACCTAAAGATAGTATCAGTGTTGTAAAAATCAGTTTTGGTGGGGTGGTCACAGCGGTGTTGATCCAATTTACATAAGTCTTGTTTAGAGTATTGCAGATTGGATAAACGGGCAGAATTTCCGGCCCTCGGCACGGATGTGGCGCGGACGGGCGCAGACGGGCTTGCCTTAGGCGCGCCCGCTGTGCTCGTCCGCTGCGCGTCCTGTATTTGCACATACTTTATGTGAGAAGCGAGGCGTGGGTGGGGGGCGTGGCCGACCGTAATGGGCGTGGCCTCGGGGTTCCCCGATGATGTCGTCAGCAACAGGAGAAGAGCCGCTGTAGCGATAGGTCCGCTACGCGGGAAGTTTTGTTTGCAGTCGCTTTGCTAATAAGGGTGCTGAAGAGCAAAATCAATGGTAACAAACAAAGTATTTACACAAGTTTTAAAAATTAGTATGGTAGCGATCTATCTCCCGGCTGTGCCACAGGAGGGGTGTATCTTTAGAAGTCGCGCTAGCACTCAGCGCATTTAATAGGCGTGGGTGGGGGCGTGGCCGACCGTAATGGCCGTGGCCTCGGCGTTCCCCGATGATGTCGTCAGCAACAGGAGAAGAGCCGCTGTAGCGATAGGTCCGCTACGCGGGAAGTTTTGTTTGCAGTCGCTTTGCTAATAAGGGTGCTGAAGAGCAAAATCAATGGTAACAAACTATGGGCCAGATGTAGGTAAATATATTTTACCGACTCATAAATACCGAATTTTACCGATTCGGTATTTATGAATTGGTAAAATATAAGGAGGGAGATGTAGGTAAATCCAGATGTGGATTTACCGAATCTGTAAAAGTCGGTATTTACCGATTCGGTAAATACCGACCGGTAATGCCCATTCATTCCTATGGGCTTTGAAGCCCATAGGAATGAATGGGCATTACCGATTCGGTATTTACCGAATCGGTAAATACCGAATTTCACAAGGGTGCAGGGGGTGTCACTTTGACACCCTCTAGCACCCCCAAAACATGTTCGGGTGCCATGTGGCAGGCATACCTGCCCTAAGGGCAGGTCTGCCTGTCATATGGCACAGGTGTGCATGCACACATGTGCATGCACACCGGAATCGGTATTTTACCATCAAATTGAATTTGAAGGTAAAATATCGATTCAGTAAGGCTTGTGGGATTCAGAGGAGTCCCACCTACATATCAAATTTACCGAATCGGTAAAAATACCGATTCGGTATTTTACAGAATCGGTAAATTTACCGATCGGTAAATTTACCGATTCTGTAAAATATGCCCCCTACATCTCAAATTCCATTTACCGGTCGGTAACGGCCGCATTCGGCCGTTACCGACCGGTAAATGCCTACCTACATCTGGCCCAAAGTATTTACACAAGTTTTAAAAATTAGTATGGTAGCGATCTATCTCCCGGCTGTGCCTCAGGAGGGGTGTATCTTTAGAAGTCGCGCTAGCACTCAGCGCATTTAATAGGCGTGGGTGGGGGCGTGGCCGACCGTAATGGGCGTGGCCTCGGGGTTCCCCGATGATGTCGTCAGCAACAGGAGAAGAGCCGCTATAGCAATAGGTCCGCTACGCGGGAAGTTTTGTTTGCAGTCGCTTTGGTAATAAGGGTGCTGAAGAGCAAAATCAATGATAACAAACAAAGTATTTACACAAGTTTTAAAAATTAGTATGGTAGCGATCTATCTCCCGGCTGTGCCTCAGGAGGGGTGTATCTTTAGAAGTCGCGCTAGCACTCAGCGCATTTAATAGGCGTGGGTGGGGGCGTGGCCGACCGTAATGGGCGTGGCCTCGGGGTTCCCCGATGATGTCGTCAGCAACAGGAGAAGAGCCGCTGTAGCGATAGGTCCGCTACGCGGGAAGTTTTGTTTGCAGTCGCTTTGCTAATAAGGGTGCTGAAGAGCAAAATCAATGGTAACAAACAAAGTATTTACACAAGTTTTAAAAATTAGTATGGTAGCGATCTATCTCCAGGCTGTGCCTCAGGAGGGGTGTATCTTTAGAAGTCGCGCTAGCACTCAGCGCATTTAATAGGCGTGGGTGGGGGCGTGGCCGACCGTAATGGGCGTGGCCTCGGGGTTCCCCGATGATGTCGTCAGCAACAGGAGAAGAGCCGCTATAGCAATAGGTCCGCTACGCGGGAAGTTTTGTTTGCAGTCGCTTTGGTAATAAGGGTGCTGAAGAGCAAAATCAATGATAACAAACAAAGTATTTACACAAGTTTTAAAAATTAGTATGGTAGCGATCTATCTCCAGGCTGTGCCTCAGGAGGGGTGTATCTTTAGAAGTCGCGCTAGCACTCAGCGCATTTAATAGGCGTGGGTGGGGGCGTGGCCGACCGTAATGGGCGTGGCCTCGGCCTTCCCCGATGATGTCGTCAGCAACAGGAGAAGAGCCGCTGTAGCGATAGGTCCGCTACGCGGGAAGTTTTGTTTGCAGTCGCTTTGCTAATAAGGGTGCTGAAGAGCAAAATCAATGGTAACAAACAAAGTATTTACACAAGTTTTAAAAATTAGTATGGTAGCGATCTATCTCCCGGCTGTGCCACAGGAGGGGTGTATCTTTAGAAGTCGCGCTAGCACTCAGCGCATTTAATAGGCGTGGGTGGGGGCGTGGCCGACCGTAATGGCCGTGGCCTCGGCGTTCCCCGATGATGTCGTCAGCAACAGGAGAAGAGCCGCTGTAGCGATAGGTCCGCTACGCGGGAAGTTTTGTTTGCAGTCGCTTTGCTAATAAGGGTGCTGAAGAGCAAAATCAATGGTAACAAACTATGGGCCAGATGTAGGTAAATATATTTTACCGACTCATAAATACCGAATTTTACCGATTCGGTATTTATGAATCGGTAAAATATAAGGAGGGAGATGTAGGTAAATCCAGATGTGGATTTACCGAATCTGTAAAAGTCGGTATTTACCGATTCGGTAAATACCGACCGGTAATGCCCATTCATTCCTATGGGCTTTGAAGCCCATAGGAATGAATGGGCATTACCGATTCGGTATTTACCGAATCGGTAAATACCGAATTTCACAAGGGTGCAGGGGGTGTCACTTTGACACCCTCTAGCACCCCCAAAACATGTTCGGGTGCCATGTGGCAGGCATACCTGCCCTAAGGGCAGGTCTGCCTGTCATATGGCACAGGTGTGCATGCACACATGTGCATGCACACCGGAATCGGTATTTTACCATCAAATTGAATTTGAAGGTAAAATATCGATTCGGTAAGGCTTGTGGGATTCAGAGGAGTCCCACCTACATATCAAATTTACCGAATCGGTAAAAATACCGATTCGGTATTTTACAGAATCGGTAAATTTACCGATCGGTAAATTTACCGATTCTGTAAAATATGCCCCCTACATCTCAAATTCCATTTACCGGTCGGTAACGGCCGAATTCGGCCGTTACCGACCGGTAAATGCCTACCTACATCTGGCCCAAAGTATTTACACAAGTTTTAAAAATTAGTATGGTAGCGATCTATCTCCCGGCTGTGCCTCAGGAGGGGTGTATCTTTAGAAGTCGCGCTAGCACTCAGCGCATTTAATAGGCGTGGGTGGGGGCGTGGCCGACCGTAATGGGCGTGGCCTCGGTGTTCCCCGATGATGTCGTCAGCAACAGGAGAAGAGCCGCTATAGCAATAGGTCCGCTACGCGGGAAGTTTTGTTTGCAGTCGCTTTGGTAATAAGGGTGCTGAAGAGCAAAATCAATGATAACAAACAAAGTATTTACACAAGTTTTAAAAATTAGTATGGTAGCGATCTATCTCCCGGCTGTGCCTCAGGAGGGGTGTATCTTTAGAAGTCGCGCTAGCACTCAGCGCATTTAATAGGCGTGGGTGGGGGCGTGGCCGACCGTAATGGGCGTGGCCTCGGGGTTCCCCGATGATGTCGTCAGCAACAGGAGAAGAGCCGCTGTAGCGATAGGTCCGCTACGCGGGAAGTTTTGTTTGCAGTCGCTTTGCTAATAAGGGTGCTGAAGAGCAAAATCAATGGTAACAAACAAAGTATTTACACAAGTTTTAAAAATTAGTATGGTAGCGATCTATCTCCAGGCTGTGCCTCAGGAGGGGTGTATCTTTAGAAGTCGCGCTAGCACTCAGCGCATTTAATAGGCGTGGGTGGGGGCGTGGCCGACCGTAATGGGCGTGGCCTCGGGGTTCCCCGATGATGTCGTCAGCAACAGGAGAAGAGCCGCTATAGCAATAGGTCCGCTACGCGGGAAGTTTTGTTTGCAGTCGCTTTGGTAATAAGGGTGCTGAAGAGCAAAATCAATGATAACAAACAAAGTATTTACACAAGTTTTAAAAATTAGTATGGTAGCGATCTATCTCCCGGCTGTGCCTCAGGAGGGGTGTATCTTTAGAAGTCGCGCTAGCACTCAGCGCATTTAATAGGCGTGGGTGGGGGCGTGGCCGACTGTAATGGGCGTGGCCTCGGGGTTCCCCGATGATGTCGTCAGCAACAGGAGAAGAGCCGCTATAGCAATAGGTCCGCTACGCGGGAAGTTTTGTTTGCAGTCGCTTTGGTAATAAGGGTGCTGAAGAGCAAAATCAATGATAACAAACAAAGTATTTACACAAGTTTTAAAAATTAGTATGGTAGCGATCTATCTCCAGGCTGTGCCTCAGGAGGGGTGTATCTTTAGAAGTCGCGCTAGCACTCAGCGCATTTAATAGGCGTGGGTGGGGGCGTGGCCGACCGTAATGGGCGTGGCCTCGGCGTTCCCCGATGATGTCGTCAGCAACAGGAGAAGAGCCGCTGTAGCGATAGGTCCGCTACGCGGGAAGTTTTGTTTGCAGTCGCTTTGCTAATAAGGGTGCTGAAGAGCAAAATCAATGGTAACAAACAAAGTATTTACACAAGTTTTAAAAATTAGTATGGTAGCGATCTATCTCCCGGCTGTGCCACAGGAGGGGTGTATCTTTAGAAGTCGCGCTAGCACTCAGCGCATTTAATAGGCGTGGGTGGGGGCGTGGCCGACCGTAATGGCCGTGGCCTCGGCGTTCCCCGATGATGTCGTCAGCAACAGGAGAAGAGCCGCTGTAGCGATAGGTCCGCTACGCGGGAAGTTTTGTTTGCAGTCGCTTTGCTAATAAGGGTGCTGAAGAGCAAAATCAATGGTAACAAACTATGGGCCAGATGTAGGTAAATATATTTTACCGACTCATAAATACCGAATTTTACCGATTCGGTATTTATGAATCGGTAAAATATAAGGAGGGAGATGTAGGTAAATCCAGATGTGGATTTACCGAATCTGTAAAAGTCGGTATTTACCGATTCGGTAAATACCGACCGGTAATGCCCATTCATTCCTATGGGCTTTGAAGCCCATAGGAATGAATGGGCATTACCGATTCGGTATTTACCGAATCGGTAAATACCGAATTTCACAAGGGTGCAGGGGGTGTCACTTTGACACCCTCTAGCACCCCCAAAACATGTTCGGGTGCCATGTGGCAGGCATACCTGCCCTAAGGGCAGGTCTGCCTGTCATATGGCACAGGTGTGCATGCACACATGTGCATGCACACCGGAATCGGTATTTTACCATCAAATTGAATTTGAAGGTAAAATATCGATTCGGTAAGGCTTGTGGGATTCAGAGGAGTCCCACCTACATATCAAATTTACCGAATCGGTAAAAATACCGATTCGGTATTTTACAGAATCGGTAAATTTACCGATCGGTAAATTTACCGATTCTGTAAAATATGCCCCCTACATCTCAAATTCCATTTACCGGTCGGTAACGGCCGAATTCGGCCGTTACCGACCGGTAAATGCCTACCTACATCTGGCCCAAAGTATTTACACAAGTTTTAAAAATTAGTATGGTAGCGATCTATCTCCCGGCTGTGCCTCAGGAGGGGTGTATCTTTAGAAGTCGCGCTAGCACTCAGCGCATTTAATAGGCGTGGGTGGGGGCGTGGCCGACCGTAATGGGCGTGGCCTCGGGGTTCCCCGATGATGTCGTCAGCAACAGGAGAAGAGCCGCTATAGCAATAGGTCCGCTACGCGGGAAGTTTTGTTTGCAGTCGCTTTGGTAATAAGGGTGCTGAAGAGCAAAATCAATGATAACAAACAAAGTATTTACACAAGTTTTAAAAATTAGTATGGTAGCGATCTATCTCCCGGCTGTGCCTCAGGAGGGGTGTATCTTTAGAAGTCGCGCTAGCACTCAGCGCATTTAATAGGTGTGGGTGGGGGCGTGGCCGACCGTAATGGGCGTGGCCTCGGGGTTCCCCGATGATGTCGTCAGCAACAGGAGAAGAGCCGCTGTAGCGATAGGTCCGCTACGCGGGAAGTTTTGTTTGCAGTCGCTTTGCTAATAAGGGTGCTGAAGAGCAAAATCAATGGTAACAAACAAAGTATTTACACAAGTTTTAAAAATTAGTATGGTAGCGATCTATCTCCAGGCTGTGCCTCAGGAGGGGTGTATCTTTAGAAGTCGCGCTAGCACTCAGCGCATTTAATAGGCGTGGGTGGGGGCGTGGCCGACCGTAATGGGCGTGGCCTCGGGGTTCCCCGATGATGTCGTCAGCAACAGGAGAAGAGCCGCTATAGCAATAGGTCCGCTACGCGGGAAGTTTTGTTTGCAGTCGCTTTGGTAATAAGGGTGCTGAAGAGCAAAATCAATGATAACAAACAAAGTATTTACACAAGTTTTAAAAATTAGTATGGTAGCGATCTATCTCCCGGCTGTGCCTCAGGAGGGGTGTATCTTTAGAAGTCGCGCTAGCACTCAGCGCATTTAATAGGCGTGGGTGGGGGCGTGGCCGACCGTAATGGGCGTGGCCTCGGGGTTCCCCGATGATGTCGTCAGCAACAGGAGAAGTGCCGCTGTAGCGATAGGTCCGCTACGCGGGAAGTTTTGTTTGCAGTCGCTTTGCTAATAAGGGTGCTGAAGAGCAAAATCAATGGTAACAAACAAAGTATTTACACAAGTTTTTAAAATTAGTATGGTAGCAATCTATCTCCCGGCTGTGCCTCAGGAGGGGTGTATCTTTAGAAGTCGCGCTAGCACTCAGCGCATTTAATAGGCGTGGGTGGGGGCGTGGCCGACCGTAATGGGCGTGGCCTCGGGGGTTGGTGGTGCCAGTCCCGCAGAAGAAGATGACAATGTGACGCAGGAGCCCCGGAAAAGACGTAACATTCAGCCGGCTAGCGACAACGATATCACCTGCTGCAGAGTGAAACTCTTCTGGGGATTTTCCCAAGCTATACTAGCTGACACAGAGTGGCTAACACAGCCCAGGGCCTGTTCCTTGTTTAGTCAAGTTGCCCAGAATGGATACCGGAGCTGTGGGGGTGCTGACACCTTGCCCAAATGGATGATGTGTGCCAACACTGAAAATTTAAAATGTTGACTGTTTCTGTGGTTACATTTCTCCTTTTTACATTGAGCCTGGGCAGCGCATGGAATACTCTATCTAGCTGTAGCTTCCTTACAGCCCCACCCATGACTTCCCGCTTTGCGGGCTAATATTGTAGGGCTAGCGTTACTCCTCTTTTCAGGGCCCAAGTTTTGCACACGAGTACATGAGTTACTCCATGGCTCTGCACTTCTGGCATAGAAAAAATGAAAAGCACTGACGTCTGCGCGCCTAGGTGGTGCCTATATAGGCACCATGATGTCATAACAGATGCTACCAATGCCAAATAAGAATGGAATGGCATGGTGAGCAAAAATAACATGGATTTAGGCCCAGATCTCTGTACTTGGGTGAATGTATGACATTGTTCTGCATTCTGTCCATCAATTGTTCTTTTTGCATTTGTCACCCCGAGTGGGACGGGTATGCCCAGGCATGGGTCCCGTGCTCTCCATGCCCCTGGCATCAAGCTATTTCATAACTGTAAAGGCATGGTGAGCAAAAAACTATGGATTTTGGCCCAGATCTCTTTACTGGTGTGAATGCATGACATTGTTCCGCATTCTGTTCATCAATTGTTCTTTTTGCATTTGTCACCCTGAGTGGGACGGGTATGCCCAGACGTAGGTCCCGTGCTCTCCATGCCTTTGGAGTCAAGCTGAGCTGGCTGATGAGGGCTGAAAGCCTGAAACCAGTCCTAGGATGCTTGTTTCCAGCATAGAGAGGACCTGGCCTGGCAGTGAGGGTTGTACTGTTCCCATGGGGCACAGGGTCAAGACTGATTTGCATATGGCTGGGTCCAAACTGGAATGACATGCTGAGCAAAAAATCAATGGATTTATGCCCAGATCTCTCGACTGGGGCGAATGTATGGCATTGTTCTGCATTCTGTCCATCAATTGTTCTTTTTGTATTTGTCACCCCGAGTGGGCACGGGTAAGCCCAGATGTGGGTCTCGTGCTCTCCATGGCACTGGAGTCAAGATATCCTGGCAGATGAGGGCTGAAAGCCCGAAACTGGTCATAGGATGCTTGTTTCCAGTACAGGGAGGACCTGGCCTGGCAGTTCGGGCTGGATTGTTTCCATGGGGCACAGGGTCAAGACTGATTTGCATATGGCTGGGTCCAAACTGGAATGGCATGGTGAGCAAACAAACAATGGTTTTAGGCCCAGATCTCTGTACTGGGGTAAATGTATGACATTGTTCTGCATTTTGTCCATCAATTTTTTTTTTGCATTTGTCACCCCAAGTGGGAAGTGTATGCCCAAACGTGGGTCCTGTGCTCTCCATGGCACTGGAGTCAAGCTATCCTGGCTGATGAGTGCTGAAAACCCGAAACCAGTCCTAGGATGGTTGTTTCCAGTCCAGGGAGGACCTGGCCTGGCAGTTCGGGCTGGATTATTTCCATGGGGCACAGGGTCAAGACTGATTTGCATACGGCTGGGTCCAAACTGGAATGGCATGGTGAGCAAACAAACAATGGTTTTAGGCCCAGATCTATGTACTGGGGTAAATGTATGACATTGTTCTGCATTTTGTCCATCAATTGTTTTTTTTGCATTTGTCACCCCGAGTGGGAAGTGTATGCCCAAACGTGGGTCCTGTGCTCTCCATGGCACTGGAGTCAAGCTATCCTGGCTGATGAGTGCTGAAAGCCCAAAACCGGTCCTAGGATGGTTGTTTCCAGTCCAGGGAGAACCTGGCCTGGCAGTTCGGGCTGGACTGCTCCCATGGGGCACAGGGTCAAGACTGATTTGCCCATGGCTGAGTCCAGACTGGAATGGCACGGTGAGCAAGAAAATGATGGATTTAGGACCAGATCTCTGTACTGGGGTGTATGTATGACATTGTTCCGAATTCTGTCCATCAATTGTTCTTTGTGCAACCAACTGTGACAGCGGCATATGGAGCCAAATGGAGCCACCCAACGCCATGCACAAGGGGTATTGCTCAGTAAAAATTTCCGGATCCATCCTGACGCTTTGGAAACTCAAATGTAAGGAATCTGCAGCTAGAGTCTCTACCAGGTGAAGCGTTACCGAAGTAACCTGTTTGTTAGTGATAGTGTGTGTAATAAATAAGACCAATTTGTATAAACACTGTGTGGTTTCCTTTCATCTAGCCTACAAATTTAAATTGGTAAAACAACCTTCTTTACATTCCTTAAACATAAGCCTGAAGGCTGCTCTCCACAGCAGCCACTTAGAGAGCACTCAAAGATCACTAAAATCCCCTTAAGGTTTGTCTGGATCAGTGCAATGTGCACCCCTTACATAATTGTGCACTAGATATTGACCAAGCCTCCTACATTGGGGGCAGCGATTGGGATTAAAACCTGCATTGTTTTATCACTTAATCTAGGTGAAAGTTGCATGCAAAACAATCACTAGGTAAACACATTTAATATTTTCTAATCTAGGGACTTTTACTTAACTTTTTGGATTGGCAGTTGAGAGTCTAGCACAACCCTTTCTCCAATCTTTGGGAATTTAGTTTTCACTATGGTAGGTAGGTGCAACACCACACTACTCCTAATACCATGCCTTTGGTTGATGAGTCCAGTCAGGCCCCACCCTCTAAATACAGACGGTCTTAAGTTCCAGGAGCTTAGGACCCTGGCTGCATCCATAAAACAGAAGACAGGTAACAACCCTAACACAAACCGCTCTTAGAGTAGCTCCTGCAGGATAGCTTCCAGACTCCTGACAGGTCAGAAGAACAGGTCAATGTGGGTATGGCTGATTTGGCTCCAGAAGAAGAGTCAGGGGTGTCTCACCCCAGTAACCCCATTTGTGAACCTGACCAGGAGGAGTCTGAAGACCCCTGACTGGTGAACTCCATTCACCAGGGAATAGTTCTTGTGACACAGAGGGAGGCCCTAGAGGTAGGTCCCCCTTTATTCCTCCTGGGAGGGTGCAAAGAGTCCTGGGGAGGTGAAAGAGCAAAAATGAAAAGAAGAAAGAAGTGAGATTAAACAAGAAAAAAACTTCAAAACATAAAAGGAAGAAATAGGAAGGAAGTAAAAAAAGAAAGAAGCAGAACCAAGAAAGGAAGAAAAGCAAAAAAAGGAAAAAGAAAGACAAAGCAGCAGAAAATCTGAAAAAAAGGAAGGCAGAGAAACAGAAGAAAAGGCATAAGAATGAAAGAAAAAGAAGATAGTAAAGAAGAAAGAAAAGGAGAGAAAAAAATAATGACATGTAAGGAAGAAGCAAAGAAACAAGCAATATGAAAGAAAGTTGAAAAAGAGACGCAAGAAAGATATGGAAGTGTATCAGAGGAAGAAAGTAGGAAAACAAAGCCAATGTAATGAAAGTAAAACATCAATATAAAAATAAAGGAAGAAATAAAAGAAAAAGAGAAAGGCAAAGCAAAATTAAAGAACTGAAAAGGGGAAGGAGTAGAGAATTAAAGCTATAGGAACAAAGAGGGAAAAAGGAAGAGAAAGCAGGAAAACCGAGAATAAATCAAGATGGAAAGAAAGGTAAGAGAGCACAAAGATAGAAATAAATAAGAAAAATAAGAAAATGGAAAGGAAGGGAAGGGAGTAGAGAAAGGAGAAAAAGAAAGAAGTTGAGAACTATAGAGAAAAAAAGAAAATTTTCAGAAGAGGAAGACATTTACTGTGATCTTCCCTAGCCTCACAATTGATTCGTACAATCTTTTAAAGTGCTCACTTAGCAAAACTGGAGTGGCATGTTCTCAAACCAGCTGACAGGTAGTTTTAATGCAGGCTGCAAGACACTAGTAGCTCTCAATCAGTCCACTGAATATCGATGTAACAAACATCGGTGTACTAAATATCGAAGAAAAAATATGGAATGCAAAAATATCGACTCCCTATACTTGAACAGGTAAGTACAAAAACATTGATTCAAAAATATCGAAGTAAAAAATATAGATGCAAGAAATATTTACTTAAAATATATATATAATGAAATGTATTAAATAATATTATTTTTAACAAACTAAATTAAAATTAATACTCATTTTAACTAAGTATTACAAATAAACTTAAGTTAAAATAATATAAACACAGAAACATACTATGTTATACATATATATATTTAAATATTATATTTATTTATTTTGTAAACTTTCAAATTATACAAAAATAAAATACATATATATATATATACATATATAGCAGATAATTGGTGAATAAAACTATTCTTACTTTGAAGTATCCACGGAGTCAGCGCCTTCTTTTGGAAGTATAAAGTTGGACTGGTGTTCAATATATACATATATATATATCAATATTTATTAAAAAAATCCATAATATTTTAAAACATTAAATTATTTTAAAAAATGAAAACATACAATAATTGCATCAGTAGGGAAAAGGTTGAATAGCGGAGAGGAAAAAAATGACTATTCCCACTCCAATAAGTGCAACAGTAGGGAAGGTGTTGGATAGAGGAGGGGTAAAAATGACTATTCCCACTCCAGTAAAAGAAACAGTTGGGAAAGTGTTTGATAGCAGCGAGGAAAAAAATACTATTCCCCCTCCAATGAGTGCAAAAGTATGGAAAGTGCTGGATAGGGGTAACAATTTTTTTGTCCCACTCCAGTGAGTGCAACAGAAGGGAAAGTGCTGGATCGCGGAGGGGTACAAATTACTATTCCCACTTCAGTAAAAGAAACAGTAGGGAAAGTGCTGGATAGCGGAGGGGTAATCATTACTATTCCCTCTCCAGTGAGTGCAACAGTAGGGAAAGTGCTGGATAGCGGAGGGGTAAAAATGACTCTTCCCTCTCCAGTGAGTGCAACAGTAGGGAAAGTGCTGGACTGCAGAAAAACAAAAATTACTAACAACATTTAAACAATTGAAAAATATAAACATAAATTTTAAGTATATTAAACATATAAAATAAACACACATTATAATATAAATTACATATAACACAATTCTGTTAAAATTCTATATAAAAAATCAATAAATACATTTAAAAACAATAATTATTTAAAAGGAGCAAATAATAACAGAATTATGTAAAACATACATTTATTTATTTGTTTCTTACCCTAGAACATCACACCAATAAAAAAAACACTTAAAACGTTTTATTTAAATGTGTTACCAAAATTATTATCATTAATAATAAATTAAAAAATATGATTAATTAAAAAATAATAAACTTTCATTGAATACCGATGCTTTATTATGATAATATCCACAACACACAACTAAAACTAATTACACAATTACCATTTTCAATTTCAAATTAATTAATTTAAATCAATTAACTAATTATTCATTTATCAATTAAAAATAAATGACTTCCTACGCTTCCCACCATTTACACCTATAAACACCACAACACACACCTAAACCTATTTTCATAATAAACATAATTAATTAACAACTAATTATTAAATCAGCAATTACAAATAAATTACTTCTCATGCTTCCCTCAACTTACAACTATACATACCACAGCAAACACCTAAAACTAATTACACAATTACCATCATTAATTAATAATTAATTATTTTAAATTAATTAACAACTAATTATTAAATCATCAAACATCCAAGATGGCCGGACACCTATGAGGCTCAGGAAGGTCGGCAATAAAATCCGTAATTTCTCCTTATGTCTACCAGCTATAATTTATAACCAACACTGCCTACCTGCTTATTCGACCTTCCGGTCACACTTGGTAAAAAATTGATGCTCTCTCACACTCCAGTGCGCACCAACAGGACTCTCCATACTGCGGGCGCAAATGCGGGCGCCATACTTGGAGACCTGATCAGCTACTGCATTAACTAGAGCCCAGGGGATACCACGTGGACTTGGGCCCAATATCCAGCGAACTCATGCCAGAGATACCCTATCGCACGTCAACTGCCTCTACTTTGGTATACAAACTGCCGCGCTGTGGGCGCATTCACTTTCAGACGCCTTTCTCTATGTCCTGCGAGAAGATGGCGAGGCTTACTACGGTTGTGGCCCTTCTCCCTCGGTGCGGAGTGTGCCATTTTCTTTGCTGCGGTGGACGCGTGAGTGGAGGCATGGGGAGTACTCTCCTCCCCTTCAAGGCCATTGAGATATATACGCTGTGTTTCCCCGCCTGCAGTTGGTGCTTGCCGAACACCACAACAGCCCGAGAGACAACCTAACAGGTCAATCTTTTTCTGCCCTGCATATGCCCGCTGTGCTTAGCTTGCGCAGCCTCTGCCCGCTTCCGGGGCGCTGCACCGGCGGCCTTCCTTGTTTGTACTCCTCCTGTAAAAACCCTGCCTATTGGCCTTTCCGCGGCGGGGAGCCGGTGGTGCTGCTGTATAAATTGGATCCATACTATTACCTGGCTGTCTTCAGACGCTGAAGGGCAGGCACCTTCCACCTCACCAAGATCGCCCCACGCTGCCTGCCCTCCCTTGAGGCCGGCTTCCGAGTACTTGCCCAAAACTCCTTGCAGAACACTAGTGTTTGAAACAATTTCCCCGTCTCTTAAGGAGTAACAATCCAATCCAAGCTCTCTATACTGTGCTGTCTGAGCAGGGAATTGCACGCTGAACTGCCCTATGAACCTAGAGCTCCCAGTGTTACCCCTATCCCACTGGCTTGTTGTACTGCTGCCTGTGCCTACAACGCCTCAATACACACAACTGGGGAATTAGGTGAAAAAACACCTAAGCATGCTACTATCCTGCCTAGACAAATGAAGAGGTGCAATGGGAAAACCTGCCAGCCTAGACTGACCTTTGATGCCAAGAAGGCAGCAACATGATCAACATCTGTGCACACCGAACCCACTAATATGGATCAAACGCAAGTACGCTCCTAATCCTCTGAAGATGACGTTAAGACGTTGCTTCTGGCTGTCCAACATAGTCTATCAGATCTGTCGGGGAAGATGGACACAATGAATAACTGCCTGGACTTTCTGGTGCAGAAAGTAGAAAGCACGTTGGGCAATTGATGGAGGCCGAACAGCGCATTTCCGAGAATGAGGATACCACTTCTCAGATGCAGACCCAGGTGGCGCAAATGGACAAGTTATTGAAAATCATAGCAGCTAAGAACAAAGATATTGAAGCCAGGAGCCGACGCACCAACATCTGCATAATAGGCATTCCGGAGAGTACGAACACGGGGCGCATGGAGGATTACGTTGAGAGTCTCCTGAAGGGTTCCTTTGGTGCAGATTCTTTCTCGCCCCATCTAGTGGTCGAGCGTGCGCATCGCTCCCTAGGACCAAGACCTCCCCCGGGCGAAACCCCGAGACCCATCATTGCCCGACTTCTTAATTATCGGGACCATGATGTTACACTTCAGAAGCCCCGCGAATTGAAACGGCTGCAATATGAAGGGAACACTTTCACCATTTATCCTGATTTTACCCATGCAGTTCAGGAAGCGCACTGAAAATGTCTCACTGTAAAGCAGAAACTTCGCTAGGCTCAAATAGAATACGCCCTCCTGTGTCCTGCGAAACTTTGGATTGCACATGATGGCAAACATATCTTCTGCATAAATCCGCAACACGTGGAGGACTTTTTAAGAACTGTCTCGAGGCATTCACCACATCGCAACCGCACCTCCAGGTCTCTTTCACCATTCAGGGGCTGAGTAGAAGCGGGGAGATACAGGCAGAGTTCATCTGCCGCAACGTACACTCGCCCTTGTTAGACTGTGCAATCCTACAGTGAGGTGCTGGCATACTACGCATCATTTGCCTCTCTTTAATGAACCCTTGTCAACCTTCCCCTCGATGGTCTTGCACACCTTCAGAAAAGTCATGGACAGATAACCGCCTAAGTGGCTTTGATCTTTTGACTGTGATATAACTACATACACTTGCATTAGCATATTGTTGGTAGATTTAACTAATACATCGCCGAACACCCCTCCCCCTCCACATTACTCTACTCCCCATAATAGGTTAATACCCGGGACTGCACTGCAGTTAGAGGTGGGACATCGGAAGGGATTACTGCCCCTCTGGTGCCCTCCCGCCCCCATGGGATATCCTCCTTGCCTTCTTTATCTTTGGATTGTTTCTTGTTGTGCTTTGCCTTTGCTTTGCTGGCCTTACCTGGCTACAGACTGTAGGCTGAGACGTTGGGAATTATTGGGTGGGCAGCATTATGCCGGCATGATTGTGGTGCCATTGTGGGTGGGGGAGGGATGGCAGTTAGAAGCTTGCTCGGATGCTAGCTCAATATGGGTTTCTTTTTGGTGGGGGTGGGATGGGATCAGAATGTTTTATATTGTTCTGTTACATATTTGACAGCTGTAGCTCAACATGCCAAATCTTATGTAAATGGACACATTACATTTAGACTGACACATGCTCGCCATATAATCTCCTCCTACCTCCTTGACAGCACAGACTGACCACCCTTGCATCAAAATGCTCACATGGAACGGCAGGGGTCTCCGAGACCCTTGAAAGCGGAGACAAATACTAGCATATCTAGATAGACACCACATACAAATTGCCATGCTCCAAGAAACTCATATGGACCCTCTGTGCCCTTCCTGCTATGGCAGTAGGTGGGGCCTCTACATGTGCATTTTCCTCCTACTCGACTTACTCACGCGGCAAGCTCATCTTGGTTAAAAGAAATACTCCATTCATATTGGGTGGCACATACAGTGACACTGCTGGCCGCAGCGGCATACTCTGGGGCACTATGGGTACGCAATTCATCAACCTCGCTTGTAGTTATGGTCCTAACTTGGATGATCCTGTCTACTTCACCACTCTCCTCTGGGGACACATACTAAAAATAGGCTCCACGCATGTTATTGTGAGGGGGGGGGGGTTAACATGGCCCTATGCACGACAATGGACCGTTCCAACCCCCTTCCTCATCACTATACCAACATTCGTGAGGCCCTATTTGGGATACTTACAGAACACAGTTTGGTGGATGGGTGGCGTTATGTACACCCCGCTGAAAGGGAAGGCACCTACTAGGCAGCAGGACACACAACTTGGTCTCGACTAGATTACTGGGTCTGTTAACGTGGTGTTGCCCCTTGGATTCAATCTGTTAAACACTTTGCTCGCACACACTAGGACCATGCACCGGTGTACTTAGAAATAATCCCCCCTAATTCCAATACTACTCCCACGCTGTTGGAGACTAGTGCCGGAAACGCTGTTGATCACCTTCTTTCAAGCTGAGCTGGGGGAAGAAATTAAGTTTTTTTTACCTGAAACAAGGGCACAGTTGACCAGCTGCGCACGCTGTGGGAGGCTTTCAAAGTCCCTGTCAGGGGCATATACATGTCCAAAAGCTTTGGAGTGCTCCGGGATATCAGGAGAAACTTGCGTCGCCTAGAGTTCGAGATCAAACAGCTTGAATCAGACATGTGGACTGCTAAGTCAGGCACCCGGTGGGCTACGCTCCATGAAAAGCTCACAGACTATACTGATACTGCAGACCGGGAGGTGAGGTTTAGGGGCAAGTATTTTACTGCTCGGCACAAAGGTGAGGGCGAGAGACCCGGCCGAGCATTGGCGACTACTATTAGGCAACCTCACTTTTCCAGCTATGTCCTAGATGTGATAGATGGTGCGGAAATATGCCACAGAGATAGTCTTGATATATTAAACACATTTGCCGCTTACTATACAGACTTACATAGTTCGCAACGCACTGCTCCCCCTGATTTTGCTCCCTATCTAGAAGATATAGCTCTTGGATGGCTGGAGGAATCCCAGCATGAATTCTTAGCAGCGGCATTTGAAGATGATGAGCTGCGGGAAGCCATTATGCAGATGATGTCCGGAAAGGCGCCAGGTTCCGATTGCCTTCCCATTGATTTTTATAAAACATACATTGATCAGCTCCTCCCAGTACTGAAGGAGGTTTTTCTTGTAGCCCAAGAGACACAAATCTTACCTGCCTCGATGAGAGAGGAGCTAATTACGTCATTGTTAAAACCGGACAAACCAGCAGACCGCTGTGTGTCCTATAGGCCACTCTCTCTAATAAACGCAGATGCAAAAATACTTGCTAAATTACTAGTGAATGGTCTTAGCCTACTGATGGACAAACTGATTCTCCCAGACCGGGCTGGATTTATTCCTGGAAGAGCAACTTATCACAACCTTAGGATGCTATTCTCCATTCAGCAGGCAGTGGATCCAAAACTAGCACTTGTGGCCGTATTCCTGGACGCCTCGAAGGCCTTTGATTCGGTAGAATGGGACTATCTTTTCACCATCTTACAATGTATGGGACTCCCCACAGGCTGTCTATCATGGGTTCAACTCCTCTACACCCCGCCCACGGTGAAGGGGTGTCCACTCTCTCCCCTCCTTTTTGCCTTGGTAATGGAACCACTGGAAGCCAAGATTAGGCAACACTATTAGCACGTAGGCCTTCACTGTTTCTTCCATCCCGTTCTCATCTCTCTGTATGCTGATGATGTCATCCTTTACATTAAGGATCACCGCCAAAATCTTAACCTGTTACTGCATGAGTTTGTTAAATTCAGTGGCCAATCAGGTATTCACATTAACTGGTCCAAATCATAGATATTCCCGTTGACTAGTTCTGCTACTCCTTTTGAACCAGATTTACCTATTGTGTGGTGTACTTACGATGCTAAATATATTAGGATCCACGTTACGGCAGATTGAGATGAGTTAATGCGGCTCAACTATGGGTGCGCTATGGACCACGTCACAGACTGCATCAACAGGTGGGTTGCCCTTCCTTTAACTATGGCTGGTTGCATATCCCTAATAAAAATGGTAATTCTCCCCAAATTCTTATAGTTATTTCTAAATATTCCTTACGACCCCGGACAACACTTTTTCGCCTCTCTCTGTTCGGAATTGACTAGATTGGTATGGGGTAGTAAACAGCCGGGCATTCAATGGGACACGCTAATGCGGCTTTATGCCCACAGGGGTTTTGACATACCTAACTTTGAATTATATTATATATGCGCTCAAGCACACTTTGCCTATTATTGGTTTCATCCCCCGCTATACTCCCCATGTAGCCACTGAACATTGGCTTGCAGATCTAATCCCACTAAATGGCGTCCTCCTTTCTAACATCGAGCCCCGAGGACGCTACCCTACCTCCATAGACTACACGATAAGAGTCTGGTCACGCATCTTAGACCGTACACCTGAGTCCTGCCTTTACTCCCCCCTTCTGCCACTTACTTATCACCCAGAGATGTCATTATTATAGCAAGGCTTATTTAAGAAAGTTGCACTTACACAAAGTATTCACTGTTGGGGAGACTAAAGGACACATATTTTTGATGCTCGGCAGGAACTATGCCCGACCCCCACCATCAACTATGGAAACTTTTTGATATGCCCGCCTTCGTCACGGCATGCAGGCCTGTACCCCCACATATCCCTCTGAGCCTGGGACATTAGCCCCACTGCCCCAAACCCTGCGTGCATCCACTGCCTCGCACTTTGGTGTCCACACTCTACCACACTCTATATATAGATGCTGGCTATCCCCCATGCGCAGCTCGTGCTAAATGGGCAGCAGAGCTGGGCCAGGACCACACTGATGATCAATGGTCATTCTGCTGCAAGCAGACAGAACAGGTCTCCTCCAATAGCAGACTCCGAATTATCCATTATAGATTCCAACACCGCAGCTACTATACACCGGTTAGACTCCATAATTTTAGTTTGCGAGACATGAACAGATGTGATAGGTGTAAATCAGAACAATCTGATTTCCTACATCTTGCCTGGGAATGTCAAGAGGTACTTATATATTGGCGTCAAGTCTTCACAGCTCTGGACTCTATGACTTCTGTACCTATTTCCCGATCGCCACTTATAACCCTTCTTGGATACACTGAACACATTCCTGCCGAGCATCGAAAATATGTGTTCTTTTGTCTGGTATTAGCTAAACAGCGAGTGGCCTGCAGTTGGGGCAGAGGTCGAGCATCCAAATTTAAAGATTGGATGGGAGATATGATACTCTGGCAGGACCAACTTTGCACTTATGCTGAACTACTCCCACGTTCCTCACGTCCCCGAGACATTTGGGGCCCACTACAGACATATCTGCTGGAACACCCTGTCCCTGCTGCAGACGGACCATAAGGTCTGCTCTTAGTACCCTCGGGTATGCTTATTCCAGAGTATGTTATAGCTTTTTTGCCTGAAATAACCTTGTAGAACATGTCTATTTTAGAGATCTAAAATCACTCCCCCTGACTTTCCGAATATGTTGACATTTGCTATGGCGACTATATACATTGTCCCTTTTTCCTTTCTTATTGTCCTACTGTATTTTTTTTTATTGATCCCTGGCACTGTATATTTGTCCACACTGCTTGATGATATTTGCTCTTGCTGCTACATGTGTCATCTGATTTATAATACTCCTTACCTGTTTCAGTTATGGCTGTATACTCACTGCATATGCTGATTTTTTGACTGTATGCCATTGATGGTAAACTCAATAAATAAAAGTTAAAAAAATCAATTAAAAAACCCACTATAACATCTCAATTTAATAAATCTTAATAAATACAAAAATATTCAATACATTTAATATAATTAAATTACTTCCCACCCTATTCCCCTATAAACTCACAACCTGCTACGGTACTAAAAACGCACAATTCAAATAAAAAAATAACTACTGAAATAATTACACATATAATAAAAATACAAACAATTCTTATACAAAAAGCACATCACATACATATAAAATATATACTAGAAACATAGTATTAATACAAATTCGATAATTTTAACAACGATATTTTTACAAATTATATTAACCACTTCGATATTTTAAACAACAATATTTTTGCAAACGATATTAAACACCTCAATATTTTAAACATCAATATTACTTACCTACCAATCGATATTCTTGACCACGATATTTTTCTGGCGATTTTTCTCACCCACGATATTTTTACATCGATATTGGCGCAAGTCGATATTTACACATTGATATTAAGTCTCTGCACCCTCTCAATCGACCTGTTGTAGACTCTAGTTAAGACAATCAGGTGTTTGTCAAGTTTGCTGCTGCTAAAAATGAAAGGCACTCCAGAATCAGACCTTCTTCTGATGAATTATCCTCTGCTTCAAGCAATGCTGCACCCTGGCCAAAAAGGATCCTCTTGAGGGCTTTATAGCTTGTTTAACTAGAGCATAAGCCGTAACTACTGCCCTAAGGGCCTTCCAGAATAACACATCTGACAAGCAGCCATAAGCATCTGCCCACACTATTATCAGACTCAACTGCATTGATTCACAAATCTTTAGGGAGGGAATTTATTTTTGCCCTCTCTTTTCTGCAGGACCCTTGAAAGTCCACGCTCATTGAAAGGGGCATTGCTCTGACTTTGATTCGCAAAGAGAGAAATCTACGATTAGAAGTTTCCAGCAGGCTAAATAATTTACCTTCAGGGTTATTCTACCTGCAGATTCCTCACCACCCTCCTTCCTCCCCTTTATGCGGCACAGATTTTCAGGATTTAATAAGGGTCTTCGTTAGACTTAGCAGACAGATTTGTGTTGCATTTAAGAAAATGTTTGCAGAAGGATGTATTTTGTTTGTAATATGAAGTAATACTTTTACACTTTTTATTTACTCTCCACAGATCCTGCCCCGGCAACTGGTGATAGTCCAGAACCAGGTAAGTCCACTGCCCTGTTTCAATAATGGTTCTGGTACCTTGCAGTAAAATGTAGGGCTTTAAGTGGGATGAAAAAACAGGGGGGGTGGACTCGCAAATGGGCGTGGCCGATGTAATTAAGGGCATTGCTTAAAAACACCTAAGTTAAAAATCTGTTCTTAGCCTATAGTGGGCTTCCCAACTTGTCTTTTTCTGTTTCTGTCATTGCATCCAGATATATCATACAACAAGTAACATTTTACCTACAACAAGTCAGGATTATTGGCTTTGTCAATGGTTGTTAGTTGCATAAGAAAAATAAGCAGCAACTATGGCTTCCTTGCATATAATACTGAAAATGCTTCATCACTGAAATGATATGGTGAAAGACTAAAACAAGTCTCTTTGAAGTTACATCAAAGGCTTAGCAGTGGTACTGTTGCAGAGTTAAGATTGTTTTCCACACAGGGTAAAAATGGAAAGCCCGATAGAAGGCCCATATCAGCATCTGCATTTAGGAACTGCTAGCACCGCCAGCAACCAGCCCACTTAAAGCCCTGGTGACGATTTTGCTGCTCCTGCATGTCACAAATAGAGAGAAATATAGATAGAAAATGATTCTTTTAAGGATTTCCCTTCCCGTAAATGTAAATGTACATGTATTTATATAGCGCAAATAACCGACCCGGTATCTAAGCGCTTGCTTAGGGAACCCGTCCTGGTATTCCCCTGTGAGATACCCCGGCAGGGTATCCACAAGGTGAAAGCCAGGCATCCCGCCACGAGGGGCCGTAGTGGAGATTAAGCAAGCTATTGCCCAGAGTCGCAGAGTGTGACCCCGTGAGTTGAGTAGGCACCGGAGCGAGAATTGTCGAGTCTGTGGAATTTTTGAGCCCGAGACCCGCCGAGGCGGGGAATCGAACCCTGGTCCACGGCCGATATCAGCTTCCGGGTCTGCCGCCTCTAACCACTGAGCCACGCTTCTCCACAACGCTCGCCTGGCATGACCTCATGCCATAACATCTCCACTACTGAGAAGTGAGCAGTGTGAGCTGCGCATATGGATGTGCCTGCTGTCACTGTAGTCTGGAAAAAACGGACCGCCTGTGCCAGGGCCAAAAAACAGAGCCCGATAGAAACCCGTTTTGAGGCCCCCTTTAAAAACCAGCCGATGCTCGGTGAGACCCGGCCCACTTAAAGCCCTGAAAATATGTACAGTCTTGATTGTGTAAATCATTTATATTTTATTTTCCACGTGTATTCTTAAGAAAGGGGTTTGTGTGAACGTGTTAGGACTTACTTGAGACTGTTAGGGAATAGTACAGAGTAGAGCAATACTGGGAGGAAACTATTACGTCCAATATTCTACAGTGCATGTTATTGAAAACTATTGAACCATCTCCCCTTCTGTTGTAAAGAGTTCCAACTCTAAAGTACACTGTTTGCACTGTTGGAAATTCTCACTGTTATTATTAAAGTGTAGAAACTCTCTGTACATGCATGAGATCCTGGAACATACCTTTTCCAAATAATTTATTTTCCAATTCCCGGCTTACACAGTACATTTGCCTAACGCACCACTTAGGGACGAGCTTACAAAATAAAGCAGAAATGGAGTCTCAGTCCTGGGATTTTGCTCTCTGCAGCACACACAAGTTTTGCACTTCATGAATACAAAGTGAAGCTTGTAAGGTGTAAGCTGCTCTGCTCTGCTCTGCTTGCTGCAGCATTTATACAGGAACATTTTGTCTTGTTTCTGGTCTCTTTCATTTTTGGTGGTTTTCTTGCTTGTCCCCGCTGGAGCTTTCAACACTTCTTTTCATGCTTTGGCGTAAAGTGTTAGTGGTTGAAGTTTAAAAGGAGTGCAGACTCTGCCAAGTATGTTATCCGTGCCGGTATGGAGACCGCTAATTGCATTGGCGGGACCCTCGGGCCTTCAAAGACATGCCTGGATGAGGTCCATTGATTCTCTGGCAATATACAGGCTATGGTAATTGACATGCTCTCTTATGGGTCTTGCCTATTTGGAGATAAGGTGGACTCCTCTTTGAAACGCTTTACAGGCAGCAGGGCTAAGGCACGTTCTTTGGCGCTATTGTTGACCCGTGGCATTCCATTTCTGTACCAGTTCTGAAAATGTAGGGACTGTGCCAGAGGGTTGGGTGTAGTTAGAGCTCTGCTTGCTGTAGTTATTCAGGAACATTTTGTGTTGATTTTTGCTCTCCTTCCTTTCTGGTAGTTTTCTTGCTTGTTCCAGCTGGAGCTTCAAATACTACTTTTTGTGCTTCGACTTAAAGTGTTGTATCAAACGACTTAAGGCTGTCGTCTCCCTGCTTAATTTCTGGTCTTAAACCTTGGAAATGACCCAAACTTCAACCACCGAGGTTAAGGTGCTCTGAACCCTACTTACCCCGATGCCGCCATAGTACATAATGTTCTTGCATGTCTTGTGTGCTGGGAGGCTTCTCTCAATTCTGGTGATTTTCCCTATTGCTGCTCCATTTGACTAGAACTGGGGGCCTCATTCAGGAGGGGCTTGCACCGTAGGAGGATCACTTTTTATGTCTCTCCGGTGGTGCATGCCGCTCAATCATATTTATGAGGCAACACAAAGTGACCCTGTGTGACTTTGCATGGACTCATAGATATGGTGTAAGGCAAAGCAGCGTCTGGTTAACCATATGACCACACGGTGACTCGGGCATTAAAATACTGCGGCTTTACATTTTACCGGAAAATACTAAAGGTGAATCTATCATTTTTTCTTAAGAAGCTCATCTACAAAAGCTTAAAATTATTGAATAACAGTTTTTCGACATGGAAGGAATTACTACCATGATGTGTATGAAACTTAATCAGCCCTGAAGAAGACCTGTAACGGACGAAACGAGTTGGCTATCTGCATTTTAACAACGAAAATTGAATAAAGAATTGAATAGAATTGAGGAAGCCTCTGTTTACTGTTTCTTGGGAAAACTGACTACTGAAATTATGTATATTTAATGAGATCTTTACTTGTAAGGTGCAATATATGTACTAGATTATTGAAGGGTGCAGACCATCTCCTGTGAATTTTGTTAAGGGAACTAGGGTCTCCCTGTTCCCCTTCAGGATCGTATAAGGATTGCGTTCCTGGGAACTAAAACCTTCTGTATAAATTTACATTTGTGACGTTTAATGGTGGTGCAGGCGTTTTTCTTGCCTTAATTCCTAAATGTTATTGCTGCTCGGCCAATGATCAATGCCTTTGTGGAACCATTGCAGCAGCGTCTCCATAGTAGGTAACAGTGATTCTACATGCATGGTGGGAAATTCTGAATTTAGTATGTGATCCTCTCGTAGGGGAGCAGAACCAATATTCTCCTCTGAAAGCAGTTGGTCGGATACCGGAAAGGAACTCCTGTATGTCACCACAGTAATTTGTGACAATCTCCATTTGATTTGTGTGCTCTGAATGCCTACCATGTGTGTAGATTTGTACAGCGCATTATCACCTGGGAAGGTTTCCTGGCCCTGAGCAGGTGTGTGTCTAGTTAAACCGAGTGCCCAGTGGGACTCTTTATTGGTTAACTCTGGACGAAAGTAGTCTATTGTGGTTGGGACTGAGATTAGTGTCAAAATGAAGGAAGGCTAATGTAAAAGTGATTCTGATGGATACTTCCAGCTTCAGACATCCTGCCTTAGAATAACACCCTAGCGCAAAAACTGGATATAGAAATATATATATATATAGCAGTGCTCCTGCTCACCATTAGGTGGTGTTGTCGAGCCTATTGCTGGCACTGTAAAAATTCAAAAGTGATTGAAGCAGAGCCACATATAAGTACCACCCATTCATTCTGAAGTCAAGTCCTTTCTTTCGGCATTCATGACACAGCTATTAGCAAAGACATCATTATCTTTTTGGCTCCGATTCGGATCCTGTGCCAGATCAGAGTGCACTACTGGATATTGGTGATGATGACGATGATATGCACTCCCCTCATTACACTGATGATGCCAAATAGATTAATATATAAAATGCCAGTGGGTTTGAGAATCCACTGGGGGCAGCTCGGTACATGGGTCGCCATTGGAGGAAAGTGCCTAGTTTGGTTCTCATTTTTAAAGAAACGTACTAGAATTCAGCTGTCTTATACAGCGGTGGTGCCAAAACTTTTGACTCCTGAGGACCCCCATTGAGTCACCACTGGAAGCCGGGGACCCCCAAGCAATTTGTATGATTTAAATTCCCAATATTAAAACAGTAATTCCAAAAATAAACACATGTGTGCACACAAAACAAACACTCAAATTACTAAGGATTTTGGGGCCAGATGTACGACCATTCCATTTAGTGCCTCGCAATTGGCGACACATTGCGAGTCGCAAATTGCTAGTCGCTACATGAAATGTACAACAGTGTGTTTAATACTATTTCCGATTCCCAATGGGCTCGCAAATTGCGAGGCTCATTAATATTAATGAGCCTCTCGCAATTTGCGAGCCCATTGGGAATGCCAGCCCTCCCAGGGATGGTGGACTGCTGGGCTCAGCAGACCGCCATGTCCGAGACTGCTTTTAAATAAAGCAGTTTAAAATAAAAAATAGCAGCACGTTTTCCATGCATTAAAAAAAAAAGAAAATTAAACGTTTTTGTTTAATTTTTGAAGGGCAGGCAGTGGTCCCTGGAACCACTGCATGCCCTTAAAAAAATATTTAGCATGCATTTGCAAAGGGGAAGGGGTCCCTCGGGACTCGTTCCAATTTGTGAATGTATTACCATCTACTTAAAGTAGGTGGTAATTGCGAGTGTTTTGCGACCACAATGAAAAATTTCCTAGCTAACCTAACAGAAAGTTTCAATTCTTTTAAGGACTCGGAGGCGAGGATTATCCCTTCTTTCTTCACTTTATTGGCACATAGCAGTAAGAAGAGATAACACAAGACTACATTTCCCATGATACCAAGGGAAAGGGTAGTCGAACCAAAACAATGTTATTAACCAATCAGAACCAAGTAACAATGTCCAATCACTGTCGTCCAGCAGCTCTACAGCCTCTCGCCAGTGTCCTTTCCTCCTCTTTCGAAGTGCGAAGACAGCCCCAAACTTCCTCTTCAGGCATCCTGTTTGTTGGAATCCAAACCTGAAAAGACCAGAATGGGGTTACCAGAGGTACTACACCATCACCCTACATGGAAAACGTGAGGTAAGTTCTGACACATGAACATCAAACATCAATAATGGTAAGTCAATGTAAACTGATACTACTGTACGGGGAGGGGACTCCTCTAGGAGCAATGGGCGGGATAATCCTAGCCTCCAAGTCCTTAATAGAATTGAAACTTTCCGTTAGGTTAGCTAGGAAATTTGTAATTCTATGTCAGGACTGAAGGCGAGTATTATGCTTGTTTAAAGTTTGCCCACGCCCAGTTGAGCCATATCAAGAATAGGCTTGAAGTAGAACCTCATAAAGGTGGAATCAGAAGACCAGTCAGCCGCATTGAGTATATCTTCCAAGCGATTACCCAAGCAGAACGCCTTGGAAGCATGGCACCTCTTGCCGAGTGCTCCCCAAACTGACTGAGACTGATGCCTGCTTCCTGCATCACCCACCTAACCCATCTGGCGATGGTAGGAGAAGAGACTGCCTTGAAAGGCTTACGCAGAGCAATCAGCAATTGCCTTTTCCCCGGAGTACGAAGTTCCTCCGTCATCTCCTCATAGGCCTTGAGGCAATGAACTACACAGAGTTTAGGGGAATCTGGGAATTCCGGGTAGGTATGACCCCAGTGTGACACTTAGTGCGTCTGAGCAAGGTGAAAGAAACCCCGTTAGGAGTGAACACTCGACCAGTAATGTCCACCCTTCTACAGGAACCAGGCACAAGAGCATTGCTAACTAAGCAGACAATTCCTTCCTGAACAGGAACATATTAGGTTGCCAGGATAGGAAAAGATTCAGAACCAAATTAACATCCCATAACGCGGAATAGCCCGGTTCTGGAGGTAAAGAAAGTCGAATACCTTGTAACAGTCTACAAACTGTTGGATGCTCCCCCACCGGGGAGCCATTGACTGGAACGTGACCAGAGGAAATGGCTGATCTGAAGGTATTAATCGAACGATAGGCCAAACCATTCGAGGCCAAATAGGCCAAAAAATTCACCACTTGGACCATGTCCGCGACCAAGGGATCGACACCCTGTTGCACACACCAACTGGACCATCTGCCCCAAGCGGATATGTATCTCTTGTAAGTACTGTCCACCCAAGCCTTAGAGATGAGGATTTCAGCTTCTCTCAAAGGGCCAGGGGTTTGCCATCTGCCCTTAAAATCCTCCATGCCATGAGAGACAATGAGCTTGTCGCTACCAGTGGATGAGGATCTCCGTTCGGGTCTGTCAGAAGAGTAGGAAGCCGGGGGAGTAGGATTGGAAAATCCCATAAAAGTTCCAAAAGAAACGGAAACCACACTTGAGACCTCCAGAGCGGAGTGACTAGGACCATGTCCGCGGCCTGTCAGCGGACTTGAGCAGTTGTCCGCGTGATCATCGCGAAGGGGGGAAAAGCATACCCCTGTTCCACGCTCCAGTCCTGGAGAAATGCGTCCATGGCCATCGCTAGAGGGTCCGGCCTCCAACTGCAAAATCTCGGGAGCTGGTGGTCCAGCCTGGAGGCAAAGAGGTCGATCGTGCAAGGACCCCACAGGTCGTGGAGGGACGCAAAGACCTCCTGATCCAGTTTCCACAGACTGGAGTCCCTGAAGTGACGAGAATAGTAATCCGCTGTCACATTGTCCCGACCCGGCAGATACTCCGCCGTCACCGAGACCTGACTGTCCAGGCAATACTGCCAGAAGCTCACCACGAGATCTGAAAGAGCCTTCGTCCTGGTGCCCCCCAAGTGATTTATATAGCGGACTGCTGAGACGTTGTCCATTTTTAAGAGGACACAAGACTGCACAGAATCTTTTGTCCAACACCGCACGGCGAATGAACCTGCCAGGAGTTCCAGACAGTTTATATGTAACCTCTGTTATTTGGGAGACCACAATCCTCCCATAGAAAGGCCTCCGCAGCGGGTGCCCCAACCGAGTCTGCTGGCATCTGACTCTATGACAAGGTCCGGAGCCGACCTGAAGATCGCCTTGCCATTCCAGGCTTCCATATGCTCCAGCCACCACAGGATTTCTGCCTTGGCTGAGGTAGACAAATCCACCCAATGTGAGTGAGGGTAGCCCTTCCGAAGAAAGTAAGCCTTGAGGCGTTGGAGGGCCCTGTAGTGAAGAGGGCCCGGGAAGATGGCCTGATTTGAGGCGGACAGAAGGCCGACCACGTGCCCCAGCTGCCGCAGAGAAACCTGTTTTGACAGGACTCGCCGCAATTCGTGTTTAATTTTTGCCACTTTCCTGGTTGGGAGGCTGAGAGTGGACGACACAGAGTCGATGACGAACCCTAAGAATGTAATCGATTGGGTTGGATGTAACAACGATTTCTTTTTGTTGATTACAAAGCCAAGATCCTGGAGGAGAGTCACTGCCATCTGAAGATGTTCCGTCAATTGACGGAGGCACGAGGCCATCAGAAGAAGATCGTCTAATAAACAATCATCCTGACACCCCGAGCTCTCAGGAACTCCACTGCCGGCTTGAGCACCTTGGTGAAGCACCAGGGCACCGAAGAAAGCCCAAAAGGTAGAGCTGTGAACTCAAAAACCCGTTGCCGTCAAAGGAACTGGAGGAAACAGCGGTGGGGCGGAAAGATTGGAATCACCAGGTAGGCGTCTGTGAGGTCCAAACGGACCATCCAATCAGAAGGACGAAGAACGTCCCGCAGGAGGTGTATGCCCTCCATTCTGAAATGGCGGTATACCAACCATTCCTTGAAGTCGCTCAGGTTGATCACTGGCCTCTTGCCGCCATCGGTCTTGTCGACCAAGAAGATATTGCTGAGAAAGCCTTGAGGATGAAGCGATGCGGGGACCATGGCTCCCTAGTGGAGGAGTGAGGAAATCTCCTTTTCCACTAGGGACGCATCCTGGGATGAGGAGCGGATGGGACGGGGTGCCAGCTTTTGCACGGAAAGCCCAACAAACTCTATATGGAAACCCCTCATGGTCTGTAGAACCCAAGAATCCCGGGTAATGGCTATCCAGGCCTGGTAACAACTTGCCAACCGCTCCCCTATGCTTTGAGGGGAAAAAGGGTGAACACTCACCGGAGTTAGAGGTAGATGCTCCTGCTCTGCTCTGAAACCTCTGCCTTTCCCACGTCGGCCATGTGTGGGGTAAAAATTGTCAAATTTGGATTGGTCTTGGTAGGTTCCAGAGCCTCTTTTGTTGGTATGTTTGTTTCGGATCGATCTTAATCAGGAGTGACCGGCAGCGCTCTGTGGCGAAGGTGCAGTTAGTGTTACCTAGAAAAATCACTACTCTCTGCGCCCAACCAGACAACGTCTCAGGTGAAGTGACTGAGCCCGATGCTTTGGCTTCTTCGGCCATGTCCAGAATCTTGGTGGCAGGGCTGACGGCGTCCAGGAGCTTATCCTGGCATGCCCTCCAGGATCTATCTATGCCCTTTTTAGGGTCTCTTTTAAATTTCTGCAGAAATATTGACATTCTAGGGTCAATATCGGGAGTGAGCGCCACCTTTCCCTCCAAGGAGGGACGGGGACACTCCGCCCAAAGGCAGTTACGGGCCTCCTTTTCTAGAGGGTGGCGTATGTGTTCCGCGACATACGTGGCTACTTTCTCAGATGGAAATCATTCAGATGATCGGGGATGTACAATTTCATTGGGGTCCAGCATATCAGATGCAGGAGTGTGTGGTATATAAATAAATAATACCGGATCTATTTTTGAATGAATGAATGAATAACAGATAGCTCAATAAATAAGAGTCAAAATTCGAGGTAGTAGGAGTTTTGCAGGTTTATTACAGCATAAGGACAGGAACAGGACAACCTGCACGGAATAGGATGGCAAGCCTGGCAGCGCTGCCGTGGTCAGGGTCTAGAATGGCTCACCAACAGGATCGGAACTGGGAACACTTTTTAATAACAATACATGAGCATATATACATAACGCCAACACATAGCATTACATTGCAATGGGCGTAGCAGTGGGTGGAGCAAGAGGCATGACGCGAAACAGTCGCGAAAGATAAGGGCTAAAGAGGGTGTAACTGGGTGTGCACATAGACATGTGATGCAAATGTAACAGAATATGTCATGAATGGGCGGAAACATTGGAGGGGGCTACCTAAGGAGCCGGGACCTCTAACCTGATGGTGCGCGCAAACTGGCAATGACGTGTTAATAGGAGAAGCTGGGGGCTATGAACTCTGTGCTAGGAGCAGAGACTGAAGTCTGGAGGGTCGGAGCGACATGTACCTAAACCCTATCTGGTATCTAATGTTTAGGGAACATGTTGATATAAACTAGAAGTCATGAGGGGAAAAGCTAACAGACTCTAAGGCTAGAGCATGCATTTATTCTACATGTAGTGCGTGATGAAGAATATTAAATGACCATTAAATACAGTATTTCTCTTAACATGGGGCCGAATAGGCTAGACAATGACGGAAACTATTGATGCAGTTCAGTAGCTTGGGAATGCAGAGAAGGAGGACTGAACTGATAACTGGAATCATAACATAGTCTTGGCAGACTCAGAGGCTGAGCCAGGCTGGGCCGGGCACTGCGAGGCAGGAAGTAAGTGAAAGGTCGAGGATACAGGTGGGGGCTGGATCGCGGATACAGGTGGGGGCTGGATCGCTCCTCAACGAGGCTTCAGGAGACAGGAGCTGAATCTGGTGTCCGGGCCCTTTTGAGGCCTAGAAACGGGGACTTTATAATAGAATAACGTGCACACTGAGAAACGGCAACGTAGCTTTACATAGGCCTGATATTCGTATTATTCACGAGGACTGGGAACTGGCATACTAGAGGTGGACACAACTGTAATTGCGTCATTAATCGAACATGGGGAATGCATATGCATATTTAATCATGCACACATAACATATGATGGATGACACGTAGAGACACAGAACATGGCAAAATTTACTTTTCCACATTCCCTCCTTGTCACTACGTTTCCATCAGGAAACATCAATATTCATGATACCATCTATCATTTCATACAGTACCATTTGTTCATCTCGAATTGTCTTGGAACGAGATTTAGAACGGGGCTTGGGACTAGGAATACAAGAGGTAGCACACATGCCGCAAATCGCAGGGCCACATTGTATACAGAGGCAGCAGCTGAATATGATCGCTACTGCGATACCTAGAAAGGACAAGGCTTTCCATCCCCATGCAGAAATTATATTCCAGAACCAACCGGACCATGTCCAGGTGCCTGGATCTTGGTGTAACAGATGGGCAATTTTATGAAGTCTGGTTATAGCTGAATAAACAGACGGCGCGTTATTTGGAATGAAAATGCAGCAACTGGATCCGATGAGTCTACAGGCCCCGCCCCTATCGGCCAGTATGACGTCAAGGACGAGACGATTCTGGAGCACAACAATTCTCATAAAGGATTGCTCTTCGGTTAAGTTACCTAGAGTGGAGGCAGTCTCATCTACTGCAGCTTCAAGGGTTCTTGTTAACCTACGGATTAGCTTACTATTTACAACTGTGCCTAAATAAGGGAAAACACCTTTATCAATATCAATGAATTGCTCTGCAGCAGTTTCAGTATAGTCGACAATCGGGAGATTTCTCTTGTGTCTAGTATGTACTAGGTAGGAATTCCTATGGTAGTCAGGTGGGGCTAGAAAAACAGGTGGCAGTAGGAAGGCAATGTAACAGGTTCCCTCCCAATCGAGGGGCAGACGAACATATGCAGTTTGACCACAAACAAAATAAGAATGACGTGAAGCTTTAAAAATAGATTTCCCACTGTCACTATACTTGACAATAGTAGTACAATCACTATGTCCTACGTGTACAGAACCATAATTACGAACACATAATTCGCCTTTGACTGGTAATACTGAAATAGCAGGTGAGTCTGGAGTAGTATCAGACTGAACATTCATGACCATAAAATTCGACGAATAGTTACCTAAATTGTACACTTCATTTTCTAGATCTAAACCTGTTCTGTGGGGGGGACCATGCTTGTCTGGGAAACATGTGCTGTTAAGAAAAGACATATCTGTTGAGGATGACGTTGACAAGTTTTTAAATCCTGGGAAATGTTCTTGGAGACCGGCTTTAATCCGTAGAATTTCTTGACGTGCGAAAGGTGTACCCAGCCGCGGCGTCCTTCCAATTTCACGGCTGTACGGGTGGTGAGGAGGACCTGACGGGGCTCCTTCCAATGTGGCTCCAGCGGACTTGATCTGTCGAAGTTACGTACGAGGACCATTGAACCTGGAACGATTTCATGCGGGGCCACCTCGGTATTGTCTGGAAAATGCGGCGGCAACCTGTGAACGACATGAGTTGAGGGCAGACATCAAGGAAGCTAGGTAATCTGTCAGCATATTACATGAAACATCAGCAATACTTCGGGGTCTAGGAGTACCCCACATGTTAGGGGGGCGGCCGAAAACGACCTCATACGGGGACAGACCTGATCTGGAATGTGCGACCATGCGCATATAAAACAAAGCAACTGGCAGAGCTACTAGCCAGTCCACACCTTTCTCTTTACATATTTTGGCAATTCGGATTTTCAGAGTCTGATTATGTCTCTCGACCAGACCAGCTGCTTCAGGACGGCGTACACAATGAAACTTCCACTGGTACCCTAACAACAGGGAAACGTGCTTCATGAGTTCAGATGAGAATGGCTGACCGTTATCAGAATATACGACTCTAGGGAGTCCATATCGAGGGAAAAAACTCACGAACCAACTGCTTGGCAGTGGTCGCGGCTGTGTAATCTGGGACTGGATATGCTTCTGTCCATCTGGAAAAAGCGCATACAACTACAAGAACATACTTGAAACCTCGACATCGCTCCATCTGAATATAATCCATCTGGAGGACCTCAAAAGGGTGGTCAGGAGGCTGGAATCCCCCTTGTTCCACCGGGACACTTTTACCTGGATTAAACTGACAACATATCATACAGGTACGGACTTTCTGCTTGGCTGCAGCTCGTAAATGCTTGTTGAACCAAATGTTCTGGATACTGTCTAACATTGCTTTTTCTCCTAAATGTGCTGGACTATGTGCGGTATTAATGATGACTTGAACCATAGAGTCGGGGAGAAACCATGTGGTTCTTCCCTTCGTCACCCATCCTTGATCTGTCTGGACCCCTCCTTGTTCAGACCATTTCTTGATTTCATCGGGAGTAGCATGTAACTGGATATCTATGACATCCTGGGTGGGGTCCTTAACTGTCATGCATGTAGTCGGATCTGGAGTATGTGTCTGTGTCGGATTACCTTGAATGTCTGGAGTCTGTGCTGTAAGCTTGGCTGTGCGATCTGCTAGATCATTACCTTGGGAAATAATGTCAGTAACTTTCGTATGTGCTTTGCATTTCATAATAGCAATGGATGTCGGTAAATGTATTGCATCTAACAGAGCTTGGATAAGGAAACCATGCTGAATTTTGGTTCCATGAGAAGTCATGAAACCTCTCTCCTGCCAGAGCACTCCAAAGTCGTGAACGACTCCAAATGCGTAGCGTGAATCTGTGTAAATATTAACTTTCAGGTTCTTGGCGTGTATACAGGCTTGTGTCAGAGCAACTAGCAACTAGCTCTGCTGCTTGAGCAGACAGAGTATCAATACGGTGTGTTTCAATAACTTCAGTGTCAGTAGTCACTGCATACGCGGCGACTAGTTCTCCTGTACTTGTTCTCATACATGAACCATCCACATAAAGTGTCAGGTCGGGATCTGGTAACGGAGTATCTGTCAGATCTTGTCTTGGCTTTGTCGTAATGTTAACTACTTCCACACAGTCATGTGGGTCAGGATTTGAATTAACTGATGGTAACAATGTAGCAGGATTTAAAATGTTGCAGCGTCTGATTTCTATGTGTGGCTGGAACAGTGTCAATTCATAACCTGTTAAACGTGCAATTGTCAAGTGCTGAGTTTGTGTTCGGTTCAGAAGAACTTCCACAGAGTGTGGAACTTGTACTGTCAAGGTATGTCCTAAGACTATGGAATCACTTTGTCTGATAGCTAGGGCTGTGGCTGCAACCGACTTGAGGCACGCAGGCAGAGCCTGGGCTACAGGATCTAATGTGCTCGAAAAATAAGCACAGGGCTTGTATTGTCCTGCTTGATCTTGTGTGAGAACAGATAATGCTGTACCTTCGCGTTCAGTGACGAAAAGTGTAAAAGGCTTACTGTAGTTCGGTGTAGCTAGAACTGGAGCTTGACATAAAGCTTTCTTTAACTCGTTGAAACTACGTGTATGTTCAGATGTCCAAGGGAGGACAGTCGATACGGCTGCCTCCTGTGTCGTTAACTGTATCAGTGGTTTGGCTAGAAACGCATACTGAGGAATCCATTGTCTGCAGTAAGAAGTAAGGCCAATAAAGGCACGTACCTCCTTCTGGGTCTTGGGCTGAGGAAGACTCGCTATTAACTGGATACGGTCTGGTGTCAACTGCCTACCCCTCTTGGACAGCAAGTGTCCTAAGTATACCACTTGCTGGACACAGAATTGAAGCTTCGAAGGGGACACCTTGTGCCCCATCTCGGCTAGGAAATACAGAACCGTCAGTGACGCTCGCTCGCAGTCACGTTCAGAACGGGCTGTGATCAATAGATCATCGACATACTGGAGCAGGGCAGTGTCAGTTGGCATGTGAATATTGTCTAGTTGTCTCTTAAGTGCTTGACTGTAAATACTGGGGCTTTCTGTGAAACCTTGAGGAGCTCGTGTAAACATATAGCTCCTTCCATTTAAACAAAATCCGAAAAGAAACTGGCTGTCTGGATGGATGGGAACACTAAAAAATGCATTCTTAAGATCGATTACTGTAAAGAACATGGCTTCGGAATCAATGGCTGTCAATAGGGAAGAGATATCTGGGACAACTGGGTACTGAGGAATAATACATTTGTTAAGTTCTCGTAAATCAATCACTAATCGATATACCGGGGGTGCATTTGGATCAGTACGTTTCATGACTGGAATGATCGGAGAGTTACATACGTTGGAGTCAGTTTCTACAACTACTCCTTGAGCGATGAGCTCGTCAATAATTTTGGATAAGGCTGCTACAGCCTCGGGTGGCAATCTGTACTGCCTGATTCGTGGTAACACTACACCTGGTTTGAGAGTCACACGATGGGGTGTGATTTGCATGTAACCTACATCAGTTGGACCTTGCGCCCATAAATGCTGCGGGACATTAGACAATCTCGGATCAAAATCTCGTAATACATAGTGACCCTTAAAGTCACGTAGGAACAATCGTATTCCCTCTGGGGAACAGCATATAACTGCACCTAACTCTTTCAGTGTTTTAATGCCTAATAGGTTTTCTGGACATGACTTAGTAAGTAACAGATCAGTAGTGCGGGACAATGGACCTACTTCTAGAGTAACTGGCTTTGAAATCTCATTTACGATAGGTTTTCCTGAAAATCCAAGGGAAACATTTCTTGAGCCTGAGAGCGGAGCCCCTGGAACTTCGGCGTGACTAATTGTGGTCCTACTTGCCCCTGTATCAATCAAAAACTTTCTGTCTTTCCCTAATACTTGACTGTGAACATAGGGACCTTCTTGATCTACAGGTATCTCGATGAGAGGCAAGCCTACCTCCCTCTCTAGGCTGTTTCATGAATACTGCTGATACTCTGGATACTCAGACTGTGCATACTGGTACATCTGCGATGTAACATGCTGTGTTGCAGCAATAGGCTGCGGTGCTGTAACTGTCTGTTGTGCATTCTGTGGCTGAAGAGTCTGTGAAACTTGCTCTTGTCTAGGCGGACGTGGTCTTTCTTTAGTCTTACCAGTAGCTATGTTATGTTTCAGAACTGTACACTCATTTATAAAATGACCTGGCTGTTTACAATAATTGCAGTTCCCTTTAACGGGTGCTGCAGGATGACTGGCTTGATTCGGACCCCTCTTCTGACTGTCGTGAGGAACAGACTGTGCAACTAGCACTTTCATTTTTGTGTCTTTCATACGTTTTCTTTCGTGTTCTTGTTCTTCTCTGATTCTATTCTGGTGATACTGGAGCATCTGGAGCATCTGGGACGGAGTATTAGCTTGCCAGGTACTTTCGACTTTCAGAACTCGGTTTTTAATTGGTGGACTTGAATTCTCGACTAATTTAGTAACGAAAAGGTGAGGGTACGACTCACTACTTGTCTTGAGGCCACTATTGATGCTAAAACATTTTTCAAATCTAGAATAAAAATCACTAATATCTTCCTCTTGTTTCTGTTTACAGGCTGAGATTGCATCCCAGTCTTCCTTTTTCGTTGTCAATAATCTGGGTAAAACTTGAATCAATAATTCTGGTAATTCTTTACATTTCTCTCCTAGACCAGTACCTGGTACACGTATCTTATCTTCTGCTTCTAGGACTGCCCAATCTATCTTTTTCTCTCCCACCTCCCATTCTTTCTCTTTGAGCTTTTCATACACCCCTGCGGGCAACAGAACCTTTAACATTTTAATTATATCCGGGTATGTGTATTCTCCCATACGGAGCATGTCTTTTAATTCTCTATGGTACCCTGCTGGATCTTTGTCATGACAGGGAATTAATTTCTTCATCTCTAGAAGTTCCATCTTTGTGATCGGAGTGTATACAAACACTCGCTGCATTTCGCCACCCGCTCCTCTGACTGGGTGGACTTCTCGTAACGGATTCTGTCTGTCTATGTAGAATGATTTACTTTCTGGGGGTGAGACATGAACGAAATGCGGGTTCAAGAACATTCTATATTTATGGCGTTGTTCTAGAATGACACTAATTAAATCGGTACCTAAACCTCTCCATCTATACTGGAGCAACTCGTTCAGGATATCGTGTAACGGACCTGGATCAGAGTGCTGACCCTCATACAAAGTAATGAGGTGCTGGATCATATACATACCCACCAGTCGTTGCTCGGCTGGGGGCAATTTCAGAAACATTTGTGCCACTATTTCGTCTGGAAAAGTGGTAGAATCAGTAATCCATCGGACTGCTGATCGGGCTAGTTCTTGTTCATGCATGGTACTTAACTCACTGTAACCGATTCGTGATTTTAGAATGTGATCGGTAGCTTGAAATACTTGTTCTAGAGAACCTTGTTCTGGTGCTGAATGATGGGAAATTGGCTTGTGTTCTAGACGTAAATGGCGATCTGGAAATCTAGGTTTTCCTACATACGCTATTCTGGCGGTATTCTCGTCCTCTTCCTCTTCAGGATCAGAGTTACTTTCTTTCTCGCTTACTTGTGCTGCTTTACGTTGTTCGTGTATCTTTATTATTTCTCTACGGATTTTCTTGTACATACTCTCCATGGCACCAATGGTATTGTGCTTACCCTCGGCTATATTATCACTCCACTTTGTCAGGGTTTTCATTTCGGCCGGATCTTTAGACGGGTAATCTTGTTCTCTTATTAGACAGTTAATTAAAAACTTTAATATCATACGCTGGATCTCGGCTTTTCTTTGAGACATGGCATCACTAATACTTTGTGGGTCATCCCCTGTACGGATGAAACGATATATCCTGTCTAGATCTTCTTTCATATTCGGCAGGGTGACTAGATACTCGGTCACTCTCCTTACGCGTACGGAATATAAAACCATATTAAACTCGCCTGGAACTGGGTCATAGACACATTCGCCAAGGGTTTGCCTGATCTCTGCAACAGACTTATTATTTTTAGGAGTACGCTGTGATGCTTGAGCATGTAATTCGAGTGCTGATAAACGCTTGTATGGCGGCGGGGTTTGAGGAAGACCTCCTCCTGCAGCCCCTAAACTAGAATCATCAACTGATGCTTTTCGTCCTGGCAGGGTGGGTAATTGTAACGTGGGCTGGACTTGTATGGCGGGCTGACCCGGGGGGGCTGTTAAGGGCACCCCGGTGTCTGGGGGAGTAGGAATTACCTGATTTACAGGGACTGGCGGAGCGCGGACAGGATTTACATATTCAGGGACTGTGTCGTCCAAATAGGACGAGATGAAAATATCAGCTGCGGTCGGCTTGTGACGTAGCTTGGTCGGAACTAACGGTGGCGGGAAATTTCTGGATGCCTCCGGGGTCGCTTTTGGCAAGCCCTCGGCAAGAAGAGGATACATACCCTTAATAAGGGCATGCCTCTGTCTGTCTCTCTGTTCAGTTTTGACTTGTTCACCTATCTCGATTAATTCTCTTTCTTGGGCTCGTTCTTGGGATTCTCTACTTAGTTCTGACTTTCTGATTTCTTTTTCGGTTCTTTTATGAGCTTCTTTGCGCCATAGCTCGATGGCATCTTTCTGTGACTGTCTGGCTTTCTTTTTCCATAATGTTTCTTCTACTCGCATGATGCATTCGGCATCCCACGTACCTGATACGGGCCATCTATACTTCTCTTCTAGCTCCTTTGTATACTCTACCCATAAATCTAAATATAATATGGCGCTTATGCCATGTTTCTGATACATAAAGTGACCTGGACTGTCCCTGGGCGGGACGGGAACTGCTGCTTCCAGCAGACCCTTTCTAGTTTTTAACTGACGTAACTTGGAAAATATGGGCATGACTGAACTGTAATCTAGACACAATACAATACACAATGAACACGATACTTATCCCCCATTCATACCACGACATTAAAATACATGAAAAACATTTAAAATAACAGTTCGAACAGAATACTACCTGGAAATACTGAGAACAGAACACATCAATTTTCTCGAGAACAGAAACTGACTAGAACAGAAACTAGATGCACTGCTGAAACAGTACGAAACTTACCGGTCTCATAAAGAGACACGTCAGGACCCGCATCCACCGAAGTGGACACTTCGTTTGTGGGACTGTGTACCACCAACCCACAGACCAGAGTCAATTTAAATTGACCCTGTCTAGATACCACCCCAGTAACGGTACTCACCGGGCAGCAAGAACGGAAGGCCTCGGACTGGACTGCACTGCTACGACGATGACGACGAACTTCGGACTTCAGTTACGGGTGGACCTCCGGATACCTCGGACCTTGTACTCTTGGCTTGGGCTCTGGTCGGGACTCGCCGCGTTCCTCCACCGTCTCGTCTGGATGCTGGACCGCCTCCTCCGTCTCCTCCGTGGGCCTGAGGGATACTTGAGCAGAAATATCTGCCACTGCGCAGAAGAGTTCCGTCACGACTGCAGAGGGTCAGGGGGTCGGCGTGGCTTCACCGATGCGTGGGGAAAGGGCAAGTCCCTATTCGGGCGCCATTATGTGGTATATAAATAAATAATACCGGATCTATTTTTGAATGAATGAATGAATAACAGATAGCTCAATAAATAAGAGTCAAAATTCGAGGTAGTAGGAGTTTTGCAGGTTTATTACAGCATAAGGACAGGAACAGGACAACCTGCACGGAATAGGATGGCAAGCCTGGCAGCGCTGCCGTGGTCAGGGTCTAGAATGGCTCACCAACAGGATCGGAACTGGGAACACTTTTTAATAACAATACATGAGCATATATACATAACGCCAACACATAGCATTACATTGCAATGGGCGTAGCAGTGGGTGGAGCAAGAGGCATGACGCGAAACAGTCGCGAAAGATAAGGGCTAAAGAGGGTGTAACTGGGTGTGCACATAGACATGTGATGCAAATGTAACAGAATATGTCATGAATGGGCGGAAACATTGGAGGGGGCTACCTAAGGAGCCGGGACCTCTAACCTGATGGTGCGCGCAAACTGGCAATGACGTGTTAATAGGAGAAGCTGGGGGCTATGAACTCTGTGCTAGGAGCAGAGACTGAAGTCTGGAGGGTCGGAGCGACATGTACCTAAACCCTATCTGGTATCTAATGTTTAGGGAACATGTTGATATAAACTAGAAGTCATGAGGGGAAAAGCTAACAGACTCTAAGGCTAGAGCATGCATTTATTCTACATGTAGTGCGTGATGAAGAATATTAAATGACCATTAAATACAGTATTTCTCTTAACATGGGGCCGAATAGGCTAGACAATGACGGAAACTATTGATGCAGTTCAGTAGCTTGGGAATGCAGAGAAGGAGGACTGAACTGATAACTGGAATCATAACATAGTCTTGGCAGACTCAGAGGCTGAGCCAGGCTGGGCCGGGCACTGCGAGGCAGGAAGTAAGTGAAAGGTCGAGGATACAGGTGGGGGCTGGATCGCGGATACAGGTGGGGGCTGGATCGCTCCTCAACGAGGCTTCAGGAGACAGGAGCTGAATCTGGTGTCCGGGCCCTTTTGAGGCCTAGAAACGGGGACTTTATAATAGAATAACGTGCACACTGAGAAACGGCAACGTAGCTTTACATAGGCCTGATATTCGTATTATTCACGAGGACTGGGAACTGGCATACTAGAGGTGGACACAACTGTAATTGCGTCATTAATCGAACATGGGGAATGCATATGCATATTTAATCATGCACACATAACATATGATGGATGACACGTAGAGACACAGAACATGGCAAAATTTACTTTTCCACAAGTGACAGCCTGAATATCTTTGGAAGGACGGGATGGGAGCCATGGTCTAGACATACTGGAAGCGGGGTCGGGGTCTCCCGAGGGGTTGGGCTGGGCAGGAGGGAGGGCAGGAGTCGAAGGTTTAGGGACAGATGAAGAACCCGCAGGCTGACTGTCCAGGAAAGCCTTTTTCAAACGCTCAAAGGATACCACATCAACACCCGGTTCCCTATGGCGTTTAGAAGGTGGGGAAGATCCAGGTTCTTGGGCGGAAGTGGAAGGGGCTTGGGAGGGCGCCGCCACCCTACGCACTAGGCATTCAAACGCCTGCTCAATCTGGTGGGAAAGCCTGTTCTGAAGAGGTGCAATAGCCAAGTCTACTGCCTTACAGATAGAGGTGTCAACCGCTTCATAAAAAGCGTCCCCCCAAGGCATGTCTGCCAAGGGGTCCTCCTCCTCCTGGTACTCATCCTCGTAAATTCCATAATATATATGGACAATAGACAGGTCTGCAAAAAATTCCAAAATATCCCCTGTTCTAGGGACAAGTAAATGCCACTGGGTGTCAGTGAGAATATTTTGGGTGGTTGAAAACCACAATTTGCGGGGTTCTAGCCCCAGGGGACAACTGTTGGCCAGAAAAAATCAAACGCACACAATGTCCGATCAGGGAACACTCTGGTCTGGGAAGTCCCCTTTTTTTGTGGCCTCAGGGCCAGTACAAGACCTCAAAGAGGAGTTAATGGGGGAATACAGACTCTGTACTCTACAGGGCTTCTCAGGGGACCGAGCGTGAAAGAAAAGAACTAATACCGCTTTAAAATTGAAGCGCTGTTGTCTATCGACCATGCAAGGCGTTCACCTCAGACCAGCTCCTGTCAAAAGCCGCGCGCGCCGTCAGCCCTGCCCATAGAGGCTTCGGCGGCACGACGCGACTTCAAAGGCAACACCCCACGGTGGGAGGTCGTCAGGACAATGCCAGCAGTACGCCATGTAGGGACGGAGAACCGTCCCCGTGGCAAAGGGAGAAACATCAAAGCCGAGCGCTGGGAGGCGCTGATCAATTTCAAAGCGAGGCGGTGCTCTCAAGAAAACAACATGCCCGCCCTCGCATACACTTGAAAGAAAAACTGCGGGCGACTCGCCAAAACAAAAACCCTGTCAGGCAACTGCCAAGACGCTTTGCGTGCACCCCCCGTTGATCACTACAAACACAAGCAGAATAGATGTATGTATAGCGCAAAGAGCGCTCGCAAAACTGTCATAGCAAAAGAAACATTAAATCAGCAAAAACAAGACAAAGCACACAGCAGCAATACTGAAGAGCACTTATCTGGCTGCGTAGCAGCGAAGGAAGAGGAGGAAAGGATATTGGCGAGAGGCTATAGAGCTGTTGGACGACAGTGATTGAACATTGTTACTTGGTTCTGATTGATTAATACCATTGTTTTGTTTCGACTACCCTTTCCCTTTGTAACTTGGGAAATGTAGTCTTGTGTTATCTCTTCTTGCTACTATGTGCCAATAAAGTGAAGAAAGAAGGCATATTCCTCGCCTCCAGTCCTAACATTGAATTGCGGTCGCAAAACATTTGTACATGGTTTTGATCCTCACTATTTGGAAGGGAATGCCCCTTCCAAATAGCGAGTCGCGAAACCTATTCAGCGAGTCGCAAAGAAACTGCGACTCGCGAAATAGACAATATACATGGCCCAATAGCTTTTTAGCATGCGCAAATGGGTTTGCACATATAAAAACGGGTCGTACATATGGCCCTTAGTAGTTTATATTGAAGGAATTAGCAAAATGGAAAAAAATGAATGGGAAGGTTGATGCTGCATCTCCGTGCCTAACTTTTACATTGTTGGTTTTATTTTGCAGTACAAGGCTTCTGCCACAGCCAAACTGAAAACCCAAAGCAGCCTTGGCAAATGTTTTCAGACCAGTCCCCACATGGTGCACCCAAGTGCAGGGAGTGAGCCTGACCTCTACAAAGGGGGCTTTGGGAGGCTCTCCCCCTCAAAATATTTAGGAAACAATGGTGCATTCGACAACACATTTTTCATTATATATTGAATTGTATTAGCTTTTAAAGAATAGTAAATGAAGACCTTACTAGGCACCAGGATGCGACTATCTGTGTTGGGGTTCTTCAATGATTCCCTTACTATCACCCTCCAACAGTGCCTCTAATAACCCCCTAGCCCCATTGTCACATGTATTTCATTTGTTTTATAGCATCTCTCATACCATTGTAAGATGTCAGAGCACTTTACATCACACACTTATAGAGACAATGAATCATACATGTAAATCAGGGTATAGAAAATGTTACATGAGGTAAAGGAGACTACAAGGTGTAGTATTCACATGTCATTCATACTGGAAAAGCACAAACTCAGGAGTCAGAACATAACACAGTGGCTAGCACTGACTTTAACATTAAAAATCTATTTCCACCCAAATAAACCTTTTTAGCAGCATCAGGATAATGAATGACTGTCAAAAAACATAACTTATCAACTGGTACCATGCAGTTTGCAAGCAGCTCTTTGATGACAGTTTATAGGTCCCTCTGCTAGATTACGAATGTCACTTATGAAGTGCACAGTTACGAAAGAATCTCGGTGACAAAAGCAGTAACCCATGGACCTATGCCCATAAAATACTGCTTTTTAAAATGCATGTTACATGTTCTTTGCAGTAGACATATTAACCCTCTGTGCTACATTAGTTAAGTCAAAGCTGCCACTGGACAAAACTCATCTCTCTTCAGCAGGTAATCACTGGCATTATCTTGACACTTTTATTGTTGCTCGAAAGCTGCTAACTATAAAAGAAACTTTTCTGTGCTTTCCAAACTGCTGCCTACGGACCCCCTTGGAATGTGTCACGGACCCCTGGAGGTCCGCGAACCCCAGTTTGGGAAACACTGTTCTACAGCCAAAGCTGGCAACTTCTTGCGCCCATTTAAAGACGTCTTCACAGATACTCAGATTTCTTGGTTGAAACTGTTTTTACTTGTCTGTTATCAGGCAGGTGACCAGACATCATAAACCAACACTTAATGATGCAGATTTCTTTCACAAAGCACCCTACTTTAGAAAGCCTTATTGTACAGGTCTTGAGGAATACGGTGAACTCTAATTCGTTTCCTACCAGTCCTTTGACCAGGAAACCTAGAAATATTGATGCCAGTGGCAGATTTGTTTTCTTCTGCGTGCTTGGCACTGCGGTATTTACACATAGTCTGACTATTGTGCCGATGCACACATGCCCTTTGGGACATGGTCATCATGATTTGGCCAGTAGTCCCAGATGACGTTAGGCCTTCTCTGATTCAGACCATACATGATGGCTAGGACAGTGCCAAGTATGTTATCTGTCCCAGTATGGATACTGCTGATAGCATTAGCGGGACACTTGGACACCAGTGTGGGCCTTCAAAGACATGCCTGGATGAGGTGCATTGATTCTGTGGCGATATACAGCTGTGATAATTGAAATGCTCTTTACTGGGTCTTGCCTCTTTGGAGAGAAAGTGGTCTCTGCTAAGAAATGCTTTATGGGAGCAAAGCTAAGGCTCATTCTTTGGGGCTGTCCACCCGTGGTAAACAATTTCTGCACGAGTTCTGGAAATATAATAGCCATTACACAGGGCTGGTGTACAGGTAGAGTTAAAATTTCCAGAAAATGATTCAGCCAAGTCCTTTTGGGATTGCAGATGCTAAACCAACTGGCAAAACATGGATTAGTAAGGGCACCAGTATTCCAACTCCTCTTCTCCAGCTGAAACAGCCAACAAGCCGCTTAAGTTTGACTTCAGCAGCCCATGCCAACTAGTGGGGTGGCGGGATGGAGCACTTTCTCCAGAGATTGGAGTCCACCACATTTGGAAGAAAGGTCGTCAGAGGCGGCTTAGTATATGATGTACACTCTCAGGAGTGAAGCATCTTGTACTAATCCAGGCAACTCTTCTGGTGATTTTAGTGGTCTTTGATAACCATAAAAACCTCTCAAAGTAGTAGCTGTGGAGAGCTGCCTGCAGGCTTATCTTGAAGGAGTATAAAGCAGCTTGTTTTACCACATTTAAGCAACAGTGTAGATTAGATGAAAACGTATAACACAGTGTTTTATAGAAATCAGTCTATTTATTACACAATACAACCACTAACACAGTGCTATATCTCCTACCTGGCGATATCATCAGTACACACAAGAAGTCTTCGAAATAATCAGGTAAGTAGCACAAATATACACTGGACTCTAGGGGGAGACCAAACGATATACTAAAAAAGTGGAATGTGAACTGCAAAAGAGACAGGGATTTGGAGCAGGATGCCCATGGGAGCTGGGAAAACCAGAATCCGCCCAAGGTACGTACCCAGAAACCCCATAGAGGCTGTGTGCAGAGTGGAAACACAGCCATATGCCCATTGGAAGTCAAAAGAAGAAGTTGCGGCTTCAGTTTTAAAGAAGAAGGACCCTTCCCAGAGGATCCAGAAGAAACCCTTTGGAGGACAGACATTTGGAGAGCACCCACAGTTGGATGTCCCAGGAACTACGGGCATATTACCAAGGAATAGCTATATTTATCGCAAAATGCGCTTAGCGCATTTTTTTTGTCGCTGCCTATCGCTGGATATGTTAGCGGAGAAAACATGCTATTAGCAAAGTTTTTCTCCATTGTGCTAAAATATCCAGCGATAGCGGCGAAATGCGTGAATATCGCTGAGAATACAGCGATATTCACACATTAGCGATGAAATGCTCTTAGCCATGTTATCCACATCCTATTGGATAACATGGCTAACAACTGGTCTGGCCAGGTGTTAGTATTTGGAGATATTCGCGGTTAGCGCGAATATTTCCATCGCTACGCCTGCCTTGCTAATAGGCGATAGCGACGTTAGCGAATGCTTTCAGTCGCTAACTGGTTGGGTACGCCCACTTTGCATATCATTTGCGATAAACATCGCTGACATGCAAAGCGGGCCCCAAACCGCTCGCTATCACCTAAAAGCTGTCGCTAACATCAGTTAGCGACAGCTTGCTAATAGGGTGATAGAATTATCGCCGCTTAGCGGCCGAAAACGGCCGCTAAAGCGGCGATAATTGCCTATCGCCCTGCTTGATAATATGCCCCTAGGTTCCTGTACCAGAGAAGCCAGATGCATAGGGGTGAATTGACGGCGGAACCTGCCGCAGACAACAATGGAAGACTTTTCGAAGATACCTCTGGAAAACCCTGTGATGGAGTCCAACGAAATCCAAGAGTGGGTTCATGAAAAGATGAACCTGCAATCAGAGGGGACAAAGTCTATGCCACTCAGAATGGACTAGGAGGCATGGAAGCGAAATTCCCACTAATGTTGAGAGTCTCAGGAGTAAAGACGGTGACCTTGTTGTTGCCGCTGTGAGAACCAAGTGATGCTGAGGAAGACCAGGATCCGTTGTATGAGCTGTCCCACGTTGGATGTCGGTGTCTAGATGGTCAGTATTTGGCGGGAGCACCAACACGCCTTGATAGCCACACATGGCATGGAAAGAGAAAAGATGCAAATGTGGGGACCAGCAAGTTCCAGGGGTCTCACCAGGAGCAGGAGAGTCAGAGCAGTTCCCAAGCAAGCAGGGGAGCCCACTGAAGCAAAGCAAGAACCTCGAGGGGACACGTATGCCGAAGGCTCAGGAGTTGCAAGAGGACCTCAGCTGCTCACCAAAGATGGAGGCTCATGGTGCAAGAGAATCAGTGAGGACTCTGTTCTTGTAGCCCAACGATCTCTGGCGTGCAGAACAAATAAGCTTTGGCAATGTCAAATCAACGCAGTACACATGAGTTTGGCTCCAGAGGCTCCGACTTGGGATACTGTCCTCAAAATTGCTGAGAAGATAGGTCAAGCCTCTAAGGAGCTGAAGAACTACCACCGGCGTTGCTGTTCCTCATGAAGTCCGTAGGAGGACAGGAGCAGCAGACCAGTCAGCTTTGTTAGCAGTGCCTGCAGATGTAGAGGAATTGTTATGTTCCATATAGGTACCCTAAATAGGCTCAGATCGTCATCTAACCTTTCACCTATATTCTCACTACATAATGGTTCTTAGTACTGACCTTTTACCTGGTTACAGCATTATCCAAAGATGACATGGGGTTTTCTCTGAAAAGCTTAAGCCTCATCCATTATGCATTAGGATTCTTGGAATCACAGCAGTACAGCTGGCCTACCATCTCCTGCATAAAAACTATGTACAAGGGTCATTCCTTCCGTCATCCCAGTCTGACATGACACATCTAGCTATATCCCCAGGGGATAACACTTTGGGTATATATACACCATCTCTTGCTAAGGTAGTCCGAGGAAGAAAGGACTTCCATGCCGACACACTGACTCAAGACGCTGAGGCTCCTGCTCGCAGACACTCCAGCTCGCAGTGGTCTGACATCCCTTGCGGGGTGTCCATCTCGAGACCAAGAAGGAAGTCCCATAGTCTCTCCTTTCAGTGGGGTTGCCTTTATGCTAGAGGGATTCTTGGCGTTTACACCCACATACATGCTAGGTACACTGAGGTACACCTAGTTAGGGACGCATCCTAGGAGTACACACTTTACTTTCATGTATTTTATATACCTGCCGATATTCATTCTTTTAGCACGTTGGTAAAAATCTACCATCCTTTTGCTCTGTTAGTGCTTATAATCATTTATATCTGTTACTGACTAATGGTTGTTTCAGCACACTTATTTCACACTAGAATGACGCTGGTTTAATAAAGGCTTATTTAAAAACGCCCCCACCATTTATTCTGTGTATTTCTCTGAGACAAAGTGAGCACAAATGACTGAGCGAAAAGTAGTACACTGAGGGATCATGGTTGTCATTTTCAATAATTACCAAGAACTATTCTCTCCTTTTAAGCAGAGTTTCTAGTGGCACTGTGAGCTAGCTCTTATATTATTTATTTATTTATTTATTTTGTCAATTTGTAGGGCGCAACAGCTACCCAAGAAGGGTTTCCCGGCGCCTAGACACAGCTAGAAGCGAAGAGACAGAAACGGAGGGAACATTGAGGGATTATTGTTCGAACAACCAGGTCTTTACAAGCTTTCTGAAGCTATGGTAGTTATCTTCCTTCCGAATGCTTGGAGGAAGCGTGTTCCACAGGGAGGGTCCAAGATAGGCAAAAGATCTGCCCCCTGATCTTACACGTTTGAACCTTGGTATGCAGAACCGTGCTGCTGTCTGGGACCGGAGGTTTCTCTTAGGTGTGTAAAGGCAAGCAAGGGATTGGAGGTATTTTGGGGCTCCTCCTGTTTTTATTTTGAACATGTAGTTCAAGGCCTTGAAGCGAACTCTGTTCTCAATCCTGAGCCAGTGAAGGTCTCGGCGATGGTTCGAGACACCAGCGTTCCTAGGAATCTTACACAGGAGTCTGACCGCAGCGTTTTGCGCCACTTGTAGTCGTCCAAAGACAGATTTATTTGCGCCTAAATATAGGATGTTGCCGTAGTCAAGCCTTGATGTGATAAGGGCATTGACTACGGTCTTCTGAGTTGACATAGGCAACATCCATAGGATTTTTCTCAACCATCTGGTTATGGTGAGACACACTCCAGTAACTTTGCTGGCCTGCTTATCCATGGATAAGGCGTTGTCTAGTACAAAACCCAGATTTCGAGCATGGGACACCGGGGTAGGAAGAATACCCATCTGTTCTGGCCAATGCGCGGGGTTCCAGAGATCTTTGTCTTTTCCCAAAATCAGAATTTCCGTCTTGTCCCCGTTCAGTTTTAACTGGTTTGCTGTCATCCAGTTCAGTATTTTTAGTAATCCTTCCTTGAGTAGTGACGGGGAGTGGGGACAAGAATTAGACAAGGAAAAAATGATTTGGGTGTCGTCAGCGTAGTTCATGAGTGTGAGCCCTAGCTTCTCAACAAGTTCTACCAATGGTTTGAGATAGATATTAAAAAACAGAGGGCTCAGAATGGACCCCTGTGGCACTCCATGAGCTGCGGGTAAGGTGTCTGATTCGGCCTGTTCTGATGCGATCTGAAAGGTTCTGTTTGCCAGAAAGGATTTGATCCATTCCAGAGCCTTTCCTCTTATGCCATTTGTGTGTAATTCTCTAAGGAGCGTTTCGTGGGAGATGGTGTCAAACGCCGCGCTTAGATCCAGCAGCACAAGTGCTACCGTTTGGCCTTGGTCAAGACGTTGTCGGATATTTTCAGTGACACCTAACAGGGCGGTCTCCGTCGAGAAACCAGCCCTGAAACCAGATTGCGAAGGGTGGAGTAGGAGGTTTTCTTCTGCAAAAGTGGCTAGCGTGGAGTGTACGTGTCTCTCGAGGCACTTAGAAAAAGCAGGAAGCAGAGATATAGGCCTATAGTTGGCCAGTATTTCTGGGTTAGCATTAGGCTTTTTCAAGAGGGGTGTCACCATGGCGTGCTTCCATAAGGCCGGGACAGTGGCGAGGTCGAGGGACAAGTTTAAGAGGTTGGCAATGATATTCAGGGACTGGTCATCCAATTGTTTTATAATTTTAATAGGGATGGGGTCCCTAGGGGAACCGGATTTGACAGTTTTTAGGATTCCTTTGAGATTCTCTAATGAGAGATTCGGCCAGGCTTCCAGCAGGTTGTTGTCAACAGTAGTGGGTTGAGGTAGGCTGGGGTTAGACAGAGGGGGAGGATCATCATTAGATATTTTAGTATTGATGTCTGAGATAATTTTGTCGATTTTCTCAGTAAAGAAGCACGCTAATGCCTGACATTGTTGAGCGCTTAAGGGGGGTGCAGCGGCTGTAGTATGTGCGCCCGCCAATTCCTTAACTTTGGCAAAAAGAGTTTTGGGCATGTTAGTTGCTTCGGTGATTGCCTTTGAGACGAAGGCCGCTCTTGCCTTTGTACATGCCGCGTGATAGTGGTTTCTGGCTTCATGATAGCATTTTTTGGCATAAGGGTCGTACTTTTTACGCCATTTACGTTCTAATACTTTGCATCTTGACTTTTCGGTTTTAAGGCTGTCGTTGAACCATGGAGCCGGGGGACGATGTCTACTCCCTTTGGTTTGAGTAGAAGGCAGACAGCTATTAGCGGCATATGTTAGCCAATTTTGTGTCTCAATTGCTACGTGGTCCATGTTGGAGTTTGGGCTAGGAGGGTTTAGTTTGAGTGCCTCATTTAAGGCGTTTATGTCGACTGACTTCCAATTCCTTCGATTAGTGGCAGTAGTATTTTGTTTCGCTCTAGGGGAGGGTGGAGAAGAGATGCTAAAGCTGATGAGGTGATGGTCGGACCAGCCAGAAGGTACGGTGGCGATGTACGTGAGTTCACTGATGTTAGTTATTATGGGGTCCAACAAGTGGCCAGCTGTATGAGTGGGGCTGGAGTTGATAATAGATAAATTCAGTGCAGCTAGATCTTCCAGAAAATTATGGCATGAGGGGATGGTGGGATCTTCCAGGTGTAAATTTAGATCACCTAGCAAAGAGAAATTGCTAGATGACATATAGTAGGGGGTAATAAGATTTGCGAAGTTTGATACCCATTGAGAGGGGTTACCTGGTGGACGATATATCAGAAGGCCTGACATAGTGAAATTAGGGTTCAAGGTAATTTTAAAAAGACCCGCTTCACAATCTGGAATTAGAACAGGTTCCAAAGTACATTTGTAGTCTCTGTTAAAAATGATGGCTATCCCGCCCCCAACCTGTTTTTCCCTATCGAGTCTGGCAATGGCGTAATTGTCAGGGAGGGCAATAGCAACGTCTGGGCCAGCACTGTCATGTAACCATGTCTCGGTTAGGAAGATGGCACTAGGACATTCTTCAGTGAGGAGATTAAAGATTTCATGCTTGTGCTTGGGCAATGATCTGCAGTTTGTACTGTAAAATACGTATGTTGGCTGTACATTATTACGTGGGATTTTACATTTCCTGCGTCTCCTAGGTGGGTCAGAGTAGGGTTTCCGGACGTCAGTGGATAGTTTACACTCGGAGCAAACATGGGTTCCGACTATGTGAAGGTTGGACAGAGAGCAGTTTGGTTTAGGGGTAGGGCGCAGCGCTCTCAAAGCGGAGGATGTTTTTACCAATCGGGAGGGTGCAGTTGGAGAGAGAGCCTCGCCCTCGTGCCCCGTCCTGACACGGACGGGCACAGACGGGCTAGTCTTTGGCGTGTCTTCGGCGTGCTGAAGGCGTGCCCGCTGCGCTCGACCGCTGCGCTGTCGGGTCCTGTGCATAGTAAAAGGAGATGAGAGGAGTGGGCGTGGCTACGAGGGTGGGCGTGGCCCCGTGTCACGTGATGCAGCGGCACTGAAAGGGACAAAGGACTTCCCTTTTCAGGCGCTGTTTAGAGCGTTTTGCCAGTCAACAAAAGATCGAGTTTTAAAATACAATTCTAATGTGCAAAAGAGCAAGTTTAAAAAATCAACAGCGTTTTAGTAGCAGACTAGACACCCCGGCTTTCCGCCTCAGGGTCCTAGCTGGTCAACACCGGCTTCTGGCAAGCGCAGCGCTATAAGGCTTCCTGGAGTGGGCGTGGCTACGAGGGTGGGCGTGGCCCCGTGTCACGTGATGCAGCGGCACTGAAAGGGACAAAGGACTTCCCTTTTCAGGCGCTGTTTAGAGCGTTTTGCCAGTCAACAAAAGATCGAGTTTTAAAATACAATTCTAATGTGCAAAAGAGCAAGTTTAAAAAATCAACAGCGTTTTAGTAGCAGACTAGACACCCCGGCTTTCCGCCTCAGGGTCCTAGCTGGTCAACACCGGCTTCTGGCAAGCGCAGCGCTATAAGGCTTCCTGGAGTGGGCGTGGCTACGAGGGTGGGCGTGGCCCCGTGTCACGTGATGCAGCGGCACTGAAAGGGACAAAGGACTTCCCTTTTCAGGCGCTGTTTAGAGCGTTTTGCCAGTCAACAAAAGATCGAGTTTTAAAATACAATTCTAATGTGCAAAAGAGCAAGTTTAAAAAATCAACAGCGTTTTAGTAGCAGACTAGACACCCCGGCTTTCCGCCTCAGGGTCCTAGCTGGTCAACACCGGCTTCTGGCAAGCGCAGCGCTATAAGGCTTCCTGGAGTGGGCGTGGCTACGAGGGTGGGCGTGGCCCCGTGTCACGTGATGCAGCGGCACTGAAAGGGACAAAGGACTTCCCTTTTCAGGCGCTGTTTAGAGCGTTTTGCCAGTCAACAAAAGATCGAGTTTTAAAATACAATTCTAATGTGCAAAAGAGCAAGTTTAAAAAATCAACAGCGTTTTAGTAGCAGACTAGACACCCCGGCTTTCCGCCTCAGGGTCCTAGCTGGTCAACACCGGCTTCTGGCAAGCGCAGCGCTATAAGGCTTCCTGGAGTGGGCGTGGCTACGAGGGTGGGCGTGGCCCCGTGTCACGTGATGCAGCGGCACTGAAAGGGACAAAGGACTTCCCTTTTCAGGCGCTGTTTAGAGCGTTTTGCCAGTCAACAAAAGATCGAGTTTTAAAATACAATTCTAATGTGCAAAAGAGCAAGTTTAAAAAATCAACAGCGTTTTAGTAGCAGACTAGACACCCCGGCTTTCCGCCTCAGGGTCCTAGCTGGTCAACACCGGCTTCTGGCAAGCGCAGCGCTATAAGGCTTCCTGGAGTGGGCGTGGCTACGAGGGTGGGCGTGGCCCCGTGTCACGTGATGCAGCGGCACTGAAAGGGACAAAGGACTTCCCTTTTCAGGCGCTGTTTAGAGCGTTTTGCCAGTCAACAAAAGATCGAGTTTTAAAATACAATTCTAATGTGCAAAAGAGCAAGTTTAAAAAATCAACAGCGTTTTAGTAGCAGACTAGACACCCCGGCTTTCCGCCTCAGGGTCCTAGCTGGTCAACACCGGCTTCTGGCAAGCGCAGCGCTATAAGGCTTCCTGGAGTGGGCGTGGCTACGAGGGTGGGCGTGGCCCCGTGTCACGTGATGCAGCGGCACTGAAAGGGACAAAGGACTTCCCTTTTCAGGCGCTGTTTAGAGCGTTTTGCCAGTCAACAAAAGATCGAGTTTTAAAATACAATTCTAATGTGCAAAAGAGCAAGTTTAAAAAATCAACAGCGTTTTAGTAGCAGACTAGACACCCCGGCTTTCCGCCTCAGGGTCCTAGCTGGTCATATACAGTCTGACATATCTGGTAGGGGTGTCCAGAATCAGTCTGACTCCAATCCTGCACAATATGTTGTCTAAATGATCATATCCTATATAGGTTTATAGGAACTACACGACATGGCGCCACCAACTTTGGTTTGGTACTTATTTAACAGTCAAATCTAATTAGTTCAGTTGTGCTATTCTCACAGACCCCCACTCACATTTACACAAAGACGTCTGGAGTGGGAAGGGAACTATCCGCCACAGCTGAGTAGGCAAAAATATCCTATGTATTGGATGTAGGCTTATCAAGCTTGAAGGACAAACAGTTCCTATTGTGCATAAAACCTTATCTCAGTTTCCTTGAAACTCTTCCTTGAAATTCTTTTTCAACAGTGACAGAAGACGATGCTTTGCCAGCACTGCGCGTTTTAGTACAGGAAGAGGAAGGGGAAATTAACATTTCAGAAAATGTCTAGACTACGGAGTCACAGCAAGGGATGGAACAGTAACTTTCATGATTGAGGCTCTTGAATCATATAGAACAGAGGTATTCTATTCATATGTTAAATTCCCTCAAGCACAGGCACAATCAAATACATTTCATTCTTACACTGAAGATGAAACATCAGAGGAATACAGTTCGTATGAGGACATTGAAATTCCGCTCACCAACCAGGAGCAGAAACATTGGTTTAAAGGTGCCCTCCCCATACAAGAAACAAAGTAAGACTAGGTCTGCTCGGAAGAGACGGGCCACTTGGCCTGTCCTTGCGGCTTACACACCTCATCCAGACATTGACACACTGCCAGTAGCAGAATTACGTACGCTTCACAAAGAAATAATAAAACTCTATAGGAACATGACACAGTTTTGATGAGAACTAGGGTTGTGCGGCAAATTCCGTTCCGCTCGCGGAACTTGCACAATTCCAGCATTTCTGCGTTCTGCGCGGAACGCGAAAATGTCGAAACTTCAGTGATCCGCAGTGGAACGGAATTCGGGGGCATGAGGTATTAATTAAACCTCACCAGGAAGCACTTACAGATATATATAAAGCAGGAGCCCAAGTTGAAGCTCAAATTCTGTACCGCTTAAGATATGGGGAGAAAGCACACCTGCCCAGCTAAACCTCGTGAGCTCGGTCGAGGCTGGGCAGGTGTGGGAGGTCTTACTCTTTGCATCCATGAGTTTCTCAAGCGAAATCCCCGTGTAGTTCCTCCTGTGACCTGGAGGTTCTTTCTCCTCATCTGCTGCTCTGATCGGGCTCTGACTCTGAACTTTCAAACAAGAGGCATGTGAACTCACATAGAAGCCCTGCCCATTTGGCCCGCAGCCCTCCCCGCTCCAGTGTGTCTGTCACTTAGCAACGAGGGGTGAGTGTGCAGGTGCCCCCAGCTGCAGTGCAGACACACACTCATGGCACACGGTGCTCACAGAAGCAGGGTCTTGGAGAGCGCAAGGGGGCTCCGGGGAGAAACCAGGTGTGTATATGTGTGGGGGGCTATCTTAACCCCCTCCCTCACTCTCTTCATCTCTACCACCTGCAGCCTGTCTCTCTCCCCTCTGTGGCCCTCCCACCCTTAGTTCCCTCCTTCCCTCCCTCCCGGGGCCTCTTGTCTGTTCTCTGGCCACTTTTAGACACGCTCAAATTTATTTTCCAAAGTGAAGAAAACCTGTCGCACAAATGTTTCAGTAATATCAGAGCCTTTCGTTAATTTCTCGATTCCTGCAACATTATCGTTTTCCTTCCTGTCTTCTGTCCTGCGGTTTCCCTCTGCGATTAAATGCGCAGTGCCCATCTGGAATGCTAGTTAGGTTATTAAAAGGTTTAGCCGAAATCCCAATTACCTCGAACATGGGTAAAAATAATTTTGCGCATAAAGATTTCAATAACTCAGCGGCGCTACAAGAAATCTCTGCAAGCACGCAAAATTCCACGTGCTTGCGCAGATTGCTTGCCATTTCGTGGAATTTTGCGTAATGCAACTCTGCAAATTCCGCCCACCCCTAATGAGAACACCCACACTTCAGCCAACAAGAGCTACACAAACAAATCAAGTTCAGAGTTCAACAACTAACATTACTCTACAAACGCTAAATGCAGTTATGGGTAGAATGGCCAGTAAACGTGAACAAATGCCTTTCTGGATAGCTCAGAAAATAACACAGCTAGAGGCATTATTTCCACACACAAGCCCTCAAGAAAAACACAGAATGCTAATAATCCGCTTATAAATGGGGATAGCTCCCCAGATAGAGGATTGTACCACTTGGGGTACAGTTTTTGCTGCCATATATACCAGAACTCATGGTATCCCTTCATTAGCAGTAATACCAGACATATTAAGACAAATATAGACTGAGTATGGAGCAAAACCTGCTCTGAATTTAGGCATGAAATTATTCGGTAATTTTGCCCAAGTATCAGCTATCATTATAGCTAATATCAAAGGGGATGCAGTAGCAGTGGCAATCTGCCAACGCTCAATGATAGATCCGGACATGGTGCAACCCTCCTGTCTGACTTCAAGATGGCCGCCTCAGTTGGTCTCGCCACAATGCTCCACCACTCCTGGACAATAGAACGGGTCATCGACCTGATCTTAACGACTTCCCTCACCTGACCTTGATCCTGCTCTCCCCTAGGACATGTACTCTTTGAACTTTACCTCGACCGTGGAGACCCTGCCATTTGACCGATGCCCGCTGGAGCTACCTGTTAGCTGAAGAGGAGATGAGCTGTGGATCCCCCCTCAGCTGTCACCTACCCAGCCAGACATCGGGCAGACGTTCTTTCGTTTCTCTGTCGTATCTCCCTCCTACCCCCTCACCAACCTCCTTCCCCCTCAACGCTCTCTTCTTCTTGCCTTCTATCCCTTTAATGTTTTTCTGTTGAGACCATGCTATTTGACCGATGCCCGGTGGAGCTACCTGATATCTGAAGCGGAGATGGGCTGTGATTTGCACCTCAGCCGTCACCTACCCAGCCGGAACTTGGGCAGACCTTCCTTTCGTCTCTCCGTTATATCTTTACCCTACCCCTTTCTCCCCTACCCCCTTACCCTTCTCACTCCATTTTCCTTTTCTTCAGTGCTCCTTTAATGTTTTTACTGGTATCATTGATAATATGTAACTGATGTAAGTTTGCAACTAGGTGAAACCTTATGTAAAGCACTCTGATACCTTCGAGTCTAGCCAGCGCTATACAAACCTCCTTAAATAAATAAATAAATAAATAAGAAGATTTTCACTCCTTTACAACAGGAACGTGAATTACCTAAAATTATCACTGACACCTATCCTGAATTAGGGAGAGATAGTTTTGGAGCTAGGGCAACAAAACCTCAACTCATGGGTGGTCCTGAAAAGGACAACATCAAGGAAGCACCTGATTCTTCTAAGAAGAAATGGGATAATAACAATACAAACAAAAAGATTAGAGAAAATAGATCTCTATCTTGGAGTTGGTCTCCTCAGCATAACTCTGAAACGAGATACAATCTCAGGAATAGAGATAACTTTAAAAACCTGACCGGTATCAGGATCCTGATACACGTTCCTCTTGTTCCTTTCAGGGTTCAACAAGAAACTCCGAGAGAGAAGGGCGGTTAGAACACAGACAAGAAAATTGTACAATGTCCAGGGACGTACGACGCACTTCAAGCTGCCCTCATAAAAAAGAAGAAAAGTCACAATCTAAACCTCAATTTAGGCAGGTCTCAAAGTTAGACATGCCCAGAATTCTGAGGATTCAACTACTGAACGGGGATTGGGCTCTGACGATGCTAGACAGCGCAGCAGAAGGAACAATAGCTCGCCAGAACCTGATGGAATTTCTGGTGACAGTGGAGTTGAATGAGCACATCACAGTGGAAGCACCTGATACGAGGGTAAGTGTCCCACATAGGTTACAGGAGAACAGACGAAATGGAGTGGGACAAACCCAGGAAACTTAAAGGTCTCTTTTGGGAGAACTTGTCTTTTGGCTGTGACATTCTTTTAGCTGAAAAAGATTGGCCGCCTGAAATTGTTATGGACTGCCCAAAGGGAGACACGGTAATTTTACCTGGTTTTTTCGACCACCCTCCAGTATACTTAAAACACACATACCCGCGGAAGTGGGCAGTAGCCTTTCACCCATCACTTTATCGCAACCATGTTGCGTGGGATGCTCAGTCACCACCCAATGTAAACCCAGTAAAAACTAGTCCAACTCCCAAGAGACAATACCCAATAAAACAAGAAGCGAAAAAACGGATGTATTACGTTACAACGCATACTTTTACAATGCCTACCTTTACAATGCATTTTTTACAACGCAACATCCATTACAACGCATTCCATTACAACGCATGCATTTACAACGAATTTTTAAAAACTTCTTTTACAACGCATTCCATTACATCGCATAACATTACTTTGCATGTAAGGTAAGTATTGGATAGTGTAGGGGTAATAATTACTATTCTAACTCCGGGGGGTGCAACAGAAGGGTAAGTGTTGGATAGTGTAGAGGTAAAAATTACTATTCTAACTCCAGGGGGTGCAACAGTAGGGTAAGTATTGGATAGTGTAGGGGTACTATGTGTTGTAATGCTATGCGTTGTAATGGTATGCGTTGTAATGACTGCGTTTTAATGACATGCGTTGTAGTGGTGTGCGTTGTAGTGTCTTGCGTTGTAAAAACATGCGTTGTAATGGATGTTGCGTTGTAAAAGTTTCGTTGTAATGGTAGTGCGTTGTAAAAGTTGCGTTGTAAAGGTTGTTCCCTGAAAAAACAGGTCAGGGAGAACTTAGCTTATCTTGAATACGAGGGTCTCATTGAAACATGCACCTCCCCAATGAATAATCCTTTGTTTCCCATAATGAAACTTGATAATCCATACTTTCTAGTTTTAGACTACCGATATCTGAATACATGCACAAAAACATTTGCAGTACAGAATGCACACAGTGCCGCATTAATAAAAAACATTGTGTGGCAAAAATTCAAAACAACACTAGATATCGCAAATGGATTCTTCTGCCAAAATATAGCTCCTGAATGCAGGCATCTACCAGTATTTTCCGCGCTAGGCTCCCAGCGTCAATTTTTTCTACTTCCCCAACAGTACAAGAATAGCCCCGGTTTGTTCAGAGCTAGGGTAACAGAATTACTTCCGAATTTGGAGGAAGCGGCATTGCCCTATGTAAATGAAAATTTTTTTTTAATGGTTTTTATTAGCATTAAAGACAATGAAACCTTGGATATACTAGATATACAGGGTAGAAAGCATCATCAAATTACCTAATACATAGAGTGCGGTGACGATTTCTCCAACGGGACAAGCTAATAGATGAATCTTTATACAATTACAAGTCTTATGGGTTATATGTACACCTAACCTATCTGTCCTGGGAAAGTAGGGATCAGAGTTTACATTGGCTCGGGTCCAGTTCCTCTCTGGTCGATCCCAGTCCGTCATCCATCCCTTCAAGTTCCAGCCCATAATGGTCTATCCAAGGAGTCTAAATCTTTTTGAATTTATGTGGGCACCTCCTGGCTGCATATGTGGCTCTTTCAGCTACTATGTATTGGTCAAGCATGTTTTCCATTTCTTAAGCGTGGGAGGTTTAGGTGTCCCCCAGTGGTTGGCTATGTCTCTTTTAGCCACTACTAGTCCCAAATTGGCTAACATAAGTTTGTGGCGCGTTCAGTCAATTTCTGTGGGGATGCCTAAAAGGACGTATCTGAAAGAGAATTAGTTATAGATTCCTTACCTTAGAACTACCCCCAGGTGTCAGACTGGATCCAGAGAATTTTTTCATCAGCTGTACCCCTGCGCTTAGAAAGGTGGCGTCGGTCGACTCCGCATTCGTCTTTGGCATCGTGGTCACCGGGATGACATTGCGGCAACTACTTAGACGCCGCCCTTGCGTGCTGATGTCAGTCCTTCTTTTTCCACGTCAGCCAACGCAGATCCGGAGAGAAAGGTACCTCCAGTCACATTTTGAATGACTTTTTGCCGACTTTGTCGGCGTCGTTTTTGAGACTTCAACTCCTGGTGCACGTCAGGGATGCACGTTTTCAAGGCTTGTGGATCCTGCTGATGGCTGATGTCGTGACGGATCCGCACCGGATGTTCCTGTTCTGACTCCAAGGTGTGTTCCGCCTGCCGGATCATGAACCTGAAGTCTTTGCGAGACCAGTCCCAAAAGCTTCTCGAGGCCCGGTAGTCCACTCCGCGTTGGTCGAGGTCCCGGTGGTGTGGGAGGTCAGGGACCGGTCGTGGAGCCACCACCACCACCAATCTTCTCTCAAGTCTTCGCACCAGTAAGTAGAAGCACAAAAAAAGTCGAAGAAGCCTTGTCGCTCTTTGACTTCTCATCCGTCGGCCGATGCGACAAGGGATGCCAGTGGTGCTCCTCCCGTGGCTCCACGTGTGGAGCCCGCTGAGTCGACTCTGGGTTTACCTCCTTTCCCAGGACTCGGTGCGACCCCTGCTGAACTTTGGAGTTTCTACGAAGCGATGCATGCCCTCTTTGAGCAGCCCGACTCCGCCGGCACGCATTTGGGCCCGAAGACTTGGCTGGGGTCTTGAGCCTTCGATGCCGCAGCTTCGGACCGGCACCGCAGGCCTGGATCCGGATCATGCCATCAAACTGACTACACCTACCCCGGCGCCGACTCCACTGGCTCCACATCAGCAGCCGACCCCAGTTGTGGCATCAGCCGGCGTTGACCCCGGCCTCCACCCCTATGTAGACACAGTGCCGGACCCAGGCGACCCCACTTTCATCTCCTAACACCTCACCCTTGAGAGCTTGGTGGTCCAAGCCTTCACATCCTAAGGCAGATTCCCTAACACACCACCTGATAGGGTATCCAAAAAACTGGACCATCTGGGGAGGAAGATGTTTTCTTCCTCCATGTTAGAATTGGGGGTCTCTAGTCGGTAGAGGTAGATACCTTTGACCAAATAGGGACCCTTGCTTCTAGTCAGGGTAAGTGGGTACACTCCTAAAATAACCCTGCTCACCCGCTTGGTAGCTTGGCATGAGCAGACAAACTTATCTCAGAGGCAGTGCATAAAGCATTTGTGAGCACATACAGTAATACAGTGAAAACACTACGAATGGACACCACACCAGTTTAGTAAAATAAGTAATCTTTACTAGACTTAACACAAGACCAAACAACAAAAATCCACAATACTGTTGTAATCCAAATAAGTCTTTAAAATGGTAGAAATAGCTTAGTTCACTTTAGATTGTAAATGCAACACTTTACTCTCACAATACCTGGGATGCGTAACGCAAAATAAACAAAAGGGTCACAGAGAAGGTGATGCGTCTGCTCCTTGTGAATGATACTAGATGCCTTTATGAACAGCATGTTATCTCAGCGGATGTTCAGTTCCTTTCCATCATTATATTGGGATCTGATGAATTGGTTTCACAGAGAGGCACTCATGTACATTTAAAATTCATTAATCTACGCTTAGAGTAGCCTCCACTTTTTAAGCCGCCTTAATACAGCCATCATATGATATGAGTTCTCAAGATATCAGAATTTTCTGTAATGGAAACTTGACTTAGTATGAAGGGAATAGTATGGAATACGGATTAGGATTGAATTTTTTTTAACAATAGGATATTTTATGTAACTAATGTACTAATGTTTTATACAAAAAGAATATTCTTAAAAATAATGATGAGATATAAAAAATATATGTGATAATAATAAAATTTTTGTATGCATATCTATTATTATCTACAAGTTAATGTGTGGCTTTTCCTGAAGAAGGCGTTGTGTACGCCGAAACGCGCGTCGATTCGATCTGTGCCACCAATGGTATTGATTCTCTCCTTTTTTAAATAAATTTTATATGTGAATTGTTTTTTTAGATGTACAACTGTATGTATTGTGTCAGAACACTAATTTGTATAAATATTGTTGAATTGATGTCATTAAAATTAATGTTTTTTATATACTCTGTTTCCTGCCCGTTCCCTTTCTGACTTGTTTCATTTGATCAATTGTCTAGTAAGTTTTTCACTCATATTGATGCGTCGTCTCCTTACACTCAGGGGAGTGGATGCGTTGGTTCCTTACTGCTGCGCAGGGGAGTTGATGCTTGCTTCCTTACTGTGTGGGGAGGAGATGCATTGGTTTCTTATTCTGATCCGTTGCAATGACGCTCCAGTGCGATGCGACAAAATCGCGTCTTGGTTACGGTGCGACAACGTAGATGTGATGCGTGCACGCCTGACAGCCGTGCGGCGACTCAATGATCTTTTGAGCAGCGATAGGCCCTGCGACATGCTTCTCTGGTGATGGGACAGCGACCTCTGCAGCGGCCGCACGCTTGTCAGGTGATGCAACACTCTTCGGCGATGTGATGAGGACAGCGGCGGCTCGCTCCTTCAGAGATGCGAGTGAAACTGCTGTGGCGGAGACACGCTTCTCGTCGTTGAGTTGCGCTTCCAGCTCAGAGTGACAAGCAGTCTCTCAGAAGGCCGAGCACAACAGCAGGCACTTCCATTCCCAGCAAGGGAATTCAGGGGGAGCTGGGGGTGAAGTCGGGTATCGCTGAGACTTCAAGCAGGAGGCAAGCACAGTTCAAGCCCTTGGAGATTCTTCTTCAAGAAAATGAAAGCACACTCAGTCCTTTTTCTACTTTCTGGCAATGAAGCATCTACTGCAGGCCAACCCCCAAAACAGGTACGGACTGGCCGTGGTGGGCACCGGGCATTTCCCCGGTGGGCCGCCAGGGTGGGGGCCAGTTTTGGCCCAAAACTGGCCATAGCTAACATTGGCCGCACCCCCCATCCCCACCGAGGGGGGGCGGCCAAGCTGTTTACCAGGGCTGGTTTCTGTCCCTAGTCCGGCCCTGCCCCAAACACACAGCACAGGGGTAGTCTCCTCCTTCAGTTTCTCCGGTTCTTCTCCTCAGCAAAGGGGTTGTCTTGATTCCCAGAAATGATCTAAAGATCTGGGGTCTGGGTCCCCCTTTTTTATACACCAAAATCCTTTGTCTCTTGAGGCAGAAAGTGTCTATACCTAGTCCAAACCAGTTCTGTTCAGTCCTGGAGCAGTTTGTTTACAAGACTCCTTCTCTTCTTTGTCAGACACACCACAGGAGGTGGAGCCAGCATTGTGGAAGGCAGGCACAACACTATTCAGGCCCAGGTGCTCAACCACTCTACGTGCATATTGGTCTATTCAGCCCTGTGATGATTCAGCCCTGTGCTGACTCATCCTGTCTCCTGGAGCCACCCTAGCCCCTGTCACTCACAAACCTGACAAGAAATACACAACCTAGCAGAGGCAGGATTGGATGGTTAGGCAAGAAAATACCTACTTTCTAAAAGTGGTATTTTCAAACACAGAATGTTAAAGCCAACTTCACTAAAAGATGTATTTCATCATTCTGAGTTCAGTTATACTACACTCGACTTTCAACCTAGTTCTATGAGCCAGTTAGGATTATAAGATTTTATAATCAACCTGCCCATTCTGGCCTATGGGGAACATGTAGCCTTGCAATAGTGAACAATTAAATTGGCTGTAATTCACTATCAGGGGATGCCACACACATTAGGTAGGTCCTACCTCTTACATACAATGCACCCTGCCCTTGGGCCTACCTTAGGGGTGACTAATAAGTAGAAAAGGGAAGGTTTATGGACTGGCAAGTACCAGACTGCACACAGGCTCTGCAGTGGCATGCATGAGACACACTTTACAAAGTGCTCCGGTGGGTCGCATAATCAGTGGTGCAAGTCAACCAGCAGCATTTGATTTACAAGCCCTGGGCACACGCAGTGCACTGTACCAGGGTCTGACAAGTAAACCAAATAAGCCAATCATGGAGTCACTAATCCATACATCAATTTACCATAGGGAGCACTTGCACTGTGGAACTGATTAGCAGTGGCACAGTGCCCAAAGCATCTAAAACCAGCAAAAACATCAGAGGCAACAGCAAAAAATGGAAGGGAGACCCACGTCAATGGTGCCAGATCTAACACGTGTCCCCTCCAGCTAAAATGTGGGGAGAACTACCTACCTTTTGGGAGTTCTCATCACTAAGCGGAAAAATCCGGACAGGCCATCAGCATTGGCGTGTTCTGTACCAGGGAGGTGTTCCATCGTGAAGTTCACCCCCTGTAGGGATATGGACCTCCTCAACAGCTTTGGATTCTCACCCTTCATCTGCATCAACCATCTGAGGGGCCTGTGGTCTGGCTGAACCCTGAAGTGGGTCCCAAACAAGTATGGTCTCAACTTCTTCAGTGCCTAGACCACAGCAAATGCCTCATGCTCAATCGCACTCCACCTCCGTTCCCGTGGAAGTAACCTACTACTGATGAAGGCTACAGGTTGGTCTAGGTCCTCCTCATTCATCTGTGACAGAACAGCCCCTACACTATGCTCTGAAGTGTCTGATTGGACAATAAACTCTTTTGAGAAGTTGGGTGCCAGGATCACGGGTGCCGGGCACATTGCAGTCTTCAGGGCATCAAAACCTTTCTGACAGGTGATAGTCCAGTTCACTTTCTTGAGCTCCTTCCTGGAAGTCAGCTCTGTCAAGGGTGCAACAATGCTGCCATACCCCTTAACAAACCTCTTGTTGTACCCAGTGAGTCCTAAAAAGGCTCACATCTCTCTGGGTCTTGGGGGTTTCTCGAGCCAGGATGGTCTCAATCTTGGGCTGTAGGGGTGCCACCTGGCCGCTCCCAACCTGGTGTCCTAAGTAGACCAGGGAACCCTGCCCAATCTGGCACTTACCCGCCTTGACCGTGAGGCCTGCTCTCCACAGCACCATCAATGCTTTCCAGACGTGGCTCAGATGTTCTTCCCAACTGGCACTGAACACTGCAATGAGATCCAGGTAGGCGGCACTGAATTCTTCCAGTCCTGCCAACACCTGGTTGACCAACCTCTGAAAGGTGGCAGGAGCATTCTTCATCCAAAAGGGCATAACTCGGAACTGGCAGTGCCCATCTGGTGTGGAAAATGCTGACCTCTCTCTGTCCCCATCAGTCAAGGCAATCTGCCAGTACCCAGACATTAAGTCAAACCGGCTGAGGTACCGGGCAGCCCCATACCAATCAATGAGCTCATCAGCTCTAGGGATGGGGTGCACGTCAGTCCTGGTGACTGAATTGAGCTCTCGATAGTCCACACAGAGCCGCAGTTCTGGCATGACACCCGGTGCAGCAGCCTTTGGGACCAAGACCACTGGGCTGGCCCAAGGACTGTTAGAGGACTCAATCACCCCCAACGCAAGCATCTTGGAGACCTCCTCCTTGATGGAAGCTCTCACCCTGTCAGTCACTCTGTAAGTATTGTGCTTTACAGGAGGACTGTCCCCAGTGCCCGCATCATGGATGCACCAGTCAGTGACACTGGGAATCAGGAAAAACAGGTCAGAAAACTGTCCCAGCAACTGGTGATAGTCATTCTGTTGCTCAGGGGTCAGGGTGGAAGAGAGGTTCACATCATCCGCTGACCCATCTTGCTCTGTTGCAGACAGGAGGTCAGTAAGAGGCTCAGTCTCCTCCTCCATTCCAGCATATGTTGCTAGGAGCATGCCCACTTCGGACCTCTCTAAGTGGGGCTTCAGGCGGTTGACAATCAGGACCCACAAAGGGTTCCTGGGAGACCGTAAGTTCACCAAGTAGGTGACATCACTCTAGCGCTCCACCACCTCAAAGGGTCGGTCCACTTATCTTGGAGAGCACAGGGCTCCACTGGGGCCATGACCCACACTTTCTGACCAGGCTGAAGCTCAATCAGAGTGGCGTTCTGATCCTACCACCTCTTCATTTCCTCCTGGATGGCTTCTAGATTCGCCTTAGTGAGTTGCCTGAAACGCCGGGTTAGGTTTCTGAAGGCCAGCATGTAGATCTATACATCATGGGGAAGTTTCTTAGGAGCTTCCTCCCATCCTTCCTTTACCAAACTCAGAGGTCCTCTTACTGGGTGTCCATAGAGAAGTTCAAACCCTAGGGACTTCTGTGGCACCTCTCGGTAAGCAAAGAGAAGGCATGGCAAGAGGTCGTCCCACTTATGCCTCATGGGTTCCTCAAGACTCATAAGCATGCGTTTAAGGGTCCAGTTGAATTTCTCAACCAGCCCATTACCTTGGGGGTGGTCAGGAGTAGTAAACTTGTATGTTACACCATACTCCTGCTAACAGGGACTTCATATACTTGGAAATGAATTCCGTACCAGGGTCTGACACCACCTCTCTGGGGAAGCCCACGCAGGAGAAAATCTCCATGAGTGTACATCCCACCACGGGGGCCGTCAGTGTCCTGAGAGGGATGGCTTCTGGGTACCGGGTGGCATGGTCCACCAAGACCAGAAGGAACCTGTTGCCCATGGCTGTCTTGGGATTCAGAGGCCCCACAATGTCAATGCCCACCTGTTCAAAAGGAGTGCTGACCACAGGGAATGGCTGGAGACCAGCATTGTGCTCCCTCCAACTCTTTCCTCTTGCCTGGCAAGATTGACAGGTCCTGCAATGAGTGTCTGAACTCTTGCGTATTTGGGGCCAATAAAAGTGGGTGACAAGCCTTTCAAAGGTCTTGTCCTGCCCAAAATGCCCTGCTAAAGGTACGTCATGAGCCAGCCACAGTAGAAAGCCTCTGAAGCGCTGGGGTACCACCAGCACAGGGGTTGACCCAGGCTCAGCAACTTTAGGCTCACTATACAGGAGACCGTTCTCCCAGTAGATCCAATGTGATCCAGACTGATCACCTGCTGCCTGGTTTGCAGCCTGTTGCCACAAACCCACAAGAGAAGGGCACTTGTTCTGCTCCTCACAGAACTCTTCCCTGGAGGGACCTCCTTCTTGCTGCCAATGGGTCTGCTCAGGCCAGTCTCCCAGTTTAGCAATCTGCTCCCTTGTAGGTTCGAGGACATCCCCCTCAAGGTCTGCCTCCTCCTGGACCGTGGGAACTTCAGGGGCCGGTTTCCCGTGCCCCCTACCTCTTCTCTTTAAGGCAGGTACCCAGGCCACTCCCTCAGGCTTAAGGTCCTCTTGAACACCCTTACTGGCTGCCATGGACCGGGTGGTCACACACGTCCATGGTGGCAGACCCAACATCTCCAAATGAGCCTTTCTCTCTACCTCAGCCCAGGGCGAGCTTTCTAAGTCGTTTCCCAACAGACAGTTAACAGGCATGGCTGGCCTCACAGCTACTTGAAGGGTACCTGAGACCCCCCCCCCACTCAAAGCAAACTGGGCCACCTCACAGTGGCTCACTGAGTGGCTCACTGAGTTTTCTTCAGCAACTACAGGGCAGCACGCATGGGGCATTACTTGCTTCTTAGACACCAGTCGACAACTGACAGCTGTCACACTGGCTCCGGTGTCTCTCAGAGCTTCCACCCCTTGCCAGTGATGGTCACCCACTGCCTGTATTTCTTGGTGTTATCAGTCAGCTGGGTCTTGGGGACCACCTCACAGTCTCCTAAAGAGACAAGGGACATATCTGCTGTACCCCACCCACCTTGGACACCCATCTCCTCCCCCAGGGCTACACTAGCCATCTGCCGGGGTGGTGCACCAGTGGGTGCATTGGGACATTTAGCATCATAAGAACAATGGCCCACTAGACCACAGTTAAAACAGGTCTTGGGCCTCCTGTTGGGTCCCCGCCTTCTTCTCAGGGGGAGGCTGGGAACCCTTCCCTTGGTTCCCTTGGGGATTACTTTGGGGCACTCCTGGAACTCCCTCTGTTTACCCCTATCCCCCCACTCTTCTGCTGCGGACCCTGCCCACCTTTGGTGAAGTCTCCCACATGACCCTTCTGGACCCGGGTGCTACCCCAGTGGTCTGCCTCCTCAGTAAGCTTCCTAGGGTGAGCCAGCTTACTATCAAGCAGGTGCTTGCGTAGCTCTGGTAAACAATTATTGGACAAGTGCTTCCATGCAAACAAATCATAGAGCGTCTCAAAATTATCCACTTTGCTATCCTTCACCCAACCATCCAATGCTCTGCAAAAGAAAGACCCAGGTGGTAGACTCCATTTTCCTGCAATACCTAAACCTTTTTCTGTACTCTCTGGGGTCAAACCATATCTGGACTTTAGGGCTCCCTTACTGTGGGCATAGGACACCTGCTCTTCTGATGGCAAATCTAACAGTATGTCCTGCCCATTACTAACAAAGCAGCCCTACAACCCCGCTCCCCAATCCTTCTCAGGGACCCGGTGGGCCAACATTGCAGCTTCATAAGCCCTAAACCATTGACCAATATCCTCATATTTGTGGAAATCTTTAACTACTTATTTGGGGATGTTGGCCCTTGCTTCTAGAGGCACGGGTGGTGCTCTGCCACCAGAGGGAGGAACCTCTAAACTTTTGGCCTTGAGTTCCAATTTCCTCATTACTCTCTCATATTCAAATTGCATTCTCTTTTCCTCTAAGGCTAACTTCTTCATTTCTAATTCCATTCCAATTTCTATTTTCGTGCTCTCTATGTCCCTCGGACCATCTATTTTGAGCTTGGCTAGCTCCAACGTATGCACTATTTCCCTCTCCCTGTCCTCCAGCTCTCCTGAGGACAGGCCCTTGGTAGAAACACTGCTGCCTGCCCTGGAAGGTATTTTCTTGATGGTTAGGCTTAATGGCCCCTCAAGCTGCCCATCTAAATTCTCTGCCTCCTTCACCGGATTTTCAGGATGCTTATTGGCAATCCCAGATTCCACCCAAGCGCTTTTTGGTATTCCTCCTTCCTGGAGAAGCCTTTCAAAGAGATTTTAAATTTCCTGCACAGAGCTTTGAGATTTTTCACATTGTAGGTAACAATCCTCTCTTCTTACAATTCAATATCAACAGAAGCAATGGAAGTTGGCCTACTCATGGTAGAAAAGACTGGCAGTTCTCAAGATTCAAAAATAGAAAAACAGTCTCAAGGAAAAAAAAAATCTACGAAAATGTATGTGGTCGCGTTATGGTCTGCACTCACTAGTAGTGTACACCAATCACTGATTATGAATCAAAAATGCAGGTCCAAATCTCCACCGCTGACCACTAATGTTAGAATTGTGGGTCTGTAGTTGGCAGAGGTAGGTACCTTTGACCAAATAGGAATCCTTGCTTCTATTCAGGGTAAGGGGGTACTCTCCTAAAATAAGCCCTGCTCAAGCCCCTGGTAGCTTGGCACCAGCAGACAGGCTTATCTCAGAGGCAGTGTGTAAAGCATTTGTGAACACATACAGTAATACAGTGAAAACACTGCAAATGGACACCACACCAGTTTAGAAAAATAAGTCCTCTTTACTAGCCTCAACACAAGACCAAACAACAAAAATCCACAATACTGTAATACAAATAACTCTTTACCCCTTGCCATTGATGGCCACCCACTGTCTGTATTTCTTGGTGTTATCAGTCAGCTGGGTCTTGGGGACCACCTCACAGTCTCCTAAAGAGGCAAGGACATCTCTGCTGTACCCCACCCACCTTGGACACCCATCTCCTCCCCCAGGGCTACACTAGCCATCTGCCGGGGTGGTGCACCAGTGGGTGCATTGGGACATTTAGCATCATAAGAACAATGGCCCACTAGACCACAGTTAAAACAGGTCTTGGGCCTCCTGTTGGGTCCCCGCCTTCTTCTCAGGGGGAGGCTGGGAACCCTTCCCTTGGTTCCCTTGGGGATTACTTTGGGGCCCTCCTGGAACTTTCTCTGTTTACCCCTATCCCCCCACTCTTCTGCTGCGGACCCTGCCCACCTTTGGTGAAGTCTCCCACATGACCCTTCTGGACCCGGGTGCTACCCCAGTGGTCTGCCTCCTCAGTAAGCTTCCTAGGGTGAGCCAGCTTACTATCAAGCAGGTGCCTGCGTAGCTCTGGTAAATAATTATTGGACAAGTGCTTCCATGCAAACAAATCATAGAGCGTCTCAAAATTATCCACTTTGCTATCCTTCACCCAACCATCCAATGCTCTGCAAAATAAAGACACATATTCCACCCAGGTGGTAGACTCCAGTTTCCTGCAATACCTAAACCTTTGTCTGTACTCTCTGGGGTCAAACCATATCTGGACGTTAGGGCTCCCTTACTGTGGGCATAGGACACCTGCTCCTCTGATGGCAAATCTAACAGTGTGTCCTGCCCATTACTAACAAAGCAGCCCTACAACCCCGCTCCCCAATCCTTCTCAGGGACCCGGTGGGCCAACATTGCAGCTTCATAAGCCCTAAACCATTGACCAATATCCTCATATTTGTGGAAATCTTTAACTATTTATTTGGGGATGTAGGCCCTTGCTTCTACAGGCACAGGTGGTGCTCTGCCACCAGAGGGAGGAACCTCTAAACTTTTGGCCTTGAGTTCCAATTTCCTCAATACTCTCTCATGTTCCAATTGCATTCTCTTTTCCTCTAAGGCTAACTTCTTCATTTCTAATTCCATTCCAATTTCTATTTTCGTGCTCTCTATGTCCCTCGGACCATCTATTTTGAGCTTGGCTAGCTCCAACGTATGCACTCTTTCCCTCTCCCTGTCCTCCAGCTCTCCTGAGGACAGGCCCTTGGTAGAAACACTGCTGCCTGCCCTGGAAGGTACTTTCTCGATGGTTAGGCTTAATGGCCCCTCAAGCTGCCCATCTAAATTCTCTGCCTCCTTCACCGGATTTTCAGGATGCTTATTGGCAATCCTAGATTCCACCCAAGCGCTTTTTGGTATTCCTCCTTCCTGGAGAAGCCTTTCAAAGAGATTTTAAATTTCCTGCACAGAGCTTTGAGATTTTGCACATTGTAGGTAACAATCCTCTCTTCTTGCAATTCAATATTAACGGAAGCAATGGAAGTTGGCCTACTCATGGTAGAAAAGACTGGCAGTTCTCAAGATTCAAAAATAGAAAAGAAGTCTCAAGGAAAAAAAATCTACGAAAATGTATGTGGTCGCGTTATGGTCTGCTCTCACTAGTAGTGTACACCAATCACTGTATATGAATCAAAAATGGAGGTCCAAATCTCCACCGCTGACCACTAATGTTAGAATTGTGGGTCTGTAGTTGACAGAGGTAGGTACCTTTGACCAAATAGGGACCCTTGCTTCTATTCAGGGTAAGGGGGTACACTCCTAAAATAAGCCCTGCTCAAGCCCCTGGTAGCTTGGCACAAGCAGACAGGCTTATCCCAGAGGCAGTGTGTAAAGCATTTGTGAACACATACAGTAATACAGTGAAAACACTGCAAATGGACACCACACCAGTTTAGAAAAATACGTCATCTTTACTAGCCTCAACACAAGACTAAACAAAAAAAATCCACAATACTGTAATACAAATAACTCTTTAAAATGGTAGAAATAGATTAGTTCACTTTAGATTGTAAATGCAACACTTTACTCTCACAGTACCGTGGATGTGTCACGCAAAACAAACAAAAGGGTCGCAGGGAAGGTGATGCGTCGGTTCCTTACACTCAGGCGAGTTGATGCATCAGTTCCTTACTGCTGCCTAGGAGAGTTGATGCTCACTTCCTTACAGTGTAGGGAGGTGATGCGTCGGTTTCTTACTGCGATCTGTTGCGATGACGTTTCGGTGCGATGCGACAAAATGGCGTCTTGGTTTCAGTATGACAAGGAGATGTGATGCGTGCACGCCCGACAGTCGTGTAGCGACTCGATGATCTTCTGAGCCGCGACAGGCCCTGTGACACGCTTCTCCGGTGATGCGACGCCACCTCTGCGGCGGCGACACGCTTCTTTGGTGATAGGACACACTTCGGCGATGCGATGGAGACAGTAACAGCGGCGGCTCGCTTCTTCGGAGATGTGACACCAACTGCTGCGGCGGCGACACGTTTCTCGTCGTTGAGTCGCGCTTCCTGTGACACACAGTCAGTCAGAAAACCCAGCACAAGAGCAGGCATTTCAAGTTCTCAGCAAGGGAATTCAGATGGGAGCTGGGGGTGAAGTCTTGTATCTCTGAGATTTCAAGCAGGAGGCAAGCACAGTTCAAGCTGTGGAGACTCTTCTTCAAGATGATGAAAGCACACTCAGTCCTTTTTCTACTCTCTTTGGCAATGAAGCAACCACTGCAGGCCAACCCCCAAACACATAGCAAAGGGGTAGTCTCCTCCTTCAGCTTTTCTGGCTCTTCTCCTCAGCAAAGGGGTTGTCTTTGATTCCCAGAAGTGATCTAAAGTTCTGGGGTCTGGGTCCCCCTTTTTATACACCAAAATCCTTTGTGTCTTAGGCAGAGAGTGTCTGGCAGGCACAACCCTATTCAGGCCCAGGTGCTACTCCTACCACCACGCTACATGCAGATGAGTCTATTCAGCCCTGTGCTGACTTACTCTGTCTCCTGGAGCCACTCCAGCCCCTGTCAATCACAAACCAGACAAGGATTATACAACCTAGCAGAGGCAGGCTTGGATGGTTAGGCAAGAAAATACCTACTTTCTAAAAGTGTATTTTCAAACACAGAATGTTAAAAGCAACTTCACTAAAGTATGCGTTTTGGGCCAAAACTGGCCATAGCTAACATTAGCAGCACCCCCCATCCCCACCAAGGGGGGGTGGCTGAGCAGTTTACCAGGGCTGGTTTCTGTCCCCAGTCCGGCCCTGCCCCAAACACACAGCACAGGGGTAGTCTCCTCCTTCAGTTTCTCCGGTTCTTCTCCTCAGCAAAGGGGTCGTCTTGATTCCCAGAAATGATCTAAAGATCTGGGGTCTGGGGCCCCCTTTTTAATACACCAAAATCGTTTGTCTCTTGAGGCAGAGAGTGTCTATACCTAGTCCAAACCAATTCTGCTCAGTCCCCGAGCAGTTTGTTTACAAGACTCCTTCTCTTCTTTGTCAGACACACCACAGGAGGTGGAGCCAGCATTGTGGAAGGCAGGCACAACCCTATTCAGGCCCAGGTGCTCCACCACTCACATGCAGATTCGTCTATTCAGCCCTGTGATCATTCAGACCTGTTCTGACTCACCCTGTCTCCAGGAGCCACCCTAGCCCCTGTCACTCACAAACCAGACAAGGAATAATCAACCTAGCAGAGGCAGGATTACATGGTTAGGCAAGAAAATACCTACTTTCTAAAAGTGGTATTTTCAAACACAGAATGTTAAAACCAACTTCACTAAAAGATGTATTTCATCATTCTGAGTTCAGGCATACCAAACTCTAATTTCTACCTAGTTCCCTGAGTCAGTTAGGATTATAAGATGTTATAATCAAACTGCCCATTTAGCCTTGCAATAGTGTAAAACGAAATTGGCTATAATTCACAATCAGGACATGCCACACACATCAGGGCAGGTCCTACCTCTTACATACAATGCACCCTGCCCTTGGGCCTACCTTAGGGGTGACTAATATGTAGAAAAGGGAAGGTTTGGAGCCTGGCAAGTGGGTGCACTTTCCGGGTCAACATGACTGTACCAGACTGCACACAGGCTCTGCAATGGCAAGCCTGAGACACACTTTACAAGCTGCTCCGGTGGGTGGCACAATCAGTGCTGCAAGCCCACCAGCAGCATTTGATTTACAAGCCCTGGGCACACGCAGTGCACTGTACTAGGGTCTGACAAGTAAACCAAATAAGCCGATCATTGAGTCACTAATCCATACATCAATTTACCATAGGGAGCACTTGCACTGTGGCACTGAATAGCAGTGGCACAGTGCCCAAAGCATCTCAAACCAGCAAAAACATCAGCGGCAACAGCAGAATATGGAAGAGAGGCCCATGTCAATGCGGCCAGGTCTAACACTCCAGCTTGGGACTGCGGTCGGTAAACACTGCATGTCTATTTGGCCTTTACATCCACTCCGTTTGGGATATGGTAGTGCAGGTGCTGCCCCAAGGCCAAGAGGAGGCCTCGGCCGTACTCCATTCCATGCAGTTGCTGAGGGGAGAGACGCAGCCAAGTTTAACATTCGCTGTGGATTGGACACCGCCGACTTGCTACGTAGGACAATTTCTACATCGGTAGCCCTTCGACGCTACGCCTGGCCGAGGTTGATGGTTTTTCAGGGGATGTCCAAGCTACCCTTATGGGCATGTCTTTTGAAGGCTATCGACTGTTCAACAACAAGGCAAACAACATGCTAGAGCGCTTTAAAGACTCTCTGGCTATGGCCAAGTCCTTGGGCTTCTCCACCACCCGCCCTGTACAGTCTGCCTTTCGCCCCTTTTGTGGCTACGGAAGGTGTGCCCTGCCACGTTCCACCCAGCGCCACAGGCCAGCGCAAGCTGTTCAGCCCCTGTGCGCCGGGGACATGGCAACCACTGCCATGGATCTGGGGGCCAACCCGTGGGCCAGTCCGCCACAGCCCCCACTGCAGCAGCCTCCAAACCCTCCTAGTCCGACCTTTCAGGGCCACCGATCGCCAGTGGGCGGCAGGATTCGCCATCACCTCCCCCTCTGGCGCACCATCACGTTGGACAGGTGGGTTTTGCAGCTATGCCATAGGGGCTACTCCCTCTTCTTCGAGACTACCCATCCAGCCATGACACCTCAGTACCATCGCAGGTCAGAGGATCATCTGGCCCTGCTCCAACAGGAAGTTACGGCTCTCTTGGCCAAGGGAGCCATTGAGCGAGTTCCTGCCTCATAAGTAGGTCGTGGTTGCTATTCCCACTACTTTCTGGTGCCCAAGAAGGACAAAGGCCTGCGTCATATCTTGGATCTCAGGAACATCAACCAATTCCTCCAGAAGGAGAAGTTAAAAAAGGTGACACAAGCTCAGGTCTTTTCTGCTCTCGACCCTAGAGACTGGATGATAGCGTTGGACTTGCAGGATGCTTTCTTTCACATCCCCGTCCTGCCGGCCCACCAGTGCTACTTGCGGTTCACAGTAGGCCACAAGCACTTTCAGTTTGCCATGCTCCCCTTCAGCCTTACCAGCACCCTTTGGGTGTTCACGGAAGTGATGGCGGTGGTTGCAAATAATCAGTGTACATCAGGGGTTCCAGTCTTCCCCTAACTCGACGACTTGCTGTTGAAGGCGGGCTCGTCCCCAGGCTGTCATCTCCCACCTCCAGACTACTGCCGACCTCCTGCATTCGATGGAGTTTTCTGTCAACGCAAAAGTCACACCTGACTCCCTCTCAGACGCTCCTCTTCCTCGGAGCAGTTCTGGACACAACGCAGTTTCGGGTCTATCCTCCCGGGCAGCGAGTCCGGAATATTCGGCTATGGTTCCAATCGTTCAGACTCTGTCCCATGTTTTGGTCAGTGTACTCTGCGGCCGCTAGGTCTGATGGCATCCTGCATCCTGCGGGCTCTGCAGTGGGACCTGAAGTTCCAGTGGGCACAGCATCAGGGGAACCTGTCCAATTGCTACCAGATCTCGGAGGGCACTGCAGCCAATTGCAGTGGTGGCTACCGAACCGGGATTGCATAAACGGCAAGATCCCTCTCCCTTCCTTAACCAGAGTTCACAGTGGTGACAGATGCATCCCTTCTGGGGTGAGGCAGCCACATGGGAGAGGCAGAGATCAGAGGTCTCTGGTTTCAGGCAGAGTCCGGGCTCCACATCAATCTTCTGGAGCTACGGGCGATCCGTCTTGCACGCTTTTTGTCGTGAGTGGAGTTGCAGGCTTCTATACGACTTTCCACCTATACTACTTCTGCCCAGAGTGCTGAAGAAGATCAAGCGCGACCGGGCCCAAGCATTCTGGTGGCACCGGATTGGGCACGAAGAGTCTGTTATCCCAAACTGCTACACATGCCCATCGATCCTCGGATCATATGGTCTCTCTGGGAGGATATTCTGTCGCAGCAGCAGGGGACGTTCCTCCACCCGAACGTGTCCAGTCTCCACCTCTTGCGTGGAGATTGAGTGGCAGCAGTTGACGGCTTTTGACCTGCCTTCTGAAGTCTGTGATGTTATCTTTGCAGCCAGGTTTCCCTCCACTAAGATGGGATATGCCTGCAGATGGAACAAATTTGTGGCATCATGTGCAGCAAAGGCTGTGGATCTCCTTTCCGCCCCTCTTTCTGAGATTCTCTTGTTCCTTCTTTCTTTGGCCCAGGGGGGATCTGCCCTGGGCACTATTAAGATCTACCTCTCTGCCATTTCAGCCTTTCTTAGGCTTCCTGATCAGCCTAGTCTTTTCAAGTCCCCTGTTGTAAATTGCTTTCTTAAGGGCATTACTCATCCTTTTCCTCCTGTTCCCTTCGTAATGCCTCAGTGGGACTTGAACTTGGTTCTTGCTTACCTTATGTGCGCAGGGGCATAACAAACAGCCCCCGCAGTGCTGGGGGGCCCCACTCTTCAGTAAATAAACGTGGCCCCCTTAGCTCTTCGAGTGCTGTGAGAGAGAGGCTTTGCTCGAAAGCAAGCCCCACATGTCTCTAAAGCAGCCTAAAGCAGCCTGCACGTGCTGACCCATGACTAAAGAGAAACAAAGTAACAAGTTACATTGTTTCTCATCAGTCAGAGCTAGAGCCAGGTCCGGAACAAGGATGGGGGTGGGGGCCTCTCGAAGACAGCATTCACCACAGGGCACAGCCTCTGAGAAGGGAGGAGGCAGCACAGAGCCAGTAGGAGAAAGATTGCAGCTCCCTCCAGGAACAGGATCTGCTGGGAAGCATTGCAAGATAAACAAGCATTTGCAATATATGGTTTTGCAATCTATGCATTTGCATATATGCAAGTGATATATGGTTTCGAGTGGAATAGTTAGTTGTGGAATTTTGTTGTGTAGATTGTATCTGTGTAGTGAAATAATGTGAGATAGGGGCCGATTCCGATCCTGGAGAAACGCTGTACAAATCGTGGTATGGAGCGTTTTCCCCATACAACTCGTACTTGTAAGGAGGCCCCTACAACCTAGCAAGTACGATCCGTACAAATAGTCGCACTCCATACAAATTGTAAAAAAGACCATACAACTCGTGTATACAAGCGATTCCGATTCGGATTGCTCTGTATGTGACGTTCCCATGTATTCCCGGCAGCAGTTTACAACCCGGCAAGTACGATTCATACAAACGGCACTCCGTACAGCTCTTTTTTTACAAGAGCCAAAAAGTGCCGAAAAAACCTTGTACGTCCCGAAAACAGTACGAGACAGACCCCCCCCATGTACGCATCGTACACCCCATGAATACAGGGGTACGGTGAGTATGTACGGTGCGTACGGATGACACGGAAAGTGGGGTACGGTGCGTACATACGCGATGAAGGGGTACTGGTCGTGTACGCACCGTACAAACACCGTACCCCAAAATCGCGTATGTACGCACCGTACCCCAAAATCCCCTGTGTACGCACCGTACCCCAAAATCGCTTATGTACGCACCGTACCCCAAAATCCCCTGTATACGCACCGTACCCCAAAATCCCCTGTGTACGCACTGTACCCCAAAATCACGTGTGTACGCACCGTACCCCAAAATCGTCTGTGTACACACCGTACCCCAAAATCGCCTGTGTACGCACTGTACCCCAAATTCGCGTATGTACGGTGCGTACATGAGCGATGTTGGGGTACGCACCATAAACACGCCTCGCACGTGGGGGACCTCTGTACGCCTCATACCCCTATACGACCCGTACCCCGGTATGAGTCATACCCCCAGAACGAGTCATACCAGGGTACGAGGTGTATAGGGGTTCGCTTCGTTGCCCGGTACGAGTCATTCCTCGTATACAGGCCATTTTCCATACAAATCGTATGCTGACAACCCGGTACGAATCGTACTTGATGGGTTGGACAGCCTTTTTACAAATTGTATGGTCTTTTTTACGTGTCGTACAGCTTTATCCTGATCCAATTTGTAAGGATCGGGCCGATCTGCATGTATTTTTCCCATACGAATCGTACTACACAGGTTGGAAGGGACTTTTACAATTTGTATGGAAAAAAATACAAATCCTATTTGTATGGAAAATAAAAATCCAGGATCAGAATCGGCCCCATAGTGTACAGTGTAATTATGTGGATAGTAATTGTGTGGTATTGAGTGTACTGGAATTATGTGGAGTAGGATTGTGTGTCATGGAGTGGGATTGTGTGTCTTGAAGAGAGATTATCTGGAATGGTTTTTTGTGTTGCGCCGGGACACTCTGCCCAAGTAGCTGATCGCTTTATAAAACTCCCTGTAAAATAACATAACATAACATGTATTGGAGTTTATTTATGTGTTGTGCTGTTAAATATTGTAGCATGGTGTGGAATTTTGTGGTGTAGATTATACGTATGTGGTGTGTTGTGCAATTGTGTTGTTGTTTGAATTACCTAGTTTTTTGTTGAATTATGTGGTGTGGAATGGAAATGTGTAGAGTTGAATTTGCGTGACGTGAAAGTGTGCACTGTTGAGTGAAAATTATGTTGAGTGGTATTACAAGGCATGGGGTGAAGCTTAGTTATGTGGAATGTTGCTACGTGGCATAGACTGGATTTATGTGGAGTGTATTTATGCAATATGGAGTAGAGCATAATTATGTGGAGGTAAATTATGTGGTGCTGAGTGGTATTATGAGGAGTGTAATTATGTTGTGTGATGAACTGTGGAGTTGTGTGACGTGTGGAATTATGTGGAATGGTGTGGTGTATAATTGTGCGGAGTGGAATTATTGAGCATGTTGCAGAGTTGTATTTTGTGGAGGGTAGTTATGTTGTGTGAAGTATAATTAAACAAGTTGAAGTGAAATTATGTGTAGTTGAATTGTGTTGTTTGGAGTGTAATTATGTGTTTTGGAGTGGTATTAAGTTGTGTGGAATGTTATTATGTGATGTGGAATTAAGTGGTATGGAGTGAAGTCCCAATATGTGTTTTTTAATTTTTAGGATTGTAATTATGTGGTATGGAATGTTGTAAGGTTAAATTATTTATAGTAGAATTGTGTGGCATGGTATGAGATGTTCAAATGTGATGTGTGTGGTAGACTTAGCATTGCTGCCAAGGTTTCAGATTGAGATGTGTGATATTTTCATAATTTCAGTGTTAGTATGAGTGACATTTCAACGACTATGAGTGACACTTTCTCGTGAGCAAAATCAAGCAATGAAGAGGAGGGAAACATATAAATATAAGACATTACGCCCATTTGAGCAACTAGAAACTCTAAGAAAGTCACTGAACTAAAGTGCGCTAACAGCAGGCTACTGAAAACTGAGCAGAGTCAGAATGCGTGAATGTCACCCATTATTACAGTTAAATTATGAAAACGTCACACTCACCAATCTGAAACCTTGGCATCTGTGAGCGAATCAGTGTGAAAATGTGCTTTAAATGAGGTGTATTCCTCTGCACCCTCATGGTGACCATCCTTCTGGGTGTCTTTGCAAACATGCAAGCACCAAGCAGTTTTTCATCAGCTGCATGTTAATGTAACTCTACAAAATAAATACATAGGATGTTTTCTGCAGAAATCAGAAGTTTGCCTGCGCCAGGTTACTCTTAATCCAGCACTTTAAAAGTGCCACTTCATTCAAGGTCCGATCAGGTCTCCCATAATGTCTGGTTACTCTGTGTAGAAATGCTGCAAAGTTGTTTTTAAATGCTAATCTGTGATCAGATTAAACCTTCCAAAAAGAGCTGCTTTCATCTATGAGTACTCAGTCCATTTCTGGGATGCTAAAATCACAGTAAGACCCAGTGAACTACCCTCTAGTGCCTCCTCAGTGATCTTCTGTCTGAGGTAGGGTGCAACGGGGATCTAACATGTTTTAGGATTATGTGGTCTGGACTGCCCTGGTCTGAGGTGTTTTGTACATTTAGCCAGGAGTGTGAGGAGGGGAGATCCAAAGCTGAAGCAGTATGTGCAGTGGTGTCTCTGGTGCTCCCAGACTAGAGTTAGGCCACAGCTCCCTGTGCCACGGTAGACACCTAGACCCTCGGCGCAATCAGTTTGTCTGCAGAGCAAGGTTTGTAGGTGCATTAATACAACACCTGCTGGACGAACGGGTACCTGAGGCATCTTCTGTGTGTGTAAATTGGGCCTCACAGGCCTGTGACTAACAGGCAGAGTCCCGAGCTTGAGAGGATGGTTGAGGCAATGTTGTAGACTGTTAGAGCATGCCTCTCGATAGACTCTAGTCAAAAGAGGAGCATTGAGGACTGCAAGAGGGCCAACAGGCATTAGATGGCTGCGATGTGACTGACCACAGTAACAGGTGGAACTACGAGAGAGGCGCTAACACTCGGAGGAGCAATAATTCATGGCAGGGGAGGGGAGGTAATGTCTATGCACTCCGAGAGAGTATTTAGCAATTTCTCAATATAACACCCCTAATCGGTGCAGCTATATATCTATCTTGCAACTGAAGAAATCAAAGCTCTGACACAGGTAAGAATTACCAATGCACCTAGATCACAGGCGTTATAGGACCTACACAATTAACGTTTTTGTTTTTCATTCCGGTATGTCTACTGCTGAAAGTAGCTGTTACCGCCATGTGAAAGTTTAGAAGAAACAAGTAGGAATCAGACTGGAAACAGACTCCTGCATCTTATTACTTTAATACTTACTCATCCTTATTTCCGTTCCTCCAACACTAAAACAGAAATTAAATTGGGCACTTCAGCTCTGTGGTGTCCTCGTGTTGGAATCTTAGATCCCCCCTGGCTCCTCCATGCAGAGCAGACGTTTTTGCACATCGCTCCCCGCAGGGAGGCGGGGTTATTCTGGGTCACATCACCCACTCCAGAGCTCCGTTGCCCTACTCAAGCTCCTAGCTCCCGTCAGGAAAAAGTCCTTGCATATGTCGCACTTGAAACGGCTGACATTGTAGGGCTGCTGGTGCATGGCGGAGGCCTTCAACAAATCCTTGCGAGACCTAACTTTAAGAGCATACTACGAAAATACGGCAAAATGTTTTGGGCATAGAAAAGGGACATTTATTACAGGACTACCACACAGGCAGCTGTACTGCATAATACAATTTACTGCATTGCGTTTAGGAGACAGGGGAATTGTAGGAAAGTGGTTTTCTGTTGCAGTAACCCCCCCACTTTTTGCCAGACTATTGATACACTTTTACTTGGTGTGCCCTGGGTCCCTGCCAATCACTGTGACCAGAGAAGGACTCTAAGGGTTGCAGCACTTATTGTGCCACCCTTAGAGGCCCTGTACCACTACACTCATACACTCCCTTTGCCGGCTGCAGGTTATGGCGCAGAACAAAGTGAAGAGTCAACATGGCACACATCCCTGTGTGCCATGCCTACAACCCACTGCCCTGGCATAGATCAGTCACCCCTCTAGTTGGGTACACTATACCAGTGGTGAGGGCACAGGTGCATGAGCCCTGTACCACTACAGTGTCTAAGTCCATTCTTAGACATTGTGAGTGCAGTGGTGCCATTAAGAGTATATGGTGCTGGGAGTTTGTCATTTCAAACTCCACAGCACCATAATGGCTACACTGAAAACTGAGTAGTTTGGTATCAAACTTTACAGCACATTAAACCCACACTGAAGCCAGTGTGGGATTTAATGAAAAATGCACAGAGAGGGCATCTCAGAGATGCCCCCTGAAAACGACCCCACCTCTAGTGACCTGACTGAGTGGCTGCCTAGGCTGCCATCACCAGACATTTTTCTGGGATCCTGAAACAATGCACATCCTAGGACGAGGTGCCAAGCCTCCTCCCCCAGGGTGGGCAGGGTTCATGATGGGGAAGCTTCAAAGGCCTGCCGCCTTTGTGAGCTTCCCCTGATCATTCGCAGCTTTCAGCAACTGGTCCCCACTGGTTCTGCCCCCCACTTTGGGCAGGACATCCGGCGGGAAAAACAAGTGAGGAAGAGAGGTGTGTCCACCTCTGCCAATGTCACCCCTAAGGTGGAGAGACGAGGTGAAGCACAACTCTGAGTCCCCGCCATCTTGAGGATGGGGGGACCCAACCAACCAGGGACAGGATTGTTCCCCCTCCTACATGAGGGTGGCACTATAGGGGGTGTACCCACCCCAGGGAAGGGATCCATTGAACCCTGCCTTCTACCTACCTGAAACGACAAGAAGAAAAGAAGAAGGACCGAACAGCTATGCAGACAGCTAACAAGAGGAAGACGCCCACTGACTTAGCCCCAGCCCTACAGGCCTGTCTCCCCTCGAACTTGCTCCTGCGAAATACTGCTGTGTCCAGCAGCCAGCAACCTCAAAAACCCCAGAGGACCTGCCTGACTTCACTCCCAAAGACTGCTTCTCCCGTGAACACCCCAGCGATTCTGAACTGAGATCCTGTGACCCCTGACCTGCCTCAAGCCTCTAGCTGATGCCTGCAGTGTAAATCCAGAAGGCCCCCCTAACCGCGACCAGGAGCTGGTAAGAAGATCCGACCCCAAAAGGCACCCCTTCACCCGACTCCCACGGCTTTGTGTGCCCAAACTGAGGGTACCTAACCAACCCTTAACTTCCCAACTTACCTCTCGAAGTGGTGGTCGCAGCCAGAAGTCCTTCGTCTCCCTGCTTGCAGTGCTTTTGCAAACCGGAGGTTCCACATTGAAAACAACAGGGCTCCCGATGTCGAAACAGCACTCTGCACCCAGCTGCCTCAGTGACGCTGAGGGTGCACCATTTGTGCTACTTTGTTTCCCCATTTGCACTCACCTAACCCCTAGGGGCTTTGCTCCCACAACCCAGGGGAGCAGTGGGCGGCAGGCACGGGTTCGCACTGACATCCGAGGGGTGGTTTTAAAGGCGGGCGGAAAAGCATAACTGCAAGTTATGTAGGGGTGAGAGTAGAGTTAATGAATGCATTAGTAGCAGGCATGAAGGCAGTGGTCTGTTTGGAGGCGGTTAACTGAGCGGGCTTCGCTTGACGGTGGGTCATCAAGTAGGAGGATGTGTTTGGTGGGCCGGCTGGAGGCAGTGTTATGTAACTTTGCTGGAAGACGCAGCAGCACTATTTACTCATATATGTAGCTCGCCCAATGAAAGTGCAGAGGTGACCAATGGAGGAACCAGAATCCTTTTTTTATGGCTGGGTGAGCCCCTGCAGTATGGTGGGTTGCTGGCCTGAGAGCTCTTGACTGTCCCAGAGAATGGGGGCCCCTCCATGTACTTTGCAAGGGGGCCCACTTAAGTTTTGTTCCACCACTGTATGTGCGCTCCTTTTGAGCCGTTCAATCAGAACTGTAACTGCCCTATCAAACTTCTTACTTTAAAGACTGCCTTTCTGGTTGCCATCACTTCTGCTCGCAGGGTGAGTGAGCTCCAAGCTCTTTCTTCAAAACCTCCTTTTCTGGCTGTTCATCGGGACAAGGTTGTCCTTTGAACTCGTCCATCCTTTCTTCCCAAGGTGGTTACTTCTTTCCACATGCGCCAAACCATCACTTTGTCCACCTTCTTTACACCTTCGCATCCGGAAGATAGGCTCCACCGTCTGGATCCAAAACATGCGCTTTCTGCTTACTTGGATCCCACAAAACAATTCCTTGTGGATGACCAACTCTTTGTTTACAATGGGGGCGCTAAAAAAGGTTGGGCCACACAAAAGCGGACCATCTCTAGATGGGTTGTTTTGTGTATCAAAGCTTGCTATTCCATGGCATAGAAGGAGCCTCCGGTGGGGCTACGCGCCCTTTCCACCAGGGCGACGGCAGCTACCACCGCTTTGGGATGGGGAGTAACCCTTAACGACTTCTGTCAGGCACCGACATGGGCATCTCTGCACACGTTCACAAAACACTACAACCTGGACAGGCAAGTCCGGCGAGACGGCTTCTTTGACCGTTCTGTTCTCCAGTACTTTCTGGTGTGAACTTGGTTCGCAGACCCACCTCCGGGGTTGGTATTGTTGGGGTATCTATTCTAAGGTAAGGAATCTATAACTAATTGTCTCTTTCAGATGAACAAGTTACTTACCTTCGGTAATAATATATCTGTAAGAGACATGTATTAGTTATGGATTCCTTACCGCCCCACCCATCCTTCCTGTTCTGCGAACTGACTTCTAGGGGTAAGGATTTCCTTTCAGGGCGCTAGTTTTTGTGCACCAGTGGTCAGCGTCTTGCTTGGTTCTGCACCAATGACGAACGCACAGCCAACCTACGCCACCTTTCGACATGCAGGGGTACTGCTGGTGAAAAAATTCTCCGGATCCAGTCTGACGTCTGGGGTAATTCTAAGGTAAGGAATCTATAACTAATCTATGTTTCTTACAGTTATATTTTTACGGAAGGTAAGCACCTTGTTCATTTGGTCTCTCTTTCAAGTTGGGCCCCCAGTATGTTGTGCAGTTTTCCCAGTATCTGAGTCCAGTATGTTTTTGTTTTACTGCAGTCCTACAATGTATTTATGAATGAATGTGCCTCGTTCGTACTGAAACTTTAAGCAATTTGGGGATTCTGCTCTTCTCATAGTGTGTAGTTGGGCTCTGTCAAAGTAAACCCTGTGCAGGATCTTATATTGTATGAGACGTAACCTCTGCTTTATCGCCACTTCATGTGGATGCATGAGGGTTGCCTCCCAGTCAATGTCTTCCATCAGTCCTGTGGTCAGTTCCCATTTAGCTCTCAGTGGCCCCAGTTTGTCAGGCATATTGTTAAGTAGAGTTTTGTACATCCATAAGATGGCCTTGTTTTGAATTTTTTCTTGCAAGAGTCTGCCCTCTAGGGGGTAAAACTCAGAAAGTTTGATTACATCCAACCCTTCCACCTTCCAGGCATGTTTCAGCCTTAGATAGACATATCTTTGAGTATTTTGTAATTGGTAAGTGTCCTGGAGTGGGTCAAAGGGCGCGAGGGTACCCTTCTCTAGTACGCCTCCCAATTTAGAGATCCCAATCATATCCCATTGTTTAAAGTCCGTAGGTTTCCTGATTTCTTATAATCATCAACCCTTACCATAGGGGGGTTTCTCTCATGGGCCTAGTATCCCATTTCAGCTATTTCTCAGCCCCTCTCCATGCTTCAATCACCCTTTGAGTGGCCAACAGGAGTCGGTTGACATCTTTGCCCGCATACAAATAGTGCAGCTGTGTCTGTTGCGGGAACTGGAGCCGCTTAAGTGCATTTGTGGGGTGGTCTCTTGCTGTGTGACTCCATTAATTAATTACAACCAAGTGAGCCGCTCTATAGTATGCTCTTATGTCTGGTAGAGCAACACCCCCTTTATATGGATTGCGTTGAACTGTTTGCAGCTCCATTATTGGGTTTGGCCCATCCCACAGGAGTATCCAAAGCTCGCTATTTAGTGTGGTAAATATACTCTCTGGTATCTTGTTATAAGTGTTCTGTAGTATGTAGAGTAACTTGGGGAGAGTAATCATCTTATACATTGTGACCCTGCCCATAACCGTCAGAGGGAGTCTTCTCCATCTCTTGACCTCTTCTTGGAATTCTATAAGAACTCGCTTAATGTTTTGGGTCAGGCTAGCCGCCTCATCAGTGGTAATATAAAGGCCAAGGAAACGGAACCCTTCTTGGGTTGCCTGTAGGCAAACTTGGGATTTCTTGAATCCCAATGGAGATTCCCACTGAGTATAGGTTGGATCTACTGCAATTAATTCTATAGCCTGCATTCTGACCAAACTCATCAAATTAATTGCAGGATCTTCGGGAGCGTCTTAGCCAGTTCAGTGACATATGCCAGAATATCATTTGCGTATAGGGATATGTGCTCTTCTTCTAGTATTTGGCCGTCATCCATGAAGCTACTCAGCACGGGGTGGGATCTTATTATGCACACAAAAGGCTCCAGGACTAGGGCAAACAATAGAGGGGAAAGGAGACATCCTTGTCTAATACCTCGTTGAACGGGACAGATTACCAAAGTCACTTACTCAGACTTTAGCCGCTGGCTCCGTGTAGATAAATTCCAGCAATTCCATAAAAAAATGTCCAAAACCACATTTCTTTAGGGCTTGTCACATGAATGCCCAGTGGACCATGTCAAACGCCTTTCCGGCGTCGAGGGAAAGGAGCACATGTTTATCCATCCAATTGGCCAAGCGGTGCAGATTCAAGCGAGTGGCTCGTTTGGGCATAAAGCACGATTGATCTCTGTGTTAAGGGGAATGATCACTGCTAATAAGCGTGTTGTCAGTATAGTTGCAAGTATTTTGGTATGCAGATTGAGGAGTGATATTGGCCAGTAGGACCCGCAGTCGTCTGGGGGCTTCCCTGTTTTATGAATTACTATCACCGTGGCTGTTTGTAGGTCAGGTGGGAGTATTACGTCTTCTTTTGCTGCTAGGAACATGTTTAATAGATGTGGGCCTAGGAAATTTGCATTTTGTTTAAAGAATTTCGTGGGTAACCCATTCGGACCCGGAGTTTGCCCTGATTTCTGTCTCCCAGTTGCCTCTGTCACTTCTTCTAGGGTTAGCTCTTTGTCCAACATATCTCTGCTTCCTGCAGTAGGGTGGGAATTCCAATTGGCTCCAGATAACTGTTAATTTGTGTCTCGTTCGCTAGTGGTCTGTATCTTTGGAGCTCCGCATAATAGCGGGCGAAAGCGCATGCTATTTCTTTGCGTGTCATGTGTGTCTGCCCCTGCTCCTGTATAATTACAAAAAGGGGGTGGTGATGGACAGAGTATCTGAGTTAATCAGAACACTCCTACCCAGTCAACAGATCAGGGCTTGATCCATCACCGTTTTTTAGCTCACTGCACCATCCCAGTTCAGAACCTGGCTATATGCAAATTAGTCTGGCCCTGGCCCAGTGCATCATGGGAACAGGGCAGACCAAACTACCAAGCCAATTCTTCACTGGAAAGGAAACAAGCTTCCGGGGACCGGTTTCTGGCATTACAGCCGTCTTCGGCCCGGCTTGCTTGAATCCTGATGGTGCAATGAGCAAGGGACTCATGTCTGAGCATACCCTACCCTGCTCCTGTATAGCTACACCCCATCTCGCCTTCATCCCTTTCTTACTCAACCAGGCGAGGAGTTTCCCTGCTCTGTCGCTAGTTTTTTATAGGCAATATTTTGTGGCCAGTAGGTGGGTTTTAACTTCTTGGGTCACCAGCAATCTAAACTCCTGTCTCATTACCTCTATCTAGCAGAGGATACGGTCATTCGCTTTGGGGTCTCCGATGCTTTCTAAGCCAAGCAGTTTGCACTCCAAACTCTCGATCGCTTGTGTCTCCCTTCTCTTTTTGTGAGCGATAAAGTTTTGCGCCCTGTTTCTTATCACCATCTTAAATGCCTCGGACAGGGTGACTGCCTACACCACTGATCCCTCATGTTCCTTGAATTATAATTCTGTGTCTATGCGAATTTCCTTAGCAACTTCCCTAAGTCCAGGCCCTAAGTCTAAAAGTATTCCTTCCACTTTTTGTAACATTTGCTGTTGTAGTTGTGGGGGACATATACACTGACTACCAGAAAATCTTTGTGGTTCCATATCCCCTGTACCGCCACAAATGTACCGTTGGGGTCTATCCATTTCCTGGCTACCTGAAAGGGGGGTGAACTCTTAATTAATATGGCCACTCCTCTCGACCCTTTGGAACAACCTGCATGCGCCAGTGTAGTGTATTGCCCTCGTCCAAGTAAGAAGCAGTGCATGCCCATCAGATGTGTCTCCTGCAGGAGGACTAAGTCGGATTTGAGTCTTTTTATGTAGATGATATTTACCTGACGGAATATGGTTTACATGATCACTTGACAAGGGTGAGCACGATAATTTTGGGATTTGCCTCTGAGGGCTACAAATTAAATTTTAAAAAAATAACTAAAATATCCCACCTCAATGTCCTATGTTTGGGAAATGAGTTACAAGTGTAGCAAAAAGCCTGGCAGATATTTTAGAAAAGTGTGCGCTTCTCCAACCTCCCAAATCACTGAAAACTTTGAATCCAAATTGGGATTTCCAAATTTTAGCAGAACATACATCTTGGATTATGCAGAAAGAGTAAAACCTTTCTACGACTTAGTAAGACCTGATTTCTCAGTTAGACTTTGGACACAGGAACACACAGATAACCTTTGTTCCCTACAAGCTGATATGATAGTTTCAAAATACTTACAGACATGCGTAAATGTACACAATCTGGTGATCCGTGTTATAGCGGGTCAATCTGGGTACACTTACCTAACCTACAATGAAGGCGAAACAGTAGCTTATAAATCTCATTTGTACACAAACGCTGAAATGCACTTTGCCTCCACAGAGAAAATTCTGACACCAGAACAGACTACTGTAGTAAGAGAAAGAGCACTGGCTCAGGGCAAACAAATAATTGTCGTAACTCCAGTACCAGCCTTCGAGGCTGCTACAAATGCAAGCGTTCCTAATGCTAAAGTTTACATCCAAGATGGATACAATGGGCTAATTCTCTCACTGCAACAGATGTAGACTACAGATATGACCCACGACTGAAAACACAAGCATTCCTGCAATATGAACAGAAATATCCTCTCCCAAATGAAAAAATGCCTCTAGATCAGCATGAATACATTATTTACACTGACCGATGTGCAGAGCCGGCCGTAGAAAGTAAACAGCAATAAAGCACCACTTGCACGATTTAAAAGGTCGTATGCGGGAACATAAGTTCCTTCCCAGCAATACGAAGACACAGTCTCTAGGAGATTGCACAGCTCAGCTGGCAGAATTAAAAGCTCTATTACTAGCACTGATATTTACAGATCGAAAATTCCCCACACTTATAGTGTGCGATTCATTTTATTGTGTCCAGTCATACAACAAATACCTTCACTACTAGGGTCAGAATGGGTTTTAAGACTCAAAAGGTGGCACAATTCAGCATAAAATGCTATGGAAACAGGTAGCTGAATTGAAAAACGAATACCAAGAGCTCACATGATACACACGCTGAGTCATAAACGTGATAGCTCTCACGTTGAAGGGAATTCACTGGATGATGAAGCAGCAAAATGGGCAGAACAAACTGCTGCTGTAGCTGCAGTCACACGTTCAAAAACTAGAATAGACGGACAGATAATGGCAGCTGTCAATGCTTCACGCAAAAACAACCCAGCCTTACCGAAAGGTTTTCCAGTCAAATACTCCTACAAGTTAGATGCAAACAAAATTACGTATGCTTCAATTCCTGAAGTTTGGGATAGAGAAATACCGAACATGCATCGAAGATTGGGTTTAATATTAGCTGAACATGAGGGTCTAGGTTCTATACACGCAGGGATTACCGCAACAGTTTCATTATTGAAACAGCGCTGTTGGTGGCCTGGTTTGACTGGAGAGACGAAGAATTTTATCTTAAAATGTGACATCTGTCAGCATATGAAGGGTTCCACCATGGCGCTTCCAGCGCAGACACCTTTACTAATATCTGATGGACCTCTAGCATGTGTCTATCTGGACCACTGCGGCCACCTACATTCGAATGGGGCTTACAAGTATACCTTGGTGGCGGTAGATTCATGCTCAAGATTCCTATGGGTATGGCCTCAACGCTTGGCTGACGCTCAAACTGTTATAAAAGATTTGCGAATCTTTATAGGGACATGCGCAGTTGCCACATTACATTCTGACAGTGACCCTCCTCTCTGTACCATCCCAAGGAAAATTTGGTTGTGGAGAGGAAAAACTGGGAATTAAAGCAGTCTTTAACAAGAAGGGTATTAGGTTTGGGTGGTAGTTGGGTCAATCACCTACATGGGGTAAAGCGTGCCCTCAACAATATGCCAAGAAGGTCTCTTGGAGGTGTCACTCCGTATGAGGTCCTATTTGGGACGAGAATGTGTGTACCCGATCTCGATTGTGAAGGCACAGTGGAGGATGAAAAACCATTTGACATCGATAAACATTTGGCAGTTTTACAGGTTCTAAATAAATCCAGAGCACTACCAAGCAACACGCAGGTGAAATGCACCACCACTGGGAAAGTCAAATCAGTCATGGCAAGACCTGTCTGGGTCCCAAAAGCCTGGGATCTGATCAGAAAACAGAACGAGGACAAGAAAGAATTTGGGCCTTCATACAGAAAGCCTGTACCAGTCCTGGCTGTCAAAGGAACAAGATCAGTACTTCTTCTGCCTCTTGCCCGCAAAAAAGAAAAGAGATTCATATCCATTGATCTAATCAAACCACACTATGTGGCCGAAACTGAATTGGAGGAATTGTGGGCTCCTTGGTAGCTGACACTCTCCTCTTGCTACCATTAAGGAAGTACAGACAGAAAGACTCATAATGTTCGAAGAGTCATCAATTCAAAGTTATGCAATTTCCAACAATGAAATGGAACTCGTTCCTCTGGAAACAGAACTTCAAGAAACAGATGAAAGACAAATATCTATTCAGCCAAACATCGACTTCTATATCAATATGTCTCGACAAGAGACACCTGCTGGTTCAACAAAACCTGCTGAGCTACCAAAGATTGATCACCCTGCATCTGGCTATTTCATAGATTTTGATACCTTCTCTCTTGATCCCAGCGAACATGAGTATCTGCCAGCTCCAGTTTCCCGTAAGAAACAAATTTGTGAATTTAACACTTTTCTAAAAAAGACTTACTTAGTGTCACCTTGGCTCCAGCTATGGATAATATCTGGAGCATTGTTTTTTCTTTTTTAGATTGGCCTAGTGACAGTTTTTTGCTTACTTGTGAATGGAAATTATCTCCCAGAACACTCTGCAGTATCCAATGTTAATTTGGTCCCTGAAACCTTATACATCATCTCATCATGAACAAAGAGACTTGTTTTCCCTGAACATTACAGTTGTTCCAATCCTGAAGGTATAGTTTGGGACAAGGTTGATTATGATGCCAATTCTTGATGGTATAGTTTGGGACAAGGTTGATTATGATGTGTTTGTCTCAATTGAACTTTTGAAAATAGCACATTTATTTAAAATTTCTCTATATGATATCATTACCTCCAGTACATTTTCCCATGATTGGGATTTGGAAACTGTCAATAATATGTTGTCTGTTTAAAAAAAGCTGCTACATTTTCAAGCAATGAAATATTAGAAGACACATCTGACTTTGATAGTGTGTACTGTTACCACCATTATGGTCATTCAGCTCAACAGCAGGAGGGCAGAATCGTGTCTGTGGTCGGCAGCAGGAATAGCTTGCTGGCAGACCCTGAAAGCTGTTACTGGGAGAAAAGGGGGTTCCATAGGAAGCACCCCAGTATACAGGACCATAGTTTCAGTACTGGAGTTGGTGTTGGGGTATGATTCCAACATGTTTAATTCCAAACATGACCAGGTTTGGTAAAGCCATTTTATAGTTAGACATCAGGTAATGACTTATTGTCACTACATACCTTAAATTGGCTGACCACACTTACAAAGCCTGAAGAATCGACTCCAGGTTTTGCAGTGGTGTCCTGCTCATGCAGAGGCACCCTCACACTTGCAACTAAGCACCCTGCCCTCACGACTAAAAGGGCTTCCATAACGGTGACTTATAGGTTTTAAGTGAAGTGACCTCAGATATAAGGAAACTTATATCTGTTGTGATAGATGCAAGCGCTATCTCAGACAGGCTTCAATGGCGGCCCATAGTCAGAGTTCAAGTGGACTCCTCTGGGTGGCACAATACATGCTGCAGCCCATGTGAGATCCCTGCTGTACCTATGCCCTGTGTACCTTAATACCATGAACTAGGGATTTATAAGGGTACAACAGTAACCAATTGCGGATGTACCAAAGTACTTAGCAGAGTGAATTTAGGGGAGAGGGCACAGTTGCTGGGGTCCTGATTAACAGGATCCCAGCAGACTACAGTCCAAAACACACTGACAACAGGCTAAAAGTGGGGGTAACCATGAAAGCAGATCCCTTTTTCCTATATAAGTCTGACAAATTATTTGAACCGGGTAGACCCTACCTTTTCTTTCTTTCTCATCTAGTATTCCTCCTGCTCCGTAATGATTTTCAGCATAGCATCTGTCCATCCTACTGCAGGAGGTATGCCTGTTCCTCTTCAGTTGGGCCATAGACAAACTACTGGATTCATAGAAAGTTGGCAGTTGTTATTCTTGCAATTTCCTTGTCCCAAAAAAGTATGTGGACCTCAGGACTACCTTGAAACTCTGACCCCTGAAAAAGGGCAAATTCAAAAGGCTCACTTTGGTTCAGATCAAATGGGCTACGGTCCAGGAGATACTGCATGGTGTCCTTTTACTTGCATGGCACGTAATTTTATATACCCGCCTGGCAGTTTCACAGGCATTTGTCTACGTTTGGCCACAAGCGATATCAATTTTTTATAATTCTCGGCATCCGCAGCACCTCTTGGTTGTTCATGAAAATCATTGGGTAGATCCAAGACATGTGGAGTACAGGGTTATTCCTCACCAGTAACAAGTCTGAAACAGTCTGACTGTGAGCCCGATATTTCAGGCTTGATCCTCAATGAAGGTGAGGGTGACTCTGAGACTTCTTAGTCTTGTGCATACTCCTTGTCAACTATGTAAGGTGGCACATGCAAGACCTGCATTGGGTTATGAAATCCAAGTGGGCAAGCATCAAGACCACCTTTCTGACACCACTCAAGTCTCAAGATCTATGTTGGTGGCTAACCGATCACAGTTAGTTCAGCAACAGGCCAATCTCCTTCCCCACCCAGAGTGGACAGTTGTGATGGACACATCACTATTGGACTGGGGTGGAGATAACCTGTGGGAGGTAGAGATCAGTGGGCTATGTTCTCCAATGGATAGCTCGCTCCGCATAAACCTACTGGTGCTACAGGCCAATTGTCTGGTCTTGAAGGACTTTACCAGCTTCCATTTAATGGATGGCGGAGAGGTTCTCACAGTCAATACCACCATCCTGTGGTACTGCAACAAGCAGAGCAGAGTGGGGTCCTGTGCCAGGAGGCTTTGCGCCTCTGGAGATGGCTAGAGAGCCAGGTCATCTTTATGGTTAGAAACCACCTCGCAGGGCCCTTGAAAGCCAGAACGGACAAACTAAGCAGTCATCATCTGGAATATCATGAGTGCCATTCCTTCCATGATAGGCAATGAGTGACTTGTGTGTTTTTTTCCCCCAATCCCTCGAAAAAAGAGGACAAGCTGTATTGTGACCCAAATACGCTTTTAGCTTTTACATAGATTGTACTAAGGACCAGCTTCTTTTGAGGTTCATCTGAAAGAGACGGTTAGTTATAGATTCCTTACCTTAGAATTTCCCCCAGGCGTAAGACTGGTACCGGATATTTTTTCTTAGCAGTAGACCTGCATGTCGGTAGGGGGTGTCGGTTGACTCCGCATCCCTCTTCAGTGTTGCGGTCGCCTGTAAGACATTGCAGTGCCGACTTAGATGCCGCTCCTGCATGCTGACATCAGTTCTTTCTTTTTCTGCACCAGCCTTGCGCAGTTCCGAAGAGAACTACCCCTTTAGTAACTTTTCGACTAAACCTTTTTGACTTTTGTCAACTTCTTTTCGAGGCCTCGACTACTGGTGCGTAAGGCATGTCCCATCATCGGACTGGCATCAAATCCTGCAAGGCCTGTAACAAACTGATGGCTGTGATATACCTGCACCTCATGTGCCTTTGGTGTCTGGGGTGCGACCACGACCCGAAGTCGTGCTCTGGCTGTCTGGCCATGAATCCAAAGTCTTTGCGGGAGCTGTCCCGAAAACTCTTGGAGGCCTGGCAGTCCGCTCCGCGTCACTAACGGTTTTGCTCGAAAGGGAAGGTTTCGAGACCGTTCGCAGAGCCATCACATCTCGTCCAAGTCTTCAAAATCTTTGGGTAAGTCAAAGCACAGGAAGAAGGCGAAGACGCACTGGCGCTCATTGCCTTCTCCCCTTCTATCAGCTGACGCGATGTGGGACCCAGAGGGTCCTCACTCATCATCTCTGTCTTCAAAGCCTCCTTCTGGGACAACTCTGTGCCTCCGTCCGTTTCCGGGAGCCAAGGCATACCCTGCCCAGCTTCATGTATTTTACTAAGCCCTTCATGGTATCTATGGGTAGCCCGGCTCCTATGGTTTTACTTCTGGCCCCGCGGAGACGGTCGGGGGTTCTGGGCCTTGGTAAACCAGCTGCTTCAGCCCCTGCAGGCCCCTGAGGATCCATATCTGGATCCAAATTGACGCTGTTTGACCTTACTTGACCTTCCCCGGCGATGACTCCCCTGGCGTCAGCCATGCCCCCACCAACGCCATCCCTGTCCTCATCCCCAAAATGGAGCCGGACCGATGTCGGCCGAAGTTGAATCCGACGCCGCAGGGTACATTTGTTCCATTGTTCATACCTGGTTTTCCCTATTGCCCAAAGGGTGGTGGTAAGGACTGGGAGGGGTCATCTGACCCTTTAGTAGCCCAGCTTCAAGAGCTGGACTGGAGACAGGCTCTGGGTGATGCCAGGGGTCTGAAAACCTCCCAGACCGTGGCATGCTTTCTCCCCCTACTGTGGCTATGGAGTAGAGGGAGTGTCTTACGCTGTGGTGGTGCGAAGGGCAGCCGAAGCCTTGGGCCTAGAGCTCCCTTCAGTGGCGGACTGGGCTGTCAGGTCTAATCTCCTGATAGAGGTGTTGCAGCCTGCGGCAATCTCCTCTGTACCCCTGCTGCCTTTCAACAAAGCCCTCACTGACATCCTTCTGGGCACCTGGTTCAAGCCCAGCACATGGGCTCCGGTGGAAAGACGATTGCCCGCCGCCACCGCCTGACCCAAGGCAACCTAGTTTTCCTCACCCAACACCCTTCCCCGGAGAGCTTTGTGGTCCAAGCCTCTTCATCCAAGGGCTCATTCCCTTCTGCTCCGCCAGACAGGGGGAAGGCAGAACAATAGGTATCCTGTCACAGGCAGGTGTAACCACCTCCCAGACATGGTTGAGTGTATTAGGGCAGGGTAGGGGCGCTTGCCAGCCACACATAGTCTGTGTGCAGGGCACATTTGGTGCCCTCCATGCATAATCCAGTCCAAACCAGTTCAGGGAGTCATTTGCTCTCGCTCTGGCGTGAAACTGCACATAGGACAGGGGAGTATCCTCCCCCTTGTCCAGCCCTTCCTTAGGGAGGGCCCCTGAATCGTCCTAACTGTTTCCTTAGGGTATTTAAGGGCTTACCTGTGGGTGGGTCCCTAGATTCGACGTGGGACAAGATTAATTTCAGACACCACTTCTTCTTCAAACGTCTGGGTACTCTGGACTTCGCTGGACTTTGCTTTGGGCGTCAAAGCTGCAACTGGGAGGACTCTTGCTGCTTCTGATTACAGCGCCCTGCTTGTCTGCTGCAATGTCCATGTCTGTGCACCATACAGGAACCTTCCAAGGTCTGTGGGCATCCAAGACACCTGAAGGAATCTCCCATGTAGTGAAGGAGTCACTTCCCTGCATCTGTAGGCACCACAACTAAGATGACCCGTCTGCTGATACTGGGCTCCCACGGTCTCCGAAAGTTTAAGCAACACAGGTGGTGGTTCTTCACATCCCTTGAAGCCTGCACTGCCCTCACAACAAGTTTAAAGCCAGTATCCCTTCTCAGTGCATCAGGAACCGAACCCCTGTGTACCGTGTTGTCTTGCAGTTGCAAAGGCATGGTGGCTTTCTTCCAGCAAGATCTTCAGGCTCCAAGAAGCCCCAACCTCAAGCATCTCCTGTGACCAAGATCTTTGTCCTCACTCCATCACTTGCACCGTGGGCTTCCATCTCTGGTGAGCTGATTGAGGTCCTCTTTCAACTCCAGTGCCTCCTGCCTGTGGGTCCTCTTGAGGGTCATCTTTTAATGAATTCTATGGGCTCCTCTGATTGCTCTGGGTCTGCCCTGATTCCCCTGCTTCTGGTGAGTCTCCTTTACCTTATTGGTCCCAACTTTATGCCTTCTTCAACTTCCACATTGGTTGCAGTTGCCATGGCTTGTTTGTGCTTCCGCCGGACACCGACCCCCCAACTCATGACATCCTACGTGGGACAGCTCATGTACAGCTCCTGGTCTTCCCCAACGTTGCCTGGTCCACACAGCTGCAGTTTCCAGGTCACCGTCAGCTCTCCTGCAATAGTCGACATCAGTGGGCATTCATCTTCCATGCCTCCTGGTCACTTATGAGTGGCATAGACTCTGTCCCCTCTGCTTGCAGGTTCTTCACATCTTGAATCCACCTTTGGGTTCCACCGGACACTTTCACCTTCTCAAGTAGCTGCATTTTTCTTTGAGCTCGACGGGGGTTTCTGACACCACTTCCCACCTTCCCTGGTGTAGGTATCCTGGTTCCTAAGGTATCCACCTTCCACCCTCTGTCTTCAACAGGGTTTCTTCAGGGTCCACTGGGAAGGGTAATTCATCTTTAAAATTGCAACCGCTACTTACCCATTAACTTAAATTTGATCCTGCGGTCGTGTTCCCACTCTGCACAGTGCCTCCGTGGAGCTCCTGGTTATTTACCTTGGGTGCTTCCTTGGGTCCCCAACACTTCTACGTCTTCTGGGTATAGTCTTGACTTGAGTCATGGTTTGCATAAAACTATTTTAGCAAATGGTTTGGTCTCCCCCTGGTGACCACTGTGTATTACGTGTTACGTGTTTCTATTGAAAAGTATTGTGTGCATTGTGTATATCTCAAGCTAGGAGACATCTGTACATGTTAGTGAGTGTCTTATAATAGATACATATTTGTATAACTACACTGTGTTGTTCTTCTTCACTTATCTATACCTATAAGATTATGCTGTGGTAAAACAAGCTGCTTTACACTCCTTCTGGACTAAGCCTCAAGGCTGCTCTCCACAGCTACCACTTAGAGAGCTTTCTAAGGTTGTCTAAGACCAATAAAATCACCAAAGGGATTGTCTGGATTGGTGCAAGGTGCCCACTTATATAAGTGTACACCATCCACCAAGCCAGCTTCTCACATCCAGGCAACCCTGCTGGACATGCCCTTCGATGGCTGTCGCCTTTTTGGTGCCAAGGCAGACTCAGCCATGGAGCGCTTCAAGGATTCTGGAGCTGTAGCCAGATCCTTGGGCGTCACTGCGTCCTCCTGTCCACCACAGTCTGCTTTTTGCCCCTTTTATGGTTACAGAAGCGGCACCCTACCACATCTGGCCCAGCCTAGCCACCGGTCCACGCAAGCTGCCCAGCCTCTGCATCGCCGCGGACATGTGACCCAGTGATCTTGCGGGTCTGGGAGCCATAGGGTGCCAGGCCAATCCACCCTTTTCCCCCTCGAGCAGCCTCCAAACCTTCCTAGTCCAGTCCCTACTGATGAGCAGGCTGGACTATGGAAACTCTTTGTTTGCGGGAATGGCTGATTATCTTTTCTATAAACTACAGGTTGTACAGAATGCTGTGGCAAAAGCAATCTGCAACAAAAGAAAATTCGACTCAGCCAAGAGTTGCCTAAGAGAGCTCCACTGGTTGCCAATGAGGCAAAGAGCTACTTTTAAACTATTGTGCATAACATATAGAGCATTGCACAATACAGGCCCATGCATCTTAAAAAACAAAGTCAAATTCTATGCACCATCCAGGAATCTGCGTTCCCAAACAACAGTACGAGCCAGAACTCCCCGTGTGAAAACAACAAGGATGGGTGGAAGGGCCTTTTCTCATCTGGCAGCGACCAGTTGGAATGAGCTGCCCGTAAATCTTAGACTAACAGACTGCTACCTGTCCTTCAGGAAGCAACTAAAAACATTTCTCTTCCCCAGCCTGATTAAAACATGGATTCTATTATCTGCCTATCACTGACATTCACTACTGCCATTACAGCGCCGTGATATCCTAACTCAGGATGATTGTTAGCGCTTTACAAGCACCATTAACATTAACATTAACATTAACATCAACGGCCAGTGGGTGGCAGGATTTGCCATCACCTCCCCCATTGGCAAACCATCACGTCAGACAGGTGGGTTTTGCAGATAGTCTCAAGGGGCTACTCCCCCCTTTGAGATGACCCCTCCCTCCATGCCACTATCTTTCGATTGCACGCTGGAGGATAATTTGGCTCTTCTCCAGCAGGAAGTTTCAGCTTGCTTGGCCTAGGGAGCTATTGAAAGTGTCACTGGGCCAGAAGTAGGTTGTGGTTGCTATTCCCGCTACTTTCTGGTGCCCAAGAACGACAAAGGCCTCCATCCTATCCTAGACCTCAGCGCCCTAAACCGCTTCTGCTGGAAAAAGAAGTTCAAAATGATCCTGTTGGGTCTGGTCCTGTCTACCCTCGGCCCTGGAGACTGGATGATGGCGTGGGACTTGCAGGACGCCTACTTCCATATCCATGTCCTGCCAGCCCACAGACGCTACCAATGGTTCACAGTAGGCCACGAGCATTTTGAGTTCACCGTGCTCCCCTTTTGCCTTATCAGTACCCTTCGGGTGTTCACAAAAATGATGGCGGTGGTCGCAGCTCATCTGCGCAGATCAGGGATTCCAGTCTTCCCCTATCTCAACGACTGGCTGTTGAAGGCGGGCTCACCCCAGGCTGTCTTCTCCCACCTCCAGACTACGGCGTGCCTCTTGCATTCCCTGGGGGTTCACTATCGACGTGCCAAAGTGACACCTGACTCACTCTCAGTCGCTCCTTTTCATTTGAGCTGTCCTGGATGCAGTGCGGTTTCAGGGTTATTCTCCCAAGCAGCGAGTCTGGGATATTCGGGCTATTATACCGATATTCCAGCCTCTGTCCTCGATTTTTGTTAGAATGACCCTGGAGCTGCTGGGCCTCATGGCCTCCTGCATTCTGCTGGTAGATCATGCCAGGTGGCATATGCGGGATCTGCAGTGGGACCTGAAATTCCAGTGGGCCTAGTATCGGGGGAATCGATCCAACTGCGTCCAGATCTCGGAGGGCACTGCACACCAACTGCAGAAAAGTGGTGGCAAACAAACCAGGATTGGGTCAACAGCAGATTCCTTTCCCTTCTCCAACCAGAGTTCACAGTGGTGTCAGATGCATCACTTCAGGGGTGGGGCGGCCACATGGGAGAGGCGGAGATCAGAGGCCGCTGGTCTGCAGCAGAGTCCGGGCTCCACATCAACATTCTGGAGTTCCGGGGAATTCATCTTGCACTCAAGGCATTCCTTCCCTCCCTCAAGGTGAAGGCAGTGCAGGTGTTCACAGACAAAACCGTGGACCCTATGTCAAGAGGCTCTTCTCTTTTGGTCATGGCTGGAACATCAGGGAATGACCCCGGTGACCTGCCATGTTCTCTGAGCGCCAGGGCAGCCAAACTCAGCTGTCGGTTCCTGGTGAATCACAAATGGAGCCTTCATTCAGAGGTAGTGCAAGGTCTCGTTCAGCGGTGGGGAGAGCCTCGGTTATGTAATGTAATGTAAACTCACACTTATATAGTGCTACTATCGCTCCAAGGAGCATCTTGGCACTCAGCACCCAACCCTGCTGGAAAAGGTTGGTGGACAGAGACAATTTCAACGCATTACAGGCTTTACACCAGTGCTCTACATGCCGCATCGGAGAGTGAGAAGATCCATGTCTTCAAAGATTTCCTGAATTCACTCTCCTTAACTATGCGCCGAAGCTGAGCTGGCAATTTATTCCAAGCTCTTGAGCCTAGTACAAAAAGAGATTTCCCTCCTTTGGTTGCCAATCTAAATCTGGGAATTACCAAAAGATTCTGGTTAGCGGACCTCAAACAGCGTGCTGGCAGGTAGCGTTTGAAGCCATTTGACAGATATCTCGGTCCTTGTAACTGAAAAGCTCTGAAGGTAATAACAAGGACCTTGAATAAGACACGCTTATGAATGGGTAGCCAGTGTAAGATCTGGAGTGCAGCAGAGGCAGAAGACCTTCTCGGCCAGCGAAGTACCAGGCGGGCAGCAGCGTGCTGGACCATCTGCAGCCTATAAAGCAATGCTTTGTTGGTACCTGCATAAAGGCTATTGCAGTAGTCCAGTCTAGATGTTATCAATGCTACTGCCACTGTTTTCCTGGCTGCCAGAGGGAGAAGGTAAAAAAACTTCCTCAATGATTTAATAATCTGGAAACATGAGCTAGCCACACATACCGCTTGCTGTTTGAAGGAAAGTTGGTCATCAAATTTGATGCCCAGATTTCGCGCAGAGGAAATAGTATTAGGGGGGGCTTCTGCACCCTCAGGCCACCATTGTTTAGGGGTGAACAGATTATGGGATTCAAAGGGCAATATTTCTGTCTTCCCTGAGTTACACTTGAGGTGATTGTTATTCATCCACTCAAATGTAGCCGTGAGGCAGTTCATCAGATTTTCCTCAGCCCCAGGCAACTCCCTATCCAACACCAGGATCAGCTGTGTATCGTCAGCGTACGATATGACTTCAATCTGGAAGGAGGCGATCAGTCCAATCAGGGGAACCATATAAAGATTGAATAGTACAGGGCTCAAACTAGAGCCCTGTGGTACCCCTGAGCTAATGGCCTTTTCTTCAGATTCGAAGTCACCTAGTACTATTACCTGATGTCTCTGGGAGAGGAAGTTTGTAAGCCATGCCAGCACCACTCCTCCTATACCTGCGTTATCCAACCGGTCAATCGGATAGAATGTGAGACCGTATCGAAGGCCGCCCATAGATCGAGTAAAATCAAGACGGCCTTCTTCCCTTGGTCCAGTGCCATTCGTAGAGTCTCTGCAGAAAACAATAGGGCAGATTCAGTCGAATGTTTGGATCGAAACCCTGATTGGTTGGGGTGCAGGATGTTAGTCTCCTCCCAAAAACTCGTAAGTTGATGATTGACGAATTTTTCGGTCAGCTTAAACACCGCAGGGAGTAGGGAAATGGGACGCAGGTTGGACAGAGTGTTTGGGTCTGGCAGGGCTTTTTTCTGAAGTGGCATAACCGCTGCACGCTTCCAGTCACCTGGAATTACTGCTGTGGCCAGTGAAGAGTTGATAATACTGTTGATAGTTGGATTTATCTCCTCGACCAAGGTCCGCAAGACCATAGGCGGGCAGGGATCAAATGGAGAACCAGATTTTATTGTTAAAATGGCCTGGTGAGAATCCTCCAAGAAAATAGGCGTAAATGAGTCAAAGCGAGGGATGTTAATTGTCACAGAGCCTATCATCCTGCTGTAGGGTTAGTGAAGCTCTTGACTATCTTGAAGATCTCCTTCTGTCCCTTGTCAGAAGAGGAGATAACCTCTAAATAGTATGATTTTTTTGCCAGCTTAACTGCGGCATGGTAATTCCTACGTGCAGATTTGTATAAATCACGGGCAGCCACCTCATAATTTCTCCGCCACCTTCGCTCAAGTGATCTCACTACACCTAACTCAGTTTTTAAAGCTAGTGAAAACCATGGGGCACTCTTTCTATTTTTGGGACAGCTTAGGTTTTTATGCTTCTTCATTGTGTCTAAAGACAAGCCAAAGGTTGCCAGCCACTCACAGTATTGCCGATTATCTGTTAGAGTATGACCTGTTACAACGGGTTTGCTGACTTTTAACTTCTCCAAAAGATCAGGTCGTGTGAGGGCAGTTATCCAATCCGGCTTGCGACTGACAGAATTTAATTCCGTGCATTTCACCGGAGCCTTCTGTTTGACCAAAAGGTGGAATGGGATGAGTTTATGGTCTGACCAGGTTAATGTATATGGAGGTTTGACCAGCAGGCCATCAGAATTAGAACAAATACAATCCAAAACATGGCCTGCTGTGTGAGTGGGTTCCAGCGTTAGCAGAGCAAGACCAAGTATATTAATAATGTCCAAAAAGCCACTAGTACCTGATTCCTTAGGGCTGTGGTTCCCAAAGTGTGCGCCGCGGCACCCTGGTGCGCCCTTATCAGTAGCCAGGGGCGCCGCGCACGATGTTGGAAAGATAGGGTCTGGCCGCGTTAGGCCCCTTGTGCAGCAATGTCAGAAGCACCAGAGTAATAGTGCGCTATAAAAACAAAGAAAAGGCATGAACACACGCACACCATGGCATGAATAAACACACAAGCCTCATTTTATTTCTTTTCCTACACGGGGAGACCGGAATCAATCAGGGTTCAAAAACATTATAAATAGCCTCACTGCTATTATTTAAGTCGACACATCTCCTCTTAGCAGAAGAAGGATTATATAATTCTGTTTTATTCGAAGGGCCTTCAATGTTGTATGTAGACCAGTAAACGACAGATGGTACTGCGTGTATTTGGGATACGTCACAAAAAAAAAAGAGATATATGCAAGAAAGATACTAGAGAAACGATATATGCAGAGATAAAGGTAAATAAACATAGGAAAGACAGAATGAGAGTGAAGGGGGAGCTTGAAATGAGGGGGAAACGACAGAAAAAGTGCAAGAAAGAGAGGGGTATTGATACAGAGGACACAGGAGAGTGAAAGGGGGAGATTGAGATGAGGGTAAAAAAAGGAGGAAAGACAGAAGAAGAGTGAAGGGGGAGCTTGAAAATAGGGGGAAACGACAGAAAAAGTGCAAGAAAGAGAGGAGGAATGATACAGAGGACACAGGAGAGTGAAAGGGGGAAATTGAAATGAGGGTAAAAAAAGGAGGGAAGACAGAAAAAAAGTGAAGGGGGAGCTTGAAATGAAGGGGAAACGACAGAAAAAGTGCAAGAAAGAGAGGAGGTATGATACAGAGGACACAGGAGAGTGAAAGGGGGAGATTGAGTTGAGGGTAAAAAGTGAGTGGAGAAAAGACACAAAGAGAGTGAATCAGGAGCTTGAAATGAAGGGGAAACAACAGAACAAGTGCAAGAAAGAGTGGAGGAATAACACAGAGGACACAGGAGAGTGAAAGGGCAAATTGAGCTGAAGGTAAAAAATGGAGGAAAGACAATGAAAGAGAGTGAAGCAGGAGCTTGAAATGAGGGGGAAACGACAGAAAAAGTGCAAGAAAGAGTGGAGGAATGACACAGAGGACACAGGAGAGTAAAAGGGGGAGATTGAGCTGAGGGTAAAAAATGGAGGAAAGACAGAAGGACAGTGCACAAACTCCATAATAAAAGGTGAAATGCCAATGGCATGAGGTGGGAGAGTGGGCCACCATGTCAAGTCAACCCTACAAATACGGAAACCACCACAATATTTGAGTACATCCTATATCTCGCCCTCCCTAATGTGCAGCTATAAAAAAATATTTTTTGTGTTTACTTTTGAAATGAATAAAGTGCTGTAGATGTGCAACCCAGGTCTTGCCAATATGCTACTCGTCACCTTTAATTTAAAGAAAAGGTGAAAAATCATCTGTCCAGTGTTCCAAAATTTGCAATACGAGGCTCTTTGCTTACTACTTGATGTGCTTACAACACCTCTGAGAATGACTAATGGTCTGTTTGTAGTTTGTGAATAGCTAGCTAGCAGCTGATATCCTTTGTATCCCTAATACCTTGATTGCATCCCAATTAATTTAAGGAAGCCAACAGGAAGCATTCCCGAGGTCTTGCTTACATCCCCCCGACCCGCCCACTGGTAAAAAAAAAATGGTGGGGAGCCACGGCCAACTGCCAAGTAGGTCAAGGGAGCCACGGGTTAAAAAAGTTTGGGAACCACTGCCTATGGGGAATTTAGATGGAGATTGAGATCTCCCATCACCGTGCAATGAGCGAACCTAAATGTAAGCTCGCTCAACGCATCTCCAATGCTTTCCAAAAAATCGGTAGATGGACCAGGTGGCCGATAAATCAAAGCACCAGAGAAGGAGAAGGAATCATGAATGGCAAGGCAGAAGGCCATAGCCTCCGCTCCTTTAATGTCTGGCAACTCAAACGTAGTGAATTTGATTGCAGTACGATGAATGATTGCCAGACCACCTCCCCGCTGTAAGGGTCTGTCTAATCGCTGAATTGAGAAGGCGTGTGGAAGAGCCACTGCTAAGTCCGGGTTACACCATGGGTGAAGCCAGGTTTCCGTGACGAATAGCCAATCTAGATCCATTTCGACAATCAGGTCATGAACATGCTGTGCATTTTTGCACAGCGACCTGGCGTTAATAAGTCCCCCTCGAAGTACAACTGAGTGAGTGTCGGCACGGGGGCCCAACGAATAAGCTTCATCTTGCAATGCGGGCAAGTAACTAAGCCATCCCACGTATCAGGGAATAGGGTATGTGGCAGAAGGAGGAGCACTTGTTGAAGGAGCCTAACCACTCCCTGGACTTAGCAGAACTCCAGAGACAGCCTGCCTTACCTCAGCCACAGCCTCGACGCGGACGAGCGCAGACGGCATGACTCTGGCTGGACTCCGGCGTGAGTCCGGCACGCCCGCTGCGCGAATCCGCTGCGCGTCATCATGGCAGGTTTAAGTAGGGCCGTGGTCAGCCCGCCTAAAGACTAGGGCGCTCACCAAAATGGCGCCGCGATATGTCCCTGCCTACCACCAAGATGGCTGAAGAAGTATGTGTCAGTAAGTGACCCGCCCGAAACAGCGGTGAGGTAACTGATTAGAGTGCGAGTAAGCGCTATAAGTGGTTATTACAATAAAATAAATAATCAATTTAATAAAAATAACAACGAGCTATTTTAAAATGCGCGTGCTAACGCGATCTAACTATGCTAAAAAGCGCGTTGTGCAAAGGTCAGCGCTGTGTTGCAGAATAGTACCTTTGTCCAGGGCCGAGCAGGCAAAGATAGCCGTCTTAAGTAGGGCCGTGGTCAGCCCGCCTAAAGACTAGGGCACTCACCAAAATGGCGCCGCGATATGTCCCTGCCTACCACCAAGATGGCTGAAGAAGTATGTGTCAGTAAGTGACCTGCCCGAAACAGCGGTGAGGTAACTGATTAGAGTGCAAGTAAGCGCTATGTGTGGTTATTACAATAAAAGAAATAATCAATTTAATAAAAATAACAACAAGCTATTTTAAAATACGCGTGCTAACGCGATCTAACTACGCTAAAAAGTGCGTTGTGCAAAGCTCAGCGCTGCGTTGCAGAATAGTACCTTTGTCCAGGGCGAGCAGCCAAAGATAGCCGTCTTAAGTAGGGCCGTGGTCAGCCCGCCTAAAGACTAGGGCACTCACCAAAATGGCGCCGCGATATGTCCCTGCCTACCACCAAGATGGCTGAAGAAGTATGTGTCAGTAAGTGACCCGCCCGAAACAGCGGTGAGGTAACTGATTAGAGTGCGAGTAAGCGCTATGTGTGGTTATTACAATAAAAGAAATAATCAATTTAATAAAAATAACAACAAGCTATTTTAAAATGCGCGTGCTAGCGCGATCTAACTACGCTAAAAAGCGCGTTGTGCAAAGCTCAGCGATGCGTTGCAGAATAGTACCTTTATCCAGGGGCAGATCACCGAAGAGAAGGTGCCATACCAGCAGTTTTGCGCGCTGCAGTTTTTAAGGCAGCACTCGCTCGGTGACGCTATTAGTCACAAGTGAAACTGCGGCCTCCTGTAAGCCTGTCCACCTTTACTACTTCTGCCCCGGGTGCTGTAGAAGATCAAGCGTGACCAGGCTCAAGTCATTCTTGTGGGTCCAGACTGGGCACAGAGAGTCTGGTACCCAAAGCTCCTGAGCCTGGCCATCGATCCTCAGATCAGACTGCCCCTTCAAGTAGATCTTCAGTCGCAGCAACAGGGGACTGTCCTCCACTGAACCTGTCCAGCCTCCACCTCCTTACATGGAGATTGAGCAGTGACAGTTGACAGCTTTTGACCTTCTGCCTGAAGTCTGTAACGTAATCTTAGCAGCCAGGCGTCCCTCCACTAAGACGATATACGCCAGTCGATGAACAAGTTTGTGGCATGGTGCTCAGCAAAGGATTGGGATCCCCTCTCTGCCCCTCTTTCTGATGTTCTCTTGTTCATTCTTTCTTTGGCCTAGCAAGGCTCTGCTCTGGGCACTCTTAAAGGCTATCTGGCAGCCATATCTGCTTTTCTTCGACTACCAGATCATCCCTCTATATTCAAATCCCCTAATGTAAAAAGTTTCTCTAAGGGCATTATTCACCTCTTTCTTCCATCTCCTTTCATAATGCCCCAGTGGGACCTGAACCTTGTCTTGACTTACCTTATGTGTGCTCCTTTTGAGCCTCTTCACAACTGTTCTCTCAGGCTCTTGACTCTGAATACTGCCTTTCTTGTTGCCATAACCTCTTTTTTCTATCACAGTGAGTGAGCTTCAGGCTCTTTCTTCTAAGTCCCCTTTGTTCTTTGTGCATCAGGACAAAGTGGTGCTTAGGACAAGACCCTCATTTCTTCCTAAAGTAGTTACACCTTATCACATAGGACAAACTATCACTCTGCCCACCTTTTCCCCACCTCCACACCCTTCCAAGGAGGAGGAGAGACTCCACTGTCTTGACCCAAAATATGCGCTTCCCTTCTACCTTTATCGCACAAAGACTTCCGGGTGGACGATCAACTCTTCGTTGGCTATGTGGGTGTCAAAAAATGTCGGGCTGTCTAAAAGTGCACCATCTCTAGATGCGTTGTCTTTTGTACATAAATTGGTTATGCTTTAGTGAAAAAGTAACCTCCAGTGTGGCTGCGTGCTTATTTCACTAGTGCTACGGCAGCAACTACTGCTTTGTCACTTGGAGTCCCACTCATTGATATCTGCCAAGCGGCAGCGTGGGCATCTGTGCACACGTTCATCCAGACATCACTGTTTGGATAGTCAAGTCCAGAGTGACAGCTATTTTGCCCATTCTGTCCTCCAGGACTTTCTGATGTGAACTTGGTTCACAAACCCTCCTTCCGGGTTAGTATTGCTGGGGTATCTATTCAAGGTAAGAAATCTATACCTAACTGTCTCTTTCAGATGAACAAGTTACTTACCTTCGGTAACGATGTATCTGTAAGAGACATAGGTTAGTTGCAGATTCCTTACCGCCCCACCCATCCTCCCCTCTCTGTGAACTGACTTCTAGGGTTAGGGACTCCCTTACAGGGCCCTAGTTGTGGTGAACCAGTGGTCAGTGTCCTTCATGGCTCGGCGCTTCTGGTATGGAAAGTCACGTCGGAACTGACGTCAGCGCGCAGGGGCGGTGTCTTAGTAGGCACCGCAACATCATCCTAGTGACTACCACGATGGACGCGGAGTCGGACGATACCACGTACTGAAAAAAATCTCCAGATCCAATCTGACACCTGGGGGAAATTCTACTTAGATACATTGTTACCGAAGGTAAGTAACTTGTTCTCAGATCTAAAAAAGGGAAAAGCTGTGCAGAAGAGTACCTTGATCAGGTGGATAGTCCTCTGCATTAAGATCTGCCATGCATTGGCCAGGAAGCAGTGCCTGGAATGTCTGAGGGGCAATTCCACCAGGGCCAAGGCTGCCATCACTGTGTTGGGTTGATATCTGCCAGACTACAACATATGTGTGGGTGCATACGTTCACTAAGTATTACTGTCATGGCAACCAGGTCTAGCAGGATGGCCACTTCACAGGCTTAGTTGTTCAAGACTTATTGGACTGAGCCCACTACACAGGTTTTACACTTTTGGAAGTATGGTTTATGTATTTATGCTAAAGTGAAGATTCTGCTGTTAGAAGTATACATCAGAAGAACAAGTTAATCACCTCTGCTCGATCTGTCTGGGGCATTCAATACCGTTTCCCCAATGTGCATGGTTCAACGTCTGCAGAAAGTGGGAGTTATGAGAAAGGCCTTGCAGCTTCTCCACTCATTTATGACAGGGAGAACGAACGTCGTCAGCTGCGTAGGTTTTAGAGCTAAGGCCTTTAGCCTCCCTTGCGGGCTTCTGCAGGGCTCCTCACTGAGCCCCATCCTCTTTAATATTTACATGATCACTCTAGCTGAGCTGGTGAGATCATTTGGGTTCCAGGTGGTTTCCTAGGCAGGCGACATGCAAATCATTGTTTCCATCTCTAATGATTTGCTATTGGTCGCAGAAAAGTGAGAGCTTTGTATTGCAAGCGTTATTGGCTGGATGAAAAATAACTCCCTTAAGATTAATGCATTTAAAACAGAGATAGAGGCTGTTGGGTCTGTTGATGATAATGCTAGCGGTGCAGTACCGGGTAAAAAGAATTGCCATGAGGAAAGATTTACCTCTAACATTACAGTTCATGGTATCTTATAGAGACATCTAGCTGTATATTCCTTCAATTTCCCAGGCATCAGACTGGATCCGGAAGATGTTTTTTTTAGCAGTACCCTTGTGTGCCAGTAGGTGGCATTAGTCATCTCCGCATGATGTTGTTGACGTCATCTTCACCATTGTGACATCCCTGTCACCTATAAGGTTGCCACGTTGGCATGCTGATGCCAGTTATTTTCTTTCCACACCAGTTAGCGCAGACCCATGAAGAGAGCTACCCTCTATCACTTTTTGCAGGCTTTTATTGATGTTTTGTTCAACCTTTTTGGTGTGTTAGGATGTCCAAGAAGACTTCTTGATTCAAGCCATGCGGTGCCTGTCACTGTGCCCTGACGGTAATGGATACACACCTGGGTTGTCTTTGATGCCTGGTACTTGAATGTTACTCTAAGTCGTGCTCCGACTGCCGGGCCATGACTCGGAAAGTTTCGAGGGGGTGGTTTCTACAGCTACTTGCGGTCCATGCGCTCGACTAAGGTCTGGGCACTTATCTGGGAGTCTGAAGTCTTTGTCCTCCCACTCAAAGTCTTGTCAGGTACGAAGCACAAAATACGACGGATGAGTCTCTGTGTTCTAGGCCTCATTCAGAGGAACCTGCGGCAGGCTCATCTCCGTGCTTCCCAGCCTTCCCGGAAGCCGGAGCTACCCTCGCCCAGCTAAATAGACTTCTATGATGCCATGTGCCTCATTTTGGGAAGCCTGACCTTACTGGCGCCTACCGGTCCCAGAAGGCTCAGAGGGGTTTCCATTGGCGTTGAAACCCTTTCTTCCTTCAATCAAGCAAAAGCTGGTTGAAGAGTACACGGACCTCACCACCGCCATATGGTACTGCAAAAAAACATGGTGGGCTGGTCATGACCCTTTGTCAAGTGGCCCTGCGTCTCTGGACATGGCTTGAACAGCAGGACAAATCCCTGGTGGTTCAATACCTGGCAGGCTCTGAACGCCAGGGTGGACAAACTCAGCCATTGATCCATAGCGGATAACAAATGGTGTCTCCATCCAGAGGTGGCGCAAAGTCCATTTCAGCAGTGGGAGAGCCTTGGTTAGATCTTTTGGCCTCTGCAGAGAACGAGCAATTTCAGCAGTTTTGGGCATTGGAATATTCCAAGGTGGCTCTTGCTTGGAGAAGCTTTTGGTCTCGAGCGGAGATCAGGCCTCCAATACACCTTTCTCCCCATACCTCTCCTGCCCAGAGTGCTTTAGAAGATCAGAAGTGACTGGGCCCAAGCCATTCTTGTGGCTCCGGGCTGTGCAGAGTCTGATATCCTAAGCTTCTCCAACTGAGCATCGATCCTCTGATCAGGAATCCCCTACAGGAGTATCTTCTGTTGCAGCAGCAGGGGAGGGTCCTCCACTCGAACGTTTTAATTCTACGCCTTCTTGCATGAAGATTGAGCAGTGGTAGTTGATAGCATTTGACCTTTCTCCTGAAGTCAGTAATATTATTTTAGCAGCCAGGCATCCCTCTATCGAGACTGCATATGCCTGCCAGTGACACAAATTTGCAAAATATTGTACAGAACGATTTAATGATACTCTTTCTGCTTCCCTCTCTCAAGTCTTACTTTTTATTTGACACTTGCCCAGCAGGACTCTGCTGTTTGCCCTCTCAAATGGTACCTTTAGGCCCTGTCTGCCTTTTTGAGGCTGCCATACCAACTATTTTTATTTAAATCCCCTATTGTAAATAGTTTTCCCAAGGGGCTTGTACATATGTTTCCCCCTGCCCCTTTCATCATACATGATAACCCTACCTCTGTGATAATCACGCAGGACATACAAACCCTTCCCACATAGTCTCAGTACTAACACATCACTACCAACCAAACATCCTACACCTGTAGCAGGCTACCTGTGTGCCAGCATGTCAGCAACCCACCTGTGGTTTTAAGTACTATATACATGATACAATGCAATACATTTATGATAGAACCTGCTTTGTTTTTATGTTCATGAGGTTCAGAACAGCACTAATAGTTGTGTTTTATTTAAATTCCAGTGCAGTGTCCAATAATAAATCAAATCTGTTTTCTGGCAATTATATAGAAAGACAATGGCAGTGGCTGAATAACTCATTGAGCTATCTCTGCCTGCAATATTCCTGAACAAGCAGGAATAATCAAATTTACTGACCCTCTGTGACAAGAGGATGCCTATGTTGGCTTAGCAGAGAACAAGTTTGAGGGAACACCTCAGGGTGGGCATTGTTTTTAATCTGCCTCATTTGTTTGTGCTTCCATTAATTGCAACAATGGGCTCTGTTTTACAGCAGTGGTGATGTCAGCTCAGAGGGTCTCAGCTATAATCTCCTCCCCTTACGAAGGCCCTCATTTGTACATCGTCCCACCCCTGACCAGAACTTCTTTGTATTATCATTTAACCCCTATGCATGTCACACCTATACGTCTACTTGAACTTCATTAATGCCTCTCCTGTTTATCTACTCCCCATTAAAAGGCTGGACATTGTTAATAGTCTTATCTCCGAAGAACTTCAGGGGTACATCAATCCCTCCCTTCCGCTGCCCCTGTAAGCGTTACACATATCTATCCACCTCTCTCTCAAAAGACAGAAGGGCCCTACATATGCCTACAAAGGGCTCCAGTGTAAAGTTGCAGCACCTAATTAATTGCAATATTAGTATTTTACTCCATAGCAGATAGCTACATTTGGTGTGAGGGACTGAATTAAATGTGTGAGATGTGGTACTTTTTTAGCTGACTTCTTACACATGGCTTGGTCATGCCCAGCGCTTACAACGTACCTGCAGGTTTTTTTCGTAGCATGGCAGTTGTCCTAGATGTCACCACTGATCCCTCCCCATAGCTTACAGAGTTAATATATGCACACTGCTTTTTGTCGGCAGTGCTAGAAGTCGCTATACCCCAAGGCAAGCCGTGTTAGTATAGGAACACTGCTTATTGTCGGCAGTGCTAGCGTTAGATATACTCCAAGGCTTACAGTGTTAATATTTTGCATACTGCTCATTGTCGGCAAATCCAGCAGTACCTATACCCTAAGGCTTGCAGTGTTGGTATAGGCTCTCTGCTCATTGTCAGACGTTCTAGAAGTAGCTATATCCTACAGCTTGCAGTGTTAATATATGCAGACTTCTCATTGTCAGCAGTACTAGCAGTAGCTATACCCCAAGGCTTGCAGTGTTAATATATGCACACTGCTCATTGTTGGCAGTGCTAGCAGTAGTAATACCCTAAGGCTTGCATTGTTAATATTTGCACACTGCTCATTGTCGGCAGTGCTAGCAGCAGCTATTCCCTAAGGCTTGCAATATTAATCTATGGTCAAAACAACAAAAGAGTGTGCCTTCGTAGGAGAAGAGCAAGCATAAAGAATCATATTTGATTATTTAGAAAGCCCTCACTCACCAACCTGGTTGGTGACATTCTTCATCGGGCCCCACCACGAAGGCCGAGTACCTCCCCGTTGTGCTTCGATGCCAGAAATACTGCAGAGCTGGTTGATATTGTTTGAATAACAAGTGCAAGTGAATGTGAAGTAAGTTTAAAAGTTTCTGGGTTGTGTCCAAAAATAATTTTATTTGTCGGCCAACCAGGCACGGATAAAAACGGAGTGAGTGATGTATGTGCTGGATAGATTGTTCAGTTATGTCTCACTGTGAGTGGTCAACATGTTTCTGCCTATATGTTGCTACTAGCTAGGCATTCTTCAGGACCAGTGTGTAGACCCCGGTTGTATGAGCGCGCTAAGGCTCACCCTAACCAAGCGGTCAAGTATGTGAAAAATAGGAAAAAGTTCATTGAAACCTGCTGTTCCTGCGGGAACCCGCTTGTTTTTAGGAACCCAACAACAACAGTTGATGGACAGAATGCAGAACAATGTCATACATTCACCACAGTACTGAGATCTGGGCTTAAATCCATAGTTTTTTTGCTCAACATGCCATTCCAGTTTGAATCCAGCCATATGCAAATCAGTCTTGACCCTGTACCCCATGGGAACCGTTCAGCCCGAACTGCCAAGCCAGGTCCTCCCTGGACTGGAAACAAGCATCCTTGGACCGGTTTCAGGCTTTCAGCCCTCATCAGCCAGGATAGCTTGATTCCAGTGGCATGGAGAGCACGGGACTCACGTCTGAGCATACCCGTCCCACGCGGGGTGACAAATGCAAAAATAACAGTTGATGGACAGAATGCAGAACAATGTCATACTTCACCCCAGTACAGAGATCTGGGCCTAAATCCATCGTTTTTTTGCTCACAAAACCCAGCCATATGCAAATCTGTCTTGACCCTGTGCCTCATGGATTGGAAACAAGCATCCTGGGACCAGTTTCGGGCTCACAGCCCTCATCAGCCAGGCTATCTTGAATCCAGTGACAAAGTGAGCAAGGGACCCACGTCTGGGCATACCCTGCCAACTTAGGGCAAACAAAGCAAAACCAAAGGTGATGATGGACGGAGTATGGAACAATGCAAGCACTCACGCCCAGTCAGCTGATCTGGGTTTAATCCATCATCATTCTTTAGTTCCCTCCGTCACCCCAGTTCAGACATGGCTATGTGCAAACCAGTCTGACCCTGTGCCTCATGGGAACAGTCCAGCCCGAACTGCCAAGCCACGTCTTCCCTGGACCGGAAACAAGCATCTTAGGACCAGTTTTGGGCTAAAACACACAAAGTGCAGAGGGTTGAGAGGAAAAACCCTCTTTGACCTCCCGTCAATAATTAAATATCACAAAAAGAAGAGGGATAAACCATTAGGTGGAGATAGACAACGTGTGTGGGAATACACCAATTTTGTAAAACTGCCCTAACACACAGCAAGCTGTGTCATGCTTCATCATAGGGCCTGCTAACACACCTTCGCACCAGCCCAACGCTGGAGGTGGAGCAATAGGGAGGGGAAGAAAATACAACACAAAATGTGAAAATGGGATCACAGGTGAGATATCAGTGCAGAACAAGTGATAATAAGTGATATAAAACTGGTACCGGGGGATCCTTATTCCAATTTTAATATTAGGTGCCCCGTCCAGAATTTAAAACAACTACGTAGGTGGCAGGTTGGAGAGCTTATAATGAGATTCCAACCCCCCCACTCTGCATAGATGTCGACATGTTTCAGCCGGCACAAAATAATTCCCCGGCTTTCCTCAGGACTTCTCACCACTGTAATACCTAGGTGCAGAACCTTACTTCTCCCAATTTAGAGGGTAAAGGACATATCACCTTAAGTGGAGCCCCATTGCCTTTAGAGAGGAACCTATAGTGATTAAAAAAGACAAAACATTAATAACATACAAAAATTAAATAGTGAAATGTACTCTATCCCACTCTATGTGACAGCAAAGATCCCTGATATGGTGAATCATGCCCAAACATCTCCACAAGAACATACTCACACCACCCTTCACAATAAGGTGGTGGTGCTTATTTACAATTTGTATGCAACACAGCTGTAATAATAACCAGCCATATACTCTATTAAAAAGATTTTTTAAGAGGTCCGGTTATATACATTGTCTAACAAACATTGCTCAGAGCACCACAAAAATGCTTGTTTCTGGTCCAAAGAAGACATGGCTTGGCAGTTCAGGTTGGACTGCTCCCATGAGGCACAGGGTCAGACTGATTTGCATATAGCCATGTCTGAACTGGGGTGGCGGAGGGAGCTAAAGAATGATGATGGATTAAACCCAGATCAGTTGACTGGGGTTGAGTGCTTGCATTGTTCAACACTCCGTCCATCATCCCCTTTGGTTTTGCTTTGTTTGTAGGAACCCAGCAGTTATATGTGGAGTGTTCATTAATCACACCATATGTCTCGGGAGGGAGGTGATGGCTAACAGGCACACTGCCAGCAATGCCAGGCACCCGCTCAGTACATGATCAAACCCTCGGAAACCGGACCCCGTTGATGCACACTGCTCATTGTCAGCAGTGCTAGCAGCAGCTATCCCCTAAGGTTTGCTGTGTTAAATATGCACACTGCTCATTGTCAGCACTGCTAGCAGTAGCTATACCAGCAAAGCATGCAGTGTTAATATTTTGCACACTGCTCATTGTATAATTACAATAGTTAAATATCAGCTGTGCCGTCATGGTAATTGTATACGAAAACGGAAAACCACATGCTTTGACAATGGAAGAGGTGCTGTTCAGTGGAGAGTGGCTTAAAGAGGGACACAAAGGAAACAATCATTTTCAGAGAGTGAATATCATCGGGTTGACTCTGGGAAGTGGTTTACCTTGTTCTTTCCAGCACCTCCATGTTGGCAACCTCCCAGTTCACATGTGATATTGTTCCCAGTTGTGCTTCCTTCTTAACTTAAGTGGGTGAGCATGTATGCAATTGGCTGAGGGAGGGCCACACTCTATACACATAAAACTGCTTTTTTTTATCACATAGGTGAAACCTATTGCATTTACCAATGCTTGTTGTTATTTAAACTCTTGACACAACCCTAACTGTTGATGATGAAACCTTGTGTCCCTGTCCATAAGCTTTGGTTATAGGTTGACAATAGGGTATGCATATCCAGAAGGGTGTTGGATGGGGGAGGGTTGGGTAATGTGTGGGCACATGTTGCGATGGGACAGACGCCCTAGAGAATGCGGGTGCTATAGAAATCTGAGATCTCCAGTTGTTCCAGTTTGTACACACTAAGCAGCCCAAAGGGGTGAGTGTAACACAACTTAATGGATGGCACTGCTAGATAGGACCCTCAAAAATGAACACATGTTAGCAAACCTAGACACCATGTTGTCCATTGTTTTGGCAAAATGCCTTCATACAAAACAAGTCCCACCTTCACCGACTGTTCTTACCCCATGTTTTAAATGGTTTAAATGTGGCCACATAGAAAAACTATCTTTAATTCCCGTTTATATCGCGTGATTACTTGTCCTAAAGGCATTACCCTGTGGCACTTAGGAAAGAAACCTTTGTTTGTACTCTTGTATGCTGTCTCGGTTATGCAGACATGCTGTCAACATTTTCTTTCCTTCTTCCAGAACCCGCTGCGAAAAGAAGCCACAACTTACAAGAACGTAAGTACTGACCACTTGTATTAATGCCATTTGAGCACCACGAGTGCCGTTCACTTCCAGTACATGTCTGTGCAACACATGACCTCGCTTTTATGTTCCCCAAGACATGCTTTCCTGGCATAAGCTGCAGAACAGCACTTGCAGTCACCACTGTTGTGTGGGTCGACATGTCTGGATCAAATTTGCATTTAGTGCTTGAAAAATCAACACACTTCCCTTAGAGATATAGATCAAGAAACCTTGTAAAGTGACTGAAGTCACACATTCTCCACTTGACTTTGTTTTCTTAAAGTAGAATAAAATCTATTTTTAGGTGCAGTTTATATTGTAGTGCAGTGATAGATGCATGAGGGTGCTTTGAACATGACAGATTCTGGCCCAACTCTACAGCCTTGGAAATAAAAAACACAAATATGATAGATTCATCTGCCCCACCTTAGACATCCTTTCACCATCGAGTCTGACTTGTGACTCACTGGGACCAGTAGTATACTAATGGTTCAGATAGTGGTCCAGAGTTTCAGTGAATCCGAATGAATCTTACCAGCCTTACAGAGGCAAACCCGTCAAGCGACTAATCTTATCCAGTCCAGCTCGTATTTTATATATTATTCCGGCAAGTGTCAGGGGACTTTTCAGCCAGCAGCATCCTGCCATATTAGGCGAGCAGTTTTGATGTTTTATTTTGTATTTGTTGTGAGAATAAGGATTATTACGTGGTGTGGCTGCACAACCTCACTGTGTAATGATGGCAGAGTTCTTTATCAGGCCTAATCAGGTTTGTTTGTAAAACCTTAGTTGAGTCCTGGGTAGGTGTGGCTTAGAACTGTCAGACTTTATCTAAGGGTCAAGTGTAAAGTGTTGAGAAGTGCCAAAACTGTTGAATAGGAAGAAAACGCAACACAATAAAAATCCGACACCAATGTATGAAGGTAGGTAGTATTTGTATCTTTAAATAGACTCCTCAATTATAAAAATCAACCCGACAGTTCCGGACAGATGAATTTTTAAAGGAACAATAAATCATAGCACAATATATGATTTTAATCTACCACAACCAGCAGTTTAGGGTTAGCCACGAAAAGTGATTTGAAAACAGCTAAATGGCTACTCTTGCTAACTCCGATAGGGAGCTAGTCACAGAGACCTATCAGGTACACCTGAGCAGTTAACTCACGAGTAAAGCAGTCTCCGGCCCAGTTACAGGCTCTGTGGGCAAACCGCCATAGGAATCAACAGAGAATGCTGAGCCAATGTCTTTCTGTGGCCACCCCGAAGTCCTCGAGCAAAGACGGGTAACTTTCGCCTTAGTGGTCGATGTCCTAAGAAGTCCTGAGTCCTGAAGAGGGCTAGAACATAACCAGTTGCCACTGGCTACAGTTGAAACCAAAAGTTATGCCAATTGTGGGTAGACCAGTTAGATACTTTCCTTTCAAGGGTCAGAGCACTGGCACTGAGGTCGGTTTGGCAGGACTCAGTGCACTTTCAGTCGAAAACCCATTGGCATCAGTCCAAATGTTAGGGGGTGATCATGTACAAAGCACATTTCCTTACATATGTGTGCTCCAAGGTCTCAACATTTGAATAATATTTCGAAAGTGCAGGTATCATACTTGAAATAAGGCTACTCAGAAATATATAAATGATTGCGCCACAGACCCATCACACTTTCACAGGTAGAATACTAAGAAGAACTCACAAATGCAATACAATTCAAGGTATTCTATTAGAAAGTCAAGTCAAGGAAATGTTGCCTATGGAAATACATGGATTACAATTATTATTCACAAGTAACAATTTCTAGCATTACATTTACAGGCTTTCAAATCACAGGCTGTCAGGATGGTAGCTTGGTCAGTAAGACTGGGGGCTGCGAGCTTGAGATTTTCGATGTATTAGGATGGCTTATAATGTCTCATTATATATTACGACAAACAGGGTGCATGAGAGGGGCCAAAGGGGTATTGGAAAGGGAGAGACATGTGGATTGGTTGTACTACTAAGAGAGAAAACACATTAATTTGTAAAATGACCGATATTTTGAGGACTTTTAAAACAGACAGGGAGAAAGTGTGTGTGTGCCCTTTAATCTGTATGTATGTAAACATCCCTGGTGAAATGCGGCTGTCATCTCACAGTACTTGACTGAAATCACTTGTACTCAACTATTTATCAGAAAATACATTTATGGGGGGGTCTAACACCCCAAACATCCCCCCTGCAGGATGTATGCGAGGTGGGTGAAGCACTGAAGGCTGAGGACTGGCTTCAGCAGATGCCTGGCTCCGACTCAGCTAGATGTCCACTTGGAGTTTAGAGCCGACAACGAGCTGAACCTTTGTGTTGTTTGTGTTGTTTCTGCTGCCCTCCTACTTACATCATTTACCATATTTGAAACCGTCTTCCTGTTTCACGTAAATCTAAAAGGGTTTAGCATGTAAAATGTGTACTTATTTAACATAGTGTATGATTTAGGTCTTCACAAAAAAATTGAAGACAGAGCATGAATCTCTGATGTAAAAAGGGACAGAAAGTTATACCAATCTAGTAGCTTAGTTGCACAAACTGTAGGAAAGTAGTAGCTACTTTCATGTTACCCTCAATTTTTGCTTGATGTCAGTATGATTTTTACATAGTCTGCTGCGATCCTGCTAATCAGGACCCCAGAACTGTGCGTTCTCCCTTAAATTGACACGGTAAGTACTTTGGTACCTTCACAATTGGCTACCGGTGTTCCCTTGTAAGCCCCTTATATATGGTACTAAGGTACCCAGGGCACAGGTACACCAAGGGTCTACCATGGGCGGCAGCATGTATTATTTCACCCATGGGTATCTACTTAAACTGTGACTACAGACCTGCCATTGCTGCCTGTGTAAATTGGTGGTTACACCTCTCACAACAGATATGTTTTCTTATTTCTGAGGTCACTGCACCTAACCCCTTCACTGCTAGGCCTTTTCCCCACTTGTGCTAAGCCTTTATTTGGCTATTTGGGGTAGTTCACGCTTAAGGCCCCTGTAATTTTATGTCCACATAAGGTATAAACATCAAATTTGTGCAGTTTTTGTCCAACATCTGAGGATTCTAAAGGTACCCAGGGTTTGTGGATTCCCATGGAGGGCACTCATAAATTAGTAAAAATACAGCTTATTTGGAGTTTTTCAAATGTGAAGGAATTGCTGCAGAATAAAGCGTCTGCTTTGTTCCCTGCACTTTTGGTATTCACAAAAGGGCATTTAGTAGTAGTAAAGTTAGGAATCCTAACTTTACTACTACTAAATGCCTTTTGTGAATACCGAAAGTTGTAAAGTTAGGATTCTGTCTCGGGTTACGATTGTGAATCAGGCCCAAAATTCAAAATTCAGCAAGAAGTCATTTGTGTAGATCATTCAAGGTTTACCTATAGGAAGTAACAGTTGAAAATAGAAAATATTGAAATTGAGTTTAAAAACACAGCGATTTGGGCCAACGATTTCACCTATAATTTCTTCTAAATATGACAGATTTTTTTAAAGCAATATACCGTTACATCTAGTAGACCCTTCAGGTTGTGGGGATATATAGGATTTGTAGGTGCACCAAGAACCCAAGGAAGCCAGAGCCAATAACTAAGCTGCATCATGCAATGGATTTTCATTGTGTACCAGGTGTATCGCAATTCATTTGGTAAAATATAAAGAGTGAAAAATATACCAAGAAAACCAATATGGGGCATATTAGCAAGGGCTGGCGATATAATTATCGCCGCTTTAGCGTCCGTTTTTGGGCGAAAATCGGCGATAATTACATTGCAATATCATCATGAGATGCAAAGAAGGCGTGGCTGTGAAAACAACACATGTTAATATCGTGATAGGCAGCTTCGCCATATTAACAAGGAGGTGCAGCGATACAAAATCTTGCGCTACCCCAGCCTTAACTCTGGAATTTAACGTCTGTTAAATTCCTGACTAAGGCATACTTTTAATGGGAGATGGATTATGCTGATATGACCACAGGGTTGTATTAGCAATGTTATTGCTGTTTTCAATTGAAAATTGCTGGAAAACCAACGATGTTCCATTGAAAACACCAGTATCGCTGAAATATTATCGCCATAGCGATATGCATTATAAATATAGCGTTATCAAAGCGATAATATTCTGCGATAGCCAGCGATAATATTTCTATCGCTAAGTACGGCCAGCGATAATTATCGCTGGCCGTTGATAATATGCCCCTAAGTTTCTGAAATGGGAACAGAATTTAGAGTTTAGTAGCATTGTTTTTTTACACATCTCCAAAATTGTCGGTACCCATACAAGCATGTGAATTCGAGGTCATTTTTCAAAATTACTTATTTTTTACAAATTGTCGTACATTTGGAAGTCAGAAAGGCAAAGAAAGTCAATCGGTAATAACAGTTGTTTTACTATTCTGTGTTCCTCTAAGTCTCCTGATAAAGACGCTACCCAAAACGCAACATGGACAAATCAAATTCTTGCAGAGAAAACAGACTCTTTTTCTGTAATGTGCCAAGCTGTGGATTTTGCACCCGAGCTCAACCGGAACCTAGGGAAACCTAGCAAACCTATACATTTTTGAAAACTAGACACCCATGGGAAGCCGGGATGGGGTGACTTGTGTGACTCTCACTAGGGTCTGTTACGAAGAGTCCCTTGCATATCTCAAACTGTGTAAAAAACACATTTCCCTCACATTTCTGTGATGGAAAGTTCTGGAATTTGCATGGGTCCACAAATTTCCACCTTCCCAGCATTCCAAAAGTTGACCCCCCAACTTTTTTCTACGCAGAATCCCCTGCAAACCTCAAATTTGGCTGAAATAAACATATTTTTTTCAAATTTCTCTGTGAGGAAGTTGTGGGGTCCCAGGGCTGACACAAATTTCCTAGCACCCAGCATTCCTCCTTGTCTCCCAATAAAAATGGTACAAGGTATAATTTTACTCGGGACTCTGAGGTGAACACTGTGTGGTAGGACATTTATGCTGGAACGGTGATCCCATGCAAAAATATGTAGAAAATGTGATTATGATCAGATAAATTGGAGGTTTGCAGGGACTTATGGGTCAGAAAACATTGGGGGATCCATGCAAGCCATACCTCCCTGGACTCCCCCTGGTATATAGCTCTCAGAAAGGTGTGGGCTTGTTAGGTTTCCCTAGATGGCCGCCGAGCCCGGGTCCAAAAACCCCATTTGCCCCCCTTTGTAAAACCTGGTCGCTTTTTGATAGTTAATTTTGATGTCTCCTCAATACGTTTTGGGCCCTTGCCTTTCGTGGGTACTTGGCCCACCCATGCGAGGGAGGTGCTTTTTTTATCGGGAGACCTGGAGGGACGCCGGGTGGTAGGAAATTTGTGTCAGCCTTCTAATCTCACAACTTTCCCACACAGAAATCTGAGAAAAATCTGTTTTTTCAGCTACATTTGAGGTTTGCAGGAGATTCTGGGTAGGAAAACGTTGGGGTGTCCACGCAAGCTATACCTACTTGGACTCCCACAGTTGTCTAGTTTTCATAAATCTGTGGGTTTGGTAGGTTTCCCGAGATGGCCGCTGAGCCCAGGGCCAAAAATACAGGTGACACCCTTGCAGAGTCAGGTCGTTTAGTGATAATTTTGATGTCTCCACAATACATTTTGGGCCCTTGCCTGTCGCGAGTACCTGGCCCACCCACACAAGTGAGGTACCATTTTTATCGGGGGACTAGACGAAACACTGGGTGGTATGAAATTTGTGTCAGCCCGGTGATCCCATAACTTTCCTACACAGAAATTTGAGAAAAATGTGATTCTTTCAGCAAAATTTGAGGTTTGCAGGTGATTCTGGGTACGAAAACGTTGGGGGTCCACGTAAGCCATACCTCCTTGGACTCCATAGGTGTCTAGTTTTCAGAAATGTGTGAGTTTGGTAGGTTTCCCTAGATGGCCGCTGAGCCCAGGGTCAAAAACCCAGGTGACGTCCTTCTAAAACTAAGTTGTTTAGTGATAGATAATTTTGATGTCTCCTCAATACATTTTGGGCCTTGCCTGTTGCGGGTACTTGGCCCACCCACACAAGTGAGGTACCATTTTTATCGGGAGACTTGGGGAAACGCTGAGTGGTAGGAAATTTGTGTCAGCCTAGTGATTCCACAACTTTCCCACACAGAAATTTGAGAACATTTGATTTTTTCAGCTAAATTTGAGGTTTGCAGGAGATTCTTGGTGGGAAAACAGTGGGAGTCCACGCAAGCCAACCCTCCTTGGACTCCCGTAGGTGTCTAGTTTTCAGAAATGTGTGGGTTTGGCAGGCTTCTCTATATGGCCGCCAGGCCCGTGGACAAAAACCCAGGTGACCTCCTTGCAAAACCAGGCTGTTTTGTGATAGGTCATTTTGATGTCTCCACAATACATTTTGTGACCTTGCCTGTCACAGGTACTTGACCCATCCACACGAGTGAGGTACCTGGGTAAAATGCTGGATGTTAGGAAAATTATGATTTTTCTGATACCAGAAAATTATGACTCCGTAATGCAAGAAAAATTTGTGACTATATTCACATTTTGAGGTTTGCATGGTATTGTGATTAAAAAATTTGATGAGATTCATGAGAAGCACACCACTCAGTACTCCCCATTTGTGTGTTTACAAAAATATCTAAAGTTGGTAAATTTTCCCTAGAGTCAAACAACACCTTAGCACAGAAAGACAGATAAGACAAATATGACTGCCTATCCATCTGTTTCTCAAGTACACACAAATACTGGTTGGATTTGACACACGGGTGAGTGAAAGGCTCAAATTGTACATTTTATTAACAAGAGATTCACAAAAAGGAAATGCACTGTTATTAATTAAAAGGTTAAAAACCTAAACAAACGACTCACAGCTTGTGAGTTGTAAAGCCACGGCAAGGCACCAACCTCTTTACAGGCCATTCACACACCTTTCATACTTGACACACACAATCACAGTACCAGCTGCGGCCCCAGCACATTACAACACTCACATCAACAGACAACGCAGAGACAATGTACACACTGGCAGAGAAAGACTGTAAAGACAAATATTACTTCACAAGAATATCGTTAAGTACACACACATACTGGTTGGGTTTGGCATATCTGAAAGAAACACGTTAGTGATAGATTCCTTACCTTACTTAGAATTACCCCACGCGTCAGACTGGATCCGAAAAGTTTTCGTTAGCAGTACACCTGCAAGTCGGTAGGCATCGTCGTGCGCCTCATCGTACGTCGTTGGCATCGTAGTCGCCAAGATGACATCGCTGGAGCTACTTAGAGTCACCCATACACGCTGATGTCAGTTCTTTCTTTTTCAGCGCCAGCAAGCGCAGATCTGGAGAGAGCGGTACCCCCAGTCAATTTTTGACTGAGTTATTTTTGGGACTTTTTGTCTCTGTTTTTTGAGTCTTTGACTCCTGGTGTATAGCAATGCCCAGTTTTAAGCCTTGCACGTCCTGTCCCCGCACAAGATCGGCGATGGACCCGCACCATGAATGTCTCTACTGCCTTGGGCGCGACCACGACTCCGAGTTGTGCCCCAAATGCTGGGCCATGGCTCTGAAAACTTTGCAGGAGCGGTGCCGAAAGTTGCTAGAGGGCTGGGTGTCAGTTTGCGCCGTTCAAGGTCTCGGTCCCGTGGGAGGTCGAGGGACTGGTCGTTGAGCCAAAACCACCATCATTCAAGTCTTCGCACTCGCGGTCAGGTAAGGCGACACACAAGAAGTCGAAGAAGCGTTGTCACTCTTCGCCTTCCACTAGCCTGTCGCATGACATGGCTGAGGGTGCTGGTGGTACCACCCCTGCGGTACCGGCAGAGCCTGCGCAGTTTCCGATGGCCTATAGGTCCTTCCCGGATCCGTCGGCGGCTCCAACCCAGCTACAGGACTTTCTGACAGCCATGGCCCGCCTTTTTGGCCCATAGGCCCCCGCCCGCAATCCTTTGGGCCCTGGGGGTCCTCGCTCCTCTTCATTGCCGGCTCCGGCCCCGGCGTCGTCGACGACTCCGGTCTCAACAACGCATGACCCCCATGGATCCATGCATGATCCCAGCTGATGTCGGGTGGCCGCATACAACCTCCACCAACATCGACATCTATTGCACTGCCACCGGCATTATGGGCTGACGCCGTCCCCGGCTTCCATCACCGATGTGGAGACGGCACCGGAGCGGTGTTGATCGACGCAGATTCCGACGCCGATGGGGAATTTCTATCCCTTTCTCCATCCACCTCTTTTCCTCCTGCCCGGCAGGTTGTGGAGGACGAAGAGGACTGGGAGGGGTCTGAGGACCCCCTCGCAGCCCGGTGCGAGTTAAACCCAGACTGGGAAGAGGATTTGGAGGATGCAGGTGCCCTGGATTTTACTCCGGATCCTGGCGCACTGTCTCCTTCTTCCGTGACTACTGAGCAAGGTGGTGCATATTCTGTGGTGTTGCGTAGAGCAGCCGAGGCTCTCCACCTCGAGCTCCCTACGGTTGCTGTCAGGACTAACCTCCTGACAGAAGAGCTTCGGCCGACGTCTTCCTCTACGGAGCCGCTACTGCCCTTTAATGGCTCACTTTCTGACATTCTTTTGGGTACCTGGTCCAGGCCCAACACAGGGGCTCCTGCGGATAAGAATGTGGCCTGAAGCCATCACCTGGCCCTGGGCAACTCAATTTTTCTCTCCCAACACCCTACCCCTGAGAGCTTGGTTGTCCAGACCTCTGTGTCTCCAATTTCATTCCCTTCCGCACCACCGGAGAGGGAATCCAAGAAACTGGAAAAGTTTGAGAAGAAAATCTTTACGTCCGCCAGTTCAGGGCTGCGGTCTGTGAACACTACATGCCACTTGGGCTGTTATTCCCATTCTGTGTGGGACACGGTTTCGCAGGTGCTGCCTTAGTGTCCGGAGGTATTGCTTAGGTGAGAGATGCAGCCAAGTTTACAATTCATTGTGGGCGTGACACCGCCGACTCGCTGGCTAGAGCCATTTCCACGACAGTGGCCCTATGTCGCCACACCTGGCTGAGGATGACTGGCTTTTCCAGGGATGTCTAGAACACTCTGATGGACATGTCATTTGATGGCACTCGCCTTTTTGGCGACAAGGCAGATAGTGCATTGGGGCGTTTTAAGGACTCACAGGCTGCGGCCAAGTCCTTAGGCCTTTCTGCCATGTGCACTCCTTCCGCTTCTGCTTTTTGCTCTTTTCGTGGCCAAGGAAGGGGCACCCAAAGACGTTTCTTTCAGAGCCACAGGCCTGTACAGCAACAGTCTCTGTGCAGCTGCGGACGTGGGACCCGCAGAGGTGGGTCACGGGTCCTGCGGGCGGGTCAGTCCACCACCTCCCCTGCCGCCACTGCCTCCAAATCTTCCTAGTCCAGTGTTTCAGGCCCACCAAACACCAGTGGGTGGCAGGATACCCCAGCACCTCCCCCACTGGCGTACCATCAGATTGGACGGGTGGCTTTTGCAGTTAGTCCGAAGGGGTTACTCCCTCCCCTTCAAGACTACCCCTCCAGCTATGCCGCCACAGTGCCACCACATGTCGGAGTATCACTTAACACTTCTCCAGTAGGAAATTACGGCCCTCTTGGCCAAGGGAGCAATCGAGCGCGTTCCGATGCCAGAAGTAGGTCATGGTTGTTACTCCCACTACTTCTTGGTTCCAAAGAAGGACAAGGGCCTGCGTCCCATCTTAGAGCTTCAGAACGTCAATCGCTTTCTCTGGAAGGAGATGTTCAAGATGCTCACACTTGCTCAGGTCTTGTCTGCCCTAGACCCGCACGACTGGATGCTGGCGTTGGACTTGCAGGACGCTTATTTTCATATTCCCGTCCTGCCGGCCCACCGGCATTACCTACGTTTCATGGTAGGCCACGAGCACATTCAGTTCACTGTGCTCCCCTTTGGCCTTACCAGAACCCCTCAGGTGTTCATGAAAGTGATGGCGGTGGTCGCAGCTCCTCTGCACTGATCAGGGGTTTCAATCTTCCCTTATCTCAATGACTGGTTGTTGAAGGCCGGATCGTCCCAAGCAGTTGTCTCCCACCTCCAGACTATGGCCGACCTCCTGTATTTGCTGGGGTTCTCCATCAACGTGCCAAAGTAGCACCTGATTCCCTCTCAGAAGCTCCTCTTTATGAGAGCGGTTCTGGACACGGCGCAGTTTCTGGTTTATCCTCCCTAACAGCGAGTCCAAGACATTCGGGCTATGAGCCCTATCTTTGGCCCTTGTCCTGGGTTTCTGTCAGTGTGGTAGCATGGTGTGGCGTAGTAAGTAACAACTGCTGGCCGGAATCGCCCAATTTGTTTTGCTATTAGTGTTGGCCATTACCGCTGTCTGCATTTTTATCCACAGAGTGTGACTAGAGCCAGTACCCTCCCCATGGACTCCATGAAGTCAGGTTGTAACAAGCCTGTAGTGAGCATTGCCCTCTTTTCTATTTCTCGTTTTAACTCCTGTTTTCTTGTTTGTTTCCCCCTGAATGATTTCCACTTTCTAATACATGCTCACCTTTCTGATTGAGCACACCGCTCGGGTCATCCCACTTGGTCCTGTAGAAAACCTAGTACTACTACCTACAGGTTGAAACATGTAGACCATCACTTTCACTATGGATACCACAGGCCATTGAAGCCTCCTAGGGTATCACTTACTGATTTTTAATCTTGTCTTATTGCTCCACATTTAAAGTTTAGGGAGTACAATAAAGATAATTTTAACCACCTTACACTCAATTGCACTTTTTGTAAAAAAACAACAGCTCCACTGTGAACAGGTGTTGAAGCACACACTAGTAACATTTGGTTACTCGGGTGGGACCCCTATGATGAAGCATGTCACCAACTAGGTTGGTGAGTAAGGGGTCTTTTAAAAAAGGAATAATCCTTCCTTTTTCACCTCCATGGTTCCTAGCAGATTTCAACACTGATTTCCTCTGGGAATTACTCCTTCTATTGTTTATTTAGTTTTTCTGTCAGAATGACCTTCAGGCTGCTGGGCCTCATGGCCTCCTGCACCCTGCAGACCAATCATGCCAGATGGCATATGTGAGCTCTGCAGTGGGAACTAAAGTTCCAGTGGGCGCAGCATCAAGGGAACCTGTCCGAGTACGTCCAGATCTCAGAGGGCACTGCACAACAGTTACAGTGGTGGCTCTCAAACCAGCATTGGGTCATCGGCAGGTCACTCTCCCTTCCCCAACCGGAACACATAGTGATGACGGTTGCGTCCCTCCTGGGTAGGGGCGGCCACATGGGAAAGGCTGAGATCAGAGGCCTCTGGTCTCCGGTGGAGTCCAGGATCCATATCAACCTTCTGGAGCTCCGGGCGATCCTGCTTGCACTGAAAGCATTCCTTCCCTCTGTCAAGGGGAGAGTAGTGCAGGTGTTCACAGACAACACCACCACCATGTGGTATTGCAACTAGCAAGGCGGGGTGGGGTAGTGGACCCTATGTCAGGAGGATTTACGTCTCTGGACATGGCTGGAATGTCAATGCATTCCCTTGACGGTTCAACACTTGACAGGTTCTTTAAATGCCAGGGCGGAGGAACTTAGCCTCCGGTGCATGATGGATCAGGAATGGCGTCTTTATTCGGAGGTGGTGCAAGGTCTCTTTCAACAGTGGGGAAAGCCTTGGTTAGAATTGTTTGCCACCGAAGAGAATGCGCAATGTCATCCCTTCTGCGCTTTCGAATTTCCCAAGCAGCACTCGCTCGGTGACGCTTTTTGTCACAAGTGGAGTTGAGGTCTATTTTACGCCTTTCCGTGTATACCACTTCTACCCAGAGTGCTGAAGAAGATCAGGCACGACCGGGCCCAAGTCATTCTTGAGGCCCTGGACTGGGCTCAAAGAGTTTGGTTTCTCGAGCTACTCAGTATGAGCATGGATCCTCCGATCCGACTGCCTCTTTGGGAGGATCTTCTGTCGCAGCAGCTGGGGACTGTCCTCCACCCGAACCTGCCCAGCCTCCACCTACATGCATGGAGATTGACCGGTGACAGTTGATACCCTTTGACTTGTCTCCTAAAGTCTGTGATATCATTCTGGCAACCAGGAACCCCTCCACTAAATCGGTATAAGCCTGCAAGTGGAACAAATTTATGGCATGGTGCACAGCAAAGGTTGTAGATTCCCTTTTTGCCCCTCTTTCAGAAGTCCTTTTGTTACTTCTTTCACTGGCCCAGCAGGGCTCTGCTCTGGGCACGATTAAGGGTTACCTTTCTGCAAATTTAGCCTTTCTCAGGCTCCCTGATCAGCCCTCTCTTTTCAAGTCCCTTGTTGTAAATAGATTTCTCAAAGGCATTACTCACCTTTTCCCTCCTATTCCGTTCGTGATGCCGCAGTGGGACTTCAATCTGCTTCTCATTTATTTGATGTGCGCTCCTTTTGAGCCGCTTCACAAATGTCCTCTTTGTTTATTAACTTTGAAAACTGCTTTCCTGGTTGCCATCACCTCCGCTAGGCGCGTGAGTGAGCTCCAGGCTCTTTCCTGTAAGCCTCCGTTTCTGTCTGTTCATCCAGATAAAGTTGTGCTTTGCACTCGTTCTTCCTACTTGCCAAAAGGTTGTCACTGCCTTCCACATCGGGCAAACTATCACCTTGCCTACGTTCTTTCCGCCTCCGCACCCTTCCAGAGAGGAAGAGAGGCTCCACTGTCTGGACCCAAAACATGCACTCTCATTTTACCTGAATCGCACACAACAGTTCCGGGTGGATGACCAGCTCTTTGTTGGCTACCTAGGCACCAAGAAAGGCAGGGCTGTACACAAGAGGACTTTCTCCCGCTGGGTCATCTTGTGTTTCAAGGCCTATTATTCTCTGGCTAAAAAGGAACCTCTGGTGGGGTTGGACGACAGCAGCTACTACATCAATGGTATGTGGTGTCCCCGTGCAAGACTGTCAGTGAGCCAAGTGGCCCTCGCTGCACACTTTTACTAAGCATTATTGCCTTGATAGTCAAGTCCGGAGACACAGGTTCTTTGGCCATACTGTTCTCCGTGACTTTCTGGTGTGATTTTGGTTTGCAGACCCATCACCGGGGTTGGAATTGCTGGGGTATCTATTCTAAGGTAAGGAATCTATCACTAACCTGTGTTTCTTTCATATGAACAAGTTACTTACCTTCGGTAACGATAAGACACATTAGTTAGGGATAGATTCCTTACCTCCCCACCCTTCCTCCCCGTTCTGCAAACTGATTTCTAGGGTTAACCTCATACCTTTCAGGGCCCTAGTTTCAATACACCAGTGGTCAGTATCTTGCTTGGCTCTGCGTTCCTGGTGTGGAAAGTCGTATACAGAACTGACGTCAGTGCGCTTGGGCACGTCTAAGTAGCTCCAGAGATGTCATCTCGGCGACTACAACGCCAACTACGTACGCGGAGCCGCACGATGACGCCTACCAACGCGCAGGGGTACTTCTGACGAAAACTTTCTGGATCCCGTCTGACGCATGGGGGTAATTCTAAGGTAAATAATCTATCACTAACTAATGTTTCTTACAGATATATCGTTACCGAAGGTAAGTAACGTGTTCTTTACTAACAAGAGATTTCACAAAAAGGAAATGCGCAGTTAATAATAATTAGAGTGTCCGGTTTTAGGTTTAAACCTATAATAACTGATAAAACCCCACCGGAAGGAAAATAGCCCTCACCAATGTAACCATATAAACACTGAACAAAAACCTGCACAGCCACAAACTGAATGCTATTTAAAGAAAGGAAAAGGAGAGTGAACAAGTCATTTTTATTTCTTCCTGAAGGGGCCAATACAATGTAACTTTGTAATATAAGGTAGCAGTAAGAAAGACTGGGCTCACATTATTCTGCTTGAGTTTTGTTGTTTAGGGATGTCACTAAAATATTGTTTATTTTTCCTTTTTTCAGTTTTGTGGTCTTTGGTCTAAAGATACAGGGGTTAGAAGCATGTTCTAGGGGTTGTTCAGTTATTACATAAACTGTAAACAATCAGGAAATATCAAAATCATATTTGATTTTTGGGCTACATTTGAGTCTTTCACTGATAGGAAAACTGTAGGTTTCATAAGAAGCTTTCCCAATATGTACCATCACATTTACCCATAGAGAATGGGTAAAAACCCTTGACACATCAGCCCCCGTTTCTAGTGAGTCAGTATTGATAGTAGGTAAATTGCCAAACACCCCAGGCTTTAAACATTCAATGCAAGTATATGTGAAAAGAGTGCTTTCACAAAGCATCTGGGATACTGGTGAAAACATGACACCAGACTTTTGGAAATCATGGAACACAGTGTCACTTGGAATGCTGCTGCAAACAGTTCTTATGAAGCTCAATAAAGATTTGAATGATATTGTTTGTATTTTCAGTGATTCTGCTACGTATATTAAAAAGTTGTGTGATGACCTGTTAAAATCGATATCTGAGCTGAAGTGCTTTCCTGTTAGAGATCCTTGCCACTTAGTAGATGGTATGTTGAAAGCATCTTTACAATCTTCAGAGTTAATGAAGAATGCTATTGACTTTTTAGTCCATTCTGGTGCACTGTTTTGTTATGAGCGGAAACAAAAAAAATATTTCTCATTTTATGCTTTGTGTGGCATCAAAGAAAGAGTCAACTCAACTGTGTCACTTTATTGGTGGTTCTCAGTCCTAGAGGCCATGAATGCTATATTATCCATGTGGCTACCGTTTACAGAACATTTGCTGAGCGATGATCTAAGAAGTGTGAGGATCTTTGGTCACATATTGATAGGGATTTTGAAAAAGTACACTCTACTGTATTCTTAGATTTTACAGGAAAGCATGACGGCTGTAGTGAACATAATAACAAAAACTAGAGTCTGGAAACACCCTTGTCTACCAAGTGTTCACCATAATTAGTGTAGATGTGAAACATCTCCTTGAGAGTAGGCTGGGCAACACTTTGGCACTGCAACATGTTCCATGTTAGAGTGCTTGCCACTTGGTAAGCAAAGAAATGTTGAGGAGCAATTCAGGTACTTTTATTTTACAATGTATGTGAAATAGCCCTTCACCATCCATGCCATTTGAAGTCAATGAACCCGCACTGTGGTACTCTGCATAAGTTATAGATTCCTTCCATAAAGGGAAATTTTCTCCGGAGTTTCAAAAGTGCTCCCTCAGTTTTGACCACTTCAATAACTCTGAGGCCATATACGTTCAGTTCAAAGCATATGTTGGAGAACCTGTCACAGGGAATCACAATCTTCAGGTGCACCAGTATTGGCATGGAAAGCTATGTCAGTGGCCAGAGTTCGCAAATTGTGTACTGGCTATTTTGGCATTGCCTGTCTCAAGTGTCAATGTTGAGAGGGCCTTTTCACAGATAAAAGTTTACATGGGAAGGAAAGAACAAGTGTGCATGACCAAAAACTCACTGAAGAAGTATTGTATGGTGTACTATGATAAGTTTAATTTGTAAAAGTGTATTTGGACCTCATGTACACTGTACGCACACAGTCTATATACCATGCACTATCAGTGCAGAAAGCAAGCAATAATAAAAGCAAAAAGTTCCATAAACACAGGAACAACACTGTTTCTGAAAATGTGTAACCACTGATTACTAAAAATAACTCCAGCTCTTGAGCTGTAAAGCCACGGTAAGGCACTAACCTCTTTACAGGCCATTCACGCACCTTTCATACGTGACACATAAGACCATTCATACCGGCAGCTGCTGGCCCAGCACATTACCATAGTCACATCAATAGACAGTGCCATTCAAGGGCCCATCACTTTCATACGCCCACATTACTGACACAGCAATCACACCGGCTGGTGGTGGACATAGTGTGTGCAGTGGCATTTGGCAAGCAGAGTGTGTAATGACCAGCAGTTAGTCACTACTTAAACACTGCCAGCCAAATATCAGTCCACCCACACTGCCTGCCAAGCACCAGCCCACTCACACCACCAGCCAAGCACCAGCCACCGCACACCACCAGCCAAGCGCCAGCCCATGCATACCGCCAGCCAAGCGCAAGCTCATGCACACCACCAGTCCATGCACACAATCATCACATTTTTTTTAACAAGAAAGAATACCCAAACCAACTGGAACTAGATACAAAACTATAATTACAAACACAACAGCGGTAACTAAAGACATCATTCTAATGCCGACCGTGAAACTGAACAACAAATATAAAACCATACAGACCAGGCAGTACACTGTTAGACTCTTGGTTGCTCTCAAAAACGTATTTGAGGGTGATACAATCTGAAACATGTGGGCACACATAGACCAGGATTAGAAGGACAATCAGCTCAATTCATACGACTCTCTTTCTGCATACCTCTGGGCAAACAGACTCTACATCTCTTAGAGGGATTATTTTTTTAGGGCATGGGAGGAATTACATTGGGAAAGTGCTGATCTTTCATTCTAGCTACATCCTCCACCACTTCAACAGTAGGAACACTTTCCTTTTCCCCTACAACAAGGCTGCTTATCACAGACTCCTGAAACTGAATAAAGTCATCTTTGATGCTGGAGAACACTCCTTGAACCCAACAAAAGCATTAAAAATTGCTAAATTGAAAAGATGGATGGCCAACTGTGTATGCAAACACAAGGAGGATGCTTGTTTCCGGTCCAGGGAAGACATGGCTTGACAGTTCGGACTGGACAATTTTCATGACGCACAGGGTCAAGACTGATTTGCATATAGCTGTGTCTGAACTAGAGTAGAAAAGTGAGCTAAAGAACGATGATGGATTTAACCCAGACCTGTGACTGAAACGTTTCAGCGCTCCATCCATCATCTCCTTGTGTTTGCTTTGGTCAACTTTTTATACCACATGTAAGCCTTTTGAACAGCAATATAAAGATCCAACCCTATCAACACCACCCATGTGCTTATTGCAGTCTACAATGCACACAGGTTTACGCACTTCAGCAACCTGACCCAAACAGTCACAGTTGAAGTAATGTCATCATGGATGGTAGTCAGCATGTACACATCCCTTCTATCTGCAAATTTCACAGCTACCAGTACATCAATACGCAATATGCACTGTCCCCTCTGAAACTTTTTGCAAAGAAGCTCTTTTGGGTAATCTTTACATTTGGAACGGATTGTGCCACAAGCAAGAGTGCCCACTTTGAACAATTCCTTGTACAATTGCACAGCAGTGTAGAAGTTCTCTAGGTTCAAATGGTGACATTTGTTAAACAGTCCTCTAGCAACTTCTCAAACAATTTTCTCTGAATCTCCTAAAGTGGACGGCCAACCAAGGGGGTCAATTGTGGAATACCTGCCAGTGTATACCCGGAAATTATAGACATATCCTGTCCTACTCTAAGACAGCATATACATCTTAATTCAATATTTCTTTCCCTGGAGTATAGATTTCTGAAAATCGTTCTACAAAGTGCTCAAGAACAGGACGAATCTTAAAAAGACGGTCACAGTCAGGGTGATCTCGTGGCAACACCAAAGCATTATCAACAAAATGCAACATACGAAGCAAAACTAAATACCGATCATGACTCATAATTGCAGGAAATATGGCCATTGCCATCAATGGACCGGTAGACCAATATGAATCCACGGACAGCTTCCTTATCAAGCCCATCAAAAAAGTCAAACCCAAAAACTACTTCATCTCATCCAGATTTGTGGGATTCCACCTGGTAGCTCTAGAGCGGGGCCAATGTCTTATACTTTTGTCCCTCAAATACAGTTCAGCTTCTGTAAACAACTGAAACAAGCATTGGCATAGCCAATAGGTCTCACCTTTGGGACCTTATAAGTAGTTCACCATGCAATGGTTAATGTTATTGCACCAAGGGTATTGTGCTGCATAACTAAATACTTATAAGGACCCAAAAGCGAGACCTATTGGCTATGCCAATGCTTGTTAACCTTTATAGTGAGGGAGACTGCCAGCTCTCCTGACTGGAGCATTTAGATTATTGTGATGTCTCATGTAATTTTCCAAATCCTGATTTCCGCTAGATTAAGGATGATGGATAATGCCAAGATTGTTATTTCAGTGTTCCCAAGTGCCCTTCTCTGTGCTGAGTGCAGCGAGCGGTCATAATCTCAGAGTGTGCAGCCAGGGGAGATATAATTAAATGTAGGACATGCATCACAAATATTAAGAAACTTCCGCTTCAACAGTTTCAATTTAGATTGTCTAGGATGGGTTCTAAAAAAATCAGCAGTCACTTTTCCAAGGTTTTCATGATCGAAAAGCCTAACTCTTGGAAGTTATTAAAACATGATAAAGAGAAGGTGCACGTCCTCACCGGAACGGTCCACTGTTGGTCTGCAGAAGGCGGAGCCATGCTGGAGTTTCAAGCTATTCACATGAGATACATTTACAGTGAATCCTAAAACAGAATTATTCTCATAGTGGAAATCCTAGAAATTTGGCATCCCTAGGCCTCTTGTTATCCAACATCAGACATCCCTACTGAGAGAATATTAAAATATGCTTTAGCGCCTGAAACTGTAAGAAGCATATGCAACACAAATAAATGAGCAATGTTGCACATCATATTTCAATTGCAGCATAGCATGACTGAATAGGGTTTGGCACTCTAATGTGGGCTGTATCTTTTTGCACATTTCAGTGTGCTCTTCTGGTGAGAACAAGATATCTCTTAGCAATAAGATGTAAATGAAAGCTAATGAAGTGCTTATTATAAGACAATACTTGGTGGATAGTGAGCACATGACAAAAATGCTTATACTACCTCAAAAACTGTAAAATTCTCCCCAGTGAATTTCTGCAGGTTCTAACCTTTCCTATCTTCATTCTGCGTTAGTGCCCTTTTCTCAGAGGAGTGCTGCCTCTTAGGCACAAGAACACGGATCCATAGTAGCAGGTCATTTTGCTGGATGATTTGTGCTAATTTCGATCATTCCCAAATTTGGAAAGATGGAAACATGGCCATTGAGTTTTTTGCAGGTTTTTTTTTTGTTGCAGTTTTATATAGCACAAACTCGACCAGAAGGTGTTAAAGCGCTTTAAACGAGCACCAGTTGCATTACAGCCTGACACATACACGTATTATATTTTTTTGGCATGGGGAGATAAAGTAATTTGGACAAAATCACAGGATGTTTGGGGCTCCCGCCAGACTCAAACCTGGTTCTCCAGCTTCAAAATCGGCTGTTCTAGCCATTAAGCCACATGCACACAAAAAATATATATATGGGCAGCGGCAGAACTCAATATCCTCTGAAGCTTGTTGTATAAAAGTGTTAATGTACATCACTGCATAATAAGTTCCTCTTTATTAAGGAATACAGGGGCATATTATCAAGGGGGTTTATCTCCGCTTTTTTGGCTTTAAAAGCCAAGAAAGCGGAAATAAAATTATCTCCCTATTACCTAGTTGTCGCTAACACCAGTTAGCGACAGCTAGTAGGAGATAGCGACCATCTTGGGCCCCGCTTTGCATGTCAGTGATATTTATCACTAATGACATGCAAAGTGGGCGTGCCAAGATGTTAGCTAACATCGCTATCTCCTATTACCAACTTTTGGAGATATTCGCGCTAAGCGCGAATATCTCCAAAAGCTAACACCTGCCCCTGAGCAGTTCTTAGCCATGTTATCCAATGGTAGGTGGATAACATGGCTAAGAGCATTAGCTCGGTAATGCATGAATATCGCTGCATTTTCAGCGATATTCATGCATTTCGGCCGATTTTTATCGCTTAGGAGATATACCTTGTTAATAGCAAGGTTACTAAGCGATAAAAATCGTCGCAGCTCGGCGATAAAAATATCGCCGCTAAACCAACATAGCGATAATTATTGCTAGTTGTTGGTAATATGCCCCACACATTTTTAAGCATACTGCCTGCGAAATAACTGCATTGTATCAGTCAGAAATGAGAGCGCAGTCATCTCTCTGGGAATATTGGAGGATGTCACATCATGATTACATGATTGAACCAGCAGGATATCATGGTGTTAAAAACACTTGCCATATCATCAAGGCCTTGCTTGGTATAGTCTCATGACACTCTATTCAGTCATTGGGGTGCTCCGGCCTGTCCTCCTTATTATTTTGGGGCCAGTATCCCTCGTCGAAACCTCTGGGACCAAACACCTGTCCACTGTGTAGATTTGCCGTTTCCAAGGCTTGTTGGTTCTGCACTCCAGAGATCTTCAGGCTACAAGACTCTCCAGCATCTCACTTCCTGAAGATCAGCGTCCTTCAGTCCTTGTATCGTGGGACTCTATCTTTGGTGAGCTGACTAAGGTCCGCTTGTGACTACTGTACCTTTGGCCTCTGGGTCCTTCTGAGGGTCTTCTTTTCCCTCAGTGGGCTCCACTGCTTTCCCGGAGGCTGCTCAGACTCTCATGCTGTTTGCATGTCACTTGGACTTTGCTGGTCCCAACATTGCTCCTTTTTCTTCTTCCACACCAGTTGCGGCTACCAAGGCTTGTCGTTGCTCGCTGTGGACACCGACCCCCTAGTCTTTTCCATCTGACGTGGGACAGCTAATTTACGGCTCCTGGTTTTCCTCAGCTTTGTCTGGTCATCACAGCTCCAGTGACGAGGTCACTGCAGACTCATCTGAACCTTCTAGCTTCGATAGACATTGTGTTTCTGTGCCTCCTGGTCACCTCCGAGTGGTGTAGACTCTGTCCCCTCTGCTTACAGGTTCTTTACTTCCAGAATCAACTCTTGGATTGCATAAGACCTCGTCGCAGTCTTTTTCAGAGGCCTCTTCTTCGAAGTCTCTAACTGCTTGTCTATGGCAGGTTACAACATCACTTCAGCCCTTTGAACCCAGCTTCCCTGGAGGAGGCATTCACGGGTGGGGTGGCTCTCCAACCTTCTATCTTCCAAAGGGTTTCTTCAAGGTCCGATGGGGAGAGTCCTTCTTCTTTAAAATTATAACTGACTTTTCCATTGACTTCCATTGGGCATGCTGCTGTGTTTCCACTCTGCACACAGCCTCCGTGGGGTTCCTAGGCACTTACCTTGGGTGCTTCCTCATTTTCCCGGCTCCTCTAGGTCTTCTGGTCCAAGACCTATTCTCCTTGGCAGTTCACATTCCACTTTATTAGTATATGGTTTGGTCTCCAACTGGAGACCATTGTATTTTGTGCTACTTACCTGATGCTTTCTAAGCATTATTGTGTATTGCGTTGATATCTCTGGGTAGGAGATGTATCAATATGTTAGTGATAGTGTGGGTAATAAATAAGGCCTAGTTTTATAAACACTGTGTGGTTTCTTTTCATCTTACCTACACTACAGATTAAAGATGGTAAAATAAGCTGCTTTACGCTCGTTCAAGGTAAGCCTGAAGGTTGCTGTCCACAGCTATCACTTTGAGAGCATTATACATATCAAAGGTCACTAAAATCACCATAAGGTTTGTCTATATCTATATTGGGGACCATCTAGACTCCACGCACCTTCCATCAGCTGTGGTGCTTGAGGGTATTCTTTCAACCACTACACTAATCTCGCCTATACAATCTCACATATTGGATTGCCCAGACTCCACTCTCCCACTACCTGTCACATTATGTGAGGGAACCCCTACAATGGCTACATTCGATCCGCCCATCAATTCGCAGAATTCATTGACCCTTCCACATCCCGAAGGGGGAGACCCTAACGGGCTGCCTAGCGACTTTTTCATTCCCACATTGGATATGCATAATGACACTACGAGTAGTTCGCCTCACCAAACAGTCCATACACCAACTCCCATTACATACTCTCCCATCTCTGTCCTGATTGATCAAATCAAGGAGTTAGCTACAGGCCTATCTCATCTTAAGGACGATATTCTTAATATTTCAACCATCACAAAAGATCTTTTTTTTTTTTTTGCAGAGTTTTATATAGCGCGAACTAGAACCGAACCGAATCAGTTATCAGAGCGCTTTACATAGCACCAGTTACGTTACATGAGGACACACTTTCATTCATTTTACATAGAGCCACCAATGACACAGTGAATCTTATCAATCTCCAAATGAGAAACTTCTGCCCTACGAATGCCCCCATTGACAATATTACTCAGCACAACCCAAACTATGTCCAACCTAGTAGCCTCATACCCACAGTCACACTCCCTATAACCACCACTCCAGGCAGCTTATCTTCCCTCTCGGGGACAAAGAGTTCAAGCAGTGAGCTCTCAGAAAGTGACATTGATGATCCTCTTACATCCTATGCATTGGACTCTTTTAATAGTAAGTCCCACTGCAACTTCATTCAAACCATTGTAACCATCCCCCTCAGAGAACATACACCCAAAAATAGAGCAGTTAATAGAGTTAACCTCACTAATATCAATTTAGAACAGATTTCCTCAATCCCCTTGATTAACAAGCTGAAGTGTGGGCTTTTAAACTGTAGATCTGCCAGCAAACATGCTACTGATATCTTCAATCTCATTTCAGATGAAGATTTAGACATTATGGTCCTCACAGAAACTTGACTATTCATCTCCCATCCTCGATTTACTTGTTTCTCCCTCACATGATCTAATCCGATTTGATAGGATCGGGAAACTTGGTGGAGGGGTAGCCTGCATTTATCGTAACTCACTATCAGTAAAACAAGCGGATTCCATTGAGCTATCCTTGTGTGACTACCTATGCATTAGTATCTCAGATGCTAAGCGTATCACTAGTAAGTTACACATTTTTTACCACCCCCCAGGTGACAATTTGACTTGTATCGATGAGATTATGGAGATTATGGCATCCAATTCCAACTCTCTAATTCCTCATATCTACCTAGGGGATTTCAACCTCCACTGGAGCAATGCAAATGATCAGACTGTTTGCTGCTTCAAAGAATTTTTCGCTGAACAGGAGTTATTCCAATTCTGTGACAGTCCAACACATAACAAGGGTGAGACATTGGACCTCATCATTGCAAAATCAAACTTTATCCTACTGGAATCCATCACCCCTTGTGACTGGTCTGATCATTATTCCATCCTCTTCTCCATCAATATCGAAGCTATTCAAGAAAGGAGTCAACCCCCAAAATCAAGGCAATTGAAATGTAATCTACAAAACATCAATCACATCTCCTTGGTAAACCAATGCAACTCCGCTTTGACCCTCATGACTGATATAACTGATGTACATGACCTTACAACCTTATACAATGACACGATGCTCAAAACTCTGGACTCCATAGTGCCGTTACAGGAAAAAAATGTCTCCTCTAAGATTTCCAAGCCCTGGTTCAATGAAGATCTGAACTTGGATCGTAGACAGCTAAGAGCCACTGAACGTCTTTGGAAATCGGCTCCTAACACTGACAACCTGGAGCTCCTTAGAAGGTTACGGAATTCTTACAATAGAAAGATTCTTAAGGCAAAAGCAGACTTTTTCCGAACTCAGCTGAACCAAGCTAGCAACCGTCCAAAAAAACTCTTTGAAATCGTCAAGCAACAATCATGCAATACAACTAACCATAGTGAGCTAAATGATCTGGCCATTCCTACTTGTGACGTGCTTGCCAATTTCTTCCATGAAAAGACTAGGGCTATTGAGCTAGACATCCAATCAAAGTTGGCCCCCTCTCAACCCATGGCACAAGATCCCAAATTGGGCGCTTTATTTGAAGCTCATTTTAATAACCCAAGGGAAGTCACAAAAACTAATGCCTCCTGGCACACCTTCTCGCCAATTTCTCAACAATCTATTGACAACACTCTCCAAGCAATCAACCCCTCCAATCATCTCTTGGACCCCCTGCCTCCTGCCCTGTTCAATATCTTAAAAACATCTATACTACCTTTATGGCCAAAAATTGTAAACGCCTCCCTGAGTCAAGGTGTCATCCCGGACTGTCTTAAAATAGGTCAGGTCACTCCTATATTAAAGAAAGCTGACGCCTCCCCATCTGATCCTAACAACTACTGTCCTATAACCAACATCCCCACCTTGGCTAAATTATTGGAGAAATGTGTTCAAATTCAATTATGCAATCACATTGAGAACTTCAACCTCTTAGATTGTCACCAATCTGGATTCCGAAGAGGGCACAGCACAGAATCTGCACTCACTCACATTCTGGATGATATACTAACTATGCTTGACCGTAACGAATCATGCCTTTTGATTCTTCTTGACCTGTCCTTCGCCTTCGATACGGTCAAGCACGACAACCTCTTGTCTCTACTGCAAAGAAGGATGGGCCTCTCAGGCACTGTGCTACAATGGTTCTCTTCCTTCCTGAACAATAGATCTCAAAGATTCAAGATGAAAAACTCACTCTCGCAACCTTCCAAGGTCACTCTTGGTGTGCCTCAGGGATCATCCCTCTCACCCATTCTTTTCAATCTCCTAATGGAGCGTCTGGCAAATGCATTGAAATCAGCAAACATTCTATATCACCTGTACGCGGATGACACCCAGCTATACCTGAAAATCACCTCACCTGATGACATCATTGCTCTTAACACTGCGCTTATGAACACGCAAAGCTGGCTCACTAACAACCACCTGATGCTGAACACCAAAAAAACTGAATTCATTCTCATCTCACCTCCAAATCACGCTCCTAAGATAGACCTCTGGCTAAAACATCTAACCTCCTTTGACTGTGTCCCCGTCATCATAGAATCAGCAAAATCCCTAGGTGTCTCCATTGACAAACATTTGAATATGCAGTCGCACATTTCTATTGCCACCAAGGGAGCTAATCACAAGATGAGTATACTAAGGAAACTCAAACCCTTCCTCCCTCAGGCTGATCTAAAAATTGTAGTACAAGCTCTAGTCCTACCAAGACTAGATTACGGAAGCTCCACCCTCGCTGGTCTCCCTAAATACAGACTTGCTCCGCTGAGAGCAGCCCTGAATGCTGCGGCTAGACTGGTTTCAGGAACTAAAAGAAACAGTCACATTTCTCCAACATTGAAAGCACTGGATTGGTTGCCTTATGAGGCAAGAATACACCTTAAAGTGGCTTGCATGACGCATAAAGCAATTCACAACAGTACACCTAGTTATCTGGCGCTAAAGTTGGAAAAATCTGGAGGCTGTAGACAACTACGAAGTGCGAGCACTTTCCTTCTGAAACCCCAATCCTTCCAGAAGAAGAGAACAGACAGTAGAGCTTTCTCAGGGATTGCACCAAAGATTTGGAACTCTCTACCACCACTTGTGCGTGGAATCTCCTCCTTCATTATTTTCAGAAAGGAAGTAAAAAGACTACTAATGATCAAATTCATGTCCTAAGTTTAAGTTTAAGTAGAGGATGTATTTGAGTTTAAGATTTTCATCACAACCCTTGTTGCCTTATATCTGTATGCAGCTCAATACTAACTGGATGTTGATACGCTTGATCATCCATGTGTGTTTGTGTGTATGTACATGTGTATACATATATTTATATATATACATGTATGTATATGCGTGTGTCTATTCCGGTCCTCTATGTTTGCTATGTATTCCATTTTTTTTTCTTCCTGATCTCTATTTCTTTACAAACTGGGAAATGTGTTTTTGTTGACTGTAGTCTACTTCATCCTTTAATATTCTTCTACTCTAAAGCGCTCTGATACCCTCGTGGGTCACGTTCGCGCTATATAAAACTCTATAAATAAATAAATAAATAAATATCATGAAAAGCTATATATCCGGATCCACCCTAATGCACTGAAGTGTAAGTGTACCCCAAATCAGTAAGTGAATATATTGCGGTCTAGTGTTCCCCACCTCTTCATCTTTCATTGTCCCGTTTTCCACAGTCTCCTACCCATGTTCACCTTGTACCTGATTGGGAATATGTGCGTATCCAGTATTGGGGTATCTTTTATAGATTCACATGCCTGAATCATTCCCCGTCCCCGAGGCGGGAGTCCCATGGTAAATACAAAAGTAGCACCAAGAGTAAATAATAGTAGTAGGCTAAGTTTTAGTAGCCTATCTACATCATTATAGTAAAATGAACCAAAGATTGGTCCCAGCCAATCAGCTGCTAGCACCCTCTAGAAGCTTCCTAGCAGAGGCCGTTCTCCTCAGATTTTCACTGCACGTCGTGTGTGAAGGGAGTCTCCCTGAGCTCTGCTCAGTTTCTTCAGTTATTCCTTCTTTTTGGATCATCCAAGATCATACTTCATTTCTCTGACCCTATTAAGGCAGTAATATGGCAGAGTGGCAGAAAACAACGTAATAGACTACGAATTATGTCTAATCTTTTCCTCAATAACTCTCATGTTCTGAGAGATGAGGCTATTATTGGGACTACAGAGATTTTAATCTGTCACTTCTGATGAGGACAATGAGGATTCCTTCACCTCATAGGAGAGGTCAAAGGGAGAGGTCGCGCCAGGAGCCTCCAGAGGGCGCACAAAAAAGCCATATAGACTTGCCTTGAGACTTGTTAGGCATTTCTCACAGAGAGAGGCAATTGGGAAACAATTTCCCATCAGGGACATTAAGGAGTCTATACCAAAACTCCATGTCTACTATTACTGCCTCACCAATATTGACCTCCTCTACGATGGCCTCTTCTACGATGGCCTCCTATGGCGGTCATCTACGATGGTAGTTTACTACAGCCTCATCTATAACGGTCGCCGACAACTGCCTCATCTATGATGGTCTCATCCACGAATGGCTTCATCTATGATGGTCTCACCCACGAATGGCCTCATCTACGATGGACTCATCTGCAATGGCATTGCCTAGGACAGCCTCATCTCGAAGACTACCTCATCTACAATGGTCATCTATGACTGTCGTCTATGACAGCCTTATCAATGAGACCTCATCTACTTATGGCCTCATCTACTTATGGCCTCATTTATGTATGGCCTCATGTACGAATGGCCCCAACTACGAATGGCCTCATCTACAAATGGCCCCATCTACGAATGGCCTCATCCACTGATGGCCATCATACGATTGCCTCATCTATGATTGGCTCTTCTACGGATGGCCTCACCTATGATTGCCTCATCTATGATGGGATTATCTACGACAACCTCATCATCTATGTATGGCCTCATGTTTGAATGGCCTCATGTACGAATGGCCTCATGTACGAATGGCCTCATCCACGAATGGCCTCATCCATGAATGGCCTCATCCACAAATTGCCCAATCTACGAATGGCCCTGTCTACGGATGACCTCATCCATGAATGGCCTCATCCACAAATGGCCTCATCCACGAATGGCCATCATAGGACTGCCTCATTATGACTGCCTCATCTACGGATGGCCTCATCTACAGATGGCCTCACCTATGATTGCCTCATCTATGATGGCATTGTCTATGACGGTTGTCTACGTCAGCCTCATCTATGATGGTTGTTCATGACGGTCATCTATGACGACGGCCTCATCTGCAATAACCTCGCCTACATAACCATGTCTACAACAGCTAAGTCTACAATGAGATTGTGTACGAGGGCATCATCTATGACTGCATGCTGTACATAATTTAATGCAGCGGGCAGCAGTTAGATTTCAACTGCAAGTTACAGTCAAACAGACAGAATGTTTCCTTCATGATTTCAAGGAAGAGTCCAGGAAAATCACGAGAGTGGTACCTCTAATAGACTACATCTATTCCAGCAGTGCTTTCCCACATAGAAAAGAAATACTGTTCACTTGCTAACAGCCCATCTGTCTGATAAGCCACCATCAGCCAGATTCAGTAATTTCACAAGCCGCCCAATAGCGATCTAAAATCCCGCAACGCCTATCACCACACCGCCTGACAAGGAAGGACCTCGTCTGGACCTATAGAGGCAAAAAACTCTCTCCCATGGCAGCGGCCTCTATAAGAGCTGCGAATCCTCTAGCCATAATTGACTGTTATGACCGTAAAATGTGTTCAGACATGGCGAGTCTCATTGACCTCATTCCTGAGGACCGAAGGCATGAAGCAAGAAAGATTATGTTGGAAGGAGAACGGGCTGAATCGGAAACTATAGATTGCGCCTTGGACATCGTGAACACCAACTTCCATCAGCTAGCAGGGGCTACAGTGCTTAGCCGCCAAGGATGGCTTAAAGCCACTACTTTCAGACCTGAGGGGCAAACAAAGATTCTAGACATGGCCTATATTGGAGAGTTTTTGGTTTGGTAAACATATTGATGAGGCCCGATTAGCTATAAAAACTGTCACTGATACTGCACGATCATTAGGCACCCTTCAATACGGGAGTGAGAGGACGTGGTTTTTCATCAAGAGGAGGATAATAAAACCAACGGAATATGCAGTATCAATCCCAGTACAGCCATACAGCCAGACATCATACCGTCAATAGTCTACGACCAGTTTCTCCCGTCAGGGTGGTCGAAAGAGATCACAGTATCAAGGCCGAGACACAGGAAGCAGTGATCTCCACAGGGCGCCAGCCACCCTCCTTAACTATGGGCCCGAAGATTTCAGCTTTTGTTCACAAGTGGCAGGAAATTACGTCAGACCAATGGGTTCTAGACCTAGTAACCAACGGCCACACCCTGGAATTCATCAAACAGCCACCTACTACTTCGCCCAGGGGTCCCCCTCTCCCTCGTCTTCACAAGCTTTTGAGTTGTTTAAACAAAGGAGATTTTATGCCTTCTCTGGATATGGAAGATGCGTATTTCCACATACCTATCCACCCGAAACATCGCAAATATCTTCGCTTTGAAGTGGCTGGTGCCCATTATCAGTTCAAAGGGCTCCCGTTTGGGCTGAAATCTGCACCAATAACCTTCACAAAGTGCTTGGCACCAGTGGCAGCAGCATTGAGATCTCGAGGAATACAAGTATTCCCTTATCTAGACGATTGGCTGCTCAAAGGTCCTTCAGAACACGAAACCAAGATTGCCACTGAAGAATGTATCCATCTCTTCTCTTCTCTGGGGCTGATTCTCAACGACAGCAAATCATAGTTACATCCTCTCCAAGTCATGTTTTTTCTTGGAGCAGGGTTAGACACGGTCCAGTGCAACGCATTCTTGTCACACAGCCGCCAGCTGCGTCTTCAAAAATTCGCTAGGTTAGTTAAAAAAAAATTCAGTTTCAGTCCAAATGTTTGCATCGCTCCAGAGAAAGTGCGCTTTAGCGATACATCTTATACCCTTGGCACACCTCTTGAGGAGGAACTGCAACTTCAATGGCAACAAGCCATGATAAATTCTCTATATTGGTGGTCGCAGACAAAGAATCTAACCCAGGGTTTCACGTTCCTACAGACCATTCCAGATTTCGTTTTGACGACCAATGCCTCCATGGAAGGATGAGGAGTTCTTCTGCAGGTTTTCCAGATTGAAGGAAGACAAGAACAGTAGATCAACAGGCTGGAGCTCCGCGCAGTTTTGTTTGTCTCTCCAAGCATTCCTCCCGAGGATTGCGGGTTCCTCTGTGCTAATCCAGATCGACAATACCATCAGCATGTATTATATCTACAAACAAGGATGAACAAAATCGGCTATGCTCTCGCAAGAGGCTCAGGAATTGTGGGAATGGGTCACATTCCACAAGATGCCCTGAGAGCCGAATATGTCAGGGGTCTTCACAATACCCTGGCGGACACACTGAGCACGTCTCAGTTGGACTGACGCAAGTGGAAGCTGGAAAAGGAACAGGCGAACACAGTGTTCCAAGCTTGGAGCAAACCACCACTAGATCTAATCGCAACAACAGAGAACAAGAAATGCCGATATTATGACAGCAGGTTCCCTCAACAGGGCTCAAGGGGGAATACCTTGTCCATGCGATGGTCAGGGATTTGTGCGTACACTTGGTCCCCAATACCATTGATTCCAAAGGTGCTCCACAATATGAAGCTAGAAGGTTGCCGTCTAATTCTGATTGCACCCCGTTGGCCAAGACAATATTGTTCCAGGAACTTCTACTATTGTCTCAAGACAAACCCATCAGCCTACTGCCGACGCCTACGATGTTGCCACGGGACGGAGGCCAAGTGGTTCATCCGGATCCACAGTCACTGCACTTGCACGCATGGCTCCAGATTTCTTAGAGTTCAAGGACTTCAACATTTCACAAGACTGTTGTAAAATATTGGCCAAATCTCATGCCCAAAGCACAATCAAGACTTATCGCCTCTTATGGAAGCGATTTTGCTGTTGGTGTGAGGTGAATAATATTCACTCAATTCAAGCTCATGCAGAACAAGTTCTCCATTATCTGCTTTCTCTAGCCAAGTCTGGGCTTACTTTTTCATCATTCAAAGTACATCTTGCTGCTCTTTCCAGATTCAGGAAATGCTCAAAATTCCCTTTTCTCTGCTCTTCTTCACTTGTCATACAATTTATGGAAGGACTTTTCCGAGCCTTGTCCCCAGCGCGAGCACCCCTCCAGAGTGGGATCTCAACACCGTGCTAGCCCTTTTAATGAAGCATCCATTTGAGCCGATCCATAAAGCGGATCTCAAATTCCTCACTTGCAAGGTTGCCCATTTACTGGCTCTTACCTCGGCAAGAAGGGTTAGTGAAATCCAAGCTTTCACTATAAAGGAACGCTTTTTACATTTTGCTCGGGACTACGTAACCCTTCAAACAAATCCCAGGTTCGTTCCTAAAGTACCAACACAATTTCACTTGAACGAACCGGTAAGATTAAAAACATTCTTTCCGGATCCATCCACTCCAGCTGAAAGAGCATTACAATTCTACCTACAGAAAACTAAGGATATCCGACGATCCAAACAGCTGTTCGTTGCTTATGGTCAAGCAACTCCTGAAAAAGCTGTAACAAAGGCAACAATAGCCAGATGGCTGGCATATGCTATTCATTTCTGCCATGACAAGGCTAACAAACCTTTGCAGAGGAAACTCAAAGCTCAATCAACAAGAACAGAATCAACGTCCACAGCTTTGTTTGCTGCAGTAACTCCGGAAAATATATGTTGTGCTGCGACATGGAAAAATGTCCACATGTTCACGAAACATTACTGTCTTCAATCTTCGCATTAAGAAGATGCAGCAGTTGGACAGGCTGTTCTACGCCATCTTTCATTAAGATCAGACTCAGATACTTTTACCCTTTTATGTATTATTCCATTCTTTAATATTCATGCAAATGTACAGATTTGTATGTCTGCAAGATTTTAAAGATTTGTGTATATCTATATATATAGGGGCTCATTAGGATGGCGGACGGACTTGCGTCCGTCCGCCACCCTAGAGGAGGAGGGACCGTCCGCAGGGGCAGCGGCGGTCCCTCCGTGCTAATTAGGATGTGACCGCCACCCTGGCGGTCACATCCTGTATTTTTATCATTGCGACGGGTGCTGCTTGAAGCAGCACCCGCCGCAATGTTAAAAAAGTAAGTTGTGCATTTGCATGCACAAAGCGGCAGGCACCTCGCGGTGCCTGCCGCTTTGTGCAGGCAAATGCAGGGGGGTACCATAGGTACCCCCCATGTGCACCCCCCACCCCCCTTCACCCCCAAACACAAATCCGTATGCCTTTACACGGCGGAAATGCCGCCGTGTAAAGGCATCTTTCCGCTGTCATCCTAATATGGCTGGCGGTGTCTGATAGACACCGCCAGCCATGTTAATGCTTTTCCGCCGCGGGCGCAATCCGCCCGCGGCGGAAAGGCGGCGGACAGATAGGAAGACCCACCAGCCATCCTAGTATGGCGGTGGGTCTTGCAGGGCTCCCCGGCGGATTTCCCGCATCCTCCGGGCCGGCGGTGGCTTCCGCCGGCCCGGTGGATGCGGGAAATCCGCCATCATAATTGGCCCCTTAGTGTGGAGAGGTGTGGTGCAGCGACCAGGGCAGCTGACTTCAGAGCGCAGGGCTTACGGTTCAATCCCTGGCTCTGGCGGCAGTTCAGCTCAGCACCATGTGACTCTGGGCAATAGCTCACTTAATTTCCACGATGGCCCCCAGCGCCTTGAGACCCGTAAGGATGAGTAGTTCGCGCTTTACAAATATGGATTCACATATATATATATATTCCCTAAAATTATATATATATATATATATATATAATATAATATTTGGCTATAGCTTTGCTTTCCTTAAGACTACTCCATAAAGAAATTTTAAAAAAGGAGAGAAAGTTGTTTTCAAACACTGAGGATGCTATTTGGGAGTTTATGAACCAGTGTCTTCCACCACCTGCAAACAACAGTATACTGCTTGCTACTCTGATTCAGGCATGTGAATCTATGAAAGATACCCCAATACTGTATAAGAAAACAAGTTACTTACCTGTAACTACAGTTATCCAGTATTGGTATCTTTCATAGATTCACATGCATTCCCCCTCCTCCCCGGATAGTCAGTTCTCTATCTCTGGGATACTTACTTCTGACTTGTGCTAGGAAAATCTGAGGAGAACTGTCTCTGCTGCGAAGGTTCTAGAGGGTGCTAGCAGCTGATTGGCTGGGACCAATCTTTGGTTCTTTTTACTATAATGATGTAGATAGGCTACTACGACTTAGGCCTTAGGCTTTTTCTTTTAGCCTACTACTAATATTTACTCTTGGCTCTACTTTTGTATTTACCGTGGGACTGCCGCCTCAGCGACGGGAAATGATTCAGGCATGTGAATCTATGAAAGATTCAAATACTGGATAACTGTAGTTATAGGTAAGTAACTTGTTTTCATTGCCTTAATCCTGGAAGACTATCAATGTAGTATGCAGCTGAGAGGTCAAGGCATATCAAGGTTGCTTACTGGTCTTCACCAATGGCCAAAAGGAGGTTTTCACATGCATTAACCAGTCCTGAATCTGTACCTAGATAGGGTCTAAATATAGACTCACAAAGGTGCAGGATGAGGTCATGTTCCATGTATACACTCTAGCACAGGGGTCTCCAAACTTTTCAATCGCGAGAGCCATTTCTGCCTAATGAAATCCATCCTGAAATATTTCCTAATACATGGATTTGATAAGGGGACATAAAGGCCACGAAACCTAAACGCTGCTACTAAATCACACAGTCCTGCTCCATTAAGGACACATTACTCATGGCACAAGAGCTGTATCTTGTAGGATCCCCATGGAGCTTTTTTGTCTTATTAATTAATTACCTGTGAGAGGTGAGTGTCTTACTACAGTTTGTAGTTTCCTTAATACTGACACTGTGTCCTACAACAAGGTCCCTAAAGACATCCAATACCTTGTTAAGCGCCCAACATCCAGTATTTAGTGTACAGAAACAGGCAAGATGTATTAATGGTTCAGGAATAGCGTTAACATGTGGCAACAATGGTACAAATTTATTTTTGCATTAGAGGTTCCAAAACTGGAGGAGAAAAGGCCGTAGTACTGTCAGGCCTGCAAAGATAAGTCAGAAGGTTATGTTTAACTATTTATTTCATTATTAACCATGAGCACTAAGAATATGTACATGCGACTTCTTAGTGCTTTACGAGAAAGCATATATTTAAAGCTATCACCATATCTTTGGGTAAACACGTGAAGCAAAAATGAACCACAAATTAATGAATCAAGTGATTGCTTTAGTAAGTAAAGCATTTCTCAAGAATTGAAGGGGAAAAAGAAAGAAAGAATAAAGGAGAGGAGGAAAATAATTGAAAGAAAGGAAGGATGGGAGGGTCTAAAAATATAAAGAATAGGGGGAATTGAGAGAAAAGTAAAAGGCGAAAAGAAAAGGAAATATGGAGAAAAGGAGAAAATGAGGAGAAAATAAAAGGAGGATCACAGGAGAAGAGGAAAAGAAACAAGGAATGAAGCAGAGAAGGAACACATTTGAGATAATACAAGAAGAGGGAAGAAGGAAAGAATAAAGAAGTTAAGGTATGAATGTGAGAAAGAAGGAAACAAACATGGAAATGAGATGTAACAAAGAGACAACAAGCATTGGTAATTCAACGGTTTGGCCCATGTGATGAATAATGAGCTGGGTCCGAGTCTGGGAGGAAGGGACGAAGAAAAGAGCTCCTTGACAAGCATCACAGGAGTACAGAGGATTTGGGCAGCAGCCAAAGCTGCTGACTCGAGATCTGAGGATCCGAGTAGGAGTCTTGGCAGCACAATATCCTGTGATTCTGGGCTGCACCTCAGGCCATTGAAGTCAAAACTATCAATGGTTAATAAAGAGAGAATTCTTGGAAGCCCAGCTGGAGTAAAAGACAACAAGAAGGCTTTTTTTTGCAAGGAGGCCGAAATTTTTGCACATGACGACCTGTTTTATGTAGTCACATGAAGCTCACGACTGCAAGTGTAGTCGCAATACAATAGTACATAGTAGTGAATCTCACTATTAGGAAGGGACGCCCATTCCTAATAGCGAGAGTCGCAAACGCTATTTTGCGAGTCGTTGATTCATAAAATAGCATCTGTATGTGCAATGATACTTTTTTACGGTCGCAAAAGGGCCGATCTCCCGTTTGCGAGCGAAAAAAGGGTTGCACATCTGGCCCTCAATCTCTCCGGATAAGTTGCACTATATAAATCTCCTAAAAGACGGAAGAGTCAAAACTGTATGAGAAAATAGTTCCACCAAAGCCGAGTTAACAGTATTTCTGCCTTTGCAAAGTGAGAAGTGAAGCAGATGAGGAACAAGCATTGGTAAATGCGGGGAAATGCACTACATCCAATCGAAATGGAAGGAAAGTAAGTGACAAGCAAATTAACCAATGAAAAGCCAGAAAAACGATAGGGCGGTATGAAACCCACTTTTAACTTTATCGTAAAAACAATAGATTTTACCTAAAAAGGAGATCAAGAAAACTGGGGACCCAAAAAAGGAAAGACAGAAGCTGAAAGAAAGAAGCAGCAAGAACCAACATTAACAAGCATTTGCAATGCAATCGGTCTCGCCTTTGGGACCTTATATGTATTTAGCTATGCAGCACATTAGACTGGGTGCTGAAACATTTACAATTCTTTAATATGGAGGGAAAGTAAGCACCAAACTAAGTGACATGCCAGGTATGGGAACACATTGAGAGAAATATTGCCTTTCAGCAGGAAATGGTATATTCCAAAACTCTGTTTTTAATATAAAGTTAGGGCCTTCGGTGGTCATATAACTGAAAAGACAAGATTTGAAAAAAATATTATTGTCTATGGGTGCTCGTGGAAGACTATTTCTTCCCGGACATTGCTGTTTAGATTAACTTTGCTGCCTGAGAGGAGTTATTCAAGCGCGCTTTCACGTTGGATCTGTGAACCCTTGACTGCTGCTGGTTTCCCGCCGCTGCCGCCGCAGGTGACATCGCGAGCGGCCGCCGAGCGGGGGAAACTGAACCACATATCCCAGAAGCCCTGGGGACCACGCCCCCACTTAAACACGTGATCTGGGGGGATCAAAAGACCGCGAGAACTGCGGCAGAGCGGGTCCCGGACATTGCTGTTTAGATTAACTTTGCTGCCTGAGAGGAGTTATTCAAGCGCATTCCGCGCTTTCACGTTGGATCTGTGAACCCTTGACTGCTGCTAGTTTCCCCCCGCTGCCGCCGCAGGTGACATCGCGAGCGGGCGCCGAGCAGGGGAAACCGAACCACATATCCCAGAAGCCCTGGGGACCACGCCCCCACTTGAACACGTGATCCGGGGGGATGAAAAGACCGTGAGAACTGCGGCAGAGCGGGTCCCGGACATTGCTGTTTAGATTAACTTTGCTGCCTGAGAGGAGTTATTCAAGCGCATTCCGCACTTTCACGTTGGATCTGTGAACCCTTGACTGCTGCTGGTTTCCCCCCGCTGCCGCCGCAGGTGACATCGCGAGCGGCCGCCGAGCGGGGGAAACCGAACCACATATCCCAGAAGCCCTGGGGACCACGCCCCCACTTGAACACGTGATCCGGGGGATCAAAAGACTGCGAGAACTCCCGCGTCGCGGGACGCGCGCGGGCGACGCCGGGCTGAGCCCGGGCAGAGGGCGGGCCGTCTGTGGCCGTCCGGGGACGGAGGAGGACGGGACGGGACACCCCTCTTTCGCCTTTACAAGCCCCCCAGGCAGTTGGGAAGGTAGGTCATATCCATTATGACCTCTAATTGTGATAAATCGGCGTCTGCGGGGGGTAGTAAAGGAACACTAGAGGACTACTTCACGAGGGCTTCCACGGAGCTGGACAAGGATATTGAGATGGCAGAGCACAGGTCCGATAGACGTCGCTCCATCGAATCAATGAAAACTAGACCCTTGTTGGATTTGATGGCTGTTTCCACTTTGCCGGACTCTGCCCCTGTCCCTTCCAGCGAGGACCCACTGTCTTTGGACAAATTCCCATTACTCCTAAGAGACATCTCACCGCATCCAGTTGTTGTAAATACCACTCTTACACCCATTGCGGCGTCCCCAAGTATTTATACTACAGGTCCAAATGTTTCTAATGTGCCTTCTCCTCCAGTCAGGGAGCTACCTAAAAAGAAGGGCAAGTTGGCCAACGTCCCCAAAGTTCATGGTCCCCCACTAGCCAAACGGAGAAGAGGGGGGGGCCACCCCAGAGATGCAAGCTCAGTTATTTAGAGTTCGGCAAATCATTAAAATCTAATGCTTCAGTTGTATCTAAGTTTAAGGCCAAAGATATTTCCGTGGTAGTGTCACCGGCCCCTGTGGTGCTGGTGCCACCGTCCATTGAGGTATTAGACACATCTGATACAATGTCTGTCACTGATTCATTAAGTGAAACGAGGTCAGCCCTACCCCCTTTAGAGAAAGATTTAATGTCAAACATACCATGTGAGTCTATAGTGCACCTACTTAGGTCCTTTATGCACCCAATATTAGATATTTTGAAGAGGGTGGAACAAAGAGTCTTTGTTTGTTGATAATGTATTGATTAACGATAAGCCAGCCCTTCCATCGATGGTCACAGTTCAGGCCCAAAGTGCTCCTGTCCAGCCACCGGCTGTCACTAAGGGTCCTGTTAAGGGCACTACTAGAGTTAACAATCTCCCCGTTAATACTCATTCGGGAGTACCAGCTACCCAGCAAGTTGTCCAACAGGTCCCTTTGGTGACAGCAGTATAATCAGCTGCATTGACGGTTAGAGAACCCCAGAAGGGAGGGGAAAATCTGACCCCTGCTAACCAACGAGCGGGTCGGGGAAGGATGAGTCGACCTATCAATGATAAATTGCAGGGCCCTAATGTTGAATTGCCCCCCGATGCTGTGCCCTTTGTGGTCCTGCTCACTGGAGTCCCAACCCTAGAGGTTGGTAAAAGGGAGGGGTACTCCCAACTAAAAAACAAAACATTGCACTGGCTGGGACTAAATAGACCACTCCCATACTATGTTAATGGAGAGATTGTTCACGTCAGGCGTATCCCCTGGTTGGGCTGTAGGGAAAAAAATTTAAAGGGAGACCTTATAAACTTTAGAGACCCAGAGGCAGTCAGACTTATACTGAACGGGTCTTCGGGGAACTCGAGCAGTGCCATAGATCCACACGATCTAACATTTTTTTACCCAAGATCCCTTGTGTCCCCCCCTTTTTCCCGGGAGGTTCATCTGACATTCAACTTAATATGTATATGCCACCCACCAACAGCTATACGGGGCAAGCCTTTAGACCTTTGCCCATTAGGAACGACCTTGGGTGGAATACAGTGCCCGTTAGAAACTATTGTATGCCACCAGGGAGGTCGGACCTAGCGCATGGGAACAGGAGAATGGACCATTTGATTCCATTTACCCCGTTAGAAATTTCCAACAGATTTAACATCTTCTCCTGCTTCGATGGGTGCGATTGACAGCCGGGCATTCCGTTGGCAGTCCACCGGGTACGTTCACTCCTAGATCAAACCCACTAACAGAACCAGCATATAGGTGGCCCTTACCTGTTTTATCTATTGAGTCTAAAACTGTTCTCCCTTCCGTTGACTGTTGCATATTTGTTGAGGGATCTGAACAGGGGTTATCCGTTGGTTTAAATGCTGACAAAGCCACCCTTGGTGAATTATTATCTCCAGTCTTGCCTGTAGGTTCCCAACCATCTTGCTTTGATGCTAGCCCTACTCTTCGTCCACCATGCCCAGCCATATCTGGCTCGGCAGGAGTGGGGAAGGGGGTAACCGATCTGTGTCTGCCGAAGTTACGGATATGTTCCTGGAACATTGCTGGACTTGAATCAAAGCTTGATCTGCCGGATTGGGGGACCTTTATAGACCACTCTGACATTTGGACATTCCAGGAAACTGGGCCTATTTTTCGCGCTGGGTTTCTGAATTATTCTAGACCAGCTGTGAAGGGTGCAAGGGGCAGACCAGTGGGTGGTCTAGCTATTTGGGTACGCCAACATGCGGGAGTAACAGTGGAGGAGTTCCCATTGGACAACCCCGATATGTTGGCCATACGGGTAATCTCGACCTCCGGACTGAATATGGTGATTGTAAATATCTATATGCGGGGTATCCAAGGGGGAAAATGCTCTCCTGTTGCATTGGTGTTGGACGGTTTCCTAAGCTCACTTCCGGTGAATACAAATAGGGTGGTATTGGGGGACTTTAATACCTGTTTTGAACCTATGGGGTTGGACGATGGTATGCTCACCGAAGATGAGGATTCTTTGTGGGGCATCCCGGGTTTGGAACTACAACCCATCAAGAAATGGTCTCAATCAGCCATATTTTTGAAGGGTCTTTGTTTGAACCAGGGAATGCGTGCAGTCAATGGGCGTCTGAAGTCCGATAGGATGGGGGCAATGACTTTTGATAATGGTAGATGTGGCTCCCGCATAGACTATATCCTGGTGAATGTGGAAATGTGGCCCAGTTTGCTGGATATGGTGGTAGTAAATAGAGCAGAGAGTGACCATAATCCCTTGGTCCTATCGATTAAAGAAGGTGCTTTTGCAGAGCCCACGGTGGCAGAGGCGTCCCTGCCACAGGTCTTATTAACCAACAATGAAAGAAGGGCTAGTTGGCCCAAAATAGCCCTGGATGAGGAGGTTTTGTTAAGGATTAGAACCATGTTGAGGGACACAATGACCCAAATCAGCGGGTTCAGACAGGAGTCGGCCCTTCTGGATAACATTACTACATTACATAGGGATCTTTTCCTAAATCTTAAAACCTTCTTTATTAATTCAACTGGCCCTAGTAGGAACAAGCCGAAGCCCCTAACCTGGTATGACGGCGCCTGCAGGGAGTCACAAAAGGCGCTACACGCGGCTTTAAAGTTAAGAGACCAGACCTCAATTCGCAGTTGCAGGGCCACCTATAAAGCAGTGCAGGCCACTGCTAAGAAGAATTGGGACGAGACCCGTTGGAAGGAATTGTTGGAGGCTTGCCAGAGCAATAATATGATTAAATTCTGGCGGCAGCTTAAATGGGGCAATCGCCCACAGGATAGATCCCCCTCAAATAGTGTTGAGCCAAGGGAATGGGTTGAGTATTTTGGGAATCAATTCAAAGAGAATGTCTCTAGTCCCGCAAACCTGATGCACATCACTTCCACCGAAGCCTTGGTTTTTACGCCTACTGAAGTGAGGGCAGTGTTAAGGGTTATCCAGGGAGGTAAAGCACCAGGTCCTGACTGCATACCAGCTGACATGTTTAAGCAGGATCAGGACCTTTGGGTCCCATATATTGTTCTCTTGGCCAATGCTTTGGCAAGGGGTGCGAAAGTCCCTGAATCATGGCTTGGGGCGGAGATCCTCCCCATTCACAAGAAGGGTGACCGCTCAGTAACGGCTAATTATCGTCCCATAAGCCTCATCGATGCTGTACAAAAGATTGTGGCTCGCCTTCTTTTGGGTAGGATCCAGGTTTGGATTTCTGACTATGATGTTTTAAGTCCTCTCCAGGCGGGTTTTCGGCAACATATGGGGACCCTAGAGCAAGTTTTTAGATTTATGCTATTATATTGGAAGGTGGTCCATCTTGGGGGAGGCCTGTTGTTTGCGGCATTCGTGGACCTCAGGTCAGCTTTCGACCTTGTACCCAGGATCAAGCTCTGGGAAGTTTTGCTGGATTTAGGTATGCCCAAAGAGCTGGTGGTGCTGCTGATCAATCTGCATTCAAATACCTACGCTAAAGTAAGATGGGGAGGTCCAGGGGAAGTCACTGACAGCTTCAAAGTCGCTAAGGGGGTTAGACAAGGGTGTGTGTTGGCCCCCACCCTTTTCTCCTTGTTTATTAATGGGGTGACCAAGTATTTTTCGAACTTTCCTACGGATGCGCCCACCCTTGCTGGAAGGAAAATTCCCCTCCTCATGTTCGCGGACGACACTCTTATTATTTCCAAAATGAGGCAGGGCCTACAGTCCGCCCTGGCCCGTTTTGAGTGTTTTTGCAGCGAGCACGAGTTAGAGGTGAATGTTAATAAGACCAAATTTATGGTTCTGAGAGGCCCCAAGGCTGTGAAGGCCAAGTTGTCGATGAGCGGAGCCATTTTGGATCAAACGGAGGTTTTCACATACTTGGGTGTCACATTAAGTGAGAATTTGAGCTGGAAACCTCAACTGGATCTTATGACCCTGAAACATGCGCAACTTGGGGGAGCCTTACTGAAGGAGTATGCAAAATCTCTCACCAAACCCATGGCACCGTTGGTTAAAATGTATGGTTCCAAGGTAATACCTGCAACTATCTACGGTGCCGAACTGTGGGGGTATAGTGATTTATCCTCTTTGAGGGTGGCTCAGAATAGGTTCCTGAGAATGGCAACTGGCCTCCCACAATCAACACCCTGCTTACCTCTGCAGCTAGATCTAGGTGTCAAATCCATAGAGGATGAGGTACAGTATAGACCACTGGCGTTCTGGCGTCGTCTGTGGACTACACCGGAATTATCCCTGTTCGCTGAGGCCATCGATGATGTGAGAGGTCTTGAAGGGTCTCACAGGGTACCCTGGTTTTGTCATCTCAGGATGCTCCTGAAAAACTTGAACTTGGAGGCACTATGGGTTGATCCAGCACGCGCGACCTTTCCTTCAAAAAAGGCACTTAAAGATATTTACTGGCATTGGATCACAGAGAGGAGATCCGCTATGGTTGATGGTCCTACCATGTCATTGGAATTTTTGGTCATAAAAGATGTCCCTAAATACGAAGCCTATTGGGACTTAATCACCAAGCCAAACGATCGTAAACTGTACCACCAACTACGAGTAGGCTCGTTACCTGTGCGGGGGCTCACGCACTCATGGACAATTGGTGGTAGTGATAAGTGCCCCTTCTGTGTAACAGCAGTAGAGAACATTGAACATCTTTTTTTCTGCTGCCCCAAGTATTTGTTACCCAGGAAAGTTTGGCTTTTACCAGTTTGTCGGTTACTAGGCACCAGATCTGCTGTTGCAGCGTTTAGGATTCTTAAAACTGATACTTCTCCCCCTATCGCTATTGGTGTAGCAAAATTTGTGAGTTGGGCGTGGTCAATCCGCACTCGCAACCTTGGCAAATGAAGCTCCCATTGTACAGCTTTTATGACTATCAGTTTTAAAGTAGCATTGTTTTTATCTAGCTAGGGGTCTTCTCGTTCATCATTGTCTAAAAATGTAATACTTTTTTAACATGGTTTTAAAATGTAATGTATTTATTATCTTATATGTAAAAGTCTATGAATTGTTTTTTTTATATATGTATTTGTCTTTTATGATGTTAATCGAATAAAGACCTCTTGACTTGACTATTTCTATGGACTGGAATCTAGAGAATGCTAAAGTGATTGTGGTATTTTACTGACCTCTGCTGGACGTTTCCTATCAAGAAACTTAAATAGAGGCATTTGCCAGAAAAATGTCAACAAAAAAAAAAGTCCCTCAGAAGAAAGCAATTCTGGTATTTTACTGACCTCTACTGGTCGTTTTCTATCAAGACAGTTAAATAGAGGCAGTCCCTAAGCAGAAGCAGACAAGTCCTAGGGTTGATCTCCAGAGCCCACAAAGTACATTCACATATAAGTTAATCCTAAAGTATATACAAGAGGTCTTGAATGCTCGACCTAAAAAAGAGAGAAAGAAATTAAGAAAGAAAACAGGGAGGAAAAAGGTAGAGCAAGAGAAATAAAGAAGAAAGAAGGGGAGAATAAAAGAGATTAAAAAAGAAAGGAGGAGAGCAAGACGAAAGTGAAACAAAGGAGAGAAAGAAAGAAAAAGGAGTAAAGGGAAAAAGAAGTGAGATAAGAGGTAAACGACAAAGAGAGACAAGAGGAGAGAAAGAAAGAAAGAAAGAAAAGAGGAATTAAAGAGGGAAACAAGCAAAAGGATGTATGGAATAGGTGAGAAACAAAGGAGAAAAAGAGAAGAGAAAAGAAAAGAAAAGAAAAAAGTGAGACAGAAAGGAGAGAAACATAATTTCAATTCACCTCTGAAAATGCAACTTTTACTTTAATCTAACAACTGATCAAGTAATTTACCTTGCATTTAATAAAATAGATGTTCATGAAGGTAATATTTTTCAGGGTGAGGGGTTTGAAACAGTGTGCCCTTAACCCCGACATGTATTTAGTGTTATGCTGTTGGCTGTGTGCTGCTCTTGTCATCTTTCCCTTCCTCGCAGACTGGTGAACAGAGTTTTAAAATGTGGCATCAGCAGGGAGGCAGCTGCATCTCCTTAACTCAATGGATAGGCAGCAAATTAGTCCAAGAAAGGCTCCATGCTACTGGTAGCTCGTGAGCGACCTGTTGGAGACTGTGTAGATAGGCAACATAGTAAATATCATTGTTATAACAGACATATATATTTCTTATATTGGTAAAGTCCAACAGTATAGAGCCCCTTAATTTGCTTTTTCTAGCACCATGATTTGAAGGCTAAAGTTGTGGTCATTCATTACAGTGGCAATGATTCTGATGGACATTTATAACCGCAGATTTGTCAGCTTTATAATCCCTCATCTTGTGAGTCTCTAGTCTTCAGGCACCAGACAGGATCTGGAAACTACTGCAATAACCCCAGCTTGCCAGCAGATGGCTCATCAGCTTTGATTGTGGCTCTGACCAATCCCCTGCTATGATAAACTCTTAAAGAAACCATGCCTGTGTGTCACAGTAGATTGTCCTTTTCTGCACCAGAAGATACAGATCTAAAGCTCCACTCCGAGTGATCTCTTTTTTTTGTGCCAAAATGTTCAAAAATTGTCTTTTGGGTGTGTGCAGGCATGCTACCCCAAATATAACAGGGTTGAAGTTGTGCCTCTCATGTCAGAACCAGATGTTGGTTACCAACCACTGTGAGGTCCGCTTTTTGGTGCTTTTGTACCACGTTAGCTCCAAATCATGTAAAAGGTGTTCCCTGGTACACCTGAGGCATTAGAGAACAAGAGGCTAAGCTGAGTGTTGCAGAACCCAAGAGGCACAGCTTAACTTGGTCAAGATCACCATCAATAGGTAGTCCAAAGGCAAAGTTGATTGTCCCTAGACAAGTCTAGGGACAAGTCGAAGAAGAAGCACAAGAACATTGCCTGAAGGACATTGACATCCACGTGCTCCAGATCTCGGAAGAGATAACATCAGCATTAACACTGAAGTCCGACGTAAGTGTCCGACTTGCATCATATGCCATATCTAGACTTAATGCATTCTATAGGAATCTGGCATCTTCAGGTTCATCTTTCAAATATTTAAAATGACGCTGGGCCTCTCTGGGGCACTTCTTGCCCCATAGACTTGTATGGACCTGCATTTGGGCTTCCACTGGAAGCTCCTCCACTGGTATTATCCTCGGGACACAGTAATTTCTAAAAAGGGTAAAAATGGAGGCCAGTAGACTAAAAAGGTGGGCATCACTGACAAAATATCAACTACAGAAATATCGAGGTACAAAAAGATTGTGACAGAAATATCGAAGTCAAGAATATCGACATCTTATCTACATCTTGGTAAGTACAAAAATATCGAAAAAATATATTGATGTCAAAAATATTGTTGTAAAAAATACAGTTTTTTTAATGTTAAAAAAATAATGTATAATAAAGTAAATAATACATATAATTAAAAGGAACATAGTTAAAAATATAAAAAAATGCCTTAAAATAAAAACTGATACATATAATGTTAAAATGAAGTAAACATATACATATAAAATATAATATATAGCCTCACTTAATAATATTCATAAATAATTGTTTTAATAACTTATAAATTGTTTAAAACATTTTATGAATTATAAATTCATATATACAAATACAAAATTAAAACAAAATACTTTACAAATTAAAATAGTAAAATATTTAAAAAAAATTAAAAACAAATTATATCCAACATTAACTAAAACAATACAGATAAATATTGGATAGTGGAGGGAAGAAAATTACTATTCTCACTCCAAAAAGTGCAACAGTAGGGAAAGTGTTGGATAGCGTAGGGGTAAAAATTTCTATTTCAACTCCAAAGAGTGCAACAGTAGAGAAAGTGTTGGATAGCGTAGGGGTAAAAATTGCGATTCCCACTCCAGTGAGTGCAACATTAGGGAAAGTGTTGGGTAGCGTACGGGTAAAAATTACTATTGCCACTCCAGAGAGTGCAACAGTAGGGAAAGTGCTGGATAGCAAAAGGGTTAAAATTACTATTTCCACTCCAGTGAGTGCAACATTAGGGAAAGTGTTGGATAGCGAAGGGGTAAAAAAAAACTACAACCCCAGAGAGTGCAACAGTAAGGAAAGTGTTGGATAGCGTAGGGGTTAAAAATAACATACTTATCAATTAAATAATTTTTCTAATGAAATAATGTATTAATAAATTAATTATAAATACCAATAAATAAAAAATTAGATTTACTTTAGTAACAGTAAATTACTTCCCACCCTATAACAAAAAACCCACTCCGCATAAAATGTAAAAAAATTAATATAATTATAATTTAATTAATTAATAAAAATTAATCACCAATTAATAATGAATTAAGAATACATTAGTTATCAATACCAATAAATAATAATTAATAAAAATGAATTACCAATTAATAATTAATTGACAATAAATTAATTAGCAATACCAATAAATATTAATAAATAATTACTTAATTGTAATACATTACTTCCCTCCCTACTCCCCTATAAACACAAAACCCACTCCTAAACTAAATTAACACAATTAATATATTTATCAATTAATTAATTAATTACTACAAATTAATTACCAATTAATAATTAATAAACCATACCTTAATTATCAAAATCCACAGCAAAATGTATAATCACTTTATTAATATTAATTTACTACCCACCCTATTACCCTATGAACCCACATCCTGCTCCAATTAAAAACGAATACAATTAATATAATTATCAATTAATCAGTTAATAAAATGTAAATACCAATAAATAATTAACAATAAATTAATTATCAAAACCAATAAATAAAAATGAATAATTACTTCGTTACAATTAAATTACTTCCCACCATATTCCCCTATAAACCCACAACCCGCTACAGAATTTAAATGCAAAATTGAATAAAAAATAATTAATAATTTCTCAAAATTAGGAATTAGTTTAATATAATTAAATTACTACCCACCCTATTCCCCTATAAACCCACAACCCGCCACAGTACTAAAACGCAAAACTTACTTTAAAAAAATTACTAACTTCTAAACAATTGATACATATATTTAAAAAAAAATACAAAACATAAAACATGTGGAACATATACATATAAAATACATACTAAAATACATAACACTAACATAAACATTGATATTATTAACATGAATATTTGTACTATCAACATTAATAACTTCGATATTAACAAAAACAATATTTCTTACCTTCAGGTCGATATTCTGGTCACCGATATTCTTGATGTCGACTTTCTCTCCCTACGATATTTTGAACTTGATATTAATGTAGGTCGAAATAAAAACTTAATATTTTGTCTGTTCACCAAATGTGGCTATGACAACTCGTAACTTCGTCCAGCTTCCCTTGATGACAACTAGATATTGTAGTAGTGTTATCAAGCACATTTGATTGTACTATTTAAAGTTTAACTTCATCAAGAGAAACCCTAGCCCATTTAAGTCGTCTGTTGTCGTTCAAAGGACATACCTCCCTGGTCATAACTACTGGACTAGTTGAATTCAAACACTTATCCCAGGATGACACCAGGGAATGGTCTAGGGGGATGTGATCACTATCTGTGGAGGTTTCCACCACCATGCCATCCAACACCGACCAGTTTCAGATCAAGCAAAAAATGGTCAATGCAACTCAAGTTGAGGGTTCTATTGAATTTATTGACCCCCTTACATCTGACCTTGTATGGCCATTGGCAGCCCTCAATCCATACTCAAGGGTTAAGGCATTGAGCTGTAAAGCTGATTGTGACCATTTCTTGATGGGAAGCAGATCGAGGGTGGGGGGCACAAGCCAAAACTTGTCCTCCTCCCTTGTACCACATATGTCCCCCCTAGCCTAAGGTTCAAAGGTGTTTTCAAGTCACCCACAAGAAATAATAGAGCCTGAGTAACTCTGATGTCAAGTAGATTTTTCTGCTCGCAAAATTGGCGAACATCTACCTGCAATGGGTCCTCGGACATTGACATAGATATCTAGCAATGCTCATTTTCTGCCTCAAATTTGGACTGCAAGGCTGTCAGGACTATTGGAGTGAAGTTCAAAGATGGTACAAGCTAACACAATTCCTATCCAGATAATCAGTCCCCCTGCAGGTCTGCCAGGTTTGTTGGAGGAAGCTGGACGATACAAAGTAAGATAGCCAGATAAGTGGATAAGAGTAGCACTCTAGGTTTCCTGGAGAATACATATATCAAAAGACTCAGGGGCAGATTTATGTTGGTAATGCGCCATGTTTGCGTCACGCAACTGCGGCGTAAACGTGGCGCATCCCTACGACCCATTTACAACGTGACGCATCTAGGCAGATGCGTCACGTTGTAAAGCCCTGCGCCACTTGTGGGGGTTCCGGCGCAGGGTGGGCGTTCCGGGGCAGGTGCGCCTCGCAAAAGTGGCTGAGTGAAATCTATAAGATTTCACTCAGTCACTTTAAGGCCAATGCTGCGTCAAAACCCTGCGCCTGCTTGAAGCAGGCGTAGGTCTTGACGCAGCATTGGCCAGATAGGGCATCCCCGAGCCTTGCTGGAGCTGCGTCGCGCTTGCGACGCAACTCCAGCAATGCGCCACCTTTACGGCACAGATGCGTCACGCATCTGTGCCGTTTTTGCCCCATGGTGCGCCGCATTGTAAATGTGGCGCACCATGGGTGGCGGAACAGCGGCGCAAAATAACTGGCGCATCCCTGGGGATGCGCCAGTTATAATAAATCTGCCCCTCAATGTTGTGGGCCCAATGGAAAAGAGCCATTTCCGATTTTAAGCCTGCAACATTCCATGAAATCAACTTAAGTCTATTGGATGTGAAGTTCAAAGATGGTACAAGCTAACACAATTCTTATCCAGATAATCAGTCCCCCTGCAGGTTTGCCAGGTTTGTTGGAGGAAGCTGGACTATACAAAGTAAGATAGCCAGATAGTGGATAAGAGTAGCACTCTAGGTTTCCTGGAGAATACATATATCAAAAGACTCAATGTTGTGGGCCCAATGGAAAAGAGCCCTTTCCGATTTTAAGCCTGCAACATTCCATGAAATCAACTTAAGTCTATTGGATGTTTGATGGCTAAAAGTTGGCGATAAAGAGGTGTCCAGTCCATTGTGGTCCCTAGCTACTGTTGGGTGGGGTGTGGTCCCAGGATAAGCTCCCTCCTTAGATCCAGCGATTCGGGTAGGGATGAGATGACCATCCCAGACTCAATCGACATTACAGGCGCTATAGATTTTACTATACTGGTACAGTCCCTGAGATGCTTCAGTACAATGCTGCCTGATTGAGCTCGCCAGCTGTGTATTCATAGTATCCGGAATGTCGGGGTGGATGAGTCAATCAATATTTGCGAGTGATGAATCTTGACCCAGGTGCAAACCCCGATGCATGGGAGTAGTTAGACATGGAGCCTGGGGAGGTCTGTATTTGAGTTGAATACCCATTAGGGAAGAGGAACTGGTTCTAGCTTCAAGTGCTATCAAGTCATGGACCATGTTCCCATCTGCAAAATAGAGTTCGATGGAATCTAGCTGAGAATTAGGGCTAGTTATCCTTTTTTGCGCCCCTGATGTCATCCCTTATTACTAAGCGACAGCCCCTAACATGTCAAAACCTGTGGATAGCCTTGTTAATCAGAAAGTCCTTGCCTTCATAGGAGAAGTAGCTCTAGGAACATTTATCATAAAAATAGACTTAGGAGGTAGCTGAGTCTCCCCATACAGTTGATTGTGGGGAACTGGTGGGGTAGGTAAGGTAGAAGGTTGGGGGGAAATTCGTGGCACATACACCACCCATGCTGCTTATAGTGTTGGTTTACAACTTGCCACCCTCCTTTTTGCATACTCCTCATATCTATGCTGGTGTTCGATAGCAGAGGGCATTTCCTTTAAGCCGTATTAGGGGATGCTGGTGGAGTAGACAGGTGGGAGTCGTTGGGCTGTAGCAACTCTTGGTTGATTAGGATGCTTATTAGCTACCATTTTGGGGAACTGAGCTAGTAAGTCTCCTCCAGCTGATAGAGATTTTACTTGCTCAGTAAGGTTGAGACCAACCAGTTTTAATAGGATTACCTCCTTCTTAAGGTCGTTCATGGTCCTAAGGATCTCACTTTCATTCGTCAATGTCTGCCCCAGTACACCTCCTACCACTTCCCCCTCCCCTTCCTTTAGTTCTACCTGAACCTCCACAACCTCTGGACACAGCTCAAATTCTGGAGTGGTAGGAATCTATCGGATAGGGCGAGGACATGGTCCAGACGACAATGACAGGAGGGTCCTGGTCTATTGCCCTAGTATGCCCCAAACTGATACTATGCTCAGTTTTATAAAAAATGGGGGAGATGATGGAAGTCTATCAAGGGGCTGAGTAATGCCACATGAGCTATGTGTTACAGGTTTAAAAACATCTGAAGGATACATTTTTGCATGTTAGCCTTAGCAGTAAATGTGGGGTTGGGCAACTTGGTGGGCATAAGGGATTTTGGACCAACTGGGAAATCCGATGGTACAAGAATTTCTTCACATTCAATTAAGAGATCATCAATACAATCTAAAACATAGTTGTTCGCTCTAGACTTAGGGTCCTGCTGGGCCTTGGTAGTTTTTAGCTGTACCCGCATGCTCTAATTTCCACCCCCAAGTACATTGGATTTTCTTTTTCTCATTACTACCCTTGAGCTTACTGGGGTACTAGAGTGCGACCAGCGAAAAACGAAAAGTCTGAACCTGGTCAACACCCAGATTGCGGATAGCTCACAGTTGCCAACCAGCAGCAACTAGCCTCACCCAGCGGTGAGTTACAATACAGAATCAGCTAGATAATCACACAGCCAGCCCCAAGATTATGAACCCAGAAATAAACAAACAAAAAGTCTCAGGATTCCCAAGCCAGGGTCAGCGAAAGAATGAAGAATGATTTGCGCAGTTACAAGGTTACAAGTCCAATTAAAAATAGAAGGTTCCAGTACCTTGTGTGGCAATGTTAAATCCATGAGGCCTAGCACCATTGGAAACAGACGCAAAGGGGGTGGTCCTGCCCTTCCTCTTACTGGCGCTGACGGGCGCAGATGAGCCCGCCCTTGGCCCGGGCTTTGCCCAGGCGTTGCCCGGGCACACAAACACACGTCCCGCCCTGCGGGGCCTGGTCTCTGGACTTAAGCGCCTCCGGGCACAGGAAGAATGCGACAGCAGCCGCGAAGACTGCTGTGGTTTGTAGTGCTGGCCAGAATGACAGCTGCTCCCTCCTTGCTATGAGATGCTTGAAACGTCCTCCACTGGTATTGACTCTGCCATAGGCAGCAGTACTTCTGCATCGCAGCCTTCTCACTAATGTCTTAGAGATGCCCCCTGAAAAACGACCAGTCCTACTGTGATTCCCGAATGGCTGCGTGCCATTTGCCACAACCAGGCAGGCTTCTGGACTGTCGGTAGAGAGCTCCCGCTCTCTGGGTCCAAAACAAAGCCCATCCTGGGCAGAGATTGTAATGCCTCCTGAAAGGGAAGCTTCAAATCCCTACCACCTTTGTGAGCTGTCCCTGCCTTTTGCTGCCCTCAGCAACTGTGTCCTACCAGTTCTGCCCCCCTTTGTTGGGAGAATTAGTGGGAAAACCATCCTAGGAGGAGAGGTGTGCCCTCCTTTGTCAACTTCACCCCTCAGGTAGGGGAGGCGAGACGAAGCACTCATCTCAATCACCTCCATCTTGAAAATTAGGGGACCCAACCAATCAGGAAGAAGCTCATGCCCCCCTCCCATTGGAGGGGGCATATTAGGGGGGTGTACCCACCCCAAGGAAGGAACCCATTGGTCCCGAATTGCACTCCTTTTTGCTCCTGAATATAGTTTTTATGGGCAATCTCAAATCTTGCCTCCTCAGATTCAAGGAAGAAAAAAAAAAGACCGGATATCTGTGTTGACCCAGGAAGAAGAGCAGAACTACTTCTTTGACCCCAGCTCTACCGGCCTGTCCCAACACCAACCTGCCTACAGTGAAGAAACGGCCATGTCCAGAAGCCCCCCAGAGCCTGGAGGACGAGCCCTGCACTCACCTTAGAGACTCTGTCTCCCATGATCACTGAATTTGCTCAAGAAAGACTACAAGACTAGAATCCGGAATCAAGTGATTCCGCGATTCTGCCCCACTCTGCACTCGATGCTCATGGCCCGAGTTCGAGTAGCCTAACACCACAAGAAGATCTTCCCAGCAATCCTGACCTAGGATCCGGTGATCCCTGACCTCTCTCAAGCTTCTGGACGAAGCCTCAACCCGAAGGGCCCCCCAACCGCAACTAGAGTTGGTAAGAAAACCTGATGCCAGGAGATACCCCTGCACCCACGCCCCACAGCCTTGGGTGGCCCAACTGACTGTGTCCTGGCATGCCTCAAGATCACCACTTTCCTCTCCAGCCAGAGGTCGCCCTGAGGAAGTCCCCTTGCCCAAGCCTGATGCAACTCCTCCGAACTTAACATCTCCAATGAAAAGTACAGGGTCGCCAATTTCTTTTTTTCAACAGTGCCACTGGTGGTGCAGCTACTGTGCTGGTCATTGGCCCCTGAGATGCTAATCTTAACCCCTAGGAGATTTGTTCCCATACCCGAGTGGCCTGCTTGTCAACCGTCCCTAACCGAAGGCACACTTAACTTAGTTGGCTAACATTGGGCCCCTGCACCCGGCGCCCCAGTGCCGCTGGTGGTGCAACACAAGTGGTCATCTAGAACTTGGGAAGCCTTGGTCCTAACCCCCAAAACTCCCACTTGTAAATCGTGTACTTACCTGAGAAATGGCTACCACTTTTTCTACCATATGGAGCCATGTGAAGAGATTTGGGCCAAAAATGTTGTGTTGAACTGATGTCTGTATGGAGAAAAGCAAACTAAACTGCAAAGCATAAAAAGTCTTACTTACCCCGTATTGTATTCAAGGAAGAAAAAAGAAAGACACAAGATCTGTGTTGACCCAGGAAGAAGAGCAGACCTATTTCTTTGGCCCCAGCTCCACCGGCGTGTCCCATCACCAACCTGCCTACAGTGAAGAAACGGGCATGTCCAGAAGCCCCCCAGAGCCTGGAGGACGTGCCCTGCACTCACCTTACAGACTCTGTCTCCATGATCACTGAATTTGCTCCAGATTCTGCCCCACTCTGCACTCGATGCCCACGGCCCGAGTTCGAGTAGCCTAACACCATGAGGAGATCTTCCCAGCAATCCTGACCTAGGATCCGGTGATCCCTGACCTCCCTTAAGCTTTAGGATTCAGCCTCAACCAGAAGGGCCCCCCAAACACAAACAGAGCTGGTAGGAAAACCTGACGCCAGGAGATACCCCTGCACCCTATGCCCCACAGCCTTGGGTGGCCCAACTGACGGTGTCCAGGCATGCCTCAAGATCACAACTTTCCTCTCCAGCCAGAAGTCGCCTTCAGGAAGTCCCCTTGCCCAAGCCTGAAGCTACTTCTCCGAACTGAAGATCTTCATTGAAAAGCACAGGGTCGCCAATTTCATTTTGGTACCAGTGCCACGGTTGGTGTAGATCCTGCGCTGGTCGTTGGCCCCTGAGGTGCTGATCTTAACCCCTAGGAGATTTGTTCCCATAACTGAGTTGCTTGCTTGTCAGCAGTCCCTAACCGAAGGCCCACTTAACTTAGTTGGCTAACATTGAGCGCCTGCACTCTGCACCTGGCGCCCCAGTGCCGCTGGTGGTGCAACACAAGTGGCCATCTAGATCTTGGGGAGCATTGGATCTATCCCCCAAAACTTCCACTCGTAAATCGTGCACTTACCTGAGAAACGGCTACTACTTTTTCTACCACAGGGAGCCATGTGAAGAGATTTGGGCCGAAAATGTTGTGTTGAACTGATGTCTGTATGGAGAAAAGCAAACTAAACTGCAAAGCATAAAAAGTCTTACTTACCCCGTATTGTATGAATCCTATGTGTGGTATCTAGACATAACACCCCAGTACTCAAAGTAGTCCAAAAGTAACTAAAACGTACTCTGAAAGTAATTACTGTGCAATTCAAGCTGCATCTTAAAGTGATACAAACCTGTAACAACTACAAATCCATCCTCAATTGCATTTCTATGTAAATTGAAAATATATCTTACCTACCTGTATCAAGTCCTGCTTGGTTCTAGAAGTAAAATACCATCATTCCTTTTTATACTTACCCAGTTGGTCTGGACTCTGTCTCTGAGTGTATGCCATTAGTCTTGATTGAGTGAACACAATAAAGGCTTAACACACCCTCTGGATATGCCTAACTGCTCGCCTACACTACCACAAAGAGAGCTGTTAGTACTTACCTAATTTAGACTCTGCTATACCTCTGGGGACTCCCCGGACTCCGAGCACACTATACCTTACTTTGGTATAGTATAGACTGAGCCAGCTTCCTACATAAGTTGATCAGCGGTGGGATGTAAATGTTTGCATTTATTTGACTAATTTAGTCAACCTCTGATGACATGACAAGAATACAAAAATTGTCTTTAGTACAACTCATTTTTTGAACTGATTATTGTTCCAAATGTCTACAAAGTCTTGGTAGGGCCTTGTGTTAATTCCCCTGAAGCTTTTTGTTTTACAAAAAGTAAAAATCACTGAAGTTAGGGGGAAGTATGTAGAACTGTTAGTATAAGTCTTCCTAAAAGAACCCAATTTTACAAATATAATGAGGAATCCAGGGAATATGGCTGAAGAGCTTGACCTCACCCCTTAATCCAACCTACAGGTTAGAGAGTTAAGCCTTCTCTGTAAGGCTAAACAAATAAGAACTAGGTCCAACCTTACCAGGATACAGCTCCAGGAGTACCTGTCAGGGCATGCAAGAATTCACCCCATAGAAGAATGTGAAGACCTTCAAGAGAATGGAGAAAATAGCAAGGATAATAACATTTTAGACCAACCACCTCAATACTAAGGGTGGAGGGGAACTTTGTGTCTTACCCTCCACACTCAAGAAGTACAGGGTCTGGCTCCTACAGAGGTAGGGCCAACTCCATACTAGACTTTGAGAACAACTTCATTGAGGAGGATCTCCTTTAAGTAAGGATGCCCAAAAGACTAGACCTAGAGACTAGGCTCCTAGCTCTAGAAAAAGAGAGAGCAGAGATGGGCAGAGGACCCATCATTGGTGGCAGCAATGTACAAAATCTAGAAAAGGAAAATCCTATGATCCTAAAATCCCCAGATGGATTGTATATAAATTTGAGCATGGTGATGCCATCACCAAGTGGTTCACAAGCCTTTGAGAAGGCTTATGATGCCAGAAAAGTGTGGAAGTCTTACTGGGGGCACATCTCTGGCCACTGTTCTCTGGGAAATGCATAGACAGACTTCTGAACCTTAGAGGGGCAGAAGCAGAGTCCTATGAAGTCATGAAGGGCACCCTGATTGAGGGATTTAGACTCACTAGTGAGGAGTAAGGAATCAAGTTCAGGGGGGCCATAAAATTCCAGAGTCAGTCCTGGGTGGAATTTGTAGACTACTCATTAAAGACACTAGGTGCCTGGTTGACTGGGAGTAAAGTGTAGGATTATGAGGGACTTTATAATTTGTTTATGAAGGAACACATTTTAAGTAACTGCATCATTGAAAAGTTGCGTCAGCATCTGGTAGACCTAGGCCCAAATTCTCTCCAAGAATCGGGAAAGAAGGTGGACCATTGGGTCAAGGCAAGGATAACAAAGCCAACCACTGGGGATGACCAAAAGAATGGGGTCACAATGACTCCCAAGGGGAAAGAGGGTGAGAAACACTAAGATAAAATACAAGAGTCTTCTAAAGGTCCCCAAAATCCTGGTCAGGGGGTGGGCCCAAGAACTCTTCAAAGCCCACTAGTGGGTACAAGGGGGAAAATGTTGATCCTGCAAAGGCCTGGTGTTTCTATTTTAACAAGAAGAAACACCTAACTGGATATGTTGCCTGTCCCAATAAACCAGCCCATAGCCTCCCACCAGTCTCTACTGGTATGGCAAATCTCCAGATGGGATCAATAGTCTGCCCAAAGCAAACCAGGGTCCACACTGAGGCTGTCTTAGTCTCTGAAGGGGAGAGAGAGTTAGCCACTTTGGCTGTCTGGCCCCTAATTTAAAGAAATACTGGCAGTATCCCTTAGTGAATGAGACTAAGATAGAAACCGCAAGGGATACATGTGCCAGTGTTACTTTGGTGAGAGATCCACTGGTTTCCCAGAGCAAAACCTAACTGGAAAAACCTATGCAGTTACCAATGATGAGAGTCTCACCACTAACCATGCCACAGCCATGGTGATATTAGACTGGGTGAGTGGGGTTGCTGGCCTGAAACAGGTAGTAGTCTCTCCAAAGCTCACAGCCACCTGTCTGCTTGGAAATGATCTGGAAACCGAAAGAAAGACACATACAGCTATGCTGCAAATCTCTGAGATAGTGTGTGTAAAGACAAGAGCACAATACCTAGCACATGGTGAAAAAGTAGGATTGGAGCATGAAATGATGGCCCAACCTCCCAAGAGGAAAGGTAGGACGACTGGTGAAACAGCTTGCACACAGCAAAATATTAGGACCCCTCTCCTCAGGGAGAGGACCTGTCAGCCCCAGAGGGAACTGAGCCCATGGATCTTGAACCTTACAAGGTAGAGCTCTTGGGACCAGAGGGACCTTCTAGGGAACAGCTGTGCCGTGGGCAGCAGGTCTTCCCCACTCTTGAAGTCCTGAGGCCTCAATCTGCTGCACAGGAGCAGGGAGATGTCAGTGGCTCTTACAAGGTCTATTGAGAAGAATGACTCTTGTACAATGAGGCCAGAGACCCCAAACCTGGTGCCACTAGGAGAGTGGTAGTGCCTTAGTTGTATAGGGAGCTTCTGCTTACTCTAGCTCATAACATACCCTGAGCTGGGCGCCTGTGCTAGACCAAACCTTGGGAAAGATTTGTCACCTACTTCTATTGGCCCCAGATGTCCCAAAAAGTAAAGATGTTTGTAAGTTTCTGTGCCACCTGTGAAGCCAGTGGGACAACAGGACACCCAAAGGCCCCCCTAATTTCACTACCAGTGGAACGGGTAGGAGTGGATATTGTTGGTCCATTTGAACCTCCCACAGCTTCAGGAAGCAAGTTTATTCTTGTGGTACTGGATCATGCTACTGGGTATCCTGAAGCCTTTCCCCTTAGGACTACTACAGCCCATGTTGTTCCAAAACCCTCATTGGTGTCTTTACCAGGGTAGGGTTCCCTAAAGAGGTAATATCAGATGGAGGTACCAACTTCATGTTTGCCTACGTAAAACACATGTGGGATGAGTGTGAAATGATCCACAAGTTCACAACATCTTACCACCCACAAACCAATGGCCTTGTTGAAAGATTTAACAAGACATTCAAAGGATAATAATGTGACTCCCTGAAAAGCTCTATAGGAGATTGGATGTTCTGTTACCCTGCCTGCTTTTTGCCTATAGAAAGGTGCTTCAGAAGGGAGTAGGGTATTCACCCTTTGAATTTCTGTTTGGTCACCATGTAAGGGGACCACTCTCTCTTGAGAGGAAAGGATGGGAGGGAGCCCATCATGTACCAAATCAAGATGTTGTAGACTATGTACTAGGCCTTCATTCCAGGATAGCAGAGTACCTACAAAAAGCTTCCAAACACCTTGAGGCCAGCCATGAGCTCCAACCTCTGTTGTGACCAAATAACTGTACTGGTAGAACTCTAACTCTAAGGGCAACGGGTGTGGGGTTTGGAGCCAGTGGCACCAATGGCCATCCAGGAGAAATGGAGTGACCCTTACCCTATCCTAGAGAAAAAAGAGTGATGTAACCTTCTTGGTAGACTTGGGTACTAGGAGGACTCCCAAAAGGGTAATACATGTGAAGTGGCTCAAGCTCTATTGTAACAGGGCTGATGTGAACCATGCTCATGGTTACTGAAAAAGATCAAGAGGCAGTGAGTGTACCTCTCCCTGTCCTACTCTCCTATAGCCCCCAAGATGGGTCAGTAGATCGAGTTGTCTACCCTCTCTGCCCAACAGCAGGCAGATTGCAGACAGGTTCTGCAACAGTATGCACAGCTGTTTTCCTTGACCCCTGGTCAGCCACCCTGGTGTTCTCATGGTGTGGACACTGGAGACAGTTTACCTGTCAAAACAAAAATCTATTGCCAGTCTGACCAAGCCAAGAAAAGCATCAAAGCTAAAGCCAGCAAGATGCTGGAGTTGGGGGTCATTGAGTATTCTGAGAGTCCCTGGGCCAGCCCAGTGGTCCTAGTCCCCAAACCTCATCCACAGGCTTGAAAGATAGAAATGAGAAATTAGGTTTTGTGTGGACTACAGAGGCTTCAATGCTGTCACTAAGACAGAAGCACACCCCATCGCCATAGTTGATGAATTGATAGACAAGTTAGGGGCTGCCAAATACTCAAGTGCCTTTGACTAAACTGCAGGGCAGATTGGCATGGCCCCTGCAGCAAAAGAAAAGACGGCATTCTCTAAACCTGATGGGCACATCCAGTTTACTGTGATGCCCTTTGCTCTAAAGAATTCCCCTGCTACCTTCCAAAGCTTGGTGAATCAAGTCATTGCTGAGTAGGAAGGGTTTAGTGTAGCTTATCTTCATGATATTGCTGTGTATATAGCTCCTCCTGGCAGGATAACCTGTTCCATCTGGGGAAGGTTTTACAGGCCCGGCAAGCTGCAAGCCTAACTATCAAGTCATTTTTTGACTACACCTTCTTCTTCGCCTTTTCCCCGTCCGTCACCCAACTGGATGCCGGACTCGCAGCATTGTCACTTTCCAGCTCCATCTGCGAAGCCTGCTCCTGGGACGGCTCTGCACTTGCCTCCCTTTGACGGGGCCGGAGCGTCCCCTGCCCAGCTGTGAGCTTTTTACGAAGTGCATCACACCATTTTTGGGCAACCCGACTCCGCAGGCGCACTTCGGGCCCCATGGACTCGAATGGGGGCCTTGAATCTTCGATGGATCAGGATCAGCGCTTGACGACCTCACAGTACCTTCCCCTGCACCGATTCCAGTGATGACTCCCCCGACGCCGGTTGTGCCCCCAACCGGCATCAACCTCGGCCTCACTCCCGACTTGGACCTGGTGCTGGACCAACATCACCCGACATCAGTACTGATGCCAGAAGAAACTTTTGTACCTCTGTTCATTCCTGGCATTCCCTATTGCCCTGAGTGGCAGCCAGAGGAGGGTGAGGAGCACTGGGAGGGTTCTACTGACCCTTTAGTGGACCAACTTGAAGAGCCAGACTGACGAGAGGAGTTGGGTGATACGAGTGGTTTAGATACCTCCCCAGACCTTGGCATGCTCTTCCCCCCCATCCTGGCTACTGAGGATGGAGTTTCCTACGCAGTGGTGTTACGTAGGGTGGCTGAGGCCTTGGCAGTAAAGACTAACCTCCTGACAGTGGTGCTTCTGCCAGCAGCTGCCTCTTCGGAGCCCCTGCTGCCTTTTAATGAAGCCCTCACACACATCCTTATGGGCACTTGGTCCAAGCCCAGCACAGGGGCTCCTGTGGACAGGATGATTGCCTGATGCCAACGCCCACCCCGGGCAACCCACTTTTCTTCTCCCAAAACCCAAACCCTAGAGATTGGTGGTCAAAGCCTCGTCCTCTGAAGGTGCCTACCCTACTGCTCCCCCAGATAGGGAATCCAAGAAGCAGGACCACCTTGGAAAGAAGATGTTTTCTTCCACCAGCTTAGGGCTGCGGTGGGTGAACTCTGCATGCCTCTTGGGCCGTTATACCCAAACTGTGTGGGATATGGTTGCACAAGTGATGCCACAGTGCATGGAGGAGGCCCTGGCTGTGCTCATCCACGCAGTTGGTGATGGTCAAGACGTAGCTAAGTTCACCATCAGGTGTGGGCTGGAAACCGGCGATTCTCTGGGCAGAATGGTTTCAACATCGGTAGCCCTGAGACGCTACACCTGATTTAGGATATCTGGTTTTTGGGGGGATGCCCAATCCACCCTTTTGGGCCCTTTGATGGCATGCGCTTGTTTGGTGACAAGGCGGACTCAGCGCTCGGGTGCATAGAGGATTCTAGGGCTATGGCCAGATCCTTGGGCCTCAAAGCAACCTCTCTCCCTACTGTCTGCCTTTTGCCCTTTTCGTGGCTTCGGAAGGGGTGCCCCACCACGTTCCACCCAATTGAGCCACAAGGCCATGCAAGCTACTCAGCCTATGCGTGGCCTCGGATGTGGAACCCAGCGGTGCCGGTCTGGGGCCATGGGGACGGGCCAGTCCACCCATACCCTCCTACAGCAGCCTCAAAACCTTCCTAGTCCAACTTTTCATGGCCACCAGAGGCCAGTGGGTGACAGGACTCGCCATCACCTCCCCCACTACCACAACATAAGTTCGGACTGGTGGGTTTTGCAGATAGTCTGAAGGAGCTACTCCCTTCCATTCAAGATTACTCCTCCCTCTATGACACTAGCACTCCATCGCATGTCGGAGGATCACGTGGCCCTTCTGTGCCGGGAAGTTGTCGCTCTCTCAGCAAAGGTAGCTATTGAATGGGTCCCTGTGCTAAAAGTAGGTCATAGTTGCTATTCCCACTACTTTCTGGTACCCAAGAAGGACAAAGGCCTGCATCCTTTCTTAGACATCAGGGCCTTCAACCACTTCCTTTGGAAGGAAAAGTTCAAAATGCTCATGTTGGCTGAAGTCCTCTCTGCCCTCGATCCCACATCCCCATTCTGCCAGCCCACAGGCCCTCGATCCCACATCCCCATTGTGCCAGCCCACAGGCGTTACCTACGGTTCAAGGTAGGCCATGAGCATTTTCAATTTACCGTGCTCTCCTTTGGCCTTACCAGCACCTCCCGGGTATTCACAAAAGTGATGGCGGTGGTAGCAGCTAATCTGTGCAGATCAGGGGTTCCAGTCTTTCCCTTTATCGACGACTTGCTGTTGAAGGTGAGCTCGCCCCAGGCTGTCGTCTTCCACCTCTAGACAACTGTGGACCTTCTGAATTTGCTGGGGCTCACTATCAACGTGCTGAAGCCACTTCTCAGAAGCTCCTTTTCATCAGTGCAGTTCTAGATACAGCACAGTTTTGGGCTTATCCTCCCAAGCAGCAAGCCTGGGATATTTGGTCTATGATACCGATGTTTCAGCCTCCCAGATTTCCGTGAGAATGGCCCTGAGGCTGCTGGGCCTCATTGCCTCCTGCATCCTGCCTGTGGATCATGCCAGATGACACATGCGGGCTCTGCAATGTGACCTGAAGTTCCAGTGGGCGCAGCATCAGGTGAATCTTTCAGATGTCGGTCAGATCTCGTAGGGGACTGCACGTCAGTTGCAATGGTGGCTCACGAACTAGTATTTGGGTCAACGACAGAACCCTCTCCCTTCCCCAACCAGAGTTCACAGTGGACAGATGCATCACTCCTGGGATGGGGACGGCCACATGAGAGAGGCAGAGATCAGGGGTCTCTGGTCTTTGGCGGAGTCCAGGTTCCCCATCAACCTTCTAGAGCTTCGGGCAATCTGCCTTGCACTGAAGGCATTCCTTCCTTCTGTCAAAGGTAGAGTAGTGCAGGGGTTCACGGACAACACCACTGCTATTTGGTACTGCAACAAAAAGGGCGGGTGGGGTCATGAACCCTATGTCAAGATGCTCTTTGGACATGACTGGAACATCAGGGCAGATCCCTGGTGGTTCCACACCTGGCAAGTTCCCTGAACACCAAGGCAGACAAGCTCAGCCGCCGGTGCATGATGGATTATGAATGGTGTCTTCACTCAGAGGTGGTGCAAGGTCTCTTTCAGCAGTGGGGAGAGCCTTGGTTAGATCTGGTCGCCACTGAAGAGAACGTGCAATGTCAGCAGTTCTGCGCGTTGGAATTTCAAATGCGGCACTTGCTCAGTGACACTTTTCCTCATGAGTGGAGTGGCGGCCTACTATACGCCTTTTGGCCTGTACCACTTCTTCCCAGAGTGCTAATGAAGATCAAGCGTTACCGGGCCCAAGTCATTCTTGTGGCTCCGGACTGGTCATGAAGTGTCTGGTACCCCAAGCTCTTGAGCATGTCCATCGATCTTTCGATCAGACTGCCTCTTTGGGAGACTCATCTGTCGCAGCAGCAGGGGATGGACCTCCACCCGAACCTGTCCAGCCTCCACCTCCTTGCGCGGAGATTGAGCGGCAACAGTTGACAGCTTTCGACCTTCCTCCCGAGGTCTGTAACGTCATCTTGGCAGCCAGGCGTCCCTCAGTAAATAGTATACACCTGTAGATGGAACAAATTTGTGGCATGGTGCACATCAAAGGCTGAGGATCCTCTTTCTTCCTCTTTTTCAGAGGTTCTCTTCTTCATTCTATCTTTGGCCCAGCAGGTCTTTGCTCTGGGCACCCTGAAATGCTATCTTTCGGCCATTTCGGCCTATCTTCGCCTTCATGATCAGCCTTCTCTTTTCAAGTCTCCTATTGTAAATAGATTCCTAAAGGTGTCATCTTTATCCTCCTTCTCCTATCGTAATGCCCCAATGGGACTTGACTTTTGTCCTTACTTATCTTATGTGTGCTCCCTTCAAGTCACTACATAATTTTCCTTTTGGTCTTCTTACTTTAAAGACTGCATTCCTGCTCGCCATCACCTCTGCGCGCAGGGTGAGTGGCTTCAGGCTCTACCCTCCAAGCCTCCATTTCTTGCTGCTCATCCGGACAAAGTGGTCCTTTGCACTGGCCCTCTTTTCTGCTCAAAGTGGTTACCTCTTTTGACATAGGTCAGATCATGACCCACTCTCTTCCTGCCTCCCCATCCTTTATAAGACGAGGAGAGACTGCAACATTTGGACCCAAACTGTGCGCTGTCCTTCTACCTTCTATCACTACAGATTTCTGGGTGGACGATCAACCCTTTGTGGGTTGTGTGGGCACCAAGTAAGGTCGGGCCATGCACAAACATACCATCTCTTGATGGGTTGTCCTATGCATCAAAATCTGCTATACTCTGGCAAAAAAGGAACCTCCAGTAGGACTCAGCGCCAATGCGATGGCAGTCACTATTGCTTTGAAATGTGGAGTTCCTCTGATTGACATCTGCCAGGCAGCCACGTGGGCATCCCTACATTCGTTCACAAAACTTTACTGCCTGGATAGTTAAGTCCGGAGAGATGGCTTCTTTGGCCGTTCTGTTCTCAAGGACTTCCTGGTGTGAACTTAGTTCACAGACCCACCACCGGGGTTGTCATTGCTAGGGTATCTATTCTAAAGGCAAGGAATCTAAAACTGCAGTCTCTTTCAGATGAACAAGTTACTTATCTTCGGTAATAATATATGTAGATTCCTTACCACCCCATCAATCCTCCCTGTTCTGCAAACTGGCTTCTCGGGATAGGGACTCCCTTCTAGGGCCCTAGTTATGTGCACCAGTGTTCAGGGTCTTGCATGGCTATGCGCGTCTGGCGTGGAAAGTCGTATCAGAACTGAAGTCAGCGTACAGTGGCAGCATCTAAGTAGGCGCCGCAACGTCATCCCAGGGAACACAACGACAGACACAGAGTCGACTGACTCCACCTACCAACGCGCAGGGCTACTGCTGCAAAGAAATTCTCCGGATCAAGTCTGACTCCTGGGGGTAATTCTAAAGGAAAGGAATCTATAACTAAGTATATCTCTTACAGATATATTGTTACCGAAAGTAAGTAACTTGTTCTTCATAATAAGTTCACATCATTCACAGCAAACAACAATCACTCAGCATACAATGCATGCCATCCTTTACCTGTTCTTCCGGTGTGCTGACCGTCCGTGATTCTATTGGTGCCACATTGCAGAATGCAGATCCTCCATTTGTTCATTTAAAATTGAATTACAGTAATGTAACATGTGGGGCAGTCCCTCTAGGCTAAGAAAGGATAGATAGATATTTAATGCGAAGGCTTGGAGGCAGGCACACATTTGTTTGTATTGTCCATCCAATGTCTGACTTGAGGGAAATGGGTTTAGGGCAAGTCTGGAGTTACTTCTTCACTGCACACAGTTGCAACTCCAATCTTGCAATAAAATGTGTCTAAGAGTAAGAGCCAGTAAGGATTAATTTGTGAATCAGACACACACAAAATAATGCTCCTTAAATATATCTTTTTTTGGGGGTTGGCGGGTTGGCTTCAAAGAAATAAAGTAACTAGAAAGCCTCGTTGCCAGGACAGTAGAGCTTGTCCTTAAACTCTGGTAGTTGAGAAGGAGGTCATCTAACGCACTACTTCCATGACCTGAGTCCCCGTCATCTTCAGGTATGGTGTAATCCGGTGCTATAAAGTGCTAATTAATTTTATTCAAGGTTAATCTCTCCACGTTTTGTGGCGAGAGACTGGTACTTCTCACTGTCAGAACGGCAGCAGCAACAATGAAAATAGGCTCAGCAGAGACAAAGGCTATCGGGAAAGTCATAATTTATTGCCAGCCTGCTGAGCACTGGTCATTGGCTCCTTTTCCCATAACAAAACAGCAATGGGTTTTGATCAAAGTATACCTCTGTTGGGTCATCCAGAGAGGCCTGGACCATCTGCTCAATGGTCATGGGTGCTCCACTTTGCTTGGCTTTATTTTGCCTTTGCCTCAGTACTGGACCTAAGCCCTGCCAGTAGAAACCATTCCTTTGCCGATTTTGGGGCTGATGCTTCTGTTTTCGTTATCGATGTTGTTCTTGCTGTTGGTTGTTTTAGCTGCTGTGAGCCAACTGCACAGCCCCCAGGCCCCCGAAGTCGAAGTTGAAGGCTGCCCTGCAGTACTTGTGCCCTCGAGGAATGGGCCACTAATTCCCAGATGCTCTTTCTCTAGCTGACTGGCTTACCCAGATATCTACGTTTTGTTGGCAACATCGACATCTGAAAAAGGAATGAATAAATGTCATGTTTGGATGACACAATGTCTCTTTGCACCCTTGTATTTGCAGATAAGTGAAGGATTAAGCTCTCCAAAAACACATATGCTGCTTTTTTCCCCCACACCCTGATACCTCCTTTAGCTGTTCCTGTAGCATGTGCAACAATGGAATAGCTTGGCCTATGGTGCTGTCCTCCTTGCTGACTTCACATGTGAACACCTCGAAAGGAAACAGCATCTCTGTCAGGCATTTAACTGGGCCTCATTGGTGCATCCCAATGACCATGCCTTTCACAGTTGCATCCCCTCTTTGCATGACATAATAATTGATTGTTCTATATTGCTCAAACAGATGTTCAAACATGTTATATGTCAAGTTCCAATGTGTTGGCAACTCCTGTAGGAGTGCTTTAACTGGGATTCGATTATCACGTTGAATGATCCTCAGCTGCTTCCGGGTTTTAAAAGAATGGCTGAAATGTTTGCAGATTCTTCTGCAGGTGGACAGTAAGTTGCTGACTTGGTCTTCTTTTTTGAGAAAGTCTTTAACATTTATGAAAATGCAGGGCGCCTAACACAGGACCCTGAAATAGCCACAATCGGCCATGGCCTTAACTATATTACTATGATATGAGAAAAATAAGGGCCCCCTGAGCAAAGATTAATTAAAATCCTAGGGCAGGGAATTCAATTATGTGTGTAACATCCTAGGCATTTTGAAAATATAGAATACAGTAACAAGGAACTCAGGGAAAACACTCAGGAATTAAAAAGATAATAAAGACACCAGCTTTTTAATATATCCTTCATATACAATAAATTATTTCATTAAAAAAGACACATTATAGACATCAATTCAAATAAAAATTAAAACCGTTGTTTTAAAAAAACAACCACAGTATACAATTAATATAATAAAAATAAATGTTAGTCAATTGGTGGCATTAATGTATTCGATACGCGTTTCGGCGTACACAGGACGCCTTCTTCAGGAGCCACAAATTGTATTCGTTTTGGGAACGAGCAATACAAGCAGTGTTGTACAAACGATTTTTGTAATGTAAAGTCCTATTTCCCAGTAGAACTAGCAATGGACAGGCACCGTGTGTCGGGCAGATAAGCTGATAAACACTTAAGGTGTATTTCATATATAGTATCTTTGGTATGGACGACGATCATATGACTTGGAACCTTTTTTGCAATTAGGTGTCAAACTTCCAGATAAGAAATTCTGAGTTCCAAGTTTAATTATATTGGAACGAATAGTACGGAAATGCGTATGGTCGAATTATGAGTACTTCTTATCCGGGGTAGTAAATAGTCACAGCGGTACAGGGTACAGCAAATCTTGTTAAATTATAGTCAGACGGGTCATACGGAGATGTGTATGATTGAATTACAACGTCTTCTATCCAAACTGATAAACAATAATGTCAATACAGGATACGACGAATGATAGATCAATTGTTAGACGGCTGGATATGCCAGATATGGGGGACGCAGCGAATCGAGATATCGACGTCCCTTGTCCGTTATACAAGGTATCCTATATTACTGTGTTCTATATTTTCAAAATGCCTAGGATGTTACACACATAACTTAACTATATCACTGCCATTGTCCTAGCAACAAAACCAATGTTAACCCTTTCCCCACGGGGCTAATTCCCCCGCTGGGCTGTGGGGAGGTGGAGCATTTGGACCGCCGCAGTGCTCGTGACGAGCTCACGCAGCATGGTGGCGCAGTGCTCATTGCGAGCTGAGCTCGTCATGACCACGCCCGTTTCAATAGAACGCTCAACACAGCAGGGAATTATCCCCGCGAATGAGCGCCGCGCGTGTCATGATAAGCTCATTTCGTCATGAGCACAGCGGCACCGTGACTCATGACGAGCTGAGCTCAATCAGTGTAATGTTATCAGTGGCTTGGCAACTGGTCCAAATGTCTGTCATCAGGTGGATAGTGTGAACAGCATTCTGCTGCAAACCTTGTGCAAGCACTTCCAGCACGTCGTGATGTAGCGCTGGAACAACAACTCTGGTAAAATGGGACTGACTGGGAAGCTTCCATTTCGCAGATGGCAGCCACAAATTTAAGAAAACCAACCTCTTGCACAAAAGAAAAAGGGAGGAGGTCCAGCACCAACAATACTTACAGTTTTTTGACCAATAGGGTGTGCCTTCCACTGGATCAAGTGGTGTTTTCTTAGATGTGTTGCCTCCATTACCATAGTTTGTACCAAGCTTACACCGACTAACACTTGCTCCACAAATGGAGTATTTGCAATGTTCAACTCTTTCTGTCTAACCGAAAAGAAGTCCTAAACTGAGGAGGTCCACTTTCTGGTGCTGCTGGTGCCACTTGCAATGTTGGTGGGTGTGACGTTTTACTCTCTGTAGTACCTACTTCTACTGAGATGGCTGTGGTGTATGTAGGTTGCTGCCGGGACTCTGTAAATTTAGCAGCTGGAGGTGGTGTTGGTGGTATCTGCTTGGGTGGCATCTGTGGCGCCACTGTTGCCACATCCCTCACAGAAATTTGGGATGGGTTAATGATCTCCACTGGGGCTGGGCTAACTTCCATGATGACTGGCTCATCATCCTCCTCTTCTACATCTACCTCTATACCTCTAAGGCTTTCAGGTACCTTCCTTTTCCCTAGCCTTGTCTTGTGGTTTTTCTCACTCTCAGACTGAGGCGGAACCTAAGTGGTGTCTAGATCATCAGAAGGGGGGCTTGGAGAAGAGGTTGATGGACTAACCCTCCTTTTCTTTGCAGGCGATCTGGAAGACAATGGATCTTCTGAAAGAGAGCCTTGCTCTTCTTCCTCAGAAGGAAGCTCGATCTCCTTAACTGCCCCAACTTCTGGAGGAAGTACTATTATTGGTGGTGACTGCAGCTGTTGTTTCCCACTTATCTAATTTTCCTGCATTGATTGGGTGCTACATTGCAATAACAATAATTCTCCAGTATTGGGGTGTCTTTCATAGATTCACATGCCTGAATCATTTCCCGTCGTCGGAGTGGGAGTCCCACGGTACATAAAAAAAGCAATAAAATGCCTAATAACATAGAAAAAAACAGGTAATAACCAACCAGGAAGTAAAGTAGCCCAAGCTACAGGAGAAAAAACTTCCACACTCATGACTATCCTAGTCATTTTGTATAGTCCAAACTGCAGCCAATCAGGCGACAGCACCTACCAGAAAGTTCTCCCCAGAGGGTCAGGCTCTCACATTTTCTACCGCACGTCGTGTGAAGGGAGTCTCCCTGAGCTCTGCTCGGTACTTCTCTTTTTTTCCTTCAAGAATCTGGATTTGGAGATGTCTTCATCTAAGAAATCTTTATTTAGGCCTTGTGACTCTTGTGGTAAGCTCCAGCTTTTCAAAGAAGATCCCCACAAGAAGTGCATTTACTGCCTGTACCCTGACCATCAGGTGAAGGACTGAAAGATATGTAGGACCTTCCCTCAGAAGACCCTCAGGGACAGAGAGGGCCACATGCTTTTGTGGCTACAAAAGCTCAAGGATCAAGATACTCCTGTTTCTGAGGTAGGCAGTATTGCCTCTGGGTCTGCTGCAGCTTCAAGGAAGAGAACTGCTGAAGAGGTGTTGTCTTCTCCTGGGGCCAAGCAACAATCTTCTAAGGGGTCAGAGAGGCCTTCCACTTGTAAGGCTACTCCCCCTACTAAGAGCAAACTTGTGCCATCCACACCCCCGAGAAGAACAACCAAAAATTTACCTCAAAAGACAACTTCTGAGAAGACTTTACCTCAGAAGAAGACCCTGTCGTCGACAATGCCGTCGTCAACTCCTTCATCGATGAAGATTCCCCTTGACGCAACATCTACGTCTACGGTAACTTTCTCTTCTCCTAAGCCTGAGATTTGTTTGTTTGCCTCCCAGCCCGTCCCTCCACCCCGCTCCCGCCTCCCAGCTGCTCCTCCCTCGCTCCGCCCCCCTCCACTACCCACATATGACAGACGCATTTGCGCGCAGCGTTCACGCGCAGCGGGAGCGCCCCATGCTCGCCGAAGGTGCGCCAAAGGTAAGCCCGTCTATGCCCGTCCGCGCCTGGACCGCGCCCAGCGCCAGGCCCCCTGGTCCCCGCCAATTCCACTCCACCCGCATAACGTACGACGCCGCAACCCTCTCTGCTCTCAACTACGGGCGTCTCCCTAACTGCTACCAAGCCGCCCCAGGACACACCTATGGACCCTTCATCTGCCACTCGTGCAAGTTCGACTGTATCAGGACCCACACTAAATCCACAAACGCCAAACAGAGTTCCGACCCTAACCATCTGAAGTGCATCCTGCTCAATACCCGATCTGTTCACAAACACGCCACTGAATTATGGAACCTACTAGACACCAATACGCCGGACGTCGCCTTTCTTACAGAAACTTGGATGAACGCCTCATCTGCACCCGACCTCGCCATAGCCATCCCGAACGGTTACAAGATCATTCGAAAAGATCGCATTAACCAAACAGGAGGAGGCATAGCCATCGTCCATAAGAACACCATCCGCATCACGACCAGTTCCGATGACAACCTCACAACCGCCGAACACCTTCACTTCCAGATTCACACCGACCCTAAGACCACACTCAGAGGCACCCTCATCTACAGACCACCAGGACCCCGCACACATTTCAGCGAAGACATCACCGACTTCATCAGCCCACACGCCCTCCCCTCCGAGGAATACATTCTCCTTGGGGACCTAAACTTCCACCTGGAAAAGAACAACGACAGAAACACCACCACCCTTTTGGACAACCTCGCTAATATTGGACTCAAACAACTGGTAAACACCCCCACTCACTACGCCAGTCACACGCTCGACCCAATCTTCTCCTCCAGAAAGCACATCTTCTTCAATCACGCCACAGAACTCCAATGGACGGACCATTGCTGCGTCCACTTCATTTACAGAAAGACCACGACCCACCATCAACCACACCAAATCCCCCGCAGAAACTGGAACAAAACTACCACCGACCAGCTCAACACATCTCTTTTTCAAAACCCTCCCGCCAAACCCCTGGACCCAAATGAAGCAGCCATCAACCTCACACAATGGATCACACATTGCGCTAACGAATTAGCACCCTTGAAAAACAATCACAGCAAACCTGGTATCAAAAAAGCCCCCTGGTTCAATGACGAACTTAAGAAATCCAAAAAGACCTGCCGCACCCTCGAGAAAGCCTGGCGAAAAAACCCAACCACAAACAACATGGCCGCCCTCAAGAACGCCACCCGTAAGCACCATCAGCTAATCCGATCCACCAAGAAATCAGCATTCAAGGATCGACTCAACAACAACGCCCACAACAGCAAGGAACTCTTCAACATCGTCAAAGAGTTTACCAACCCCAGCGCCGGCACCAATGACATCACCCCCTCTCAAGACCTCTGCGACTCTCTAGCCTCGTTCTTCCACAGCAAAATCGCTGACATACATAACAGCTTTGGCGAACAGTCCACCCCCTCACCACTACCGAACTGAAACCCACCACCACCACCCTTGACGCCTGGGACCCAATCAGCACCGAGGACATCATCCGCTTGATGAACTCCATTTACTCCGGATCACCAACCGACCCATGCCCTCACCACATCTTCAACAAAGCCGACTCCACCATCGCACCCCATCTCCGGGATATCATCAACTGGTCCCTCAACACAGCCATCTTCCCTGAAAGCTGGAAACATGCCGAACTCAGTGCTCTATTGAAGAAACCCACAGCAGACCCGACTGAACTTAAGAATTATCGCCCCATCTCGCTCCTCCCTTTCCCTGCCAAGGTAATTGAGAAGACCGTCAACAATCAGCTCGCCGCCTTCCTCGAGTCCAATGGCTCCCTCGATCCATCACAGTCCGGCTTCCGAGCCAAACACAGCACCGAAACCGCCCTCATCGCAGTCACAGACGACATTCGAACACTTCTTGACAACGGAGAAACAGTTGCCCTCATCCTACTGGACCTCTCCGCAGCGTTCGACACGGTCTGTCACAGCACCCTCATAAAACGCCTTAGCAACGTCGGAATACAAGGAAAAGCACTGGACTGGATCATCTCGTTCCTCACCGGAAGGACCCAGAGAGTCCGCCTCCCCCCCTTTAGATCAGAGGCCACTGAAGTCATCTGCGGCGTACCTCAAGGATCCTCGCTCAGCCCCACCCTCTTCAACATCTACATGAGCCCCCTCGCAGCCATCGCACGCCAACACAACCTCACCATCATCTCCTACGCTGACGACACACAGCTGATCCTCTCCCTCACCAAAGACCCAAACACCGCCAAAACCAACCTACACGAAGGGATGAAAGATGTAGCCGAGTGGATGAAGAACAGCTGTTTAAAACTAAATTCAGACAAGACGGAAGTCCTCATCCTAGGATCTTCCCCCTCTTCCTGGGACGACTCATGGTGGCCACCGGCCCTGGGCACCGCACCCAAACCAACGGACCATGCTCGCAACCTAGGATTCATTCTAGACTCCTCCCTCTCAATGACCAGACAAGTCAACGCCGTCTCATCATCATGCTTCAATATCCTACGTATGCTCAAAAAGATCTTCCGCTGGATCCCTACGGAAACAAGAAAGACGGTCACCCATGCACTCGTCACAAGCTGACTAGACTACGGAAACACCCTCTAGGCCGGAGCCACAGCCAAATTACAGAAAAAACTTCAACGCATTCAGAATGCATCCGCCCGACTCATCTTAGACATACCACGCCACAACCACATATCCGGTCACCTGAGAGACCTCCACTGGCTCCCCATCAACAAGAGAATAACGTTCCGTCTCCTCACCCACGCACACAAAGCCCTCTACGACCTAGGACCCAAATACCTCAACACGCGCCTGACCTTCTACACCCCCACCCGCCAACTACGATCGTCCAATCAAGCCCTCGCCACGATTCCACGCATCCAAAGATCCACCATGGGAGGTAGATCCTTCTCCTACTTGGCGGCCAAAATGTGGAATTCTCTCCCCACCCACCTCCGCCTTACACAGAACCACCTATCCTTCAGAAAACAACTCAAAACTTGGATATTTGATAAATAACGTTCCCCCCCTCCCCCAAGCGCCTTGAGACCCTCTGGGTGAGTAGTGTGCTATACAAATTTTGACTTGACTTGAGATGATAATATCGACAGCGTCTTCTCCATCGAAGATGGTCTACGTCTCTGTCAGGCCTATCTTGTCAACGAGAGAATCTTCATCTGCCATCGTCAGCGCACCGTGGGCGGCCATGCTGAAGAAGATTCCGGCGACGATAGCTTCGTCGACGCCACTGTCGACGGTTGCTCCATCGTCATCGGCGAAGACACCGTCACCGACGAAGACTCCATCGTCGACGAAGACACCGTCGTCGACGAAGACACCGTCATTGACGAAACCTTCCTCGTCGGCGAAGATAACTCAATTGTTGACGACGACCTTATCATCGTCAGTATCCAAGCCCCCGCTGACGAGCCCGTCAATGGGGCCACCGTCGACGCCGCAATTGTCTACATGTACCACCATGCAGGTTTGGTCACCGTCTACGGCTTTCACGTCAACACCAAAGCCATCCTTGCTTCAGAGACGCGGTTCTGTTCTAGAACCTTTATCTTCTCTATGCCTGTCACCTCAAACAGTACCCCTACAGGTCACTGACAAGTTGCTGGACTCTGACGATAGTGCAGAGGATTCTGACCTGGATGAAAGGTTTGGGACAGCTACAAGTCCTTCGGAATTGCACATCAAATACCAAGAAGAAGACGATCAAGAAGGCAAACATTCGCCTAAGTATGTAACATCACCGGTTACTAATGTCCCCTCAGCTCAGATGCCAGTAGCATTGCTAACAAATCTACAGCACATGCTAAATGACTATTAAGGCGTTTTCCACCGTCTGAATCAGCGGACTCTGTGCCTCCTACACGTGTGGTGCAAACGTCCATATCTGATTTCAGGTCTCCAAGGTCTCCTCCGCCTGTAGCTTCCTATCAGCCTGAAGAACATCAATCTTCTGACGAAGAAGAGAGAGAAGAAGGTGAAGTCGATGACAGATCCTTGATGTCGGAGTGGGACGATTATCAGGTCCAAACACCATCTCCTTCGCCTCCGTTTACCGCTGATTCACCTCCAGCAGATGTTGGAGGATTCCATCTTCTTATGGAAAGAGCTACAAAACGCTTCCATATTGACATGGAGACTACACAGCAGGAATGCTTCCTCTATGATTTCAAAGACTAGCCAAGGAAGCAGACTAAGTCAATATCTATCATTGATTTCATCTGGAAAGAGGGAATTAAAGTGATGTCTACTCCTGAAATCGGATTCGGTGATCATACAGGCTGCACCGAAGCGATCTAGGAATCCTTCCTCTCCAATCGCAGCCCCACCGGATAGAGACGGCAGGCGTCTAGATGCTATTGGGAAGCGTGTGTCTACAATGGGAGCAACTACAGTCCGGGCTACCAACTCATTAGCCATTCTGGGCAGATATGACTGGCAAATGTGGTCTGACGTCTCGCCATATATCAATATGCTTCCAGAGCCCTCCAAGACAGAAGCTCTGAAAATACTGCAGGACGGTGAGAGAATCTCGGCTGAGATGATTGACTCTGCAGTTGATGTGGCTTCGACTGGATTCAGGCATTTAGCAGGAGCTGCTGTCTTGCGCAGGCAAGGCTGGCTAAGAGCGTCTTCGTTCTGCCAGTAGGTACAAGCTAAGGTATCAGACATGCCTTACCCCGGGGAATTCTTGTTTGGCCCGCAAGTAGAGAAAGCCTTACAGACAATCAAAAAGGACACGGAGACAGCCAGGTCCCTTGGCACCTTACAATTTCGGAAGCCGCCCTTTTGGGGTGCGAGAGGACGTGGATCGTCCTCTACTAGAGGAGGTTATAATCAGCAATCCTCCTACAGGCAAGGGAATCAACATTACCAGACCCAATGTTACCAATCTTACGGCCAGCGCAATACTAATCATTCCCAAAACAAAAGACAACCTGCCTACCTCGGAAAAGATAACAGACAATGAGTTTCATCACCTGCCACCACTACTGCCGCAGTCTCACATAATAATTGGAGGAAAGATCTCAAAATTCTACTCAAAATGGTCCTCAATAACGTCAGACAGGTGGGTCTTGGACATTGTGGCCAAAGGCCATGCCCTCGAATTCGAAAAGTTTCCTCCAAATGTTCCCCCAAGGGGCCCACCTCCAGCTCATCTCAAAGAGTTGTTTTCCCAGATCAATTTGATGTTAAAAAAAGGAGCAATCGAAAAAGTCCCTCAGGTTCAGAGAGGAGCAGGATTTTACTCCAGATTCTTTCTAATAAAGAAGAGGTCTGCGGAATGGCGTCCAATTCTGGATCTTCGTGCCCTCAACAAGTACTTGAGAAAGCTAACGTTTCGGATGCTATCACTCCAAGAAATACTGCATCTTCTTTCGGCGGGAGAATACATGGCCACCTTATCCACATCCCCATTTTTACCCGTCACAGGAAGTTCCTGCATTTCAGGGTGGCTGGCAGGGATTTTCAGTTGAAGGTCCTCCCCTTTGGGCTGTGTTCGGCGCCCAGGGTGTTTACGAAGGTCCTGGCTCCAGTAGCAGCACACCTCGGGCTGGAGGGAATACAAATATTTCCCTACTTAGACGATTGCCTTATCAAGGCGAGTTCTTACACAAACACAGACGACCATATCCAAAGGTGTCTGTCTCTCTTCCAATCACTGGGTCTCTCCATCAATTTCAGCAAGTCACAGCTAGAACCGTCCCAAAGACAAGCTTTCTTGGGTGCCACCTTGGACACACAACTGGTCCGAGCTTTCGTATCGGACGAGAGACAAGAAAAAATACAGGACATGGCTCGGATTTTACTCTCAAGAAAGTCAGTTTCAATCCGACAGTTCAAGTCTTTTCTGGGGATGATTTCTTCTTGCATTCCATTGATACCGAATTGCCGTCTCAGGATGAGGCCTCTTCAAGAAGAACTCAACCTGCAATGGCTGCAGGTCTCCGGCTCATTGGAAGATCTCATCAGAATCACTCCTGCATCCGAGGTGCTCTTCTCTGGTGTATTCAAAAGAGAAATTTATGACAGTGTTGCGCGTTCCTCCAAGATGCACCAAACTTCACAATCACCACGGACGCTTCCCTCGAAGGTTGGGGAGCACATCTTCAAGGGCTGACGGTCAGCGGGAGATGGAGCCCTCAACAAAAGGTCTGGCACATCAGTTTATTGGAGCTAAGAGCCATCTTCCTAGCCCTCAAGTCCTTTCGAGCAACTGTTCAAGGGGCCACAGTATTGGTTCGCACAGACAATACTACAAGCATGCATTATTTGAACAAACAGGGAGGAACTCAGTTGGTTCGTCTATCTCAAGAAGCCCAGGAGATATGCGCATGGGCGATACGACACAGAATCAATCTTTTGTCTGTTCATGTACCGGGAACTGCAAACGTTCTTGCAGACACCCTCAGCAGATCAATGGTTGGTAACTTCATCAACCAATGGTGGATCGGATTTTCCAGCAGTGGGTGCATCCCGATCTAGACCTCTTTGCGACCAGGATGAACAGCAAATGCCTGTTCTTTGCAAGCTGGCATCCCCACAAAGACTCTCAGGGGAATGCTTTTTTGATCAACTGGTCTCAAATATATGCCTACGCCTTTCCTCCGATACCGTTGGTTCCCAGAGTCCTCCGGAAGATGAAGAAAGAGACGTGTCGCCTGATTCTCATCGCCCCCAGATGGCCTCGCCAATACTGGTTCACCGAGCTCCTTCTCCTATCGGAGTGCGAACCAATTCAGTTTCGACCAATACCGATCTCCTCTCCATCCAGGATGGTCAGATTTACCATCCCGACCCGGCATCTCTGAAATTAGCGGCTTGGCACCTGAGTACCTTGAATTCGCCCATCTAAATATCTCTACAGATTGCAAGGAGGTACTAGCCAAAGCAAGAGCACCTGCTACTATAAAAACATACAGACTTAAATGGAAGAGATTCTGTATCTGGTGTCACTCAGCTGGGATTTAACCTTTTCATGCAAGGCCAGATCAGATATTGCCTTTTTTCTTACATCTGGCAAAATCGGGATTATCTCACGCAACTCTAAAGGTTTTCCTAGCAGCCCTTTCAAGGTATCGTCAGGATGGGTCCACTTCACTTTACTCTTCAAGCATAATACAGCAATTCTTTAAAGGACTTCGTGGCATCTCAATATAGTGTTAGCGCATCTCATGCGCCACCCTTTTAAACCAATTCACAGAGTGGATTTAAAATTTCTTACATGGAAAGTTTCGCTTTTGTTGGCTTTGACTTCATCTAGAAGAGTCAGTGATGTCCAGGCTTTCACAGTCCATCCACCTTTCTTGCAGTTCACGTCTAATTCAGTAGTGCTCTGGACGAACCCAAAATTCATGCCTAAGGTGCCTTCGGACTTTCACCTGAACGAGCCAGTCATCTTAAGGACATTTTTTCCTAACCCACATTTTTCATTAAAAAAGACACATTATAGACATCAATTCAAATAAAAATTAAAACCGTTGTTTTAAAAAAACAACCACAGTATACAATTAATATAATTAAAAAAAAATGTTGTCAATAGGTGGCATTAATGTATTCGATGCGCGTTTCGGCGTACACAGGACGCCTTCTTCAGGAGCCACAAATTGTATTCGTTTTGGGAACGGGCAATACAAGCAGTGTTGTACAAATGATTTTTGTAATGTAAAGTCCTATTTCCCAGTAGAACTAGCAATGGACAGTCACCGTATGTCGGGCAGATAAGCTGATAAACACTTAAGTTGTATTTCATATATAGTATCTTTGGTATGGACGACGATCATATGATTTGGAACCTTTTTTTGCAGTTAGGTGTCAAACTTCCAGATAAGAAATTCTGAGTTCCAAGTTTAATTATATTGGAACGAATAGTACAGAATGTCATGCGCAGGCCTACTGTCCGTTAGCACAATGCGTGATGTTGTCTTCTACTCTGGTGCACCAAAAAGCAAAGAAGCAGGAAGAACATCAGTGAAATATGGCATTGTAGTAGTTCAATTACTAGTACAAACAAATATAATATAATTTAGTTTGTTGTCACAGGTGTTAGTGTTACCTCAGATATTAAAAAATTAACAATATAATATAATGATTTGTGAGACTTTTGACAACAACTATGGCTTTCATGGTGTACTGTACAGTACACTCAGTAAGGATAGAAATGAAAAAGAACAACAACAAAAAACACATGTAATGGTTTGCTTTATGTGTATTGTGTATCCTGTGGGATGCAGCACTCAGGGAGCTTCAGCTGACAAATGACAATGGAACAATCCCTAGACAATGAATACTGTTGTGCACGCCATATAGCAGACATGGGGTTAAGGTTCATTGATGCCAAATCATGTTACTTATGAATCGGAAAAAATATGTAATTAAAAAATAAATAACTAGCAGGAGGTCTGGAAATAAATGAACCCCAGCAGGGCTAAGGACACATACTTTAGAAAATGCCCCCCCCCAGATGGAGAACCAAGGCAAATGTATTGCTGACCTACTATTGTAATGCAAACACACTCTCACATTGGCCAGCCAAAGAAGGCATGTTAAACAATACATATTTAATGCAACAATGTAAAAAAAAAGATTTGAAAGTTACAACCACACACATTCAACAAATGCAGTAACACATAAAAAAAAAGTGAAATACCACACAAAAACACATTTTGTACTTCAATCCAATGCCATCCATGGCCTAAATGATGTTTAAATTCAACAGACACCACAGAAACAGTTGTTTAATTGTTTTATGCACCCATGAGTAGCTCTGGGCCCGCAAATTGATTTCAAAACACAGAGAAAATGTAGTGAACTGTGCAGCATGTTTCCTTTATAAAAGACGAAAAATTACTTACAAAGAAACAACAACTAGGCCTTTACAGAATCTACAGGCCACCCACCACAGTTCATCGAAAACATCAATGAAAAGTACAAATACATCTAGGGGCATGGCTCCAATCAAACAAACAACACCAGGTTAACAACTTACTTGTGAAATCTCAAATTCAAAGTCCTTAAATCCAGTGATATATTATGCAGCAGACACAAAGAGTGATCCTTCTAACTTCAATTCCAAATGAAAAGTTACGAGGAGTTGGACAAAGCACTGGGAGGAGTCTGTGGGACAGCAACAGGAAGTTGGAGACTGTAGAGCACTTCCTTCCTCTTGACAAAAAGTAAATAAGGAAAAGGACTCCTTAGACAAAAAATCTATAGCCAAATGTCAACTTGAGGAGTTTTTTTACTCCAAATTGTTATTTTGAGAAGGTGTTGATAGTGCTCAGGTACCTTCTCCAGATGGCACTCGCGGTAGAGCCTGCACGTTTGGGACCTTGTTTGTCATAAAACCCCCTCCAGAACTCTGCTAGCGGGCGCGAATGACTTGTGGCGACCGCAAACTCTCGCATGACCATGTGGCCATCTAGCAAATCTCGTGGCGCTCCCGAACAGCTCTGTACTCTCATGGACAATCGTGGTAAGTCATTTCCACATACGCAAAAACGCATTTGCAGGAGCCAAAACTAAAAAAACTCCACTCCGTTGCGTTCTATTCGGAACGAGGAGTTGCTAAAATTCAGCGAGCGGAGTGTAGTTTTACACCCAGGCTTAGAGAAAATCCAAAACATTTGAGGTGGTCCATATCCCTATGGACTTTACAGTGGAACATAGACCTGGTACTGACCATGCCAATACAGATGGTCTTCCCATATTTTTCCACTTAGAAGATAAAGACTCCCTTGGGAAAGGTTAGTCTCATCCTCTTTTATTTGAGGGGTGTATTTGTGTGTGTAGGAAAGTGCCCCTTTTTATATACTTAACCCCCACTTGTAGCCTGACCTCTGATGCAACCAGACTTTGTGTGCCCTGGTTCCCTGCCAGCAAAAGACACACAATTGTTGGACGGAATGCAGAACAAATCAAAACATTCACCCACAGTCAAGGGATCTGTGTTAAATACATCATTCTTTTGCTCACCATGCCACCCCAGTTTAGAGTTGGCCTTGACCCTGTGCCTCATGGGAACAGTCCAGCCCAAACTGCCAAGCCAGGTCCTCCCTGGACCGCAAACAAGCATCCTAGGACCGGTTTTGGGGTTTCTCAATTTTTCAGCCAGGATAGCTTGATTCCAGTGGCACAGTGAGACCAGGACCCTGTTTCGGCATACCTGGTGCACTTAGGGCGAAAAAGCAAAAGACACACAATTGATGGATGGAATGCAGAACAAATCCAAACATTCACCCCCAGTCAATGGATCTGGGTTAAATCCATCATTCTTTTGCTCACCATGCCACCCCAGTTTAAAGCTGTTTCCAGTCCAGGGAGGACCTGGCTTGGCAGTTTGGGCTGGACTATTTCCATTGGGCGCAGAGTCAAGACTGATTTGCATATGGCTGGGTACAAACTGGAATGGCATAGTGAGCAAAACAATGATGGATTTAGGGCCAGATCTCTGTACTGGGGTGAATGTATGACATTGTTCTGCATTCTGTCCATCAATTGTTCTTTTTGCATTTATCACCCAAGTGGGACGGGTATGGCTACATGTGGGTCCCGTGCTCTCCATACTAATGGAGTCAAGCTATCCTGGCTGATGAGGGCTGAAAGCCCGAAACCGCTCCTAGGATGCTTGTTTCCAGTCCAAGGGCGACCTGGCCTGGCAGTTCGGGCTGGACTATTCCCATTGGGCGCAGGGTCAAGACTGATTTGCATATGGCTGGGTCCAAACTGGAATGCATGGTGAGCAAAAAAACAATGGATTTAGGCCCAGATCTCTGTACTGGGGTGAATGTATGACACTGTTCTGCATTCTGTCCATCGATTGTACTTTTTGCACTGGTTCCTTGCCAATCAGGTTCCTAGGGCCTTTCTTCTTTCCCAAAACAGTACCTTTGAACCCACAATTGGCACATCTCTCGCAACATGTAAGCCCCTTGTAAAAGGTACCATGGGTACCAAGGGCACTGTGACCAGAGAAAGGCTGCAGCATCCACTGTGCCACCCTTAGAGGCCCTGTACCTTAACACCCACACACTGCCATTGCAGGCTGCATGTTTTGGTGCAGAGAAAAGTCAGGAGTCGACATGACATACATCCCTGTGTGCCATGCCTACAACCCACTGCCTGGGGCCTTGGTAAGCCAGCCCTTTAGCAGGGTGTGCTAGCCCCCAGGTGAGGATGCAGTGTCTTGAGCCCTGTACCCCTACAGTGTCTACGTCTATTCTTAGTCATTACAAGTGTAGTAAAGCCATAAAGAGTATATGGTCTGGGAATTGGTCAGTACAAACTCCACAGTTCCATAATGGCTTTACTAAAATCAGGGAAGTTTGGTAGCAAACTTCTCAGCACATTAAACCCACACTGATGCCAGTGTGGGATCTAATGTCAAATACACTCAAGTGCAACTTAGAGTTGCTGAATAAAGAAACCTTCCCCAGTGGGGAAAGAGAATCACCTGCTTAGGGATGAATTTGAGCGCATAGCATCACTGGTGAGCTGGGGGTAAGTTCTTGGCCCTGGGAGCAAAGTCAAAGATGTGTCAGACAGAGACAGTGAATAACAAATGATAGACTAAAGAAAATAATAGAGAATAATAGATATTCAATGTATTCAACATATAAGAATTTCAACAAACAAATTATTTGTTATCTACTATTTTTAAATATGTATACATAGATTTTCAAACAATACACATTATATCAAAACAGTGATATGTGATATTCTTGGAGTCCCCACAGGAACAAATGAGAATAAAATTCCCCCAACAGATTAAACCGTAGCAAAAATAACAGATCAAACCAACTGCATCCTAGCCATCTATACAATCACTCATATTCATGTCCCATTCATACTGCAATCTTACCAGAGCATACGTACAATAAAACGAATTGCATAAATGTGAGGACAGATACAAGAACACCAAGAATACAGTGGTATGATGATGATTAATACATGACGTTGAACAAAAAAATATCTCTGGAACAACCATGAACTAAAGACCAACTTGCAAACAATGTTATTTAGCAGTGCATTGGTGGCAGTGGATAATACATGGAATGACATATGCTTTATATAGTGAGTATTTGGCTGTTCTTGTGTTTATACCACTGTATGGTTTCTGTCCATCGCAGTGCTGATCCGCGTTTCAGTGTGGTCTAAGGTCTAGCCGTCACCTTCTCAAGGGCACAGATATATAAGCAATCTAAACAATAGGCCGTGCAGTTTGGGGAAAGAGAACAGAATATATATACATCACATATAAGGTGGGGTCCACAGCTTCATTAAGGCATGGCTCACTGGACCGGGCCAACAGTCTAAGGAAAATCTGGTAGCGAAAAGCAGGTTCAGGAGGAATCAAAGCTCATGGGTCTAGAGTCTCTAAATCCGGAAGCAGGATAGAATGGTTCAGCAATGAGGCCGGAAATTTCAAGGTCCAGAGAGGCCCAGTGTAATAAAAGGGCAACGGTCAAAGGTTGATGTGATGATCAGGACATTGGGTTGTGGAAAAGTAAATTTTGCCATGTTCTGTGTCCCTACGTGTTCCCCATCTTATGTTATGTGTGCATGATTATTATGCATATGTATTCCCCATGATCGATTAAAGACGCAATTACAGTTGTGTCCATCTCTAGTATGCCAGTTTCCAGTTCTCGTGAAAGCTACGAATATTAAGCCTATGTAAAGTTACGTTGCCACGTTTCTCAGTGTGCACGTTATTTCATTGTAAAGTCCCCGTTTCTAGGCCTCAAAAGGGCCCGGACTCAGATTCAGCTCCTGTCTCCTGAACCCTCGCTGAGGAGCGATACAGCCCCCACCTGTATCCCTGACCCTTCACTTACTTCCTGCCTCACAGTGCCCGGCTCGGCCTGGCTCTGCCGGCCAGTCTGCCAAGAGTATGTTATGATTCTAGTTATCAGTCTAGCTCTCCTTCCCTGCATTCCTAAGCTACTGAATCGCATCAATAGTTTCCGTCATGGTCTAGCCTTTACGTCTTCATGTAAGAGAAATACTGTATTAATGGTCATTTAATATTCCTCAACACGCACTACATGTAGAATAATGCATGCACCAGTCTTAGAGTCTGTTAGCCTTTACCCTGATAACTTTTGGATTCTATCAATATGTTCTCTAAACATCAGATACTAGATAGTGTTTAGGTACATGTCGCTCTGACTCTCCAGACTTCAGTCTCTGCTCCTAGCGCAGAAGTCATAGCCCCCAGCTTCTCCTAGTAACACATCATTGTCAGTTTGCGCGCACCACTAGGTTAGAGGTCCCGGCTCCTTAGGTAGCCCCCTCCATGTTTCCGCCCCATTTATGACATATTCCGTTACGTTTACATCACATGTCTATGTATACGCCTATGTCTATGTATACGCCCTGTTCACGCCTCTTGTTACACCTACTTTCTGCCTTATCTCTCGCGACTGTTACAGGCCCCACCCACTGTTACGCCTACTGTATGTACTGTAATGCAATTGTTTTAACTATATATACTTGTGTACTGTTATTAAAAGCCAGCGCGCTCATTCCAGATCCTGCCCGGCAGCTGCCGGGCCCTGCCATCCTATGCCCGTACAGGTTGTCCTGTTCCTGTCCTTTATGCTGTATTAAACCTGCAAACTCCTACTACCTCGAATCTTGACTCTTATTTATTGAGCTATCTGTTATTGTTATATCCAGTCAAAAATAGAGGTATTATTTATTTATTTACCACATAATGGCGCCCGAACAGGGACTTGCCCTTTCCCCACGCGCCGGTGAAGCCACGCAAGCCCCCTGATCCTCTGCAGCCGTGACGGAACCATACCGTGCACGTGCAGATATTTCTGCTTCAAGTATCCCTCAGGCCCACGGAGGAGACGGAGGTTGCGGTCCAGCATCCAGACGAGGCGGTGGAGGAACGCGGCGAGTCCCGACCAGAGCCCAAGCCGAGAGTCCAAGGTCCGAGGTATCCGGAGGCCCACCCGTAACAGAAGTCCGAAGTTTGTCCGTCCGTCGTCGTAGCAGTCCAGTCCAGTCCGAGGCCTTCCGTTCTTGCTGCCCGGTGAGTACCGTTGCTGGGGTAGTATCTAGACAGGGTCAATTGTATTGTCTCTGGTCCGAGGGTTTGGGGTACACAGATCCAACACGAAGTGTCCACTTAGGTGGATGCGGGTCCTGACGTGTCTCTTTATGAGACCGGTAAGTTTCGTACTGTTTTAGCAGTGCATCTAGTTTCTGTTCTAGTCTGTTCTGTTCTCGAGAAATTCATGTATTCTGTTTTCAGTATTCCAGGTAGTATTTTGTCCGAACTGTTATTTTAAATGTCATTCATGTATTTCAATGTCGTGGTATGAAAGTGGTGTAATTATCGTGTTCATTGTGTATTGTATTGTGTCTAGACTACAGTTCAGTCATGCCTTTGTTTTCCAAATTACGTCAGTTAAAAACTAGAAAAGGTCTGTTAGAAGAAGCAGTTCCTGTCCTGCCTAGGGACAGTCCAGGTCATTTTATGTATCAAAAGCATGGCATAAGTGCCATATTATATCTAGATTTATGGGTGGAGTACACCAAACAGTTAGAAGAAAAGTATAGATGGCCCGTATCGGGTACATGGGATGCCGAGTGCATCATGCGAGTAGAAGAAGCATTATGGAAAAAGAAAGCCAGACAGTCACAGAAAGATGCCATCGAGTTATGGCGCAAAGAATCTCATAAAAGAACCGAAAAAGAAATCAGAAAGTCAGAATTAAGTAGGGAATCCTTAGAAAGAGCCCAAGAAAGGGAACTAATCGAAATAGGTGAACGAGTTAAAGCCGAACAGTCAGACAGACAGAGGAATGCCCTCATTAAGGGTATGTATCCTCTTCTTGCCAAGGGCTTGCCAAAAGCAACCCCGGAGGCATCCAGTAATTTTCCGCCACCCTTAGTTCCGACCAAGTTACGTCACAAACCGACCGCAGCTGATATTTTTCTCTCGTCCTATTTGGACGACACAGTCCCAGAATATGCAAATCCTGTTCCACCAGCTCCTGTAAATAATGTAAATCCTGCTCCTCCAGTCACCGGGGCACCTGTTGCAGTACCTGCTACGGTACCCCCGGTCCAGCCCGTAGTACAAATTCCCGCCACACCAGTCACTCTGCCAGCGCGAAGAGTATCAGTCGACGATTCCAGTTTAGGGGCCGCGGGAGGAGGTCCTCCTGGTACCCCGCCGCCAAATAGACATTTAGGAGCAGTCGAGTTACATGAACGTGCGTTACAGCGTACGCCCAAATATAAGTCCATTGCAGAAATCAGGCGACTTCTTACTGAATGCTGTTATGATCCAGTCCCAGGCGAGGATAGTATGGTTATATATTCCGTACGTATAAGACAGGTGTCCGAGTATTTGGTCACCCTACCGAATATGAAAGAAGATCTAGACAGAATGTATCGTTTCATTCGTACAGGACAAGATCCAGAAAGTATTGCTGAAGTCATGTCTCTCAGAAAAGCTGAGATCCAGTTCATGTTATTAAAGTTTCTGATCAATTGTTTAATACGGGAACAAGATTCCCCGACTAAAGATCCGACCGAAATGAAAGTTCTGACAAGGTAGAGTGATAATATAGCCGAGGGTAAGCACAAGACACTCAATAGTATTGAGAATATGTACAAGAAAATTCGTAAAGAAATAATAAGGTTACACGAACAACGCAAAGAAGCTCTAGGAAGCGAGAAAGAAAATGACTCTTCTACTGAAGAGGTAGACGATGAGAATACCGCCAGAATAGCGTATGTAGGTAAATCTAAATTTCCAGACCGACAGTCACGCCTAGAACACAAGAAAGTTTTTCATCTTCCAGCACCAGAACAAGGTTCTCTGGAACAAGTATTTCAAGCTACCGATCAAATTCTGAAATCACGAATCGGTTACAATGAGTTAAGTACCATGCATGAACAAGAACTAGCCCGATCAGCAGTCCGATGGATTACTGATTCTACCACTTTTCCAGACGAAATAGTGGCACAAATGTTTCTGAAACTGCCCCCAGCCGAGCAGCGACTGGTGGGTATGTATATGATCCAGCACCTCATTACACTGTATGAGGGTCAACATTCTGATCCAGGTCCGTTACATGATATCCTGAACGAGCTACTCCAGTATAGATGGAAAGGTTTAGGTACCGATTTAGTTAGTGTCATTCTAGAACAGCGCCACAAATATAGTATGTTTCTGAACCCGCATTTTGTTCATGTCTCACCTCCAGAAAGTAAACCGTTTTACATAGACAGACAGCATCCGCTACGAGAAGTACACCCAGTTAGGACAACGGGTGGTGAAATGCAACGAGTATTTGTTTACACCCCAGTTACCAAGATGGAACTCTTAGAGATGAAGAAATTAATTCCCTGTCACGACAAAGATCCAGCAGGGTTCCACCGAGAATTAAAAGACATGCTCCGTATGGGAGAATACACGTATCCAGATATTATTAAAATGTTAAAAGTCCTGTTGCCCGCAGGGGTATACGAAAAACTCAAGGAAAAAGATTGGGAGGTGGGAGAGAAAAAGATCGATTGGACAGCTCTAGAAGCTGAAGATAAGATACGAGTACCAGGTACCGGTCTTGGAGATAAATGTAAAGAATTACCTGAATTGTTAATACAAGTTTTGCCTAGGTTATTAGCCACTAAAAAGGAAGACTGGGATGCAATCTCAGCCTGTAAACAGAAACAAGACGAAGACACTAGTGATTTTTATTCCAGATTTGAGAAATGTTTCATAATAAACAGTGGTTTGAAGACGAGTAGCGAGTCATACCCTCATCTTTTTGTTACTAAACTAGTCGAGAATTCAAGTCCACAAGTTAAGAATCGAGTTTTGAAAGTCGAAAGTACATGGCAAGCTAGTACTCCGTCCCAGATGTTACAGATGCTCCAGTATCACCAGAATAGAATCAGAGAAGAGCAAGAACACGAGAGAAGACGTATGAAAGACACGAAAATGAAAGTACTAGTTGCACAATCTGTTCCTCAAGACAGTCAGAAGAGGGGTCCGAATCAAGCCAGTCATCCTGCAGCTCCCGTTAAAGGGACATGCAATTACTGTAAACAGCCAGGTCATTTCATAAACGAGTGTGCAGTTCTGAAACACAATATAGCCACTGGTAAAACTAAAGAAAGACCACGTCCGCCTAGACAAGAACAAGTTTCACAGACTTCTCAGCCACAGAATGCACAACAGACAGTTCCAGCACCGCAGCCTATTGCTGCAACACAGCATGTTACACAGCAGATGTACCAGTATGCTCAGTCAGAGTATCCAGAGTATCAAGCGTATTCATGAAACAGCCTAGAGAGGGAGGTAGGCTTGCCTCTCATCGAGATTCCTGTAGACCAAGAAGGTCCCTATGTACATAGTCAAGTATTGGGGAAAGACAGAAAGTTTCTGATTGATACAGGGGCAAGTAGGACGACTATTAGTCACGACAAGGTTCCAGGGGCTCCGCTCTCAGGCTCTAGAAATGTTTCCCTTGGATTTTCAGGAAAGCCAATTGTTAACGAGATTTCCAAACCAGTTACTCTAGAAGTAGGTCCATTGTCCCGAACTACTGATCTATTGCTTACGAAGTCCTGTCCAGAAAATTTGTTAGGTATTAAGACACTGAAAGAATTAGGTGCAGTTATTTGCTGTTCCCCAGAGGGAATACGTTTGTTTTTACGTGACTTCAAGGGTCACTATGTTTTGCGTGATTTTGATCCAAGATTGTCTAATGTTCCGCAGCATCTATGGGCGCAGGGTCCAACTGATGTTGGTTTCATGCAAATCACACCCCATCGTGTGACTCTCAAGCAAGGTATAGTCCGGCCACGAATCAGACAGTACAGATTGCCACCTGAGGCTGTAGCAGCCTTATCCAAAATTATTGACGAGCTTATGGCTCAAGGAGTAGTTGTAGAAACTGACTCCAATGTATGTAATTCTCCGATCATTCCAGTCATGAAACGTACTGATCCAAATGCACCCCCAGTATATCGATTAGTGATTGATCTTCGAGAACTCAATAAATGTATCATTCCCCAGTATCCAGTAGTCCCAGATATCTCATCTCTATTGACAGCCATTGATTCTGAGGCAATATTTTTCACAGTAATCGACCTCAAGAATGCATTTTTCAGTGTCCCCATTCATCCAGATAGCCAGTACCTTTTCGGTTTTTGTTTAAATGGAAGGAGCTATAAATTCACACGAGCTCCTCAAGGTTTCACAGAAAGTCCTAGCATTTACAGTCAAGCACTTAAGAGACAACTAGACAACATTCACATGCCAACTGACACTGCCCTGCTCCAGTATGTCGATGATCTACTGATCACAGCCCGTTCTGAACGTGCTTGCGAGCGAGCATCACTTACAGTCCTGTATTTCCTAGCCGAGATGGGGCACAAGGTGTCTCCTTCAAAGCTTCAATTCTGTGTCCAGCAAGTGATCTACTTAGGCCACTTACTGTCCAAGTGGGGTAGGCAGTTGACACCCGATCGCATCCAGTTAATAGCGAGTCTTCCTCAGCCCAAGACACAGAAGGAGGTACGTGCTTTTATCGGCCTTACTTCTTATTTCAGACAATGGATTCCTCAGTATGCATTTCTAGCTAAACCACTGATACAGTTAACGACACAGGAGGCAGCCGTATCGACTGTCCTCCCTTGGACATCTGAACATACACTTAGTTTCAATGAGTTAAAGAAAGCTTTATGCCAAGCTCCTGTTCTAGCTACACCGAACTACAGTAAGCCTTTTACACTTTTTGTCACAGAACGTGATGGTACAGCGTTATCTGTTCTTACTCAAGATCAAGCAGGACAATACAAGCCCTGTGCTTATTTTTCGAGCACACTAGATCCAGTAGCCCAGGCTCTGCCTGCGTGCCTCAAGTCAGTTGCAGCCACAGCACTAGCTATCAGACAAAGTGATTCCATAGTATTAGGACATTCCCTGACAGTACAAGTTCCACACTCCGTGGAAGTTCTTTTAAACCGAACACAGACTCAGCACTTGACAATTGCACGTTTAACAGGTTATGAATTGACACTGTTCCAGCCACACATAGAAATCAGACGCTGCAACGTTTTAAATCCTGCTACACTGTTACCGTTAGTTACTTGAAATCCTGCCACACATGAGTGTGTGGAAGTAGTTAACACCATGACAAAGCCAAGGCAAGACCTGACAGATATTCCATTACCAGATCCCGACCTGACACTTTATGTGGATGGTTCATGTATGAGAACAAGTACAGGAGAACTAGTAGCCGCGTATGCAGTGACTACTGACACTGAAGTTATTGAAACACACCGTATTGACACCCTGTCTGCTCAAGCAGCAGAGCTAGTTGCTCTGACCCAAGCCTGCATACACGCCAAGAACCTGAAAGTTAATATTTACACAGATTCACGCTACGCATTCGGAGTTGTACACGACTTCGGAGTGCTCTGGCAGGAGAGAGGTTTCATGACTTCTCATGGAACCAAGATTCAGCATGGTCTCCTTATTCAAGCTCTGTTAGATGCAATACATTTACCGACATCTATTGCCATCATGAAATGCAAAGCACATACGAAAGTTACAGACATTATTTCTCAAGGAAATGATCTAGCAGATCGAACAGCCAAGCTTACAGCTCAGACTCCAGACATACCAGTTAACAAGACACCGACATCCACTCTAGAACAGACTACTTGTATGACAGTTAAGGACCCTACTCAGGATGTCATAGATATCCAGTTACATGCTACTCCCGAAGAAATCAAGAAATGGTCCGAACAAGGAGGGGTCCAGACAGATCAGGGATGGTTGACGAAGGGAAAAGCCACATGGTTTCTCCCCGACTCAATGGTTCAAGTCATTATCAATACCGCACATAGTCCTGCACACTTAGGAGAAAAAGCCATGTTAGACAGTATCCAGAACATTTGGTTTAACAAGCATTTACGAGCTGCAGCCAAGCAGAAAGTCCGTACTTGTATGATATGTTGCCAGTTCAATCCAGGTAAAAGTGTCCCGGTGGAACAAGGTGGATTCCAGCCCCCTGACCACCCTTTTGAAGTCCTGCAGATGGATTATATTCAGATGGAGCGATGTCGAGGTTTCAAGTATGTCCTTGTAGTTGTATGCGCTTTGTCCAGGTGGACAGAAGCATATCCAGTCCCAGATTACACAGCCGCGACCACTGCCAAGCAGTTGGTTCGTGAATATTTCCCCCGTTATGGACTCCCAAGGGTCGTATATTCTGATAACGGCCAGCCATTCTCATCTGAACTCATGAAGCACGTTTCCCTTTTACTAGGGTACCAGTGGAAGTTCCATTGTGTACGCCATCCAGAAGCAGCCGGTCTCGTAGAGAGACATAATCAAACCTTGAAAATCCGCATTGCCAAAATCTGTCAAGAAAAAGGTGTAGACTGGTTAGTTGCCTTGCCAGTCGCTCTGTTCTATATGCGCATGGTCGCACATTCCAGATCAGGTCTGTCCCCTTATGAGGTCGTATTCGGCCGCCCCCCGAACGTGTGGGGTACACCTAGACCCCGAAGTATTACAGATGTTTCCAGTAATATGCTGACAGATTACCTAGCTTCCTTGATGTCTGCCCTACACTCTTGTCGTTCACAGGTTGCCGCCGCATTTCCAGACAATACCGAGGTGAAACCGCATGAAATTGTTCCAGGAAGCTTGGTTCTTGTCCGGAATTTTGATCGTTCAAGTCCGCTGGAGCCTCGCTGGAAGGAGCCGAAGTTAGTCCTTTTGGCCACCCGTACTGCCGTCAAGTTGGAAGGCAGGAAGGGGTGGGTCCATCTGTCACACGTCAAGAAAGTTCACGGACTCCGACTACAAACTGTTTCCAAGAACTTTTCCAAGGATTGTCAAGATTTTAAAGACTGCCGAGATACTGTTCTTAAGGACGGTCCCGCAAATGACATTGATACCAAGCCTCCCCTGTTAGAGAAAACTCCGCAGCAGGAGTATAAAAGTAAGCTCCGGTCTAGTAAAATAAGTCAGCCAGTTTAATTGTCTAAGTCCTCCCCTAGGTGAAACGGTTAGACAGGTATCTGACATGTATGAAATAGACCCCCATAGTGAGAGAGTTAGTCAAAACTCAATCCGATGTATCGTTTTTCTAAGTTTTATATTGTTTCTCAGCCTGATGGTTACCTGCACGAGTTATGCATTTCATTTATGTTTTCCAATTTCTCATGTAAATAAGTTTTCTAATGCTACAGTAGAGCACACGTTTAGTGATCTGCCTCCTCACGAACTATCTTATCGTCTTGCTATGCGCAACAATTCATTTATCCGTATGTTACATTATTCACACCAGACCAGCAATGCCACTAATTGTTGGGTGTGTGGTCGACTCCCCCCTTTCCAGACACCGAAGGGAGTTCTGCCACTGTTTCCTTATCCGTTCTCACATAACGGTTCATGTGGAGCCTGGTCCATGTTAACGTCATCTTCAAATGATATGTCCCTTCTGAACAGTACATGTTTTCCAGACAAGCAAGGTCTTCCCCACAGAACAGGGTTAGATCTAGAAAATGAAGTTTATAATTTGGGTAATTATTCTTCGAATTTTATGGTCCTGAATGTTCAGTCTGATCCTACTCCAGACCTACCTGCTATTTCAGTACTACCAGTCAAAGGCGAATTATGTGTCAGAAATAATGGTTCCGTACATGTAGGACATAGTGATTGTACTACTATTGTCAAGTATAGTGACAGTGGGAAATCTATATTCAAAGTTTCACGTCATTCTTATTTTGTTTGTGGTCAGACCGCATATCTTCGTCTGCCCCTCGATTGGGAGGGAACCTGTTACATTGCCTTCCTACTGCCACCAGTTTTTCTAGCCCCATCTGATTATCATAGAAACACACATCTAGTACACATTAGACATAGAAGGGAGATCGAGTCCCCGATTGTCGATCAAACTGAAACTGCTCTAGAACAGTATACAGATTTCAATAGAGGTTTCTTTTTCTTTATAGGACCTATCCAGAATAGTAAGCTAATACGTAGATTGACCAGAACCCTTGAAGCAGTAGTGAATGAGACTGCCTCTGCCCTAGGTAACTTAACCGAGGAGCAATCTGCTATGAGATTTGTCGTGCTCCAAAATCGTCTCGTTCTTGACGTCATACTGGCCGATAGAGGAGGAGCATGTAGAGTCATCGGATCTAGTTGCTGCATTTTCATTCCTAATAACGCGCCGTCTGTTTATTCAGCTATAACCAGACTTCATAAAATTGCCCATCAGTTACACCAGAATCCAGGCACCTGGACATGGTCTGGTTGGTTTTGGAGTATTATTTCTGCCTGGGGATGGAAAGTATTGTCCTTTCTAGGTATTGCAGTAGCGATCATATTCAGTTGCTGCCTCTGTATACAATGTGGCCCTGCGATTTGCAGCATTTGTGCTACCTCTTGTATTCCTAGTCCCAAGTCCCATCCTAAATCCCGTTCCAAGACAATTCGAGACGAGCAAATGATACTGTATGAAATGATAGATGGTATCATGAATATTGATGTTTCCTGATGGAAACGTAGTGACAAGGAGGTAATGTGGAAAAGTAAATTTTGCCATGTTCTGTGTCCCTACGTGTTCCCCATCTTATGTTATGTGTGCATGATTAATATGCATATGTATTCCCCATGATCGATTAAAGACGCAATTACAGTTGTGTCCATCTCTAGTATGCCAGTTTCCAGTTCTCGTGAAAGCTACGAATATTAAGCCTATGTAAAGTTACGTTGCCACGTTTCTCAGTGTGCACGTTATTTCTTTGTAAAGTCCCCGTTTCTAGGCCTCAAAAGGGCCCGGACTCAGATTCAGCTCCTGTCTCCTGAACCCTCGCTGAGGAGCGATACAGCCCCCACCTGTATCCCTGACCCTTCACTTACTTCCTGCCTCACAGTGCCCGGCTCGGCCTGGCTCTGCCGGCCAGTCTGCCAAGAGTATGTTATGATTCTAGTTATCAGTCTAGCTCTCCTTCCCTGCATTCCTAAGCTACTGAATCGCATCAATAGTTTCCGTCATGGTCTAGCCTTTACGTCTTCATGTAAGAGAAATACTGTATTAATGGTCATTTAATATTCCTCAACACGCACTACATGTAGAATAATGCATGCACCAGTCTTAGAGTCTGTTAGCCTTTACCCTGATAACTTTTGGATTCTATCAATATGTTCTCTAAACATCAGATACTAGATAGTGTTTAGGTACATGTCGCTCTGACTCTCCAGACTTCAGTCTCTGCTCCTAGCGCAGAAGTCATAGCCCCCAGCTTCTCCTAGTAACACGTCATTGTCAGTTTGCGCGCACCACTAGGTTAGAGGTCCCGGCTCCTTAGGTAGCCCCCTCCATGTTTCCGCCCCATTTATGACATATTCCGTTACGTTTACATCACATGTCTATGTATACGCCTATGTCTATGTATACGCCCTGTTCACGCCTCTTGTTACACCTACTTTCTGCCTTATCTCTCGCGACTGTTACAGGCCCCACCCACTGTTACGCCTACTGTATGTACTGTAATGCAATTGTTTTAACTATATATACTTGTGTACTGTTATTAAAAGCCAGCGCGCTCATTCCAGATCCTGCCCGGCAGCTGCCGGGCCCTGCCATCCTATGCCCGTGCAGGTTGTCCTGTTCCTGTCCTTTATGCTGTATTAAACCTGCAAACTCCTACTACCTCGAATCTTGACTCTTATTTATTGAGCTATCTGTTATTGTTATATCCAGTCAAAAATAGAGGTATTATTTATTTATTTACCACAGGGTGATCCTGTTCCGCTTCCTCCAGAGCGTGTCCCTGGCGGAACCCCTCTTCCTTTGCCTCCGGTAGAGCCAGATCTCGGAATCTTGGAAGAAGGTCTTCAGACCACAAAGAATTTGGAAGGATACAGCGTTTCAAAACTCGGCATCTCAATGGAGCTGTCTGCGGGAATAACGTGTAGGAGAGGTCACGTCTTAGAGATGCCCCCTGAAAAATGACCAGCCCAAGTGTAGTTTCTAAATGGCTGTCCACCATTTGCCAACACCGGACAGGTTTCTGGACCCCTGGGTACGGAGCCTTCACTCTCTGGGAGCAGAAACAAAACCCATCCTGGGCAGAGGTGTCATATCTACTCCGCCAGAATGGGCTGGATCCAAGGAGGGGGAAACTACAAAGGCCTTTCCACATGTGCACAATAACAAACACGTACTTGTACTTGCGAATGGGGGGGCATGTCAATGAAGTCGATCTGCAGGCTCTTGAAGCATCGATGAGGGGCAGCAAAGTGTCCTGGGGTAGTGGAGGTACCCTTTCCAACATTTATTGTGAGCAGACAGATCGATGGTGAAACATAAATTCTAGCTAGAATGTCTGATACAAACAGAAAACCCAGACCTGGTTTTCTTAACTGAGACATGGGCTAATGAGAACAGTGACCCTGATTGGCATCTAGCAATCCCAATGGGATATATTGTCGCCAACTCTGACCGAGTGGGGGCAAAAGGTGGAGGAATTGCTATAATACAGTGTTCTAACTATACGGTCAGAGTTACTCTAGAGTCTATAGTAGATGCGGAAGCAATATCCTTCTCTAAAAAATACAACAAAGCAGAAGTATTTCCAGGTCTATTAATCTATAGACCCCCTGGACCTACAGCGTGCTTTTTGAATTCCATCCACAGTTACCTGGAATCCTGTCTAGATACAGAGCACTTTACTGTACTAGGTGACTTTAACTTCCATTTGGAAGATAATAATAACTCTGATACAGCATGTTTACTAGATAAATTATCTAGCTTTGATCTTAATCAGATCGTCGCTGAACCCACACACATAGCAGGGCACACACTAGATGGGATATTTACCAACAACTCCCGTATAGAGATTAAGAAGGTATGCCCTTTGCCGTGGTCCGATCATTATGCAGTGCATTTCGACACCACGCCTGTAACATCAATTAGAGGAAGGAGTTCTCGACCTCTGGCTGACAAATATTGGGCATGGAAGTCAGTAAGCAAATCGGACTTTGTGTCGGCACTCAGCAACAGACCGGTAACCGGTCACTGGTTTTTACAACTGGCTAAACATAGCTGTGTGAAGCACATGCAACCCTTGAGCTTGAACTGGTGGTACCCTTCTCATTGGGTACTTTCAGTGGAATGCAGATTGTACAAGCTATCCTTGTTGTGATGCTGGGAAAGGCACTGGAGGCTCCTGTGGAGGCGGATCTGTCACTGCTTTCTTTGTTTGAAAGCCATGGATACAAGATGTCAGACCTTCACACTTGACCGCTGTTGCTGTTGTTAAAAGGACCTGATATGGTCTGCCGTTAGAGACAGTGCCGTCTGGTGTGGGCCTTGATTCAAACCCAATCCCCTAGCTGGAGGCCATGAGCTGCTTGTATCTCTGTTTCAGGAAGGACCTTCAGCACATGATTGTGAAGATAATGCAAAGTCTCTGTTAGTCTTTTGCAGTATTGAAGATTCAGATTATCAGATACGGAGAGAGGGGCAATATACATGTGGCGTGGAATATTCATTGGATGTTCAAAAACTATTTCATGTGGGCTGAGCTTTGTCACTCTGTCTGGTGTGTTTCTCATGGACAACAGGGCAAGCAGCAGTGCATCAATCCAGGCCAGTTCAGTAGATGCACAAAGATTCCCTATTTTATTTTTCAGCACCCTGTTCTTTCTCGCAACAACGCCCGCTGCTGGGGGATGATAGGCACAATCTAGTTTCTGTATAGCTTCTATCACCTTGCACAATCCCTTAATCACATGTGAGATGAACGCCAGTCCATTGTCAGAACTCAAAGGCATTGCCACTCCAAAGCACAGAATGAACTCTTTCAGAAGCCATTTGGCAACAGTCTGTGCATCGCAGTTCTTGGATGGGTATGCCTCAGTCCCTCTCCTGCACATGTGCACAATAACAAACACGTACTTGTAATTGTGAGTGGGGGGCATGTCAATGAAGTCGATCTGCAGGCTCTTGAAGCATCGATGAGGGGCAGCGAAGTGTCCTGGGGTAGTGGAGGTACCCTTTCCAACATTTATTGTGAGCAGACAGATCGATGGTGAAACATAAATTCCAGTTAGAATGTCTGATACAAACAGAAAACCCAGACCTGGTTTTCTTAACTGAGACATGGGCTAACGAGAACAGTGACCCTGATTGGCATCTAGCAATCCCAATGGGATATATTGTCGCCAACTCTGACCGAGTGGGGGCAAGAGGTGGAGGAATTGCTATAATACATTGTTCTAACTATACGGTCAGAGTTACTCTAGAGTCTATAGTAGATGCGGAAGCAATATCCTTCTCTATAAAATACAACAATGCAGAAGTATTTCCAGGTCTATTAATCTATAGACCCCCTGGACCTACAGCGTGCTTTTCGAATTCCATCCACAGTTACCTGGAATCATGTCTAGATACAGAGCACTTTACTGTACTAGGTGACTTTAACTTCCATTTGGAAGATAATAATAACTCTGATACAGCATGTTTACTAGATAAATTATCTAGCTTTGATCTTAATCAGATCGTCGCTGAACCCACACACATAGCAGGGCACACACTAGATGGGATATGTACCAACAACTCCCGTATAGAGATTAAGAAGGTATGCCCTTACAGGCGTGGTGTCGAAATGCAGTGCATTTCGACACCACGCCTGTAACATCAATTAGAGGAAGGACTTCTCGACCTCTGGCTGACAAATATCGGGCATGGAACTCACTAAGCAAATCGGACTTTGTGTCGGCACTCAGCAACAGACCGGTAACCGGTCACTGATTGTTACAACTGGCTAAACATAGCGGCAGACAAGGCGGCAACTGAGGTGGCTGAGAAAGCTCGTCATAAAAAGGTCTTGTCTCCCTGGTACTCGCCTAATCTTAAACTAGTAAAGATAAAGTGTAGGAAAAAGGAACGTATCTGGAGATCCCAATATGATGACGCTCACAAGAAAGAATATTGCACAGCCTTGAAAGAATACAATACAAAAAGGGGGGTTTAACCCATGCAGTCGCGGGGACCTGGGCGCTATGTGGTATACAGAAAAAGGGGGGTCCCCGCAAGGAGACAGGGTTGTGTGCAACACACACTGATACAGTTTATAATCAAATTAAACTCAAGCAAAAAGCATCAATCAAAATTACTTGTGGAGGATATTGTCCTTTATTTAACAATACCAGATTTCACTTGCGAAAAAACAATCATATTTACATTTAATAATAAGCCCCAATAGGGTAGGAAAAGGAAGGGAAGGGTGTGCTCAGGGCGGTGTAAAGTCACAGAAAGATAAATACAGTCAAGAAGAGGGTGAGTTAACTACAATTTTACATCAAAATCAAAATAACTCAAATAAAGCCTGAACAATTAAGGCATCCTTGAAAACTGTTAATCTAGGAACATTCCACGGCTACATACATAGTTCAGAATAATCAGGGGCATGTGCCGGAAGTCCAAAAAGGAGGAAAGAGCCGTCGACGTTTCGACCCCTAGCCGTAGGTTACTTTAAATCCTATAACGGGGTCTTCATCAGGACAAGTGCAGGGAGGGAGTGGGGCAGTTGAATCTGTAAATTAAAACTAAAGGTCAGACTGGTTTATTCATGCGACCTATTGAATGTCGTATTATTTAACATCAATAAAATACATAAACTACAGTTACCATGGCATCCGGGCCCAACAGGGACTCCAGATATGGTGATCAGTAAAACCAGGCTCATGGTCATGGTCAAACTTAATGATATTCAATATCAACATCAGAGGAGAAATAAACCAGTATTAACTTTTGTCAACTTACATCAAATTACATCAAATTTTGACACGTAGTCAAAAAGAGTGATGATGGTATGGAATTACCAGTTGCCGTAATCCACACCTGGACAAAGTGTCAAACAAGTACACAAATTCTGTATTAAAAAAGGGAATAGTGAGACTCGTTTAGGAACATAAGATTCTTACTACAAGACCAAGGAATCGGTATGTAGGTCATCTGGTCACTTACATTAGACACAAGGAGTAAAGCGCTGACGGCCTTGACACAAGGGACATTAATTCTGATGTGGTTTGACAGCGTCACTTTTACTGTAAAGATAAGTTAGAGAACCAGCTAGTAAAACGGTTACTTAACCCTACGAACATAATGTGACAGGATTGTGGAGCCGATTGGTTATAAATTGATAACTTACATTTGGACTCAACATGGCTGGATACCGAGAGTCAAGGCAATTGAAAGGTTTATTCTGGCGTCGCCACTGTAAAAATAATAATAATAGAAAGGAACTTGTCGGTAACGGATCAAATAATTTGCCTGCTTAGTAATCGGCAAAGAGGATTATAACATACCTCAGAGTCTGTCTTTATATGTTAATGTAGGTCACATCATTATTCTACAGGCTCGATCTAAAAGTCGAACGAGGCAAGGGTTGGACGACTGCTACATCCACCGGCGTGAAAGTACTAGCCGCCACGCTGCTTCCCGTGACAATTACAGGAATGACAGACCTCGTGTGGATTTATCCTATGGGAGAGGGAAAGCCGTCAGGAAGGCCCAACTAGAATATTTATTCACAATTATATATAAAAAGTATATAAAAAGGAGGCGCTGCTAGTTACCGGTTTCTTACGAGGTCGCTGCAGTCAACCGTTCGTCTACACCAAATCCGTCAGACTGCTTCGCGGAGTTTAGGGCGGGGTCAATGCTATACTCGCTCAGTAGACATGGAAAAGTGACTAAACCGCTGCTGCCCGTCTAGCGCTATAAATCCAAGTATTTCAACAGATCATAAATAGTTAGGCCGGACTGGGAAATCCAGTAAGTGCCCTGATTTAATGTTGAATGATGCCAGGACAATAACTAAGGAATCGATATATCAAAAATATCACGAACTTTAAAAGCTGTAAAATGTGGCCAAACTCGAGCAACTCTCTCGCAGGAGGTTGTAGTCGAGTAGTTATGACCAAACATCATCAGAACACATTTCTTATGAATAATATGTGTGAGTGGGCGATATCGTATAGGGTAGTGTCTAATATCAATTGTTATAATTACCCAACTCGTGCACTTCTCCAACATGAGAGTGTAGACGAGCGCCATCTGGTGTAAATGGACGGAAAATGTCTGTTATTTTTATATGCTCAAGGAAAACTCCAAAGCTACAAACAACCAAATAACGTAACTCCAGTGCCTCATCCCAGTGCCGTTATAAACATTCTTTGTCTGTTCATTCAATACTCAGGGAATGTGGATGAGAATAGACAGAAGGGCTACCCACAGTCAATTAAAACTCTAGTGCTTCACCCCAGAGCTGCCAATTGTGCCAAGCTACTATCATGTTCATTGAGCCCATTTTTGATCGTGTCCAGAAGGGACATCCATTTGGATTCTCATGTGTTAAGAGCTGTCCGCAGATTACCTCCTCTTCTCCCCAAGGAAACCTTTTCAATGACTAACCATTTTAGGTCAGACACCGTGTGTCCTGTCTTTTGCCAATGTTCAACCAGGGTGGCACCCAGCACTTTACAACGTAGTCTACTACAATGAGAAGAAATACGAGATTTTATTTTCTGTTGGGTTTGCCCAACGTATATGTGACTACATGGACATTGTATCATATAGATCACGCTAGTTGAGTTACAGTTTGTATAATGCTTTAGGGTGTAAACCCGTCCACCATGAGTGAATGACTTAGTCTGTATGGTGGTATCGCATGCAGTACAAGTGCCGCATCTATAATGTCCAACCACAGGCGGCAAGTTCCATAAGGTGGTTATGCTTGGTTGTCGCTCTGGTTCCAGGAAGGAGTGAACTACCATGTCTCGAATATTTTTTGCCCTTTTGAAAGAATGAAGGGGGAGAGATGGTTGTTTAATCTCATCTGCTACCAAGGGCCAATTCTTGTTGATAATTTGTTTAATCTCATTGCTACGTGTAGAAAAGGTAGTGACACAGATGATGCGTTCCGATTGTGACTGATTATTAATTTCAGGGTTCAGCAGACTCTCACGTGGGTTATACCACGCCCGTTTCCTCGCACGTTTCACCATTCGGGCTGGATATCCCCGAGAAATGAGACGGTCATTTAGGATCTCAGATTCCATGATGTAATTCGCTCGAGTGGAGCAATTACGTCTGATTCTGAGAAATTGCCCCACAGGCAGGTTGTCCTTTAGGCCTCTGGGATGATGGCTCTCATATTGGAACAGGGAATTACGCTTGGAGGGTTTTCTAAACAATGTGGTCTGTAAATGGTCTCCATTAACATAAATTGAAATATCTAAGAATGGTATAGTCTCATTGCTTGATTCCATAGTAAATTGAATATGGGGATTTCTTAGATTAAGCCAGTCATGGAATTCTTGCAATTTTTGTTTATTGCCCTCCCAGATACAAAGTACGTCGTCAATATATCTGACCCATAGGGTCAGTTTGGTCTGAAAAGGATTCTCCGGCAGTGGTAGTCAAAATCAAAAGAGCCAGGTCTCTTGAAGGGTCGCTGGGTAATAACTGGTAGCTGACACCATCTGATAGTTGTCTATAAATTTCTTCCTTATATTTAGAGAGATCTTGCACGACAATGGCCCCGCCTTTATGTTAATGGAGACCATTTACAGACCACATTGTTTAGAAAACCCTCATGGAATCTGAGATCCTAAATGACCGTCTCATTTCTCGGGGATATCCAGCCCGAATGGTGAAACGTGCGAGGAAACGGGCGTGGTATAACCCACGTGAGAGTCTGCTGAACCCTGAAATTAATAATCAGTCACAATCGGAACACATCATCTGTGTCACTACCTTTTCTACACGTAGCAATGAGATTAAACAAATTATCAACAAGAATTGGCCCTTGGTAGCAGATGAGATTAAACAACCATCTCTCCCCCTTCATTCTTTCAAAAGGGCAAAAAATATTCGAGACATGGTAGTTCACTCCTTCCTGGAACCAGAGCGACAACCAAGCATAACCACCTTATGGAACTTGCCGCCTGTGGTTGGACATTATAGATGCGGCACTTGTACTGCATGCGATACCACCATACAGACTAAGTCATTCACTCATGGTGGACGGGTTTACACCCTAAAGCATTATACAAACTGTAACTCAACTAGCGTGATCTATATGATACAATGTCCATGTAGTCACATATACGTTGGGCAAACCCAACAGAAAATAAAATCTCGTATTTCTTCTCATTGTAGTAGACTACGTTGTAAAGTGCTGGGTGCCCCCCTGGTTGAACATTGGCAAAAGACAGGACACACGGTGTCTGACCTAAAATGGTTAGTCATTGAAAAGGTTTCCTTGGGGAGAAGAGGAGGTAATCTGCGGACAGCTCTTAACACACGAGAATCCAAATGGATGTCCCTTCTGGACACGATCAAAAATGGGCTCAATGAACATGATAGTAGCTTGGCACAATTGGCAGCTCTGGGGTGAAGCACTAGAGTTTTAATTGACTGTGGGTAGCCCTTCTGTCTATTCTCATCCACATTCCCTGAGTATTGAATGAACAGACAAAGAATGTTTATAACGGCACTGGGATGAGGCACTGGAGTTACGTTATTTGGTTGTTTGTAGCTTTGGAGTTTTCCTTGAGCATATAAAAATAACAGACATTTTCCGTCCATTTACACCAGATGGCGCTCGTCTACACTCTCATGTTGGAGAAGTGCACGAGTTGGGTAATTATAACAATTGATATTAGACACTACCCTATACGATATCGCCCACTCACACATATTATTCATAAGAAATGTGTTCTGATGATGTTTGGTCATAACTACTCGACTACAACCTCCTGCGAGAGAGTTGCTCGAGTTTGGCCACATTTTACAGCTTTTAAAGTTTGTGATATTTTTGATATATCGATTCCCTAGTTATTGTCCTGGCATCATTCAACATTAAATCAGGGCACTTACTAGATTTCCCAGTCGGGCCTAACTATTTATGATCTGTTGAAATACTTGGATTTATAGCGCTAGACGGGCAGCAGCGGTTTAGTCACTTTTCCATGTCTACTGAGCGAGTATAGCATTGACCCCGCCCTAAACTCCGCGAAGCAGTCTGACGGATTTGGTGTAGACGAACGGTTGACTGCAGCGACCGCGTAAGAAACCGGTAACTAGCAGCGCCTCCTTTTTATATACTTTTTATATATAATTGTGACTAAATATTCTAGTTGGGCCTTCCTGACGGCTTTCCGTCTCCCATAGGATAAATCCACACGAGGTCTGTCATTCCTGCAATTGATCACGGGAAGCAGCGTGGCGGCTAGTACTTTCACGCCGGTGGATGTAGCAGTCGTCCAACCCTTGCCTCGTGACTTTTAGATCGAGCCTGTAGAATAATGATGTGACCTACATTAACATATAAAGACAGACTCTGAGGTATGTTATAATCCTCTTTGCCGATTACTAAGCAGGCAAATTATTTGATCCGTTACCGACAAGTTCCTTTCTATTATTATTATTTTTACAGTGGCGACACCAGAATAAACCTTTCAATTGCCTTGACTCTCGGTATCCAGCCATGTTGAGTCCAAATGTAAGTTATCAATTTATAACCAATCGGCTCCACAATCCTGTCACATTATGTTCGTAGGGTTAAGTAACCGTTTTACTAGCTGGTTCTCTAACTTATCTTTACAGTAAAAGTGACGCTGTCAAACCACATCAGAATTAATGTCCCTTGTGTCAAGGCCGTCAGCGCTTTACTCCTTGTGTCTAATGTAAGTGACCAGATGACCTACATACCGATTCCTTGGTCTTGTAGTAAGAATCTTATGTTCCTAAACGAGTCTCACTATTCCCTTTTTTAATACAGAATTCGTGTACTTGTTTGACACTTTGTCCAGGTGTGGATTACGGCAACTGGTAATTCCATACCATCATCACTCTTTTTGACTACGTGTCAAAATTTGATGTAAGTTCATCCTTGAGGTACAATAATGTTTGACAAAAGTTAATACTGGTTTATTTCTCCTCTGATGTTGATATTGAATATCATTAAGTTTGACCATGACCATGAGCCTGGTTTTACTTATCACCATATCTGGAGTCCCTGTTGGGCCCGGATGCCATGGTAACTGTAGTTTATGTATTTTATTGATGTTAAATAATACGACATTCAATAGGTCGCATGAATAAACCAGTCTGACCTTTAGTTTTAATTTACAGATTCAACTGCCCCACTCCCTCCCTGCACTTGTCCTGATGAAGACCCCGTTATAGGATTTAAAGTAACCTACGGCTAGGGGTCGAAACGTCGACGGCTCTTTCCTCCTTTTTGGACTTCCGGCACATGCCCCTGATTATTCTGAACTATGTATGTAGCCGTGGAATGTTCCTAGATTAACAGTTTTCAGAGGATGCCTTAATTGTTCAGGCTTTATTTGAGTTATTTTGATTTTGATGTAAAATTGTAGTTAACTCACCCTCTTCTTGACTGTATTTATCTTTCTGTGACTTTACACCGCCCTGAGCACACCCTTCCCTTCCTTTTCCTACCCTATTGGGGCTTATTATTAAATGTAAATATGATTGTTTTTTCGCAAGTGAAATCTGGTATTGTTAAATAAAGGACAATACCCTCCACAAGTAATTTTGATTGATGCTTTTTGCTTGAGTTTAATTTGATTATAAACTGTATCAGTGTGTGTTGCACACAACACTGTCTCCTTGCGGGGACCCCCCTTTTTCTGTATACCTTGAAAGGGATGTATGACGTTCCATCGCGCACATTTACATCGTGCGCTTTTTCCCCGCATCTATTTGATCGCCGAGTCCATTACATCGCCTGTTTTCACCTCGCAATCTATTGCAACGCGATTCCATTGCTTTCTATTGGGCCGTACTTTACCCCGCAGTACAGCATGTCGCATGGCAAAACAACGCGGTCTTTGGAATCTTCCTCTCACATGAGGTAACTGCAGCAGAGGTTTTAGAAGGGCAGGGCAGAAGGGATGTGTGAATGTGAAAATGAAAAAAACGTATAACGTGGCAAGATAGGTTCGTGCTGGGGGGAATCGTGAACTCATTAACAGGAAAGATATCAGAACAAAAACGGAGGGAAGTTCAAATCAATGTCTGTAGTTTGGGCGGTAACATTCAGAAGTATAATTGAGGTGGCGCTGTATACATAATCTTTGTGTTCATGTAAAATATGTTTTCTTGACATGCTTACATTGGCACGGAAAGCAGCACGGCCTGTGTTTGTGGCGAGTGTTTCTTCCTGCACTCCGAGGCCAAACACATGTAGAAAACACCGTGGTTGCCATCCTCTGCAAAAACAGCTGTGCCAAAATCACTGGAAGCCTGCTAATTGGTAACTCACACAATCTCACCTTCTTTCTCCTAGTACATTGAACGCGACTCCCTTCTACACTTATACATGAACAGCATCTGCTAAAAATGCCCTTTGCCTGCGCATCTGTGCCAGTCATTGCACTCCGTGCCTAACAGCAATCTTGGCAGCGCACGCCAATATTGACAACATTGTTGAAATTGTTGGAATATTGCAGGTAATCATAAATCAGAAATATAAAAAAGAAGCACTTGTAAGTGTGTATTTTTTTTGTGGCTCAGGCGAGTCTCGATCCTTGGTTCCAAGCACCAGAGTCAGCAGCGCTATCCGTGTTTCCACCTCCTCTCCCTCTGTGCAGGGACTGCATTTTGCATGCCTTTCACTTATTCCACTGTCGTCTCTTCTCAAAAGGGCCACAATATGTTAAAAAAAACGTCGTGTTGTGCCCTTCAACGCGTGCACCTGCTTTATTATCGATCTGTAAGTGCTTCGTGTTGATGCTCCTGCCCCAAAAAGTCACATTTCAACACGAAGCACTTATATATCAGAATAAAGCAGGTGCACGCGTTGAAGGGCACAACCCGACGTTTTTTTAACATTTCCTGGCCCTTTTGTTATTCCGTTTTTTTTATAAAATAAAGCAGGTGCACGCGTTGAAGGGCACAATCCGTTTTTTGTTGTATCAAAATAAAGCAGGTGCACCTGCTTATGGCACCCACCCACCCACGCATCCATCCACGCATCCATCCATGCATCATCCACGCATCCACCCACCCACGCATCCATCCATGCATCCATCCACGCATCCACCCACCCATCCATCCACGCATCCACCCACCCACGCATCCATCCACGCATCCATCCACGCATCCATCCACGCATCCACCCACTCATCCACCCACCCATCCACCCACCCACGCATCCATCCACGCATCCATCCACCCACCCATCCACGCATCCAACCCACCCATCCATGCATCCATCCACGCATCCATCCACGCACCCATCCACGCATCCAACCCACGCACACATCCAACCCACGCATCCACCCACCCACGTATCCATCCATCCACCCACCCACCCACCCACACACACACTCATCCATGCATCCATCCACCGACCCACGCATCCATCCACCCACCCATCCACGCATCCCCCCACCCACCCACTCATCCATGCATCCATCCACCAACCCATGCATCCACCCTCCCACCCACGCATCCAACCCACGCATCCATCCACCCACCCATCCACCCACCCATTCACGCACCCAGCAAGCGACCCATTCACGCACCCACCAACCGACCCACCCATCCACCCCATGCACGCAGCCATAGAAAGCAAATATATATGTTTTTTTTTTCCATCCACCCAATCACCCACAGTAAGTAACAAAAACACTTAAAATGTATTAAGGGTATATTGTTGAATCTTCCACGCAGTGTATAAAAAGTAAGTTCTTCTTGGAATGTGGGGCACCAAAACAAAATGTACATTGTTTATGTTTTTTTTATTGTAGACGTGACAGGAGGTTCGAACATTAGTCCCGGGCACCAAAGTTGGGCGCGTTGCCCTCAGACCACATCGTTGTCCGTTTTGTGGCCGTGAATCATTTGGCCGTGAATCATTTCTGGTATTTGGGGCCCTCGGCCAGATATTTAATATACAGAATTAACGTAAATTCAAGTAGCAGAGCAAATGTTATATAAGCAGATCTTAACTGCTGTTCTTCAAAGAGAATTCTGCTTGTGGAGTGTAAGTATAAATTAGATCAGGTGAAGATTAGCAACATTGCAAGGACCGCTAACTAGCATGCACCACTTCCCAGTAGGGTTGTATATTTATGCGCATTAGCAGCTTGAGGCCTATGTCCAATTTGGCAGCAAAAAAAGGCAGCTGGAAAGTATGAACTGATATAGAAGGGTTCAAAATCTTAGTTCTATGAACTGATATACAAGGGTTCAAATTCTTAGTTCATCCAGTAACTGCCACTATAAAACAGAGAAGTATGACGTAGGACTGCTGGTGTGGCCAAAAGGCGAAAATCCTAATTGTATATCAGATAATATCATAACTTTATATGTGTTGGAAACGTGACAGGAGGTTCGAACATTAGTCCCCTGCACCAAAGTTGGCCTCGTTGCCCTCAGACCATCGTTGTCCGTTATGCGGAAATCATAATTGTATATCAGATAATATCATCTCTTTATATGTGTTGGAGACGGTTTGACCATCATTGTCCGTTGTGAGGTCGTAAATGATTTCTATAATTTGGTGCCCTCGAAGTCATAATTGTATCATACAATATGTGCTCGTAAATCTTTTCTATTATTTGGGTCGTAATCATTTCTATTTTGGTGCCCTCGCCCATCATGTGTCATATCCGTTCTTTATGCTTTTCTTTTCTATTATTTGGTGCCCTCGCCCATCATGTGTCATTTCCGTTATATCTTTTTTTTCGTATTAACTTTGGTGTACATTTGCATGCCTTTTGCCCTGCCGTTTTGTGGCGATATAATTGCTTTTGCATGTGTCATATCCGTTCGTTTATGCTTTTCTTTTCTATTATTTTGTGCCCTCGCCCATCATGTCATTTCCGTTATATATTTTTTTTCGTAATAACTTTGGTGTACATTTGCATGCCTTTTGCCCTGCCGTTTTGTGGCGATGTAATTGCTTTTGCCCTGTAATGCGATGTAATACCTAGCGCTTTAAAAGTCATTGCGGCGTCTTAGCATGCGACGCGGTAGCATGCGGTGTGCAGCCATCTGCGATGTAATAGTCGCGATGCGATAGCAGCGCGATGCAGTGCTTCGCTGTGATGGGTGTTTCCCCCTTGAAAGAATACAAGGCCGCAATTATACAGGCTAAAGCTACCTACTACACTGTCAAAATCCATGAAGCCCCTAACTCCTCAAAAGAACTATTTCAAACTGTCACTGCCTTGTTGAAATGTCCACGTGATGTAATGTTTACACCTAATCAAAAATTTGTAGATAAATTAGTGGTTTTCTTCCAAAGCAAGGTGCAATCCGTATACGACAGTCTGGAAAAATCAACAAACGATGTAGGAGTAGAAGCCCTAGTTCAATCTGAATATAGGCTGGGGCATGAAGGTCAGCTATCCTTGGCGCTAACTGCAGAGGAAAAAGTAGCAGAATTGTTGCTAAATATAAAATCTGGCTCCTCGCTTGACCCATGTCCATCGTACATACTTCATCTGGCCCCAGAGGAGATAAGTATGTCCTTATCTCCAGTAATAAACAAATCTCTGTCTGGAGGAGTTTTTCCCAAGGCATGGAAAAATGCTTGTATCCGTCCCCTTTTAAAAAAAAACAAGCTGGATCCACTTGACGAAAAGAACTATCGTCCCATCTCCTGTTTACTGTTTGCTGCCAAAGTCTTGGAGAAAGTAATAACTTTAGAATTGACATCTTGTCCTGAGACCAATAACACCTTAGATACCTCGCAACACGGTTTCCATTCAAAACATTCTATGGAGACATCCTTGATTATGGCAACAGAGGAGATCCGTAAGGTGATGGATAAAGGAGGAAGGGCGATACTGGTCCTGCTCGATCTAACAGCAGCCTTTGATACTGTAAGCCATACGGTATTAAATCAAAGGCTGCAGGATGTAGGTATCAGTGGTATAGCTCTTTCTCTCCTATCATCCTTTTTATCATCTGGAAAATAAATGATCCTTTGGGATGGATACCGATCGGAGGAACTTACACTTCCGGGTTGAGTGCCGCAAGGCTCGGCCTTATCACCAACACTGTTCAACATTTACGTAGCCCCTCTGGCCAGATTGGTAAAGAGCTATGGCTTTACTTTGGTGTCTTACGCCGATGATACTCAGCTCATAGTTTCTGTAACTGAGTCTTCAGATGCTAGGGCAGCTGATTTCTGTAAATGTACCTCAGCTTTGATGATCTGGATGAGCTCGAACTTTCTGAAGCTGAACGTTGAGAAAAAGGAAGTCTTGGAGTTTGGCTCGAAAGACTCAATCTGGAATCAGTTGTGGTGGCCTAGTACAGCTGGCACTTGCCCAGTGCCGGTCATAAAGGCAAGGAATCTTGGAGTTATGTTCAATAAAAATCTCACCTGAGCGTCGCAGATTAATCAGGTCTCATCTGCATGCTTCTTAATGCTAAAGGGCTTGAGAAAGATTCTTCCTTACATTCCCTTCTCTCTGAGGAAAACGGTGGTAGAATCCACCATTTTATCTAGAATCGACTATTGTAACGCCCTGTATTTCGGAATGGGTACAGCTCAACTGGATAAACTTCAGTCTATTCAGAATGCAGCAGCCAGAGTTCTGCTTGGGTTACCGAAACATCAGCCGACATCGAAAGCGATAAAGAATCTTCACTGGCTTCCGGTACGACGGCGTATTGAATTTAAATCACTCTGCCTGGTGCATAAAGATTTGTTTGGAGATGGGGCCGAGGATATGCAAGCATTGTTCTCACATTACTCTCCCCTCTAAGGACTCTAAGGTCATCCACCCTTGGCCTTGTACAAATTCCAAAGATAAAAAGAGTACCCTGCGGAGGACAGCGTTTTTCCTTTTTAGCATCCAAACTCTGGAACACTCTACCAGTACATCTGAGAAGATTACCTAATAGATTGGCATTCAAGAAAGAAATTAAAACATGGCTCTTCTGCCAACTCTAATGTACGCGTGTTATCTCTCAGCTCATTTCTACCCTAGCTCCAAGACGCCACGGCAGTAGCGCGCTTTATAAATATTGTCAGTCAGTCAGTCATTGTTTAAATAGGCGTTCAGCTTGTTGGCAAAATTTTGCATTATACCAGCATTGGAAAAACAGTTGGATCATTCCATCACGTCCTGCATGTGATGGTCCATGGAAAAATGGAAATGGAGTAAAGCATTGTCATTAGCAAACATATTTTTTCATTTGGACCATTCCATATTTCCTCTAATGTTTGTCTAGACCCTCCCCTTTTACATTCCTCCTTCTCTTCCACCCACATCCTTTTCTGAATATACTTTGGATCATTGTACATATCATCAATCTTCAAACTAGTATCATATGGAGCAGGTGCAATCTGAACCACTGCTTTTTCACAACCTGTTAGAGCTATTCTTTTTGCTTCTGTATCAATGAATGCATTGCCCCATGATACATAGTCTTTGGAGGCAGTGTGTGTAGCACATTTTAAAATTGCAACTCTTTTTCATTGTAACAGAGCTTGTAATAGCTGTGCTATTAATAGTGCATGCTGTATTTGTTATCCAGCTGAGGTGAGGAATCCCCTCATAGCCCACAGCTAGCCAAAATCATGGGCCACCCCAAAAGCATATTGGCAGTTTTTGTATATGTTCACTATTCGTCATTCAGCCTGTTTACGTGCCCTTGTTAATGCGACATGTTCTGAAGCTTGAACATTTTTGGAGTTGGTCAGTCTTGCCCCCTCCAATACATTTTTAGCCGCGCTGACTGCGCAAGACATTTGCAGTAATACTGTGTTATCTCTGATGCATGAACCATCAACAAATAGATGTCCATCTGCAGGTGGGAAGGGTGTATCTCTTAAATCAGGTCGAACCTCTGTGTACATATCTGTGGCTAGCACACATCAAAATCATCATCTGTTGTAGGGTCATCATTGTCATACTCCGAGGACAACAAACTAGCAGGGTTACAGGTGGTACATCTCTTGATAATAATCTGGGGCGTTAACAGCGTTAGTTCATATCTAGTAAGACGTGTATTTGTCAGATGCTGAGTTTTTGTTGTTGTCAACAAGGTGTTGACCAGATGTGTAACATGTGCTAGGACTATGTTCTCCGACTGTTCCACTGCCAGGGCCACTGATGCTACTGCTCTCAAACATGACGGCAGTGATGCAGCGACAGGGTCTAGGGTAGCCGAGAAGTAGGCCACTGAATGGTAGAAAGAGCTGTGCTTTTGTGTCAATACTCCCAATGAGCAGCCCCCTTTTTCATTGCAAAACAGGTGTACATCGTTGGTGTATTCTGGTATCCCTAGTGCTGGTGCTGTACTCAAGGAATTCCTTAGTGACACAAACTTTTTCGCAAACTGGGGACAATGGCACTGTGACAGGCACTTCTTTGTGTGTGAGGGCTTGAAGTGGGTGTGCAATCAATGAAAAGTTTGGTATATAGTGCTTATAACATCCTGCTACTCCTAAGAAAGCTTGTATCTCTTTCTGTCTGCATGATCTTGGGAAGTGTGCAATGCCCGTTACTCTGTCTGGTAGTAATTTTTGTGTCCCTTCGGATAATTCGTATCCCAGGTATTTCGCTGTGGGTACGCAGAACTGTAACATTTTTGGTGAGAGCATGTAACCTTTCTGTGCCAAGTGGCAGAGCAATGCCACAATGTCTTCTGTACAGGCTGCCTGTGATGGTGATGCTAGCACTACACTAACTCATCTATATACTGAACTAAGGTTAAGACCCTGATAACTGTATGGAGTCTAAATCTGTCTTTAATGCATTGGAATAGGTAGATGGGGACTCTGTAAGGACCTGTGGGAGCCTTTCCCATGTAATTCTTTTCTGCTGGAATTGGAATGCACAAGGATATTGTGAATCGGGATGCAAAGGAATGGAAAAGAAAGCAGATCTGAGATCTAGTACAGTGAAATGTGTTGCTGTTGCTGGGATACTTGGCAATATGTATCTAGTAGAACCTCATTTGCACTCTCATAAATAAGTAAACACAAACATTAAGTCATGGATATATTGGAAACACAAATACAGTTAATCGAGATATCATTTTTAGCACAATAGGTCAAAAGTCATTGATTTATCTTCTCAAGAGTGAAGGCAACACAAGAGTCCATTTATTTTTTCAAATTATTTCCACTGTTGATTTATTGATTGGTACTTTCAGCATAGATCAGTCATCTTTTATTGACTTTTTCAAGGCTGGAATGTTAATATAATGCATGTTATCTTTGTTCATACAATGTGATGGTAACATTACAGACAATTGTTAGTTCATTTTCTGAATACAAGCAATTGTCATTCTTTTTCAAACTGATTAAATGGCATGAGAATATTTGTCTCATATTGAGTGGAAAGCTCTATTGATCATTCCTGAGGGTAAGAGTATTATTAAAGTGAGAGAAAAAGACCAGATATTGTGCTCTTAGTCTGAAGTTTCACCAAAAGGAAAAGAGTCTGACAGGCACCAAAAGTGAAATAAATCCTTCACCAAAAGTCGTGTCAAAAAGTCTACACGTGATTCTTACCAGTTTTGGTAAAATAGTGGTAAAATTGTAAACCCACCAGTTCTAATGCAGGTATCTATTTGTTCAAGTCCATAGGTTTCCACCGCAACAACGTCAAAAGTCACGCCCGGACAAGTATAAATAAATCAGAATCTGTAACGATGAGAGTACAATGAGTCAAATAGCTGGACTATTGTAGATGATACCCATTGAGATGGCAAAATCTATAAATCCTAGTTAAGCCATACTCTAATTAAAATTTGGAATACAATTTGTATAGCAAATCATTTGATTAGTCCATGTATCTATATTGATACTGAACATGTGCCCATTGTATAGCACGTAAAGTGGTTCCCATATGTCAAACATATGCAGAAAATGTACTTGTAAGTAGTTGGAAGGTCAGTCCTACATCCCATTAATCATCCAAGTTTCAATAAAATACAATGTTGCCTTTAAGAGATGCAAATAACCATGTTTTTTCTTACTGTGTATCATATCATGACCCAAAGCCTTTATGTTCTGTATTACTGTTAATGATCAGTAATCAAAGATAATTGTGGTGTTGAACATTGACAGTAGACTACTAATATGCAGGGCAAGCGCAACTTAAGAATTTGGTTGTTCAATAAAGTCATGGTTAGAAAATGAAATAATGTTATTTAGAAGGCTGGACACCATATTTACTGTTAGATAAAAGTAAAATCCTAGGGTAATTTTAGGCTTGTCATATGAAATGGCGATAAAGAGGACTGAGTTGGACACATGATGAGGAAGTCTCTGATAAGCTTCCTCACTGTAAATGAAAGTTACACAAAAGATACTATCAGTAAATTACCATGATTATAAGGCCCATTAAGTGGGTTAGTGCACCACTAATCCAGTTGCTCATTATCCCATTAATTGCACTTTCCCAAGAGTAATCTTCAGTTTGACCAAAGGCGAGTCTGTGCTCTCCGCAACGAAGCTGCGTGTCCATTTTTCTCAGTATTTTCAAAGCCGTCTGTAGTCATGTTACTCTCGCGCTTCTGTACCATACATTAGTGCGCCCAGTTCCAAAATACAGAACAAAAGCACTATTCTGAAGGGGTCATGCTCTTCTTATTGTCCATAGGAGCAAGTCCTGATTAGAATGCAATCTTGTATTTCCATATACTATATATTTTGAGGTCTAATGGGTGTCTTGTAGCACAATAATATGGCAATACTATATATCCTTAACGGTCTCCGACTACACATCCTGTGTATATGATCCATGAAAAGTAAATGAGTATAATAATAGTACTTGTCTATAAAGTACTTGATGTTCACAGTACCTCGTAAAATTCTGATGGTCACCATGATCAAGTTGTACACATGAATTCTACGTATAAAGTCCATATACTGATATTAGAATTCTAGCATTGCAGAGTCATCAGCAGTGCCATTTTGAAGTGGTCTAAATTGAAATATAACAATGTGGTAATAGTATCAAACTATCTGTCACCATAAGTCAAAGTGCACACAAATTCACTTTAGTACTGAGGTTTACCATATCAAAGATAATGAACAAATGTATGTATCTTTGCTAGGCCCACCATATTTGTGCCCAAAACTGAGTACTATGGATAGTACCTTCCACAATTGTGTTATTTCATTGTACTAAAATAGGTAAAAGTAAAATGGATAGTGTCCCTATATTCAAGCTATTACGGACCCATATACTTAGGTAAGCATAGATAGAGCCTGTGATGTAATTCTATGTCTCTCTCGTTCAACAAATTTTGTCTGCCATTCCAACCGCACTGTATGTACAGGGTGGTTAAGAAACACACAAAATGTCAAAAATGAAAGCTCACCAAATCTAGAGAGTTATTTGATATTTGATATTTATAGGTATTTATAGAGCGCAAACGTTCGCTCCAAAAGGAGCATCTTGGCGCTAGGCTGACGTGCAGGGAGAGATTACGTAAAAGATAAAACGTGATGAAGAAAAACTGAGACTAGATGGCTGCCAGCACAGAGGTGTCTGGTTGTTGGTACACCCATGTCTTTAGGAGTTTTCTAAAAAGGCTCTCCTTGTCAGTTAGTCTAAGATTAATTGGAAGGTTGTTCCATGCCCTGGCTGCTAGTACGGTGAAGGTTTTCCCACCCCGGGTTTTGTACTTAAATCTTGGAATAGTAATAAGATTTGTACCGGAGGATCTCAAGCTTCGCGAGGGGTTGTAACGTGTAAAACGCTTTGCAAAATAATAGGGTCCTGTGTTTTTCAAAGTTTTAAAAACAGTGAGAAGAAGTTTAAAAAGAATCCTTTTGTGTAGGGGCAGCCAGTGGAGGGTATTCAGCGCCGCTGAAGCTGATGACCTTCTAGGAAGTCCCAACACCAGTCTGGCAGCTGCATGTTGTATGCTTTGTAATTTTTTTAATGTGGACTTTTTCACTCCTGCCATTAATCCGTTGCAGTAGTCAAGGCGGGAGAGTATTACAGCTACCGTGACTGATTTTCGAGCTGCAATGGGGAGAAGAGCAAAGAATTTTTTTAGGGATTTTATGAGTGCGAAACAACGTCCAGCAGTGATCCTGACGTGGTCATCGAAAGAAAGAGATGAATCGAATTGCACGCCCAGGTTCCGTGCTGAAGGTACCGCGCTGGGGGGGGGCCTCAGATCCTACGGGCCACCATTCTTTCGGACAGAAAGATAGATCTCTGCTCAGAGGAATGATTTCAGTCTTGGCACTGTTACATTTTAAGTGGTTTTTTTTAAGCCACTGAAAAACATCAGAGAGACAATTTTGGAAACGCAGCTGTGCGCCGGCACACTTTTTGTCAATCGTGACGACAAGTTGTGTGTCGTCAGCATATGACGTGACGAGGATCCCATGACATTCTATCACCGCGAGAAGGGGAGCCATATAGATGTTGAAGAAGAGAGGACTTAATATGGACCCCTGAGGAACACCTGATGTTATTGGTTTCTCGCTGGATAGAAAGGGACCCAAAGACACAGTTTGGAACCTATTAGATAGGAAAGATTTGACCCATGCCAAAACTGTGTCTGTCACGCCAATCTCTCGCAATCTGTTGATCAAGATAGCATGTGAGATAGTGTCGAATGCTGCTGTTAGGTCGAGCAGGATGAGGACAACCTGATTGCCCCCATCCTGCAGGAACTTGATGGAGTCAGCTAGTTCAACCAAAGCTGTTTCGGTCGAATGACCGGAACGAAATCCCGACTGTTGAGGGTGCAGAATGTTACGTGCCTCTACAAAAGTTTTTAACTCTCCATGTACTAACTGTTCCGTGATCTTACCCAGGACAGGTAGTAGCGAGATGGGGCGCATGTTAGTGAGATCAGTAGGGGATTTGTTTTGCTTCTTCATCAGAGGCTTCACAATGGCCTTCTTCCAGTCATTCGGCACTATTCCAGATTCAAGAGATTCATTAATGATGGTGTTGATAAGGGGATTAACAGTATCAATCAAGTGGTGGAGGATGCTGGGAGGGCAAGAGTCGGTGGGGGCTCCTGATTTGCATGCCAAAATTGCCTTACGTGTTTGTTGGAGGGAAACGGATTTAAAACTAGAGAGCAAAAGATAGTTATCTGTTACCTCATTAGGGGTGGTCGGAGGAGAAGGGAAGTCTTTCTGGATACTAGCAATCTTATCTACAAAAAAGTCTGCAATTTGATTGCACAGGATTACAGATGGTGGGATTTCCGGTGCAAGAGATTTGGGGTGGGTAAAAGACTTAACTATAGTAAAAATAGTTTTTTGTCTCTGCTGGGCATCATTTATAGCTTTAGTGAAAAATTCCCTTTTTGCCACTTTTATGTTGTGAGATAAAGTTAGATAAAGTACACAGAGAAGTAAGTGAACAATATGTGTATCAAGTATTAATACATAGCAATTCTGATTTTAACTCCAAAAGGAGATAGGTAATATGTATCACAAACCGTAATGCATTGTGATTCCTGAAACAAAATATAACTAATTTATCCACAGTACATTATACTCCACCATGATTTGATATGATCGGAGGCATATTTATACAGGTATTGAGTATCAGTTAGGATAAACACTCTAATAATGCAAAATATCAGTCATGTGGAAAAACATGTAACTCCGTAACCACATTGAGCCCTAGGTCTACAGATCTAAGTTTTATAAACGATTTAGTTTCGAGTTTTTTCAGTGCTATCGTTCTGTTACCACCCCATGCATTTTCATCTGCTATTGCAATTCCATGAAAACTGAGTTTTATAATCTCTGTTGTTGCAAGCGTATTGTCGCAATGGACAGCAAGTGGGTAATTAGTGTTACCATTTCGAATAGCTCTGATGTTCTTGGATCCGTTCCTTTAAGGGCCTAATTGTAATTCCCACGTAAATTAGGCCACAGTGGCACACATTACAGTACACTACATATTTAGTGTTGCAGTTAATAAAATGTCTTATTTTATAGACCAGTCCTGTATCGTAACTGAAGCTCATTGTTCTATTTTCTGCGTATTGGCAGACATTGCATGCAGTAAACCTGTAGAAACCCATGGGTTTATAGGGAAACCATGTCTTGACCTCTGTCTTTTTTGGAGGAATGAAGGATGGGCACGATATGTTCCTAAGTGTCCTCCCTCTGCTGTATGTGATCTCTTTTTTTTAGCTACATGTTGTTCTAATGTGTGATCTAGTTTCAGAAGGTGCCATTGCTTGTGTAGGGTTTTAAAGATATACTTACTATATGAGTTGTATTGTGTAATGAGTGCCACATTAGTCCTCTTTTGTTTTCTTCTGTTGCCAGGTCATAAAAGCTTAGTGTGCGATCTTTTCCTTATCGTACACAAGGTGATTTTTTCATAACCTCTAGTTGTAAAACGAGATTTCAAAAGATCCAATTCCTCCTTCTTATTAATCTGATATGTGAACCCCACATTGTATGTATTGTTATTGAGATGTAAGATGAATTCCTTGAGAGTCTCATCATCTCCACTCCAGATCATAAGGATGTCATCTAGAAATCGCCCCCAATAAATGATAGATCTTGTCATGTTCGGCGGAATGCTTCTCCACTTATTGTGCTGTTACAAAAAACATGCAGATGTTAGCAAAGGAGGGGGTACATTTAGACCCCATGGCGTCCCCGGATGAATGTCTAAACCATGTACCATTGTGTAAGAAAAAGTTGTTTTCCAATGTAAGATGCGTAAGCTCCAAAATCATTTCGGTATGCTCATATAGAGTGGCATCTCGCTTAGATAGATAGTAAGTTAGGGCCTCAATGCCCTTATCCAACAAGATGCTAGTGTATAGCGCATTAACATCAAGTGAAACAAATGTTAATTCCTTTGACCAAACCAGGTCATCCAGGTTGTTCAATAAGTCCTTGGTATCTAAAATGAATGTTACACCCTTGTAAGATGAGTCGATCCGATTCTCTTTGTGGCAACATGGGTACAAAGGTAGATTTAGTCCTCAGTCCACTATCCAAATTTAAATTGGTAACTATATCCAAATCCTGTAAAATGTCACCAAGAGTTGGTGCTGGCCCAGTGCTCTCATCTGATGACTACAACATTTGTAGATCTTGAATATCTTTAATTGTTTTGTCACTCTTGGTAACCAAAAAATAGGAATTGGACACGGTTTCTGATTGGCATCAAAATATCTTTTTAGTTTTAGGCTGCGCACAAATTTAAACAAATCAATATGGATCTGAGTAAAATCAGGTTTAGACAGGGCAGAAGCTTAAGCCTTTCCTTAGAACATTTTTTTTTGCAGTACATAGTTCACGTTGTGATAGATTGACAATTGAAGAAACATCATCACTTATAACATTGACCATAGTAGTTTTAGACACATATGTATCTTTAGGTACATCACCCACTTCAGCACTTAGTTCTTTTGAATGCGTGATGTGGATCTCGTTACTCTTTTTTCTGCCTGGTTTGTGCTTGATCTTTCTTCCCCCTTGTCTGATTCTTTTGTTCTTGTAGTGTTTTGGTTGAAGCCTGATCTGGTTCCCTTTCTGTACCGTTCTAGTCCTGGTAAAAAAGAGGAGTCGGCATTGGTATTTTCCCCTCCCCCCACAGGCGTTGATGTTTCACCTTGAGTTTCACTTATTTCACTTTATGATACTATATAGGTCTGATTTACTGGCTGAGGTCGAGGCCACAGGCATTATTTCACTAGGCACATTCTGTACTTCTCGACGTTTGAATTCATCAAACTTTTTGACGAACATGAATATTCTGCCATTTCTGTAGCTATTGTCATCTCTTCTAAGTTTTCGCATTTTCTTATCACTGATGTATGTTTGGTGTGCACTAAGGACTTCTCTCAAAATCTTAACGTTTTTTTCCAGTAGCTTCTTTAAGATTCAGTGATTTGATCTCATATTCTAACTGCTCAATTTCACTCAACAGTTTAGATTTTTTTCTCTCAGCGTGCCTTATTAATATATACATCATTCCGAAGGATGGGGATAAAATCTAATTCTCCCATTCACTTAATAAGTCTGTTTCCAAATCTTCAAATTAAGGAAAAACTATTAGTCTAATACCTCTTGGTACTTGTTTAATTAATCGAGACAGCTCTTATTTGCATGTTTTTTGTAATTTCATGAACAGTTGTTTTAGTCCCTGAGATTTGTCAGTCGGTATTGTCCTGTTTCTATTTTGAATATTCTGTCCCGAGAAGATATAAATAAAAACCTTGTCCATGTCATCATTAATACCTGCCAACTTTATCTATTTGTGTTAGTGCTAAGGGTTGCATAACTTACTCACGCCCTCTGATATTATTAGTATCAGATCACACCTTCATATGAACTTGAGGGCTGTTAACTACAAAATATACAATAAATTCAAATGTGGAAGTAGTGGTGCCTGCTGGAAAAACTTCCGCACCTCAAATGTTGGTTTCTTGTGTGAACGAAATGCAAAAGTGAATTATTGTAATATAGAGGTGCTATCACAGTTCTGACACCCTACTACCAAAGGTGACAATTTGTACACTAGAGATCTAATGTACATCCAATATGTATCTGGTAAAACCTCGTTCAGCACCCTCATAGATAAGTAAACATAAAGATTAAGTCATGAATATATTGGAAACACAAATACAGTTAATCGAGATATCATTTTTAGCACAATACGTCAAAAGTCATTGATCTCTCTTCTCTACTTGACACTATAGTGGCGGGTTTTGGAACCCCAGGGAGTGATGTGACTAATATTCTGTTAGGTCTTGTGTAAATCTGTACACTAGTGCCCCATCCTAGCCCTTGGAGGCTTTTTTCACCATAAGTATGGGGTTGTTGCATTGGCTGTATCGTATCTCTCTTATTATGCCTTGTTGTAACAGATCTTTTATCACTGGGGTGATGCCCTCTTCCCGTTCCTTTGCTATCTTGTATTGTGGTACTCGTGGAAGTGGTGCCCCTGGTATCAATTTTATCTGTAGTGGTGGGAAGTCTAGCAGCTGTCCCACATCGTTTGATCCCTGTGCCCAGACACTCTCGGGGACTGACCTTTTGAAGTGGTGGTGGTATGACTGATGCTGCTATTTTCATATATGCCTGTGACACTATTCAATTTGCTCTACTATCCAGGAAGACCCCATCCGGTGAATAATTGATGGTGCACTGTAATTTGCACAGCAGATCCCTGCCTAACAAATTTACATCTGCTCAGGACAAACTGATTTTGGACTGTTAGTGGTCCCACTGCCAATTTTAGTGGTTGTGTCAAGTATTCATCTACTGGTTGTCCTGGCATGCCGAGAGTGGTGCTTCCAGCATCTGGGACTCCTTGAGCATATATCTTGTGGCCCCAGTATCAATCAAGAAAGGAACTGTTTTGTTCAATATAGTCCTTCCTGGTCTACCGTTATTGCGGGGGCTGTTAGGCAGTCTCCCATTCTTGGGCATCCCTAGTACATACCAGGAGGCGGAGGAGGAAACCCAGTCGCTCCCCCAGCTTCTGGGTACCATTGGTGTCTCTTCCCTCTTGTGGGTGGCGGGGGTGGTGGTTCATATGTGTGACCCTTGTGTTGTTGCAGTGTCTGTGTTCTTGCCTGTCCGTTGAAGTCCTCATCACATGCGTTCTGGACAGAAGGTGTTAATGGTGCACTTCTTGGCTGGGCCTGGGTCTGTGATCCTTGGTGGAGCATGAGACAGTTGGCTCTCCAGTGTCCTGGCTGATGACAATAGAAACATGTTGTCCCTAGTGGAGATTGAGAAGATGCTCTGTTATTCCTGCCTCTCCTTCGTCCTTTAGAATTCTCCCTACCACTACCTCCTCCCTGTTCTCCCCTATAGAACTTTTCCTATGCCACCATTAATTTTACCTTGTCTCTTTTTGTTTTTTCTGCTTCCATGGCCTTTAAGTGTACTTGATAACCTACGCAGTATCCTGCTGCTGCCTGAACCTTCTCTATTGGTTTCTGCTGCCAACATACAAAGGACATCTGTAGGTGTGTTTGTATTGGTTGATTGAGGCCATGGACAAAGGTGGTAATAAAGCCTGCCATGGCCTCCCACATGGGTAGCGAGTGCCGCTATATTGTTGATAAATCAGTAAGAGGCAATCAAAGTATGAATTTACACCCTCATCTTTTTCTTGGGTGATGTGTATTGTGGGTGATGTGTATTGTCATATCGATATGCTTTGCCTTCACACTGTGTTTAGTTAGCATGAGCTTCTTAGGAGTTTAAACGCCATTTTACCTTTCTGCTGCTTCTTCACACGGCACATATTGTTATTAGGTCTTGGAGCCTAGTAAAATATTTTGCTTCACACGAGAATAATATGTTTTGCTATAGTATCAGCTTTGCTTGGTAAGCTATGTCTGTACAGTGAGTGCCGAGGCCTTCAAGGATATTTCAACACAGTGGTTGTTGTGAAGTTTGATCTTCGCACGTTCTAGACATAACATACATGCAGCTGCGGCCAACTCTGGCTTTATTCGCGTTTTATATTGCACTACACAGAGCATACACACACACTTGATGATGCTTCGCATGCAGAGAGCTGGTGGAAGATGATGTGATCCCTTTCCCCTAGGATCAGAGGTATGGGGCCGCCCTGCTAAAACCCAAAGAGACCTTCTTTAGATATAATGTAAAACACTAGGAAGGGAGGGTAAGATTTAGGTGCAATTTAGCCTTCTTCCCGCTAGCATTTTAAAATGCTTTCTCCCTTTGTATTCTATGGACTAGTAATTATGCTGATTACTTTGTTTCTTATAATATGTTTGCTTGTATTAGCTAAGATACTGCGTTTGAGAACACTGCATTAGAAATAAACATTTCAAATGTGCACGTGTCTTCATTGACTCGTCGTTCTGGATTGATATGTTAGTATACCGAAAGAGTGTTCATGTGTTCCACGTTACCTGAGGTGTTCTAAGTCCATGTTCTGGGTTGTCTAAACATTGGGATTTCGTAAGAACCAATGAGATACTAATTGCTTGTCTGTTAGGGGATTTTGGGTACTAAGGTGAGTTTTTGGCACACCCTAATTCACTAAGGTTCCAAGTCTCTGTGCACAGTTCTGTGTAGGAGCAGAATCCTTGCGACATGGCGCCCGATCGTTGGTGGTCTTATTACATGACACTTGAGTAGTGCTATATTCAGTCCTTAACACCTTCGCTATTGTTTCCGGTTAACAGTGGTGTCGGACAAACCTACCTATACTTACATAGGTCTTTCAAGCTTGATTCTTTCAAACGGGTTCCTTGAATTACTGCCCAGTTGTGCTACAAAGTTTGCTTTGTATTTCTTCCTTTCTGTGTCGCTATGGCCGCGGTGGACATTCCGCAACATAGTCGCATTGCGGTGCGCAATCACTTGCAGACTTATAATGTCCCCGTGGAAGGCATGGCTGTGATTCTGGTTGTGAGTGCGGAAGTAGCTTACCCATATGAGATTTTTTATTCGTGGGTGACCTTCCCGGCTGTGAATGCAAATACTACTGTGTTCGACACGTACACTGCAACTGTCCTGCCACATGACTACACTCCGTATAGGACACAGGAAGTTCTGATTAACGCTTGGCAGCACCGCGTTTGGTTTAATGGCGCCCTACCCCACTCTTCGACAGCCTGGAGGTTAGGTCCGTTGTCCATTCCAGGCGCAACCTGGCCTGTTTTGGCTGGATTTACACCTCATCCTCAACACTGGGCTTGTCCTATTGCAGATATAAGACGACTACATGTAGTTGCAATTAGCGTAATTAGGTGGTTGGTGCAGTACATTACCCGCAATCTCCTGGGCGGGGCCGCGGGTGGTGCGGTGCTTCCAGCCGAACAGGGCGGTATGAAGCTTAGTCCCCTGATGGTTAACGCTGTGATGGGTAAGCGCCCCAAGAATAGGGATGATTTTCCTGTCTGGCTTGCTGAGCAGTTTGACCAGCTGGAAGCTGTATTTCCTAACACGGCTCCTGGTGAAAAACACAGGATTCTGACAATTAGCATGCCAAAAGACTTGGGGCTAGATGTAGGTAAATCTTTTTTACAGATTCTAAAATACCAAATTTTACCGATTCGGTATTTCAGAATCGGTAAATTAGATGTAGGTAATAATTCGGTGTTTTTTACTGATTCGGTAATTGCCATTCATTCCTATTGGCCTCCAGGCCCATAGGAATGAATGTCAATTACCGAATCGGTAAATACCTATTCGGTAAAATTGTGAAATGGTCAAGGGCGGCAGGGTGTCACTTTGACACCCTGTTGCACCCCTGATTAGTGCTTGTGTGCCATGTGGCACACATACATGCCCTAAGGGCATGTATCTCTGTCACATGGCACAGGTGTACATGCACAGATTTGCATATACGCAGGTATTCATTATTTACCACCAACTAATAGTTGGTGGTAAATAACAAATCCTTAAAGCCCTGTGGCACTGTTTATAGTGCCACCTACATCTCAAAATACAGATTCGGTAATTTTACAGATTCGGTACATTTACCGATTCGGTAAAATTACTGAATCTGTATTTTGAGATGCCCTACTTTCTCAGTATCCAAATACCGGTCGGTATTTTCGGCCGTTACCGACTGGTATTTGGATACCGACATCTGGCCCTTGGTCCTGGAACCTGGTAACTGTGAGACATGGGGTAGCACCTTTGCGGCAGTATACACGAGGTGCTTCGGCACTCCGTCAATGACTGTCCTTCCGACGGTCCTTAAGCGTGTTCAAGATGAGCACAGACCCGAGGCGGCAGTTGAATTGGGTATGCGCCTGTGCGGTGCTTTTGACGTAGTTTCCGATCTCGTACTTGCGAATGTCAAGGGAGATGCTGTGAACTTTCTGGTGTCTAATGCTTTGCAGGCTGTACCCGATATCGACAAACCCCGACAGTTAGCAAGAATTATTGTGGTGGCTTATAAAACCGTAGGCCGTAACAGTTTGGGACTCAAGCCTTTCTCAACAAAGGAGTAAAAACAACCCCAAGGGCAGAAGTCAGAAACTGACGAACAGCCCAAGGCTAAGAAACAAAATTGGCCGAAAAAGCAAAAAAAACAGGAGTCTCGTCCTGCATCTCCAGTGCCTACACCTACAGGACGTTTTTATGACTTGCGGGACGATAAAATCTACCTGATCGTTTTCAGGCTTCTGAACAAAGCTCTCCTCGTTCTTTTCAGGACTCATCGGCCTCGTCGACCGGTGGTGGAGGAGGCGGCAGAGGTCAGGGCTGCCAGCAGGGACGCGGCCAATCCCGCCCGAAAGACAGTAAAGGCAAGCAGGACGATTCAACACCGAAAAGACCCCAGTTTCAGAAACAGAAAATTGCCGCTTTAACAGCGAGATATACCACAGATAGTGAGAACGCAGCTTCAGAATCAGACATGGGCTCTGACCTTGCTGGACACCGCGGCGGAGATTACCATAGTACGAGAGGCCCTGCGTCCACTACTGAAGGTGACAGCGACTGACCGTTATGTTGTTGTGGAGACAGCTGTCACTAGAGTAGCTCCCCCTGATAGACTTTATGAAATAGTCCTTTTAGTTGAAGGTGACATACAACATACCATAAAAGGGGTATTTTGGGAAAATCTTACGACTACCTATGACATTTTGTTAGCGGAGGCTGACTGGCCCCCACCTTTTGTTCTCGCAACTCCGAGAGGAGAGGAGGTAATCCTCCCTACTTTTGCGCACACTGTCTCGAAGGAGCATGCGCTGAATTTTGCAGAAGAGTGGGCTAAAGCCCTAGCGCCGGCTCTGTACCGTACACACTGTGGTTGGGATACATTTTCCCCACACCATGAAATTCCCTTACGGTCTATGCCACAGCCTCAACCTTAATATCCCATCCGACGCGAAGCTAAGGCTTCCGTTGCGGAAATCCTTGAACAATTGGAATAGGTGTAATTGAAACATGTGTGTCACCGATGAATAACCCTCTTTTTACTGTGACCAAGCCTGATGGATTATATCGTTTGGTATTGGATTACCGGCATTTGAACTCGCATTGCCGTACCTGTGCAGTACAGAATACTCACGGCTCTGCCTTAGTGGATAGTCTTGTGCGTAAGCGGTTTAAAACCACGCTTGACATATCCAACTTTTTTTTGCCCACCGTTTGGATGGTCTAAGTTCCCAATGGACCAATTTTACGAGCGGCGGCAAACAAAAACAGTTCAAACATTTACCAATGGGCTATAAGAATAGTCCAGGCGTGTTTGCTGCCAGCATAGTCTCTCTCTTGGAGAGTGGACCCAGATGCGTGTTTGTATGTCTATGACATTTATCTCACAGACGACGAACTTTGGGCGCATCTGTGTCGAGTTGACCCCGTAATTTGTAGCTTTGCGGACTTCGGCTACAAGTTTAACATTGCAGAGTACACAGTGTTGTTCCTGGGCTACGAGCTCAACAATGAAGTTCGAGGATTGGCTCCTCACTTCTTGGAGAAATGCGCACAACTGCGCGCTCCATCAACACTGAAGAAATTACAGTCCTTGCTGGGATTTTTGAATTTCGGGCGTACCTACATTCCTGAATATGCCCAGCTTATCAAGCCTTTGTATGCTTTGATACAACCTACTTTTACCAAATCGTGCTGGCTGCCAGACCACTCAGCTATTTTGAAATCTTTGCAGGCTGATCTTCTAGAATCTAAATTCTTACTGACTCGTGATACCCACACCAACCTGGTGATAAGAATTATCCCATGGGCGGTGGGTTTCACTTACCTTACTTTTAACGAAGGAGACACAGTACCTATTGCTTACAAGTCACACTTGTATACATTGGCTGAAAAGCGGTTTTCCTCTGTGGAAAAAGTTTTGACAGCAGTGTAGATAGCGATTCTTAAGGAACGTGCACTGTCGCAGGGAAAACGCATGTTAGTTGTTACCCCGTATCCTGCATTGGAGGCAGTTACGAAAGCCAGTGTACCGAATTCTAAAGCTTTGCACCCACGGTGGATACAATGGGCCATATCATTGACATCTCCGGATGTCACGTTTATTTTGATGCCTCCTTACAGTCGCAGGAGTTTTTGCAATATGAATTTGTTCATCCTGCACCTTTGGCTATGCACCTTTGGATAATTTCCATTGCATCATATACACTGATGGTTCAGCGCAAGTTGCGCATGGGTCTAAACACGCATACGTTTCCGCTTGCGCCATTGTGGTAGGTGCCATGGTGAGTTCAAGTCCAGAGCCGTGCACACGCAGACTCTAGGGGACTGCACCGCACAATTGGCAGAGCTTCGTGCTCTGATGCTTGCATTGGAGTACGCTGATCCTAGTGTGACAACTCTTGTTGTGAGTGATTCTTACTACTGTGTCCAGTCTTACAATGAAAACCTGTTCTTTTGGATTCGGAATGATTTTCATGATTCCAAAGGTAGCACAATAAAACATAAAATGATCTGGGTCCGAGTGGCTGAGCTTAAAGAGCAGTTGCCACTCGTGTTTGTAATTCACACTCTGGGTCATCAGCGCATGGGAGTCCACGCTGTTTGCAATTCGTTGGCAGATGAGGCCGCGAAATCAGCAGTATCTTCATATTTAGTTGCATCAGTTACACGGTCCTAAAGTAAGATTGATGATGATATCTTGGCAGCTGTTGCTGCGACTGAGAAGGGAAGTAAATATCCTAAGGGGTTCCCTTCGAAGTATACATACCACTTAAGTCCTGATAAAGTTCTTTATGTGAAAATACCTGACGTTGGTGAGAGATTGATTCCCCAACGCAGATCGCAGGCACACATTGCTCACAGCAGCCCATGAAGGAGTTGCGTCTGCGCATCCGGGCGTTTCGGCTACTGTGGCTCAGTTGCAACAGCGTTTCTGGTGGCGGGGACTGTACAAACAGACGTGTAATTATGTCCTTCAATGTGACATTTGCCAGCAGATTAAGCCTTCAACTGTCCTTTTTCTTCTGATACTGCGTATAAGTACATCTTAGTAGGGGTTGATTCATGCACACGCTTTGTGTGGGTGTGGCCTCACCACAGCGCTGATTCACGAACTGTCATAAGAGACTTGCGTGTCTTTGTAGGGATTTTTGCCTGTGGTACCTTCCATTCGGATCAGGGTCTGGCTTTCACCTCTAAGGCGTATAAGGATGCCATGACTTCGTTGGGGGTCCAAGTCAAGTTTTCGTCTCCATACAGACCTGAGGGAAATAGTGTTGTGGAACGGATGAACTGTGACTTAAAGCAGTCTTTGACAGCTCGAGTTATAGGCACTGGCAGGAACTGGCTGGCCCACCTCAATGGCGTGCAGCGTGCTCTTAATAATCTCCCTAGAAGGTCTCTGGGTGGGCGGACCCCATACGAGATGCTCTTTGGTACCAAGATGTATGTACCGGACCTTGAAGGTCTAGACTCGGCGGCTGTTGATGCCTCCTTTGACATAGATGAACATTGCAATGTTTTACAGAATCTACAAGAGACGAGAGACAGTCTTGCGAAGGAACATTTGCCCTCCACCTCGAATGTTGCGTTGCAGATCGCGGTAGTTGGCTGGCTACCCCAAGTTGGAGAATTGGTTTGGGAGAAGATCGAAAACAAGAAAGAATTTGGTCCCTCTTATCGAGCTCCAGTTCCAGTGCTTGGTGTGAACGGCACAAGAACAGTCATTTTACCACCACTTCCAGGTCGTAAGGAAAACAGGTATATCTCCATTGACAATGTCAAGATACACAGAGTGGCCGATTCTTCTTAGTATGAAACCGCCAGTCTCATGTCCTTCGATAGTGAGGAATTCTGTTTTGGCCGGGCTTCTAATCCAGTGCCTGAGGTTGCCTTCGAGATGCCTGATATTTCTAGTCCTTTATTGAGTACACTGCCTGGTACTCAGCTTGATGAAACTGACTACACTTACCCAACTGACTTATCGATGCCTGATTTACAAACCCGCTTGGCCACAAAATCCAGATTTTCATTTGACACTGTTTCACACACATCAAGAAAGCCTTTGAGAATTACTGCTTATGCAAGACTGTTTAAAAAACATTTTTTGATTCCACCGTGGACCTATATTCGGCTAGTGCTTTTTTCAATTTACCTTTTTATGTCAATTGGTTTGGTGTTTTATTTTTTCCGTCTCGTCAACGGACACTATGTCGAGGAGAGAACATGCATTCGACATATCAATGGAACTTTGGCACCCCATTCCTCATCACACAGATTGAAGAGAGACTTGGCTTTTGTTAATATCAGAGCCTGGCCTGTCCTAGATGGGATTGAATGGGATGCTGTAAAATTTCAAATCCATGGCCCCACTGAGGTTATAAATATCCCTAATGTGCTTAGAGTTAACATGGGGGATGTAGTTAAACAAAATATACGTTCTGATGATTGGGATGTTCAGGCCATAGAAGCGTTCTTTTCTGATTTGAAATTTTATGCTGCCTTTGATGCTGAAGATTTGTATTTAGAATCTGCTAATTACGGTGATTTATATTGTTACCAACATTTTGGCAATCACTACCTGCATAAAACTAATACCAGGAGGAACACTGTAAATTATACACAATGGGAGCATTGTCCGGCTCCTATACAAGGCAGTTCTGCTACCTTTTTGAATAGGTTCACTTATTTTACTGATTTTGACCAGTCTAATCCCAATGCATTTTATTTTAAAATGACTGAAAGATCCACATCCAAAGTTAGACTTACCGATACTAAATTATTGTACTCAAAGTCCTTTCTAGGCCGCTTAGCTGTAGGAGGCTACGAGTTGTGGAAGGAAACAGTTGACCTTAAATCTGTTTGGGGTTCTAAAAGTTGACAGGTGCAAGGCACTGAGGCTTTGCACCGTGCATGTCTCATCTCAAATCATATGTTGTTTTTGAATTCTACAATTTCACAGACAACATGCTTTGGATTGGCTACCTCTAAAAAATTAAATGCTCCTTCTTTCCCTGATTTAGAAGAATATTCAGGTTGGGGTAATAATACAAAATTTTCGATCAGAGAGTTGCAAACTATGTTGCTAAATTCTTCTTTTAACATATCCAGTTTGGATCCCAATGGCTGGTTGCTCTGGCACAGAAGTGCTGACTCGTGCCAGCATAGTTTTCTGGGTTTGGCTCCAGGGTTTACGCAGGTCAGGGTGGATCCCCGTTTTGAAAGTGACCATTCTGTGACTACCTATTCTGTAGGCAAATTATGTCAGAATTGGCTCAAACATTCTACCTTGGCGTCAGTTAAACAGCATTTATCTAAACTGACTGACGATGTTGATCTGAATGATTTTATAAAAGGCCCGGCTAAAGGTAGATCTAAACGATGGATATATGCTGTTTATAACGAATTCTGGAAAACATCCCAGATTGAGGCGGATACCCGCCTTAGGGCTATAGATCAAGCTAATTTAGAAAAAGTATTAGCAGTTGGAGATAATAGCTTTGACACGCTTTCTTCCCGCATTTACACGTTGGATAATATTGTGTCATCTGTTGTTGATATTGTGCAAGATGAAGTGTCTGTATTGTACCATGGTCAAAATCAATTGCGTTTTATTATGCAGTTTGCATGGACCCTGCAGACGCTTAAGGCAGGAAAAGTGCCATGGCATTACATGAATACCTCTTCCCTATTTGCCCCATTTAATTTGACTGACAAGCAGCGTTTGCTTTCAATGAAAGATGCCTCTTTTTCCATTTACACATTGAGCGGTTAGAGTCCTTACCGTTTTCTGTGGCAGAGGCCACTACTGCAACGTGGCTTATCCATGGATTGATAACTCTCCCGTTTCCTCTGTTCGAGTTTAAAAACTGTATGAAATACTTTGCCATTGGCAGATACGAGCCTCTTGGTAGTTTTTTTTTTTTCAGTTTTTTTTCTTTATTTATTTTTCAAAGACCTTTATTGGGTAACAGACATGTCATACACAGCCCCTGGCCTACATCCCGGAGGCCGGCCGCTTCAATTAGTCAAGGATAGTGATTAGTTCGATGTTGTATAACACAGCCTTTCAGCCGACAACCCGGGGGTCCGGCGGCAAAAGAATATATCCGAGTTCGACCAGGACTAAAATGTGGGGGGGAAGAAGGGAGGGGGGGGAGGGGAGAGGGGAAAGGGAATCACTAGATGATAAATGTTGCCTACCCACTTCCCTCGCAGTTCTATTGAATCAGGTGCTGAGTGCAGTTCCCGATTCCGACCCCGCCGCCTCCCCTAGCCCCGGTCCCAAATTAGGCCTAAACTTAACCACTAACACAATAGAAACACCAACCCCACCCACCCACCCATGCACTTCTATCCCCACTCAGTTACTAGTAAACTCCACTTTCTACCTCTGGATCTAGACCGCTACCGAGCTCTACAATGGGCTAAATATTCTCAGTCCCCCAGACATACCGGCTACAATCACACCATCTAGCTAGGGGCTACACTTCCTCGTCTGGTTGCGCATCCTCGGGCGTTCCCTCCTCCTCAACTTCTCCCTCTCTCCGTCGCTCCGCATTCCGCACTGCACAAGCTCAACCTGTATAAGCCCCAGAAGTTTTTCGGTCGGCTGGTTGGTGGTAAAAGCTCGCTATAAAGTTCCGATTGAGTGCAACAATACATCATGTTGTGTGCCCATCTTTTCACTGTGGGCAGAGGTCCTCTCATTCAGCAGATCGCCAGCACCCGTCTGGCGATCAGCAATCCTATATCCGCAAGGCGCCTAACGGCAACCGGCAGCGGTTTGGAGTACCCCATCAGCGCTAGTGCCGGGTCAGTGGTCAAGTCTGTGCCCAATATCTGGTTTAATTCCACGAATACGCCACACCAGTATCTACTGACCCCCGGGCACATCCACGTCAGGTATAAGAAGTCCGCCACCAGTGTACGACAGCGATCACATTCTGCTGAGCTCCGCAGGCCGTATCTGTGTAATCTCTCTGGCGTGTAATATACCCTCTGGAGAAATTTAAAATGTATCAGTCTGTGTCTACCATTGAGAGATATTTTCTTTGTGCTCATGCTGCAGTATCTCCACATTTCGTCATCAATGGTGATCTGCAAGTCTTGTTGCCAGGCGGCTCTAGCCTTCACAAACTGATGTTCCCTGTGCTTCATTGCTGTTTTGTACAGAGAAGTTACCAGCTTACGGGGCGACTCCGCCTTAATTACATATGTTAGTTCTGGAACTTCCGGAGGCTCCGCCAGGTCCGGGCCCAGCAATGCCAGTAAAGCACTGCGTACCCTGTAAAACTGAAACAACAGCAACAATGAGGCCTGAGCTGTATCCGATTCTACCTGGCCCCATTCTTTGGCCCTCCCGTCCATGAACATGTCTCCCATTGTGGAGATACCTAATTGGTGCAATGCAAGTATGACGCCACTCTCTGTGAGTGGCGAGAGCCAGTGGGCCCATTCTATGAGCATGGACGGCGAGTATATGAGGGCTCCTCCCTGCATTTGCAGCAGAGAATTCCAGGCGTGGTTCATGGCCGAGAGCGAGTCCAATATACCCGTCCTGCGGTCCACTGGACAGCAAATCGTAGCCAGCAGTGGTAGAGGCTCCACGAATAGGCGTTCCATTCGCAGGTGGGGTATGCCTCCATCCCCATGAATCCAAGTGTGGAGATGTGCCGCCTGCGCCACTCTGTGGTACAGTTCCAGATCCGCTAATCCGCCCATTTCGTATGGGAGTGTCAGTATAGACCTCTTAACTCTGGACTGTTTGCCCGCCCAGGCAAGCTTAACCATTAGCTGCATCATAGCTTGAAAGAAGGCCTTCGACAGTACCATCGGGATGGCATTAAATAAAAAAAGAAATCTGGGGAGAACCACCATTTTCATAAGGGCAATGCGCCCCATGAGTGATAGGGGCAGTTTACACCATACCTCGACGTCGTCTTCTAGCTTGCTGCAGGCTACACCATAGTTTTCTCGCAGCAATGTCTCCGAATCCGTATGTATCCTTATTCCCAGGTACCTGACTGAGTCCTCGGACCACTGCAGAGGGAACTCCATTTCGAATTGCTTTGTTATCGGGGTTAGCGGGAAGGCAACCAATTTCGTCCAATTAACCTTCAAACCGGAGAGAGCGCCGAAGTGCACTACTTCTCTCAGCATGGAGGACAGGTTGCGTTCCGGGTCGCGGACGTACAACAAGGTGTCATCCGCGTAAGTCGAGACAACTATCTTGTAGGTCGGAAAACTGACTCCCTCATGTCCATGGTATTCACGCAGTGCGCAGGCCAGCGGCTACGCCACCAAAGCATAGAGCAGTGGGGAGAGAGGGCAGCCTTGTCTTGTTCCTCTGCGAATCTGGAAGGGGTCAGTAACCAGGTCTCCCAGGTGGAGTCGCGCTGTTGGTTTGTACAGTGCCCGCACCATTTGCAGGAACGGCTCACCCAGACCAAACCGCCGCAGCACCAGGGACAGGAATGGCCACTCAACGGAGTCAAATGCCTTTTCCATGTCTAGGAAAACTGCAATCGCCTTTGTTTCCTGTCGCACATGCTGCATGGTGCCCAGGACCGTGTGTATATTATACGTCAAGTTTCTGCTTGGTATGAATCCGGCCTGTTCACCAGTTCAGGTGCTAAAAGGGCAAGGCGGGTCGCCAGCACCTTAGCGTATATTTTGGTATCGACATTCATCAACGAGAGTGGCCTATATGAGCTACACTCACTAGGCTCCTTCCCTGGTTTAAGTATGGTGACTATGAGGGCCTCCCTCATCGATGGCGGCATGGCTCCTTCCACACAAATGTTGTCAAATAACTTAGCTAAGTGTGGGAGTAACTTATCTTGGAAGGCTTTATAGAATGCAACTGTAAGCCCATCAGCACCCGGTGCACTGCCAGAACACATGCTAGCTAGAGCTTCAATAATTTCGTCCCTTTCTATAGGAGCCATTAGGAATTCCCTATCAGAATTTTTCAGCTGCGGTAGATCGATGTGACCCAGGTAATCACTCGCCTCTGCAGTGAGGTCACCGACTTTAGCGGAGTACAGGTCAGAATAGTATGGACTAAATTCTTCCCCTATTTCGCCTTCCTCGACACCCTTGTGCCGTCCGCTGTACGCAGTTCCGCGATCAGGGACTTTCCCCTAGCCCCTTTGATTAATCTGGCCAATAGGGAGCTCGGTCGTTCCCCCTCCCCGTACGCACGCGCTGTGGCATATTTTCCCATATGTTGTACCTCCCTATCTGCTTCTTCATGGTATTCAAAGATCAGTGTTTTGATCTCCTCAGTTACTGTGTCGCATGGGGTGGACCGTTGCCGTAGCTCAAGGGTTGCAAGCTGGTTTTCCAGCGTTGCTTGTCTCTGTCGGATAGATTTTAGCACGCCGGAGTGCTTAGACATAGCTACCCCTCGGATGAATACCTTAAAGGCCTCCCATATCGTTGGGAAGTTGTCCACTGAGCCTATATTAGCTTAAACAAATGTCTATCTCCTCCGCCATCTCCCCCCTGAACACCGGGTCCAGAAGTGAATAAGGTGGAAAGCGCCAGGTGAAAGGAGGTATAGATTTCCGAGGTGTTTCTAGCACCAGCAGCAAAGGGGAGTGATCAGACATCGTCCTGGGTAAAACCTTGCAGGTGCTTATCTGGGCAAGCATAGAGGAGGAGGCCAACCAATAATCTATTCTAGTGTGTATGTTATGGAAAGCAGAGTAATGCGTGTATCCCCCTGGTTCCCGGTTTCTACTCCGCCATACGTCCTCCAAGTCCAGCACGGTGAGCGCCTGCTGTATCGCCAGAGCCGCCACCGAGGGTCTACGCGCTGAGCCTGCAGACCTATCTAGAGTGGGATCTAGCACCAAATTCAGATCTCCCCACCACAGAATGCGCGCCGCTGGGTATGCACGTGTTATCTTTACCACCTTGTGAAAAAACTCCGGGGAATCGTAATTTGGACCATACACATTTATTACCACCAGGTCCAGTCCCATCCCCGCACAGCGAGACAAGACGTGTCTTCCCTCCGGATCAGCAGATAAGAGAGTCTGGGATAGCTTCGATCTAGGGTTGACCCAAGTTAGCACTCCTCTGGAATGGGTTGTGAAGCCCGCTGCTGCTATATGTCCCGCCCATCCCCTAATATGCAGCATTCTGCTCGTGAGTGGGAGGTGCGTCTCCCGCAAGAGAGCGAGATCTACATTATGTCGCTGTAAATAGTGCAGCACCTTTCTGAGCTTCCGGTGGTCGTTAAGGCCACGCGCGTTCCATGTGAGAGCTCGGAGGGTAGTCGGGAGAGGACCATCAGGCATAGTAGGTGCAGAGGTCATGATCGTTATGCATGTCAAGTGCGTGTATCAGCCGATCTTCCAGTAACGTAAGTGGGGTTGTGCAATAGCCAAAGAACCGCAGGAAACTCCCTAACCCATCCCCAAACAGGAAGTTGTCTTCCAACCGACCCACCCCCCGCCCACAGCAGAACACCCCCAACCTGGCCTTGCCGACCCAGTGCCCATCCCACCCGCCCTCAAACCCAACTCTCATGGTTGACGACTCAACTGAGTCATTTGGGAGCATCTTGCGCAGGGGCCGAGGTTGCCATGCCTCCATCAGACTATGTAGAAATAACGTGCATCTTAGTAGCCTCTTATGGCTCCCGCCTAAGCTCCATAGTCTCAACAACCGACTATACAAAGGGCCGTGAGTGGCCCGTAGTCTTATCAACTAGTTGAGGTCATGTGAAAGTGCTCGCATCCCCATTTCCTTGGAGGATATGCCGCCCAGAAGGAGCCCTCCGATAATAGCATAGCGAAAGCCCCCAATGTTAACTCATCTGCCTCTGCTGAGCATGAGCCCATATCAGTTACTTGTGTCCAGTCACTTTAGCATATCCCCCATCCCCGCAGTCCTATGCAGCAAGATGGCATCGTCCGCAGACCCAGTCTAGAGCATACCTGCTTCCAGAGGTGACCCCCCCGTCCGCCTTACCACCTCTCCTGGTCAGCTTCGACAAAGTCCCTACTCCAGCTCATCCAGTTGGCTATCCGCTTCTACCTCCGTGCGCTGTTCAGGGTTGTCTCTGCGGCGCTCCTTTGCCCAGTTCCTCAGGGCTTGCTGCAGTGCGCGGAGATCTGTGAACAAGTGGGAGTGACCCTGCCTGTTAACTCTCAGTTTCGCTGGGTAGAGCATAGCATAGTCCAGCCCCTGCTCTCTGAGTTGTTTTTTGTAGGGGGCGAAATGCTTACGGGCCTCTTGCACTCTGGCCGTAAAATCCGGGTACAGTGATATTTCTGAGCCCTCATATAGTAGCGATTTCTTCTCCCGGGCTAGCCGCAGGGCTGTGTCCCTGTCCCTGTAGTTGAGTAGTTTGGCTATTATAGGGCGGGGTGGCATGCCCAGGCGCGGGCGCGGGCCCAGCGAACGGTGCGCTCTCTCCACAATGAAGACCTGAGAGAAGGAGTCCTCCCCCAACAGAGTCCCCAGGAGCTTCTTAACAAAGCGTTCCATATTTCCCGTCTGCATCATCTCGGGAAGGCCCATAATTCGAAGGTTACTTCGACGTGAGCGTGCCTCCAAATCCTCGGTCTTGTCCAGCAGTGCCTGCATCGCTTTTTCCACCTTTTATGGCCAGTGCCTAGTTCCATCTGCGATTCTTCAACCTCCGTGAGGCGTCTCTCGAACCGCTCTGCATGTTTGTCTATCCGCTCCGCCATTCTATCCATCCTGTAGGACAGTGCATCGATTTTGGAGCCCAGGGCGGTCATGCTCGTCTGTAAACCTTTCTCCATAGCGAGCAAAAGAGTTTTTATGTCCGATGAGGCAGTAGACAGATCCACTGTTTGCAAGTTCTCAGGCTCAGCATCCATAGTTTCCTGCGACTTAGACCTCCTCTGGCTAAAAGTGAGCTTAGTCTGTGTTCTATCCCCCTTGCCCATGTCAGCAGTTGTGTCAGATCGATTCGTGGAGCGGGGGACGCTGCGGGTCCTGCTATGCAGCCGGGCTCCTGCTCGGGAGTTAACTAAGGGCCCAGGCCAACTGCTCTCCCTGGCGTTGCGGCTCCCGCTGATCGCGCCGCACTCCGCCACTTTCCAGCTTCGTTGGTGGGCAGTAGTGCACTCTATATCCACCTTAGGGAGCCCTCAGTAGCAGTAATCACACTCAGCAGGTCCAGCAGCACGGCTCTCGGCTAGTGCGTCACAGTGGTCAGCCTCCGCCATGCACTGCAGCCTCCGTTTCCCTCCCAGGGGTCGTGGGGGAAAAAAGGAAAAGGGGGGGGCGGGGGTGTCCCCAGGTCGAATCCAGGCAGTCTCGCCTGCCGCAGGTTTGCTGCCTCCATGTCCGACCACCACTGCAGCAGGTCCTGCCCCTGCCCGACACAGCGCCCAAAGTGCCAAGTAGGCCCAGATCCGCTCACCACTGCCTCGTCGTGAGGCCAGGCCTCCAGCTGTCTCAGCGTCTCCACCGCCGCACCTATGTTCAGTAGTCAATGCGGTCCCCACCACACACTGGCAGTGAAGTAGCCTCTGGGCTCCCCTGAACGCAGTATGCAGCTCCACGTGCACTAGTTTGACGGTGTTCATGCCCGGCCTCACCCCACGTTACTCCACTTCCGCCGGCAGTCACCGATCACTCCCATAGGCGCCCTCCAAAGTAGTGCCGGTACTCCTCTGTCCTGAGAGCCTTACTTGTAGGCCTCCCGTCAAGGCACACTGCACACTAAGCAATCATCAGGATCATCACTGTGGCACACAAGGGGATGGCCCGGTGTCTCTCCCAGCTACTGGCCGTGACACGTGGATTGTGCCTCTACTCGTGGGGGCCGCGCGACCAAGCTCTCCTCGCTCGCCTCAACAACCGGGATTTTCCGAGTCTTGTAGCAACGCGCTTGGGGAGTGCGCCGCTGCGCCTCACCCCGGGTCCAGCCTCCAGCGCCGCTTCTGCTCCGTGGGCGCTACTCGCTCCCTTACCAGGGAGCCGCTGCGCCGGGACCCCCTATGGGCGGGGCCTATCGGCTGCACGTCGAAGCATGTTCGTCAGCAACCTGCTTCACTGTGGGTCGCAGCGTGCGGCCCAGTCAGCCTTGTTTGCTCTCCCAGGCGTTTCACAGATCTGTGCGGCTGCAGGCGCACCGTCGCCGGTGCCGCGTCCACTCAGGAGTGCGGGGGATCGATCCTTTCCAGTGTGTGCCTCAGTTGATGAAGGATAATGCAGGATGTTAGGAGCCTCCGAGCGGAGCCCTAGGCTAGCGCGGCCATTTCGGTTGCCGGCAAGCTCCGCCCCCGCCTCTTGGTAGTTCTTATCCCCATGAAGCCTGGTCGCTTCCTTTTACATATAGATGCCTTAGGGAGGGCAAGGAAGTTTATTTGAATGGTGAAGAATGCACTGAAACACCGGATCACTCATCAATGTGTAGACATATCTAATTACACGGCTCCTGTAATCAAGACAAGCCCAATTTAGCCTGTGTTTTGAAAGGTACCCCCGTGCCTGCTATCGTTCCCACATTCACATTACTGGCAAATGGGAGTTATTTACTATTAAACAATGAGGATTGCTGTGGGTTAATAAAAGGAATTGCTTATGTCGTTACCGTCAGTGAGCGTGTGGTTTGCTGTAAGCATGTAATGTATCCACCCACTCATGGGAAACTGGATGTTTCCATCTGGCCCAAGATTCCGACCTTAAAAGCAGAGTTTAATAAGATGAGTTGCATAAGAGCTCTATTGTCCCAAAAAGAAGTTGCCCTCACATCTGCTCGTGGAACATTGGTCCTTCACGTAGCTAACACCCGCACAGAGGTGAATGCTTTATTAAATACTGACTTGCCATTGCATTTCGGTTAATTAATTCACACAATCTTTAATGCATCCTCCACAACTGGGCAGGGGCACTTTTTCAAAGTGGTTAGCAGCGGCCTTGTGACTTCATTTCAAAGTATATTTGGAATCGTTCCTGCTTTCTTTCTTTCGATCTTTTCCAGCCTATTTGGTGGATTTCCCATTCTACTGGTGCTGGCTGCGGGCGTTCTTTTTCTGTTTTGTTTTATTCAAAATGGGTGCACGTCCTTTGTTTCAAGACGAGCTGTCGCGACTGGCACAGTTTCGCAACAGAATGCTTGAGTACTATGGGGCACTGCCACTTGCCACCTTAAGTGCAGCTTATGGATTATCGTTTTGATTCTCCTATTTTACTTGTGTCCAGCCTGTCTTTCCTTGTCTGAGTTGCAATTTCGACTGGGCACTGGATTTGTGTCTCTGCAATACGGTGTCTCCTGATGTGGATTATAACCAGCTCATGAGCCCCTTAGTTGTCCATGAATTGCTTTGTTCTGACCTTTGCAGCGATGCATGGAATACTGGGTTGTTGGAATGAGTTCGCAGCGGCGCAAGATTTCTTGGCACACAGCTTCATTGAGAACCCACCGAGTTGCCCTCTGATGGTGCTAGAGGCTCCGGTAATTGAAGAGCATGTATGTTCTTTCCCGCTATTAAATTGGATGGCTGAACTATTTTCGGATGAGAAGTGATTTTCTATTGGAAGCTGTTGCTGCTTATTTTGCATATTCAATGTTAGGATGAAGTATGTGATCACCATTTATTGGAATATTTTTTTTTATTATTATTATTTTTTTCTGGCATATGACAATTTTCTCTGCCCCAGGCCTATTGACTTTGCTGAAGCCAATGACGGAATTTTCTTGCTTATGAGATTTTGTTTTTGGGTGAAAACATATTTTTCTTTCACTTGCGCGAATTTGGACTGACTGTCGTTCTTGAACTCTGCTTTCCATAAATTTGCCCCTTATCTTATCTTATCTTATCCGTGCTCGGATCAAGGGAGGGTGTCATATAGATATGGTTTGCCTTCACACTGTGTTAAGTTAGCATGAGCTTCTTAGGAGTTTAAACGCCATTTTACCTTTCTGCTGCTTCTGCACACGGCACATATTGTTATTAGAGCTTTGAGCCTAGTAGAATATTTTGCTTCACACGAGAATAATATGTTTTGCTATAGTATCAGCTTTGCTTGGAAAGCTATGTCTGTACAGTGAGTGCCGAGGCCTTCAAGGTTATTTCAACACAGTGGTTGTTGTGAGGTCTGATCTTCGCACGTTCTAGACATAACATACATGCAGCTGCGGCCAACTCTGGCTTTAGGCGCATTTTATATTGCACTACACAGAGCATACACACACACTTGAGGATGCTTCGCATGCAGAGAGCTGGTGGAAGATGATGTGATCCCTTTCCCCTAGGATCAGAGGTATGGGGCCGCCCTGCTAAAACCCAAAGAGACCTTCTTTAGATATAATCTAATACACTAGCAAGGGAGGGTAAGATTTAGGTGCAATTTAGCCTTCTTCCCTCTAGCATTTTAACATGCTTTCTCCCTTTGTATTCTATGGACTAGTAACTATGCTGATTACTTTGTTTCTTATAATATGTTTGCTTGTATTAGCTAAGATACTGCGCTTGAGAACACTGCATTAGAAATAAACATTTCAAATGTGCACGTGTCTTCATTGACTCCTTGTTCTGGATTGATATGTTAGTATACCGAAAGAGTGTTCATGTGTTCCACGTTACCTGAGGTGTTCTAAGTCCATGTTCTGGGTTTTCTAAACATTGGTAGTTTGTAAGAACCAATGAGACACTGATTGCTAGTCTGGTAGGGGATTTTGGGTACTAAGGTGAGTTTTTGGCACACCCTAATTCACTAAGGTTCCAAGTCTCTGTGCACAGTTCTGTGTAGGAGCAGAATCCCTGTGACAGTATTATATTTTTCAAATCCACTTTGTCCTCAGGCACCTTTTCTTTCAGGAATTTTACTACCTCCTTATATTTTTCCTGTACAGTGTCACCTGGTCTACCCCCTCCTTCTCCCTTCTCTGGTTCCTCCTTTGGCCATTGTGTCATTTTCTTTTACAATCTTCTCATAAGTCTGAAGGTACAATAATGAATTACCAATGTGTCCATATCTTTCTACTACAAATCTCCTACAATCCTTTTCTATTTAACTCTGTGTACCATTTGTGTGGTTCCTCATGCAGTTTGGGAAAATCTTTGGTAAATGACAGGAGATCTGCCTTTGTCCATGCTACATGCTCTTTGTCATCTCCAATCAGGACTTCTCTCAAAGGCATTATTAATTCATTCTTTGTTAGTACTGGGCATGCAGTCAGAGTCTCTAAGCTCTTGGCAAAACACAAAGTTCTTAGTGAAGCCTGTAGGTCTTTCCATTGACGTAATTTGGTGATGGCATATTCTAAGGTCCTATTTATTTTTTAATCTTCCCAGGTTAGTAGGTCTGAGTCTAAAAACCCCAAACCTGTCATATCCCATTCATAATCTTGTGATAGTAGTGGTGTGGGACCTTCACCACTTGTTGCTGCGCTTTTGGTGAGCTGGGCGTAGCCACAGGGCACTGAGGATAAGTCATGCATTAATTTTGTACGTTCTAGTGACAGCACAGCTTCCTGATATTCTCTAAAATTGCTGTCAGGAAACTGTGACATTTGTAATTTTTCCTCTAATAATTCTCCTAGTGATCTCTGACATTTCTCACTTTCACTTTTTAAGAATGTTTTGCCTGGAGTTGAGGTTAGTGGTGTCAAGGCAAGGTCCCATATCATGGAGGACACGGACGTCTGTTTGTGCCCCTTTGTGACGATGTAGGCTTTTTTTAAGGCTACAGTGTCCTGCCTCATCTAAGATACATACACGGTTATATCCCAAATTAGTGTATGCATCTGGGCAATATTTTGTGTTGCATCAGAAGAGTGATCATCATATTCTTGGTGCCACTCTGCATTAATTAATTAAGGGGGTGATATTGTGTGTTCATTACACTGATGTTTCAATATGTTGCATTTCATCATTTAAGTCCTGGGCCCTTTTGCTAATTCCCTTTCTGAGATCGTCTAGTGAGCGACGGTCTGTAACTTTATCAAGGTCTGTTTTTGAAACTTCCCCTTTTAGTAATCCTTAACCACTTCCTGGCAGGCTGCCTACTGCGTATCTATTAATTCTTGTTCGTCTGTTAGCTCAGCGTGTTTCTTCCCTGTTGTAAGGTGCTGAGTAGCACCTTTTTTATTTCCTATTTTCCCTGTTATGATATCTTCTAACAATAGGAGGGTGGGCGCACACTGCCTCACATCCCAGCACTCAGTTTGCTATGATGCATCATAGTAAATGCAGTGCATTATAACACTTACTTCACTGACAGGCTTTAGTTTTTCACCCTTGTTGGTGCAGACAGTGCTGTGTATTTCCATACACGTGTTTCAGGATAGTTGCCCATCTTCAGTACAGAGCAGCACATTCTATTTGGGGGTGCTGGAAATGCTGCCCAAAGTCTTCTCAGGTCTCTGTGCCACTCGCGGGGCGCAGGTGCATCAACCTAAGCTCGTCAGCTCATTGCCTGAAGGGAGCCTTTTCAAACAGAAGGAGGGTGGGCGCACACTGCCTCACATCCCGGCACTCACTTTCCCCAATGCATCATAGTAAATGTAGTGCATGGTAACACTCACTTCAGTGACAGGCTTTCATTTTTCACCCTTGTTGGTGCAGCCAGTGCTGTGTATCTCTAGACCAGTGTTTCAGGATAGTTGCCCTTCTTCAGTAGGGAGAAACACATTTTTGGGGCTACTGAAAATGCTACCCAAAGTCTTCTCAGGTCTCTGTACCACTCACTGGGCGCAGGTGCATCAACCAGAGCTTGTCAGTTCATTAGCTCAAGGGAGCCTTTTGAAACAGGAGGAGGTTTGGCGCACACTGCCTCACATCCCAGCACTCAGGTTGCCCCGATGCATCATAGTAAATGCAGTGAATGATAGCTGAGTTTTGGTATGTGAGGCAATGTGTGCCCACCCTCCTCCTGTTAGAAAAGGCACTGCACTGGCTGTACCAGCAAGGGTTAAAAACTAAAGCTTGTCACCAAAATAAGTGTTATCATGCACTGCATTTACTATGATGCATCAGGGCAAACTGAGTGCTGGGATGAGAGCCAGTGTATGCACACCTTCCTCCTGTTTGAAAAGGCTCCTTTGAGCTAATGAGCTGACGAGCACTGATTGATGCACCTGCGCCCAGCGAGTGGTACAGAGACCTGACCCTCCTCCTGTGACTGTGCACTTGTCACTGGAAGGCAAGGGGAGGCACCAACAACCTCTAATTAATTTTCCCTCTGAAGTTGCTCTGCCTTTTGTTCCCAAAATTCTAACAGTTCTCGGTGTACTTTACTTTTAACATCGCTGGTGACCCTGAGGTCCTGCAATTCTGTGTTCCATAACCAAACACAGTCTCCCTTTAATGGCCTAATTTACTTTCTTTTCAGAATTGATACCTGTGGTTAGTAAGACAATATGGTTATATTGTGAGTCTCTGTAAGCGGAAATAGAAAGTCAGGCCTCTTTGCAGTCAAATTGTGCCATTTTCGTGAATATAATATGGCACTTCAGCCATGGCGGGTAGACACCTGGCGAGCAGGTGAGTCTTTTGGTGGTGCGGCTTGACTGTCGTTCTAGTTATTTTTGCTAAGTGAAGTACCAATGGTGTAGGAAAGTGTCAGCTATCCCTATAGCAGTTTACAAACTTGCAAACACACTTCAGTCAGTGACACAGAAGGTAGTCAGCAGACTAATTTTTGCTGCTCTTTCCCAAAGGGCATGGGTATGGGTTTCAAATACGTTCACTCAGTCATGCAATGGTCAATTAGCCAGCTGTTTATCAAGCAACGTGGGATCGCTTTTGCTACAAGTTCACATATTATATTCAGAGGTAGGTAGGAAAAAGACAGAGGTAGAGTTGTAATTTCTTCCCATTGCTTTCTCTGAGGGCCACATAAATCTCAATGACCAATAATTTCACATGGGAGTCTTGTTTTTCATGTCATTCTTGATGTTTGTTTATTCAATTTGATCACTAGTTGTCTACTCAGCCCAGCCTACATGTTTCCTCCACGAAGACATCATCAGGGCTCCAGATCACAATAATGCTCAGTAGGCTCATTCCAATCTTCCATTCAGTCTGGCAGGGTGTAGCAAGTTGTGATAGACTTCTACATCTCATATGTTCTCGATCTTGTTATTTCCACCTTTTAGTCATCAAGACCACCTATCCACCTCACAACTTGTGTCAAAGCATTTAATTCACAGATTACACAAGAATATATTTGGAAACCACCTAACTTGCACATGACAAGTCCCTCGTGTTTAAAGTCGAACAGTTTTACAGTTACATTATGCCCAAATCAAAGCAATAGATGATGACCAATCAGAATGGTCCATATTATCTGTTTGCATGTCTGGATATATTTCTGAGACCTACAGGGCCTGTTGCTAAGGCAAGCAGGCAGAATGCAGTAACCTGGAAATGTTCTCTTTTGTGCAAGCCTTGAAATGTGTTGCAGTACTGAGAGCCTACTGCCAGGCAAAGTGCAAGCTGGCTATCAGCACTGTCACATAAGCTCAACCAATGATTATTCATTTGTCTACAATTTCCATAATTATTGAATTATCACAATGTCAAGTTATACAAAATGTTTGCCACCATTGTTATCTAAACTTAGTTTCCACAATAGGAACCCATGTTAAGAGACCTAACATGTTCCTCTTTGAACTGATGTTTGTATGGAGAAAAGAGAACTAAACTGCAAAGTATAAAAAGTCTTACCATGTATTGTAATAATCCTATGTGTGGTATCTAGGTATACCACCCCCAGTACTCACAGGTATCCAAAAGTAACTAAAACGAATTCGGAAAGTAATTACTGTGTAATTCAAACTGCATCTTAAAGGGATACCAACCTGTAACAACTACAAATCCATCCTCAATTGCATTTTCAATTGAAAGTATATCTTACCTACATGTATCAAGTCCTTCTTGTTTCTAGAAATAAAATACAAGAATACCTTTTTATACTTACTCAAGTTTTGTCTGGATTCTGTCTCTGAGTGTGTTCCATCATTCTTGATTGAATGAACAAAATAAATGCTTAACACAGCCTATGGATAAGCCTAACTGCTTGCCCACACTACCACAAAGAGAGCTATTAGTACTTGCCTTATTTAGCCTCTGCTATGCCTTTACAGACTCCGTGGATTCTGTGCACATTATACCTTACTTTGGTATAGTATAGACAGAACCACCTTCCTACATCCATGGTACCAATAACATTGGTGTCAAGATTGGTTTCTATGATGGCGAAGATTACAGCGACAGGACAAGCCACTACTCCATCACATCACCACCCTTCTATGGTGATTACTCTCTCTCTTCTGTATTAGGAATGATTGAGACATTGCAACGGCTAGCTTCACCAAAACGAATTTAGTCACTGGCCACAAAAGTCACAGAATAAACATTTTAAATTCCAGCCACAGTAAAATTGACCATTCTACATCTCCTCAAAAAGCCTGCCCAACAAGATCCTTTATTTCTATGCCAGCAACCCAAACTGAACAGGTTTCTAGCCTCTATGGAGCACAAGAAACATCCATTGGCACCAGAGACAAAAGGATTTAGGCTGTGGAAGGCGGCAATATTCCTCAAATTGGCTTGTGATTATGCTGCTCTTGGCAGGCGTATGGACTTAGTTCAGAGGGACATAGGGCTAGCAGGCCTTACTGGGTCAAACCATGAGGATTAAGGCCTTTTACTCCTGATTTTCCAAGAACCTTACTACTATGGATCCTGAGCAGCTGGGCCAAGTACCCCTTCAGCACTTGACTCTTAGTGGTAGCGCATTTCGAGCTCCAAGGCTTCTCAGGTGGAGGGTAAACACAGGGGGGCAGACACAGGTCCACAACTCAAAAGACGATCAGCAGCAGTAATAAATGATTGTCCAGTCAAATACTTGCTTTTATACAAAAAAGGAGTATTTATATACCAACACAAAGTAAGATATGCCCTTCTGAAACAAAACACACAAATCCCCTGAGATCAGGATTCTAGTGTTTTGTAGATGGGTTCCTGAGTCCCAGTCTCCTCTCGATAGCAGCAGTGACTTTTTCCCCTTTCACTGAAGGCATCATTTAGGTTAAGTCCACTAGTAGTCCAAGTCTCAGGAGTCCCACTTGAAGTCTTTATTTAATGTCAAAAGTGGTACAGCGCCGAGCACTATATGGCAGGCAAATTCCGCCAGGGCCATCCGGCCTGTAAATCAGTCCTAACCACACCAGCACAATCTGAGTCTCTGAGAGTAGCATGCTAGTTATAGATTCCTTACCTTACAATTACCCCCAGGTGTCAGACTGGACCCGGAATTTTTTTCGTCAGAAGTAATTCTGCACGTCGGAAGGTGTCTTCGGTCAGCTCCACATTCGTTGTTGGCATCATGTCGCCGGGATGACATTGTGGCAGATACTTAGACTCCGCCCTCGCGCGCTGACATCAGTTCTTTTTTTTCAGCGCCAACCAGCGCAGATCAGGGAAGAGTGGTACCTCCAGTCACTTTTTCACTGACTTTTTTCTCGACTTTGTTGACTTTTTTTTTCGAGTTTTCCACTCCTGATGCATGAAGGATGTCCTGCTTCAAGGCATGCGGTTCCTGTAATCGACTGATGTCGGTGACGGATCCGCACCGCATGTGCCTCTATTGCCTGGAGCACGACCACGACCCCAAGTCATGCTCCGACTGCTGGTTGATGGTGCCGAAAGCTTTGTGGGAATGGTCCCGAAAGCTGCTGGAGCGCTGGCAGTCGGCTCTGTGCTGTTTGAGGTCCTGCGAGGAAGGTCGAAGGGCTGGTCGCGGAGCCACCATCATTCGCCCAAGTCATCGAAGTCTTCGCACTCAGGGTCAGGTATGTCGAAGCATAAGAAGAAGTCGAAAAAGCATCGTCCTCTTCGACTTCTCCTCGTCGGTCGGCCGCCCCGATGAGTGATGCGGGTGGTGCCCCTCCCGTGGCTCCTAGCGCGGAACCCGAAGAGTTGACTCTGCATTTTTCTCCCTTCCCGGGACCTAGAGTGACTCCCACCCAGCTTCTTACGTTCTACGAGGTGGTACATACCATCTTTGGGTGGCCAAACCTGCTGGCATGCCTTCGGGCCCCGCGGACCCGGTTGGGGGGCCCTGACCTTTTCCACCGATGGCTACTGCCCGGCGCCGCCGCCCCTCTTGGATCCAAGACGGGATCTGGATCAGCGCCAGTTGACCTGATTACACCTCCACCAGTGCCACTTCCCCCGGCACCAATACCGCATTCGACGCCGGTCGGCCAACTGGCCGGCGTCAACCCCGGCCTCCATCCCGACATGGACCCAGAGCCAGACAGGCGTCGCGAGGGGTTTTTCGCCCCTGTTCACTCTTGGGGTCCCTTTTCAACCTGAATGGCACCCAGAGGATGAAGAGGAGGACTGGGATGGATCAGGTGACCCTCTGACCGACCAGTTAGATTAACGGGACTGTATAGAGGAACTGGTGGATGCCAGTGATCTCGACACCTCCCCTGACCTTGACATGTTGTCTCCTTTTACCTTGGCTAAGGAGGAGGGTGTGTCGTACGCAGTGGTGTTGCGTAGGGTGCGCCGAGACTCTCAAACATGAGCTTCCTACTGTGGCGGTCAGGACTAACCTCCTGATGGAGGTGCTTCAGCTGGCTGCGGGCCCTTCGCTGCCGTTTAATTAGGCCCTCACTGAAGTCTTTTTGTGCATGTGGTCAGGCCCAAAATGGGGGCTCCCATGGAAAGGATGATTGCCCGACGCCACCGCCCTGCTCTGGGTGACCACACTTTCCTCTCCCAACACCCCACCCTGGAGAGCTTAGTGGTCCAAGCCTCCACTTCCAAGAGCGCATTCCCTACCGCTCCACCAGAAAGGCAATCCAAGAAGCTGGACCATCTTGGGAAGAAGATTTTCTCTTCCGCCAGCTTAGGACTGGGGTCGGTAAACACTGCATGTCTCTCGGGCCATTATTTCTACTCTGTGTGGGATACAGTTGCGCAGGTGCTGCCTCAGTGTCTGGAGGAGGCCTGGATAGTGTTCTCCCTAGCTTTATCCGCCGGGAGGGATGTAGCGAAGTTTATCATCCGTTGTGGGCTGGACACCGCCGACTCTCTCTGCAGGACCATTTCAACGTCAGTAGCGCCTTCGTCGCTACGCCTGGATGAGTTCGACTGGCTTTTCGGGGGATGTCCAGAACACCTTAAGCGCAAAAAAGGAATTTTGGAAAAAGGAGGAACAAATAACAATATATTTAACAAGTAGGTGACTGTTAATTCTCCTATTTCGGTGGCCTTAGTCCACTGTTGCTATTGTTTATTTAACAAAGCTATCACTAGACATAGAGGACGTGATAACAAGTTTTATTTACTGTAATCACCAACCAGTTATTTTTCCGTAAGTACTTTGTTTTTCTTTATCAAATTTTTTTTGTCACAATGCACAATTATACATACCTATATAAACAATTATGTACAGTTATATACAAAACCACACCACAGTTTATACACAAAACAATGTACAAGGATTGTCTTGTTCACCCAACAAAAAATACAGTTTTAGTGTCCTCCTATTCAATCTAGAAGATACACAAGGAGGTAGTCAGACACAAGTGGTTCTGAGAGAAAAATACAATAAGATCGTCTCACATGGATGCAAATTCCAAAGCAAGATAACATAAAGGACTCCTCCGGAATGAAAGTGTCGACGCGGTCGCGTTTCGGCCTTCCAACCAATCTGGCCTCCTCAGGACTGGGTGATAAGATACCTAAAATAATATATGTATGACAATAAATATAGAACAAATCACAAGACTGTCATAATCTCTGTGCCCCATACCTAGTGGATCCAAATCCGTCACCCGGGAAAGCAAAGAGTGCCTAAAACGAATACTCAGAAACAGTGTGACAAGCCAAAGTACAGCATCTCTGAACCACCTATATCCCAGGATTGTATCCCAAAGTGTGCACGAAGCATAATGAAGAGAAAAGAAGAAAAGAAAAAACTAAATTAACAGAAAAAGGACCAAAAGGACACAGTCCCATCATCTAAAAACAAAGTATAAGTAAGCCACACTTACTCCTATTGCTACTCCAATGGCAACCTATGACTATGCCTCACAATCTTGATCAAACCTATAATTAAAAATGAATACAATTGAAAAGAACAACACCAGCAAGTCGCCATGGTATTACCAAAGCCAATCCTTAATTACACGATGGAGAATCCCACTCTAAATCACAAGATCACCCCTATCTCATACCTTAACGAACAAGTGTCTTTGTTATTTCAAACAAATTCGGGATTTTGGTGAGGGAGGAAAATTGGAAAATCCTCACAAGGGTCATGCTCCTTAATCGCGAGTGAATAATGGCCCTCACGGATCACATCTGAAAGGAAACCACACAACCCTTCTTCATTACAGCGTATATCAAAATATAGAGAAAAAAGTAAAAAAGTTAACAGAGAAGAGCCTGCATGTCTCTCGGGCCATTATTTCTACTCTGTGTGGGATACAGTTCGGCAGGTGCTGCCTCAGTGTCCGGAGGAGGCCTGGATAGTGTTCTCCCTAGCTGTATCCGCCGGGAGGGATGTGGCGAAGTTTATCATCTGTTGTGGGCTGGACACCGCCGACTCTCTCTGTAGGACCATTTCAACGTCAGTAGCGCCTTCGTCGCTACGCCTGGATGAGATCGACTGGCTTTTCGGGGGATGTCCAGAACACCTTAATGCACATGCCCTTTGATGGCTGTCACCTTTTTGGTGACAAATCAGACAACGTTCTATAGCATTTCAAGTAATCACAGGCTATGGCCAAGTCCTTGGGCCTCTCCACCCGCCCTGCGCAGTCTGCTTTTCGCTCCTTCCGTGGCTACGGAAGGGGTGCCCTGCTATCTCCCGCCCAGAGCCACAGGCCGAAGCAAGTTACCCAACCTTGGCTCGGCCGGGGAAGTTGGATCAACCGTCGCGGCTCTGGGGGTCAGCGGGCAGGCCAGTCCACCAACCCCCCCTCTGCAGCAGCCTCCAAACTTTCCTAGTCTGACAATTCAGGCCCATCATACGCCAGGGGGCGGCAGGATTCGCCATCACCTCCCCCACTGGTGCATCATCACGTCGGACAGGTGGGTTTTTCAGATAGTCCGAAGGGGCTACTCCCTCCCCTTCGAGGCTACCCCTCCAGCCATGCCACGGCAATACCACTGCATGTCAGAGGATCACTTGGCCCTTCTCCAGCAGGAAGTTACGGCTCTTTTGGCCAAGGGAGCCATCAAGCACATTCCTGTCCCAGAAGTAGGTTGTGGTTGTTATTCCCACTACTTTATGGTTCCCAAGAAGGACAATGGCCTGCGTCCTATCTTGAATCTTAGGAACATCAACCGCTTCCTCCAGAAGGAGAATTTCAAGATGTTGACACTTGCTCAGGTCTTGTCTGCCCTCAACCCAGAAGACTGGATGGTAGCGTTGGACTTGCTCGACGCTTAATTTCACATCCTTGTCCAGCTGGTGCACCGGCGTTACCTGCTGTTCACAGTTGGCCACAAACATTTTCAGTTTACCGTGCTCCCCTTTGGCCTTACCAGCGCCCCTCAGGAGTTCACATAAGTGATGGCGGTGGTCGCAGCTCTTCTGCACAGATCAGGGGTATCAGTCTTACCCTATCTCGACGACTGGCTGTTGAAGGCAGGCTCGCCCCAGGCAGTCGTCTCTCACCTCCAGACTACGGCCGGCCTCCTGCATTCACTGGTTAAGGAAGGTGAGAACTAAAAGAAAAAAAGTCAAAAAGAAAGGGATGGAGAAAGAAGAAAAATAAAAAGAGAAAATTAGTGACATATAGAAAAAGGAGAGAAAAAAGATAGAAATGATGGAAGAAAAAGAAGCAGGGCAGAAAGTTTGAGGTGAATATGGAAGAGAAAGGAAAGAAGGAAGGTAGGAGTGTAGAAAGGAAGGAAGAAAAGAAGAAAGGGTTGAAGGAGAGGATGTAGGAACGAAGGGAGAAGAATTAAGATGTATACAAGGAATAAACAAAAACAAATTAGATGGGAAAAGAAAAAAGAAAGCTGAGGAAAGAATAAGAAATGGAGCATAAATGATAGGAAGCAGAAGGTGGGCTGAAAGAAGAAAAAAGCTGAAAAAAGAAAGAAATAGGAATCAGAACCAAGAAAGGAAGAAAAGCACAACAATAACAACGAAAGACAATGCAGCTGAAAATATGAACAAAGGTAGAGAAACAGAAGAAAAGACATGAAAATGAAAGTAAAAGAAGATAAAGAGAAGAAGCAAAAGAAGAGAGAAATGGAACGTAGAAAGAAAAATGATTTAAAAAAGGCAAAGAATACGCAAAGAAAGAAGGATTGAGAAAGAGTAAAGAAGAAAGTTGAAACAGAAAATAGATGAATGAAAGATATGCAGGAGTGGTAGAGGAAAAAGAGGAGAAGAAAGAAGCAAAGTAGAGAAAGAAAAACACCAGAAAAAAAGATAAAGTAAGAAAAGACAGAAACACAGAAAGGCAAAGCCGAAATAAAGAACAGTAATTGGAAAGGAGTAGAGAATTAAAAACATTGGATGAAAGAAGAAAAAATGAGAGAAAGCAAGTAAGAATCAAGAATCAAAGAAAAGTAAGACAGCAAAAAGATAGAAAGAAAAAAGGAAAGGGAAAGGAAAGGAGGAGAGAAAGGAAACAAGCATTGGCATAGCTTGCCATAGGTCTCGCTTTTGGGACCTTATAAGTATTTAGTTATGCAGCACCATATCCTTGGTGCAACAACATCAACTGTTGCATGGCTAAACACTTATAAGGTCCCAAAGGCGAGACCTATTGGCTATGCTGCTTGTTTATACTGGAATCACAGTCAGTAATGCAGTCCAAGATTACAAGTACTCACCCTAATAATAAAGGCAGTGCATTAATGAGCCATAAACGTAAGTTCAAACAGCATTAACACATGTACCCAAATATTACTGTATCTGCAAACAATGCCCTTCCCTGATCCAAAATGTGTTACTGTAAACTGGCAGCCAAAGGATTGGGTCTACTTGTCCCAAGGACAAAATAAACATGAAAAGGTGTTGTCCTTTGCCCCAAAGATTTTTTTTAGGATCCTTATGCTGTATATCATACTTGTGCTATGTAACGTCTGCACAGGTGGCTACGCTGATTGCCCTTACCAGAGCCTGATGAACCTCAGAAGGGCCGCAAGTCACTCACATTCCGCCAGTTGTGGTTGCATTAAGGATGTTTTTTACATCAGCCAGCACCCCTATCTGGAATGGGCTGTATGTTTCAAATTTGTTAGATGCTTTGCAAATGCCAAAAGATATTGCTGTGGTAAAGTGTGCTGCACACAAGAGTGGTAATGATTTTGTCACCAGAGGCACCCGTTATGCTGACAAGATTTCCTGATTCCGCCTTCCAGTCCAGCACCTTCTACATATTCGGAGAGACTATATCCAACATGTTACTGAATACTGTACACACTTTCAGTGAGTTGAGAGAACTGCAACATGCTGCCCCAGAGTTAGAGAAAGCCAAATGGGAAAGGATGGGATGTGAGAGGGATGCTGGTGACATTTGGGTGTGCAGCGAGGAAAAACTGCTTCTTCCTGATTCCCTCCTGCCTGCAATGATGCAACACATGCAGGGTCCAACCTATGTGGGCAGAGATGGAATCGTGTTAATCTTCTCATTGTATTGGTATAACCCTTATTTCAGATCAGTGACAGAAAGTGTTTGTTAGCGCTGTGTTACCTGTCAAAACAGAATGTTTGAAAGAGGGTTGTAGTGACCATGAGCCACATTGGAAAGTCTTATGGTCCCTTCAACCATCTCCAAATCGACTTTGTGGAGATGCCCAGATGTAACCAATTGAGGTATATACTGGTGATCGCGGGCCTGTTCTCATGATGGGTTGAGGCATATCCCACCAGAAGATTTGACAGCCTAACATTCGCCAAACTACATCTGCTGGAGTTCATATCGCGATTCGGGGTGCCAGTTCATCTCGAATAGGATAAAGAAACTCACTCCAAGCATGAGATAATGCAATTTCTGTGCACAGCTTTAGGGATTGACCAGAGATTCTACTGTAGCTACAGACCTGAGGCATCAGGGATTATAGAGAGGCTAAACAGGCCACACAAAGTTAAGCTGTCTAAAGCCTGTGCCTCCACACTGCTGAAATACACCTAATGGCCATCCTTTTGGTACTAATGAGTATTTGAACAACTCCTTGTAAGACAACTGGATTGTCTCCTCATGAGGTGCTGATGGGGAGAGCTATTTGAATTCTTTCTGTTCCTGCAGCTGCTCTTGTGAATATCACAGATGACCTGGTCCTTGAGCACTGCAAGTGATTCTCTGATGTGGTGTGTTCTGCCTCTCATCAGGTCGACACCACTATTCCAGCTGTCAGAGGGTCCCCAGGGCATGACCTGAACCCTGGTGATTGGATCCACATCAACAAACATGTCTGCAAGTCTTGTTTTGAGGAGCGCTGGAGAGGGCCTTACCAGGTTATGCAAGTCACCAATACAGCTGTCAAGGTTGCTGGTCTGTGGAACTGGGTTGTATGACGTTACAATGCATGCTTTTACCCCGCATGATGTTACAACACTAGTTTTTACAACAACTTGCTTTCGGGGTGCGCTGGAGTTTGGAATAGTAAATTTACTATTCCAACTCAAGTCTGTGCAACAGTAGGGAAGGTGTTGATATTAAATCCAACACCTTATACCCCCTACAGCAAACCATTTAGTTGAAATGGCATGCGTTGTAAGGCATGCGCTGTAACAGTTGTTTCCTGTGTAACTGGATACCCATACCGAGAGGGCAAGGCATGAAGAGGAAGAAGCAGAGACAACATCCACTAATTACTTGAGTCACCCAGGTTTGAGGTGTCTGAGGCAGTGGAAGAAGAGGAAGACCCCGCTGAGTGTCCATAGTCTCCATCGGACGAGCATCACTCAGAGTAAGAGTATGATGAGTGCTGTTGTGCAGAGACCACTTTATTAACTGACCACTGGATTGAGAATTCGCATCCACTGGGACTGTGGAAATTCATGGATGGCTGAAACGAATCTGCTGCTGCAAACCACACAAGGTACAGAAGCGGAGGTGGGACACGGAAGCTCCACCTCGGAGAGCGAGTCAGCCTCATCAGAGCTAGAAATCTCAACCACCTCCAAAGGTACAGGTTCAGCTGAAGACGGTTGGCCGAAAACTACGGCAACCCGAAAAAGACTGTTGACATCTAAGAAGAGACCAGAGGTGATTAGGGGAGACAGTGAGTTAGAAGAACAAGAACAAGTTGATCAGATTGACATTGTGGATGAAATCCTGGACGTGATCATACCAAGCGACCCAAAAGGAAGAGAAAGATCAATCAGGCGTATTCAGGGCCAGACTGAACATACCCAGCCAAAATCAAGTTTGACTCTGATGACTGCATAACATCGACGAGCCTCCCTGAAACATAGATATGCCATAACGGGAGCCTATACACATGGACTACTAATAATCATTGATGGTGGGAGAGAGTTAGGGTAACGGTCAGATGAGGATAGCTCCTTTATGCCTCAAGTTGACTCAAAGTAAAAAATCCCTGTAGCTTTTGAAATAGGGTAGAGGCAATAGGATAATACCTAGAGGAGTAACCATTGTATCTGAGATTTCCTTGATCTGATTCAAGTTAATATGGTGCAGCAATGCTGCGAAATGTTGCTTACAAGCCTGACAGAAACCATTTATGTTTCCATGTTTACATAGCTGTTGGATATCTCTTTGTTGTGTGGAGATATCCCTCATATTCCAATCAACTCCACTCTTGAACCTGCAGTTTGACCTTCCCCACCCTAATGTATTCCCCAGCGTGAGTGTTTGCATAGTTACAATGTATATTATCAAATATTCGCTGAATATGTGACAGTCAAGGAAGTGGAAGATTGCTTTGTTTGCTCCTATCTTCCAGCTTCTGCAGCCTACGGAGCAGCATATTTTCACTTATCTTTATCTTACTCCTTCTCCTCTTCCGTTTTCCTAAATCGTTTCTATCATCAGGATTCTATCAACAGTTTTATTCTAACTTTGATGATCCATTACAAGACATGCCAAATGTCAGTGATAAAAATCTTTATTTATGGGCTACTAAACAAGTTTCTAGCTTTTACAAAAGGTTTTGATCGAGGGATCAGTGTGAATATATGATGAAATTCTTTACTCCCATGACTAACGCAAGTATCACTCACCTCAGCATGCATGATGTAAAGATGTAAAAGGGAACATGAACCAAGATGAGAGGGTATTTATAGGCTAATTAAATGAAAGGGTAAGGATCGAAGAAAGAGGAGAAAGGAAGACCAGCGCAGAACACATAATTGGGGACGGTGAGGAGACTCTAAAAGAACCACTCCCTAGATGAATCTTTTTCTTGCAAAATGAATGCCTCCATTGAGGTTAGGAAATTAATTGAATCCAAATTAAAATATTTTCTTAATTCAGTTCCTTTTCATTTGAAAATATTTTCATTTCAGTTTTCCTTCTTGTACATTGTGTGATTCATTCATATGTTCATGATTCTACAATGCATTGGAGAATCAGGAACATATGAATGAATCACACAATGTACAAGAAGGAAAACTGAAAAGAAATGAAAATAAAAAGGAACTAAATTAAGAAAATATTTTAATTTGGATTCAATTAATTTCCTAACCTCAATGGAGGCATTAAGAGTGTGCCCGAATGGGGGATGCAACCAATCTCAATTGAAAGCACAGATAATACAGTACATTTTGACGTACCTCATGATGGTAACGTCATCCCACGAGCACCTCAGAAAGGAGTAAATTCTAGGAAAAGATCGAATCACTATGGTTGTACTTCAACGGAACTCAATTGGAAGCACAGATAATACGATATTTTGTGTTTCGACATTTTGTCAGACAATCCTGTTTACCCCTCCTTATGTATTGCTCAAAAGGAAAGCATACCTCATTAGTATGATAAAGCCTGGAGAAAACTAATGCTGCATAACAACTACTTGTCTAGTTGTGTGGTAGTTGGAAATAAGCTGATTTACCACATACTTAATAGATCCCTTTTTTTAATTATTACAATTAATTACCAATAAAAAATAACTTATTAATATATTCATTACAAATAGAAATATATAATACTTTATAATATTTAATTAACAATTATGGATTGAACAACAATACATTAATATTTATAAACAAAACATTAGAATTTTGAATAATAATTTTAAATAATTAATTAATAACTAATGTGCAATACATTCATTATCAATACCCAACAATTAATATAATAGTTACTCAATTAAATTTCAATTACTTCCAACACTATTCCCCTATAAACACACAACGCACTCCAATAATGAAATAATACACTTAACTTAATTATCAATTAATCAATTAATAACAAATGAATTACCAATTAATAAAAATCAATTACCAATTAATAAAAAATAATTACCAATTAATAAAAAATAATTACCAATTAATAATTAACAACAATATAATTATCAATACCAATTAATAAAAATAAATTATTACTTAATTACATTTAAATTACTTCCCACCCTTTCCCCCTATAAACCCACAACCCGCTACAGAACTTAAACACTAAAATTCATTAAATGTATTTATTAAATAAAAATGAATAATTAATTTACTATAATTAAATTACTTCCCACCCCATTCCCCTATAAACCTGCTACGGTACTTAAACACAAAATTAACATATACACATACAATTATTAATAAAATACATTAAAATAATGCAAATATCGATATTAGTAACATCGATATATTTGATATTGATATTACTAACTTCGATATTACCTACATTGATATTAGTAACATCAATATATTTGATATCGATATTACTAACTTTGATATTAAAAGCATTGATATTACTTACCTTAGGGGCGAAATTCTGTCCATCGAAATTATTGACATCGACATTCTGTACCATCGAAAATAAAACATCGATATTATTTTAGGATGATATTTAAATTTCGATATTTTGGCTACTCAGATACTTAGTGATATTTATGAGGCGCTCATACCATATATGCGAGAGGCATTAAACAATGTAATGATTAGAAAGGTGTCCATCCTAGTTGATCGGCTTGCCACTAACACTGCAGGCTCTCTAACACGCACAAATAAAGACATGCTTGCAATGAGAGATATCATTATACAAAATCACCGTGCACTGGATTTATTCCTCATGAAGAAAGGTGGAGTTTGCAAGGTCATTCATGCACTGGAGTTCTTTGCCTTTGTACCGTGAGTAGGTAAGCAGCTTGACAGCTATATTACTAACATTACGAATATAATGCATGAATTAACTGAGTTGGAAGAGTAAGGTGCCTGGGATGGCAAATCTGTGTCAATTTTCATTTAGAACTGTACTGAGTTATCTGTACTTATGATTTGTTTCCTTCACTGCTGAATTTACCTATGTGATGTTCTATGTAAACTGCCTATTAATTATTTGTATAAAGCTTTGAAATAACAACCGTTTGCCTACCATCCTTACAATAATGTTTATCACCTGCTACTGAGCTTAATTGATTAGATAGAAGTGATGGCTCCAGTTGGGGATCACCAAAGTCCATATCAGGACTGCACCACTCCCAGTCCGAGCCGTTAGCATGTCCCAGGAGTTGGATTTTAGGACAAGTTTGCACGCTGACACAAGTCAACATTTGATGATGTACAGCTTACATAAAAAACAAAGCACTCTTAAAACCCATAGCAACTTGAAATACAATTGTACCTTATCACACATTATCTCCTATTGTGAAAAGGGTCTTACTCTAGCCTGTTTGTTGCTGCATTGCGATATTTTACTCTGGGTATATAATGCGAAAAGCAAACTAAATGTACCATAACTGAAATAAGGAACCATGATGGAATCAACTACTCACATGAGTTATCAGGTTACACAGGAATTTCAATTCGGCCACCATGGTTATGAATCCTGGAAAGGCGAGTGCCCAAATAAATTGGGGAAGAGAGTCGAGTACCGAGAAACAGTAAATACTGCGGTATCTTAGGGCCAGATGTAGGTAGGATTGATTTTCCGATTCTTAATTACCGAATTGTACCGATTCGGTAATTAAGAATCGGTAAATCTGAGGGGTGGGTATGTAGGTATTCCAGATGTGCTAAAATACCGAATCGGAGAAAAATCAGTATTTACCGATTCGGTAAATACCGATCGGTAATGCCCATTCATTCCTATGGGCTTTGAAGCCCATAGGAATGAATGGGCTTTACCGATTCACTTTGACACCCTCTGGCCCCCCCAAAACAGGCTCGGGTGCCATGTGGCAGGCATACATGCCCCAAGGGCAGGTCTGCCTGTCATATGGCAGAGGTGTGCATGCACACATGTGCATGCACACCGGAATCGGTATTTTACCATCAAATTGGATTTGATGGTAAAATACCGATTCGGTAAGGCTTGTGGGACTCAGAAGAGTCCCACCTACATCTCAAATTTACCGAATCGGTAAAAAATACCGATTCGGTATTTTACAGAATCGGTAAATTTACCGATCGGTAAATTTACCGATTCTGTAAAAATAAGCCCCTACATACCAATTCTTCAATACCGGTCGGTAACGGCCGAAAATACTGATTTTCGGCCGTTACCGACCGACCTACATCTGGCCCTGAGTTCCTACCAAAATAAAAATACGTTTATATGCTATATAGTTCACGGGAAACAAGAAAACAGGAAACAACTCATTCAATATACAAGGTACAAGATTGGAAATTTTCTAGGACCCCACATTCAGCAGAGGCCCATGCCAACTTTGCTTGTTGAATACAATCAAATGCACCTTAGAGGTATGAATATGAATCATTCAGGGGACACTGGTTCATCACTTGTTTCTTGAATTACAAGTTGGTGCTTGAAAGAAAGAAAGAAAGAAAGAAAGAAAGAAAGAAAGAAAGAAAGAAAGAAAGAAAGAGAGAAAGAGAAAGAAAGAAAGAAAGAAAGGAAGGAGATTCACTAGATGAGTCAGTTGTTCACAGCCGACACAGGATAGCTTGAAATCTTTCCATATCCCAGTACAATCTGATTCATTGTGGGGCTACAAATAGCTCTGAAGCAAGCAGAAATAGGTGCAGGTTATTTCACCTTTGTCTTGCGAGATGAGTTTGGAAGGACCCCCTAAAATATTATTTATAAAAATGTTTTAGAGCTAAAGTACCGAGTGGGGTAGTTTACTGTGAAATAGTAATGCATTCACTCTGGATTATGAGTGAATAAATACAATACCTCCGCTAGAAACAATAGTGATACATTATGATCTGACCCTCATGCAAGACTCAGATGCACATACTTGTAAGTGGGACAACAAACTCCTGTAACTCTACAACAAACAAACAAAAACATTTACAGATTGCCAGCTGAGCTTCCCGGGACAATAATCGAATGCGTTCATTTAACTGACTAGCCAATCACTGAACTTGCGCCGCTTGATCTACGTACAAAGCTAGAGCGAGAACGAGGTGTTTGCGAGGATAGCCATGGAGAGTAGATGCCCGAGACTTAAATAATGTTGTATGACAAGGTATTATGGCCAAAGAAAGCTAAAAGGTAACGCCCCTCGTTTATGTTTCTAGAAGGTCTATAATACCCATATGATGATGTGTGATGTTTGTTTTTATAAATCGTAAAATCTGTTAACATAACAAACAAATAGACTGTTTTCTGCAAATAGAATTTCATTGTGATGATCTTTTGTAGTGTTTTGGGTGCACACAGGTATCAGTTCTCACACGAAATAACCCATTTTATGATGGCAGGTATGCCGACTTCCTTCATCCTGATCCAAGCAAACACATTTTCCCTTTTTCTATTTCTACATTACCTTTGAGATTGAGTGAGGCGGGTAAGTAAGTAGCAACATCGTTTCCATGCATTATCTCCCCGACAGACTGAGCACCCCGTATATTATACCAAACATTGGCCGCGCAGCAGTTAAAGTAACGCTGCGTGGCCGTGAAAGCGAAAGTCATTGCGATCCCGATCACGCTAAAACCGAAAGTGATTGCAATCGCGATGACGCGCGAAACCGCGCTAGGCATGCGCGTGCAGCAGTGCGTACTCTTGTGCCCGTGACAGCAAGCTGGTGGCCACTTTGGTAGCACTTTTAAAAGCAGCTACTAAATGTCTCAGCCAGACCAGCGCATGCGATGGTTCAGGCGAGACCTAAAAAAGAAAGAAGCTGGGAAAGAAAACAAAAAAAGACTATTTACAGAAGAGAAAGTCCTGCACTGTGATCTTCCATAACATCACGAAATGATCCACACAATCTTTTAAAGTGCTTGCTTAGCAAAACAGAAGCTGCATGTCAAACCAGCTGACAGGTTGTTATGCGAGAGTTATACTAATGCAGGCTGCGAGTTACTAGGTCAATCGACCTGTTGGAGACTCTAGTGAAGATAATCAGGTGTTTATTAAGTTTGCTGGTGCCAAATATGGAAATCCAGTCCAGAATCAAACCTTCTCCTGATGAATTATCCTCTGCTTTAAGCAATGCTGCACCTTGGCCAAAAGGGATCCTCTTGAGAGCCTTATAGCTTCTTTCCCTAGGGCATACGCCACAACTACAACCCTAGATCAGGGCATTCCAGAATAACGCATCTGACAAGTAGCCATGTAAGCATCGGCCCATACTATTACCGACACTACTGCATTGATTCACAATTCCTTTGGGAGGGGATTATTGTCCTCTCTTTTCTTTAGAGCCCTTGTAAAATTCACTCTTTAGACCTACCTCCTAGAAAGGGGCATTGCTCTGGCTTTGATTCGCAAATAGGGAAATCTGTGGTTAGAAGTATCCAGCAGATTAAGTTAGTTACCTTCAAGGTTAGTTTACCTGCAAATTCCTCACCACCCTCCCGCCTTCCCTTTATGCAGCACAGATTTTCAGGGTCTTTGTTTGACTTAGCAGACAGCCATCTACCATTAAACTTGTCTGCTATTTTTTATGTCTTTGGCATGTAAAGAAATTATAATTTACCCGATGTCTACTTGCTGCAATGGCACTTTTATGATGCTCGGTCTTGTCATGTCCGGAGGTGGGTTGAAGTTGCAACATAGGCCAATGGCTCCACCTGTTGTTATTGCATGAGTTTCATGATCCAGTTTAGTGCGTAGGGAGATTCACAAGGTGAGGAATCACTAATGGCCCAATTACAAGTTTGGCGGTGCGACGCCAGGTAAGCCGCACCAACAACCCATTGTGAGGCCGCCTGTCAAATTAAAACTTTCCTCCTGTCTGGTGACTTTTTTATGGCATTCCCAATTGCGGTGCCTCTAAAAACAGACACAGCAATGGAAACACCCTAAAGAATTCCTGCAGACCATGGACTGAAATGTCCATGCCGTGCAGGAACTGGTGTGAATGCACACAGGGGAGTACATATTGTGCCTTCCTGTGTGCATCCATATGGGACAGTGGCACAGTGGGCTCTGTAGGACCCTCTTTGTTTCCTCTGTGCCAGCGTTTTCATGTAGGAGCAACCACCATGAAAACCCTGGCGGAGAGGAAACACCTAATATGGTTGGCGGGACCGTGTCGGTGGCACCAAGCATATTGATGGCCTACACTGCTACAACACTGCTGGGGAATGGTGGTTCCCTGGCAGCTGCGGCAGGCTGTTTCTATCCCACCGCCCACCTTATAATAGGGCGGTGGAGAGACCACCATCGCCACAAACCTGGTGGTCTTCAGATCGTCAGACTCGTAATCAGCTAAGTAACGAATCTTCAGTTAGAGTTTCCCCCAGAAATAGCCTTACTGGAGGTAAGTAACGCATTGTTCGTTTCTTTAAATACATAGATACCTAGGCCATGAAATCTTATTAAACGGGGCTCAGACAGCCTTCTGGCCAAGGGCTAGGATTTGTGTTGCATTAAAGAAAATGTTTGCAGAAGGATATATTTTGTTTGAAATATGCAGTATCGCCTTTAAAATTGTTGTTTACTCTTTACAGGTTCCCCCAAGAAAAGTTCGAAAATAGGTAAGTCACTGGCCTGTTTAAATATTGGTTCCGGTCCCCTACAGTATGATATGTGCACTCTTGATTAGTGGAAATTATTTCTATTCTTATTTTCCACGTGTATTCGAAAGAAAAGGGTTTTGTGAGAACGTGTTATGCCGTACTTGAGACTGTTGGGGTAGATAGAGTACAGGGTAAAGCAATACTGTGAGAAAACTATTACGTCTAATATTCTACAGTGTATGTTATTCAAAACTGTTGAACCATGTCCTCTTTTGTTGTAAAGAGTTCCAACTATAAAGTACACTGCACTGTTGGAAATGTAATTTGATGACACGTGTTCTGTTTGGTGGCATTGGGTTCTCTCTGTTATTAATAAAGTATAGAAACTCGCTGTGCATGTGCGGGATCCTGGAACATACCTTTTTCCGAAAATTTGTTTTCCAATTAACCAAAGAAATAGAAAAACAATGCCTGACCACATACATCGTTTTAATTGAACTAATTCCCTGCTTACACAGTACATTTGTTTAATACACCACTTAGAGAAGAACTCACAAAATAAAGCAGAAAGTGTGCCCCTGTCCTGGGATTTTGCTCTCTGCAGCACACATTTGCTTTGCACTCCATGAAGTGCAAATTGAAGTTTGTAAGGCGTGAGCTGTTCTGCTCTGCTTGCTGTAGCTTTTGTGCAGGAACATTTTAGGGCCGATTCTGATTCGGTAAAATCCCTTTACAAATAGCCGTACGGAGCAAATTTCCTGTAGGAATCGTACCCGTAAACGTCCCCGTATGTACGATGAAGTACGATTCGGATCCAAGCAGATCTCCGTATGAATCATACTGAAACCGTACGACTAAAAAATACCTACAATTTGTATCCGGAACACGCAGTACGTGACGTCCGTACATAATTAAGCAGCAGTTTACGGCCCAGCAAGTACGATTTGTCTCTGCGACACTCTGTGCGACTTTTTTTCTACGGGAGCTCAAAGCGTGCGGAAAAGCAGAGTCCGACCCGAACCGCATCCCTGGTACGTCCATGAATGCTGGGGTACGGTGCGTACACATGCCATGAATGCCGGTGTACGGTGCATACACACGCCATGAATGCCGGGGTACGGTGCGTACACACGCCATGAATGCCGGGGTACGGTACGTACACACGCAATGAATGCCGGGGTATGGAGCGTTACACACGCTCGCGTATGGCTCCATTACAATAGTGATATTACTCGCTCATACGCGACATTTTCCGTACAAATCGCATTCTGATTCCCTGGTCTGGATCGTTCTTGTCGGGTCGTACAGCATGTTTACGATTCGTACGGTTCACTTTGAGGGTCCGTGTCATACGGATCTTCCCTTGCTATTCGTACGGTTCGCAACGATTCGGTCGTATAGTTTTCCTACGAATCGTACTACGGGATTCGGACGGTAATTGGACGAGTCGTATGGAAAGGGCTACGGATTCGATTTGGTTGTGCGGATTAGTTTACTGAATCAGAATCGCCCCCTTTGTGTTGTTTCTGGTGCCCTTCATTTTATGGTAGTTGTCCTGCTTGTTCTCGCGGGAGTTTCAAATACTACTTTTCATGCTCCGGCCTAAAGTGTTGTATCAAAAGAGTTCAGGGTCTAGGTTCCCTGCTTTTGGTTTTACCAGTGAGGTCAAGGTGCTCAGAACTCTACTTACACTGAGGCCTCACTAGTACAGAAATGTATTGCATGTCTTGCATGCTGGGAGTCTCCTCTGAGTTCTGGTGAGTTTCCCTATTGCTTCTCCCAGTATCGCATTGGGGTCACAATTAGGGCCGGGCAGCTCTTAAAAAAGTGGCCCACATTCCCGGATTTCACCCATTCATAAAACAGCATTTGGCTAGTCTCATTGGGCTCCTTTTTAGAGAAATGTTCGATAAATAACATATTTTAAAGCTCCTAGAGCCAGAAACATTGGTGAAAGCTAGAAACACTACCTTTTGGCTGGGCAAGTGAGGAGAAATAAAGTGGCCCGGAGGCCACAACTCACAATGTGGCTATATTTGCCCCGGGTCCATTTTCTAACCAGCATTACTGGTAATTTAATGTCCTGGTTGTAGGAAAATGATGAAAATCGTCTAATGCTGGTATTTTCTCCTCTGATTAAAATGTACTTTAAAAAATGAACATAAGATGAACAGAGTTTAAAATGTGGTCTAAATCTGCTTTAATGCTCTATGACAGATAGTTAAAATAAAAACTAAACAAAGGCAGAAAACCCATGTCAAGAAGGACATATTTATTATTTTATAAAGAATCCTCTTTTATTATTATTCCAGACTTTGCAGACTCTTAAAACATGAGCAAACAGCAGGTTATTTTTTATTGTAGTTTTTAGCGTGAACTCAGGGCAAGGGCAGCGATTTTATGACCACCCGTCACATTACAGAAGATCAAATGCATTTTTATTTTAGGCACTGCAATCAGACAAGCAACGAATATCCATATGTTGTGGTGGGAAAAGGGTCCCAAACAAAAAAGTATGGCTATGGGAATGTAGCCTATTACAAGACACAACTTGAAACCTATGCAGAAGAACTACCTGAAGCCTCACGGCCAAAAGATTTTTGGGCCCCTTACCTAACATACCTGTTAAGTGCAAACGCAGATGCAACTGAATAATATACAAACTCTCGGCAGTTGGGACTCAGACAGCATTGCTAAATAACTTATGCCAGAAGAAGTTTAAGATAAAGGTGGAATAATGCTCAACCAATGTTGTGTCCTAATCGGAAGGTGACTAGTTATGTTGTTGTTGTTTTCTTTAAAACAGACATGTGGTAAAATAGCTGGCACAATCAGTACATATATATATATATATATATATATGCCCGACAATGCAAAAAACACTGTAATGTGCACTGAACTGTATTGTAACTTGTTATGTAAACTCGATAAAAAATTATAATAATGTTGATTTTAGGCTTTGGGCAATTAAGTAATTTGCCTAGAATCACAGGATGTTGAGCTGAGGCTGGGACTCCAACCTATTTCTAAATTCAGCAGCTCTGACCCCAACATTACATTCTCTCAAGTTTTTTCTCGGAGAAAGATGCCTCACAGCGAGGCATATGCAAGCATCCCCCCGCACACACTTTAGGCCTGAAAGACTCTGGCGTTGAGGTGCCAACAACAGGCCCCAGGCAGGCCCCTTCACTTACTCTTCCACCTCCCCAGCCAAGTATAGATGCTGCTGCTCAAGGGGAGCTGAGCCGCTAATGGCCCAAATGCCAGAAAACCTGCTCCCAGCAAGAAGCCTCAGTTTAACAGCACAGCAGGGAAGTGAGACACTGCTTGAGTGTCTGCTCCGACCCCACGGGGCCAAGCTAAAGTCTGCAGTGGCTAGAATACTGACAGAGTAGCGTTGCTGCGAGCTACCGCCTCTGAGCCTTCCTGCCCGTGATGCTGGCTCCGGACTACAGTGGACGGGCGGGGAAGAGACAATAAGGGGGTCATTAGGATGGCGAGCGGACTTAGTCTGCCCGCCTTCCTATCGGGCACTGGGACCGCCTGCCATAAGGGCGGGGGTCCCGTGGGGGATATTAGGATGCGCCCGCCACTGTGGTGAGCGCATCCTGCATTTTTAGCACTGTGGCAGGCGGTGCTCTCAGCACCGTCCGCCACAATGCTAAAAATGCACAAATGCATTTGCATTAACAAAGCGGCAGGCACCGAGCGTGCCTGCTGCTTTGTTAATGCAAATGCAGGGGGGTACCACAGGTACCCCCTGTGTGCACCCCCCACCTCTCCTTCACTCTGGGGGCCTGCAGGGGGCCCACAGAGTGAAGATCGCATGCCTAACTAAAGCGAAAGCCCATGGTAATATGGGTGGCGGTGTCTAATAGACACCGCCACCATATTAAACCTTTTCCGCCCTGGCCGCAAGGCGACCGGGGCGGAAAACCGGCGGACGGTCTTTCCGTTCGTCGCGGTCCTCCCCGCCATACTAATATGGCGGGGGCTCATTTATGTGAGGATGGCGGGTGGATTGCCCCTATCAGGCCAGCGGTGGCTACTGCCAGCCTGGCGGGGGAAATCCGCCCACCTTCCTAATGGGCCCCTAAGGCTCTGTGGGTGGGTTGATAGAGAAACCGGCCCAAAGGTGACCCTTTGGCACCGGCCCATTGGACAATGCCCGACTGCCCACCTTCTCAATCCGACGCTGCCTGCTTCAAATGACTGGACCTGGGTTTGACCCGGTGGAGTCAGTCCACCATAGGACAGTAGGGACTCTGTGCATACTCACACCTCCTCAATTAGAGCAGGATGGCTGTCACTCATTTTTAACACTCAGGACCGCTATGCTGATGTGGCAATCCCAGGCCGAGAAATAGCTCAATGTCCGAAGCAACTTCCTTTGTGTCAGTGCAGTTGCTACTTCGTGAGTTTGTTCTTGCAGAACAAAATAATTTGCCAAGAGGGGGCATCAAACATTGCAGCTGCTCAGCCAAAGATGACTGCCTTCAGTGGAGCCACTGCAGCAGAGGCTCCAATGTAGGTTACAGAGATGGCGGGAAACTATGAATTTAGTAGGTGATCCTGTGCTAGGGTTTCAGAGAAAATATTGTACTCTGAACGTGGTTGGTGGGCTGTCCACAAGGAACTCAATGACCTGTATGTCCGCACAGTAATTTGTTACATTCACCGTTTGATTTGTATGCTTTGAGTACATACCCTCTGTGTAGATTTGCACACAGCATTATCACCTGGGAATGTTTCCTGGCCTTGGGCAGGTGTCTAGTTACATATAGGGCCCAGTGGGACTACTTCTTGGTTTACTGTGGAGGAAAGAATTATATTGTTGTTGGGACTGAGATTAGTGTCAATATGAAGGAATGGTAATGTAAAAGTGAATCTGATGGATACTTCCAGCTTCAGACTTCCTGCCTTAGAATAACCCCCAGGCGCCAAACTGGATATGGAGAATTTTGTAGCAGTGCTCCTGCTCACCACTAGGTACTCTCATGGAGCCCCATGCGGGCACCTCTTCACCTCGAAAGTGATTGAAACAGAGCAACATAAAGTACCACCATTCGTTCTGACTTCACTCATGATACAGCTATTAGCAAAGTCATCATTATCTTTTTGGCTCAGATTCTGATCCTGTGCCAAATCAGAGAACTCTCCAGGATATTGGTGATGATGATGATGATCTGCACTCCCCTCATTACACTGATGATGTCATATACATTAATATATAAAATGCCAGTGGGTTTGACAATCCACTGGGGCACAGCTCGACCCGTACGTGGGTCGCCAATAGAGGGAAGTGCCTTGTTTGTAGTGCTGGTTTAAAGGGTAACTAAGGTACTAGAATTACATTGGTCTTCTACAGCCAAAGCTGGCAACATCTTGCACCCATTTAAAGACGTCCTCACAGATACTCTGATTTCTTGGTTGAAACTGTTTTTACTTGTCTGTTATCAGGCAGGTGACCAGATATCATAAACCAGCACTTAGTTATGCACATTTTTTTCACAAAGCACCGTACGTTAGAAAGCCTTATTGTACAGGCCTCGAGGAATAAGGTGAGCCCTAATTCGTTTCCTACCAGTCCTTTGACCAGGAAACCCAGAAATATTGATGCCAGTGGCAAGTTTGTTTTCTTCTGCGTGCTTGGCACTGCGGTATTTACACATAGTCTGACTAGTGTGCCGATACACACATGCCCTTTGGTACATGGCCATCATGACTTGGCCAATAGTCCCAGATGACGTTTGGCCTTTTCTGGTCAGACCATACATGATGGCTAGGACACTGCCATATATGTTATCTGTCCCGTTATGGATACTGCTGATTGCATTGGCGGTACGCTTGGGCACCCTTGTCGGCCTTCAAAGGCATGCCTGGATGAGGTGCATTGATTCTGTGGCGATATACAGCTATGATAATTGATATGTTCTTTACTGGGTCTGGCCTCTTTGGAGAGAAGGTGGACTCTGTTTTGAAATTCTTCGCAGCTTCCACTGAGGCAACCGCGTTGTGTATCAGCACCTCATACCCTCTCTACCCTTTCAGGCCACCCAATTAAGGCCCTGATTAGAGCCGCCATCTGCACCATCTATGTGCCCCCGTGCACTGACACTATCCCGGCTCCACGATTGCCTCACAAATAGGCACCACTTTTTCAGGCTTGTATTAGACCGTCCTGATGATGATCCTAGTATTTTGTTAATTGAATGAAACGTCGGCGACCTGTTAGAACAGCTGGGACATTAATCGACTGTGATAAAACAAGTAGCACGGCTGTCGCCTCTAAGCTTGTTCCTACTAATTGCATTATTTACAGGTTGTTTCTTTCTTGCCTGAATGTTTTTGTCTAATTGTACATGTTTTGTGACTGTGTAGGACGCAGGACTGTGTCCCACTTTATTGTTGTGTGTTTATTATTTTTGGTTTTGATCATTTGTTAAATTTACTGTCTGGTTGGACAGTAGCAATATAGCACTGATTCTAGTCTATATTAATCATATTCCTTTTCAGCACCCGTTTATAAGGACCACTGTTTACTTAAAATATTGAAATGCTTTATGGACAGCAAAGCTAAGTTGTGTTCTTTGGGGTTGTCGACTCGCGGCAAACATTTTCCGCACCAGTTCTGGAAATATATTATCTGTTACACAGGGCTGGTATATAGGTAGAGGCAACATTCCCAGCAAATGATTCAGCCAAGTCCTTTTGGGATCTCAGACGCTAAACTGACTGGCAAAGCATGGATCAGTAAGGGCACCACTATTCCATCTCCTCTTCTCTAGCTGAAACAGCCAACAAGCCACTTAAGTTTGACATCAGCAGCCCATACCCAACCAGTGGGGTGGCAAGATAGAGCATTTTCTCTAAGGATGGCAATCCACCACATCTGGCAGATAAGTTGTACGACTCTAACTCAGCATATGGTGACCACTCTCAGAAGTGATGCATCTTGCACAAATTCAGGAAACCCTTATGGTGATTTTAGTGTTCTTTGGTTACCATAGAAAGCTCTCAAAGTGGTAGCTGTAGAGAGCAGCTTTCAAGCTTATCCTAAAGGAGTGTAAAGCAGCTTGTTTTAATCAACAGTGTACATTAGATGAAAAAGTACTACACGGTGTTTTATAAAAAATAAGTCTATTTATTACACAACACAACCACTAATGCATTGGTATATCTCCTACCCCGAGATATTAATGATACTCACACGAATACTTCAAAATAATCAGGGAAGTTGCACAAATATACACTGGACTCCAGGGGAAGACCAAACCATATACTTAGAGGGTGGAATATAAACTGAAAAGGAGAAAGGGACTTGAAGCAGAATACTAAGAGGAGTTGGGGAAACTAGTCGTGGACGGAAGTCGCGTAAGAGACTTACGCGAGAGGCACGGAGATTGAACCAATATCCGCACTCTCCGCATAGTTCCGTTACGCGATGCCGCGCGCTGCCCGCCTCCCGCCCGCAGTATTAAATAACATTAAAAAGACTTAAAATAACATTTAAAATCAAACGTACCTTATCGGCAGCGCATCCGTGCCCATTGCGCCTTCTTCTGGAAACTGCGCATGCTCAGGAGCCTGCGCATGCGCATTCCTGGTGAGGCGGGAGGCCGGAGGGACGCCAACTTCCATTACGCCCCGAGTGTGCAGAGATTTGCCTTGTTTCTCCGCCTACATTGCAAAAGGCGGAAGGGGCAAATCTCCGCACATTTCGTGGGTGGAATGGAGATGTCCGCCCACCCCTAGGGGAAATAAGGATACACCCAAGGTAACTTCCAGGAGCCCCACGGCGGCTGTGTGCAGCGTGGAAACACAGCTGGGTGCCCAATGGAAGTCAATGGAGTAGTTGCAGTGCCAGTTTTATAGAAGGATACTTCCCAGAGGACCGAAGAAACCCTTTGGAGGACGGAAGGTAGGAGAGCACCACACCCTTGGATGTCCAAAGAACCAGTTTATCGGCACCAGGGAAGCTGGATGCTAGGGGTGAATTGGCGTCAGAACCTGCAGTGGACGACAATGGAAGAGTTTGTAGAAGATGCCTCTGGAGAAGCCTGTGAAGGAGTCCAGTGGAATCCAAGAGTGGGTTCTCGAAGAGGGGAACCTGCAAGCATAGGGGACAGAGTCAATGCCACTTGGAGGTGATCAGGAGGCATGGAAGCCCAATTCCCACCGATGTTGAGAGTTTCAGGAGTGAAGATGGTGACCTTGTCGTTGCAGCGTTCAGAACTAAGTGATGCTGAGGAAGACCAGGAGCCGTGTATGAGCTGTCCCACTGTAATAGTTGGTGTCTAGGTGGGCAGTGTCTGAGGGGAGCACCAACAAGCATTGGTAGCAGCAAATGACATGGAAAGCGAAAAGATGCAAACGCTGGGACCAGCAAGTTCTAAGGGTCTCACCAGGAGCAGGAGTGTCAGAGCCGGCCCGAGCAAGCAAGGAAGCCCACTGAAGCAAAGGAAGCCTCTCAGGAGGACCCACAGGCTAAAGGCTTGGGATTGCAAGAGTACCTCAGCAGCTCACCACAGATGGAGGCCCAAGCTGCATGGCAACAGCAAATCAGTGCTGTGCACAGGGGTTTGGTCCCAGCGGCTCCGACGAGGAAACGGTCCACAAAATTGCTGAGAAGACAGGTCAGGCCTCTAGGGAGCTGCAGAACCACCACCTGTGTTGCTGGGAAGTCAATAGAATGACAGGAGCAGCAGACCAGTCAGCTTTGTTAGTGGTGCCTGCAGATGCAGGAAAGTGACACCTTCACTCCAAGTGAGATTAATTCAAATGTACTTGATGCCCACAGGCCTTCTGGAGAACCTGGATGAAGGACAGACACAGATGATGCAGGAGACTTGAAGAACAGTGAGACCAGGAGCTGTAGGCATATTCCTTGATGCAATCTCGGTTCCAGTCGAATTCCACCAAAGTCTGAGTGTCCTGACAGTTGAATAGTGTCTTGGTTTCGGAGGTGAGTTTTCTTCCATGACGAATCGGAGCCCCCACCTACAGGGGATCCCTCAAGTACGGGAGGGAAATGGTTGAAACTGCTCAGGCGTCCCTCCCAGTGGAGGGGCTGGACAGAGGGGTGCAAAACTGTACTTTACCCAGTTTTGCAACAGGGCAGGAGCCAAGGGTTTCTGAACTGGCTTAAACTGGAGTACGCAAGGCGGGCACCAAATGTGCCCTTCAAAGAAGTTTGGAGGCGCTGAAAAGCACCCCCATCCCGGTCCAATACACTAAGTCCTTTCTGGGATGCGGTCACACCTCTCTGTGACAGGAAACCTGTTGTTCTACCCCTGTTCAAGTTTAGCTTAACGATACAGAAAAGGGGGTGGTGATGAACAGAGTGTCTGAATTAAGCAGACCACTCTTACCCAGTCCAAAGATCAGGGCTTGATCCATCACCGTTATTTATCTCACTGCCCCATCCCAGCTCAGAACCTGGCTATATGCAAATTAGTCTGTCCCTGGCCCAGTGCATCATGGGAACAGGGCAGACCAAACTACCAAGCCAATTCTTCACCAGAAAGGAGACAAGCTACCGGGGACCGGTTTCTGGCATTTCAGCCTCTTCGGCCCGGCTTGCTTGAATCCTGATGGAGCAGTGAGAAAGGGACTCATGTCTGAGTATACCCTGCCACACCTATAGTGGCCAAAAACGATACAGAAAAGGGGGTGGTGATGAACAGAGTGTCTGAATTAAGCAGACCACTCTTACCCAGTCCAAAGATCAGGGCTTGATCCATCACCGTTATTTATCTCACTGCCCCATCCCAGCTCAGAACCTGGCTATATGCAAATTAGTCTGTCCCTGGCCCAGTGCATCATGGGAACAGGGCAGACCAAACTACCAAGCCAATTCTTCACCAGAAAGGAGACAAGCTACCGGGGACCGGTTTCTGGCATTTCAGCCTCTTCGGCCCGGCTTGCTTGAATCCTGATGGAGCAGTGAGAAAGGGACTCATGTCTGAGTATACCCTGCCACACCTATAGTGGCCAAAAACGATACAGAAAAGGGGGTGATGATGAACAGAGTGTCTGAATTAAGCAGACCACTCTTACCCAGTCCAAAGATCAGGGCTTGATCCATCACCGTTATTTATCTCACTGCCCCATCCCAGCTCAGAACCTGGCTATATGCAAATTAGTCTGTCCCTGGCCCAGTGCATCATGGGAACAGGGCAGACCAAACTACCAAGCCAATTCTTCACCAGAAAGGAGACAAGCTACCGGGGACCGGTTTCTGGCATTTCAGCCTCTTCGGCCCGGCTTGCTTGAATCCTGATGGAGCAGTGAGAAAGGGACTCATGTCTGAGTATACCCTGCCACACCTATAGTGGCCAAAAACGATACAGAAAAGGGGGTGGTGATGAACAGAGTGTCTGAATTAAGCAGACCACTCTTACCCAGTCCAAAGATCAGGGCTTGATCCATCACCGTTATTTATCTCACTGCCCCATCCCAGCTCAGAACCTGGCTATATGCAAATTAGTTTGTCCCTGGCCCAGTGCATCATGGGAACAGGGCAGACCAAACTACCAAGCCAATTCTTCACCAGAAAGGAGACAAGCTACCGGGGACCGGTTTCTGGCATTTCAGCCTCTTCGGCCCGGCTTGCTTGAATCCTGATGGAGCAGTGAGAAAGGGACTCATGTCTGAGTATACCCTGCCACACCTATAGTGGCCAAAAACGATACAGAAAAGGGGGTGGTGATGAACAGAGTGTCTGAATTAAGCAGACCACTCTTACCCAGTCCAAAGATCAGGGCTTGATCCATCACCGTTATTTATCTCACTGCCCCATCCCAGCTCAGAACCTGGCTATATGCAAATTAGTCTGTCCCTGGCCCAGTGCATCATGGGAACAGGGCAGACCAAACTACCAAGCCAATTCTTCACCAGAAAGGAGACAAGCTACCGGGGACCGGTTTCTGGCATTTCAGCCTCTTCGGCCCGGCTTGCTTGAATCCTGATGGAGCAGTGAGAAAGGGACTCATGTCTGAGTATACCCTGCCACACCTATAGTGGCCAAAAACGATACAGAAAAGGGGGTGGTGATGAACAGAGTGTCTGAATTAAGCAGACCACTCTTACCCAGTACAAAGATCAGGGCTTGATCCATCACCGTTATTTATCTCACTGCCCCATCCCAGCTCAGAACCTGGCTATATGCAAATTAGTCTGTCCCTGGCCCAGTGCATCATGGGAACAGGGCAGACCAAACTACCAAGCCAATTCTTCACCAGAAAGGAGACAAGCTACCGGGGACCGGTTTCTGGCATTTCAGCCTCTTCGGCCCGGCTTGCTTGAATCCTGATGGAGCAGTGAGAAAGGGACTCATGTCTGAGTATACCCTGCCACACCTATAGTGGCCAAAAACGATACAGAAAAGGGGGTGGTGATGAACAGAGTGTCTGAATTAAGCAGACCACTCTTACCCAGTCCAAAGATCAGGGCTTGATCCATCACCGTTATTTATCTCACTGCCCCATCCCAGCTCAGAACCTGGCTATATGCAAATTAGTCTGTCCCTGGCCCAGTGCATCATGTGAACAGGGCAGAATTGTCCCTGTGTTCTTTAGCAGACTAGCTTGCTGGCAGACCCTGAAAGGCTGCTACTGGGAGTACAAGGGGGTCCCCTGAGGAGCCCATCCAGTACATTCAATCATTATTTTTTAGCGATGGAATTGGTTTTGGGGTGTGATTCCAACATGTTTGATACCAAACATGACTGGGGTTGGCGCAGCCATTTTATAGCTAGACATCTCGTATTGAATGATGTCCTCTAAATACCTTATTGGCGACCGCACTTACAAAGCCATGGAGAATCGACTCTGGGGTTTAAAGTGGTGTCCAGTTTATGCAGGGGTACCCTCACACTTGTTACCAAGCACCCTGATATACGGAAACATATCTGCCATGAGAGGTACAAGCACATCTCACACAGGCTGCAATGGCAGGCCTGTAGTAAGAGTTTAAGTGGACTCCCTTGGGTAGCACAATATATGCTGCAACCTATGGGCCAACCCTGGTGTCCCAATGTCCTGGGTACCTTAGTACATATACTAGAGACTTATGAGAGTACACCAGTAGCCAATAGTGAATGTACCAAAGTACTTACCAGAGTCAATTTAGGGGAGCGAGCACAGTTGCTTCGGTCCTGATTAGCAGAATCCCATCAGACTACAGTAAAAAAAAAACTGCTACCAGGCAAAAAGTGTGGGTAACCATGAAAGCAGATCCTTCTTTCCTACATAAGTCTTGAGAAATATTTGAACCAGCTAAAACCTACCTTCCCTTACCAGAGTCGATTTCGATTCCTCAAAGGAAATCATAAAAGTATACATCATTTTTAGAAATAAACCAACAATAAAATCACAATACATTTCTATGTAATCTTAAAGAAACATCATAATACATTATTACATAATTCTGATTTACACAAATAAATCAATAACGGTTTCTGATTGCAAGAGCCGATCTAATAAAACTTAATACAGCATTACAGATCTTATCAGTTGACAATGATAACAAAAATTCATAACCTTCTTTATAATAAGACGTTCCAAGGGATAGTAATAATGGTCTGATGAAAGAATTTCTTGGGTCTTTATACAAAGTACAAAATAAAATAAGGTGCAGAGTATTTTGTGACACCTTATTATTACAGGGACAACAAGGTAACGTCACCTTCCAACCCCCCTGCTTTGGAAAAGCGAAAAGGAAGTGTAAGGTTCCAAGACGAAACCTAGTAAGATAGAAACGCCCTTGCGTATTCAGGATGTATGTTAAATAAAATGGGCGCACTAATCTTCCCTGAACACGTAGTACCTGTTCATTCATTTTCAAGGATCCCAATTTTTGGCTATACGCTTTTTTTATGATTCCCTTAGAGTCCTTTTTCAGAATGTCAGGATTTTTAAACATAATGTCTAACCCAATTTTATCAAAAGTATCTCTGACATATCGGAGCCAAGGGATTTCCCCATAATGCTCAAGTTTGAGACAATCTAAAAAGATATCTTTCGTCAGTTTCAAATCATCAGATTGCCAAACTTTAGACCATAGTACTAAGGGTGCAATATGAATAGTATCACGTACAAACTCAATTCCAACCTCACCATGACAAAAAGAGTTTGAAGTACCCGAAGGAACGCATAATAAACGTTTTAAGAATTTATTCTCCATAATCTGTATTTTTTCACAATTCTGTGACCCCCAAACACCAGCACCATAAGTCATAGCAGAAACGCATTTGGCTTGATACAAAGATATCATTTCAGCAATGCGTCGTTGTCCTAACTTACTAGCAAAGCGAAAGAGAGCTTCAATTGACTGTGAAACCTTTTGAACTCGGGTTAGCAACAACGGTTCCCAATTCAGTTTTTTATTAAAAAGGTTACCCAAATAATTGAAGTTATCAACTTTCTCTATGTTAGAATCCCTCACCTTAAAATTGCGGATTTTTACATTCTTTAAACCACACATCATGGCAAAGGATTTAGTAAAATTGACCCCAAGATCTAATTCTCCCATGAAGGTATCAAAGGCATTCAGACAAGTCTGCATGCTATTGGGGGTAAGGGTCATTAGGACAGTGTCATCTGCATATGACAACATTGGGATCTTTTTGCCATTAATCTTAGGGAAATCAGCACCAGTTTCAATCAAGAAGCCTTCTAAACCATTTGTATACACCAGAAATAAAAAGGGAGCTAATATACATCCCTGGCAGACTCCTTCAGTAGAAAAAATGTGTCTAGTTTTTTCACCTCCAGGACCATATCTAATCCTAACTGTTGTGGCGGCGTGCAACCTACGGAGCAGAGTTACCAAAGGCTCCTCAAACCCCATAGCCTCCATCATACGCCACAATTTCTCCCTGCATACTGTGTCGAATGCGCTGGACAAGTCCATAAATGCCAAGCAAATAGGATCTTTCCTGGCACCCATATACTTGCCCATAATCAGTGCTAAATTCAGGCACTGCTCAGTGGTACCCTTCCCTCTCCTAAACCCATACTGTGACTCTACAATAATCCCAGATGATTCTGCCCAGGTTTCCAAACGGGCCAATATCACCCTACCCATTAATTTACAGGAAGCATCTATTAGTGATATTGGCCTATAACAGCACGGATTCGACTTATCTCCTTTTTTAAAAATAGGCACCACCACAGCCTCTTTCCATGAGGTCGGTATCTGCCCTAACACTACCGCCTTAAAAACATTCAAGAGCAATGGGCACCAAACCTTAGGATTATGTTTAAACAAATCTAGAGGGATTGCATCAGGCCCGGGGGCTTTTAACGCCGCCCCCTTAGTCAAAGCTGACTCCAATTCCATAAGAGTTAGTGAATCACTGAGTATTTTTGCTGATTCCATATTAGAATCACCATATTCACCATCTCCTAAGGTAGCAATTTGACTTATTTCCTTAGGGTTAAACATTTTATTATAGTGCTCTACCCAGGAGTTTTCAGGGATATGTACTCGAGTTGTATTGTCTTCCCCTGTTTTTAAAAAAGGCCTATTTATTATCTCCCAAAAAAGCCTGTTGTCCTTTAGTTCAACTGCTTTATCTAGGTCATCCCATGCTTTAATCCTCAAATCTTTTTTCCTCTTTTTAATTGCGTCACTATATCTCTTTCTGGCCAGCCTGACCATATCTTTGTCGCGTGGATCTTGGTGAAGGGCCTTTGTTAAGTAAGTTTGAGCAGATGAGCACTCGACATCAAACCATTTGGGGCCTTGATATCGATTATTACCCCCTGTCTTTACAAGACATAAGGCAACCTTTCTCAATAGTGTTTCAAAACTTTTTATTATGTAAGTTGGGTCGACTATAGGTGTCAGGCAAGCTTCTATATGATCTATATTATCCTTAAAAATGTCCATCTCTAATTGCTTTACATTTACTTTATCCCACCTTACAGTAACACCCTTATTTTGACTGTATACTATTGGCTGTTCTTGGCACATTTTTTCCACAGGAGCCAAATTAAAACTCAAGATTAGGGGGTTATGGTCACTAGCTGGGTTCACCTCAATTTTAAAATCCTTCAAGAAACGAGAAAACTCCCTAGAGACCATAGCAAAATCAATTGTGCTCATTCTACCGCCTGTGCCTTGAAAGGTTGGTATACTAGCTGAGCCTGAAAAATTGGACACATCCAAGATACATAGGTCATTATTCATGATAATACTATTAAGAGCTTCCCCTTGTTTAGAATGTTTAAAATGGGCCGTATGTTGCTCCGCTAAGTCCAACAGGCCGCACACCCTAGACCCACTAAACTTACATAACTCGCAATTAAAGTCACCTAACCATATAATTGCGAGGGGAAAAACACTATTTGTCAGTTTTACTATTTCTTTTTGTAAATTATCAATAATTCCAGTTTCATTAGGGTCAAAAATATTATAGTACCAATTAATTAGAAGAACATTTACCAGAAAAAAATCCTTAATCATAATTAACTGGTACCAAGGTGATTCCAACACTCTACTCACACATATTGATTTGTGCCTTACAGAAATCGCTGTCATTAACCCACCCTTTGCTCTCCCTGATTGCGATGGTATTGCAGGAACATTGAACATTTGAAACCCATCCAGACTCTGATCTACAGTACTCCATGTCTCCTGTAAGCAGGCTATATCAAAAGAGTCAACATAATTCAACCACACTGGATCCTCCAGTCTACGGGCAAAGCCGGCTATATTCCAGGATATTAAACGGAAACCTCTAGACTCCTCTTGTTTACCTGCTTTTTCCTGTTCTATTATCGTTATAGGATGGGCTCGCTCACACCCCGCTAGCATACTTCGTATAACATCATTTCCCACATCTGTTTCCTGGTCATTATTTGTATCTCTAAGTATACATGTACCCTCCACACTACCCCCATCCGGCTGAAAATTACATTTCACATGATCCAAGGGGATAGAGATAGATTTGTTATCCCATACTGATATTTTTGGTTGTAAAATTGGATTCAGTCAGTCATTGAGACTCATGGGGGTCAGTGGATGGAACATATTTGACAAAGGAATATTCCAGAATTCTTTTGGGTTTGTAGGAAGATAGTTATTTAGCCCAGGGTAGACCTCACGATAACCCACATGAGAAGAGAAATCAGCATTTCTGTTAAGAATAGGTTGTTTCCTTAAATGTTTCAATTGAGAGGAGCTATCCGACCCAGAGCAATTCCGAACTCCTTTCAGAGGGAATAACATATTTTGTGGATAAAAATATGTTAAATTCCGGGTTGACACTCCCCCATTGCTACTATTCACAAACCAATCACTTATATAAGGTACTACCCTGTGATCCCGGAAGTTAACTATAACCAGATCACCCTCTATATCCTTAGGGCGTATACCCACCCATTGACATCTTCTAACTGAGACTATGTCTCCATTCAAGTGTGGTGGTAGTGGCCTATTCAAACTTAACCAGTGAATCACTTTATTTTTTAAGCTGGTATTCGATTCAATAATTCCCTCAGAAACAGAAGGAACGCCCGTTAAGACAATGACAAAATTGAAAGAGTCCGGCGGCAGATCTACAATATTTTTATAATTGAGCTTACTTCTATTAGGATATTTTGTTTGAGTAACAGGTATCATATTTGGGACTGTCTTTGTCAACACTAATGGCGCTTTTTCCTTATTTATTGTTGTCGGAACTGTCCTAACAGTTAAGCCCACTGGAACACTACGTTCTTTATTAGTAGGATCAGTGACAGTCTTTTTAGAGGAATTTTGTTGACTTGTTCGATTATTTTCAAGTTTTCCAGATGGGTTTTGGCTTTTATTTGTATCTTCAGTTATTTTTAATGGGGAAATAACATCTGGTAAGAGGCAATCCAATTTTTCGTCTATCCTCTTAAGTCTTTCAACAAGGGGAAGAATAAAAGCCTTTAAGATACCTGACCGCACTTACAAAGCCATGAAGAATCGACTCTGGGGTTTAAAGTGGTGTCCAGTTTATGCAGTGGTACCCTCACACTTGTTACCAAGCACCCTGATATATGGAAACATATCTGCCATGAGAGGTACAAGCACATCTCACACAGGCTGCAATGGCAGGCCTGTAGTAAGAGTTTAAGTGGACTCCCTTGGGTAGCACAATATATGCTGCAACCTATGGGCCAACCCTGGTGTCCCAATGTCCTGGGTACCTTAGTACATATACTAGAGACTTATGAGAGTACACCAGTAGCCAATAGTGAATGTACCAAAGTACTTACCAGAGTCAATTTAGGGGAGCGAGCACAGTTGCTTCGGTCCTGATTAGCAGAATCCCATCAGACTACAGTAAAAAAAAAACTGCTACCAGGCAAAAAGTGTGGGTAACCATGAAAGCAGATCCTTCTTTCCTACATAAGTCTTGAGAAATATTTGAACCAGCTAAAACCTACCTTCCCTTTCTTTCTCATCCAGTATTCCTCCTATTACATAATGATTTTCAGCGCAGCATCTGTCCATACAACTCCAGGAGGTGTGCTTGCTCCTCTACATTGAGGCCATAGAGAAGCTACTGGATTCATATGCAAAAGAAGCAATTGATGGACGAAATACTGAACAATGCAAATATTCACCCACAGTCACAAGGATTTGGGTTTAATCCATGAATCTTTTGCTCAACATGCCACCCCAGTGTGGACCCAGTCATTGAGAATCAGTCTTGACCCTGTTCCTATGGAAACAGTCCAGCCCAAATTGCCAAGCCAGGTCATCCCTGGAACAGTAACAAGGATCCTGTGACCAGTTTCATGGCATCACCCTTAATCAGCCAGGCTATCATGAATCCAGTGGTGCAGGGAGCACGGGGCCCACGTCTGGGCATATCCTTCCCACTTAGGGCACCAATGCAAAACAAACAATTGATGGACAGAATGCTGAACAATGCAAACATTCACACCCAGTCACAAGGATCTGGCTGTAATCCATTATTCTTTTGCTCACCACGCCACCCCAGTTTGGCCCCAGCCATATGCAAATGAGTCTTGACCCTGTTCCCTATGGAAACAGTCCAGTCCGAACTGCCAAGCCAGGTCCTCCCTGGACCAGAAACAAGCATCCTGGGACCGGTTTTGGGGCATCACCCTTCATCAGTCAGGCTAGTTTGAATCCAGTGGCGCAGTGAGCACGGGACCCACATCTGGGCATACCCTTCCCACTTAGGCCAACAAATGCAAAACAAATAATTGATGGACAGAATGCTGAACAAATCAAACATTCAACCCAGTCACAAAGATCTGGGTTTAATTCATGATTATTTTGCTCACTGCGCCACCCCAGTTTGGTCCCAGCCATATGCAAATAAGTCTTGACCCTGTTCCTTATGGAATCAGTCCAGCCCGAACTGCCAAGCCACCGGATTCATAGAAAGTTGGCAGTTGTTATTCTTGTTATTTCCTTTTCCCAAAAAGTATGGGGCATCCTGAACACCTTGTAACTCTGACCCCAAAATCAAAAGGCTCACTTTGGTTCAGATCCAACATGCTCTGGTCAAGGAAACACTGCATGGTGTCCACGGACCCAGCCGTATGAAAATCAGTCTTGACCCTTTCCTCATGGAAACAGTTCAGCCCGAACTGTCAAGCCACTGGATTCAGAGAAAGTTGGCAGTTGTTATTCTTGATATTTCCTTTTCCCGAAAAAATATGTGGCCTCAGGACTACGTTGGAACTCTGAACCCTGAAAAAGGGCAAAATCAAAAGCTCATTTTGGTTCAGATCCAACATGCTTTGGTCCGGGAGACACTGCATGGTGGCCTTTGACTTGCATGGCACATAATTTCATACACCTGTCAAAATTGAATTATTGTAATGGCTTGTACATGAACCTCTAGAACAAACTACTCAGAAGACTCCAATCGGTGCAAAATGAAGCAGCCAGATTGATTCTGGATATTCCTAAACATCATTCAGTCTCCTCAGACATCTGGGAACTACATTGGCTCCTGGTCTGACAATGAATAAAATTTAAAGCGCTCTGCGCTGCCCATAACATCTTGCATAGAGAAGGACCGGAATTTTTATCGAAGTTTTTTAACTGGTATACTCCAAACAGACACCTTCGATCTGCCAGTGCTAGATTCAGGTAAGTGAACTGGGAAGGAAAGAGCTTTACCAACAGCACAGCCAGGCTTTGGAACTCTCTTCCATCATATCTTAGGGCCATATCCACCCTCCTCACATTCAGAAAGGAACTAAAGACATGGTTATTTAACAACTGGTAAATCCTGGCTCAGCATGTGTATGTTCAGCAAGCGCAAAGACACCTACGGGTAGACATGCACTATATAAATCTGTTTAAGATAAAATAACATACACGCCTGGCAGTTTCACAGGCATTTGTCTACGTTTGAAGATGGCCACGAGCATTATTGATTTGTTCTCATCCTCGGCATCAGCAACACCCCTTGGTTGTTCATGATAATCATTGGGGAGATCCAAGACAAGTGGAGTACAGGGTTATTCTGCACCAGTAACAAGTCTGACACCGTCTGACTGTGATCCCGATATTTCATGCTTGATCCTGAATCCAGGTGAAGGTGGCTCTGAGACTTCTTAGCTCATGCATACTCCTTGTCAACTATAGCAGGTGACACACAAGAGTCTTTAATAGGGATATGAAATCCTAGTGGTCAAGTATCAAGGCCACCTTTCTAAGACCACTCAGGTCTTCTTGGTAGCTAACCGATCACAATTTGTTTTGTGGCAGGCTACTCTCCCCCTTTCCCACCCGGAGTGGACAATGGTGATGGGCACGTCACTACTGGGCTTGGAGGGGGGAGGTCACCTTTGGGAGGTGGGCTATGTTCTCCAGTAGATGGTGTGCTCTACATAAACCTACTGGTGCTTAGTCTTGAAAGACATTCTGCCATCCATTAAGGGGAATCTGGTCGTGGTTCTCACAGTCAATACCATCATCCTGTCGTACGGCAAAAAGCAGAGCAGAGTGGGGTCCTGTGCCAGGAAACTTTCCGCCTTTGGAGATGGCTAGAGAGCCAGGGTATCTTTATGGTTGGAAACCACCTCACAGTGCCCTTGAAAGCCAGAATGCACAAACTAAGCAGTCATCATCTGGCAGATCAGGAGTGACATCTATATCCTCCGGAGGTGGCACATGGAGTCTTGTAACACTGGGAGAATCCTGTCAAGAACACACAGTTGCAAAAGTTCTGAACATTGCAGAGGACACACTTGTTCCCCAAAACCATTTGTGATGCCACAATGGTTACTATTCTTGGTCTTGACATTCATCACGTACTCGCCTTTGGAGCCTATGCATAGCTGCTCTCTGCATCTCCTGACCTGGAAGACTATTTTGCTCATTGCAATAATGTCATAGCATTGCATGAGTGTAGTGCAAACACTGTCAGAGTAACCATTGTACACCACTTTTTTTCTGGGTAAATTGATGCTGAGGACTTGTGGCCTTTTTACCAAACGTCGTAACTCCATTCCATGTTGGGCAATCCGTCCCTTGCACTTTTTGGTTCCCCAATCCCTCGAAAAAAGAGGACAGGCTGTATTGTTGAGATCCAAATCAGCTTTTAGGTTATACATAGATTGTACTAAGGACCAGCTTCATTTTATGTTCTTTAAAGCAAAAAAGGTGAAAGCTGTGCAGAAGAGTACCTTGATGAGGTGGATAATACTCTCCATTAAGATCTGGCCTGTATTGGCCAGGAAGCAGTCCCTGGAATGTCTGAGGCCCCATTCCACCAGGGCCAAAGCTGATATTACTGTGTTGGCCTTGATAACTGCCAGACTGTAAGATATGTGTGGGTGTATACGTTCACAAAGCATTATTGCCTTGACAACCAGGTCCGGCAGGATGGTCACTTCACCCACTTAGTTGTTCAAGATTTTTGGTCAGAGCCCAATACACAGGTTTTACACTTTTGGAAGTATGGTTTTCGTATTGATGCTAAGGTGAGGATTCTGCTGCTAGAAGTACACATCAGAAGAACAAGTTACTCACCTTTGGTAATACTCTTTCTGGTGGATACTCTAAGACAAATTCCTCACTGCACTCCCACCTCCTATTCTTCAGAGAGGTGTCTGTTTAACATTTGCAAAGGTCCCAAGTTAGTAGTCATCACATAGTTACCAACATGTTCACTTTCCTTAGAATGAGGAAAGGTAAAAGACAAGGAAATAGCGTCAGCTAGCAGGGGTGGTTCTAATATGCATATGGAATCAGCACGGAGCCACACAATTTCACATTGTAGCACTTCTACAAATTTCTCCTCATCGAGACTGGTGCCTGGGGGTGTTGTTATGCTTCCTAACCTAGGCCTAAGTAGCAAAGGGACCTTTTACCTACATTTGCCCTACCTTGCTCTGCATAATGGTTCTGGCAATTAACCTTTACCCAGTTATCTGTTGAATAAATGTCAATTGGGTTCCTTTAAACTAGCCTAATTTATTATTTTTATGTATGAAAAATTCTTAGCATCATATTTTAACCCCCTGGCATGACGTACATAACAGGATTAACATACTCTGAACAAAAGTCCTCACTATCTTCATCGTCAGGCAACAGGGCTACTTTGCTTAGTTACAAATATTGATTCAGGTTAATTTCCATAACTACAATCATAAACATATCGATCTAGGTAGACCCCAAGGCTGCCCTTTTGATATAAAAGAAATGCACCTTAACTAGGTAGCGAGAGGAGACGCTTCTACGCTGACACTGACACGGAGGTCTCTGCATGCCAAAGTTAAACACACAGTGGTCTGACATCCCTTGCGTGGTGTCCAACTCATGACCAAGACGGGGGTCCTTCATTCTCTCCCATCAAGTAATAGGGTTGGCTCTTTTCCATGGGATTCTTGGCTTCACACCCACATACATGCTAGGTACACTTAGGTTGGGTCCACATTGTAGAAGTATGCGAAGATTGCTGTTTTTTTATATGCCTGCATATATTCATTGCTTTAGCACCGTGGTGGAAATGTTTATACAGTTCACTCTTTTGGTGCTTGTAACCTCTTACGTTTGTTTCTTTCTACTGATTATTGTAGCACATATGTTTTATACTAGAATGGCACTGGTTCAATAAATGTTTATTGAAAGCCTCCCCAAAGTTTATTCTGTGTATCTCTCTAAGTCTAAGTGAGCACGATTGACTGAGTGAAAAGTATTGTACTGCTTCCACCATCCCGAAGGGTCATGGGTTGTCATGTTCAGTGGTAGCCAGAAACTATCTGCTCCTTGTTAAAGTTAGGGGGCTTATGGTGGTACTGTGAGCCAGCTGGTCTATAGGCCGACAAATCCTGCGGGGAGCCCAAAACCAGTCTTAGGCACCAAGCCCTTAGCTTATGTTGTCCAACAAATGCGCAGATGCTATGTATTTTCATGAACTACACATCAAGCCAAATGAGTAGTTCAGTCATGCGTCCTCACTGACTTCTACTCTCATTTAACCAGAGACGTCTGTAGTGAGAAGGGAAATCTGCCGTAGCTTAGTATATAGATCCTATCTATTAGCTGTGCGTTATTCAATATTGAAGGATTAAAAGATTCCCTCATTGTGCAAAACTTTATCTCTTTTCCTTTCTCAATCAATCAATCAATTAATGAACTTGTAAAGGGCGCTACTTACCCTTGAGCGTCTCAAGGCACTAAGGGGGCGGGGTGTTTACTGCTACTGCTCAAACAGCCAGGTCTTGAGGAGCCTTCTGAAGATGAGCAGGTCTTGGGTCTGCCACAGATGGGTGAGGAGTTGTTCCAGGTCTTGGCGGGAAGGAAGGAAGGAGAATGATCTTTCGCCGGAGGTTGTTCGTTGGATTTGCGGGACAGCGGGAAGGGCGAGGCTGGCAGAGTGGCACTGGCGGGTGGGGGTGTGAAAGCTGAGTCTGTTGTTCAGGTAGGCTGGTTTGGTGTTGTGGAGTGCTTTGTGTGTTTGGGTGAGGAGCTTGAAGGTGATCCTCTTGTTGACCCGGAGCCAGTGCAGGTTTCTTAGGTGGGAGGTGATGTGGCTGCGGCGGGGGATGTTGAGGAATAGTCGGGCGGAGGCGTTTTTGAATGCATTGTAGTCGTCGCAGGTGTTTGGCCGGGATTCCTGCGTAGAGTGCATTGCCATAGTCCAGCCTGCTGCTGACGAGGGCTTGGGTCACTGTTCTTCTTGTTTCGGTCGGGATCCACTTTTAGATCCTGCGAAGCATGCGGAGGGTGTTGTAGCAGGAGGAGGAGATGGCGTTGACCTGCTTTGACATGGAGAGGGAGGAGTCGAAGATGAATCCTAGGTTGCGTGCGTGGTCCGTGGGTGTTGGAGCTGTTCCCAGGGCGGTCGGTAACCAGGAGTCGTCCCATGAAGATGGGGTTGGGCCTAGGATGAGAACCTCCATCTTGTCCGAGTTCAGTTTCAGGCGGCTGCTCCTCATCCACTCGGCGATGGCCTTCATTCCCTCATGGAGGTTGGTTTTGGTGGTGTGTGGGTCCTTGGTGAGGAAGAGGATGAGCTGGGTGTCGTCGGTGTAGGAGATGATGTTCAGGTCGTGCTGGTGGGCCATTTGTGTGAGGGGGCCATGTAGACGTTGAACAGGGTCGGGCTGAGGGATGAGCCCTGCGGTATGCCGCAGATGATGTAGGTGGCTTCGGATCGGAAGGTCAGGAGGCGGACTCTCTGGGTTCTGCCGGAGAGGAAGGACGTGGTCCAGTCCAGGGCTTTTTTCTGAATTGCGGCTTCTTGGAGGCGTATTCTCAGTGTGCGGTGGCAGACTGTGTCGAAAGCGGCTGACAGGTCCAGGAGGATGAGGGCTGAAATTTCGCCGTTGTCTAGCTGGTGCCTGATGTCGTCTGTGGCGGCGATGAGGGCAGTCTTGGTGCTGTGGTTGCGTCTGAATCTGAACTGGGATGGGTCTAGGATGTTGTTGTCCTCGAAGTGGCGGGTCAGCTGCATGTTGGCGATTTTCTCGATGACCTTCGCCGGGATGGGGAGCTGGGAGATGGGCCGGAAGTTCTTGGGGTCTTTGGGGTCCGCCTTGGGTGTCTTGAGGAGGGCGTTGATTTTGGCGTGCTTCCAGATGTAGTCCATGGAGGCTAGTGTGTGGGTGCTGGCGAGGTCGGCGATGGAGTCGCTGAAGAGGGTCCGGGGTCCAGGAGGTCTGTAGATGAGAGTTCCTCTGAGGGTGTTGGTGGGGGACAGTGTGGATTCGGAAATGAAGGTATTCAGCGGAGTTGAGAGGGTCGTCTGCGAAGGTGTGGACCTGGAGGGTGGACTTGTGGATGATGGCTATCCATCCTCCCATCCCGTTGGTGCGGTCTCTGCGGGAGATCTTGTAGCCCGTCCGGGATGGCTATGGCGATGTCAGGTGCTGAGGAGTTGTTCCACCTGGTCTCTGTCAGGAAGGCCATGTCAGGGGCAGTGGTGTCGAGCAGGTCCCAGAGCTTGATGGCGTGTTTGCGTGCGGAGCGGGTGTTGAGAAGTATGCAGCGGAGGTGGCTGGGTCCGGTCCATGGTGGTTTGGTGGATCTGTTGCATGTGAAGTTGCAGATGTGGCAGGAGAAAGGTCCGTGGGTGCGTTTGGGCGGCCTGGAAGCAGCGGTATTCTCGGCTGGTGTTGAGAGCATGGAGGGTGTTAGCGTCGTATCAGAGTCTGGCGTCGTGGCGTTTTGGGGTCCAGTGGTTCTGGCGCTGGGCGCGGTCCAAGCGCGGACGGGTGCAGACAGGCTTGCCTTTGGAGCGCCTGCGGCGCGCCAGCGCCATACCCGCTGCTTGCGGACGCTCATCGATCGCCATTTAAGGCGGGGAGGGAGGGAGGAGCAGCTGGGAGGCGGGAGCAGGGCGGCGAGGGGGGGTGGCCGCCAGGGGCAGCGGGGGGAGAACGGGACACAGAAGATAAAAAGAGGGTGGTGGGGGGCTCAACTTGGCTACAATAATACAATTAACTTACAAGGGGGCACAAAAAAAACAGTACAATTGGAGGGAGAAAGACACAAGAATGCAGTACAGTTGGAGGCAAAGCACAAGAATGGCTGTCACCAGATACTTGGCGGTGGTCCAAGGCACGCAACGATTGAACACACGTTCAGGTGGCAGCGGCAGAGTGAGCGCGCACAGGTGGAGCTGTTCGGCAGTGGGGGGGGGCGACCTGGCCTGCAAGCAGGGTCAGGGGTCACTTCCACTGTCGGCCAGCGGTCGCCATTTAAGGCGGGGAGGGAGGGAGGAGCAGCTGGGAGGCGGGAGCGGGACAACAAGGGGGCGTGGCCGTATGGGGCAGCGGTGGGAGATAACAAGCATTTACAATGCAATAGGTCTCGCAGCATTAAAGTTTGAGTTATTGGCATTGTGTATGACAATGCGTTGCATAACTTTTTTTAGCAAACTTTGAATTGGTGAGCAGTCAGAGTGTGTGCAAGAGTATGCTGTTCTTGAAAGCAGTGTGGTACAGAGTGCAGGAATTTGGATGACCTGAGCAATGTGGATGATGCACCTCAAGCACGGGGCTGACGCAGTTATTATTCACACAGCTCTGATGATGCACCTCACACACGGGCTCACAGTTGTTATTCACACAGCCCTGATGATGCACCTCACGCACGGGGCTGACGCAGTTTTTATTTACACAGCTCTGATGATGCACCTTAGGCACGGGTTCACAGCTGTTATTATTCACACAGCTCTGAAATGGAAAGTACCTGCACTTCTCAGAACTACTGCAATACATTTCATGGGAGAGTACTGGTACTTCTAAGGGGCAGACGGGTACTCTAAATAGTGAGTACCTGCACTTGTGTTTTTCAATTTGAAGCACTTCCAATAACTATTTCCCCCTGCAATAGATCTTAACGAAATTAACAAAACCTATCAATCGCCCATTCCAGCGCTAAGAATCACAGATTTCAACCCTGCATGGGCTTGTAAGGGGGGAAATATTGAGTGCAGGCTATGTTCCTTTGCTAAAGAATCCTAGTTACATCTCCTATGCTGTTGCCCCAAACTGACAAATCAGCGCCTGCGCCTCCTTTGCCCACTATTCATCGCAAACGGGGCAAGAATCTGCAGGGAGGCCTCGGCTCTGTGTTTCTCCGGTTCAACAGTAAGTATTTTATCAAGATAGGGGAAATTCACACACCTAATTATGACTGCCATGAAGGAGGCACCACAAGGCGAAGTCACTACTGTCTTATTCTGAAAACTCCATGCACATTAGCATGCCGCGCTTTATACTTATACCATGTTTGTTCGTACACACGTACCAGCCATTACGGAGTCATTGAAAACTAGGACATTTCACAAAAATAGAAGAATAACTATAATTTTACATCAAGCAAGCGCACAGAATGACAGCGCTCCTCAGCAGAGATTTACAAAACAGGCAGTAAGAACATACATCAGCTGCAATTTTTAAACCCAGGAGCTTGCCTGTGAATTAAATCGCTTTCTTGGAACAACTACTAACTATCCCCCCTTTGTAAAACGTAAAAAAACACCTCCCCCCTTTTTTAGTCGCCCCTCACCAAAAACCGGGAGAGAGCTAAATTTCCCAAAATCTGCCAGTTGGTGGGAAAAAAACGGGGACCGTCCTGGCAAATCCAGGACGCCTGGTCACCCTACACTCATGCAACTGCCCTTTGAACACAAAGCACTTCATGATCATGGCGACTACTTCCCCTGCGTTCCTCGCCCCTCGCCCTGTTGTTTGAGGGCCGGCCGTGCCCCATAAACTCCGCAAAGCACGATGTGCTCAGAGGCCTGCCCTGTCTTCACAAACAACCCTGCAGAAGGCAATAAAGGCAACTGTTTCCAGAATATTCCTGCGGCCCTCTCCTCTAGGCAATTTTTCAATTTACTGCTAAAAGAGAGAGCCCCTGGCATTAATGTACTGGCGATAAAAATACAGCAGGCGACAGAGAGCAAACTGGAACCGGCGACAAATAACTGCCCAGTGGGCACGGTTTCCAGAGCCCTGCCCCGTGTGACACACGATCCCTACCAGCGTGTTGACAGTGACACCGTTTCTGTACCAGGGAGAGGACACACTTTTCTACATCAACTACTAAGAGCTAAAACTACGCCGCAAAATTCCTTGGCGGTAGATTAGCATCTGCAGACTTTAGTGCACACTACAGGTATTTGACTCTTCAATGATTTAACAACTAAAATTACAATGCAGAGTCCCCCGACGCATCCCTCCGCGCGAGACGTGCGTCCAGCACGTGAGACGTGCGTCCAGCACGTCACACTGGAGGGAAGCGTAGTCGACGGCGGCTCGTGAACACCGCTGAATTCGAACCTAGAAACGCAGCGATAGCTCGCTTTCAAACGTCCATAGCTATCCGCATCATTATCGTGGCGGGAGGCAGATCAACATGCCACGTTTGAGGCAACGACACCAACAATATGAAACAGGAAAACATTAAAAAAGAATCCCTGAGGAGTACATCAAAATACGCACAGAAAAACAAAGGTACAGGATATCCCGCCGGAATAGTCATAAAAAGAAAAGCGCATATAATGAATTTACATGAGGCTCGTTTGCATAGTCGGTTGTTCTCAGTAAAACCCTGCTTACTAGAGAGGCAACAGATCAAGTTTGGAAAACTGATTCCTAGGAAAACAACTGACAAACTAAGGTTATCTAAGACAGAGTGATATTTTGTGGAGTGAGTTGCCTTTGCTCTTTTACTTTCGACATGAAAACAAATAAATAATACATATAAAACCCCGCGCGACCGGCTCCGATCGCTTTCGCTTTCCCCACCGGAAGTCAGGCAATGTCGCCTGTGACGGGGGCGGGGCCGCGTCAGGACCGGAAGAGGAGGCATGCGTTTCGCGGCCCGGGGCTCCTGTGAGCAGTGGGGAACCCCGGGCCCGCCAGCAGGAGGTTAGGCGACTGTTGCGGGGCTCCCTTGACCAAGAGGGAGCCCCGTGAAAGGAGCTGGCAAGAGCTGCAGCGGCGGAGTCCCCCGAGATTGCCCCGGTAAGTTAGAAGGGGGTGCGGTGTGCGGTGTGCGGTGTGTGTGTGGGAGGCTGTATGAGCGTGCGTGCGTGCGTGGGCGCTTTTGTGTGTGTGTGTGTGTGTGAGAGTGCGCGTGCTCGTTTGGAATCGCCTCCAAGGCGATGCGCGCGGCCAGCAGTGTCTCCTGGAAAGGAGACACGGCAACAATAGGCTGTCGGCGGACACGCGCTTCCGCGCGTGCAGCCGAGACCTAAAAAAAGGGGGTGGTGGGGGGCTCAACTGGGCTACAACAACACAATTAACTTACAAGGTGGCACAAAAAAACCCAGTACAATTGGAGGGAGAAAGACACAAGAATACAGTACAGTCTGAGGGAAAGCACAAGAATGGCTGTCACCAGAAACTTGGCCGTGTTCCAAGGCACGCAACGATCAAACAGGCGTTCAGGCGGCAGCAGCGGGGTGAGAGCGCACAGGTGGAGCTGTTCGGCAGTGGGGGGGGGCGACCTGGCCGGCAAGCAGGGTCAGGGGTTTCTTCTTCCTCCCACAATTTCTGTCACTGGAGATGACAGTGGGGATACACGGGAAGAACATCAGGAAGTTGCTCTTAACATTACAGAACATTTAAGACATGCAGTTACTATGCAAGTATTACAATTCGACCTTCCGGCAATGGGTGGTGGTGTTACCTTTGTGATTAAGGGACACAAGGCATTCAGAACAGAGGTATTCTATTCTTGGGTCAGATTCCCATCTGCAGATGCATGCACAAAGTTGTATCATACTTTATTGTAGATGACACACCTGAAGAACACTTTTCATACGTGGACATAGAAGTCCAGTTATCGTACCAATAGCATATTAATTGGTGTAAAGGCGCCCTCCAACTCACCACAACAAATGTGAGACTCGGTCCGTTCAGCAGAGAAGGAGCAACCTAGCTGCTTACACACCGCATCCAGACATTGATACATTGTCTGCACTAAAAGTACATACACTTTACAGAGACGTAGCAAAACTATAGAGAAACCTTACACAGTTCGTAATGGGAACACTGACAACTCAACCTGCGTGGATTGCTCAAGCTGGTCAACCTCAATAGACTACACCAAATATAAGCCCACAAATGCTGAACGCAGGAATGGGAAGAATGCCCACCATGCGGTAGCATATTCTGTTCTGGATAGCACAGAAAATAGCACAGCTTGAAGCAGTATTTCCCCATACGGGCTGGCCGGAAAACACAGAAAACTAATAATTTGCATGCCAATGGAGATGGCTCCCCCGATAGAGGATTGTACCACTTGGGGTAACAGTTTTCATCCGAGGATATTCTTGTTCGTACTGCAGAAATGCTTGTGTTTTCCATAAAGAATCAAATGTGTAGTCTAAATTTGTTGCAGTGAGAGAATTAGCCCATTGGAGCACCAGAACTCCTGGTACTCCCTTTACAGCAGTTTTCTAACCCTGGGCGGAGTACGCGGAGAAAACTCTGTTGCACTATGCGGAGCTCCGCAAGTGGCAGAGTACGGTAGAAAAATGCAGTGTGTGGAGATTGCACAGTGCCAGATGCTTGTCCCCACTGTGCAATCATTGCGAACAGCACCATGCACAGCGCTAGCTTACCTTTTCTGCCGCTCGAGTAGATTTTTACATAGGTGTGTTCAAGTCCTTGCTCTTGGTTAACGCAAGACACGAAGTCTGTTGCACTGTGTTGTTCAGGAAGATAATTTGCTGTGGTATGATGCATGCTCTAAATAGTGCCTCGGTTCCCTGAATGCCATTCTTTAGTCCCCCAGACTGATTTTATGTCTGTAGTGTCCTTTCTTTAGTCAAAACCCTGTTCAGAGAGTTGGGGAATAAAGGAAGCAAAGTATATCTGTTTCGTGTTGGCAAGCATATTTTTCTTTGCAGATGTAGGTGCAAGCTTATAGTAATATAAGCGCGGATGTGATGTGTAAACCCAGAAAAATAAGCAAAAGTCTGTGCAAACATTTGTGAACTACCTTTTGCTAGTGTTGGGCAATGTTCCCATTGGTGGTATGTGAAAACATTATGTGGGTTTGCGAAATAAAAGAAGCAGTCCATTAATATATCCAGTAAGGAACATGTTGCATTCAGGGGGCAGAGGCCTCTATTATCGTGGACCCTGGCCCAGTATGGGCAGGATGAGTAGATTAATAACCTTAATATTCCACTTCACAAACCTGGATCTGGTAGCTCTAACAAGTAGGGAAAGACAGTGTCCTGGCCCAGAGTAGAGATTTAGAAGTTGATAGATGGTTTCTTGCTCAGGTAGAATAGGTCATTGGATTCAGACACTAAAGCAACAGACTCTTTCAATGTATGCTTGCCTGGGAAGGGGGACCAGGATGTAATTCTGCCGCTATATGTATAGATGTTCCTAAGAGTAATTTATCTAGTTCCTACATACTTTGCCCACCTTCTTTCACTACATTGAATATCTTTCCTACGCAATTTGGAAACTTTGGTCTCCTCATCATCTTCAGAAAGTGTATTAAAATATATTAGGGCCCGAGTAAAGGACATCAGGTTCCAGGAGACCAACTTAAACTCCTTACGGCTTGGTGCCTTGGGAAAGAGATAAAAGCCTTCTAAACACTACCCCTACTAATCTGTCCCATTCATATGAAGGATCAAGGGTGAAATCCTCTCCCCCATATAAACTCAAAGGGGGAATTGTCACTTCATAGGCCTTTAGTAGTGGAATATGGAATTGCCCCCCAAATTGAGTATTAAATCTTGATAGACAACTGGCCTGCAATAGGGCCTTCTGCTTGATATCATCCTGATGCATATCCCAATTCAGGTTCCTCCTAAAGGTCAGACCCAAGTATTTATATTGGGCAACTTGCTCCACCTCCCTAAGTACCAACTGAATTTCTTTACCTTTTTTCCAAGACCTACATTGATGTAATGGCACCTGTATTGAAAGAAGTGTATGAGGAGTCATTAGAGGCGAGGATACTCCCCCCCCCGATGAGGGAAGCTATCGTAACGTCGTTGTTAAACCCTGGGAAACCTCCAGAATCTTGTGACTCACATAGGCCTTTGTCGTTGATGAACTGCGATACGAAAATCTTAGTGAAAGTATTAGCGAACCGGCTGTCTCTCCTGCTGGACAAACTTATACTTCCTGATCAGTCGGGGTTTGTGCCTGGCAGGGCCACCTCTCATAATCTTAGGACACTATTTTCATTGATCCAGAATGTGGCTCCTGATTTCCCACTCGCCGCAGTGTTTTTAGACGCCACCAAGGCGTTTGAATCGGTGGAGTGGGATTATTTATTCGGAGTGTTACAACGGATGGGGTCTCCTAGGATGTATTTATTCTGGATCCAATTGCTATACCATCACCCCACTGCTAGAGTTCTGATTAATGGTCACCTATCCCAACCACTCAAAATCTCAAGAGGTACCCGTCAGGGGTGCCCATTGTCCACGCTCCTTTTTGCTATTGCGGTAGAGCCGTTAGCCTCCAGGTTACAAGTTCATATGGATAAGGTGTTCCGCTGCTGCTTACGTCAAATATTAATTTCACTGTACGCGGATGATATCACGCTGTATATTAGACATCCCCAACAGAATGATAATCCAATTCTACGGGAATTTATAAACTTCAGCAGATTATCTGGGTAGGAATCAAATGGGGAAAATCTGAGATTTTCCCACACGGCAGCGTTAACTCAGTTTCCACTAGACTATCCGTTGGAATGGTGTGATACGGAGCTGCAGTATCTTGGCATTCAGGTGACAAGGGACAGGGAGGATATCATACGTGCGAATTATGGTACGGCCATAACGTGTCTCACTGCTAATATCACACGCTGGATATCACTACCTCTTTCGCTTGCGAGGCGGGCTTCCCTAATCAAAATGGTCATACATCCCCAGTTTCTTTACTTGTTCCTCAATATCCCCTATACTCCTGGACGTTTCTTTTTTAAAACACTGCGCTCTGAGTTGTCAAGATTATTATGGGGGGGAAACCGCCGAGGCCCAACTGGTCGACGCTAACGAGACCGTATGAACAAGGAGGTTTCGATATTCCTGATTTTTAGTTATATTTTTTAAGTGCACAGGCAAACTATTCCTACTACTGGATATGCCCCCCTCGCTATATGCCACCGGTGGCTACAGGTAAGCCCAATAATGACGTTAACAGGGCAGGAATAACTAGTCAGTCTCGTACACATTGGGAGGAGGACCTCGGACGGGAAATTACTGATCAGTGGCAATATTGTTGTTCTCAAACGACACGAATATGGTCGAGTTGTAGACTACGAATAATACATTATAAATATTTACATAGACTATACTACACGCCGGCGAAGAAATATCGGTTCAAACTGGCCGATACAGACTGCTGTGAAAGGTGCAGACAGCCAGAGTTCCTTCATTTGGCCTGAGGATGTCCAGGTGTACGTGAATATTGAGAGCAAGTGTTGTCGGCACTAGATAAAATGACTGACAGTGTCTTGGAGAGGGATCCGCTGATAATATTGTTGGGTTACACTGCACAGATACCTGCTGCGTACAGGACATTTCTTGCCATATCCCTACTGTTGGCTAAACGCAGAGTAGCCTGTCGCTGGGCTAGGGGGCGTGCCTCGAAATTTAGGAATGGCTGGCAGATTTAATATACTGCCAGGAGCAACACATCACATATGCTGAAATCCTACCTCAAGCCTCCAAGCCCAAAGATATATGGGGGCCTCTTGGGGGATAACTCCTTTCACATAGTGCTGAAGAACTAGGTGATGACTCGCTAGCAGACGCCTAAAATACCCACCACCTATTCCACATGGGCGACTCGATGTTGTTGTCAAATATGAGACGGCCCTTAGACATTCCAAATATGTTACAGTGCTATTATGGTGCTTACTCTTGTGCTCCTGTTGTTCACACCCATTGTATGCTTTTACTTGACAGACTGGATTGGGACATTTGCTGGGGGAGCTTATTATTTCTGTGTGTTTGCTCACTGGAATTGTATTTCTTTTGACGATGAGTTATTGTGATGTAAACTAAAAATTTGAAAATAAAGTTAAAAAAAAGAAATTCTTTTTAAACCCCCCCAAAAAAACAAAAAACCATTAGATTACACAAAGTTACAAAAATGATAACAATTAAACGTTACATCAAATAAGCAACACATTTAAGGAGAAAAGAAGGTGAGACAAATAGAGCAGAGACGGGGACAGGGAAAGTGTGAAGGGAGAGGATGAGTAAAAAGACAGCAGGATAGACACAGGGAAGTTTGCCCAGTGACCAACTGGATAGGTGACGACCGAGGAGGGAATTCACAGCCCGTCTCCCCTATAGCTAGCAACGTAGCTCCATCGGGCATCAGTCAAAATAGCTAGGTCTCCACAGACGAGGGAAAGTTCACCGAAGAATGTCCAAGGGGCAGATTTATGATAACTGGCGCATCCCCAGGGATGCGCCAGTTATTTTGCGCTGCTGCTCCGCCACCCATGGTGCGCCGCATTTACAATGCGACGCACCATGGGGCAAAAACGGCACAGATGCGTGACGCATCTGTGCCGTAAAGGTGGCGCATTGCTGGAGTTGCGTCGCAACGCGACGCAGCTCCAGCAAGGCTCGGGGGTGCCCCATCTTTACAATGCTGCGTCAAGACCTACGCCTGCTTCAAGCAGGCGCATGGTTTTGACGCAGCATTGGCCTGAAAGTGACTGAGTGAAATCTTATAGATTTCACTCAGCCACTTTTGCGAGGCGCACCTGTCCCGGAACGCCCACCCTGCGCCGGAACGCCCACAAGCGGCGCAGGGCTTTACAACGTGACGCATCTGCCTAGATGCGTCACGTTGTAAATGGGTCGTAGGGATGCGCCACGTTTACGCCGCAGTTGCGTGACGCAAACGTGGCGCATTCACAACATAAATCTGCCCCCAAGTGTTTAACAGGATGGAAACAGTGAACAAGATCGGGAGAGGGCAAATGTCCAAAACTGGAAAGAAGAGATGAATAGAGCGGATAGGCATAAGGGGGTAGAGTGAAGGGGAGGAGGGGGCTTAGAGGTCAGGTGAGACAAAAGAGAGTCTGTCCAAGGACCGGCTGGGTAGGTGACGGCCGAGGAGGGAGTCCACCGCTCATCTCCCCTATGGCTATCAAGGTAGCTCCACTGGGCATCAGTCAGAATAGCTAGGTCTCAACTGTCGGAGGAGAGTTCATGGAGTAACTGTCCTGGAGGGTGAGCTGAAACAGCGAAGGGTGAAAGCAGATCAGGATCCGACCTGTGACCAGGAATTTTAGCCCAGGCCAAATAGAGCATCGTGGAGGGTCTTATTGAGGTGGCCATCTTGAAGACGGGTAAGGGGAGGAGTCATTTATGTTCGAATTCGGTCGAACCCCTCTTATCACTATGACCCAGAAGGAAAGGGGGTGCAAGCTAAAACAGTAGATCAGCCTGAGGAGCAGTGCCAGGGAGCAACGGTGAGCTGGGCGCTTTTGCGGCATGGACTTAGTTAGGACAGGAGTGATAGCAGTCCCCATCATAGGGTCACGGCCGCATTGAGGGTCCGATCGGCGTGCAGCACGCGTTGACTCAAATAGTAAATACCTTAAATGGTATCTGGTGAGAGGCTGGGTGGGTGTGCCGCTACACTGGAAGCTCTGCTGAGAGGTACGATTGTGCTGCCATCGTCATATACACACTGCGTGCATTTCTGCCGGAAACTTCCAGACAGCACAATTACTGGGTGGGCAATGAAGGGTAACAGCGTCCAGAAGAGAGTGCATACAATTGCCCCTCCAGGGCAGCCTCTGTGTGTTCCCGCAGCCGCTTCACTTGTTATGGGGAACACTGCTTTAAGGCTCAAAGTCTTTCAAACTGCAGCGCTGTTTACGATGGCAGTTGGGCGCCATCTTAGGGTCAGGCACAACTGATAATGGTCGGCTCTGTTTGCAGGAACTGAATACCCAGGAGTAGTTGGGGCCTCTCCCACCCTGCTGATCTGATGAGGGAATGCCGGATCCGGCCTCTGGGAGCACAGAGTTTGCGGGCTATTGATGGGGTCTTGTGTTCACCGCTTCAGGCGGGACACGCAGAGTACATCGGTCCAGGTACAGCCGAGTGTTGAAGCCTTGATCGGCGATCCGGTGGGGTCCACTACTAATGGCTGCCTTTCAGTGTCCCCGGAGCTTCCCGCGGCGCCTCCCGATGGCAGGTAGGAGGGCCAAGGCGATCGTGGCTGCAGCGATGTGTTGGCTGGGCAGGGGCTTCCGTCTCTAAGCACGGCCGCAGGTCCGCATCATGTAGCTCTGCAGCGTTCTGTTGTCTGAGGCAGTAGTAGGAAGTGTGCTAACTCTGTTGTCCAAGGTCTTCGTGAGATCTCTTCAAGACATACCCATCTTCATCTGAGTTGTGCACTGTAGCAGTGAAAATCAATAGCGCTTCAACTTTTTCTAGGGCGGAGACTTGCGCAGCCAGCCGCAGCAGACCAACTCTTCGCCGCCGCTTCCACTGGAGGAGCTAATGGCGGGGGAGTCGCCTCACACGCGCCCCACCGCCGCTCTCGGGCCCAGCAGGGATGGCAGCTCGGCAGTGTGGGTGTCCCTCCTGCAGCTGCAGTCACATCCCAGACCGGCCGTTCCTCCGCTCAGAGCCGGGGCTCTCCACATGCTCCTCGCAGGCAGGTTCCTGGGGCCCCTCGCTTTTCGTTCCGCCTGCCACGAGGCTGTTTGATGCTAAAGCATCTACTTTCCTCCGCAGACCAATTGGAGTACAATCCAGTAGTACCAGATTATCTGCATATAGCCGACAGTCAATGTGATATTTCCCGACTTTGGGGGAAAAAGACTTGGATTGGGAAATAAAAGCAGGAAGGTCGGCTAAAAATAGACAAAAAGCAGGGGTGATAAAATGCAATCTTGCCGGAGGCCCTTCTCAATGGAGATTCTTTGGGATAACCAACGCGACTTGCCTAGCTCCACCTGGGCCCAATTATCAGAATGCAACGATTGAAGTACAGAAAGAAAGTTTAACGGGAGCTCCCAGGCAGCATGTTTCTCCCAAAGGGTATCTCCATCCACTAAATCAAAAGCTGTCCTGAAGTCTACAGAACAACAGCACAACCTTTGATTTACCTCCAGTGCCTTCCGTATAATGGCGAGGCGATGATCTGTAGTGGAATGACTTCCCGAAAGCCCCCCTGCTCTATTGGTATTCTCTTAGTTTCAGAAGCCCAGTATTCTAGTTTGGATAAAATAATCTTAGAGAAGCTTTAGTAAAATATCCAAAAGGCTAATAAGCCTATAATGTTTGAGGTCTGTACCACTCCCTTTTTAGGATGAGCATTCAAGACCTCTTGTATATATTTTAGTATATGTAACAATAAATAGAGGGAAATAAGAATAACGTCCGGCGCTGGTAATCTTATCTACTGGTCCCCGCCAGTATCTTATTTTTCAAAATATAAATTGCCATATACTGAAAAAAAAAAAAAAACGACATGACTTCTTGAATCTTTCTTTAAATGTCTTTATTCTTTCTTTAGATGATGTTCTCAATACAGCACGCAGCCTCCAAAGTTGTGAATAGCCGCAAATAGCCAACACATGTTTCGCGCCCAATTGTGCTTCGTCTGGGCTGTTTACAAACAAAAATTCTGTAACAATACATTTAAAAAAAATTATACAAAAACAAAGTGTACACAATTAACATGATGTATGTCCTTTAAGGATCTACCTCTCTAGTCGTCATGTACCTATTTAAAAACACACTCGAATATCAGTAAAATATAATCAATACTCTAATAGGTACAGAAAATACAAAACAGGACAATGAACAAATGAACAAAAAGAACTGGACTTCATAAGGTATGCCAGTGAATGGACCATTCAATGACCACTTTTTTATTTACAACGATAAACCTCTGACCAGTATAAGTGAATGAATGGACCCTATTACTATAAAACTTTTCTCCATGAACTCTTATTTAATAGAACTAATTATTAAGCAATTTATATTACCTCTTGTGTATATACTTATATGTGTATGTACTTTGTGGGCTCTAAAGATCATCCCTAGGACTTGCCTGCTTCTCCCTAGGGACTTTTTTTCTGTTCAACTGCCTCTGTTTAAATGTCTTGATAGAAAACGACCAGTAGAGGTCAGTAAAATACCAGAGTTGCTTCCTGCTTTTTAACTGCCTCTATTTAACTCTCTTGATAGAAAACGACCAGTAGAGGTCGGTAAAATATCAGAATTGCTTTCTGCTGAGGGACTTTCTTTTTTTAATTTTCTGGCAACTGCCTCTGTTTAACTTTCTTGATAGAAAACGACCAGCAGAGGTCAGTAAAATACCAGAATCACATTAGCTTTCTCAAGATTCCAGTCCATAGAAATTGTCTTCAACCAGCAACTGTAGACAATAATATCTTTTTCAAATCTCGTATTTTCAGTAATATGACCACCGTAGGCCTTGATTTTATACTAAGATTCCAGTCCATAGAAATTGTCTTCAACCAGCAACTGTAGACAATAATATCTTTTTCAAATCTCGTATTTTCAGTAATATGACCACCGTAGGCCTTGATTTTATACTAAAAACAGAGCTTTGGACTATACCATTTTCCACTGAAAGGCAATATTTCTCTCCATGTGTTCCCATACCTGGCATGTCACGCAGTTTGGTCCTTACTATCCCTCCATGTTAAAGAACAGTAGAAGTTTCAGCACCCAGGCTAATGTGCTGTATAGCTAAATAGATATAAGGCCCCCTAGCAAGAACAATTACATTGCAAATGCTTGTTTAAAAATAGGTTTCATTATAGACCCTGTCCAAGAAAAGGGGTAAAGGCCAGACATGGCAACCCAACTAAATAGAGAGGAATAAACCATAGCCCACTAAACACTATTCATCTTAAGTATTACTGATGGGATTTTATCGGAGCAGAGGCTCAGGAGAGCTTTACTCTCTCGATGACAGCTTTTACTTCCTTTATGGAAAACCATGTAACGGGGAGTTTTTGACCAAGAATTCTTAGGAATTTATCTGAGCCAGAAGAGCCCCCATAGACATCTATCAAGTAAGTAGCCCACTGCTCTTCCGGGATCACACAAACAGGGGTACCCTTATTTGGAGCACTAAAATTGTCGACTTTCGTCCAAAACATTTGCTCATCCTTGAAGAGGATAATATCCTGCATCTCCTCCCACTTCTATGGTAGAAGGTGGATTTCTTTTGCCTGCACAAGAGATTTATATTGAAGTTAAAGTTTAGCCAGCTCCTGGTAGGCTAGAGAGCCTGACTTACGCTTAGCGCTTTTGGCTCTCCGTCTCACCAATCGCTTCAGCTCTTGACAGTCAGAATCAAACCAGCTACCCCTCTTGGGACGAGGGTCTGCTCGCACACCTTCTCACTCATCTTTACTATGATACAACTCAAAACGTGGAACACAATTTTATTGTACCACCCAATAATATAGTCACCATAGATAGGGAGGGTATCAATCTTTTCTGCTAATTGAAAGGTGGCTAACTGTTGGAGTTGAATAGAGTTCAAGCGTGCTGAAAGCCTACGCAGATAGGACATTCCAAGAGGCAATACCCTCTCAGGGGGCAATGGCTCACACAAGTCATGGATGGGAAACAGCCTTTACAACGCAACCATTACATTGCACTACATTTTCAGCACAGTCATTACATTGCAACATCCATTACAACGCATGTCACTACAATGCATCGATTACATTGCATGTCACTACAACGCATGACACTACATCGCATGTCACTACAACGCAGGCATTACATCGCATGTCATTACAACGCATAGTACCCCTAAACTATCCAACACTCACCCTACTGTTGCACCCCCCGGAGTCTGGATAGTAATTTTTACACCTACACTATCCAACACTTACCCTACTGTAACACCCCATGGAGTTAGAATAGTAATTTTACCCCTACACTATCCAACACTTACCCTACTGTAACACCCAAGCAGAAGCTACGAGCTCTGTAATACACAGCATATCTAAAGTGCGCATAACAGCTGCTCTTCCGTTGTCTGTCTTTTCAAACATGCTACCACTTCTCCTAGCACTTCACCAAGACAGTGGCAGTTTTACCACTGTTCTGCATGATATTTTTAAGTATGTGGTTTGAAGAACGTGCTCTTTGTGAGCTGCGCACTTTGCAAGTGTGTGAACGCGCTAGTGGAAGGCATTTGTAACAAGAAAGTATTTTGGAATGTTATTGCTCAAGGCCAATTCAACCACTGAAAACTGCAGGCCACTTGAAACATTTATAACCTCCACGGATCTCTTAATCATTTTAGTAGAAACTAGTGTCAGTGAGTTCCCTCAAACATGTCCATGTACTACCCCCACGGATAGTTATATATTGACGCACACAACACTGTATGTACACCTCATCCCCAGTGAGCCATGTACTCACTGCACCCAAATAGTTTTATATTGGCACATACACCTTTCCCAGTGAGCGCTGTATGTACCGAGTCCAGATAGGTTAACATTAACTCGCACAGCTCTGTATGCACTGCACTTAGATAGTTTTACATTGTCATACACGCCTTTTCCTAGAGAGATCCGTATGTGCTGTGCTAGACAGTTTTACATTCACATGTTTTCTCTGGAGAACTCTGTATGATCTTTGACAAGAAATTGTTACATTGTCATACACATCTTTCCTAGTGAGTGCTCTATGTACTCTATGTACCGTGAATAGAATGTTTTTGTTAGAACTGGGGGTTTCTAGTTGGCAGAGGTAGGTACCACTGTCCAAATAGGGACCCTTGCTTCTAGTCAGGGTAAGGAGGAAACTCTCTTTAGATAACCTCTGCTCACCCCCTTGGTAGCTTGGCACAAGCAGTCAGGCTTATCCAAAGCAATGTGTAAAGTATTTGTACCAACACTCACAGTAACACAGTGAAAACACCACAAACTGACTCCACAACAGTTTAGAAACATAAAGGTATTTAATCTAAACTACACAAGACCAAAACAACACAAATCCAACATAAACAGTTCAAGAAAAAGAGTTCTTAATGTTCTTAAGGTTAGCGATAAAATTATCCACAGTTGTGTCACGTTTTAGCCACAGTACCTTTGTTAGCGATAAAAAGTACCAAGCACAGAAGCTGTAGCGGTGAAAAACAAGCGATGCGTTGCTCCTGAGACCCTGGGGAGGCGTTAGCAACACTGTCACTCCAGGAAGGACAGAACTCTCTCAGCAGAGCTCAGGGAAGCTGGGGGTGAAGTCCGTTTGTTCCTTGGACTTCAAAACAGGGAGCCAGCTCTTCTCAGGCCCTTGGAGATTCCTTCAAGCAAGGGGACACAGCACAAAGCAAAGTCATTCCACTCTCCTTGGCAGCAAAGCAACAGCAGGTCAGTCCAGCAGAGCAACAGCAGGACAGTCTTCCTTCTTCAGTTTCAGCTTTCTCCTTGGCAGAGGTTCATTCTTGATTCCGGGATGATCTAATTTTCTGTAGTCTGGGGTCCTGTACTTATACCCCTAAACGTCTTTGTTCCCTTTGTGCAGGAGGGCTCTGAGCCCGGTCTGAACCAGTTCTAGATGTTCCTTGAGCACTTTGTTTTCCTGGCCTCTCCTTTCCATTCAGAGAGAGGGGCAGGGTCGTCAGCCGCCCAGCAGGAGGTGGAGCCAGTATTGTGGAGGGAAAGCACAGCCCTGGAGCACTTTGTTGACATGATTCCTTCTCTCCTTTCACAGTGCAGGGCAGAGACATCAGACGCACCACAGGGGGTGAAGCCAGGACTGTGGGGGGCAGGCACAGTCCTATTCAGGTCCCAGGTGCTATCCCCTCCACCACTCAAGATGCAGATGCAGTCATTCAGCCTAGGGCTGACTCATCCAGCCTTCTGGGGGCGCCCCAGCCCCTGTCACTCTCAAACCATACAGTCAATTCACAAACAGGCCAAGGCACACAGTAAGGTCAAACAAGAGAAGAGCCACTTTCTAAAAGTGCTGTTCTCAAACACAGGATTTAAAAACCACCTTTCCTAAAAGATGTGTTATTAAATTCTCAGTTCAGGGATACTAGACTTTTATGTCCTATCTTGCTCCTATGTGAAGATATGCTGGTAGCCACTGTAGCCAGAATTCCCCATGATAGCCTATGGGGCAAGATAGCCTTACAATAGTGAAAAACGAAAATGGCTGTAATTCACTACCAGAGCATGTCACCTGCACTAGTACATGCTCTACCTTTCACATACACTGCACCCTGCCCAAGGGGGTACCTTGGGCCTTCCATAGGGGTGACCAATGTGTACAGAAAGGGAAGGGTTAGGCCTGGTCAGTGGGGACACTGACCAGGAGGACATGGCAGTTCACAGACTGCACACAGGCACTCCGGTGGCAGGCCTGAGACACCATTTTAGGGTTATTCATGTGGGTGGCACAATCAGTGCTGCAGGCCCACTAGTAGCATTTGTCATCACCAGCCCTGGCACACCCAGTGCACTTTACTAGGGGCTTCTTGGTAATAGAAATGTGCCAATCATGTATATCCAATCACAATAACAATTTACACAGAGAGCATATGCACTTTAGCACTGATCAGCAGTGGTAAAGTGTGCAGAGTCCTATTGCCAACAGCCACAGGTCAGGAAAAATAAGGGAGGAAGAAGCAAAAAGTTTGGGGATAACCCTGCAAATAGGACCAGTTCCAACAGTTTTACATTCACACACAAGCACTGTGTGTGCTGTGCCCAGGCAGTTTTACATTCACACAGAGCACTTTGTATGCTGGGCCCATATAGTTTTATAGTCACACCCACATACAGCACTGCATGTGCTGTGGCGATATATTTACATTAGGATACACATCTTTCCTATTGAGTGCCATGTGAACTGTGCCCAGATAGTATTTGCGTTTTTATCTTCCACTCTGTTTTGCCAACATATAATAGTTCACAAGGACATTTGATGCCGTATATCAAGTTTTTTATATTACAATCAGTCGTGTGTGCTGATTTAAATATTTTTCCCATCCTCTGTGTGTAATGTTTGCTCCTAGAATCACATTATTGCAGTGAATGCAGTTTTTACATTTTTTAAGTCCCTTGACAAGATAATTCCATGAGTGCTTAACATTTCTTTAAGGTTTTTTGATCTTGCATACGCATGTAATGGCTAATATTTGAAAATGTTTTTAAAGTGATGTTCATTCTGAAGCATATTCCACCTTGAGTTGATGATCGTCTTCAGGGCAGTAGAACTGGTAGAAAATCTAGATAAAACACTTGACATTCTTCTGTTTTCTTTAGTTGTTTTATCAACAGTCTGTCTCTATCCAGTGTTGAGACCTGTTGCACTGTTTCCTCCAAAATACTGTGGGGTACCCTCTTGCTTGATACTTTGATACTTTTGTATTTGTGCTGTGCTGCTCTTGTCTGTGACATCTTTATCTGAACAGATTATTTTAATCTTTACAATTAGAGAGTAAAGCAAGTTGTGTATCATATTATTAGGGTTGAAACTTGTGTAAAGTAAGGCGTTGTTTTTGTCTGTAGGTTTAGTGTGTACCTGAGTCTGTAAACCCGTTTCCGTTTTCATTATTAATACGTGTAAAAAGGAGATCTTATGGTCACCAATCGTGTGGGTGCACTGAATCTGTGAATCATAAGTGTTCAGCTGTTGAATCTTACGTTCAAGTTTTTCCTTGGAATCAGTCCACATGAGAAAAATATAATCTATTTACCTGCAGTATAATTTTACATTGTTTTGCCACTCTTCATCCTGAATACGTAATCGTCCTCAAATTTTGACATGAATGTATTAGCGTATGCCGGAGCTCCGGCAAAACTCACAGATGTACCAGTTAGTTATAAATAAAAATTGCCATTCCACCAGAAGTAACTGTCGTGCAAACAAAAATGCAATAACTCCAGCAGGAATACTTTGTCAGCCTTAATGTTTGGTTGTTGAAGTAATGCCCATTCAACAGCCTCCATTTCTTTAGAAGGGGGATTGAAAGTATGAGAGGCGCCCCCCGCGTCTAGGGGAGGGGTGCCTTTAGTGGGATTTAGTGGCAAGGGAACGGTTTGATTTCCCTGAAAGTGGGCAAGGGGAGGGTCCCTGAAATGTGAGCAAAGAGGGAGGTGCATTGGCGGTCCCTCCCCTTGGGTGATAAAATAGCTGGAGTTGAGGGAGTAGCCCTCTTTGTCCTCTCGCCTCTCAGAGTGGCCGGAAAGGCGCAGCGGGAGCAGTTGAACACCCACCCATCCCTAAGTGTTAAAATTGATTTGGCGGGGTCCCGGACTAGAGGAAAAGGCCGGGGGACTTCTATTGGCGGAAACTGCCCTACCCTGCAACAGGGAGGCAGGCAGTGGGGCTCTGGGCTGGCTGGAGAGGGGGCCGTCCTGCTGGTGGTCCTAGACTCTCCGGCCCTACCCTAGTAGCCGGTGCTTGGATGAAGCAACATGGTATCTATCTCATATGGATGAAGCGGTAAGGGGTTGGGTTGTGTCCTGCTGGTACAACACGCCTCGGGGACTTCTATTGGCGGAAACTACCCAACCCTGCAACAGGGAGGCAGGCAGTGGGGCTCTGGGCTGGCTGGAGAGGGGGCCGTCCTGCTGGTGGTCCTGGACTCTCCGGCCCTACCCTAGAAGCCGGTGCTTGGATGAAGCAACATGGTATCTATCTCATATGGATGAAGCGGTAAGGGGATGGGTTGTGCCCTGCTAGTACAACACGCCTCAAGTGGATCTAGAGCTGACGAATTGTAAATACAAGGTAACCTGTGGCGCACATGTATACTGCGCCTCCCTATGTTTATTAATGGGATTTTATGGTTAATAAAAGTGGTCAAAAGGTGAAGGTTTTAACAACAAATAAAGATGGTGTTATTTGACAAGTAATAAAAGCTCTGCAGTGAACACCAAGATCTTGTAAAAGTGTCTTTGTGGTGGGGGGGTGTGGTGGACGAATGTCACGTGGTATCCACACTATATTAAGCTGCTACATCTATGGTACACAATATCCAGCCTGTATTATTGATGTCAGTCACCGTCTTCAATTTTATTTGAAAATCTGTTGTGCCTTTTACGTATGAACTCCATCTTTGCACAAATAACTGTAAGAAGTAGTCAATAAAACCAGTGCACCTCCGTTGTCGGCTTTTTGAATCGTTATGTCAGAATTGTTAGCTAATGATCTTAATGTGCTTTTCTCCAATCTAGTCATGTTTTGTCTTCCATGTTTTTTTTAATTCAATTTCTGTATATCCTTTTTTATCAGAATTTCGAGGCTATCCAGCATTTTGTGTGAGACTGGGGCTTGAACATTACTCTTGGTTTTGAACTCAAGAAATTCAGGTTCTTGTGGGTCCTTGCTTGGTGGAATTACATTAGTAAAGAAATTTCTTATTCTCGGATTCCTTTAAAATGTGCACAGTGCTATCTCACATTCTAGCTCATTGGTAGTGTACATGGGTACAACAGCTATAATTTTATTGATGACCTTCTCCTGCTGAGGTGTGAGTGTCAAAGATGATATATTTACTACTAAACTCCGTTCTGGCTCCTTAGGTTCTTTTGAGCCTTTTCTTTTTCCTCCCCTTGTTTTGTGGCTACTATGTGTGCTTTTCCAATTTGTTGGCCAGGTGGTAGACCTACATCTGGAGGTTGTGACAAAAAGATGGTGACATTGTTGTTTGTGTTGATTTTCAACTTTAATGTCTTTATTTCGAAGATCAGAATCTGCTATCATTTGTTTTGCTGAAGCCTGATTAGTGTCCATGGGGCCGATTCACAGAACTAATCTGAGACAAAATCCTAAACGTACTACTTTTGGTATTCACAGAAGGCATTTAGTAGTAGTAATGTCAGTATTTTGTCTTAAGTTAGTATTTTGTCCTAAGTTAGTATTTTTTCCTAAGTTAGTATTTTGTCTTAAGTTAGTATTTTGTCCTAAATTAGTAATTTGTCTTAAGTTAGTATTTTGTCTTAAGTTAGTATTTTGCCCTAAGTTAGGGGCCTATTATGATTGCGGTTTTCCCGCATCCTCCGGGCCGGCGAAAAGCCACCGCCGGCCCGGAGGATGCCGGAAAACCGCCGCGGAGCCTCGAAAGACCCATCGCCATATTAGGATGGCTGGTGGGTCTGGCATTCCGTCCGCAGCTTTTCCGCCGCGGTCGCCTTCCGACCGCGGCGGTAAAGCTTTAACATGGCTGGCGGTGTCTATCAGACACCGCCAACCATATTAGGATGGTGTAAAAGGTATGCTTTTCTGCGGCGGCTTTTGCGCCGTGGAAAAGCATACAGACCTTCACTTCGGGGGCCCGTGGTGGGCCCCCTGGGTGAAGGGGGGTGGGGGGTACCTATGGTACCCCCCTGCATTTCGGTGCACAAAGCAGCAGGCACCGTGCGGTGCCTGCCGCTTTGTGCACACAAATGCGATGCCTGCATTTTTAACATTGCGGCGGGTGCAGCTTGAAGCTGCACCCGCCGCAATGTTAAAGATAGAGGATGTGACCGCCACCCTGGCGGTCACATCCTAATCTGCACGGAGGGAACGCCGCAGCCCATGCGGACGTTCCCTCCTCCTCTGGGGTCGCAGACGGACTCAAGTCCGATCCTAATCGACCCCTTAGTATTTTGTCTTAAGTTAGTATTTTGTTCTAAGTTAGTATTTTGTCATAAATTAGTATTTTGTCTTAAGTTAGTATTTTGTCTTAAAACCAAAACTTAAGACAAAATCCTAATTTAAGACAAATGACTAATTTAAGAGAAAATCCTAATTTGAGACAAAATCCTAACTCAAGACAAAATCCTAAATTAAGACAAAATGCTAACTTGATACAAAATCCTGATTTAAGACAAAATACTAATTTAAGACAAAATCCTAACTTAAAACAAAATACTAAAAGACAAAATACTAACTTAAGATAAAATCCTAACTCAAGACAAATACTAACTTAACTACGACTAAATTTAGGATTTTGTATCAGATTATATCAATATCAAAGTAAGCTTTATTCGGTTTTTAGTTTAAAACCATAAAAGCAACAAGAAAAATACATACGTACATAGATGACTCATTATATCATTTACAAGGTTAAAAGAAATCAACTAATAAAATAAACGAAAAACAATTTAACTAATCAGCTAATCAAAGTACGTGCATAGTCAAGACTAAATAAAAAGTGCGGAATTAATAGTACGAGGTACACGGAATCCCCTTTCACCAAGAAAAATGTTTCAATGTTTCAATGACATTAGACTGGGTAACAAATTGTACCGGGGGCCTGGATAAAAATCATGCAAATCCCAAATGCAAATGGGGCCATCTTCTTCTTTATGCTGGGTGGAACGTAAGTAGGGGACAATGTTCCTATCCTTAAACTTTATCAAAATCAAGTCCCCTGAGATGGCTTTGGGTAGCGTACCTAGCCACCCCACCCTCCTGACACTCAGGATTCCGCCATCTAGTGCAGGTGGCAACGGTCTTTTGTGTTTTAGCCAGAAAATGGCTTTATTAAGCAATTCCTGGTGTGTTTCAGGTTTTCCATGACTCAATGCAGGGACCCCAGAAAGAAAAGTCACGAATGGGGCGGCTTCGGGCGGTAAATTAATGCAATGTCTTCTTTCTAGTATGGTCCTGGGAGCTCTATGAGGTGCAAGTATGGGGTTAGGAGTAGCATTCCGGCCACTTGGAATGAGTTTAGTGAAGGTGGGTTCAAGAGTTTGAATTTTTCTGCATGCAGAGGTCTTAGGTTTTTCATAGTTGATAGCGGAAGTAGGGCGAGTAGGTGTACCAATTTTATCGGTTGATGAGTAGTTCTTTTTTATTATTATTGTTTCAATACGGGTTAACCTGTCCCCTAGATCGTTGATTTTTATGATCAGCGGTGATAATGCCGAGATTAATAATTGCTCGATCTGAGCCAGTAAGTTCTTAGGCGGTGTTAGTATAGTAGAGTTGGAGGGGCATAGTGAGGGGCTAATGCACATTTTGTCCGCATCAACATTAGATAGATTTCCACCGCTGGCATTATCTTTGTCCTCATCATACTTCCTTTTACTGGATGATCCTTGGGATAGAGTGTTGGCTTGAACATGGGTTCTTTTGGGGGATAACGGTACGTCCAGGAGGGTGCAGTTAAGTTGGTCAGCGTCTCTACCCATTTTCAGGGGGGTCAAAGCGTCCGGGACATACTTTGTGCCACACAGGGCGTTCAGCTCCTCCCAAATAGACATGACTAGTGGAAATCAGGACTACGTAGGAGACAATGGACAATTAAAATGCAGAAATTATAGGAAGGTTAAAAATTTCAGTACCTCCTCCTCCAATGGAACCAAGAGGGATGGCCCGTCCCGTCCTCCTCTGGCCTCTGAGGGCCACAGAGGGCCCGCCCTTTGCCCGGGCTTAGCCCGGCGTCCCGCTCGCGTCCCGTGAGGCGGTGCAGAGCGCTGTTTGTAGGCGCCTCCTGGCGCTTCTGGGTCGTAGGAAAAGCAGCGCCGCCACTAAGGCAGCCGGGAGTTGCAGTCCCGGGGCGGCGGCGCTGTCACAGCAGTGTCAAGACTCCTGGCGGTGGCGGCGTGTGCGGAAGAGGACTCCCTCGCCCCCAGCACAGGTAGGTGTGTGCCTCCCCCCCGCTCCGCCGTGCAGAGCGCTGTTTGTAGGCGCCTCCTGGCGCTTCTGGGTCGTAGGAAAAGCAGCGCCGCCGCTAAGGCAGCCGGAAGTTGCAGTCCCGGGGCGGTGGCGCTGTCACAGCAGTGTCAAGACTCCTGGCGGTGGCGGCGTGTGCGGAAGAGGACTCCCTCGCCCCCAGCACAGGTAGGTGTGTGCCTCACCATATTAGGATGGTGTAAAAGGTATGCTTTTCTGCGGCGGCTTTTGCGCCGTGGAAAAGCATACAGACCTTCACTTCGGGGGCCCGTGGTGGGCCCCCTGGGTGAAGGGGGGTGGGGGGTATCTATGGTACCCCCCTGCATTTCGGTGCACAAAGCAGCAGGCACCGTGCGGTGCCTGCCGCTTTGTGCACACAAATGCGATGCCTGCATTTTTAACATTGCGGCGGGTGCAGCTTGAAGCTGCACCCGCCGCAATGTTAAAGATAGAGGATGTGACCGCCACCCTGGCGGTCACATCCTAATCTGCACGGAGGGAACGCCGCAGCCCATGCGGACGTTCCCTCCTCCTCTGGGGTCGCAGACGGACTCAAGTCCGATCCTAATCGACCCCTTAGTATTTTGTCTTAAGTTAGTATTTTGTTCTAAGTTAGTATTTTGTCATAAATTAGTATTTTGTCTTAAGTTAGTATTTTGTCTTAAAACCAAAACTTAAGACAAAATCCTAATTTAAGACAAATGACTAATTTAAGAGAAAATCCTAATTTGAGACAAAATCCTAATTTAAGACAAAATCCTAAATTAAGACAAAATGCTAACTTGATACAAAATCCTGATTTAAGACAAAATACTAATTTAAGACAAAATCCTAACTTAAAACAAAATACTAAAAGACAAAATACTAACTTAAGATAAAATCCTAACTCAAGACAAATACTAACTTAACTACGACTAAATTTAGGATTTTGTATCAGATTAGTTCTGTGAATTGGCCCCTAAATCTCTGTCAGACACTACACTTTCATTAGAAGAGGTTGTCATTTCTTTGAAATTAGAACGTCTTTGGACATACACCTCTGCTCAGGTGTATACCTCATTTAACTCATAATCTATAGTGTCCCGTTCAAACTTCCACAGTTTCACTTCTTGCAGTTCATTACTATAGAGATCCAATTGCAGGTTTATCCCATGTAGTGTGATTTTCCAAGTATCAGGTTCCATATGTGTTTCCAAATCCTGTTTGATAGTACATATCTCCTTTAATTCATGTATGGCTTTGGATAATTCTTCAAATAATAGAAGGATTGTTCAAGATGGCGGGCCATTTATCCATAAATACACTGTTTTGGTGGAAGCAAAACAGCATGGGTTTGATCGAAAGTCTTTATCCTCTCGGAATTCATTTGGCTTTGTGATATCACACCAATGTGGATTCATGCAATCGCTGGTTTAGCTCACGTCTGGTTAGATATTCTAATTGTTAAGTTGTTGAGAGGGTAGGTGCCCTGTATGTTTAATGATCTGACTTCCTGAATCAAGGAATATATTTCTGTAGCTTGTTCGTCCGTAAAAGCGCTGGCGCTTGCCCTGTTCTCAGTTAAATTTGAAATGGTGTCAAATGACATGCTGGGTGCTATTACACAGAATGGACAATGGAAATATATTTATGGAAATGTGTAATGCACTCCCTTATAATCACTTATCTCAATAGTTCATCAATCTGTGTTAGTGTGCTATGCTGGAATGCATGCTGTCCAACATGCAACTCAAACCAATTATCCATCCACTCAAGTTACTAAATTTGAAACCAGTATGCACTATTCAACAGTCTTTACATTCTCTTCACATTGGTTTATATTTATACTATATTTTTCACATATGTTTTTTAGTATCTCAATACTGTATGTTTACATTCACATATAACAGTACTGTGATACATCTGTAAGCACATGCATATTATCCATCTTCATGCGTTGACATGATATACAATATTGTTTCTCGTGCCCAATGCATTTCGGGACATAAGTCATAATAAGTCATAATAATAAGTCATAAAAAGGTTACTATGCTCCTGGAATTTGAGCATACAGAATATTTTGTGCATCTAACTTGTAGGAGTACTAGAGTGGGGAGCCTTTTGGCACGGCTGAGCTGTTTTTTGTCGTGAAGCAATGACAGCTACCATTATCTGTCCGTCTATCCTCATGCTAGAACGAATGATTACAGCAATGGCAGCAGTCGCACTGTTGCCTTCGCAGCTTCATCAGGCAATGTATTCCCTTCAGCGTGCATGCCAACACATTGATGACTTAGTGTATGAATCACATGAGACCACAACAAGCCAATTTTCACCTCTGTCATTAGCTCCCAAAGCAACTTATGTTTTATTGTGCAACCTTTTGAATCCTTAAAACCATTCTTACCCCAGTAGTGAAGATCTTCATTGTAAGACTGGACACAGTAAAATGAATTGCACACAATTAGTGTGGGGAATTCTCGATCCATATTTTTGTGCCATTATCAGGGCTTTTAGTTCTGCCAGTTGAGCTGTGCAATCTCCTAGAGACTGTGTCTGTGTATTGCTAGGACAGATCTTGCCATCCCGCATACATCCTTTTATAATCGCACAAGCTGTGCTATATTAATGTTTACTTCCTATGGCAGGCTGAGCAAATCTGTCAGTGTAAAAATTGGATTCATACTGATCTACTTTTTCTGCGTAATCCAAAATGTATGTTCTGTCAAAGATTTTGAAGGTTGGAGCAGTGCACACCTTTCTAAAAAGTTGGCTGCTAGCTTTTTCCTTCACTGGATAACTCATAACCCAAAAATAGGACACTGAGGTGGGGAATTTTAGAATTTTTAAGTTGAATTTGTAGCCCTCAGAGGCGAGACCCAAAATACGTTGTTCACCCTGGTCAAGTGATCCAATAATTCTTCATCTGTCAGATAAATATCATCCACATAGGACAATACATCTTCATCAAAATTTTGAAGCAACTCTGTTACTCGTACTGGGAACAACCCTGGGCTATTCTTATACCCTTGGGGCAGTCTACAAAATTAACCCTGAGGGCCTAGGAGTGAGAATACTGCCAAATATCTGCTCTCTGGTGCAATATTTTGGTAGCAAAATCCATTTGAGATATCTAGCGTTGTTTTGTATTTATTCCACACAATGTTATTCATTAACGCAGCTCTGTGTGCATTCTGTACCGAAAATGTGTTTGTGCAAGTGTTCAAATGCCTGTAGGCTAAAACTAGATGGTATGAATTGTCGAGTTTCATTACGGTAAACAAAGGATTATTCATTGAAGAGGTGAAATTCTCTATTACACCCTGGTATTCAAGTTGATCTAAGATCACCCTGACTTGTTTCTACACATCTTGTTTTATTGGGTATTGTCTCTGTAGAGTTGGAGTAGTTTTTACTGGGATTACACAGTGAGGTGACTCAGCATTCTACCCTATATGATTGTGGTATAATGCAGGATCAAATGCTATCGCCCACTCCTGCATGTATGAATATTTTAAAGATTCTGGAAAGAGGTCAAAGAAAGCTGGCAAAATTACTGTTTCTCCTTTTGGGAAATTCATAACAAACTCAGGTGGCCAGTCTTCTTTTCAGCGAAAAGGATGTTGTATCCAAAAGTCAGTTTCTCCCAAAAGAGACCTTTACCTTTCCCGGGTACGTCCCCCTCTTTTTGGAGTGTTGTTTCATATAATTGAGGTTTTGCAAGGGGTTTATCTTCTTCTTTGATATTATAGTCTGAAGTACAATGTGTCTCTTGACTTTGTTCGCTCTTCTGATCTGAGTTCTGATCGTCCCTCCATTTCGGAGTTTTTTGATGAACCCTGAAAGGAATGAGAGGAACGTGTATCAGTATCCTAATATCTGTCAGGTTTTTTAATTTTATCACAATTTCTTAGATTATACCTCCTTTCAGAGGGCTCCTGTTGAGGAGACCCATCCCTAGATTGTGATCTATTTTTTCTATTTTTCTGTTGTTTATTATACTATTTCTTCTTTGAAGGATTAGGTGTTTGCTTGGAATTATCCTTTTCAGGACTACCCATTACTTGCAGTTTTGTAGCTCTATCTCCCAAATTAACTCTACCTAATTCGGCGTATGCATCTTTGATAATTTTTTGTAATTCTTGCTCCTGTTGTGCAGGAGTGCATTCCCTCAGGCGTTGTCTTATAGCCACCGCTGCTGCCTCCCCTTCTATGTTTGCTAACATAATTGTAGATACCTGGGAAAAATTGCCTAATAATTTCATCCCCAGGTTCAGAGCAGGGTCTGCTCCATACTGATTCTGTATTTGTCTTAATACTTCTGGTATCACTGTTATTGAGGGCATACCATGAGTACTGGTATAGATGGCAGCGAAAACTGTACCTCAAGAGGTACAATCCCCTATAGGGGGAGCTATCCCCATAGGCAATCAAATTGTCCGTATTCTGTATTTTTCTTTAGGGCCTGTGTGTGGAGACACTGCCCCTAATTGTGCTATTTTCTGTGCTTTCCAGAATGGCATTTGCTCACGTTTAGTGGGCATTCTTTCCAGTAACTGCGTTTAGTGTTTCTGGGCGATGTTAGTTGCAGTCCCTTTTAGTCGACCTGCTGGTGTCACCCTTCTAGGTTGAAGTGTGAAGGTTCTCATTATGAACTGGGTCATGTTTCTGTAAAGTTTTATTACTTCTTTGTGAAGTGCAGGTAAGTCTGTTATTGGCAATGTGTCAATTTCTGGATGTGGTGTGTAAGCAACTAGGACTGGCCAAGTGGCCCGTCTCCGCTGAGTGGACCGAGTCTCACTTTATCTGTGGTGTATGGGAGAGTGCCCATAAACCAGTTTATATGCTTGTGGTAACTGCTCAGAACTTTAATGTCCTCGTATGGACAGTATTCCTTTGGTGTTTTATCTGGAGTGTAAAAATGAAATATTTCTGTGTGTGCACCTACAGGTGGGAATTTGACCCAAGAATAGAATACTTCCTTCCTGAATGACTCGTGTGCCTCGATTATGAATGTTATAGTCCCACCTAATGCTGAGAGTGCATTTCTGACGTGTTCTGAAATGTTTATTGCACGTTCCTGCTCTTCATACCCCGCTGCATTCACATGTAATGCTGATGCAGCGTTGTCTTCAAGACATTTTCGAAAGAGTTTCAAGGAAAATGAGATAAGGGTTTATGCATAATGTAGCGAATTATAAACCATCACGCTAGAACAAACCTACAGCCAATTCATAAGATATGCCTACTCAACTGCGGCAGTTTTTTTCCTCCCACATCCAGACATCTCTGGGTAAATGTGAATAGGGGTCTCTGAGAAAAGCACAACTGAACTACTTAGATTTGACCATCAAATAAGAACCAAACCAATGTTGGCGGGGTTATGTTGTGTAGTACCTATAAATCTATATAGGATCTGCGCATTTAGACCACATCAACTATGGGATTGGTGTCCGAACTGATTCCAGACACCCCAACAGGATATGTTCGCGTGTATACCAGCTAGCTCACAGTGCTACGATGAACTCCTCTTACCAAGGAGAAAATAGTTTCTGGCAACTGTCAAACATGACAACCCGCTCAGTCATTCGTGCTCACAATGTCTCAGGGAGATACACAGAATAAAGGATGTGGACATTTTAAATAAGCATTGATTGAAACAGTGTCATTCTAGTGAAAAATATGTATGCTGCAACAACCAAAAGACAGAAACAGATATATATATATATAGTTATAAGCACCAACAGAGTAAATTGATGGTAGAATTCTACCATAGTGCTAACATAATGGATATATGCAGGTATATAGATACATGATAGTAATAATGAGTACTCCTACTAAGCTCAACCTAACTAGATGTACCTAAGTGTACTAACCCTAACTAGATGTACCTAAGTGTACCTAGTATGTACGTAGGTGTATAGCCCAAAATCCCCCTAGGATAGAGCCAACCCCATTACCTGAAGTGAGAAAATGAGGGAATCAGTGTTGGTCTCGAGTTGGACACCTCGTGAGGGATGTCAGACCACTACGTGCTGGAGTGTCTGCATTGCAGGGACCGCAGCATCTCATGTCAGCGTATCAGCATGGAAGTCTTTCTCCTCTGCCTGACCCAGCAAAGATGTGGTGCTTATGTACCCAAAAGGTACCCTCAGGGGATCTACCTTGCTATGGCATGGATCTATGACAGAATATCGACAGACAAAATATCGACCTACAGAAACATCGACGCTCTAATATCGAAGGGAAGTATATCGACATCCTATCTACAACATGGTAAGTACAAAAATATCTAAACAAAAATATTGATGTTAAAAATCTCGTAATTAAAAATATCGTTTTATATCTGTTAATATAGAATGTGTAAAATAAAGTAAATAATACTTATAAATAAAATAAACATTGTTAAAAATATTATGTAATGTTTAAAATTAATAAATAATAGATATATAATAATATAACATTGATTAAACACATATGTAAAATATATTTTATATATTTACTTAATAATACATTTTAATAATTACTTTAATTACTTATACATTATTTAAAAATACTATAAATTACAAATAGATCTCCACACATAAAATAATTACATAAAAAAGTAAATCAATATTTTTAATACATTAAAAAAATGAAATATACTTTCAATATTTTTAAAATAATAATATAATACATTATCTAAATTCATTCTAAATAATAAATAAAACTACTATTTAAAGTCCAAAAAAACTACAGTATTAAAAACATTGGATAGCGTAAAACTTAAAATTACTATTCCTACTCCAGAAAATGCAAAATTAGGGAAAACATTGTATAGCATAGAGATAAAAATTACTATTACCACTCCAGAGAGTGAAACAGTAAAGAAAAAATTGGATAGCGTAGGGGTAAAAATTACTATTCCAACTCCAGTGAGGGCAACAGTAGGGAAAGCGCTGGATAGCGTAGGGGTAAAAATTACTATTCCAACTCCAGAGAGTGAAACAGTAGGGAAAGCGTTGGATAGCGGGTGGGTAAAAATTACTATTCCCACTCCAGAGAGTGCAACAGTAGGGAAAGCGTTGGATAGCGTAGGGGTAAAAATTACTATTCCAACTCCAGAGAGTGCAACAGTAGGGAAAGCGTTGGATAGCGTAGGGGTAAAAATTACTATTCCCACTCCAGAGAGTGCAGCAGTAGGAAAAGCGTTGGATAGCGTTGGGGTAAAAATTACTATTCCAACTCCATAGAGTGAAACATTAGGGAAAGCGCTGGATAGCGTAGGGGTAAAAATTAGTATTCCAACTCTAGAGAGTACAACAGTAGGGAAACCGTTGGATAGCGGGTGGGTAAAAATGACTATTCCCACTCCAGAGAGTGCAACAGTAGGGAAAGCGTTGGATAGCGTTGGGGTAAAAATTACTATTCCCACTCCAGAGAGTGCAACAGTAGGGAAAGCGTTGGATAGCGTAGGGGTAAAAATTACTATTCCCATTCCAGAGAGTACAACAGTAAGTAAAGCATTGGATACCATAAAAATTAAATATAACATACTTAGAAATATTTTTTATATTTAAATGTATTAATATTTTAATTTTTAAATAACTAAACATCATTTCAAAATACCCACTAATATTTTTTTTTTAAATAGATTTTAATAAATAATTAACAATAAATTAACAATAAATATCAATTAATAAATAATAGTTACCAAATAATAAATATTAAGCAATAAAATATTGTAAAAAACAAAAAAATATTATTCATAATTGATTACCAATTAAAAAACATTAAACAATAACATTATTTGTATACCAAAAAAGACTTTTTATAACACATTAATTACCAATTATTTACAAATAATTTCCAATATTTTTTTTTTTTACCAATTAAATAAATTATTTACCAATTACAAAAATTAAATACAAATGAAATACATTAATTACCAATTACAAACATTAACTACCAATTACAAACATTAATTACCAATTAAATAAATTAATTACAAATATTAATTACCAATTAAACAATTAATTAACAATTACAATTATTAATTGCCAATTAATAATTAATTAAAAATACATAAATTATCAATACCAATAAATAAAAATAATTCATTACTGAATTACAATTAAAATACTTCCCACCCAATTCCCCTATAAACCCACTACCCGCTACAGAACTTAAACACAAAAATGAATTACAATTAATTTATAATTCCTAAAAATTAATAATTAATTTAATATATTTAAATTACTTCCCACCTATTCCCCTATAAACCCACAACCCGCTCGGTACTAAAACATAAAATTGACTTAAAAATAACATCATAAATATATGAAAATAGTTCACATATAACTTAAAACAAGTAAAATACTTAACAAAAAAATATAACACATACATATTAAATACATACTAAAATACATAACAATAGTACAAATATCGATATTAGTAACATCGAAGTTACTAACATCGATATATTTGATATCGATATTATTGACTTCGATATTACTTACATCATTATAGAAAAAATCGATATTACTTACCTTAGTGTTGATATTCTGTCCAACGATATTCTTGACATCGATATTCTTTACCTTCGATATTTCTAACTCGATATTTGTGTAGGTCGAAATTTACAACTCGATATTTTGACTGTGTACCCTATGGCATGTCGGCTGAGAATGACGATAGTGATGAACATTATACATATATATTATTATGCAGAAGGTGGTAATCCTGCTGTGATTCAGAGAATCCTCATGCATAATAAATTAGGCTAGTTTTCAGAGAAAACCACACAGCATTTATGCAGCACCTAACAAAGTAAAAGGTCAGCATCAAAAACCATTATGTAGTAGAATAGCAGGGTAAATGTAGGTAAAAGGGTAGATGACTACCCAGACCTATATTGGGGTACATTACGAATCATAACAAACCCTTTCCTCAGGGTATTTACAGGCTTACCTGTGTGTGGGTCCCTAGATTTTTTGTGGGACAAGATTCAGATCAAGACACCACTTCATCTTCGACCGTCTGGGTACTCAACACTACCCTGGCTTTGTTCTGGGCACCAAGGCAGCAACTGGGAAGACTCCTGTTGCTCCTTGTCTTGTTGCCCTGCTTGTCTGCTGCAACTTCCGTTCCTTTGCTCCATACAGCAACCTTCCAAGGCCTCTAGACATCCAAGACACCTGAAGAAATCTCCCTTGAAGTGAAGGATTGACTTCCCTGCATCTGCAGGCACCGCAACCAAGCTAACCGGTCTGATTCTCCTAGGCTCCTACAGATTCCAAAAGCCTCAGCAACACAGGTGTTAGTTCTATAGCTCACTTGAGGCCTGCACTGTCTTCATACCAAGTTTGAGGCCAGTATCCTGTGCACCCATCGACTTGTCGTTGCCAAGGCTTGTTGGCTCTCTTCCTTGACCTTAGTTCGCAGACCCACCACCTGGGATGGTATTGCTGGGGCATCTATTCTAAGGTAAGGAATCTACAACTAACTTTCTCTTTATAATGAACACGTTATGTACCTTCAGTAACGATGTATCTGTAAGAGACATATATTAGGTATACATTCCTTACTGCCCCACCCATCCTCCTTGCTTTGTGAACTGACTCCCTTACAGGGCCCTAGTTGTGGCACACCAGTGTCTTCCGTGGCTCTGCGCTTCTGGCGTGGAAAGTCTTGTCAGAACTGAGATCAGCACGCAGGGACGGTATCGAAGTAGGCACCGCAACGTTCCCCCGGTGACCACGACGACGAATGTGGAGTTGACCAAAGTCACTTTCCGACACGCAGGGGTACTGCTAGGAAAATATACCCAAAACACAACATGGACACATCACATTTTTCTAGTGAAAACAAATCCTTTTTTTGCAATGTGCCTATCTGTGGATTTTGAACCCTAGCTCAGCCGGCACCTAGGGAAACGTAGCAAACCTATACATATTTATAAAGTAGACACCCTGGGGAATCCAAAATGGGATGCCTTGTGTGGCTCTGTCTAGGTTATGTTACCCAAAACCCTTTGCAAGCCTCAAACTTTGTAAAAAAACTATTTTCCTTACATTTCTGTGATGGAAAGTTCTGGAATCTGCGTGGATACGCACAATTTGACCCACCCCACATTCATAAAAGTCTCCTGATATAAATGGTACCTCTCTTGGGTCGGTAGGCCTAGTGTCCATGACAGTACATGGCCTAAAATGCAACGTGGAAGCACCACATTTTTATAGTGAAAACTGACCCTTTTTATGCAAAGTGCCTAGTGCTGGATTTTGAACCCGAGCTCAAGCGGCACCTAGGGGAACCTAGCAAACCTTTTTTAAAATTAGACACCCAGGGGAATCCAGAATCGGGTGACTTGTATGGCTCTCACCAGGGTCTGCTACCCAGAATCCCTTGCAAACCTCTGACTTTGCAGGAAAAAAAACTAATTTTCCTCACATTTCTGTGATGGAAAGTTCTGGAAGCGACAGGCAAGGGACCAAAATGTATTGTGGAGACAACAAAATTACCTATCACAAAACGACCAGGTTTTGCAAAGGGGCGCACCTGGGTTTTTGGCCCCTGGCTCAGTGGCCATCTCGGGAAACCTTCCAAACCCACACATTTCTGAAAACTAGAGACCCAGGTAAGTGCAGGGATGTGTGGCTTGCATGGATCCCCAATTTTTTCTTAGTCAAAATCCTCTGCCAACCTCAAATTTAGCTGAAACAAAAATAACATTTTCCACCCATTTATGTGTGGGATCACCATGCTGACACAAATGTTCTACCACACAGTGTTCTCCCCAGTCTCCCAAGTAAAATGATACCTCACTTGTGTGGGTGGGCCAAGGGGCTGCGACTAGGAAGGGCCAAAAACATAGGGGTTAAGGGTATAGCACACCAAACTCTAAGCGCTATATATTTTTTTAAATAGGTTTTAAGCTATTTTGCGTTGGACACCCATCAGTCTCCAACATTATGTATGTTGTGCATAGTTCTGCAACATGCGTTGGACTGTTCTTCCATTGTCACGTGTTAGATTGATATTTTGCAGAGCTGTGTGCTCTCCATTATATGTAAATACTGACCACTTTCTATAATGCCCGTTTGAGCACCATGAGGGCTGCACACTTACAATACATGTCTGCAACACACGACCTTGCTTTTATTTTCCCCAAGCCATCTTTTCCAGGCTTAAGCTGCAGATCGGCACTTGCAGTCACCACTGTTCTGTAGGTTGACAGCCTGGATCAAATGTGTATTCGGAGCTTAACAAATCAACAGATTTCCTGTAGAGACTAAAATCTGTTTTTTGTTGCAGTTTGTAATGTAGTGCAGTGATAGATGCATGAGGGTGCTTTCAACATGACAGATTCTGGCCCAACTCTATTGTCCTTTGAAATAAAAGACAAAAATATGATAGATTCATCTGCCCAATCTTAGACATCCTTTCATCCTCGAGCCTGACTTGTGACTCATTGGGACCAGTAGTATACTAATCGTTCAAACAGTGCTCCAGAGTTTCATTGAATCTGAATGAATCCTACCAACCTTGCAGGGCAAACCCATCAAGCGACTAACCTTATCCAGTCCAGCTTGTATTTTATAGATTATTCTGGAAAGTGTCAGGGGACTTTTCAGCCAGCAGCATCCTACCATATTAGACTAGCAGTTTTGATGTTTTCCTTTAAATGTGTTGTGAGAATAGGTATTATAACTTGGTGTGGTTGTACAACCTCACTGTGTAATAATGGCAGAGTTCTTTATCAGGCCTAGTCAGGATCATTTGTAAAACCTTAGTTCAGTCCTGGGTAGGTGTGGCTCACAGCATCAGGCTTTATCAAAAGAACAAGTGTAAAGTGCTAAGAAGTGCCAAAACAGTTGAATTGGAAGAAAACGCAGCACAATAAAAATCCGACACTAATATATGAAAGTAGGTGGTATTTGTATCTTTAAATAGACTCCTCAATGACAAAAATCCACCTGACAGTTTTGGACCTATGCATTTTTAAAGGAAAAATAAACCATAGTACAATAAATGATTTTAATCTACCGCAACTAGTGGTTTAGGGTTAGCCTACTCTAGCTAATTGCGATAGGGAGCTAGTGAAAGGGACCTGTCAGGAACATCTGAGCAGTTACCTCGCAAGTGAAGTAGTCTCCAGCACAGTTCCAGGCTCTGTGGGCGAACCGCCTTAGGAATCAAGTGAGGATGCTGAGCCAATACTGGAGTCTTTCTGTGGCCACCCCGAAGTCCTCGAGCAAAGGAGGCAACTTTCGCCTTAGTGGTCGATGTCCTATGAAGTCCTGATGAGGTCCAGAACATAGCCAATTGCCACTAGTCTACTAGTCTCCGGTTACAGCAAAACCAACAGTTTATTTTAACTTCTAGTAACATTCATGTTGTGCAACCACCCTGCACCCTGACAACACTCCCATGCTCAGCAGATTCAGGAGCAACTTTTGAGGGTCGGAACTCAATCTCCCAGGCTGCATCGAAAGAGTAAATAACACAACAGGTTTCTTGGAGCTAGGCTCACAAGGGTGCAGGCTTTTCAGCTTTTGTGGTGTTGTGGCTGTAACAGGGAGTTGGCCAACTGACTCTTGAAGTCACCTTCTCTATCTTGGGTTCGGGGACAACTTTTTCATGACCAGGGGGCCACAGGCACAGTCCTTTCTTGCTAGCCCAGCGTTCAAAAGGGACAGCCCAGTTTTTGGTGCGTCTCTTTTAAACTAACTGACAGGCCCCAGCTACCCTTGGTACCATATTTTCAGGACAGATATTGTGAGAGACTAGCCTGGTAAATGATGTCCACTAATTAAAGTGTATACAAAGAAGGGGTTTGGCCCAAAGAGGTCAAGGAGGGAAGGTAGGGCCTATTAACAAGAACAAAAATGAATATACCCTCACCTCCAATTTTTTAAGAAGTTATTACTAATGTCAGAAAAACGAAAATAAATGCGTTTGTCCTAGCCGTCAATTTTGGCTGATTAGTTTACTTATTCTTCATGTTACAATAAATTCCAAAAAGAACACATAATCTACTAAACAAAAAATCCATTCTTATGCTATCACAAATACAATACAAATCCAATTTACATTTGATCAAATAAATTGCACAATACTAACAACAAAGCAAATGTAATGACAATAAATCACAGAAACGACAAACAGTTGAAATATATACACCAAAAGTTTTACACAGTTAACGATACATTGTATTCCAAACGTGTACTGGTAAATTTTTACAAAGACTCCTATGGTCCAGAGATCAGACTATGCTTAATATAGTGGCCGACGCTTTTCAAGTCCTGGTTTTTTATATTGCCAGACTCTCATCAGGGCTGGATGAGTCTTTTGATAAAAGTCAACTGTTTCTGGCCTTCACCAGCGAAATTTTTAGGACCTTCTGGTTTCATGCAGTGCTCGCCTAAAGGGTGCTCCTCTGGGGCGTTGTAGTTTCAAGCCTTCAGAATCATTTATTGAGGTAATGGCGCATGGGTTCAAACAATGTTATGGTCGATTACAATGCAAGCAGGACGCCACGGCTTGACAGTGGTCAGTTCAAAGCCGAATTCACAATCTTTTGACAAAGCGTTTAAGTCCTTTCCAGTAAATAACTCAAACTCGCTCCACTGAGTTTGAGTTATTTACTGCTCGCTCCTACTGAGTTTGAGTTATTTACTGGAAAGGACTTAAACGCTTTGTCAAAAGATTGTGAATTCGGCTTTGAACTGACCACTGTCAAGCCGTGGCGTCCTGCTTGCATTGTAATCGACCATAACATTGTTTGAACCCATGCGCCATTACCTCAATAAATGATTCTGAAGGCTTGAAACTACAACTCCCCAGAGGAGCACCCTTTAGGCGAGCACTGCATGAAACCAGAAGGTCCTAAAAATTTCGCTGGTGAAGGCCAGAAACAGTTGGCTTTTATCAAAAGACTCATCCAGCCCTGATGAGAGTCCGGCAATATAAAAAAACAGGACTTGAAACGCGTCGGCCACTATATTAAGTATAGTCTGATCTCTGGACCATAGGAGTCTTTGTAAAAATTTACCAGTACACGTTTGGAATACAATGTATCGTTAACTGTGTAAAACTTTTGGTGTATATATTTCAACTGTTTGTCGTTTCTGTGATTTATTGTCATTACATTTGCTTTGTTGTTAGTATTGTGCAATTTATTTGATCAAATGTGAATTGGATTTGTATTGTATTTGTGATAGCATAAGAATGGATTTTTTGTTTAGTAGATTATGTGTTCTTTTTTGGAATTTATTGTAACATGAAGAATAAGTAAACTAATCAGCCAAAATTGACGGCTAGGACAAACGCATTTATTTTCGTTTTTCTGACATTAGTAATAATTTCTTAAAAAATTGGAGGTGAGGGTATATTCATTTTTGTTCTCACTAATTAAAGTGGGCACCCTGCACCAGTCCAGACATTGTTTATGGTGATTTAAGAGATCTTAGACAACCTTAGAAAGCTCTCTAAGTGGTAGCTGTGGAGAGCAGCCTTCAGGCTTAGTCCAAAAGAAGTGTTAAGCAGCTTGTTTTACCAGAATGCAATATTATATATATAGATTGAGTGAAAAACAGCCACACAAGGTATTTATAAAAATATATATTTATTATATAATAATTTCTAACACGTTTAGATATCTCCTACCTGGAGATAAACACAATGCACACAATACTTTGCATAGAAATTCAGTAAATAGCATAGAACATACAGTGGGCCCGGGGGGGGGGGGCAGAGGGGGGCAACCATATACTAAGAAAGTGGTATAAGAACCACAAGTCGGGTCAAGACAGTGTCAAGAGGACGAAGAAGTGCTAGGGACCCAAGGAACCACCCAAGGTGAGAGACTAGGAACCCCACGGAGAGTGTGTGCAGTGTGAGAACAAACCTGCGTTCTCCATACAAATCAACGTGTACGTTGCGGTTGGAATTTTAAAGATCAAGGACCCTTCCCAGTGGACCCTGAAGAAACCCTGTGGAAGACAGAAGGTTGGAGAGTCACCCCATCCATTGATACCCTAGTACCCACGCTACCTACACCAGGGAAGCCGGGTCTATAGGTGTGAAGTGGTGTCAGAAATAGCTTTCCAACCCAATGGCATACTTCAGGAAAGTGCCGCTGCTGAAGAAGAAGAAAGTGTCCAGTGGAATCTGAAGGTGGATTCTAGTTAAGAGGTACCTGCAAGCAGAGGGGACAGAGTCTATGTTACTCAGGAGTGAGCAGGAGATCTAGAAGATGAATGTCCACCAATGTTGAGAGTTGTAGGAGAGTTGATGAAGACCTTAACTCTGCAGCTGTGAGAACCAGGACACGCTGAGGAAGGCCAGGACCTGTGCATGAAATGTCCCCGTCAGATGTTGAGTGCTGAGGGGTCGGTGTCTGGTGGGAGCACCAATAAGCCTTGGCAAATGCAACCAATGCAGATGTCAAAGTAGCCCAGGGACTATCTGAGGGTTCAATTACTCCCAATTCCAGCACCTTTTGGACCTCTATCCTGATGTAATCTTTGACATGGTCAGGCTGCCTGTAGGTTTTATTCTTAGCAGGTAGGCTCTCACCTCTGTCCACTTCATGGACACACCAGGTGGTTTGACTGAGTGTCAGGGAAAACTGTGCCCAGATGTTGTTGGAGGGCTCATGGGACCAACAATGTCAATCCCAACCCTCTCAAAGAGAACCCAAACCACTAGAAGTGGAATTAAGGTAGCCTTTGTAATGCCACCTGACTTACCACTAGCTGGCAAGTGGTGAGGAGCGACATAACTCCTTAGTGTCCTCAGACATATGGGGCCAGTGAAAGTGAGGGGCAAGCCTGTCCCAAATCTTGCTTTTCCCTAAGTGTTCTGTGAGAGGAATATCACGCGCAAGGGTGAGCAGGAAACCTGTAAACTTCTGGGGTATTGCTAACCTCCTGGTGGCACCAGGCTTGGGGTCTCAACCATCTGAGTAAAGAAGTCCTTCATCCCAGTAGATCCTATGGGACCCACTGACATTCCCTGTAGCCTCAGCAGCAGCTTGCTGCCTCAGGGTTCAAGAGAGGGGCAGTTATGCTGCTCCAAACTCAAGTCTGATCTGGAAGGGCCCCTCGCCCCAAGAAGTGATGAGGCCCAAGTTCCTCTGAGGCAGAACCTTCACCGAGGCTAGGATCATCTCCCACAAGAGACTGATCTTCACTCTGAGTCTGTGAGGAGGGCAAAGCCTTAGCCTTCATGCTCCTTCTCTTGGAAGGCACCTGGTCCATTGTTTCAGGATCCAGGGACTGTTCAGTGGTAAGCTGTTTATCGTGAGTCCTTGTCACAGCAAACACCCTTGCAGAGATGCCCAACATTTCTGCATGAGTCCTGAACTCTACCTCAGCCCAAGCTGAAGTTTCCAAATCATTGCCCAACAGCTGTGGTCAGAGCAGGTAACATCGGTGGAGGGTGGGCCGTGTTAGGGGGGATTTCGAGGGACAATGCTGAGGGAAAATGAAATAAATAAATAATTTTTCCTTGCCATCGTCGCTCGAAATCCCCTCTTACACAGCCCCACCACTGTTACCTGCACGGACCGCGGACATTGGCCAACAAACAATTTACAGGTAGGTCTGAAGATACTACAACCTTCTACGGTCCAGTTACCCCACCCAAGCTGAGATTTACAACTGGCAAGTAATGATCTGTCCTGACATTGCTAGCATTGGTCACTTGGTACACTTGTCCAAGTATGATCTGGTCAGGGGACACAAGGTTCTCTGTCACCATAGTGACAGTAGCTCCTATGTCCTTGTAGGCCATTGCCTCTTTTCCATTAATTAAAGGCTGTTGCCTGTACTTGCCCAAGTTAGTGGGACTTACCAGTAAGGTGGCAAGATCTATGTCAGCATCAACACCAAAACAGACTGAGCTTGCGTCCTGACTAAGTCAAAGCCCACCTCAAAACCCGAGGTTAACCCTACTAATCCCTTGGGGGCTCTACTATCACTTCTACTGGAGCTAGGGGGTGCAGTTGCCTTAGGGGCAGTGGTAGTGGAAGTTTCCTTGGCTTTAGGATAATCAGCATCCTTTGTCCAATGGGACCTTACAGACATAGCACCAAAGTTTCTTCTTGCCTTTCTTGGATGTTTGTGACCCCCCGAAATGCAGGTTTTTGGGCCCTTGGGAAGACTCTTTCTTATCTTTGCCCTTGTCCCCACCCTTACCTTGAGTTTTAGAAGAATCCTGCTTCTTTTGGTCACCACCATTTTCTGCTTCACCCTCGTGTGAACCCATTTGCCTTCCTTCTCTCCGAATTCTTGGGAAGAGGTCAGATCAGAGTCCACCAGGTACTGGTGCAAAAGCTGGTACTGACAATTATTAAGGACCTGCTCCCTCATATTCAAATTGTACAATCCTAGGTCGTCATGCCTTTGCTTCCATGAAGCCAGCCTTCCAGAGCCTTAATGACACTATTCACAAAACTCTACCCAGTCCTGGGTCTGTGCTTTCTGGGTTCTCTGAACGTAATCCTGTATTGGTCTGTGGTTAAGCCAAACCCATAAATGAGAGCACTCTTCAACACTGAGTAATTATGAGCATCCTCTTCTCTAACAGTGAGTAGCTTATCTCTACCTTTGTCAGCAAAGGAGAGACACAAGATAGCTGCCCACTGATCTTGAGGGACCCTCAGAACTTTATAGGCCCTTACTAAAGCAAGTATCCATTTGTGGATGTCATCCCCAACATGGTAGGGAGGGACTATCTTGTTTAGGCTCCTATGGCCAAAAGAAGCTTCTCTAACTCTAAGGACACCGTTGCTGCCATCATGGGGCTCTAGTCCCAATTTTGTCCTTGCTCTCTGTACTTCTAGGGACTCTTTGTCAAGGGCCAACTGTTCTTGCCTGAGCCCAAGTCTTGCTTTCTCAAGTTCAAGCATTTGGCATTCCCTATCCAAAGAGATTTTCCTTTTACTAGAAATGGTGGTCCCTACTGACTGTCCTGAAGCATTGGATTCTGCAGAGGAGGATCTAAACCTCCTTGGTCTACTCTGCACTCTCTCAGGAGTGCAAAGCGGACATCCTCTGGGCCACCTGTAGTATCCTCTGGGAGATCTGAGTTGTCCAGATGAGAGTCATCAGGCTCCACCTGGTCAGGGTTAGATTCTAAGTCATAGAAGGGTCCTCCTCCTGGCCTGTCTTCAGTCCGTTGCCCACCCACTCTTTCCTGTTCATCTGACCCACTGGCTTTAGCTCATCTAACAGTAACATCTCTAGGAGGCATTGAGTGTTGGCAATTTTCCCAGCCTTCAGCTTTATAGAGGCCCTTAGTGTCAACCCCACAGTCAACACTAAAGGGACTCCCCTTTGTGTTGACTGTAGTGTTGACACTGTAGTCAGCACTGGGAGGATCGCAAATTGTGCACTGCATGTACCATGATGCAAAGGAGCAAACTTTTCTGGGTTATGATGTAGTGTCTGGACATACCCTTTTCCCTGCCCAGGTTACTTTTCATGACCTCCTTTACTATTTATCACACATTCCTAATGTTCCTTTTTGTAAAAATTACATTCCAGCCCATTGATTACACTTTATCCAGCCCGAGCCAGAAATTCCGGCTCGAGCTGGAAAATACGGCCCTAGCCGGAGAGTACGGTCCGGGTGCGGCGAGTATGGTCCGGGTGCAGAGAGTCCGGGTACAGAGATTCCGGCCCGACTGCAGACGTATAGTTAGGAGTCGTAAGTGATTTCTGTGAATACCAAAAAACAGAAGTACCTTCTGTGAATACCAGAAGTAGTAAGTTTAGGATTTTGGCCCAGATTGGTTCTGTGAATCGGCCCCACAGTAAATAGCACAGAATACACAGTGGGCCCGGGGGAGGGGGGACCAAACCATATACTAAGAAAGTGGTATAAGAACCACGACTCGAGTCACGACAGTGTCGAGAGGACATAGAAGTGCTGGAGACCCAAAGAACCACGTAAGGTGAGTGACTAGGAACCCCATGGAGAGTGTGTGCGTTGTGAGAACACGACTGCGTGCTTCGTACAAATCAACATGTAAGTCACGGTTAGAATTTTTAAGATTAAGGACCCTGTGGAAGACAGATGGTCAGAGAGCCACCCCACCCGTGGATACCCTAGTACCCACGTTACCTATACCAGGGAAGCCGGGTACTTAGGCGTGAAGTGGTGTCGGAAACCTCTGTTGAACCCAATGGAGGACTTCCGGAAAGTGCTGCTGCTGAAGAAGGAGAAAGTGTCCAGTGAAATCTGAAAGGTGGATTCTAGTTAAGCGGTACCTGCAAGCAGAGGGGACAGAGTCTATGTTACTCAGGAGTGACCAGGAGATCTGAAAGACGAATACCCTCCAATGTCAGGAGTGGCAGGAGAGTTGACGAGGTCCTTGAGACTGCAGCTGTGAGGACCAGGTGATGTTGAGGAAGAGCATGAGCTGTGCATGAGCTGTACCACGTCGGATGTCGAGTGCTGAGGGGTTGGTGTTCGGCAGGATCACCAACAAGCCTTGGGAAATGCAAAAAATGCAGAAGTCAATGAAGGTGCAATGTTGGGACCTGCAAGGTCCAGGGGAATCAGGGCAGGCCCCAAGCAATCAAGGGAGCCCAAAAGAAGCAAAGATGACTCTCAACAGGAATCACAGGCTGGAGGCACTCAAGTCGCAAGAGGACCTGAAGCAGCTCACCAAAAGCTGCAGACCACGGTGCAAGCAATACTGTGTGGACAAAGATGCTGCTCACTGGAGATCCTGGAGGTTGGGCTACTTGAAGCCCGAAGATATTGGTGGAAGGAAGCCAACAAGCCTTTGCAACAGCAAGTTGACGCAGTGCACATGGGTTCAGTTCCTGCGGCTCCCACGAGAAATACTGGCCTCAAACTTGCTGGCAGGGCAGGGCAGGCCTTGAGAGCTGTGGAGAACCCCCACCTGTGTGGCAGAACCTTTCAAAGTCTGAGAAGCTCAGGATCAGCAGACCAGTCAGCTGTGTTGCAATCCCGGCAGATGTAGTGACATGACTCCTTCACTTCAAGGGAGATTCCTTCAGGTGTCTTGGATGTCCACAGGCCTTGAAAGGTTCCTGTATGGTACACAGGCACAGACGATGCAGTAGACTGAAAGGGGGATGAAGTTGAGCCCAAACGAAGACCAGAATTTCCAGACGGTAGAGTAGAAGTGGTTTCTGAATTGAACCTTGTCCCACGAGGAATCTAGGGACCTACACCAAAGTTAGCTCGTTAGAAGTACCCTAAGGAAAGGGTTGGGACGATTCAGGGTCCCTGTCAGTGGAAGATCTGGACAGGGGGGAGGTTTCTCCCATGTTCATTGTCCGGTTTCTCGGCTCCCAGAGCTGGTTTGAACTGGACTATGCATGGGGACACCAAATCTGCCCCACATGCACACTGAGTGGCACTGGCAAGAGAACCCACCCGGCCCCAAAACACTAAATCCTGTCTGGACGGTGGTCACACCTCCCTGTGACAGGAATCCTATTGTTCTGCCTTCACCTGCTTGAGCTTGATACCAAACATGATAGGATACGTTGCAGCCAATTTCGAGATGTCATCGCATAATTACACGGTGCCCCTCTATATAAAATATGGCTGCTTTACTTACAACCCGGGAGAATGGACATCATAGGCTGTAGGGGTGTCCTGCTCATGCAGGGGTACTCTCACACTTAGAACCAAGCACCCTGCCTTTCGGATTGTAAACGCCTGCTATAGGGATCGCTTATAGGTTTTAAGTGCAGTGACCCTAGATATAAGAACCCTATATCTTTGGGGTGCTAGCATCAGCTTACACAGATTGCAATCGCAGGACTGTAGTTCCATTTTGAATGGTCTTCCATGGGTGGCTAAATGCATGCTTCACCCCTTGGGGGACCTCAGGTGTACTTATGACCTGAGTACCTTGGTAGTAAATATATTTGGGACTGATAATGGTACCCCAGTATCCAATCTGGGATGTACCTAAGTACTGAACATATCAATTTAAGGGAGAAAGCAGATAGACTGGGGTCCTTATTAGCAGCATCTCAGTCAGACTAGTCAATAGCACCTTGGCACCAGGCAAAAAGAGGGGGTACCCATAAAAGATGATCCTACTTTCCTACAGATATGTAAGTCAACTGATGCCAATTGTGGGTAGACCAATTAGACATATACTTTTTAAGGGTCAGAGCATTGACATTGAGGTCTGTTTGGAAGGACTCAGTGCACTTTCAGTGTTGAAAAACCATCAGCTTTAGTCCAAACGTTAGGGGTTGATTATCCAAAAAGAAACATTTCCTTACATATGTGTGCTCCAGTCTCAACATTTGAATAATATTTGAAACTACAGGTATCATACTTGAAATAAGGCTACTTAGAGATATATAAATGATTGCGCCCCATACCCACAATACTTTCACATATGGATTACTAAGAAGCACTCACAAATGCAAATCAAAATATTCTATTAGAAAGACAAATCATGGAAATATTCCCTATGATGATACATGGATTACAAATATAATTCTGAAGTACCAACTTCTAGCATTAAATTTACTGCGTTGACAATACAAACACTCACCCCCAGTCAACTGATCTGGGTTTAATCCATCACCGTTATTTAGCTCACTCCGCCATCCCAGTTCAGACATGGCCATATGCAAATCAGTCTGACCCTGTGCCTCATGGGAACTGTCCAGCCCGAACTGCCAAGCCATGTCTTCCCTGGACCGGACTCAAGCTTCCTAGGACCGGTTTCTGGCATTACAGCCGTCTTCAGCCGGGCTTGCTTGAATCCAGTGGCAAAGTGAGCAAGGACTCACGTCTGAGCATACCCTGCCAACTTAGGGCGAACAAAGAAAAACCAAAGGGGATGATGGACGGAGCATTGACAATACAAACACTCACCCCCAGTCAACTGATCTGGGTTTAATCCATCACCGTTCTTTAGCTCACTCCGCCACCCCAGTTCAGACATGGCCATATGCAAATCAGTCTGACCCTGTGCCTCATGGGAACAATCCAGCCCGAACTGCCAAGCCATGTCTTCCCTGGACCGGAATCAAGCTTCCCAGGACCGGTTTCTGGCATTACAGCCGTCTTCAGCCGGGCTTGCTTGAATCCAGTGGCAAAGTGAGCAAGGGACTCACGTCTGAGCATACCCTGCCAACTTAGGGCGAACAAAGAAAAACCAAAGGGGACGATGGACGGAGCGTTGACAATACAAACACTCACCCCCAGTCAACTGATCTGGGTTTAATCCATCACCGTTCTTTAGCTCACTCCGCCACCCCAGTTCAGACATGGCCATATGCAAATCAGTCTGACCCTGTGCCTCATGGGAACAGTCCAGCCCGAACTGCCAAGCCATGTGTTCCCTGGACCGGAATCAAGCTTCCCAGGACCGGTTTCTGGCATTACAGCCGTCTTCAGCCGGGCTAGCTTGAATCCAGTGGCAAAGTGAGCAAGGGACTCACGTCTAAGCATACCCTGCCAACTTAGGGCGAACAAAGAAAAACCAAAGGGGATGATGGACGGAGCGTTGACAATACAAACACTCACCCCCAGTCAACTGATCTGGGTTTAATCCATCACCGTTCTTTAGCTCACTCCGCCACCCCAGTTCAGACATGGCCATATGCAAATCAGTCTGACCCTGTGCCTCATGGGAACCATCCAGCCCGAACTGCCAAGCCATGTCTTCCCTGGACCGGAATCAAGCTTCCCAGGACCGGTTTCTGGCATTACATCCGTCTTCAGCCGGGCTTGCTTGAATCCAGTGGCAAAGTGAGCAAGGGACTCACGTCTGAGCATACCCTGCCAACTTAGGGCGAACAAAGAAAAACCAAAGGGGACGATGGACGGAGCGTTGACAATACAAACACTCACCCCCAGTCAACTGATCTGGGTTTAATCCATCACCGTTCTTTAGCTCACTCCGCCACCCCAGTTGAGACATGGCCATATGCAAATTAGTCTGACCCTGTGCCTCATGGGAACAGTCCAGCCCGAACTGCCAAGCCATGTCTTCCCTGGACCGGAATCAAGCTTCCCATGACCAGTTTCTTGCATTACAGCCGTCTTCAGCCGGGCTTGCTTGAATCCAGTGGCAAAGTGAGCAAGGGACTCACGTCTGAGCATACCCTGCCAACTTAGGGCGAACAAAGAAAAACCAAAGGGGATGATGGACGGAGCGTTGACAATACAAACACTCACCCCCAGTCAACTGATCTGGGTTTAATCCATCACTGTTCTTTAGCTCACTCCGCCACCCCAGTTCAGACATGGCCATATGCAAATCAGTCTGACCCTGTGCCTCATGGGAACAGTCCAGCCCGAACTGCCAAGCCATGTCTTCCCTGGACCGGACTCAAGCTTCCCAGGACCGGGAGTGCAAAAAATGATGGATTTAGGCCCAGATCGCTGTACTGGGGTGAATGTATGACATTGTTCTGCATTCTGTCCATCAATTGTTGTTTTTGCAACAGACAAGTCCACAGAGCCACTTCATCCTCGATCTTTGATACTGCCACACCATAATTAGGCCTAATGACTTCCTACGGATCCTTATGTATACAGATACCAAGATACTGCACAGGATCAGCCGCCCACTCCAAGGGGTAATTTAACACAAATGGCATGGTACACCGCGTGAGAGGGAATATTATAGATTTACTCCAGTTAATGGCTAAGCCCGAATACCATTCAAAACGGATATATTCCCGAATAACCTGCTCAAGATAGTTCACTGGTTCCCTCACATACAGGACCATGTCATCAGCATACATTGATACTGCTAATGGTCTTTGATAAAATCTCAACGCTGAACCAGCATGCCTCTGTCGCAACACACATGCAAGTGGCTCCAGCACGAGCGCAAATATCAAGGGCGACAGCGGACACCCCTGTCTAGTACCACGCTTAATCGGAAACGCCTCCGAGACGTGCCCATTAACATGCACCCGAGCCACCGGATCAGTGTACAGCAATTTGATCCAATTGGTGAAAAATAACGGTACCCCCATTCGATGTGGCACGGCAAACATATAAGTCCACGCAATCGAATCGAACGCCTTTGCGGCGTCTAAGAGAACCGACACCGCCGGCAGTTACAATTTTAAAAGATGCATGACAGCAAACAATGCTCTCAGATTATGCGCCATGGAACGCATAGGGATGAATCCCAATTGATCCGGGAGTACTATGACATTTAGCAGCAGGCACAGCTCCGACGCCAGAACTTTCGCAGCTATTTTTAAATCAGTGTTCATAAGCGGCAACGGCCTAAACCACTCGCACTTATCCGGTGGCTTGCCTGGCTTCAATAGTGCGACATGCTATGCTTCTCTAAGTGAGTCAGACAACCGTTGCTGCTCAAACGCCTCCGCATACATGGCCGTTGAATGGGGCAGTATAAAAAGGGGAGCCCCTGAGTCTAGTACAGTTCCTAGGACAGGGCAACAACAGTATTAATAAGAATTTTTCATAGGCCACAGAAAACCTTATTTCAGACAGGTTTTCTGTGGCCTAGGAAAAATGGGGCAGTAACATATCAGCATTCTCCTTATAAAATTCAGACGGAAGCCCATCTGTGCCCGCTGCTTTCCTATTAGGCAATACAGCAATGGCATCCTTAATTTCCTCAGCAGTTAATGAATGCATCAAAAAATGTTGTTGGCCTTTAGACAACCAAACCAAGGCCACGTCATCCAAATGTTGTGCTATTTCCTCCTCATTAGCCGTTCACCTACTCCCATACATTGCCTTGTAATAGTGAACAAATTGCTCCAGTATACCAGCAGTGTCCGAGATGGACGTGCCCCTCTCTGTAAGCCCCTGCACATTACAATACTTGGCCCATGGTTCTGTAATTCTCTCAGCTAAAGCGCGCCCGGTCTACCTCCCTCGCCGTAATATCGTGCTTTGCTTCGCCGCGCTAGATGCCGTACTTCCTGCTCGGCCATTTCATTGCACTCATTCACCTATGATCTTATTGCAGCTGAGGAAGCCGCATCTGGCGCCTACTCATACTTCCGCTCCAGCCGTGCCAATTCACACTCCAACCACCCCTGCATGTAGACCTATGCAAGCCCCTCCAATAGTTACTTGAACGCTTCCCAGATGGTGCCCATACTTTGCACTGATCCAATATTGTCAGTGTAGGAGAGTAGGGTCTGCCCATTTTTTTGCTTTTTGCTTCACTGGTTTTCGACTTAATGTGGCTGTGTGCCTGCTAATCAGACCCACAGCCCTGCTGTTCTCTCTCTAAATTTCACACCATGTACTTTAGGGACATCACCAATTGGGATTTGGTCACTCTTGTGAGTCCCTGTACAGTGTACTATAGGTACCCAGTACATAGGTGCCCCCAAGGCCTACCAGGGGCTGCAACATATGTTTTGCCACCCCTGGCTGGCCATCCAAACTGACACAACTGGCTGATCACTCAGCTGGGGCAAAGTCCTGTAATCACCCCTTGCTTAGATATAGTATACCTATGTCTAACCTTATATCTAGACACATATACACCTATAAGTTACTCCTATGGCAGGCCTTAACAATCCTGGAGGCAGAGGGCTTGGTTTTATGTGAGATGGTGCTCTAGCATGAGCTGAGCCTGTCTGCAGCTTTCGGAACCATGTCCTTATAGCTGTTCTAGGATATTGCCATACCATATACTCTTAAGTGCATTATCAACCTCGCGGTTAAATGCTAACTCTGGTTTGGCTTTATCAAAACCTGTCGTGTAAGGTGTCATACGCTTTGGAATACTACCCCCTTGCCAGTTCTGGCAACGGGGGTAGCATTCCACCCTACTAGAGGGAGAAGACATGTTACTTCCATTAATCCCGGTTAAAGTTAACCAGAGCCTCAGCATCACAAAATGGATGCTGCTGCCACAGACACAAGTCTGACCTCCTGCTGCTGGGAGTCCTTCCAGCAAGGGAGGCTTGGACAATAGGTTTCCTGTCACAGGGAGGTGCTAGCACCACCCCAGACAGGCCATACTGTATTGGGAGAGGGAGGGCTGGATGAAATGAGACACTGCCTGGGGCACACAAGGTGTCCCATGCATAGTACAGTTCAAACCGGTGCTGGGGCACTCCAGCCCACGCCCTGGTGCAAAACTGGACAAAGTGAAAGGGGTGTAACCACCCCCTTCCTGGGTCCCACCCATAGGAGGGACCTAGCAGGTAATTCAGCCCCTAAATTTGGTATATAGGTAGCAGCTGAGTCCCAAGACTTTAGATTTATCCTGACTGAAACTCTGATACGAAACTCTGGACCTTCGACATCCTACTCGACGTAGAAGACTAAAGAATCTCCCTTGTGGTCAAGGAGTGACCACCCTGTGCAAGCAGGCACCATCAAGCGATCAACGGTTTGCTTTATCGACGCTCCCGCCGGAGCCCGAACACTCAGCCTGACAAGATCCAGACTTTCGGACGTCCAACAGCCCGATCCACAGTCACAGCAGAGCTGAGATCCATGGAGGCGACGAGAGACGTGGGACCGGCCATCTGGGAAAGCCAGGGAATTGCTTCCGTGCAACTTCTGAGGCACCCTCGAAGTTGTGCATTGGGGATTGAGAAGCCCCAGCCCCGAGCACCAACTGCACCGAAGATCAGCCATCCACACTCCACGAGTTCTGCGTGGGGCCCTTCTGCATTTTCCTGCTCAACGCGTCTGTCCGGTCACTTGCCTGTTAGCTAGTGGCCTCTGTGACAATGAACCTTTGAATTTCCAATGCTGGTCTGGTTGCTCCAGACTGGCCCTTGCTCCCCTGAAAAGGAGCAGCCCATCAGACCTTGCTGGTTTGATTAGGAAGCCATCTTCCTTTTCTGCGTGGGTTGCCTTTGCCAAGGCTTGTTGTCACCAATCCGGAAGCCGACACCACAGACAGCGAGAATCTACGTGGGACAGTCCATATCCAGCACCTGGTTGTCGTCGACACCTCCTGGTCCACGTGGCTGCAGAGACAAGCTTCATCACATCACCTGATTGCTTCGCGACATCGCCTGGTTCCTTCCTGGTTCCATCCTGGTCACTGGCTAGTGACCCAGACTCTGTCCCCTCTGCTTTCAGGTACTCTTCATCCTCGATCCGCCCTTGGATCCACCCGGACACTTCTCTCCTGGTCGCCAGCAGCATCTTTCTCCAAGGCTCCATAGGAATCAGCGACGAAACCCGACACACTTTGACACCTATGCACCCGCTTCCTGTCGGTGAGGTAACGCGAGTATTTTGGTGCTCCTGTGGGTATTGACTATCCTAGTGTCCTAGTTTCAAGTAGCTTTTCCCTAGTCCATCCGGAAGTGTCCTAAAAGAACTAGTTTCCATTTCTTTCGTTCCCATTCTAACTCTATGGTAACTTGCATGCGTGTAAAGACACTGCACGCGCATCCCGTGGGCCTCCTGCTCTCTATCCATTGGTAGTACAGTGTAGCCCCAGCGATTCTCCAGGCCCTAGGCCTTTCCTTCGTTCCTGACGTGGTTCTTATACCACTATTTTAGTATATGGTTCGAAGTGCTCCTAGGGTATTACTGTATTTTGTGCAACTTATTGTATTTTAATTAAGTATCTTGTATTGTGCTGGTGCCTCTGACCTCATAAAGAGTTCAGAGGATTGTGTTAGAAATAAATACATATATATTTTGATATACAACCTGTGTGGTGTCCTTTCACTTGGTATTAAGGGGATTGCATATGGTAAAACAGCTGGCTTCACATGCCCTCTTGAGTTCAGCCTAACACTGTTTTGTCCATGCTACCACTAGGATAGCTGGTCTATAAGGTTGACTTAACAACCATCACTATAAGGGTTGTTTGGACTGGTGCAAGGTGCTCACTAGATTAGTGAACATCATATACCAGGCCAACTTCTCACATTGGTGGCAGCAGTGGGATTTGAGCTTGCTGTTGTTTTACCAATTGTAATCTTTGCAATATCATTTGAAAGATCATACAGGTACCTATAGGTACATATAAAACAACACTTAGAATACTTAAGTTCTACTGAACTTAGTTGTTGTAGACCAAAGGGCCTAGCACACCTTGACTACAACTCCTAGGGAGGTTTAGTAGGAAAACACTTAGTGTAGGTAGGTGCACACACCACACCTCACTAGATCATATCTGGCACAGGTGAACCATCTGGATCTCTACCTGTGGTGAGTGACCCTCCCAGGGCACCCTCTAGATATGAAATCCTCAGCTTTCGAGAATTGAGACACTTGTGTACCGCAAGAAAGTTGAAACAGGGTTCTAACCCTACCCTTCAACACCTGATGGAACTCCTAGATGAGAATGATAGTCTCAAGGCCTCTGGCACAGAGCCTACAGGGAGAACAGGTGAGGGCATACCCTCCACAGAAGATGAGGCCCCTGATCCTACAGTCATAGATGATGATGAGGAAGAGGAGGAGTAAGAAGATTCTGAGGAAGAGGTAGACAGCCAGGCCCAAGTTGGGAGACTTAGCCAGGCTAACCTAAGCTTACATGAAACTGGAGAAGGGCTAGCCCTTCCCCGACCCCACAGTGGATTTAACCAGAGGTATAGGAGGGGCAGATCTCACTCAGGTGAATCTCTCCACTCCAATGGCTCTAGAGGTTCTCAGAGGGGAATGACTTCCTGTCAAAGGAGAGAACATGAGGCTAGGAGGAGGGAAGTCCAAATCATAATAGAGAAGGAAGAACTTGCCCTAGCCCAAGCAAAACTTGCTTTGGCAAGGGAGCAAAAGTTAAGTGGATTAGATTCCACTGGTGGCAGCAATATCCCTAAGGATAAAGACAGGTCCTATGACATTAGACACCTTAGTAAAATTGTGCCCCCCTACAAAGTTGGGGATGACATCCACAAATGGATAACTGCTTTGGAGAGGGCCTGTAAAGTACAGCAGGTACCCCAAAGTCAGTGGGCAGCAATCTTGTGGCTCTCCTTTGCAGAAAAAGGAAGAGACAAGCTCCTCACAGTTAGTGATGATGATGCTAACAATTACACTGTCCTGAAGAGTGCTCTAATTGATGGGTTTGGCTTAACCACTGAACAGTACAGGTTGATGTTCAGAGATACCCAGAAGACACAGACTCAGGACTGGATTGATTTTGTTGATTGTGCCACTAAGGCTCTGGAAGGCTGGTTGCTAGGAAGTAAAGTTAAGGACTATACAGGATTGTATAATTTGATCATGAGAGAGCAAATCCTTAATAATTGTCAGAACCAGTTGTTGCACCAACACCTGATTGACTCAGATCTGACCTCTCCCCAAGAATTGGGAAAGAAGGCAGACAAATGGGTCAGAACCAGGGTTAAGCAGAAGCCCCAGAACCAAGGTGGTGATCAGAAAAAGACAGACCAAAAAGGTGGGGATCAGAAACAAAAAGACCAGAAGTCTTCATCAGGCCCCTACAATTCTAATGAAGGGGGTCCAAAACTTCTAAGAAGAAGAAAGAGGGTCCAAAGAAACCTTGGTGTAATTACTGTAAATCTGCCTCTCACTGGTTTATTGATTGATTGATTGATTGGTTTAGTGAGTGCGCCAAGAAAGGTACAGCCCCTACCACTGTATCCCCTAAGGCACCTGCACCCCCTAGTACAGGTGACAGTGGTAGTTACCAACCCAAGGCTATAGCGGGGTTAACCATGGGTACTGAGGTGGATTCTGGCCTAGTCAGGATACCAACCCAGGCTGTTCTTGTCTGCAATGTGGACATGGCTATGTCCTCCACTGTGAGACCAAGTACTCTGGGCAAGTACAGGCAAACACCTTTGATAAATGACAAAGTGGCTCAGGCCTACAGGGAATCATGTGCCGATGTCACTATGGTGACACCTAACTTTGTGGACCCTGGACAGATTGTACTGGGTGATAATTACCTGGTGACCAATTCTAGCACTGTCACTACTACACATAGTGTGGCAGTTGTTAACTTCTCCTGGGGAGGGGCAACTGGCCTCAAAAGAGTTGTGGTAAGTGCAGACCTCCCAGATGAATGTCTGTTGGGCAATGACCTTGAATCCTCAGTATGGTCAGAAGTGGAGTATAGGACTCATGCAGAGATGTTAGGCTTATCAGCATATGTCCTTGCTGTGACCAGGTCACAGGCCAAAAAGTGCCAAACTGAACAGGCCTTGGATCCTGAAACTATGGACCAAGTGCCATCCAAGAGAAGAGCAGTAGGGTTAAGGCAGTGCCTTCCCCCCTACCTACAAGTGAGGATCAGCCTTCCCAGGAAACTGATTCTGAGACACCTGAAGGAACTGTCCTAGAAGAACTTGAACCTGACCAGGTTGAGTTTCTTGGGACAGGGGGACCTTCAAGGTCAGACTTGAGGCACGCACAGTTAGACTGCCCCTCTCTTGAACCCCTCAGACAGCAAGCTGCTTCTGAGGCTGCTGGGAATGTTACAGGTACCCACAAGGTTTATTGGGATGAAGGACTCCTTTATTCTGAGGGTAGAGACCCCAAGCCTGGTGCTTCCAGGAGGTTGGTCATACCTCAGACCTTTAGGGGTTTCCTTCTTACCTTAGCCCATGATATTCCCTTAGCAGGACATCTAGGCCAGAACAAGACTTGGGACAGGCTTGTCCCTCACTTTCACTGGCCCCATATGTCAGAAGATACTAAGGAGTGTTGTCGCTCCTGTGTGACCTGCCAAGCCAGTGGCAAATCAGGTGGGACAACAAAGGCCCCCCTCATACCACTACCTGTGGTGGGGGTACCCTTTGAAAGAGTATGGATTGACATTGTCGGACCAATGGATCCCCAAACAGCCTCTGGGCACAGATTTATACTGGTGGTAGTGGATCATGCCACCAGGTATCCAGAAGCTATTCCCCTAAGGACCACAACAGCACCTGTTGTGGCAAGAGCCCTCCTGGGAGTTTTCTCAAGAGTGGGCTTTCCAAAGGAGGTTGTCTCAGACAGAGGTGCAAACTTCATGACTGGGTACTTGACTGCTATGTGGAAGGAGTGTGGTGTTAATTACAAATTCACTACACCCTACCATCGACAGTGCAATGGGCTTGTTGAAAGATTCAACAAGACCCTCACGGGTATGATCGAGGGTTTACCTGAAAAGCTTAGGCGAAGATGGGGCATCCTTCTACCCTATCTTTTGCCACCCCTGGCTGGCCATCCAAACTGACACAACTGGCTGATCACTCAGCTGGGGCAAGGTTGTGTAATCACCCCTTGCTTAGATATAGTATACCTATGTCTAAACTTATATCTAGACACATATACACCTATAAGTCACTCCTATGGCAGGCCTTAACAATCCTGGAGGCAGAGTGCTTGGTTTTATGTGAGATGGTGCTCTAGCATGAGCTGAGCCTGTCTGCAGCTTTCGGAACCATGTCCTTATAGCTGTTCTAGGATATTGCCATACCGTATACTCTTAAGTGCATTATGAACCTCGCGGTTAGATGCTAACTCTGGTTTGGCTTTATCAAAACATGTCGTGTAAGGTGTCATACGCTTTGGAATACTACCAACTCGCCAGTTCTGGCGATGGGGTAGCATTCCACCCTTCTAGAGGGAGAAGACATGTTACTTCCATTAATCCCTGTTAAAGTTAACCAGAGCCTCAGCATCACAAAATGGAAGCTGCTGCACAGACACAAGTCTGACCTCCTGCTGCTGGGAGTCCTTCCAGCGAGGGAGACTTGGACAATAGGTTTCCTGTCACAGGGAGGTGCTAGCACCACCCCAGACAGGCCATAGTGTATTGGGGCAGGGAGGGCTGAATGAAATGAGACACTGCCTGGGGCACACAAGGTGTCCCATGCATAGTACAGTTCAAACCGGTGCTGGGGCACTCCAGCCCCAGCTCTGGCGCAAAACTGGACAAAGGGAAAGGGGTGTAACCACCCCCTTCCTGTGTCCCACCCATAGGAGGGACCTAGCAGGTAATCCAGCCCCTAAATGTGGTATATAGGTAGGAGCTGAGTCTCAAGACTTTAGATTTATCCTGACTGAAACTCTGATACGAAACTCTGGACCTTCGACATCCTACTCGACGTAGAAGACTGAAGAATCTCCCTTGTGGTTAAGGAGTGACCACCCTATGCAAGCAGGCACCATCAAGCGATCAACGGTTTGCTTTGTCGACGCTCCCGCCGTAGCCCGAGCACTCAGCCTGACAAGACCCAAACTTCCAGACTTCCAACAGCCCGATCCACAGTCACAGCACAGCTGAGACCCGTGGAGGCGACGAGAGACGTGGGACCGGCCATCTTGGAAAGCCAGCAAATTGCTTCCCGTGCAACTTCTGAGGTACCCTCGAAGTTGTGCATTGGGGATTGAGAAGCCCCAGCCCCGAGCACCAACTGCACCGAAGATCAGCCCTCCACACTCCACGAGTTCTGCGTGGGGCCCTTCTGCATTTTCCTGCTTGACGCATCTGTCCGGTCACTTGCCCGTTGGCTAGTGGCTTCTGTGACGACGAACCTTTGAATTTCCAATGCTGGTCTGGATGCTCCAGACTGGCCCTTGCTCCCCTGAAAAGGAGCAGCCCATCAGACCTTGCTGGTCTGATTAAGAAGCCATCCTCCTTTTCTGCGTGGGTTGCCTTTGCCAAGGCTTGTTGACTCCAATCCGGAAGCCGACACCGCCGATAGCGAGAGCCTAAGTGGGACAGTCCATATCCAGCACCTGGTTGTCGTCGACACCTCCTGGTCCACGTGGCTGCAGAGACAAGCTTCACAACATCACATGAATGCTTCGCGACATCGCCTGGTTCCTTCCTGGTTCCATCCTGGTCACTGGCTAGTGACCCAGACTCTGTCCCCTCTGCTTCCAGGTACTCTTCATCCTCGATTCACCCTTGGACCCACCCGGACAATTCTCTCCTGGTCGCCTGCAGCATCTTTCTCCAAGGCTCCATAGGAATCAGCGACGAAACCCGACACACTTTGACACCTATGCACCGCTTCCTGTGGGTGAGGCAACGCAAGTATTTCGGTGCTCCTGTGGGTATTGACTATCCTAGTGTCCTAGTTTCAAGTAGCTTTTCCCTAGTCCATCCGGAAGTGTCCTAAAAGAACTAGTTTCCATTTCTTTCGTTCCCATTCTAACTCTATGGTAACTTGCGTGTGTGTAAAGACACTGCACGCGCATCCCGTGGGCCTCCTGCTCTCTATCCATTGGTAGTACAGTGTAGCCCCAGCGATTCTCCAGGCCCTAGGCCTTTCCTTCGTTTCTGACGTGGTTCTTATACCACTATTTTAGTATATGGTTCGAAGTGCTCCTAGGGTATTACTGTATTTTGTGCAACTTATTGTATTTTAATTAAGTATCTTGTATTGTGCTGGTGCCTCTGATCTCATAAAGAGTTCAGAGGATTGTGTTAGAAATAAATACATATATATTTTGATATACAACCTGTGTGGTGTCCTTTCACTTGGTATTAAGGGGATTGCGTATGGTAAAACATCTGGCTTCACATGCCCTCTTGAGTTTAGCCTAAGACTGCTTTGTCCATGCTACCACTAGGATAGCTGGTCTATAAGGTTGACTTTACAACCATCACCATAAGGGTTGTTTGGACTGGTGCAAGGTGCTCACTAGAATAGTGAACATCATATACCAGGCCAACTTTTCACAGTCAGCAAAGTAATTTTCAATAGCCACCCGTAAACCTTCCTTAAACACTGAATCTAACAAGGCCGATGGCTGCAGCTTTCATCTAAATGGGGCCGGGGCATAGGCAGGGAGGTGCATGTCAAGCAGCACAGGCGCATGGTCCGATAGCGTGCGGGGCAGATGCAATACCTGCGACACCCAAGCATTGACATCATGTGTCGCTAGCCAATAATCCAATCGGGACCAAGTGTTATGTGTATATGAGTAGCACGTCCCCTCCCGTAATCCAGGATGTCGCAACCTCCATACATCATTAAGGCCCAAATCACACATACCATCACACACACCCTGCGCAGCCTTTTTGATATGAACATTATTTTGTGAATGTCGATCCATATCTTGATCCAGCACCACATTAAAATCTCTCCCACATAGGATAGCAAATGCCGGCAGTTTATAGACTTTTTTTCCGCAGCATTTTATAAAACTCCGGATCATCTATGTTGGGGCCATATACATTCACCACTGTGATCAAGGTGCACATAATCTCCCCTGCACCATATTATACCGGCCATCCTTGTCGATCTCCTTGTGCGTGCTCACAAATGGGACACTTTTTTGAATTAACGCCATAACCCCCCTTGCATACGAGGAATAGGAAGAGGCGAGTTGCACACCAGACCATTTCTTGGCTACAGAAGCCGCAGTGTGTTCAGTGAGGTGTGTCTCCTATAGAAGCACAACTTGAACATTACGGCGGTCCAAGTACGCCAGCACCTGCCTAGTCTTTTTCGGGTGATTCAACCCCCTGATGTTCCAAGTGATCCAAGTAATTTTACCTGCCCCATCTATCATGTACCAGACTGAAGCAACATGCAACGAAAAAGATCGATTATTACACTATCAGATGCATGAAACAATATACTGCCAACACACTTCGGACAGCTGCACATAGAAAACAATACCAAAACAGTCACCCCTCTCCTACCCCAGCACCTTAGCCCTACCAAGAACATCCCCAACCTCCCCGCCACCCCCTCTCCCAGGCAAGCAGCCCCCCGCCCCACCCCAAACACCGCCAACCCCCCCCACCCACTTCAGCACCCAAAACATGACAAAGCCACCCCAACACCCAACCAAATACCCCCCTCCACCCTTTCATAGCAAACCAGATTTGGGGTATACCCATATGCGGGGGGCAGAGTCAGAACACTCCCACGTAGTAGGAGTTGACCGAGCACTGATAACACAGCAATGCATCACATATCACATGTACATATATAATACGGAGCCCACTGTGACATCGGGATACCCAACCATACATAGTGTAGTGATAATGAGGTGCCGTACAGACCTAGAATTAGAACAGAACCCTACACCTTCAGCCCGCACAAAGTATCACCTTAGAGTAGACTATTGATTTACCAAGCCGCCAAGGAGGCCACATAACTAAGTAGTTGGCCGCTTGTCCCAAAAATCAGCTGAGGTCCTCAGGATGGGCATCACACATGCCAACAGTAGAAGAGCATGATGACAATGTGACCTTCCAAACATCACTACATAAATAAAAAGTGAAAAACAAGAGAGCAGAAATGCCAGTAAATGATACAAAAGTACTGAATCCTCAATGTTCCATATCCACAGTCCCCACCATGCAGTCAAGTTTCCTGCGCTTCTACGCTGTATCATTTTCCATTGCTGTTCTCAGAGCGCTGGAAGGGACAACAAATGCAAATGTGGCAACCATAGACTGTGCATAAAGGAGTTAGTCATATACAGAGCCAAACATTAAACATCGCGCCAGTCAAATATGAAGGATATGATGTCTGAACCATATTGCAAATGACCAGAGGTGCCAAACAACTCTCAACAGTCACAGAATGCAAAACTACTCTTCTTCCTCCGGCGCAGCCGTAGAGTCTCTCTTCCACCGTTTCAAATGCTTGGCGTGTTCCATACCTGCTTTTTGGGGATTAGAACATTTTACTGTCATCTGCAGTGCCGACAAGGAGGCGGGCCTGGTATAACATGGCATAGGGAACCCCTTATTTCTCAGAAACTGTTTCACAGTGCCAAATTGTCTCCCAGCTGCCTGGACTGCAATCGTGAAATCAGGGAAAAAGTCCAACGTGTTGCTCTGGTGAACTATGGTACCTTTTTTCCTAGCCAGGCGCAGTATAGTGTCTCTGTCCCTGTAGTTTAAATATCGGGCTATTATAGGACGAGGGGGGGGGCCTGGAACCGGCCTAGCCGCTAGAGAGCGGTGAGCGCGCTCACAATGAACATGTTGGATAACTGCTCTGTGCCAAAAATTTCCGAAATCAGGCACTCAACATATGTCTCCATTTTGCCCACATTGGTTGACTCTGACAAACCAGTAATTCGGAGATTATTGCGCCGGGAGCGCGCCACCAAGTCCTCATTCTTTGATTGGATCAGAGCGAGAACCTTCTCCATGTTTAATGTTTTATACGCAGCTGTGCTCAAGCCATCCTAGGCTGCCGAGACTCTCTGCTCCACCTCCCCCACACGTACCGTTTGTTTCTCTAATTGTGATGACATGTGGTCTAGGCGATGGTTCACTGTGACCATTGTGCACTCAATGGACTGCAGCGTGCGTTGCATGGCCATCAGCGCGGTTTCCAACGTGGGGGGGCCATCCACTTGCGCATCAGCTTCCGAATCTGAGGCTGCTTTTTGTGGGGTGTTAGGGGCCTTGCACAGTTCAAAATTGAAATCGGCTTGGATTTAGCAGTCCTCCCCATATTAAGCTATCAATGCTACGCGTGCAGTATGTAAAGTTGTCAAGAACACAGACAGGATTGAGTGTTGTAAGGGGCCAGGCAAACAGTTCCCCTATATCACTGAGGCTTCCGTAACAGGCCTTAGGTGTAGATCTGTGAGCATGTAATGAGGCTTCCCTCAAAGAATGGCCCTGGTTATATAAACCCCCTCCAACAAGGCTAAATGGATCAGTTATTATGTGCAGGAGATCAGGAGGGAGACAGTATGCTCCAGCGAGTTCAACCACAGGCCGGTGAATAGCATTTAAGCAGTCAGGCATCTAGCAGTCCTCATGCAGTGTGCCCCGCCCCCAGGACCGATGTCTGACTACTCCAGGCCGGGGATTCACGGCCTAACACTGGTGCCGTTCACAGGAGGCGCTTGCAGGAAAGCGTATGGGATCCACTCCGTACAGCGAGGATCCTATGTCAGCCTTCAGGAGTCTCTGGGCAGCTTCCCCACTCCTCCGTTGCAGTGCCCAGCAGCGCTCACACCAGCCACAGCTCGCAGGGCGCAGCCCAGCACAAGGCCCAGTCCCGCCTCTGCAGACCAGGCCGTCGCTAGACCCGACCCCACTTACCGCCACCAGCTCCTCCCGGCTGGTCTCCGCAGATATTCTAGCTCACCGATCAGCCCATTCCCAGGCACCTTTGCCCGCCGTTGCACAGCAGCAGGTTTACCTCCCTTATGCTTCAGGCACAGTACGCCTCTCTCCGTTTTAGCCGCAGGCGAACCTGTCTTTACACCATTCAGTTCCGCAGTCACCGCAGATTACAGCCCCCAGCGAAAGGAGCAGATCATGGCGGGGATCAGCACAGAGACGCCCCAGCCGGCATCAAGGCCTGTCACAACCCCGTGGCCGCCATTTCACGCAGCCCCACGACTGAGTCTTCCAAGCTCGTTAGACCGGTGTGGAGGGCTCTACAATACCGCAAACAGCGTGTACCCGTTCAGCAGGTAAGTGGATGATTACCACGTCCACCAGCAGGCTCTAGGATCAATGGATGCAGCAGATAATTGACGGATATTAACTCGGTCAGGCAGAGTCCCACATCGGTGCGGCCATCTTGCCGTACGCCCTCTAGCGCCCCCCTCGCGGTCAGCCATTTTAAGGTATATAGTGGACATCATTCATTACGAGATGTCTAATTATATAGTGGCTGCACCGAACCCGGTCAGGTTTGGTTTAAACCATGTTTGAATCATACCCCAACACTGGTTTAAGTGTTGGAAGTATGATCCCATGTACAGGGGGCTCCTTAGGGGACCCCCAACCTGAACTCCTGGAACAGCCTTTCATGGTCTGCAAGCAAGCTAGTGCTGCTGCCGACCACAGACATGATTCTTCCCTCCTGCTGCTGAGCAAAGCTCGAGCAGGGGAAGGCAGAACAATAGGTTTCCTGTCACATAGAGGTATAACCACCTCCCAGACAGGACTTAGTGTATTGGGCTGTGAATGGGCACTTGCCAGTGCCACCGGACTACTATGAAGGGCACATTTGGCACCCCCCTTTCATACTCCAGCTTGAACCAGTTTCAGGAACCTTTGGTTCCTGTCTGGTATGGAACTGGACAGAGGACATGGGAGTATCCTCCCCTCTGTCCAGTCCCTACTCTGGAAGGGACCCCAAGTCATTCCAACCCTTTCCTTAGGGTACTTAAGGGCTCCCCTGTGAGTGAGTGCTCAGATTCATCGTGGGACAAGACGCAGCGATGAAACTATGTCGCTCTTGATTTGTCTGGACACTTGGACTTTGACTGGAACCAAGCCTGCACCAAGGAAGACTCCTGAGGCTCCTGGTCTCGCTGTTCTTCAAGTCTTCTTCGTCATCTGTGCTTAATCCAGGTTCTTCAAAAGACCTGTAGGCATCAAGGATACCCTTAGAGTGAAAGAGTCTCTCACCTACATCTGCAGGCACTGCAATGAAGCTGATCAGTCTGCTGCTCCTATCGTCCTAAAGACTACCTGAAGCTTAGCAACACAGGTGGTGGTTCTGCAACTCCCTTGAGGCCTGACCTGTCCCCTCAACATATTTGAGGCAAATATCTATTGTTGGAACAGCTGGGACCAAACACCTGTGTACCGCATTGACTCACCATTGCCAAGGTTTGTTGCCTCTGCTCTCCAGAGATCTTTGGACTACAAAAAACTCCAGCCTCCAGAACCTGGCTTCCTGAAGATCAGTGCAGCCTTTGCATTATGGGCCTCAATCTTTGGTGAGCTGCCTGAGGTCCTCTTGCAAGTCCTAAGTCTTTGGCATGTGGATTCTCCTGAGGGTCTTCTCTTGTTTCAGTGGGCTCCCCTGCTTACGTGGGGCCTGCTCTGCTGCTGCTGGTGAGTCCCTTAGACCTTTGCTGGTCCCAACACTGCTCCTTTTTTGTCTTCCCTACCAAGTGCAGCATCCAAGGCTTCTTGGTGCTCCCGTCGGACCCCGACCACCTAGTCACCGTCATTGGTTGTGGGAAAAGCTTGTGCACATCTCCTGGTCTTCATGAGCGTTGACTAGTCCTAATAGCTGCAGCTACTTTGTCACCGTCGACTCTCCTGAACCTTATTGCATCAGTGGGCATTGTGTTTCGGTGCCTCCTGGTCACCTCCAAGTGGGATAGACTCTGTCCCCTCTGCTTGCAGGTTCTTCACTCCCAGAATCACCTCTTGGATTGCACCAGACTCCTTCGCAATCTTCTTCATAGGCCTCTCCCATTGTTGTCTATGTCAGGTTCCTACGTCACTTCACCCCTATGCACCTGACTTCCCTGGGGCAGGTAGCCTGGTTCCTGGGGATCCACGGGTCGGGTAGCACTCCAACCTTCGATCTTTCAAAGGGTTTCTTCCGAGTCCTCCGAGAAGGGTCCTTCTTCTTTAAACCTGCAACTGCGACTACTCTGCTGACTTCTGTTGGGCACACATCTGTGTTCCCACTCTGCACACAGCCTCCATGGGGTTCCTGGGCACTTAGCTTGGGTGGTTCCTTGTGTCCCGGCTCCTCTGAGTCTTCTGGTCCAATTCCCGTTCTCCTTGGCAGTTCACATACTACTTTATCAAAGTCTAACAAAACTTTATTCAGTGCAAAGTATAACACCATAAACAAATTCTAATCGGAGTGATCAGTTACAGTTTTTCTTTTAAAAACGAGGGTATACAGTCAAATTTAAAAATGACAAATTATCAGCTCAAAGTACAATACACATTACAATGTAAAGTGCAAAGTGCTTATTATATATCCTGATATGGTTTTGTCTCCCCCGGAGACCATTGTATTTTGTGCTACTTACCTGATTGCTTTCTAATTATTCCTGTGTATTTTGTTGATATCTCTGGGTAGGAGATATACTAATACATCTGATAGAGACTTCTAGCTGCAGATTCCTTACCCTTGAATTTCCCAGGTGTCAGGCTGAATCCAGTAACTGTTACTGAGCAATAACGTTAGCGCGCGGCGTCAGGTGGCTCCCTTTAGCTCCACGTGATGTCGTTGGTATCGTCGGTTATGCTGTTGCGGTGCCTATATAAGGCCACCTACACATGCATACATCAGTTCTTTTCTTTTTGCGCCAGTTAAGCACCGATCCTGGAAAAGCAACCCCTCTACCACTTTTTGGCAGGTTTTTTTTCTACTTTTGTCGAATTTGGAGACTTTTTTCCACTTCATGTGCCAGGGATGTCTTCAAGGAAGACAGGTTTCAAGTCGTGTGGTGCTTGCCACCGCATGATGTTGGTTACTAATCCCTACCTCGTCTGTCTCTGGTGTTTCGTGCTTGGACTGCTGTGCCATGGCTCTGAAGGCTTTGAGGGAGCAAGCGATGAAGTTCCTCGCGGCCGGCAGTCAACACCGTCCAATGAGACTCTACGGATGTCCCAGGGCTGATCGAAGAAGAGGAGGTCTCGGGACTGCACCTGGAGCCTTTAGTCCTCTTCATCCCACTCGAGGTCCTCTGGACACTCAGGGAAGAGGCATAAGAAGAAGTCCAAACAGACCACATCTTCACCTCAGCTGACGTCTGTCAATGAGAGAGGTAAGGATCACCAATGGCACAGTTCCGCGGAGCCGGACCAAGAGTTGACTTCATGCCTCCCACCCTTTTCGGGAGCAAGAGAGAATCCCACTCAAATAAATACATTCTACAAGGCCCTGCCCCGTGTATTTGAGCACAACAACCACTCTGGTGATCCCTCGGGCCCACGTAGTCGGAAAGGGCCCCATCGATTTCGTCGCCATCAGCTCTGGCCACAGTGCTGGTGGGGCCTCAAAGATCAGATCAAAGATCTGGGTCAACGCCTATCGTGTCATCGTGACCTCCCCCGGCATCAGACTTGAAGTCGGTATCTGCGGAGCTGCACCTCATCGGCCGCGCTAGCCCAATCCTCCCCTATGACACGGAGCCGGAATGACGTTGCTTAACGCCGATTGAGCCCAGTGGTTCAATGTTGTCACCTGAGCACTTTCAATATGTGATAGGCTCAGGAGAGGAAGGGGAGAGGTCTGTGGACCCTCTGGAATGCCAGGATGTCTCTGAGGAGTACTTGGACATATTATGGGGAACTTGGGGAGGCCAGTGGACTGGACACCTCCCCAGTGACTATGGAGAAGGGGGCATCTAATGCCTCGGTGGTAAAGAGGGCATCTGAGGTCCTTGGACTAGAACTGCCCTAATGGACATTAGTCCTGACTGAGGTCCTTCAACCATGGGCTTCTACTTCCGAACCCCCTTTGCCCTTTAATGAAGCACTTACGGATGTCCTTCTAGGCACATGGTCCAAGCCTAGCACCGGGGTTCCTGTGAATAGGACGATTACACGCCACCATCGCTCAGCTCCGGGCGACCCTAAGTTTCTCAGCCAGCACCCCAGCATAGAAAGTTTGGTGGTGTAGGCCTCTATGTCCAAGGGCTCATTCCCTTCTGCCCCTCCAGATAGAGAATCTAAGAGGTGGGATGCATTTGGGAAGAAATTGTTTTCTTCCTCCAGCCTGGCTTTGAGGCTGGTGAACACAACGTGCTTAATGGGCATATTCTCCCGTACCCTTTGGGAGACGGGTGCCAAATGCTGCCAAAGGTCCCAGAGGAGGCCTGGGCTGTGCTCTCCCAAGTGGTCAAAGATGGGAGAGATGCAGAAAAATTCACTATATGGTGTGGCTTAAATACCGCGGATGCGCTGGGCAGATTAATTTCAACTACAGTGGCATTGAGGCACCACGCCTGGCTTCAAACAAAAGCTGCTCTGGGGATTTCCAAGCTAATCTGATGTGCATTCCCTTTGATGAAACCTGTCTTTTTGGGGGAAAGTCAGACTCGGCCCTGGTCAGGTTCAAGGACTCTTGAGCTATGGCCAGATCCTTGGGCCTCTCTTCTACACTTCATGACCAGTCTTCCTTTCGCCCCTTTCGTGGCAATAGAAGGGGGTTCCATCCATGTTAGCCCTATCCCAGCCACTTTCCTGCTCAGACTGCCCAAACCATGCGAGGACGTGATGCGGTGCTTTCCGATCTAGGAATGGATGCCAGAAGTCATCGGCCACACTGCCCCAAGCAGCCGCAGCATTCAAGCACTCCTAGGCTAAACTCTGCAGGACCACACTACTCCAGTTGGTGGGAGAATTCGTCATTATCTCCCCAACTGGAGATCCATAACTTCAGATAAGTGGGTCTTGCCTTTCCTTTTTTTTCCTCCTCTCATTCTGCAAAATCATAAAAATGGCAGACGGAGGATCATTTAAAGTTGCTGCAAGGGGGGCGGAGCTAGCCACGCTAGGAAATGGCCGCGCCGTTGGCGAGCTCTCCAGATTAAGCCCATATCCTACAAGAATTCTGGGTTTCTAAGTGCAAAAAGCTGATACACTTTGTCCGCCCTGAGAGCGTAAAACCTGCGCTACCTGCCGATACCCTTCACGTGAAAATTGGCTGACCTCGAAGGAAGTGCTGCGACACACACCGGGAGTGGCGCAGAACCTTTCCTGCTGTACATGGCCACGCTCTCACTACGCAAGCCAGAGGCTGTGGTGGCGGGGAGATGGCCGCAGCGAGACCAGGGAGAACATCGCGGCCCCGGGACTGAAACCTCCCGGCGGCTGGCTGGAGGTCGAGCCCTCTTCCCCGGACTGCTCTCGCTGCGCTGCGGGGGTGACTGGACACCATTGAGGTAGGGGCGAGGGAGCGCTACTGGGCCTGGAAGGATCGTCTACCCCTCTGCGTTGCGGGTGGCGCGAGTGGTGTGTCCGCGCCAGGGATCTGCTTCCCGGCGCCCCCCTCCACCAATGTGACGCCTAGGGAGCCAGTAACATCCACACATATATACCCCAGCTGGAACCCAACCTGAATGCGGTGCACTGATCACGCCATCTTAACTACCTACTCGGCTTGCCGCCTACCGCCGGGCCTTTTTAGACGGGCCGGAAAGTACAGCTACTCCCTCGACTACCGCATTCTCCTGATGGCTATAAAGGCGTGAGGTGGCTCTACAAGATTTGGGGTGATACTGCGATCCTAGACCTGGACGCACTCGATCTACTACCGGAGAGTCACTTGCCTGCTGAGACTCTGCCACGTGCTGCCCTCTGGGGCTGCTCTCGCTGCTGCTTTGAGACCTCGCTATTGAGGTGCACAATACTGAGTGCGGACACATTATATCTCTGCCATTTACCTTGCTAGACATGAACATGGGTAAGCCGGAGAAAACGCAAACAAAAATCCATTTCGAAAACCAGCGGAAGACGCCTGCGCTGCCTAATGATCGCCCAACGCCAACTCGAGACACCGCGCCTTCCCCTGCTGCGCAGGCACCAGTGGATGTCCAGGCGATGTTCACTACCATCCAATCCACCTTAACCAACATTGATATGAAGATTGATTCCCTAGCATATCGGGTGGACCGCATGTCTGAGCGATTGGACAAGCAAACTGAACGCATAGATATGGCGGAGCGCCACATATCAGACACGGAGGACGCCATGCAACAAATTGAATTGAAACATAAAAAAGTGGATAAACTCATGCAGAGCATGGCAGCCAAGACAGAGGATTTAGAGGCAAGATCTAGGCGCTGCAACCTGCACATTTTGGGAGTTGCGGAGACAACCCGCACTGGCAACATGGAAGCATATGTAGAAACTCTCCTGACCACCATCCTAGGTAAAGATATCTTCTCCCCGGTCTTCATAGTAGAGCGGGCGCATCGAACACTGGCCCCGCATCCGGCAGTTGGAGCAAAACCGCGCCCTATTATTGCCAAACTTTTGAATTATAGGGACAGAGATGCTGCGCTCAGGAAAGCCCGAGAAGTTGGGACCCTCACACATGAAGGCATGAACATCGCCATATACCCGTATTTTACTTCTTAGGTACAAGAGGCAAGGAAGAAATTCTTGGACATTAAACGGAAACTGAGAGATATGCTATGCTATATCCATCTCGCTTAAAGATAACTTTGGATGGGAAAAGCGTGATCTGTAACACCCTCAGGAAGTGGTTAAGTACCTGCAGGCGAATCACCCCCACGTGCTGAGACGCAGATCGCCACGTGGTCAGCAGATCGAACAGGACCCTCCTTCGGATGCGGAATAAGTGACTAACCCACCTGGTCTATATCCTTGTTTTGAAGTTAACACTGTGCAGAGACTGCGAACAGTCAGTTGAATGTTTTCATGTATCCTTTCCAGAATGTCTTTATTCATTAAGATATCTGACCTTATCAGTGAAGATGTGGTTTGTATAACATGTCCACATGATTGTTTAGTGCGGTACAGAATCCTGGATTGAACACTCTGGCTTATGCACTATAACACCCGATTACTACTTGCTCGCGTTGATGTGAGTGCAGCTTAATCCCCCGGCATCTAAGTGCTGGGGTTAATGGCGGGCTACTACCGCCCCCCCCTTGTGTGTTCCACGCTAACTGCCCTGTTTGGGGACCCATATGTAGACGGACTGTATTAATGTGGGTACTCACCTATGTTTTTCTTAGTTTTGGGCAGAAGATTTGGGGATTAGGCTTTGTCATGTTTGGGATGGCGAAGTGGGTGGTGGGTGTGGGACAGGGTTTTGTTGCTGTTAGAACAGTCATTGTAGGTTGCTGTCATATCACTACTTATAGATCCGGAAGCTTCTGTACATGTTTGAAATGCACAAAGTCCCTATATGTCGCATGGTGGTTCTTAGCTGGTAATGGGTAAGCACTTGAAGTTAATGACGTGGAATGTTAGGGGCCTTAATAGTACCAAGAAAATCCGGCAGGTCTTTGCATATTTAGATAGGCACGGTATAGACCGAGCGCTCCTACAGGAAACCCACCTGCTCTCCAGGAAGGCTAAGACACTTGGGTACAGATGGGCTGAACATTCCATATCGGCCACATACTCCTCATATGCCTGTGGGGTGTCGATCCTCATAAGTAAAGGGATTCAGTTTCGGTTGGATCACACAGACACAGACCCGCAAGGCAGGTTCGTTATCATTACGGGCACACTGCGAGGCACTAGAGTAGGTATTGTTAATATATACGGGCCTAATGTGGATGACCCTTATTTTTACATGTCTCTGCTTACTAAACTACGGAACCAACCACCAGCAGAATGGATCTGGGGTGGGGACTTGAATATTGCCCTTAACTCCGCTCTGGACCGCTCCCATGATACTATGGAGAAGTGTGGCTCACTGATTAGAGCGGCAGACCCTGAGGCAGAGGTCTGGCCCGGGACCAGTGTTCAATTCCCGACGCGGCAGGGTCTTGGGCTCAATGTCCACGGACTCGATAATTCTCGCCTAGGTGCCTACTCTAATCATGGGTCCCACTCTGCAACTCTGGGCAATAGCTTGCTTAATCTCCACAACGGCCCCGAAAGCGCTGGGATGCCTGGCCTCACCTTGGAGATGCCCAGTAATGGGGCATCTCACAGGGAAAGCCAGGAAGGGTTCCACAGCGGTATACAGCACCAAGATACCTTTCAGGTGATAGTGCGCTTTACAAGTATACACACATTTACATTTACATTTTACTATTGAACACCACAAGCGTGCGGCATACACTCTTCTTAATGGCATTGACGAATTCCATCTGCATGATATCTCGAGAGACCAACATCCTACCCTACAGGAAAGCACACACTCTTCCATGGCACATAATAGCTGGTCGAGGCTTGACTATTGGCTACTGACTGACCGAGCTTCTATTTGGGCCACAGACGTAACACACCTCCCTAAAACGCTATCAGACCATAAACGAGTTGTGTTAACATTGGCTATCCCCACATACATACCACCTCCCTTTACGTGGCGCTTTAATGCCACGGCGCTCATGGATCCACTATATAAAGAAACACTACATAAGGCCATAGAAGATTTTTTTGCTACTAACAGTAAATCTGTAGATAGCGCTGGCACTCTTTGGGAGGCCTTCAAAGCAACTCTGCGGGGGGTTTGTATCTGCACTATAGTAGGGATATTGAAAGACATAAGAACACAATTACAGAACTGCGAAAATGACATTCGATTATTGGAGGTGGAATATGAATCCACACACGATGCAGTCAAATTAGGGGCCATACGGGAGGCGGTTACACGATATAACGACCTAGCAGAGGATGAAATGCGATACACCTTCAAGCGTCATAGAGCGCACGGGCTGGTTGAGGGGGGTCGTCCAGGTCGCATATTGGCGCAGAAAATACATATACACCATAAGACACACATAGTTACACAGCTAGAGGATGATGAGGGGCAAATGCATTTTGACACTCCCGGAATTCTAGCTGCATTTGTTAAAACATATCAGGACTTTTACACCACGCAGCACACGGCCACGGAACCTGAAATTTTGCAATATATTGAGGATATAGCGCTGGTGTGGCTCTCGGATGCCCATCGCGAATACCTAGCAATGCCAATAACGGAGGAGGAAACGCTCGTAGCCATTAAAGCTCTGCCGAACGGGAAAGCGCCGGGGCCCGACGGATTCACAGGAGAATTCTACAAGGCCTATGCAGAAGATATTATTCCCTACCTCCTTGAAATGTACGAAGAAGCCCACAATAGTGGCACTCTCCCGCAAACGTTAAGAGAGGCCCACATAGTGGCAATTCTAAAACCTGATAAGGACGCATCTAAGGCAGAGTCCTATCGGCCCTTGTCTTTAATCAACACAGACGTTAAAATATTAGCAAAAATTACTGCCACAAGGCTGCAGCCACTTATGCCCACGATTATTTTGCCCGACCAATCGGGCTTCATACCCGACAGGTCCACAGCACATAACCTACGTACGATTTTTGCCTTAATGCACCAATTGAACCCGGATCTCAGTGCTGTGGCGATACTGTTAGGATCGGCCAAGGCCTTTGATTCGGTGGAATGGCCATACATGTTTACAATCTTAAGACAGATCGGTCTACCCCACGAATGCTAACTTGGATCAACCTCCTATACACCAATCCCACAGCCCGCATTAAAGTAAACGGCTACATATCGAAGTCGATGCCCATTCAACGGGGCACCCGACAGGGATGCCTACTATCCCCCCTACTCTTTTCAATAGCAGTAGAACCACTAGCCTGTAAAATACGCCAAAAATACGCTCACACCGCGCTTGGATTCCAACTACGGCCCATCAGTATTTCGCTTTATGCTGATGACATGGTCCTATGCATCCGAGACCCGGAGAATAATATATCCCCTGTGCTCCGAGAATACGTGAAATTTAGCAGGCAGTCAGGTCTCCATATTAACTGGAGTAAGTCTGCTGTGATCCCGTTAACTGATGGCACCAGAACTCCACAACTAGAGTTTCCTCTTGTGTGGCAAGACGACCCATTTAAATACCTGGGGATATGGGTACATAGGGATATAGAACTGGTTATTAGACAAAATTATGGGACAGCAATTGATCGCATAGAAACACAGATACAGAGATGGATAACACTCCCTTTGTCCCTAGCTGATCGATTTCCTTGCTAAAAATGGTGATACTTCCGAAACTGTTATATTTATTCACGAACATACCGATTACCCTCCCCGCGTCGGTCTTCGCAAGACTTCGTACTGAGTTTGTAAAGCTAATTTGGGCAGGGAAACATCTAATTTGATCAGTCTTCGAACGCTCACCCTCCCCTATAACGCAGGTGGATTCACAGTCCCAGATGCCTATCTCTACTGTTTGTGCGCGCAAGCACATTTCGCATATTATTGGCACCACCCGGTGTTTTATTTGCCACATTTAGCAGTTGAAAACGGAGACGCTAATCCGATACCACTCACAAGCATCCTGTCACACACTAGGCCACACCTCGCACTGCATGAGATAAACACTATACGCACCACGGCTCATGCGTGGGAACAGCTCAGTAAACTAGCGCACAAACACCCTATCTATGCGCCAAACCTCCCGCTGGTCTGCCACTCTAGACTGTCGGTCACGATGGAAAGAAACAATATGGCACTTCTGGAACAGGCCGGCCTCTCGAAGCTGGGGGACCTATATCCGAATGGCACATTTATCACCCATGATGACCTATCGTACATAAGTAACCAAACATTACTCTTCCGATTCATATACCATTGATTACGAGCTGCTGCTCGAGAGCTATACCCCTCCTTTCCCAACGAACCCCCTACCCTACACTCTCTGCAATTACTGATCACTGCGTCTACCCACGCACACATCGTATCTAAATTATACAGGCGGATACAAGCAGAGATAGGTGCTGACACAGTTCCGATGCGAGATAAATGGTCTGCAATGTTGGGTGCCCCCCTCACAGAGGAAGATTGGACAGCTAGCTGCACCCTGACCACACTTCTTACCCCGAATGGGAACTTGCGTCTTATTCATTATAAATATATACACCATGTATATCACACTCCCCTTAAACTGTATAAAATTAAACTACGAGACGATGCAAGATGTGCGCGGTGCGGTGCAGATGGGGCGGACTTTGCACACCTTGCTTGGTGCTGCGAGAAGGTGCAGCATTACTGGGTAAAAGTCATTGCCCATCTGGCGAAACTGTTGTCTTGTAACATCTCATGTACCCCTAGAGTGTGCTTGCTTGGCCTTGATATACCACTGAGAGCAAAAGGGAAGAAACTCATGTCCATATTACTACTGCTAGCGAAACGTAGACTTTCCATGCACTGGGATAGCAGACGCGCCCCAAAGATTAGGGGTTAGTTGGTTGACGCTGCTTATTGTGAGATAACTTTCTGATATATGCCGAGGAGCTGCTGACTGTTTCTAAGCCCTCAGACATCTGGGAACCGCTGTCTGAGTATTTACGTGACAATCCGGATCTGACTAAACAGGTCTCTGACGCCATGCTCTAAACCTAGATATTAACAGCTGACCTTATTGCCTGTGAAGATTTAATGACTTTATACTGTACGTGCGATGCATATGTGGTACTGTGCTACGTCTGTGATTTACATCTTGGATCTCACAATGTAACTTTAAGAATAGTATGTTTCAGTGCTTATGACTGATTTATGACTTGTTCTTCTTGATTTATGAGATAAAATTGATAAATAAAAATAAAAAAATAAAAAAAGTTGCTGCAAGAGGAAGTACGAGCTCTCTTGGCCAAGGGAGCTATGGAAAGGGTCCCGGTTTCAGAAGTAGGCAGTGGTTGTTATTCCTGCTGCTTTCTGATTCCAAAGAAGACAAGCATTTGCATTGTAATCGGTCTCGCATTTTTAAAAATTACAGCTATTGGTGTTGCAAAATACAATGTTTTTTAATTATTCTGTTTGTTTGCAGTGGAGGATTGTTTTAGAAATGAAGTGCATAATAAACCAAAAAAAGCAAAACTCTGAAAAAAAAGCGGTTGCATGGGTTTCTAACTTATGTTATCATTTGGGTGGGAGTAGGTAATTAAAAGCTGCAATTTGCAAATGGTTTACCTCTGATTAATAGAAATAGTAGAATATATTCCCGAAATGAAAGGAGGTAAATATGGGGATTGGGGCAGGTTACATAAATTAGATGAGTTTCCCTAATTTTGAACGAGTCGCATGTTATCGTACAGCACCACAGAGAGGAGCACAGGCATTTATATGTATATGAAAAGCACTGAACATGTGTAACAAACAAGCAACGGTCCTTCCCTATAAGAATGCCAGCATGGCGGATGCCAACATCACTGATAATTTCACCCAGACCAATATTTTTTTATAGAAGAGACAATTTATGAACTGCGTGTAATAAAAGGATTTCAGGGTTAAAACAGTAACCCACCTACCTACCAGTAATGATGTTTTTGTTATTCATACAAAACTGCAAAGTTGAAGACTTTAAAGTTCCTGGCTGTAATATTGCAAGATACTTCAGTCAGCTGCGTGGCAATGAACTCGCGATTGCAACACCGCAGTAAAACTGAAGATTCTCCGAGCTCAAGCCAGGCGCTGTACCTTTAAGAGTGCCCCCACCCTTCCGTCTGTCTCCACTGTGTACTGTTGTGTGTGTGTGTGTCCCTGAGAGGGTCTAGGCATCCCTCGTTCGAGTGCGCAGGGGCAGGTCGCGCACCAACAGCGACTCAGGCACACACTCCGTGATAGTCGGAAGTGACGTGCACGAGCGCACGCCCCCCTTTTATTTAGCCCCGCAGGCCACGCCTGGCCTGCGGATGTAGGGATGCGTGGTACGTGCATAGGCTAGAACGTAAACAGCATTACATCCCTATCCAACTATATAACATTTTCCCAGTGTCCAAACATCATGGGACCAGTAGACTTAAAGTTCAAAAAATCGCATCTGTACTTGCGTGTCCCTTGGTGGCATCTCAGGGCCTCAGCAGACAGGCATAGTCCTTTAATTTCTGACTTGGCAGTGGATTGGGCCGCAGGTTGTACCTCGGGACGTTACCTCTGCCGCGTTCCGCGGGGCGGGGTGTGTCTATGATGGTATTCGACCTGGTTGGGGATCCACACTCCGGCTCAGGTCTCTCCGTCGGTGTCCCTGCTGATGGGTTGACTTCCACCTCACGGGTCATGGCCCCTTGTGATTCACAGTTGTCGTCCGTGGTTTCTAGACTTGGTCTTGGCTCAGGGGATATCACTTTAAACCAGGAGGTGTTCCTCGATACTTCCTCTTCTCCCTTCCTCGCAGTGATCATGGTGCCTTTGGTGGCCATGACAGTCCATGGGCCTGGTTCGTAGGGAGTCTGGAACTTTCCTCCCGGGCGTCTATTTCGTATGAACACTTGAGCTCCCTGGCACAACCGCCTTGGTGTTGCTCTCCGGCGTCGGCTCGCTCGCTGGTTATTTTGTCGTCTCCGTTCATGAGTATCATCTGTGTTGTCCAGGCCCTGCGGTGTCCTCGGGGCAATAGGGAGGAGGTCTCTGCGTTGTCCTTGGAACATGAGGGTCCAGGGGCTTCTCTGCGTGGTGCAGTGAGGGGTTCCCCGATATTCTGGTAGGAAGTCATGCAGTCTCTGTTCAGGGTCGGCTTGCTCTACCACCGCTATCCGGAACATCTTATTGAGGGTCCGCATAAACCGTTCTACTTCCCCATTGGCCTGGGGCCACTGGGGTGTGATGCGTCGGTGTGTGATGCCTCTGGCTTTAAGGAATGTAGCAAATTCCGCTCCCTGGAACGGCGGTCCGTTGTCGCTCCGTATTTCCTCCGGGTATCCGAACATGGAGAATATCTTTTCCAGTGCCGGTCCTACATGTGTGAAAGCCGTGGAGGTCACTCTCTCAACCAGCGGGTACTTGGAGTACGAATCGATGGCCACCAGCGTATGTCCTTCCCCCGGGAAACTCCCAAAATCTATGCTGGCCTTGGCCCATGGAGTCGTAGTCAAAAGATTTTTTATTTGTTTTGGTACTCAACTGAGGATCACAAATTTAAAAACAAATTACATAAGGATAAATCAACAGAAGTTAGTATAATATTAAAAAAGACTTTAGAAATTTGTAAAAATTATAACAAACCCATTCACTAGGTGGTTGTTTGCCCACTAGTAACACATTTTTTACTGTAGTAATTTTACATTTGCGATATATCGGGTCAAGATATCTTACCCGTGCTGAAACTATATTTGGATGGGGACATACGAATAAAATATGCTCAATGTCCTGATCACCTCCTTGACAGAGTTTACATATCGGGGAACCTGCTAGTGACCATCTAGAGGTAAAGGTAGACACAGGTAAAATACCTAAGCGCAACATTGTTATAGCCCTTCTTGCACCGTGCGTAAGGGAAAACCCTAAATATGGCTGTATTTGCTTGTATTCCAATGTCTCAGTATAGAGTTTGTATGTAGATAACTTACTACAATATGCAAGATCAAGATCAAAGCTCAGTCTTGGTGTGAAGCATTTTAAAAAGAGTTTCAATTGGGAATTTGACCAGGTAAGCAAAATGTCTTTAGTAAGATTAGCAATTTCAAATGCCGCTGACATATTCCTGTAAAAATTGAGTTTTAATGCATCTAATTCAAATGTCTCGGTCTTTAGCAAGGATCGCAATGTTCCTTCCTTTGCGTGCAGGATATTATAAGCCCATCTGATGACGTTGGCGACAGCTGTAGCATAGGAGCTTGTTATTGAAAATTCCAGTCTTAGAGCTTGAACAGGTGTTGATTTAGAAACCTTTAAGATTTTTTTCAAAATTTTCCCTTCAGTTAGGTCCATATAGGACCATTGCTTTATTGGTATGTGCTCAGTAGCATAAGATAAAACCGGAGGAATTTTTGCTCTATACACTTTTAGCAATGAAGAGAAGTGCCTATTTCCTGTGGCAGAGTACAATCTGGAGAGAGCCCCGGCATGTAATTCTGATTTTCTCTTTAAATTGTTTATCTGTTTTGTATTTTGCAAGTTCTTTGAGAAAATCCTGCCGAGGTAAGTATATTCATCTACTTCCTCTACTCTAATCCCATCAAGTTTCCAACAGTATTTTACACTTTGTTTCCTACCAGAAAAAGCTACCACTTTGGTTTTTGTTAAGTTTGGAATTAAAAAATGATCCTTTGAGTAATCGTTTAAAGTATCCAGTAACTTTTGCAAACCAAAAGGTGTAAGGTCCAGCATTACAATGTCATCTGCGTATAGCAGAGCGTGAACACTATGTGAAGCAATCTTTGGAGGCAAACTAGAGCATTGTTGCAGATGGTGCGGTAAATTACTCAGATATAGTGAAAATAATATTGGTGCTAAGAGGCACCCTTGTTTGAGGCCATTAGCGGTTTTGATCGATTTGGTTAGTCCTTTTTCACTCCCCATTTGCACCTGGGACCAAGTGTTAGTATGAAGTTTGATTACGATCTGCAGTAGGTATTCTGGAATTCCCAGTCTCCTTAATTTTTTCCACAGTGTAGGTCTGTCTACGCGATCGAACGCTGTAGAATAGTCAATAAACGCAGCATACACTGGTTGTAATTTCTGTACGATGTATTTATCCAAAATAGTCTGGAGAATTGATATGTTATCAGTAACTGAATGGTTAGGTCGAAAGCCTGCTTGGTACTTAGGTATTAAACCCTGCGAGAAGGCCCAGTCTTTTAGTCTATCCAAAACCTCTGCAGCGAAGATTTTTCCTGTAGCGTCCATCAACGCTATTTGGCGATAGTTGCCAGCGATATTTTTACTCCCCTTTTTATATATTGGAATTATAATACTCCCCTGCCACGACTTTGGTAGTCTCCCAGTACTGAAGATATAGTTGAAGAGCGGTAGTAACATCTGACTCCATTCTTTAGGGTATGACTGCAAAACCTTAATGGGTATTTGATCAGGACCTGACGCTGCGGTGCTTCTTGCTTTTCTGATATGCATTTCTATAGAAAATGCTGTAGTTTTTGCTATCGGAATTGATTTATTTTCCAAGATAATGTCAGTGTCTTTTCTGTCTGATTTAATTACATTTTCCTTATATAGGTCGGTTAGATAGATTTCCCATTCCTGCGGTGGGACTGGTATAGCATGCAGTTTCTTTTTTGTTCCTGTCATTTTGGCAATCAGAGACCAATATTTTCTTTGATTGTATTTTTTAGCCGCTACTTGGATATCAACCCAATTTTTATCCTGCAACATTCTTTTTTGGCTAATCTTCTCTCTTCTTAATTGACTTTTTAATTTATTTATTTCTTGTTGAATTACAGGTGAAAATTTCAGGTATTGACCTCGAATAAGTTTATTGAGCTTCCTCGAGGTCACAGTTCTCCTGGTTGTATTTTTGTTATACATCTTGTAATTTCTCTTTTTATCTTGTTTTATCCTATCTAAGAGAGCTCTCTTAAGATTGATGATAATACTTTCAAAGTTTGTTATTTGGTCATTAGAATGTATACTAGTTAAAAGTTGACTATGTGAGATCATTTCAGTGATATGATCCAAGGTCGCCGAGTTCCAAAAGATCCGTCTCTGATTGTTGTTAATTTCAATATTACTTTTATGGAACATAATTCGGTTTGACGAGGAGGGCATAACCGACCAACCAGTATTTAAGTGTAAAAGTGTAAAAGAGCATGGTCGCTATCGTCTGAAAAGTTGATACTCAAATATGAAACTGTGTCCACTAGCTCCATGCCACATATTATATAGTCAATAATTGTTAGAGATCCTTTCCCTCGTCTTGTAAAAGACGCCGGTATGTCTCCGTCCACATTGCCATTCAGAATTGTCCCATTTAGATTTGGCAAACATGCTAATAACAGTTTTCCTCTCTTCTCTGAAGCTTTCCCTTTAGGAAATATTGGGATAGATAGTTCCAGTGATTCTTCTTCATATAGTTTTGCCCATTTTCCGATCTCGACATTAGAAATTTTTCCATTCAGGTCGCCCATGATTAAATATGACATATTTGCTCGGTCTTCGATTATCTGTGCAATTGCATCCAAGGTTTCCACAAAAGTGACGTCCTGGTTGGTGCCAGGGGGGACATACATATTAAAGAGTAGAAAGGCCTTTTTTTGGTCTATGTTATGAATATTCAGCGATACCTTAATACATTGGAAGTTATCAGAATTAAAATCAACAACTTCTTGGGACCATGAATGCTCCTCACTCAACAAAATTGCCAATCCGCCCTTTGCGTGGCCTCGGTTTGTAGCTTTAGCTGGAATATCATAGACATAGTAGCCCGTCTGGTTAAAAGATTTTATTGCCCATGTTTCCTGCAAAGCTAAAATATCAGGATAATTTTTGAGAGCTTCATTCATTTTATTATTTGTTTTTCCGGCTATTATTATTATTATTATTATTAAAACTTTTATAGCGCGCTCAATTACCACAGGGTATCCTGGCGCGGTGAGTGATTTGACAGCAGGGGTGATGGATCTGCACCAGAACGGAGAATTAGAGTGGAGCATTAAACAGATGAGTCTTAAGTTCCTTTTTGAAAACAGTAATGGTCGGCGAAGCTCTAAGGAACAAGGGGAGGGCATTCCAGGCAGAAGTGATCTTTAAACCATTGTTAAACAGTAAGTTGTTGTTGGTGAAATAATTTATTACTGTTTAAGGTCTCCGAGACCCAAGCCCAAGACTTTGTTGATTTTTTTACCTCTTTTACTTCTTGGTCTTGACTCCAAACTTTCCTTTCGCCATTATTCACCTGAATTTTCAAAATTTCCTTTCTTGCGCGAGTTAATCCTAAATCATCTTGGTTAGAGTTATTAGAATACCAATTCTCAATTGGGGTATTCAAGTTAGTGCCTAGGAGGCCAGTAATCTTGTTCTTAATTTTAATTTCCTTAGGTAGAAATCTTTCGATGACATCATAACCACATTTGTGTAATGTTTCTTTTTCCTTTATAATAATCCCAGGAAGAACTGATGACCAAAATGCTACTTCCGCTATTTTACGATTTTCTTTTATGGGGAAGGTCACCAGATCTATTTCTTTGCTGGTTAAAGTTTGTAAAGGATGTATTTGCTGTAGCAGATTAATTATCCTTCCTCGATTTAATGGTAAATTATCGATAGGAAAGAGTTCCTCAAACTCGGTTAGTCAAGATTTGTTCACCGCCTAGAGGCATATTATTCTCACTTATTTCCTTGTTTGTCTGACCTGCTCTATCAGTTACTTTGGAAGGTATATATTCATTCGCTTTATAGTTCAATAACTTTATTGATGGTATATTTTTTCTAACACTAGTTGCCTCTACCAAAGGAAAGTTAGATATTATTTTATCGTTTTGTCCCTCTTGGTTTTTTTGAGGAGTGATTGTGTTGTGAATTTTAGCTTTCGGGATTTCTTTTTATTAATTCTTCTTCTTAGCGGTTTCCTTCCTCTGTTTTTTCCCTTTTTTTCTTGATTGAGTTTTGTTTGGGAGATCTTGTCATCTCCAACTTCATCAGGTGTAAGTTTAGTGGAGGTTCCTTGTTCTTCCTTATCGGACCCTTTCTTTTGCAGGTTTAGTTTATTAGAAACCGAAAAAATAGAGTACTCTTTAATAGTGGGTAAAGGCTCTTCTCTAAAAAGTTTCTTCAAGGAATATATTTTAACATCCTTAAGATTTCTCCGGATCTTTTTATTTGATTTTTCTAGTATTTTTACATCAAATGTTTGGGTACTAATGTCACGTTTAATTTGAGGCTCCGTGCTTATGATGATGTTAGAAGAAATATTGTAGTTGTCCTTCTTCGCATCAGTTATCTGTTTATTATTTGTTGCATCAGCAAATTCTTTTTTCCTTTTTTCTTCTACTAAGAATTTTAATATGCCAATTTGGACATCCAAAGTTTGATCGGAGTTTTCCAAGATATTACCTAAAAAAGAAAGAACCGATTCCAATATTTCCTGTAAGGTATAAATAGCTTTTGACATAGGTGTTGCGGTATTAGTTGAATTAATGTTATTGGGAAGAAATGGGTCCAATGAAGAATCCAGGGCTATTTTATGTTCTAATGATTGTTCCTGGGACCTGGTAAGTGAATTATCTGGATTTGACTGAAGATCTAAGATATTTTCCATCGACTTCATGTCGTTTTGAAAAGGATCCTCAGTACAAGAAAGGCTACCTATTCGTTTTATAGGTGTTAGAGATGTTAGGTGTGAGGACTCGTGAATCGGGATTTGTGATTCCTGTGTTGAAAATAAAATCTTTTGGTTGGATTCAAGACCCGAAACACTTGAATTTTGAGTAGTTTGAAAGTCCGGGAGGGGCAACTCAGTTACCTCATTGATTTTAGTTGTTTCAATATTTGTAGGAATTTCCCGTACATGGGTAGGAGCTTGCTTTTTTGGTGATAAGGCTAAAAAATAGTTACTAATTGCCGGAGTTCTAGTTATCTGGCCGTGTTTTATTGCTTTGTCAGAAGATTTTCTGACTGCTTCCACGGTGCCCATTCGCTTCATGAATATAGTGCGAGATCTAAGCTTTTTGAAAGCCATAAAGTTTTCCTGAGTCGAATTTTTCGAGGTATAGATGATATTTCCTTCTCTGTTGTTGATTAATACGCTAACAGCTCAGAGAGTCGTCTACCCGATAGAATAGTCAAGTAGACAGATGTTACACTTACCGCACTGATGCCGGTTATTACTCGACCCTAGGACCCTAGGGTAACAGGATCTAATAGTTCGCAGTTGAAAAAATTAAAAATGAAAATGAGGTGGCCCGTCCCGTCCTGGGACGTCCACAGACGGCCCGCCCTTTGCCCGGGCTTCGCCCCGTGCTCCGACCCGCGCGCGTCCCGCGATGCGCGTTACAGGGTATGATTAAGTAGTGTGTCGGGTTGTGGGGGCGTGGCACTGGGAGGGGGCGCGGCTCACGCGGGAAGAGGACCAGCTGAAGGTGTTGTATGCTGGTCCTCGCAGTCCCGGGGCCGGCGCCTCTCCCTCCTTTGCGGCCACAAAGGTGTTTGTAGGCTTTCTGCCAAGTCCAGCAGCAGGTATGAAAGCTTATGAGCTACTCCAGTAGCGAGGGGAAAACAAACAGAGCAGCAGCAGCGTCTCTTTCACGAGCGGCTCCCGCGAAGCGGGGGCCGCAAGAAGTTATCGGCACTTGGCTTGGGGCGTGGCACTGGGAGGGGGCGCGGCTCACGCGGGAAGAGGACCAGCTGAAGGTGTTGTATGCTGGTCCTCGCAGTCCCGGGGCCGGCGCCTCTCCCTCCTCTGCGGCCACAAAGGTGTTTGTAGGCTTTCTGCCAAGTCCAGCAGCAGGTATGAAAGCTTATGAGCTACTCCAGTAGCGAGGGGAAAACAAACAGAGCAGCAGCAGCGTCTCTTTCACGAGCGGCTCCCGCGAAGCGGGGGCCGCGAGAAGTTATCGGCACTTGGCTGGGGGCGTGGCACTGGGAGGGGGCGCGGCTCACGCGGGAAGAGGACCAGCTGAAGGTGTTGTATGCTGGTCCTCGCAGTCCCGGGGCCGGCGCCTCTCCCTCCTCTGCGGCCACAAAGGTGTTTGTAGGCTTTCTGCCAAGTCCAGCAGCAGGTATGAAAGCTTATGAGCTACTCCAGTAGCGAGGGGAAAACAAACAGAGCAGCAGCAGCGTCTCTTTCACGAGTCGTACATGCGTCTTCCGTGATTATCGGAGCCGGCCTCTCAGGATCACTTATCATTTGGCAGGACATGCAGCTCTTCACGTAGTCCTCCACCATGGTTTCTAGTTCGGGAAACCACACCTTCTTCCTCATGCGCGCCTTCATTTTCGTTGTGCCTTGGTGGCCACCATGGGCAAGCTGCGTGGCCCGGTACCTGAGACTCTGTGGTATCACCAGGCGTGATCCTCTTAATAGGACTCCTTCGTTTGTGGCGCTGAGCTCGTGGCGGACATGCCAGATCTTCGTGAGAGCCTCTTTATCTGCAGCGGTCCAGGAGCTGGGTGGGTGTAGGAAGTTGGCCCAGGAACCTTCCTGAACGGCTTGAAGTGACCTCATGTAGATGTTGTCATCGGCAGCAGCTTCCTTGATTTCCTTAATCGTCAGGCATTGTGGACACGACGTGAGAGCTACTCATTGAGCGTACTCCTCGCAGTCATCATCTGTTGGTGCCGTCTCCTGTGGCAAGGGGTGGCGTGACAGGTAATCAGCAGGATTTTTGGCCCCTGGGCGATATACCACCTCCATTCCATACGATTGAAGTTGAATCGCCCATCTTTCAATGCGTGGTGGTGGGTGCGGCGCAGTTCCCTTGAAGAGGGGCACCAGGGGCTGGTGATCCGTGACCATGACGAATGGGTGACCTTGTAGGTATAAGTGAAAATGGCCACAGGCCCACTTGATGGCGAGGGCCTCTCGCTCTATTTGGGCGTACCTGGTCTCGGTTGGGGTCAGGGCCTTGCTGGCGAATGCTAGCGCTGTCCATTGTCCAGGACCGCGCCTAGACCTACCGGGCTGGCATCAACGATCACTTCTGTGCGTTTCGCAGGGTCAAAATACGATAGTGTTGCATTTTCCAGGAGGGCATCCTTAATCCCCTGGAATGCTTCATTTTCTTTCGGGCCCCACTGCCACGTGACATCCGTCTTGGTTAGTGCTCGCAGAGGTTCGCTTCGGGTAGCTAAACCCGGTATGAACCGGCCACAGTAGGTGGCCATCCCGAGGAAGCTCCTCACCTCCGTCGGGGACGTTGGCGCTGGGGTGTCCTTGATGGATTTGGACTTTCTGGGGTCAATCTGAATTCCCTCCTGGTTGAACACATAACCAAAGAACTCAATGGAGAGTTGAAAAAACGGACATTTGTCCCTGTGGAGCGTCGCTCCATGCGTGCTCAGTCTCTTCAGGACATCCCAAAGGTGTTTGTAGTGCTCTGATGCGGTGGCAGAGTGGATCAGGATGTCGTCGCTGACATTGATTACCCCAGGCAAACCAGATAGGAGTTCCCTGATTGTGTTTTGGAACACCTCCGCCGCTGAAGAGATGCCGAAGTTGAGGCGTTTGTAGCGTCGGAGGCCAAGATGAGTACTGAAGGTGGTGATGAATCGGCTCTCCTCAGCAAGTGGTAACTGATGGTATCCGGCATTGAGGTCAATTTTGGAAAACCACTTTGATCCATTTACATCGGCCACTATATCGTCCATAGTGGGAGTGAGATGTCTCTCCCTCCAGATGGCTATGTTTGGCAGCCGCATGTCGATACACAGGCGAATTTCGCCCGGCTGCTTAGGCTTTTCTACAATGACCAAGGCGAGACCCACGGGGTAGGTCCCGTTACTTTCTCAATGACGCCTAGGTTCTCTAGTTTTTCGAGTTCCTTTTCCACCAGCGGGCGAAGGTGAAATGGTATCCGGCGGTGGCATAGTGCTGTGGGAGAGACAGATTTGTCAATGTGGAGCTTGATAGGGTCACACTTTATGCATCCAAGGCCTCTGAATAGTTCAGGAAATCGTTCCAGTAGTTCGTCCACTTGGTGGGCTCGGATGCGATTGGCAAACGCTATCAGTTTTAAGTCCTCCGCAGTGTGACTGCTTAGCAGTGTGTCAGCTTCCCGGTCAATGATGTGGACGGTTGCCGTTATTTCCGACTCGTCAGCCTGGATGGGTATTATGATTTTTCCCTTGAGAGGTAACGGTGTGTCCGCTCAATAGGTGAAGATTCTCGTCTTGGATGGTAGTACCTCAGGCCGAGGGCGTAGTTTGTTGAATTATTGCAGTCCCATGACATTGACGGTGGCGCCCATGTCGATGACCGCCTTCACCTTGTTTTGCCCCATTTGCACCACGCATGTGGGTTGTGGCCGTCGTCTTCGCTTGAGTTCCCGCGCGAAGGAGATGACGTAGGCCTCTTCATCCTCCGAGTCCGAGTCATCGTATCTCGTGGGTAAGTGTTTTTCTGCCTGCGCCAGGGGCGGATCGGCTAGTGACAGCTGGCGGACGGCCTTGGAAGGCGTCCATGACTTCTTGGGATTCTTGGGCTGGTTTTTTCTGCGGCAGACCGACGCGAAGTGGTTCGGGATTCCACAGCTCGCGCATGTTTGTCCCTGGGCCGGGCAGTCCTTGGCTGCGTGTGGTTCATGGCCGCAGTACCCACTTGGGGTGAGTTTCTCCGGGATCCCTTTTGCATCGGGCCACGTGGTCGGGGTCGCACGGCGTCTGCGCGTTCCACCTTGATTGTTTCAGTCTTGATAGGGGCTTTGTGTAGGGCCTGTTCCATGGCCGTCGCTCTGACATTTGAGAGCTCGTGGGATCTTGCCAGGATGAGGATGTCTTCTAGTGAGATCCCTGGCTTGCGTAGGATTAGTCCTCTTAGCGTCTTGTCCCGGCACCCTTGAATAATCTGTCTTCTTATGGCCCTCGGTTGGTCCTCATCAGTGGAGCTGGCTAGCTCCCTGACGCGGGTGTGGAACTGGTCCATTGACTCCCCGTCCCGTTGGCGTGCTTGTCCCAATTTGAACACCTCGAAGCCCACGTTCAACTGGGGGTCGAAATGGCCGTTGAGGGCGGCAACAGCATCGTCATAGCTGTCGGCTGCACCCGTGTTGAGGAGGTGTTTGAAGAGTCGAAAGATTTCATCCCCCGCGTAGTGAAGCAGTAGTGATCTTTTCACGGCGTTGTCTGTCTCCCTCGTGACCACGAAGTAGTTTTCCAGTCTCTCGAGCCAGATTTTCCACCGTGGTGATGCTGTGGGCGGGTCAATTGCCTCACTTAAAGGCGGCAGCACCCCGGTTGCGGCGTGCTGGAATGGAATGTTGATGACAGGCGCTGGCGGCTCGCCGTCCCCCATGACGAATAAGTCTCTATGGGTGGTGATGGTGTGTTCGGAGCTTCATCAGTCCCCTCAAAGGCCGCAGTGATGTGCGTGTCTCTCCTGGGCCCCACCCTTCTTTCCCGCCAATTTGCGGCACCCACGCGGCAGCGGCGCGGCTTACTTCAGTGGAAACGCGGGTCCAGCGGGCGGTCGGTGGCGTGAAGGACGTGGTCCCCCTCGAGCAACTGCAAGGACCGCCTGTGCGTCGAAGACCACCAGACCAGGCACAAAACAGGAGGGTCCAGGGCAGTGCAGAACAGAAACGCGTTGCACGCGAGATGCGTGAGATATGGCAGGGCGTTTTCTGTAGCTCACGCGGGATGTGTGAGATACGGCTGGGCGCGGTAGGAACCGCGGACCACGCGAGATGCATGAGAATCGGCAACTTGTCGCGTGCGGCAGAGCAGCCGATGCAGCGGCCAGCGGCAACGCCGTCTTCCTTTCCCGTGGGGCAGCAGGGGGGGCGAAGGATCAGGCCCAGGCAATGGGGGCAAAGGGAGCGCGCCGGCTCCGAGGAGGCAGGAGCAGCAGCCAGCGACCACGCAGTTGGCACCGCGGACAGGAGCGGACAGCTCCAACGAGGCTCTGGTGTACGGGCGAGGGTTGGGCCCCCTCCGCTCGTCGCCAATGTACTGTTGTGTGTGTGTCCCTGAGAGGGTCTAGGCATCCCTCGGTCGCGTGCGCAGGGGCAGGTCGCGCACCAACAGCGACTCAGGCACACACTCCGTGATAGTCGTAAGTGACGTGCACGAGCACAAGCCCCCCTTTTATTTAGCCCCGCAGGCCACGCCTGGCCTGCGGATGTAGGGATGCGTGGTACGTGCATAGGCTAGAACGTAAACAGCATTACACACTGTAGGCTGTGGCACAGGTCCTTGCTGCAGATCCCTGCATGCTCCGCCCCAGCACCGGGCTGTGAGAGGCAGCTGCAGCAGCACTTCTAGAAAGAAGCCGCTCGGATCCGTCTCACCTGCCGCCATCTGCCCTGTGTGCTCAGGCCGCCGAATCCGTTCCCATTACCGTCACGTCATCACGGTTTCCTCATTAAAGACTCCGCCAGGTGTTTTCTATGAGACTGCTCTTGAGCACCCTCCGTGTTATTTGAGGCCCCCCTTCATATGGGTTCAGAAACATGTTAAGGATTTTGGGGGTCACTGCGCCAAAAGTACTTTGGGGGCCCAAGTTTGCACCAGCTTTGAATTAGTGATCCATTTGAGCTCTTTCCTGCCCTCCTCGGCCAGGTCTCAGACAGTGCACATACTCACTTGTCCAAAATCCTGAATGTGTTTACAGCCATTGATGTGTGTTTTCAATATTGGAACGTAGAAGCAGCTCACTAACATTACTTCAAAAAATCTCCCATTTCCCATATGCGGGGTCCTGTTTTGATGTAAAAGAACTTTTTTATGGATGTTGTATGGAACATAAACGCATATTTCTCTGCAAAATGTTTGTAATACACTCACACCTCACCCACATTCTAAATAAATTAAAGGAAAATGCTATTTAAAACAATCTGTTTGAGAATGATGCAAGGCCCATTTGTGGGTTGTGAACTGTTACTGTTAGAGACATGCAAATAATGGGAATAATGTGCACAACTGTAGTCTACTATTTGTCTATCAATCAATCAGTGAACTTGTAAAGCATGCTATTTACCCGTGAGGGTCTCAAGGGTCTTAGGGGGTGCTGCTACTGCTCGAAGAGCCAGGTCTTGAGGAGCCTTCTGAAGGTGAGCAGGTCTTGGCGGCAAGAAAGGAGAAGGATCTGCCGCCGGAGGTCGTTCGTTGGATGTCCGGGACGGCAGCAAGGGTGAGGCAGGCGGAGTGGAGTTGCCGGGCGGGGGTGTAGAAGTTGAGTCTGTCGTTCAGGTAGGCTGGTCCGGTGTTGTGGAGTGCCTTGTGTGCGTGGGTGAGGAGTTGGAAGGTGATCCTCTTGTTGGCGGGGAGCCAGTGCAGGTCTCTTAGGTGGGAGGTGATGTGAATGCGGCGGGGGACTTTGAGGATCAGTTGAGCTGAGGCTTTCTGGATGCGTTGTAGTCGTTGCAGGTGTTTGGCCGGGATACCTGTGTAGAGTGCGTTGCCGTAGTCCAGCCTGCTGCTGACGAGGGCTTGGGTCACTGTTGTTCTTGATTCTATCAGGAAGCATGCGGAGGGTGTTGTAGCAGGAGGAGGAGATGGCCCTGACCTGCTTTGACATGGAGAGGGAGGAGTCCAGGATGAATCCTAGGTTGCGTGCATGGTCCGTGGATGTTGGCGCTGCTCCCATTGTGGTCGGGCACCAGGAGTCGTCCCAAGCAGAGGGGGTGAGACCTAGGATGAGGACCTCCTTCTTGTCCGAGTTCAGTTTCAGACGGCTGTTCCTCATCCACTCGGCGACAGCCTTCATTCCCTTGTGGAGGCTGGTTTTGGCAGTGTGCAGGTCCTTGGTGAGGGAGAGGATGATCTTGGTGTCATCGGCGTAGGAGATGATGTTCAGGTCATGCTGGCGGGCCACTTGTGAGAGGGGGGCCATGTAGACATTGAACAGGGTCGAGCTGAAGGATGAGCCCTGGGGCACGCCGCAGATGATGTCGGTGGCTCCGGATAGGAAGGGCGGGAGGTGGACTCTCTGGGTTCTGCCGGATAGGAAGGATGTGGTCCAGTCCAGGGCCTTCTTCTGGATTCCGGCTTCTTGGAGGCGTGTTCTTAGTGTGCGGTGGCAGACCGTGTCGAAGGCAGCTGACAGGTCCAGGAGGATGAGGGCTGAAGTTTCACAGTTGTCTAGCTGGGGCCTTATGTCGTCTGTGGTGGCAATGAGGGCAGTCTCGGTGCTGTGGTTGCGTCTGAATCTGGACTGGGATGGGTCCAGGATGTTGTGGCGCCGCGGCCAGGGCGACTGACGCTGGAATCTGGGGACCACGGTTCGATCCCCGGCTCCGGCGGCAGGTTAGCCCAGCACCATGTGACTCTGGGCAATAGCTCGCTTAATCTTCCCGACGGCCCCCCAGCGCCTAGAGACCCTTACGGGTGATTGTGCGCTTTACAAATGTGGACTTTACTTTACTTTGTTGTCCTCGAGGTGGTGGGTCAGCTGCATGTTGGCGATTTTCTCGATGACCTTCGCCGGGAAGGGGAGCATGGGCCGGAAATTCTTGAGGTCTTTGGGGTCCGCCTTGGGCTTCTTGAGGAGAGCTTGATTTCGGCATGCTTCCAACTTTCCGGGAATGTCGCTGTGTCGAAGGAGATGTTGATGATCTTCCGCAGTTGGGGTGCGATGGTTGCATCAGTTTTGTTGAAAATGTGGTGTGGGCAGGGGTTTGACGGGGAACCAAAGTGGATGGAGTTCATGACCTTGCGTGTCTCTTCGTCATTGACGTGGCACCAGGAGGTCGGCTGGGTGGTGCCGGAGGCGTTCGGGTTGTGGTCAGATGCGGTCGGGGAAGATGAGGAGTTGAAGCTGTCGTGGATGTCGACGACCTTGCGATGGAAGAAGGTGGCCAGTGAATCACACAGTTCTTGCGAGGGTGGGATGTCGTTGGTGTTGGTCCTGGGGTTGGAGAGTTCCTTCACTATGTTGAACAGTTCTTTGCTGTCATGTGCGTTGTTATTCAGTCGGGCTTTGAAGGACGATCTCTTGGCTGTTCTGATGAGGTGGTGATGTTTGCGTATGGTGTCCTTGTGGGCTGCGTGGCTGTCTGTTGCGCAGTCATGTAGCCATTTCTTCTCCAGCTTCTGGCATGTTCGTTTGGAGATTGGAGTTCTTCGGTGAACCAGGTGGCTTTCTTGCTGGGGTGGTTGGTGGAGGGTTTCTTGATCGGGGCAAGGGTGTTGGCGCAGTCATCGATCCACTGTCTGAAGTTTCGGGTGGCGGCGTCGGTGGGGTCAGAGGGTGGGTTCTGGGTGAGGGTGGAGGTCAGCTGGTCTTCTGTGATTTTGCTCCAGCAGCGGCGGGGCAGCTGTTGGGTGCGGTGGTGCGTGGTTGGTTTCTTGAAGGTGAAGTGGATGCATCGGTGGTCAGTCCAGTGGAGTTCGGTCGTGTGGTTGAAGGCGACGTGGGTGCTGGTGGAGAAGACGGGGTCGAGCGTGTGGCCAGCGGCTTGGTTGGGTTCGGTGACGAGTTGTCGGAGGCCGAGGTTGGCGAGGTTGTCGATCAGGGCGGTGGAGTTGGCGGCGTTGTTGTTCTCGAGGTGGAAGTTCAGGTCCCCGAGGAGGATGTAATCCGTGGAGGCGAGTGCCTGGGTGCTGGCGAGGTCGGCAACGGAGTCGCAGAAGAGGGCCCGGGGACCAGGGGATCTGTAGATGAGTGTTCCTCTGAGGGTGGTGTTGGGGTCGGTGTGGATCCGGAAGTGAAGGTGTTCGGCGGAGTTGGGGGAGTCGTCTGCGAGGGTGTGGACCTGGAGGGTGGACTTGTGGACGATGGCTATTCCTCCTCCCATCCCGTTGGTGCGGTCTCTGCGGGATATCTTGTAGCCGTCCGGGATGGCTATGGCGATGTCAGGTACCGATGAGTCATTTCACCAGGTCTTGGTCAGGAAGGCAACGTCTGAGGCGGTGGTGTCTAGCAGGTCCCAGAGCTCGACGCCGTGTTTGTGTGTGGAGGGAGTGTTGAGGAGTATGCAGTGGAGGAGGTTGGGTCCATTCCTTGGGGGTTTGGTGGTTCTGTCGCATGTGAAGTTGCAGGTGAGGCAGGAGAAGGGTCTGTGGGTGCGTTTCGGGGCGGCCTGGAAGTAGTGGTGGTCCCTGCCGATGTTGAGAACGTGGACAGTGTTGGCGTCGTATCGGATTCTGGCGTTGTGCCGAGTGCGGGGACCAGGGGTTCTGGCGCTGGGGGCAGTCTTCGGTGCGCAATCGGCACGCCAGCTGCGCGCGTCCGCTGCGCGTCCTGCCGTGGCCGGCATATAAGGCGGGGAAGGAGGGAGGAGCAGCTGGGAGGCGGGAGCCGGGCGGCGAGGGGGCGTGGCCACGGGGTCAGGGGCGGGAAGAGAGTGGCACAGAAGCAAAGAATGGGGGGTGGGGGGAACAATACTGGGCTACAGTGGCAGAAAATGCAAGCAATGGAGACAGAAATAACAATGCACAAGAGTGGAGAAACAAAAACAAAACTGAAGGCAAACCAAAGCGGCACAAAGGTCCTGGGGCACTGAAGACTTGAACACGCAGAGAACGGCAGCAGCGGGGCGATCACACACAGGTGGTGCTGCTCGGCAGTAGGGGGTGCGACCTGGCCTGCAAGCAGGGTCAGGGGTCACCGAGGGCAAGACTCTCACGAACACAGCTGGCTCTATCAAGGGGGCCCTAAAAGACTGGGCTCTGGGCCAGAGCCCTTGCCTTAAAACGTCTCTGGTTTGTTTTATGCAGTAGCGTAGCAAAAATGTTATGGCTCCTGATGCAAGCAAGAATGCTCTCCCTTTGACAGCTGTTGGGGTAATTGAATAAATACAGCCATAATTAGGGTAAAATTGGCTTCTGAGAGCTTTGGCCCCCGTGCACTGAGATGTCGCTCTAGAGTTATGAATGCAAAGCGCAATGTTTATATCAGAGGTGGGGGGGTGCTGTTCCGTCTACTGACCTGATGGATTCAACATACGCGAGTGAATAGATTCACCGTAGACAGTAATATGTTTGTAAGCTGCGTGGATGGAGCTGAGCCCATGCCCATTCAACACAGCCAAGGCACTAAATTAATTATTTCCAAGTCGTGCAATTAACATCTTGCAATGCTTATTCTTGCCTCAACGAGCAGTTGTTGCCCAAAATGGCAATCCCACCGCTGGCGGTGGCGTTCGACTCCTTGAAAGGTTCTACTCATTGCCCCGGCCATGTGATAAATGTGACATCTTTCTTAGATGCTGCTGAAGGTTGAACCCAATACGGGACGATAAATAATCAGGTGGGGGCAAGCCCCCTTTGTTATGATGTGGCATTTATTTTATTTATTTATGGCCAATGATGCCCTCTTAGCCTATTGTCAGCGCCTACGAGTCTACAAGACTACACACACATTAACAATAAGTGCATACACTAACAAACATCCCTTGCTGGGTTTTTAGAAAATGACAGACGCCAGCCAACTTGTTTAGATTTTGCAATGGTTCCTCGAGGGCTTTTAGTGCACCAATCTGTTTCTATTGATGTATTTATTCATTTCTATTTTCTCTTGAAGGGGCCTATTGACCATTGCTTCTGAAGTGTGCCCCTTGCATGAATGGTGCTTCTCGCAGGAGCCGTGCTAGGATTACGTAGCTGTGGCGCTATGCCAGATATTGCTGTGCTGTCTCTCTCTTAAGGGGACTAACGTCTTGTTAGTGCATGTAGTTCACTCTGTAAGGTCAGTGCCTTATTCCTGAAGCTCGTGAAACGATGGTTATGTCCTTGTAACTTAACTGACCCAAAAGTGTCCATAAATGCGCACAACATTTTTCCTTTTCAGCTCTATGTGTTCAGTATCCCTCCTATGGACTACTCGAAGTGTAAAACACACGCTGATCAAGATCACGGTGTTGTTTACAGTGAGGGTGACACGACCACTCTCCTCTGTAATGTTTGCATTGTAGTTGTTTTTACGCACACACGCATTCCTACATCCGCAGGCCAGGCGTGGCCTGCAGGGAGTCAATAAATGGAAGGACGACCGCTCGAGGCATCACTTCCGGCTAGCATCTACGCCTGGGATGAGTTACTTGTCCTGCTGCTGCCGAGCGATCTGCCCCCACGCTATCCACCCTAGCGGTAGCCGGGCCTGCAGTCACCCACGGTCTTGCCCACTTAACACTGGTGAGGAGCGGAGGGGGCCCAACCCTCGCCCGTGCCTTACCGTGGCCACCGGAGCGCTCTGCTCCCTTGCGCGGCTCCACCCCGCCTCACCGTGCTACCAGTGCCTCCTCGTGGTGTGGCCTGCTACCCCTGCCTGGAGCTAATTGAGTATCTGCTGTGGACCTGCCTGCCACCTCCCGCCACCCAGACCTCACCTGCATTGCCTCCACTGCTCTCCCGGTGCAGCCTGCCTCCTCCCCGCACACGCTGCCTGGCCGGTGTGCGACGCTGAACCATTTCCCACCGTTCTTGCGTGCGCGGAGAAAGAAGAGGGTGCCGAACCTCACGCATCTCGCGTGAGATTCAGAATTTGTGCCCGAGGAGCTCCAGAAGCGCACAAGACAGCCTGCGGATGCCGGGCATGCTGCTGGAGGCGCGCACCCGCCCTGCTCAGCAGACAACACCGGCCAGCCGACACTGGAGTGGCCTAGCGGTTCCACAGACGGCGCAAGAGTAGCCGCAGAGGCCCTGCTCACCGGCGAAGAGGACAAGGAGAGCGAGAAAAAGGAGAGGACGTACCGCGACGGCAAGAACCAGACAGTAAGGAGTGGGGGCGCAAGAAACGGTCATCTAATCCCCCCAATGGGCGCACACCGACGCCACCTCCCGCACCACTTCGGCGGCCCAGAGAGACAGCACAACAGCCAGAGGCCCTACCTCAGCTGGCAGCCATGGTAGACAACGAGGAGGCCACAACAGTTCACATTCCCTTTCAACACGCCGCATCTGGGGTCCTACCACCCTTCAGCGAGCTAGAAAACCCCGCGGCAGCAGCCCCCAGATGGAAGATCTGGATAGAACGGCTAGATAATTACTTCAGCGCGACTCGAGAAACAGACACGACAGTCAAGAGGTCCCTCCTCCTCCATTATGCCGGAGACGAAATATTCAAGTTATTTAAACACCTCCCCAACACCGGGACGGCTGATGACTACGTTGGCACTGTCAATGCGCTCAACAACCACTTCGACCCGCAACTGAACCCAGATTTCGAGGTGTTCAAATTAGGTCAAGCACGCCAGAGCGAAAGCCGATGCCATGGACATGTTCTATGCCCGCGTCCGAGAGCTCGCCAGCACATGCACCGACATCAACCAGCAACAAGACATACGGAGGCAGCTCATCCAAGGGTGTCGCGACAAGACGCTACGCGGACTCATACTCAGGAAACTCGGCATCCCTCTAGAAGACATCCTGATACTCGCGAGGTCACGCGACCTATCGGATGCTCGAGCCACTGCCATGGATCAGGCGCTGACCAAGCCCCAAGGAAAAACGGAAACCATCAAAACAGAACGGGCCGAAGCGGTGAGGCCGAAACAAAGGAGCGACCAGTTTCGAAAGCCCAGAACAGAAGCACCCCAGACCAAGTGCGGATACTGCGGCCATGAACCTCATGCTGCTAAAGACTGCCTGGCTCAGGGCAAGACATGCACAAACTGTCGTATCCCGAACCATTTTGCGGCAGTATGCCGGCGGCGCAACAGCACCAGGAACTTCCGAGGACAGAGACCACCGGCCAGAGCCGTCCGACAGCTAGCGATCACAGATGAGGAGACACCAAGCGAAACGCCGAAGAAACCGGTTAGGTACTTGCTAACCGTAGAAGGCCCCTCAGATGATGACGACGCGGAGGCCTACGTGGTATCGTTTGCCAAAGAACTCAAACAACGACGAAGACCTCAACCAACCTGTGTCGTCCAGGTAGCAGGAACGGATGTGCAAGCCGTCATTGACACGGGGGCCACAGTCAACGTCATGGGCCTCCAGCAGTACCGAAGGCTACGCCCTCGCCCGCCAGTGGTCCCGTCCAAGACCAGAATATTCGCCTACGGGTCAGACACGCCGCTGCCGCTAAAAGGGAAAATGGTGGTGCCCATCAAGGCGGACGACCAGGAAGTGACTGCCACTGTCCACATCATCGACAGGGAAGCCAACACTCTCCTGAGTAGCCACACGGCCGAAGACCTGAAACTGATTGCATTCGCCAGACGAATCAGAACGCACCAAGTCGACTTGGCTGTTCCAAGGCCTAGGCTGCATCAAGTGCGACCCTGTCAATCTGCACATAGACAAAACGGTCACCCCCGTCACCCTGCGGCATCAACGAGTCCCTTTCCACCTCCGGCCGCTGGCCGAACAGGAACTAGAGAAGCTAGAGAAGCAAGGGGTCATCGAGAAAGAGTCCGGACCTACCCCGTGGGTGTCACCGATGGTCATCGCTGAGAAGCCCGAACAACCCGGAGCTATCTGCCTCTGCATAGACATGCGGCTGCCCAACTGGGCGATAAAGAGAGAAAGCCATATTACGCCCACGATGGACGATATCATTGCCGACGTCAACGGGTCCAAATGGTTCTCCAAGATCGACCTGGCGGAAGAGAGCCTTCTCATCACGACGTTCAGCAGCCACCTGGGCCTCCGGAGATATAGGAGACTAAATTTCGGCATATCCTCCGCGGCAGAAGTGTTCCAGAACACCATCAGGGAGCTACTCTCGGGATTACCAGGGGTGCTCAATGTGAGCGATGATATACTGATCCATTCTGCCACCGCCGCAGATCACCACAAACTTCTCGGCGAGACCCTGAAGCGTCTAAGTGCATACGGAGCGACCCTTCATCGGGAGAAATGCCAATTCTTTCAGCCCTCGCTGGAATTCTTCGGGTATGTGTTCAACCAGGAAGGCATCCAAATCGACCCAAGGAAATCCCAGGCCATCAACAACGCCCCGGCGCCGCCGACGGAGGTGAGGAGCTTCCTGGGTATGGCCACCTACTGCGGGCGATTCATACCCGGCCTCGCGACCAGGAGCGAGCCGCTCCGAGCCCTCACCAAGACGGATGCCAGCTGGCAATGGGGCCCGACCGAAGAAGAAGCGTTCCGAGGCATAAAAGACGCCCTCCTGGAGAAGGCCACCCTTGCATACTTCGATCCAGCCAAACCGACGGAAGTACTGGTGGACGCGAGCCCGGTAGGACTTGGAGCAGTGCTCACCCAAGAGCAGACGCCCGGCCAGTGGGCCGCACTAGCCTTCGCCAGCAAGGCCCTCACCCCGACCGAAGCCAGATACGCCCAGATAGAACGGGAGGCGCTCGCCATAAAGTGGGCCTGCAAGCACTTTCACCTCTATCTCCGCGGACAACCCTTCACCATGGTGACTGACCACCAGCTGCTGGTACCTCTCTTCAAGGGGACAGCTCCCCATCACCCACCAAGGTTCGAGCGGTGGGCGGTCCAGCTGCAACCCTATGAGATGAAGGTCACGTACCGCCCTGGATCCAAGAACCCCGCTGACTTCCTGTCCAGACACCCAGCTCCAGTAGTTCAACCTGAGGGAGACGACGACTGCAAAGAGTTCGCACACTGGGTGGCCCTCACATCGTGCCCCCAACGCATGTCCCTGGAGGAAGTAAAGTAGGCCGCCGCCACCGACGCCGGGTACCGCAAGACCACCCAAGCGGTACAAGGGGGTTCCTGGACCGACTACCTGCAGCAAGCAAGCGGGTGGGCACCTGGCGAGAGGGAACTGCTCACCAAGATGTGGCGAGTCCGCCTCGAGCTAAGCGCCACCGAGGAAGGCATCCTCATGAGAGAGCACCGGCTGGTGATCCCGCAAAGCCTCAAGCAACGAGCAGTCCAACTGGCTCCTGGAGGGCATCAAGGTGTCGTCAACATGAAGTCGCGCATGAGGGAAAAGGTATGGTTCCCGGAGTTGAAAGAAATGGTGGAGGAATGGGTCAAGCAATGGCTGCCATGCCAGATGACGGGTGGTCCAGAGAAGCCACTACCCATCATCACTGAAGAAGCCTGCACCGCTCCGCGGTCAAAAATCAGCATGGATTTCGGCAGCTTCCCAGGGGGTCGGCATACCCTGGTCCTCGTTGACGCCTACTCGAAGTACCCCATAGTGGAGCCTCTGGCGTCAACAGCCTTCAGCCACGTACGTCCCGTCCTCGAGAAAACGTTCGCAATGTTCGGGTTCCCGCAGGAGGTCCGCAGCGACAATGGACCCCCATTCCAAGGGGCTGAGTCCGCAACGTTCCTTCAGCAACGAGGGATCGCCCATCGACGCATCACCCCCCAATGGCCCCAGGCCAACGGGGATGTCGAGAGATTCATGCGAACCTTAAACAAGGTGTTCCGAATCTCCACCGTCGAACAAGCGGATCCTGAGCACTGACTATATGAGTTCATGAGGGAATACCGGAGCACCCCGCACTGCACTGCCCCTGGGCCCTGATGTTGCATGGACCAAGGCGGGACCTCCTCCCTGCCACGCCGGGGTGGACGCCCCTTCCCCTCGATGCCGAGGGGACCCAAGAATGGCGAAGGAGGCAGAATCAAGAGGTCAGCCGGCGCCGGCGGGCCACCCCTCGGAGACTTATGCCCGGAGCGACAGTCATCCTACGGAACCGACGTCAAGGAGGAAAATTCCTGACCAGGTACGAACCAGGGGCCTGGACCGTCACTGCAACCCGTGGCTCAATGATAACCGCTCGCAGAGGAGTGGAGGAGGTGTCCCGGAACGCATCGTGGTTTAAAGAAGTCTCGCCAGACCACTGCTCGGAGACCATTGTCCCACGACCGATGCCGCAACCCGGGGACCCAGTCGAAGAGGATACCGGAGCGCCGACCCTCAGCCCATCCAGGGAAACCCCGGACCCCTCTCCGTCTCCATCTGGAGAGGCTGACCCGGGGAGCCCGGGTCCATCCACCCAAGATGGGCGCACTGGCTCACAGCGATATCATCTGAGGCCAAACCCTCGTCCGAGCCAGAGATTGAGAGACTTTGTCTGCGAGTGAGACCCATACGCCAGGAGGCGCTCCTGAGGTCCGGACTGAAAAGCCATTCAAAAGAACTAAGTTGGATAGAGATGTAATGTTTGCATTGTAGTTGTTTTTACGCACGCACGCATTCCTACATCCGCAGGCCAGGCGTGGCCTGCGGGGAGTCAATAAATGGAAGGACGACCGCTCGAGGTGTCACTTCCGGCTAGCATCTACGCCTGGGCTGAGTTACTTGTCCTGCTGCTGCCGAGCGATCTGCCCCCGCGCTATCCACCCTAGCGGTAGCCGGGCCTGCAGTCACCCACGGTCTTGCCCACTTAACATCCTCCATGCCGATTCATCAACTAACTCGGGTTCAATCAATGGTAGAGTTCCTTTACAGTGATTCCAGCTATGACAGGATGTGCGTTGAGTGTTCATTTCATTGAGAAACACATGTGCCCTAACACCCATACCGTCGATGCTCCGGAAGTGCCAGGCCTCAGCTCTCTCATATTAATGGTCCCAGACCTTCTTTCCCTGCCTCAATGAACTCACTGACGCCCATCTTACATGGGGGAGGCAAGGGCTTAACTTTCCTTCACCTAACCTTTACATATGTACAATCTATCTTTTACATCCAAACAGAGGGGTCCCGGGAGGGTCGTACCCATGATATTGCTTGTGTTCTTTCGTAACTCTTTGCGCTATTTCATTTGTCTTTGGTCACGGTTCCCTAGGCAGCGGGTATGGTGCTTAGGCCTCACTCGTGCCCATTCTATACCTGCACCACAGGTGGTCGTGGCATACAGGAGGAGGCCGCATCCAGCAAACCATCAGTGTTGGACTGAATACCCCCTGTATGTGTTACAACAGCAACCGGAGGTAAGAGACACCATCCTCCATTATGTACCAACCCTTTCTCCTCAAATCTCCCATTGCACATAGATTTCTGAAAGGGCTGGCTCGCCTTTATCCATCTACGCCCTATGTTATTCCGCAGTAAGACCTTAATTTGGTCACCACCTATCTGATGTGCGCTCCCTTTGAGCCTTTACACAATAGTCCCCTCTGGCTGTTGACCATCAAAACAGCCTTCTTGGTGGCGATTACATCGGCCCAGAGGGTGAGTGAACTGCAGGCATTATCTTGCTCTCCTCCTTATCTTATGTCCTTTCCAGACAAAGTGGTGCTTTGCACCCTGGTATCCTTTTTACTGAAAGTTGTGGCCCTTTTCCATCTGGGTCTGTCCATCAAGTTGCCCACCTTCTTTTCTCCCCGCATCCCTCTAAGTAAGAGGAGCACCTCTACCGACTGGACCCAAAAATAGTGTTGTCGTTCTAACTTGATCTCACTAAAGAGTTCCAGGTGGACAACCAACTCTTTCTTGGGAATGTGGGAGCAAAGAAGGGAAGAGCAGTGCAGAAAAGGACCATCTCTTTCTGGGTTATTCTCTGCATTAAGATCTGCTATGCCCTTGCAAAGAAGCAGTCCCTGAAGGAATAAGAGTCCATTTCACCAGGGGAAAGGCAGCGACTACGGCCTTGGCTCGGGGTATCCCAGTGCAAGACATCTGTCAGGCAGCAATGTGGGCATCTTATCAGATGTTTGCAAAATGCTACTGCCTGGTCGGTCAGGTCCGCAGGGACGGGCACTTTGCTTGCTCGGTCCTGAAGGAGTTCCTAGTAAAGGATAATGGTCCGTAGCCCACATCGGGATGGTATGGCTTTGGTATCTAATTCAAAGGTATGGAATCTGCAGCTAGAAGTCTCTATCAGATGAACAAGTTACTTACCTGCAGTAACGCATTATCTGGTAGAGACTATCTAGCTGCAGATTCCTGACTGTCCAACTCATGCCTCACAGCTTTGCCGACTAATATTGTAGGGCTAGGATTACTCTCCTTTTCAGGGCCCTGGTTTTGCACACGACTACATCAGTTACTTCGTAGTTTTGCGCTTCTGGCTTGGAAAAACAACAATTACTCACGTCAGTGTGCATGGGTGGCAACTATATAGGCACCGCAATGACATAACCAACGCCATTGATTTCACATGGAGACTAAATGAGCCACCCTGTCGCTGCTCGGAAGATGTATTGCTCAGCAAATATTTACGGATCAAACCTGATGCCAGGGAAATTCATAGGTAAGGAATCTGCAGCAAGATAGAGTCTGAAACGGATAATGAGTTACCAAAGATAAGTAACTTGTTCATTATCTTCCCTAGCCTCACAAATGATCCTTACAATCTTTTAAAGTGCTTGCTTAGCAAAACAGGAGCAGCATATTCCTAAACCAGCTGACAGGTAGTTTTAATGCAGGATGTGAGGTCCAGAATCAGATATTCTTCTGCTTAATTATCCACTGCTTCAAGCAATGCTGCACACTGGCCAAAAAGGATCCTCTTGAGGGCCTTATAGCTTATAGCACCTGAAAACAGCAAGGCCCCTTTCTCTTAAAAAATTATTCCCCAGCCCTCCAGCCCAGGAGCATCTGAAAACAGCAAGGCCCCTTTCTATTACAAAATTATTCCTCAGTCCTCCAGCGCAGGAGCACCTAAAAAACAGTGAGGCCCCTTTCTCTTAAAAAATTATTCCCCAGCCCCCCAGCACAGGAGCACTTGAAAACAGCAAGGCCCCTTTCTCTTAATGAATTATTCCCCAGCCCTCCAGCCCAGGAGCATCTGAAAAGAGCAGGCCCCTTTCTCTTAAAAAATGATTCCCTAGCCCTCCAGGAAGAAGCACCTGAAAACAGCAAGGCCCCAGCTATTTGTAAATTACTCAGCCCTCCCCAGCCCTTCACTGCCTCAGGGCAATGGCTTGTCAGGAGAGGGGCTAAAGCAAATACATAGCTTCTGGCCCATCCATGGGGCTGGGGGGGCGGGCTAAGGTGAAGTTGGTGCAGTTCCCCACATCACCTGGACCCCATAGTTAGACCCATTCTTTCTCCCCACTATGCCCTGAATGAAGGGCTGTGGGCGAGGTGTTAAAACAAACACTGTTTCTGGGCTGCTGTGGGGCCCAGGGGGGCAGGTGAAATTGGCTCATAGGCCTGAACAATACCTTGCCCCCTGGGAGGCTGAATCTTGCACACAATCACCCTTCCCCAGCCCACCATAAGCGATTGCTTGGCAGGGCAGGGGGTCAAGGAAAGGCCACAGCTTATCATCACTGAACTGGCCCAGTTCTAACTAAATGATCTCCCTGTGGGTTTGGTCTCTCATATTCAGAGGGGAGCTTACAACTACAGCTGTAGGCTAACTAGATGTTCTCCCCCTTCGGTTTGGTCTCCCCCTACGGGCCTTATGGGAAGGGGGAGATCATCCCGATGGGGATATTAAAACGACGGAACACCGGAAGCTGCTTTCCTCTCCCTGTCAGTGCTCTCTGTGGACTGTAAAGGGGGAAAAACCGGCCCTCAGAGAGCACTGAGACAGCAGCCCTTCGGCCTATGCCCGTGTACCCGCAGTGCCAATCCGCCCCTGCTGCGATGGCACTTTTATGCTGCTCTGTGTTGTCATGTCCGGTGGTGGGTTGAAGTTGCAACCATGGCCAATGGCTTCACCTGTAGCTATTACATCAGTCTCTGGATCCAGTTTAGTGCGTAGAGAGATTCACAAGGTGAGTAATCAAAAAGGAACAAATTTGCAGTTAGAGTATTGACCGTAATTAGCCTTACCGGAAGTAAGTAATGCATTGTTTGTTGCTTTAAATCCATTGATTTCAAGGCCATGGGAGTTTATTGTTCAGGCTTCTGACAGCCTTCTGGCCATGGACTAGGATTTGTGTTGCATTTAAGAAAATGCTTGCAGTGGGATGTATTTCTTTTTGTAATATGAAGTATCACTTTTAAACGTTTTATTTACTCTCGACAGGTTCTGCCAAGAAAACTGGCCATCATTCGAAATCAGGTAAGTACACTGGCCTGTTTAAATAATGGTTCCGGTCCCCTACAGTAAAATATGTGCAGTCTTGATTTATGGAAATTATGTATATTCTTAATTTCCACGTGTCTTCTAAAGAAAGGGGTTTGTGGACATGTGTTAGTTCATACATGAGACTGTTGGGGTACAGTACAAAATAAAGCAATACTGGGAGGACACTATTATTCGACAGTGCATACTATTGAAAACTGTTGAACCATGTCCCCTTCTGTTGTAAAGAGTTCCAACTCTAAAGAACACTGTTTGCACTGTTGGAAATGTAATTTGATGAGACATGTTTGGTGCCATTGGGTTGTCTCTGCTATTAATAAAGTGTAGAAACTCTCTGTACATGCGCGAGATACTGGAACATACTGTTAGACCTGACACCCTTGGCGTGGTTTTCCCCCATCTTTTTGCCTCTGTCTACTGTATTTTTGATGCTGTGCTGGATTTCGTTTTTGCTGGTTTAGATGCTTTGGACACTCTGCCACTGCTGATCAGTGCCAGAGTGTAAGTGCTCCCTCTGTAAATTGTTATATTGATTGGGTATACCTGATTGGCATATTTGTTTCACCATGTAGTCCCTAGTAAAGTGCACTGTGTGTGCCAGGGCTGGTGATGACAGATGCTACTAGTGGGCCTGCAGCGCAGATTGCGCCACCCACATGGGTAGCCCTAAAATGGTGTCTCAGGCCTGCCAGCGCAGGGCCTGTGTGCAGTCAGTGGACTGCCATGTCCGCCTGGCCAGTGTCCCCACTGGCTGGGCCTAACCCTTCCCTGTCTGTGCACATCAGTCACCCCTATGGAAGGCTCAAGGTACCCCCTGGGCAGGGTGCAGTGTATGGGTAAGGTAGAGCATGTACTAGTGCAGGTCACATGCTCTGGTAGTGAGCAGCAGCCATTTTGTGTGCTCACTGCTGTAAGGTTATCTTGCTCCATAGAATAACATGGGGGAGGCTGGTCCCATTGGAAACCAGCCTATCTTCTCATAGGAACAAGATGGGACATAAGTGATTGATATCCCTGAACTCAGAATTTAATAACACATCTTTTAGGAAGGGTTGTTTTTAAATTCTGTGTTTGAGAATAGTACTTTTAGAAAGTGGCTGTTCTCTTGTCTAACCTTTCTGTGTGCCTGGGCCTGTTTGTGGATTGACTGTCTGGCCTGAGTGTGACAGGGGCTGCAGAGCCCCCAGGAGGTTGTCTGAGTCAGCCCGTGGATGAAAGGCAGCATCTGCTGCCAGGGAAGTGGGAGGAGATCACACCTGATAGTGACAGGGCTGTGCCTGCCTGACCACAATGCTGGCTCCACCCCCCTCCTGGGCGACTGTCACCTCTGTCCCTGATACAGAGAGGAAGAAGGAAGCCAGGAAACCCCCGGTGCCTCAGCAACACCCAGAACTGATTTAGACCGGGCTCAGGGCCCACTTGCACAAAGACTTCAAAGGACTTCAAAGACTTTTTGGGGTATAAAAGAAGGACCCCTGACAACAGAAAAGTTAGATTCTACAATCAAGAGGAACCTCTGCCAGAAGAAAGACTGCTGAAGGAACTGAAGGAAGATTGCCTTGCTGTGTGCTCTAAGGGCTGACCTATCCTGCTATCCAACTGAAGGAGAGAAGAAGAAGGGCTTTGCTGTGTGCTGTGCCCCTACCTGCTTGAACTACCAAGACTTTGCTGTGTGCTGTGTCGCTGCAAGAATCTCCAAGGGCCTGAGAAGAGCTGGCCTCCTGTCCTGGAACCCAGGGTTAAAGGTTCCCAAGCATTTCCAAATTGCTGTGAAGATCGCGCTGTGTTTTACTCTCAGCGTGTGTTTTTAACTGCTGGCCGGGGGAGACGATCGATGTGCTCATCGGCACATATTTAAGGCTGACTGGGGATCGTGGTATCTCCCTGCGGCAAGAATCACCTCCAGCGAACTGGTGGCCTTTGTGGGCGGTCTAGTCATGACCTGTGGCACTAAAGCGCTTGCCGCATTTTCATCGCCGCTGCCCGGGGCCAGCAATACCCAGAGAAGTTTGCCGTTCCTTGCCGGAACAAGATTAAGTGCAACATATTCCTTGAAAAGTAATTAGTGTGTACTATGTTATTCTTACTGCTGCAACTAAGATAAAGTTATATTTTTATATATACTCACCTGTGTGGTCCGAGTTTGTGGTGGATGGGGGGTCATTGTTTGTGTTAAGTGCAACTATTTTACACATTGCCTCAGAGATAAGCCTGTCTGCTCGTGCCAAGCTACCTAGAGGGTGAGCAGGGGTTATCTACTTTGTGTAATTCTTCACCCTGACTAGAAGCAAGGGTCCCTACTTGGTCTAAGGTACTTACCTCTGCCAATTAGAGACCCCCAGATCTAACACATACCTTTCCCAAAAATATATTTTCCAATTTCCATTTGTCTAACACACCAGTTAGGGAAGAGCTTACAAAATAAAGCAGAAATGGAGTCCCAGTCCTAGGATTTTGCTCTCTGCAGCACACATATGTTTTGCACTCCATGACTACAAAGTGAAGCTTGTAAGGTGTGAGCTGGTCTGCTCTGCTCTGCTTGCTGCAGTTTTTATACAGGAACATTTTGACTCGTTTCTGTTGTCTTTCATTTTTGGTAGTTATCTTGCTTGTTCCCGCTGGAGCTTAACACTTCTTTACGTACTTTGGCTTAAAGTTTTAGTGGTTGAAGTTTAAAAGGAGTGCAGACTCTGCCAAGTATGTTATCCGTGCCTGTATGGAGACCGCTGATTGCATTGGCAGGACTCTTGGCCACCAATGTTGGCCTTCAAAGACATGCCTGGATGAGGTCCATTGATTCTCTGCCAATATACAGGCTATGGTAATTGACAAGTTTTTTTATGGGTCTTGCCTATTTGGAGATGAGGTGGACTCCTCTTTGAAACGCTTTTCAGGCAGCAATGCTAAGGCACGTTCTTTGGGGCTGTTGACCCGTAGCAAACCATTTCTGCACCAGTTCTGGAAAATTAGGGGCTGTTCCAGAGGGCTGGTGTGTTGTTAGAGGCAGCATTCCCAGAAAATGATGCAGCCAAGTCCTTTTAGGATCGCAGACGAGAAACTGAGTGGCAACACATTGGTCACCAAGGGCACCAGTATTTCAACTCCCTGCTGAAACAGCCAACAAACTACTTTAGTTTGCCTTCAGCAGCCAATGCCCAACCAGTGAGGTAGCAGGATCCTACACTGTCCCCAAGGTGAGAAATCCACCACACACAAAAGATAAGACTTGCAAATTATTTATACAGGCTTTTTCTCTCTTCCCCATCCAGTATTACTCCTACTCCATAATGAATTTCAGCATATCATCTGTCCTTCCTAATACAGGAGGTATGCCTGTTCCTCTTCATTGGTGCCCTTGAGAATCTACTGGATTCAGAGGATGTTGGAGGTTGTTATTCTTGCTATTTCCTTGTCCCGAAAAATAGATGAGCCTCAGGACTAACTTGAACCTCTGACCCTTGAAAATGGGCAAAATCAAAAGACTCACTTTGGTTCAGATCCAACAAGCTCTGGTCCCTGGGACACTGGACGGAGTCCTTGGACTGTTTCCCAGGCTTTTGTCTACGGGTGACAGTGGCCACGCGCATTATCCGTTTGTTGCTCACATTGGTTGGTCATGAAAACGCTGGTGATGGTTGCTGCCCATCTTCAGAGGTCAGGAGTTCCTTTATTCCGATACCTCCTCTTCATTGAGGAGATCCAGGATAGGTGGAGAACAGGGCTATTCATAACCAGTAACACGTCTGAGACAGTATGACTATGATCCTGTTGTTTTAGGCTTGATCCTTAATCCAGGTGAGGGTGGCTTTGTGACTTCTTGGCCTCACGTATACTCTTTGTCAACTATACTAGGTTACACATGGGAGCTCTGCATTGGGATATGAAATCCAAATGGCCATTCATCATGGCCACCTTTCTGACCCCACCCAGGCCTCAAGATCTACATTGGTGGCTAACCGTTCACAGTTTTTTTCTGTGACAGACCACTCTCCTTTTCCCACCCAGAGCAGACAGAGGTGATGAACACATCACTACAGGGCTTGTGGTGGCCGGAGTTCACCTGTGGGAGGTGGAGATCAGTGGGCTATGTTCTCCAGTGAATGGCTCGCTCCACATAAATCTACTAGTGCTACCGGCCATTTTTCTGGTTGTGAAGGATTTTCTGTCATCCATTAAAGGGAAGGTGAAGGAGGTTCTCACAGTGCAACAAGCAGAGCAGAGTAGGGTCCTGTGCCAGGAGGCTTTGTGCCTCTGTAGACGGCTAGAGTGCCAGGACATCTTTATGGTTGGAAACCACCTCACAGAGCCCTTGAAAGCCAGAACAGACAGGCTAAGCATTCGTCGTCTGTCAGATAAGGAGTGTCATCTATATCTGGAGGTGGCATGGGGAGTCTTGCACCAGTGAGGGGAATCCGGGCTAGATATTTTCACCTCTATCTACAACACGCAGTGTCAAAAGCTTTTTGAATTGCACAAGACTTGTTCCCCCCAAACCATTTGTGATGCCACAGTGGGACTTTAACTTGGTCATGACATTCATCAGGTGCACACCTTTTGAGCCTATGCATAGCTGCTTGCTGCGTCACCTGACCTTGAAGACTATTTTCCTCATTGCGAATATGTCATACCATATCATGAGTGTTCCGCAAGCACTGTCAGTGCAACCACCATACACCATGTATATTTTGGATACATTGATGCTAAGAACTCTGTGGCCTTTTTAACTAAAGTTGTGACTCCCTTTCATGTTGGGCAATCTTTCACTTGCGTTCTTTGTTCCCCCAATACCTCTCAAAAGGAGGACAGGCTGCATTGTAAGGACTAAAATCAGCTTTTAGCTTTTACGTAGATTGTACCAAGGAACAGCTTCTTGAGATGTTCTTCGGTGTGAAAAAGGGGAAGGATGTGTGAAGGAGTACCTTGATGAGATGGATAGTCCTCTGCATTAAGATCTGCCATCCCTGGAATGTTTGTGGGCCCATTCCACCAGGGCCAAATCTGCTACCACTGTGTTGGCCTTGATATCTACCAGACTGCAACATAGGTGTTGGTGCATACATTCATAAAGCATTACTGCCTTAGCAGCCAGGTCTGGCAGGATGGTCACTTCACTCGCTAAGTTCTCCAAGACATTTTAGTCTAAGGCCAATACTTATATTTTTGAAATATTGGAATGTAGACTTTGCAATACATGTTAATGAACAAGCCTTTATTCTGTATCTCATTGATATTGCTTTGCGGGTCAACTGTTCAGTCTTTGGATCTCTTTTTTGTTTTTTGTTTTTTACTAACTGCAAAATAAATTTAAAAAGCCAATACACAGACTTCCAACTTTTGAAAGTCTGGTTTTAGTAATTATGCTAAGGTGAGGATTCTTTTGTTACATCAGAAGAGCAAGTTAGTCACCTTCAGTAATACTCTTTTGGATGAATACTCTTACTAACCACAAATGCCTCTCTGCTCTCCCACCTTCATACTCTTCAGAGAGGTCTCTTTTTAAAATGTTAAAAGGTCCCAAGTTTGTAGTCATCACATTGTTACCAACAATTGTTCACTTGCCATGTCAGAGAGCGCGGAAAGGCAAAAGATAAGAAACTAAAGTCAGCTCGCAGGGGTGGTGCTAATATGCGTATGGAACCAACATGGGCCACACAATTTCACCTTGTGGTACTACTACAAAATTCTCCTCATAGAGCCTGGTCCGTGTGGAATATGCAGTTGGTTATAGCATCCATCAGAAACAGAGTTGCCAAAGATACATAATTTGGTTATCTGGGGCATAGCTATTAAATTAATTGTTTCTTCTTGCCAGATTCTACCTCGATTATTGTCCCCTGAGCAGTAAGAAAAGCACTCACAAGTGTGTAACATGAATATGATTTCAACATTAAAGGAGTTCCTTACAATACACTGAAAATACACAATGATTGGTGTTAATTTGTTTTCCGCAAACAATTGAAATTTCAATTTTTTTCCACAAGCACTCTAAAGAATGGGTCTTCTGGCTCCCTACATTGTATGGTTCTGTAGATGATAATGCTAATGGTGCAGTACTGCGTAAAAAAATTGTTGTGAGGAAAGAACTACCTCTACTGTTTACAGTTCATGGTATTGTTAAATGTGCAGCTTTAGATTATTGCAACACCAAAGTTCAGTATTTTCACTCTTATAAAAAGTAAAGAATGAAATGCCTGTTGTTTTACTCCTCATAAATTGATAGGAATCTAACGCCAATTCATTGATTGGGCATGGTACTAGATGTTAAGGTCACAAGAGTGTATCCTTCAGAGGTGAATGTATTAAGCATTTGTCTCAAGTGCCTGGACCTTCAGCAAATCTGACTGCAGTCATGTTATTTTTAATGCTGGGCCCAAAGTCATCCTGTGTTTTCCTAGTACCTCATGCTCACCTTTACATGAGACCTCTTCGGCAATGTCTAGAGGCCTAGTAATGCCACTATTCTAGACGTTTGGACTACAGACTCACCTTTTCCCAGTCTGCAATTCAGTCATTCCTCTTTTGGTGCTATCGGATAATCCTCTTAAAGAAGTGCCTTTCAATAAAGAGATTCTTTCAAAAAAATGTGACAGCTGCATTCTATTAGAATAAGGATTTACCTTCAATAACAGGGAAATTGGGCTTAGAAAGAGGTTACTTATTATGTCAACTTTCTGGAATTGAGAGAAGTCCGCCTTGATCTCAATTTTAGTCTATCATCTTTGAAGACAAAGGGGCAGATTACGATCATGGTGGACAATGTAACTCCGTCACAAACGTGAGGCCAAATTTCAATTCCATATATTTTATGGCACTGGTAATAGGGCTGATGGGATATCCGTCACTTTTGTGATTGAGTATCCCATCCACCAAGATCATAATCCGTCACAAAGTCCTTGTATATTCAAAAGGAAAATACAACAACAATGTAATACATAAACAAACAAGGGGCCTGGAAGTCTAATCAATATTGAAATAGTGCATAACCAGAAACCTACGCCTTACAGCTGTACATCCACCAGGTGTTCAGAATGCAGAAGCTGATTCACTCAGACGAACTTTCCAAAAAACTATTGAGTGGGTACTACATGACAAAGTCCTGCAAGATATTGTCTACAATTAGGGGTATTCTTGAATAGACCTCTTCGTAGCCGTAGTTAGCAAACAATGCCCAGACTTTGCCTGCAGGTATTATCAATCAGGAATCAAGGGAATTACCTTTCTATGAACTGATACCACTGATTCCAGCAGTTGTAAACCTTCCCCAAGCAATAATGATGTTCATAGCTCTCAAATGGCTTAGCCAGTAGTACACTGACCTTCTGCATCTGTCAGAATGACTATAGCATACACACTTGATCGCCTTCATGAGACTGGGGACCAGGCTGTGTACCTCAGTCTTTCATGGTTGAACTTGGAATTTTGGCTTCGGAATACTTAAACTGTGGGCATTTGAATCTTCCTCAGGATGGTATGGATACACTGAAGGAGGTTAGACATCTGAAGCCCTGAGCTTCTTTTTATATTTTTCTCGAGACACATCTAAGAAAGTCTTCCCTCCAGTCAGGAGACCATATCCTCTATGTTAGTTTAATATTGTTCCAAGTTAATAGGTCCACCTTTTGTTCTGATACATAAAGGTTCCCTTCAGCATTTGACTACGCGGCTGTGCTTCTCAATATCTGATAGAAACTTCTAGCTGAATATTCCTTACCTTTGATTTTCCCAGGTGTCATGCAGGATCTGGAAACTTCTTATGAGCAATACATAGGTGACTCTATTTACCTCCGTGTCACAATGCCACCTATATAGGTGCCTCCTAGGCACGCGGACATCAGGGGCCCGATGTAGGTAGCCAAATACCGGTCGGTAACGGCCGATAATCGGTAAAATCGGCCATTACCGACCGGTATCAGTGGAACGAGATGTATGTCACCAAAAACGCACCGATTCGGTAAATACCAGTCGGTAAAACACCGAATCGGTATTACACGAATCGGAATTTACCGAATACATAATATCCGATTCGGTAAATAAGAAATGGTAAGTTACCGAAACGGTAAATACCGAATTCATATTTACCGAGTCGGTAAATAAGAAGTGGTAAAAAAGGCCATTTGAGATGTAGCAAAGTCAGGAAATACCGAATTTCGTGAAATTCTGTAATTAAGAGTCGGTAATTACCATGGATTGGGAGCAGGTGGAAACCAGGAACAGGATATATAAGAAGCTCCCAAAATGCAACAGTACACCCACAATGGCGGCCTTCTACGTTATTGCAAGGCGGCTACGGATACAGGCAGCAGGAGAGAGGGTCTGGCTAAGGGAGGAGCAGGTATATAGGCAGAGGATCACCCTCTTCCAACTCACTGAAGCTGAGATCCTGCAAAGGTACCGACTCCACCCCAGAACAATCCTGAACTTGATCAGGGACCTCCACCCATATCTGGAACACCCAACCCCAAGAGCACATGCCATCCAACCACATGTACAGGTGCTGTGCTGCCTACACCTCCTTGCCTCTGGGAGCTACCAGCACGTGATAGCCACTGTAGGCGGAGTGTCCCAGAGCTGCCTGTCACGCTTCTTCAGAAAGTTCCTAAACGCCATGATGCAGAGGATGGAGCACTACATTGAGTTCCCTGAGACACCTGCAGAACTAGCAAGGACAAAAACCAAATCCTATCAGCTTGCACAGTTCCCGCACATAATAGGCTGCATCGATGGGACGCACATCCCATTATGCCCACCTGCAGCAACTGAGCACATTTACAGGAACCGAAAATCCACACATTCAATCAATGTGCAGGTGATCTGCAACGCTAGCAACATGATAACGGACATCGTAGCCAAATATCCTGGGAGTACCCACGACTCCTACATCTTCACCAACAGTGGGATATACAGACGCCTTGTTGCTGGTGATTTTGGCGATGGATACCTGCTGGGTAAGTATGTGTGAGACACCCTGACAGTTCATGCTGAAGGAGCACTCCTGAGTATGTGAATAATCTAATTATCCTTTCCCACCCAGGTGACAGTGCATATGCCCTGCGTTTATTTGTGCTCACCCCCTACCTGAACCCATCCAACAGGAGTGAAAGGCGTTATAACCGGGCACACAGAACAACACGTAGCGTTGTGGAAAGAACATTTGGCCTACTGAAAAGTAGATTCAGGTGCCTCCATAAGAGTGGAGGTGCACGGCAATACACGCCAATTATCTGTTGCAAGATTATTGCGACCTGCGCCATGCTGCACAATCTTGCCACTAAGGATGGCACAGAGATAGAACTCACATATCATGAGGACATTGATGATGGGACAGTACAAGCAGATCACAATGCAGCAGGAGCTGCCCCAGCAACAGATGGTCGACTGCGACGTGCTGAAATTACCAACAGATACTTCTAATTGAGCGAAGACACACAGCCATGTCCAGTGATTTGAACACTCACTTTAATGTACACAACTGCACCTTCCAAAAAATAACTATAATCAAATTAAATTCACTTTGCACAATGTATTGCCAAAGTTTCCTCACTTTGACCTGTCATGTGCGCATTAATTATGTCACTGCTTGCGCTTACGCATGGTGTTTTGCGAGGCACGGGGCTGGGGGTCTACATGTGAAGTGGTGCGGGTGTCTTCGGCATGGAGTCTGCTGCTCCTACGTATGTCCTGAACAGGCGTGCTGGACCCACTCCTGCTCGTTGTCTCCTCAGTGTCCCCAACAACCATGTTGCCACCTGTGGCTGTCAGCTGGGTCAGCATTGCCTCCATTGCTGAGGTCACCCTACCCATCCCCCGGGACAAGTCACTGCAGCAGTGAACAATGTCAGTCTGCAGATTCACAGAGCGGCGACACTGCAGGGTGGTGGAGGTTGCCAAGCGGTTGATCGACTGATTGAGCAGCCTGACCTCGCGCCTATACCTGCGCCTCTCCTCTTGGTCACTTTGCAGCCTGTCACAGAGGGTGCCCATGCGCTCCTCCATGCCCCTCACCCCCTCTGCCATGGACTCCATCCCTTTGCCCATTGCCTTCATCCCTTTGCCCATGGCCTCCATTCCCCTTGCCATGGCACCAATCCCACGATCAATGTCCGACATCCTGGTATTGAGGATGCGCACCTGCCGGTGCACAGCCATGATGCCTCTGGCCTGCATACGCTGGACTTTCACCATTGTGGCTTCAAGCCCAGCGAAGACACCCTGCACATCCTGCCCCTCATCCGGCTCTCGTGCCCTACGGACACAGTCACCAGCACGGCCAGATCCCTGTGAGCCAAGTTGTCCAGCGTGGCCAGACATTGTTGGTGTAGTAGGTCTGGGAGCCACTACCACTTCCTCATCGGAGCTCTCCAGTATGCGTAAAGGTGGGACATCCTGCCTCCTTGGCCTCACGCGCACAGGGGACCCTGAGCTGGGTGTTGTAGCTCCTGCTGGTGCTGGCTGTGGCTGCGTGTCAAACAGCAGGGGCGAGAGTGGCTGAGCATTGGTGTCGTCCTCCATTGCTGTGGGTGCCTGGGGTGTGGATGTGTCCTCAGGGACAGTGGTAGGTCCAGCAGTGTCTTTTGCCTTCTCCCGCGCTGCCGATGTTGTGGCACTACACTCCCCTCCCAGCGCTGCTCTGCGCGATGACTCTCCTGTGAACAGACATGGACAATGATCAGCTGCCTGTTTTGCCAACACAGATTCCTAACACACATTGGCATTTACCTAGACTGTTTGTGCATGGGGAGTGTGGCATGGCATGCAGGGTTTGGTGTTGGCAGCTGTGATGTATGTACCTATGACTACAACTACCATGATGCATTGCTGGGGACTACAGTCCTGTGTGCTGGATTGTGAGTGATTCACCCACATTGGGGAAGGGGCCTGGGAATGGGTGGGGTACATGTACATGCATCTTACCTTTCTTACTTGCAGCTCTGGCTGAGCTATCAGCATCCCCAATCCCATGTATGCTTTCATGCTCCATGGTAGATTCAACAAGCTGCTCCAGGTCGGTGAGGCTTGGGGCACGGCTCTTCCCCCCACCAGTTGCTGCTGATTCCTTCCTCTGGGTGGCTAGTTTTTTCTTGGTGGTGATCCTCAGATCATACCACCTCTTCTTCATGTCGTCAATGTCTCTGTGGGTCACTCCTAGAGCATTGACCTTGCTCTGTATTGCCAGCCAGGTGGTCCGCTTTACAGACTCTGCAACATGCAGAGACTGTTTCCCAAACAGCTGGCTGTAGTGCTGTACAACCTCCTCCACCAGCACCTGGAGCTCTGTGGGGCTAAATTTAATCTTTCTCTTCCTGTCACCTCCATCCTTTGGTGCCTCCTGGGACTCCATGCTGTTTCCCTTGATCTCACTGCTGCCGGCTCCTCTGTCTCCCTTCCAGCTCTCTCTGCAGTTCTGTTGCTCTGCACCTGCATGGGCGTGGCCAGCTCCAGGTACTGGGGTGTGGTACTTGCACCTGATTGGCTGATCTCTCAGGTGCCAGGATGTGGGGTGTGGTGGGTGTCTCTGATTGGTGCACAGGCTCACATGACATGTATTCGAAATTTCGAGATCGGAATTTACCGATTCGGTATTTACCGATTCGGTATTTACCAATTCGGTAAATTCCGAATCGTTGTCTCCCATTCATTCCTATGGGACTGGAAGGCCATAGGGTTGTATGGGTGTTACCGAGTCGGAATTTACCGATTCGGTAGATACCGATTCGGTATTTACCGGCTTTTAATACCGATTGATACCGAATCGGTATATTTTACCGGATTTTTACCTACATATGGGTTTCCGGTTCATAAATACCGATTCGGTATGAGTCGGTATTTATGAACCGGTAAAAAAAAATTACCTACATCGGGCCCCAGCTCTTTTTAATCCATGCCAATTAAGCGCTGATCTGGGAAGAGCTACTCCTCTGCCATTTTTTACATGTTCTTTCTCAACTTTTGTTGAATTCATAGAATTGTTTCCACTTTGTGTGTAGTAAAGTAGGATCTGTTTCCATGGTCACTGTTGTAACCGGGGGTCTCTGGTTGGCACAGGTATGCACTTGTGACAAGCAGGGACCCTCACTTCCAGTCAGGGCAAGGGAACTACTCCTTTGAATAACCCCTGCTCACCCTCTAGGTAGTGTGGCGCGAGCAGACAAGGCTAATCCTCAGGGTGATAGTAAGTGAAGCATTTATGATCACACACAGCAAACCCTCTGACCCACCACAAATGGACACCAGTCGTATAGTTGTATCAAGAATACGTATACTTTATATAAAAGATAGATTCAAGCAGGATTATCACAAGACCATATAACGTTTAGCGATTGAAGGCCACCAGATTACAATAGGCAATTTGTCTTTAAATGTTCGTTGTTCAGCAAGGTACGATGACAGGGAAATAAGAACGGTGCGGACCCTGGATCTGATATGAACTCGAGACGGAGTTCAAGTGTACCTTGCTTGGAAGTCCGAGGCGTTTCAGGCGCGGCTACTGGTGAGGGCGGACCCGGGAGGAGGCTGACGGTTCTCCAGAGGATCTCTCCGGCTCGATCCCCCTCGAGGAGCGAGGCGTGGGAGCAGGACTGTGGAGGGTTGCGGCGATCCGGTACGGGGAGGCCTTTCTTGAGGTGCGGCACGAGCCTTGGTATGTAGGAGGCAAAGCGAGACAGTCGGGTACGTTACGACGTACGGACCATCCGAGGCTATGGAATGCGCTCCGTGCAGATTCCGGCTGGAGAAGATGAGAGGCGCACAACGCGCTCCGTTAGCGGCGAGGTGACAGGAGAGCGGGCGGCCCGGCACTGGAGCGGAGAGCGACTCAGGGATGAGCGGGGCTCTCTGCGGCGGGGCGACCAAGCTCCAAGCTGTTACGACCTGGGAGGGGGCGAAGGCACCCGAGTCACAACTCTGGCGAGGGAATAAGAACTAAGGCCCAACAGCAGACGGGCACAAGCACAATAGAACCCAATGGTCCTGGGGTTCCGTTCAGGGGGCAAGCTCTCGATCAAGCCCTTGGAGATCTACAAAGTCCTCTCTGGTCCTTTCCTCTCCGTTCTCAGCAAGGCACCACTGCAGGCCAGTCTTACAGGATACAGACTGGTTTCCGTCCTTCAGCTTCTCTTGGTCCTTCTAGTCAGCAGAGGTTCGTCGTGGTCAAAACTGGATCTGATTTGTAAGGAGCGGAGGTCCTATATGTATACTGCGTTTCTTTTGTCTTTGCAGGCCAGGGGGCCTGGCCTAGTTCAACCCGGTTTCGGAGTACTCTGTTGACAGGACGCTGCCGTCTTCTTTCAGGGCGCAGGGCAGAGACATCAGACGCTCCGCAGGAGGTGGAGCCAGCATTGTGGTGGTGGAGCACAACCCTATTCAGAGTCAAGGACTACTCCGCCCACCCATCCTGGAGTAAGCACCCTATTCACCACCTGGAGCCCCCGACTGACCCCCGGAATCTCCCAGCCCTGTCACTCACACAAACCCAGACAGTAGATACACATCCTGGCAGAGGCGGGCTGAGACAGTAAGGCCAGCAAAGGCTAACTTTCTAAGTGTAGCATTTGCAAACACAGGATATTAATAAACCTTACTAAAGGAAGTATTTTATTATTCTGAGTTCAGGCATACTAAACTCGACGTGCTACCGTGTTCCCTGAGCCTGCCGAGACTATAGCGTGTAATAGTTCCGGCAGCTCATCTTGGCCTAAGAGAACAGGTAGCCCTTCAATAGTGAAGAACGAAAAGGGCAGCAATTCACTACTAGGACATGCCACACTCTAGGCTTGTCCTACCTTACGCTTACAATGCACCCTGCCCGTAGGCCTACCATAGGGGTGGCTGATATGAAGGTTAGGGAAGGTTCAGGGACTGGCAAGTGTGGGCACTTGCGCAGTCAGTGTGACAGTACGAGACCGTACGCGGGGTCTGCAATGGCAGACCCGAGACACATCTTACGAGGCCGCTTCTGTGGGTGGTGCAACCAGCGCTGCAGGCCTACTAGCAGCATTTGTATCTACAAGCCCTGGCACTCCTCGTGCACTTTACTGGGGACTGATAGTAAACCAAATAAGCCAATCGTGGAAATCAATTACATATACACTTTACATTGGGAGCACTTGCACTGCGGCACGGATTGGCTGTGGCGCAGTGCTCTGAGCATCGAATACCAGCAAAACATCTGAGGCACATCAGCAACAAGTGGAAGGGAGACTCACGCCAAGGTGCCAGGTCTAACGGTCACCACCAGTTTTTTTGACGTTATTATGTTTTTCTGACTAGTCTGACTAGGATCCTGCTAATCAGGACCCCGTCTCTGTGCTTCCTCCCTAATTGGAAATGGTGAGTACTTAGGTACACTCCAGATTGGCTACTGGGTACCCTTGTAAGTCCCTAGTATATGGGACCAAGGTACCCGGGGCATAGGTACACCAGAGGTCTCTCAGGGTTTAAAGCATGTATTATGCCACCCATGAGAGACCATTGCAGCATGTGTACGCTGTTGCTAGCACTACTTATGAAAGATAAAGGTTTCCCTATATCTGAGGTCACTACACTTAAAACCAATAGGTCGGGGCGTGGCCAAGATGGCGACGGAGTGAGACGCTTTCTCGTGTCCCTCCGGCGCTGAGCCCAGCTACGCATTGTAATAGCACCAGAGGCGGCCTGCTCTTTCACCCGATTGGGACTGCAGTGATCCCTAGACCTGAAGGGTCCGGCCCGGAGCTTCGGCTGTGGCCGTGGAAGCCCAGGGGCAGACATTGCCGCGACGGCGGCCTGTGGCCTAGCAATCCACGGCCTTGCGTAAGGAGGGGCACCGGACTTCTGGTCCGCGATCCGCGGCTGCGTGGAGCCAGCACTGCCGGAGACGAAACGAAGACGGGTGGTCGGCCCTTGGCCCGCAGTGCTTCACCCCTCCACCCCACCGGAGGCGAAGTTTGGAGGGGGGCGTCGATAGGAAGGACCGGGTGGCCTGGGTGAGTGCGGCGCCCTCACTGCTTCCCCTCCCCCCCGGCCACGCTTCGACGGACCTGACGCTGCGGCCCGGCCGCGACCTCCCCCTCTACACCTGCTCCTAAGCGTGCCCTGCATTAGAGTGGGGACGTCGACGATCGCCATCGATCGGAAAGGGCCTAGAGGAGGGCCCCGGAGCACTTGCTGCTGGTGTTTTGTGCTCCCGAGCCCTATGCACTTGGCGGGCTCGGGCTCTGGGCTCTGCAGGTGCCGGACGAGAATGTGGAGGTGTAGCTGCGGCATAGAGGGAGCTCCGGCCCATTGGACTGGCTCTGTGCCCCGTGGCTTTGGGGAGCGGCTCTGAGCGGGAGGTGGAAGAGCACAGCAGGCGGAGAGGGAAGTCCGTGGTGAGGGACCAGCGGCCACTGGGGGCCCCGGCAGTAGCGTTATCTTTCACCGGTCCTGTCCCTGAAGTGTGTGGGAGGCTGGGACGGCCTTCCTGAGAGCGGGCCCCCTGAGATTTGAACGCCTGGAGGGAGCCTCTGGAGGGGACCCGGTACCCCCCTGATTGCGCCGCGCCTGTGCCTCTGGGGTACTGAGCCGTCGTGGAGGTGCCCTCCGTTGGGGGCCCGGCTAGAGAGCTACGCGGCCCGAGTGGTGAGTGGAACGGGTTGTGCAGCGGCGGCTTGCCGTGGTGAGGCCAGACAGAGGCCGGGACCGAGAGGCTGGGGAGCCATGCCCTTGGAACACTAGCAGCAACATCGACGACGCAACCCCCAGTGGCGGAGTGCTAGAGGCAGGCACCTGGATTACGGACTGAGACCTGCACTTTGCGGAGCCCCGACTGTGAGGAGGCCGGTACACGGAGCTGGTGCTGAGACGCCCTTGTGAATACCGGAGGGGTGACGGCTACCCTCCCCGGAGGAGTCGCGATGTCCTCCTCGCTGCGCAAGGGGAAGGCCGGAAAGGATGGCGCTGCAAAGAATTCGCAACAACCACGGTCCCCTGGACCAAGCGCCTCGCCCAAGAACTCGGACGATGAGGCCCCTGCAACCAAGGCCTTCATGACGGAGCTCTTTGCCTCCATCAAGGAAGACATCTCTGAACTTCGCGCCCAACTAGCATCGGACCTCTGGGAGGTGCGGAGGGACGTGGATGACCTCGGAGAAAGAGTTGCCACGCTGGAAGACCATGACCTAAACGGGGCAAATGATATCCATCAGCTGCAGCAGGATATAATTAGGCTCACGGAGCAGAACTTGGATCTTCAGGCCCATACGGAGGACCTGGAAAACCGTTCCCGCCGGAACAACATCCGCATTCGGGCGGTACCCTGGCACGGAGAAGCGGGTGATCTGCGGAGTTATGTCCAAGCTCTTTTCTTGCACATTCTGGATGACGCTGATGTTCAGGAAATCAAAATGGACAGAGTACACAGGGTCGGTCTCCCTAGACGGGGTGGAGGGCCGCCCCCGGACATCCTGGCCTGTGTGCACGATTTCCAGCTAAAGGAGCGGATCTTACGGAAGGCGCGGACTCTCTCTCCCTTGCAATTCAAAGAACATCATCCGCAGCTGTACCAGGACTTAGCAGCGACGACCCTTCAGAAGCGGCGGGAGTTCCGCCCGGTGACCGCCTTCCTCCAGGAACGCAACATCTCCTACTCGTGGGGTCATCCCTTCCGCATCATCTTCCGTTGGGAGAACAGACTTGCACAGATTCGATCTCTCCAGGCGGCTAAAGAACTGTTGGGACTGGACTATGAGACTCCTTCGCAGGGGTCTGGCAGATCACCGCAACGACGGCGCAGACGTTCCTCTTCATGGCAGAGAGTGGGCCCGGCTTCTGATCGTGGGCGGCCTGATCCTGCAGCTCGACTACAAGAGAGAGGGGATGCAGTGGCTTTGGTGGCCTCGGCAACTTTGGCGTCGTCCCAGCAAATCTCCGGTGCCGCTTGAACCTTGAGCCGCCAGCGGGCTAGTGCCGGAGGGGCGCTTGCTGCCAGGTACCGTGGGTTTCAGTGTACTTTTGGAGAAGACACCCCGTACTGTGGCCTGTGGGATCCTGCATTGGATACCACACCCCCAGCCCAAGAGGACCACTTCGAACTGTTCCCCGATGGGACTGCTAAGTACATTTTTTCTGTTCTTGTTTTTGTTTTTGGGTTGGGACGGGGAGGGATGGGTGGGACATGGCGGGCTACTGAGGGGGGGCCTGTTGAATTCTGGATCTGGTTGTTCTTTTTGAGGGTTGTTGGGGGTTCGAAGGGTTGACTGAGGGAGGGGTTGTTGAAGGGACGATGGGGTTGGGGGTTGGGGTGGTCGGATGGGTTGTTCGGAAGGGTGGTGATGACAGGTATGCGTGGATTGTTGTGAGTGCTGGTTCTGATGGGTTAGCCTTCCCTGAGACCGAAGGCTTGGGGCGCTGCAGGGGTGGTACACAGACTCATGACCACGACAGAGGGGGGCTCTTGAGGGGCCCCCGGAGGGGGAGGGAGGCTAGGTATTGGAGGATACAAGAGGAAGTGCTGGGGCATGTCGATGAGAGGGACGCTGAACACTGGAGAGGCTGGGGGTCTTGGGCTGATACGCTGGCTGGTCCAGCGAGGTGATCGGTTGTGATGATTGCAATGCGAATGTGTCTACTCTATCTCTATGCCACTTAATATTGCTACTTGGAATGTAAAGGGCTTAAACTCTCCACAAAAGCGCCAAAAAATTTGGAAATACATGACTGATCACCAGCTAGATGTGGTGGGCCTGCAGGAAACACACCTGGCGCGTAAAGATGAGCTACGTCTTAAACATAAGCAATTTCCGCTTATTTATAGATCTTCGGCCTCCACCAAACATAGAGGGGTGGCACTTCTGTTTCGAGCGGCCCTTCATTTTCAACCTATGGGGACGGTGAGTGACAGGGATGGCCGCTGGTTGATGGTTAAAGGTTTGCTGCATGAAAGGATCTGTACGTTTGTGGTGGTGTATGCTCCTAATTCAGGGCAAAATAGCTTTCTCCAGGATCTGCTGCGTAAAATTGACAATTTTGTTGAGGGCCATTTACTCCTTCTCGGGGATTTTAACTTGGTGTGGGACAAAAGCCTGGATAGCTCTGGCACTCTTAGGGCCGAGGCCGGCTCGTTCTCTGCAGCCACGCAGAATAAGATTGGTGAAATGGGCCTGATTGATAGTTGGCGCGCGCTGCACCACCACTCACGAGATTACACTTTCTTCTCTGCTGTCCACCGCTCCTATTCCCGGGTAGGCCATATCTTTTTAAGCCAGGCCCTCCGGGGCGATGTCCACGACTCCAGCATCTTTCCACTCTCGGTCTCAGATCATAGCCTACTGGTCCTGGGGTTGCGCTGGTCGGCGAGGGGGGACGGATTACGCAAATGGTATTTCCCGGCTGCTTTAATCCGAGATGACACTTCCTGTAAGGCACTGCGGACGGCCATCCGAGATTTCTGGGCCCTCAACCCGGTCTCGGACACCTCTATCTTCACTACTTGGGATGCCTGCAAGGCTTCCTTGAGAGGCACGTGCCTCGCCCTAAACGCTAACCTTAATAGATTGCGGAGGGCGGAACGGGAGAGTCTGGAGGCTGAACTGGCCTCCCTGGAATCGGCGCATAAATTAAATCCCTCCCGACTCACTCTTCGTCCTCTTACGGCGGTAAGGGGAAAGCTGAGGGCCCACTACAACAACAGCGCGGAATTTACTCTACTACGACTGCGCCACACTTCATACGCGCAAGGTGACAAGGTGGGGAGACATTTGGCTCGACAGCTTTGAGACAAACAGGAAAGGGAATACATTGGGAGCATGCGGGATGGACCGGGGGACCCACTCCATCGAGACAAGGAAAAGGCGGCCTTGTTTGGTCGCTTTTACGCCGACCTATATAAAGGCGACGATCTCGATCCAGAAGCGCAGCGGCGTTATCTGGCAGGCTTATCTCTGCCTCAAGTCTCTGCTGACCGGAACGAGCTCTTAACGGCCCCCTTCTCCCGGGAGGAAGTAATGGACGCCATTAAAGCCCTGAAGCCCCACAAGGCTCCGGGGCCAGATGGTTATACCGCCCTCTTTTACCAGACCTTCTCCACCGAGCTCTCTGACTACCTAGTTGATCTATTCAACGCAATGGCCGGGACTGGCTGTATTTCGGGCTCCATGGCCGAGGCGGTGATCTCGGTCATCCCCAAGCCCGGGAAGGATCCCGCTAGTTGCTCTTCCTACCGACCGATTGCCCTTTTAAATATTGATGCGAAACTATATTCTGCTATTATCGCACGCCGCCCTCAGGACCTGCTGCCAGCCCTCATCCATCCAGACCAATCGGGTTTTATCACAGGACGACAGACCCACGATAACTTGCGTCGGGTGATTCATTTGATCGAAAAAGCCAATAGATTCCGCATACCGGCGGTACTAGTGGGTCTGGATGCGGAGAAGGCCTTCGATCGGGTGGATTGGGGATTTTTGTTCAACACACTAGCGGCCTTCGGATTTTCGGATAAATTCATCACGATGATCCGGGCGAACTACAGTACTCCCCGATCCAGGGTATCTGTCAATGGCCATTTGTCCCCTTTTTTCGCCCACTCCCGCGGCACCAGGCAGGGCTGTCCCCTTTCCCCTCTGCTATTTGCGCTGAGCATTGAACCGCTGGCGTTGGTGGTGAGGGACCACGAGGGGATTCGGGGCCTCCCCTTCACTGGAGAGCAACACAAGATATCCCTCTTCGCAGATGACGTTCTGCTGTCTTTAGCGGAGCCTGCGCGTTCGCTCCCACACGTTCAGAAGGTTCTGTCCGATTTTGAGGAGGTAGCCGTATTTAAGGTCAGTTTTGGGAAATCGTACATCCTAAACCTCACGCTGTCGCAGGCGGAAATGGAGCGAATACGACTCCTGTCCCCCTTGTCCTGGGCGACCGGCTCCCTCCTGTATCTGGGGATCCACTTGACGCCCACCATAGGGGGCCTATTCTCTGCAAACTTCCTCCCGCTGCTGACATCCATACGGGCTGACTTGGCCCGCTGGAGGCCTAAATACATCTCGTGGCTTGGCAGAGTACACGCTATAAAGATGGTTCTCCTCCCTAGATTCCTCTACCTTTTCCAGGCCCTTCCCATTCCGCTGGATATGGACTTTTTTAGACGCCTCAAATCTTTGATGCTCCGCTTCATTTGGCAGGACGGGCGAGCCTGTTTCTCCTTTTTCACATTACGCCGATTGCGGTCGGAGGGGTAGTGGGTCTTCCTGATATGCACTTGTATTATAAGGCGGCACAACTGCGAGTCCTAGTGGAATGGTCCCAACAACTCTCAGAAAAACACTGGTTGCACATGGACAGGAGTGTCGCGGGTCGGTCCATATGGGATCTAGCTTGGAAGCCTAAAGGGGATAGGCCCAGGAATGCCTATATCAGTACCCCCACCAGCACGGTGCTGAAGGTATGGGACACAGTCTCTAGCGATGATCGGTGGACGACCTTCCCATCACCCTTCACCCCCATTCATTTCAACCCGGCTTTCCCCCCTGCGTTGCATGAGGGTCCCTTCCGAATGTGGCGCGAGGGAGGCTGTCGAGCACTTACTCATCTTTTTCACAGTACCGTTCCACTTACCTTTGCTAATTGCATGAGAGACTATGGGGTCCCCCCGTCTGAAAGGTATCACCATCTCCAGCTCCTCCACTGGGCTACCTCGGCTGAGAGGAGCGATGCTGCTACGAGACCACCGTCCGCCTTCGAGGCCTTCCTCCTGCGCACTTCCACCATGAAGGGGGCCATCTCCTTTCTCTACAAGTTGCTGCTCACTACGGCGGCTTCGCCTCGTCCACGCTAAATGGAGCACTGGGAAGGAACACTCGGGAGAGACATCACCGATGTCGAATGGACAGGCCTCTGGCGGGACATCACGGCTCACAATCGCTCCGTAGCTCTGCGGGAAGCCCATCTCAAAACGATGATGGATTGGTACTTGTATCCGTCCAAACTGCACCGCATCTTTCCGTCCTCATCGGACCGCTGCTGGAGAGGCTGTGGTCTCCTGGGGGATTTCCGCCACATCTGGTGGGACTGTCCGATCATTCGGCCGTATTGGGAGGAGATTTTGTCCCATCTCAAGGACATACTTGGTTACCCGATATCTACCTCGCTAGAACATGTCCTACTCGGGCTCCGCGACCCGGATCTTGCACATCAGACAAGAGCCGACAAGCAGATTCTTTGGCTCTGCCTTGGTGCTGCTAAACTCACCCTTGCTGCAGCGTGGAAGAAGTCAGCTGCTCCAGCGATCTCCCTCTGGCACGCGAGGCTGTGGAGACTCCTGAGTGTGGAACGAATGGCGGACATCTTTCTGGGGAACTTTAAGAACTTCATCTTCTGCTGGGGCCCCCTAGTACGATTCCTTTCACGTGGATTGCCCTCAGCAGTCTGTCCTCCCTCTGTGCGCGCGCTCCACCTATTTCAACTTTAATTAGGGCAGTGTGTCTGTATGTATGAATGGCTGTCATCACCACGGGGGGTGGGATGGGAGGGATGGGGGGGGAAGGGGGAGGGGGTTCTTTAGGGTTGATCCTGTTAGGCGACATCCATTGCACCTTAGAAGGGTTTAGCACTTTGTGCATAAGACTGCTAGCTTCAGCTCCGGCTGCCCTCATTGGCAGAACTTCAGATTTTTTACTTTGACTTGTCTGTGCTACACAGCCGTTGGGACTCTTCTTACTAAAGTGCTCTACCCATATGTTGTCTGTATTCAGGAGTGTCGCTCTCTGTTTTGTTTTCTCTTGTGTTCTGCAAACTGAAAATAAAAAATTTACAAAAAAAAAAACAATAGGTCACCCCTAAGGCAGGATTTTCAATCCTGAAGGCAGGGTGCTCGGTTCTAAGTGAGCGAGACACTCCTGCGACCTACGGAGTCCATTCTCCCGTGTTGTAAGTGCAACAGCCATTATAACATATAGAGTTTCCATGCGTCATTACGTGATGACCATCTCTAAACTGGCTGTAAAATCCCTGTCATGTTTGGTATCAAACATGTTGGAATCGATTCCAGGTACTGCAAAGTGCCTCCGGGAGGCCCTCAGTGCTCCCGGTACAAGTCTTCCCAAACTGGATGGCAAGCGGGCTGCTGCCGAATAGAGGCAAAATACTGCCTCCTGTTACTGAGCAAAGCTCCAGCAGGGTAAGGCAGAACAAAAGATATCCTGTCACTGGGAGGTGTGACCACCTCCCAGACAGAGTTTAGTGTATTGGGGCAGGATGGGGGCGCTTTCCTGCACCACTGAGACTGCTTGAAATGCACTTGGTGCCCTCCTAGCATACTCTGGTTCAAACCAGTTCAGGGAGCCATTGGTAACTGCTCTGGCGCAAAACTGGATAAAGGGTATCCTCCCCACTGTCTAGCCCCTCTACTGGGAGGGACCCTTTAATTGTTCCAACCCTGTCCGAAGGGGACTTAAGGGCTTACCTGTGGATGGGTCCCTTGATTCGTTGTGGGACAAGATTCAGATAACATACCACTTCACTTCGACTGTCTGGACACTCTGGACTTCGCTGGGTTCGCTTAAGGAACCAATGCTGCACCGGGTAAAATTCCTGCTGCTCCTGGTCTCGTCATCCTGCTGGTCTTCTGCAGCATCTGTGTCCATGCTTCATACAGGTTCTTCACCAGGCCTGTGGAACTTCAAGACACCCGAAGCAATCTCCGTGCATCTACAGGCACCCCATCGTAACTGACCGGTCTTCTTCAGAATGGCTGGAACAGAACCCCTGTGCACTGCGTTGACTTGCTGTTGCCAAAGCTTATTGGCTCTCTCCTTCAGATGTCTTCGGCCGAAAGAAGCTCTTACTGCAAGCATCCTCCTACACCAAGATCCTCACCTGCATTGCATCCTCTGCACCGTGGGCCTGCAACTCTTGGCGATCTGCTTGAGGTCCTCTTGCGACATCTGTGCCTTTGGCCCGTGGGTCCTCTCAATGGTCTTCTTTGGCACCAATGGGTTCCCGTGTTTGCTTGGGGTTGGGTCCGACTCTCCTGTGCTGGGTGAGTCCCTTCGAACTTGCTGGTCCCAACACTGCATCTTTTTCATCTGCTTTGTTGCTTGCCGCTGCCAAAGCTTGTTGGTGACCTTGCTGGACACTGAGCACTTGGCGCTCGACATCCAATATGGGACAGCTTGTATCTGGCTCTTGGTCATCCACAGCATCTCTTGGTCTGCAAAGCTGCAACTTAAAAGGCACCGTCAACCTCTCCTGCAATCCCGACATCAGTGGGCATTCGTCTTCCGTTTCTCCTGGTCATTCCTGAGAACCATAGACTCTGTCCCCTCTGCTTGCAGGTACCTCTGAACTTGAATCCATATTTGGGTTCCACCGGACTTCTTCGTCTTCTTCTCCAATGGCATCTTTGTTGAAGTCCTCCATTTTGGTCTATGGCAGTTTCCGACGTCACTTTGCACCTGTGTACCTGGCTTCCCTGGTGTAGGTATCCTGGTACCTGCGGTAGCCAGAGGTGGGTTGACTCTCCTGCCTTTCATTTTTGACAGGGTTTCTTCAGGGTCCACAAGGAAGGGTATTCTTTAAATCTGCAACAGCAACTTACCTATTCCTTTACATTGAGTATGCCGTTGTGCTCCCACTCTGCAAACGACCTCCGTGGGGTTCCTAGATACTCACCTTGGGTGGTTCCTTAGGTCCCCTGCTCTTCTACGTCATCTGGGTCCATTCTTGGCTTGAGTTGTGGTTCGCATTCCACTGTTTTAGTATATGGTTTGGCCTCCCCCTGAAGACCACTGTGTATTTCTGCTACTTACGTGCTCTATTTCTTAAATATTGTGTGTTATATATTGGTATCTCCGGGTGGGAGATAATACATTGCGTTAGTGAGTGTTTGTAATGAAATGAATATTTTCGTAACTGCACTGTGTTGTTCTTTTAAATTTAATTAACACCATAAGATTATGAACTGGTACAACAAGCTGCTTTACACTCCTCCTGGACTAAGCCTGAAGGCTGCTCTCCACAGCTACCACTTTGATACCAAACATGATAGGATTCTTTACAGACAGTTTTGATATGGTCATCGCGTAATGGCGCAGTGCCCCTCTATATGTCATATGGCTGTCTTACTTACAACCCAGGACAATGGACTCCATGGGATGTAGGGGTGTCCTGCTCATGCAGGGGCACCCTCATACTTAGAACCAAGCACCCTTCCTTGAGGATTGTAAGGCCTGCTTTAGGGGTGACCTAATGGTTTTAAGTGCAGAGACCCTATATATAGGTAAAGCTATATCTTTCGGAAGTGGGGTTAGCACCTACTTACACAGGCTGCAATGGCAGGCCTGTAGTTACAAATTAAGTGGTCTCCCATGGGTGGCCTAATACATAATTCAGGCCTTGGGGGACCCCTGGTTTGCCTATGCCCTGCGTACCTTAGTACCATATACTAGGGACTGATAATGTTGCACCAGTGTCCAATCTGGGATGTCACTGAGTACTTAACAAACCAATTTAGGGAAGAAAGCATAGAGACTAGGGTCCTGATTAGCAGCGTCCCAGTCAGACTAGTCAGAAACAGCATTACATCAAGCAAAGAGTGGGGATAACCATAAAAGCAGATCCTACTTTCCTAAACCCTCCTACCCTGACTACGGAGGAGGGAGCATCTTTTGCCATGGTGGTGCGTAGGACTGTGGAGGTCCTTGTAATGTAATGTAATGTAATGTAAAGTGCATTTTTATAGCCCGGCTACCACTCCAGGGAGTATCTTGGCGCTTAACACCAACCCAGATTAAAAGGGTCAGGGGGAGTGAAGGCGAACTTAGTAACAATACACTCTACACCAATGCTCTACATGCGGCATCAGTAAGTGAAAACATCCAGGTTTTGAGCGCTTTCCTGAACTTGCTCTCATTTGGCATGGATCGGAGCTGTGGCGGAAGTTTAGACCAAGCCTTAGCGCCCAGAAGAAAAAGAGATCTACCACCTTTGGTAGCCCGCTTGAATCTGGGTGTTACCAACAGGTTCTGGTTTGCAGACCTCAAACAACGCGTCGGCTGATAGCGCCTAAAGCCGCTGGCCAGATATCTAGGCCCTAGCTGTTGGAAAGCTCTGAATGTAATCAAAAGGATCTTGAACAGGATCCGTTTACAGATCGGTAACCAATGAAGTGCCTTAAGCGCGGCCGAGGCGGACGTCTTACGGGGCCAGCGTAACACCAAACGGGCAGTTGCGTGCTGGACCATCTGCAGCCTGTGGAGCACGGACTTATTTGCTCCCGCGTACAGGCCATTGCAGTAGTCCAGTCTGGATGTAATCAAAGCAACTGCCACTGTTTTTCTTGCTGACAGGGGAAGCAGATCAAAAAACTTCCGCAAGGATCTAATGATATGAAAACACGTACCAGCCACGGCCACCGCTTGTTGTTTAAAAGACAACTGGTCATCAAATGTAATGCCCAAGTTTCGGACAGAAGAAATAGTATTTGGAGGTCCTTGACCTGCAGCTTTCTACAAATGTCAAATGTGTTGACAGAGGTCCTGCAGCCTGGGTTCTTGAGTTCAGAACCCCTACCGCAATTCAATGAGGCAACAACTGACTTCCTTCTGAGGACATGGCCAAAACCAGCACATGGGCTCCTGTAAATAGGATGATCGCCCGCCTCCATCACCCCGCACAGGGCAACCCAACTTTCCTCACCACCCATCCCACCCCCAAAGCTTGGTATTCCAATCTTCCACTTCTTGCGGCGCATTCCCTTCTGCACTCCCAGACAGAGAATCCAAGAGGCTGGAGAACTTTGGGAAGAAAATGTTTTGTTCCGCCAGTCTACCATTGCAGTCGGAGAACACTGCATATCTCTTGGGCCATTATTCCATTCCAGAAGGAACCAGTAGCGCAGGTGCTGCCCAGAGTCTCTGAGGAGGACCGGACTCTACTCTCCCAAGCTATATCAGACAGGAGTGAGCAGCTAAGTTCGCCATCAGATGTGGCTTGGACATGATGGACTCGCTAGGCTGAGCGATATCCTCGACGGTGGCGGTACATTGCCATGCCTGGCTAAGGAACGTATGGGTTTTCAGCGAGTGTCTAGGCAAACCTCATGGACATGCCCTTTGATGGCTCCCGTCTCTTCGGAGACAAGGCTAATGCTGCCCTTGAGTGCTTTAAAGACTTGTGGGCCATGGCCAAGTCTTTGGGCTTCACCACCGACCCCAGGGCTTCATCCACTTTTCGCTCCTTTTGTGGCTGTTTTGGCAAAGGGGCCAACAAGTTCAGCAACAGTTGGAGGGTCAAGGACAAGGTTCACCCCGGTCTCGAGGCTCAGGAAACCAGAAGTTGAGCCAAGTCGCCATTTCCTCCTCCACCGCAAAACCTTCCTAGTCCGATTCCCCAGGATCATTCTCAACCCGTGTTAGAAGCTGGCTTGGTAAATGATGCACACTTATGTAAGTGGGCACCCTGCACTAATCCAGACAACCCTTATGGTGTTTTAGTGGTCTTAAACAACTCTAGAAAGATCTCTAAGTGGTAGCTGTGGAGAGCCGCCTTCTGGATTAGTCTAGAAGGAGTGTAAAGCAGCTTGTTTTACCAGAACATTATCTTTTTGGAATAGATTAAGTGAAAAAGAAGCACACAGTGTATTTAAAAAAATATGTATTTATTCTAAGACACTCACTAACATATAAGAATATCTCCTACCTGAAGATATAACACAATGCACATAATACTTTACAAATTAAACATATAAGTAGCACAAATACACAATGGTCTCCAGGGGAGACCAAACCATATGCTAAAATAGTGGAATGTGAACCACAACGTATAAGAGCCAAGGACCCAAGGAACCACCCAAGGTGTGTATCTAGGAAGGCCACAGAAGTTGTGTGCACAGTGGGAAAACAACTGCGTGCTCGGTGGAAGTCTATGGGTAAGTCGTGATTGCAGTTTTAGAGAAAAAGGACCCTTCCCAGCGAACCCTGAAGAAACCCTGTTGAAGATGGAAGGTTGGAGAGTCACCTCAGCCGTGGATACCCCAGGAAATAGGGAAGCCCAGTGCATAGGTGTCAAGTGAAGTCGGAAACCTCTGTAGACCACAATGGAGGACTTCAGGAAAGTTGCTTCTGGAGAAGAAGACGAAGGTGTCCAGTGGAACCCAAAGGTGGATTCAAGGTGAGAAGAACCTGCAAGCAGAGGAGACAAAGTCTGTACCACTCAGGAGTGACCAGGAGGCATGGAAGACTAATGCCCACTGATGTCAGTGATGGAGCAGAGTTTGACGGTGCCCTTCAAGTTGCAGCTGAATGGACCAGGCGATGGGCTGGAAGACCGGGGGCCATTTACGAGCAGTTCCATGTCAGATGTCGAGAGCCAGAGGACCAGCATCCGGCTGGGGCAGCAACAATCCTTGGCAGCAGCAAGCAACGTATTCAATTAAAAAGATGCAGTGTTAGAACCAGGTAAGTTGGAGCAGGCCCTAAGGAAGCAGGGGAGCCCACTGAAGCCAAAGAGGCCCTCAAGAGGACCCGCAGGCCAAAGGCACAGGAGTCGTAAGAAGACTTTGAGCAGCTTACCAATGAAGATGGCCCATGGTGCAGAGCAAGCGATGAGGGTGCAGATATTGGCTGCAGGAGCCCCAAGATCTCTGGAGGAGAGAGCCAACAAGCCTTGGCAATGGCAAGTCAACGCAGTGCACAGGGGTTTTGTTCCAGCGGTCCCGACGTGGGATACTGGCCTCAAACTCGGTATTAAGACAGCGCAGGCCTTTAGGGAGTGACAGAACCACCATTGGTGTTGCTGAGCCTGTCCGAGTCCCTGGGAGCTCAGGATCAGCAGACCGGACAGCGGTGCCTGCAGATGCATGATAGTGACTTCTTCACCACAAGGGAAATTTCATCAGGTGTCTTGGATGGTCCCAGGTTCTGGGGAAGAACCTTCATGGAGCACGGACACAGACGTTGCAGAAGACAAACAGGAAGACGTGACCAGGAGCAGCAGTAATTTTCCCAGATGCAGTCTCCCCTCCCAAAGAGAAGTCCAACAAAATCCGGAGTGTCCAGACGGTCAAAGTTGAAGTGGTGAATGATCTAAATCTCATCCCAAGACGAATATAGGGACCCACCCACAGTTAAGTCCTTAAGTACCCTTGTGAAAATGTTGGGGCGACTCAGGGGTCGCTCCCAGAGGAATGGCGGGACATGGGGGAGGATACTTCCATGTCCTATGTCCAGTTTCATGCCAGAGTGTTTGGCTCCCTGAACTAGTTTGAGCTGGAGTATGCAAGGTTGGCACCAAATGTGTCCTTCGAACAGTCTCAGTGGCACTGGCAAGTGCCCCCACCTGCCCCAATACACTACCCCCTGTCTGTAAGGTGGTCACAACTCCCTGTCACAGGATATCTATTGTCATGCCTTACCCTGCTTGAGCTTACCTCAGCAGCAGAAGGGCAGAAACATGGCTCTGGTCGGCAGCAGACCTAGCTTGCTGTCCAGGTCTGGAAGACTGGTACCGGGAGCACTGAGGTTCTCCCGGAGGAGCTTTACAGTGCCTGGGATCATGCCCTTGTGGGGGTATGATTCCAGCATGTTTGATATCAAACATGACCGGGTTCATTACAGACAGTTTAGAGATGGCCATCGCGTAATGACGCATGGCCACTCTATATATCGTAATGACTGATGCACTTACAACCCGGGAAATTGGACTCCGAAGGTTGTAAGGGTGCCCCGCTCATGCAGGGGCAACCTCCCACGTAAGACCTAGCACCCAGCCTTCAGTATTGAAAGGTCTGTCTTCAGGGTGGACTTATAGTTTTTAAGTGTAGTGACCTCAGATATAGGGAAACCGACATCTGTCATAAGTGGTGCTAACACCAGTGTTTGCAGACTGCAATGGCAGGCATGGAATCATAATTTGAGTGGTCTCTCATGGATGGCATAGTACATGCTTCACTCCATGGGAGACCCCTGTTGTATCTATGCCCTGGGTACCTTTAGTACCTTATACTAGGGTCTTACCAGGGTACACCAGTAGCCAATCTGGAGTGTACCAGAGTACTCATTATGTCCAATTTAGAGAGGAAGCACAGAGAATGGGGTCGTGGTTAGCAGGATCCCAGTCAGACTATTCGGAAAACATAATGATACCAGCAAAGGGTAGGTGTGACCATGAAAGCGGACCTTACTTACCTACACATATCCTTCGGGAGTGTCTGGAATCAGTCTAAACACTAATCCCTTAGTTTATGTTATCTAAACACACAGATCCTATATAGATTTGCAGGAACTCCACAACAGTGGACTGGTATGGTGACTTTGGGGAGGCCAGTGCACTGGATCCCTCCCCAGATACTGGCCTGCTCTCTCCGCCAACAGTGGCTAAGGAGGAGGGGTACAAAAGGGGGTGGTGATTGACGGAGCATCTGAACCAATCAAACACTCACACCCAGTCAACAGGGGGGCAGCCTATGCCATGGTGGTAAAGAGGTCCTTGGACTGGAGCTTCCCTCAGTGCAAGTCAGGACTAATCTCCTGACCAAGGTGCTTCAACCGGCGGACGTCATTCTAGGCATGTGATCCAAGCCTAGCACAGGTGCTCCTGTGAATGGGACGACTGCACGCCTAGCTCCAGGCGACCCTAAGTTCCTCAGCCAACACCCCACCCCAGAACATTTGGTGGTGCAGGCCCATATGTCCCAGTGCGCCTTCCCTTCTGCCCTTCTGGATAGGGAATCCAGGAGGCTGAATGCATTTGGAAAGAAATTGTTTTCTTCGCCAACCTGGCATTGTGGTCATTGAATACTGCATGCTTATTGGGTCATTTCAACCATTCCCTTTGGAGAGGGTTGCACAAGTGCTGCTGCTGGTCCTGGAGGAGGCCCGGGCTGTGCTCTCTCAAGCTGTCAAAGATGGCAGAGCTGCAACAATATTCACCATACGGTGTGGTTTAGATACGACGAATGCTCTGGGCAGATCAATTTCAACTACAGTGGCATTGAGGGGCCAGGCCTTGCTTCGAACAACTGGCTTCTTGGTGGATGTCGCGGCTAATCTGATGGAAATTACCTTTATGGAACTCGTCTTTTTGGGGAAAAGGCAGACTCAGCCCTGTCAGGTTCAAGGACTTATGAGCTAGAGTCATATCCTTGGACCTCCCCTCTGCTCCTCGGGCCAGTCTTCCTTTTGCCCCTTTTGTGGCAACAGAAGGGGTTTCCAGCCTCGTCAGCCCTATCCCAGCAATCTTCCTGCAAAGACTGCCCAAGCTGTGCAAGGACATGGACTTGGTGCGATCCGATCCATGAATGAAGACCAGAAGTCGTCGGCCACAGTGCCCCCAGCACCCGCAGCCTCCAAAGACTCATAAGGCTGACTCTGCAGGACTACACTACTTCAGTTGGTGGGAGAATTCATCATCATCTCCTCCAATGGAGATCCATAATATCGGACAAGTGGGTCTTGCAGATCGTCCAGGAGGGCTATTCTCTTACTTTCCTTTCTTTTCCTCCTCTCTTTCTGCCAAATCAAGAACGGCTGACACAGGATCCTTTTAAAGTTGTAGCAAGAGGAAGTCACATCCCACTTTGCCAAGAGAGCTATAGATAGAGTCCCGGTTTCAGAAGTAGGCAGTGGTTGTTATTCCCGCGACTTTATGATTCCAAAGAAGAACAAGAGGCTACAGCACATTTTAGATCTTATGACTGTCAATCTCTTCCTCAAGAATGAGAAATAGAAGATACTTACTCTGGCTCAGGTATTGTCTGCCCTAGACCAAGAAGACTGGAAGGTAGCGTTGGACCTACAAGGTGCATATTTTCATATCCCCATCTTGCCGGGCCCCAGGTGTTACCTGCGGGTGCGGTCATTCAAAAACATTGGAGAGAGGCGTTGATCGAACCACAGATATCAATGGCCTGCCAGTATGTAGTATTAGCTGCGGTCACCTGCCTTTATAGGCATATGATCCAAGAGGCACTGACTCCATTAACCACAGTACGACTAAAATGGGAGGAGGACCTAGGTGATGAGATTCCTGAGACAATATAGGCAGAGCTAGATGAACGAGCGTGGAAATGTACTAGAAATGCCCGCTTTTAACTGGTGCATTTTTATATCCTACACAGGGCGTACCTTACCTCAGCCAAAATCAATAAATACGTTGATACTAATTTGGCAGTATGCCAGTATTTTAACACGGAGGAAGCGCATTTTTGTCACATCATGTGGGACTGCCTCCAGCTGGAGAATTATTGGGAAGAGGTAGTTACACTACTGAATGAAATCCCTGATAGAGATGTAGAACCCAATATAGGCCCCTGTCTGCTGCACTGGTTACCCCAAAACATCAAAGAAATTGGTCACTAGCAAGTTTTTGGACTTGGGCCTTCTCCTGGCTAAAAGAGACATTACAGCACATTGGAAATTAAAGAAGGGCCCAAGTGTTCAGAAATGGAAGACTGATTGCCTCATACGGGCGGAATGTGAAGGAACCATTAGATTACAGCTAGCTAAACGAGCAAACAGTGAGAAAGCTCTGGAGGCAGTGAGGGCTTGGGAAACCTTAATAGTTTTGCTGAAAATCCCAGACACTGATCTGGACGAGGACCCTGTGGCTGTTGTCCCTGCTGTTTCGACCTGACTAATGTCTACTCTGTAGCTTGATGCATATGCACTCTGCCCTCATGAATTCCTCTGCTTCTGTCACAGAGGGTATTCCCTGATGCTTGATATGGTTTACTTTTATTGTACTCACCTGTAATAAAACTAGATGTTGATATAATAATTGTTATGTGTGACGCGCCGGGGAGAGGGGAAGGAGAAGAGGCAGGGTGGGAGATTTGCTTAGTATTATCAAATGTGTGGCAGGGATGTTTACTGCATTATACCATTGTAATGAAAAGTAGAACTCTGTATATGTCTGATATAGCTATGCCACTAGTTACTAATCTTCCACTTCTTGCGGCGCATTCCCTTCTGCACTCCCAGACAGAGAATCCAAGAGGCTGGAGAACTTTGGGAAGAAAATGTTTTGTTTCGCCAGTCTACCATTGCATCGGAGAACACTGCATATCTCTTGGGCCATTATTCCATTCCATAAGGAACCAGTACCGCAGGTGCTGCCCAGAGTCTCTGAGGAGGACCGGACTCTACTCTCCCAAGCTATATCAGACAGGAGTGAGCAGCTAAGTTCGCCATCAGATGTGGCTTGGACATGACGGACTTGCTAAGCTGAGCGATATCCTCGACGGCGGCGGTACATTGCCATGCCTGGCTAAGGAACGTATGGGTTTTCGGCGAGTGTCTAGGCAAACCTCATGGACATGCCCTTTGATGGCTCCCGTCTCTTCAGAGACAAGGCTAATGCTGCCCTTGAGTGCTTTAAAGACTCGTGGGCCATGGCCAAGTCTTTGGGCTTCACCACCGACCCCAGGGCTTCATCCACTTTTCGCTCATTTTGTGGCTGTTCTGGCAAAAGGGCCGGCAAGTTCAGCAACAGTTGGAGGGCCGAGGACAAGGTTCACCCCGGTCTCGAGGCTCAGGAAACCAGAAGTCGAGCCAAGTCGCCATTTCCTCCTCCACCGCAAAACCTTCCTAGTCCGATTCCCCAGGATCATTCTCAACCCGTGTTAGAAGCTGGCTTGGTAAATGATGCACACTTATGTAAGTGGGCACCCTGCACTAATCCAGACAACCCTTATGGTGTTTTAGTGGTCTTAAACAACTCTAGAAAGATCTCTCAGTGGTAGCTGTGGAGAGCCGCCTTCTGGATTAGTCTAGAAGGAGTGTAAAGCAGCTTGTTTTACCAGAACATTATCTTTTAGGAATAGATTAAGTGAAAAAGAAGCATACAGTGTATTTTAAAAAATATGTATTTAATATAAGACACTCGCTGAGACATAAGAATATCTCCTACCTGGATATATAACACAATGCACATAATACTTTACAAATTAAACATATAAGTAGCACAAATACACAATGGTCTCCAGGGGAGACCAAACCATATGCTAAAATAGTGGAATGTGAACCACAACGTATAAGAGCCAAGGACCCAAGGAACCACCCAAGGTGTGAATCTAGGAAGGCCACAGAAGTTGTGTGCAGAGTGGGAAAACAACTGCGTGCTCGGTGGAAGTCTATGGGTAAGTCGTGATTGCAGTTTTAGAGAAAAAGGACCCTTCCCAGCGAACCCTGAAGAAACCCTGTTGAAGATGGAAGGTTGGAGAGTCACCTCAGCCGTGGATACCCCAGGAAATAGGGAAGCCCAGTGCATAGGTGTCAAGTGAAGTCGGAAACCTCTGTAGACCACAATGGAGGACTTCAGGAAAGTTGCTTCTGGAGAAAAAGACGAAGGTGTCCAGTGGAACCCAAAGGTGGATTCAAGGTGAGAAGAACCTGCAAGCAGAGGAGACAAAGTCTGTACCACTCAGGAGTGACCAGGAGGCATGGAAGACTAATGCCCACTGATGTCAGTGATGGAGCAGAGTTTGACGGTGCCCTTCAAGTTGCAGCTGAATGGACCAGGCGATGGGCTGGAAGACCGGGAGCCATTTACGAGCAGTTCCATGTCAGATGTCGAGAGCCAGAGGACCAGCATCCGGCTGGGGCAGCAACAATCCTTGGCAGCAGCAAGCAACGTATTCAATTAAAAAGATGCAGTGTTAGAACCAGGTAACTTGGAGCAGGCCCTAAGCAAGCAGGGGAGCCCACTGAAGCCAAAGAGGCCCTCAAGAGGACCCGCAGGCCAAAGGCACAGGAGTCGTAAGAAGACTCCATGCCAAACCTTCATTACACGAGCGCCTGCTTGCCTATATATTTTGACAATGATTGTATCGTTATGTTTTGGAAATGATAAAAAATGTTGTTAAAAAAAAAGGTGTTGTATGCGGTTCAAGATAGGTAGCGAGCACTTTCAGTTTACTGTGCTTCCCTTCAACCTTACCAACGGCCTCTCGGATGTTCGCCTAGGTGATGGCAGTTGGCATGGCTCATCTGCACAGGTTAGGGGTGTCAGTCTTCCCCTACCTCGACGACTTGCTGTTTAAGGCATCTTTGCCCCAGGCAGTCATCTTACACCTTTAGACTGCGGCAAACCTCCTGCATTCACTGGGGTTCTCTATAAATGTGTCAAAGTCATGCCTGACTCTTTCTCAGACGTTCCCCTTCATTGAGGCAGTTCTGGACACAGTGCAGTTTCGTGCCTATCCTCCAGAGCAGTGAGTCCAGAATATTCTGGCTATGATTCCAATGTTTCGGCCTCTATTCTGGATTTTGGTGAGACTGACTGTTGGGCCTCATGGCCTCCTGAATCCTGTTGGTGAAGCATGTGGGCTCTGCAGTGGGACCTGAAGTTTTAATGGGCACAGCATCAGGGAAATCTCACTGACATGGACCAGATCTTGGTAGAAACTGTGAGAGATCTGCAGTGGTGCTTAGTGAACTGTGATTGGGTCACTGGCAGAACCCCCTCCTTTCCCCAGCCAGATCTCACAGTCATGAAAGCTGTGTCAATCCGGGGATGGGCGGAGAGGTGATCAGGGGACACTGGTGTCCGGCGGAGTTGGTGTGCACATAAATTTGTTGGAGCTTAGAGTGAATCGATTGACATTGAAAGCATTTCTTCCCTCTGTCAAGAGGAAGCTAGTGCAGGTGCTCACGGACAACAACACTGCCATGTGGTACTGCAACAAGCAAGTTGGGGTGGAGTCGTGGGCCCTTTGTCGAGAGGCCCTGCGTCTCTGGACATGGCTGAAACAGCAGGGCATGACCTTGGTAGTTCAATACATGGCAGGTTCTTTGAATGCCAGGGCAGATGGTCTCAGCCATTGATGCCTAGCGGATCACAAATCGCGTCTCTAGTCGGAGGTTGCCCAAGGTCTCTTTCAGAAGTGGGAAGAATCTTCTTAGATTTAGTCGCCTCCAAAGAGAACGGGCAGTATCAGCAGTACTGCGCTCTGGAGTTTCCAAGGTGGCTATTGCTCGGCCACACCTTTCATAACGAGTGGAGCTCAGGCTGCTGTACGCCTTTAGCCCATACCACTCCTGCCCAGGGTTCTGAAGAAGATCAGGAGAGACCGGGCCTAAGTAATCCTTGTGACTCCAGACTAGACAAGGAAAGTCTGGTGTCCAGAGCTTCTGAGAATGAGCATCAGTCCTCCCATCACGCTGCCCCTTTGGGAGGATCTTCTGTAGCAGCAGCAGGGGACAGTTTTCCAGCTGAACCCGTTAACTCTGCACCTCCATGCATGGAGATTGAGCGGTGACAGTTGATAGCTTTTGACCTTCCTCCTGAAGTCTATAATGTTATTCTGGCAGCCAGGCGTCCCTCCAATAAGATGGTATATGCCTGCAGTTGGCAGAAATTTACATTAATCTTTACAGAAAGGTCTATTGACCCTCTCTCTGTTTCTCTGTCTACTGTTGTTTTGTTCATTCTCACCCTTTCCCAACAGGGCTCTGCTTTGGGAACTCTCATGGGTTACCTTTCTGCTCTGTCTGCTTTTTTTGCTGCTGCCAGACCAACCCTCTCTCTTCAAATCTCCCATTGTACATAGATTTCTGAAAGGTCTGGCTCACCTGTTTACACCTACGCCCATTGGTATGCTGCAGTAGGACCTTCATTTGGTCCTCACCTATCTGATGTGCACTCCCTTTGAGCCTTTACACAATTATCCCCTCCGGCTGTTGTCCATCAAAACAGCCTCCTTTGTGGCAATTACATCGGCCCAGAGGGTCGGTGAACTGCAGGTATTATCTAGTTTGCCTCCTTATCTATGTCCTTTATGGACAAAGTTGTGCTTCGCACCCGGGCATCCTTTTTAGATCGAGGGCAGAGCCAGCGGGCAAGCGCTGCTCTGGGGTTGATCTGTGGTAGTTTACTATGTGAGGGAAGCCCCAACCACTTCCCAGCCCAACCTTTTCATTGGCTTGTGTCTTTGTACTTCCTAAATGCTGCCTTCTGATTGTTTTATAGGCTGTTAGTCCCTCCTTATGATGGCCATGTCGTCATTTGTATCCTTCCATGGCTACTGGCCCCTTTACTTCGTGTTGTATGTGCACTATTTTCTTCCCATGACCTCCCTCCTGCTGTCCGTGCCTTCTCTCCTGCCCCCTTCCCCCTCTGTTTTCTGCCCGCACGCACTCCCATTTGCAATGCAATAGGTCTCGCGTAAATGCGAGTCCTATGGCACTTCCAATGATTTATCAACAGTCCTTTTTCCCTGCGTACCACCCATGTCATGCACTTTCCCTTTCCATGCGCAATCCTCCTAGTTCCCTCTGTGTGTTCATGGTGCCGGGTACGGGTGTAGATGCTGCCTGTGCCAGTCTCACGTGTGCGGTGGACAGTATTGGGGCCACAGGATGGAGGCCGCTCTGTTCATCTTCTCGCTCATTGATTGTGGCACACTCTTCTTCCTCTCCGTTTACTTCGTATCCTTTGCAGGGCGGTGAAGATTGCCCTACGTCCCAGGGGTGGGGCACTTGTTTCAGGTACGCATGCTATCTAGGAGACGCTGCCAAAAAACTCAGTCAGAATTCAAAAAGTGATAATACATTGGGTTTGGTAAATTGCATGCAGTAAAGAAGTGTCTGCAATGCATATAAGAGAGGGAGATTGAGTGTTTTTTTTAGGGGAACGGAGAAGGCTGCCATAGAGGTTAGAGATGTTCTCTTATAGATAGAATTTGACTTCCGTAATGGAGAAGAGTGGTTGCTTGTCTTGCAGGAGGTGATGATGGCAGGCCGTAGACAGGAGCTAGAGACTGGCACGCAGAGTGCAAGACTAAGCCTGAGGAGTGAGGAAGGGGAGAAAGGGGCTTGCCTCTTTTATAGGGGATGCCTTCATCAAGGAGAGGGAAAGCATGCCATGAGGATAATGGATTTACTTTTATGGAAGAGTATCACAAAGTTAGTGGAAACTGCAGGGTATTGGCAATGGGGTAGGAGATGCCATTTATTTTGTTGTTTTCTGTAGCGTGTACCAGGTCAGAGTGCGTCAGAGCGCTTTTCCATTATATAACACACTATGAACACGAAGACATGTAGAACAACAATATAATCTAACATTATGGCTATCACAAAGACATGTATTAGGCTTTATGCATGATTCAGAAATCTAGAGAAGCGGAGCAGGGTCAAATTTAGCAGATTAACTTGGGTAGAGGTGGGGCTAGAGAAGATCTAGCTTAGCCAATAGGTAATGGAGTGTTGGGGGGAGGAAGAAGGGCAGGAGCGTAGTTCAAAAGAAAATCATGCTCCTATTGAAATACAGCATTCAGGGAGCAATTCAAAATTGAATCAAAGATCGTGAGATTCACCTCTCGGTAGAATTTAAGAGGGTAGTGCTTATTTCCTGAATTGTCTGTGGGATAAGAGGGATCTTGGATTGGCTTCAAAAGATTCAAATAAGGGTTTAGTCCGTATCTCTTGAGGAATGGAATTCTAAATTTTGGGAGCACTGTCCAAGGAAGAGCGGGTGATAGGCTTTTCTTTCCTGAATCTCAATGGTTGCAGCAGGAGAAAGTGTGAACTTCATGTAGCAGAGCAGTCAACAGATGGCTTGAGTTTCTGCGGGCAAATCAAGTAATTTGTAATATGCTTCGATAGGTAGCCCAATAAGATTGATGAGCTCTGGGGAGATGTGACTGAAATACTTTGTTCTCGAAATAAGTCTAGCACCATGGTGTGGAAAAGTAAATTTTGCCATGTTATATGTGCCTACGTGTTCCCCATGTTATGTCATATGTGCATGATCGATATGCATGTATTCCCCTCTGATCGATTAAAGACGCAATTACAGTTGTGTCCATCTCTAGTATGCCAGTTTCCAGTTTTCGTGAATATAACGAATATCAGGCCTATGTAAAGCTACGTTGCCACGTTTTACAGTGTGCACGTTAATTCATTGAATTGTCCCCGTTTCTAGGCCTCAAAAGGGCCCAGACTCAGATTCAGCTCCTGTTTCCTGAACCCTCACTGAGGAGCGATACAGCCCCCACCTGTATCCCTGACCCTTAGCTTACTTCCATGCCTCACAGTGCCCGGCTCGGCCTGGCTCTGCCTCTTAGTCTGCCAAAGAGTATGTTATGTTTCTAGTTATCAGTCCAGCCCTCCTTCTCTGCATTCCTAAGCTACTGAATCGCATCAATAGTTTCCGTCATGGTCTAGCCTTTATGTCTCCATGTAAGAGAAATGCTGTATTAATATTCATAGAATATTCCTCGCACACACACTACATATAGGATTATGCATGCATCAGTCTTAATGTCTGTTAGCCTTTGCCCTGATAACTTTTGGATTCTATCAACATGTTCTCTGAACACTAGATACTAGATAGGCTTTAGGTACATGTCGCTCTGACCCTCCAGACTTTAGTCTCCTCTTCTAGTACAGAAGTCATAGCCCCCCAGTTCTCCCTGGTAACACGTCATTGTCAGTTTGCGCGCACCACTAGGTTAGAGGTCCTAGCTGCTCAGGTAGCCCCCTCCATGTTTCCGCCCCTTTTATGACATATTCTGTTACGTTTGCATCACATGTCTATGTATACGCCCTGTACACACCTCTTGTTACACCCACTTTATGCCTTATCTTTCGCGACTGCTACAAACTCCGCCTACTGCTACGCCTACTGTATTGACTGTAATGTAAATGTTTTAACTATATATACTTGTGCACTGTTATTAAAAGTTAGAGCGTGCTCTTTTGTCCCTGCCCCAGGCAGCTGCCATCCCATCCCCGTACAGGCTGTCCTGTTCCAGTCCTTTATGCTTAATTAAAGCCTGTCAACTCCAGCTACCTCGAATCTTGACTCTTATTTATTGAGCTACCTGTTTATTAATTATAGTCAAAAATAGAACCGGTAATTAATTATTTATTTACCACATAATGGCGCCCGAATAGGGACTTGCCCTTTCCCCACGCGCCGGAGAAGCCACGCAAGCCCCCTGATCCTCTGCAGCCGTGACGGAACCATCCTGCGCACCGGCAGATATTTCTGCTTTAAGTATCCCTCAGGTCCACGGAGGAGACGGAGGTTGCGGTCCAGCATCCAGACGAGGCGGTGGAGGAACGCGGCGAGTCCCGACCAGAGCCCAAGCCGAGAGTCCAAGGTCCGAGGTATCCGGAGGCCCACCTGTAACTGAAGTCCGAAGTTCGTCCGTCCGTCGTCGTAGCAGTCCAATCCAGTCCGAGGCCTTCCGTTCTTGCTGCCCGGTGAGTACCGTTGCTGGGGTAGTATCTAGACAGGGTCAATTAAATTGTCTCTGGTCCGTGGGTTTGGGTACGCAGATCCAACACGAAGTGTCCACTTAGGTGGATGCGGGTCCTGACGTGTCTCTTTATGGGACCGGTAAGTTTCGTACTGTTTCAGCAGTGCATCTAGTCTGTTCTAGTAAGTTCTGTTCTCGAGAAATTCATGTGTTCTGTTCTCAGTATTTCAGGTAGTATCTTGTCCGAACTGTTATTCTAAATGTTATTCCATGTGTTTTCAATGTCGTGGTATGAATGAGTTGTTTTTCAAGTAATTATTGTGTTCATTGTGTATAGTATTGTGTCTAGACTCCAGTCCAGTCATGCCTCTGTTCTCAAAATTACGTCAGTTACAAACTAGAAAAGGTCTGCTCGAAGAAGCAGTTCCTGTCCCGCCTAGGGACAGTCCAGGTCATTTTATGTATCATAAGCATGGCATAAGTGCCATATTATATCTAGACTTATGGGTGGAGTACACCAAGGAATTAGAGGAAAAGTATAGATGGCCCGTATCAGGTACGTGGGATGCCGAGTGCATCATGCGAGTAGAAGAAGCATTATGGAAAAAGAAAGCCAGACAGTCCCAGAAAGACGCCATCGAGTTATGGCGCAAAGAATCTCACAGGAGAACAGAAAAAGAAATCAGAAAGTCAGAATTAAGTAGAGAATCCTTAGAAAGAGCCCAGGAAAGGGAATTAATCGAAGTAGGTGAACGAGTAAAAGCCTAACAGTCAGACAGACAGAGAAATGCCCTGATTAAGGGTATGTATCCTCTTCTTGCCGAGGGCTTGCCAAAAGCAACCCCGGAAGCACCATGTAATTTTCCGCCGCCATTAGTTCCGATTAAGCTACGTCACAAACCGACCGCAGCTGATATTTTTCTCTCGTCCTATTTGGACGACACAGTCCCAGAATATGCAAATCCTGTTCCGCCAGCTCCTGTAAATAATGTAGTTCCTGTTCTTCCAGCCACCGGGGCACCTGTTACAGCACCTGTTACGGTACCCCCGGTCCAGCCCATAATACAAGTTCCCGCTACATCGGTCACTCTGCCAGCACGAAGAGTATCAGTCGACGATTCCAGTTTAGGGGCCGCGGGAGGAGGTCCTCCTGGTACCCCGCCGCCACACAAACGTGTAACGTTAGTCGAGTTACATGAACGTGCGTTACAGCATACGCCCAAATATCAGTCCGTTGCAGAAATCAGACGAGCTCTTACCGAATGCCGTTATGATCCAGTCCCAGGCGATGATAATATGGTTATATATTCATTGCGCGTAAGACGGGTGACCGAGTATTTGGACACCCTACCGAATATGAAAGAAGATCTAGACAGAATATATTGTTTCATCCTTACAGGGGATGATCCAGAAAGTATTGGCGAAATCATGTCTCTAAGGAAAGCTGAGACCCAGCTCATGCTATTAAAGTTTCTAATTAATTGTTTAGTAAGGGAACAAGATTGTCCGACTAAAGATCCGACCGAAATGAAAGTCCTGACAAGGTGGAGTGATAATATAGCCGAGGGTAGACACAAGACCCTCAGTAGTATAGAGAGTATGTACAAGAAAATTCGTAAGGAAATAATAAGGTTACACGAAAATCGTAAAGAAGCACAAGTAAGCGAGAAGGAAAACGACTCTTCTACTGAAGAGGTAGACGACGAGAATCCTACCAGAATAGCGTATGTAGGTAAATCTAGATTTCCAGACCGACATTTACGCCTAGAACACAAGAAAGTCTTTCGTCTTCCAGCACCAGAACAAGGTTCTCTAGAACAAGTATTTCAAGCTACCGATCATATTCTGAAATCACGAATCGGTTATAGTGAACTTAGTACTATGCATGAACAAGAACTAGCCCGATCAGCAGTCCGATGGATTACTGATTCTACCACTTTTCCAGACGAAATAGTGGCACAAATGTTTCTGAAACTGCCCCCAGCCGAGCAGCGACTGGTGGGTATGTATATGATCCAGCACCTCATTACATTGTATGAGGGTCAACATTCTGATCCAGGTCCGTTACATGATATCCTGAACGAGTTACTCCAGTATAAATGGAAAGGTTTAGGTACCGATTTAATTAGTGTCATTCTAGAACAGCGCCACAAATATAGAACGTTTCTGAACCCGCATTTTGTTCACGTCTCACCTCCGGAAAGTAAACCGTTTTACATAGATAGACAGCATCCGTTACGAGAAGTACATCCAGTTAGGACAACGGATGGTGAAATGCAACGAGTATTTGTTTACACCCCTATTACAAAGATGGAGCTCTTAGAGATGAAGAAATTAATTCCCTGTCACGACAAAGATCCAGCAGGGTTCCATCGAGAATTAAAAGACATGCTCCGTATGGGAGAATACACTTATCCAGATATAATTAAAATGCTAAAGGTCCTGTTGCCCGCAGGGGTATACGAGAAACTCAAGGAAAAAGAATGGGAGGTGGGAGAGAAAAAGATAGATTGGGCAGCTCTAGAAGCTGAAGATAAGATACGAGTACCAGGTACCGGTCTTGGAGACAAATGTAAAGAATTACCAGAGTTATTGATTCAGGTTTTGCCTAGGTTATTAGCCACGAAAAAGGAAGACTGGGATGCAATCTCTGCATGCAAACAGAAACAGGATGAAGACACTAGTGATTTTTATTCTAGATTTGAGAAATGCTTTATCATCAACAGTGGTTTGAAGACAGGTAGCGAGTCATACCCTCATCTTTTTGTTACTAAACTAGTCGAGAATTCAAGTCCACAAGTTAAAAATCGAGTTTTGAAAGTCGAAAGTACTTGGCAAGCTAGTACCCCGTCACAGATGCTCCAGATGCTCCAGTATCACCAGAATAGAATCAGAGAAGAACAAGAACACGAGAGAAGACGTATGAAAGACACGAAAATGAAAGTACTAGTTGCACAATCTGTTCCACAAGACAGTCAGAAGAGGGGTCCGAATCAAGCCAGTCATCCTGCAGCTCCCGTTAAAGGGACATGCAATTATTGTAAACAGCCAGGTCATTTTATAAACGAGTGTGCAGTTCTGAAACACAACATAGCTACGGGTAAAACTAAAGAAAGACCACGTCCGCCTAGGCAAGAACAAGTTTCACAGACTTCTCAGTCACCACAGAATGCACAACAGACAGTTCCAGCACCGCAGCCTATCGCTGCAACACAGCATGTTACACAGCAGATGTACCAGTATGCCCAGACAGAGTATCCAGAGTATCAACAGTATTCATGAAACAGCCTAGAGAGGGAGGTTGGCTTGCCTCTCATCGAGATACCTGTAGATCAAGAGGGTCCCTATGTACATAGTCAAGTATTAGGGAAAGACAGAAAGTTTTTGATTGATACAGGGGCAAGTAGGACTACTATCAGTCATGACGAGGTTCCAGGGGCTCCGCTCTCAGGCTCTAGAAATGTTTCCCTTGGATTTTCAGGAAAGCCTATTGTAAACGAGATATCAAAGCCAGTTACTCTAGAAGTTGGTCCATTGTCCCGAACTACTGATTTGTTACTTACGAAATCATGTCCAGAAAATTTGTTAGGTATTAAAACATTGAAAGAATTAGGTGCAGTTATTTGCTGTTCCCCAGAAGGAATACGCTTGTTTTTAAGAGACTTTAAAGGTCACTATGTATTACGTGATTTTGATCCAAGATTGTCCAATGTACCGCAGCATTTATGGGCGCAAGGTCCAACTGATGTAGGTTTTATGCAAATCACACCCCATCGTGTGACTCTCAAGCAAGGTATAGTCCTGCCACGAATCAGACAGTACAGATTGCCACCTGAGGCTGTAGCAGCCTTATCCAAAATTATTGACGAGCTCATTGCTCAAGGAGTGGTTGTAGAAACTGACTCCAATGTATGCAATTCTCCTATCATTCCAGTCATGAAACGTACTGATCCAAATGCACCTCCAGTATATCGATTAGTGATTGACCTTCGAGAACTTAATAAATGTATCATACCCCAGTATCCAGTAGTCCCAGATATTTCATCCCTATTGACAGCTATTGATTCTGAAGCTGTATTTTTTACTGTAATCGACCTCAAGAATGCATTTTTCAGTGTTCCAATTCATCCAGACAGCCAGTACCTTTTTGGTTTTTGTTTAAATGGAAGGAGCTATAAATTCACACGAGCTCCTCAAGGTTTCACAGAGAGTCCTAGTATTTACAGTCAAGCACTTAAGCGACAACTTGACAATATTCACATGCCAACAGACACTGCCCTGCTCCAGTATGTCGATGATCTACTAATCACAGCCCGTTCTGAACGTGACTGCGAGCGAGCGTCACTTACAGTCCTGTATTTCCTAGCCGAGATGGGGCACAAGGTGTCCCCTTCGAAGCTTCAATTCTGTGTCCAGCAAGTGATCTACTTAGGCCACTTACTGTCCAAGTGGGGTAGGCAGTTGACACCAGACCGTATCCAGTTAATAGCGAGTCTTCCACAGCCCAAGACACAGAAGGAGGTACGTGCTTTTATTGGCCTCACTTCTTACTGCAGACAATGGATTCCTCAGTATGCATTTCTAGCCAAGCCACTGATACAGTTAACGACACAGGAGGCAGCCGTATCGACTGTCCTCCCTTGGACCCAGGAACATACACTTGTTTTTAATGAATTAAAGAAAGCCTTATGCCAAGCACCTGTTCTAGCTACACCGAACTACAGTAAGCCTTTTACACTTTTTGTCACAGAACGTGATGGTACTGCATTATCTGTTCTCACACAAGATCAAGCCGGACAATACAAGCCCTGTGCTTATTTTTCGAGCACATTAGATCCAGTAGCCCGGGCTCTGCCTGCGTGCCTCAAGTCAGTTGCAGCCACAGCTCTAGCTATTAGACAGAGTGATTCCATAGTATTAGGACACTCCCTGACAGTACAAGTTCCACATTCCGTGGAAGTTCTTTTAAACCGAACACAGACTCAGCATTTGACCATTGCACGTTTAACAGGTTATGAACTGACCCTGTTCCAGCCACACATAGAAATCAGACGCTGCAACGTTTTAAATCCTGCTACACTGTTACCGTCAGTTACTTCAAATCCCGCCACACATGACTGTGTGGAAGTCATTAACACTATGACTAAGCCAAGACAAGACCTGACAGACATTCCATTATCTAATCCCGACCTGACACTTTATGTGGATGGTTCATGTATGAGAACTAGTACAGGAGAACTAGTAGCCGCGTATGCAGTGACTACTGAAACAGAAGTTATTGAGACACACCGTATTGACACCCTGTCTGCTCAAGCAGCAGAGCTAGTTGCTCTGACCCAAGCCTGCATGCGTGCCAAGAACCTGAAAGTAAACATATATACAGATTCACGTTACGCATTCGGAGTTGTACACAACTTCGGAGTACTCTGGCAGGAGAGAGGTTTCATGACTTCTCATGGAACCAAGATTCAGCATGGTCTCCTCATTCAAGCTCTGTTAGATGCGATACATTTACCGACAGCTATTGCTATCATGAAGTGCAAGGCACATACGAAAGTTACTGATATCATTTCCCAAGGTAATGATCTAGCAGATCGAACAGCCAAGCTTACAGCTCAGACACCAGACATTCCAGTTAACAAGACACAGACATTCATTCCAGAACAGACTACATGTATGACAGTTAAGGACCCTACACAAGATGTCATAGACATACAGTTACATGCTACTCCTGAAGAAATCAAGAAATGGTCCGAACAAGGAGGGGTCCAGACAGATCAGGGATGGGTGACGAAGGGAAAAGCCACATGGTTTCTCCCCGACTCTATGGTTCAAGTCATTATCAATACCGCACATAGTCCAGCACATTTAGGAGAAAAAGCTATGTTAGACAGTATACAGAACCTTTGGTTCAACAAGCACTTACGAGCTGCAGCCAAGCAGAAAGTCCGCACTTGTATGATATGTTGCCAGTTCAATCCAGGTAAAAGTGTCCCGGTGGAACAAGGTGGATTCAAGCCTCCTGACCACCCTTTTGAAGTCCTCCAGATGGATTATATTCAGATGGAGCGATGTCGAGGTTTCAAGTATGTCCTCGTAGTTGTATGCGCTTTGTCCAGGTGGACAGAAGCATATCCAGTTCCAGATTACACAGCCGCGACCACTGCCAGGCAGTTGGTTCGTGAATTCTTTCCCCGTTATGGACTCCCTAGGGTCGTGTATTCAGATAACGGCCAGCCATTCTCATCCGAGTTAATGAAACATGTTTCCCTTTTGTTAGGGTACCAGTGGAAGTTCCATTGTGTGCGCCATCCTGAAGCAGCCGGTCTCGTAGAGAGACATAATCAGACCCTGAAAATCCGTATTGCTAAGACATGTAAAGAGAAAGGTGTAGACTGGCTAGTTGCCCTGCCAGTTGCTCTATTCTTCATGCGAATGGTTGCACACTCCAGATCAGGTCTGTCTCCTTATGAGGTCGTATTCGGCCGTCCCCCAAACATGTGGGGAACACCTAGACCCCGCAGTATTACAGATGTTTCAAGTAATATGCTGACAGATTACCTAGCTTCCTTGATGTCTGCCCTACACTCTTGTCGTTCACAGGTTGCCGCCGCATTTCCAGACAACACTGAAGTGAAACCGCATGAGGTCATCCCCGGGGATCTCGTTTTGGTCCGGAATTTTGATCGTTCAAGTCCGCTGGAGCCCCGTTGGAAGCAACCTCAACTAGTCCTTCTGACCACCCGCACGGCCGTGAAGTTGGAAGGCCGTAAGGGTTGGGTCCACCTGTCTCACGTCAAGAAATTTCATGGACTCCGTAATAAAACTTTTGCCAAGAACATTTCCAAGGATTGTTCCTTTTCTAAAGACTGCCTGAAACCAGACTCTAAACCAGACACTGATTCAAATCCAGAATTGACAGTTCCTCTGTTAGAGAAAACTCCGCAGCAGGAGTATAAATTAAAACTCCGGTCTAGTAAAATAAGTCAGCCAGTTTAATTGTCTAAGTCCCCCTCGGGTGAAACGGTTAGACAGGTATCTGACATGTATGAGATAGACCCCCATAGTGAGAGAGTTAGTCAAAACTCTATCCGATGTATCGTTTTTCTAAGTTTTCTATTGTTTCTAAGTTTGATGGTTACCTGCACAAGTTATGCATTACATTTATGTTTTCCAATTTCTCATGTAAATAAGTTTTCTAATGCTACAGTAGAGCACACATTTAGTGATCTGCCTCCTCACGAGTTATCCTATCGTCTTGCTATGCGTAATAACACATTCATCAGAATGTTACACTATTCACACCAGACCAGCAATGCCACTAATTGTTGGGTGTGTGGTCGACTCCCCCCTTTCCAGACACCGAAGGGAGTTCTGCCACTCTTTCCCTATCCGTTTTCACATAATGGTTCGTGTGGAGCATGGTCCACGTTAACGTCATCCTCCAATGATATGTCCCTTCTGACTAGAACATGTTTTCCAGACAAGCAAGGTCTCCCCCATAGAACAGGGTTAGATCTAGAAAATGAAGTTTATAATTTAGGTAATTATTCTTCGAATTTTATGGTATTGAATGTTCAGTCTGATACTACTCCAGACTTACCTGCTATTTCAGTACTACCAGTCAAAGGCGAATTATGTGTCCGAAATAATGGTTCCGCACATGTAGGACATAGTGATTGTACTACTACTGTCGAGTATAGTGACAGTGGGAAATCTATTTTCAAAGCTTCACGTCATTCTTATTTTGTTTGTGGTCAGACCGCATATGTTCGTCTGCCCCTCGATTGGGATGGAACATGTTACATCGCCTTCCTACTGCCACCAGTTTTCCTAGCCCCATCTGATTATCATAGAAACACACATCTAGTACACGTCAGACATAGAAGGGAGATCGAGTCCCCGATTGTTGATCAAACTGAAACTGCTCTAGAACAGTATCAAGACTTTAATAAAGGTTTCTTCTTCTTTATAGGACCTGTCCAGAATAGCAAGTTAATACGTAGACTAACCAGAACCCTTGAAGCAGTAGTGAATGAGACTACTTCTGCTCTAGGTAACTTAACCGAAGAGCAATCTGCTATGAGATTTGTCGTGCTCCAAAATCGTCTCGTTCTTGACGTCATACTGGCCGATAGAGGAGGAGCATGTAGAGTCATCGGATCTAGTTGCTGCATTTTCATTCCTAATAACGCGCCGTCTGTTTATTCAGCTATAACCAGACTTCATAAAATTGCCCATCAGTTACACCAGAATCCAGGCACCTGGACATGGTCCGGTTGGCTTTGGAGTATCCTATCTGCCTGGGGATGGAAAGTATTGTCATTTCTAGGTATTGCAGTAGCGATCATATTCAGTTGCTGCCTCTGTATACAATGTGGCCCTGCGATTTGCGGCATTTGCGCTACCTCTTGTATTCCTAGTCCTAAGTCCCGTTCCAAGACAATTCGAGACGAGCAAATGATGCTATATGAAATGATAGATGGTATCATGAATATTGATGTTTCCTGATGGAAACGTAGGGCACAAGGAGGGAATGTGGAAAAGTAAATTTTGCCATGTTATATGTGCCTACGTGTTCCCCATGTTATGTCATATGTGCATGATCGATATGCATGTATTCCCCTCTGATCGATTAAAGACGCAATTACAGTTGTGTCCATCTCTAGTATGCCAGTTTCCAGTTTTCGTGAATATAACGAATATCAGGCCTATGTAAAGCTACGTTGCCACGTTTTACAGTGTGCACGTTAATTCATTGAATTGTCCCCGTTTCTAGGCCTCAAAAGGGCCCGGACTCAGATTCAGCTCCTGTTTCCTGAACCCTCACTGAGGAGCGATACAGCCCCCACCTGTATCCCTGACCCTTAGCTTACTTCCATGCCTCACAGTGCCCGGCTCGGCCTGGCTCTGCCTCTTAGTCTGCCAAAGAGTATGTTATGTTTCTAGTTATCAGTCCAGCCCTCCTTCTCTGCATTCCTAAGCTACTGAATCGCATCAATAGTTTCCGTCATGGTCTAGCCTTTATGTCTCCATGTAAGAGAAATGCTGTATTAATATTCATAGAATATTCCTCGCACACACACTACATATAGGATTATGCATGCATCAGTCTTAATGTCTGTTAGCCTTTGCCCTGATAACTTTTGGATTCTATCAACATGTTCTCTAAACACTAGATACTAGATAGGCTTTAGGTACATGTCGCTCTGACCCTCCAGACTTTAGTCTCCTCTTCTAGTACAGAAGTCATAGCCCCCCAGTTCTCCCTGGTAACACGTCATTGTCAGTTTGCGCGCACCACTAGGTTAGAGGTCCTAGCTGCTCAGGTAGCCCCCTCCATGTTTCCGCCCCTTTTATGACATATTCTGTTACGTTTGCATCACATGTCTATGTATACGCCCTGTACACACCTCTTGTTACACCCACTTTATGCCTTATCTTTCGCGACTGCTACAAACTCCGCCTACTGCTACGCCTACTGTATTGACTGTAATGTAAATGTTTTAACTATATATACTTGTGCACTGTTATTAAAAGTTAGAGCGTGCTCCTTTGTCCCTGCCCCAGGCAGCTGCCATCCCATCCCCGTACAGGCTGTCCTGTTCCAGTCCTTTATGCTTAATTAAAGCCTGTCAACTCCAGCTACCTCGAATCTTGACTCTTATTTATTGAGCTACCTGTTTATTAATTATAGTCAAAAATAGAACCGGTAATTAATTATTTATTTACCACAATGGTATGATTTTCTACGTGAAGAAGACTGATAGCACGTTGCTTTTTTAGCAGGTAGGGCAACCACAAATTTGAATTGAAGCAGGTCTGTTGATTGACATTCTCGTAATGTTTTCTTAGCCTTTTTTTTGCGTGATCTAGTTGTGATCTGAAATATATGGATTTTTTTTCCTTCAAGATGCTGGATTCGTCCTTTCTTCCTTCCGAACATGAAAGGGATAGGTTCATGTTCGAGGGTTTTTGTTTCTATCTCCGTTCACTCAATCTAAGGTGTCTTCTTTCTTCGTTAAGGGTATAGTTTTATCAGAGGGCAGAGACTCTTGCTTTTTGCCTTCTATGATTCCTTGGGGCCAGTCCATCTAATATGTTAGATGTAAGCATGAGCGCAAAATCCGCTCCGATCGCGGATTTTGCGGATTTTCGGTAAATTCGCGGTCCGCGAACTCTCGCGAATTTACCGAAAATCCGCAATCCGTGATCGGAGCGGATTTTGCGGTCAAAAGTTCAAGCGAGCCTAATTATTTACGATGGCGCCGGCAAGCTGCCAGCGCCATCCTCAAATAGTTACTTAATTAGCTTCAACAGGAAGCTCTAATAGATAAGATACAGCAGGGGCTCGAGCGCCTGCTTTATTTTATCCGTTGGAGCTTCCTGTTGAAGCTAATTAAGTAACTTTTGCAGGATGGTGCTGGCAGCTTGCCGGCGCCATCGTAAATTATTCATGATGGTGACAAACGGTTCTGTCTCTTAATCTGCTGCTCTGATCGGTCTCTGACCTTTTATACTCACAAGAGGCATGTGCGCTCGCATGGAAGCCCCGTCCGTTTGGCCCTGCCCACACACTTGAGGAACACTTGCAGATATCAATAAAGCATGTGCCCTAGTTGAAGCTTAAATTCAGTGACTCATTCATCAGCCCAAAAACAATCGTGAGCATTGTGGGTGCTGGGCAGGTGTGCCTTCTTCCCAAATATACCATCGAAAATCCTCTGTGATGCTGGCCAGAGGCATTTGCATCTTTGACTTTCACGAGCGCAATCCCCGTGCTGTTCCTGTGACCAGGAGCTTCTGTCTCTTAATCTGCTGCTCCGATCGGTCTCTGACCTTTTATACACACAAGAGGCATGTGCGCTCGCATGGAAGCCCGTCCGTTTGGCCCCGCCCACACACTCGAGGAAGCCCCGCCCCCAAATCCGCCGATCCGCATAATCCGCGGATTTTGCGGATCCACGATCCGTGAATCCGCAAATTCGTGAATCGTGGATCCGCAAAATCCGCCCATGCTTAGTTAGATGTGGTTTTGTTGTAATAGTTAACCAGTTGTGTGTTAGTCTTTGGATCTTCAAAGGGTACCAGGCAGGGGAAAGGAATTTGTTTAAATATCTACTTGACCATGGGCCTGGATGGTTCATAAAGCTACTTGTCCAGTAATAAAACCCTTGGTCCATGTAGTGAGATGACAGATTATGACAGCATTCTCATCGCATCACAGCTCGAATAATACCCCTTCTCATTATGCCAGGAATTATTTTGGATTCTAGTAATGCCCTGATTTTGCCATCATTTGCCAATGTACATAATGGAATTTAAAGTAGTGGGATGTTGTAGTTCTAGGGTTGAAATGCCCTTTTAAGTCTGTGTACACCTACAAACTCATGTGTTCAACGGTTCTAATCAACCCTTCTCTAAACTTTTCCCACAGTGGGAAATGTTGGAAATTTACATCTGATAAAGGGCAAGAGTAAAACTTGTCAGAGTGGGGAAAATAGGCTGCAGGGAAAGCTTACATGCAAATCTCAGGTGATTTTCACATGAGCAGATATACTCATGCCTATTTGCTCATACTAAAACATAGTTCACAAACATCTTACAGGAGTAAAATTTGCAGATCTACTTCTGTAAATCCTTGGAAAATGCATGAACGTCGTAAATCTGCACTAATGTTAGGATATATAGCATGAGTAAAATTTGGTGACTTTATTTAAGATTTGGGCCTCTTGAGTTCTGGCATAATGCTAAACCTTTTTGTCATTCAGAGGAAGGTTACACACTAACCTTACAGCCGGATACAGCAGGAAAGATGGTGAAGCTAGTTAATCCCTTCCCCTATATGGAGATACCCCATGAGTATATATATATATACGCACTGCACGGATAACACAACCCTAGGGGGAAAGGGAAAAAAGGGACAAAAGAAACAATAATGTAGCCGCTGATAGGCTCAGAATAGGGATGTCTTTGGAACGTGTAGAACTCACTCTCCTGCCATCCACCCCTGTCTGCCTGTAAGTGAAGACACTATACACACATGAGATTACCCCCCCCATTCATTCATAGAACCACCATATACCTTTATTTGTTATGTACTCACTTAAATTACAACGTGCTTCTCCCAATGTAAAAAGGCACAAAAGAGAAAAATAAAGAAAATATTGAAAACAAGCAGTCCTGATTCATTACAGGATGATGTACTTATATGACCGTAGATAATCCTCTCTGGCTGGTGACTGTGCAATCCTTTCTGGCTGCTTAATGTTCCCTGTTTAATAGGTTTATTCACTCTGTTAATCTCCCAGCCTGTCTTACTCTCCAGAGCGTGTAAATAAACTTTGCAAAAAGAACCAAAAATTAAGCGCTTCTTGGCGCTGTGGCACAGTTCCTCTGGAGGCCAGAAATACACAAATAGGTCCAGTGCGGCCCCACTCCTCTGAGCAATAATCAGGTACTAAAGAAAACAAAGAAATTAAGCGTTTCCTCAGCGCGTACCAACGTTGTTTATTTACCCCAAGATGTCTCAAAAGCAGCTCCAGGAAACACAAGTAGGTTTGAAAACGGAGCGCGTTATCTTTCCTCGCTCATAGCGATCACTCGTAGCTCAGCACATTACTGAAGGCAGAGAAGCGTATCACGCTTTCAAACAAACACCGCTCCCGGTGTTCCAGCAGGAATCTGTAACTGAGCGCGAGACGCTCTGAACGTAGGGGTCTCTCTCTCCGTTTCTTTGATGACTCATCAAGCGCGACTCGCCCGATCACCGAAGGCTGAGAAATTATCGCGCTTCCAAAGGAAATGTAAAGGCAGCCTTCGACAGGCGGCTGCCACAAAGAATTCACAAACTCAAAGTTTAGCAGCTAGCCAAGCGCTGCAGTATTGCTTAGTTTCTACTCAAAAATCAGATTTCTTGAGTGACAAGCCCCAAGCACTTCCAGGGTGGGGCTTAAATATCCTCAGGCAGGTACAATGACCAGTCTCTTCTGAGGATTCTGGGAGATCTAGTTTGTGCCAAATCACTCACACAACACAGTGTATGTTGTGCCCCATGTGCCTATCTCCGCCTACCCATGACACTTTTTGTTATCAGTTAAAAATATATATAACTTTGTCTATGGTTAGCTGCACTCTGTGTGACTGAATTTTACTCTTTCAGAAGGGACACTGGCACAGAGACGTTTACTTAAGTGCCAAGAACTATAGCACCCTGTGATTTTTGACACCCAAAAATATTTTTGGTTTTAGACAATGTTTTTCTTATATTGGTGAGAGTCTGGAAGCTAACAAAAAATAATATTTTACGAAAGCCATGTCAAAACAAAGCACACATTCCCAAACCAAAATGCTGACAACCAACATTAGACTGATGACTTTGTCAATGCCTGTTTACTTTCAAATATTTCATATTTACACAACTAGCTTTAAACAGATTTTTCCATTTTTTGTATTTTTTCAAATGCTAGTACGTATTAAACATGTGTTACTAGATGATGCTTCCCAGAAATGGTACCAACAATTGCCCATTATTTCAGCAAAATATTTTTATAGTTGTATATTTTTTGTGAACATTTTTTATTTAAAAAGCAAATAATTATCAATGATGCTTCCAAGCATCTGCAAGTATGCAATTTGGGAGCATTGTAGGCAGCTTCCCAATGTTAAACCTTGTTAATACATGCGTACATTTTTATACTGGAACCAATGTCAGTAGTGGTAGCCGAGCTTGTAACATTTCCTTAGAGCTTTCACTCTAATAATAAAGTCTTTACATTAAGGAACCATAAATAGAAGTTTGAAAAGCATGAACATATGGCTACGATCTGAACCTTAACTACAGGTGATGCTTTTTCACAGATCCATTATGTGGTATTGTGGATTGACAGCCAAAGGGTTAGTGCTGTAGGGGTTTGTGCCCATTTGTTCCAAGGATAAAATAAACATGAAACCTTGTTGGTCTTGATCCTAAACAATAGGTCCTGCCAGGCTTCGAAAAATCGACTCTCCCACTTGCTATGGTGAGTCAGATTTTATCAGGTCAAGCTATTTTTAGGACTTACTAGTCCAGTCTAGGGAGTGAACTTGAGCTGGAAAGTAACAGGTGTTAATCCAGAAGATGAATGAGCAATTAAGATGCCTTTAAATCTTGTTTTTATCTTGACACATTTGCTGTCTGTTCAAGGGCAGATGCCATATGTCAGTTTGTCTTTCTACTAATGAATTCTTATCTTATTTTGGAAAATGGTGTTTAATTCTCTTTCTACAGTTAGAGGATTTTGTCAAGTGAGCTGTCTGACAATCATGGTGAAACAAAAGGCTGTAGGGTGTCAGTTTTGTTTCTAACACACAACATTTATAGCGTGTAAATGCATAGTACAAAAATGTCTAAATATATCGGGAATTACTTAAGCACATTTTGTTTTTTATTTCGGAAGTGTGATGCAAGCAACGTTTTAAATAGAAGCAAAATAATTCAGAGCACTTTACTTGGTGATATGCAATATACAAATATTTGCAGAAACATGGAGGCCCATAGGAATGAATGTCAATTACCGAATCGGTAAATACCGATTCGGTAAAAGGGGGAAAACATTGAAGGGTGGCAGGGTGTCACTTTGACACCGTGTTGCATCCCTCAATTGTTTATGGGTGCACGTGTTGCAGACATACATGCCTTAAGGGCATGTATGGAGATCCGGTCTTGCACAGAACTACTGCAGTTCAGGAAATTTCTTAAAACATGGTTTAATCAAACAATATAGTTTTTTGTACAGCAGACATGCTGAACTCGCGTATTTGAAGGTGCCATCATATGAGACAATGAAGTAAATGGCAGCTCAATAAATTAAAAAAATTGCCTAGGATCACATACTTTGAAACCAGTTTTTGGGTCAAGAGCATTACAGTTAGGTCGAGTAGATTATCTAAGTCACTATACCTGCAGGTCTGGTAACATTCTTTTGAATTTTCAAAGCCGGCCTGGGCGTCAGGCGATAGGAATTTCACACCCTTGGCCTGGATAGACCTGATTTTGGAAGATAGCTCTTTAGCATTAATTTGTCTTGTGTCCCTGGACCAAACTTTCTGTTTGGCGACTTGACCTTTGTGAGGAACTCCGTCGGAGTGAAGGTAGAAAATTATGAAATGTCCAGAACAGTCCACCGGAGGCAGGGTTTCCAGGTAGTATCTTCATAAGCAATGAGAAGTTCAAGGGTGAAGCATTTCAAATGGATTGGGCCTGTGCAGAGTTGTTTAAATTTTTAGGAAGGAATTGCCTTGTTGTCTGCCTGTTCATCACAGTGGAGGTGGAAGCCCCCCAAAAAGATGTATTAAGGATGGGATGGATTGATCAGTGATAAGATCCATATTTAGATCTGTGAAGATCTGGTTATCTTGTAGAGCATGATATGATGTGTAACGTGGTGGTAATTGAGAGAGGCAATTGCGGGTCACTCCCTGGTATTTAAATGTAAAGTAGGTCCCTGTTCTGATGCAGGTTAGGTTTAGCAAATTCCTGTGAATAATTGCTAGGGCTCCTCCAGAGCACCCCTATCAATTTCTCAGAATAATCTCAAAGTCAGGAGGAACTAATAGGTCCATTAGAGGGACAGTGGAGTCAGGAATCCATGTTTCTGTGAGGAATAGGTCTATGTCATGCAATCAGATGGTTTCTGCTATCTCAGCAGGGTTTTCGTATGAACTAGTGTTCTGTCTGTGAAAATTGGTTGGTATGAGTTGTACAGTTCCTCCTCTGGCTAGGGTGAGACAATGTGGTTTTATCACGTGGTGAGTGGTGTCTTGAGGAGTACCCTAGAGAGTAATCCAGAAAATGGTTGTGGGTATGGGTGTTGGTATATTTAAACATGAAGTTTTTTAGGGAGTATAAAGGTCTAGGCTACAGATGTTTAAAGAGTTTGTTAGAATCGGCGGGTCTCTAGTTGGCAGAGGTATAAACTTCTGACAAATAGGGACCCACCTCCTCTAGTCAAGGCAAGGGGATCACACAATCAGATAACCCCTGCTCACCCCCTTGGTAGCTTGGCAGAGCAGACAGGCTTATCTCAGAGGCAGTGTGTTAAGCATTTATGACCACATACAGTAATAAAGTGACTACACCACAAATGGACACAACACAGAAGTTATTATAAAAATAAGGATGTTTATATAAGGCTTAGCACAAGACCAAATAACGACAAAAACATACCACAGTCTTAATAAATACTCTTTGGAAGGAAAAATAATAGTTCAGGTCAAGTTTCTTCTTAGCAAGTGTTCTTTAGCAACAAAAGCAATCTTCTTTTTTAAAGCACAGTTCTTAGCAACAATGTAACCCCCACTGGAGTCACACGACGTCGAGGCAAGGCTATTCCAAAGGATCGGCGTTGAACGCGAGGAGCGCTACGTTGAGCCCAGAGTCGAAACAGACCCCCCAAACACAGTACCTTGGATAATGAAGCAAACGATCGGCCTCGGAGTCGGGGCGATCTTCAGCGGCGTCGACAGGTGTCAAGCTGGAGCAGCGCTCATGGTGGCGAAGCAGGATACGGCGTCGTTGTCGATGTCGATGTCGTTGCAAGAGTGAGCAGCGATCACGGCGTCGAGAGGGGCTGTGGTGTCGAGGCGATCGGTAACGGCGTCGCTACTGGCGTCGATCGGGCCCGGCGGGCGGCGGCGAAAGTACGGGACACTGGAGCCGTTACTCACGATGTCGAGCTGGATTCGGCGGCGTCCGACGACGTCGAGATTGCTGGTTTCTTTCAGATGCGCTGGACTCCCACGTTCCAGCAGCAGGCAACTTTAGCAGATGATGACGTCCTTTAGCCCTGTGACTTCAACAGGAGGCTGCCACTCTTCCAGCCCTTGGAGATTTTCTTGGCAAAGCTTGAGAGTACACACTCAGTTCCTCTCTCCTTGTTCCTTGGCAAAAATAAAGAGGCAACTGCAGGATTCCCCCCAGCAAACAGCACTCTGGCAGAAGGGGTAGGCAAGTCCTTGGATCAGCAGGCTTCTTGTCCTTGGTGTAGGTTTCCTTGTCAGAAGTGATCTACCTTCTTTGGTTCAGGGGTCCTTCTCTTATACCCCTTTTCTGCGTTGATCCCTTTGTCCATGCAGGGGAATTTCCCCCATCCTGGGTTTGTTGTGGGCGTTGCCAGGCCGAGGCACCTGGCCTATTCACTGTGCAGGGCAGGGTCTTCAGCCACCCAGCAGGAGGTGGAGCCAGCATTCATCCCACACTGACTCATTCAGACCTCTGGAGCCACCCAGCTCCTGTCACACACACAACAACCAGCAGAGACCGGTAGACAGTTAGACAAGAAACTAGTCACTTTCTAAAAGTGCTAGTTTCAAGCTTAGAATCTAAAAACCATCCATCCTAAAGGATGTGTTATCAAATTCTGGGTTCAGGGATACTAAACTCGACTTTCCACCATGCTCTCTGAGTCTGTTAGGATTATATAGTGTAATAATTCCAGCAGCCCAGTCTGGCCTAAGGAGAGCAGGTAGCCTTACAATAGTGAAACACAAAAATGGTTGTAATTCATTAATAGGACATGCCACACACATCAGGCCTTGTCCTACCTTATGCTTACAATGCACCCTGCCCTTGGACCTACCATAGGGGTGACTAACATGAAGTTAAGGGAAGGTTTTAGGGACTGCCAAGTAGGTGTACTTGCGCAGTCAGCATGGCAGTACCAGACTGCACGCAGGTTCTGCAATGGCAGACCTTAGACATATTTTTCTAGGCCGCTTCTGTGGGTGGCACAACCAGTGCTGCAAGCCCACCAGCAGCATTTGTATTTACAAGCCCTGGCACTCCTGGTGCACTATACTAGGGACTGACAGTAAACCAAAAAAGCCAAACATGGAATCCAATTAATGTATCGATTTAACATGGGGAGCACTTGCACTGTGGCACTGATCAGCAGTGGCACAGTGCCCAAAGCAATATTCCAGCAAAACATCGTAAACAGAGGAGGCAAACAGACAAAAAATGGAGGAGAGACTCATGCCAATGATGCCAGGTCTAACAGAGTTGTTTCTATGTGGAAAGCCTGGGATAATGCAATCATTGTGCGTTTGAGAAAGTTATGCTGTCTCACCTCGGCATTGGGCGCAACACATGTTGGTGTGTTCATTAGAGGAGTACTGTGGTTGGCCAATGTTTTATTGGTTCGTATCGTGAGAGGGTAATCTCTTGGGAAGTGTAGCAGTGTGAGTGGATTGTCAGGAGGTAGAGTTTGAGAGAGTACCTGAAGGGTTGCTAGTATGTTGGAGATTGAGATATGTGTTTTGGCTAGAAGTCTTGGTCTTCAAGAGAGTGTGAAAGTGTATGTTGAAAATATTCATGTTGGTGTCTGATGCTTGGCTCATAATGTTGCTGTTGTTATAAATAGATAGTGACTTCTGCACTGCTAGTTCGAGGGAAGTAAAGATTGCTTGTGATTATAGGGAGCTGCCATATAAAGGGTTGTCAATCATACAGGGAGGGTGTTGGCTCGGAGGCAAGAGTAATTCTTGGAAGCAAGTCGACTGCACATTTGTATTGTCCAATAACTTCCCCTGGTTCAGAAGGTTTTCCAGTTCTGTATTTACACTAAAATTATATCCCATTCTCCTCAAGGCCTGCTGCTTTCTGTTGCCTGCCTCATGTTGTTGCTTCTGCTTGTGACATGTTTCCTCTCCCTTCCACTCATATAACTTCTCAGGACCGCTGTTTGGCCTGCTTGTGACCTGTTGCTTTATTTTTTTTAAATTTATTTTATTGAAACACTTTAACCTCACGTTTGTGATAATACAAATCCACAAAACCAGAAAAAAGAATAAATAAATAAAATAACAAAGCAATTTTCCTGTACAACTCAAAATGTTATTGAGTGCATCAGTTTGTTGAGGCTTCTTATTCTTCATATTCGTTAGGCAATTGCCTCACACCTTCCTTAGGGACTAAAAGTGTATGAAGGAGGGGCGTGGCCAGGATGGCGACCGCAGCGGACGTGTGTTAGCGAGGCTCCCGGTCCCGGCCCAGATTTATGCCCGACCCATAGCGTTAAATCCCCCCCCTAGCATCACCCTTTGAGGCCCCTGACGCAGGGACTGCGGTGCTTCCCTCACCGGAGCGGCTGAGATCGCGGCGGCGCTCAGGAGCGGGGATCCGGCCACAGCGGTGCGGCCGCGGATCGCGAGCCGTGCGCCCCCGGGCTGAGGCGAGCCGGGGCTGGAGGTGGCAAGCTGGGCCCCTGGCCGTGAGCGGTGGGCGGCGGTCCAGTAATTAGAGGCCCCGCAGCAGTGGCAGTTACGGCGGAGACCGAGGTGAGAGGCACCCTGGGGATGTGAGCGCGCGAGCCATGGGAGCACGAAAATCGAGGTCCGGGCTCAGAGGCCTACTCCCGGAGGGGCAGAGAGTGGGAGGAACAGCCTATATACCGGGGACGGCGGAGGAGGATACCGTGGGACCCCCCAGAGAGCAGAGGACAGCGGAGGACGGCGAGGCACACTGGAGTGGCGGCAAGGGCTGGCGCAGATAACCTGAGGCCCAGCAGGGGCGGCGAAAATTGAGGCCCAGGCTCGGAGGCCTACGTCTGGAAGTGTGGTTGGAGGTGCCGGGAGCGTGTGGAGGTCTAGCTTCAGGCAGGACCGGGACTCAGAGGCCTGAGGGTGGTACCAGGAGTGGGGCCCCTGCTGTCGTGGAGCCTGCCATTGCACATCGTGGGGACTCTGTGGTGGCCACGAGGTTGAGTGGCGGCATAGGAGGGCCCGGGAGCACCCCTGGAGTCGAGAGTGGGGGCCCATCGAGGAAGTGCGGCCTGCCCGTGGCGTGGGACTCGGCCATGGAGCCTCGTCGGGAGGGGGCCCCTCTTTGAAGCCTTGGCCGGTTGGCGGGAAGCAGCCTACGCGAGGGGACCCCTGAACAAGTGGGCGCCTGGAGTGTTGCAGAGGCGTGCTCCCCAGGGGTCCAGCGGTGAGCGGACCGGGGACTGGACTGTGGGGGCCCTTCCTGGGACCTGGAGCTTTGTGGACACCGCCGACTAGGCTAACTGGCCTCCCAACTGGGAGAGCCGCTGGATGGGTGGCCCTGGTGGAGGTGGTGGGCCCGAGAGTCGGTGGTGGAGACGGAGGGAGTGTGGCCTCGAGCCACGGCGGGGAGCTCCTAGAAGCACTTACGCGGCGGGACCCGCCATGTCCAGGGGGTCACGCAGAGGAGGACGCACCATCACGGACATGCTAACGAAGGGAGCGGCTAAGGGGACGAAAAGCCCTACGGGCCTGGCGGCGGCCAAAAAATCTGCGGGGCGAGAAGAAGATGGGGCCCGATCATCAAAGCGCTCCTGGAGTCCCTGTTCAATTCATTGCGGGAGGACTTCCAGACCCTAAAGCAGGATATGGCAGGAGAGTACAGGGAGCTCCGCCGCGACATCGACGATCTGGGGGAAAGGGTGGCCGCTGTTGAAGATGCTGATCAAACGCGGAGTGAAGAAGTGGAGCAACTACAGCAGGAGGTGCTGCACCTGCAGGAACAGCAATTGGACTTACAGGCCCATGTAGAAGATTTAGAAAATCGTTCCCGGAGGAACACTATACGCGTCCGAGGTGTACCATCCAAGGCGGAGGGGGGTGATTTCACCCTGTTCCTGCAAGGCCTTTTTCGGGACATCCTGGGGGAAGGGGAAGACTTTGTGATACGCATTGACAGGGTGCACAGAGTGGGCTTGGTGCGCAGAGCACCCGCTCCTCCGCCGGACCTTTTGGCATTTCTGCCGGATTTTCCATTGAAGGAGAGGATAATGCAGGAGGCGTGCCGAAAGCAGCCTCTACGCTATCAAGGTCAGCAGGTTGCACTCTAACAGGACCTTTCTGCTATTACCTTACAGAAAAGGAGGGCCTTCAAGGTTGTCACCACGTTCCTCCACGAGAAGGGGGTCCCTTACTCTTGGGGTCACCCCTTTCTCCGATCTCTGAAGGACGCGTGCGCCCTGTTGGGTATTGAAATGGAGGAGGCCTCGACGGCCAGAGACGACGCAGGCGACCTCTCGCAAGGGAGGCTCCCCCACCCCACGGGGAAGGCTGGCAGAGCTGCGGCGTCGGCCAGACCCGGCGACGGTGGCGCAGGACAGGCGGCGGCCATCGAGGAGGTGTCCAAGGATACAGCAACTCAGGACTGAGCCTCTTCCTCATGTGCAGTGGGGGGGGTTCTCCTCTTAGCACTGATATCATGTGGGCTTGATTGGGGCTGGGCGGGGGGCCGCTGGGGTTGCCAGTGCCACGTTTCCCACTACTGCTTCATTCCGGGGGCCTGAACAAGGACATGACTGGCCCAGGACTCTTTTGACTGATGGGGGTTGTGGTTGGGGTTAGGGAGGGCTCGGGGGGGGTGGGGTGTTGAGGATCGGGGGTGCTCGGCTCTAGTGCAGGGTTCAAGGTAGGATGGGGGGGTTCCAGGTTCAGGTAAGAATGGATGTGTGTGGGGACACTGGTGCGCAGGAGGTTGACAGGGGAGCGGAGGAAGGGGTGATAGAGGTGACAGGGAGAGGAATGGAAGAGGGTCAGGCTTCGGTTAGGGCTTCGCTTCAGGGGATGCAGCTTGAATGATTGAAGGTTGCTTATGTCGGCGACTGATATGTGCCTCCTCACTTTAAATGTCCGAGGCTTGAATAACCCGGTAAAGCGCAGGGCGGTCTTGTCTCTCCTGGAGAACTTGAAGGCTGATTTCTGCCTCCTACAGGAGACCCACCTCTTGCCCAAAGATTGTCATAGGATGAAATCGCGCCATTTTCCAACACAGTTTATCTCTTCTGCATCCACGAAGTCCGCAGGGGTTGCTATATTGGTGTCCCACCGCTTTAGAGGCAAGGTTCTGCAGAAAAGCGCTGAAATAAAGGGGCGGCTGCTATCCTACAGATTTTCTATGGATGAGGACACTTTCACGGCCAGTTCAGTATATGCACCTAACGAGGGACAAGAACGTTTTTTTCACCAGATTCTTAGTGAGACAGCCACGTCCCCGGATAGACATATTGTGATAGGGGGGGGACTTCAATTTGGTCTTTGACAACCTCCAGACTGACATTGGGACAATGGCGCTGTCAGATCATGCGCCGCTCACGGCAATGTTCTCTTTCCGGCCCCTTGCCCACGCTCCGCATTGCTGGAGACTGCGCGGCACGTTACTTCATCGGAAAGAGGTTATAGCCAAAATCAAGGGGGCCATAACAGAGTACATGACACATAATCAGCCTTCTGACACCTCACAGGCCACACACTGGGCAGCTCTTAAGGCGGTGCTAAGAGGCGAGTTCATAGCGATATCGGCAGCGGAAAATGCAGAGCGGGCGCGTAAAGAGGAGGAGCTGTCGGCGACTACGCGCGAGCTAGAGAGGATCCACCAGCGGACAGGGGCGCCGAGAATCTGGAGACAGCTCCATCTGGCACGTCAACAGCTGGCGGCTCTATATCAGCATCCTCGCTTCCCGTCTAGCGCCCCTGATGCAGGGGTTGGTTGAACCGGATCAGGCGGGATCTATCCCCGAACGACAGACGGCCGACAACACTAAGAGGGCGCTCCACCTGATCGAACGGGCCACAAGATTGCCCGGCGAGTTCATGATGCTGGCGATTGACGCCGAAAAGGCGCTCGATCGGGTCCATTGGCTGTATCTGGAACAGGTGTTGATTAGGGCGGGATTGGGTGCCAAATTCCGCACTTGGGTGCTAAATTGTTATACCTTCCCCACAGCGACTGTACGTGTCAATGGTTGCTCAGCAGCCCGCTTCCCTATTGAACGCGGGACCCGGCAGGGGTGCCCACTCTCCCCCCTACTTTTTGCACTGTACATGGAACCGCTGGCGCAGGCCTTGAGGACGGATCCCAGAGTTAAAGGGATGAAATTTGGAGCCTACATCCATACAATCAGTTTATGTGCTGATGACGTGCTCCTTTCTTTGGCCACCCCGAGGGAATCCCTGCCGGCCAGTGTCAAGATTCTAGATGCATTTGCAAGGGCCTCTGGCTTTAAGGTAAATATGGCAAAATCACTGGCTCTGGATCTCTCCCTAGAACACCAGACTCCTGCCTTTCTGTAGGAGCGCTTTCCCTTCCACTGGTCCTCGGAGGCGGTCCCCTACCTGGGGATCCACCTGGCGGCAACTCTGCAGGACACGGTGCGTATTAACTATGCCACCCTCCGCCCTACTATCCGCGCGGAGCTGGGACGTTGGCGACATTTGCCGCTCTCTTGGCTAGGACGGGTGGCGATAAAGATGACCATCTTGCCACAGGTTCTGTATATCTTTCGGGCTATCCCGCTCCGACCGCCTGAGGGTTGGATTCGCCAAACTCAATCGGAACTTGCGCAGCTTATCTGGAACGGTAGGCGTCCGAGGTTGAAACTGCGGTTGGCGATGCTCCCTCCAGAGAAGGGAGGTCTGGGACTGCCTGATCTGATGCTATACTACCAGGCGACGCAACTCCGCAACCTGGTGGAGTGGGGTAGGTGGGAGTCGGAGCGGCATTGGCTCTCTCAGGATCAGGCGGTGGCCGGCTGCCCCCTGCAGGAGGTCCCCTTCCTCCGTAGAGAACACAGACCACCTAATCTATACACCTCTTTCATCACCAGAGTGCCTCTGGAGGTGTGGGACCAGACTAATGCCCGACGACGTTCCCGTCGCCCTTGACGCCGCTGTTGGAAAATCTAGACTTTAGGCCCGGTAGGGATGTGCGGGCATTCGCTCGTTGGCGCCCGGCGGGCTGTCGGGTTTTATTTCACATGTACTCTGACGGAGGGGTGCCCCCTTTTGAGCGCCTACATCAAGAGTATGGCCTACCGGAATCGGAGCGCATCCGTTATCTCCAGGTGCGTCATTGGGCGCTTGACCCCCGAGTGCGAGAGGGAGCTGACCGGAAGCTCAGCCAATACGAGTACTGGCTGCTTTCCCGGACGACAGACAAACGACTTATATCGGACCTCTACCGATTGCTCCTGGAACGATACTCCCGAGTTTATAATGCGGGGAGGGCACGCTGGGAGAGGGAGCTGGGAAGGGACCTGAGCAATAAGGAATGGGAGGACATTTGCTATCGGGCCAGACACTCTGCTTACCACATGGGCCTGACGGACACTTTTACCAAGCTGGTGTCATACTGGTACTACACGCCCGAAAGGTTGCACGAGATGGATTCTTCCCAGGACGTGACCTGCTGGAGGGGCTGCGCAGAGACAGGCACATTAACACACCTCTTGTGGGATTACACACACATTCTGATAGATATATCTGCCGTGTGGATTCCTCACCTTGTGAATACCCCTTGCGTCAGCAACATTCGGAAATTCTTTTTTCGTAGCCTCGCGCCGACGTGGACTCCTGACGTCATAGAGACACGACCTCGCTCGCGACTCCGCTGACGTCACCGACGCCTATAACAGGCCCACGCCGGCGTGATGACATCAGTTCCCTTTTTTCCGCGTCGTCGACGCTAACGGTTTCGGGATACTCTGTAGCCATTAGTACATTGTTACTTCGTTTCTTCGATTCTCCATTCTCAAATATTTCTGTTCTTTTGTCATGTCGACAAAGAAGACCGGGTTTAAGCCTTGCAGAGAATGCGGGAAGATGATGTCCGTTACGGATCCTCACCAAGACTGTATCTGGTGTTTAAGCTCGGATCATGACGTCGAGGATTGTTCATCTTGTCAAAAGATGAATCCGAAGGCTCTTCGTGAGAGGGAATCTAAACTTCTTGTTGCCAAACTTAAAGCAAGTAAGGTTAAAAAATCCTCAAAGCGTCCGAAGAAGTCGAGGTCGAGATCCAGGTCAAGGTCTCGAGAGGCGTCGGCCTCGAAGTCATCGTCCGGTCATGCTTCTGGTTCCCACAAGAAGCATAAGAAGAGGAGACACGGATCACGTCATCATTCTATATCAAAGTCTCCCAAAAGGATGAAGTCGAAGGTTATTCCTACTCATGAGCCGGTAGGTGAGGCTTCACCTTCGGAGTCGGTGGTCCATTCTCCGACTCCTGTTCCAGATCCGACTCCGGCTACGTCTCCGGCTCCATCTCCGGCTCCATCTCCGGCTCCGGAAGATGCTGATGGAGTTCCTGTTGAGGAAGGGACTTCGAATCCTGTTGAGGAAGCAGATTCTAATGTGCCTCGTGGTCAGCCTGAGCATCCACCATTCCCGACTCCAGGTCAGGACCCTTCTGCGTTTTTAAACGCGATGTATGGTGTTTTCTCGAGGTCGTGGTACCCCTCTGGAGCACCTTCGGGTCCCATGGGTCCGATGGCTTTCAATTTGGGTGTTCCACACTCGTATGCTCCGGCACCCTTCATGCCGTATATGCCGGCTCCGACTCCGTTGTGGCAGTACCAAGCTCCACCGAGGTCGACGCCGGTGTCGACGCCGGCTCGGCCGTAGTCGACGACTCCGGTCCCGGCGTCACCAACTCCCTTGGATTCTATGGGGCAGCCTTCTAAGCCCTCGGATTCGATTCCGAAGTCGGCTCCGGCGCCGTCGAATTCGGCGTTGGATTCGGCTGCACTTCGAGTCAAAATGAGGTCTCGTAGAGAGGCTCAACGGCTTCTGGAGGAGCGTAGAGTTACTGATTCATCTTCTGAGGTGGAAGAAGGTGAATTGGAAGGGGATTGTTTAGAGGACCTGGCGGATGCTAGTGGTCTTGAGTTTTCACCGGAGTGGTCTTTGCCTTCTGGATCTGATGCTCCCTCCAGAGATGTCCAACCTTATCATGTTGTCATGAAGAAGGCAGCAGGACTTTTAGGTCTGACTTTGCCCTCTGTCGAGTTTAAATCGAATTTGTTGACAGAGGTTCTCCATTCTCCTAGTTCATCAGTGGAACCTTTGCTCCCATTTAACGATGCCTTAAAGGATCCTATAATGGAGGTTTGGAAAAAGCCTTTTTCTGCTCCTGCAGTTGCAAAGAGTGTGGCTAGGAGGTATAGAGTGGCTCCTGAGGATCCTGCTTTCTTATCTTCGCATCCTTCACCTGAAAGTTTGGTGATTCAGGCCGCTTGCTCTAAGAAGTCTGTTGGGGCTTTTCCGCAGGTGCCTGGCGACAAAGAGGCAAAGAAACAAGATCAGGTCGCGAAGAAGATTTTTTCTTCGTCCAGCATGGCTTTGAAGTCTTCTAACGCCACTTGCCTCATGGGAAGGTACATCCATGCTCTTATGGACTCTATAAGATCTTTGGTCCCTAAGGTTCCTGAAGCAGTAGAAATGACTTTGAAGAGGCTTTATCTGACACTCAGGCAGCGGCTCGTCAGGTCATCCAAAGTGGACTTGATACAACAGATTCTGTGGCAAGAATTATGGGCACGGCGGTTGCCACGAGGTGTTCAGCCTGGTTGAAGTCATCTGACTTCTCAGCGGATGTGCAGTCTGCATTATTGGATTTGCCTTTCGATGGCGAGGGGCTTTTTGGAAAGAAGGCAGACGCGGCCTTGGAGAGATTCAAGGACAGCAGGGCAACTGCTAGATCTCTGGGCCTTCAGGTCAGGGGTTCTACGACCAGGAAGTTTAGAGGGTTTGGTCGCTCTTCCTTTCGGTCGTATAGACCAGCTCAGCAGCAGCAGAAACAACAGCAGCAGCAGAATACCTTGTATAGGTCTTACAGAGGGAAACAGAGATCACGTCCTCGAGGTCGTCAGGTCTCTTCCTCCTCCACCTCCTCCAACCCCCCAGCCACAGAAAAGCAGCCCTAGATCCGCCATTCAGGATCATGTGGGTCCAGTGGGGGGCCGGCTTACCTACTTTCTACGAGATTGGGAATCGGTTACATCAGATCTTTGGGTTCTCAATCTAGTGGAGAATGGGTATGCCCTTCCCTTTCGGGAATTCCCTCCCAATTACCCTCCTTGCCAGGGATATTGCTCAGAGGAACATCTGTTACTCCTACAGGAGGAAGTCCAAACACTTTTGAGAAAAGGTGCGATAGAGGTGGTTCCAGAGCAGGAAAGGGGTCAGGGATGCTACTCCCGGTATTTCCTGATTCCCAAAAAGGATGGCAGGCTTCGTCCGATCCTAGATCTCAGGATCTTGAATTTTTATCTGAAGCAGGAGAAATTCAAGATGCTCACCCTTGCTCAGGTTCTTCAGGCTCTGCTGGAAGAAGACTGGATGGTGTCACTCGACTTGCAGGATGCGTACTTTCACATCCCAATCCTGAAGTCGCACAGGAGGTATCTCCGTTTTACGGTTGGGTCACAACACTACCAGTTTGTGGTCCTTCCGTTTGGACTTACTACTGCACCTCGGGTCTTCACCAAGGTGATGGCAGTGGTGGCGGCGCATCTCAGAAGATCGGGGATTCCGGTATTCCCGTATCTGGACGATTGGCTGATCAAAGCAGAGTCGTCAGAGGTTGTGCTTCATCATCTGCAGGAGACAACCCAGTTGTTGTACAGGTTGGGTTTTTCAATAAATGTACCCAAGTCTCACCTGGTGCCCTCCCAGCGCAACCTGTTCATAGGTGCAATACTGGACACAACCGTATGTCGTGCATTCCCTCCCCCTCAAAGGATTCGCGACATACGGGAGATGATTCCTTTATTTTACAATGGAGCGGTTGTTCCAGTCCTGAAGGTCCTTCGCCTGCTCGGTCTGATGGCTTCATGCATACTGTTGGTCAACCATGCACGCTGGCACATGAGGGCGCTCCAGTGGTGCCTCCGCAAGCAGTGGTATCAGCACAGCGGAGATCTCAGGGAGTCAGTGAGGATCTCCGGAGAAGCTGCAGCGGATCTGTCTTGGTGGGGCGTGGAAGGCAATCTGTCCCAAGGAAAGCCTTTTCAACTTCCCCCATCGGTGGCCACGGTGATATCGGATGCATCCACTCTCGGGTGGGGTGCTCATCTGGGGGATCTGGAGGTCAAGGGCCTTTGGTCTCCAGAGGAAAGGTGGCTTCACATCAACCTTCTAGAATTGCGGGCGATACTTTTGGCGCTCAAGGCCTTCCTCCCTTCCCTTCGCGGTCAGTCGGTTCAGGTCCTAACGGACAACACGACCGCGATGTGGTATATCAACAAGCAGGGAGGAGTGGGGTCGCAGTGTCTCTGCAGAGAGGCTCTGCGTCTCTGGTCCTGGGCTCAGGACCATCAGATTTGTCTAATGGCGAATCATTTGGCCGGAGTGTTGAACGTTCGTGCAGACAGTCTCAGTCTGCAGTTCTCTGCCGACCACGAGTGGAGGCTTCACCCGGAGGTGGTTCACGACATCTTTCGGATGTGGGGGACTCCTCGGGTGGACCTGTTCGCCACTCACGAGAATGCGCACTGTCTGTCTTTCTGCAGTCTCCAGTATCCGATGCAAGGTGCCTTGGGGGATGCGTTTCAGTTGAGTTGGAAAGGTCAACTCCTTTACGCGTTTCCCCCCATACCCTTGATTCCTCGAGTTCTGAGGAAGATTCGCCTAGACCGGGCCCAAGTCATATTGGTCGCCCCGGATTGGCCAAGAAGGGTGTGGTATACAGATCTTCTCCACCTCTCCTCTCACCCGCCACTCCGTCTCCCTCACAGGGCAGACCTCCTCTCTCAGATGGAGGGGCAGGTTCTACACCCCCACCTCCAGACATTGCACCTTCATGCCTGGAGATTGAGCGGGGCAACCTGATTTCTTTTTCCCTCCCGCCTGACGTTGTGGATGTCATCTTGTCAGCCAGGCGTGACTCCACTAAGTCCATCTATTCTTATAGATGGGCGAAATTTGTCTCGTGGTGTTGGGAAAGGTCTATTGATCCTTTGAAGGCCCGTTTATCTCATGTTCTTCAGTTTGCCCTTTCTCTGGCGCAACAGGGTCTTGCCGTTGCTACAGTGAAGGGCTATCTTTCTGCGCTGTCAGCTTTTCTCTGTCTGCCTGACCAGCCTTCTCTTTTTAAGTCACCTGTGGTTTTAAGGTTCTTAAAGGGCCTTATTAATAAGTTTCCTCCTGTCCCTTTTATTGTGCCTCAGTGGGACTTGAATCTGGTCTTGACCTTCTTGATGGGTGCTCCTTTCGAGCCTCTCCACAAATGTCCCTTGAGGTTTCTTACCCTTAAAACGGTTTTCCTCGTGGCAATAACCTCGGCAAGGAGGGTAAGCGAGCTTCAAGCTCTTTGTCACAAGCCCCCTTTCTTGTCCATACATGCTGATCGAATGGTTCTCAGGACCAGGGCTGCTTTTCTGCCTAAGGTGGTAACTCCCTTCCACCTAGGACAATCCATTACTTTACCTTCCTTCTATCCTCCCCCTCACCCTTCTAAGGAGGAAGAGAGACTGCACCGTCTGGACCCTAAGAGGGCGGTGTCCTTTTACTTGGACAGATCCAAGGACTTTCGTTTGGAGGACCAGCTCTTCGTTGGATTTGCTGGCTGCAAGAAAGGGAGAGCGGTCCATAAAAGAACTTTATCGAGATGGATCGTCCTCTGCATAAAGATCTGCTACTCTTTGGCCGGTAAGGAACCACCAGAGGGTATAAGGGCTCATTCAACTAGAGCTAAATCTTCGACCTCTGCATTGGCTAGAGGTGTGCCTGTTGAGGATATTTGTAGGGCGGCAACTTGGTCTTCCCTCCACACTTTCGCGAAGCATTACTGCTTAGACTCCGAAGTGAGGAGGGACGGTCACTTTGCGCGCTCTGTCCTTCAGGATTTCCTGGTCTAGAAGAGTGGACGCCCTCCTCCGGGAGTGGGGACTGCTGTGGGACTCTATTCACAAGGTGAGGAATCCACACGGCAGATGTATCTATCAGAAGAACAAGTTACTTACCTTCGGTAACGCTTTTTCTGGTAGATACTATATCTGCCTGTGGATTCCTCACTGACCCACCCGCCTCCCCGTTGTCCACTCTTCTTTGCCAGAGTTACTGTATTGTAATGTATATATATATTTTGTTGTCAAGGAAATGTTCCAATTTCTTTCCTGCTTTTGCTTAACACTGTGTGTTTTGCCTTGATTATTGTGTACTATGTATACTTGTATATTTCTACTGTCATTGGTCCGTCCGTGTGCCTCGATGGCACGGAAAAAAGGGCGGAACTGATGTCATCACGCCGGCGTGGGCCTGTTATAGGCGTCGGTGACGTCAGCGGAGTCGCGAGCGAGGTCGTGTCTCTATGACGTCAGGAGTCCACGTCGGCGCGAGGCTACGAAAAAAGAATTTCCGAATGTTGCTGACGCAAGGGGTATTCACAAGTGAGGAATCCACAGGCAGATATAGTATCTACCAGAAAAAGCGTTACCGAAGGTAAGTAACTTGTTCTTCAGGGATACTGGAAGGTTGTTCTAGATGAAATTGATGCCCACTTCGACACGGAGATTCCGAGATTCCCGGCCAATGTTCTCTTGGGGCTTCCCAACGCCATTACTTTTCCCCTGAGAGCTAGAAGAGGGCGGTTAATCGCAATAGCACTGGGCTCCGCCGTTCAGACTATTCTGACCTTATGGCGCACGGCACATGTGCCCACCATGCAGGGCTGGCTAGGCAGACTTTGGTCAGTCTTAGGAATGGAGAAGCTGTCCCTGGTGAAAGCGGGAGAAGGGGCTAAATATGCAGAGTTATGGCAACCCTTTTTGTCCCTGTTGGCCACAGAATTCAGGGAGGTGACCTGCCCCCGTTACTTACGGCTGCTGCAGCTATCTCAGCTCGATGCTGAAACTAAGGTTGAGTGACTGGATGCGTGTGTGGGGTGAGGAACTGGACCTGGAACGAGGGTGGTGGGTGGGTAGGTTGCGAGGGGGTCGAGGTATGGGGGGGTTGGTGGGGTTTGCTCTCTCTTCTGGCATTTACACTTACGCATCTTATTCAGACGCATTTCGGTATAGCACAGGGGCTCTTTTTGCCATGTATGCTTTCTGATACGCTTTACCCTCATCATCCTGTTTCATATCTAGCACTTGTCACATATACACTGTTTGCTGTATGTTTGCTGCATTGCAAGCGAGTCTTTTGTTAAACAAAAGATTTAATACTAAAAGTGTATGAAGAAAGTTGTGAATACCGTTTTTTCACTATAAATGTGTAGACTCCACTCATGCACTGTAAATGGCTGAAATGAAAAAGCCAGTAAGGGCGATGTTGTTTGAGTAAGAACCATATGATGAGTTTGGTTACACAGGAAAGGTGCATGTTCAGAAGAGCCTAAAGCTGTACTACTACTAATGTCCTAGAGGCCAAGTTGGAAAATTTTGAGGGGTGCCGTAGGAGAAATAATATCTGCATAATAGGAGTCACTGAATGATCAGAGGGACCGGGGGTTAATTTGTTTGTGGTTTGTGGAAGACCTTATACTCAAATAGTTAAAACTACATGGCCTCTCAAAATACTTCTCCGTTGTGCCCACAGAGATCTTGACACTCCAATAAGACCGGGTGTCCCACCGAGCCCTACAGTAGCACGCATCTTTAACTACCGGGATCAAGATGTCATTCTGTAGTCCGCTCGCAGTAAACCTCCAGTCCGATGTAATCATTTTGATTTCTTCCCGGACTTTACCCTCCAAGTTAAGAGAATGCGGCGGTCCTTTCTTGAAGTCAAGAAATCGTTGAGAAAGGTTAAAATAAATTACTCTACTATGTTCCCCGCGAAACTGCTAGTGGTGGCAGATGGACAAGCATGGGATTTTACCACCCCGAAGGAGGCTCAGGACTGGCTGGATAGCTGGGGAGTGGTTGGTGGTGCCAGTCTTGCAGAGGAAGATGACAATGTGACGCAGAAGCCCCGGAAAAGACGCAACACTCAGCCGGCTAGTGACAACGATATCACCTGCTGCAGAGTGAATCTCTTCCGGGGATTTTCTTAAGCGACACTAGCTGACACCGAGTGGCTGACACAGCCCAGGGCCTGTTCCTTGTTTATTCAAGTTGTCCAGAATGAATATCGCAGCTGTGGGGGTGCTGATAACTTTCCCACATGGATGATGTCTGCCAACACTGAATATACAAAATGTTGACTGTTTCTGTTGTTACATTTCTCCTTTTTAGGTCAAGCCTGGGCAGCGCATGCAATATTCTATCTAGCTGCAGCTTCCTCACAGCCCCACCCATGCCTTCCCACTGTGCGGACTAATATTGTAGGGCTAGCGTTACTCCTCTTTTCAGGGCCCTAGTTTTGCACACGACTACATGAGTTACTTTGTGGCTCTGCACTTCTGGCATGGAAAAAATTAAAAGTACTGACTTGTGCGCCTGGGTGGTTCCTATATAGGCACTGTGGCATCCTAACAGATGCTACCAATGCCTACAATGGCATGTTGAGCCAAATGGACCCACCCGCTGCCACGCACAAGGGGCATTGCTCAGCAAAAGTTTCCAGATCTAGTCTGATGCCTCTGAAATTCAAAGGTAAGGAATCTGCAGCTAGAGTCTCTACCAGATAATGTGTTACCAAAGATAAATAACTTGCTTGTAAAACAAGCTGCTTTACATTCCTTAAACATAAGCCTGAAGGCTGCTCTCCACAGCAACCACTAAGAGAGCATTCAAAGGTATTCAAAGACCACTAAAATCACCATAAGGTTTGCCTGAATCAGTGCATTGTGCACCCCTTAAATAAGTGTGCACCACTTACTTACACCAGATATTAACCCAGCCTCCTACATTTGGGTGTACCAGTTGGGATTAAAGCCTGCACTATTTTAACACTTAATCTAGGTGAAAATTGCATGCAAAACAATCACAAGCGAGGCACATGTAATATTTTCTAAACTAGGAAGTTCTACTTAACTTTTTGGATTGGTAGTTGAGGGTCTAGCACAACCCTTTCTCTAATCTTTGGGAGTTTAGTTTTCACTAGGGTAGGTAGGTGCAACACCACACTACTCCTAGTACCATGCCTTTGGTCGATGAGTCCAGTGAGGCCCACCCTCTAAATACAGTGGTCTTAAGTTCCAGGAGCTTAGGACCTTGGCTGCATCCATAAAACATAAGACACGTAACAACCCTAACTTAAAGCCGCTCTTAGAGTAGCTCTTGTAGGATGACTTCCAAACTCCTAACAGGCCAGAAGTGCAGGACAATGTGGGTATGGCTGATGTGGCTCCAGAAGAAGAGTCAGGGGTTTCTCACCCCAGTAATCCCAATTGTGAGCCTCACCAGGAGGAGTCTGAGGACCCCTAACCGGTGAACTCTATTCCCCAGGGAATAGTTCTAGTGACACAGAGGGAGACCCCAAAGGTAAGTCCCCCTTTAACCCTCCTGGGAGGGTGCAAAGAGTCCTGGGGAGGTCTTAGAGCACAAATGAAAGGTAGAAAAAAGTGAGATGAAAGAAGGAAAATTTCAAAACATAAAAGGAAGAAATACGAATGAAGAAAAAAAGAAAGAAGCAAAACCAAGAAAGGAAGACAAGCAACAAAAACAAAAAGACAAAGCAGCAGAAAATATGCAAAAAGGAAGGCAGAGAAACAGAAGAAAAGGCATAAGAATGAAACAAAAAGATAAAAAAAATAATGACAGACAAGGAAGAAGCAAAGAAACAAGCAATAGGAAAGAAGAAAGTAGAAAGGAAAGTATGAACAGAAAAAAAGAGATGACAGAAAGATTTGCAAGAGTATCAGTGGAAGAAAGGGGAAGAAAGAAGACAAAGTATTGAAAGAAGAACACCAATACAAAAATAAAGGGAGAAAATAAAGAAAAAGAGAAAGGCAAAGCAAAAATAAAGAACAGTAAAGGGGAAGGAGTAGAGAATTGAAGCTATAGGAACAAAGAAGGAAAAAAGAAGAGAAAGCAGGAAAACTGCGAATAAATCAAGACGTAAAGAAAGGTCAGAGAGCACAAAGATAGAAAGATATGAGAAAAATAAGGCAAAGGAAAGGAAGGGAGGGGAGTAGAGAAAGGAGAAAAAGAAAGAAGTTGAGAAATAAAATGAAAGAAAAGACAATTTTCAGAAGAGGAAGCCATTGACTGCCATCTTCCCTAGCCTCACGAATCATCCGAACAATCTTTTAAAGTGCTCGCTTAGCAAAACATGAGCTGCATATTCTCAAACGAGCTGACAGGTAGTTTTAATGCAGGCTGCAAGGAACTAGTAGCTCTCAATCGACCTGTTGGAGACTCTAGTTAAGATAATCAGGTGTTTGTTAAGTTTGCTGCTGCCAACATTGGAAATGCAGTCCATAATCAGACCTTCTTCTGATGAATAATCCTCTACTTAAAGCTGTAGTGTAGTTCCTATATTCCCAATAGGCTCTGCGCATTGTAATAATATATCCTATAGATTTAAGGTAGGACTTATGTCGACTAGGTCTCTATCGAATATATTAGACTCAATTGTGAGTGCCAGCTAGCTCAGAGGTCACTAGAAACTTTCTCGAATAAACAAGAAGGCATTCGTTCCTGGCAATCGCATAAACATGACAACTTTGTTTCCCCAAGAATAAAACTGATCTTCTGAATCGTGGAAACAATAGATAGATATTTTACTCAGTCAATCGTGCTTGCTTCGTTTCATCAGAGGTGCAGAGAAATAGAGAGACAGGAGATTTCAATAAAAGGGTTTTATTGAACAGTCTTCTTACTCATGCAAGTAAAGTGAACTGCTACAATCGTCATACTGGTTGCAAAGTATACTGCGTACAGTAAGAAGAGTATTATAAAATAATACTGTAAAAGCATTGTATTGTTCCTAGACCATAGACAAATACATACATTAATAGCAAAGCTAAAAAGTACTTAACTGGTGCTTCTAAAATACGCCTACCCAGATGTACCTAACCTAAGTCTAGCACGAGGGAAGAAGTAAGTGAGGTGTAGTATAGGTTTAGATTTTCTTTGCCAAGAATCTATCCAAGATTTCTCTTAGGGTCTAATCAGCTCCGTACCTTGCTTTTAGAATGAAGGAGGTCTAGTATCTCTGTCTCGGGACTTGATTTCCCAACACCCCCCGAGGGGAGCTTGAAAACACTGGAGCTGGATTCTCAGCAAGAGAAAGGACAGCTTCTCTGTCAGTGCATCAGCTGGAGGGTCGGCTTCCTTCGGCACTTGCTGTAGCGAGCTGCGTCGGGCAAGTAGATAGTCGAGCTGCTCCGAACCAGCGTGTGTTGGCTAGGGCAAGTGTAGGCATATTTATACCTTGAAGGTGCCTAGTTTGATGTAAAGTCGGACATAATAACGTCATCAAAGAACCCCAAGGAAATAGTAGTTCTTTGAAAACTCCATGATATCTAGGAAAAATCAATATTCAAGCAAGGGGATGTCCCTGACTGCTGAATCCGAGTTTTCCAAGAAATGGTTGTGGCTTTTTGGAACTAGTGAAAGTAGCCATGCCTGTATTTTTACTGGATGGGTTATGTCTAAATATGGGTATGATTTCGATGCCTATAAAAGGGCAATTGAGAATTATAGCTATATAAGGGCATGAACCAGTAAATTATGCTTGGATTCTAAAATGGTACACAACACCCACTCCACTTTATTAGGTTCGATATCACTAAATACTAAGCATTTTTAAACATGTCTAAAGCATGATGTGTAAAAATCCCTCCCAAAATACATAAAATGCATTCGAAATGGCTCTACACGAAAGATGAGCATTTGTGCTGTACGCATTATAAAAAGCAATATTTTCATTCAAAGCATGTAGGGTGACATTGAAAAATGCTTATCAGAATGAGTCATGAAATAACATTTATGAAATGGCTCTTAAATACAGAAGAAAAGTTGAGACCATTCCATGACAGAATATATATACTGCTCAGGTTGTGGACAAGGTCAAATATTGTCTCTTGGAAGTGTTTCAAAGAATCCTTGTTCTCTAAGAATAGTTCTACTTTAAGCTGATTACTTTGTGCCCCAAAAAAAAAAAAAAATTGGGGAAAAAGTCAAATCGCAGAAAAATAGAGTTCTTAAAGTTGGAAGTTTTTTTTGTGAAAAGTGAAGGTTGAATACAGAGTCCCATAGAACGTTGTGTGCTAACTTCAAAAGTCATTCTCGTTGTTTGGAGAAAACATTAAATCTTCTAACCTGGCAAAGAAATCGTCTACCACAGTAGGTGAAAGTTGGACCACTTCATTAAGTAAACCGATAGCACAAAAATGTGAAGCATCGCCATCAGCAATAGCCGCATTAGTAATGTTCGTCGGAGATGGAGATGGTACCTGTGTGCCGGCCGATCCATGTATCTCACCGTCAGCAGATTGCGTCTGTGAGATCTCAATGAATGGCGTCATCAGGAATGGTAGCCGCTGGGGGCAACAAGATGCATGGGCCGTTACTGAACCAAGCAAGGTATCAACATCCGTTGGCAGTGCTGATGGAAGTGTTAGACAGACGTCCAACACGCATTCTTCTCCACAAAGCAGGCATCCTAGAACAGGTAAGATGCAATCTTGCCAAATTGGTTGGAATGATAGGAACCACGTGGTATTCAGGTCTCTTAGCTGAGCCAGGACCAGGATCTGTAACATGGGCTCACGACACTTCATTGCCAGGAGAGTGTTCTCTATAGTAATCTGGGTATCGCTGCTGACCGGACTTGCCATATCGGAGCAGAAGGAACAAAAATAGTATTCCTGCTACGAGTCCCAAAATGAGAGGCAGGCCGCCGAACACAGAGTGCACGAAGTTTGGAAAAATGCAGAGGACTGCATCAAATGGTGCTAACAGTCTCGAAAATACTGTCTTAAATACATGTACAATACCACTGATATGAGATATGTTTAATATACAACCTAACATTTCTACGACCTGTATTGGACAGTTTGTAGATAAAAGGGCATGTATCTCTGCAGAGGACCTTGCAACTTGTAGTTCATACGTCTCTTTGGACGAGGTCAGTGGCACAGTTTTTTTGTAAAAGAATGGCTATCATTCTGCCTAAAGTATCAATTTGAATAGAAGAGATGTTCAGTGAAGGCCATAACGGCGACTCCCCATCTGTCTTAGCTTTAGGAAAGAATACTTGCATACAACAAGTGACCCTGGCTGACACAGTAACGAGATAGGCTATTCCAGGTGTCATTTCACAACAGCTGTGATCATTCAACATTATATAGCTCCCATTTGAAAGCTGCCTAAAAATTGGATCTATCACTGCTGCTGGAGAAACTTGCAGGTGGCAGGATAAGTTGTTTGAAGAACCTTCACAGGCTTAATGTAAATTAATACCCTGACATAAAAGCGTACCGCTTAGTGCGCTCTTACATTGTGTTCCACTAAGAAATACTTCTTTTCACCCACTCCAATATCTGTGTGTGTATGGTAATTCCCAGGTTGAATTTATGTATTCGTTACCCAACCTTTCATAGACGGCAACTGGTATATGTTTCAAACAGTATTGCAAATTGAAAATTGTGACTGGCAGAGTGATTATCCCGTGAATTATCCATTCTGTTGCAGGTTTTTCTGAAACAGTTAATGGTAATCTTTCCAGTTTTTCAATGCTCAGCACCGTATAGTCTGCTCCTCTTTGTGCCAAAGTGATTTGTTTATCTGTAAGGTTAAATAAAGAAAACAATGACGTGGTGTTGATTAGATGCCATGTGACATATCCTGAACAAAGATTTTGCAACGTCCAGCCTAGAAAGCATTATAGAACGTAATTGCGACTGTCCATGCTGTTGCATGAGTAAGTCCTGTTCCATTATGTCAATGGCAAAGGATACTATGCTGTCCAAAGAATAAATTCTGGATGACAGGGTTGTTAACCTATTGTCAACTACAGAGAGTGCTTTCTCTAAATTAATATGTCGTTTCGCTGGACCTTGTAAGAAGTCCCTTAAATCAACGCCATCTTTAAGTAAAGATAAGTGTTGTCTAACCTCTGTAAGTGTAGATTTTTGTAGCCACTCAAGGCACGGTTTTCCTACACTGTATGTTGTAACTATTCCTGGATGTTGTCTCTGGACATATCTTGGATCTGGCCTAGTTACTGTAAATCCTTGTGTCTTGTTCAGGAATCTATCTTGACAGTTATTCGTGTCTGTGGGCCAGATTAACAATTTTTTCCAATCAGGATCAGTTCTGTTTTCAAGTAGAATAGTTATGACGTTGATCCCTCCCTCTGAAGTGTTTTTACTATCAGGTGTAGGTGTAGGTATGGACAGTTTCTTCAAATCTTTTATCTTGGCTAGGCCAAGGCAGGATGTCTGTTGCACAGTGTTGTTCAAAAACATTATTTGTTCAGGGATAATGCAGGCTCGAAATAAAGCTTCTATTCCCTGCACCTGCCAGTCTTTTGAGCCCCAGACAGTTTTAGTTTCAATGCTGTCACTCCAAAAGTCGAAACCTAATGAGGACAGCTGGGCATAAAAGGCTGCTGAATAAGTTTGCTTTGTAATGGTGAACATTTTTAAAGTAATTTGTTTCCGGATTTGTGGTATTAAAACCTGAGAAGTATGGAAATGTATCATAGAATGTTTTTGAACTACCCTTTGGTAGCGCTTGACAATGTTCCCATTGATTGAAAGCATAAACATTTCTAGGGTTTGCAGATTTGTGCAAATAATGATGACCATAGTGATTATAACAATACATTTGTGCATAATCTGATGAACCTTCTAAGTCTGACATCACATTATTAACAGTCTCAAAGTCTCAATCATCAGAAAATGTGCTGGGTGAAACAAAGTCACTCAAGGAAACCTTAAATTGATGTGAAATCTTCAACAGCTTTGCAGGACCATAGATATAATCTGTTCTATCCCATGCTATACTACCAGGTATAGGAACGGCTGTGATGTTCACTGATGTCAAGTCTCTATGTTCACAATGAGATAGTTTGTGTGGCTTTAGGAGCAAGTTGATGTTCTTACTTGCTGTGTCCATTTTACTATATCTTCCATTTATCAGCATTCCCAAAGTTACTATCATTATTAGCCAAAGTAGGAGGAAAAGTACGCCAAGCACAATCCAAAGTTCAACCCATGATGAAACCAAATAAGTTTTTTCAAGTTGTCGAAAAAGTTCTGTTACTTGTTCTTTAACAGTTTTATTTGCTGGTGTTGTTTCAGGCTCACTGGGATCCTCAGAAAAAGTTGACGAAATAGCTAAAGGCAGTTCTGTCAATTGTTGGAATTGCATCAGGATTTTTTGAAATCACTGAGGTTACCGGATCCTTTGTCATACTAGTGTAGTCCGATGCTACATCATTGTATACAGGAGTGTCTTGACGAACTGTTTTTTGGGTCTCAAGAGGTGCAAGTTCAATTGCTTTATTGCTTAGTCCTTCTTTCCTTACTGCAGATTCTTCAAAGGTGATGAGTCTTTCAGTTTGAACCTCTTGGATAGTAGCAAGATTTGGTCTTCTGCTACATCTTTGTAGTCCACTGGGCCTACTACTTATTATCGGCCAAATGATGTGGTTTGACCAGGTCGATGGATACAAACCTGTTCTCTTTTCTTCCAGCGAGTGGTGGCAGTAACACTGTTCTTGATCCGTGGATTGCTAGTACAGGTACTGGTTTTCTGTAAGAAGGCCCAAATTCCTTCTTATCTGCGATCTTTTCTCTGACTAGATCCCCAATCTTTGGAATCCAGACAGGCCTTGTTGGGATGGGTGGTTCTCCTTTCGTGGTCGTTGGCTTCTGTATTGTGTTGCTTTGACTTCTCCTTTTCTTGTTTAAGTCCTGCAAAACAGACAAACGGTCTTTGATATCAAAGGGTTTTTGTTCCACCAGTGAAGTGTGATGATCGAGGTCCTGGACAAGCATTCTAGTACCAAAAAGGATTTCATATGGAGTGATTACACCCAGAGAGTTTCTTGGCAGATTATTTAAACTACGTTGGACACTTATTAGATGTTTGACCCACCCGTCATCCGAGCCTAATACCCTAGCTGATATAGATTGCTTTATGTCCCGGTTTTTTCTTTCCACTACAGAATTTCCCTCCGAATGGAATGGACTTGAATACCGCAATGCAATGCCCAGATTGGCCATGGCATCCTTCTAAACTTTGGAGTTAAATGCAGGACCCTGGTCAGAATGTAGCGTGCCGACAGCGTACGTGCCGATAAAGACTCGCAAATCTTTTATAACAGTTTGGGCATCAGCCGAGCGCTGAGGCCACACCCAAATGAATCTTGAGCATGAATCCACTGCGACCATGATATATTTATAGTTACCATCCCTTGTAAGGGACCGCAGTGATCCAGGTAAACGCAAGCTAATGGTTTATCAGAAATTAAAAGGGGCGTCTGTGCTGGGCGTTTCACTGTTGAAACCTTTATTTTCTGGCAGATTTCACATTCCAAAACATAGTTTCTGGTATGTTTCCTCATTCGTGGCCACCAGTATCTTTGTTTTATGAATGACACTGTGGCGGAAACACGTGCGTGTGCAGAGGCAAGCCCTTCATGCGCTGCTAAGATTAGTCCTAATCTATGTTCCATGTTTGGAATTACTCTATCCCCCACTCCAGGAATTCGAGCAAAAGGAACATTTACATATGTTATATATGAGTACTTGAGTGGAAAGCCTTTTGGTAACGTTTTACAGCTGTCTTTATTGGAATCGGCAACAGCCTGCATTATTTCGCTGTCTATTTTTGTTTTCGAACGAGTGATTGCAGCTACAGAAGCCGTTTTTACAGCTGCCTTCGCGGCTTCATCAGCCAATGAATTCCCTGCAACGTGAACGCTATCACGTTGATGACTCAATGTATGGATCACGTGACTCTTTTGTAGTTCTTTCTGTAATTGAACTACTTGTTCCCAAAGCAACTTATGCTTGATTGTGCCACCTTTTGCATCTTTGAAACCATTTTGAACCCAGTTCTGCAAGTGTTCATTGTAAGATTGAAGGCCGTAATAAGAATCGGACACTATGAGTGTGGGGAATTCGCGATCGGTATTTTCAAGTGACATCTTGAAGGCCTGTAGTTCAGCTCGCTGAGCTGTACAGTCTCCGAGAGATTGTTTTTTTGTGACCATAGGTCGGAATTTACCTTCGCGCCAGCAACCTTTAACAATCACGCATGCAGCACTATAAGCTTATTTACCCCCAATTGCGGTTTGTGCTGATTCGTCTGTATAAATTATACATTCATACTGTTCTAGAGGCAGAATCTCAGTGGGCAGAGGACATTTTTGTTCGTATTGTGGAAATTCTTGTGTTTTCAATTAGGGGTCAAAAACCTATTTAACGTCTGTTGCAGCAAGAGAGTTAACCCATTGTATCCATCTTGGATGTAAAGCCTTAGCATTCAGAATGCTTGCTTTTGTCACTGCTTCTAAGGCAGGTACAGGAGTAACAACCATTATGCGTTTACCCTGTGTGAGAGCTCTCTCTTTTGCTACTGCAGTTTGAACCGCTGTCAGAATTTTAAGTGAATTTCATTTCAGCTTGTGTGTACAAGTGTGATTTGTAAGCAATTGGTACTTTTTCACCTTCATTAAAGGTTAAGTACGTAAAAACGCATCATTCTGGGATTATTCTGATTACAAGGTTGCGTACGTTTACTCGTGTCTGTAAATGTGTTGTTGCTAACATGTCTGTTTGCACTGAACGCAAAATTTCTGTGTGTTTTTGAGTCCAATTAGTAGTTTTGAAATCAGGTTTGATTATTTCGTCGAGAGATTTAATCCTTTCTGCGTAGTTTAGAATTTATGCTCTTCCGAAATTCAGGAAACCTAGAATTGACTGTAAGTTTTTCTGCGTTTTTGGAGGTTAGAGCAGCGCACACTTTTCTAAAACGTTGTCTGCCAGGCTTTTGCCTTCACCTGATAATTCGTATGCTAGAAAAAGGACGTTGAGGTGGGCAATTCTTGATATTGTAAAGTTGAATTTATACCCTTCAGTGGCGAAGCCAAGTATTATGGTATTCACTCTGTTCAAGTGCCTGTCCAAATCATCGTCTGTTAGATAGATGTCATCGACATAAGATAATGCCTCATCATCATACGTTTGTAGTAACTCTGTTACTCTGGCTGAAAATAACCCCGGACTATTCTTGACTCCTTGGGGGAGACGACAAAAGTGACGCTGTGTCCCCATGATTGAGAAAGCGGTCAAGTTCCTGCTTTAGGATGCAATGTTTTGGCAGAAGAAACCGTTAGAAATATCTAATGTAGTTTTATATTTTCTGCGCACAATGTTATTCATCAGTGTTGCACTGTGTGCATTCTGTACTGCAAAAGTTTTGCAACAAGAGTTTAAATGTCTGTAGTCCAAAACGAGACAATATGTATTGTCTGGTTTGGAGACAGGAAACAAAGGATTGTTCGTTGACGAGGTGCATGTTTCAATCACCCCTTGGTATTCAAGTTGCTCTAATATCTCCCTGACCTGTTTGTTTTTTAGCTTCTTGCTTAACTGGATACTGCCTCTGTGCAATTGGTTGTGATTTTAACTGGATTTTGTGTTGAGGAGAATCCTCATCCCATCCCACATGGTTTTTTATATAATGCTGGAGCCTGGGCTACAGCCCATTGTCTGGCATGGGTGTATTTTAAATGAATTGGAATATGATTGGAGAAGGCTGGCATAATGATGTCTTCGCCGTGTGGGCACTCCCTGAAAAATGTTGGTGGCCAGTCTTTTTCAGCTAGAAGCATTTCACTACCCTTAGAGAGCTTCTCCCAAAAGAGTGCTCTTATTTTCCTAGGTATGTCCCCCTCCATCCGGAGCGTTACTTCATATAACTTATGGGGTACACTAACCCTGGTATCAGCTGTTTCAACTTGAATGTACTCATTCAAGTCCACTGTCTCCAGATGGTCCTTCAAGATCTTGCAAGCTATGGTGACTTCTTCTGCGCTGTCCAGCATTGTCTGGGCCCACTCCCCATTCTTGAGTAGTGTCCTCAAGATCCTCGGCCTGTCTGATCTTTAGACCTGTTACCGTCTTTTTGGTGAATTGGGTTTTCTTATTTTTTGGAACGTGTTGATCGTCTTTGGACTTCACGCATTCTTCCTTGTGTTCTGGCCGTCCTCTTCTTTCCAATTTCTGTGAGGAAGTCTGAAAGTTATGAGAGGAACGTGTATCAATATCTTGATATCTATCAGGTTTTCTCAAATTATCCCTATTCCTGAGGTTATACCTCTTTTCAGAGGGCTCCTTTTGAGGAGACCTTCCTCGGGACTGAAAGCGCTTCTTATTAAAAGTTTGTTTAGTATTTTCCCACTTCTTTTTAGAAGTAGTGAAAGTGTTTTTCGTAAAGACCTTTTCAGGATTTTCTTTTAGTTGGGGCTTTACTGGTTTCCCACCCTAACTATCTCTTCCTAGTTCTTCGTAGGATTTTTCAATTATTCTGGCCAGTTCATATGGTTGCTCAGTTATATCAATGTCCCTTATTTTTTGGCGGATCGCCACAGATGTTGCCTCACCTTTAATATTAGCTAATATTATAGCTGAGACCTGTTTGAAATCTTTCAGTAATTTCATACCCAGATTTAACGCAGGCTCTGCCCCGTATTCATTTTTATCTGTTTCAGGACGTTTGGTATCACCGCCATAGACGGAACACAATGTGTTTTTGTGTAGATTGCAGCAAAGACTGTACCCCAAGTGTCGAAGTCCTCCAGGTGTGGTGCGATCCCCATTGGTAAACAGATTGTTAAAATTGTTTCTCATGAGGTGTACTGCCAGGAAATACTGCCTCGATTTGAGTCATTTTTTGAGCATTCCAGAATGGAATTTGCTCCCTTTTTTGCGGGCAATTTACCAATTACTGATTGTATAGTCTGTGGTGTAATTTTATTTGTGTTCCCCTGGTGAGGGGCTTGTTGTGGAATCCTTATAGGAGGTTGGAATGTTAGAGTCCGCATGACATATGGAACCAATTGTCTATGTACTTTTATTAGTTGTTTTAGTTGAACTAATAATTCAGCACCTGACATTTTTTCAATGCCAGGGTGTGGTGTATAGCTGGTTAGTACCGGCCATGTTGCTCCTGGTCTACTTAGTGGACCGAGCCTGGTAATGTGATTTTGATGTAGGGCACCTTTAAACCAGAGCTGATGCTCTTGGTAAGTTAGTGGAATTTCAATGTCCTCGAAAGGGACGTATTCCGTTGGATTATCCTCTACTTTGTAGAAGTGAAACACATGCGATACTGCATTTGCTTCAGGGAAGACTATCCATGAATAGAATTCCTCTGTCTGCTGATATTCGTGTGCCTCTATGACAAACATTACCCTACCACCTCTTGATAATAGGCCGTTTGTTATAAGCTTTATAGTGATGGTTTTCCTTAGGTTTTCCGGGATGATTATAGCATCCGGGTCGTTTTCTTGGAAACCTGTAATGTCTAAACCTGGTCGGGCTGCAGCTGCAGCTCCACTGTTCTCGGGGTCACTCATTTTGTTGACCGAACGTTTGCAGAGCAAGTTTCAAGGAAACAAAGATAAGGTGCACAATATTTTGGAACACTGTATCCTTCAATGTTGAATCAAACCAAAAACTAACACATAGGATTTTCGTCTTACTCAGTAATGGCGGACATTTTATTGTTTTACCCACTCCAGACGTCTATTGGAGTATGTTACGGGAAAAAGGGGTCTCTGTGAAAAGCATGACTGAGGTACTCTAGTATCAGCGTTAAATTAGTGTCTTACCAAATGTTGGGCGCCATGTAGTGTAGTTCCCATATTCCCAATAGGCTCTGCGCATTGGAATAATATATCCTATAGATTTGACGTAGGACTTATGTCGACTAGGTCTCTATCGAATATATTAGACTTAATTGTGAGTGCCAGCTAGCTCAGAGGTCACTAAAAACTTTCTCGAATAAACAAGAAGGGATTAGTTTCTGCATAAACATGGCAACTTTGTTTCCCCAAGAATAAAACTGATCTTCAGAGTTGTGGAAACAATAGATAGATATTTTACTCAGTCAACCGTGCATGCTTTTCATCAGAGGTGCAGCGAAATAGCGAGACGGGCGTATTGAATAAAAGGGTTTTATTTAACAGTCTTCTTTCTCATGCAAGTAAAGTGAACTGCTACAATCGTAATACTGGTTGTAATGTATACTGCATACAGTAAGAAGAGTATTATAAAATAATACTGTAAAAGCATTGTATGGTTCCTAGACCATAGATAAATAAATACATAAATAACAAAACTAAAAAGTACTCATCTGGTGCTTCTAAAATACGCCTACCCTGATGTACCTAACCTAAGTCTAGTACGAGGGAAGACATAAGTGAGGTGTAGCATAGGTTTATTTTTTCTTTGCCAAGAATCTATCCAAGATTTCTCTTAGGGTTTAATTAGCTCCGTATCTTGGTTTTAGAATGAAGGAGGTCTAGTATCTCTGTCTCGGGACTCGATTTCCCAACACCCCGCGAGGGGAGCTTAGAAACACTGGAGCTGGATTCTCAGCGAGAGAAAGGACAGCTTCTCTGTCAGTGCGTCAGCTGAAGGGTTGGCTTCCTTCGGCACTTGCTATAGCTTGCTGTAGCGAGCTGCGTCAGGCAAGTAGATAGTCGAGCTGCTCCGAACCACCGTGTGTTTGCTAGGGCAAGTGTAGGCATATTTATACCTTGAAGGTATCTAATTTGACGTAAAGTCAGACATAATACCGTCATCAAAGAACCCCAAGGGAATGGTAGTTCTTTGAAAACTCCATGATTTCTAGGACAAATCAATATTCAAGCAAGGGGATGTCCCTGACTGCTGAAGCCGAGTTTTCCTAGAAATCGTTGTTGCTTTTTGGAACTAGTGGAAGTAGCCGTGCCTGTATGTGGACTGGATGGGTTATGTCTAAATATGGGTATGATTTCTATGCATATATAAGGGCAATTGAGAATTATAGCTATATAAGGGCATGAATCAGTAAATTACGCTTGGATTCTAAAATGCTACACAACAAAGCAATGCTGAACCCTGGCCAAAAAGGATACTCTTGAGGGTATAACAGCTTATTTTACTAGCGCATTAGCCGTAACTACTGCCCTAACGCCTTCCTGAATAACACATCTGACAAGCAGCCATATGAGCATCTGCCCACATTATTATCAGTCACCACTGCATTGATTCACAATTTCTTAGGGAGGGAATTTGTGCCCTCTCTTTTCTGAAGTACCCTTGTAAAATCTAATCCTCTGATTTACCTCTTAGGAAGGGGCATTGCTCTGACATTGATTTACAGAGAGAGAAATCTGCTGTTAGACGTTTCCAGCAGGCTAAGTCATTTACCTTCATGGTTATTCTACCTGCAGATTCCTCACCACCCTCCCGCCTCCCCTTTATGCGACACAGATTTTCAGGATTTAATAAGGGTCTTCGTTAGACTTAGCAGACAGCCAGCTACCATTACATTTGTCTGCTATGTTCCATGTCTTTGGCATGGAAAGAAATAATGTTTTACCTGAAGTCAGCATACTGCGTGGCACTTTTATGCAGCTTTGTGTTATCATGTCCAGAGGTGGGTCGCAGTTGCAACAATGGCCAACGGCTCCACCTGTAGCTATTGCATCAGTCTCTGGATCCAGTTTAGGGCATAAGGAGATTCACAAGGTGAGGAATCACAAAGTAACGAATCTGCAGTTACAGTATCGACCGGAAATAACCTTACCGGAAGTAAGTAATGCATTGTTTCCTGCTTTAAATCCATTGATTACAAGGCCATGAGAGTTTATTGTTTGGGGCTCAGACAGCCCTGGCTAAGGCCTAGGATGTGTGTTGCATTTAAGAAAATGTTTGCAGTAGGATGTATTTTGTATTTTGTTTGTAATATGAAGTATTACTTTTAAACTTTTTATTTACTCTCGACAGGTTCTGCCAAGAAAGAGAAAACTGATGAGAGTTCAGTACCAGGTAAGTACACTGCCCTGTTTCAATATTGGGTCTGGTCCCCAGCAGTAAAATATAGGGCTTTAAGTGGGATGAAAAGACTGGGGGGGTCACTCAAAGGAGCGTGGCTTATGTAATTAAGTCAGGGGCTAAAAACGCCTAAGCTAAAAATCTGTGCTAAGCATATAGTGGGCTGCCAAGCTTTGTCTAGTAAAAGTTTTGACTCATTAGAGTGCAGAGGGTTAATATGCCTGCTGCTAAGAAAGCGTCCCATTCAGATGACAAAATGCATCTAAAATAAATAGGTCAATGCATTGCCGCTATTATCAGAGATCCTTTTGTTACTTGCAGTTTATACGTTAAAATCCTAATATAGAGCAGGGAGCTATTAACTGCTCTCAAAGAGCTGCATGCAAACTGCAAGGAAAATATTAGAGCTATACGTGCGCTAGACGTGCTGAGGCTTACCTGCCTGCGGTATCTTTTTAAAAAACTGTTTGTTTGCACTTTACTTCTTGTGATTTTGAGAGGATTACAAGTTGCTGCTTTTACCTACTTCTTGTTGCCCAGAGCCTCTGGACTCCCCGGTCCACCACGAGCAGAGCTCGATTGTTGTGGTAGGAGCCCATTGGCTGAGCCAGCACCAGTAATTTTTCCTACTTCCGGTAGGAGGAGGTGAGCGTTCTAGCGCTCAAGCCCTCCTCCCTTTTTCCGGATGCCGGGGGCAACGCGCGCTGGACGTGGTGAGGCTTACCTGCCTGGCGGTATCTTTTAAAAAAACTGTTTGTTAGCACTTTACTTCTTGTGATTTTGAGCGGATTACAAGTTGCTGCTTTTACCTACTTCTTGCTGCCCAGAGCCTCTGGACTCCCCCGTCCACCACGAGCAGAGCTCGATTGTGTGGAGGGAGCCCATTGGCTGAGCCAGCGCCAGTCATTTTTCCTACTTCCTGTAGGAGGAGGTGAGCGTTCTAGCGCTCGAGCCCTGCTCCCTTTAAAACCGGATGCCTCGGGCAACGCGCAGCCGCGCGCCAAAGGCAAGCCCGACTGCGCCCGTCCGTGCCCTTCCGCGCCCATCCGCGCCCGACCGGCACCAGGGGCCACGCATTCTGCCCGTTTCTCCAAGTCCTACACAGCAGAGGAGCTTATATCCCTCCAAGGTAATGAGTCCATCTCCAAATATCTCCTCTGCACCCTTGAGAATAACGGAATATTGCAACCAAAATACTCTTCCACGTCCCTGCTTATGGGCCTCGCTCTCGCCACTCCCGTCACTGTCCCCGAAGCTCCCCAACCCACTCCCCCTCTCATCTGTCATAGTAATGACCATGACCATCTTTCTATCCGGTACCTGAATACCCGCTCGCTGGTTAAACACCAGCTTGAGATTTTCTTTCTTTTAGATACTGTTAAACCAGATATACTGCTGTTATCTGAAACGTGGCTCGCAGCCGAGTCTACCCCAGATAACTTGGCCGCTATCCCTGATAACTACTACATTCTCAAGGCAAATAGGCCTCAGGGGAAAGCGGGGGGAGGAGTTGCTACCATTATTTCCCACACCTACAAAGCCAATTCCATCACGTTGTCTTCAATCCCCTCGGTTGATTTTTTACTATTCAAACTCGATTCCGACAGTCTCATCCTAACATTTGCCCTTTTCTATTGGCCACCCGGCCAGCTACCGAATTTTCTCCATCTATTCGGTAGTATGGCAGCCGAGCTGGCGATAAATCATGCGAAAATTCGTATTATAGGGGACTTCAATTATTGGCCCCATGCTCAGCACGAAAGTGCATCCTCAATGGAGTTTACGGAGCTCTTAAATGGCCTTAACGTTACTCAGCACATCAATGGAGCCACCCACACCAAGGGCCATATCCGGGACCAGGTCTGGTTGCTAAATCTAGATGTGTCAAAACTTCAGATCTCCCCATGTGCCTGGTCGGATCACTTCTTTATTTCCTTTTCTCTACCCAAAACTGCGGTCATCAAATCATGTATCTCTGATCCTCTCGCGATCCGGAACTGGGGTCGAGTTGATATTTCCTCTGTTTCTCTTTGGCCGTATCCACCCCATGCCCATCTGAGCCCTCTGGCTCATCATTCTCAGTCCATGCCCAGGCTGAAAACATCAACACGTGGTTGGCCGAGGCCAGGGACACTTTCGCCCCTTTGAAAATACTCAAAAATAAACAGCCTCATGATGCCCAGCTCTGGTTCATCCAGGATTTGAAAGATAGGAAACTCGCCCTTCCACAAACCGAGCGAAAGTGGAGACTGGGTTATTGTCCTTTAGAGAAGTCGATTTTTCTCACTGCTTTAAAAGATTATAAATCTGCCATTCTTGGGGCAAAAACTGAATACTTCTCTGCTAAAATCTTGAACTTCTCCAACAAATCCAAAGATATTTTTTCTATAGTTAATGAATTAGCAAAACCCGACCGAGTGACCATTAAGCCTTTGTCATCCCAGTCTCACAGTCCCTTTGTGACTCCCTTAACAGTTACTTTTTCGACAAGATAATCAAAATTAAAACTAGCATTCCTAAGACCATCTCAAACCTTGATCTTGGTAGCCCTCCTGGGAATTCTTTGTTCCTTCTAAATTTCCCCCTGATCACTCAAGAGATGTTCTTCTCTCTTCGTAGTAAAGTTCGATCTGGTTCACCCCTGGACAGTTGTCCCCCCCACATCTCTTGTAAGATTTTTCTCAATCTTACAGGCGCACCACTCTCCTTACTTAACAACTCCTTTTCTACGGGGGTGGTTCCCAATGCCTTTAAATCGGCAGTGGTCTCCCCCATCCTTAAAAAACCTGGTGCGGACCCTGCGGTCCTGAGTAACTTCCTGCCCAATATCGTTGCTCCCTTTTCTGGGCAAAGTCTTAGAGGCCTTTGTAGCTAACTGCCTCAGCACCTTTGTGGAAAGTTCTCAGTTCTTAGATCCCCATCAAGCCGGATTTAGACCCCAACACTCTACAGAGTCCATTATTTTGGCAGTTCATGACGCACTCAGAAAGGGGGCTGACCAAAACATCTCACAGGCCCTGGTGCTCCTGGATTTGTCGGCTGCGTTCGACACCGTCGACCATGCCATCCTCCTCGAACGGGTCCAGAACGCCGGCATCCGGGGCACCCCGTTGAGATGGCTTGCATCATTTCTACAAGACCGGAAGCAAGCAGTCCGCCTGCGGGGTGTCGGGTGCTGCTCTGAAATGGTTCACCTCCTTCCTTAGTAACCGCCACTTTCAAGTCTTTGAAGGAGGTGTTGTGTCATCTAGCCAGGCTCTGAAATGCGGAGTCCCGCAGGGATCGGCTTTAAGCCCAACGCTTTTTAATGTGTATATGCAACCGTTGGCAGCCGTCATTCACCCTTTTGGCATTGAGATCGTCAGCTACGCTGACGATACCCAATTAGTGGTATCTTTGGGCCATGATGGGACATCCTCTGACAGACTGGCACCTTGTCTTGAAGCCGTAGCCGGATGGATGAAGGATTCTTATCTCCGTCTTAATGGAGATAAGACGGAGATTATGATACTAGGCAACTCCTCTCCTACTCCACCAATTCCCATCTGGCCCCCATGTCTGGGACCACCTCCAACACCTAAACCCTATATAAAGAGTTTGGGCGTATGGCTTGATGATAAACTTAATCTAGGTCACCAAGCCACTGTCGTAGCATCAACATGCTATGGATTGTTAAGAATGCTGCGGAAAGTTCTTCCTCTCCTACCATTTGAAGCACGCAGGACCATGATCCAGGCGTTGATTCTGTCCCGGTTGGATTATGGGAACTCCCTGTACCTTGGATCCCCATTATCCACAATAAAAAAACTTCAAGTGGTACAGAACAGTGCCGCAAGATTACTCCTGCAAGTCCCGAGGAGGCAATCTGCTAGGCCCGCCCTTCATCAACTGCACTGGCTTCCTATGGGAGCCAGGATCCAGTTTAAAGCACTATGCATAGCCCATAAGGCCATCTGGAAGACAGGTCCTACCATCCTTCACTCAATGGTAGTACTTTATCAACCTTCCAGATCCCTTCGTTCTAGTAACCAAATCCTAGCCATGACCAGGAAGATAAAAAAAGCTAGATGGGGAGGCCGCTCTTTTTCATACTCAGCGGCCAAACTATGGAATGCCCTCCCTCAATCAATAAAAGATACCCGTAGTTTAATTGCCTTCCGCAAACTTTTGAAGGCCCACCTATTCGAACGATAGCCTTGTTACATCTTGGGATCGCTACTTCTTGGATCTGAAGCGCTGCGAGGCCTCCGGGTAGCATGGGCGCTATATAAATATTCTTTCAATTCAATTCAATTCAATTCTACCTTTATGTCTAAGGCTAAAGGCCTTACGTGTGGGGCCCCCCAGGGCTCTTCCCTTTCCCCACTATTATTTAATCTGTATATTTATCCTTTAATCTCAGAGCTTCAGAAAAGACCTGTGGTCATCTTCAATTATGCGGATGACCTTCAGCTCATCTTTAATATTGACTCCTCCCCCGCCTCTATAGAGAATGTCCAGTCGACTATGACGTTCATCAGTAGTTGGATGAATGCTAATCAGCTCAAGCTTAATCCTGACAAGACTAAGCTGGTCCTCACAGGGCCCCCAGGAAATCCATGGAACTCCAGTTCTTGGCCACGCTCCCTGGGATGTCCACCATCTCCGGTCAACTCAGTTAAGAGTTTAGGAGTCACCATCAGTAAGGTTATCTCCATGGGATCCCAAATTAGGTCAGTGGTGTTGGCTTGCTTTTTCCACCTTGGTCGCATCAGGAAAATGAGCAGATTCCTCTCCCAATATGCCCTGGTCCAAGTCACTCCGGGACTGCTTATATCCCAGATTGACTCCGCAAACGCACTGTACACCGGTATACCTGCTTACCAATCCTGTCAACTCCAACTTATCCAGAACCAAGCAGCGGAACTGATCTTCGTCCATCCAAAGTCTAGCCATACCAAGCCCCTCCTTAAGAGCCTTCACTGGCTCCCTGTGGCCCAGCGCAGCCTTTTTAAAATGGGCTGTCTGGTTCCAAGGCCCTTTCTCTTCAAGGCCCGGATTTTTTAGCCTCTCGTATCCACCGCTATACTCCGTCTCGAGCCCTCCGATCCTCTGGTTCAAACCTTCTGTCTACCAGCTCCTTCAAGCGTAAGAAGCACGGGGGATTGAGATTTGCCACGCAAGCCCCATGCTTTGTCTTACCTCCTCCTACTCTCTATTCAGGAGGGCGCTGAAGACTTGGCTATTCTCTCAAGCATACAATTAATTTTTCTCTCCTTCGCTGCTGCGTCCTCTGTTCGTCCTCTCAAGCGCCAAGAAACCATCGGTGAACGCACGCTGTATAAATACTTTTTATCATATCATATCATATCATATATTTTCTGCCCAGTGTTTCGTTGTCCTATTCTTGCAAAAAGGGTTAACTTGGGTAGAAATCAATTCTTATTATTAAAGAGAACTCCTACTCCTTGTAGGCCTCTGTTTTATGTAACATTTCCTACATACTTACACTGCCATGAGTGGCGCTATAAATGAATCTATGAGACAGTGGTTATAGAGACTTGAGTGGCATTGTCAAATGGCGGTACTGAGGGAATCAGTGGCGGAGGTGGTAATTGGGGTGCACCAGCAAATATTGTCGCACAGGGTGTCACTATTGCTAAAGCCAGACCTGTAGCAGGGCTTTAAGTGGGATGAAAAAACTGGGGAGTCTCTCAAAGGAGCGTGACCGATGTAATTAAGGGCATGGCTTAAAAACACCTACGCTGAAAATCTGTGCTTAGCATATTGTGTGCTGCCCAACTTGTCTTTTGCTGTTTCTGTCATTGCATCCAGATATATGATACAACAAGAAACATTTTACCTACAACAAGTCAGGATTATTGGCTTTGTCAATGGTTGTTAGTTGCATCAGATAGATAACCAGCAACTATGGCTTTGTTGCATATAATACTGAAAATGCTTCAGCTCTGAAATGTGATTGTGAAAGAATAAAACAAGCCTCTTTGAAGTTACTTCAAAGGCTTAGCAGTGGCAATGCTGCAGAGTTGAGATTTTTTTCCACCCTGAGGCTGAAGGCAAAAATTGGAGCTAGATATGGCCCATCTCAGCATCTGCATTTAAGAACTGCTAGCACCGCCGCAGCCGACCCTCTTAAAGCCCTGGGGACGATGTTGCTGCTCCTGCATGTAAAAAATAGAAGATAAATGCAATCAATGAATCAATCAATCATGCCATTTATAAAGCGCACTACATACCTGTGAGGGTCTCAAGGCGCTGGGGGGGGGGGGGGGTGCTGCTAGTGACTGAAGAGCCAGGTCTTGAGGAATCTTCTGGAGGCCCTAGGTCTTGGGTCTGCCGTAGGTTGGTGGGGAGGGTTTTCCAGGTCTTAGCAGTGAGGTGGGAGAAGGATCTGCCACCGGCAGTCGTTCTTCGGATACGGGGAAGTGTGGCGAGGGAGTGGCTGGCGGAGCGGAGGTGGCGGGTGGGGGAGTAGAAGTTGAGTTGTCTGTTGAGGTATGCCGGGCCGGTCTTGTGGAGTGCTTTGTATGCGTGGATGAGGTGTTTGCTTGTTGACGGGGAGCCAGTGCAGGTCTCCCACGTGGGGTGTGATGTGGCTGCGGCAGGGGATGTCGAGGATCAGACCTGCAGAGGCGTTCCAGATGCGTTGCAATCGTCTTAGGAGCTTGGCCGATGTTCCTTCATAGAGGGCGTTTCCGTAGTCCAGCCAGCTGGTGACGAGGGCCTGGGTGACTGATCTTCTTGTCTCGGTGAGGATCCACTTGAAAATCCTGCGGAGCATTCGGAGGGTAATGAAGCAGGATGAGGAGAAGGCGTTGACCTGTTTAGTCATGGAGAGGGTGGAGTTGAGGATGATCCTCAGGTTGCGTGCGTGGTTGGCGGGTGTCAGGCCTGGTCCTAGGGTTGTCGGCCACCAGGAGTCGTCTCAGGCTGAGGTGGTGGAGCCGAGGATGAGGACCTCCATTTTGTCCAAATTCAGCTTCAGACAGCTATTCCTCATCCATTCGGCTATGGCCTTCATTCCTTCATGGAGGTTGGTTTTGGCGGTGTGAGGGTCTTTGGTGAGGGAGATGATCAGCTGGGGGCCGTCGGCGTAGGAGATGATGTTGTGCTGTCGGGTGACGTGGGAGAGTGGTGCCATGTAGATGTTGAACAGCGTTGGGCTGAGGGAGGAGCCCTGTTGTTACGCCGCAGATGATTTCGGTGGCAGTGGAGCGGAAGGGGGGGAGGCGGACGCTCTGAGTTCTACCGGAGACGAAGGATGTGGTCCATTCCACGGCCTTCTCTTGGATCCCGGCGTTGTGTAGGCGTGTTCATAGTGTGTGGTGGAAGACCATGTCAGAGGCGGCTGACAGGTCCAGGAGGAAGAGGGCCGCTGTTTCTCCGTTGTCAAGCAGGGTCCTGATGTCATCGGTGGCGGCGAGGAGGACGGTTTCGGTGCTGTGGTTGCTGCAGAACCCGGACTGGGATGGGTCCAGGATGCTGTTCTCCTCGAGGAAGCGGGTCAGCTGTTTGTTGACGATTTTCTTGGTGACCTTCGCCTGGAACGGGAGCAGGGAGATGGGTCGGACGTTCTTGAGGTCCTTGGGGTCCGCCTTGGGTTTCTGTTATGTTACGTTATGTTATGTTATATCATGTTAGCTACTCCGAGGAGTGTCCCGGCGCTTCAAACCAGACTACAGAGCGAGAGCAGGCTAGGGATGCCTCACACCTATTGAACAAAAAGCCAGGACTTAAGATCCTTTCTAAAAGCCAACAGATTGCCGATCTTTCTTGATTAAGGCTTTGATCTCGGTGTGCTTCCAGCTTTCTGGGAAGGTTGCTGTCTCGAAGGAGATGGTGATTACTTTCTGGAGATGGGGTGCGATGGCTGTGCTAGCTTTGTTGAAGATGTGGTGAGAGCATGGGTCTAGCGGTGATCCGGAGTGGATTGTGTTCATGATCTCGCTGGTGTCCTTGTCGTTGACGCTGGTCCATGAGAGCAATAAACGAAAGAACAAGGGAACCCAACTCACAACGGAGCCTGGGTAAGTAAGTATTATAGGAAAAACAATGGCTCCTGTGGAGAAGATAATTATTAATAGAATCGAGAAGAGGCGAAAAAACGCATGTATAGGCAGGGTTTAGGTGAGATGTCAAATAGAACAAAAAAGCCAAAAACACAGATTTGCGTTTTTCAAAAAAACTGTATTTAGGTATGGATATACAGTCAAAGCAATTATTGCAGTGTGTGGCCGACGGCGTGGGTTGGTATTGTCATGAGCTGTCTGAGTCCTAAGTTCACGAGGTTGTCGATCAGGGTGGTAGAGTTGGTGTTGTTGTTGTTCTCGAGGTGGAAGTTCAGGTCCCCGAGGAGGATGTAGATGGTGGAGGCGAGGGCTTGTGTGCTGATGAAGTCAGCGATGGAGTCGCTGAACTGTGGTTGGGGTCAGGGGGGTCTGTAGACGAGGGTTCCTCTGAGGGTGGTGTTGGGGTCGGTGTGAATCTGGAAGTGCATGTGTTCAGCGGTGCTGAGGGTATCCTCGGTGTTGTTCGAGACTCTGATGGTGTTCCTGTGGACAATGGCGATTCCTCCTCCTACGCCTTTGGTGTGGTCTCTGCGGGTGATCTTGTAGCCTTGTGGAATGGCTATGGAGATGTTGGGAGCTGAGGTGGGGTTCAGCCAGGTCTCCGTCAGGAAGGCAATGTCTGGGTAGGTAAAATCGAGGAGATCCCATAGTTCGACGGCGTGTTTGCAGGCGGAGCGGGTGCTGAGGAGTATGCATCTGAGGTAGTTGGGTCCTTCGGTCGTTGTGGTGTTTGCGGGGGCCAGGGGTTCTGGGGCTGGGCGTGGTACAGGCACGACGGGCGCACTGAGAGAGTGAAAATGATTCTTTAACCGCACGCGTGCTGCGGTCATTTTTGCGCTGTGCAGCTTTTTTCGATTTACCGCGTTACATGACGAGCTGAGCTCGTCATGAGCATGCGAGAGGTGCAACTCATGACAAGCTCAGCTCGTCATGAGCATGGAAGGGGTTAAAGGATTTCCTTCCCTCTACAACGCTCGCCTATCATGACCTCATGCCATAACATCTCAACCAGTGAGAAGTGAGCAGTGTGAGCTGCGCACATCGATGTGACTGCTATCACAGCAGTCTGGAAAAAAACGGACCGCCTGTGCCAGGGCAAAAAAACAAAGCCCAATAGAAACCCAACGGTCTCGCCTCAAGGATCTTAAAAGTATTTAGCCATGCAGCACATTATCCTGGGTGTTATATCAACTCTTCTCATTTAGCCTTACACAATTGCTGTAACCGGATGAAAAGAGCATTTGTTCTCAGTTTGTCACCATGGAAAGGGGTTAGGGTAAGTGTTAGTCCCAAACAATAAAGTTTTACAAAACCCAACATGCATTGAAAAAAGGGAATGCATTGACAAAGTGAAAAGGCTGGCAGCATAAGTCGGACCAGCTAGCTTTGCAAATCCTTGTATTGCTTTGTCAGGGAGGTGGAGCAGCAGAGGAATGTGGAAGTAAAGAACAGTGTGGTATGAAACTGAAACTGTCCATGAGCAATAGCTAGACTGAAACAGAAGGGTGTTCTAGACTCGAGAAAGACACGAGCTGAACATGAAATATGATCTGCGAAACAAATTTACTTTGTGAAACTTGTTATGGTTTGAGATCGGGCTAACTTTTGCTGGAATGTCAAGGTTGAACAAGCACTGGCAACGACATTAGGTCTGGCTTTAACTTTAAAATAATTTTGTATTGTAATGTGCAGCATTACAAGTTGATAGCATGGAAATGGATATGCATTTGTGTGGATGCAAAGAATCGTAGAAGAATTTTTGTAAGGATTAAAAGGTCGGGTGGCAACCCTGAATATCCATGTAGGTAGTTGACTGTCCTCCTTCTATCCGTGCTGAAGCCAGAGAAAACCACCATAAATGATTTTGTTATCGAAGACATGTTAATATACGCGGTCATGTGTGTGCCCCTGAAAGCTGAATTCCAGGCAGCTGAATAAATAAACAAAATTAGTAAAACTGTGTGGAGGGCAAGCACGTTTTTGTTAAAGCACATAACTTCTGTTCAATCAAAACATGTATTTTTGACTCCCAAGATGTGGGCAGAGCCAAAGCCTCCTCCCCTGGTGATTGTTTTTCACATAATTGTTTGGTGATAGCTGCGCTGACAAGCCAGGCGAGGCCATGAACACAGTTTTTTAAAAGAGAGCTTACCGAAAGGCTGGTATTTTACTAGTGCAAGGACCATGTGTTAAAATCCCAATATTATAGGTTGTGGACTAGATTGTGAAACCTTCTATTTGGCTATAGTGATATTAAGAGACATTCTGATCAGTGCAAAGAAGCCTGGACACCAACTAAAGGCATGGTCCCTGATTCTGCTTGGTTTGCTCATTGCTTGTATCATCAACTTGTTTTAAAACCTATTTATATTATTAATCATCATGAGACAAGAGTTTTAGCATTTGCTCTGAGGCAAGCAGAAGTCTGCAGTATTTTAATGTTATGCCAATGTAGAAAGGCAAATGTCAACCAGGATGACATCAAAATGTTAGAATCAAATTTCTTTAACAGCAACAAAGATGCTGTATAGTGAATTCAATGGAAATGCTGGGTTTATTCAGTACTTTTCAAATACTGTGTTCATACCTCAAGTTGGTGCAGACACATCGATTCAGAAAAGGGGGTGGTGATGAACAGAGTGCCTGAATTAAGCAGACCACTCTTACCCAGTCCAACGATCAGGGCTTGATCCATCACCGTTTTTTAGCTCACTGCACCATCCCAGCTCAGAACTTGGCTATATGCAAATTAGTCTGTTCATGTCCCAGTGCATGATGGGAACAGGGCAAACCAAACTACCAAGCCAATTCTTATACTGGGAAGGAAACAAGCTTCCGGGGACCGGTTTCTGCCATTTCAGGCGTCGTCGGCCCGGCTTGCTTGAATCCTGATGGTGCAATGAGCAAGGGACTCACATCTGAGTATACCCTTCCACGCTTATGGTGGACAAAATGATTCAGAAAAGGGGGTGGTGATGAACAGAGTGCCTGAATTAAGCAGACCACTCTTACCCAGTCCAAAGATCAGGGCTTGATCCATCACCGTTTTTTAGCTCACTGCACCATCCCAGCTCAGAACTTGGCTATATGCAAATTAGTCTGTTCCTGTCCCAGTGCATGATGGGAACAGGGCAAACCAAACTACCAAGCCAATTCTTATACTGGGAAGGAAACAAGCTTCCGGGGACCGGTTTCTGCCATTTCAGGCGTCGTCGGCCCGGCTTGCTTGAATCCTGATGGTGCAATGAGCAAGGGACTCACATCTGAGTATACCCTTCCACGCTTATGGTGGACAAAATGATTCAGAAAAGGGGGTGGTGATGAACAGAGTGCCTGAATTAAGCAGACCACTCTTACCCAGTCCAAAGATCAGGGCTTGATCCATCACCGTTTTTTAGCTCACTGCACCATCCCAGCTCAGAACTTGGCTATATGCAAATTAGTCTGTTCCTGTCCCAGTGCATGATGGGAACAGGGCAAACCAAACTACCAAGCCAATTCTTATACTGGGAAGGAAACAAGCTTCCGGGGACCGGTTTCTGCCATTTCAGGCGTCGTCGGCCCGGCTTGCTTGAATCCTGATGGTGCAATGAGCAAGGGACTCACATCTGAGTATACCCTTCCACGCTTATGGTGGACAAAATGATTCAGAAAAGGGGGTGGTGATGAACAGAGTGCCTGAATTAAGGAGACCACTCTTACCCAGTCCAAAGATCAGGGCTTGATCCATCACCGTTTTTTAGCTCACTGCACCATCCCAGCTCAGAACTTGGCTATATGCAAATTAGTCTGTTCCTGTCCCAGTGCATGATGGGAACAGGGCAAACCAAACTACCAAGCCAATTCTTATACTGGGAAGGAAACAAGCTTCCGGGGACCGGTTTCTGCCATTTCAGGCGTCGTCGGCCCGGCTTGCTTGAATCCTGATGGTGCAATGAGCAAGGGACTCACATCTGAGTATACCCTTCCACGCTTATGGTGGACAAAATGATTCAGAAAAGGGGGTGGTGATGAACAGAGTGCCTGAATTAAGCAGACCACTCTTACCCAGTCCAAAGATCAGGGCTTGATCCATCACCGTTTTTTAGCTCACTGCACCATCCCAGCTCAGAACTTGGCTATATGCAAATTAGTCTGTTCCTGTCCCAATGCATGACACATCAGCAAATGGAATTCTCTCATTTTCCATGTAGGCACTCCCTCGTGCACTAGAGCTCAACCACCATTAAGTCTACACCGTCTTCTAAGGTAGTTCATTTCTTATTAAAGAAGGGACTATGCAAACTTTTTGTAATTCAGATGTGCACCCTATACAAGGCATAGGCTAGAAAAAAACACAATAGCATGTAAATTCATGTCTTTTCTGCAGATGGTAGGGTCAAGTTAGTTTGCAGTGTAAATTGACTATTGACTTTGGTCATGTAAATAAAAGCACATGCTGCTTACCAATAAGAACAGGTTTAAAATATTTGCCCCTGAGCACCGAAGCCAACCTAGATTTTTAAGACAACTATTAGTTATGCAAACTACTGTTATTTGAATTTATGTTTAAATGGCCAGATTGGTGTTCTATTATAAATCTCAAGCATGTCTTTTTTTAACAATGTTCTACATTTTCAGTTTGGTTCCAGGTAAGGAGAAATAGTGTGGAAGGAATTTTTACTGGAGACACTTTTTTTTTATACCTGGAGGGGAAACTATAATTGTGACATGATTTTTACTCTTCAGTTGCGGGCGCGCTCAGTCAACAACATGACATCATAGCTGCAGGCTGTCTTTCATGCAGTGACATGGGAACAGGCCTCACGGGACACCGTATGTGAAAGTACCTCAAAACATACCAACAATAATAATAACAAAAATAGTAAATAACAATTACCACAAAAAAACTAGTGACTGCATGATGTTAGAATGCATTTCCTGTATTGAGTTATCGACCATAAGTCAATCGTGAATAAACATACAGAGAAAACCTCACAGGTCTAGAGACCTATCTGATAATCCTTCTCAAGGGGCCTATTTTTCCAAAAGAGGTGAGGTTGAGAGCTGTAAGTGCCTAGGTTACTCATTACACAAGCACATACCCACCCTTTGGTAAGGGGGTGATACATAGACACATACTTCACAATTTTCCTTTTTACAGTAGTCGTAACATGATTCAATAGATTTTTTAAACAGCATTTTATTCCATTTCTTTATCACAAACCATCTACTGATATTACGATGGATGTCCCATGTCTGGAGTTAGTAGTTCCTCCAGTCCTGGTATTTTCTTTGCACTGCGGTATGTGTACTTGTAATCTTCCTAGTTATTATACAGTACTATAAGTATCACAATGCACATGTAAAATAACACCTGGCATAGGACAGCAGGAGAAATCTGCATTAACGTAGTAACCGTATCAGAGCGTTTACTTAGACGCTTCAGTACGATCTGAGAATGCCATCTGCCAGGTTTGGGTAAATGGCCATATTCTAACTGTTTTTAATGTTGTCTGGTAGGTGCAATCGTACTTGTGTTGCGGGTGAGACCTCCCTACCAGTACCAGCACAAGAATGTAACTAAAAGAATTTCGCTTGAGTGCTCTGAATAAGTGTCCAGGATGCATGGGACATTCAGTCTCCACTGCTGCAGTACAGAGAATGTCGAGAGCGGGCGGAGCAATCAGACACTTCAACATTCAGTCTGTAACAGCTGATATTGGACTGCTCTGGAACAAACTATTTCAAGTTCTAGTTAGGGTATTAGTGTTCTATGACGGGCTGTTAATATTGCAGATAGCGGAACCGAGGCACAAAAAGATTAAACTATTTGCACAAGATTGCACAATAAGGGAACATAGAGGCTCCGGGATTAGAGCTCAGGCTCACCTGGTTCACTCTTTCATTCTCTGTATTCGCTCTCTTTATCTCCCTTGCTCTTTTCACTCCCAATGCTCTCTTCCCTTCTAAAACCCGTTGTCTATAACATACCCATAAGGAATCTGCCGCGCTAGAACAGCGCCAACCCCCAGCCGGAAACAAGTTAAAATGCCGTTTTCCTCGAGATTTCTTGGTCAGCTTCTGACGCAATGAAACCTTCACTAAGGAAAGAAGGAAAAGTATGATTGTGCCGTTTCATGTGTCAAGACAGGAAGGAGGGGCTGCTCAGAGAGGGAAGTGGCAGAGGGGGGCCCCTACGGGACTGCTGGGGCCTGCCTTGGGGGGCGCTCCCTCTGCCATTTCCGGCATGATGCCAGAGCAGCCCCCTCACCCAGGCTAGAGATTCTTGCGGCCTCTGTGATTAGCTGCGCTAGTGATTGCCGCACCTCCACTGAGTGAAGGCCTAGAAGGTCGTTTGCTGTGTGTGCGTGCGTGCATGCATGCACGCTCTCTGTGGCTGCACAGCAAGTTGAAAGTTGAAACAGCACCGGCTCGATTGTCCGGCTGCTTAGAAAGTAAAAACGCGCACAGCACGCTAAAGGTAAACAAAACAAATTTGTGATTTATATGAGTTCTATTGCTTTGAAGACACAAGAACACATGAACTGGAGTGGGGGGTTATGGGGGAGGGGGCGAAAAGTCACAGACCAAGGGAGGGGGCCACAGACTGAGGTAGGGGGCGGGGAGGGGGCTGGAAGGGGGAAGACAGGGAAGAAAATAGTTTTAGGAGTAAAGAGGCCAATAGCCGTAGAAGGATACAAATGATGACTGAGTGTTAAGTAATACACTCAGAGTTATGGTTAAAGAAGATTTATTCCTGAATTTGAACATCGACAGGCAGCCTTTCCTCAGTCCTTCTCCCAGAAACACCGCAGTCAACTGACTGGCTGTGAGGGAGTACAACTGATGGAAGTAGAATACATACTTAAACAAAAAACAATACACAGTGATGAAAACATTCCTCGTACTGCAGCACGAGTAATACAACTCCTTAAAGGGATACAACACATCTTCCTCCTAAACTACTAAATTAATTTATAACTAAAAGGGATAAATACAACTATATACAATTTACTCAGCATCACAAACAAAGTCTTTTAACCACTTGGGTTTTGTGCGAGTACGTACTAAACGGTCACTAACAACAGCACTACTGTTTTCTGTAACCTCTGCTGTAGTACTAGTATTTTCCTTAGTGCCAAATCTAGTACTTGTACTAACTTCAGTATCATTTTGATTTGTAGTAGTATTTAAAGTGATATTAGTATCACCTGCTGTTCCAGATGTCCCAGCGCTAACATTAGTATCAACCATGCTGCTCTTTACAAAGGAAGATTCATAAGCGGCGTGTTCACATGTGTCAACACTAAAGGACTCTTCAGCAGGACAACTAACATTACTAGAACTGTCTTGAACAACACTTTTAGAATATCTTTTGTCATCACTAATAAGATCATCTTCAATAATAAAATATTAAGACGCTTTCCTTGAAAATCTGGAATTCTCATTTTTCTTATACAAAAGAATGTCACTCTTGAGTACTGCAATACGTTTTAAGTTCCATACTTTTCCATCACTTAATTGTACTGCATTACGAAAAAATTTAGTAACCTTTGAAGGTTCAGAAAATTGACTTTATCCCATGCACCAACACTGATGTTACATAATTTAACATTATGTTTTAGGTCATATACCTCTTTGCTTTTAAGGTGTTTATCTTCAATCCTGGTTCTTAATACATCTATTGGTATGCAAGGTCTATGGGTGTTAAACATCCATTCAGGATTACATTTAGTACGAACAGCTCTTCCTCTCATGACTTCAAAAGGTGAAACACCTAAAACCTCATGTGGAGACGATCTGTACATCCAAATGGTTTTGGACAATTGCAATTCCCAATTACAATTATTGCCAATGGTAGATTGTATGGCATTTTTTAAGACTCTGTTGAAACACTCAATCGTGCCATTCCCACTTGGGTTGTAAAGGGAAGTTGTACAGTGTCTTATCCCCACTTTGTCAAAGTAATCTTTAGCAGTTTTTGATGTAAACTGTACACCATTGTCTCTTACTAAAAGAGCAGGGAGTCCTTCTTCAACAAAAACGCCATCCAAAAATTGTATTACCTCTTTGGAATTAATCTTCTCGACGACCTTCAAAACAGGCCACCTAGAAACAAGATCTATTACAGCTAAAAAATATTTATTCTGAGAGCCAATAGGTCCCATTATGTCAATTGCAATACTGTGCCAAGGAGATTTTGGAATTATTGGTTCAGCCATGGGGGTTTTAGAGTAACAAGAGTTTTGTTAGAATTGACACACCAAATACAATTCCTAACATATCTTTCTATAAATACATCCATTCCTGGCCACCAGTACCATTGTTTGATCCTTTGTTTGGACCTAACTATTCCACCATGACCCTCATGACACATTTTAACTATAGCTTCTCTAAGATTGGTCGGCGGAATAACTTTATCATTTCTCATGATGTTACCGTTTGACATAGAAAGTTCATTTTGAACTTCCCATAAATGCTTTAAATCATCAGGTAATGAACATTTAGATGGCCACCCATTTGTAATAAAAAAAAACAACTTCGTCAGAACAGTGTCTTCCTTACAGGACTTTTCCCAAACAACTTTGTCAATTTTAGGTAAACCTTGGTCATGTACTAATGCCACTTGAATATTTTCCTATTCGTGATCAGAACTGTCAGTAAGATTAATTTGCATATGTGATAGAAAATTAGCTACAATGTTCTCCTTCCCTGGTACATACACAATTTTACTTATGTAGTCTTGTAGTCTCAAAGACTTTCTTGTAATTCTTGGGAAAGCGTAAACAAACCTTCAGTTGTCAACAACTTAACTAAAGGTTTAAGATCTGTCCTAAGAATGCATGGTTTTCCCGATACAAATGCCCTAAAGTGTTCCAGTGACCAAATGCAAGCTAATGTTTCTTTTTCAATTACTGAAAATTTCTCTTCTGTGGGCAAAAGAGCTCTGGAGGCATAAACAATAATAAACTCTGTACCATCCTTATCCACCAGAGAGAATACACCACCTAATCCTCTATTGCTGGCATCAACTGATATATAATTCTCGAGTTCAGGATCAAATGCACACAAAGCTGGTGCATCAGATATTGCCCTCATAATATTTTCAAATTCCACATTACATTCTTCAGACCAGATGAACTTTGTTTTGTTTTTGAGTAATTGACTAATGTTGAAAATATTGCTAGAAAAATCTCTTACAAATTTTGAGTAAAACTCTACCAAACCAACAAAAGACCGAACTTCATCTTTGTTTTTAGGATGCAGAGCATTAAATACAGAGTCAACAAGAGCAGGCTTGGTTGAGATCCCTTCACCACTAATGACATGTCCTAAATATGTGATGGACTTAACTGCAAATTTGCACTTGGTGTGTTCTACAGTTAATTCCTTCTGTTCTAGGATACCCAAAGCTTCTCTAATAATCATGTCATGTTCCTGTCTTTCTTTTCCATAAACTAGTATATCGTCCTGGAAGCAATGTACATTATCAAATTTGCTGAAAAGTCGGTGCATCAATCTTTGAAAGATTGCAGCCGCAGATGCGAGAACAAAAGGTAATCGCTTGTATTGAAAACACCCTGAGGGAGTAATGAACGCTGTAAAAGGTTTGCTTTCCTCAGAGAGACAAATCTGGTGATATGCAGAAGATAGGCCTATCGTGGAAAACCAATTAGCATCTTTAATTAAGCTCAACATTTCCGAAATCTTTGGTAATAGAAAATTATCAACTACGATGTTGTTGTTTAGATGTCTTAAATCAATGCATAACCTCAATTTACCGTTGCTGCGGCGTTCAACAACAATCGGAGAAATCCATTAAGATGATTCAATAGGCTCAATTATATCAGCTTTGACAAGTTTTTCTAACTCAAGATCAACTTCTTTTCTCAAACAAAAGGGAATATTTCTAACTTGATGAATTTTTGGGCAAGCATCAGGTTTCAATACTATTTTGTGCGTAAAAACATTCAATTTGCCAATTTCTTTGCTGAAAACTTTAGGGAAAGTATCTAAGATTTCTTTGCAAAAATCTGTGTTATCCTCAATAAGCATGACAGGATCGTCACTACTGGGATTAAGTATGATCCCAAGATCACCTTGATCTCTCCATCACAATACCAAGGGACCTTTTTTTGATACATATGATTTCCCAAAGGTTTTCCTTCCTTTAAATCTAAAAAAAAGTGACCGGAAACAAACCACATAAATCTTTTCTCCCGAAAATCCTTCCGGATGAATATCAGAGGGAGATAGTTGATTTCCTAGTTTCTTAGCAAACTTAATATTCCAGACCTCTTCATTTACTATTGTGTATGGGGATCTAGAATATGCATATATCTGGATGTTTACACCACCCAAAGACAATACGCACAAAGGTTTCTTTTTCTTATCCCCGGACTTATCAATAATGTTCATTAAAAACAGTTCTTTAGAATCATAGTTACTGTCAACAACTATGTTATCAGCAATAGTATATGAAGAAAGGTTCTTGACTAAGCGGTTATCCTCATCTGAGCTAGATTCAATATCATCAATACACTTAACTTTAACAGATTTCTTTCTATGACAAACGTTGGCAAAATGTCCAATAATGTTACAATTTGTACATCTGTGTTTTAAGGCAGGAGAAAGTTTGTTAGATGCCAGGCGTGAACTACTACCACAACAAAAGCGTTTTAAATTTTCATACTTCTTAGAAGAATCATGTTTAGAAGGTTTAGTGTTAGATTTCTTGTACTTGTCAGAAGATTTATCCTTTATTTTGCTGACGGTAATTTCATTTTTTTCATCAGTTTTGGTTTCATTTTTAATGCTTTGGCACTGCGACTAGAAAGCTCAGCTTTTCATTGCTAAAATATCCTTTAAATCTGAATCACTATTAATCCATAGGTGATCTTGAATAGACGGATCTCTTACGAACATGACCACTTGATCCCTTATAAATTGATCTTCTAAATGGTCAAATTTACAATCATCAGCAATGAGTCTAAGAGCAGAAACATACTCATCAATAGTCTCATTAGCTTCTTGCTTCGTATGAAAAAACTTGTACCTTGTGATTCTGATACAAACTTTAGGTCCGAAATAGTTATCAAAATCTTTTAGAACCGCCAAATATTCATTAATATCTCCACTGACAGTTCCTTTTTGCATGCTTTTAATCCTGCAGGACCAACTGAATATAAGAAAAGCGTTTTCTTTCTGTCTGCAGACATTTTATTATCCAAGTCAATGACCTTAATGAAATTTAAGAAATAAGCTTTCCACTCTAACCATTTTATTGAAGGTTCAGCTCCTGAAGACCAAAATGGTTGAGGTGGTTGAATTGTGAAATTTTGCTGTGATGCCATGTTGAATTTTAAATGATAAAACAAAATTAACAAATACAGGTACAAATATAATATAATCAATAAATAACACAAATTCTTAAGTAAAAATTAATTGTACTGTATGAAAAGTAGGGAGATAGTTGGCTGGCTGAAGACTGTTTCTCATAAAATGGACATTGTGTGTTTCTTTACTTCAAAACGACTAAAATGGTCTGTTGAATAATTATTAAGAAAACTTGCGGTGACTTTTAAAGTGAAATGGAACGCTAAATATAAGTAAAATGATGATGAAAGTGCGGATAATTCCTCAATATGCTCTCCGGTGACTTTTACTTTGAAATCTAAGATGTTGGCACGTACTGACCCCATGCGTGACCTTGCGCGCAAGCGTGATTGCAGGGAAAAGTGTCAATTACACGCGCGTAAGAGAATTCAAAGCATCCGAAGGTTCTAAAGCAGGTCTTGGCTCAAGCGCATAGTTTGAAAGATGCAGGGCGCGAAAGTAAGTAGAGTTATAATTATTTTAAGAGGAAATCGTAAAGTCTTACCCCCAACGATGATTTTGAAGCGAATGAAGTATGATGGCAGTTCAATAGACTTTACGGCAGAATAAGTACACGAAAATCCGGAAAAAACTTAAAATGTTGAAAACTACTAGAATGTGGGTTCTTCACGTTATGTCGATGTTCCCTTGTCGCCAATTTTGTTAAGTAATGCACTCTGAGTTATGGTTTAAGAAGATTTATTTCTGAATTTGAACATCGACAGAACAACCTTCCCTCAGTCCTTCTTCCAGAAACACCGCAGTCAACTGACTGGCTGTGAGGGAGAAGAACTGATGGAAGTAGAATGCATACTTGAACAAAAACAATACACAGTGATGAAAACATTACTCGTGCTGCAGCACGAGTAATACAATTCCTTAAAGAGATACAACACTGAGGAGGGACTATCATGCCTCAAACCAATCGAAAGGCAGCATTTCAGACAAAAGCCAATGGACAGAGAGTGGGCGGAGCTTCCGTGAAGCTTCCACACTACAGTGTATACTGCATGCCTCGCAAAGCGATGGCATTGCATTCTCTCTGCATTGCTAGGCGAGACCTAACAGCTGCCAATGCTCAGCACCGGTGAAACCTGATCCACTGAAAGTCCTGAAAATATGTACTGTCTTGATTGTGTAAATCATTTATATTCTTATAGTCCACGTGTATTCTAAAGAAAGGGGTTTGTGTGAATGTGTTTGGCCTTACTTGAGACTGTTAGGGTACAGTACACAGTAAAGCAATCCTGGGAGGAAAATATTACGTCTATTATTCGAAAGTCATGCTATAGAAAACTGTTGAACCATGTCCCCTTCTGTTGTAAAGAGTTCCAACTCTAAAGTACACTGTTTGCACTGTTGGAAATGTAATTTAATGAGACGTGCTTGGTGCTATTGGCTTCTCTCTGCTATTAATAAAGTGTAGAAACTCTCTGTACATGCGTGAGATCCTTTAACATACCTTTTCCCAAAAAGTATTTTCCAATTCTCTGCTTACACAGTACATTTGTCTAACACACCACTTAGGGGAAAGCTCACAAAATAAAGCAGAAATCGAGTCCCAGTTCTAGGATTTTGCTCTCTGCAATACACATATGTTTTGCACTCCATGACTACAAAGTGAAGCTTGTAAGGTGTGAGCTGTTCTGCTCTGCTCTGCTTGCTGCAGCATTTATACAGGAACATTTTGTCTTGTTTCTGGTGTCTTTCATTTTTGGTAGTTTTCTTGTTTGTTCCCACTGGAGCTTCAAACACTTCTTTTCGTGCTTTGGCTTAAAGTGTTAGTGGTTGAAGTTCAAAAGGAGTGCAGACTCTGCCAAGTATGTTATCCGTGCCAGTATGGCTACCGCTGATTGCATTGGCGGGACGCTTGGGAACCAGTGTTGGCCTTCAAAGACATGCCTGGATGAGGTCCATTGATTCTATGCCAATATACAGGCCATGGTAATTGACAAGCTCTTTTATGGGTCTTGCCTATTTGGAGATGAGGTGGACTCCTCTTTGAAACGCTTTACAGGCAGCAGGGCTAAGGCACGTTCTTTGGGGCTGTTGACCCGTGGCAAACCATTTCTGCACCAGTTCTGAAAAATTAGGGGCTGTTCCAGAGGGCTGGTGTGTTGTTAGAGGCAGCATTCCCAGCAAATGATGCAGCTAAGTCATTTTAGGATCGCAGACAAGAAACTGAGTGGCAACACATTGGTCAGCAAGGGCACCAGTATTCCAACTCCCCGCTGAAACAGCCAACAAACCACTTTAGTTTGCCTTCAGCAGCCAATGCCCAACCAGTGAAGTACTCGGCTCTATCCCCAAGGTGAGAAATCTACCACACACGACAGATAAGACTTGCAAATTATTTATACAGGCTTTTTCTCTCTTCTCCATTCAGTATTCCTCCTACTTCATAATGAATTTCAGCATAGCATCTGTTCTCCCTAATACAGTAGGTATGCCGGTGCCTCTTCATTGGTGCCCTTGAGAAGCTACTGGATTCAGAGGATGTTGGAGGTTGTTATTCAAGCTATTTCCTTGTGCCAAAAAAGTAGGTAAGCCTCAGGACTAACTTGAACCTCTGACCCTTGAAAATTGGCAAAATCAAAAGGCTAACTTTGGTTTAGATCCAACAAGTCTGGTCCCTGGGACACTGGACGGAGTCCTTGGACTGTTTCTCAGGCCTTTGTCTACGGGTGAAAGTGGCCACACGCATTATCCGTTTGTTGCTCACATTCTAGACATCAGCAGCACCCCTTGGTTGGTCATGAAAACGATAGTGATGGTTGCTGCCCATCGTCAGAGGTCAGGAGTTCCTTTATTGCCATACCTCCTCTTCATTGAGGAGATCCAGGACACGTGGAGAACAGGTCTATTCATCACCAGTAACACATCTGGGACAGAATGACTTTGATCCTGTTGTTTCAGGCTTGATCCTTTATCCAGGTGAGGGTGGCTTTATGACTACTTGGCGTAATGTATACTCTTTGCCAACTATACTAGGTTACACATGGGAGCCCTGCATTGGGATATGAAATCCAAATGGTCATTCATCATGGCCACCTCTCTGATCCCACCCAGGCCTTAAGATCACCATTGATGGCTAACCAATCACAGTTTGTTCTGTGACAGACCTCTCTAATTTTCCCACCCTGAGCAGACAGAGGTGATGGTCACATCACTACAGGGCTGGGGTGGTGGGAGTTCACCTGTGGGAGGTGGAGATCAGTGGGCTATGTTATCCAGAGGATGGCTCGCTCCACATAAACCTACTAGTGGTACGGGCCATTTGTCTGGTCGAGAAGGATTTTCTGTCATCCATTAAAGGGAAGGTGAAGGAGGTTCTCACAGTCAATACCATAATCCTGTGGTACTGCAACAAGCAGAGCAGAGTAGGGTTCTGTGCCAGGAGGCTTTGTGCCTCTGTAGATGGCTAGAGTGCCAGGGCATCTTTATGGTTGGAAACCACCTCACAGAGACCTTGACAGCCAGAACAGACAAGCTATGCAGTCGTCATCTGTCAGTTCATGAGTGTCATCTATATCTGGAGGTGGCACAGGGCCTCTTGCACCAGTGAGGGGAATCCTGGTACCTCTATCTAGAACACTGAGTGTCAAAAGCTTTCTAAATTGCACAAGACTTGTTCCCCCCAAACCATTTGTGATGCCACAGTGGGACCTTAACTTGGTCATGACATTCAACATGGTCACACCTTTTGAGCCTATGCATAGCTGCTCGCTACATCTCCTGACCTTGAAGACTATTTTCCTCATTGCAATTATGTCATGCCATATCATGAGTGTTCTGCAAGCAGTTCTGTCAGTGCAACCACCATACAACATGTATTTTTGGATACATTGATGATAAGGACTCTGTGTCCTTTTTAACGAAAGTTGTGACTCCCTTCCATGTTAGGCAATCTTTTACTTGTGTTCTTTATTCCCCCAATACCTCTCAAAAGGAGGACAGGCTGCATTGTTGGGACGCAAATCAGCATTTAGCTTTTACGTAGATTGTACCAAGGAGCAGCTTCTTGAGAGTTTCTTCTGAATGAAAAAGGGGAAGGATGTGTGAAGGAGTACCTTGATGAGATGGATAGTCTTCTGCATTAAGATCTGCCATCCCTGGAATGTCTGAGGGCCCATTCCACCAGGGCCAAGTCTGATACCACTGTTTTGGCCTTGATAACTGCCAGACTGCAACATAGGTGTTGGTGCATACATTCATAAAGCATTACTGCCTTAGCAGCCAGGTCTGGCAGGATGGTTACTTCACTCGCTAAGTTCTTAAAGATTTTTTTGTGTAAGCCCAATACACAGCCTTCCAACTTTTGTAAGTATGGTTTTAGTATTCATGCTAAGGTGAGGATTCTTCTGTTAGAAGTATACATCAGAAGAGCAAGTTAGTCACCTTGAGTAATGCTCTTTTGGAGGAATACTCTTACTAACCACAAATGCCTCACTGCCCTCCCACCTTCATATTGCTCAGAGAGGTCTCCTTTTAACATTTGACAAAGTCCCAAGTTAGTAGTCATCACATTGTTACCAACAATTGTTCACTTTCCACGTCAGAGAGCGTGGAAAGGCAAAAGACAAGAAACTAAAGTCAGCTCGCAGGGGTGGTGCTAATATGCAGATGGAACCAACACAGGCCACACAATTTCACCTTGTGGTACTACTACAAAATTCTCCTCATAGAGCGTGGTCCGTGTGCAGTTGGTTATAGCATCCATCAGAAACAGAGTTACCAAAGATACATAATTTGTGTGTCTGGGGCATAGATATTAAATTAATTGTTTCTTCTTGACAGATTCTACCTCGCAGTAAGCAAAGCACTCACAAGTATGTAACATGAATTTGATTTCAACATTAATGGAATTCCTTACAATACACTGAAAACACACAATGCTTGGTGTTCATTTGTTTCCCGCAAATAATTGAAATTCCCATTTCATTCCAAAAACACTCTAAATAATGGGTCTTCTGGCTCCCTACATTGTATCGTTTCAGAGAGGCTGTTGGTTCTGTAGATGAGAACGCTAATGGTGCAGTACTGGGTAAAAAAATTGCTGTGAGGAAAGAACTACCTCTATTATTTACAGTTAATTGGATTGTGAAATGTACAACTTTAGATTGTTGCAACACCAAAGTTCAGTATGTTCACTCTTTTGAAAAGTAAAGGATGAAATGTCTTTTGTTTTCTACTCACAAATTGATAGGCATCTGACACCAATTCATTAATTGGGCATGGTACTAGATGCTAAGGTCACAAGAGCGTATTCTTCAGAGATAAAGTTATTAAGCATTTGACTGAAGTGCCTGGACCTTCAGCAAATCTGACTGCAGGCATGTTATTTTTTAATGCTGGGCCCAGAGTCATCCTGTGTTTTTCTAGTACCTCATGTTCACCTTTGCATGAGACCTCTTCGGCAGCGTCTAGAGGCCTAGTAATGCCTGTATTCTAGACTTTTGGACTACAGACTCACTCTTTCCCAGTCTGCAATTCAGTCATTCCTCTATTGGTGCTATAAGATAATCCTCTTAAAGAAGAGCCTTTCAATAAAGAAATTCTGTCCAAAAGAATTTGACAGCTGCATTCTATTAGGATAAGGATTTACCTTCAATTACAGGGAAAATGGTCTAAGAAAAAGGTTACTTATTAAGTCAACTTTCTGAAATTGAGAGAAGTCCTCCTTGATCTCAATTTTGTTCTATCATCTTTGAACACAAAGGGCCAGATTACGATCTTGGTGGACAGGGTAACTCAGTCACAAACGTGAGGCCAAATAACAATGGAACTTGTAATAGGGTGGATGGGGATATCCGTCACGTTTGTGATTGACTATCCCATCCGCCAACATCGTAATCAGTCACAAAGACCTTGTATGTTCAAAAGGACAATACAACAACAATGTAATACTTAAACAAACAAGGGAGGAGGTAATCAAGATTTCTGGCCTTGGAAGTCTAATCAATATGAAAATAGTGCATAACCAGAAACCTACGTATTACAGCTCCACATCCGCCAGAATGCAGAAACTGATTCACTCAGAAGAACTTTCCCAAAAACTCCAAAGTCCAAATTCCTGCAAGATATTGTCTACAATTAGGAGTATTCTTGAATAGACCTCTTCGCAGCCATAGTACGCAAACAATGCCCAGACTTTGTCAACCGGGAATGAAGGGAATGACCTGTCTATAAACTGATACCTCTGATTCCATCAGTAGTAAACCTTCCCCAGCAATAATGATGTTCATAGCTCTCAAATGGCACTGCCAGTAGTACACTGACCTTCTGCATCTGTCAGAATGATCATAGCATAGGGACCTGATCACCTTCATGAGATTGGGGGCCAGGCTGTGTACCCCAGTCTTTCATGGTTGAACTTGGCATTTTGGCTTCTGAATACTTATATTGTGAGCATTAGAAACTTCATCAGGATGGTATTGATACACTGAAGGAGGTTAGACATCTGAAGACCTGAGCTTCTTCTTCTAATTACATTTTTCTCGAGACAGTTCTAAGAAAGTCTTCCCTCCAGTCAGGAGACCATATCCTCTATGTTAGCTAAATATTGTTCCAAGTTAATAGATTCACCTTTTGCTCTGATACATTGAGGTTCCCTTCAGCATTTGACTACAACAGCTGTGCTCCTCATCACCTGATAGAGACTTCTAGCTGAAGATTCCTTACCCTTGAATTTCCCAGGTGTCATGCTGGATCTGGAAACTTCTGATGAGCAATACCTTTGCGCGCAGCGTCGGGTGGCTCTGTTCAGCTCAGCGTCACGTCACCTCTTTTATAGTTGCCTCCCAGGCGCGGATGTCAGTTCTTTTTAATCCGTGCCAATTAAGCGCTGATCTTGAAAGAGCTACCCCTCTGTTGCTTTTTGGCTGGTGTTTTCTCAACTTTTGTAGAATTCTGAGAATTCTTTCCACTTCGTGTGTGTGTGGGAAAAAAGGATTTGCTTTCATGGTCACCACCACTTGTTTCTGGTGTCATTATGTTTTCTGACTAGTCTGACTGGGATGCTGCTAATCAGGACCCCCGTCTCTGTGCTTCCTCCCTAAATTGGACATGGTGAGTACTTAGGTACACTCCAGATTGGCTACTGGGGTACTCTTGTAAGTCCCTAGTATAAGGGACCAAGGTACCCAGGGCATAGGTACACCAGAGGTCTCTCAGGGGCTAGAGCATGTATTATGCCACCCATGAGAGACCATTCAAATTGTGACGACAGGCCTGCCATTGCAGCTGTGTAAGCTGTAACGGTTTCCCTATAATCTGAGGTCACTACACTTAAAACCAATAAGTCACCCCAAGGCAGGCTTTTTAGTCCTGAAGGAAGGGTGCTCAGTTCTAAGTGAGCGGACCAGCTCCACAACCTACGGAGTCCATTCTCCCGGGTTGTAAGTGCATCAGCCATTAGAACATATAGAGTGCCCATGCGTCATTACCAGTGGCAGTTTCTGCTCGGGGGCATTGGGGCTCCGCCCCCTTTACTTTTACCCCCAGGCAGATTAGAATTAAAGTGATTTATTCACGCTAAATCTGTTCATTTTTTTTGTTAAAAAAACACTTACACGCTTCATGCTGGTCGAGCGGCTGCTGTACACTGCCAGTCACATGCTTCTTGATTTATTGCCTTTAAAAATGCTGCCTGGGGTGACCTAGCCTCTCAAGTATTTGCCGGGCTGAGGATCTCACTGCCCTGGAGCCTGTGAGGTCATCAGCTCGGCAAATACATAGCCTCGAGTACCAGTCTCCACCCCCGATGACATATCGGTAAAATTCGCCCCGGGGTGCTTAGACAGGAGCCCGATAATGTTGGGGCTTCACGTCAATCAGGGAGTGGAGAGTATGGTCACCCCACCCTTGTTCAACTCGTCACAGAATAGTGGGTGCCTCCCTGTGACGAGTTGGAAAAGGGTGGGGTAGAGTTTTCAGGCAGGCGTGAAGTAGAAAAATTGTGTCTGTGCAGTCTGTCATCAAATTTTGAAGATACTGAGCATACTCAAGGTGTCTGATTTCCACATTGCAGAAATGCAGGACGCCATTTCTAGGAGTCACCTAGCTTAATCTTTTCCCCAGTCCAGACGATGCCCAGCATCCTCAACGACCAGGTATGAAAAAACTTAGCAGCTGGGGAAGTGAGTAAGCTCGGTCATAGCATGTTCGGAGCAGTGACTTTTTGGCCTGAATTTATTTACTGTTCTCTAACTCCACATGAGGCACTTTAAAATTAATGACACCTGTTCTTCCTTCCACTGGAGACAGCAACAAATACCTTCACTCTATGGGGCATATTACCAACAACTAGCGATAATTATCGCTATGTTGGTTTAGCGGCAATATTTTTATCGCTGAGCTGCGGCGATTTTTATCGCTTAGGAACCTTGCTATTATCAAGGTTTATCTCCTAAGCGATAAAAATCGGCCGAAATGCATGAATATCGCTGAAAAGTCAGCGATATTCACGCATTACCGAGCTAATGCTCTTAGCCATGTTATCCACCTACCATTGGATAACATGGCTAAGAACTGCTCTGGGGCTTTTGGAGATAATCGCGCTTAGCGCGAATGTCTCCAAAAGTTGGTAATAGGAGATAGCGATGTAAGCGACTGTTTCCAGTCGCTAACATCTTGGCACGCCCACTTTGCATGTCATTAGTGATAAATATCACTGACATGCAAAGCGGGGCCCAAGATGGTCGCTATCTCCTACTAGCTGTCGCTAACTGGTGTTAGCGACAGCTAGGTAATAGGGAGATAATTTTATCTCCGCTTTCTTGGCTTTTAAAGCCAAAAAAGCGGAGATAAACCCCCTTGATAATATGCCCCTATGTTTTTACATAACTGTCTCCCAAATGCATATTTTCGGGCAGCTCCCATAACTCCACATTTTTCTCACAGCCGCTCGTGTCGAGTCAAACGTGCGGTGTCATTTGCATACTGAGTCCAGAGACACAGACCTCTGCAGTGCTCAGGATGCTAATGCAGGCCCCTAATTTTCACACCGCAATATAAGTGCTGATACCACGGGGACTGATCATTTCTGGGTTCGGTATTAGTTTGGTATTCCAGATTTCCTAAAAGGTTTTCGGGCCACTCCTAAAGCCTTTTGAAATATGATAGGTAGAACTAATCCTGAGATCAACATCCCTTAGCTGGGGTGCAACATGTGTTTTCTAGCACTTTGACTGCAAGGCTGTTGAGTACACACGCTCTCATTAGAGCACAGTGCACCCATTTAACAGAGGGAATGTACGGCCACTCTGAGAGAACAGATTTTGGATTTCTGTTTGTGTGTGTTCACAGACTCCCTTGCACGTGCTCATTGCTAGGAATTTGCCTGGAGTTGAACAGTTAGCTATGCTGTCCCATAGCTGAACACTTGGTTAGTATAGACTGTGTGAGAGGCTCACTACGCGTTCACATATGTTGATATCAAAGCTGTGGTTGAGATGAGAATTGCTTTCTTTTCGCTGTACCCTGTCCTTAAGAGTAACCTATTTGATGCGGTGCCATCCCCACAACAGCTCTTATACCACAGTTATGTCTAGGTCTCGCTGGTGGGAAGTCACTTTATTTAAACACGTTTACTGTTAATTGTTAATTTTTCATAGGACACATTCAGCTGTTACTGCACAACTGGTTTGGGGTTATGCAACTAAATATGAACTTGAGAAAGCCACACCCTTAATTAATTCGCTTTGCAGAGTCTTCTTTTTTTTGGCTTTTTTTTTTTTAGCAAATACCTGTTTTGTTTGATTTCCCATTTGATTAGTCATGAAAATATTTTACACATCCTCTGTTGAAGCTTTTAACCATTCTGCATGTAGCGCCATGCACATGCAATACTTTCCCAGCAGCATCACACCTGGCTATTTTAAACAACCACCTAATGGTCTCTCAAATTCCCTTTACTTCAAGGGAGATATTTTTGCTTCTGGTCATCACGAGTATGGTTGTGCTCAATTCCATGCTGATTTCCTTTGCCATTTTACTGTGCAGTACAAAAATCTGACAAATTAATGGCTTTCATGAAGCTGGGAACAACAAAGATAAAAACAGCTATTTTATAATAAAAAAATCTAAAGAAGATTTGCATGGGGTATCATGACTGACCTTCCAAAAAATGCCATGCCCCCCTAACGTGAACCTTCCTGTCTACCTCCAGCCGCACCACTCTCAAGATTCACCAGCCACCACTAGTCATTACGTGATGACCTTCTCTAAACTGGCTGTAACAAACCCTGTAATGTTTGGTATGAAACCTGTTGGAATCGATTCCATGCACTGTAAAGCTCCTCCGGGAGGCCCTCAGTGCTCCCGGTACAAGTCTTCCTGAACTGGATGGCAAGCTAGGGCTGCTGCACACTAGAGACAAAATTCTGCTTCCTGTTACTGAGCCAAGCTCTAGCAGGGTAAGGCAGAACAAAAGAAATCCTGTCACAGGGAGGTGTTACCACCTCCCAGACAGAGTTTAGTGTATTGGGGCAGGATGGGTTCCCTTGCCAGCATCACGCAGACTGCTTGACAGGCACTTGGTGCCCTTCTTGCATACTCCAGTTCAAACCAGTTCAGGGAGACATTGGCTCCCGCTCTGGCGCCAAACTGGACAAAGGACATTGGAGTATCCTCCCCACTGTCCAGCCCCTCCTTTGGGAGGGACCCTTGAATTGTCTCAACCCTTTCCCAAGGGTTCTTAAGGGCTTACCTGTGGCTGGGTCCCTAGATTTGTTGTGGGACAAGATTCAGATCACATACCACTTCACTTTGACCATCTGGAAACTCGTGACTTCGCTGGACTTCGCTTAAGGAACCACGACTGGACCAGGGAAGATTCCTGCTGCTCCTGGTCTCATCATCCTTCTGGTCTTCTTCAGCGTCTGTGTCCATGCTCCATACAGGTTCATCGCCAGGCCTGTGGAACTCCAAGACACCCAAAGTAATCTCCCTTGGAGTGAAAGGGTCTCTCCCCTGCGTCTGCAGGCACCGCAACGCAGCTGACCGGTCTGTTGAACCTGGGCTCCCACGGACTCTGAAAGGCTCAGCAACACAGGTGGTGGGTCTGCAACTCCCTCGAGGCATGCGCTGTCCTCTAACCAAGTTTGTGGCCAGTATCCCTCATCAGAACTTCTGGAACAGAACCCTTGTGCACTGCGTTGACTTGCCGCTGCCAAAGCTTTTTGGCTCTCTCCTCTAGATGTCTTCGTGCCAAAAGAAGCTCTTACTGCAAGCATCCTCTTAGACCAAGATCCTCACCTGCATTGCATCCTCTGCACCGTGGGCCTGCAACTCTTAGTGATCTGCTTGAGGTCCTCTTGTGCCTCCTGTGGCCTTGGCCTGTGGGTCCTCTCGAGGGTCTTCTTTGGCACCAATGGGTTCCCCTGTTTGCTTATGGCGTGCTCTCCAGCGCTTGGGGAGTCCCTTGGACCTTGCTGGTCCCGACACTGCATCTTTTTCATCTACTTTGTTGCTTGCCGCTGCCAAGGCTTGTTGGTGACCCTGCCGGACACTGACCACTTGGCGCTCGACATCCAATATAGGACAGCTCGTATCTATCTCCTGGTCATCCACATCATCTCCTGGTCCACAAAGCTGCAACTTTAAAGGCACCGCCAATCTCTCCTGCAATCCCGATATCAGTGGGCATTCGTCTTCCAATTCTCCTGGTCACTCCTGAGTGGCATAAACTCTGTCCCCTCTGCTGGCACATACCTCTCAACTTGAATCCACATTTGGGTTTCACCGGGCTCCTTCATCTTCTTCTCCAATGGCATCTTCGTTGAAGTCATCCATTGTATTCTATGGCAGTTTCCGACGTCACTTGCCACCTATGTACCCAGCTTCCCTAGTGTAGGTATCCTAGATCCAGGGGTATCCACAGTGTAGTGTAGTTCCTATATCCCTAATAGGCTCTGTGCATTGTAATAATATACACTATAGTTTTGACCTAGGACTGAGGTCAGTATGCCATAGCAAGTGAAGGTATATTTATACCTTGAAGGTGTTTTAGGAATGCCAGTATTGACGTAAAAATCCTACATATGAATGTCATGAATGAACCCTTAAGGAAGAGATGTTCATGCATAATAAATAAGTTCTTGGAGAAATCAATATCTAAGCAAGGGGAAGTCCTAAAGGCTTAAGAGTCTGATTTTCCAGGAACTCGTTGTGACGTAGATGAAGAGATGTAAGTAGCCATGCCTGTATTTGGGTAGCATGGACTATGCCTAAATAAGGACTGGATTTCGATGCATATATAAGGGCTATGGGAAGTATACCTATATAAGGGTATCAATCTGGAAATTCATACGGAATCTAAATCAATACACAACCCCCACTCCACTTTTGTATGTACGACGTTACTAAATTCTAAACATGTTAAAATATCTAAAATATATCTAAACATGAAGTGCTAAAAACATGTCCAAAATACATTAAAAAATTCATTAGAACTGGGTGTAAGCATAAAAATGCATTGGTGCTGTACGCAATAAAGCAATGTTTTGTTCTAAGCATATATTTACATTTAAGTGCTAAAAGAAATGACTCATGAAACTATACATTTATGAAATGGCTTGTAAATTTCAGGAGAAAAAGGGCCGAAACCAGTTCATGTTACATTACATAAAACTGTTTGTTTGTGGACAAGATCATATATTGTCTATGGAAGTATTCAAAGAATTCTTGCTCTCTATGAATAGTTCTACTATAAGCAGATTACATGGGGAAACATCCTTTACAATGCAACTAAAACAACGCACTACCATTACAACAAAACTTTTACAATGCAGGATCCATTACAACGCATGCCATTACAACGCAGCTGCTATTACAACGCATGCCATTACAACGTAAGTATGGGTAAGTATTTAATTTAATTTTAACCCCTACACCACCCAACACTTACCCTACAATTACGCCCCCCTGGAGTTAGAAGAGTAATTTTAACCCCTACACTATACAACACTTACCCTGCTATTACGCCCCCCTGGAGTTAGAATAGTAATTTTAACCCCTACACTATCCAACACTTACACTACTATTACATTCCCATTAAATAATAAAAAAATAAATACTTACCCATATTTACGTTGTAATGGCATGCGTTGTAATAGCCGCTACGTTGTAATGGCATGCGTTGTAATGGCATGCGTTGTAATTGATCCTGCATTGTAAAAGTTTCGTTGTAATGGTATATGTTATCAAAGTATGCGTTGAAACGTCATACATCCGATTACATGTGCCAAAAAGTGAAAATGCAAACTTGGAAAAAAAAGAAAAAATTAATCATATGAAAAAGATCCAAAGTTAGTTCCATGTTTTGAAAAATGAAGGTCAAATTCTCAAGTCTCTCAGAATACTGTGTGCCAAAATTAAAAGTCAGTGTTAGGGCTTGGAGAAAAAATTAAATCTTCTATATCTGTAGACAAAAAGTCATCTATCATTGTAGGCGAAAGTTGAATTACCTTGTTTAGAAGATTAACTACACATAGATGTGAAGCATCGCCTTCAGCATTGGTCGCATCAGCAATGTTCAAATCGGTTGTTACCTGCGCGCTTGTTGTTTCCTCTCGTACCTCAACATCAGCATTTTGCATCTATGAGATCTCAATGAATCCCATCATCAGAATTGGGAGCCGCTAGGGACAACACAGAGCATGGACCGTTACGAAGTCGAGCAAAGTATCAACATCCCGTGGCATGACTGATAGGAGTGTTAGACAGATGTCTAGCACGCATTCTTCACCGCATAGTAGGCAGCGTAGAACAGGTAAGATGCAATCTTGCCAGATTGGTCTGAATGACAGAAACCATGTGGTATTTAATTCTCGTAGACGAGGTAAACCCAGAATTTGGACTATGCGCTCACGACACTTCATCACCAGTAGAGTTGTCTCCATGGAGAACTGGGTGTCGCTGGTGATTTGGCTTGCCATATCGTAGCAGTAGGAGTAAAAATAGTATCCTGCAACGAGTCCCAAAAGTGCACGAACTTTGGAATGATTCCGAGGACTGCCTGAAAAGGTGCTAACAGTCCGGACAACACGGTCTTAAATACATGTACAATACTGCTTGTATCAGACATGTTTAAGATACGACTTTACATTTCTGAGAAATGTATAGGGCAGTTTGTATTCAAAAGGGCATGTATCTCGGCAGAAGTCCTTGCGACTTGTAGATCAAAGGTTTCTGTGGCCGAGGTCAGTGGCACAGTTTTTTGCAAAAGAATGGCTTTCATTCTGCTTAGAGTATCAATTTGTATAGAAGAGATGTTCAGTGATGGCCGTAGAGGCGACTCCATGGCTGTCTTGGTTTGTGGAAACAATACTTGCATACAGCAATTAACCCTGGATGACCCAGTTACTAGATATGGAATACCTGGCAACATGCCACAGCTGCTGTGATCATTCAACATGAGGTAACTTCCATTTGAAAGTTCTCCAAAAGTTGGATCAATCACTGCAGCTGGTGAACCTTGCAGGTGACAGGATAAGTAGTTAGAGGAACCATCGCAGGCCCCGTGTAAATTAATACCCTGGCAAAGTAGAGAACCGCTTAGTGCATATTCACAGTTTGAACCGCTAAGAAACACTTCATGCCCCCCACTCCAACATCTGTGTGTGTATGGTAAATCCCAGGATGTCTTGACGTATTCTTTACCCAACCTTTCATATTTGCCTGCTGGTATGTGTTTTAGGCAATACTGAAAATGGGAAATTGTAACAAGCAGGTTGATTGTTCCATGTATTATCCATTCAGTCGCTGGTTTTTCTGCCACTGTAAATGGTCATCTTTCCAGTTTTTCAATGCTCAGCACCATAAAGTCTGCTCCCCTTTGTGCCAGTTTCATCTGTTTATCAGTGTGATTGAATTCTGAAAACAGTGACATAGTATTGAATAAACGCCAAGGCACATAGCCTGAATGCACATTTTGGAGCGTCCTACCTAATAGCATGATAAAAAGTAGTTGAGACTGACCATGTTGCAACATGACCAAGTCTTGTTCCATGATGTCTATGGCAGAAGACACAATGCTGTCCAATGAATATATCCTGGACGACAGAATCGTTAACCCATTGTCAACTACAGAGAGAGATTTCTCTAAATTAATAAGATCAATTTCTCGGATTCGTTCTGCAGTCTCTGCTTGCATAATCTTCCATATTTCATTATATGCAGCATATATACCGACATATAGGAAATGTTTTTGATGCGGTTTCCTTGGTCCTAGCAAGAATTTCCTATGGTCTGTGCCATCTTTAAGTAAAGATATGTGTTGTTTTACATCCTGTAGTGTAGCTTTCTGTAGCCAATCAAGGCATAGCTTCCCTACACTGTATATTGTTATTACCCCAGGATGCTGTCTTTGAACATATCTTGGTTCTGGCCTATTGATTTTGAAACCTTGAGTTTGTTCAGGAATCGATCTTGACGGTTATTTGTGTCTAGGGGCCAGAGCAACTATTTGTTCCAATCTGGATCTGATCTGTTGTGATGCAAAATATTATGTACGTCGACCTCCCCTTGTAGAGTTATTACTTGCAGGTATTGGTTTTGGTTGCGTGTTCATGTCCTTGATCTTGGCTAACCCAAGGCAAGACGTTTGTTGGACAGTGTCATTCAAAAACATAATTTGCTCAGGTATGATACAGGCTCTAAAATAAAAGCTTCTACCCCCTGCACTTGCCAATCTTTTGTACCCCGAGACAGTTTTTATCTCAATGTTGTCTTTCCAAAAGTCGTTACCCTGTCTAGACAGTTGGGCATAAAAGTCTGCAGAATAAATCAGTTTTGTATTGGTTAACATACTTTTCATTCCTGTTCTGTTCACATTTCTAAAGTAAAATGTTTCTGCATTGGATACATTGAACCATGAAAAATATGGAAACTTATTCGCAAACGTTTTTGAGCCACCCTTTGGAGGTGCAGGAAAATGTTTCCATTGGTTATATATATATACATTTCTAGGTATTGCTGATATGTGCAAGAAATGATGACCCTAATGGTTATAACAATACATTTGTTCATTTGTTCATAGTCTGATGAATCCTCTAAATATTCATGATTTGTGAATACTGCAGACTTCTCTAGATCAGACATCGTATTATTAACAGTCTTGAAGTCCCAATCATCAGAAAAGGAACTAGAGGTAATAAAGTCACTTAAGGAAATCTTAAATAAGTGTGGAATCTTCAACAGCTCAGATGGGCAAAAAATGTAATTTCTGTTTTGTCACAAGCTATACCATCAGTTATAGGAACGGCTGTGATGTTTACTGCTGACAAGTCCCTTTGTTCACGATGGGATGATTTGTGTGGCTTGAGGACTAAGTTTACTTTCTTACTTGCTGTGTCCATTTTTACATATCTTCCATTTATCAGCATACCCAGAGTTATTACCAGAGCTAACCAAAGTAGAAGAAAAAATATTCCCAACACAACCCATAGTTCATTCCATGGTGAAACCAGATAAGATTTTTCCAGGTGATGAAAAAAGTCAGTTGCTTGTTCCTTGAAGTTGCTGGTGTCGTTTCAGGTTCGCTCGGATCCTCAGAAAACGTATCAAAGTTAATGAAATAGCCAGAGGCAGTTTTGTTAATGATTGGAATTGCATCCGGATTTGTTGAAATCACTGGAACCACTTGATCACTTGTTACTTCGTTGTAGACAGGTGCTTCAGGACAAACGGTTACTTGGGTCTCAAGAGGTACAAGTTCCATAGCTTTGTTGCATAGTCCTTCTTTTCTCACTGCAGATTCTTCAATGGTGATGAGTCTTTCAGTTTGAACCTCTTGGATTGTAGCTAGAGGAGTTCGTCTGCTACGTTGTCGGAGTCCACTTGGCCTACTGCTTAGTATCGGCCACATAGTGTAGTTTGATCAGGTCAATAGATACAAACCTGTTCTCCTTTTTTCCAGCAAGGGGCTGCAGTATCACTGTTCTTTTTCCGTGAAATGCTAGGACAGGTACTGGTTGTCTGTAAGAAGGCCCAAATTCCTTCTTATCCGCAATCTTTTCTCTGACTAGATCACCAAGCTTTAGGTTCCAGACAGGCCTTGCTGGGACAATTGTTTTTTTTCCCAGTGGTGGTTGGCTTCAGGAATACGTTGCTTTGTTTTGTTCTTAGTTCATTTAAGTCCTGTAAAACAGCCAAACGATCTTTGATATCAAATTTCTTAGTTTCCACCACTGATGTGTGACAATCAAGGTCCGAGACCAACATTCTTATCCCAAACATGACCTCATATGGAGTGATACCCCCTAGAGAACTTCTTGGCAAGTTGTTAGGACTACGTTGGACCCCTATTAGATGTTTGACCCACCCGTCTCCCGAACCTAATTCCCTAGCTGTTATAGACTGCTTTATGTCCCGGTTTTTTCTTTCTACAACCAAATTTCCCTAAGAATGGAATGGAGAAGAGTACCGCAATGCAACGCCCAAACTGGCTATGGCCTCTTTGTAAGCTTGAGAGCTAATCGCAGCACCCTGGTCAGAATGTAGCGTTGCCGATAAAGAATCGCAAATCTTTTATAACAGTTTGAGTGTGAGGTGAGCGCTGAGGCCACATCCAAAGGAACCTTGAACACGAATCCACTGTGACCATAATCAGACCCCCCAGGATATAGCGGCATAAAAGTGCAAATTTAGCGGCACAAAAATGTAAATTTAGCGGCACAAAAATGTAAATTTACCGGCATTATAGCGGCACTTAATTTTACTCATAATCATTCTGTTTCAGCCCTAAATCAATGGAACCTGTTGCACCCCTGCCGGGGTACCACTTTCACCGCTCCCTGGTTGCAGTCGCACAGACCCCCCATCGCTCCCTGGGTGCAGAGGTACAGCCTCCTCTTGTGTTGCGTGCACTGACTCTCTTTAGGTAGTGCTGACAGGACAGACATCTCGCAATAATCATCCTTCAGAACCAGGTTCCCCAGTTCCAAATTCAGTAGCTCTGACCATGGTGTCACATCCTCTCCCCCACTAAACACCATACCGCCCACTGAGAGAAACTCGCCCTGCCTCAACTATAACTCAATTGTGCCCGCTATAAACACCTGGATGCGGCTCAATTTAAATTGCGCACTAGACAAGAGCAATATGCTGCCTACAAAAAAAGTAACATCATCCTGGAAAAAGCAAATACTCATAGGGAATACAAAATTCAGTAAAGCATGTGAAATGTAAGCAGGAAAAAAATGGTTACTTTAACACTTTTACACTCACTATTCAGAAATCAGTGAGTGCTTTTGCCTGACAAGTTAAGGACATGACTACAGGGCACGGAATGGACCCATTTCAGTGTCCATTGCCTATATCCTTACAGAATGTAAGTAGTATAGTAAAAAGACCCATTCTCTGAACACCGAGACGCAGTACACATTTTGTTTTCCAATCCATGTGTTGCAGTGCCTCCAGCACGTGTGCACTAGTTCCCCGCCCGGAGGAAAACAACGCTTTTCAAAGAAAGACAAGTAAACAAAAGTAGAGCTTCACTGGCAAACTATGTAGAGTGGCGCAAATGTGTTTGGGTATGAATAAAATCAATCTGCCCACTTTGCTATCACTCGGTTTGGCTTTATTTAGTTATTTTCATGTTTTGAACCTTTTATTCCCACAGCTACGCTTTGGAACATTGCTTTCATTGGGCCGGTACTGTCCAGTACAAAGTACCCAGCACTTATTTAGAGAGAGAGAGAGAGTGCCGGCACTTCTCAGAAACAAGCAGGTACTTTGTTACAGAGTGCCTGCACTTCTATTAATCCATTTCAAGCACTGTTTTGGAATTGTAAAATATCACAAAAATACATCAATTACAATGTTTTTCTTTTTTGGATCCATTTCACAAGGAAACAATCACTGAACGAAGCAAAGAGAGGGGGAGAACCGTTTCTGAAATAAGGGTTTTAAGTCAGAGAGAATGTGCTAGACAAAGCGAAGGAAAAAAAGGGAGGAAGAAAGAAAGGGGGGAGGGCAGTTGAAGCGGCAGAGCAGACACACACAGTGTATTGTGTGTGCAAGAAAGGAAAACACAGTCCTTTTCCTTATCTGCGCGCCCCTCCCGTCCCGGGGCTGGAATCCTAATTGTTTACATTATTTCCAGTCGAGCCTGCTGCTGTAGAGAAGAGAAGTGATACTTTGCTTTTCTCGCTCCTCTTTCATAACTATGGTAAATAATCGAGGAAGCAAATACGGCTGTAAAGCGCCGTTTCACGGGATGACGTATGGGCGCACAGCCAATAAAATGGCTTCATTTTTTCATGCCTACCGGGAGAGTGTTTTTTCACGGGCAGTTTGGTAAATATCGCGCCCGTCATGCTTGCCAGCTGATTTAGCGATTTTTTCGTGCATCGCGAAATCGCGAAATGCTGGAGGGTCTGCATAATATATTTATAGTTACCATCCTTTTGTAAGGGACTGCAGAGGTCTAGGTAAACGCAAGCTTATGGTTTATCCGAAATTAACAGGGGCGTCTGCGCAGGACGTTTCACAGTTGAGACTTTCATCTTCTGGCATATTTCACAATCCAAAACATAGTTTCAGGTTTGTTTCCTAATGCTTGGCCACCAGTACCTCTGTTTTAATAATGATACTGTGGGGGAAACAACTGCATGAGCAGAGCCGAGCCCTTCATGTGCTGCTAGGATTAGTCCTAGTCTATGTTCCATGTTTAAAATTACCCTATCGCCCACTCCAGGGATTCGAGCAAACGGAACATTGTTTGTATCAGTTATATATGAGTATTTGAGTGGAAACCCTTTAGGTAACGCTGCACCGCTGCCTTTGCTTGGAGCATTGACAGCCAGCATTATTTCACTGTCTATTTTAGTTTTTGAATGAGTGATTGCAGCTACGGAAGCCAATTGCACAGCCCCCTTCGCGGCTTCAACAGCCAATGAATTCCCTTCAACGTGAACGCCCTCACGTTGATGAATCAGCGTGTGTATCATGTGAATGTTTTGTAGTCCGTTTTGCAACTGAACTACTTGTTCCCAAAGTGGTTTATGCTTGATTGGGCCACCTTATGCATCTTTGAAACCATTTTGAAGCCAATTCTGTAAATATTCATTATAAGATTGTACACAGTACAACGAATCGCACACTATGAGTGTGGGGAATTCGCGATCCGTACTTTCAAGTGCCATTATGAATGCCTGTAGTTCAGCTCGCTGAGCTGTACAATCTCCTAGAGATTGCGTTTTTGTGACCATAGGTCTGAATTTGCCATCGCGCATACGACCTTTAACGATCGGGCATGTAGCACTATAATCCTGTTTACCCCAGGTAGCTGGTTGTGCCTATACGTCAGTATAAATTATACATTCATACTCTTCCAGAGGCAGAATTTCAGTAGGCAGAGGACATTCTTGTTCGTATTGCAGGATTGCTCGTGTTTTTAAATAAGGATCAAAAACGTATTCAACATCAGTTGCAGTAAGAGAATTAACCCATTGTATCCATTTCGGATGTAAAGCTTTAGTATTTGGAATGCTCGCTTTTGTCACTGCTTCTAAGGCAGGTACAGGAGTTACGATCATAATGCGTTTCCCCTGTGCTAGGGCTCTTTCTTTTGCTACAGCGGTTTGAAATGCTGTCAGAAGTTTTTCGGTAGAAGTGAATTTCATTTCTGCTTGTGTGTACAAATGTGATTTGTATGCAATTGGTACCTTTTCACCTTCATTACAAGTTAAGTAGGTGAATGTGCATTGACCCGGAATGATTCGGATAACTAAGTTGCGTACGTTTAAGCGTGTTTGTAAATGTTTAGTTTCTAACTTGTCTGTTTGGAGTGAACACAAAATTTCTGTGTGTTTTTGTGTCCTATTTATTGTTTTATAATCAGGCTTGATTAAGTCGTAGAGAGGTTTAACCCTTTCTGTGTAGTTTAGAATGTAAGTTTTTCCAAAATTCAGGAAACCCTGAATCAACTGTAAATTTTTCAGCGTTTTTGGAGGTTGGAGCAGTGCACATTTTTCTAAAAAGTTGACTGCCAGACTTTTGCCTTCACTTAATAATTCATATCAAAGACAAAGGACGTTGAGATGGGCAATTCTAGATTCTTTAAAGTTGAATTTGTACCCTTCAGAGGCAAAGCCCAGTATAATGGTGTTCACCCTGTTCAAGTGCCTATCCAAGTCATGGTCTGTCAGATAGACATCGTCGACGTATAACAATGCCTCGTCATCAAAGATTTGTAGTAACTCTGTTACCCTTGCTGAGAATAACCCAGGACTATTCTTGAATCCTTTCGGGAGACCACAGAAGTGACGCTGTGTCTCCATAATTGAGAAAGCAGTCAAATACCTACTTTCAGGTGCAGTTTTTTGACAAAAGAAACCATTTGATATGTCTAATGTGGTTTTCTATTTTTTACACACAATGTTATTCATTAATGCTGTACTGTGTGCATTTTGCACTGCGAATGTTTTGCAACAAGAGTTTAGGTGTCTGTTGTCCAAAATAAGACGATATGTATTGTCTGGTTTGGAGACAGGAAACAACTCACTGAAAGAGCTCTTTGAAGCAAATACCATATTTATCTGAATTCTGATAGGTTCACGCAGAAACGTCAGTGTGGAACATTGAAATATCGCCTAGAATGAATGCTGCACGTCCTATAAAGCTATTCTTCCCAGTTTTGCTGAAGATCCTCGTGCATTGTTGTGCACAGCTGTCTTATGTGAGAACTAAGATTTTCCTTCATCTCCAGTCTAAGTGGCAGAAGAGTGAGTGCCAGGAAGCCCTTTCCTGTGTGTTTTTTGTATACATTATTGTTAACATTCAGCTGTACCAAATAAGCACACGGAATTCAGTCCTATCGAAAGACAGGAGAAAGAGCAAAAACGAATGCATGCAAAGCCATTCTCCTTTCAAAATGGATGGCTATTCTAGCTTCCTGCAGCTAATCATAACATCTTTTATTTTGTTTCAGTAACGTTGCTTCTAGGTAGGTTTATTACTTCAGAAGCCCTGTTCCGAACCCTGGGCTGATATTCTGAACAGTTTGGACAGCAAAGTGCATTTCCAATAAGTTTAAAATGGAAGGGATTTTGAGGCGGATGCTTTTTTGGGCTTTATTCACATTGAGTAGCTGAATCTGGCCTAGTGACAGTTCTGACACTTCTGCATGTTGTGTTACAAAAAGAGAGTCAGGGAGAGTATAGAGACACTCTTGTTCCCCGGTCAGTATTTTATCAACAAAAGAAGAGTGTCCATGTAGAAAGGACTGAGCCAATCACGGGAGCATCAGAACAACCTCACTGGGATGTTAAGGAAGGCCCTCACTCACCACCTAGTGATGACATGCTTCATCATCTTCTTTTGTTGATAAAAAACTTCTGCATGTTGCCCATGTCCGCTTTAGTTCTTTCTGGTCCATCTGCCCCATTTAAGACTGCCCATTCCTTACTCCTGCGCTGCCTACACTTTCAATCGCACATTACAGGAAAGGTCTCTCCTGTCCTGTTACACAATTTCTACATGTGTGGTGGCTACCAATATGTTTTCTTCTGGTTAAATTGAGAAATAGTTCTTGTCTATAAATTTCGTCGCCATGCATGCTGCCCATTCCTGATTGAATGAACTGCAGTTGTCTAAAGTTGAATCTAGCAAGACAAAGCAAATGGCTACAGGTGTATTGGAGGACCATAGCTCTTTTGTATACTGGCCACTAGAGTTAAGGCTTGCCCAAACCTTTAATGCTTATATGCGGCTTAGGATTCCATTTGACTGCACTCTTCCTGGCACCCCAGCAAAGAGTGTTGATATACGTACCTTTTCGAGATAAGACCTCCGGAGTAGCTTCTCGCCAAAAAAAAACACTTTAACACCCCATCAGGGGTAACCAGCATTTTATAAATGCAAACCTTTCCCTATTCTATCCCTCCGCTATCCTTCTCAATCCAAATCACTGATTAATATCCACCACTCAAACTACTTTCATATTTCACTATGCTAATTCATCACTGATCCTTATGGGTTCCGGAGTAGTGTGCTACTCGCCGAAAAAGGTGCTTTAACACCCCATCAGTGGTAAGAAGCGCTATGTAAATGCTAACCTGTTTCCCTCTTCTATCCCTCAGCTATCCTTCTGAATCCAAATAACTGACTAACCTAGCCACCAGTCAAATTACTTTCATATTTTACTATACTAACTCAACACTAATCCTTTATGGGTTCCAGAGTAGCGTGCTACTCACGGAAAAAGCGATTTGACGCCTCGTCAGGGGTAGTAAGCGCTATATAAATGCAATTCTCTGTAGATTTATTTTGCTGCCCAGCCTTTCTGAAATTAAAAAATAGTGCATACTCTTAGCATGCATTGCACTGACCTGGATAGCTGTCTGGAATTCTGCTTTTGAACTTAGTACTCATGACCCAAAACTAACTACAGTGTGCATGTGCTGCTCTGCACTTAGTAACTGCCAGCACTTTAATTGCGTGGCACAGGACCTGGCAGCATTACGAGAAGCAGCCGGGCGGCAGGCATAACAGGACATTCTAAACCCAGTCAGCAGAAGTTACCGCAACACAATGTGACTGGCCCATCATCCCTCAAAAAATCAGGTAACTTGAGCAAATCATTTTCGGCACTGGGACGGCGATTGCTGATTTTGTAATTTAATAATAATAATAAATTCTTTATTCGGTTAATCACAAAGATAACCATAAAAGACAACAATTTCAGCAATTTATAAAATACAGTTAGTACAATATACGTATATTAAAAAGTCATTGTTTTTACTTGTACATAAAGCTACAGGTTTTTCCTGTGGTTCACGATGGACTTTAAAAAGTTTGTGACTAAATAGCAAAGTTCTTCGGACTCTAGTGATTGCAGGCGATAGAAGGCCGGTCGACACTGTCTCAGACCCCACCTCTTGCATATCGGGAAGATCCAGCTTTTTCTGTGAGGATGGTAAAATTTACAGAACATAATTACATGGATGTTCGATTGAGTAGATATCCCGTCGCAGGGACATGGGGGCAGACTATGTTCCCAGGCCTTATTTGTAGGAAACACGACCAATCTGAAAAAAAGATTCAGTCTGAACCTAGTCAACAACATCCTCTCGTATAGCTTTGTCTGTAGAGTAAGATATTGTTGGATACCGAGAGAATGTTGGACTATGTTCGCTTGGATGACTGATGGTTTTGCAGCTTCACTGGACAGTCTTAGTGTTTCCAGATGTCGTAGAGCTAGTTCTTTGAGCTCTTTTTTGGGAAGGGATGCAATCGCCTCTGGTTGAAGGTAATATTTCTCGAGCCCAAGGTCAGTGAAGAAAGATCTAACATAGCGTAGCCATTTCAGTCTAGGAGAGTGATCAAGTGAGATTATGTCGGTCACGATCAGTTTAGTTAATATGTTTGTGTCCGATACCCAGATGCGTCTCCAGAGCAACAAAGGTTGGATTTTAATAAGATCCTGGAGGTAAGGAATGCCGAGTTCCAAGTGCATGGCGTTTTTGTAATTTGTGTGTTTGCCTTGAAAATGAGAGCTCGGTATATTTTTTTAGTGTTCTCATTGCGACAGATATAAGCAGTCCACAATTGTTAGAAGAAATAGCTAAAAGAAATAGCAGATATTTGAAAAGAACGCCGTTTCTAATATACAAGTTGCTTTTTTGACTTTACCAAATTAAAAAGACTGGCTAACAAGAACCCTAAGAAAGAACGCTTTTAAAAAGGATACTCTTATCCAGAATCACAAGTGTATGCACTTTGTGATTTAAAATGTGGTTGGCAGTGGGCTGGAGCAGGTTAGTTAATAGCAGGGAAGTATTTGTGTGTTTGAAATTCACATACTTGCTGCATTGCCTCTGCAAGTGTGTCCTTTCATTTCATGTCCACTCAATTCAATTACTAGATGAATGAACACAGCAGCTGAAACTGATTGATCCAAACATACATGCCGGTTGATTAAAGAGTCCAAAAGCAAAATGAGCAATAGTATGCTGCAGAAACGATTATCCGGACACCATTGTCAGTCTTCTTCATTAAATCCACATATGGTAAAATGCCACCCTTGACCCACTACACTGTATGTGATTGGCTTATTATGAGATGGAAAGGGTTAACTGTTTAGAAAAAAAGATTTATCATTTAGGAGCTACATTGAAAGAGTCATATATGACTTTTTCATTCTTCCACCACTATTGCCTCTTGAGAACTAAAGAGTCTTTTCCTTCAGACCTCTCCTCCTTCCTCACTCCCCCTTTTATGTTTTTCATTCTTGCAAATTTTTTTATATCCACTACAGGAATCAGTGTTTGTTCTCATGGTCATAAATTTAAATCTTGGAGTGGCAACTCAGGCTTTCATCATCCTGAGGTCGATTAAATGTGTGCCGTTGAGCTGGATCACAACATTTTAAATTCATTGTCAAGGCTTCCTTTGGTGAATATGTGCTTTACAAACATACGTGGTATGTTAAGGACACAAATGTATTTCAATCTTTTTTTTCTATTTTACACTGTCATTATTCTCTCTGTACCTCCTGGACCCAGTACTTTCATACTCGTATCGGTTCCCCTGACCTCCTTTCTTTCCTTCATCCAATCTTTATTCTTTTCGTTTTTTCTCTCCTTCAGCACCTCCAACCATGCCTTCTTTCCCATCTAATTTCTTGCTTCTTTACACCCTCATTCCATTCTTCCTTCCTTACACCCTCATTCATTCCCCATCCTTCCTCCCTTGGTGCATTTAATCCTTCTTCCTCCATTTATTTCGTACTTTTTTTTTCCTGCTCCTTCCTGCATCCTTTCTTTAATTTCTTCCTTTCTTATTCACAACCCTTCCTTCTGCCTTTCTTCCTCATTTCCTTTCTTTTTTCCATTCATCTATCACACATCATTGATTTCCTTTCTCCTTCTATCCATTAATTTCTTCTTTTCACATTATTTTCTTATTTCTTCCTTCTTTCATCCATTACTTATTTCCTCACTCCAGTAACCCCTTCTACCCTGCATTTGATGTTGCCTTCTTTAATGTATTCCTTCTTTCATCCCTACCTTTCTTTTAAATAGCACAGTACAAGCACATTCTCTTTAGCTTGCACAACTGCCTCAAGTCCTCTATTGTCCTTTCCTAAAGCTGCATTTTCAGATTTGCACACATTCTCTTATTTGAGATAACTTTTAAGTTGTTATCATAGGTGTGAGGTCCTCGAAGTGCTTATGTGAAGAGCCAGGTCTTCAGCTTCTTGCGGAGCTCAAGATGTGAGGCAGTGGCTATTATGTTTTGAGGCTTGATGATGTAGGTGGAACCAATAAAGGAAGTGGGTGAAGCCTCTGGTGGAAGTGGGCGGAGATGGAAAAGTAGGTGTGACCTCCTTAAAACATTTGAGGACCTACACTTAATATTTTAAAAATTAAGCACTGGCTAGAAGTATATCATAACATTTAGATAGTTGCTCCCAAAAGAGTGCTTTCACTTTTCTTGGTATGTCTCCCTCCATCCGGAGTTTTATTTCATATAACCTATGTGGAGAGCTAGCCTTGGTGTCCGCAGTTTCAACTTCAATGTCTTCATTCAAGTCCACTGTCTCCAGAAGTCCCATCAGGTTCTGGCGAGCTATTGTTACTTCTGCTGCGCTGTCCAACATTGTCTGAGCCCATTCTCCGTTCTTGAGTTGTGTCCTCAAGATCCTTGGCATGTCTAATTGTTAGACCTGCTACCTTCTTTTTGGTGAATTGAGGTTTTGGTTTTCTTCTTTGTTGTCTGACCGTCGTCTTCTTCCTGATGTCTGTGACGATATCTGAAAGGTACGAGAGGAACGTGTATCAGTATCTTCATACCTGTCAGGTTTTCTCAAATTATCCCTATTCCTGAGGCTATACCTCCTTTCAGAGGACTCCTATTGAGGAGTTAGTCAAAGGGAAATCCCTGGGTGTGCACTATAGCAACTGCGTGTTGTATTGCTATATGGGTTCTAACTGCTCATCCAACCATTCATTCCAGCTATATCAAGGGCAAAATTCTTAGGGAAGGGAGCATTACATGAAGAGTTCCACACTAAAAAGTGAACGTTCACAATCTCTTAATTTTATTATAAAATTAAAAGCTCCAAAGACCAGTTAAAAATCCAAAGAAAATTCTTTGAAAAAGAACAATAAAATTTGAACAAATAATTAATAACAGTTCATTACACACAAACACAGTATCACAATCAATAAAATTATGCAACACAGAAGAAAAATAATCATCACTAGTACAGTACATAAGCAAATAAATCCTTTTCACAAACCCCCGAACACTGTGGCCTTCAAATTCTCCTGCCACTACTCATATAGATCCACTGGCCCTTGCTTTGATAGTGGTGGTATAGTAGACAGTATCAAAAATACATGAGTATCTGCTACTCCCTTGGCCTTGTTTGGATTTTGGTAACAATTGCGTCGACGCGTTTCGGTGTTCTATTACTTGATGTCGTAACACCTTCATCAGAACAATGCCGTCTCTTTGGGGTCACCGGCTTCTAGATATATATTTAAAAATCTCTGTGGGGATATATAGAGAAAGAAACAATATCACTCCTCTGGGGACATATTATAACATACCTAATATCCAGCATCTTGTTTATTGTCCCCAGATCAATCAATCACAACTTGGCCACACTCTCGTGTTATTTGGGATTTTATGCGGGCTATCCCTCCCGTTTAGTCTAATCACAGTTTCAATAAAATATTTTTCATCAGGTACCTTGGTAGTCAGATAGATACATTCTCATTCTATTTGGGCACATATTATTTCAGACAGGGTTCATATTCCCACTCTCCTATTTACCCTGTGAGGTATCCCTCCTGTTTGGTCTAATCACAGTTTCAATCAAGTATTTTTCATCAGGTACATTGGTAGTCGGATAGATACATTTTCATGCTATTTGAGCCCATATTATTTCGGACAGGGTTTATATTCCCACTCTCCTATTTACCCTGTAAGATATGGGTAGCGCTTACTATATGCGACTTTGCCCTCCGTTTCTTTTTAGTGTGGAAGCAGAAGGGGGCATATACTCACTCTCGTATTTATTGTGCCACTCATCCATCTGTCATCCTTAGCTACCACCTCTCATGAAATCACTCTTACCCCATTGGTCTTGTAGCCTTCCCCCGGGAAAAAGCATCCGTCCGGGAACCTTCTCCTGACGAAACCTGTAGGTATTTTGATGTACCTATGGGGTGACAATTTAATTTTATTGGTTTCTCATGACTACTATGTTTAAGACCATGGGGTCATTGATCCGTTCCTATATTTACCTAGGGGGTGATGCCACTTATCCGGGTAAACAAGTCCTTTTCCTGTGCAATGATCAGGTGGGTTTGGATCCCTTCTTTATATCGGATTCCTTTAAAAATTTGGCGGATATCTGTGCAGGCAAATATGTCATAGTTAGCCGTTATCGCTCTATAGCTAACCGCCTATTTTGTATAGTCGAATCCCCTTGCTCCTTACCTTTGTGTCAATTAAAACGTTCTCATGAACGGGCATATATGGATTTTTATCTCTCGCTTGGGAACTGGATATGTCCTGTAAGCAAGGAAGGATTATATAAATTTGTGGTCTTTCAGAGTTTTCAGTTGGGTTCATTTCTGTCTAGTTTTATTTATGGGTTCTAATGAGAGTAGCTCTTTTTCAGGTATGGACTTTTGATCTTCTTTCCACGATAAATGTCCCTCTTTAAAGGAGTAACCCTTCTAACTAGGCTCGCCCGCACTGTATTTTCCCATCTCCCTCCGTTTGATTTGAGCAGGATGACTGACTGTCTGTTTTGCCACACTTCTTGTTGCTCGAGCTGTCTTAGTGGATAGTGTTTCTCTAAAGGGCAATGGGATCGTGTCCTGGACACCGTTTATTTCCCGTAGTTATTCTCCTATTACGTTTGTGGAGACTAAGGTCTCCAGGGTATTTCCCGATTTTATCATAATTATTTAAAGGCCTCCCCTGCCCCTTCGGTCGACCTGCGAGGACCCTAATTCAAAGCCTCCCGCTTCTGCTCACCTGCTTAAGAGTCTGTCAGCGCCTCTGCCGCGTTCTTCTCCCTCTGTACCCATACGCTGTGGGCGTGATGTTTATATAATGCGGTCATCTTCGCGATTGCGCTCAGCTGTGACTCGCGCATGCCTAGTTCCGTTTGTTATTGGCCTCTATTCTCGGCGCCATCTTAGCGTGGTGTTTGATTCTATTGGCATTAATGGAGTCCGATATAGTGTACCCCCCTCAGACTTCCAGTACTCGCCCATTTTAACATTATTTTATGTTTTTGTAGACGTTTGATACTACTGTATGGTCCTCGTTTCTTCAGGAGAATTTTTATGTTCCTTTTAAAGGATTATAGAAAATGGGCTTATTTAGCCTCTAGGATTCCATTAAAGTCTAAGTTAACTAATGCAGGTCATAGTCGGCCTTTCATTTTGTAATATTTATTATATGCTCTAGTATAAGTTTGTTTATCGTTGCTCCATTATTCAGTGATCTTTAGTGTTGAAGCATAGAATCGACTCGGACTATTCCTCACCGTGTAGGCAGAGGACGCCCAATACGGCAGAACCCCTTATGTTGTTTTTGGGTCTTTCCCTTCCTTCCGTGTCCCTGCAATAAGAATCTTGTGTTATATCTCATATTTGTCCTTATTATATTTGGTAAATTCTACAGTTCCTTCATATATAGCTTTAACTCTTATCTCTTATCTATTTACTCTTGTCGTGCTGTTTAAGAATTTTTTGGGACTCATTTGTCAATCATGCCCTGTATAATCCTTTATCTGTATCTATCCCTGATTATTCTATATAGGACTGTACCTTAAATTAAGGTTTCCCACTCCTCCCTTGAATTAAGGCCATGTTTGATAGTATCAAACTTGATCATAAACCACTGCTCCTGCTGTTTTCTTCTTTTTGAGCTATCTCCTAGTCTAGTTTGTTCCTTGATTCTTTCCAGGATTACCCATCTGATATCTTTTATATTGTGATCTAATTCCTTCCAGTGGGCAACCAGAGGTGCATTTTCCTTGCTGTTCTTAATTGCCGATTTGTGTTCTCCAATTCTTAACCTGAGTTCCCTACCTGTTTCTCCTATATATCCCTGATTGCACGGGCATAAAATTAGATATATCACATTCTTTGTTCTGCAATTATTGAGTGTGGTAATTTTATGTGTGGCTCCATTTAATTCTACTTCTTTGGTCACTAGACATAGTTCACATATGCAACAATTGCCGCATTTGTGATTCCCTGTCGCCTTTGTTCCTGTCATAGTGGTCTGTCGTTCTATTATATCCTCTCTGTACGTGTGTACCAGACTACTCCTAAGATTCTTGTTTTTTCTGTAGGCATACAGGGGACGTTCTAAAATAGTCTCTGCCCCCTCATTTAGGATTTTCCAATTGCGGTTTATTATATTCTTCACCTGGTTTGCCACTACTGAATATTGACTTACCATGACTATTTTTTTATTGGTTGACTTCTTGTCTTTTTTGGTCAAAAGACCATCCCTGTCGTAAAATCTCGCTCTCTTTAGAGAGTGTTCTACGAGTTTTTTTGGATAGCCCCTATCCTTGAATTTAGACTTCATCTCTCCTGCATGGCGGTAGAAGTCCTCAATGTTTGTACAATTTCTCCATAATCTGAGAAACTCCCCGAAGGGTATTGAATCTTTTTGACTCCTAGGGCGGTAGCTGTTATAGTGCAATATAGTATTGCGATCTGATTCTTTCTTATATAGCTCTACTTTCAAGTGTTTGTCTTCCCTCTCTATGCTTATGTCCAGAAAGTTTACTTTGGTTCTGTTGTATTCAGCTGTAAATCTGAGATTTGGATCTCCTAGATTCAGCCAAGTTAGAAAATCCTCCAGGAGGTCTACTGTTCCTGACCATATAAAGAAGATATCGTCTATAAAACGCGTCCAGTTCCGAATATTTTCGTAAAATGGACTGACCTCATTGTAGATGTGTTTGTTTTCGAACATGCTAACATAGATGCAGGCCAGACTCGGCGCACAGGTCGCGCCTATGCTCGTCCCCTTACACTGGAGATAAAGGTCTTTTTTAAAAAGGAAGATATTATTTAGAAGAACCATAGAGACGCATTGCACAATGAATTCCTTGCTGCCTCCTACAATCTCTGTTTCTTCTAGAAGGGTCTTGACTACTTCTATGGTGTCCTGTTGCGGAATATTGGTGTAGAGTGACTCTACATCGAGAGTCACCAGGATTTCATTTACACCGTCAAACTCTAAACCTTCTGTTTTGGCAATCATATCCGAAGTATCGCGGATATATGATTTCTGTTTCTCCACCGACGGTTTTAAAAACCTATCGGCGTATTGGCTTAGTGGTTCTAGCAGAGAGTCAATGGAGGCCACTATGGGTCTGAGTGGCGGGTTGTCTAAACTTTTATGGACTTTAGGTAGTCCATAAAAGGCTGGAGTTTTTGGGTTTGTGTTATTTAAAAACTTCCATTCTTCTTCTGTGATGTCACCTTTAGTCTTGGCTTCTAACAGTAGTATCTCTACGTTTTTTTTAAGATTGGTGAGTCTAGTTTGTGGAACTCTCTTGTAGTGCAGTTCATTGGACAGTAGGTTCAATGCTCTACGGTTGTAGTCTTCAGTATTGAAGACTACGACCCCTCCGCCTTTATCCGCGGGTTTGATTGTTATTTGGGTATCATTTGATAAAGAGTCAATCGCATCCCTCTGTGTTTTACTAATGTTGTTTTCCTGAAAGTGTTTTTTACTAAGTAGATTTCCTATCTCTAGTTTCACCATTGCCTCGAATGGCTCTAGGTTTTTATCTACCATCCCTAAACTAGGGGTGAAGGTGGATTTTACTCTCAATCCTGAGTCCTTGGGCTCTTCTCTATCTGGTCTATTTTCGAAGAAACGGCGTTGCCGTACTTTCTGAAAAAAAGCCCTTAAATCTTTTTCTAGCTGGAATTTGTTGATCCCTGTTGTTGGTACAAAGTTAAAGCCCATCCCTAGTACTTGTTTTTCTACAGGGGTTAATGTTCTACTTGATAGATTTATAATAGGTGTTAGCTCTATCGCCAGTATACCTTGTTTCTGGTACGTTTGTACTCCTGAGGAGCCTGGTTCTGCTGGTATTCCTGTTCCTGTTCTCTCTGTACTGGCCTCCTTGTATATGTTCGTCTTGCTCTGTTGTGGTACCCTCTCTGTGCCCGCTGTGGGCGCTGTTCTAAAAAAGGCTTTTCATAATCTCTATTGGGTCCTGCATACTCCTCCTCTTCTCTAGTGGGCACTTCCTCCTCCCCACTGCTTTCTGAGGTGCCTGAGAAGTTCAGATGTCTCGGTCTCCTATTTTGGAATCTCACTTTTGGGCCTCCATTTCTATTTTGTTCCTCCTTCTCAGTATAATAGTCTTTCCTCAAGAAGGGATATACTGCTTCCTGGGTAAATTTATTAAGATCTTTCCTCAGTTTCTGGGTTTTGCGGTTTGTTAAGTACTCGCAGTACCCGTTCATGTCCTGATTTATTTCCTCTATTTTCTTTTTGGCTTCTTCAACGGCATTACAATCTAGGAGAACTTTTTCTAATTCCTCAATCTCCCGCATTTCTATTAGAATAGTGGTCTGTGCTGTCTCAATTATCAGTAACATGAGGTCTCTACTACATCTATTACATATAAACGTCCAGGTTTCTAATTTTTTTTGATTATCTATAAATAACCCTGCTTCGTTCCGAATCTGGAGTCCTATCGGTATGGAACCCCCCCTCACATATTGTGTCAAGAACTCTGCGTGAAGTTCAGTTCTGATAATTTTCTTTTTGAGGTTGACTAGTTGGTTCAATTTTTCACCTCCCGTTGGGACCACAGTTATGTTGTCTACACAAAACCTATCTCTCCAGCCCAAGGCCGTTCTTTCAGGTAAATACAAGAGAGAGTACCCCACTGTCACCAGGGAACAGGGTACAATGACAACTTAGTCAAAGGGAAATCCCTGGGTGTGCACTATAGCAACTGCGTCTTGTATTGCTATATGGGTTCTAACTGCTCATCCAACCATTCATTCCAGCTTCCAAAGAGAAGCGTTCTCATTCTCAAGGTAGGTCTCCTTCTTGTAATATATTTATGTCGTGAAAAATGTATTGCATGTAATATGAATACCTTTGGGTTTGTTTCAGCCCTGACGAAGTTCCGCCCAGGAACGAAACGCGTTGGCTGTGCAACTTGTTTGGCGTAATTGCAATAATAAAGAATTTGATATTTGGACTACAGAAGACTTCTTGTTTATATTTAAATGGGTGTGCCTTCCACCTTCTGAAAAACGTGTTGACCTCTTTTGTGCCTTGTGGCGACAGGCACGGGAAGTGTGCTGCACCGGACTTATACTCATTAAGCTTATGTTATGGTTGTGCTGAACCTTGGTCAGGTCGTCTGTTTTGTTATTTTTATAATTATCCCTTACCCACTCAAGACGTCTATTGCAGTATTATGAGTAAAGGGGTCTCTGAGAAAAGCACGACTGAGTTATTTCAGTATCTAGCGTTAAATTAGTGCCTTACCAAACCGTTGGGTGCCATGTAGTATAGTTCCTATATCCCTTATAGGCTCTGTGCATTGGAATAAAGTACACTATAGTTTTGACATAAGACTGAGGTCAGTATGTTTCTATCGAGTACATTAAACTTAATTACTTGTGTGTGCCAGCTAACTCAGAGGTCACTAGAAACTTTCTCGAATGAACAAGAAAGAATTAGCATCTGACAACCGCATAAACATGACAACTTTGTTTCCCTTAGAGTCAGAACAATATCTTCAGAGTCGTGGAAAAAATAGATCTTCGTTTCACTCAGTCATTCGTGCATGCTTCATTTCTACAGAGTTGCACAGAAATAGAGAGACAGGATTTTTTTAAAAAAAGGGTTTATTGAACAGTCTTCTTTCTCATGCAAGAGATATGAACTGCTACAATCGTAAGTCAGAATGCGAAGTATAATGCGTACAGCGTAAACAGTAACATAAAATAATACTGTCATACCATGGTCTGTTGCTTTGACATATATAAAAATACATACATAAATTACATAGGCTAAAATACTCAACTGTTGCTTCTAAAATAATCCTACCCCAGTGTACCTAACCTAAGTCTAGTACGAGGGAAGAAGTAGATGCTCTTTTAGCTATAGTTTTGTTTAGTTTAGTTTTGCCAAGAATTGCCAAAGGTTTCTCTAGGTTCTAACCAGCTCCATACCTTAGAATGAGAGAGGTTGGTATCTCTTTCCCAGGACTTGATTCTCTAACACCCCGCAAGGGGAGTCAGAAACACTGGAGCTGTATTCTCGGCAGCATCTGTTCTGTGCATCAGTTGGGGAGATGAGTTCCTTCGGGACTTGCTGTGGTGAGCCGGGTCATGCAAGTAGGTAGCCGAACCGCACCGTGCCTTGCCATAGCAAGTGAAGGTATAGGTACACCTTGAACGTGTTTAGGAATGCCAGTATTGACGTAAAAGTTGGGCATATGAACGTCATGATTGAACCCCTAAGGAATAGACATTCATGCATAATAAATGAGTTCTTGGAGAAATCAATATCCAAGCAAGGGGAAGTCCTAAAGGCTTAAGAGTCTGGTTTTCCAGGAACTCGTTGTGACGTAGATGAACGGATGTAAGTAGCCATGCCTGTATTTGGGTAGCATGGACTATGCCTAAATGAGGACAGGATTTCTATGACTATATAAAGGCAATGTGAAATATACCTATATAAGGGCATGAATCTGGAAATTCATACGGAATCTAAATCCATAAACAACAACAGGTGGGCTGACTCTCCAGCCTTCCATTTTTCACGGGTTTTCCACTGGGAAGGGTATTTGTTCTTCAAATTTGCAGCCGTAACTTACCTATTCACTTACATTGAGTATGCAGTTGTGCTCCCACTCTGCACACGACCTCAGTGGGGTTCCTAGTTACTCACCTTGGTGGTTCCCTAAGTCCCTGGCTCATCTACATCTCTTGGGTCCACTCTTGGCTTGAGTTGTGGTTTGCATTGCACTGTTTTAGTATATGGTTTACCTTTTCCTGGAGTCCACTGTGCATTTCTGCTACGTACGTGCTCTATTTCTTGAATATTGTGTGTTATGTATTGGTATCCCCAGCTAGGAGATAATACATTGTGTTAGTGAGTGTTTGTAATAAAATAACTAATTTCATAACTACACAGTGGGGTTCTTTTTCATTTACTCTGTACCATAAGATTATGAACTGGTACAGCAAGCTCCTTTACACTCCTTCTGGACTAAGCCTGCTCTCCACAGCTACCACTTAGAGAGACAAAAATCACCATAAAGGTCGCCTGGACCGGTGCAGGGTGCTGCACCTAAATAAGTGAGCACAAAATACCAAGCCAGCTTCTCACAGTGTGCGAGGGATATCTTTGAGGAAGCCAGGTTTCAAGCCGTGTGATGCTTGCCACCGCCTGATGTCGGTGACCGATCACTACCTTGTCTATCTCTGGTATCTGGAGCTCAACCATGATTCAAAGTCATGCTCGAACTACCAGGCCATGGCTCAGAAGGCCTGAGGGAGCAAGCGATGGAGCTCCTCGCAACTGACCAACCGACACCGTATAACGAGACTCCGGGAAGGTCCCGATAGAAGATGAGGAGGTCGCAGGATCGCTCCTGGCGCCCTAAATCGTCTCCATCCCAATTAAGGTCCCCGGGACACTCAGGGAAGAGCAGAAGAACAAGAAGTCCAAACGGAATTCCTCTTAACCTTGGCTGACGTGCGACATCGAGCGGAGTAAGGACCACCGATGCTCTAGGCACAGTTCCACAGAGCTGGATCCAGAGTTGACTTCGTGACTTCCACTCTTTACGGGAGCTGGAGCGACATCCACTCAAATAAAGAATTTTACGAGGCCATATTTGAGTGGAATGACCCCGCTGCTGGGCCCTCATGTCCCACAGAGTCGCAAGGGGCCACATCGAGTCCAACGCCGTCGGCTTCGGCCACGGCACCAGTGATTCCATATCCAAGTAGACGCTGGTCGTGCCACTGCGAACGCCCCCCGAGTCATACCCAAAGTCGGTGCCGGTACAATGTCGTTCAGCGCTGATTCTGACGCCGATTGAACCCAGGGATGCTATGGTGTCGCCTGAGCACTTTGAAGATGTGCTGGGCTCAGGAGAGGAATAGGAGGGGTCTGTGGTGTTATGAGTCCCAATGTGCCCTAATATAGGCCTTTGTAGCTGCAGGACCTTTTACCTATATTCGTCCTGCCTTGCTCTACATGACAGTTTCGGCGCTGACCTTTTACCTAGTTACATGCCAAATAAATGTCTTGTGGTTTTCTTTGAAAACAAGCCTAATTTATTATGCATGAGGATTCTTAGTATCACAGCAGGATTATCATCTTTTGCACAAAAGTCACTGCTATCGTCATCCTTGGATGACAGGCCCACAGTACCATGACACATTGAGGTAGAACCCCTGAGGGTACCTTTTGGGGATATAAGTACCACATATCTGCTGAGCAAACCAGAGGAGATGCTTCCATGCAGACACGAGACACTGAAGTACTTGCACAGAGACACTCCAGCACGCAGTGGTCTGACATGCCTTGTGGGGTGTCCAACTCGAGACCAAGATGGGGTCCTTCATTCTCACCCATCAGGTAATACGGTAAGCTCTTTCCAATGAGGATTCTTAGCTTTCCACCTACATACATGCTAGGTACACTTAGCTAGGGCTAGCACCTTAGGAGTACGCATGATTACTGCCATGTATCTATATGACTGCATATATTCATTGTTTTAACACCATAGTAGAATTGTACGTTCTATTTACTCTGCTGGTGCTTGTAATTGTATACATCTGATCTGATAGAGACATCTAGCCACAGATTCCTGACATTTGAACTCCCAGGTGCCAGGCTGGATCCGAAAGATTTTTCTCAGCAGTACCCCTGTGCACCAGTAGGTGGCGTCGTTCGACTCCGCATGACGGCGTCGTGTTTGTCGTCATGACGTCCATGTCATCAATGTAACCGCCACTCCGGCACGCTGACATCAGTTCTTTTCTATCTGCGCCATCAGCGCCAATCCGTTGAAGAGAGCTCGCCTCTGTCATTTTTTGACAGAATTTTTGAAACTTTTTTTCTACTTCATTGGTGTGTTGTTCTGTCATGTCGAGTAAGAAGACTTCAGGGTTCAAGCTGTGCGGCGCCTGTCACCGCACCATGTCAATCACGGACCCTCATTTGGTCTGTCTATGGTGCATGGAGCATGACCACAACTCCAATTCATGCTCCGACTGCCTCGCCATGGTGCCGAAGGCTTTGAGGGAGCTTTCCCTAAAGCTTCTTGCGGCCCGGCGTCCAGCACCACGGAGGTCACTTAACCGGTCTTGGTCCCTGTCCAGGTTTTGGTCGAGAGGAAGGTCCGAACACCACTCCGGTGAATCCTCTTGGTCGAAGTCGTCAAAGTAAGGTAAGAGGAATCACAGAAAACGCAAGAAGTTGAAGCGTGCTTCAGCTTTGCCCCTCCCGTCTCTCAACACAGCGTTCGAGGCCCTGCTCTGCGGGTGCCTGATTCGGATACACATTTCCCTCCCTTACCGGGGACAGGAGATACCCCACCCAACTAAAATAATTTTAAGACGCCATGTGCGTCGTATTTGGGCGGTCTTACCCTGCCGGCTCACCATGGGACCCCGCAGGCACAAGAGTTGGAGGGGCCCGTGGTTCCCATGATGGTGGCTCCGGCCCTGATACCACAGCCTTTGAGTGGACCTGTACAGAGGTCTGGACCATCACCGGTCGCACCTGCACAGCAACCTTCTCCAGCATTGCGTCCGGTTCCAAGGTCCTCTGCGTCGCCGGCACCCAACAGCAACACCTCCCCTTTCCACATTCTTGACAACACAGTCAAGCATCCCCTGATGCCGAGATTGGCACTAGACGAGCTGTATGGCTCCATGCTGTTTTTTCTGCCCTATTCTGAATGATTAGGAGCAGAGGAATAGAATTGGGAGGGGAGCAGGATCCCTTAGAAATCCCCCAACAAGACCTGGACTGGTATGAGAAATTTGGTGAAGCCAGTTGTCTGGACACTTCCCCAGACACTGGCATGCTTTCCCCTCTGTGAGAAACTGGCTTGGTATGTGGTGTACACTTATGTAAGTGGACACCTTGCACCAGTCCAGAAAACCTTTATGGTGATTTTAGTGGTCTTAGACAACTTTAGAAAGCTCTCTAAGTGGTATATATGGAGAGAAGCCTTCAGTCTGAGTCCAGAAGGACTGTAAAGCAGCTTGTTTTACCAGAACATAATCTTGTAGGTATAGATTAAGTGAAAAACAACCACACAGTGTATTTATAAAAATATGTGTTTATTATAAGACACTCATTAACACATACAGATATCTCCTAGCCAGTGATATACACAATGCACACAATACTTTGCAATAGAAATAGGTAAGTAGCACGAAATACACAGTGGTCACTGATGGGGGAGCCAAACCATATACTAAAATAGTGGTATGCGAACCATGGCTAAAGTTAGGATTATACTCAGAAGATGTAGAAGTGCCAGGGAGCCAAGGAACCAGCCAAAGTAATTAACCGGGAGCCCCACGGAGCCTGTGTGCAGAGTGGAAACACAACTGTGGGATCAATGCAAGTCGATGGGTAAGCTGCGGTTGCAATTATAACGAAGAAGGAACCTTTCCAGTGGACCTTAAAGATACCCTGTCGAAGACAGAAGGTTGGAGACCCACCCCACCTGTGGATACCTTAGGAACCAGGATACAAGCACCAGGGAAGCTAGGTGCATAGGTGCGAAGTGGCAACCGGTGTTGATCCTAGTGGAGGACTTCAGAAAGATGCTGCTGCTGGACAAGGTGAAAGTGTCTGGTGGAACCCAAAGGTGGTTTCAAGATGTGAAAAACCTGCAAGCAGAACGGGCAGAGTCTATTCCACTCAGAAGTGACCAGCAGGCACGGAAGACAAATGCCCACCGATGTTGCGTGTTGCAGGGAAGCTGATGGTGACCTTGCAACTGCAGCTGTGCGGACCAGGCAATACTGTGGATGAGCAGGTCAGATGTCGAGAGTTGAGGGGCCAGTGTCTACTGGGAGCCCCAACAAGCCTTAGAAACCGCAACCAACTGAAAGTTGAAGAAGGTGCAATGTCGGGACCAGCAAGGTCCAGGAGACTCTTTACAAGCATGATAGACAGGGCAGATCCCGCCCAATCAGAGAAGCACAAAAAATTCAGGGATGACCCTCAAGAAAAACCCTGACCAGAGGCACTGGAGGCGCAAGAGGATCTCGAGCAACTCACCAAAGATGTAGGCCCACGGTTCCAGTGATGTGGTGCTGACAAACATCTTTGTCACTGGAATTGCTTGAGGTTAGGGGTACTTGGAGCCCAAAGATCTTGGTGGAAGGAAGCCAAAAAGCCTTTGCAGCTGCAAGTAGATGCTCAGGGGTTCGGTCTCTGCAGCTCTGACGAGGGATAATGGCCTCAAACTCAATCAATCAATCAATCATGCCATTTGTATAGCGCACTACTCACCCGGGAGGGTCTCAAGGCGCTTGGGGGGAGGGGTATGCTACTGCTTGAACAGCCAGGTCTTGAGTTGTTTCCTGAAGGCGAGATGGTCCTGGGTCAGCCGAAGGTGGATGGGGAGGGAGTTCCAAGTCTTGGCAGCCAGGTAAGAGAAGGATCTTCCTCCGGCGGTGGCTCTTCGGATGCGTGGTATGGCTGCGAGGGCGAGGCTGGTGGACCGTAGCTGGCGGGGGGGCGTGTAGAAGGTCAGGCGGTCGTTGAGGTACTTGGGGCCCAGGTCGTGGAGAGACTTGTGTGCGTGGGTGAGGAGCCGGAACGTGATCCTCTTGTCGACGGGGAGCCAGTGCAGGTTCCTCAGTTGGCTGGAGATGTGGCTGCGTCGGGGAACATCCAGGATGAGTCGGGCGGAGGCGTTCTGGATGCGCTGGAGTCTTTTCTGTAGCTTGGCTGTGGTTCCGGCGTAGAGGGCGTTTCCGTAGTCCAGTCGGCTGGTGACGAGTGCCTGGGTGACAGTCTTCCTGGTCTCGGTCGGGATCCAGCGGAAGATCTTGCGAAGCATACGCAGGGTGTTGAAGCACGATGAGGAGATGGCGTTGACTTGTCTGGTCATCGAGAGGGAGGGGTCCAGGATGAAGCCCAGGTTGCGTGCGTGAACGGTTGGCTTGGGTGCGGTGCCCAGGGCTGGGGGCCACCAGGAGTCGTCCCAGGCGGAGGGCGAAGATCCCAGGATGAGGACTTCCGTCTTGTCCGAGTTCAGTTTAAGGCAGCTGTCCTTCATCCACTCGGTGACGTCTTTCATCCCTTCGTGTAGGCAGGTTCTGGCGGTGTCGGGGTCTCTGGTGAGGGAGAGGATCAGCTGGGTGTCGTCGGCGTAAGAGATGATGTTGAGGTTGTGCTGGCGTGCGATGGCTGCGAGAGGTTTCATGTAGATGTTGAAGAGGGTGGGGCTGAGTGAAGATCCTTGCGGGACGTCGCAGATGACTTTGGTGGCCTCAGAGCGAAACGGGGGGAGGCGGACTCTTTGTGTTCTTCCGGCGAGGAACGAGATGATCCACTCCAGTGCCTTCTCTTGGATACCGATGTTGCTGAGGCGCTGGACTAGGGTGCGGTGGCAGTCCGTGTCGAACGCAGCGGAGAGGTCCAGGAGGATGAGGGCCACTGTTTCCCCCTTGTCGAGCAGGGTCCGGATGTCGTCGGTGGCAGCGATGAGGGCGGTCTCGGTGCTGTAGTTGGCTCTGAAGCCGGACTGCGAGGGGTCAAGGGATCCGTTCGTCTCGAGGAAGGTGGTCAGCTGTCTGTTGATGATATTCTCGATGACTTTAGCAGGAAAAGGGAGGAGCGAGATGGGGCGGAAGTTTTTGAGATCGGTGGGGTCCGCTGTAGGTTTCTTCAGGAGGGCGCTGATCTCGGCGTGCTTCCAGCTCTCCGGGAAGGTGGCGGTGTTGAAAGAGGCGTTGATGATGTTCCGGAGTTGGGGTGCGATGGTGGGGTCGGCCTTGTTGAAGACGTGGTGTGGGCAGGGGTCGGTCGGTGATCCGGAGTGGATGGTGTTCATCGTGCGGGCTGTGTCTTTGGTGGTCACTGTGGTCCAGGTGCGAAGGGTGGCGGTGGGGGGCATTGGTTCGACGGTTGGGTGCGTGGGTGGGGTGCCGAAGCTGTTGTGGATGTCAGCGATCTTGCAGTGGAAGAACGAGGCGAGGGAGTCGCAGAGGTCTTGTGACGGAGTGATGTCGTTGGTGCCGGTGCTGGGGTTGGAGAACTCCTTGACGATAGTGAAGAGCTCTTTGCTGTCGTGGGCGTTGTTGTCCAGTCGTTCCTTCAGGGATTTCTTCTTGTTGGCGCGGATGAGCTGGTGGTGCTTGCGGGTAGCGTGTTTGAGGGCGGTCATGTTGTCGGTGGTCTGGTCGAGGAGCCAGGCTTTCTCGAGGGTGCGGCAGGTCTTCTTGGAGTCCTTGAGGTCGTCGGTGAACCAGGATGCCTTCTTGCTTCTGGGTCTGCTGAGAGGGTTCTTTAGTGGCACGAGGTCGTCGGCGCAGGCGGTCAGCCACTGTGTGAAGTTGCGGGCTGCTTCGTTGGGGTCCGTTGTGTTGGCGGGTGGGCTCTGGCTGAGGGAGGTGGTGAGCTGGTCTGCGGTGATCTTGCTCCAATTCCTGTGAGGTACCTGTTGCGGGTGGTGGTGGGTCGTGGATCTTTTGAAGCTAAAGTGGACGCAGCTGTGGTCGGTCCAGTGGAGTCCGGTGGCGTGGCTGAAGGTGATGTACTTGCTGGAAGAGAAGACGGGATCAAGCGTGTGGCCGGCGTAGTGGGTGGGGGTGTTGACCAGTTGCTTGAGTCCGAGGTTGGCGAGGTTTTCCAGCAGGGCAGTGGTGTTGCGGTCCTTGTTGTTCTCCAGGTGGAAGTTGAGGTCCCCGAGGAGGATGTAGTCAGTGGAGGGGAGGGCGTGCGGGCTGATGAAGTCTGTGATGTCTTCGCTGAATTGTGTGTGTGGTCCCGGGGGTCTGTAGACGAGGGTGCCTCTGAGGGTCGTCTTAGGGTCGGTGTGAATCTGGAAGTGGAGATGTTCGGCTGCGGCGAAGGAGTCGTTGGCGTCGGTCGCGATGCGGATGGTGTTCCTGTGGACGATGGCGATGCCACCTCCGGTCTGGTTGATGCGGTCCCTCCTGATGATCTTGTACCCGTCCGGGATGGCGATGGCGATGTCGGGTGCAGAGGAGGCGTTCATCCAGGTTTCCGTGAGAAAGGCGACGTCCGGTGAGGAGGTTCCAGAGTTCCACGGCGTGTCTGTGGACGGAGCGGGTGTTGAAAAGGATGCACTTGAGGTGGTTGCTGCTGGTGTTTGTCTTGGCGGGTGCGGGGCAGGTTCGGAGGCAGGTGAACTTGCAGGTGCAGCAGGTGAAGGGTCCGTGGGTGCGTCTCGGGGTGGCTCGGCAGCAGGCGTTGGTCCGGCCGGCATTGAGTGCGTTGAGAGTGGCGTCGTCGTAGGTCAGTCGGGTCGTCTTGCCTCGGCGGGGAGGTCCAGGGGTCCTGGCGCTGGGCGCGGGCCAGGCGCGGACGGGCGCAGACGGGCTTACCTTTGGCGCACCTTCGGCGCTCAATCGGCGCTCCCGCTGCGCGCGTCCGCTGCGCGGTCGCTCTGGGGGCGTCATAAGTAAGGAGCCGGGAGGGAGGAGCAGCTGGGTGGTGGGAGCGGGGCGGCGAATGGAATCACAATGGGGGCGGGGCCGCAGGGAGGCAGCGGCGGGAAATTCCAAGAAGCAGCGGGCAGCGGGAAATTCCCAGGAGCAGCGGGAAATTCCCAGGAGCAGCGGACAGCAAGCGAAGGAATCTGCAGGCAGGAGGCGGCAAAGGCAGGCAGGAGCGGCAGCAGTGAGTGGGGCGACCAAGCCCTGTGGAGGGCTGAGCGGTCACAGGGAGAGAGGACAGGGCAGGTCTTGCGGGATGAGAAGTACCACCACCTGTGTTGCTGAGCCTTTTGGAGTCTGTGGGAGCCCAGGATCAGCAGACCGGTCATCTTAGTTAGGGTGCCTGCATATGCAGGGAACTGACTCTTTCACTTCAAGGGAGATTCCTTCAGGTGTCTCGGATGCCCACAGGCCTGGGCAGATTCCTTTTTTTTTGTGTCCTCATATATGCCCCCAGAAAGTATCAACTCTAGATGGGATCTCTCAGGGCCACTGGCACAAACCAATTTTGATTCCACCACCCCTGGATTGAGTGCTAGGCCTGCAGAGGTCACCCAGAGGTAGGCTGTCTCCTTGTCCAACTCCCAATGCTGTTTCATTGTACCTTGTCCCTCGGGAGGACCGGACCACAAACCTCTGGCATAATCGTTGGACTCTTTATTTTTCGGACCATGCTTTCAACGCAGACCAGACCTTAATAGCACCCTCTCCACTACATAACATATCAGACTGACTAATAGCCATGATGTTTCTTAGGCAATCATAAATGCAAATCTTTGGGGGGCCTCAGATTTCCACTCTCTGCATATCTCCCTCCTTGCCATGACAATAACATAGAATAGAAACTGTGAGGTGCTGTCTCTGATGTTATATCCATGTGGCAGGCCGAAGAGGATCAATCTTGAACTGCAAGTAACTGGTGTTAATAATACCTCCTCTAAAAACCCACACACCTGCCGCCAGTAACTAGTCATTTCTGGGCAGTCCACAAACATATGTATATCGTCGGCTGTAGGGAATTTACATCGTGGACAATAATATGAGTTCGCTGAAATCTTTGAAAGTTTCGCGGGAGTCCAGTATACCCTATATGCAATGAACAGGTGGTTCCTTCTGAGATTAGCAGGTTTTATGATCGTTTGTGAGATTATAAATGAGTCTGTCCAGACCTTCAACATCTCATCAATATTGTCTATTAACAAGTTATCCCAAAGTTTCGTAATTTCAGACTCTATACTATCCTTTGCACCCACTAATGAGTTGTACCAAAATGAGACTTCCCCTTTCCATCCTATCCCTCTATTGACTGAGTCTAAGATCTGGATCTCCTCCTCTTTCCCCCAGCACTGCCTCCCCCACCAAGAAGACAATTGATAGTATTTAAATCTTGTGAGGGACCCCCTCGTTAAGTTTGATAAAGATTCCCCGTCCATTAGTTGAAAATTATCGCAGAGGTCACCCCATTTCACAAACCCTGCCTCCCTCAGTAGGAGAGCCAATCGATATAATAGACATTCTGGGGTGCCTGGGAATCCCATATTGGGGATTGGACATTATAGTACGGGATCCCCAGAATCTTGCATATAGACTGCCAGTTCTTAAGTGCCACCTGTAAAAGCTTCAAGCGGACCTTTTTGTAGTATTTTTGGTCTCCAAATTTGTAGAGGAAAAATTCTATGCCTTGTGGCTGGTCTGATAACATTGCTCGAAAGAGACGGCCATGCGAGGAAGAGTCCAAGTTATTGGCGAGGAGTCTGAAATTTTTAAACTGAAAAGCATAACAATAAAAGAGAAAATCGGGGAGAGCCAGACCCCCCAATTTTAACACCCTTCTTAATTTCCTCCACGCTATCCTAGGGGATTTAGTGGCCCAAATAAAGGACCCGATCTTCCCTTGAAGATTACCAATGTCTTTATGATTAAAGATCAGGGGAATATTGTTGAATAAGAAGGTGATTTTAGGGAGGATGATCATTTTGATCAAATTAACTCTACCATAAATATTCAAGGGTAAGCTGCCCCATCTGATTAACAGCTTGCTTATCTCCTTTACCACTGTCTGCCAACTAGTTTTTGAAACGTCCACTAATTTCTGGATGAGGTATATGCCCAAATATCTGATTTTTTGTTTGGCACCTGGTATCGGGGTCAGAATATTCCAACTCATTATGTCAGTTTTTTCTTTGTTTATTTTATATCTTGACACTGTGCCAAATTCTTCTGCTAGCTTAAATAATCTGGGAATAGCCTCAGCGGGGTTGGCAGTGTAGAGTAGAAGATCATCAGCTTATAATGCAGCCTTTAATTCTTATTCTCCCAATTTAAATGGTATGATTACAGGATCTCGTCTCAAGGAGCAGACAAAGGGCTTGATATACAAATCAAAAAGAAGCGGGGACAGGGGGCAGCCCTGCCTCGTTCCTCTGGAGATATTAAACCAGTCGGTTAAGCCGCCATTGATCAAAACCTTGGCACGGGGGCTCCTATATAGTGATTTTACTCCTTCAATAAAGGAAGATGGGAACCCAAACTTTGCCATAGTCTCCCATAGAAAGACCCAGTTGACTTGATCGAATGCTTTTGCAGCATCAATCGCTACAATGGCAAGTGGCAGTCCTCTCTCCTCAGCTACGTCTATTGCTCCAATCACCTGAAATGTAAGCTCGTTTAGCTGCCGGCCAGGTATGAATCCCCTCTGGTCTGAGTGACTTATGGTCTTGATCACTTTAGCCAGTCTAGTTGCTAATAATCCAGAAAACATCTTAAGATCAGAATTAAGGAGGGAGATAGGTCTATAGGATTCGATCTTTTTAGGGTCTTTGTTTGGTTTTACTATCAAGGTGATGGTGGCTTCTTACCATGAAGGTGTAATATCACCTCCCTGTCGAAGAATTCTATTAAAGAGTGACAATAATACAGGTAGAATTTCCTCGAGATTGTCTTTATAAACCTCAGTCGGTAACCCGTCCGGGCCTGCAGCCTTACTTCTACTCATCTTATTCACTTGTGCTCTTATCTCCCCCTCAGTGATATCACTGGCTAAAACAATTTTATCAGACTCGCTCAGTTGGGGCAGTTCCCTCGAGTTCCACCACTGCTCCAAATCCTCAACTCCCAGACAACTATTTTCTTAATATAGTTCCTTCATAAAACCTCTTGCTTCTTCCCTGATCTCCTCATCATTCGTTAGCAACACGCTGGTGTCTCGCTGGATTAAAGAGTTGATGTTATTCCTACTCCTCTCAGATCTTGCTTTCCAGGCGAGAAGAGCACCGCATTTCTCTCCATACTCAAAGTTCTTAAGCTTACTGATATCCCATCTGTCCTTGATTAATTTTTCCACTCTTGCTTTGAATCGTAGATAGTGATATGATTTTAGCTACATTAGATGTAGTATCCCTATACTCTAATATAGATCATGAGAAAGGAATCCAAGCTATTGAAAGTTTTTTAAACAGTAGACCAGCGGAGTATATGGATCATACATCTATGTTACTAGAGATGACAAGGATGGTATTGGAAAACAATTAGTTCCTCTTTGAATCTACCTGGTATAAACAAAAGATTGGGGCTGCGATGGGGTCCAAGTTTGCTCCGTCCTTCGCGAACCTCTTTATGGGGAGACTGGAGGCGGAGTTGATTTGGGGCCCTAAAGGCAGTCAATGGATAGATCACATTTATTATTGGGGTAGATTCATTGATGACTGTTTGTTATTTTGGAGAGGTACTACTGATGAATTAGATTCTTTTTTTGAGTATCTGAATACCAATGATTTGAATATGTCGTTCACTACCCACTATAACAAAGAAAATTTGACTTTTCTTGATATTCAACTATTTGTGGAAAATAATAAACTTGGCAGCCGTATGTTTCGTAAAGAGACCAGCTGCAATGCATTATTACGAGCAGATAGTTGCCACCCTAAAAGCCAAATCAATCCGATCCCTTATGGGGAAATGATTAGGGTAAGGAGGAACTGTTCTAAAGATGAAGACTTTCGTGCAAATGTAAAAGATATGGTTAAAAGATTTAAGAACAGAGGATACTCGGATTCTGTAATTAACAAGGCGGTTAGCAGAGTCCAGAAATTACAGAGAGATGATATACTGAGACCCAAGACTAAACCTGATGTATCTCAGAATAATCAGAAGATCAGAATGATTACCAACTTTGGTAGAGGGAGCCATAAACTTTTTAATATTATGAGTAAATATTGGCATATGCTTTGTTCTGATAAAGATTTGAAACCCTTTCTAACGGAACGACCAAGTATTACGTATAGAAAGGGAATGTCTTTAGCTAATATTGTGAGTCCAAGTTACCCAAAACCTATTATACATATAAGCCAAAGCGACTGGCTACGTACTCGCCCAAATGGCTTTTATCACTGTGGTAATTGTAGCTCATGTCGGTGGGCAATGAGGAAGGTACAGAAGTTTGAATATAACAATACGGGCACATTTTTTATTGACTCTTTCATCAACTGTGAAACAACATTTGTAATTTACGTTATTGCCTGTCTTTGTGGTAAAATCTATGTAGGAAGTACAGTAAGGAAATTTAAAGACCGAATGATTGAACACTATCGTGCACTAAAAAATGGAGATACCAGGTATCCTATTGCTTCACACTATATTCAAAATAGGAATGATTCTGACAAACATAAATTCTATTATCATGGTATCGAACAAGTGGTGTCAGACAGACGGGGAGGAGACAGGCTATTAAAACTAAGACATAAAGAGGCAAGATGGATTATGGTCCTTCGAGCAGTAGAAGATGGACTCAACATGGACTCAGAACTACAATATTACCTGGGAGAACATTAAGATTTTGGATTATAATGAATACTATGTAACTATTTCGGTTTTGATTTGGCTTTTCAGTCTAAGAGTTTGTTACAGACCATTTGCTAAATAACTATATTTTTATAACTATTTCTGATGATACTTGGGTGCTTCAAATGCTAGTGCCATGACCCTTTCTGTTATTGCTATCAAAATATCACTATTATGATTAGCGAAAATATGTAGAGGAATGATGTGAGGCGCTTGAAGCTCTGACGCTGACAGCCACTTCCAAGAAAACTTTACATTAATTGAAATATCTTTTAATCTTAAAATATGATTAGAATTTCAAAACTTATATTTATCCTGTGTACCCTTTAGTCGTTTAAATATGCTGCATAAACACGCAGGATGATGAATGAATTTGAGTTAATATTAGTAGACTCACCTATTCCAATATGGCGGTGCAAGAACACACGGTTTTGGTTTCAGTTTCCCTAAATAGAGGTGAACTTAATTAGTGCAGGCGGCAATATAACACGCCGTACTTCTCTTTATACCTATGTAATCAATCGGTAGATTTACTTTGTACTTATAATATTTTAGCATTATATTATACGGGACAAATTAGAGTTCGTGATAATTTTTCACTATGATAGATTAGTGTTATATAAAATGTAACGTATTATCGTACATTAAAAGTTAACGTAAAAAGAACAAAATAATCTTTTCGAGAGGCTCTACCGCTAGCCAGTCTTACTGAGTCTGACTAGAACGCAGATTACTTAAGCAAGATGGCGGCGATGGTAGACGCCAGTGAAACCGAACACGGTAGGACTGAGCAGGAGATACACGGAATTACGCGTTGAGAAAGGTGAGCGCTAACCCAACTAGAGGCAGAAATCGGTACAAAAACGCAGGATACATATCTACAGATCTTGTTTTTCTTTAATAGATTTGGCTAATGTGATATGACTAAAGAAGTTGATAATATTGATATACGGGTGTTGGACTGAACGGGAGATACACGGGATCACGTGTTGAGATAGGTAAGCGGAAACGTAAATAGAGGTTGAAATTGGTACATAAATACGCAGGATACTGGGCTACAGATCTTGTTTATCCTTTAACAGAGTCTGCAAATGCAACCTTTCTAAAGTCGTTGAAATTATCGACTGACGGACGTGGAACACTGAAGAGGTAACATATTATTACCTCTGCTATTTTAGTGATAACGAAATAGAATTTGTCACCTGGACTTATAGCATAGTTTAAAGTATGCACGTTTAGTGACAAGTCACTTTTAATTTGTGTTAAGAGTTCAATAGGTTGTGTTTACGGAGGGTTGAGCTTCGATTTTGTATAATCATAGTATTCATAGACTGGTGCTATTTGGTAACCTTCTGAATTTAACTGTATGCTTTATATTAAGTTTGACTGGCTGTGAACTGTGGGGACGGAGCTAAGAGCTTCCTTATATCATTCCAGAAACATTTACTTTATTATGAAAATCAATTCCTTGAAGAAAATATAACAGAAGAAAAATCATTAAACCTAGGTAAAGCATATTTATGCTTATTATGTATGGCGAAATACCCAAATGTTTTTGTTGTAATTTATTTACTGACACCGGGAGTCACATAGAACTTATTAAGATTTTTATTTTTTATAAAAGTTTTATTTATGCAAGAGTGAAGTAGAAAAGTGAGGAAGAGCAAGAAGAAGAAGAGAGAGAGAGAGGAGAAGATAAAGGAACAGGCGACAATCCGCCACAAATCCCCACACAGGGGGTGCTGAAAACATTGCTGTAGAAACCAAAGTCCTGTAACAGAAGATGGCTCACTGTGCTGTTAGACGTCCATGGCAATGTCCTTATTCGCCAACCAGCACCGAATGGGGGGTGCGTCAACTCCTTAGCAGGTGACCATAATTCACAAGGGAAGGGGGGGTCCCCAACCAGGATCACAGTTATACAGGAGTGCCACGCATGTCGTCTCCACATGCAAGTATGTCGCAACTAAGAATAAACAACATCCCCACCCCAACACCCCTCAACTCCCCCAACCCCCCACCCCCCACCCTTCCCCCGGTGGTGGCGACCAGCATCCATTCATCACATCGTCACACATGTAAGCGGTTAAATTTGAAAAACCCTGACCAACGACCCCGCCTCCGCCAGAGCCAACCTGCACGAAGGGATAAAAGAGGTGGCCGAGTGGATGACGACCAGCTGCCTGAAACTGAACTCTGACAAGACGGAGGTCCTCATCCTGGGCTCTTCACCCTCCGCCTGGGACGACTCCTGGTGGCCTCCCGCCCTGGGCACCGCACCCAAACCGACAGACCATGCACGCAACCTGGGCTTCATCCTGGACTCCTCCCTATCCATGACCAGACAAGTCAACAACGTTTCCTCGGCTTGCTTCAACATCCTACGCATGCTACGGAAGATCTTCTGGTGGATCCCCACCGAGACCAGGAAGACCGTCACCCAGGCCCTCGTCACCAGCCGACTGGACTACGGCAACGCCCTCTACGCCGGTACCACCGCCAAGCTCCAGAAGAGACTCCAGCGGATCCAGAACGCCTCAGCCAGACTCATCCTCGACATCCCACGAACCAGCCACATCACCGGACATCTGAGAGACCTCCACTGGCTCCCCGTCAACAAAAGAATCACCTTCCGCCTCCTCACCCACGCACACAAAGCCCTACACGACCAGGGTCCGAGCTACCTCAACAGCCGAATCAACTTCTACGCGCCCAACCGCCACCTCCGATCAGCCAACCACGCCCTCGCCGCCGTCCCCCGCATCCGAAGAGCGACTACGGGAGGAAGGTCCTTCTCCTACCTGGCCGCCAAGACCTGGAACTCCCTCCCGACCGACCTGCGCCTGACCCAAGACCACCTCGCCTTCAGGAAGAAGCTGAAGACCTGGCTGTTCGAGCAGTAGCGGCACCCCCCACCCCCCAGCGCCTTGAGACCCTACGGGTAGGTAGCGCGCTATATAAGTGTCACTGATTGAAAGAGGTGTAATGCACGAAGCGCTGAGGGGCAGACCACAGAAGGTAGGCCTCGAGATAAGAATCTAACCAAGGGACCCCAGGTAAACATGAAATTTTTAAAATTCCCCAAAAATATATCTGACATTCTCTCCATACTCAACAGTCGCCACAACCGCGCGTGCCACAGCGAGATGGCCGGTGCAGACGGGTTCTTCCAGGCGGCTGCCAGGGTCAGTTTGGCCGCCCCTAAACACAGCCATACCATGCGTTTATCAGCTTTAGTCTGATGTTCCAACAATGGGTCCCTAAGCCCCAATAGCACATATTCTATTGAATTTGGAATCGGGTAACCCAGCACATCCTTAATGTGGGACAGGATCTCGGACCAAAAAGGTCGGACGGTGGGGCAATCCCACCAAATGTGGCGGAAGTCACCCAGCATACCGCAGCCCCGCCAGCACCTATCCGTGGTAGTCGGAAAGATCCCATGTAGCTTAGAGGGGTAGAGATACCAGTCAAACAGAAGCTTAAAGTGAGCCTCCCTGAGATCTGTGGAATGATTATGTTATTAAGATTTTTTAATTACTGTCACTGAGATTTTGGGAACTATGTGCTTTCTTTTTCACTTAGGTGTTGACAGAATAATTAACATTAAACTTTTCCAATAATAACAATAGTTCTTTTGTGGGTATACTATACCATGTTTTATTTGTATTTTTGGCTTGCAGCCCTGATGAAGTTGTTTTGACAACGAAACACGTGTTGGCTACAGAGAATGTTTTGAACCTTGGCTACAGAGAATGTTTTGAACTTTGGCTACAGAGATTGTTTTTGAACTTTGGTTGCTGGAAATAAATACGGATCATCGTACATCAGAACTCTGGTGTCTAATTGGATATTGGACGATATATGGACTTGCTCTGGTTAAACTTATTTTCATGAACTTGGAAAATATTATGAATGTTCATTGATTGCTCGGCATGAACTTTGATGCTTTGAATCGTGACTGTAAATCTAAAAGTTCCTTTTCTAATTTCGGGATTTTTTCTCTATTCTCCAGGACAGCCAGCTGTAACTGTTGTTCCTTCTTTTTAATAGAATCAAGGTCGTTAGAGTCCCTTTCCTTGATAGATCTTCTTTTATAGGCCATCCGAGAACTCAAGATCCCTCTCATATAAGTCTTGAATGATTCCCAGACTATTTGTTCTGTAGCTGTGCCTATATTAAATAAAAAGAACTCAGTTGCACTATCCTTGACCCTGACTATGATTTCCTCATCTAGAAGGAGTGTTCTATCCAGAGTCCATCTGCAATCTAGAGGTCTGGCCTTAGAAGTAACCTTTAATTCTACCACTGAGTGGTCAGAGAGACCTGCTGGGATATATGCGATTGAAACTATGTCTGGTATAAGCACACGGTCTACCAAAAAATAATCAATTCTGGAATATTGCCTGTACTTTTTGCTGTAAAAGGAATATTCCCTTAAAGCTCCATGTTTAGCTCTCCATACATCTTGCAAGTTAAACTCCTTCATGATATTATTAAGAGCCAGTAAAGATTTTCTTGGAGCATTATGCTTACCTTTAGAGGTACGATCCAACTGACTGTCAAAAACTAAATTAAAATCGCCTCCGAATATTAGTGGCGCTGTGTGCTGTATCAAAATTCCCTGTAACTTCAGAAGGAAGCTGGGATTATCGTCATTAGGGCCGTAATATACCACGCTCGTATAGGATAGACTGCCTATAGAAAGGACTGCCACCAACCATCTTCCAGACTGGTCAGTATCCCAACTCTGGACCCTAATTCCCTTGTTTGCTCGAACAATTAAGGCTACCCCCCTTTTTATTCCTTTTTGCCTGGAACATAACACATCCTGAACCCAACTGAGTTTCGCGAAAACTTGATTACATAACTCGGCTTCTAGGTGTGTTTCCTGTAATAAATGGACGTGGGCTTGAGTATTTTTTAGAAATTCACAGACCCTTATTTGTTTTTTACGGCTCCCCATACCATTTAAGTTCCAGGAGAGAAATGTATTATTTATTGGTATGCTAACAGCCATTATCTAGTTTAATCCAACAGGTGGCGCCTCTCTGTAGTTTAAACTGCTGGCATAACAATTTTATGACATTTGAGGACATTTTTATTTTTTCACCCCCACCCCCATGCCTCCCAAACCCTCCCCTGAGGAACCCTCCCATTTTATCAGGCGTTGATCGCCTTTTTAGGGAGCCCCTCGCACTCACGACACTACCTTGTGAACTGATTTTTTTTTATTTATCCTTTTTTCTCCACCAACAAATTCTACCCCATCTTAGTGAAAGCTATCATATTATTCTTTTTATTAGATGGCTATAAAAAAAACTAAAAGAAGAAAATATATATATATGTACGACTAGTTTAGGTTTCCCTAAATATAGTGAAATTCCCAATTGTACTTTACAGAATAGAGCCTAACTATCTCCTCATTTTTACCAATAATTCGTCCACTTCCTCAGGGTGATTACAATTGTGCATTTTGTTATTCCACATAACCTTTAATAGAGCTGGAAATTTCATTTGCACTTGCGCACCCAGAGATCTGAGTTCTGGCATCCTAGATCCTAATTCCCACTGCCTCTGAGCAGTCCGCCCCCCTATATCGGATCTAATTTGGTATGGATTAGCCCGGTAGTGGAGGGTGGACCATGCAAGACATCTGCTTAGTATTAACTCCTTAACACTAAAAGTTTGAAAGTTTACTAGGATTTTTCTAGGCGCCTTCTGATCCGGATGTAGTCTAAAGGGATCTCTATGCACCCTCTAAATTTCGGCCTCAAGGTCAATATCTGGCCGATCCTTCAACACCCACTCTCGTAAGAGTCTACAGACAAACCCTTTAATATCTTCCACTTCCTCTCCTTCTGGTATTTTTAAAATTCTGATGTTGTTCCGTCGGGTTTGTATCTCCAGCCTTTCCATATCCATCAGGAGGGATCGGTTTTGCGCTTTAAGAGATTTAATGTCTTTAGAGTTCCCCAAAGTGGTTTCCGAGAGCGTTGAGACCTTACTTTCCAATGAACTAGTCCGGGTTGCTATATCGTCTAATTTAGCCTCCAATAGGTCAAATCTAGCATGCAATCTTTTTTGGTTACTCTCTGAGACTTCGAACCTTCCCAGTAAATCTTCCCGCAGTGTTTGAAATAATGAACCAACTCTATCAACCTCAGGTGAATTTGTGGTTTTAGCAAAATCTTGAGTAACTGGACTGCTTTCGGGGAAAGATTGAGCCGGAGCAGGAGGTTTTACTAAAGATGGCTGAGATATCTGCAGTATCTGAGGTATATTTTGCTCTCCAGAACTCGCCAGGCCCATGGAGGAAGTGGGGTTCATGAGGCCTGAACCATCAGGGAGCCCTTGTACTACTGGTAGGGGGATAGAAGGAACTCTGGGTCTGACAATAGTATCAGCAATAGTGCCTGGCAGCAAGCCTACTTCTGGGTGTGCTGGGATCTCTAGGCTCTCTTCAACCTGGATGGTCTTGAGCGGAGCATATCTGTTCCCCAAAACCGGGGAGGACGAGGACGAACATGCAGCCTGATCTAATTGAGCTGTATCCCCTGTTGCTGATTCTCCCATTATGTCCTTAGAGCTCTTGGAGTCCGCCAGGCGCTCCATAATCTGAAAATAACTTTTAAGCGAGGGGGTGCTCTTTTGTGCCTGCAGCTGTAGGTTCGCCTTGGTGCTCCCACCCTTCTTAGTCCCCCACTTTCTTTTTTTCTTATATGGGGTTAAAGGGGTCGGTCCTCCCTTCTCAGTTGGCTCTACTGATTCCCAGACCCCCTACCTTCGCAGGTCCTGTTTTGATCTTAGTTGATACCTGTTTCTCGTCTCCCTTACCACCTCTTCAGATTTAGATTTATCCTGCCGAGCCCTGGGGGAGACTGCACCCGTACTTAAATGCAGCCTGTCCTGTGGAGATACTGTTACTGTTGCTGCAACTTCAACCACTGCAACGGCTCCTACTGACAATGAATTTGTCTCCATACAGACCTCCCTCCTCAATACCTCCTTACCGGTGTTTCGCGCTCCCAGGGACTTCACTGCTGAGAACTGCCCCCAACACACCGGGACTCTAAAATGGAAAAGGAGTGCCCCTCGGGAACGGTGCCATAAACTCCTCCGGTCCCCGTTGCCTGGCTCTTGTTCATTTTCCTTTCCTCCTGCTGCTGCCCTGCACTTGCAAATCGAACCTTCGCCTCGACCACCGTTGTTAAACGCCTTTCAGTGTAGATCCCGGTACCGAACCAGGTACGAGCTGACTCCGCCTCCGCCTCCGGCCTCGCTGCACGCCGTTCTCGCATTCGCTTAGTCCCGCTGGGTCCTAACGCCTCAGAGCGCTACTCTGAATTCCTTGCTGCAGCCATCGCTGGAAAGAAAAACAAAACGCCAAACTGGTAATAGCGCCCTAAATTGTATAAAAGAAAAAGATACAGTTTCTCATCGCGTAACTTAGGTGGAGCCACTTATAGAATACCCATTTTTGTTAACTGTGCCGCATGTAGTGCCGCCGTAGCGAGGAGCCCCGCGACAGCCGTTAGCCTGTCGCCGCCATGTTCCTCCTCCTACTGGCCTGGGCAGATTCCTGTATGGTGCACAGGCACGGACGTTGCAGCAGACGAGCATGGTGATGAGATCAGGAGCAGCAGGAGTCTTTCTGGTTGCAGCCGTGGTGCCCAGAGCAAAGCCCAGCGTGCCAAGATAGTTGAAGAAGAAGTGCTGTCTGAAATATATCTTGTCTGAGTACGAATCTAGGGACCCACCCTCAGGTAAGCCCTTCTATTCTAAAGGATTGGGATGATACAGGGGCCCCTCCCTAAGGAGGGGCTGGACAAGGGGGAGGATACTCCCCTGTCCTTTGTCCAGGTTCACGCCAGAGAAGGAGTCAATGGCTCCCTGAACTGGTTTGAACTGGACTGTGCATGGAGGGCACCAAGTGTGCCCTGCACACAGAATATGTGGCTCTGGCAAGCGCCCCACCCTGCCCCAAAACACTAAACCCTGCCTGGGAGGTGATCAGACCTCCCTGTGAGAGAATACCTATTGCTCTGCCTTCCCTTGCCCGAGCTTGGCTCAGCAGCAAGAGGGCAGAAATGTGTCTCTGGCTGGCAGCAGCCCTAGCTTGCTGTCCTCGTCTGGAAGACTGGTACCGGGAGCACGAAGGACTCCCAAAGGAGCTTTACGGTGCATAGAATCATTCCGTCCTCATTGTTTATGGTGTGGGGGTATGATACCAAACATGATTGGATTCTTTACAGCCAGCTTTGATATGGTCATCACGTAATGACGCGGTGCCCCTCTATATGTCAAAATGCTGTCTCACTTACAACCCGGGACAATGGACTCCATGGTCTGTAGGGGTATCCTGGTCATGCAGGGGCACCCTCATACTTAGAACCAAGCACCCTGCCTTCAGGATTCTAAGGCCTGCTTTAGGGACGACTTAATGGTTATAAGTGGTTTTATATCTTTCGTAAGTGGGGTTAGCACCAACTTACACAGGCTGCAATGTCAGGCCTGTAGTTACAAATTGAGTGGTCTCCCATGGGTAGCATAATACATGCGTCAGTCCTTTGGGGACCCCTGGTGTACCTATGCCCTGGGTATCTTAGTACCATATACTAGGGACTGATAATGTTGCACCAGTGTCCAATCTCCCTCCCCTTTGAGGCTACCCCTCGAGCCATATCACCGCAATACAACCGCATGTCGGAGGATCACCTGGCCCTTGTACAGCAGGAAGTTACGGCTCTTTTGGCCAAGGGAGCCATCAAGCGCGTACCTGTTCCAGAAGTAGGTCGTGGTTGTTATTCACACTACTTTCTGGTCCCCAAGAAGGACAAGGCCTGCATCCTATCTTGGATCTCTGGAACATCAACCACTTCCTCTGGAAGGAGAAGTTCAAGATGTTGACGCTTGCTCAGGTCTTGTCTGCCCTCAACCCAGAAGACTGGATGGTAGCGTAGGACTGCAGGACACTTATTTTCACGTCCTTGTCCTGCCGACGCTCCGTTATTCCCTGCGGTTCATGGTAGGCCACAAGCATTTTCAGTTTACTGTGCTCCCCTTTGGCCTTACCAGCTCCCCTCGGGTGTTCACGTAAGTGATGGCTGTGGTCGCAGCTCATCTGCGCAGATCAGGGGTTTCAGTCTATCTCGATGACTGGCTGTTGAAGACGGGCTCGACCCAGGCAGTCGCCTCCCACCTCCAGACTACGGCCGACCTCCTGCATCTCCATCAATGTGACAAAGTCACACCTGATTCCCTCTCAGAAGCTCCTCTTCCTCGGAGCGGTTCGGGACACAACAGTTTCAGGTCTATCCTACAGAAACAACAAATCAGGGATATTCAGGCTATGATTCCGATCTTTCAGCCTCTATCCCGGGTTTCGGTCAGAATGACCCTAAGGCTGCTTGGCTTCATGGCCTCCTGCATCCTGCTGGTTGATCATGCCAGGTGGCATATGCGGGCTCTGCAGTGAGACCCGAAAGTCCAGTGGACGTAGCATAGCATCAGGGTAATCTGTCCAATTGCGTCCAGATCTTGGATGGCACTGCACGACAATTGCAGTGGTGACTCACGAACCAGGATTGGGTCAACATCAGAACCCCTACCTTCCCCAACCAGAACACACAGTGGTGACAGACGCATCCCTTCTGGTATGGGGAGGCCAAATGGGTGAGGCAGAGATCAGATGCCTCTGGTCTCCAGCGGAGTCTGTGTTCCACATCAACTATCTGGAGCTTTGGGTGATCCGTCTTACACTAAAAGCGTTCCTTCCTTCTATCCACGGAAGAGTAGTGCAGATGTTCATGGACAACATCGACCGTCATGTGTTACTGCAACAAACAGGGCGGGTGGGGTTGTGGACCCTATGTCAGGAGGCTTTCTGCTTCGGGACATGGCTGGAATATCAGGGCATATCCCTGGTGGCTCAACACCTGGAAGGTTCACTGAACTCCAGGGCAGACGAACACAGCCGCAGGTGCATGATGGATCATGAATGGCGCCTTCACTCGGAGGTGGTGCCAGGTGTCTTTCAACAGTGGGGAGAACCTTGGTCAGATCTATTCGCCACCGAAGAGAACACGCAATGTTAGCAACTCTGCACATTGGAATTTCCAAGGCGGCACTCCCGAGTAGAGTTGCGATCTTTTGTATGCCTTTCAGTCTATACCACTTCTGCCCAGAATGCTGAAGAAGATCAGGAGTGACCGGGCCAAAGTCATTCATGTGGCTCTGGATTGGGCACGGAGGGTTTGGTATCCCAAACTTCTCAACATGGCCATCGATCCTCCGACCCGTCTGCCTCTTCGGGGGGATCTTCTTTTGCAGCAACAGGGGACGGTCCTCCACCCGAACCTGTCCAGCCTCCACCTCTTTGCGTGGAGATTGAGCGGCAGCAGTTGAGGTCATTTCACCTGCATCCTGAAGTCTGCGATGTAAATCTTGTAGCCAGGCGTGCCTCCACTAAGACGGTATACGCCTTCCGGAGGAACAAATTTGTGGCATGGTGCACGGCAAAGGCTGTGGATCCCCTCTCTGCCCCTCTTTCTGAGGTTCTTTTGTTCATTCTTACTTTGGCCCAGCAGGGCTCTGCTCTGGGCACTATCAAGGGCTATCTGTCAGCCATCTCTGCCTTCGTCCAGCTCACAGATCAGCCTTCCCTTATCAGGTCCTCAGTGGTTATTCGTTTCTTGAAAGGCATAACTCATCTCTTTTCTCCTATTCCTTTCGTTATGCACCAGTGAGACTTGAAACTATTTTTAACTTATTTAATGTGAGCTCCCTTTGAGCCGCTTCAGAACTGTCCTCTGAGGCTCTTAAATCTCAAAACTGCTTTCCTGGTGGCCATCACCTCTGTGAGATGGGTGAGTGAGCTCCAGGCGCTTTCTCCTAAGCCTCCTTTTCAGTCTGTGCATCCGGACAAAGCTGTACTCAGGAGTCGTCCATTCTTTCTACCCAAGGTAGTCAATGCCTTCCACATCGGGCAGACCAGCACTTTGCCCACCTTCTTTCCGCCTCCGCATCCTTCGAAGGAGGAAGAGAGGCTCCACCATCTAGACCCAAAACATGTGCTTTCCTTTTATTTGGATCACAGCAAACAGTTCCGGGTGGATGACCAGCTCTTTGTTGTTTACGTGGGTGCCAAGAAAGGTCAGGCCTTACACAAACAAACTATCTCCCAACGGGTCATCTTGTGTATCAAAGCCTGCTGTTCTTTGGCTAAGAAGGAGCCTTCAGTGTGTTTGCTCGCCCATTCCACCAGGGCGACGGCAACAACCACTGCTCTCGGGCGAGGTGTTCCTCTGACTGACATCTGTCAGGCAGCTGCATGGCCTTTGGTGCACACTTTTACGAAGCTCTACTTACTGTCTTGATATTCAAGTCTGGAGAGATGGCTTCCTTGGTCGTTCTGTTCTCCAGGACTTTCTGTTGTGATCGTGGTTCGCGGACCCACCTCTGGGGTTGGTATTGCTGGGGTATCTATTCTAAGGTAAGGAATCTATAAATAACGTGTTTCTTTCAGATGAACAAGTTACTTACCTTCGGTAATGATATATCTGTAGGAAACATTAGTTAGTTATAGATTCCTTACTACCCCACCCATCCTCCCCGTTCTGCAAACTGATTTCTAGGGTTAAGGTTATCCTTTCAGGGCCCTAGTTTTGTGCACCAGTGGTCAGTGTCTTCCATGGCTCTGCGTTTCTGGCGTGGAAAGTTGTGTACAGAACTGACGTCAGTGCGCAAGGGTGGCGTCTAAGAAGCTGCTGCAACGTCATCTCGGCGAAACGACGCCAACGACAAACCCGGATCTGACCGACGCCACCTTCCAACATTCAGAGGTACTGCTGATGAAAAAACTTTCCGGATCTAGTCTGGCGCTTGGGGGTAATTCTAAGGTAAGGAATCTATAAATAAATTATGTTTCTTACAGATATATTGTTACTGAAGGTAAGTAACATGTTCAATGGTGCCCTTCAAGTTGCAGCTGCATGTACCAGGTGAATCTGTGGAAGACCGGGAGCCGTTTACGAGCTGTCCAACGTCGGATGTTGAGAGCCAGGGGGTCAGTGTCCGGCAGGGTCAGCAACAATCAGAGGCAGCAGCAAGCAACGTATTCAATGATAAAGTGCAGTGCTAGAACCAGATAAGTTGGAGCAGGCCCCAAGCAAGCAGGGGAGCCCACTGAATCCAAAGGAGGCCCTCAAGAGGACCCATTGTCTGAAGACACGGGAGTCGCAAGAAGACTTTGAGCAGCTCACCAATGAAGATGGCCCACGGTGCAGAGGAAGCGGTAAGGGCGAAGATCTTGGCTGTAGGAGTTGCTTGAGGTTAAAGCTTCTTGAAGCCTCAAGATCTCTGGTGGAGCGAGCCAACAAGCCTGGCAACGGTAGGTCAACCAGGTGCACAGGGGTTATGTTCCAGCGGTTCTGATGTGGGATACTGGCCTCAAACTCAGTATTAAGACAGTGCAGGCCTTGAGGGAGAGGCAGAACCACCACCTGTGTTGCTGAGCCTGACCGAGTCCGTGTGAGCTCAGGATCAGCAAACCAGTCAGCGGTGCCTGAAGATGTAGGAGAGTGACTCCTTCACTCCAAGGGAGATTTCATCAGGTGTCTTGGATGTCCACAGGCCTGGTGAAGAACCTGTTTGGAGCACGGACACAGGTGTTGCAGAACACAAGCAGGACGACAAGACCAGGAGCAGCAGTAATTTCCCCTGGTGCAGTCTCGGCTCACAAAGAGAAGTCCAACAAAGTCCAGAGTGTCCAGACGGTTGAAGTTGAAGTTGCGAATGATCTGAATCTCGCAGAGAAGGGGCTGGTCATTGGGGAAGATACTCCCATGTCCTATGTCCAGTTTCACACAATAGCTTTTGGCTCCCTGAAATAGTTTGAGCTGGAGTATGCAAGAAGGGCACCAAATGTGCCCTTCAAGCAGTCGCAGTGGCACTGGCAAGCAGCCCCACCCTGCCCCAATACACTACTCCCTGTCTAAGAGGTGGTCACTCCTCCCTGTGAGAGGATATCTATTGTCATGCCTTCCCTTGCTAGAGCTTACCTCAGCAGCAGGAGGACAGTAACATTTATCTGAAAGAAACAGGTTAGTGTTAGATTCCTTACCTTAGAATACCCCCAGGCGTCAGACTGGATCGAGAAAGATTTGCACGGGACCCGATGGAAGGAAGCGTGACCTCATGGCCACGAGGAAGGCGCTGATCTCCTCTGGCGTCGCGTTCAGCCCAGGGACCGGTGGGTGTGAAGCTGGATGCAGCGCTTGCGGCTCCTGCGGATTCGCTTGGGCGGTGATGCCCAAAGTCCCGGCCATGTTGCGCGAGCATCAGGGGGAGTCTGTGCCTTGACTCACCTGAGGAATTCGAACCCAACGATTGGTGTCGACTCGCCGAGCTATGATGACTGTGGTCTCGGGACCGGTCCCTCGACCTCCTCCTGGACCGGGACCTCGAGCCGCGCGGGCACCGACTGCCGGATCTCGAGTCGCTTATGGGACCACTAGCTTTCGACGTCAAGGCCCGGCAGTCGGGGAACGACTTGTCATCATGGTTGGCCCCGAGGCAATAAAGGCACCGACGGTGAGGGTCGGTAAGCGACATCAGTCGGTTAAAGTCATCACAGGGCTTGAACCTGGGCATCTCTACCTGCACCAAAGTCGATAACGACTCGAGAAGATCCAAAATAGATCAAAAAAAGTTAGTCAAAAAGTGACTAAGGAGTACTGCTCTTCCGGGATCTGCGCTTGCTGGCACGGAAAAAAGAAGAACTGACGTCAGCGCGCGAGGGCAGCATCTAAGTACTCCGACGATGTCATCCCGGCGACCACGACGCCGACGACAGACGCGGAGCCGCCGACGACGCCTACCGACGCTTAGGGGTACTGCTAAGCAAAACTATCCAGATCCAGTCTGACACCTAGGGGTATTCTAAGGTAAGGAATCTTACACTAACTACTATTTCTTACAGATATATCATTACCGAAGGTAAGTAACTTGTGCATCTGGTCAACAGCAACCCTAGCTTGCTTTCCAGTTCTGGAAGACTGGTACTGGGAGTACTGTGCTCCTCTTGGAGGAGCTTTACAGTGCATGGAATCATGCCTTTGTGAAGGTAAGATTCCAACATGTTTGATACCAAACATGACAGGGTTCGTTCCAGTCAGTTTAGAGATGGCCATCGTGTAATGACGCATGGCAACTCTGTATATCGTAATGGCTGATGCACTTACAACCCGGGAGAATGGACTCTGAAGGTTGTAGAAGTGCCCCGCTCATGCAGGGGTACATTCCCACTTAAGACCCAGCACCCGGCCTTCAGGATTGACTTATAGGTTTTAAGTGTAGTGACCTCAGATATAGAGAAACCTACATCTGTTGTAAGTGGTGCTAGCACCAGCTTACCCAGACTGCAATGGGAGTCCTGGAGTCACAATTTGAGTGTCTCTCATGTGTGGCATTTTACATGCTTCAATCTATGGGAGACCCCTGTTGTACCTATGCCCTGGTTACCTTAGTACCCTATACTAGGGACTTACGAGGGTACACCAGTACCCAATTAGGACCGTACCTGAGTACTCACCATGTCCAATTTAGGGAGGAAGCAAAGAGAATTGGGTCCTGGTTAGCAGGATCCCAGTCAGACTAGTCAGAAAACATAATGACACCAGCAAAAAGTGTGTGTGACTATGAAAACAGATTTTCCTTTCCTACACATATCCTTCGGGTCTGTCTGAAATCAGCCTGAACATGAATTCCTTAGTTTATGTTGCCTAAACACACAGATCCTATATAGATTTGAAGGAACTACATGACAGTGGACCCTCTGGAAAACCAGGATGTCTCTGAGGCGAACTTGGACTGGTATGGGGAACTTGGGGAGACCAGTGGACTGGACCCCTCCACAGATACTGACATGCTCTCTCCGCCAACAGTGGCTAAGTGGGAGGGGGCAGCCTATGCCGTGCTGGTAAAGAGATACTTGGACTAGAGGTTCCCTCAGTACAAGTCAGGTCTAATCTCCTGACCAAGGTGCTTCAACCGGCGGCTTAACGTCTGAACCCCTTTTGCCCTTTAATGAAGCACTTACGGATGTTGTTCTATGCATGTGGTCCAAGTCTAGAACAGGTGCTCCTGTGAATATGACGATTGCACACCATTATCACCCAGCACCGGGTGACCATAAATTTCTCAGCCAACACCCCACCCGACCCCACCCCAGAGTATTTGGTGGTGCATGCCTGACTCCTTCTCAGACATTCCCTTTCATTGGGGCAGGTCTGGACACAGTGCAGTTTCATGCCTATCCTCCAAAGCAGTCAGTCCAGAATATTCAGGCTATGATTCCGATGTTTTGGCCTCTGTCCTGGATTTCGGGGAGACTGACTCTGAGGCTGTTGGGCCTCATGGCCTCCTGCATCCTGTTGATGAAGCATGGCAGGCGGCGTATGCGGGCTCTTCAGTGGGACCTGAAGTTTTAATGGGCACAGCATCTGGGAAATCTCACTGACATGGTCCAGATCTTGGTAGTAACTGTGAGAGATATGCAGTGGTGGTTCATGAACTGTGATTGGGTCAATGGCAGATCCTTCTCCCTCCCCCCCATATATCACAGTCATGACAGATGTGTCACTCTGGGGATGGGTGACTTTCTGGGAGAGGTGAACAGGGGACACTGGTCTCCGGCGGAGTCAGTGTGTGCATACATTTGTTGGAGCTTTGAGCAATTCGATTGGCATTGAAAGCATTTCTTCCCACTGTCAAGAGGAAGCTAGTGCAGGTGTTCACAGACAACAACACCGCCATGTGGTACTGCAACAAGCAAGGCGGGATGGGTTCGTGGGCCCTTTGTCAAGAGGCCCGCGTCGATGGACATGTCTGGAACAGCAGGGCATAACCTTGGAGGTTCAACACCTGGCAGGTTCTTTGAATACCAGGGCGGATGGTCTCAGCCATTGATGCCTAGCGGATCATGAATTGCGTCTCCAGTCGGTAGTGGCCCAAGGTCTCTTTCAGAAGTGGCGAGAATCTTCATTAGATTTGGCTGCCTCCGAAGAGAATGCGCAGTGTCAGCAGTGCTGCGCACTGGAGTTTTCCAAGGCAGTTATTGCTCGGCGACTCCTTTCATAACGAGTGGAGCTCAGGCCTATTATATGTCTTTAGGCCATACCACTCCTGCCCAGGAGAGACTGGGCCTAAGTCATCCTTGTGACTCCGGACTGGGCAAGGAGATTCTGGTGTCCAGAGCTTCTGAGAACAAGGACCAATCCTCCCATCATGCTTCCCCTTCAGGAGGATCTTCTGTAGCAGCAGCAGGGAGGGTTTTCCACCTGAGCCTGTCAACTCTACATCTCCATGCGTGGATATTGAGCAGTGACATTTGATAGCTTTTGACCTTCATCCTGAAGACTTTAATGTTATTCTGACAGCCAGGTGGCCCTCCAATAATATGGTATATGCATGCAGTTGGCAGAAATGTACATTAATCTTTACAGAAAGGTCTATTGACCCTCTTTCTGCTTCTGTTTCTACTGTCCTTTAGTTCATTCTAACCCTTGCCCATCAAGACTCTGCTTTGGAAACTCTCAAGGGTTACCTTTCTGCTCTGTCTGCTTTTTTGCTGCTGCCACACCAACCCTCTCTCTTCAATCTCCCATTGTACATAGGTTTCTGAAAGGTCTAGCTTAGGTGTTTACACATATGCCCATTCCTATTCAGCAGTGGGACCTTAATTTGGTCCTCACCTCTCTGATGTGTGTTCCCTTTAAGCCTTTACACAATTGTTCCCTCCGGCTGTTGACCATCGAAACAATCTTCTTTGTGGCGGTCACATCGGTCCGGGGGGTTGGTAAACTGCAGGTGTTATCTTGCTTGCCTCCTTATCTATGTCCTTTACGGACAAAGTTTTGCTTTGCACTCAGGCATCTTTTTAGGTCGAGCCCTAAACCAGTGCACAAGCGCTTCTCTGGGGTTGATCTGTGGTAGTCTACAATGTGAGGGAAGCCCCACTCACTCCCCCGCCCATCTTTTTCATTGGCTTATGTCTTTGTCCTTCCTAAATGCTGCCTTCCGATTGGTTTATAGGCTGTAAGTCCCTCCGTATAACGGCCATGTTGTCATTTGTGTCCTTCCATGGCTACTGGCCCCTTACTTCGTGTTGCTTTCGCACTATTTTCTTCCCGTGTCCCCCCTCCTGCTGTCCGTGCCTTCTCTCCCTCCCCCCACTTCTGTTGTTCGTTCTTTTATGCCCGCCTGCACTCCCTTTTGCAATGCAATAGGTCTCGCGTAAATGCGAGTCCTATTGCATTGCAAATGTTTGTCTTTCCATGGTATAGCTCTTGTTCCCTTTTTCTCTCTCACGTACAATGATTTATCCACAGTCATTTTTCCCTGCGTACCACCCCTGCCGTCCACTTTCTCTTTCCATGCGTACCACGCCTAGTCCCCTCTTGGTGTTCATGGTGCCGGGTCTGGGTGTAGACGCTGCCTGTGCTGGTGTCACTTGTGCGGTGGACAGTGTTGGGGATACAGGTTGGAGGCTGCTCTCTTCATCTTCTCGCTCATTGGATGCTGCGCACTGGTCTTCCTCGCCATTTACTTTGTATCCTTTGCAGATCGTTGGAGATTACCCTTCGCCCCAGGAGTGGGGCACTCATTTAGGGTATGCATGCTACCTAGGAGACGCTGGCAAAAAAGGAAGTGCGAGGTCAGGACTCAGAAAGTGTTAATACATTGGGTTTGGGAGATTGCGTGTGTAAAAGGAGAGTCTGCTATGCATATAGGAGAGGGAGATGGGGTCTGTGTTACGGGAACAGGGAAGTCTGCCATAGAGGTTAGAGATGTTCTCTTATAGATAGAATTTGACTGTTGTAATGGAGAAGAGTGAGTGCTTTTCTTGCAGGAGGTGATGATAGCAGGCCGTAGACTGGAGCTAGAGATTGGCACGCAGAAAACAAGACTAAGCATGAGGGGGGAGGAAGGGGAGAAGAGAGTCTTGCATCATTTTTAGGGGATGCCTTCATCAAGAAGAGGGAATGCAAGCCATGAGGATAATGGATTTACTTTTATGGAAGAGTATCACAGAGTTAGTGGAAACTGTAGGGTATTGGCAGTGGGGAAGGAGATGCCATTTATTTTGTTGTTTTCTGTAGTGTGTACTAGGTCAGAGTGTGTCAGAGCGTTTTTCAGTTATTTAACACACTATAAACACGAAGACATATAGAAAAGCAATATAATCTAACATTGTGGCTATCACAAAATCATGTACTGGGCTTTTTGCATGATTCAGAAAGCTTAGAGTAATTTTTAATATGCTTCGATAGGTAGCCCGATAAGATTGATGAGCTCTGGGGAGATGTGACTGAAATACTTTGTTCTCGAAATAAGTCTAGCACCACAGTATGATTCTCTCTGTGAAGAAGACTGATGGCACATTGCTTTTTTAGCAGTTAGGACAACCACAAACTTTGAATTGAAGCAGGTCTGTTGCTTGACATTCTCGTAAAGTTTGCTTAGCCTTTTTTCGCGTGATCTTGTTATGATCTGAAAAATATGGATTTTTTTCCCTTCAAGATGCTGAATTCGTCCTTTCTTCCTTCCGAGCATAAAAGGGAGGCTTTTTGTTTCCACCTCCGTTCACTCAATCTAAGGTGTCTTCTTTCATCATTAAGGTTATAGTTTTATCAAAGGGCAGAGACTCTTACTTTTTGCCTTCTAACATTCCTTGCGGCCAGTCCATCTAATATGTTAGACGTGGTTTTGTTGTAATAGTTACCCAGTTGTGTGGCAGTCTTTGGATCCTCAACGGGTACCAGGCAGTTCACAAACATCTTCCAGGAGTAAAGTTTGCAGATCTACTTCTGTAAATCCTTGTAAAATGCATGAAAGTCGTAAATCTGCACTAATTCAAGGATATATACCATGGGATATATTATGTGACGTTATTTAAGATTTGGGCCTCTGAGATCTGGCGTAAGTTAAAAATATGCATAACCTTGTCTATGGTTAGCGGCACTCTGTGTGACTGGATTTTACTCTTTCACAAGGGACACTGGCACAGAGACAATTACTTAAGTACCAGGGACTATAGCACGCTGTGATTTTTGAGACCCAAAAATATTTTGCCATGAAATGTCATAACATTAAATTAAAAGTGAATGCCACATGTGACTCAGCCAACATCATCTACCTACTGAAATGTCCCTGCAGGAAGGCATATGTTGGTCAAACAGAAAGAAAATTAAAGACCCGAGTAAATTAACTGAAAAGCAACATAAGAACGAAACAATTGAAGTCAACAGTAGCACATCACTTCATTGAAGCAAAATATAATATCTGGTAACTAAAACGTTGTGTCCAGGAGACAATTGAGAAGAGCAAAGGCATATACAATCACACCTATCTTTTTGCAACGTGAAAATTATTGGATACGACTCCTGAACTCATTCAAACCCAACGGGTTAAATGAACGGATGGCGTTACAATGTTATTTGTAAATTCACAGTACTTAAGCAAACACTGATTGAATCATATATACTGAATTAGTATTCTCTGATTTATTCTCTGATTTAGTGTTTCCCTTATCACATTAACATTTTTATACTTTATATATTGTATGCTCTATATGTACACTAACACTTCCTTTCACATGTTTTTTATAAAAATATTTATACGCTTTGATGTACTTTCGTCCAGGCTTATAGCTCACAGTCTTCTTTTTATGTCCTTCATCCGAGTTTGGTTACCCTTAACACCCATAGGGATTCATGTACACAGAACGTGACGCGCTGCACGCAGCCTGAACTATTCTTTCACTTTTAATCACATTTTCTTTTCAATGTTATTTAAACGCATCTAGTGTTAAATTAATAGACACTAATTCGATTAACATCACTGCATACGAAGTGTAAATACTCTATTTTTTATGCCCATTATCCACTGGGTGGAGCCGGGAGTAGTCCATCATCCGTCTTTAGTAAATAGGGATTCACTTGAACCTCAGAACGCACCAACTGAAGGGATGCTATACGCAACCTGAATCTTGAGACGCGGCCATACATACTCATTAGTAAGTAGGACAGCAAACTCTTAACAGCACACAGCAAACTTTTAACAGAGCACAGCAAGCTTGTCACTTTGAGTTTATCTAATCACCGCGTTAAATATATGCTCACACACTAATGAACAGTAAGATATGGTCTCTTGTGGCACTTCGAGCAAAGGTGTATGTTCAAAAGAGCCTAATTCCGTGCTACTACTAATGTCCTAGAGGCCAAGTTGGAAGAATTTGAGGTGTGCTGTAGGAGAAATAATATCTGCATAATAGGAGTCACTGAATGATCAGAGTGACCCGGGGTTAATTTGTTTGTGGTTTGTAGAAGACCTAATAATCTAACAGTTGTAACCATGTGGCCTCTCAAAATACTTCTCCGTTGTGCCCACAGAGTTCTTGGCACTCCAATAATACCGGGTGTCCCACCGAGCCCCATAGTAGCATGCATCTTTAACAACCAGGATTGAGATGTAATTCTGTAGTCCACTCGCAGTGCTCCTCCAGTACGATGTAATAATGCTGCTTTCTTCCCGGACTTTGCCCTCCCAGTTCAGAGAATGCGTTGGTCCGTTCTTGAAGTTGAGAAAGCTTAAAATAAATTACTCCACTATGATCCCGGCGAAACTGCTAGTGGTGGCAGATGGAAGAGCATGGTATTTTACCACCCCAGTGGAGGCTCGGTACTGGCTGGATAGCTCGGGAGTAGTTGGTGGTGCCACTCTCGCAGAAAAAGATGACAATGTGAGGCAGGAGCCCCGGAAAAGACGCAACACTCAGCCCACTAGTGACAACGATATCACCTGCTGCAGAGTGAAACTCTTCCGGGGATTTTCCCAAGCGGCACTAGCTGACACCGAGTGGTTAACACAGCCCAGGGCCTGTTCCTTGTTTATTCAACTTGTCCAGAATGAATACTGCAGGTGTGGGGTTGTGAACACCTTGCCCAAATGGATGATGTGTGCCAACACTGAATATTCAAAATGTTCACTGTTTCTGTGGTTACATTTCTCCTTTTTATGTTGAGCCTGGGCGGAGCATGCAATACTCTATCTAGCTGCAGATTCCTAAGATCCCTACCCATGCCTTCCTGCTTTGCGGGCTAATATTGTAGTGCTAGCGTTACTCCTCTTTTCAGGGCCCTAATTTGCACACGACTATGCAAGTTACTTCCTGTCTCTGCACTTCTGGCATGGAAAAAATGAAAAGCACGTCATAAGAGATGCTACGAACGCTAACCAAAATTGAAATGGCATGGTGAGCAAAACAACTATGGATTTAGGTCCAGATCTCTGTATTGGGGTGAATTTATGACATTGATCTGCATTCTGTCCATCAATTGTTCTTTTTGCATTTGTCACCCCGAGTGGGACAGGTATGCCCAGGCGTGGGTCCTGTGCTCTTCATGCCACTGGAGTCAAGCTATTTCCAAACTGGAAAGGCATGGTGAGCAAAAAAACAATTTATTTAGGCCCAGATCTCTGTACTGGTGTGAATGCATGACATTGTTCTGCATTTTGTCCATCAATTGTTCTTTTTGCATTTGTCACCCGATTGGGACGGGTATGCCCAGACGTTGGTCCTGTGCGTTCATGCCTCTGGAGTCAAGCTATCCTGGCTGATGAGGGCTGAAAGCCTGAAACCAGTCCTAGTATGCTTGTTTCCAGCCAAGGGAGAACTTGGCCTGGTAGTTTGGGTTGGACTTTTTCCATGGGGCACAGGGTGAAGTCTGATTTGCATATGGCTGGGTCCAAACTGGAATGGCATGTTGAGCAAATAAACAATGGATTTAGGCCCAGATTTCTCTACTGGGGTGAATGTATGACATTGTTCTGCTTTCTGTCCATCAATTGTTTTTTTGTATTTGTCACACCAAGTGGGACGGATATGCCCAGACGTGGGTCTCCTGCCCTCCATGCCACTGGAGTCAAGCTATCCTGGCTGATGAGGGCTGAAAGCCCGAAACTGGTCCTAGGATGCTTGTTCCCAGTCCAGACAGGACCTGGCCTGGCAGTTCGTGCTGGACTGTTCCATGGGGCACAGGGTCAAGACTGATTTGCATATGGTTGGGTCCAGACTGGAATGGCGTGGGGAGCATAAAATGATGGATTTAGGCCCAGATCTCTGTACTGGGGTGAATGTATAACATTGTTCTGCATTCTGTCCATCAATTGTTCTTTTTGCAACCAACGCTGACAACGGCATGTGGAGCCAAATTGAGAGACCCTACGCCACACACAAGGGGTATGGCTCAGTAAAAGTTTCCGGATCCAGCCTGACGCTTTGGAAATTCAAATGTAGGAAATCTGCAACTAGAGTCTCTACCAGGTAACGCGTTACCCAGTGCTTAATTTGTGCCAGCGCTTTCCGGTGCTTAGCACCGGCACTTAATTATCAGGACCCGTTCTACATGCAATGCAGCACTTCATTGATTTTGATAGCGCTGTCCTGCATAGAGTGTTACTGTTGCTTTTGTCATTTAACTTGAAGTAACATAACAGTAACACTGACTGACTACACAAACTGCCAGGAAGGGTCCGACTTGGAAAGCAGCCCTGCTATCGTCATCTTCATCATGAGTCATCATGAGACTCAGCCTCGGGAAAACTTAAAAGACTGTGTGCTGCTCCTTGAGTTGAATGTGAAAGTGAAACAAACAGAATGGTGGACTCTGGATCGTCGCGCACTGCTGGGGGTGCGTGCGTGTGTGTGCAGGTGCCTCTGACCTGTGTGCGCCGGAAGGGGGACGGCTGCACTGCTGAGTGCACCATGACAGCTTTCGCTCCCCGCAGACACCAGGAGACAGTAATTAACATCAGATCCTGCTCTGAGAGCCCGCGGCTGCCCAAATGCTTCATTGTAATGCTTGTTACTACAATGTTGCAAAACTGCAGGCAGAGTGCTGGCTGATTCCTGCCACGGCCCTGACTACATCATGTGAATCAAGACGCTCCCTGCCCAATTAAAATTATTGAGACCCCGGGCCTGCCCTCTCAGACACAAGTTGTGCGTTAACTGGCTGCTGCTGCAGCTGGCAGTACGGCGCCTGGCACGATTTCCTCACGTCCTGGCCATCACTGTTGAAGTGCAGTAAACGGGGCTCTGATGGACGCCGCCTCTCCCAAAGGTGCTGTGCCGCCACTTACTGTGTGATTTGAGGCATTGGGTAGTCTCTGTTCTACCACCAAGTTGTTGGAGGTAATTAGGCTAAGGTCAGTGGGGGTGAGAGTCAAACACGGCAGGGGCGGGAAAGGAGATTAGGTTGAGAGCCAAGTGCTAATTGTCGGTGCCGCGGCCGGTGGTTGCAACGAGGTAGATTGCATCCCACTCTGGCCATGCAACTGACCCTAGCCCACACTGGACCGTGGCACCTGAATCATCAGTAAGTGCTGTCGGAGGGAGCGGCAGTATTTTCAATAGTTAACACCTGCCATGCTGTTATTTCATTGCTGACCTCTTTCAACTCACAATCCCAAGGCATAAAGTTAGGTCTAGGGGCGGAAGGCCATTGTCTGTGGCGGGTCTTGTTCTCTGGATCTCCCGCCACACACAGATTAGAACGTCACTTTCTATTTGCAGCTTTAAGTCAGTTTAAACTCCTCTGAGCACTGGCTCCTGGAGACCTCATCAATGTTAAGCACGCTTTATAAATGCCATTATTCATTCAGTCATCAGACCGTACATTCTCAACTTACTAATACACGTAAAAGTATGGGATATGCCTAAACGCGCCTGAGGATATGTGAGACTTTGCCAGGTGACTATGGGCATAGTGGGGTGAACAGGTCAATCATTTAACAGACTATGACAATATGCAGCAGACTACACCTTTTGTTTATGTCGCCATGGGCAGAGTTTAGTTATGAATCCAGGCAATTTAGCGGGGTAGTAGTTAACAAGAGCCGCAGGGGGTGCTTGTGCCGGTCTCACTTCCTTTGCAGCATCTGCATCCCGCTGTGCTGCTGCCCCCTGGCCTTCTCCTTTCCTTTGGTGACGTCCTGCACTACAGATGAAGTCGCTTGAAATTAAAGTTACCACTTTCCCTGGGGGGATCCGTGTTTTTTTACTGCGTGGTAGGTGATGGGTGTGTAGACTGTAGAGGTCCATCCAAATGATTAAACATAGCGGGCGGCTGCACACCAGACCACGGGGTCAGTGCGCATCTATTGATTTAATCACACTGCTTAACGAGCCCTGCTGGAAAAGCGTGAAGCTACCACAGGGACAGGATGTTCGAAGAAATACTTTCTGTCAGGAGATGTTTGATGTATGTTTGGTAACCCAGTGTTGGCTTGGAGAGTCTAACGGCGGGCAACGATAGAGCAGCTGAAATACTGACTAGCGAAATGTCTATTGCTAATGTGTAGGCAGTGATTTTCCAGGTTCGAGCTTGTTTATGTGCTGCGCAACTGGTTCAACTGAGAGAGCAGTTTATATTAGCTTTCTTGTCTGGTCCGAAAATATTTATGGATTTTCCAATCACGCTTGCAACTTAGTAATTTTGAGTTTAATGTTGAATTGAAAAGTACAGTTCTTCCATTTAGCTGGTCACATCATACAGTCAAATAAAGGTAAAAGCCTTTGCTTATAGCGCTGAGTTCGCAAAACCTTACCAATACCTTTAAAGTTAACCACAGGCTACATCTGTGTGTGGGGGAGCCGCTGGGCATGTCTGTTATTTCTGATATTTATTTCCCTGGTGTTCATTAGTTGATGTCACTCATAGTTGTTGAAATGTCACTCATAATAACACTGACATTTTGAAAATGTGACACATGGCAATCTGAAACCTTGGCAGCTATGGTGGGGGTTACTGTGTGACAGTGTGAAGTAGTGCCAGGAAGAGGGTACAGAGTGACATCACTGCCAGAGTGCCTTCTACAGTACTACTGCCTCGCATGGGACGGTGTGCAACCCTTGAGCAGTGTTCTTCTGGCGTGCTGCGGCGAAATCTAAAAAACGTCCGGGAAGGCGCCAGGTGGGAGGTATCACGCAGGGCCCAGTCCCGACTCCCGCCTAACGGTTACGGAACCACTGAGTCAGTCAATAAGGCAGTGAGTGTCCCGGCCGGCCGCCTGCCCTCCACGAGAACAGCACAGGCAAATTAACTTAAGTACTAAGTAGCAGCCAGTAGCCATGATGCCAAGAATATGATATGGGGTGGATATTGGTTCTGCAGGTGGGGTTATGGCTGTGCGACAGCGTGTGCAGATTTTGTCTAGATTGCCACGCCCAAGGATACCCGCACGCGCATAATAAAGTGAGATGAAAGATGAAAAAACTTCACAACATACAAGGAAGAAATAGGAAGGAAGAAAAAAGAAAGAAGCAGAACCAAGGTAGGAAAAAAGAAAAAAAGAAAAAAGAAAGACAAAGCAGCAGAAAATATGAAAAAAAGGAAGGCAGAGAAACAGAAGAAAAGGCATAAGCATGAAAGAAAAAAGTTAAAAAAGAAGTAAAGAAGAAAGAAAAGGAGAGAAACAAAATAATGACAGGCAAGGAGGAAGCACAGAAACAAGGAACAGGAAAGAAAATTAAAACAGAAAAAAGAGACGAAAGAAAGATATGCAAGTGTATCAGAGGAAGAAAGGTGACGAAGGAAGACAAAGTATCGCAAGAAAAACACCAATACAAAAATAAAGGAAGAAATAAAAGAAAAAGAGAAATGCAAAGCAAAAATGAAGAACAGAAAAGGGAAAGGAGTAGAGTATTAAAGCTATAGGAACAAAGGGAAAAAAGAAGAGAAAGCAGGAAAACCGAGAATAAATCAAGATGGAAAGAAAGGTAAGAGAGCACAAAGATAGAAATAAATAAGGAAAAAGGAAAGGAAGGCAAGGGAGTAAAGAAAGGAGAAAAAGAAACAAGTTGAGAAATAAAAAGAAAAAAGAAAATTTTCAGAAGAGGAAGCCATTTACTGTAATCTTCAATAGCCTCACGATTGATCCGTACAATCGTTTAAAGTGCTTGCTTAGCAAAACAGGAGCTGCATATTCTCAAATCAGCTAACAGGTAGTTTTAATGTAGGCTGCAAGACACTAGTAGCTCTTAATCAGCTCACAATGTAACAAATATCTAAATATCGAAGAAAAAATATAGATTGCAAAAATATCGACCCCCCCTATACTTAAACAGGTAAGTAGAAAAAGATTGATTCAAAAATAGCGAAGTAAAAAACATAGATGTAAAAAATATCTAATTAAAAATATATATAAAATAAAATGTATTACATATATTTAATAATATTATTTTTAACAAACTAAATTACAATTAATAAACATGTTAACTAAATATTAAAAATAAACTTAAGTTAAAAAAATATAAACACAAAAATATAATATTTTACACATATAAATATTTAAATATTAACTTTATTACATTTTTAAACTTTAAAATATACAAAAATAAAATATATATATCAATATTTTAAAATAAAGAAAACTCTATAATAATTTAAAACATTAAATTATTTAAAAAAAATTAAAACATGCAATAAATGCAACAGTAGGGAAAATATTGGATAGCGGTGAGGAAAAAAATACTATTTCCACTCCAATGAGTGCAACACTAGGGAAAGTGCTGGATAGCGGAGAGGTAAAAATTACTATTCCCATTCCAGTGAGTGCAACAGTAGGGAAAGCGCTGGATACAGGAGAGGTACAAATGACTATTCCCACTCCAGTAAAAGAAACAGTAGGGAAAGTGTTTGATAGCGGAGAGGCAAAAAATTACTATTCCCACTCCTGGGAGTGTAAGAGAATGGAAAGTGCTGGATCGTGGAGGGGTAAAAATTACTATTCCCACTCCAGTAAAAGAAACAGTAGGGAAAGTGCTGGATAGAGGATGGTTAAAAATTACTATTCCCTCTCCAGTGAGTGCAACAGTAGGGAAAGTGCTGGATTGCAGAGAAACAAACAAATCATAAAATAAACAATATTTAAGAAATATAAATGTTTTAATATATTAAACATATAAAATAAACACACATTATAATATAAATTACATATAACACAATTCTGCAAATATTTTATATAAAAAAATCAATAAATACATTTAAAAACAATAATTATTTAAGACGAGCAAATATTACCAAAATTTTGTAAAACATAAATATATTTATTTTGTTTTCTCCCCTAGAACACCAGACCAATAAAAAACACTTAAAATGTTTTATTTAAATGTATTTCCAGAAATATTATAATTAATAATCAATAAAAAATATGATTGATAAAAATAATAATAAACATTCATTGACTACACATGCCTTAATACTATAATATCCACAACACACACCTAAAACTAATTAGAAAAATTACCATTTTTAATTTCTAATTAATTAATTTAAATAAATTAACTAATTATTCATAAAAAAAAAAATTATTGAGCAGAGCTAACATGGATCATATGATACTTACTCTTTACAAATGATGAGAAATAGATCCAAAATACAAATCTTTGTTCATACAATTAACAAAACATGTACAGCAAAATCCATCATCAATTAAACAATCAGCAAAATGTTCCCAAATCTGTGAAAATATCTTAATCGCCCCCACGAGTTTGGCGTAAGGTTCTTCGAATTGCTTCGTACATTTCATTTTAAGAACCCATTTCTCGAACAAAGGTACCTCCAATGATCTCCAATTTTGTAAAATTAACGAACGAGCAACCAGCATTAAAATAGCAAGAAAATGCCCCTCAGTTTTCAAGAGCATAACCTCCCTACTAGTTATCCCAAACAGAACAACTTCTACTGTAGGTTTGTACATTTTTTTAATCGCCCTACTAAAATACTCAAATATTTTCTCCCAAAAAGTTATCAACTTAGGGCAAGAGAAAAAAATATGCCGCCATCGCCCTTCCAATAAGGTTCCACAACTAAAACAGCTATTTTCCACCCCTGGATACATATTATTTAGTGCTTCTGCAGTCTTCTTTAGTTTGCAGCTATCAATATCTTATTTCCTGTAAATGATATTTTTTGCCATTCTTGATAAGAAAAAACACATTGAGTTTGAACTGAAACTTTCTCCAAAAATGTTAAAACCAGAGGGGATTTGTCTTGGGAGCTCATTAAGCGATACCAATTACCCACTCCAGTTAACTTCGAAATATAAAGTGCAGTGGCCGTTTTTCCAGCTATTGAATATGAGATTATATTTTTTTTTAATTCATATTTTGGATATATTAAAAAAAAATGTTTATTGTGACCATGCCATCTGGCCTACACTTCTTCCCTAGTAATCATCCTGCCCTGTATTACAAACTGGCTAACTATACCCAAACCAGAATCGTTCCATGTTTTCAGCTGAGTGGAGTGAAAATGTAAACCCAAATCTCTACACTCAGTTAATTTTATGGAAAAAAAGCACGAAAAACCATTTTTGTTTAAAAACAGTATGAAGTCTATTTGACAAATCCATTAACATTTTATATCTTGTTTTCTTTGGGAGTTTTGCTGTTTTTTAGAATGGGGTAACTTGAGTTCCAGCGTCTTGAATCATTTTATTAATAAAAAAGTTATCAACCTGTTTCAATTTAGATAATAAACACGCTAAATAGTCAAAAAATGATGATTCATGATATAAATGCATATTAGGAAGTGCTAAGCCACCTGACTGAGTATCTAATTTCAAAATTGGCAGCTTAACTCTAGCTGCCTTTTTATTCTAAATAAATGATCTAATCATTGAGTCGATCCCTTGAAAGAAACTAACATTCACCTTAATTGTAATATTGGTAAAAAGAAATATCAAAAGAGGTAGAATAGACATCTTGAAGTGCCACACGACCTATTACAGTTAGAGGAAGATTGGTCAATTTTTCAAGTAGTTTCTGGATCTTTATACTGGTGGCTTCGTAATTCAACTTAACTACATGCCCATATTGGCCTGTGACATAAATCCCCAAATACCATATGGGATCGGCATTTAAAGCCTGTTGTTTCAAATTATCTGGCAGATAGCCAGACCCGGTATCTAAAATTACGATTTCAGTTTTGCTAGGATTAATTTTATATCCCCCGGTTTGTTCAAATTTCCTGAATTCTGCCATAGTTGATTGCAGGTTTGATTTTTCAGGGGACAAATACAGAATGGCGTCATCCGCGAAAAGTTTTGATTTCGCCATTCTGTCGATCGGAGCTTTAATATTCATATTGACTCGTATTCTAATTGCCAAAGGCTAAATTAAAAAAAAAAAGAACGGGTGATAAGAGGCAACCTTTCCCAGTCCCACGATGTATGTCAATTAACCCTGTTTGGGCCCCATTAACTATTAATTGGGCCTGCGCTCCTTGATAAATATTTAAAGCATAGTAATTACTGGGGCATGAATCCCATAAAATAAAGTGTCCTAATTAACTAAATCAAAAGCTTTTTCTGCGTCTACCATCATAATGCAGGCAGGTGTCATATTAACATTAAAATAATCTGGAGCTTGTATCAAGAAGCCATTGTACGGCCTGCTATCAACCCTGTTTGATCGTAGTGAATTACTTCCTTGGCCGCAGAAACAAAATGCTGGGCCCAGATCTTCATAAGAATTTTATAGTCAGCATTTGAAAGACTGATCGGTCTATTTGAATTAACCCCCTCCGTGCTCATGACTTGCTCAGCTCGTCATGAGGCACGGTGCTCGTGTGCTCATGATGAGCTGAGCTCGTCATGACCACACCCATTTCTATTAAGGTCCAGCACAGCAAAATAATATCCCAAGCAGCCAATGTGTTAAGATTATTTGGGGGTTTACCCTTTTTTACAAAACTAATTACTGTCGCCCTTTTAAATTCTGAAGATACCCTCCCACCAGTTTTAATATGATCAAATATTTTTTTCAAAAATGGGGTCAATTCCTTAATAAAGGTTTTATAAAAGTCGATTGGAATTCTGTCTTCGCCACAGGCTTTTGCCCCTGCCAAAGATTTAATAACAGCCGATATCTCATCCTCTGTAATTTCATTCTGAAGCTGAGCAGCTACACTCTGTGATATTGTTGGTAATTGAAGTAAAGCAAAATACTTGTGAATCATATCCAGATTCACTGAATATTTTGTAGTATATAATTGTTGAAAATGTTCAACAAAAATTCGAGCAATGTCAACTCTGTCGGTTGCTGTGGCATTAGTTTTTGGATCAATTATTTCTACAATACAGGCAGATTCTTGTCAAGCCCTAGTTGACCAAGGTAACATCTTCCCAACCATTTGGCTTTCTTCATACATCTTTTGCATATCCGTCTGAGAGCTATTTTTTTTTCTTCTAAAACAAACTTCCTGGCCTGTTCTAGCTGGCCCGAAATAAGGAGCCCACAGATTTAGAAGCATTGTCCAGCGAATGCTGAAGTTGTGCGATTTGTCCTAACCATGCCCTAGTTTTCCCCACTGTTGCAGCTATCATCTGTGCGCGGGCCGCAGCCTTAAATCCACCCCAAACTGAAAAAATATCACCTGTCCCTTCATTAATTTTAAAATAATTGAGTAGCCAGAGCCTAAACTGTTCAAGCCACAATGAATCTTGAAGGAGAAGGTGGTCCATCTGCCACTTGGACCTGCTCTTTTTAGAAACACCGATTTCTATGTCGGCCTGAACGTATGAATAATCAGAAAGAGCGTTAACACCAATGCCTGCAGCACTAAGGGACAACGAACGTGAAATCAATAAAAAGTCGATTCGGGATGTAGTCGGATGTTGACAAGAGAACAAGTATATTCCATAGCAGTCTGATTGAGCAATCACCATGCATCAATTAACTGAAGATCTGTCAAAGCATCAAAAACCTGCTTTGTCTTTTGTTTCAGTTGTTTTTTACTCCTATTTGAGGTATCAATTTTCAAATCTTGAATATGGTTAAAATCACCCTCAAACCCAATTTGTCCAGAAACCCCAATCAAAAGTTTATATAGTGTAAGTAATGCAGATATATCATCAGTTATTGAACCATAATAATGAATGAAATTCAGAACCTGTTCATTTAGTTTAACCTGCACCAAGAAGCACCTCCTCTGGAGATCCTGTTGTTCTTGAAGAAATTCCCAGTCTATTTTCCGTGAAAAATATATTGCAACCTCCCTCATTGCAACACCTGCTGAAGCAAAGAAAACTCTAGCAAACATTCCTGGTATAGCATTTTGGGGTATTTGTTTTCAGATGGGCTTCTTGAATAAAAAGAATTTGAGGTTTTAAGGTAACTAGCCAGCTAATTAATCGTCCATATTTACGTCTATTCAATATTCCATTGACATTTACCGAAAGAATCTGATATTTACTGGATAAACTCATTCTGCTAAGAAAAAGAAAAGAAAAAAGAAATAAAAAACATTTTTAACTTTAATTTAGTACTTAGTGGATTCCTGAACATTTTATCACTTTCCTGATTGCACCGGCTCTTTTTTTCTGCTAACCCAAGTAGCCCTCCCCTTAGGAAATGCTGCTTTCCCCGGGGTTCAGAAAAGGGGGTGGTGATGAACAGAGTGTCTGAATTAAGCAGACCACTCTTACCCAGTCCAAAGATCAGGGCTTGATCCATCACCGTTATTTAGCTCACTGCCCCATCCCAGCTCAGAACCTGGCTATATGCAAATTAGTCTGTCCCTGGCCCAGTGCATCATACTACCAAGCTTCCCACTTGCTTATCACACACCTACTCCGCCCCCCCACCCCAAGTTCTAGTACTGGTGCCCTGATATTGTACCAAGGGTGACCTAACCCCCCTCCCAAAAAGAAAAACAAAAACCTCAAGATCGAAATCAAAAATGACATTAAACAGATATTCAAAAAGAATTTCAAGGAGACAGCAAGATCTAAACTCTTCTCTCCTTGTTTAAACATGAGAGAGCATTATTGAAAACAAGGCAAGAGGCTAAAATATCAAGTTGTTTTCCAACTGAAAGCACCGTAAGCAACTCCTGAGCCTCTTCAATACATGTGAACAAATGAAACTTCCCCTGCACAAGGACTTTAAGTTTGGATTGTTGTGCAAAAAGAAGCTTGTGCCGCTTGGGCTTTAAAGATATACAGTAGCTTCACAAACTCTTTGTGCCTTCTTGCTGTCGTTGCTGACATGTCAGAAAAAAATTCTACATTTACCTCCATTTTCAATTTCAAACTGTCTCGTCTGAATTGCCTTAGACAACATTTTTTCCTTCATGCGAAAATCCGCAAAGTTAACTAGTATAGTGAGGGGAAACTTCAAGTTAGGAGGAAGATGTGCTGGAACCCGATGAGCCCTAGTTAATGTTAAGTCACCGGAAAACGCAGGAATCATAACCTTCTTCATGAAAGATGCGACCCAATTGAGTGTGTCTGCTCCTTCAAGCCTCTCCGAGAAGCCAACTATCCACAGATTTGAGCGATGTGAGAAATGTTCAAGTTCTTCAATCTTGTTTTCCATAATTATTTTCTCCCGGGACACTGAATCCACTTGCTCAAGAATACCATTCATTTGATCCTCAACAGAGGAAAATCTTGATTCAGCCTCCAGAATTCGAATTGGCAGACTGGTGACTGCTTCGTCTACATCCCCAATCGCTGATGTATAGCTACTATTTCGATTTGTTTTGATTTCTTCATGTCCCGAATTTCTTAAAGTATCATATTTAGCATCGTTTTTTTTCACAACAAAATTTTTATTGATGTAGTTAGGCAGAGCAATCAATGTGGCACCCCACAATCAGGAGAAACCACCAGGCATTTTGATACATTTACATCACTGGACTGGAGTCCAATCAAGAATTATAGGAAAACATGAATAACAGGAACTTCCCCCCCCCCCATCCCTACCCCCACAACTCCCACCACCCATTTCCAATCCCTCCCGGTCAACCCTCCCTAACCCTGTGCACGTGTATAGAAGGAGCAGCAGTGTTTGATCGTGATGTGGTAGATATGACGCATTTCACAGACCCACTTAAAGATGAGTGTTTAGGGATCTTCCTCAGGTTCCACTGGGGGATCAAGTGTCAACTCCCTGTAGTCAGCCCACCTCTTCCATATTTTGAAGTGTTTGCGGGGGCATCCCCGAGCCTCAAATATCGGTCGTTCCAGACCCATACAAAAGTCCAATCCAGCTCTCCATGTAGCCAGGGGAGGGGCCCTTTCATCTTTCCAAGCACGCGCCAGATCCCGTTTGGCCAACACAAGTCCCAGAAGCAGTAAATGACGTTTATAAGTGTTCCCCCCAACCCCTTCAAGGATGTGAAGTAGTCCTAGGTGATGTGTGCGCGGGAGTTCCCAACCCAGTACTTCGGACAGGCAGTTCCACACACCTCCCCAGAAACCAGCTATTCTTGGGCACGACCATACAGTGTGGAGCAATGAACCAACTTCCGCCCCACAGCGCAAACATTCCGGCGATTCAATCAGCCCCGCTTTCCACAATCGTTCACGAGTATAGTACGCCCTGTGGAGGATTTTGAAATGGATGAACCTGAGCCGTATTGCTATGGCAGTTCCTCGCGGGGATTCCAGGGCCTCCCGCCAATCGTCTTCATCCATAGGGCCAACGTCAGTCTCCCAGACCGTCCGCAGGGGAAGAAGGGTAGATGAGCAGTGGGTGACCAACGTCTGGTAGATGCGGGACACCTTTTTATCTCCAAGATCTCCCATGAAGACTTTCGCCTCAATCGGGCTAAACTCGGGAAGTGAGTCTAAGTTGGCAATGTTGGGCGCTAGGGCATGTCTAAACTGCAAATATCGAAAGAATTGGGTCTGAGGCATAAGGAATTCTGCACTAAGGTCCTGGAATGATTTGAGCGTGACCCCGGACATCACATTTCCCAGCAGCGAGATCCCAATCCTGTCCCAGCCGTCGAATCCTGGCAGCGACGCCAGTCCCGGGAGTTGTCCATTATGCCACAGCGGTGTTTCCGCAGTTAGCCTACCCCACCAACCCACCCGGCGTAATGCTTGTCGCCATACAATGAAGACAGTGTTTGTAATTCTAGGCAACGTCCGCCGCAGGCGGACCGAGTAGAGGAGCGTGTGGAGCGTATGGTCACCCATCAATGTGCGCTCTAGAGCATAGGCTGGATCATCTCTGCCGCTATACCACCAGTCATTTAGGATAAGCAAGAGGTGGCCAGTCCTCCGCAATATGTAGATAAGAAGCAAGTACGCAGCGCCACCCTGGCTGCCCCTCCAGCCCACAGGAAACGTCCCAACACAGAGTTTACCTGCCTAAACCATTGGGGCGTGATAGGGTGAGGATAATTCTGCAGTTGGTACAGAAGGCGTGGAAGCGCAACCATCTTAAAAATTGCAGACCGCCCAAAGATATTGAGGGGCATCCGAGACCATGTTTTCACATCTGCCTGAACCCGCTCCCAGACAGGCAGTATGGTGCGTTCCCATGTAAGGTTCACCGACTCCGACAAAAACACCCCTAAGTAGTTTAAACCGCCAGCTGCTGTCTGCAGTTCCGACATCCAGGGGTCCGTTACGGTACCGCCTCCAAGGACCCACAGGGTAGATTTACGCATGTTCAGGTAAAGGCCCGAGACCTCCCCAAAGACCCGCATTATTTCCAGCACCCTCGGCCCTGAACGTCGCAGGTCAGTCAGAAAGAAGAGGACATCATCTGCGTACAACGCAATTCTATCAGAGATGCCCCCGGGCCACACAAAACCTCGCATCTGTGCATCTATGCGCACCCAGGCAGCCAGAGGCTCCATGGCGAGGGCGAACAAGTATGGGGATAAAGGGCACCCCTGCCGGGTTCCTCGCCCTACGCAAAAGGTCCCCGACACCGCCCCCGCAACTCGCACCGCCGCCGTGATATCCGTATATAGGAGCTTGACATATGACAAAAAGACCGGGCCTAGATTGAGGCGGGGCAGTAGCGCAAATAAGTATGACCAGCTCACCGAGTCAAAGGCTTTATGGATATCAGCTAGTAACAAAGCCGCCTGCTCCCCGGTGGCCCCAATGGCATCTATCACAGCCCATGCGCGCCTGATGTTGTGACGCGTCGCCCTGCGAGGCATAAAGCCCGCTTGGTCTTGGTGCACTAAGTCTGTTATATAAGGGAGCAACCGATTCGCCAGGGCCTTGGCCAGTATCTTGGCTTCTACGTTCAGTAACTGTCCCGGGGAGGTAGGAACGTGGGGGCTTTCGCCGTGTACTGTGGTCTCTACAGGTGTGGCTGGTGAAAATAGGAACACAGGTGCCTTCAGTAGAGGTTTTAACGAAGGCTTTATTGGGATGTAAGTTTTTTTCATGAAACTCAGGATTTCGAAACTGGCTAAAGAAAATAGTCCTCTTGGCTTGGCTTCTGGGTCTTGCGCCTTTAGGGGGGGCCGGTGTCTGCTCCGGGAGTCGTCTTCTGGTTCCGCTCCGGTACCGGCAAAGGAAAGGAAACGAGGGTCAGGACAATATAAGGAGTCGTCTTCTGGTTCCGCTCCGGTACCGGCAAAGGAAAGGAAACGAGGGTCAGGACAATATAATGCTGTGACACTCTCAAGGGACCGGGAGTGAGGGATTAACCGACCGTGCACCACTCAAGCTACCCCTAACCAGGGGGGGGGGAAAGGAAGTGCTCGTGCCTGGAAGGGGGGGGAGGTGAGGCTTGTCTAAAGAAACGTTCACTGGTGTTTCTTTCGCCCGACCCAACCCGCTACCCGTCCCCGTACCTCTTGGAGCCACGCTCCTCCCGTGGGAACGTGGCGGGGCGCAGCGTGAAATCGTTGGCCTCCTGGCTTGTCGTTCTCCGTCTTCTCAGCGTCCTGGAAACACCCGTCGTCTTCCTCGTATGCCTCCGCTCCTCCGACAACTTCCTTCGTCTCCGTCTCTGTTGTTCCGGCTTTTGACGTCACTGCGCCTTCAGGGGGAGGAGTCTCGTTACCTGGTTCGGCCGTCTTAAAGGGACCTTGTACAGTATCACTCGGGATCCAAACTGAGTCGTCCTCTTCGTTCCATGTTGCCGGTGTACGCTGTGGGGACAAGGAGCACGGTAAGAGGGGTGTGGCAGTCCACCATTCGGCATGAGTCTGAGGTTCCGGCTCCCGTGCCCCTGCCCCGTCACAGTAACGAAATGGGGCGATATGAGTCATGTTTATCTGGGGGCCTACCAGGCTTCGGAAAGACCACTACTTCGGCATGGCGCCAATCCGGGGGCAGCTTGCCTCGTGCGCGCACCGTCTCAAGTGCACGGCGATAGTGGGATCCTAATTGTACGTGAAACTTCTTATAAAATTCACATGGGTAGCCACTCGGCCCAGGGGCCTTACCCACATTGAGCTGTCCTAGAGCCTCCCCTAGTTCTTCCGCCGTAAGAGGAGCATCTAGGGCCTTCCTGGTCTCATCAGATACTGCCTTTGGGGGCAAATCATCTATGAATTTAGCCACATCATCTACCGATAAGCAGTCATTCGGGGCATATTGTGTCTTGAAGTAGCTAGCAAAGCTTGCCGCTAATTCATTCGGGTCAGTAATAACCACTCCGTCGTCCGTTGTAAGGCCTGGCAACGTAATGGGTTGAAGGCTGCGTTGACAAAGTCTGTGGAGCATTGTGCATGATTTATCTCCCCACTGATATATTCTACTTCTCGTGGCCAGCCACACCTGTTTAGCCTCGTCCATTAAGACCGACGCATAGGAGTGCTGTGCCTGGAGAAGCAGCCGTATTCCGAGTTCATCCCCTCCACCCCGCCTCTGTCACTCTAAGGTTTCCACCAGCGCGACCGCGGCCGTGATCGCTTCTCGACGCCCATGTCGGGCCGCAGTACACCATGCAATGTCCACCCCTCGCAGAGTGGGCTTCAAGGCCTCCCACACTACTACTGCGTCCACATCATCTACCAGGTTTTCCCGCCAGTAGTGGTCGATAGCCTCCCTGAGATGTTTGACATAACTAGGCTGCTGGAGATGCCACGAGGACATTCTCCATCTGAAGGGCTGACGTTTCTTAAGGATTTCCACCCTAACCGACACTGGGGAATGATCAGACAGTCCCCTCGGTAAAATCGTCACCGCTCGTACCCTGCATATGTATACCTTGGGCACAAACACATAATCCAACAGTGAAAAGGAACCATGTACAGCAGATACAAACGTGTACTCGCGCGCTGTAGGGTGCATATGTCGCCACGCATCCATCCAGCCCATTCCCTCACTCATAGTATGTAGCCTAGTAGGGGGGGGGTTGTGTGCCGGCCCAAGCATCTCACGACGCCTCTGGCGGTCCATACATACGTCCATCACCTCATTCCAGTCACCCCCCACCACTGCCAGGGATTCCGGAATGTCCTCCCATACTGTGAACAGCCTCTCAGCTAAGGCCCACTGAAGGTGGGGGGAGCATAAACGCTTCCAAAGACCACAGGCACGACACCCACTCTGCCCTTGACAAATAAATATCGACCCTGCGGGTCCACCCACTGCTTCTCATGTACATAGGCCACTCTACGATGAATTAAAATGGCCACCCCTCTGGGCCCCCTAGCAAACCCAGCGTGGAAAGCCTGATGATAACCAAACCGCTGAAGACTGAGCACCTTGGATCCAATCATGTGAGTTTCTTGGAGCAAGAGCACATCAGCAACCTCTCTCTTTCCCCAACGCAAGATTGCCCCACGTTTAACTTTATCCAGCATCCCCCTAACGTTCCATGTAATCACCCGCAGGGACTCCTCCGGGAGTCTACGTAACCCATCAGCCATGGTCCAGCGGGACCCACTGGGTAGGCCTTCTGCGCCAACACCACCCACAACACACCAACATCAGCATCATTGTAAAGAACACGTGCAGCCCCCCCCTGTCCCCCCAAACCTCAAGGGAACACAACCCCACAAGAAATGCCACTTCTGTTTCTTCCTCCACCCTCCAAACCCCCCGTCTCAACCTCCACCTTTCCAACCCTCAACTCCCCCAACCCCCCCCCCCTATACTTCACAAAACTATGAAGTACCTGTCGCGGCATGGGCACTCCCAAGCCCAAAACAGAGGGCTTAAGACCAACCATGCCAATGGATCCCAACTCCCCGAAACCCAGTTATTACTACCCCCTTCCCTGAACAACACCACCCACCTTAGCAGGAGAGTGGCAGCCCTCTATCGGTCGTCCCCGAGCCACACTCCACCACCCCCCTCGAGTTCAATAACACAGTCTCGAATCCGTGCTGAGGCATCAAAACATAACTAGTGCGCCAGACCTGATCCGCATCATCGCCAGCCAGTATGAGCTACAGCCCGGCACAGGGAGCACAGAGTACCTTAGACCTTCAATGGTCCTTCCCAGATTGGTCCGAGTCTTCATTTCTGCCGCTATCCTGTGTACCAGAGACGGAGGCCGACCGCTTCCGTGATTTGGACCTCCGATGTCTCCCACTCCTGGTCGACCGGTCTCCACGTTCCAACGATGACCCCTTCGAAGAGCCCGGGTTCAGTCCCGGCTGGGCATGCGGCCTGAGCGCCACCGTTTCGTCAGTCCATTTAAACAGTTCTTCTGGAGAATCAAAAAACAGCGTCTTGGACCGGAAAACCACTCTCAAACGGGCCGGGTATAGCAGAGAGTATTGGAGATTCAAGCCTCGCAGCTTCGCCTTTGCGTTCATGAAGGATTGACGTTGTTGCTGGACAAGCCTAGTATAGTCCGGAAAAATCATAATCTTCCGGTTCTCATACAGGAGCGCATCTCGGGTTCTGGCCTCCTTTAGAATGACATCCCGATCATGATAATTCAAGATCCTTGCTATCACCGCTCTGGGCCGTTCACCTTCCGGCGGCCGCTGGGTTAAGGCGCGATGTGCACGTTCAATGACGAAGCAGTTGGATAGGGCCCCGGGGGCAGCCAGCTCAACAGCCACTGAGCAAGAAACTGTTCCATGTTCCCCTTCTCGCAGCGTTCCGGAAAACCAATGAAGCGGAGGTTGTTACGACGTGCGCGACCTTCCGCATCCTCTGCCCTGAGTGCTAGGTTCTTTTGCACTGATTCCATGACCGCCATTCTCTTCTTCAGGGAGCCCACGTCGTCTTCCACTACTGAGATTCTGGATTCTGCTTCCGTGATCCGCACCACCGCGTTTCTCAAGTCTTGGCGGAGCAAGGTAACATCTGCACCAACTGCCCCTATTTTGGCATCCAACATATCTCTAGATTGGGTGATGGCTGTCAGAAGCGCGGCATTGTCCGCCCCCCCCCCCCTGCTGCTGCTGCAGTTGTGACGGTTGTCCACCACTCGACGGTCCGGGGCCCCCATTGGGTCCCGTGAATTTGTCTATGGTTGGTTGTTTGGTGTGACCGCCACCTCCTCCCCTGGTCATGATTGCAGGTCACTTGGGGCTACTGACCGTTAGTGTAGGCACGGCAGCACAGGGTCCTCTAGTCCGTCTATCCAGGCCAAAGGGGGAAACACACACAGCAGGTCTCCCGCCGTCACCGGGCCCGGACCTCCGTACCTTAGACTCGGCTCCTCAGCTTGGGCAGGGTAAGGCAGGCCTCAAGGTCCTCCGTCGTCGGCGGTCAGCACGTCTTGCACTCCACTGGCCAAACCACGTCTCCCCTCTACGTGCTGCAGGCCCTCCTATCACTTCCACAAATGTGCAGGGGTCTAGATGGGAGCACCCGCAGTGCACCGTCCAACACGGGCAGCACTAGAACCAGGCCGGCGCAAAGGCCACTGACCAGCCACCTGCCAGTCCACCTCTCACACAGGATCTGCAGGGAGGCCCTCCACCAGGCACAGCGACGAGGCGCTGCAAGAGCCCAGATGCAGCCACGGCCCGCCACCAGTCTCGGGCGGGGCGCGAAACTCGAGACCCCGGCCGCGCCGAAACTACCAGGCCACAGTGTCCAGCTAGATGGGACACCGCCTCCCAAGCCTCCAAATCTCCAGCCAGGCTCGCGGAGGGGCAGCGCCGGTCCTCCCTTGTCTCCCAGGGCAGTCCAAGCGCCAGCAAATCGGCAGGCCAGCCGAGGTGCGCGGGTATCTCCCGGTTGGGAGATGCCAAAATCGAGGTCCCTGCTTCTCACCGGGCGCTAGGCCTCACTCTTCCCTTCACCGCTCCGCCGCAGCCAGCACAGCAGGAGCTCTGCGTCGCACACCGGAGGGCTCCAGACACCCTCAGCCACAATCGCCTCACTCGAGCTGCAGTGTGGAGGCTCGGGGGCCAGGATAATTAGCCGGATTAATCGCGGGCCAGCGGGAGCTCTAGGAAGCTGCGACCGCCATTGCTGCTTGCGTAGCCACGCCCCATATTTAGCATCGTTTTAATATCTATCTGATACGAAATAGCCTTCTTATCCTGGAGTGCATGATCACATTCTTTAATTCCTTGCGTTTTTCACAAGAGATCTAGGGCCAGATGTAGGTAGGCTATTACCGATCGGAATCGGCCGAAAATACCGATTTTCGGCCGTTTCCGATCGGTAGTGAGCGTTCGACATGTAGGTGACCAAAAATAGGCTGAATCGGTAATTATACCGATCGTTATGATTACCGAGCAGTAAAATACCGAAAATTGAATGTTACCTATCGGTAATGTTACCTATCGGTAATGTTACCTATCGGTAATGTTACCTATCGGTAATGTTACCTATCGGTAATGTCACCGATCGGTAATGTTACCTATCGGTAATTTTACCTATCGGTAATGTCACCGATCGGTAAAGTTACCGATCGGAAATGTTACCGATCGGTAATGTCACAGATCGGTATTGTTACCGATCGGAAATGTTACAGATCGGTAAATAAAAGTAGGTAAAATTGAAAATCGAGATGTAGGGAGGCCCAGAAATACCGATTTTGCCTCAAAATCGGTATTTGAGAGTCGGAATTTACCATGGATTCAAATCAGGTGGTAACCAGGTGCAGCCTATAAAAAAGGACCCAAAATGCAATTCAGTTTGCACAATGGCGGCATTCTATGTAATAGCAAGACGTCTACGGCTACGGGAGGAAGGAGAGAGGGAATGGCTGAGACAGGAGCAGGTCTACAGGCAGAGGGTCACCCTGTTGATGCTGACAGAGGAGGAGATAGTACAAAGGTACAGGTTGGCTCCAGAAACCATCATGGAGCTCATCAGGGACCTTAAACCACTGTTGGAGCACCCCACCCCAAGGGCACATGCAATACCAGCACATGTGCAGGTGCTGTGCAGCCTCCACCTGCTGGCGTCAGGGAGCTACCAGAGCGTGGTTGCTGTGGCGGGAGGGGTGACCCAGAGCAGCCTCTCAAGGTTCTTCCACAGATTCCTTGACGCCATGTTGCACAGGATGGAGCATTATATTTCATTTCCATCCACCCATGCTGAACTGGTACAAACAAAATCAGACTTTTACCAGATGGCAAGATTTCCCCATATCATCGGATGCATTGATGGGACACACATCCCCATTTGTCCCCCTGCTGCCACCGAATACATTTACCGCAATAGGAAGTCAAGCCACACCATCAACGTCCAGGTGATTTGCAATGCAAAGTACGTTATCACAGACCTTGTAGCTAAATTCCCTGGAAGTACACATGACTCCTATATATTTCAGAACAGCGGCATCTATGAACGGCTGTCAGCAGGGGAATTTGGCGAAGGATACCTCCTAGGTAAGACAGAGTCTGCGACAGCATTCACACATATTGCAGTGAGACTTACAAGTATACATGTGACTAATGTACTCCCATTTCCCTTTTAGGAGACAGTGCATATGCCCTACGTTCTTTTATTCTCACTCCCTACCTCAACCCCTCCACACCCAGCCAAAGGAGGTATAACCGGGCACATAAAAGTACAAGGAATGTGGTTGAACGGACATTTGGCATCTGGAAGAGCCGATTTAGATGCCTTCACAAGAGTGGAGGCGCAAGGCAGTATACCCCCATAACATGCTGCAAAATCATAGCTGCCTGTGCCATGTTGCACAACTTGGCTGTCAAAAAGGGTACAGAGGTGGAGTTGGAGGAGTACGAGGACTATGATGACGACAATGCCGTGCCTGACATACAACCTGCTGGAGTCACAACACCAAGTGATGGGAGATACAGGCGTGACGAAATAACAGCCAACTATTTCTGAGTAAGTAATGACACACAGACAGGTTGTGAATGGAAGTAAAGTATTTATCTGTTGGCACAAACTTACAGCACTTAGGTGCAACAAATTAACATGTACAAAGGTGGGGACAACATGTCCAGGGTTACTTCACCCAAACTTTTAAAGTCACTTTCTCTGCCGCTTCCCAGACACACTGGGAGTATCCCCACTGCCTTCCTCCAGGCTTGAAGGCTCAGCTGTGCGCCTCCGGCCCCTACGAGCAGGCACCACAGCACTACCCAAGCTGCTGCGGCTACTACTGTCCTCCCCTTCAGCCACATCCAGGGCAGGATTGTGAGCAGCATTACTGATCATCATTGCCTCTAGGGCACTGGTTATTTTGGCTATGCCCCTTGTGACCTCTGCTGTATTTTGTGTTAGACTTTCCTGCATATTGTTTCCTCTCCTGCATAGCTGTGCAGTGGCAGTGGCAAGGCGATTCAGCGCCCTGTTGGTAGCGCGGGTGTCCCTGCGCCTTGTATTCTCTATGTGGTCCATCTTGTCGCACAGCTGCGTGATAGCAGACGTAATACCAGCAACTAGGTTGTCATTTGATTTTACCATGTCCCTGCTGCAATTGGCTATATCAGTAATGCCCTTCCCCATCTCTCCTACAGTTTGATTGAGAGCACGGAATTGCCGGTGGCAGGCCTGGATGGATCTGCCCTGCATGCGCTGGATGCGCACCATGCTTCCCTCCAGCCCCCGGAAGACAGTGCCTTCTCCAGTGCCTCCTGCAGTGCTGTGCATGCGGCGACGTCTTGGCATGGTGTCTTCATCAGTGTTTGCCTGCGGTGCAGCATGAGGCATAGGTGGAGTTTGCTCAGCCTGATCTAATGCTGCCTCCATCAAGGGCAGTGTGGCCACGAGTCGCCTCCTGGCTGGTGGTGTTGCAGGTGCAGCCTGTTGCATTACTGGGGAAGTCTCCGGTGAGAATACCAATGCAGGTGATTGTGACAGGTGTGGGGAGTGTGGAAGGTCGGGGGTGAGGCCTGTCTCCTCCTCCTGTGCAATGCCACTTGTGTCCTCCTCATCTTGCGATGGTTGCTCATGGCTTGGCCCTGCCTCCTCACTCTCCTCCCTCGCTGCTGCAGTCCCTGGTGTCGATGTGCCTTGCTTGGCTGATGGTGCCCCTAGGTGTAAATAAGCGTATGTACATTGATTGTTACTGTGTCACAGTGACTATAAATAAATCTTTACACATTTAACTTTCATGATTCTGCAATACTTTCACTGCCTTGCTGATGTCTGTTCAGTTATACATGGTCTAATATTGGCAGACTACATTTCCCATTATGCATTGCTCCTGTATAGTGCTAGCAGTACTGGACTGGGCTTGGCCTGTGCTCAGAGGTTTAAGGGATGCTGCTTGGTATGGGGTGTTGTGCTGCGCATGCATCTTACCTTTTGATTTGGCTCGGGCTGAGCTGTCCACTGCTCCCAGTCCCACCACACTGTCTGGCTCGATGGTAGACGCCACCAACTCCTCCAGCTCAGTCAGGGGGGGTGCTGGATTCCTGCCTCCTCCAGTGACACCAGCCTGTTTATGCAGCTCTGCAAGCTTCCTCTTGGTTTGGCTCCTGAGGTCATAGAATCTTTTCTTTAAATCCTCCATGCTCCTGCTGGTGACTCCCACTGCATTTACCCTTTCCACTATGTGCAGCCACAGCTTTCGCTTAGCTGACTCAGCCATGGTGAGGGAGAGCTTCCCAAATAGTTGGGTGTGCACCTTGACCACCTCCTCGACTAGGAGTTCAAGCTCAGTGTTGCTGAACTTAATTTTTCTCTTTCTCTCACTGCTGCTTGACATTATTCCTGGGTTTTCAACACAAACAACTCTCTCCCTGCTCCTCTCTCTGTGTGCTCTGCTCTGCCTGTCTCCAGAACTTTCTAATGAGTTGCACCTGGCTGGGCAGGCACTTCCTGGGAGGAAGGGGGAGGGTGGTTGCACCTGATTGGCTGTTGTGTTCAGTTTCACTTTTGTTTGCTGCACGTTTGTTTGTAATACCGATCGGTATTACCGATCGGTATTTACCGATCGGTATTACCGATCGGTATTACAGATCGGTATTACAGATCGGTATTTCCAATGCATTCCTATGGGACTTTTGGCCCATAGGAATGCATTGGAAATACCGATCTGTAATACCGATCGGTATTTACCGATCGGTAATACCGATCGGTAAATACAGATCACCCGTTACCGATTTTTACCGATTCGGTATATTTTTCCGATTTTTTACCTACATATCATTTTCCGATTTTTAAATACCGAATCTGTAAAAATCGGTAAAATTCGGTATTTAAAAATCGGTAAAATGGATTTACCTACATCGGGCCCTTAGTCCTCAATATGACTGAAGCCATTTGTTGGCCTTGCTGGTCTTGCTGATCAGTTTCTGTGCTTTGAGAACTAAAGGAGGATTCGCTATGATGCATTTTACTGCCTGCTTTAGTTAAAGTCTGATTCAATGTAGCTTTAGCTAAACATGTTTTGGCTTTTGCAGAAATTGCAGCATCTGCTCTAGCAGCTGCTGCGGCAAGCTTCAACTGTTTCTTCATTATATATCTTTAACTATCGAGACCAGTTTTCAATTCACTAAATGCAGACCAGCCCGAGTCTCTTGCCAAGTCTCTTACCACCGAATTAAGTCAGCACTCACCATTTAGCGCCGTCCTCCTGTCGCTCTCCTCCTGCCTCAATCTTTTTCTCCATTAACTGTCTTTCAGTGTTTCCAGTGTTTCCCAGTGTTTCTTTCCAGCGTTTTTATTCCTCAGCTTCACGAGAAAACCACACCATGCTCTTTTCCCCCCACAGCAGAGCCTCTGCACAGCAGCTGTAAAATGAGAGAAACTGGGGAAGTCCGGCCAGGAGCCTCCACAATTGCAGGCAATTACACCCACAGAGTTGGACAACATGCCGATCTTAGCAGGGAAAGAGAGACGCCTCCTGCAACCAGAGCCTCCAGAGAGGCAGTGGGAGCTCTCAGAGACTCAATCTCTTAGCCGCCAGGTCCAACATCCACACTCTAGATGCCGGTGGTGGGGACAGCCCTCCGGAGATTACAAAAAAGCCCCAGAACAGCCAGGACTGTAGCCGCTCCTCAATCAGTTTGCACAAACTCAAAGGAGCGTGAAAGAAAATTCAGCCGCAGCTTCCGACTGCAGCGTCCGCTCTCGCCATGCCAAACAAATGAAGACACCATCACAGAAGGGGGAGGAGCATCACCTGAGCTACGCGCTAGCAGGAAGCGCCATAGCTGAACTAATTATTCATTTATCAATTAAAAATAAATTACTTCCTACCCGCCCAGGATTTACACCCATAAACACCACTGCACACATCTAAACCTATTTTCAAAATAAACATAATTAATTACTAATTAATTATTTTAAATGTATTAACAACTAATTATTAAATCATCAATTACACATAAATTACTTCCCACCCTTCCCACCATTTGCACCTATGCATACCACAACACACACCTACAACTAATTACACAATAACCATAATTAATTGCCAATGAATTATTTAAAAATTATCAACAGCTAATTATTAATGAGTTCATAAAAAATTACTTTCCACCTTTAACACTATAACTTCTCGGGAGGGCGCTAGGTGGCGCACTTCCAAGATGGCCGCACAACTGTGAGGCTCGGGAAGCTCTGCAATGAAAGTCGTCATTTCTCCTTATCTCTACCAGCTATAATTGATAACCAACACTGCCTACCTGCTTATTAGAACTTCCGGTCATGCTTGGTAAAAAATGGTGTCTCTTTCGCGCTCGGACGTGCACCAACGGGACTCTCCATACTGCAGGTGCAAATGCGGGCCCCATACTTGGAGACCTGATCGGCTACTCCATCAACTAGAGCCCTGGGGATCCCACTTGGACTTGGGCCCAATATCCAGCAAACTCGTGCCAGAGATCCCCTATTGCATGTCAACTGCCTCTACTTTGGTATACACACTGCTGAGCTGTGGGTGCATTCACTTTCAGATGCCTTTCTCTACGTCCAGTGAGAAGAAGGTGAGGCTTACTCCGGTTGCAGCCCTTCTCCCTCGGCGCAGAGTGCGCCATTTTCTTTGCTGCGGTTGACGCGTAAGTGGAGGTGTGGGGAGTACTCTCCTGCCCTTCAAGGGCAGTGAGATTTATATGCTGTGTTTCCCCGCTTGCAGTTGGGACTTGCTGCGCACCGCAACAGCCCAAGAGACAACCTGACATATGCCCGCTGTGCTTAGCTTATTCCGCCTCTGCCCCGCTTCAGGAACGCTGCACCGGCTGTCCTCCTTGTTTGTGCTCCTCCTATAAAAACCCTGCATATTGGCGTCTCTGCGGCGGGGAGCCGGTAAGGCTGCTGTATACATTGGGTCCATACTATTACCTGCCTGTCTCCAGACACTGCAGGGCAGGCACCTCCCGCCTCACCAAGATTGCCTCACGCTGCCCTCCCTTGAGGCCTGCTTCTAAGTATTTGCCCAACACTCCTTGCAGAGCACTAGTGTTTGAAACAGTTTCCCCTTATCTTTAAGCAGTAACAATCCAAGCTGGGACCCTCTCTATACTGTGCTGTCTGAGCGGGGATTTGCAACTTGAACTGCCCTATGAACCTAGAGCTCACAGTGATACCCCTATCCCCCTTTTTGTGCTGCTGCCTGTGCCTGCAATGGCTCAATACACGCATTTGGGGGATTAGGTGAAAAAACACCTACACATACTACTAGTCTGCCTAGAAGTGTGAAGCGGTGCAATAGGAAAACCTGCCAGCCGCCAGGCTAGACTGACCTTTGGTGCCAAGAAGGCCACATCATGATCAACATCTGTGGACACTGAAGCCACTATGGATCAAACGCAAGCACCCTCCCATTCCTCTGAAGATGACATTAAGACGTTGCATCCAAAATAGTCTATCAGATTTGTGGGGGAATATGGACTCAATGAATAACCACCTGGACTTTCTGGTGCAGAAAGTAGACAAGAAAGTAGACAAGCACAATGGGCAATTGAAGTAGGCCGAGCGCCGCATTTCCGAGAATGAGGATACCACTTCTCAGATGCAGACCCAGGTGGTGTAAATGGACAAGTTATTGAAAATCACAGCGGCTAAGAACGAAGATATTGAAGCTAGGAGCCGACGCAACAGCATCCGTATAATAGGCATACCGGAGAGTACAAACACGGGGTTCATGGAGGATTACGTAGATTGTCTCCTGAAGGGCTCCTTTGGTGGAGATTCTTTCTCGCCACAGCTAGTGGTCGAGCGTGCGCACTGCTCCCTAGGCCCAATACCTCCGCCGGGCGACACCCCGAGACCCATCATTGCCCGACTTCTTAATTATCGGGACCGTGATGTTGCACTTCAGAAGGCCCGCAAATTGAAACTGCTGCAATATGAAGGGAACTCTTTCACCTTTTATCCTGATTTTACCCTGGCAGTTCAGGAAGCGCGCCGGAAATTTCTCACTGTAAAGCAGAACCTTTGCAAGGCTCAAATAGAATACGCCCTCCTGTATCCTGCAAAACTTCGGATTGCACATGATGGCAAACATATCTTCTGCACAAGTCCGCAACAAGTGGAGGATTTTTAAAAAATTGTCTCACAGCGTTCACCACGTCGCGACCGCACTTCCAGATCTCCTTCACCACTCAGGGGCTGAGTAGAAGCGTGAAGATACAGGCAGAGGTCACCTGCTGCAACTTCTTTTTTTAAAGCAAAGGTGGACGGAAGCCTTGTCTCCCGTGGAAGGGCGTTCCAGATTCTCGGGGCAATGCCTGAGGATGTACGGTTGTAGGTTTTAAGCTTATTGAATTTCTTTGGCTTGAGCAGCAAGGTGCCGGTGCTCCTTGTGGGCCAGAAGCTCCCATGTGATGAGTCTCGTAGCTGCATTTAGCGAAGGTCTGATGGGGGCTAAGCTGAATTTTCGGCAGTCCACATAAAGTAGCACTGCCAAATTCTAGTCTGGAGATGACCAGTGCTTGCACTGCCGATTTGAAGACCTCATGGGGCAGGTAGGGTTTGAGTTTTCTTAGGATGCACAGCTGAAAGTTTGCTCCTTTGGTAGATGCTCTGATGTGCTCTTGCATGCTTAAGTTTTTATCAAGGAGAATTCCAAGTGATTTCGTGGAGTCAATAATGTGTAGTCTGCAGTTGAGCGTGGTGGAATTAGAGAGACATATCTGAAAGAAACACGTTAGTGTTAGATTCCTTACCTTAGAATATCCCCAGGCGTCAGACTGGATCTGGAAAGTTTTCGTCAGCAGTACCCCGGCGGCGTCGTGATTGCCGGGATGACGTCATCGGAGTACTTAGACACCGCCCTCGCGCGCTGATGTCAGTTCTTATTTTTTACGCGCCAGCAAGTGCAGATCCGGGAAGAGCAGTACTCCAGTCAATTTTTGAATAACTTTTTTGCTCACTTTTGATCTCTTCTCGAATCGACCTTCGACTCACGGTGCGAGTAGTGATGCGTGGCTTCAAGACTTGCGCGGACTGTCACTGCTTGATGTCGGTGACCGATCCCCACCGCTAGTGCCTTTATTCTCTCAGGCCGACCACGATGACAAGTCGTGCCCCCCGACTGCCGGGCCTTGACCTCGAACGCTAGATGGGAGTGGTCCCTTAAGCGACTCGAGCTCCGGCAGTCGGCTCCATGCCGCTCGAGGTCCCGGTTGAGGAGGAAGTTGAGGGACCGGTCGCAGAGCCGCGGTCATCACCGCTCGACAAGTTAACACCGCTAGTCGGGCTCCAAGTCCTCAGGTAAGTCGAGGCTCTCGAAAAAGAAGTAGCAGGCGTCATCGCACTTCTGATTCCCCCCGACGCTCGCACAACGTGGCCGGGGGTTCGGGCGACACCGCCCACGCGGCTCTGCTGGAGACGCAAGCGTCACATCCAGCTCCACACCCACCGGTCCCTGGGCAGCATGCGATGCCGGGGGAGATACGTGACTTCCTCGTGGCCATGAGGACTCACTTTCCTCCGTGGGACCCTGTTGAGGTGCCTTCGGGCCCCGCGGGTCCGTCTGGGAGTCCTAGCGGGCCGGCGGCTTCGGCCCCGGTGCCGTCGGGTGCTTCAGCCCCGTCGCCGACGTCAACTTTGGTCCCGACGCCGCGGACCCCGCAGGATCTGGGCCCAGATCTGGGTCGTCGGCAGTCAACCTCACGACTCCTCCGCTGGCACCGACCCCGAAGGTGTCGCCCACGACGCCGTCCCCGGACGACGTCGTCCCCAGTCCCAGCCTGGGTCCGGCGTTGGACCTGTGCCGCCTGGCGCCGTCTCCGGCACCGACAGGTGAGCAATTCATCTACGACCCGGCTCCATCATTTTTCCCTGACTATCAGGAGATGGATGAGGAGGGGGACTGGGAGGGGTCTGAGGATCCTCTGGCACTGCAGTGCCAGTTGAGCCAGGCCCGGGCAGACGAGCTAGGGGAGGCCAGTGGTCTGGACACTTCGCCTGACACTGGATTCGTCTCTCCTCCCTCTGTGCCTACGGAGGAGGGGGCTGCTTACAGCGTGGTGTTGAACAGGGCGGCCAAGACCTTGGCTCTTGAGCTCCCTGTCGCTGCCACAAGGACTAGCATCCTCACTGAGGTGCTCAAACCACAGGCAAGCTCCTCGTAGCCTCTACTGCAGTTCAGCGAAGCCCTCACCAACTTTCTTTTGGGCACCTTGTCCAAGCCCTCCACAGGTCTCCCTGTGGATCGGAACGTGGCCCAACGCCACTGCCCGGCTCTGGGCGACCCTAGCTTCCTGTCCATTCACCCCACCTCAGAGAGCCTGGTGATCCAGGCCTCTACCTCCCAGGCCGCATTCCCAACCGCTCCGCCGGATTGGGAATCCTAAAGGTACGATCAGTTTGGGAAGAGCCTGTTCTCCTCCTTGAGTTTGGGGCTGCGGTCTGTCAACACCGCCTGTCTTTTAGGCTATTACACCTACTCTCTGTGGTATACGGTTGTGGAGGTGCTGCCACAGTGCCCGGAGGAGGCCCGGGCAAAGGCCGCCCAAGGCGGGATGCAGCACGCTATTCCCTACGGTGTGGACTCTACACAACTGACTCGCTGGGCAGGGCGATTGGAACGACGGTGATGGTTTGCCACCACGCCTGGCTGAGGTCCGCCAACTTTTCTGGCGATGTCCAGGCCACACTCATAGACATGCCCTTTGATGGCCGTCGCCTCTTTGGTGGCAAGGCCGATAGTGCGCTGGAGTTTCAAGGACTCCAGGGCTACAGCCAAGTCCTTGGGACCCCTCCAGCCATGCCACCGCAGTACCACTGCATGTCAGGGGATCACTTGCAACTTCTGCAGGAGGAAATTACAGCCCTCTTGGCCTAGGGTGCCATTGAGCGCGTTCCTGGGTCAGAAGTAGGACATGGTTGCTATTCCCACTACTTTCTGGTACCCAAGAAGGGCAAAGGAGGCCAACGCCCTATCTTGAACCTACGGAGCGTCAACGGCTTCCTCCGGAAGGAAAAGTTCAAGATCATGACTTTTGCTCAGGTCCTAGCTGCCCTGGACCCAGAAGACTGGATGGTAGCATTGGACTTGCAGGACGCGTATTTCCACATCCCCGTCCTGCCGGCCCACCGGCGTTACCTGCGGTTCACGGTAGGCCACAAGCACTTTCAGTTTACCGTGCCCCCCTTCGGCCTTACCAGCGCCCCACGAGTGTTCACGAAAGTGATGGCGGTGGTCGCAGCTCATCTGCGCAGATTAGGGGTTTCAGTCTTCCCCTATCTCGACGATTGGTTGTTGAAGGCGGGCTTGCCTCAGACTGTCGTCTCCCACCTCCAGACTACTGCCAACCTCCTGCACTCACTGGGGTTCTCCATCAACGTGCCGAAGTTACACCTGTGCCCCTCCCAGAAGCTCCTTTTCTTCGGGGCGGTTCTGGACTCAGTGCAGTTTCAGGTTTATCCCCCCGAACAGCGAGTTCGGGATGTTCAGGCTCTGTTTCCGATCTTTCAGCCTTTTCCCGGGTCTCGGTCAGGTTGATGCTGCGGCTCCTGGGGCTGATGGCCTCCTGCATCCTTCTGGTGCATCGCGCCACGTGGTGGATGCGGGCTCTGCAGTGGTACCTGAAGTTTCAGTGGGCACAGCATCAGGGCAACCTGGCTGACCACGTCCTGATCTCGGAGGGCACTGCGAGCCAGTTGCAGTGGTGGCTCACGAACCGTGATTGAGTCAGCGTCAGATCTCTCTCCCTTCCATAACCGGAGCAAATAGTGGTGACAGATGTGTCCCTCCTGGGATGGGGGGGCCACATGGGAGAGAGGGAGATCAGAGGCCTCTGGTCCCTGGCGGAGTCCTGGCTCCATATCAACCTTCTGGAGCTGCGGGCTCTGAAGGCATTCCTTCCCTCTGTCCGGGGTGTAGTGCAGGTGTTCATAGACAACACCACCGCCATGTGGTACTGCAACAAACAGGTTGGGGTGGGATCGTGGACCCTCTGTCTGGAGGCTCTGCGTCTCTGGACATGGCTGGAACAACAGGGCGTCACCCTGGTGGTTCAACACCTGCCAGGTTCCTTAAACGCCAGGGCTGACGAACTCAGCTGCAGGTGCATGATGAATCACGGATGGTGTCTGATCTCAGACGTGGCGCCGCGCAAGGTCTGTTTCAGCAGTGGGGAGAGCCTTGGTTAGATCTCTTCGCCACCAAAGAGAGTGCGCAATGTCATCAGTTTTGCGCGTTGGAATTTCCAAGGCGGCACTTGCTCGGAGACGCTTTTCGTCACGAGTGGAACTGCTGTTGTACTCCTTTTCACCTATACCACTTCTGCCCAAAGTGCTGAAGAAGATTAGGCGAGACCGGGCCCAAGTCATCCTTGTGGCTCCAGACTGGGCACGAAGATACTGGTATCCCAAGCTACTCAGCGTGTTAGTCGATCCCCCGATTCATCTGCCTCTTCAGGAGGACCTTCTGTTGCAGGGGACGGTCCTCCACCCGAACCTGTCCAGTCTCCACCTCCATGCGTGGAAATTGAGCGGCGACAGTTGAGGCCATTTGACTTGACTCCTGAAGTCTGTGATGTGATTCTGGCAGCCAGGTGTCCCTCCACAAAAATGGTATACGCCTGCAGGTGGAACAAATTTGTGGTATGGTGCACAGCAAAGGCTGTGGATCCACTCTCTGCCCCCCTTTCAGAGATTTTCCTCTTCCTTCTGTCTCTTGCCCAGCAGGGTTCTGTTCAGGGCACTATCAAGGGATACCTCTTGGTCATTTCAGCCTTCTTAAGGCTTCCTGGTCAGCCTTATCTTTTCAAGTCCCCTGTTGTAAATAGATTCTTGAAAGGCATCACACACATGTTCCCTTCGTGAGCCTCAGTGGGACTTGAACCTTGTTCTGACTTTTCTGATGTGCGCTCCCTTTAAGCCACTTCATAAATGTCCTCTTAGTCTTTAGACTCTTAAAACTGCATTCCTGGTTGCCATCACCTCTGCCAGGAGAGTGAGTGATCTCTAGACTCTATCTTCAAAACCTCCTTCCCTCTCTGTCCATCCAGACAAAGTTGTTCTGAGGACTCGTCCTTCTTTCCTGCCCAAGGTAGTCACAGCCTTTCACATCGGGCAGTCCATCACCTTGCCCACCTTCTTTCTGCCTCCGCATCCTTCGAAGGAGGAAGAGAGGCTCCACCGTCTGGACCCAAAACGTGCTCTCTCCTTCTATCTAGATCACACACGCCAGTTCCGGGTAGACAACCAGCTCTTTGTTGGTTACGTGGGCGCTAAGAAGTGATGGGCGGTGCACAAACGGACAATTTCCCGATGGGTCGTCTTGTGCATCAAGGCTTGTTATTCTTTGGATAAAAAGTAGCCTCCTGTGGGGCTACATGCCCATTCCACTCGGGCCACGGCGGCTACTACGGCCCTGGGTCGGGGAGTCCCCTTGCAGGACATCTGTCAGGCAGCTGCGTGGGCCTCGCTGCACACGTTTGCTAGGCACTACTGCCTGGACAGCCAAGTCCGGAGAGATGGCTTTTTCGGCCGTTCTGTTCTCCAGGACTTTCTGGTGTGATCTTTGTTTGCAGACCCACCACCGGGGTTGGTTTTGCTGGGGTATCTATTTTAAGGTAAGGAATCTAACACTAACGTGTTTCTTTCAGATGCACAAGTTACTTACCTTCGGTAACGATATATATATGTAAGAAACAGTAGTTAGTGTTAGATTCCTTACCGCCCCATCCATCCTCCCCGTTCTGCGAACCGATATCTAGGGTTAAGGACATCCCTTTCAGGGCCCTAGTTTCATGGCACCAGTGTTGGTTTCTATCATGACTCTGCGTTACTGGCGCGGAAAGCTATGAACAGAATTGCCGTCAGTGCGCGAGAGCGGCGTCTAAGCACTCTGAGAACGTCATCCTGGCGATCCTGATGTCAACGACAGACGCGGAGCCGCAGACGATGCCTAGCGACGCGCAGGGGTACTGCTGACGAAAACTTTCCGGATCCAGTCTGACGCCTGGGGATATTCTAAGGTAAGGAATCTAACACTAACTAATGTTTCTTACAGATATATCGTTACCGAAGGTAAGTACCTTGTGCTTCACAACCGTGGGGGTTTGCCTGGCCGGTGTAATGAGGTGGAAAATCCGTCTTGAGGGCGTTTAGTTTGAGGTGGTTGGAGGTAAGCCAGTTTAGGGTTTTGAGCAGGGTTCCGTTGAGAGCTTTGATGTCTTTGGGGGAGGATATTTTCATGTATAGTTGGGTGTCATTCGTGTACATGTGATATTGGATGTTGGAGGCTTTAAGAATTACCGTCAGTGGTTCCAGGAAAAGGTTAAAGAGCATGGGGGAGAGTCAGGACCCTTGTGGAACACCCAGCAGGCAGGGACTGGGGTTGGATAGAGTCTGATTGGATTTGACTCTTTGAGTTCTATTGTTGAGGAAAAAGGCAAACCATTTGAGGACCGTTTCAGATAGTCCCATTCTGCATTCAAAGAGGTGGAGAAGATTGTCATGCTTGACATTGTCGAATGCAGATGAGAGGTCGAGAGGAATTAATAGACAGGCTTCATTCTGGTCCAGTAAAGTCAGAGCGTCATCCACTATGTGAGTGATGGCCATTTCGGTAATGTGGCCAGTGCGGAAACCCGATTTCAAATTGGTCGAGGAGCTGGAATTGTTCAACGTGTCTACGCAGTTGTACATGAACACATTTCTAGAGTAGTTTAGCCAGGGTAGGAATGTTTGTGATTGGTCTATAATTATTCAGGTCTTCACGGTCAGCCGAGGGTTTTTTAAGGATGGGGAGCACTAGGCCCTCCTTCAGGCAGTCCGAGATCTCGCCTTGAGGGGGAGAGGCGTTGATGATCTTGGACCAGAGCAGTGCTAATGAGCCAATCATTTCTTTATAGAAGTTGGGGAGGAGGGGGTCATTGAAGTGGTTTGAGAGTTTAATGGTTGAGAGAGGACACTCTTGCTGGATCTGAGACCGACGCTGCAGTTATTTTAAGAAGCAAGGCTTTTCCGGACCTGAGACCGACGCTGCTGTAATTTTTAAGAAAGCAAGGCTTTTTCAACCTACACCTCGCGGTACCCGCTCCGCGGGTCCCGCTTCGTTTTCCACCTACCTGACTTTGCTGAATCCCCTGTTGTATCTGTGCCTGTGGGGTCTGTTTGAGGCTGCAGGGCTGCGAGCGCATACCAGGACTCGCCTTCCCAGGAGTCCCGGTGTTAGTGGCCGAGTCACCTGGCCCCGCTCTCCCTGACCGCCCCGCCCCACCTCCAGCAACTGAAAAGGGGTAAGGCCCTTCTGTTACGTGGGACACTATTGCTGGATCTGAGACCGACGCTGCAGTTATTTTAAGAAGCAAGGCTTTTCCGGACCTGAGACCGACGCTGCTGTAATTTTTAAGAAAGCAAGGCTTTTTCAACCTACACCTCGCGGTACCCGCTCCGCGGGTCCCGCTTCGTTTTCCACCTACCTGACTTTGCTGAATCCCCTGTTGTAGCTGTGCCTGTGGGGTCTGTTTGAGGCTGCAGGGCTGCGAGCGCATACCGGGACTCGCCTTCCCAGGAGTCCCGGTGTTAGTGGCCGAGTCACCTGGCCCCGCTCTCCCTGACCGCCCCGCCCCACCTCCAGCAACTGAAAAGGGGTAAGGCCCTTCTGTTACGTGGGACACTCTTGCTGGATCTGAGACCGACGCTGCAGTTATTTTAAGAAGCAAGGCTTTTCCGGACCTGAGACCGACGCTGCTGTAATTTTTAAGAAAGCAAGGCTTTTTCAACCTACACCTCGCGGTACCCGCTCCGCCGGTCCCGCTTCGTTTTCCACCTACCTGACTTTTCTGAATCCCCTGTTGTAGCTGTGCCTGTGGGGTCTGTTTGAGGCTGCAGGGCTGCGAGCGCATACCGGGACTCGCCTTCCCAGGAGTCCCGGTGTTAGTGGCCGAGTCACCTGGCCCCGCTCTCCCTGACCGCCCCGCCCCACCTCCAGCAACTGAAAAGGGGTAAGGCCCTTCTGTTACGTGGGACACTATTGCTGGATCTGAGACCGACGCTGCAGTTATTTTAAGAAGCAAGGCTTTTCCGGACCTGAGACCGACGCTGCTGTAATTTTTAAGAAAGCAAGGCTTTTTCAACCTACACCTCGCGGTACCCGCTCCGCGGGTCCCGCTTCGTTTTCCACCTACCTGACTTTGCTGAATCCCCTGTTGTAGCTGTGCCTGTGGGGTCTGTTTGAGGCTGCAGGGCTGCGAGCGCATACCGGGACTCGCCTTCCCAGGAGTCCCGGTGTTAGTGGCCGAGTCACCTGGCCCCGCTCTCCCTGACCGCCCCGCCCCACCTCCAGCAACTGAAAAGGGGTAAGGCCCTTCTGTTACGTGGGACACTCTTGCTGGATCTGAGACCGACGCTGCAGTTATTTTAAGAAGCAAGGCTTTTCCGGACCTGAGACCGACGCTGCTGTAATTTTTAAGAAAGCAAGGCTTTTTCAACCTACACCTCGCGGTACCCGCTCCGCCGGTCCCGCTTCGTTTTCCACCTACCTGACTTTTCTGAATCCCCTGTTGTAGCTGTGCCTGTGGGGTCTGTTTGAGGCTGCAGGGCTGCGAGCGCATACCGGGACTCGCCTTCCCAGGAGTCCCGGTGTTAGTGGCCGAGTCACCTGGCCCTGCTCTCCCTGACCGCCCCGCCCCACCTCCAGCAACTGAAAAGGGGTAAGGCCCTTCTGTTACGTGGGACACTCTTGCTGGATCTGAGACCGACGCTGCAGTTATTTTAAGAAGCAAGGCTTTTCCGGACCTGAGACCGACGCTGCTGTAATTTTTAAGAAAGCAAGGCTTTTTCAACCTACACCTCGCGGTACCCGCTCCGCGGGTCCCGCTTCGTTTTCCACCTACCTGACTTTGCTGAATCCCCTGTTGTAGCTGTGCCTGTGGGGTCTGTTTGAGGCTGCAGGGCTGCGAGCGCATACCGGGACTCGCCTTCCCAGGAGTCCCGGTGTTAGTGGCCGAGTCACCTGGCCCCGCTCTCCCTGACCGCCCCGCCCCACCTCCAGCAACTGAAAAGGGGTAAGGCCCTTCTGTTACGTGGGACACTCTTGCTGGATCTGAGACCGACGCTGCAGTTATTTTAAGAAGCAAGGCTTTTCCGGACCTGAGACCGACGCTGCTGTAATTTTTAAGAAAGCAAGGCTTTTTCAACCTACACCTCGCGGTACCCGCTCCGCGGGTCCCGCTTAGTTTTCCACCTACCTGACTTTGCTGAATCCCTTGTTGTAGCTGTGCCTGTGGGGTCTGTTTGAGGCTGCAGGGCTGCGAGCGCATACCGGGACTCGCCTTCCCAGGAGTCCCGGTGTTAGTGGCCGAGTCACCTGGCCCCGCTCTCCCTGACCGCCCCGCCCCACCTCCAGCAACTGAAAAGGGGTAAGGCCCTTCTGTTACGTGGGACACTCTTGCTGGATCTGAGACCGACGCTGCAGTTATTTTAAGAAGCAAGGCTTTTCCGGACCTGAGACCGACGCTGCTGTAATTTTTAAGAAAGCAAGGCTTTTTCAACCTACACCTCGCGGTACCCGCTCCGCGGGTCCCGCTTCGTTTTCCACCTACCTGACTTTTCTGAATCCCCTGTTGTAGCTGTGCCTGTGGGGTCTGTTTGAGGCTGCAGGGCTGCGAGCGCATACCGGGACTCGCCTTCCCAGGAGTCCCGGTGTTAGTGGCCGAGTCACCTGGCCCTGCTCTCCCTGACCGCCCCGCCCCACCTCCAGCAATCCGGCCCAATAGCCTTTGGCCTATAAATTTAGGAGTACAACTCTGCGCGGGAACGCGCGGGAGCGCCCGGGGCTAAGCCCGGGCAAAGGGCGGGCCCTCTGTGGCCCTCAGTGACCTGAAGCGACCGGACTGGGCAAGATCCCCTGGTTGAGCGTCACGGGATCCACCCGGCCCGATTATTCACGTATGTAAACTGCCTATTGTTAGAGTGTAACATTCACCGTAAAACAGAAACTGTGTTCCCGGGTCTTGTGCCCTGTGTTCTACCTGGACTAGCTGATACTTGTTGGTGTAAGACTGTTGGTTCTATTGTACTATCGGTCATCATGCCTAGGAAAAATGCCCCCGTGGCACCAGAATCATGTAATACTCTTGACAATTACTTAGTCCAAGTGATACACAAAATAAACACCGAAAGAAGGCAATCGCTAGGTCTGAGTCAATCCCCTGTGCTTGACATAGGGAGCCCCGTCCCGAGTGTACATACCTGTGAGGATTCAGAGCTAGACCAAAGTATAAATCTTCTTGAGATTAACCCCCCTGATACTGTATGCATCGATCAAGGCTCAGATTTACTGGTTGATTTAGAGACAAACGTAGCTCCTGACCCAGAGCTTCATATGGACCCTTTAGTTGATGATTTATTATCTCCTGTGGTTACTAATAGGGCGGTGAGAACATGCAGACGAATTCAACCTAAAAGAGGGGGGGCACGGGCGGGAAGGAAAAGGGTCAATACACCCCCAAAATTAAAGGGAAATAGATCAGAGTCTGAGGACATGAATGCTAGACAAGCTATAGATGACGAACTTTTTTGTAGGATATCAGACATGATAGATCAGAAAATAAAAACAATTATTAAACCGATGATTGGGAAAATCGATAGGTTAACCGCTGAGGTGAAAAAGTGGGGTGGTTTGCAGGGTAAACTAGCTGAAGAAATTGAGAACGTAGTATCCATTGTTTCCAAACCAACAGACCCAGTGAATGAAAATAACATCACCAGGGGAGGCAGTGTAGTAGCTGAAGGCCTACCGGACCCCTCTCGGCTAGTACAAGTACCAGTTGAGGGTACTGGTGGAGAGGTGGCGAGGGAGGACTCTACATTACCACCCCCTATACCAACCACATTAACACTGACATCATTAGAGGACGACTCCCAACAATTCATAGTCGAGGCTTCACCGGTGGTACTGGTTCTAGCAAATGCCCCCATCTTATCCGCTGGTCAAACGGAATCCACCACATCCCTGACTAGCAAGGCCCTACACTGGCTATCAAGCAATATGCAGATGGCACAGCATGGGAAAGAACAGTTGGCCGAGGAAATTGTATTAACATAGAGGATGTCTTGGATTGGGAAAAAGCAAAAAAAGTTTAAGGGGGATTGCATAGTGATAAATTTTGCAAATGCATCAGTACTCCCGAATGTCCTACACAATATACTCCCACCCCAACGCAGAAGTGGGTCCATTATCCCCCTCACATTAACATTTTTTTATAACGAGCAACAACACGCGGATCACCCAAACACCTCAAGATTGGGGTGGGCGACAAGTTGTAACAGAAGGGGGGATGGCTTTAGATCAATATACGATGGGAATGGCCTTGGTCCGTCAGACAGATTTGGTCCAGGGTTTTACAATTACCAACAGAATATGACATCTTTTAAAAACCCTAGACCACCATGGAACACCCAGAACAGGCGGGGATTGGGGGGTTTGGGTGGCATGGGGACAGATTGGGGGAATTGTGGAAATAGGTATGGAGCCTGGTTGGGAGAAGAGCAGTTCCCAATGCGTCCTAACACACCCTTACCCAGGTGGGACACAGCTGTGTTTGGGCGGGGATTAGGGGCTACACCACAGGCCTGGGGGTTTGGAACTGAGAATAGGTACGGGGTACTGGCCAATCTAAATGACTGCGACTGACGCAGGGGGGATATAGATATGCTATATGATGGCCCAAGACTCTCTCGTCCACAAATGAAGCCTAGTGACAGGGGCTTTGGCACTTTGAAAGGACTAAATAGGCTTGAGCCATATAGTTTGGCTGACCGTGATACACCAATTTGCCTGGAAAGGGAAACTATCTGTGACCAAGTACAGGCCGAGGCCAATGAGGACTCCTATTTAGAAAACGTAATTGGAAATGACAATGCCTATGCCGAGTCTACGATTGTAGAACCAGAAAGTATCCGTTTGGCTATAGAAACACCGCATGTGCAACTAGGAGAAGGAGTGTCATTAATCAATCCTGCAGTGAAGAACACTACGGATACTTGTAAAATACTAAGTTGGAACGTAGCCGGCCTTAATGCCAAAAGGGACGATAAGGAGTGGGTAAGTTTTGTTTCGGGCCATAATATTATTGCCCTCCAGGAAACTTGGGACATAACTACAGGTTACTGGTTGGACGGTTATAGTAGTTTTGTATTGGCGGCGACTCCTAGCCGCACTGGCAGACCTAGGGGCGGCCTGTTGATGCTGTTCTCCTTGGCTTTGAAGGGTACCCTACAAGTGATCAGTAGTGGTTCTCAAAACATCCTCATAATAGAGAGAGTCATTAACTGCGCCACAAGGTCCTTATATATTAACTTTTACAACTCACAGAAAAGGGAGGATAGTGGCAGTAATATTGCTATTTTAGATGCTTTACTAAGGTCAGGCAGTCAGAATTTACAGTGTGACACAGAATATATATTATTAGGTGACTTTAATATTCATCCCTGTAAGCTAGCCTGTAGTCCAATTAACCAGGTCTGGGGAGAGGGCCCTGAGCTCCCACATTTTGAACATACAACAGATGGCGAAGAGCTAGAAGACCTCTTGGCAGATTTCAACCTGTATGAACCAGAGGGTGGCTCAAGAACAGTTACCTTTACCGGCACCAACCCGGGAACTATAATAGACTACATCTTTATGTCACAGGGCATTCTGAATAGAGCGACGGCCTATCGCACTATACCATCCCACTTTAGTGACCACAATCCCGTTCTGTTAGAAGTTGCATGGGGAGATCATATGGGACCAGCTCCGGGGAAAGTGAGGCCCCACCATACCTTGCGTACCTCCGACCAGGGCAGGAGACTCAAGTGGGCTAAGGTGGTACCAGACAACTTCTATGCAGCAGTATTCCCTAAAATTATGGATCAGGTGGAGGTTTGTCAGAACCCTAGTGCCCCAGGAAATGAAGTTATAGGGGCTTTTGAGGCAATCTGTAGTCAGGTAGCGCAGGATCTCCTGACCAAACCTAAAAAGGGGACACAGAAAATGATGCGCTGGTTTGACAATGCATGTTCAAAGGCACATAGATCTTTGATGGCCGCCCTGAAAAAAAAACCCAGGGTAAAGGACGAAATTGCTAGCCTAAGGAAAAATTACAAGTTAGCAATCAGATTCAGAAAAGAATCAATTAAAAGAGATGCCTGGGAAAACCTCCTTTCTGTGGCAGTCCGAAAGGACAGTCACAAATTTTGGGAAATAATTAAACATCCTCTATTTTCCGACCAAAAGAATGAGGTCATGGATTGTGTCATCCCTGACGACAAGTGGCTTACCCACTTTAAAAACGTGTATGGGGATAATGATGGGGCAAGCAAAGACACGTTGCCGGCCTTCTTAGAAGCTACCCCACTACAGTTTACTAGCCTCGAAGTGGAGAAAGCTATCATAGCCACAACCAAGCATAAGGCCCCAGGGCCTGATGGGGTGCCAGCCGACTTCTACATACATTCCCCTAAATTGTGGGCAAAGGTATTGGTCAATGTATTTACTGCTGTAAATAGTAACTATGCACCATCTTCCTGGGACATCTCAACCATCGTGCCTATCTTTAAAAAGGGTCAGCGGGACGATCCCGGGTGCTACAGGCCCATATCCCTCTTGGACTCCTCTGTTAAAATTTTAGGTAGAGTGCTACTGTCCAGGTTGAGGGATAGTGTAGAGAGCTGCGGAGGGCTGTCTGAAATCCAGTATGGGTTCAGAGAAAGGAGGGGCACCATTGAACAATGCTCCAATCTACATCTGCTTATTTCAAAATACACGGTGGCCAAGGGGGGGTCCCTGTACTTAGCATTTATGGACCTCTCCTCGGCGTTCGACCTGGTCAACAGGTCCAAGCTATGGAAAATTCTGTTGGAGATGGGGATTGAGGAGTCCCTGGTAAAGTTTGTGGCCTCCCTACATCAGGAACTTTTTGCGGCCGTGCGGGTCACAAACGAGGGCAGGTGTACGTCTCGTTTTAGATCCTTGAAAGGTGTAAGACAGGGCTGCATATTGGCTCCATTGCTTTTTACCATTTATATCAACGGCTTGGGCACCTATTTGGAAGAGAAGGAAGTTGACATCCCGCGTGCAGGAGCAGTTAAAATCCCAGCGCTCCTGTACGCGGATGACGCCGTGCTAATCGCCCGCACGGGTACTGGTCTTCAACGCCTCTTAAACGCCTTTGGCCAATTTATGGATCAGCTCGATCTGAAAATTAACGTCAGCAAGTCACACACAATGGTAGTGGGCAAAGAAAGCCGTAAAAAGAGAACAAAAACCTTTAGCTGCAGAGGGGACATAGTATCTAGGGTTTCTACTTTTCCCTACCTCGGGGTCTTATTCGACCAAAGAGGAACTTGGGGCCCACAGGTGAGGGCAAAGAAGTTGGCGGTTTCGCGATCGTCATCTGCCCTCATGGCCTTTGCGGGTAGGTTAGGTGCTAGGCCTATGGAAGCACTATTAAAAATATACAGGAGTAAATCTGTCTCTCTCGCGTCATATGGTTCACCTCTCTGGGGTTATGTAAACTTGGTACCTATCCAGCGAGCCGAGAACAGATTTATAAGGTCACTCCTTTCTTTGCCACAGTCCACGCCTACCTACTCAATACATAGGGAGGTTGGCCTAGACTACCTTACCGATGGGCTAAATATGGCCCCCCTGATCTTTTGGCTAAAGACATGGCTTAATGAAGATCTGCCTCTTAACCACAGGTTCTTGTTGGATGTCTTATCCTTGGACCACTCCAAAAAGATCCCGTGGCTGGCCTATCTGCAGAAGGCGTTTTCAGATTTGGGACGACCAGAGCTCTTTAGCTCCCCTCAAGACATCAAGGCACAGGATGTTGATCTGGTCAAAACCAATTTTATGGAAAGGGCGAGAGTGCTTCATGAAGAGAAGGAACTAATGAAACCGTCAGTGAGGCACCATTATTTACTTATTAATTCTCCCTCTTTGGCACCTTACCTTGGTTGCGTTACAATCCCGTTTCATAGGTTCCTTTTGACCAAACTGAGGTTCAATTTGTTACACTTTTATCTAGGCACTTTTAACAAATGGGAAAAACCGGAACTAGCAACTCCATGCAGCTGTGATGATCTTGCAGTGCAAGATACCATGCACTTTGTCATGTTTTGTCGGTTTTATGCAGAGCCAAGGAAAAAATACTTGGTACCACTCTTGAAGGCGAGCGGCTTTACACAAGTAAGGCCGGCTCTGCTTTTCCTACAATCCTTATCCAACATATATTCTACCTTCTGCATGGCCAATTTCTTGGTAGCGGCTGCAAGGATAAAAAAGAATCTAAATTAGTCCCATTTTTCTCTTATTTTCTGTATGCCTAGACTTACTGCAGCGAAAAAGGCTTCTTAGTGTTAAATGTCAATATATATGAAATGTTTTAAATTTGTGTATGAAATGTTTTTTAAATGCTTTGCATGACTTGTAAATGAGTCGAATAAAGCTATTTTGACTTGGTTGAGAAAGTGTTGAGGATAGTAATGTCATCGAGGGGTGTGAATTGACTCCAAGAGGCATTGTTTTTGGGAGAGAAAACAGACTGGCTGGGTGGGGGCGTGGAGAGGCAAGAGGCAAGAGGAGGTGAGAGCAAGAGTGCAGCAAACCTTAGATCAGATTCAATCTTGTTCGACTTTTCAAGGAAGAAGTCTGCAACCGCTTCGCAGTTTGGCTGCGGATGCGCGAATTGCTGAGATTGGGTGGATTGTGTTTTAATCAGCTCAAATAGTCGTTTCGGGCAATTTTTTGCTTTGTCAAGTTGGGCTTTGAAGAAGGAAAGTTTTGTGGTTCTAATGAGTTTGTTGTATCTAGTTCTTTTGAGTCTAAAGATTTTTGGAAGATCCATGGAGGGAAAGGATCTCCAAGTGCGTTCAGCTAGTCTAAGGCTGTATCTGTCCGCGTTTAAGTTGTCGTTGAACCAAGGTTTGGAATCCTTGTCGGGTATTCTTTTTAGTTGTAGGGGGGCCGTGCCATTCAGCGCCGAGAGCATGGCATTATTATAGTACTCAGTGAGGTCGTGCACGTCGGTCATGTTTGCAGGCGGTGGAAGGGAGTCATTGCAGTGCGCTATGAGCTCATTAGCGCTAGTGTTGAGAAGCGATCTTTTCCAGTGTTTTAATTTAAGTGGTTGTGATGTATTGGGTATCCAGCATTCAAGGATATGGAAGTTGATACAGTGATGGTCCGACCATTCACAGGGAAGAATAGATTCGAGATTAATGGTGTTGGGGTTGGAAATGTTTAGATCAAGTGTCAAGCCTAAGTTGTGTGTGGGGTTGTCGCATAATTCAGAGAGGGAGAGGTCAGTTAGGAAGTTCTTGAGAGTGTTAACCGCCTGATCATGCGGGTAATTCCAGTGAAGGTTGAAGTCACCAAGGAGGATCTGTGGGCAGTGATGGCCCTCAGTTAGAGGGAGATTATCACTAGGGGGGTGGTAGAAGATGTGAAGGGAGCATAAGGGTCTGTGTGCACTAATGATGTCTATTCCTAATTATTCACCGGAAGAGAGATTGGCTGAGGAGGATTGTTTTGCTGTGAGAGAGTTGCGGAAGTTGCAGGCTATGCCACCTCCAATTTTCTTGGCGCGGTCTAGTCTGATAATATTGTGGCTGGGAGGGACTAGTATGTCAAGGATGGGGCCAGATGAGTTGTTGAGCCAGGTTTCTGTGAGGACAAGGAGGTCCACAGTTCTTAGGCAAGGATGTGATCTGCAAGGTCAGCAGCATGTTTAACCGCTGACCTGCAATTAAGTAACATGCAGTTCAGGTGCGGTTTGTGCAGGCTGTCAGTGAGCAGTGGGTGTGTGAAGTGGATCTGCATGAGATTATTAGTGTTTAGGGCATTGGTGTTGAGTCTGGGTGCTCTATAAGGGTTGGGTGTGATGCTTTCCGAGAAGCATTGCTTAGGACGGTTCAAGCTGGGGGCAGGTAGTAGGGGTGCTTGTGCTGATCTAGAGGGGACTGAGGTGAACGAGTGCGGAGAGGTGTACGATCCGAGTAGGGAGATAACATGTGGTTCTGAAAAAGGATTCAAGGACCTGGAGGGTCTGAATGGGGCGTTCATGTAGGGGTGGTGTTCCAGTTCTGGCTTGAGAGAATATCTGGTACTGAGAGAGGCTTCATGGTCCTGGAGGTTCTAGCTGGGGCGTTAGGATAGGGGTTGGTATTCCAGTTCTGGACTGGGGGTTTCAACAGAATCCTATGCGGGTTCTCCTGAGAGATTTTGTTAGAGGAGAGATCAAGTGTCAGCTCTTCAGTTGACTCAATGAGTTTTTGAATGACAATTTTGAGAGATAGAAGTACTTGGTTTAGTTCCTTGAGTTTTGCAGCAGGCCACGAATGTGGAATATGTATCACGTGGAGGGTAGGGAGAGGATTGGAAAGGGGGAGGGGGGAGACCCGGGCTGGTTGAGGGGTGAAGTCAACAAGAGGGGAGGTCTCTTTGTGAAGAGCGGGAGTGCAAGGAGAGCGGGCAATGGGACGATTACTGGGTCTGTTCACGTGGTGTTGCCCCCTGGATTCAATCTGTTAAACACTTGGCTCGCACACACTCTGACCATGCACCGGTCTACCAAGAAATAACCCTCCTAATGCCAATACTACCCCACGCTGTTAGAGACTAGTGCCGGAAACGCTGTTGGACACCGTCTTTCAAGCTGAGCTAGGGGAAGATATTACAGATTTTTTTTAACCAGAAACAAGGGCACGGTTGACCAGGTGGGCAAGCTGTGGGAGACTGTTAAAGTCACTGTCAGGGGCATATGCAGGTCCAAAAGCTTTGGAGTGCTCCGCGATCTCAGGCGAAACTTGCGTCACCTAGAGATTGAGATCAAACAGCTTGAATCGGACATGTGGACCGTTACTTCAGGCACCCGGCCGGCTACACTCCATGAAAAGCCCACAGACTATACTGATACTGCGGACTGGTAGGTGAAGTTCAGGGGCAAGCTTTTTACTGCTCGGCGCTATGGTGAGGGCAAGAGACCCGGCCGAGCATTGGTGACTACTATTAGGCAACCTCGCTTTTCCAGCTATGTCTTAGATGTGATAGATGGTGCAGGGATGAGCTACAGAGATATTCTTGGTATATTAAACACATTTGCTGTTTACTAATCAGACTTATACAGTTCACAACACACTGCTAACCCTGATTTTGCTCCCTATCTAGAAGATATATCTCTTGGATGGCTGGGGGACTCCTAGCGTGAATTTTTAGCAGCGCCATTTGAAGATGATGAGCTGCGGGAAGCCATCATGCAGATGAAGTCCGGAAAGGTGCCAGATTCCGATAGCCTTCCCATCGATTTTTATAAAACATACATTGATCAGCTGCTCACAGTACTGAAGGAGGTTTTTCTTGAAGCCCAAGAGACACAAATTTTACCTGCCTTGATGAGAGAGGTGCTATTTACGTCACTGTTAAACTGGGCAAACCATCAGACCGCTGAGAGTCCTATAGGCCACTCTCTCATAAACACAGATGTAAAAATACTTGCTAAATAACTACTGAATCGTCTTAGGCTACTGATGGACAAACTGGTTCTCCAAGACCAGACTGGATTTATTCCCGGAAGAGCGACTTCCCACAACCCTAGGACGCTATTATCCATTCTGCAGGCAGTGGTCCCAGACTAGCGCTTGTGGCCGTATTCCTGGACGCCTCTATGCCTTTGATTCGGTAGAATGGGACTATCTTTTCACCATCTTACAATGTATGGGACTCCCCACAGGCTGTCTATCATGGGTTCGGCTCCTCTACACCCCGCCCACGGTGAAGGTTTTGATCAATGGGCACATCTCGCCCTTGATTTCTCTATCCCGAGGCGCTCTGCAGGGGTGTCCACTCTCTCGCCTCCTTTTTGCCTTGGTAATGGAACCACTGGAAGTCAAGATTAGGCAACACTATCAGCACATAGGCATCCGTCCCATTCTCATCTCTCTTTACGCTGATGATGTCACACTTTACATTAAGGATCCCCGCCAAAATCTTATTCTGTTACTGCGTGAGTTTGTTAAATTCGGAAGCCAATCAGGTATTCACATTAATTGGTCCAAATGACAGAGATTCCCATTGACTAGTTCTGCTACTCCTTTTGAACCAGATTTTCCCATTGTGTGGTGTACTGAGAATGCAAAATATTTAGGGATCCGTGTTACAGTGGATCACGTCACAGACTGCATCAACAGGTGGATTGTCCTTCCTTTAACTATGGCTGGTCGCAAATCCCTCATCAAAATGGTAATTCTCCCCAAATTCTTATATTTATTTCAAAATATTCCCTACGACCTCGGACGACACTTTTTCGCCTCTCTCCTTTTGGAATTGACGTGATTAGTATGGGGTGGTAAACAGCTGTGCATTCACTGGGACATGCGATTGCGGCCTTATGCCCACGGGGGGTTTCGACATACCTAACTTTGAATTATATTATATATGTGCTCAGGCACACTTTGCCTATTATTGGTTTCATCCCCCCGCTATACTCCCCATGTAGCCACTGAACACTAACTTGCAGATCTAATCCCACTAAATGGCGTCCTCCTTTCTAACATTGAGCACCGAGGGCGCTGCCCTACCACCATAGACTGCACGATAAGAGCCTGGTCTCGCATCTTAGAACGTACACCTGAGTTCTGCCTTCACTCCCTCTTCTGCCACTTACTTCTCACCCAGAGATGCCATTATTACAGGAAGGCTTATTTGAGAAAGTTGCACTTACACAAAGTATTCACTGTTGGGGAGACCTATATATGAGTGGTAAATTTTGCACTCTCCAACAACTATGCCCTGATCCCCCACCATCTACCATGGAAACTTTTTTATATGCCCGCCTTCATCACGGCAAGCAGGCCTGTACCCCCACGTATCCCTCTGAGCCTGGGACATTAGCCCCACTGCACCAAACCCTACACGCTTCCACTGCCTCGCACTTGGTGTCCACACTCTACCACACTCTATATATAGATGCTGACTATCCTCCATGAGCAGCTTAGCAGAGCTTGGCCATGACCTCGCTGATTAATAATGACCATTCTGCTGCAAGGAGAGAGAACAGGGCTCCTCCAATAGCAGACTCTGAATTATCCATTATAGATTCCTACACCCAGCTACTACATGCCGGTTAGACTCCATATTTTTGGTCTGGAAGACATGAACTGATGTGATAGATGTAAAACAGAACAAGCTGATTTCCTACATCTTGCCTGGGAAAGTCCAGAGGTACTTATATATTGGCGTCAGGTCCTCACAGCTCTGGACTCTATGACTTCCGTACCTATTTCCCGATTGCCACTTATCGCCCTTCTTGGGTACACTGAACACATTCCTGCCAAGCATCGAAAATATGGATCCTTTTGTCTGGTATTGGCTAAACGGCAAATGGCCTGCAGATGGGGCCCGGGTTGAGCACCCAAATATAAAGATTGGCTTGGAGATACGATACTCTGGCAGGACCAACTTTGCACTTATGCTGAACTACTCCCACGTTCCTCACGTCCCCGAGCCATATGGGGCCCAATACAGACATATCTGCTGGAACACACTTTCACTTCTGCAGACGGATCATAAGGTCTGCTCTCAGTATACTCGGGTCTGCTTATGACCGAGTATGTTATAGCTTTTTTGCCTGCAATGACCTTGTAGGACATGTCTATTTTAGAGATCTAAAATCAATTCCCCTGACTTTCCGAATATGTTGACATTTGCTATGGCGACTATGTGCATTGTCCCTTTTTCCTTTCTTATTGTCCTACTGTATTTTTTTTATTTTATTGATACCTGGTAATGTATATTTGTCCACACTGCTTGATGATATTTGCTCTTGCTGCTACATGTGTCATCTGATTTATAATACTCCTTACCTGTTTCAGTTATGGCTGTATATTCACTGCATATGCAGATTTTTTGATTGTATGCCATTGATGGTAAACTCATTGAATAAAAGTTAAAAAAATAAAAATAATATAACATCTCAATTAAACAAATCTTAATAACTAAAAAAATGTTCAATACATTTCATATAATTAAATTACTTCCCACCCTGTTACCCTATAAACCCACATCCCGCTATGGAACTAAAAACGCAAAATTCAATAAAAAAATAATTAATAATTAATAAAATAATCAATACATTTAATATAATTAAATTACTTCCCACCCTATTCCCCTATGAACCCACAACCCGCTACGGTACTAAAAACGCAAAATTCAAATATCTACTAAAATATTTACACAAATAATAAAAATACAAAAAATTCTTATACAAAAACACATCACATACATATAAAATAGACTAAAATACATAACATTAATAAAAAATCGATATTTTAACAACTATATTTTTCCAAATGATATTGAACACTTCGATATTTTAAATAACAATATTTTTGCAAACGATATTAAACACTTTGATATTTTAAACATCAATATTACTTACCTAACAATCGGGTATTCTTGACCACAATATTTTTTCCCACCAATATTTCTCACCCACGAAATGTATACATCGATATTAAGTCTCTGCACCCTCTCAATCAACCTGTTAGAGACTCTAGTTAGGACAATCAGGTGTCTTTCAAGTTTGCTGCTGCTAAAAATGGAAATATTTCAAAAAGGGGGTGGTGATGGACAGAGTATCTGAGTTAATCAGAACACTCATACCCAGTCAACAGATCAGGGCTTGATCCATCACCGTTTTTTAGCTCACTGCACCATCCCAGTTCAGAACCTGGCTATATGCAAATTAGTCTGTCCCTGGCCCAGTGCATCATGGGAACAGGGCAGACCAAACTACCAAGCCAATTCTTCACTGGAAAGGAAACAAGCTTCCGGGGACCGGTTTCTGGCATTACAGCCGTCTTCGGCCCGGCTTGCTTGAATCCTGATGGTGCAGTGAGCAAGGGACTCATGTCTGAGCATACCCTTCCACACTCATGGTGGTCCCTTGCTCACTGCACCATCAGGATTCAAGCAAGCCGGGCCGAAGACGGCTGTAATGCCAGAAACCGGTCCCCGGAAGCTTGTTTCCTTTCCAGTAAAGAATTGGCTTGGTAGTTTGGTCTGCCCTGTTCCCATGATGCACTGGGCCAGGGTCAGACTAATTTGCATGTAGCCAGGTTCTGAGCTGGGATGGTGCAGTGAGCTAAAAAACGGTGATGGATCAAGCCCTGATCTTTTGACTGGGTAGGAGTGTTCTGCTTAATTCAGATACTCTGTCCATCACCACCCCCTTTTTGAATCGCTAAAAATGGAAAGGCAGCCCAGAATCAGACCTTCTTCCGATGAATTATCCTCTGCTTCAAGCAATGCTGCACCCTGGCCAAAAAGGATCCTCTTGAGGGCCTTATAGCTTATTTAACTAGAGCATAAGTCATAACTACTGCCCTAAGGGCCTTCCAGACTAACACATCTGACAAGCAGCCATGTAAGCATCTGCCTACACTATTATCAGACACTACTGCTTTGATTTACAAATCTTTAGGCATGGAATTTATTTTTGCCCTCTCTTTTCTGCAGGGCCCTTGAAAGTCCACACCTCAGACCTACCTCCTTGGAGTGGGCATTGCTCTGACTTTAATTTGCAAAGAGAAAAATTTGTGGTTAGAAGTATCCATCAGCTTAAGTTATTTACCTTCAGGGTTAATCTACCTTCAGATTCCTCATCACCCTCCCGCCTCCCCTTCATGCGGCACAGATTTTCAGGATATAATAAGGGGCTTCGTTAAACTTAGCAGAAAGCCAGCTACCATTACATTTGTCTGCTATGTTCCATGTCTTTGGTATGGAAAGAAATAATGGTTTACCTGAAGTCAGAATACTGCCAAGGCACTTTTATGCAGCTTTGTGTTGTCATGTCCAGAGGTGGGTTGAAGTTGCAACAATGGCCAATGGCTCCACCTGTAGCTATTACATCAGTCTTTGGATCCAGTTTAGTGTGTAGGGAGATTCACAAGGTGAGGAATCACAACGTAACAAATCTGCAGTTAAATTATCGACCGGAAATAGCCTTACCGCAAGTAAGTAACTCATTGTTTCTCGCTTTAAATCCATTCATTCCATGGCCATGAGAGTTTATTGTACGGGGCTCAGATAGTCCTGGCTAGGGGCTAGCTAGGATTTGTGTTGCATTTAAGAAAATGTTTGCAGAAGGATGTATTTTGTATTTTGTTTGTAATATGAAGTAATACTTTTACACTTTTTATTTACTCTCGACAGATCCTGCTCCTGCCCCGGCAACTGGTGATAGTCCAGAACCAGGTAAGTACACTTCCCTGTTTCAATAATGGTTCTGGTACCTTGCAGTAAATGTAGGGCTTTAAGTGGGATGAAAAAACTGGGGGGTGGTCTCTCAAAGGGGCGTGGCCAATGTAATTAAGGGCATTGCTTAAAAACACCTAAGCTAAAAATCTGTGCTTAGCATATAGTAGGCTTCCCAACTTGTCTTTTGCTGTTTCTGTCATTGCATCCAGATATATCATACAACAAGTAACATTTTACCGACAATAAGTCAGGATTATTGGCTTTGTCAATGGTTGTTAGTTGCATAAGAAAAATAAGCAGCGACTATGGCTTCCTTGCATATAATACTGAAAATGCTTCAGCACTGAAATGAAACTGTGAAAGAATAAAACAAGTCTCTTTGAAGTTACATCAAAGGCTTAGCAGTGGTACTGCTGCAGAGTTGAGATTTTTTCCACACTCGGGGTAAAAATGGAGAGCCCGATATGGCCCATCTCAGCGTCTGCATTTAGGAACTGCTAGCACCGCCAGCAACCAGCCCACTTAAAGCCCTGGTGACAATGTTGCTGCTCCTGCATGTCACAAATAGAGGGAAATATAGATAGAAAATGATTCTTTAAAGGATATCCCTTCCCGTACAACGCTCGCCTGGCATGACCTCATGCCATACCATCTCCACTACTGAGAAGTGAGCAGTGTGAGCTGCGCATATCGATGTGCCTGCTGTCACTGTAGTCTGGAAAAAAACGGACCGCTTGTGCCAGGGCCAAAAAACAGAGCCCGATAGAGACCCGTTTTGAGGCCCCCTTTAAAACCCTGCCGATGCTCGGTGAGACCCGGCCCACTTAAAGCCCTGAAAATATGTACAGTCTTGATTGTGTAAATCATTTATATTTTATTTTCCACGTGTATTCTTAAGAAAGGAGTTTGTGGGATCGTGTTAGGCCTTACTTGAGACTGTTGTGGTACGGTACAGAGTAAAGCAATACTGGGAGGAAACTATTACGTCTAATATTCAACAGTGCATGTTATTGGAAACTATGGAACCATCTCCCCTTCTGTTGTAAAGAGTTCCGACTCTAAAGTACACTGTTTGCACTGTTGGAAATGTAATTTATTGAGACATGTTCGGTGCCATTGGGTTCTCTCTGTTATTAATAAAGTGAAGAAACTATCTGTACATGCGTGAGGTCCTGGAACATACCTTTTCCCCAAAAATTATTTTGCAATTCCCTGCTTACACAGTACATTTGTCTAACAAACCGCTTAGGGAAGAGCTTACAAAATAAAGCAGAAATTGAGTCCCAGTCCTGGGATTTTGCTCTCTGCAGCACACATATGTTTTGCACTCCATGAATACAAAGTGAAGCTAGTAAGGTGTGAGCTGGTCTGTTCTGCTCTGCTCTGCTCTGCTTGCTGCAGCATTTATACAGGAACATTTTGTCTTGTTTCTGGTGTCTTTCATTTTTGGTAGTTTTCTTGTTTGTTCCCACTGGAGCTTCAAACACTTCTTTTCGTGCTTTGGCTTAAAGTGTTAGTGGTTGAAGTTCAAAAGGAGTGCAGACTCTGCCAAGTATGTTATCCGTGCCGGTATGGATACCGCTGTGCATTGGCGGGACCCTCGGGCACCAGTGTTGGCCTTCAAAGACATGCCTGGATGAGGTCCAATGATTCTCTGCCAATATACAGGCCATGGTAATTGACAAGCTCTTTTATGGGTCTTGCCTAATTGGAGATTAGGCGAACTCCTCTTGGAAACGCTTTACAGGCAGCAGGGCTAAGGCACGTTCTTTGGCACTGTTGTTGACCCGCGGCATACCATTTCTGCACCAGTTCTGGGCTGTTCCAGAGGGCTGGGTGTAGTTGGAGCTCTGCTTGCTGTAGTTATTCAGGAACATTTTGTGTTTTTTTTTGTGTCCTTCCTTTTTGGTAGTTTTCTTGCTTGTTCCAGCTGGAGCTTCAACTACTACTCTTCGTGCTTTGGCTTAAAGTGTTGTATCAAACGACTTAAGGCTCTCGGCTCCCTGCTTAATTTCTGGTCTTAAACCTTGGAAATGACACAAACTCCAACCAGTGAGGTTAAGGTGCTCTGAACCCTACTTACCCCGATGCCGCCATAGTACATAATGTTCTTGCATGTCTTGTGTGCTGGGAGTCTCCTCTGAGTTCTGGTGATTTTCCCTAATGCTGCTCCATTTGACTAGAACAGGTGGCCTCATTTAGGAGGGGATATCGCCGCCGGAGCATCACTTTTTATGACGCTCCGGTGGTGCATGCCTCTCAATCATATTTATGAGGCAGCACAAAGCGACTCTGCCTGGCTCTGCATGGACTCATAGATATGGAGTAAGGCAAAGCAGTGCAAAGTGCTGCGCTACCTTGCTCTGCGTCAACGAGGCATTCCATGGGCATTGCTGTGGGCTTTCCCATGCAACACCCATGGGTTTAGACCCATTTCAATATATATAAGGATCTACAAACCTGGGAATGTCTCAAAACTGTGCGCCTCCACAGGGGAGGTGCACCCAGGAGAAATAACTTAATTTCTCCTAATTTTTTCACATTTGTGTGCTGCATCTTGCAGCACATGTAGGAAGAGGAAGACACCTCCATGGATTGTTGTTGTGCAGGAAGGTTTCACAATGGTGTAAGGGTGCCTACATTGGCACTAAGCACCAATTTCTGTGCTGGCATAGAGGAGAGGATTGCGCTGTATTTCATTAATATGGCACATTCCTGCCCTTTTACTTAGATGCAGGGCAACGCCGAAAGGAGACTTGCAGCGCTGCCCTATACCAAAAAGTAGTAAAGGAGGACCTGACTGTGTATGGGTGGAGTCTCTGGTAGCTGGGCTGGTGTAAACTCTTGACTCGATCGTCGGTCCACCACAGGACTGTAGGGAGTCCTTGCATGCTCGCACCTCCTTAATTAGAGCAGGATGATTGCCACTCATTTTTAACACCAAGGACCCCTATGCGTACATGGCAATCCCAGCACGAGAAACAGCTCAATGTCCGACGCAGAGGGAGAAAACGCCCTTTGACTCAGTAGAGTTGCTACTTTGTGAGTTTGTTCTTGTGGAACAAAATAGTTTGCCAAGTGGGGGCATCAAACATTGGAGCCACTCAGCCAAAGATCAATGCCTTAGTGAAGCCATTGCAGCAGCGTCTCCAAAGGAGGTTACAGTGATATAACATGCATGGCGGGAAATTCAGAATTTAGTAGATGATCCTCTTCTAGGGAAGCAGTCCCAATATTGTCCAATAAACGCGGTTGGTCAGCTGCTGGAAAGGAACTCAATGACCTATATGTCACCACAGAAATTTGTGACCATCTCATTTGATTTGAATGCATACCCTGTGTGTAGATTTGTACAGCACATTTTCACCTGGGAAGGTTTCCTGGCCCTGAGCAGGTGTGTGTCTAGTTGCACCTAGTGACCAATGGGACTACTTATTGGTTTACCGTGGATGAAAGAAGTCTATTGTGGTTGGGAGTGAGATTAGTGTCAAAATGAAGGAAGGCTAATGTAAAAGTGATTCTGATGGATACTTCCAGCTCCAGACTTCCGGCCTTAGAATAACACCCTAGCGCAAAAACTGGATATAGTGAACTTTGTAGCAGTGCTCCTGCTCAGCACTAGGTGGTGTCGTGGAGCTCATTGCTGGCACTGAACAAACTCAAAAGTGATTGAAGCAGAGCCACATATAAGTACCACCCATTCATTCTGAAGTCAACTCCTTTCGTTCTGCACTCACGACACAGCTACTAGCAAAGACATCATTATCTTTTTGGCTCAGATTCTGATCCTGTGCCAGATCAGAGAACACTCCGGGAGAGTGGTGATGATGACGATGATCTGCACTCCCCTCATTACACTGATGATGTAATATACATTGAATTATAAAATGTCAGTGGGTTTGACATTCCACTGAGGCACAGCTCGGTACACGGATCGCCATTGGAGGAACGTGCCTAGTTTGGTGCTCGTTTAAAGAAACGTACTAGAATTACATCTGTCTTCTGCAGCCAAAGCTGGCAACATCTTGCTCCCATTTACATACGTCCTCACAGATACTCCGATTTCTTTTTTTTTTAAAACATCTTTATTCTGATTTTTATACACGCCACTCCCCCCCCCCCACCCAACCCCCGAGGTCAGACATGAATGTTTGTAAATACATTTACAAATATAAATACATTTATATACATTATCTCATAATACATTACACTAACCAGAGGCTGTTCACAACCTACCACATTTTTGCTACCAGTTCCTATTTAGAGTCATAGTACAGTTATTCAATTATTGTCTTGCAGCATACACCATTTTACGAAGGGAGACCAAATTTCTAGTCCTCTTTTGCGTCGCCTTCTGCCCTTTCTTTTATAGATGGCGATTTCCATATTAGAAATGGCAAGGAACCTTGCTAGCCATTGGTGATAAGAGGGAGCAACAGAGTCTAGCCATGCGGAGGCAATACATAGTCTGAAAACAGCCATAGTTATAAATATAAGTTCATGCCCTACTAGAGCATTATTAGGGTTAGCTACCCCTAGTAGAACAACATCACTGGATAAAGCTATCTGGCTTTGTAATACATTTGATAGAAACTTCTCAATGTCTTGCTTAATGGATTTAAACTCTTCACAGGTGGAAAAGATGTGAACTGAATCTATTTTATCAGGGGTATAATATAAAAAAAGCAAGTTTTAAAAAATTGCGCCTGTAGCTTAGTTGACAGGAGAGTCGTTTGTGACATTGACAAAGCATGATTGAATTCTTCATCAGATACTCCCACTTTCTCTTGCCATTTCTTTGACATTTTTACCAAATCATCTGGAAACTATGCATTAATAAGTGCGTAAATCCCCCCAATAGTGCTTTTTTTTATCGTGAATTAGAGTCTCCACTATCTCGTTTTTGTTAAAACACCCGCGTCCCCCAACTTTGCGCAGCAAAATATCCCTAATCTGTAAGTATTTAAAAAAGTCTTGCCAATTTAGCTCAAAGTTATTTTTCAGTTCTTCAAAGAACAAAACCTTTGGTGAAAATAAACATCCTAATTGTACTATCCCAGCCTCAAACCACTTATGCATGTAGCTATCATTAAAGATTTCTGGAAAGAGTGGGTTATTTTCTAAGGGGATATAGAAAGACCAATTTTCTATAAACATCATTTTCCTTACAATCTTTCACACCTTGAATCCACTAAGTAATGTTTTGAATGTTTCTTTCTTGTGATAGCTGTCGTGTAAGTGTCGCCAAAAGTATCCCCTGCTTTCTCGTCCTTGTAGTAGTTGAAATATAGATGGTGTGAGTGAGTCTCTAGTCTCCCTCACTCCTTGGATATTCTGCAGCAGTTCACTACTATATATTAACACTGTTGCGCAGTAGTATGCCCTTAAATTAGGAAGGGCTAGTCCTCCTCTATCTTTGTTTAATGTGAGAAATGTATATGCCCGCCGGAGCTGTGAGTATGCCCAAATAAAATTTGAAAACATCCTTTCTAATTTTTTAAACCACAACGTTGAGATTTCCAGACAAATTGCCCTGAAAAGATATAAAATGTTAGGGAAGAAGATCATTTTAATCACATTTACTCTTCCAATGATAGAAAGGTGCAAGTTGTCTATGCGCTGCAGGTCTTTCTGTATAGCGGGTAACATTGGTTTCAGGTTGAGATCTACCAATTTGTCCAGGTCAGAATTGATACTAACACCCAGGTAAGTAGCTTGCTCCACCACCCGAGCATCCCGCATTTTGCTATTGTCATTTATCACAATCTGTGTTTTACTTTTATTCAGTGCATATCCAGAGACCAAGCCAAATTGAATCGCCTCTTCTTAAGTAGCCGTCATGGCCGTGTTTGGTTCGGCTGTCACGATTGCGATGTCATCTGCATATGCTAGTGTTTTGGTAGCATAGTCCTGTGAGATTATGGGTTTGATTACTACATTCTCTTCTAATTTGCGGATGAATGGGTCTATATATATTGCAAAAAGCAATGGAGAGCAAGGGTATCCCTGTCTCGTTCCTCGTGCAATCATCTGTTCCTCAGTTAGGCTGCCATTTTCCATGACTACCGCCCTTGGGTTCACATATCATTTTTGAACTACCTGAATATATCCTTCCCTTATGCCCAGTCTAGCCATGGCCACCCACAAGAAGGGCCAGGAGACCCTATCGAATGCTTTTTCCGCATCAAGCAGAACCAGCGCCATATGGTCTCCCGAAACCTCCATACCATCAAACAGGGTAATCACACATTGAATGTGATTGACAGTGGATCTGCCTGGAATAAAACCATGTTGGCTTTGTGCTACCACTTTGTGGAGAATAGGCGCTAATTTATTTGCCATGATTTTTGAGTATATTTTAGAGTCCGAATTGTGGAGAGTGATGGGACGATATGAGCCAAGTTGATCTGGCGGTTTGCCTTTTTTTGGAAAGATGACTATTTTTGCCCAGGACCATGATTTTGGCGGTGATCCCCCTTTAAAGAGGTGATGAATAAGATTTAATAAGATATCTTTAATTTGATCTAAGAAGGCAGCATAGAATAATAATTATAAGGGAAATTTGTAGAGCGCCTGGTTACGCGCAACGGCGTGTCCCCGCACTGTAGTGAGTGGAATCAACAGAGTCACAACCGCAGAAGTCGGCCCGGCTTACTGCGTGTAGAGGTGAGTTTTTAACTCTGAGGGGATGCAGTCCAGGCCGGTTGCTTTCCCCTTTGGCAATTCTCTGATGGTGATAAAAGATCATCTAGAGTTGGGGTTTCGTCTAGAAAATCTGCATCCTCATCCTGGAATTTATTATAGCTAATGCTCTCTAAGTATTTCGCACAGCTTCCCGGGTTCGCCCTGCCTTTTTCTGTATATAAGACTTGATGAAACTGCCTAATAGCCTGTCTGATATGCTCTGAGTTGGATACACGATTTCCTTGGGAATCAATAATTTCCCGAATCAGATTTGATGTTGTCTGTTGCCTTGTCCGAACTGCCAGTTGGTGCCCAATTCTTTTGTTCATTTCATATATCTTATCCTTCTGAGACAGCGCTTTCTTACCTGCTTTAACAGTAAAAACGTTCATAATTATAGCTGTATCAATAGCCACCTAGTGCTGCATTTTCTCAACCACTTCCTTCCCTCCATGTATGGTTCCCATTGTCATCCTTACTAACCCCTCCTCTGCCTGTTTTAGATTTTCTTGCATCTTCTGCATAGCTTATTTAGCTAGTTTATTAGCTTTTAAGGAATATTGCAGTGTTTCCCCACGGATTCCGGCTTTCAACGCTTCCCATACTGTTTCAAGAGAGGTACTACCTATGTTGTCATCTAAAAACTTCGGAATCCACTCCCTCATGTGTCGACAATAGTTTTCATCTACAAGCAAAGTATTCTCAAATGTCCACGCTGTTGGAATGCTACTATCAAAATCAATTTCCATAGTGAATATTAGTGGATTATGATTCGAAAGGATTCTCGGAAGTTTTTCTCAGATCCCCTTTAGTTTTAATTGAGTTCAAGACTAGAACATAATCCAATCTTATGTGTGTAAGATGTGGATTAGAAAAGAATGTAAATCCGGGGTCATTAGGGTTTATGATCTGCCAGCCGTCCACTAAACCATGCGTAGTACAAACATTTTTCAATGCTCTAAATACTTTGGGCTTCCGACCGGTATACTGCCAATTATCTTCTAAAGACCAGTTAACAGGGAGATTGATATTAAAATCCCTGCAGACCATAAAGGGTAATGGCCAGTGCATAAGTTTGTTAGCGATCACATCCAATACTGAAGGGGCATCGATGTTGCTCCCATAGATCGTGCAGAGCGTCAGTTTGTGTCTTTTTCCGTATTGGCATTCAGTGATCACCCAACTACCAAATTTGTCTGCTTTAGAGCGGCTAAAGACCAGCCCATTTCCTTTAGCGAGAATAGCAACTCCCCGGATTCTTGCACCCTGGGTAGATGCACAAATCAGTCTATACCCTAGTGATTTTAAAATATGCATCTGTGCCCCTTCAACATGCGTTTCTTGTAAACACACCACGTTGATCCTCCAAGTCTGTAAGCCTGCAGCAACCATTTGTCTTTTTTTGCTATCATTTAGGCCACATATGTTCATTGACAAGACCCTTAACAGCCCCATTCCACTTTTTTTCTTGGCCCATATTCACAACCAGTATTTGCCACAAATTGAGTCCTGGTATTATATTCATACCATCTTACTTTACTACACACTGCTTTGAAGTTTGTGCAATTCAAGGTATCATGTCTGAACTGACCCGCCACCCTTCTCCTTCACCCCCTTCTCACCCCCCACCAATCTTAGAAGTTCCCTGGTCAAGCCAGGATTTGACATCCGACGTGCAGAGCCCCGCAAGACCGATGAGCTCCTCCCCTCCCCCAATGTGAACCTAGATTACTAAATTAGTGTAGACAAAATCAGGTCCTTGTCTCTTGTAGCGGTGCTTCCCCCCCATATCAACAGAGAAGACCTAACCGAATTTTTGATGGCTTGGCGAAGCTTCTCATCTCCATACTTGTAATTCATTTACTTCATTTAACCCCTACTAATGGCAAACTTGTTTTGGAGCTTTTGCTCGGTTACTTCAATCGCTTCCCACCCCCACCAGAGGGGTGCTATCACCAATTTCACTTATGACTTATGACCAGCTATTTCCTCTAGGTATTTCTGAGCTTGTATTTTGGAAATAAAACTGCGTGTAGCCCCCTTGTAAACCACCTTGAGCCTAGCTGGATTCTGTAGGTAAACTTCAGCGCCTTGCTTTTGAAATGGCTCAAACATATGCCGGAGTTGCCACCTGCGCTCCCCCGTGACATGCGCAAAATCTGTCCGGGTTGAAAAAGGTTACCCCCTCATATGTTCGCTTATTAGTAGGCCTCGCCAGGCTGAAAAGTGTTTGGCGGAGTAGGAAGTTCCCAAAAAAGCAGCATAGCACGGGGGTGCTGTGAAGTTGCTGTGCGTTTCCCGGGAAACAGAGGGAATCTGTGGGCTCGTTGGATTTCTCTATCTAAGTCCCAGGTATATAGTTCTGGCAAAGCCCCCTTAAGCAACGTTATCATATATTTCCTAGGATCATCTTTCTCCACTCCCTCTGAAATCCCAAGAAAGCGGAGGTTGTCGCGTCTTTGCCTGTTTTCACTCTCCTCCATCTTCATGGAGCTCAGCGTTTTACGCATTTTCTCGCCGTTATGTTAATGATTTTATAAGCGCAACAGTTGCCCCAGCAAAGAGGCATCCCGGCGCTGCTAGATCAAAAAGAGTACTGAACAACAAAGGCTAGCCAACCAGGTCATACATCCCTATGATGACAGAAACAAGAAGGTTTTGATGGCTTTCCGGAAGGCAAGCAAATTCTCCATTCCGCGGATGCCGACCGGCAAGGAGTTCCAGAGCTTAGCTGCCAAAACCCGGTAGGAGCGGCCACCAATGCGGCAGAGTTTAGTCCGAGGTACAATCACTTGATGTTGTCCTAGTGAACGCAGACTACGCTGGGGAACATATGAAGTCAGGAGTGGACACAGGAGATCTGGGCTCCTGGATTTAAGGATCTTGAACGCCATTCAGAGAGCTTTAAACTGGATTCGGGAAGTAATCGGAAGCCAGTGTAACTTTCTGATCGTAGCTCTGGCCAAACACCTTCGAGGAAGTCCTACCAAGGTCCTTGCTGCCGAGTTTTGGACTCGCTGGAGACGCGCAATCTCGGCTTTATTTGCGCCCAGGAACAACACACTGGCGTTGTCCAGGCGTGATAGAATGGTGGCTTGGACAATGAGCTGACGCACTTTAGAGTCAAAGAACTTCAGAATAGGATTAAGGCCTCTTAACAAACCCACACAAGTAGCTGCCACTCTCTTAGTGTGAGTCTGAAAACTAAGCGAGGAGTCCATCCAGACTCCCAAGTTCTTAACTAGTGACTTAGACGCTGGCATAATGCCCAGCGAGGCCGGCCACCAGTGCTCATTCCAGAGGGTGGTGTTCTTCCCTACAAGCAGAACCTCTGTCTTGCCTGCATTAAGCTGCAGGCAGTTGTCAGTCATCCATTGGGCTACTGCTGCCATCCCGTCTCGGAACCTCATGGCCGATGCCGATGGCCCTTCAGCTAGGGTAATAACCAGCTGAGTATCGTGAGCATATGATACCAACGTGAGGTCCCACTCTTTTGCCACTGCCGCAAGCGGCTGCACATAAAGATTAAATAGAGACGGGCTGAGTGCAGAGCCTTGAGGGACTCCCTGGCCGATGTAATGGGGCTGAGAAAGGTGCGGTGGTGCCGATACCCGGAAAGACCTATTTTTCAGAAATGATCGAAACCATTCTAAAGCTAGTCCAGTGATCCCAGATACCTCCAGATGATGTAGCAGGATGTCATGAGACACCGTGTCAAAGGCAGCACTGAGGTCTAACAGAATCAGCGCTGCACTTTGACTGGCGTCGAGAATCGTCCGGAGATGTTCGGTCGTGGCCAAAAGGGCAGACTCAGTGCTGTGACCAGGCCTGAACCCATTGTGAGCTGGATCCAGAATGCCGTTAAGATGCATGAATTGGGATAGCACATTATTCATATGGGCCTCGGCAATCTTGGCGACCCATGGGAGGAGGGAAATAGGTCTAAAGCTTTCCGGTTTTGACGGATCCAAGGTGGACTTCTTAATGATAGGAGATACCCAAGCCTGCTTCCAGGCCATAGGAACACTGGCCATGGAAAAGGACAGGTTGAGTATAAAGCCCAGAGGCTGCTGGAAGAATGTCAGGGATTCAATGAATTGTGCCGGCCTCATAGGGTCCGACGGAGATCCAGATTTCACTCTCCTACAAAGTTTAACTCGCTCTTCACTAGTGATCTCTGGTATAGTTGTCAGGGTGGCACCCTCCAACGTGGTATTGGCGGAAGAGTGTATGCCTTGGGAATGTTGCGGGAATGACTTATAAAAAAAGTGGCGAGCTCTTCGCACTGCTGTGCAGAGGTTATGCTGGATACAGTAGTTCTATCACTCTGTAGTTCCTGGACAATTTTAAAAATACATTTGGTGGGGTTAGAACTAACTTTGATTTCTTCCGCATAGAATGTGGCGCGCACGGAACAGTTTGCTTTGTGATAAAGCTTAAGTTTTGCCAGATAGGTCACTTTGTCCCCCTCTGTATAGTCCGTTCTCCATGCCCGCTCCGCTCTCTTGCAATCCTTTCTCATGGATCTCAAGGCATCATTATACCAAGGGTTAGAGGTAGATCTACACCCCTTAGTCCATTTGGGCGGAATAAGGGCGTCCAGTCCCCCCACAATCCAATCGTGGATGGTAGTGTATGCCGTAAAAGGATCCGCCATGTCCCCACAGGGAAACCTCCCTAGGGAGGCATGGAAGTCCTTCAATTTAAGTTTATGTCATGGCCTCTTAAAAACCCAATTCACCCCATTCACTTTAAATGGCTCAGCGACCTCCGTACTGGCTTTGACATGATAGTGATCTGTGTACCCCATAGGTTTGGGTGCATCAGTGTTCACTACCGGGATATTGGAGAACAGTGGGTCCAATATATGCCCTGCCGAATGCGTAGCGACTTGAATTAATGAGTCTAGCTGTAAGGCCGCTAGATCCGCCAGCAGATTCCGGATGGTCACGTCGTGAATCTGATCAAAATGGAGATTTAAATCCCCTAGAATCGTGAAGTTAGCCGATGCCACTACAAAGGAGCTAACCACCTCTAGCATAGACTCAATAAACTTAGAAGCAGGTCCCGGGGGACGATAAATGTATAGTCCTGAAAGTGTAAAATGTGGGGTAATTACAATCCTGAAGCGGGCACATTCATAACCCCAAATGTCTTCCTTAGTGAAGGAACAGGGGTATTGTGCTTTATGAATTACCGCTATGCCGCCACCCCTCAAGGCTCTATTTACAAGCTTGATCAGATAGCCTTCCGGGAGAGTGAGGTTGGGTAAACTAATCATGTCATCCCACAACCAGGTTTCACACAGAAAATAAAATCAGGGGATTCTTCCACAATGAGTGTCTGTATCTCCAAATAATGCTTAACAAGCGATCTTACATTTAGTTGGAGGACAGTGAGCTGTACTTGGTTTTCAGACCCCGGGACTTGTCCCACCAGGCATGGCCTAGGTGCAGCGAAATTGCAATTATCGCATTTCAAACCTGTCTCCCCTAGTTGCGCCAGCAGTTCCCCGCAAATCTGGCCACATGGATTCAATGTTAACAGTGCCTCTTTATCATAGTAACGGTGATCCCGCAGACCTCGACCAAGGGTACTGGCGAGAGGCGATGTCCTGGAGATGACTGGCGCAGACGGGCTTGCCTTTGGCACGCCGCCGGCACGCCCGCTGCGCGGACGTCTGACAGATACCATTTATAGGGTAGAAAGAAGGGGAGGAGATGCGTCTCCGAACAACTAGAGCGCCACCCCAAACTAATCCCAATATGGCATCTAGGCCCGCGTGAATCCCTGGACAGCATCTATTCGGCTGCAGGGTTCGCGGTGGCAGTGCGGGTATTAACGAGCACCGTGCAAGATAAATACAGGAGAGTGCAGAACAGAGATACGAAATGTATTAAAAACAGCAATTTTAAAATTTGACCCAAACAGTTTTAAAAATAGCACAAGCACTCCTAACTTTTCCCGGCTGAGCCTCAGGAAAGTAACAATTCAGCCGTAATTACTGATACTTTTTTACCACGTAATTTATGCGGGGAGAGATGCACCGCCGGTTAAATAATTTCCACTCCGTCTTCGCCCGGTGTCACCAGCGGCTCAAGACCTCGGGAATCACCAGGTAAGGGGTGACTCCGCAGAGTGACCTTGCGGTGTTGTCAGCCTGTGGCCATCTTCCAAATACTCTGATTTCTTGGTTGAAATTGTTTTTACTTGCCTGTTAGCAGGCAGGTGACCAGACATCATAAACCAGCACTTAGTGATGCAGATTTCTTTCACAAAGCACCGTACGTTAGAAAGCCTTATTGTACAGGCCTTGAGGAATAAGGTGAACCCTAATTCATTTCCTACCAATCCTTTGACCAGGAAACCCAGAAATATTGATGCCAGTGGCAGATTTGTTTTCTTCTGCGTGCTTGGCACTGCAGTATTTACACATAGTCTGACTATTGTGCTGGTACACACATGGTCTTTGGGACATGGCCATCATGATTTGGCCAGTAGTCCCAGATGACGTCTGGGATTCAGACCATACATGATGGCTAGGACACTGCCATATATGTTATCTGTTCCGTTATGGATACTGCTGATTGCATTGGCGGGACGCTTGGGCACCAGTGTGGGCCTTCAAAGACATGCCTGGATGCCATTGATTCTGTGGCGATATACAGCTATGATAATTGAAATGCTCTTTACTGGGTCTTGACTCTTTGGAGAGAAAGTGAACTCTGCTATGAACTGCTTTATGGGAGCAAAGCTAAGGCACATTCTTTGGGGCTATTGACCCGTGACAAACAATTTCTGCACGAGTTCTGGAAATATAATAGCTGTTACACAGGGCTGGTGTACAGGTAGAGGCAACATTTCCAGAAAATGATTCAGCCAAGTCCTTTTGGGATTGCAGATGCTAACCCAACTGGCAAAACATGGATCAGTAAGGGCACCAGTATTCCAACTCCTCTTCTCCAGCTGGATCAGCCAACAAGCCACTTAAGTTTGACTTCAGCAGCCCATGCCAACCAGTGGGGTGGCGGGATTGAGCACATTCTCCAAAGATGGCAGTCCACCACATTTGAAAGATAGTTTGTCGGAGGCTGGCTTAGTATAAGATGTACACTCTCAGGAGTGATGCATTTTGCACTAATCCAGGCAACCCTTATGGTGATTTTAGTGGTCTTTGATAACCATAAAAAGCTCTCAAAGTGGTAGCTGTGGAGAGCAGCCTTCAGGCTTATCTTAAAGGAGTGTAAAGCAGCTTGTTTTACCACATTTAAGCAACAGTGTAAATTAGATGAAAAAGTATCACAGTGTTTTGTAGATATCTGTCTATTTACTGCACATATAACCACTAGTACATTGCCATATCTCCTACCTGGAGATATCATCAGTACACACAAGAAGACTTCAAAACAATCAGGTAAGTAGCACAACTATACACTGGACTCTAGGGGGAGACCAAATGATATACTAAGAAAGTGGCCTGTGAACTGCAAAAGAGACAGGGATTTGGAGCAGGATGCTCAGAGGAGCTGGGGAAACCAGGATCCACCCAAGGTACGTACCCAGAATCCCCATAGAGGCTGTTTGCAGAGTGGAAACACAGCTACATGGCCATTGGAAGTCAAAGGAGAAGTTGCGGTTGCAGTTTTAAAGCATAAGGACCCTTCCCAGAGCACAGATGTTTGGAGAGCACCCCACAGTTGGATGTCCCAGGAACTAGGTTCCTGTACCAGGGAAGTCAGATGCATAGGGGTGAATTGACGGCAGAACCTGCTGCAGACGACAATGGAAGACTTTTCGAAGATACCTCTGGAAAAGCCTGTGATGGACCGGCTGAATCCAAGAGTGGGTTCATGAAGAGAGGAACCTGCAATCAGATAGGACAGCGTCTATGCCACTCAGAAGGGACTAGAAGGCATGGAAGCGAAATGCCGACCAATGTTGAGAGTCTCAGGAGTAAAGACGGTGACCTTGTTGTTGCAGCTGTGAGAACCAAGTGACACTGAGGAAGACCAGGATCCGTGTATGAGCTGTCCCACGTTGGATGTCGGTGTCTAGATGGTCAGTGTTTGGCGGGAGCACCGAGAAGCCTTGATAGCCACAAATGGCACGGAAAGTATAAAGATGCAAATGTTGGGACCAGCAAGTTACAGGGGTCTCACCAGGAGCAGGAGAATCAGAGCAGTACCTGAGCAAGCGGGGGAGCCCTCTGAAGCAAAGGATTAACCTCGAGGAGACCCGCATGCCAAAGGCTCAGGAGTTGCAAGAGGACCTTAGCAGCCCACCATAGATGGAGGCTCACGGTGTAAGGGAATCAGTGAGGACTCTGTTCTTGTAGCCCAACAATCTCTGACGTGCAGAACAAATAAGCTTTGGCAATGGCAAATAAAGGCATTGCACAGGGGTTTGGCCCCAGAGGCTCTCTCTTGGGATATTGTCTTCAAAATTGCTGAGAAGACAGGTCAAGCCTCTAAGAAGCTGAAGAACAACCACCGGTGTTGCTGTTCCTCAGGAAGTCCGTAGGAGGACAGGAGCAGCAGACCAGTCAGCTTTGTTAGCGGTGCCTGCAAATGTCGGGGAGTTGTTTTGTGTCATATAGATACCCTAATATAGGCACAGATAGTCATCTAACCTTTCACCTATATTCTCACTACATAACGGTTCTCAGTACTGACCTTTTACCTAGTTATGCCATTATCCAAAGATGACATGGGGTTTTCTCTGAAAAGCTTAAGCCCCATCCATTGTGCATGAGGATTCTTGGAATCACAGCAGGACAGCAGGCCTACTATCTCCTGCATAAAAACTATGTACAAGGGCCATTCCATCCGTCATCCCAGTCTGACATGACACATCGAGGTACATCACCATGGGGGTAACACTTTGGGTATATATACACCATCTCTTGCTAAGGTAGTCAGAGGAGAAAAGGACTTCGATGCCGACACACTGACTTAAGACGCTGAGGCTCCTGCTCGCAGACACTCCAGCTCGCAGTGGTCTGACATCCCTTGCGAGACCAAGAAGGGAGTCCCACAGTCTCTCCCTTCAGGTAATGGGGTTGACTTTATGCTTGAGGGATTGTTGGCTTTTACAACCACATACATGCTAGGTACACTTAGGAACAACTAGTTTTGGATGCATCGTAGGAGTACACACTTTACTGTCATGTATTTTATATACCTGCCTATATTCATTGTTTTAGCATGTTTTTTTTAAAATATATTTTTATTAGAGTTTTCAACAGTGCAACATACAATACGTTTCATCGTAGGTAATGTAAATGTCTCATACAACGAAGATATGCATAGAATGAATTGGATATACCTGCCGTAATAGGCCTCATAATAAACATGCAACAAACATATTAAGCAACAAAACCTAACAACTCCCCCCCCACTCCCACCCACCCACAAGAACATCCGTCAGGCGCTTAGAAATTACAGCGGTCTAACCCTACACATAGTGTCACTCTCAGCTCCAGGGTAGCCAGTCCTTCGGGTGCTCCACAATAGCTGCAGTGAAATAACATTTGAATATCCCCATCCGTGCAGGCATAAAGGTCTTCCCCCGTCAATAACAACTGTGCACAGGTGCCTTTAGTAGGTCCATGCTCGAAATCGCCCCCTTCAAAACAGGTCAGGGTGCGCCAGCATGTAAGCCGTAAATGGGCTCCAGTAGTCCTTAGGACGAGAGAATTCAGGAAGCTCCTCCTCGTATGTCTGCAGCAAGTCTCTACAATACACTAGATCTCTGAGCCACTGTTTGATTGTAGGTACGGACCTCGATCCCCATCTTTTCGCCACCACCCACTTTGCTATCAATGTGGAGACTGCTACAAGGCGTCTGTTGGCAGGTTTCAGTTTATTTGCATATCCCAAAAGGCATACCTCAGGCGTACAGGACACCAGCTCAAGCGTCACCTCTGACAAGATCCTCGCAACATTCGTCCAAAATGTAAAAACTCTCCCACATGTCCAGGCAACATGATAAAAATCGGCCTCTCCTGCACTACATCTCACACACCTTGCCGAGTCTCGTTGGCCATACCTATAGAGTTGTAGAGGTGAATAATATACTTGATGCAAAAATTTGAAGTAAATGATTCTGAGGTTGCAGTTGGCTGTGAGGCGGCCGTAAGTTGACAGCATGCTGACCACATTTCTATTGGGAGTGGAGCATTCATCGCTGATTGCCAGCGTTGCCCGCGACCGATGGTCTTCAAACTCCTGCTCCCGCTGGGCAGCTTAGTAAAGCCTGGTGATAAGCCCCCTCCTACTTGCCCCAGTAAGCAACACCTGTCACTTCCGAAGCGTTTGCGGTTCCTCCAAAAAAGTTTGGATAGACAGACCGCACAGCCTGTCGCACCCTGACATACATGAAGCGGAACATAAAGGACCGGGTAACATTGTTCTGGGCCTCTGCAAGAGTCCGGGTGATGCTCTATGTCGCAAGCTCTCTCATTGTCGTAGGCTCCTGAGCAGCCGAAATCCCCGGATGCGTTGCGATGGGCAACAGTGGCACATATATATATGGGACTTGAGCTCTAGCAGCCAGAGCTTTCCACGCCCAGGACGTACATAGCTGGGGGTTAATTTCCTGCTTCGGCCCGCCTGAGCAGCCAGACAGAATCATAGCTTGCACTGGGAGGGGAAGGACAGCGTCGGCCTCGATGGCCACATGCGGCTGAAATCGTTGCGGGAATAGCCGGTAGTGAGCAAAGTGCACTTGCGCACAGAGATAGTACAGACGAAAATCCGGCGCTTCAAATCCACCTCGCTCAAACGTCTGTGCAAGGAGATCTCACCGGCAGCGCGATTTTTTGCCACCCCCAAATAAAGGTAAGCAGCACTGACTGCAGTGTTTGGAAGAAGGACATATTCAGCTTAATCGGGATGTTAATGAAAAAATTCAGCATCTTGGGTAGGAACACCATTTTCACAACCGCAATCCTGTCTGCCAATGATAAAGGCAGCTGTGTCCACCATTGAGCTTGCTCCGTAATTCGCGTAACTGCCTTCCCCTAAATTTTTTGTAATTACCACCTCAGGATCCCTATGTATCATTACCCCCAAATATTTCACTGGCTCAGAAGTCCAGTGCAGCGGGAAATCCATTTCTATCTCCCTCGTGCCTTCTGTAATGGGGAAGACCATAGACTTGGACCAATTGATACCTCAGCCAGAAAATCTCTCGAATTGTACATCTTCCCTCAACAAAGGTGAGAGATGAACCGACGGTTCTCGGACAAAAGCAACATGTCGTCCTCATATAGTGAGACAACAAGCGGGCGCTGCCGAAACCTTAGCGCCGCATCAGAGGGCTTCTGACGGAGCTTGCACGCCAGAGGCTCAATCCCCAAAGAGAAGAGAATGGGTGATAACTGGCACCCCTGCAGTGTACCCCTCTCTATAGGGAATAAGGGGGAGACCCTACCATTGACACGTATTCTGGCGACCGGGCTGTTATATAGAACCTGTATCCATTGCACAAAGAATTGAGGAAATCCCATTCTGCAGAGCACCGTGAACATGTAAGACCAATGGACGGAATTGAACGCTTTCGCAGCGTCGAGAAGTACAGCTATGGCTTGAAAGTCAGCATCAAAATAATGCAATGTAGAGAATAACGCACGGAGGTTGTGCGTGGTGGATCTCTCCATCACAAAACTAGACTGGTCCGGTAAGACCAGCAAGGGCACCAGGGGTTGTAGTCTAGTGGCAATCATTGTGGCCAACATTTTTGTGTCAATATTTATGATGGAGAGTGGTCTGTACGACCCGCACTGATTAGCGGGCTTGTCAGGCTTCAGAAGAGTGACCAGCAAGGTCTCCCGAAGCGACGAAGGTAAGATCCTGCTATCATAGGCCTCGGCATAGACCTCTAATAGTCGTGGGGCTAACCGCACAGCAAACGCCTGGTAGAACTCACTTGGCAGACTGTCTGGGCCAGCAGCTTTACATGTAGGGAGAGCCATTATAGCTTCACCACATCCTCCTCGCCGAACGGCTGCACCAGATATTCACGTTGTGTCTGGGACAGCCATCCCAGCGCCACATCATCTAAATAGTCATGAGTGTCCGCAGTAGAAGGGGATTCTCTGGCGGCATAAAGAGCCTTATAGAAGTTCAGCATCACATCGCATAGTTCCTCTGTCGAGTGATGAGGTTCACCTGCATCGTCTAGGAGTTCATTTATGGACTCCTGGCTACAGGGCTCGCTCAGCTTCTGGGCAAGAGAGCGGCTAGGCCGCCCACCCTCACCATAATAGCGTGCTACTCTACGCCTAGAGCAATGTCGTATCTCCTGGTCTACAGTGTCATAATGTTCGGTGACGCGTTCCTGTATCTGCGCCAGCTTATCCGTCATTGGTTCATCGTTAAAGGCTAGTTCTAGAATATTGATATCTGTCGCCAGCTTCCGTATCCGGCGCCTAAGATCCCGCAGCACACCTGCCTGTGCAGCTATGCATGCCCCCCTAATGGTAACCTTAAAGGCCTCCCACAAGACCCCCGCACTGTCCACCGTGCCTTCGTTTTCATTGAAATAGTGTTCAATCGCTTCCTCAATTGTTTGCTTAAACACCGGGTCCTTAAGCTCCGATGGCTGGAGCTGCCAGGTAAACTGCGGTGCCACATATTCCGGTAAGGTCCATGAGCACTGGGGAGTGATCAGAAAGCGTTCTGGCCACATGCACCACACTCCTGACCCAATGACCCACTGCGTCGAAAAATCAGCCAGTAGTCAATGCGGGACCAGAAGCCCCGCCCTGTGGACACACATGTACTCTCGCATGCCTCCGAGTGCCGCATTCTCCATATGTCCTGTACAAGACCCCACATCACCTCTGAGGCACTTTTTTGTCAGGCCTCGCCATATCTACGGCTATCTTTAGCCGCAGCCAAATATACATTAAAATCTCCACCCCAAATAATCTCAGCTGGAGGAAACAACAGAATCCTACGCCACAACTTCGTGAAAAATGCTGGATCATCCACATTCGGCCCATAGATGTTCACCAGGAGCACACTCACTCCACCCAGCCTGCCATGCAACATCACAAACCTACCATTTAATCCGAGTCAACTTTAATGACTGTGAGGGGAACCCCTCTCTTCACCAGGATGAGTACTCCTCTAGCATATGAGGAATATGAGGAGGACACACGCACACTGGCCCAGCGCTTCCCAACATTCCGTACTGGTTCGGCTGTTAACTGTTTCCTGTAGAAAGGCGACATTCACACCCATGCGATCCAAGCCTGCAAACACCATCCTAATCTGCCGTGGAGAATTCAATCCGCGGACATTCCAGGTAACAAACTTAATGGAACTACCCGTAGCCAGTTGGTAGGAGAATGAAACAGCAGACAACATATGTAAAGCATTGAGACCGCAAACCACAGCACATTATGCATAACATATCTAAGTCCCTGACAGAGAACAAAGAACACCCATCCAACCCTAGGCCCATCCCAACCCCCACCACCCACTTCAGCACCCCAACCATGCCAAAGCCATCCCAAAAACCATTCCATCCCACCCCCCGCAACATCCAGATACAGAATTTGGGGTACACCCATACGTAGGGGGCACTGAGGTGCAACCATCCCGCATAGCAGGAGTTGGCCGAGCAGGCTATATAGTAACATCCCAGCTCCGCTTAACAGACTCTGTGTACGGTAGCGTATAGAAGGCGGGCCCACTGGCTCCCCGACTTGCGGATACCCACAGGCCAACGGGACAGTTCAAAGATTGACCCCAAGAAACAGGGGAAGGCCAGTGAGTCAACACACACATTTAACAGCATTGCAACATACAATCAACGCTTCCCCTGTGTTTACCCTCCCATAGGGTCCTGCTTCCGAACAATAGTACAAGTAGTAAAATAAAACCTGAATCCCATGCCAGTGTCGAATCAAGGCCAACAATCACAAATACCTGCTGACCATTTCAAGTAGCAATCATAAATCTTCCCAAGATAGAGCCTTCAACCTGCAGCGTCATCCTGCTCCTCTCTCACGGAGGCCTCAGCCGAGTCCCGCTTCCTGCGTTTAAGCTTTTTCGCATAGTCCATTGCAGCCTTTGGTGAGGAAAATATCTTGTTATCCGCGATGGCGCCAATGCGAAGGCGGGCTGGGAACAGCATAGCATATGGGACCTCCTCAGTGCGTAGAAACTGCTTCACCGTGCCAAATTCCCTCTGCGCGGCTTGGACAGTGGTCGTGAAGTCCGGAAAAAAGCCAGCGAGTTCCCCTGGTGCTCAATCTTCCCCTTCTCCGGTGCCATGTGCAGAATGGTGTCCCTATCTCTATAGTTCAAAATCCGAGCTATGAAGGGTCGGGGAGGGGCCCCAGGGACCGGACGAGCAGCCAACGAGCAGTGGGCACGTTCCACTGTGAACATGTTGGATAATTGTTCCGTGCTAAAGATGTCCGTGATAAGGCGTTCCATGAAGGTCTCCCTCCTCCCCACATTTGTGGATTCCGGCTGTCCCGCAACGCGGATGTTATTGCGCCGGGACCGCGCTTCCAAGTCCTCGTTCTTTGCTTGAATTAGGGAAATAACCTTTTCCATATTCAGTGTCTCTCCATGACCGTGGTCAGACCATCCTCCGCAGCCGACACCCTCTGCTCTACTTCCCCCATACGTGCATTTTGCTTTTCCAGCTGCGAGGACATGTGGTCAAGCCTGTGGTTTACAGCTGCCATACCTCCCTCTATCGATTGCATAGTCCGCTGCATTGCTATTTGCTACCAATGTGGCCTCCAGCGAAGGGCGCCCCCCCGCCTCCGCGTCAGCCTCCGAGTCTGAGGCAGCCTTCTGGGGAGTCTTTTGCACCCCAGAGGTGACTAATATGTAGAAAAGGTAAGGTTTAGGGACTGGCAAGTGGATGCACTTGCCAGGTCAACATGACAGTACCAGACTTCACACAGGCTATGCAATGGCAGGCCTGAGACACACTTTACAAGCTGCTCCGGTGGGTGGCACAATCAGTGCTACAAGCCCACCCACAGCATTTGATTTACAAGCCCTGGGCACACGCAGTACACTGTGCTAGGGTCTGACAAGTGAACCAAATAAGCCAATCATTGAGTAACTAATCCATACAACAATTTACCACAGGGAGCACTTGAACTGTGGCACTGAATAGCAGTGGCCAAAAACATCAGAGGCAACAGCAAAAAATAGAATAGAGATCCACGCCATTGGTGCCAGGTCTAACACTCAAGCTTGGCACTGCGGTCGGTAAACACTTCATGTCTGTTTGGCCGTTACACCCACTCCGTTTGGGATACGGTGGCGCAGGTGCTGCCCCAACGCCCAGAGGAGTCCTGAGCTGTACTCTCCCATGCAGTTGCCGAGGTTAGAGTAGCTGCCAAGTTTAACATTTGCTGTGGATTGGACACCGCCAACTTGTTACGTATGACGATTTCAACATCGGTAGCCCTTTGACGCTATGCCTGGCAGAGGTTGATGGTTTTTCAGGGGATGTCCAAGCTACCCTTATGGGCATGCCTTTTGAAGGCTGTTTCCTGTTCGACATCAAGGCAGACAACATCCTAGAGCGCTTTAAAGACTATCGGGCTATGGGCAAGTCCTTGGGCTTCTCCACCACCCGCTCTGTACAGTCTGCGTTTCCCCTCTTTCGTGGCTACGGAAGGGGTGCCCTACCACATTCCACCCAGAGCCACAGGCCGGCACAAGCTGTTCAGCCCTTGTGCGACCGGAGACATGACAACCACTGCCGTGGATCTGAGGGCCAACCCGTGGCCCAGTCCACCACAGCCCCCTCTTCAGCAGCCTCCAAACCCTCCTAGTCTGACTTTTCAAGGTCACCGATCACCAGTGGGCAGCAGAATTCACCATCACCTCCCCCTCTGGCGCACTATCACGTCGGACAGGTGGGTTTTGCAGATAGGCCGTAGGGGCTACTCCCTGCTCTTCGAGACTACCCCTCCAGCCATGACACCTAAGTACCATCGCATGTCGGAGGATCATCTGGCCATGCTTCAAGAGGAAGTTACGGCTCTCTTGGCCAAGGGAGCCATTGAGTGAGTTCCTGTCCCAGAAGTAGGTTTTGGTTGCTCTTCCCACTACCTTCTGGTGCCCAAGAAGGACAAAGGCCTGCAAGATATTAAATTTCATAGCACGTCCTGCATCGCAAAATGCGATGTAGCGCGCGCTACGAAATTCGTTTTATTAATTAAATTGTTTACTTACCTCCAATTATCCATATTCCGGTTTTTAGCACCCCCCACCCTGCCCCTCCCCGCGAACCTTTCTGCCCCACCGGAACTCCCTCCAGGGGCCGCGGCTGTATCTTGGATCTCAGGAACATCAACCACTTCCTCCGGAAGGAGAAGTTCAAAAAGGTGACCCTAGCTCAGGTCCTTTCTGCCATCGACCCTGGAGACTGGCTGGTTGTGTTGGACTTGCAGGTCGCTTTCTTTCACATTCCCGTCCTGCCGGCCCACCGGTGCTACTTGCGGTTCACATTAGGCCACAAGCATTTTAAGTTTAATGTGCTCCCCTTCGGCCTTACCAACACCCGTTTGGTGTTCACGGAAGTGATGGCGGTGGTCGCAAATAATCAGTGTAGATCAGGGGTTCCAGTCTTCCCCTAACTCAATGACTGGCTGTTGAAGGCGGGCTCACCCCCAGGCTGTCATCTCCCACCTCCAGACTACTGCCGACCTCCTGCATTCACTGGAGTTTTCTGTCAATGTGCCGAAGTCACAACTGACTCCCTCTCAGAAGCTCCTCTTCCTCGGAGCAGTTCTGGACATAACGCAGTTTTGGGTCCATCCTCCCGAGCAGCGAGTCCGGGATATTTGGGCTATGATTCCAATCGTTTACTCTGTCCCATGTTTTGGTCAGGGTACCCTGTGGCTGGCGGGTCTGATGGCCTCCTGCATCCTGCTGGTGGATCATGCCAAATAACATATGCGGGCTCTGCAGTGGGACCTGAAGTTCCAGTGGGCACAGCATCAGGGGAACCTGTCCGATTACTACCAGATCTCAGAGGGCACTGCTCACCGATTGCAGTGGTGGCTAATGAACTGGGATTCTATCAACGGCAAGATCTCTCTCCCTTTCTCAACCACAGTTCACAGTGGTGACGGATGCATCCCTTCTGGGGTGGGGCAGCCACATGGGAAACTCCGGCAGAGTCTGGGCTCCACATCAAACTTCTGGAACTTCGGGCAATCCGTCTTGCACTAAAAGCATACCTTTCCTCTGTGCGAGGATGAGTAGTGCAGGTGTTCAAGGACAACACCACCGTCATGTGGTTCTGCAACAAACAGGGTGGGGTTGTGGACCCTATGTCAAGAGGCTCTCTGTTTCTGGACATGGCGGGAACATCAGGGCATATCCCTGATGGTTCAACACCTGACAGGTTCACTGAACACCAGGCTGGACGAACTCAGCCGTAGGTGCATGATAGATCACGCATGGTGTATTCATTCGGAGTTGGTGCAAGGTCTCTTTCAGCAGTGGGAAGAGCCTTGGTTAGATCTATTCGCCACCGAAGAGAATGCACAATGTCTGCAATTCTGGCATTCGGAGTTTCCAAGGCAGCATTCGCTAGGCAATGCTTTTCGTCGTGAGTGGAGTTGCGGTCTTCTGTACGACTTTCCACCAATACCACTTCTGCCCAGAGTGCCGAAGAAGATCAAGCGCGACCGGGACCAAGCATTCTGGTGGCTCCAGATTGGGCATGAAGAGTCTGGTATCCCGAGCTGCTAGACATGGCCATCGATCCTCCGATCATACGGTCCCTTTTGGAGGATCTTCTGTCGCAGCAGAAGGGAACGGTCCTCCACCCGAATCTGTCCAGTCTCCACCTCCTTGCGTGGTGATTGAGTGGCGGCTGTTGACTGCTTTTGACCTGCCTCCTCAAGTCTGTGATGTTATCTTGGCAGCCAGGCGTCCCTCCACTAAGACGGGATATGCCTGCAGATGGAACAAATTTGTGGCATCGTGTGCAGCAAAGGCTGTAGATCTCCTTTCTGCCCCTCTTTCTGAGATTCTTTTGTTCCTTCTTTCTTTGGCCCAGCGGGGATCTGCACTGGGCACTATTAAGAGCTACCTCTCTGCCATTTCAGCCTTTCTTAGGCTTCCTGATCAGCCTTCTCTTTTCAAGTCCCCTGTTGTAAATTGCTTTCTTAAGGGCATTACTCATCTTTTTCCTCCTGTTCCCTTTGTAATGCCTCAGTGAGACTTTGGTTCTTTCTTACCTTATGTGCGCGGGGGTGTAACCCATCCCCCCGCAGCCTGCGCAGTGCGGTGGGGCCCCCACTCTTCAGTAATTGAATGGAGCCCCCTCAGCTCTTTGAGAGCTGTGAGAGAGAGGCTTGCTCAAAAGCAAGACCCTCATGTCTCTAAAGCAGCCTAAAGCAGCCTGCAAGCACTGTCCCAGGACTAAAGAGAAACAAAGTAACAAGTTACATTGTTTCTCTTCAGTCAGAGCCAGAGCCCGGTCCGGAACAAGGATGGGGGTGGGGGCCTCTCAGAGACAGCATTCACCACAGGGCACAGCTCAGAGAAGGGAGGAGGCAGCACAGAGCCTGCAGGGGAAGGATTGCAGCTCCCTCCAGGAACAGGATTTGCTGGGAAGCATTGCAAGGTAATCCTGCATTTGCAATATATGGTTTTGCAATCTATGCATTTGCATATATGCAAGAGATATATGGTTTAGATTGGAATAGTTAGTTGTGGAATTGTGTTGTGTGGATTGGATCTGTGTAGTGAAATAAAGTGACATAGTGTGCAGTGTAATTATGTGTATAGTAATTGTGTGGTATTGAGTGTACTGGAATTATGTGGAGTGGGATTGTGTGTCATGGAGTGGGATTGTGTGTCTTGAAGAGAGATTATCTGGAATGGTATTTTGTGTTGTGGAGTGGTATGTAGTGGAGTTTACTTATATGGTGTGCTGTTAAATATTGTAGCATGGTGTGTAATTCTGTGGTGTAGAGTGGATGTATGTGGTGTGTTGTGTAATTGTGTTGTTGGTTTGAATTATGTAGTTTGTTGTTAAATTATGTGGTGTGGTATGGAAATATGTAGAGTTGCATTTGTGTGACGTGGAAGTGTGCACTGTTGAGTGAAAATTATGTTGAGTGGTATTATGAGGCATGGTGTGAAGTGTAGTTATGTGGAATGTTGCTACGTGGAATAGACTGGATTTATGTGGAGTGTATTTATGCAATATGGAGTAGAGCATAATTATGTGGTGCTGAGTGGTATTATGTGGAGTGTAATTATGTTGTGTGATGAATTGTGGAATTGTGGAATTGTGTGACATGTGGAATTATGTGGCATGGTGTGGTGTATAATTGTGCGGAGAGGAATTATGCAGCATGTTGCAGAGTTTTATTTTGTGGAGGGTAATTATTTGTTTTAGAGTGGAGTGTAAATATGTTGTGTGAAGTATAATCATATCGGTTGAAGTGGAATTATGTATAGTTCAATTGTGTTGTGTGGAGTATAATTATGTGTTTTGGAGTGGTATTAAGTTGTGTTAAGTTGTGTGGAATTTTATTATGTGATGTGGAATTATGAGGTATGCCGTGAAGTGGCAATATGTGTTTTTAAATTTTTAGGATTGTAATTATGTGGTAGGGAATGTTGTAGAGTTAAATTATTCATAGTAGAATTGTGTGGCATGGAATTATGAGATGTTCAAATGTGCTGTGTGTGGTAGACTTAGCATAGCTGCCAAGGTTTCAGATTGCGATGTGTGATATTTTCAGAATTTCATTGTAATTATGAGTGACATTTCAATGACTGGAAATTATCCCCCAGAACACTCTGCAGTATCCAATGTGAACTTAGTACTGAAACCTCATACATCATCTCATCGTGAACAAAGAGACTTGTTTTACGTGAACATTTCAGCTGTTCCAATCCTGATGGTATAGTTTGGGACAAGGATGATTATGATGCCAATTCCTGATGGTATAGTTTGGGACAAGGTTGATTATGATGTATTTGGCTCAATTGAACTTTTGAAAATACCACATTCATTTAAAATTTCTCTAAATGATATTATTACCTCCAGTACATTTTCCCATGATTGGGATTTGGATACTGTTAATAATATGTTGTCTGTTTAGAAAAAGCTGCTGCATTTTCAAGCAATGAAATATTAGAAGACACATCTGACTTTAATAGTATATACTGTCACCACCTTTATGGCCATTCAGCTCAGCAGCAGGAGGGCAGAATCGTGTCTGTGCTCGGCAGCAGGACTAGATTTCTGGCAGACCCTGAAAGCTGCGAGAACAGGGAGTTCCATAAGGAGCACCCCAGTACACAGGACCATACTGTCAGTACTGGAATTGGTGTTGGGGTATGATTCCAACATGTTTAATTCCAAACATGACATGGTTTGGTACAGCCATTTTATAGATATACATCGGGTAATGACTGATTGTCACTAAATACCTTAAATTGGCTGACCACACTTACAAAGCCTGAAGAATCGACTCCGGGTTTTGCAGTGGTGTCCTGTTCATGCAGAGGCACCCTCACACTTGCAACCAAGCACCCTGCCCTCAGGACTGAAAGGGCTTCCATAAGGGTGACTTATAGGAAACGTGTATCTGTTGTGATAGATGCAAGCACCCTCTCAGACAGGCTTTAATGGCAGGCCTATAGTCAGAGTTTAAGTGGACTCCTCTGGGTGGCACAATACTAAGCCTGGGCGTAGGTCGCGAAATAGCGCTACGCGTAGCTAGGTGAAGTGCACTTCGCACTACACGAGCTAAGCGTAGCACTACGCGAACTGCGCAGTGCGCTGTTCGCGATGATTGCACAATGCCGGATGCTTGTCCGCACTGTGCAATCATTGAAAATGGCATCTTGCACTGTGCGAGCTGTCTTTTACTGCCACTCGAGTAGATTTTTCAACGCGGCCTGGTAGTTTTTCATCGCGAGCAGTCGCGAGCATATGCGACCACTCGCACTGAGAAACCTGACCTCCCAGCGTTGAGAATCTCGCCGGGAGGTTTATTTTCCACGGTCGCTATCGGCAACTTGATGTTACTCATCGCGAGCGAGGACAACGTCTCGCCGGGATGTCATTTTGCTTGCTCGCGGTCGCCAACTTAACATTAAGGACCGTAAGCAAGCAAAAACTGACTTGCTGCACTACGCTACGAGTGCTTACACTGTGCTATGTACAATTCGCGTAGTGCGAAGTAGTGCAAACTTCGCAAACTACGCGAGCGTAGCGTAGTGCTTTGCCCAGGGTTACACAATACATGCTGCAGCCCATGGGAGACCCCTGCTGTACCTATGCCCTGTGTACGTTGGTACCATGAACTAGGGATTTATAAGGGTACAACAGTAACCAATTGTGGATGCACCAAAGTACTTACCAGAGTAAATTTAGGGGAGAGATCTCAGTTGCTGGGGTCCTGATTAACAGGATCCCAGCAGACTACAGTAAAAAACACACTGACAAAGTGGGGGTAACCATGAAAGCAGATCCCTTTTTCCTTCATAAGTCTGGCAAATTATTTCAACCGGGTAGACCATACCTTTCCTTGCTTTCTCATCCAGTATTCCTCCTGCTCCGTAATGATTTTCGGCATAGCATCTGTCCATCCTACTGCAGGAGGTATGCCTGCTCCTCTTCAGTTGGGCCATAGAGAAACTACTGGATTCATAGAAAGTTGGCGGTTGTTATTCTTGCAATTTCCTTGTCCCAAAAAAGTATGTGGACCTCAGGACTACCTTGGAACTCTGACCCCTGAAAAAGGGCAAATTCAAAAGGCTCACTTTGGTTTAGATCAAATGGTCTCCGGTCCAGGAGATACTGCATGGTGTCCTTGCACTTACAGGGCACGTAATTTTATATACACGCCTTGTAGTTTCACAGGCATTTGTCTACGTTTGGCCACAAGCATTATCAATTTGTTCTCATTCTCGGCAACCCCAGCACCTCTTGGTTGTTCATGAAAATCATTGGGTAGATCCAGGACATGTGGAGTAGAGGGTTATTCCTCACCAGTAACAAGTTGGAAACAGTCTGACTGTGAGCCCGATATTTCTGGCTTGATCCTCAATGAAGGTGAGGGTGGCTTTGAGACTTCTTAGTCTCGTGCATACTCCTTGTCAACTATGTAAGGTGGTACATGCAAAACCTGCATTGGGTTATAAAATCTGAGTGGACAGGCATCAAGGCCACCTTTCTGACACCACTCAAGTCTCAAGATCTATGTTGGTGACTGATTACAGTTAGTTCAGTAACGGGCCAGTCCACCTTCCCCACCCAGAGTGGACAGTTGTGATGGACACATCACTATTGGCCTGGGGTGGAGGTAATCTGTGGGAGGTAGAGATCAGTGGGCTATGTTCTCCAATGGATAACTCGCTCCACATAAACCTACTTTTGCTACAGGCCATTTGTCTGGTCTTGAAGGACTTTACCAGCTTCCATTTATTGGATGGCAGAGAGGTTCTCACAGTCAATACCACCATCCTGTGGTACGGCAACAAGCAGAGCAGAGTGGGTTCCTGTGCCAGTAGGCTTTGCACCTCTGGAGATGGCTTGTGTGGCAGTTCATCTTTATGGTTGGAAACCACCTCACAGGGCCCTTGAAAGCCAGAACGGACAAACTAAGCAGTCATCATCTGGCATATCATGAGTGTCATCCCTTCCATGATGGGCAATACGTCACTAGTGTGTTTTGTTCCCCTAATCACTTGAAAAATAGGACAGGCTGTACTGTTGGGACCCAAACAAGCTTTTAGCTTTTACATATATTGTACTAAGGACCAGCTTTGTTTGGAGTACATCTAAAAGAGACAGTTAGTTATAGATTCCTTACCTTAGAATTTCCCCCAGACTTCAGACTGGATCCGGAGATTTTTTCTTAGCAGTAGACCTGCATGTCGGTAGAGGGTGTCGGTAGACTCTGCATCTGTCTTCAGCGTTGTGGTCGCCCGGAAGACATTGCAGTGCCTACTTAGATGCCGCCCCTGCGTGCTGACGTCACTTCTTTCTTTTCTGCACCAGCCTTGCGCAGATCCGAAGAGAACTACCCCTTCACTGGGAATAGGCTCACCTGTTCAATCTCCCTTCATTGACATCGAGGCTGATGATCCTTTTGGCCTTCTAGTCAACAATAGTACTAATAGTGCTACACCTGATTTGTTTCCAGACACTATTACCATTCAGCCCAGTGGTACTGTTGCTGTAGTTGAAGACCTTAGTGTTAATGAGGTATTGGCTGATATAACTATTAGTCATGATCATTCTACCTCCCCTCCAGCACCCGTCCTGGGTAAACGGGAATGTCTCAGGTCAGCCAAAAATAAAGTTGCAAACCTCCCGAGGAAACATTCTGAGGATGAGGAGCTTGACCTGACTAATGAAGCGTACGTTACACTCTCGAATGCCCAATTCAATAAACTACTGGCTCTAATGGACACAAAAATTAAAGGTGTGGTTAAACCCCTGGTTAGCAAAATAGACAAGTTAACTTCTGAGGTTAACCGACTGGAAGGTCTATTACAAAAATCCATGGGTGAGATAGGGAATCTTCCGGAAAATGTCTATGCAAGGATAGAGGAATCCGTAAATAAATCAGTAACTACAGCTGTTAGTGGTCTCATCCCCGCCCCTGTATTAAATCCCCTAATGGCAAGTGATAATATCCTACCAGTTGATTCCCATATTTCCTCGATCCCTGCTCTTGCTGGTGAAGACCCATTTATTGAAAAGGGGACTTTCGAGCTTGTGGTTGAAGCTTCGCCACTGGTACTTGTCCTTGCTAACGTTCCTCCCTTGGCTCAAGGAGAGCGGGAAACTACATCTTCTCTAAGAAATAAATCTTTATCATGGTTAACCACCAACATGGTAATTACTCCTTGGGGAAAGCAGCAACTTTCTGAAGAGCTCGTCAAAGTGAGAAGGGTACAGTGGATTGGGGACAGGGTGAAAAAGTTTAACGGGGAGTGTGTTGTTCTTCACTTCTCCGACCCTGGGGTCTTGCCTAACATCCTACCAAACATCTTACCACCACAAAGGCGAACAACTTCAATTGTTCCATTGACTTTGGACTTCTTTTATCCTAGAAAGGGAAGTGGACCAAACTCAAGTATTCTAAGAACCAAATGGAACATTGTGACTAAGAGGGGGAGGAAGGATGTTGCTTCAGTGGATTGGGGTTTGGGGTTGGAAAATCGTTTTTCTGCATTGTCTAACTTAAGCGATTGCGATTGACAACCATTTACCTGTAATACTGCTGCCGTGCCTCTTTGTGCTAAAAGTACTTCTGATTTAGCCTGTAATTTTACAACTACTAGCCCTTTGGGGATTCTGACTGTTGATTCACCTGGGTTATCTAATGTTATAACTATAGATCAGGATACTGAGGGTAAGGTGCTAAACACGAATACAACAAACCCCGGTATTCTTATGACATCTATCTCAGGGAATCTTTTGTCATGGAATGTGGCTGGAATATCTTCCAAAATGGATAGTGCTGATTGGCTTGAATTTATTAATAAGTATGACCTCTGCATTTTTCAAGAGACCTGGGCCTGTGAGCCTACTTTTGCATTGGGATATGTAAACTTTTATGTTCCTGCTATTAAGGGACCTAAAGGGCGGCCGATGGGGGGCCTCACTATATGGGTTAGACAGTCTTTAAAAATTGCTGTAAAATGTGTGGAACTTGACCAGAAAGACATCCAGCTTATTAGATTGACCAGTGATTTACCGCTCTCCATGGATATATACAATATCTATGCTAGAGGTGGTAGCAAAGGTAGATCCGAGGTTCTAACGTGTCTTTATACACTCCTTGAGACCCAATCTGCAGGAAAAAACATTTTAATTGCAGGTGATTTGAATCGGACATTCGAACCTCTCATCACTGGTGACTCTCCTCTGGGTTCGGAGGAAGACAAGCTCTGGGACATTCCCACACTAGAGTCCCCCCCGATAACTCGGTGGACGGCCGACATTCTAGGTCTAAACGCCATGTGCTTGGAGCATGGGTTACGAGCCCTGAACGGCCGAACCCAATCAGATCGTGTTCCCGCCATGACGTTTAATAACGGGCGAAGTAAAAGTCGTATTGACTATGTCATCTGTAGTACTTCGTTATGGCAATCTCTCAGTGACATGGTAGTCACAGTCAGGACAGAAAGTGACCACGACCCGCTATGCGTCTCGCATAATTGGTGGACATCTAATGTAGTCACTCCAAACTCTAGTGATTTACTTGTGCCGCCAATGATTGTGCAATCCAATAATATGCGTAGGTTAAGGTGGTCTGGTGTTAAGACGGACCAACTGGCCCTGGAAAAGATAGGAGCAGCGGCAGACAAGGCCATTATGGCATTGGAAAATATTACTGCTTTTGAACAAGGACAAGAAAATGTTCATAAAGTTCATACGACTCTCTTTGATGAAGTCAAAAACTTTTTCTTAAAACCCGTAGGAAACAGCAGGGCTTGTCCATTTAAACCAGCTAAGTGGTATAACCAAGATTGCAGGGCCGCAAGATTTAAACTAGGAGCTGCTATTAAAAACAATAATTTGAGTGTCATTCGGTCTGCCAGGAAGCACTACAAAAATTGTATCGCCAGGGCAAAAAGAGACTGGGATGAAGACCACTGGCAGAAACTGAGATGTGCTAGTGAAAGTAAAAATTCTAGGCAATTTTGGCATATTGTCAAATGGGGCCATGATAGATCTTCAGAGCCTCCCAACAACAATGTACCTCATGATGCCTGGGTTAAGTTCTTCAGCGAGCAGTATTCTTCCAGGGATCAGCCTGGTAGTAATTCCAACCTTATATATCTGTATGCAGTTGAAGATATTTTTATGCTAAGTGAAATCCTGACTGCCCTGAAATCTGTTCATAGGGGCAGAGCCCCGGGAAATGACGGTGTCCCGGCGGATGTCTTCTTAGATGACACCGACAGGTGGAGTAAGTACATCTGCCTTTTATTAAATCATATAGCCAGGGGAGCTGAAATCCCGGTATCCTGGCGGGGTGCAGTCATTATACCGGTATATAAAAAGGGGGATCGTGCCCAACCCTGTAATTATCGCCCAATCAGCTTAATAGACACGGTCCAAAAAGTGGTAGGGCGTGTACTTATTAATAATCTGCTTGATTGGGCTGAGGAGCAGAATGTCCTATCCCCTTTTCAGGCTGGTTTTCGCAGAGCAACTAGCACTGTAGACCAGGTCTTCCGCTTCCAATTGATACAATGGCGGACAGTGGTCCTGGGCGGATGCAGTCTCTATGCAGCTTTCGTTGACCTACGGGCTGCATTCGACCTGGTGCCGAGGGCAAAGTTGTGGGAGGTGTTGGCAGCTCTGGGGGTCCCGATGATTATTTTAACTTTGATCATGAGACTCCATGAGGGCACTTACGCTAAGATTCAATGGGGTGGCTATGGTAATGATACCATTGACTTCCCTGTCGAGCGTGGGGTTCGGCAGGGTTGTTCAATGGCGCCAACATTGTTTACTCTTTATATAAACGGAATTGTCCCCCTCATGCAAGCTGAGCCCGTAGATGCTCCCTCACTTGCCGGTGCAAAAGTTCCTATTTTAATGTTTGCAGACGACACCTTAATTTTATCAAAATCCCCAAGTGGTCTGCAAAAGGCATTGGTAATTTTTGACAAATTTTGTACTGATCATGGCTTGGAGGTAAACGCAGCAAAAACAAAACTCATGGTTTTTAATCCTTGTAGGAATTTCAAATCCAAAATAACCATGAGTGGGCGCCGCCTCGAAGTTGTGAATTCTTTTACCTATTTAGGGATACAAATCTCAAATAACAACAGATGGAACCATCACTTGAATCTGGCAGTTTTAAGACACAAACAATTGGCTGGTACCATTATTAAGGAGCACATGAAATCTTTAACTAAGCCCATTAAACCGCCACTAATCATATATGAGGCTAAAGCAATAGGGTCTGCCCTATATGGGGTAGAGCTGTGGGGGCAAGAAAACCTCCAGGAGCTACAGAGGTCAGAGAATAGCTTCCTCCGAAAACTAACTGGTACCCCACAGAGCAGTCCCCTCTTGCCACTCAGATATGATCTTGGCAGGAAGGAAATCTCGGCTATGTGTAAACTTCGACCAATATTATATTGGCGTAGAATCTGGACCACCCCTGAGTTGTCACAATATGCAGAAGGATTTGCTGATGTGATCAAAGCAGATCGATTTCATGAAATCAAATGGTTTAGATCTTTGAGAACTGCATTAAGTGAACTAGGGTTAAGCGAATTATGGTCTGATCCAACCGGGTCATCCTTTCCATCGAAGTTGTTTATAAAAAACCTTTATTGGGAACAGGTTGAAAACAAGAGTCTCCTTAACAACAATAATGGGACTATGACGACTGCCTTCTTCGAAGCTAAACTGTTTCCAATGTTTGAAATGTACTGGGACATTATAACTAGACCCATGGACAGGAAACTGTTTTTTCAAATGAGGGCTGGTTCGCTACCTCTTGGTAATTTAACATCTAAATGGAGAAATGGAGGTCCAGCAACCTGTCCAGTTTGTGGGGAAGGCAACGAGACGCTGGGTCATTTCTTGTTTGTTTGTCATGTATATTCTGTTCCCAGACGTGTGTGGTTGGCCCCCATGTGTAGAAATTTGGGTACTAAAAGCAGCATGGTTGCTCTACGTATTGTTAAAACTACCTCCTTAAGTTGGATTGTCATAGCGACCGCAAAGTACTTGGGGTGGGCGTGGGTAACTAGGCAGAGATTGCTAGTAGGGTGACTACTCTCTGCCAAGTTGATCAGAGACTGCTAGTTTATCTATTCTCTGTCCCATGCCTGGTGTCTATCTGACGTAAAATTTTTCATATCAATTTTTAACTATGTAATTGGATCGTATTTTAATATGTTTTTATAACATGAACTTTGCACCTTGATCGTAATTAACTGATGTAATCTTATTTAAATCTCTTTTTATGTGTATTTGTGCTTTACGTCATGCTGACTTAGAAATTTAATTGTATTTTATTATGTGTTTGTTTGTCTGCTTTTATGAGTAATCACTCGAATAAAGCACTTTTGAATTGAATTGACCCTTTAGTAGACCAGCTTCAAGAGCTGGACTGGAGAGAAGCTCTGGGTGACGCCAGGGGTCTGAAAACTTCCCAAGGCTGTGACATGCTTTCTCCCCCTACCGTAGCTACGGAGTAGAAGTAGTGTCTTACGCTGGGATGGTGCGAAAGGCAGCCGAGGCCTTGGGCCTAGAGCTCCCTTCAGTGGCAGACAGGGCGGTCAGGGCTAATCTCCTGATAGAGGTGTTGCAGACTGTGCCAACTTCCTCTGAACCCCTCCTGCCTTTCAACAAAGCCATCCTTCTGGGCACCTGGTCCAAGCCCTGCCCCGGGGCTCCTGTGGAAAGGACGATTTCCCGCCGCCACTGACAGGCCCCAGGCAACCCAGTTTTCCTCAACCAACACCCTTCCCCCGAGAGCTTTGTGGTCCAAGCCTCTTCGTCTAAGGGCGCATTCCCTTCTGCTCTGCCACACAGGGAATCAAGAAGCTGGACCATGTTCGGAAGCATGTATTATGCCACCCATGGGAGACCACTTAATTTGTAACTATAGAACTGCCATTACAACCTGTGTAGCTGGTGCTAGCACCACTTACGAAAGATGTAGGTTTACCTATATCTGAGGTCACTACACTTAAATTAGGTAATCTGCCCGTAGAGCAGGCCTTTCAATCCTGAAGGCAGGGTGCCCAGTTCTAAGTGTGAGCAGGACACCCCTACAACATACAGAGTCCATTCTCTCAGGTCAAAAGTTAGACAGCCATATAACATATAGAGGGGCACCGCATCATTACACGATGACCACCTCGAAACTGGCTGTAACAAACCCTATCATGTTTGGTATCAAATCTGTTGGCACCGTTAAGCTTCTTGGGGAGGCCATCGGTGCTCCCAGTACCAGTTTTCCAGATCCGGACAGCTAGCTAGGTTTGCTGCCGGACATAGGCACGTTTCTGCCCTCCTGCTGCTAGGGCGTACCTTGGCCCGCTTCATGTATTTTACGAAGACCTTCGGGCAGGGGAAGGCAGAACAATAGGTATCCTGTCACAGGCAGGTGTAACCACCTCCCAGACAGGGATGAGTTTATTGGGGCAGGGTGAGGGTGCTTGGTAGCCACACATAGTCTATGTGCAGGGCACATTTGGTGCCCTCCATGCAAAGTCCACTCCAAACCAGTTCAGGGAGCCATTGGCTCCCGCTCTGGCTCAAAACTGGACATAGGACGGGGGCGTATCCTCCCCCGTGTCCAGCCCCTCCTTAGGAAGGGACCCCTGATTCGTCCCAGCTGTTTCCGTAAGGTATTTAAGGGCTTACCTGTGGGTGGGTCCCTAGATTCGCCGTGGGACAAGATTAATTTCAGATACCACTTCTTCTTCAAACATCTGGGTACTCTGGACTTCGCTGGACTTCGCTTTGGGCGTCAAGGCTGCAAATGGGAAGACTCTTGCTGCTCCTGATTATGACACCCTGCTTGTCTGCTATAATGTCCATGCCTGTGCACCATACAGGAACCTTCGAAGGGCTGTGGGCATCCGAGACACCTGAAGGAATCTCCCTTGAAGTGAAGTAGTCACTTCCCTGCATCTGTAGGCACCGCAACTAAGCCAACCCGTCTGCTGATCCTGGGCTCCCACAGTCTCGGAGAGGTTAAGCAACACAGGTGGTGGTTTTTCACATCCCTTGAGACCTACCATGTCCTCACAACAAGTTTGAAGCCAGTATGCCTCCTCAGAGCCGCAGGAACCGAACCCCTGTGCACTGTGTTGTCTTGCAGTTGCAAAGACATGGTGGCTTTCTTCCACCAAGATCTTCAGGCTCCAGGCTCCAAGAAGCCCTAATCTCAAGCATCTCCTGTGACTAAGATCTTCATCCTCGCTACATCATTTGCACCGTGGGCTTTCATCTCTGGTGAGCTGATTGAAGTCCTCTTTCGACTCCAGTGTCTCCGCCCTGTGGGTCCTCTTGAGGGTCATCTTTGAATTCTCTGGGTTCCTCTGATTGCTCTAGGTCTGCCCTGACTCCCCTGCTTCTAGTGAGTCTCCTTTACCTTACTGGTCCTGACTTTATTCCTTCCTCAACTCTCGACATCCTACGTGGGACAGCTCGTGTACGGCTCCTGGTCTTCCCCAACATTGCCTGGCTCATACAGCTGCAGTTTGAAGGTCACCGTCAGCTCTCCTGCAACACTCGACATCAGTGGGCATTCGTCTTCCATGCCTCCTGGTCACTCATGAGTGGCATAGACTCTGTGGCATAGACTCTGTCCCCTCTGCTTGCAGGTTCTTCACATCTTGAATCCACCTTTGGGTTCCACCGGACACTTTCACCTTCTCAAGTAGTTGCATTTTTTTTAGTCCTCCATTGAGATCCACGGGGGTTTCTGACGCCACTTCCCAAATTCCCTGGTGTAGGTATCCTGGTTCCCGTATCCACCTTCCACTTTCTGTCTTCCACTGGGTTTCTTCAGGGTCCACTGCGAAAGGTCATTCTTCTTTAAAATTGCAACCGCGACTTACCCATTGACTTGCATTGATCCTATGGTCGTCTTCCCATTCTGCACAGGGCCTCCATGGGGGGGGGGGGCTCCTGGTTACTTACCTTGGGTGGTTCCTTGGGTCCCCGGCACTTCTACGTCTTCTGGGTATAGTCTTCACTTGAGTCATGGTTTGCATAAAACTATTTTAGCAAATGGTTTGGTCTCCCCCTGGTGATCACTATGTATTACGTGTTACTTACCTGTTTCTATTGAAAAGTATTGTGTATATCTCAATCTACGAGACATCTGTACATGTTACTGAGTGTGTTATAATAGCTACATATTTTTATAAATACACTGTGTTGTTCTTTTTCACTTAATCTATACCTATAAGATTATGCTGTGGTAAAATAGACTGCTTTCTGGACTAAGCCTCAAGGCTGCTCTCCACTGCTACCTCTTAGAGAGCTTTCTAAGGTTGTCTAAGACCAATAGAATCACAATAGGGGTTGTCTGGATTGGTGCAAGGTGCCCACTTGCATAAGTGTACACCATCTACCAAGCCAACTTCTCACATCCAGGCAACCCTGCTGGACATGCCCTTCGATGGCCTTCGCCTTTTTGGTGCCAAGGCAAACTCAGCGCAGGAGCGCTTCAAGGAATCTAGAGCTGTGGCATGATCCTTGGGCTTCGCTGCTTCCTCCCGTCCACCACAGTCTGTTTTTTGCCCTTTTTATGGCTACAGAGGGGGCACCCCACCACGTCTGGTCCAGCCTAGCCATCGGTCCACGCAAGCTGCCCAGCCTCTGCATGGCCGTGGACATGGGACCCAGTGACCTTGCAGGTCTGGGAGCCATAGGAGTACGGCCCAACCCACCCTTTCCCTTCCCTTGAGCAGCCTCCAAACCTTCCTAGTTGGACCTTTCGGGGCCATCAACGGCCAGTGGTTGGCAGGATTTGCCATCACCTCCCCCAGTGGCAAACCATCACGTCAGACAGGTGGGTTTTGCAAATTGTCCGAAGGGTCTACTCCCCCCCTTTTGAGACTACCCCTCCATCCATGCCACCATCTTTCGATCGCACGTCGGAGAATAATTTGGCTCTTCTCCGGCAGGGAGTTTCAGCTCGCTTGGCCAAGGGTGCAATCGAAATGGTCACTGGGCCAGAAGTAGGTTGTGGTTGCTATTCCCGCTACTTTCTGATGCCCTAGAAGGACAAAGGCCTGCGTCCTATCGTAGACCTCAGTGCCCTAAACTGCTTCTGCTGGAAAAAGAAGTTAAAAATGCTCATATTGGGTCAGCTCCTTTCTGCCCTCTGCCCTGGAGACTGGATGGTGGCGTTGGACTTGCACGACACCTACTTCCATATCCACGTCCTGCCAGCCACAGACGCTACCTATGGTTCACGGGAGGCACGAGCATTTTGAGTTCACCATGCTCCCCTTTGGCCTTACCAGTACCCTTCGGGTGTTCACAAAAGTGATGGCGGTGGTCGCAGCTCATCTGCGCAGATCAGGGGTTCCAGTCTTCCCCTATCTTGACGACTGGCTGTTGAAGGCGGGCTCACTCCAGGCTGTCTTCTCTAACCTCCAGACTACGGGGGGCCTCCTGCATTCCCTGAGGGTTCACTATTGACGTGCCAAAGTCACACCTGACTCCCTCTCAGTCGCTCCTTTTCATTTGAGCTGTTCTGGACGCAGTGCAGTTTCAGGCTTATTCTCCCAAGCAGCGAGTCTGGGATATTTGGGCTATTATACCGATATTCCAGCCTCTGTCTTAGATTTCGGTGAGAAGGACCCTAGAGCTGCTGGGTCTCATGGCCTCCTGCATCCTGCTGGTAGATCATGCCAGGTGGCAAATGTGGGATCTGTAGTGGTACCTGAAGTTCCAGTCGGCGTAGTATCAGGGGAATCTTTCAAATTACGTCCAGATCTCGGAGGGCACTGCACACCAATTGCAGTGGTGGCTAACAAACCAGGATTGGGCCAACAGCAGATTCCTCTCCCTTCTCCAACCAGAGTTCACAGTAGTGTCAGATGCATCACTTCGGGGGTGGGGCGGCCACATCTGAGAGGCGGAGATCAGAGGCCGCTGGTCTGCAGCAGAGTCCGGGCTCCACATCAACATTCTGGAGCTCCGGGTGATTTATCTTGTACTGAAGGCATTCCTTCCCTCCCTCAAGGGGAAGGCAGTGCAGGTGTTCACAGACACAACCACTGTCATGTGGTACTGCAACAAACAGGGCAGGTGGGGGTTGTGGACCCGATGCCAAGAGGCTCTTCGCTTTTGGTCATGACTGGAACATCAGGGCATGACCCCGGGTGTTCAACACCTGACATGTTCTCTGAGCGCCAGAGCAGCCAAACTCAGCTGTCGGTTACTGGTGAATCACAAATTTAGTCTTCATTCAGAGTTGGAGCAAGGTCTCTTTCAGTGGTGGGGAGAGCCTTGGTTAGATCTGTTCATCACTCAAGAGAAGGTGCAATGTCATAAGTTTTGCGCGTTGCAGTTTTTAAGGCAGCACTCGCTCGGTGGCGCTTTTCGTCACAAGTGAAACTGCGGCCTCCTGTACGCCTTTCCACCTGTACCACTTCTGCCCCGGGTGCTGAAGAAGATCAAGCAAGACCAGGCCCAAGTCATTCTTGTGTGTGCAGACTGGGTACAAAGAATCTGGTACCCATAGCTCCTGAGCATGGCCATTGAACCTCCGATCAGACTGCCCCTTCAAGGAGATCTTCAGTCGCAGCAACAGGGGACTGTCCTCCACCGAACCAGTCCAGCCTCCACCTCCTTAGATGGAGATTGAGCAGTGACAGTTGACAGCTTTTGACCTTCTGCCTGAAGTCTGTAACATCATTTTGGCAGCCAGGCGTCCCTCCACTAAGACGTTATACGCCAGTCGATTTAACAAGTTTGTGGCATGGTGCTCAGCAAAGGCTGGGGATCCCCTCTCTGATCCTCTTTCTGAGGTTCTCTTGTTCATTCTTTCTTTGGCCTAGTAGGGCTCTGCTCTGGGCACTCTTAAAGGCTATCTGGCAGCCATATCTGCTTTTCTTCGGCTACCAGATCAGCCCTCTATATTCAAATCCCCTATTGTAAATATTATTCACCTCTTTCTTCCATCTCCTTTCATAATGCCCCAGTGGGACTTGAACCTTGTCTTGACTTACCTTATGTGTGCTCCTTTTGAGCCTCTACACCACTGTCCTATCAGGCTATTTACTCTGAATACTGCCTTTCTTGTTGCCATCACCTCTTGTTGCTATCACAGTGAGGGAGCTTCAGGCTCTTTCTTCTAAGTCCCCTTTCTTCTCTGTGCATCTGGACAAAGTGGTGCTTAGGACAATACCCTTGTTTCTTCCTAAGGTAGTTACACCTTTTCACATAGGACAAACTATTACTCTGGCCACCTTTTCCCCACCTCCGCACCCTTCCAAGGAGGAGGAGAGACTCCACTGTCTAGACCCAAAATGTGCGCTTCCCTTCTACCTTTGCCGCACAAAGACCTCCGGGTGGACAAACAACTCTTTGTTGGCTATGTGGGTGTCAAAAAATGTCTGGCTGCCCAAAAGTGCACCATCTTTAGATGGCTTTTCTTTTGTATATAAATTGGTAATGCTTTAGTGAAAAAGTAACCTCTAGTGTTGCTGTGTGCTCATTCGACTAGGGCTACAGCAGTAACTACTGCTTTGTCACGTGGAGTCCCACTCATTAATATCTGCCAGCGGCAACGTGGGCATCTATGCACATGTTCATACAGACATCACTGCTTGGATAGTCAAGTCCGGAGTGACGCTATTTTGCCCATTCTGTCCTCCAGGACTTTCCGGTGTGAACTTGGTTCACAAACCCCCCTCTATAACTAACTGTCTCTTTCAGATGAACATGTTACTTACCTTCGGTAACGATGTATCTGTAAGAGACATAGGTTAGTTACAGATTCCTTACCACCCCACCCATCCTCCCCTCTCTGTGAACTGATTTCTAGGTTTAGGGACTCCCTTACAGGGCCCTAGTTGTGGTGCACCAGTGGTCAGTGTCTTTCATGGCATGGCGCTTCTGGTATGGAAAGTCATGTCTGAACTGACATCAGCGCGCAGGGGCGGTGTCTTAGTAGGCACCGCAACATCATCCTGGTGACTACCACGATGAACGTGGAGTCGGCCGATACCACGTACTGACACGCCGTGGCACTGCTAAGAAAAAATCTCCAGATCCAGTCTGACACCTGGGGGAAATTCTGAGTAGAAACATTGTTACCAGAGCTATAAAGGTGAAAGCTGTGCAGAAGAGTACCTTGATGAGGTGGATAGTCCTCTGCATTAAGATCTGCCATGCATTGGCCAGGAAGCAGTCGCTGGAGTGTCTGAGGGTCAATTCCACCAGTGCCAAGGCTGCCTTCACTTTGTTGGTTTGATATCTGCCAGACTACAACATATGTGTGGGTGCATACGTTCACTAAGTATTACTGTCTTGGCAACCAGGTCTAGCATGATGGCCACTTCACCTGCTTAGTTGATCTGAAAGAAACAGGTTAGTATTAGATTCCATACCATAGAATATCCCCAGGCGTAAGAATGGATCCGTGAAATTTTGCGTAGCAGTACCCTTGCGCATCGGTAGGCGTCGGCGTCGGCGGCGACTCCGAGTCCGTCGTTGGCGTAGGGATGACGTCGTCGGCTGGATGAAGAATAACTCCCTTAAGATTAATGCAGATAAAACCGAGATAGAGGCTGTTGGGTCTGTTGATGATAATGCTAGCGGTGCAGTACTGTGTAAAAAAATTGCCATGAGGAAAGATTTACCTCTAACATTTATAGTTCATGGTATCTGATAGAGACATCTAGCTGTATATTCCTTCCATTTCCCAGGCATCAGACTGGATCCGGAAGACATTTTTTTTAGCAGTACCCTTGCGTGCCGGTAGGTGGCATTCGTCGTCTCCGCATGATGTTGTTGGCGTCATCTTCACCATTTTGACATCCTTGTCACCCATAAAGTTGCCACATTGGCATGCTGATGCCAGTTATTTTCTTGCCGCACCAGTTAGCACAGACCCATGAAGAGTGCTTGCATTTGTTCAACACTCCGTCCAGCATCCCCTTTGGTTTTGCTTTGTTCGCCCTAAATTGGCATGGTATGCCCAGACGTAGTTCCCTTGCTCACTTTGTCACTGGACTCAAGATAGCCTGGCTGATGAGGGCTGTGAGCCCAAAACGGGTCCCAGGATGTTTTTTTTCGGTCCAGAGAAGACATGGCTTGGCAGTTCGGGCTGGACTGTTCCCATGAGGCACAGGGTCAGACTGATTTGTATATAGCCATGTCTGAACCGGGGTGGCGGAATGAGCTAAAGAATGATGATGGATTAAACCCAGATCAGTTGACTGGGGGTGAGTGCTTGCATTGTTCAACACTCCGTCCATCATCTGCTTTGGTTTTGCTTTGTTAGCCCTAAGTTGGCAGGGTATGCCCAGACGTGGGTCCCTTGCTCACTTTGACACTGATTTCAAGATAGCCTGGCTGATGAGGGCTGTGAGCCTGAAACCGGTCCCAGGATGCTTGTTTTCAGTCAAGAGAAGACATGGCATGGCAGTTCGGGCTGGACTTTTCCCATGAGGCACAGGGTCAGACTGATTTGTATATAGCCATGTCAAAACTAGGGCGGCGGAGTGAGCTAAAGAATTATGATGGATTAAACCCAGATCAACTGGGGTTGAGTGCTTGCATTGTTCAACACTCCGTCCATCATCCCCTTTGGTTTTGCTTTGTTTGTAGGAACCCAGCAGTTATATGTGGAGTGATCATTAATCACACCATGGGTCTCGGGATGGGGGTGATGGCTAGTAGGCACACCGCCAGCAAAGCCAGGCAGTGGGTGAGCAGGTATGCAATTGACTGTCGGAGGGGCACTGTGTAAACACGTAAAACTGCTTATTTTTAATCACATAAGTAAAACCGATTGCATTTACCAATGCTTGTTGTTATTTAAACTCTTGACACAGTCCTAACTGTTGATGATGAAACCTTGTGTCCCTGTCCATAAGCTTTGGTTATAGGTTGACTATAGGGTATGCATATCCAGAAGGGTGTTGGATGGGTGAGGGTTGGCTAATGTGTGGGCACATGTTGCGATGGTACAGACGCCCTAGAGAATGCAGGTGCTGTAGAAATCTGAGATCTCCAGTTGTTCCAGTCTGTACACAATGACTAAGCAGCCCAAAGGGGTCAGTGTAACGCTACTTAATGGATGGCACTGCTAGATAGGACCCTCAAAAATGAACACATGTTGGCAAACCTAGACACCATGTTGTCCATTGTTTAGGCAAAATGCCTTCATACAAACCAAGTCCCACCTTCATTAACTGTTCTTACCCCATGTTTTAAATGGTTTAAATGTGGCCACATAGAAAAACTATCTTTAATTCCCGTTTATATCGCGTGATAACTTGTCCTAAAGGCATTACCCTGTGGCACTTAGGAAAGAAACCTTTGTTTGTACTCTTGTATGCTGTCTCGGTTATGCAGACATGCTGTCAACATTTTCTTTCCTTCTTCCAGAACCCGCTGCGAAAAGAAGCCACAACTTACAAGAACGTAAGTACTGACCACTTGTATTAATGCCATTTGAGCACCACGAGTGCCGTTCACTTCCAGTACATGTCTGTGCAACACATGACCTCTTTTTATGTTCCCCAAGACATGCTTTCCTGGCATAATCTGCAGAACAGCACTTGCAGTCACCACTGTTGTGTGGGTACATGTGTCTGGATCAAATTTGCATTTAGTGCTTGAAAAATCAACTAACTGCCCTTAGAGGTATAGATCAAGTAACCTTGTAAAGTGACAAAAGTCACACATTCTCCACTTGACTTTGTTTTCTTAAAGTAGAAAAAAATCTATTTTTAGGTGCAGTTTATATTGTAGTGCAGTGATAGATGCATGAGGGTGCTTTGAACATGACAGATTATGGCCCAACTCTACAGCCTTGGAAATAAAAAACACAATTATGATAGATTCATCTGCCCCATTTTAGACATCTTTTCATCCTCGACCAGGACTTGTGACTCACTGGGACCAGTAGTATACTAATGGTTCAGATAGTGGTCCAGAGTTTCAGTGAATCTGAATCAATCCTACCAGCCTTGCAGAGGCAAACTCGTCAAGCGACTAATCTTATCCAGTCCGGCATGTATTTTATATTTTATTCCAGCAAGTGTCAGAGGACTTTTCAGCCAGCAGCATCCTGCTATATTAGGCGAACAGTTTTGATGTTTTACTTTGTATTTGTTGTGAGAATAAGGATTATTACGTGGTGTGGCTGCACAACCTCACTGTGTAATGATGGCAGAGTTCTTTATCAGGCCTAGTCAGGTTTGTTTGTAAAACCTTAGTTGAGTCCTGGGTAGGTGTGGCTTAGAAGAGTCAGACTTTATCTAAGGGTCAAGTGTAAAGTGTTGAGAAGTGCCAAAACAGTTGAATAGGAAGGAAATGCAACACAATAACAATCCGACACCAATGTATGAAAGTAAGTGGTATTTATATCTTTAAATAGACTCCTCTATTATAAAAACCCACGAGACAGTTCCGGACCTTTGAATTTTTAAAGGAACAATAAATCATAGCATAATACATGATTTTAATCTACCACAACCAGCAGTTTAGGGTTAGCCACGAAAAGTGATTTGAAAACAGCTAAATGGGTACTCTTGCTAACTCCGATAGGGAGCTAGTCACAGGGACCTATCAGGTACATATGAACAGTTAACTCCCAAGTAAAGCAGTCTCCAGCCCAGTTACAGGCTCTGTGGGCAAACCGCCATCTGAATCAAATGCTGAGCCAATGTCTTTTTGTGGCCACCCCGAAGTCCTCGAGCAAAGGGGTAACTTTGGCCTTAGTGGTTGATGTCTTACGAAGTCCTGAAGAGGGCTAGAACATATCCAGTTGCCACTGGCTGCAGTCGAAACCAAAAATTATGCTAATTGTGGGTAGACCAATTAGATATATTCCTTTCAGGGGTCAGAGCACTGGCACTGAGGTCTGTTTCGCAGGACTCAGTGCACTTTCAGTCGAAAAATCATCAGCGTCAGTCCACATGGTAGGGGGTGATCATGTACAAAGGCACATTTCCTTACATATGTGTGCTCCAAGGTCTCAACATTTGAATAATATTTGAAAGTGCAGGTATCATACTTGAAATAAGGCTACTCAGAAATATATAAATGATTGCACCACAGACCCACCAAACTTTCACAGGTAGATTACTAAGAAGAACTCACAAATGCAATACAATTCAAGTTATTCTATTAGAAAGACAAGTCAAGGAAATATTGCCAATGGAAATACATGGATTACAAATATTATTCACAAGTAACAACGTCTAGCATTACATTTACAGGCTTTCAAATCACAGGCTGTCAGGAGGGTAGCTGGTCAGTAACACTGGGGGATGTGAGCTTCAGATTTTCGATGTATTAGGATGGCTTATAATGTCTCAATTTATTATACGACAAACAGGGTGCATGAGAGGGGCCAAGGGGCATTGGATGACTTCATGTTGGCAGTTCAAGCATTAGTTATCCCGCGGGTGGGTTATGGAAATGTCTCTCTCTGTGGCCTGCCTAAGGCAACAACAGCACCCCTTAGAGCCTCCATCAATGCTGCAGCGAGACTCATCACAGGCTCAAAAAGAAGGTCCCACATCTCCCCGGAACTAAAATCCCTGAACTGGCTACCATTTGAAGCCGGAATCCACCTGAAAATTGTGTGCATGACGCATAAGGCTTTACATCACAATACACCAAAATACCTCTCACAGAAACTCACAATCTCTGGTGGTATTAGATCCACAAGAAGTGCAGAAAATCTACTCTTGAAGCCACAATGATTCAACAAGAAAAAAACATATACAAAATCCTTCTCAGGGATGGCACCCAGGATTTGGAATGCTCTACCTCCGTAAACCAGACGCAATCCCTTCACTGTTTCCTTCAAAAAGGAAGTAAAATCGATCCTCATGGATAAATTCACATGAACATAGACTAAAGAAACTCTGATGATCTCTCGTACCTCACCAGTATTCCTCCTATGACTAGGGTCCACTCGACTACCTAGTCATTATAATTCCCTTGGCCTTAACTCAAGAGGACCTTACTCGCTAGCATCTTCTTTCCTCTCGTTGCACAAGCTGTTTTGTACATCTGATTGATTTGTCTTATGTATTGTATAACTATCTACTTTTTGTATAAGTAACCTCACTGTGTTGTAAAGCGCTCTGATATCCGCAAGGGTTGTGTTTGCGCTCTATAAAACTCTCAAAATAAATAAATAAAATAAATAAAATGACCAATATGCTGAGGACTTTCAAAACAGACAGGGGGAAAGTGTGTGTGTGCCCTTTAATCTGTGTGTATGTAAACATCCCTGGTGAAATCCAGCTGACATCTCACAGTACTTGACTGTATTCACTTGTACTCAACTATTTATTAGAAAATACATTTAAGGGGGGGTCTAACACCCCAAACATCCCCCCTGACGCTACGCCCCTGCAGGATGTACTTGAGGTGGGTGAAGCACTGAAGGCTGAGGACTGGCTTCAGCAGATGCCTGGTTTTGACTCAGCTAGATGTCCACTTGGAGTTTAGAGCCGATAACAAGCTGAACCTTTGTGTTTTTTTGTGTTGTTTCTGCTGCCCTCCTACTTACATAATTTACCATATTTGAGACTAGCTTCTTATTTCAGCTAAATCTAAAAGGGTTTTGCATGTAAAATGTGTACTTATTTAACATAGTGTATGATTTAGGTCTTTAAAAAGAGCATGCATCTCTGATGTAAAAAGGGACAGAAAGTTATACCATTCTAGTAGCTTAATTGCACAAACTGTAGGAAAGTAGTATCTGCTTTTATGTTACCCTCAATTTTTGCTTGATGTCAGTGTGATTTTGACATAGTCTGCTGCGACCCTGCTAATCAGGAACCCGGGCAACTGTGCTTTCTCCCTTAAATTGACATGGTAAGTACTTTGGTACCTTCACAATTGGCTACCGGTGTTCCCTTGTAAGTCCCTTATATATGGTACTAAGGTACCCAGGGCATAGGTACACCAAGGGTCTCCCATGGGCTGCAGCATGTATTATTCCACCCATGGGTATCTACTTAAACTGTGACTATAGACCTGCCATTGCTGCCTGTGTGAATTGATGGTTACACCTCTCACAACAGATATAGGTTTTCTTATATCTGAGGTCACTGCACTTAACCCCTTCACTGCTAGGCTGTTCCCTCCCTGTGCTAAGCCTTTATTGAGCTATTTGGGGTAGTTTACTCTTAAGGCCCCTGTAATTTTATGTCCGCATAAGGTATCAACATCAAATTTGTGCAATCTTTGTCCAACACCTGAGGATTTTAAATGTACCCAGGGTTTGTGGATTCCCCTGGAGGGGACCCATAAATTAGTCAAAATACAGCTCATTTGTTTTTTTTCAATGTGAAGAAATTGCTGCAGAAGAAAGTGTCTGCTTTGTTCCCTGCAAAAGGTATCAACAAAGGGTTTTTGGTGCTGAATCACCATCTTCTCAGCTATCAGGGACAGGCAGACTTTTGTCAGAAAACCAACATTTTCTATACAGTTTTGTCAGTTTACTGGGACAAAGTCTATTTATCCTATTTTTGTGCTTTCAACGTCCTTCCAGTTAGTAGTAGAAATGGGTGTGAAACTAATAATATATCCCAGAAAGCTATACATTTCTGAAAACTAGACATTGAACAGAACTAATCTGAGACAAAATCTTTAAACTTACTACTTTTGGTATTCACAGAAGGCATTTAGTAGTAGTAAAGTTAGGATTCCTAACTTTACTACTACTAAGCTGAGACAAAATCCTAACTTTACAACTTTCGGTATTCACAAAAGGCATTTAGTAGTAGTAAAGTTAGGAATCCTAACTTTACTACGACTAAATGCCTTTTGTGAATACAGAAAATTGGGATGTATGACGTTACCACGCATACTTTTAGCACGCATACCTTTACAACGCAACTTTTACAACGCAGGATCCATTACAACGAATACTATTACAATGCATTTTTTTACAACGCAAATACCTTTACAACGCATACCATTACAACGTAAGTATAGGTAAGTATATAATATTTTTTAAAATGTAAGTTATTAAATTTAATATAATTTAATTTTATTCAATTTTAATTTAATTTAATTTAATTATTTTTAAAACCCAAACCTAGCCCTGAACCCTAAAAATACCCCTTTACCCAAAAACCCAAACCTAGCCCTGAACCCTAAAAATACCCCTTTACCCAAAAACCCAAACCTAGCCCTGAACCCTAAAAATACCCCTTTACCCAAAAACCTAAACCTAGCCCTGAACCCTAAAAATACCCCTTTACCCAAAAACCCAAACCTAGCCCTGAACCCTAAAAATACCCCTTTACCCAAAAACCCAAACCTAGCCCTGAACCCTAAAAATACCTCTTTACCCAAAAACCCATACCTAGCCCTGAACCCTAAAAATACCCCTTTACCCAAAAACCCATACCTAGCCCTGAACCCTAAAAATACCCCTTTACCCAAAAACCCAAACCTAGCCCTGAACCCTAAAAATACCCCTTTACCCAAAAACCCATACCTAGCCCTAAACCCTAAAAATACCCCTTTACCCAAAAACCCATACCTAGCCCTGAACCCTACAAAATACCCCTTTACCCAAAAACCCAAACCTAGCCCTGAACCCTAAAAATAGCCCTTTACCCAAAAACCCATACCTAGCCCTGAACCCTAAAAATACCCCTTTACCCAAAAACCCATACCTAGCCCTGAACCCTAAAAATACCCCTTTACCCAAAAACCCAAACCTAGCCCTGAACCCTAAAAATACCCCTTTACCCAAAAACCCAAACCTAGCCCTGAACCCTAAAAATACCCCTTTACCCAAAAACCCAAACCTAGCCATGAACCCTAAAAATACCCCTTTACCCAAAAACCCAAACCTAGCCCTGAACCCTAAAAATACCCCTTTACCCAAAAACCCATACCTAGCCCTGAACCCTAAAAATACCCCTTTACCCAAAAACCCAATCCTATAACATTTTTACTATAATTATATACTTACCTATACTTACGTTGTAATGGTATGCGTTGTAAAGGTATTTGCGTTGTAAAAAAATGCGTTGTAATAGTATTCGTTGTAATGGATCCTGCGTTGTAAAAGTTGCGTTGTAAAAGTAGTCCGTTGTAAAAGTTGCGTTGTAACGGTTACATACCCCGAAAATTGTAAAGTTAGGATTTTGACTCAGATTACTTTTGTGAATCAGGCCCAAAATTCAGAATTGAGCAAGGAGTCATTTGTGTAGATCATTCAAGGTTTACCTATAGAAAGTAACAGTTGAAAATAGAAAATATTGAAATTGAGTTTAAAAACACAGTGATTTGTGCCAACGTTTTCACCTGTAACTTCTTCTAAATATGACAAATTTTTTAAAGCAATATACTGTTACACCTAGTAGACCCTTCAGGTTGTGCGGATATATAGGATTTGTAGGTGCACCAAGAACCCAAGAAAGCCAGAGCCAATAACTGAGCTGCATCATGCAATGGATTTTCATTGTGTACCAGGTGTATCACAATTAATTTGGTAAAATATAGAGTGAAAAATTCGTACCAAGGAAACCAATACGTTTCTGAAATGGGAACAGAATTTATAGTTTAGTAGCATTGTTTTTTTGCATATCTCCAAAATTGTCGGTACCCTTACAAGCATGTGAATTAGAGGTCATTTTTCAAAATTACTTCTTTTTTACAAATTGTCGTACATTTGGAAGGCAGAAATGCCAAGAAAGTCAATCGGTAATAACAGTTGTTTTACTATTCTGTGTTCCCCTAAGTCTCCCGATAAAGACGCTACCCAAAACGCAACATGGGCAAATCAAAATTCTTGCAGTGAAAACAGACTCTTTTTTTGCAATGTGCCAAGCTGTGGATTTTGCCCCCTAGCTCAACTGGAACCTATGAAAACCTAGCAAACCTATACATTTTTGAAAACTAGACACCCATGGGAAGCCAGGATGGGGTGACTTGTGTGGCTCCCACTAGGTGCTGTTACGAAGAATCCCTTGCATATCTCAAACTGTGTAAAAACACATTTCCCTCACATTTCTGTGATGGAAAGTTCTCGAATTTGCATGGATCCACAAATGCCCACCCTCCCAGCATTCCCCAAAGTGGACCCCCCTACTTTTTTCTACCTAAAATCCCCTGCAAACCTCAAATTAGGCTGAAATAAACAAATGTTTCTCAAATTTCTCTGTGGGGAAGTTGTGGAATCCCAGGGCAGACACAAATTTCCTAGCACCCAGCATTTCTCCTCGTCTCCCAATAAAAATGGTACCAGGTATCATTTCACTCGGGGCTCTGAGGGAACACTGTGTGGTAGGACATTTATGCTGGCACGGTGATCCCATGCAAAAATATGTAGAAAATGTGATAATGTTTAGCTAAATTTGAGGTTTGCAGGGAATTATGGACCAAAAATGTTGGGGGATCCATGCAAGCTATACCTCCCTGAACTCCCCCTGGTGTATAGCTTTTAGAAAGGTGTGGGCTTGTTAGGTTTCCCTAGATAGCCGCCGAGCCCAGGTCCAAAAACCCAGGTGCCCCCTTTGCAAAACCAGGTTGCTTTGTGATAGTTAATTTTGATGTCTCCTCAATACGTTTTGGGCCCGTGCCTTTCGTGGGTACTTGGCCCACCCATGCGAGGGAGGTACCATTTTTATCGGGAGACCTGGGGGGAATCTGGGTAGTAGGAAATTTATGTCAGCCCGCTAATCCCACAACTTTCCCATACAGAAATCAGAGAAAAATCTGTTTTTTGTAGCTAAATTTGAGGTTTGCAGGAGATTCTGGGTAGGAAAATGTTGTGGCATCCACACAAGCTATACCTACTTAGACTCCCACAGGTGTCTAGTTTTCAGAAATCTGTGGGTTTTGGTAGGTTTCCCCAGATGGCCGCTGAGCTCAGGGCAAAAAACCCAGGTGACTCCCTTGCAAAGCCAGGTCGTTTAGTGATAGATAATTTTGATGTCTCCACAATACATTTTGGACCCTTGCCTGTCGCGAGTACCTGGCCAACCCACACGAGTGAGGTACTATTTTTATCGGGGGACTTGGGGAAACACTGGGTGGTAGGAAATTTGTGTCAGTCCGGTGATCCCACAACTTTCCCACACAGAAATTTGAGAAAAATGTAATTCTTTCAGCAAAATTTGAGGTTTGCAGTGGATTCTGGGTACGAAAACATTGGGGGTTCACGCAAGCCATACCTTCCTGGACTCCCCAGGCCAGGTGTATAGTTTTCAGAAATGTGTGGGTTTAGTACGTTTCCCTAGATAGGCGCTGAGCCCAGGGCCAAAAACCCAGGTGACGCCCTTGCAAAACTAAGTTGTTTAGTGATAGGTAATTTTGATGTCTCCTTAATACATTTTGGGACTTGCCTGTTGCGGGTACTTGCCCCACCCACATGAGTGAGGTACCATTTTTATCGGGGGACTTGGGGAAATGCTAGGTGGTAGGAAATTTGTGTCAGCCTGGTGATTCCACAACTTTCCCACACAGAAATTCAAGAACATTTGATTTTTTCAGCTAAATTTGAGGTTTACAGGAGATTCTTGGTGGGAAAACGGTGGGGAGTCCACGCAAGCCAACCCTCCCTGGACTCCCCTAGGTGTCTAGTTTTCAGAACTGTGTGGGTTTGACAGGCTTCTCTATATGACCGCCAGGCCCTTGCATAAAACCCAGGTGACCTCCTTGCAAAACCAGGCTGTTTTGTGATAGGTAATTTTGATGTCTCCACAATACGTTTTGTGCCCTTGCCTGTCACGGGTACTTGGCCCATCCACACAAGTGTGGTACCATTTTTATCAGGAGACTTGGGTGGAATGCTGGATGTTAGGAAAATTATGATTTTTCTGATAGCAGAAGTTTATGACTCAGTAATGCAAGAAAAATGTGTGACTATAGTCACATTTTGAGGTTTGCATGGAATTGTGATTAAAAAACTTGATGAGATTCATGAGAAGCACACCACCATGTACTCCCCATTTTTGTGCTTACAAAAATATCTAAAGTTGGTAAATTTTCCCTAGAGTCAATCAACACCTAAGCACAGAAAGACAGGTAAGCCAAATATGACTGCCTATCCATCTGTTCCTCAAGTACACAAACATACTGGTTGGGTTTGACACAAGGGTGAGTGAAAGGCTCAAATTGTACATTTTATTAACGAGATTCACAAAAAGGAAACACACTCTTAATAATTAAAAGGTTAAAAACCTAAACAAATGACTCACAGCTTGTGAGCTGTAAAGCGACGGCAAGGCACCAACCTCTTTACAGGCCATTCACACACCTTTCATTCTTGACCCACACAATCACAGTACCAGCGGCGGCTCCAGCCCATTACAACACTCACATCAACAGACAATGTAGAGACAATGTACACACTGGCAGAGAAAGACAGTAAAGACAAATATTACTTCAAAAGAACTATCCCTTAAGTACACACACATACTGGTTGGGTTTGGCACGAGGATGAGTGAAGGTTCAGAGTGAAACATATCTGAAAGAAACGAGTTAGTGATAGATTCCTTAGCTTAGAATTACTCCCAGGCGTCAGACTGGATCCAGAAAGTTTTGGTCAGCAGTACCCCTGTTCGTCGGTAGACTTCGTTGTGCGACTCAACGTATGTAGTTGGCGTAGTAGTTGCCGAGATGATGTCGCTGGAGCTACTTAGAGGCACCCACCCGCGCTGACGTCAGTTCTTTCTTTTTCTGCGCCAGCAAGCCCAGATACAGAGAGGGCGGTATCCCCAGTCAATTTTGACTGAGTTAATTTTGGGACTTTTAGTCTCTGTTTTTTGAGTCTTTGACTCCTGGTGTATAGTGATGCCTAGTTTTAAGCCTTGCGCGGCCTGTCCCTGCACGATATGGGTGAAGGGCCCGCACCGTGAGTGTCTCTACTGCCTGGGGCGCGACCACGACTCTGAGTCGTGCCCCGAATGCCTGGCCATGGCTCTGAAACTTTGCGGGAGCGGTGCCGAAAGTTGCTAGAGGCCTGGGAGTTGGTTCGCGCCGTTCAAGGTCCCGTGGGAGGTCGGTGGACTGCGTCATCACTCTTCGCCTTCCTCTAGCCTATCGCACGACACGGCTGAGGGTGCGCAGGTGCCGACGGCCTACCGGTCCTTCCCGGGTCCGTCGGTGACTCCGGCCCAGCTACAGGACTTTCTGTCAGCCATGGCCTGCCTTTTTGGCCTATCGGGCCCCGCTGGCAAGCCTTTGGGCTCTGGGGGTCCTCGCTCCTCTTCATCACCGGCTCCGGCCCGACGTTGTCGACGACTCCGGTCTCAACAATGCATGACCCCCATGAATCCATGCATGGATCCCAGCCGATGTAAGGTGGCCTTATACGACCTCCACCAACATCGACGTCTATGGCCCCGCCACCGGCATCATTGGCCGACGCCGTCCCCGGCTTTCACCCCGACGTGGAGAGGGCACCGGAGCGGTGTCGATCGACGCAGATTACGATGCAGATGGGGAATTTCTATCCCTTTCTCCATCCTCCTTCCTCTTTTCCACCTGCCTGGCAGGTTGGGGAGGATGGGGAGGACTGGGAGGGGTCTGAGAACCCCCTCGCAGCCCGGTGCGAGTTAGACCCAGACTGGGAAGAGGATTTGGAGGATGCAGGTGCCCTGGATTTTACTCCAGATCCTGGCGCACTCTTTCCTTCTTCCGTGGCTATGGAGGAAGGTGGTACATATTCTGTGGTGTTGCGTAGAGCAACCGAGGCTCTCCACCTCGAACTCCCCACGGTGGCTGTCAGGACTAACCTCCTGACAGAAGTGCTTTGGTCGGCTTCTTCCTCTACGGAGCCGCTACTGCCCTTTAATGATGCACTTTCAGACATTCTTTTGGGTACCTTTGTCCAGGCCCGAAACAGGGGCCCCTGTGGATAAGAACGTGATCCAACACCATCGACTGGCCCCGGGCGACCCCATTTTTCTCTCCCAACACCCTACCCCTAAGAGCTTGGTTGTCCAGACCTCTGCGTCCCCAAGCGCATTCCCTTCCGCACCACAAGACAGGAAATCCAAGAAACTGGAACGGTTTGGGAAGAAGATTTTTACCTCCGCCAGTTCAGGGCTGCGGTCTGTGAACACTGCATGCCACTTGGGCTGTTATTCCCATTCTGTGTGGGAATCGGTTTCGTAGGTGCTGCTTCACTGTCCGGAGGAGGCCCAGACAGTGCTCTTCCAAGCTATTGCTGAGGGGAAAGACGCAGCCAAGTTCACAATTCATTTTGGCTGTGACACCGCCAACTCGCTGGCTAGAGCTATTTCCACGACAGTGGCGCTATGCGGCCACGTCTCGCTGAGGACAACTGGCTTTTCCGGGGATGTTTAGAACACTCTGATGGACATACCCTTTGATGGCACTCGTCTTTTTGGCGACAAGGCAGATAGTGTGTTGGGGCGTTTTAAGGACTCACAGGCTACTGCCAAGTCCTTAGGCCTTTCGCCAACGCGCACTCTTTCCGCTTCTGCTTTTCGCTCCTTTTGTGGTCAAGGAAGGGGCAGCCAAAACCATTTGTTTCAGAGCCACAGGCCTGTGCAGCAACAGTCTCTGTGCATCCACTGACGTGGGACCCGCAGAGGTGGGTCATGGGTCCAGCGGGCGGGTCAGTCCACCACCTCCCCTGCCGCCACTGCCGCCACTGCCTCCAAATCTTCCTAGTCCGGTGTTTCAGGCCCACTAAATGCCAGTGGGTGGCAGGATACACCAGCACCTCCCCCACTGGCGTACCATCATCTTAGACGGGTGGGTTTTGCAGAAAGTCCGAAGGGGCTACACCCTCCCCTTCAGGACTACTCTCCGGCTAAGCCGCAACACTGCCTGTTGGAGGATCATTTGACACTTGTGTGACTAGAGCCAGTACCCTTCCCATGGTCTCCATGAAGTCAGGCTGTAACAAGCCTGTAGTGAGCATTGCCCTCTTTTCTATTTCTCATTTTAACTCCCGTTTTCTTGTTTGTTTTCCCCTGAATTATTTCCTCTTTCTAGTACATGCTCACCTTTGTGGTTGAGCAGTAATGACACCCAGTTTTGACTGCTTCTGTGGGTCTGTATAGTGTGGTTGCACTTTTGGCTTCCATTTTTTACCACGAGTAAGCGGACCCAGAAATGCACTCACCTGTCTTAACTGGGAAACGTGTGCATGATTTTGCATTTCACATAGTATTTGAATGTTAGTACCTTACATTTAGAAACTGCTCAGAAGGTCATGCAGTATTGATATTGACTTTGTGTGATTGTTCATTTGTTTTTCAGATTGTTCCTCTCTCGAAAGGATGAGAGGCTACCATATGTGAGTACACAATATGGTTCATAATTGACTCAGAGTTGAGGTGCACCTTAACGTCTGCACATCGCTCGGGTCATTACACTTGGTCCTGAAGAAAACCTAGTACTACTACCTACAGGTTGAAACATGTAGACCATCACTTTCACTATGGATACCGCAGGCCTTTGAAGTCTCCTAGGGTATCACTTACTGATTTTTAATCTTGTCTTATTGCTCCACATGAAAAATTTAGTACAATAAAGACAATTTTAAGCACCTTTCACTCACTTGCACTTTTTGGGGAAAAAAACCAGCTCTACTGTAAACAGGTGTTAAAGCACACCCAAGTAACATTTGGTTACTCGGGTGGGACCCTATGATGGAGTATGTCACCAACTAGGTTGGTGAGTGAGGGTTTTTAAAAAAAAGGAATAATCCTTCCTTTTTCACCTCCATGGTACCTAGCGGATTTCAACACTGATTTCTTCGGGGAATTACTCCTTCTATTGTTTATTTAGTTTTTCTGTCAGGATGAGCTTGAGGCTGCTGGGCCTCATGGCCTCCTGCATCCTGCTGACCAATCATGGCAGATGTCATATGTGGGCTCTGCAGTGGGACCTAAAGTTCCAGTGGGTGCAGAATCAAGGGGACCTGTCCGAGTACGTCCAGATCTCAGAGGGCACTGCACAACAGTTGCAGTGGTGGCTCACGAACCAGCATTGGGTCAGCGGCAGGTTACCCTCCTTTCCCCAACCAGAGCACACAGTGTTGAAGGTTGCGTCCCTCCTGGGTAGGGGCGGCCACATGGGAGAGGTGGAGATCAGAGGCCTCTGGTCTCCGGCGGAGTCCAGGCTCCATATCAACCTTCTGGAGCTCCGGGCGATCCTACTTGCACTGAAAGCATTCCTTCCCTCTGTCAAGGGGAGAGTAGTGCAGGTGTTCACAGACCACACCTCCGCCATGTTGTATTGCAACAAGCCCAAAGAGGACAGTAATAGCCACAATAATCCCCCCATAAAGGGGAGCGACCCTTGCCCAAGGGGGCGTTCCCCAACAACATTTAAGATAAGCCTGGTGTCTAGTGGCTTCTGGGGGACAGATAGGCCTAAAAACATAAGGCCAATCTGCCCCAAAGGAAGGCAGTAATGGTCACAAAATTCACCCCATAAAGGGGAGCGACCCTTGCCCAAGGGGTTGCTCCCCAACTACACAAAAACAATCCCTGGTGCCTAATGGCTTCTGCTCTCCTTGGGGGCAGTTGGGCCTAAAAACAAAAGGTCAATCTGCCCCCAAGGGTGCATAAAACCGCCAAAATATTTACCCCATAAAGGGGAGTGACCCTTGACCAAGGGGCCGCTCCCCAACAACACTAAAAAAATCACTAGTGCCTCATGGCTTCTTCCCCCTTGGGGGCATTTGGACCTAAAAACTTAAGGCCAATCTGCCTCCGGGGGATAGAAACAGCGAAAATAAATGCTCCCCAAAGGGGAGTCTCCCTTGCCTAAGAGGACGCTCCCCACAAACATGTTTCCCCCAAAAAATCCTTGGTACCTTAGTGGTCACACAATAAAAAATAACATTATTTGAGCTGATCTGTACCCCTCCCCCCCAGGGCACAAATAGTCAAAATAAATGCTCCCCAAGCGGGAGCGACCCTTGCCTAAGGGGCTGCACCGCAAAAACATATTTAAAAAAAATATCCCTGGTGGACTAGTGGGCACACAACTAAATTAAATATTTTTTGGGGCCGACCTGACCCCCAGTGGGCCAGACACGGCTAAACAGATTGCTCCCCAAAGGGGAGCGGCCCTTGCCCAAGTGGCCGCTCCCAGAAACACGAGACATTTACAGAAAACAAAAAACATCCCAGGTGTCTAGTGGGCCTTCCTGCTGCACTATCGCACCCCATGCGCGATCCTGCAGCAGCAATGCTGAAAAGAGACTTCAGAGGAAAGAAAAAACCCTTTCATTTCCTCCGATGCCTCTTTTTTAAATCCCCCCATTCTCCCCGAGGAGAAACTCACCCCTCCTCTTGGACGTGCTGGAAGTAAATGGCTTCCAGCATGTCCAGTTGCATCTTGTGATGTCGGTGAACGGTGCACCAGCGCCTACCCCGTGGGTGGGTGCTAGGACTGCCGGGAGCCGTCCAACGCACACACCCACTGTGATGTTGGACAACTCCCAACCGTCCGACGCATGGAAAGGGTTAACATATATTTCACCCCTATGGCAGGCTACTTAGTCCTAAGGGCAGGGTGCTTGGTTATAAGTGTGAATCTGCCCCTGCATGAGCAGGACACCCCTACAAACCTCGGAGTTGATTCTCCAGGCTTTATAAGTGTGGTCAGTAATTTTTAGCCATATAGTGGACATCAGTCATTATGAGATGTCTAACTATATAGTGGCTGTACCAAACCCGGTCATGTTTGGTATCAAACATGATGGAATCATACCCCACTGATTTCATTGTAGGAAGTATGATCCCATCTGTGGGGGGGCTCCTCGGGAGACCCCCCTGGACTCAAGGTAACAGCTGTTCAGGTTCTGCAAGCAACCTAGTGATACTTTTGACCATAGACATGATTCTGCCCTCCAGCTGCAGAGCCAAGGTCAAGCAGAGGAAGGTAGAACAATAGGTTTCCTGTCACAGGAAGTTGTGACTACCTTCCAGACAGGACTTAGTGTATTGGGGTGGGGGTGGGTGATTGCCAGCACCACCAGACTGACGGGAAGGGCACATTTGGAGCCCTCCTTGCAAACTCCAGTTTGAACCAGTTCAGGAACCTTTAGTTCCTGCACTGGCAAAAACTTAAGAAAGGACGCAGGAGTATCCTCCTCTCTTTCCAGTCCTGCCTCTGGGATGGGCCTCAAGTCATTCCAGCCCTTTCCTTAGGATACTTAACTGCTACCCTTTGGGTGGGTCCTCAGATTCATTGTGGTAAAAGACTCAACCCTGAAACTATGTTACCTTTCAATTGTCTGGCCACTTGGACTTCATTGGACTTTGACTGGAACCGAGACTACACCAAGGAAGACTCCTGCTGCTACTGGTCTCCCTGTTCTCTAAGACTTCTTCGTTGTCTGTGCTTCATCAAGGTTCTTCAACAAACCTGTCTGCATCTAGGATGCCCGAAGCAATCTCCCTTGGATTGAAGGAGTCACTCCCCTGCATCTGCATCTGCATGCACTGCAATGAAGCTGACCTGTCTGCTGCTCCTGTTGTTCTTCAGACTTCCTGCGGCTCAGCAATACAGGTGGTGGTTCTGCAACTTCCTCGAGGCCTGACCTTTCCTCCCTATAATTTTGGGGCTAGTATCCCTCGTCAGAACCTGTGGGACCGAACACCTGTGCACCATGTGGACTTGCTGTTTCCAAGGCTTGTTGGTTCTGCACTCCAGAGAACTTCAGGCTACAAGACTCTCCAGCATCTCAATTCCTGAATATCAGCGTCCTTACCACAGTCCTTGTATCGTGGGCCCCCATCTTTGGTGAGCTGACTAAGGTCCTCCTGTGACTCCTGTACCTTCGGCCTATGGGTCCTTCTGAGGGTCTTATTTTCTTTCAGTGGGCTCTCCTGCATTCCTGGAGGCTGCTCAGACTCTCATGTTGTTTGCTGGTCCCAACATTGCTCCTTTGTCTTCTTCCACGCCAGTTGCAGCTACTAAGACTTGTCGGTGCTCGCGGCAGACACTGACCTCCCCATGTCATTTCCATCTGACGTGGGACAGCTCGTGCACGGCTCCTGGTTTCCAACTTTGTCTGGTCCTCACAGGTTCCAGTGACGAGGTCACTGCAGACTCACCTGAACATTCTAGCGTCGGTGGACATTGTGTTTCTGTGCCTCCTGATCACCTCCGAGTGGTATAGACTCTGTCCCCTCTGCTTGCAGGTTCTTTACTTCCTGAATACACTCTTGGATTGCACAAGACTTCTTCGCGGTCTTCTTCAGAGGCATCTTCTTCAAAGTCTCCAACTGCTGTCTATGGCAGGTTACGACATCACTTCAGCCCTTTGAACCCAGCTTCCTCGAAGAGGCATCCTGGTTCTTAGGGCATTCACGGATGGGGTGGCTCTCCAACCTTTTATCTTCCAAAGGGTTTCTTCAAGGTCCTACGAGGAGAGTCCTTCTTCTTTAAAATTCAAACTGTGACTTCTCCATTGACGTCCATTGGAAATGCTGCTGTGTTTCCACTCTGCACACAGCCTCTGTGGGGTTCCTAGGCACTTACCTTGGGTAGTTCCTGATTTTCCCGGCTCCTCTAGGTCTTCTGGTCCAAGTCCTATTCTCCTTGGCAGTTCACATTCCACTATATTTGTATATGGTTTGGTCTCAAACTGGAATCCCTTCTATTTTGTGCTACTTACCTGATGCTTTCTAAGCATTATTTTGTATTGCGTTGATATCTCTGGGTAGGAGATATACCAATATGTTAGTGATAGTGTGGGTAATACATAAGGCCTAGTTTTATAAACACTGGGTGGTTTCTTTTCATCTTACCTACACTACAGATTAAAGTTGGTAAAATAAGCTGCTTTACTCTCGGTCAAGGTAAGCCTGAAGGTTGCTTTCCACAGACACCACTTTTAGAGCATTACGGTTATCAAAGGTCAATAAAATCACCATAAGGTTTGTCTGGATTAGTGCAAGGTGCATCACATAAATAAGTGTGCTCCATATACTAGGCCAGCCTTCCACAGCTACTCAAAGAGTTATAAACTATAATCTTGGTCATCCTTTAATAGCAACCTATGCCACGAATAACAGGCACATAACAACAGACTTGCCTACTGAATCAGCAAAATCCTCATGTTAGTGTATTGGGGGCATGAATGTTTTTAAGTGGAAGCTTGGAAAATATCACTTATAATAAATGCCACTGAATGTAGTGCTACAATCTAATGCTCTACAGTGAAACGCCTCCCCAAAAATATCCTTTTAAATATGTTGACATCATTATATGTTTTCAATGTATTTGTTGTACCATTTAATTTGGAATGATGTAATCTGTTCAGCTCATATTAGGGCTCTTATAGCCAAGGTTGACCACTGGTTTGCCTCTAGCTCAGCTCTCTCTGTTAATTTGCTGGCTCGCCCACCTTTATTCTATACATTATCAGCACACAGAAAACGAATACTCATAGAAGATGTACAAACCATATCACTATTAGTTTGCAATCAAAGGCTCCAGGTCTGCAGAATTTCCAGAAGTTCAAATAAACACTCTGTCTGGCCAAATTTACTTGCCACTTGGGTAGAGTAAAGAAGTTAAAGACTGCAACCTTCTGATATCAATAATTGCCTCTGTGAGTGGGTCAGACCACTATTCAACCCTCAAGTGATATTTTTTATTGTTTGCTGAGAGGTAAAGAACAATGTCAGAAAACATTGACACGATAAAGCATATCTACTCTGTTCTAAGATGTTGCCCTGGGTCCTCCTTTTATACAGTGTCACATGTTTTCTATATTGAGATTAAGCCTGGACGGAGTGGAACTCCGTGAAGTAACACACAATCTCTGCTAAGCTACACAGAGTTCTACAGTGGTGGTGTGGGTTACCTCGCACAGTTCGCACTGATTTTTTGTGCCGGGTGTTTGTGCTGTGCTGTAAAATCAGTGTGAACGGTATCTCACACAGTATAAGACTGCACTGCTTCTTTCTGCCACTCGAGCAGAAGTTATACTCAAGCTGCAGCTCCCTCAACGCGAACAGATTGTAGCAACCATGCTCCCCCGCCCCCTTTGAGGAATGGCACTGTGAAGTGGTCTAGCGCTGGATATTCCTCGCTCACCACTTACTATTGGCAAGCACGTGTGAGGGAAAAAACTCATCAAACTCCACAGAACGCGGAATGCAAAAAACTCCCTGAATGGAGCAGAGTTCACTGCGCAGGCTTATTTGAGATTTTAATAGAGGAGACCTCTATGTCGGTCATATATAGTAGTCTTTGCCACCAGAAGTTAAATTGTATGTTGGCACCCATATTCCCTGGGGTGCTTTCTGCAAAGAGAAAAACACATGATAAGTCAGGAATTTCGACACCAAGCATATTTATTATTATATAGAACAGTACAACGCTGACCTCAGAACAGTCCTTTGTGGTGCCTTAGTCTTACGCACATGATGACTCGTAGCTGATGGCTGAAATAGCCCTTTTTAAGTTTCTTTATATGTCTGACTTCCCACACTACCCCTCCACAAGGTGTAACATCAGCAAAAATGACATCATCTAACTTCATCAGCTGAACAGAATGAATGTCTTTAGTACAACTCATTTTTTGAACTGATTATTGTTCCAAATGTCTACAAAGTCTTGGTAGGGCCTTGTGTTAATTCCCTGAAGCTTTTTTTTACAAAAACTAAAAATCACTGATGTTAGGGCACAGTATGTAGAACTGTTAGTGTAAGTCTTCCTAAAAGAACCCAATTTTATAAATATAATGAGTAATCCAGGTAATATGGCTGAGGAGCTTGACCTCACCCCTTAATCCAACCTACAGGTTAGAGAGTTAAGGCTTCTCTGTAAGGCTAAACAAATAAGAATTAGGTCCAACCTTACCAGGATACAGCTCCAGGAGTACCTGTCAGGGCATGCAAGAATTCATCCCATAGAAGAATGTGAAGACCTTCAAGAGAATGGAGAAAATAGCAAGGATAATGACATTTTAGACCAACCACCTCAACTACTAAGGGTGGAAGGGAACTTTGGGGCATATTACCACGGCGGTTTATCTCCGCTTTTTTGGCTTTAAAAGCCAAGAAAGCGGATATAAAATTATCTCCCTATTACCTAGCTGTCGCTAACACCAGTTAGCGACAGCTAGTAGGAGATAGCAACCATCTTGGGCCCCGCTTTGCATGTCAGTGAAATTTATCACTAATGACATGCAAAGTGGGCGTGCCAAGATGTTAGCGACTGGAAACAGTCGCTAACATCGCTATCTCCTATTACCAACTTTTGGAGATATTCGCGCTAAGCGCGAATATCTCCAAAAGCTAACACCTGCCCCTGAGCAGTTCTTAGCCATGTTAGCCAATGGTAGGTGGATAACAAGGCTAAGAGCATTAGCTCGGTAATGCATGAATATCGCTGACTTTACAGCGATATTCATGCATTTCGGCCGATTTTAACGCTTAGGAAATAAACCTTTATAATAGCAAGGGGGCATATTACCAACAACTAGCGATAATTTTTGTCTCTAACTTGTTTAGAGATAAAAATTATCGCCGCAAATCAGCGTTTTTTATCGCAGATAAACCTTGCTATTAGCAAGGTTTATCGCAAATGCGATAAAAAACGGCCGCAATGCATGAATATCGCTGAAAAGTCAGCGATATTCATGCATTATCGAGCAAATGCTCTTAGCCATGTTATCCACCTCCCATTGGATAACATGGTTAAGAACTGCTCAGGGCAGGTGTTAGCTTTTGGAGATATTCGCGCTTAGCGCGAATATCTCCAAAAGTTGGTAATAGGAGATAGCGATGTTAGCGACTGTTTCCAGTCGCTAACATCTTGGCACACCCACTTTGCATATCATTAGTGATAAATATCACTGACATGCAAAGCGGGGCCCAAGATAGTCGCGATCTCCTATTAGCTGTCACTAACTGGTGTTAGCGACAGCTTGGTAATAGGGAGATCATTTTATCTCCGCTTTCTTGGCTTTTAAAGCCAAAAAAGCGGAGATAAACCCCCTTGATAATATGCCCCAAGGTTCCTAAGCGATTAAAATCGCCGCAGCTCGGCGATAAAAATATTGCCGCTAAGCCAGCATAGCGATAATTATCGCTAGTTGTTGGTAATATGCCCCTTTGTGTCTTACCCTCCACACCCAGGCTCCTAGCTCTAGAAAAAGAGAGAGCAGAGATGGGCATAGGACCCATGAATGGTGGCAGCAATGTAAAAAATCTAGAAAAGGAAGAATCCTATGATCCTAAAATCCCCAAAGGGATTGTCCATAAATTTGAGTATGGTGATGACATCACCAAGTGGTTCACAAGCCTTTGAGAGGGCTTATAAAGCCGGAAAAGTGTGGAAGACTTACTGGGGGCCACGTCTCTGGGAACTGTTCTCTGGGAAATGCAGAGACAGATTCCTGAACCTTAGAGGGGCAGAAGCAGAGTACTATGAAGTCAGGAAGGGCACCCTGATTGAGGGTTTTGGACTCACTTCTGAGGAGTAAGGAATCAAGTTCAGGGGGGGGGGCTAAAATTCCAGAGTCAGTTCTGGGTGGAATTTGTAGACTACTCAGTAAAGACACTAGGTGCCTGGTTGACTGGAAATAAAGTGCAGGATTATATGGGACTTTATAATTTGTTTATGAAGGAACACATTTTAAGTAGCTGCATCATAGAAACGTTGCGTCAGCGTCTGGTAGACTTAGGCCCAATTTCTCTCCAAGAATCGGTAAAGAAGGTGGACCACTGGGTCAAGGTAGGGATAACAAATACAACCACTGGGGATGACCAAAAGAATGGGGTCACAATACCTCCCAAGGGGAAAGAGAGTGAGAAGCCCTAAGATACAATACAAGAGTCTTTTAAAGGCCCCCAAAATCCTGGTCAGGGGGTGAGCCCAAGAACTCTTCAAAGCAAAGCCCACTAGTGGGTACAAAGGGAAAAATGTTGATCCTGCAAAGGCCTGGTGTTTCCATTGTAACAAGAAGAAACACAGAACTGGAAATGCTGCCTGTCCCAACAAACCAGCCCCTAGTCCCCTACCAGTCTCTACGGGTATGGCAAATCTCCAGATGGGACCAATAGTGTGCCCAGAGCAAATCAGGGTCCACACTGAGCCTGTCTTATTCTCTGAAGGGGAGAGAGGGTTAGCCACTTTGGCTGTCTGGCCCCCTAATTTAAAGAAATACCGGCAGTATCCTTTAGTAAATGGGACTAAGATAGAAGCCGTTAGGGAAATGGGTGGCAGTGTCACTATGGTGAAAGATCCATTGGTTTCCCCAGAGCAAAATCTAACTGGAAAAACCTATGCAGTTACCAATGCTGAAAGTCTCACCACTAACCATGCCATGGCTATGGTGATATTAAACTGGGTGAGTAGGGTTGCTGGCCTGAAACAGGTAGTAGTCTCTCCAAAGCTCACAGCCACCTGTCTGCTTGGAAATGATCTGGAAACCGAAGGAAAGGCACATGCAGCCATGCTGTAAATCTCTGAGATAGTGTGTGTAAAGACAAGAGCTCAATGCCTAGCACAGGGTGAAAAAGTAGGATTGGAGCATGAAATGATGGCCCAAACTCCCAGGAGGAAAGGTAGGAAGACTGGTGAAACAGCTTGCACACAGCAAAAAGATTAGGACCCCCTCTCCTCAGGGAGAGGACCTGTCAGCCCCAGAGGGAACTGAGCCCATGGAGCTTGAACCTTACAAGGTAGAGCTCTTGGGACCTGGGGGACCCTCTAGGGAACTGCTGTGCCACGGGCAGAAGGTCTGCCCCACTCTTGAAGGCCTGAGGCGTCAATCTGCTGCACAGGAGCAGGGAGATGTCCGTGGCTCTCACAAGGTCTATTGAGAAGAAGGACTCTTGTACACTGAGGCCATAGGCCCTAAACCTGGTGCCTCTAGGAGGGTGGTAGTGCCTTATTTGTATAGGGAGCTTCTACTTACTCTAGCTCATCACATACACTGAGCTTGGCATCTGGGCTAGACCAAACCTTGGAAAAGATGTGTCACCTACTTCTGTTGGCATCAGATGTCCCAAAAAGTAAAGAGGTTTGTAAGCTCCTGTGCCACCTGTCAAGCCCTTGGGACAATAAAACAGGACACCCAAAGGCCCCCCCTAATTTCACTACGAGTGGAAAGGGCAGGAGTGGAAATAGTTGGTCCATTTGAACCTCCCACAGCTTCAGGAAGCAAGTTTATTTTAGTTGTCCTGGATAATGCTACTGGGTATCCTGAAGCCTTTCCCCTTAGGACTACTACAGCCCCTGTTGTTCCACAATCCTCATTGGTGTCTTTACCAGGGTAGGGTTCCCTAAAGCGGTAATATCAGATGGAGGTACCAACTTCATGTCTGCCTACGTATAATACATGTGGGATGAGTGTGAAATGATCTATAAGTTCACAACACCTTACCACCCACAAACCAATGGCCTTGTTGAAAGATTTAACGAGACATTCAAAGGTATGATAATGGGACTCCCTGAAAAGCTCTAAAGGAGATTGGATGTTCTGTTACCCTGCCTGCTTTTTGCCTATAGAAAGGTGCCTCAGAAGGGAGTAGGGTTTTTACCCTTTGAATTTCTGTTTGGCAGCCATGTAAGGGGACCACTCTCTCTTGAGAGGAAAGGATGGGAGGGAGCCCATCATGTACCAAAGCAAGATGTGGTGGGCTATGTACTAGGCCTTTGTTCCAGGATAGCAGAGTACATACAAAAAGCTTCCAAATACCTTGAGGCCAGCCAGGAGCTCCAGAACCTCTGGTTTGACCAAAAAACTGCACTGGTAGAATTCAAACCAGGACAGCGGGTGTGGGGTTAGGAGCAAGTGGCACCAAGGGCCATCTAGGAGAAATGGAGTGGCCCCTACCCTATCCGAGAGAAAAAAGAGTGAGGTCACCTTCTTGGTAGACTTGGGTACTAGCAGGTCTCCCAAAGGGCGATACATGTGAAGTGCCTCAAGCTCTATTGTAACGGGCTGATTTAACCATGCTCATGGTTACTGAAAAAGATCAGGAGGCAGTGAGTGTACCTCTCCCTGACCTACTCTTCCACAGCCCCTAGATGGGTCAGTATATGGAGTTGTCCCCTCTCTCTGCCCAACAGCAGGCAGATTGCAGACAGGTTCTGTAACAGTATGCACAGCTCATGTCCTTGATCCCTGGTCAGCCACCCTGGTGCCCTAATGGTGTGGACACTGGGGACAGTTTACCTGTCAAACCAAACATCTACAGCCAGTCTGACCAAGTCAAGGAAAGCATCAATGCTGAAGCCAGCAAGATGCTGGAGTTGGGGGTCATTGAGTCTTCTGAGAGACCCTGGGCCAGCCCAGTGGTCCTATTCCCCAAACCGTATCCTCAGGCTGGAAAGATAGAAATGTGAAATGAGGTTTTGTGTGAACTACAGAGGCTTCAATGCTGTCACTAAGACAGAAGCACACTTGATGAATTGATAGACAAGTTAAGGGCTGCCAAATACTTAAGTGCCTTTGCCTTAACTGCAGGGGAGATTGGCATGGCCCCTGCAGCAAAGGAAAAGACACATTCTCCAAACCTGATGGGCACTTCCAGTTTACTGTGATGCCCTTTGCTCTAAAGAATTCCCCTGCTACCTTCCAAAGCTTGGTGAATCAAGTCTTTGCTGGGTTGGAAGGGTTTAGTGTAGATTATCTTAATGATATTGCTGTGTGTAACTCCTCCTGGCAGGATAACCTGGTCCATCTGGGGAAGGTTTTACCGGCCCTGCAAGCTGCAGGCCTAACTATCAAGTAATTTTTTTACTACACCTTTTTCTTCGCCTTTTCCCCGCCCGTCACCCAACTGGATGCTGGACCCGGAGCATTGTCACTTTGCCGCTCCATCTGCGAAGCCCACTCCGGGGACGGCTCTGCACTTGCCTCCCTTTGATGGGCCTGGAGCGTCCCCTGCCCAGTTTTAAGCTTTTTACAAAGCGCATCACAGCATTTTTGGGCAACCCGACTCCGCAGGCACTCCTTCGAGCCGCATGGACTTGGATGGGGGCCTTGGGTCTTCGATGGATCAGGATCGGCGCTTGTCGACCTCACAGTACCTTCCCCTGCGCTGATTACAGTGATGACGCCCCGACGCCGGTTGTGCCCCCAACCGGCCTCAGCCTCCGCCTCACCCCCGGCCTTGACCTGGTGCCGGACCAACATCACCCGACATGGGTACTGATGCCGGAGGATACTTTTGTACCGCTGTTCATTCCTACTATAAACAGAAGATTGTCTACAAGGGATTTACTTAAGAGACTAATGCAGAAAGTAATCTAAGCATTCGTCTATAGAGTTAGTTATGAACAATCTAGCTCTACTGTATCCATATGATAACGATGATTTTATCACAAACAAATAAATATGAATTAGAACAGGAAAAAGGCACACAGAAAAACCTATTTGTTATAGAAAACTAAATTTTATGAGATTAAATCAACATGTGGGGATACATTAAGGAATATTACTCATCATATACAATTATGAAAAGTTAAATAAATCAAATAATACATCAGTTCATAATCAAAACATCAACTCCTATCAATCAGCCAAGAGTAACTCAAGACAAACATGAGCCAAAGAGACTCTACGGATCAATAAATAGTTTTTGTAGATGATGTGTAGGTCGACGTTTCGGTCTTGATTGCAGATGTCAAAAGACCATCATCAGGACAATTATAGAAATGTAGAGAAAACCCCCTGTGTAGATATAACATAAATAAATTACCACTCTGTATAAAACTACACATTTTACTATGAAATATCAATTTCAAACAATTCAATAGGATAACCATGTGCAAGGCACCAAAGTTCTACATTTGATGCAAACATTTAACATATACAGTTAATTAAGAATATTGATGAAACCAAACCATATATGATTCATTTGATGTAGAGACAGTTTTTAAAAATCAAGATTTCGTTGTTAAATACACTTGAATTGTGCCTCTGACCAAGGAGGAGGAGATGACAACATCAAAACCCATTATATGCAGCAAGTTAGTCACTGACTTAATTCAAGGAATAGTGATGTAGAGAAAAAAATGAATTGATCGCTGCCAAAGGCCGAGCAGACCGCAATGTTCTGTTGGGGAGCCGATTAAAACAAGACAAAAGGAAAAAGAATCACATAAGTAATATGTTTTGAGTACGTAGTAATCTGACGTCAAATGGTAAATGGCACTTTAGGTTTAGGTCGTCAACATTTCTAACTGCAACACAAAAGACAGCTATGTCTCAATAGAACTGGCTTAGCCGAGTTAGCCCGATCAAAAGAACAGTTGTCCAAATATTGTAACGAAATTGGTGATACAAAAGACCCATGGGCAAAAAGCATCTGTGCCCGGGTTGTTATATTGTTCATTCAACTCATAACTATGTCATGAATAGGGAAGATACTGGGGTATTGTGAAAACTCCCTGATAGAACTATTGTTTTGCCTCAAAAGGGAAAATCCAGCCAGAGGAGGGTGAGGAGGACTGGGAGGGGTCTATTGACCCTTTAGTGGACCAGCTTGAAGAGCCAGACTGACGAGAAGTGTTGGGTGATGCCAGTGGTTTAGATACCGCCCCAGACCTTGGCATGCTCCCCCCCCCACCCTGGCTACGGAGGATGGAGCTTCGTACGCAGTGGTGTAACGTAGGGTGGCTGAGGCCTTGGCAGTCAGGACTAACCTTCTGACAGAGATGCTTCTGCCAGCAGCTGCCTCTTTCGAGCCCCTGCTGCCTTTTAATGAAGCCCTCACAGATATCCAAGGGCTCCTGTTGACAGGATGATTGCCCGACGCCACCGCCCAGCCCGGGCAACCCACTTTTCCTCTCCCAAAACACAAACCCGAGAGATTGGTGGTCCAAGCCTCATCCTCTGATGGTGCCTACCCTACTGCTCCCCCAGATAGGGAAGCCAAGAAGATGTTTTCTTCCGCCAGCTTAGGGCTGCGGTGGGTGAACACCGCATGCCTCTTGGGCCGTTATACCAAAACTGTGTGGGATACGGTTGCGCAAGTGATGCCACAGTGCATGGAGGAGGCCCTGGCTGTTCTCACCCACGCAGTTGCTGATGGTCAAGACGTAGCTAAGTTCACCATCAGCTGTGGGCTGAAAACCGCTGATTCTCTGGGCAGAACGGTTTCAACATCGGTAGCCCTGAGACGCTACGCCTGGTTTAGGACCTCTGTTTTTCAGGGGGATGCCCAATCCACTCTTTTGGGCCCTTTGATGGCCTGCGCTTGTTTGGTGACAAGGCGGACTCAGCGTTCGGGTGCTTAGAGGATTCTAGGGCTATGGCTAGATCCTTGGTCCTCGCAGCAACCTCTCTCCCTACAGTCTGCCTTTCGCCCTTTTCGTGGCTACGGGTGGGGTGCCCACCATGTTCCACCCAATTGAGCCACAAGGCCATGCAAGCTACCCAGTCCATGCGTGGCCTTGGATGTGGGACCCAGCGTCGCCGGTCTGGGGCCAAGGGGACGGGCCAGTCCACACATACCCTTTGCAGCAGCCTCCAAACCTTCCTAGTCCAACTTTTCATGGCCACCAGAGACCAGTGGGTGACAGGATTCGCCATCACCTCCCCCACTGCCACAACATAAGTTCAGACTGGTGGGTTTTGTAAATAGTTCGAAGGGGCTACTCCCTCCCCTTCAAGCTTACCCCTACCTCTATGCCACTAGCACTCCATTGCATGTCGGAGGATCACTTGGCCCTTTTGCGCCAGGAAGATGTGGCTCTCTTAGCCAAGGTAGCTATTTAATGGGTCCATGTGCCAGAAGTAGGTCATGGTTGCTATTCCCACTTCTCTCTGGTACCCAAGAAGGACAAAGGCCTGCATCCTATCTTAGACATCAGGGCCTTCAACCACTTCCTTGGGAAGGAGAAGTTCAAAATGTTCATGTTGGCTCAAGTCCTCTCTGCCCTCGATCCCGGAGACTGGATGGTAGCGTTGGACTTGCAGGACGCCTATTCCCATTCTGCCAGCCCACAGGCGTAACCTATGGTTCACAGTAGGCCATGAGCATTTTCAATTTACCATGCTCCCCTTTGTCCTTTCCAGCACCCCTCGGGTGTTCACGAAAGGGCTGGCGATGGTCACGGCTAATCTGCGCAGATCAGGGGTTCCAGTGTTTTCCCTTTCTCAATGACTTGCTGAGGAAGGTGGCTTGCCCCAGGCTGTCGTCTCCCATCACTAGACTATAGCGGACCTCCTGAGTTTGCTGGGGTTCACTATCAATGTGCTGAAGACACCTCTCAGTGCAGTTTTGGGCTTATCCTCCCAAACAGCAAGCCTGTGATATTCGGGCTATGATACCGATGTTTCAGCCTCCCAGATTTCGGTGAGAATGACCCTGAGGCTGCTGGGCCTCATTGCCTCCTGCATCCTGCCTGTTGATCATGCCAGATGGCACATGTGGGCTCTGCAATGTAACCTGAAGTTCCAGTGGGCGCAGCTTCAGAGGAATCTTTCCGATGTTGGCCAGATCTCGGAGGGGACTGCACGTCAGTTGCAATGGTGGCTAACGAACCAGGAGTGGGTCAACGACAGAACCCTCTCCCTTCCCCAACCAGAGTTAACAGTGGTGACAGATGCATCACTCCTGGGATGGGGCGGCCACATGATAGAGGCGGAGATCAGGGGTCTCTGGTCTCTGGTGGAGTCCAGTCCCCCCTTCAACCGTCTGGAGCTTTGGGCGATCCGTCTTGCACTGAAGGCATTCCTTCCTTCTATCAAAGGGAGAGTAGTGCAGGGATTCACGGACAACACCATTGCTATGTGGTACTGCAACAAAAAGGGGCTTGTGGGGTCGTTGACCCTATGTCAAGAGGCTCTTTGCCTTTGGACATGGCAGGAACATCAGGGCATATCCCTGGTGGTTCAACACCTGGCAGGTTCTCTAAACCCCAGGGCAGACAAGCTCAGCCACCGGTGCATGATGGATTATGAATGGTGTCTTAACTCGGAGGTGGTGCAAGGTCTTTTTCAGCAGTGGTGAGAGCCTTGGTTAGATCTGTTTGCCACTGAAGAGAACGTGCAATGTGGGCAGTTCTGTGTGTTGGAATTTCCAATGCGGCACTTGCTCGGTGACACTTTTCCTTGTGAGTGGAGTTGCGGCCTCCTGTACGATTTTCAGCCTGTACCACTTCTACCCATAGTGCTATAAGAAGATCAAGCGCGGCCGGGCCCAAGTCATTCTTGTGGCTCCGGACTGGGCATGAAGTGTCTGGTATCCCAAGCTCTTCAGCATGTCCATCGATCTTTCAATCAGACTGCCCATTGGGAGACTCTTCTGTCGCAGCATCAGTGGACGGACCTCCACCCAAACCTGTCCAGCCTCCACCTCCTTGCGTGGAGATTGAGCAGCAACAGTTGACAGCTTTCGACTTTCTTCCCGAGGTTTGTAACGTCATCTTGGCAGCCAGGCGCCCCTCCATTAAATAGTATACACCTGTAAATGGAACAAATTTGTGACATGGTGCACATCAAAGGCTGAGGATCCCCTTTCTTTCCCTCTTTCAGAGGTTCTCTTCTTCATTCTATCTTTGGCCCAGCAGGTCTTTGCTCTGGGCACCCTGAAAGGCTATCTTTTGGCCATTTCTGCCTTTCTTCGCCTTCCTGATCAGCCTTCTCTTTTCAAGTCTCCTATTGTAAATAGATTTCTGAAGGGGTCATCTCTATCCTCCTTCTCCTATCCTAATGCCCCAATGGGACTTGACTCTTGTCCTTACTTATCTTATGTGTGCTCCCTTCAAGCCACTACATAATTTTCTTCTTAGTCTTCTTACTTTAAATACTGCTTACCTGCTCGCCATCACCTCTGCCCACAGTGTGAGTGGCTTCAGGCTCTATCTTCCAAGCCTCCATTTCTTACTGTTCATCCAGACAAAGTGGTCCTTTGCACTAGCCCTCTTTTCTGCCCAAAGTGGTTACCTCTTTTGACATAGGTCAGACCATGACCCCCTGTCTTCCCGCCTCCACATCCTTTATAAGAGGAGGAGAGACTCCACTGTTTGAACCCAAAATGTGTGCTGTCCTTCTACCTTCTACCACTAATGATTTCCGGGTGGACGATCAACCCTTCGTGGGTTATGTGGGCACCAAGTAAGGTTGGGCCTGGCATTGATGGGTTGTCATATGCATCAAAATCTGCTATTCTCTGGTGAAAAAGGAACCTCCAGTAGGACTAAGCACCAGTGCGATGGCAGCCACTACTGCTTTGAAATGTGGATGTGGAGTTCCTCTGATTGACATCTGCCAGGCAGTCACGTGGGCATCCCTGCATACAATCACTAAACATTACTGCCTGGATAGTCAAGTCCGGAGAGATGGCTTCTTTGACAGTTCTGTTCTCAAGGACTTTCTGGTGTGAACTTAGTGCACAGACCCACCATCGGGGTTGTCATTGCTGGGGTATCTATTCTAAAGCCAAGGAATTTATAACTACAGTCTCTTTCAGATGAACAAGTTACTTATCTTTGGTAACGACATATGTAGCTATAAATTCCTTACCGCCTCATCCATCCTCCCCGTTCTTCAAACTGGCTTCTCTGGATAGGGACTCCCTTCTAGGGCCCTAGTTATGTGCACCAGTGGTCAGTGTCTTGCATGGCTATGCGCTTCTGGGGTGGAAAGTCGTGTCAGAATTGAAGCCAGCGTGCAGCAGCAGCATCTAAGTAGACACCGCAATGTCATCCCAGGGAACTCAGCAACAGACACAGAGTCCACTGACTCCACCTACCAACTTGCAGGGCTACTGCTGCAAAGAAATTCTCTGGATCCAGTCTGACTCCTGGGGGTAATTCTAAAGGAAAGGAATCTATAACTAAGTATGTCTCTTACAGATACATTGTTACCGAAGGTAAATAACTTGTTCTTTACAATAAGTTCACATCATTCACAGCAAACAACAATCACTCAGCATACAATGCATGCCATCCTTTACCTGTTCTTCCGGTGTGCTGACCATCCGTGATTCGATTTGTGGCACATTACAGAATGCAGTAATGGTTTGTGCCATGGATCAAGAATTGTGGCACAAATGTAATGTTTGGATGACACAATGTCTCTTTGCACCCTTGTATTTGCAGATACGTGAAGGATTAAGCTCTCCAACAAATCATATGCTGCTTTTTTCCCTCCATACCCTGATACTTTCCTTAGCTGTTCCTATAGCATGTGCAACAATGGAATAGCTAGGCCTATGCTGCTGTCCTCCTTGCTGACTTCACATGTGAACACATCGAAAGGAAGCAGCATCTCTGTCAGGCATTTAACTGTGCCCCTTTGGTTCATCCCAGTGATCATGCCTTTCACAGTTGCATCCCCTCTGTGCATGACATATGAATTGATTGTTCTGTATTGCTCAAACAGACGTTCAAACGTGTTATATGTCAAGTCCAATGTGTTGGCAACTCCTGTAGGAGTGCTTTAACTGGGATTTGAATATAACGTTGAATGATCCTCAGCTGCTTCCGGACTTTAAAAGAATAGCTGAAATGTTTGCAGATTCTTCTGCAGGTGGACAGTACGTTGCTGACTTGGTCTTCTTTTTTGAGAAAGTCTTGAACATTGATGAAAATGCAGGGCGCCCAACACAGGACCCTGAAATAGCCATCATCGGCCATGGCCTTAACTATATTACTGCCATTGTCCGTGGCAACAAAACCAATGTTAAGTTCTCTTTGTTGCAGCCATTCAAAAACCTTAGTGTTAAAGTCTTCCAAAATGTATGCAGAAGTATGGGATTTCTCCATAGCGAACATAGCTACTGTTGCATGCTTCAGAGCGCCATTAAAAATATATGCAGTGTCAGATATCTTTTTCTAACCACCACAAAAGAGATCTAGTGGGGAATTATGCACATGTAATCAGTGGCTTGGCATCTGGTCCAAATGTCTGTCATCAGGTGGATAGTGTGAACAGCACTCTGCTGCAAACCTTGTGCAAGCAATTCCAGCACGCCGTGATGTAGCGCTTGAACAGCAACTCCGGTTAAATGGGACCGACTTGGAAGCTTCCATTTCGCAGATGGCTGCCACAAATTTAAGAAAACCAACACCTTGCACAAAAAAAGGGAGAAGGTCCAGCGCGCGCAAATATGTTAACCAGCTTCGAATTGTACAAACGTGCTGTTGGGTGGTTGTGTTCACACTGCCCCTCTGGCCTAAACATGCAGAGAATGGTCATCTGGATTTTTTTCTTTTCTAGTGTCACTGATGCAGGTGACTACTTGAGAGCAGATATTGGTAGGCTAAATGCGTGTTTCATTGCGGCAGTCACTGTACTCTCTTGCCTTGGACCCCTTGGTGTCTCGACCTGATTCTTGTGCCATTGCGATGTTGCTGAAGATAATGTGATACTACTGTACTGCAGCGGACAGGAATGCTTTGTGTACCGGAGAATTGTCTTCCTCTTCTTCACCTTCCATCGTGATCAGATTTTATTGCATGCTCAGCATTTCAGCCCCTCCACCAACAACACTTGCAGTTTTTTCGACCAATAAGGTGTGCCTCCCACTGGATCAAGTGGTGTTTTCTCATATGTGTTGCCTCCATTACCATAGTTTGTACCAAGCTTACACCGACTAACACTTGCTCCACAAATTGAGTATATTGCAATGTTCAACTCCTTCTGTCTAACCAAAAAGAAGTCCCAAACTGATGAGGTCAACATTCTGACGCTGCTGGTGCCACTTGCAATGTTGGATGAACTAGTAGGTGGGTGTGACGTTTGGTACCTACTACTACTGAGATGGCTGTGGTGTATGTAGGTTGCTGTCGGGACTCTGTAAATTTAGCAGCTGGAGGTGGTGTTGGTGGAATCTGCTTTGGTGGCATTTGTGGTGCCACTGTTGCCACATCCCTCACAGCAATTTGGGATGGGGTAATGATCTGCACTGGGGCGGGGCTAACTTCCATGATGATTGGCTCATCATCCTTCTCTTCTACATCTACCTCCATAACTTTAAGGCTTTCCGGTACCTTCCTTTTCCCTAACCTTGTCTTGTGGCTTGTCTCAGTCTCAGACTGAAGCGGAACCCAAGTGGTGTCTAGATCATCAGAAGGGGGGCTTGGAGAAGAGGTTGATGGACTAACCCTCCTTTTCTTTGCTGGAGATCTGGAAGACAATGGACCTTCTGAAAGAGAGGCTTGCTCTTCTTCCTCAGCAGGAAGCTCGATCTCCTGTACTGCCCCAACTTCTGGAGGAAGTACAATTATTGGTGGTGGCTGCGGCTGTTGTTGCCCACTTATCTGATTTTCCTGAATTGATTGGGTGCTACTTTGCTATAACAATAAGTCAATTTCAACTACACTGCCTGTCGGCTTAGGACTAGGTTGGTGGGTGGGCTCTCTGATGTGGGGGTGGGTGCTGCACCCAGCTTGCTCCTTGGACACCGCTGCTGCAGGTGCACATTTTAGATTCACAAAAAAGGTCTTGGGTGACATACTGGTGGTGGGAAGTGGCAGTGCTGGTACCTTAGTTTGGGGCCATCTTGAAGCTGTCAGTTAGCAGCATGCAGCAACACTTATGTTAGATTCACAAGTTGAAGCGATGTCTCTGTGGTCACAAGTCACGTCATGCGCAGGCCTTCTGTCTGTTAGAACAATGCGTGATGTTGTCTCCTCTTGTGCACCTAAAAGCAAAGAAGCAAGAAGAACATCAGTGAAATATGGAATTGTTGTAGTTCAATTACTAGTACCAACAAATATAATACAGTTTAGTTTGTGGTCACACTTGTTAGTGTTACCTCAGATATTAAAAGAATTAACAATACAGAATAACTATTTGTGAGACTTTGATAACAACAATGGCTTTCATGGTGTACTGTACAGTACACTCAGTAACAATAGAAATGAAAAAACAACAACAAAATACAAATGTAATGGTTTGCTTTATGTGTATGTGTATCATGTGTGATGCAGCACTCAGGGAGCTGCAGCTGACAAATGACAATGGAACAATCCCTAGACAATGAATACTGTTGTGCACGTCATATAGCAGACATGGAGTTAAGGTTCACTGATGCCAAATCATGTTACTTATGAATCGGGAAAACAATGTAATTAAAAAATAAATAACTAGCAAGAGGCCTGGAAATAAATTAACACAAGCAGGGCTAAGGACACAGACTTTAGGAAATGGCCCCACCAGATGGGGAACCAAGGCAAATGTATTGCTGAATTACTATTGCAATGCAAACACACCCTCACACCGTCCAGACAAAGAAGGCATACAAAACAATACATATTTAATTCAACAATGTCAAAAAAGAGAATCCACATGGCCCAAAAATGTTTGAAAGTTACAACCACACACATTGAACAAATGCAGTAACACATAACAAAGTGAAATACCACACAACAACACAGTTTGTATTTCAATCCAATGCCCTCCATGGTCTAAATGATGTTTAAATTCAACAGACACCACAGAAACAGTTGTTTTATGCACCCATGAGTAGTTCTGGGCCAACAGGCTGAAAGGCCTATTGGCAGACTACTGGGCTACATAGTAAATTAAATCAATAGTGCAAATTAATTTCAAAACATAGAGAAAATGTAGTGTACTATGCAGCATGTTTTCTTTATAAAAGAAGAAAATATACTTCCAAAGAAACAACAACTAGGCCCCTACTGAATCTACTGGCCACCCACCACAGTACATTGAAAACATCGCTGAAAAGTACAAATACCTCTAGGGGCATGGCTCCAGTCAAACAAACAACACCAGTTTTACAACTTACTTGTGAAATCTCAAATTCAAAGTCTTCAAATCCAATGATATATTATGCAGCAGACACAAAGCGTGATCCTTCTAACTCCAATTCCAAATGAAAAGTTACCAGGAGTTGGACAAAGCAGTGGGAGGAGTCTGCTGGACAGCAACAGGAAGTTGGAGACTCTAGGGCACTTTCTTCCACTTGAAAAAAAAGTAAAAATTAAAAACGACTCCTTACACAAAAAATCTAGAGCCAAATGTCAATTTGAGGAGTTTTTTTACTCCAAATTGTTATTTTGAGAAGGTGTTGATAGTGGTCAGGTAGAGAACCTTCTCCAGATTGCACTTGCGGTAGAGCCTACACGTTTGAGACCCCGTTTGTCATAAAACCCCCTCTGGAACTCTGCTAGCGGGCGCGAATGACGTGTGCCTAAAAAAAACCTCTCGCACGACCATGCGCCTGTCTAACAAATCTCGTGGCGCTCCCGAACAGCTCTGGACTCTCATGGACAATGGTGGTAAGTTGCTCCCACATAAGCAAAAACGCATTTGGGGGAAGCAACACTAAAAAAACTCCACTCCGTTGCTTTCTATTCGTAATGCAGAGTTGCCAAAATTCAGCGAGTGGAGTGTAGTTTTACACCCAGGCTTATAGAAAACCCACAACATTTGAGGTGGTCCATATCCCCACAGGGAATGGACTTTACAGTGGAACATAGACATGGAACTGACCATGCCAATGCAGATGGTCTTTCCATATTTTTCCACTTAGACGATAAAGACTCGCTTGGGAAAGGTTAGTCTCATCCTCTTTCATTTGAGGGGTGTATGTGTGTGAAGAAAAGTCCCAGTTTTTATATAGTTAACCCCCACCTGTAGCCTGACCTCTGATGCAACCAAACTTTGTGTGCCCTGGTTCCCTGCTAGCAAAAGACACACAATTGATGGACGGAATGCAGAACAAATCAAAACATTCACCCCCAGTCAAGGGATCTGGGTTTAAACCATCATTCTTCTGCTAACCATGCCACCCCAGTTTAGAGCAGGCCATATGCAAATCAGTCTTGACCCTGTGTCTCATGGAAACAGTCCAGCCCAAACTGCAAAGTCAGGTCCTCCCTGGACCGTAAACAAGCATCCTAGGACCGGTTTCGAGGTTTCACCCCTCTTCAGCCAGGATAGCTTGATTCCAGTGGCACAGTGAGCCCAAGACCCATGTCTAGGCATACCTGGCGCACTTAGGGCGAGAAAGCAAAAGACACACAATTGATGGACGGAATGCAGAACAAATCAAAACATTCACCCCCTGTCAAGGGATCTGGGTTAAATCCATCATTCCCGAAACCGGTCCTAGGATGCTTGTTTCCAGTCCAGGGACGACCTGGCCTGGCAGTTCGGGCTGGACTATTCCCATTGGACGCAGGGTCAAGACTAATTTGCATATGGCTGGGTCCAAACTGGAATGGCATGGTGAGCAAAAAAACGATGGATTTAGGCCCGATCTCTGTACTGGGGTGAATGTATGACACTGTTCTGCATTCTGTTCATCAATTGTACCTTTTGCACTGGTTCCTTGCAAATCAGGTTCCTAGGGCCTTTCTCCTTTCCCAAAACAGTACCTTTGAACCCACAATTGGCATATCTCTCTTTACCCTTGTAAAAGGTACCATGAGTACCAAGGGCACTGTGACCAGAGAAGGCCTGCAGAATCCACTGTGCCACCCTTCGAGACCCTGTACCTTAACACCCACACACTGCCATTGCAGGCTGCGTGTTTTGGTGCAGAGAAAAGTGAGTAGTCGACATGGCACACATCCCTGTGTGCTATGCCTACACCCCACTGCCTGGGGCCTAGGTAAGCCAGCCCTCTAGCAGGACTTGATACCCCCAGGTGAGGATGCAGTGGCTACAGTGTCTAAGTCTATTCTTAGACATTACAACTGTAGTAAAGCCATAAAGAGTATATGGTCTGGGCATTGTTTAGTACAAACTCCACAGTTCCATAATGGCTTTACTAAAATCGGGGAAGTTTGGTAGCAAACCTCTCAGCACATTAAACCCACACTGATGCCAGTGTGGGATCCAATGTCAAATGCACTCAAGGGCATCTTAGAGATGCTGAATAAAGAAACATTCCCCAGTGGGGAAAGAGAATCACCTGCTTTGGGAAGAATTTGAGCACTTAGAAACACTGGTGAGCTGCGTGTAAGTTCTTAGCCCGGGGAGCAAAGTCAAAGATGTGTCAGACACAGACAGTGAATAACAAATGATAGACTAAACAAAATGATGGAGACTAATAGATATACTAGTTTTAAATATATATATATATACATAGATTTTCAAACAATTCAAATAATATCAAAATAGTGATATGTGATATTCTTAGAGTCCCCACAGGAACAAATGAGAATAAAATTCCCCCAACACAATAAGAAATCAAACCAATAGCATCCTAGCCATCTATAGAATCACTCATATCCAAGTCCCATTCATACTGCACTCTTACCAGCACATACGTACAATAAAGGAATTGCATAAATGTGAGGAAAGATACCAGAACACCAAAAATACAGTGGTATGATGATGATTAATAAGTGACATTGAACAAAAAAACATCTCTGGTACAACCATGAACTAAAGACCGGCTTGCAAACAATGTTATGTAGCAGTGCATTGGTGGCAGTGGATAATAAATGAAGTGACATGTGCTTTATATAGTGAGTATTTGGCTGTTCTTATGTTTATACCACTGTATGGTTTCTGTCCATCGCAGTGCTGATGCACGTGTTGGTGTGGGCTAAGGTCTAGCCGTCACCTTCTCAAGGGCACAGATATATAAGCAATCCAAGCAATAGGCTGTGCAGTTTGGGGAAAGAGAACAGAATATATATACATCACATATAAGGTGGGGTGCACAGCTTTATTAAGGCACGGCTCACAGGACCGGGCCGACAGTCTAAGGAAAATCTGGTAGTGAAAAGCAGGTTCAGGAGCGGTCAAAGCTCATGGGTCTAGAGTCTCTAAATCCGGCAGCAGGATCGAAAGGTTCAGCAATGAGTCCGGAAATTTCAAAGTCCAGAGAGGCCCAGTGTAATAAAAGGGCAATGGTCAAAGGTTGATGTGATGATCAGGGCCTTCTGCTTCCTCCAGAGCGTGTCCGGGGCGGAACCCCTCTTCCTTCCCCTCCGGTAGAGCCGGATCTCGGAATCTTGGAAGAAGGTCTTCAGACAAGAAAGAATTTGGAAGGATGCAGCATTTCAAAACTCGGTGTCCCAATGGAGCGGTCCGCGGGAATAACGTGTAGGAGAGGTCACGTCTTAGAGATGCCTCCTGAAAAAGGACTAGCCCAAGTGTAGTTCCTAAATGGCTGCCCACCATTTGCCACCACCAGACAGGTTTCTGGACCCCTGGGTACGGAGCCTCCACTCTCTGGGATCAGAAAAGAAACCCATCCTGGGCAGAGGTGTCATACCTACTCCGCCAGAATGGCCTGGATCCAAGAAGGGGGAAGCTTCAACGGCCTTCCGCCTTTAGAAGCTGTCCTTGCCTTTGCTGCCCCCAGAATCTTTCTCCCACTAGTTCTGCCCCCATTTGTGAGCAGAAGAATCAGTGGGATAACCAAGCTAGAGGGAGGTGTGGCCGCCTTTGTCAGCCCCACCCATCAGGTGGGGGAGGCGAGGTAAAGCACACATCTCAGTCCCCTCCATCTTCAAGATGAGGGGATCCAACCTATCAGGTCAGGAACCTATCAGGAAGAGGCTCATGCTCCCCTGCCACTGGAGGGTGCCACCCCAAAGAAGGGACCCATTGTTCCTGACCTGCAAACCCTTCCAAATGCCCCAAAATCCATTACTTAAGGGCAACCCTGAACCTTGCCTACTCACATTCAAGGAAGAAAGAAGGAGGACCAAAGAGCTGTGCTGACACAGGAAGAAGAGGACACCTACTGCTTTGGCCCCAGCCCTCCTGGCTTATCCTAACTCCTACATGCCTACAGTGAAGAAACTAGAGTTTCCAGCAGCTCCTCATAGTCCGGAGGACCTGCCCTGCACTCACCTTACAGACTCTGTCTCCTGTGAAAACCAGATTTGCTCAAGTAAGACTGCAAGACCAGAATCCGGATTCAAGTGACTCTGCAATTCTTCACCACTCTGCACCCGATGCCCATGGCCCGAGTTTGAGTGGCCCAACACCACAAGGAGGTCTCCCTGGTGAACCTGACCTGGCATCTGGTGATCCCCGACTCATGGGATAAGCTTCAAGTCTAGGACGACGCCTGCAGCCTCAACCTGGAGGGTCCCCCCGACTGCGACCGGAGCTGGTAAGAAAACCACGCCAGAAAACACCCCTGCACCCAACACTCCACGGCCTTGGGTGGCCCAAACGACAGTGTCTAGACATCTCTGAAGATCCCAATTTACCTCTCCATCCACTGGTCACCTTAAGGAAGCCTCCCTGCCCGAGCCTGCTGCAACTTCTCCTAACCTAAGGTCTCCATTGAAAATCACAGAATTGCTGACGTCTTCTTGGCACCCTGCACTTGGCAACCCTGTTGCCACTGGTGGTGCAGCTCCTGTGCTGGTTGTTGGCCCCTGCAGTGCTTTCCTTAACCCTAGGAGCTTTGCTCCCATACCTAAGTGGCCTGCTGATCAGCAGTCCCTAAGCGAAGGCCCCCTTGGCCCCGTTTGCTAACATTGGGCCCCTGCACTCTGCGGCCCAGTGCTGCTGGTGGTGCAACTTGAGTGCCCATCTAGACCATGGGAAACCTTGGTAGTTACTCCCTAAACTCCAACTCATAAGTTGTGTACTTACCTGAGAAACCGCTAACACTGTCTGATGGATACATCTGGCAGTGGATTCCTCACCTTGTGAATATCCCCCTGCGTCAGCAACGTTCGGAAAATTATTTTGTAGTACGCCGGCGTGGAGGACGTCACTGACTCCTTATTAGGCCTACGTCGGCGTGAGTTCCCTTTTTTCTGCGCCGTCCACGCTAACGGTTTCGAGGGATCTTCTGTTGAGTTGATAGTAACTTTGTTACTATTGAGAGTTTTTCTGTATCTCTTTGTGTTGCTGTCTTCTGTCGTGATGTCGTCGAAGAAGACTGGGTTTAAGCCGTGTGATTCATGCGGAAAGATGATGTCCATTACCGATCCGCATGGTGACTGTCTATGGTGTCTGGGTTCGGATCACGACGTCCAGGGTTGTCGATCCTGTTTGAAGATGAACCCTAAGGCTTTTCTGGAATGTGAAGCAAAACTTCTTGTTGCCAAATTGAAGAGTAAGGATGCCAGGAAGAGCTTGAGATCGAGATTGAGACGCCCGAAGTCGAGGTCAAGGTTGAGGTCCTGGTCGAGGTCGGCTTCGAAGTCGACTTCGGGACATGCTTCTAGATCATCAAAGAAGAAGCATAAGAGAAGGAAGCATAGTTCAAGGCACCATTCCGGTAAGGAGTCGGACTCTAAAACGAAGTCGTCTTATAGAAGACATCGTAAGGACATGGAATCTCCCTCTCCAGTTCAGAATCCCGAAGGTGAGGCCTCGCCTTTGGAGTCTCAAGAGCATTCACCGGCTCCGGTGTTGAATCCGTCTCCGGATCCGTCTCGTTCTTCAGAACATGAAGAGGAAGAAGAAGAAGTAGAAGAGGCTCTGTTGTCAGGACCCTACTCAATTTCTGAATGCAATGTATGGAGTGTATTCCAGAGCTATGTACCCCTCTGGAGCACCGGTTGGTCCCATGGGTCCATTGGCATTCAATCTGGGTATTCCCCAGGCTTATGCTCCTGCGCTTTTCATGCCATTCATGCCGGCTCTGACGCCGCCTTGGCATTTCTCTGCGCTGACGAAGCTTTCGACGCCGAAGCCTTCGACGCCAAGATCTTCGACTCTGATGCCCTCGACTCCGATGCCTAATCCGAACTGACCTCATGAACAACGGTCTGGCCCTCCGGCTCTGAGTTTGACGCTGGCTCCGGCTCCGTCGGAGTCGGTTCTGGATCCGTCGATGTCATTCCGGAAGGAGAGGTCGAGGCGTGAAGCCCAGAGGCTTTTTTAAGAGCAGAGGTACCGTGATGCAGAAATGGAAGAGGGTGAGCTGCAGGATTCGGAGGATCTTTTCTACAATCTAAGGGAGGCTAGTGTTCTTGAGCTGTCCCCTGATTGGGAATTGGCCTCTGTTTCTGACGCCCCTTCTAAGGATGTGACTCCATAAAACGTTGTTATAAGGAAGAGTTCAAATAGAACATTCTGACAGAGGTCCTTCATTCGCCGTCCTCTGTTGTGGAGACTATTCTCCCTTTCAATGATGCCTTGGCAGAGCCAATATTAGAGGTGTGGAAAAGACCACTTACATACCCTGCTGTTTCAAGGGTTGTTGCGAGAAGGTACAGGGTGGCTCCTGGTGACCCGGACTTTTTGTCTTCGCACCCTTTGCCAGAGAGCTTGGTTGTGCAGGCTGCCTGCTCAAAAAGGTCTGCGGGCGCTTTTCCACAGGTTCCTGGGGATAAAGAGTCGAAAAAGCAGGACCAGGCTGCCAAAAAAGTCTTTTCCTCTGCAAGTATGCCACTCAAATCGACGAATGCTACTTGTCTCATGGGACGCTATATCCATGCCTTTATGGATTCCGTCAAACAGCTAGCTCCAAAGATTCCTGAGGATGATAGCAAAGACTTTCAAGAAGTGATTGCTGACACCCAAGCTGCTGCTCGGCAGGTCATTCAAAGTGGGTTGGACACTGCTGACTCGGTGGCAAGAGTGATGGGATCTTCAGTGGCCACCAGAAGAGCAGCATGGCTGAAGTCCTCCGAGTTTTTTGCAGATGTCCAGGCTGCCTTGATGGATTTGCCCTTTGATGGGTCAGGCTTATTTGGGAAAAAGGCTGATGCTGCATTGGAAAGGTTCAAGGACAGCAGAGCGACGGCAAGATCTTTGGGCCTACAGTCCAGGGGTACTGTGGGTAAAAGGTTCAGAGGATTTGGCAGGTTTTCCTTTTGTACCTACAAACAGTCGCAAGAGCAGCAGCAGCAAAATACCCTGTACAAGTCGTACAGGGGCAAACAAAGAGCCTGCCCTAGAGGTTGTCAGGCTTCCTCTTCCTCTTCCTCTTCCCAACCCCCTCCCACCACAGCAAATCAGCCATAGATCCGCCATTCCGGATCATGTGGGTCCAGTGGGGGGCCGGCTTACCTACAAACAGTCGCAAGAGCAGCAGCAGCAAAATACCCTGTACAAGTCGTACAGGGGCAGACAAAGAGCCTGCCCTAGAGGTCGTTAGGCTTCCTCTTCCTCTTCCTCTTCCCAACCCCCTCCCACCACAGCAAATCAGCCATAGATCCGCAATTCCGGATCATGTGGGTCCAGTGGGGGGCCGGCTTACCTATTTTCTGCGGGATTGGCAATCGGTCACTTCGGACCTTTGGGTTCTCAATCTCGTGAAGAATGGGTATGCACTTCCCTTTCAGGAATTCCCTCCGAATTACCCTCCTTGCCAAGGCTTTTGCGTGGAGTACCACCTGCTGCTTCTGCAGGAGGAAGTTCTGGCGTTGTTAAGAAAAGGCACAATAGAGGTGGTTCCGGAGCAGGAAAGGGGTCAGGGATCCTACTCCCGGTATTTCCTGATACCCAAGAAGGTTGGCAGACTTCGTCCCATCCTGGATCTCAGGATCTTGAACTTGTATCTGAAACAGAAAAAGTTCAAGATGCTCACCCTTGCACAGGTTCTTCAGGCGCTGCTGGAAGAAGACTAGATGTGTCGATCGAATTGCAGGATGCGTATTTTCACATCCCTATCCTGAAGTCACACAGGAAGTATCTCCGTTTTACGGTGGGATCATAGCATTACCAGTTTGCGGTCCTTCCATTTGGTCTTACTACTGCGCCTCGAGTCTTCACCAAGGTGATGGTTGTGGTGGCTGTACATCTCAGAAGGTCAGGGATTCCGGTGTTCCTTTATTCGGACGATTGGCTGATCAAGGCGGAATCTCCAGAGACAGTGCTCCATCATCTGCAGGTCCCAACTCAGTTGGGTTTTTTGATAAATGTACCCAAGTCTCACCTGGTGCCCTCCCAGCGCATCCTGTTCATTGGTGCAGTACTGGACACAACTGTATGTCGGGCATTCCCTCCTCCTCAAAGGATTCGCGACATACAGGAAATGATACCTTTATTTTACAATGGAGCGGTTGTTCCAGTCCTGAAGGTCCTGCGTCTGCTCCGTCTGATGGCCTCATGCATTCTGTTGGTCAACCATGCACGCTGGCATATGAGGGCACTCCAGTGGTGCCTCCGCAGGCAGTGGTATCAGCACAACGGAGATTTCATGGAGTCTGTCAGGATCTCCGGAGAAGCTGCAGCCGATCTGATTTGGTGGGGCATGGAAGGCAATCTGTCTCAAGAAAAGACTTTTCAACTGCCTCCATCGGTGGCCACAGTAGTAACGGATGCATCCACTCTAGGGTGGGGTGCTCATCTGGGGGATCTGGAGATCAAGGGTCTTTGGCCCCAGAGGAAAGGTTGCTTCACATCAACCTTCTGGAATTGCGGGCGATACGTCTAGCGCTCAATGCCTTCCTCCCTTCCCTTCGCGGTCAGTCGATTCAGGTCCTGACGGAAAACTCCACCGAGATGTGGTATGTCAACAAGCAGGAAGGAGTAGGGTTGCAGTGTCTCTGCAGAGAGGCTCTGCGTCTCTGGTCCTGGGTTCAGGATCATCAGATTTGTCTGATGGCAAATCATCTGGCCGGAGTTCTGAACGTGCGTGCAGACAGTCTCAGTCGGCAGTTCTCAGCCGACCAGGAGTGGAGGCTTCACCCGGAGGTGGTTCGTCACGTCTTTCGGACGTGGGGAACTCCTCAGGTGGACCTTATTATTATTATTAGGGACATTTGTAAAGCGCTGCGTTACGCACACCGGCGTGTCCACGCGCTAAAAAGTGGGAGAGGCAGCGGGCAGGGAACACAAAAACTGAGCAGACAATTATTTGGTATAAAGGAATGTTTTTAGTTTCGCTCGGAACCTCGTTTCCTCCGGTTCCAGGCGCAGGTCCGATGGTAGTTTATTCCAATTATTTGCCGCTAGGCATCTAAAGGACCTACCACCCATGCGGGCTCTCTTAACTCTGGGGATCCTCAGAAGACCGCCCCCGCGGATCTGAGTGCTCGTGCAGGTTGATACACTTCAATCAGTTTATTCAGCGGGTCGGGTGCCCTGCCATTCAAAATTCGGTGACAGGTGCAGAGGGCTTTGTATTCCACTCTTCTCCTCACAGGGAGCCAGTGTAACTTCTGGAGGGCCGCCTTAGAAGGCGCCCTTCTGGGCAGCCTGAGAATCAGACGGGCTGCCGCATTCTGCAGCACTTGCAGGCGTGCCATGCTTTTCTCTGGAGCCCCCAGGTACAGCAGGTTCCCGTAGTCCGACCTAGCTGTCACCAGAGCATGAACCAGGGTTTGACGGGCACCAATCGGGAGTAAGTCCAGGACCTTTCTCAGTTTCTTCAAAATCCCGAAACACACTCCAACCACCCGGTTGATCTGGGGGCCGAAAGTAAGGCCCACATCAAACCAGACCCCCAAGTTTCGTGCTTCTTGGCATGGGGTTGGAGTTGGTCCTAGACAGGGTGGCCACCATGCCGACGACCAAGCGGACTGGGCTCTCCCCACCACCAGCACCTCTGTCTTGCCGCCATTAAGCTTCAAGCAGTGGATAGCCATCCACTCGGCAAGCTCTTTCATGCACGACCGGAAGCCATCGGCAGCAAGACAGGGCGCGTGCGATAGGGAGATCACCAGCTGCGTATCGTCGGCGTACGAAACCAATTGGAGCCCATGGCTCTCCACAATCGAAGCAACAGGCGCGACATACATATTAAAGAGGGTCGGGCTCAATGACGAGCCCTGAGGCACGCCTTGGCTCAGGGGGACCTCCTTGGAATAGCAGTCTCCTTGCCTTACTCGGAAGCTTCTCCCCTTGAGGAAGTCCTGGATCCATCTCAGCGCGGTGCCAGAAATACCGCCTCTGTTCAGACACTGTAGCAAGATGTTGTGTGCTACAGTGTCGAACGCCGCGCTGAGGTCCAACAGGATCAGAGCCATAGTTTGGCCGGCATCCACACCCTCTCTCAGATGTTCCGTAGCCATAAGGAGGGCGGACTCAGTAGAGTGGCGTGGCCTAAAGCCAAACTGCGTCGCGTGGAGCAATCCCGTCTCTTCCACATGCTTCATAATTTGGGTATTAACCACCTTTTCCGCCACTTTGGACAGAAAAGGCAGGAGTGAGATGGGCCTCAGATTTTCTAATACCTCGAAACCTATGTGGGGTTTCTTCCGGAGCGGGAGCACCACCGCCTGTTTCCACCCCTCAGGCAACTTTCCCAATCCAAAGGAGGTGTCCAGGACATGCCTCATATAAGGCTCCAGTACTTCCAGACTGCCCGCCAAACGTTTGGGTGACACCGGGTCCCATGGGGACCCTGATTTAACAGAGCGACACACCACTACTAGATCCTCAGAGGAGGGGGTGCGAAAGTTTGTAAGGTGCCCTGCCATCTCTATGTCCACCAATGCTGCCTCAAAGTCAACCCCTGTCGGCGGATTCGGGAAAGTCGAGTAAATCTTCTCGACTTTAGTAGAGAAATATTCGGCAATACGGTCACTCGCGAGAATGCTCACTGCCTGTCATTCTGCAGTCTCCAGTTTCCGATGCAGGGAGCCTTAGGGGACGAATAGGGGACGAATTTCAGTTGGAATGGGGCTCTTGACTCCTTTATGCGTTTTCTCCCATACCCTTGATTCCTCGGGTTCTGAGGAAGATTCGCCAAGACCGGGCCCAAGTCATATTGGTCGCCCCGGATTGGCCGAGAAGGGTGTGGTACACAGATCTTCTCCACTCTCCTCGTGCCCGCCGCTCCGTCTCCCTCTCAGGGCAGACCTCCTCTCTCAGATGGAGGGGCAGGTTTTACACCCCCAGCTCCAGACCTTACACCTTCATGCCTGGAGATTGAACGGGGCAACCTGAATTCCTTTTCTCTCCCACATGATGTGGTGGATATCATTTTATCGGCCAGCCGTGATTCCACCAAATCTATCTATTCTTACAGATGGTCTAAATTTGTTACTTGGTGTGGGGGGAAGTCCGTTGATCCTTTGAGGGCTCGGTTGTCTGATATTCTTCAGTTTGCACTTACTTTGGCTCAGCAAGGAATTGCTGTGGCTACGGTCAAAGGTTATATTTCAGCTTTGTCGGCTTTTATCTGCCTGCCTGATCAGCCGTCCTTGTTTAAATCTCCTGTGGTTCAGAGATTTCTTAAGAGTCTTACAAATAAATTTCCTCCTTCTCTCTTTATTCTGCCTCAATGGGACCTGAATCTTGTGCTTACTTTTCTGATGGGTTCTCCTTTCGAACCTTTGCACAAGTGTCCCATGAGACTTTTATCATTTAAAACGGTCTTCTTGGTTGCAATTACCTCGGCAAGGAGGGCAAGTGAGCTTCAAGCTCTTAGTTCGAAGCCCCCATTCTTGACCATTCATGCTGAAAGAATGGTACTTAGGACCAGGGCTGCTTTTCTGCCTAAGTTGGTGACTCCCTTCCATCTAGGGCAGTCCATGACCCTTCCTACCTTCTATCCTCCCCCTCCCCCTTCCAAGGAGGAGGAGCGACTTCACCGCCTGGACCCTAAGAGGGCGGTGAGCTTTTATCTTGATAGGACAAGAGACTATTGAGTGGATGACCAGCTTTTTGTTGGTTTTGCTGGCTGCAGAAAAGGAAGAGCTGTGCACAAGCGCACACTTTCAAGATGGATTATACTATGCATCAATATCTGCTACTCCCTGGCGGGTAAGGACCCTCCTGAGGGAATAAGAGCTCACTCCACTAGAGCAAAGACTTCTACATCTGCTTTGTCTAGGGGTGTACCTGTAGAGGACATTTGTAGAGCTGCAACTTGGGCTTCCCTCCACACTTTCGCAAAGCATTACTGCTTGGATTCCGAAGTGAGGAGGGACGACCACTTTGCGGGTTCTGTCCTCCAGGATTTTCTGGTAAAGGAGAGTGGACACCCTCCTCCGGGAGTGGGAACTGCTGTGGGACTCTATTCACAAGGTGAGGAATCCACTGGCAGATGTATCCAGCAGAAGAACAAGTTACTTACCTTCGGTAACGCTTTTTCTGGTGGATTCAGTATCTGCCTGTGGATTCCTCACATGCCCACCTGCCTCCCCATTGTCCACTCTTCTGTACCTGTGTTTGACATTATTTTAATGTATTTATATGTATATATATTTTTTTATTGGTATTTGTATATATATTGTGTTTTTCAAGCATTGGCTACACACTATGTGTGTTATCTTGAATATTATGTACTGTGTACACTGTATATGTATATATCTACTGTCATCGGTCCGTCCGGGTGCCTCGAAGGCATGGAAAAAAGGGTGGAACTGATGTCATCACGCCGACGTAGGCCTAATAAGGAGTCAGTGACGTCAGTCGGAGTCGAGCGCGATGTCGTGCTCCTATGATGTCATCCACACCGGAGTGCTACAAAAGAATTTTCCGAACGTTGCTGACACAGGGGGATATTCACAAGGTGAGGAATCCACAGGCAGATACTGTATCCACCAGAAAAAGCGTTACCGAAGGTAAGTATCATGTTCTTTTCTCCTATAGTGCAGAAACTGGCAAAACATGTAGAATCTAAAACAAACTACGTCACACCACTTGAGTGAAATAAAGAAATGTATTACATGTATGGGAGCATTAGTTGGGTGCTGAATGCTGGAATAAGCAGAAGTAGAACACAAAAATATATATTTTCAAACCACAAGTCGGTCGGTTTGGGAGTTCCAGGTCTTGGCGGCCAGGTAGGAGAAGGACCTTCCTCCTGTTCTCGCTCTTCGGATGCGAGGGACGGCGGCGAGGGCGTGGCTGGTTGATCGGAGGTGGCGCTTGGGAGCGTAGAAGTTGATTCGGTTGTTGAGGTAGCTCGGGCCTTGATCCTGTAGGGCTTTGTGTGCGTGGGTGAGGAGACGGAAGGTGATTCTTTTGTTGACGGGGAGCCAGTGCAGGTCTCTCAGATGTCCGGAGATGTGGCTGTTTCGTGGGATGTCGAGGATGAGTCTGGCTGAGGCGTTCTGGATCCGCTGGAGTCTCTTCTGGAGCTTGGCGGTGGTTCCGGCGTAGAGGGCGTTGCCGTAGTCCAGTCGGCTGGTGACGAGGGCCTGGGTGACAGTCTTCCTGGTCTCGGTGGGGATCCACCAGAAGATCTTCCGTAGCATGCGCAGGATGTTGAAGCATGACGAGGAGACGGCGTTGACTTGTCTGGTCATGGAGAGGGAGGAGTCCAGGATGAAGCCCAGGTTGCGTGCGTGGTCCGTCGGTTTGGGTGCGGTGCCCAGGGCGGGGGGCCACCAGGAGTCGTCCCAGGCGGAGGGCGAGGAGCCCAGGATGAGGACCTCCGTCTTGTCTGAGTTCAGTTTCAGGCAGCTGGTCGTCATCCACTCGGCTACATCTTTCATCCCTTCGTGCAGGTTGGCTCTGGCGGCGGCGGGGTCGTTGGTCAGGGAGAGGATCAGCTGGGTGTCGTCGGCGTAGGAGATTATGTTGAGGTTGTGTTGGCGTGCGATGGCCGCGATGGGGCTCATGTAGACGTTGAAGAGGGTGGGACTCAGCGAGGATCCTTGAGGGACGCCGCAGATGACCTCGGTGGCTTCTGACTTGTACGGTGGTAGGCGGACTCTCTGTGTTCTTCCGTCGAGGAAGGAGGTGATCCATTCCAGTGCCTTCTCCTGGATTCCGACATTGCCGAGGCGCTATACTAGGGTGCGGTGGCAGACAGTGTTGAATGCCGCGGAGAGGTCCAGGAGGATGAGGGCTGCTGTTTCTCCGTTGTCCATCAGGGCTCGGATGTCATCGGTGGCAGCGATGAGGGCGGTCTCGGTGCTGTGGTTGGCTCGGAAGCCAGACTGTGAGGGGTCGAGGGATCCATTCGTCTCGAGGAAGGCGGCCAGCTGTTTGTTGACGGTCTTCTCGATGACTTTGGCCGGGAACGGGAGGAGCAAGATGGGGCGGTAATTCTTGAGTTCGGTGGGGTCCGCTGTAGGTTTCTTGAGTAGAGCGCTGAGTTCGGCGTGCTTCCAGCTCTCAGGGAAGGTGGCGGTGTCGAAGGAGGTGTTGATAATGTCCCGCAGGTGGGGTGAGATGACAGCGTCGGCCTTGTTGAAGACGTGGTGAGGGCAGGGGTCGGTCGGAGATCCGGAGTGGACGGAGTTCATTGTGCGGACGGTGTCTTCGGTGCTGATCGGAGTCCAGGCGCGGAGGGTGGTGGTGGGTGGCGTTGCTGTGGTCGTGGCGTGCGTCGGTTGGATGCTGAAGCTGTTGTGTATGTCCGCGATCTTGTTGTGGAAGTAGGAGGCGAGGGAGTTGCAGAGGTCTTGCGATGGGGTGATGTCGTTGTTTCCGGCGTTGGGGTTGGAGAGCTCTTTCACGATGTTGAAGAGTTCCTTGCAGTTGTGTGCGTTGTTGTCCAGCCGGTCCTTGTATGCGGTTTGCTTGGTGGCGCGGATCAGTTGGTGGTGCTTCCGGGTGGCAAGCTTGAGGGTGGTCATGTTGTCCAGTGTTGGTTCCCTTCTCCAGACTTTCTCGAGGGCTCGGCAGTTCTTCTTGGAGCTCTTGAGTTCGTTGGTGAACCATGGGGCTTTTCTGCTGCCGGGTCTGCTGGGCGGGGTCCTCAGAGGGGCGAGTTCGTCCGCGCAGTTGCTGATCCACTTCGTGAGGTTGTCGGCGGCCTGGCTGGGGTTCGCTGAGCCGGCAGGAGGGTGCTGGCTCAGGGAAGCGGTGAGCTGGTCGGCTGTGATCTTGTTCCAGCTTCTTCGGGCAACCTGTTGCTGGTGGTGGTGGGTCGTCGTTCTTGTGAAGGTGAAGTGGACACAGCTGTGGTCCGTCCAGTGGAGTCCTGTGGCGTGGCTGAAGGCGATGTCTTTGCTGGATGAGAAGACGGCGTCGAGTGTGTGTCCGGCGAGGTGGGTGGGGGTGGACACCAGCTGCTTGAGTCCGAGGTTGGCGAGGTTGTCGAGCAGGGTGATGGTGTTTCGGTCGCTGTTGTTCTCCAGGTGGAAGTTGAGGTCCCCCAGGAGGATGTAGTCAGCGGAGGGGAGGGCAAGCGGGCTGATGAAGTCGGCGATGTCCTCGCTGAATTGTGTGCGTGGTCCCGGGGGTCGGTAGATCAGGGTGCCTCTGAGGGTGGTCTCCGGGTCGGTGTGGATCTGGAAGTGCAGGTGTTCGGCGGTGGTTAGGGTGTCGTCGGTGTTGGTCGTGATGCGGATGGTGTCCCTGTGGATGATGGCGATGCCTCCTCCCATCTGGTTGGCGGTGCGGTCCCTCCGGGTGATCTTGTAGCCCTCTGGGATGGCGATGGCGATGTCGGGCGCTGAGGAGGCGTTCATCCAGGTCTCCGTGAGGAAGGCGACGTCAGGGGCTGTGGTGTCGAGGAGGTTTCAGAGTTTGATGGCGTGTCTGTGGACGGAGCGGGTGTTGAGCAGGATGCACTTGAGGTGGTTGCTGTTGGTGTTCGGCTTGGCGGGTGTTGGGGCGGGGTTGGTCCGGATGCAGGTGAACTTGCAGGCGTGGCAGCTGAAGGGTCCGTGGGTGTGCTTCGGGGTGGCACGGTGACAATCAGGGATGCCGCCGGTGTTGAGTGCGATGAGTTCGGCGGCGTTGTAGGTCCGACGGGTCGTCTGCTGTCGGTGGGGGCCAGGGGTCCTGGCGCTGGGCGCGGTCCGGTCGCGGACGGGCGCAGACGGGCTTACCTTTGGCGCGCCCGCTGCGCGTGACCGCTGCGCGATCGCACGGTCGCCATATATGGCGAAGTGCGAGGGGGGGCGGAGCAGCTGGGAGGCGGGAGCGGGGAGGGTACAGAAGGAAAAAAGGGGCGGGGTTAGCGGTGGTGGCGGGAAGCAGGGAGGGAAAAAGACGGTGGGCAGCTATGGGACAGGGTACTGTTATAAGTAAAGATTATTGACAGTAACGCCTGGAGTAGTACATACAACAACATATATAAATTATTAGCATGTATGACCACTCATGGGTGTCGACGTTTCGATCCCTCGCTCAATTAATAAAGGGGATCATCTTCAGGACTTATGTAATTAGATTTGCCTGATTTAAGAGCGCCAGTTGGGGAAATAATGAAGAACAAAAAAGTGGAAAATATCAGAGGATTATCTTGGAGATCGGTCAGTACAAGCCCTTCTTAGCATTTGCAATAATCGGAATAGCGGTGTGTGTAAAGTGATAGTGACAGTGGTAGCATATTGAGTCAAATACAACATCTAGTATTCAAATGTCCTCGGAATCGCAGTGAGAGGCTTATACGTTTTATGCAATGCCCAGGTTGATCTTTTTCATTTGCCCACCCCACTCGCAGAGAATCCGTGTCATTGTCTAACCATAGGTGCACGTTGCTCTGCTCGATCACCATACCACCGAGCCTCGAGCAATTTTCTAGTCACTTACTCTGCACAACCCCAGACCACTCACTGATAATATAAGCCTCTCACTGCGATTCCGAGGACATTTGAATACTAGATGTTGTATTTGACTCAATATGCTACCACTGTCACTATCACTTTACACACACCGCGATTCCGATTATTGCAAATGCTAAGAAGGGCTTGTACTGACCAATCTCCAAGATAATCCTCTGATATTTTCCACTTTTTTGTTCTTCATTATTTCCCCAACAGGCGGTCTTAAATCAGGCAAATCTAATTACATAAGTCCTGAAGATGATACCCTTTATTAATTGAGCGAGGGATCAAAACGTCGACACCCATGAGTGGTCATACATGCTAATAATTTATATATGTTGTTGTATGTACTACTCCAGGCGTTACTGTCAATATTCTTTACTTATAACAGTACCCTGCCTGCTCATTTCTTTTGCCTGAAACACCCCTTTCACCCTTTCCTATTTTCTTTTTTCCTCCCGGTACAGCACAGGATTGTGTCTTGCTACTGTTGTAGAAATGTATTATAACTGTTTTCCTTCTAATTGTTGATAAATAAATTCCTTGCCCGGCTGGACAAGGAAGCTAAACATATAGTAGCCTATTGTGTTCTATATAGTATTTGTTCTATTTTCAAAAAAGGGGAAGGCACTGGAGGCTCCTGTGGTGGCGGATCTGTCACTGCTTTCTTTGTGTGAGAGCCATGGATCCAAGATGTCAGGTCCTCACACTTGACCGCTGTTACTGTTATTAAAAGGACCTGATATGGTCTCTTCCACTGACGTTAGAGACAGGGCTGTCTGGTGTGGGCCTTGATCCAAACCCAATCCCCTACCTGGAGGCCAAGGGCTGCTTGTATCTCTGTTTCAGAAAGGACCTTCAGCACCTGATTGTGAAGATAATGTAAAGTCTCTGTTAGACTTTTGCAGTGTTGAAGAAGCAGATCATCAGATATGGAGAGAGGGACAATAGACATGTTCAAACACATGGCTTTCAAACACTATTTCATGTGGGCTGAACTTTGTCACTCTGTCTGGTGTGCTTCTCATGGACAACAGGGCAAGCAGCTGTGCATTAATCCAGGCCAGTTCAGTAGATGCACAAATGATCCCTATTTTATTTTTCAGCACCCTGTTCTTTCTCTCAACAACGCCCGCTGCTGGTGGATGATAGGCACAATGTAGTTTCTGTATAGCTTCTATCCCCTTGAACAACCCTTCAATCACATGTGAAATGAACGCCGGTCCATTGTCAGAACTCAAAAGCATAGCCACTCCAAAGCACAGAATGAACTCTTTCAGGATCCATTTGGCAACAGTCTGTGCATCGCAGTTCTTAGATGGGTATGCCTCAGTCCCTTTGCTGAATATGTACATAATAACCTGTAGTGTAGTTCCTATATTCTCAATAGGCTCTGCGCATTGGAATAATATATCCTATAGATTTGACGTAGGACTTAGGTCGACTAGGTCTCTATCGAATATATTAGACTTAATTGTGAGTGCCAGCTAGCTCAGAGGTCACTAGAAACTTTCTTGAATAAACCAGAAGGGATTAGTTTCTGACAACTGTATAAACATGACAACTTTGTTTCCCCAAGAATAAAACTGATCTTCATAGTCGTGTAAACAATAGATAGATATTTTACTCAGTCAATCGTGCATGCTTCGTTTCATCAGAGGTGCAGAGAAATAGAGAGACGGGCGTTTTCAATAAAATGGTTTATTGAACAGTCTTCTTTCTCATGCAAGTAAAGTGAACTGCTACAATCGTAATACTGGTTGCAAAGTATAATGCGTACAGTAAGAAGAGCATTATAAATAATACTGTAAAAGCATTGTATGGTTTCTATACCACAGATAAATACATACATAAATAACAAAGGCTAAAAGTACTCAACTGGTGCTTCTAAAATACGACTACCCCAATGTACCTAACCTAAGTCTAGTACGCGGGAAGAAGTAAGTGAGGTGTAGCATAGGTTTAGTTTTTCTTTGCCAAGAATCTATCCAAGAATTCTCTTAGGGTCTAATCAGCTCCGTACCTTGGTTTTACAATGAAGGAGGTCTGGTATCTCTGTCTTGGGATTCGATTTTCCAACATCCCGCGAGGGGAACTTGGAAACACTGGAGCTGGATTCTCAGCGAGAGAAAGGCAGCCTCTCTGTCAGTGTGTCAGCGGGAGGGTCGGCTTCCTTCGGCACTTGCTGTAGCGAGCTACGTCGGGCAAGTAGATAGTCGAGGTGCTCCCAACCACCGTGTGTTTGCTCGGGCAAGTGTAGGCATATTTATACCTTGAATAACATCATCAAAGAACCCCATGGATTTTGTTCTGAAAAAAAAAAAAGAACCCCATGGGAATGGTAGTTCTTTGAAAACTCCATGATTTCTAGGACAAATCAATATTCAAGCAAGGGGATGTCCCTGACTGCTGAAGCTAAGTTTTCCAAGAAATCGTTGTGGCTATTTAAGGGCAATGTGAATTATAGCTATATAAGGGCATGAATCGGTAAATTACGCTTGGATCCTAAAATACTACACCCACTCCACTTTATTATGTTCGATATTACTAAATCCTAAGCATTTTTAAGCATATCTAAAGCGTGATGTTTAAAAATCCCTCCCAAAATACATAAAATGCATTTTAAATTGTTGTACATGAAAGATGAGCATTTGTGCTGTACACATTTAAAAAAAGCAATATTTTCATTCAAAGCATTTAATGTGACATTGGAATATGCTTATCAGAATGAGGCATGAAATAACATTTATGAAATTGCTCTTAAATAAAGAAGAAAGGTCAAGACCATTCCATGACAGAATATATACTGTTTAGGTTGTGGAGAAGATCAAATATTGTCTCTTGGAAGTGTTTCAAAGAATTCTAGTTATCTAAGAATATTTCTACTTTAAGCAGATTACGTTGTGCCAAAAAATGGTTTAATTTTGGAAAAGTCAAATCGCAAAAAAATAGAGTTCTAAAGTTGGAAGTTTTGTTATGAAAAGTGAAGGTTGAATACAGAGTTCCATAGAAAGCTGTGTGCTAACATCAAAAGTCATTCTATTTGTTTGGAGAAAACATCAAATCTTCTAAGCTGGTAAAGAATGCGTCTACCACAGTAGGTGAAAGTTGGACCACTTCGTTAAGTAAACCGATAGCACAAAAATGTGAAGCATCGCTGTCAGCGTTGGCCGCATTAGCAATGTTCGTCTGAGATGGAGATGGTACCTGTGTGCCTGTCGATCCATGTATCTCACCGTCAGCAGATTGCGTCTGTGAGATCTCAATGAATGCCGTAATCAGGATTGGTAGCTGCTGGGAACAACACGATGCATGGGCCGTTACTGAACCAAGCAAGGTATCAACATCCTTTGGTAGTGCTGATGGAAGTGTTAGACAGATGTCCAACAGGCATTCTTCTCCACATAGCAGGCATTGTAGAACAGGTAAGTTGCAATCTTGCCAGATTGGTCGGAATGATAGGAACCACGTGGTATTCAGGTCTCTTAACCGAGCCAGGCCCAGAATCTGTATCATGCGCTCACAACACTTCATTTCCAGGAGACTGTTCTCTATGGTAATCTGGTTGTCGCTGCTGACCGGACTTGCCATATCGAAGCAGAAGGAACAAGAATAATATTCCTGCTACGTGTCCCAAAATGAGAGGCAGGCTGCTGAACACAGTGCACAAAGTTTGGAAAAATGCAGAGGACTGCTTCAAATGGTGCTAACAGTCCCGAAAAAACTGTCTTAACCCCTTCGCTGCTAGGACTTTTCCCCTCCTGTGCTAAGCCTTTTTTTGGGCTATTTGGAGTAGTGCACGCTTAGGCCCCTGTAACATTTTGACCACATAAGGTATCCACGCCAATTTTGCGTCCTTTTCTTCCAGCATCATGGGGATTCTCTAGGTGCCCAGGGTGTGTGGATTCCCTTGGAGGTGTCCCAGAAATAAAGCAAAATACAGTAAAATGTTCGTTTTGTTCAGAAAAATTGGCAATACGGGCTTCAAATGAAAGCCTCAGGGTTTTTCCCTCCAAATGTTATCAAAAAAGGGTTTGTGGGGCTGAAATCACCATTTTCCCAGCTTTTAGGGAATGACAGTCTTTTGTCAGAGAACCAACATTTTTCTCTCAGTTTTGGCATTTTTCTGGGACATAGCCTATTTTTGCTATTTTTAGTGCTTTCAACCTCCATCCAGTTAATGATAAAAATGATTATGAAAGCAATTCTGGAAAGCTATACATTTTAGAAAGGTAGACAAAATTCTAAATTCAGAAAGGGGGCATTTTTCTAAATCCATGAAGGTTTCTTCATAGAAACTAACAGTTTTCACCTGTAACTTCTTGTAATTATGACAGCTCTTTGAAAGCAATACACTGTTACATCCACTGCACCTTCCTTGTTGTATGGATATATAGGACTTGTATGTTTACTAAGAACCCGACGAACCCAGAGCCACAAACTGAGCAGCAACTTGCAATGGTATTTTATTATGTACCGGGTATAGAGCAATTATTCTTGGAAAATGTATAAATGGAAAAATTGGTATGAAAGACACCTATGTATTTCTGAAATGGGTACAAGTTATAGAGTTTAGAAACAGTACATATTTGCACATTTTCAAAATTGGGAATACTCATACTAGCATGAGAATTATTGGTCATTTTCCAAAATGACTTCTTTTTTACACAATGTCTTTCATTTGGAAGAGAGAAATGCATGAAAACTCAATAGGTAATAATATTTGATTTACACATCTAAATTACCCTAAGTCTCCCAATAAAAACGGTACCTCACTTGTGTGGGTAGGCCTTGTGCCCGCGACAGGAAACGGCGCAAAACACAATGTGGTCACACTCAATCTCGCAGTAAAAAATGACCCTTTTTTTAGCAGATTGCCTAGCTGTAGTTTTTGTACCCTAGCTCTGCCGTCACCTAGGGAAACCTAGCAAACCTATACATTTTTTAAATCAAGACACCCTGGGGAATCAAGGATGTGGTGACTTGACTGCCTCCCATCAGGTTCTGTTACCCAGAATCCCTTGCAAACCTAAACAATTGACCAAAAAAAACACATTTTACCCACATTTCTGTGGTGGAAAGTTCTGGAATCTGTGTGGATCCACAAATTTCCACCCACCCCACATTCCGCAAAGTCTTCTGAGAAAAATGGTACCTCACTTGTCTGGGTCAGCCTAGTGCCTGCAACAGGAAACGGCGCAAAATGCAACGTGGTCGCACCTCAATTTCCGAGTTAAAAATTGCCCTTTTTTTACAAAGTGCCTAGCTGTAGTTTTTGAAACCTATCTCTGCCGGCACCTATGGAAACCTAGCAAACCTATACATTTTTGAAAACTAGACACCCAGGGGAATCTAGGATGGGGTGACTTGACTGCCTCCCATCAGGTTCTGTTACCCAGAATCCCTTTCAAACCCAAATAATTTACAAAAAAAACACATTTTCTCCACATTTCTGTGGTGAAAAGTTCTGGAATCTACATTGATCCACAAATTTCCACCCACCCAGCGTTCCCCAAAGTCTTCTGAGAAAAATGGAAACGGCGCAAAACGCAACGTGGTCATACCTCAATTTCACAGTGAAAAATGACCCTTTTCTGGCAAAGTGCCTAGCTGTAGTTTGTGAACCCTAGCTCTGCCAGCACCAGGGAAACCTACCAAACCCGCACATTTCTGGAAAGTAGACCCCCGGGGGCTTCCAAGGAGGTATGGCTTGCATGGATCTCCCAATGTCCCCTTACCCAGAATCCTTGCAAACCTCAATTTTAGCTGAAAAAAATCTGTTTTTTCACACATTTTTCTGTGGGAATGTGTGGCATCACCGGGCTCACACATAATTCCTACCACCCAGCGATCCCCCAGGTCTCCCGATAAAAATGGTGCCTCACTTGTGTGGGAGGCCCAGGTACCCGCGACAGGCAAGGGGCCAAAACGTAGTGAGGCGACTTCAAAATTGCCAATGTCAAAACCACCTGCTTTTGCAAGGGGGGTCACCTGGGTTTTTGGCCCCCTGCTCGACGGCCATCTAGGGTAACCTACCAAACCCACACATTTCTGGAAAGTAGACACCCGGGGGCGCACACCGCCAGCCAAGCACCAGTCCAGGCACACTGCCAACCAAGCACCAATCCAAACACACCGCCAGCCAAGAGCCAGACCACGCACACCGCCAGACAATCGCCACTCAGCGCAAACCGACATCACATTTATGATTTTTTTTTAATATAAATAAGAAAACACAAACGAATTGCAACTTGATACAAATCTACTAACACAACAACTAAAACTAAATACACTACACAAATGCCAACCTTGAAACTGAACACAAATTATTAAACAATAGAGGCCATGCAGTTCACTTTACCACTCATGGATGCTCACAAAAATTATTTTGCGTGTGGTACATTCTAAAACAAGCAGGCACGCACAGCCCAGGGTTAGAGGGACACTTGGGGCAGTACATATGAACCTCCTTCCGAAAACCTCTTCGCCAACAGACTCTACATCTCCTACTGGGAAAGTCTTTTGAGGATGTAGGAGGAATGTGATCAGGAAAGTGGTGATCTTACAATCTAGCAACATCCCCCACCACTCCATCTCTAGGAACACTTCCCTGTTCCACTAAAACAAAGCTGCCTATTACAGACTCCTGAAACTTTACAAAAGTCCTGGAAAACAACAAAAGCATTAAAGGTTGCCAAGTGGAAAAGATGGATAGCCAACTTCTTGTACCAAATGTAAGCCTTAGGAAGAGCAGCATACGGTTCCAACCTCTGATCTACTCTGTCAACACCCACCATGTGCCTATTATAGTCTAAAATGCACAAAGGTTTGCGCGCTTCAGAAACCTCACCCCAAACAGTAACCGGTTCAGTGCTTTCTTCATGAATGGTAGTCAACATGTAGACATCTCTCCTGTCTGAAAACTTCACATTTAGAAGCTCCTCGGAACGCAATGCACTGCACTGTCCCCGGACAAGCTTTTGACAAACAAGTTCTTTTGGGAAACCTTTACGGTTACAGAAGATTGGGCCACAAGCAACAGTGTCCACTTTGGCCAAATCCATGAACAACCGCACACCATTGTAGAAGTTATCTACATATAAATGATGGCCTTTGGTAAATAATTCTCTACCAGGTTCCCACACAATTTTCTCAGTCACTCCAAAAGTGGACGGACAACCAGGGGGGTTAATCCTGCATTCCTTACCGTTGTACACCCTGAAATTAGAGACATATCCAGTCCACTCATGACTGCCGGAAATATAGCAGTTGCCATCAAGGGACTAGTTGACCAATATGAAGCCATTGATGTCTTCCTTAGCAAGCCCATCAAAAAAGTTAAACCCAAGAACTTCTTCACTTCCAGATTTGTGGGAGTCCACCGGGTAGCTCTAGAGTGGGGCTCAAGGCTGGCACTGTTCTCCCTCAAAAACTGTTTGGCATACAAATTAGTCTGCTCAACAATCTCTGCCAAAAACACATCATCCATAAACAACTGAAAAAAATCAATCGGCAAAAAGTTTTCAGTGTTCACCTAATACCCTGGAACAACAATAAAGTCTGGCAATACCGGCTGCACCCTGAAATTAGAGACATATCCAGTCCGACTGTTACACAGCATATACAGCTTTACTCCATAGCTTGCCCTCTTACTAGGAATGTATTGCCTAAAAACCAAGCGGCCCTTCAACAACACCAAAGACTCATCCACTGCAATTTCTTTCCCAGGAGAATAGATCTCAAAAAATTGATCAACAAAGTGATCAATGACAGGCCCAATCTTGAAAAGACGGTCACAATCAGGGTGATCTCATGGGAAAGATAAACCATTATCGACAAAATGCATCATCCAAAGCAGAAGCAAATACCTATCATGACTCATGACTGCCGGAAATATAGCAGTTGCCATCAAGGGACTAGTAGACTAATATGAAGCCATTGATGGCTTCCTTAGCAAGCCCATCAAAAAAGTTAAACCCAAGAACTTCCAGATTTGTGGGAGTCCACCGGGTAGCTCTAGAGTGGGGCTTAAGGCTGGCACTTTTCTCCCTCAAAAACTGTTTGGCATACAAATTAGTTTGCTCAACAATCTTTGCCAAAAACACATCATCCATAAACAACTGAAAAAAATAAATCGGCAAAAGGTTTTCAGTGTTCACCTTACACCCTGGAACAACAATAAAGTCTGGCAATGCCGGCTGCACCATGCCTGGGGAAACCCAGAGGTCAGCACTTTCAACTGGAAGCCTTGCAGCCCCAGGCTGCCACCCAGCTGCCTCTTCACTCACTATACCAACGGGAAGTCTTGCAGCCCATGCTGCAGCCCAGATGCCTCTTGTCTCACTATACCAACGGGAAGTCTTGCAGCCCTAGGCACATCAATGTCCTCCTCTAACACAGGCACTTCATCCGCACCAAGAGAAGCTTCATCTGCACTCAGAGTATCTTCATCATCAGATGATGTCATGTGGAGAGAAAACTCATGCCTGAATCTTCCCCTCCCACCTCTGCCTCAGAATCAGAGTCAGTCTCTGGACCATGGTCAGAGGAAGAATCAAAAAGCATTCCAACAACTTTCTGAGCTGTAATCCGGCGGCTAGCCATTATCCTTACTAAGAAAGGATACTGCACAAACAAGTCAACAACCAACACTGTGCAAAGCAAGTAAAATAATGTGTGCCTTTATCACAAAGATCTACATACTGAAAAACTATACAATTCACTTACAAGGGATAGCTACACTCACCAGCACCTACTCTGCAAAGACACAGCAAATAGTCAACGATATCCCACTAGAAAGCAGAAAAGGAAATTAATCTACAGAAAACAAAATACACATCAAGCACAAATGCAAAACATTTTTTAGACACTCAAAAAACAGAAACCAAACATACTGGTATTATTACACACTTTGCAAAAAACACATTTACATTGAAATTGTACAAAAAAGGTCTCTTACCAAACACATGTTACTACACAAACAGCAGAACCACCAGTAACGAAACCACAACCTGCAACAGTCAAAAGAGCAAAAGCCTTGAACTAGAACAAAAAAAGGGGGAAATAAAATATTACAATTCACAAGAAATAAAAACAATACACATTATAACAGGCTATGTCACTAGACAAATGAGGGCAGAAAGGCCAAATAAACGGGCTGAATACACATAAACAAATATATGGAACCAACCAATTTATTTATTTTTACAACCCTGGCACTAATGGATTTTATGCCTCCCCCCCGGGCCAGAAATGCCAAAAATATAGGTAATCTGTCCCCAAGGGGGGTGGGGTGGGGCAGAAAAGTCTTACAAATTAATTAGGCCCATAAGGAAGTGACCCTTGCCCAAGGGGTCGCTTCCATTTCAAATTTAAAACACTCCTGGTGTCTAGTGGGGTTTTCTGCCCTCACCTCGGGGCAGAAAGGCCAAATAAAGAATCCGATCTGCCCCCGGGGAGGCAGAATATACAAAACAAAATGGCCCCTGGAAGCGACTGGTCACTTCCAATTTAAAAAAATAAAAACAATTCCCTGGCTCTAGTGGGGTTTTCTGCCCCCCCGGGGTCAGAAACGCCAACAAATCAGGCTATCTGGCCCCGGGGGGGGGGGGGCAGAATATAATTTTTTTTAAATTGGACCCCCTGGAAGCGCCCCTTGTCCAAGGGGTCACTTCTATTTTTAAAAAAAATGAATTCCCTGGTGTCTAGCGGGGTTTTCTGCCAAACAAATAAACCAATCTGCCCCCAGAGGGGGCAGAATGAACTTAGGCCTAATTTGAGGCCCAAGGAAACGACCCTTGCCCAAGGGGTCGCTTCCGATTTTTTATAAAAAAATAATCCCTGGCTCCAGTGGGCTTTTCTGGACCGCCTTGGTCCAGAACCGGCCAAAAAATGGCCGATCTGCCCCCAGGGGTGGCAGAAAAAAGTCTGATTAAATAATGTGCCCCCAAGGAAGCGACCCTTGCCCAAGTGTGCGCGATCGTGCACCAGGAATTCCCTGCATTGGGACATCAGGGGAGAGGAAACAGGCTATGTCACTAGACAAATGAGGGCAGAAAGGCCAAATAAACGGGCTGAATACACATAAACAAATATATGGAAGCAACCAATTTATTTATTTTTACAACCCTGGCACTAATGGATTTTCTGCCTCCCCCCCGGGCCAGAAATGCCAAAAATATAGGTAGTCTGTCCCCAAGGGGGGTGGGGTGGGGCAGAAAAGTCTTACAAATTAATTAGGCCCATAAGGAAGTGACCCTTGCCCAAGGGGTCGCTTCCATTTCAAATTTAAAACACTCCCTGGTGTCTAGTGGGGTTTTCTGCCCTCACCTCGGGGCAGAAAGGCCAAATAAAGAATCCGATCTGCCCCCGGGGAGGCAGAATATACAAAACAAAATGGCCCCTGGAAGCGACTGGTCACTTCCAATTAAAAAAAATAAAAACAATTCCCTGGCTCTAGTGGGCTTTTCTGCCCCCCCCCCCCGGGGTCAGAAACGCCAACAAATCAGGCTATCTGGCCCCAGGGGGGGGGGGGGGGCAGAATATACATTTTTTTAAATTGGACCCCCTGGAAGCGCCCCTTGTCCAAGGGGTCACTTCCATTTTTTTTTAAATGAATTCCCTGGTGTCTAGCGGGGTTTTCAGCCAAACAAATAAACCAATCTGCCCCCAGAGGGGGCAAAATGAACTTAGGCCTAATTTGAGGCCCAAGGAAGCGACCCTTGCCCAAGGGGTCGCTTCCGATTTTTTATAAAAAAATAATCCCTGGCTCCAGTGGGCTTTTCTGGACCGCCTTGGTCCAGAACCTGCCAAAAAATGGCCGATCTGCCCCCAGGGGTGGCAGAAAAAAGTCTGATTAAATAATGTGCCCCCAAGGAAGCGACCCTTGCCCAAGTGTGCGCGATCGTGCACCAGGAATTCCCTGCATTGGGACATCAGGGGAGAGGAAACACTGTTTCCTCCCCCGATGCCTCAAAGCCCAACAAAATGCCCCCCCCCGCCCCACCATAGGCCAAAACCTACCTCCTCTCACTGGACATTCTGGAAACAAATGGTTTCCAGCGCGTCCATCGCTTCCTGATGACGTCGGTGCGTGCTGTGCGCGCTGACGTCATCAGGAAGCGTGGGGGGTCTCGACTGCTGCCATCCCTGTTGGTATAGTCATGATCAATGCCCCAGGGGGGAGCACCAGTGCTCCCCAGGGGCTGTGCTGATGACAGAGCGGTTCCGTCATCCGCACAGCCCAAAAGACGCTGATGACGGAACCGCTCTGTCATCAGCATTGAAGGGGTTAAATACATGTACAATACCACTGGTATCAGACATGTTTAAGATACGACCTAAAATTTCTCCGAAATGTATGGGGCAGTTTGTGGATAAAAGAGCATGTATCGCTGCAGAGGACCTTGGAACTTGTAGTTCAGACGTCTCTTTGGATGAGGTCAGTGGCACAGTTTTTTGTAAAAGAATGGCTTTCATTCTGCTTAAAGTATCAATTCGAATAGAAGAGATGTTCAGTGAAGGCCATAACGGCAACTCGCCATCTGTCTTAGCATTAGGAAACAATACTTGCATACAACAAGTGACCATGGCTGATACAGTTACGAGATAGGTTATTCCTTGCAACATGCCACAACAGCTGTGATCATTCAACATTATATAGTGCTCCTGTTAGAAAGCTGCCTAAAAATTGGATCTATCATTGCTGTTGGAGAACCTTGCAGGTGGCAGGATAAGTTGGTCGAAGAACCATCTCAGGCTCCATGTAAATTAATACCCTGGCATAAAAGTGTACAGATTAGTGTGCTTTTACATTGTGTACCACTAAGAAATACTTATTTTCCCCCACTCCAACATTTGTGTGTGTATGGTAATTCTCAGGTTGACTTTATGTATTCCTTACCCAACCTTTCATACACGGCAACTGGTATATGTTTCAAACAGTATTGAAAATTGAAAATTGTGACGGCAGAGTGATTATCCCGTATATTAGCCATTCTGTTGCAGGTTTTTCTGAAACAGTTAATGGTAATCTTTACAGTTTTTCAATGCTCAGCACTGTATAGTCTGCTCCTCTTTGTGCCAGAGTGATTTGTTTCTCTGTAAGGTTAAATACAGAAAACAATGACGTGGTGTTGATTAGACGCCATGGCACATATCCAGAACGAAGATTTTACAACGTCCAGCCTAAAAGCATTATAGAACGCAATTGTGACTGTCCATGCTGTAGCCTGAGCAAGTCCTGTTCCATTATGTCTATGGCAAAGGATACTATGCTGTCTAAAGAATACATTCTGGATGACAGGGTCGTTAACCCATTGCCAACTACAGAGAGTGCTTTCTCTAAATTAATACGATCAATTACTGGTATTCTTTCTGCAGTCTCTGGCTGTGTCGCTTTCCAAGCTTCAATATAAATGGCGTATATGAAACGTTTATGACGTTGTTTTGCCAGACCTAGAAGTCCCTTAAATCAACCCCATCTTTAAGTAAAGATAAGTGTTGTTTAACCTCTGTAAGTGTAGATTTTTGTAGCCACTAAAAGGCACAGTTTTCCTTCACTGTATGTTGTTACTATCCCTGGATGTTTTCTCTGGACATATCTTTGATCTGGCCTAGTTACTGTAAACCCTTGTGTCTTGTTCAGGAATCTATCTTGACAGTTATTCGTGTTTGTGGGCCAGATTAATTATTTTTTCCAATTAGGATCAGTTCTATTTTTTAGAAAAATAAATTTTACGCCGACCCCTCCCTCTGAAGTGTTTTTATTATCAGGTGTGGGTATAGCAATGGATGTAATGTTCACTGATGTCAAGTCTCTCTGTTGACGATGAGATGATTTGTGTGGCTTCAGGAGCAAGTTGATTTTCTTACTTGCTGTGTCAATTTTACTAAATTTTCAATTTATCAACATTCCCAAATTTAATACCAGGATTAGACAAAGTAGGAGAAAAAGTATGCCTAGTACAATCCAAAATTCAACCCATGGTGAAATCAGATACGTTTTTTCAGGTTGCCGAAAGAGTTCTGTTACTTGATCTTTAAAAGTTTTATTTGCTGGCTTCGTTTCAGGCTCACTGGGATCCTCAGAAAACTTATCAAAGTTAATGAAATAGCCAGAGGCAGTTCTATCAATTGTAGGTATTGCATCAGGATTTTTTTTAATCACTGGAGCTACCGGGTCTTTTTTTCATATTTGTATAGTCAGATGCTACATCATTGTAGACAGGAGTGTCTTGACGAACTGTTATTCTGATGGATACATCTGGCAATGGATTTCTCACCTTGTGTATATCCCCTGCTTCAGCAACATTTGGAAAATTCTTTTGTAGCGCCTCATGCTGACGTGGACGACATCACGGCATCGCGCGCGGCTCCGCTGACGTCACTGAATCCATAATAGGACTCTGTCGGCGTGATGACATCAGTTCCCTTCTTTCCACGTCGTCGGCGCTTACGGATTTTCTTGGGATCCTCAGTAGCTCGTTTGTAACTTTGTCACTGTTGTCTTTTTTGAGTATTTCTTGTTTCCAGTCGAAATGTCTTCGAGGAAGTCCAGGTTTAAGCCTTGTGGGGAGTGCGGAAAGTTGATGTCCATTACGGATCCGCATGAAGACTGCGTGTGGGTCTTGTCGTCGGACCACAACGTCAAAGGATGCTCCAGTTGCAAGAAAATGAAGCCAAAGGCACTTCGAGAGAGAGAGGTGAAGCTGCCTATGGCGAAGTTGAAGGCGAAGAAAGGTAGGAGACGTTCGAGGTCCCGCTCGAGGTCGGCTTCGAGGTCGTCTTTGGGGTATAATTCTCGATCATAGAAGAAGCATAAGATGAAGAAGCATGGGTCTCGACGTCATTCGGAAAGAGAGTCGGATCCGAAGTTGAAGTCACCAAAACGCCGACATCGGAAAGACTATGTGTCTCCTTCGCCTATTGTACCGAATCTGGAAGGTGAGCCTTCTCCTTTGGAGTCTCCGGAGCAGTCTCCGGCTCCGGCGTCGAACCCATCCCTGACGCCGACGCACTCTCCACCTCGAGAGGAGGAATAAGCTCCTTTGCCTGAAGAGTCTTCGACTCCGGTACATCTTCCATTGAATCCGGTTGACGCGTTACCTGCTGTGCCTCGTCAAGAGCAGAATCTGGGGCCTTATCCACCTTTTCCAGGCCGGGATCAAGACCCGACGCATTACCTCAATGCAATGTATGGGGTCTTTTCAAGAGCCATGTACCCCTCTGGAGCACCATCTGGTCCCATGGGTCCAATGGCCTTTAATCTGGGCGTCCCTCAGTCATATGCTCTGGCGACGTTTGTGCCCTTTATGCCGGCTACGCCTTCTTGGCATTTCTCGGCGCCGAGGTCATCGATGCCGATTCCATCATCACCGGCTCCGGTCCCGACTCGACCTCGTACGCATCAGGTTGTTCCTCCGGATCGGACCTCGCCGCCGGCGCCGGCTCCGTCGGAGTCGATTGCGGATCCGTCGACGCCGATCCCTAGATTGAGGTCTAGGCGGGAGGCTCAAAGGTTGCTGGAAGAGCAGAGGTATCGAGGAGGAGGAAATGGAGGAAGGAGAGTTGCAAGATACCGATGACTTAATCGATGAGCTTAAAGAAGCAAGTGGTTTGGAGTTATCTCCAGAGTGACAACTTTCCTCTGTACCTGAAGTTCCTTCAAAGGATGTAGCACCATATCACATGGTTATTAGAAAAGCTGCAGAATTGTTAGACTTGGAACTGCCGACTGCGGAGTTTAAATCTAACATTTTAACGGAGGTTCTCCGTTCTCCTTCTTCAGTGGTGGAGCCTATGCTACCTTTTAATTGAGGCAATTACAGAGCCTATTATGGAGGTGGCGTGTAAACCTTTCTCGTCTCCTGCAGTATCAAGGGCTGTTGCAAGGAGATATACGGTGGCCCCTGGGGATCCGGACTTCTTATCAACTCATCCGTCTTCAGAGAGTTTGGTAGTTCAGGCTGCCTGCTCCAAAAAATCTACTGATACTTTTCCTCAGGTGCCTAGTGACAAAGAGTCAAAAAGACTGAACCAGGCAGCGAAGAAAATTTTCTCTTCAGCTAGTATGGCCCTCAAATTGACAAATGCCACATGCCTTTTAGGGCGTTATATTCACGCTCTGATGGACTCTGCGAAGCTGTTGGTGCCAAAAATTCCTGAGGAAGACAGGAAGAACTTTACTGAGGTTCTTGCGGATAAGCAAGATGCTGCTCTTCAGGTGATCCAGAGTGGATTGAATACAGCAGACTCTGTGGCAAGAGTCATGGGGTCATCTGTAGACACTAGAAAGGCTGCTTGGCTGAAATCGTTGAATTTACACCTGATGTACAGGCTACTTCAATAGATCTCCCTTTCAATGGTTCTGGACTCTTTGGAAAGAAGGCTGATGCTGCCTTGGAAAGGTCCAAGGAGAGTAAGGCGAGGGCAAGGTCTCTAGGCCTACAATCCAGAGGTTTTGGGAGATCATCCTTTCGTTTGTACAAGCAGCCTCAACCACAGCAGCAGCAACAGAATACCCTGTATAAATCGTACAGGGGTAGAAACAGATCCCGTGGAAGAGGTCGTCAAGTCTCCTCCTCCTCCTCTTCCTCTTCCTCTTCCCACACTCCTCCTGTCACAGCAAAGCAGCCCTAGATCCCCCATTCTGGAGCATGTTGGCCCTGTAGGGGGTCGGCTTACTAATTTTCTACAGGATTTGGAATCGGTCACATCAGACCGTTGGGTTCTCAATCTTGTAGAAAATGGGTATGCTCTTCCCTTTCGGGAATTTCCCCCAAATTACCCTCCTTGTCAAGGATTCTGCATGAAAGACCACCTACTTCTCCTGGAGGAGGAAGTCCTGACCTTACTGAGAAAAGGTGCGATAGAGGTGGTCCCAGGGCAGGAGAGGGGAAAGGGATGCTACTACCGGTATTTCTTGATACCCACCCACAAGAAGGATGGCAGGCTTCGTCCGATCCTGGACCTCAGGTTCTTGAACCTCTTTTTTAAACAAGAGAAGTTCAAGATGCTCAACCTTGCACAGGTTCTTCAAGCGCTGCAACAAAAGGACTGTATGGTGTCGATCGACGTGCAGGATGCGTATTTCCACATCCCAATCCTGAAGTCACACAGGAAGTATCTCCGTTTTACGGTAGGATCGCAACATTACCAGTTTGCGGTTCTTCCCTTTGGTCTTACTACTGCACCTCGAGTCTTCACCAAGGTGATGGCGGTGGTGGCAGCCCATCTCAGAAGGTCCGGGACACCAGTATTCCATTATCTGGACGACTGGCTGATCAAAGCAGGGTCTCCAGAGAAGGTGCTGCATCATCTGCAGGTTACAACTCAGTTGTTGTATCGGTTGGGTTTCTCGATAAACGTGCCCAGGTCTCACCTGGTGCCCTCTCAGCGCAACCTGTTCATAGGGCTAGTGCTGGATACCATTGTGTGTCGGGCATTCTCTCCTTCACAAAGGATTCTCCACACACCGGAAAAGATTCCTTTCTTTTACAATGGAGCGGCTGTTCCAGTCCTGAAGGCCCTTCGTCTGCTCGGTCTGATGGCTTCCTGTATTCTTTTGGTCAATCATGCACGCTGGCACATGAGGGCACTCCAGTGGTGTCTCCGCAGGCAGTGGTATCAGCACACTGGAGATTTCAGGGAGTCAGAGAAGCTGCGGCGGATCTATCTTGGTGGAGCGTGGAAGGCAATCTGTCTCAAGGAAAGCCCTTTCATCTGCCTCCATCGGTGGCCACAGTGATAATGGATGCATCCACCCTAGGGTGGGGTGCTTCTCTGGGGGACCTGGAGATCAAGGGTCTTTGGTCTCCAGAGGAAAGGTTGCTTCACATCAACCTTCTAGAGTTGCGGGCGATACGTTTAGCGCTCAAAGCATTCCTCCCTTCCCTTCGCGGTCAGTCGGTTCAAGTCCTAACAGACAATACTATCGCGATGTGGTATGTCAACAAACAGGGAGGAGTGGGGTTGCATTGTCTCTGCAGAGAGGCTCTGCGTCTCTGGTCCTGACGGCAAATCATCTGGCAGGAGTTCTGAACGTTCGAGCAGACAGTCTCAGTCGGCAGTTCTCAGCCGACCACGAGTGGAGGCTTCATCCAGAGGTGGTCCATCAAGTCTTTCGGACGTGGGGAATCCCTCAGGTGGACCTGTTTGCCACTCACGAGAAAGCCTACTGCCCGTCATTTTGCAGTCTCCAGTATCCTATGGAGGGAGCTTTGGGGGACGCGTTTAAGTTGAGTTTGGGCTCACAACTCCTTTACGTGTTTCCTCCCATACCCTTCATTCCTCAGGTTCTGAGGAAGGTTCGCCAAGACCGGGTCCAAGTTACATTGATCGCCCCGGATTGGCCAAGAAGGGTGTGGTGTGGTACACAGATCTTCTCCACCTCTCCTCGTGCCCCCCACTCCGTCTCCCTCTCAGGGCAGACCTCCTCTTGCAGTCGCAGGGGCAGGTTCTACACCCCCACCTCCAGAGCTTACACCTTGATGCCTGGAGATTGAACGGGCAACCTGAATTCATTTTCTCTCCCACCTGATGTGGTGGATGTTATTTTATCAGCCAAGTCTATCTATTCTTATAGGTGGTCCAAGTTTGTTTCATGGTGTGGAGACAAGTCCATTGACCCCTTGAAGGCTTGATCGTCTGACATTCTACAGTTTGCACTCTCTTTGGCTCTGCAAGGTTTTGCTGTAGCGACAGTGAAAGGTTATCTTTTGGCATTGTCTGCATTTCTTTATTTAAGTCTCCTGTAGTATTAAAATTCTTAAAGGGTCTTACAAATACATTTCCCCCTTCTCCTTTTATTGTGCCTCAATGGGACTTGAATCTTACTTTCTTAATGGGCTCACCTTTTGAGCCATTGCATAGGTGTCTCTTGAGGTTAATATCTTTTAAAACAGTCTTTCTGGTTGCGATTACCTCGGGAAGGAGGGTAAGTGAGCTTCAAGCCCTAAGTTCAAAACCCCCGTTCCTGACCATTCATGCAGAAAGAATGGTACTCAGGACCAGGGCTGCTTTTCTGCATAAAGTGGTAACTCCTTTCTATCTAGGGCAGTCCATTACCCTCCCTACATTCTATCCTCCCCCTCACCCTTCCAAGGAGAAGGAGAGACTTCACCATCTGGACCCTAGGAGGGCGGTGAGCTTCTACCCTGTCAGAACCAGGGAGTTCAGGATTGATGACCAACTCTTCGTCGGTTTCGTTGGCTGCAGGAAAGGCAGAGCGGTGCACAAGCGCACTCTGTCAAGATGGATTGTCTTGTGTATCAAGATATGCTATTCCTTGGCCAGTAAGGAACCTCCAGAACGTTTGAGAGCTCATTCTACTAGAGCAAAGTCATCTACATCCGCCGTGTCTAGGGGTGTTCCTGTGGAGGACATTTGCAGGGCGGCAACTTGGGTCTCCCTTCACACTTTCGCAAAGCATTATTGTTTAGATGCAGAGGTGAGGAGGGAAGTACACTTTGATCGTTCTGTCCTTCAGGACTTCTTGGTATAAAAGGGTGGACACCCTCCTCCTGGAGTGGGGACTGCTGTGAAGCTCTGTTCACAAGGTGAGGAATCCACTTGTAGATGTATTCATCAGAAGAACAAGTTACTTACCTTCGGTAACGCTTTTTCTGGTGGATACAGTATCTGCCTGTGGATTCCTCACATGCCCACCTGCCTCCCCGTTGTCCACCCTTGTATTCCTACAATAGTGATAATGCGGTAAAATCTATCTGTTACTGTTAAAGGAAGTGTGTTATTCCATTTGCTTTCTTAAATTGTCTTCAAACTGTGTGTGTTACCTTGGATATTTTGTACTGTGTGCACTGTATGTATATCTACTGTTATCGGTCCGTCCGTGTGCCTCGACGGAGTCCTATTATGGAGTCAGTGACGTCAGTGGAGCCGCGCGCGATGCTGTGCTTCTTTGACGTCGTTCACGTCAGCGTGAGGAGCTACAAAATAATTTTTTGAATGTTGCTGGCACAGGGGATATTCACAATGTGAGGAATCCACAGGCAGATACTGTATCCACCAGAAAAAGCTTTACCGAAGGTAAGTAACTTGTTCTTTGGGTCTCAATAGGCACAAGTTCCATTGCATTATTGCTTAGTCCTTTGTTTTGTGCTGCAGAGTCTTCAAATGTTATCATTCTCTCAGTCTGAACCTCTTGGATAGTAGCAAGATTTGGTCTTCTGCTACATCGTTGGAGTCCACTGGGCCTACTACTTATTACCAGCCACATGATGTGGTTTGACCAGGTCGATGGATACGAACCTGTTCTCTTTTCTTCCAGCAAGGGGCGGCAGTAACACTGTTCTTGATCCGTGGATTGCTATCACAGGTACTGGTTTTCTGTAAGAAGGCCCAAATTCCTTCTTATCCGCGATCTTCTCTCTGACTAGATCCCCAATCTTTGGATTCCAGACAGGCTGTGCTGGGACGGGTGATTCCAGTACCAAAAAGGATTTCATATGGAGTGATTCCACCCAGAGAATTTCTTGGCAGGTTATTTATACTACGTTGGACACTTATTAGATGTTTGACCCACCCAAGCCCAAGCATAATACTCTAGCTGTTATAGATTGCTTTATATCCCATTTTTTTCTTTCCACTACAGAATTTCCCTCAGGCTGGAATGGACTTGAATACCACAATGCAACGCCAGATTGGCCATGGCCTTCTTGTAAGCTTTGGAGCTAAACGCAGGCCTTGGTCAGAATGTAGCATGCCAACTGCGTATGTGCCGATAAAGACTCACAAATCTTTTATAACAGTTTGGGGTCAACCGAGCGCTGGGGCCACATCCAAATGAATCTGTCCTAAAAGTTATGGGACCGCATTTGTCCATAGGTACGTCTGCGTGTAGATAGTCTAATGCTGTCTAACAACGGTGTCTGTACTGGGCTGACTACACTGTTGTTAGGTATCTGGCGGCGTTCTTTGCTACGATCTCTGTTGCAGTCATGGCAATTAATTGTAAATTCATGAATGTGGGCATTCGTCCCTGGCCACCAGTATGTCTCTTTTAATTCTAGTTTAGATGTAGAGATCCCTAGATGTCTCAGACCCTCTCCCATATGTGCTTCTTGTATCAAAGCTCCTCTACATCTCCTGTTTGGAATTACTCTATCCTCCAGTCCAGGGATACAAGCAAACGGGATGGAGTTGGCATCAATTATGTATGAATATTCGAGTGGATAATTTAGAGGTGACGCTGCACTGCTGCCTTTGCTTGTGGCATTGACAGCTACCATTGTTTCACCGTCTATTTTTGTTTTCGAATGAGTGATTGCAGCTACGGAAGCCGTTTGCACAGCTGCCTTCGCGGCTTCATCAGCCAATGAATTCCCTGCAACGTGAACACCATAACGCTGATGACTCAGTGTATGGATCACAGGAGTCTTTTGTAGTTCTTTCTGTAATTGAACTACTTGTTCCTAAAGCAATTTATGCTTGTTTGTGCCACCTTTTGCATCTTAGAAACCGCTTTAAACCCAGTTCTGCAAGTATTCATTGTTTGATTGAATGCAATAATACGAATCACACACTATGAGTGTGGGGAATTCGCGATCAGTATTTTCAAGCGCCATCTTGAAAGCCTGTAGTTCAGCTCGCTGAGCTGTACAGTCTCCGAGAGATTGTGTTTTTGTGACCATAGTTTGGAATTTACCATCGCGCCAGAGACCTATAACAATTGCACACGCAGCACTATAAGCTTATTTACCCCCAATTACGGGCTGTGCTGATCCGTCTGTATAAATTATACATTCGTATTGTTCCAGAGGCAGAATCTCAGTGGGCAGAGGACATTCTTGTTCGTATTGTAGACATTTTTGAGTTTTCAAGTAGGGGTCAAAAACGTATTCAATGTCTGTTGCAGCAAGAGAGTTAACCCATTGTATCCCTCTTGGATGTAAAGCCTTTGCATTCGGAATGCTTGCTTTTGTCACTGCCTCTAAGGCAGGTTCAGGAGTAACAACCATTATGCGTTTACCTTGAGCGAGAGCTCTCTCTTTTGCTACTGCAGTTTGAACCGCTGTCAGACTTTTTTCTGTTGAAGTGAATTTAATTTCTGCTTGTGTGTACAAGTGTGATTTGTAAGCAATTGCTACTTTTTCACCTTCATTAAAGGTTAAGTACGTAAATCTGCATCTTCCTGGGATTATTCCGATTACAAGGTTGCTTACCTTTACGCGTGTCTGTAAATGTGATGTTGCTAACATGTCTGTTTGCACTGAACGCAAAATTTCTGTGTATTTTTGAGTCCAATTAGCAGTTTTGAAATCAGGTTTGATTAATTCGTAGAGAGGTTTAACCCTTTCTGCGTAATTTAGAATGTATGTTCTTCCGAAATTCAGGAAACCTAGAATTGACTTTAAGTTTTTCAGTGTTTTTGGAGGTTGGAGCAGTGCACACTTTTCTAAAAAGTTGGCTACCAGGCTTTTGCCTTCACTTGATAACTCGTATCCTAGAAAAAGGACGTTGAGGTGGGCAATTCTTGAATTCTTAAAATTGAATTTTTACCCTTCAGAAGCGAATCCAGGTATAATGGTATTCACTCTATTCAAGTGCCTGTCCAAATCATCGTCTGTAAGATGGATGTCATCGACATAAGATAATGCCTCATCATCATACGTTTGTAGTAACTCTGTTACTCTGGCTGAAAATAACCCCAGACTATTCTTGAATCCCTGGGGGAGACGACAGAAGTGACGATGTGTCCCCATAATTGAGAAAGCGGTCAAGGACTGCTTTCAGGTGCAATGTTTTGTCAGAAGAAACCGTTAGAAATATCTAGTGTGGTTTTATATTTTTTGCACACAATGTTATTCATCAGTGCTGCACTGTGTGCATTTTGTACTACAAAGGTTTTGCAAGAAGTGTTTAAATGTCTGTAGTCCAAAACTAGACAATATGTATTGTCTGGTTTGGAGACAGGAACCAAAGGCTTGTTCATTGACGAGTTGCATGTTTCAATCACCCCTTGGTATTCAAGTTGATCTAAGATCTCCTTGACCTGTTTTTTAGCTTCTTGCTTAGCTGGATACTGCCTCTGTGCAGTTGGTTGAGTCTTTAACTGGATTTTGGGGTGAGGGGAATCCTCATTCGATCCCACATGATTTTTATATAATGCTGGAGCCTGGGCTACAGCCCATTTTCTGGCATAGATATATTTTAAGTGAATTGGAATATGCTTAGAGAAGGCTGCCAATATGATTTCTTCGCCATGTGAGCACTCCCTGACAAATTTTGGTGGCCAATCTTTTTCAGCTAGAAGAATGTCATAACCCTTAGAGAGCTTCTCCCAAAAGAGTGCTCTTATTTTTCTAGTTATGTCCCCCTCCATCCGGAGCGTTACTTCATATAACTTATGGGGTACACTAACCCTGGTATCAGCTGTTTCAACTTGAATGTACTCATTCAAGTCCACTTTCTCCAGATGATCCTTCAAGATCTTGCGAGCTGTGGTGACTTCTGCTGCGCTGTGCAGTATTGCCTGGGCCCACTCCCCGTTCTTGATTTGTGTCCTCAATATCCTCGGCATGTCTGATTTTTAGACCTACTACCTTCTTTTTGGAGAATTGGGTTTTCTTATTTTTTGGAACGTGTTGATCGTCTTTGGACTTCATACGTTCTTCCTTGTGTTCTGACCTTCCTCTTCTTTCCGATTTCTGTGAGGAAGTCTGAAATGTACGAGATGCACGTGTATCAGTTTCTTGAAATCTATCAGGTTTTCTCAAATTATCCCTTTTCCTGAGGTTATACCTCTTTTCAGAGGGCTCCTTTTGAGGAGACCTTCCTCAAGACTGAGAACGCTTCTCATTAGAAGTTTTAGGAGTATTGCGAATGTTTTTAATAAAGACCTTTTCAGGATTTTCTGTTAGTTGGGGTGTAACTGTTTTCCCATCCACACTATCTCTTCCTAGTTCTTCGTAGGATTTTTCAATTATTCTGGCCAGTTCATATGGTTGCTCAGTTATATCAATTTCCCTTATTTTTTGGTGGATCGCCACTGATGCTGCTTCACCTTTAATATTAGCTAATATTATAGCTGAGACCTGTTTGAAATCTTTCAGTAATTTCATACCCAGATTTAAAGCAGGCTCTGCCCCGTATTAATTTTGAATCTGTTTCAGGACATCTGGTATAACCGCCATATACTGAACACCATGTGTTTTTGTGTAAATTGCAGCAAAGACTGTACCCAAAGTGTCGCAGTCCTCCAGGTGTGGTGCGATCCCCATTGGTAAACAGATTGTTAAAATTCTGTGTTTCTCATGAGGTGTACAGTCAGGAAATACTGCCTCGATTGGAGTAATTTTTTGAGCCATGCAGAATGGAATTTGTTCCCTTTTTGCAGGCAATTTACCAATGACTGATTGTATAGTCTGTGGTGTAATTTTATTTGTGCTCCCCTGGTGAGGGGTTTGTTGTGGAATCCTTATAGGAGGATGGACTGTTAGAGTCCACATGACATATTGGACCAATTGTCTATGTATTTTTATTAGTTGTTTTAGTTGAACTAATAGTTCTTCACTCAACATTTCTTCAATGTCAGGATGTGGTGTATAGCTGGCTAGTACCGGCCATGGTACTCCTGGTCTACCTTGTAGACCGAGCCTGGTAATGTGATTTTGAATTTGTAGGGCGCCTTTAAACCAGAGCTGATGCTCTTGGTAAGTTAGTGAAATTTCAATGTCCTCGAAAGGAACGTATTCCATTAGATGAAAGGTTTGGTATATAGTGCCTATAATATCCTGCTACTCCTAAGAAACCTTGTATATCTTTCTGTCTCGATGATCTTCTGAAGTGTGCAACGGCTGTTACTAATTCTGATAGTAATTTTTTGTCCCTTCGGATAATTCGTATCCCAGGTATTGAACTGTGGGTACGCTGAACTGTAACTTTTTTGGTAAGACCTTGTAACCTTTCTCTGCCAAGTGGCAGAGCAATGCCCCAATGTCTTCTGTACAGGCTGCCTGTGATGGTGATGCTAGCAGTAAATCATCTATATACTGAACTAGGGTTAAGCCCGCGGTAACTGTACCAAGTCTAAATCTGTCTTTAAGGCATTGGAAAAGATAGATGGGCACTCTGTAACGACCTGTGGGAGCCTTTCCCATGTTAGTCTTTTCTGCTGGAATTGGAATGCAAAAGGATATTGGGAATCAGGATGCAAAGGAATGGTAAAGAAAGTAGAGCTGAGATCTAATACAGTGAAATGTGTTGCTGTAGCTGGGATACTCGGCAATATGAATCTAGTTGAACCTCATTTAGCACTTTCATAAATAAGTAAACATAAACATTAGGTCATGGATATATTGGAAACACAAATACAGTTAATCGAGATATCATTTATAGCACAATACATCAAAAGTCATTAATCTCTCTTCTCAAGAGTGAAGGCAACACAAGAGTCCACTTATTTTTTCAAATTATTTCCACTGTTGGTTTATTCATTGGTACTTCCAGCATAGATCAGCCAACATGTGTTTCATCTTTAATTACTTTTTCAAGGCTGGAATGTCAATATAATGCATGTTGTCTTTGTTCATACAATGTAATGGTAAGATTACAGACATTTGTTAGTTCATTTTCTGAATACAAGCAATCGTCATTCTTTTTCAAACAGATTAAATGGCACGAATATATTTATCTCATATCGAGAAGAAAGCTCTATTGATCATTCCAGAGGGTAAGAGTATCATTAAAGTGAGAGAAAAAGACCAGATATTGTGCTCTTAGCCTGAAGTTTCACCAAAAGGAAAAGAGTCTGACAGGCACCAAAAGTGAAATAAATCCTTCACCAAAAATAATGTCAAAAGTCTATGCGTGATTCCGCCCAGTTCTGGTAAAATAGTGGTAAAATTGTAAACCCACCAGTTCTAAATTCAGGTATCTATTCGTTCATGTCCAGAGGTTTCTCCCGCAACAACGTCAAAATTCACGCCCCGACAAGTATAAATAAATCAGAATCTGTAACGATGAGAGTACAATGAGTCAAATCGCTGGACTATTGTAGATGAGACTCATTGAGATGGCAAAATCTATAAATCCTAGTTAAGCCAAACTCTAATTAAAGTTTGGAATACAAATTGTATAGCAAATCATTTGATTGGTCCATGTATCTATCTTGATACTGAACATGTATAGCGCGTAAAGTGGTTCCCATATGTCAAACATATTCAGTAAATGTACTTGTAAGTAACTGAAAGGTCAGTCCTACATCCCAGTAAAGCATCCAAGTTTCAATAAAATACAATGTTGCCTTTAAGAGATACAAATAACCATGTTTTTGCATACTGTGTATCATATCATGACCCAAAGCCTTTATGTTCTGTATTACTGTTAATGATCAGTAATCAAAGATAATTGTGGTGTTGAACATTACCAGTAGACTACTAATATACAGGGCATTAGTGAGCCCAGTTCCAAAATACAGAACAAAAGGTAGCACCATTTTGAAGGGGTCATGCTCTTCGTATTGTCCATAGGAGCAAATCCTGATTAGAATGCAATCTTGTATTTCCATATAATATAAATTTTGCGGTCTAATGGGTGTCTTGTAGCACAATAAAATGGCAATACTATATATACTTAACGGTCTCTAACTACACATACTGTGTATATAATCTATGAACAGTAAGAGAGCATAATAATAGTACTAGTCTGTAAAGTACTTGATGTTCACAGTACCTCGTAAAATTCTGATGGTCACCATGATCACGTTGTACACATGAACTCTACGTATAAAGTCCATATACTGATATTAGAATTCTAGCATTGCGGAGTCATCAGCAGCGCCATTTTAAAGTGGTCTAAAGTTGAAATATACAATGCGATAATTGTATCAAACTATTTGTCACCATTAGTCCAAAGTGCACACAAATTCATTATAGTACTGAGGTTCACCATATCAAAGTTAATGAACGAATGTATCTTTGCTAGGTCCACCATATTTGTACCCAAAACTGAGTACTATGGATAGTACCTTGTGCAATATTGTTATTTAATTGTACCAAAATAGGTAAAATTAACATAGATAGTGTCCCTAGATTAAAGATATTACAGACCCATATACTTATGTGAGCAAAGACAGAGCCTGTGATGTAATTCTAAGTCTATCATGCTCCGCAAATTTGTCTGCCATTGCAACCGCACTGTATGTACAGAGTGGTTAAGAAACACACAAAATGTCAAAAGTTCAAAATGTCAAAAAAGAAAGCTCACCAAATCCAGAGAGTTAGATAAAGTACACAGAGAAGTAAGTGAACAATATGTATATCAAGCATTAATACATAGCAATTCTGATTTTAACTCCAAAAGGAGATATGTAATATGTATCACAAACCTTCATGCATACTGATTCCTGATACAGATAATAACTAATTTATCCACAGTACATTATACTTCACCATGATTTGTTATGACAGGAGGCATACTTAAGTTGTTATTGAGTATCAGTTAGCATAAACACTCTAATAATGCAAAATATCAGTCAAGTAGAAAAGCATGTAACTCCCTATCCACATTGAGCCCTAGGTCTACAGCTTTATCAACCATTTAGTTTCAAGTTTTTTTCATTTCTAACGTTCTGTTACCACCCCATGCATTTTCATCTGCTATAGCAATTCCATGAAAACTGAGTTTTACAATCTCTATTGTTGCAAGCATATTGTTGTAATGGACAGCAAGTGGGTAGTTAGTGTTACCATTCCGAATAGCTCTGATGTGCTCTTGGATCCGTTTCTTTAAGGGCCTAATTGTACTTCCCACGTAAATTAGGCAACAGTGGCACACATTACAGTACACTACATATTTAGTGTTGCAGTTAATAAAATGTCTTATTTTATAGACCTGTCCTGTATCATAACTGAAGCTCATTGTTCCATTTTCTGCGTTTTGGCAGACATTGTATGCAGTACACCTGTAGAAACCCATGGGTTTATTGGGTTGTATTGACCTGTCTTGTCTTTTTTTGGAGGAATGTAGTGTATAGAGCATTAACATCAAGTGAAACAAATGTTAATTCCTCTGACCAAAATAGGTCATCCAGTTTGTTCAATAAGTCCTTGGTATCTAAAATGAATGTTACACCCTTGTAAAATGGATCAGATTCCCTGGTGGCAACATGGGTAAAAAGGTAGATTTATTCCTACGTTCACTATCCAAATTTAAATTGGTGAACATATTCAAATCCTGTAAAATTTCACCAATAGTTGGTGCTGGCCCAGTGCTCTCATCTGATGATAACAACATTTGTAGATCTTGACTATCTTTAATCGTTTTGTCACTCTTGGTAACTAAAAAAATAGGAATTGGATACGGTTTCTGATTGGCATTAAAATATTTTTTTAGTTTTAGGCTGCACACAAATTTAAACAAATCGATATGGATCTGAATAAAATCAGGTTTAGACATAGGGCAGAAGCTTAAGCCTTTCCTTAGAACATTTTGTTTCTGCAGTAGATAGTACACGTTGTGATAGATTGACAATTGAAATATCATCACTTCTAACATTGACCCTAGTAGTTTTAGACACAGATGTATCTTTAGGTCCTTCACCCAATTCAGCAGTTAGTTCTTTTGAATGCATGATGTGGATCTTGTTACTCTTTTTTCTGCCTGGTTTGTGCTTGATCTTTCTTCCCCCTCGTCTGGTTCTTTTGTTCTTGTAGTCTTTTCGTAGAAGCCTGATCTGGTTCCCTTTCTGTACCGTTCTAGTTGTGGTAAAAAAGAGAAGTCTGCATTGGTATTTTTCCCTCCTCCCACAGTCGTTGATGTTTCACCTCGAGCTTCACTTATTTCACTTTCTGATACTAGATAGGTCAGATTTACTGTCTGAGGCCGAGGCCATAGGCATTATTTCACTAGGCACATTCTGTACTCCTCTACATTTGAATTCATCAAACTTTTTGGCGAACATGAATATTCTGCCATTTCTGTAGCCCTTGGCATCTCTTCAAAGTTTTCGTAGTTTCTTATCACTGATCAATGTTTGGTGTGCACTAAGGACTTCTTTCAAAATCTTAACGTTTTTTTCAGTAGCTTCTTTAAGATTCAGTGATTTGGGGCCGTATGTATCAAGCGTTATGTGTGAACAAAATGCAAAAGCAAATTATTGCAATATAGAGGTGCTATCACGGTTCTGACACCCTACTACCAAAGGTGACAATTTGTGCACTAGAGATCAAATATACATCCAATACGTATCTAGGAGAACCTCGTTCAGCACCCTCATAGATAAGTAAACATAAACTAAGTCATAAATATATTGGAAACACAAATACAGTTAATTGAGATATTTTTAGCACAATACGTCAAAAGTCATTGATCTCTCTTCTCTACTTGACAATATAGTGGTGGGTTTTGGAACAACAGGGAATGATGGGACTAATATTTTGTTCAATTCTGTTAGGTCTTGTGTAAATCTGTACACTGGTGCCCCATGCTGGCCCTTGGAGGCCTTTTTCACCGTAAGTATAGGGGTGTTGCATTGGCTGTATCGTATCTCTCCTATTATGCCTTGTTGTAACAGATCTTTTATCACTGGTGCGATGCCCTCTTCCCCTTCCTTTGCTATCTTGTATTGTGGTACTCGTGGAAGTATTGCCCCATGTATCAATTTTATCTGTAATGGTGGGAAGGCTAGCAGCTTTCCCACATCATTTGATCCCTGTGCCCAGACACTGTCGGGGACTGACTTTTGAAGTGGTGGTGGTATGACTGAAGCTGCTATTTTCATATATGTCTGTGACACTATTCAATTTGCTTCTACTATCCAGGAACACCCCATCTAGTGAATAATTGATGGTGCACTGTAATTTGCACAGCAGATCCCTGCCTTACAAATTTACATCTGCTCAGGACAAACTGATTTTAGACTGTTAGTAGTCCCACTTCCAATTTTAGTGGTTGTGTCAAGTACTCATCTACTGGTTGTCCTGGCATGCCGACTGACGTAATCTGTTTACCCGAGAGTGGTGCTTCCAGCATCTGGGACTTCTTGAGCATAGATTTTGTGGCCCCAGTATCAATCAGGAAAGGAACAGTTTTGTTCAATATAGTCCTTCCTGGTCTACCGTTATTGCGGGGGCTGTTAGGCAGTCTGCCATTCTCGGGCACTCCGTGTACATGCCAGAAGGCGGAGGAGGAAACCCAGTCACCCCCCAGCTTCTGGGTACCATTGGTGTCTCTTTCCTCTTGTGGGTGGCGGGGCTGGTGGTTCAAATGTGTGTTGTTGCGGTGTCTGTGTTCCTGCCTGTCCGTTGAAGTCCTCATCAAATGCGTTCTGGACAGTAGGTATTGATGGTGCACTTCCTGGTTGGGCTGGGTCTGTTATCCTTGGTGGAGCATGGGACAGTTGGCTCTCCAGTGTCCTGGCTGATCACAATGGAAACATGTTGTCCCTAGTGCAGGTTGAGAAGATGCTCTGTTATTTCTGCCTCTCCTTCGTCCTTTAGAATTCTCCCTACCACTACTTCCTCTCTGTTCTCCCCTATAGAACTTTTCCCATGCCACTATTAATTTCACCTTGTCTCTTTTTGTTTTTTCTGCTTCCATGGCCTGTAAGTGTACTTGATAACCTGCGCAGTATCCTGCTGCTGCCAGAACCTTCTTTATTGGTTCCTGCTGCCAACATACAAAGAACATCTGTAGGTGTGTTTGTATTTGTTGGCGCAGGCCATGGACAAAGGTGGTTATAAAGCCTGCCATGGCCTCCCACATGGGGTTGCGTACGCCGCTATTGTGTTGTGGAGAAGCGTGGCTCAGTGGTTAGAGGCGGCAGACCCGGAAGCTGAGATCGACCGTGGACCAGGGTTCGATTCCCCGCCTCGGCGGGTCTCGGGCTCAAAATTCCACGGTCTCGACAATTCTCGCTCCGGTGCCTACTCGAATCACGGGGTCACACTCTGCAACTCTGGGCAATAGCTTGCTTAATCTCCACAACGGCCCCTCGCGGCGGGATGCCTGGCTTTCACCTTGTGGACACCCTGCCGGGGTTTCTCACAGGGGAATACCAGGACGGGTTCCCTAAGCAAGTGCCAGGATGCCCTTTGGGTGACAGGTTTGCGCTATATAAGTACACCTACATTTACATTTACATTTAAATCAGTAAGAGGCCATCAAAGTATGCATTTACACCCTCATCTTTTTCTTGGGTGATGTGTATTATTTTATTCCAATCCACTTTGTCTCAGGCACCTTTTCTTTCAGGAATTTTACTACCTCCTTATATTTTTCCTGTACATTGTCACCTGGTCTACCCCCTTCTCCCTTCTCTGGTTCCTCCATTGACAATTGTGTCATTTTTATTACAATCTTCTCATAAGTCTGTATGTACAATAATGTTAAACAATGTGTCCATATATTTCCACTACACATCTCCTAAAACTGCTATTATATTTAACTCTGTGTACCATTTGTGTGGTTCTTCATGCAGTTTGGGAAAATCTTTAGTAAATGACAGGAGATCTGCCTTTGTCCATGGGGCTTGAATGTATGTTCAAGTTCGAAATTTGTATAGCGCACTACTCACCCAGAGGGTCTCAAGGCGTTTGAGGGAGGGAGGTGCTTTACTTATCGAATATCCAGGTTTTTAGTTGTTTTCTGAAGGAGAGGTGGTTCTGTGTAAGGCGGAGGTGGGTGGGGAGGGAATTCCAGGTTTTGGCCGCTAAGTAGGAGAAGGATCTTCCTCCCATGGTGGGTCTGTGGATGCGCGGAATTGCGGCGAGGGCTTGGTTGGACGATCATAGTTGGCGGAGGGGGTGTAGAAGGAAAGTCGTGTGTTGAGGCATTCGGGTCCTAGGTCGTAGAGGGCTTTGTGTGCGTGGGTGAGGAGACGGAACGTTATTCTCTTGTTGACAGGGACCCAGTGGAGGTCTCTCAGGTGGCCGGAAATGTGAGCTTGCCGAGGGATGTCCAAAATGAGTCTGGCTCAGGCGTTTTGGATGCGTTGGAGTTTTTTCTGTAGTTTGGTTGTGGTTCCGGCGTAAAGGGTGTTTCCGTAATCCAGTCGGCTTGTGACCAGTGTGTGGGTGACCGTCTTTCTTGTTTCAGTGGGGATCCAACTGAAGATTTTTTTGAGCATGCGTAGGATGTTGAAGCATGATGATGAGACGGCGTTGACTTATCTGGTCATCGAGAGGGAGGAGTCCAGGATGAAGCCCAGGTTACGTGCGTGGTCCGTAGGTATGGGTGCGGTTCCCAGGGCCGGTGGCCACCATGAGTCGTCCCAGGCAGAGGGGGATGACCCTAAGATGAGGACTTCCGTTTTGTCCGAGTTAAGTTTTAGACGGCTGTTCTTCATCCACTCGGCTACTTCTTTCATTCCTTCGTGTAAATTGGTTTTGGCGGTGTTTGGGTCTTTGGTGAGGGAGAGGATCAGCTGGGTGTCGTCTGTGTAAGATAGGATGTTGAGGTTGTGTTGGCGTGCGATGGATGCGAGGGGGCTCATGTAGATGTTGAAGAGGGTGGGACTGAGTGATGATCCTTGTGGTACGCCGCAGATGACTTCGGTGGCCTCTGATTTAAAAGGGGGGAGGCGGACTCTCTGGGTTCTTCCGGCGAGGAATGAGATGATCCAGTCCAATGCTTTTCCTTGTATTCCGACGTTGCTGAGGGGTTGTATGAGGGTGCTTTGACAGACTGTGTTGAAGGCTGCGGATAGGTCAAGTAGGATGAGGGCGACTGTTTCTCCGTTGTCCAGTAGTGTTCGGATGTCGTCTGTTGCAGCGATGAGGGCGGTTTTGGTGCTGTGTTTGGCTCAGAAGCCGGACTGTGAAGGGTCGAGGGATTTGTTGCATTTGAGGAAGGCGGCGAGCTGACTATTGACGGCTTTCTCAATGACTTTGGCGGGGAATGGGAGGAGCGAGATGGGGCGGTAGTTCTTAAGTTCGGTGGGGTCTGCTGTGGGTTTCTTCAGAAGGGCGCTGAGTTCGGCATGTTTCCAGTTTTCCGGGAAGGTAGCGGAGTTGAAGGAACAGTTGATGACATCGCGGAGGTGGGGTGCGATAATGGAGTCTGCTTTGTTGAAAATGTGGTGGGAGCATGGGTCGGTAGGCGATCCTGAGTGGATGGAGTTCATCAGGCGGATGGTGTCTTCGGTGGTGATTGGGTTCCAGATGCAGAGGTTGCTAGAGTGCGGTTTAGGTTCGGGGGTAGGTGGAGTGGACTGGTCTTCGGACTGGTTTTGAAAGCTGTTATGTATTTCGGCGATTTTGTTGTGGAAGAATGAGGATAGAGAGTCGCAGAAGTCTTGGGAGGGAGTGATGTCGTTGGTGCCGGCGGTAGGGTTAGTAAATTCTTTGACGATGTTGAATAGTTCCTTGCTGTTTTGGGCATTGTTGTCAAGTCGATCCTTGAATGCTGATTTCTTGGTGGATCTGATCAGTTGGTGGTGTTTGCGGGTGGCGTTCTTGAAGGTGGCTAGGTTGTCAGTGGTTGGGTTTTTTCTCCAGGTTTTCTCGAGAGTACGACAGAGCTTCTTGGATTTCTTAAGGTCATCGTTGAACCAGGGGGCTTTTTTGCTACCTTGCTTGATTAGATGGTTTTTCAGGGGTGCTAGTACGTCGGCGCTGTGGGTGATCCATTGTGTGAGGTTAGTGGCTTCTTGGTTTGGGTCTGATGATATGGCAGGGGGGTTTTGGTGAAGCGATGTGAAGAGCTGGTTGGTGGTTATTTTGTTCCAATTTCTTCGAGGAATAGGTTGTGGGGGGTTGTGGGTCGTGGTCTTTTTGTAGTTGAAGTGAACGCAGCTGTGGTCCGTCCAATGGAGAGCTGTGGTGTGATCGAAGGAGATGTGCTTGCTGGAGGTGAAGATAGGGTCGAGCGTGTGTCCGGCAAAGTGGGTGGGGGTGTCAACAAGTTGTTTGAGTCCGAGATTGGCCAGGTTGTCTAGGAGGGTGGTGGTGTTGCTGTCGTTTTTCTTTTCCAGGTGGAAAGGTATGTGGGCTGATGAAGTCAGTGATGTCTTCGCTGAATTGTGTGCGGGGTCCTGGTGGTCTGTAGATGAGGGTGCCTCTGAGTGTGGTTTTGGGGTCGGTGTGAATCTGGAAGTGAAGGTGTTCGGCGGAAGTGAGGTTATCGTCGGAACTGGTCGTGATGCGAATGGTGTTCTTATGGATGATAGCGATGCCTCCTCCTGTTTGGTTGGTGCGATCTTTTCGGATGATCTTGTAGGCGTCCGGGATGGCAATGGCGATGTCGGATGCTGATGAGGCGTTCATCCATGTTTCTGTAAGGAAGGCGACGTCCGGCGATGTGGTGTCGAGTAGGTTCCAGAGTTCAATGGAGTGTCTGTGGACTGAGTGGGTGTTGAGAAGGATGCACTTCAGGTGGTTAGTGTCGGAGTTCTGTTTGGCGTTTGTGGATTTGGTGTGGGTCCTGATGCAGTCAAACTTGCAGGAGTGGCAGGTGAAGGGTCCATGGGTGTGTCCAGGCGCGGCAAGATAGCAGTTTGGGAGTCGGCCGGGGTTAAGGGCTGAGAGGGTTGCGGTGTCGTAAGTAATGCGGGTGGAATGGGTTTTGAGGGGGGCAGGCGGTCTGGCGCTAGGCGCGGTCCAGGCGCGGACGGGCGTAGACGGGCTTACCTTTGGCGCACCTTCGGCGGGCATGGGGCGCGACCGCTGCGCGTGGACGCTGCGCGCAGAAGCATCTGTCATAAATGGATAGTGGAGGGGGGTGGGGCGAGGGAGGAGCAGCTGGGAGGCAGGAGCGGGGCGGAGAGACAGGCCAAGAGGCACAACAACAACAAAATGGCCGCAACAAACAGAAAGCGAAACAGGGCGAGACTGGGGCACAATCAGAGGCACAATCGGGCAGAACTACTTTTAAAACAATGCGATCAGAGCAATGCGATCAGTATAATATGTAGCAGTACAAATGGCAATCTAACACTACAGGCAATGGCAGCAATCCAGGGGTATTATAGCGCTAATGATAATGGCAGCAGAGCGAGCGGAGCACAGACGCGGTGTTCTAAGTCAGCTTGAAGCGCTACGATAATGCAAATCAGCTTCAAAGCGCTACGATAATACAAATCAGCTTTAAGCGCTAGGATACCACAAAGCCTCGGGAGCGTGGGGAGCGACCTCTTCTGAGCGAGTCAGGAGAGTCACCTAGATGCTCTTTGTCATCTCCAATCAGGACTTCTCTCATAGTTACTAATTCATGCTTTGTTAGTACTGGGCATGCAGTCACAGTCTCTAAGCTCTTCGCAACACCTAAAGTTCTTAGTGAAGCCTGTAGGTCTTTCCATTGACGTAATTTGGTGTTGGCATATTCCAAGGTTCTATTTATTTTTTAATCTTCCCAGGTCAGTAGGTCTGAGTCTAAAAACCCCAAACCTGTCATATCCCATTCATAATCTTGTGGCAGTAGTGGTGTGGGACCTTCACCACTTGTTGCTGCGCTTTTGGTGAGCTGAGCGTAGCCACAGCACATTGAGGGTAAGTCATGCATTCATTTTGTACATTCTAGTGACAGCATAGCTTCCTGTTATTCTCTAATGTTGCTGTCTAGAAACAGTGACATTTGTATTTTTTCCTCTATTAATTATCCTAGTAATCTCCGACATTTCTCACTATCACTATTTAAGAATCTTTTGCCTGGAGTTGACGTTAGTGGTGTCAAGGCAAGGTCCCATATCGTGGAGGACACGGAAGTGTGTTTGTGACACTTTGTGGCGATGCAGGCTGTTTGTGAGGCTACAGTGTCCTGCCTCATCTGAGATACATACACGGTTATATCGCAAATTAGTGTATGCATCTGGGCACTATTTTGTGTTGCATCAGCAGAGTGATCATCATATTCTTGGTGCCACTCTGCATTAATTAATTAAGGGAGTGATATTGTGTGTTCATTACACTGATGTTTTAATCTGTTGCATTTCGTCATTTAAGTTCTGTGCCCTTTTGCTAATTCCCTTTCTCAGTTCATCTAGTGAGCGACGGTCTGTAACTGTATTGAGGTCTGTTTTTGAAACTTCCCCTTTTAGTAATCTTCAACCACATCCTGGCAGGCTGCCTACTGTCTATATATTAATTCTTATTCGTCTGGTAGCTCAGTGTGTTTGCTCCCTGATGTAAGGTGCTGAGTAGCACCTTTTCTATTTCCTATTTTTCCTGTTAAGAAATCTTCTAACAGTGGGAGGGTGGGCGCACACTGCCTCAAACCTCAGCACTCAGTTTGCTACGATGCATCATAGTAAATGCAGTGCATGGTAACACTCACTTCAGTGACAGGCTTTCGTTTTTTACCCTTGTTGGTGCAGCCAGTGCTGTGTATCTCTAGACACGTGTTTCAGGATAGTTGCCCTTCTTCAGTAGAGAGCAACACATTCTTTTTGGGGCTACTGAAAATGATACCCAAATTCTTCTCAGGTCTCTGAACCACTCACTAGGCGCAGGTGCGTGAACCAGAGCGCATCAGTTCATTAGCTCAAGGGAGCCTTTTCAAATAGGAGGAGGGTGATCGCACCCTGCCTCACATCCCAGCACTCAGTTCGCCCTGATGCAACATAGTAAATGCAGTGCATGATAATACTTACTTCAGTGACAGGCTTTAGTTTTTCACCCTTGTTGGCCTCAATATCCAGTAAGGCAATTATACGATAGTCCCTGGGGTCGGTGCTTGGCCCTATTTTGTAAATTGGATGTAATAATGATCCTCTCCAGGAATCTGGAACATCTTGTAAGAGCCTACACTCTGCTTACAACTGTGCCAGGTTTTCGGTTCAAAAGTTAATGTCCTCCCTAAAAAGTGAGCCAGGCAAGCCATTTAGACCAGGGGCTCCATTATGGCGTATTTTTTTCAAAAAGGTTCTTATTGCCTGTGTACCTGGTGAGGTATAAATGGCCACAGTGTCCATGGATTCAATTGACGCTTCCCTTGATTGGTCCCCAAAGGTTTTTGAACTTTCTGTTGTGTTTGTCTTTGAGTCATCTGTGTAAAGGGTTTTTAGATGGGTTACCCAAGTGCTTGCGTCGAGTGGGTTCCCTCTATTGGTGGTCTCATGGAATACTTTGTTTAAATATTGCCAAAATTCATGTGATTTGCTGGGTGCAAGCAACTCGAAGATCTTCAGCAATTATGCCTCTGTGAGTTCGCGTTTAACCTGCCAGACCAATTTTGTATGTCTTTTAGCCGCTAGTTTTAGTTCTTTTTTTGCAGATTCAAATCTAGTTGTTTGAAAGGCCCTGTGTTTGAAATTCAGTTGTCGAGAGGATTTCTTAATTGCTGGTTGATGTCCCAATTTGTATATGGGGTTACCTTGGGTTTTATCGACGTTGCTAGTGATGTTGATCCCCCGAAGCTGAGATGCTAAATCATATGCAAGTAAGCCCCATTCCCCTATGCGACCCTGGTCGTTATGGCCGGTCTGCCAGCCTTTCCATGTTGCTTTCCATGAGGCAAACTTATGATTCGGAAGGGGCCCCCATTTTATTCTTCTAAGGAGTCTGTATAGCTCTTCTCCCTTTGTAGCTCCAATGCAGCGGAGAGTATGACGATTTTTCCCAGTAATGGACAGCTCTAATATTAGTGCTGCTTGGTCGCTTTCCTTCCGAGATTGTACAGCATAATTTAGCATGTATTTTTGTAGGTTCTCGCTTAATAGAATATAATCTATAGTGGTCAGGTCATTGTAAGTAGGTGCTATTAGTGCTGTTGGGTTGACTTTTATGAATAAAGAGTGTGACGTTACCAGGTTTTATGCTTGCATTAGGGCGTTAAATCTTCCGGTGTCCACATTGAAATGGTTTTTCGATGTGTTTAGCCCTATGTTGTGCATATTAAAGTCGCCAAGAATGATGGAATCGATGCCTGCTTGCTGTAATAGCAGAGATTCGATATCATTTATCAACCGAGTAAGTTTAACTTTTGGACCCGACCCATGGCGGCTCAAATAGACATTAATTAGAAGTACCGGTGTTGGGCAGCCTTTCGTATTCACGCCTTTCAAGGTGCCAGTCAGGAGCATGTCTAATGAATTCTTTATTGCAGAGAAGTGAACTTTCAGTGCATGTTTGATGTATATTGATATGCCACCTGACGGTCTCCCAAAAATGTTGGTTTTAGTTGCGGGTTTAAAATATTCAGCGTAGCCCCCTAATGGTGTTGATGAAATGGCCCATGTTTCTTGGGTGCAGATTATGTCTGCTCCTGCAAGGAATGTTATTACCCCTGGGCTTTGCAAGGCTTTACGTAACCCTGCAACGTTCCAGGTCATTATATTTACCGTTTGATGGTTCTCAGTGGGGCTGCTATGCTGGGCACTGGCAGTGTTTGAAACATAGGTGGTCTTTGATGGTATTTGTTGGTCACCCGATAAGGGTCCAAGGTTAGGAGTTAGTGTTTAGAGCCAGTGGAAGCCAGGACCAATCGTTGGTGTTGTTCCCCTTGGTTAAACATAGGCGGTTCCCTCTATCAACATATTTGGTGATTAGAATTGAGTTGTTGCTCCACTGTTTTGCTTGTGTGCCACCATGGAGCCATGTAAAATCGTTCCAGTGGTTAGTGCAGTTAGGTGTTTACTGTTCTTCCACTTCTGTCTATTCAGATCTTGTTCTCCCTGTTGGTTGCAAAGTGCTTTATTTTTCGAAATCTCTGGATATTTGTTGACAAGTGGGGGCTTAAGTTTTATGCCCCAGTTGTCCAGTTGCGTTTTATACTCTCTCAAAATGTTCGCCATGGATGGGTTAGAAAAAGTTATCTCAGTTGTGTCGTTAAATTCACTCGACCCTGGCCAGAGAAAGCCACCGACTCAATATTGGTTGTTTTGATGTTTGCCAAGCCTCGCATATTTTCGCAGAGCTTCAGAAAGTTTCCTCTGTGGAGGATGTCCCAATTCCCCTGCGAAGTAGATTCCGGATATAACAAAACTTTTGAGTTTTATCGGCCTGTGGCATGGGCCCCGGAGTAGTTAAGTATATTGGATGAGATCTTAGTAGTTTCCAGGTCCTCTGTTACATTCCGATTTGGGTTTTAGCAGGGTGCAAATTCCCTCCCGGTCCAAACTGTGCTTAAATTGCAGATTTGAAAATCACTCCTGAGGATAGCAGTGCGGTCCAGGGCAGACGGACAATCGGTCAGACTTACTTGGGCGATTTTCCTCTCTCTTTGATCATTAGTTTTGTTTACAATGTGGGGCTCATTGTGAGCTATTGATTGTGCAGCAGCAGGTTTGTTTGTGGTTCCTTGACGTTGCTCTTCGATCTGTCGGCCCTGTATGTTAGTCGATAGCTAGTCACTAGGCACAGCCGATGTTATAGACTGGGTTTTAATCAAGGGCCAGCATGTTATGCCTGTGGAGCTCTGGCTGTATATTTCAGAGGTGAATGTGTCGCAGATTTGTGTGCCACTGTTTTGATCAGCAATGATTGTTCTATGTATGAGGCCATCACCATTTTTGTTTTCCATACTATGTTCATTGTTTTCATATTTTACTGGTGGAAGCCAATGCTTAATAGTCTCTTCGGGGATTCTTTTGTCGTATTTTGTTTTGTTTCATTTGCTCAGTTTTTTCCTATTTTTCCTGGATAATGGTAAGGGTGTTAAGTCACTTAATTTTCCAGGGCCAGCATCAGAAATGAAGCATGTTTGTGATTTAGACTGCAAGTTTGGTACCAAAACCGGGCTGTTGATACTCAATGGGCCTTTGAAGTTGCTACTATAATTTTTAAGGGATTCCTGCAATTGGTCTAAGCTGTCGTGATTCTCTTGTGGCCATAGCTGTGAGTACAACATGGACTGTGAGGCTCTTGTTCTTATTTTGGTCGATTGATCTCCCATAGACCCTTGTAGGACGTACGTAACTTTTGTTGTATTATTTTCATTGTGGCCGATCTTCGTATTTGAACTTTGAGATGTATTGCTCGTCCACCTGGTGGTCCCACTCTTGAGGTCCATGACTAGGGTGCTCATTATTTCTGGGACTTTTTCCAAAGACCGCAGTATTGGGGATCACCCGCAGTCGGTTAGTATTACCGGTACGTCTGTATGTGCCTGAGCTCTGCGTACAAGGGAATTTAAATGTTCCAGTTTTGAATCCACTCCAGAAATCAGGCTGGTGACTAATTGTAGTATATTTATTTGAGTGTCTAATTTATCTGCGTGCATTATTGCAGCATTTGCCATACAGATCAAAGCTTCATTAATCAGAGCAAGATGGATTTCTATATTTTTTTGCGGCTCTGAGCCGTTTTCCATTCCTGTTTTGGGTGAGGCGGGCCGCCTTGGGTCATTTATGCTTAGTCGGCTTAGGCCTGGATCTCGTTCAGACCTCTCTTTTAGTGGGAGGTCCCCTTCCCCAAGCTCAAAAGCTTAAAAGGAAAAGCCAGGGGGTCCAGCTGGGGTTTCAAAAATGGACAGTTATCCGTGGTGACCGTGATGTGTCGATCTGAAGAAGGAAGATCCTTACCTATGTCACATTCATCTTCCTTGGGGCCACTGTCTATATCTGTGGACCCCAATATGGTGCTTCTTGAGTGGGGCCAGCTGAGATCAGTTGCATTTTCTTGTACTTGTGGTTGTACGCTGTTGCCCTTAAATATAATGATTTCTGGTAAAAGCGGAACGATCAGCGAGGAACTTTGATTCAAAATATCATATTTTTTGGTGCATACTGATGTGTTAGCAATGATCTTGTTGATTTGGGTGCTAATTGTATAGCAAGAGGTTACTACTGTCTTTCCAGGATTACTGGAGTTGCCTAATTTGGGTAATTGTTGAAAATAGTTTTGGATGTCATTGTTGCCTTTGGGGCTGATGCTCCTGCTAGATGCATTACTTTTACTGTTGTTATTGTCAGTTGTGGTGTACTTGCTCAGAATTTGAGCTGTATGTATGTTTGTATTTTTTATTAGGGGCGAAGGAGGGTTTGATTGCTCTTCCCCCAGTTGCTGCCCATCCTGTAAGGTCGAACCGTTTCTTACACTGGCTTTACCAGGGGGATACAACATATTAGCCTTTTGGTGTCTCGCAGTTTTGTGAGGGCGGTAATTGGCCTGAGGCTGGGTTAAACCTGCATTCCTTGTCCGCATGATAAATCCCTGGTCCGAATCCTGATCCTTGGGCCTTGATCCTTGATCGATAGTGCAATTCCTCTTGGTGGGCGTAAGAGGGTGCTGAGGAAGGGGCAGGAGGCGGGGGGCTGGGGTCGGAAAGCAAGAGGGAAGCGACCATGGGTGAGGAGGGCGGGGGGAGAAACCCAACACCAATGCCTCTCACCGTCCTCCAACCACTAAGGCCACTCCGCCCACCACTGGCCCTTCACCTCGCCATCACACTCTGCCCCAACACCTTGCTGCCATGCAAAAGTGCAGTGTAACCCCCAGGTCTCTCAGCCCTGGGGGGGCCCCTTCAATGTTTCAAGGCCTCTGTGGGGAAGTATAGGAGTAGACGTACAGACTGCTAAGTCTAAGTCCAATTGGCAACCAGGCAGCAGGGTAAGAAGGGGGATGTCAATGCCGGGGGGACTTGTGCAGGGAGCGAAAAGCAAAAAAAGGGATGTGCCAGAGGGAGCGAGGGGGAGTGGACAAGCAGTAACTCTGCCACCACGCCAGCTGAATGCAGCTCTGCTTAACTCACCCCATACACCGGGCTCCCGGCTCGACCAGGCTCACTCAATCCCGGACCCTCAGGCTCCAGGCTCCAGGCTTATTCCGGGCTCGTTCCGGGCTCTAAGCGCCAGGCACCAGGCGACGAGCTATAGCAGCAGCAAACTTGGCGCCTGATTTTTGCCCAGATCACAGTTCACAACAGGCCAGTCCAACCAGCTCAGTCCGGCTGAGAACGGACCCTCTGTGGGGTCAAGGGGACAGCGGCATGTGGCAAGCTCTGCAGGGTGGGCTCCTCCTCCTGCTTGTCGCCCTCGAGGTTTTTTTTGGTTTTCTTTGGGCGTTAATCTCAGAACCGATTATGCAATAGGGAAGGGGGGCTCAACTCATTGCCCCCCTTCTAGAAGCTCCATTGACTCCTGCCACCAGCCCCGCTGGAACTGTTAAAGCCGTTGAGGCTGTGTTTTGTAGCCTCCTGTAGCTCCTGCCAGCTCCGGCTCCAGCTCCGGCGCTTCAGTAACACCTGCAGCTTCAGCCGCGTTGGTAACGTGGCTTGCGGCTCCCGCTTTGAAGTGCCCCTTACTGCTTGGGGGGGCAGCTTGCATGTGATTGGAGAGCCGGTACAGTCCCCAATGCAGGGAGTTCGGTGTGTAGGCAGCTGGGGCAGTTAGGGCGTTTTCCGAGCGTTTTTCGGAGTGGAGCGTTTTGCTCAGCGCCTCACGCTCCTGCTCTTGCTCTGCTTCTGGCTGATTCCGGCTGCGGCTCGTTCGAATAGCAGGACTGGATCCTGTGGTACAGACTCTTTGTGAATAGAGCCCCTGGCGAGCAGGTGAGTGTTTTGGTGGTGCGGGTTGACTGTCGTTCAAGTTATTTTTGCTAAGTGAAGTACCCATGGTGTAGAAGAGAGTCAGCTATCCATATTGCAGTTTACAAACTTGCATGCACACTTCAGTCAGTGACACAGAAGGTAGTCAGCAGAGTAATTTTTGCTGCTCATTCCCAAAGGGCATGGGTATGGTTTTCAAATACGTTCACTCAGTCATGCAATGGTCAAAGAGCCAGCTGTTCATCAAGCAACGTGGCATCGCTTTTGCTACAAGTTCACATATTATATTCCGAGACACCGAGGTAGAGTAGTAATTTCATCCCATGGCTTTCTCTGAGGGCAACCTGGACCGACAGAGGCGCGGCTGGACAAAATTGTAGAATCACGTGAAAAGATGAGGCAAAAAACTGGCGAACTCTGCACTTACATATGCGTACACATATAACACAAATAAGAATATATAAAAAAACGCAATGAGGGCTACTAACACAAGCGCACTGGTATTGTTACAACGACAATTAAAATTTCACTTTCTTACGCTCAACCCTCGGTTGCCCCACCACCCCATAGCAACAAACATGAAGAATCCAATCATAGTGCAAAGGAGCGTGTTCAAATCTGTAATAAAATATTTCTTGAATTTTCAATGTCTCTGATCAGGTCTTGTCATAACATAAATCTCAATGTCTAATAATTTCACATGGGAGTCTTGTTTTTCATATCAATCTTGATGTTTATTTATTCAATTTGATCACTAGTAGTCAACACAGCCCAGTCTACCCGTTTCCTCCATAAAGACATCTGTTGCATTCTTGCTTTTTCTGTGCTTGTTTATTATCTGTAATTTATCCCATTGTGCTGGAGCCTGGAATGTGTGATGCGTGCTTGCATCCTACATCCTCGGTTCCAGATTCTACTCCAACTGTATTTTATCTACTGCATCTTCAGCCTAACGGATGTGCTGTGCTTCTTCCATTCAACTTCAAATAAATTACCATTTTTGTATAAAGGAGCCTCTTACTTTTTTACACTGGCGACGGAGGGACCCTCATCTATTTTCTGCCACATCTATTTGAAGCACAGGAGCAGAAATATAAAGAATCCACGTTATCATCATCAGATGTTGATCTGTCTGCTTCAGAAAGGAAACGGAACATTTCCTACTTACTTTCCTGTTACTCCGGTGAAACTGCGCTAAGTATCCAACTTTTTATTGATTTCTTCGTGTTTTCCTCACTTCTCCTCAAAAAAACGGCAGCTGCGCTACGTCAGCAAACACCGACGCTTGGGCCAATCAGCATCTTGCAGGGTCTGCTACTCCAGATTGGCTATTGAGAGCCAGCCTCTGTGAGTCATCAAGCGTCATTGCTTCTTCCATTCAACTTCAAATAAATTACCATTTTTGTATAAAGGAGCCTCTTACTTTTTTACAACATCATCAGGGCTCCAGATCACAATAATGCTCAGCGGGCTCATTCCAATCTTCCATTCAGTCTAGCAGAATGTAGCAAGTTGTGATAGACTTCTACATCTCATATGTTCTCGATCTTGTTATTTCCACTTTTTAGTCATCAAGACCTCCTCTCCGCCTCATGTCTTGTGTCACAGTATTTAATTCACACATTACACAAGAATATATTTGAAAACCACCTAACTTGCACATGACAAGTCGCTCATGTTTAAAGTCGGACAGTTTTACAGTTACTTTATGCCCAAATCCAAGCAATAGATGATGACCATTCAGAATGGTCCACATTATCTGTTTGCGTGACTGGATATATTTCTGAGACCTACAGGGCCTGTTGCTAAGGCAAGCAGGCAGAATGCAGTAACCTGGAAATGTACTCTTTTGTGCAAGCCTTGCAATGTGTTGCAGTACTGAGAGCCTACTGGCAGGCAATGTGCAAGCTGTCTATCAGCACTGTCACATGAGCTCAACCAATGATTATTAATTTGTCTACAATTTCTATCATCAATTAATTATCACAATGTCAAGTTATACAAAATGGATACCACAATTGTTATCTAAACTTAGTTTCCACAATGTTAAGAGATTTTCTGCCTAAAATGTTCTGTGTTGAACTGATGTCTGTAAGGAGAAATGAGAACTAAACTGCAAAGTATAAAAAGTCTTACCCTGTATTGTAATACTCCTATGTGTGGTATCTAGGCATACCACTCCCAGTACTCACAGTTATCCAAAAGTAACTATAACGAATTCTTAAAGTAATTACTGTGTAATTCACATCTTAAAGGGATACAAACCTGTAACAACTACAAATCCATCCTCAATTGCATTTTCAACTGAAAGTATATCTTACCTACCTGTAACGAATCCTGCTTGTTTCTAGAAATAGAAATACAAGCATATCTTTTTATACTTACCCAAGTTTGTCTGGATTCTGTCTCTGAGTGTGTTCCATCAGTCTTGATTGAGTGAACAAAATAAATGCTTAACACACCCTATGGATAAGCCTAACTGCTTGCCCACACTAACACAAAGAGAGCTATTAGTACTTGCCTTATTTAGCCTCTGCTATACCTTTGGGGACTCCATGGATTCTGTGCGCACTATACCTTACTTTGGTATAGTATAGAAAGAGCCACCTTCCGACATCCATGGTACCAATTCCACTGGTTTCTATGATGGCGATGATTACTGCGACTGGACAAGCCACTACTCCATCACATCACCACCCTTCTATGGAGATTACCCTCTCTCTTCTGCCCAACAAGATCCTTTATTTCTATGCCAGCAACCCACACTGAACAGGTTTCTAGCCTCTACAGAGCACAAGAAACATCCATTGGCACCAGAGACAAAAGGATGGATGCTGGGTGTAGAAAAGTCTGCGGAAGGCGGCACTAATCCTCAAATTGGCTTATGATTATGCTGCTATTGGCAGGTGTCTGGACTCAGTTCAGAGGGGCATAGGGCTAGCAGGCCTTACTGGGCCAAACCATGAGGATTAAGGCCTTTTACTCCTGATTTTCCAAGAACCTTCCTACTATGGATCCTGAGCAGCCGGGCCAAGTACCCCTTCAGCACTTGACTCTCATTGGTAGCGCATGTCGAGCAGTCCAAGGCTTCTCAGGTGGAGGGTCAACACAGGGGGATGGAAACAGGTCCACAGCTCAAAAGACGATCAGCAGCAGCAATAAATAATTATCCAGTCAAATAATTGCTTTTATATATAAAAGGAGTATTTATATACCAACACAAAGTAAGATATGACATTCTCAAACAAAACACACATTCCCCTGAGATCAGGGTTCTAGTGTTTTGTAGATGGGTTCATGAGTCCCAGTCTCCTCTCGATAACAGCAGTGACTTATTCCCATTTCACTTTAGGCATCATTTAGGTTAAGTCCACTAGTAGTCCAAGTCTCAGGAGTCCCACTCCAAGTCTTTATATAATGTCAAAAGTGGTCCAGCGCCGAGCACTATATGGCAGGCAAATTCTGTCAGGGCCATCCGGCCTGTAAATCAGTCCTACAACACTAGCACAATCTGAGTCTCCTTACCTCCTTACATCCTGAGATTCCTTACCTTACAATTACCCCCAAGTGTCAGACTGGATCCGGAAAGTTTTTCGCCAGTAGTACCTCTGCACGTCGGAAGGTGTCTTCGGTCGGCTCCACATTCGTTGTTGGCGTCATGTCGCCGGGATGACATCCTGGCAGCTACTTAGACGCCACCCTCACACACTGACATCAGTTCTTTCTTTTTCAGCGCCAGCCAGCGCAGATATGGGAAGAGCAGTACCTCCAGTCACTTTTTCACGGACTTTTTTCTTGAGTCTGTCGACTTCTTTTTCAAGTTTTTCACTCCTGATGCATGAGGGATGTCCTGCTTCAAGGCATGCGGTTCCTGTAATCGACTGTTGTCGGTGACGGATCCGCACCGCATGTGCCTCTATTGCCTGGAGCGCGACTCGGACCCCAAGTCATCCTCCAACTGCTGGTCCGTGGTGTTGAAAGCTTTGCGGTAACGGTCCCGAAAGCTGCTGGAGTGCCGGCAGTCGGCTCTGTGCCATTCGAGGTCCCGATCGCGAGGGAGGTCGAGGGACTGGCCGCGGAGCCACCACCATTCGTCCAAGTCATCGAAGTCTTCGCAGAAAAAGTCGAAAAAGCATTGTCGCTCTCCGACTTCTCCTCGTCGGTCAGCCAAACCAATGAGGGATGCAGGTGGTGCCCCTCCCGCGGCTCCTCGCGCAGAACCCGAAGAGTCGACTATGCTTTTCCCTCCCTTCCCGGGACCCGGAGCGACTACCGCCCACCTTCCTACGTTGTACGAGTGGGGGCATACCATCTTTGGGCAGTCCGAACCCGCTGGCACATCTTCGGGCCCCGCAGACTCGGTTGGGGGGACCTTGGGCTCCTCCACCAACAGCTACGGTCCGGCGCTGCCGGCCCACCTTGGAGCCAGGACTGGATCTGAATCTGGATCAACGCCAGTTGACCTGATTACACCTCCACTGATGCCACTTCCTCCGGCACCAATACCGCATTAGACACCAGTCGGCCCCCTGGCCGGCGTCAATCCGGGCCTCCATCCCGATGTGGACCAAGAGCCGGACCGGCGTTCTGAGGGGTTTTTGTGACCCTGTTCACTCCTGCGGTCCCTTTTTAACCTGAGTGGCACCCAGAGGATGAGGAGGAGGACTGGGAGGGGTCAGGTGACCCTCTGACCGACCAGTTAGATGAACAGGACTGGAGAGAGGAACTGGTGGATGCCAGTAGTCTCGACACCACCCCTGACCTTGGCATGTTATCTCCTCCTACTATGGCTATGGAGGAGGGTGCGTCATACACAGTGGTGTTGCATAGGGCGGCCGAGGCTCTTAAACATGGACTTCCTATGGTGGTGGTCAGGACTAACCTCCTGATGGAGGTGCTTCAGCCAGCTGTGGGCCATTCGGAGCACCTGCTGCCGTTTAAGGAGGCCCTCACTGAAGTCCCTTTGGGCACATGGTCCAGGCCCAACACCGCCGACTCGCTGGGTTGGACCATTTCAACATCAGTAGCGCTTTGATGCTACGCCTGGATGAGATCGACTGGCTTTTCGGGGGATGTCCAGAACACGTTAATGGACATGCCCTTTGATGGCCATCGCCCTTTTGGTGACAAAGCAGACAACGCCCTAGAGTGTTTCAAGGACTCACAGGCTACGGCCAAGTCCTTGGACCTCTCCACCCGCCCTGCGCAGTCTGCTTTTCACCCCTTTCATGGCTACGGAAGGGGTGCCCTGCTGCGTCCTGCCCAGAGCCACAGACCGCAGCAAGTTACCCAACTTTTGCGCAGCCGGGGATGTGGGATCAACCGTCGTGGTTCTGGGGGTCAGCGGGCGGGCCTTTCCACCTCTGCAGTAGCCTCCAAACCTTCGAATTCTGACATTTCAGGCCCATCAAATGCCAGTGGGAAGCAGGATTCGCCATCAACTCCCCCACTGGTGCACCATCACATCAGAGAGGTGGGTTTTGCAGATAGTCTGAAGAGGCTACACTCTCCCCTTCGAGGCTACCCCTCCAGCCATGCCTCGGCAGTACCACCGCTTGACAGACATTCAATTGGCCCTTCTCCAGCAGGAAGTTACGGCTCTTTTGGCCAAGGGTGCCATCGAGCACATTCCTGTCCCAGAAGTAGGTTGTGGATGTTATACCCACGACTTTCTGGTCCCCAAGAAGGTAAAAGGGCCTGCGTCCTATCTTGAATCGTCGGAACGTCAAGCGCTTCCTCCGGAAGGAGAATTTCAAGATGTTGACACTTGCTCAGGTCTTGTCTGCCCTCGACCCGGAAGACTGGATGGTAGCGTCGGACTTGCTGGACGCTTAATTTCACATCCCTGTCCTGCTGGCGCACCGCCGTTACCTGCAGTTCACAGTTGGCCACGAGCATTTTCAGTTTACTGTGCTTCCCTTTGGCCTTACCAGTGCCCCTCGGGTGTTCACGAAAGTGATGGCGGTGGTCACAGCTTCTCTGCACAGATCAGGGAATTCAGTCTTTCCCTATCTCGAGGACTGTTGAAGGCGGGCTCGCCCCAGGCAGTCGTCTCCCAAGTCCAGACTACAGCCTACCTCCTGCAGTCACTGGTGTTCTCCATCAATGCGCCAAAGTCACACCAAAGTCACACCTGATTCCCTTTCCGAAGCTTCTCTTTATTGGAGCGGGTCTGGACACGACGCGGTTTCGGGTCTCCCCTCCCGAACAGCGAGTCCGTGCTATTCAGGCTATGATTCCGATCTTTCAGCCTCTATCTCGGGTTTCAGTCAGAATGACCCTGAGGCTGCTGGGCCTCATGGCCTCCTACATCCTGCTGGTCAATCATGCCAGTTGGCACATGCAGGCTCTGCAGTGGGACCTGAAGTTCCAGTGGGCGCAGCATCAGGGGAATCTGTCCGATTGCGTTGAGATCTCGAAAGGCACTGCACAACAATTGCAGTGGTGGCCTACGAGCCAGGATTGAGTCAACGGCAGATCCCTCTCCCTTCCCCAACCAGGCCACACAGTGGTGACGAACACGTCCCTTCTGGGATGGGGCGGTCACATGGGAGAGGCAGAGATCAGAGGCCTCTGGTCTCCAGCGGAGTCCAAGCTCCACATCAACCTTCTGGAGCTCTTGCACTCAAAGCATTCCTTCCCTCTGTCTGGGGAAGAGTAGTGCAGGTGTTCGCGGACAACACCACCGCCATGTGGTACTGCAACAAACAGGGTGGGGTGGGGTCATGGACCCTATGTCAGGAGGGTCTCCGCCTCTGGACATGGCTGGAACATCAGGACATATCCCTGGTGGTTCAACACCTGGCAGGTACACTGAACACCAGGGCCCACAAACTCAGCCGCAGGTTCTTGAATGCTGCCAGTTATTATGCTGCTCGTCACGTTCGCATTGAACAAATCCAGATTTTAAAATCACAATGTAAATCGTCTTCATTTTGCCTTCGGAAGTACACTCCGTGTGCTCTTTATTCACTTCAGTATTTACCGATACATTGGAAGCAACATTCATATGCTGGATGAATTATAGATTTGAATCGTGATGCTTTGCTAATGCGCATCCTTTTGAATATTGTCCTAAATCATTATTTGAATACCTTGGATACCGTATATTTGTTGTCCCTATATTCTTCGACTTACCTTTAGCCCCTAAGAAGTTCCTTTGCCAATAAGGAATGAAACGCGTTGGCTGTTTGCTGTTTTGAACAATTTCAGTAATAAAAAAGAACAATGTAACTTATTTGTTGGCTTTGATTTACTTTCGTTGAGTGTACCTTCCTTATTTGTGAATTTCACATGATGGGGGTGGTGCAAGGTCTCTTTCGACAGTGGGGAGAGCCTTGGTTAGATCTATTTGCCACTGAAGAGAATGCGCAATGTCAGCAATTCTATGCGTTTGAATTTCCAAGACGGCACTCACTAGACGACGATTTTCGTTGCGAGTGGAGTTGCGGTCTGTTGTACGCCTTTAAGCCTATACCACTTCTGCCTAGAGTTCTGAAGAAGATCAGGCATGACTGGGCCCAAGTCATTCTTGTGGCTCCGGATTGGGCACAAAGAGTCTGGTATCCCGAACTGCTCATCATGGCAATCAATCCTCCGACCCATCTGCCTCTTCGGGAGGATCTTCTGTCGCACCAGCAGGGGACGATCCTCCATCTGAACCTGTCCAGAATCCACCTGCTTGCATGGAGATTGAGCGGCCACAGTTGACATCATTCGACCTGCCTCCAGAAGTCTACAATGTCATTCTGGCAGCCAGGCATCCCTCCACTAAGACGGTATACGCCTGCTGGTGGAACAAATTTGTGGCATGTGTACGGTAAAGGCTGTGGATAATCTCTTTGCCACTCTTTCTGAAGTTCTTTTGTTCCTTCTTTCTTTGGCCCAGCAGGTCTCTGCTGTGGGCATTATCAAGGGCTATCTCTCTTGACTCTCAAAACTGCTTTCCTACTGGCCATCACATCTGCCAGACAAGTGAGTGAGCTCCAGGTGCTTTCTTCTAAGTATCCTTTTCTATCTGTGCATCCGGACAAAGTTGTCCTCAGGAGTCGTCCATCCTTTCTACCCAAGGTAGTCACTGCCTTCCACATCGGGCAGACCATCACCTTGCCCACCTTCTTTCCACCTCCGCATCCTTCAAAGGAGGAAGAGAGGCTCCACTGTCTGGACCCAAAACGTGTGCTTTCCTTTTATTTGGATCGCACCAGCTCTTTGTTGGGTACATGGGCGCCAAGAAAGGTCAGGCCGTTCACAAACGAACTATCTCCAGATGGGTCATTTTGTTTAGCAAAGCCTGCTATTCTTTGGCAAAGAAGGAGCCTCCAGTGGGGCTGCGGGCCCATTCCACCAGGGCGACGCAGCAACCACTGCTCTGGAACAAGGCGTTCCTCTGCATGACATCTGTCAGGCAGCTACGTGGGCTTTGGTGCACTTTTAGGAAACGCTACTGTCTTAACAGTCAAGTCAGGAGAAATGGCTTTTTTGACTGTTCTGTTCTCCAGGACTCTCTGGTGTGATCTTGGTTTGCAGACACACCTGGGGGTTGGTATTGCTTGGGTATCTATTCTTAGGTAAGGAATCTATAACTAACGTGTTTCTTTCAGATGAACAAGTTACTTACCTTCGGTAACTGTATATCAGTAAGAAACATTAGTTAGTTATAGATTCCTTACCACCCCACCCATCATCCCCGTTCTGTGAACTGATTTCTAGGGTTAAGGTTATCCTTTCCCTGCCCTAGTTTTGTGCACCAGTGGTCAGTGTCTTGCATGGCTCTGTCTTTCTGGCGCGAAAAGTCGTGTATAGAACTGATGTCCACGCTTGAGGGCGGCGTCTAAGTAGCTGCCGCAATGTCATCCCAGCAACACAATGCCAATGACGAACACGGAACCGACCAACAACACCTTCAGACACGCACAGATACTGCTGACAAAAACTTTCCAGATCCAGTCTGTGCAATTCTAAGGTAAGGAATCTATAACTAACTAATTTTTCTTACAGATATATTGTTACCGAAGGTAAGTAATTTGTTCAATTGAAGTCTCCAAGCATACTCCCTTCACTGGTGCTGAAACTGCACGGACTGCCTCCAGTAAGTTGCTCTCTCGTCACCCAGAAGAGGGAGCGGTTGAGTGTGCTCTACTTCCTTATACATGGTCCTGTGGAGGCTGCGACCAGGGGGTTCTTGGTACTGGCCTGATGCTTGTTCGTTTCTTTGGATTCTCCCAATGCTTGGGCAGGGTTCTGGTGCAGGTCCTCCGTCAGGGTTTGGGCAGCACAGGTCACCACGGTGGCCTCCTCCCTGAGACAACGTCAACTAAACCACGCTTCTTGCCTCGTTTTGGTGCCTTTTCCCCCCGGTGGACAAGGTCTCATCCTCATACTGCACACAGGCAATGGCCTGCTTGCACTGCAGCAATCTTCTTGGTGGCCCCACCTGGCATACAGGCTTACGGGAAACAACCCGATTGGTGCAGCATCCATCTTCTCGCACCTCACTACATGGATCCAATTTCCTGGCTCCCCCTCTAGACCAACCTCCCTCTAATGCTCTCACAGTGCATAGTAGTCAGGGCAGACATGCACTGGTGCTCCAGGCTCAAACGACAGATGTTCTTGGATTCCCATAGTGATATCCCCTTACTCAGCTGTGAAACTTGCAGGCCTTGACCCCCAGTCCTGGTCACAGACAGATGTTTCCAGAGCTTCTACTCCTCGCACAGTCTGACTGGTTGCTTTACTGCTGACAATTTTGGGGGCCACAAGCACTCCTTCCCAGAGTCCTTATTCAGAAATCAAATATGATTTAGAGTCTGAGTCCTTGAAGTTTATGTTGGGAACCTGCTTCCCATAGAAGTGTATTCTCCTCTGCCCTGCCCTTCCTTCAGAAAGCATTCTGTCACAGCAAAAGCGACTGTAAATCTGATAGCCTCACAACACAGGCAATGTGAGCGACTGGATGGTCACACCTTGATGTTAGCCACAGTGATATATCTTTCCAAAGGCAAGCCCAGGGCCTCATCCCTGCTCTTCATTATTCTGTTTTGAGCCCCTATCTCCCCCTATGCTCTGAAGTATACTGAAGAGCCGGACTCTCCCTTTCTCCAGTGTGTCCCACAAAGCTCACAGGAATACAACAATATACAAATCTGAATGGGAGGATTCCGATACCTTCTATTGTTCATCCGGTAAACCCTTGGCCCTGCAAAATGGAACCCAGAATCTTCCATGTATTGTACTATTCCCAGGCACCCATACATCCAGCACATGCATATAACACACACGTACTGTGCAGCACTAATGTCCAAACCGATATAGCAAAGTGTGAGTTAACCTCATAGCAGCAGAACTTTAAGTCAGTGAGCCTGTAGGCCTCACCCCAGGTAAAGAGATAAAACGGGCCTGTTCATTTCTACTGATCACTACACGGTATGTTGTCACCACCACACGTGTGCTGCTTATCCCCGGGCAAAGGCGGTAGTCTTTAACACTGTGAGGGTAGCACGTTGGACACTCCTCCCTGTTCCAAATGACCGCAGCCCATGAGGCAGGTCTATGTCATGACGTATACACATGATCTGTGTTTGCCCATTTCCTCGAGCCAAAGGCAGTGCATGTATCTCTTAGGCCTTTCCACCCAACCATATAAACAAACAGTTCTAGTACAGATGGACAATACAAACACCATGTACTATTTAAAAAGCAGGAAGGAAGAAATATCCATGTGCCTTTCCTCTACTGCACTGAAAACGTCAATTCTAACAAACCCACTTGACCATGATCCTGATAACTCTGGTTTGGCCAAGCAATTATGATTTCCAGAACTTTGAACCTCACAAGAAACTGCCATTCAACCACAATGGTGGGAGGGAAAATACTACATCTCCATTTAAAATCTTTGAATTTGGCGGCTTGGGTCTTGAAGTCATACAAAATGGACACCTAGATTTACCACCAGACTGTATACAAATGTCCAAGGAAGTGTGCCTAAGGAAGGTGAGAACTAAAAGAAAAAAATTCACACAAAAAAGGGAAGGAGAAAGAAGATAAATAAAAAGAGAAAAGGAGTGAAATAAAGAAAAAGAAGAGAAAAAAAGATAGAAATGATGGAAGAAAAAGAAGTGGGGCAGAAAGTTTGAGGGGAATATGGAAAAGAAAGGAAAGAAGGAAGGGAGGAGTGTAGAAAAGAAGGAAGAAAAGAAGAAAGGGTTGAAGGAAAGGATGTAGGATAGAAGGGAAAGGAATTAAGATGTATAAAAGGAAGAAATAAAAACAAACTAGATGGGAAAAGAAAAAAGAAAGCAGAGGAAAGAATAAGAAATGGAGCATAAATAATAGGAAGCAGAAAGTGAGCTGAAAGAAGAAAAAGCTGAAAAAAGAAAGAAATAGGAAGGAATAAAAAAGAAAAAAATCAGATCCAAGAAAGGAAGAAAAGCACAACAATAAAAAAGAAAGACAATGCAGCTGAAAATATGAACAAAGGCAGAGAAACAGAAGAAAAGACAGAAACAGAGAAAGGCAAAGCAGAAATAAAAAACAGAAATTGGAAAGGAGTAGACAATTAAAGACATGGGATGAAATAATTAGAGAAAGCAAGTAAAAATCAAGAATCAAAGAAAGGTAAGACAGTAAAAAGGTAGAAAGAAAAAAGGAAAGGGAAAGGAAAGAAGGAGAGAAAGGAAACAAGCATTGGCATAGCCAATAAGTCTCGCTTTTGGGACCTTATAAGTATTTAGTTATGCAGCACAATATCCTTGGGGCAACAACATCAACTGTTGCATGGATAAACACTTTTAAGGTCCCAAAGGCGAGACCTAATGGCTATGCCAATGCTTGTTTATACTAGAATCACAGTCAGTAATGCAGTCCAAGATTACAAGTACTCACCCTAATAATAAAGGCATTGCATTAATGAACCATAAACATAAGTTCAAACAGCATTAACACACGTACCCAAATATTACCATATCTGCAAACAATGCCCTTCTCTGATCCAAAATGTGTTACTGTAAACTGGCAGACAAAGAATTTGTGCTGAATGGAGTTGGGTCTACTTGTCCCAAGGACAAAATAAACATGAAAAGGTGTTGTCCTTGGCCCCAAAACTTTTTTTTAGGAACCTTATGCTGTATATCATACTTGTGCTATGTAACGTCTGCACAGGTGGCTACGCTGATTGCCCTTACCAGAGCCTGCTGAACCTCAAAAGGGCCGCGAGTCACTATTTGACCACCAGTATGGGTTTAGCATTGTGCACACTTTTGGCCAGTTGAGGTTGCATCAAGGATGTCTTTTACATCAGCCGGCACCCCTATCTGGAATGGGCTGTATATTTCAAATTTGTTAGATGCTTTGCAAATGCCAAAAGATATTGCTGTGGTAAAGTGAGCTGCACACAAGAGCTAGTAGAGGCAACCGTTATGCTGACAAGATTTCCTGATTCCACCTTCCAGTCCAACACCTTCTACTTATTTGGAGAGACTATATCCAACATGTTACTGAATACTGTACATACGTTCAGTGAGTTGAGAGGACTTCAACATGCTGCCCCAGAGTTAGAGAAAGCCAAATGGGAAAGGATGGGATGTGTGAAGGATGCTGGTGACATTTGGGTGTGCAGCGAGGAAAAAACTGCTTCTTCCTGATTTCCTCCTGCCTTCATGGTCCAACTGATGTGGGCAGAGATGGAATGGTGTCTATCTTCTGATTGTATTGTTATATCAGTGACAGAAAATGTTTGTCAACGCTGTGTTACCTGTCAAAAACAGAATGTTTGGAAGAGGGTCGCAGTGGCCATGAGCCTCATTAGAAAATCTGATGGTCCCTTCAACCATCTTCAAATTGACTTTGTGGAGATGCTCTGATGTAACTAATTGAGGTATATACTGGTGATCGCGGGCCTGTTCTCATCATGGGTTGAGGCATATCCCACCAGAAGATTTGACAGCCTAACATTCGCCAACTACAGCTGCTGGAGTTGATTTCGCGATTCGGGGTGCCAGTTCATCTTGAATCGGATAAAGAAACTCACTCCAATCATGAGATAATGCAATTTAAGTGTACAGCTTTAGGGATTGACCAGAGATTATACTGTAGCTACAGACCTGAGGCATCAGGGGTTGTAGAGAGGCTGAACAGGCCACACAAAGTTAAACTGGCTAAATCCTGTGCCTCCACACTGCTGAAATACACCCAATGCCCTTCCTTTGGTAGTAATGAGTATTTGAACAACCCCTTGTAAGACAACTGGATTGTCACCTCATGAGTTGCTGATGGGGAGAGCTATTCGAATTCCTTCTGTTCCTGCAGCTGCTCTTGTGAATATCACAGATGACCTGGTCCTTGAGGACTGTAAGTGATTCTCTGATGTGGTGTGTTCTGCCTCTCATTAGGTCGACACCACTATTTCAGCTGTTCGAGGGTCCCCAGGGCATGACCTGAACCCTGGTGATTTGATCCACATCAACAAACATGTCTGCAAGTCCTGTTTTGAGGAGCGCTGGAGAGGGCCTTACCAGGTGATCTAAGTCACCAATACAGCTGTAAATGTTGCTGGTCTGTGAAACTGGGTTGTATGACGTTACAACGCATGCTTTTACCCAGCATGACGTTACAAAACTAGTTTTTACAACAACTTGCTTTCGGGGTGCGCTAAAGTTTGGAATAGTAAATTTACAATTCCAACTCAAGTCTGTGCAACAGTAGGGAAGGTGTTGGAATTAAATCCAACAACTTATACCCCCTACATGAAGACATTTTGTTGAAATGGCATGCAGGGTAAAAGCATGCATTGTAAGGCATGCGTTGTAACAGTTGTTTACCGTGAAACTGGATACCCCACCGAGAGGTCTAGGCATGAAGAGGAAGAAGCAGAGCCAACATCCACTAATTACTTGAGTCACCCCAGGTTTGAGGTTAATGAGGCAGTGGAAGAAGAGGAAGACCCCAATGAGGGTCCATAGTCTCCATCGGACAAGAATCACTTAGAGTAAGAGTATGATAAGAGTGCTGTTGTCCAGAGACCACTTTATTACCCGACCACTGGATTGGTAAGGTAAGGTAAGGTAAGGTAAAATTTATTATGCATAGTTAATTAAAACCAGTGCAAAGCATATTACAAAAGGATCATAAAATATCATGGATTAAAACCGTTAAAAGTTAAGCATGTGATTAAATAAAAATACAGTGTGAATGTCAATGCGGCTTTTTACAAGGGTTGGACAGTGAGTTCCCTTACTTCCTTCTGACCGTCTGCTTGATAACCTGTGTCTGTATTATTAATCCCCGGTTTTGGCGGTCTTGGAATTCTTTGCTCGACCATCGCGAGGAATTTGACGTATCTGCAGTTCAGTTTAGTGTTTAGAGGATTCAGGCAGGCAAGCAACGCTTGCCTTCTGGTGCTGATCCCTTTTTGCTTAAGCTGGTCTTTGAGGAGCAATTGGCGTGCTTGATGGAGTTCTTCACAAAGTCAAGTGACATGGAGAATGTCCCCCTTGTCTGAGTTGCAAAGCAGGCAGAGAGATTTGCCATCTATCCTGAGCCATGGTGGAAGATGCTCTGTACTTGGCAGAATTCCTAGTCTATGTTTCAGGAACCTCATTTTTGTTGCTTTTGGGTAACCCCGGCTAAAATATATTTGTGGTGTCAGGACTTTGTACGTGTTGAGGGTCATCCATGCATGAGATCTTTTGGAAAAGAGAACCTTGTCCTCTAGTAGGGAAAGTGATTTAACGTTTTTCCAAACTAGTTTTTTAAAAGCACTATGCCCAAGTTGCATGTCCGAAGGCGCGGAGAGTTTTGTAACTTCAAGCGCTGCCTGCAAGTAGGTTCTTGCCGGAGAGGTGTCCCTGCCTTGTATGTCCTGCCATAGTAAAGAGTTTAATGTTTCTTTAGTGGCGGATCTGAATTTGTGGCAGCAATGATGTATGCTCCATGCCTGGCTAGAACTTGTTTTTGCAGACTAAACTCCAATCTTATTTGAGCCGGGGAGGTGTGGAGCGGGAGCGAAAACATTGTTCTGTAGGCTTTGACCTGTATGTGGTCCAGGTTTTTGACCACTGGATTGAGAATTCGCATCCACCGGGGCAGTGGAAATTCATGGAAGGCTAAAACTAATCTGCTGCTGCAAACCACGCAAGGAACAGAAGCAGAGGTGGGACACGGACCTTGGAGAGCGAGTCAGCCTCATCAGAGCTAGAGATCTCAACCACTTCCAAATGTACAGGTTGAGCTGAAGACGGTTGGCCAAAAACTGTGGCAACCCGAAAAAGACTGTTGACATCTAAGAAGAGACCATAGGGGTGATTAGGGGAGACAGTGAGTTAGAAGAACAAGAACAAGTTGATCACATTGACATTGTGGATGAAATCCTGGATGTGATCATACCAAGCGACCCAAAAGGAAGAGAAAGATCAATCAGATGTATTCAGGGCCAGACTGAACATACCTAGCCTAAATCAAGTTTGACTCCGATGACTGTCTGCATAACATCGATGAGCCTCCCTGAAACATATCTGCCAGAACGGGAGCCTATACACATGGACTACTGATAATCATTGAAAGGATGGTGGGAGAGAGTTAGGGTAACGGTCAGATGATGATAGCTCCTTTAGGCCTCAAGTTGACACAAAGTAAAAATCCCTGTAGCTTTTGAAATAGGGCAGAGGCAATAGTATAATACCTAGAGGAGTAACCTTTGTATCTGAGATTTCCTTGATCCGATTCAAGTTAATATGGTGCAGCAATGCTGCAAAATGTTGCTTACAAGCCTGACAGAAGCCATTTATGTTTCCATGTTTACATGGCTGTTGGATATCTATTTGTTGTGTGGAGATATCCCTCATATTCCGATCAACTCCACTCATGAACCTGCAGTTTGACCTTCCCCACCTATCGTATTCCACAGCGTGAGAGTTTGCATATTTACAATGTATATTATCAAATAATAGCTGAATATGTGAAAGTCATGGAAGTGGAAGATTGCTTTGTTTGCGCCTATCTTCCAGCTTCTGCAGCCTACGGAGTAGGTCTCGCTTTTGGGACCTTATAAGTATTTAGTTATGCAGCACAATATCCTTGGTGCAACAACATCAACTGTTGCATGGGTAAACACTTTTAAGGTCCCAAGGGCGAGACCTAATGGCTATGCCAATGCTTGTTTATACTAGAATCACAGTCAGTAATGCAGTCCAAGATTACAAGTACTCACCCTAATAATAAAGGCATTGCATTAATGAACCATAAACATAAGTTCAAACAGCATTAACACACGTACCCAAATATATCTGCAAACAATGCCCTTCTCTGATCCAAAATGTGTTACTGTAAACTGGCAGCCAAAGAATTTGTGCTGAATGGGGTTGGGTCTACTTGTCCCAAGGACAAAATAAACATGAAAAGGTGTTGTCCTTGGCCCCAAAACTTTTTTTTAGGAACCTTATGCTGTATATCATACTTGTGCTATGTAACGTCTGCACAGGTGGCTATGCTGATTGCCCTTACCAGAGCCTGCTGAACCTCAAAAGGGCCGCGAGTCACTATTTGACCACCAGTATGGGTTTAGCATTGTGCACACTTTTGGCCAGTTGAGGTTGCATCAAGGATGTCTTTTACATCAGCCGGCACCCCTATCTGGAATGGGCTGTATATTTCAAATTTGTTAGATGCTTTGCAAATGCCAAAAGATATTGCTGTGGTAAAGTGTGCTGCACACAAGAGCTAGTAGAGGCAACCGTTATGCTGACAAGATTTCCTGATTCCACCTTCCAGTCCAACACCTTCTACTTATTTGGAGAGACTATATCCAACATGTTACTGAATAATGTACATACGTTCAGTGAGTTGAAAGGACTGCAACATGCTGCCCCAGAGTTAGAGAAAGCCAAATGGGAAAGGATGGGATGTGTGAAAGATGCTGGTGACATTTGGGTGTGCAGCGATTAAAAAACTGCTTCTTCCTGATTTCCTCCTGCCTTCATGGTCCAACTGATGTGGGCAGAGATGGAATGGTGTCTATCTTCTGATTGTATTGTTATATCAGTGACAGAAAATGTTTGTCAACGCTGTGTTACCTGTCAAAAACAGAATGTTTGGAAGAGGGTCGCAGTGACCATGAGCCATGAACCTCATTAGAAAATCTGATGGTCCCTTCAACCATCTTCAAATTGACTTTGTAGAGATGCTCTGATGAGGTATAATTGAGGTATATACTGGTGATCGCGGGCCTGTTCTCATCATGGGTTGAGGCATATCCCACCAGAAGATTTGACAGCCTAACATTCGCCAAACTACAGCTGCTGGAATTGATTTCGCGATTCGGGGTGCCAGTTCATCTTGAATCGGATAAAGAAACTCACTCCAATCATGAGATAATGCAATTTCAGTGTACAGATTTAGGGATTGGCCAGAGATTATACTGTAGCTACAGACCTGAGGCATCAGGGGTTGTAGAGAGGCTGAACAGGCCACACAAAGTTAAACTGGCTAAATCCTGTGCCTCCACACTGCTGAAATACACCCAATGCCCTTCCTTTGGTAGTAATGAGTATTTGAACAACCCCTTGTAAGACAACTGGATTGTCACCTCATGAGTTGCTGATGGGGAGAGCTATTCGAATTCCTTCTGTTCCTGCAGCTGCTCTTGTGAATATCACAGATGACCTGGTCCTTGAGCACTGTAAGTGATTCTCTGATGTGGTGTGTTCTGCCTCTCATTAGGTCGACACCACTATTTCAGCTGTTCGAGGGTCCCCAGGGCATGACCTGAACCCTGGTGATTGGATCCACATCAACAAACATGTCTGCAAGTCCTGTTTTGAGGAGCGCTGGAGAGGGCCTTACCAGGTGATCTAAGTCACCAATACAGCTGTGAATGTTGCTGGTCTGTGAAACTGGGTTGTATGACGTTACAACGCATGCTTTTACCCAGCATGACGTTACAAAACTAGTTTTTACAACAACTTGCTTTCGGGGTGCGCTAAAGTTTGGAATAGTAAATTTACAATTCCAACTCAAGTCTGTGCAACAGTAGGGAAGGTGTTGGAATTAAATCCAACAACTTATACCCCCTACATGAAGACATTTTGTTGAAATGGCATGCAGGGTAAAAGCATGCATTGTAAGGCATGCGTTGTAACAGTTGTTTACCGTGGAACTGGATACCCCACCGAGAGGTCTAGGCATGAAGAGGAAGAAGCAGAGCCAACATTAACTAATTACTTGAGTCACCCCAGGTTTGAGGTTTCTGAGGCAGTGGAAGAAGAGGAAGACCCCAATGAGGGTCCATAGTCTCCATCGGACAAGAATCACTTAGAGTAAGAGTATGATAAGAGTGCTGTTGTCCAGAGACCACTTTATTAACCGACCACTGGATTGGTAAGGTAAGGTAAGGTAAGGTAAGGTAAAATTTATTATGCATAGTTAATTAAAACCAGTGCAAAGCATATTACAAAAGGATCATAAAATATCATGGATTAAAACCGTTAAAAGTTAAGCATGTGATTAAATAAAAATACAGTGTGAATGTCAATGCGCCTTTTTACAAGGGTTGGACAGTGAGTTCCCTTACTTCCTTCTGACCGTCTGCTTGATAACCTGTGTCTGTATTATTAATCCCCGGTTTTGGCGGTCTTGGAATTCTTTGCTCGACCATCGCGAGGAATTTGACGTATCTGCAGTTCAGTTTAGTGTTTAGAGGATTCAGGCAGGCAAGTAACGCTTGCCTTCTGGTGCTGATCCCTTTTTGCTTAAGCATGTCCTTGAGGAGCAATTGGCGTGCTTGATGGAGTTCTTCACAAAGTCAAGTGACATGGAGAATGTCCCCCTTGTCTGAGTTGCAAAGCGGGCAGAGAGCGTTGCCATCTATCCTGAGCCATGGTGGAAGATGCTCTGTACTTGGCAGAATTCCTAGTCTATGTTTCAGGAACCTCATTTTTGTTGCTTTTGGGTAACCCCGGCTAAAATATATTTGTGGTGTCAGGACTTTGTACGTGTTGAGTGTCATCCATGTATGAGATCTTTTGGAAAAGAGAACCTTGTCCTCTAGTAGGGAAAGTGATTTAACGTTTTTCCAAACTAGTTTTTTATAAGCACTATGCCCAAGTTGCATGTCCGAAGGCGCGGAGAGTTTTGTAACTTCAAGCGCTGCCTGCAAGTAGGTTCTTGCCGGAGAGGTGTCCCTGCCTTGTATGTCCTGCCATAGTAAAGAGTTTAATGTTTCTTTAGTGGCGGATCTGAATTTGTGGCAGCAATGATGTATGCTCCATGCCTGGCTAGAACTTGTTTTTGCAGACCAAACTCCAATCTTATTTGAACCGGGGAGGTGTGGAGCGGGAGCAAAAACATTGTTCTGTAGGCTTTGACCTGTATGTGGTCCAGGTTTTTGACCACTGGATTGAGAATTCGCATCCACCGGGGCAGTGGAAATTCATGGAAGGCTAAAACTAATCTGCTGCTGCAAACCACGCAAGGAACAGAAGCAGAGGTGGGACACGGACCTCGGAGAGCGAGTCAGCCTCATCAGAGCTAGAGATCTCAACCACTTCCAAATGTACAGGTTCAGCTGAAGACGGTTGGCCAAAAACTGTGGCAACCCGAAAAAGACTGTTGACATCTAAGAAGAGACCATAGGGGTGATTAGGGGAGACAGTGAGTTAGAAGAACAAGAACAAGTTGATCACATTGACATTGTGGATGAAATCCTGGATGTGATCATACCAAGCGACCCAAAAGGAAGAGAAAGATCAATCAGATGTATTCAGGGCCAGACTGAACATACCTAGCCTAAATCAAGTTTGACTCCGATGACTGTCTGCATAACATCGATGAGCCTCCCTGAAACATATATGCCAGAACGGGAGCCTATACACATGGACTACTGATAATCATTGAAAGGATGGTGGGAGAGAGTTAGGGTAACGGTCAGATGATGATAGCTCCTTTAGGCCTCAAGTTGACACAAAGTAAAAATCCCTGTAGCTTTTGAAATAGGGTAGAGGCAATAGTATAATACCTAGAGGAGTAACCTTTGTATCTGAGATTTCCTTGATCCGATTCAAGTGAATATGGTGCAGCAATGCTGCAAAATGTTGCTTACAAGCCTGACAGAAGCCATTTATGTTTCCATGTTTACATGGCTGTTGGATATCTATTTGTTGTGTGGAGATATCCCTCATATTCCGATCAACTCCACTCATGAACCTGCAGTTTGACCTTCCCCACCTATCGTATTCCACAGCGTGAGAGTTTGCATATTTACAATGTATATTATCAAATAATAGCTGAATATGTGAAAGTCATGGAAGTGGAAGATTGCTTTTAAGCATGGGCGTAAAATCCGTTCCGCTCGCGGATTTTGCGGATTTTCGGCAAATTCGCAATCCGCGAACTCTCGCGAAAATTCGTAAAATCCGTGCGAAGTGGATTTTTTGCTTGGTCGCACTTGCCAACTAGAATACTATACAATTTCGCGGGAGTAAACACTTGCGAACACGTAGATGTGGCGGGCAGCGACAATCTCGCAATTGCGAGATTGCAAAATTTGCAATTTCGCACAAGAAATCCACCAGCAGGCAGCATAAACCTTGAAAATTATGATTTTTATCAGAATAACTCCTCAGGTTGACATTTGCCTGCACTTTTTCTTTGCAAGGAGTCCATTTTGGGGGGGGGGAGGAAGGAAGTGCCCCACAGTCTCCAACTTCCTGTTCCTGTCCAGCAGGCTCCTCCCAGTGCTTTCTTCATGTGCTGGTCACTTTGATTTGGATCTTGACCTGGAAGGGTTACTTTTTGTGGATGCTGCTGGATATTTGCATTTTTGCAAAACTGAAAGCACTCAGCAGGTGCAAAAGTTCAATCTTATCATTAGTAACCTTTCCCTATAGTGCTTCCTGAGGGGCCCCTTCAGAGTTCATTTGCCTACCTGCAAATATTCTATGACCCTGCTCTGACCCTCACAGCAGGCTCAGAGAATAGCTACAAGTATACAACAAAGGTCCTGTTAAAAAAATTACACTGCAACAGAAAGCAATTACAGACAAAACTGAAAGCACTCAGCAGGTGCAAAAGTTCAATCTTATCATTAGTAACCATTCCCTGTAGTGCTTCCTGAGGGGCCCCTTCAGATTTCAGTTGCCTACTTGCAACTATTCTATGACCCTGCTCTGACCCTCACAGCAGGCTCAGAGAATAGCTACAAGTAGGCCACAAAGGTCCTCTGAAAAAAAATTGCACTGCAACAGAAAGCAAATTACAGATAAGGAAGCAGGTGCCAGCGAGACTGGAAGTTTAAATTCAGTGACACATTAATCAACCCCAAATTAATTCATGTCAGTTTAAGCAGGGCAGGTGTGCTTGCTTTTTTTCACCCCCATAATCTACAGTGATAAACCAACCAGAGGGTGGCAGGGATGTACCAGAGGGTGGCATGGGTGTACCAGAGGGTGGCAGTGGTGAAACAGAGGGTGCTGTGAACCTGTGATGATGAACCAGACGTAGAAACAACATAGTCGCGGCCGTTGCGAGCCGACAAGTAAGTTGACAATTGCGAACTGGTACACAACCCTCGCGAACTGGCAGAAACCCTTGCGAACACAAAAAAAAAAACGCAAATTCGCGAGAGTTCGCGGATTTTGCGGATTGCGAATCCGTAAATACGCAAGTTCGCGGATTGCCAATTCGCAAAATCCGCCCGTGCTTAATTGCTTTGTTTGCGCCTATCTTCCAGCTTCTGCAGCCTACGGAGCAGCATATTTTCACTTACTTTTGTCTTATTCCTTCTCCTCTTCCGTTTTCCTAAATCGTTTCTATCATCAGGATTCTATCAAAGGGTTTTATTCTAACATTGATGATCCATTAGAAGATATGCTAATTGTCAGTGATAAAAATCTTTATTTATGGGCTACTAAACATGTTTCTAGCTTATAAAAGATTTTGATCGAGGGATCAGCGTGAATATATGATTACATTCTTTACTCCCATGACTAACGCAAGTATCACTCACCTCAGCATGCATGATGTAAAAGGGAAAATGAACCAAAATGAGAGGGTATTTATGGACTAATTAAATGAGAGGGTAAGGATCGAAGAACGAGGAGAAAGGAAGACCAGTGCAGAACACATAATTGGGGAAGGTGAAGAGACTAAAAAAAAAAACGCTCCCTAGATTAAACACTGATGTCACTAGCAGGTGACCTCTATGCATCATACGGCACCCAGAGGTAAATGAGACAGTTGAAAAGTTAGGCTGGAGCGAATGTGAACACAACTATTTAATTAAGGAAAAAAGCTTTTCAAACCTAGATGCGAGCATAACAGGGATCTATTATGTATGTGGTAAGTCAGCTTATTTCCAACTACCACACAACTGGACAAGTAGTTGTTATGCAGCATTAGTTTTCTCCAGGCTTTATCATACTAATGAGTTATGCTTTCCTTTTGAGCAATACATAAGGAGGGGTAAACAGATCCTTATTGATATTTTTGAGCCGCTCATACCATTGAACAATGTAAATATTAGAAAGGTGTCCACCACAGTTGATCGGCTTGACACTAACACTGCAGGCACTCTAACATGGACAAATAAAGACATGCTTGCAATGAGAGATATCATTATGCAAAATCACCTTGCACTGGATTTATTCCTCATGAAGAAAGGTGGAATTTGCAAGGTCATTCACGCTCTGGAGTTCTGTGCCTATGTACCGTGAGTAGGTAAGCAGCCTGACAGCTATATTACTAACATTATGAATATAATGCATGAATTAACTGAGTTGGAAGAGTCAGGTGCCTGGGGTGGCAAATCCGTGTCAATTTGCATTTACAACTGTACTGAGTTATCTGTACTTATGATTTGTTTCCTTCACTGCTAAATTTACCTATGTAATGTTCTATGTAAACTGCCTATTAATTATTGGTATAAAGCTTTGAAATGACAACCGTTTGCCTGTCATCTTTACAATAATGTTTATCACTTGCTACTGAGCTTAATCGATTAGACAGAAGTGACGGCTCCAGTTGGGGATCACCAAAGTCCATATCAGGACTGCACCACTCCCAGTCCTAGCTGTTAGCACGTCCCTGGAGTTGGATTGTAGGACAAGTTTGCACGCTGACACAAGTCTACATTTGATGATGTACAACTTACATAGAAAACAAAGCACTCTTAACACCCTTAGCAACTTAAAATACAATTGTACCTTATCACACATTATCTCCTATTGCGAAAAGGGTCTTACTCTATCCTGTTTGTTGCTGCATTGCGATATTTTACTCTGGGTATATAATGCAAAAATCAAACTAAATGTACCATAACTGAAATAAGGAACCATGATGGAATCAACTACTCACATGAATTATCAGGTTACAAAGCAATTTCAATTCAGCCACTATGGTTATCAATCCGGGAAAGGCGAGCACCCAAATAAATTGAGCAAGAGAGTTGAGTACCAAGAAACAGTAAAAACTGCTGTATCTTAGTTCCTACCAAAATAAAAATACGTTTATACATAGATGGCATACTGAAATATGCTATATAATTCATGGTAAACAAGAAAACAGGAAACAACTTATTCAATATACAAGGTACAAGAATGGAAATTTTCTGACAACCCCACATTCAGCAGAGGCCCATGCCAACTTTAATTGTTGAATACAATCAAACGCACCTACGAGGTATGAATATGACTCATTCAGGGGACCCTGGTTCATCACTCGTTTCTTTCATTACATGTTGGTGCTTGTATCTTTCATTATATGTTGGTGCTTGGAAGAAAGAAAGAAAGAAAGAAAGAAAGAAAGAAAGAAAGAAAGAAAGAAAGAAAGAAAGGAGATTCACTAGATGAGTCAGTTGTTCACAGCCGACACAGTATAGCTTGAAATCTTTCCATATCCCAGTACAGTCCGATTCATTGCGGGGCTACAAATAGCTCTGAAGAAAGCCGAAATAGGTGCAGGTTATTTCACCTTTGTCCTGCGAGATGACTTTGGAAGGACCCCCAAAAATATTATTTATAAAAATGTTTTAGAGCTAAAGTCCCAAGTGGGGTAGTTTACTGTGAAATAGTAATGGATTCACTCTAGATTATGAGTGCATAAATACAATACCTCCGTTAGAAACATTAGTGATACATTATGATCTGACCCTGATGCAAGACTCAGATGCACGTCCCTGTAAGTGGGACAACAAACTCCTGTCACTCTGCAACAAACAAACAAAAACATTTACAGATTGCCAGCTGAGCTTCCCAGGACAATAATCGAATGCGGTCATTTAACTGACTAGCCAATCACTGAACTCGCTGTGCTTGATCTACGTACAAAGCTAGAGCGAGAACAAGGTGTTTGCGAGGATAGCGACAGAGAGTAGACGACCGAGACTTAAATAATTTTGTATGACAAGGTATTGTGGCCAAAGAAAGCTAAAAGGTAACGCTCCTCGTTTATGTTTGTAGAATGTCTATAATACCCATATGATGATGTGTGATGTTTGTTTTAATGAATCATAAAATCTGTTAACATAACAAACATATAGGCTGTTTTCTCCAAATAGAATTTCATTTTTAATATATTTTGTAGTGTTTTGGGTGCACGCAGGTATCAGTTCTCACACGAAATAACCCATTTTATGATGGCAGGTATGTCGACTTCCTGCATCCTGATTCAAGCAAACACATTTGCCCTTTTTCTATTTCTACATTACCTTTGAGATTGAGAGAGGCGGGTAAGTAAGCTGCAACATCGTTTCCATGCATTATCTCCTCGACAGACTGAGCACCCTGTGTTATTATACCAAGCATTGGCCACGCGGCAGTAAAAGGAACGCCGTGCAGCCGTGAAAGCAAAAGTCATTCCAATCGCGATCACTCTGAAAGTGAAAGTGATCGCGATCACGATGACACGCTAAACCACGCTAGGGATGCGCGCACAGCAGCGCGCGCGCTTGTGCCGTGACAGTAAGCTGGTTGCCGCTTTGGTAGCACTTTTAAAAACAGCTACTAAATGTCTCGGCCGGACTAACGCATGCTCTGGATCAGGCGAGACCTAAATAAGAAAGAAGCTGGGAAAGAAAACAAAAAAAAATATTTACAGAAGAGAAAGTCCTGCACTGTGATCCTCCCTAGCATCACGAAATGATCTGCACAATCTTTTAAAGTGCTTGCTTAGCAAAACAGAAGCTGCATAAGAAACCAGCTGACAGGTTGTTATGCAAGAGATATACTAATACAGGCTGCGAGTTACTAGGTCAATCGACCTGTTGGAAACTCTAGTGAAGATAATCAGGTGTTTGTTAAGTTTGCTGGTGCCAAAAATGGAAATGCAGTCCAGAATCAAAATTTCTCCTGATGAATTATCCTCTGCTTTAAGCAATGCTGCACCTTGGCCAAAAGGGATCCTCTTGAGTGTCTTATGGCTTCTTTCCCTAGGGCATATGCCACAACTACTGACCTAGATAGATCAGGGCATTCCAGAATAACACATCTGACAAGCAGCCATGTAAGCATCGGCCCATACTATTATCCACAGTACTGCATTGATTCACAATTCCTTAGGGAGGGGATTATTGTCCTCTCTTTTCTCTAGAGCCCTTGTAAAATCCACTCTTTAGACCTACCTCATAGGAAGGGGCATTGCTCTGGCTTTGATTCGCAAATGGGGAAATCTGCGGTTAGAAGTATCCAGCAGATTAAGTTAGTTACCTTCAAGGTTACTCTACCTGCAAATTCCTCACCACCCTCCAGCCTCCCCTTTATGCGGCACAGATTTTCAGGATTTAATAAGGGTCTTTGTTAGACTTAGCAGACAGCCATCTACCATTAAACTTGTCTGCTATTTTTCATAGCTTTGGCATGTAAAGAAATTATGATTTACCTGATGTCTACTTGCTGCGATGGCACTTTTATGCCGCTCTGTCTTGCTATGTCCGGAGGTGGGTTGAAGTTGCAACATAGGCCAATGGCTCCACCTGTTGCTATTGCATGAGTTTCATGATCCAGTTTAGTGCGTAGGGAGATTCTCAAGGTGACGAATCACTAAGTGCCAGATTACAAGTTTGGCAGTGCGACGCCTGGTCTGCACTGCCGCCGCACGACCAACTCATGGTGAGTCCGCCTGTCAGATTAAAAGTTTCCTCCTATCTGGTGGCTTTTTTTTATGGCATTCCCACAGCTGTGCCTCTGAAAACAGACAGCACAATGGAAACACCCCAAAAATTTCATGCAGGCCATGGACTGAAATGTCCATGCCGTGCAGGAACTGGTGTGAATGCACACAGGGGAGTACATATTGTGCCTCGCTGTGTGCATCCACAGGGCGCAGTGGCACAGTGGGCTCTGTATGACCCTCTTTGTTTCCTCTGTGCCAGAGTTTTCATGTAGGAGCGTGGAGAGGAAACTGCTAATATGCTTGCGGGACCGTGTCGGTGGCACCAAGCATATTAATCCCTTACACTGCTGCAACACCGCCGGGGAATGGTGGTTCCCTGGCAGCTGCAGCGGGTTGTTTCTATCCCACCTCCCAACTTATAATAGGGCGGTGGGGAGACCACCATCGCCACGAACATGGTGGTCCTCGGATCGTCAGACTCGTAATCAGCTAAGTAACGAATCTTCAGTTCGAGTATCCACGAGAAATAGCCTTACTGGAAGTAAGTAAAGCATTGTTTGCTGCTTTAAATTCATTTATTCTCAGGCCATGAAAGTTTATTAAACGGGGCTCACACAGCCTTCTGGCCAAGGGATAGGATTTGTGTTGCATTTAAGAAACTGTTTGCAGAAGGATATATTTTGTTTGAAATATGCAGTATCACTTTTAAACGTGTTATTTACTCTCTACAGGTTCCCCCAAGAAAAGTACGAAACCAGGTAAGTCACTGGCCTGTTTAAATATTGGTCCCGGGCCCCTACAGTATAATGTGTGCACTCTTGATTAGTGGAAATTATTTATTTTCTTATTTTCAACGTGTTTTCCAAAGAAAAGGGTTTTATGAGAACGTGTGATGCCGTACTTGAGACTGTTGGGGTAGAGTAGAGAGTACAGCAATACTGGGAGGAAACGATTGCGTCCAATATTCTACAGTGCATGTTATTCAAAACTGTTGAACCATGTCCTCTTTTGTTGTAAAGAGTTCCAACTCTAAAGTACACTGCACTGTTGGAAATGTAATTTGATGAGACGTGTTCTTTTCGGTGCCATTGGGTTCTCTCTGTTATTAATAAAGTGTAGAAACTCTCTGTCCATGTGCGGGATCCTGGAACATACCCGAAAATGTTTTTTTCCAATTAACCAAAGAAATAGAAAAACAATGCCTGACAACATTCACTGTTTTAATTGAACTAATTCCCTGCTTACACAGGACACTAGTATAATACCCCACTTAGAGAAGAACTCCCAAAATAAAGCAGAAGTTGTGTCCCAGTCCTTGGATTTTGCTCTCTGCAGCACACATATACTTTGCACTCCATGAAGTACAAATTGAAGCTTGTAAGGCGTGAGCTGTTCCGCTCTGCTTGCTGTAGCTTTTGTACAGGAACATTTCGTGTTGTTTCTAGTGCCCTTCATTTTATGGTAGCTGTCTTGCTTGTTCTCGCTGGCGCTTCAAATACTACTTTTCATGCTCCGGCTTAAAGTGTTGTATCAAAAGAGTTCAGTGTCTCGGTTACCTCCTTACTTTTTTTGGTTTTACCAGTGAGGTCAAGATGCTCAGAACTCTACTTACTCTGAGGCCGCCCTAGTACAGCATTGTATTGCATGTCTTGCGTGCTGGGAGTCTCCTCTGAGTTCTGGTGATTTTCCCTATTGCTGCTCTCAGTGTCGCATTGGGGTCACATTTCAGACCTGGGCACCTCTTAAAAAAGTGGCCCACTTTCCCGGATTTCACCCATTTATAAAACAGCATTTGGCTAGTCTCATTGGGCTCCTTTTTAGAGAAATGTTCGATAAATTACATATTTTAACGCTCCTAGAGCCAGAAACATTGGTGAAAGCTAGAAACACTACCTTTTGGCTGGGCAGGCGAGGTGAAATGTGGCTATATTTGCCACCTGTCCATTTTTTTAACTAGCATTACTGGTAATTTAATATCCTGGTCGTAGGAAAATGATGAAAATCGTCTAAATGCTGGTATTTTCTCCTCTGATCAATATGTACTTTTGGAAAATAAACATAAGATTAACAGAGTTTAAAATGTGGTCTAAATCTACTTTAATGATCCATGACAGATAGTTGAAATAAAAACTAAACAAAGGCAGAAACCCCATGTGTAGAAGGACATATTTATTATTGTATAAAGAATCCTCTTTTATTATTATTCCAGACTTTGCAGACTCTTAAAACATGAGCAAGAAGCAGGTTATTTTTTATTGTCGTTTTAGCGTGAACTCAGGCCACGGGTAGCGTTTTTATGAGCACCAGTCACATTACAGAAGATCAAATTATTTTTTATTTTAGGCACTGCAATTAGCCAAGCAACGAATATCCATATGTTGTGGTGGGAAAAGGGTCCGAAACAAAAAAGTATGGCTATGGGATCTAGCCTACTGCAAGAAACAACTTGAAACTTATGCAGAAGAAGTACCTGAAGCCTCACGGCCAAAAGATTTTTGTGCCTCTCACGTAACATACCTGTTAAGTGCAAACGCAGATGCAACTGAATAATATACAAACTCTCAGCAGTTGGGACTCAGAAATTATTGCTAAATAAGTTTAAGATAAAGGTGGAATAATGCTCAACCATGCAAAAAACACTGTAATGTGCATTCAACTGTATTGTATCTTGTTATGCAAACTCAATAAAAAAAAAAGAATAATTTTTATTTTAGGCCTTGGGCAATTAAGTCATTTGCCCAGAATCACAGAATGTTGAGCTGAGGCTGGGACTCAAACCTATTTCCAAATTCAGCAGCTCTGACCCAAACATTACATCCTCCCAAGTATTCTCTCTGTGAAAGATGCCTCACAGCGACGCCCATGCAAGCCTACCTCCCCCTCCCCCCCGCACACACTTTCGGCCTGAAAGACTCTGGCGCTGAGGTGCCAACAACAGGCCCCAGGCAGTCCCCTTTACTTACTCTTCCACCTCCCCAGCCAAGTAGCTGCTGCTGCTCAAGGGGAGCTGAGCTGATAATGGCCCAAATGCCAGAAAACCTGCTGCCGGCCAGAAGCCTCAGTTTAACAGCACAGCAGGGAAGTGAGACACTGCTTGAGTGTCTGCTCCAACTCCACGGGGCAAAGCTAAAGTCTGCAGTGGCCAGAATACTGACAGAGTGGCGTTGCTGCAAGCTACCGCCTCTGAGCCTTCCTGCCATGATGCTGGCTCCGGACTACAGTGGCCAGACGGGGAAGGGCAGTTTGATAGAGAAACCGGCCCAAAGGTGACCCTTAGGCACTGGCCCATTGGCCAATGCCCGATTGCCCGCCTTCTCAATCCGATGCTGCCTGCTTCAAATGACTGGATCTGGGTTTCACCGGGTGGAGTCAGTCCACCATAGGACTGTAGGGACTCCGTGCATACTCGCACCTCCTCAATTAGAGCAGGATGGCTGTCACTAATTTTTAACACTCAGGACCGCTATGCGGACATGGCAATCCCAGGTCGAGAAATAGCTCAATGACCGAAGCAACATCCTTTGTGTCAGTGCAGTTGCTACTTCGTGAGTTTGCTCTTGCAGAACAAAATAATTTGCCAAGTAGGGGCATCAAACATTGCAGCTGCTCAGCCAAAGATGACTACCTTCAGTGGAGCCACTGCAGTAGAGGCTCCAATGTAGGTTACAGAGATGCCTCGTGCATGGCGGGAAACTATGAATTTAGTAGGTGATCCTGTGCTAGGGTTTCAGAGAAAATATTGTACTCTGAACGCGGTTGGTGGGCTGTCCACAAGGAACTCAATGACCTGTATGTCCGCACAGTAATTTGTTACATTCACCGTTCGATTTGTATGCTTTGAGTACATACCCTCTGTGTAGATTTGCACAGCGCATTATCACCTGGGAATGTTTTCTGGCTTTGGGCAGGTGTCTAGTTACATATAGGGCCTAGTGGGACTACTTCTTGGTTTACTGTGGAGGAAAGAATTGTATTGTTGTTGGGACTGAGATTAGTGTCAATATGAAGGAATGGTAATGTAAAAGTGATTCTGATGGATATTTCCAGCTTCAGACTTCCTGCCTTAGAATAACCCCCAGGCGCCAAACTGGATATGGAGAATTTTGTAGTAGTGCTCATGCTCACCACTAGGTACTCTCATGGAGCCCCATGCGGGCACCTCTTCACCTCGAAAGTGATTGAAACAGAGCAACATAAAGTACCACCATTCATTCTGACTTCACTCATGATACAGCTATTAGCAAAGACATCATTATCTTTTTGGCTCAGATTCTGATCCTGTGCCAAATCAGAGAACTCTCCAGGAAATTGGTGATGATGATGATCTGCACTCGCCTAATTACACTGATGATGTCATATACATTAATATATAAAATGCCCGTGGGTTTGACAATCCACAGGGGGCAACTCGCCAGGAATGCGCATGCGCAGTCTCCCGCGCATGCGCAGTTCCCAGAAGAAGGCGCGATGGACACGGATGCGCCACCGATAAGGTAAGTCTATTTTAAATGGTATTTAAGGTTTTTTAATGTAATTTAATAGTGTGGGCGGGAGGCGGGCGGGAGTCTGGCGGGAGGCGGGCGGGAGGCGGGCGGGAGGCGGGCAGTGGGCAGGAGGCTAACTTCCGTTGCACCCCGAGTGTGCAGAGTGCCTCGTTTCTGCACCTTCGATGCGAAAGGCATAAGGGGCAAATCTCTGCACATACCGTGGTCGGAACGGAGATGTCCGCCCACCCCTAGGGGAAACAAGGATACACCCAAGGTAAGTCTAAGGAGCCCCACAGCGGCTGTGTGCAGCGTGGAAACACAGCTGCATGCCCAATGGAAGTCAATGGAGTAGTTGCAGTGTCAGTTTTAAAGAAGGACCCTTCCTAGAGGGCCAAAAAAAGCCTTTGGAGGACGGAAGGTAGGAGAGCACCTCACCCGTGGATGTCCAAGGAACCAGATTACCGGCGCCAGGGAAGCCGGAGGCATAGGGGTGAATTGGCATCGGAACCTGCAGTGGACGACAATGGAAGGCTTTGAAGAAGATGCCTCTGGAGGAGCCTGTGAAGGAGTCCAGTGGAATCCAAGAGTGTGTTCTTGAAGAGGGGAACCTGCAAGCAGAGGGGACAGAGGCAATGCCACTCTGAGGTGACGAGGAGGCATGGAAGCCCAATTCCCACCGATTTCGAGAGTTTCATGAGTGAAGATGGTGACCTTGTCGATGCAGCGTTCAGAACCAAGTGATGCTTAGGAAGACCAGGAGCTGTGTATGAGCTGTCCCAATTTGATAGTTGGTGTCTAGGTGGTCAGTACCTGACAGGAGCACCAACAAGCATTAATAGCCGCAAATGGCATGGCAAGCAAAAAGATGCAAACTCTGGGACCAGCAAGTTCTAAAGGTCTCACCAGGAGCAGGAGTGTCAGAGCGGGCCTCGAGCAAGCAAGGAAGCCTACTGAAGCAAAGGAAGCTTCTCAGGAGGACCCACAGGCCGAAGGCTTAGGATTGCAAGAAAACCTCAGCAGCTCACCACAGATGGAGGCCCAAGCTGCAAGGCAACAGCAAATCAATGCGATGCACATGGGTTTGGTCCCAGCGGCTCCGACGAGGGAACGGTCCACAAAATTGCTGAGAAGACAGTTCATGCCTCTAGGGAGCTGCAGAACCACAACCTGTGTTGCTGGGAAGTCAAAAGAATGACAGGAGCAGCAGACCAGTCAGCTTTGTTAGTGGGGCCTGCAGATGCAGGAAAGTGACACCTTCACTCCAAGTGAGATTAATTCAAATGTGCTTGATGTCCACAGGTCTTCTGGAGAACATGGATTAAGGACAGACACTGATGATGCAGGAGACTTGAAGAACAGTGAGACCAGGAGCTGTAGGCATATTACCCCCAGGTCCCTTATGTCCTCGGCCCATTCATTACTCATGGAGATAACCATCTCCCGACAGAAATTAAAACAAGAGGAATGCTGGGATATCCCTACTGCCCCTCCCCCCGGGAGTACAAAGGTAGGACTTACCCAGCAGCCCTCCTGTTCTTTTTTTCTGTCTTCGACAGAATGACTGTTGGATGCTGTTGGTGTTGAGGGGCTGCACCGGCGCCTGCTGGGCTTGCGTGGCGTGCAGACTCTTCTGGCTCCTCCTGCCCGGCTGCCTGGCTTCGCGGGCAGGGGTGGGATTTCCTGATGTGTCTCCCCCCCCGGCCTGCCGGGCTTGCTGGGGGGTATGACTTCTTCGCGGCCGTTTTTCCGGGTTTCCGGCCCTTTGCGGCTGGTGCGCCGCCTCCCGGTTGCTTCCGGGTCGCTGTGCGAGTCTCCCCGAGCCTGGCCGGGTGGGAGACGCGCTGCGCTGGATGTTGCTTCCCGGTTCCGGCTGCTGGTGTGGGGGCCTTCCTCATGCTGCTCGGGCCCCCGCTCAGGGTGAGTCCCGCTTTTGCGGTATTTATGTTCCCCTGTCTGGCTGTGCTGTTCTCTGTATCTTTGCAGGTTTTGCTGGGTTTCCTGGTGCTGCTGCTTGGCTCTCCTGCCCCGGATGTCTCGAGGCTGCCGCTGCTGCTGTGGCCTGCTTCGGTGCGAGAATGCTCGGTCTCGGGCTGCATTTACTGGCTGTCCCCCCCGGGGGGTGCTCAGTTGCGGCATCTCTTCGTGCGGAGTGTTCATGAAGTCATACGGTGCAGTCTGATTTATGCTGCTTGTGATTACTGTGAAGTCAGCGTTTGGATGCCTACTGTTGTTAGCCATATGTTGTCCAGTTGCTGATTTTTTATGTCTGTACTGGCTTTCTGGTCTGCCCTCTTGGCTTCAGGCTCTGGTCCCGGAGGTTTTGCTGGTGTCCGGTGCTCCTTTCGTATGGGTGATGCGATGCGTGCTGCCCTGCGCCCCCTCTGCTCTCCTCGTCTTGGGAGTTCGTGGTTGGGGGTGTGCGACGGTGGGTTATTATGGCACCTACGTGACTGCTGGGCCGCGCTATGTCCCGTGCTCTCTTGGGCCCGGGTCTGGGGGGGGGGGGGGTGCTACCTGCCGCTGTGGTGGGGGCTGCTCTGTCCCTGGCGCTCTGTCGGTCATGCCCTCTTGTCTTGGGCTCTGCCGACTTTGGTTCTGCCTCCCTTGGTTCGGGCCTCCTGTCCGCTCGCCACGCTTGCGTTTGCGGCACGGGAGTTTGGGTCACAGTTTCTGGTGTGCTTCTTGGGCCCGGGTCTGGATGGGTGTGTGGGCTGCTGCCTGCCGTGGTGGCTCATTGGCAGTTCTTTGGCGTCTGTTTTGTTCTGGGTCTGGTGGCTCTGTGGCCCTCTTCCCTTCTGGGTGTGAGGTTTCCTTTGGCCTTGCTGTACGCTTGTTGTGCAGGGGTCTGGGTGAGTCACTGTGCGGGGTACGTTCCTTGTTCTTGTTGTCTGGCTGTTTGGCTGCGGCTGGGTGTGGGTGCCTTTGTCCTTGTTGTGGGCTCCTCGCTGCCGTGCTGTTGCTTGTCCGTGTGCCTCCTGGGTTACCTTGGCCGGCTCTTCCTTTTGCTGTGTTGGTTGGCGCTTTGCCCTCTGTCGGTCCTCCGGTCCCCTGTGCGGCGTTTGGTTGCGCCTCTGTTTGGTGTCGGGGCTTGCTTGCGCTCTGTGCTGCCTTCCCTTTTGGGGTTTCCTGCTGCTGCTGTTTCGGGGGTCCGCGCTGCCTTCGGCTGGACCGGGTTCTCCGGTGGTGGGCGTTCCGTGTGTCTGTTCCCTTGGTTCTCTTCTTCGGGGTGTTCCACTGCTCTTGGCGCCTCTGGGGGTGTTTGCCCTTTCTGTTTCTAGCCTGCCTCGGGTTGGCTTGGGTTCCGGTCGCCTCTGTGGTGGCTGGTTCTTTTCGCTGCTCCTGCCTTTGCTTGCTCGTGGGTTCCCTGTGTGGTTGGGGTTTTCCTGCCTGCTTGCCTGAGCCTTGCCCTCTGGTGCTCTGGTGTCGGTGTCGCTTCTTTTTCTGCTGCGGCGGCCTGATTGGGTTGCCTTCTGCTTCCGGCTCTCTGCCCCGTCTGGTGGTGGGTCATTGTTCCTGCTTCTTGGGCCGCTGCGCGGTGGGGGGGGGGGTTCCTGTGGGCTCCCCTTGTTCAGGTGGGCCTGACGTGCTGTTCTTCCTCGGTGGCCTTGCCTCCGCTGCGGGCTGGATGTTGTGGCCTCTGCCCTGCTTGGGGGTCCTGGTTCTTCCCTTCCTGGCCTCTGTCTTGTTGGCCGTCTTTTGGGGCGACTGGTTCCTGGTCCTGTTCCTCCTTTTCCTTGGCTGCGCCTGGTTCCTCTCGTGGGTACCGATGGTTCTTTGGGGTGCTCTCTCCCCTCTGCCTCTGCTTGGGTGGCTTGTGCTGCCTTGGGTCCGGCTGTTCTGTTCCTCCCGGCCTGCGCCTGTTGTCGGGCGTGGTGCGTGGTGGGGGCCTGCTTCAGTCCTTCTGGTGCTGTGGCCTTCCCTCTGCTGGGTTCTGCTGTTTCCTGGCATCCCCTCCTGTGTCTGCTGTGTTGCCTGACTGTGGCCTCCTGGCGGCTGCCGGGTCCTGTCATGCCTCCTGTTCTCGGGGTTGGTGTGTTGTTCCCGCGCTCCGTTTTCTGCTCGGTGGTTGTGCTTGGTCTGGCCTGGTTGGTTTCTGCCTGGCCGCCTGAGGCTGCGGGGTGCGATTGGCTTCTTCCTTCGGTTTTCTTCCCTGCCTCTTCTGGTTTTGGTGGTGGTGCGGGGTGGCCGTTGTTGTTGCCTCTCCTGGGCCTGTGGGTTTTTCTCTCCCCGGGTGTCTGCTGGGTCTGCCTCCCGGCCTGCCGGGCTTGCTGGGCGGCATGGCTTCCTCATGGCTGGTGTTCCGGTTTCTCAGCCCTTTGTGGCGGGCGCACCGCCTCCCCGTTTCTTCCGGGTCGCTGTGCGCGTCTCCCCGTTGCTTGGCCATGTGGGAGGCGTGCTGCGCTGGTTGCTGTGGCCTGCGTTTGCTTCTGCTTGTCCTTCGGCTGTGGCTTTCTGTGGTGGCCTGTTGCCTTGGGCTTCCTCCCTGTTGGCTCCTGTTCTGGGCTGGTCTGCTTTTCTGTTTATGCGTCCTGCTCTGGGTTGCCTGGTTGTGCTCTTACTGCGGTCCTGGACTGCCTGGTTGAGTCTCTTCTGGGAGTTTCTTGGGTGGCTTGGTGCTTCTTTGCGGGTGCCCTGTCTGCCTTTGGGGTGGCTGGTCCCTGTGTCGTGGGGTTCCGGTTACTTGTGGGTATGGTGTGTTCCGGTCTTCTTCTTGTTTCTGGCCGTCACGCTGTTGCCTTCTTGTTTTCCCTTCTTGCCTCTTCTGGGGTTCGTTGGGGCGTCAGCGGGGCTGTTGGCTCTCGGGCCTGTGCTTTGTTGGGGTCTTTCCTTCTTTGGCCTTCCCTTGTTTTGGGTTGGTTCTGCGGGTTGCCTTTGGCTTCGGCTTTGGCTTCCTGTCTGTGTCCTCGGTTGCGGCTTCGCCGTGCGGGGTTCGTCCCCTGTGCGTGCCCTGCCTTGGGTCTTGCCGGGCTGTGGGGGTGGTTTGCTTGTGCTTTCCTCCCTGGCTGCGGTTGTTTCTGTGGGGTCCTCTGGGGTGGTTTTGCCTCGGTCTTTCTGGCCTCTGGGTTTCTACCCCGGTCCTTCCTTGGGCTGTTTGGGGTCTTTGTGCCTGGCCTGTCTCTGGTTTGGCTTGGCTGTGGTTGTGTCCTTCGTGGTTCCCTTGCTGTCGTCTTGGGTCCTCCGGGTGCTTGGCTCGTCCGGTTGCTCTCCTGCTTTGGTGTTCGGGTTTGCCTTCTTCGGGCTGTTGCTTCCTGCTCCCGTTTCCTCCGCTTTGGCTGGTGTTCTGTTTCGGGGTTCCTGGGGTTCCTTCGGTTCCCTTTTCCTCTTTTTCCGGGTCTCTTTGTCCTGGTTGGTTGCCCTTGTTGGTTATTCCTGCTCGGGTTTCCTGGAGGTGCTGGTTCCCTTTGCCTTGTGTCCTCGTTTTGCGGGTCCTGGTGGCTTGGCTTCCTGGGGTTTGATCTTCGTTCCCTAGTGTCTGGGTTTTCTCTCTTTCCCTGGCCTTGGGCTCGGTCTTGACTTCCGGGTTGGGTTCTGGTGGGCTTCCGCTGTTCTTCTTTTGTTGGGCCTTTGGTTCCTCTGTCCGCTTGTCTCCTGCCTGTTCTTGCCTGGGTTGTCTTCTTCTGCCCGTTTCTGGCTTGTTGGCCTGGTGGGTCTTGGCCTTTCTCTTTGTTTGGCCTCTCTTCTGCTGTTTGTCCTCTTGCCTGTGGTGGCTTGGGTGTCTGTGCTCCCCCTGTCGCTGGTTGGCTGTGGGGTGTTCCTGCGGTGGTCTGGTTGGCCTATCTGGTGGCCGGTCTGGTCATCTGGCTGTGCGCCCTTGCTCTTGTTGGGTGTGTGCTGGTCTGGTGGGGTTTTTCTTGTCGGGGGCTCTGCCTGGGGTTTCCCCGGTTCTTCCTTTTTCCTTCTGCGGTTGCTGCCTTGGTGTGGTTTCCTGGGTTGGCTTCTGTTTGGTTTGGGAAGGCCGGCTTTTTCTGCTTTGGTATTTCTCCATGAGTAATGAATGGGCCGAGGACATAAGGGACCTGGGGGTAATGCTCTATTACTTACCGGTAATCTTCATTACTCCTGGTCCCGTTGTCCTCGGCCCATTCATGCGCCCCTCCCTCCCTCCCGGGCGGCCGGCCTTCCTGTCTGGGCTTGGTTGTACAGGAGGGCTGCTGGGTAAGTCCTACCTTTGTACTCCCGGGGGGAGGGGCAGTAGGGATATCCCAGCATTCCTCTTGTTTTAATTTCTGTCGGGAGATGGTTATCTCCATGAGTAATGAATGGGCCGAGGACAACGGGACCAGGAGTAATGAAGATTACCGGTAAGTAATAGAGCATTCCTTGATAGTGTCTTGGTTTCGGAGGTGAGTTTTCTTCCATGACGAATCTGACTCCCCACCTACAGGGGATCCCTCAAGTACCCAAGGGAAATGGTTGAAACTGCTCAGGCGTCCCTTCCAGGGGAGGGGCTGGACAGAGGGGGGCAAAACTGTACTTTACCCAGTTTTGCAACAGAGCAGGAGCCAAGGGTTTCCGAACTGGCTTAAACTGGAGTACGCAAGGCGGGCACCAAATGTGCCCTTCAAAGCAGTTTGGAGGCGCTGAAAAGCACCCCCACCCCGGTCCATTATACTAAGTCCTGTTTGGGATGCGGTCACACCTCTCTGTGACAGGAAACCTATTTTTCTACCCCTGCTCAAGTTTAGCTTAACAGCAGTTGGACAGAATTGTGTCTGTGGTCTGTAGCAGGACTAGCTTGCTGGCTGGCCCTGAAAGGCTGCTACTGGGAGTACAAGGGGGTACCCTGAGGAGCCCATCTAGTACATTCAATCATTTTTTAGCGATGGAATTGGTTTTGGGGTAAGATTCCAACGTGTTTTATACCAAACATGTCTGAGTTCGGCGCAGCCGTTTTATAGTTAGACATCTCGTATTGAATGATGTCCTCTAAATACCTTATTGGCTGACCGCACTAACAAAGCCTGGAACATCGACTCTGAGGTTTGCAGTGGTGTCCTGCTTATGCAGGGTACCCTCACATTTGTTACCAAGCACCCTGATATATGGAAACATATCTGCCATGAGAGGTGCAAGCACATCTCACAGAGGCTGCAATGGCAGGCCTGTAGTAAGAGTTTAAGTGGACTCCTTTGGGTAGCACAATACATGCTGCAGCCTATGGGCGAACCCTGGTGTACCAATGTCCTGGGTTAATTAGTAGATATACTAGAGACTTATGAGAGTACACCAGTATCCAATAGTGAATGCACCAAAGTACTTGTATTATCAATCTGTAGCCTGCTGTCAAAAACTGCTCTAGACGGGTACTCACCCCACGCCGCCTTCCAAGATCTCCTCTCCATTCCAACACGGGCTTCCACGTTGCGTGGAGAGAGGTAGATCTGACGGGAGCGATCAGGGGCAGTTCCGGGTCTCAAGGGCACTTCCGGTTTAGACCGGAAACGAGGTTGGCGCTCTATCTGTTCGAGCAGCCTTCATTATTTAAACTGGGGCCTGAAACGACGCTCAGCGGGCGTGCCAAAGGCAAGCCCGTCTGCGCCCGTCCGCGCCTGTCCGTCGCCAGGAGCCAGGACCCCTGGTCATTTTAACCTTGATATCTCCTCCTGACCTATACCCATGCTCGCCTATACTAGCGAAAGCTTGCTTAAACTCAGACCGACCTCCCTGAGATGTCGTCCTGGAAACTGGTCAGAAGGGCCTTTTTCTTGCAAAATGTGTAAGTACCAGTCCATCCGTTTCCAGGACATTAAAACTACACCATATGCTACTACTACTGGAATACCCCTTACCTCTGAGTCAGGGCCCCATACTAACCTCCCTGCCAACTTACCCAACAAACAACATGGTATGGCCTCCTAGCAAATGTCAGATCCCTCCCCAGACATGCCTCTGCTATCTGGGATCTCTTTAAGGACAATAATCCAGACATTGGGTTTCTCACGGAAAGGTGGATTAAACCCTCAGCGGTTTCAGCGATCGCCCTAGCTCTCCCGCACAGCTTTCGAATTCAAAGGCTTGATAGGCTAGAATGAGCGGGCGGAGGTATAGCTATAATCCATAAAGAACGGATATCAGTCACCATTCTCGACCAGCTCTGCTCAGACTTATTCGAATGTCTTATTTTTAAACTTGATCTACACCCCCAACATAGTTGGAAAGGGGCCCCGGTCTACAGGCCCCCAGGTCCGATTCGCGACTTCAATAGTCGCTTTTTAGAATGTATCTCCTCCCATATTGTTGCTACCCGCAATTTCCTACTTCTAGGAGATTTTAAAATTCACAGCGAGGACTCAAACAATCAAGACGCAAGAACCTGTCTAGAGCACTTGGCTTCCCATGGACTCCTCAAACTCAACAACGACCCCACTCACCTAGCAGGGCACACCCTTGATCTTATTCTTTCTAACTCCCAACACATTGAATATAGAGATACCCTCCCTCTTACTTGGTCAGACTACTTTTTAATAAACTTCCATCTGACTAGCCCCTCCACCATACCCTCTCCCATACCACCACAGATAGATGGTACAGACCTTGGCATAAAATCAAAATTCACCACCTCACTTCCCCCTTTTTGACATGGGACATTGACACTCGCAATCTCAATGTCGAACAACAACTACGGCATTTTAATAACATCATCTCCTGTGTCTTGGATGAAGCAGCACCTTTAAAACTGGCTACTCACACCCACAAAACCTCTACTTCTACAACTGAACGGTACTCCCCGGCCCTAAGTACCGAAAAGAGGGGGTGCAAAAAACTGGAACGCACCTGGCGACTCTCCCATCTAGAACAAGACAAAATCAGATAGAAAAGCACCTTAACAGCCTATCACAACAACATTAAAACAGCACATAAAATCCACATTACTCAGCAATTGGAACAGGCTGGATCCAACTCCAGGGCACTATAAAATAGTGAAGGTCTATTCTAATCCATCAGCATGTGATACTGCGGAATCCCCCTTAGAGCCCCTATGTAATAATGTTGCGGCACATCTCACTCTTAAAATTGATTCCATTTACCAGAAAATGATCGCAGCCAATACTATTTCCCTTCCCTCCACGGTCAACCCTCCTGATACACACACACATCTGCCCAACTTTACACCTTTCCCCAACTTCATCTGTTAGAAGTCATATCCCTCCTAGATACTATGAAATCGGGCTCACCTATGGATATCATCCCTGCCAGGATTTCTGCCAATTTTGCGGAACAATTGGCCCTCCCCATTCGTTTTATGCTTAACTGCTCCCTCAGCGAGGGTCACCCCCCCCCCCCCGCTTGGAAAGATGCTCAAATCAAACCTATAGGCAAAGATCCCAAGATACCACCACTGATATCAGCAATTACCGACCCACATCTCTTCTACCCCTACAGTCTAAGCTCATTGAGAAACCCATCAATAGACACCTGTCAGATTATTTGGAGACACATCAACTTCTGGATATTTCTCAATCGGGGTTTCGGGCTAAATATAGCACTGAATCGCCCTTATTGAGGTCACTGACAACATACGCGTTCGACACTGTTTCCCATCACATCCTTCTGGAAAGACTCCAAGACATAGGCATTCGGGGGTTAGCACTGAAGTGGATCACCAACTTTCTGACAGATAGAACACAAACAGTCCCCATGGGATCTTTTACATCTTCCACTACCAAGGTTAGCAAGGGGATCCCGCAGGGTTCCTGCCTGAGCCCGACCCTTTTTAACATTTATGTCACTCCTCTAGCCAGACTCATGAGATCCTTGGGATTCACTCCCATTTCATACGCCGACGACACTCCGCTCCTCCTAACATTTGATAAAAACACGCCCAACATCAAATTGTTGTTCTCTGAAGGCATGAAATCAATCGCTGCCTGGATGCGCAACAACTATTTGCAACTTAATGCGAGCAAATCTGAAATCATGTTGTTTGGAGGAGCTGCCACTTATTGGTCACCCACATGGTGGCCGGAAGAGCTGGGAACCGCCCCTACCCCCAAAGAAGTGGTCAAGAACTTAGGTGTCAGGATTGATCACAGACTCACCCATAACACACATCACAACAGTACTGCAGGCTCCTGCTACTATATTCTTGGACTCCTGCGAAGGATCTTTCACACTTACCTGCCTCCACAAAAAAATGCTCATGCAGGCCTTGCTAATGAGTAGGCTTGACTACTGCAATGCCCTGCTGTTTTCAGCCAATTAAAGCGCCATTAATACACTCCAGGTGGTGCAGAATACCGCTGCCCGACTCACTACCAATGCCTCATCAAGAACACCCTCTGCACCCCTCCTCAACCAGCTTCACTGGCCCCCCATAAAGAAAAGAGTTAAATTCAAAATAGACTGTATTATTTACAAAGCCCGTAATGACAAGGGCCCCTTGTATCTCGCTAATAAGCTCTCCTTCTATACCCCTGCACAAATTCTCAGGTCCAGCACTGAGCATCTGCTCACCATTCCCAGAATCAAAAACGTAGCAGTGGCAAGGCATTTTCCTATCTTGCCCCCCTATTTTGGAATAATTTACCTTCTCAGCTACATTCGGGACTTAATCTGGCCCAATTCAGAAAGAAGCTAAAAACCCACCTCTTCTAAACCTCCCCCTGGCTATGATGTTCCTCGCCGTCCTCAGCGCCGAGATACCCTCATGGGTGATTCAGCGCTATACAAATCAATAAAAATCAAACTCAAACTCAAACTTACCAGATTCAATTTAGGGGAAGGAGGGCACAGTTGCTTGGGTCCTGATTAGCAGAATCCCATCAGACTACAGTCAAAAACAAACTGACACCAGGCAAAAAGTGTGGGTAACCATAAAAGCAGATCCTTTTCCTACATAAGTCTTGAGAGTTATTTGAACCAGCTATAACCTACCTTCCCTTTCTTTCTCATCCAGTATTCCCCCTATTCCATAATGGTTTTGTAGCACAGCATCTGTCCATACAACTCCAGGAACTATGCTTGCTCTTCTACAGTGGGGCCATAGAGAAGCTACTGGATTCATATGCAAAAGAAACAATTGATGGATGAAATACTGAAAAATGCAAATATTCACCCACAGTCACAAGGATTTGGGTTTAATCCATGAATCTTTTGCTCAACACGCCACCCCAGTTTGGACCCAGCTATTGCGAATCAGTCTTGACCCTATTCCTATGGAAATAGTCCAGCCCAGACTGCCAAGCCCGGTCATCCCTAGAACAGAAACAAGGATCCTTTGACCAGTTTCATGGCATCACCCTTCATCAGCCAGGCTATCATGAATCCAGCGGTGCAGGGAGCACGGCACCCACGTCTGGGGATAACCTTCCCACTTAGGGCACCAATGCACAACAAACAATTGATGGACAGAATGCTGAACAATGCAAACATTCACACCCAGTCACAATGATCTGGGTGTAATCCATTATTCTTTTGTTCATAACCCCACCCCAGTTGGCTCCAGCCATATGCAAATCACTCTTGACCCTGTTCCTTATGGAAACAGTCCAGTCCGAACTGCCAAGCCAGGTCCTCCCTGGACCAGTAACAAGCATCATGGGACTAGTTTTAAGGCACCACCCTTCATCAGCCAGGCTTGATTGAATCCAGTGGCGCATTGAGCACAGGACCCACATTTGGGCATACCCTTCCCATTTAGGCCAACAAATGCAAAACTAATAATTGATGGACAGAATGCTGAAAAAATCAAACATTCAACCCAGTCACAAGGATTTGGGTTTAATTCATGATTATTTTTCTCACTGCGCCACCCCAGTTTGGTCCCAGCCATATGCAAATCAGTCTTGACCCTGTTACTTATGGAAACAGTCCAGCCCGAACTGCCAAGCCACTGGATTCATAGAAAGTTGTCAGTTGTTATTCTTGTTATTTCCTTTTCCCAAAAAGTACGGGGCATCCTGACCACCTTGTTACTCTGACCCCTGAAAAAGGGCAAAATCAAAGGCTCACTTTGGTTCAGATTCAACATGCTTTGGTCCAAGAGACATTGTATGGTGTCCACTGAACCAGCAATATGAAAATTAGTCTTGACCTTTTCCTTATGGAAACAGTCCAGCCTGAACTGCCAAGCCACTGGATTCAGAGAAAGTTGGCAGTTGTTATTCTTGCTATTTCCTTTTCCGGAAAAAGTATGTGGCCTCAGGACTACATTGGAACTCTGAACCCTGAAAAAGGGCAAATTCAAAAGCTCACTTTGGTTCAGATCCAACATGCTTTGGTCCGGGAGACACTGCATGGTGGTCTTTGACTTGCATGGCACGTAATTTCATATACATATCAAAATTGGATTATTGTAATGGCTTGTACATGAACCTCCAGGACAAACTACTCAGAAGACTCCAATCGGTGCAAAATGAAGCAGCCAGATTGATTCTGGATATTCCTAAACATCATTAAGTCTCCTCAGACATCTGGGAACTACCTTGGCTCTAGGTCTGACAATGAATAAAGTTTAAAGCGCTCTGCGCTGCACATAATGCCTTGTATAGAGAAAGACCGGAATTTTTATCGACACTTTTTAACTGGTATACTCCAAACAGACACCTTCGATCTGCCAGTGCTAGACTGGTCACTACTGCAAGATTCAGGTAAGTGAACTGGGAAGGAAGGAGCTTTACCAACAGCCCAGCCAGGCTTTGGACTCTTCTACTACATCTTAGGGCCATATCCACCATCCTCACATTCAGAAAGAAACTAAAGACATGGTTATTTAACAACTAGTAAATCCTGGCTTAGTATGTGTTTGTTTAGCAAGTGCAAAGACACCTATGGGTAGACGTGCACTATTTAAATCTGTTTAAGATAAAATAACATACCCGCCTGGCAGTTTCACAAGCACTTGTCTATGTCTGAAGATGGCCACGAGCCTTATCGATTTGTTCTCATCCTTGGCATCAGCAACACCCATTGGTTGTTCATGATAATCATCAGGGAGATCCAAGACAAGTGGAGTACAGGGTTATTCTTCACCAGTAACAAGTCTGACACAGTCTGACTGTGATCCCGATATTTCAGGCTTGATCCTGAATCCAGGTGAATGTGGCTCTGAGACTTCTTGGCTCATGCATACTCTTTGGCAACTATAGCAGGTGACACACGAGAGTCTTGAATTGGCATATGAAATCCTAGTGGTCAAGTATCAAGGCCACCTTTCTAAGACCACTCCGGTATTCTTGGCAGCTAATCGTTCACAATTTGTTTTGTGACAGGCTACTCTCCCTTTCCCACCCAGAGTGGACAGTGGTGATGGGCACGTCACTACTGGGCTTGGAGGGGGAGGTCACCTTTGGGAGGTGGAGATCAGTGGGCTATGTTCTCCAGTGGAGGGTTTGCTCTACATAAACCTACTGGTGCTTTGGGCCATTTGTCTAGTCCTGAAAGACTTTCTGCTATCCATTAGGGGAAGCTGGTCAAGGTTCTCACAGTCAATACAACCATACTGTCGTACTGCAAAAAGCAGAGCAGAGTGGGGTCCTGTGCCAGGAGACTTTCCGCCTCTGGAGATGGCTAGAGTGCCAGGGTATCTTTATGGTTGGAAACTACCTCACAGGGCCCTTGAAGGCCAGAATGCACAAACTAAGCAGTCATCTTCTGGCAGATCAGGAGTGACATCTATATCCTCTGGAGATGCCACATGAAGTCTTGCACCACTGGGAGAATCCTGTCAAGAACACACAGTGGCAAAAGTTCTGAACATTGCACAGGACACACTTGTTCCCTCAAAACCATTTGTGATGCCACAATGGTAACTATTCTTGGTCTTGACATTCATAGCTGCTCGCTGCATCTCCTGTCCTGGAAGACTATTTTCCTCATTGCAATAAAGTCATAGCATTGCATGAGTGTAGTGCAAACACTGTCAGAGTAACCACTGTACATGACTTTTTTTCTGGATAAATTGATGCTGAGGACTTGTGGCCTTTTTACCAAAAGTCGTAACTCCATTCCATGTTGGGCAATCCGTCCCTTGCATTTTTTGTTCCCCCAATCCCTCGAAAAAAGAGTACAGGCTGTATTGTTGAGATCCAAATCAGCTTTTAGGTTTTACATATATTGTACTAAGGACCAGCTTCTTGTTAAGTTCATTAAAGCAAAAAAGGGGGAAACTGTGCAGAAGAGTGCCTTGATGAGGTGGATAGTACTCTCCATCAAGATCTGGCCTGAATTGGCCAGGAAGCAGTCCCTGGAATGTCTGAGGGCCCATTCCACCAGGGCCAAGGCTGATATCACTGTGTTGGCCTTGATAACTGCCAGACTGTAAGAAATGTGTGGGTGTATACGTTCACAAAGCATTACTGCCTTGACAGCCAGGTCCGGAAGGATGGTCACTTCACCCACTTAGTTGTTCAAGATTTTTTGGTCAGAGCCCAATACACAGGTTTTACACTTTTTGAAGTATGGTTTTCGTATTTAGGCTAAGGTGAGGATTCTGCTGCTAGAAGTATACATCAGAAGAACAAGTTACTCACGTTTGGTAATGCTCTTTCTGGTAGATACTCTAACGCAAATTCCTCACTGCCCTCCCACCTCCTATTCTTCAGAGAGGTGTCTGTTTAAACATTTGCAAAGGTCCCAAGTTAATAGTCATCACATAGTTACCAACAATTGTTCACTTTCCTTAGAATGTGGAAAGGCAAAAGACAAGGAAATAACATCAGCTAGCAGGGGTGGTTGTAATATGCATATGGAATCAGCACGGAGCCACACAATTTCACATTGTAGCATTTCTACAAAGTCCTCCTCATCGAGACTGGTGCCTGGGGGTGTTGTTATGTTTCCTAACTTAGGCCTAAGTAGCAAAGTGACTTTTTACCTACATTTGCTCTACCTTGCTCTGCATAATGGTTCTAGCAATGAACTTTTACCCAGTTATCTGTTGAATAAATGTCAATTGGGTTCCTTGAAAGTAGCCTAATTTATTATGCATGAAGAATTCTTAGCATCATATCTTAACCCCCTGGCATGACGTACATAACAGGATAAACATACTCTGAACAAAAGTCCTCACTATCTTCATCGTCGGGCAACAGGGCTACTTTGCTTAGTTACAAATATTGATTCAGGGTAATTTCCATAACTACAATCATAAACATATTGATCTAGGTAGACCCCCAAGGCTGCCCTTTTGATATAAAAGAACCGCACCTTCACTAGGTAGCGAGAGGAGACGCTAATACGCTGACACTGACACGGAGGTCTCTGCATGCCAAAGCTTCAACACACAGTGGTCTGACATCCCTTGCGTGGTGTCCAACTCATGACCAAGACGGGGGTCCTTCATTCTCCCCCATCAAAAAATAGGGTTGGCTCTTTTCTATGGGATTCTTGGCTTCACACCCACATACATGTTAGGTACACTTAGGTAGGGTCCACATTGTAGAAGTATGCAAAGATTGCTGTTTTTCTATATGCCTGCATATATTCATTGCTTTAGCACCGTGGTGGAAATGTTTATACTGTTCACTCTTTTGGTGCTGCTTGTAACCTCTTACGTTTGTTTCTGTCTTCTGATTATTGTAGCACATATGTTTTATACTAGAATGGCGATGGTTTAATAAATGTTTATTGAAAGCCTCCCCAAAGTTTATTCTGTGTATCTCTCTAAGACTAAGTGAGCACGATTGACTGAGCGAAAAGTACTGTACTTCTTCCACGATCCCTGAAGGGTCATGGGTTGTCATGTTCAGTGGTTGCCAGAAACTATTTGCTCCTTGGTAAAGTTAGGGGGCTTATGGTGGTACTGTGAGCCAGCTGGTCTATAGGCTGACAAATCCTGCGGGGGGCCCAAAACCAGTCTTAGGTACCAAGCCCTTAGCTTATGTTGTCCAACAAATGCGCAGATGCTGTGTATTTTCATGAACTACACATGCCAAATGAGTAGTTCAGTCATGCTTCCTCACTGACTCCTACTTTCATTTAACCAGAGACGTCTGTAGTGACAAGGGAAATCTGCTTTAGCTTAGTAGGTAGATCCTATGTATTAGCAGTGGGTTATTCAATATCGAAGGGATAAAAGATTCCCTCATTGTGCAAAATGTTATCTCTTTTCCTTTCTTCTTCCTCCCACAATTTCTGTCACTGGAGACGACAGTGGGAGTACAGGGAAAGAAGATCAGGAAGTTGCTCTTAACATTACAGAACATGTAAGACATGCAGTTACTATGTAAATATTACAATTCGACCTTCCGGCAATGGGTAGTGGTGTTACCTTTGTGATTAAGGGACACAAGGCATTCAGAACAGAGGTATTCTAGGGTCAGATTCCCATCTGCAGATGCACGCACAAAGTTGTATCATACTTTATTGTAGATGACACACCTGAAGAACACTTTTCATACGTGGACATAGAAGTTCAGTTAACATACCAACAGCATATTAATTGGTGTAAAGGCACTCTCCCACTCGCCACAACAAATGTGAGACTCGGTCCGCTCAGCAGAGAAGGAGTAACCTGGCCGGTCCTAGCTGCTTACACACTGCATCCAGATATTGATACATTGTCAGCAGCAAAAATACATACACTTTACAGAGACGTAGTAAAACTATATAGAAACCTTACACAGTTCGTAATGTGAACACTGACAATTCAACCTGTGTGGTTTGCCCACCTGGTCAACCTCAATAGACTACACCAAATATAAGCCCACAAACCCTGAACACATGTATGGGAAGAATGCCCACCATGCGGTAGCAAATCCCGTTCTGAATAGCACAGAAAATAGCACAGCTTGAAGCAGTATTTCCCCATAAGGGCCGGCAGGAAAACACAGAATACTAATAATTTGCATGCCAATGGAGATAGCTTCCCCGATAGAGGATTGTACCACTTAGGGTTACAGTTTTCATCCGAGGATATTCTTGTTCGTACTCCAGAAATGCTTGTGTTTTCAGAATAGAATCAAATGTGTAGTCTACATCTGTTGCAGTGAGAGAATTAGCCCATTGGAGCACCAGAACTCATGGTACTCCCGTCACAGCAGTTTTACTAACCCTGGGCGGAGTTTGCGGAGTTGCACTATGCGAAGCTAAGCCAAGTGCAAAAAAACTCTGTTGCACTACGCGGAGCTCCGCAAGCGGCGGAGTACGGTAGAAAAATGCAGTTTGCAGTGATTGAACAGTGCTGGATGCTTGTCCGCACTGTGTAATCATTGCGAACAACACCATGCACAGCGCAAGCTTACCTTTTCTGCCACTCAAGTAGATTTTTACATAGGTGTGTTCAAGTCCTTGCTCTTGGCTAACCCAAGACACAAAGTCTGTTGCACAGTTTCGTTCAGGAAGATCATTTGCTGTGGTATGAGGCATGCTCTAAATAGTTCCTCGGTTCCCTGAACCTGCCATTCTTTAGTCCCCCAGACTGATTTTATGTCTATCGTGTCCTTTCTTAAGTCAAAACCCTGTTCAGATAGTTGGGGAATAAAGGAAGCAAAGTATATCTGTTTCGTGTTGGCAAGCATATTTTTATTTGCAGATGTAGGTGCAAGCTTATACTATTATGAGTGCGAATGTGATGTGTAAAACCCAGAAAAATAAGCAAAAGTCTGTGCAAACGTTTGTGAACTACCTTTCAATAGTGTTGGGCAATGTTCCCATTGGTGGTATGTGAAAACTTTATGTGGGTTTACGAAATAAAAGAAGCAGTCCAATAATATATCCAGTAAGGAACATTTTGCATTCAGGGGCAGAGGCCTCTATTATCCTGGACCCTGGAACAGTATGGGCAGGATGAGTAGATTAATACCCTTAATATTCCACTTCACAAACCTGGATTTGGTAGCGCTAACAAGTAGGGAAAGACAGTGTCCTGGCCCAGAGTGGAGATTTAGAAGTTGATGGATGGTTTCTTGCTCAGGTAGAATGGGTCATTGGATTCAAACACTAACGCAGCAGACTCTTTCAATGTATGCTTGCCTGGGAAGGGGGACCAGGATGTAATTCTGCCACTATTTGTATGGATGTTCCTAAGAGTAATTTACCTAGTTCTTACATACTTTGCCCACCTTCTTTCACTACATTGAATATCAATTTGGAAACTTTGGTCACCTCATCATCTTCAGAAAGTGTATTAAAATATCTTAGGCCCCGAGTAGAGGTCATCAGGGTCCAGGAGACCAACTTACACTCTCTCCTACGGCTTGTACCATGGTGCCTTGGGGAAGAGTGAAAGCCTTCTAAACACTAACCCTATTAATCTATCCCATTCATATGAGGGATCACGGGTGAAATCCTCTCCCCCATATAAACTCAAAGGGGGAATTGTCACTTCATAGGCCTTTAGTAGTGGAATATGGAAATGCCCCCCAAATTGATTATTAAATCTTGATAGACAACTGGCCTGCAATAGGGCCTTCTGCTTGATATCATCCTGATGCGTATCCCAATTCAGGTTCCTCCTAAAGGTCAGACCCAAGTATTTATATTGGGCAACTTGCTCCACCTCCCTAAGTACCAACTGAATTTCTTTACCTTTTTTCCAAAAAACAAGATTTCCGTCTTTTCCAGATCAATGTAAAGCTTGTTTTTCTTACTACAAGTTTATTTCTTTTTATTTTATTTAATGAGTTTTATATAGCGCTGGCTAGACCCGTAGGTATAAGAGCGCTTTACATTAGATTACATAAAGTTACAAATATGATAACAATTAAATGTTAAATCAAATAAGCAACACATTTAAGGAGAAAAGAAGGAGAGACAAATAGAGCAGAGATGGGGACGGGGAAAGTGTGAAGGGAGAGGATGAGTGAAAAGACATCAGGAGAGACACAGGGAAGTTCGGCCAGTGACCGACTGGGTAGGTGACGACCGAGGAGGGAATCCACAGCCCGTCTCCCCTATAGCTAGCAAGGTAGCTCCATTGGGCATCAGTCAAAATAGCTAGGTCTCCACAGATGAGGGAAAGTTCACAGAAGAATGTCCAAGTGTTTAACAGCAAGGAAACAGTGAACAAGATCGGGAGAGGGCAAAGGTCCAAAACTTGAAATGAATAGAGCGGATAGGGGTAAGGGGGTAGAGTGAAGGGGAAGGAGGGTGCTTAGAGGTCAGGTGAGATGAAGGAGAGTCTGTCCAAGGACCGGCTGGGTAGGCGTCGGGAGGGAGTCCACAGCTCATCTCCCCTATGGCTATCAAGGTAGCTCCACCGGGCATCAGTCAGAATAGCTAAGTCTCAACTGTTGGTGGAGAGTTCATGGAGCAACTGTCCTGGAGGATGAGCTGAAACAGGGAAGGGTGAAAGCAGATCAGGATCGGACCTGTGACCAGGTATTTTAGCCCAGGCCACATAGAGAATCGAGGAGGGTCTTACTGAGGTGGCCATCTTGTAGACGGGTAAGGGGGATGAGTCATTGATGTTCGATTTCGGTCGATCTCCTCTAATCACTATGACCCAGAAGGAAAGGGGGTGCAAGCTAAAAACAGCAGATCAGCCTGAGGAACAGTGCCAGGGAGCAACGGTGAGCTGGGCGCTGTAGCGGCATGGACTTAGCACTGGAGTGGTAGCAGTCGCCATCATAGGGTCAGGCAGCATTGAGGGTCCGATTGGCGTGCAGCACAAGTTGACTCAGATAGTAAATACCTTAAATGTTATCTGGTGAGAGGCTGGGTGGGTGTGCCGCTACACTGGAAGCTCCGCTGAGAGGTACGATTGAGCTTCCACCGTCATATACACGCTGCGTACATTTACTCCGGAAACTTCCAGACAGCACATTTACTGGGTGGGCAATGAAGTGTAATGGAGTCCAGGAGGGTGTGCATACAATTGCCTCTCCAGGGCAGCCTCCGTGTCTCCCCGCCGCCGCTTTAATTGTTATGGGGAAAACTGCTTTAAGGCTCAAAGTCTTCAAAACTGCAGCGCTATTTACGATGGCAGTTGGGCACCATCTTAGGGTCAGGCACAACTGATAATGGTCGGTTCTGTTTGCAGGAACCTTACACCCGGGGGTAGTGGGGGCCTCTCCCACCCTGCTGACCTGATGGGGGAATGCAGGATCCGGCCTCTGGGAGCACGGAGTTTCCGGGCTATCATGCAGAGTATATCGGTCCGGGTGCAGCCGAGTGTTGAAGTCTTGATCGGCGATCCGGTGGGGTCCCCTACTAATGGCTGCGCTTCAGTGCCCTCGGAGCGTCCCGCGGCGCCTACTGATGGCAGGTAGGAGGGCCAAGGCGATCGTGGCTGCAGCGATGTGTTGGCTGGTCAGGGGCTTCCATCTCTAAGCAGGGGCGCAGGTCTGCATCATGTAGCTCAGCAGCGTTCTGTTGTCTGAGGCAGTAGTAGGAAGTGTGCAAACTCTGTTGTCCAAGGTCTTCGTGAGATCTCTTCAAGACAGACCCATCTTCATCCGAGTTGTGCACTGTAGAAGTGGATATCAATAGCGCTTCAACTTTTTCTCGGGCAGAGACTTGTGCAGCCAGCTGCAGCAGACCACCTCTCCGCCGCCGCTTCCACTGGAGGAGCTCATGGCAGAGGAGTCACCTCACACGCATCCAGCTGCCGCTCTCGGGGCCAGCAGGGATGGCAGCTCAGCAGTGTGCGTATCCCTCCTGCAGCCGCAGTCACATCCCGGACCGGCCGCTCCTCCGCTCAGTGCCCGGGCTCTCCACATGCTCCTCACAGGCGGGTTCCCAGAGCCCCACGCCTTTCGTTACACCTGCCGCGAAGCTGTTTGATGCGAAAGCATCTAATTTCCTCCGCAGAACAATTCGAGTACAATCCAGTAGTACCAGATCATCTGCATATAGCAGACAGTCAATGTGATATTTTCCGACTTTGGGGGAAAAAGACTTGGATTGGGAAATAAAAGCAGGAAGGTCGGCTAAAAATAGATCAAAAAGCAGGGGTGCTAAAACGCAACCTTGCCGGAAGCCATTCTAGATGGAGATTCTTTGGGATAACCAACGCGACTTGCCTAGCTCCACCTGGGCTCAATTATCAGAATGCAACGGTTGAAATACAGAAAGAAAGTTTAATGGGAGCTCCCAGGCAGCCTGTTTCTCCCAAAGGGTATCTCCATCCACTAAATCAAAAGCTGTCCTGAAGTTTACAAAACAACAGCACAGCCTTTGATTTACTTCCAGTCCTTCCGAATATTGGCGAAGCAATGATCTATAGTGGAATGACCCTCCCGAAAGCCCTCCTGTTCTATTGGAATTCTCTTAGTTTCAGAAGCCCAGTATTCTAGTTTGGATAAAATAATCTTAGGGAAGATCTTTAGCAAAATATCCAAAAGGCTATTTCGCTACGTCAGGGCTGTTTACAAACAAAAATTCTGTATCAATACAATTAAAAAACAATTATACAAAAACAAAGTGTACACAATTAACATGATGTATGTCCTTTAAGGATATACCTCTCTAGTCATCATGTTCCTATTTAACAACACACTCGAATATCAGTAAAATATAATCAATACTCTAATAGGTACAGATAATAGAAAAAAGGACAATACATTTTTTCATACATTCCAATGAACAGAAAAAACTGGACTTCATAAGGTATGCCAGTGAATGGACCATTCAATGACCACTTTTTTTTAATTTACAACGATCAACCACTGACCTGTATAAGTGAATGAATGGATCCTAATACTATACAACTTTTCTTCATGAAGTCTTATTTAATAGAACTAATTATTTTTATTTTTTTTATTTATTTTTGATACATGAAGCGGTTGGTATGAGTCATTCCGATCAATACAAATAAGTACTACATAAATCATCGCTTATTAGCATATTATACAAATAATAACATCGCTTTTTAAATCAAGCAAAAGTTACAGCACATATCATGAACAAACCACAAAGAGAGGATTGATATTTATGGATAGAGAAGCAAAGAGGAGACAAAGAGGAAAAAACGATATCTAAATATTGACTTAACACATTAGTCTATTAGGAAAAAAAATAAAAAAAAGGAGAAGAAAAAAAATCGAGACATTGGTTTAATTCTACGGGCAGGCACTAATAAAAAGATATAACCCTATTTTATAACTCCACATACTGTGTGACTCTGCCCCATATTTCTGTGCCAAGATTCTTTTTACGTACGCCCTTCAACGCATACAGACTGTGCTCCATATTATGAGTGACAAGGAATCTGGACCGCCATTCCACAAATGAAGGTGGTTCCTGTTGTAGCCAATACGAAGCTATACACAGTCTATAAAGAGCAGTCGCTACAAATATTAATTTAGCATGTTGCTTTGCAATTCCAGTATCCTTTGATCCCATTTCTACCCCCAAAAGAATCAGAGCTGCAGATAGAACTAATTATTAAGCAATTTATATTACCTCTTGAGTATATATTTATATGTGTATGTAGTTTGTGGGCTCTGGAGATCAGCCTTAGGACTTGCCTGCTTCTTCTTAGGGACTTTTTTTCTGTTCAACAGCCTCTATTTAAATGTCTTGATAGAAAACGACCAGTAGAGGTCAGTAAAATACCAGAATTTCTTCCTGCTTGTTTAACTGCCTCTTTTTAACTGTCTTGATAGAAAACGACCAGTAGAGGTCGTTAAAGTGTCAGAATTGCTTTCTGTTGAGGGACTTTCTTTTTTTAATTTTCTGGCAACTGCCTCTGTTTAACTTTCTTGATAGAAAACGACCAGCAGAGGTCAGTAAAATACCAGAATCACATTAGGACTCTTAAGATTCGAGTCCATAGAAATTGTCTTCCACGAGCACCTGTAGACAATAATATCTTTTTCAAATCTTGTATTTTCAGTAATATGACCACCAAAGGCCTTGATTTTATACTAAAAACAAAGCTTTGTACTATACCATTTTCCACTGAAAGGCAAAAGCATGTGTTCCCATACCTGGCATGTCACGCAGTTTGGTGCTTACTATCCCTCCATGTTAAAGAACAGTAGATGTTTCAGCACCCAGACTAATGTGCTGTATAGCTAAATACATATAAGGTCCCTTAAGCGATAACAATTACATTGCAAATGCTTGTTTAAAAATAGGTTTCATTACAGACCCTTTGCAAGAAAAGTGGTAAATGCCAATCATGGCAATCCAACTAAATAGATAGGAATAAACTGTAGCCCACTAAACATTATTCATCTTAAGTATTACTGCTGGGATTTTATCGGGCCAGAGGCTCGGGAGAGCTTTACTCTCTCAAAAGCAATGCTCTCGCAACCACAAGGCAGTGTAAATACACAACAAAACAGTAATTTCAATGAAGTAGAAAACAACAACAGATCTTAATGTTCTTAAAGTTTTCCAGGACGTTTATTGGATCCACATTCAGCCGACACGTGTTTCGTCGTGTTCACAAAAGTTGAGTCGACACGACTCTTCAGGGCTGGTAAATAGACCCAGGCATCTATGGGTCGATGCAACACGTAGGTAAGTTGAGCGAAGAATCTAGACACGTGTAAGTGTCTGTCTATACCGGGAGGGGATCCCAATGTAACAATTGAGGGCTGAGTTCCTGTTCCGTAATTTCAATACGAGTGTGCACTATGATACGGGATCCCTCCTCTGTGTGTTCCCGGTCGCCGTGTTCCAAGAACTTTACTCTCTCGATGACAGCTTTTACTTCCTTTATGTAAATGGGAGTTTTTCACCAAGAATTCTTTGGAATCTATCTGAGCCAGAAGAGCCGCCATTGACATATATCAAGTAAGTAGCCCACTTCTCTTCCGGGATCACACTAACAAGGGTACCCCTATTTGGAGCACTGAAATTGTCGACTTTCGCCCAAAACATTTGCTCATCCTTGAAGAGGATGATTTTCTGCATCTCCTCCCACTTCTATGGTAGAAGGTGGCTTTTTTTGCCTGCACAAGAGATTTATATTGAAGTTAAATCTTAGCCAGCTCCTGGTAGGCTAGAGAGCCTGACTTATGCTTGGCGCTTTTAGCTCTCTGTCTCACCAATCGGTTCAGCTGTTGACAGTCAGAATCAAACCAGCTACCCCTCTTGGGACGAGGGTTTGCTCGCACACCCTTCTCACTCATCTTTACTATGATACAACCCAAAATGTGGCGTACAATTGTATTGTACCACCCAATAATATAGTCACCATAGATAGGGATGGTATCAATCTTTTCCACTAATTGAAAGGTGGCTAACTGTTGGAGATAGAGTTCAAGTGTGCTGAAAGCCTATGCAGATAGGACATTCCTAGAGGCAATACCCTCTTAAGGGGCACTGGCTCACACAAGTCACGGATGGGAAACAGCCTTTACAACGCAACCATACATCGCACTACATTTACAGCACAGTCATTACATTGCAACATCCTTTACAACGCATGTCACTACAATGCATCCATTGCATTGCATGTCACTGCAACGCATGACACTACATTGCATGTCACTACAACACAGGCCTTACATCGCATGTCATTACAACGCATACCATTACAACGCATAGTACCCCTAAACTATCCAACACTCACCCTACTGTTGCACCCCTTGGATTTAAAATGGTAATTTTTACCTATACACTACCCAACACTTACCCTACTGTAACACCCCCTGGAGTTAGAATAGTAATTTTTACCCCTACACTATCCAACACTTACCCTACTGTTACACCCCCTGGAGTGTGAATAGTAATTTTTACACCTACATTATCCAATACTCACCCTACTGTTGCACCCCCTGGAGTTAGAATAGTAATTTTTACCACTACATTATCCAACACTTACCCTACTGTTACACCCCCTGGAGTTAGAATGGCAATATTTACCCCTACACTATCCAACACTTACCTTAAATGCAATGTAATGGTTTGCATTGTCAAGGTACAATGCGATGCAATGGAATGTGTTGTAAGTGTAATTTAAAAAAACTCGTTTTAGTGGTATACGATGTAAATGTATGTGTTGTAAAGGATGTTGCGATGTAAAAACTGCATTGTAAAGGCATGCGTTGTAAATGTATGCGTTATAATGTCATACATTTATCAAGGACTGCTGTCGTTTCCCAGTGATCTCTACCCGTATATGTTGTCACCTCAACATTCTTAAAAAGATTGAATTGCCAAAAGGACGTAAATATATAATCTATGGGGCCTGAAGACTGGCCCTGCCAAAAGGTTGCAGATGCTGGCGAAGCATTTTTAAATCATTTGTTTAAAGAAATCAGACCAGGATTTGCCAAAAACTTGCTCAGTATTATGGCCTACTTTTTTTTTTGATAAGCAATTTTATTGAGTTTCCAACGTAACCAAACAAACAGCACCATTCAGGGTTACATCGCATGGGAATAGTCCAGGGTTAGCACAACTCACATCGACATAAATGTTACATACTTGCAAATCAAAGGCCCAAATCCCTAGAAGCGCTCCGTACATCCAGCTGACCCACCTTAAAACTCGATCGCCCCCACCCACTTCCCCATGGCCTCCTTTTTAAAGAGACCAGAGGGGAACTCGCGCTGGGGTAATATAATATTCCAGAACTTCCTCCAGCTGCAGGTCCAACTGTTCTGGGAATGGACGAGCATTAACATCTCCGGCCATTATTTTGACTGCTTCTGGATATTTTGCTAACTAGTGCTGGAAAGGAGATTTAAATAGTTCCAGCCAATCTTTCTTTTGTCAATGGTCTTCGTTATGAATATAGGCATTTGTAACAAGAAAGTATTTTGGAATGTTATTGCTCAAGCCCAATTCAACCACTGAAAACTGCAGGCCACTTGAAACATTTATAACCTCCACTGATCTCTTAATCATTTTAGTAGAAACTAGTGTCAGGACCATCTTTCCCTCGAACATGTGCACGTGTGCACGCGAGCACAGGGTCTTCTACCAGCGCGTTCACACACTTGCATAGTGCGCAGCTCACCAAGAGCACGCTTCTCAAACCACATACCTAAAAATATCATGCGGAACGGTGGTAAAACTGCCACTGTCTTGGTGAAGTGCTAGGAGAAGTGGTAGCATGTTTGAAAAAACAGACCAGTGGCATAACGAAACTTGAGGGGGCCCCCCTGCAAAATACATGGAGGGCTCCCCCCCCACGTGGCCCGGCCCACCACCTACCACTTTGCCCCACTTTAGATGGAGTGACAGATGGGTGGGTGGACGATGGTACGGATGAATGGATGGATATGGGTGGATGGATGGATGGTTGTGTGGCTGGGGATAGATGGATGGACTGATGAATGGATGAGCAGACGAAGGTATGGATTGATGTAGATGGATGGATAAATGGATGGATGGATGTGTGGCTGGGGATAGATGGATGGACAGATGGATGGATGAGCAGACGGAGGTACGTATTGATGGATGGATGTAGATGGATAGGTGGAGGAATGGGTGAATAGGTGGAGGGATGGGTGGATAGGTGGAGGGATGGGTGGATAGGTGGATGACAGATGGGTGTTTGGTGGCTGGGCGGAAGGATAGATGGATTAATGAACGAATGCGTGTGTGGCTAGAAATGGACGGATGGATATGTGGCTGGGGATGGCTGGACGGGTGGACTGAAATACAGATGGATGGATGGATGGATGAAAGGATGGGTGTGTGGCTGGGGATGGATGGATGGAAAAATGTAGGGATGAAAGGATAGGTGTGTGACAGGCGATGGTTCCATGGGCGGACGGATGGGTGGGTGGATGGATGGATGGAAGGATGGGTGTGTGGCTGGGGGGATGGGCTAACAGACAGATGGATAGATGGATGGATGAACGGATGTGTGTTTGGCTAGGAATGGACGGATGGATTTGTGGCTAGGGATGGAGGGATGGACGGATGGATGGACAGAGGTATGGCTGGATGGATGAAAGGATGGGTGTATGGCTGGGAATGGATGGCTGCATGGATGGATGGACGGACGGACGGATGGATGGATGCAGGAGCGGGTGATATAGTTAAGCTCGGCGGGCGGTTGATGTTGACTCATGTTGGAATAGGATTTATTTAATTTACTCTATTCTATCGTCTAGATTCCCCCCCTTCAGCGCTTAACTGCACCGGTCGCTGCTGGATGGATTTATTTATTTATTTATTTATTTGAGCAATTTTTAGAGCGCGCAAATACCCAAGGGTGTCTCGGCGCTGTAGTTGCAGAACTTCCAATGGATCGGGGAGTATTCAGGCTGGGAACAACCATGTTTTTAATTTTTTCCTGAAGTTGAGCAGTGTCGGCGCGGTTTTAATGTGGAGGGGGAGCGTGTTCCACAACTTGGCTGTAGCGACAGAGAAACGTTTGTCTCCCCAGTTAGCTCTTCGTGTTCGAGGGACTCTTAGTAAGTGGGCTGTGGATGAACGTAAGGTTCTTAGGTGTTCAAGTGGCCGGAAGGCTTGTCTTAAAAATAGAGGGCCGTGGTTGTGGATAGCTTTATATGCTATGCATAGAGCCTTGAACTTGATCCGGCTTCTCACCGGTAACCAGTGTAGCTGTTTGATATAAGGGGAGATAGATGCAAACCTTGGAATAGATAGCAGTGTCCTGGCTGCCGCGTTTTGCACTGTCTGCAGTTTGTTGAGGACCTTTTGTTGTGCATTTAGTAGGAGGGCGTTACAGTAGTCTGTTTTTGAAAAGACTAGTGGGCTGACTAAGGTTTTGCCTGCTGATGGAGGGAGATAAGGGATTATTTTTTTTAAATTTTTTTTAGGGTGTAGAAAGAAGAGGAGACCACTGAATTAGCATGTTGCTGGAAAGACATCTTGTTGTCGAAGATGACACCCAGGTTACGTACCTTGATCACTGGTTCGGGAGGTGGTCCCATCTGAGATGGCCACCATTGCGGGGACCAAGTAGGTTGCAGCCTCCCGAATGTCATCACTTCTGTTTTATCAGAATTCAATTTTAAACAGTTGGATGACATCCAGGAGCTTATTGCCTTCATTCCGTTTTGGAAATTGGCTGCTACAGAAGTGCCGTCATCGTATACAGACAACACCAGTTGGGTGTCGTCAGCATATGTAGTGAGTGAGATTCCGTGGGATTTTATGACCCTCGCCAAGTCCGACACATATATGTTAAAGAGTGTCGGGCTTAGCGAGGATCCCTGCGGTACTCCACAAGGCAAAGAAAAAGTCTGAGAGATGTAGTTGCCCATCTTCACTGTTTGTGGGCGGTTAGACAGAAATAAAGCAAGAAGGTCTTTAGCCTTGTCTTTTATTCCTATGGCCGCGACACGGTCGATCAATGTGACATGATCGACCGTGTCGAATGCTGCGGAGAGATCTAGGAGTATCAAAATCACTGAGCCTCCATTGTCCATTGTGGATGGATGGATGAATGGATAGTTGAATGGATGGACGGATGGACAGGTGGATGGAATGATGGGTTTGTGGCTGAGGATGGTGGATGATTGGTTGGGTGGATGGTTGGTTGGATGGATGGATGTTTGGGTAAGTGGAATGGGTGGACTGGATTTGAAGGTTAGAATGCACATGACGTAGTAGGCAGTGGGAGGTGACAGGACACTAGGGCCAAATGGGGGTCTGATTTCAGAAGTAGGTATGCGGCACTGGTGGCTGAGAGGCAAAGAGGCGCCAGTCACAGACCCTCCTCTCCCCAGGCCTGTAAGGGGTGCCACAGTAAGCAGACCCTTCCCAAAGCTTCTCTCTCTAGAGTCTCAACACCCTAAAGGGACCACGGGCCTTTGCCAGACTGTCCCCGACTCATCAGTGAGTGGGGACCCTATGCCACCCAGACTTGGCCTGTGATTCTCTGCCCCTAAAGGCATCTCCACAGCCTCTCTCCAGCGCTCCTGTGAGCGGCCATTGTCCAGGTGAACAGCCCCCAGTGCCCAGAGTCAATGCCCCAATGTTTACAATCAGCCTCGCTCAGTCCCCGGGCAACTGGTTCTACCTCGTAAACACACTTGCTTGCCGTGCCAGCACTCTAGTGCTCCTTGTTAGCCCTCCCAGAGAGCCCTTTAGGAACCCTCAAACTGCCTGTTATTTGCCAAGCACTCCCCTGACCTCGAATGTACCCAGGCCCGGTTCTAGCGGGAGGGCTAGGTGGGCCAGGCCCACCCAAGGTAGCCCCATGGCCCTCCCAAAGCCGATTTGCAAGCAGAAAAACATTGTTTGTTCTTTTTCGTTATGCTTTATTTGGGTCAGCGGCCTCGCTTTCTCATCCTAATTCTTTAATAAACATGATATGCACCAATGCCATGGGCTGCTTGAAGTGCCTGGAGACAGGCGTGAAGTCAGTGAGGATGGCTGTTATCAATGAGCGCATGTGAAAAGGAGGAAATCCTGTGACACTCCTACCAGATGAAAAGAGACACAAAAGCTCTCATCACACAGTATTTAAGAGATACTACAGGGCCACAATAATCTGATAGTATTTTGCCATCCCATAGTAAGTAATTGAAAATGTGGAATTAGTATTTATATCTTAGTGTGCTTTTGTGGTATTCTTAAAGTGCAGCACTATATACTGCAAATACCACACACATCCTTTGACTTTTCTGAAGTGAAGACTTTTGACAAGTTTCACTAATACAACACAGATACAGCATTGACTGGGGCAGTGCAAGTTCTTATTAAACAAAAAAAACACTGGCGGCTGTCCCGTGGCAGCACTCCCTACTTTTAATTTCCAGCTGTACTCGCTGATAGCGTATCAAAAGCTAGAACACATAACGCACTAATGTTGTCGATTAACTAGCAGCTGGGATGGTGTCTTTTCAACAGAAGTCCTGAAAACCCAGGTCAACAGTTTTCATACCTGTGGCTCGCTAGGGCAGGGAAGATTATCAACAATTATAGAATTTTGATGAGGAAATGGGGATGAGAAATGGAGGAGGGTGATTAAAGGAGAATGCAAGCATAGAAAAGATGAAGGTAAGAAAAAAGAATAAAACAAAACAATGGTAAAGAAAGAGGTAGGTGAAATAAGAGTAACCGAGTGAGGAGAAGGCAAGAGAACACATTTAACAGATGTTGATTAGAGAAGAGTATGAGGGTGATGAGTGTTAAACTAGAGAAGGTGATGAAGATGGTGTTTGAGTTGGATGAAGGAAGATGAAAGAGGACTCTGGGAAAGCAGTATACAGGAGCAGGAGAATGATGAGCAACTTGGGTGATGCAAGTAGACTGATGATTGATAGGCATGTACTGGGAGAGGGTGATAAAATGGGAGTAGTAGGAGAGGAGTATGTAATGGTGAAGGAGGAAGATGAGTCTGGTGAAAGATAAAAATTATGAGAAAGAAAGGAAGGTGATCAGAGAGAAGGGTGGTGAGCAAATGATAATTTGGGGGAAATTGAGTGTTAAGAGGAGAGTGGTAGAACACAAGGAAGAGGACGGTGATGGGAATAGGATAAACTAGTAGGAGAAAGTAGGAAAACAGGAAAGAGGAGGGGAAAAGCTAATCACAATTTAGAAGAGACAGTTCAGTTTTAAAGCATTCACATAAGATGTATGTTTTCTTATGTTTCACCTAGAATGCATTCTGTTCAAAGAGCTGACAGTCAAATATTGTTTGAGAAACTAGCCACCAAATTGAAGGACCACTTGTCATTCTCAGAAGTTGTAATCTTTGCACAGTGGGAATCTAGGGGTTGAAACAGACCTCTGTTTGAAGTTTGGTTGGTTCAGCTTAGGTTGGCAACTTTGATTGATCATCCAGTTGTTACTTCTCTTATTTGGAGTACATGTACAGCAGTAGGCCCTATCCAAAACGTTTTAAAAAGTTGCATAGGCTATTACTTCTTCTTTAAAACATGTATGGCTTTCAAATGTTTGTAGATGTTCTGCGTGCTCATGAGCACACTATGTAAATAATTCAGGCCTTGTTGCTGCTGTCATTCCAAATGGTAAAGGCCACCAGGGAAGAACAGAAACAGGTGCAGGGCAGCAGGATTGCACACATCCATGCACCCACATAAGTACAGCCACTATACCTCATGCAGCAGTAGGAAAGGCAAGACTGACAAAAGAGGGTGAGGCAGAGAGAGTCATGGTTGAGATAGATAGAAAGAATAGGTGAAGCAGAGAGAAGGGAGGATTATAGGTAGAAGAGTGATGATGAGAGGGAGGAGGGTGAGGCAGAGGGAGGATAGTGAGAAAGAGAGGGGGGTGACTGGTGAGCCAGAGACAGAGAGGAGGGTGAAGAAAAGAGAGTTGGGTGAGATAGAGAGAAGAATGGAGTGGAGGTGGAGGCGCAGTCAGACCACGGAGAGGTGGAGAGAGAGAGGAGAGTGAAGCAGAAAGAGGCGAGTGAGATGAGAAAAAGATGGGGGTGGGTCAAACAGAGAGGAAGCCGAGCCAGGGAGAGAGAAGGGAGAGGTGGAGAAATAGGAGGGTGAGGCAGAGGAAGTGGAAGGAGAGATGAAAAGAAAAGGGGAAAATAGAAAAGAAAAGAGGGGGAGGTGGGTAGGTGAGCAGGGTGAAGTGGAAAGGAGGGAGGTTGAGGTGGAAAGAGAGATGGGTGAGGAGGGGAGAAAGGTTCATGTGGTAGAAAGAAAAAAGCCTGATGCAGAGAGAACAGAAGAGATTAAGCACGTAGGTGAAACCAGAAGAAAGGCAGAACTAAAACTAGTGTACATGCTCTCAGCAGTAGGTACAGTATGCAGCTCAGCCCCCCTTCAAAGCCCCTCCAGCATGCCTGATCCTAACTCACTGATACCTGGGAAATGCTATGCAACTCCATTCATCTTCACGGCCCACCCATGCTTTCTCCTGACCTTCCAGATCCTGAATCCTGGAGCCGGGCCTGCATGTACCCCTCGGGGGCAACTCCTAGTGCCTGAAGTCAGCAGCCCCCCCCCCCAGCCCTAAGGTCCTGGAACACCCCACAGTGCCCTTGGCAGAACCATCACCGTAAAACCGTGAGCTGGTTCTGCCTACCTCCCTCAAGTGAATTGCCATCGGCGGCCACCCCTCACCCATGCAGGCAACACTCTGCCATGAAGAGCACACGGCGAGCCACTGGCAGAGCAGCTCTGCTCAACAGTGCTTGCTCTTGCTGGGTGAGGGGGCCCCTGGAGCACCGGGGGGCACAATGCAGGGACTGTGGGGGCCTGTGTTACGCCCCTGGTCCACAATCAAACACTGAATCTTACTGTAGTCATCCTTCCAGGCCTTCTGCAAGAGTCCATCACCCACTCCTGCAATTAAAAAACCCTGCCTGGCTTCCTGTAGAATCAGTGGCTTCCTAAAATGTAACAAAGGGTTACTTACATTTCTTCAGAGCAGGGTCACCTTATCCACTGTCTCTGCAAAAGAACAGAGCATGCTGGTGCCTGCTGAATATCAGGCCAAGCAAGGTGCAGGGCTGAGGGGTCCCAGGCCTCCTGCACCAGGGGGGGGGGGATGTAAGCCCCTTTGAGTGCACACACAGAGTTCTATCACCTGCCTCTCCCTCTCAGCATTGCTTCTTCCTTTGAACTTCCCTTTGACCTTCTCCTGATCACTGCTCTGTCCACTGTTTCTTTCTGCACTCCAGCACTCTGGTTTCCTTATAAATCATGGGGTGCCTTCCCTCCCAGGCCTCCATACACAAACAAGAAACAAAAGCTATAAATTGTAACTGGTTTTTTTTCTGTGTGCAAGATCTTCAGAAAACTGCTTCCTGCCCAAAGAAAGGCTTAAAGCTGGTTAGAACTGATGTGCATTGCTCAGGCCTGTGCTTCAGCACCCTCTTCACTGTGGGGGGAGGGGGCCCCTTCAGGTGTAGGGAAGCCTGGAGCTGCAAACTTGAAATTCTCCAGGTTAAGTCAGCTCTGTGCTGCCTCACAGGAGCAGGGCCCTCTCTGGGGCCCCCACCCCCATCCTTGTCCCGGGCCTGGCTCGTGGCTCTGACTGAAGAGAAACAATGTTGATACTTTTTTCTCTTCAGTCCACAGCACGTGCAGGGCAGGCTGCTTTACAGGCTGCTTTAGGGAGACAGAGGGAGCCTCTTCACTTACTGAAGACTGCCCCCCCCCCCCCCACCATGTGTGTCATCTGTCTTGCATACAGGCCTGTCTTCTGGTAAAGCTCCTTTCCTCATTGGTTTCACCTCCTCTTCTCTTGCTCCTCTTGCCTTTCCCCCGCTGGCATCTTCCCCCCCCCATCTGTCACCCCTCCTTCGCTGTTTGTCCTACCCCTGCTTTGTGTGCCTGGTACACTTTCAGAGGCCCGGGTGGGGCGAGGCCCGGGCCTGGACTGGAGACAGATTATTAAGAGGGGGTGGGCCGGTCTGCGCACCTTAGGTAATAAAGAAGATGCTGTGGCGTGCCTTGCTGGCTCTGCTCAGACTGAGGGGCCCCTGAGGGGCCCCCCAGAGAGCAGGCCCCCTCGCACTGGTGCGGGGTATTTACAACGTGACGCATCTCCCAGATGCGTCACGTTGTAAACCCTGCGCCAGAAGAGGCGTACCATCGCAGGGGGAGGCTTTCCGGCACAGGAACACCTCCCAAAATTACACCCCTGAGACAGACAACGGAAGAGCAGCTGTTACGCGCACTTTAGATATGCTGAGTATTACAGAGCTCGCAGCTTCTGCTTGCTTTGTTAATGTCAGTGGGCTGCATACATCAACAAAGACGGTGTGGAGTAATGACAGTGCTTTTGTCTTTGGAACAGGGGAGCCAAGTCCAGGCTTGCATCAATTTTATTTTTGAAAGATCCCCCCAGGAAAGCTACTGGAATGCCTTTATAATCACCAAAGACAGTGTTAGCCTCAAGGGGGAAATGTTACCGAAGTGTGCCCTCCTGGGCAGAACACTTAATCCCCCTCATATTTAAAACAAGCATTTGCAAGCAATAGATCTCGGAATTGCGAGATTTTGAGCTATTAGCAATGTAAATGGCAATGCCTTTTATGTATGTGTTTAACAAACAACACATAAATAGAAGGCATTGTCATTTACAGACGCAATAGGTCAACGTTTTGAAAATGCGAGACCTATTGCATTGCAAATACTTGTTCTAGTTTGTGTTGCACTTTGCACAAATATTTGTCATTTGCTTGCTTGCTAGCAAGCACTGCATGTACTACCCCCCAGATAGTTATATATTGACACACACAACACTGTATGTACACGTCATCCCCAGTGAGCCATGTACTCACTGCACCCAAATAGTTTTATATTGGCACATACACCTTTCCCAGTGAGCGCTGTATGTACCGATTCCGGATAGGGTCTCATTAACTCACACAGCTCTGTATGCACTGCACTCAGATAGGTTTACATTGTCATACACGTCTTTTCTAGAGAGCTCCGTATGTGCTGTGCTAGACAGTTTTACATTCACATGTTTTCTCTGGAGAAAATGTTACGTTGACACACACAGCTTTCCTAGTGAGTGCTCTATGTCCCGTGAGCAGAATGTTTTACATTCACACACAAGCACTGTGTGTGCTGTGCCCAGATAGTTTTACATTCACACACAGCACTTTGTATGCTGTGTCCACATAGTTTTATATTCAGACCCACACACAGCACTGCATGTGCTGTGCCCAGATAGATTTACATTAGCATACACATCTTTCCTAGTGAGTGCTATGTGTACTGTGCCCAGATAGCACCACGTTGACAAGAAGCTGTCTCCAATTGAGTGTTGTATGTATAGCTACAAAATAGCTTTTCATTGGCATACACATAGGTAAACTCTGTATGTACTGTGCACAGATAGTTTCTCATTTACGTGCACTTGTCCTCAGATGTGAAGTGTGCACTTTTCCCAGAACATTTCTCATTGGCATGCAGATGTCTTCTAGCATGTGCAAAATGAACTGTGTCTAGATAGCTTCACAATGGCATGCACACGTTTCATGTGATTCTACTGTGCCCAAATAGTTTTTCATTGTCATGCTTGTCCCCTACAAAGTGTTTCTTGTCAACATGTATGTCGCCTTGTATGTGCAGTATGTCCTGTGCCTATATTGTTTCACATTGGTGTGCACTTGTCTTCTGGTATGTGAAGGACTGCCCAACAGATTCACATTGGCACACACGTCTCCACTCTCCAAGTGAGCTGAGTCCGAAGAGTTTCACATTGGCCTATCCATGTCTCCTAGTATGTGTTGTACGTTCCGCGCTCAAAGAGTTCTACGTTGGCATGTATAGCGTGTAGTATGCACTGTACCAGCTAGTTTATCTTGCATGTCTCCTTCAATGTCCTTTGCCCTCTTGAAAGGCCCGTGTCTGCCAGCGTTGCATGCACAGCGCTGTGCCACTTGAATTAACTCCCTGATACTGTGCACATCTTTTACACAACACATGATTCCTTTTGTGCGAAGAGCGTAACCCTCTCCCCCAGCTATGTTTCCAGTTGATGAACCTCGAAAAGAGAAGAGCTGGGGAGGTTCAAAATATGTCAGAGCTGACGTCTTGCGCCAGGGCAGGGATGAAGTGTACCTCTCGCTCCTTCAAGATTGTTTTACTTCTTGTGTGGTGATGTGTGGTAGAGCTGACGATCATCAGGCCAGCTATGTCGTATCAGACGCAAGTACACAACCCGCAGTTCACGCAGGCAAGCTTTTCTGATGAAAGCCATGGTGCCGCTGCCGGTGGGGGAGGAAGGGAAAGAACCGGAGCACTGGCAAACCTGATGCCCCGCATAAAAAAAGAGGAAATTAAACAATCTCCCCAGGTGTCAGAGATCCACATATCAAAATGCTTGTTTCCAGATGGCAGCAGCCCAGCTGCTGGCACGCGGCATTGCTCATATTTCAACTCACATTTTTTAACCAATTATCTGCGCAGTGTGTGAATACCTGGGCGCTTTTACTTATGCGCTAACACAACACGACACACTAGGCCGAGCACAGACACCAAACTTGAGGGCAGATTTACAAGCCCCTTGCGCCGCTATTACGCCGCCATTGCGTCGGCGCAAAAGATGCACCATGGTGCGGGGTATTTACAACGTGACGCATCTCCCAGATGCGTCACGTTGTAAACCCTACGCCAGAAGAGGCGTACCATCGCAGGGGGAGGCATTCCGGCGCAGGAACTCCTCCCAAAATTGGCTGAGTGAAATCTACAAGATTTCACTCAGTCACTTTTGGGCCCATGTTGCGTCAAAACCCTGCGCCTGCTTGAAGCAGGCGTAAGGATTGACGCAGCATTGTGCACATAGGGCCCCCCATCACTGCTGGAGCTGCGTCGCGCTTGCGAGGCAACTCCAGCAATGCACCGCTTTTACGGCACAAATGTGTGACACATCTGTGCCGTTTTTGCCCCATGGTGCGCCGCATTGTAAATGCGGCGCATCAAGGGTGGCGGAGCTGCGGCGCACAATTACTGGCGCATCCTAGCCGATATGCAGGGATGCGCCAGTAATTGTAAATCTGCCCCTAGGTATATAACAAGACAAACCAGGAGCGCACATAATCGTAGACAGCCTTGTTGAACGCACCTGCTGTGGAAGCTTTAAAAACCGATCCCAGGAGTGCACATAAGCGCAGCTGAAGCAGCCTGCAGGAAGAGGAACTAAAAACAGATACTGCTTACTTTCGAAATAACAGGTACTGTGTAACAACCGAAGTAAAAGGACCTGTCGCCATGGGAGGTTATAAATGAAGACAAGGTGGTACTAAGGAAGGACTAACAAGCCTATTTACGAATCAGAAGCCAGCGTTTACGAAGGACAATGACAAATATGGGCAGAGAGTTGGCGGGGCTTCAAGTACATACTCCAATACAGCATGCCTCACAGCAGCGCATCCGTTGCCCAGGCTCGACCTAAAAATTAATGTGTCTTTGTGTAATTCAAAAGGTGCTTATGTAAAACACTTTGACTTTATGTTTTATAAAATTAAAAAAAAAAACTATCAGAAGCGGAATTTCGGGGCACAAAGCGGGAATTAATATATTGTACACAACATTTGTTTATTGCCGTTTACATTTCATCCATAGTACTCGCAGTCACTCCTGTAATATGACTGACTGTTTCTCAGTTTATGTTTTACTTCTACTAAATACTTGCTATGGTGTATGCTTCCTCAATGTCCCGATGATGAGATAAAGGTAAAGAAACAGCCTTTTCATGCTGTCGTCCTGAGCCCAGTGGGGGCTCCTACGCTAAGGCGGAGGAGCGTCGCCCGACTGTTGCTGTGCAGGATTAAAAGAAAGGAAAAATAAAATGATAATAACGCAATGTTATTATCATTTTATTCTTCCCTGCTGCAGCAGCATGAGGGCAGGGTGGGGCTGCTTTGCTGACAGAGCAAAGTAGGAGTGGTGGGCACACTAAAGTGTGCATGATGCTTTGACTGGCCCTCTCAGGCCGGCCAAACAGTCATGCACACTTTAGCATGTTTCGCATGTAGGCTGCATAACAATCTGCATGGAGAACATGCCCGGGCCCCCAGTCACTGTCTGAGTTCCAAACACGGTACAAAAGGGGGTGGTGATGGACGGAGCATCTGAATCAATCAAACACTCACACCCAGTCAAAAGATCTGGGTTTAATCCATCACCGTTCTTAAGCCCACTCCGCCACCCCAGTTCAGACATCGCTATATGCAAATCAGTCTGACCCTGTGAAAAAAAAACAACAAAAAAAACCGATGGATTTAGGCCCAGATCTCTGTACTGGGGTGAATGTATGACATTGTTCTGCATTCTGTCCATCAATTGTTGTTTTTGCCTTTGTCAGCCCGAGTGGGATGGGTATGCTCAGACGTGAGTCCCATGCTCTCCACACCACTGGAGTCAAGCTATCCAGGCTGATGAAGGCTGATAGCCAGAAACCGGTCCTTGGATGCTTGATTCCGGTCCGGGAAAGACATGGCTTGGCAGTTCGGGCTGGACTATTCCCATGAGGCACAGGGTCAAGGCTGATTTGCATATAGCCATGTCTGACCTGGGGTGGTGTGGAGTGCAAAAAAACGATGGATTTAGGCCCAGATCTCTGTACTGGGGTGAATGTATGACATTGTTCTGCATTCTGTCCATCAATTGTTGTTTTTGCCTTTGTCAGCCCGAGTGGGATGGGTATGCTCAGACGTGAGTCCCATGCTCTCCACACCACTGGAGTCAAGCTATCCAGGCTGATGAAGGCTGATAGCCAGAAACCGGTCCTTGGATGCTTGATTCCGGTCCGGGAAAGACATGGCTTGGCAGTTCGGGCTGGACTGTTCCCATGAGGCACAGGGTCAAGGCTGATTTGCATATAGCCATGTCTGACCTGGGGTGGTGTGGAGTGCAAAAAAACGATGGATTTAGGCCCAGATCTCTGTACTGGGGTGAATGTATGACATTGTTCTGCATTCTGTCCATCAATAGTTGTTTTTGCCTGAGTTCCAAACACGACACTCAGACCAACTACAACACTGCATTGTAGCGTTGTGGTTGGTTTAGGAGAGCCAATCACAACACATCACAATAAGTTGTTCTTAAATTAGGAAATTGTTCTCTGCAGTAGTTAAGGTTTGAGAAAATAACACCACTGGATATACTGCAAGGATGCATCAGTTTCAGCAATGAGGAGCAGGCCTACGTCTGGATTGTTCAAAATAGGGTAGACTATAACCAGTTCCTCGAATTAGTGAAGGCCTCATCTTATATCACATCTTATTTGAATGGTTCCCCTTTCATGGACCGCTTTATCCTGTGCAACCTTATTATGTTCTAACATGATGTTTGTTGAATGTTTTGCATTCCAAATTTTTTCAAGGCTCAGCTCATACAAATAGGAATGCAACTGTTTCCAAGTCATACCATTTACATATGGTGCTGTTAGAACTTGGGGAAGTAGGGGAATGAATGACTGATAGGCTTTTATCTTTATCCTGTGGGTGCTGATCTTAGAACAGCATGCACTTTTTTTTCCACTCACCATGAACCCACTACAAAGACCGCATAGATGTGCCAATCTATAACCGGTGGACAAGACGTGAAAACAGAAAGGGGGTGCAGTCAAGAGAAACAGAGTCTTGAAAATGAGTGTGGCTGTCAACTTATACCTTTACTTTTTTCAAACTCTGCAGCAAAGAAATTGGCAAAAAGGACAAATGTAACAGTAAATCTGTTCTGGCTAAACTGATCACAAAGGCTGAATTTTAATACATCTTATGGTGTTAAGACATCTTCTACAGAGATAATTGGGTGCTCAGAAAATCTCAGGGGGTAATAGTAACAGTAGGAGAACTCTAGTGGTTAGTGCAGTTGTTGTCGAGATCTGTGGTTTGTCTAGTTACAGTTTTGATGCATAATGCTGCATAGAGGGCTAATACATGTGTGAAGCACACTATGTGACATGCAAATCACAAATTGTATAGTAGATAAGTTAGCAGGTTTTTGCTTTTGACACATATCCTTTATCACTTGCAGTTCATACTTTGCAACCCATATAATAAATCACAGTAAGCTATGAACCAGCATAAACAAGCTGCTTGCAAACTGAAAGGCATTGGTTTGGGACCTTATGGTTTTCATTATCAATGTGTCTTATAAAGCTCCTAAAAAAGGGTTCCATTGCATAGTAGTAAAGTCTTATAAATACAGACATAGCCACAGCACTGTTACATTTTAAATCCACACTTTTTGTTTCTCCCTGCTATGCACTCTTAACATAGGCCTACCGTCTTACATTACCTGCTTACAGTTTATATTAAAGGGATAAACAAAGTCAAAAGGCTGCCTCAAATGTTTCTCTAAAGTACTTGACTTGAAAAGTGATAAGTTATATACCTTTGTTTCTCCTCCATTGCTTTGGTGTATATGTATTAGGCTCCTGATGACCCGCAGTCAGGCTTATTTTTAAATAAAAGTTTGGCTGATTGACCTTTGAATGAGGACTTTGATTTGGGCCAATTTAAATTGTAAACAAGAGAGCCCATTCACTGTCTGCATATTCTTGTTCGTAACAATAAAGCAGACAGCCTGCAGGCGCTGTCCAATGTGCCCTGGTGTCAGCAATTTACACTAGGAAAAATGACCGCATTCACTGACATGACAAGCATAGATGTGGGTTCAAGCTCAATAATAGCTGCCTCCTTCTAATTGCTTGCATTAACACTGCTGTTCAGTAAAATATAATAATGGTACAACCTTCTATGTCCAGTTCTTTTCTAAAACAAGGGGTTGGTGCCACAGGAGTGAACGTTTCATGTCACAAACTTATGTATCAACGTTGCAAAACTGCCTCAAAACCCTATTATAGAGAGCTTATTGTGTATAATGCACCTGTTTGTGCTCTCATTGTAAACAGAGGTTTGGAGTGGTAATTGCCATAAAGATTTATATTGCTGAGCTCAGCCCTCACTTGCATGTCCAGTTGGTTGGCGCACATAGCCTTGCTTGCAGCGCACAGGGACATTCCACTACCGCCCACAGAGGTAAGAAATTGGAGGGAACATTGGTCAGGACATCTGCAGATGCTCTCCCTTTACCCCGGCTCCAGCCTTTACTATTCAGTGCCACAAAGCCTTCTACTGTCAGGTCCTCTGTCAGCAAGACTCCTGAAGGAATATCAGATGAAAGAGTTTCAAACTTTCTTCCAATTCACCACTGTTCCTCAAACATTCAAACACATGGGTATTCCAACTCAAGATTCTCAAGTTTGGAGAGGAGCCCTCATTCTAGAGGGAATTGGGTCTAGTGTTCCAGTTGCTGTCCTCCAAAAAGTGCTATAAGGGGGAGAACCTATTACCCTGACCCCATGCTAATTGTTCAGGCTGCATGGGTGGTCTATCATTTACTATTACCACTCTAAGATCGTTTGGCGGCAGGCTACTTTGCCATACACAATCAGACCTTACGGGCGGTTTGTAAGGAATAAACCACTCCCATCGGGTGGCTGATAATCCACTGTGTATATTTACGATGGCAAGAGGTGAAGGGCCCAACTGGAAGACAAATGGAGGAGTGCTCTTTTTTAAAGGGCGGAAGGCTTGTAGTCCTGCTTTAGCTAGGTCATCCTCGCCCCTAAGCACTAGATGCGCGATACAAGGTGAATTAAAAGAAACATTGTAGAAACTTCTCTACCTTGTTCACCAAGTGGAAACCCAACCGTAGTTAGGTGTAATGAAGATATCCCTGAGAGGGAAGGAATTTGATGGAATAAATGGAGTATTTGTGAGCAGTTCAAAGGTTGAAGTTTCTTTGTTTTTTCCCCCGATTAGTGATATCCAACAGTAGCTCTGAAGACAACGACTGTGAGCTGGGGAAAAATGAAAAAAACAAAAGGGAGTTCTTTATAAGATTTATTCAGAATCTGAGACTTAGACACCTTGCTACGAGCTAATGTAGGACCTTTATTTTTTGGGGTGGGGCGAACAAACAAAGGTGGGAGAATGGGATCCGGGCTAACTTTGAGACAAAGTTTTACATTTGGTTTTTTCCCTATTATATGACGATGCATCTACAACTCGACCACTGGTGGGCCTCGAGTATTGATCTTGGGGGGGGAGAACTGTTACTAGCTTTTCCCTTTATACTCGGGGCCTTCTTTTTGTCTGCACCTGGGGCATGAGACCCAAAAAATCTATTCTAAGTACTTGCGATCTGTTCACAGCTAGACCCTGAGATAAATTTTAAAGGATTTAAATGATGATGCTTTTTCCTCACAAGCATAGGCCATTCGTAAATATAAACATATCCTTGCTAAACTAATTGACCTTCAGTTTCCCGTGAAATCGTACTATGGCCTTCCCTAGGCTCAGCAACTGTTACTACAGCAGGTGGCTGAGTGGTCATGTTTTCGCCTGTATTATGTTTAAGATGCTGAAGTTCATGTTGAATGTCTTTCAGTACTTTTGATTGGCCCACCTGATTTGTCCGTATCGAAACCAACGCTTCTGCAATGTAAAGTAGTTTGCATAAGCAGCATTACATCTGACAAAGATGACGAGGTGGTAGACTGAGATCAAAAGGTTGAGTCTGGTTCCCCAACCAGTGGGGCCTTACAAGGTGATAGTATAGCTCAGCCCCTGTATAAGATCAGAATTCTTGGAGCAGGAGGATGATAGGGAAATGTCTAAACGGGTTGAGGAAGACCATCTTGGACCCCTGCTTGTAGTCACACTTGTTGCCTGTAAAGAAGACACTGCGAGGTTGGATATTTGCACTTCATCCATTGCTGAGCACAGTACATCTGTTGCTAAATTCAATGTACTTGGTGGCTCATGGGGTATCTTAATCCCCTCCTCCAATTAAGAATGGGCTCCATTATAGAAATGTTTGAGAATAAAGTTCTTTGTTGAGGTTACAAGAGGTGAACATGGAGCTACCCCATTTGATAGTGCACTTTGATCAGGTTCAACAAATGTCTTCTTCCCTCCTGTTTTCCTCCTTTTACAAAAACTCCACTGGGATCTACCCTTCAGAGCACTAGGAGGGTTCACTTCCAGCGAAGCACACAAGGTGATGTACGAGAGTTGTTCATTGGTGAACCAACAGAAAATTGATGAAATTGTCATAAAAAAATTCTACATAAAAGAAAATTGCCCTTATCTCTTTCTTGCAAAATGCCCTCAGCTGCTGCCGCCTTGTCCGCTTGTTTCAAATTCACTTCCAAAGTCACTTATGCTCCCAAAAAGTCTTACGCTCCTCATGGACTGTTTTAGACCCCCTTCCAATTCACTGGGGTAAAACGGTAGGTAGCCTCACCCATGATAAAAATGAAATTGTCCAGGTCTGCAGGGAAAGTTGCAGCTCTGGTCCCAGGGGACCTTGGGTTCCAAAAGCCTTCCTGGGCTCAAACCAATCATAGAAATTGACAGCTGGTCAGCCAAAACACAGGAGCCACCTCTCCTCCCGTTGCACCGTCAAGCCCCTGAGGGGAGAAGACACAGCGCGGAGAGGACTCCCGGGTGGCCAACCAGCAACAGCTGCCCCAACCACAAGTCATCATAAATCACCTGCACACACGAACAAATGTACTATGAAACTTAATGCAAACAGACAAAATGGCCTAAATCCTCGTTACTTGAAATTCACCTGGTCTGGCGCGTTGAGCTGCACAGTGCAAAACAAGAATCCTCACTATCGCCGTCCTGGTCCAGAAACACCAGAAATGACAACCACACCACGCATGGATCCAGAGAAAAAGGGTCAAAATCAGCGAAATAGCCAGATGCAGTTCGATCTATCTTGGATAGCTCAGCCAGTTTTGTGGAACTTGCAGATGTCTCCTGTAGAGGTATATTGATGTATATGTCAGTGTTAGGCTGAATTGAGATCTTTGTTTCATTTCTGTTTTGTTACTGTTCTATGTAACAGGAACGAGTTTAATTTAATTGTTGGTAACACCACGATTTCGTATAGTAGACTCTTCAAATGTTACTAGTCTTTCTGTCTGAACCTCCTGTATGGTAGCGAGAGGAGATCGGCGGCTACCCAATAGCACATGCGGCCTGCTATTCAGTATCAGCCACATAGTGTGGTTTGATCAGATCAGTGGAGATGAATCTCTTTTCTTTTTTTACGGGCGCTAGGGGATAGAAGTACTGTTCTGTTTCCTTCAACAGCCAGGACAAGTGCACTCGCTTATTATCTATTATCTTAATGTTTCTTCAATCTATGTTAGTGTGCTACACTGGAATCACGCTGTCCAACCAACTCAAACCAATAATTCATCCAATCAAGTTACTAAACTTTAAACCAGGCTGCACTACTCCAAATATATACAATCAACCGTCTTTACTTTCTCTTCATATTTTATATTTATACTTTCTTTTTCACATCAGTTTTTTAGTATCTCAATACTGTATGTTTACATTCACATATAAAAATACTGTGATACATCTGTAAGCATATGCATGTTATCCATCTTCATGCATTGACATGTTATACTATATAGTTTCTCATGCCGAATGCATTTCGGGACATAAGTCCCTTTCTCAGGGGCCAATGTGAAGAAAATCAAAGTGACAATATACAGGGAGCAATTATACTGTTTCTACTGTTTACAAAATGTATGTCAGTTACATTGAAAAATGAGTATCATGTTAGTGATATCTGTCAGAACGTCCAGTTACTCCAGTCATCAGCCCAAGAGACTCCTTCGTGAAACACCGACACGTAGCGTGATCTCTACTATGTCCATACCATCGACTGGCAATCCGTGCGCATGCTAAGTCAATGCAAAGTGCCCATGCCATAAGTACCTCACTGCTGAGTAAGTGCTTTAAGAAAAACAATATCACCCACAAAGTTCATGTCATAATCATGCTTCAAGCACTTACTACAAGTGAATCCTGAAAATCCAAAATATCTGATGAGTATTTTTTCTGCAATCCGCAAAAAAACTCAACAATATGCCTCACATTAGAACACTGAATTCACGTTAGGTAAAAATGATCGTACGCTTCAATATAGGTGAGATGCACATTACAATATGTATCTGTGCTACTTTCTCCTCCACCCAATGTTACTCTCTTCTGTTTCTAAGATCAAACATAGATCCACTTTAGTTGCAAATATGTGACCTCTTCCCTCCGCTCTGATCATACCATCGTTCTTTCTCTCTTCCATGTCACATATCCCCGTTTCCCAAGCTCTATTAATGACCCTCCCTAACTTCAACATTGTCCGCTCACCTCAAGATAATCCTCTCTTCTCCCAATGGAATGAAGACGCCACTACTAATGGAGTACCACGTGATCTAGTTTAAAATCCCATCGGTCATCAACCTCAACGACAGACTGCATGAGAACTCCTTATTTTTACCTCCTGTGTCAGCACCATCTTAGCATAGAATGTTCCTCACCTGTACATGTTTAAAAAAAACAATTCGAAACTAAAAGATACTCATAACCAGCATATTAACTGAGTTTATGTTTAAATATATTGAAGCATGTATTCAAAGTCCACAGATCTCGTTCCTTGTGTCAACGAATCTACTGACAGTGCCACTGCTTTCCACCATACTATAGCTCTGATCTAATATGGTACAAATATCATCTGACTGAGTCTTCCAGTGATATGGCTAGATTTATCCACCTCACTAGATGTTTATGTCATACATAAGTTAGTGTGGGTTAGTCTAGTAAACCAAATGGAAAACATGTAAATAAAAACAATTTACATACTCTTAGTGATCGTTTATGAACCAAATAACAGTAACATTTTCAGTAGTTCTCGACTCTGATATGTATTCAAGACAAAAATAATACTGCCAAACAAGTACTCATTCTTCCTATGTACAAATACAGAAGTGTTCAATAATCATATGTGCATATTCTTGAATACATGATGTTTGGATGTATGTCTAATCTGACTGCTGAGTAAGTGCTACAAGAAAAACAATATCACCCACATAGTTCATGTCATAATCATGCTTCAAGCACTTACTACAAGTGAATCCTGAAAATCCAATATATCTGATGAGTATTTTTTCTGTAATCCGCAAAAAAACTCAACATTACGCCTCACATTAGAACACTGAATTCAAGTTAGATAAAAATGATTGTACACTTCAAAATAGGTGAGATGCACATTACAATATGTATTTGTGCTACTTTCTCCTCCACCCACTGTTACTCGCTTCTGTTTCTAAAATCAAACATGGATCCACTTTAGTTGCAAATATGTGACCTCTTCCCTCCTCTCTGATCATACCATAGTTCTTTCTCTCATCCGTGTCACATATCCCCGTTTCCCAAGCTCTATTAATGAACCTCCCTAACTTCAACATTGTCCGCTCACCTCAAGATAATCCTCTCTTGTCCCAATGGAATGAAGACGCCAATACTAATGGAGTACCACGTTATCAAGTTTAAAATCCAATCGGTCATCAACCTCAACAACAGACTGCCATGAGAACTCTTTATTTCTACCTCCTTTGTCAGCACCATCGTAGCATAGAATGTTCCTCACCTGTACATGTTTAAAAAAAACAATTCTAAACTAAAAGATACTCATAACCAGCATATTAAGTGAGTCTATGTTTAAATATATTGAAGCAGAAATTCAAAGTCCACAGATCTCGTTCCTTGTGTCAACAAATCTACTGACAGTGACACTGCTTTCCACCATGCTATAGCTCTGATCTAATATGGTACAAATATCATCTGACTGAGTCTTCCAGTGATATGGCTAGTTTTATCCACCTCACTAGATGTTTATGTCATACATAAGTTAGTGTGGGTTAGTCTAGTAAACCAAATGGAAAGCATGTAAATAAAAAAAATGTACATACTTTTAGTGATCGTTTATGAACCAATTAACAGTAACATTTTCAGTAGTTCTCGACTCTGATATGTATTCAAGACAAAAATAAAACTGCCAAACAAGTACTCATTCTTCCTATGTACAAATACAGAAGTGTTCAATAATCATATGTGCATATTCTTGAATACATGATGTTTGGGTGTATGTCTAATATGACACTTTATAAAAAACAACTCATGTCTACTTTATCGTTAAGACCGTTAGGAATTTGTGTGTCTAATTTTTGTATCCAATATATTTCCCTTTGTAGTAGGGATCTTGTGAGGTGTTTACCCGGGACAGTCTCTATTGTTTCTATCACCTGAAAATGTAACTGTGAAATTGTGTGCCTAGCTGTTAACCAGTGTGTTGCCAAACTTGACAATTTGTTTTGAGTACAAATCATACTTTTATTTTCTGTTATTTGCATTTTTATCTTCCTCTCTGTTTTGCCAACATATAATAGTTCACAAGGACATTCGATGCCGTAAATCAAGTTTTTTTAATTACAATCAGTCGTGTGTGCTAATTTCAATATTTCTCCAGTCCTCTGTGTGTAATGCTTGCTCCTAGAATCACATTATTGCAGTGAATGCAGTTTTTAAATTTTTTAGTCCCTTGACACGGTAATTCCTTATCTCTAACATTAGTGCTTAACATTTCTTTGATCTTGTATACACATATAATGGCTAATATGTGGAAATGTTTTTAAAGTGATGTTCATTCTGAAGCATATTCCACTTTGAATTGATGATCGTCTTCAGGGCAGTAGAACTGGTAGAAAATCTAGATACAAACACTTGACATTGTTCTGTTTTCTTTAGTTGTTTTATCAACAGTCTGTCTCTATACTGTGTTGAGTCCCGTTACACTGTTTCTTCCAAAATGTCTGTATGGTACCCTCTTGCTTGATACTTTGATACTTTTGTATTTGTGCAGTGATGCTCTTGTCTGTGACATATTTATCCAAACAGATTCTTTTAATCTTTATAATTTGAGAGTAAGGCAAGTTGTGTATCATATTATTAGGGTTGAAACTTGTGTAAAGTAAGGCGTTGTTTTTGTCTAGGTTTAGTGTGTACGTGAGTCTGTAAACCTGTTTCTGTTTTCATGATTAATACGTCTAAAAAGTAGATCTTATGGTCATCAATCGTGTGGGTGCACTAAATCTGTGAATAATACGTGTTCAGCTGTTGAATCTTACATTCAAGTTTTTCCTTGGAATCAGTCCACATGAGAAAAAAATATTGCTGTTTACCTGCAGTATAATTTTACATTGTTTTTCCACTCTTCATCCTTGAATACGTAATCGTCCTCAAATTTGGCCATTAATGCATTACTGCATGCCGGAGCTCCGGCAAAACTCATAGATGTACCAGTTAGTTGTAAATAAAAATTGCCATTCGACTAGAAGTAACTGTGGTGCAAACAAAAATGTAATAACTCCAGCAGGAATACTTTGTCAGCCTTACTGTTGGGTTGTTGAAGTAATGCCCATTCAACAGCCTCCATTTCTTTAGAAAAGGGAATGGAAGTATATAAAGTTGCTACATCTATGGTACACAATATCCAGCTAGTATTATTGATGTCAGTCACCGTCTTCAATATTATTTGAAAATCTGTTGTGTCTTTTATGTATGAACTTGATCTTTGCACAAATACCTGTAAGAAGTAGTCATTAAACCAGTGCACCTCCTTTGTCGGCTTTTTGAATTGTTATGTCAGAATTGTTAGCTAATGATCTTAATGTGCTTTTCTCCAATCCAGTAATGTTTTATCTTCCATGTTTTTTTAAATCAATTTCTATATATCCTTTTTTATCAGAATTGCGAAGCTGTCCAGCATTTTGTGTGAGACTGGGGCTTGAACATTACTCTTGGTTTTGTTCTTGTGGGTCCTCGCTTGGTGGAATTACAGTAGTAAATAAATGTCTTAATCTCAGATTCCTTTTAAATTTGCACAATGCTATCTCACATTCTAGCTCATTGGTAGTGTACATGGGTACAACAGCCATGACTTTATTGATGACCTTCTGCTGAGGTGTGAGTGTCAAAGATGATATATTTACGACTAAACTCTGTTCTGGCGCCTTAGAATCTTTCAAGCCTTTTCTTTTTCCTCTCCTTGTTTTGTGGCTACTATGTGTGCTTTTCCAATTTGTCAGCCAGATGGTTGACGTACATCTGGAGGTTGTGACAAAAAATATGGTGACATTGTTGTTTGTGTTGATTTTCAACTTCAATGTCTTTATTTAGAAGATCAGAATCTGCTATCAATTGTTTTGCTGAAGCCGGATTAGTGTCCATGGGGCCGATTCACAGAACTAATCTGAGACAAAATCCTAAAGTTGCTACTTTTGGTATTCACAGAAGGAATTTAGTAGTAGTAAAGTTACTATTTTGTCTTAAGTTAGTATTTTGTCTTAAGTTAGTGTTTTGTCCTAAGTTAGTGTTTTTTCTCAAGTTAGTTTTTTTGTCTTAAGTTAGTATTTTGTCCTAAGTTAGTATATTGTCTTTAGTTAGTATTTTGTCCTAAGTTAGTATTTAGATATAAGATGTTTCTTGCTTGTCATCTGTAATGTGTAACGGGATGGATGTTGCATAATGTATTGCTGTTATCTAATTGCTTGTGGACACCTGACGTGAAGTCTAACATTGCAAACATATAATGCTGTATCATGCAAATAAAACTCTCAATAAAAGATTTTAAACAAACAAATTAGTATTTTGTCTTAAGTTAGTATTTTGTCTTAAAACCAAAACTTAAGACAAAATACTAATTTAAGATAAAATCCTAATTTAAGACAAAATCCTAATTTAAAACAAAATACTATTTTAAAACAAAATACTAATTTAAGACAAAATCATAATTTAAGACAAAATCATAATTCAAGACAAAATGCTAATTTGAGACAAAATCCTAATTTAAGACAAAATACTAATTTAAGACAAAATACTAATTTAAGACAAAATACTAAAAGACAAAATCCTAACTTAAGATAAAATACTAACTTAAGACAAAATACTAACTTTAGACAAAATACTAACTTAAGACAGAGTCCTGACTTAAAACAAAATACTAAGTTAAGACAAAATACTAACTTAAGACAAAATACTAACTTTACTACTACTAACTTTAGGATTTTGTATCAGATTTGTTCTGTGAATCGGCCACTAAATCTCTGTCAGACACTACACTTTCATTAGAAGAGGTTGTCATTTTTTGAAGGTAGAACGTTTTTGGACATACACCTCTGCTCAGGTGTATATCTCATTTAACTCATAATCTATAGTGTCACACTCAAACTTCCACAGTTTCACTTCTTGCAGTTCATTTTTTTTTTTTTTTTTTTTCTCAAATCTGCTTTATTGAGAAAAGAAGGCATAGTAAAATACACAGCTTGGATCGCCTACAACCCGGAGGCCGGCAGCGAAAGAGGAAATGCAATACACAGCCTGTTTGTCGGCATCCCGGGGGCCCGACGGCATATTAAAATTTGAAACAGCGTAATCTCTGCGTCCGATGACGTAGGCCAAGCTAGGATGAGCAGCAGTCGAACAGGCTTTTTTGAGCGAGAGAAGGCTCTCACTGCCTTTTTGTAGATTGCATAACAGGAACCAAGAAACTCCCCAACCAGGTTACAACTAAGAGGTGGTGTATGACTGCGTAGTGGAAATGTGTGTCAATGGTGTATTTTGGTGGTCTCAGCAGGAGGCGCGGTGTGGGTAGTGATGTGTCCAGTGCTAATTCTCAAGGGCCGTTGGTGTTCGTGGGTTGTCAGTCTTAGAAGCCATGGGGCACGAAGGACACAGCTCGCAGAGGAGGCGATCTCGCGTCGTGGTGGCGATGGGGACGTGTAGGCACGGACAGGGGAGAGAGGGCACTCCCGCCCAGGTAGGGCAGTTCACTCTACGGGGAATCTACGGGGGCAGTGACCTATGTCCAATGAGGGGAGTCTGCGAAGCCGTCCCGAGATCACAGGACATGTATGGGAAGAATGTCAGTGGCGCTGGGGAGTGGCAGGCACGTCATCCGACTGCACATCGTCGTTTGAGCGCTTAAGCAAGTAGTGTACCAGTGGATCCCAAACGTCCCTGGGTCGGCACGAAAGAGGCAGCAGTTCAGCAAAGGTGGTATGCTGGTCCTGGCAGTATGTTAAGTCAGTCAGCCAGTCCTTGAACTTGGGCGCTCTGCCCCTGCTCCAACGGCAAGCAACACGCCGCTTGGCCAGAAGCAACGCCATGTCAATGAATTTTCTGTATTCTCTGGGCAACTGCTTGGTGTATCCGAGGACGGCTACCAGTGGGTCTGCAGGAATTTCCTCGTCTACCATCTCCGCAACGGCTTCGATGACCTGTCGCCAGTAGTCGGCAATCTGGGGGCAGGACCACGCCAGGTGAAGAAAATCAGCATGTTCTGCACGACAACGCTCACAGCGATCATTATCGGCCAGCCCAAATCTATGCTTCCGGACCGGCGTGTAATATATTCTCTGAAGAAATTTGTAATGTATAATTTTTAATCTGCAACTGGCAGAAATGCGGGAGGTTAATGCACAGCAGTGTTTCCACTGGTCGTCCGAAAGTTCCAGTCCAAGCTCCGCAGACCAGTGCAGGCGGGCAGCAGAGGCTTGCAATGGGGCAGCACTTCGGATTTGGCGGTAGAGCCCAGAGACCAAATGGGTCCCATCCTGTGACCCTAGAAGGAAGTGTAGTGGCGGCAGGGTCGCCGGCTCATCAGGGTAATCGGGTAGGATGTCCCGCATCCCGGCTCGCAGCCGAACATAGTAAAATAGTTCAAGGGGTGTATGTTCGTGCGTTCTGAAGAAAAGGTCAGCCGATTTAAAATGACCGTCTTGGAACAGATCTCCCCAGCGGGTGACAAGAAGCTTGTCACATAGCCGCTGGAACCCCAGCTCCGACAACAAGGAAAGCCGCGGGTGATAGGTAAGCGGTAGCCCGGGGGAGTAGGGCAGTACGCACAATAATCGCCGAGCGATGCGGCGCCATGCATCCAATGTGCAGGATACCGAGGTATCTGCAGTGTCGACGGAAGTCTCGGGACAGTGTAGCAGGCCATTCAGCGCTGAGCGGGTGTACTATCCAGTCTTCCACCGCTATATGTGGCATGAAGGGAGTGGGAGCCATCCAGTGATAGGCAAAATGCGCCTGTGCACTCAAATAGTATGTTTCAAAATCGGGGACATCGAACCCTCCCTGGTCATAGGGAAGGGTCAGCGTTGACCACTTTAATCGGGGAGATTTGCCACCCCAAAAGAGTCTGCGCAGTTCTGTGCGGAGTGTCTTGAAGAAGAAGGCACCAGGGTAATAGGGGATATTTAGGAAAAGGTACAGGAAGCGGGGCAGTATCACCATTTTTATGAGGGAGGCCCTTCCTGCCATGGTGAGTGGCAACGTGATCCACCTATCAACGGAGGCAGTCAATTTGGTCACGGCTATTCCATAGTTAGATCGGAGTGTCTCATCCCTGTCCCGAGCGATACGGATCCCCAAATAGCGAAGATCGTCTCGGCACCATACCAGTGGATAATCTAGGGGGAAGTCGTGCACCGTGTCTGTAAGAGGAAAGAATTGCGATTTGGACCAATTGATGTGAACACCAGACAGCCCCCCGAAAAGGACGAATTCACGAAGCAGGGGATTGAGGTGTAGGGACGGATATTTAACGTACAGCGTGATGTCATCTGCATAGAGGGACACATCGATTTGCCGCTGCAGGCATTGTATCGCTCCTGCTCGGTGTAATTGACGCAGGCGACAGGCCAGAGGCTCGACCGCAATGGCAAATAGTAGAGGCGAGAGTGGGCATCCCTGACGGGTGCCTCTCGTAAGGTTGATGGGTTGTGACAGTGTTCCATTTATTAGTACTCTTGCCGTAGGGTCCGTGTATAGGAGGCGCACCCAGGCCAAGAACAGTTTAGGGAACCCCATACTGGCTAAGACCGAGAAGAGGTAGGGCCATTCGACAGAGTCGAACGCCTTGGTGGCGTCTAGGAACACCGCCGCCACTGGGACGTCAGGGTGGACCGTGCGGAGCAGGGAGAAAAGGGTGCGGAGATTATGGGACGTTGACCTGCCCGCCACAAATCCAGATTGGTCGGGTAGGACAATTCTGGTCATGAGCAGCGAGAGACGTGTAGCTAGAATCTTGGCTAGGATCTTGACGTCGCAGTTTAGAAGGGAAAGTGGACGGTAGGAGTCACAGGAGGTGGGCTCCTTATCCGGCTTCAGGAGGGAGGTGATAACTACCTCGCGCATAGAGCAGGGTAGTCTCCCATCAGTTAGGGATTCGGTAAAGACTTCACTTAGCACGGGTGCCATTATATCGATATAGGCTTTGTAAAATTCGGCCGGAATGCCATCAAGCCCCGGAGCCTTACCATTTTTGAGGGACATGATGGCCTCACGAACCTCGTCCAGCTCGAAAGGCGCTGCTAAGAACTCCCTATCCCCGTCGCTAAGCCAGCAAAGTGCTACGTCGTTTAGATATTCGGCATATGGTGCGTCCGCCTCTGCTGTGGATGTGTATAATGTCGAGTAGTGTGCTGTGAAAGCAGTGAGTATCGCATCTGAGTCTCTAATGGTGGCACCAGTCGCATCGGTAAGTTCTAATATAGTGTTGTGTGCTCGTGGTACACGTGTGAGTGCAGCTAGTACTTTTCCAGGCCTATCCCCCTCACAATATCTCCGGGCCACCCAGTGTTTGCCCCGGTACTTCGCTTCCCTGGCAGCCTCTTCCTCGTATTCGGACAATGTCTCCCTAAAGGTTACCTGTAGGCGTGGGTCAGTATCCGCCGCCATTTGTAGCTCTAGGTCCCGCAGCTCCCCCTCCAGTGTGGTGATGGTTCGCAAGATATCTCGTAGTACCCCGTGGCTTTTGGAAATGCAGAACCCCCTGATAGTGACCTTGAAAGCCTCCCATATGTGCTCAACCGACTCGACCGAGCCCTTGTTCCTAGGGAAGAAATCTCTGATCTCCTCTCCCAACTCAGTGCGGAAGAGATCGTCAAGGAGCACATCGGGGCCTAACCTCCACTGTGGTCTCGGACTGTCCCACCCAGGGGTCTGGAACTGCAACCTAACAGGGCTGTGGTCTGAGTAGGTTCTGGGCAAGTGGTCAACTCCTAATAGTCCCCTGGTGATATCTCGGGTGACCAGAAAGTAATCTAAGCGCGCCCATGTCCCGGTGTGAGATGTGAAATGTGTGCCCTCTCGACCTATGGGATGTAGGTGTCTCCAGGCATCGAACAGTCCACCCTCCTCTACCACACCCTCCAAAGCTTCCCTGGCACGAGGCTTGTAGGAGCTGACACCATCAGCTCTGTCAAGGTGGGGCGCCAGCGCCAGATTAAAATCACCACCCCAGACGATGTGCCGCGCCCCAATGGAGACAATTTTACCCCACAGTGTGGAAAAAAAGGCAGGTGAGTCAACATTCGGCGCATACATTGAGACAAATAAATAGGTGTCATGTCCCACCCTACCCCATAGCAAAACATACCGCCGCTCCCCGTCCACCTCCTCCCCAAAGCGGTGGAAAGGTACGCCACGGGCAACGAGAATCGCCACACCCCTCGCATAAGACGAATAGGAGGAAAAAACGCGGGTACCAGCCCATTTCAATGCAAAAGATGTGACCCTACCCATGGGCATATGTGTCTCCTGCAGCATGGCAATCTGTACATGATGTCTGTTTAAGTAGGCAATAACATTCCTGCATTTTTTGGCATCGTTCAACCCTCGGACGTTCCAAGACAAACATGTCAGTCGCGCAGTTGAGTTCATAGCAGCCATGGACATAGTGACAGTAGAGGCGGAAATGCCCAAAGGGGCCAAATCTTGAGTCCACATCCGCCTCCGCAGGCCCAAACCACACACCAAGTTAGAAAATAAATACACAATCTATGCAGTTGCAACCTCACAAAATCTAACACCCCCCCACCCACCCCAGCATCCCAAACATGCCAGTAGCCATGGATCCCCCTAACGTGACCCCCCCCCCCTACCCCCCCCCCCAACTGTGGTGAGGCAAACAGCCAAAGAAACAACAAGTCGATGGGGAACACCCGACAGGGGTACATCAGAAAGTACGCACTGCCACTATCCGGCCCATAGCTCCAGAACTGTACCGCCCTCGGTGGAGTCTAGGGCCGAAAGAGTGGTCCTTGGTATACGTTACCACTGGGGTGCAAGGTCCAGACAGTTCGCCGCTTCTGTATCTCCCCAGCCCACAGGTGGTGAGCCGTTGCCAGCTTGTAGGTCGGTATGATGCTCATGCAGTCCAAAGTACGATAGGTCCATCAGTCTTCATGGCGCTCTGGAGGTAGATCAGCATTCTCCTGTTCGTCCGCAGGCACATGGTCGTCCCTGCGCGCTCTTCGGATCGTCTTTAGGAAGTCCTCAGCTTTTTGCGGGTTGGTGAAGAAACGCTGTTTGCCTTGGTGGGTAACTCTAAGCTTCGCAGGATATAAGAGGGCATAGTCTATTTGGGCTTCCCGCAGTTTTTTTTCTCACTGGAAGGAACTTCCGCCGTTCATCTTGAACCATCGGCGTGAAGTCGGGATAAATGGAGAATGTGATGCCTTCATAACGCAGTGAGTTCTGAGTCCGGGCAGCTCTGAGGGCCGTATCGCGATCGCGATAATTCAGAAGTCGAGCGATTATAGGTCTCGGTGGCAGGCCAGGCTGGGGTATGGGTGCCAGGGAGCGGTGGGCCCTCTCCACGATGAACTGGGACGAGAAAGCTTCCTCTCCAATTGAGCCCTTGAGCAATTTCTCCACATATAACTCCATCCTGCCCGTGGCAGTGGACTCTGGCACATTGGTAATGCGAATGTTATTCCGGCGGCTGCGCGCTTCCAAGTCCTCGTTCTTTGCCGCTATGATGCGGAGGAGATTGTCCATTCTTGCCAGCTGCGTCGTGTGGGCCGTGGCGGCATCGGTGTTGTCAGAGATTCTCTGTTCCGCAGTTGTGAGGCGCTCCTCATGGCGATCCACCTTGTGAACCAGGGCGTCCAGTCGAGCCGTGACGCCATCTACCTTCTCCACTACGGTGGCGAAACCTTGACGCATCTCCTGTATCAGGCTGGTAAGGTCCGCAGCAGGAGCAGAAGGTGGCGCAGGCTGCGGAGGCGGTACGCTGGGTCCCGGGTTCATCTGTGTCGACGTGGCGTTCTTGCGGGTGTTGTCGAAGCTCAGCTTCGGCTGGCGATTCTCAGGTCGCCCCATGGCAGTGACCGGAGTTAGGTGAGACGCCGAAGCTGAGGGATGGCAGCACACTGCAGGTAAGTACCAGCCAGCAGCAGGCAGGTAGGTGTCGGGCTTGGTGCGTTTCTAGGTATCGCAATATGGTCGTGCTCAACAGTGGCGCTGCGTGGTGACCAACCGCTCAGTAGTAATGGCAGTATGTCCAGGCCTGGGCAACCGGCTGTAACGTCATGCACTCGCTGCGTGGACGCCAGGCAATATATGGGTCAAAGTACCGGCATTCAGGGCTGGCTGCAGGGTCAGATCCAAGGGAGCAGATTGCCAGCACAGCGGCGGGGCGTCACGACTCACCGGTCGGCGCCACTCGGAATGGTGGCTGTGTCGCGCGTGTATGGCCCCCAACGCACCCGGCTCCCAATTGTGCACAGCGCTCCCTAGGCGGGTGTTGCGGGTGGCGACAGCGGGACTCTGCACATCAGGGGGCAACCCCAGCCCCCGGTCGATAGTCCTGGCGGACAGTGCCGCGCAAGTCCGGGTCCGCAGCGCTATGGGCGGCAGGTGTGTCGGTCTTGAGGAGCCGTGGCAGCAGGCGTCACAACAGGAGCATTCTCCTCACGGAACCAGCAAGGTGACGGCTGGGGGGAGAGGGGGGGGGAGACCCAAGGCGAGTGTCCGTAGCGGCCGCCTACCTTCACAGCCCCCTCCGCACGCCGTCCCAGCAAGGATCAGGAAGGCGAGGTCTCGGTGCGGCCTGGGAGCCTCGTGGCAGGCCTCGGGCTCGCGTATAGACAGTGTCCGTGTGTCCGCCTCAAGTAGCTCCAGAGCAAGTGCCGGGCATTCTTCAGCAGCCTGTAACTTCGGCGCCAGGGCTCGCAGGCATTCCAAACTTGGAACGAGTGCAGAGGGCACCCCTCCGGTGCAGAATCCGGTCGTCAGGGATCGATGTGGCACCCCGTGGCGAAGGATCTAAGTAGGATCAATGACCAAGGAGCGGGAGCTGCGGGTTCAGGCAGCCATTCCGCAAGCGCGCCCTCTAGCGCCCCCCCACTTCTTGCAGTTCATTACTAGAGAGATCCAATTGCAGGTTTATCCCATGTAGTGTGATTTTCCAAGTATCAGGTTCCATATGTGTTTCCAAATCCTGTTTGATAATAAATATCTCCTTTAATTCATGTATGGCTTTGGATAATTCTTCCAATAATAGAAGGATTGTACAAGATGGCGGGCCATTTATCCATAAATATACTGTTTTGGTGGAAGGAAAACAGCATGGGTTTGATCGAAAGTCTTGATCCTCTTGGAATTCATTTGGCTGTTGAGAGTGTAGCTGCCCTGTATGTTTAATGATCTGACTTCCTGAATCAAGGAATATATTTCTGTAGCTTGTTCATCCGTAAAAGCCCTGGCACTTTCCCTGTTATCAGTTAAATTTGAAATGGTGTCAAATGACATGCTGGGTGCTATTACACAGAATGGACAATGGAAATACATTTGTAGAAATGTATAATGCACCCCCTTATAATCAATTATCTCAATAGTTCATCAATCTGTGTTAGTGTGCTACGCTGGAATGCATGCTGTCCAACATGCAACTCAAACCAATAATCCATCCCGTCAAGTTACTAAGATTGAAACCAGTATGCACTATTCAACAGTCTTTACATTCTCTTCACATTAGTTTATATTTATACTTTCTTTTTCACATCTGTTTTTTAGTATCTCAATACTGTATGTTTACATTCACATATAACAATACTGTGATTCATCTGTAAGCACATGCACATTAGCCATCTTCATTCATTGACATGATATACAATATTTTTTCTCGTGCTCAATGCATTTCAGGACATAAGTCATAATAAGTCATAATAATAAGTCATAAAAAGTATACTATGCTCCTGGAATTTGAGCAAATAGAATATTATGTGCATCTAACTTGTAGGAGTACTAGAGTGGGGAGCCTTTTGGCACGCCTGAGCTGTTTTTTTCGTGAAGCAAGGACAGCTACCATTATCTGTCCGTCTATCTATCCTCATGCTCACGCTGAATGATTACAGCTATGGCAACAGTTCGCACTGTTGCCTTCGCAGCTTCTTCAGGCAATGTATTCCCTTCAGCGTGCATGCCAACACATTGATGACTTAGTGTATGAATCACATAAGACCACAACAAGCCAATTTTCACCTCTGTCATTTGCTCCCAAAGCAACTTATGCTTTATTGTGCAACCTTTTGAGTCCTTAAAACCATTCTTACCCCAAGGTGAAGATATTCATTGTAAGGCTGGACACAGTAAAATTAATTGCACACAATTAGTGTGGGGAATTCTCGATCTGTATTTTTGTACCATTATCAGGCTTTAAGTTCTGGCAGTTGAGCCGTGCAATCTCCTAGAGACTGTGTCTGTGTATTGCTAGGACAGAACTTGCCATCCCGCATACGTCCCTTTATAATCGCACAAGCTGTGCTTTATTGCTGTTTACTTCCTATGGCAGGCTGAGCAGATCTGTCAGTGTAAATAATGTATTCATACTGATCTAGAGGCATTATTTCATTTGAGAGAGGATATTCATGTTCATACTGCAAAAATGCTTGTGTTTTTTATGCAGTGAGAGAATGTGCCCTGTGTATCCATTGTGGATGCAGTGCTTTTGCGTTTAGAATGCTATCTTTTGTTACTGCCTCTAAGGCATTTACTGGAGTCACAACAATTATTTGTTTTCCCTGTGCCAGTGCTCTTTCTCTCCCTACAGCAATCTCTACTGCTGTAAGAATTGGATGCAAAATACATTTCAGCATTTGTGTACAAATGTGATTTATATGCAATGGTACTGTCTCGCCTTCATTGAAGGTTAGGTATATGTACCCTGATTGACCCACAATTACACGGATTGTCAAATTCGTAGTGTTTACACATGTGTGTAAGTGTTTAGAAGCTATTATGCCAGCTTGTAAGGAACATAGGATTTCTGTGTGTTCCTGTGTCCAGTATTGCAATGAAAAATCAGTTCTGATAAAGTTGTAGAAAGGTTTTACTTTTTCTGCGCACTCCAAAATGTATGTTCTGCCAAAGATTTTGAAGGTAGAAGCAGTGCACACTTTTCTAAAAAGTTGACTGCTAGGCTTTTTCCTTCACTGAATAACTCACATACCAACAAATAGGACATTGAGGTGGGGAATTTTAGAAATTTTAAGTTGAATTTGTAGCCCTCAGAGGTGAGCCCCAAAATATGTTGTTCACCCTGGTCAAGTGATCCAATAATTCTTCATCCATCAGATAAATATCATCCACATAGGACACTGCATCTTCAACAAACTTTTGAAGCAACTCTGTTACTCGTACTGAGAACAACCCTGGCATTGAGGGCCTAGGACTGAGAATACTGCAAAATATCTGCTCTCTGGTGCAATATTTTGGTAGCAAAATCCATTTGAGATATCTAGCGTTGTTTTGTATTTCTCCCACACAATTTTATTCATTAACGCAGCACTGTGTGCATTCTGTACCGAAAATGTGTTTGTGCAAGTGTTCAAATGCATGTAGGCTAAAACCAGATGGTATGAATTGTCGAGTTTCATTAAGGGAAACAACGGATTATTAATTGAAGAGGTGAAAATCTCTATTATACCCTGGTATTCAAGTTGATCTAAGATCACCCCGACTTGTTTCTACACATCTTGTTTTATTGGGTATTGTCTTTGTGGAGTTGGAGTAGTTTTTACTGGGATTACACAGTGAGGTGACTCAGCATTCTACCCTACATGATTGTGGTATAATGCAGGAGCAAATGGTATCGCCCACTCCTGCGCATATGAATATTTTAAAGATTCTGGAAAGAGGCCAAAGAAAGCTGGTAAAATTACTGTTTCTCTTTTTGGGCAATTCATAACAAACTCAGGTGGCCAGTCTTCTTTTCAGCCAAAATGATGCTGTATCCAACAGTCAGGTTCTCCCAAAAGAGACCTTTACCTTTCCTGGGTACGTCCCCCTTTTTTTGAAGTGTTGTTTCATGTAACTGGTGTGGGACACTTATCAGGTGTCTTCAGCAGCCTGGGAATTTCTTATCTTAAGGCCAGCTATATTCTTCTTTTTAAATTGAGGTTTTGATATGGGTTTATCTTCTTTTTTGATATTATTGTCTGAAGTACAATGTGTATCTCTTGACTTTGTTCGCTCTACTGACCTGAGTTCTGACCATCCCTCCCTTTCGGTGTTTTTTGATGAACCCTGAAAGGAATGAGAGGAACGTGTATCAGTATCCTAATATCTGTCAGCTTTTTTAATGTTTTCACAATTTCTTACATTATACCTCCTTTCGGAGGGCTCCTGTTGAAGAGACCCATCCCTAGATTGTGATCTATTTTTTCTATTTTTCTGTTTATTATACTATTTCTTTTTTGAAGGATTAGGTGTTTGCTTAGAATTATCCTTTTCAGGACTACTTGCTATTTTGTAGCTCTATCTCCCAAATTAATTCTACCTAATTCGATGTATATATCTTCGATAATTTTTGGTAATTCTTGCTCCTGTTGTGCAGGAGTGCATGCCCTCAGGCTTTGCCTCCCCTTTTATGTTTGCTAACATAATTATAGATACCTGGGAAAAATTGCCTAATAATTTCATCCCCAGGTTCAGAGCAGGTTCTGCTCCATACTGATTCTGTATTTGTCTTAATACTTCTGGTATCACTGTTATTGAGGGCATACCATGAGTACTGGTATAGATGGCAACGAAAACTGTAGAGGTACAATCCCCTATAGGGGGAGCTATCCCTATAGGCAAGCAAATTGTCCCTATTCTGTGTTTTTCTTTTGGGCCTGTGTGTGGAGACACTGCCTCTAACTGTGCTATTTTCTGTGCTTTCCCGAATGGCATTTGTTCATGTTTAATGGACATTCTTTCCATAACTGTGTTTAGTGTTCGTGGGTGATTTTAGTTGCAGTCCCTTTTAGTCGACCTGCTGGTGTCACCCTTCTAGGTTGAAGTGTGAAGGTTCTCATTACGAACTGGAGCATGTTTCTGTTAAGTGTTATTACTTCTTTGTGAATTGCAGGTAAGTCTGTTAATAGCAATGTGTCAATTTCTGGATGTGGTGTGTAAGCAACTAGGACTGGCCAAGTGGCTCTGTCTCTGCTGAGTGGACCGAGTCTCACTTTAGCTGTGGTGTATGGGAGAGTGCCTTGAAACCAGTTTATATGCTCATGGTAACTGTGCAGAACTTTAAGGTCCTCGTATGGACATTATTCCTTTGGTGTTTTATCTGGAGTGTAAAAATGAAACATATCTGTGTGTGCATCTACAGGTGGGAAATTAACCCATGAATAGAATACCTCCTTCCTGATAGATTTGTGTGCCTCGATCATGAATGTTACAGTCCCTCCTAATGCTGAGAGTGCATTTCTGACATTTTCTGAAATGTTTATCGCATGTTCCTCCTCTTCATCCCCCGCTACATTCACATGTAATGCTGATGCAACATTGTCTTTAACAGACATTGTTGAAAGAGTTTGAAGGAAAATGAGATAAGCTTTTATGCACAATGTAGGGAACTATAATCCTTCAAGCTAGAACAAACCTACAGCCAAATCATAGGATATGCCTACTCTGCTGCAGCAGTTTTATTCCTCCCACATCCATACATCTCTGGATAAATGTGAATAGGGGTCTCTGAGAAAAGCACAACTGAACTACTTAGATTTGACCATCAAATATTAACCAAACCAACATTGGCGGGGTTATGTTGTGTAGTTCTATAAATCTATATAGGATCTGCACATATAGATCACATCAACTATGAGATTGGTGTCAAAACTGATTCCAGACACCCCAACCGGATATGTTCGCTTGTATACCAGCTAGCTCACAGTGCTACTATGAACTCCTCTTACCAAGGAGAAAATAGTTTCTGGCAACTGTCAAACATGACAACCCGATCAGTCATTCATGCTCACAATGTCTCAGGGAGATACACAGAATAAACGATGTGGACATTTTCAATAAGCATTGATTTAAACAGTGTCATTCTAGGGGAATATATGTGTGCTGCAACAACCAAAAGACAGAAACAGATATATATAGTTATAAGCACCAACAGAGTAAATAGATGGTAGAATTCTACCATAGTGCTAACACAATGGATATATGCAGGTATATAGATACATGATAGTAATAATGTGTAACTAGATGTACCTAAGTGTACCTAGTATGTATGTAGGTGTATAGCCAAAAAATCCCCTGGATAGAGCCAACCCCATTCCCTGAAGTGAGAAAATGAGGGACCCAGTCTTGGTCTTGAGTGGACCACGCGAGGGATGTCAGACCACTGCGTGCTGGAGTGTCTGCATTGCAGGGACCGCAGCATCTCATGTGAGCGTGTCAGCATGGAAGTCTTTCTCCTCTGCCTGGCCCAGAAAAGATGTGGTGCTTATGTACCCAAACGGTACCCTCAGGGGATCTACCTTGCTATGTCATGTCGGCTGAGGATGACGATAGTGATGAACATTATACACAGTTATTATGCAGAAGGTGGGAATCCTGCTGTGATTCAGATAATCCTCATGCCTAATAAATTAGGCTAGTTTTCAGAGAAAACCACACAGAATGTATGCAGCACCTAACTAAGTAAAAGAACAGCACCAAAAATCATTATGTAGTAGAATCGCAGGGTAAATGTAGGTAAAAGTGTAGATGACTACCCAGACCTATATTGGGGTACATTAAGAATCATAACAAAAGCTTTCCTCAGGGTATTTAAGTGGTTACCTGTGCGTGGATCCCTAGATTTGTCATGGGACAAGATTCAGATCAAGATACCACTTCATCTTTGACCGTCTGGGTACTCAAGACTACCCTGGCTTTGTTCTGGGCACCAAGGCAGCAACTGGGAAGACTCCCGCTGCTCCTGGTCTCATCACCCTGCTTGTCTGTGGCAACTTCCCTGCCTGTGCTCCATACAGAAACCTTCCAAGGACTGTGGACATCCAAGACACCTGAAGAAATCTCCTTTGAAGTGAAGGAGTGACTTCCCCGCATCTGCAGGCACCGCAACCAAGCTAACCGGTCTGATGCTCCTGGGCTCCTACGGATTCCGAAAGGCTCATCAACACAGGTGTTAGTTCTATAACTCACTCGAGGTCTGCACTGCCTTCATACCAAGTTTGAGGCCAGTATCCTGTGCACCCATCGACTTTTCGATGCAAAGGCTTATAGGCTTTCTTACTCAAGGATCTTCCGGCTCCAAATAGCCCCCACGTCAAGCATCTTCTGTGACCACGTTCTCCATCCTCACCGCATCTCTTGCACTGTGGGCCGCATCTTTGGTGATCCCCTCAAGTTCCTCTTGAAACTCCAGTGCCTTTGGCCTGAGGGCCCTCTTGAGGGTCTTCTTTGATTCAAGTGTTGCTCAGGCCTGCTCTGACTCCCCTGATTGTGGTGAGTTACCTGGAGCTTGGTGGTCCGTACTCTGCACCTTTTTGGTCTTCCATGTTGGTTGTAGTTGCCAAGGCTTGTTGGTACTCCTGCCGGACACCGACCCCTCAACTCTCAACATCCAACGTGGGACAGCCCGTGAACGACTCCTGGTCTTACTCAGCATTGCCTGGTCCACACAGCTGCAGCTCCAAGGTCACCGTCAACTCTCCTGCAACACTCAACATCAGTGGGCATTCGTCTTCTGTGTCTCCTGGTCACTCTTGAGTGGCACAGACTCTGTCCCTCCTGCTTGCAGATACCTCTCTATTTGAATCCACATTTGGGTTCCACCAGACACTTTCACCTTCTCTAGCAGGTGCTTCTTCCTGATGTTCTCCATTGAGTTCGACAGCGGTTTGCGATGCCACTTCACACCTATGCATCCGGCTTCCCTGGTGTAGGTATGCTGATTCGTAGGGTATCCATGTGTTATACGGGGAGCTCTCCAACCTTCTGTCTTCCACTGGATTTCTTCAAGGTCGACTGGGAAGGGACCTTCTTCTGACTTGAATTGAGCATGTGGTTGTGTTCCCACTCTGCACGCAGCCTCCGTGGGATTCCCGGTTACTTACCTTGGGTGGTTCCTTGGGTCCCCAGCACTTCTACGTCTTCTGGGTATAGTCTTGACTTGAGTCATGGTTCACAAACCACTATATTAAGTATATGGTTTGGTCTCCCCCGGCAACCACTGCTTATTTGTACTACCTACCTGTTTTTATTCTCGAGCATTGTGTATATTTCCGTGTAGGAGATATTTGTATGTGTTAGTGAGTATCTTATAATGTATTCCTATTTTTGTAAATGCACTCTGTGGTTCTTTTTCACTTAATCAAAACCAATAAGATTACGTTCTGGTAAAACAAGCTGCTGTACACTCCTCTGGACTAAGCCCGAAGACTGCTCTCCACAGTTACCACTCAAAGAGCTTTCTAAGGATGTCTAGGAGCACTAAAATCACCATATGGGTTGTGTGGATTTGGGCAGGGTATAAGTAGCCACCATATACCAAGCCAGCCTCCTACAGCGGAGATCAGAGGCATCTAGTCTCTGGCGTAGTTTGGGCTCCATTTAAACCTGTCGAAGCTCCAGTCAATCCCCTTGCCACTGAAAGCTTTCCTTCCCTCTCTCAAAGAGAAAGTAGCGCAAGTGTTCAGAGACAACACCACCGCCATGTGGTACTGCGACAAACAGGGCGAGGTGGGGTCATGGCCCCAATGTTAAGAGGCTCTTCCCCATGTGGACATGGCTGGAACAACAGGGCATGACCCTGGTGGTTCAACACCTGGCAGGTTCTCTGAGCACCGGGGTGGACAAACTTAACTGTTGGTGTCTGGTAGGTCACGAATAGCATCTTCAATCGGAGGTGGTGCAAGGTCTCTTTCAGTGGTGGGGAGAGCCTTGGTTGTATCTGTTCACCACCGAAGAGAATGCGCAATGCCAGCAGTTCTGCACGTTGGAGTTTCCAAGGCGGCACTCGCTCGGTGCCGCTTTTCGTCGCATGTGGAGTTACGGCCTCCTGTAGGCCTTTTCGCCTGTACCATTTCTGCCCTGAGTGCTGAAGAAGATCAAGCACGAAGAGTCTGGTGCTCTGAGCTCCGAAGCATGGCCATTGATCCTCCAATCCGATTGTCCCTTTGGGAGTATCTTCTGACGCAGCAACAGGGGAGGGTTCTTCACCCAAACTTTTCCAGCCTCCCATTCCTTGCGTGGAGATTGTGCAGTGACAGTTGACAGCTTTAGACCTACCACCTGAAGTCTGCAATGTCATCTTGGAACTGAGGCATTCCTCCCACTCGAACGGTATACACCTGTAGAAAGAACAATGTTGTGGCATGGTGCACAGAGGTTCTCTTGTATATACTTTCTTTGGCCGAGCAGGGCTCTGCTCTGGGCACTCTTAAAGGCTGTCTTGAAACTATTGCTGCTTTCCTTTGGCAGCCAGATCAGACCTCTTTATTCAAGTCTCCTATTGTAAATAGATTCTTTAAGAACATTACTCATCTCTGTCCTACATCTCCTTTGATAGTGCCCCATTGAGACATATCTTATGTGTGATCCCTTCAAACACCTTCACATCTGTCCTCACAGGCTCCTCACTCTGAAAACTGCCTTCCTTGTTGTCATCAACTTTGGTCGCAGGGTCAATTAGCTTCAGGCTCTATCTTATAAGCCCCCTTTCTTCTCTGTGCATCCGGACAAAGGGGCTTAGGATGAGGCCCTAGATCCTTCCTAAAGTGGTTACACCATTTCACATAGGGCAAACAATCCCTTTGCCCACCTGTTTTCCCCATCTGCACCCTTCCAAGGAGGAGCAGAGACTCTGCTATCTGGACCCTAAATATGCACTGACCTTCTTTCTGATGGATACATCTGCCAGTGGATTCCTCACCTTGTGAATATCCCCTTGCATCAGCAACATTCGGAAATTCTTTTTGTAGCTTCGCGCCGACGTGGACGATGTAACAGAAGCACAGCATTGCGCGCGGCTCCGCTGACGTCACTGACTCCATAATAGGCCCACGTCGGCGTGATGACATCACTTCCCTTTTTTCCATGTCATCGCCGCTAATGGTTTTCGAGGGATCCTCTGTAGCTGTTTGGTAACTTTGTTACTGTTTTTTTCTACTGGTGTATTCTTGCTTCTTTGTCTCCTGTCGAGATGTTCTCGAAGAAAACCGGGTTCAAGCCATTCGGAGAATGCGGGAAGATGATGTCGATCACGGACCCGCATGAGGATTGCATTTGGTGCCTGAGTTCAGACCACGATGTTCAAGGGTGCTCTTTATGTAAGAAGATGAACCTAAAGGCTCTTCGAGAAAGAGAGGCAAAACTTCTGGTTGCCAAGTTAAAAGGTAAAAAGGAGAAGAAGTCTTCAATGTTGCGTTCGAGACGTTCGAAGTCGAGAACGAGGTCGAGGCCGAAGTCTCGCACGGCGTCGCCTTTGAAGTCATCGTCGGGGCATGCTTCTATATCAACAAAAAAGAAGCACAAGAAGAGAAGGCATGAATATCAACATCACTCAGGGAAGAATTCGGATTCGAGACCGAAGTCGCCAAGTAGGAGACTTCGTAAAGAGTTGTCCCCTTCTCCAGTTGTGGATCCGGTAGGTGAGGTTTCGCCTGTGGAATCGCCAGAGCATTCACCGGCTTCGGTGTCGAATCCCTCTCCGGCGCTGTCTCGATCTCCAGTTCGAGAGGAAGAAGAGGCTCCCTTGCCTGAGGGTTCGGCGACTCCGGCTCACCGACCCGAAGAAGAGGAGATGAATCCGGTGCCTCCTCGAGGGCAAACTGTGGGTCCATACCCACCTTTTCCAGGCCCAGGTCTAGACCCTACACAGTTTTTAAACGCGATGTATGGTGTCTATTCGAGAGCTATGTACCCCTCTGGAGCACCGGCAGGGGCAATGGGTCCTTTGGCATACAACCTGGCAGTTCCCCAGTCTTATGCTCCAGCTCCATTTATGCCATTTATGCCGGTGTCGACTCCACCTTGGCATCTCTCGGCGCCGCCGAGGCCTTCGACGCCATTACCTTCGTCACCGGCGCCGGCCCAACCTCGAGAGCATCGACCTGTGCTTCCAGATCCGATCTCCACGCCGGCTCCGGATCCATCAGAGTCAATCGCGGATCCGTTGACCACGCTCTTGAAGGAGAGTTCGAGGCGTGATGCTCAGCGTCTTCTGGAAGAACAGAGGTACAAAAAGGCTGAGGATGAAGAAGGTGGGCTGCAGGATGATTACTTTGATGACCTGAGGGAGGCTAACGGATTGGAACTTTCTCCAGACTGGGAACTATCCTCTGTCTCGGATGCCCCTTCAAAGGACATTGCACCTTACCATGTGGTCATCAAGAAGGCAGCAGAGCTTTTGAGTTTACCTCTGCCTACTGTTGAGTTCAAGTCTAATTTGTTAACAGAAGTCCTCCTTTCCCCGTCTTCTGTTGTGGAACCTATGCTTCCTTTCAATGAGGCTTTGACGGAACCTATTTTGGAAGTATGGAATAGACCTCTCACGGCTCCAGCTGTTGCTAAAGGTGTTGCAAGGAGATACAGGGTGGCACCTGGTGACCCAGACTTTTTATCATCGCACCCTTTACCGGAGAGCTTGGTAATACAGGCGGCCTGTTCAAAGAAATCTGTGGGAGCTTTTGCCTGGGGACAAAGAGTCGAAAAAGCAGGACCCAACTGCTAAGAAAGTGTTTTCATCGGCGAGTATGGTTCATAAGTCAACAAATGCCACGTGTCTCTTGGGGCGGTATATACATGCCTTGATGGACACTGTAAGTCAATTGGCCTCTAAGATTCCAGAGGAGGACAGGAAGAATTTTAAAGAAGTGTTGGCTGACACTCAGGCTACTGCACGGTAAGTCATACAAAGTGGACTAGACACTGCTGACTCGGTGGCGAGAGTTATGGGGACTTCAATTGCTACAAGAAGAGCAGCCTGGTTGAAGTCTTCTGAGTTCTCTGCGGACGTCCAAGCTTCTTAATCAGATCTGCTCAGGTCTGGAGAGGTTTAAAGACAGCAGGACTACAGCCAGATCTTTGGGACTACAGTCCAGTAATGTAAACAAAAGATATAGGGGTTTTGGAAGGTGCTCCTTTCATTCGTTCCTATAAACAGTCTCAACAGCAGCAGCAACAACAACAACAACAAAATCCACTGTATAACTCTTAGAGGGATAGGCAAAGAGCTCGTCCTCGAGGACGTCAAGTCTCCTCCTCCTCATCCTCATCCTCAAACCAACCCCTTCCAACCTCAGCAAAGCAGCCCTAGATCCGCCATTCCGGATCATGTAGGGGTTCGGCTTACCTATTTTCTACGGGATTGGGAATTGGTCCCTTCGGACCTTTGGGTTCCCAATCTCGTGGAGAATGGGTATGCACTTCCCTTTCGGGAATTCCCTCAGAATTACCCTCCTTGTCAAGGGTTTTGTTCAGAGGACCACCTGCTTCTTCTGCAGAAGGAAGTCCTGGTGTTGATAAGAAAAGGTGGGATAGAGGTGGTTCCGGAGCAGGAAAGGGGTCAGGGATGCTACTCCCGGTATTTCCTGATTCCCAAGAAGGAAGGCAGGCTTTGTCCAATCCTGGATCTCAGGATCTTGAACCTTTTTCTGAAGCAGGAGAAGTTCAAGATGCTCACCCTTGTGCAGGTTCTTCATGTGCTGCTGGAAGAAGACTGGATGGTGTTGATCGACTTGCAGGATGCGTATTTTCACATCCCAATCTTGAAGTCGCACAGGAATTATCTCCTTTTTACGGTGGGTTCGCAACACTACCAGTTTGCTGTCCTTCCATTTGGTCTTACTACTGCGCCTCGAGTCTTTACCAAGGTGATGGCTGTGGTGGCTGCACATCTCAGAAGGTCAGGGCTTCCAGTATTCCCTTATCTGGGCGATTGGCTGATCAAAGCGGAATCTCCAGCGAAAGAGCTCCATCATCTGCAATTCAAAGTAAAAAATGTCTACAAGGGATTTCACTTGTACTAAATATCTTTTTTTGTTTTAAATGTTTTTGAGTCAGTTATGTACAATCAGACTCCTAAGTGTCCAACCGGACAACCAAAATAAATGTAGATTACAAAGAATCAGAGAAACAAAGCACACAGAAGATCCTATTCGTATCTGATTTTAACATATTGAAATTAAGAAGGGTACATTTGAACAAAGTAAATATCAGCAAGTGACGTTATGAAAAAGATGTACAAATGAATTTAGACACGCAGTTCATAACTATTATCACCACATCAATAAATATTGCTAAAGAAAATAAAGATTGTCATGGAGTTGACGGGACTGTCCACGTTTCGTCTGTGTGGCATCAATCCAGTAGACCATCCTCAGGACCAATGACTTTTTGAAAGATATAAAACCTTCTATGATATTCACAAGGTAACAACAATTGACCTTGAGTCAGAATAACGGTTGCAAACAGCGTTCGAATCACTTGCCGTGTTAGACAATCAAATTGTCTTTATAGTAAAGCCAACAACGGGTCTTCCTATATTCTTCAGAGATGTAATCAAATCGAATTTAAGTTTGAAATGTTCTTCTGATCACGGGAGATTCTGGCAGTATAACGTCCAGGCATCTGCAAATCACAACTCAGCTGTTGTACAGGTTGGGTTTTTCGATAAATGTACCCAAATCTCACCTGGTGCCCTCCCAGCGCAACCTGTTCATAGGTGCGGTACTGGACACGACTGTATGTCGAGCATTCCCTCGACCTCAAAGGATTCTCGACATACAGGAAATGATTCCTTTATTTTACAATGGAGCGGTCGTTCCAGCCCTGAAGGTCCTTCGTCTGCTCAGTCTGATGGCTACTTGCATTCTGTTGGACAACCATGCACTCAGGCACATGAAGGCACTCCAGTGGTGCCGCCGCAGGCAGTGGTATCAACACAACGGAGTTCTCAGGGAGTCTGTGAGGAGCTCCAGAGAAGCTGTGGCAGATCTGTCTTGGTGGAGTGTGGAGGGCAATCTGTCTCAAGGAAAGCCTTTTCATCTGCCTCCATCGGTTGTCACAGTGATAGCGGATGCATCCACTCTAGGGTGGGGTGCTCATCTGGGGGATCTGGAGATCAAGGGTCTTTGGTCTCCAGAGGAAAGGTTGCTTCACATTCTAGAGTTGCGGGCGATTCGTTTGTTGCTCAAGGCCTTCCTCCCTTCCCTTCGCGGTCAGTCGGTTCAAGCCCTGACGGACAACACTACCGCGATGTGGTATGTCAACAAGCAGGGAGGAGTGGGGTCGCAGTTTCTCTGCAGAGAGGCTCTGCTTCTCTGGCCCTAGGTTCAGGACCATCAGATTTGTCTGTTGGCAAATCATCTGGCCGGAGTTCTGAACGTTCGTGCAGACAGTCTCAGCCGGCAGTTTTCAGCCGACCATGAGTAGAGCCTTCATCCAGAGGTAGTTCGTCACCTCTTTCGGATGTGGGGGACTCCTCATGTGGACCTGTTTGCCACTCACGAGAACGCTCACTGCCCATTATTCTGCAGCCTCCAGTTTTCGATGCAGGGAACTTTGGGGGACGCATTTCAGTTGAGTTTGGACTCACGACTCCTTTACGCGTTTCCTCCCATATCCTTGATTCCACGGGTTCTGAGGAAGATACGCCAAGACCGGGCCCAAGTCATATTGATCGCACCGGATTGGCCAAGAAAGGTGTGTTATACAGATCTTCTCCACCTCTCCTTGTGCCCTCCGCTCCATCTCCCTCTCAGGGCAGATCTCCTGTCTCAGATGGAGGGGCAGGTTCTACACCCCCACCTCTAGACCTTACACCTTCATGCCTGGAGATTGAACGGGGTAATCTGAATTCCTTTTCTCTCCCACTTGATGTGGTGGATGTCATTTTGTTTGCCAGGCGTGACTCCACCAAGTCTATTTACTCTTATAGGTGGTCTACATTTGTTTCTTGGTGTTGAAGAGAAGTCCATCGATCCTTTGAGGGCTCGTTTGTCGGACATACTTCAGTTTGCGCTTTCTTTGGCTCAGCAAGGGTTTGATGTAGCTACTGTGAAAGGTTATCTTCCGGCATTATCGGCATTTCTCTGTTTGCCGGATCAGCCGTCTTTATTTAAATCTCCTGTTGTGTTAAGATTTTTAAAGGGTCTTACAAATAAATGTCCTCCTACTCCCTTTATCGTGCCTCAATGGGACTTGAACCTTGTGCTTACTTTCTCGATGGGTTCACCTTTTGAACCTTTGCACAAGTGTCTCTTGAGATTGTTGTCTTTTAAAACGGTCTTCCTGATTGCAATTAGCTTGGCAAGGAGGGTAAGTGAGCTTCAAGCTCTTAGTTCTAGTCCCCCATTCTTTACCATTCATGCTGAACGAATGTTACTCAGTACCAGGGCTGCTTTTCTGCCTAAGCTGGTGTCTCCCTTCCATCTAGGACAGTCTATTACCCTTCCTTCCTTCTATCCTTCCCCTCACCCTTCCAAGGAGGAGGGGAGACTTCACCGCTTGGACCCTAAAAGGGCGGTGAGCTTCTACCTGGACAGAACCAGTAAGTTCAGAGTGGATGACCAGCTCTTTGTTGGTTTTGTTGGAGCCAGAAGAGGCAAGGCGGTGCACAAGCGCACGCTGTCAAGATGGATTGTCTTGCGCATCAAGATATGCTACTTTCTGGCGGGTAAGGAACCTCCTGAAGGTTTAAGAGCTCATTCTACTAGAGCAAGGTCTGCTACTTCTGCTTTGTCTAGTGGTGTGCCTGTAGAGGACATTTGTAGAGCGGCAACTTGCGCCTCCCTCCACACTTTAGTGAAGCATTACTGCTTGGATTCCGAAGTGAGGAGGGACGGCCACTTTGCGCGTTCTGTCCTCCAGGATTTTCTGGTATAGGAGAGTGGACACCCTCCTCTGGGAGAGGGGACTGCTGTGGGACTCTATTCACAAGGTGAGGAATCCACTGGCAGATGTATCCATCAGAAGAACAAGTTACTTACCTTCGGTAACGCTTTTTCTGGTGGATACTAGTATCTGCCTGTGGATTCCTCACTGACCCACCCGCCTCCCCGTTGTCCACTCTTCTATGCCTATGTTAATGGCAATGTTTTGATGCTTTTGTGTTACTTTTAAAAGAAGTGTGTTATTCTTCTTGATTTGCTACATTGTCTTCACACTGTGTGTGTTATCTTGACTATAGTGTACTGTGTATACTGTGTTTATATCTACTGTTATCAGTCCGTCCGTGTGCCTCGAAGGCACGGAAAAAAGGGCGTAACTGATGTCATCATGCCGACGTGGGCCTATTATGGAGTCGGTGTCTTCAGCGGAGCCGCACGCGATGCGGTGCTTCTGTGACGTCGTCCACGTCGGCGCGAAGCTACAAAAAGAATTTCTGAATGTTGCTGACTCAAGGGTATATTCACAAGGTGAGGAATCCACAGGCAGATACTGTATCCACCAGAAAAAGCGTTACCGAAGGTAAGTAACTTGTTCACCTTGACCGCACAATATATTTGCGGGTGGATGATCAACACTTCATTGGCTATGTAGGTGCCAAGAAAGGTCAGGCTGTTCAAAAGCGTACCATCTCTCGATGAATTGTCCTTTGTTTTAAAGCCTGTTACACTGTAGCGAAAAATGAACCTCCAGTGGGGCTGTGTGCTCATTCCACTAGGGCTACGGCAGCAACCACTGCATTGGCACTTGGAGTCCCACTTCTTGACATCTGCCAGGTGGCCACGGGGCATCCTTGCACCGTTCACTAGGTATTACTGCCTGTACAGCCAAGACCAGTGGGACAGCTATTTTGTCCGTTCGGTCCTCTAGGACTTTCTGGAATGACCTTAGTTTGCAGACCCACCACCTGGGATGGTATTGCTGGGGTATCTATTCTAAGGTAAGGAATCTACAACTAACTTTCTCTTTAGAATGAACAAGTTATGTATCTTCAGTAACGATGTATCTGTAAGAGACATATATTAGGAATACATTCCTTACTGCCCGACCCATCCTCCTTGCTTTGTGAACTGACTCCCTTACAGGGCCCTAGTTGTGGTGCACCAGTGGTCAGTGTCTTCCGTGGCTCTGCGCTTCTGTCGTGGAAAGTCTTGTCAGAACTGACATCAGCGTGCAGGGACGGTGTCGAAGTAGGCCCCGCAACGTCATCCCGGTGACCACGACGACGAATGTGGAGTCTACCAACGCCACTTTCCGACACACGGGGGTACTGCTAGGAAAATATTCTCTGGATCCAGTCTGATGCCCTGGGTGTAATTCTAAGGTAAGGAATCTACAAGTAACTTATGTCTCTTACAGATATACCATTATCAAAGGTAAGTAACTTGTTCTACGGACCCATTGTGGCAAGAGGATGTCTTTGTTGGCTCAGCAGAGAACAAGTTTGAGGGAGCACCTCAGGGTGGTCACTGTTTTTAATCTGCCTCATTTGTTTGCTCTTCTATTAACCCCTGCTAGGCCTTTTCTCCCCCCTGTGCTAAGCCTTTTTTTGGGCTATTTGGGGTAGTTCGCGCTTTGGCCCCCAGAGCTTTTTGTCCACATAAGGTATTTATGTCAAATTTACACCATTTTTTTTGCAACACCCTGAGGATTCTAAAGGTACACAGGATTTGTGGATTCCCCAGGAGGGGACCCAGAAAGTAGCCAAAATACAGCTATATATATATATTTTTTTTTTAAATGGGAAAAAAGTGCTGCAGAAGAAAGCGCCTGGTTTTGTCCCTGCAAATGGCATCAAAAACGGTTTGTAGTGCTGAAATCACCATATTCTCACCTGTCATGGACATGCAGACTTGTTAGAAAATCAACATTTTCTGCACCGTTTTGGCATTTTACTGGGACAAAGCCTATTTTTCCAATACTTTGTTCTTTCAACCTCCTTCCATTTAGTGGTAGAAATGGGTGTAAAACCAATAAAGGATCCCAGAAAGCGATACATTTCTGAAAACTAGACACAATTTTGAATTCAGCAAGGGATCTAACTGGAAACTAACAGGTGAAAAGAAAAAATATTGAAAAGCCATTTGTACCATAGTTTTCACCTATAACTACTTCTAAGTATGACGGATTTGTTAAAGCAATATACCGTTACATCTACTGGACCCTTCACATTATGGGGATATATAGGACTTCGAGGTTCACCAAGAACCCAAGCAAAACCAGAGCCAATAACTGAGCTACGTCTTGGAATGGTTTTTCATTGCTTATTGGGTGACAGCAATTCATTTGGTGAAATATAAAGAGTGAAACCAATATATTTCTGAAATGGGAACAAAATGTAGAGCTAATAAGCATTGTTTATTTGCACATCTCCAAAATTGTGGGTACCCATACAAGCATGTGAATTAGAGGTCAATTTTTTAAACAAATTGTCTTACATTTGGAAGGCAGAAATGCATTGAAAGTCAATTGGTAATAACGCTTGTTCTACTATACCTTTTTCCCCTAGGTCTCCCCAAAATAAATGCTACCTCACTTGTTTGGGTAGGCTTAGCATTTGCGGCAGGAAACTACCCAAAACACAACATGGACACATCACATTTTTCCAGTGAAAACAAACCCGGTTTTTGCAATGTGCCTATCTGTGGATTTTGAAACCTAGCTCAGCCGGCACCTAGGGAAACCCAGCAAACCTATACATATTTAAAAACTAGACACCCAGGGGAATCCAACGTGGGGTACCTTGTGTGCCTCTGATTAGTTTATGTTACCCAGAACTCTTTGCAATCCTCAAACCTTGTAAAAACATATTTTCCTTACATTTCTGTGATGGAAAGTTCTGGAATCTGCGTGGATCCGCACAATTCGACCCACCCCACATTCCCAAAAGTCTCCTGATGGTACCTCACTTGTGTGGGTAGGCCTAGTGTCCAGGGCAGGACATGGCCAAAAATGCAACGTGGACGCACCACATTTTTACAGTGAAAACTGACCCTTTTTATGCAAAGTGTCTAGCTGTGGATTTTGAAACCTAGCTCAACCGGCACCTTGGGGAACCTAGCAAACCTATACATTTCTGAAAACTAGACACCCAGCGGAATCCAGGATGGGGTGACTTATATGGCTCTCACCCAGAATCCCTTGCAAACCTCCAACTTTGCAGGAAAAAACACATTTTCCTCAGATTTCAGTGATGGAAAGTTCTGGAAGCGACAGGCAAGGGCCCAAAATGTATTGTGGAGACAACAAAATGACCTATCACAAAACGACCAGGTTTTGCAAAGGGGCGCACCTGGGTTTTTGACCCCTGGCTCGGCGGCCATCTAGGGAAACCTCCTAAACCCACACATTTCTGAAAACTAGAGACCCAGGGGAGTGCAGGGATGTGTGGCTTGCGTTGATCCCCAATTTTTTCTTACCCAAAATCCTCTGAAAACCTCAAATTTAGCTGGAAAAAACAAATCACATTTTTCACACATTTCTGTGTGGGATTACTATGCTGACACAAATGTCCTACCACACAGTGGTTATACCTCACTTGTGTGGGCCAAGGGCCTGCGACTAGAAAGGGCCAAAAACATAGGGATTAAGCGTATTGCACACCAAACTCTAAGCGCTATATATTTTTAAAATACGTTTTAGGCTATTCTGCTTTGGACACCCATCAGTCTCCAACCTTATGTATGTTGTGTATAGTTCTGCAACATGTGTTAGACTGTTCTTTCATTGTCACGTGTTACATTGATATTTTGCAGAGCTGTGTTCTCTCCATTATATGTAAGTACTGACCACTTTTTTTAATACCCGTTTGAGCACCATGAGTGCCGCACACTTACAATACATGTCTGCAACACACGACCTTGCTTTTATTTTCCCAAGCCATCTTTTTCAGTCTTAAGCTGCAGATCGGCACTTGCAGTCACCACTGTTCTGTAGGTTGACAGCCTGGATTAAATTTGTATTCGGATCTTAAAAAATCAACAGATTGCCTGTAGAGAATAACATCTGTTTTTGTTGCAGTTTGTAATGTAGTGCAGTGATAGATGCATGAGGGTGCTTTCAACATGACAGATTCTGGCCCAACTCTATTGCCCTTTGAAATAAAAGACACAAATATGATAGATTCATCTGCCCCATCTTAGACATCCTTTCATCCTCGAGCCTGACTTGTGACTCTTCGGGACCAGTAGTATACTAATCGTTCAGATAGTGCTCCAGAGTTTTATTGAATCTGAATGAATCCTACCAATCTTGCAGGGGCAAACTTTGGCCTTAGTGGTCGATGTCCTATGAAGTCCTGATGAGGTTCAGAACATAACCAGTTGCCACTAGTCTACTAGTCTCCGGATACAGCAAACCCAACAGTTCCTTTTAACTTGTAGTAACATTTATGTTGCGCAACCACCCTGCACCCTGACAACACTCCCATGTTCAGCAGACTCAGTCTCCCAGGCTGCATCGAAATAGTAAATAACACAACAGGTTTCTTGGAGCTAGGTTCACAAGGGTGCAGGCTTTTCAGCTTTTGTGGTCTTGTGGCTGTAACAGGGAGTTGGCCAACTGACTCTTGAAGTCACCTTCTCTGTCTTGGGTTCGGGGACAACTTTTCCATGACTAGGGGGCCACAGGCACAGTCCTTTCTTTGCTAGCCCAGCGTTCAAAAGGGGGAGCCCAGTTTTTGGTGCAGTCTCTTTTAAACTAACTGACAGGACCCAGCTACCCTTGGAACCATATTTTCAGGACAGATATTGTGAGAGACTGGCCTGGTAAATGATGTCCACTAATGTAAGTGGGCACCCTGCACCAGTCCAGACATTCCTTATGGTGAATTAAGAGACAACCTTAGAAAGCTCTCTAAGTGGTGGCTGTGGAGGGCAGCCTTTGGTCTTAGTCCAGAAGAAGTGTTAAGCAGCTTGTTTTACCAGAATGCAATATTATATATATATAGATTGAGAGAAAAAGAACCACACAAGGTATTTATAAAAATATGTATTTATTATATAATAATCTCTAACACATTTAGATATCTCCTACCTGGAGATAAACACAATCCACACCATACTTTGCATAGAAATTCAGTAAATAGCACAGAACACACAGTGGACCGGGGGGGGGGGGGGAGAACCATATACTAAGAAAGTGGTATAAGAGCCACAACTCGGGTCAAGACAGTGTCAAGAGGACGTAGAAGTGCTAGGGACCCCAGGAACCACCCAAGGTGAGTGACTAGGAACCCCACGGAGAGCGTGTGCAGTGTGAGAACATGACTGCGTGCTCCATACAAATCAACGTGTAAGTTGCGGTTGGAATTTAAAAGATTAAGGACCCTTACCAGTGGACCCTGAAGAAACCCTGTGGAAGACAGAAGGTTGGAGAGTCACCCCATCCGTGGATACCCTAGTACTCACGCTACCTACACCAGGGAAGCTGGGTATATAGGTGTGAAGTGGTGTCAGAAATAGCTCTCAAACCCAATGGAGGACTTCAGGAAAGTGCCGCTGCTGAAGAAGGAGAAAGTGTCCAGTGGAATCTGAAGGTGGATTCTAGTTGAGAGGTACCTGCAAGCAGAGGGAACAGAGTCTATGTTACTCAGGAGTGAGCAGGAGATCTAGAAGATGAATGTCCACCAATGTTGGGAGTTGTAGGAGAGTTGATGAAGACCTTAACTCTGCAGCTGTGAGGACCAGGACACGCTGAGGAAGACCAGGAGCTGTGCACAAACTGTCTCACGTCAGATGTTGAGTGCTGAGGGGTTGATGTCCGGCAGGAGCACCAACAAGCCTTGGCAAATGCAACCAATGCAGAAGTCAATGAAGGTGCAATGTCGGGACCTGCAAGGTCCAGGGAATCAGGGCAGGCCCCGAGCAATCAGGGGAGCCCAAAAGAAGCAAAGATGACTTAACAAGGCACTGGAGTCGCAAGAGGACCTTGAGCAGCTCACCAAAAGCTGCAGACCACGGTGCAAGCAATGCGGTGTGGACAAAGATGCTGTTCACTTGAGATCCTTGAGGTTGGGCTACTCGGAGCCCGAAGATCTTGTTGGAAAGAACCCAACAAGCCTTTGCAATAGAAAGTTGACGCAGTGCACATGGGTTCAGTTCCTGTGGCTCCCACGAGAAATACTGGCCTCAAACTTGCTGACAGGGCAGGGCAGGCCTTGAGAGCTGTGGAGAACCACCACCTGTGTTGCAGAACCTTTTAAAGTCTGTAGGTGCTCAGGATCAGCAGACCTGTCAGCTGTATTGCAATGCCTTCAGATGCAGTGACGTGACTCCTTCACCTCAAGGGAGATTGCTTCAGGTGTATGGGATGTGCACAGGCCTTGAAAGGTTCCTGTATGGTACACAGGCACAGACAATGCAGTAGACTGAAAGGGGGATGAAGTTGAGCCCAAACGAAGTCCAGAGTGCCCTGACAGTAGAAGTAGAAGTGGTTTCTGAATTGAATCTTGTCCCACGAGGAATCTAGGGACCTACACCAGAGTTAGCCAGTTAGAAGTACCCTATGGAAAGGGTTGGGATGATTCTGGGTCCCTGTCAGGGAAATATCTGGACAGGGGGGGGTTCCCATGTCCATTGTTTGGTTTCTTAGCTCCCAGAGCTGGTTTGAACTGGACTATACATGGGGAAACCAAATGTGCCCCACATGTACACTGCGTGGCACTGGCAAGCGCACCAACCCAGCCCTAATACACTAAATCCTGTCTGGGCGGTGGTCACACCTCCCTGTGACAGGATTCCTCTTGTTCTGCCTTCACCTGCTTGAGCTTGATACCATACATGATAGGATACGTTGCAGCCAATTTCGAGATGTCATCGCATAATTACACGGTGCCCCTCTATATAAAATATGGCTGCTTTACTTACAACCCAGGAGAATGGACTTCGTAGGCTGCAGGGGTGTCCTGTTCATGCAGGGGTACTCTCACACTTAGAACCAAGCACCCTGTCTTCCGGATTGCAAATGCCTGCTATAGGGATGACTTATAGGTTTTAAGTGCAGTGACCCTAGATATAAGAACCCTATATCTTTAGTAAGGGTTGCTAGCACCAGCTTATACAGACTGCAATAGCAGGACTGTAGTTCCATTTTGAATGATCTCCCATGGGTGGCTAAATGCATGCTTCACCCCGTGGGGGGACCACAGGTGTACTTATGACCTGGGCTCCTTGGTAGCATATATAATTGGGACTGATAATGATACCCCAGTATCCAATCTGGGATGTACCTAAGTACTGAAGATATCAATTTAAGGGAGAAAAACAGATAGACTAGGGTCCTTATTAGCAGCATCTCAGTCAGACTAGTCAATAGCAGCTTGGTACCAGGCAACAAGTGGGGGTACCCATAAAAGCAGATCCTACTTTGCGACAGATATGTAAGTCAACTGATGCCAATTGTGGGTAGACCAATTAGACATATATTTTTCAAGGGTCAGAGCACTGACATTCAGGTCTGTTTGGCAGGACTCAATGCACTTTCAGTGTTGAAAAACCATTAGCTTTAGTCCAAACGTTAGGGGTTATTCATGTAAAAAGAAACATTTCCTTACATATGTATGCTCCAGTCTCAACATTTGAATAATATTTGAAACTGCAGGTATCATACTTGAAATAAGGCTACTTAGAGATATATAAATGTTTGCGCCCCAGACCCACCAAACTTTCACATGTGGATTACTAAGAAGCACTCACACATGCAAATCAAAATATTCTATTAGAAAGACAAATCATAGAAATATTCCCTATGAGAATACATGGATTACAAATATAATTCTAGCATTACATTTACTGGCTTTCAAATAACAGGCTGTCAGGAGTGTAGCTTGGTCAGTAAGACTTGGGGGATGCGAGCTTCAGATTTTCTGACAATCAGGCTGGCATATAATGCTTCAGTACATTAGACGACAAACAGAGGTGCATGAGAGGAGCCCAAGGGGCAGTGAAAAGGGAGAGGAATGCAGATTGGTATTATTACTAAGAGAGAAACACTGTAATTTGTAAAATGACCAATATTTTGAAGACTTTCAAAACAGTGTGTGCCCTTTTGTCTGTGTGTATGTAAACATCCCTGGGGAAATAAGACTGACTTCTCACAATACCTGACTAAGAGCTCCATTACCCAACTATTTATCAGAAAATAAATATATAGGGCGGGTGTAGCACCCCAAACATCCCCTTTGAAGCTACGCCCATGGGGCAAACTCGAGGTGGATGAATCACTGAAGGCTGAGGGCTGACTCAAGGCGTATTCCTAGCTCTGAATCACTTTGAGGTCCCTTTGGATGTTAGAGCCCACAACGAGCTGATCCTTTGTGTTGTTCCTTTCAGCCTCCCTCTTACATTGATTACCCTTTTTGAGACTGTTTTCTTGTTTCACCTAAATTTAAAGGATTTAGCATGTAAAATATGTAGGTATAACAAATATTGTGTTTTCTTTATTATTGTTTCTTCCTCCTGAAAAGTGTTTTTGGAATTGAGTCCCCTTGTTGTACGGTGGGTGGTGTGTCCCGGGTGTACCTTGTATCGATGGGGTTGGTTTATGATGAGGACGAACTCATGGAATACACCGAGCAGGAAGTGATAGATTTCTGCAAAGAGAGATGGATACCCCCTGTAGGCAACATTAGAAGGAAGTTATTCCTTTACGAAGCCCTCAAGAGGGGAGAAACCTTAGAGGTAGGTGGAGACCTGTCTGATTACCCCTCCGCATATTTGAAGGGTGGATTTGGTTGAGACCAGAGGGAGGGCTCCCAGTCCATAACCCTGGAGGGTGGTTACTCTGATAAAGAGGAGGAAGAAGGTTATACGGCGGAGACGCCAGTAGCTGAGGAGGACACCATAGATAGGGAGTCCCGCACTGGGTCCAGTCCCGGGGGCACTGCCCCATCCCTTTCCCGGTCCCCAGAAGAGTGGGTAGACAGAAGGGAAGGAAGGGAGCATCGGCTGGTGCTGGCAAAGCTTAGGCATGCCCAGGAGTTAGCGCAGCTGAGGGTGGAAGATCAGAGGCTAGAGACGGAAATGGTTCTAGCGCAAGAGAGGATGACGGAGAGACTAGCTCAGGTGGGTAGGTTGTCCCCTGAGAATGGTTGTGTTTTTTTGGTCTGGATTCACTGGTGAGGGTGGGATCCAGTGGTGGCAGCGAGAGTAGTTCCAGTGCAGGGAGTCCCACTCCGAGAGCCCAGGAGACGGTGCCTGATTCCCAGGAAGAAGGGGACGGGTTAGTGTTCAGGGGCAGGGGAAAGCTATCCCACCAGTCCTGGAAGGAGTTTGCGGAGGAGTGTTGGACTGCATTGGAGGGTTGGTTGGTGGATCGCACAGTAGATGATGGGGAAGGGTTGTTCCAGGTAGTCATCAAGGAGCGCCTGCTACGCAGTTGTTTTCCCCAGTTGCGGCACCACCAGTTGCAGTGTAGGTTCTCAGACCCCAGGGAACTTGCACGGGAGGCAGACCTTTTGATTAAGTGCCAGAGAGTCTGAGAGGGCATTGGGGAGTAATCCTGAAGGGAGTGGTGCAGGGATCTTCCAACCCAGCAAGGCGGGAGAGGTGAGGAGTAGCCCAGCTAGGTCCCAGCATAATGAGAGGGATGTAGGACCTCACATCCCATCTACAGAAGGGAGTGAGACGGGCAGTTTTCCCGAGGTGCCCCAACCTCAGTCACAGGGCCTGGAGAGTTCCATAAGGGGACCCCAGGTTGGAAGCCTAGGCTGTCCTGATGTGCCTTCCAGTGAAGGGGATCCCTTGTGTCAGGAGAACCATAAGTAATCGGAGCTCCAGAGGTTCGGGGGTCTGATCAGTCACAGGGTTTAGATCCTGGACTGGGGTTCCAGGCTCAGGGGTTGCCTGACCTGGAGGGTGGGGTACCTGTAATTAAGGTCCCTACCGGTTTGGCTTCCAGGGGTACTTCTCCCGGTGGGAGGGTGTGGAACTCTGGGAGGGGGTGCCAAGGGAGGAAGGTCTCTCCTCTGTCACTGGCTCAGCCACAGGGCTCAGATCCCGGGTTGGGTGGCCAGGTTCAGGGGTTGCCTGACCTGGCGGGTGGGACATCTGTAATCAGAGTCCCCCCGGATTTGACTCTCGTGAGTACTTCTCCAGTTAGGAGGGTGCGGAACTCTGGGAGGGGGTGCAGGGGGAGGGATGACTCGCCCCTGTCACCGGTTCAGCCTTAGGGTTTCGACTCCAGGTTGGGGAGAGAGAGGTGTTCTGAGGGTGTCCTGTGTAGGAGAAGAGGGAAGAACCCCAGAAGGAGAGGTAGGGGGAGGACAGCCTCGCCCCTTGTCGCTGGTCAGACTGAGGGTTCGGACCCCAGGTGGGAGGACCAGGGGCAGTTTGGTAGGAGGAGAGTGGTCAAAGGGTACTATGGGCCTGAGGTTAGAGCCTCCCACTCTGTGAGAGAACGAGGGCCAGAGACTTCTGGATGGCCTAGAGGCCAGTCCTGGCCACATCCCACTAGAGAACACCAGTGAGGTGGTTTGGTTGGTAAAGGGAGCGTTGCGAGTGTGAACCTTCGGGTTCCAGAATGGCGAGGAACCTGCAGATGCCCCTGCAGTTGCAAGCCTGCGCCTACCTTTTTCCGCACCAAGCAGGGAATCCCATCAAGGCAATGATTGGTCTACCCTGGCTTTTGGCTGGGGGGAGTTGTGTTGGACTTGGCCCCTTTTCCCCCAAATGTTTTCGCTTGTACCCCCCTAATTGTAGGATGTCTCCCCCATGGTGAATAAAGTGTATAGGCCATGTGTGGTGTAAGATGCCTTGTGTAATGTAAAATTGTCATGCAATGGTGTGTACACTGATTCTTCCCCCATTGTAAAATGTACCCTGGTGAGACACTGTAATTAAAATGGCTGCCAAGGCTGTGCGTTGTGCCACCTGACTGCAGGAGGTTAGCAGTCTAGTCGTTAGGTACCCAGCCACCCCTAGCATTTGGAGGGAAAGCCTGGCACCCAGGGTGCTCTACTCCTCCCCCTGAGCCAGTTTAGACCAATTTGTCACAACATTCTAGAAGGTTCTGGCACTGTCTGGGAGGAGGGTATAAATAAGGGGGATGTGCCACCATGCAGTGAGACAGAGCTGGGACAGGAATGCGAGGGGACCTGCTGCCAGGGGATACCGCCACTTGGGCCTGTGTGCTGGACCCTGCACCCATCCAGAACCCCCCTACTGTCCCCAAGGCTTGTAAAGCCCAACTTCAGGAGTTCAAGGCTGCTGTGTGGGAGGAGGGCCACGCTGCAGTGGGGATGGTGAAAGCCTACCACCCTGCTTTGATGATGCCCCCACTACCTGCTGACCTGGCCCAGTAGTGCTACGGCTCTGTCCCCAGGGCCCCTGAAAAAGGAGGGCCCCCCAAGGTCCCTGGAGCGGCCGGGACCTTGCGCCACGCAAGCGATGCGCCAAGAATCGCCGAGAAGGGAAGGAGTGTTGTGGACTGGACACCCCCCAGGAGGTGAGAAGAGTTACCCTGGGACCGTTGGGCCTGTTACTGGGACTGTCCACCCCCCTTGCGCTGTGTGCCTGGAAGCGCTGGCCTGCAGAAGACTGCTTGTGTCCCCAGAGTGCTGTGACCAAGACTGCCCTGATGATTGCCTGCCAAGCGCTATAATCTGGAAAGCGCTGTGCCTAGAAGAAGCTCTGTGTGCATGCAAAGCGCAAACCTTGCCCAGGACTGTTGCAGCCTGCTGTGCCCTTGAAAGCGCTGGCCTGCAGGAGACTGCCTCATGTCCCCAAAGCGCCGTGACCAAGACTGCCCTGCTGTGAGTGTTTTAAGCGCTGTATTGCCCTGGGAACTGATGCTGGCCCAAGCGCTGTGAGCGCTGCTGTGTACTCTAAGCGCTAGAACCCTAAAGCGCTGTGCCATGAAGACGCTGTTGCCCTGCAAAGCGCTGCACTGCTGGAAGTGTTACTGCCTGAACCGCTGGTTCCTAAGCGCTGTATTAGGAGGACTGTGCCCCCAAGCGCTGTGCAGCAGAAGCGGTGCTAGGCCTGAAGGAACTGTTTTATTGGGAAGAACTGTCTTATGCCAGGACTGCTGTCTCTTACAGCGCTGCATCTACAAAGCTCTGTTTAGCCCCCTGCAGTGGCCGGTGGCCTTGATACTGTTTTCTTTTGGTGCTTAATGACCCATGGGATGGTGTTTTGTTGATCCTGCTGGGGTCCATGGTTACAGGGAAGGTTACAGCCACCAAGCCTACTGTTTCTTGCTTAGGGGGATTCCCACGAGGTTGTTTGTGCCCAGGTGCTCAGGTTGATGCCCTATGGTAGATGTGAATATGCCTGTCTAGGCCTGATGTTAAGGTGGCATGCCTAAGGTTCCATTTTGCAGGAGGTGCTAATGCCAGGCCGGCTGTGTTTATGCCTAGTGTCCTATGTTATGCTTACAGCCTACTGCTGAGGTGATGCCAAGGATTAATGCCTGTGGTTGCCCTGCAATACTGACCTCGTGTTACATGCCAATTGATAACATTCTTTTTATTTCAGTCTGAAAACCAATGGACTTACCCTTGTTCTTGTTTTGTCCATTTTCCCTGTAAAAAATCCCCCCTGGTATCCATTGCCCTGGCGCCAGTTGGCACCCTATTGTGATTACGGTGCATTACTGTGTTTTACCTTTGCAGGTTGGAACTAATACAAAAGTTATTCTTTTTCCAACCAGAACTGGCATTGTGTCTCTTTTGTGGTGTGCCTGGTGTGTCATCTGTGGGTACGGCGTGGATGCTTTACACATGTCCTCTGAAGTTTGGCCTGCCCGCTCTGCTCCATGCTACCCCCTGTAGAAGTGGCAACCTCATTTCTAACAGTGCCTGATGTAGGTCTGCAAAAAATTGAAGACAGAGCATGAATCTCTGATGTAAAAAGGAAGAGAAAGTGATCCCATTCTAGTACCTTAATTACACAATTAGGAAACAGAGGAACAATCCCGACTTCTCTACTTGACCAAATTGTGTCGCAATAATCTTATTTCACTTAGCCTGCTTTTCATTTCTTGTCACGTTTAAGAGCACCTTCAAATACATCAGCTTAGGATGTGTGCAGTACATAAAAACTTTCATACATATAGTTAAAAGAATGAATAAAAGAATGAATGAGAGGATTTTTAAAGCGCATGGCTACTGTAGAAAAGTAGGATCTTCTTTCTTGGTTACACCCACTTTTTGCTTGGTATCTGTGTGTTTTTGACATAGTCTGTTTGGAGCCTGCTAATTAGGACACCAGCAACTGTGCTTTCTCCCCTGAAGAGACATGGGAAGTGCTTTGGTACCTCCACAATTGGCTACTGGTGTTCCCTTGTAGGTCCCTAGTATATCTTACCAAGGTACCCAAGGCATAGGTACACCAATGGTCTCCCATGGGCTGCAGCATGTATTATACCACCCATGGGAGTCCACTTAAACTCTAACTCCAGGCTTTCTATTGCAGCCTGTGTGAGATGGTGCTTGCATCTCTCACGACAGATATAAGTTGAATTATATCTGAGGTCACTGCACTATACGACTAAAAGTCACTCCTATGGTAGGCCCTTCAGTCCTGAGAGCAGGGTGCAAGTGTAAAGGTGCCGCTGCATGAGCAGGACACTCCTGCAAATCCCAGAGTTGATTTTCCCGGCGCTGTAAATGCGGTCAGCCATTTTCTTTAAAAAAAAAAATATTTGTATTTATCATTTTAGAAACAGAAACACACAGTACAGCTGTCATGTGTGCCCACAATCCACATCCCATACATTAGATCAGGTAATCAACATGTCACATGGCATTAATCAAGTGTAAACAATAGAAATAGGGGAAATACCGTCAGGAGGTTAAGGCAGTGCATTCGTATCAGCGTATACATTCAGTATGTGCTCAGTCCTCCACAGATTGTGCCAACATATATGCAGTGTACGGGCCCCATACATTCCTTGGCATAGACGCTCTTGGCAACTCCTCCGCATAACAAGTGAGTTGGTCACGGCAGTAAGCTAGATCATGTAGCCATTGTTTCAGTTTGGGTGCGGGTCTGCCATCCCAACATATAGCAACTCTGCGTTTAGCTAATTACAGAGATAACACCACCAACTTACGAACACCAGCTGGGACCTTAGAGACAATACCCAACAAACATATCTTAACATCTCTTTTGATTTGGACACCAGTCATGTCAGTCAACGCCGTTGTCACTTCGGCCCAAAATGCAAGTATTGTTGGACAGACCCATACCAGGTGTATAAAATCAGCGTAATCCGCGCCGCATCTTTAACAACAATGCGAGTCCCTCAGGCCATATTTATGCAATTGGGCAGGGGTATAATACATTTATTGAATGTACTTATAATGAATGAGCTTAAAGGTACCATTGACTGAAAAACTCCTAGTCATTCGACAGCTTTCTTACCATTCCTCATCCGTTAGCGGTTGTGAGAGACTCTCATCCCATTTGGCCCAGGAGTTGTTCTGCACTGCACCTTCATCTAATTGTGATGCATAATAGAGCTGTGAGACTAATTTAGTCTTAGTCTGTGCTGTGTACAGCAGCTGCAGCGCCCCCAATGTGGAAAGCTCATCAGGAAAACTTGAGTACAAGCTACGCATGGCAGCCCGAAGTCTAGTATATATGAATGTGGACCTGGCCTCATTCACCCCATCTTTCAAAAACTCCTGTACCGAGATAAATGTCCCGCCTGCAAAGGCGTCACCCATAACATGCATCCTGGCGGCATGTAAAACCTTAAGAGCTCCAGCTTCCCCCGTTACAGATATTTCAGCATGATGCAGCAAATGCATTGCTGGTGCATACAATGGCATTCGTCGCGTCCGCTTCCCCAGCTCTGCCCAACCCTGAGCCGTACACTGTACCATATCAACATCACCTCGCTCGTATACTGAATATGGATTTACTATCATTGCCTTCAAGGGCAAGGGGTGTACTGCGCTGGCCTCAACAGCCACATGCGGCGTGAACGGTGGTGCATTCTGCCAGTAATAGGCAAATTGTGCCTGAGCACAGAGATAATATAAGTGCATGTCCGGCACCGAAAATCCACCCATCGCATAAGGTTTTGTTAGAGTCTCCCACCCAATACGAGATTTCTTGCCCCCCGCACAAGTGTGATTAATAAGGAGCGCAGTGTGGTGAAGAAATGATGTGTTAAAGTGATAGGGACGTTGACTAATAAATATCGAAATTTTGAGAGCACCACCATTCTGATTAGAGCAACCCTATCTGCAAAAGTCAATGGCAGACGAGTCCACCGGGTCACTTGATCCTCGAGCTTTGATACTGCCACACCATAATTAGCCCTAATGACTTCCTGCGGGTCCTGATGTATACAGATAACAAGATACCGCACAGGATCAGCCGCCCACTCCAAGGGGCGATTTAACACGAATGGCACGGTATACCGCGTTAGAGGGAATATTATAGATTTACTCCAGTTAATGGCTAAGCCCGAATACCATTCAAAACGTATATATTCCTGAATAACCTGCTCCAGATAGTTCACCGGTTCCCTCACATACAGGACCATATCATCAGCATACATTGATACTGCTAATGAACTTTGATAAAATCTCAACGCTGAACACCCCTGTCTAGTTCCCCTCTTAATCGGAAACACCTCCGAGACGAGCCCAATAACACGCACCCGAGCCACCGGATCAGTGTACAGCAATTTTATCCAATTGGTGAAAATGAATGGCACCCCCATTCGATGTAGCATGGCAAACATATAGGTCCACCCAATCGAATCGAACGCCTTGCGACGTCTAAGAGATCCGCAACCGCCGGCAGTTTCAGTTTTAAAAGATGCATGACAACAAACAATGCTCTCAGATTATGCCCCATGGAACACGTAGGGATAAATACAGATTGATCAGGGAGTACCATGACATTTGGCAGCAGGCGCAGCCGCGTCACCAGAACTTTCGCAAGTATTTTTACATCAGTGTTCATAAGCGGCAATGGCCTATACCACTCGCACTCATCCGGTGGCTTGCCTGGCTTCAATAGTGCGACAAGCAATGCTTCTCTAAGTGAGTTAGACAACCGCATACATGCCCGTTAAATGGGGCAGTATTGTATTAGCATACTCCTTATAAACTTCAGATGGAAGCACATCTGTGCTTGCTGATTTCCCATTAGGCAATACAGGAATGGCATCCTTAATTTCCTCTGTGAGAAAAAGCAGCTGGTATGCACTCTATAATCTAACTATTCATGTACACTATTAAACAATGTAGTTATTCAACAATCAACAATGTGCGTGCTCTGGGCAAAAAGGTCCTGCTAGACCTTTTGTACTAACAGTAGAGAGAATATCCAGATATTGATCTGGACAACCTGGAGCACTGCTCAACACACTCCACTGAGTGGAACTCGCTATATACAAAATTCAGCTGGGGTACAAGTTAACAATTTATACAATTATACAAAATAATCAACAATTCAATAACACATATTGATAGAAGAGTCTTCAACTGAGATGTGGATGCTTGGTTGTTTTAATTGTTTGTAGAAATTTGTTGGCTGTCACAAAATCCACAATATTGGCATCATCAAATCAATTTAGGGCATTCCCAATGCATTTCGGGCTGAGTGTGCCCTTTATCAGGGGTATCTGCAGAGATAGGTACAATATTTTACTACAATCGTAATGCAGAGAAGCGTTTATACATGTGCTTACTCATAGAATCAAGATGCGAGTGAATGCTTTAATCACTATACCGAAGTGCGAGAACAGTGGTGGTGGTGAACAGAAAACGGTGATGTGAGAAAGCTCCGAAAGCTGGAATCCCAAAAGTGAGGGTTAGGAGTAGAAAACCAAAGGATAGCTGCGTTGTTAACAAAATTCCAGGTGGCTATTCGTGTGCTGTACTCGTGATGATGATGAAGGGCACACTCAGTCCGAAATGCATTGGGAATACTCTAAATTGATTTGATGATGCCAATTTTGTGGATTTTGCGACAGCCACAAATTTCTACAAACAATTAAAACAACCAAGCATCCACATCTCGGTTGAAGACTCTTCTATCAATATGTGTTATTGAATTGTTGATTATTTTGTATAATTGTATAAATTGTTAACTTGTACCCCAGCTGAATTTTGTATATAGCGAGTTACACTCAGTGGAGTGTGTTGAGCAGTGCTCCAGGTTTTCCAGATCAATATCTGGATATTCTCTCTACTGTCAATCCTTAATTTCCTCAGCAGTTAATGAATGCATCAAAAAATCTTGTTGGCCTTTAGACAACCAACCCAAGGCCATGCCATCCAAATGTTGTGCTATTTCCTCCTCACAAGCCATTCGCCTACTCCCATACATTGCCTTGTAATAGTGAACAAATTGCTCCAGTATACCAGCAGTGTCCGAGATGGACGTACCCCCTCTGTAAGCCCCTGCACATTACAATACTTGGCCCATGGTTCTGTAATTCTCTCAGCTAACGCGCGCCCCGGTCTACCACCCTCACCGTAATATCGGGCTTTGCATCGCCGCTCTAGATGCCATACTTCCTGCTCGGCCAATTCATTGTACTCACTCACCTGTGATCTTATTGCAGCTGAGGAAGCCACATCTGGCACCTACTCATACAGCCGCTCCAGCCGTGCCAATTCACGCTCCAACCTCCCCATGGAGTTGTGCAAAGACTTAAGCACCCCTGCCTGTAGACCTATGCAAGCTCCTCTAATAGTTACATTGAACGCTTCCCAGAAGGTGCCCATAATTTGCACCGATCCAATATTGTCAGCAAAGTCATTTTCAACAGAAACCCATAAACATTCCTTAAATACTGGATCTAACAAGGCCGATGGCTGCAGCTTCCATCTAAATGGGGCCGGGGCATAGGTAGGGAGGTGCATGTCAAGCAGCACAGGCGCATGGTCCGATAGCATGCGGGGCAGGTGCAATACCTGCGACACCCAAGCATTGACATCATGTGTCACTAGCCAATATTCCAATCAGGACCAAGTTTTTATGTGTATATGAGTAGCACGTCCCCTCCCGTAATCCAGCATGTCGCAACCTCCATACATCATTAAGGCCAAAATCACACATATCATCACGCACAGCATGTGCGGCCTTTTTAACATAAACGCTATTTTGTGAATGTCGATCCATATCTTGATCCAGCACCACATTAAAATCTCCCCCACATAGGATAGCAGATGCCAGCAGTTTATAGACTTTGTTCCACAGTATTTTATAAAACTCCAGATCTATGTTGGGGCCATATACATTCACCACTGTGATCAAGGTGCCACATAACCTCCCCTGCACTGTAATATACCGGCCATCCTTGTCTATCTCCTCGTGTTTGCTCACAAATGGGACATTTTTTTTAATTAACACCATAACCCCCCTTGCATACGAGGAATAGGAAGAGGTGAGTCGCACACCAGCCCATTTCTTGGCTAAAGAAGCCTCAGTGCTTTCAGTGAGGTGTGTCTCCTGTAGAAGCGCAACTTGAACATTATGGCGGTCCAAGCACGCCAGCACATGCCTAGTCTTTTTCGGGTTAGTTAACCCCCTGATGTTCCAAGTGATCCAAGTAATTTACCTGCCCCATCCATCATGTACCAGACTGAAGCTACATGCAACGCAAAAGATCGATGATTACACTATCAGATGCATGAAATAATATACTGCCAACACACTTTGCACAGCTGCACATAGAAAACAATAACACAGTCACCCCTCTCCTACCCCAGCACCTTAGCCCTACCAAGAACATCCCCAACCCTCTCGCCACCCCCTCTCCCAAGCAACCAGTCCTCCCTCCGCACCCCAAATACCCCCAAATCCCCACCCACTTCAGCACCCCAAACATGCCAAAGCCACCCCAACACCCAACCAAACACCCCCTCCCCCTTTCATAGCAAACCAGATTTGGGGTATTCCCATATGCAGGGGGCGCAGAGTCAGAACCCTCCCACGTAGTAGGAGTTGACTGAGCACTGATAACAGAGCAATGCATCACATATCACATGTAGATATATAATATGGTGCCCACTGCGACGTCGGGATACCCAACCATACATAGTGTAGTGATAATGAGGTGCTGTACAGACCTAGAATTAGAACAGAACCCTACACTTTGAGCCCGCACAAAGTATCACCTCAGAGTAGACTATCTTTTTTTTTTTTTTTTTGCAGAGTTTTATATAGCGCGAACTAGACCCGAACCGAATCAGGTATCAGAGCGCTTTACATATTTTCCAGTTACGTTACATGAGGACACACTTTCATTTTAGGCACGGGGAGATTAAGTGATTTGCCAAGAATCACAGGAGGTTTTGGCGTCGTTACCGAGACTGGAACCCAGATCCCCAGGTCCGAGGTCGAGCGCCCTAGCCGTTAGGCTGGTGTTGTTGGGTATCGATTTACCAATCCGCTAAGGAGGCCACAGAACTAAGTAGTTGACCGTTTGTCCCAAAAAGCAGCTGAGGTCCTCAGGATGGGCATCACACATGCCAACAACAGAAGAGCATGATGACAATGTGACCTTCCAAACATCACTACATAAGTAAAAAGTGAAAAACAAGAGAGCAGGAATGCCAGTAAATGATACAAAAGTACCGAATCCTCACTGTTCCATATCCACAGTCCCCACCATGCAGTCATGTTTCCTGTGCTTCTACGCTGTATCGTGTTCCATCGCTGTCCTCAGAGCGCTGGAAGGGACAACAAATGCAAATGTGGCAACCATAGACTGTGTATAAAGGAGTTAGTCATATACAGAGCCAAACATTAAACATCGCGCCTGTCAAATATGAAGTATATGATGTCCGAACCATATTGCAAATGTCCAGAGGTGCCAGTCAACTCTCAACAGTCAGCAGAACGCCACACTAGTCTTCTTCCTCAGGCGCAGCCGTAGAGTCTCTTTTCCCCCGTTTCAAATGCTTGGCGTGTTCCATAGCTGCCTTTGGGGATGAGAAAATGTTACTGTCATCTGCCGTGCCGACACATAGCTGGGTATAACATGGCATAGGGAACCCTCTCATTTCTCAGAAACTGTTTCACAGTGCCAAACTCTCTCCGAGCTACCTGGACTGCGATCGTGAAATCAGGGAAGTAGGCCAACGTGTTGCCCTGGTGAACTATGGTACTTTTCAACCTAGCCAGGCGCAGTGTAGTGTCTCAGTCCCTATAGTTTAAAACTCGGGCTATTATAGGACGAGGGGGGCCCCCGGAACCGGCCTAGCCGCTAGAGAGTGGTGAGCGCGCTCCACAATGAACATGTTGGATAATTGCTCTGTGCCAAAAATGTCCAAAATCAGGCGCTCAACATATGTTTCCATTTTGCCCACATTGGTTGACTCTGGCAAACCAGTAATTCAGAGAGTATTGCGCCGGGAGTGTGCCGCCAAGTCCTCATTCTTTGATTGGATCAGAGCGAGAACCTTCTCCATGTTGAGAGTTTTATCCGCAACTGTGCTCAAACCATCCTTGGCTGCCGAGACCCTCTGCTGCTCCTCCCCCACACGTGCCGTTTGTTTCTCTAATTGTGATGACATTTGGTCCAGCCGATGGTTCACTGCGGCCATCGTGCCCTCAATGGACTGCAGCGTGCGTTGCATGGCCATCAGCGTGGTTTCTAGCGTGGGGGGGCCATCAACTTGCGCATCAGATTCAGAATCTGAGGCTGCTTTTTGTGGGGTCTTAGGGGCCTTGCGCAGTTCAAAATTAAGGCGCGGCTGGGATTTATCAGTCCTCCCCATACGAAGCTATCAATGCTACGCGTGCAGTATGTAAAGTTGTCAAGAACACAGCCAGGAGTGAGTGTTGTAAGGGGCCAGGCCAACAGTTCCCCTATATCACTGAGGCGTCCGTAACAGGACTTAGGTGTAGATCTGTGAGCATGTAATGAGGCTTCCCTCCAAGAATGACCCTGGTTATATAAACCCCCTCCAACAAGGCCTTCTAATGGATCAGATATTATGTGCAGGAGATCAGGAGGGAGACAGTACGCTCCAGCGAGTTCAACCATAGGCCGGTGAATAGCATTCAAGCAGTCAGGCAGCTAGAAGTACTCACGCAGTGTGCCCCGCCCCAGGGCTGATGTCTGACTACTCCAGGCCGGGTATTCACGGCCTAACACTGGTGCCGTTCACAGGAGGCGCTGGCAGGACCGCGTACGGGATCCACTCCGTACAGCGAGGATCCTATGTCAGCCTTCAGGAGGCTCTGGGCAGCTTCCCCACTCCTCCGTCGCAGCTCCCAGCAGCGCTCAAACCAGCCGCAGCTCGCAGGGCACAGCCCAGCGCAAGGCCCTGTCCCACCTCCGCAGACCGGGCCGTCGCTAGGGTCCGACCCCACTACCTGCCACAAGCGCCGGCAGGCACACAGATGTGTCAGCGATCTCCAGAGCTCCTCCTTGCAGGCCTCCACAGATATTCTAGCGCACCGATCTGCCCGCTCCCGGGTGCCTCCGCCCGCCGTCGCACAGCAGCAGTTTCACCTCCCTTATGCTTCAGGCACAGTACGCTGCTCTCCGTCTTCGCCGCAGGCGAAGCTGTCTGTACACCATTCAGTTCCGCAGTCACCGCAGATTACAGCCCCCAGCAGAAGGAGCAGATCATGACTGGGGTCAGCACAGAGACCCCCCAGCAGGCAGCAAGGCCTGTCACAACCCGTGGCCGCCATTTCACGCAGCCCCACAACTGAGTCTTCCAAGCTCTTTAGACTGTTGTGGAGGGCTTTACAATACTGCAAACAGCGTGTACCCGTTCAGCAGTTAAGTGGATGATCACCACATCCACCAGCAGGCTCTAGGATCGAGGGATGCAGCAGATAATTGACGGATATTAACTCGGTCAGGCAGAGCCCCACATCGGTGCGGCCATCTTGCCATGCGCCCTCTAGCGCCCCACTCGCGGTCAGCCATTTTAAGGTATATAGTGGACATCATTCATTACGAGATGTCTAATTATATAGTGGCTGCACCGAACCCGGTCAGATTTGGTTTAAACCATGTTGGAATCATACCCCAACACCGATTTAAGTGTTGGAAGTATGATCCCATGTACAGGGGGCCCCTTAGGCGACCCCCCACCTAAACTCCTGGTACAGCCTTTCGTGGTCTGCAAGCAAGCTAGTGCTGCTGCCGACTACAGACATGATTCTTCCCTCCTGCTGCTGAGCAAGGCTCGAGCAGGGGAAGGCTGAACAAAAGGTTTACTGTCACAGGGAGGTATAACCACCTCCCAGACAGGACTTAGTGTATTGAGCTGGGAATGGGTGGTTGCCAGCGCCACCAGACTTCTACGAAGGGCACATTTAGCGCCCTCCTTTCATACTCCAGCTTGAAGCAGTTTCAGGAACCTTTGGTTCCTGTCTGGTATGGAACTGCACAGAGGACATGGGAGTATCCTCCCCTCGGTTCAGCCCCTGCTCTGGAAGGGACCCCAAGTCGTTCCAACCCTTTCCTTAGGGTACTTACGGGCTCCCCTGTGGGTGAATGGTCAGATTCGTCGTGGGACAAGACTCAACCATGAAACTATGTCGCTCTTGAATTGTCTGGACACTTGGACTTTGACTGGAACCAAGCCTGCACCAAGGAAGACTCCTGAGGCTCCTGGTCTCACTGTTCTTCAAGTCTTCTTCGTCATCTGTGCTTCAGCCAGGTTCTCCAACAGACCTGTAGGCATCAAGGATACCCGAAGAAATCTCCCTTAGAGTGAAAGGGCCTCTCACCTACATCTGCAGGCACTGCAATGAAGCTGATCAGTCTGCTGTTCCTATCGTCCTAAAGACTACCTGAAGCTTAGCAACACAGGTGGTGGTTCTGCAACTCCCTTGAGGCCTGACCTGTCCCCTCGACATATTTGAGGCAAGTATCCATTGTTGGAACAGCTGGGACCAAACACCTGTGTACCGCATTGACTCACCATTTCCAAGGTTTGTTGCCTCTGCTCTCCAGAGATCTTTGGGCTACAAAAAACTCCTGCCTCCAGAACCTGGCTTCCTGAAGATCAGTGCAGCCCTTGCATCATGGACCTCAATCTTTGGTGAGCTGCCTTAGGTCCTCTTGCAACTCCTGAGTCTTTGGCATGTGGATTCTCCTGAGGGTCTTCTCTTGTTTCAGTGGGCTCCCCTGCTTACGTGGGGCCTGCTCTGCTGCTTCTGGTGAGTCCCTTAGACCTTTGCTGGTCCCAACACTGCTCCTTTTTAGCCTTCCATGCCAAGTGCAGCATCCAAAGCTTCTTGGTGCTCCTGCCGGACCCCGACCACCTAGTCACCGTCATTGGATGTGGGAAAAGCTCGTGCACGTCTCCTGGTCTTCATGAGTGTTGACTAGTCCTAACAGCTGCAGCAACTTTGTCACCGTTGACTCTTCTGAACCTTCTTGCATCAGTGGGCATTGTGTTTCGGTGCCTCCTGGTCACCTCCAAATGGCATAGACTCTGTCCCCTCTGCTTGCAGGTTCTTCACTTCCAGAATCACCTCTTGGATTGCACCAGACTCCTTCGCAATCTTCTTCATAGGCATCTTTTTCAAAGTCAATTAAAGTCAAAGGGAATTTCCTTGGACTAACTTGTGGAGAATAATTTTGTATCCTAAATAACATTTAATTATAAGACAGGCATATTATTCAAAAATAATTTTTTGCCACCAACTAAAATGTAACGTTTACACGCTTTCTTTATTTAAAAAATCTTTTTCCTCACTTGACAGGGTATTATCCTTAACATAAGAAACCCGAACACAATTAAAATTTCAGAGAAACCAGTTTTTCTGAAAGACAATTAATAAACACCTTTCTTAATATACAAGAAAATTAATAAAACATTCATCAATACAAAAAAGCTATTACAGTATACATGAAAAACATATACCACAAAAGAAATCCATATAACTTGATTAAAAAACAGTCAAAAACCCCCTTCTTTTCAGTGGAACAACAGATGTTGGTCCCAGATAATCAGATCCAATAGCCTTATTGTCATATGTATGAGCCTTCCAATGTCCAAGATTGGCGTATTTATGGAAACCACTCCGCTTTACTTGGATTCTATAAACATTATGCGTCGACGCGTTTCGGTGTTTTAGCCTTGGATATGGTTACACCTTCCTCAGGACAAAATTAATTGGGGTCATCAACACCAAGTTGGTGGAATCCTTCTAAATATTAAAAAAATATATCAGTCAATACATTGTTTTGTATCTCCTCTCAAATTTCATAACATGTTTTTCAAATAACACCCCACCTTTTTACTCTAGCATTCGTACATAAGCTTATCTTGAAATTAACTGTGTTCTAAGTACTCTCTCGACGTTTATCTTAAGTCTAGTCATTATATACATTTCAAAGATCTTTGTTACACATATTGTATTGCTGATTCCCTGCGAATGATTATATATATTCTCTCCCTATATATGGTGCCAATCTAGTACCGTTACATTTTAGATGTTAGCTTCCTTTCATTTGGCATGTAGGCAACCTCTACTGACCTTTATATTAGATCTCGTGGTCTCAGGATCCTTAATAGGGAAATGTATCCTATTATATTCGAAAGAAGGCTCATCATTCCCTCATCTCACTGGATATAATTAAAATGGTATCCTTATAGGAGCTGGGGAAAGCAAGAAGTGCACTTTAGATTCCTTAGCTATAGTTTGCATTTTAGTTGTACTTACAAGGGATATTCTCCTTACCTTTTGTACTCTCTATAGTCTTTTTATTTGCAGTTCTCATATATTGTACTGTTTCCCTCAACGCTTCATTCTATTAATGCGGATTTTGGTACAGGATTCTAAATTGGAGACAAAGTCATGAGTTTTAGGGTTGCGTCTCGCTGTTCTTTTCGGTTTTGATTTCTAACGCTAGTTACACATTTTCTTACCCGTAATCCCTATGTCTGTTATGTTCACCACGGTATCACCTTGGGTATCTACTTTCAGATTAGTTATTCAACGAGGTTCTTTGAACTGGATATGTTCTAGATGGAAGGAACAACATACGCTAGTTTGCGCTGGTTTCATTAAGCAATTAGTCTAGGTATAATATTATGGTTTTGGTTATATTCCCCTATGTTAAATTGATTGTCCTCATAGGAGAGCGCTTCCTTCTGGGAAACATGTATTCTATTTTTGTGAATGATCAGACCTATATTTCTGTTATTAACATTTCTATATGTGGAATATTTTTAAGACCCCAATCTGTCAGCTTTCCCCGTCTGTACAGACTAACGATTGCTTCCAACTGCTACACATGGTAAGAGACAGCATTTGGTACAAACTGCTCCTGCTTAGCCTCTGCTAGAGTTACAATCCTCTATTCGTAAACCAGTTGTTGCCCACTCCCTCCTATGGCTCCACGTCCCACCTTCTATACTAAATCCCTGTCTTATCTAGAGTGATTCCGGGGGCTAAATGCAGCGGGCTTACCTTTTAGTTCTCCACCTCGTGCTTAACCGTGGGTCCGTCTCGTTCTGTTTACTCATCGGATTTCCCCGCACATTATATATCGTTCCCTAATTGTCGATTGATTACAGCTGCGATTGTTTAATAGACGCTACTCCCTTGCTCGCGCATCTTTCTAGCGCATGCGTATTCGAGCAGGTTTTGGAGTATAATGTAGCCGCCATCTTAGGATGATCGTTCTCCGTACCAAATACACACTATAAGTGTGTTATTTATCTCTCTTTAATCTAAAAGGGGTGGGCTCTCTTTTATTTATCACTTCCGAAGAAATATACATATCGTGGGACAGTTTTTCGTCTGTCTTTGATTTAATTATGGTCCACTTTCTCTCATCTATTCATTCATACCGGAAAGGAGTGTGCATTCTATCTTCTTTGGTATTGCTCAATTATATTTACCAAGTTTTTGTTTAAAAAAAGGAAAAGGGGTTTTCGATGTAGAGAGCGCCCTTATAGTTCTATTTTGCCCATAACTGCCTCAAACCTACGTGATCGGGCGTGATTTCTCTAAACTGTGGCCCTCATGTTTGAACAGTCAAATATATATATATTGGATATACTTGGTTTGTTTTATGGAACAGTATGTTATGTCCATAAAAATTCTATACGGTCTCTCTATATAAAGAGCGACCTTTATTCGACAATTATATTTTCCTACAAATGATCCAAATCATTATGTGTGACTTCATTCATATGGATCTGATGGTCTCCCTATGCGAATTATCTTTACTTCCCACTGCCATTCACACTATAAGGTGGAGTCTCTAAATTGTCATATTCATCCTTCTTCGATATGGGCTTCTAAACTGAAGACTCTACATTAACTTAATACATATCGTCATATAGAACTATTTACTATACATAGGTGGACATGTCTCTTTTTACAAGATCTTCTACGTCGTGCTATACCCATATGCTGCTATTTATTTCCGTTCCTTCCTTGTTCTTATAGGAGAGTATCCCAGTCCTCCCTGGTATTAAGTCCACATTTTATGGTGTTAAATTTAATCATGTACCACTGTTCTTGCTGTTTCCGTCTTTTTTTGGTGTTGCCCATCCTTGTCTGTTCTTTGATTTTTTCAACCACAACCCATCTTATATCTGACTCTTTGTGATTTCTTTCTTTCCAGTGGTTCACTAACGGGACATTCTCCTTCCCTAATCTGATTGCGGATTTATGTTCCCCTATTCTTACTCTTAGCTCCCTGACTGTTTCACCTATATATCCTAAACCGCAGGGGTAGAGGATTAAATACACTCAATTCTTGCTCCTGCAATTCGTCAGGGTATTCAAGCTATACTTGACAGAGTTAAGACAAATTTCTTTAGTGACCAAACAGAGATCACATACACTGCATGTTCCACACTTATGGTTTCCAACTGCTTTCCCTCGGGTCAAGGTTTTTTCTGTTTCAACTACGTCATCTCTGTAGGTGTGTACTAGAGTTGAGCGAAAGTTTTTATTTTTCCTATATGCCTATAGTGGTCTGGACAGGACAATTTCAGATCCATCATTTATGATCTTCCAGTTACGGTTGATCACATTTTTTATCTGATTAGCCAACCCCGAAAATTGGCTTACCATGACAATCTTCTCCCCAATTGAGGTTCTCTCCCTCTTTTCAAGTAGACTTTCTCTGTTATAGTATCTGGCTTTTTTAGAGAGTGGTTAATTAGTTTTTTAGGGTAACCCCTCTCTCTAAACTTCTGTTTAGTCATTTCAGCATGTTTGTAGAAATCCTCCAATGAGGTACAATTCCTCCTCAGTCGGAGGAATTCACCAAAGGGTATACTATTCTTCTGGCTATTGGGGTGATAGCTTTTGTAGTGTAAAACAGTGTTTCTGTCTGTTTCCTTTTTTAAAAGTTCTACTGCAAGCTGGTTATTTTCATTTTTTATACTGATATCTAAAAAGTCCACTTTTCTGTTATTGTACACAGCTGTGCATTTAAGATTACTATCTCCAAGGTTAATCCATAATAAGAATTCTTTAAGAGTATCTTCAGATCCGGACCAAATTAAAAAAAATATCATCTATAAATCTGGTCCAGTTTCGGATGTTCTCATAGAAAGGACTTATATTGTTGTATATATGTTTCTCCTCAAAGACGCTGACGTAAATGCATGCTAGACTCGGTGCGCAAGTTGCGCCCATGCTTGTTCCTTTACATTGGATGTACAAGTCTTTTTTGAAGAGAAAGATATTGTTCAATAACACCATAGATACACACTGCACTATAAATTCTTTGTTTGCACCAATGATTTCTGTATCCTCCAAGAGATTCCTTATTACCTCAATCGTATCCTTTTGTGGTATATTAGTATATAGTGACTCTACATCGAGAGTCACCAAATACTCCTTTTCCCCATCAAACTGTAGTCCTTCTGTTTTACTGATCATATCTGCTGTGTCTTTTATATAAGACTTTTGTTGCTGGACTAAAGGCTTCAGAAATCTATCGGCATACTTGCTGAGAGGTTCTAGCAGAGAATCAATCGAGGCCACAATTGGTTTGAATGGTGGATCCTCTATGCTCTTATGAACTTTTGGAAGTCCATAGAACGCTGGTGTTTTCGGACTGTCATTATACAGGAATTTAAATTCATCCTCACTGATATCTCCCTTATTTTTAGCGGTCTGTAATACACATTCCACCTCCCTTTTCATGGCATCTAAGTTGGTTTGGGAGACCCTAGTATAATGTAATTTGTTCGATAAAAGTTTCATAACTCTCTGATCATAGTCTGTGGTGTTGAAGACCACTATCCCCCCCCCCCCCCCCCTTGTCTGCTGGTTTTATAGTAATTAGGGTATCTTGTGCAAGGGATTCTAGTGCTTCTCTTTGTTCTTTCAAAATATTATGTGCCTGGTATTGTTTCCTTTCTAGTAACTTTCTAATTTCCATTTTTACAATACTTTCAAAGATGTCAACATTTTTGTCAACCATCCCTAAGCACGGGGTAAAATTAGATTTAGCCCTCAAACCTGAATCCGTTGGTGGCTCCCTTTCCGGTCTATTTTCAAAGAACCTACGAAGTCTAATCTTTCTAAAAAAAGACCTCAAGTCTTTTTCAAGTTGGAATTTATTAATGCCCGCCGTGGGGACCAAACTAAATCCCATCTTGAGAACCTGCTCTTCTATTGTGGTCAGTTTTCTATTGGATAGGTTTATTATCGGTGTTGTCTCTATCTCCAATAGACTTTGTTTCTTGTCCTTTTGTATTCTTGAGGGGCCTGGTTGTTCTGATAATCCTGGTCCTGTTCTCTCGAGATGGGTTTCCTTGTATAGGATCCCCTTCCCCTGTTTGAGAATCCCCTTTGGGTCTTTGTGGGCGATGATCTAAAAAATCCTCATACTCTCTGTTGGGATGGGAATGTGTTGACTCCTCTCGATGGGGTATCTCTTCCTCCCCCCCCGCTACTTTCAGAGGAACCTGAAAAGTTCATATGTTTAGGTCTTCTATTTTGGAACCTAACTCTAGGTCCCCTTTCCCAGTTTTGTTCTGATTTCTCTGTATAGTAGTCTTTTTTTTAGGAAGGGATATATTACCTCCTGGCTGAACTTATTTATATCTTTCCTCAATTTTTGGGTCTTTCTGTCATTTAAGTATTCATAATACCCATTCATGTCCTGATTTATTTCCTCTATCTTTTTTTTGGCTTCTTCCACTATATTTGTATCTATCAGTTTTTTTTCTAGTTCCTCTATTTCCCTCTTTTCTATGAGAATGGTGCTTTGTGCTGTTTCTATTATTAAAAGCATCCAATCTCTACTACATCTATTTGAGATGAATGTCCAAGTCTCTAAAGTATTTGGATTATTGACAAAGAGGCCAGGCTCATTGTGTTTCTGGAGCCCTATTGGGATAGTACCAGCTCTTACATATTGTGACATCAATTCGGCATGAAGTTCTGTTCGGATAATTTTCTTTTTTAGATTAACCAACTGATTCCACTTCTCTCCCCAATTTGGGATAACGGTTATAGTATTTCCACTCCTAATTGAGCTTAGGATTTTATTTAGTTGTTCTTCACTGAAGCCAAGGGTCTTCAGTTGGTCCATTGTTAAAATTGGACAGAAACGAGTTAGTTTTTATGGAAAACTTAACACTGAAACCTATCTCTCCAGCAACAAGCTGTACATATGAGTTAACATCTTTTTCGAAGTCTCCCATTGTTTTCAATGTCAGGTTCAAACGTCAATTCACCCTTATGCACCTGACTTCCCTGGTGCAGGTAGCCTGGTTCCTGGGGATCCACAGGTCAGGTAGCACTCCAACCTTCGATCTTCAAAGGGTTTCTTCAGAGTCCTCCGAGAAGGGTCCTTCTTCTTTAAAACTGCAACTGCGACTTCTCTGCTGACTCCTGTTGGGCGCACATCTGTGTTTCCACTCTGCACACAGCCTCCATGGGGTTCCTGGGCACTTACCTTGGGCGGTTCCTTGTGTCCCTGCTCCTCTGAGTCTTCTGGTCCAAGTCTCGTTCTCCTTGGCAGTTCACTTACTACTTTATCAAAGTCTAACAAAACTTTATTCAGTGCAAAGTATAACACCATAAAAGCATTCTAATCGGAGGGATCAGTTACAGTTTTTCTTTTAAAAATGAGGGTATACAGTCAAATTTAAAAACGACAAATTATCAGCTCAGTTGATACATCAAAGTACAATACACATTACAGTGTAAAGTGCAAAGTGCTTATTATATATCCTGATATGGTTATGTCTCCCCCAGAAATCATTGTATTTTGTGCTACTTACCTGATTGCTTTCTAATTATTCTTGTGTATTGTGTTGATATCTCTGGGTAGGAGATATACTAGTACATCTGATAGAGACTTCTAGCTGCAGATTCCTTACCCTTGTATACCTCTGGCGCGCGGTGTCAGGTGGCTCCAATTAGCTCCACGTGATGTCGTTGGTACCGTCGGTTATGCTGTTGCAGTGCCTATATAAGGCCACCTACACATGCATACATCAGTTCTTTTCTTTCTGCGCCAGTTAAGCACCGATCCTGGAAAAGAAACCCCTCTACCACTTTTTGGCAGGTATTTTCTAGACTTTTGTCGAATTTGGAGATTTCTTTCCACTTCATGTGCCAGGGATGTCTTCAAGGAAGACAGGTTTCAAGCTGTGTGGTGCTTGCCACCGCATGATGTTGGTTACTAATCCCTACCTCGTCTGTCTCTGGTGTTTCGTGCTTGGACTACTGGGCCATGGCTCTGAAGGCCTTGAGGGAGCAAGTGATGAAGCTCCTCGTGGCCGGAAGTCAACACCGTCCAACGAGACTCTGCAGATGTCCCAGAGCCGATCGAAGAAGAGGAGGTCTCTGGACTGCGCCTGGAGCCTTAAGTCCTCTTCATCCCACTCGAGGTCCTCTGAACACTCAGGGAAAAGGCAGAAGAAGAAGTCGAAACAGACTACATCTTCACCTCAGCTGAAGTCTGTCAATGAGAGAGGTAAGGATCACCAATGGCACAGTTCCGCAGAGCCGGATCCAAAGTCTTCATGCCTCCCACCCTTTTCGGGAGCCAGAGAGAATCTCACTCAAATAAATTAATTCTACAAGGCCCTGCCCTATGTATTTGAGCAGAACAACCACGTTGGTGATCCATTGGGCCCACGTAGTCCGAAGGGGCCCCATCGGTTTCGTTGCCATCAGCTCTGGCCACAGTGCTTGTGGGGCCTAAAGGATCAGATCCCAGATCTGGATCAACTCCGGTTGTGTCATCCTGACCTCCCCCGGCATCAGACTCGAAGTCAGTACCTGCAGAGCTGCCCCTCATCGGCGACGCTAGCCCCATCCTCCCCTATGACACGGAGCCAGAATGACGTTTCTTAACGCCGATTGAGCCCAGTGGTTCTATGTTGTCACCTGAGCACTTTGAATATGTGCTAGGCTCAGAAGAGGAAGGGGAGAGGTCTGTGGACCCTCTGGGATTCCAGGGTGTCTCTGAGGAGAACTTGGACTGGTATGGGGAACTTGGGGAGGCCAGTGGACTGGACACCTCCCCAGTGACTACAGAGGAGGGGGCATCTATTGCCTCGGTGGTAAAGAGGGCATCTGAGGTCCTTGGACTAGAACTGCCCTTAGTGCAGGTCAGGACTAATATCCTGACTGAGGTGCTTCAACTGTGGGCTTCTACTTCTGAACCCCCTTTGCCCTTTAATGAAGCACTTACGGACTTCCTTCTAGGCACATAGTCCAAGCCTAGCCTGTGAATAGGACGATTACGCGCCACCATCGCTCAGTTCCTGGCGACACTAAGTTTCTCAGCCAGCACCCCAGCATAGAAAGTTTGGTGGTGTAGGCCTCTATTTCCAAGGGCTCATTCCCTTCCACCCCTCCAGTTAGTGAATCTAAGAGGTGGGATGCATTTCGGAAGAAATTGTTTTATTCTTCCTCCAGTCTGGCATTGAGGCTGGTGAATGCCGCGTGCTTAATGGACCTATTCTCCCGTAACCTTTGGGAGACGGTTGCCAAATGCTGCCACAGGTCCCAGAGGAGGTCTGGGCTGTGCTCTCCCAAGCAGTCAAAGATGGGAGAGATGCAGAAAAATTCACTATATGGTGTGGCTTAAATACGACGGATGCGCTGGGCAGATTAATTTCAATGACAGTGGCATTGAGGCACCCCACGCCTGGCTTCAAACAAAAGCTGCTCTGGGGATTTCCAAGCTAATCTGATGGGCATTCCCTTTGATGAAATCTGTCTTTTTGGAGGAAACTCAGACTCAACCCTGGTCAGGTTCAAGGACTCTCGAGCTATGGCCATATCCTTGGTCCACTCTTCTACACCTCATGGCCAGTCTTCCTTTCGCCCCTTTCGTGGACATCGAAGGGGTTTCCATCCATGTTAGCCCTATCCCAGCCCCTGTCCTGCTCAGACTGCCCAAGCCATGCGAGGTCGTGGATGCGGTGCTTTCCGATGTAGGAATGGATGCCAGAAGTCATCGGCCACATTGCCCCCAGCAGCCGCAGCATTCTAGCACTCCTAGGCTAAACTCTGCAGGACCACACTACTCCAGTTGGTGGGAGAATTTGTCATCATCTCCCCAACTGGAGATCCATAACTTCAGATAAGTGAGTCTTGCCGATCGTCCAGGAGGGCTATTCTCTGCCTTTCCTTTTTTTCCTCCTCTTATTCTGCCACATCAGAAAAATAGCTGACGGAGGATCATTTAAAGTTGCTGCAAGAGGAAGTTAGAGCTCTCTTGGCCAAGGGAGCTATGGAAAGAGTCCCGGTTTCAGAAGTAGGCAGTGGTTGTTATTCCCGCTGCTTTCTGATTCCAAAGAAGACAAGCATTTGCATTGCAATCAGTCTTGCATTTTTAAAAATTTGAGCTATTGGTGTAAAATACAATGTTTTATAATTATTCTGTTTGTTTGCAGTGGAGGATTGTTTTAGAAATGAAGTGCATAATATACCAAAAGAAGCATTTACAATGCAATGGTCTCGGCATTATTAAAGGTAGAGCTATTGGTATTGTTTATTATTTTTTAAGTTTTTTCCTAAATCATAAATAAATAGCATTGTCTTTTTTAATTTGCAATTACTTAAACGTTAAATAAATGGCATTGTCATTTACAATGCTAATAGCTTAATCTTTTGCATATGCATGACCTATTGAATTTACACATACATAGCCACACACACATACACATACAGAGCCACCTAGATAGAGTTGTTCACAGTCACCTACACACACAGAGGCACTTACTCAGAGCCACCCTCACACAGACATTGGCACTTACACATAGAGTCACCTACAAAAAATTTACACAGAGTTACATACCTACACAGAGGCACACATTCACACACACAGAGTCACACACACAGACAGAGCCACACACATAGACAGAGCTACACACACAGAGCCACACACACACACACAGAGCCACACACACACACACAAGACTTGACTTGACCACTATTTGCAGTGGCTATCATCTCGTTTTTCCTGCTACCATGTGATATTGCCTCCTCGTCCGGAGACGATATCACACTGAGGCACCGTGTGAGCTGGCAGGTATGTTAACCCAGTCCAAATTGGCCAATCCCTTCTCGCTGTACCTCATCCCTGATCACTCACACCTTCCCTCATAGCCTCCTGGCCCATTCTTACTCACCTATTCGCCTTGTGATTCGGGTCCCTCGTCACGTGCATCGGTTTTCTTTGCTCACCCCATTCCCTTCTCCTTGACCCCAGTTATCAAGGCCTTGTCAGATCTCATTCTCAGCACTCCCAGAGCCCGCTAACCATTTGATTATCTGCCTTCTTCTTAATAGCCCAGAGTTCACTGTACCCTTTCTCAAGGGTGCTATGGGCCCTGGTTCTGGAAATTCCCCATCGCTTTTATTTTGGCTGAACTGATAGTAAAATACAGTCAAAAATGGATTTCAATGGATCCGTAGAAAGCCCAACAGAGCCCTGTGCTACTACACCAGCTGCACTGTCGATAACTCTGCTTCAGCTGCATTTTACCTGACTTGTCACTGTCAACAAGCAGCACCATCGCGCTTTTGACTGATCTTCTCTTACTGACACAACATGCCACACCGAAACGCAACTCGCTCGCCCCTTTCTCTTCCCCAGCACCCTTAAAGTCTCTTCTCAATGCCCAAGCACCACTGCCCCCAGTATGTTCATCTGCCCGGAGTTCAGATAAGGTATTATATATGTCCTTCACCCGCCCATTCGTACACGGTCCAGTCCAACCTGCGCGCGCGGAGCGGTACGTGACAGTGCCAAGAGTTATCAGAGTTGTCCCGCGTACCCTCAAAACGGTCTGAACCCTAAGTTTGTGGAATTCACTCACCTATAGGGTGAGGTCGTCAGCGTCGGGGCGCGAAGTAAAGTCCGGGGCAGGAGCCACAAGGACATTGCCAGCTCTGGAGAACGCGGTAAAAGACTCAGAGGTAAACTGAAAGTAGCCTCGGGAGAGACCAGTTTAAAGGTGAACTGACTGACGGGAACGATGGAATGGAGGTGCCGAGGAAAGGGAGGAGTCGCGGTGGGAGGAGCAAAGGAGGCGCTGTTGAATGTCGGACGGAAAAAGTAGAAGTACCGGGGAGGCAAGAGGATGAGGAGGTTGGGAAAGTGCCGAGTGGGAAAGCAGGTACGCTAGGACGGGGCCACTGTAGCCAAGCGTATTCCTAATGTTTTGCAAAATAAAAGCTTTGACCTTGGAGGTGACTCAAAAGCAGCCAAGACCAGACGAACACATCATATTTTTGTTTTAAATAAAATATTTTCAGCGAGTGCACGGAAGCTAAATCAGAAGGCGGCGTTCTGTCGCCCTCTTACGAGCGTATGCATAGGTACTTTGCCCATCTGACACTGCGCACCACAAATAAATACACACAACCCTATGCTGCAGAACGACTGCATGTGTTGAGTTGTGGTATGCAGTAAGTGCGGACGTCATCACGGTGATTGTGGGTAATTTAGTCCTTAAAGGAGAACACGAAACAAAAGCTTAAATTTAACTTTGCGCGGGGTTTCAAGAGAACCAACCCTAACTTCAAAATATCCTTGTGACCAGGGCCATGTGTATTCACATTAGTCACTCTCCACCACCAAAAATAAGAACAAGGAGACGACAGAAATAAGAAAAACGGCACAATAAGGGGCAGAAGAAAACTTACCTGGAGTGGCAGCGAGGCTGTTCCGGGCAACAATGGCTGCCGCAAACGTCTGAAATTTTCGGAATCAGGGGTGTGTTTTTTGCGTTCTGAGTGACGGATGACGTCACAGGTCGAAAGAATGCAAAAAACACACCCCCAAATCCGAAAAAGACGGGGCTTCAACCGAGTGACACCTCTCTCCTCCAATGGCTGGCCTCCGTTTAGGAAGCCGGCCAATGGAGAAGAGGGGCGGGTTCAAGCCACCCTAACTCAAAAACATAAAATCTTCTGACTTCGCCCACTGCTACGCAGTGCGACGGTCCTCGACTTAAAAAGCATCATTTGGGTGGGAGGAGGCAATTAAAAGCTGCAATTTGCAAATGGTTTACCACTGCTTAATAGAAATAGTAGAATATATTCCTGAAATGAAAGGAGGTAAATATGGGGATTGGGGCATGTTACCTAAATTAGATGAGTTTCCCTAACTTTGAACGGGTGGCATGTTATCGTACAGCACCACAGAGAGGAGCACAGGCATTTATATATATATGAAAAGCATTGAACATGTGTAACAAACAAGCAACGGTCCTTCCCTATAAGAATGCCAGCACGGCGGATGCCAACATCACTGATAATTTCAGCCAGACCAATATTTTTTTTTAGAAGAGACAATTTATGAACTGCGTGTAATAAAAGGATTTCATGCTTAACTCAGTAACCCGCCTACCTACCAGTAACAACGTTTTTGTTATTCGTACAAAACTGGCAAAGTTGAAGACTTTGAAGTTCCTGGCTGTAATATTTGCAAGATACTTCAGTCAGCTGCGTGGCAATGAACACGTGATTGCAACACCGCAGTAAAACTGAAGATTCTCCAAGCTCAAGCCAGGCGTTATACCTTTAAGAGTGCCCCCACCTTTCCATCTGTCTCCACTGTAGGCTGTGGCACAGGTCCTTGCTGCAGATCCCTGCATGCTCCGCCCCAGCACCGGGCGGCGAGAGGCTGCTGCGGCAGCACTTCTAGAAAGAAGCCGCTCGGATCCTCTCACCTGCCGGCCTCTGCCCTATGCGCTCAGGCCGCCGAATCCGTTCCCATTACCGTCACGTCATCACGGTTTCCTCATTAAAGACTCTGCCAGGCGTTTTCTATGAGACTGCTCTTGAGCACCCTCCGTGTTATTTGAGGCCCCTCTTCATATGGGTTCAGAAACATGTTAAGGATTTTGGGGGTCCCTGCGCCAAAAGTACTTTGGGGGCCCAAGTTTGCACCAGCTTTGAATTAATGATCCATTTGAACTCCTTGATGCCCTCCTCGACCAGGTCACAGACAGTGCACATACACACTTGTCCAAAATCCTATTTGTTTACAGCCATTGATGTGTGTTTTCAATATTGTAACGCAGCAGCAGCTCACTAACATTACTTCAAAAAATCTCCCATTTCCCATATGCGGGGTCCTGTTTTGATGTAAAAGAACTTTTTTATGGATGTTGTATGAAACATAAACGCATATTTCTCTGCAAAATGTCTGTAATACACTCACACCTCACCCACATTCAAAATAAATTAAAGGAAAATACTATTTAAAACAATCTGTTTGAGAATGATGCAAGGCCCATTTGTGGGTTGTGAACTGTTACTGTTAGAGACATGCAAATAATGGGAATAATGTGCACAAATGTAGTCTAGTATTTGTCTATCAATCAATCAATCAGTGAAATTGTAAAGCACGCGATTTACCCGTGAGGGTCTCAAGGGTCTGAGGAGGGGGGGAGGGGGTGCTACCACTCGAAGAGCCAGGTCTTGAGGAGCCTTCTGAAGGTGAGCAGATCTTGGGTCTGCCGCAGGTGGGTGGGGAGGGTGTTCCAGGTCTTGGGGGCAAGGAAGGAGAAGGATCTGCCGCCGGAGGTTGTTCGTTGGATGCCCGGGACGGCTGCAAGGGTGAGGCTGGCGGAGTGGAGTTGCCGGGCGGGGTGTAGAAGTTGAGTCTGTCGTTCAGGTAGGCTGGTCTGGTGTTGTGGAGTGCCTTGTGTGCGTGGGTGAGGAGTTTGAAGGTGATGCTGCTGACGAGGGCTTGGGTCACTGTTCTTGTTTCTATCGGGATCCACTTGTAGATCCTGCGAAGCATGCGGAGGGTGTTGTAGCAGGAGGAGGAGATGGCGCTGACCTGCTTTGACATGGAGAGGGAGGAGTCCAGGATGAATCCTAGGTTGCGTGCATGGTCCGTGGGTGTTGGCACTGCTCCCAGTGTGGTCGGGCACCAGGAGTGGTCCCACGCAGAGGGGGTGAGACCTAGGATGAGGACCTCCGTCTTGTCCGAGTTCAGTTTCAGACGGCTGTTCCTCATCCACTCGGCGACGGGCTGAAGGATGAGCCCTCGGGCACGCCGCAGATGATGTCGGTGGCTTCGGATAGGAAGGGCGGGAAGCGGACTCTCTGGGTTCTGCCGGATAGGAAGGACGTGGTCCAGTCCAGGGCCTTCTTCTGGATTCCGGCTTCTTGGAGGCGTGTTCTTAGTGTGCGGTGGCAGACCGTGTCGAAGGCGGCTGACAGGTCCAGGAGGATGAGGGCTGAAGTTTCACAGTTGTCTAGCTGGTGCCTTATGTCGTCTGTGGTGGCGATGAGGGCAGTCTCGGTGCTGTGGTTGCGTCTGAATCCGGACTGGGATGGGTCCAGGATGTTGTTGTCCTCGAGGTGGCGGGTCAGCTGTGTGTTGGCGATTTTCTCGATGACCATCACCGGGAAGGGGAGCAGGGATATGGGCCGGAAATTCTTGAGGACTTTGGGGTCCGCCTTGGGCGTCTTGAGGAGGGCGTTGATTTCGGCATGCTTCCAACTTTCCTGGAATGTTGCTGTGTCGAAGGAGATGTTGATGATCTTCCGCAGTTGGGGTGCGATGGTTGCATCAACTTTGTTGAAAATGTGGTGTGGGCAGTGGTTTGATGGGGAACCAAAGTGGATGGAGTTCATGACCTTGCGTGTCTCTTCGTCGTTGACGTGGCACCAGGAGGTCAGCTGGTTGGTGCCGGAGTCGTTCGGTGTGTGGTCTGATGCCGTCGGGGCGGATGAGGAGTTGAAGCTGTCGTGGATGTCGACGACCTTGCGATGGGAGAAGGTGGCCAGTGAATCGCACAGATCTTGTGAGGGCGGGATGTCGTTGGTGTTGGCGCTGGGGTTGGAGAGTTCCTTCACTATGTTGAACAGTTCTTTGCTGTTATGTGCGTTGTTATCCAGTCGGGCTTTGAAGGACGATCTCTTGGCTGTTCTGATGAGGTGGTGATGTCTGCGGATGGTGTCCTTGTGGGCTGCGTGGCTGTCTGGTGCGCGGTCGTGTAGCCATTTCTTCTCCAGCTTCCGGCATGTTTGTTTGGAGATTGAAGTTCTTCGGTGAACCAGGTGACTTTCTTGCTGGGGTGGTTGGTGGAGGGTTTCTTGATAGGGGCCAGGGTGTTGGCGCAGTCATCGATCCACTGTCTGAAGTTTTGGATGGCGGCGTCTGTGTCGTTGGGGTCGGACGGTGGGTTCTGGGTGAGGGTGGAGGTCAGCTGGTCTTCGGTGATTTTGCTCCAGCAGCGGCGGGGCAGCTGTTGGGTGCAGTGGTGCGTGGTTGGTTTCTTCAAAGGTGAAGTGGATGCATCGGTGGTCAGTCCAGTGGAGTTTGGTGGTGTGGTTGAAGGCGACCTGGGTGCTGGTTGAGAAGACGGGGTCGAGCGTGTGGCCGGCGGCTTGGGTGGGTTCGGTGACGAGTTGTCGGAGGCCGAGGTTGGCGAGGTTGTTTATCAGGGCGGTGGAGTTGGCGGCGTTGTTGTTTTCGAGGTGGAAGTTCAGGTCCCCCGAGGAGGATGTAATCGGTGGAGGCGAGTGCGTGGGTGCTGGTGAGGTCGGCAACGGAGTAGCTGAAGGTGGGCCCGGGGACCAGGGGGTCTGTAGATGAGTGTTCCTCTGAGGGTGGTGTTGGGGTCGGTGTGGATCCGGAAGTGAAGGTGTTCGACGGAGTTGTGGGAGTCGTCTGCGAGGGTGTGGACCTGGAGGGTGGACTTCTGAACAAAGGCTATTCCTCCTCCCATCTTGTTGGTGCGGTCTCTGCGGGATATCTTGTAGCCGTCCGGGATGGCTATGGCGATGTCAGGTACCGATGAGTAATTTCACCAAGTCTCGGTCAGGAAGGCAACGTCTGGGGCGGTGGTGTCTAGCAGGTCCCAGAGCTCGACGCCGTGTTTTTGTGCGGAGCGAGTGTTGAGGAGTATGCAGCGGAGGTGGATGGGTCCATTCCTTGGGGGTTTGGTGGTTCTGAGGCATGTGAAGTTGCAGGTGAGGCAGGAGAAGGGTCTTTGGGTGCGTTTCGAGGCAGCCTGGAAGTAGAGGTGGTCTCGGACGATGTTGAGGACGTGGACAGTGTTGGTGTCGTATCGGATTCTGGCGTTGTGGCGTGTGCGGGGACCAGGGGTTCTGGCGCTGGGTGCAGTCCAGGCACGGACGGGAGCAGACGGGCTTGCCTTTGGTGCGCAATCGGCACGCCCACTGCGCGTCCGCTGCGCATCCTGCCAGTGGCCGGCATATAAGGCGGTGAAGGAGGGAGGAGCAACTGGGAGGCGGGAGGGGGCGGCGAGGGGGCGTGGCCGTGGGGTCAGCGGCGGGAAGAGAGCGGCACAGAAGCAAAGAAGGGGGTGTGAGGGGGAACAATACTGGGCTACAGTGGCAGAAAATGCAAGCAATGGAGACAGAAATAACAATGCACAAGAGTGGAGAAACAAAAACAAAACTGAAGGCAAACCAAAGCGGCACAAAGGTCCTGGTGGCACTGAAGACTTGAACACGCAGAGAACGGCAGCAGCGGGGCGAGCACACACAGGTGGTGCTGCTCGGCAGTAGGGGTGCGACCTGGCCTGCAAGCAGGGTCAGGGGTCATCGAGGGCAAGACTCTCACGAACACCGCTGGCTCTATCAAGGTGGCCCTAAAAGACTGAGCTCTGGGCCAGAGCTCAGTTTGCCCTTGCCTTAACACGTCTCCGGTTTGTTTTATGCAGTAACGTAGCAAAAATGTTATGGCTCCTGATGCAAGCAAGAAAATTCTCCCTTTGACAGCTGTTGGGGTAATTGAATAAATACAGCCATTATTAGGGTAAAATTGGCTTCTGAGAGCTTTGGCCCCCGTGCACTGAGATGTCGCTCTAGAGTTATGAATGCAAAGCGCAATGTTAATATCGGAGGTGGGTGGGTGCTGTTCCGTCTTCTGACCTGATGGATTCAACATACGTGAGTGAATAGATTAACCGGAGACAGTAATATGTTTGTAAGCTGCGTGGATGGAGCTGAGCCCAATGCCGAATCAACATAGCCAAGGCACTAAATTCATTATTTCCAAGTCGTGCAATTAACATCTTGCAATGCTTATTCTTGCGTCAACGAGCAGTTGTTGCCCAAAATGGCAATGCCACCGCTGGCGGTGGCGTTCGACTCCTTGTAAGGTTCTACTCATTGCCCCGGCCATGTGATAACTGTGACATCTTTCCTAGATGCTGTTGAAGGTTGAACCCAATACGGGACGATAAATAATCAGGTGGGGCAAGCCCCCTTTGTTATGATGTGGCATTTATTTTATTTATTTATGGCCAATGATGCCCTCTTAGCCTATTGTCAGCGCCTACGAGTCTTCAAGACTACACACACATTAACAATAAGTGCAAACACTAACAAATATACCTTGCTGGGTTTTTAGAAAATGAAAGACGCCTACTTGTTTAGATTTTGCAATGGCTCCTCGAGGGCTTTTAGTGCACCAATCTGTTTCTGTTGATGAATTTATTCATTTCTATTTCCTCTTGAAGGGGCCTATTGATCATTGCTTCTGAAGTGTGCCCCTTCCATGAATGGTGCTCCTCTGCCTGTTTTCATACGATGAAGGTACTTAGAAAGATCTTGCCCTACATCCCACCCACTTTAAAAAAGACTGTTATTGCCGCCCTGGTAATGTCTCGGGTTGACTATTGCAACTCTCTCTATCTTGGTACGGGAGAGAAGCAATTGATCAAGCTGCAGGCTATCCAGAACGCGGCCGCCAGGGTTCTTTTGAACCTGCCAAGGCGTCACCCCACCTCCCGTGCCATTCGAGAGCTACACTGGCTGCCAATTAAGCGCAGAGTTCAGTTTAAGGCCCTCTGCCTGGCCCACAAAGCCGTTCACGGAAATGGATCGGATGACCTGGCCAAACTCCTCCCGCGATATGTGCCCAACCGAACTCTAAGATCGGCCAATCAAGACCTGGTCTGTGTACCTAGAATTCGGAGAGTGCGTTGGGGTGGAAAATCTTTTTCTAATCAGGCTTCCAAACTTTGGAACTCACTGCCTGCTGAACTTCGCTCACAAGCCTCCAAACTGAGGTTCAGAAAATCCCTGAAAACATGGCTTTTTTCCCTACCCTGATTTGCCTCACATCGCCTTCTAATCTACAGCGCCAAGACGCCGCGGCATTCGAGCGCTTAATAAAAATTTCAGTCAGTCAGTCAGCCGTGCTAGGGTTATGTAGCTGGGGCGCTATGCCATATATTGCTGTGCTGTCACTCTCTTAAGGGGACTAACGTCTTGTTAGTGCATTTAGTTCAATCTGAAAGGTCAGTGCCTTATTCCTGAAGCTTATGAAACGATGGTTATGTTCTTGTAACTTAACTTACCCAAAAGTGTCCATAAATGCTCACAACATCTTTCCTTTTCAGCTCTATGTGTTCAATATCCCCTCCTATGGACTACTTGAAGTGTAAAACACACGCTGATCAAGATCACGGTGTTGTTTACAGTGAGGGTGACACGACCAGTCTCCTACATGCCGATTCATCACCTAACTCCGAAAGGGTTCAATCAATGGTAGAGTTCCTTTACAGTGATTTCAGCTATGATAGGATGTGCGTTGAGTGTTCATTTAATTGAGAAACACATGTGCCCTAACACCCATACCATCGATGCTCCGGAAGTGCTTGGCCACAGCTCTCTCATATTAATGGTCCCAGACCTTCTTTCCCTGCCTCAATGAACTCACTGGCGCCCACCTTACATGGGGCAGGCAAGGGCTTAACTTTCTGTTGTGACTACATTTACAGCAGCTTAGCTAGTTTGCATGTGTCTGTGTGTTTGGAACCTTGGAGTGCATGATGACAGTGTGGAATGTTGGTATGCCTGGTGGACTGGAGGAGTGACAGTTGGAATGAGTGGGTTGAGCTATGGAGATCAGCTCCCGGTGGGGCCATGTACTAGCTTGGATTAACTTTGTACCATCTTGAATTGATCCTGTAACCAACATGAATGATTCTGTAACTACTTAATAAACCATTATACTTCTTAACATTGGCGACGATCTGGCGAAGAAACCCTGTTTACTGGCTACCTGAGGTATGAGACTATTTATATACTAAATAAGGATCAATATAAGAAAACCTCTTAAAGAAAATTAAATTTAAAATAGGAGAAGAACGCCCATCTTGCCCCACCAGTGTCCACTATCATCAGGACAACCTGCCTAAGCGTTTCTTACTCCTTACATGCATTAACTTAAAGGAAGAGGTTAAGCATTTCAAAGTAGTTCATTAAAAACAACTTGTTCTACAAGCATTAAGAAAGAGAGACAATGTACAAATGGGACAACCTATATGATGTTACACTGGAGCTTCCTGCTTTCTAATAAGCATAAGAGAAGATGGTCTGTGTACATTCAATTTATTACAGTCTCCTTTCAAGTAAAGTTTTATGTGTCTGCCTTAAATACGGTGAAGCTTACTGCTGTTTGTGGATGAAATTAAGAGCATACTGAGTATATCTGAAGTGGCTGCTTTCTCTTTGTTTATAAACAATTGAGGATAATCGAGACAGCTAACTGGACTAATTCAAAGTAAATTGCCGAGCTTGGAACAAATGAGCGGTGGCTTAATGCAAAAGAAACTGTCTTCAGCTAAATGAAACTGTTTTTGTGTTATATAGAGCTCGAGCAGTCCAGCGTGGTAATGAACTGCTAACTGGTGAAAAGGTTTACAGTCCACATCATTCAAACTATTGGATTTTTAAAATATTTCTGGTCATGATTTGGATGTATAAATACTTTCATACGTTATTTATATTTCATTTGCTTGCCTGGCTAATTCAGCTGTTTAACCGTCATCATTCATTTCAAACACGGCTCGAGCGTGCAGCCAGCGTTTTCTTCATGCGCATGCAGCCTCAAAATAGCCGAACGTTTCCTGTCATCTCTTCACATATAATGACGCATATCCAACATCATCAATGCTGCGCGTTGGCTTTTAGGACAATTCCCTGCCTTCAACCACACGGTGCGGCGTCACCTGTGCCTGCCGCCATATTGGGGTTACGCTGTCCATGGTGTTTATTTTTTTGAGGCGGCTCCTTTCACTGGCCACAGTTACTTTTGCCAACCACGGTTGTCCATAAAGTGTAATAATAAAGTTTAATCAACGTTGGTTTACAGTGCCTCAAGACGTTTTGGGATGTTCGAAATCTGCAAAATGCCATTTACGTTTTCTTCAACAACAGGAATTGTTTCGAATTTCTTCACAGGTACTTTCATGTTTAACTTAAGATCAGCATTTTCACTACGTATTTGCCGCGCATGTCTCCAAGGTATTGGTGACATGCACACCATTTATTTATTTATTTTATACGAGTGCATTCCGTCAATGCTGAGTTTATAATTGCGAATTCCAAGCTGATTCGCACAGCCTGTTTCATCTTTATCTTAAATTAGCACATTGACTACGGAGACTACTTTATTTATTTTGGTTTGTTGTTTTAAGATTCATGATTGCATTCTAACTAATAGTGCTTTCTACAGTTCCTGAAGCAAGTTCGCCGCTCTGCTCATCTATGACTACTTTGTTTTTTTTAAATTAGACTAGACCATCGCGATAATTTATACAGCAGTCTAGATAATTTATATAGCAGTTTAAGTATGACTCATTTATTTATAGAGATATTAGCAGCAATTTTAGTAAGTCTGTTTTAATATATTAGTATTAATTCTTGCAGCAATTTAAACATCTGTTGATTTATTTATAGAGATATACAGCTATTTGAGTGAGATTGTTACATCTTAAAATATTTTAAGCAACAATTTGTTTAAGTCTGTTATGCGTAAAGTGATTCTTGCAGTAATTTATGTGATTCATGCAGCAATTTAGTAAGACTGCTATACATTTATAATTATTTATATAGCATTTCAGTAAGTCTGTAATATTTATAGTGATTCTTACAGCATTTCAGTAAGACTGTAATATTTATGTGATTAATGCAGCTATTTAGTAAGACTGCTATTCTACTTTTATAATTATTTATACAGCATTTCAGTAAGACTGTAATATTTATAGTGATTCTTACAGCATTTCAGTAAGACTGTAATATTTATGTGATTCATGCAGTATTTCAGTAAGACTACTATACTACATTCACAATTATTTATACAGCATTTACAGTGATTTATACTGCGTTTCTGTAATATTGTAGTATTTGTAATAATTTTTACAGCAATTCAGTTAGACCATATTATTTATAGTGAGTTATATAGCATTTTGGTAAGATTGTAGTTATTCACACTTCAATTGTGTGTTACGTGGTACAAATTTTGTGTGAGTTGCTTATTTTTCTCTTAGTATTGCTGACGCTCTAAGTTTATATGGTTGTTTTTGGTTTTTTTGTCGTAGGGTGGTTGTATTTAAGAGCTGGTCTCTATACTCTTGAACTAGTCTGCAGTGTGGGTTGTGCGCACATCCTTTTCACTGTTTTCACCCTACCTATGTAAACTTTGTGTCTACATTACTTTGTACTCACCTGTACCCGTTTTATGGTGTGTTTAGTTTAGATCTGCACACGTTATTTTATTAATACTCTCTAACTTTCTCTATATTTTTATGATGTTCCCTAGGGAAGGGGTCGTGTGTCTCGCTACGTCTTCTTGGTAGCATCCTGTTAGCATCCATTCACTTACATCTTGTTCCTAGTATGTACTTTTTCTGTCTGTCTTTATCTTTGGCTTTCTGCTCTTTTCTTTATAATTCGTTGTAACTATTTATTCATTTGTTCTCTTTGTCTCCTTAAGGAAAGAGGATATGTTGTGACTACATTTACAGCAGCTTAGCTAGTTTGCATGTGTCTGTGTGTATGGAACCTTGGAGTGCATGATGACAGTGTGGAATGTTGGTATGCCCGGTGGACTGGAGGAGTGACAGTTGGAATGAGTGGGTTGAGCTATGAAGATCAGCTCCTGGTGGGGCCATGTACTAGCTTGGATTAACTTTGTACCATCTTGAATTGATCCTGTAACCAACATGAATGATCCTGTAACTACTTAATAAATCTCTACTTGGATCTACCTCATGACTACCATTATACTTCTTAACACTTTCCTTCACCTATCCTTTACATATGTACAATCTATCTTTTACATCCAAACAGAGGGATCCCGGGAGGGTCGTACCCATGGTATTGCTCATGTTCTGTCGTAACTCTTTACGCTATTTCATTTGTCTTTGGTCATGGTTCCCTAGGCAGTGGGTATGGTGCTTAGGCCTCACTCGTGCCCCATCTATACCTGCACCACAGGTGGTCGTGGCATACAGGTGGAGGCCGCATCCAGCAAACCATCAGTGTTGGACTGATGACCCCCTGTATGTGTTACAACAGCAACCGGAGGTAAGAGACACCATCCTCCGTTATGTACACAGCCAACCATCCTACTGCCCTCCTTTCAACCTCCAGCCCCCACTGTGCCCCGCTGGGGAGGAGGGAGGGCACAACAGTAGTTGGGGCCCTGCATTGAATGTCGGCTGGGCATCTGAACCCGGATAATGTTGCATTCTTTGATAAAATATGGTACAATTCTCCTGGTCAATACGACAGTGCAGCAGCGCCCACCATGCCTAACTTAAACAACATACAGAATACACAAGGGCTTATGTTACTGAGGTTTTCTGCCACTGGAAGTCATGACCAAAGAACCACAGTAATTGCTTCTCCCAGGGGATAGCACTGTCGGCTGGCAGAACTACCCGTCCTCAATGCAGGCCGTAGAAGTGCCCCTCGGGGGATGAAAAACAGCTTATCCAGGCATGCCAGGCCTAGCTTGCAGTCTGCGCTATGCACGGAAATGCGGGTGACACCTGGCTAAGGTGGGGCACCTTCCTATTACTGCTGCACCACCCCCTGGTGGTCAGCGAGCTAGAATTTATTAAGACGGAGTCATTAGGAGTGATATTGACTCAAACGCGGTCTCCCCTTTCGCTGACAGCCCAACCCCTACCCCCAACTAGTTACCCTAACAGGCAAGATCGCCCAAAAGCATTATCTGCCTCCCGAAAGTGGTGGAATCCGCGCCGAAGCAAAGAAAGGCTTGCATTTTTGAAAACCGAGCATTAAGAAATAGGATTTTTTTTTTTAAAAGGCACGCGACTCCCATTTAAAGAAAGCAGTGGCAACGCCAATCGGTCTCGCTCATTTGTGAAGTTGAGACCGGCTGGCAGAGGAAACAAGACCTGCGGCCGCCATTATTTAATATGTTAATTAAAAAAAAAAACAATGGGCAAGCCGCGTACAATGAGACGCGCCTCGTTCCTTTGAAAGCCGGCGCTGTGCTGAACCAGTGATTGAGGAGGGGGCAAAAAAGAACAAGAGGCAGACTTTTGGCGTGCCTGCGTACGATGTATAGCGTCGCACGCATGCGAGAGTCTAAGTCAGGCAAAATAGAGTGCGAATGCAGCCAGCCAATCGAAGGGAAAAAAGCATTTACAAATGCAGTAGGACTTGTTTTTACGCGAGACCTATTGCATTGTAAATAAAACTGCAGTCATTCAAGAGGGCAGGAACAGGAGTGGGTGGGAGGGTTGTGGTGGGCAGCAAAGTGATGGACTGCAAGAGGAAACGGGGGGAGGCAGGGGAACAAAACAGTTTTAAAAGTAAAGGGGCTGATAGTTATGGAAGGAGAAAAATGACGACATGGCCGTCAGGAGGCGGGATTAAGTTGAGGAAAACCAATTAGATTGCAGCATTTAGGAACTCGGCCAATCAAAAAGATAGGAGGAAAGTGGATGGAGCTTCCCCACTCTACGGTATACAGCATCTCTCGACGAGACAGCGCATGTGCTGCCTAGGCGAGACCTAAAAAAGGGGCTACGGGCCATGTTAGCTCTTTGGACCGTCAATCTCTTCCTAAAGAAGGAGAAATTCAAGATGTTTACTTTGGCCCAGGTCTTGTCTGCCCTTCACCAAGGCGACCGGATGGTAGCGTTGGACCTACAGGATGCATATTTTCACATCCCCATTCTGTCAGGCCACAGGCGTTACCTGCAGTTCAAGGTAGAATGCAAGCACTTTTAGTTTACTGTGCTTCCCTTCTGCCTTACCAGTGCCCCTCGGGTGTGCACCAAGGTGGTGGTCGCAGCTCATCTGTGCAGGTTAGGGGTGTCAGTCTTCCCCAACCTCGATGATTGGCTGTTGAAGGCATCTTCGCCCAAGGCAGTGGTCTCCCACCTTCAGACTACAGCAAACCTCCTGCATTCGCTGGGGTTCTCTATAAACATACCAAAGTCACACCTGATTCCTTCTCAGACGCTCCCTTTAATGGAGCAGTTCTGGACACAGTGCAGTTTCAGCCCTATCCTCTCCAAGAGTGAGTCCAGAATATTCAGTCTATAATACAGATGTTTCGGCCTCTCTCCTGGATTTCAGTGAGACTGATTCTGAGACTGATGGCCTCATGGTGAAGCATGTCTGTCAGGTGGCGAATGTGGGCTCTGGAGTGGGAACTGAAGTTCCAATGGGCACAAGAGCGGGGAAATCTCACAGACATGGTGCAGATCTCCGAAGAAACTACAGTGGTGGTTGACGAACCGCGATTGGGTCAATGGCAGACCCCTCTCCTTTCCCCAACGTGATTTCACAGCCGTGACAGATGCGTCACATTTGCGAGAGGTGGAAATTAGGGGACCCTGTTCTCCGGCCGAGTTGGGGCTCCACATAAATCAGGTGGAGCTTAGAGCAATTCGATTGGCATTGAAAGCATTTCTTCCCGCTGTCAAGGAGAAGCTAGTGCAGTTGTTCACGGACAAAAACACTGCCATCTGGTATTTAAACAAACAAGGCGGGGTCGGGTAGTGATACCTTTGTCGAGAAGCCATGTGTCTCTGGACATGGCTGGAACAGCAGGGCATAACCTTGGTGGTTCAACACCTGACAAGTTCTTTGAATGCCAAAGCGAATAGTCTCAGCCATTGATGCTTAGCGGATCACGAATTGCGTCTCCAGTGGGCGGTGGCCCAAGGTCTCTTTCAGAAGTGGGGAGAATCTTCGTTAGATTTGGTCGCCTCTAAAGAGAACGCGCAGTGTCAGCAGTACTGCGTGCTGGAGTTTCCAAGGCGTCTATCGCTCAGCGACGCCTTTTGTTGTGAGTGGAGCTCAGGCCTGCTCTATCTCTTTACATCCATACCACCCCTGCCCAGGGTTCTGAAGAAGATCAGGAGAGACTGGGCCAAGTCATGCTTTGACTTCAGACTGGGCAAGGAGAGTCTGGTATAAAAAGTTTCTTAGAATGAGCATTGATCCTCCAGTCTGGCTGCCCCTTCAGGAGGATCTTCTGTCGCAGCCGCAGGGAAGGGTTCTCCACCAGAACCTGTCAACTCTGCACCTTCATGTGTGGAGTTTGCCCTGTGACAGTTGATGGCTTTTGACCTTCCTCCTGAAGTCTGTAATGTTATTCTGGCGGCCAGGTCGCCCTCCACTAAGATGGTATACACCTGCCGTTGGCAGACATTTGTATAATACTGTACAGAAAGGTCTATTGACCCTCTTTCTACTGCCCTTCTGTTCATTCCGACCCAACAGGGCTCTGCTTTGGGAACTTTCAAGGGTTACCCTTCTGCTCTGTCTCCTTTTTTGCAACTGCCAGACCAACCCTCTCTCTTCAAATCTCCCATTGCACATAGATTTCTGAAAGGGCTGGCTCACCTTTATCCATCTACGCCCTATGTTATTCCGCAGTAAGACCTTAATTTGGTCACCACCTATCTGATGTGCGCTCCCTTTGAGCCTTTACACAATTGTCCCCTCCGGCTGTTGGCCATCAAAACAACCTTCTTGGTGGCGATTACATCGGCCCAGAGGGGGAGTGAACTGCAGGCGTTATCTTCCTCTCCTCCTTATCTTATGTCCTTTCCAGACAAAGTGGTGCTTTGCACCCTGGCATCCTTTTTACTGAAAGTTGTGGCCCTTTTCCATCTGGGTCTGTCCATCAAGTTGCCCACCTTCTTTGCTCCCCGCATCTCTCTGAGTAAGAGTAGCGCCTCTACCGACTGGACCCAAAAAGAGTGTTGTTGTTCTAACTTGATCTTACTAAAGAGTTCCAGGTGGACAACCAACTCTTTGTGGGGAATGTGAGAGCAAAGAAGGGAAGGGCAGTGCAGAAAAGGAGCATCTCTTGCTGGGTTATTCTCTGCATTAAGATCTGCTATGCCCTTGCAAAGAAGCAGCCCCCGAGGAACTAAGGGTCCATTTCACCAGGGGAAAGGCAGCGACACCGGCCTTGGCTCGGGGTATCCCAGTGCAAGACATCTGTCAGGCAGCAATGTGGGCATCTTATCAGATGTTTGCAAAATGTTACTGCCTGCAAGGTCAGGTCTGCCACGACGGGCACTTTGCTTGCTCGGTCCTGGAGGAGTTCCTAGTAAAGGATATTGGTCCGTAGCCCACATCGGGATAGAATGGCTTGGGTATCTAATTCAAAGGTATGGACTCTGCAGCTAGAAGTCTCTATCAGATGAACAAGTTACTTACCTTCGGTAACGCATTATCTGGTAGAGACTCTATCTAGCTGCAGATTCCTGACTGTCCAACTCATGCCTCACAGCTTTGCCGACTAATATTGTAGGGCTAGGATTACTCTCCTTTTCAGGGCCCTAGTTTTGCAAACGACTACGTCAGTTACTTTGTGGCTCTGCGCTTCTGGCTTGGAAAAAACAAAAAATACTCACGTCCGTGTGCCTCGGTGGCAACTATTTAGGCACCACAATGTCATAAACAATGCCACTGATTTCACATGGAGACTAAGTGAGCCACCCTGTCAATGCGTGCAATATGTATTGCTCAGCGAAAGTTTCCAGATCCAGTCTGACACCCTGGGAAATTCAAACGTAAGGAATATGCAGCAAGTAAGAGTCTCAACCAGATAATGAATTACCAAAGGTAAGTTACTTGTTCATTATCTTCCCTAGCCTCATGAATGATCCGTACCATCTTTTAAAGTGCTCGCTCAGCAAAACAGGAGCTGCATAGTCCCAAACCAGCTGAGAGGTAGTTTTAATGCAGGATGTTAGGTACTAGTAGCTATCAATCGACCTATGGGAGACCCTATGGAAGATAATCAGATGTTTGTTAAGTTTGCTGCTGCTAAAAATGGAAAGGCAGTCCAGTATCAGACCTTCTTCTGATGAATTATCCTCTGCTTCAAGCAATGCTGCACCCTGGCCAAAAAGGATCCTCTTGAGGGTCTTATAGATTATTTCACTATAGCATAAGCAGTAACTACTGCTCTCAGGGCCTTCCAGAAGAAGACATCTGTCGTGATGATGATGATACAAGAAAGCACAGGTCTGTCAGTCCACACACCACAGACCTCTTGGCGGTGCTGCCAGGTGCCTCCTCTGTCTGATGCAGGCAGGGGCACCCCGGGCACTCTGATGCAATTATAAATGGTGCTGGGGCCGCCCCTAAGGCCTGAGCAGTTTATTTTTTTCAGTCAAATGAATCGATTATGCAATGGCGGCGGGACAGGGGGGATGTGTGCGGGCGCGGCGCGCACACACTTGTTTACTCCCTCCAGTCCTGAGTGACTTTCACTTTCAATTCCGCCGCGTATGCGCGGGGTGCGGGGGCAGGGCAGGGCTGGCTGGTGAGGTGACCAATGCCCTCATTGCATTTGTCGGCACAGCACATGCGCAATCGCCGGCGGCGCAAACAGGCAAATGCAAGGTGTGGCGTGTGGCATCAGGGGCGCGCATAGCCCAACTAAGCCATAGGCAAGAAGAGATGACAAAGCCAGGCCCGCCGCCCATGCTCAGACAGGACTGTCCGAAGAAGTAAGTCCGTCCCATCACCGGCGGGGCCTTTATAATTTAAATTGCCCGGCCCGGCGGCCCCGGTCCCTGTCCTGGCTAGCCTTGCGCTCTGGGTGTGCCCTGGGGATGGCGCATCACAGCAATGGGGTGTACGACTGTGCGTAGAGCTTTGAATGGGCATAGGGCGAATGGGGCAGGGGGGAATGTGGGAAGAATGAGATGACAATGCCATCGGTATAGCTTGCTTCACATCTTGTATTTTTAGTTAATAAGTCAAGGAATTCTGGGATTTGTAGCTTTGGTTCAGCTCAATCAAAGGTACACAATCTCAATCAAAGGTACATATTCAAAGGGACACCATGCCTCCTGCTCGTTTTGTTATCCTATATCCTTGCGTTGAACCATCACTGCCCTCAGAGTGGTGATGATCCTCCTGAGTTCATACCTCCATGCCAACAAACCCGATTCAGGCGCTAGAGCCCCAATTTTGTCTCCTTCCTAAAATAGAATCCTTTTCAATAGTAGTCAACTGGGGGTACTACACTAGCCCAATTTTCCCCCCAAATCTCCCACTTTCCCTTGTTAAGTGTTGGGAAGTATGTATACCACCCAAGTGGTCTTCGGTCTCCCATAGCATTTGTCTTCCTCCAGCTCCGGGTACATAACTTTACCTCCACATCAAAGGTCTTCTCTGGCATGAGGACGAACTGTCCCTCCCAGTGGATGTGATCACCCACTTAGATATTCTATACCTCCAGAGATGCTCGCCTGATACCCAACCTTGTTCCTGGTATATACCAATTCCCCTCTGTCACGTGTTGATTTAAAAGACAGTCATTACGGTGCTGCAATCTTTCCGCTATCTTCTGTTGCCGTTACATCGCCTGCCTTACTCCCGCCGATGCATGTATTCTATCCCCGCCCGCCTTCTCCCCGTTTGAAAGAAATGGAAACACACCTACGACAGCCTCGGTTTCCCTGTACAGACACACGCTGCCTGCTGCTGCCGCTAAATCAGAAAGTGAAAACAGAGCCGCGTGTTACACTGAGAAGGCCTCAGCCGGAAACGACACCCCAAGCCCTGGAGCACAAGTGGGGTATATGGGCGTCGGTCTGTAAGGTGGTAGCGGCCAGTAAGAGGAGAACGTTTGTTCGTGAGGTAAAATGTGGAGGGAGGGGAGTGGAAGGCAGGGGGTGGGTGACGGACGGTGTGTGAACTGGAAGGTATCATTCCAAGGGACCAGGGGTTGGTAATAGGGAGATGGTGAGTGGCACTGGCGCAGCATTGGATGTCTGTGCGGGTAAGGTGGGAGGTTGTGAGGTGGAACGCAACGCTTGCATTCATTAGGAGAACGTGTACCCCTGAAGTGTAAGTTTGGGTGTCCGTGAAGTACAGGGTATGTGTCCATGGGACCAGAGATTCAAGGTAGATGGTCATGGGGGCAGAATGGTGTCATGAGGGTAGAATGGTGTGCTATCCATTCCGAGGGTAGGTGTACTGAAAGGAATGTGGGTGTTGAGGGGGTGTGGGTGTCGGTCACGGTTAACAAGGGCCGCCAGGTCCATTCATCTTCCACTCAACGCACGCTAAAACATATGTTTCAGTTCAGGCTTAAGTTAACAATTACACTTACTTAATTAGGACGGGTTGGAGGGGTGTGGACTTGTGCCAACATGTAGCTTGGATCATGTATGCACACGGTGCTACGCGAATACAAGGTAAGCGAAGCTGTGAAATGTCAACTGAGCGCCTGGCAGGGAAAACCAAACCAAAGCCGGTTATGGGGGCTGCGACATTCCCTCCGCGAGGCTCGCGCTCTCACTCAGTGCTCGCCCTTTGTTTTCTATGCTCTAGGTGGTGAGAAGGCACATATCCCTCAGGTGCAAAGTGTGTGTTAATGATGAGGAATGTAGGTGTTCATGGTAATATGCGACTAGTTGAGGAAGCGAGCCAGGTACCCTAGGGAGGAAATGGGTACCAAGAGAAGGAAGTTGAGCATCTTTGGTTGAAGCTGGAGGGTAATATCGCAGTGCCTGTCTAGATTAGGAAGATATATTGACATTGTCTTGATTCTTATGAAGGAAAATTTGTGATTTTGGTAGGAGGCTGGAGAGTAATAGGGGATGGATGTCTGTGAGTTAATGGCAAGTGTCTCAGGAGGAAGCAGGACGAGGGTGGGAGTCAGTGGGTGGATAGGTGCCTAGGAAGGAAGTTGGGGTCTAAGGTAGGAATGCTCACATTATGAGAAACCTACCTTTCTGCCCTCAACACCTTAGAAGATGTGGGTATCTAGGGGAGGGGGAGGTATGTTTCTTGGGAAGGAATGTGAATGTCTTGAGGAAGTTGGGAGTCTGTAGGGGGGTAGGTGTATGGGCAGGACGGGGGTATTCCTAAGAAGACATTTGTCCATGGAATGAAAGTCTCTGTCCAGGGTGATGACTGTGTGTTACAAAGTTAAATGTATATTGTAAAATAAATAGATCCAATAATCGTAAGTATACTTAAGTTGGTTTATTAGTCATAGTTGGTAGAAAGGAAGGCCCCACCGGGAGCAGCATCCAGCTGCTCAGCCCCACTCACTCAAACTGACCACACATTCAAACCATGCATACACAAACATTCTAATGACATCACACACACAGGCTGAGCAGCAGAGAAGGAGAAGACCAGAATATAACACATCTCCCTCTTTTAAAACAAAGAAAAGAATAGAAAGCAAGAGGAAATAAATACAGTATGCCCTGACGATGACAAGGTCAGGATTTCAAATAAGCAGTCAACACAAATAAATGAATGACTACACATAAAAATTATGAAATAGCAATATAGCACAATATAGGAATTCTTGCACAAAACATGAAAAGAGGCATAATATCACTTCGCATAAAACAATTGCCAAAGACATCACATAACAATACAATCTGACAAATTAGACCTCACATAACCACCATCCTCCATCACAAACCAAAACCCTAAATATCATAAATCATGCCAGTTGGCCAGACTGTCACAAAAAGCAATAGACAGGGAACCAAACTAGATAAAATGGCGTTCTAATAGAATAATAAAATTAGGACGCAGCAGTTCTAAGTTAAGCAACACACCACACAAAACAGTCTACAATAGAGCACAACAAGATAGTACAAACGGTATGGGGTATACCCATAAACACATATCAAAGGGGTACATAACTTCCCCACACGCTACCCCAAACACACTTAAAATAAAACACACAGCACAAGGCGCATAACTCCTAGTGCATGGGGTACATGACACCCCAAGTTAATGTACTCAAATTACAACATTCCACACGAGGTACATGACTCCCAGCGGCTCTCTGTATAACTGAACACCTCTAACTGAATAGAGCACTTACGTGGTTCAACAATATAAATCATGTAAAAAACTCAGAATGAACAGAACTGAGGACTCTGCAGCCCCATATAATTTAACCTGAAAGAGATGGAGCACCTCAATCAATGAGCACCTATGTGGCTCCGCAAAAGATACATACTAAAAATCCAAACTGGAAAAACCAATCTTCAGAAAAGTCACACTAGAATTGAACACCTCAAAACATTTTGAGCACTAAAAGTAGTTCAATACAATAGAAGAAAAATGTAGCCACTTATATGGCTCAACCAAATAAAGCAAATACTACAAAGAATGAACTCCTCAAATAAATTGAGCACATATGTGGTTCATTACCATAAAAGAAAAAAAAATCTAGCACTTCCTCGACTTTGCATAGTAAATCATCACTTAAAGAAATCAAATGAGCACCTGAACAAAAGTTTCAGTACATAAGTAGCTCAATTCAGTAAACATAAATTAACCCATTAAATGACATTAAAGGAGCACATGAACAAAGATCTCAGCACTTAAACAGTTCCATGCAGTAAAAGTAAACTAAATCAGTCTCTCTGAACACAACATGTAAACTACCATAAACATATCATCACAAATACACATGTGATTAGCAAATAATTCAAAATAAGAAACCAAAACAATAAAAGTAGTCACCGTTGTCACGATAAACAGCTCCACTTCTTCAGCAAGGCAGGTAAATGACATTCAAAGAATTGAATCCACAGTGTCTAAATCGCATGGATAATAATTTTCCTTTAGTAGTGCCATAATGAAATATAGACACTAGATGGCGCATATGGAACAGAATTAATGTATGCAGTACGTAATGTTGGAAGTTTCCGAAGAAAACAGCTCCGGTGAGCGATCTGTGGCAGTTTCAAAATCCATCTCGGTCAAAATGTCTATTAAAACAGTACCTTTCCCATGAAGAACACTCTGAAAATTCACTCGATGTAACTGAGGAGACAGGAGCACAATGAAAGAAGGATTTAGTCAGTCAGTCATGCGTAATCTCGATGCTCTTTGACCCTGCCATGACAGTTGTTGCTAATGATGCACGTACGTGCGCATAAACACTGCGTGAACTTGACCCTTCATGACGCTGATGCGCGTCCATAGATTACGGCGCGTTCTACAGAATCACAAATGCTGTGGCAGTATTCTGTCATCATTCAGCATTCAGCCGGCCAAGAAACAGATCTTCAGCTGAAGAAAACGACCGTTGGAAATACGGTAGGCAAATGTCATGTCTGGCATCTCTTCCATGCCTGCCTAGTTATCCTATAGAATGTTATCATTCATGTGATGTCATGGAATGCTAGGACTGGACTCTAGGAGTCAGTTGATAACTGGGCTGAGCAAGTAACATACTGCTCCTGGTGGGGTTTCCTTCCTCCTTAACTTATACTTGTAACTTAATCTTGAAATAAATACCTTAACCTATCCACTTCGTCTGAGTCCTGCTTCCTACACCAACACTACAAAATGGCGACGATTCTGGTGAACTTCCACTTACTACTACAAGGACTTCTGAGATTAAAGCAACTTCAAGGTATTGAACTTCTTTTTCTTCAAACTACTTATTCTTAAGCACATTGGCACCCTCCAAACCCCACCAGTGACCACTCTAACAGTCGCCCATATGCTTAAAGTGCCAATCTCTGCTTAAATCCTACTTCAGTTTGCACTTTTAATTCTGGTTCAAATCTTCATACTGTAAATTTCCTCCAAGTTGGAAAATTCTACTTTACTACCTTTTCCTGTATTCCTGCTCGTGTTTGAACCAAAGCTGTGTGAAAACTGAAACTGCAAATGTTACTGAACTCAGCAAAAAGATGTTAAAGCGAAAATGAGATGTGCCTCATACCAACTGCCACACTGAGGGGCCGATTAGGATGGCGGTTTTTCCGCATCCTCCGGGCCGGCGGACACTTCCGCCGGGCCGGAGGATGCGGAAAAACCGCGGCGGAGACTCCAAAGACCCACCGCCAAATTAGGATGGCTGGTGGGTCTGGAATTCCGTCCGCCGCTTTTCCGCTGCGGTCGGCTTCCGACCGCGGCGGAAAAGCTATAACATGGCAGGCGGTGTCTATGAGACACCGTCCGCCATATTATGATGTTTGTGTAAAACTGCTTTTCCACGGCGGCTTTTCCGCCATGGAAAAGCATACGGATATTCACTTTGGGGGCCCGTTGCGGGCCCCCTGGGTGAATGGGGGGTGGGAGGTGCACATGGGGGGTACCTATGGTACCCCCCTGCATTTGCGTGCACAAAGCAGCAGGCACTGTGCGGTGCCTGCTGCTTTGTGCATGTAAATGTAACACATGCTTTTTTAACATTGCGGCGGGTGCAGCTTGAAGCTGCACCCGCCGCAATGTTAAATATAGAGGATGTGACCGCCACCCTGGCGGTCACATCCTAATCAGCACGGAGGGAACGCCGCAGCCCCTGCGGACGTTCCCTCCTCCTCAAGGGTGGCGGACGGACGCAAGTCCGTCCGCCATCCTAATCGGCCCCTGAGTCTGTTTACTCCTCATGCAGTTACCGTCAAGATGAAAAACCTCCTTCCTTAATGATTCCACTCAACTTACTGGAATAACGTTCTTATACTAAAATTAAATGCCATTTAATTTCAATTCAGAACATAAATAAACTATGAAACTAATACAGTTTTAAAGTGTATTTCCAAAAGCGGCAAAATTGAACTTCAAGGACCGCAGGAGTAAATTACTTGTGTCCTAATTACATGCGAGAGGAAGGAAAAGTGAATGAATGACCTTCAACTTTAACCTACTCTGTTTGGTGAAGAAGAGACTTTTCCGTTTGTTTCTGCAGCAGCGTTTCAGGCGTTTATATATTTTAACAACCAGAGGAGGCCCCTACAATTGTTTCTGCAGCAAAGTGTTTGTGTGTTTTCACAACCGCTATGGCACGGCACATTGCGCTAACTTTTAACATAATTTTATTCATTTTCTACAACTTTAATAATGCCCTACCTCTCGGCTGTTTAACCGCCTTGCCAAATTCAAATGCGCTCGAGCTTCACATGGAGCGCATGCACTGACACACGCCTCCTCGCCTGTTTCTTGTGCCACCGTGATCTTCCTCTATGACGTGAGTCAGCCTTCCACCACTTCCGGAATTCTTTGGAGCACTCTGACACCTAGAGCCACTCAGCATTTTTCAAATCGACGTGCAGCCATTTTAAATTGGCATCTTTCATCCCTTTGTCATATCAACTTCCTCAACACAGCGATAGGCACGCTCTTGCATAAATTTGCCTGTCGCATTTCAGCAATTTTAACAGCGATAGGCACGCTTTGAAATACATTTTATTTCTGCTTTTAAGTAATTACAACAGCGATAGGCATGCTTTGAAATACATTTGGTTTCTGATTTTAAGCATTTACAACAGCGATAAGCACGCCTTGTTTATTTTTTCAAAATGCTTTCCTACATTTTCATCAGAGATAGGCACGCTTAATTTTACAGTTATTTATTTCACCACTGTTTTTCTACAGCGATGAGCATGTTTCTCATTATGGTTACCTATAACAATTTCATGTTATTTATTCATAATGATAGACACATTTTACACTGTTCCCCTCTGTACCTATATTTCAATTTTTGGCTTAAAGGTCTTTAGTTTACTCAAATACATCGCTTTGGTTTTGTGATGTAATTCCATATCTCTTTTATGTGAGTGGATGTTCTTATGCAACCTTATTTAAGCCTCATGATGTGATTTCCATATCTCTTTTAGATGAGTGGATATTCTTAAGTAACTTTTGCAGTTTAGGTAATGTTTAAAATATTCTGCTTAAGCTTCATGATGTGATTTCCATATCTCTTTTAGGTGAGTGGATGTTCTTGAGTAACTTTTGCAGTTTAAGTAATGTTTAAAAAAATTACTGCTTATTCTTCATGATGTAATTTCCAATTCTCTTCTGCTTGAATGGATGTTCATGAATAACAGTTGATAGTTGAGTACTACTTATACTATGTGATGTAATTTCCATTTCTCTTTTATGTGAGTGGATGTTCATGAGTAGCAAATTTCGTGTTTCATACCTTGTTACTGACATCAGTGAAGGACTGGACTTTTAACAGTACCAGCGGTGCCAGGGAACAGCACCTATAACCTTCATGGGATACCTGTTTCGGCGCACAAACTACAGAGACACGGGACACTTCCTTCGGCGTCAAAGATTCAAGGTTTATTACTGCAGGGAACACAGAAGTCACGACAAGTACAACACGTGCAACTTGGGGAGACTGCTTCAAATTGGTTCTGTGGATCGCTCCTTTTATACAAAATTAACTCATAGGACAACATGGTACACAAAAGTTTACAACCTGGTTCCCATAATTATCCCCCAGAGGGGTCGCTTTGGTCACTTTGGTACACATAAGGTCCGGAATATAAGTGCGGAAACATTTGGCGGTTCCCAACTGTAAAAACCCATCTTCCCAACATTAGTGAATTCTAATCGGCAGTAAAACAGATCGAAATAGGGACAAGGACAGGTGCAGAGGAAGATGGAGACAGTGGGGATTGAAAAGAGTGTAAAAGGGGAGGTATCGGGAAACACGAGATACAGGCATCAAAGGGACGTGCCTAATGAGATGCACGGCTGAGACAATAAACCGGACGGCAAGATGAGCCTCGAGCGGGGCCATCTGCCTTACAGTATCATCCCCCTCATCGTAAAAGATATTTACAAAGTACATGTGTCTTCCACAAATATCCTGAGAGTCCCAGGGTGACGAAGCGGACAGTGTCCGTTCGCTGGCTACTTGAGGGCAAGAGACAAAATGGATGCCGTATCTAAGATGGAACCCGTGGGTACAGATGAAAAACCTACATATCAAACGAACGGTTTAAGTTAGCACAGCGAAACTGCGCACACTTACTAAACTCGTCATTTGCGGTTCTTAGATACCAGACTCGACCATATTCGTGCGAGTCGAAAACATCACTTAAAATTGTCACGGAACCTCAGACGCTCCTTTTGCCCTCATGTAGGCAAGCACTAGTCGGAATCATATTCGATATTCATCAGACCCTCGAGATGTTGCTGTAGCATAGCTCTGTCCAACCGAGACCCTTTGGTAACAGGTGGCTGTCTCATACACGTTGTAGCACAGAGGCCACATAAGGCAGGACCGCACTGCACGCAAAGGCAACACGTGAACAGGAACACTACAACGACTCCAATGATCGTCAGAATTTTCCAACCCCAAGTCGACATCAGGCCCCAAAACCATCCAAGTAGCGTCCAATCCCCTACGTCCACGTGTATGGATTCGGAGATCTTATGCAACTTCGAGATGGCTTGATAGACAGTCGGAGCGTTATCAGGAATGAAAATACAGCAGCTCAAATGGATCACCTTACATACCCCACCTCGATCTGCTAAGATCACATCTAAAACCATACGGTTTTGTAACGTCATAAGTCTATCCGCCTGAAGTTCTGTGGTGATATTACCAAGGGCACTGGCAGTAATATTAGCTGTCGATTCTACCACTCGAGTCAACTGTCTTAGGTTCCTACTATTAACCATAGGTCCCCAAAATGGGAGGAAACCCTTGAAAAAGTCTCCTGCCTCTTGACCGGCAGTATCCTCTTCGCTAATTACGCCCCTCACAACTCTAGTTTTGTGATAATCTGCATCTACAGTAAACGTCGGAGGCAACAAGTTTGCGATAAAACATGAGCCCATGAAGTCAGAGGGCAACCATGCATACGCACGATCATGACAAATAAAGTATGTACCCTTGGCAGCCAAAAACACAGGGGACGAGACCATTGGCAAAATATAATTTTCAGTGCAAGCACTCTCTCCAAGTCGGGCTTTCGATCTACGGCCGCGACCTATTAAACAAAAATTACCAATGTGGGGTACGACCCATATCGGAGGCAAGCTTTTAAGCTGTTTTTCACCAGTGAACACACTATATTCGCCTCTACTTAGGACCCTATAGGCTTGTACCTCTTCTTCAGGGATAAGCGAGGGATCATAGATATCGCTATCTAAATCCTCTATTGCTATAGACAAAGATTTTTGGTACGAGGTAGGACCAGAGTAAGGGGAACGTGGTTCTCGAATGGGGTGGAAACCCAGTGCGCTTTGAAACATTGTTTGAAATGCTCGAGCAGACCCTTGGGAGCTATACGGTAACACCAGATATGGAATTCCCTTATCCGTAGTATGTGGCATCAACCCACATACCCAACAATTAGTAGTGTTAACCACTAACTGATGCTTATGAAGGAGTTGAATAAAGGAATTGTTGCGGAATTCTGCACGTCTAGCCTGCTCGTGTTCAGGTAAGATGTGAAAAGAATGAGGAGAATCAGTGGAGATGAGTTTAAGGTCAGGGGTAGGAGTAGGTATAGTAGAAGGTAAGAAGTAAGACATTGTGTAATACACTCCACCCGCTAATAACGCAGAACCAGTCACAAACAGTACGAATATTTGGAACACAAAACATTTGGTACGACTGAGTTGCTGCAGCTTGAATCTTTGTGCTTGAGCTCTTTCCAAGTCCATCAGCTTTGAAAATGCCATTCCCTATGACCGTCCGCAACGTTTCTTGACGCACTTCGTTCTGTGTAGCAATAGTCAATTCCTAGGAGTTCCCAGGAATCGACGGTCTTTAACCTAGCGTCAAGACCTACTAACCAGGAGGAAGTACACGCGCGGCCCTACGGCCTTTATTTCACAAATATATATATATAAAAAAACAAATGTCTCTCAGCTGTGGAAACAAAAAGTGTAAGGAACGAAGCTCAATGAATATATACAAAATAATTACAATAGTATGAGTGTTCAAACTGATCATGGAAAACGGGATAATGCACTTGTCAAGGGACAGAACGGGTTTTTTTATTAGTCTTTAGTGCTGGATCTCAAAAAATATCGGGTTTTCCCAGGACGTGTCTGTTCGTTGAACAAAAGATTCGTCGAAGGGACAACGCCCTGTTGATCAGCTGAATGTTCTGGTCTTGAGTTTTCTGATGACAAGTGTTCAATAATGCCTTTTTGCTGCACTGAGGATTCTCCGACAGGTTGTGCGTCGCTGAAAGGTACAAACGCCGGCAATCCTTCGGTTTCAGTTGACGCAATGCCTTTCCTTACCCACGAGTCTGCTGGCAACGGAATGGGGACTTTCTTGGTATGGGTGGCATGCACCCAATTCTTCCGCCCCTCGAGACGAACTGCAGTTCTCGTGGCAAGGAGGACCTGATAGGGATGTATGACGTTATAACGCATACTTTTACTCCGCAGACCATTACAACGCGACTTTTACTCCGCATACCGTTACAACGCATAGCGCCTTGGGGCGCTGGATAGTGGTAAGTATAATTTACTATTCTAACTCCAGTCCCCGTGGACCCTAGGGAAGGTGTTGGATAGTAAATTATACTTATTCCCTATCCTAGAGCGCCCCCCAGCGCAATGCGTTGTAATGGTATGCGGAGTAATGGTCGCGTTGTAATGGTAGTGCGGAGTAAAAGATCCGTTGTAACGGATGTATACCCCTGATAGGGTCCAGTGAACCTGGGATCCAAATTGTTCTTGCGCGAAAAATTTCGCGTTACCACCCAATCTCCGGGCTGGAGCTGGTGGCCTGGACCCTCCGTCTGCGTCGGCAATGCTTCGTGAACCTGTTGGTGAATTAACCTCAGTTTAGCAGTCAAGTCATAAAGATAATCGATTAACATTGGATACTCAAGTTCACAAAAGGCACCCGGTCTAGGGACCCCCCAAACATTGGCAGGACGACCGAACACTATTTCATAGGGACTGAGCCCTACTCGGGAGTGTACAGTTGCCCTTGTTGACAGTAATGCTAAGGGTAAAGCGTCGGGCCACGAAAGACCTGTCGTAGCCTGAATCTTTGCTAGTTTTAGTTTAAGGGTGCCATTGTACCCTTCAACCAAACCAGCTGACTGAGGATGATTGGCACTATGGAATTTTTGATTAATTCCGAGGCCCTTGCACACACTCTTCATCACACTCCCCACAAACTCACTTCCGTTGTCTGACCACACAATTCTAGGCATTCCATACCGAGGGAAGTACTCCTTCAGTAGGATTTTCGCAGTGGACAAAGCAGTATTGTCTTTGAGAGGATAGGCCTCAATCCATCGGGAGAATGCGCAAACAACAACTAAAACGTATTTTAGGTTATTGCATCGTTCCATATGGATGAAGTCCAATTGGATCACCTCAAAGGGGCATGAAGGGGGAGCAAAACTACCAGGAGGAGTTGGGGTTCCCTTACCAGGATTGTACAACATACATACCATACAATTCTTAACCAAGCGTTCAGCACATTTCGTAATACCATCATTCTTCCACACAGGAAACAGCAATTTACAGATACCTTTCGCGCTAATATGTGCTAACCCATGTGCCATAGTCACAATAGCCAGCACATACGCATCAGGCAACATCCATCTTTTCTGTTCCGATAAGTCAATCCAACAACCATTCGCATCCAACTTTCCCGTACTTTCTTTCCACTTCGCCTTTTCAGTCTCGGTGGCCTCATTCTGAATTGCTTTCACACTCTCGATAGTGTTTTCACACATACTTGATTCTGCAGGCCACCTAACCGAACTCGTCACATACATTCGAGTGCTAAGGTTCCGGGCAGTCTCCTTAGCAGTCTCATCCGCAAACGCATTTCCACGACCAACATCATCCGTTACTTTCTGATGTGCGCTACATTTGATTATGGCCACCTGTTTAGGCAATGTGAGTGCATCTAAAAGATCATTTACAAGCTGTCCATGTTGAATCTTCGTACCATGTGACGTAAGGAATCCTCTCTCTCTCCACAATCGTCCAAAACTATGTGCCACACCAAACGCATACTGGCTATCTGTAAACACATTCACCCGTTTATCTTTAGACAACACACACGCTCTCGTCAAAGCAATTAACTCAGCAGCCTGAGCCGAATTCTGACTTAATCTTGCACTTTCCACAATCGTTCTCAATGTAACTACAGCATACGCAGTCGTCACATCACCGTTCGGCAACTTGAAACAAGAACCATCCACATACAAAGTACCATCGGGATTTGTCAATGGAGTATCTTTTAGGTCAATGCGACCCTTGGTTTCCTCTTCAGTTTTGAGATAGCAGTCATGTACTGCTTCACCACTTGATTCTGCGTCGATCGGCAGCAATGTTGCTGGATTCAACACATTACATCGTTTTATCCGTATATGACTGGCCAGCAATGTCAACTCATATCCAGACAATCTTGCACTTGTCAGATGTTGAGTTTTCGTTCGGTTCAATAGAGTGTCGACTGCATGCGGAACCATTACCGTGAGCATATTATCCATGACTAGACCTGCAGACTGTCGAATGGACGCCGCAGCTGCCGCTGTTGCCCTTAAGCAACTTGGCAAGGCTCTTGCTACTGGGTCTAAAGTCGAAGAAAAGTAGGCACATGGGCGTTGCTTACCACCAAAAGGTTGTGTCAAAACACTCAACGCGCAACCATCCCTCTCGTGAACGTATAGTGTAAACGGCTTACTGTAGTCAGGGGTACCCAACACAGGAGCGGAACACAGCGCATCACGCAATTCAGAAAAACTTTTCTGACATTCTTCAGACCAAGGTACTGGGGATGAAACATCCTTGCACGTAAGGGCTATCAATGGTTTCGCCAACAATGAAAAATTTGGAATCCATTGTCTGCAGTAGGACGTAATACCTAAAAAGGCGCGAACATCTCTTTGGGTTTTTGGCACAGTCATTCGGGAAATCGCTGCAATTCTCTCTGGGGCTGCAATTCTCTCTGGGGTCAACCTTCTCCCTTCTCTTGACAATAAGTGACCTAGATAGGTAACTTCTTGACAACAATACTGTAGCTTTGAAGGTGATACCTTGTGGTGCAATTCATATAGATAGTGTAACAATGATACTGTAGCCGTTTTGCAAATAACATCTGTATCAGCTGCCACTAAAAGATCGTCAACGTATTGAATCAAAGCCGCACCCGTTGGTAATACAAAGGCGTCAAGTTGACCTTTAAGTGCTTGGCTGTAGATTGATGGACTTTCACAGTAGCCCTGTGGAGCGCGTTTTAGCCTAAAACTGCGACCTCCTAATGAGAATCCGAATAGGTCTCTGCTTTCCTCTGCAATCGGGATGCTAAAGAAAGCATTCTTTAAATCGATCACTGTGAACCAGGAGGCAGATGCCGGAATCATTGTTAATAAAGCCGTAATGTCAGGGACCACAGGAAATTGCGGAACCACTATTTTGTTTACCTCTCTCAAATCTATAACAAAACGATACACAGGAGGTTTAGTTGGGTCAGTTCGTTTCAGAATTGGCAATACAGGGCTATTACACACGTTTCCACGAGTTTCTTCAACAACACCTTTTCCAATGAGATCATGAACGATTGCTAACAGTGCTCGTTCGCCTTCAAGAGAAATACGATATTGAGGTAAACGCGGTAATCGCGCATTTGGTTTCAATTGAATCACATAGGGTGGAATGTCTAACAGGCCCACGTCATTGGGACCTGTGGCCCATAAGGACGCAGGGAGGGAACTCAATTCCGGTGGGAATTTATCAACCGATAAATACATGGGAGAGATCACTCTCCGTCCCAATGTAAGTTCCACTCCTTCGGGGGAACAATACAACGTTGCATATAATCGTTTCAACAAATCCAGGCCCAAAAGATTTTCACCACAACCTGTAGATAGAATCAGTGGAGCCGTTAGCTCACGAGGTCCAATCATAAGAGGCAAAGGGTTAGAGACTGGGTTACTAACAGGGGCGCCAGAGAATCCAACGGAAACATTCGTTAAGCCAGACAAAGGTGCGCCAGGGAGTTTTGAATGCATGATGGAACTTTTCGTCGCACCAGTGTCTAACAGAAAAGGCTCAACTACACCTGATGTAGCCACTGCAACGTAAGGCCCACTCTGATCGACCGGAACTGACACTACTCCCTCTCTTTGTCGTTGGCTGTCCTAGTAATGGTCATTTACAACAGTCTCGTGCCCTACGTAATAGTCATCCACATTATACTGTGCAGATCGAACTGACCCCGCATTTCGCTGGTCAAAACAATTATTTGCGTCTGATTGATTTTGATAACGATCACTCTGATTGTGGGATGAACCACGACCTCTACCACGTGGTGCCGGTTGGGGACCACCGCCACGATTTCCTCGTGTCGACACACCATTCAGACGGTCCCGTAAAGCAAGACAATCATATTTTAGGTGTCCCTCTTTCCTACAATATGCGCACTGATTATACCCAAGTGAAGATCTGTAATCAAAGTTGTCAGAGCGCGGCTGTGTTCTATCGAGCTGTGCTCGTGGTCGATACTGCTGTTGTGCATCATTTTGGTTTGATCGTGGAGGGTATGCTTGCTGCAACAAAACCTTCGTTTTGAGCTCCTTAGTTTTCTTTTCTACACGATCACTTTCTTCCTTTTCCCTATTCTCATAATACTGAGCCGTTGCTAGTATTTGCGCAGGGGTTGAAACTGCCCACGCACTTTCTGAATTCTTTAGTTTGTTGCTTAGTTCAGGCAACAAATTCGACACGAATTTGTCAACGAATAACCGCTGGCCTCCCTCAGCGCCCATGTCCTGGCCGCTGTGGTCGACAAACGCTTCCTCAAACCTTGTAAAGAAATCTGAGACACTCTCGTCTTTCTTTTGCTTACAAGCTGATAACTTATCCCAGTTCACCTTCATCGCTGGCATGAGAGTTTTCATGAGCGTAATGATTCTCTGAGGCAAATCCAAGATCAACTGTTCAGGTTTAGCCCCACCGACTTGTAATGCATCAGCTGCTAGCAGTGCAGCCCAATCACCCCCTAATTCAACTGCGTGATCGGCTTGACGAATTTTAGCCCAAACTGGTTGCGGTACAACATTGCCAAACAACATGTCGATGTCGGCAATATTCATAATAGAAGCTTCTATCAGTTGTGATAACTCCTTATAATAACCAGCCGGATTTTTACGCGGATCGGGTAAGGATTGCTTCACTTGCAAAACTTCCGATCGTTTCCATGGAAGATGTATCCACACCCTTCGAAAATGCGGTAGCACCACAGGGTTCGCATTAGGATCACCAGGCACCCACAGTGGCGGAACTTCTCTCATGGGATACTGACCAGGAACCGCTTTCCAGTTCTCAGTGGTATCATCTAATGTCACCCGAGAATGTGCTGTGGGTCTGAATGCTAAAGCGTTCCACTGCACGTCGTACATCGTCTCCTATAATCATACCGTTCGAAAAGTGACTTTGAAGTTCAATTATGTCGGACGGTACATCATCTACATCATTATTGTACCATTCTTCTCTCAAAAAGTTACACATTTCCTCAAATACGAATCTCTGCGTAGGCTCATTAAACTGAGAAAACGTATCAAAGACTACACGTGGAGTGTAATTAGCAGGATGCCTTATCCACCTATGTGCCATTGTTACTAACGTCTCTTTCTCCCTACCACTAGGGATCTGACTCCGTCTCTGAGGAGTTTCAGATGAATCAGACGAAAATAACGGACCAGAAAGAGGTGAATAAAGGGTAGCAACAGAGTTAGGAACACGCTTACGAACAGAAGGGGAAAGAAAAACAGGGGCAACAACACTGGAGGTGAAGGAAGGCATAGTAGGAACGGACAAGATAGTCGGAGTAGCAGAAACAACAGTCTGCAAAGGTACAGGTACAGGAGCAGTAGAAACGAGGACAGGTGGTGGAACAAACGTAGGGTTAACAGCGGGCTGGCCCGCAGCCGCTGGAGCACCAAGAGGAACAACAGGAGGAGCTATAGGAGGAGCTACAGGAGCAGTAGCACCCTGTACATAAGGAGGTGGTGATTTCATCAAGTATGATAACAAGGAATCCTCCTTCAAATCTTCTTCTTTCTTTTCTAGATTATTCGGTAAGACTGGGTAACATTTATCTATTTTCATGTGATGCAATCTAGTAGCGATTTCCATATCTTTTTCTTCTTTGTCTTGTCTACATTCTTTTATAGCTTGCATTATCGGAACAAACTCTTGCTTTTTATCCTTTTTAAGTTGTTTGATTTCTTTTTGTTTGGCCTCTTTACGCCATATCCGAAAGGAATCAAACATAGCTGGCCTAGCTTTCTTTAAAAATAATTTAGCCTCAAGATTATCTAAAATCGAAAGTTCAAAAGTTCCGTGTGGTGGCCATCTAAGGTCACCGTCTTTCTTTGTATAGCGGACCCAGTAATCATTATAGATTATAGGACCCACCCCATGTCGACTATATAGATCATGTATCGGAGTTCCAACTGGAGGTATCGGACACGAGTCCTCCAACCGGGAATCCATTGCGCAACATTTGAAAATACGAAACAAATCACTATGGCAAGGCATCGTGCACACTAACCTAGTATCAAACTTCAAGGATTACCGAAGCAATGAAACCTCGTGTAAGTCAAAACCCTCGGTTTTTGGCAATTGCAACTGTCAAATAATACTAAGAACCAATACTAAGAACCACAAATGCAATGGAACCATGCAATACAACAAAGCCTTAAGGCTATCACAAAGCTCGGAGAGCTAACCACAAAGCCTGAGAAGGCTATTACAAAGCTCAGTGAGCTATTACCACAAAGCCTTAAAGGCTAACCACAAAGCTTTCAAAAGCTAGAACCACTACTAAGGACTGGGAGCGACCCACAAATACTTAACTCAGAACTTCAATGGCGTCACCAGGAAGGCCCGTCTATCGTCTCGCTTGTACATAAGGTCTACGCCGGGCGTCGAAGACAGGTCGACAGTCAGGGCATCGGTCCGTCGCAGCCGTCAGGAGGCGGGAATCTTCGCAGGGAAAAACTTCGGGCCACTTATTTCGATAACAGGATCGATGAAGCGGGGTGCACCTTCCCTCGGAGATTTCACACGAAGTTCCTCACGATCATCAGGCTTTGGACCGGACCGGTACCGCTGAAGTCGCCCCACGTTGGGCGCCAACTGAAGGACTGGACTTTTAACAGTACCAGCGGTGCCAGGGAACAACACCTATAACCTTCATGGGATACCTGTTTCGGCGCACAAACTACAGAGACACGGGACACTTCCTTCGGCGTCAAAGATTCAAGGTTTATTACTGCAGGGAACACAGAAGTCACGACAAGTACAACACGTGCAACTTGGGGAGACTGCTTCAAATTGGTTCTGTGGATCGCTCCTTTTATACAAAATTAACTCATAGGACAACATGGTACACAAAAGTTTACAACCTGGTTCCCATAATTATCCCCCAGAGGGGTCGCTTTGGTCACTTTGGTACACATAAGGTCCGGAATATAAGTGCGGAAACATTTGGCGGTTCCCAACTGTAAAAACCCATCTTCCCAACATTAGTGAATTCTAATCGGCAGTAAAACAGATCGAAATAGGGACAAGGACAGGTGCAGAGGAAGATGGAGACAGTGGGGGATTGAAAAGAGTGTAAAAGGGGAGGTATCGGGAAACACGAGATACAGGCATCAAAGGGACGTGCCTAATGAGATGCACGGCTGAGACAATAAACCGGACGGCAAGATGAGCCTCGAGCGGGGCCATCTGCCTTACAGTATCATCCCCCTCATCGTAAAAGATATTTACAAAGTACATGTGTCTTCCACAAATATCCTGAGAGTCCCAGGGTGACGAAGCGGACAGTGTCCGTTCGCTGGCTACTTGAGGGCAAGAGACAAAATGGATGCCGTATCTAAGATGGAACCCGTGGGTACAGATGAAAAACCCACATATCAAACGAACGGTTTAAGTTAGCACAGCGAAACTGCGCACACTTACTAAACTCGTCATTTGCGGTTCTTAGATACCAGACTCGACCATATTCGTGCGAGTCGAAAACATCACTTAAAATTGTCACGGAACCTCATCAGTATGTGCACGGAGTTTCTTCCTGTAAACATTTTTTTCAAAAGTTCTGTAGCACTTTTCATGTTTCATACTTTATGTTACTGACATCAGTATATTCATGGAGCTTCTCCTTGTTATTCTTTCCTAAAGTCCTGTATGAAATTTCTTCAACAGTTCTGAATGATTTTTTTAAATGTTCAGCCAGTTTCTATTTTACCTTGCGCAAGGGTTTCTTTCTAGAAATGTCTGTCTAGAATGTACTGACAATTGTTTTTTTTTCCTCTCTTTCTAATTGTTCTTATTCCTGTTCTGTGTAATTTTTCACCTTTCTTTATGTTTTCTTTCCGGGAGATTCTTGTATTTTCTCCTGTTTTAAGTACTTTTCTTGTAATCCTTTTTGTGTTTTTCTCCATTATCTTCCGTTCGCCGGTTCATGTCTTCATACCAGTCTGGCCAATTGGTGTGTTTTACTATAACCTTGAACGTTTTGAGTACTTCTCTTTTGTCCTTGAAAGAGAAGATGTGTCTCTTTTTACTTCTTTTACCTTTTCTATTCTTTCCATTTTATTATAAATACTTTTGACCTTTTCTATTCCTTCCATTAAATTCTACATACTTTTAAATGTCTTCTCTTCTTATTCTTGATGTTCCTTCTTTATAGTTTTCACTTTATTCTTTCTCTAATCTATATTAAGTTATTGTAATTATTCTTTACATTTCTATTCCATTATAAAAGGGAAGATGTGTAGTGTCTTCTTCCATTTATGTCTTCTTCCATTTATAACCTTCCTTTTAGTGTCTTACCTTATTCTTCATTCATCATCCTTTATACCCTTCCTTTTAGTTCCTTACCATATTCTTTCTTCATCGCCCAATCTAAGTTAAATTGTTGTGGTTATACTTTACATTTTCGATTTCATTAAAAAGAGGAAGATGTGTCATGTCTGGCATCTCTTCCATGCCTGCCTAGTTACCCTATAGAATGTTATCATTCATGTGATGTCATGGAATGCTAGGACTGGACTCTAGGAGTCAGTTGATAACTGGGCTGAGCAAGTAACATACTGCTCCTGGTGGGGTTTCCTTCCTCCTTAACTTATACTTGTAACTTAATCTTGAAATAAATACCTTAACCTATCCACTTCGTCTGAGTCCTGCTTCCTACACCAACACTACAGCGAAGCACAGTATGTTACAAATGGCAATGAATTTCCAGGCATACCAGCCACACAATGTCAAATACACCTTCACGCTGAAACTCCTCCTTTTTTATGTCAAAGTCCGACGGTCCAGATAATTAAATCTGCTATTTTAAAACACAATAAGCCACACAAAGTCCAACGCTTGAAACATACCTTTATGGATGTCTTCAGTAGGCTGTCAGATGTAACATGACACCGGTGGGGCATCAAAAGCTTTGCTTGTCTTCTTAAAGCTTTTTTCACAGTTAATTTGCAATTATCTTTGTAGTTCCATGTTTCAAGTTTCAAATGTAGTTCCTGCACACGTAGTTCTTTCTCCCTCGTCGCCATTGTTACAAAGTTAAATGTATATTGTAAAATAAATAGATCCAATAATCGTAAGTATACTTAAGTTGGTTTATTAGTCATAGTTGGTAGAAAGGAAGGCCCCACCGGGAGCAGCATCCAGCTGCTCAGCCCCACTCACTCAAACTGACCACACATTCAAACCATGCATACAAGAACATTCTAATGACATCACACACACAGGCTGAGCAGCAGAGAAGGAGAAGACCAGAATATAACACTGTGGTTGGGTATAAGAGAGAGGTGTGTATTAAAGGAAAGATGGGGGTGCACATAAGAGGAGATTCAGATTCTTGGGGAGGAATGAGTGTGTTTTGGGGACCCCCAAGAGAATGAAGGTGGCTGGTTAAGGTAGATGCTGGTCGTTAGTGGAAGTCAGTGGGTCTTTAAGTAAGGGATGTGTATATCTAGGGTTGAGACAAAACAATCCCCAGCACACGCTTAATTTCTCTTGTAACATAAATTGTGTCAACAGTAGTGTCCGTTTCCGTCTTATTTTTTCTATTGTAGATCCATCAATCTTAGCCAACACCTTAAGCAACCGGCGCATAACGTTATAGCAAAAACACTTTTTTATTATGTACAATTTCTTAGCCCTGAAAAAGTCGCAGGAGTTGGTGCCTGGCAAGCTACGAAGCATGTGTTTGCTGAGAATGATGGATCTACAATAAAAAGAATAGGGCGGGCCGGAAACGGACACTACTGTCGACACGATTTATGTTACAAGACAAATTGAGCATGTGCTGGGGATTATTTTGCTTTGATTAGGTGGTGGCCTTGGCCACTTTACAGGCAGAGGGGTGGTTCATTCTACCTTACAAGCACCGCGCCACAGATACTTAGCACTATATCCCCTAGGAGCACCATAACCCTGTCAACGAACCACCATTCAACAAAAAATGATATCTGGGGTGGGTAGGTTGCTGTGCAGGGTACACAGTGGGTGTCTAACGAAAGAAAGTGGCTCTCTGTGGAAGGGATACAGATGTCATGGTGAAAGTATGTGTCTATGGGAGGACGGTGGCTGTTTAGAGGCGTGATTTGGATGTCTACGTTAAATGGGTGTTTACAAAGAAGGAAGGTGTATATGTGTAGGAGTTCAGGGTTCAAAGGTGAATTGACTTGTTAAGTCTTTAAAAGGATACAGAGAATGGGTTTTGGTAATATGGGATTTAAATTTCACCCAGCGGGTCCCATACAGAAGGGTGCCTTAGAGAACATAGAGTGTGTGTGTGTGTGTTCAGGATTCTGAAGTTTATACACCGAGTCTCACAGTGGCAAACAGCACATGTATGTCCACTTTCATGGACATCAGGGTGTGCACTATGAGCCTCATAGAAGAGGCAGCACAGTAGCTCAAGATGTCTATAGGTATCCAAGGGTCACGACGAAGCCTGTAGATCTCCGAGAGAAGACTGCCCTAAAGCACAAGGTATGTTCGGGGTGTTTAGGGATCATAAGTGAAAACCCTATGTGACTGTGAGAGCTATATACGAAGGTGCAAAAGAGCACAAAATGTGTCAGAGCACTGCAACCACAGGAGTATACCATGAGCCACAGAGGCGGCTGCAAGAGATCATAAGGGCTGTGTGTGTGGGTGTTTTGATCACCATCTCCACTCTTAAGGGGTGGCTTGCATGTTCCCAAGCAGTGACTACAACTAAGAATCTAAAACACTCTTCAACAAGCATTGGAATAGCCAATAGGTCTCACCTGGGTGGTAGGGCAAAGTGGGACATGGTGGGCCGCGCCGCCGGGGGCGGAGGGGCATGGTGGGCCGCGCCGTGGGGGGGGGGTCCTCCATGTGCTTTTCAGGGGGGCCCCCTCAAGTTTTGTTATGCCACTGCTTAATTATATGAGACAGTGGTCCCTTTAAGTTTGATAATCAAAACATTTGTAGCCAAATTATCACAATAGAGATTGGCTCTGTTTATGTCTTAATAGACAATATCACGATATTTATTCACATATAATTAAACACACAACAAAATATACAAGGTGAGTGAGCTGAACAGGACAGGGTAATTGGAAACCAGCGATTTCTGTACCACAGGCAAGTGACTTTAAAAGTGACTTTTATAAAGAAAAAAAATATAGATATGCAAAAGTCACAATGAAAAATGCATCGTGTCCTCCACATAAATAATAAATTAAAGTATAGAGTTAAGATGCAGGTGTTAACGATGTTTCAATCCCAAGAGAAATTCTGGGAACGTCATCAGGACTGAAATATCGAACAAATGCCTGGGAAGTAGCCCATGATATGAAGAAACGTGCTTGCTGGGGTCAGCCTCAATATGCGGAAAACAGGCATCCAGTGGTTAATGAGCCAATTAACAAGGTTAAACAATGGTCGATGGCGCGGGAAACCAGTCAGGGTGAGGATACGGCATAAAATGGTATCCGTGTAGCACGCCCCGCATCGGGCGTGATCGTTGTTAGCGAAAACCGGGAGTCAAGTGTAGTGAGAAGCCGAGATAAGGCAGATGACAGGAATAAGGTCAGTTCAGGCGAGCAAATGTCCTTGATTTGGGCCGTAAGTGCCATGAGTGTCGGGCCTATTAATTGACCCGTGCGTGCCTGCATTCAGCGCAGCAGTAATTACGGACCCAGACACTTGTTACTTGCTCCGCGTGGTCCGGACTAACCCCGGGGCCACGCCTCCTTTATTTATGTAGTACGCGGTGCCACGTACGACACCGCGTACACGCACGCCTACGTGCGTGAATCACTAGACCGCTAACATGCAGTCTTACGACATTACATTCCTTTCAACCTTTAATTGAACAAAATCTGATAGTGAAAATTTAAAGTCAGATACATATCACATCAGTAAATAATAGTGACGCAGGGCCATCCGGCCAGTTACCAGTCTCGTGACTCAGCAGCCTGCATTCAGCCCACAGCAAAGTCCGCCAGTTGGGAAGACGGGGCTGGATTTCTTCTTAGTCCATAGCCTGCAGCTTCCCCACGGAACAGTACCCTCCTGGGGGTCTCCTGGTGTGGGATCCCTGCAGATCGGGCTCCCGGGGACGGTTGAGGGCTGGCAGTGCTCGGCGTCTCGGTGGCAAGGGGGCTCGCTGCTAAGCATTCACCCCAGGAGCTGCTTTCACCTCCCTGCGGGCCAGGGTTCTCTTCTGGCCGGTTGGGCGATTCCTGGCTGGATTCTTGGTAGTGGTGATCTTCCGTTGGCCTGGACGCTTTTTTGAAGAACGAGATGTTGCGCGTGACAGTCTCTCCTCCTCGTTGGGCGGTCACCATATTGCCAGTGCGGTGTGTGACTGTCCACGGCTGTGGTTCGAATGGAAGTCTGAACTTGCTCCCCGGATACCTGTCCTTCACATAGACTTGGTCTCTTTCATTGATAGATGGTTCCTTTGCTCTCCTGCGGAAACTGGCATAGTCATTTGACTTTCTTCGGTTGTACAGTGTTGTCCGCGGATTTGCGCTCCTTGGGGTCCAGGTATGGTGGTTGGGGATAGTGTCTCTGACTATCCTTCCCATTGCTGACGGGCCGGGGGCGGCCTCAGTGGTGCGATGTGGCGTGAGCCGGTATTCCCGAAGGAAGGAGTATATCGCCTTTTCCAACGGTGCTCCTTCGGCATGGGCAATTCGGATGCGCATAAACCTCCCCACTTCTCCATTGGCTTGCGGCCATCGGGGCGTCACTTTCCGGTGTTGGATTCCCCATTCAGCGAGATAGTCTGCAAACTCTTGTCCCTGGAAGGGAGGTCCGTTGTCGGTCTTGACCCACTCGAAGATACCGTGGGTGGCGATGGCCTTCTCAAATTTAGCTATGACTTTTTTGGCTGCGAGCGTTGTCACGATTTCCACTTCTGGATACTTGGTGAAGTCATCAATGAGGACAAGCATATGTCTCCCGTCCGGCAAGTGCCCGAAGTCTGCGCTCACGCGTTCCCAGGGCCTCCGCGGGTTGTCTTTGGTAATGACCGGGGGTGGGCAGTCGGGCTGCCCTGCCGCTTGACACCATTGGCATTCCTTAACAGTCCGCTCTATTTTAGTGTCCATGTCCGGAAACCATACCTTCGCGTGAAGTCTGCTCTTGGTCTTCACCATGCCCTGGTGTCCACGCTGAGCGAGTTTGATGGCTTGTTGGGTTAGGCTCATTGGCATCACGATTCGGGGCCCTCTCAATAGACACCCTTGGTTGTCTACGGACAACTCTTCCCGTACTCTCAACAGTGCCTCCAAAGCGGTCTTCGCTTGTGGTGTCCTTTTGCTCAGCGACACTTGAAGGGTTCTCCAGTCGTTGGCCCGGAGGGCGTTCACCACTAGTTGGAGGACTTCATCGTTCCGGGTTGCTTCAATGATCATGTCTATGCTCATGGGCAGCGGCCTTGACCTCTCTATTACTGCTTTGACGTATTTCTCCGTCTCTTCGGCATCTTCCTGTTCTCCGCTAGTGGCTGCTCGAGGGTGTCTGGAGAGGTAGTCTGCGGGGTTTGTCGCTCCCGGTCTGAACTCCAGTTGGTAATCATACTCCTGTAGTTGCAGGATCCACTTCTCTATTCTGGGGGGTGGTTTGGAGACCGACCCTCGGAACAGAGGGATTAGAGGCTTGTGATCTGTGGAGACGGTAAACGGGTATCCGTATACGTACACATGGAAGTGTCTGCATGCCCAGTGAATTGCAATTGCCTCTCTCTCAATTTGGGAGTACCGTTGTTCTGTTTCGGTCAGCGACCTGCTGGCATAGGCAATGGGCGCCCAGTCTTCCTCCCCTTGGCGTTGCGTCAGTACGGCTCCCAGGCCGTAGGGGCTGGCATCAACGGCTATGTTGGTCGGCTTCGCTGGGTCGAAATACGACAGTGTTTTCTCCGCTGACAAGGCCGCCTTGGTGTTGTGGAATGCCGCGCTCAGTTCTTCACCCCACTGCCAGGGGGTGGTCGACTTGGTGAGTTCCCTCAGGGGCCTGGTGAGATTGGATAGATCTGGGATGAACCTCCCACAGAAGTTGACCATGCCCAGAAAACTTCTGTACTTCTGATATGTATGTCGGGGCTGGAGCTGCTTGCACATCTTTGACTTTGTCTGGGTCAGGGGTGATCCCTTGGTCGGAGAATGTGTATCCGAAGAAGCTGATCTTATTCTGGAGAAATTGGCAGTTCTCCCGGTGCAGCGTTAGTCCTGAGTCTTTAATCCTCTGCAATACACCTTTCAACCTTTTGTGGTGCTCTTCAGCGGTGTCTGCGTATATGAGCAGGTCGTCACTGACATTCAAAACTCCCGGGAGTCCGCTCAGCACTTCCCTGATGGTGTTCTGGAAGACTTCGGCTGCGCTGGAGATACCGAAGTTGAGACTTTGATATTATCTGAGGCCCACATGGGTAGAGAAGGTGGTGATGTACCGGGAATCTGGGTGCAGAGGCAGCTGGTGATATCCGGATCGAAGATCCATCTTGGAGAACCACTTTGCGCCGTTTAGTTCTCCCAGGATGTCGTCAATGGTGGGCGTTAAGTGACGTTCTCTCTTGACTGCCGCGTTGGGTAGGCGCATGTCTACACATATGCGGACCTGTCCCGGCTGTTTGGGTTTGCGCGGCACCACGATTGGCGATACCCACGGGGTTGGCCCGCTGACTTTCTCAATGATACTCTGTTTCTCGAGGGCCTCGAGTTCTTCCTCCACTTTCTTTCTGAGGTGGAATGCTATCCTCCGGTGCCTGAGGGCGACCGGTTGGATGGACGGGTCTATGTGCAGGGACACCTCTTTTCCTTTTAGACATCCAATTCCTCGGAATGTATCTTCAAATTCATCGAGAATTGCGTCTAGCTCCTCCTCTAGTGCTGCCATCGCGAAGAAGATCAGGTGGAGTTCTTCTGCCGCCCGTCCGCTGAGGAGCATGCCGCTGCCTTCTTTGGTTACGTAGACGGTCGTTGGGACTGTTCGATCTTGGTGCTGTAGCTCGGTTTGAAAACATCCAATCAGCGGGATCGGGGTCTTTTGTCCATAGGCGAAGACGCGGATCTTCGCTGTCTTTAGGGCTGGTTTGTCCCGCAGTTGGTTGTGCACGTCTGCCGCCATGAGTTCTATCGAGGCTCCCGTGTCGATGGTGGCCCTCACCTCTTGTTGGTTCATTCTTATGCGGCACTTTGGGAGACGCCTCTTTTTCCTCTGTGGCTGATTGATGGCAAACACGTAGTGGACAGGATAGGTGCTAGAGTCATCGTCCATGACTTCACTGTCCGGGTTTTCTCTGATAGCATGGGCTGCTTCTGGTTTCTGTTTAGCGGACCTGCAGACTAAAGCAAAATGGTTCATCCGTCCACATGCGCCGCATTTCCTTCCGCACGCTGGACAGTCTTGGGCGCGGTGTGGCATGCCCCCGCAGTATCCGCATTCTTTCCGCCTTTCTTGCGGCTTCTTCCCACCAAATTGTCGCGATTTAGGGCGGACAATATTCACTTGTTCGGCCACGTTAACTTGTTCTGCTTTCACCGGTCTATGGAGTGCCGCCTCCATGCCCTCGCTTGTGATAGCTCCTTGGAATGGCCAAGTTTCAGGATGTCGGCCAACTGTTTCCCATCTTCTTGGAGGATTTTGACTCGCAAGTTGGAAGAGTAGCATCCTTGAATGATTTGGCCACGTATTTCCTCCTGTTCGTCCCTGAAACCACAGGTGCGGGCGAGTTCTTTCAGCCTGCCGTGGAATGCGTCTAGGGACTCTTCCGCTTCCTGTCACGCTTGCCGGAATATGAAACGTTCATAATCTTTGCGGCCATGGGCTCAAAATGTGCGTTGAACGCATTGAGGAGTGTGACGTAGGTGTGTGGCGTGGCTTCTACTAGGGTCCTAGGATATGCCCTAGATGGAGAAGGAGCGCCCTGCGCCGTTCCCTCGCTGTTCCAGCACCCTCAAAATAGAATTGCAGCCTCTCCGTCCAGTCTTTCCATCGTGGCGCCAGGGAAGCAGGTGCGCCATCGACCACGAACGGTTCAATGGGGGGAATGGCCGCCATCTTGGCACGTGGAGTACTTCCGTGGGCTGAGAGTAGGGCACAGACGCTGCGGTCGCCAGGAAATGACACCCCCTAGTGGCGAAACGTCGATGGCTCGCTTAACAGTGCTTGCGCCTTCAATCCGGCGATGGGTAGGGCCGCCACCAGCGACTAGGAGTGTCCCTGTGCAAACTTGGATGAGGTACGCCCCCAATAGGCAGAAACATGCTCTGGGCGCCACCTGCACTCGTGCTGCCAGTCCAATGAAAAAGAGTTCTGCCTCTTCAAATTGCCCCCCCTGCGATGCGCACACTCAGGCGGGCCGCCACCATCGCGGGCCGTCGACTGCCGGCTGCCGTGGTCGGGGCAAGGGGTCTCCGCATGGACGTCCGCAGAAGGGGCTCCGGCCGCTGGTCGAGAGCCGGCACTCCGGCGGGTTGGACAGGAGCGGCCGGCGGGGCACAGCGTGTGTCCATTTATCGCCTCGTCTCCATTGAAGGGCCTATTAATTGACCCGTGCGTGCCTGCATTCAGCGCAGCAGTAATTACGGACCCGGACACTTGTTACTTGCTCCGCGTGGTCCGGACTAACCCCGAGGCCAAGCCTCCTTTATTTATGTAGTACGCAGTGCCACGTACGACACCGCGTACACGCACGCCTACGTGCGTGAATCACTAGACCGCTAACATGCAGTCTTACGACATTACAATGAGCTCGTTATTCTGCCAGCAGATTTCTCACCACCCTCCCCCTCCCTTTTATGCGGCACAGATTTTCAGGATTTAATAAGAGTCTTCATTAGATTTAGCAGACAGCCAGCTACCATTACATTTGTCTGCTATGTTCCATGTCTTTGGTTTGGAAACAAATAATGTTTTACCTGAAGTCAGCATACTGCGATGGCACTTTTATGCTGCTCTGTGTTGTCATGTCCGGTGGTGAGTTGAAGTTGCAACCATGGCCAATGGCTCCACCTGTAGCTATTACATTAGTCTCTGGATCCAGTTTAGTGTGTAGGGAGATTCACAAGGTGAGGAATCACAAAGTAACGAATTTGCAGTTGGAGTATTGACCGGAATTAGCCTTACCGGAAGTAAGTAATGCATTGTTTGTTGCTTTAAATCCATTAATTACAAGGCCATGGGAGTTTATTGTTCAGGCCTCAGACAGCCTTCTGGCCAAGGACTATGATTTGTGTTGCATTTAAAAAAATGTTTGTAGAAGGATGTATTTTGTTTTGTAATATGAAGTATCACTTTAAAACTTTTTATTTACTCTCGATAGGTTCTGCCAAGAAAACTGGCCATCATTCGAAATCAGGTAAGTACACTGGCCTGTTTAAATAATGGTTCCGGTCCCCTACAGTAAAATATGTGCAGTCTTGATTTGTGGAAATTATTTATATTCTTAATTTCCACGTGTCTTCTAAAGAAAGGGGTTTGTGGAAATGTGTTAGTTCATACATGAGACTGTTGGGGTACAGTACAAAATAAAGCAATACTGGGAGGAAACTATTATTCGACAGTGCATGCTATTGAAAACTGTTGAACCATGTCCCCTTCTGTTGTAAAGAGTTCCAACTCTAAAGTACACTGTTTGCACTGTTGGAAATGTAATTTGATGAGACATGTTCGGTGCCATTGGGTTGTCTCTGCTCTAATAAAGTGTAGAAACTCTCTGTACATGCACTAGATACTGGAACATACCTTTCCCAAAAATATATTTTCCAATTCCCTGCTTACGCAGTACATATGTCTAACACACCTGTTAGGGAAGAGCTTACAAAATAAAGCAGAAATGGAGTCCCAGTCCTGGGAGTTTGCTCTCTGCAGCACACATATGTTTTGCACTCCATGACTACAAAGTGAAGCTTGTAAGGTGTGAGCTGTTCTGCTCTGCTCTGCTTGCTGCAGCGTTTATACAGGAACATTTTAACTTGTTTCTTTTGTCTTTCATTTTTGGTAGTTATCTTGCTTGTTCCCGCTGGAGCTTCAAACACTTCTTTACGTACTTTGGCTTAAAGTTTTAGTGGTTGAAGTCTAAAAGGAGTGCAGACTCTGCCAAGTATGTTATCCGTGCCGGTATGGAGATCGCTAATTGCATTGGCGCGACCCTCGGGCCTTCAAAGACATGCCTGGATGAGGTCCATTGATTCTCTGCCAATATACAGGCTATGATAATTGACAAGTTTTTTATGAGTCTTGCCTATTTGGAGATGAGGTGGACTCCGCAACACATTGGTCACCATGGGCACCAGTATTCCAACTCCCTGCTGAAACAGCCAAAAAACCACTTTAGTTTGCCTTCAGCAGCCAATGCCCAACCAATGAGGTAGCAGGATTCTGCACTGTCCCCAAGGTGAGAAATCCACCACACACAAAAGATAAGACTTGCAAATTATTTATACAGGCTTTTTCTCTCTTCTCCATCCAGTATTCCTCCTACTCCATAATGAATTTCAGCACACCATCTGTCCTTCCTAATACAGGAGGTATGCCTGTTCCTCTTCATTGGTGCCCTTGAGAATCTACTGGATTCAGAGGATTCTTGCTATTCCCTTGTCCCGAAAAAGTAGGTGAGCCTCAGGACTAACTTGAACCTCTGACCCTTGAAAATGGGCAAAATCAAAAGACTCACTTTGGTTCAGATCCAACAAGCTCTGGTCCCTGGTACACTGGACGGAGTCCTTGGACTGTTTCACAGGCCTTTGTCCACGGGTGACAGTGGCCGCACGCATTATCCATTTGTTGCTTACATTGGTTGGTCATGAAAACGATGGTGATGGTTGCTGCCCATCTTCAGAGGTCAGGAGTTCCTTTATTCCCATACCTCCTCTTCATTGAGGAGATCCAGGACACGTGGAGAACAGGGCTATTCATCACCAGTAACACGTCTGAGACAGAATGACTATGATCCTGTTGTTTCAGGCTTGATCCTCAATCCAGGTGAGGGTGGCTTTGTGACTTCTTGGCCTCACGTATACTCTTTGTCAACTATACTAGGTTACACATGGGAGCCCTGCATTGGGATATGAAATCCAAATGGCCATTCATCATGACCACCTTTCTGACCCCACCCAGGCCTCAAGATCTACATTGGTGGCTAACCGTTCACAGTTTGTTCTGTGACAGACCACTCTCCTTTTCCCACCCAGAGCAGACAGAGGTGATGAACACATCACTACAGGGCTTGTGGTGGCCGGAGTTCACCTGTGGGAGGTGGAGATCAGTGGGATATTTTCTCCAGTGAATGGCTCGCTCCACATAAATCTACTAGTGCTACCGGCCATTTGTCTGGTCGAGAAGGATTTTCTGTCATCCATTAAAGGGAAGGTGAAGGAGGTTCTCACAGTCAATACCACCATCCTGTGGTACTGCAACAAGCAGAGCAGAGTAGGGTCCTGTGCCAGGAGGCTTTGTGCCTCTGTAGACGGCTAGAGTGCCAGGACATCTTTATGGTTGGAAACCACCTCACAGAGCCCTTGAAAGCCAGAACAGACAGGCTAAGCAGTTGTCGTCTGTCAGATAAGGAGTGTCATCTATATCTGGAGGTGGCATGGGGAGTCTTGCACCAGTGAGGGGAATCCGGGCTAGATATTTTCACCTCTATCTACAACACGCAGTGTCAAAAGCTTTTTGAATTGCACAAGACTTGTTCCCCCCAAACCATTTGTGATGCCACAGTGGGACTTTAACTTGGTCATGACATTCATGAGGTGCATGCCTTTTGAGCCTATGCATAGCTGCTTGCTGCGTCACCTGACCTTGAAGAATATTTTCCTCATTGCGATTATGTCATACCATATCATGAGTGTTCTGCAAGGACTGTCAGTGCGACCACCATACACCACATATATTTTGGATACATTGATTCTAAGAACTCTGTGGCCTTTTTAACTAAAGTTGTGACTCCCTTTCATGTTGGGCAATCTTTCACTTGTGTTCTTTGTTCCCCCAAAACCTCTCGAAAGGAGGACAGGCTGCATTGTATGGACTCAAATCAACTTTTAGCTTTTACGTAGATTGTACCAAGGAACAGCTTCTTGAGATGTTCTTCTGATGTATACTTCTAACAGAAGAATCCTCACCTTAGCATAATTACTAAAACCAGACTTTCAAAAGTTGGAAATCTGTGTATTGGCTTTTTAAATTTAGTTTGCAGTTAGTAAAAAACAAAAAAACAAAAAAGAGATCCAAAGACTGAACAGGTGACCCGCAAAGCAATATCAATGAGATACAGAATAAATTAATTCTGTATCTCATTGATATTGCTAAGGTGAGGATTCTTCTGTTAGAAGTATACATCAGAAGAGCAAGTTAGTCACCTTCAGTTATACGCTTTTGGATGAATACTCTTGCTAACCACAAATGCCTCACTGCCCTCCCGCCTTCATACTCTTCAGAGAGGTCTCTTTTTAAAATTTAAAAAGGTCCCAAGTTAGTAGTCATCACATTGTTACCAACAATTGTTCACTTTCCATGTCAGAGAGCGCGGAAAGGCAAAAGACAAGAAACTAAAGTCAGCTCGCAGGGGTGGTGCTAATATGCGTATGGAACCAACATGGGCCACACAATTTCACCTTGTGGTACTACGCATAGAGCCTGGTCCGTGTGGAATATGCAGTTGGTTATAGCATCCATCAGAAACAGAGTTACCAAAGATACATAATTTGTTTATCTGGGGCATAGCTATTAAATTAATTGTTTCTTCTTGCCAGATTATACCTCGATTATTGTCCCCTGAGCAGTAAGAAAAGCACTCACAAGTATGTAACATGATTATGATTTCAACATTAAAGCAGTTCCTTACAATACACTGAAAACACACAATGCTTGGTGTTAATTTGTTTTCCGCAAACAATTGAAATTTCCATTTTTTTCCCCTAAGCACTCTAAAGAATGGGTCTTCTGGTTCCCTACATTGTATCGTTTCAGAGAGGCTGTTGGTTGTGTAGATGATAATGCTAATGGTGCAGTATTGGGTAAAAAAATTGCTGTGAGGAAAGAACTACCTCTACTGTTTACAGTTCATGGTATTGTTAAATGTGTAGCTTTAGATTATTGCAACACCAAAGTTCAGTATTTTCACTCTTATAAAAAGTAAAGAATGAAATGTCTGTTGTTTTACTCCTCATAAATTGATAGGGATCTGAGACCAATTCATTGATTGGGCATGGTACTAGATGTTAAGGTCACAAGAGTGTATCCTTCAGAGGTGAAGTTATTAAGCATTTGTCTCAAGTGCCTGGACCTTCAGCAAACCTGACTGCAGTCATGTTATTTTTAATGCAGGGCCCAAAGTCATCCTCTGTTTTCCTAGTACCTCATGCTCACCTTTACATGAGACCTCTTCGGCAATGTCTAGAGGCCTAGGAATGCCACTATTCTAGACGTTTGGACTACAGACACAGTCTTTCCTAGTCTGCAATTCAGTCATTCCTCTTTTGGTGCTATCGGATAATCCTCTTAAAGAAGTGCCTTTCAATAAAGAGATTCTGTCAAAAAATGTGACAGCTGCATTCTATTAGAGTAAGGATTTACCTTCAATTACAGGGAAATTGGGCTTAGAAAGAGGTTACTTATTATGTCAACTTTCTGGAATTGAGAGAAGTCTGCCTTGATCTCAATTTTATTCTATCATCTTTGAAGACAAAGGGGCAGATTACGATCATGGTGTACAACGTAACTCTGTCACAAACGTGAGGCCAAATTACAATTCCATATATCTTATGGCATTGGTAATAGGGCTGATAGGATATCCGTCACTTTTGTGATTGAGTATCCCATCTGCCAAGATCATAATCCGTCACAAAGTCCTTGTATATTCAAAAGGACAATACAACAACAATGTAATACTTAAACAAACAAGGGAGGAGACTATCAATATTTCTGGGCCTGGAAGTCTAATCAATATTGAAATAGTGCATAACCAGAAACCTACGCATTACAGCTGTACATCCACCAGGTGTTCAGAATGCAGAAGCTGATTCACTCAGAAGAACTTTCCAAAAAACTATTGAGTGGGTACTGCATGACAATGTCCTGCAAGATATTGTCTACAATTAGGGGTATTCTTGAATAGACCTCTTCGTAGCCGTAGTTAGCAAACAATGCCCAGACTTTGCCTGCAGGTATTATCAATCAGGAATCAAGGTAATTACCTTTCTATGAACTGATACCACTGATTCCAGCAGTTGCAAACCTTCCCCAAGCACTAATGATGTTCATAGCTCTCAAATGGCTTAGCCAGTAGTACACTGACCTTCTGCATCTGTCAGAATGACCATAGCATACAGACTTGATCGCCTTCATGAGACTGGGGACCAGGCTGTGTACCTCAGTCTTTCATGGTTGAACTTGGCATTTTGGCTTCGGAATACTTATACTGTGGGCATTTGAATCTTCCTCAGGATGGTATGGATACACTGAAGGAGGTTAGACATCTGAAGACCTGAGCTTCTTCTTCTTTTTACATTTTTCTCGAGACATATCTAAGAAAGTCTTCCCTCCAGTCAGGAGACTAACTCTATGTTAGTTTAATATTGTTCCAAGTTAATAGGTCCGCCTTTTGTTCTGATACATAAAGGTTCCCTTCAGCATTTGACTACGACAGCTGTGCTTCTCATATCTGATAGAAACTTCTAGCTGAATATTCCTTACCTTTGATTTTCCCAGGTGTCATGCAGGATCTGGAAACTTCTGATGAGCAATACATAGGTGACTCTATTTAGCTCCGTGTCACATCGCCACCTATATATGTGCCTCCCAGGCACGCGGACATCAGGTCTTTTTAATCCATGCCAATTAAGCGCTGATCTGGGAAGAGCTACTCCTCTGCCATTTTTGACATGTTCTTTCTCAACTTTTGTTGAATTCATAGAATTTTTTCCACTTTGTTTGTAGGAAAATAGGATCTATTTTCCCAGTCCCAGTCCATGTCCCAGTGCACCTTAACTTCTGCCGTTCTGGATAGGGAATCCAGAAGGCTGCATGCATTTGGAAAGAAATTGTATTCTTCTCCAACCTGGCATTGTGGTCATTGAATACTGCATGCGTATTGGGTCATTTCAACCATTCCCTTTGGAGAGGGTTGCACAAGTGCTGCTGCTGGTCCTGGAGGAGGCCGGGCTGTGCTCTCTCAAGCTGTCAAAGATGGCAGAGCTGCAACAATATTCACCATATGGTGTGGTTTAGATACGACGAATACGCTGGGCAGATCAATTTCAACTACAGTGGCATTGAGGGGCCAGGCCTTGCTTCGAACTACTGGCTTCTTGGGGGATGTCGCGGCTAATCTGATGGAAATTACCTTTATGGAACTCGTCTTTTTGGGGAAAAGACAGACTCGCCCTGTCAGGTTCAAGGATTCTCGAGCTACAGTCAGATCCTTGGGCCTCCCCTCTTCTCCTCAGGCCAGTCTTCCTTTTGCCCCTTTTGTGGCAACGGAAGGGGTTTCCAGCCTCGTCAGCCCTATCCCAGCAATCTTCCTGAAAGACTGCCCAAGCTGTGCAAGGACATGGACTTGGTGCGATCCGATCCATGAATGAAGACCAGAAGTCATCGGCCACACTGCCCACAGCACCCGCAGCCTCCAAAGACTCATAAGGCTGACTGTGCAGGACTACACTACTCCAGTTGGTGGGAGAATTCATCATCATCTCCTCCAATCGAGAGCCATAATATAGGTCAAGTGGGTATTGCAGATCGTCCAGGAGGGCTATTCTCTTACTTTCCTTTCTTATCCTCCTCTCTTTCTGCCAAATCAGGAACGGCTGACACAGGATCCTTTTAAATTTGTTGCAAAAGGAAGTCACATCTCTCTTTGCCAAGGGAGCTATAGATAGAGTCCTGGTTTCAGAAGTAGGCAGTGGTTGTTATTCCCGCGACTTTCTGATTCCAAAGAAGAACAAGAGGCTACAGCACATTTTAGATCTTTTGACTGTCAATGTCTTCCTCAAGAATGAGAAATAGAAGATACTTACTCTGGCTCAGGTATTGTCTGCCCTAGACCAAGAAGACTGGATGGTAGCGTTGGACCTACAAGGTGCATATTTTCACATCCCCATCTTGCCGGGCCCCAGGTGTTACCTGCGGGTGCGGTCATTCAAAAACATTGGAGAGAGGGGTTGATCGAACCACAGATATTAATGGCCTGCCTCTGGTGTTGGGTTCAAATCAGGCCTACATACTCTGCTAAACTCTCGAACACCTTAGTATAGAAGTTGGCACGGACACTGGAAAAGGTAAAAGACAATTTTATTAAGACCCCATGGGGTGGTGATACATTCCTACAGCACCCTTCGGTAATGTAAGAAGTAGCACACCGAACATCGGTGCGCGACCTCTTTTATATAGTTTAATAGCAATAAAAAGATAGGCGGTTACAAGTTACACATTTTAGGTACATATAAGGTCATTTTTGGAACACAGCCAACATGTGGGAGGAGTTTCAACAGCACTGGTCAGTTAGCATGAACATTCCTGAAGAGTGACCAATTGGTGCGTAATGCGCATGTGCGCTTGACCAGTACTAAAAATAGCCTGTTGCCGAGCAGACTAGTGACCATGGGTATCGAGAAAGGACAAAAGGGCACACTGACCACGAGGCAGCGTGTTCATTGAAACGGAAGTCAGAGGGATTCAAAATGGCCCCCGTTCGTTTTGGTCAAGTTTACAGAAAAGACCGTGTAGCTGTGCTAAACGCTAACTCAGGAGCTGTCAAAACACGACAGACGGCCCTTTTAGCGTTTAGCAAAAGCTACCTCATAGTGGACATAGTCAGAACGTTCATCCTCAATGTTAATAGCCATAATTTTCAATACTTCATCATTGCTCAGTTTCTCTTGCTTGACAATAGTTCGTTTGGACGGAATGCAGGCTGTGATACATATAGAACATAATGTAGGGCCACATTGAATACATAGACAAAGGAAAAATAGTACTCCAATAAAAACACAGAGAATCGTTAACAATTTCCAGCCCCAAGTACTAAGCAGGGTCCAGAACCAACCAGAAAAGGTCCATGTTCCATTCTCTGGGTGGATCTCAGCAGCTATCTTGTGTAATTTTGTAATCGAATCATATACAGAAGGTGAGTTATCTGGTACGTACACGCAACAACTACTTCCGATGACGCGGCATGCTCCACCTCTATCAGCTAGTATCACATCTAGAACCATTCTATTCTGGAGCGCTACAATTCTGGTAATTTGCAATTCCTCAGTAATGTTCCCTAAAGCAGAAGCAGTTTCGTTGGCAACGGCTTCCACCACACGTGTAAGCCGCCTTATCTTTCTACTATTTAATGCAGCTCCTACGAATGAAAATAACCCCAAATTGAAATCTACATATTGTTGTAAAGTGGTATCAGTCTGGTCTATTTCATCAAGGTCTATTGATCGTTTCACTCTATTCAATATGAAATCGTGGTACAAAACATAATCATTGTGATACATGGGAGGAGCGATAAACACAGGTGGTAATACAAATGCTACATAACACGTTCCTAACCAACCCAATGGTAGACGATGGTATCCCTTATTTCCACAAATGAAATATGTGTTATGCGAAGCTACAAATGCAATTCCAGTTGGTGTATCAAAGGTAAGTGTAATATTACACTCACTGCGACCTACGGGGATTGTACCTTTATTTCTAATACACAAATCTGCTTTTGTATCGATGACGGTTATTATGTGCATGTTCGTAACATTTATAAATCTTTGATTCGTATACACACGAGGTGTAGAAACATTGTCCGGACGATATTCTTCCCATTCAAATTTAGTTCCTTCAGCGTGTGGATAGCCATCTTTATCGTTATAGCATATTTTATTCAACCGAAAAAGTAATCCACCTTTCGTTGGCCATCGCAAAGTAAAAAGAAGAGTGTACCAAGCATGACAAGAACCATTATGAGAAAACGGGAGAGGAATGAGTGGTGTTCCTCCCTTCTTCTGGTGTCCGGGCAACATTCCACATACCCAACAATTGGACGTGTTGGTCATGTTATGAGTATGATGCAGAATCTTAATAAAACTGTTATTCAAATAAGTCTGCCTATGTCTTTCTTCGTGAAAAGGCAGAGTGAAATGAAAATGTTCAGACGGACTTGGAGTGGTGGGCAGTAAATGTTCTCGTGCAGGAAACAACAGTTCTATAGTCCAAGCTAATACTGCGATCACCACTACGGTCAAGACAAACAAAACAGCACCAAGAATTCTCCCTTTTCGTGTCGAAGGAGATGCCATAGTTCATAAAACAATACTCTTCAAAAAGCAACACTAAGCGAGAAAAAATAAAACGATGGTTCTGAACCGAGGCTGCCGTTGATTTGTTCTCCGGGATTCAAGACGGGTGTCGCTACACTGGGCAGAACTGATCCCCCCCCCTTGATATTCCCGGCTTCCGTTTCACAAACCTCAGAGCGGTTACCAACCAGTTTCAAAAACACAAAAGGAATCTTATTTCCTGGGTCGTAGATTGTACTTCACTTTATCCGAAACAACGTGGTCCGGGAAGGCTCCCTCCAATTCATCAGGCGTGACAGCTGGGTTCTTTTCTGTATCCAAAATCTTTCTGTAGTCGGATAGCACCACAGGGCTCACCAGATCCGGAGAGACACGTCGGCAGTGCGTTGAATGAATCCACCGCTTCTTATTGGTGACTCTCACAGCAGTTCGCGTAGCCAGCAGCACTTGCTCAGGGCCATGCCATCTCGGTTCCAAACTGCTGGATCGCTCAAAGATTTTGACCATCACGTGGTCCCCAGGACGGAGATCGTGAGCCTCACCAGCGGAGTTATCAGGGAGCGCCTCTCGAACCTGTTGATGAATAGAAAGCAAATCATTTGTTAATCGTGCCAGATAATCGTTCATCATTATACAAGGCATATCATGTATCAAACGAGGTTTTGGAACTCCCCAGATATTCATAGGCCTTCCAAACACTACTTCATAGGGTGTGAGGCCAGATCGAGAATGTGGCACTGATCGAATGGACAGCAATGCCAGAGGCAAAGCGTCCGGCCATTTCAGAGATGTAGATGCCACTATCTTTGCTAGCTTCAGCTTCAGAGTTGCATTGTATCGTTCTACTAAACCTGCTGATTGCGGATGAAAGACAGCATGGAATCGTTGTTTGATTCCCAATCCTTTCAGGACATATTCCACTACTTTTCCAATGAAATGAGGGCCATTATCACTCCACATAAGTTTACAAACACCGTAGCGCGGGAAGTACTCCTTCAGTAACACCTTAGCTGTTGTCAACGCTGTATTGTCTTTCGTAGGGTAAGCCTCAATCCATTTGCTGAAGGCACACACCACTACTAGAACATACTTGAGATTATTACAGCGTTCCAGCTGGATGTAATCCATTTGTAGTACTTCGAATGGTGCAGTAGGTGGAACAAGCCCACCTTTAGGAGTATAAGTCCCTTGTCCAGGATTGTGCTGCAAACATATCAGACAGGTCTGCACTACTCTCTTAGCCGTGCTAGCAATGTCAGCATTTTCCCAAACTCGTGTAAGCAATTTAGTAATTGCGAGAGCTCCAATGTGTGCCAGTCCATGTGTCATTTGCACCATTGTTTGTAAATAGGCCATGGGTAGTTTCCATCTCTCCATATCTTTACTACGCCAGCAACCCTCATCATCCAATACTCCCTCGGTGGCCCATTTCACAAGTTCTGCCTCTGATGCTGACTTCTGTATATCGAGTATTTCTTCTCTAGCATCATGCCACCGCTCAGCTTGTGACTTCACCACATACATGGGGAAATTATTTTGCAGCATAGCGGTCTCTCTCGCAATGCGATCAGCAAAAGCATTGCCCTGTCCTATTTTGTCCGTCACCTTTTTATGTGCACTGCACTTGACTATTGCAACTTTCTTTGGGCATAACAGTGCATTCAGGAGATCGCGTACCAACTCTCCATGCATGATGTGTACTCCGTGTGAAGTCAGGAATCCTCGTTCCTTCCAAAGTAGGCCAAAATCATGCACTACTCCAAAAGCGTAACGACTATCCGTGTAAATGTTCACACATAACCCAGCACTTAACTCACATGCCTTCGTTAAGGCTATCAACTCAGCCGCTTGAGCCGATTTTTGGGGTATCCGTGCTGCTTCTACCACAGTCTTAAGTGTCGTGATCGCATAAGCTGCGGAAGTCGTACCATCTGGTAGCCTCACACACGACCCATCAACCCACAGTTCCCCATCCACATCTGGAAATGGCGTATCCTGTAAATCGATACGACCCTTTGTCTGTTCCTCAGTCAGAAAAACACAATCATGTTGTTCTTCCTTCTGGGTCTCAGCAACAGGATCCGGCAGTAAAGTAGCAGGATTTAGTGCTGCACATCGTTTTAGTGTGATGTGCGGCGCCAACAACGTTAGCTCATATCCTGTCAGACGGGCACTGGTTAGATGCTGTGTTTTCGTTTGATTTAGTAACGCATCTACCGCATGGGGAACTAGCACCAACAATTTGTGTGACAAAACTATTCCCTCACTTTGTCGTATCGCAACTGCTGTTGCTGCAACTGCTCGAAAACATCCAGGCAACCCTCGAGCCACAGGGTCGAGTACCGCCGAGAAGTATGCACAAGGCCTCTGCTTGTCTCCGTGTGTCTGCACTAACATTGACAATGCGCACCCATCCTTCTCGTGTACATATAATGTAAAAATCTTCATGTAATCAGGTGTACCTAACACTGGTGCAGAACAAAGAGCTTGTCTCAATTGCTCAAAAGCATTCTGACATTCATCCGTCCATTCAATGGGAATCGGTGTATCTTTAGACAACAATGCTAACAATGGTTTAACAACATGTGAAAAACCCAGTATCCATTGCCTACAAAAAGACGTCAGACCTATAAAGGCGCGAACATCCTTCTGAGTGCGAGGGACTGGAGTATCTAGGATTGCTTGAATTCGATCTGGTGTCAATGCACGGCCCTCCTTAGACAAAAGATGACCGAGGTAGGTCACCTTTGGTCTACAATATTGCAGCTTTTTCTTCGAAACTTTATGATTATGTTTGGCCAGGAAGGAAAGCAAAGCAAAGGTGCTCTTCTCACATTGTTCTGGCGTGTCTGCAGCAAGTAAGATATCGTCTACATATTGAATGAGAACCACTCCCTCTTGTAAGTCAAAAGAATCAAGCTGTCTTTTTAATGCTTGACTATAAATGCTAGGACTTTCAGTATAGCCTTGAGGAATTCGACAGAATCTGTACGATTTATTATTTAATGTAAAGCCGAATAGATATCGACTGTCAGGATGTACAGGGATCGAAAAGAAGGCATTCTTCAAATCGATAACTGTAAAAGTAGTTGCCGTCGATGGAACCAACGTAAGCAACGTGGTGATGTCAGACACCACTGGGTACTGAGGCACTACTATCTTGTTTATTTCCCTCAAATCAATAATGAAACGGTAAACCTTAGCATCTGTATCTCTTTTTAGAATCGGTAAAATTGGGCTATTACAAACATTGTAGGGAACTTCCTCAACTACTCCTGCAGAAATCAAATCATTTACAATGTGTATCAAAGCAAGTTCACCTTCTCTAGAAATCTTATATTGTGGGACACGTGGTAAAGATACTCCCTCCTTTACAGTAATTCGTACTGGAGGGATTAACATCTGCCCCACATCCGTGTCAGAAGTGGCCCATAACGTATTTGGTAAGGAGGCCAATACTTCAGATTCATGGAGAAAACACACTCGCTCAAAGTCTGGGTAATTCTCATTCAGCACAACTCGCACTCCTTCTGGGGCACAGCGAATAGTAGCTCGAAAGTGTTTTAACATATCGAGTCCAATAATATTATCGGGTGTATTTGGGGACAACAAAAAGGGACAAGGGGCAGCAAATTTATCAACATGAAATGCAACAGGTTGAGACAGTGGGCTAGAAGTAGGTGTTCCATCGAACCCTATTGCTGTAATTACCTCGCCAGACAGGGGAGCCCTTGGAACCAAGTGTTTGGACAAAGCGCTACGAGTAGCTCCTGTATCGACCAGAAATTGATCAGTAGAACCCAAAACATGTGCTTCTATGTATTGACCCCTCTGATCAACTGGTACCTCAACCGATTCCACACCCCATCCTACGCAATCCTATGCGTAATGCTCATCCCGTGGTTCAGCAGGATCACCCTCATTTATCTGATATTGATTGCGGTTATCAAACGTATTATAATCTGACTGACCACGACCCCTTGCTCCACATCCTCCACGGTCATTCATGCCATAACCTCCTCGACCATTCGTGCCATAACCTCCTCTTGACCCTCCATAATAATTCCTAGATCTCCCACTTCCTCGTCCCCTCAAATTACGCTGCTCTCGAAACACCGGACAGTCTGCAATCCAATGCCCAAACTGTTTGCAGTATGCACATTGATTCACAGAAATGTCAGAACGAGGGGGAGGAGCATTACTGTATGATCCTCGCCCTCCTCTATTGTTCCCTCTCGTAGCCTGAACCTGAGCTAACATTACCTTCGTCTTCAATTCCTTCGCCTTCTTTTCACTACTTTCTTTCGCCTCCAATTCCTGTCTTTCATAATATTGAGCCATAGTCAATAAAGAAGCAGGGGTTGCTGTGGTCCATGAACTTTCACTCGCTTATAATCTTTTCGCAATCTCCGGTAGGAGTTAAGCTACATACTTATCAACGAATAGATGCCTGCCAGTATCTTCTGTCAATAATTGACCACTGTAATCATGGAACGCTTCCTCGAAGCGAGAGAAAAAATCAGAAACTGATTCATCCGCTTTCTGCTTACACGAGGCTAATATAGTCCAATCAATCTTTTTAGCGGGAGCAAGAGTCTTTAATTTTGTTAGTATGGCACCTGGAAGGTCTAATATTAATTGACACGGTTTACATGCTGGTTCTCTATCTAAATCAGCCTGAGCAATATCTTTCCAAGTGGCCCAGAGAGTCGTCTGGTCATCAAACCTACGAATTACTCTCCACATATCAGGGGGCAATATCAACCCGAAAAATAGATCAATATCAACTAACGTCATGATACATGAAGAAATTGCACTTTCAACATTTTCATAAAAAGCCGCAGGGTTTTTACGGGGATCAGGTAACGCATTCTTAAGCGCCATAACATCTGCTCTATTCCAAGGCGTATAAACCCAATTATATACAAAATACCCTTTCGCGTCTTTGGAGCTTTTATCATCATCTGTGCCATCCCCTTTATGAGGGACATATAAAGGCGCAGCTTCTCGCATAGGTCTAACATTAATCGCAGCGATCTTATCTGTTTCAAAGATAGGGCATTCTTTGGATATCCCCGTTGCTCCGGACGTAGACGAATTCTTCGACTTTTCCAACTCCCGTAGCCGTGTCGTCTCATTACGCAGTTCAAGCAAACGCTTGAAGAAGTCGTCCGCATCTGAAAGAACAAAAAGACCTTTACGAAAATTCTCACGATCCTTGGATATCTCCTTAGGTTCTAACTCGAGAGAATATTTTCTATATCGCTCAACAACTTCATCTCCAAAATGATCTAAAAAATACAGTCGTTCCTTATCAGACCACTGTTCCATTTGTTTAGTAACATCAGAAACAGTAACAGTATTACTATTTAGCTTTCGCGCAATCGAGCGCAATTCCGTAGCTCGTTCCGTATATAACCTGGTACGCTGTGTTCGATCACTATCCTCGTCCGAGTCCTCGTTCGGAGCCGTAGGTGCGACGTACGGAGGCGGACAACGATCTAGTAATGAAAAATCATCCGTTTCATTAGTAAGGACTGGATAGAGAGGACGCCTGATAGGGAATTGACCATTAACCTGTAGATTACGTTCTCGTCTCTCCCTCTCTTTCTTTTCCTGTAATTCCTTCTCCTGTAGCTGTAAAGCTTTGTCATGTGCAGCCTTCCGCTGCACTTTCTCCGCCAAGGCTTCCTCACGCTTCGCTCGTTCACGCACCTCTTTCTCCCACGTACGCACACAATCAAACATATCTTGTCTAGACCTTCGTTGAAACAAGCACTGCTCTACATATTGTACCTTTCGAAGGTCAAACGACCCATATAGTGGCCACTGTAATTCACGATCAGTCTTAGTATACTTATGCCATAATGCACTATACATTATAGGTGGAATACCGTATTTAACATACATTGCACGATTTGGAGTCTCCTCTGGGGGAGCCGGCTGTTTTTCACTTAATCGATAATTGGTACCATTTTCAGAACAGCACATCCTACGGAGTGTGCTAAAAACAGGCATGTTTCAAAAAGTACCACGAAACCGCGATACTACAAAATGACACCTAACACGGTGCACTATTCAAATCAAATAAATCAGAGAAATATCCCTACATGCCTGCCTATGTGAGGTGCACTTCACATATTCAAATTCAAATTCATAGATTCAAAACGTTAGCTAACAAATTCAAATTCAAAATCAAAGTTTCAAAAAGCCACAGTAAGTGTCAGTAGACTACCTCACCACTCAAAAGCTTACCAATTTTCTTTTCAAACGTCCAAAGTCCAACTGCCAAGTTCTGTGGTCGAATCAGCCAAAACGGCACATCACGACAATCCAAGATCAGAATCTCAGTCGAGGACCGGCGCCACCTGGAAGGTCAGATCGGAAGGACGGGAAAACACACCGTGGGTGCCGAGACTCGGGTCACTCAATGGCAGCGATCGCGTCCATGGCGAGTTTCCTAACCTTCGTCACGACCTTTCCTTCGGGCATCCGAGTCGCCGATGAGTCCCTTCGTGGTCGCCAATTCTGGTGTTGGGTTCAAATCAGGCCTACATACTCTGCTAAACTCTCGAACACCTTAGTATAGAAGTTGGCACGGACACTGGAAAAGGTAAAAGACAATTTTATTAAGACCCCATGGGGTGGTGATACATTCCTACAGCACCCTTCGGTAATGTAAGAAGTAGCACACCGAACATCGGTGCGCGACCTCTTTTATATAGTTTAATAGCAATAAAAAGATAGGCGGTTACAAGTTACACATTTTAGGTACATATAAGGTCATTTTTGGAACACAGCCAACATGTGGGAGGAGTTTCAACAGCACTGGTCAGTTAGCATGAACATTCCTGAAGAGTGACCAATTGGTGCGTAATGCGCATGTGCGCTTGACCAGTACTAAAAATAGCCTGTTGCCGAGCAGACTAGTGACCATGGGTATCGAGAAAGGACAAAAGGGCACACTGACCACGAGGCAGCGTGTTCATTGAAACGGAAGTCAGAGGGATTCAAAATGGCCCCCGTTCGTTTTGGTCAAGTTTACAGAAAAGACCGTGTAGCTGTGCTAAACGCTAACTCAGGAGCTGTCAAAACACGACATGCCAGTATGTAGTATTAGCTGTGGTCACCTGCCTTTATAGGCATATGATCCAAGAGGCACTGACTCCATTAACCACAGTACGACTAAAATGGGAGGAGGACCTAGGTGATGAGATTCCTGAGACAATATGGGCAGAGCTAGTTGAACGAGCGTGGAAATGTACTAGAAATACCCGCTTTCAACTGGTGCATTTTTATATCCTACACAGGGCGTACCTTACCTCAGCCAAAATCAATAAATACGTTGATACTAATTCGGCAGTATGCCAGCATTGTAACACAGAGGGAGCTCATTCTTGTCACATCATGTGGAACTGCTTCCAGCTGGAGAATTATTGGGAAGAGGTAGTTACACTACTGAATGAAATTCCTGATAGAGATGTAGAACCCAATATAGGCCACTGTCTGCTGCACTGGTTACCCCAAAACATCAAAGAATAAGGTCACTAGCAAGTTTTTGGACTTGGGCCTTCTCCTGGCTAAAAGAGACATTACAGCACATTGGAAATTAAAGAAGGGCCCAAGTGTTCAGAAATGGAAGACTGATTTCCTCATACGGGCGGAATGTGAAGGAACCGTTAGATTACAGCTAGCTAAACGAGCAAACAGTGAGAAAGCTCTGGAGGCAGTGAGGGCTTGGGAAACCTTAATAGTTTTGCTGAAAATCCCAGACACTGATCTGGACGAGGACCCTGTGGCTGTTGTCCCTGCTGTTTCGACCTGACTAATGTCTACTCTTTAGCTTGATGCATATGCCCTCTGCCCTCATGAATTCCTCTGCTTCTGTCACAGAGGGAATTCCCTGATGCTTGATATGGTTTACTTTTATTGTACTCACCTGTAATAAATCTAGATGTTGATATAATCATTGTTATGTGTGACGAACCGGGGAGGGGGGAGGGAGAAGAGGCAGGGTGGGAGATTTGCTTAGTATTATCAAATGTGTGGCAGGGATGTTTACTACATTATACCATTGTAATGAAAAGAAGAACTCTGTATATGTCTGATATGGCTATGCCACTTGTTACTAGGCGCGGCCATGCCAAACCTTCATTACACGAGCGCCTGCTTGACTATATATTCTGACAATGATTGTATCGTTATGCTTGGGAAATTATAAAAAATGTTGTTAAAAAAAAAAAGGTGTTGTATGCGGTTCAAGGTAGGTAGCGAGAACTTTCAGTTTACTGTGCTTCCCTTCAACATTAGCGTGGCTCAGTGGTTAGATGCGGCAGACCCGGAAGCTGAGATCGGCCGTGGACCAGGGTTCGATTCCCCGCCTCGGCGGGTCTCGGGCTCAAAAATTCCACGGACTCGACAATTCTCGCTCCGGTGCATACTCGACTCACGGGGTCACACTCTGCGACTCTGGGCAATAGCTTGCTTAATCTCCACTACGGCCCCTCGCGGCGGGATGCCTGGCTTTCACCTTGTGGATACCCTGCCGGGGTATCTCACAGGGGAATACCAGGACGGGTTCCCTAAGCAAGCGCCTTGATACCTTCGGGTGATACGTGCGCTATATAAGTCGCAATACATTTACATTTACATTACTAACAGCCTCTCGGATGTTCGCCTAGGTGATGGCAATGGGCACGGCTCATCTGCGCAGGTTAGGGGTGTCAGTCTTCCCTTACCTCGACGACTCGCTGTATAAGGCATCTTTGCCCCAGGCAGTCATCTTCCACCTTTAGACTCCGGCAAACCTCCTGCATTCACTGGGGTTCTCTATAAATGTGTCGAAGTCATGCCAGACTCTTTCTCAGACGTTCCCCTTCATTGGGGCAGTTCTGGACACAGTGCAGTTTTGTGCCTATCCTCCAGAGCAGTGAGTCCAGAATATTCTGGCTATGATTCCAATGTTTCGGCCTCTATCCCGGATTTTGGTGAGACTGACTGTTGGGCCTCATGGCCTCCTGAATCCTGTTGGTGAAGCGTGCGGGCTCTACAGTGGGACCTGAAGTTTTAATGGGCACAGCATCAGGGAAATCTCACTGACATGGACCAGATCTTGGTAGGAACTGTGAGAGATCTGCAGTGGTGGTTCATGAACAGTGATTGGGTCACTGGCAGAACCCCCTCCTTTCCCCAACCAGATCTCACAGTCATGAAAGCTGTGTCAATCCAGGGATGGGCGGCTTTCGGGGAGAGGTGATCAGGGGACACTGGTGTCCGGCGGACTTGGTGTGCACATAAATTTGTTGGAGCTTAGAGTGATTCGATTGGCATTGAAAGCATTTCTTCCCTCTGTCAAGGGGAAGCTAGTGCAGGTGCTCACGGACAACAACACTGCCATGTGGTACTGCAACAAGCAAGTTGGGGTGGAGTCGTGGGCCCTTTGTCGAGAGGCCCTGCGTCTCTGGACATGGCTGGAACAGCAGGGCATGACCTTGGTAGTTCAATACATGGCAGATTCTTTGAATGCCAGGGCAGATGGTCTCAGCCATTGATGCCATTGATGCCTAGCGGATCACGAATGGCGTCTCTAGTCGGAGGTTGCCCAAGGTCTCTTTCAGAAGTGGGAAGAATCTTCTTAGATTTAGTCGCCTCCAAAGAGAACAGCAGTACTGCGTTCTGGAGTTTCCAAGGTGGTTATTGCTTGGCCACGCCTTTCATAACGAGTGGAGCTCAGGCCTGCTGTACGCCTTTAGCCCATACCACTCCTGCCCAGGGTTCTGAAGAAGATCAGGAGAGACCGGGCCTAAGTCATCCTTGTGACTCCAGACTAGACAAGGAAAGTCTGGTGTCCAGAGCTCCTGAGAATGAGTATCAGTCCTCCCATCGCGCTGCCCCTTTGGGAAGTCTATAATGTTATTCTGGCAGCCAGGCGTCCCTCCAATAAGATGGTATATGCCTGCAGTTGGCAGAAATTTACATTAATCTTTACAGAAAGGTCTATTGACCTTCTCTCTGTTTCTCTTTCTACTGTTGTTTTGTTCATTCTCACCCTTTCCCAACAGGGCTCTGCTTTGGGGACTCTCTTGGGGTACCTTTCTGCTCTGTCTGCTTTTTTGCTGCTGCCAGACCAACCCTCTCTCTTCAAATTTCCCATTGTACATAGATTTCTGAAAGGTCTGGCTCACCTGTTTACACCTACGCCCATTGGTATGCTGCAGTAGGACCGTAATTTTGTCCTCACCTATCTGATGAGCACTCCCTTTGAGCCTTTACACAATTATACCCTCTGGCTGTTGACCATCAAAACAGCCTCCTTTGTGGCAATTACATCGGCACGGAGGGTGGGTGAACTGCAGGTATTATCTAGTTTGCCACCTTATCTATGTCCTTTATGGACAAAGTTGTGCTTCGCACCCAGGCATCCTTTTTAGGTCGAGGGCAGAGTTTACTATGTGAGGGAAGCCCCAACCACTCCCCAGCCCAACTTTTTCATTGGCTTGTGTCTTTGTCCTTCCTAAATGCTGCCTTCTGATTGTTTTATAGGCTGTTTGTCCCTCCTTATGATGGCCATGTAGTCGTTTGTATCCTTTCATGGCTACTGGCCCCTTTACTTCGTGTTGCATGCGCACTATTTTCTTACCATGTCCCCCATCCTGCTGTCCGTGCCTTCTCTCCTGCCCCCTCCCCCCTCTGTTCGTGTTTTTCTGCCCGCACGCACTCCCGTTTGCAATGCAATAGGTCTCGCTTAAATGTGATTCCTATGGCATTGCAAATGCTTGTCTTTTCCCGGTACAGCTCTTGTTCCCTCTTTCTCCTTCACTTCCAATGATTTATCCACAGTCCTTTTTCCTTGCGTACCACCCATGCCATGCACTTTCCCTTTCCATGCGTACTCCTCCTAGTCCCCTCTGTGTGTTAATGGTGCCGGGTACGGGTATAATGCTGCATGTGCCAGTCTCACGTGTGCGGTGGACAGTATTGGGGCCGCAGGATGGAGGCCACTCTGTTCATCTTCTCGCTCATTGATTGCGGCGCACTCTTCTTCCTCTCCGTTTACTTCGTATCCTTTGCAGAGCGGTGGAGATTGCCCTACGCCCCAGGGGCGGGGCACTCATTTCGGGTAAGCATGCTACCTAGGAGACGCTGCCAAAAAAGGAAGTGAGAGGTCAGAACTCAAAAAGTAATAATACATTGGGTTTGGTAAATTGCATGCAGTAAAGAAGTGTCTGCAATGCATATAAGAGAGGGAGATTGAGTGTTTTTTTTAGGGGAACGGAGAAGGCTGCCATAGAGGTTAGAGATGTTCTTTTATAGATAGAATTTGCCTTCTGTAATGGAGAAGAGTCGTTGCTTGTCTTGCAGGAGGTGATGATGGCAGGCCGTAGACTGGAGCTAGAGACTGGCACGCAGAGTGCAAGACTAAGCATGAGGAGTGAGGAAGGGGAGAAAGGGGCTTGCCTCTTTTATAGGGGATGCCTTCATCAAGGAGAGGGAAAGCATGCCATGAGGATAATGGATTTACTTTTATGGAAGAGTATCACAAAACTAGTGGAAATTGCAGGGTATTGTCAATGGGGTAGGAGATGCCATTTATTTTGTTGTTTTCTGTAGCGTGTACCAGGTCAGAGTGCGTCAGAGTGCTTTTCCATTATATAACAGACTATGAACACGAAGACATGTAGAACAACAATATAATCTAACATTATGGCTATCACAAAGACATGTATTAGGCTTTATGCATGATTCAAGAAAGCTAGAGAAGCAGAGCCGGGTCAAATTTAGCAGATTACCTTGGGTGGAGGTGGAGCTAGAGTAGATCTAGTTTAGCGAATAGGTAATGGAGTGTTGGGGGGAGGAAGAAGGGCAGGAGCGTAGTTTAAAAGAAAATCATGCTCCTATTGAAATACAGCATTCAGGGAGCAATTCAAATTGAATGAAAGATCGGGAGATTCACCTATTGGTAGAATTTAAGAGGGTAGCGCTTATTTCCTGAGTTGTCCGTGTGACAACAGGACTCTTGGATTGCCTTCGAAAGACTCAAACAAGGGGTTGGTCCGTATCTCTTGAGGAATGGAATTCTATATTTTGGGTTGAATCTCCAAGGACGAGCAGGTGATAGGCTTTTTTTTCCTGAACCTCAATGGTTGCAGCAGGATAAAGTTTAAACTTCATATGGCAGAGCAGCCACCAAATGGCTTCAGTTTCTGCGGGCAAATCAAGTAATTTTTAATATGCTTCGATAGGTAGCCCAATAAGATTGATGAGCTCTGGGGAGATGTAACTGAAATACTTTGTTCTCGAAATAAGTCTAGCACCACTGTATGATTTTCTATGTGAAGAAGACTGATAGCACGTTGCTTTTTTAGCGGGTAGGGCAACCACAAACTTTGAATTGAAGCAGGTTTGTTGATTGACATTCTCGTAATGTTTTCTTAGCCTTTTTTTGCGTGATCTAGTTGTGATCTTTGTTCTCGAATTAAGTCTAGCACCACAGTATGATTTTCTATGTGAAGTAGACTGATAGCACATTGCTTTTTTAGCGGGTAGGGAAACAACAAACTTTGAATTGAAGCAGGTCTGTTGATTGACATTCTCATAATGTTTTCTTAGCTTTTTTTTGCGTGATCTGAAATAAATGGATTTTTTTTCCTTCAAGATGCTGGATTCGTCCTTTCTTCCTTCCGAACATGAAAGGGATAGGTTCATGTTCGAGGGTTTTTGTTTCCATCTCCGTTCACTCAATCTAAGGTGTCTTCTTTCTTCTTTAAGGGTATAGTTTTATCAGAGGGCAGAGAATCTTGCTTTTTGCCTTCTATGATTCCTTGGGGCCAGTCCATCTAATATGTTAGATGTGGTTTTGTTGTAATAGTTAACCAGTTGTGTGTTAGTCTTTGGATCTTAAAAGGGTACCAGGCAGGGGAAAGGAATTTTTTTAAATACGTACTTGTCCATGGGCCTGGATGGTTCATAAAGCTACTTGTCCTGTAATAAAACCCTTGGTCCATGTAGTGAGATGACAGATTATGACAGCATTCTCATCGTATCAAAGTTCGGATAATACCCCTTTTCATTATGCCAGGAATTATTTTGGATTCTAGTAATGCCCTGATTTTGCCATCATTTGCCAATGTACATAATGGAAATTGAAAGTAGTGGGATGTTGTAGTTCTAGGGTTGAAATGCCCTTTTAAGTCTGTGTCCACCTACAAACTCTTGTGTTCAAGGGTTCTAATCAACCCTTCTCTGATCTTTTCCCACAGTGGGAAATGGTAGAAATTTACATCTGATAAAGGGCAAGAGTAAAACTTGTTAGGGTGGGAAAAATAGGCTGCAGGGAAAGCTAACAGGCAAATCTCAGGTGATTTTCACATGAGCAGATATACTCATGCCTATTTGCTCATACTAAAATACAGTTCACAAACATCTTCCAGGAGTAAAATTTGCAGATCTACTTCTGTAAATCCTTGGAAAATGCATGAACGTCGTAAATCTGCACTAATGCAAGGATATATAGCATGAGTCAAATTTGGTGACTTTATTTAAGATTTGGGTCTCTGAGTTCTGGCATAATGCTAAACTTTTTTGTCATACAGAGGACGGTTACACACTAACCTTACAGCCGGATACAGCATTAAAGATGGTGAAGCTAGTTAATCACTTCCCCTATATGGAGATACCCCGTGAGTATATATGTACACACTGCACGGATAACACAACCCTAGGGGGAAGGGAAAAAAGGGACAAAAGAAACAATAATGTAGCCGCTGTTAGGATCAGAATAGGGATGTCTTTGGAAGGTGTAGAACTCACTCTCCTGCCATCCATCCCTGTCAGCCCTGTAAGACACAATACACACATGAGATTACCCCCTCATTCCTTCATAGAACCACCATATACCTTTATATGTTATGTACTCACTTAAATTACAACATGCTTCTCCCAATGTAAAAAGGCACAATAGAGAAAAATAAAGAAAATATTGAAAACAAACAGTCCTGATTCATTACAGGATGAGGTACTTATATGACCGTAGATAATCCTCTCAGGCTGGTGACTGTGCAATCCTTTCTGGCTGCTTAATGTTCCCTGTTTAATAGGTTTATTCACTGTGTTAATCTCCCAGCCTGTCTTACTCTCCAGAGCGTGTAAATAAACTTTGCAAAAATAACCAAAAATGAAGCGCTTCTTGGCGCTGTTGCACTGTTCCTCTGGAGGCCAGAAATACACAAATACGTCCAGTGCTGCCCCACTCCTCTGAGCGATAATCAGGTTCTAAAGAAAACAAAGAAAGTAAGCGTTTCCTCAGCACGTACCAACGTTGTTTATTTAACCCAAGATGTCTCAAAAGCAGCTCCAGGAAACACAAGTAGGTTTGAAAACGGAGCGCGTTATCTTTCCCTGCTCATAGCGATCACTCGTAGCTTAGCACATTACTGGAGGTAGAGAAGCGTATCACGCTTTCAAACAAACACTGCTCCCAGTGTTCCAGCCGGAATCTGTAACTGAGCGCGAGACGCTCTGAACGTAGGGGGTCTCTCTCTCCGTTTCTACGATGACTCATCAAGCGCGACTCGCCCGATCACCGAAGGCTGAGAAATTATCGCTCTTCCAAAGGAAATGTAAAGGCAGCCTTCGACAGGCGGCTTCCACAAAGATTTCACAAACTCAAAGATTAGCAGCTAGCCAAGCGCTGCAGTATTGCTTAGTTTCTACTCAAAAATCAGATTACTCGAGTGCCTTCCAGGGTGGGGCTTAAATATCCTCAGGCAGGTGCCATGACCAGTCTCTTCTGAGGATTCTGGGAGGTGTAGTTTGTGCCAAATCACTCACACAACGGAGTGTATGTTGTGCCCCATGTGCCTATCTCCGCCTACCCATGACACTTTTTGTATCAGTTAAAAATATATATAGCTTTTTCTATGGTTAGCTGCACTCTGTGTGACTGCATTTTACTCTTTCAGAAGGGACACTGGCACAGAGACGTTTACTTAAGTGCCAAGAACTATAGCACCCTGTGATTTATGACACCCAAAAATATTTTTGGTTTTCAACAATGTTTTTCTTATATTGGTGAGGATCTGGAAGCTAACAAAAAATATTATTTTACGAAAGCCATGTCAAAACAAAGCACACATTCCCAAGCCAAAATGCTGACAACCAACATTAGACTGTGACTTTTCCAATGCCTGTTTACTTTCAAATATTACATATTTACACAACTAGCTTTACACAGATTTTTCCATTTTTTGTATTTTTTCAAATGCTAGCATGTATTAAACATGTGTTACTAGATGATGCTTCCCAGCGATGGTACCAACAATTGCCCAATATTTCAGCAAAATATTCTTCTAGTTGTATATTTTTTTGTGAACATTTTTATTTAAAAAGCAAATAATTATCAATCATGCTTCCAAGCATCTGCAAGTATGCAATTTGGGAGCATTGTAGGCAGCTTCCCAATGTTAAACCTTGTTAATACATGCGTACATTTTTATACTGGAACCAATGTCAGTAGTGGTAGCCGAGCTTGTAACATTTCCTTAGAGCTTTCACTCTAATAATAAAATCTTTGCATTAAGGAACCATAAATAGAAGTTTAAAAAGCATGAACATCTGGCTACGATCTTAACCTTAACTGCAGGCGATGCTTTTTCACAGATCCATAATGTGGTATTGTGGATTGACAGCCAAAGGGTTAGTGCTGTAGGGGTTTGTGCCCATTTGTTCCAAGGATAAAATAAACATGAAAACTTGTTGGTCTTGATCCTAAACAATATGTCCTGCCAGGCTTCGAAAAATTGACTCTCCCACTTGCTATCAGTTCAAGTTATTTTTAGGACTTACTAGTCCATTCTAGGGAGTGAATGTGAGCTGGAAAGTAACAGGTGTTCATTCAGAATATGAATGAGCAATTAAGATGCCTTAAATCTTGTTTTTATCTTCACACATTTGCTGTCTGTTCAAGGGCAGAGGCCAAATGTCAGTTTGTCTTTCTACTAAATTAAGATTTTGTCTTAGATTGCGATTTTGTCTTAAATTAGGATATTGTCATAAGTTAGGATTTTGTCCTGAGTTAGGATTTTGTCTTAAATTAGGATTTTGTTTTAAGTTAGGATTTCATTTTAAGTTAGGATTTTGTCTTAAGTTAGGATTTTGTCTTAAGTTAAACTTAAGACAAACTTAAGTTAAACGTAAGTTTAACCCCTTCAGTGCTAATGACAAGGGTAACTCGTCATGGAGTTTCCATTGATTTCAATGGAAATTACATTGAAGCGGCGCAAGATGTCTAGCATCCAAGTGGTTAACTCAAGACAAAATCCAAATTTAGGACAAAATCCTAATTTAAGACTACTAAGGGCCAGATGTAGGTGGCTCATTACTGGTCGGTAACGGCTGAAATTAACGAATTTCGGCCGTTACCGACCGGTAATGGGCTTTTCTTATGTGGGGGGCCGAAATTAAGGATTCGGTAATTTACCGAATCGGTAATTTATGGAATCGGTAAATTACCAATTTCTTAAATACCGATTCAGTAAATTACTGAATTCCTAATTTAGGGAGCACTTAAATGAGTGCTTATCCCATGTTAGGATTAGTTATTTACCACCAACTACAAGCTGGTGGTAAACAACGGAAAAAAAGCGCAATTTAATGCAAATTGCTTCAGTGCCAGGTTGCAGACATACATGCCCTTACGGCATGTATGTCTGCAACATGTGCACCCATAAACAATTGAGGTGTGCAACCGGGTGTCAAAGTGACACCCTGCCACCCTTCAATGTTTTCCCCCTTTTACCGAATCGGTATTTACCGATTCGGTAATTGACATTCATTCCGATGGGTCTCCAGGCCCATAGGAATGAATGGCAATTAGCGAATCGGTAAATACCGATTCGGTAAATACCGAATCTTAACGATTCGGTAATTTTTACAGATTTTTAAGCTACACAGCATTTCTCGATTCGTTAATACCGAATCGGTAAAATTCGGTATTTACGAATCGGTAAATACTATTTACCTACATGAGGCCCTAAATGCCTTTTGTGAAAACCAAAAGTAGTAAGTTTAGGATTTTGTCGTAAATTAGTTCTGTAAATCGGGCCCATGATTTCCAAACAATGTTTGTATAGTTTTATCAGTAAAATAGCATGTCAGTGCGAAATGTTGCCATTTCAATCAAAAGTGTGTTGATTGCAAATGACAGTGTGCTACCACTTCACGCTTTAGCTATGTCTTTATTAAAAGTGCTAGTTTTTTAACATGATTTGAGAAACACTCATGCCCCACCATGATGGCAATGCTATTAATGAACTTAGAGGCAAGTCAGGGGTCATGTGTATCTTATATGTGGCTAGATTTGTATTATATATGGAGCCAAATCTTACTCTATTAAATCAAACAAAATGGTTTTATGTACAGCAGACATGCTGAACTCGCATATTTGAAGGTGCTATCATATGAGACAATGAAGTAAATGGCAGCTCAATGAATTAAAATAATTGCCTAGGAACACATACTTTGAAACCAGTTTATGGGTCAAGAGCATTACAGTTAGGTCGAGTAGATTATCTAAGTCACTATACCTGCAGGTCTGGTAACATTCTTGTGAATTTTCAAAGCCTGCCTGGGCGTCAGGCGATAGGAATTTCAAACCCTTGGCCTGGATAGACCTGATTTTGGAAGATAGCTCTTTAGCATCAATTTGTCTTGTGTGCCTGGACCACACTTTCTGTTTGGCGACTTGACCTTTGTGAGGAACTCCTTCGGAGTAAAGGTAGAAAATTATGAAATGTCCAGAACAGTCCACCGGAGGCAGGGTTTCCAGGTAGTATCTTCATTAGCAATGAGAAGTTCAAGGGTGACGCATTTCAAATGGATTGGGCCTGTGCAGAGTTGTTTAAATTTGATGATTTTTAGGAAGGAATTACCTTGTTGTCTGCCTGTTCACCACAGTGGAGATGGAAGTCCCCCAAAAAGATGTATTAAGGATGGGATGGATTGATTAGTGATGAGATCCATATTTAGATCTGTGAAGATCTGGTTATCTTGTAGAGCATGATATGATGTGTAACGTGGTGGTAATTGAGAGAGGCAATTGCGGGTCACTCCCTGGTATTTAAATGTAAAGTAGGTCCCTGTTCTGATGCTGGTTAGGTTTAGCAAATTCCTGTGAATAATTGCTAGGGCTCCTCCAGAGCACCCCTATCAATTTCTCAGAATAATCTCAAAGTCAGGAGGAACTAATAGGTCCATGAGAGGGACAGTGGAGTCAGGAATCCATGTTTCTGTGAGGAATAGGTCTATGTCATGCAATCAGATGGTTTCTGCTATCTCAGCAGGGTTTGCGTATGAACTAGTGTTCTGTCTGTGAAAATTGGTTGGTATGGGTTGTACAGTTCCTCCTCTGGCTAGGGTGAGACAATGTGGTTTTATCGTGTGGTGAGTGGTGTCTTGAGGAGTACCCTAGAGAGTAATCCAGAAAATGGTTGTGGGTATGGGTGTTGGTATATTTAAACATGAAGTTTTTTAGGGGGCATAAAGGTCTAGGCTACAGATGTTTAAAGAGTTGTTTCTATGTGGAAAGCCTGGGATAATGCAATCATTGTGCGTTTGAGAAAGTTATGCTGTCTCACCTCTGCATTGGGCGAACACATGTTGGTGTGTTCATTAGAGGAGTACTGTGGTTGGCCAATGTTTTATTTGGTTCGTATCGTGAGAGGGTAATCTCTTGGGAAGTGTAGCAGTGTGAGTGGATTGTCAGGAGGTAGAGTTTGAGAGAGTACCTGAAGGGTTGCTAGTATGTTGGAGATTGAGATATGTGTTTTGGCTAGAAGTCTTGGTCTTCAAGAGAGTGTGAAAGTGTATGTTGAAGATATTCATGTTGGTGTCTGATGCTTGGCTCATAATGTTGCTGTTGTTATAGATAGATAGTGACTTCTGCACTGCTAGGTCGAGGGAAGTAAAGATTGCTTGTGATTATAGGGAGCTGCCATATAAAGGGTTGTCAGTCATACAGGGAGGGTGTTGGCTCGGAGGCAAGAGTAATTCTTGGTAGCAAGTCGACTGCACATTTGTATTGTCCAGCAAAAGTTTCCAGATCCAGCCTGACGCCTCCGAAATTCAAAGGTAAGGAATCTGCAGCTAGAGTCTGTACCAGATAATACCGAAGATAAGTAACTTGTTTGTTAGTGATATTGTGTGTAATAAATAAAACCAATTTTTATAACCACTGTGGGGTTTCTTTCATCTAACCTACACTACAGTTTAAGTTGGTAAAACAAGCTGCTTTACATTCCTTAAACATAAGCCTGAAGGCTGCTCTCCACAGCAACCTCTAAGAGAGCATTCAAAGGTATTCAAAGACCACTAAAATCACCATAAGGTTTGCCTGAATCAGTGCATTGTGCACCCCTTAAATAAGTGTGCATCAGATATTAACCCAGCCTCCTACATTTGGGTGTAGCGGTTGGGAGTAAAGCCTGCACTGTTTTAACACTTAATCTAGATGAAAATTGCATGCAAAACAATCACTAGCTAGGCACATGTCATATTTTCTAATCTAGGAAGTTCTACTTAACTTTTGGATTGGTAGTTGAGGGTCTAGCACAACCCTTTCTCTAAGCTTTGGGAGTTTAGTTTTCACTAGGGAAGGTAGATGCAACACCACACTACTCCTAGTACCATGCCTTTGGTCGATGAGTCCAGTGAGGCCCACCCTCTAAATACAGTGGTCTTAAGTTCCAGGAGCTTAGGACCCTGGATGCATTCATAAAACATAAGACATGTAACAAACCTAACTTAAAGCCGCTCTTAGAGTTGCTCTTGTAGGATGACTTCCAAACTCCTGACAGGCCAGAAGTGCAGGACAATGTGGGTATGGTTTATGTGGCTCCAGAGTTAGGGGTGTCTCACCCCAGTAACCCCAATTGTGAGTCTGACCAGGAGCAGTCTGAAGACCCCTCGCTGGTGAACTCTATTCCCCAGGGAATAGTTCTAGTGACACAGAGGGAGACCCCAAAGGTAGGTCCCCCTTTTACCCTCCTGGGAGGGTGCAAAGAGTCCTGGGGAGGTCTTAGAGCAAAAAGGAAAGGTAGAAAAAAGTGAGATGAAAGAAGGAAAATTTCAAAACATAAAAGGAAGAAATACGAATGAAGAAAAAAAGAAAGAAGCAAAACCAAGAAAGGAAGACAAGCAACAAAAACAAAAAGACAAAGCAGCAGAAAATATGAAAAAGGAAGGCAGAGAAACAGAAGAAATGCATAAGAATGAAAGAAAAAGATAAAAAATAAGCAAAGAATTAAGAAAAGGAGAGAAAAAAATAATGACAGACAAGGAAGAAGCAAAGGAACAAGCAATAGGAAAGAAGAAAGTAGAAAAGAAAGTATGAACAGAAAAAAAGAGATGACAGAAAGATATGCAAGAGTATCAGATGAAGAAAGGGGAATAAAGAAGACAAAGTATTGAAAGAAGAATACCAATACAAAAATAAATGGGGGAAAATAAAGAAAAAGAGAAAGGCAAAGCAAAAATAAAGAACAGTTAAGGGGAAGGAGTAGAGAATTGAAGCTATAGGAACAAAGAAGGAAAAAAGAAGAGAAAGCAGAAAAACTGAGAATAAATCAAGACGTAAAGAAAGGTCAGAGAGCATAAAGATAGATTGATATAAGAAAAATAAGGAAAAGGAAAGGAAGGGTAGGGAGTAGAGAAAGGAGAAAAAGAAAGAAGTTGAGAAATAAAATGAAAAAAAAGACAATTTTCAGAAGAGGAAGCCATTGACTGCCATCTTCCCTAGCCTCACGAATCATCCGAACAATCTTTTAAAGTGCGCGCTTAGAAAACATGAGCTGCATATTCTCAAACCAGCTGACAGGTAGTTTTAATGCAGGCTGCAAGGCACTAGTAGCTCTCAATCGACCTGTTGGAGACTCTAGTTAAGATAATCAGGTGTTTGTTAAGTTTGCTGCTGCCAACATTGGAAATGCAGTCCAGAATCAGACCTTCTTCTGATGAATTATCCTCTGCTTAAAGCTGTAGTCTAGTTCCTATATTCCCAATAGGCTCTGCGCATTGCAATAATATATCCTATATATTTAAGGTAGGACTTATGTCGACTAGGTCTCTATCGAATATATTAGACTCAATTGTGAGTGCTAGCTAGCTCAGAGGTCACTAGAAACTTTCTTGAATAAAGAAGAAGGGATTCGTTTCTGGCAACCGCATAAACATGACAACTTTGTTTCCGCAAGGATAAAACTGATCTTCAGAATCGTGGAAACAATAGATAGATATTTTACTCAGTCAATCGTGCTTGCTTCCTTTCATCAAAGGTGCAGAGAAATAGAGAGACAGGAGATTTCAATAAAAGGGTTTTATTGAACAGTCTTCTTTCTCATGCAAGTAAAGTGAACTGCTACAATCGTAATACTGGTTGCAAAGTATACTGCGTACAGTAAGAAGAGTATTATAAAATAATACTGTAAAAGCATTGTATAGTTCCTAGACCATAGATAAATACATACATTAATAGCAAATCTAAAAAGTACTCAACTGGTGCTTCTAAAATACGCCTACCCCGATGTACCTAGCCTAAGTCTAGTACGAGGGAAGAAGTAAGTGAGGTGTAGTATATGTTTAGTTTTTCTTTGCCAAGAATCTATCCAAGATTTCTCTTAGGGTCTAATCAGCTCCGTACCTTGGTTTTAGAATGAAGGAGGTCTAGTATCTCTGTCTCGGGACTCGATTTCCCAACACCCCGCGAGGGGGGCTTGAAAACACTGGAGCTGGATTCTCAGCGAGAGAAAGGACAGCTTCTCTGTCAGTGCATCAGCTGGAGGGTCGGCTTCCTTCGGCACTTGCTGTAGCGAGCTGCGTTGGGCAAGTAGATAGTCGAGCTACTCCGAACCACCGTGTGTTTGCTAGGGCAAGTGTAGGCATATTTATACCTTGAAGGTGCCTAGTTTGAAGTAAAGTCGGACATAATAACGTCATCAAAGAACCCCAAGGAAATGGTAGTTCTTTGAAAACTCCATGATTTCTAGGACAAATCAATATTCAAGCAAGGGGATGTCCCTGACTGCTGAAGCCGAGTTTTCCAAGAAATGTTGTGGCTTTTTGGAACTAGTGGCAGTAGCCATGCCTGTATTTTTACTGGATGGGTTATGGCTAAATATGGGTATGATTCTTATGCCTATATAAGGGCAATTGAGAATTATAGCTATATAAGGGCATGAACCAGTAAATTATGCTTGGATTCTAAAATGCTACACAACACCCACTCCACTTTATTAGGTTCGATATTACTAAATACTAAGCATTTTTAAACATATCTAAAGCATGATGTGTAAAAATCCCTCCCAAAATACATAAAATGCATTCGAAATGGTTCTACATGAAAGATGAGCATTTGTGCTGTACGCATTCTAAAAAGCAATATTTTCATTTAAAGTATGTAGTGTGACATTGAAAAATGCTTATCAGAATGAGTCATGAAATAACATTTATGAAATGGCTCTTAAATACATAAGAAAAGTTGAGACCATTCCATGACAGAATATATATACTGCTCAGGTTGTGGGCAAGGTCAAATATTGTCTCTTGGAAGTGTTTCAACGAATCCTTGTTCTCTAAAAATAGTTCTACTTTAAGCTGATTACTTTGTGCCCAAAAAAAATCAATTTTGGAAAAAGTCAAATCGCAGAAAAATAGAGTTCTTAAAGTTGGAAGTTTTTTTGTGAAAAGTAAAGGTTGAATACAGAGTCCCATAGAACGTTGTGTGCTAACTTCAAAAGTCATTCTCGTTGTTTGGAGAAAACATTAAATCTTCTAAGCTGGCAAAGAAATCGTCTACCACAGTAGGTGAAAGTTGGACCACTTCATTAACCCCTTCGCTGCTAGGCCATGTCCCCTCCAGTGCTAAGCCATTTTTTGGCGATTTGGGTCAGTGTGCGCTTAGGCCCCTGTAACGTTTTGACCACATAAGGTATCCACGCCAAATTTGCTTCCTTTTCTTCCAACATCATGGTAATTCTAAAGATACCCAGGGTTTGTGGATTCCCTTGGAGGGGTCACAGAAATTAAGCAAAATACAGTAAAATTTTTGCTTTTTCAGAAAAATGGGGAAAACGGGTTGCAAATGAAAGCCTCTGGGGTTTTCCCTGCAAATGTTATCAAAAAAGGGTTTCTGGGGATGAAATCAGCATTTTCTCAGCTTTTAGGAAATGACAGTATTTTGCCAGAGAACCAACATTTTTCACACAGTTTTGGCATTTTTCTGGGACATAGCCTATTTTTGCTATTTTTAGTGCTTCCAACCTCCTTCTAGTTAATGGGAAAAATGAGTTCAACCGCAATAATGGATCCTGGAAAGCTATACATTTTAGAAAATTAGACAAAATTCTGAATTCAGAAAGGGGTCATTTGTCTAAATCTATGAATGTTTCTTTATAGAAATTAACAGTTAAATATTGGAAAAATTGAACATTAGTTGAAAAAAACAGCCTTTTGTCTCAGGGTTTTCACCTGTAACTTCTTATAATTTTGTCAGTTCTTTGAAAGCAATATATGGTTACATCCGTTAGACCTTCTTGGTTATGGGGATATACAAGACTTGTAGTTTCGCCAAGAACCCGACGAACCCAGCGCCAAAAACTGAGCAGCAAATTGAAATGGTTTTTTATTATGTACCGGGTATAGAGCAATTATTCCGGGAAAATTTATACATGGAAAAATCGGTATGAAAGACACCTATGTATTTCTGAATTAGGTACAAATTATAGAGTTTAGAAACAGTATATATTTCCACATTTTCAAAATTGGGAATACTCATACTAGCATGAGAATTATTGGTCATTTTTCAAAATGATTTTTTTTTTACACAATGTCTTTCATTTTGAAGGGAGAAATGCATGAAAACTTAATAGGTAATAACAGTTGATTTACAAATCTGAATTACCCTAAGTCTCTTGATAAAAACGGTACCTCACTTGTGTGGGTCGGCCTTGTGCCTGCGACAGGAAACAGGGCAAAATGCAACGTTGTCATACCTCAATTTCGCAGTAAAAAATTGACCCTTTTTTGGCAAAGTGCCTTTCTGTAGTTTTTGCACCCTAGCTCTGCCGGAACCTATGGAAACCTAGCAAACCTATACATTTTTGAAAAGTAGACACCGTGTGAAATCCATTATGGGGTGACTTGACTGCTTCCCACCAGGTTCTGTTACACAGAATTCCTTGCAAACCTAAAAAAGTGTGCAAAAACACATTTTCCCCACATTTCTGTGGTGGAAAGTTAAGGAATCTACGTGGAACCACAAATTTCCTTCCATCCTGCGTGTCCCAAAGTCTCAGGAGAAAAATGGTACCCCACTTGTGTGGGTCGGTCTAGTGCCTGCGACAGGAAACGGCGCAAAACGCAACGTGGTCACACCTCAATTTCGCAGGGAAAAATGACCATGTTATGGCAAAGTGACTAGCTGTAGTTTTTGAATTCTCGCTCTGCCGGCACCTAGGGAAACTTAGCAAACCTATACATTTTTGAAAACTAGACACCCAGGCAAATTTAGGATGGGGTGACTCCACTGCCTCCCACCAGGTTCTGTTACCCAGAATCCCTTGCAAACCTAAAAAATTGGAAAAGAAAACGCATTTTCCTCACATTTCTGTGGTGGAAAGTTCTGGAATCTGCGTGGATCAACAAATTTCCACCCACCCCGCGTTCCCCAAAGTCTTATAAGAAAAATTTTACCTCACTTGCTTGGGTCTGCCTAGTGTCTGCTACAGGAACCGGCTGGTTCGCGTTCCACTACACGCCTGTGCGAGTGGGGGTAGGTTGCTAATGACGCCGTTTCTCCGTGGCTAAGGTTACTTCCTCTAGCGCACGCCCCACCTGAATCAGCCGCGCAGATCGAGACAGATTTGACATTGGCCTGACGGTGTGACAGTACTTTTGGCTAAACTCCGGTCATTGACCAACCAGGTTGTATAAACCATACTCCTGAGCTCTCCTAAGGGCACTTATTAAGTATTTGAGCACTTTTTTTTGGTCCTGAAGAATTGCCCCGTGTGGGCATGAAACATGTTGACCATGTTGGAGGGTTGAAATGAGGCCATACTAATGGTTACCCTGGGCCTCCATACCCCTCTTTGCACTTTTTAACAAAGTGGCTAGCCACACCAATAAAGTTTTCTTAGTGGACTACCCAACTTTTTTTAAACCCACATTCTGCTCACTACTCCACCTGTTTTTGTACCTCACACACCAGAAAATCACGGCAAGGAACAAAAGAACTCCGACAGAGAGTAACACACGTTGTTACCCGTCAAGCATTGCAGCGCCGGCTTGACGTAGGAGCAGGAAGCCGATGATGCAAACAACATCATAAAGGGCTGAATGAGACATGTCATCCAGTCCTGTAGTTGTATGAGGTTTCTTAGTTCCGACAAGGGACCTGTTGGCTTCCCAGACTTCCTTCTCCTTCACTACCCTCACTGAGAGAGAGACTCCTCTACAGGCTTTTATCTAGGGGAACTTTGTACAACCTCATTTGTTACAAGAAAAATTTTACCTCACTTGCCTGGGTCTGCCTAGTGTCTGCTACAGGAACCGGCGCAAAACGCAACGTGGTCGCACCTCAATTTGGCATTGAAAACTGGCCCTTTCTTTTCAAAGTGCCTACCTGTAGTTTTTGAACCCTAGCTCTGCAGGCACCTAGGGAAACCTAGCAAACCTATACATTTTTTAAAGCTAGACACCCAGGGGAATTTAGGATGGGGTGACTCCACTGCCTCCCACCAGGTTCTGTTACCCAGAATCCCTTGCAAACCTAAAACATTGGGAAAAAAACACATTTTCCTCACATTTCTGTGGTGGAAAGTTCTGGAATCTGCGTGGATCAACAAATTTCCACCCACCCCATGTTCCCCAAAGTATTATGAGAAAAAGGGTACCTCACTTCCTGGGTCTGCCTAGTGCCTGCGGCAGGATACGGCGCAAAACGCAACTTGGTCCTACCTCAATTTTGCAGTGAAAACTGTCCTTTTTTTGGCAAAGTGCCTACCTGTAGTTTTTTTAACCCTAGCTCTGCCGTCACCTAGGGAATCCTAGCAAACCTATACATTTTTTAAAACTAGACATGCAGGGGAATTCAGGATGGGGTGACTCCACTGCCACCCACCAGGTTCTGTTACCCAGAATCCCTCGCAAACCTACAAATTTGGAAAATAAAACGCATTTTCCTCACATTTCTGTGGTGGAAAGTTCTGGAATCTGCGTGGATCAACAAATTTCCACCCACCCCATGTTCCCCAAAGTATTATGAGAAAAAGGGTACCTCACTTGCCTGGGTCTGCCTAGTGCCTGCGGCAGGTTACGGCGCAAAACGCAACTTGGTCCTACCTCAATTTTGCAGTGAAAACTGTCCTTTTTTTGGCATAGTGCCTACCTGTAGTTTTTGAACCCTAGCTCTGCAGGCACCTAGGGAAACCTAGCAAACCTATAAACATTTTTAAACTAGACACCCAGGGAAATTCGGGATGGGGTGACTCCACTGCCTCCCACCCAGTTCTGTTACCCAGAATCCCTTGCAAACCTAAAAAATTGGGAAAAATACGCATTTTCCTCACATTTCTGGGGTGGAAAGTTCTGGAATCTGCGTGTATCAACAAATTTACACCCACCCCGCGTTCCCCAAAGTCTTATTAGAAAAATGGTACCTCACTTGCCTGTGTCTGCCTAGTGCCTGCGACAGGAAACGGCACAAAACGCAACGTGGTCGCACCTCAATTTTGCAGTGAAAACTGTCCCTTTTTTGGCAAAGTGCCTACCTGTAGTTTTTTAACCCTAGCTCTGACGGCACCTAGGGAAACCTAGCAAACCTATACATTTTTGAAAACTAGACATCCAGGGAAATTCAGGATGGGGTGACTCCAGTGCCTCCCACCAGGTTCTATTACCGAGAATCCCTTGCAAACCTAAAAAATTGGAAAATAAAACGCATTTTCCTCACATTTCTGTGGTGGAAAGTTCTGGAATCTGCGTGGAACAACACATTTCCACCCACCCCGCGTTTCCCAAAGTCTTATGAGAAAAAGGGTACCTCATTTGCCTGGGTCTGCCTAGTGCCTGCGACAGGAAATGGCGCAAAACTCAACGTGGTCGCACCTCAATTTCGCCGTGAAAACTGGCCCTTTTTGGCAAAGTGCCTACCTGTAGTTTTTGAACCCTAGCTCTGCAGGCACCTTGGGAAATCTAGCAAACCTATACATTTTTGAAAACTAGACACCCAGGGGAATTGAGGATGGGGGACTCCACTGGCTCCCACCAGGTTCTGTTACCCAGCATCCTTTGCGAACCTAAAGTATTAGGAAAATAATGCATTTTCCTCACATTTCTGTGGTGGAAAGTTCTGGAATCTGCGTGGATCAACAAATTTCCACCCACTCCGCGTTCCCCAAAGTCTTATGAGAAAAATGGTACCTCACTTGCCTGGGTCTGCCTAGTGCCTGCGACAGGAAACCGCTCAAAACGCAACATGTTTGCACCTCAATTTCGCAGTAAAAACTGGCCTTTTTTTGGCAAAGTGCCTACCTGTATTTTTTTAACCTTAGCTCTGCCGGCACCTTGGGAAACCTAGCAAACCTATACATTTTTGAAAACTAGACACCCAGGGGAAATTAGGATGGGGACTCCACTGCCTCCCATCAGGTTCTGTTACCCAGAATCCCATGCGAACCTAAAATATTGGGAAAGAAAACACATTTTCCTCACATTTCTGTGGTGGAAAGTTCTGGAATCTGCGTGGATCAACAAATTTCCACCCTCCCCGCGTCCCCCAAAGTCTTATGAAAAAAATGGTACCTCACTTGCCTGGGTCTGCCTAGTGCCTGCGACAGGAAACGGCGCAAAACGCAACGTGGTCGCACCTCAATTTTGCATTGAAAACTGGCCCTTTCTTGTCAAAGTGCCTACCTGTAGTTTTTGAACCCTAGCTCTGCAGGCACCTAGGGAAACCTAGCAAACCTATACATTTTTTTAAACTAGACACCCAGGGAAATTTGGGATGGGGTGACTCCACTGCATCCCACCCTGTTCTGTTACCCAGAATCCCTTGCAAACCTAATAAATTGGGAAAAAAACGCATTTTCCTCATATTTCTGTGGTGGAAAGTTCTGGAATCTCTGTGGATGAACAAATTTACACCCACCCCGCGTTTCCCAAAGTCTTATGAGAAAAATGGTACCTCACTTGCCTGTGTCTGCCTAGTGCCTGCGACAGGAAACGGCACAAAACGCAACGTGGTCGCACCTCAATTTTGCAGTGAAAACTGCCCCTTTTTTGGCAAAGTGCCTACCTGTAGTTTTTAAACCCTAGCTCTGAAGGCACCTAGGGAAACCTAGCAAACCTATACATTTTTGAAAACTAGACATCCAGGGGAATTCAGGATGGGGGACCCCACTGGCTCCCACCAGGTTCTGTTACCCAGCATCCTTTGCGAACCTAAAGTATTAGGAAAAAAACGCATTTTCCTCACATTTCTGTGGTGGAAAGTTCTGGAATCTGCGTGGATCAACAAATTTCCACCCACTCCGCTTTCCCCAAAGTCTTAGGAGAAAAATGGTACCTCACTTGCCTGGGTCTGCCTAGTGCCTGCGACAGGAAACCGCTCAAAACGCAACATGTTTGCACCTCAATTTCGCAGTAAAAACTGGCCTTTTTTTGGCAAAGTGCCTACCTGTATTTTTTTAACCTTAGCTCTGCCGGCACCTTGGGAAACCTAGCAAACCTATACATTTTTTAAAACTAGACACCCAGGGGAAATTAGGATGGGGTGACTCCACTGCCTCCCACCAGGTTCTGTTACCCAGAATCCCTTAGTAACCTAAAAAATTGGAAAAAAGCGCATTTTCCTCATATTTCTGTGGTGGAAAGTTCTGGAATCTCTGTGGATGCTCAAATTTCCACCCACCCCGCGTTCCCAAAAGTCTTATGAGAAAAATGGTACCTCACTTGCCTGGGTCTGCTAGTGCCTGCGACAAGAAATGGCGCAAACTCAAAAGTGGTCACACCTCAATTTCGCAGTGAAAACTGGGCCATTTTTGGCAAAGTGCCTACCTGTAGTATTTTAACCCTAGCTCTGCAGGCACCCAGGGAAACCTAGCAAACCTATACATTTTTAAAAACTAGACACCCAGGGAAATTAAGGATGGGGTGACTCTACTGCTTCCCACCAGGTTCTGTTACCCAGAATCCCTTGCATACCTAAAAAATTAGAGAAAATAACGCATTTTCCTCACATTTCTGTGGTGGAATGTTCTGGAATCTGCGTGGATCAACAAATTTTCACCCACCCCACGTTCCCCAAAGTCCTATGAGAAAAATGGTACCTCACTTGCCTGGGTGCGCCTAGGGCCTGCGACAGGAAACGGCACAAAACGCAACGTGGTCGCACCTCAATTTCGCAGTGAAAACTGACCCTTTTTTGACAAAGTGCCTACCTGTAGTTTTTGAACCCTAGCTCTGCAGGCACCTTGGGAAACCTAGCAAACCTATACATTTTTTGAAAACTAGACACCGAGGGGAATTCAGGATAGGATGACTCTACTGCCTCCCACCAGGTTCTGTTACCCAGAATCCCTTGCAAACCTAAAAAATTGGGGAAAAAACGCATTTTCCTCACATTTCTGTAGTAGAAAGTTCTGGAATCTGCGTGGATCCTCAAATTTCCTCCCACCCAGCGTTTCCCCAGGTCTCCCGATAAAAATGGTACCTTACTTGTGTGGATAGGCATAGTGGCTGCAACATGAAAAGGCCCAAATTGTACGGTGGAGACTTAAATATTACCTATAGCAAAACTACCTTATTTTGGGGGGGCACCTGAGTTTTTTGCCCCGTGCTCCGCTTTTGCAAGGTGGGTTACCTGGGTTTTTGGCCCCGTGCTAGAGGGCCATCTAGGGAAACCTACCAAACCCACACATTTCTGCAAAGTAGACACCCGGGGGCTTCCAAGGAGGTATGACTTGCGTGGATCCTCCAACGTTCCTTTACCCAGAATCCCTTGCTAACCTCAATTTTAGTTGAAAAAAATCTGATTTTTCACACATTTCTGTGTGGGAAAGCGTGGCTTCACTGGGCTCACACAAAGTTCCTCCCACCCAGCGTTCCCCCAGGTCTTCCGATAAAAATGGTACCTCACTTGCGTGGGTAGGCATAGTGGCTGAACATTAAAAGGCCCAAATCATACGGTGGATACTTAAAAATAACCTATAGCAAAACTACCTTATTTTTTTGGGTGGGGGACTGAGTTTTTGGCCCGGGGCTCGGCGGCTAACTTGGGAAACTACCAAACCCAAACAGTTCTGAAAACTAGACACCCGGGGAAGTCCAGGGAGGTATGGCATGCGTGGGTAGCCCAACGTTTTCCTACCCAGAATTCACTGCAAACCTTAAAATTAGGTTAAAAAAACACTTTTCCATACATTTTTGCGTGGGTTCTCCGTGCCGGCACAAATGTCCTACCACCCAGCGTTCCCCTTGTACTCTCGAGTAAAATGATACCTCACATGTGTGGGTGGGCCAAAGGCCCAAAACAGTAGAATTCTCGGTGCTTTCTTGTAAATACCGAATTCTAAAAAAAACTAAAAATACATTTTTGGCCTGTTCTGCATTGGCCCACCCACACAAGTGACGTATCATTTTACTCGGGAGAACAAGGGGAACGCTGGGAGGTAGGACATCTGTGCCAGCACAGAGAACCCACGCAAAAATGTATGGAAAAGTGTTTTTAAACCTAATTTAAAGGTTTTCAATTAATTCTGGGTAGGAAAACGTTGGGGGACCCACGCATGCCATACCTCGCTGGACTCCCCCATCTGTCTAGTTTTCAGAACTGTTTGGGTTTGTTAGTTTCCCAAGTTGGCCGCTGACCCCCGGGCCAAAAACTCAGGTGACACCCCCCAAAATAAGGTAGTTTTGCTATAGGTAATATTTAAGTCTCCACCGTAAAATTTGGGCCTTTTCCTGTTGCATTCACTATGCCTAGCCACACAAGTGAGGAACCATTTTTATCGGGAGACCTGGGGGAACGCTGGGTGGGAGGAAATTTGAGGATCCACACAGATTCCACAACTTTACCACACAAAAATGTGAGAAAAGAGCTTTTTTTCCCAATTTTGTAGGTTTGCAAGGGATTCTGGGTAATAGAACCTGGTGGGAGGCAGTGGAGTCATCCTATCCTGAATTCCCCTGGGTGTCTAGTTTTCAAAAATGTATAGGTTTGCTAGGTTTCCCAAGGTGCCTGCAGAGCTAGGGTTCAAAAACTACAGGTAGGCACTTTGTCATTTTAGCTTTGCAGTGGATTCTGGGTAGAAGAATGATGAGGGACCCACGCAAGCCACACCTCGCAGGAGTCCCCCGGGTGTCTAGTTTCCAGAAATGTATGGTATAGGTAGGTTTCCCTACATGGCCGCCGAGCCCCGGGCTAAAAACTCATGGCAACCCCATTGCAAAACCAGATTGCTTTGTGATAGGTAATTTTGATGTTGCCTCATTAGGTTTTGGGCCCTTGCCTGTTGCGGGTCCTTGAATCACCCACTCATGTGAGGTACCATTTTTATCGGGAGACCTGGGGGAACGCTGGGTGGGTGGAAATTTGTGTGAGCCCAGTGATGCCACACTTTTACATACAAAAATGTTTGAAAAAACAATTTTTTTCAGCTACATTTAAAGTTTGCCAGGGATTATGGGAAAAGGAACATTGGAGGATCCACGCAAGCCATACCCCCTTGAAATCCCCCGGGTGTCTACTTTCCAGAAATGTGTGCGTTTGCTAGGTTTCCCTAGATGGCAACCGAGGAAGGAGTGAAAAACCCATGTGACCCCCCTGGCTAAGAAAAACCAAAGTAAATGATGGACGGAGCGTTGACAATACAAGCACTCACCCCCAGTCAACTAATCTGGGTTTAATCCATCACCGTTCTTTAGCCCACTCTGCCACCCCAGTTCAGACATGGCCATATGCAAATCAGTCTGACCCTGTGCCTCATGGGAATAGTACAGCCCGAACTGCAAAGCCATGCCTTCCCTCGACCGTAAACAAGCTACCGAGGACCAGTTTCTGGCATTTCAGCCGTCTTCAGCCCGGCTTGCTTGAATCCAGTGGCAAAGTGAGCAAGGGACTCATGTCTGAGCATACCCTGCCAACTAATTGCGAACAAAGAAAAACCAAAGTAAATGATGGACGGAGCGTTGACAATACAAGCACTCACCCCCAGTCAACTGATCTGGGTTTAATCCATCACTGTTTTTTAGCCCACTCTGCCACCCCAGTTCAGACATGGCCATATGCAACTCAGTCTGACCCTGTGCCTCATGGGAACAGTCCAGCCCGAACTGCCAAGCCATGCCTTCCCTGGACCGGAAACAAGCTACCGAGGACCAGTTTCTGGCATTTCAGCGGTCTTCAGCCCGGATTGCTTGAATCCAGTGGCAAAGTGAGCAAGGGACTCACGTCTGAGCATACCCTGCCAACTTATGGCGAACAAAGAAAAACCAAAGTAAATAATGGACGTAGCGTTGACAATACAACCACTCACCCCCAGTCAACTGATCTGGGTTTAATCCATCATCGTTCTTTAGCCCACTCTGCCACCCCAGTTCAGACATGGCCATATGCAAATGAGTCTGACCCTGTGCCTCATGGGAACAGTCCAGCCCGAACTGCCAAGCCATGCCTTCCCAGGACCAGAAAAAAGCTACCGAGGACCAGTTTCTGGCATGTCAGCCGTCTTCAGCCCGGCTTGCTTGAATCCAGTGGCAAAGTGAGCAAGGGACTCACGTCTGAGCATACCCTGCAACTTATGGCGAACAAAGAAAAACCAAAGTAAATGATGGACGGAGCATTTACAATACAAGCACTCACCCCCAGTCAACTGATCTGAGTTTAACCCATCACCGTTCTTTAGCCCACTCTGCCACCCCAGTTCAGACATGGCCATATGCAAATCAGTCTGACCCTGTGCCTCATGGGAACAGTCCAGCCCGAACTGCCAAGCAATGCCTTCCCTAGACCGACAACAAGATACCGATGACCATTTTCTGGCATTTCAGCCGTCTTGAGCCCGGCTTGCTTGAATCCAGTGGCAAAGTGAGCAAGGGACTCACGTCTGAGCATACCCTGCCAACTGATGGCGAACAAAGAAAAACCAAAGTAAATGATGGACAGAGCATTGACAATACAAGCACTCACCCCCAGTCAACTGATCTGGGTTTAATCCATCACCGTTCTTTAGCCCACTGTGCCACCCCAGTTCAGACATGGCCATATGCAAATCAGTCTGACCCTGTGCCTCATGGGAACAGTCCAGCCCGAACTGCCAAGCCATGCCTTCCCTGAACCGGAAACAAGCTACCGAGGACCAGTTTCTGGCATTTCAGCCGTCTTCAGCCCGGCTTGCTTGAATCCAGTGGCAAAGTGAATTATCCATTCTGTTGCAGGTTTTTCTGAAACAGTTAATGGTAATCTTTCCAGTTTTTCAATGCTCAGCACCGTAAAGTCTGCTCTTCTTTGTGCCAAAGTGATTTGTTTATCTGTAAGGTTAAATACAGAAAACAATGACGTGGTGCCGATTAGATGCCATGGCACATATCCTGAACGAAGATTTTGCAATGTCCAGCCTAGAAAGCATTATAGAACGTAATTGCGACTGTCCATGCTGTAGCATGAGTAAGTCCTGTTCCATTATGTCAATGGCAGAGGATACTATGCTGTTCAAAGAATAAATTCTGGATGACAGGGTCGTTAACCCATTGTCAACTACAGAGAGTGCTTTCTCTAAATTAATACGTCGTTTCGCTGGACCTTGTAAGAAGTCCCTAAATCAACTCCATCTTTAAGTAAAGATAAGTATTGTTTAACCTCTATAAGTATAGATTTTTGTAGCCACTCAAGGCACGGTTTTCCTACACTGTATGTTGTTACTATTCCTGGATGTTGTCTCTGGACATATCTTGGATCTGGCCTAGTTACTGTAAATCCTTGTGTCTTGTTCAGGAATCTATCTTGACAGTTATTCGTGTCTGTGGGCCAGATTAACCAATTTTTTCCAATCAGGATCAGTTCTGTTTTTAAGTAGAATAGTTATGACGTTGACCCCTCCCTCTGAAGTGTTTCTACTATCAGGTGTAGGTGTAGGTATGGACGGTTTGTTCAAATCTTTTATCTTGGCTAGGCCAAGGCAGGATGTCTGTTGCACAGTGTCGTTCAAAAACATTATTTGTTCAGGGATAATGCAGGCTATAAATAAAGCTTCTATTCCCTGCACCTGCCAGTCTTTTGAGCCCCAGATAGTTTTAGTTTCTATGCTGTCACTCCAAAAGTCGAAACCTAATGAGGACAGCTGGGCATAAAAGGCTGCTGAATAAATTTGCTTTGTATTGGTGAACATTTTTAAAGTAATTTGTTTCCGGATTTGTGGTAATAAAACCTGAGAAGTATGGAAATTTATCATAGAATGTTTTTGAGCTACCCTTTGGTGGCGCTTGACAATGTTCCCATTGATTGAAAGCATAAACATTTCTAGGGTTTGCAGATTTGTGCAAATAATGATGACCATAGTGATTATAACAATACATTTGTGCATAATCTGATGAACCTTCTAAGTCTGACATCATATTATTAACAGTCTCAAAGTCCCAATCATCAGAAAATATGCTGGGTGAAACAAAGTCACTCAAGGAAACCTTAAATTGATGTGAAATCTTCAACAGCTTTGCAGGACCATAGATATCATAATCAGTTCTATCCCATGCTATACCACCAGGTATAGGAACGGCTGTGATGTTCACTGATGTCAAGTCTCTATGTTCACGATGAGATAGTTTGTGTGGCTTTAGGAGCAAGTTGTTGTTCTTACTTGCTGTGTCCATTTTACTATATCTTCCATTGATCAGCATTCCCAAAGTTAAAATCATTATTAGCCAAAGTAGGAGGAAAAGTACGCCAAGCACAATCCAAGGTTTAACCCATGGTGAAACCAGATACGTTTTTTCAAGTTGTCAAAAAAGTTCTGTTACTTGCTCTTTAAAAGTTGTATTTGCTGGCGTTGTTTCAGGCTCACTGGGATCCTCAGAAAATGTATCAAAGTTGATGAAATAGCCAGAGGCAGTTCTGTCAATTGTTGGAATTGCATCAGGATTTTTTGAAATCACTGAAGTTACCGGATCCTTTGTCATACTAGTGTAGTCCGATGCTACATCATTGTAGACAGGAGTGTCTTGACAAACTGTTTTTGGGTCTCAAGAGGTACAAGTTCCATTGCTTTATTGCTTAGTCCTTCTTTTCTTACTACAGATTCTTCAAAGGTGATGAGTCTTTCAGTTTGAACCTCCTGGATAGTAGCAAGATTTGGTCTTCTGCTACATCTTTGTAGTCCACTGGGCCTACTACTTATTATCAGCCAAATGATGTGGTTTGACCAGGTCGATGGATACAAACCTGTTCTCTTTTCTTCCAGCAAGTGGTGGCAGTAACACTGTTCTTGATCCGTGGATTGCTAGTACAGGTACTGGTTTTCTGTAAGAATGCCCAAATTCCTTCTTATCCGCGATCTTTTCTCTGATTAGATCCCCAATCTTTGGAATCCAGACAGGCCTTGCTGGGATGGGTGGTTCTCCTTTCATGGTCGTTAGCTTCTGTATTGTGTTTCTTTGACTTCTCCTTTTCTTGTTTAAGTCCTGCAAAACAGACAAACGGTCTTTGATATCAAAGGGTTTTTGTTCCACCAGTGAAGTGTGATGATCGAGGTCCTGGAGAAGCATTCTAATACCAAAAAGGATTTCATATGGAGTGATTCCACCCAGAGAGTTTCTTGTCAGATTATTTAAACTACGTTGGACACTTATTAGATGTTTGACCCACCCGTCACCCGAGCCTAATACCCAAGCTGTTATACATTGCTTTATGTCCCGTTTTTTTCTTTCCACTACAGAATTTTCCTCCGGATGGAATGGACTTGAATACCGCAATGCAATTCCCAGATTGGCCATGGCCTCCTTGTAAACTTTGGAGTTAAACGCAGGACCCTGGTCAGAATGTAGCGTGCCGACAGCGTATGTGCCGATAAAGACTCGCAAATCTTTTATAACAGTTTGGGCGTCAGCCGAGCGCTGAGGCCACACCCAAATGAATCTTGAGCATGAATCCACTGCGACCATGATATATTTATAGTTACCATCCCTCTGTAAGGGACAGCAGTGATCCAGGTAAACGCAAGCTTATGGTTTATCTGAAATTAAAAGGGGCGTCTGTGCTGGGCGTTTCACTGTTGAAACCTTTATTTTCTGGCAGATTTCACATTCCAAAACATAGTTTCTGGTCTGTTTCCTCATGCGTGGCCACCAGTATCTTTGTTTTATTAATGACACTGTGGCGGAAACACATGCGTGTGCAGAGGCAAGACCTTCATGCGCTGCTAAGATTAGTCCTAATCTATGTTCCATGTTTGGAATTACTCTATCCCCCACTCCAGGGATTCGAGCAAAAGGAACATTATTTACATATGTTATATATGAGTACTTGAGTGGGAAGCCTTTTGGTAACGTTTTACAGCTGTCTTTATTGGAAGCGGCGACAGCCTGCATTATTTCGCTGTCTATTTTTGTTTTCAAACGAGTGATTGCAGCTACGGTAGCAGTTTGCAGAGCTGCCTTTGCGGCTTCATCAGCCAATGAATTCCCTGCAACGTGAACGCTATCACGTTGATGACTCAGTGTATTGATCACGTGAGTCTTTTGTAGTTCTTTCTGTAATTGAACTACTTGTTCCCAAAGCAACTTATGCTTGATTGTGCCACCTTTTGCATCTTTGAAACCGTTTTGAACCCAGTTCTGCAAGTGTTCATTGTAAGATTGAACGAAGTAATAAGAATCGGACACTATGAGTGTGGGGAATTCGCGATCGGTATTTTCAAGTGACATCTTTAAGGCCTGTAGTTCAGCTCGCTGAGCTGTACAGTCTCCGAGAGATTGTGTTTTTGTGACCATAGGTCGGAATTTACCATTGCGCCAGCAACCTTTAACAATCGCACATGCAGCACTATAAGCTTATTTACCCCCAATTGCGGTTTGTGCTGATCTGTCTGTATAAATTATACATTCATACTGTTCTAGAGGCAGAATCTCAGTGGGCAGAGGACATTTTTGTTCGTATTGTAGAAATTCTTGTGTTTTCAAGTAGGGGTCAAAAACGTATTCAACGTCTGTTGCAGCAAGAGAGTTAACCCATTATATCCATCTTGGATGTAAAGCCTTAGCATTCAGAATGCTTGCTTTTGTCACTGCTTCTAAGGCAGGTACAGGAGTAACGACCATAATGAGTTTACCCTGTGTGAGAGCTCTCTCTTTTGCTACTGCAGTTTGAACCGCTGCCAGAATTTTTTCTGTTGAAGTGAATTTCTTTTCAGCTTGTGTGTTCAAGTGTGATTTGTAAGCAATTGGTATTTTTTCACCTTCATTAAAGGTTAAGTACGTAAAAACGCATCATCCTGGGATTATTCTGATTACAAGGTTGCGTACGTTTACTCGTGTCTGTAAATGTGCTGTTGCTAACATGTCTGTTTGCACTGAACGCAAAATTTCTGTGTGATTTTGAATCCAATTAGTAGTTTTGAAATCAGGTTTGATTAATTCGTAGAGAGATGTAATCCTTTCTGCGTACTTTAGAATGTATGCTCTTCCGAAATTCAGGAAACCTAGAATTGACTGTAAGTTTTTCGGCGTTTTTGGAGGTTGGAGCAGCGCTAAACTAAAAAGTTGGCTGCCAGGCTTTTGCCTTCATCTGATAACTCGTATCCTGGAAAAAGGACGTTGAGGTGGGCAATTCTTGATATTTTAAAGTTGAATTTATACCCTTCAGTGGCGAAGCCAAGTATTATGGTATTCACTCTGTTCAAGTGCCTATCCAAATCATCGTCTGTTAGATAGATGTCATCGACATAAGATAATGCCTCGTCATCATACGTTTGTAGTAACTCTGTTACTCTGGCTGAAAATAACCCCGGACTATTCTTGAATCCTTGGGGGAGACGACAGAAGTGACGCTGTGTCCCCAGAATTGACAAAGCGGTCACGTTCATGCTTTCAGGTGCAATGTTTTGACAGAAGAAACCGTTAGAAATATCTAATGTAGTTTTATATTTTTTGCGCACAATGTTATTCATCAGTGCTGCACTGTGTGCATTTTGTACTGCAAAAGTTTTGCAACAAGAGTTTAAATGTCTGTAGTCCAAAACGAGGCAATATGTGTTGTCTGGTTTGGAGACAGGAAGCCAAGGATTGTTCATTGACGAGGTGCATGTTTCAATCACCCCTTGGTATTCAAGTTGCTCTAATATCTCCCTGATCTGTTTGTTTTTTAGCTTCTTTCTTAATTGGATACTGCCTCTGTGCATTTGGTTGTGATTTTAACTGGATTTTGTGGTGAGGAGAATCCGCATCCCATCCCACATGATTTTTATATAATGCTGGAGACTGGGCTACAGCCCATTTTCTGGCATGGGTGTATTTTAAATGAATTGGAATATGATTGGAGAAGGCTGGCATAATGATGTCTTCGCCGTGTGGGCACTCCCTGAAAATGTTGGTGGCCAGTCTTTTTCAGCTAGAAGAAGGTCATAACCCTTAGAGAGCTTCTCCCAAAAGAGTGCTCTTATTTTGCTAGGTATGTCCCCCTCCATCCGGAGCGTTACTTCATATAACTTATGGGGTACACTAACCCTGGTATCAGCTGTTTCAACTTGAATGTACTCATTCAAGTCCACTGTCTTCAGATGATCCTTCAAGATCTTGCAAGCTATGGTGACTTCTTCTGCGCTGTCCAGCATTGTCTGGGCCCACTCCCTGTTCTTGAGTTGTGTCCTCAAGATCCTCGGCCTGTCTGATCTTTAGACCTGTTACCGTCTTTTTGGTGAATTGGGTTTTCTTATTTTTTGGAACGTGTTGATCGTCTTTGGACTTCACACGTTCTTCATTGTGTTCTGGCCGTCCTCTTCTTTCCGATTTCTGTGAGGAAGTCTGAAAGTTATGAGAGGAACGTGAATCAGTATCTTGATATCTATCAGGTTTTCTCAAATTATCCCTATTCCTGAGGTTATACCTCTTTTCCGAGGGCTCCTTTTGAGGAGACCTTCCTTGGGACTGAAAGCGCTTCTTATTAGAAGTTTGTTTAGTATTTTCCCACTTCTTTTTAGGAGTAGTGAAAGTGTGTTTAATAAAGACCTTTTCAGGATTTTCTGTTAGTTGGGACTTTACTGGTTTCCCACCCAAACTATCTCTTCCTAGTTCTTCGTAGGATTTTACAATTATCCTGGCCAGTTCATATGGTTGCTCAGTTATATCAATTTCCCCTATTTTTTGGTGGATCGCCACAGATGCTGCCTCACCTTTGATATTAGCTAATATTATAGCTGAGACCTGTTTGAAATCTTTCAGTAATTTCATACCCAGATTTAACGCAGGCTCTGCCCCGTTTTCATTTTAATTCTGTTTTAGGACGTTTGGTATCACCACCATAGACGGAACACAATGTGTTTTTGTGTAGATTGCAGCAAAGACTGTACCCCAAGTGTTGCAGTCCTCCAGGTGTGGTGCGATCCCCATTGGTAAACAGATTGTTAAAATTCTGTGTTTCTCATGAGGTGTACTGCCAGAAAACACTGCCTCGATTTGAGTCAATTTTTGAGCTATCCAGAATGGAATTTGCACCCTTTTTGCGGGCAATTTACCAATGACTGATTGTATAGTCTGTGGTGTAATTTTATTTGTGTTCCCCTGGTGAGGGGTTTGTTGTGGAATCCCTATAGGAGGTTGGACTGTTAGAGTCCACATGACATATTGAACCAATTGTCTATGTACTTTTATTAGTTGTTTTAGTTGAACTAATAATTCCGCACCTGAGATTTCTTCAATGCCAGGGTGTGGTGTATAGCTGGTTAGTACTGGCCATGTTGCTCCTGGTCTACTTAGTGGACCGAGCCTGGTAATGTGATTTTGATGTAGGGCGCCTTTAAACCAGAGCTGATGCTCTTGTTAAGTTTGTGGAATTTCAATGTCCTCGAAAGGGACGTATTCCGTTGGATTATCCTCTACTTTGTAGAAGTGAAACACATGCGATACTGCATTTGCTTCAGGGAAGACTTTCCATGAATAGAATACCTCTGTCTGCCGATACTCGTGTGCCTCTATGACAAAAATTACCATACCACTTCTTGATGATAGGCTGTTATAAGCTTTATAGTGATGGTTTTCATTAGGTTTTCAGGGATGATTATAGCATCCGGGTCTCTTTCTTGGAAACCTGTAATGTCTAAACACGGTCGGGCTGCAGCTGCAGCTCCACCGTTCTCGGGGTCACTCATTTTGTTGACCGAAAGTTTGCAGAGCAAGTTACAAGAAAACAAAGATAAGGTGCACAATATTTTGGAACACTGTATCCTTCAATGTTGAATCAAACCAAAAACTAACACATAGGATTTTCGTCCTACTCAGTAATGGCGGATATTTTATCATTTTACCCACTCCAGACGTCTATTGGAGTATTTTACGGGAAAAAGGGGTCTCTGTGAAAAGCACGACTGAGTTACTCTAGTATCTAGTGTTAAATTAGTGTCTTACCAAATGTTGGGTGCCATGTAGTGTAGTTCCCATATTCCCAATAGGCTCTGCGCATTGGAATAATATATCCTATAGATTTGACCTAGGACTTATGTCGACTAGGTCTCTATCGAATATATTAGACTTAATTGTGAGTGCCAGCTAGCTCAGAGGTCACTAGAAACTTTCTCGAATAAACAAGAAGGGATTAGTTTCTGCATAAACATGACAACTTTGTTTCCCCAAGAATAAAACTGATCTTCAGAGTCGTGGAAACAATAGATAGATATTTTACTCAGTCAAGCGTGCATGCTTCGTTTCATCAGAGGTGCAGAGAAATAGCGAGACGGGCGTATTCAATAAAAGGGTTTCATTTAACAGTCTTCTTTCTCATGCAAGTAAAGTGAACTGCTACAATCGTAATACTGGTTGCAATGTATACTGCGTACAGTAAGAAGAGTATTATAAAATAATACTGTAAAAGCATTGTATGGTTCCTAGACCATAGATAAATACATACATAAATAACAAAGCTAAAAAGCACTCATCTGATGCTTCTAAAATACGCCTACCCTGATGTACCTAACCTAAGTCTAGTACGAGGGAAGACATAAGTGAGGTGTAGCATAGGTTTATTTTTTCTTTGTCAAGAATCTATCCAAGATTTCTCTTAGGGTCTGATCAGCTCCATACTTTGGTTTTAGAATGAAGGAGGTCTAGTATATCTGTCTCGGGACTCGATTTCCCAACACCCTGCGTGGGGAGCTTAGAAACACGGGAGCTGGATTCTCAGCGAGAGAAAGGACAGATTCTCTGTCAGTGCGTCAGCTGAAGGGTTGGCTTCCTTCGGCACTTGCTGTTGCTTGCTGTAGCGAGCTGCGTCGGGCAAGTAGATAGTCGAGCTGCTCCAAACCACCGTGTGTTTGCTAGGGAAAGTGTAGGCATATTTATACCTTGAAGGTATCTAATTTGACATAAAGCCGGACATAATACCATCATCAAAGAACCCCAAGAGAATGGTAGTTCTTTAAAAACTCCATGAAGCCGAGTTTTCCAAGAAATCGTTGTAGCTTTTTGGAACTAGTGGAAGTAGCCACGCCTGTATTTGGACTGGATGGGTTATGTCTAAATATGGGTATAATTTCTATGCCTATATAAGGGCAATTGAGAATTATAGCTATATAAGGGCATGAATCGGTAAATTACGCTTGGATTCTAAAATGCTACACAACAAAGCAATGCTGCACACTGGGCAAAAAGGATCCTCTGGAGGGTATTACAGCTTATTTTACTAGCGCATGAGCCGTAACTACTGCCCTGACGGCCTTCCAGAATAACACATCTGACAAGCAGCCATGTGAGCATCTGCCCACATTATTATTAGTCACCACTGCATTGATTCACAATTTCTTAGGGAGGGAATTTGTACCCTCTCTTTTCTGCAGTACCCTTGTAAAATCCAATCCTCTGATTTACCTCTTAGGAAGGGGCATTGCTCTGACTTTGATTCACAAAGGGAGAAATCTGCTGTTAGACGTTTCCAGCAGGCTAAGTCATTTACCTTCAGGGTTATTCTACCTGCAGATTCCTCACGACCCTCCCCACTCCCCTTTATGCGACACAGATTATCAAGATTTAATAAGGGTCTTCGTTAGACTAAGCAGACATCCAGCTACCATTACATATGTCTGCTATGTTCCATGTCTTTGGCATGGAAAGAAATAATGTTTTACCTGAAGTCAGCATACTGCGATGGCACTTTTATGCAGCTTTGTGTTATCATGTCCAGAGGTGGGTTGCAGTTGCAACAATGGCCAAAGGCTCCACCTGTAGCTATTGCATCAGTCTCTGGATCCAGTTTATGCATAAGGAGATTCACAAGGTGAGGAATCACAAAGTAACAAATCTGCAGTTACAGTATCCACAGAAAGTAGCCTTACCGGAAGTAAGTAATGCATTGTTTCCTGCTTTAAATCCATTGATTCCAAAGCCATGAGAGTTTATTGTATGGGGCTCAGACAGCCCTGGCTAAGGGCTAGGATGTGTGTTGCATTTAAGAAAATGTTTGCAGTAGGATGTGTTTTGTATTTTGTTTGTTATATGAAGTATTACTTTTAAACTTTTTATTTACTCTCGACAGGTTCTGCCAAGAAAGAGAAAACTGATGAGAGTTCAGTACCAGGTAAGTACACTACCCTGTTTCAATATTGGGTCTGGTCCCCAGCAGTAAAATATAGGGCTTTAAGTGGGATGAAAAGACTGGGGGGTCACTCCAAGGGGCTTGGCTTATGTAATTAAGGCATGGGTTAAAATAGCCTAAGCTAAAAATCTTTGCTTAGCATATAGTGCGCTGCCAAGCTTTGTCTAATAAAAGTTTTGACTCATTAGAGTGCCGAGGGTTAATATGCCTGCTGCTAAGAAAGCGTCCCATTCAGATGACAAAATGCATCTAAAATAAATAGGTCAATGCATTGCCGCTATTGTCAGAGATCCTTTTGTTACTTGCAGTTTATAAGTTAAAATCCTAATATAGAGCAGGGAGCTATTAACTGCTCTCAAAGAGCTGCATGCAAACTGCACGAAAAATATTAGAGCTATACGTGCGCTGGACGTGCTGAGGCTTACCTGCCTGACAGTATCTTTTTAAAAAACTGTTTGTTTGCACTTTACTTCTTGTGATTTTGAGCGGATTACAAGTTGCTGCTTTTACCTACTTCTTGCTGCCCAGAGCCTCTGGACTCCCCGGTCCACCACGAGCAGAGCTCGATTGTTGTGGTGGGAACCCATTGGCTGAGCCAGCGCCAGTAATTTTTCCAACTTCCGGTAGGAGGAGGTGAGCGTTCTAGCGCTCGAGCCCTCCTCCCTTTATAACCTGATGCCGGGGGCAACGCGCGCTGGACGTGCTGAGGCTTACCTGCCTGGCGTTATCTTTTAAAAAAACTGTTTGTTTGCACTTTACTTCCTGTGATTTTGAGGGGATTACAAGTTGCTGCTTTTACCTACTTCTTGCTGCCCAGAGCCTCTGGACTCCCCGGTCCACCACGAGCAGAGCTCGATTGTTGTGGAGGGAGCCCATTGGCTGAGCCAGCGCCAGTAATTGTTCTACTTCCGGTAGGAGGAGGTGAGCGTTCTAGCGCTCAAGCCCTCCTCCCTTTAAAACCGTATGCCGGGGCAACGCGCAGTGGGTTTGCCAAAGGCAAGCCCGACTGCGCCCGTCCGCGCCCGTCCGCGCCCGTCCGCAACCAGGGGCCACGCATTCTGCCCATTTCTCCCAGTCCTAGACAGCAGAGGAGCTTATATCCCTCCAAGGTATTGAGTCCATCTCCAAATATCTCCACTGCACCCTTGAGAATAACGGAATATTGCAACCAAAATACTCTTCCTCACCCCTTGTTATGGGCCTCGCTCTCGCCACTCCCGTCACTGTCCCCGAAGCTCCCCAACCTACTCCCCCTCTCAGCTGTCATAGTAATGACCAAGACCATCTTTCTATCTGGTACCTGAATACCCGCTCGCTGGTTAAACACCAGCTTGAGATTTTCTTAATTTTAGATACTGTTAAACCAGATATACTGCTGTTATCTGAAACGTGGCTCAGAGCCGAGTCTACCCCAGATATCTTGGCCGCTATCCCTGATAACTACTACATTCTCCAGGCAAATAGGCCTCAGGGGAAAGCGAGTTGCTGCCATTATTTACCACATCTACAAAGCCAATTCCATCACGATGTCTTCAAACCCCTCGGTTGATTTTTTACTATTCAAACTCAATTCCGACAGTCTCCCCCTAATATTTGCCCTTTTCTATCGGCCATCCGGCCAGCTACCGAATTTTCTCTATCTATTCGGTAGTATGGCAGCCGAGCTGGCAATAAATCATGCGAAAATTCCTATTATAGGGGACTTCAATTATTGGCCCCATGCTCAGCACGAAAGTGCATCCTCAATGGAGTTTACGGAGCTCTTAAATGGCCTTACTGTTACTCAGCACATCAATGGAGCCACCCACACCAAGGGCCATATCCTGGACCAGGTCTGGTCGCTAAATCTGGATATGTCAAATCTTCAGATCTCCCCATGTGCCTGGTCGGATCACTTCTTTGTTTCCTTTTCTCTACCCAAAACTGCGGTCATTAAATCCTGTATCTCTGATCCCCTCGCGATCCGGAACTGGGGTCGAGTTGATATTTCCTCTCTCTGTCTCTCTTTGGCCGTATCCACCCCATGCCCATCTGAGCCCTCCGGCTCATCATTCTCAGTCCATGTCCAGGCTGAAAACATCAACGCGTGGTTGGCCGAGGCCAGGGACACTTTCGCCCCATTGAAAACACTCAAAAATAAACGGCCTCATGATGCCCAGCTCTGGTTCACCCATGATTTGAAAGATAGGAAACTCGCCCTTCGACAAACCGAGCGAAAGTGGAGACTGGATTATTGTCCTTTAAAGAAGTCGATTTTTCTCACTGCTTTAAAAGATTATAAATCTGCCATTCTTTGGGCAAAAACTGAATACTTCTCCGCTAAAATCTTAAACTCCTCCAACAAATCCAAAGATATTTTTTCTATAGTTAATGAATTAGCAAAACCCGACTATTAAACCTTTGTCATCACAGTCTCACAGTCCCTTTGTGACTCCCTTAATAGTTACTTTTTCGACAAGATAATCAAAATTAAAACTATCATTCCTAAGACCATCTCAAAGCTTGATCTTGGTAGCGCTCCTGGGAATTCCTTGTCCCTTCTAAATTTCCCCCTGATCACCCAAGAGATGTTCTTCTCTCTTCTTAGTAAAGTTCGATCTGGTTCACCCCTTCACAGTTGTCCCCCCACATCTCTCGTAAGATTTTTCTCAATCTTCCAGGCACACCACTCTCCTTATTAAACAACTCCCTTTCTACGGGGGTGGTTCCCAAAGCCTTTAAATCGGCAGTGGTCTGCCTCATCCTTAAAAAACCTGGTGCGGACCCTGCGTTCCTGAGTAACTTCCTGCCCAATATCGTTGCTCCCTTTTCTGGGCAAAGTCTTAGAGGCCTTTGTAGCTAACTACCTCAGCACCTTTGTGGAAAGTTCTCAGTTCTTAGATCCCCATCAAGCCGGATTTAGACCCCAACATTCTACAGAGTCCATTATTTTGGCGGTTCATGACGAACTCAGAAAGGGGGCTGACCCAAAACATCTCACGGGCCCTGGTGCTCCTGGATTTGTCGGCAGCGCTCGACACCGTCGAACATGCCATCCTCCTCACACGGGTCGAGAACGCCGGCATCCGGGGCCCCCCCGTTGAGATGGCTTGCATCATTTCTACAAGACCGAAAGCAAGCAGTCCGCCTCTCTACCTTTATGTCTAAGGCTAACGGCCTTACGTGTGGGGTCTCCCAGGGCTCTTCCCTTTCCCCACTATTATTTAACCTGTATATTTATCCTTTAATCTCAGAGCTTCAGAAAAGACCTGTGGTCATCTTCAATTATCCGGATGACCTTCAGCTCATCTTTAATATTGACTCCTCCCCCACCTCTATAGAGAATGTCCAGTCGACTATGACGTTCATCAGTAGTTGGATGAATGCTAATCAGCTCAAGCTTAATCCTGACAAGACTGAGCTGGCCCTCACGGGGCCCCCAGGAAATCCCTGGAACTCCAGTTTTTGGCCACGCTCCCTGGGATGTTCACCATCTCCGGTCAACTCAGTTAAGAGCCTAGGAGTCACCATCAGTAAGGATCTCTCCATGGGACCCCAAATTAAGTCAGTGGTGTCGGCTTGCTTTTTCCACCTTCGTCGCATCAGGAAAATCAGCAGATTCCTCTCCCATGATGCCCTGGTTCAAGTCACTCTGGAACTGGTTATATCCTAAATTGACTACGCAAACGCACTGTGCACCAGTATACCTGCTTACCAATCCCGTCAACTCCAACTTATCCAGAACCAAGCAGCGAGTCTGATCTTCGGACAGCCAAAGTCTAGCCATACCAAGCCCCTCCTTAAGAGCCTTCACTGGCTCCCTGTGGCCCAGCGCAGCCTTTTTAAAATGGGCTGTCTGGTTCACAAGGCCCTTTCTCTTCAAGGCCCGGCTTTTTTAGCCTCTCGTATCCACCGCTATACTCCGTCTCGACCCCTCTGATCCTCTGGTTCAAACCTTCTGTCTACCAGCTCCTTCAAGCGTTAGAAGCACGGGGGATTGAGATTTGCCTCGCAAGCCCCATGCTTTTGGAACGCGCTTCCCCTCGATCTTCGTCTTACCTCCTCCTACTCTCTATTCTGGAGGGCGCTGAAGACTTGGCTATTCTCTCAAGCATACAATTAACGTTTCTCCCCCTCGCTGCAGCGTCCTCTGTTTGTCCTCTTAAGGGCCAAGAAACCGTCGGTGTACGTGCGCTGTATAAATACTTTTTATCATATCATATCATATCATATATTTTCTGCCCAGTGTTTCGTTGTCCTATTCTTGCAAAAAGGGTTAACTTGGGTAGAAATCAATTCTTATTATTAAAGAGAACTCCTAACAAATGTGTACCATTTTAAATTCTGAATTTGTGTTTTTTCAGTCCAAGGACTCTATACTGCCTACCAGTATGGATGAAATGTGACTCCTACTCCTTGTAGGCCTCTGTCTTATGTAACATTTCCTACATACTTACACTGCTATGAGTGGCGCTATAAAAGTAAATGAATCTAAGAGACAGTGGTTATAGAGTCTTGAGTGGCATTGTCAAATGGCGGTACTGAGGGAATCAGTGGCGGAGGTGGTAATTGGGGGGGCACCAACAAACAGTGTCGCACAGGGCGTCACTATTGCTAAAGCCAGACCTGTAGCAGGGCTTTAAGTGGGATAAAAAAAAATGGGGAGTCTCTCAAAGGGGTGTGACCGATGTAATTAAGGGAATGGCTAAAAAACACCTAAGCTGAAAATCTGTGCTTAGCATATAGTGTGCTGCCCAACTTGTCTTTTGCTGTTTTTGTCATTGCATCCAGATATATGATACAACAAGAAACATTTTACCTACAACAAGTCAGGATTATTGGTTTTGGCAATGGTTGTTAGTTGCATCAGATCGATAGCCAGCAACTATGGCTTCGTTGCATATAATACTGAAAATGCTTCAGCTCTGAAACGTGATTGGGAAAGAATAAAACAAGCCTCTTTGAAGGTACATCAAAGGCTTAGCAGTGGTACTGCTGCAGAGTTGAGATTTGTTCCCACCCTAAGGCTGAAGGCAAAAATGGAGAGCCCGATATGGCCCATCTCAGCATCTGCATTTGAGAACTGCTAGCACTACCAGCAGCCGGCCCTCTTAAAGCCCTGGTGACGTTGTTTCTGCTACTGCATGTTAAAAATAGAGGAGAAATGCAATAAATGAATCAATCAATCATGCCATTTATAAAGCGCACTACTTACCTGTACGGGTTTCAAGGCGCCGGGGGGGGTGGGGGAGGGTGCTGCTAGTGATCGAAGAGCCAGGTCTTGAGGAGTCTTCTGAATGCCGCTAGGTCTTGGGTCTGCTGTAGGTTGGTGGGTAGGGTGTTCCAGGTCTTAGCGGCGAGGTGGGAGAAGGATCTGCCACCGGCAGTTGTTCTTTGGATACGGGGAAGTGTGGCGAGGGCGTGGCTGGCGGAGCGGAGGTGGCGGGTGGGGGAGTAGAAGTTGAGTTGTCTGTTGAGGTATGCTGGGCCGGTCTTGTGGAATGCTTTGTATGCGTGGATGAGAAGTTTGAAGGTTATCCTCTTGTTGGGGAGCCAGTGCAGGTCCCCCAGGTGGGGTGTGATGTGGCTGCGGCGGGGGATATCGAGGACCAGACGTGCAGAGGCGTTCTAGATGCGTTGCAATCGTCTTAGGAGCTTGGCCAATGTTCCTGCATAGAGGGCGTTTCCGTAGTCCAGCCTGCTGGTGACGAGGGCCTGGGTGACTGATCTTCTTGTCTCGGTGAGGATCCACTTGAAAATCCTGCGGAGCATTCGGGGGGTAATGAAGCAGGATGAGGAGACGGCGTTGACCTGTTTATTCATGGAGAGGGTGGAGTTGAGAATGATCCCCAGGTTGCGTGCGTGGTCGGTGGGTGTCAGGCCTGTTCCTAGGGTTGTCGGCCACCAGGAGTCGTCCCAGGCTGAGGTGGAGGAGCCGAGGACGAGGACCTCCGTTTTGTCCAAGTTCAGCTTCAGCCAGCTATTCCTCATCCATTCGGCTATGGCCTTCATTCCTTCATGGAGGTTGGTTTTGGCGGTGTGACGGTCTTTGGTGAGGGAGATGATTAGCTGGGTGCCGTCGGCGTAGGAGATGATGTTGTGCTGTCGGGTGACGTGGGAGAGCAGTGCCATGTAGATGTTGAAAAGCGTTGGGCTGAGGGAGGAGCCCTGTTGGTACGCCACAGATGATTTAGGTGGCAGTGGAGCGGAAGGGAGGGAGGCGGAAGCTCTGAGTTCTACCGGAGACGAAGGATGTGGTCCAGTCCAGGGCCTTCTCTTGGATCCCGGTGTCGTGTAGGCGTGTTCGTAGTGTGCGGTGGAAGACCGTGTCGAAGGCGGCTGAGAGGTCCAGGAGGATGAGGGTCGCTGTTTCTCCGTTGTCAAGCAGGGTCCTGATGTCATCGGTGGCGGCGAGGAGGACGGTTTCGTTGCTGTGGTTGCTGCGGAACCCGGACTGGAATGGGTCCAGGATGCTGTTCTCCACAAGGAAGCGGATCAGCTGTTTGTTGACGATTTTCTTGGTGACCTTCGCCTGGAACGGGAGCAGGGAGATGGGTCGGAAGTTCTTGAGGTCCTTGGGGTCCACCTTGGGCTTCTTGAGTAAGGCTTTGATCTTGGCGTGCTTCCAGCTTTCTGGGAAGGTTGCTGTCTCGAAGGAGATGTTGATTACTTTCTGGAGCTGGGGTGCGATGGCTGTGCTGGCTTTATTGAAGATGTGGTGAGAGCATGGGTCCAGCGGTGATCCGGAGTGGATGGTGTACATGATCTCGCTGGTGTCCTTGTCGTTGACGCTGGTCCATGTGAGCAATAAACAAAAGAACAAGGGAACCCTACTCACAACAGAGCCTGGGTAAGTAAGTATTATAGGAAAAACAATGGCTCGTGTGGAGAAGATACTTATTAATAGAATCGAGAAGAGGCGAAAAAACGCATGTATAGGCAGGGTTTAGGTGAGATGTCAAATAGAACAAACAATCCAAAAACACAGATTTGCGTTTTTCAAATAAACTGTATTTAGGTATGGATATACAGTCAAGGCAATTATTGCACTAAATAGCAACGTTTCTTTACAGTTGTGTAATGTGTCCCAAGTGAAATTATGAACCAAAAACATAGAAATAACGTTTGTGAAACAATATGTGAAAAGGTTTCAAATAAAGTTTTTTGTATCCAAAAAAGCGACCACTAAAATTTTTCACAATACATAACATCTATGTAGTTATAGAATGCCAGTTTCAGCAGTACACTTTTCTTAGTTGTTGGGGTCGGTGTGAATCTGGAAGTGCATGTGTTCAGCGGTGCTGAGGGTATCCTCGGTGTTGGTCGAGACTCTGATGGTGTTCCTGTGGACAATGGCGATTCCTCCTCCTACGCCGTTGGTGCGGTCTCTACGGGTAATCTTGTAGCCTTCTGGAATGGCTATGGAGATGTCGGGAGCTGAGGTGGGGTTCAGCCTGGTCTCCGTCAGGAAGGCAATGTCTGGGGAGGTAAAATCGAGGAGATCCCATAGGTCGACGGCGTGTTTGCAGGCGGAGCGGGTGCTGAGGAGTATGCATCTGAGGTAGTTGGGTCCTTCGGTGGGTGGTATTGCTGATCGATTGCTGGTTAAGCTGCAGTTCCAGCAAGTGAAGGCTCCTTGGGTGCGCTTCGGGATGGGCTGGTAGCAGGTGTGTTCTCTTCCGGTGTTGAGTGCGTGGAGGGTGCTGGCATCGTAGCACTGTCGGTCGTTGTGGTGTTTGTGGGGGCCAGGGGTTCTGGGGCTGGGCGTGGTACAGGCACGGACGGGCTAACTGAGAGAGTGAAAATGATTCTTTAAAGGATTTCCTTCCCTCTACAACGCTCGCCTGTCATGACCTCATGCCATAACATCTCAACCAGTGAAGTGAGCAGTGTGAGCTGCGCACATCGATGTGACTGCTGTCACAACAGTCTTGAAAAAAACGAACCGCCTGTGCCAGGGCAAAAAAACAAAGCCCAATAGAAACCCGTTTTGAGGCCCCCTTTAAACAAGCATTTGCAATGCAACGGTCTTGCCTTAAGGATCTTAAAAGTATTTAACCATGCAGCACATTATCCTGGGTGTTATATCAACTCTTCTCATTTAGCCTTACACAATTGCTGTAACCGGATGAAAAGAGCATTTGTTCTCAGTTTGTCACCATGGAAAGGGGTTAGGGTAACTGTTAGCCCCAAACAATAAAGTTTTACAAAAACCAACATGCATTGAAAAAAGCTAATGCATTGACAAAGTGAAAAGGCTGGCAGCATAAGTCGGACCAGCTAGCTTTGCAAATCCTTGTGTTGCTTTGTCAGGGAGGTGGAGCAGCAGAGGAATGTGGAGGTAAAGAACAGTGTGGTATGAAACTGAAACTGTGCATGAGCAATAGCTAGACTGAAACAGAAGGGTGTTCTAGACTCGAGAAAGACACGAGCCGAACATGAAATATGATCTGCGAAACAAATATGCTTTGTGAAACTTGGTATGGTTTGAGATCGGGCTAACCTTTGCTGGAATGTCAAGGTTGAACAAGCACTGGCAACGACATTAGGTCTGGCTCTAACTTTAAAATAATGTTGTATTGTAATGTGCAGCATTACAAGTTGATAGCATGGAAATGGATATGCATTTGTATGGATACAAAGAATCGTAGAAGAATTTTAGTAAGGATTAAAAGGTCGGGTGCCAAACCTGAATATCCATGTAGGTTATTGACTGTCCTCCTACTATCCGTGCTGAAGCCAGAGAAAACCACCATAAATTATTTCGTTATCGAAAACATGTTAATATATGCGGTCATGTGTGTGCCCCTGAAAGCTGAATTCCAGGCAGCTAAATAAATAAACAAAATGAGTACAACTGTGTGGAGGGCAAGCACGTTTTTGTTGAAGCACATAACTTCTGTTCAATCAAAACATGTACTTTTGGCTCCCAAGATGTGGGCAGAGCCAAAGCCTCCTCTCCTGGTGATTGTTTTTCACATAATTGTTTGGCGATAGCTGCCCTGACAAGCCAGGCGAGGCCATGAACACATTTTTTAAAAGAGAGCTGACCGAAAGGCTGGTATTTTAGTAGTGCAAGGACCATGTGTTAAAATCCCAATATTATAGGTTGTGGACTAGATTGTGAAACCTTGTATTTGGATATGGTGATATTAAGAGACATTCTGACCAGTGCAAAGAAGCCTGGACACCAACTAAAGGCATGGTCCCTGATTCTGCTAGGTTTGCTCATCGCTTGTATCATCAAGTTGTTTTAAAACCTATTTATTTTATTAAAGATCATCATGAGACAAGAGTTTTAGCATTTGCTCTGAGGCAAGCAGAAGTCTGCAGTATTTTAATGTTATGCCAATGTAGAAAGGCAAATGTCAACCAGGATAACATCAAAATGTTAGAATCAAATTTCTTTAACAGCAACAAAGATGCTGTATAGTGAATTCAATGGAAATGCTGGGGTTATTCAGTACTTTTCAAATACTGTGCTCATACCTCAAGTCAGTGCAGACACATCAGCAAATGGGATTCTCTCATTTTCCATGTACGCACTCCCTCGTGCACTAGGGCTCAACCACCATTAAGTCTACAACGTCTAATAAATAATGGAGGAGGAGTCAAGCTGGAGACCAAGATGGCCGCTTAGGCTCCCGGCTCCGTATACCTCCTCATCCTGCTACAAGATCCTGCTTGATATCCTGTGCCTACGCTACGCTCCCGTGTAGACGAATCAAAATAACCTCGAGACCCCGAAAGTTCCACCGGTTTCGAGAACGGAGAAACATCGTCTTGAAGTTTGCGGCCTACATCGGCCCTGAAACCGAGGCCGTGAGTAGAAATCAAGCCGGCACCTAGTTGAGCAACATCGGACACAGGAGTTTGGGAGGGGCCGGTCCACCGGAACGGAAGTGAAGTTTTTGTCCGATCTTCGCATTGAACATCCGAACAGATTGGCGCTGCGAAGGAACATCCCACAGATGCTGTGGATGCAAGTTGGGTATAAATTGACGGAGCCAGTGCCGTTAACGGCCTGAAAATCGTCGGAAAGGTGACCCGGCGGATGCGGTCACATCCTAACGACGGCTCCGGTCTATCCTGCACGCGATTGGAGCGGGTGTCATCATCTTTAACTCTTTTGGGTCTATCCCTACGGGCCCGAGGGACTGACCATGGTGGAAATGTATGACATGACACCCAATATTGACCTGCGTAGGATTCGAACCCAACCCTCCAAGAGGTCAAGGGAAAGTCGCACGGATATCCTGGGAAGACATGTCCTCACTGGGGGATTTCCGACACCAGACCAGACTGACACCAATGAGGGGGAACAATCAGCGATGGCCGGGGTTGGACCCACGCTTGTGGCTCTAATGGCGGCTGTCGGTGGTCTTCACCTTTCCTTGAACCGGAGAGCCCAAGCTATGGAACGCAAATTGGATGCCGTTACTTTCGAGATGGGGCAAATGAAAGCGGCTTGTGCTCAATTTCATGACATTGTGAAAGTGGCGGCGTCCACAGCAACTGGTTTAATCGATGCCATCAACCCTGTACAGCGAGTGGGGAGTGAGACTCTGATTTGCAAATCAGCTAATGGCTATGTGTCGGAGGTCCCTGTTGTGTTGGCATGTTCAGTATCGACATTGACGGAGAGAGAACATCGATGACATCAGGACCCTGCTTGACATCGTAAAATACATCTGAGGGCTTATGTGAGGACTCAGGAGTGGTTTGATGAGGTGGCCCTCTTGCTTTTTTCGAACTCAGTTAAACGTTACTGGAAACAACGTCGGGAGTTCTTGATGGGGCGGATCGGACTTGGTGATAATGTGAATTACTATGCTGTGATGTTTCCGGCTCGCTCCTGTGTTCAGCCAAGCGGACACTTCTGGTCTTTTTACTCTTCCAAGATGGCGACTGTTTGGTTGGAGAACATTCGTGTACCTGATCGAACTGGCCAGGGCTGAGACCGGCTTATCCTTCAAGATATTTGTTCGAGTTGTGGCTGTGTGGGACTCACTTTATAATGTTGATACCGGGAGGCGATGTAGGCGAGTAATGAATCCCCCCATCTTAGCTCGATTGTGTAACCGTTAAATATCCTTACTTAGGGGGAGGCTCAGAGTTAGCGGGAGGGGAGAGGCCGGGAGCCTGTACACAGGCCCTACTCCATTTCCCTTTTTTTTGGGTTATTGTTTAGATGGGGCGACAGACACACTGCTAGTTAGGGTTTGGCGTAAGCACATGCAGGGGTGCAGGGTGCTGTGCGCTTTGCGTTCTTTGTTTATTTTAATTTCTTTTCTTATTCTCTTAATTATCCTGACTCCTTTTTTCAGTATTACGGTGATAATGCGAGCGTCATTAGTTTGATTTGGGTATCTTCTACATACAAGGACTGTAATGTATCCTGTTCATGATCTAAGTATAGGGTGATTTTGTGAGCGGCGGGACCGAGGGGCAGCACCCTTTGAAAGTGCGAACCCTGTTAATTCCATAATCCTGATTGTTTAGGAGTGTGATATGATAATTGTATGTATCTGATTGCATTACACCTGATACGTTCTTATTGTTATCGCCTTTTTAAAATTAATAAAAGTAAAAAAAAAAAAGTCTACACCGTCTTCTAAGGTAGTTCATTTCTTATTAAAGAAGGGACTATGCAGGCTTTTTATAATTCAGATGTGCACCCTATACAAGGCATAGGCTAGAAAAAAACACAATAGCATGTAAATTCATGTCTTTTCTGCAGATGGTAGAGTCAAGTTAGTTTGCAGTGTAAATTGACTATTGACTTTGGTCATGTAATTAAAAGCACATGCTGGTTACCACTTAAAACAGGTTTAAGATATTTGCCCATGAGGACCGAAGCCAACCTAGATTTTTAAGACAACTATTAGTTATGCAAACTACTGTTATTTGAATTTATTGAATGTAAATATTTCTAAGCTGGATACATTGAAACTCTCTGAGTTTGGCACTCAATATGTTTAAATGGCCAGATTGGTGTTCTATTATGAATCTCAAGCATGTCTTTTTTTAACAATGTTCTACATTTTCAGTTTGGTTCCAGGTAAGGAGAAATAGTGTGGAAGGAATTTTTACTGGAGACACTTTTTTTTATACCTGGAGGGGAAGCTATCATTGTGACATGATTTTTCCTCCTCAGTTGCGGGCGCGCTCAGTCAACAACGTGACATCATAGCTGCAGGCTGTCTGTCATGCAGTGACATGGGAACAGGCCTCACGGGACACAGTATGTGAAAGTACCTCAAAACATACCAACAATAATAATAACACAAATAGTAAATAACAATTGCCACAAAAAAAAACTAGTGACTGCATGATGTTAGAATGCATTTCATGTATTGAGTAATTGACCATAAGTCAATCGTGAATAAACATACAGAGAAAACCTCAAAGGTCTAGAGACCTATCTGATAATCCTTCCCAAGAGGCCTATTTTTCCAAAAGAGGTGAGGTTGCGAGCTGTAAGTGCCTAGGTTACTCATTACACAAGCACATACCCACCCTTTGGTAAGGGGGTGATACATAGACACATACTTCACAATTTTCCTTTTTACAGTAGTCGTAACGTGATTCAATAGATTTTTAAAACAGCATTTTATTCCATTTCTTTACCACAAACTATCTACTGATATCACGATGGCTGTCCCATGTCTGGAGTTAGTAGTTCCTCCAGTTCTGGTATTTTCTTTGAACTGCGGTACGTGTACTTTTAATCTTCCTAGTTATTATACAGTACTATAAGTATCACAATGCACATGTAAAATAACACCTGGCATAGGACAGCAGGAGAAATCTGCATTAACGTAGTAACCGTATCAGAGCGTTTACTTGGATGCTTCAGTACGATCTGAGAATGCCATCTGCCAGGTGTGGTAAATGGCCATATTCTAACTGTTTTTGATGTTGTCTGGTAGGTGCAATCGTACTTGTGTTGCGGGTGAGACCTCCCTACCAGTACCAGCACAAGAATGTAACTAAAAGAATTTCGCTTCAGTGCTCTGAATAAGTGTCCAGGATGCATGGGACGTTCAGTCTCCATTGCTGCAGTACAGAGAATGTCAAGAGCAGGCTGAGCAATCAGACACTTCAACATTCAGTCTGTAACAGCTGATATTGGACTGCTCTGGAACAAACTATTTCAAGTTCTAGTTAGGGTATTAGTGTTCTATGACGGGCTGTTAATATTGTAAATAGCGGAACCGAGGCACAAAAAGATTAAATGATTTGCACAAGATTGCACAATAAGGGAACATAGAGGCGCCGGGATTAGAGCTCAGGCTCTTTATTCTCTCTTGCTCATCTTGCTCGCTCTCTTAGTTTGTCATTCGTGCTCTCCTCCTGCACCCTCACTCGTTTTTCTCTCCTCTTTTCACTCTTTCATTCTCTGTATTCGCTCTCTTTATCTCCCTTGCTCTTTTCACTCCCAGTGCTCTCTTCCCTTCTCAAACCCGTTGTCTATAACATATCCATAAGGAATCCGCCCCGCCAGAACAGCGCCAACCCCCAGCCAGAAACAAGTTAAAATGCCGTTTTCCTCGAGATTTCTTGGTTAGCTTCTGATGCAATGAAACCTTCACTAAGGAAAGAAGGAAAAGTATGATTGTGCCGTTTCATGTGTCAAGAAAGGAAGGAGGGGCTGCTCAGAGAGGGGAGTGACGGAGGGTGGACCCTAAGGGACTGCTGGGGCCTGCCTTGGGGGGCGCTCCATTTCCGGCACGATGACAGAACAGCCCCCTCACCCAGGCTAGGGATTCTTGCCGCCTCTGTGATTAGCTGCGCTAGTGATGGCCGCACCTCCACTGAGTGAAGGCCTAGAAGGTCATTTGCTGTGTGTGTGTGTGTGTGCGTGCATGTATGCGCGCTCTCTGAGGCGGCACAACAAGTTGAAAGTTGAAACAGCACCGGCTCGATTGTCCGGCTGCTTAGAAAGTAAAAACGCGCACAGCACGCTAAAGGTAAACAAAACACATTGTGATTTACATAAGTTCTATTTCTTTGAAGACACAAGAACACATAAACTGGAGTGGGGGGTTATGGGGGAGGGGGCGAAAAGTCACAGACCGAGGGAGGGGGCCACAGACTGAGGTAGGGGGCGGGGAGGGGGCTGGAAGGGGGAAGACAGGGAAGAAAATAGTTTTAGGAGTAAAGGGGCCAATAGCCTTAGAAGGATACAAATGATGACTGAGTGTTAAGTAATGCACTCCCAGTTATGGTTAAAGAAGATTTATTCCTGAATTTGAACATCGACAGAACAGCCTTCCCTCAGTCCTTCTCCCAGAAACACCGCAGTCAACTGACTGGCTGTGAGGGAGAACAACTGATGGAAGTAGAATACATACTTGAACAAAAAACAATACACAGTGATGAAAACATTCCTCGTGCTGCAGCACATCTTCCTCCTTAATATACAAAATTAATTTATAACTAAAAGGGATAAATACAACTATAATACAATTTACTCATCATCACAAACAAAGTCTTTTAACCACTTGGGTTTTGTGCGAGTACGTACTAAACGGTCACTAACAACAGCATTACTGTTTTCTGTAACCTCTGCTGTAGTACTAGTATTTTCCTTAGTGCCAAATCTAGTACTTGTACCAACTTCAGTATCATTTTGATTTGTAGTAGTATTTAAAGTGATGTTAGTATCACCTGCTGTTCCAGATATCCCAGCGCTAACATTAGTATCAACCATGCTGCTCTTCACAAAGGAAGATTCAACAGCGGGGTGTTCACATGTGTCAACACTAAAGGACTCTTCAGCAGGACGACTAACATTACCAGAACTGTCTTGAACAACACTTTTAGAATATCTTTTGTCATCACTAATAAGATCATCTTCAATAATAAAATATTAAGACGCTTTCCTTGACAATCTGGAATTCTCATTTTTCTTATACAAAAGAATGTCACTCTTGAGTACTGCAATACGTTTTAAGTTCCATACTTTTCCATCACATAATTGTACTGCATTGCGGAAAATGTTAGTAACCTTTAAAGGTTCAGAAAATTGACTTTCTCCTTTTTTGACCTTCAAAAGTTTCTTAACTTTAACCCATGCACCAACACTGATGTTACAAAATTTAACATTATGTTTTAGGTCATATACCTCTTTGCTTTTAAGGTGTTTATCTTCAATCCTGGTTCTTAATACATCTGTTGGTATGCAAGGTTTATGGGTGTTAAACATCCATTCAGGATTACATTTAGTACGAACAGCTCTCTCATGACTTCAAAAGGTGAAACACCTAAAACCTCATGTGGAGATGCTCTGTACATCCAATGGTTTTGGACAATTGCAATTCCCAATTACAATTATTTCCAATGGTAGATTGTATAGCATTTTTTAAGACTCTGTTGAAGCACTCAATCATGCCATTCCCACATGGGTTGTAAAGGGAAGTTGTACAGTGTCTTATCCCCACTTTGTCAAAGTAATCTTGAGCAGTTTTTGATGTAAACTTTACACCATTGTCACTTACTAAAAGAGCGGGGAGTCCTTCTTCAACAAAAACACCATCCAAAAATGGTATTACCTCTTCAGAATTAATCCTCTCGACGACCTTCAAAACAGGCCACCTAGAACAAAGATCTATTACAGCTAAAACATATTTATTCTGAGAACCAATAGGTGCCATTATGTCAATTGCAATACTGTGCCAAGGAGACTTTGGAATTATTGGTTCAGCCATGGGGGGTTTAGAGTAACAAGAGTTTTGGCAGAATTGACACACCAAATACAATTACTAACAAATCTTTCTATAAATACATCAATTCCAGGCCACCAGTACCATTGTTTGATCCTTTGTTTGGACTTAACTATTCCACCATGACCCTCATGACACATTTTAACTATAGCTTCTCCAAGATTGGTCGGCGGAATAACTTTATCATTTCTCATGATGTTTACCGTTTGACATAGAAAGTTCATTTCGAACTTCCCATAAATGCTTTAAATCATCAGATAATGAACATTTAGATGGCCTTTCTGGATTTGCTACTTGAACCAAGTGAGGGTGTTTTAAAAACGAGGGTGTTCCACAAACCAACAGACAAGAATGCGCTACAGGCATACCAAAGTTTTCATCCTAAATCCCTAAGGGAGAATTTGCCGGTGGGCTAATTCTTTCGGATTCGCCGCAATTGTTCAGATCGTGCAGAGTTTGTCACGGAAGTAAATGCCCTGACATTGAAACTTCAACAGAGGGGGTATCCTTCAAATACCATTAAAAGAGCTAAGAAATGGGCACTGAATGCCAACCGCGATTGCCTTCTTGCCACAACAAACAGACCCAAGACAAATAAACCTGTCTTCGTTTCGACCTTTAACACAGCATCGCAGCAGATCAGACGTCTGGTTCTGCGAAATTGGAAGATTCTGAATACAGGGGGACTACACCTAGAGAAGCCACTCTTTTCATTTAGGTGGAGTCAAAACCTAAAGGACCTACTGGTCCACACGAGACCGAGAGTCACTAATATGATTACAGACACCAGACCAGTGACCGGTCTTCCAAGACTGATGGGCCACACAAGATGTGGTTCCTGCAGTGTCTGCACCTTGACATCCAATACTAAACTACTGGATCTGGGCCTTCGCACCCCCTGGGAACAGAGATCTCATACCAACTGCAATTCCCAGGGAGTAATCTACTTGATTACGTGCCCTTGTAATAAATTTTACGTGGGGATGACAAGCAGGAAGGTGCGCACCAGGATTACTGAGCACCGGAGTACTATACGGTGTGGAAGAACGAATACCAGCATGACAGCCTATTTTTTAGAAGTGGGACACTCTGCCGATGAGCTCAAATGGACTGTCATTGAGAAATTGAACTTAGGCAGACACATGGCAGATGAACACCGCATTCTCCTACATCGAGAACAGAAATGGGTCTACCGCCTGAAAAGTCATGTCACGGGCTTGAATGATGACATAGCTTGGCATGCATTGGGCAGGCGGTAGCTCTTTTCTGGTGGGGATGGAAGGTCAGAGCGGCTGTGGATGAACTGTATATACTAAGAGGGATAAGATCACACAGTCTGGCACCATGAGACTTGTTTCTTAATCTGTCATGAGACTACCAACACATACAGAGGGCTCACAAGATCACAATAGGGACCTACAACAATACTGTAGTCCTTGGAGGACCCTTGTGGAATGCCTGCCTTTTATGACACGCGCTGATCTGTACATGGGCTATATTGGTGTGGTTAGCTTACTGCATTGTTCTTCATTCGGAGGCGGTCCCGTCTTAGACCCGTGGAGTCCATGATGCATCAGAGGCATTCGGGTCCGGTGAGGCTTCCATCTGTGTGCATGTCCTTTGTGGGGAGGTCGAGCGTATTGCAGGTGGATGCCTAGGATTGATGGTAACTGACTAACGCTCTGGCTATTGTTGAGCATAGGACTCGATTTCCCATGGTTCCGCGGTTTCGCACGTAATGCGGGATGACGTAGGACGCCTCCCGACGCACTCCGTGGAGGGTGTGACCTACAGGCGGGACTTTCAGGTTATTTTAACTCTCCACAACAGATCGCCAGTATCTACGTGGCGATCCAAAGACAGGCAGCCATACGAGATGTCGTCCTCGGAACAGTAAGGAGTTAGAGAGGGGCTCGGGTATTATAATGACCAGCTATTCTCGAGGCAGATGGCATTGCTCGAGCTGACACCATTATGTCATGAGGTTGTAGGCTCATATACTTTACTCGCGGTGGCTCACACCTACGACATCTTGAGCTAAACATAACTGCAGCTTGGGGACGAGATGCTTCTTTTCTCTTGTTTTGTTATTTCCCTTCACTGCAGGTTGTGTTCTTGGGACACCTACCTGCAGGACGCCATGTCGAGTTTACTTCCTTAATAAACTCGGTGAGTTAGCTGCATGAAAGTTATTCCTTTTTGCTCCCGATGATGCTGCATGCGGGGCATATAGGCTAAAATTAAACATGATGATCGGAGATAGAGGGCGGATGCATAAAGATATGTAGCTTAATTTTGAGCATAACATTGCACATAAAGTTTTATTTTACTTTATTTCATTTTACATGTTGCTGGTGGGTGCTAAATATGATACCCCCGAAGACCATAGACAAAAGGAAAAATCTTCTATTATGACTAAGGAGGTTGTGATGATATGATTATATTCTTTTTCCCTCCCTCGGGGTTCTAACAATATACTTACAGGGGATCTTTACTATTCCAGCATATGTTTCCCTTGTTGTTGGGATCCCCTCCATACATGTTGATTCAACTGGAATCCCATGCGATCAGTGAATTGGTACGTTGACCGAATTACGGTGTGACCAATAGTGGGACGGGCAGCAACACATGTCCTGAAGAAGACCGGGGTGACCTCCGTGGCACAGTAAGTCAGTCGAAACATGTTGACAAAGGCGGTATTAGGAGGGTTGTTTTGAGAATCTTTACATTTCTTGAAAACACAAAGCTGGTGCATCAGATATTGCCCTCATAATATTTTCAAATTCCACATTACACTCTTCTGACCAGATGAACTTTGTTTTGTTTTTGAGTAATTGACTAATGTTCAAAATATTGCTAGAAAACTCTTACAATTTTTGAGTAAAACTCTACCAAACCAACAAAAGACCGAACTTCATCTTTGTTTTTAGGATGCAGAGCATTCAATACAGAGTCAACAAGAGCAGGCTTGGTTGAGATCCCTTCACCACTAATGACATGTCCTAAATATGTGATGGACTTAACTGCAAATTTGCACTTGGTGTGTTCTACAGTTAACCCCTTCTGTTCTAGGATACCCAAAGCTTCTCTAAGAATCATGTCATGTTCCTGTCTTTCTTTTCCATAAACTAGTATATCGTCCTTGAAACAACGTACATTATCAAATTTGCTGAAAGGTCGGTGCATCAATCTTTGAAAGATTGCAGCCGCAGATGCAAAAGGTAATCGCTTGTATTGAAAACACCCTGAGGGAGTATTGAATGCTGTAAAAGGTTTGCTTTCCTCAGAGAGACAAATCTGGTGATATGCAGCAGATAGGTCTATCGTGGAAAACCAATTAGCATCTTTAATTAAGCTCAACATTTCTGAAATCTTTGGTAATGGAAAATTATCAACTACGATGTTGTTGTTTAGATGTCTTAAATCAATGCATAGCCTCAACTTACTGTTGCTGCTGCGTGCAACAACAATCGGAGAAATCCATTGAGATGATTCAATAGGCTCAATTATATCAGCTTTGACAAGTTTTTCTAACTCAAGATCAACTTCTTTTCTCAAACAAATGGGAATATTTCTAACTTTATGAATTTTTGGGCCAGCATCAGGTTTCAATACTATTTTGTGCGGAAAAACATTCAATTTGCCAATTTCTTTGCTGAAAACTTTAGGGAAAGTATCTAAGATTTCTTTGCAAAAATCTGTGTTATCATCAATAAGCATGACAGGATCGTCACCACTGGGATTAAGTATGATCCCAAGATCACCTTGATCTCTCCATCACAATACTGAGGGACCTTTTTTTGATACATACAATTTCCCAAAGGATTCCCTTCCTTTAAATCTAAAAAGAAGTGACCGGAAACCAACCACATAAATCTTTTCTCCCGAAAATCCTTCCGGATGAATATCAGAGGGAGATAGTAGATTTCCTAGTTTCTTAGCAAACTTATTATTCCAGACCTCTTCATTTACTATTGTGTATGGGGATCCAGAATCTGCATATATCTGGATGTTTACACCACCCAAAGACCATAAGCACAAAGGTTTATTTTTCTTATCCCCGGACTTATCAATAATGTTCATTAAAAACAGAATCATAGTTACTGTTGTCAACAACTATGTTATCAGCAATAGTATATGAAGAAAGCTTCTTGACTGAGCGGTTATCCTTATCTGAGCTAGATTCAATGTCATCAATACACTTAACTTTAACAGATTTCTTTCTATGACAAACGTTGGCAAAATTTCCAATAATGTTACAATTTGTACATCTGTGTTTTAAGGCAGGACACAGTTTGTTAGATGCCAGGCGTGAACTACTACCACAACGAAAGCATTTTAAATTTTCATACTTCTTAGAAGAATCATGTTTAGAAGGTTTAGTGTTAGATTTCTTGTACTTGTCAGAAGATTTATCCTTTATTTTGCTGACGGTAATTTCATTTTTTTCATCAGTTTTGGTTTCATTTTTTAATGCTTTGGCACTGCGACTAGAAAGCTCAGCTTTTCTAACTATTGCTAAAATATCCTTTAAATCTGAATCACCATTAATCCATAGGCGATCTTTAATAGACGGATCTCTTGCATACATGACCACTTGATCCCTTATAAATTGATATTATAAATGGTCAAATTTACAATCATCAGCAATGAGTCTAAGAGCAGAAACATACTCATCAATAGTCTCATTAGCATCTTGCTTCCTATGAAAAAACTTGTACCTTGTGATTCCGATACAAACTTTAAGTGCGAAATATTTATCAGAATCTTTTAGAACCGCCAAATATTCATTAATATCTCCACTGACAGTTCCTTTTTGCATGCGGTCATAAGCTTTCAATCCTGCAGGACCAACTGAATATAAGAAAAGCGTTTTCTTTCTGTCTGCAGACATTTTATTATCTAAGTCAATGACCTTAATGAAATTTAAGAAATAAGCTTTCCACTCTAACCATTTTATTGAAAGTTCAGCTCCTGAAGACCAAAATGGTTGAGGTGGTTGAATTGTGAAATTTTGCTGTGATGCCATGTTGAATTTTAAATGATAAAACAAAATTAACAAATACAGGTACGAATATAATATAATCAATAAATAAGAAAAATTCTAAGTAAAAATTAATTGTACCGTATGAAAAGTAGGGAGATAGTTGGCTGGCTGATGACTGTTGCTCATAAAATGGACATCGTGTGTTTCTTTTCTTCAAAACAACTAAAATGGTCTGTTGAATAATTATTAAGAAATCTTGCAGTGACTTCTAAAGTGAAATGGAACGCTAAATATAGGTAAAATGATGATGAAAGTGCCTATAATTCCTCAATATGCTCTCCGGTGACTTTTTCTTTGAAATCTAAGACGGTGGCACGTACTGACCCCGTGCGTGACCTTGCGCGCAAGCGTGATTGCAGGGAAAAGCGTAAATCACACGCGCGTAAGAGAATTCAAAGCATCCGAAGGTTCTAAAGCAGGTCTTGCTCAAGCGCATAGTTTGAAAGATGCAGGGCGCGAAAGTAAGTAGAGTTATAATTATTTTAAGAGGAATTCGTAAAGTCTAACCCCCAACGATGATTTTGAAGCGAATGAAGTATGATGGCAGTTCAATAGACTTTACGGCAGAATAAGTACACGATAATCCGGAAAAAACTTAAAATGGTGAAAACGACGAGAATGTGGGTTCTTCACGTAATGTCGATGTTCCCTTGTCGCCAATTTTGTTAAGTAATGCACTCCGAGTTATGGTTTAAGAAGATTTATTCCTGAATTTGAACATCGACAGAACAGCCTTCCCTCAGTCCTTCTTCCAGAAACACCGCAGTCAACTGACTGGCTGTGAGGGAGAAGAACTGATGTTAGTAGAATGCATGCTTGAACAAAAACAATACACAGTGATGAAAACATTACTCGTGCTGGAGCACGAGTAATACAATTCCTTAAAGGGATACAACACTGAGGAGGGACTAACATGCCTCAAATCAATCGAAAGGCAGCATTTAAGACAAAAGCCAATGGACAGAGAGTGGGTGGAGCTTCCGCGAAGCTTCCACACTACAGTGTATACTGCATGCCTTGCAAAGCGATGGCATTGCATACTCTCTGCATTGCTAGACAAGACCTAAAAACTGCCAATGCTCAGCAACGGTGAGACCTGGCCCACTTAAAGCCCTGAAAATATGTACTGTCGATTGTTTAAATCATTTATATTCTTATTGTCCACGTGTATTCTAAAGAAAGGGGTTTGTGTGAACGTGTTTGGCCTTACTTGAGACTGTTAGGGTACAGTACACAGTAAAGCAATCCTGGGAGGAAAATATTACGTCTATTATTCGAAAGTGCATGCTATAGAAAACTGTTGAACCATGTCCCCTTCTGTTGTAAAGAGTTCCAACTCTAAAGTACACTGTTTGCACTGTTGGAAATGTAATTTAATGAGACGTGCTTGGGGCTATTGACTTCTCGCTGCTATTAATAAAGTGTAGAAACTCTCTGTACATGTGTGAGATCCTGGAACATACCTTTTCCAAAAAAGTATTTTCCAATTCTCTGCTTACACAGTACATTTGTCTAACACAGCACTTAGGGGAAAGCTCACAAAATAAAGCAGAAATGGAGTCCCAGTCCTAGGATTTTGTTCTCTGCAACACAGATATGTTTTGCACTCCATGACTACAAAGTGAAGCTTTTGAGGTGTGAGCTGTTCTGCTCTGCTCTGCTTGCTGCAGCATTTATACAGGAACATTTTGTCTTGTTTCTGGTGTCTTTAATTTTTGGTAGTTTTCTTGTTTGTTCCCGCTGGAGCTTCAAACACTTCTTTTCGTGCTTTGGCTTAAAGTGTTAGTGGTTGAAGTTCAAAAGGAGTGCAGACTCTGCCAAGCATGTTATCCGTGCCGGTATGGATATTGCTGATTGCATTGGCGAGACGCTTGGGAACCAGGGTTGGCCTTCAAAGACATGCCTGGATGAGGTCCATTGATTCTATTCCAATATACAGGCTATGGTAATTGACAAGCTCTTTTATGCGTCTTGCCTATTTGGAGATGAGGTGGACTTCTCTTTGAAACGCTTTACAGGCAGCAGGGCTAAGGCACGTTCTTTGGGGCTGTTGACCCGTGGCAAACCATTTCTGCACCAGATCTGGAAAATTAGGGGTTGTTCCAGAGGGCTGGTGTGTTGTTAGAGGCAGCATTCTCAGCAAATGATGCAGCTAAGTCCTTTTAGGATCGCAGACAAGAAACTGAGTGGCAACACATTGGTCAGCAAGGGCACCAGTATTCCAATTCCTCGCTGAAACAGCCAACAAACCAATTTAGTTTGCCTTCAGCAGCCAATGCCCAACCAGTGAAGTACTCGGCTCTATCCCAAGGTAAGACATCTACCACACACAACAGATAAGACTTGCAAATTATTAATGCAGGCTTTTTCTCTCTACTCCATTCAGTATTCCTCCTACTTCATAATGAATTGCAGCATAGCATCTGTTCTTCCTAATACAGTAGGTATGCCCGTGCCTCTTCATTGGTGCCCTTGAGAAGCTACTGGATTCGGAGGATGTTGGAGGTTGTTATTAATGCTATTTCCTTGTCCCGAAAAAGTAGGTGAGCCTCAGGACTAACTTGAACCTCTGACCCTTGAAAATGGGCAAAATCAAAAGGCTCACTTTGGTTCAGATCCAACAAGCTCTGGTCCCTGGGACACTGGACGGAGTCCTTGGACTGTTTCTCAGGCCTTTGTCTACGGGTGAAAGTGGCCACACGCATTATCCGTTTGTTCGGGCACTAAACGGCAGAATTCTGACTGACTCCCCTCCAGTAGCTTCTTTCTACTCTCATAGAGCCAGCTCCATCTTGGATTACACTTTCGCCAGCCTGGCATTATTTCCATACATCTGGGAATTCAGAATGGGGGATCAGGGGGAAAGTGACCACCGCCCTCAGGAAAGCCAGCTGACAGCAAACACGCCAATGGTAATCAGGCCAGACAACACACTGGGGGAGATTTATACAATCAACCAAAGGAAAATCAAATGCTCGCCAACCAACACAGCCACCTTGGCTGAAACTGCCCTCCAACTGTACAACATACACACATCAGATGCAGCTGGGCTCATTTCCCACTGGGAGCAATACACAGATTCACCGGTAAACAAACTGGCAAGAAAGACTGCTCCTAAAGGCAACCATAATACAGAGGATAGCAGTATCAGCCTAAAGAAAGGACAAAAAACACAACTACGCTCACAAAAAAGAGCTGCAAACCTATCCCTACGGAGGCTAAGAGCAGCGCCCCAAAACGAACAATTATGAGCCACACTGAAAAAACAAAGGGCTGAGCTCAAACACACAAAATGGGTAATAAAAAAAGACGCAGAAAATGAAGGTTGGGCAAAACTTTTATACGACTCCAAAAGCAACAACAGTGCCCGTTTTTGGCAAACAGCAAACAAGATCCTACGCCCAGACCACAAGGACCTCGGTTCACACATTGGGGAAGATCAGTGGCATAACTACCTCGGCAGTCATTTCAACGATCCCTTGGGACAGACAGGGCCACAAAGAAGTACCAACTGAGAGAAAGCACCCGCAACGACCATATCAACGCCGACAATCCTGGGAGATCAACTTCAACGTAGTGTTACCCCGGCACCATCAGCGGCCCAGCAAATAGCCCTAATAAAAAAACAGATTCGTAAGGGCAGGAAAGAAGGCGCTCCAGGTCCTAATGGCATCCCACCAGCCCTGTTCAAGGAGAAAGACACAGAATGGGCCACCATACTACAATCTTTATTCACAGAAGTCAGACTCCTAAATAGAATCCCAGATTCCTGGAGAGGGTCAACGATTGTCCCCATGCACAAAAAGGGAGACAAAACGGTCCCCGACAACTACTGTCTAATAGCCCTCCTTGATAACGAGGCCAAATACTTCGCTGGAATAATCTTAGAGGAGACTGTGACATGGGCGGACTCAAAGCAGATTATACCATGGAACCAGACGGTTTTCCGGAAAAAAACCGGAACAACAACCAACATCCTGGCTATCTCGCTGCTAATTGACGGAGCTAAAACAAAAAAAACTGCCGCTGTAATTGTGCTATATCGATTTCAGCGCGGCCTTCGATAACATCGAGAGAGGCATGCTGTGGCGGAAACTTGCACAATGGGGCATACCTCAACTGCTTTTAAATATGCTGAAGTTACTTCATTATGACACCTGGGTGCAGGTGAAGCTGGGAAGCGGGACCCATCTGTCTTCCAAAGTCTGCACGACAAAAGGGCTAAAACAAGGGTGCGTGCTGGCCCCGACTCTGTTTAACCTATTTATGGCAGACTTATCAGGCCGACTCGACACATGCAACTCCCACTCTCCAAGGCTGGGAGGAAAAACCCTAAGTAATCTATTATACGCGGATGACGTGGTACTTCTCAGTCACACACATATTGGCCTCCAGAATTTGCTGATCGAAATGCACAGCTACGCAATGGAAAACAACTTAAAAATCAATCTAAGTAAAACACGCACGATGTCGATCAATACCAGGAACAAACACGAAAAGTCCTGGACTCTGGGCGGCCAAAAAATAGAGTCTTCACGCGAATATAAATACTTGGAACTTATCTTTGACACCGACGGTTCATTTGTTAGGCAGATGGAGGAAACCAAAAGAAGAGGGGCCTTGATCGCCATCACACTGAAAAATCTAGCAAACCAACTATCGGGGCCAACCCTGACACCATACTTAAAAGTCATTCAGGCTAAATTGCTCCCCTCAATTTCCTACAGCAGCGAGGCACTACGAGGAAGAGACTCCAGGAACCTAGATAACATCCAGGTAAAAGCATATAGAACTCTGTTCTCACTCCTGTCTTACACCTCGCCTGCCCAAATACGGCTGGAGTTCGGCCTAAAAAAACAAGACCTTGCAAGACAAGGAGCCTACATTATCTGCTGCCACAAACTCCGCTCTGCCTCCAATGACACCCTAACGTGATGCTGTGGCAAGATATACAAAGCAGGGATGTATCTCAGGCACGCTCCTACTTGAAGGCAGCATTGGGGGCTGTCAAGGCATCCGCACTTTGGGACATGCAACTGGGGCACAACCTGTTTAAAAAAGTGATTTGGAAGAACGTAAAAACTCTTTCCCTAACAGAGGACAAAGCCGCTTTTGCTAAAAGAAACCATGCGTGGATGACTTTAAATACGTATAAATTCCTGACACCACAACTTTATTTCAGCCAGGGCTACCCAAAAATCACTAAACTGAAGTTTTTGAAATATAGATTAGGGATCCTGCCCGGCAGAGAGCACCAACCATCATGGCTCAGGAGCAATGGCCATGAAGCCTGTCGGCTCTGCAACCTAGCAACAGGAGACATACTCCACCTGACCTGTCTCTGCGAAGAGCTCCGACAAGCCCGCCGACAGCTACTAAGGGACCAGCTCAAGCAGATAGGGACCAGCACGCGAAGGCAGGCTGTGCTTGCATGCTTGAACCCTGCGAACACAAAACTGAATTGTAGATACGTCAACTACTACTATAGAGCAAAGGCTACCAAATCTACAACTTGCAGCAACCACTGGTTCTGGAACCTAATGGACGAACTTTGGGCTACAAATGATTAGCCCGCCCCGGCTCAGGGAACACTGCTAGATAACTACCCTTGGTCTCTCACCGTATGGTCTTCGGTAAGGACGATTACACAGACTACTCTTTTACCACATTTTAAGAAATTGTTTTAAATGTAACGATTGTCCTGGTTTTAATTAACTATACAAAATAAAATGTACTTACTTACTTACTGTTCAGCTCCGCGTCACGTCACCACCTATATAGGTGCTCCCAGGCGCGGATGTCAGTTCTTTTTAATCCGTGCCAATTAAGCGCTGATCTGGAAAGAGCTACCCCTCTGTTGCTTTTTGGCTGGTGTTTTCTCAACTTTTGTAGAATTCTGAGAATTCTTTCCACTTCCTGTGTGTAGGTAAAAAGGATTTGCTTTCATGGTCACGACCACTTGTTTCTGGTGTCTTTATGTTTTCTGACTAGTCTGACTGGGAGGCTGCTAATCAGGACACCCGTCTCTGTGCTTCCTCCCTAAATTGGACATGGTGAGTACTTAGGTGCACTCCAGATTGGCTACTGGGGTACCCTTGTAAGTCCCTAGTATAAGAGATCAAGGTACCCAGAGCATATGTACACCAGAGGTCTCTCAGGGGCTAGAGCATGTATTATGCCACCCATGAGAGACCATTCAAATTGTGACGACAGGCCTGCCATTGCAGCTGTGTAAGCGGATACTAGCACCACTTACGAAAGATAACGGTTTCCCTATATCTGAGGTCACTACACTTAAAACCAATAAGTCACCCCAAGGCAGGCTTTTCAGTCCTGAAGGCAGGGTGCTCAGTTCTAAGTGAGCTGACCAGCCCCACAAACTACGGAGTCCATTCTCCCGGGTTGTAAGTGCATCAGCCATTAGAACATATAGAGTGCCCATGCGTCATTGCCAGTGGCGGTTTCTGCTCGTGGCGTTGGGGCTCCACCCCCTTTACTTTTACCCCAGGCAGATTAGAATTAAAGTGATTTATTCACGCTAAATCTGTTCATTTTTTTTTGTTTAAAAAACACTTACCCGCTTCATGCTGGTCGAGCGGCTACTGCACACTGCCAGTCACATGCTTCTTGATGTATTGCCTTAACAACATGCTGCCCGGGGTGACCTAGCCTCTCAAGTATTTGCCGGGCTGAGGATCTCACTGCCCTGGGGCCTGTGAGGTCATCAGCTCGGCAAATACATAGCCTCGAGTACCAGTCTCCACCCCAATGACATATGGGTAGAATTAGCCCCGGGCGGCTTAGACGGAAGCCCGATAATGTTGGGGCTTCACGTCAATCAGGGAGTGGAGAGCATGGTCACCCCACCCTTGTTCAACTCGTCACAGGAGGGTGGGTGCATCCCTGTGACGAGTTGGAAAAGGGCGGGGTAGAGGCTGAAGGCAGGCGTGAAGTAGAAAAATTGTGTCTGCGCAGTCTGTCATCAACATTTTGAAGATACTCAAGCAGACTCAAGGGGTGCGTCACTTTTACGCCGCCAGTGCGTCATTTTTTGTGACGCACCAGCAGCGTAAATAATGTGCCTTGTTGCACCATATTTACAAAGTGACCCATCTAGGTAGATGCGTCACTTTGTAAACCTCTGCGCCACATTATACCTGCGCCAGGTATAATGTATGCAGGGGGGGGGGGTTTGACGCAAGAAAGGGTCATAGAAGTGACGTAGTGAAATCTATAAGATTTCACTGCGCTACTTCTAGGACACAAATGCGTCAATTTCTTACGCCTGCCTAGGCGTAAGACTGACGCAGGTCCTTTCACATGGGGCTTGCCCAATGTGAAAGGACACATTGCTGGAGTTGCGTCACTTTTGTGACACACTCCAACAAAGCGTCACTTTTGCGCCATACAGATACGGCAGAAATACTGATGTATCAGTAACTCCTTGCGCCATGATGCGTCATACTGTAAATATGACGCATCATTGGTGACGCAAGGAGTGCGCAGTGAAAAGTGACGCAACGCTGTTTTCACGCAGCGATGCGTCACTTTTCATAAATGAGGCCCAAGGTGTCTGATTTCCACATTGCAGATATGCAGGACGCCATTTCTAGCTTCAGTCCGATTTGTGGCTTGGGGAGAAGTGCGCACTGCAAATAGTGTGTGCAGTCCAAAGGTTAAATGAAGGAGTCACCTAGTTTAAAGCTTTCCCCCAGTCCAGACGATGCCCCGCATCCACAACGACCAGGTATGAAAAAACGTAGCAGCTGGGGAAGTGAGTAAGCTCGGTCCCAGCCGGTTCGGAGCAGTGACTTTTTGGTCTGAATTTATTTACTGTCCTTTAACTCCACGAGAGGCACTTTAAAATTAATGACACCTGTTCTTCCTTCCACTGGAGACAGCAACAAATACCTTCACTCTATGGGGCATATTACCAAGCAATAGCGATAATTATTGCTATTGCTTGGTTAAAGACAAAAATTTACAGCTGAGCTGCGGCGATTTTTATCGCAGATAAACCTTGGTATTACCAAGGTTTATCGCAAATGCGATAAAAATCGGCCGCAATGCATGAATATCGCTGAAAAGTCAGCGATATTCATGCATTACCGAGCTAATGCTCTTAGCCATGTTATCCACCTCCCATTGGATAACATGGCTAAGAACTGCTCAGGGCAGGTGTTAGCTTTTGGAGATATTCGCGCTTAGCGCGAATATCTCCAAAAGTTGGTAATAGGAGATAGTGATGTTAGCGACTGTTTCCAGTCGCTAACATCTTGGCACGCCCACTTTGCATGTCATTAGTGGTAAATATCACTGACATGCAAAGCTGGGCCCAAGATGGTCGCTATATCCTACTAGCTGTCGCTAACTGGTGTATATATAATATGGAGAAAATTTTATCTCCGCTTTCTTGGCTTTTAAAGCCAAAAAAGCGGAGATAAACCCCCTTGATAATATGCCCCTATGTTTTTACGTAACTGTCTCCCAAATGCATATTTTCGTGCAGCTCCCATAACTCCTCATTTTTCTCACAGCCGCTCGCGTCAAGTCAAACGTGCGGTGTCATTTGCATACAGAGGGGCAGATTTATGAAGGCCTTGCGCCGCCGGTGCGTCATTTTTAACATGGGAAAAAGTGACGCACCGGCGGCGCAAGGCCTTCATAAATTTGCCCCAGAGTCCTCTGCAGTGCTCTTACTGCAGAGACACAGACCTCTGCAGTGCTCAGTATGCTAATGCAGGCCCCTAATTTTCACACAGCGATACAAAAGGGGATGATGGACGGAGCGTTTGAACAAATCAAACACTCACACCCAGTCAACTGATCTGGGTTTAATCCATCACCATTCTTTAGTTCACTCAGCCACCCCAGTTCAGACATGGCTATATGCAAATCAGTCTGACCCTGTGCCCTATGGGAACAGTCCAGCCCGAACTGCCAAGCCATGCCTTCCCTGGACCGGAAACAAGCATCCTGGGACCGGTTTCGGATTCATAATCCTCATCAGCCAGGCTATCTTGAATCCAGTGGCCAAGTGAACAAGGGACTCACGTCTGATTATACCCTGCCACACTTAGGGCGAACAAAGCGATACAAAAGGGGATGATGGACGGAGCGTTTGAACAAATCAAATAATTTTCACACAGCAATATAATTGCTGATACCACGGGGACTGATCATTTCTGGGTTCGGTAATAGTTTGGTATTCCAGATTTCCTCATCTGACCTCTGATTTCTTCTGGCCTTCTGTTTGAAAGTGGCTTGTATCTTCAATAATATGTAAAATCTGACGTCCTAAAGATAAACTGCAGCCATCCTGCCTTTTACAGCGCCAATCTTTCCCTGTGGAATCAGAAGGTGGGGATTCAGATAAGCGCTTTGTTTACTTTACAGAGCTCGTGGCTGCATTTTCCAGCAGGACTCCTTTCCTAAATCAAAATGCCAACAGCATGTGAGTGAATGCACATGATCCCCGTTGCTGCTTTAAGAGTGCAGCACACAAAGGTTTCGGTCACTCCTAAAGCCTTTTGAAATATGATAGGTATAACTAATCCTGAGATCAGCATCCCTTAGCTGGGGTGCAACATGTGTTTTCTAGCACTTTGACTGCAAGGCTGTTGAGTACACACGCTCTCATTAGAGCACAGTGCACCCATTTAACAGAGGGAATGTACGGCCACTCTGAGAGAACAGATTTTGGATTTCTGTTTGTGTGTGTTCACAGACTCCCTTGCACGTGCTCATTGCTAGGAATTTGCCTGGAGTTGAACAGTTAGCTATGCTGTCCCATAGCTGAACACTTGGTTAGTATAGACTGTGTGAGAGGCTCACTACGCGTTCACATATGTTGATATCAAAGCTGTGGTTGAGATGAGAATTGCTTTCTTTTCGCTGTACCCTGTCCTTAAGAGTAACCTATTTGATGCGGTGCCATCCCCACAACAGCTCTTATACCACAGTTATGTCTAGGTCTCGCTGGTGAAGTCACTTTATTTAAAACACGTTTACTGTTAATTCAGCTATTACTGCACAACTGGTTTGGGGTTATGCAACTAAATATGAACTCGAGAAAGCCACACCCTTAATTAATTCGCTTTGCAGAGTCTTTTCTTTTTTTTTAGCATATACCTGTTTTGTTTGTTTTCCCCTTTGATTAGTCATGAAAATATTTTACACATCCTCTGTTGAAGCTTTTAACCATTCTGTATGTAGCACCATGCACATGCAATACTTCCCCAGCAGCATCACACCTGGCTATTTTAAACAACCACCTATTGGTCTCTCAAATTCCCTTTACTTCAAGGGAGATATTTTTGCTTCTGGTCATCACGAGTGTGGTTGTGCTCAATTCCATGCTGATTTCCTTTGCCATTTTGCTGTGCAGTACAAAAATCTAACAAATGAATGGCTTTCATGAAGCTGGGAACAACAAAGATAAAACCAGCTATTTTATAATAAAAAAAATCTAAAGAAGATTTGCATGGAGTATCATGACTGACCTTCCAAAAAATGCCATGCCCCCTAACGTGAACCTTCCTGTCCACCTCCAGCCGCACCACTCTCAAGATTCACCAGCCGCCACTAGTCATTACGCGATGACCTTCTCTAAACTGGCTGTAACAAACCCTGTAATGTTTGGTATGAAACCTGTTGGAATCGATTCCATGCACTGTAAAGCTCCTCCGGGAGGCCCTCAGTGCTCCCGGTACAATTCTTCCTGAACTGGATGGCAAACTAGGGCTGCTGCACACTAGAGACAAGATTCTGCTTCCTGTTACTGAGCCAAGCTCTAGCAGGATAAGGCAGAACAAAATAAATCCTGTCACAGGGAGGTGTGACCACCTCCCAGACAGAGTTTAGTGTATTGGGGCAGGATGGTTTCTCTTGCCAGCCCCACTGAGACTGCTTGACAGGCACTTGGTGCCCTTCTTGCATACTCCAGTTCAAACCAGTTCAGGGAGACATTGGCTCCCGAACTGGCGCGAAACTGGACAAAGGACATGGAAGTATTTTCCCCACTGTCCAGCCCCTCCTTTGGGAGGGACCCTTGAATTGTCTAAACCCTTTCCTAAGGGTACTTAAGGGCTTACCTGTGGGTGGGTCCACAGATTTGTTGTGGGACGAGATTCAGATCACATACCACTTCACTTTGACCATCTGGACACTCGTGACTTCGCTGGACTTCGCTTAAGGAACCTAGACTGCACCAGGGAAGATTCCTGCTGCTCCTGGTCTCATCATCTTTCTGGTCTTCTGCAGCGTCTGCATCCATGCTCCATACAGGTCATCACCAGGCCTGTGGAACTCCAAGACACCCGAAGTAATCTCCCTTGGAGTGAAAGAGTCTCTCCCCTGCATCTGCAGGCACCGCAACGCAGCTGACCGGTCTGTTGATCCTGGACTCCCATGGACTCTGAAAGGCTCAGCAACACAGGTAGTGGGTCTGCAACTCCCTCGAGGCATGCACTGTCCTCTAACCAAGTTTGTGGCCAGTATCCCTCATCAGAACTGCTGGAACAGAACCCCTGTGCACTGCGTTGACTTGCCGTTGCCAAAGCTTTTTGGCTTTCTCCTCTAGATGTCTTCGTGCCAAAAGAAGCTCTTACTGCAAAGCATCCTCTTAGACCAAGATCCTCACCTGCATTGCATCCTCTGCACCGTGGGCCTGCAACCCTTAGTGATCTGCTTGAGGTCCTCTTGTGCCTGCCTCCTGTACCCTTGGCCTGTGGGTCCTCTCGAGGGTCTTCTTTGGCACCAATGTGTTCCCTGTTTGCTTACGGCCTGCTCTCCTGCGCTTGGTGAGTCCCTTGGACCTTGCTGGTCCCGACACTGCATCTTTTTCATCTACTTTGTTGCTTGCCGCTGCCAAGGCTTGGTGGTGACCCTGCCGGACACTGACCACTTGGCGCTCGACATCCAATATAGGACAGCTCGTATCTATCTCCTGGTCATCCACATCATCTCCTGGTCCGCAAAGCTGCAACTTAAAAGGCACCGCCAATCTCTCCTGCAATCCCGACATCGGTGGGCATTAGTCTTCCGTTTCTCTTGGTCACTCCTGAGTGGCATAAACTCTGTACCCTCTGCTGGCACGTACCTCTCAACTTGAATCCACATTTGGGTTCCACCGGACTCCTTCATCTTCTTCTCCAATGGCATCTTTGTTGAAGTCATCCATTGTATTCTATGGCAGTTTCAGACGTCACTTGCCACCTATGTACTCAGCTTCCCTAGTGTAGGTATCCTAGCTCATGGGGTATCCACAGTGTAGTGTAGTTCCTATATCCCTAATAGGCTCTGTGCATTTTAATAATATACACTATAGTTTTGACATAGGACTGAGGTCAGTATGTCTCTATTGAGTACATTAAACTTAATTACTTGTGAGTGCCAGCTAACTCAGAGGTCACTAGAAACTTTCTCGAATGAACAAGAAGGGATTAGTTTCTTACAACCGCATAAACATGACAACTTTGTTTCCCTTAGAGTCGGAACAATATTTTCAGAGTCGTGGAAACAACAGATAACCGTTTCACCTAGTCAATCGTGCATGCTTCGTTTCTACAAAGTTGCACAGAAATAAAGAGAAGGGCGTTTCAATAAAAAGGGTTTATTGAACAGTCTTCCTTCTCATGCATGAGATATGAACTGCTACAATCGTAAGACAGAATGCGAAGTATAATGCGTACAGCGTAAACAGTAATATAAAATAATTCTGTAATAGCATGGTCTGTTGCTATGACATATATAAAAATACATACATAAATAATATAGGCTAAAATATTCAACAGGTGCATCTAAAATAATCCTACCCCAGTGTACCTAACCTAAGTCTAGTACAAGGGAAGAAGTAGGTGCTGTTTTAGCTATAGTTTAGTTCAGTTTCGCAAAGAATTTCCAAAGGTTTCTCTAGGTTCTAATCAGTTCCATACCTTAGAATGAGAGAGTTTGGTATCCCTTTCCCGGGACTCGATTCTCTAACACCCCAGAAGGGGAGTCAGAAATACTGGAGCTGGATTCTCGGCAGGGAGGATAACAGCATCTGGTCAGCAGCATCTGGTCAGTGCGTCAGTTGGGGAGATGACTTCCTTCGGGACTTGCTGTGGCAAGCCGCGCCATGCAAGTAGGTAGCTGAACCGCACCGTGCCTTGCCATAGCAAGTGAAGGTATATTTACACCTTGAAGGTGTTTAGGCATGCCAGTATTGACGTAAAAGTCTGGCATATGAATGTCATGAATGAATGAACCCCTAAGGAAGAGATGTTCATGCATAATAAATGAGTTCTTGGAGAAATCATTATCTAAGCAAGGGGAAGTCCTAACGGCTTAAGAGTCTGTTTTTCCAGGAACTCGTTGTGACGTAGATGAAGAGATGTAAATAGCCATGCCTGTATTTGGGTAGCATGGACTATGCCTAAATAAGGACTGGGTTTCGATGCTTATATAAGGGCAATGTGAAGTATACCTATATAAGTGTATGAATCTGGAAATTCATACGGAATCTAAATCGATACACAACCCCCACTCCACTTTTGTATGTACGACGTTACTAAATTCTAAACATGTTAAAATATCTAAAATATATCTAAACATGAAGTGCTAAAAACATGTCCAAAATACATTAAACAATTCATTAGAACTGGGTGTAAGCATAAACATGCATTGGTGCTGTACGCAATAAAGCAATGTTTTATTCTAAGCATATATTTACATTTAAGTGCTAAATGAATGAATCATGAAACTATACATTTATGAAATGACCTGTAAATTTCAGGAGAAAAAGGGCCGAAACCATTTCATGTCAGATTACATAAAACTGTTTGTTTGTGGACAAGGTCATATATTGTCTCTGGAAGTATTCAAAGAATTCTTGTTCTCTATGAATAGTTCTACTGTAAGCACATTACATGGGGAAACATCCTTTACAACGCAACTAAAACAACGCACTACCATTACAACAAAACTTTTACAATGCAGGATCCATCACAACGCATGCCATTACAACGCATGCCATTACAACGCAGCTGCTATTCAGACAGACTCTGAAAGCTTGTTTACTATACTTCGAATCCTTCTTGGATATAGAAAGCATCGGGGCACTGGCTTTATCGGCCGCATCGATAGAAACTTGGGGATCTTCTTGTAAGGACCTGCATATCGAAAGCGTTGAGCTTTCGCCTTATTTTACAGTCTCGGCGATACACAGTCTTTTGCATATTACCAAGGATTCCGAAGGAGGACTCACAAGATTTGAGACAGTTATTATATGATGCAATTTATCCCCTGAAGAAGCGTTCTGAAAGAACCTGAAATGCATTGGGAATGCTCTTTTTATGTTATTGATTTTGTGAAAAGGCTGTTTAAGTAACTCTTTTTATGTCAATATTAGGAATCTTCATATTTGTATTTTTGCTTGTATTTTTGGCGATGCTATTACTCGGATATTGTAATCCCTACCTGGCAGCTCGAGGACTCTCTGGGTTCTGCAACCTTGTAGGACGGCTTTGTCTCCCTCCCGCCGCCGCATCAGCCATTTTACAGCGGCCCCTGTGTGGAGGGGCTTTTGGACTGCGTATCCCGGCTTCCCCTGCTGGGACAGATGTCAACACCATCGCGCCAGGCGGCGCATAAAGAGGCGTAGCCCCCGCTTCGCTGGATGCCGGGCGAAGCCGGGGCAAAGGGCGGGCCCTCTGTAGCCCTCAGGAGCCGGAGGGGGCCGGGCAGGGCCCATACTCTGACATCCCGGCCAGGACAGACTGTGTTATAATATAGTAAGCTACACCTATCATTGTGTGATCAGAGGTCTGCTAGAAATACTGTTCGTGCGCCTATCAGCCTGATATTATTCTTATGCTCAGGTGCGCTTAAAACTGTTTTCGACCAATTTTGCCACGTACCATGACCTCGAGCATTATGAAAGGATCATTTCCAAAGGTAGGTGGTGCAAATAGAGGAACATTGGACAACTATGTAATTAGGACCACTTCTGACACTGAAAGGGAAAGCATTCTTGCAGAGCGACGGGCTGAGCGACGTCGCTCCGTAGAATCTATAAAAAATAAATGCTCTTCCCTGGGCCGGTCACAGCTAGATATCTCACTACACACAAGTCGACTTGCTGATAATGAGGACCTTGATATAACAAGCAGTGACAGCATTCCAATCCTCTTGCGAGACACAATTTCTACTTCTGATACGGCCAATGAATTGCATAGAATTGTTTCATCTTCCCCTTGTAACTCGATACCTGAAACAGAAGTCTTACCTGACATGCTCCCACCAGTAGTAGAGGTTATTCAAAAAAAGTCTAAAAATTCAAAGCTACCTCGAGCACATGGCTCACCACCAAGAAAAATAAGGAAGAGGGGGAGCGAATTACAGAGAAAAAAGGTTAGCCATATTAATTTTGGTACATCTCCTAAAGGTCCCTCACCAAACACAGCCACAACATCAGGCACAGTTACTTTACCACATTGTCCGATAAAAGAAAGATCCGGTACGGACTTACTGGGAAGTATGGAACAACTAATTAGATCCTTGACATTGCCGTTAATAGAGAGACTGAAAGGAATAGAGCATCGGCTTGGAACTCTAGAGCAGGCTTTAGCCATAAACACAGGGCTAATCAAGAATATAGCGAACCCTGTACTGGCAATCCCATCCACTGTATCATCTTTAAATCCTACTGCCCAAAATGAAGCAAAAACTAACAAGTCAATAAATCCAAAATCCCCAAGGACAGTACCTTTCAAGCTAACACAGCAATTTGCACAAAACACTGCTAGAGAGGCCCAAATGGGAGAGAAATTATCCAATTCAGGAATTGCACAAAATAAACAGGGCAGTAAAAGTCCAGTCAGGGATGCAAAGCCTAATGGGCGCCAAGTAGAATTGCCACCGGAAGCAGTTCTGTTGGTGGTGGTCCTTACGGGAGTTCCAACACTAGAGGATGGCAAGAGGGAAGACTATTCCCAGTTAAAAAATAAAGCTATGCACTGGCTTAGACAGAATTGACCACTTCCCCCAAACATAAATGGTGAGATTCTACATGTCTGGCGTCTTCCCTGGCTAGGACACAGAATAAAGGATAAAAAGGGGGACATAATTGTTTTTAACTTTAGAGATCACAGAGCCGTTAGTTATATCCTAAACTGGTTTCCAGAAAATGGTAACAATTCCATCACAGCTTTTGAATTGACCTATTTTTATCCTAGATCTTTATCGGTTCCCACAGCTAATCCCAGGGCTCCAATTCAATATCAGGCTAACCATCTCATACCCCTCAAAAATCGATACGCGTCTCTTTCGGGTCTGGAGGGAGTGGATTGACTTTACTATAAGAGCATACCAAAGGACACCGTCGACAGATTGTTAGATGTGCCCTTTAAAAATATCGAGCCAAATCTTATCTACAATCCCCTCGAGGCGCAGTTAAAGCACATAGAGACCCAGGCTATAGCTACTGATTTGGTGGCTAGAACTACTGGGCCTAATCAATCCCTTTCTGTTTCTGTTCCTGAACAGGTTTTAAATTTTACACCAGCCATTATAAGTAATACAGGGACAGGGGGATGTAAAGAGAGGGGAATCAAGCCTCCTATTTTGGCTTTATTTTGGAATATAGCAGGGTAACGTTCCAAGGTAACAAATGAAGAGTGGAGGGCCTTTGTCTCTAACTTTGATGTTATAGCGCTCCAGGAGACATGGTTACTTGACGCAATACATATAGAAGGGTTTAAAACCTACTTTTCATCAGCTCAACCGTCGGCCTCGGGTAGAGCGAAAGGAGGTCTAACCATCTTCGTCTCAAACCTTCTGAAAGCAATGGAAATAGTCCCCATAAAACTGGAGCCTAATTTCCAGATTCTTGGTCTAACTTTAAACAACAGGGACAATTTCCTCATAGTGAACTATTATAACAATCTCCCGGATAAAGAGGCAGTGAATCTGTTATCTTTGATCCGCTCTATCCTACTATCAAATACAAGGAAGTCTACCAAAGAGGAAGTAATCATTTGGGGGGGGGGGACTTTAATTTGGGACCTTGCCTAGCTGGTAACAATAACATCTGCGGCATCCTCGATGAGAGGGATAATCCAATCTCCCATTTCAGACATTCCATTTTTGGAAGTCACCTAAATGAAACCTTGTTTGAGTAAGATTTGGTCCAAGCAAATAGGTAAATGGTCAAAATATCGATTCCAAAATATAGACAAACCTAAATATCGAGTCCAAAATATAGAATGGACAAAATATCGAATGGACAGAATATAGACATCAAAAATATCGTTTTGAAGGTACGTATATCGATTTAAAAAATATAGACAGTCAAAATATCGAAGTACATAATGTAGTTTATTAAAAATATCGAATTTTTAATAATATAATTTTTTTAAAGTGTTTTTTATGTTAGTATATGTGTGAAAAGTGTATATATTTTTGTAATTTATTTTAAGTAATTAATTTTATGTTATTTAATTATTGTGTAATTTAATTCTGTAGCGAGTTGTGGGTTTATAGGGGAATAGGGCGGGAAGTAATTTAATTATAATTAATTAAATATGTTAAATAATTAATTGGTATTTATTTCGAATAAATTGGTAATTAATTTTTAATTGGTAATTAATTAATTCTTAATTCATAATAATTTTTTATTAATTGATTAATTGATAATTATGTGAAGTAAATTAATTTATTTTCTGTAGCGGGTTGTGGGTTTATAGTGGAATAGGGTGGGAAGTAATCTAATCATAATTAATTAAATATGTTAATTAATTAATTGGTATTTATTTAGAGAAAATTGTTAATTAATTTTTAATTGGTAATTAATTATTTCTTAAATTATTAATTTTTATTAATTGATTAATTGATAATGATGTGAATAATATTAATTTATTTTCTGTAGCGGGTTGTGGGTTTATAGGGGAATAGGGTGGGAAGTAATTTAATTATAATTAATTAAATATGTTAATTAATGTATTGGTATTTATTTTGAACAAATTGTTAATTAATTTTTAATTGATAATTAATTAATTCTTAATTGATAATTAATTTTTATTAATTGATTAATTGATAATTATGTGAATTATATTAATTTATTTTCACTAGAGTGGGAATAGTAAAATTTACCCCTATGCTATCCAACACTCTCCCTACTGTTGCACGCTCTGGAGAAGGAATAGTAATTTTTACCCCTAAGCTATCCAACGCTTTCCCTACTGTTGCACTCTCTGGAGTGGGAATAGTAATTTGTACCCCTACGCTATCCAACGCTTTCCCTACTGTTGTACTCTCAGGAGTGGGAATAGTAATTTTTACCCCTACGCTATCCAACGTTTTCCCTACTGTTGCACTCTCTGGAGTGGGAATAGTAATTTTTACCCCTGCGCTTTCCAACGTTTTCCCTACTATTGCACTCTTTGGAGTGGGAATAGTAATATTTACTCCTACGCTATCCAACGCTTTCCCTACTGTTGCACTCTCTGGAGTGGGAATAGTAATTTTTACCCCTACGCTATCCAACGCTTTCCCTACTGTTGCACTCTTTGGAGTGGGAATAGTAATTTTTACCCCTACGCTATCCAACGCTTTCCCTACTGTTGCACTTCCATGAGTGGGAATAGTAATTTTTACACCCCCGCTATCCTACGGTAATAATATTGTGTATTTTTTATTAATATTATGTTAATATATATATATATATGTTTTAACAGATATGATTGTATTTTTATTTTTTTATAAGTTCAATTAGTTATTTAATAATTTTAAGGTAATTTAAGTATTTTTAAGTATATTTTAGCTATTCATTTTAAATTTTTTTAAATTCTACATTACTTTTAAGAAATTCAAATTTTTTTATAATGTATATATATATATAAACGATATTTTGGGTTCGATATTTTGGTACTTACCTGTTTGTAGATAGGAATTCGATATTTTGTCTGTCGATATTTTGGAATTTATATTTTGGGTAGTCTATATTTTGTCCTTCGATATTTAGTCAGTGATCCAAGCAAATAATCTGGAAAATGAGGAGTCATCATTGGCGCCTACATTTCATGGGCAAGGTCACCAAACAACAATAGATTACATTCTGGTTTCAAACAGGGAGAGGATTAAGGAAACATTATTCACTAGGCACACAATTGCGCTAAGCAACCACTACCCACTCAGCATTTCTCTTCCGTTGTCCTATAATCCAAAAAGGAATTTTGGTTCTATTTTAGTTCAAAATAATTTGACGCTGAATAGATTAAATGGATATGCGCTGAAATGGGGGAAAGTCGATCCAACCGATATAACAAAGACAGTGATAATAAGGGCTCTTCATTCTATCATGAAATGTCTTGCCCTAGACACGCCAGAAGAAGAAGTTATTTCTAGCTTCGGCATGATTATTAAAGCCATAAATGAAGCCCTGTGGATAGAAATTAAACACAATCCCAAACCGAAAAAGGGATGGTTTACCCATGAATGTACGACTGCTTACACAAAATTTAAAATCTGCATTAAGGAAAGCGGTCAGGATCCCATTTGAGATCAGAAATCTTAGGAAAATATATAACATCGCCCTAAAGAACAGGAAAAAAGAGCTAAAAACATATCTCTGGGCTCAATTCCATGAAAGCTGTGCTCACAAAAACTCTGCCACTTTCTGGCAAGTGGTCAAGTCTCCTTTTCTAGTTGATAACACCGACCACCCAAAACTAGACGTAGCAATAGAGGAAAAGAATTGGGTCCATCACTTTTCTAAGATCTTTGCGGTCACCTTAGAGGATCCTACCTCTTACGACTATAACTCCCAGAACTCCACTCTCAGTGATAGGTCTGAAGGTCCCTTCCCCATTGACCTTCAGTTCTCATTGAAGCAAGCAGATCTGGCCCTGCGTGCAAGTAAAAGTGGTAAGGCACCGGGCCCAGACGGTGTCCCCATTGATCTTTTTAAAGCACAGATGGACCTTTGGACACCTCTTTTAACTAGAGTATTGAACGCAACATGCAACATAGGCCTACTGGATTCATGGTCCAAATCCACACTAGTACCAATCTTCAAAAAGGGGGACCGGGGGTCGGTAACCTGCTATCGCCCAATCTCTCTGTTAGACTCCCTAGGAAAGGTGGCGGGTCGACTTATTCTGGAGCAACTCCAAGACTGGGCGGACCATGGCAGGATTATCTCAGATCTCCAGTATGGGTTTCATCAAGGGTTGGGGACCATTGAGCAGGCTCTAAATCTGTCACTTTTAATAGACAAGTATGTGCACATTAAAAGAGGTGATCTGTATATGGTTTATGTGGACCTATCGTCTGCATTCGATTGTGTCTCCCACTGAAAACTTTGGACATTATTGGGGGACATGGGAGCACCATCGAATCTGGTTAAGTTTTTGAGGGAACTCTACTCTAATGCCACAGCCAGGGTTCGCTATGGGGAGGGGGGAGAGTTGACGGGGCAATTTGCAGTGGAAAAAGGGGTTAGGCAAGGTTGTGTCCTGGCTCCCTTGCTCTTCACTTTATATACTAAGGGTCTGGAAAGAGAGATGATCAAGGGATGCGAGGACCTCCCAATGGTGAATAATCGGGCAATACCCGCGTTGCTCTACGCAGACGACACCGTCATACTAGCTCGTACCCCCCCTTGAACTCCAAAAGAGTTTGAACAGATACTCCACATTTATGGCAGGTCTTAACCTAAAAATGAACACTAGTAAAACTTTTGTTATGAGGGCAGGTACTGGCCACAAACGAAAGATGAGGGACATCTATTTAGACGAGAATAAACTAGCGACCACACAAAATTATTCGTATCTGGGCATAACGATAGACCATAAACTATCCTGGAAACCGGCAGTAGAAATCAGAAAACTTCTTTTCATAAGAACTACTGCAGCTCTTGTTAATTTTTCCAGGAAGTTGGGTAAGAGAGCCCCCCTTGAACTTATTATGATTTATAATGCTAAATGTCTATCTGTGGCCTTGTATGGGGCAGGGCTTTGGGGTTTCGTGCCCACAGACGATATACAGAGAGTGGAAAATTATTTTCTGAGGTACCTCCTTGCGGTACCCAGGAGTACGGGTACCTTGGCCTGCCACATGGAGTTGGGACTCCCATATGTAATGGATTTAGCGAAGGTTGAACCCCTTTTATTATGGAGCAGAATTTGGACATCGGATAAAGCTACTCTCACTCAGTCCATTCTTTCCGATTGCCTAGCCTTGGACAATGCTCACAATTCCAGGTGGTTGTGTTACATTAAATTTTTTTTTCATGATCTGGGTTGGGAGAGATACTATTATGATCCGTCCCTAAGTTGCGAAGTTCCAAGGAAGGCATTAAAAGTGAAATGCCTAGCTCATCTTGAGAAACTAAGACTGTCGAACGAGGCCATGAAACCAACTGTTGTTCATAGTCTGCTAATACAGACGGCAGCTACTATCCAACCCAACCATACACATACAAGCTATGAGAGCTACCTTTTGGTAAGGTTTAGGATGAATTTTTTCCATCGTTTGGTCACATTCCCCACCCGAAACAACTGGGCTAAAGATCTTCCATTCTGTCTGTGTGATGACTCCTCTTTGCAATCCACCCTACACACCATCCTTTTTTGTAAATTTTATAATGACTTTAGGAAAAAGTGGCTAGTTCCATTGTTACGGCAAATTGGTTACAGACAATGTCGTCCAGCTTTACTCTTTTTGCAGCTACTGGAGGGAGAGAAGATAGTTTATCTAATAGTTAATTTTCCCAAATGCATTGTCCGGCATCGAACGAATTTAGATTAAACACGCCACAAAAGTTAGCGTCATCTTATATTAATATAAATAATGATACATTTTGTCCAGTTTTTTCCTATTATGTTTGCAAAAATGTTTTAACTAATTGATATCAAGATGTAATAGGAAACGTTTTTTTATTCTTATTTTAAAAAGAAATGTGTTCTATCTATAATTGAGCTAATATTTGTGAGATTGGTCTGATATTTTAATCTGTATATATCTTGACTGTTATCAAAATGCATGTTTTATGTAATTGATTATTGTATGCTTTTTATGATTTATATTCTAAATCTAAATAAAGCTCAATTGGAATTGGAATATTACAACGCATGCCATTACAACGTAAGTATGGGTAAGTATTTAATTTAATTTTAACCCCTACACCATCCAACACTTACCCTACAATTACGCCCCCCTGGAGTTAGAAGAGTAATTTTAACCCATACACTATCCAACACTTACCCTACTATTACGCCCCCCGGGAGTTAGAATAGTAATTTTTAACCCCTACACTATCCAACACTTACACTACTATTACATTCCCATTAAATAATAAAAAAATAAACACTTACCCATACTTACGTTGTAATGGCATGCGTTGTAATAGCAGCTACGTTGTAATGGCATGCATTGTAATTGCATGTGTTGTAATTGTAAAAGTTTCGTTGTAATGGTATGCGTTATCAAAGTATGCGTTGTAATGTCATACATCCGATTACATGTGCCAAAAGGTGAAAAATATGAGTTTGGAAAAAAAAGAAAAAATTAATCATATGAAAAAGATCCAAAGTTAGTTCCATGTTTTGAAAAAAGAAGGTCAAATTCTCAAGTCTCTCAGAACACTGTGTGCCAAAATCAAAAGTCAGTGTTAGGGCTTAGAGAAAACATGAAATCTTATATGTCTGTAGACAAAAAGTCATCTATCATTGTAGGCGAAAGTTGAATTACCTTGTTTAGAAGATTAACTACACATAGATGTGAAGCATCGCCTTCAGCATTGGTCGCATCAGCAATGTTCAAATCGGTTGTTACCTGCGTGCCTGTTGTTTCCTCTCGTACCTCAACATCAGCATTTTGCATCTGTGAGATCTCAATGAATCCCATCATCAGAATTGGTAGCCGCTGGGGACAACACAGAGCGTGGACCGTTACGAAGTCGAGCAAAGTATCAACATCCCGTGGCATGACTGATGGGAGTGTTAGACAGATGTCTTGCAAGCATTCTTCACCGCATAGCAGGCAGCGTAGAACAGGTAAGATGCAATCTTGCCAGATTGGTCTGAATGACAGAAACCATGTGGTATTTAATTCTCGTAGACGAGGTACACCCAGAATTTGGATTTTGCGCTCACGACACTTCATCACCAGTAGAGTTGTCTCCAAGGAGAACTGGGTGTCGCTGGTGATTTGGCTTGCCATATCGTAGCAGTAGTAGCAAAAATGGTATCCCTGCAATGAGTCCCAAAAGGAGGGTCAGTCCACCAAACACAGAGTTCACGAAGTTTGGAATGATTCCGAATACTGCCTGAAAAGGTGCTAACAGTCCAGAAAACACAGTCTTAAATACATGCACAATACTGCTTGTATCAGACATGTTTAAGATACGACTTTACATTTCTGAGAAATGTATAGGGCAGTTCGTATGCAAAAGGGCATGTATCTCGGCAGAAGTCTTTGCGACTTGTAGATCAAAGGTTTCTGTGGCCGAGGTCAGTGGCACAGTTTTTTGCAAAAGAATGGCTTTCATTCTGCTTAGAGTATCAATTTGTATAGAAGAGATGTTCAGTGAAGGCCGTAGAAGCGACTCCATGGCTGTCTTGGTTGTGGAAACAATACTTGCATACAGCAAGTAACCCTGGATGACACAGTTACTAGATATGGAATACCTGCCAACATGCCACAGCAGCTGTGATCGTTCAACATGAGGTAACTTCCATTTGAAAGTTGTCCAAAAGTTGGATCAATCACTGCAGCTGGTGAACCTTGCAGGTGACAGGATAAGTAGTTAGAGGAACCATCGCAGGCCCCGTGTAAATTAATACGCTGGCAAAGTAGAGAACTGCTTGGTGCGTTTTCACAGTTTGAACTGCTAAGAAACATTTCATGCCCCCACTCCAACATCTGTGTGTGTATGGTAAATCCGAGGATGTCTTGACGTATTCTTTTTTTTTTAAAACATTTTTATTTGCATTTTATCATAACTCAACAATACAATCATGTAATCAGCAGTTCGCACCCCCATGTCTCCCACCCACCACCCTCCCCACTTTACAGCTCTAATAAGTTCCATTTTGATCCAACCCAAAGTCCAAAGTACCAAGATGCAATCGGCTCCTATTTTCGGACACTGAGGCCTCCGTTGTGTACTCATACAGTCGTTTATTTTGCTACTTTCCAAATCTCCCTCAGAGCCCCCCATCCATTCCGTGGTAGTGTCTCCATCTGCCCCAGACCTTGCGGAACTTCTTCGGGCAACCCCTCGCTTTATAGGTGACCCTCTCTGCATCCTTGTAAAGGTCTAACCCTCTCCTCCATTCATCCAACCCCGGCGGTTCTGGTGCTCCCCAATACTTAGCTATGTCCCTTTTTGCCACCACTAGTGCCAGCACCAGATAAATCAGTAGGGGGCACGCTAGATCCACATAATTTGTCATGCCTAGGAGGGCCAGCCTGGGCTCCGGTTGGAGAGGGGTACCCAGTACCCCACCCAACTCTTCAAAAACTTTACTCCAATAATCTTGTATCTTGCTGCATGCCCATATAATGTGATAGAAGTCCCCTTCCATGTCTCTGCATCTAAGGCACCTTGTGTCCTCCGTCCTCCCCATTTTGTGGAGCCGCACTCTATCATAGTAGGTTCTATGAAGCACATTAAATTGAAACTGGAGTGGATCATCTCGTTCCTCGCCGGAAGAACACAAAGAGTCCGCCTCTCCCCGTTTCGCTCCGAGGCCACCGAAGTCATCTGCGGCGTCCCGCAAGGATCTTCACTCAGCCCCACCCTCTTCAACATCTACATGAAACCTCTCGCAGCCATCGCACGCCAGCACAACCTCAACATCATCTCTTACGCCGACGACACCCAGCTGATCCTCTCCCTCACCAGAGACACCGACACCGCTAGAACCTGCCTACACGAAGGGATGAAAGACGTCGCCGAGTGGATGAAGGACAGCCGCCTGAAACTGAACTCGGACAAGACGGAAGTCCTCATCCTGGGATCTTCGCCCTCCGCCTGGGACGACTCCTGGTGGCCCCCAGCCCTGGGCACCGCACCCAAGCCAACCGACCACGCACGCAACCTGGGCTTCATCCTGGACCCCTCCCTCTCGATGACCAGACAAGTCAACGCCGTCTCCTCATCGTGCTTCAACACCCTGCGTATGCTTCGCAAGATCTTCCGCTGGATCCCGACCGAGACCAGGAAGACTGTCACCCAGGCACTCGTCACCAGCCGACTGGACTACGGAAATGCCCTCTACGCCGGAACCACAGCCAAGCTACAGAAAAGACTCCAGCGCATCCAGAACGCCTCCGCCCGACTCATCCTGGATGTCCCCCGACGCAGCCACATCTCCAGCCACCTGAGGAACCTGCACTGGCTCCCCGTCGACAAGAGGATCACGTTCCGGCTCCTCACCCACGCACACAAGTCTCTCCACGACCTGGGTCCCAAGTACCTCAACGATCGCCTGACCTTCTACACGCCCACCCGCCAGCTACGGTCCACCAGCCTCGCCCTCGCAGCCGTACCACGCATCCGAAGAGCCACCGCCGGAGGAAGATCATTCTCTTACCTGGCTGCCTAGACTTGGAACTCCCTCCCCATCCACCTTCGGCTGACCCAGGACCATCTCGCCTTCAGGAAACAACTCAAGACCTGGCTGTTCGAGCAGTAGCATACCCCTCCCCCCAAGCGCCTTGAGACCCTCCCGGGTGAGTAGTGCGCTATACAAATGGCATGATTGATTGATTGATTGAATGAGGCGCAGCCGGGACTTAATTGCCACCTCCCTGGGATGCATTAACACCACGTCCCAGTCAATATCCTCCATGTCTCCCACCTCAGTTTCCCACATCCTTCTAAGCTTGGCCAAGTCACCTAGCATGTTATTCGTTAAAGTTTTATATGTAAGTGAAACCGCTTTTTCCTGGATTTGCTCCTGCAGAAACCCTCCCTCTAATGGAGCTCACCTGACTGGATTTTTTGGGCTTGCCAAGCATGCCTCAGTTGCGCGTATTTGAAGAACTGCGTGCGATGCAAGCCAAAATCTGACCTTAGAGCCGTGAATGATTTCAGTTCCCCTTTGGCCACTATGTCCCCCAAGGTGGAGACACCTATATCGTCCCATCTCTGAAAACCTTTTAATTTGTTCAGTTCCGTCAGCCACGTACAGTGCCAGATTGGCGTCTGTCGTGTGGGTTTCATCCCCCAACCCGTGCGTTTCATCGCCTTATTCCAGAGTTGCAGAGTAATTCCCGTAGCCGGGAGGAGCTGCCCCCGCCTGGTACCCCCATAAAGGTAGTACATCAACGGGCTAGATGACATCCTATGTCTTTCAAGGGCATAAGTGGGGTGGTCTGCCTGCACGTGTAGCCAGTCATTGATCGGGGCTATGTGTTCCGCCCAGTAGTATGCTTCCAAGTTCGGGAGTGAGATTCCTCCGCTGTACTGATGTCTCTGAAGGGTATTCAGTGCTACTCTGGGATGTTTACCCAACCAGAGGAAGGACCGCTGCTCAGCATGTATTCTCGTGAACACTTTTTGTGGGAGTGGATAATACTCGTTCTGCGGGGCGTATAAAAACGTGGGCAATGTGATCATCTTGAACATAGCCGCCCAACCTAAAAGTGTAAGTGGGAGCTGCCTCCAGTGGGTCGTGTGCGCTATAAAATTCAGTATTATACATTCTAGGTTCTGTTGATATGACAGCTGTCGGTCCAGGGTGACATACACTCCAAGATACTTAAAGCCCTCTACTGTCGTCAATAGTCGTCTCGGTAGGTCCGGCCAGTTCCCCCGCCCCTTAGGGTCATAGAGGATCGATTTGTGCCAGGTGATCTGGTAGCCCTCGTACTTTCCATAGCGTTCCAGTTGCAGGAACAGTTCCGGTATCGTTATCTCTGGGTGTGTAATGTACAATAGGATGTCATCCGCGTATAACGATATTTTCTCTTCTGCGGAATCCATCTCTCCCCGTCTGAATCCCCTAATGGCTACATTCTTGCGTATTCTAGCGGCCAGCACCTCTATTGTAAGCACAAAAGGGAGGGGAGACAACGGGCAACCTTGTCGGGTCCCTCTCTGGACTTGGAATTCCCGCGACAAAACCCCATTCACTCTTACTTTGGCTCTAGGTTCAGTGTATAGCAGCTGGACCCACTTCCGATATTTGGGGCCAAAACCGAATTTCTGCAGGACACTCTCGAGAAAACGGCCATTGAACAGCAACAAAGGCTTTCTCTGCATCAAGGGATAGAAACCAATGTGGGTCCTCCCTCCCTTGTACCTCCTGCAGCCAGTTGTGGGTGCACCGGAGATTTAACCTGGTGGCTCTATCCGGAAGGAATCCCGTCTGATCTAAGTGTACTAGATCCGGTATCGCCGATTGGAGCCGTAACGCTAGGATCATCGCCAGTAGTTTCGCCTCTGTATTCAAGAGGGATATGGGGCGATATGACGCACACTCCTCTTGCAGTTTCCCCTCTTTATGTATTGGGATTATTATTGCCATGCACAGGTCCAGGGGGAGTCTCCCTTCTTGCAATGCCCCCTCAAAGAGTCCCTTCAGATGGCGTGTCAGGAGGTCCTCCGTGCGCTTAAAAAACTCTGCCGGGAACCCGTTTGGGCCCGGGGTTTTACCCGGTCGCAGCCTGGCCAGAGCCCCAGAGATGTCGTACAAAGTGATATCAGACTCTAGGGCTTGAGAAGCCTCAGGGGTCAGGGTCGGTAGTTCTATTTGTTCCATGTACTGTAGGGCCTCCTCACATGTCCCCAAGTCCCTGGCCCTGTAGAAGAGTTTGTAGTGGTCAGCAAATGTCTCTGCAATTTGAGTGTCAGATCTAATGAGAAATCCCTCAGGGTCTCTAAGTTGCTCCACCCATCTGGCTGCGCGCTCCTTTTTACTTAGCCACGCCATCAGTTTGCCTGACCTATCCCCCACATCATAGAGGCGGTGCAGGGTGGCTATGGCCTGGGTTCTGGCCTCTCCTGTTACCAGCTCTCTGTATTGTTTCTGTTGGTCTGTCAGTGTCGCAGTATCCCTTGAAGTCTGGTATTTCCCCTCCAGGTCTAGAATGGTCGTCTCCAGTGCTAGTGTTTCAGCGTGGAGCTTTCTCCTCTCCTCCGCCAGTCTATTTTGTGCCCTGTCCCTCATGACCGTCTTTGAGGCCTCCCAGAATGTCATCCCGGAGGGGACCGTTCCCTCATTTTCAGCAATATATACTTTCAAGTCTGCTCTCAAACCCTTCAAAACATTTGCATTCTGTATGTCCCATGCCGTCAGTCTCCAGGAACCTCTACTCTTATTCCGGTACATTCCCACCCTCGCTAGTAATGGGGAGAGATCGGATATCCCTCTCGCTTTGTATTCCGCCGTGTCGTCTACTGTCAAGTTTTGTCTGGACATAAACACGTAGTCCAATCTCGAAAACACTTTATGCGAGCCCGAGAAAAAGGAGTAGGCCTTCCGTCCGGGGTGTAGCCACCTCCAGACATCTGTAAGCCCCAAGTTGTCAATCATTTGGGATAGGGGAGTCCGGGTCCGATCTCTGGATGCCGTTCCCGTCCGGTCCAGCCCTACGACCATCACATCATTGAAATCCCCCAGAAAAATCTGTGTGGTGTCAGCTGTATCCAGGAGTATATCTGCCACTTTCTTGAGCGTGTTGGCCTGTAGTTTTGGCAGGGCATACACTGAGAGTATCGTGTACTCGCTTCTATTCCATGTCCCCTTAACACCCACATATGTCCCCTGTGGGTCTGTCCATGTTTGAGCTAGCCGAAACTGAGTGGTCTTTTTCACAATTCTTGCCACCCCTCTCGAGTCTGTGGTATATCCAGCGTGTGCCAATACCTTGTACTGTCCCCTAGCTAAAAAAGTACAGTTAGTCCCTTTAAGTTGGGTTTCCTGCAACAGCGTTATGCAGGGGTTCAGTCTTTTAATGTACAAATTCACCAGCCCCTCTTAATCTTGCTGCCAAGCCCATTAACATTCCACGTCAGGACACTGAATCCCCTTCGGTCTCTGCATTGTCCCACGTGCTCACCCGCCATTCTGAGATGTGTGTTGCTTAGTGTAGTCGGTCACCCGTGTGAAGGTGTCGTTTGGAGTACTGAAGTGTGCGACCACCATAACATGATTGTCCCCCCCTCCCCTTTCCAACTCCCCCCAACCGGACTCCTGTTCCTCAACCCCCTCTAACTGGAAACATCCATAACTGCCCCCCGCGCTCCCCCCTTTAGTCTCAACTTCGGCAGAGCCAAGACCGCTGGCGGATTAGGTCTGTCGCCCTCCCTTGGATCCCCCCCTCAACCTAGAGTTGGACTTTACGTAGCGGTTGAGCGGCCCGCCCCCGCCCGATCAGCCCAACATTAGAAAGAACATAGCATTGCAATAAATAACCAAACAATAGATGAAAAGGGGTGTTTGTAACTTGCGTGCCCCCTCAACGATGAGCTGTTTTCTCTGGTACTAGTCCTGTCCCTCGTCAGGAATGTGAGTCCTGTGTCTCATTGCCCAGATCTTCCACCTGGCCGGGCGTTTCTTTCTTGAGCTCCCGGATAGCAGACTCCAGGGATGTAATGAGCGTCTTTCTGCTTCCTCAGCTTCCGACGTTCGGCCTCCAGAGTCGTCTTCCTCTTCTGAGCCCTCATGATTGACTAGGCAACTAAATCTAGACCTGGACGCTGCTGTCTTCCCCGCTGAGGACGTTGAGTTCCGTTGTCTCCATCCTGAGATGTCGACTCCTGGGTATGGTGTGGTCTGCGTACGTCTTCTTGTCCGTGGCTTTTTGAGCCTTTTGAGTCTTAGGGGGGCTGCTCCTAAGGTTAGCGGCTGCCAAGTCCTCCCTCATCCGGCTACCTTCTTTTGCCGCCCTTCTGAATATCAGACGTTCCTTGAGCCACTGCCAGGCCTCTTCCAGTCAGCTAAAGAAATGTGTCTTTCCCTCAAATATTACTTTTAATTTCGCTGGGAAAAGCAACATGTACGTTATGTGCAGGTCCCTCAACTTTGCTTTTACTGTATCGAAAGAGCTTCTTTGTTTCTGGACCTCCTGGCTATAATCTGGAAAGATCATTATGTTTGTGTTTTCTAGTCGTATCTCTCCCAGTTTCCTGGCCTCTTTGAGTATTAGGTCTCTGTCTGCAACGTTCAGGAAACGTGCGATGACCGGTCGCGGCCTCGCTCCCTCCGGTGGCTTCGCCAGTAGCGCTCTATGTGCTCGCTCAATGATGAAACAGTTTGAGAATTGTGCCTGTGGGAACGTCATCTTCAGCCAGGAGAGCAGATAAGTCGCCATGTCCGCCCCTTCGATGCCTTCTCTAAATCCCACAAAGCGGAGGTTGTTGCGTCACGCTCTGTTTTCCGTGTCATCCACCTTCCAAAGCAGGTGCCGGTGTGATGCTTGAAGCTCCGCCATGTCCTTCCGTAGAGTGCTAAGGGTGTCTTCTGCCTCACCTATCCGTGTCTCCGCTGTGGTCACCCTCTCCATTAGTTTTCGGAATCCTGGCATAGGAGCAGCACCTCCGAGCCCACCTCGCCTATTTTGAGCTCCAAGGCAGCCCTCGAGTCTTGTATGTCCGTTCTGGATGCTTGTATCGCCTCCAGCAGCATTGCAGTGTCCGAACGTGCGCCGGGGGTCACCGGGGCAACCTCTCTCTGTGGACGGGCCGTGGCATAATTGTCCATGGTCTCCTGCCGCGCCGGCTTGAGTACCGGATCTCTTTTCCCCATCTCACCCTCCTTTAGGTCCTCACTCGTCTAGATGGGTCTCTCTCGTACTCCCCACCAGACGGGCAACAGTCGCCAGATAGAAGCAGGTGTAGCGGGCGCGTCGACCCTCACGGTTCCCTTTCACGGTGGTGGAGTAGCTTGGCAGTGACGCCCAGCCCCTCAGTCTTCCCGCCTTGATTCCTCTGTATGGGATCTAGCCTTGTCTCTATAGTAAGCCCCCAGTCTCGCCACTAGTCTTGTTGTGGCCCGCCGATCTGTTGATCTCCCTTTTCTTGCAGGCTCCGGTCAAGCAGGTAGTCCTCTTCTACCAGAGCGCCCCGCAACTCCCCCACACTTCTGGGTCACCCGTGCCACCGAGACACCCCGCCGTCGTCTGCCGATCTCGTGGCGCTGGCACTCCGCACCACATGTGGTTTCTTACCGTGGTATTCTTGTGGCATCTTCCTGGGGTGCCCTGGTGACTGGCATCATCGCGAGGGCCTGGTGGTGCCCTCCGTGGCCTCCACGGCGCTCTCTCCGCTCTCTGCCGTATTTCCCGGGCAGGCACAGCGTGGAGGATGGGGGGCAGCTGGTCGCTCTGCTCTACTTAGGCCACCTGTATGTGGCTGCCGTCAGGGGCCCCTAAGCCTCACCTCCCAGTCCGTTGCCGTGCTCCAGGATCCAAGCCCTCAGGAGTGGGCCCGTTTAGTCGCTGTACCTCCCTCGTAGGTCCCGAGGCCTCGCCTGTCTCTCCCTCTGGCGAAGGCAGTCCCGACGCTGGTGGGAGCGTTCCACCGTGCACTCCCCGACCCCCACTGGCAGCCAGGAGCTGGTCGTGTTCTGGCCTCCGGTAGGAGAGAGGCCACAGGCCTCCCTCAGCCTGGTGTGCAGGTTGCTCGGGGTTCCAGGCAGGCTTAGATGTTTTCCATAGGGCCTGCACCACCGGAAGGCTCTGCCGCTGTTTAGAGGGTGTTACTCCGGGCCTCGCTGTTCCATGGCAGCGCTCCGCAGCACCGCCTATCATCGCCTCCCTCCAGACGCCGTCAGGTTGGGAGTCGGGATCAGGTCCTTAGCGCATTCGGCACTATACCGCGGCTCCGGCCGCCATCTTGGTGCAGTTCTCGTGTGTTGCCGAGCGCCCGGTCTCCTTAAGGGGCCTGCCTCTGGATTTGTGCAGGGTGCGGAGGTGCTCCGCTTTGCCACCAGCAAGTTTTATTCTGAGGACGCTGGAAATAGTGGGGCGAGGATCAGGGCACTACCTTGTTCGGCCCGTCCCGGCATCGACGGCCGCCATCTTGGTTCAGTCCGGTCTCCCGATCGGGTATTTCCAAATCGGATTTCTCTGCCAGATCGCGGAAAACCCTAGATTTTCTTATTGCTATAGGGTCTTGGACACCTGTAGACCCACCTCCATACTATTGGTGTAGCAGGGCTTTATGGATCGCCGGATCTTGAAACAGCTCATGGGTAGCTCTGCAAATGCACATCCTAGCCGGTCATGCTGCTAGCCACGCCCCCCCTTCTTGACGTATTCTTTACCCAACCTTTCATATTTGCCTGCTGGTATGTGTTTTAGGCAATACTGAAAATAGAAAATTGTAACAAGCAGGTTGATTGTTCCATGTATTATCCATTCAGTCGCTGTTTTTTCTGCCACTGTAAATGGTAATCTTTCCAGTTTTTCAATGCTCAGCATCGTATCGTCTGGTCCCCTTTGTGCCAGTTTCATCTGTTTATCAGTGACATTGAATTCTGAAAACAGTGACTTAGTATTGATTAAACGCCAAGGCACATAGCCTGAATGCACATTTTGGAGCGTCCAACCTAATAGCATGATAAAAAGTAGTTGAGACTGACCATGTTGCAACTGTACCATGTTGATGTCTATGGCAGAAGACACAATGCTGTCCAATGAATATATCCTGGACGACAGAATCGTTAACCCATTGTCAACTACAGAGAGAGATTTCTCTAAATTAATAAGATCTATTTCTCGTATTCGTTCTGCAGTCTCTGCTTGCATAATCTTCCATACTTCATTATATGCAGCATATATACCGACATATATGAAATGTTTTTGACGCGGATTCCTTGGTCCTAGCAAGAATTTCCTAAGGTCTGTGCCATCTTTAAGTAAAAATAAGTGTTGTTTTACATCTTGTAGTGTAGCTTTCTGTAGCCAATCAAGGCATAGCTTCCCTACACTGTATATCGTCATTACCCCAGGATGCTGTCTTTGAACATATCTTGGTTCTGGCCTATTGATTTTGAAACCTTGAGTTTGTTCAGGATTCGATCTTGACAGTTATTTGTGTCTAGGGGCCAGAGCAACTATTTGTTCCAATCTGGATCTGATCTGTTGTGATGCAAAATATTATGTACGTCGACCTCCCCGTGTAGAGTTATTACTCGCAGGTATTGGTTTGGTCGTGTGTTCATGTCCTTGATCTTGGCTAACCCAAGGCAAGACGTTTGTTGGACAGTGTCATTCAAAAACATAATTTGCTCAGGTATGATACAGGCTCTAAAAAAAAAGCTTCTACCTCCTGCACTTGCCAATCTTTTGTACCCCGAGACAGTTTTTGTCTCAATGTTGTGTTTCCAAAAGTCGAAACCCTGTCTAGACAGTTGGGCATAAAAGGCTGCAGAATAAATCAGTTTTGTATTGGTTAACATACTTTTCATTCCGGTTCTGTTCACATTTCTAAAGTAAAATGTTTCTCCATTGGATACATTGAACCCTGAAAAATATGGAAACTTATTTGCAAACGTTTTTGAGCTACCCTTTGGAGGTGTAGGACAATGTTTCCATTGGTTATACATATATACATTTCTAGGTATTGCTGATATGTGCAAGAAATGATTACCCTAATGGTTATAACAATACATTTGTTCATAGTCTGATGAATCCTCTAAATATTCATGATTTGTGAATACTGTAGACATCTCTAGGCCAGACATCGTATTATTAACAGTCTTGAAGTCCCAATCATCAGAAAAGGTACTAGAGGTAATAAAGTCACTTAAGGAAATCTTAAATAAGTGTGGAATCTTCAACAGCTCAGATGGGCCAAAAATGTAATTTCTGTTTTGTCCCAAGCTATACCATCAGTTGTAGGAACGGCTGTGATGTTTACTGCTGACAAATCTCTGTTCACGATGGGATGATTTGTGTGGCTTGAGGAGTAAGTTGACTTTCTTACTTGCTGTGTCCATTTTTACATATCTTCCATTTATCAGCATACCCAGAGTTATGACCAGAGCTAACCAAAGTAGAAGAAAAAATATTCCCAACACAATCCATAGTTCATTCCATGGTGAAACCAGATAAGATTATTCCAGGTGATGAAAAAAGTCAGTTGCTTGTTCTTTGAAGTTGCTGGTGTCGTTTCAGGTTCGCCCGGATCCTCAGAAAACGTATCAAAGTTAATGAAATAGCCAGAGGCACTTTTGTTAATGGTCGGAATTGCATCCGGATTTGTTGAAATCGCTGGAACCACTTGATTACGTGTTACTTCGTTGTAGACAGGTGCTTCAGGACAAACGGTTACTTGGGTCTCAAGAGGTACAAGTTCCATAGCTTTGTTGCATAGTCCTTCTTTTCTCACTGCAGATTCTTCAGTGGTGATGAGTCTTTCAGTTTGAACCTCTTGGATTGTAGCTAGAGGAGTTCGTCTGCTACATTGTTGGAGTCCACTTGGCCTTCTGCTTAGTATCGGCCACATAGTGTAGTTTGATCAGGTCGATAGATACAAACCTGTTCTCCTTTTTTCCAGCAAGCGACTGCAGTATCACTGATCTTGTTCCGTGAAGTGCTAGGACAGGTACTGCTTGTCTGTAAGAAGGCCCAAATTCCTTCTTATCCGGGATCTTTTCTCTGACTAGATCACCAAGCTTTAGGATCCAGACAGGCCTTGCTGGGACGGTTGGTTTTTCCGCAGTGGTGGTTGGCTTCAGGAATACGTTGCTTTGTTTTGTTCTTACTTCATTTAAGTCCTGTAAAACAGCCAAACGATCTTTGATATCAAATTTCTTAGTTTCCACCACTGATGTGTGACAATCAAGGTCCGAGATCAACATTCGTATCCCAAACAGGACCTCATATAGAGTGATAACCCCGAGAGAACTTCTTGGCAAGTTGTTAGGACTACGTTGGACCCCTATTAGATGTTTGACCCACCCGTAACCCGAACCTAATTCCCTAGCTGTTATAGACTGCTTTATGTCCCGGTTTTTTCTTTCCACAACCAAATTTCCCTCAGAATGTAATGGAGAAGTACCGCAATGCAACACCCAAACTGGCTATGGCCTCTTTGTAAGCTTGAGAGCTAATCGCAGCACCCTGGTCAGAATGTAGCGTTGCCGATAAAGAATCCCAAATCTTTTATAACAGTTCGAGTGTGAGCTGAGCGCTGAGGCCACATCCAAAGGAACCTTGAACACGAATCCACTGTGACCATAATATATTTATAGTTACCATCCTTTTGTAAGGGACCGCAGAGGTCCAGGTAAACGCAAGCTTATGGTTTATCCGAAATTAACAGGGGCGTCTGCGCAGGACGTTTCACAGTTGAGACTTTCATCTTCTGGCATATTTCACAATCCAAAACATAGTTTCAGGTTTGTTTCCTAATGCTTGGCACCAGTACCTCTGTTTTAATAATGGTACTGAGCTCGCCTCTGCATAAGCAGAGGCGAGCCCTTCATGTGCTGCTAGGATTAGTGCTAATCTATGTTCCATGTTTAAAATTACCCTATCCCCCACTCCAGGGATTCAAGCAAACGGAACATTGTTTGTATCAGTTATATATGAGTATTTGAGTGGAAACCCTTTAGGGAACGCTGTACCGCTGCCTTTGCTTGGAGAATTGACAGCCAGCATTATTTCACTGTCTATTTTAGTTTTTGAATGAGTGATTGCAGCTACGTAAGCCAATTGCACAGCCCCCTTCGCGGCTTCATCAGCCAATGAATTCCCTTCAACGTGAACGCCCTCACGTTGATGACTCAGTGTGTGTATCATGTGAGTGTTTTGTAGTCCGTTTTGCAACTGAACTACTTGGTCCAACAATGTCAATCCCCACTCTTTCAAAGGGAACCCCCACCACAGGTAATGGTATAAGGGGGGCCTTTGTTGTGCCACCTGATTTGCCACTGGCTTGACAGGTGACACATGAGCGATAAAACTCTTTTGTGTCCTCAGACATATGAGGCCAGTGAAAGAGTGGAACAAGCCTGTCCCAAGTCTTGGTCTGGCCTAAGTGACCTGCAAGGGGAATCTCATGGGCTAAGGTAAGAAGGAAACCTCTAAGAGACAAGGGGATGACCAGCCTCCTGGTAGCACCAGGCTTGGGGTCTCTTGCCTCAGAGTATAGGAGTACATCAGCCCAGTACACCTTGTGGGTACCTATAGCATTCCCTGCAGCCTCAGCAGCAGCCTGCTGTCTGAGGGGTTCAAGGGAGGAACAGTCTAACTGTGCCTGCCTCAAGTCTGCCCTGGAAGGTCCCCCTGTCCCAAGAAACTCCACCTGTTCAGGCTCAAGCTCCTCTAGGACAGTTCCTTCTGTGGTCTTGGGGTCAGCCTCCTGAGAGGGCTGATCCTCAACCTGAGGCAGGGGGAAGGCTCAGCCTTACCCCTACTACTCTTCCTCTTGGGTAGTGTCTGGTCCATTCTTCCAGGATCCAGCACTTGTTCAGCTGGGCATTTCTTGGCCTCTGACCTGGTCACAGCAAGGACATGTGAAGAGAGACCTAGCATTTCTACATGAGTCCTGTACTCCACATCTGACCACAGTGAGGATTCCAAATCATTGCCCAAAAGACAATCTACTGGGAGGTCTGAACTAACTACAACCCTTTTGAGGCCAGTTACCCCTCCCTAGGAGAAATTAACAACTGCCATACTGTGATTGGTAGTGACATTGCTAGCATTGGTCACTAGGTAGTCTGAACCTAACATGATCTGGTCAGGGTCCACAAATGTTGGTGTTACCATAGTGACACTGGCACATGGGTCCCTGTAGGCCTGAGCCATTTTTCCATTGATTAAAGGCGTTTGCCTGTACTTGCCCAGAGTACTAGGACTTACAGTAGGGGTCATATCCATGTCCCCAGTACAAACAAGAACTGCCTGAGTAGGTATCCTGACTAAGTCAGAATCCACCTCAGTTCTCAGGGTCAACCCAACTATAGCCTTGGGAGGTACACTACCACTACTAACTGTACTAGGGGGTGCAGGTGTCTTAGGGACAGTAGTGGTAGGAGTTTGGCCTTTCTTGGTACACTCACTAAACCAGTGAGTCTTACTTTTACAGTATTGGCACCATGGTTTCTTAGGACCATCATTCTTCTTCTTTTGGGAATTTTGGGACCCACCCTCCTTAGGTTGTTGGGGCCCTGTTGAAGACTTCTGGTCATTTTGCTTATTCTCATTATTACCCTTCTGGTCGGCTTTCTTTTGGCCACCACCTTGGTTCTGGTTCTGCTGCTTAACCCTGGTTCTGACCCATCTGTCTGCCTTCTTTCCCAATTCTTGGGGAGAGGTCAGACCTGAGTCAATCAGGTGTTGATGCAACAACTGGTTCTGACAATTATTTAGGATTTTCTCTCTCATAATTAGATTATACAATCCTGTGTAATCAGTAACTTTACTTCCCAGTAACCAGCCTTCCAAAGCCTTAGTGGCACAGTCAACAAAGTCAGTCCATTCCTGAGCCTGAGTTTTCTGGGTATCTCTGAACATTAACCTGTACTGTTCATTTGTTAAGCCAAACCCATCAATCAGTGCATTTTCAGGACTTGGCAATCATTAGCATCCTCATCTCTAACAGTGAGGAGCTTGTCTCTTCCTTTACCTTCAAAGGAGAGCCACAATATAGCTTCCCACTGACTCTGGGGTACCTGCTGTACTTTGCAGGCCCTCTCCAGAGCAGTTATCCTCTTGTGGATATCTCCTGTCTTATAGGAGGGCCCTATTTTGCTCAGGTTTCTGTTATAAAAACTTCTGTCTTTATCCCTAGGGATATTGCTGCCACCAGTGGGGACTACCCCACTCAACTGTTGCTCTCTAGCAAAGGCAAGTTTCTCCTTGGCAAGGGCAAGTTCTTCCCTTTGAATCCTCAGATTAACCTCCTTCATCTTTGCCTCATGCTCTCTCCTCTGAGGGGAAGTCATCCTCCTCTGAGCAGATGCATGAGAGGCATGAGAGTGAACAGATCTGTTGGAGTCCCTAGAAGGAGATCTATCTCTCCTGACCCCAAAGTTAGGCATGCTAGTGGATGGCACTGGGGGTCCCCCAATTCCCTCCCCATGTAGGTCTAAGTTGGCCCTTGTAAGTCTGCTGACTAAAGGTTGCCCATTGTCTGACTCATCCTCAGATACATCCCCTTCTTTCCTACTATCTTCATTCCCTGCTTCAGGGAGGTTAGAGTCTGGATCACCAGGTGTACCTTCTAAGGGGGGCATGCTCCCATCTGGATTAGAGGGGCCTGTGTTAGAAGCCCTTCTAGCATCATATGTCTCTAAGTGACCTAACAGAAAAGGGGTGGTAGGGTTAGAACCCTGTTTCAATTTCCTGGAGGTACACAATTGTCTCATCTCCTGGAAACTGAGTGCTGCATATCTGGAAAGGACCTGTGGAGAGTCACTAACCACTAGGGGAGTCTCTGAAGTCTCTCCATGGGTAGACATGCTTTCTAGTGAGGTGCAAGTGATGCACTTACCTACACTATGGGTTTTCCTACTGATCCCTTGCTAAGAGTTGTAGTCAGGGTGTGCTAGGCCCTTTCTAATACAACAGCTGGTTCAGTAGAACTCAGAGTATTTCTAAGCTTGTTATATGTACCTATGGTACCATATGTGATCTTTCAAATGATATTTCAAGATTATATTTGGTAAAAACAACAGCAAGCTCAAATCCCAACCGCTGCCCACCAATGTGAGAAGTTGGCCTGATATATGATGCTCACTAGTTCTAGTGATCACCTTGTATCAGTCCAAACAACCCTTATGGTGATTGGTTGTAAGTCAACCTTATAGACCAGCTATCCTAGTGGTAGCATGGACAAAGCAGTCTTAGGCTAAACTCTTTTGGCATGTGAAGCAAGCTGTTTTACCACGTATAACCCCTTGAATACCAGATGAAAGGACACCACACAGGTTGTTAAGAAAATAAACAATATATTTATTAATAACAAACACCTCTGAACTCTTTATGAGGTCAGAGGGCTAAGCACATGACAATCTCTTAGGAAAAATACGATAAGTTGCACAAAATTACAATGGTGCCCTAGGGGCACGACAAACCATATACTAAGTAAATGGTATAAGGAAATCGATAAAAGGAATGGAGCTGTCCAGAGGCTGGAGGTTCGCTAGGACTACGCTATCTTCACCTTAGGTAAGTAATAGGAGGCCCACGGGACGCGTGTGCAGAGTGTGAACTCACACGCGAGATGCGTAACAACGTCTATGGACAGTACAGTTCAAGATTAAAGGTGAGTACGGACAATCCTGACTAGTTAGGACAAAAACGACTGTGGATCTGGACACTAGGACAGTTAAACTATCCTTGAGCACCGAAATGCTCTCGTTACCTCACCCACGGGCTGCGGGTGCATAGGTGTCAAAGTGTGTCAGGTTCTCGCGTTGAAGTCTATGGAGCCTGGAAGAAAAGATGCTGCAGGCGACCAGGAGGAAGATGTCCGGTGCGATCCAAGGGTGGATTGGTGAAGAAGAGGACCTGAAAGCAGAGGGGACAGTGTTCAAAGTCACTAGCCAGTGACCGGTGTGGAACCAGGAAGGAACCAGATGCTGTTGTCGCGATCAGGTGAAGAGCGGACGCTTGTCTCTGCAGCCACGTGGACCAGGAGGTGTCTTCGACAACCAGGATGGAGGCACGAGCTGTCCCACGCAGGCTCTCGCTGTCGGCGGTGTTGGATCCGGATTCAGCGTCAACAGGCCTTGGCAAAGGCAACCCACGCGGTGAGTGGAAACGGCATCTGGAGTGGACCAGGAGGGTCCAGGGTGCTCCTCTTTTGGGAGGGAGCAAGGGCCAGTCTGGAGCAACCAGACCAGCAGTGAAGTTGTCGTGGATCGTCGTCTAGGAGGCCACTAGCTAGCCGGCAAGTGACCAGACAACGCGTCGAGCAGCAGGCAAGCAGAAGGGCCCCACGCAGATCTCGTGGAGGCTGGAGGGCTGATCTTCGGTGCAGGAGCTGCTCGGGGCTGGGGCTTCTCAGTCCCCAAAGCACTTTGTCGAGTTTACCTCAGAAGTCGTGCTGGAAGCGAAGTGCAGTTTCTCCAAGATGGCCGGTCCCACGTGTCTCGTCGCACCCACGGATCTCAGCTGTGCTGCAGATGTGAGTTGAGGTTGGAGAGGTCTGGGAATCTGGGCCTCGTTGGGCTCTGAAGTCTGGATCCTCGAGGGAAGACGACAAAGTGAAGCCGCTGGACGCTTAATGGTGCCTGCAGTTGCAGGGTGGACACTCCTTGCCCACAAGGGAGATTCTTCAGTCTTCTGTGGAGCAGAACGTCGAAGTCCAGGGTTTCTTCTTGTAAAGTTGTTCAGGATAATCTAATTTGGACCAGCTCCTACCTTTATTCTCCTAAAGGGGGCTGCACTACTGACTAGGTCCCTTCCCTGGGTGGGACCAGGAAGGGGGGTGACTACACCCCCTATCCTTTGTCCGGTTTCACGCCAGAGCTGGGGCAGGGATGCCCCAGCAACTGGTTTGAACCGGTGTATGCACAAGACACCTTGTGTGCTCCAGGCATGTCTCATTCCTTTCAGGCCTGTCCTACCCAATACACAAAATCCTGTCTGGGGTGGTGCTGGCACCTCCCAAGGCAAGAAACCCTTTGTCCAAGCCTCTCTCGCTGGAAGGTCTCCCAGCAGCAGGAGGTCAGACTTGTGTCTGTGGTGGCAGCATCCATTTTGTGATGCCAAGGCTCGAGTTAACTTTAACCGGGGTTCTCAGTTACATACATGTCATGTCCCTCTAGAAGGGTGGAATGCTACCCCCGTCGCCAGAATTGGCGAGGGGGTAATATTCAAATTCGTATGACACCTTACTCGACATGTTTTGATAATGCTATACCAAAGTTAGCATTTAAACGCGAGGATTATAATGCACTTAAGAGTATATGGTATAGCGTTATCATGGAACAGCTATTAGGACTTGGTTCCGCAAGCTGCAGACGGGCTCAGCTCATGCCAGAGCACCATCTCACATAATTCCAAGCACTCTGCCTTCAGGATCGATAAGGCCTGCTATAGGAGTGACTGATAGGAATATATGTGTCCATTTTAGGGTTAGATATAGGTATACTATATCTATAGCAAAGGGTGATTACACCACCTTGCCCCAGCTGTCTTGCAGCCAGTTGTGTCAGTTTTGGATGGCCAGCCAGGGGTGGCATAATACACGCTTCAGCCCCTGGTAGGCCCTGGGTACACCTATGCCCTGGATACCTAAGGTACACTGTACAGGGACTGATAAGGTGGCCAAGTACCAATTGGTAAATGCACCTAAAGTACATGGTTGTCAATTTAGAGAGAGGACAGCTAGGCTGTGGGTCTGATTAGCAGGCCCACAGCCAGGGAAAGTCGTAAACCAGTGAAGCAAAAAGCAAAAATCTGGGGTGACCATAGGATTGCAGACCCCACTCTCCTACAGGCACTAACACGGGCTCTCTCTCAGCCATCTCTGCCTTCGTCCAGCTCACAGATCAGCCTTCCCTTATATGGTCCTCAGTGGTTAATCGTTTCTTGAAAGGCATAACTCATCTCTTTTCTCCTATTCCTTTCGTTATAGACAAGTGAGACTTGAACCTATTTTTAACTTATTTAATGTGGGCTCCCTTTGAGCCGTTTCAGAACTGTCCTCTGAGGCTCTTAACTCTCAAAACTGCTTTCCTGGTGGCCATCACCTCTGTGAGATGGGTGAGTGAGCTCCAGGCGCTGTCTCCTAAGCCTCCTTTTCTTTCTGTGCATCCAGACAAAGCTGTACTCAGGAGTCGTCCATTCTTTCTACCCAAGGTACTAGTCACTGCCTTCCACATCGGGCAGACCATCACTTTGCCCACCTTCTTTCCGCCTCCGCATCCTTTGAAGGAGGAAGAGAGGCTCCACCATCTAGACCCAAAACATGTACTTTCCTTTTATTTGGAACACAGCAAACAGTTCCGGGTGGATGACCAGTTCTTTGTTGTGTACGTCTGTGCCAAGAAAGGTCAGGCCTTACACAAACAAACTACTCCCACTGGGTCATCTTGTGTATCAAAGCCTGCTGTTCTTTGGCTAAGAAGGAGCCTTCAGTGTGTTTGCTCGCCCATTCCAACAGGGCGACGGCAGCAACCACTGCTCTCGGGCGAGGTGTTACTTTGACTGACATCTGTCAGGCAGCTGCATGGTCTTTGTTGCACACTTTTACGAAGCACTACTTACTGTCTTGATATTCAAGTCCGGAGAGATGGCTTCCTTGGCCGTTCTGTTCTCCAGGACTTTCTGTTGTGATCGTGGTTCGCAGACCCACCTCTGGGGTTGGTATTGCTGGGGTATCTATTCTAAGGTAAGGAATCTATAAATAAAGTGCTTCTTTCAGATGAACAAGTTACTTACCTTCGGTAATGATATATCTGTAAGAAACATTAGTTAGTTATAGATTCCTTACTACCCCACCCATCCTCCCCGTTCTGCAAACTGATTTCTAGGGTTAAGGTTATCCTTTCAGGGCTCTAGTTTTATGCACCAGTGGTCAGTGTCTTCCATGGCTCTGCGTTTCTGGCGTGGAAAGTTGTGTACAGAACTGACGTCAGTGCACGAGGGTGGCGTCTAAGAAGCTGCTGCAACGTCATCTCGGCGAAACGACGCCAACGACAAACCCGGATCTGACCGACGCCACCTTCCAACATTCAGAGGTACTGCTGATGAAAAAACTTTCCGGGTCTAGTCTGACGCTTGGGGGTAATTCTAAGGTAAGGAATCTATAAATAAATTATGTTTCTTACAGATATATTGTTACTGAAGGTAAGTAACGTGTTCAATGGTGCCCTTCAAGTTGCAGCTGCATGTACCAGGTGATGCTGTGGAAGACCGGGAGCCGTTTACGAGCTGTCCAACGTCGGATGTTGAGAGCCAGGGGGTCAGTGTCCGGCAGGGGCAGCAACAATCAGAGGCAGCAGCAAGCAAGGTATTCAATGATAAAGTGCAGTGTCAGAACCAGATAAGTTGGAGCAGGCCCCAAGCAAGCAGGGGAGCCCACTGAATCCAATGAAGGCCCTCAAGAGGACCCATTGTCCGAAGACACAGGAGTCGCAAGATGACTTTGAGCAGCACACCAATGAAGATGGCCCACGGTGCAGAGGAAGCGGTAAGGGCGAAGATCTTGGCTGCAGGAGTTGCTTGAGGTTAAAGCTTCTTGAAGCCTCAAGATCTCTGGCACGTCTCATCCTGGACATCCCCCGGCGCAGCCACATCTCCGGACACCTGAGAGACCTGCACTGGCTCCCTGTCAACAAGAGAATCACCTTCCGACTCCTCACCCACGCACACAAAGCCCTACACAACCAAGGCACCTCAACAGCCGCCTCAACTTCTACGCTCCCAAACGCCAGCTTCGATCGACCGGCCACGCCCTCGCCACCGTCCCCCGCATCCGAAGAGCCACCACAGGAGGACGGTCCTTCTCCTACCTCGCCGCCAAGACATGGAACTCCCTCCCGACCCACCTCCGCCGGACCCAGGACCACCTCACCTTCAGGAAGCAACTCAAGACCTGGCTGTTCGAGCAGTAGCGGACCCCCCCTCCCTAGCGCCTTGAGACCCTTTGGGTGAGTAGTGCGCTTTATAAATGCCGTGATTGATTGATTGATTGATTGGTGGAGAGAGCCAACAAACCTTGGCAATGGTAGGTCAACACGGTGCACAGGGGTTTTGTTCCAGCGGTTCTGATGTGGGATACTGGCCTCAAACTCAGTATTAAGACAGTGCAGGCCTTGAGGGAGTGGCAGAACCACCACCTGTGTTGCTGAGCCTGACCAAGTCCGTGTGAGCTCAGGATCAGCAAACCGGTCAGCGGTGCCTGAAGATGTAGGAGAGTGACTCCTTCACTCCAAGGGAAATTTCGTCAGGTGTCTTGGATATCCACAGGCCTGGTGAAGAACCTGTTTGGAGCACGGACACAGGTGTTGCAGAAGACAAGCAGGACGACAAGACCAGGAGCAGCAGTAATTTCCCCTGGTGCAGTCTCGGCTCACAAAGAGAAGTCCAACAAAGTCCAGAGTGTCCATACGGTTGAAGTTGAAGTTGCGAATTATCTGAATCTTGTCAAACAATGAATTTAGGGATCCACCCTCACTCAAGCCCTTAAGTATTCTTGGGAAAGGGTTGGGGCGACTCAGGGGTCCCTCGCAGAGAAGGTGCTGGTCATTGGGGAGGATACTCCCATGTCCTATGTCCAGTTTCACACAATAGCTTTTGGCTCCCTGAAATAGTTTGAGCTGCAGTATGCAAGGAGGGTACCAAATGTGCCCTTCAAGCAGTCGCAGTGGCACTGGCAAGCAGCCCCACCCTGCCCCAATACACTACTCCCTGTCTAAGAGGTGGTCACACCTCCCTGTGAGAGGATATCTATTATCATGCCTTCCATTGCTAGAGCTTACCTCAGCAGCAGGAGGACAGTAACATGTATCTGAAAGAAACAGGTTAGTGTTAGATTCCTTACCTTAGAATACACCCAGGCGTCAGACTGGATCGAGAAAGATTTGCTTTGCAGTACCCCTGTGCGTCGGTAGGTGTCGTCTGTGGATCCGCGTCTGTCGTCGGCGTCGTGGTCGCCGGGATGACGTTGTCGGAGTACTTAGACGCTGCCCTCGCGCGCTGACGTCAGTTCTTCTTTTTTCCGCGCCAGCAGGCGCACAACCGGGAAGAGCAGTACTCCTTAGTCACTTTTTGACTAACTTTTTTCGATCTATTTTGGATCATCTTGAGTCTTTATCGACTCCGGTGCCGGTAGGGATGCCGGATTCAAGCCCTGTGACGACTGTAACCGGCTGATGTCGGTTACCGACCCCCACCTTCAGTGCCTTTATTGCCTCGGGGCCGACCATGATGACAAGTCGAGCCCCGACTGCCGGGCCTTGAAGTCGAAAGCTAGGCGGGAGTGGTCCCATAAGCCACTCGAGATCCGGGAGTCAGTGCCCGCGCCGCTCGAGGTCCCGGTCCAGGAGGAGGTCGAGGGACCGGTCCAGAGACCACAGCCATCATAGCTCGGCGAGTCGACACCAATCGTCGGGTTCGAATTCCTCAGGTAAGTCAAGGCACAGACTCCCCCCGATGCTCATGCGACAAAGCGACTCCGCAGGAGCCGCAAACGCTGGTCCCTGGGCTGAATGCGACGCCAGAGGAGATCAGCGCCTTCCTCATGGCCATGAGGTCACGCTTCCTTCCGTCGGGTCCCGTCGAGGTGCCTTCGGGCCCTGCGGACCCGTCTGGGAGCCCAAGCGGGCCGGCGGCTTCGGCCCCGGTGCCGTCGGGTGCTTCGGCCCCGACGCCGTCGACGACTTCGGTCCGACGCCGCAGGGCTCCTCAGGATCCAGGCCTGGATCTGTGTCGATGCCGCTCGACCTTACGACCCCTTCGCCGGTGTTGTCACCAAGGGCGTCTCCCCCGGTGCCGTCCTTGGGCGGCGTCGTCCCCGATCCCCGTCGTCAGTTCTTGTACACAGCTTTCTGCACCAGGAACGCAGAGCCATGCCACTGGTGCCATAAAACTAGGTCCCTCAAAGGTAAATACCTTAACCCTAGATATCGGTCCACAGAACGGGGAGGATGGGTGGGGCGGTAAGGAATCTAACACTAACTACTGTTTCTTACAGATATATCGTTACCGAAGGTAAGTAACTTGTGCATCTGAAAGAAACAGGTTAGTGTTAGATTCCTTACCTTAGAATAGATACCCCAGCAATACCAACCCCGGTGGTGGGTCTGCGAACCAAGATCACACCAGAAAGTCCTGGAGAACGGAACGGCCGAAAAAGCCATCTCTGCGGACTTGGCTGTTCAGGCAGTAGTGTCTAGCAAACGTGTGCAGCGAGGCCCACGTAGCTGCCTGACAGATGTCCTGCAAGGGGACTCCCCGACCCAGGGCAGTAGTAGCCGCCGTGGCCCGAGTGGGCCCTCAGCCTGACAGGGGGTTCCTTTTTAGCCAAGGAGTAATAGACCTTGATGCACAACACGACCCACCAAGAGATGGTCCGTTTGTGAACCGCCCGTCCCTTCTTCGCGCCCACGTAATCAACAAAGAGCTGTTCATCTACCCGGAACTGGCGTGTGCGATCAAGGTAGAAGGAGAGTGCATGTTTTGGGTCCAGACGTTGGAGCCTCTCTTCCTCTTTCGAGGGATGCGGAGGCGGAAAGAAGGTGGGCAAGGTGATGGACTGCCCGATAAGAAAGGCCGTAACCACCTTGGGCAGGAAAGAAGGACGTGTTCTTAAAACAACCTTGTCCAGATGGACAGAAAGGAAAGGAGGCATAGCAGATAGAGCCTGGAGCTCACTCACTCTCCTGGCAGAGGTGATGGCAACCAGGAATGCAGTCTTTAGAGTAAGAAGTCACTTATGGGAGCGGCTCCAGCCTAGCTTTCGACGTCAAGGCCCGGCAATCGGGGCACGACTTGTCATCATGGTCGGCCCGAGGCAATAAAGGCATCGACGGTGAGGGTCGTTAACCGACATCAGTCGGTTACAGTCATCACAGGGCTTGAACCCGGGCATCCCTACCTGCACCAGAGTCGATAACGACTCGAGAAGATCCAAAATAGATCGAAAAAAGTTAGTAAAAAAGTGACTAAGGAGTACTGCTCTTACCGGATCTGCGCTTGCTGGCACGGAAAAAAGAAGAACTGACATCAGCGCGTGAGGGCAACGTCTAAGTACTCCGACGACGTCATCCCGGCGACCATGACGCCGACGACAGACGCGGAGCCGCAGACAACGCCTACCGGCGCTTAGGGGTACTGCTAAGCAAAACTTTCCGGTTCTGGCTGACACCTAGGGGTAATCTAAGGTAAGGAATCTTACACTAACTACTATTTCTTACAGATATATCATTACAGAAGGTTAGTAACTTGTGCATCTGGTCAACAGCAACCCTAGCTTGCTGTCCAGTTCTGGAAGACTGGTACAGGGTTCGTTCCAGTCAGTTTAGAGATGGCCATCGTGTAATGACGCATGGCAACTCTATATATCGTAATGGCTGATGCACTTACAACCCGGGAGAATGGACTCTGAAGGTTATAGGGGTGCCCCGCTCATGCAGGGGCACATTCCCACTTAAGACCCAGCACCCGACCTTCAGGATTGACTTATAGGTTTTAAGTGTAGTGACCTCAGATATAGGAAAACCTACATCTGTTGTACGTGGTGCTAGCACCAGCTTACGCAGACTGCAATGGGAGTCCTGGAGTCACAATTTGAGTGTCTCTCATGGGTGGCATTTTACATGCTTCAATCTATGGGAGACCCCTGTTGTACCTTTGCCCTGGTTACCTTAGTACCCTATACTAGGGACTTACGAGGGTACACCAGTACCCAATTAGGACTGTACCTGAGTACTCACCATGTCCAATTTAGGGAGGAAGCAAAGAGAAAGGGGTCCTGGTTAGCAGGATCCCAGTCAGACTAGTCAGAAAACATAATGACACCAGCAAAAAGTGTGTGTGACTATGAAAGCAGATCTTCCTTTCTGTTAGAACCGGGGTCTCTAGTTGGCAGGGGTATGCACCCTAGTCCAAGTAGGGACCACCGTTTCCGACCTGGTAGCTTGCGCAGAGCAGCAAAGGCGTAACTTCAGAGGCAATGTGTAAAGTATTTGTGCAACACACAACGGCGATGACACAGTAAAAACACTCACAAAAGGGACACCACACCAGTTTGTATATAAAAAAATATAAATATCTTTATCTAAGGGTTATGAAAATTCAATCATCAGGTAAATGCAGCTGTAGGCAAGATCAACAATCTGATATGAATCCTATCTCCAGGCAAGATCAATACTAAACTAAATCCAGCTTCCAGATAAGATCAATAGTAAAATAAATCCAGTTTCCAGATATCAAGCCAATGCAGTTGCAGGCAAGATCGTAGTAAAAGTGAAGTCAGTTGCCTATAGGGGAAGTAAAGTTATCCTTATTTAGAAATTGCTCCAGATAACCAGGAAATTATAAGGCTCCCCAGGTATGATCAAAAACAAGGGGTCAGTGTACTGTCCTTGGAAAGCGGATGACAGTATTCTCCGTTAAAGGAAAGTCAATTCCTCGTGTGCAATAGGGTGTCCCCTGTTCGCAGTTTCCAGGAAGTTATCCCACCAGTCTCCAGTGGCTCGCTCATAGGGAAAAGACCCGGTCCCTGGCGGCCCGCTATGATGTGCAGTTTCGTCCCCGGTGACCCTGGGGTTTAATTTGAGGCCCAAGCAGTCTCCCGCAATTGAATAGGCTCTGCCCACGGTGCCGGTACTTAGAGAACTTGGCCCCCCCTTCGCTGGGACAGTCAGCACGCGGCCCGCACCCCGCCTGAACAACACAGCAGATCGGAGCTCAGAGCGCACACAGAGGTGTTACCTGCGATTGAAGCGAGTGGGCGCCCTCGTGAAGCTCCTCTCTCCCCCGGGCTCCCAGTCCTCACGCCACTTGCACGGCAGCGGGCGGGGAAAGCCCTTTCCTTTCTCCGTGCGGCCTCGCTCCTGCTCGCACCCCTCGTTGCCAGGCAACGCCCCGTGCGGCCACCAATCACAGCGCGGCTTCCTGATGACGCTGGTGGTGACGTGCACGGTGCTCCCGAGGTTCCAAAGCCGCAGCGATCTCCGGCTCACAGAGCTCACTGGGGGAAGCGTGCCACGGCGATTTCAGCCGGCGGTATTTCTGGGGTGCACAGTACTTTGATACACAGCGCCACACAAGGCTGCCCAGCGCAGTCAGGCCCCGGGCCGGCGGCGATGATTCTGGTGTCACCGCGCTTCTTTGTCACAGCGCTTCAGTTACAGTCCACTCCTCAGCGCGGCCCTATCCCAGGCGGCGGCGGTGTTTTAAAACAGCGCTCCTTCTGGCACAGAGCTCCACAGTGCCCTCGGGTCCCAATGTGGACACAGCCCCATGCACACTGCGCGTTAACGGTTTTGCTCACCAAGTCCTTCTTAGACGGGGCGGGGCACAGCTCCAGGCACTCAGTGTGGCAGAAGCAGCTCAGGAGGGAACGTGGTTGTCTCAGCGCCACAGGGATAGCTTAAACAGTGTTGCAGTCCCAATCAAAGAAACTAGGTTCCATGTATGTTGTGGAGACACTCTGGTGATAGTATTCCCAGTCTCCTCTTGCAGGGCAGGATCAACAGGCAGTGAGACAGCTCAGTAGATGGGGCAGCAGTTCCTTGGAGCAGTCAGCCTCCTTCAGTCTGGCAATCCTTCCTGGCACAGCAGTCCTTACTCCAGCAGGGATTCTTCTTAGTCCAGGGTGTAACAAGAATGTGAGGCCAGGACCCTCCCGTATATATCTTTTTAGTCTAGGGACTAGAAAGTGGTGGAAGTCTCTGGAAGGGTCTGGGGGCAGGGGCTTCTGGAAGAGTCCAGGGAGTTCTGGTATGTTCCCTGCCTTCCCTGACCTAGCTGTCACAGTGACGAGAGACAAGCCATTAAGGCTACAGTGGGCAGCCCATCACAGCTCATCCCAGGGAAGAAGGTGTGAATCACCACTACCACCTCCCAAACCAGGCAGGCTATCAGTATGCAGAGGGGAGGGGGGAGTCTGCAGCCTAATCTAAGTGTAGGCAGGAAAAGGTCCCCTTTATAAAAGTGGGATCCCTAGCGAAGGAATGCCCAAACCCTATATATCATTGGAAAGGGTTCCCCGCCCCGAGTCCAACAAGACCAAACATGATAGACTTATTAGGTCCCTGTCAGAAGTTAGTCCATAAGGGGAGGTTCCCAATGTTAGCCTATGGAGGATTAAGCCGTACTGTGTTAGCAGTGGCATGTGGCAGATATGCCAGCCTCACAAGGTTTTAGGGGAGAGCACCTGCACCTCAGCACGGTTTAGCAGTGGTGAGGCGCCCAGAGTCCTAAGTCCATCAAAATATAGGATAAAAATGGGAGACAAAAAGGGCAAAAATGTAGAGGAGACCACCCTAAGGCTGACAGGTCTAACACGTGTCCCCCCCAGCTGAAAGTGGGGAGAACTACCCAACCTCCAGGGAGTTCTCATCACTAAGGCGGAAAAACCGAGAGAGACCGTCAGCATTGGCGTGGTCTACTCCGGGTCTGTGTTCCACCCTGAAGTCCATCCCCTGTAGAGAAATGGACCACCTCAACAATTTGGGATTCTCGCCCCTCATTTGCATGAGCCACCTGAGGGGCTGGTGGTCAGTCTGGATCAGGAAGTGGGAGCCAAACAGATATGGTCTCAGCTTCCTTACAGCCTAGACCACCGCGAAGGCTTCTCTCTCTATCGCACTCCACGCTGTTCTCGGGGGAGCAGCCTCCTGGAGATGAAGGCTACTGGTTGGTCCCTTCCCTCCTCATTGAGTTGCGAAAGTACCGCCCCTATGCCATGCTCTGAGGCGTCCGTTTGGACAATGAACTCTTTGGAGAAGTCAGGGGCCCTGAGCACCGGAGCGGTGCACATGGCCTGCTTTAGAGAGTCAAAGGCTTTTTGGCAAGCCTCTGTCCAGATCACTTTTCTAGGTTGTTTCTTGGAGGTTAGCTCAGTCAAGGGGCCACAATAGTGCCATAACCCTTGACAAATCTGCGGTAGTATCCTGTGAGGCCCAGGAATGCCCTGACATCAGTCTGTGTTTTGGGAGGCTCCCAGGCCAGGATGGTTTCTATCTTGGCCTGTAGGGGCTGCACCTTGCCCCTGCCTACCAAGTGTCCTAGGTAGACTACCGACCCCTGCCCTATCTGGCATTTGCTAGCTTTGATAGTCAGGCCTGCCTGCTGCAGAGCCTGAAGCACTTCCTGGAGGTGACCCAAATGGTCCTCCCAGCTGCTACTGAAGACAGCTATGTCGTCGAGGTAGGCAGCAGAGAAGGCCTCTAAACCGGAGAGGACCCGGTTCACCAGCCGCTGGAAGGTGGCAGGAGCATTTTTCAGTCCAAAGGGCATCACTCTAAACTGGTAGTGGCCCTCTGGGGTGGAAAAGGCGGACCTCTCTCTAGCTCCGTCTGTTAGGGCGATCTGCCAGTACCCTGACGTGAGGTCAAAAGTACTCAGGTATCGGGCAGAGCCTAGTCGGTCAATGAGCTCATCCGCCCTAGGGATAGGATGAGCATCAGTCTTGGTCACAGAGTTCAGTCCCCTGTAGTCCACACAGAACCTAAGTTCTGGTGTGGTGCCCGGTGGGGCAGCTTTTGGCACCAGAACCACCGGACTGGACCAAGGGCTGTTGGAGGGCTCTATCACCCCCAACTCTAGCATCTTAGTGACTTCACTCTGGATGCTGGCCTTCACCTTATCTGACAGCCTGTAAGACTTAGACTTGACAGGGGGGCTGTCTCCTGTGTCCACAGCATGGGTACACAGGTGGGTAATCCCGGGGATAAGGGAAAACACTGAGGCGAACTGCCCCAGGACCTGGCGACAGTCCCTCTGTTGCTCAGGAGTCAAGGATGGGGAGAGGACCACTCCCTCCACCGATCCATCCTTCTCTTTGGAAGCAAAGAGGTCCGGGAGAGGTTCACTTTCCTCTTCCTCAGCCCCATCCGTCACCATCAGTAAGGTGAGCTCAGACCTCTCATGGTGGGGTTTGACGCGGTTGGCATGTAGCACCCTGTGGGGCTGCCTGGGGGTCTTAAGGTCCACTAGGTAAGTGGCCTTACCCTTCTTCTCCAATATCTCATAAGGGCCTGTCCAGCGATCCTGGAGGGCACTAAGCTCTCCAGGCTCCATGACCCACACCTTCGGTCCAGGTTCTAGCTCCACAGGGTGAGAATTCTGGTCGTACTATTCCTTCATCACCGCCTGGCTGGCCTCTAAGTTGTCAGAAGCTTGCTTCCACAACTTAGCCACTTGGCTGCGGAAGGCCAGCATGTAGCTCACTACATCTTGGGGAAGCCTCCTTGGAGTCTTCTCCCACCCATCCTTCACTAAACTGAGAGGTCCCCTAACAGGCTGACCGTACAAAAGTTCAAAGGGGCTGAAGCCCACTCCCTTCTACGGTACCTCCCTGTAGGAAAACAACAAACAGGGCAAGAGGATGTCCCACTTTTTCCTCAGGCCCTCAGGCAGACTCCTGATCATGCCCTTTAGGGTCTTGTTAAACCTCTCCACGAGACCATTGGTCTGTGGGTGGTAAGGGGTGGAGAACTTATAAGTAACCCCACACTCCTTCCACATGGCTTGCATGTAGGCAGACATAAAATTGGTACCCCTGTCGGACACCACCTCTTTGGGGAAACCCACTCTGGTAAAAATCCCCATCAGGGCCCGTGCCACTGCAGGTGCAGTGATGGTTCTCAGAGGAATAGCCTCTGGGTACCGGGTGGCGTGGTCCACCAGAACCAGGATAAACCTGTGACCAGAAGAAGTCGGTGGATCCATAGGCCCAACAATGTCGATGCCCACCCTCTCAAAGGGGGTGCTAACGACAGGTAGTGGTACCAGAGGAGCCTTCAGCTTAGCCCCTGTTTTCCCACTAGCTTGGCAGGTCAGACAGGTCCTGCAGAATGTATCTGAGGAGATCCTCATCTGCGGCCAATAAAAATGTGGGACAAGCCTAGCAAAGGTCTTGTCTTGGCCCAAGTGTCCTGCCAATGGGATCTCATGAGCCAATTCCAAAAGAAAGGCCCTGTAGCACTGGGGGTTCACTAAGGCCTTTGATGACCCATGCACAGGAGCCTTGGGCTCACTGTAAAGGAGCCCATCCTCCCAGTAAATATGATACTTTGCGGAGGCATTGCCTGCTGCTTGGGCTTCGGCCTGTCGCCTCATACCCTCAAGGGTAGGACACTCCTTCTGTGCCCGGCAAAACTCCTCCCTGGTGGGCCCTCCTTCCACCTGCCACCCTGCAGGGGTAGGTAGGTCTCCCAAGGGAACACCGTCCCCCTCCGTGGACTCCGGTGCGACCTCCTCAGGTGCCCCATCCATCTCACGGGGTGACTGCCCCGGGGCAGGCTTCCCACGCCCTCGGGCTCCTCCCTTCTTAGCAGCTGGCTGGGCCTTTTTTCCAGGCTCCAGCCCTGGCTGACTCCCTTTCCGGGCAGCCATAGACCGTGTGGTAGCACAAATCCACTCCGGTAACCCCAGCATCTCCACATGCGCTTTGAGCTCTACCTCCTTCCAGGCAGTATGCTCTAGGTCATTCCCTAACAGACAGTCCACTGGCATGGCAGGGCTCACAGCAACTCTTAAAAGGCCTGAAACCCCTCCCCACTCAAATGGAACCTGTGCTATGGGATAGTGACCCCCCCCCTGTTGTCAGCCATCACAACTGGATGGACTGCATCGGGAATTATTTGCTCTGGGGACACCAGCTGACTCCTTACCATAGTCATGCTGGCACCTGTGTCCCTCAGGACCTCCACCCCCCAACCATTGAGGGTGACCCACTGCCTATACTTGGTAGTATTTGAGGGCACATGGACCGTAGGAACCATCTCACTGTCTCCCAGAGACACTAGGACAAGCCCTGCCCCCTCACTCCCATCATCTAGGGACAGGTCCTCCCCAAGCGCTACACTAGCCACCCCGGGGTTTTTACCTCCAGTGGGCTGTGGTGCTCTCTTGCGACACTTGGGATCCCCCTTGTAGTGTCCAAGTTTACCACACTCGTAGCACCGGACAATTCTGTGCTGCTGACCTTTGTCAGGATAAGTGGGCTTCTGGTGGCCAGATTGGGGCTGGGACCCAGACCCTTTCCATTGTGAATTATTTTGGGGGCCTTTGGAGAACTCTTTCTTTTTGTCTCCCCCCTCTTTCTTCTGGTGGGAACACTGACCACCCCTTTGGGAGTCCCCCCAGAACCCTTGTTGGACACCCTGGTACTGACCCAGGTGTCCGCCTCCTCCGCAAGCTTCCTAGGATTGGTCAACTTGCGGTCAACCAGGTGTTGGCGCAGCTCTGGAAAACATTTCTCTAGAAGGTGCTCTCTTAAAAACAATTCATACAACCCTTCATAGTCATGCACATTGCTGCCCCGCACCCAATCATCTAAAGCTTTACTAGCGTAGTCCAGGAAGTCTACCCAGTTCTGTGTGGGAAGTTTGTGGCTATTCCTAAACCTCTGCCTATACCTCTCAGGGGTATGACCGAACCTCTTAAGCAATGCGGCTTTCATGACAGAATAGTTAGTCTGGTCTTCCTTCTCTAGGTAAAGGAGGGTGTCCCTAACATCTGTAGGTAGGTACTTATACAAACCACCCCCCAATAACTCTCTGGGACCCCATGGGCTCTTAAAGACACCTCATAGGCGGATAACCACTTATCAATATTATCCCCCACCTTAAAACTGGCCATCACATCTTTAGGCATAAAGACCCTGGACTCACGTGAAGCTTCCATAGGTACGCTGCCACCATTCTTGTTGCTGTTGGCCCCTACTTCTAGGGCCCGGATTTCCAGTTCCTTCAGGCTGAGCTCATGGGCAAGTTCTTTTTCTCGCATAGCCAGTCGCTTGTTCTCGCGATCCTGCTCCGTGGCCCACCTTTCTCTTTCCCGCTCTCTCTCCAGCTTGGCAAGCTCCAACTTGAGCTGTCTCTCCTCCCTCCTGTCCTCCAGGTCCTCTGAGGACAGGCTCTTCACTGACACACTACTGCCTGCCCTGGAAGGTACCCTTGTACCTGGTAACAAATTACCATTTCCCGGCAAGTGCAGTAGGTCAAGATTTCCTGTGGTGTCGTTCTCCGGTCCTTGCCCGTCCCCATCTCCTTCTGGGTGGGCTGTTACCCATGCTCTCAAGGCTTTCTGAAGCTCGGCCTTCTTGGCGCTTCGCTTGAAGGGCACCCCTTTCTGCTTGCAGAATTCCTTGAGTTGTGCCACTGTGTAAACTTCCAGATTGGCCAGCTCGAATTCCATCTTGCTAGGTAGGGCCTCAGACGTTTGTAGAGAAAACCAAATGGGACTTAGGCAAAAGGACTTTTAAAAAGAGCAGCCAGTCAGGGAGAATTAAAAAAATTCAATCATCAGGTAAATGCAGCTGTAGGCAAGATCAACAATCTGATATGAATCCCATCTCCAGGCAAGATCAATACTAAACTAAATCCAGCTTCCAGATAAGATCAATAGTAAAATAAATCCAGTTTCCAGATATCAAGCCAATGCAGTTGCAGGCAAGATCGTAGTAAAAGTGAAGCCAGTTGCCTATAGGGGAAGTAAAGTTATCCTTATTTAGAAATTGCTCCAGATAACCAGGAAATTATAAGGCTCCCCAGGTATGATCAAAAACAAGGGGTCAGTGTACTGTCCTTGGAAAGCGGATGACAGTATTCTCCGTTAAAGGAAAGTCAATTCCTCGTGTGCAATAGGGTGTCCCCTGTTCGCAATTTCCAGGAAGTTATCCCACCAGTCTCCAGTGGCTCGCTCATAGGGAAAAGACCCGGTCCCTGGCGGCCCGCTATGATGTGCAGTTTCGTCCCCGGTGACCCTGGGGTTTAATTTGAGGCCCAAGCAGTCTCCCGCAATTGAATAGGCTCTGCCCACGGTGCCGGTACTTAGAGAACTTGGCCCCCCCTTCGCTGGGACAGTCAGCACGCGGCCCGCACCCCGCCTGAACAACACAGCAGACCGGAGCTCAGAGCGCACACGGATGTGTTACCTGCGATTGAAGCGGGTGGGCGCCCTCGTGAAGCTCCTCTCTCCCCCGGGCTCCCAGTCCTCACGCCACTTGCACGGCAGCGGGCGGGGAAAGCCCTTTCCTTTCTCCGTGCGGCCTCGCTCCTGCTCGCACCCCTCGTTGCCAGGCAACGCCCCGTGCGGCCACCAATCACAGCGCGGCTTCCTGATGACGCTGGTGGTGACGTGCACGGTGCTCCCGAGGTTCCCAGGCGGCGGCGATCTCCGGCTCACAGAGCTCACTGGGGGAAGCGTGCCACGGCGATTTCAGCCGGCGGTATTTCTGGGGTGCACAGTACTTTGATACACAGCGCCACACAAGGCTGCCCAGCGCAGTCAGGCCCCGGGCCGGCGGCGATGATTCTGGTGTCACCGCGCTTCTTTGTCACAGCGCTTCAGTTACAGTCCACTCCTCAGCGCGGCCCTAGAGGTGTGGCGCCGCGGCCAGGGCGACTGACGCTGGAATCTGGGGATCAGGGTTCGATCCCCGGCTCCGGCGGCAGGTTAGCCCAGCATCATGTGACTCTGGGCAATAGCTCGCTTAATCTTCCCGACGGCCCCCAGCGCCTAGAGACTCTTACGGGTGATTGTGCGCTTTACAAATGTGGATTATTATTATTATTATCCCAGGCGGCGGCGGTGTTTTAAAACAGCGCTCCTTCTGGCACAGAGCTCCACAGTGCCCTCGGGTCCCAAGGTGGACACAGCCCCATGCACACTGCGCGTTAACGGTTTTGCTCACCAAGTCCTTCTTAGACAGGGCGGGGCACAGCTCCAGGCACTCAGTGTGGCAGAAGCAGCTCAGGAGGGAACGTGGTTGTCTCAGCGCCACAGGGATAGCTTAAACAGTGTTGCAGTCCCAATCAAAGAAACTAGGTTCCATGTATGTTGTGGAGACACTCTGGTGATGGTATTCCCAGTCTCCTCTTGCAGGGCAGGAACAACAGGCAGTGAGACAGCTCAGTAGATGGGGCAGCAGTTCCTTGGAGCAGTCAGCCTCCTTCAGTCTGGCAATCCTTTCTGGCACAGCAGTCCTTACTCCAGCAGGGATTCTTCTTAGTCCAGGGTGTAACAAGAATGTGAGGCCAGGTCCCTCCCTTATATATCTTTTTAGTCTAGGGGCTAGAAAGTGGTGGAAGTCTCTGGAAGGGTCTGGGGGCAGGGGCTTCTGGAAGAGTCCAGGGAGTTCTGGTATGTTCCCTGCCTTCCCTGACCTAGCTGTCACAGTGACGAGAGACAGGCCGTTAAGGCTACAGTGGGCAGCCCATCACAGCTCATCCCAGGGAAGAAGGTGTGAATCACCACTCCCACCTCCCAAACCAGGCAGGCTATCAGTATGCAGAGGGGAGGGGGGAGTCTGCAGCCTAATCTAAGTGTAGGCAGGAAAAGGGCCCCTTTATAAAAGTGGGATCCCTAGCGAAGGAATGCCCAAACCTTATATATCATTGGAAAGGGTTCCCCGCCCGGAGTCCAACAAGACCAAACATGATAGACTTATTAGGTCCCTGTCAGAAGTTAGTCCATAAGGGGAGGTTCCCAATGTTAGCCTATGGAGGATTAAGCCTTACGGCGTTAGCAGTGGCTTGTGGCAGATATGCCAGCCTCACAAGGTTTTAGGGGAGAGCACCTGCACCTCAGCACGGTTTAGCAGTGGTGAGGCGCCCAGAGTCCTAAGTCCAACAAAATATAGGATAAAAATGGGAGGCAAAAAGGGCAAAAATGTAGGGGAGACCACCCTAAGGCTGACAGGTCTAACACTTTCCTACACATATCCTTCGGGTGTGTCTGAAATCAGCCTGAACATGAATTCCTCAGTTTATGTTGCCTAAACACACAGATCCTATATAGATTTGAAGGAACTACATGACAGTGGACCCTCTGGAAAACCAGGATATCTCTGAGGCGAACTTGGACTGGTATGGGGAACTTGGGGAGACCAGTGGACTGGACCCCTCCACAGATAATGACATGCTCTCTCCGCCATCAGTGGCTATGTGGGAGGGGGCAGCCTATGCCGCGCTGGTAAAGAGGTCCTTGGATTAGAGGTTCCCTCAGTACAAGTGAGGTCTAATCTCCTGACCAAGGTGCTTCAACCGGCGGCTTAACGTCTGAACCCCTTTTACCCTTTAATGAAGCACTTACGGATGTTGTTCTATGCATGTGGTCCAAGTCTAGCACAGGTGCTCCTGTGAATATGACGATTGCACACCATTATCACCCAGCACCGGGTGACCATAAATTTCTCAGCCAACACCCCACCCCACCCCACCCCAGAGTATTTGGTGGTGCATGCCTGACTCCTTCTCAGACATTTCCTTTCATTGGGGCAGGTCTGGACACAGTGCAGTTTCATGCCTATCCTCCAAAGCAGTCAGTCCAGAATATTCAGGCTATGATTCCGATGTTTCGGCCTCTGTCCTGGATTTCAGGGAGACTGACTCTGAAGCTGTTGGGCCTCATGGCCTCCTGCATCCTGTTGGTGAAGCATGGCAGGCGGCGTATGCGGGCTCTTCAGTGGGACCTGAAGTTTTAATGGGCACAGCATCTGGGAAATCTCTCTGACATGGTCCATATCTTGGTAGTAACTGTGAGAGATATGCAGTGGTGGTTCATGAACTGTGATTGGGTCAATGGCAGATCCTTCTAACTCCCCCCCCCCCATATCTCACAGTCATGACAGATGTGTCACTCTGGGAATGGGTGACTTTCTGGGAGAGGTGAACAGGGGACACTGGTCTCCGGCGGAGTCAGTGTGTCCATACATTTGTTGGAGCTTTGAGCAATTCGATTGGCATTGAAAGCATTTCTTCCCTCTGTCAAGAGGAAGCTAGTGCAGGTGTTCACAGACAACAACACCGCCATGTGGTACTGCAACAAGCAAGGCGGGATGGGTTCGTGGGCCCTTTGTCAATAGGCCCGCATCGATGGACATGTCTGGAACAGCAGGGCATAACCTTGGAGGTTCAACACCTGGCAGGTTCTTTGAATCTCAGGGCGGATGGTCTCAGCCATTGATGCCTACCGGATCATGAATGGCGTCTCCAGTCGGTGGTGGCCCAAGGTCTCTTTCAGAAGTGGCGAGAATCTTCATTAGATTTGGCTACCTCCGAAGAGAATGCGCAGTGTCAGCAGTGCTGCGCACTGGAGTTTTCTAAGGCAGTTATTGCTCGGCGACTCCTTTCATAACAAGTGGAGCTCAGGCCTATTATATGTCTTTAGCCCATACCACTCCTGCCCAGGAGAGACCGGGCCTAAGTCATCCTTGTGACTCCGGACTGGGCAAGGAGAGTCTGGTGTCCAGAGCTTCTGAGAACAAGGACCAATCCTCCCATCACGCTTCCCCTTCAGGAGGATCTTCTGTAGCAGCAGCAGGGGAGGGTTTTCCACCTGAGCCTGTCAACTCTGCTTCTCCATGCGTGGATATTGAGCGGTGACAGTCGATAGCTTTTGACCTTCCTCCTGAAGACTTTAATGTTATTCTGACAGCCAGGTGGCCCTCCAATAAGATGGTATATGCATGCAGTTGGCAGAAATGTACATTAATCTTTACAGAAAGGTCTATTGACCCTCTTTCTGCTTCTGTTTCTACTGTCCTTTAGTTCATTCTAACCCTTGCCCATCAAGGCTCTGCTTTGGAAACTCTCAAGGGTTACCTTTCTGCTCTGTCTGCTTTTTTGCTGCTGCCACACCAACCCTCTCTCTTCAATCTCCCATTGTACATAGATTTCTGAAAGGTCTACCTCCGGTGTTTACAGATATGCCCATTCCTATTCAGCAGTGGGACCTTAAGTTGGTCCTCACCTCTCTGATGTGTGTTCCCTTTGAGCCTTTACACAATTGTTCCCTCCGGCTGTTGACCTTCGAAACAATCTTCTTTGTGGCAGTCACATCGGTCCGGGGGGTGGGTAAACTGCAGGTGTTATCTTGCTTGCCTCCTTATCTATGTCGTTTACGGACAAAATTTTGCTTTGCACCTGGGCATCTTTTTAGGTCGAGCCCTAAGCCAGTGCACAAGCGCTTTTCTGGGGTTGATCTGTGGTAGTCTTCAATGTGAGGGAAGCCCCACTCACTCCCCCGCCCATCTTTTTCATTGGCTTATGTATTTGTCCTTCCTAAATGCTGCCTTCCGATTGGTTTATAGGCTGTAAGTCCCTCCTTATAACGGCTATGTTGTCATTTGTGTCCTTCTATGGCTACTGGCCCCTTACTTCGTGTTGCATGCGCACTATTTTCTTCCCGTGTCCCCCCTCCTGCTGTCAGTGCCTTCTCTCCCTCCCCCCACTTCTATTGTTTGTTCCTTTATGCCCTCCTGCACTCCCTTTTGCAATGCAATAGGTCTCGCATAAATGCGAGTCCTATCGCATTGCAAATGTTTGTCTTTCCATGGTATAGCTCTTGTTCCCTCTTTCTCTCTCACGTACAATGATTTATCCACAGTCATTTTCCATGCGTACCACCCCTGCCGTCCACTTTCTCTTTCCATGCGCACTACGCCTAGGACCCTCTTGGTGTTCATGGTGCCGGGTCTGGGTGTAGACGCTGCCTGTGCTGAGCTGTGCTTCTCGCTCATTGGTTGCTGCGCACTGGTCTTCCTCGCCATTTACTTTGTATCCTTTGCAGATCGTTGGAGATTACCCTTCGCCCCAGGAGTGGGGCACTCATTTAGGGTATGCATGCTACCTAGGAGACGCTGGCAAAAAAGGAAGTGCGAGGTCAGGACTCAGAAATTGATAATACATTGGGTTTGGGAGATTGCGTGTGGGAAAGGAGAGTCTGTTATGCATATAGGAGAGGGAGATGGGGTCTGTGTTACGGGAACAGAGAAGTCTGCCATAGAGGTTAGAGATGTTCTCTTATAGATAGAATTTGACTGTTGTAATGGAGAAGAGTGAGTGCTTTTCTTGCAGGAGGTGATGATAGCAGGCCGTAGACTGGAGCTAGAGATTGGCACGCCAAGACTAAGCATGAGGGGGGCGGAAGGGGAGAATAGAGTCTTGCATCATTTTTAGGGGATGCCTTCATCAAGGAGAGGGAATGCAAGCCATCAGGATAATGGATTTACTTTTATGGAAGAGTATCACAAAGTTAGTAGAAACTGTAGGGTATTGGCCGTGGGGTAGGAGATGCCATTTATTTTGTTGTTTTCTGTAGTGTGTACTAGGTCAGAGTGTGTCAGAGCGTTTTTCAGTTATTTAACACACTATAAACACGAAGACATATAGAAAAGCAATATGATCTAACATTGTGGCTATCACAAAATCATGTACTGGGCTTTTTGCATGATTCAGAAAGCTAGAGAAGCGGAGCAGGGTCAAATTTAAGAGATTAACTTGGGTGAAGGTGGGGCTAGAGAAGATCTAGCTTAACCAATGGGTAATGGAGTGTTGGGGGGAGGAAGAAGGGCAGGAGCGTAGTTCAAAAGAAAATCATGCTCCTATTGAAATACAGCATTCAGGGAGCAATTCAAAATTGAATCAAAGATCAAAGAATTTAAGAGGGTAGCGCTTATTTCCTGAGTTGTCCGTGGGACTAGAGAGCTCTTGGATTGCGTCCGAAAGATTCAAATAAGGGGTTGGTCCGTATCTCTTGAGGTATGGAATTCTATATTTTGGGAGCACTCCCCAAGCACGAGCGGGTGATAGGCTTTTCTTTCCTGAATCTCAATGGTGGTAGCAGGAGAAAGTGTGCACTTCATGTGGCAGAGCAGCCAACAGATGGCTTGAGTTTCTGCAGGCAAATTAAGTAATTTTTAATATGCTTCGATAGGTAGCCCGATAAGATTGATGAGCTCTGGGGAGATGTGACTGATATACTTTGTCCTCGAAATAAGTCTAGCACCACAGTATGATTATCTCTGTAAAGAAGACTGATGGCACATTGCTTTTTTAGCAGTTAGGACAACCACAAACTTTGAATTGAAGCAGGTCTGTTGCTTGATATTCTCGTAAAGTTTGCTTAGCCTTTTTTTGTGTGATCTTGTTATGATCTGAAAAATATGGATTTTTTTCCCTTCAAGATGCTGGATTCAGCCTTTCTTCCTTCCGAGCATAAAAGGGAGGCTTTTTGTTTCCACCTCCGTTCACTCAATCTAAGGTGTCTTCTTTCATCGTTAAGGTTATAGTTTTATCACAGGGCAGAGACTCTTGCTTTTTGCCTTCTAACATTCCTTGCGGCCAGTCCATCTAATATGTTAGACGTGGTTTCGTTGTAATAGTTACCCAGTTGTGTGGCAGTCATTGGATCCTTAACGGGTACCAGGCAGTTCACAAACATCTTCCAGGAGTAAAGTTTTCAGATCCACTTCTGTAAATCCTTGTAAAATGCATGAAAGTCGTAAATCTGCACTAATTCAAGGATATATACCATGGGATATATTATGTGACTTTATTTAAGATTTGGGCCTCTGAGTTCTGGCGTAAGTTAAAAATATGCATAACCTTGTCTATGGTTAGATGCACTCTGTGTGACTGTATTTTACTCTTTCACAAGGGACACTGGCACAGAGACGTTTACTTAAGTACCAGGGACTATAGCACACTGTGATTTTTGAGACCCAACAATATTTTGGGTTTTAAACAATGTTTTTGTTATATTAGTGAGGGTCTGGAAGCAAACAAAAAATATTGTTTTACGAAAGCCATGTCAAAAGAAAGCACACATTGCCAAACCAAAATGCTGACAACCAACATTAGACTGTTGACTTTGCAATGCCTGTTTACTTTCATATTTTTCATATTACCACAACTGGCTTTATACACATGTTTCCATTATTAGTCTTTTTTGCAAATGCTAGCATGTATCAAACATGTGTTACTAGATAATGCTTCTGGGAAATGGCACAAACAATTGCTCAGCATTTCAGCAAAACATTTTCTCTAGTTGTATATTTTTGTGTAAATATTTTATTTAAAAAGCAAGTATTTATCAATCATGCTTCCAAGCATCTGCAAGTATTTGCATCTAATTGCAGAACATCTGGGAGCATTGTAGGCAGCTTCACAATGTTAAACTTTGTTAATACATGCACACATTTTTATACTGGAACCACTGTCAGTAGTGGAAGCCGAGCTTGTAACATTTCCTTAGAGCTTTCACCATAATAATAAAGGCTTTGCATTAAGGGACCATAAATAGAAGTTTGAAAAGCATGAACATATGGCTACGATCTTAACCTTAACTGTAGACAATGCTTTTTCACAGATCCATAATGTGGTATTGTGGATTGACAGCCAAAGAGTTGGTGCTGTAGGGGTTTGTGCCCATTTGTTCCAAGGACAAAATTAACATGAAAACTTGTTGGTCTTGATCCTAAACTATATGTCCTGTCAGGCCTCAAAAAATCGAATCTCCCACAGTCAGATTTTATCAGGTCAAGCTATTTTAGGACTTACTAGTCCATTCTGGAGAGTGAACTTGAGCTGGAAAGATGCAGGTGTTCACTCAGAAGGTGAATGAGCAATTGCGATGCCTTTAAATCTTGTTTTTATCTTGACACATTTGCTGTCTGTTCAAGGGCGGAGCCCAAGTGTCAGTTTGACTTTCTACTAATGAATTCTTACCTTAGTTTGGAAAATGGTGTTTATTTCTCTTTCTCTTACTACAGTTAGAGGACTTTGTCAAGTGAGCTGTCTGACAATCATGGTGAAACAAAAGGCGGTAGGATGCCATGAAATGTCATAACATTAAATTAATGTGAATGCCACATGTGACTCAGCCAACATCATCTACCTACTGAAATGTCCCTGCAGGAAGGCATATGTTGGTCAAACAGAAAGAAAATTAAAGACCGAGTAAATGAACTGAAAAGCAACATAAGAACGAAACAATTGAAGTCAACAGTAGCACATCACTTCATTGAAGCAAAACATAATATCTGGTAACTAAAATGTTGTGTACAGGAGACAATTAAAAAGAGCAAAGGCATATACAATCCCACCTATCTTTTTGCAACGTGAAATTTATTGGATACGACTCCTGAACTCATTCAAACCCAACGGGTTAAATGAACGGATGGCGTTCCAATGTTATTTGTAAATTCACAGTACTTAAGCAAACACTGATTGAATCATATATACTGAACTAGTATTCTCTGATTTATTCTCTGATTTAGTGTTTCCCTTATCACATTAACATTGTTATACTTTATATATTGTATGCTCTATATGTACACTAACACTTCCTTTCCCATGTTTTTTATAAAAACATGTATACGCTTTGATGTACTTTCGACCAGGCTTATAGCTCACAGTCTTTTTTTATGTCCTACATCTGAGTTTGGTTACCCTTAACACCCATAGGGATTCATGTACACAGAACGTGGCGCGCTGCACGCGACCTGAAGTATTCTTTCACTTTTAATCACATTTTCTTTTCCGTGTTATTTAAACACATCTAGTGTTAAATTAATAGACACTAATTCGATTAAGATCACTGCATACGAAGTGTAATTAGTCTATTTTTTATGCCCATTATCCACTGGGTGGAGCCGGGAGAAGTCCATCATCCATCTTTAGTAAATAGGGATTCACTTGAACCTTAGAACGCACCAGCACAAGGGATGCTGTACGCAACCTGAATCTTGAGACGCGGCCATACATACTCATTAGTAAGTAGGACAGCAAACTCTTAACAGCACACAGCAAACTTTTAACAGAGCACAGCAAGCTTGTCACTTTGAGTTTAACTAATCACGGCGTTAAAGATATGCTCACACACTATTGAACAGTAAGATATGGTCTCTTGGGGCACTTCGAGCAAAGGTGTATGTTCAAAAGAGCCTAATTCCTTGCTACTACTAATGTCCTAGAGGCCAAGTTGGAAGAATTTGAGGTGTGGTGTAGGAGAAATAATATCTGTATAATAGGAGTCACTGAATGATCAGAGTGACCCGGGGTTAATTTGTTTGTGGTTTGTGGAAGACCTAATACTCTAACAGTTGTAACCATGTGGCCTCTCAAAATACTTCTCCGTTGTGCCCACAGAGTTCTTGCCACTCCAATAATACCGGGTGTCCCACCGAGCCCCATAGTAGCATGCATCTTTAACAACCGGGATTGAGATGTAATTCTGTAGTCCGCTCGCAGTGCTCCTCCAGTACGATGTAATAATCCTGCTTTCTTCCCGGACTTTGCCCTCCAAGTTCAGAGAATGCGTTGGTCTGTTCTTGAAGTCAAGAAACGTTGAGAAAGCTTAAAATAAATTACTCCACTATGTTCCCGGCGAAACTGCTAGTGGTGGCAGATGGAAGTGCATAGTATTTTACCACCCCAGTGGAGGCTCAGTACTGGCTGGATAGCTCGGCAGTGGTTGGTGGTGCCACTCTCGCAGAAAAAGATGACAATGTGAGGCAGGAGCCCCGGAAAAAACGCAACACTCAGCCCGCTAGTGACAACGATATCACCTGCTGCAGAGTGAAACTCTTCCGGGGATTTTCCCAAGCGACACTAGTTGACACCGAGTGGTTAACACAGCCCAGGGCCTGTTCCTTGTTTATTCAACTTGTCCAGAATGAATACAGCAGCTGTGGGGTTGCTGACACCTTGCCCAAATGGATGATGTGTGCCAACACTGAATATTCAAAATGTTCACTGTTTCTGTGGTTACATTTCTCCTTTTTATGTTGAGCCTGGGCAGAGCATGCAATACTCTACCTAGCTGCAGATTCCTAAGATCCCCACCCATGCCTTCCTGCTTTGCGGGCTAATATTGTAGTGCTAGCGTTACTCCTCTTTTCAGGGCCCTAGTTTTGCACACGACTATGCAAGTTACTTCATGTCTCTGCACTTCTGGCATGGAAAAAATGAAAAGCACTGACGTCTGCGCGCCTATATAGGCACAATGACGTCAAAAGAGATGCTACGAACGCTAACTAAAATTGGAATGGCATAGTGAGCAAAACAACTATGGATTTAGGCCCAGATCTCTGTATTGGGATGAATTTATGACATTGTTCTGCATTCTGTCCATCAATTGTTCTTTTTGCATTTGTCACCCCGAGTGGGACAGGTATGCCCAGGCGTGGGTCCTGTGCTCTCCATGCCACTGGAGTCAAGCTATTTCCAAACTGGAAAGGCATGGTGAGCAAAAAAACAATTGATTTAGGCCCAGATCTCTGTACTGGTGTGAAAGCATGACATTGTTCCGCATTTTGTCCATCAATTGTTCTTTTTGCATTTGTCACCCGATTGGGACGGGTATGCCCAGACGTGGGACCTGTGCGTTCCATGCCACTGGAGTCAAGCTATCCTGGCTGATGAGGGCTGAAAGCCTGAAACCAGTCCTAGTATGCTTGTTTCAAGCCAAGGGAGCACTTGGCCTGGTAGTTTGGGTTGGACTTTTTCCATAGGGCACAGGGTCAAGACTGATTTGCATATGGCTGGGTCCAAACTGGAATGGCATGTTGAGCAAATAAACGATGGATTTAGGCCCAGATTTCTGTACTGGGGTGAATGTATGACATTGTTCTGCATTCTGTCCATCAATTGTTTTTTTTTGTATTTGTCACACCAAGTGGGACGGATATGCCCAGACGTGGGTCTCCTGCCCTCCATGCCACTGGAGTCAAGCTATCCTGGCTGATGATGGCTGAAAGCCCGAAACTGGTCCTAGGATGCTTGTTTCCAGTCCAGAGAGGACCTGGCCTGGCAGTTCGTGCTGGACTGTTCCATGGGGCACAGGGTCAAGACTGATTTGCATATGGCTGAGTCCAGACTGGAATGGCGTGGTGAGCAAAAAAATGATGGATTTAGGCCCAGATATCTGTACTGGGGTGAATGCATGACATTGTTCTGTATTTTGTCCATCAATTGTTCTTTTTGCATTTGTCACCCGATTGGGACGGGTATGCCCCGACGTGGGACCTGTGCATTCCATGCCACTGGAGTCAAGCTATCCTGGCTGATGAGGGCTGAAAGCCTGAAACCAGTCCTAGTATGCTTGTTTCAAGCTAAGGGAGAATTTGGCCTGGTAGTTTGGGTTGGACTTTTTCCATAGGGCACAGGGTCAAGACTGATTTGCATATGGCTGGGTCCAAACTGGAATGACATGTTGAGCAAATTTAAACGATGGATTTAGGCCCAGATTTCTGTACTGGGGTGAATGTAAGACATTGTTCTGCATTCTGTCCATCAATTGTTTTTTTTGTATTTGTCACATCAAGTGGGACGGATATGCCCAGACGTGGGTCTCCTGCCCTCCATGCCACTGGAGTCAAGCTATCTTGGCTGATGATGGCTGAAAGCCCGAAACTGGTCCTAGGATGCTTGTTTCCAGTCCAGAGAGGACCTGGCCTGGCAGTTCGTGCTGGACTGTTCCATGGGGCACAGGGTCAAGACTGATTTGCATATGGCTGAGTCCAGACTGGAATGGCGTGGTGAGCAAAAAATGATGGATTTAGGCCCAGATCTCTGTACTGGGGTGAATGTATAACATTGTTCTGCATTCTGTCCATCAATTGTTCATTTTGCAGCCAACGCTGACAACGGCATGTGGAGCCAAATGGAGTCACCCGACGCCACACACAAGGGGTATTGCTCAGTAAAAGTTTCCGGATCCAGCCTGACGCTTTGGAAATTCAAATGTAGGAAATCTGCAACTAGAGTCTTTACCAGGTAACGCGTTACCCACTGCTTAATTGTGCCAGCGCTTTCCGGTGCTTAGCACCGTCACTTAATTATCAGGACCCGTTCTACATGCAATGCAGCACTTCATTGATTTTGATAGCGCTGCCCTGCATAAAGTGTTATTGTTACGGTTGCTTTTGTCATTTAACTTGAAGTAACATAACAGTAACACTGACTGACTACACAAACTGCCGGGAAGGGTCCGACTTGGAAAGCAGCCCTGCTATCGTCATCTTCATCATGAGTCATCATGAGACTCAGCCTCGAGAAACTTAAAAGACAGTGTGCTGCTCCTTGAGTTGAATGTGAAAGTGAAACAAACAGAATGGTGGACTCCGGATCGTCCGCACTGCTGGGGGTAAGCGCGTGTGTGCAGGTGCCTCTGACCTGTGTGCGCCGGAGGGGGGGCGGCTGCTCTGCTGAGTGCACTGTGACAGCTTTCGCTCCCCGCAGACTCAAGGAGACAGTAATTAACATTGGATGCTGCTCTGAGAGCCCGTGGCTGCCCAAATGCTTCATTGTCATGCTTGTTACTACAATGTTGCAAAACTGCAGGCAGAGTGCTGGCTGATTCCCGCCGCGGCGCTGACGACATCATGTGACATCAAGACGCAAGTTGTTGAAGTTAATTAGGCTAAGGTCGGTGGGGGGTGAGAGGCAAACGCGGCAGGGGCGGGAAAGGAGATTAGGTTGAGAGCCGAGTGCTCATTGTCGGTGCCGCGGCCGGTGGTTGCAACGAGGTAGATTGCATCCCACCCTGGCCATGCAACTGACCCTAGCCCACACTGGACCGTGGCACCTGAATCATCAGTAAGTGCTGTCGGAGTGAGCGGCAGGCCTAGAAGCGCCTGAGGATATGTGAGACTTTGCCAGGTGACTATGGGCATAGTGGGGTGAACGCGTCAATCATTTAACAGACTATGACAATATGCAGCAGACTACACCTTTTGTTTATGTCCCCATGGGCAGAGTTTAGTTATGAATCCAGGCAATTTGGCGGGTAGTAGTTAACAAGAGCCGCAGGGGGTGCTTGTTCCGGTCTTACTTCCTTTGCAGCATCTGCATCCCGCTGTGCTGCTGCCCCCCTGGCCTTCTCCTTTCCATTGGTGACGTCCTGCTCTTCAGATGCAGTCGTTACCACTTTCCCTGGGGGGATCCGTGTTTTTTTACTGTGTGGTAGGTGATGGGTGTGTAGAGGTCCATCCAAATGGTTAAACATAGTGGGCGGCTGCACAACAGACCACGGGGCAGTGCGCATCTATGGATTTAATCACACTGCTTAACGAGCCCTGTCGGAAAAGCGTGAAGCTACCATAGGGGCAGGATGTTCGAAGAAATACTTTCTGTCAGGAGATGTTTGATGTATGTTTGGTAACCCGGTGTTGGCTTGGAGAGTCTAACGGCGGGCAACGATAGAGCAGCTGAAATACTGACTAGCGAAATGTCTATTGCTAATGTGTAGGCAGTGATTTTCCAGGTTCGAGCTTGTTTATGTGCTGCGCAACTGCCTCAACTGAGGATGCAGTTTATATTAGCTTTCTTGTCTGGTCCGAAAATATTTATGGATTTTCCAATCACGCTTGCAACTTAGTAATTTTGAGTTTAATGTTGGATTGAAAAGTACAGTTCTTCCATTTGGCTGGTCACATCATACAGTCAATAAAAGGTAAAATAGCGCTGAGTTCGCAAAACCTTACCAATACCTTTAAAGTTAACCACAGGCTACATCTGTGTGTGGGGGGGAGCCGCTGGGCATGTCTGTTATTTCTGATATTTATTTCCCTTGTCTTCATTAGTTGATGTCACTCATAGTTGTTGAAACGTCACTCAAAATTACACTGAAATTTTGAAAATGTGACACATGGCAATCTGAAACCTTGGCAGCTATGGTGGGGTTACTGTGTGACAGTGTGAAGTAGTGCCAGGAAGAGGGTACAGAGTGACATCACTGGCAGAGTGCCAGCTACAGTACTACTGCCTCACCTGGGACGGTGTGCAACCCTAGAGCAGTGTTATTCTGGCGTGCTGCGGCGAAATCTTAAAAACGTCCGGGAAGGCGCCAGGCGGGAGACATCTCACAGGGCCCAGTCCCGACTCCCGCCTAACGGTTGGGGAACCAGTGAGTCAGTCAATAAGGCAGTGAGTGTCGCGGCCGGCCGCCTGCCCTCCACGAGAACAGCACAGGCAAATTAACTTAAGTACTAAGTAGCAGCCAGTAGCCATGATGCCAAGAATATGATATGGGGTGGATTTTGGTTCTGCAGGTGGGGTAGGTGCTCTGCTGCATCGTGTGCAGATTTTGTCTAGATTGCCACGCCCCTGGATACGCGCACCACACAGTGAGTCTCATCCGTTCAAGGCAAGCTACAGCCAGTTACTGAGCAATACCAGGCCCAGTCCTGCTTAACGGTTTACGGAAGCAGTCGGTCAATAAAGGGAGGCAGTGAGTGCAGTGTGTGCCCGGCCAGCGCCCGGCCCACCACCAGTACAGCAGGTAAATGAAGTACTGTCTAAGTTAAGTCGATACCATGCCAAACCAAGGCTGTTTTTTTTAAGCGTGGTGGCGTGACGGTCGTCAGGTCAACGTTGTGGTGGTAGCGGAGTCTGGCTCCACAAAATTCGCTGATCATGATGTATATGATGCAGACTGGTGCACTCTGTGCTCTGCCTGGCCTGGCCTAGTAGCCGCCACCGGCCGTACACTTCTATCATGATAGGGGCAGGCCGCTGGCCCAGCTCAGGTTAAGTTAAAGTCCTACCTGCCCGGCCCCTGCCCTTGAACTATTGTCCCTCCCCTGCTTCAGAGTACTGGGCTAAATCTGTGGAGGCTGGCAAAAAAAAGGGGCTAGTCTGACTGAATCTCGCTCTCGCAGTCCTGGAATGCCCGCTCTCATCCCGGGGATGGCAGCAGGGAAGCTGTAAATCACATTTTAAAAAAGCAGCTAAAGTCTGTTGACTCGTGGGGTCCGGATTACTGATTACTTCAACTTCTAAATCTAACCCCGCCCCTGGCCTCAGCACGTACGGTCTTTCAGACCATAAGTTAACTACTAGCCCCATAGTGCTTGGTGCAGTTGTCAGCAAGACTCAGGAATAGCAAGCTGACGCTTACTTGTACCATTCTTCCAAAAGTACATGAATATAATACACTGGTCATGTGAGATGTCAGGCACAGAGGATGATTGTGCGGCGCACTGGTGCTGGGAACAGAAGGAAGCACCATCTTGAGCCTGGCAAAGGATAGGATTGTAACCTGTATTGGGATGCGCAGCCGCAGGCATAGCAATACTGACTCTATGGCCACGAATCCTTTGTGGATGCAAGCGGGAGCTAATTGCACATTCACTATTCGTTTTTTTCTATTTAATTGTGTCACAGCGCTATCTATTGAGCATCCCTGCCGGCATTCAAACCTGGTGCCCAAGCGCCAATGTTGGCAGCTCTGGCCGTTATGACGTTCATTTCTATTAGTGCAGCCGTGCACTGCACTTTTCACCTCTACACCTTCATAAATTGTGTGTTACTGTGAGCTTTGCAGAGCAGGAGAGGAACCACATGTTCGCATGGGGGTCTCGGACTGGACTCAGTAGGGCAATGAGCTCCACCTTGCACGCGAATGACTTGTGTTCCTGTAAGCTCCAAAGTGCAGAGCTAACCCAGAAATCTGTGCAATGTTCTTGTGTTACTAGCAGATGTGCAATTTCCTCCCACAAAATGCAACATAATCATGATAAGGCCCGAAGTCGGTCTGAATCTTCACTGTGCAGTGTGCAAGCCTCAGACATACGTTTTCATTTATGTAGTGCACATCACATACTAACATGCCAGTTACTACTTTATTCATGCCCTCCTAGTACCACGCCATGGCACACTGTGTTATGCACCAAGTTACCTGGTAATTTATCTCAGGATTAGCCTGTCGAAGGGAGAAGAATGGAAATTATACTGCAAATCATAACATAAAGTATACATAAGAACTTGTAAAGCGCACCTTCACCCAAGGGTATCTTGGAGCTCAACAATAGATCGTTCTAGTTACCCAGCTCAATGGTACTCATTTTATCGACCTCAGAATGAAGAAAGGCATGGGACCTGCTAGGATTTAAACCTGTGATCACACAGACAGGAAATTAGAACCTCTAACTGTGGTGGATGACGACGCCCATGGCTCCATTCATTGCCTGCCATTTGAGCAGTTGCAAGTGTTAGTATTAATCCACATATTTAGGCTTCATTGAAAGATCAGTGAGTCTGTGGAATTATCTTCACTCTCTTTTGAATGAGAGATTAATCACAGACCGCGGATTCAAAAATGGTCCTTTTATGCCCCCACTTTACCCCGAATGAGTAACTAAGCTGAGCTCTTGTTTTAGGTCTGACTCCAGATATTATTCATGGCTGTGTACCTTCTCTTTGCTCTCCTAGAAATCTGCTCTTCTCAACTGCTGATTCAGTTTATTTACTTGCTAAATGCTTAATCTTCTAATGATAAAATACCACATTATGTATTATATGGCCGTGTAGGCACACACAGTTGCCATCCAAAAACCTGACGTGCCTCATGCCTGTTTTAATTTGCCAAAATAAAGTACATTTTTTTTTATAGCCAAGACACAATTCCAACTTTAAAACGTACAGCTAAAAGTCAGCATGTTTCTGGTAACAGTTTCTCCAAAAGCCCACCTTTCTCTTTGCATAGCTTATTTGGAGCTCTCTCATCATGCCCTTTTTTTACCTACATCTAACTGCTCCCTTCAGGTCGTACTTGTATCAAAGAGGAGTAAAATGACGTCACCCTGGGCATTTCTATGACTGTGTGGTTTGTCACTTAATTCTGGTGATACTCCTGTCATTTGAAAAGCCAGATGACTCAATACAATTATTAGCATATCACTGATTTATTTATTCGAAGTATTAGCAGTATACTTTGAGGTTGTGAACACCATCATACAGAAGCTTATTTTTTGGAATGAGATGTGTAAAATAGCTGCCTTTAAAAGCATAATCTTATTCAGTACAGTAAAACAGAAAATGGCAGTACGTGAAATGTGCTAAGTATTCTAATACCCCTAAATTGTCCTTTCCCAAAATCAGCACATAGAGCACTGAAATGGTCCCTTACCTGTGCATTAGTGATTTTAGCTAATTTATTCCCAAATTGTGCTGAAATGCACTTTTGATTTAATCTTTTACATAATTTTCACAAGGCATGGGAACTTCCTACCAAAATCTTACTACAAGGAAGGCTCATTTTCTGAAATTCAGATTAGGTGTTGCATCTGACTTTTAGTAGTGCCAGTTGAAGATGTGGGTGGAGCTAATATACTAAGTGGGTGGAGCCAGTTGAGGAAGTTGGTGGAGCCGGAGAAACATAGGTGTGGCCTCCGATAAACATTTGAGCACCTTCACTTCATATTTTACAAATTAAAAACTGAAACGTTACTGAAGATAAGTAACTTGTTCATTAGTGATAGTGTATGTAATAAATAAGACCAATAATTTGTATAAACACTGTGTGGTTTCTTTTCATCTAGCCTATACTACAGGTTAAAGTTGGTAAACCAAGATCCTTTACATTCCTTGAACATAAGGCTGAAGGGTGCTCTCCACAGCAACCACTTAGAGAGCATTCAAAGGTATTCAAATACCACTAAAATCACCATAAGGTTTGCCTGCTTCAGTGCAATGTGCACTTAAGTAAGTGTGCACCAGATATTAACCCATCCTCCTACATTGGGAGCAGCGGTTGGGATTAAAGCCTGCACTGTTTTATCACATAATCTAGGTGGAAGTTGCATGACAAACAATCACTAGCTAGGCACATATAATATTTTCTAATCTAGGAGGTTCTACTTTTGGATTGGTATTGAATGTCTTGCACAACCCTTCTCCAATCTTTGGGAGTTTAGTTTTCACTAGGGTAAGCAGGTGCAACACCACACTACCCCTAGTACCATGCCTTTGGTTGATGACTCCAGTGAGGCCCCACCCTCTAAATACAGTGGTCTTAAGTTCCAGGAGCTTAGGACCCTGGCTGCATCCATAAAACATAAGACTGGTAACAACCCTAAAACAAAGCTGCTCTCAGAGTAGCTTCTGTGGGATGACTTCCAGACTCCTGACAGGTCAGAAGAACAGGACAATGTGGGTATGGGTGATGTGGCTCCAGAAGAAGAGTCAGGGGTGTCTCACCCCAAAATCCCCATATGTGAACCTGACCAGGAGGAGTCTGAAGACCCCTCACTGGTGAAATCCATTCCCCAGGGAATAGTTCTATTGACACAGAGGGAGGTCCTAGAGGTAGGTCCCCCTTTACTCCTCCTGGGAGGGTGCAAAGAGTCCTGGGGAGTGAAAGAGCAAACATCAAAGGAAGAAAAAAGTGAGATGAAAGAAGAAAAAACTTCAAAACATAAAAGGAAGAAATAGGAAGGAAGAAAAAAGAAAGAAGCAGAACCAAGAAAGGAAAAAAGAAAAAAAGAAAGACAAAGCAGCAGAAAATATGAAAAAAAGGAAGGCAGAGAAACAGAAGAAAAGGCATACGAATGAAAGAAAAAAGTTAAACAAGAAGTAAAGAAGAAAGAAAAGGAGAGAAACAAAATAATGACAGGCAAGGAGGAAGCACAGAAACAAGGAATAGGAAAGAAAATTAAAACAGAAAATAGAGACGAAAGAAAGATATGCAAGTGTATCAGAGGAAGAAAGGTGAAGAAGGAAGACAAAGTATCGCAAGAAAAACACCAATACAAAAATAAAGGAAGAAATAAAAGAAAAAGAAAAAGGTAAAGCAAAAATAAAGAACAGAAAAGGGAAAGGAGTAGAGTATTAAAACTATAGGAACAAAGGGAAAAAAGAAGAGAAAGCAGGAATACTGAGAATAAAACAAGATGGAAAGAAAGGTAAGAGAGCACAAAGATAGAAATAAATAAGAAAAAGGAAAGGAAGGCAAGGGAGTAAAGAAAGGAGAAAAAGAAACAAGTTGAGAAATAAAAAGAAAAAATGAAAATTTTCAGAAGAGGAAGCCATTTACTGTGATCTTCACTAGCCTCACGATTGATCCATACACTCGTTTAAAGTGCTTAAAATGCTTAAAATGCAGGCTGCAAGACACTAGTACCTCTTAATCAGTTCACTGATAAATATCAATGTAACAGATATCTAAATATCGAAGAAAAAATATAGATTGCAAAAATATCGACTCCCTCCCTATACTTAAACAGGTAAGTAGAAAAAGATTGACTCAAAAATAGCGAAGTAAAAAACATAGATGTAAAAAATATCTAATTAAAAATATATATAAAATAAATTACAATATATTAAATATATTTAATAATATTATTTTTAACAAACTAAATTACAATTAATAAACATGTTAACTAAATATTACAAATAAACTCAAGTTAAAAAAATATAAACACAGAAATATAATATTTTACACATAAACTTTAAAATATACAAAAATAAAATATATGTATCAATATTTTAAAATAAAGAACATTCTATAATAATTTAAAATATCAAATTATTTAAAAAAAGTTAAAACATACAATAAATGCAACAATAGGGAAAATGTTGGATAGCGGAGAGGAAAGAAATACTATTTCCACTCCAATGAGTGCAACAGTAGGGAAAGTGCTGGATAGCGGAGAGGTAAAAATGACTTCCCACTTCAGTGAGTACAACAGTGGGGTAAGTGATGGATAGCGGAGAGGTAAAAATTACTATTTCCATTCCAGTGAGTGCAACAGTAGGGAAAGCGCTGGATAGAGGAGAGGTACAAATGACTATTCCCACTCCAGTAATAGAAACAGTAGGGAAAGTATTTGATAGCAGAGAGGAGAAAATTACTATTCCCACTCCAGGGAGTGTAAGAGAATGGAAAGTGCTGGATCGTGGAGGGGTAAAAATTACTATTCCCACTCCAGTAAAAGAAACAGTAGGGAAAGTGCTGAATAGAGGATGGTTAAAAATTACTATTCCGTCTCCAGTGATTGCAGCAGTAGGGAAAGTGCTGGATAGCAGAGGGGTAAACATTACTATTCCTTCTCCAGTGAATGCAACAGTAGGGAAAGTGCTGGATTGCAGAGAAACCAACATTACTAACAACATTTAAACAATTGAAAAAAAATCATAAAAAGAAACAATATTTAAGAAATATAAATGTTTTAATATATTAAACATATAAAATAAACACACATTATAATATAAATTACATATACCACAATTCTGCAAATATTTTATATAAAAAAAATCAATAAATACATTTAAAAACAATAATTATTTAAAACGAGCAAATATTAACAGAATTTTGTAAAACATAAATATATTTATTTTGTTTCCTCCCCTAGAACACCAGACCAATAAAAACCACTTAAAATGTTTTATTTAAATGTATTTCCAGAATTATTATAATTAATAATCACTAAAAAATATGATTAATACAAATAATATTAAACATTCATTGAATACACATGCTTTAATACTATAATATCCACAACACACACCTAAAACTAATTACAAAATTACCATTTTTAATTTCTAGTTAATTAATTTAAATAAATTAACTAATTATTCATTTAAAAAAAAAAATATTGAGCAGAGCTAACATGAATCATATGATACTTACTCTTTACAAATAATGAGAAATAGATCCAAAATACAAATCTTTGTTCATACAATTAACAAAACATGTACAGCAAAATCTATCATCAATTAAACAATCAGCAAAATGTTCCCAAATCTGTGAAAATATCTTAATCGCCCCCACCCGTTTGGCGTAAGCTTCTTCGAATTGCTTCGTACATTTCATTTTAAGAACCCATTTCTCGAACAAAGGTACTTCCAATGATCTCCAATTTTGTAAAATTAACGAACGAGCAACCAACATTAAAATAGCAAGAAAATGCCCCTCAGTTTTCGAGAGCATAACCTCCCTACTAGTTATCCCAAACAGAACAGCTTCTACTGTAGGTTTGTAAATTTTTTTAATCGCCCTACTAAAATACTCAAATATTTTCTCCCAAAAAGTTATCAACTTAGGGCAATAGAAAAAAATATGCCGCCATCGCCCTTTCAGTAAGGTTCCACAACTAAAACAGCTATTTTCCACCTCTGGATACATATTATTTAGTGCTTCTGGAGTATAATATGCCATTCAGTGAGCAAGAAATGCCATTCTTTTTTAGTTTGCAGCTATCAATATCTTATTTCCTGTAATTGATATTTTTTGCCATTTTTGATAAGAAAAAAACACATTGAGTTTGAACTGAAACTTTCTCCAAAAATGTTAAAACCAGAGGGGATTCGTCTTGGGAGCTCATTTAGCGATACCAATTACCCACTCCAGTTAACTTCGAAATATAAAGTGCAGTGGCCGTTTTTCCAGCTATTGAATATGAGAATATATTTTTTTTAAATGAATATTTTGAATACATTAAAAAAAATAAAGTTTATTGTGACCATGCCATCTGTCCTACACTTCTTCCCAAGTAATCAACCTGCCCTGTATTACAAACTGGCTAACTATACCCAAACCAGAATCGTTCCATGTTTTCAGCTGAGTGGAATGAAAATGTAAACCCAAATCTCTACACTCAGTTAATTTTAGGGAAAAAAAGCACGAAAAACCCTTTTTGTTTAAAAACAGTATGAAGTCTATTTGAACAATCCATTAACATTTTATATCTTGTTTTCTTTGGGAATTTAGCTGTTTTTAAGAATGTGGGAACTTAAGTTCCAGCTTCTTGAATCATTTTATTAACCCCTTCCATGCTGGTGACGAACCCCAGTCGTCACGCTCCACGGTGCTCGTGTGCTGATGACAGCTGGGGTTCGTCACGGCCCGCCCTGTTCGTTCGGCGGCAGCACACGGGGGGAATCGCGGCCGCAAAGGAAGGGGTTAATAAAAAAGTTATCAACCTGTTTCAATTTAGATAATAAACACGCTAAATAGTTAAAAAATGATGATTCATAATATAAATGCATATTAGGAAGTGCTAAGCCACCTAACTGAGTATCTAATTTCAAAATCGGCAGCTTAACTCTAGCTGCCTTTTTATTCCAAATAAATGATCTAATCATTGAGTCGATCCCTTAAAAGAAACAAACTTTCACCTTAATTGTAATATTGGTAAAAAGAAATATCAAAAGAGGTAGAATAGACATCTTGAAGTGCCACACGTCCTATTACAGTTAAAGGAAGATTGGTCAATTTTTCAAGGAGTTTCTGGATCTTTATACTGGTGGCTTCGTAATTCAACTTAACTACATGCCCATATTGGCCTTTGACATAAATCCCCAAATACCATATGGGATCGTCATTTAAAGCCTGTTGTTTCAAATTTTCTAGCAGAAAGTCAGACCCGGTATTTAAAATTACGATTTCAGTTTTGCTAGGATTAATTTTATATCCCCCGGTTTGTTCAAATTTCCTGAATTCTGCCATAGTTGACTGCAGGTTTGATTTTTCAGGGGACAAATACAGAATGGCGTCATCCGCGAAAAGTTTTGATTTCGCCATTCTGTCGATCGGAGCTTTAATATTCATATTGACTCATATTCTAATTGCCAAATGCTAAATAAAAAAAACAAGAACGGGTGATAAGGGGCAACCTTTCCTAGTCCCACGATGTATGTCGATTAACCCTGTTTGGGCCCCATTAACTATTAATTGGGCCAGCGCTCCTTGATAAATATTTTGAAGCATAGTAATTACTGGAGAATGAATCCCATAAAATAAAGTGTCATAATTAACTAAATCAAAAGCTTTTTCTGCGTCTACCATCATAATGCAGGCAGGCGTCTTATTAACATTAAAATAATCTGGAGCTTGTATCAAGAAGCCATTGTACGGCGTGCTATCAACCCCGTTTCATCATAGTGAATTACTTCTTGGCCGAAGAAACAAAATGCTGGGCCCAGATCTTCATACGAATTTTATAGTCAGCATTTGAAAGACTGATCGGTCTATATGAATTAACCCCCTCCGTGCTCATGACGAGCGCAGCTCGTCATGAGGCACGGTGCTCGTGTGCTCATGACGAGCTGAGCTCGTCATGACCACACCCATTTCTATTATGGTCCAGCACAGCAAAAGAATATCCCAAGCAGCCAATGTGTTAAGATTATTTGGGGGTTTACCCTTTTTTACAAAAGTAATTACTGTCGCCCTTTTAAATTCTGAAGATACCATCCCACCAGTTTTAATATGATCAAATAATTTTTTCAAAAATGGGGTCAACTCCTTAATAAAGGTTTTATAAAAGTCGATTGGAATTCCGTCTTCGCCACAGGCTCTTGCCCCTGCCAAAGATTTAATAACAGCCGATATCTCATCCTCTGTAATTTCGTTCTGAAGCTGAGCAGCTACACTCTGTGATATTGTTGGTAATTGAAGTAAAGCAAAATACTTGTGAATCATATCCAGATTCACTGAATATTTTGTAGTATATAATTGTTGAAAATGTTCAAAAAAAATTCGAGCAATGTCAGCTCTGTCGGTTGCTGTGGCATTAGTTTTTGGATCAATTATTTCTACAATACAGGCAGGTTCTTGTCGAGCCCTAGTTGACCAAGGTAACATCTTGCCAACCATTTGGCTTTCTTCATACACCTTTTGCATATACGTCTGAGAGCTATTTTTTTCTTCTAAAACAAACTTCCTGGCCTGTTCTAGCTGGCCCGAGATAAGGAGCCCACAGATTTAGAAGCATTGTCCAGCGAATGCTAAAGTTGTGCGATTTGTCCTAACCATGCCCTAGTTTTCCCCACTGTTGCAGCTATCATCTGTGCGCGGGTCTCAGCCTTAAATCCACGCCAAACTGAAAAAATATCACCTGTCCCTTCATTAATTTTAAAATAATTGAGTAGCCAGAGCCTAAACTGTTCACGCCACAATGAATCTTGAAGGAGAAGGCGGTCCATCTGCCACTTGGACCTGCTCTTTTTAGAAACACCAATTTCTATGTCGGCCTGAACGTATGAATAATCAGAAAGAGCGTTAACACCAATGCCTACAGCACTAAGGGACAACGAACGTGAAATCAATAAAAAGTCGATTCGGTATGTAGTCGGATGTTGACAAGAGAACAAGTATATTCCATAGCATTCTGATTGAGCAATCACCATGCATCAATTAACTGAAGATCTGTCAAAGCATCAAAAACCTTCTATGTCTTTTGTTTCAGTTGTTTTTTACTCCTATTTGAGGTATCAATTTTCAAATCTTGAATATGGTTAAAATCACCCTCAAACACAATTTGTCCAGAAACCCCAATCAAAAGTTTATATAGTGTAAGTAATGCAGATGTATCATCAGTTATTGAACCATAATAATGAATGAAATTCAGAACCTGTTCATTTAGTTTAACCTGCACCCAGAAGCACCTCCTCTGGAGATCCTGTTGTTCTTGAAGAAATTCCCAGTCTATTTTCCGTAAAAATATATTGCAACCTCCCACATTGCAACACCTGCTGAAGCAAAGAAAACTCTAGGAAACATTCCTGGTATAGCATTTTGGGGTATTTGTTTTCAGATGGGCTTCTTGAATAAAAAGAATTTGAGGTTTTAAGGTAACTAGCCAGCTAATTAATCGTCCATATTTACGTCTATTCAATATTCCATTGACATTTAACAGAAAGAATCTGACATTTACTGGATAAACTCATTCTACTAAGAAAAAGAAAAGAAAAAAGAAATAAAAAAAAATTTTAACTTCAATTTAGTACTTAGTGGATTCCTGAACATTTTATCACTTTCCTGATTGCACCTGCTCTTTTGTTCTGCTAACCCAAGCAGCCCTCCCCTTAGGAAATGCTGCTTTCCCCAGGGGGGCGCTGGTGGTGCACATCCAAGATGGCCGCGCACCTGTGAGGCTCAGGAAGCTCTGCAATGAAATCCGTCATTTCTCCTTATCTCTACCAGCTATATTTGATAACCAACACTGCCTACCTGCTTATTAGACCCTCCGGTCATGCTGGGTAAAAAATTGCGTCTCTCTCTCATGCTCCAGCATGCACCACGGGACTCTACATACTGCAGGCACAAATGCTTGGAACCTGATCGGCTACTCCCGCCCCCCTCCCCGCCAAGTTCTAGTACTGGTGCCCTGATATTGCACCAAGGGTGACCTAACCCCCCTCCCAAAAAAAAACAAAAAACCTCAAGATCGAAATCAAAAATAACATTAAACAGATATTTAAAAATAATTTCAAGGAGACAGCCAGATCTAAACTCTTCTCTCCTTGTTTAAACATGAGAGAGCATTATTGAAAACAAGACAAGAGGCTAAAATATCAAGTTGTTTTCCAACTGAAAACACCTTAAGCAACTCCTGAGCCTCTTCAATACATGTGAACAAATGAAACTTCCCCTGCACAAGGACTTTAAGTTTGGATTGTTGCGCAAAAGAAGCTTGTGCCGCTTGGGCTTTAAAGATATACAGTAGCTTCACAAATTCTTTGTGCCTTCTTGCTGCCGTTGCTGACATGTCAGAAAAAAATTCTACATTTACCACCATTTTCAATTTCAAACTGTCTCGTCTGAATTGCCTTAGACAAAAAATTTTCCTTCATGCAAAAATCCGCAAAGTTAACTAGTATAGTGAGGGGAAACTTCAAGTTAGGAGGAAGATGTGCTGGAACCCGATGAGCCCTAGTTAATGTTAAGTCACCGGAAAACGCAGGAATCATAACCTTCTTCATGAAAGATGCGACCCAATTGAGTGTGTCTGCTCCTTCAAGCCTCTCCGAGACGCCAACTATCCACAGATTTGAGCGACGTGAGAAATGTTCAAGTTCTTCAATCTTGTTTTCCATAATTATTTTCTCCCGGGACACTGAATCCACTTGCTCAAGAATACCATTCATTTGATCCTCAACAGAAGAAAATCTTGATTCAGCCTCCAGAATTCGAATTGGCAGACTGGCGGCTGCTTCGTCTATCATCCCCAATCGCTGATGTATAGCTACTATTTCGATTTGTTTTGATTTCTTCATGTCCCGAATTTCTTAAAGTATCATATTTATTTTAATATCTATCTGATATGAAATAGCCTTCTCATCCTGGAGTGCATGTTCACATTCTTTAATTCCTTGCTGTGACTTATTATTATCTTTGATCATCGAGGGATATAATAAAATAGTAGCGTTTTTCACAAGAGATTTAGTCCTCAATATGACTGAAGCCACTTGTTGGCCTTGCTGGTTTGCTGACCTTGCTGATCTAGCTGACCTTGCTGGGCTAGCATGGTGCCATTAGGTTGAATTAGAGAGTCCTTTTCGCTGGTAAAAAGGAGAGAGGGCGGAGACTGAGGAAGCAGAGTCGCGACAGCCATTGTCACAGTCAAAACAGTAGTTTGAAGTTGGTCAGAGTCAGACAAAACCATCAACAGTTCTTCTAGTTGTACCTGTACTCCCTGTGTGCCTGGGGAAGAAACCCCTGGAGAAGAGGAGGATACTGGCCCAGGAGAGGATCCTGGCTCTGATGATACTGCTTGTGGATCTTCAAACGGTGGATACGTCTGGGGTTTGAGCGGACTACAACTCTAGATAAGACAAATCCAGCGTGGATTATACTTTCTAAAATTTGGTTATTTGCTGTGCTACAGTGCTTGTACCCTCACCGCTGTTCTTTTGAGTATTGATACTGCTTGTGTTGTCGTGTCTCCTGTTGCCACTAAAGTTTTCTGGGATGAAGAGTCTTGGCTAGGCTTATCTATCCCTGGCTTGAAAGAAAGTAGCATTTTTTTAACGACGAGAAGGAAATCTCTAACAATCTTCTGCTCTTGATTTTTCTGAGTTACAATAACTCCTGGCGAAGTAGCCAAGTTTTTATCTCTTAAAGCAGATTCTGGAGCCTCCATCAAATTAGTCTCCTTTAATGATGGATCAACAGTTTCTGTGCTTTGAGAAGTAAAGGAGGACTCGCTATGATGCATTTTACTGCCTGCTTTAGTTAAAGTCTGATTCAATTTAGCTTTAGCTAAACATGTTTTGGCTTTTGCAGAAATTGCAGCATCTGCTCTAGCAGCTGCTGCGGTAAGCTTCAACTGTTTCTTCATTATATATCTTTAACTATCCAGACCAGTTTTCAATTCACTAAATGCAGACCAACCCGAGTCTCTTGCCAAGTCTCTTACCACCGAATTTAGTCAGCACTCACCATTTAGCTCCGTCCTCCTGCTGCTCTCCTCCTGCCTCAATCTTTTTCTCCATTAACTGTCTTTCAGTGCTTCCAGTGTTTCCCAGTGTTCTTTCCAGCGTTTTTATTTCCTCAGCTTCACGAGAAAACCACACCATGCTCTTTTCCCCCCAAAACAGAGCCTCTGCACAGCAGCTGTAAAATGAGAGAAACTGGGGAAGTCCGGCCAGGAGCCTCCACAATTGCAGGCAATTACACCCACAGAGTTGGACAACATGCCGATCTTAGCAGGGAGAAAGAGCCGCCTCCTGCAACCAGAGCCTCCAGAGAGGCAGTGGGAGCTCTCAGAGACTCAATCTCTTAGCCGCCAGGTCTAACATCCACACTCTAGATGCCGGTGGTGGGGACAGCACTCCGGAGATTACAAAAAAGCCCCAGAACAGCCAGGACTGTAGCCGCTCCTCAATCAGTTTGCACAAACTCAAAGGAGCATGAAAGAAAATTCAGCCGCAGCTTCCGACTGCAGCGTCCGCTCTCGCCATGCCAAACAAATGAAGACACCATCACAGAAGGGGGAGGAGCATCACCTGAGCTACGCGCTAGCAGGAAGCGCCATAGCTGAACTAATTATTCATTTATCAATTAAAAATGAATTACTTCCTACCCGTCCCAGGATTTACACCCATAAACACCACTGCACACATCTTAACCTATTTTCAAAATAAACATAATGAATTACTAATTAATTATTTTAAATGTATTAACAACTAATTATTAAATCATCAATTACACATAAATTACTTCCCACCCTTCCCACCATTTACAACTATACATACCACAACACACACCTAAAACTAATTACACATTTACCATAATTAATTAATAATTAATTATTTTACATTCATTCACAACTAATTTTTAAATCATCAATTAAAAATAAATGACTTTCCACCCTTCCCACCATTTGCACCTATGCATACCACAACACACACCTACAACTAATTACACAATAACCATAATTAATTGCCAGTGAATTATTTAAAAATTATCAACAACTAATTATTAATGAGGTCATAAAAAATTACTTTCCACCTTTAACACTATAACTTCTCGGGAGGGCGCTAGGGGGCGCACTACCAAGATGGCCGCACACCTGTGAGGCTCGGGAAGCTCGGCAATGAAAGCCGTCATTTCTCCTTATCTCTACCAGCTATAATTGATAACCAACACTGCCTACCTGCTTATTAGAACTTCCGGTCATGCTTGGTAAAAAATGGTGTCTCTTTCGCGCTCGGACGCGCACCAACGGGACTCTCCATACTGCAGGTGCAAATGCGGACCCCATACTTGGAGACCTGATCGGCTACTCCATCAACTAGAGCCCTGGGGATCCCACTTGGACTTGGGCCCAATATCCAGCAAACTCGTGCCAGAGATCCCCTATTGCATGTCAACTGCCTCTACTTTGGTACACACTGCTGAGCTGTGGGCGCATTTACTTTCAGATGCCTTTCTCTACGTCCAGTGAGAAGAAGGTGAGGCTTACTCCGGTTGCAGCCCTTCACCCTCGGCGCAGAGTGCGCCATTTTCTTTGCTGCGGTTGAGGCGTAAGTGGAGGTGTGGGGAGTACTCTCCTGCATTTCAACGGCAGTGAGATTTATATGCTGTGTTTCCCTGCTTGCAGTTGGGACTTGCTGCGCACCGCAACAGCCCGAGAGACAACCTGACAGGACAATCTTTTTCTACCCTGCATATGCCCGCTGTGCTTATCTTGTTCTACCTCTGCCCCACTTCAGGAACGCTGCACCGGCTGTCCTCCTTGTTTGTGCTCCTCCTATAAAAACCCTGCATATTGGCGTCTCTGCGGCGGGGAGCCGGTAGGGCTGCTGTATACATTGGGTCCATACTATTACCTGCCTGTCTCCAGACACTGCAGGGCCAACACCTCCCGCCTCACCAAGATCGCCTCACGCTGCCCTCCCTTGAAACCTGCTACTAAGTATTTGCCCAACACTCCTTGCAGAGCACTAGCGTTTGAAACAGTTTCACCTTATCTTTAAGCAGTAACAATCCAAGCTGGGACCCTCTCTATACTGTGCTGTCTGAGCGGGGAATTGCACACTGAACTGCCCTATGAACCTAGAGCTCACAGTGATACCCCTATCCCCCTTTTTGTGCTGCTGCCTGTGCCTGCAATGCCTCAATACACACATTTGGGGGATTAGGTGAAAAAACACCTACACATACTACTAGCCTGCCTAGAAGTGTGAAGCGGTGCAATAGGAAAACCTGCCAGCCGCCAGGCTAGACTGACCTTTGGTGCCAAGAAGGCCGCATCATGATCAACATCTGTGGACACTGAACCCACTATGGATCCAACGCAAGCACCCTCCCAATCCTCTGAAGATGACGTTAAGACGTTGCATCCAAAATAGTCTATCAGATTTGTGGGGGAATATGGACTCAATGAATAACCGCCTGGACTTTCTGGTCCAGAAAGTAGACAAGCACGATGGGCAATTGAAGTAGGCCGAGCACCGCATTTCCGAGAATGAGGATACCACTTCTCAGATGCAGACCCAGGTGGTGTAAATGGACAAGTTATTGAAAATCATAGCGGCTAAGAACGAAGATATCGAAGCTAGGAGCCGACGCAACAGCATCCATATAATAGGCATACCGGAGAGTACAAACACGGGGTGCATGGAGGATTACGTTGATCGTCTCCTCAAGGGCTCCTTTGGTGGAGATTCTTTCTCGCCACAGCTAGTGGTCGAGCGTGCGCACCGCTCCCTAGGCCCAATACCTTCGCTGGGCGACACCCCGAGACCCATCATTGCCCGACTTCTTAATTATCGGGACCGTGATGTTGCACTTCAGAAAGCCCTCAAATTGAAACTGCTGCAATATGAAGGGAACACTTTCACATTTTATCCTGGCAGTTCAGGAAGCGCACCGGAAATTTCTCACTGTAAAGCAGAAACTTTGCAAGGCTCAAATAGAATACACCCTCCTGTATCCTGCAACACTTCGGATTGCACATGATGGCAAACATATCTTCTGCACAAGTCCGCAACAAGTGGAAGATTTTTTAATAATTGTCTCACAGCGTTCACCACGTCGGGACCGCACTTCCAGATCTCCTTCACCACTCAGGGGCTGAGTAGAAGCGTGAAGATACAGGCAGAGTTCACCTGCTGCAACTTACACTCGCCCTTGTTACATTGCGCTATCCTACAGCAAGGTGCCGGTATACTAATCATCATTTGCCTCTCTTTAATGAACCCTTGTCAACCTTCTCCTGGATGGTCTTGAACACCTGTAGAAAAATCGTGGACAGATAAGTGCCTTAGTGGCTTTGATATTTGACTGTGATATAACTACATACTTACACTTGCATTAGCATATTGTTGGTAGATTTAAGTAATACATCCCCGAGCACCCATTCCCCCCACATTAATCTACTCCCCCTCATGGGTTAATACCCGGGGACTACACTGCATTTAGAGGTGGGACATAGGAAAGTATTAGTGGCCCCCTGGTGTCCCCCTATGGGAGATCCACCCTTGCCTTCATATCTTTGGATTGTTTCTTGCTGTGCTCTGCCTTTGCTTTGCTGGCCTTACCTCGCTAGAGACTGTAGGCTGAAACATTGGGAATTATCGGGTGGGCAGCATTATGCCGGCACAATTGGGGTGCCGTTGTGGGTGGGGGAGGGATGGAAGTTAGAAGCTTTCTCGGATGCTAGCTCAATATGGGTTTCTTTTTGGTTGGGGTGGGATCGGATGGGAATGTTTTATATTGTTCTGTTACGTATTTGACAGCTGTAGCTCAACATGCCAAATGTCATGTGAATGGACACAATACATTTAGATGGACACATGCTTGCCATATAATATCCTCCTACCTCTTATGACAGCACAGACTGCCCACACTTACATCAAAATGCTCACATGGAACATCAGGGGTCTCAGAGACCCTCGAAAGCGGACACAAATACTTGCGTATCTAGATAAACACCACATACAAATTGCCATGCTCCAAGAAACTCATATGGACCCTCGGCGCCCTTCCTGCTATGGCAGTAGGAGGGCCTCTACATGTGCATTCTCCTCCTACTCGACTTACTCATGCGACACGCTCATCTTGAGTAAAAGAAATACTCCATTCTTATTGGGTGGCACATACAGTGACACTGCTGGCCGCAGCTGCATACTCTGGGGCACACTGGGTACACAATCCATCACCCTCGCTTGTAGTTATGGTCCTAACTTGGATGATCCCGACTACTTCACCGCTCTCCGGCAACACATACTAAAAATAGTCTCCACACATGTTATATGGGGGGGCAGATTTTGACACGGCCCTATGCCTGACAATGGACCGTTCCAACCCCCTTCCTCATCACTATACCAACACTCTTGAGGCCCTATCTGGGATACTTTTAGAACACGGTTTGGCAGGACACACAACTTTTATTTATTTTATTTATACGTTTTGGTATAGCGCGACCACGACCCAAGTGGGTATCAGAGAGCTTTACATAAGGTTGAAGAAGAAATAGGAACACAGCTCAAAGAGACAAAAAGGTACAAGTAGGTCAATGTGCCACAAGAGCAAAATTACATAGTGGAGGGAAATAGGGAGAAGGCTATGGTAGCAAGAAAATTAGTACAATATACAACAAGAACAAAAGGGACATTATGGCAGGTAACAGTAGGTCACAACAGATGACATGTAATAGTTAGGATATCCATAAAGTCTCGAGGTAAGAGGAGCAAGGTTTCTAGATCAGCGCATTTTTCTTTAGTAGTGCTTTCACTTCTTTTTTAAAGCAAAGGTGGATGGAATAAGCCTTGTCTCCACTGGAAGGGCGTTCCAGATTCTCGGGGCAATGCCTGAGAATGTACGGTTGTAGGTTTTAAGCTTATTGAATTTATTTGGCTTGAGCAGCAAGGTGCCGGTGCTCCTTGTGGGCCGGAAGCTCCCAGAAAGTTTCAGCCTATTTGCCAGGTAGAGTGGGGTATTAAAATGAAGAGCTCTATGGGTCATACAAGCAATCTTTAATTAGATCATTGCCTCAAAAGGAAGCCAGTTGAGAGATTTCAAGTCCGGCGAGATGTGGTTGGTCTACTCGGAACCTGTGATGAGTCTCGTAGCCGCGTTTAACGAAGCTCTGATGGGGGGCTAAGCTGAGTTTCGGCAGTCCACATAAAGTAGCACTGCCAAATTCTAGTCTGGAGATAACCAGTGCTTGCACTGCCGATTTGAAGACTTCATGGGGCAGGTAGGGTTTGAGTTTTCCTAGGATGCACAGCTGGAAGTTTGCTCCTTTGGTAGATGCTCTGATGTGCTCTTGCATGTTTAGGTTTTTATCAAGGAGAATTCCAAGTGATTTCGTGGAGTCAATAATGTGTAGTCTGCAGTTGAGCGTGGTGGAATTATAGAGACATATCTGAAAGAAACACATTAGTGTTAGATTCCTTACCTTAGAATATCCCCAGGCTTCAGACTGGATCCGGAAAGTTTTCGTCAGCAGTACCCCGGCGTGATCGCCGGGATGACGTCGTCTGAGTACTTAGACACCGCCCTCGCGCGCTGACGTCAGTTCTTCTTTTTTACGCGCCAGCAAGTGCAGATCCGGGAAGAGCAGTACTTCAGTCAATTTTTGACTAACTTTTTGGCTCACTTTTGATCTCTTCTCGAGTCGACCTTCGACTCGCGGTGCGGGTAGTGATGTGTGGCTTCAAGACTTGCGCGGACTGTCACTGCTTGATGTCGGTGACCGACCCCCACCGCTAGTGCCTTTATTGTCTCAGGCCGACCACGATGACAAGTCGTGCCCCTGACTGCCGGCCCTTGAAGGCTAGACAGGAGTGGTCCCTTAAGCGACTCGAGCTCCGGCAGTCAGCTCCACGCTGGTCGAGGTCCCGGTTGAGGAGGAAGTCAAGGGACCGGTCGCAGAGTCGCGGTCATCACCGCTCGACAAGTCAACACGACTCGTCGGGCTCCAAGTCCTCAGGTAAGTCGAGGTTCTCAAAAAAGAAGTCGTAGAGGTGTCATCGCACTTCTGACTCCCCCAGACGCTCGCACGACGTGGCCGGGGGTTCGGGCGACACCGCCCACGCGGCTCCGCTGGAGACGCAAGCGCCACATCCAGCTCCACACCCGCTGGTCCCTGGGCTGCATGCGATGATGGACTTCCCCGTGGCCATGAGGACTCACTTCCCTCCGTGGGACCCTGTCGAGGTCCCTTCGGGAAGTTTGGGCACCGCGGGTCTGTCTGGGAGTCCTAGCGGGCCGGCGGCTTCGGCCCCGGTGCCGTCGGGTGCTTCAGCCCCGTCGTCGACGTCGACTTCGGTCCCGACGCCGCGGACCCCGCAGTCTCCGGGCCCAGATCTTGGTCGTCACCAGTCGATCTCACGACTCCTCTGCTGGCGCCGACCCCGAGGGTGTCGCCCACGACGCCGTCCCCGGACAACATCGTCCCCAGTCCCAGTCCGGGTCCGGCGTCGGACCTGTGCCGCCCGGCGCCGACAGGTGAGCAATTCATCTACGACCCGGCTCCATCATTTTCCCCTGACTATCAGGAGATGGATGAGGAGGGGAACTGGGAGGGGTCTGAGGATCCTCTGGCACTGCAGTGCCAGTTGAGCCAGGGCTGGGCAGACGAGCTAGGGGAGGCCAGTGGTCTGGACACTTCGCCTGACACTGGATTTGTCTCTCCTCCCTCTGTGGCTACGGAGGAGGGGGCTGCTTACAGCGTGGTGTTGAACAGGGCGGCCAAGGCCTTGGCTCTTGAGCTCCCTGTCGCGGCCATGAGGACTAACATCCTCACTGAGGTGCTCAAACCGCAGGCAAGCTCTTCGTAGCCTCTACTGCCGTTCAGCGAAGCCCTCACCGACTTTCTTTTGGGCACCTGGTCCAAGCCCTCCACAGGCCTCCCTGTGGATCGGAACATGGCCCAACGCCACAGCCCGGCTCCGGGCGACCTTAGCTTCCTGTCCATTCACCCCACCTCAGAGAGCCTGGTGATCCAGGCCCCTACCTCCCAGGCCGCATTCCCGACCGCTCCTCCGGATCAGGGATCCTAAAGATACGATCAGTTTGGGAAGAGCCTGTTCTCCTCCTTGAGTTTGGGGATGCGGTCTGTCAACACCGCCTGTCTTTTGGGCTGTTACACCCACTCTCTGTGGTATACGGTTGCGGAGGTGCTGCCACAGTGCCCGGAGGAGGCCCGGGCAAAGGCCGCCCAAGCCCTTGCGGAAGGGCGGGATGCAGCACGCTATTCCCTACGGTGTCGGCTCTACACAACTGACTCGCTGGGTAGGGCGATTGCGAAGACGGTGATGGTTTGCCACCATGCCTGGCTGAGGTCCGCCAACTTTTCTGGCGATGTCCAGGCCACCCTCATGGACATGCCCTTTGATAGCCGTCGCCTCTTTGGTGGCAAGGCCGATAGTGCGCTGGAGTTTCAAGGACTCCAGGGCTACAGCCAAGTCCTTGGGACCCCTCCAGCCATGCCACCGCAGTACCACCGCATGTCGGGGGATCACTTGCAACTTCTGCAGGAGGAAGTTACAGCCCTCTTGGCCAAGGGGGCCATTGAGTGCGTTCCTGGGCCGGAAGTAGGACATGGTTGCTATTCCCACTACTTTCTGGTACCCAAGAAGGGCAAAGGAGGCCAATGCCCTATCTTGGACCTACGGAGCGTCAACGGCTTCCTCCGGAAGGAAAAGTTCAAGATCCTGACTTTTGTTCAGGTCCTAGCTGCCCTGGACCCAGAAGACTGGATGGTAGCATTTGACTTGCAGGTATCGTCAGGGTGGTAGCAGCTCCCGGCGTCACTGGGGGTTTTGAGGCGAAAGGATTCACAGTGCGCTATGTGTTGTGCTCCTGTTACGCGCTAACCACGATCGCAGCTTTATCTGTTTGCCATTTGTGGCGCGCTGCACAAATAGGTGCAGGCGCCTTTTACTCCTTACATTGCTGAAATTTTACCCTGTATTTCCCCATCCTGGCGCTCTGTACGATTAGGTGCAGGCGCCTTGTATTGTTTTAATTGCTGGTGTATTTTAATACTCTGCATTACTGTGACCTACCTGTTTCTGTGGCTGCATACGCCCCGGTCCATCGCGGCTCCTCTGCCGTTGCGTGGAGGGCGGCTCTTCCCCCACGGCTCTCTGTGCCGGTCGGGTGGAAAGCGGGTGCCATCTTGGGAGAGCCTGAAGGACACGGAGACCAGACTAGGCGGTCTAGTTGTCCGAGGCTCTCCCGCATAAAGCGTCATACCTTGGGAGGCTCGCCGTGTATCGTCAGGGTGGTGGCAGCTCCCGGCGTCACTGGGAGCTTTGAGGCGAAAGGATTCACAGTGTGCTATGTGTTGTGCTCCTGTTACGCGCTAACCACGATCGCAGCTTTTTCTGTTTGCCATTTGTGGCGCGCTGCACGAATAGGTGCAGGCGCCTTTTACTCCTTACATTGCTGAAATTTTACCCTGTATTTCCCCATCCTGGCGCTCTGTACGATTAGGTGCAGGCGCCTTGTATTGTTTTAATTGCTGGTGTATTTTAATACTCTGCATTACTGTGACCTACCTGTTTCTGTGGCTGCATACGCCCCGGTCCATCGCGGCTCCTCTGCCGTTGCGTGGAGGGCGGCTCTTCCCCCACGGCTCTCTGTGCCGGTCGGGTGGAAAGCGGGCGCCATCTTGGGAGAGCCTGAAGGACGTGGAGACCAGACTAGGGGATATAGTTGTCCGAGGCTCTCCCGTATAAAACGCACATGTGCTTCCGGAAGCGCAGCAGACGAGCGCAGCGGGCGCAACGATGACGTGCCGAAGTTGCGCCAAAGTTAAGCCCGTCTGCGGCTGTCCGCACACGACCGGGGCAAGGGGCACACCACTATGCCCGTTTTACAGCATACTCCTCTTCTCAATTGCGTTTTCTCCATAGAAACTGGCCACTAACCCCTGAAATATTGTCTTGTATTCAAGCCCTTGGTATTGCCTCTACTGTCCCCCATGCCCGCTCCTCCTCCCCTTACTACCGCCCTCCTTCTAAACACAAGATCCGCTGTTAAGCACCAAACTGAAATTTTTGATCTTTTAGACTCCAACTCTCCAGATTTATTGTTTCTAGCTGAAACATGGTATCGCCCCGACTCCCTCCCGAGCGTCCTGGCGGCCCTCCCGCCTCACTATTCTATGCTTCGTGCCGATCGACAGGATGGGAGAGCCGGCGGCGGGGTAGCTCTGATTGCCCGTAAGGGACTTCATTTTCAGACTCTTGCCTCGTCTATGATATCAGCAGCCGACTGCCTCGTAGTACGCTCTACTTCCTTTAAGATTCCTCTCACCTGTGTTCTGATATACCGTCCACCACAGTCATCCCCTGGTTTTCTTCCCGCCCTCCAAGACTTACTGGCCACCTTGGCAGTCAATTGTGCTTCTGTCCTCATTCTGGGAGACTTTAATTTCTGGCCCACTGACACCGCCGAGGACCGTACCTCCAAAGATTTTACCCAGCTGCTCCTTAGCCTTAATTTCACTCAGCACGTCGATGTTCCTACCCATAACCGAGGCCATATTCTTGATCAGATATGGACACTTAACACCCCGATTTCTGCTCCAACTATCTTGCCTTGCCCATGGTCTGATCACTCCCTGCTCCCCTTCTCCTTAGATCTGAGCGTTGAAAAACTACCTCCCGTCATCACAAACATCCGGGCAAGGAACTGGAACCGAACTGACATTCCATCTCTGTGCAACTCACTAACTACCACCTGCCCGGATTTATCAGGCTTGGCCCCTCATTGCCAGGTTACCACCATGAACCACTGGCTGACAAAAGCCTGCGACCTTGTGGCCCCCCTGAAGCGGATCTCCATCAACCGCATCCATAATGCCAATAAGTGGTTTAGCCCGAGCCTTAAAATCAAGAAACTGGAGTTACGACAGGCCGAACGAGCTTGGAGAATGGCATACTGCCCGACCCGTAGGCAACATTACATTACCATTCTTACTGAATATAAAAAAGACATCCTGGCAGCTAAGACAGAATATTTTTCGGATCGTATTTTAGCCAGCCACGTGAGATTTTTGCCACCGTCCACGAGCTGGCATCATCACAGAGAACTCTGCCCAAAATTCCCCCTTCTCAGGCCTTATGCGACTCGCTTAACGAGTTTTTCATTGAGAAAATTGTCTGTATCAAAGCCAATATTCCTTCCCCCTCCCCCACCTTTACTGATCCCCAACCACCTGGCAATTGTCTATCCCTTACCCACATTCCCGCACTGACTAAAGAATCCCTTCTTCCCTTACTCAGACGCGTTAAGTCCGGCTCTTCAGCTGACGTCTGTCCGGCTCGCATTTTCCGTCAGATTTTTCTGATTGTCCTTCTCCTGCCCTTACTCTCTTGAATGATTCCTTTACGCTTGGTTCTGTCCCTACCTCTTTTAAGAATGCTATAATTAACCCCATACTAAAAAAGCCCGGGCGGACCCTGTCTCCCCAGCAAACTATCGCCCTATATCCCTTCTCCCGTATTTGGGAAAGGTGGCTGAGTCTCATGTCACCCAGACGCTCAGCTCTTTTATAGAGGCCACTAACTATCTTGCACGCAGCCAGGCGGGCATTCGCCCCCGCCATTCCACGGAGAAAGTGGTCATCATGGTCATGGACCAACTCAGGGAGGGGCTCGATACCAACACCCCCCAGGCCTTAGTCCTTCTGGATTTGTCCGCCGCTTTTGATACGGTGGACCACTCCATCCTCTTGTCCCGTATCAAGGCGGCGGGCATAGGGAGACAGATATTGGCCTGGCTCGGCTCCTTCCTGTCTGACCGTACCCAGGCTGTCCATCTGGCCGAATTCTCTGCTTTGCCTCGCAGTGTGCACTGTGGTGTCCCTCAGGGTTCTTCTCTCTCCCCCCTTTTATTTAATCTCTACATTTTCCCTCTTATTTTTGCACTGCAACAAATGGAGGTCACAGTTTATAACTATGCTGATGACCTCCAACTCATTTTTAATTTCTCCTCCCCTACATTAGGTGCCGCTTGCTTCCAGTCCGTCATGCTGTTTATCCGGGATTGGATGAATGCGAACCACCTCAAACTCAACCTGGGTAAAACAGAGCCTGGGGGTAGCGGCAATCCTTGGTCTCCCTCTTTCTGGCCCCCCTCCCTTGGTCCCCCCCCACTCCCTCTCACTCTGTCAAAACCCTGGGAATTACACTCAATCATCATCTCACACTTCACTCCCACATTAGTTCTGTTGTTTCCTCTTGTTTTTTACCCTACGTATTATTAGGAAAATATCCCGTTTTTTTTCTTTTCCTGCACTTAAATTGATTTTAATGGCCATGGTCCTATCAAAGATCGACTATGGCAACATTATTTACAATGGCATCACTGCCTATGCATTTCAACGGGTTCAGTTAGTGCAGAACCAGGCAGCCCGCCTGGTATATGGCCTATCCAAATCTCATCATTCCTCTCCTCTTCTCTCTGCCCTTCATTGGCTCCCCATCAAACAACGGGCTCTTTTTAAACTCGGATGCCTTACTTTTCAAGCCAGGGCGGGCACGGCCCCTACCTTTATTAACTCTGCCATTATCAACTACTGCCCCCCTAGAGATCTTCGCTCATCCTCCAAATCCTTCCTTGTCACCCCCCGCTTCAGAAAACAAAGATCGGGAGGCCAGAAATTCTCGGTCCTCGCCCCCACTTTCTGGAACACTCTTCTGCCCTCAGTCAGACACTCCCTTTCCTATATGGAGTTCCGTCAGGCCCTAAAAACCTTCTTGTTCCAGCAGGCTTTTGGCACCTAGTGCTTTGTGTCTTCTCAGCTTCGCTTTTTCCCCTAGCGCCAAGAAACTGCAGAGTGAACATGCGCTCTATAAATTAAAAAAAAAATTTAAAAATTGCAGGACGCGTATTTCCACATCCCCGTCCTGCCGGCCCACTGGCGTTACCTGCGGTTCACGGTAGGCCACAAGCACTTTCTGTTTACCGATCTCCCCTTCGGCCTTACCAGCGCCCCACGAGTGTTCACGAAAGTGATGGCGGTGGTCGCAGCTCATCTGCGCATATTAGGGGTTTCAGTCTTCCCCTATCTCGATGATTGGTTGTTGAAGGCGGGCTTGCCTCAGACTGTCGTCTCCCACCTCCAGACTATGGCCGACCTCCTGCACTCACTGGGGTTCTCCATCAACGTGCCGCAGTCACACCTGTGCCCCTCCCAGAAGCTCCTTTTCTGCGGAGCGGTTCTGGACTCAGTGCAGTTTCAGGTTTATCCCCCCGAACAGCGAGTTTGGTATGTTCAGGCTCTGATTCCAATCTTTCAGCCTTTATCCCGGGTCTCGGTAAGGTTGACGCTGCGGCTCCTGGGCTTATGGCCTCCTGCATCCTTCTGGTGCATCGCGCCACGTGGCGGATGCGGGCTCTGCAGTGGTACCTGAAGTTTCAGTGGGCACAGAATCAGGGCAACCTGTCTGACCACGTCCTGACCTCAGAGGGCACTGCGAGCCAGTTGCAGTGGTGGCTCACGAACCGTGATTGAGTCAGCGTCAGATCTCTCTCCCTTCCCTAACTGGAGCAAATAGTGGTGACAGATGCATCCCTCCTGGGATGGGGGGGCCACATGGGAGAGAGGAAGATCAGAGGCCTCTGGTCTCCGGCGGAGTCCTGGCTCCATATCAACCTTCTGGAGCTGCAGGCTCTGAAGGCATTCCTTCCCTCTGTCCGGGGAAGTGTAGTGCAGTTGTTCACGGACAACACCACCGCCATGTGGTACTGCAACAAACAGGGCGGGGTGGGATCGTGGACCCTCTGTCTGGAGGCTCTGCGCCTCTGGACATGGCTGGAACACCAGGGCGTCACCCTGGTGGTTCAACACCTGCCAGGTTCTTTAAACGCCAGGGCGGACAAACTCAGCCGCAGGTGCATGATGGATCACGAATGGTGTCAGATCTCAGATGTGGCGCCGCGCAAGGTCTCTTTCAGCAGTGGGGAGAGCCTTGGTTAGATCTCTTCGCCACCAATGAGAATGCGCAATGTCATCAGTTCTGCGTGTTGGAATTTCCAAGTCGGCACTTGCTCGGAGACGCTTTTCGTCACGAGTGGAACTGCGGTCTGTTGTACTCCTTTTCGCCTATACCACTTCTGCCCAAAGTGCTGAAGAAGATCAGGCGAGACCGGGCCAAGTCATCCTTGTGGCTCCAGACTGGGCACGAAGATACTGGTATCCCAAGCTACTCAGCGTGTTAGTCGATCCCCCGATTCATCTGCCTCTTCAGGAGGACCTTCTGTCGCAGCAGCAGGGTACGGTCCTCCACCCGAACCTGTCCAGTCTCCACCTCCATGCATGGAGATTGAGCGGCGACAGTTGAGGCCATTTGACTTGACTCCTGAAGTCTGTGATGTGATTCTGGCAGCCAGGGGTCCCTCCACAAAAACGGTATACGCCTGTAGGTGGAACAAATTTGTGGTATGGTGCACAGCAAAGGCTGTGGATCCACTCTCTGCCCCCTTTCAGAGATTCTCCTCTTCCTTCTGTCTCTTGCCCAGCAGGGCTCTGCTCAGGGCTCTATCAAGGGATACCTCTCCGTCGTTTCAGCCCTCTTAAGGCTTCCTGATCAGCCTTATCTTTTCAAGTCCCCTGTTATAAATAGATTCTTCAAAGGCATCACACACATGTTCCCTTCGTGAGCCTCAGTGGGACTTGAACCTTGTTCTGACTTTTCTGATGTGCGCTCCCTTTAAGCCACTTCATAACTGTCCTCCTAGTCTTCTGACTCCTAAAACTGCATTCCTGTTTGCCATCACCTCTGCCAGGAGAGTGAGTGAGCTCCAGGCTCTATCTTCAAAACCTCCTTTCCTCTCTGTCCATCCAGACAAAGTTGTTCTGAGGACTCGTCCTTCTTTCCTGCCCAAGGTAGTCACAGCCTTTCACATCGGGCAGTCCATCACCTTGCCCGCCTTCTTTCCGCCTCCGCATCCTTCGAAGGAGGAAGAGAGGCTCCACCGTCTGGACTTAAAAAGTGCTCTCTCCTTCTATCTAGATCACACACACCAGTTCCGGGTAGATGACCAGCTCTTTGTTGGTTACGTGGGTGCTAAAAAGTGATGGGCGGTGCACAAACGGACCATTTCCCGATGGGTCTTCTTGTGCATCAAGGTTTGTTATTCTTTGGCTGAAAAGAAGCCTCCTGTGGGGCTACGTGCCCATTCCACTCGGGCCACGGCAGCTACTACTGCCCTGGGTCGGGGAGTCCCCTTGCAGGACAACTGCCAGGCAGCTGCGTGGGCCTCGCTGCACACGTTTGTAGGCACTACTGCCTGGACATCCAAGTCCGGAGAGATGGCTTTTTCGGCCGTTCTGTTCCCCAGGACTTTCTAGTGTGATCTTGGTTCGCAGACCCACCACCGGGGTTGGTATTACTGGGGTATCTATTCTAAGGTAAGGAATCTAACACTAACGTGTTTCTTTCAGATGCACAAGTTACTTACCTTCGGTAACGATATATATGTAAGAAACAGTAGTTAGTGTTAGATTCCTTACCGCCCCACCCATCCTCCCCGTTCTGTGAACCGATATCTAGGGTTAAGGACATCCCTTTCAGGGCCCTAGTTTCATGGCACCAGTGTTGGTTTCTATCATGGCTCTGCGTTACTGGCGCGGAAAGCTATGTTCAGAACTGCCATCAGTGCGTGAGGGCGGCGTCTAAGTACTCCGACAACGTCATCCTGGCGATCACGACGCCGACGACAGACGCGGAGCCGCAGACGATGCCTAGCGACGCGCAGGGGTACTGCTGACGAAAACTTTCCGGATCCAGTCTGACGCCTGGGGATATTCTAAGGTAAGGAATCTAACACTAACTAATGTTCCATACAGATATATCGTTACCGAAGGTAAGTACCTTGTGCTTCACAACCGTGGGGGTTTGCCTGGCCGGTGCAATGAGGTGGAAAATCCGTCTTGAGGGCGTTTAGTTTGAGGTGGTTGGAGGTAAGCAGTTTAGGGTTTTGAGCACGGTTCCATTGAGAGATTTGATGTCTTTGGGGGAGGATATTTTCATGTATAGTTGGGTGTCATTCGTGTACATGTGATATTGGATGTTGGAGGCTTTAAGAATTACCGTCAGTGGTTCCAGGAAAAGGTTAAAGAGCATGGGGGAGAGTGAGGACCCTTGTGGAACACCCAGCAGGCAGGGACTGGGGTTGGATAGAGTCTGATTGGATTTGACTCTTTGAGTTCTATTGTTGAGGAAAGAGGCAAACCATTTGAGGACCGTGTCAGATAGTCCCATTCTGCATTCAAAGAGGTGGAGAAGATTGTCATGCTTGACATTGTCGAATGCAGATGAGAGGTCAAGAGGAATTAATAGGCAGGCTTCATTCTGGTCCAGTAAAGTCAGAGCGTCATCCACTATGTGAGTGATGGCTGTTTCGGTACTGTGCTCAGTGTGGAAACCCGATTGGAATTGGTCGAGGAGCTGGCATTGTTCAATGTGTCTGCGCAGTTGTACATGAACACATTTATAGAATAGTTTAGCCAGGATAGGAATGTTTGCGATTGGTCTGTAATTATTCAGGTCTTCACGGTCAGCCGAATGTTTTTTAAGGATGGGGAGCACTAGGCCCTCCTTCAGGCAGTCTGAGATCTCGCCTTGAGGGGGAGAGGCGTTGATGATCTTGGACCAGAGCAGTGCTAATGAGCCAATCATTTCTTTATAGAATTTGGGGAGGAGGGGGTCATTGAAGTGGTTTGAGAGTTTAATGGTCGAGAGAGGGTTGAGGCTAGTAACGTCATCGAGGGGTGTGAATTGTCTCCAAGAGGCATTGTTTTTGGGAGAGAAAACAGACTGGCTGGGTGGGGGCGTGGAGAGGCAGGAGGCAAGAGGAGGTAAGAGCAAGAGTGCAGCAAACCTTAGATCAGATTAAATCTTGTTCGACTTTTCTAGGAAGAAGTCTGCAACCGCTTTGTCTGCGGATGCGCGAATTGCTGAGATTGGGTGGGTGCGTTGTTGGATTGTGTTTTAATCAGCTTAAATAGTCGTTTCGGGCAATTTTTTGCTTTGTCAAGTTGGGCTTTGAAGAAGGAAAGTTTTGTGGTTCTAATGAGTTTGTTGTATCTACTTCTTTTGAGTCTAAAGATTTTTGGAAGATCCATGGAGGGAGAGGATCTCCAAGTGCGTTCAGCTGGTCTAAGGCTGCATCTGTCCGCGTTTAAGTTGTCGTTGAACCAAGGTTTGGAATCCTTGTCGGGTATTCTTTTTAGTTGTAGGGGGGCCGTGCCATTCAGCGCCGAGAGCATGGCATTATTATAGTACTCAGTGAGGTCGTGCACGTCGGTCATGTTTGCAGGCGGTGAAAGGGAGTCATTGCAGTGCGCTATGAGCTCATTACTAGTGTTGAGAAGCGATCTTTTCCAGTGTTTTAATTTAAGTGGTTGTGATCTATTGGGTATCCAGCATTCAAGGATATGGAAGTTGATACAGTGATGGTCCGACCATTCACACGGAAGAATAGATTCGAGATTAATGGTGTTGGGGTTGGAAATGTTTAGAGCAAGTGTCGAGCCTAAGTTGTGTGTGGGGTTGTCGCAGAATTCAGAGAGGGAGAGGTCAGTTAGGAAGTTCTTGAGAGTGTTGACCGCCTGATCATGCGGGTAATTCCAGTGAAGGTTGAAGTCACCAAGGAGGATCTGTGGGCAGTGATGGCCCTCAGTTAGAGGGAGGTTATCACTAGGGGGTGGTAGAAGATGTGAAGGGAGCATAAGGGTCTGTGTGCACTAGTAATGTCTATTCCTAATTATTCACAGGAAGAGAGATTAGCTGAGGAGGATTGTTTTGCTGTGAGAGAGTTGCGGAAGATGCAGGCTATGCCGCCTCCAATTTTCTTGGCGCGGTCTAGTCTAATAATATTGTGGCTGGGAGGGACTAGTATGTCAAGGATGGGGCCAGATGAGTTGTTGAGCCAGCTTTCTGTGAGGACAAGGAGGTCCAGTTCTTAGGCAAGGATGTGATCTGCAAGGTCAGCAGCATGTTTAACCGCTGACCTGCAGTTAAGTAACATGCAGTTCAGGTGCGGTTTGTGTAGGCTGTCAGTGAGCAGTGGGTGTGTGAAGTGGATCTGCATGAGATTATTAGTGTTTAGGGCATTAGTCTTGAGTCTGGGTGCTCTATAAGGGTTGGGTGTGATGCTTTGGATGGGCTCCGAGAAGCATTGCTTAGGACGGTTTGAGCCGGGGGCAGGTAGTGGGGGTGCTTGTGCTGATCTAGAGGGGACTGAGGTGAACGAGTGCGGAGAGGTGTACGATCGGAGTAGGGAGATAACATCTGGTTCTGAAAAAGGATTCAAGGACCTGGAGGGTCTGAATGGGGCGTTCGTGTAGGGGGGGGTGTTCCAGTTCTGGCTTGAGAGAATATATGGTACTGAGAGAATCTTCATGGTCCTGGAGGTTCTAGCTGGGGCGTTAGGATAGGGGTTGGTATTCCAGTTCTGGACTGGGGGTTTCAACAGAATCCTATGCGGGTTCTCCTGAGAGATTTTGTTAGAGGAGAGATAAAGTGTCAGCTCTTCAGTTGACTCAATGAGTTTTTGAATGACAATTTTGAGAGATAGAAGTACTTGGTTTATTTCCTTGAGTTTTGCAGCAGGCTCTGAATGTGGATTATGTCTCACGTGGAGGGTAGGGAGAGGATTGGACAGGGGGAGGGGGGAGTCCCGGGCTGGTTCAGGGGTGAAGTCAACAAGAGGGGATGTCTCTTTGTGAAGAGCGGGAGTGCAAGGAGAGCGGGCAATGGCACGATTACTAGGTCTGTTCACGTGGTGTTGCCCCCTGGATTCAATCTGTTAAACACTTGGCTCGCACACACTCTGACCATGCACCGGTGTACCTAGAAATAACCCCCCTAATTCCAAAACTACCCCACGCTGTTAGAGACTAGTGCCGGAAACGCTGTTGGACACCGTCTTTCAAGCTGAGCTAGGGAAAGAAATTACTGATTTTTTTAACCAGAAACAAGGGCACGGTTGACCAGGTGGGCAAGCTGTGGGAGACTTTTAAAGTCACTGTCAAGGGCATATGCATGTCCAAAAGCTTTGGAGTGCTCCACGATATCAGGAGAAACTTGCGTCACCTAGAGATCGAGATCAAACAGCTTGAATCGGACATGTGGACCGCTAATTCAGGTACCCGGCCGGCTACACTCCATGAAAAGCCCACAGACTATACTGATACTGCGGACCGGTAGGTGAAGTTCAGGGGCAAGCTTTTTACTGCTCGGCGCTATGGTGAGGGCAAGAGACCCGGCCGAGCATTGGGGACTACTATTAGGCAACCTCGCTTTTCCAGCTATGTCTTAGATGTGATAGATGGTGCAGGGATGAGCTACAGAGATATTCTTGATATATTAAACACATTTGCTGTTTACTAATCAGACTTAAACAGTTCACAACACACTGCTACCCCTGATTTTGCTCCCTATCTAGAAGATATATCTCTTTGATGGCTGGGGGACTCCCAGCGTGAATTTTTAGCAGCGCCATTTCAAGATGATGAGCTGCGGGAAGCCATCATGCAGATGAAGTCCGGAAAGGTGCCAGGTTCCGATAGCCTTCCCATCGATTTTTACAAAACATACATTGATCAGCTGCTCACAGTACTGAAGGAGGTTTTTCTTGAAGCCCAAGAGACACAAATGTTACCTGCCTTGATGAGAGAGGTGCTAATCACGTCACTGTTAAAACTGGGAAAACCATCAGACCGCTGAGAGTCCTATAGGCCACTCTCTCTCATAAATACAGATGTAAAAATACTTGCTAAATAACTACTGAATCATCTTAGGCTACTGATGGACAAACTGGTTCTCCAAGACCAGACTGGATTTATTCCCGGAAGAGCGACTTCCCACAACCTTAGGACGCCATTATCCATTCTGCAGGCAGTGGTCCCAGACTAGCGCTTGTGGCTGTATTCCTGGACGCCTCTAAGGCCTTTGATTCGGTGGAATGGGACTATCTCATCTTACAATATATGGGACTCCCCACAGGCTGTCTATCATGGGTTCGGCTCCTATACACCCCGCCCACGGCGAAAGTTTTGATCAATGGGCACATCTCGCCCTCGATCTCTCTATCCCGAGGCACTCTGCAGGGTTGTCCACTCTTTCCCCTCCTTTTTGCCTTGGTAATGGAACCACTGGAAGTCAAGATTAGGCAACACTATCAGCACGTAGGCATCTGCTGTTTCCTCCGTCCCATTCTCATCTCTCTTTACGCTGATGATGTCACCCTTTACATTAAGGATCCCCGCCAAAATCTTAATCTGTTACTGCGTGAGTTTGTTAAATTCGGAAGCCAATCAGGTATTCACATTAATTGGTCCAAATCACAGATATTCCCATTGACTAGTTCTGCTACTCCTTTTGAACCAGATTTTCCCATTGTGTGGTGTACTGAGAATGCTAAATATTTAAGGATCCGTGTTACAGTGGATCGAAATGAGTTAATGCGGCTCAACTATGGGTGCGCTATGGACCACGTCACAGACTGCATCAACAGGTGGATTGTCCTTCCTTTAACTATGGCTGGTCGCAAATCCCTCATCAAAATGGTAATTCTCCCCAAATTCTTATATTTATTTCAAAATATTCCCTATGACCTCGGACAACACTTTTTCGCCTCTCTCCGTTTGAAATTGACGTGATTGGTATGGGGTGGTAAACAGCCGTGCATTCAAGGGGACCTGCTATTGCGGCCTTATGCCCACGGGGGTTTCGACATACCTAACTTTGAATTATATTATATATGTGCTCAGGCACACTTTGCCTATTATTGGTTTCATCCCCCCGCTTTACTCCCCATGTAGCCACTGAACACTAACTTGCAGATCTAATCCCACTAAATGGCGTCCTCCTTTCTAACAACGAGCACCGAGGGCGCTGCCCTACCGCCATAGACTGCACGATAAGAGCCTGGTCTCGCATCTTAGAACGTACACCTGAGTCCTGCCTTTACTCCCTCTTCTGCCACTTACTTATCACCCAGAGATGCCATTATTACAGGAAGGCTTATTTAAGAAAGTTGCACTTACACGAAGTATTCACTGTTGGGGAGACCTATATATGAGTGGTAAATTTTTCACTCTCCAACAACTATGCCCTGATCCCCCACCATCTACCATGGAAACTTTTTTATATGCCCGCCTTCATCACGGCATCCAGGCTTGTACCCCCACGTATCCCTCTGAGCCTGGGACATTAGCCCCACTGCACCAAACCCTGCACGCTTCCACTGCCTCGCACTTGGTGTCCACACTCTACCACACTCTATATATAGATGCTGACTATCCTCCATGAGCAGCTTGTGCTAAGGGACAGACTAATTTGCATATAGCCAGGTTCTGAGCTGGGATGGGGCAGTGAGCTAAATAACGGTGATGGATCAAGCCCTGATCTTTGGACTGGGTAAGAGTGGTCTGCTTAATTCAGACACTCATCACCACCCCCTTTTCTGAATCGTTTTTGGCCACTATAGGTGTGGTAGGGTATACTCAGACATGAGTCCCTTGCTCACTGCTCCATCAGGATTCAAGCAAGCTGGGCCGACGAAGCTGAAATGCCAGAAACCGGTCCCCGGTAGCTTGTCTCCTTTCAGGTGAAGAATTGGCTTGGTAGTTTGGTCTGCCCTGTTCCCATGATGCACTGGGCCAGGGACAGACTAATTTGCATATAGCCAGGTTCTGAGCTGGGATGGGGCAGTGAGCTAAATAACGGTGATGGATCAAGCCCTGATCTTTGGACTGGGTAAGAGTGGTCTGCTTAATTCAGACACTCTGTTCATCACCACCCCCTTTTCTGAATCGTTGTGCTAAATGGGCAGCAGAGCTTGGCCAGGACCTCGCTGATTAATAATGGTCATTCTGCTGCAAGCAGAGAGAACAGGGCTCCTCCAATAGCAGTCTCTGAATTATCCATTATAGATTCCTACACCCCAGCTACTACATGCCGGTTAGACTCCATATTTTTGGTCTGGAAGACATGAACTGATGTGATAGATGTAAAACAGAACAAGCTGATTTCCTACATCTTGCCTGGGAATGTCCAGAGGTACTTATATATTGGCGTCAAGTCCTCACAGCTCTGGACTCTATTTCCCGATTTCCACTTATAGCCCTTCTTGGGTACACTGAACATATTCCTGCCAAGCATCGAAAATATGAGTCCTTTTGTCTGGTATTGGCTAAACGGCAAGTGGCCTGCAGATGGGGCCTGGGTCGAGCACCCAAATATAAAGATTGGCATGGAGATACAATACTCTGGCAGGACCAACTTTGCACTTATGCTGAACTACTCCCACGTTCCTCACGTCCCCGAGCCATGTGGGGCCCAATACAGACATATCTGCTGGAACACACTTTCACTGCTGCAGACGGATCATAAGGTCTGCTCTCAGAATAGTCGGGTATGCTTATGACAGAGTATGTTATAGCTTTTTTGCCTGCAATGACCTTGTAGAACATGCCTATTTTAGAGATCTAAAATCAATTCCCCTGACTTTCCGAATATGTTGACATTTGCTATGGCGACTTTGTGCATTGTCCCTTTTTCCTTTCTTATTGTCCTACTGTATTTTTTTATTTTATTGATACCTGGTAATGTATATTTGTCCACACTGCTTGATGATATTTGCTCTTGCTGCTACATGTGTCATCTGATTTATAATACTCCTTACCTGTTTCAGTTATGGCTGTATATTCACTGCATATGCAGATTTTTTTATTGTATGCCATTGATGGTAAACTCATTAAATAAAAGTTAAAAAAAAAATAATATAACATCTCAATTAAACAAATCTTAATAACTAAAAAATGTTTTAATACATTTCATATAATTAAATTACTTCCCACCCTGTTCCCCTATAAACCCACATCCCGCTATGGAACTAAAAACGCAAAATTCAATAAAAAAAAAATGAATAACTAATAAAATAATCAATACATTTAATATAATTAAATTACTTCCCACCCTATTCCCCTATGAACCCACAACCCGCTACGGTACTAAAAACGCAAAATTCAAATAACTACTAAAATATTTACACAAATAATAAAAATACAAAAAATTCTTATACAAAAACACATCACATACATATAAAATATACACTAAAATACATAACATTAATAAAAAAATCGATATTTTAACAACTATGTTTTTCCAAATGATATTAAACACTTCGATATTTTAAACAACAATATTTTTGCAAACGATATTAAACACTTTGATATTTTAAACATCAATATTACTTACCTAACAATCGATATTCTTGACCACGATATTTTTTCCACCAATACTTCTCACCCACGAAATGTATTTATCGATATTAAGTCTCTGCACCCTCTCAATCAACCTGTTAGAGACTCTTGTTGGGACAATCAGGTGTCTTTCAAGTTTGCTGCTGCTAACAATGGAAAGGCATCCCAGAATCAGACCTTCTTCCGATGAATTATCCTCTGCTTCAAGCAATGCTGCACCCTGGCCAAAAAGGATCCTCTTGAGGGACTTGTAGCTTATTTAAATAGAGCGTAAGTCATAACTACTGCCCTGAGGGCCTTCCAGACTAACACATCTGACAAGCAGCCATGTAAGTATCTGCTTACACTATTATCAGACACTACTGCTTTGATTTACAAATCTTTAGGCATGGAATTTATTTTTGCCCTCTCTTTTCTGCAGGGCCCTTGAAAGTCCACACCTCGGACCTACCTCCTTGGAGTGGGCATTGCTCTGACTTTAATTTGCAAAGACAAAAATTTGTGCTTAGAAGTATCCATCAGCTTAAGTTATTTACCTTCATGGTTATTCTACCTGCAGGTTCCTCATCACCCTCCCGCCTCCCCTTTATGCGGCACAGATTTTCAGGATATAATAAGGGGCTTCGTTAAACTTAGCAGAAAGCCAGCTACCATTACATTTGTCTGCTATGTTCCATGTCTTTGGTATGGAAAGAAATAATGGTTTACCTGAAGTCAGAATACTGCCAAGGCACTTTTATGCAGCTTTGTGTTGTCATGTCCAGAGGTGGGTTGAAGTTGCAACAATGGCCAATGGCTCCACCTGTAGCTATTACATCAGTCTTTGGATCCAGTTTAGTGTGTAAGGAGATTCACAAGGTGAGGAATCACAAAGTAACAAATCTGCAGTTAGATTATCGACAGGAAATAGCCTTACCGGAAGTAAGTAACTCATTGTTTCTCACTTTAAATCCATTCATTCCAAGGCCATAAGAGTTTATTGTACGGGCTCAGATAGTACTGGCTAAGGGCTAGCTAGGGTTTGTGTTGCATTTAAGAAAATGTTTGCAGAAGGATGTATTTTGTATTTTGTTTGTAATATGAAGTAATACTTTTACACTTTTTATTTACCCTCGACAGATCCTGCCCCGGCAACTGGTGATAGTCCAGAACCAGGTAAGTACATTGCCCTGTTTCAATAATGGATCTGGTACCTTGCAGTAAGCTAAAAATCTGTGCTTAGCATATAGTAGGCTTCCCAACTTGTCTTTTGCTGTTTCTGTCATTGCATCCAGATATATCATACAACAAGTAACATTTTACCGACAACAAGTCAGGATTATTGGCTTTGTCAATGGTTGTTAGTTGCATAAGAAAAATAAGCAGCGACTATGGCTTCCTTGCATATAATACTGAAAATGCTTCAGCACTGAAATGAGATTGTGAAAGAATAAAACAAGTCTCTTTGAAGTTACATCAAAGGCTTAGCAGTGGTACTGCTGCAGAGTTGAGATTTTTTCCACACTCAGGGTACAAATGGAGAGCCCGATGTGGCCCATATCAGCATCTGCATTTAGGAACTGCTAGCACCGCCAGCAACCAGCCCACTTAAAGCCCTGGTGACAATGTTGCTGCTCCTGCATGTCACAAATAGAGGGAAATATAGATAGAAAATGATTCTTTAAAGGATATCCCTTCCCGTACAACGCTCGCCTGGCATGACCTCATGCCATACCATCTCCACTACTGAGAAGTGAGCAGTGTGAGCTGCGCATATCGATGTGCCTGCTGTCACTGTAGTCTGGAAAAAAACGGACCGCTTGTGCCAGGGCCAAAAAACAGAGCCCGATAGAGACCCGTTTTGAGGCCCCCTTTAAAACCCTGCCGATGCTCGGTGAGACCCGGCCCACTTAAAGCCCTGAAGATATGTACAGTCTTGATTGTGTAAATCATTTATATTTTATTTTCCACGTGTATTCTTAAGAAAGGAGTTTGTGGGATCGTGTTAGGACTTACTTGAGACTGTTGTGGTACGGTACAGAGTAAAGCAATACTGGGAGGAAACTATTACGTCTAATATTCTACAGTGCATGTTATTGGAAACTATGGAACCATCTCCCCTTCTGTTGTAAAGAGTTCCGACTCTAAAGTACACTGTTTGCACTGTTGGAAATGTAATTTATTGAGACATGTTCGGTGCCATTGGGTTCTCTCTGTTATTAATAAAGTGAAGAAACTATCTGTACATGCGTGAGGTCCTGGAACATACCTTTTCCCCAAAAATTATTTTGCAATTCCCTGCTTACACAGTACATTTGTCTAACACACCAGTTAGGGAAGAGCTTACAAAATAAAGCAGAAATGGAGTCCCAGTCCTGGGATTTTGCTCTCTGCAGCACACATATGTTTTGCACTCCATGAATACAAAGTGAAGCTAGTAAGGTGTGAGCTGGTCTGTTTTGCTCTGCTTGCTGCAGCATTTATACAGGAACATTTTGTCTTGTTTCTGGTGTCTTTCATTTTTGGTGGTTTTCTTGCTTGTCCCCGCTCGAGCTTCAAACACTTCTTTTCGTGCTTTGGCTTAAAGTTTTAGTGGTTGAAGTTTAAAAGGAGTGCAGACTCTGCCAAGTATGTTATCCGTGCCGGTATGGATACCGCTGTGCATTGGCGGGACCCTCGGGCACCAGTGTTGGCCTTCAAAGACATGCCTGGATGAGGTCCAATGATTCTGTGCCAATATACAGGCTATGGTAATTGACAAGCTCTTTTATGGGTCTTGCCTAATTGGAGATAAGGTGGACTCCTCTTTGAAACGCTTAACTGACAGGGCTAAGGCACGTTCTTTGGCACTGTTGTTGACCCGCGGCATACCATTTGTGCACCAGTTCTGGGCTGTTCCAGAGGGCTGGGTGTAGTTGGAGCTCTGCTTGCTGTAGTTATTCAGGAACATTTTGTGTTGGTTTTGGTGTCCTTCCTTTTTGGTAGTTTTCTTTGCTTGTTCCAGCTGGAGCTTCAACTACTACTTTTTGTGCTTTGGCTTAAAGTGTTGTATCAAACGACTTAAGGCTCTCGGCTCCCTGCTTAATTTCTGGCCTTAAACCTTGGAAATGACACAAACTCCAACCAGTGAGGTTAAGGTGCTTTGAACCCTACTTACCCCGATGCCGCCATAGTACATAATGTTCTTGCATGTCTTGTGTGCTGGGAGTCTCCTCTGAGTTCTGGTGATTTTCCCTAATGCTGCTCCATTTGACTAGAACTGGTGGCCTCATTTAGGAGGGGCTATCGCCGCCGGAGCATCACTTTTTATGACGCTTCGGTGGTGCATGCCTCTCAATCATATTTATGAGGCAGCACAAAGCGACTCTGCCTGGCTCTGCATGGACTCATAGATATGGAGTAAGGCAAAGCAGTGCAAAGTGCTGTGTTACCTTACTCTGCATCAAGGAAGCATTCCATGGGCATTGCTGTGGGCGTTCCCATTCAACACCCATGGGTTTTGACCCAATTCCAGCTATATAAGGGTCAACGAACCTGGGAATATCTTAAAACTCTGCGCCTCTCCAGGGGAGGTGTAACAAGAAGAAATAACTTCATTTCTCCTAATTTTTTCACCTTTCTTTGTGTGCTGCATCTTGCAGCACATGTAGGAAGAGGAAGACACCTCCGTTGATTGTTGTTGTGCAGGAAGGTGTCTCTATGGTGTAAGGGTGCCTACATTGGCACTAAGCACCAATTTCTGTGCTGGCATAGAGGAGAGGATTGCGCTGTATTTCATTAATATGGCACATTCCTGCCCTTTTACTTAGATGCAGGGCAACGCCGAAAGGAGACTTGCAGCGCTGCCCTATACCAAAAAGTAGTAAAGGAGGACCTGACTGTGTATGGGTGGAGTCTCTGGTAGCTGGGCTGGTGTAAACTCTTGACTCGATCGTCGGTCCACCACAGGACTGTAGGGAGTCCTTGCATGCTTGCACCTCCTTAATTAGAGCAGGATGACTGCCACTCATTTTTAACACCAAGGACCCCTATGCGTACATGGCAATCCCAGCTCGAGAAATAGCTCAATGTCCGACGCAGAGGGAGAAACGCCCTTTGACTCAGTAGAGTTGCTACTTTGTGAGTTTGTTCTTGTAGAACAAAATAGTTTGCCAAGTGGGGGCATCAAACATTGCAGCCACTCAGCCAAAGATCAATGCCTTAGTGAAGCCATTGCAGCAGCGTCTCCAAAGGAGGTTACAGTGATATAACATGCATGGCGGGAAATTCAGAATTTAGTAGGTGATCCTCTTCTAGGGGAGCAGTACCAATATTCTCCTCTAAACGCGGTTGGTCAGCTGCTGGAAAGGAACTCAATGACCTATATGTCACCACAGTAATTTGTGACCATCTCCATTTGATTTGAATGCATACCCTGTGTGTAGATTTGTACAGCACATTTTCACCTGGGAAGGTTTCCTGGCCCTGAGCAGGTGTGTGTCCAGTTCCACCTAGTGACCAATGGGACTACTTATTGATTTACTGTGGATGAAATAAGTCTATTGTGGTTGGGAGTGAGATTAGTGTCAAAATGAAGGAAGGCTAATGTAAAAGTGATTCTGATGGATACTTCCAGCTCCAGACTTCCTGCCTTAGAATAACACCCTAGCGCAAAAACTTGATATAGAGAACTTTGTAGCAGTGCTCCTGCTCAGCACTAGGTGGTGTCGTGGAGCGCAATTGCTGGCACTGAACAAACTCAAAAGTGACTGAAACAGAGCCACATATAAGTACCACCCATTCATTCTGAAGTCAATTCCTTTCGTTCTGCACTCACGACACAGCTACTAGCAAAGATATCCTTATCTTTTTGGCTTAGATTCTGATCCTGTGCCAGATCAGAAAACACTCTGGGAGAGTGGTGATGATGACGATGATCTGCACTCCCCTCATTACTCATTACACTGATGATGTAATATACATTGAATTATAAAATAGCCAGTGGGTTTGACATTCCACTGAGGCACAGCTCGGTACATGGATCGCCATTGGAGGAAAGTGCCTAGTTTGGTGCTCGTTTAAAGAAACATACTAGAATTACATCTGTCTTCTAAAGCCAAAGCTGGCAACATCCTGCTCCCATTTACAGAGGTCCTCACAGATACTCTGATTTCTTTTTTTTTTTTAAAACATCTTTATTCTGATTTTTATACATGCCACTCCCCCCACCACCCAACCCCCCGAGGTCAGACATGAATGTTTGTAAATACAATTACAAATATAAATACATTTATATACATTATCTCATAACACATTACACTAACCAGAGGCTGTTCACAACCTACCACATTTTTGCCACCAGTTCCTATTTAGAGTCATAGTACAGTTATTCAACTATTGTCTTGCAGCATACACCATTCTACGAAGGGGGACCAAATTTCTAGTCCTCTTTTGTGTCGCCTTCTGCCCTTTCTTTTATAGATGGCGATTTCCATATTAGAAATGGCAAGGAACCTTGCTAGCCATTGGTGATAAGAGGGAGCAACAGAGTCTAGCCATGCAGAGGCAATACATAGTCTGAAAACAGCCATAGTTATAAATATAAGTTCATGACCTACTAGAGCATTATTAGAGTTAGCTACCCCTAGTAGAATAACATCACTGGATAAAGCTATCGGGCTTTGTAATACATTTGATAGAAACTTCTCAGTGTCTTGCTTAATGGATTTCAACTCTTCACATGTGGAAAAGATGTGACCTGAATCTATTTTATCAGGGGTATAATATAAAAAAAGCAAGTTTTAAAAAATTGCGCCTGTAGCTTAGTTGACAGGAGAGTCGTTTGTGACATTGACAAAGCATGATTGAATTCTTCATCAGATACTCCCACTTTCTCTTGCCATTTCTTTGACATTTTTACCAAATCATCTGGAAACTGTGCATTAATAAGTGCGTAAATCCCCCCAATAGTGCTTTTTTTATCGTGAATTAGAGTCTCCACTATCTCGTTTTTGTTAAAACACCCGCCTCCCCCAACTTTGCGCAGCAAAAAGTCCCTAATCTGTAAGTATTTAAAAAAGTCTTGCCAATTCAGCTCAAAGTTATTTTTCAGTTCTTCAAAGGAAAAAAACCTCTCTGGTGAAAATAAACATCCTAATTGCACTATCCCAGCCTCAAACCACTTATGCATGTAGCTATCATTAAGGATTTCTGGAAAAAGTGGGTTAATTTCTAAGGGGATATAGAAAGACCAATTTTCTATACCCATCATTTTCCTTACGATCTTTCACACCTTGAATCCACTAAGTAATGTTATGAATGTTTCTTTCTTGTGATAGCTGTCGTGTAAGTGTCGCCAAAAGTATCCCCTGCTTTCTCGTCCTTGTAGTAGTTGAAATATAGATGGTGTGAGTGAGTCTCTAGTCTCCCCCACTCCTTGGATATTCTGCAGCAGTTCACTACTATATATTAACAATGTTGCCCAGTAGACTACCCTTAATTTAGGAAGGGCTAGTCCTCCTCTATCTTTGTGTAATTTGAGAAATGTATATGCCCGCCGGGGCTGTGAGTATGCCCAAATAAAATTTGAAAACATCCTTTCTAATTTTTTAAACCACAACGTTGAGATTTCCAGACAAATTGCCCTGAAAAGATATAAAATTTTAGGGAAGAAGATCATTTTGATTACATTTACTCTTCCAATGATAGAAAGGTGCAATTTGTCTATGCGCTGCAGGTCTTTCTGTATAGCGGGTAACATTGGTTTCAGGTTGAGATCTACCAATTTGTCCAGGTCAGAATTGATACTAACACCCAGGTAAGTAGCTTGCTCCACCATCCGAGCATCCCGCATTTTGCTATTGTCATTTATCACAATCTGTGTTTTACTTTTATTCATTGCATATCCAGAGACCAAGCCAAATTGAATCGCCTCTTCTTAAGTAGCCGTCATGGCCGTGTTTGGTTCGGCTGTCACGATTGCATATGCAAGTGTTTTGGTAGCATAGTCCTGTGAGATTATGGGTTTGATTACTACATTCTCTTCTAATTTGCGGATGAATGGGTCTATATATATTGCAAAAAGCAATGGATAGCAAGGGCAGCCCTGTCTCGTTCCTCGTGCAATCATCAGTTCCTCAGTTAGGCCGCCATTTTCCATGTCTACCGTCCTTGGGTTCACATATAATTTTTGAACTGCCTGAATATATCCTTCCCTTATGCCCAGTCTAGCCATGGCCGCCCACAAGAAGGGCCAGGAGACCCTATCGAATGCTTTTTCCGCATCAAGCAGAACCAGCTCCATAGGGTCTCCCGAAACCTCCATACCATCAAACAGGGTAATCACACATTGAATGTGATTGACAGTGGATCTGCCTGGAATAAAACCATGTTGGCTTTGTGCTACCACTTTGTGGAGAATAGGCGCTAATTTATTTGCCATGATATTTGAGTATATTTTAGAGTCCGAATTGATGAGAGTGATGGGACGATATGAGCCAAGTTGATCTGGCGGTTTGCCTTTTTTTGGAAAGATGACTATTTTTGCCCAGCATCATGATTTTGGTGGTGATCCCCCTTTAAAGAGGTGATGAATAAGATTTAATAAGATATCTTTAATTTGATCTAAGAAGGCAGCATAGAACTCTGAGGGGATGCAGTCCAGTCCGGTTGCCTTCCCCTTTGGCAATTCTCTGATGGTTATAAAAGATCATCTAGAGTTGGGGTTTCTTCTAGAAAATCTGCATCCTCATCCTGGAATTTATTATAGCTAATGCTCTCTAAGTATTTCTCACAGCTTCCCGGGTTCGCCCTGCCTTTTTCTGTATATAAGACTTCATGAAACTGCCTAAAAGCCTGTCTGATATGCTGTTGGACACACGATTTCCTTGGGAATCAATAATTTCCCGAATCAGATTTGATGTTGTCTGTTGCCTTGTCCGAACTGCCAGTTGGTGCCCAATTCTTTTGTTCATTTCATATATCTTATCCTTCTGAGACAGCGCTTTCTTAACTGCTTTATCAGTAAAAACGTTCATAATTATAGCTGTATCAATAGCCACCTGGTGCTGCATTTTCTCAATCACTTCCTTCCCTCCATGTATGGTTCCCAATGTCATCCTTACTAACCCCTCCTCTGCCTGTTTTAGATTTTCTTGCATCTTCTGCATAGCTTATTTAGCTAGTTTATTCGCTTTTAAGGAATATTGCAGTGTTTCCCCACGGATTCCGGCTTTCAACGCTTCCCATACTGTTTCACGAGAGGTATTACCTATGTTGTCATCTAAAAACTTCGGAATCCACTCCCTCAAGTGTCGACAATAGTTTTTGTCTACAGGCAAAGTATTCTCAAATGTCCACGCTGTTGGGATGCTACTATCAGAATAAATTTCCATAGTGAATATTAGTGGATTATGATCCGAAAGGATTCTCAGAAGTTTTTCTCAGATCCCCTTTAGTTTTAATTGAGTTCAAGACTAGAACAGAATCCAATCTTATGTGTGTAAGATGTGGATTAGAAAAGAATGTAAATCCGGGGTCATTAGGGTTTTTGGTCTGCCAGCCGTCCACTAAACCATGCGTAGTACAAACATTTTTCAATGCTCTAAATACTTTGGGCTTCCGACCGGTATACTGCCAACTATCTTCTAAAGACCAGTTAACAGGTAGATTGATATTAAAATGCCTGCAGACCATAAAGGGAAATGGCCAGTGCATAAGTTTGTTAGCGATCACATCCAATACTGAAGGGTCATTGATGTTGCTCCCATAGATCGTGCAGAGCGTCAGTTTGTGTCTTTTTCCGTATTGGCATTCAGTGATCACCCAACAACCAAATTTGTCTGCTTTAGAGCGGCTAAAGACCAGCCCACTTCCCTTAGCGAGAATAGCAACTCCCCGGAATCTTGCAACCTGGGAAGATGCACAAATCAGTCTATACCCTAGTGATTTTAAAATATGCATCTGCGCCCCTTCAACATGCGTCTCTTGTAAACACACCACATTCATCCTCCAAGTCTGTAAGCCTGCAGCAACCATTTGTCTTTTTTTGCTATCATTTAGGCCACATATGTTCATTGACAAGACCCTTAACAGCCCCATTTCACTGTTTTTCTTGGTCCATATTCACCACCAGTATTTGCCACAAATTGAGTCCTGGTATTATATTCATACCATTTTACTTTACTACTCACTGCTTTGAAGTTTGTGCAATTTAAGGTATCATGTCTGAACTGACCCGCTACCCTTCTCCCCACCCCCTTCCCACCCCCCACCAATCTTAGAAGTTACCTGGTCGAGCCGGGACTTTGACATCCGACGTGCAGAGCCCCGCAAGACCGCTGAGCTCCTCCCCTCCACCAATGTGAACCTAGATTACTAAATTATTGTAGACAAAATCAGGTCCTTATCTCTTGTAGCGGTGCTTCCCCCCCATATCAACAGAGAAGACCTAACCGAATTTTTGATGGCTTGGCGAAGCCTCTCATCCCCATACTTGTAATTCATTTACTTCATTTAACCCCTACTAATGGCAAACTTGTTTTGGAGCTTTTGCTCGGTTACTTCAATCACTTCCCACCCCCACCAGAGGGGTGCTTTCACCAATTTCACTTATGACTTATGACCAGCTATTTCCTCTAGGTATTTCTGAGCTTGTATTTTAGAAATAAAACTGCGTGTAGCCCCCTTGTAAACCACCTTGAGCCTAGCTGGATTCTGTAGGTAAACTTCAGCGCCTTGCTTTCGAAATGGCTCAAACATTTGCCGGAGTCGCCACCTGCGCTCCACCGTGACATGCGCAAAATCTGTCCGGGTTGAAAAATGTTACCCCCTCATATGTTCGCTTATTAGTATGCCTCGCCAGGCCCAAAAGTGTTTGGCGGAGTAGGAAGTTCCCAAAAAAAGCAGCATAGCACGGTGGTGCTGTGAAGTTGCTGTGCGTTTCCCGGGAAACAGAGGGAATCTGTGGGCCCGTTGGATTTCTCTATCTAAGTCCCAGGTATATAGTTCTGGCAAAGCCCCCTTAAGCAAAGTTATCATATATTTCCAAGGATCATCTTTCTCCGCTCCCTCTGAAATCCCAAGAAAGCGGAGGTTGTTGCGTCTCTTCCTGTTTTCACTCTACTCCATCTTCATGGAGCCCAGCGTTTTTAACATTTTCTCGCCGTTATGTTAATGATTTTATAAGCGCAACAGCTGCCCCAGCAAAGAGGCGTCCCGGCGCTGCTAGATCAAAAAGAGTACTGAACAACAAAGGCTAGCCAACCAGGTCATACATCCCTATGATGACCGAAACAAGGTTTTGATGGCTTTCCGAAAGGCAAGCAAATTCTCCATTCCGCGGATACCGACCGGCAAGGAGTTCCAGAGCTTAGCTGCCAAAACCCGGAAGGAGCGGCCACCAATGCGGCAGAGTTTAGTCCGAGGTACAATCACTTGATGTTGTCCTAGTGAACGCAAACTATGCTGGGGAACATATGAAGTCAGGAGTGGACACAGGAGATCCTGGCTCCTGGATTTAAGGATCTTGAACGCCACGCAGAGAGCTTTAAACTGGATTCGGGAATTAATCGGAAGCCAGTGCAGCTTTCTGATCGTAGCTCTGGCCGAACACCTACGAGGAAGTCCTACCAAGGTCCTTGCTGCCGAGTTTTGGACTCGCTGGAGATGCGCAATCTCGGCTTTATATGCGCCCAGAAACAACACACTGGCGTAGTCCAGGCGTGATAGAATGGTGGCTTGGACAATGAGCTGACGCACTTTAGAGTCAAAGAACTTCAGAATAGGATTAAGGCTTCTTAACAAACCCACACAAGTAGCTGCCACTCTCTTAGTGTGAGTCTGAAAACTAAGCGAGGAGTCCATCCAGACTCCCAAGTTCTTAACTAGTGACTTAGACGCTGGCATAATGCCCAGCGAGGCCGGCCACCAGTGCTCATTCCAGAGGGTGGTGTTCTTCCCTACAAGCAGAACCTCTGTCTTGCCTGCATTAAGCTGCAGGCAGTTGTCAGTCATCCATTGGGCTACTGCTGCCATCCCGTCTCTGAACCTCATGGCCGATGCTGATGGCCCTTCAGCTAGGGTAATAACCAGCTGAGTATCGTCAGCATATGATACCAACGTGAGGTCCCACTCTTTCGCCACTGCCGCAAGCGGCTGCACATAAAGATTAAATAGAGACGGGCTGAGTGCAGAGCCTTGAGGGACTCCCTGGCCGATGTAATGGGGCTGAGAACGGTGCTGTGGTGCCGATACCCGGAAAGACCTATCTTTCAGAAATGATCGAAACCATTCTAAAGCTAGTCCAGTGATTCCAGCTACCTCCAGACGATGTAGCAGGATGTCATGAGACACCGTGTCAAAGGCAGCGCTGAGGTCTAACAGAATCAGCGCTGCACTCTGACCGGCGTCGAGAATCGTCTGGAGATGTTCGGTCGTGGCCAATAGGGCAGACTCAGTGCTGTGACCAGGCCTGAACCCATTTTGAGAGGGATCCAGAATGCCGTTAAGATGCATGAATTGGGATAGCACATTATTCACATGGGCCTCGGCAATCTTGGCCACCCATGTGAGGAGGGAAATAGGTCTAAAGTTTTCCGGTTTTGACGGATCCAAGGTGGACTTCTTAATAATAGGAGATACCCAAGCCTGCTTCCAGGCCATAGGAACACTGGCCATGGAAAAGGACAGGTTGAGTATGAAGCCCAGAGGCTGCTGGAAGAATGTCAGGGATTCAATAAATTGTGCCGGCCTCCTAGGGTCCGACGGAGATCCAGATTTCACTCTCCTACAAAGTTTAACTAGCTCTTCACTAGTGATCTCTGGTATAGTTGTCAGGGTGGACCCTCCACCTTGGTATTGGCGGAAGATTGTATGCCTAGGGAATGTTGCGGGAATGTCTTATACATTTTTTGCACCTTTTCCACAAAAAAAGTGGCAAGCTCTTTGCACTGCTGTGCAGAGGTTATACTGGATACAGTAGTTCTATTACTCTTTAGTTCCTGGACAATTTTAAAAATACATTTGGTGGGGTTAGACCTAACTTTGATTTCTTCTGCATAGAATGTGGCGCGCGCGGAACAGATTGCTTTGTGATAAAGCTTAAGTTTAGCCAGATAGGTCACTTTGTCCCTCTCTGTATAGTCCCTTCTCCATGCCCGCTCCGCTCTCTTGCAATCCTTTCTCATGGATCTCAAGGCATCATTATACCAAGGGTTAGAGGCAGATCTACGCCCCTTAGTCCATTTGGGCGGAATAAGGGCGTCCAGTCCCCCCACAATCCAATCGTGGATGGTAGTGTATGCCGTATCAGGATCCGCCATGTCCCCACAGGGAAACCTCCCTAGGGAGGCATGGAAGTCCTTCAATTTAAGTTTATGCCATGGCCTCTTAAAAACCCGATTCACCCCATTCACCTTATATGGCTCAGCGACCTCAATACTGGCTTTGACAAGATAGTGATCTGTCCACCCCATAGGTTTTGGGCTCATCAGTGTTCACTACCGGGATATTGGAGATCAGTGGGCCCAATATATGCCCTGCCGAATGCGTAGCGACTTAAATTAATGAGTCTAGCTGTAAGGCTGCTAGATCCGCCAGCAGATTCCGGATGGTCACGTCGTGAATCTGAACAAAATGGAGATTTAAATCCCCTAGAATCGTGAAGTTAGCCGATCCCACTACAAAGGAGCTAACCACCTCTAGCATAGACTCAATAAACTTAGAAGCAGGTCCCGGGGGACGATAAATGTATAGTCCTGAAAGTGTAAAATGTGGGCTAATTACAATCCTGAAGCGGGCACATTCACAACCCCAAATGTCTTCCTTAGTGAAGAAACAGGGGTATTGTGCTTTATGAATTACCACTATGCCGCTACCCCTAGAGGCTCTATTTACATGCTTGATCAGATAGCCTTCCGGGAGAGTGAGGTTGGGTAAACTAATCATGTCATCCCGCAACCAGGTTTCACACAGAAAAAAAACATCAGGGGATTCTTCCACAATGAGTGTCTGTATCTCCAAATAATGCTTAACAAGCGATCTTACATTTAGCTGGAGGACAGTGAGCTGTACTTGTTTTTCAGACCCCGGGACTTGTCCCACCAGGCATGGCCTAGGTGCAGCAAAATTGCAATTATCGCATTTCAAATCTGTCTCCCCTAGTTGCGCCGGCAGTTCCCCGCAAATCTGGCCACATGTATTCAATGTTAACAGTGCCTCTTTATTATAGTAACGGTGATCCCGCAGACCTCGACCAGGGGTACTGGCGAGAGGCGATGTCCTGGCGATGACGGGCGCAGGCGGGCTTGCCTTTGGCACACCCGCTGCGCGGATGTCTGACAGATGCCATTTATAGGGTAGAAAGAAGGGGGGAGATGCGTCTCCGAACAACTAGAGCGCCACCCCAAACTAATCCCAATATGGCATCTAGGCCCGCGTGAATCCCTGGACAGCATCTATTCGGCTGCAGGGTTCGCGGTGGCAGTGCGGGTATTAACGAGCACCGTGCAAGATAAATACAGGACAGTGCAGAACAGAGATAAGAAATGTATTAAAAACAGCAATTTTTAAATTTCACACAAACAGTTTTAAAAATAGCACAAGCACTCCTAACTTTTCCCGGCTGAGCCTCAGGAAAGTAACAATTCAGCCGTAGTTGCTGATACTTTTTTCCCCCCGTAATTTATGCGGGGAGAGATGCACCGCCGGTTAAATCATTTCCACTCCGTCTTCGCCCGCTGTCACCAGCGGCTCAGGACCTCGGGAATCACCAGGTAAGGGGAGACTCAGCGGAGTGACCTTGCGGTGTTGTCAGCCTGTCGCCATCTTTCAAATACTCTGATTTCTTGGTTGAAACTGTTTTTACTTGACTGTTAGCAGGCAGGTGACCAGACATCCTAAACCAGCACTTAGTGATGCAGATTTCTTTCATAAAGCACCGTACGTTAGAAAGCCTTATTGTACAGGCCTTGAGGAATAAGGTGAACCCTAATTCATTTCCTACCAATCCTTTGACCAGGAAACCCAGAAATATTGATGCCAGTGGCAGATTTGTTTTCTTCTGCGTGCTTGGCACTGCAGTATTTACACATAGTCTGACTATTGTGCCGGTACACACATGGTCTTTGGGACATGGCCATCATGATTTGGCCAGTAGTCCCAGATGACGTCTGGGATTCAGACCATACATGATGGCTAGGACACTGCCATATATGTTATCTGTCCCGTTATGGATACTGCTGATTGCATTGGCGGGACGCTTGGGCACCAGTGTGGGCCTTCAAAGACATGCCTGGATGAGGTGCATTGATTCTGTGGCGATATACAGCTATGATAATTGAAATGCTTTTTACTGGGTCTTTACTCTTTGGAGAGAAAGTGAACTCTGCTATGAAATGCTTTATGGGAGCAAAGCTAAGGTGCATTCTTTGGGGCTATCGACCCGTGACAAACAATTTCTGCACGAGTTCTGGAAATATAATAGCTGTTACACAGGGCTAGTGTACAGGTAAAGGCAAAATTTCCAGCAAATGATTCAGCCAAGTCCTTTTGGGATCGCAGATGCTAAACCAACTGGCAAAACATGGATCACTAAGGGCACCAGTATTCCAACTCCTCTTCTCCAGCTGGATCAGCCAACAAGCCACTTAAGTTTGACTTCAGCAGCCCATGCCAACCAGTGGGGTGGCGGGATTGAGCACATTCTCCAAAGATGGCAGTCCACCACATTTGAAAGATAGTTTGTCGGAGGCTGGCTTAGTATAAGGTGTACACTCTCAGGAGTGATGCATTTTGCACTAATCCAGGCAACCCTTATGGTGATTTTAGTGGTCTTTTATAACCATAAAAAGCTCTCAAAGTGGTAGCTGTGGAGAGCAGCCTTCAGGCTTATCCTAAAGGAGTGTAAAGCAGCTTGTTTTACCACATTTAAGCAACAGTGTAGATTAGATGAAAAAGTATCACAATGTTTTATAGAAATCAGTCTATTTACTGCACATATAACCACTAACACATTGCTATATCTTATACCTGGAGATATCTTCAGTACACACAAGACTTCAAAATAATCAGGTAAGTAGCACAACTATACACTGGACTCTAGGGGGAGACCAAATGATATACTAAGAAAGTGGCTTGTGAACTGCAAAAGAGATAGGGATTTGGAGCAGGATGCTCAGAGGAGCTGGGGAAACCAGGATCCACCCAAGGTACGTACCCAGAACCCCCATAGAGGCTGTGTGCAGAGTGGAAACACAGCTACATGGCCATTGGAAGTCAAAGGAGAGTTGTGGTTGCAGTTTAAAGCATAAGGACCCTTCCCAGAGGACAGATGTTTGGAGAGCACCCCACAGTTGGACGTCCCAGGAACTAGGTTCCTGTACCAGGGAAGTCAGATGCATAGGGGTGAATTGACGGCGGAACCTGCCGCAGACGACAATGGAAGACTTTTCAAAGATACCTCTGGAAAAGCCTGTGATGGACCAGCTGAATCCAAGAGTGGGTTCATGAAGAGAGGAACCTGCAATCAGATAGGACAGCGTCTATGCCACTCAGAAGGGACTAGAAGGCATGGAAGCGAAATGCCGGCCAATGTTGAGAGTCTCAGGAGTAAAGACGGTGACCTTGTTGTTGCAGCTGTGTGAACCAAGTGACACTGAGGAAGACCATGATCCGTGTATGAGCTGTCCCACGTTGGATGTCGGTGTCTAGATGGTCAGTGTTTGGCGGGAGCACCGACAAGCCTTGATAGAAGTGTGGAGAAGTGTGGCTCAATGGTTAGAGCGGCAGACCCTGATGCAGAGGTCTGGCCCGGGATCAGGGTTCAATTCCCATCTCGGCGGCTCTTGGACTCAATCTCCCTGGACCTGATAATTCTCGCTTCGGTGCCTAGTCTAATCATGGGTCCCACTCTGTGACTCTGGGCAATAGCTTGCTTAATCTCCACAACGGCCCCAGCAGCGCTTGGATGCCTGGCTTCACGATGGGGGTGCCCAGGAGTGGACATCTCGCAGGAAAGCCAGGAAGGGTTCCACAGCGGTATGAATACAGCGCTACGAGACCTCTGGGTAGAAGTGCGCTATGTAAATTCAAACACATTTACATTTACATAGCCACAAATGGAATGGAAAGTAAAAAGATGCAAATGTTGGGACCAGCAAGTTACAGGGGTCTCACCTGGAGCAGGAGAATCAGAGCAGTACCTGAGCAAGCAGGGGAGCCCTCTGAAGCAAAGGATGAACCTCGAGGAGACCCGCATGCCAAAGGCTCACGAGTTGCAAGAGGACCTTAGCAGCTCACAATAAATGGAGGCTCACAGTGTAAGGGAATCAGTGAGGACTCTGTTCTGGTAGCCCAACAATCTCTGACGTGCAGAACAAATAAGCTTTGGCAATTGCAAATCAACGCATTGCACAGGAGTTTCGGCCCCAGAGACTTTGTCTTGGGATATTGTCCTCAAAATTGCTGAGAAGACAGGTCAAGCCTCTAAGAAGCTGAAGAACAACCACCGCTGTTGCTGTTCCTCAGGAAGTCCGTAGGAGGACAGGAGCAGCAGACCAGTCAGCTTTGTTAGCGGTGCCTGCAAATGTAGGGGAGTTGTTTTGTGTCATATAGATACCCTAATATAGGCACAGATAGTCATCTAACCTTTCACCTATATTCTCAATACATAACTGTTCTCAGTACTGACCTTTTACCTAGTTATGGCATTATCCAAAGATCACATGGGGTTTTCTCTGAAAAGCTTAAGCCTCATCCATTGTGCATGAGGATTCTTGGAATCACAGCAGGACAGCAGGCCTACTATCTCCTGCATAAAAACTATGTACAAGGGCCATTCCATCCGTCATCCCAGTCTGACATGACACATCGAGGTACATCACCATGGGGGTAACACTTTGGGTATATATACACCATCTCTTGCTAAGGTAGTCAGAGGAGAAAAGGACTTCGATGCCGACACACTGACTCAAGACGCTGAGGCTCCTGCTCGCAATCACTCCAGCTCGCAGTGGTCTGACATCCCTTGCGAGACCAAGAAGGGAGTCCCACAGTCTCTCCCTTCAGGTAATGGGGTTGACTTTATGCTGGAGGGATTGTTGGCTTTTACAACCACATACATGCTAGGTACACTTAGGTACAACTAGTTTGGGACGAATCGTATGAGTACACACTTTACTGTCATGTATTTTATATACCTGCCTATATTCATTGTTTTAGCATGTTTTTTTTCTAATATATTTTTATTAGCGTTTTCAACAGTGCAGCATACAATAGGTTTCATCGTAGGTAATGCAAATGTCTCATACAACAAAGATATGCATAGATAGAATGAATTGGATATAACTGCCGTAATAGGCCACTTTGCTATCAATGTGGAGACTGCTACAAGGCGTCTGTTGGCAGGTTTCAGTTTATTTACATATCCCAAAAGGCATACCTCAGGCGTACAAGACACCAGCTCAAGCGTCACCTCTGACAAGATCCTCGCAACATTCGTCCAAAATGTAAAAACTCTCCCACATGTCCAGGCAACATGATAAAAATCGGCCGCTCCTGCACCACATCTCACACACCTTGCCGAGTCTCGTTGGCCATACCTATAGAGTTGTAGAGGTGAATAATATACTTGATGCAAAAATTTGAAGTAAATGATTCTGAGGTTGCAGTTGGCTGTGAGGCGGCCGTAAGTTGACAGCATGCCGACCACATTTCTATTGGGAGTGGAGCATTCATCACTGATTGCCAGCGTTGCCGCGACCGATGGCCTTCAAACGCCTGCTCCCGCTGGGCAGCTTAGTAAAGCCTGGTGATAAGCCCCCTCCTACTTGCCCCAGTCAGCAACACCTGTAACTTCCGAAGCGTTTGCGGTTCCTCCGGAAAGTTCGGATAGACAGACCGCACAGCCTGTCGCACCCTGACATACATGAAGCGGAACATAAAGGACCGGGTAACATTGTTCTGGGCCTCTGCAAGAGTCCGGGTGATGCTCTATGTCGCAAGCTCTCTCACTGCCGTAGGCTCCTGAGCAGCCGAAATCCCCGGATGCGATGCGATGGGCAACAGTGGCACATATATATGGGACTTGAGCTCTAGCAGCCAGAGCTTTCCACGCCCAGGACGTACATAGCTGGGGGTTAATATCCTGCTTCGGCCCTCCTGAGCAGCCAGACAGAATCATAGCTTGCACTGGGAGGGGAAGGACAGCGTCGGCCTCGATGGCCACATGCGGCTGAATTCGCTGGGGGAATAGCCAGTAGTGAGCAAAGTGCACCTGCGCACAGACAAAAATCTGGCGCTTCAAATCCGCCTCGCTCAAACGGCTGTGCAAGGAGATCTCACCGGCAGCTCGATTTTTTGCCACCCCAAATAAAGGTAAGCAGCACCGACTGCAGCGTTTGGAAGAGGACATATTCAGCTTAATCGGGATGTTAATGAAAAAATACAGCATCTTGGGTAGGAACACCATTTTCACAACCGCAATCCTGTCTGCCAATGACAACGGCAGCTATGCCCACCATTGAGCTTGCTCCGTAATTCGCGTAACAGCCTTCCCCTAAATTTTTTGTAATTACCACCTCAGGATCCCTATGTATCATTACCCCCAAATATTTCACTGGCTCAGAAGTCCAGTGCAGTGGGAAATCCATCTCTATCTCCCTCGTGCCTTCTGTAATGAGGAAGACCATAGACTTGGACCAATTGATACCTCAGCCAGAAAATCTCTCGAATTGTACATATTCCCTCAACAATGGTGAGAGATGAACCGACGGTTCTCAGACAAAAGCAACATGTCGTCCGCATATAGTGAGACAACAAGCAGGCACTGCCGAAACCTGGCGCCGCATCAGAGGGCTTCTGACGGAGCTTGCACGCCAGAGGCTCAATCACCAAGGAGAAGAGAATGGGTGATAACGGGCACCCCTGCCGCGTACCCCTCCCTATAGGGAATAAGGGGGAGGCCCTACCATTGACACGTATTCTGGCGACCGGGCTGTTATATAGAACCTGTATCCATTGCACAAAGAATTGAGGAAATCCCATTCTGCAGAGCACCATAAACACTTAAGACCAATGGACGGAATCAAATGCTTTCGCAGCGTTGAGGAGTACAGCTATGGCTTGAAAGTCAGCATCAAAATAATGCAATGTAGAGAATAACGCGCGGAGGTTGTGCGTGGTGGATCTCTCCATCACAAAACCAGACTGGTTTGGTAAGACCAGCAAGGGCACCAGGGGTTGTAGTCTAGTGGCAATCATTTTGGGCAAAATTTTTGTGTCAATATTTATGATGGAGAGTGGTCTGTACGACCCGCACTGATTAGCGGGCTTGTCAGGCTTCAGAAGAGTGACCAGCAAGGCCTCCCGATGCGACGGAGGTAAGATCCTGCTATCATAGGCCTCGTCATAGACCTCTAATATTCGTGGGGCTAACAGCACAGCAAACACCTTGTAGAACTCCCTCGGCAGACCGTCTGGACCAGCAGCTTTACATGTAGGGAGAGCCATTATAGCTTCACCACATCCTCCTCGCCGAACGGCTGCACCAGATATTCACGTTGTGTCTGGGACAGCCATCCCAGCGCCACATCACATAAATAGTCATGTGTGTCCGCAGTAGAAGGGGATTCTCTGGCGGCATAAAGAGCCTTTTAGAAGTTCAGCATCACATCACATAGTTCCTCCGTCGAGTGATGGGATTCACCTGCATCGTCTAGGAGTTCATTTATGGGCTCCTGGCTACGGGGCTCGCTCAGCTTCTGGGCAAGAGAGCGGCTAGGCTGCCCACCCTCACCATAATAGCGCGCTACTCTACGCCTAGAGCAATGTCATATCTCCTGGTCTACAGTGTCATAATGTTCGGTGACGCGTTCCCGTATCTGTGCCAGCTTATCCGTCGTTGGTTCATCGTCAAAGGCTAGTTCTAGAATATTGATATCTGTCGCCAGCTTCCATATCCGGCGCCTAGGATCCCGCAGCGCACCTGCCTGTGCAGCTATGCATGCCCCCCTAATGGTAACCTTAAAGGCCTACCACAAGACCCCTGCACTGTCCACCGTGCCCTCGTTTTCATTGAAATAGTGTTCAATTGCTTCCTCAATTGTTTGCTTAAACACCGGGTCCTTAAGCTCCGATGGCTGGAGCCGCCAGGTAAACTGCGGTGCCACATATTCCGGTAAGGTCCATGGGCACTGGGGAGTGATCAGAAAGCGTTCTGGCCACATGCACCACACTCCTGACCCAATGACCCACTGCGTCGGAAATCAGCCAGTAGTCAATGCGGGACCAGGAGCCCCGCCCTGTGGACACACATGTACTCTCGCATGCCTCCGAGTGCTGCATTCTCCATATGTCCTGTACATGCCCTGCATCGATAAGACCCCACAGCACCTCTGAGGCACTTTTTTGTCAGGCCTCGCCATATCTATGCCTATCCTTAGTCGCATCCAAATATACATTAAAATCTCAACCCCAAATAATCTTAGCTGGAGGAAACAACAGAATCCTACGCCACAACTTCGTGAAAAATGCTGGATCATCCACATTCGGCCCATAGATGTTCACCAGGAGCAGACTCTCTCCACCCAGCCTGCCATGCAACATCACAAACCTACCATTAACATCCGAGTCAACTTTAATGACTGTGAGGGGAACCCCTCTCTTCACCAGGATGAGTACTCCTCTAGCATACGAGGAATATGAGGAGGACACACGCACACCGGCCCAGCGCTTCCCAACATTCCGTACTGATTCGGCTATTAAGTGTTTCCTGTAGAAAGGCGACATTCACACCCATGCGATCCAAGCCTGCAAACACCATCCTAATCTTCCGCGGAGAATTCAATCCGCGGACATTCCAGGTAACAAACTTAATGGAACTACCCGTAGCCAGTTGGTAGGAGAATGAAACAGCAGACAACATATGTAAAGCATTGAGACCGTAAACCACAGCATATTATGCATAACATATCTAAGTGCCTGACAGAGAACAAAGAACACCCATCCAACCCTAGGCCCATCCCAACCCCCCACCACCCACTTCAGCACCCCAACCATGCCAAAGCCATCCCAAAAACCATCCCATTCCACCCCTGCAACAACAAGATACAGAATTTGGGGTACACCCATACGTAGGGGGCACTGAGGTGCAACCATCCCGCATAGCAGGAGTTGACCGAGCAGGCTATATAGTAACATCCCAGCTCCACTTAACAGACTCTGTGTACGGTAGCATATAGAAGGGGGGCCCACTGGCTCCCAGACTTGTGGATACCCACAGGCCACCGGGACAGTTCAAAGATTGACTCCAAGAAACAGGGGAAGGCCAGTGAGCCAACACACACATTTAACAGCATTGCAACATACAATCAACGCTTCCCCTGTGTTTACCCTCCCATAGGGGCCTGCTTCCGAACAATATTACAAGTAGTAAAATAAAACCTGAATCCCATGCCAGTGTCGAATCAAGGCCAACAATCACAAATACCTGCTGACCATTTCAAGTAGCAATCATAAATCTTCCCAAGATAGAGCCGTCAACTTGCAGCGTCGTCCTGCTCCTCTCTCACGTAGGCCTCAGCCGAGTCCCGCTTCCTGCGTTTAAGCTTTTTCGCATAGTCCATTGCAGCCTTTGGTGAGGAAAATATCTTGTTATCCGCGATGGCGCCAATGCGAAGGCGGGCTGGGTACAGCAAAGCATATGGGACCTCCTCAGTGCGTAGAAACTGCTTCACCGTGCCAAATTCCCTCTGCGCGGCTTGGACAGTGGTCGTGAAGTCCCGAAAAAAAAGCCAGCGAGTTCTCCTGGTGCTCAATCTTCCCCTTCTCCCGTGCCATGCGCAGAATGGTGTCCCTATCTCTATAGTTCAAAATCCGAGCTATGAAGGGTCGGGGAGGGGCCCCAGGGACAGGACGAGCAGCCAACGAGTGGTGGGCATGTTCCACTATGAACATGTTGGATAATTGTTCCGTGCCAAAGATGTCCGTGATAAGGCGTTCCATGAAGGTCTCCCTCCTCCCCACATTTGTGGATTCCGGCAGTCCCGTAACGCGGATGTTATTGCGCTGGGACCGCGCTTCCAAGTCCTTGTTCTTTGCTTGAATTAGGGAAAGAACCTTTTCCATATTCAGTGTCTTATCCATGACCGTGGTCAGACCATCCTCCGCAGCCGACACCCTCAACTCTACTTCCCCCATACGTGCATTTTGCTTTTCAAGCTGCGAGGACATGTGGTCAAGCCTGTGGTTTACAGCTGCCATACCTCCCTCTATCGATTGCATAGTCCACTGCATTGCTATTTGCTACCAATGTGCCCTCCAGCGAAGGGCGCCCCCCACCTCCGCGTCAGCCTCCGAGTCTGAGGCAGCCTTCTGGGGAGTCTTTTGCACCCCAGGGGTGACTAAAATGTAGAAAAGGGAAGGTTTAGGGACTGGCAAGTGGATGCACTTGCCAGGTTAACATGACAGTACCAGACTGCACACAGGCTCTGCAATGGCAGGCCTGAGACACACTTTACAAGCTGCTCCGGTGGGTGGCACAATCAGTGCTACAAGCCCACCCGCAGCATTTGATTTACAAGCCCTGGGCACACGCAGTGCACTGTACTAGGGTCTGACAAGTGAACCAAATAAGCCAATCATTGAGTAACTAATCCATCCAACAACTTACCACAGGGAGCACTTGAACTGTGGCACTGAATAGCAGTGTCACAGTGCCCAAAGCATCTAAAACCAGCAAAAACATCAGTGGCAACAGCAAAAAATAGAATAGAGACCAACGCCATTGGTGCCAGGTCTAACACCCCAGCTTGGCACTGCGGTTGGTAAACACTGCATGTCTGTTTGGCCGTTACACCCACTCCATTTGGGATACGGTGGCGCAGATGCTGCCCCAAAGCCCAGATGAGTCCTGAGCTGTACTCTCCCATGCAGTTGCCGAGGTTAGAGATGCTGCCAAGTTTAACATTTGCTGTGGATTGGACACCGCCAACTTGTTACGTAGGACGATTTCAACATCGGTAGCCCTTTGACGCTATGCCTTGCAGAGGTTGATGGTTTTTCAGGGGATGTCCAAGCTACCCTTATGGGCATGCCTTTTGAAGGCTGTTTCCTGTTCGACATCAAGGCAGACAACGTCCTAGAGCGCTTTAAAGACTATTGGGCTATGGGCAAGTCCTTGGGCCTCTCCACCACCCGCTCTATACAGTCTGCCTTTCCCCTCTTTCGTGGCTACGGAAGGGGTGCCCTACTACGTTCCACCCAGAGCCACAGGCCGGCACAAGCTGTTCAGCCCTTGTGCGGCCGGAGATATGACAACCACTGCCGTGGATCTGAGGGCCAACCCGTGGGCCAGTCCACCACAGTCCCCTCTGCAGCAGCCTCCAAACCCTCCTAGTCCGACCTTTCAAGGTCACTGATCACCAGTGGGCAGCAGAATTCACCATCACCTCCCCCTCTGGCGCACCATCACGTCGGATAGGTGGGTTTTGCAGATAAGCCATAGGGGCTACTCCCTGCTCTTCGAGACTACCCCTCCCGACATGACACCTAAGTACCATCGCATGTCAGAGGATCATCTGGCCATGCTTCAAGAGGAAGTTATGGCTCTCTTGGCCAAGGGAGCCATTGAGCGAGTTCCTGCCCCAGAAGTAGGTTTTGGTTGCTATTCCCACTACTTTCTGGTGCCCAAGAAGGACAAAGGCCTGCTTAATCTCTTGGCAGCCAAGATATTAAATTTCATAGTGCGTCCTGCATCGCAAAATGCGATGTAGCGCGCGCTACGAAATTCGTTTTATTAATTAAATTGTTTACTTACCTCCAATTATCCATATTCCGGTTTTTAGCACCACCCACCCTGCCCCTCCCAGCCAAACTTTCTGCCCCACCGGAACTCCCTCCAGGGGCCGCGGCTGTATCTTGGATCTCAGGAACATCAACCACTTCCTCCGGAAGGAGACGTTTAAAAAGGTGACACTAGCTCAGGTCCTTTCTGCCATCGACCCTGGAGATTGGATGGTTGTGTTGGACTTGCAGGACGCATTCTTTCACATTCCCGTCCTGCCGGCCCACCGGTGCTACTTGCGGTTCACATTAGGCCACAAGCATTTCAAGTTTAATGTGCTACCCTTCGGCCTTACCAACACCCCTTTGGTGTTCACGGAAGTGATGGTGGTGGTCGCAAATAATCAGCGTAGATCAGGGGTTCCAGTCTTCCCCTAACTCAATGACTGGCTGTTGAAGGCGGGCTCGCCCCCAGGCTGTCATCTCCCACCTCAAGACTACTGCCGACCTCCTGCATTCACTGGAGTTTTCTGTCAACGTGCCTTAGTCACAACTGACTCCCTCTCAGAAGCTCCTCTTCCTCGGAGCAGTTCTGGACATAACGCAGTTTTGGGTCTATCCTCCCGAGCAGCGAGTCTGGGATATTCGGGCTATGATTCCAATCGTTTAGACTCTGTCCCATGTTTTGGTCAGGGTACTCTGTGGCTGCTGGGTCTGATGGCCTCCTGCATCCTGCTGGTGGATCATGCCAAATAATATATGCGGGCTCTGCAGTGGGACCTGAAGTTCCAGTGGGCACAGCATCAGGGGAACCTGTCCGATTGCTACCAGATCTCAGAGGGCACTGCTCGCCGATTGCAGTGGTGGCTAATGAACTGGGATTGTATCAACGGCAAGATCTCTCTCCCTTTCTCAACCACAGTTCACAGTGGTGACGGATGCATCCCTTCTGGGGTGGGGCAGCCACATGGGAAAGGCAGAGGCCTCTGGTCTCTGGCAGAGTCTGGGCTCCACATCAAACTTCTGGAACTTCGGGCAATCCGTCTTGCACTAAAAGCATACCTTCCCTCTGTGCGAGGATGAGTAGTGCAGGTGTTCAAGGACAACACCACCGTCATGTGGTTCTGCAACAAACAGGGTGGGGTTGTGGACCCTATGTCAAGAGGCTCTCTGTTTCTGGACATGGCGGGAACATCAGGGCATATTCCTGGTGGTTCAACACCTGGCAGGTTCACTGAACGCCAGGCTGGACGAACTCAGCCGTAGGTACATGATAGATCACGCATGGTGTCTTCATTCGGAGTTGGTGCAAGGTCTCTTTCAGCAGTGGGAAGAGCCTTGGTTAGATCTATTCACCACCGAAGAGAATGCACAATGTCAGCAATTCTGGCATTCGGAGTTTCCAAGGCAGCATGCGCTAGGCAATGCTTTTCGTCGTGAGTGGAGTTGCGGTCTTCTATACGACTTTCCACCTATACCACTTCTGCCCAGAGTGCCGAAGAAGATCAAGCGCGACCGGGACAAAGCATTCTGGTGGCTTCGGATTGGGCATGAAGAGTCTGGTATCCCAAGCTGCTACACATGGCCATCGATCCTCGGATCATACGGTCCCTTTTGGAGGATCTTCTGTCGCAGCAGAAGGGAACGGTCCTCCACCCGAATGTGTCCAGTCTCCATCTCCTTGCATGGTGATTGAGTGGCGGCTGTTGACTGCTTTTGACCTGCCTCCTGAAGTCTGTGATGTTATCTTGGCAGCCAGGCGTCCCTCCGCTAAGACGGGATATGCCTGCAGATGGAACAAATTTGTGGCATCGTGTGCAGCAAAGGCTGTGGATCTCCTTTCTGCCCCTCTTTCTGAGATTCTCTTGTTCCTTCTTTCTTTGGCCCAGCGGGGATCTGCACTGGGCAGTATTAAGAGCTACCTCTCTGCCATTTCAGCCTTTCTTAGGCTTCCTGATCAGCCTTCTCTTTTCAAGTCCCCTGTTGTAAATTGCTTTCTTAAGGGCATTACTCATCTTTTTCCTCCTGTTCCCTTCGTAATGCCACAGTGTGACTTGAACTTGGTTCTTTCTTACCTTATGTGCGTGGGGGTGTAGCCCATCCCCTCGCAGCCTGCGCAGTGCGGTGGGGCCCCCACTCTTCAGTAATTGAATGGAGCCCCCTCAGCTCTTTGAGAGCTGTGAGAGAGAGGCTTGCTCGAAAGCAAGCCCCTCATGTCTCTAAAGCAGCCTAAAGCAGCCTGCAAGCGCTGACCCAGGACTAAAGAGAAACAAAGTAACAAGTTCCATTGTTTCTCTTCAGTCAGAGATAGAGCCAGGTCCGGAACAAGAATGGGGGTGAGGGCCTCTCAGAGACAGCATTCACCACAGGGCACAGCTCTGAGAAGGGAGGAGGCAGCACAGAGCCTGCAGGAGAAGGATTGCAGCTCCCTCTAGGAACAGGATCTGCTGGGAAGCATTGCAAGGTAAACCCGCATTTGCAATATATGGTTTTGCAATCTATGCATTTGCATATATGCAAGAGATATATGGTTTAGATTGGAATAGTTAGTTGTGGAATTGTGTTGTGTGGATTGGATCTGTGTAGTGAAATAAAGTGACATAGTGTGCAGTGTAATTTTGTGTATAGTAATTGTGTGGTATTGAGTGTACTGGAATTATGTGTAGTGGGATTGTGTGTCATGGAGTGGGATTGTGTGTCTTGAAGAGAGATTATCTGGAATGGTATTTTGTGTTGTGGAGTGGTATGTAGTGGAGTTTACGTATGTGGTGTGCTGTTAAATATTGTAGCATGGTGTGTAATTGTGTGGTGTAGAGTGGATGTATGTGGTGTGTTGTGTAATTGTGTTGTTGGTTTGAATTATGTAGTTTGTTGTTAAATTATGTGGTGTGGTGTGGGAATATGTAGAGTTGAATTTGTGTGACGTGGAAGTGTGCACTGTTGAGTGAAAGTTATGTTGAGTGGTATTATGAGGCATGGTGTGAAGTGTAGTTACGTGGAATGTTGCTACGTGGAATAGACTGGATTTATGTGGAGTGTATTTATGCAATATGCAGTGGAGCATAATTATGTGGTGCTGAGTGGTATTATGTGGAGTGTAATTATGTTGTGTGATGAATTGTGGAATTGTGTGACATGTGGAATTATATGGTACGGTGTGGTGTATAATTGTGCGGAGTGGAATTATGCAGCATGTTGCAGAGTTTTATTTTGTGGAGGGTATTTATTTGTTTTAGAGTGGAGTGTAAATATGTTGTGTGAAGTATAATTATATCAGTTGAAGTGGAATTATGTATAGTTGAATTGTGTTGTGTGGAGTATAATTATGTTTTTTGGAGTGGTATTAAGTTGTGTGGAATTGTATTATGTGATGTGTAATTATGGGGTATGGCGTGAAGTGGCAATATGTGTTTTTAAATTTTTAGGATTGTAATCATGTGGTAGGGAATGTTGTAGAGTTAAATTATTCATAGTAGAATTGTGTGGCATGAAATTATGAGATGTTCATATGTGCTATGTGTGGTAGACTTAGCATAGCTGCCAAGGTTTCAGATTGCGATGTGTGATATTTTCATAATTTCATTGTAATTATGAGTGACATTTCAATGACTGGAAATTATCTCCCAGAACACTCTGCAGTATCCAATGTGAACTTAGTACTGAAACCTCATATATCATCTCATCGTGAACAAAGAGACTTGTTTTCCGTGAACATTTCAGCTGTTCCAATCCTGATGGTATATTCTGATAGATACATCTGCCGTGTTGATTCCTCACCTTGTGAATATCCCCCTTGCGTCAGCAACGTTCGGAATTTTTCTTCGTAGCACGCCGGCGTGGACGACGTCATAGGAGCACGGCATCACGCGCGACTCCGTCTGACGTCACCAACTCCTTATTAGACCCACGTTGGCGTGATGACGTCAGTTCCCTTTTTTCCGCGTCGTCGATGCTAACGGTTTCTGGGATCTTCTGCGATACTTAGTATCTTCTATTTAGTGTTACTATTTCATCTGTTGAGTGTTTCTTCTTCGTCGAGACTGTCGTCGAGGAACACAATTGTTCAAACAGTGTGGGTCATGCGCTCGCATGATGTCGATCACCGATCCACATGGTGATTGTTTATGGTGTCTTGGATCAGACCATGACGTTAAGAACTGTCGATCCTGCTTCAAAATGAACCCTAAGGCCTTACGTGAACGTGAAGCTAAACTTCGTCTAGCGAAGGTAAAAGGAAGGGAAGCTGATAGATCTTCGAGATCGACGTCCAAACGCTAGAAGTCGAGACAGAAGTCGCAATCGAAGTCGAGGTCGAGGTCGGCTTCGAGGTCGAGGTCCAGAGCGAGGTCGAGGTCCAGGGAAAGATCAGGATCCGGATCCAAATCGGCTTTGGGTCATGCTTCTGGCTCTTCAAAATAGAAACACAAGAGGGGAAAACATAGCTCGAGACATCACTCTGGTAAAGACTCTTCGGATTCAAAGAAAAAGTCTCGAAGACATCATAAGGACTTTGTATCTCCTTCTCCTTTGCAATCTCTTCGAGGTTCCCCGACGCCGGAACAAGAACCTGATCCGGAATCTCACCATTCTTCGGATCATGAGGTAGAAGAAGAAGTCCCTCAGACTCCGACTCCGGTAGAAGTCCCTGTAAATCAGGATGAACCGATGTCGGAGCAACCTCCTTCGGAACAACCAACTGGTTCGTATCCTCCCTTTCCTGCTCCGGGACAAGACCCCTCGCATTTTCTTAATGCGATGTTTGGAGTCTATACTAGAGCAATGTACCCCACTGGTGCACCGATTGGTCCCGTGGGTCCATTGTCTTTCAACTTGGGCATTCCTCAATCTTACGCCCCGGCTCCCTTTATGCCGTTTATGCCGACGCCTTTTACACCTTGGCTCGGTACGGCTCCGCCGAGATCGTCGACTCCGCATATGGCTTCGCCAACTCCGGATCGACCTCGTGAGTCTAATCGAGGTACCACGCCGATTCGTGAATCTCATCCTCCTGCTGCCCCGGCTCCTCGCTCGACGCCGGATCCAACAGAATCGGAGTCGTTTCAGAATCCATCAACTTCGATTCGTATGGAATGGTCGAGACGCAGAGCTCAGCGCCTCTTGGAAGAAAAGGAGTTCAAAGATCCTTAAGTGGAGGAAGGTGAACTTCTGGATCAAGGAGACTGTTTTGACAACCTTCATAGTGCCAGTGGCCTAGAACTTTCTCCGGAATGGGGTTTGCCATCAGTTTCTGATGCACCGTCAAAGGACGTGACACCTTACCACATTGTGATTAGAAAGGCTGCAGATCTACTTAATCTGACATTACCTACTGTTGAATACAAACCTAATATTCTTTAGGTTTTACATTCACCCTCATCCATTATAGAGCCTACACTTCCATTCACTGAGGCTTTAACTGAGCCTATGATGGAAGTTTGGAAGAAACCTTTGACTAGTCCTGCTGTTTCCACATTTGTAGCGCGACGTTACAGAGTGGCACCTGGTGACCCCGAGTTCCTCTCTTCACATCCTTCTCCTGAGAGCTTGGTGGTACAGGCCTCTTGTTCCAACAGATCGGCAGGTTCATTTCCTCAGGTACCAGCAGACAAAGACTCAAAGAAATTGGACCAATCTGCTAAAAAGATTTTCTCATCAAGTAGCATGGCTCTAAAATCTACTAATGCTACTTGTCTATTAGGGAGATATGTGCATGCTTTGATGGACTCTGTGAAGCAACTGTCATCTAAGCTTCCTGAGGATGATAGGAAAAACTTTAATGAAGTGGTCTCCGACACTCAAGCTGCAGCCCGCTTAGTCATTCAGAGTAGCATGGACATGGCAGACTCTGTTGCCAGAATTATGGGTTCTACTGTTGCCACTAGAAGGGCTGCATGGCTAAAATCCTCTGAATTTTCAGCAGACGTTCAATCCACTTTAATGGACTTACCTTTTGATGGGACAGGCCTCTTTGGGAAGAAGGCGGATGTGGCTTTGGAGAGATTCAAAGATAGCCGGGCTACAGCAAGATCTTTGGGTCTTCAAGCTAGAGGTTCTGCCACTAGGAAGTTTAGAGGATTTGGTAGATCCACTTTTCGTTCCCATAAGCAAGGCCAGCAACAGCAACAACAACAGCAGAATCCTTTGTATAAATCTTACAGAGGCAAACAAAGGGGACGTGCTCGTGGACGCCAAGCCTCCTCCTCCTCAACTTCCTCCTCTAATTCCCACCCACAACAGCAAAGCAGCCCTAGATCCACCATTCTGGATCATGCGGGTCCAGTAGGGGGTCGGCTTACTCATTTTCTACGGGATTGGGAATCGGTTACATCAGATCTTTGGGTTCTCAATCTCGTAGAAAATGGGTATGCACTTCCCTTCCAGGAGTTCCCTCCCAATTACCCTCCTTGCCAAGGTTATTGTTCGGAGGACCATCTTCTTCTCCTGCAGGAAGAAGTCCTGGCACTGTTCAGAAAGGGTGTGATACAGGTGGTTCCGGAGCAGGAGAGGGGTCAGGGGTGCTACTCCCGGTATTTCCTGATACCCAAGAAGGATGGCAGGCTTCGGCCGATCCTGGACCTCAGGATTTTGAACCTCTATCTCAAACAGGAGAAGTTCAAAATGTTCACATTTGCACAGGTTCTTCAAGTGCTGATGGAAGAAGACTGGATGGTGTCGATCGACTTTCAGGATGCGTATTTTCACATCCCCATTCTGAAGTCGCACAGAAAGTATCTCCGTTTTACGGTGGGATCGCAACACTACCAGTTTGCGGTCCTTCTTTTTGGGCTTACTACTGCGCCTCGAGTTTTCACCAAGGTGATGGCAGTGGTGGCTGCGCATCTCAGAAGATCGGGGATTCCTGTGTTCCCCTATCTAGACGACTGGCTGATCAAAGCAGAGTCGCCGGAGAATGTGCTTCAACATCTGCAAGAGACAACTCAGTTGTTACACAGGTTGGGTTTTTCGATAAATGTACCCAAATCTCACCTGGTGCCCTCCCAGCACAACCTGTTCATAGGTGCGGTACTGGACACTACTGTATGTTGTGCATTCCCTCCACCTCAAAGGATTCGCGACATACAGGAAATGATTCCTTTATTTTACAATGGAGCGGTCGTTCCAGTCCTTAAGGTTCTTCGCATGCTCGGTCTGATGGCTTCTTGTATTCTGTTGGTCAACCATGCACGCTGGCACATGAGGGCACTCCAGTGGTGCCTCCGCAGGCAGTGGTATCAGCACAACGGAGATCCCAGGGAGTCAGTGAGGATCTCCAGAGAAGCTGCAGCGGATCTGTCTTGGTGGAACGTGGAAAGCAATCTGTCGCAAGGAAAGCCTTTTCAACTTCCTCCATTGGTGGCCACGGTAATAACGGATGCATCCACTCTCGGGTGGGGTGCTCATCTGGGGGACCTGGAGGTCAAGGGTCTTTGGTCTCCTGAGGAAAGGTTGCTTCACATCAATCTTTTGGAATTGCGGGCGATACGTCTGGCACTCAAGGCCTTCCTCCCTTCCCTTCGCGGTCAGTCGGTTCAGGTCCTGACGGACAACACGATGGCGATGTGGTACATCAACAAGCAGGGAGGAGTAGGGTCGCAGTGTCTCTTCGGAGAGGCTCTGCGTCTCTGGTCCTGGGTTCAGGATCATCAGATTTGTCTGATGGCAAATCATCTGGCCGGAGTTCTGAACGTTCGTGCAGACAGTCTCAGTCGGCAGTTCTCTGCCGACCACGAGTAGAGGCTTCACCCGGAGGTGGTTCGCGACATCTTTCAGATGTGGGGGACTCCTCAGGTGGACCTGTTTGCCACTCACGAGAATGCTCACTGCCTGTCATTCTGCAGTCCCCAGTATCTGATGCAAGGAGCCTTGGGGGACGCGTTTCAGTTGAGTTGGAACTCGCAACTCCTTTACGCTTTTCCTCCCATACCCTTGATTCCTCGGGTTCTGAGGAAGATTCGCCAGGACCGGGCCCAAGTCCTATTGATCGCCCCGGATTGGCCAAGAAGGGTGTGGTACACAGACCTTCTCCACCTCTCCTCTCACCCGCCGCTCCGTCTCCCTCACAGGGCAGACCTCCTCTCTCAGATGGAGGGGCAGGTTCTACACCCCCACCTCCAGACATTACACCTTCATGCCTGGAGATTGAACGGGGCAACTAGAACTCTTTTTCTCTCCCTCACGATGTGGTGGATGTCATTCTTTCTGCCAGGCATGACACTAAGTCCATTTATTCGTATAGATGGTCTAAATTTGTCTCTTGGTGTAGGGAGAGCGACGTTGACCCTTTGAAGGCTCATTTGTCTGACATTTTGCAGTTTGCTCTTTCTCTGGCGCAGCAGGGATTTGCTGTTGCCACGGTCAAGGAGTATCTTTCAGCCTTATCGGCATTTCTCTGTTTGCCGGATCAGCCCTCTCTTATTAAGTCTCCAGTGGTTTTAAGATGTTTGAAGGGTCTCACTAATAAGTTCCCTCCTTCTCCGATTTGAATCTTGTGTTAACCTATTTGATGGGTTCTCCCTTCGAACCCTTGCACAAGTGTCCCATGAGGCTTCTTTCTTTTAAAACGGTCTTCTTGGTTGCAATTACCTCGGCAAGGAGGGTAAGTGAGCTTCAGGCTCTTAGTTCCAAGCCCCCATTCTTGAACATTCATGCTGAAAGAATGGTTCTCAGGACCAGGGCTGCTTTTCTGCCTAAGGTGGTAAATCCCTTCCATCTAGGACAATCCATTACCCTTCCTACTTTTTATCCTCCCCCTCACCCTTCCAAGGAGGAGGAGAGACTTCATCGCTTGGACCCTAAGAGAGCAGTCAGTTTCCATCTCGATAGGACTAAAGACTATCGTGTTGATGATCAACTCTTCGTGGGTTTTGCTGGCTGTAAGAAGGGACAAGCGGTGCACAAGCGCACACTTTCCAGGTGTATAATCCTGTGCATCAAGATTTGCTACTCCCTGGCGGGTAAGGACCCTCCTGAGGGAATTAGAGCACATTCAACTAGAGCAAAGTCTGCAACATCTACTTTGTCTAGAGGTGTTCCTATTGAGGACATTTGCAGAGCCGCGACTTGCGCCTCCCGCCACACTTTCGCGAAGCACTACTGCTTGGATGCTGAGGTGAGGAGGGACGGCCACTTCGCGCGCTCTGTCCTCCAAGATTTCCTGGAATAGCGGAGTGGACACCCTCCTCCGGGAGTGGAGACTGCTGTGGGACTCTATTCACAAGGTGAGGAATCCACACGGCAGATGTATCTATCAGAAGAACAAGTTACTTTTACGCTTTTTCTGGTAGATACAGTATCTGCCTGTGGATTCCTCACATGCCCACCCGCCTCCCCGTTGTCCACTCTGCTATACCTGGTTTTATGTATTTATATTTTCTGTTTTTTAATTCCTTTGCTATGCACTTTGTGTGTAGTTTTGATTTGTATGTACTGTGTACACTGTATATATGTATATTTACTGTCGTTGGTCCGTCCGGGTGCCTCGAAGGCAAGGAAAAAAGGGCGGCACTGACGTCATCACACCGACGTGGGTCTAATAAGGAGTCGGTGACGTCAGACGGAGTCCCTCGCGATGCCGTGCTCCTATGACGTCGTCAACACCGGCGTGCTACGAAGAAAAATTCCGAACGTTGCTGACGCAAGGGGGATATTCACAAGGTGAGGAATCCACAGGCAGATACTGTATCTATCAGAAAAAGCGTTACCGAAGGTAAGTAACTTGTTCGTTTGGGACAAGGATGATTATGATGCCAATTCCAGATGGTATAGTTTGGGACAAGGTTGATTATGATGTATTTGGCTCAATTGAACTTTTAAAAATACCACATTCATTTAAAATTTCTCTAAATGATATTATTACCTCCAGTACATTTTCCCATGATTGGGATTCGGAAACTGTCAATAATATGTTGTCTGTTTAGAAAAAGCTGCTGCATTTTCAAGCAATGAAATATTAGAAGACACATCTGACTTTAATAGTATGTACTGTCACCACGTTTATGGTCATTCAGCTCAGCAGCAGGAGGGCAAAATCATGTCTGTGGTCGGCAGCAGGACTAGCTTTCTGACAGACCCTGAAAGCTGCGAGAACAGGGAGTTCCATAAGGAGCACCCCAGTACACAGGACCATACTTTCAGTACTGGATTTGGTGTTGGGGTATGATTCCAACATGTTTAATTCCAAACATGACCAGGTTTGGTACAGCCATTTTATAGATATACATCGGGTAATGACTGATTGTCACTAAATACCTTAAATTGGCTGACCACACTTACAAAGCCTGAAGAATCGACTCCGGGTTTTGCAGTGGTGTCCTGTTCATGCAGAGGCACCCTCACACTTGCAACCAAGCACCCTGCCCTCAGGACTGAAAGGGCTTCCATAAGGGTGACTTATAGGTTTCAAGTAAAGTGACCTCAGATATAAGGAAACGTATATCTGTTGTGATAGATGCAAGCACCATCTCAGACAGGCTTCAATGGCAGGCCTATAGTCAGAGTATAAGTTCCTCCTGCTCTGTAATGATTTTCGGCATAGCATCTGTCCATCCTACTGCAGGAGGTATGCCTGCTCCTCTTCAGTTGGGCCATAGAGAAACTACTGGATTCATAGAAAGTTGGCGGTTGTTATTCTTGCAATTTACTTGTCCCAAAAAAGTATGTGGACCTCAGGACTACCTTGGAACTCTGACCCCTGAAAAAGGGCAAATTCAAAAGGCTCACTTTGGTTTAGATCAAATGGGCTCTGGTCCAGGAGATACTGCATGGTGTCCTTGCACTTACAGGGCATGTAATTGTATATACACGCCTGGCAGTTTCACAGGCATTTGTCTACGTTTGGCCACAATCATTATCAATTTGTTCTCATTCTCGGCAACCCCAGCACCTCTTGGTTGTTCATGAAAATCATTGGGTAGATCCAGGACATGTGGAGTAGAGGGTTATTCCTCACAAGTAACAAGTTGGAAACAGTCTGACTGTGAGCCCGATATTTCTGGCTTGATCCTCAATGAAGGTGAGGGTGGCTTTGAGACTTCTTAGTCTCGTGCATACTCCTTGTCAACTATGTAAGGTGGTACAGGCAAGACCTGCATTGGGTTATGAAATCTGAGTGGACAAGCATCAAGGCCATCTTTCTGACACCACTCAAGTCTCAAGATCTATGTTGGTGACTGATTACAGTTAGTTCAGTAACGGGCCAGTCCACCTTCCCCACCCAGAGTGGACAGTTGTGATGGACACATCACTATTGGCCTGGGGTGGAGGTAATCTGTGGGAGGTAGAGATCAGTGGGCTATGTTCTCCAATGGATAACTCGCTCCACATAAACCTACTTTTGCTACAGGCCATTTGTCTGGTCTTGAAGGACTTTACCAGCTTCCATTTATTGGATGGCAGAGAGGTTCTCACAGTCAATACCACCATCCTGTGGTACGGCAACAAGCAGAGCAGAGTGGGGTCCTGTGCCGGTAGGCTTTGCACCTCTGGAGATGGCTTGTGTGGCAGTTCATCTTTATGGTTGGAAACCACCTCACAGGGCCCTTGAAAGCCAGAACGGACAAACTAAGCAGTCATCATCTGGCATATCATGAGTGTCATCCCTTCCATGATGGGCAATACGTCACTTGTGTATTTTGTTCCCCCAATCCCTCGAAAAAAGAGGACAGGCTGTACTGTTGGGACCCAAATAAGCTTTTAGCTTTTACATAGATTGCACTAAGGACCAGCTTCCTTTGGGGTTCATCTGAAAGAGACAATTAGTTATAGATTCCTTTACTTAGAATTTCCCCCAGGCTTCAGACTGGATCTGGAGATTTTTTCTTAGCAGTAGACCTGCATGTCGGTAGGGGGCGTCGGTTGACTCTGCGGCCGTATTCAGCGTTGTGGTCACCCGGAAGACATTGCAGTGCCTACTTAGATGCTGCCCCTGTGTGCTGACGTCACTTCTTTCTTTTCTGCACCAGCCTTGCGCAGATCCGAAGAGAACTACCCCTTTAGTCACTTTTTGACTAAACTTTTTTGACTTTTGTCGACTTCTTTTCGAGTCCTCGACTTCTTGTGCGTGCGGGTTGTCCCATCATCAGACTGGCATCAAACCCTGAGAGGCCTGTCACAAACTGATGCCTGTGATGGACCTTCACCTCATGTGCCTTTGGTGTCCGGAGTGCGACCACGACCCGAAGTCGTGCTCCGACTGTCGGCCATGAATCCGAAGTCTTTACGGTACCGGTCCTGAAAGCTCTTGGAGGCCTGGCAGTCGGCTCCGTGTCGCTCCCGGTTTTGCTCGAAAGGGAAGGTTTCGAGACCGTTCACAGAGCCATCACATCTCGCCCAAGTCTTCAAAATCTTTGGGTAATTCGAAGCACAGGAAGAAGGTGAAGAAGCACCGGCGCTCTTTGCCTTATCCCCTTTGGTCAGCTGAAGAGATGAGGGACCCAGAGCATCCTCACTCATCATCTTTTTCTTCAAAGCCTCCTTTAGGGACAACTCTGTGCCTCCGTCCGTTTCTAGGAGCCAGGGCGTTCCTTGCCCAGCTTCATGTATTTTAAGAAGACCTTCATGATATCTATGGGTAACCCGGCTCCTCTAGTGTTCCTTCGGGCCCCGCAGAGCCGATTGGGGGTTCTGGGCCTTAGTAAACCAGATGCTCCAGTCCCTGAAGGCCCGTGAGGATCCAGACCTGGATACAAAGTGACGCTGTTCAACCTTACTCGACCTTTCCCGGCGATGACTCCCCCGGCGTCGGCCATGCCCCCCACCGACGCCATCCCTGTCCTCATCACCAAAATGGAGTCGGACCGATGTCGGCCGAAGTTGAATCCGACGCCGGAGGGTACTTTTGTTCCCTTGTTCATGCCTGGTTTTCCCTATTGCCCAAACGGTGGTGGTGAGGACTGGGAGGGGTTATCTGACCCTTTAGTAGACCAGCTTCAAGAGCTGGACTGGAGAGAGGCTCTGGGTGACGCCAGGGGTCTGAAAACTTCCCAAGGCTGTGACATGCTTTCTCTCCCTACCGTAGCTACGGAGTAAAAGTAGTGTCTTACGCTGGGATGGTGCGAAAGGCAGCCAAGGCCTTCAGTGGCAGACAGGGCGGTCAGGGCTAATCTCCTGATAGAGGTGCTGCAGACTGTGCCAACTTCCTCTGAACCCCTCCTGCCTTTCAGCAAAGCCATCCTTCTGGGCACCTGGTCCAAGCCCAGCACAGGGGCTCCTGTGGAAAGGACGATTTCCCGCCGCCACTGCCCGGCCCCAGGCAACCCAGTTTTCCTCACCCAACACCCTTCCCCCGAGATCTTTGTGGTCCAAGCCTCTACATCTAAGGGCGCTTTCCCTTCTGCTCTGCCAGACAGGGAGTCAAGAATCTGGACCATGTATTATGCCACCCATGGGAGACCACTTAATTTGTAACTATAGACCTGCCATTGCAACCTGTGTAAGCTGGTGCTAGCACCACTTACGAAAGATATATGTTTACCTATATCTGAGGTCACTGCACTTAAATTAGGTAATCTGCCCGTAGAGCATGCCTTTCAATCCTGAAGGCAGGGTGGCCAGTTCTAAGTGTGAGCAGGACACCCCTACAACGTACAGAGTCCATTCTGTCAGGTCAAAAGTTAGACAGCCATATAACATATAGAGGGGCACCGCATCATTACACGATGACCACCTCGAAACTGGCTGTAACAAACCCTATCATGTTTGGTATCAAATCTGTTGGCACCGTTAAGCTTCTTGGGGAGGCCATCGGTGCTCCCAGTACCAGTTTTCCAGACCCGGACAGCTAGCTAGGTCTGCTGCCGGACAGAGACACGTTTCTGCCCTCATGCTGCTAAACCAAGCTCTGGCAGGGGAAGGCATAACAATATGTATCCTGTCACAGGCAGGTGTAACCACCTCCCAGACAGGGATGAGTTTATTGGGGCAGGGTGGGGGCACTTGGTAACCACACATAGTCTGTGTGCATGGCACATATGGTGCCCTCCATGCAAAGTCCAGTCCAAACCAGTTCAGAGAGCCATTGGCTCCCGTTCTGGCTCAAAACTGGACATAGGACGGGGGAGTATCCTCCCCCTTGTCCAGCCCCTCCTTAGGGAGGGACCCCTGAATCATCCCAACTGTTTCCTTAGGGTATTTAAGTGCTTACCTGTGGGTCCCTAGATTCGCCAAGGGACAAGATTCATTTCAGACACCACTTCTTCTTCAAACATCTGGGTACTCTGGACTTCGCTGGTCTTCGCTTTGGGCGTCAAGGCTGAAAATGGGACGACTCTTGCTGCTCCTGATTATGACGCCCTGCTTGTCTGCTATAATATCCATGCCTGTGCACCATACAGGAACCTTCCAAGGGCTGTGGGCATCCGAGACACCTGAAGGAATCTCCCTTGAAGTGAAGTAGTCACTTCCCTGCATCTGTAGGCACCGCAACTAAGCTAACCCGTCTGCTGATCCTGGGCTCCCACGGTCTCCGAGAGGTTAAGCAACACAGGTGGTGGTTTTTCACATCCCTTGAGGCCTGCCATGTCCTCAAAACAAGTTTGAAGCCAGTATGCCTCCTCAGAGCCGCAGGAACCGAACCCCTGTGCACTGTGCTGTCTTGCAGTTGCAAAGGCATGGTGGCTTTCTTCCATCAAGATCTTCAGGCTCCAGGCTCCAAGAAGCCCTAATCTCAAGCATCTCCTGTGACTAAGATCTTCATCCTCACTACATCATTTGCACCGTGGGCTTCCATCTCTGGTGAGCTGATTGAAGTCCTCTTTCGACTCCAGTGCCTCCACCCTGTGGGTCCTCTTGAGGATCATCTTTGAATTCTCTGGGTTCCTCTGATTGCTCTGGGTCTGCCCTGACTCCCCTGCTTCTAGTGAGTCTCCTTTACCTTACTGGTCCTGACTTTATTCCTTCATCAATTTCCACATTGGTTGCAGTTGCCATGGCTTGTATGTGCTTCCGCCAGACACCGATTCCTCAACTCTCGACATCCTACGTGGGACAGCTCGTGTACGGCTCCTGGTCTTTCCCAACGTTGCCTGGTTCATACAGCTGCAGTTTGAAGGTCACCGTCAGCTCTCCTGCAACACTCAACATCAGTGGGCATTCGTCTTCCATGCCTCCTGGTCACTCATGAGTGGCATAGACTGTGTGGCTTAGACTCTGTCCCCTCTGCTTGCAGGTTTTTCACATCTTGAATCCACCTTTGGGTTCCACCGGACACTTTCACCTTCTCAAGTAGTTGCATTTTTTTTTAGTCCTCCATTGAGTTCCACGGGGGTTTCTGACGCCACTTCCCAAATTCCCTGGTGTAGGTATCCTGGTTCCCGTATCCACCTTCCACTTTCTGTCTTCCACTAGGTTTCTTCAGGGTCCACTGCGAAAGGTCATTCTTCTTTAAAATTGCAACCGCGACTTACCCATTGACTTGCATTGATCCTATGGTCGTCTTCCCATTCTGCACAGGGCCTCAATGGGGGGGGCTCCTGGTTACTTACCTTGGGTGGTTCCTTGGGTCCCCGGCACTTCTACAACTTCTGGGTATAGTCTTCACTTGAGTCATGGTTCGCATAAAACTATTTTAGAAAATGGTTTGGTCTCCCCCTGGTGATCACTATGTATTACGTGTTACTTACCTGTTTCTATTGAAAAGTATTTTGTATATCTCAATCTACGAGACATCTGTACATGTTACTGAGTGTCTTATAATAGATACATATTATTATAAATACAATGTGCTGTTATTTTTCACTTAATCTATACCTATAAGATTATGCTGTGGTAAAACAAGCTGCTTTACACTCCTTCTGGACTAAGCCTCAAGGCTGCTCTCCACAGCTACCTCTTAGAGAGCTTTCTAAGGTTGTCTAAGACCAATAAAATCACCATAGGGTTTGTCTGGAGTGGTGCAAGGTGTCAGGTTTACCTCCACGGAATCCAGTTGTTGCACTAATGGTTCCACCTCCAAATGTCACCAACACCCTGAAATGTACACACAGGGTGTTCGAGCCATTAGGCGAGGGAGAAAAATAACAAACTAAAATAAAAAACAAGGGGAGGGAAAAGGAAAGGGTCTGCAGGGAAAGGATGCCTGTAATAGAAAACAAGACACGTTCAAATAGATGCTGCTTTCTTCACAATGCTACACTCATAAAGTCTCGCTAAACATGCACATATATACCTGCATATAAAGGAAGAAAAGAACTTTGATAATGAACCAATATAGCCACTCCAACACAGCCTTTGTGACTTCCTATGGAAAATATAGGCAAGAATATGAATGAGGTCTTCACCCTGTTTGGCACGTTCACACAACACTGAGAATCTGAAACTACCACATGCTACATACCACCAAGCTGCTCAGAGGACATGATGAATTTGGGGGTCCATGAAGTCAAATGAAAACAAATCAGTTCCATATAATGTACATAGGATACGGAAGTGTGTAGGAGGCAATAACCACAACACTCCGCCCCTCCACACTTCAGAGTATTTATAACCATAAACAAAAGAAAAGGCCTTACAACAGAAAAACGTAGTTGCGACCACCACTGAGTTCTGTTTCTTTCCATACACTGAATCCAACTGAAAATCACGGTAACGCGTAGTTATTCCCACTACCGCGCTCCGCTACATAGTTCAAGTTTATGCATGCCCGGGATGTACGGTAACACGTGGTTTCGACCGCCACCGTGTTCCGCACATCAATTACCAAAAATAAGAAGCCTTATAGTGCAAATGATTGTTCATTAAAGTTACTGTCATTGCAAGTCAACAGACAGAAGATAAGTACACCCCACACCTGTTGCCGCGAGACGCGGCTGAATTGTCCTCTTTAAGGTATTACCTGTAGGGGAAGCAAAGACTGTCCGCCTAGGGAGAAAGGGAGTCAGAGCGAATGGCAAAGGAATCTCCCCGGACTGCAGAGCGATCCGTGACTCACCAATACCGCACGAAGAAGCTGGAACCTGGAACTGGCGTGCAGAGCAGCCGCTTTCACGCCGGGGACGGGAAAATCAGAATAATACGCACCCGGATGCGTCTCTCGCCCTCAGATGTACTTCCTGGGCGGAACAGTGGAGGATCATGGGAAATGTACTTTCGACATCTCGGCAGGCGCAATCACTGGATCCTGACACAAGGTGCCCACTTGCATAAGTGTACACCATCTACCAAGCCAGCTTCTCACATCCAGGCAACCCTGCTGGACATGCCCTTCGAAGGCCTTCGCCTTTTTGGTGCCAAGGCAGACTGAGCGCTGGAGCGCTTCAAGGATTTTTTGCCCTTTTTGTGGCTACAGAGGGGGCACCCAACCACGTCTGGCCCAGCCTAGCCACCGGTCCACGCAAGCTGCCCAGCCTCTGCATGGCCGTGGACATGGGACCCAGTGACCTTGCAGGTCTGGGAGCCATAGGGGTGCGGCCCAACCCACCCTTTCCCCTCCCTTGAGCAGCCTCCAAACCTTCCTAGTCGGACCTTTCAGGGACATCAACGGCCAGTGGTTGGCAGGATTTGCCATCACCTCCCCCAGTGGCAAACCATCACGTCAGACAGGTGGGTTTTGCAGATTGTCCGAAGGGTCTACTCCCCCCCCCCTTTTGAGACTACCCCTCCCTCCATGCCACCATCTTTCGATCGCAGGATAATTTGGCTCTTCTCCGGCAGGGAGTTTCAGCTCGCTTGGCCAAGGGTGCAATCGAAATGGTCACTGGGCCAGAAGTAGGTTGTGGTTGCTATTCCCGCTACTTTCTGGTGCCCTAGAAGGACAAAGGCCTGCGTCCTATCCTAGACCTCAGTGCCCTAAACCGCTTCTGCTGGAAAAAGAAGTTAAAAATGCTCATATTGGGTCAGCTCCTTTCTGCCCTCGGCCCTGGAGACTGGATGGTGGCGTTGGACTTGCACGACGCCTACTTCCATATCCACGTCCTGCCAGCCACAGAAGCTACCTATGGTTCACTGGAGGCACGAGCATTTTGAGTTCACCATGCTCCCCTTTGGCCTTACCAGTACCCTTCGGGTGTTCACAAAAGTGATGGCGGTGGTCGCAGCTCATCTGCACAGATCAGGGGTTCCAGTCTTCACCTATCTTGACGACTGGCTGTTGAAGGCGGGCTCACCCCAGGCTGTCTTCTCTAATCTCCAGAGTACGGCGGGCCTCCTGCATTTCCTGAGGGTTCACTATTGACATGCCAAAGTCACACCTGACTCCCTTTCAGTCGCTCCTTTTCATTTGAGCTGTCCTGGACGCAGTGCAGTTTCAGGCTTATTCTCCCAAGCAGCGAGTCTGGGATATTTGGGCTATTATACCGATATTCCAGCCTCTTGTCTGATTTCAGTGAGAATGACCCTAGAGCTGCTGGGTCTCATGGCCTCCTGCATCCTGCTGGTAGATCATGCCAGGTGGCATATGCGAGATCTGTGGTGGTACCTGAAGTTCCAGTGGGCGTAGTTTCAGGGGAATCTTTCCAATTGCCTCCAGATCTCGGAGGGCACTGCACACCAATTGCAGTGGTGGCTAAAAAACCAGGACTGGGTCAACAGCAGATTCCTCTCCCTTCTCCAACCAGAGTTCACAGTAGTGTCAGATGCATCACTTCAGGGGTGGGGCGGCCACATCTGAGAGGTGGAGATCAGAGGCCACTGGTCTGCAGCAGAGTCCGGGCTCCACATCCACATTCTGGAGCTCTGGGTGATTCATCTTGTACTGAAGGCATTCCTTCCCTCCCTCAAGGGGAAGGCAGTGCAGGTGTTCACAGACACAACCACTGTCATGTGGTACTGCAACAAACGGGGCAGGGTGGGGTTGTGGACCCTATGTCAAGAGGCTCTTCGCTTTTGGTCATGACTAGAACATCAGGGCATGACCCCGGGTGTTCAACACCTGACATGTTCTCTGAGCGCCAGAGCAGCCAAACTCAGCTGTCGGTTAGTGGTGAATCACAAATTTAGTCTTCATTCAGAGGTGGAGCAAGGTCTCTTTCAGTGGTGGGGAGAGCCTTGGTTAGATCTGTTCATCACTCAAGAGAAGGTGCAATGTCAGAAGTTTTGCGCGTTGCAGTTTTTAAGGCAGCACTCGCTCGGTGGCGCTTTTCGTCACAAGTGAAACTGCGGCCTCCTGTACGCCTTTCCACCTGTACCACTTCTGCCCCGGGTGCTGAAGAAGATCAAGCGAGACCAGGCCCAAGTCATTCTTGTGTGTGCAGACTGGGTACAAAGAATCTGGTACCCATAGCTCCTGAGCATGGCCATTGAACCTCCGATCAGACTACCCCTTCAAGGAGATCTTCAGTCGCAGCAGCAGGGGACTGTCCTCCACAGAACCAGTCCAGCCTCCAACTCCTTAGATGGAGATTGAGCAGTGACAGTTGACAGCTTTTGACCTTCTGCCTGAAGTCTGTAACGTCATTTTGGCAGCCAGGCGTCCCTCCACTAAGACGTTATACGCCAGTCGATTTAACAAGTTTGTGGCATGGTGCTCAGCAAAGTCTGGGGATCCCCTCTCTGATCCTCTTTCTAACGATCATTGTTCATTCTTTCTTTGGCCTAGTAGGGCTCTGCTCTGGGCACTCTTAAAGGCTATCTGGCAGCCATATCTGCTTTTCTTCGGCTACCAGATCAGCCCTCTATATTCAAATCCCCTATTGTAAATATTATTCACCTCTTTCTTCCATCTCCTTTCATAATGCCCCAGTGGGACTTGAACCTTGTCTTGACTTACCTTATGTGTGCTCCTTTTGAGCCTCTACACAACTGTCCTATCAGGCTCTTTACTCTGAATACCCTATTTCTTGTTGCCATCACCTCTTGTTGCTATCACAGTGAGGGAGCTTCAGGCTCTTTCTTCTAAGTCCCCTTTCTTCTCTGTGCATCTGGACAAAGTGGTGCTACTTCCTAAAGTAGTTACACCTTTTCACATAGGACAAACTATTACTCTGCCCACCTTTTCCCCACCTCCGCACCCCAAGGAGGAGAGACTCCACTGTCTAGACCCAAAATGTGCCCTTCCCTTCTACCTTTACCGCACAAAGACCTCCGGGTGGACGAACAACTCTTCGTTGGCTATGTGGGTGTCAAAAAATGTCAGGCTGTCCAAAAGTGCACCATCTCTAGATGGGTTGTCTTTTGTACATAAATTGGTAATGCTTTAGAGAAAAAGTAACCTCTAGTGTTTCTGTGTGCTCATTCGACTAGGGCTACAGCAGTAACTACTGCTTTGTCACGTGGAGTCCCACTCATTAATATCTGCCAGCGGCAACGTGGGCATCTATGCACACGTTCATACAGACGTCACTGCTTGGATAGTCAAGTCCGGAGTGACGCTATTTTGGCCATTCTGTCCTCCAGGACTTTCCGGTGTAAACTTGGTTCACAAACCCCCCTCTATAACTAACTGTCTCTTTCAGATGAACATGTTACTTACCTTCGGTAACGTTGTATCTGTAAGAGACATGGGTTAGTTACAGATTCCTTACCACGCCACCCATCCTCCCCTCTCTGTGAACTGATTTCTAGGGTTAGGGACTCCCTTACAGGGCCCTAGTTGTGGTGCACCAGTGGTCAGTGTCTTTCATGGCTTGTCGCTTCTGGTATGGAAAGTCATGTCGGAACTGACATCAGCGCGCAGGGGCGGTGTCTTAGTAGGTACCGCAACATCATCCTGGTGACTACCACACTGAACGCGGTGTCGGCCGATACCACGTACTGACACGCAGTGGTACTGCTAAGAAAAAATCTCCAGATCCAGTCTGACACCTGGGGGAAATTCTAAGTAGAAACATTGTTACCAGAGCTATAAAGGTGAAAGCTGTGCAGAAGAGTACCTTTATGAGGTGGATAGTCCTCTGCATTAAGATCTGCCATGCATTGGCCAGGAAGCAGTCGCTGGAATGTCTGAGGGTCAATTCCACCAGTGCCAAGGAGGCCTTCACTTTGTTGGTTTGATATCTGCCAGACTACAACATATGTGTGGGTGCATAAGTTCACTAAGTATTACTGTCTTGGCAACCAGGTCTAGCATGATGGCCACTTCACCTGCTTAGTTGATCTGAAAGAAACAGGTTAGTATTAGATTCCTTACCATAGAATATCCCCAGACGTAAGACTGGATCCGTAAAATCTTGCGTAGCAGTACCCTTGCGCGTCGGTAGGCGTCGGCGGCGACTCCACGTCCGTCGTTGGCGTCGTTGGCGTAGGGATGACGTCGTCGGAGTACTTAGACGCCGCCCCGCGCGCGCTGACGTTAATTCTTCTTTTTTCCGCGCAAGCAAGCGCAGGTCCGGAGAAAGTGGTACTCTTTAGTCACTTTTTGACTAAGCTTTTTGGATCTTTTTTGGATCCTTTTGGAGTCTTTGACTCCATCGGTGCCGGTAGGGATGCCCGGGTTCTAGCCCTGTGCCGACTGCAACCGACTGATGTCGGTTACCGACCCCATCGCCGGTGCCTACATTGCCTGGGGCCCGACCACGATGACTAGTCGTGCCCCAACTGCCGGGCCTTCACCTCGAAGGCTAGCGGTCCCGCAAGCGCCTCGAGCTCTGGCAGTAGGGCCCGCGCCGCTCGAGGTCCCAGTCCGGAAGGAGGTTGAGGGACCGGTCACGGGCCGGAGTCATCATAGCTCGGCGAGTCGGCACCACTCGTCGGGCTCCAATCCTCAGGTAAGAGGCACAAGAAGTCAAAGAGGCAACATCGCTCTTCTGACTCCCCCCCGATGCTTGCGCGACGCGGCCGGGGGTTATGGTGACACCGTCCACTTGGCTCCGCCGGAGCCGCAGGCGTTCAGCCTGCTTCATACCCACTGGTCACTGGGCAGAACGCCGGAGGAGATCGAGGCCTTCCTCATGGCCATTAGGTCGCTCTCTCCTCAGTCGGCTTCCACGGTGCCTTCGGGCCTCGCGGCCCCGACTGGGAGCCCTAGCGGGCCGGGTGCTTCAGGTCTGGCGTCGTTGGGTGCTGCGGACCCAACGGCGCCGTCGGCGACTTTGGTCTCGACACCGCAAGGCCCCACCGGATCTGGTCCCGGATCCGGGTTGCCGCTGGTCAACCTTACAACCCTGCCAGCGTCGACCACTAGGGTGTCACCCCCGGTGCCGTCCTCGTACGACGCCGTCCCTGGTCCGACCCTCGGTCCGGATCCGACGCCGGAGCAGCGTTGATCGACGCCGCATTCGGCGCCGGCCGAAGAGGTGAGGTCTAACATCTTCACAGATGTCCTTAAACATCACATAAGCTCCGCAGAGCCTCTGCTGTCATTTAATGAGGCTCTCACGGACTTCCTGTTGGGCACTTGGTCCAGGCAAACTACAGGTCCGTCTGTAGATAGGAACGTCGCTAGGCCCCACCGCCCTGCTCCGGGTGACCCTAGTTTCTTGTCCACCCACCCCACCCCCAAGAGCCTGGTTATGCAGGCCTCTACTTCCCAATCCGCATTCCCGACCGCACCTCCGGATCAGGAATCCAAGACGTATGAACAATTCGGCAAGAAGATGTTCTCCTCCCTTAGTTTGGTATTGCGGTCGGTCAATAGCGCATGCCTCTTGGGCCGTTACACCCACTCTCTGTGGGATACGGTTGCGACCGTGCTGCCTGAGTGCCCGGAGGGAGCCCGGGTGAAGCTCGCTCAAGCCCTCGCGGAGGGAAGAGACGCAGCGCGGTACTCCATACGATATGGACTGGATACCACGGACTCGTTGGGGAGCGCGATTTCCACATTTGTGGCGGTTCGCTGCCACGCCTGGCTGAGGTCCGCCAACTTCTCGGCCGATGTCCAGAACATCCTTATGGACATTCCGTTCGATGGCAGCCACCTCTTCGGTGCCAAGGCAGATCATGCGCTGGAGCGCTTTAAGGACTCCAGGGCTAAGGCCAAGTCCTTGGGCCTGTCGGCCTCGCATCAGCAATTTTCTGCCCAGCGTTCTTTTTGTGGCCACGGAAGGGGCGCCCCCACACGTCCTGCCAGCCACGGGCCGCAGACTACCATTCAGCACGGCGACGGGCGTGGTTACCGTCGCGGCAGTAACAGGGGACAATGGTGTGGCCAGTCCACATCCACCCCCGCAGCATCCGCCTCAAAGCCTTCCTAGTCTGAGCTTTCAGGCCCATTTGACGCCAGTGGGGGGCAGGGTTTGCCATCACCTCCTCCACTGGCACTCCATCACATCGGACAGGTGGGTGCTGCAAATCGTCCGAAGAGGCTACTCCCTCCCCTTCGAGGCGACCCCTCCAGCCATGCTACCGCAGTACCACCGCGTGTCGGGGGATCACTTGCAACTTCTGCAAGAGGAAGTTACGGCCCTCTTGGCCAAGGGGGCCGTTGAGCGCGTTCCTGGGTCAGAAGTAGGATGTGGTTGTTATTCCCACTACTTTCTGGTTCCCAAGAAGGGCAAAGGGGGCCTATGTCCTATCTTGTACCTGCGGAACGTCAACGGCTTCCTCCGGAAGGAGAAGTTCAAGATGCTGACTTTGGCTCAGGTATTAGCTGCCCTGGACCCAGAAGACTGGATGGTAGCGTTGGACTTGCAGGACGCATATTTTCACATCCCCGTCCTGCCGGCCCACCGGCGCTACCTACGATTCACGGTAGGCCACGAGCACTTTACCGTGCTCCCCTTTGGCCTTTCCAGAGCCCCTTGGGTGTTCACGAAAGTGATGGTGGTGGTCGCAGCTCATCTGTGCAGGTTAGGGGTTTAAGTCTTCCCCTACCTCGACGACTGGTTGTTGAAGGCGGGCTCACCCCAGACAGTCGTCAGCCACCTCCATCCAGACTACGGCCGACCTCCTGCATCTGCTGGGGTTCTCCATCAATGTGCCGAAGTTGCACCTGTGCCCCTCTCAAAAGCTCCTCTTCATCGGAGTGGTTCTAGACTCGGCGCAGTTTCAGGTTTATCCTCCCGAACAGCTGGTTCCGGATATTCAGGCTCTTATTCCGATCTTTCAGCTGTTATCCGAGTCTCGGTCAGGTTCACGCTGCGGCTTCTGGGGGGCTGATGGCCTCCTGCATCCTTCTGGTGCATCACGTCCGGTGGCGGATGCGGGCACTGCAGTGGGACCCGAAATTTCAGTGGGCCCAGTATCAGGGCAACTTGTCCGACCATGTCTTGATCTCGGAGGGCACTACAAGACAGTTGCAGTGGTGGCTCCCGGACAGCGATTGGGTCAGCGGCAGATCCCTCTCCCTACCCCAACCGGAGCACGTAGTTGTGAGGGACGCGAGTCCCTCCATGGCTAGGGGGGGCCATATGAGAGAGGCAGAGATCAGAGGACTCTGGTCTCTGGCGGAGTCCCGGCTCCATATCAACCTTCTGGAGCTGCGGGCGATCTGGCTTGCACTGAAGGCATTCCTCCCCTCTGTCCGGGGGAGTGTAGTGCAGGTGTTCACAGACAACACCACCACCATGTGGTACTCCAACAAACAGGGCGGGGTGGGGTCATGGACCCTATGCCAGGAGGCTCTGCGCCTCTGGCAGTGGCTGGAACATCAGGGCGTGATGCTGGTGTTTCAACACCTGGCAGGTTCCCTGAACGCCAGGGCGGACGAACTCAGTCGTCGGTGCATGATGGATCACGAATGGAGTCTGAACTCGGACGTGGCGCACGGTCTCTTTCAGCAGTGGGGAGAGCCTTGGTTAGATCTATTTGCCACAGAAGAGAACGCGCCATGTCATCAGTTCTGCGTGTTGGAATTTCCAAGGCGGCACTCGCTTGGCGGCGCTTTTCATCGCGAGAGGAGTTGGGGTCTGTTGTACGCCTTTCCGCCTATACCACTTCTGCCCAGAGTGCTGAAGAAGATCAGGCGCGACTGGGCCCAAGTCATCCTTGTGGCTCTGGACTGGGCACGGAGATACTGGTATCCCGAGCTACTCAGCATGTCAGTCGATCCCCCGATTCGTCTGCCTGTCGCAGCAGCAGGGGACGGTCCTCCACCCAAACCTGTCCAGCCTCCACCTCGATGCGCGAAGATTGAGCGGCGCCAGTTGAGGCCATTTGACTTGCCTCCTGAAGTCTGTGATGTCATTCTAGCAGCCAGGCGTCCCTCCACAAAATCGGTATACGCATGTAGGTGAAACAAATTTGTGGCATGGTGCACAGCAAAGGCTCTGGATCCACTCTCTGCTCCTCTTTCTGAGGTTCTCCTCTTTCTTCTTTCTCTTGCCCAGCAGGGCTCTGCTCTGGGGACTATCAAGGGCTACCTCTCTGCCATTTCCGCCTTCTTAATGCTACCTGATCAGCCCTCTTTGTTCAAGTCCCCAATTGTAAATAGGTTCTTGAAGGGCATCAACCATATGTTTCCTCCTGTTCCTTTTGTGATGCCTCAGTGGAACTTGAAGCTTGTCCTGACTTATCTGATGTGCGCTCCTTTTGAGCCACTTCATAACTGTCCTCTTCGTCTTCTTACCCGTAAGACTGCATTCCTGGTTGCAATCACCTCTGACAGGAGAGTGAGTGAGCTCCAGGCCCTTTCTTCTATGCCTCCTTTCTGTCCATCCGGACAAAGTTGTGTTGCGGATGCAACCCTCTTTCCTGCCCAAGGTAGTCACAGCCTTCCACATTGGGCAGTCCATCACCTTGCCCACCTTCTTTCCACCTCCGCATCCCTCGAAAGAGGAAGAGAGGCTCCACCGTCTGGACCCAAAACGTGCGCTCTCATACTATCTGGATCGCACACGCCAGTTCCGGGTGGATGACCAACTCTTTGTTGGTTACGTGGGCGCTAAGAAGGGACGGGCGGTGCACAAACAGACCATTTCCTGATGGGTCGTCTGGTGCATCAAGGCTTATTATTCTTTGGCTAAAAAGGAGCTTCCTGTGGGGCTATGTGCCCATTCCACTCGGGCCACGGCGGCTACTACTGCCCTGGGTCGGGGAGTCCCCTTGCAGGACATCCGTCAGGCAGCTATGTGGGCCTCGCTGCACACGTTCGCAAGACACTACTGCCTGGACAGCCAAGTCCGGAAAGATGGCTTTTTCGGCCGTTCTGTTCTCCAGGACTTTCTGGTGTGATCATTGGTTCTCAGACCCACCACCGGGGTTGGTATTGCTAGGGTATCTATTTTAAGGTAAGGAATTTAATACTAACCTGTTTCTTTCAGATACACAAGTTACTTACCTTCGGTAACGATATATCTGTAAGAAACAGTAGTTAGTTTTAGATTCCTTACCGCCCCACCCATCCTTCCCGTTCTGCGAACCGATATCTAGGGTTAAGGTCATCCCCTTTCAGGGCCCTAGTTTCATTGCACCAGTGTTGGTTTTTATCAGGGCTCTGTTTTTCTGGCGCGGAAAAGCTGTGTATAAGAACTGACGTCGGCACGCGAGGGCGGTGTCTAAGTACTTCGACGGCGTCATCCCGGCGCCCACGACACCGATGACGGACGCGGAGCCGCAGACGACGCCTACCAACGCGCAGGGGTACTGATACGCAAAATTTTCCAGATCCAGTCAGACGCCTGGGGATATTCTAAGGTAAGGAATCTAATACTAACTACTGTTTCTTACAGATAAATCGTTACCGAAGGTAAGTAACTTGTGCTTCAAGACATTTTGGACTGAGCCCAATACACACGTTTTACACTTTTGGAAGTATAGCTTATGTATTTATGCTAAAGTGAGGATTCTGCTGTTAGAAGTATACATCAGAAGACCAGGTAATCACCTTTGCTCAATCTGTCGGGCATTCGATACCTTTTCCCTAATGTGAGGGGATGAGAAATGAGTTATGAGAAAGGCCTTGCAGCTTCTCCACTCATTTATGATAGGCAGAACGAACATCGTCAGCTGTGGAGATTTTAGAGCTAAGGCCTGTAGCCTCCCTTGTGGTGTTCCGCAGGGCTCCGCACTGAGCCACACCCCCTTTAATATTTACATGATCACTCTAGCTGAGCTGGTGAGATCATTTGGGTTCCAGGTGGTTTCCTAGGCAGACGACATGCCAATCATTGTTTCCATCTCTAATGATTTGCAATTGGTCGCAGAAAAATTTGAGCTTTGTATTGCAAGCATTATCGGCTGGATAAAGAATAACTCCCTTAAGATTAATGCAGATAAAACCGAGATAGAGGCTGTTGGGTCTGTTGATGATAATGCTAGCGGTGCAGTACTGTGTAAAAAAATTGCCATGAGGAAAGATTTACCTCTAACATTTACAGTTCATGGTATCTGATAGAGACATCTAGCTGTATATTCCTTCAATTTCCCAGGCATCAGACTGGATCCGGAAGACATTTTTTTGAGCAGTACCCTTGCGTGCCGGTAGGTGGCATTCGTCGTCTCCGCATGATGTTGTTGGCGTCATCTTCACCATTTTGACATCCTTGTCACCCATAAAGTTGCCACGTTGGCATGCTGATGCCAGTTATTTTCTTGCCGCACCAGTTAGCACAGACCCATGAAGAGAGCTACCCTCTATCACTTTTTGCAGGCTTTTATTGATGTTTTGTTGGACCTTTTTGGTGTGTTAGGATGTCCAGGACGACTTCTTGATTCAAGCCTTGCGATGCCTGTCACTGTGCCCTGACGGTAATGGATCCACACGAGGTTTGTCTTTGGTGCCTGGTGCTTGAACGTTACTCCAAGTCGTGCTCCGAATGCCGGGCCATGACTCTGAAATATTTGAGGGAGTGGTTCCTACAGCTACTTGCGATCCATGCGCTCAACTTAACTCTCTGCGTTCTAGGCCTCGTTCAGAGGAACCTGCGGCAGGCTCATCTTCATGCTTCCCAGCCTACCCAGAAGCTGGAGCTACCCTCGCCCAGCGAAATAGACTTCAATGATGCCATGTGCCTCATTTTGGGAATCCTGACCCTACTGGCGCCTTCCGGTCCCAGAAGGCTCAGAGGGGGTTCCATTGGCGTTGAAAGCCTTTCTTCCTTCAATCAAGCGAAAGCTGGTTGAAGAGTTCACAGACCTCACCACCGCCATGTGGTACTGCATAAAACATGGTGGGGTGGTTATGACCCTTTGTCAAGAGGCCGTGAGTCTCTGGACATGGCTTGAACAGCAGGACAAATCCATGGTGGTCCTTTACCTGACAGGTTCTCTGAACGCCAGGGTGGACAAACTCAGCCATTGATCCATAGCGGATAACAAATGGAGTCTCCATCCAGAGGTGGCACAAAGTCCATTTCAGCAGTGGGAGAGCCTTGGTTAGATCCGTTGGCCTCCGCAGAGAACGAGCAATTTCAGCAGTTTTGGGCATTGGAATATTCCACGGTGGCTCTTGCTTGGAGAAGCATTTTGTCTTGAGCAGAACTCAGGCCTCCTATACAACTTTCTGCTCATACCTCTCCTGCCCAGAGTGCTCTGGAATATCAGGAGCGACTGGGCCCAAGTCATTCTTGTGACTCCGGGCTGTGCACAGAGTCTGATATCCCCAGCTTCTCCAATTGAGCATCGATCCTTTGATCAGGAAGCCTCTTCAGGAGTATCTTCTGTCGCAGCAGCAGGGGAGGGTCCTCCACTCGAACCTGTGAACTCTACGCCTTTTTGCATGGAGATTGGGCAGTGGTAGCTGATAGCATTTGACCTTTCTCCTGAAGTCAGTAATGTTATTTTAGCAGCTAGGCATACCTCTATCGAGACTGCATATGCCAGCCGGTGACACAAAATATTTTACAGGACGATTTAATGATCCTCTTTCTGCTTCCCTCTCTCAAGTCTTACTTTTTATTTGACAATTGCCCAGCAGGACTCAGCTGTTTGCCCTCTCAAATGGTACCTTTAGGCCCTGTCTGCCTTTTTGAGGCTGCCATACCAACCATATTTATTTAAATCCCCTATTGTAGATAGTTTTCCCAAGGGGCTTGTACATATGTTTCTCCCTGCCCCTTTCATCATACATGATAACCCTACCTCTGTGATAATCACGCAGGACATACAAACACTTCCCACAGAGACTAAATACTAACACATCACTCCCAAGCCATGTCTTCTCTTGACCGGAAACAAGCATCCACTTGAATCAAGCTATCCTGGCTGATGAGGGCTGTGAGCCCGAAACCGGTCCCAGGATGTTTGTTTCCGGTCCAGAGAAGACATGGCTTGGCAGTTCGGGCTGGACTGTTCCCATGAGGCACAGGGTCAGACTGATTTGCATATAGCCATGTCTGAACTTGGGTGGCGGAGTGAGCTAAAGAATGGTGATGGATTAAACCCAGATCAGTTGACTGGGGGTGAGTGCTTGCATTGTTCAACACTCCGTCCATCATCTGCTTTGGTTTTGCTTTGTTAGCCCTAAGTTGGCAGGCTATGCCCAAACGTGGGTCCCTTGCTCACTATGCCACTGATTTTAAGATAGCCTGGCTGATGAGGGCTGTGAGCCCGAAACCGGTCCCAGGATGCTTGTTTTCAGTCAAGAGAAGACATGGCATGGCAGTTCGGGCTGGACTGTTCCCATGAGGCACAGGGTCAGACTGATTTGCATATAGCCATGTCTGAACTAGGGCGGCGAGTGAGCTAAAGAACTATGATAGATTAAACCCAGATCAGTTGACTGGGGTGGAGTGCTTGCATTGTTCAACACTCCGTCCATCATCCCCTTTGGTTTTGCTTTGTTTGTAGGAACCCAGCAGTTATATGTGGAGTGATCATTAATCACACCATGGGTCTCGGGATGGGGGTGATGGCTAGTAGGCACACCGCCAGCAAAGCCAGGCACCCGCTTGGTACCTGATCAAACCCTCATAAACCGGACCCCGTCGATGCACACTGCTCATTGTCGGCACTGCTAGCAGTAGCTATACCAGCAAAGCTTGCAGTGTTAATAGTTTGCACACAGTTCATTGTATAATTACAATAGTTAAATACCAGCCGTGCCGTCATGGTAATTGTGTACAAAAAGGGAAAAAAACATGCTTTTGACAAAGGAAGAGGTGCTGTTCAGTGGAGAATGGCTTAAAGAAGGACAGAAAGGAAACAATCATGTTCAGAGAGTGAATGTCATCGGGTTGACTATGGGAAGTTGTGTACCTTGTTCTTTCCAGCGCCTCCATGTTGGCAACCTCCCAGTTCACATGTGATATTGTTCCCAGTTGTGCTGCCTTCTAAACTTAAGTGGGTGAGCAGGTATGCAATTGGCTGTGGGATGGGCACAGTGTAAACACATAAAACTGCTTATTTTTAATCACATAAGTAAAACCTATTGCATTTACCAGTGCTTGTTGTTATTAAAACTCTTGACACAGGCCTAACTGTTGATGATGAAACTTTGTGTCCCTGTCCATAAGCTTTGGTAATAGGTTGACTATAGGGTATGCATATCCAGAAGGGTGTTGGATGGGGGAGGGTTGGGTAATGTGTGGGCACATGTTGCGATGGGACAGACGCCCTAGAGAATGCGGGTGCTGTGGAAATCTGAGATCTCCAGTTGTTCCAGTCTGTACACAATGACTAAGCAGCCCAAAGGGGTGAGTGTAACGCTACTTAATGGATGGCATTGCTAGATAGGACCCTCAAATATGAACACATGTTGGCAAACCTAGACACCATGTTGTCCATTGTTTTGGCAAAATGCCTTCATACAAACCAAGTCCCACCCTCACTGATTGTTTTTACCCCATGTTTTGAATGGTTTAAACGTGGCCACATATAAAAACTATCTTTAATTCCCGTTTATATCGCATGATAACTTGTCCTAAAGGCATTACCCTGTGGCAGTTAGGAAGAAATCTTTGTTTGTACTCTTGTATGCTGTCTCGGTTATGCAGACATGGCTGTCAACATTTTCTTTCCTTCTTCCAGAACCCGCTGCGAAAAGAAGCCACAACTTACAAGAACGTAAGTACTGACCACTTGTATTAATGCCATTTGAGCACCACGAGTGCCGTTCACTTCCAGTACATGTCTGTGCAACACATGACCTCGCTTTTATGTTCCCCAAGACATGCTTTCCTGGCATAAGCTGCAGAACAGCACTTGCAGTCACCACTGTTGTGTGGGTCGACGTGTCTGGATCAAATTTGCATTTAGTGCTTGAAAAATCAACAAACTGCCCTTTGAGGTATAGATCAAGTAACCTTGTAAAGTGACTGAAGTCACACATTCTCCACTTGACTGTTTTCTTAAAGTAGAAAAAAATCTATTTTTAGGTGCAGTTTATATTGTAGTGCAGTGATAGATGCATGAGGGTGCTTTGAATGTAACAGATTCTGGCCCAACTCTACAGCCTTGGAAATAGAAAACACAAATATGATAGATTAATCTGCCCCACCTTAGACATTCATTCACCCTTGAGTCTGACTTGTGACTCACTGGGACCAGTAGTATACTAATGGTTCAGATAGTGGTCCAGAGTTTCAGTAAATCTGAATGAATCCTACCAGCCTTGCAGAGGCAAACCCGTCAAGCGACTAATCTTATCCAGTCCGGCTTGTATTTTATATATTATTCCGGCAAGTGTCAGGGGACTTTTCAGCCAGCAGCATCCTGCCATATTAGGAGAGCAGTTTTGATGTTTTACTTTGTATTTGTTGTGAGAATAAGGATTATTACGTGATGTGGCTGCACAACCTCACTGTCAGGGGAACCGTCACACTCACTTTGTAATGATGGCAGAGTTCTTTATCAGGCCTAGTCAGGTTTGATTGTAAAACCTTAGTTCAGTCCTGGGTAGGTGTGGCTTAGAGCAGTCAGACTTTATCTAAGGATCAAGTGTTGAGAAGTGCCAAAACAGTTGAATAGGAAAAAAATGCAACAAAATAAAAATCCGACACCAATGTATGAAAGTAGGTGGTATTTATATCTTTAAATAGACTCCTCTATTATAAAAATCCACGAGACAGTTCCGGACCTATGAATTTTTAAAGGAACAATAAATCATAGCACAATACATGATTTTAATCTACCACAACCAGCAGTTTAGGGTTAGCCACGAAAAGTGATTTGAAAACAGATAAATGGGTACTCTTGCTAACTCCGATAGGGAGCTAGTCACAGGGACCTGTCAGGTACATATGAACAGTTAACTCCCAAGTAAAGCAGTCTCCAGCCCAGTTCCAGGCTCTGTGGGCAAACCGCCATAGGAATCAAATGCTGAGCCAATGTCTTTTTGTGGCCACCCCGAAGTCCTCGAGCAAAGGGGGTAACTTTGGCCTTAGTGGTTGATGTCCTACGAAGTCCTGAAGAGGGCTAGAACATATCCAGTTGGCACTGGCTGCAGTCGAAACCAAAAATTATGCCAATTGTGGGTAGACCAATTAGATATATTCCTTTCAGGGGTCAGAGCACTGGCACTGAGGTCTGTTTGGCAGGACTCAGTGCACTTTCAGTCAAAAAAACATCAGCGTCAGTCCACATGGTAGGTACAAAGGCACATTTCCTTACATATGTGTGATCCAAGGTCTCAACATTGGAATAATATTTGAAAGTGCAGGTATCATACTTGAAATAAGGCTACTCAGAAATATATAAATGATTGCACCACAGACCCACCAAACTTTCACAGGTAGATTACTAAGAAGAACTCACAAATGCAATACAATTCAAGTTATTCTATTAGAAAGACAAGTCAAGGAAATATTGCCTATGGAAATACATGGATTACAATTATTATTCACAAGTAACAACTTCTAGCATTACATTTACAGGCTTTCAAATCACAGGCTGTCAGGAGGGTAGGTGGTCAGTAAGACTGGGGGATGTGAGCTTCAGATTTTCAATGTATTAGGATGGCTTATAATGTCTCAATATATTATACGACAAACAGGGTGCATGAGAGGGGCCAAGGGGCATTGGATGACTTCATGTTGGCAGTTCAAGCATTAGTTATCCCGCGGGTGGGTTATGGAAATGTCTCTCTCTGTGGCCTGCCTAAGGCAACAACAGCATCCCTTAGAGCCTCCATCAATGCTGCAGCGAGACTCATCACAGGCTCAAAAAGAAGGTCCCACATCTCCCCGCACCTAAAATCCCTGAACTGGCTAACATTTGAAGCCAGAATCCACCTGAAAATTGCGTGCATGACGCATAAGGCTTTACATCACAATACACCAAAATACCTCTCACAGAAACTCACAATCTCTGGTGGTATAAGATCCCCAAGAAGTGCAGAAAATCTACTCCTGAAGCCACAAAGATTCAACAAGAAAAAAACATATACAAAATCCTTCTCAGGGATGGCACCCAGGATTTGGAATGCTCTACCTCCGGAAACCAGACGCAATCCCTTCACTGTTTCCTTCAAAAAGGAAGTAAAATCAATCCTCATGGATACATTCACATGAACATAGACTAAAGAAACTCTGATGATCTTTTGTACCTCACCAGTATTCCTCCTATGACTAGGGTCCACTCGACTACCTAGTCATTATAATTCCCTTGGCCTTAACTCAAGAGGACCTTACTCGCTAGCATCTTCTTTGCTCTCGTTGCACAAGCTGTTTTGTACATCTGATTGATTTGTCTTATGTATTGTATAACTATCTACTTTTTGTATAAGTAACCTCACTGTGTTGTAAAGCGCTCTGATATCCGCAAGGGTCGTGTTCGCGCTCTATAAAACTCTTAAAATAAATATATAAAATGACCAATATGTTGAGGACTTTCAAAACAGACAGGGAGAAAGTGTGTGTGTGCCCTTTAATCTGTGTGTATGTAAACATCCCTGGTGAAATCCGGCTGACATCTCACAGTACTTGACTGTAATCACTTGTACTCAACTATTTATTAGAAAATACATTTAAGGGGGGGTCTAACACCCCAAACATCCCCCCTGACGCTACACCCCTGCAGGATGTACTCTAGGTGGGTGAAGCGCTGAAGGCTGAGGACTGGCTTCAGCAGATGCCTGGCTCTGACTCAGCTAGATGTCCACTTGGAGTTTAGAGCCGATAACAAGCTGAACCTTTGTGTTTTTTATGTTGTTTCTGCTGCCCTCCTACTTACATAATTTACCATATTTGAGACCGTCTTCTTGTTTCACCTAAATTTAAAAGGGTTTAGCATGTAAAATGTATACTTATTTAACATAGTGTATGATTTAGGTCTTTAAAAAAATTGAAGACAGAGCATGAATCTCTGATGTAAAAAGGGGCAGAAAGTTATACCATTCTAGTAGCTTAATTGCACAAACTGTAGGAAAGTAGTATCTGCTTTTATGTTACCCTCAATGTTTGCTTGATGTCAGTGTGATTTTGACATAGTCTGCTGCGATCCTGCTAATCAGGACCCCAGCAACTGTGCTTTCTCCCTTAAATTGACATGGTAAGTACTTTGGTACCTTCACAATTGGCTACCGGTGTTCCCTTGTAAGTCCCTTATATATGGTACAAAGGTACCCAGGGCATAGGTACACCAAGGGTCTCCCATGAGCTGCAGCATGTATTATTCCACCCATGGGTATCTACTTAAACTGTGACTATAGACCTGCCATTGCTGCCTGTGTGAATTGGTGGTTACACCTCTCACAACAGATATAGGTTTTCTTATATCCGAGGTCACTGCACTTAACCCCTTCACTGCTAGGCTTTTCCCTCCCTGTGCTAAGCCTTTATTCAGCTATTTGGGGTAGTTTACTCTTAAGGCCCCTGTAATTGTATGTCCACATAAGGTATCAACATCAAATGTGTGCAATCTTTGTCCAACACATGAGGATTCTGAATGTACCCAGGGTTTGTGGACTCCCCTGGAGGGGACCCATAAATTAGTCAAAATACAGCTTATTTGTTTTTTTTTCAATGTGAAGAAATTGCTGCAGAAGAAAGGGTCTGCTTTGTTCCCTGCAAATGGTATCAACAAAGGGTTTTTGTTGCTGAATCACCATCTTCTCAGCTATCAGGGACAGACAGACTTTTGTCAGAAAACCAACGTTTTCTATACAGTTTTGTCAGTTTACTGGGACAAAGTCTATTTATCCTATTTTTGTGCTTTCAACGTCCTTCCAGTTAGTAGTAGAAATGGGTGTGAAACTAATAATATATCCCAGAAAGCTATACATTTCTGAAAACTAGACATTGCGGCCAATTCACAGAACTAATCTGAGACAAAATCTTTAAACTTACTACTTTTGGTATTCACAGAAGGCATTTAGTAGTAGTAAAGTTAGGATTCCTAACTTTACTACTACTAAACTGAGACAAAATCCTAAATTTACAACTTTCGGTATTCACAAAAGGCATTTAGTAGTAGTAAAGTTAGGAATCCTAACTTTACTACGACTTAATGCCTTTTGTGAATACCGAAAGTTGTAAAGTTAGGATTTTGTCTCAGATTACTTTTGTGAATCAGGCCCAAAATTCAGAATTGAGCAAGAAGTCATTTGTGTAGATCATTCAAGGTTTACCTATAGAAAGTAACAGTTGAAAATAGAAAATATTGAAATTGAGTTTAAAAACACAGTGATTTGTGCCAACGTTTTCACCTGTAACTTCTTCTAAATATGACACATTTTTTAAAGCAATATACCATTACATCTAGTAGACCCTTCAGGTTGTGTGTATATACAGGATTTGTAGGTGCACCAATAACCCAAGAAAGCCAGAGCCAATAACTGAGCTGCATCATGCAATGGATTTTCATTGTGTACCAGGTGTATCACAATTAATTTGGTAAAATATAAAGAGTGAAACATTCGTACCAAGGAAACCAATACGTTTCTGAAATGGGAACAACATTTATAGTTTAGTAGCATTGTTTTTTTGCACATCTCCAAAATTGTCGGTACCCTTACAAGCATGTGAATTAGAGGTCATTTTTCAAAATTACTTCTTTTTTACAAATTGTCGTACATTTGGAAGGCAGAAATGCCAAGAAAGTGAATCGGTAATAACAGTTGTTTTACTATTCTGTGTTCCCCTAAGTCTCCCGATAAAGACGCTACCCAAAACGCAACATGGGCAAATCAAAATTCTTGCAGTGAAAACAGACTCTTTTTTTGCAATGTGCCAAGCTGTGGATTTTGCACCCTAGCTCAACTGGAACCTAGGAAAACCTAGCAAACCTATACATTTTTGAAAACTAGACACCCATGGGAAGCCAGGATGGGGTGACTTGTGTGGCTCCCACTAGGTGCTGTTACGAAGAATCCCTTGCATATCTCAAGCTGCGTAAAAAACACATTTCCCTCACATTTCTGTGATGGAAAGTTATCGAATTTGCATGGATCCACAAATGTCCACCCTCCCAGCATTCCCCAAAGTGGACCCCCCTACTTTTTTCTACCCAGAATCCCCTGCAAACCTCAAATTAAGCTGAAATAAACATATGTTTCTCAAATTTCTCTGTGGGGAAGTTTCGGGATCCCAGGGCTGACACAAATTTCCTAGCACCCAGCATTTCTCCTCGTCTTCCAATAAAAATGGTACCAGGTATCATTTCACTCGGGACTCTGAGGGAACACTGTGTGGTAGGACATTTATGCTGGCACGGTGATCCCATGGGAGAGGTGTGGCGCCGCGGCCAGGGCGACTGACGCTGGAATCTGGGGATCAGGGTTCGATCCCCGGCTCCGGCGGCAGGTTAGCCCAGCACCATGCGACTCTGGGCAATAGCTTGCTTAATCTTCCCGACGACCCCCAGCGCCTAGAGACCCTAACGGGTGATTGTGCGCTATACAAATGTGGATTATTATTATGCAAAAATATCTAGAAAATGTGATTATGTTCAGTTAAATTTGAGGTTTGCAGGGAATTAAGGGTCAGAAAATGTTGGGGGATCCATGCAAGCCATACCTCCCTGGACTCCCCCTGGTGTATATCTTTCAGAAAGGTGTGGGCTTGTTAAGTTTCCCTAGATAGCCGCCGAGCCCGGGCCCAAAAACCCAGGTGCCCCCTTTGCAAAAGCAGGTCGCTTTGTGATAGTTAATTTTGATGTCTCCTCAATACGTTTTGGGCCCGTGCCTTTCGTGGGTACTTGGCCCACCCATGCGAGGGAGGTACCATTTTTATCGGGAGACCTGGGGGGAATCTGGGTAGTAGGAAATTTGTGTCAGCCCGCTAATCCCACAACTTTCCCATACAGAAATCTGGGAAAAATCTGTTTTTTTCAGCTAAATTTGAGGTTTGCAGGAGATTCTGGGTAGAAAAACGTCGTGGCATTCACACAAGCTATACCTACCTGGACTCCCACAGGTGTTTAGTTTTCAGAAATCTGTGGGTTTGGTAGGTTTCCCCAGATGGCCGCTGAGCTCAGGGCAAAAAACCCAGGTGACTCCCTTGCAAAGCCAGGTCGTTTAGTGATAGATAATTTTGATGTCTCCACAATACATTTTGGACCCTTGCCTGTCGCGAGTACCTGGCCAACCCACACGAGTGAGGTACCATTTTTATCGGGGGACTTGGGGAAACACTGGGTGGTAGGAAATTTGTGTCAGCCCGGTGATCCCACAACTTTCCCACGCAGAAATTTGAGAAAAATGTAATTCTTTCAGCAAAATTTGAGGTTTGCAGTGGATTCTGGTTGTGAAAATGTTGGGGGTTCACGCCAGCCATACCTCCCTGGACTCCCCAGGCCAGGTGTATAGTTTTCAGAAATGTGTGGGTTTAGTACGTTTCCCTAGATAGCCGCTGAGCCCAGGGCCAAAAACCCAGGTGACGCCCTTGCAAAACTAAGTTGTTTAGTGATAGGTAATTTTGATGTCTCCTTAATACATTTTGGGCCTTGCCTGTTGTGGGTACTTGCCCCACCGACATGAGTGAGGTACCATTTTTATCGAGAGACGTGGGAAAATGCTGGGTGGTAGGAAATTTGTGTCAGCCTGGTGATTTCACAACTTTCCCACACAGAAATTTAAGAACATTTGATTTTTTCAGCTAAATTTGAGGTTTGCAGGAGATTCTTGGTGGGAAAACGGTGGGGAGTCCACGCAAGCCAACCCTCCCTGGACTCCCGTAGGTGTCTAGTTTTCAGAACTGTGTGGGTATGACAGGCTTCTCTGTATGACCACCAGGCCCATGCACAAAAACCCAGGTGACCTCCTTGCAAAACCAGGCTGTTTTGTGATAGGTAATTTTGATGTCTCCACAATACGTTTTGTGCCCTTGCCTGTCACGGGTACTTGGCCCATCCACACAAGTGTGGAACCATTTTTATCAGGAGACTTGGGTGGAATGCTGGATGTTAGGAAAATTATGATTTTTCTGATACCAGAAGTTTATGACTCAGTAATTCAAGAAAAATGTGTGACTATAGTCACATTTTGAGGTTTGCATGGGATTGTGATTAAAAAACTTGATGAGATTCATGAGAAGCACACCACCCAGTACTCCCCATTTTTGTGCTTACAAAAATATATCTAAAGTTGGTACATTTTCCCTAGAGTCAAACAACACCTAAGCACAGAAAGACAGATAAGCCAAATATGATTGCCTGTCCATCTGTTCCTCAAGTACACAAACATACTGGTTGGATTTGACACAAGGGTGAGTGAAAGCCTCAAATTGTACATTTTATTAACGAGATTCACAAAAAGGACACGCACTCTTAATAATTAAAAGGTTAAAAACCTAAACAAATAACTCACAGCTTGTGAGCTGTAAAGCCACGGCAAGGCACCAACCTCTTTACAGGCCATTCACACACCTTCCATACTTGACGCACACAATCACAGTACCAGCGACGGCCCCAGCCCAATACAACACTCACATCAACAGACAATGTAGAGACAATGTACACACTGGCAGAAAAAGACAGTAAAGACAAATATTACTTCAAAAGAACTATCCCTTAAGTACACACACATACTGTTTGGGTTTGGCACGAGGGTGAGTGAAGGTTCAGAGTGAAACTATCTGAAAGAAACGCGTTAGTGATAGATTCCTTAGCTTAGAATTACCCCCAGGCGTCAGACTGGATCCGGAAAGTTTTGGTCAGCAGTACCCCTGCTCGTCGGTAGGCTTCATTGTACGACTCAAAGTATGTCGTTGGCGTAGTAGTTGCCGAGATGATGTCGCTGGAGCTACTTAGAGGCACCCACCCGCGCTGACGTCAGTTCTTTCTTTTTCTGCGCCAGCAAGCGCAGATACGGAGAGGGCGTTATCTCCAGTCAATTTTTGACTGAGTTAATTTTGGGACTTTTAGTCTCTGTTTTTTGAGTCTTTGACTCCTGGTGTATAGTGATGTCTAATTTTAAGCCTTGCGCGGCCTGTCCCTGCACAATATCAGTGATGGACCCGCACCATGAGTGTCTCTACTGCCTGGGGCGCAACCACGACTCTGAGTCATGTCCCGAATGCCTTGCCATTGCTCTGAAACTTTGCGGGAGCGGTGCCGAAAGTTGCTAGAGGCCTGTGAGTCGGTTTGTGCCGTTCAAGGTCCCGTGGGAGGTCGGTGGACTGGTCATGGAGCCAAAACCACCATCGTTCAACAAAGTCTTCACACAAGAAGTCGAAGAAGTGTCATCAGTCTTCGCCTTCCTCTAGCCTATCCCACGACATGGCTGAGGGTGCAGGTTGTACCACCCCAGCGGCTCTTGCAGAGCCTGCGCAGTTGCAGACGGCCTACCGGTCCTTCCCGGGTCCGTCGGTGACTCCGGCCCAGATACAGGACTTTGTCAGCCATGGCCTGCCTTTTTGGCCCATCGGGCCCTGCTGGCAAGCCTTTGGGCCCCCGGGGTCCTCGCTCCTCTTCATCACCGGCTCCGGCCCGACGTTGTCGACGACTCCGGTCTCAACAATGCATGACCCCCATGAATTCATGCATGGATCCCAGCCGATGTCAGGTGGCCTTATACAACCTCCAACAACATCGTCGTCTATGGCCCCGCCACCGGCATCATTGGCGGACGCCGTCCCCGGCTTCCACCCCGACGTGGAGACGGCACCGGAGCGGTGTCGATCGACGCAGATTACGATGCCGATGGGGAATTTCTTTCCCTTTCTCCATCCTCCTTCCTCTTTTCCACCTGCCTGGCAGGTAGGGGAGGACGGGGAGGACTGGGAGGGGTCTGAGAACCCCCTCGCAGCCCGGTGCAAGTTAGACCCAGACTGGGAAGAGGATTTGGAGGATGCAGGTGCCCTGGATTTTACTCCAGATCCTGGCGCACTCTTTCCTTCTTCCGTGGCTATGGAGGAAGGTGGTACATATTCTGTGGTGTTGCGTAGAGCAGCCGAGGCTCTCCACCTCGAGCTCCCTAAGGTGGCTGTCAGGACTAACCTCCTGACAGAAGTACTTTGGCCGGCTTCTTCCTCTACGGAGCCGCTACTGCCCTTTAATGATGCACTTTCAGACATTCTTTTGGGTACCTGGTCCAGGCCCGAAACAGGGGCTCCTGTGGATAAGAACGTGATCCAATGCCATCGCCTGGCCCCGGGCGACCCCATTTTTCTCTCCCAACACCCTACCCCTAAGAGCTTGGTTGTCCAGACCTCTGCGTCCCCAAGCGCATTCCCTTCCACACCACCAGACAGGGAATCCAAGAAACTGGAACGGTTTGGTAAGAACATTTTTACCTCCGCCAGTTCAGGGCTGCGGTCTGTGAACACTGCATGCCACTTGGGCTGTTATTCCCATTCTGTGTGGGAATCGGTTTCGTAGGTGCTGCCTCACTGTCCGGAGGAGGCCCGGACAGTGCTCTTCCAAGCTATTGCTGAGGGGAAAGACGCAGCCAAGTTCACAATTCAGTTTGGCTGTGACACCGCCAACTCGCTGGCTAGGGCTATTTCCACGACAGTGGCGCTATGTTGCCACGTCTGGCTGAGGACGACTGGCTTTTCCGGGGATGTTTAGAACACTCTGATGGACATACCCTTTGATGGCACTCGTCTTTTTGGCGACAAGGCAGATAGTGTTTTGGGGCGTTTTAAGGACTCACAGGCTACGGCCAAGTCCTTAGGCCTTTCGCCAACGCGCACTCTTTCCGCTTCTGCTTTTCGCTCCTTTTGTGGTCAAGGAAGGGGCAGCCAAAGATGTTTGTTTCAGAGCCACAGGCCTGTGCAGCAACAGTCTCTGTGCAGCCACTGACGTGGGACCCGCAGAGGTGGGTCATGGGTCCAGCGGGCAGGTCAGTCCACCACCTCCCCTGCCGCCACTGCCTCCAAATCTTCCTAGTCCGGTGTTTCAGGCTCACCAAATGCCAGTGGGTGGCAGGATACACCAGCACCTCCCCCATTGGCGTACCATCATCTTGGACGGGTGGGTTTTGAAGAAAGTCTGAAGGGGTTACTCCCTCCCCTTCAAGACTACTCTCCAGCTATGCCGCCAGAGTGCCACTGCATGTTGGAGGATCATTTGACACTTGTGTGACTAGAGCCAGTACCCTCCCCATGGTCTCCATGAAGTCAGGCTGTAACAAGCCCTCTTTTCTATTTCTCATTTCAACTCCCGTTTTCTTGTTTGTTTTCCCCTGAATTATTTCCTCTTTCTAGTACATGCTCACTTTTGTGGTTGAGCAGTAATGACACCCACTTTTGACTGCTTCTGTGGGTCTGTATAGTGTGGTTGCACTTTTGGCTTCCATTTTTTACCACGAGTAAGCGGACCCAGAAATGCACTCACCTGTCTTAACTGGGAAACGTGTGCATGATTTTGCATTTCACATAGTATTTGAATGTTAGTACCTTACATGTAGAAACTGCTCAGAAGGTCATGCAGTATTGACATTGACTTTGTGTGATTGTTCATTTGTTTTTCAGATTGTTCCTCTCTTGAAAGGATGAGAGGCTATCATGTGTGAGTACACAATATGGTTCATAATTGACTCAGAGTTGAGGTGCACCTTAACGTCTGCACATCGCTCGGGTCATTCCACTTGGTCCTGAAGAAAACCTAGTACTACTACCTACAGGTTAAAACATGTAGACCATCACTTTCACTATGAATACCACAGGCCTTTGAAGTCTCCTAGGGTATCACTTACTGATTTTTAATCTTGTCTTATTGCTCCACATTAAATATTTAGTACAATAAAGACAATTTTAGCACCTTTCACTCACTTGCACTTTGTGGAGAAAAAAAAACAGCTCTACTGTAAACAGGTGTTAAAGCACACCCAAGTAACATTTGGTTACTCGGGTGGGACCCCTATGATGAAGTATGTCACCAACTAGGTTAGTGAGTGAGGGTTTTTAAAAAAAAAAGGAATAATCCTTCCTTTTTCACCTCCATGGTACCTAGCGGATTTCAACACTGATTTCCTAGGGGAATTACTCCTTCTATTGTTTATTTAGTTTTTCTGTCAGGATGAGCTTGAGGCTGCTGGGCCTCATGGCCTCCTGCATCCTGCTGACCAATCATGGCAGATGTCATTTGTGGGCTCTGCAGTGGGACCTAAAGTTCCTGTGGGCGCAGCATCAAGGGGACCTGTCCGAGTACGTCCAGATCTCAGAGGGCACTGCACAACAGTTGCAGTGGTGGCTCACAAACCAGCATTGGGTTAGCGGCAGGTTACCCTCCCTTCCCCAACCAGAGCACACAGTGTTGAAGGTTGCGTCCCTCCTTGGTAGGGGCGGCCACATAGGAGAGGTGGAGATCAGAGGCCTCTGGTCTCCGGCGGAGTCCAGGCTCCATATCAACCTTCTGGAGCTCCGGGCGTTCCTACTTGCACTGAAAGCATTCCTTCCCTCTGTCAAGGGGAGAGAAGTGCAGGTGTTCACAGACAACACCTCCGCCATGTGGTATTGCAATAAGCCCAAAGAGGGCAGTAATAGCCACAATAATCCCCCCATGAAGGGGAGCGACCCTTGCCTAAGGGTCCGTTCCCCAACAACATTTAAGATAAGCCTGGTGTCTAGTGGCTTCTGGGGGACAGATGGGCCTAAAAACATAAGGCCAATCTGCCCCAAAGGAAGGCAGTAATGGTCACAAAATTCACCCCATTAAGGGGAGCGACCCTTGCCCAAGGGGTTGCTCCCCAACAACACAAAAACAATCCCTGGTGTCTAATGGCTTCTGCTCCCCTTGGGGGCAGATGGGCCTAAAACATAAGGTCAATCTGCCCCCAAGGGGGGCATAAAACCGCCAAAATTTTCACCCCATAAAGGGGAGTGACCCTTGACTAAAGGGGCCGCTCCCCAACAACATGTTTCCCCCAAAAAATCCTTGGTACCTTAGTGGTCACACGATAAAAAATAACAGTATTTGAGCCGATCTGCACCCCTCCCCCTCCCAGGGCAAAAATAGTCAAAATAAATGCTCCCCAAGCGGGAGCGACCCTTGCCTAAGGGGCTGCACCGCAAAAACATATTTTAAAAAAATATCCCCGGTGGACTAGTGGGCACACAACTAAATTAAATATTTTTTGGGCCGACCTGACCCCCAGTGGGGCAGAAACGGCTAAACAGATTGCTCCCCGAAGGGGAGCTGCCCTTGCCCAAGGGGCCGCTCCCAGAAACACAAGACATTTACATAAAACAAAAAAAATCCCAGGTGTCTAGTGGGCCTTCCTACTGCACTATCGCACCCCATGCGCTATCCTGCAGTAGCAATGCTGAAAAGAGACTTCAGAGGAAAGAAAAAAACATTTCCTTTCCTCCTATGCCTCTTTTTTAAATCCCCCCTTTCTCCCCGAGGAGAAACTCACCCCTCCTCCTTGGACGTGCTGGAAGTAAATGGCTTCCAGCATGTCCAGGTGCATCTTGTGATGTCGGTGAACGGTGCACCAGGGCCTACCCCGTGGGTGGGTGCTCGGACTGCCGGCAGCCGTCCAACGCACACACCCACTGTGATGTTGGACAACTCCCAACCGTCCGGCGCATGGAAAGGGTTAAAATATATTTCACCCCTATGGCAGGCTACTTAGTCCTAAGGGCAGGGTGCTTGGTTATAAGTGTGAGTCTGCCCCTGCATGAGCAGGACACCCCTACAAACCTCGGAGTTGATTCTCCAGGCTTTGTAAGTGTGGTCAGTAATTTTTAGCCATATAGTGGACATCAGTCATTATGAGATGTCTAACTATATAGTGGCTGTACCGAACCCGGTCATGTTTGTTATCAAACATGATGGAATCATACCCCACTGATTTCAGTGTAGGAAGTATGATCCCATCTATGGGGGGCTCCTCAGGAGACCCCCCCCTGGACTCCAGGTAACAGCTGTTCAGGTTCTGCAAGCAACCTAGTGATACTTTTGACCACAGACATGATTCTACCCTCCAGTTGCAGAGCCAAGGTCAAACAGAGGAAGGTAGAACAATAGGTTTCCTGTCACAGGAAGTTGTGACTACCTTCCAGACAGGACTTAGTGTATTGGGGTGGGGGTGGGTGATTGCCAGCACCACCAGACTGATGTGAAGGGCACATTTGAAGCCCTCCTTGCAAACTCCAGTTTGAACCAGTCAGGAACCCTTAGTTCATGCACTGGCAAAAACTTAAGAAAGGACGCAGGAGTATCCTCCTCTCTTTCCAGTCCTGCCTCCGGGATGGGCCTCAAGTCATTCCAGCCCTTTTCTTAGGATACTTAACTGCTACCCTTTGGGTGGGTCCTCAGATTCATTGTGGTAAAAGACTCAACCCTGAAACTATGTTACCCTTCAATTGTCTGGCCACTTGGACTTCATTGGACTTTGACTGGAACCGAGACTACACCAAGGAAGACTCCTGCTGCTACTGGTCTCCCTGTTCTCTAAGACTTCTTCGTTGTCTGTGCTTCATCAAGGTTCTTCAACAAACCTGTCTGCATCTAGGATGCCCGAAGCAATCTCCCTTGGAGTGAAGGAGTCACTCCCCTGCATCTGCATGCACTGCAATGAAGCTGACCTGTCTGCTGCTCCTGTTGTTCTTCAGACTTCCTGCGGCTCAGCAATACAGGTGGTGGTCGTGCAACTTCCTCGAGGCCTGACCTGTCCTCCCTATAATTTTGGGCTAGTATCCCTCGTCGGAACCTGTGGGACCGAAACCTGTGCACCATGTCGACTTGCTGTTTCCAAGGCTTGTTGGTTCTGCACTCCAGAGAACTTCAGGCTAAAAGACTCTCCAGCATCTCAATTCCTGAAGATCAGCGTCCTTACCACAGTCCTTGTATCGTGGGTCCCATCTTTGGTGAGCTGACTAAGGTCCTCCTGTGACTCCTGTACCTTCGGCCTATGGGTCCTTCTGAGGGTCTTATTTTCTTTCAGTGGGCTCCCCTGCATTTCCGGAGGCTGCTCAGACTCTCATGCTGTTTGCATGTCCCTTGGACTTTGCTGGTCCCAACATTGCTCCTTTGTCTTCTTCCACGCCGGTTGCGTCTACCAAGGCTTGTCGGTGCTCGCGGCGGACACTGACCTCCCCTAGTCATTTCCATCTGACATGGGACAGCTCGTGCACGGCTCCTGGTTTCCAACTTTGTCTGGCCCTCACAGCTTCCAGTGACTAGGTTACAGCAGACTCATCTGAACCTTCTAGCGTCGGTGGACATTGTGTTTCTGTGCCTCCTGATCACCTCCGAGTGATATAGACTCTGTCCCCTCTGCTTGCAGGTTCTTTACTACCTGAATCCACTCTTGGATTGCACAAGACTTCTTCGCAGTCTTCTTCAGAGGCATCTTCTTCAAAGTCTCCAACTGCTGTCTATGGCAGGGTACGACATCACTTCAGCCCTTTGAACCCAGCTTCCTCGAAGAGGCATCCTGGTTCTTAGGGCATTCACGGGTGGGGTGGCTCTCCAACCTTTTATCTTCCAAAGGGTTTCTTCAAGGTCCTACTGGGAGAGTCCTTCTTTAAAATTCAAACTGTGACTTCTCCATTGATGTCCATTGGACATGCTGCTGTGTTTCCACTCTGCACACAGCCTCTGTGGGGTTCCTAGGCACTTACCTTGGGTGATTTCCTCATTTACCCGGCTCCTCTAGGTCTTCTGGTCCAAGTCCTATTCTCCTTGGCAGTTCGCATTCCACTATATTTGTATTTGGTTTGGTCTCAAACTGGAAACCATTGTATTTTGTGCTACTTACCTGATGCTTTCTAAGCATTATTGTGTATTGCGTTGATATCTCTGGGTAGGAGATGTACCAATATGTTAGTGATAGTGTGGGTAATACATAAGGTCTAGTTTTATAAACACTGTGTGGTTTCTTTTCATCTTACCTACACTACAGATTAAAGTTGGTAAAATAAGCTGCTTTACTCTCGGTCAAGGTAAGCCTGAAGGTTGCTTTCCACAGACTCCACTTTTAGAGCATTACGTTTATTAAAGCTCAATAAAATCACCATAAGGTATGTCTGGATTAGTGCAAGGTGCATCACATAAATAGGTGTGCTCCATATACTAGGCCAGCCTTCTACAGCTACTCAAAGAGTTATAAACTATAATCTTGGTCATCCTTTAATAGCAACCTATGCCATGAATCACAGGCACATAACAACAAACTTGCCTACTGAATCAGCAAAATCCTCATGTTAGTGTACTGGGGGCATGAATGTTTTTACGTGGAAGCTTGGAAAATATCACTTTTAATAAATGCCACTGAATGTAGTGCTACAATCTAATGCTCTATAGTGAAACGCCTCCACAAAAATATCCTTTTAAATATGTTGACATCATTATATGTGTGCATGGTATTTGTTGTACCATTTACATTGGAATGATGTAATCTGTTCAGCTCATATTAGGGCTCTTAAAGCCAAGGTTGACCATTGGTTTGCCTCTAGCTCAGCTCTCTCTGTTAATTTGCTGGCTCGCCCACCTTTATGCTATACATTATAAGCACACAGAAAACGAATACTCATAGAAGATGTACAAACCATATCACAGTTAGTTTGCTATCAAAGGCTCCAGGTCTGCAGAATTTCCAGAAGTTCAAATAAACACTCTGCCTGGCAAAGTAAATTTACTTGCCACTTGGGTAGAGTAAAGAAGTTAAAGGCTGCAACCTTCTGATATCAATAATTGCCTCTGTGAGTGGGTGAGACCACTATTCAACCCTCAAGTGATATTTCTTATTGTTAGCAGAGAGGTAAAGATCAATGTCAGAAAACATTGACACGATAAAGCATATCTACTCTGTTCTAAGATGTTGCCCTGGGTCCTCCTATTATACAGTGTCACGTGTTTTCTATATTGAGATTAAGCCTGGATGGAGTGGAGCCCCGTGAAGTAACACAAAATCTCTGCTAAGCTACACACAGATCTACAGTGGTGGAGTGGGTTACCTCGCACAGTTCGCACTGATTTTTTGTGCCGGGTGTTTGTGCTGTGCTGTAAAACCAGTGTGAACGGTATCTCACACAGTACAAGACTGCACTGCTTCTTTCTGCCACTCGAACAGAAGTTGTACTCAAGCTGCAGCTCCCTCAACGCGAACAGATGGTAGCAACCATGCTCCACCGCCCCCTTTGAGAAATGGCACTGTGAAGTGGTCTAGCGTTGGCTATTCCTCGCTCACCACTTACTATTGGCAAGCACGTGTCAGGGAAAAAACTCATCAAACTCCACAGAACGCGGAGTGCAAAAAACTCCCTGAATGGAGCAGAGTCCACTGCGCAGGCTTATTTGAGATTTTAATAGAGGAGACCTCTATGTCGGTCATGTATAGTAGTCTTTGCCACCATAAGTTAAATTGTATGTCGGCACCCATATTCCCTGGGGTGCTTTCTGCGAAGAGAAAAACACATGATTAGTCAGGAATTTTGACACCAAGCATATTTATTATTATATAGAACACTACAACGCTGACCTCAGAACAGTCCTTTGTGGTGCCTTAGTCTTATGCACATGACTCTTAGCTGATGGCTAAAATAGCCCTTTTTAAGTTTCTTTAAATGTCCGACTTCCCACACTACCCCTCCACAAGGTGTAACATCAGCAAAAATGACATCATCTAACTTCATCAGCTGAACAGAATGAATGTCTTTAGTACAACTCATTTTTTGAACTGATTATTGTTCCAAATGTCTACAAAGTCTTGGTAGGGCCTTGTGTTAATTCCCTGAAGCTTTTTTTTTTTTACAAAAAGTAAAAATCACTGATGTTCGGGGAAGTATGTAGAACTGTTAGTGTACATCTTCCTAAAAGAACCCAATTTTACAAATATAATGAGTAATCCAGGGAATATGGCTGAGGAGCTTGACCTCACCCCTTAATCCAACCTACAGGTTAGAGAGTTAAGGCTTCTCTGTGAGGCTAAACAAATAAGAATTAGGTCCAACCTTACCAGGATACAGCTCCAGTAGTACCTGTCAGGGCATGCAAGAATTCACCCCATAGAAGAATGTGAAGACCTTCAAGAGAATGGAGAAAATAGCAAGGATAATGACATTTTAGACCAACCACCTCAACTACTAAGGGTGGAAGGGAACTTTGTGTCTTACCCACCACACCCAAGAAGTACAGGGTCTGGCTCCTACAGAGGTAGGGCCAACTCCATACCAGACTTTGAGAACAACTTCATTGAGGAGGATTTCCTTTAAATAAGGATGCCCAAAAGACTAGACCTAGAAACTAGGCTCCTAGCTCTAGAAAAATAGAGAGCAGAGATGGGCATAGGACCCATAAATGGTGGCAGCAATGTAAAAAATCTAGAAAAGGAAGAATCCTATGATCCTAAAATCCCCAAAGGGATTGCCCATAAATTTGAGTATGGTGATGACATCACCAAGTGGTTCACAAGCCTTTGAGAGGGCTTATAAAGCCGGAAAAGTGTGGAAGTCTTACTGGGGGCCACTTCTCTGGGAACTGTTCTCTGGGAAATGCAGAGACAGATTTCCAAACCTTAGAGGGGCAGAAGCAGAGTCCTATGAGGTCAGGAAGGGCACCCTGATTGAGGGTTTTTGACTCACTTCTGAGGAGTAAGGAATCAAGTTCAGTGGGGGGCCTAAAATTCCAGAGTCAGTCCTGGGTGGAATTTGTAGACTACTCAGTAAAGACACTAGGTGCCTGGTTGACTGGAATTAAAGTGCAGGATTATGAGGGACTTTATAATTTGTTTATGAAGGAACACATTTTAAGTAGCTGCATCATAGAAACGTTGCGTCAGCATCTGGTAGACTTAGGCCCAATTTCTCTCCAAGAATCGGTAAAGAAGGTGGACCACTGGGTCAAGGCAGGGGTAACAAAGACAACCAGTGGGGATGACCAGAAGAATGGGGTCACAATACCTCCCAATGGGAAAGAGAGTGAGAAGCCCTAAGATAAAATACAAGAGTCTTTTAAAGGCCCCCATAATCCTGGTCAGGGGGTGAGCCCACAAACTCTTCAAAGCAAAGCCCACTAGTGGGTACAAAGGGAAAAATGTTGATCCTGCAAAGGCCTGGTCTTTCCATTGTAACAAGAAGTAACACAGAACTGGAAATGCTGCCTGTCCCAACAAACCAGCCCCTAGTCCCCCACCAGTCTCTACGGGTATGGCAAATCTCCAGATGGGATCAATAGTGTGCCCAGAGCAAATCAGGGTCCAGACTGAGGCTGTCTTATTCTCTGAAGGGGAGAGAGGGTTAGCCACTTTGGCTGTCTGGCCCCCTAATTTAAAGAAATACCGGCAGTATCCCTTAGTAAATGGGACTAAGATAGAAGCTGTAAGGGATATAGGTGGCAGTGTCACTATGGTGAAAGATCCATTGGTTTCCCAAGAGCAAAATCTAACTGGAAAAACCTATGCAGTTACCAATGCTGAAAGTCTCACCACTAACCATGCCATGGCTATGGTGATATTAAACTGGGAGAGTGGGGTTGCTGGCCTGAAACAGGTAGTAGTCTCTCCAAAGCTCACAGCCACCTGTCTGCTTGGAAATGATCTGGAAACCGAAGGAAAGGCACATGCAGCCATGCTGTAAATCTCTGAGATAGTGTGTGTAAAGACAAGAGCTCAATGCCTAGCACAGGGTGAAAAAGTAGGATTGGAGCATGAAATGATGGCCCAAACTCCCAGGAGGAAAGGTAGGAAGACTGGTAAAACAGCTTGCACACAGAAAAAGATTAGGACCCCTCTCCTCAGGGAGAGGACCTGTCAGCCCCACAGGGAACTGAGCCCATGGAGCTTGAACCTTACAGGGTAGAGCTCTTGGGACCAGGGGGGCCCTCTAGGGAACAGCTGTGCCATGGGCAGCAGGTCTGCCCCACTCTTGAAGGCCTGAGGCGTCAATCTGCTGCACAGGAGCAGGGAGATGTCATTGGCTCTCACAAGGTCTATTGAGAAAAAGGACTCTAGTACACTGAGGCCAGAGGCCCTAAACCTGGTGCCTCTAGGAGAGTGGTAGTGCCGTATTTGTATAGAGAGCTTCTACTTACTCTAGCTCATAACATACCCTGAGCTTGGCATCTGGGCTAGACCAAACCTTGGAAAAGATGTGTCACCTACTTCTGTTGGCCCCACATGTCCCAAAAAGTAAAGAGGTTTGTAAGCTCCTGTGCCACCTGTCAAGCCCTTGGGACAACACAACAGGACACCCAAAGGCCCCCCTAATTTCACTATGAGTGGAAAGGGTAGGAGTGGATATAGTTGGTCCATTTGAATCTCCCACAGCTTCAGGAAGCAAGTTTATTTTACATGTCCTAGATAATGCTACTAGGTATCCTGAAGCCTTTCCCCTTAGGACTACTACAGCCCCTGTTGTTCCACAATCCTCATTGGTGTCTTTACCAGGGTAGGGTTCCCTAAAGTGGTAATATCAGATGGAGGTACCAACTTCATGTCTGCCTACGTATAATACATGTGGGATGAGTGTGAAATGATCTACAAGTTCACAACACCTTACCACCCACAAACCAATGGCCTTGTTGAAAGATTTAACGAGACATTCAAAGGTATGATAATGGGACTCCCTGAAAAGCTCTAAAGGAGATCTGATGTTCTGTTACCCTGCCTGCTTTTTGCCTATAGAAAGGTGCCTCAGAAGGGAGGAGGGTTTTTACCCTTTGAATTTCTGTTTGGCCGCCATGTAAGGGGACCACTCTCTCTTGAGAGGAAAGGATGGGAGGGAGCCCATCATGTACCAAAGCAAGATGTGGTGGGCTATGTACTAGGCCTTTGTTCCAGGATAGCAGAGTACATACAAAAAGATTCCAAATACCTTGAGGCCAGCCAGGAGCTCCAGAACCTCTGGTGTGACCAAAAAATTGCACTGGTAGAATTCTAACCAGGACAACGGGTGTGGGGTTAGGAGCAAGTGGCACCAAGGGCCATCCAGGAGAAATGGAGTGGCCCCTACCCTATCCTAGAGAAAAAAGAGTGAGGGCACCTTCTTGGTAGACTTGGGTACTAGCAGGTCTCCCAAAGGGCGATACATGTGAAGTGCCTCAAACTCTATTGTAACAGGGCTGATTTAACCATGCTCATGGTTACTGAAAAAGATCAGGAGGCAGTGAGTGTACCTCTCCCTGACCTACTCTTCCACAGCCCCTAGATGGGTCAGTATATGGAGTTGTCTCCTCTCTCTGCCCAACAGCAGGCAGATTGCAGACAGGCTCTGCAACATATGCACAGCTCATTTCCTTGATCCCTGGTCAGCCACCCTGGTGACCTAATGGTGTGGACACTGGGGACAGTTGACCTGTCAAACCAAACATCTATAGCCAGTCTGACCAAGTCAAGGAAAGCATCAAAGCTGAAGCCAGCAAGATGCTGGAGTTGGGGGTCATTGAGTCTTCTGAGAGTCCCTGGGCCAGCCCAGTGGTCCTATTCCCCAAACAGTATCCTCAGGCTGGAAAGATAGAAATGAGAAATGAGGTTTTGTGTGAACTACAGAGGCTTCAATGCTGTCACTAACACAGAAGCACACCCCATCGCCATAGTTGATGAATTGATAGACAAGTTAAGGGCTGCCAAATACTTAAGTACCTTTGACTTAACTGCAGGGGAGATTGGCATGGCCCCTGCAGCAAAGGAAAAGACACATTCTCCAAACCTGATGGGCACTTCCAGTTTACTGTGATGCCCTTTGCTCTAAAGAATTCCCCTGCTACCTTCCAAAGCTTGGTGAATCAAGTCTTTGCTGGGTTGGAAGGGTTTAGTGTAGATTATCTTAATGATATTGCTGTGTGTAACTCTTCCTGGCAGGATAACCTGGTCCATCTGGGGAAGGTTTTACCAGCCCTTAAAGCTGCAGGCCTAACTATCAAGTAATTTTTTTACTACACCTTTTTCTTCGCCTTTTCCCCGTCCGTCACCCAACTGGATGCCGGACCCGGAGCATTGTCACTTTCCGGCACCATCTGCGAAGCCCACTCTGCACTTGCCTCCCTTTGATGGGCCTGGAGCGTCCCCTGCCCAGCTTTAAGCTTTTTACAATGCGCATCACAGCATTTTTGGGCAACCCGACTCTGCAGGCACGCCTTCGAGCCCCATGGACTTGGATGGGGGCCTTGGGTCTTCGATGGATCAGGATCGGCACTTGTCGACCTCACAGTACCTTCCCCTGCTCTGATTCCAGTGATGACGCCCCGAAGCTGGTTGTGCCCCCAACCGGCCTCAGCCTCCGCCTCACCCCCGGCCTTGACCTGGTGCCGGACCAACATCAGCCGACATGGGTACTGAGGCATGAGGATACTTTTGTACCGCTGTTCATTCCTACTATAAACGGAAGATTGTCTACAAGGGATTTACTTAAGAGACTAATGCAGAAAGGAATCTAAGCATTCGTCTATAGAGTTAGTTATGAACAATCTAGCTCTACTGTATCCACAGGATAACGATGATTTTATCACAAACAGATAAATATGAATTAGAACAGGAAAAAGGCACATGGAAAAACCTATTTGTTATAGAAAACAAAATTGTATGAGATTAAATCAACATGTGGGGATACATTAAGGAATATATCATCATATACAATTATGAACAGTTAAATAAATCAAATAATACATCAGTTCATAATCAAAACATCAACTCCTATCAATCAGCCAAGAGTAACTCAAGACAAACATGAGCCAAAGAGACTCTTCGGATCAATAAATAGTTTTTGTAGATGATGTGTAGGTCGACGTTTCGGTCTTGACTGCAGATGTCAAAAGAACATCATCAGAACAATTATAAAAATGTAGAGAAAACCCCCTGTGTAGAGATAACATAAATAAATTACCACTCTGTATAAAACTACACATTTTACTATGAAATATCAATTTCAAACAATTCAATAGGATAACCGTGTGCAAGGCACCAAAGTGCTACATTTGATGCAAATATTTAACATATACAGTTAATTAAGAAATTAAGAAACCAAAACATATATGATTCATTTGATGTAGAGACAGCTTTTAAAAATCAAGGTTTCGTTGTTAAATACACTTGAATTGTGCCTCTGGCCAAGGAGGAGGAGATGACAACATCAAAACCCATTATATGCAGCAAGTTAGTCACTGACTTACTTCAAGGAATAGTGATGCAGAGAAAAAAATGAATTGATCGCTGCCAAAGGCCGAGCAGACCGCAATGTTCTGTCGGGGAGCTGATTAAAACAAGACAAAAGGAAAAAGAATCACATAACTAATATGTCTTGGGTACGTAGCGGTTCAAGGTCAAATGGGAAGATGCAACATCCTACCTTTCTGTGTTTCAAGAGTGCAGAAATCTATCCCGGTATAGTAATCTGATGTCAAATGGTAAATGGCACTTTAGGTTTGGGTTGTCAACATTTCTAAATGCAACATAAAAGACAGCTATGTCTCAATAGAACTGGCTTAGCCGAGTTAGCACGATCAAAAGAACAGTTATCCAAATATTGTAACGAAATTGGTGATACAAAAGACCCATGGGCAAAAAGCATCTGTGCCCGTGTTGTTATATTGTTCATTCAACTCATAACTATGTCATGAATAGGGAAGATACTGGGGTATTGTGAAAACTCCCTTATAGAACTATTGTTTTGCCTCAAAGGGGAAAATCAACTAGGAAAATGCTGACGAATTTTTTATATATGTCAGTATGTTCCAGTACATAACCGAAACAACCGTAACGGTTGTCTGCATTTAATGGCATACTCTCCCAATATTAAAAACGGAAAGTGCTATATAAAACATTATTCTTAATGGCTTCAGCATGTGAGGTGGCGGGGTATTATCGGTGGTCAAGATGACTTATTGAGCACCAACTGCATGATATCACATAAATAGACAGAAAGTCAATATCGATTAGAACTACAGTCGTGTAAGGACAGACTTGGCATTAAACAAGACAAAAGTATAGCCAGGCTGCCACTTTTAATACTTACGGGGTGATGGTGGTTCAGGAGAAATACACCACACGCATTTCCAGAGGCATTCGCACATGGATAGAGTGCGAGCATTCACTGTCGGTGTATTTAAAGACCGACCACCATTAGTGCGTCATCATTTGACTCCCCGATAGGTCTTACGAGTACCGCTGAGTAATATGGCTGCCATATTGGAGTGTAATTGCTATATGTAATGGGCAGTGGGTTTGTCGATATTTCACTAGTGCAGTTAACAAGAAGTGAAAACATTTTCACATGTCTAATCGAGATAACAACAAACAGTATAAAATTGTATGATTAAATTATGGGAGTCCGCAATACAATGAACACCGTAAAAAATGTATTGGTAACAGACAAAGGCAATAATTATCGCTGTTCATTCCTGGCATTCCCTATCGCCCTGAGTGGCAGCCAGAGGAGGGTGAGGAGGACTGGGAGGGGTCTATTGACCCTTTAGTGGACCAGCTTGAAGAGCCAGACTGACAAGAGGTGTTGGGTGATGCCAGTGGTTTAGATACCTCCCCAGACCTTGGCATGCCCCCCCCCCCACCCTGGCTACGGAGGATGGAGCTTCATACGCAGTGGTGAAACGTAGGGTGGCTGAGGCCTTGGCAGTCAGGACTAACCTTCTGACAGAGGTGCTTCTGCCAGCAGCTGCCTCTTTGGAGCCCCTGCTGCCTTTTAATGAAGCCCTCACAGACATCCAGGGGCTCCTGTAGACAGGATGATTGCCCGATGCCACCGCCCACACGGTGCAACCCACTTTTCCTCTCCCAAAACACAAACCCGAGAGATTGGTGGTCCAAGCCTCATCCTCTGATGGTGCCTACCCTACAGCTCCCCCAGATAGGGAATCCAAGAAGATGTTTTCTTCCGCCAGCTTAGGGCTGCGGTGGGTGAACACCGCATGCCTCTTGGGCCGTTATACCAAAACTGTGTGGGATACGGTTGCGCAAGTGATGCCACAGTGCATGGAGGAGGCCCTGGCTGTTCTCACCCACGCAGTTGCTGATGTTCAAGACGTAGCTAAGTTCACCATCAGCTGTGGGCTGAAAACCGCTGATTCTCTGGGCAGAACGGTTTCAACATCGGTAGCCCTGAGACGCTACGCCTGGTTTAGGACCTCTGATTTTTCAGTGGGATGCCCAATCCACCCTTTTGGGCCTTTTGATGGCCTGCGCTTGTTTGGTGACAAGGCGGACTCAGCGTTCGGGTGCTTAGAGGATTCTAGGACTATGGCCAGATCCTTGGTCCTCGCAGCAACCTCTCTACCTACAGTCTGCCTTTCGCCCTTTTCGTGGCTACGGGTGGGGTGCCCACCACGTTCCACCCAATTGAGCCACAAGGCCATGCAAGCTACCCAGTCTATGCGTGACCTTGGATGTGGGACCCAGCGTCGCCGGTCTGGGGCCAAGGGGACCGGCCAGTCCACCCATACCCTCCTGCAGCAGCCTCCAAACCTTCATAGTCCAACTTTTCATGGCCACCAGAGACCAGTGGGTGACAGGATTCGCCTACACTTCCCCCACTGCCACAACAAATGTTCAGACTGGTGGGTTTTGCAGGTAGTCCGAAGGGGCTACTCCCTCCCCTTCAAGATTACCCCTCCCTCTATGCCACTAGCAGTCCATCGCATGTCGGAGGATCACTTGGCCCTTCTGCGCCAGGAAGTTGTGGCTCTCTTAGCCAAGGTAGCTATTGAATGGGTCCCTGTGCCAGAAGTAGGTCATGGTTGCTATTCCCACTACTTTCTGGTAACCAACAAGGACAAAGGCCTGCATCCTATCTTAGACATCAGGGCCTTCAACCACTTCCTTAGGAAGGAGAAGTTCAAAATGCTCATGTTGGCTCAAGTCCTCTCTGCCCTCGATCCCGGAGACTGGATGGTAGCGTTGGACTTGCAGGATGCCTATTCCCACATCCCCATTCTGCCAGCCCACAGGCGTAACCTATTGTTCACAGTAGGCCATGAGCATTTTCAATTTACCATGCTCCACTTTGGCCTTTCCAGCACCCCTCGGGTGTTCACGAAAGGGCTGGCGATGGTCACGGCTAATCTGCGCAGATCAGGGGTTCAAGTGTTTTCCCTTTCTCAACGACTTTCTGTGGAAGGTGGCTTGCCCCAGGCTGTCGTCTCCCACCACTAGACTATAGCGGACCTCCTGAATTTGCTGGGGTTCACTATCAATGTGCTGTAGACACCTCTTAGTGCAGTTTTGGGCATATCCTCCCAAACAGCAAGCCTGTGATATTCGGGCTATGATACCGATGTTTCAGCCTCCCAGATTTTGGTGAGAATGACCCTGAGGCTGCTGGGCCTCATTGCCTCCTGCATCCTGCCTGTTGATCATGCCAGATGGCACATGCGGGCTCTGCAATGTGACCTGAAGTTCCAGTGGGCGCAGCATCAGAGGAATCTTTCCGATGTCGGCCAGATCTCGGAGGGGACTGCACGTCAGTTGCAATGGTGGCTAACGAACCAGGATTGGGTCAATGACAGAACCCTCTCCCTTCCCCAACCAGAGTTGACAGTGGTGACAGATGCATCACTCCTGGGATGGGGCAGCCACATGATAGAGGGGGAGATCAGGGGTCTCTGGTCTCTGGTGGAGTGCAGCCCCCACATCAACCTTCTGGAGCTTCGGGCGATCCGTCTTGCACTGAAGGCATTCCTTCCTTCTGTCAAAGGGAGAGTAGTGCAGGGGTTCACAGACAACACCACTGCTATGTGGTACTGCAACAAAAAGGGGCTTGTGGGGTCGCGGATCCTATGTCAAGAGGCTCTTTGCCTTTGGACATGGCAGGATCATCAGGGCATATCCCTGGTGGTTCAACGCCTGGCAGGTTCTCTAAACCCCAGGGCAGACAAGCTCAGCCGCCGGTGCATGATGGATTATGAATGGTGTCTTAACTCGGAGGTGGTGCAAGGCCTTTTTCAGCAGTGGTGAGAGCCTTGGTTAGATCTGTTCGCCAATGAAGAGAACGTGCAATGTGGGCAGTTCTGCGTGTTGGAATTTCCAATGCAGCACTTGCTCAGTGACACTTTTCCTTGTGAGTGTAGTTGCGGCCTCCTGTACGCCTTTCGGCCTGTACCACTTCTACCCAGAGTGCTAAAGAAGATCAAGCTCGGCCGGGCCCAAGTCATTCTTATGGCTTCGGACTGGGCATGAAGTGTCTGGTATCCCAAGCTCTTCAGCATGCCCATCGATCTTTCAATCAGACTGCCTCTTTGGGAGACTCTTCTGTCGCAGCATCAGGCGACGGACCTCCACCCAAACCTGTCCAGCCTCCACCTCCTTGCGTGGAGATTAAGCAGCAACAGTTGACAGCTTTCGACTTTCTTCCGGAGGTTTGTAACGTCATCTTGGCAGCCAGGCGCCCCTCCATTAAATAGTATACACCTGTAAATGGAACACATTTGTGACATGGTGCACATCAAAGGCTGATCCCCTTTCTTTCCCTCTTTCAGAGGTTCTCTTCTTCATTCTATCTTTGGCCCAGCAGGTCTTTGCTCTGGGCACCCTGAAAGGCTATCTTTTGGCCATTTCGGCCTTTCTTCGCCTTTCTTCGCCTTCCTGATCAGTCTTCTCTTTTCAAGTCTCCTATTGTAAATAGATTTCTGAAGGGGTCATCTCTATCCTCCTTCTCCTATCCTAATGCCCCAATGGGACTTGTCCTTACTTATCTTATGTGTACTCCCTTCAAGCCACTACATAATTTTCTTCTTGGTCTTCTTACTTTAAATACTGCTTACCTGCTCGCCATCACCTCTGCCCACAGTGTGAGTAGCTTCAGGCTCTATCTTCCAAGCCTCCATTTCTTACTGTTCATCCGGACAAAGTGGTCCTTTGCACTAGCCCTCTTTTCTGCCCAAAGTGGTTACCTCTTTTGACAAAGGTCAGACCATGACCCCCTATCTTCCCGCCTCCACATCCTTCATAAGAGGAGGAGAGACTCCACTGTTTGATCCCAAAATGTGTGCTGTCCTTCTACCTTCTACCACTAATGATTTCCGGGTGGACAATCAACCCTTCGTGGGTTATGTGGGCAGCAAGTAAGGTTGGGCCTTGCACAAACGTACCATCTCTTGATGGGTTGTCATATGCATCAAAATCTGATATTCTCTGGTGAAAAAGGAACCTCCAGTAGGACTAAGCACCAGTGCGATGGCAGCCACTACTGCTTTGAAATGTGGAGTTCCTCTGATTAACATCTGCCAGGCAGCCATGTGGGCATCCCTGCATACGTTCACTAAACATTACTGCCTGGATAGTCAAGTCCGGAGAGGTGGCTTTTTTGACAGTTCTGTTCTCAAGGACTTCCTGGTGTGAACTTAGTGCGCAGACCCACCATCGGGGTTGTCATTGCTGGGGTATCAATTTTAAAACCAAGGAATTTATAACTGCAGTCTCTTTCAGATGAACAAGTTACTTATCTTCGGTAACAACATATGTAGCTATGAAGCTATGCACTTTAACATAAAGCTGTCCCCTACCTACAACTTCAAGGGAGTGCTCCTCTATAGACCCCCTGGGAACAGATCAGCATTTCTTGATAACCTTGGTAACATCACGGAGTTTATAGCGACAGAAGAATCTACCACTATCATGGGCGACTTCAATTTCTATCTGGAGCAAAGCAGCGATAAGGATACTATTTCCCTTACGTCTGACCTAGAAATAATGGGTCTTAGTCAACTGGTCACGACCTCTACCCACCAAGCAGGTCATACGCTAGATGGAATTTTTTCAAATGTGGAAGGTCTGTGCATAGCCTCAGTTCTCCCCATGACATGGACTGACCACTCTGTCATCCTTAGCAACCTTACCATCAAAGGTTTGCCTAGGAAAAAGGCTGCGTACACGAATAGTGGTACTTTTAAAGCATGGAAGGACATCAATCCCAATGACCTTACAATGCTGTTAAACAACACTATCCCGGATTTTTCTACTGACCCTAATATTGCCACCAACCAATTTCAGAAATGGTTGGCTGAAGCTACTTCTCAGCTGGCACCTATTAAATCTATATCAAAGAATAGAAACCGGCCTAAAGCTCAGTGGTATACAAAAGATCTGAAAATTCAAAAACAACTAACCAGGAACAGAGAACGGCACTGGCGAAGAACTTACGATAGCGAAAACAAGGAAAAATATAAACAAGCTCTTGCTTCCTATAAAGCTATGATAGTAGCAGCAAAAAAACATTATTTCTCCTCTAATATAGAGACCGCGAAAAACTCTAGCAGAGAGTTATATAACATTGCTAAAACCCTTTCTGGAAATACTTCGGATCTCAACCCCCCCCCATCACAAGCACTATGTGATGCCTTATCCGAGTTCTTTTTCAAAAAGGTCAATGACATATACCAAGTGTTTAACTCTGACTCTGTTAGTAGCCCTGCTTTGTCCTCAATGACTATACTGAAAAACACCATGACCAATTTTAAAACCCTCACCACGGATCAAGTTAAGAGCATATTAAAATCGATCAAAGCGGGGTCAGCTCTGGATCCCTGCCCAACCTCGGTGATCGCAACCGTACCAGACACAGTCATCCCTAGTATCACACATGTCTGTAATTCTATACTGATATCTGGAATTTATCCTGATATATTAAAAAACACGCTGATTAAACCCCTGCTAAAAAAGCCTGGTCTAGACAAAGGTGAATTAAAAAACTATCGCCCTATTGCGAGTCTCCCTTTGCTAGCAAAAGTCACCGAAAAGGCCATGAACCATCAACTCTCAGAATTCATTGAGAGTCATAACCTGCTGGATGACACACAGTTCGGCTTCCGTAAACACCACGGAACGGAAACCGCTCTTATTAAGGCAGCGGATGACATAAGAATCATCCGTGATCAGGGAGGAACAGCACTGCTTGTCCTTCTTGATCTCTCAGCGGCCTTCGACACGGTCGACCACAAGATCTTGGTCGACCGTGTCGAAAGGATGGGTATTCAGCTAACAGCCAAGGATCTCCTGGCCTCTTTTCTGGCCAACAGAACCCAGGCTGTCACCTTGGGCCCTTTTCAATCAGCGGACTTGTCGTTGCCGTGTGGGGTTCCCCAAGGCTCATCCCTCAGTCCGACACTATTCAATATCTATGTGTCGGACCTTGCTAGTGTCATCAAAGCACACGGGATGGGCCTTACCTCATACGCTGACGACACCCAGCTGGTCTTGGCCATAAAGGGTAACGGACAGGAGGTGGCAGAAAGATTCCAAAGGGGGATGGTTGCTATCGGTGAGTGGATGGCAAGAAATTGCCTGAAGCTCAATTCCGATAAAACTGAGGTGGTGATCTTTGGCAACCTTTTGCCAGCATGGTCGGCAGCTTGGTGGCCATCGGCTCTTGGGGTTCCTCCCACCCCCACCGCTAAGGTCAGAAACCTGGGAGTCACTTTTGATGACAAGCTCAGTTTCATGGCCCATGCAAATAAGGTGGCAGCTAACGCCCATTTCAAGCTCAAAATAATAAAAAAGATTATCCCTTATTTACCAGACTCAGCAGCCAAGACGTTAATCACCTCCCTGGTCCTGACATCGTTGGATTACTGCAACGGTCTACTGCTCAATGCACAAAACAGAGTCACAAAAAAACTTCAGACTGTGCAGAATGCAGCGGCACGCGTGCTATCCAAGAAACCCAAGTTCGCCCCCATCTCGGACACCTTGAAAGAGTACCACTGGCTATCCATCCAAAACAGGGCCAAATTTAAAGCACTATGCATAGTTTATAAGACCCTGCAGGATCAAGGACCGTGCTTCCTCAAAAAGTTACTAATTCCCTATAACCCGTCCAGAACACTTCGCTCCTCTTCACTTAACCAACTGCTGGTTCAACGAAGTAGAACAGTCTCTTGGGGTGATCGCCGCTTTGCTATTGCAGCCCCCAAGATCTGGAACGCCTTACCGAACCACATCAAAATAAGCCCCACCCTCCTTCAGTTTAGAAGGAAATTAAAGACGTGGTTATTCAACCAGTAAACCTAGCCACCATCTTCTTGATCAGGGATAGACAGCATTGTTTACTAGCGCCGAGACGCCTACGGGTATTTGCACGCGCTCTACAAATGCTATTAAATAAATAAATAAATAAATTCCTTACCGTCTCATCCATCCTCCCCGTTCTTTGAACTGGCTTCTGTGGATAGGGACTCCCTTCTAGGGCCCTGGTTATGTGCACCAGTGGTCAGTGTCTTGCATGGCTATGCGCTTCTGGGGTGGAAATTCGTGTCAGAATTGAAACCAGCGTGCAGCAGCAGCATCTAAGTAGACACCGCAATGTCATCCCAGGGAACACAGCAACGGACACAGTGTCGACTGACTCCACCTACCAACGCGCAGGGCTACTGCTGCAAAGAAATTCTCTGGATCCAGTCTGACTCCTGGGGGTAATTCTAAAGGAAAGGAATCTATAACTAAGTATGTCTCTTACAGATACATTGTTACCGAAGGTAAGTAACTTGTTCTTTACAATAAGTTCACATCATTCACAGCAAACAACAATCACTCAGCATACAATGCATGCCATCCTTTACCTGTTCTTCCGGTGTGCTGACCGTCCGTGATTCGATTGGTGGCACATTGCAGAATGCAGTAATGATTTCTGCCATGGATCAAGAATTGTGGCACAAATGTAATGTTTGGATGACACAATGTCTCTTTGCACCCTTGTATTTGCAGATAAGTGAAGGATTAAGCTCTCCAACAAATCATATGCTGCTTTTTTCCCTTCATACCCTGATACTTTCTTTAGCTGTTCCTGTAGCATATGCAACAGTGGAATAGCTCGGCCTATGCTGCTGTCCTCCTTGCTGACTTCACATGTCAACACATCGAAAGGAAACAGCATCTCTGTCAGGCATTTAACTGTGCCCCTTTGGTGCATCCCAGTGATCATGCCTTTCACAGTTTCATCCCCTCTGTGCATGACATATTAATTGATTGTTCAGGATTGCTCAAACAGACGTTCAAGTGTGTTATATGTCAAGTCCAATGTGTTGGCAACTCCTGTAGGAGTGCTTTAACTGGGATTTGAATATAACGTTGAATGATCCTCAGCTGCTTCCGGGCTTTAAAAGAATAGCTGAAATGTTTGCAGATTCTTCTGCAGGTGGACAGTACGTTGCTGACTTGGTCTTCTTTTTTGATAAAGTCTTGAACATTGATGAAAATGCAGGGCGCCCAACACAGGACCCTGAAATAGCCACCATCGGCCATGGCCTTAACTATATTATTGCCATTGTCCGTGGAAACAAAACCAATGTTAAGTTCTCTTTGTTGCAGCCATTCAAAAACCTTAGTGTTAAAGTCTTCCAAAATGTATGCAGAAGTATGGGATTTCTCCATAGCGAACATAGCTACTGTTGCATGCTTCAGAGCGCCATTAAAAATATCTGCAGTGTCAGATATCTTTTTCTAACCACCACAAAAGAGATCGAGTGGGCAATTATGCACATGTAATCAGTGGCTTGGCATCTGGTCCAAATGTCTGTCATCAGGTGGATAGTGTGAACAGCACTCTGCTGCAAACCTTGTGCAAGCAAATCCAGCACGCCGTGATGTAGCGCTTGAACAACAACTCTGGTAAAATGGGACCAACTTGGAAGCTTCCATTTCGCAGATGGCTGCCACAAATTTAAGAAAAACAACACCTTGCACAAAAAAAGGGAGAAGGTCCAGCGCTAATATGTTAACCAGCTTCGCATTGTACAAACGTGCTGTTGGGTGGTTGTGTTCGCACTGCCCCTCTGGCCTAAACATGCCGAGAATGATCATCTGAATTTTTTTCTTTTCTAGTGCCACTGATGCAGGTGACTACTTGAGAGCAGATATTGGTAGGCTCAATGCGTGTTTCATTGCAGCATTCACTGTACTCTCTTGCCTTGGACCCCTTGGTGTCTCGACCTGATTCTTGTGCCATTGCAATGTTGCTGAAGATAATGTGATACCACTGTACTGCAGCGGACAGGAATGCTTTGTTTACCGGAGAATTGTCTTCCTCTTCTTCACCTTCCATCGTGATCAGATTTTATTGCATGCTCAGCATTTCAGCCCCTCCACCAACAACACTTGCAGTTTTTTCGACCAATAAGGTGTGCCTCCCACTGGATCAAGTGCTGTTTTCTCATATGTGTTGCCTCCATTACCATAGTTTGCCCAAGCTTACACCGACTAATACTTGTTCCACAAATTGAGTATATTGCAATGTTCAACTCCTTCTGTCTAACCAAAAAGAAGTCCCAAACTGATGAGGTCAATATTCTGACGCTGCTGGTGCCACTTGCAATGTTGGATGAACTAGTAGGTGGGTGTGACGTTTGACTCTCTGTAGTACCTACTTCTACTGAGATGGCTGTGGTGTATGTAGGTTGCTGTCGGGACTCGGTAAATTTAGCAGCTGGAGGTGGTGTTGGTGGAATCTGCTTTGGTGCCATTTGTGGCGCCTTCCCCTTTGCCGTAGATATATTAATACTACTGCAAGTATGCCACATCTTCTTTTTATAAGCGCATATCTGTTTAGGCACGCTGACCAGTAATCTTACCCGCTCTGTGACATTCGGGCTAGCTTTTTAATAATAGACCGTACCCACTGCGTTACGACTCCTGAATTCAGGGTTAGATGACATGATTGACATCATTGATATTTCCATTTCTACAGCCTTATATGGATTTCTATACCAATGTATCTTGACATGCTACAAAAGCCGATTTATAAATGTAGGGTCCGCATACGGACTCACTACATAGAAATCTTTCCTCTCAATAAGAACTCCTTTATTTCTTATACGGAGTCTTTTTTCGCTGTCCACTACCTGGTGGACACGTGATCTGGCAAGCCATAATACCGGAACTGAACCTCCCTGGCTCCTCACACCCATGTGGACCACGCAGGCGACCCGCTCTGACCCCTAACCTGTGACTTGAAGAATCCAGTTACTTAGGTATGTGCAGGCCTGACACCGAACATTGTTCGTTATGATATAATCATATCGCCCGCAATTTTGACACGCAACTTTTACTATTCGTGTCTTGCAGGATCCGGACTGACCTGACGGATCACTCGAATATCACCGTCTCTCCGACCTCCCCTTTTGAGATCGTGTGAGGCTTTTAATTAAGGTACGCTAGTTCTCGAACTAGGGACGACCTTATTAGCTTTGGGTTCTCTGCCTTTACCTGAGTTACAATTCGGCCCTGAATGGCTCCCCCTGTTGTTGTTTTTCAGGATCCGTACTTACGCGGCGGACTCCACTACCTTCCCGCAGAATCACTTTGCTCTACAGGTACTTTTTATAACAATGTGTACGCACGCTATATGCCCCAGCATTACCTTGCAATCACCTTGGGTAATTGAACATTTCTTGACTTCCCAGATTTATAACTTGCTGGCGTTGCCGCTTGACTTCGAAAACCACGTGCAACATCTGTGAGTTTCCCCCTTTTTTACGTGACTTATGCTATGTCCTATCGTTTCTGACCATATCTGATGGTGGTACGCTGTGTATATCTCTCCTATACAGGACTGATTTGTCTCCGCCACTCAGACGTTCCACTCCCCAGTCATCATCTGGTTTTATAATTGTGAGTTGTTTGCCATATTGAATACACATGATTAAGTGATGCTCAGACATTTTTGGCTAATGGCCACTTCTGTCTTTCCTTGCTTTACTGCAGTTTCGCCCTCCCCTGATGCCCCACGCTCCTCTCCCCCCTGAGCAGCCGTGCTTCCATAAACAATCTGATTTAACACGACCTATTGGTAACCACCCTCTCGACCGTTTACAATCATTTGTAAGAGATATATGGATCATTATGACCATAATTGATTAATTGATTATTATTTCTTGTTCAGATTGTTTGCCCCACTTGGTTCTCCACCGTCCTGATGAAGACCCTCTAGCAAGGTCTCAGCCAGTACCTTCAACGATTTTGGGTCGAAACGTCGACACACCTTCCCTCTCCTCCGCTTCTGCTATTATTTGTCATTTTTGCTCTTTTCATTGAAGCATGAGATTGAATTGATTTATTTGTGAACTGTTGGTCATATGCCAGTTTTATGTATTAAGGCTCAAACTGACTATTCATTTGTCACTTGTCCAGTTTTCCTACACTTTCCATCACCACCCTGACCCTTCCCTTCCTTTAGGGGCACTAATTGTGTATATATATTTATGTATTTTATGAATTGTTCTCAATTTAGTGGATTTGCTGGTTGTGATTAAAAACAATGCTGCAAACTTTCTCTGAATTCAGCTTATAATCAATTGCTATTGCTCTATATTGTTCTCTGTTCTGGGACCACTTTGTTTGTATCAGTAACTCACCCAGGTCCCAGTGACTCATTTGGGTAAACCCCGTGTTCTTAACACATTGGTGGCATTTGTGGCGCCACTGTTGCCACATCCCTAACAGCAATTTGGGATGGGGTAATGATCTCCACTGGGGCGGGGCTAACTTCCATGATGATTGGCTCATCATCCTCCTCTTCTACATCTACCTCCATAACTTTAAGGCTTTCCGGTACCTTCCTTTTCCCTAACCTTGTCTTGTGGCTTGTCTCACTCTCAGATTGAAGCGGAACCCAAGTGGTGACTAGATCATCAGAAGGGGGGCTTAGAGAAGAGGTTGATGGACTAACCCTCCTTTTCTTTGCTGGAGATCTGGAAGACAATGGATCTTCTGAAAGAGAGACTTGCTCTTCTTCCTCAGCAGGAAGCTCGATCTCCTGAACTGCCCCAACTTCTGGAGGAAGTACAATTATTGGTGGTGGCTGCGGCTGTTGTTGCCCACTTATCTGATTTTCCTGCATTGATTGGGTGCTACTTTGGTGTAACAATAAGTCAATTTCAACTACACTGCCTGTCGTCTTAGGACTATGTTGGTGGGTGGGCCCTCTGATGTGGGGGTGGGTGCTGCACCCAGCTTGCTCCGTGGACACCGCTGCTGCAGGTGCACATTTTAGATTCACAAAAACGGTCTTGGGTGACATACCGGTGGTGGGAAGTGGCAGTGCTGATACCTTAGTTTGGGGCCATCTTGAAGCTGTCAGTTAGCAGCATGCAGCAACACTTATGTTAGATTCACAAGTTGAAGCGATGTCTCTGTGTGGTGCGCAGGCCTTCTGTCTGTTAGCACAATGCGTGATGTTGTCTCCTCCTCTTGTGCACCTAAAAGCAAAGAAGCAAGAAGAACATCAGTTAAATATGGCATTGTTGTAGTTCAATTACTAGTACAAACAAATATAATATAGTTTAGTTTGTGGTCACACTTGTTAGTGTTACCTCAGATATTACAAAAATTAACAATACAGAATAACTATTTGTGAGACTTTGACAACAACAATGACTTTCATGGTGTACTGCACAGTACACTCAGTAACAATATAAATAAAAAAACAACAACAAAATACAAATGTAATGGTTTGCTTTATGTGTATGTGTATCATGTGGGATGCAGCACTCAGGGAGCTGCAGCAGACAAATGACAATGGAACAATCTCTAGACAATGAATACTGTTGTGCACGTCATATAGCAGACATGGAGTTAAGGTTCACTGATGCCAAATCATGTTACTTATGAATCGGGAAAACAATGTAATTAAAAAATAAATAACTAGCAGGAGGCCTGGAAATAAATTAACACAAGCAGGGCTAAGGACACAGACTTTAGGAAATGGCCCCCGCCAGATGGGGAACCATGGCAAATGTATTGCTGACCTACTATTGCAATGCAAACACACCCTCACACTGGCCAGACAAAGAAGGCATACTAAACAATACATATTTAATACAACAATGTCAAAAAAGAGAATCCACATGGCCCAAAAATGTTTGAAAATTACAATCACACACATTGAACAAATGCAGTAACACATAAAAAAGTGAAATACCACACAAAAACACATTTTGTATTTCAATCCAATGCCCTCCATGGCCTAAATGATGTTTAAATTCAACAGACACCACATAAACAGTTGTTTTATTCACCCATGAGTAGTTCTGGGCCAACAGGCTGAAAGGCCTATTGGCAGACTACTGGGCTACATAGTATATTAAATCAATAGTGCAAATTGATTTTAAAACATAGAGAAAATGTAGTGTACTGTGCAGCATGTTTCCTTTATAAAAGAAGAAAAAATACTTCTAAAGAAACAACAACTAGGCCCCTACTGAATCTACAGGTCACCCACCACAGTACATTGAAAACATCGCTGAAAAGTACAAATACCTCTAGAGGCATGGCTCCAGTCAAACAAACAACACCAGTTTTACAACTTACTTGTGAAATCTCAAATTCAAAGTCTTCAAATCCAATTATATATTATGCAGCAGACACAAAGCGTGATCCTTCTAACTCCAATTCCAAATGAAAAGTTACCAGGAGTTGGAGAAAGCACTGGGAGGAGTCTGCTGGACAGCAACAGGAAGTTGGAGACTCTAGGGCACTTTCTTCCACTTGAAAAAAAAGTAAAAATGAAGAAGGACTCCTTACACAAAAAATCTAGAGCCAAATGTCAATTTGAGGAGTTTTTTTTACTCCAAATTGTTATTTTGAGAAGGTGTTGATAGTGGTCAGGTAGAGAACCTTCTCCAGATTGAACTTGCGGTAGAGCCTACACGTTTGAGACCGCGTTTGTCATAAAACCCCCTCTGGAACTCTGCTAACGGGTGCGAATGACGTGTGGCTAAAAAAAACTCTCGCATGACCATGCGCCTGTCTAGCAAATCTCGTGGCGCTCCCGAACAGCTCTGGACTCTCATGGACAATGGTGGTAAGTCGCTCCTACATAAGCAAAAATGCATTTGGGGGAACCAACACTAAAAAAACTCCACTCCGTTGCTTTCTATTCGGAATGCAGAGTTGCCAAAATTCAGCGAGTGGAGTGTAGTTTTACACCCAGGCTTATAGAAAACCCACAACATTTGAGGTGGTCCATATCCCTACAGGGAATGGACTTTACAGTGGAACATAGACCTGGAACTGACCATGCCAATGCAGATGGTCTTTCCGTATTTTTCCACTTAGACGATAAAGACTCGCTTGGGAAAGGTTAGTCTCATCCTCTTTCTTTTGAGGGGTGTATGTGTGTGAAGGAAAGTGCCCCTTTTTATATAGTTAACCCCCACCTGTAGCCTGACCTCTGATGCAACCAGACTTTGTGTGCCCTGGTTCCCTGCCAGCAAAATACACACAATTGATGGACGGAATGCAGAACAAATCAAAATATTCACCCCCAGTCAAGGGATCTTGGTTAAATCCATCATTCTTTTGCTCACCATGCCACCCCAGTTTAGAGTGTGCCATATGCAAATCAGTCTTGACCCTGTGCCTCATGGGAATAGTCCAGCCCAAACTGCCAAGCCAGGTCCTCCCTGGACCAGAAACAAGCATCCTAGGACCGGTTTCGAGGTTTCACCCCTCTTCAGCAAGGATTATTTGATTCCAGTGGCACAGTGAGCCCAGGACCCATGTCTGGGCATACCTGGTGCACTTAGGGCGAGAAAGCAAAAGACACACAATTGATGGACGGAAAGCAGAACAAATCAAAACATTCACCCCCAGTCAAGGGATCTGGGTTAAAACCATCATTCTTCTGCTAACCATGCCACCCCAGTTTAGTGCAGGCCATATGCAAATCAGTCTTGACTCTGTGTCTCATGGGAACAGTCCAGCCCAAACTGCAAAGTCAGGTCCTCCCTGGACCGTAAACAAGCATCCTAGGACCGGTTTCGAGGCTTCACCCCTCTTCAGCCAGGATAGCTTGATTCCAGTGGCACAGTGAGCCCAGGACCCATGTCTAGGCATACCTGGCGCACTTAGGGCGAGAAAGCAAAAGACACACAATTGATGGACGGAATGCAGAACAAATCAAAACATTCACCCCCAGTCAAGGGATCTGGGTTAAATCCATCATCCTTTTGCTCACAATGCCACCCCAGTTTAGAGCTGGCCATATGCAAATTAGTATTGACCCTGTGCCTCATGGGAACAGTCCAGCCCGAACTGCCAAGCCAGGTACTCCCAGGACCAGTGACAAGCTTCCTAGGACCAGTTTCGGGGTTTCAACCCTCCCTCTTCAGCCAAGATAGTTTGATTCCAGTGGCAAAGTGAGCCCAGGACCCATGTCTGGGCATACCTGGCGCACTTACGGAGAGAAAGCAAAAGACACACAATTGATGGACGGAATGCAGAACAAATCAAAACATTCACCCCCAGTCAAGGGATCTGGGTTAAATCCATCATTCTTTTGCTCATCATGCCACCCAAGTTTTGGGTTGGCAATATGCAAATCAGTCTTGACCCTGTGCCTCATGGGAACAGTCCAGCCCGAACTGCCAAGCCAGATCATCCCTGGACCGGAAACAAGCATCCTAGGACTGGTTTAGGGTTTCACCCCTCTTCAGCCAGGATAGATTGATTTCATTGGCACAGTGAGCCCAGGGCCCACGTCTAGGCATACGTCGCACACTTAGGGTGAGAAAGCAAAAAACACACAATTGATGGACATAATGCAGAAAGAATCAAAACATTCACCCCCAAGTCAAGGGATCTGGGTTAAATCCATCATTCTTTTGCTCGCCATGCCACCCCAGTGTAGAGCTGGCCATATGCAAATCAGTCTTGACCCTGTGCCTCATGGGAACAGTCTAGCCCGAACTGCCATGCTGGACTATTTCCATTGGGCGCAGGGTCAAGACCGGTTTGCATATGGCTGGGTCCAAACTGGAATGGCATGGTGAGCAAAACAACGATGGATTTAGGCCAAGATATCTGTACTGGGGTGGATGTATGACATTGTTCTGCATTCTGTCAATTAATTGTTCTTTTTGCATTTGTCACCCGGGTGGGACGGGTATGGCTACACGTGGGTCCCGTGCTCTCCATGCCACTGGAGTCAAGCTATCCTGGCTGATGAGGGCTGAAAGCTCGAAACCGGTCCTAGGATGCTTGTTTCCAGTCCAGGGACGACCTGGCCTGGCAGTTCGGGCTGGACTATTCCCATTGGGCGCAGGGTCAAGACTAATTTGCATATGGCTGGGTCCAAACTGGAATGGCATGGTGAGCAAAAAAACGATGGATTTAGGCCCCGATCTCTGTACTGGGGTGAATGTATGACACTGTTCTGCATTCTGTTCATCAATTGTACCTTTTGCACTGGTTCCTTGCAAATTAGGTTCCTAGGGCCTTTCTCCTTTCCCAAAACAGTACCTTTGAACCCACAATTGGCATATCTCTCTTTACCCTTGTAAAAGGTACCATGAGTACCAAGGGCACTGTGACCAGAGAAGGCCTGCAGCATCCACTGTGCCACCCTTCGAGGCCCTGTACCTTAACACCCACACACTGCCATTGCAGGCTGCCTGTTTTGGTGCAGAGAAAAGTGAGTAGTCGACATGGCACACATCCCTGTGTGCCATGCCTACACCCCACTGCCTGGGGCCTAGGTAAGCCAGCCCTCTAGCAGGGCGTGATATCCCCCAGGTGAGGATGCAGTGGCTACAGTGTCTAAATCTATTCTTAGACATTACAAGTGTAGTAAAGCCATAAAGAGTATATGGTCTGGGAATTGTTTAGTACAAACTCCACAGTTCCATAATGGCTTTACTAAAATCGGGGAAGTTTTGTAGCAAACCTCTCAGCACATTAAACCCACACTGATGCCAGTGTGGGATCCAATGTCAAATGCACTCAAGGGCATCTTAGAGATGCTGAATAAAGAAACCTTCCCCAGTGGGGAAAGAGAATTACCTGCTTAGGGAAGAATTTGAGCACTTAGAATCACTGGTGAGCTGCGGGTAAGTTCTTAGCCCGGGGAGCAAAGTCAAAGATGTGTCAGACACAGACAGTGAATAACAAATGATAGACTAAACAAAATGATAGAGACTAATAGATATACTAGTTTTAAATATATATACATAGATTTTCAAACAATTCAAATAATATCAAAACAGTGATAAGTGATATTCTTAGAGTCCCCACAGGAACAAATGAGAATAAAATTCCCCCAACACAATAAGAAATCAAACCAATTGCATCCTAGCCATCTATAAAATCACTCATATCCAAGTCCCATTCATACTGCAATCTTACCAGCACATACGTACAATAAACGAATTGCATAAATGTGAGGACTGAAAGCAGAACACCAAAAATACAGTGGTATGATGATGATTAATAAATGACATTGAACAAAAAAACATCTCTGGTACAACCATGAACTAAAGACCGGCTTGCAAACAATGTTATGTAGCAGTGCATTGGTGGCAGTGGATAATAAACGGAGTGACATATGCTTTATATAGTGAGTATTTGGCTGTTCTTATGTTTATACCACGGTATGGTTTCTGTCCATCGCAGTGCTGATGCACGTTTTGGTGTGGGCTAAGGTCTAGCCGTCACCTTCTCAAGGGCACAGATATATAAGCAATTCAAGCAATAGGCTGTGCAGTTTGGGGAAAGAGAACAGAATATATATACATCACATATAAGGTGGGGTGCACAGCTTCATTAAGGCACGGCTCACAGGACCGGGCCGACAGTCTAATGAAAATCTGGTAGTGAAAAGCAGGTTCAGGAGCGGTCAAAGCTCATGGGTCTAGAGTCTCTAAATCCGGCAGCAGGATCGAAAGGTTCAGCAATGAGGCCGGAAATTTCAAAGTCCAGAGAGGCCCAGTGTAATAAAAGGGCAATGGTCAAAGGTTGATGTGATGATCAGGGCCTTCTGCTTCCTCCAGAGCGTGTCCGGGGCGGAACCCCTCTTTCTTCCCCTCCGGTAGAGTCGGATCTCAGAATCTTGGAAGAAGGTCTTCAGACAACAAAGAATTTGGAAGGATGCAGCGTTTCAAAACTCGGCGTCTCAATGGAGCGGTCCGCGGGAATAACGTGTAGGAGAGGTCATGTCTTAGAGATGCCCCCTGAAAAATGACCAGCCCAAGTGTAGTTCCTAAATGGCTGCCCACCATTTGCCACCACCAGACAGGTTTCTGGACCCCTGGGTACGGAGCCTCCCCTCTCTGGGATCAGAAACAAAACCCATCCTGGGCAGAGGTGTCATACCTACTCTGCCAGAATGGCCAGAATCCAAGAAGGTGGAAGCTTCAAAGGCCTTCCGCCTTTAGAAGCTGTCCTTGCCTTTGCTGCCCCCAGAATCTTTCTCCCACTAGTTCTGCCCATATTTTTGAGCAGAAGAATCAGCCGGATAACCAAGCTAGAGGGAGGTGTGACAGCCTTTGTCAGCCCCACCCATCAGGTGGGGGAGGCGAGGTAAAGCACACATCTCAGTCCCCTCCATCTTCAAGATGAGGGGATCCAACCTATTAGGAAGAGGCTCATGCTCCCCTGCCACTGGATGGGTGGCATAATAGGGAGTATACCCACCCCAAAGAAGCTACCCATTGTTCCTGACCTGCAAACCCTTCTAAATGCCCCAAAATCCATTATTTAAGGGCAACCCTGAACCTTGCCTCCTCACATTCAAGGAAGAAAGAAGGAGGACCAAATAGCTGTGCTGACACAGGAAGAAGAGGACACCTACTGCTTTGGCCCCAGCCCTACTGGCCTATCCCAACTCCTACCTGCCGACAGTGAAGAAACTGGAGTTTCCAGCAGCTCCTGATAGTCCGGAGGACCTGCCCTGCACTCACCTTACAGATTCTGTCTCCTGTGAAAACCGGATTTGCTCAAGTAAGACTTCAAGACCAGAATCCGGATTCAGGTGACTCTACAATTCTTCACCACTCTGCACCCGATGCCCATGGCCCGAGTTTGAGTGGCCCAACACCACAAGGAGGTCTCCCTGGTGAACCTGACCTGGCATCTGGTGATCCCCGACTCATGGGATAAGCTTCAAGTCTAGGACGACGCCTGCAGCCTCAACCTGGAGGGTCCCCTGACTGCGACCAGAGCTGGTAAGAAAACCACGCCAGAAAACACCCCTGTACCCAACACTCCACGGCCTTGGGTGGCACAAACGACAGTGTCTAGACATCTCTCAAGATCCCAACTTATCTCTCCATCCACTGGTCACCTTAAGGAAGCCTCCCTGCCCGAGCCTGCTGTAACTTCTCCTAACCTAAGGTCTCCATTGAAAATCACAGAATTGCTGACGTCTTCTTGGCACCCTGCACTTGGCAACCCCGTTGCCACTGGTGGTGCAGCTCCTGTGCTGGTTGTTGGCCCCTGCAGTGCTTTCCTTAACCCTAGGAGCTTTGCTCTCACACCTGAGTGGCCTGCTGATCAGCAGTCCCTAACCGAAGGCCCCCTTGGCCCCGTTTGCTAACATTGGGCCCCTGCACTCTGCGCCCCAGTGCTGCTGGTGGTGCAACTTGAGTGCCCATCTAGACCATGGGGAACCTTGGTCCTTACTCCCTAAACTTCAACTCATAGGTTGTGTACTTACCTGAGAAACCGCTAACGCTGTCTGATGGATACATCTGGCAGTGGATTCCTCACCTTGTGAATATCCTTATTAGGCCACCGTTGGCGTGATGACATCAGTTCCCTTTTTTCCGCGCCGTCGACACTAACAGTTTCGAGAGATCTTCTGTTGAGTTGATAGTAACTTTGTTACTATTGAGAGTTTTTCTGTATCTCTTTGTGTTGCTGTCTTCTGTCGTGATGTCGTCGAAGAAGACTAGGTTTAAACCGTGTGATTCATGTGGAAAGATGATGTCCATTACGGATCCGCATGGTGACTGTCTATGGTGTCTGGGTTCGGATCACGACGTCCAGGGTTGTCAATCCTGTTTGAAGATGAACCCTAAGGCTCTTCGGGAATGTGAAGCAAAACTTCTTGTTGCCAAATTGAAGGGTAAGGATGCCAGGAAGAGCTCGAGATCGATATTGAGACGCCCGAAGTCGAGGTTGAGGTCCTGGTCGAGGTCGGCTTCGAAGTTGACTTCGGGACATGCTTCTAGATCATCAAAGAAGAAGCATAAGAGAAGGAAGCATAGTTCAAGGCACCATTCCGGTAAAGAGTCGGACTCTAAAACGAAGTCGTCTTATAGAAGACATCGTAAGGACATGGTTTCTCCCTCTCCAGTTCAGAATCCTGAAGGTGAGGCCTCGCCTTAGGAGTCTCAAGAGCATTCACCGGCTCCGGTGTTGAATCCGTCTCCGGATCCGTCTCATTCTTCGGAACATGAAGAGGAAGACGAAGAAGTAGAAGAGGCTCTGTTGTCAGGACCCTACTCTATTTCTGAATGCAATGTATGGAGTGTATTCCAGAGCTATGTACCCCTCTGGAGCACCGGTCGGTCCCACGGGTCCATTGGCATTCAATCTGGGTATTCCCCAGGCTTATGCTCCTGCAGCTTTCATGCCATTCATGCCGGCTCTGACGCAGCCTTGGCATTTCTCTGCGCTGCCAAAGCTTTCGACGCCTAAGCCTTCAACGCCAAGATCTTCGTCTCCGATGCCCTTGACTCCGATGCCGAATCCGAACTGACCTCATGAACAACGGTCTGGCCCTCCGGCTTAGAGTTTGACGCTGGCTCCGGCTCCGTCGGAGTCGGTTCGGGATCCGTCGACGTCATTCCGGAAGGAGAGGTCGAGGCGTGAAGCCCAGAGGCTTTTGGAAGAGCAGAGGTACCCTGATGCAGAAATGGAAGAGGGTGAGCTGCAGGTCTTGGAGGATCTTTTTGACGATCTAAGGGATGCCAGTGGTCTTGAGATGTCCCCTGATTGGGAATTGGCCTCTGTTTCTGACGCCCCTTCTAAGGATGTGACTTCATAACACGTTGTTATAAGGAAGAGTTCAAATCGAACATTCTGACAGAGGTCCTTCATTCGCCGTCCTCTGTTGTGGAGACTATGCTCCCTTTCAATGATGCCTTGGCGGAGCCAATATTAGAGGTGTGGAAAAGACCACTTACATCCCCTGCTGTTTCAAGGGTTGTTGTGAGAAGGTACAGGGTGGCTCCTGGTGGCCCGGACTTTTTGTCTTCGCACCCTTTGCCAGAGAGCTTGGTTGTGCAGGCTGCCTGCTCAAAAAGGTCTACGGGCGCTTTTCCACAGGTTCCTGGGGATAAGGAGTCAAAAAAGCAGGACCAGGCTGCCAAAAAAGTATTTTCCTCCGCAAGTATGGCACTCAAATCGACGAATGCTACTTGTCTCATGGGACGCTATATCCATGCCTTTATGGATTCCGTCAAACAGCTGGCTCCAAAGATTCCTGAGGATGATAGGAAAGACTTTCAAGAAGTGATTGCTGACACCCAAGCTGCTGCTTGGCAGGTCATTCAAAGTGGGTTGGACACTGCTGACTCGGTGGCAAGAGTGATGGGATCTTCAGTGGCCACCAGAAGAGCAGCATGGCTGCAGTCCTCCGAGTTTTCTGCAGATGTCCACGCTGCCTTTATGGATTTGCCCTTTGATGGGTCAGGCTTATTTGGGAAAAAGGCTGATGCTGCATTGGAAAGGTTCAAGGACAGCAGAGCGACTGCAAGATCTTTGGGCCTACAGTCCAGGGGTACTGTGGGTAAAAGGTTCAGAGGATTTGGCAGGTCTTCCTTTTGGACCTACAAACAGTCGCAACAGCAGCAGCAGCAAAATACGCTGTACAAGTCGTACAGGGGCAGACAAAGAGCCTGCCCTAGAGGTCGTCAGACTTCCTCCTCCTCCTCCTCTTCCTCTTCCCAACCTCCTCCCACCACAGCAAATCAGACATAGATCCAGTGGGGGGCCGGCTTACCTATTTTCTGCGGGATTGGGAATCGGTCACTTCGGACCTTTGGGTTCTCAATCTCGTGGAGAATGGGTATGCACTTCCCTTTCAGGAATTCCCTCCTTGCCAAGGCTTTTGCGCGGAGGACCACCTGCTGCTTCTGCAGGAGGAAGTCCTGGCGTTGTTAAGAAAAGGCACGATAGAGGTGGATCCGGAGCAGGAAAGGGGTCAGGGATGCTACTCTCGGAATTTCCTAATACCCAAGAAGGATGGCAGACTTCGTCCAATCCTGGATCTCAGGATCTTGAACTTGTATCTGAAACAGGAAAAGTTCAAGATGCTCACCCTTGCACAGGTTCTTCAGGCGTTGCTGGAAGAGACTGGATGGTGTCGATCGACTTGCAGGATGCGTATTTTCACATCCCTATCCTGAAGTCGCACAGGAAGTATCTCCGTTTTACGGTGGGATCGTAGCATTATCAGTTTGCGGTCCTTCCATTTGGTCTTACTACTGCGCCTCGCGTCTTCACCAAGGTGATGGTTGTGGTGGCTGTACATCTCAGAAGGTCAGGGATTCCGGCGTTACCTTATCCGGACGATTGGCTGATCACGGCGGAATCTCCAGAGACAGTGTTCCATCATCTGCAGGTCACAACTCAGTTGGGTTTTTCGATAAATGTACCCAAGTCTCACCTGGTGCCCTCCCAGCGCATCCTGTTCATTGGTGCAGTACTGGACACAACTGTATGTCGGGCATTCCCTCCTCCTCAAAGGATTCGCGACATACAGGAAATGATACCTTTATTTTACAATGGAGCGGTTGTTCCAGTCCTGAAGGTCCTGCGTCTGCTCGGTCTGATGGCCTCTTGCATTCTGTTGGTCAACCATGCACGCTGGCATATGAGGGCACTCCAGTGGTGCTTCCTCAGGCAGTGGTATCAGCACAACGGAAATCTCATGGAGTCTGTCAGGATCTCCGGGGAAGCTGCAGCGGATCTGATTTGGTGGGGCATGGAAGGCAATCTGTCTCAAGGAAAGACCTTTCAACTGCCTCAATCCGTGGCCACAGTAGTATCGGATGCATCCACTCTAGGGTGGGGTGCTCATCTGGGGGATCTGGAGATCAAGGGTCTTTGGTCTCCAGAGGAAAGGTTGCTTCACATCAACCTTCTGGAATTGCGGGCGATACGTCTAGCGCTCAAGGCCTTCCTCCCTTCCCTTCGCGGTCGGTCGGTTCAGGTCTTGACGAATAACTCCACCGAGATGTGGTATGTCAACAAGCAGGGAGGAGTAGGGTTGCAGTGTCTCTGCAGAGAGGCTCTGCGTCTTTGGTCCTGGGTTCAGGATCATCAGATTTGTCTGTTGGCAAATCATCTGGCTGGAGTTCTGAACGTTCGTGCAGACAGTATCAGTCGGCAGTTCTCAGCCGACCACGAGTGGATGCTTCACCCGGACGTGGTTCGTCACGTCTTTCGGACGTGGGGAACTCCTCAGGTGGACCTGTTCCCTACTCGCGAGAATGCTCACTGCCTGTCATTCTGCAGTCTCCAGTTTCCGATGCAGGGAGCCTTAGGGGACAAATTTCAGTTGCGTTGAAGCTCTCAACTCCTTGATGTGTTTCCTCTCATACCCTTGATTCCTCGGGTTCTGAGGAAGATTCGCCAAGACCAGACCCAAGTCATATTGGTCGCCCCGGATTGGCCGAGAAGGGTGTGGTACACAGATCTTCTCCACTCTCCTCGTGCCCGCCGCTCCGTCTCCATCTCAGGGCAGACCTCCTCTCTCAGATGGAGGGGCAGGTTCTACACCCCCAGCTCCAGACCTTACACCTTCATGCCTGGAGATTGAACGGGGCAACCTGAATTTCTTTTCTCTCCCACATGACGTGGTGGATATCATTTTATCGGCCAGGCGTGATTCCACCAAATCTATCTATTCTTGCAGATGGTCTAAATTGGTTACTTGCAGTGGGGAGAAGTTCGTTGATCCTTTGAGGGCTCGGTTATCTGATATTCTTCAGTTTGCACTTACTTTGGCTCAGCAAGGGTTTGCTGTGGCTACGGTCAAGGGTTATATTTCAGCCTTGGCGGCTTTTATCTGCCTGCCTGATCAGCCGTCCTTGTTTAAATCTCCTGTGGTTCAGAGATTTCTTAAGGGTCTTACAAATAAATTTCCTCCTTCTCCCTTTATTCTGCCTCAATGGGACCTGAATCTTGTGCTTACTTTTCTGATGGGTTCTCCTTTCGAACCTTTGCACAAGTGTCCCATGAGACTTTTATCAAGGAGGGTAAGTGAGCTTCAAGCTCTTAGTTCGAAGACCCCATTCTTGACCATTCATGCTGAAAGAATGGTACTTAGGACCAGGGCTGCTTTTCTGCCTAAGTTGGTGACTCCCTTCTATCCTCCTCCTCACCCTTCCAAGGAGGAGGAGCGACTTCACCGCCTGGACCCTAAGAGGGCGGTGAGCTTTTATCTTGATAGGACAAGAGACTATCGAGTGGATGATCAGCTTTTTGTTGGTTTTGCTGGCTGCAGAAAAGGAAGAGCTGTGCACAAGCGCACACTTTCAAGATGGATTATACTATGCATCAAGATCTGCTACTCCCTGGCGGGTAAGGACCCTCCTGAGGGTATAAGAGCTCACTCCACTAGAGCAAAGACTTCTACGTCTGCTTTGTCTAGCGGTGTACCTGTAGAGGACATTTGTAGAGCTGCGACTTGGGCTTCCCTCAACACTTTCGCGAAGCATTACTGCTTGGATTCCGAAGTGAGGAGGGACGGCCACTTTGCGGGTTCTGTCCTCCAGGATTTTCTGGTAAAGGAGAGTGGACACCCTCCTCCGGGAGTGGGGACTGCTGTGGGACTCTGAGGAATCCACTGGCAGATGTATCCATCAGAAGAACAAGTTACTTACCTTCGGTAACGCTTTTTCTGGTGGATTCAATATCTGCCTGTGGATTCCTCACATGCCCACCTGCCTCCCCGTTGTCCACTCTTCTGTACCTGTGTTTATGACATTATTTTAATGTTTTTATATGTATATATATTTTTTTATTTGTATTTGTATATATATTGTGTTTTTCAAGCCTTGGCTACACACTATGGGCCAGATGTAGGAGCTCTAATACCGGTCGGAAACGGCCGATTTCGGCCGTTTCCGACCGGTATTAGGGTTTTCTAATGTAGGAGCATGCTTTACAGAATCGGTATTTTACCGAATCTGTATTTACAGATTCGGTAAAATTACCGAATCGGTAAATACAGACTCGGTAAAAATATCGATTCTGTAAAAGCACATGTAGGTAGCACATCTTTGAGTGCCGCAGGCCTTTCAGATTCGGTATTTTACCACCCAATCCAATTGGGTGTTAAAATACCGAATTCAGGTGTGCATGCACATGTGAGCATGCACACCTAGCCATGTGACAGACAGACATGCCCTTAGGGCATGTCTGTGTGCCACATGGCGCACATGCCTATTTTTGAGGTGCCAGAGGGTGTCAAAGTGACACCCCCTGCACCCTTGCAAAATTCGGTATTTACCGATTCTGTAATTACAGAATCGGTATTGCCCGTTGATTCCTATGGGCTTCAAGGCCCATAGGAATCAATGGGCAATACCGATTTTGTATTTACAGATTCGGTAAATACCGAAATCTTAACGATTCGGTATTTACCGAATCTGTAATACCTACATCTCCCCCCTTCATATTTACCGACTCTTTAATAACGAATCGGTAAAATTCGGTATTTAAGAGTCGGTAAATATGAATTACCTACATCTGGCTCTATGTGTGTTATCTTGAATATTATGTACTGTGTACACTGTATATGTATATATCTACTGTCATTTGTCCGTCTGGGTGCCTCGAAGGCATGGAAAAAAGGGCGGAACTGATGTCATCACGCCGACGTAGGCCTAGTAAGGAGTCAGTGACGTCAGTCGGAGTCGTGCGCGATGTTGTGCTCCTATGACGTCGTCCACGCCGGGGTGCTACAAAAGAATTTTCCGAACGTTGCTGACACAGGGGATTATTCACAAGGTGAGGAATCCACAGGCAGATACTCTATCCACCAGAAAAAGCGTTACCGAAGGTCAGTAACATGTTCTATTCTCCTATAGTATAGAAACTGGCAAAACATGTAGAATTTAAAACAAACTACGTCACACCACTTGAGTGAAATAAAGAAATTTATTACATGTATGGGAGCATTAGTTGGGTGCTGAATGCTGGAATAAGCAGGAGTAGAACACAAAAATATATATTTTCAAACCACAAGATTTCATGACAGTATTTTAGGCGTAACAGGTAATGGGCTGGGCCATCATAGTCCAGGAGGTGGTGAAGAAACACATTTTGCTTGGAAATATACAGTACACATGTTACACAAGAATATACTTGGAAGCCACCTAACGTGTTCGTCTGAAGTCGGACAGTTTAACAGTTACCAAATCCAAGCAATAGATGCTGACCAATTAGAATGGTCCACATTATCTCTTTGCTTGTCGGGATCTATTTCTGAGGCCTACAGGACATGTTCCAAAGGCAAGCAGGCATAATGCAGTAACATGGAAATGTACTCTTTTGTGCAGGCCTTGCAATGTGTTGCGTTATCGGCAGCTTACTTGCAGGCAAAGTGTAAGCTGTCTAGCAGCACTGCCACATTAGCTCAAGCAATGATGATTCCATCATCATTAAATTATCACAATTTCAAGTTATACAAAATGAATGCCACCATTTTTATCTAAACTTAGCTGCCACATTCCCGATTGTTGGATAAACCATGGTGATGGCATATTCAGGAATTCAAAATATGTCATTTTCGTCGTCTTGTTTATCCTGCATTCTCTTCAGTTATATTATTCGGTGCATCCTGCCATAAGTCTCATTACCTAATGAGCTATTATTTTTTATGTTGCAGCAGGTGTTTATGACTGCATTGAGACAATTGGGGCATACTTGCATCAGAACACCTAAGGTGAGGAGCACCACTACTCGTATTATTAGGGCCTCTAGTAACCAGGAGCCCTATCCCCGGAACCAGTTTCCAATGGATCCTAACAGTTCCCCAGTGTGTATCCCCTTTGCCTTTTTTTTCACCTTGTGTATGTTGTCTATTGCACGGTGTATATTATTGCTGTTATCCGTATGAATATACAGCAAGACTGATGGACGACCTGGCAGACTCCTTCTTCTAATGGAATTCTGTTTAGTAATACTACTTCTCTCATAGTGGTGAGTTCTTCTGTGATGTTGCCCAGGGCTGCTGCAGTGGAATCTGCTAAGTCCTTAATCAAGTTTGCCAGCTGCCCTATTCTGACATTAGAGTAAATTTGCCCCAGCGGTGGTATCATAATGCCGAAAGCTGTTAGCATATTGTCTACCCATGGCACAATTCTCTTGAAACGGTCCCTTACCCTCGTTCTCAGATCTATCAGTGACAGCTAAACAACATGGGTCTTTTGGGATATTACAAGAGAGAGATAGCAGCTACCACGTCATCCCTCTGACAGAAAAAATAATGTGTGTTCTCCTCATTCAAAGAACACCCCTTTGTAACTTATCACCCTGGGCGATAGTTTTTAAATCCCTTGTTTCATTCCCTCCATATTAGCATAGTAGGAGGAGTTGCTAGTACCAACAGTAATACTTGACTTTGGCACTTTGTTGTCTTTACTTCCACCCGTTGATATTAGGGCATTATACTTGGTGTTTCTAATACACCATGGTGCTCTTATTAAGTTCCTAGGACTAGGATAGCCAGGTCCTCCTCCCTCTTAGCCCCTGGAGCTAACCATGTTCCTGGGTGAGGTCCACTACCCATTTTTCTTCCTTTCATTTTTTTTAAGCTGGTCAATTAATGACTGGTCACCCTTCTTAGGCGTCATACTCTGGCAAGGTGAGTGATCACGTGTATCCAATTCTTCAGCCCTCTTCCTACGTTGGCCTGATGCTGCTTCCATTAATTTTATCATTCATAACCTCTGCAACCCCTTTATCTTTAGCCTGCTCAATAAAGTCTACCATCATCTTGTTTCTTTTTCCTATTTTGGCAAACATGTTGCATTGCTCTATTAGCATGTTCTTGAATAAAACACACGCAAAGTCTTTACCTAGTGGCAAAACATTGTATCTTGCTTGTTCATCGGTAGATGGGTGCAAACATAGCAATTGGATACATTCATTGCTTCTGCATAGAATTTCACTATTTGAACATATTTGTTCTATTCATAATTTTCCCAACTCTCTTTTTTATATTTCTCCTGCCCTGCCAACTGTCCCCCATCCCCAACTTTCGCAATGTCGAATTGTTTATTTTGGTACAGTGTCTCTGTTTCATTAAGCAGTATCTCAGGGATGTGATCAGAATACACTATAAGGAGAATAGTTATTATAATGGCAGGACTAGGGTTGCCTATTGGCAGTAAATCCCATGGCCATTTCTTTTCATTGCTCTGCAAATCTTGCGAAATTTTTCCGGTTGTTGGTACATATGGCTAGTGTGGCTAGTTGGAAGAATGTCTTAACTTCTGTTGCTCTATCACTCTTATAAAAAGTCTGCTGAGGAAGAATGCAGATCCTCAAAGGTGATACCTGTAAACAAAACGAAGTGTTGGTACCTGTCTTCAAGTAATTCGAGAGGTTTACCAAAACTTTGATTACTTGGGTACTTAATATGAAGGAAACAAAGTGATGAGAAATAAAGTAATGATGTCTCATTGTCACACCTTGTAGACTAAGGGGTTTGGGCTTTGATGTTCCAGATGTCTTTTGTCGATGCTTTGTTGGGGGCCGCTTGCACACTCTTCCTTTCTTTGCTGTGTAAAGCACACGCAACCCTTCAGGATGAACTGGTGGTACCCTTCTCATTGGGTAATTTCAGTGGAATGCAGATTTACAGGCTATCCTTGTTGTGATGCTGGGTAAGGCACTGGAGGCTACTGTGGTGGCAGATCTGTCACTGCTTTCTTTGTGTGAGAGCCATGGATCCAAGATGTCAGGTCCTCACACTTGACCGCTGTTACTGTTATTAAAAGAACCTGATATGGTCCCTTACACTGACGTTAGAGACAGTGCTGTCTGGTGTGGGCCTTGATCCAAACCCAATCCCCTACCTGGAGGCCAAGGGCTGCTTGTATCTCTGTTTCAGGAATGATCTTCAGCACCTGATTGTGAAGATAATGTAAAGTCTCTGTTAGTCTTTTGCAGTGTTGAAGAAGAGGATCATCAGATATGGAGAGAGGGACAATAGACGAGTTCAAACACATGGCTTTCAAACACTATTTCATGTGGGCTGAACTTTGTCACTCTGTCTGGTGTGCTTCTCATAGACAACAGGGCAAGCAGCTGTGCATTAATCCAGGCCAGTTCAGTAGATGCACAAATGATCCCTATTTTATTTTTCAGCACCCTGTTCTTTCTCTCAACAACGCCCGCTGCTGGTGGATGATAGGCACAATGTAGTTTCTGTATAGCTTCTATCCCTTCGAACAACCCTTCAATCACATGTGAGATGAACGCCGGTCCATTGTCAGAACTCAAAAGCATAGCCACTCCAAAGCACAGAATGAACTCTTTCAGGATCCATTTGGCAACAGTCTGCATCGCAGTTCTTATATGGGTATGCCTCGGTCCCTTTGCTGAACATGTACACAATAACCTGTAGTGTAGTTCCTATATTCTCAAAAGGCTCTGCGCATTGGAATAATATATCCTATAGATTTGACGTAGGACTTAGGTCGACTAGGTCTCTATCGAATATATTAGACTTAATTGTGAGTGCCAGCTAGCTCAGAGGTCACTAGAAACTTTCTCGAATAAACAAAAAGGGATTCGTTTCTGACAACCGTATAAACATGACAACTTTGTTTCCCCAAGAATAAAACTGATCTTCAGAGTCGTGGAAACAATAGATAGATATTTTACTCAGTCAATCGTGCATGCTTCGTTTCATCAGAGGTGCAGAGAAATAGAGAGACTGGGGTTTTCAATAAAAGGGTTTATTGAACAGTCTTCTTTCTCATGCAAGTAAAGTGAACTGCTACAATCGTAATACTGGTTGCAAAGTATAATGCGTACAGTAAGAAGAGTATTATAAAATAATACTGTAAAAGCAGTGTATGGTTTCTAAACCACAGATAAATACATACATAAATAACAAAGGCAAAAGTTCTCAACTGGTGCTTCTAAAATACGCCTACCCCAATGTACCTAACCTAAGTCTAGTACGAGGGAAGAAGTAAGTGAGGTGTAGCATAGGTTTAGTTTTTCTTTGCCAAGAATCTATCCAAGATTTCTCTTAGGGTCTAATCAGCTCCGTACCTTGGTTTTACAATGAAGGAGGTCTGGTATCTCTGTCTTGGGATTCAATTTCCCAACATCCCGCGAGGGGAGCTTGGAAACACTGGACCTGGATTCTCAGCGAGAGAAAGGCAGCCTCTCTGTCACTGCGTCAGCTGGAGGGTCGGCTTCCTTCGGCACTTGCTGTAGCGAGCTGGGTCGGGCAAGTAGATAGTAGAGCTGCTCTCAACCACCCTGTGTTTGCTAGGGCAAGTGTAGGCATATTTATACCTTGAAGGTGCCTAGTTTGACGTAAAGTCAGACATAATAACATCATCAAAGAACCCCAAGGGAATAGTAGTTCTTTGAAAACTCCATGATTTCTAGGACAAATCAATATTCAAGCAAGGGGATGTCCCTGACTGCTGAAGCCGAGTTTTCCAAGAAATCGTTGTGGCTATATAAGGGCAATGTGAATTATAGCTATATAAGGGCATGAATCGGTAAATTACGCTTGAATCCTAAAATGCTACAAAACACCCACTCCACTTTATTATGTTCGATATTACTAAATTCTGAGCATTTTTAAGCATATCTAAAGCATGATGTTTAAAAACCCCTCCCAAAATACATAAAATGCATTTTAAATTGTTGTACATGAAAGATGAGCATTTGTGCTGTACACATTTAAAAAAGCAATATTTTCATTCAAAGCATTTAATGTGACATTGAAATATGCTTATCAGAATGAGGCATGAAATAACATTTATGAAATTGCTCTCAAATACAGAAGAAAGGTCGAGACCATTCCATGACAGAATATATACTGTTTAGGTTGTGGAGAAGATCAAATATTGTCTCTTGGAAGTGTTTCAAAGAATTCTAGTTATCTAAGAATATTTCTACTTTAAGCAGATTACGTTGTGACAAAAAAAGGTTTAATTTTGGAAAAGTCAAATCGCAAAAAAATAGAGTTCTAAAGTTGGAAGTTTTGTTATGAAAAGTGAAGGTTGAATACAGAGTTCCATAGAACGCTATGTGCTAACATCAAAAGTCATTCTAGTTGTTTGGAGAAAACATCAAATCTTCTAAACTGGTAAAGAATTCGTCTACCACAGTAGGTGAAAGTTGGTCCACTTCGTTGAGTAAACCGATAGCACAAAAATGTGAAGCATCGCTGTCAGCGTTGGCCGCATTAGCAATGTTCGTCAGAGATGGAGATGGTACCTGTGTGCCTGTCGATCCATGTATCTCACTGTCAGCAGATTGCGTCTGTGAGATCTCAATGAATGCCGTAATCAGGATTGGTAGCCGCTGGGAACAACACGATGCATGGGCCGTTACTGAACCAAGCAAGGTATCAACATCCTTTGGTAGTGCTGGTGGAAGTGGATTCCCTTGGAGGGGTCCCAGAAATAAAGCAAAATACAGTAAAATGTTTGTTTTTTTCAGAAAAATTGGCAAAACGGGCTTCAAAGAAAGCCTCTGGGTTTTTCCCTGCAAATGTTATCAAAAAAGGGTTTGTGGGGCTGAAATCACCATTTTCCCAGCTTTTAGGGAATGACAGTCTTTTGTCAGAGAACCAACATTTTTCACTCAGTTTTGGCATTTTTCTGGGACATAGCCTATTTTTGCTATTTTTAGTGCTTTCAACCTCCATCCAGTTAATGATAAAAATGAGTATGAAAGCAATAATGGATTCTGGAAAGCTATTCATTTTAGAAAAGTAGACAAAATTCTAAATTCAGAAAGGGGGCATTTTTCTAAATCCATGAAGGTTTCTTTATAGAAACTAACAGTTTTCACCTGTAACTTCTTGTAATTATGACAGCTCTTTGAAAGCAATACACTGTTACATCCGCTGGACCTTCCTTGTTGTATGGATATATATAGGACTTTTTTGTTCACTAAGAACCCGACGAACCCAGAGCCACAAACTGAGCAGCAACTTGCAATGGTATTTTATTATGTACCGGGTATAGAGCAATTATTCTTGGAAAATTTATAAATGAAAAAAATTGGTATGAAAGACACCTATGTATTTCTGAAATGGGTACAAGTTATAGAGTTTAGAAACAGTACATATTTGCACATTTTCAAAATTGGTAATACTCATACTAGCATGAGAATTATTGGTCATTTTCCAAAATGACTTCTTTTCTACACAATGTCTTTCATTTGGAAGAGAGAAATGCATGACAACTCAATAGGTAATAATATTTGATTTACACATCTAAATTACCCTAAGTCTCCCAATAAAAACGGTACCTCACTTGTGTGGGTAGGCCTTGTGCCCGCGACAGGAAACGGCGCAAAACACAACGTGGTCACACTCAATCTCCCAGTAAAAAATGACCCTTTTTTTGGCAGATTGCCTAGCTGTAGTTTTTGTACCCTAGCTCTACCGTCACCTAGGAAACCTAGCAAACCTATACATTTTTTAAATCTAGAAACCCTGGGGAATCAAGGATGGGGTGACTTGACTGCCTCCTATCAGGTTCTGTTACCCAGAATCCCTTGCAGACCTAAAACATTGACCAAAACACATTTCCCCACATTTCTGTGGTGGAAAGTTCTGCAATCTGTGTGGATCCACACATTTCTACCCACCCCGCTTTCCGCAAAGTCTTCTGAGAAAAATGGTACCTCACTTGTGTGGGTCAGCCTAGTGCCTGCAACAGGAAACGGCGCAAAATGCAACGTGGTCGCACCTCAATTTCGGAGTGAAAAATTGCCCTTTTTTTACAAAGTGCCTAGCTGTAGTTTTTGAAACCTATCTCTGCCGGCACCCAGGGAAACCTAGCAAACTTATACATTTTTGAAAACTAGACACCCAGGGGAATCCAGGATGGGGTGACTTGACTGCATCCCACCAGGTTCTGTTACACAGAATCCCTTGCAAACCTAAACAATTTACAAAAACACCCACATTTCTCCACATTTCTGTGGTGGAAAGTTCTGGAATCTGTGTGGATCCACAAATTTCCACCCACCCCGCGTTTCGCAAAGTCTTCTGAGAAAAATGGTACCTCACTTGTGTGGGTTGGCCTAGTGCCTGCAACAGGAAACGGCGCAAAATGCAACGTGGTCGCACCTCAATTTCGGAGTGAAAAATTGCCCTTTTTTTACAGTGCCTAGCTGTAGTTTTTGAAACCTAGCTCTGCCGGCACCTAGGGAAACCTAGCAAACCTATACATTTTTGAAAACTAGACATCCAGGGAAATCTAGGATGGGGTGACTTGACTGCCTCCCACCAGGTTCTGTTACCCAGAATCCCTTGCAAACCCAAAAAATTTACAAAAAAAACACATATTCTCCACATTTCTGTGGTGAAAAGTTTTGGGATCTACATGGATCCACAAATTTCCACCCACCCAGCGTTCCCCAAAGTCTTCTGAGAAAAATGGAAACGGCGCAAAACGCAACGTGGTCATGCCTCAATTTCACATTAAAAAATGACCCTTTTCTGGCAAAGTGCCTAGCCGTAGTTTGTGAATCCTAGCTCTGCCGGCACCTAGGGAAACCTACCAAACCCGCACATTTCTGGAAAGTAGACCCCCGGGGGCTTCCAAGGAGGTATGGCTTGCATGGATCTCCCAATGTCCCCTTACCCAGAATCCTTGCAAACCTCAATTTTAGCAAAAAAAAATCTGTTTTTTCACACATTTTTGTGTGGGAATGTGTGGCATCACCGGGCTCACACAAATTTCCTACCACCCAGCGATCCCCCAGGTCTCCCAATAAAAATGGTTCCTCACTTGTGTGGGAGGCCCAGGTACCCGCGACAGGCAAGGGGCAAAAACTTAGTGAGGCGACTACAAAATTGCCAATGTCAAAACTACCTGCTTTTGCTAGGGGGGTCACCTGGGTTTTTGGCCCCGTGCTCGACGGCCATCTAGGGTAACCTACCAAACCCACACAGTTCTGGAAAGTAGACACCCGGGGGCGCACACCGCCAGCCAAGCACCAGTCCAGGCACACCGCCAACCAAGCACCAATCCAAACACACCGCCAGCCAAGAGCCAGACCACGCACACCGCCAGACAATCGCCACTCCACGCAAACCGACATCACATTTAAGAATTTTTTAAAATATAAATAAGAAAACACAAACGAATTGCAATATGATACAAATCTACAAACACATCAACTAAAACTAAATACACTACACAAATGCCAACCTTGAAACTGAACACAGATTATTAAACAATAGAGGCCATGCAGTTCACTTTACCACTCATGGATGCTCACAAAAATTATTGTGCGTGTGGTACATTCTAAAACAAGCAGGCACGCACAGCCCAGGGTTAGAAGGACACTTGGGGCAGTACATATGAGCCTCCTTCCGCAAACCTCTTCGCCAACAGACTCTAAATCTCCTACTGGGAAAGTCTTTTGAGGATATAGGAGGAATGTGATCAGGAAAGTGGTGATCATTCAATCTAGCAACATCCTCCACCACTCCAACTCTAGGAACACTTGCCTGTTCCACTAAAACAAAGCTGCCTATTACAGACTCCTGAAACTTTACAAAAGTCATCTTTGACTGAGGACAAAATTCCTAGAACACAACAAAAGCATTAAAGGTTGCCAAGTGGAAAAGATGGATAGCCAACTTCTTGTACCAAATGTAAGCCTTTCGAAGAGCAGCATACGATTCCAACCTCTGATCTACTCTGTCAACACCCACCATGTACCTATTATAGTCTAAAATGCACACAGGTTTGCGCACTTCAGAAACATCATCTCAAACAGTAACCGGTTCTGTGCTTTCTTCATGGATGGTAGTCAACATGTAGACATCTCTCCTGTCTGAAAACTTCACATTTAGAAGCTCCTCGGAACGCAATGCACTGCCCCCGGATAAGCTTTTTACAAACAAGTTCTTTTGGGAAACCTTTACGGTTACAGAAGATTGGGCCACAAGCAACAGTGTCCACTTTGGCCAATTCCATGAACAACCGCACACCAGTGTAGAAGTTATCTACATATAAATGATGGCCTTTGGTAAATAATTCTCTACCAAGTTCCCACATAATTTTCACAGTCACTCCAAAAGTGGACGGACAACCAGGGGGGTAAATCCTGGATTCCTTACTGGTGTACACCCTGAAATTAGAGACATATCCAGTTCACTCATGACTGCCGGAAATATAACAGTTGCCATCAAGGGACTAGTAGACCAATATGAAGCCATAGATGGCTTCCTTAGCAAGCCCATCAAAAAAGTTAAACCCAAGAACTTCTTCATCTCTTCCAGATTTGTGGGAGTCCACCGGGTAGCTCTAGAGTGGGGCTTAAGGCTGGCACTGTTCTCCCTCAAAAACTGTTTGGCATACAAACTAGTCTGCTCAACAATCTCTGCCAAAAACACATCATCCATAAACAACTGAAAAAAATCAATCGGCAAAAAGTTTTCAGTGTTCACCTTACACCCTGGAACAACAATAAAGTCAGGCAATGCCGGCTGCACCATGCCTGGGGCAGCCCAGAGGTCAGCACTTTCAACGGGAAGCCTTGCAGCCCCATGCTGCCACCCAGCTGCCTTTTCACTCACTATACCAACGGGAAGTCTTGCTGCCCCATGCTGCAGCCCAGATGCCTCTTGTCTCACTATACCAACGGGAAGTCTTGCAGCCCTAGGCACATCAATGTCCTCCTCTAACACAGGCACTTCATCCGCACCAAGAGAAGCCTCATCTGCACTCAGAGTATCTTCATCATCAGATGATGTCATGTGGAGAGAAAACTCATGCCTGAATCTTCCCCTCCCACCTCTGCCTCAGAATCAGAGTCAGTCTCTGGACCATGGTCAGAGGAAGAATCAAAAAGCATTCCAACAACTTGCTGAGCTGTAATCCGACTAGCCATTATCCTTACTAAGAAAGGATACTGCACAAACAAGTCAACAACCAACACTGTGCAAAGCAAGTAAAATAATGTGTGCCTTTATCACAAAGATCCATATATTGAAAAACTATACAATTCACTTACAAGGGATAGCTAAACTCATCAGCACCTCGCCTGCAAAGACACAGCAAATAGTCAACGATATCCCACTTGAAAGAAGAAAAAAAAAATTAATCTACAGAAAGCAAAATACACATCAAGCACAAATGCAAAACTTTTTTTAGACACTCAAAAAACAGAAACCAAACATACTGGTATTATTACACACTTTGCAAAAAACACATTTACATTGAAATTGTACAAAAAAGGTCTCTTACCAAACACATGTAACTACACAAACAGCAGAACCACCAGTAACGAAACCACAACCTGCAGCAGTCAAAAGAGCAAAAGCCTTGAACTAGAACAAAAAAAGGGGAGCTAAAACATTACAATTCACAAGAAATAAAAACAATACACATTATAACAGGCTATGTCACTAGACAAATGAGGGCAGAAAGGCCAAATAAACGTGCTGAATACACATAAACAAATATATGGAAGCAACCAATTTATTTATTTTTACAACCCTGGCACTAGTGGATTTCCTCCCCCCCCCCCCCCCCCGGCCAGAAATGCCAAAAATATAGGTAATCTGTCCCCAAGGGGGGTGGGGTGGGGCAGAAAAGTCTTACAAATTAATTAGGCCCATAAGGAAGTGACCCTTGCCAAAGGGGTCGCTTCCATTTCAAATTTAAAACACTCCCTGGTGTCTAGTGGGGTTTTCTGCCCTCACCTGGGGGCAGAAAGGCCAAATAAAGAATCCGATTTGCCCCCGGAAGGGCAGAATATACAAAAAAAAATGGCTCCTGGAAGCGACTGGTCACTTCCAATTTAAAAAAAATAAAAACAATTCCCTGGCTCTAGTGGGCTTTTCTGCCCCTCCTGGGGTCAGAAACACCAACAAATCAGGCTATCTGTCCCCCGGGGGGGGGGGGGGCAGAATATAATTTTTTTTTAAATTGGGCCCCCTGGAAGCGCCCCTTGTCCAAGGGGTCACTTCCATTTTTAAAAAAAAATAATTCCCTGGTGTCTAGTGGGGTTTTCTGCCCCCCCCCCCCTGGGGGCAGCAAGGCTAAACAAATAAACCAATCTGCCCCCAGAGGGGGCAGAATGAACTTAGGCCTAATTTGGGGCCCAAGGAAGCGACCCTTGCCCAAGGGGTCGCTTCCGATTTTTTATAAAAAAATAATTTTGCCCATTGGGCTGAGTTTAGCGCGTTATAAATCTATTTTCATTTCATTTCATTTCATCCCTGGCTCCAGTGGGGTTTTCTGGACCCCCTTGGTCCAGAACCGGCCAAAAAATGGCCGATCTGCCCCCAGGGGTGGCAGAAAAGTCTGATTAAATAATGTGCCCCCAAGAGGGCGACCCTTGCCCAAGGGGTCGCTTCCTTTTCACAAAAAAAAATCCCTGGTGTCTAGTGGGGGCATTCCTGGTGCACGATCGTGATGCTGTGCGCGATCGTGCACCAGGAATTTCCTGCATTGGGACATCAGGGGAGAGGAAACACTGTTTCCTACCCCCGATGCCTCAAGGCCCAACAAAATGCCCCCCTCCCGCCCCACCGGAGGCCAAAACCTACCTCCTCTCACTGGACGTGCTGGAAACAAATGGTTTCCAGCGCGTCCATCGCTTCCTGATGACGTCGGTGCGTGCTGTGCGCGCTGACGTCATCAGGAAGCATGGGGGGTCTCGGGGGTGGCACTGTTGGTATAGGCATGATCAATGCCCCAGGGGGGGAGCACCAGCGCTCCCCCCAGGGGCTGTGCTGATGACGGAGCGGTTCCATCATCAGCACAGCCCAACCAACGCTGATGACGGAACCGCTCTGTCATCAGCATCGAAGGGGTTAAATACATGTACAATACCACTGGTATCAGACATGTTTAAGATACGACCTAACATTTCTCCGAAATGTACGGGGCAACTTGTGGATAAAAGGGCATGTATCTCTGCAGAGGACCTTGGAACTTGTAGTTCAGACGTCTCTTTGGACGAGGTCAGTGGCACAGTTTTTTGTAAAAGAATGGCTTTCGGTCTGCTTAAAGTATTAATTTGAATAGAAGAGATGTTCAGTGAAGGCCATAACGGCAACTCCCCATCTGTCTTAGCATTAGGAAACAATACTTGCATACAACAAGTGACCCTGGCTGACACAGTTACAAGATAGACTATTCCTGGCAACATGCCATTACCTGCGTGATCATTCAACATTATATATAGCTCCTGTTAGAAAGCTGCCTAAAAATTGGATCTATCATTGCTGATGGAGAACCTTGCAGGTGGCAGGATAAGTTGGTCGAAGAACCATAACAGGCTCCATGTAAATTAATACCCTGGCATAAAAGTGTACCGCTTAGTGTGCTTTTACATTGTGTACCACTAAGAAATACTTATTTCCCCCCACTCCAACATTTGTGTGTGTATGGTAATTCTCAGGTTGACTTTATGTATTCCTTACCCAACCTTTCATACACGGCAACTGGTATATGTTTCAAACAGTATTGAAAATTGAAAATTGTGACAGGCAGAGTGATTATCCCATGTATTAGCCATTCTGTTGCAGGTTTTTCTGAAACAGTTAATGGTAATCTTTCCAGTTTTTCAATGCTCAGCACTGTATAGTCTGCTCCTCTTTGTGCCAGAGTGATTTGTTTATCTGCAAGGTTAAATACAGAAAACAATGACGTGGTGTTGATTAGACGCCATGGCACATATCCAGAACGAAGATTTTACAACGTCCAGCCTAAAAGCATTATAGAACGCAATTGTGACTGTCCATGCTGTAGCATGAGCAAGTCCTGTTCCATTATGTCTATGGCAGAGGATACTATTCTGTCTAAAGAATACATTCTGGATGACAGGGTCATTAACCCATTGTCAACTACAGAGAGTGCTTTCTCTAAATTAATACGATCAATTACTCTTATTCTTTCTGCAGTCTCTGCCTGTGTCGCTTTCCAAGCTTAAGCTTCAATATAAATGGCGTATATACCTGCGTATATGAAACGTTTATGACGTTGTTTTGCCGGACCTAGAAGTCCCTTAAATCAACCCCATCTTTAAGTAAAGATAAGTGTTGTTTAACCTCTGTAAGTGTAGATTTGTGTAGCCACTAAAAGGCACAGTTTTCCTTCACTGTATGTTGTTACTATCCCTGGATGTTTTCTCTGGACATATCTTTGATCTGGCCTAGTTACTGTAAACCCTTGTGTCTTGTTCAGGAATCTATCTTGACAGTTATTCGTGTGTGTGGGCCAGATTAACTATTTTTTCCAATTAAGATCAGTTCTATTTTTTAGAAAAATACATTTTACGCCGACTCCTCCCTCTGAAGTGTTTTTATTATCAGGTGTGGGTGTAGGTATGGATGGTTTGTTCAAATCTTTTATCTTGGCTAGGCCAAGGCAGGATGTCTGTTGAACAGTGTCATTTAAAAACAATATTTGTGGGGCGTGGCCAACAGCATGGAGGAGGAGGATGTGCTTCGGCTCGGCTCCCGGTGCACTGCGTGAATCCGACTACATAAACTTGCCAAATCGTCCAAACCAACAAAAAACCGAAGCAGGGGCCAGCACTGATACTCATGCTGCCAAAATTCTGGACTTTCCGAGAGATTACAAGTGGTAATCGGCCAAGGGAAGTCATACGCCGGAGCGGGCTCGCTTCCCCAAGATGGCGGCATGGCGAGCTTCATCGGCCAGTATCTGACTCCACCCCGGCCTCGGGGACTGCTGCCTGCGGTGTGCCTTCACCCTCCGGACCAGAGGGAGTGTCCGACCAGCGGCGGAGAGACCTGACGCCCTACACCCCCCCCCCTGTCCCCGGTGGGCGGCGGCCGGTGACTGCGGCGGCCAAGAACTACACCCGGCAGGGTCTACAGCAGGGTTAGGGGCCCACGGCGGAGGCGTGTAGACTGCGGGGGGAGCCGCTGCGGGACGAGATCCGGAGCCCTTCCGTTGTCCGGGACATCCTGGTTTGGACCCTCCCGAGTCCAGTGTCTGGCAAGCCCGCGCTGCTGCACCCGTCCCCGGGGAGGCGTGCTGCCGCTTGAGACGGGGATCGGCTGGCACAAGGGACCCGGCTACGGCACGGCAACCGGTGAGTGAGAACCTGCCCTCCCCTCGCCCCCACGAGTGAAGTCCAGGCCGGGGTCCCTGCCGGAGGAGGTGCAGCTGCGGGGGTGATTGGAGGGGTTGCGCTGCGGAGGAGAGGGCCCCCACCGCCCAAAGGGATCCGGGCCGCGGACACTGAGGGGCTGGGCCGGCGCCGCTGCCCATCGTGACAAGAAAACTCTTCGCAATTATCTGAAGGGGCATGAACGGCGGGTAACACATGACTCTGCATTAAGTGCCCCTCTGGGTCTGCGGGCCTGCTTATTCTGCCTGGGAACCACGCTCCCCCTAGCCCTTTGAACTGCTCTCTCGGGGGGCCACTCAATTGCCATCATAACCTGTGGAAGTGAGGGCTTACTGCCCACGGAAGACCCGAACTGGTGGGGCAGACTTATTATTGGTACTAAGGGTGATAGTGGTGGTTACCTCGGGTTGCGCCTGACCCACAACGCCCGGACTACATCTCACCCGCAGAGCTACGAGGCAAAGGTGGGTGAGACAATTTCCCTCCCGCCCCCCCCCCCCCTGGCTTGCCGGGCACCAACAGGCGACTTTGGTAACGACAAGAAATCGAAATGGGAAAGAGAGACCCGGCGGTGAGACCGGCCAGACAAGAAACTATTGAGAGCTACGCCACTACAAGGGCGCAAAAGGAAATGACCCAGGGGCTGCCGGGAACACGCACAGACATGGCCATGCTGCTGGAGGCGATTCAGGCCTCCAGGACTGATATACAAGACTCCAGAACAGCGCTGGAAACTAAAATAGGAGAAGTGGGCTCTGAAGTCCTTTTACTGCGCCAAGACTTCAGGAACCTAACTGAGAGGGTGACGACGGCGGAGAACAGAATTGGTGAAGCTGAGGACTCTATTACCACACTCCGAAAGGATATGGCCGAGCTACAGGCATCTCACAGACAACTGTTGTGGAGGGTGGACGATGCCGAAAACAGGGCGAGGCGCAACAACCTTCGCTTCGTGGGCTTTAGGGAGGGCATTGAAAAGACTGATGTGGCGGCCTTTCTGCATAACTGGCTAAAATCGACATTCCCGCAGGCCCCGTTCTCGAACTGCTTTGTTATAGAAAGAGCACATAGGGCCCTGCTGATGAAACCGCCGGAGGGAACACGGCCACGGCCGATCATTGCATGTTTCTTCAATTATGCAGACAGGGACCTTATTCTCCGGGAAGCAAGGAAAAGTGGAGAACTTAGGCTGGAAAACACAACTATTATGATCTTCCCAGACTACAGCCAGGACGTCCAGACGCAGAGGTGATCCTGCGACTCGGTCAAAGCAAAACTCCGAGATCTGCACATATCGTATATGTTGCTCTTCCCAGCGAAACTGAAAGTGCTGTTCAAAGGCAAGTCCCACTTCTTCAACAACCCAGAGGAGGCCTGGCAGTGGCTGGAGGAGCGCCCCATACTCCGGTAAGCCAAAGAGGAAGGCTGCAGAATCCGAACAGAAATGGCGGCGGCCAACTTCCGGAGGAATTCACCTAAGACACAAAGGTCCCAAATCCCGAGAATGAGACGAGGCTCACATCCATCCCCTTATCCAGACCATCATTCGATGGGCCCGAGAGGAAGTAGCCGGGCGGCGTCTACAAATGACCTACTGGGTCGGGGATCCAGGTTCGGCTGTCTGGCCCACCACACTGGAGCAGAGATGGAAAATATGGAAGGTGAACAAATGTCGGATGCGGAAGAATCGACTGATCATTCACTGCACCCCCTGGCGGAGGCAATCCGTGAGATGGAACAGGGGGCAACTGGCGGACCCGACGAGCTTGACATCGACACACAAGACTCTAACTCCTGAGGAAGTTTGGAACTGTTCTCCGAGGCAGCAGTGCACCGCTGCTGGAGACACGCAAGTTGACCACTCTTTTCTTTTCGTGTTGACTCACAACACTGTTAGTGGTTTTTGCTGGTGATCCCATCGCCCTGTTCGGCACGGGTATTCCGGGCCACAGGATACAGTGATATTGCCACATGATCAACCCTACAGGGGCTCTCGTTAGAGCCCTGGAAGTAGTTTAGTTTGGGATCTACTGGGAGGGCGACAGACCTTTACCACCTGAAAGTCCTATTGGTCAATGGTTGCACGGATGGGATGGACGGGGGGGGAAGGTGGGTAGGGAGAGGGTGGTGTGGGGGATGTTCACACAGCTCTGTTGGGGGGATCTTGGTTGGGAGTTTGGTGGTGGGGTTGTTGGGAGGGGGTGGGGGGGAAACAGTTGGTTAATTACAGTCATGTACATGGTTGCGACATTCTACACTCATACACCAGGGACCACCCACATTACTGTGCTGATACCTCAGAATGGCAAGTACACTAGAATCATATTCTGCTGACCACCACAGTCTCAGCGTCCTGTCCTGGAATGTGAACGGTCTTGGTAATAAGGTTAAGAGAGGGTTGGTAAATGCCTACCTTAAAAGAATAGGACCAGATATAATTTTCCTACAAGAGACGCACCTTAAGGGATCTAATTGTTCCTTCTTAGCCAGGGGACGTTATAAAGTGCTGGCACACGCGGGGTACACCACTGATTCTAGGGGAGTAGCCATAATCCTCAAGAACACCTCCCCATTCTGCATTGCCCGCTCTTGGGAGGATCCACAAGCGACCTGCGTAGGGGTTCAAGGGACATGGCGTAGACGCACGTACACATTGATATCGGTATATGCACCCCCCAAACTCCAGGCTACTACACTTAAAACGCTGGCCAACATACTCCTCGAATCAGCGGACACTATTCAATTGGTGGGCGGAGACTTTAACGATGTTATGGATAGGAATATGGACCGTTCAGGGGCGCCACCTCCCAAAGATACTCAGACCCCGCTAGCCCAGCTGATTAGCACCATAGGCCTCACTGATGTCTGGAGGTGGTTACACCCAGACCAAATGACATACTCCTTCTACTCAGCCTCACACAAGGTGTTCTCACGGCTGGACTACATTTTTATGTCCACAGAGGACTTAACCACCGACACTGCTGCAGAATACAGGGCTAGAGGAATTTCGGACCACTCGCCGCTGTTTGTGCGAGTGGGTCAGAAATGTAGACCGACAGAGGCAACCTGGCGGTTCGACGCCTGGAACCTTAAAAACCCGACTATCCTAAAGGGAATGCGGGCTGATGTACGAGTGTATTTAGCCGACAATGAAGGGTCGGTGGACTTGGGGGTAACCCTCTGGGAAGCTTTAAAACCGGTCATGAGAGACAGGATAATGAATAGACTGAGTGAGGAAAGGATAAAACTCCAGGGAACGGTAGCGGAGGCGGAAAGGACTATACTAGACCTAGAGAGAGAACACCTAACCGCGAAATCCCCCACGGTCTTGCGAAAATTGATAGACGCACAGCGTCACTATAGGGACCTGGTGACTGACGAGGCTAAGACCCAGAATTTGGCCACCATCCATCGTTTATACAACGTGGGGGACAAATCAGGTAGGCTACTTGCGTGGCTCAGTAGGAAGGAACGGGCAGCACGCTGGATAGAGCACGTGAGGGCAGCGGACGGCAGGCTTGTCGACACCGATGCACTCATCGCTGAGGCTTTTGCTACCCATTATGAGCGCTTTTACACCGCCAGAGACTTGGGTTCCTGCGATGTTGCTCTTCAATATATGAGCCAGACTGGGGTGCCCTCGTTGGACCCGGAGGCCGTTAAGACACTGGAGGCCGACATCACGGTTGAAGATATCTCTCTGGCCATTGCTAGACTGAGATCTGGGAAGACTCCGGGGCCCAATGGCTTCCCGGCAGAATTCTTCAAATGCACGGTGGACCTCCTGGCTCCACACTTAAAAAACCTTTTCCTAAGAGCGTATCGGGATGGGAAGCTCCCCACTGACCTTTCCACGGCAACCATCGTCCCAACTTATAAAGAGGGCAAACCACGGGAGGATTGTACATCATACAGACCTATATCTCTCCTGAACACCGAGGTGAAACTCCTTGCGACAATCCTGGCAATGCGATTGCGGTCGGTGATACCTAATCTGATACACTTAGATCAGACCGGCTTTCTACCCGACAGGGCCACTAAATTCAACCTTAGACGCACACATAATTGGCTACAGGAGGTGAAAGACAGGGAGTCCCCACACTGGTTTCTCTCCCTCGATGCGGAGAAAGCCTTTGATGCAGTTCATTGGCCATTTCTGGAGGGGGTACTGGAAAAATTTGGCTTTGGCCCTAAATTTCAGACCTGGGTTCGGTTCCTCTACACTGCGCCACGAGCCAGAGTACGGGTTAATGGCAGCCTGTCTCGGGAATTCCAGATCCAGAGGGGGACTCGTCAGGGATGCCCTCTGTCGCCCCTTTTATTTACACGCACCCTCGACATCCTGGCGTCCCGGATTCGACAGAACCCCACAATTAGCGGATTTAGGATAACGAACACGGATCTGGCCTAGGAGAAGTTGTCCCTTTACGCGGACGATGTACTCCTATACATCACTAACCCGGTGACAACCATCCCGGAACTCTTTCTCGAACTGGAAACATATGGCCAACACTCTGGCTACACAATTAATTGGAATACATCAATCTTATACGACCCTGGGGGCGGTAACCACTGGACAACGTTGCCACGACAATTAATCACTACTACTGAAGGTTTCCAATACTTGGGGATTTATATCACCCTAGATAAGACACTCTCGCTCCAGAAAAACATAGGAAGGGTCTCGCTAAATTCTGACACAGACATGGAGAGATGGCAACGCCTGCCACTTACACTCTTAGGTCGAGCGGCCATGTATAAAATGATTGTTCTTCCCAAGTACCTATACGCCCTACAAAATGAGTATTATCCCCTCCCGGGGACGCTACTGCGTAAACTCAACTCAGACCTTCGGACCTTTCTCTGGTTGGGGAAACAACCCAGAATAGCACTGACTACTCTCCAACGGCATCAGTATAGCGCCGGAATCTCGCTCCCGAACTTAGAGGCCTACTATTGGGCAGAACACATGATCCCAATTAATGAATGGTTACACACATCGGCATACCATCCCACGTATACGTTAGAACGGCATAAACTGTCCTCCCACAACATACTGCACTATCTATATGGAGGCCCCACAAACCGCTCACTTCTTCCGGCGACTTTGATAACACTACATGCCTGGAATAAGGCCATGACACGCACAGGCTGGGCTAAGACTCCCACCCAGCAGACACCACTGTGGCACTGTGTATGGCTACATGAACTACACAAACTGAGGGGTTTCAAACGCTGGGATGACATCGGAATCTCCACTGTTGGCGATGTGATAGCCAAGGGGGATCTGAAATCCTTCCAAGCTATGAGAGCCGAATTTGGACTCCAACACTCGCAGATTTTCAAGTATACTCAGTTCCGCCATGCTTGGAAGGCACAACAGATACACCTGTCGGGGTTATCAGAATACGCACCATTGGAGGGGAGACTCTTACAGGAACAGATTCAGGGGAAAGCTGTCTCACTCACCTACAAGACATTAACTAACAACATGCTGGGGGACTTAGCGAAGCTTAGAAGTATTTGGGAGAGTGAGGTAGGGGCACTTGAGGACTTAGATTGGGAAATGGTGTTAATGCATCCCCGAGATGTGGCGATTAAATCCAGACTCCGCCTCATACAATACAATGTGCTACACAGAACCTATTACGATAGGGTGCGCCTTTATAAGATGGGGAAAATAGAGGATGACAGATGTCTTAGATGTCACAGGGTAGGCGGAGATTTTTATCATGTATTATGGTCCTGTGGGGTAATTCAGACTTATTGGACCCGCATCTTCTCAGAACTACAGGAGATACTGGAGATACCGCTTACACAGGAACCCAAGTTGGCTCTACTGGGGATGTCTAATGACGTGGATCTGCCGCGCCCCCTCATGATCTTTCTGATTTTAGCCTTGGTGGTGGCAAAGAGAGACATAGCGAGACAGTGGGGGTCTCCGATTCCCCCGGACTTGGAGACCTGGAGATCAGGGCTAGACCTGTACATGGCGGCAGAGAGGGTGACCTACAAATCCAGGGGATGCCCTAAGAAGTTCCGAAAGATCTGGTCCAAATGGAGACACTATCATGGGCTCGATGGAGGGTTGGGGGATGGCTGAGTCTATTCTTAATTTATTGGTTTTTGTGGGTGACGATGGGAGGGACGGGAATGAGACCTTGAGAGTAGCCTATTCTTTGATCAGAATTCTTTTTCAACTGTATAAGATGAAGCATACCAACTGCTCACGATTGTGGGGAGGCGGGCCCAGGACTAGAGGGATGAACGTTGCTAAATGTATGACTGTACTGTTGAGCTTTACTCAAAATGCAAATAAAAATATTTTTTAAAAAACCCAAAAAAACCATTATTTGTTCAGGGATAATGTAAGCTCGAAATACATCTTCTATTCCCTGCACTTGCCAGTCTTTTGAGCCCCAGACAGTTTTCATTTCTATATTGTCACTCCAAAAGTCGAAACCTAATGAGGACAGCTGGGCATAAAAGGCTGCAGAATAAATTTGCTTTGTATTAGTCAACATACTTTTTATTCCTGTCTTATTAACATTTTTAAAGTAAAATGTTTCCGGATTTGAGACATTAAAACCTGAGAATTATGGACATTTTTCATAGAATGCTTTTGAGCTAACCTTAGTTGGCGTTGGACAGTGTTCCCATTGATTGAAAGTATAAACATTTCTAGGGTTTGCAGATTGTGCAAGTAATGATGACCATAGTGATTATAACAATACATTTGTGCATAATCTGATGAACCTACTAAGTATTCATGTTTTGTGAATGTAGCAGACATTTCTAAATCTGACATCATATTATTAACAGTCTCAAAGTCCCAATCATCAGAAAATGTGCTGGGTGAAACAAAGTCACTTAAGGAAACCTTAAATTTATGTGGAATATTCAACAGCTCTGCAGGGCCAAAGATGTCATAATCAGTTCTGTCCCATGCTATAACCCCAGGTATAGGAATGGATGTAATGTTCACTGATGTCAAGTCTCTTTGTTGACGATGAGATGATTTGTGTGGCTTCAGGAGCAAGTTGATATTCTTACTTGCTGTGTCAATTTTACTATATTTTCAATATATCAACATTCCTAAAGTTAATACCAGGATTAGACAAAGTAGGAGAAAAAGTATGCCTAGTACAATCCAAAATTCAACCCATGGTGAAATCAGACACGTTTTTTCAGGTTGCTGAAAGAGTTCTGTTACTTGATCTTTAAACGTTTTATTTGCTGGCTTCGTTTCAGGCTCACTGGGATCCTCAGAAAACGTATCAAAGTTAATGAAATAGCCAGAGGCAGTTCTATCAATTGTAGGTATTGCATCAGGATTTTTTTAAATCACTGGAGCTACCGGGTCTTATTAGTATAGTCAGATGCTACATCATTGTAGACAGGAGTGTCTTGGCAAACTGTTATTCTGATGGATACATCTGCCAGTGGATTCCTCACCTTGTGTGTATCCCCTGCTTCAGCAACATTCAGAAAATTCTTTTGTAGCGCCTCATGCGGATGTGGACGACATCACAGAAGCACGGCATCGCGGCGCGGCTCCGCTGACGTCACTGACTCCATAATAGGAATCCGTCTGCGTGATGACATCAGTTCCCTTTTTTCCGCGTCATCGGCGCTAACGGATTTTCTTGGGATCCTCAGTAGCTCGTTTGTAACTTTGTTACTGTTGTCTTTTTCGAGTATTTCTTGTTTCCAGTCGAAATGTCTTCGAGGAAGTCTGGGTTCAAGCCTTGTGGGGGATGCGGAAAGTTGATGTCCATTACGGATCCGCATGAAGACTGCGTGTGGGTCTTGTCGTCGGACCACGACGTCAAAGGATGCTCCAGTTGCAAGAAAATGAACCCGAAGGCACTTCGAGAGAGAGAGGTGAAGCTGCTATGGCGAAGTTGAAGGCAAAGAAAGGTAGGAGACGTTCGAGGTCCCGCTCGAGGTCGAGGTCGGCTTCGAGGTTGTCTTTGGGGTATACTTCTCGATCCAAGAAGAAGCATACGATGAAGAAGCATGGGTCTCAATGTCATTCGGAAAGAGAGTTGGATCCGAAGTTGAAGTCACCAAAACGCCGACATCGGAAAGACTTTGTGTCTCCTTCGCTTATTGTACCGAATCCGGAAGGTGAGCCTTCTCCTTTGGAGTCTCCTGAGCAGTCTCCGGCTCCGGCGTCGAATCCATCCCCGACGCACTCTCCACCTCGAGAGGAGAAATAAGCTCCTTTGCCTGAAGAGTCTTCGACTCCGGTACATCTTCCATTGAATCCGGTTGACGCGTTACCTGCTTTGCCTCGTCAAGAGCAGAATCTGGGGCCTTTTCCACCTTTTCCAGGCCCTGGTCAAGACCCGACGCATTACCTCAATACAATGTATTGGGTTTTTTCAAGAGCCATGTACCCCTCTGGAGCACCATCTGGTCTCATGGGTCCAATGGCCTTTAATCTGGGAGTCCCTCAGTCATATGCTCTGGCGACGTTTATGCCCTTTATGCCGGCTACGCCTTCTTGGCACTTCTCGGTGCCGAGGTCATCGCCGCCGATTCCATCATGACCGGCTCCGGTCCCGACTCGACCTCGTACGCATCAGGTTGTTCCTCCGGATCGGACCTCGCCGCCGGCGCCGGCTCCGTCGAAATCGATTGCGGCTCCGTCGATGCCGATCCCTAGATTGAGGTCTAGGCGGGAGGCTCAAAGGTTGCTGGAAGAGCAGAGGTATCGAGAGGAGGAAATGGAGGAAGGAGAGTTGCAAGATACCGATGACTTAATTGATGAGCTTAAAGAAGCAAGTGGTTTGGAGTTATCTCCAGAGTGACAACTTTCCTCTGTACCTGAAGTTCCTTCAAAGGATGTAGCACCATATCACATGGTTATTAGAAAAGCTGCAGAATTGTTAGACTTGGAACTGCCGAATGCGGAGTTTAAATCTAACATTTTAACTGAGGTTCTCCATTCTCCTTCTTCAGTGGTGGAGCCTATGCTACCTTTTAATGAGGCAATTAAAGAGCCAATTATGGAGGTGTGGTGTGTCGTCTCCTGCAGTATCAAGGGCTGTTGCAAGGAGATATACGGTGGCCCCTGGGGATCCGGACTTCTTATCAACTCATCCGTCTTCAGAGAGTTTAGTAGTTCAGGCGGCCTGCTCCAAAAAATCTACTGGTGCTATTCCTCAGGTGCCTAGTGACAAAGAGTCAAAGAGACTGAACCAGGCAGTGAAGAAAGGTTTCTCTTCAGCTAGTATGGCCCTCAAATCAACAAATGCCACATGCCTTTTAGGGCGTTATATTCATGCTCTGATGGACTCAGCGAAGCAGTTGGTGCCTAAAATTCCTGCGGAAGACAGGAAGAACTTTACTGAGGTTCTTGCGGATAAGCAAGATGCTGCTCTTCAGGTGATCCAGAGTGGATTGAATACGGCAGACTCTGTGGCAAGAGTCATGGGGTCATCTGTTGCCACTAGAAAGGCTGCTTGGCTGAAATCGTTGAATTTTCACCTGATGTACAGGCTACTTCAGTAGATCTCCCTTTCAATGGTTCTGGACTCTTTGGAAAGAAGGCTGATGCTGCCTTGGAAAGGTTCAAGGAGAGTAAGGCGAAGGCAAGGTCTCTAAGCCTACAATCCAGAGGTTCCTCGAATAAAAGATTCAGAGGTTTTGGGAGATCACTCTTTCGTTTGTGCAAGCAGCCTCAACAACAGCAGCAGCAACAGAATACCCTGTATAAATCGTACAGGGGTAGAAACAGATCCCGTGGAAGAGGTCGTCAAGTCTCCTCCTCCTCCTCTTCCTCTTCCCACCCTCCTCCTGTCAAAGCAAAGCAGCCCTAGATCCCCCATTCTGGAGCATGTTGGCCCTGTAGGGGGTCGGCTTACTCATTTTCTACAGGATTGGGAATCGGTCACATCAGACCTTTGGGTTCTCAATCTTGTAGAAAATGGGTATGGTCTTCCCTTTCGGGAATTTCCCTCATATTACCCTCCTTGTCAAGGATTCTGCATGAAAGACCACCTACTTCTCCTGGAGGAGGAAGTCCTGACCTTACTGAGAAAAGATGCGATAGAGGTGGTCCCAGGGCAGGAGAGGGGTCAGGGATGCTACTACCGGTATTTCTTGATACCCAAGAAGGATGGCAGGCTTCGTCTGATCCTGGACCTCAGGTTCTTGAACCTCTTTTTGAAACAAGAGAAGTTCAAGATGCTCAACTTGCGCAGGTTCTTCAAGCGCTGCAACAAGAGGACTGTATGGTGTCGATCGACTTGCAGGATGCGTATTTCCACATCCCAATCCTGAAGTCGCACAGGAAGTATCTCCGTTTTACGGTAGGATCGCAACATTACCAGTTTGCGGTTCTTCCCTTTGGTCTTACTACTGCACCTCGAGTCTTCACCAAGGTGATGGTGGTGGTGGCAGCCCATCTCAGAAGGTCCGGGATACCAGTATTCCATTATCTGGATGACTGGCTGATCAAAGCAGGGTCTCCAGAGAAGGTGCTCCATCATCTGCAGGTTACAACTCAGTTGTTGTATCGGTTGGGTTTCTCGATAAACGTGCCCAAGTCTCACCTGGTGCCCTCTCAGCACAACCTGTTCATAGGGGTAGTGCTGGATACCATTGTGTGTCGGGCATTCTCTCCTCCACAAAGGATTCTCCACACACCGGAAATGATTCCTTTCTTTTACAATGGAGCGGCTGTTCCAGTCCTGAAGGTCCTTCGTCTGCTTGGTCTGATGGCTTCCTGTATTCTTTTGGTCAACCATGCACGCTGGCACATGAGGGCACTCCAGTGGTGTCTCCGCAGGCAGTGGTATCAGCACACTGGAGATCTCAGTGAGTCAGTGAGGATCTCCAGAGAAGTTGCGGCGGATCTGTCTTGGTGGAGCGTGGAAGGCAATCTGTCTCAAGGAAAGCCCTTTCATCTGCCTCCATCGGTGGCCACAGTGATAACGGATGAATCCACCCTAGGGTGGGGTGCTTCTCTGGGGGACCTGGAGATCAAGGGTCTTTGGTCTCCAGAGGAAAGGTTGCTCCACATCAACCTTCTAGAGTTGTGGGCGATACGTTTAGCGCTCAAAGCCTTCCTCCCTTCCCTTCGCGGTCAGTCGGTTCAAGTCCTAACACTACACGATGTGGTATGTCAACAAACAGGGAGGAGTGGGGTTGCATTGTCTCTGCAGAGAGGCTCTGCGTCTCTGGTCCTGGGTTCAGGACCATCAGATTTGCCTGACGACAAATCATCTGGCAGGAGTTCTGAACGTTCGAGCAGACAGTCTCAGTCAGCAGTTCTCAGCCGACCACGAGTGGAGGCTTCATCCAGAGGTGCTTCATCAAGTCTTTCGGACGTGGGGAATCCCTCAGGTGGACCTGTTCGCCACTCACGAGAACGCTCACTGCTCGTCATTTTGCAGTGTCCAGTATCCGATGCAGGGAGCTTTGGGGGACACGTTTCAGTTGAGTTTGGGCTCACAACTCCTTTACGTGTTTCCTCCCATACCCTTCATTCCTCGGGTTCTGAGGAAGGTTCGCCAAGACCGGGTCCAAGTTACATTGATCGCCCCGGATTGGCCAAGAAGGGTGTGGTACACAGATCTTCTCCACCTCTCCTCGTGCCCGCCACTCCGTCTCCCTCTCAGGGCAGACCTCCTCTTGCAGTCGCAGGGGCAGGTTCTACACCCCCACCTTCAGAGCTTACATCTTCATGCCTGGAGATTGAACGGGCAACCTGAATTCTTTTTCTCTCCCACCTGATGTGGTGGATGTTATTTTATCAGCTAGAAGGGACTCCACCAAGTCTATCTATTCTTATAGGTGGTCCAAGTTTGTTTCATGGTGTGGAGAGAAGTCCATTGACCCCTTGAAGGCTTGATCGTCTGACATTCTTCAGTTTGCACTCTCTTTGGCTCTGCAAGGTTTTGCTGTAGCGACAGTGAAAGGTTATCTTTTGGCATTGTCTGCATTTCTTTATTTAAGTCTCCTGTAGTATTAAGATTCTTAAAGAGTCCTACAAATACATTTCTCCCTTCACCTTTTATTGTGCCTCAATGGGACTTGAATCTTACTTTCTTAATGGGCTCACCTTTTGAGCCATTGCATAGGTGTCCCTTGAGGTTAATATCTTTTAGGTTTAAAGCATTTTATTGAGTTATTCACAAAAACAAGAAACAATAGTCGCATTATAGTCGAGACGTAATATCGCCATTCTAGAGCGCATGGCATGTAAAGTCATTGCAAAGGAAGCGGCCAGCTGGTGCCTTCGCCGATGCGCATACAGCGACAATAACACATTAATAAACAAGTCCCCTACCAACGTCCCCTAACCCTCCCACCTCTTCCATTCCCTTCCCTCCCTCCCTCGTCCAGTGCCTTGATCATATCCCTGTTTCACTCCTCGACCCTTGCCCTACCCCCCCTGGTTCACCCCGCTCTCAATTCCGTCAGGCAAATGAACCCGCAGGTGACGTCAGCCTCAAGAGTCTAAGGTACCGTGGACATGTGAGTTCTTTAAATTCCGTAACCAGTAGTGAGTGGAACGGTTGCCATAGGTCGTCAAATTGTTCCACGTCACCCGCTACTGTGAGCGACAACTTTTCCATGCCTAAGACATGCCACAATCTATGCAGCCAGCCTGTGACAGAGGGGAGTGTAGTGGTGCGCCAGTGTATAAGAATGTTTTGAATGGCTGAGCCCAGTGCAATTGCAATCTGTCGGCCTCTTCGGGACTTTAGAGGGTACATTAACCGGTTGGGCAAGCCCAGCAGTACATATGCAGGGAAGCGTGGCAGCTCAATGTCAAAGTGTGTGTCTATTTCGTCTAAGACCTCCTGCCAGTAGGGGCGCAGCAGAGGGCAATCCCATAACACATGTGTAAGAGTGCCTACCTGCCCACAAGCCCTCCAACATGTGTCCTCAATATTACGATTCATTTCGTGCAGTCTTTCTGGAGTGTAGTACCAGTAGGTAGTCACCTTAGTGAATGTTTCGGTAAGGCTGGTGTGGTATGCGGAGTGTCGTGCCCGGTATGAAATCTGGTCCCACTCTTTATGATTCAGTGTCCTCCCCAGTTCCCGTTCCCACTGTTCCCTACCCGGGTTATGGATATGATAGGAGGGAGGCTGCAGAAATTGGTAAAGATCTGAGATCAGCTTCGCGTCCGAGGTACGTGTCACCAGCCACTTTTCATAGGGCGAGAGCTTCCAATCTGCTGATTCACGCACCTGTGGTTGCAGCGCCCAGTGTCGCACCTGCAGATACCGCATCCTTTCCGTTTCAGATATATGATATTCACGCTTAAAATCCTCAAATGAGATAATACCCTGTGGAGTATACGTGTGGTACAGTGCTGTACACCTCTCCTCTCGCCAATGCCGAAAGGCTCCCATTTCGATCCCGGGGGTGAAATCTGGGTTCTCAACTAGTGGCGTAAACGGGGAGGGAAATGTGGTGAGACCATGAGCAACACCAGTGGCGTCCCATACCTGCAATGGGATTTGTGTGATAAAGGATGCGTATAAATTGGGTGGGCGGTGTGTTCTGCGCAAGAAGGGCACCTCCTGTAAAGGCCTGCCCGCTACTGCCTGATCTTGAAAAAGCCAGTGCTTATCTGACTCCCGTCTGCTCCATTCAACGAGATAGCGCAACTGCGCCGCTTGAAAATACTTGCGCAAGTCCGGTATACCCAGACCCCCTGCCTCCGGGGCCAGTGTGGTGAGGGCCCTCTTCAGCCGAGGTTTACGTCCCTGCCAGATGAACCGTGCAAGGTCCGCTTGCGTCTGTTGAATCCACCCCTTAGGAGGCTGGAGCGGTAGGGCTCAGAACAAATATAGAACTTGCGGTAAGATTGTCATCTTAACTGCCGCTACTCTGCCTAGCCAGGACAAGGTGCCTTTGTCCCAGCGCCTCAGTTCTTCCTTAATTTTCTTTCCCAAGGCCGTGTAGTTGGCGGTAACCATGGTAGACAAGGTGGGTGCCAAGAGAATGCCTAGGTAGGGTACAATATCCGAAGACCAGTGCATGGGGAAGAGGCTCTGGAGTTCAGTTCGTGTGGCCGCGGTCAGTGAGATATCAAGGGCCACGGACTTCCCCATGTTCATTTTGAATCCCGCCACCGACGAGAAGGCGTTTAACTCCGCTACACACGCTGGAAGGGCCCCCCTCGGATTAGCCAACGTCCATATAACATCATCTGCATAGAGGCTGATCGTGTGGACAAATCCCCCCATCTTCACTCCTGTCGCGGCCGGGTTCAGACGTATCCTCTGAGCTAGAGGCTCCATATAGAGGGCAAAGAGCAGCGGTGACAATGGGCACCCTTGCCTGGTGCCCCTCTCTATGGTGAACCTCTGGGGGCTGTAACCGTTCCCCCGCACTACCGCCGAAGGGAGTCTATAGCAGTTGAACACCAGAGTGCGGAACTTCTCTCCAATTCCCACCTTTGCCAGGACCCGCTCTAAATAAGGCCAATGTACCCGGTCAAACGCCTTCTCCGTGTCCACGGCCAACAGCATCTTTTCCCCAGGGGTCCGGGAGGCCTTCTCAAGGAGGTGAACCACCCTCTTGGTATTGTCCACCGTCTGTCTCCCAGGGACAAATCCCGCCTGGTCCGGGTCAATCAGCCCGGGTATATGGAGTGCCAGTCGTGTCGCAAGGATACCGGTGTACAGCTTGAGATCAACGTTCAGGAGGGAGATTGGTCTATACGAGCTGCAGTGAGTTCGTTCCTTCCCTGGTTTGGGGATGACTGATACGGTCGCTCGGAGCAGATCCGGTGGGATAGCTCCTGGAGCGGAGAATGAGTTGAATAGGCGGGCGAGAATAGGGGCCAGCACGGAGTATAGCCGTCCGGGCCCGGGGCTTTCCCGTGCTTGAGTTTAGAGATGGCTGTAATCACTTCTTCGACCCGAATGTCCCTTTCCAGGTATTCTGCTTGCTCCGGAGTTAAGGAAGGGAGGGTGACCGAGTCCAGGTAACTCGCCTCCGTCCACGGGGATGGGGGTTCACCAGCGTAAAGCTCCGCATAGTATTTACGGAAGGTCTCTGCTATCTGGGCGTCTTCCGCGACCGTATCATCGTTCGAGACCCATAGCTCTTTCACCCGATGCTGTTGGTGCGCTATTCGGAGCTTGTTTGCTAACAGACGGCCGCATTTGTCCCCTCCTGTATAGTACGCATGCTTCAAGCACAGCGCTGCGTATTCCGCTCTGTCTGTGTCCAGAGCTAATAAGAGTTTCCTCGCCGCTTTAAGTTGTCTCCAGACCCTAGGGGCTCCCGTGCACTGATGGACCTGTTCCAGCTCTCGAACTTCACGTGTGAGTTTGTCTCGTTTGAGCTGTCGTTCCCTATTCTCTGCAGAAGATATTGCTATGAACTCTCCTCTGAGCACCGTCTTCAGGGCCGCCCATTGTGTTGCTAAGGAGGTGTCAGTATTATCGTTGTGGGTCTGATACTCACGGATAGAGTTCACAATGTGCTTCACTACTGGTTTTTTATGCAGTAGTGTGTCCCTGAGACGCCAAACCCCTCGTGACAAAGACACCGGTGGGAGGCGAAAGGTGCCCGTGACGGGCGTATGATCAGACAGGGAGAGAACCCCCATTTCTGACGCCGTAGCTAGGGCACAAACCGGCCCCATGACCAAGAGGTGGTCCAGTCTCGCATACGTCTTATGCGCATGCGAGTAAAAGGAGTAGTCCCTGTCGGTGGGGTGAAAGCGGCGCCAGATATCGTGTAAGTCTAGGTCCTTCAAGTGGGATTTGCCTCCATGGGAAATTTCTCCCGTTTGTGGGTATCGCTGCGCTGATCTATCCAAAGACGAGTCAAACACCATGTTCAGGTCCCCCCCTATGATAATGTGCCTGTCTGCGGTGGCTGTGACATCTACTATGGCTGAGTGAAAAAAACGCTCCTGCTGTTCGTTGGGGCTATATAGTGACCCTATAGTGAACACCAGCCCTCCCAGCTTAACCCTGCATACCAGAAGTCTCCCATTCTGTTCAGCAAATTTATGTAAAACCTCCCCCCTGAACGTTCGGGAAATCAGGATTGCCACCCCCGCTGTCTTGGTAGTGTTGGAAGAAAAGAATTGTGTGGGAAATTTGCGAGAACGCATCCTATGGCAATCGTGGGCTAGCAAGTGGGTCTCCTGCAGGAGACAGATATCCGCCTGGATGTTTTCAAGCAGGGATAGAACCGCCCTCCTCTTGACTGGGTTATTCAGCCCCTTCTTAACTTTAAGAGTAGCCATGGTCGTAGGTTAGTGGTAGCGTAAGCAGTGAATCAGAGCTCAGGTAGGGCGGCACCGTGTTAAGTAGTGTACAGGAGTATAGTCTAGCTGGAGTGTGTGGCTTTAAGGCACTGGACAGTCCCTCCCTCTCCCCCCTCAACTCCCCCTGAACATTCCCTGACCCAACTCCCCGAACCTCAGAAACGAGAAACCAAACCTTGTCTCGTTCTTCCCCCCACCGCACCCACCCCCCCAACAACTAAAAAGCAAAAGATGAAGAAACAGCCATCTCAATGCCGCAGTAGCGTCCCCAACTCCCCCCACCACCCTCTGCAGCAACCCCGCAAACCTCATAGTCCCAGTCCGGTTCCAAGTGGAACAAGTCTGTGGTGAGTCACTGTAGTGGACGTCCAGCCACCACGTCTCCTCCGCCGCCCCCCCACCCCCCAGTTCCCGGTGCAGCAATCAAAACAATGCAGGAAAGGTGATCTCCCCCCGGAATCAACCTAGGCCGCATATCAGGCCGGGAGGCCACTGAGCGTACAGCTTCCTCCATTCCCGCTCTCACCGTAGGCGAATCCGGTCTGGAGCCCTGCCTCGAGCCCCGCCGCCGCTGGATCTGCTGCTAACCATCCCTGGTCCTTCTCCGCCTAAGAGGCGACTGTTCCCTCTCCTCCTCCACATCAATGCCCAGTACAGCACACGTGCCTCTGAGAGAGCGAAGCTGATGCAACATCCCTTTCCAACGAAAAATAATGCGGAATGGGTGACCCCATGAGTACGGTGTTTCCTTTTCTCCTAAAAAATCTGTGGCTACCTTGAACGCTCGCCGTTTTCTGAGCGTAATCGCCGAAAGGTCCTGGAAGAGGGCCACTGGATAATCCCTTAGTTGCAAAGGGTTACGCTTCCTCGCTTCCCAGAGGATACGTTCTTTGAGCGCGTAGTCTGGTAAGAAAGCAAGGATGTCCGGCGGCGGGGCTGGAGGATTCCGTGCCTGGCCCACCCTGTGGGCCCTGTCGATCCGGATCGGAAAGCTCGTGTCTTCCCCCAGGATCTCTCTGAACAATACCTGGAAAAAACCTGCCACATCCGCACCCTCTTCTTTGGATGGCACTCCCCGAACCCGTATGTTGTTTCGCCGGGATCTGTTCTCAAGGTCCTCATTGTGTGCCTGGAGGTCAAGTTGTTGGTCCTGTAGGCGCAGGACCTCCTGCTGCAGGTGAGCAATTTCTTCATCTCTGGAGTGTCCGGCAGTCTCCATGGTAGCCACCCGTTCGCCGAGACTGTCCACTTCGCGCCGCACCTCTCGAACCTCTCCCGCCACCTCCTGCTTCAGTGTGTGGAAGTCCTCACGCAGGGAATTGAAGAGGGTTTATAAGAAAGACCTGGTGATGGGGACCTCTCCTTCCCCAGCTCCTTGCACAGTTCTGGACGTGCCAGGGGAGGTGGACCCTTCTCTCCCTTCTGTTGTCCCCTGCCCAGCATCTCCGGGAGGGTGGGATCTCCTTTCTTCCCACGCTGCCCAGCCATATCGATGCCCCCTGCGTGGCGCCCTGTCGCTCAGCCAAAGACGCCCACTATCACTGCCACGGGCTCCCAGCCTCCGGCTGGCCGATATCCGCGACTGCGGGTCCGTCACTGGGGCAACTCCTCGCTCCTGGTCGGTCGTGGCACAGTCCACTGGGCTCCTTATATCCCCAACCCCCAACCGGGCCCTCCGCTTCTGCAAGGAGCCTCACTTCACCCCTATGGCCTATTCACAAGGCGGGTTCCACGGAGAGTTAAAGTGTGTCAGCGGGCCCCGTGGCAAACACCGAGCGCTCCTATCTTGGGGTCCGGCGCACATCTGGGCTCTCAGCGCCTCTCTCAGGTCTGCAAGAATATCGCCAATGTCATGGAGGAGGGGGGGGGGCAGGTCCGATGGTCACACCACCCCCTCACCAGGTCTCAGTCCCCCCCCTGGGGCGCCGATACCCCGGACTTTGCTTGGGGCCTGGACTGCCTCTCAAACCTGTGGGCCACTTCGAGCTTCCACGTCCCAGGTCGGGGGGGGTTCACTGCCACCTCCGATGCTCACCTCCGTCCAATCCGGATCCAATCAGGAGAAGTGTGGCTCACTGGTTAGAGGAGGCAGACCCGGACGCTGAGATCAGACCCGGGACCAGGGTTCAATTCCCGACGCGGCAGGGTCTTGAGCCCAAAATGTCCACGGACTCGGTAATTCTCGCTTCGGTGCCTACTCGAATCACAGGTTCACACTCTGCAACTCTGGGCAATAGCTTGCTTAATCTCCACTACGGCCCCCCGCGGCGGGATGCCTGGCTTTCACCTTGGGGATACCCAGTAAGGGGCTATCTCCCAGGGAAAAACCAGGACGGGTTCCCAATGCAAAGCGCTTTGAGACCTGGCGGTGATATTGCGCTATATAAAAACCCATCCATCCATCAATCCACCGCGGGGGCCACTCGGTCCGGAGCCCCGACCCCCGTCTCTCCGGAAGTATAGGCCGCAGCACCGGTCTAGAGTAGGCGCCTCCCGGGTCAGACACAGCTCCGCTCCAGGCCTCCGGAGGGCAGGTTCCTCCCTCAACGCCTCGTCCGGGGAGGCGGCCGCCAGGCACCCTCAGCGTCGTTCAGGTGGGGCCGATGCTCGGCCTCTGACCCCTCAGCTCCACAGGATCCCCCAATCGTGGTACTCCGGTGCCAGGCCTGTACACGAGGTCGGTGCAAGTACGGGCTGCAGCTCGCCCGGGAGCAGCCCCCACGCGGGGCCGGTACCCTCCGTCTCTCCGTCCGCCACGCCGCTCGTGGGCCCTGCGCCAGTAGCTCCGGCGAGGGGTCTAGGCAGTTTCCCAGCAGTCCGGCCGAAGGAAGGCCGCAATCCCCGTCCTCACCTCCTCTCCGGGGCCGACGGGACTCCTCCCCGTTCCGGCCTGTGCCAAGTCTAGGCGCGCCTCCGGGGCAATCAGCAAGCGTCCAAGCCCCCTCGGCAGGCGATTCAGCCGTTTCTTCGGTCCGCCAGCAGCAGCACGGTGTGCAGCGTCTCCGGCCCCCACTAGAGGCGCGGGGGGGAGACCACGGTGATTTAGAGCACCGGGCCGGCCGGGGTCGGAGGAGCTCGCAGGGAACACGTCCTCTCACTCTGCCATCTTGACCACGCCCCCCTAATATCTTTTAAAACAGTCTTTCTGTTTGCGATTACCTCGGGAAGGATGGTAAGTGAGCTTTAAGCTCTAAGTTCAAAACCCCCGTTCCTGACCATTCATGCAGAAAGAATGGTACTCAGGACCAGGGCTGCTTTTCTGCCTAAGGTGGTAACTCCTTTCTATCTAGGGCAGTCCATTACCCTCCCTACCTTCTATCCCCCCCCCTTCCAAGGAGGAGGAAAGACTTCACCGTCTGTACCATAAGAGGGCGGTGAGCTTCTACCTGGACAGAACCAGGGAGTTCAGGATTGATGACCAACTCTTAGTCGGTTTCGTTGGCTGCAGGAAAGGCAGAGCGGTGCACAAGCGCACTCTGTCAGGATGGATTATCTTGTGTATCAAGATATGCTACTCCTTGGCCAGTAAGGAACCTCCAGAAGGTTTGAGAGCTCATTCTACTAGAGCAAAGTCATCTACATCCGCCTTGTCTAGAGGTGTTCCTGTGGAGGACATTTGCAGGGCGGCAACTTGGGTCTCCCTTCACACTTTCGCAAAGCATTATTGTTTAGATGCAGAGGTGAGGAGGGACGGACACTTTGCTCGTTCCGTCCTTCAGGAGTTCTTGGTATAAAAGGGTGGACACCCTCCTCCGGGAGTGGGGACTGCTGTGAAGCTCTATTCACAAGGTGAGGAATCGACTTGTAGATGAATCCATTAGAAGAACAAGTTACTTACCTTCGGTAACGCTTTTTCTGGTGGATACAGTATCTGCCTGTGGATTCCTCACATGCCCACCCGCCTCCCCGTTGTCCACCCTTGTATTCCTACAATAGTGATAATGTGGTAAAATCTATCTGTTACTCTTAAAGGAAGTGTGTTATTCCATTTGCTTTCTTAAATTGTCTTCACACTGTGTGTGTTACCTTGGATATTTTGTACTGTGTGCACTGTATGTATATCTACTGTTATCGGTCCGTCCGTGTGCCTCGAGGGCAGGGAAAAAAGGGCGGAACTGATGTCATCACACCGACGGAGTTCTATTATGGAGTCAGTGACGTCAGCGGAGCCACGCGCGATGCCGTGCTTCTGTGACGTCGTTCACGTCAGCGTGAGGAGCTACAAAATAATTTTCTGAATGTTGCTGGCGCAGGGGATATTCACAATGTGAGGAATCCACAGGAAGATACTATATCCACCAGAAAAAGTGTTACCAAAGGTAAGTAACTTGTTCTTTGGGTCTCAAGAGGCACAAGTTCCATTGCATTACTGCTTAGTCCTTTGTTTTGTGCTGCAGAGTCTTCAAATGTTATCATTCTCTCAGTCTGAACCTCTTGGATAGTAGCAAGATTTGGTCTTCTGCTACACCGTTGGAGTCCACTGGGCCTACTACTTATTATCAGCCACATGATGTGGTTTGACCAGGTCGATGGATACAAACCTGTTTTCTTTTCTTCCAGCAAGGGGCGGCAATAACACTGTTCTTGATCCGTGGAACGCTATCACAGGTACTGGTTTTCTGTAAGAAGGCCCAAATTCCTTCTTATCCGCGATCTTCTCTCTGACTAGATCCCCAATCTTTGGATTCCAGACAGGCCGTGCTGGGACGGGTGGTTCTCCCTCAGTGGTTGTTGGCTTCTGAATTGTGTTGCTTTGACTTCTCCTTTTCTCGTTTAGGTCCTGTGAAACAGCCAAACGGTCTTTGATATCAAAAGGTTTTTGTTCCACCACTAAAGTGTGACATTCTAGGTCCTGGACAAGCATTCTAGTACCAAAAAGGATTTCATATAGAGTGATTCCACCCAGAGAATTTCTTGGCAGATTATTTATACTACGTTGGACACTTATTAGATGTTTGACCCACCCAAGCCCAAGCCTAATGCTCTAGCTGTTATAGATTACTTCATATCCCGTTTTTTTCTTTCCACTACAGAATTTCCCTCAGGCTGGAATGGACTTGAATACCACAATGCAACGCCAGATTGGCCATGGCCTCCTTGTAAGCTTTGGAGCTAAACGCAGGACCCTGGTCAGAATGTAGCATGCCGACTGCGTATGTGCTGATAAAGACTCACAAATATTTTATAACAGTTTGGGGTCAGCCAAGCGCTGGGGCCACATCCAAATGGATCTGTCCTAAAAGTTATGGGACCGCATTTGTCCATAGGGACGTCTGCGTGTAGATAGTCTAATGCTGTCTAACAACGGTGTCTGTACTGGGCTGACTACACTGTAGTTAGGTATCTGGCGGTGTTCTTTGCTACGATCTCTGTTGCAGTCATGGCATTTGTAGAGAGGTTTAACCCTTTCTGCGTAATTTAGAATGTATGTTCTTCCAAAATTCAGGAAACCTAGAATTGACTTTAAGTTTTTCAGTGTTTTTGGAGGTTGGAGCAGTGCACACTTTTTTTAAAAGTTGGCTGCCAGGCTTTTGCCTTCACTTGATAACTCGTATCCTAGAAAAAGGACGTTGAGGTGGGCAATTCTTGATTTCTTAAAATTGAATTTGTACCCTTCAGAAGCGAATCCAAGTATAATGGTATTAACTCTATTGAATTGCCTGTCCAAATCATCGTCTGTTAGATGGATGTCATCGACATAAGATAATGCCTCATCATCATACGTTTGTAGTAACTCTGTTACTCTGGCTGAAAATAACCCCAGACTATTCTTGAATCCCTGGGGGAGACAACAGAAGTGACTTTATGTCCCCATAATTGAGAAAGCGGTCAAGGACTGCTTTCAGGTGCAATGTTTTGACAGAAGAAACCGTTAGAAATATCTAGTGTGGTTTTATATTTTTTGCGCACAATGTTATTCATCAGTGCTGCACTGTGTGCATTTTGTACTGCAAAGGTTTTGCAAGAAGTGTTTAAATGTCTGTAGTCCAGAACTAGACGATATGTATTGTCTGGTTTGGAGACAGGAAACAAAGGCTTGTTCATTGACGAGTTGCATGTTTCAATCACCCCTTGGTATTCAAGTTGATCTAGGATCTCCTTGACCTGTTTTTTAGCTTCCTGCTTAACTGGATAAAGCCTCTGTGCAGTTGGTTGAGTCTTTAACTGGATTTTGTGGTGAGGGGAATCCTCATCCAATCCCACATGATTTTTATATAATGCTGGAGCCTGGGCTACAGCCCATTTTCTGGCATAGATATATTTTAAGTGAATTGGAATATGCTTAGAGAAGGCTGCCATAATGATTTCTTCGCCATGTGAGCACTCCCTGACAAATTTTGATGGCCAATCTTTTTCAGCTAGAAGAATGTCATAACCCTTAGAGAGCTTCTCCCAAAAAAGTGCTCTTATTTTTCTAGTTATGTCCCCCTCCATCCGGAGCGTTACTTCATATAACTTATGGGGTACACTAACCCTGGTATCAGCTGTTTCAACTTGAATGTACTCATTCAAGTCCACTGTGTCCAGATGATCCTTCAAGATCTTGCGAGTTATGGTGACTTCTGCTGCGCTGTGCAGTATTGTCTGGGCCCACTCCCAGTTCTTGAGTTGTGTCCTCAATATCCTCGGCATGTCTGATTTTTAGACCTACCTTCTTTTTGGTGAATTGGGTTTTCTTATTTTTTGGAACGTGTTGATCGTCTTTGGACTTCACACGTTCTTCCTTGTGTTCTGACCATCCTCTTCTTTCCGATTTCTGTGAGGAAGTCTGAAAGGTACGAGAGGCACGTGTATCAGTTTCTAGATATCTATCAGGTTTTCTCAAATAATCCCTTTTCCTGAGGTTATACCTCTTTTCAGAGGGCTCCTTTTGAGGAGACCTTCCTCGGGACTGAGAACGCTTCTCATTAGAAGTTTTAGGAGTATTGCGAGTCTTTTTAATAAAGACATTTTCAGGATTTTCTGTTAGTTGGGGTGTAACTGTTTTCCCATCCAAACTATCTCTTCCTAGTTCTTCGTAGGAATTTTCAATTATTCTGGCCAGTTCATATGGTTGCTCAGTTATATCAATTTCCCTTATTTTTTGGCGGATCGCCACTGATGCTGCTTCACCTTTAATATTAGCTAATATTATAGCTGACACCTGTTTGAAATCTTTCAGTTATTTAATACCCAGATTTAAAGCAGGCCCTGCCCCGTATTAATTTTGAATCTGTTTCAGGACGTCTGGTATAACCGCCATATACTGAACACCATTTGTTTTTATGTAAATTGCAGCAAAGACTGTACCCAAAGTGTTACAGTCCTCCAGGTGTGGTGCGATCCCCATTGGTAAACAGATTCTTAAAATTCTGTGTTTCTCATGAGGTGTACAGTCAGGAAATACTGCCTCGATTGGAGTAATTTTTTGAGCTATCCAGAATGGAATTTGTTCCCTTTTTGCAGGCAATTTACCAATGGCTGATTGTATAGTCTGTGGTGTAATTTTATTTGTGTTCCCCTGGTGAGGGGTTTGTTGTGGAATCCTTATAGGAGGTTGGACTGTTAGAGTCCGCATGACATATTGGACCAATTGTCTATGTATTTTTATTAGTTGTTTTAGTTGAACTAATAGTTCTTCACTCAACATTTCTTCAATGTCAGGATGTGGTGTATAGCTGCCTAGTTCTGGCCATGTTACTCCTGGTCTACCTTGTGGACCGAGCCTGGTAATGTGATTTTGAATTTGTAGGGCGCCTTTAAACCAGAGCTGTTGTTCTTGGTAAGTTAGTGAAATTTCAATGTTCTCGAAAGGAATGTATTCCATTAGATGAAAGGTTTGGTATCTAGTGCCTATAATATCCTACTACTCCTAAGAAAGCTTGTATATCTTTCTGTCTCGATGATCTTCTCAAGTGTGCAATGGCTGTTACTAATTCTGATAGTAATTTCTTGTCCCTTCGGATAATTCGTATCCCAGGTATTGAACTGTGGGTACGCAGAACTGTAACTTTTTTGGTGAGACCTTGTAACCTTTCTGTGCCATGTGGCAGAGCAATGCCACAATGTCTTCTGTACAGGCTGCCTGTGATGGTGATGCTAGCAGTAAATCATCTATATACTGAACGAGGGTTAAGCCCGGGTTAACTGTACGAAGTCTAAATCTGTCTTTAAGGCAATGGAAAAGATAGATGGGGACTGTGTAACGACCTGTGGGAGCCTTTCCCATGTTAGTCTTTTCTGCTGGAATTGGAATGCAAAAGGATATTGGAAATCGGGATGCAAAGGAATGGAAAAGAAAGTAGAGATGAGATCTAATACAGTGAAATGTGTTGCTGTAGCTGGGATACTTGGCTATATGAATCTAGTAGAACCTCATTCAGCACTCTCATAAATAAGTAAACATAAACATTAGGTCATGGAAATATTGGAAACAGAAATACAGTTAATCGAGATATAATTTATAGCGCAATACATCAAAAGTCATTAATCTCTCTTCTCAAGAGTAAAGGCAACACAAGAGTCCACTTATTTTTTCAAAATATTTCCACTGTTGGTTTATTCATTGGTACTTCCAGCATAGATCAGCCAACATGTGTTTCATCTTTAATTACTTTTTCAAGGCTGGAATGTCAATATAATGCATGTTGTCTTTGTTCATACAATGTGATGGTAAGATTTCAGACATTTGTTAGTTCATTTTCTGAATACAAGCAATTGTCATTCTTTTTCAAACAGATTAAATGGCACGAAAATATTTGTCTCATATTGAGAAGAAAGCTCTATTGATCATTCCAGAGGGTAAGATTATCATTAAAGTGAGAGAAAAAGACCAGATATTGTGCTCTTGGCCTGAAGTTTCACCAAAAGGAAAAGAGTCTGACAGGCACCAAAAGTGAAATAAATCCTTCACCAAAAGTAATGTCAAAAAGTCTATGCGAGATTCCGCCCAGTTCTGGTAAAATAGTGGTAAAATTGTAAACCCACCAGTTCTAAATTCAGGTATCTATTCGTTCATGTCCATAGGTTTTCCCCGCAACAACGTCAAAATTCACGCCCGACAATTATAAATAAATCAGAATCTGTAACGATGAGAGTACAATGAGTCAAATCGCTGGACTATTGTAGATGAGATTCATTGAGATGGCAAAATCTATAAATCCTAGTTAAGCCAAACTCTAATTAAAGTTTGGAATACAAATTGTATAGCAAATCATTTGATTGGTCCATTTATCTATCTGGATACTGAACATGTGCCCATAGTATAGCGCGTAAAGTGGTTCCCATATATCGAACATATGCAGTAAATGTACTTGTAAGTAATTGAAAGGTCAGTCCTACATCCCAGTAAAGCATCCAAGTTTCAATAAAATACAATGTTGCCTTTAAGAGATGCAAATAACCATGTTTTTGCATACTGTGTATTGTATCATGACCCAAAGCCTTTATGTTCTGTATTACTGTTAATGATCAGTAATCAAAGATAATTGTGGTGTTGAACATTACCAGTAGGCTACTAATATACAGGGCAAGCGCAATTTAATAATTCGATTGTTCAATAAAGTCATGGTTAGAAAATCAAATAGTGTTATTTAGAAGACTGGACACCATATTTACTGTTAGATAAAAGTAAAATCCTGGGGCAATTTTAGGCTTGTCATAAGAAATCGCGATAAAGAGGACTGAGTTGGAAACGTGATGAGGAAGTCCCTGATAAGCTTCCTCACTGTAAATGAAAGTTTTACAAAATATACTATCAGTAAATTACCATGAATATAGGCCCATTAAATGGTTTTGTGCACCACTAATCCAGTCGCTCATTATCCCAATAATTGCACTCACCCAAGAATAATCTTTAGTTTGACCAAACACGAGTCTGTGCTCTCCTCAACGAAGCTGCGCGTCCATTTCCCTCAGTATTTTCAAAGCCGTCTGTAGTCATGTTACTCTTGAGCTTCTGTACCGTACATTAGTGAGCCCAGTTCCAAAATACAGAACAAAAGGTAGCACCATTTTGAAGGGGTCATGCTCTTCGTATTGTCCATAGGAGCAAGTCCTGATTAGAATGCAATCTTGTATTTCCATATAATATAAATTTTGCGGTCTAATGGGTGTCTTGTAGCACAATAATATGGCAATACTATATATACTTAACAGTCTCTAACTACACATCCTGTGTATATAATCTATGAAAAGTAAGAGAGCATAATATTAGTACTAGTCTGTAAAGTACTTGATGTTCACTGTACCTCGTAAATTCTGATGGTCACCATGATCACGTTGTACACATGAACTCTACGTATAAAGTCCATATACTAATATTAGAATTCTAGCACTGCGGAGTCATCAGCAGCGCCATTTTATAGTGGTCTAAAGTTGAAATATACAATGCGAAAATAGTATCAAACTATTTGGCACCATTAGTCCAAAGTGCACACAAATTCATTATAGTACTGAGGTTCACCATATCAAAGATAATGAACAAATGTATCTTTTCTAGGCCCACCATATTTGTGCCCAAAACTGAGTACTATGGATAGTACCTTGTGCAATATTGTTATTTAATTGTACCAAAATAGGCAAAATTAACATAGATAGTGTCCCTAGTTTAAAGATATTACGGACCCATACACCTATGTAAGCAAAGACAGAGCCTGTGATGTCATTCTAAGTCTATCACGTTCCACAAATGTGTCTGCCATTGCAACCGCACTGTATGTACAGAGTGGTTGAGAAACACACAAAATGTCAAAAGTTCAAAATGTCAAAAAAGAAAGCTCACCAAATCCAGAGAGTTAGATAAAGTACACAGAGAAGTAAGTGAACAATATGTATATCAAGCATTAATACATAGCAGTTCTGATTTTAACTCCAAAAGGAGATAGGTAATATGTATCACAAACAATTATAGTGATTCCTGATATAGATTATAACGAATGTATCCACAGTACATTATACTCCACCATGATTTGTTATGACAGGAGGCATACTTAAGTTGGTATTTAGTATCAGTTAGCATAAACACTCTAATAATGCAAAATATCAGTCAAGTAGAAAAACATTTAACTCCCTATCCACATTGAGCCCTAGGTCTACAGATCTAAGTTTTATCAACCATTTAGTTTCAAGTTTTTTTCATTGCTAACGTTCTGTTACCACCCCATGCATTTTCATCTGCTATAGCAATTCCATGAAAACTGAGTTTTACAATCTCTATTTTTGCAAGTATATTGTTGTAATGGACAGCAAGTGGGTAGTTAGTGTTACCATTCCGAATAGCTCTGATGTGCGCTTGGATCCGTTCCTTTAAGGGCCAAATTGTACTTCCCACGTAAATTGGGCAACAGTGGCACACATTACAGTACACTACATATTTAGTGTTGCAGTTAATAAAATGTCTTATTTTATAGACCTGTCCGGTATCATAACTGAAGCTCATTGTTCTATTTTCTGCGTATTGGCAGACATTGTATGCAGTACACCTGTAGAAACCCATGGGTTTATTGGGTTGTCTTGACCTGTCTTGTCTTTTTTTGGAGGAATGTAGTGTATAGAGCATTAACATCAAGTGAAACAAATGTTAATCCCTCTGACCGAACCAGGTCATCCAGTTTGTTCAATAAGTCCATGCTATCTAAAATGAATGTTACACCCTTGTAAAATGGATCAGATTCCCTGGTGGCAACATGGGTAAAAAGGTAGATTTAGTCCTATGTTCACTATCCAAATTTAAATTGGTAAACATATTCAAATCCTGTAAAATTTCACCAATAGTTGGTGCTGGCCCAGTGCTGTCATCTGATGACAACAACATTTGTAGATCTTGAATATCTTTAATCGTTTTGTCACTCTTGGTAACTAAAAAAATAGGAATTGGATACGGTTTCTGATTGCCATTAAAACATTTTTTTAGTTTTAGGCTGCACACAAATTTAAACAAATCGATATGGATCTGCATAAAATCAGGTTTAGACATAGGGCAGAAGCTTAAGCCTTTCCTTAGAACATTTTGTTTGTGCAGTAGATAGTACACGTTGTGATAGATTGACAATTGAAATATCATCACTTCTAACATTGCACATAGTAGTTTTAGACACAGATGTACCTTTAGGTACTTCACCCACTTCAGCAGTAAGTTCTTTTGAATGCATGATGTGGATCTCGTTACTCTTTTTTCTGCCTAGTTTGTGCTTGATCTTTCTTCCCCCTCGTCTGGTTCTTTTGTTCTTGTAGTCTTTTGGTAGAAGCCTGATCTGGTTCCCTTTCTGTACCGTTCTAGTTCTGGTAAAAAAGAGGAGTCTGCATTGGTATTTTCCTCTCCTCCCACAGTCGTTGATGTTTCACCTCGAGCTTCACTTATTTCACTTTCTGATACTAGATAGGTCAGATTTACTGGCTGAGGCCGAGGCCACAGGCATTATTTCACTAGGCACATTCTGTACTCCTCTACATTTGAATTCATCAAACTTTTTGGCGAACATGAATATTCTGCCATTTCTGTAGCCCTTGTCATCTCTTGAAAGTTTTCGTATTTTCTTATCACTGATGAATGTTTGGTGTGCACTAAGGACTTCTCTCAAAATCTTAATGTTTTTTTCAGTAGCTTCTTTAAGATTCAGTGATTTGGGGCCATATGTATCAAGCAAATTCGCATTCGTAAAGGTCGAAATTCGCAGAATTTCGGCCTTTGCGAATGCGAATTTGCTAAATGGAATGTATTAAGAAAAACTTGGTGCAAAATAAGGAATCGCAAAATTTGAGATTCCTTATTTTGCAATTGCATTTAAGGAATCGCAAATTGGGCGATTCCTTAAATGCAATGTATGTAGCAAAAAAAATTAGCAAAATGCCCTTAAGGAATCGCAAATTACCACCAACTTCTAGTTGGTGGTAAGTTGCGAATTCCTTGAAAAATGCAAATGTTTGCATTTTTCAAAGTGCCATGTGATGCACATACATGCCCTTAGGGCATGTACGTGCGCCACATGTGCACCCATGCATATTTCAGGGGTGCAACAGGGTGTCCTTTGGCCACCCCTGCACCCTTGAAATGATTCTCAATTTGCGATTAGCAAATTGCGAATCGCAAATTGAGAATAACTTCCCATTCATTCTTATGGACTTCCTGGCCCATAGAAATGAATGGGAAAGTATTCCTTAATTGCGATTCGCAAATTGCTAATCGCAATTAAGGAATTTTAAGGAATTGCAAAAAAAATGTGATTTTGTACATACATAGCCATTTGCGATTCTCAAATAGCGATTTCTTAAAAATCGCTATTTGAGAATCGCAAATGGGTATCTTGATACATATGGCCCTTGATCTCATCTTCTAACTGCTCAATTTCACTCAACAGTTTAGATCTTTTTCTCTCAGTGTGCCTTATTAATATATACATCATTCCGAAGGATGAGGATAAAATCAAATTCTCCCATTCACTTAATAAGTCCGTTTCCAAATCTTCAAATGAAGGAAAAATTATTACTCTAATACCTCTTGGTACTTGTTTAATTTCTATGTATTTTTTCAAAATAGTCAAATCCCACCATTGTGACAGCTCTTGTTTTGCATGTTCTTTCTAATTTTATGAACAAATGTTTTAGTCCCTGAGATTTGTCAGTCGGTATTGTCATGTTTCTATTTTGAATATTCTGTCCCAAGAAGGTTTCATTAAAAACCTTGTCCCTGTCATCATGAAATCCTGCCAAGTTTATCTATTTGTATTAGTGCTGAGGGTTGCGTGACTTACTGACGCCCTCTGATATTATTAGTGTCAGATCACACCTTCAAATGAACTTGAGTGCTGCTAACCACAAAATATACAATAAATTCAAATGTGGAAGTAGTGGTCCATGCTGGAAAAACTTTCGCACCTCAAATGTTGGTTTGTTGTTTTCAATCAAGTTATGTGTGAACAAAATGCAAAAGAAAATTATTGTAATATAGAGGTGCTATCACGATTCTGACACCCTACTACCAAAGGTGACAATTCGTACACTAGAGATCTAATACACATCCGATATGTATCTAGGAGAACCTCGTTCTGCACCCTCATAGATAAGTAAACATAAACTAAGTCATAAATATATTGGAAGCACAAATACAGTTAATCGAGATATTTTTAGCACAATACGTCAATAGTCAGTGATCTCTCTTCTCTACTTGACAATATAGTGGTGGGTTTTGGAACAACAGGGAATGATGGGACTAATATTTTGTTCAATTCTATTAGGTCTTGTGTAAATCTGTACACTGGTGCCCCATGCTGGCCCTTGGAAGCCTTTTTCACCGTAAGTATAGGGGTGTATCGTATCTCTCCTATTATGCCTTGTTGTAACAGATCTTTTATCACTGGTGCGATGCCCTCTTCCCCTTCCTTTGCTATCTTGTATTGTGGTACTCGTGGAAGTATTGCCCCTGGTATCAATTTTATCTGTAGTGGTGGGAAGTCTAGCAGCTGTCCCACATCATTTGATCCCTGTGCCCAGACACTGTTGGGGACTGACTTTTGAAGTGGTGGTGGTATGACTGATGCTGCTATTTTCATATATGTCTGTGACACTATTCAATTTGCTTCTACTATCCAGGAACACCCCATCTGGTGAATAATTGATGGTGCACTGTAATTTGCACAGCAGATTCCTGCCTTACAAATTTACATCTGCTAAGGACAAACTGATTTTAGACTGGTAGTAGTCCCACTGCCAATTTTAGTGGTTGTGTCAAGTACTCATCTACTGGTTGTCCTGGCATGCCAACTGACGTAATCTGTTTACCCGAGAGTGGTGCTTCCAGCATCTGGGACTTCTTGAGCATAGATTTTGTGGCCCCTGTATCAATCAGGAAAGGAACAGTTTTGTTCAATATAATCCTTCCTGGTCTACCGTTATTGCGGGGGCTGTTAGGCAGTCTCCCATTCTCGGGCACTCCTAGTACATGCCAGAAGGCGGAGGAGGAAACCCAGTCCCCCCCCAGCTTCTGGGTACCATTGGTGTCTCTTGCCTCTTGTGGGTGGCGGGGGTGGTGGTTCAAATGTGTGTTGTTGCGGTGTCTGCGTTCCTGCCTGTCCGTTGAAGTCCTCATCAAATGCGTTCTGGACAGTAGGTGTTGATGGTGCACTTCCTGGTTGGGCTGGGTCTGTTATCCTTGGTGGAGCAATGGACAGTTGGCTCTCCAGTGTCCTGGCTGATCACAGTGGAAACATGGTGTCCCTAGTGCAGGTTGAGAAGATGCTCTGTTATTTCTGCCTCTCCTTCGTCCTTTAGAATTCTCCCTACCACTACTTCCTCCCTGTTCTCCCCTATAGAACTTTTCCCATGCCACTATTAATTTCACTGTGTCTCTTTTTGTTTTTTCTGCTTCCATGGCCTGTAAGTGTACTTGATAACCTGCGCAGTATCCTGCTGCTGCCAGAACCTTCTCTATTGGTTCCTGCTGCCAACATACAAAGAACATCTGTAGGTGTGTTTGTATTTGTTGGCGCAGGCCATGGACAAAGGTGGTTATAAAGCCTGCCATGGCCTCCCACATGGGGTTGCGTATGCCGTTATTGTGTTGATAAATCAGTAAGAGGCCATCAAAGTATGCATTTACACCCTCATCTTTTTCTTGGGTGATGTGTATTATTTTATCCAATCCACTTTGTCCTCAGGCACCTTTTGTTTCAGGAATTTTACTACCTCCTTATATTTTTCCTGTACATTGTCACCTGGTCTACCCCCTTCTCTCTTCTCTGGTTCCTCCTTTGACCATTGTGTCATTTTTATTACAATCTTCTCATAAGTCTGTATGTACAATGATGTTAAACAATGTGTCCATATATTTCCACTAAAAATCTCCTAAAACTGCTATTATATTTAACTCTGTGTACCATTTGTGTGGTTCTTCATGCAGTTTGGGAAAATCTTTAGTAAATGACAGGAGATCTGACTTTGTCCATGGGGCTTGAATGTATGCTAGATGCTCTTTGTCATCTTTGTCATCTCCAATCAGGACTTCTCTCATAGTTATTAATTCATGCTTTGTTAGTACTGGGCATGGAGTCACAGTCTCTAAGCTCTTCGCACCACCTAAAGTTCTTAGTGAGGCCTGTAGGTCTTTCCATTGACGTAATTTGGTGTTGGCATATTCTAAGGTTCTATTTATTTTTTAATCTTCCCAGGTCAGTAGGTCTGAGTCTAAAAACCCCAAACCTGTCATATCCCATTCATAATCTTGTGGCAGTAGTGGTGTGGGACCTTCACCACTTGTTGCTGCGCTTTTGGTGAGCGTAGCCACAGCACATTGAGGGTAAGTCATGCATTAATTTTGTACGTTCTAGTGACAGCATAGCTTCCTGTTATTCTCTAATGTTGCTGTCTAGAAACTGTGACATTTGTATTTTTTCCTCTATTAATTATCCTAGTAATCTCTGACATTTCTCACTATCACTATTTAAGAATCTTTTGCCTGGAGTTGACGTTAGTGGTGTCAAGGCAAGGTCCCATATCCCGGAGGACACAGAAGTGTGTTTGTGCCACTTTGTGGCGATGCAGGCTTTTTGTGAGGCTACAGTGTCCTCCCTCATCTGAGATACATACACGGTTATATCGCAAATTAGGGTATGCATCTGGGCACTATTTTGTGTTGCATCAGCAGAGTGATCATCATATTCTTGGTGCCACTCTGCATTAATGAATTAAGGGAGTGATATTGTGTGTTCATTACACTGATGTTTTAATCTGTTGCATTTCGTCATTTAAGTTCTGTGCCCTTTTGCTAATTCCCTTTCTCAGTTCATCTAGTGAGCGACGGTCTGTAACTTTATTGAGGTTTGTTTTTGAAACTTCCCCTTTTAGTAATCTTCAACCACATCCTGGCAGGCTGCCTATTGTCTATCTATTAATTCTTATTCGTCTGGTAACTCAGTGTGTTTGCTCCCTGTTGTAAGGTGCTGAGTAGCACCTTTTTTATTTCCTATTTTTCCTGTTAAGAAATCTTCTAACAGTAGGAGGGTGGGCGCACACTGACTCAAACCTCAGGACTCAGTTTGCTACGATGCATCATAGTAAATGCAGTGCATGGTAACACTCACTTCAGTGACAGGCTTTCGTTTTTTACCCTTGTTGGTGCAGCCAGTGCTGTGTATCTCTAGACACGTGTTTCAGGATAGTTGCCCTTCTTCAGTAGAGAGCAACACATTTTTTTTGGGGCTACTGAAAATGATACCCAAATTCTTCTCAGGTTTAGAACCACTCACTGGGCGCAGGTGCATCAACCAGAGCTCATCAGCTCATTAGCTCAAGGGAGCCTTTTCAAATAGGAGGAGGGTGATCGCACCCTGCCTCACATCCCAGCACTCAGTTCGCCCTGATGCATCATAGTAAATGCAGTGCATGATAATACTTACTTCAGTGACAAGCTTTAGTTTTTCACCCTTGTTGGCCTCAATATCCAGTAAGGCAATCATACGATAGTCCCTGGGGTCGGTGCTTGGCCCTATTATGTAAATTGGATGTAATAATGATCCTCTCCAGGAATCTGGAACATCTTGTAAGAGCCTACACTCTGCATACAACTGTGCCAGGTGTTCGGTTCAAAAGTTAATGTCCTCCCTAAAAAGTGATCCAGGCAAGCCATTTGGACCAGGGGCTCCATTATGGCGTATTTTTAAAAAAATGGTTCTTATTGCTTGTGTACCTGGTGAGGTATAAATGGCCACAGTGTCCATGGATTGAATTGACGCTTCCCTTGATTAGTCCCCAAAGGTTTTTGAACTTTCTGTTGTGTTTGTCTTTGAGTCATCTGTGTAAAGGGTTTTTACATGGGTTACCCAAGTGCTTGCGTCGAGTGGGTTCCCTCTATTAGTGGTCTCATGGATTACTTTGTTTAAGTATTGCCAAAAATCATGTGATTTGCTGGGTGCAAGCTACTCGAAGATCTTCAGCCATTTTGCTTCTGTGAGTTCGCGTTTAACCTGCCAGACCAATTTTGTATGTCTTTTAGCCGCTAGTTTTAGTTCTTTTTTTGCAGATTCAAATCTAGTTGTTTGAAAGGCCCTGTGTTTTAAATTCAGTTGTCTAGAGGATTTCTTAATTGCTGGCTGATGTCCCAATTTGTATACGGGGTTACCTTGGGTTTTATCGACGTTGCTAGTGATGTTGATCCCCCGAAGCTGAGATGCTAAATCATATGCAAATAAGCCCCATTCCCCTATGCGACCCTGGTCGTTATGGCCGGTCTGCCAGCCTTTCCATGTTGCTTTCCATGAGGCAAACCTATGATTCGAAAGGGCCCCCCATTTTATTCTTCTAAGGAGTCTGTATAGCTCTTCTCCCTTTGTAGCTCCAATGCAGCGGAGAGTATGACAATTTTTCCCAGTAACGGACAGCTCTAATATTAGTGCTGCTTGGTCGCTTTCCTTCCGAGATTGTACAGCATAATTTAGCATGTATTTTTGTAGGTTCTCGCTCAATAGAATATAATCTATAGTGGTCAGGTTATTGTAAGTAGGTGCTATTAGTGCTGTTGGGTTGACTTTTATGATTAAAGAGTGTGACGTTACCAGGTTATATGCTTGCATTAGGGCGTTAAATCTTCCGGTGTCCACATTGAGATGGTTTTCCGATGTGTTTAGCCCTATGTTCTGCATATTAAAGTCACCAAGAATAATGAAATCGATGCCTGCGTGCTGTAATAGCAGAGATTCGATATCATTTATCAACCGAGTAAGTTTATCTTTTGGACCCAACCCATGGCGACTCAAATAGACATTAATTAGAAGTACCGGTGTTGGGCAGCCTTTCGTATTCACGCCTTTCAAGGTGCCAGCAAGGAGCATGTCTAATGAATTCTTTATTGCAGAGAAGTGAACTTTCAGTGCATGTTTGATGTATATTCATATGCCACCTGACGGTCTCCCAAAAATGTTGGTTTTAGTTGCGGGTTTAAAATATTCAGCGTAGCCCCCTAATGGTGTTGATGAAAAGGCCCATGTTTCTTGGGCGCAGATTATGTCTGCTCCTGCAAGGAATGTTATTACCCCTGGGCTTTGCAAGGCTTTACGTAACCCTGCAACGTTCCATGTCATTATATTTACCGTTTGATGGTTCTCAGTGGGGCTGCTATGCTGGGCACTGGCAGTGTTTGAAACATAGGTGGTCTTTGATGGTATTTGTTGGTCACCCGATAAGGGTCCACGGTTAGGAGTTAGCGTTTAGAGCCAGTGGAAGCCAGGACCAATCGTTAGTGTTGTTCACCTTGGTTAAACATAGGCGGTTCCCTCCATCAACATATTTGGTAATTAGAATTGAGTTGTTGCTCCACTGTTTTGCTTGTGGGCCACCTATGGAGCCATGTAAAATCGTTCCAGTGGTTAGTGCAGTTAGGTGTTTACTGTTCTTCCACTTCTGTCTATTCAGATCATGTTCTCCCTGTTGGTTGCAAAGTGCTTTATTTTTCAAAATCTCTGGATATTTGTTGACAAGTGGGGGCTTAAGTTTTATACCCTAGTTGTCCAGTTGCGTTTTATACTCTCTCAAAATGTTCACCATGGATGGGTTAGAAAAAGTTATCTCAGTTGTCTCGTTAAATTCACTCGGCCCTGGCCAGAGAAAGACACAGACTCAATATTGGTTGTTTTGATGTTTGCCAAGCCTCGCATATTTTCGCAGATCTTCAGAAAGTTTCCTCTGTTGAGGATGTCCCAATTCCCCTGCGAAGTATATTCCAGATATAACAAAACTTTTGAGTTTTATCGGCCTGTGGCATGGGTCTCGGAGTAGTTAAGTATATTGGATGAGATCTTAGTAGTTTCCAGGTCCTCTGTTACATTCCGATTTGGGTTTTTGCAGGGTGCAAATTCCCTCCCGGTCCAAACTGTGCTTAAAATGCAGATTTGCGAATCACTCCTGAGGATAGCAGTGCGGTCCAGGGCGGACGGACAATCGGTCAGACTTACTTGGGCGATTTTCCTCTCTCTTTGATAATTAGTTTTGTTTACAATGTGGGGCTCATTGTGAGCTATTGATTGTGCAGCAGCAGGTGTGTTTGTGGTTCCTTGACGTTGCTCTTCGATCTGTCGGCCCTGTATGTTAGTCGATAGCTGGTCACTAGGCACAGCCGATGTTATAGACTGGGTTTTAATCAAGGGCCAGCATGTTTTTCCTGTGGAGCTCTGGCAGTATATTTCAGAGGTGAATGTGTCGCAGATTTGTGTGCCACTGTTTTGATCAGCAATGATTGTTCTATGCATGAGGCCATCGCCATTTTCGTTATCCATACTATGTTCATTGTTTTCATGTTTTACTGGTGGAAGCCAATGCTTAATAGTCCCTTCGGGGATTCTTTTTGTCGTATTTTGTTTTGTTTCATTTTTTTCCCAGTTTTTTCCTATTTTTCCTGGATAATGGTAAGGGTATTAAGTCACTTAAATTTCCAGGGCCTGCATCAGAAATGAAGCATGTTTGTGATTTAGACTGCACGTTTGGTACCAAAACCGGGCTGTTGATACTCAATGGGCCTTTGAAGTTGCTACTATAATTTTTAAGGGATTCCTGCAATTGGTCTAAGCTGTCGTGATTCTCTTGTGGCCATAGCTGTGAGAAAATCGATTTTATCCACACTATGTGTGGGAGGGTATACTCAGACGTGAGTCCCTTGCTCATTGCACCATCAGGATTCAAGCAAGCCGGGCCGACGAAGGCTGGGATGCCAGAAACCGGTCCCCGGAAGCTTGTCTCCTTCCCAGTATAAGAATTGGCTTGGTAGTTTGGTTTGCCCTGTTCCCATCATGCACTGGGACAGGAACAGACTAATTTGCATATAGCCAGGTTCTGAGCTGGGATGGTGCAATGAGCTAAAAAACAGGTGATGGATTAAAACCATGATCTCTTGACTTGGTAAGAGTATTCTGCATCATTCAGAAACTCTGTCCATCACCACCCCCTTTTTCCAAAATCGATTTTATCCACACTATGTGTGGGAGGGTATACTCAGACGTGAGTCCCTTGCTCATTGCACCATCAGGATTCAAGCAAGCCGGGCCGACGAAGGCTGTGATGCCAGAAACCGGTCCCCGGAAGCTTGTCTCCTTCCCAGTATAAGAATTGGCTTGGTAGTTTGGTTTGCCCTGTTCCCATCATGCACTGGGACAGGAACAGACTAATTTGCATATAGCCAGGTTCTGAGCTGGGATGGTGCAATGAGCTAAAAAACAGGTGATGGATTAAAACCATGATCTCTTGACTTGGTAAGAGTATTCTGCATCATTCAGAAACTCTGTCCATCACCACCCCCTATTTCCAAAATCGATTTTATCCACACTTAGGGGCCGATTAGGATGGCGGACGGACTTGCGTCCGTCCGCCACCCCTGAGTTGGAGGGACCGTCCGCATGGGCAGCGGCGGTCCCTCCATAGCAATTAGGATGTGACCGCCACCCTGGCGGTCACATCCTGTATGTTTTACATTGCGGCGGATGCTGCTTGAAGCAGCATCCGCCGCAATGCAAAAAACGAAAGGTGTGCATTTGCATGCACAAAGCGGCAGGCACCGCGCGGTGCCTGCCGCTTCGTGCACGCAAGGGCAGGGGGGTACCATAGGTACCCCCCATGTGCACCCCCCACGCAACCTTCACCCAGGGGGCCCGCAACGGGCCCCCAAAGTGACTGTCCGTATGCTTTTCCACGGCGGAAAAGCCGCCGCGGAAAAGCATGACTCACCCTGCATCCTAATATGGCTGGCGGTGTCTGATAGACACCGCCAGCCATGTTATTGCTTTTCCGCCGTGGTCGCCTTCCGACCGCGGCGGAAAAGCGGCGGACGGATTGGGAGACCCACCAGCCATCCTGATTTGGCGGTGGGTCTTTCAGGCCTCCTCGGCGGATTTCCCGCATACTCCGGGCCGGCGGTGGCTTCCGCCGGCCCGGAGTATGCGGGAAATCCGCCATCCTAATGACCCCCTATGTGTGGGAGGGTATACTCAGACGTGAGTCCCTTGGTCATTGCACATCAGGATTCAAGCTAGCCGGGCCGACGAAGGCTGTGATGCCAGAAACCGGTCCCCGGAAGCTTGTCTCCTTCCCAGTATAAGAATTGGCTTGGTAGTTTGGTTTGCCCTGTTCCCATCATGCACTGGGACAGGAACAGACTAATTTGCATATAGCCAGGTTCTGAGCTGGGATGGTGCAATGAGCTAAAAAACAGGTGATGGATTAAAACCATGATCTCTTGACTTGGTAAGAGTATTCTGCATCATTCAGAAACTCTGTCCATCACCACCCCCTTTTTCCAAAATCCATAGCTGTGAGTACAACATGGACTGTGAGGCTCTTGTTCTTATTTTGGTCGATTGATCTCCCATAGACCCTTGTAGGACGTTCGTAACTTTTATTGTATTATTTTCATTGTGGCCGATCTTCGTATTCGAACTTTGAGATGTATTGCTCGTCCACCTGGTGGTCCCACTCTTGAGGTCCGTTTCTAGGGTGCTCATTATTTCTGGGACTTTTTCCTAAGACCGCAGTATTGGGGAGCACCCGCAGTCGGTTGGTATTACTGGTACGTCTGTATGTGCCTGAGCTCTGCGTACAAGGGAATTTAAATGTTCCAGTTTTGAATCCACTCCAGAAATCAGGCTGGTGACTAATTGTAGTATATTTATTTGAGTGTCTAATTTATCTGCGTGCATTATGGCAGCATTTGCCATACAGATCAAAGCTTCATTAATCAGAGCAAGATGGATTTCTATATTTTTTTGCGGCTCTGAGACGTTTTCCATTCCTGTTTTGGGTGAGGCCTTGGGTCATCTATGCTTAGTCGGCTTAGGCCTGGATCTCTGATTCAAAATATCATATTTTTCGGTGCATACTGATGTGTTAGCAATGATCCTGTTGATTTTGGTGCTAATTGTATAGCAAGAGGTTACTACTCTCTTTCCAGGATTACTGGGGTTGCCTAATTTGGGTAATTGTTGGAAATAGTTTTGGATGTCATTGTTGCTTTTGGGGCTGATGCTCCTGCTAGATGCATTACTTTTACTGTTGTTATTGTCAGTTGTGGCGGACCCCCTCAGAATTTGAGCTGTATGTAGGTTTGTATTTTTTATTAGGGGCGAAGGAGGGTTTGATTGCTCTTCTCCCAGTTGCTGCCAATCCTGTAAGGTCGAACCATTTCTTACACTGGCTTTACCAATGGGATACAACATATTAGCCTTTTGGCGTCTTGCAGTTTCGTGAGGGCGGTAATTGACCTGAGGCTGGGTTAAACCTGCATTCCTTGTCCACATGATAAATCCCTGGTCCGAATCCTGATCCTTGGGCCTTGATCCTTGATCGATAGTGCAATTCCTCTTGCTGGGCTGTTACATTCTATATTTCGTAATCATATTAATACACCATTTGTATTTATAGATGTATGCCTTTAAGGCATGAGACATGTTGTGTTTCTGCTTTGATTCTGTATTCCAAACAGAACTGTGCTAATGTAGCATTCTGTGCTTAGAAGGCAGTTGTATCCTGCCTCACCATTGACAGGAACTTTGCTGTGCTGATCTTCAAATAAACTACTGGAAAATTTAATTTTGGACAGATTTCTTACAAATTTGGCGATGAGGACCATTTACTCCTGCCAATTCTCAGCACAGGAGCGGAGTACTCTATGAACCCATTGGATGGATTTACTTATTTTCAATTTCTTCGTTTTTCTGTTTGAAACTATTTATCTCAAGGTACTGTACTTCTATTTATTTCATTCATGTGCTGGTTCTAATAATTCAGTACGTTTCTGGAAAGGTTGAATATTCATCCTATTTTATGAAAAGGATAAACAGAGTGTAATCCTGCTCGGCGCTTCTCAAGCTTTCCTTTTGTGATACTGCATTTCAACGCTGTATTGGAAATTGCTTGCGCATGAACAGCGCATCAGATGTTGACGGCGTGTTTAACTTTGCAACCATCCTGCTGGAATTATTTGTTTGCGGCCAGTTAACAGCGCTGTCACTTGTCTTTTTATTTTTATTTTGTGTACAACTGCCAAGTGATTTCCTCAGTGCCTACGTTTGGCAGTGCCTACGCTCAGCAATCAGTTCGAGTGAGTTTGATGTGCTGCACTGACAAGTTGTGGCGGACGCAAGTCATCGCCGCATTGAATTTCAGTGATTTCAGCCCCAGCACTGACAAGCTGCAACGGTTCAAGTTATTGTTCGGACCTACCAGCATCTTTCAGTTCTTCGGTGTCCGAGCATTCGAGGACGTTCCATTTCTTGTTGCTTCTTCCCGACGCTTTGGATTCCTGTGAAGCAGTGAATTCTGGGAAAACAGGCCTTCTGGGTAGTGCTGTGCATTCTGGGTGCGTATCCCGGCAACCATCGGAAGCTCTTCTCGAACACGGTCCATTTCAATAAAATTCAACTTATTTTATATTTTCAAGCACATCGGAAGCACTGAATTCTCAAAATTTTAAACAAAACACTGGTAATTTCAACACTACATTATTTTGGTGCAAGTGTTTTATTCATATTTCTTTTGAACTACACCTTATTCTCATTTATTGCTTATATTGCTTTGGGCTTGATCAGTTATATTTCTAGTAATTATTATAGTTTATTATATTTTATCTCACATTTTAGAAATTGTCTATCTCATACTTTAAACCTAAATAAAATGCAGTTTGATCCTCCAGCTAAGTTTTTGCAAAACAAAGGTGACCCTCCAATGCCATGGTCTAGATGGAAAGAAGAGTTCTTTAACTATATGAAGGCCATTGATGGGGAGAGAATGGGTGCTGAAAGAAAGAAAAGCATATTACTTCATTGCCTTGGTTCAGAAGGACAGGAAATTTTTAGAACATTACCACAAAGTATTGCACGGCCTGGTGAAGGTGATGCCTTAAACGTGTACGTTGAAGCGTTATCTAGACTTGAAAAACGTTTTAAACCTACAGCCAACATCGCTTTAAACCGTTTTAAATTTTACACCAGAGCACAAAAAAATGATGAATCGTTTGATGACTTTCTTACTGCTTTAAGATCTTTAAGTCTACATTGTAATTTTGGAATAATGTGTGACGAAATGCTTAGAGACCAAATTATCGTCCATGTAAAAAATAAAAAGATCCAAGAGAAACTCTGGTGCATGGGAGATCCAAATTTGGAAGAAACTATTGCAGTAGCAAAGTCTACGGAAATGTCAGAAAAATGGATGAATGTAGTGGAAAAAAGTTCCAATACCAATAAGTCTACATCTGAGGAGGAAGTTTGTGTTTTAAAGCCTAAACTGGACTACAAAGGTTCAAACTTTACTCAAGGAAAAAACAAAGGGAATTTTACAAATTCTGCTTACAAAAGACAAGAGAATTTCAACAAAGTATTTACTTGTTTTAGATGTGGTAGTAAATCACATATTGCTTCATTTCAAGGTTGCCCAGCTATTAACAGGGAATGTAAAATTTGTGGGAGAATGGGACATTTTAGTAATGTTTGTAGGGATAGACGTAACTTTCAAGCACGTTCTTCTTCCAACGTTTCAGATCCAATTAAAGTATCATCTATTAATGAGGGCACAGAGGATGGTGACATTCTAGAATCCAATAAGGGTTTGGTTGTATCCATTGTCCAAAAAGGTTGCATAGGAAGTTTATTTTCTCCCAAATGTTTATTTTACGTGTACAGTAAAGAAATTGAGCTCATGGTGGATTCTGGCTCACCATGGACTATTATCACTAGAGAATACTTTAATGAGAGATTAATGGAGACGTGTGACATTACTAAAATGTTACCTTCAGATATTATGGCTGAAAGTTTTAATGGTTCCACTATTGATGTAGAAGTGTTTTTAAAGGTACCTTTAACTTTTAGAACGAGACAAGCTATGATTAAGTTATATATTGCAATTAAAGGCGTTAATGTATTTGGTTGGAGAGATCAATTTGAGTTGGGAATAATTCTCAATCCACGTTCCAAGGACCCAGTCTCATTATGTAGTGATTCAGACATGGTAAGTACTATTGTTGAAGAAGATAAAAAGGAAAGCAGGGAGTTTTGGAGTCAGAAGTATAACAAAGTGTTTTCTGAGGAACTGGGTAGGTTAAAAAATTTTACACGCAAAATTGTTTTGAAAAATGGTGCGCTACCTGTCAAACAAAAATTGAGAGGTGTTCCTCTCAATGTGAGAGATGAATTGAAAGAAATGTTGAATGATCTCCTTAAAGAGAACATTATTGAACCCATTGAATCTTCAGAATGGGTGTCCCCTATTGTTCTTGTGCGAAAACCAGATCAAAAATTACGCGTGTGCATTGATTTGAGAGCCTTGAATGCAAATATCATAATAGATTGTCACCCACTTCCAAACATTAATGAGCTGGTTTCCCTTTTTGATGGTGCGCAGATTTTTTCCACCCTTGATCTCAGATCAGCGTATCATCAAATCGAACTAACTGAAGAGTCAAAAAAGTATACTGCATTCATCACACCCATGGGTCTTTTTCAATATAAAAGGATGCCATTTGGATTGGCATCAGCTGCCTCTGTTTTTCAGAGGGTGATGTTTCATATTTTGAGATTTGGATTCTTTTGTCAAATGTTTCCAAGACGATATTTTAGTTTTTTCAAAAAATGAACATGAACATATATCACATTTGGATCAAGTATGCAAAAGACTGGAGAATAGTGGTCTTACTTTAAAGGCACATAAATGCAATCTGTTTTGTAAATCTGTTGAGTACCTAGGGCACACGTTATCAGGTGAGGGTTTAGTTCCAAAAAGGTCTTATGTAGATGCCATTCTTAAAGCCCCAGCTCCAGTCAACAAGGAACAACTTTTATCTTTTTCAGGAATGTGCGAATACTACAGTAAATTTGTAGAAAACTTTGCAACGAAAATGGAGCCTTTAAGAAAACATTTGAGGCACAATGCTGTTTTTGATTGGAAAGGTGAACAAGATAGTGCTTTCAGAGACATTAAAAGTGATATTGTAAATGCTCCTACCTTGAAACCATTCAGAATGGGTTATAAATGTATTATCACGACTGATGCCAGTTTATATGGTCTTGGTTCTGTCCTTTCCCAAAGAGATGGGAATGTTGAGTGGAATGTGTCTTTTTCGTCTAAAACACTCAATGAGACTGAACGCAGGTATGTGGTCATTGAAAGAGAGTTACTTGCGTGTGTGTGGGCAATAGAACACTTTAGGATTTATGTGTGTGGAAGTAGTTTTATTCCTAGGACAGACCATAAACCTCTAATACACATATTATCAGTTGGTGGTGGTTGGAATTCCACAGCGAGGATTGCACGGCTTGCATCAAAATTGCAGGAGTACAATTTTTCGGTTGAGTTTATTCCTGGGAAAAAGAATGTAACTGCGGATTTCTTGTCACGTCTTCCATGTGAAGATAGTAGGAAGGAGGTCAATGTTGTAAAGGAAGTTGATTTTGTGTTGATAATTCCTGATGTGCTTCCGGTACAATACCAAGATATCACGGAATTAAAGTGGAAAGAGTCTCAGGAGGCAGATGATTTGTATCTGTGTTTAAAGAGGTATGTGCTGGAAGGCTGGCCTAGCAAAAGCAATATTAGATCAGAATTGTTACAGTTTTTCAATGTGGCTGATGAATTAGTGTATGAAGGTGATTTTCTGTTCAAGTCCGGGAAGTGTATTCCACCTTATGGTGTGCGAGAGTTAATTTTAAAATTGGCACACAAGACGCATCCTGGTATCTCATCAATGAAACGTTTGATTCGAGTGTACTTTTGGTGGCCAGGAATGGACAGATTCATTGATCGCACTGTCAGGGAGTGTAATGTGTGTTGTGAAAGTGATAAAATGCTGAAGGTTCATGTCCCACCACTTAAGATTATGACATGGCCCCAGTTTCCGTGGAAAAAAATTGCCTTTGATATTTCTGGCCCTTTTGCTATTTTACCTGAAACTGCACGTTTTGCTCTGGTAATCATTGACTATCATTCGAAGTGGCCAGAAGTTAAGTTTGTGGCTAAGGCTACTACAAATGCAGTCATTAATTTCTTCAGAGAAGTTTTTGCCCGAGAAGGATGTCCTGCTACTTTAATTTCTGACAATGGGGTACAATTAGTTTCTGATGAGATGGAACATTTCTTGAAGAGTTGTCAGATTAAACATATTTGCACGTCACTTTATGAACCTCATAAAAATGGACAGGTTGAGCGTTTTAACCGAGTGTTGAAAAGTTTTGTAACTGATGCTGTCAAGAGTAAAGGGGATTGGTTGAATGTAATTAGAGAAAAGTTATGGGCTTATAGGATTACCCCACAAGCCACAACGGAGATCAGTCCTTTTAAGTTATTTAAAGGAAGAGACCCAGTTTCAGATATTTGCCCGTGATGGTTCAAGGAACAGTGTAGGAATGTTATGAAGGACAAAGTTAATATCCAAGAAATTGCCAATAGAGTACGTGGGAAGCAGGACAAAGCCATATTATGGTACAACAACAAATGGAATACTAGAGAACATGACTTAGAAGTTGGTGATTGGGTCAGGATTCTAAATCCTGGTTTTGTTGGTAAGGGCATGAGTAAATATGGTAGACCCATTCAAATTAAAAGAGTTTTCAAAAATGCTATTATTACACAAGATGGTAAAGTTTGAAATTCAAGGAGAGTAGCTAAGTGTCCCAAACAAGACACCAATATATGCCAAGGAGAGTCAATATGTGATAACAAAATAATGCGAGAGTTTAAACATGATTCGGTGGCATCTAGAGTCAAAAATTATATAAGGATCAGAAATAGACCAGGTGCTTTACAAGATTTTGTGTAACACTCTTTCTGTACATTTTCTGTTTGTTCCTGTTTTTAAAAAAGGGAGATGTGTTACATTCTATATTTCGTATTCATATTAATACACCATTTGTATTTATAGATGTATGCCTTTAAGGCATGAGACATGTTATGTTTCTGCTTTGATTCTGTATTCCAAACAGAACTGGGCTAATGTAGCATTCTGTGCTTAGAAGGCAGTTGTATCCTGCCTCACCATTGACAGGAACTTTGCTGTGCTGATCTTCAAATAAACTACTGGAAAATATAATTTTGGACTGAATTCGTCTTGGTGGGCGTAAGAGGGTGCCGAGGAAGGGGCAAGAGGCGGGGGGCTGGGGTCGGAAAGCAAGAGGGAAGCGACCACGGGTGAGGATGGCGGGTGGAGAAACCCAACACCAATGCCTCTCACCGTCCTCCAACCACTAATGCCACTCCGCCGACCACTGGCCCTTCACCTCGCCATCGCACTCTGCCCCAACACCTTGCTGTCATGCAAAAGTGCAGTGTAACCCCCAGGTCTCCCAGCCCTGGGAGGGGCCCCCTCAATGTTTCAAGGCCTCTGTGGGGAAGTATAGGAGTAGACGTACAGACCGCTAAGTCTAAGTCCAATTGGCAACCGGGCAGCAGGGTAAGAAGGTGGATGTCAATGCCGGGGGAACTTTTGCAGGGAGCGAAGAGCAAAAAAAGGGATAAGTGCCAGATGGAGCAAGGGGGAGTGGACAAGCAGTAACTCTGCCACCACGCCACGTGGAGAAGTGTGGCTCAATGGTTAGAGCGGCAGACCCTGATGCAGAGGTCTAGCCCGGGACCAGGGTTCAATTCCCGCCTCAGCGGTCTTGGGCTCAATTTCCTCGGACCTGATAATTCTCTAGCTTGCTTAATATCCACAATGGCCCCAACAACGCTAGGATGCCTGGCTTCACCTTGGGGGTGCTCAGAAGTGGGCACTTCACAGGGAAAATCCAGGAAGGGTTCCACAGCGGTATGCGTACAAGCACCGAGATAGCCTCACGGGTGATTTGTGCGCTATACAAGTACTACTACATTTACATTTACATTTACATTTACGCCGGCTGAATGCAGCTCTGCTTAACTCACCCCATACACCGGGCTCCCGGCTCGACCAGGCTCACTCAATCCCAGACCAGGCTCCAGGCTCATTCCGTGCTCGTTCAGGGCTCTGAGCACCAGGCACCAGGCGACGAGCTACAGCAGCAGCAAACTTGGCGCCCGGTTCTTGCCCAGCCAGATCACACTTCACTACAGGCCAGTCCAACCAGCTCAGCCCGGCTGAGAACGGACCCTCTGTGGGGTCAAGGGGACAGTGGCAGGTGGCAAGCTCTACAGTGTGGGCTCCTCCTCCTGCTTGTCGTCCTAGGCAGCGGCGTTTTTTTTGGTTTTCTTTGGGCGTTAATCTCAGATCCGATTATGCAATAGGGAAGGGGGGCTCAACTCATTGCCCCCCTTCTAGAAGCTCCAGTGACTCCTGTCACCAGCCCTGCTGGAACTGTTAAAGCCGTTGAGGCTGTGTTTTGTAGCCTCCTGTAGCTCCTGCCAGCTCCGGCTCCAGCTCCGGCGCTGCAGTAACACTTGCAACTTCAGCCGCATTGGTAACGTGGCTTGCGGCTCCCGCTTTGAAGTGCCGGTACGGGCCCCAATGCAGGGAGTTCGGTGTGTAGGCAGCTGGGGCCATTAGGGCGTTTTCCGAGCGTTTTTCTGAATGGTGCGTTTTCCTCAGTGCGTCACGCTCCTGCTCTTGCTCTGCTTCTGGCTGCTTCTGGCTGCGGCTCGTTCGAATAGCCGGACTGGATCCTGTGGTACAGACTCTTTGTGAATAGAGCCCCGGTCAAGCAGGTGCGTCTTTTGGTGGTGCGGGTTGACTGTCGTTCAAGTTATTTTTGCTAAGTGAAGTACCCATAGTGTAGAAGAGAGTCAGCTATCCCTATTGCAGTTTACAAACTTGCATACACACGTCAGTCAGTGACACAGAAGGTAGTCAGCAGAGTAATTTTTGCTGCTCATTCCCAAAGGGCATGGGTACGGGTTTCAAATACGTTCACTCAGCCATGCAATGGTCAAACAGCCAGCTGTTCATCAAACAACGTGGCATCGCTTTTGCTACAAGTTCACATATTATATTCAGGGACACCGAGGTAGAGTAGTAATTTCATCCCATGGCTTTCTCTGAGGGCCACCTGGACTCACAGAGGCGCGGCTGGACAAAATTGTAGAATCACGTGAAAAGGTGAGGCAAAATACTGGTGAACTCTGCACTTACATATGCGTACACATATAACACAAATGAGAATATATTAAAAAACGCAATGAGGGCTACTAACACAAGTGCACTGGTATTGTTACAACGACAATCAGAATTTCACTTTCTTATGCTCAACTCTCGGTTGCCCCACCACCCCATAGCAACAAACATGAAGAATCCAATCTTAGTGGAAAGGAGCGTGTTCAAATCTGTAATAAAATAGTTCTTGAATTTTCAATGTCTATATTAGGTCATGTCATAACATAAATCTCAATGTCTAATAATTTCACATGGGAGTCTTGTTTTTCATGTCAATCTTGATGTTTATTTATTCAATTTGATCACTAGTAGTCAACACAGCCCTGTCTATGCGTTTCCTCCATAAAGACATCATCAGGGCTCCAGATCACAATAATGCTCAGCGGGCTCATTCCAATCTTCCATTCAGTCTAGCAGAATGTAGCAAGTTGTGATAGACTTCTACATCTCATATGTTCTCGATCTTGTTATTTCCACCTTTTAGTCATCAAGACCTCCTCTCCGCCTCACGTCTTGTGTCACAGTATTTAATTCACACATTACACAAGAATATATTTGAAAACCACCTAGCTTGAACATGACAAGTCCCTCGTGTTTAAAGTCGGACAGTTTTACAGTTACATTATGCCCAAATCCAAGCAATAGATGATGACCATTCAGAATGGTCCACATTATCTGTTTGCGTGACTGGATATATTTCTGAGACCTACAGGGCCTGTTGCTAAGGCAAGCAGGCAGAATGCAGTAACCTGGAAATGTACTCTTTTGTGCAAGCCTTGCAATGCGTTGCAGTACTGAGAGCCTACTGGCAGGCAATGTGCAAGCTGTCTATCAGTACTGGCACATGAGCTCAACCAATGATTATTCATTTGTCTACAATTTCTATCATCAATGAATTATCACAATGTCAAGTTATACAAAATGGAAGCCACCATTGTTATGTAAACTTAGTTTCCACAACGTTAAGAGATTTTCGGCCTAAAATGTTCTGTGTTGAACTGATGTCTGTAAGGAGAAAAGAGAACTAAACTGCAAAGTATAAAAAGTCTTACCCTGTATTGTAATACTCATATGTGTGGTATCTAGGCATACCACTCCCAGTACTCACAGTTATCCAAAAGTAACTAAAACGAATTATGAAAGTAATTACTGTGTGATTCACATCTTAAAGGGATACAAACCTGTAACAACTACAAATCCATCCTCAATTGCATTTTCAACTGAAAGTATATCTAACCTACCTGTAACGAATCCTGCTTGTTTCTAGAAATAGAAATACAAGCATATCTTTTTATACTTACCCAAGTTGGTCTGGATTCTGTCTCTGTGTGTGTTCCATCAGTCTTGATTGATTGAACAAAATAAATGCTTAACACACCCTATGGATAAGCCTAACTGCTTAGCCCACACTACCACAAAGAGAGCTATTAGTACTTGCCTTATTTAGCCTCTGCTATACCTTTGGGGACTCCATGGATTCTGTGCACACTATACCTTACTTTGGTATAGTATAGACAGAGCCACCTTCCGATATCCATGGTACCAATTTCACTGGTTTCTATGATGGCGATGATTACCGCGACTGGACAAGCCACTACTCCATCACATCACCACCCTTCTATGGTGATTACCCTCTCTCTTCTGCCCAACAAGATCCTTTATTTCTATGCCAGCAACCCACACTGAACAGGTTTCTAGCCTCTACAGAGCACAAGAAAAAACCATTGGCACCAGAGACAAAAGGATGGATGCTGGGTGTAGAAAAGTCTGCGGAAGGCGGCACTAATCCTCAAATTGGCTAATGATTATGCTGCTCTTGGCAGGTGTCTGGACTCAGTTCAGAGGGGCATAGGGCTAGCAGGCCTTACTGGGCCAAACCATGAGGATTAAGGCCTTTTAATCCTGATTTTCCAAGAACCTTCCTACTATGGATCCTGAGCAGCCGGGCCAAGTACCCCTTCAGCACTTGACTCTCATTGGTAGCGCATGTCGAGCAGTCCAAGGCTTCTCAGGTGGAGGGTCAACACAGGGGGATGGACACATCTGGCCCACAGCTCAAAAGACGATCAGCAGCAGCAATAAATAATTATCCAGTCAAATAATTGCTTCTATATAAAAAAGGAGTATTTATATACCAACACAAAGTAAGATATGACATTCTCAAACAAAACACACATTCCCCTGTGATCAGGGTTCTAGTGTTTTGTAGAGGGGTTCATGAGTCCCAGTCTCCTCTCGATAACAGCAGTGGCTTATTCCCCTTTCACTGTAGGCATCATTTAGGTTAAGTCCACTAGTGTAGTGTAGTTCCTATTATCCCAATAGGCTCTGCGCATTGGAATAATACCTTCAATAGTATAGGCCTAGACCAGACGTTAACTAGGTCTTCTATTGTCGATATTAGACTTAAAGTTTTGGGTTTGCCAGCTAGCTCAGAGTTCACTAGAAACTTTCTCGAATAGGCAAGGAGGAGTTGAACCTCCCTGGATAGACAAGAAGGGATTTAGTTTCTGACAACCATAGAACATGACAACTTTGCTCTCCCCTAATCAAGAGTGTATCTCTAGAGTCGTGTGAAACAAAAGACAACTTATTTTACTCAGTCAGTACGTGCATTCTTAGTCTCACCAGATTGTAGAGAAAAGGAAGAGACGGGCGTGTTCAATAAAAGATGGTATTTATTGATCAGTCTCTTTTCTCATACAAGAGAAATGGATCGATATTATCGCAATACTTATGGTTAAGTAAAGTGCATACAATAAAAACAGAAGTATAAAATAATACTGTAAAAACATTTATATGGTTTCTAAGCCATAAGGTGGTTTAAAATTGATAAAATAGATACATACATATATACATTTGACTAATCGTACTCAACTGGTGTTTCTAACTACGCCTACCCCGGTGTACCTGACCTAAGCCTAATACGTGGGCGGGAATAGAAAGTAGTAGTTTAAGTTAAGTTTGTTTTGCCAAGTGACTGACTCAAGAATTCTCTGCGAGGGGTTATTCAGTTCTGTACCTGGAATTTAGGATGAATGAGGGATGGTATCTCTCGTCTCTGGTCTCGATATTCCAGGCTGCCTGCGAGGGCTACCCGGAAGCGCCGGAGCTGGATTTCTCGGCAGGAGAAAGCAGCGTCTCGTTCTCAGCGCGTCAGGAAGGCGGGGCTGCGCCAGCGGGGTCTGCTCTGCTCTGGGCTTCGGCAAGTCTGGCTGCTCCGATCTCGTCACCACCGCGTGTGTTTGCTTAAGGCAATACCGGTAATATTTATACCTGTAAGGTGCCGAGATTGACGTAAGGATGGACATAGATACGTCAATAAGGATGTCATACGACTTGGTCGTTAGCACATTCTTTTGCTGAAGTTCTCGATGAAATCAAAACAATGGCCGCAGGGTTTTTCCCAGGTTGTCATAGGTTTGATTTGTTTTGAGAACTCCGTATGCCTTATCAGGGGCTGGAGGAATATCGCTTGTCTAATTAGATGGCAAGCGTTATGACATAATCAGATAACACGTTCCTGTGCCGTGGTGTGGCTTAATCAGATAACGGTTTCTGCATCATGGGATGGCTGCTAGTTAACTTGTTTAACCAGAACAGGGTCAGGAATAGGGGGATCGATACAGAACCTATAGGAATACATCACACCCACTCCACGCTAACTATGGCCATATTTACGAATCTAGGCATAGTAAAACATACTGTAGAGTATTGTGTATACCTTACCACCCCAAAATACATATTATGCATTTCGAATTTATCTAATATACGAAAAAATAGTCACATGTATTATATGCACTCAAGCTGTAGAATAATGCCAAAGTAATCAAGCATATGTATACATTATTACTAATCGAATATGAGAATTACACATGAAATGGCTCTTAAGACAGAAGAAAAAGTTCGAGACCATTCCATCACAGAATAAAATAATTATGAACATACCAGCGGGCAGCTAATGTCTATAAAGTATCTAAAAGTAGAAATTTTAGTTCTCTAAGAATAGTTCTTACTTTAAGCAGAAGATAAGTGTCCCGAAAAAATCGTAAAAATATATTGGGGCTGCTGAAAAAATTGCTGTCCATGAACTGGAGGGAAAATTGTTCATGGTATTTTATCATTAAAGTTGAAGGCCAAATTCAGGGTGTTGGGAACGCCGTGTGCTAGCTTGCTCAAAAGTCTCTATTTCTGCTCTGGTGAGAACATCATATCATTTAGACTGTCGAAAAAGCTGTCAACAGCTTCCTGGGAGAGTTCCACTAACTCGGAAAAGGATGTAACCATGCATTCATGTGCATGATTGTCTCCATTGACGTTTTGATTAGTATTGCTGACAGAAGGTCGTACCTGATCGATGCTGCTTTCATCTTGAACTTCACTACCCCTTAATCGTAGCGGTGAAGTCTCCATGAATGCCGTCATCAGAATTGGCAGCCGTTGAGGGCAGCACAAAGTATGAGCCGTTATCGGACCCAACAATGTTTCTCCATCCATAGGCGCATCCGATTGTAGCGTCAGACAGGTGTCCAACACGCATTCTTCTCCGCACAGCATGCACCTTAATACAGGTAAAACACATCGATGCCACATTGGTCGAAATGAAAGAAACCAAGTCATGTTCAGGTCTCTAAGCCGGGTTAGTCCCAGGATTTTTGATATCCGGTCCCGGTATCCAATGGCTCGGATTGTTTCTTCCCTTGTCGCAGGTGTTTTGTCTGTGACACGGTTTGCCATAACGAAATATAAGGACTAAGAATAGAATTCCTGCAATTAGTCCCAAAATGAGGGGAATTCCGCCAAAAATCGAATGGACGAAGTCTGGAAAAATACCCAGTATGGCTTTGAATGGTGTCAATGCCATCGAAAATACTGTCTTAAATACTTTTGAGACTCCACTGGTATCAGAAATATTTAAGATTTCATTCAGGATTTCTGCGAAATGTATGGGGGAATTAGTTGATAACAATGAGTGAATCTCTGCAGTCGTCCTTGCGACTAGGAGATCATACGTTTCTTTTGATGACGTGAGCCTGGTTGGCGTCTGAAGAAGCACTGTTTTCATTCTGCTTAAAGTGTCTATTCGAATAGAAGTAATTTTCAAGTTGGGCCATGCCCTTGCCTCCCTGTCTGGAAAGGAGCTGGGGAACAATAAGCGTCCACAGCACTTGACCTTCGCAGTCGTAGTTATGAGATAAGGAGTCCCGGGCATAAGACTACAGCATCTGCGGTCCACAATTAGAATGTAACTCCCATTATAGAGTCTTTGAAAAAATGGTTCTATCTCTGTTGCAGGTGTGCCTAGCTGGTGACATGAAAGGTTATTCGAGTTCCCTTCACAGGCTCCATGCAAACTAATTCCATTACACAGAAGTGTACCGCTTAGTGACATCGCACAATTATTGCCACTAAGAAACACTTTCTGTCCTTTATTACTGACACATGCATGTGAATAGGGCAAGTTCCATGTTGTCTTAATGTACCCTTTTCCCAATTTTTCGTACATGCCAGCCTGTATATATTTTTGGCAGTATTGAAACCTGAAGGTTGATATTGGAATATTAATTATCCCATGTATTATCCATTCACTGACAGGTCGTTCTGACATTGTCACTGGTAATCTCTCGAGTTTCTCAATGCTCAGGATTGTATAATCAGCACCCTTTTGTGCCACACTGATTTGTTTATCAGTAAGGTTAAAGATATTGAATAGTGACGTTGTGTTGATAAAACGCCAAGGCACATAGCCTGAACGCAGATTTTTTTTAACGTCCAGCCAAGCTGTACAATAGAACGCAATTGAGACTGACCGTGTTGTAACAACAGTAAGTCTTGCGATAAAATGTCGATTGCTGAAGACACAATGCTGTCCAAAGAAAAAATTCTGGAGGACAGAGTCATTAACCCATTGTCCACTACAGAAAGTGATTTTTCCAAATTAATACGGTCAATTTCCCGTATTCTTTCTGCTGTCTCAATTTGAGTCACCTTCCAGGCCTCGTTGTAAGCTGCATATACAGAGGCTGCAATGAAACGTTTCTGACGCTGTTTGCGCGGTCCCATAATGAAATCACGCAAGTCAGCACCATCAGCAAGTAAAGTTAGGTGTTGCTTAATTTCTGTCAGTGTGGAAGTTTGTAGCCATTGAAGGCATAATTTGCCCACACTGTATGTGGTTATTATCCCTGGGTGTTGTCTTTGGGAATATCTAGGGTCTGGCCTGGTCAATGTGAACCCCTTTGTTTTGTTCAGGAATCTATCTTGACAGTTATTAGTATCTGTGGGCCAGATCAACCATTCTTTCCAATCAGGATGTGTTCTGTTTTTGTTTAATACATAGTTTACGTCTATCTCTTCATCTGTAGAGCTATTGCTGTCCATTGTTGGCTTTGGAATAGACGGTTTATTTAAGTCTTTGATTTTGGCTAGGCCAAGACAGGTAGTTTGTTGAACAGTGTCATTTAAAAATATAATTTGTTCTGGGATCATGCAGGCTCTAAACAATGATTCTATACCTTGTGCTTGCCATTCTTTTGTACCCCAAACACTTTTTACTTCAACATTTTTGTCCCAATAATCAAAACCAAAAGTATTCATTTGTTCAAAAAATGAGTCTGAATATATCAATTTCGTGTTTGTTAGCATGATCTTTGTCCCTGTCTTATTTGACAATTTGAAATAAAATGTTTCAGCATTACTTGTGTTGAACCCTGAAAAGTATGAATATTTGTCGTAAAAGGTTCTTGAGCTTCCTTTTGGAGGGGTTGCACAATGTTCCCATTGATTATAATTTAAAACATTTCTAGGTTGTGCTGATTTATGTAGAAAATGGTTACCATAGTGGTTGTAACAGTACATACTATCATAATTAGTCGAACCCTGCAAATAATCATGTTTGGTAAATTTAGCAGACATCACTAAGTCAGACATCATATCATTTATGTTTTCAAAGTCCCAATCATCAGCAAATGAGCTTGGTTTTACAAAGTCACTTAACGAGATCTTGATTTGGTGTGGATATTTCAGGATTTCAACTGGACCATAAATTTCGTAGTCAGTATTGTCCCATGCTACCCCACCTGGTATAGGATTGGCTGTGAAGTTGACTGAAGAAAGTTCTCTTTTCTCGACGTGTGAAGATGTGTGTGGCTTGAGGATCAAGTTGATTTTCTGACTTGCTGTGTCCATTTTAGCATATTTTCCCTCAATGAAGCGTCCCAAAGTTAGTACCATGATGAGCCAAAGTATAAGGATAGATGCACCAAAGCCCACCCAAAATTCAATCCATGGAGAAATTAGATATGTTTCTTTCAGTTGTTTCAAAAGTTCTTTAGCTTTGTCTTTAAAGGTTTTTGTTGATGGCTGTGTTTTTGATTCACTTAGGTCTTCAGAGGAATCATCGAAGTTTATGAAGTAGCCGGATGCAGTTCTGTCAATTGTTCCAATTGCTTCAGGATTATTATTTCTTGCATATTCGTTTGTTACTTCATTGTAGGTCGGTGTGTCTCTACTAAATGTTTTTATTTGGGTTTTTAGAGGTCTGAGTTCCAATGCATTGTTGCATAGTCCTTGTTGTTGTTCTGTAGGCGTTTCGAATGTGATTAGCCTCTTAGTTTGGACCTCTGTATTTGTAGCAAACCTTGGTGTTCTGCTACTTATCGGGAGTCCACTTGGCCTACTGTTTGTTATCGGCCACATGATTGTGGTTTTACCAGGTCGATGGATACAACTCGGTTCTCCTTTTTACCAGCAAGCGGCGGTAGTACAACTGATCTTGTCCCGTTGATAGACAAGACAGGAACTGCTTTTCTGTAAGAAGGCCCAAATTCCTTCTTTACCGCGATCTTTTCTCTGACTAGATCCCCGACTTTTGGAATCCAGACAGGTCTTGTTGGGACAGGTGGTGGTTCTTCAGTGGTTGTTGGCTGCTGTTTCAACTTTATGTTGCTCAGGTCTATTCTTGTTTTGTTTAAGTCCTGTAAAATAGCCAAACGATCTTTGATATCAAAGCTTTTTTCCTTCACCACTGAAGTCTGACTGTCAAGATCTAAGACTAACATCCTAGTTCCAAACAATAATTCGTACGGACTGAATCCCTTCAGAGAATTTCTTGCCAAGTTATTTAGACTACGTTGGACACTTATTAGATGTTTGACCCACCCAGCTCCCGAACCTAATACCCTTTCCGTTATAGATAGCTTTATGCCTTGGTTTTTTCTTTACACCATCCCGTATCCCTCAGGAAGGAAGTGAGAAGAATCCCGCTGTGCTATGCTCATTTGGCCGAGCTTTCCCCCAAGCTTGAGGGCTCAAGTGAAAACATTGGTCAAACGTAGCATGCTCCTAGCGTATATGCCATTTAGACTCGCAAATCTTTGTATAACAGTCCAGACGTCAGCCGAGTGCTGGGGATCTACATTATAAGTGGAAACTAGCCTGTATATGTTAATCGGACGCTTGGCTTTTTACTGTCGATTCTTTCTGGAGTGAAACGCCAAGGTAGTATACCGTTTCTCTCGCCACTGCGATCTCTGTTGCAGTCCGGGCATTTTTTTGCAAAAATGTCATGCTGCAGGCTCATGCCTGGCCACCAGTACACTGATTGTAGTTCTTCCAGAGAATCTTTTAGTTTGAGGTGTCTGAGACCCTCGCCCATATGTGCGTCTGCAATTAACAAAGTTCTCCTGTCCATGTTTGGAATTACTCTATCCCCCACTCCAGGGATTCGAGCAAAAGAGACGGAGTTTGCATCGATTATGTATGTATAATTGAGTGGATAGTTGATCAGTAGAGCTGAGCAGTCGCCTTTTGATGACGTTTTCACCACCAGCACTGTTTCACCGTCAATGTTTTTCATTGTACGCTTTTTTCTAGCTACGGAAGCCGATTTAGTTGCTACCGCTGTGGCTGTCTCAGCCAATGAATTCCCTGCAACGTGAACGCCATCACGCTGATGACTCAGTGTATGTATCACGTGAGTCTTTGGTAGTTCTTTCTGTAAAAGAACTATGTGTTCCCAAAGCAGTTTTTGCTTTATTGTTGCACCTGTGTCATCTTTGTAACCGTTTTGAATCCATTTCTGCAAATCGTTGTTATATGATTTGACGCAGTAATATGAATCGGACACTATAAGTGTCGGGAATTCGCGATCTGCATTATCTAGCGCCATTTTCAATGCTATTATTTCAGTCTGTTGTTCTGAATTAGTTTCTACTGAGTGTGTTTTTGTTAATAGAGGTCTTAGTTTACCTCTGCGCCACACTTCTTTTGTAATCTCACATGTGGGGTTGTATGCTTGTTCTCCCCAAACGGAGGGTTGAGCATGTCCGTCTGTATAGATTACACAAGCGTACTGTCGTAATGGCAGAATGTCGATTGGCAGAGGGAATATTCTTTCATATTCTAGATTTTTTAATTCCTTTAGTTCTGGATCAAAGTAGTAGTATACTTTGTCCGTTGTAATTGAATTCACCCATTGTATCCACTTTGGATTCAATGCTGTGGTTGGTAAATTACACAGGGTTGTTAATGCCTCAAAGGCTGATTCTGCTGTTATGACTGTGATGTGTCTACCGTCAGCTTTATCTTTTTCTTTAGCTACTGCGGTTTGAACTGCATGAACAATGTTTTCTTTAATGCTGAATTTCTTTTCAACTTCAGTGTACAAGTGTGATTTGAATGCAATTGGTACCTTTTCTCCCTCGTTAGAGGTCAGGTATGTGAATCCGCATCTTCCTGGGATGACTCGAATCACAAGATTGCGTGTGTTATCACGTGTTTCTAATTTTGTTTTAATTAACATATCTGTTTGTAAGGATCTCAGAATTTCTGTGTGTATTTGAGTCCAATTGGTTCTTTTAAAATCTGGTTTTATTAGATCATAAAGGGGTTTGACCCTTTCTGCGTAATTTGCAATGTATGTTCTTCCGAAATTTAGGAAGCCTAGAATTGACTGTAGGTTTTTTAGTGTTCTAGGTGCTTGGAGTACGGCACATTTCTCTAGGAAATTGTCAGCCAGGCTTTTGCCTTCACTTGATAATTCATATCCTAAGAACAGGACTGTTAGATGGGAAATTCTGGATTTTTTGAAGTTGAATTTGTAACCCTCTGCTGCGAACCCAAGTATTATGGTGTTCACTCTCTTCAAGTGAGTATCCAAGTCATCATCTGTTAGGTATATGTCGTCGACATAAGATAATGCCTCTTCATCATATGTTTGTAATAATTCTGTTACTCTCGCTGAGAATAATCCTGGGCTGTTCTTGAACCTCTGGGGTAACCGACAGAATTGTTTTTGAGCGCCATGTATTGAGAACGCAGACAAGTATCTGCTCTCTGGTGCTACATTTTGACAGAAGAATCCATTAGAGATGTCTAATGTTGTTTTGTATTTTTTGCGCACTATGTTATTCATTAGTGCTGCACTATGCGAGTTTTGCACTGCAAAAGTTTTGCAACATGAGTTAAGGTGTCTGTAATCCAAAACTAGACGATATGAATTGTCTGGTTTGGAGACAGGAAACAAAGGGTTGTTCATTTGTGAGGTGCAAGTTTCAATCACCCCCTGGTATTCTAATTGGTCTAGGATTTCTTTTACCTGTTTTTTAGCTTCTTGCTTAATTGGGTACTGTCTTTGTGCAGTAGGTTGTGATTTTAACTGGATTTTGTGAGGAGGAGAATCCTCATCCCATCCTACATGATTTTTATATAAAGCAGGAGCTTGAGCTACTGCCCACTTTCTTGCAAGTGTGTATTTTTTATGAATTGGGATATGATTTGAGAAGGCAGGCATAATTATTTCTTCGCCATGAGGGCAGTCCCTGACAAACTCTGGTGGCCAGTCTTTTTCAGCTAGAAGGATGTCATAGCCCTTGGAGAGATTATCCCAAAATAGTCCCCTTATTTTTCTAGTCTTATCCCCCTCTATACGTAATGTTATTTCATATATTTTGTGAGGTTTGCTAACTCTGGTGTCTGCAGTTTCCACTTGAAGGTATTCATTCGTGTCCACTGTCTCCAGATGATTCATAAGGACTTTGCGAGCTATGCTCACTTCTGCTGCGCTGTCTAGCATTGTCTGAGCCCACTCTCCGTTTTTCAGCTGTGTCCTCAGTATTCTCGGCATTGTTGAATACTTTAATACTGGCTACCTTCTTTTTTGGAAATTGTAATTTCTTATTTGGATGAGCAGGTTCCTTGTCTTTGGACTTGACGTGCCCTTCCCTGGGTTCCGATCGTCCTCTTCTTTCCGATTTCTGCAAGGAAGTCTGAAAAGATTGAGAGGGACGTGTATCAAAATCTTGATATCTATCCGGTTTCTTTATATTATCCCTATTTCTAAGGTTGTATTTTTTCCCAGAGGGCTCACTTTGGGGAGACCTGTGTCCTTGGTTTGGAGATTTTTCTCTCCGCCGAGGAGACCTTCCTCTGGACTGGAATCTCTTTTCTTTCGGATTGGATTGTTTGTGTCCATCCCAGTTCTTCTTTTGTGATGTTAAATTATTTTTAATAAATATTTTTTCAGGACTTTCAATCAGTTGGGGTTTTACTGGTATTTCACCTAAACTATCTCTACCTAGTTCCTCATAGGATTTTTCTATGATTCTGGCAATTTCAGCTGGTTGGTCTGCTATATCTGTTTCTTTTAACCTCTGGCGGATCGCCACGTTTGCTGCTTCTCCCTTTATATTGTAATATAGCCGAGACCTGCTTGAAGTCTTTCAGTAATTTCATACCAAGAGTTAAAGCGGGTTCTGGACCGTATTCGTCTTGAATTTGTTTTAGCACATCTGGTATTACCGAGATGGATGGAACACCATGCGTTTTTGTGTAGATGGAAGCAAAGACTGTACCCCAAGTGTCACAGTCCTCCACGTGTGGTGCGATTCCCATTGGAAGACAGATAGTCAGAATCCTGTGTTTATCCACAGGAGTGGTGTCTGGAAACACCGCCTCTATTTGGGTGATTTTTTGTGCTAACCAGAATGGTATTTGTTCCCTTTTAGCTGGTACCTTACCTAGGAGGACTGTATGTTCTGTGGTGTAATTTTATTTGTGTTCCCCTGATGAGGGGTCAGCTGTGGAATTTTGATTGCTGGTTGGATTGTTGAAGTCCGCATTACATATTGGACTAATTGTCTATGTATTTTTATTAATTGTTTTAGTTGTATTAAAAGATTTGCTGCAGACATCCCATCAATGTCTGGATGTGGTGTGTATCCGGCTAGGACCGGCCACGTTGCTCCTGGTCTACCTAATGGACCGAGCCTGGTGATGTGATTGTTGTGTTTTAGGGCGCCATTAAACAAGAGCAGGTGCTCTTGAAATTTAAGTGGTACTTCCACCTCCTCGAAAGGAGTGTATTCTTCAGGAGGTTCCTCTGTTTTGTAATGGTGGAAGACCTTTGTTACAGCGTTTGCTGCTGGAAAGTTTATCCATGAATAGAATACCTCTGTCTGCCGATATTCGTGTGCCTCTATTACGAATATGACTGTGCCACCTCTAGGTGTCAGTCCATTTTCTATAAGTTTTAAAGTTATAGATTTCCTTATGTTGACCGCGATGAGTATTAAATCCGGGTCTGCTTCTTGCATAGTATTATCAGCTGCTACTAGTTCAGCTGCTAATCTAGCTGTCTCTCTTTCTTCATCACTGTCTACCATTTTACCGACAGGAAGGTTTTACCGTTTGTTTGCAGATCAGGTTTCTTATGGAAACAAAGATTAGATGCACAATATTTTGGAACAGTGTATCCTTCAACGTTGACTAAACCAAGGACCATACATAGGAGTTTCCTCCTGCGAGGTTTGGCGGATATGACCTTTCACCCACTCCAGACGTCTTTGGAGCATTATGGGAAAAAAGGGGTCTGAGTGAAAAAGCACGACTGAGTTACTCTAATGTCTTGCGTTAGTTTTATCGCCTTTCCAAACGTTTGGGCGCCATGTAGTGTAGTTCCTATTATCCCAATAGGCTCTGCGCATTGGAATAACACCTTCAATAGTATAGGCCTAGACCAGACGTTAACTAGGTCTTCTATTGTCGATATTAGACTTAAAGTTTTGGGTTTGCCAGCTAGCTCAGAGTTCACTAGAAACTTTCTCGAATAGGCAAGGAGGAGTTGAACCTCCCTGGATAGACAAGAAGGGATTTAGTTTCTGACAACCATAGAACATGACAACTTTGCTCTCCCCTAATCAAGAGTGTATCTCTAGAGTTGTGTGAAACAAAAGACAACTTATTTTACTCAGTCAGTACGTGCATTCTTAGTCTCACCAGATTGTAGAGAAAAGGAAGAGACGGGCGTGTTCAATAAAAGATGGTATTTATTGATCAGTCTCTTTTCTCATACAAGAGAAATGGATCGATATTATCGCAATACTTATGGTTAAGTAAAGTGCATACAATAAAAGCAGAAGTATAAAATAATACTGTAAAAACATTTATATGGTTTCTAAGCCATAAGGTGGTTTAAAATTGATAAAATAGATACATACATATATACATTTGACTAATCGTACTCAACTGGTGTTTCTAACTACGCCTACCCCGGTGTACCTGACCTAAGCCTAATACGTGGGCGGGAATAGAAAGTAGTAGTTTAAGTTAAGTTTGTTTTGCCAAGTGACTGACTCAAGAATTCTCTGCGAGAGGTTATTCAGTGCTGTACCTGGAATTTAGGATGAATGAGGGATGGTATCTCTCGTCTCTGGTCTCGATATTCCAGGCTGCCTGCGAGGGCTACCCGGAAGCGCCGGAGCTGGATTTCTCGGCAGGAGAAAGCAGCGTCTCGTTCTCAGCGCGTCAGGAAGGCGGGGCTGCGCCAGCGGGGTCTGCTCTGCTCTGGGCTTCGGCAAGTCTGGCTGCTCCGATCTCGTCACCACCGCGTGTGTTTGCTTAAGGCAATACCGGTAATATTTATACCTGTAAGGTGCCGAGATTGACGTAAGGATGGACATAGATACGTCAATAAGGATGTCATACGACTTGGTCGTTAGCACATTCTTTTGCTGAAGTTCTCGATGAAATCAAAACAATGGCCGCAGGGTTTTTCCCAGGTTGTCATAGGTTTGATTTGTTTTGAGAACTCCGTATGCCTTATCAGGGGCTGGAGGAATATCGCTTGTCTAATTAGATGGCAAGCGTTATGACATAATCAGATAACACGTTCCTGTGCCGTGGTGTGGCTTAATCAGATAACGGTTTCTGCATCATGGGATGGCTGCTAGTTAACTTGTTTAACCAGAACAGGGTCAGGAATAGGGGGATTGATACAGAACCTATAGGAATACATCACACTAGTAGTCCAAGTCTCAGGAGTCCCACTCCAAGTCTTTAGTTAATGTCAAAAGTGGTCCAGCGCCGAGCACTATATGGCAGGCAAATTCTGTCAGGGCCATCCGGCCTGTAAATCAGTCCTACAACACTAGCACAATCTGAGTCTCCTTACCTCCTTACATCCTGAGATTCCTTACCTTACAATTACCCCCAAGTGTCAGACTGGATCCGGAAAGTTTTTTGTCAATAGTACCTCTGCACGTCGGAAGGTGTCTTCGCTCGGCTCCACATTCGTTGTTGGCGTCATGTCGTTGGTATGACATCCTGGCAGCTACTTAGACGCCGCCCTCGCACACTGACATCAGTTCTTTCTTTTTCAGCGCCAGCCAGCGCAGATATGGGAAGAGCAGTACCTCCAGTCACTTTTTCACTGACTTTTTTCTTGAGTCTGTTGACTTCTTTTTCAAGTTTTCCACTCCTGATGCATGAGGGATGTCCTGCTTCAAGGCATGCGGTTCCTGTAATTGACTGTTTTCGGTGACGGATCCGCACCGCATGTGCCTCTATTGCCTGGAGCGCGACCACGACCCCGACCCCAAGTCATGCTCAGACTGCTGGTCCATGGTGTCGAAAGCTTTGCGGTAACGGTCCCGAAAGCTGCTGGAGTGCCGGCAGTTGGCTCTGTGACATTCGAGGTCCCGATCGCGAGGGAGGTCGACGGACTGGCCGCAGAGCCACCACCATTCGTCCAAGTCATCGAAGTCTTCGCACTCGGGTCAAAGCATAAGAAAAAGTCGAAAAAGCATTGTCGCTCTCCGACTTCTCCTCGTCGGTCAGCCAAACCAATGAGGGATGCGGGTGGTGCCCCTCCAGCGGCTCCTCCTGCAAAACCAGAAGAGTCGACTCTGCTTTTCCCTCCCTTCCCGGGACCCGGAGTGACCCCCGCCCACCTTCCTACGTTGTACGAGCGGGGGCATACCGTCTTTGGGCAGTTCGAACCCGCTGGCACATCTTCGGGCCTCGCAGACTCGGTTGGGGGGCCTTGGGCTCCTCCACCAACAGCTACGTCCCGGCGCCGCCGGCCCCCCTTGGATCCAGGACTGGATCTGAATCTGAATCAACGCCAGGTGACCTGATTACACCTCCACTGATGCCACTTCCTCCGACACCAATACCACATTCGACACCAGTCGGCCCCCTGGCCGGCGTCAATCCGGGCCTCCATCCCGAGGGGTTTTTGTGCCCCTGTTCACTCCTGCGTTCCCTTTTTAAACTGAATGGCACCCAGAGGATGAGGAGGAGGACTGGTAGGGGTCAGGTGACCCTCTGACCGACCAGTTAGATGAACAGGACTGGAGAGAGGAACTGGTGGATGCCAGTAGTCTCGACACCACCCCTGACCTTGGCATGTTATCTCCTCCTACTATGGCTACGGAGGAGGCTTCGTCGTACGCAGTAGTGTTGCATAGGGAGGCTGAGGCTCTTAAACATGAGCTTCCTACGGTTGTGGTCAGGATTAACCTCCTGATGGAGGTGCTTCAGCCGGCTGTGAGCCCTTCGGAGCCCCTGCTGCCATTTAATGAGGCCCTCACTGAAGTCCTTTTGGGCACGTGGTCCAGGCCCAACACCGCCGACTCGCTTGGGAAAGACCATTTTAACATCAGTATCGCTTTGATGCTACGCCTGGATGAGATCGACTGGCTTTTCGGGGGATGTCCAGAACACCTTTTTTTTTTTTTTTATTTGTTTATTCACAATTGCACAGTTAATACATTACAGTGGCATATGCAATCGAAACTGCTGTAAAAACATACCAATTCAGGAGTTTACACTGTAACGAAGGACAAATAGGATGTGCACTTTTCTAGTTTCTCCCCCAATCTTCTCCCCATATCAACAGTTAAACAAAACCAATTCAGGCAAAACTCAGTGCTGTAAGTGACAAGGAGGTAGATCCACGCGTGCAATCATTACATATCCAGTATGTGCAGTCATTATATCCGGGCATGTGGCGCTAATCCAATACGGCAAGCGAGGGGACACACAATTACATATCTAGGTATAAGTGGAGGCAGTTACATGAAGAAGTACACATAATTTACGGAGACAAAATGAACACAGAGAAATCTCAGTCATATAGTCTTATATAATAAACAGCAAAAGGGGCTACCCCATTCAGCCAATGTCACAGAGATCACAACTTCTCATCTGGCAGCATTGTCTATCGCCCCAGAGGGAGACTGCGCAGAGCTGGGGGTGTTCGCTCTAGCACGTGACCACTGTAGAAATGGTTCCCAAATTTCTTTGGGTCGGGAAGCAGAGGGCATGAGTTCCCAATAGTTACCTAGTTGCGTATGGCTGTATGTCACGTCTGCCAACCATGCATCAAATTTAGGCAAAGCCCTACGACCCCAATGTACAGCCACCTGGCGTCTAGCGTATAGAAGCAGTATGGCATGAAGTTTTCGATTATTAGGAGCAGTATTACTTAGATATCCCAACAACCCAAGGGTCGGGGAAGGGTCATCTGTTCTAAGGAGGATCTGATTAATTGCAGAAAAAATGGCGGTCCAATACTCAGCAAGCATTGGGCAGCTCCAGGCGACATGTAAAAAAGAAGCCTTTTCGGCGCCACACTTCCAACAGTTAGTGTCCTCCTTCAGTCCCATGCGGTGCAGCGATACCGGTGTGCGGTAAAACCTGTGTAAAAATTTGAAATGAATTTGCCGGAGTTTATAGTTAGGCGATAATTCAGTTAGTTGTCTGCAGCAAAAGGACCACTGATCTTCTGTCAAAGGCTCCTCCAGTTCCGCATTCCACGCCTGCATGGATATCGGCACTATGATAGGGGCTTGCTCCTGCATACTGTTATACAATCTAGATACTAGTTTCTTGGGGATGCTCTAGCAAGCACGTCTTGGAGTGCCAGCAATTGTGGAGGTTCTTCAGGAAACTGACCCCAGAACGCCCTACAGGACATTTTCAGCTTATGGTAGGTAAATAGATCATTGAAAGTTAGGGGCTCGTCATCACCACCCGGTTGAGGGTCCTGAAACGTGGCATTCGGGTATAAGTCAGCAAATGTACGCAATGACGCTCCACGTATGGAGATATCACCACCACTTACAGCCAGACAGGGCATCTCAAAGGGATTGCCGGTGCATATAGGAGCGGAAGTCGAGCTCTCTTCTGGAGTTCCCGCCACACCCACCGAAGCATATTTGCTGTATCAATGTCCAGGGAGGGTCCTGGTGCTTCGCCATATAACGCTACACTGAGTGGCAATGGGGCCACGGAGTCCATATCCACTGCAACGTGTGGTTGGTATGGCGTTGGATGCACCCAAAAATGAACAAATTGGGCTTGCGCACATAATGGGTAAAGCTGCATATCAGGAGCGCCCAATCCACCCTGTCGGAGCGGAAGTGTCAAGAGTGCCCAAGATACTCTGGCCTGACTCCCAGCCCATATTAGTGATAATAAGGTAGATCTCAAACAGGTGTAGAAATGTTTCGTTAATGGGATGGGGATATTCACAAATAAGTAGAGGAACTTCGGCAACACCACCATTTTTGCCAGTGCGATCCTCCCGACTAAAGACAGAGGGAGTTTATTCCAGCTACTTTGGTTTCCAACCAATGCACCGCTTTTCCAAAGTTAAGGGCCCATATATCCTGTATGTTACGACTGATCCAGATGCCTAAATATTTAACAGAGTCCGCCTCCCAGCGAAGGGGATAATCAGACCTCACTTCAGGGGTAGTATCTGTTAGCGGGAACGCAACCGATTTAGTCCAGTTAATCGACACACCAGCCAGGCCTTCAAATCTTACAAATTCACGAAGCAGAGGATTAAGATTTACTGTGGGGTTTATGACATATAGAGTTACATCCTCTGCGTATAGGGATATCAATAGACTATGGGAGCTAAAACTTATGCCTCTCGCCGTGTGGTGTTGCAAGGGGTTCCATGGCGATGGCGAAGAGCAGCGGAGACAGGGGGCAACCCTGTCTCGTGCCACGTGAGATGTCAAAGGGCTTGGATAACAATCCATTCACCTGCACTCTCGCTTTAGAGGAGGTATATAATAGTCGTATTAGATTAATGAATAAGGGACTGAAGCCCATCTTGCTTAGAATCCTGAATAAATAAGGCCATTCTAGCGAGTCGAAGGCTTTTGTAGCGTCTAAAAACACGACCGCTGCTTGTACAGTTGGGTGAAGGTAGTGCAATACCGAGAATATAGTTCTTAAGTTATGGGACGTTGCACGCCCTGGTATGAAGCCTGATTGGTCCGGCAGGGCCACCATCGGTAGCAACAGCTATAGTCTATCAGCAATTATTTTTGTGTATATTTTCACATCCACGTTGATGAGGGAAAGAGGTCTATATGAATCTAATGACTGGCTGTCTTTATCTGGTTTTAAAAGCGTTATGATCAGGGCTTCGCGCATGGACTCAGGTCGAATTCCAGTTTCGAGGGCCACAGCAAAAACTGCGTGCAACCGCGGAGCTAGTTCATCCGCGTAGGTTTTATAAAAAGCTATTGTGAGGCCATCAGGACCAGGGGCCTTGTTTAATGGCATACTCTTTATTACCTTGGCTATTCCCGAGCTGTGATCGGGATGTCCATATATTCGCGGTGTGCGTTGTTAAACCACACCAAGGCTATCGTGTCTAAATAGGCATCGAGGGAGTCTGGAGTTATGCTGTGTTTGGGATGTCCATATATTCGCGTGTGCGTTGTTAAACCACACCAAGGCTATCGTGTCTAAATAGGCATCGAGGGAGTCTGGAGTTATGCTGTGTTTGGATTTATATAGATTAGAGTAGAACTCCGTGAAAGTGTGAAGAACTGCTTCCTGACCCAAGGCCACCGCCCCCCTCGTCTGGATTCATAATGGAGTGTATGTATGGACTGTGATCTGGTGGAGATGAGGCGAGCCAGTGTCCTGCTGGGTCTGTCGCCCTCCCCGTATCTACGGGCCTCTGCCTGCTTGCCCAAGAACTTCACTCTCGTTGTGCCTCCTCATTAAAGTCTAGGAGTTTAGCTTTCATTTGAACCGCTAAGTCGGGCGTGGGATTGTCGCAAAAACGTGATTCCATTTCCTTCAGCTCTCCCTCAATCTTGCTTAGCGTATTTCTAATGGCCTTTAGTACCCCTGCCTTACGTGCAATACACTGCCGCCTGATCACCACTTTAAATGCATCCCACAGGACAGTCTCCGTTTACACTGAGCCCGCGTTTGTTTCAAAGTATTGAATTATGTCTGCTCTTATTTCTTCAGTAAATGCTGTATCTAATAATGTGTGTGGTGGTAAGCGCCAGGTGAAGGCGCGAGTGGGAGCATCCGGCACTTTAATTACCAACAAGATCTAAAAAAGTCTGGGTCGTCAACATTTGGGCCGTATATCGCCGCCAATACCAATGGTTTCCCCAGTAGGGTGCTGTATACCACAATAAATCTGCCCACCGGGTCACAGTGCACATTATATTCCTTCCAATCTAGTCCTCTGCGTACAAGGATGGCTACCCCACGGGCATAATTAGAGTAAATGGCAGAATCAATCGAGCTCCATCTGGAGTGTCTTAGCCTGGGGGAAGGTGTGGAGTTGATATGTGTCTCCTGCAAAAAGCAAATGTCTATTTTGTGTCTTATGAGATACCCATGCATTAATCTCGCCTTCCTGCCGTCACTAAGCCCGCGGATGTTCCAAGTTAAAACCCTTGTCATCTCCATTGCAATGTTGATGCTGCATTTCCACTATACAATAATCGTCTAGTCACATATCCAAGTCCAATGATCGCACAGCGCAAATGAGAAAAGTACATAGCACTCGCCAACAAACCCAACAACCCCCCTATCCCACCACCCACAGCAACCCCCCAATTAGGTTGTGTCATAGCCTCCCCTACCCTACGCATAGCGTAAACATAATGAAAGGGTACAAACATTGGGAATCACCCCTTGAGGGCATGGTATCCTGAGCATACACCCCTGTTTGCACAGGGTGGCTACGCACTTCAACCTAGTCTGCAAGTTTCTGATCTTGATACATCAAATCTATACGGTAGCCAACGCACAGGGTGCACAGTGGAGTTCAGCATGAGAACATAGCAAGCTCAAAGGCACAATATAGTGAACATTGTAAGCTTGTGGTGTTCCATAGCACATGAGTGGTACATGTAAACAGCATAACCTGTGAACGGAAGCAAAATCCCTCCACCGAGGAGAAGATGCCTTTGAAAGCAAGACTAGTGGAATCAATCATTGTCACTGAGATGACCTCCCTCCTCCCCCAGCTGTGCATGTTTCCTCTTTGGCCTAGTACTGCAAACATGCTTTGCGAATTTCAAAGCAGACGTAGCGTCTGTGAAATAATGGGTAGTGCCATCATGTGCTACTCGCAGTTTCGCTGGGTACAAAAGGGAGTACTTTATGTCCGCCTGCAGCAAGAGCTTTTTAGCTGGGAAGAATTCCTTTCTGGCCGCCTGCACTAGTGGGGTAAAATCAGGGTAGAACGAAATGGAATTGCCTTTATGTGTTATTTTACCCTTCTCTCGAGCAAGACGCAGTATCAGATCCCTGTCCTGATAATTAAGTAGCTTGGCAAGGATGGGTCTCGGCGGCGCACCCACAGGCGGTTTCTGGCCCAGCGCCCTATGTGCACGTTCAACTCTGAAGACCGGAGACAAGTTTGGATCAAATAGTTCATGCAGGAGGTCTGTGACAAAGGTCTCCATCTTGCCAATGGCGGTGGTCTCCGGAATTCCAGTTATGCGCACATTGCATCTGAGGGAACGCGCTTACAAGTCATCTGCCTTTGCGCGCAAGAATTCAACTTCTTTCTCCAAGTTGGTCATTTGCTGTTTGGACTCCTGCCTGAACTCGCAGCATTCTGTGTGTCTGTTTTCGAGGCAGTCGAGGCGCGTTTCGTGTGCTCCAACCTGAGTCTTAACCGACTCGAGTTGAGATGTCATGCTGTCGAGCTTAGTGTCAATGCTCCTAAGGCTAGATCTCACTTCCAGCATTAGGGCCCTAACATCAATGTCTTGATCAGTATCAGGCGTATCATGGTCTTCGGGCACGCGATCCTGTTCATTTTGCTTTGCTTGGCGTTTCTGCTCAAACGTGAGCTTAGGTTGTCTCGGGTCGCCCTTGCCCATCGTAATTAATACAGTGGGGTCCTGACCAAGAAATTGGTATGGTGGGAGGAGGAGCTACAAGCGGCCGTATGGTCGTGCCTGCAGGCGCCTACGAACGATGGTCAACCAATGTGCAGGACTAATGTCCACTCCCCTAGTGTCTCTGCAACAGTTTGGGTGCGGGACTTTCAGCGCACAGCACTCTACCTATTACCGACCTGGAGGTCAATGCTTCTCAACCAGTTGCTCTTCGCAATAGATGTGGGGCGAGATCCACAGTTCGAATGGCTGTTGTGGCGTATCCTGCAGACTGAGCACCAGCGACGAGTAAATGCCCCAGACGTAGAAGGGTGACTAGCACAATCCCCCGATGTGTTGAGAGTAACTCGTTCAGCAGCTGCAGGAGGCGCGGATTAACGGCGGTCTCTTCCCCTGCTCAGAGTTCCATCAGCCATCCGGAGGATAGTACAGGGAGCACACCAGTTGGACTTCAGCGCAGTTCCTTATGCACCACTCGGGTCAGGGCACTCATCGCACACACCAGAAAGCGCGCGAAATGGCGGTGTGTCGCATTTTAGCTAAATAGCTCGACCACTGTACGCCAGGTACAGCCCAATCCCTGAAGAGTTGGTGCGACAAGACTCCCCCGCCGATCAATGCAATTATCGCCCTCAGCACGTATAGTCCGAGCTTGCTCACCGAGGCTCCCCGACTGCCCCTCCGATTTTAAAATGGCGGTCCGCCAGGCTTCGCGAAAGTCAGGCAAACACCTCAAACTATAGCTCCTGCCTCACACTCGCTCGCGTAAATGAGTTTCTCCGCTCATTTATGTGCACATCTCACATTTGCTGGAGAGCCTCGCTCACCTCCACGATGTTAGGATCTTAACCGTCGAGTACTGGCCCGCGCAGGCAGGCCGTCACAACACCGGGCTGTAGTAGGACGCGGCTTCCGATCAGGGCTCCACACCAGGCGGGTTCCACATCCGCAGCTCCCCGGCAGATCTCACGGAGCCAATAACTGCACGTCGGATCGCACCAGGATCAGCAAACTTTCTCCACTGCCGCCCGACGCCCTCAGCCACCTCCGACTCAGGAGATATAGGTGAACTTCACAACTTGGACAGGATTATTAGCAGGATTAATAGCGCAGCCGGCGGAGCTTGCTTAGAAAGCGGCCATGTCGCTGCTCGGCTAGCCACGCCCCATGTCCAGAACACCTTAATGGACATGCTCTTTGATGGCCGCCGCCCTTTTGGTGACAAAGCAGACAACGCTATAGAGTGTTTCAAGGACTCACAGGCTACGGCCAAGTCCTTGGACCTCTGCACCCGCCCTGCGCAGTCTGCTTTTCACCCCTTTCGTGGCTACGGAAGGGGTGCCCTGCTGCGTCCTGCCCAGAGCCACAGACCGCAGCAAGTTACCCAACTTTTGCGCAGCCGGGGATGTGGGATCAACCGTCGTAGTTCTGGGGGTCAGCGGGCAGGCCTTTCCACCAACCCCCCCTCTGCAGCAGCCTCCAAACCTTCCTAGTCTGACATTTCAGGCCCATCAAACGCCAGTGGGAAGCAGGATTCGCCATCAACTCCCCCACTGGTGCACCATCACATCAGAGAGGTGGGTTTTGCAGATAGTCCGAAGAGGCTACACTCTGCCCTTCGAGGCTACCCCTCCAGCCATGCCACGGCAGTACCACCGCTTGACAGAGATTCAATTGGCCCTTCTCGAGCAGGAAGTTACGGCTCTTTTGGCCAAGGGAGCCATCGAGCACATTCCTGTCCCAGAAGTAGGTTGTGGATGTTATACCCATGACTTTCTGGTCCCCAAGAAGGACAAGGGCCTGCGTCCTATCTTGAATCGCATTTTCAGTTTACTGTGCTTCCCTTTGGCCTTACCAGCGCCCCTCGGGTGTTCACGAAAGTGATGGCAGTGGTCACAGCTTCTCTGCACAGATCAGGGAATTCAGTCTTCCCCTATCTCGAGGACTGGCTGTTGAAGGCAGGCTCGCCCCAGGCAGTCGTCTCGCAACTCCAGACTACAGCCTACCTCCTGCATTCACTGGTGTTCTCCATCAATGCGCCAAAGTCACACCTGATTCCCTGTCCGAAGCTTCTCTTTATTGGAGCGGGTCTGGACACAACGCGGTTTTGGGTCTCTCCTCCCGAACAGCGAGTCCGGGCTATTCAGGCTATGATTCCGATCTTTCAGCCTCTATCCCGGGTTTCAGTCAGAATGACCCTGAGGCTGCTGGGCCTCATGGCCTCCTACATCCTGCTGGTCAATCATGCCAGGTGGCACATGCAGGCTCTGCAATGGGACCTGAAGTTCCAGTGGGCGCAGCATCAGGGGAATCTGTCCGATTGCGTTGAGATCTCGGAAGGCACTGCACAACAATTGCAGTGGTGGCTTACGAGCCAGGATTGAGTCAACGGCAGATCCCTCTCCCTTCCCCAACCAGACCACACAGTGGTGACGGACACGTCCCTTCTGGGATGGGGCGGTCACATGGGAGAGGCAGAGATCAGAGGACTCTGGTCTCCAGAGGAGTCCAAGCTCCACATCAACCTTCTGTAGCTCCGGGCGATTCGTCTTGCACTCAAAGCATTCCTTCCCACTGTCTGGGGAAGATTAGTGCAGGTGTTCGCGGACAACACCACCGCCATGTGGTACTGCAACAAACAGGGCGGAGTGGGGTCATGGACCCTATGACAGGGCCCACAAACTCAGCCGCAGGTTCTTGAATGCTGCCAGTTATTATGCTGCTCGTCACGTTCGCATTGAACAAATCCAGATTTTAAAATCACAATGTAAATCGTCTTCATTTTGCCTTCGGAAGTACACTTGGTGTGCTCTTTATTCACTTCAGTATTTACCTATACATTGGAAGCAACATTCATATGCTGGATGAATTATAGATTTGAATCGTGATGCTTTGCTAATGCGCATCCTTTTGAATATTGTCCTAAATCATTATTTGGATACCTTGGATACCGTATATTTGTTCTCCCTATATTCTTCGACTTACTTAACCTTTAGCCCTTAAGATGTTTCTTTGCCAATAAGGAACGAAACGCGTTGGCTGTTTGCTGTTTTTAACAATTTCAGTAATAAAAAAGAACAATGTAACTTATTTGTTGGCTTTGATTTACTTTCGCTGAGTGTACCTTCCTTATTTGTGAATTTCACATGATGGAGGTGGTGCAAGGTCTCTTTCGACAGTGGGGAGAGCCTTGGTTAGATCTATTTGCCACTGAAGAGAATGCGCAATGTCAGCAATTCTCTGCGTTGGAATTTCCAAGACGGCACTCACTAGGCGACGATTTTCGTTGCGAGTAGAGTCTGTTGTACGCCTTTCCGCCTATACCACTTCTGCCTAGAGTGCTGAAGAAGATCAGGCATGACTGGGCCCAAGTCATTCTTGTGGCTCCGGATTGGTCACAAAGAGTCTGGTATCCCGAACTGCTCATCATGGCAAGCAATCCTCTGACCCATCTGCCTCTTCGGGAGGGTCTTCTGTCGCAGCAGCAGGGGACGATCCTCCATCTGAACCTGTCCAGCATCCACCTGCGTGCATGGAGATTGAGCGGCCACAGTTGACGTCATTCGACCTGCCTCCAGAAGTCTGCAATGTCATTCTGGCAGCCAGGCATCCCTCCACTAAGACGGTATACACCTGCTGGTGGAACAAATTTGTGGCATGTGTACGGTAAAGGCTGTGGATAATCTCTCTGCCACTCTTTCTGAAGTTCGTTTGTTCCTTCTTTCTTTGGCCCAGCAGGGCTCTGCTGTGGGCATTATCAAGGGCTATCTCTCTTGACTCTCAAAACTGCTCTCCTACTGGCCATCACATCTGCCAGACAAGTGAGTGAGCTCCAGGTGCTTTCTTCTAAGCATCCTTTTCTATCTGTGCATCCGGACAAAGTTGTCCTCAGGAGTTGTTCATCCTTTCTACCCAAGGTAGTCACTGCCTTCCACATCGGGCAGACCATCACCTTGCCCACCTTCTTTCCACCTCTGCATCCTTCAAAGGAGGAAGAGAGGCTCCACTGTCTGGACCCAAAACGTGTGCTTTCCTTTTATTTGGATCGCACCAGCTCTTTGTTGGGTACGTGGGCGCCAAGAAAAGTCAGGCCGTTCACAAACGAACTATCTCCAGATGGGTCATTGTGTTTAGCAAAGCCTGCAATTCTTTGGCAAAGAAGGAGCCTCCAGTGGGGCTGCGTGCCCATTCCACCAGGGTGACGCAGCAACCACTGCTCTGGAACAAGGCGTTCCTCTGCATGACATCTGTCAGGCAGCTACGTGGGCTTCGGTGCACTTTTATGAAGCACTACTGTCTTAACAGTCAAGTCAGGAGAAATGGCTTTTTGACTGTTCTGTTCTCCAGGACTTTCTGGTGTGATCTTGGTTTGCAGACACACCTGGGGGTTGATATTGCTGGGGTATCTATTCTTAGGTAAGGAATCTATAACTAACGTGTTTCTTTCAGATGAACAAGTTACTTACCTTCGGTAACTGTATATCTGTAAGAAACATTAGTTAGTTATAGATTCCTTACCGCCCCACCCATCATCCCCGGTCTGTTAACTGATTTCTAGGGTTAAGGTTTTCCTTTCACGGCCCTAGTTTTGTGCACCAGTGATCAGTGTCTTGCATGGCTCTGTCTTTCTGGCGCGGAAAGTCGTGTATAGAACTAATGTCCACGCGTGAGGGCGGCGTCTAAGTAGCTGCTGCAATGTCTTCCCAGCAACACAACGCCAATGACGAACATGGAACCGACCAACAACACCTTCAGACGCCCAGAGGTACTGCTGACAAAAACTTTCCAGGTCCAGTCCGGGCAATTCTAAGGTAAGGAATCTATAACTAACTAATCTTTCTTACAGATATATTGTTACCGAAGGTAAGTAATTTGTTCAATTGAAGTCTCCAAGCATACTCCCTTCACTGGTGCTGAAACTGCACGGACTGCCTCCAGTAAGTTGCTCTCTCGTCACCCAGAAGAGGGAGCGGTTGAGTGTGCTCTACTTCCTTATACATGGTCCTGTGGAGGCTGCGACTAGGGGGTTCTTGGTACTGGCCTGATGTTTGTTCGTTTCTTTGGATTCTCCCAATGCTTGGGCAGGGTTCTGGTGCAGGTCCTCTGTCAGGGTTTGGGCACCACAGGTCACCACGGTGGCCTCCTCCCTGAGACAACCTCAACCAAACCACGCTTCTTGCCTCGTTTTGGTGCCTTGATCCCCCGGTGGACAAGGTCTCATCCTCATACTGCACACAGGCAATAGCCTGCTTGGCACTGCAGCAATCTTCTTGGTGGCCCCACCTGGCATACAGGCTTACGGGAAACAACCCGATTGGTGCAGCATCCATCTTCTCGCACCTCACTACATGGATCCAATTTCCTGGCTCCCCCTCTAGACCAACCTCCCTCTAATGCTCTCGCAGTGCATACTAGTCAGGGCAGGCATGCACTGGTGCTCCAGGCTCAAGCGACAGATGTTCTTGGATTCCCATAGTGATATCCCCTTACTCAGCTGTGAAACTTGCAGGCCTTGACCCCCAGTCCTGGTCACAGACAGATGTTTCCAGAGCTTCTACTCCTCGCACAGTCTGACTGGTTGCTTTACTGCTGACAATTTTGGGGGCCACAAGCTCTCCTTCCCAGAGTCCATATTCAGAAATCAAATGTGATTTAGAGTCTGAGTCCTTGAAATTTATGTTGGGAACCTGCTTCCCTTAGAAGTGCATTCTCCTCTGTCCTGCCCTTCCTTCAAAAAGCAGTCTGTCACAGCAAAAGCGGCTGTAAATCTGATAGCCTCACAACACAGGCAATGTGAGCGACTGGATGGTCACACCTTGATGTCAGCCACAGTGATATATCTTTCCAAAGGCAAGCCCAGGGCCTCATCCCTGCTCTTCATTATTCTGTTTTGAGCCCCTATCGCCCCCTATGCTCTGAAGTATACTGAAGAGCCCGACTCTACCTTTCTCCAGTGTGTCCCACAAAGCTCACAGGAATACAACAATATACAAATCTGAATGGGAGGATTCCGATACCTTCTATTGTTCATCCGGTAAACCCTTGGCTCTGCAAAATGGAACCCAGAATCTTCCATGTATTGAACTATTCCCAGGCACCCATACATCCAGCACATGCATATAACAAACACGTACTGTGCAGCACTAATGTCCAAACCGATATAGCAAAGTGTGAGTTAACCTCATAGCAGCAGAACTTTAAGTCAGTGAGCCTGTAGGCCTCACCCCAGGTAAAGAGATAAAATGGGGCCTGTTCATTTCTACTGATCACTACATGGTATGTTGTCACCACCATACTTGTGCTGCTTATCCCCGGGCAAAGGCGGTAGTCTGTAACATTGTGAGGGTAGCACGTTGGACGGTCCTCCCTGTTCCAAATGACCGCAGCCCATGAGGCAGGTCTATGTCATGACGTATACATATGATCTGTGTTTGCCCACTTCCTCGAGCTAAAGGCAGTGCATGTATCTCTTAGGCCTTTCCACCCAACCTTATACACAAACAGTTCTTGGACAGATGGACAATACAAACACCATGTCCTATTTAAAAAGCAGGAAGGAAGAAATATCTATGTGCTTTTCCTCTACTGCACTGAAAATGTCAATTCTAACAAACCCACTTGACCATGATCCTGATAACTCTGGTTTGGCCAAGCAATTATGATTTCCAGAACTTTGAACCTCACAAGAAACTGCCATTCAACCACAATGGTTTGGAGGGAAAATACTTCATCTCCATTTAAAATCTTTGAATTTGGCGGCTTGGGTCTTGAAGTCCTACAAAATGGACACCTAGATTTACCACCAGACTGTATACAAATGTCCAAGGAAGTGTGCCTAAGGAAGGTGAGAACTAAAAGAAAAAATTCACACAAAAAAAGGGATGGAGAAAGAAGATAAATAAAAAGAGAAAAGGAGTGAAATAAAGAAAAAGAAGAGAAAAAAGATAGAAATGATGGAAGAAAAAGAAGTGGGGCAGAAAGTTTGAGGGGAATATGGAAAAGAAAGGGAAGAAGGAAGGGAGGAGTGTAGAAAGGAAGGAAGAAAAGAAGAAAGGGTTGAAGGAAAGGATGTAGGAAAGAAGGGAAAGGAATTAAGATGTATAAAAGGAAGAAATAAAAACAATCTAGATGGGAAAAGAAATAAAGAAAGCAGAGGAAAGAATAAGAAATGGAGCATAAATGATAGGAAGCAGAAAGTGAGCTGAAAGAAGAAAAAGCTGAAAAAAGAAAGAAACAGGAAGGAAGAAAAAAGAAAAAATCAGATCCAAGAATGGAAGAAAAGCACAACAATAAAAAAGAAAGACAACACAGCTGAAAATATGAACAAAGGCAGAGAAACAGAAGAAAAGACAGAAACAGAGAAAGGCAAAGCAGAAATAAAGAACAGAAAATGGAAAGGAGTAGACAATTAAAGACATGGGATGAAAAAATTAGAGAAAGCAAGTAAAAATCAAGAATCAAAGAAAAGTAAGACAGTAAAAGGTAGAAAGAAAAAAGGAAAGGGAAAGGAAAGAAGGAGAGAAAAGAAACAAGCATTGGCATAGCCAATATGTCTCGCTTTTGGGACCTTATAAGTATTTAGTTATGCAGCATAATATCCTTGGTGCAACAACATCAACTGTTGCATGGGTAAACACTTTTAAGGTCCCAAAGGCGAGACCTAATGGCTATGCCAATGCTTGTTTATACTGGAATCACAGTCAGTAATGCAGTCCAAGATTACATGTACTCACCCTAATAATAAAGGCATTGCATTAATGAACCATAAACATAAGTTCAAACAGCATTAACACATGTACCCAAATATTACCGTATCTGCAAACAATGCCCTTCTCTGATCCAAAATGTGTTACCGTAAACTGGCAGCCAAAGAATTTGTGCTGAATGGGGTTGGGTCTACTTGTCCCAAGGACAAAATAAACATGAAAAGGTGTTGTCCTTGGCCCCAAAACATTTTTTTAGGAACCTTATGCTGTATATCATTCTTGTGCTATGTAACGTCTGGACAGGTGGCTACGCTGATTGCCCTTACCAGAGCCTGCTGAACCTCAAAAGGGCCGCAAGTCACTATTTGCACTGACCACCAGTATGGGTTTAGCATTGTGCACACTTTTGGCCAGTTGAGGTTGCATCAAGGATGTCTTTTACATCAGCCGGCACCCCTATCTGGAATGGGCTGTATATTTCAAATTTGTTAGATGCTTTGCAAATGCCAAAAGATATTGCTGTGGTAACGTATGCTGCACACAAGAGCTAGTAGAGGCAACCGTTATGCTGACAAGATTTCCTGATTCCACCTTCCAGTCCAACACCTTCTACTTATTTGGAGAGAGTATATCCAACATGTTACTGAATACTGTACATACGTTCAGTGAGTTGAGAGGACTGCAACATGCTGCCCCAGAGTTAGAGAAAGTCAAATGGGAAAGGATGGCATGTATGAAGGATGCTGGTGACATTTGGGTGTGCAGCGAGGAAAAAACTGCTTCTTCCTGATTCCCTCCTGCCTACATGGTCCAAACGATGTGGGCAGAGATGGAATGGTGTATATCTTCTGATTGTATTGTTATATATGTGTCAGAAAATGTTTGTCAACAATGCTGTGTTACCTGTCAAAAACAGGATGTTTGGAAGAGGGTCGCAGTGACCATGAGCCATGAGCCTCATTAGAAAGTCTGATGGTCTCTTCAATCATCTTCAAATCGACTTTGTGGAGATGCTCTGATGTAACCAATTGGGGTATATACTGGTGATCGCGAGCCTGTTCTCATGATGGGTTGAGGCATATCCCACCAGAAGATTTGACAGCCTAACATTCGCCAAACTACAGCTGCTGGAGTTGATATCGCGATTCGGGGTGCCAGTTCATCTTGAATCGGATAAAGAAACTCACTCCAATCATGAGATAATGCAATTTCTGTGTTCAGCTTTAGGGATTGACCAGAGATTATACTGTAGCTACAGACCTGAGGCATCAGGGGTTGTAGAGAGGCTGAACAGGCCACACAAAGTTAAACTGGCTAAAGCCTGTGCCTCCACACTGCTGAAAGACACCCAATGCCCTTCCTTTGGTACTAATGAGTATTTGAACAACCCCTTGTAAGACAACTGGATTGTCACCTCATGAGTTGCTGATGGGGAGAGCTATTCGAATTCCTTCTGTTCCTGCAGCTACCCTTGTGAATATCACAGATGACCTGGTCCTTGAGCACTGTAAGTGATTCTCTGATGTGGTGTGTTCTGCCTCTCATCAGGTCAACACCACTATTTCAGCTGTTCGAGGGTCCCCAGGGCATGACCTGAACCCTGGTGATTGGATCCACATTAAAAACATGTCTGCAAGTCCTGTTTGAAGGAGCGCTGGAGAGGGCCTTACCAGGTGATCTAAGTCACCAATACAGCTGTAAATGTTGCTGGCTTGTGAAACTGGGTTGTATGACATTACAACGCATGCTTTTACCCAACATGACGTTACAAAACTAGTTTTTACAACAACTTGCTTTCGGGGTGCGCTGAAGTTTGGAATAGTAAATTTACAATTCCAACTCAAGTCTGTGCAACAGTAGGGAAGGTGTTGGAATTAAATCCAACAACTTATACCCCCTACATGAAGACATTTTGTTGAAATGGCATGCGGGGTAAAAGCATGCATTGTAAGGCATGCGTTGTAACAGTTGTTTACCGTGGAACTGGATACCCCACCTAGAGGTCTAGGCATGAAGAGGAAGAAGCAGAGCCAACATCCACTAATTACTTGAGTCACCTCAGGTTTGAGGTGTCTGAGGCAGTGGAAGAAGAGGAAGACCCCAATGAGGGTCCATAGTCTCCATCGGACAAGAATCACTTAGAGTAAGAGTATGATAAGAGTGCTGTTGTCCAGAGACCACTTTATTAACCGACCACTGGATTGGTAAGGTAAGGTAAGGTAAGGTAAAGTTTATTATGCATAGTTAATTAAAACCAGTGCAAAGCATATTACAAAAGGATCATAAAATATCATGGATTAAAACCGTTAAAAGTTAAGCATGTGATTAAATAAAAATACAGTGTGAATGTCAATGCGCCTTTTTACAAGGGTTGGACAGTGAGTTCCCTTACTTCCTTCTGACCGTCTGCTTGATAACCTGTGTCTGTATTATTAATCCCCGGTTTTGGCGGTCTTGGAATTCTGTGCTCGACCATCGCGAGGAATTTGACGTATCTGCAGTTCAGTTTAGTGTTTAGAGGATTCAGGCAGGCAAGCACCACTTGCCTTCTGGTGCTGATCCCATTTTGCTTAAGCTGGTCCTTGAGGAGCAATTGGCGTGCTTGATGGAGTTCTTCACAAAGGCAAGTGACATGGAGACTGTCCCCCTTGTCTGAGTTCCAAAGCGGGCAGAGAGCGTTGCCATCTATCCTGAGCCATGGTGGAAGATGCTCTGTACTTGGCAGAATTCCTAGTCTATGTTTCAGGAACCTCATTTTTGTTGCTTTTGGGTAACCCTGGCTAAAATATATTTGTGGTGTGAGGACTTTGTACGTGTTGAGGGTCATCCATGCATGAGATCTTTTGGAAAAGAGAACCTTGTCCTCTAGTAGGGAAAGTGATTTAACGTTTTTCCAAACTAGTTTTTTAAAAGCACTATGTCCAAGTTGCATGTTCGAAGGCGCAGAGAGTTTTGTAACTTCAAGCGCTGCCTGCAAGTAGGTTCTTGCCTGAGAGGCGTCCCTGCCTTGTATGTCCTGCCATAGTAAAGAGTTTATTGTTTCTTTAATGCCTGATCTGAGTTTGTGGCAGCAAATGATGTATGCTCCATGCCTGGCTAGAACTTGTTTTTGCAGACCTAACTCCAATCTTATTTGAGCCGGGGAGGTGTGGAGCGGGAGCAAAAACATTGTTCTGTAGGCTTTGACCTGTATGTGGTCCAGGTTTTTGACCACTGGATTGAGAAATCGCATCCACCGGGACAGTGGAAATTCATGGAAGGCTAAAACTAATCTGCTGCTGCAAACCACACAAGGAACAGAAGCGGAGGTGGGACACGGACCTCGGAGAGCGAGTCAGCCTCATCAGAGCTAGAGATCTGAACCACTTCCAAATGTACAGGTTCAGCTGAAGACGGTTGGCCAAAAACTGTGGCAACCCGAAAAAGACTGTTGACATCTAAGAAGAGACCATAGGGGTGATTAGGGGAGACAGTGAGTTAGAAGAACAAGAACAAGTTGATCACATTGTCATTGTGGATGAAATCCTGGATGTGATCATACCAAGCGACCCAAAAGGAAGAGAAAGATCAATCAGGCGTATTCAGGGCCAGACTGAACATACCTAGCTTAAATCAAGTTTAACTCCGATGACTGTCTGCATAACATCGACGAGCCTCCCTGAAACATATATGCCAGAACGGGAGCCTATACACATGGACTACTGATAATCATTGAAAGGATGGTGGGAAAGAGTTAGGGTAACGGTCAGATGATGATAGCTCCTTTAGGCCTCAAGTTGACACAAAGGAAAAATCCCTGTAGCTTTTGAAATAGGGTAGAGGCAATAGTATAATACCTAGAGGAGTAACCTTTGTATCTGAGATTTCCTTGATCCGATTCAAGTTAATATGGTGCAGCAATGCTGCAAAATGTTGCTTACAAGCCTGACAGAAGGCATTTATGTTTCCATGTTTACATGGCTGTTGGATATCTATTTGTTGTGTGGAGATATCCCTCATATTCCGATCAACTCCACTCATGAACCTGCAGTTTGACCTTCCCCACCTAACGTATTCCTCAGCGTGAGAGGTTGCATATTTACAATGTATATTATCAAATAATAGCTGAATATGTGAATGTCATGGAAGTGGAAAATTGCTTTGTTTGCTCCTATCTTCCAGTTTCTGCAGCCTACGGAGCAGCATTTTTTCACTTAATTTTGTCTTATTCCTTCTCCTCTTCCGTTTTCCTAAATCGTTTCTATCATCAGGATTCTATCAAAGGGTTTTATTCTAACTTTGATGATCCACTAGAAGATATGCCAATTGTCAGTGATAAAAATCTTTATTTATGGGCTAATAAACATGTTTGTAGCTCTTACAAAAGATTTTGATCGAGGGATCAGCGTGAATATATGATTACATTCTTTACTCCTATTACTAACGCAAGTATCACTCACCTCAGCATGCATGATGTAACAGGGAAAATTAACCAAAATGAGAGGGTATTTATGGACTAATTAAATGAGAGGGTAAGGATCGAAGAAAGAGGAGAAAGGAAGACCAGTGCAGAACACATAATTGGGGAAGGTGAAGAGACTCTAAAAAAAACGCTCCCTAGATTAAACACTGATGTCACTAGCAGGTGACCTCTATGCATCATACGGCACCCAGAGGTAAATGAGACAGTTGAAAAGTTAGGATGGAGCCAATGTGAACACAACTATTTAATTAAGGAAAAAAGCTTTTCAAACCTAGATGCGAGCATAACAGGGATCTATTATGTATGTGGTAAGTCAGCTTATTTCCAACTACCACACAACTGGACAAGTAGTTGTTATGCAGCATTAGTTTTCTCCAGGCTTTATCATACTAATGAGTTATGCTTTCCTTTTGAGCAATACATAAGGAGGGGTAAACAGATCCTTTTTGATATTTTTGAGGCGCTCATACCATTGAACAATGTAAAGATTAGAAAGATGTCCACCCTAGTTGATCGGCTTGACACTAACACTGCAGGCACTCTAACATGGACAAATAAAGACATGCTTGCAATGAGAGATATCATTATGCAAAATCACCTTGCACTGGATTTATTCCTCATGAAGAAAGGTGGAGTTTGCAAGGTCATTCACGCTCTGGAGTTCTGTGCCTATGTACCGTGAGTAGGTAAGCAGCCTGACAGCTATATTACTAACATTATGAATATAATGCATGAATTAACTGAGTTGGAAGAGTCAGGTGCCTGGGGTGGCAAATCCGTGTCAATTTTCATTTAGAACTGTACTGAGTTATCTGTACTTATGATTTGTTTCCTTCACTGCTGAATTTACCTATGTAATGTTCTATGTAAACTGCCTATTAATTATTGGTATAAAGCTTTGAAATGACAACCGTTTGCCTGTCATCTTTACAATAATGCTACTGAGCTTAATCGATTAGACAGAAGTGACGGCTTCAGTTGGGGATCACCAAAGTCCATATCAGGACTGCACCACTCCCAGTCCTAGGTGTTAGCACGTCCCTGGAGTTGGATTTTACGACAAGTTTGCACGCTGACACAAGTCTACATTTGATGATGTACAACTTACATAGAAAACAAAGCACTCTAAACACCCTTAGCAACTTGAAATACAGTTGTACCTTATCACACATTATCTCCTATTGCGAAAAGGGTCTTACTCTAGCCTGTTTGTTGCTGCATTGCGATATTTTACTCTGGGTATATAATGTGAAAATCAAACTAAATGTACCGTAACTGAAATAAGGAACCATGATGGAATCAACTACTCACATGAATTATCAGGTTACACAGGAATTTCAATTCAGCCACTATGGTTATCAAACCTGGAAAGGCGAGCACCCAAATAAATTGAGGAAGAGAGTCGAGTACCGAGAAACAGTAAAAACCGCTGTATCTTAGTGCCAAACAAAATAAAAATACGTTTATACATAGATGGCATACTGAAATATGCTATATAGTTCATGGTAAACAAGAAAACAAGAAACAACTTATTCAATATGCAAGGTACAAGATTGGACATTTTCTGACAACCCCAGATTCAGCAGAGGCCCATGCCAACTTTACTTGTTGAATACAATCAAACGCACCTAAGAGGTATGAATATGAATCATTCAGGGGACCCTGGTTCATCACTCGTTTCTTTCATTACATGTTGGTGCTTGTATCTGTCATTATTTGTTGGTGCTTGGAAGAAAGAATGAAAAAAGAAAGAAAGAATTAAAGAAAGAAAAAAAGAAAGAAAGGAGATTCACTAGATGAGTCAGTTGTTCACAGCCGACACAGTATAGCTTGAAATCTTTCCATATCCCAGTACAGTCCGATTCATTGCGGGGCTACAAATAGCTCTGAAGAAAGCCGAAATAGGTGCAGGTTATTTAACCTTTGTCCTGCGAGATGACTTTGGAAGGACCCCCAAAAATATTATTTATAAAAATGTTTTAGAGCTAAAGTCACGAGTGGGGTAGCTTACTGTGAAATAGTAATGGATTCACTCTGGATTATGAGTGCATAAATACAATACCTCCGTTAGAAACATTAGTGATACATTATGATCTGACCCTGATGCAAGACTCAGATGCACGTTCCTGTAAGTGGGACAACAAACTCCTGTCACTCTACAACAAACAAACAAAAACATTTACAGATTGCCAGCTGAGCTTTTCAGGACAATAATCGAATGCGGTCATTTAACTGACTAGCCAATCACTGAAATCGCTGCGCTTGATCTACGTACAAAGCTAGAGCGAGAACAAGGTGTTTGCGAGGATAGTGACAGAGAGTAGACTACCGAGACTTAAATAATTTTGTATGACAAGGTATTGTGGCCAAAGAAAGCTAAAAGGTAACGCTCCTCGTTTATGTTTCTAGAATGTCTATAATACCCATATGATGATGTGTGATGTATGTTTTAATGAATCATGAAATCTGTTAACATAACAAACATATAGACTGTTTTCTCCAAATAGAATTTCATTTTGAAGATATTTTGTAGTGTTTTGGGAGCACGCAGGTATCAGTTCTCACACGAAATAACCCATTTCATGATGGCAGGTATGTCGACTTCCTGCATCCTGATCCAAGCAAACACATTTGCCATTTTTCTATTTCTACATTTCCTTTGAGATTGAGAGAGGCAGGTAAGTAAGCTGCAACATCGTTTCCATGCATTATCTCCTTGACAGACTGAGCACCCTGTGTTATTATACCAAGCATTTGTCACGCGGCACTGAAAGGATCGCCGTGCAGCCGTGAAAGCGAAAGTCATTGCAATCGCGATCACTCTAAAAGTGAAAGTGATCGCAATCACGATGACACGCTAAACCACGCTAGGGATGCGCGCGCAGCAGCGCGCGCGCTTGTCCCATGACAGTAAGCTGGTTGCCGCTTTGGTAGCACTTTTAAAAGGAGCTACTAAATGTCTCGGCCAGCCCAGCGCATGCTCTGGATCAGGCGAGACCTAAATAGGAAAGAAGCTGGGAAAGAAAACAAAAAAAAAATATTTACAGAAGACAAAGTCCTGCACTGTGATCCTCCCTAGCATCACAAAATGATCTGCACAATCTTTTAAAGTGTTTGCTTAGCAAAACAGAAGCTGCATAACAAACCAGCTGACTGGTTGTTATGCAAGAGATATACTAATACAGGCTGCGAGTTACTAGGTCAATCGACCTGTTGGAAACCCTAGTGAAGATAATCAGGTGTTTGTTAAGTTTGCTGGTGCCAAAAATGGAAATGCAGTCCAGAATCAAAATTTCTCCTGATGAATTATCCTCTGCTTTAAGCAATGCTGCACCTTGGCCAAAAGGGATCCTCTTGAGTGTCTTATAGCTTCTTTCCCTAGGGCATATGCCACAACTACTGACCTAGATCAGGGCATTCCAGAATAACACATCTGACAAGCAGCCATGTAAGCATCGGCCCATACTATTACCCACAGTACTGCATTGATTCACAATTCCTTAGGGAGGGGATTATTGTCCTCTATTTTCTCTAGAGCCCTTGTAAAATCCACTCTTTAGACTACCTCCTAGGAAGGGGCATTGCTCTGACTTTGATTCGCAAATGGGGAAGTCTGCGGTTAGAAGTATCCAGCAGATTAAGTTAGTTACCTTCAAGGTTACTCTACCTGCAAATTCCTCACCACTCTCCCGCCTCCCCTTTATGCGGCACAGATTTTCAGGATTTAAAAAGGGTCTTTGTTAGACTTAGCAGACAGCCATCTACCATTAAACTTGTCTGCTATTTTTCATAGCTTTGGCATGTAAAGAAATTATGATTTACCTGATGTCTACTTGCTGCGATGGCACTTTTATGCCGCTCTGTCTTGCCATGTCCGGAGGTGGGTTGAAGTTGCAACATAGGCCAATGGCTCCACCTGTTGCTATTGCATGAGTTTCATGATCCAGTTTAGTGCGTAGGGAGATTCTCAAGGTGACGAATCACTAAGTGCCAGATTACAAGTTTGGCAGTGCGACACCTGGTCTGCACTGCCGTCGCACCACCAACCCATGGTTAGTCCGCCTGTCAGATTAAAAGTTTCCTCCTGTCTGATGGCTTTTTTATGTCATTCCCACAGCTGTGCCTCTGAAAACAGACAGCACAATGGAAACACCCCAAAAAATTCATGCAGGCCATGGACTGAAATGTACATGCCGTGCAGGAACTGGTGTGAATGCACACAGGGGAGTACATATTGTGCCTCGCTGTGTGCATCCACAGGGCGCAGTGGCACAGTGGGCTCTGTATGACCCTCTTTGTTTCCTCTGTGCCAGAGTTTTCATGTAGGAGCAACCGCCAGGAAAACCCTGGCGGAGAGGAAACTCCTAATATGCTTGCGGGACCGTGTCGGTGGCACCAAGCATATTAATCCCTTACACTGCTGCAACACCGCCGGGGAATGGTGGTTCCCTGGCAGCTGCAGCGGGCTGTTTCTATCCCACCTCCCAACTTATAATAGGGCGGTGGGGAGACCACCATCGCCACGAACATGGTGGTCCTCGGATCGTCAGACTCGTAATCAGCTAAGTAACGAATCTTCAGTTCGAGTACCCACGAGAAATAGCCTTACTGGAGGTAAGTAAAGCATTGTTTGCTGCTTTAAATTCATTTATTCTCAGGCCATGAAAGTTTATTAAACGGGGCTCAGACAGCCTTCTGGCCAAGGGCTAGGATTTGTGTTGCATTTAAGAAACTGTTTGCAGAAGGATATATTTTGTTTGAAATATGCAGTATCACTTTTAAACGTGTTATTTACTCTCTACAGGTTCCCCCAAGAAAAGTACGAAACCAGGTAAGTCACTGGCCTGTTTAAATATTAGTTCCGGGACCCTACAGTATAATGTGTGCACTCTTGATTAGTGGAAATTATTTATATTCTTATTTTCCACGTGTTTTCCAAAGAAAAGGGTTTTATGAGAACGTGTGATGCCGTACTTGAGACTGTTGGGTTAGAGTAGAGAGTACAGCAATACTGGGAGGAAACGATTACGTCCAATATTCTACAGTGCATGTTATTCAAAACTGTTGAACCATGTCCTCTTTTGTTGTAAAGAGTTCCAACTCTAAAGTACACTGCACTGTTGGAAATGTAATTTGATGAGACGTGTTCTTTTCGGTGCCATTGGGTTCTCTCTGTTATTAATAAAGTGTAGAAACTCTCTGTCCATGTGCGGGATCCTGGAACATACCTTTTCCCGAAAATGTGTTTTCCAATTAACCAAAGAAATAGAAAAACAATGCCTGACAACATTCACTGTTTTAATTGAACTAATTCCCTGATTATAAAGGATACTCGTATAATACCCCACTTGTGGAAGAACTCACAAAATAAAGCAGAAATAGTGCCCCAGTCCAAGGATTTTGCTCTCCGCAGCACACATATACTTTGCACTCCATGAAGTACAAATTGAAGCTTGTAAGGCGTGAGCTGTTCCGCTCTGCTTGCTGTAGCTTTTGTACAGGAACAATTTGTGTTGTTTCTGGTGCCCTTCATTTTATGGTAGCTGTCTTACTTGTTCTCGCTGGAGCTTCAAATACTACTTTTCATGCTCCGGCTTAAAGTGTTGTATCAAAAGAGTTCAGTGTCTCGGTTCCCTCCTTACTTTTTTTGGTTTTACCAGTGAGGTCAAGATGCTCAGAACTCTACTTACTCTGAGGCCGCCCTAGTACAGCATTGTATTGCATGTCTTGCGTGCTGGGAGTCTCCTCTGAGTTCTGGTGATTTTCCCTATTGCTGCTCTCAGTGTCGCATTGGGGTCACATTTCAGACCTGGGCACCTCTTAAAAAAGTGGCCCACTTTCCCGGATTTCACCCATTTATAAAACAGCATTTGGCTAGTCTCAATGGGCTCCTTTTTAAAGAAATGTTCAATAAATTACATATTGTAACGCTCCTAGAGCCAGAAACATTGGTGAAAGCTAGAAACACTACCTTTTGGCTGGGCAGGTGAGGTGAAATGTGGCTATATTTGCCACCTGTCCATTTTTTAACTAGCATTACTGGTAATGTAATATCCTGGTCGTTGGAAAATGCTGAAAATCGTCTAATGCTGGTATTTTCTCCTCTGATCAATTCAATTCAATTTCAATTCATGAAGCTCTATTCGGCACATATAAAATGACCATAAAAGCACATACAAGAAAAAGGGGTCACACATAGTAAAACAATATACTTCAGATTTCAGGGCAGTGAAAAACCAAAAAATACAGACATGATTGTTTAAAAATGCATACTTTTCCTGATATTAGTACACTTAATTAAAAACGTTGCAGTAAAAAAAAAGATATCGACAGTTTGTAAGTTAAAAAGTAGACTCATTGTCTGATTAACTGTGCGTACGCCATGTTTAACAAACATGGGTTTCAGATAGGCAGTACGCATGTTCGTGTACAGTTTACAAAACAGTAGAAAGTGCATAGTGCTCTGTTTAGATACGCCATCACACATGCATGGCCCTAGTGGGTGTCTTTTGAGATTCGGCAAGGCCACTAGATGGTGTGCTTTTCCGAACCTCAGTCTAGTCAGCACAAACTTGTGGGATGGTCTTGTCACCCCTACCAAATAATTGGGGAAACCTCCATCTGTGATATAACGGTTATAGAACATAACAGTTGTTAGAGATCCATAGGCTAGAGCTCGTTTCTTTGATTTGTAAGTCAGGAATTTAGCTTTAAACTCTGTTTTAGGTATCTTAGAAGCTGCACCGGGGTCAGACAGGACATTTAAATCGAATATCTCAGAAAAACAAACAATGACATATTTTAACCAGGATATGTTTAAATGTTTATCCAATGAGATACAATCCTCAATAATCGATCTGTTAAAAGTTTTTTCTTCCTGAAGCCAAATTGACCGCCAAATCATAAGTGGTCTCAGGGATAACAGATCCGTTGAAAAATGGGCAAGCCAACCATCGCTCGTAATATTCGAGGTTAGCTCCGGCATTTTTTCATCTTTCAGGAAAGGGGAGTTAATGGTAGCCCACAACAAAGTGGTGTTAGATAATTCAGCGGCTTGGTTGAGAGAATCCCAGGCCAACTGCTGTAGCTGAGTCCTTCTCCGTTTCAGAGCACGCTTGTAGTCTGCTCTTAACATACTTATGAAATTCGCGTCCCTCGGTATTTTAACGAGTGCATTTTTTAATTCAATTAATAGCCTAGAACATGTGTGGTCCATATCGAACTGCCAAGCCAGGTCCTCCCTGGACCAGTAACAAGCATCATGGGACTGGTTTTGGTGCACCACCCTTCATCAGCCGGGCTAGATTGAATCCAGTGGCGCAGTGAGCACAGAACCCACATTTGGGCATACCCTTACCACTTAGGCCAACAAATGCAAAACAAATAATTGATGGACAGAATACTGAAAAAATCAAACATTCAACCAAGTCACAAGGATTTGGGTTTAATTCATGATTATTTTTCTCACTGCGCCACCCCAGTTTGGTCCCAGCCATATGCAAATCAGTCTTGACCCTGTTACTTATGGAAACAGTCCAGCCCGAACTGCCAAGCCACTGGATTCATAGAAAGTTGTCAGTTGTTATTCTTGTTATTTCCTTTAAAAGTATGGGGCATCCTGACCACCTTGTAACTCTGACCCCTGAAAAAGGGCAAAATCAAAAGGCTCACTTTGGTTCAGATCCAACATGCTTTGGTCCAAGAGACACTGCATGGTGACCACCGACCCAGCAATATGAAAATTAGTCTTGACCTTTTCCTTATGGAAACAGTCCAGCCTGAACTGCCAAGCCACTGGATTCAGAGAAAGTTGGCAGTTGTTATTCTTGCTATTTCCTTTTCCCGAAAACGTATGTGTCCTCAGGACTACGTTGGAACTCTGAACCCTGAAAAAGGGCAAATTCAAAAGCTCACTTTGGTTCAGATCCAACATGCTTTGGTCCGGGAGACACTGCATGGTGGTCTTTGACTTGCATGGCACGTAATTTCATATACCTATCAAAATTGGATTATTGTAATGGCTTGTACATGAACCTCCAGGACAAACTACTCAGAAGACTCCAATTGGTGCAAAATGAAGCAGCCAGATTGATTCTGGATATTCCTAAACATCATTCAGTCTCCTCAGACATCTGGGAACTACCTTGGCTCTAGGTCTGACAATGAATAAAATTTAAAACGCTCTGCGCGGCCCATAATGCCTTGTATGGAGAAAGACCAGAATTTTTATCGACACTTTTTAACTGGTATAGTCCAAACAGACACCTTCGATCTGCCAGTGCTAGAATGGTCACTACTGCAAGATTCAGGTAAGTGAACTGGGAAAGAAGGAGCTTTACCAACAGCCCAGCCAGGCTTTGGAACTCTCGTCCACCACATCTTAGGGCCATATCCACCATCCTCACATTCAGAAAGAAACTAAAGACATGGTTATTTAACAACTAGTAAATCCTGGCTTAGCATGTGTATGTTTAGCAAGTGCAAAGACACCTATGGGTAGACATGCACTATATAAATCTGTTTAAGATAAAATAACATACCCGGCTGGCAGTTTCACAAGCACTTGTCTATGTTTGAGGATGGCCACGAGCATTATCGATTTGTTCTCATCCTTGGCATCAGCAACACCCATTGGTTGTTCATGATAATCATCGGGGAGATCCAAGACAAGTGGAGTACAGGGTTATTCTTCACCAGTAACAAGTCTGACACAGTCTGACTGTGATCTCAATATTTCAGGCTTGATCCTTAATCCAGGTGAATGTGGCTCTGAGACTTCTTGGCTCATGCATACTCTTTGTCTTCTATAGCGGGTGACACACGAGAGTCTTGAATTGGGATATGAAATCCTAGTGGTCAAGTATCAAGGCCACCTTTCTAAGACCACTCAGGTCTTCTTGGTGGCTAATCGTTCATAATTTGTTTTGTGACAGGCTACTCTCCCTTTCCCACCCAGAGTGGACAGTGGTGATGGGCATGTCACTACTGGGCTGGGAGGGGGGGAGGTCACCTTTGGGAGGTGGAGATCAGTGGGCTATGTTCTCCAGTGGATGGTTTGCTCTACATAAACCTACTGGTGCTATGGGCCATTTGTCTAGTCCTGAAAGACTTTCTGCCATCCATTAAGGGGAAGCTGGTCGAGGTTCTCACAGTCAATACAATCATCCTGTCGTACTGCAAAAAGCAGAGCAGAGTGGGGTCCTGTGCCAGGAGACTTTCCGCCTCTGGAGATGGCTAGAGTGCCAGGGTATCTTTATGGTTGGAAACTACCTCACAGGGCCCTTGAAGGCCAGAATGCACAAACTAAGCAGTCATCTTCTGGCAGATCAGGAGTGACATCTATATCCTCTGGAGATGCCACATGAAGTCTTGCACCACTGGGAGAATCCTGTCAAGAACACACAGTGGCAAAAGTTCTGAACATTGCACAGGATACACTTGTTCCCCCAAAACCATTTGTGATGCCACAATGGTAACTATTCTTGGTCTTGACATTCATCTCGTACTCGCCTTCGGAGCCTATGCATAGCTGCTCGCTGCATCTTCTGACCTGGAAGACTATTTTCCTCATTGCAATAAAGTCATAGCATTGCATGAGTGTAGTGCAAACACTGTCAGAGTAACCACTGTACACAACTTTTTTTCTGGATAAATTGATTCTGAGGACTTGTGGCCTTTTTACCAAAAGTCGTAACTCCATTCCATGTTGGGCAATCCGTCCCTTGCATTTTTTGTTCCCCCAATACCTCGAAAAAAGAGTACAGGCTGTATTGTTGAGATCCAAATCAGCTTTTAGGTTTTAAATATATTGTACTAAGGACCAGCTTCTTGTTAAGTTCTTTAAAGCAAAAAAGGGGAAAACTGTGCAGAAGAGTCCCTTGATGAGGTGGATAGTACTCTCCATTAAGATCTGGCCTGAATTGGCCAGGAAGCAGTCCCTGGAATGTCTGAGGGCCCATTCCACCAGGGCCAAGGCTGATATCACTGTGTTGGCCTTGATAACTGCCAGACTGTGAGATATGTGTGGGTGTATACGTTCTCAAAGAATTATTGCCTTGACAGCCAGGTCCGGAAGGATGGTCACTTCACCCACTAAGTTGTTCAAGATTGTTTGGTCAGAGCCCAATACACAGGTTTTACACTTTTTGAAGTATGGTTTTCGTATTTATGCTAAGGTGAGGATTCTGCTGCTAGAAGTATACATCAGAAGAACAAGTTACTCACCTTTGGTAATGCTCTTTCTGGTAGATACTCTAACGCAAATTCCTCACTGCCCTCCCATCTCCTATTCTTCAGAGAGGTGTCTGTTTAAACATTTGCAAAGGTCCCAAGTTAATAGTCATCACATAGTTACCAACAATTGTTCACTTTCCTTAGAATGTGGAAAGGCAAAAGACAAGGAAATAACGTCAGCTAGCAGGGGTGGTTGTAATATGCATATGGAATCAGCAGGGAGCTACACAATTTCACATTGTAGCACTTCTACAAAATTCTCTTCATCGAGACTGGTGCCTGGGGGTGTTGTTATGTTTCCTAACCTAGGCCTAAGTAGCAAAGTGACTTTTTACCTACATTTGCTCTACCTTGCTCTGCATAATGGTTCTAGCAATGACCTTTTACGCAGTTATCTGTTAAATAAATGTCAATTGGGTTACTTGAAACTAGCCTAATTTATTATGCATGAAGAATTCTTAGCATCATATCTTAACCCCCTGGCATGACGTACATAACAGGATAAACATACTCTGAACAAAAGTCCTCACTATCTTGGAGAACAAGAATCTGAGCATCAGAATCACGCAGATACTGCAGTATTTTCCATTTTCTTGGGCTAGTACGCAGGCCATTTATGTTCCAAGAGAGGATTTTTAGCTTTTCCATGGGCAGACCGTCTTCTTCACCCCATATCTTATATCCCAAACAAAGGGACCCTTAATGTTGATACTGATATTCGCCTTTAGATATATAGTTCTCAAAAGCCCAAAAAAAGAAAACACAACTGAGCAAAAAATGAGGACTTTTAAAAAAGTTTTAACCCCCTGAAACCCCCCCTGAACACCCCTAATCCCACCCCCCTCCCATGGGAAACCCCTACTTTATCTATCTGGATAATCCAGAAGATAGTACCCCTGCTGAGTTCCCGTCCTATATGAGTTGGTATTTTAATCATACATAAAGGGGAGAAGAAGTAGAGAAGAGAACCATAACTATTTCAGAGAAAAGAGAGACAAAAACTTACTGACATGTTAGATACTATAGTGACCTAACCAGTTGTATGTATATTATATGTGTATTGTATATAATTTTTTATTTTTCTCCCTTTTCCCTTCCCTTTTTCCTTCTTTTATTTTATTTTCCCCCCTTTTTTTTCTTTTGTTTCCTTTCCTTTTTTTTCTTCCCTTTTCTTTTCCCTAATCCTCTTCTTTCCTTTTCTCCTTTACTCCTTATTTATCTCCTTTTTTTTCACCAATTCTAAGAGTATACAGACTTTTTCTTTTCTTCCCGGGAATACTGCTCTGCTAAGAGTTTTCCATAGCTTAGCTTGATGAGCCCTTACTCTTAGCTTTATCTTTTTCTTTCCCCAGGGACAACAACAATTCATCAGCTGCCTGTACTGACCTGATATTATGCATTGTGTTATTATGCAGGATTTTTAAGGCTGCCGGAAAAACTAATTGGGCTACTGCCCCTAGGCTCCTGAAAGCTTCAAGCCTTCTTCCAAACTCCCATTGTTTATCTAGCGTAGCCCTCGAGAGGTCAGATCTCATTTGAAAGTTAAAACCCTTCCCAGTCAATGACTTCTGCTTAAGTGCCAGGCCTAGGATAGTCTCCTTGAGAGTGTAAGTCTGGAAATTGATTAATATTTTCCTCGGCTTTGTTCTTTGAGGGTTTCTCCTGAAGGGGTCTCTGTGGATCCTTTGGATATCAACAGACAATTCTTCCAGTGATTGATCTAATTTCAAAGATTCCTTTAATAATTCAATGATGTATGACTTAATATCGGACCCCTCACTGCCTTCTGGAACGTTAGGAACACGGAGATTGTTACGACATGCGTGGTTCTCCAATGACTCCATTCTTTCCGACAGAATCTGGTCCTCCTTCCTAAGCTTCACTATATCTGTCTTGGCTTCATCCAAGTATAAAGAAAGACCCGTCAATGTGTCTTCCAGACCCTCTGTTTTTGATGCAAGGGCGTCTACTTTACTGTCCAAGGACTCACAAAAACTCAGTTTTTCAGTTTGAATGGAGGATGACGCCTCAAACCCTTTCTTGATGTCTACTGACAGAGAGGAGAACATTAGTTGTAAATATGAGGCCAGAGCTGGGTTAACCCCACTGCCGATATTGGTATCTGGAGAACAGCTGCCCCCCGCAGCTCATCCTCCTCTGTTAGTGCATTATTGTTTAAGAGCACTGATGATTGTGAGGCTAAATGAGATCCAGAGTGCGATTCAAACGATGGTATTGCCTTGTGTAACACTGAGGAGTGGAGAGCAGACGATGGCACAAAAGAATGTGGGGACTCCTCCACATAAGTAGTGTTAGAAACAAGAGAGGCAGTCGCCCCCTCCGCTAAGTTTTTGCTAAAAGCTGAAGAGCCAACTTTAGTGGTGGCTACCTCCCCCATATTCTCCACCATGACCACTGGTCCATCAACGTCTTCGGCCCAACTATGGGGGTGCGACTCCTCACTAAAGTTGCTACTGATAATGTCGCTCCCAACATCTTCTATTTTATCTTGCAACGCATTTACTATAGAGGGAACTATTTCTTCAGTACCTTCAGTTTCTGAAGTGCTTAATGCAGTCACCCCCGGTGAGTTCAATGAAGCCATTAGATGAGAGGTACTCTCTGAGAGCTGCTGATCTGAAATGCGCAATATCTGAGGAACTGCCTTAAAATAAGACCGTAACGATGGTGTTATTTTAGATCCGGAGTTGACTGCCAATTTGGAGGTTCTAGCGCTCCTTACTGATTTACAGGTAAGAGCTCGTTTTGCTTTAACTTCTCCAGTTAGGTATGAGGATATTTTCTTCTTTGAGGAAATGCCCAATACTATTTGACGAGAATCAAGTGCCCGATTACTGCTACTACTATGGGTTCCAGACCTTATGCCCAGCTCTAACCCTGATTTTCCAGTGTTGTTAGTCTCTTCTCTACTCGTGGTAGTACCCGCTTCCTCCCTTCTTCTATCTTTCTGTCTTATATCGAGTTCAAGAGGGTTACCTAGGGCAAGCGGAGAACCGAGGTTCTCTGAATCTCCAGGTTCTGACTCACGACCGAGTGCGATTTGGTCCTCTCGCTGATTTCGGACCTCCAGTCGTACAAGTCCGGCCGTTACGACCGCTTGCCCAAATCCAGCCTCAGTGGCCTCCTCCTCCTCCTCCTCCATCCTCTTTAGCCGCCCCTTACCGGTACGTATGAAGAAACTGGAACCGGAGCCAGAGCTGGAACTGGGACCGGGCCCCCCCGAACCACCTCGGGGTCCTTCTCCCACGACGGAGCTCCAGCGCTGCTATGTTCCAGAGCTGTAAACCTAAAACAGCCTGCCGCGAGCCTTGCGTGGATGACAACAGTGAAGGCAGTGAAGATATCGTCAGCAAAGTCGGCTTCGGGCTAAACTGGGACTGAAACTGCTGGGAGGGCGGGAGGAGCTCGGCAGAGAACGCCGTGAACGCACAGGGCCGGCACGCCCCAAGGACACGCATGACCTCTACTATCGTGGACTCTGCCGAGCAGACAAACGAAATGGTAATACCAGCGAAAAGATTAAAAAGGTCAAAAGTTTTTTGAGGTGAACTTAACTACATCTAGTTCACAACTAAATCCGCCACATATTGGCCGAAAGAAAAGGCGTTCTAATGTCGACAGGGAGACGGACGGGAAATCAGGTCGGAGCACTGCAGCAGCTCAGCTAGCTGCCGCCATGTTTCCCCCCACTGAAGGAGCAACAGGGCTACTTTGCTTAGTTACAAATATTGATTCAGGGTAATTTCCATAACTACAATCATAAATATATCGATCTAGGTAGACCCCCAAGGCTGCCCTTTTGATATAAAAGAACCGCACCTTCACTAGGTAGCGAGAGGAGACGCTACTACGCTGACACTGACACGGAGGTCTCTGCATGCCAAAGCTTCAACACACAGTGGTCTGACATCCCTTGCGTGGTGTCCAACTCATGACCAAGTCGGGGGTCCTTCATTCTCTCCCATCAAGTAATAGGGTTGGCTCTTTTCTATGGGATTCTTGGCTTCACACCCACATACATGTTAGGTACACTTAGGTAGGGTCCACATTGTAGAAGTATGCAAAGATTGCTGTTTTCCTATATGCCTGCATATATTCATTGCTTTAACACCGTGGTGGAAATGTTTATACTGTTCACTATTTTGGTGCTGCTTGTAACCTCTTACGTTTGTTTCTGTCTACTGATTATTGTAGCACATATGTTTTATAGTAGAATGGCGATGATTCAGTAAATATTTATTGAAAGCCTCCCCAAAGTTTATTCTGTGTATCTCTCTAAGACTAAGTGAGCAGGATTGACTGAGCGAAAAGTACTGTACTTCTTCCACGATCCCTGAAGGGTCATGGGTTGTCATGTTCAGTGGTTGCCAGAAACGATTTGCTCCTTGGTAAAGTTAGGGGGCTTATGGTGGTACTGTGAGCCAGCTGGTCTATAGGCTGACAAATCCTGCGGGGGGCCCAAAACCAGTCTTAGGTACCAAGCCCTTAGCTTATGTTGTCCAACAAATGCGCAGATGCTGTGTATTTTCATGAACTACACATCATGCCAAATGAGTAGTTCAGTCATGCTTCCTCACTGACTTCTACTCTCATTTAACCAGAGACGTCTGTAGTGAGAAGGGAAATCTGCTTTAGCTTAGTAGGTAGATCCTATGTATTAGCAGTGGGTTATTCAATATTGAAGGGATAAAAGATTCCCTCATTGTGCAAAACTTTATCTCTTTTCCTTTCTTCTTCCTCCCACAATTTCTGTCACTGGAGACGACAGTGGGAGTACAGGGAAAGAAGATCAGGAAGTTGTTCTTAACATTACAGAAAATTTAAGACATGCAGTTACTATGCAAATATTACAATTCAACCTTCCGGCAATGGGTAGTGGTGTTACCTTTGTGATTAAGGAACACAAGGCATTCAGAACAGAGGTATTCTAGGGTCAGATTCCCATCTGCAGATGCACGCACAAAGTTGTATCATACTTTATTGTAGATGACACACCTGAAGAACACTTTTCATATGTGGACATAGAAGTCCAGTTAACATACCAACAGCATAATAATTGGTGTAAAGGCACTCTCCCACTCGCCACAACAAATGTGAGACTCGGTCTGCTCAGCAGAGAAGGAGTAACCTGGCCGGTCCTAGCTGCTTACACACTGCATCCAGACATTGATACATTGTCAGCAGCAAAAATACATGCACGTTACAGAGACGTAGTAAAACTATATAGAAACCTTACACAGTTCGTAATGTGAACACTGACAATTCAACCTGTGTGGATTGCTCAAGCTGGTCAACCTCAATAGACTACACCAAATATAAGCCCACAAACCTTGAACACAGGTATGGGAAGAATTCCCACCATGCGGTACCAAATTCCGTTCTGAATAGCACAGAAAATAGCACAGCTTGAAGCAGTATTTCCCCATAAGGGCCGGCAGGAAAACACAGAATACTAATAATTTGCATGCCAATGGAGATAGCTCCCCCGATAGAGGATTGTACCACTTAGGGTTACAGTTTTCATCCGAGGATATTCTTGTTCGTACTCCAGAAATGCTTGTGTTTTCAATATAGAATCAAATGTGTAGTCTACATCTGTTGCAGTGAGAGAATTAGCCCATTGGAGCACCAGAACTCATGGTACTCCCGTCACAGCTGTTTTACTAACCCTGGGCGGAGTTTGCGAAGTTGCACTATGCGAAGCTAAGCCAAGTGCAAAAAAACTCTGTTGCACTACGCAGAGCTCCGCAAGCGGCGGAGTACGGTAGAAAAATGCAGTTTGCAGTGATTGCACAGTGCTGGATGCTTGTCCGCACTGTGCAATCATTGCGAACAACACCATGCACAGCGCAAGCTTACCTTTTCTGCCACTCAAGTAGATTTTTACATAGGTGTGTTCAAGTCCTTGCTCTTGGCTAACCCAAGACACGAAGTCTGTTGCACAGTGTCGTTCAGGAAGATCATTTGCTGTGGTATGAGGCATGCTCTAAATAGTTCCTCGGTTCCCTGAACCTGCCATTCTTTAGTCCCCCAGACTGATTTTATATCTATAGTGTCCTTTCTTAAGTCAAAACCCTGTTCAGATAGTTGGGGAATAAAGGAAGCAAAGTATATCTGTTTCGTGTTGGCAAGCATATTTTTCTTTGCAGATGTAGGTGCAAGCTTAAAACCCAGAAAAATAAGCAAAAGTCTGTGCAAACGTTTGTGAACTACCTTTCGATAGTGTTGGGCAATGTTCCCATTGGTGGTATGTGAAAACATTATGTGGGTTTACGAAATAAAAGAAGCAGTCCAATAATATATCCAGTAAGGAACATTTTGCATTCAGGGGCAGAGGCCTCTATTATCCTGGACCCTGGCCCAGTATGGGCAGGACGAGTAGATTAATACCCTTAATATTCCACTTCACAAACCTGGATTTGGTAGCTCTAACAAGTAGGGAAAGACAGTGTCCTGGCCCAGAGTGGAGATTTAGAAGTTGATGGATGGTTTCTTGCTCCGGTAGAATGGGTCATTGGATTCAAACACTAACGCAGCAGACTCTTTCAATGTATGCTTGCCTGGAAAGGGGGAGCAGGATGTAATTCTGCCACTATATGTATGGATGTTCCTAAGAGTAATTTACCTAGTTCTTACATACTTTGCTCACCTTCTTTCACTACATTGAATATCAATTTGGAAACTTTGGTCACCTCATCATCTTCAGAAAGTGTATTAAAATATCTTAGGCCCCGAGTAGAGGTCATTAGGTTCCAGGAGACCAACTTACACTCTCTCCTTATGGCTTGCACCATGGTGTCTTGGGGAAGAGATGAAAGCCTTCTAAACACTACCCCTATTAATCTATCCCATTCATATGAGGGATCACGGGTGAAATCCTCTCCCCCATATAAACTCAAAGGGGGAATTGTCACTTCATAGGCCTTTAGTAGTGGAATATGGAAATGCCCCCCAAATTGATTATTAAATCTTGATAGACAACTGGCCTGCAATAGGGCCTTCTGCTTGATATCATCCTGATGCGTATCCCAATTCAGGTTCCTCCTAAAGGTCAGACCCAAGTATTTATATTGGGCAACTTGCTCCACCTCCCTAAGTACCAACTGAATTCCTTTACCTTTTTTCCAAAAAACGAGATTTCGGTCTTTTCCAGGTCAATGTAAAGCTTGTTTTTCTTACTACAAGTTTATTATTTTTTATTTTATTTAATGAGTTTTATATAGCGCTGGCTAGACCCGTAGGTATAAGAGCGCTTTACATTAGATTACATAAAGTTACAAATATGATAACAATTAAACGTTACATCAAATAAGCAACACATTTAAGGAGAAAAGAAGGTGAGACAAAAATAGAGCAGAGACGGGGACGGGGAAAGTGTGAAGGGAGAGGATGAGTGAAAAGACATCAGGAGAGACACAGGGAAGTTCGCCCAGTGACCGACTGGGTAGGTGACGACCGAGGAGGGAATCCACAGCTAGTCTCCCCTATAGCTAGCAAGGTAGCTCCATTGGGCATCAGTCAAAATAGCTAGGTCTCCACAGACGAGGGAAAGTTCACAGAAGAATGTCCAAGTGTTTAACAGCAAGGAAACAGTGAACAAGATCGGGAGAGGGCAAAGGTCCAAAACTGGAAATTAATAGAGCGGATAGGGGTAAGGGGGTAGAGTGAAGGGGAAGGAGGGTGCTTAGAGGTCAGGTGAGAAGAAGGAGAGTCTGTCCAAGACCGGCTGGGTAGGTGTCGGAAGGGAGTCCACAGCTCATCTCCCCTATGGCTATCAAGGTAGCTCCACCGGGCATCAGTCAGAATAGCTAGGTCTCAACTGTTGGTGGAGAGTTCATGGAGCAACTGTCCTGGAGGATGAGCTGAAACAGGGAAGGGTGAAAGCAGATCAGGATCAGACCTGTGACCAGGTATTTTAGCCCAGGCCACATAGAGCATCGAGGAGGGTCTTACTGAGGTGGCCATCTTGTAGACGGGTAAGGGGGATGAGTCATTGATGTTCGATTTCGGTCGATTTCCTCTAATCACTATGACCCAGAAGGAAAGGGGGTGCAAGCTGAAAACAGCAGATCAGCCTGAGGAACAGTGCCACGGAGCAACGGTGAGCTGGGCGCTGTAGCGGCATGGACTTAGCACTAGAGTGGTAGCAGTCGCCATCATAGGGTCAGGCAGCATTGAGGGTCCGATCGGCGTGCAGCACAAGTTGACTCAGATAGTAAATACCTTAAATGTTATCTGGTGAGAGGCTGGGTGGGTGTACCGCTATACTGGAAGCTCTGCTGAGAGGTACGATTGAGCTTCCACCGTCATATACACGCTGCGTACATTTCTTCCGGAAACTTCCAGACAGCACAATTACTGGGTGGGCAGTGAAGTGTAATGGAGTCCAGGAGGGTGTGCATAGAATTGCCTCTCCAGGGTAGCCTCTGTGTCTCCCCGCCGCTGCTTCAATTGTTATGGGGAACACTGCTTTAAGGCTCAAAGTCTTCAAAACTGCAGCGCTGTTTACGATGGCAGTTGGGCACCATCTTAGGGTCAGGCACAACTGATAATGGTTGGTTCTGTTTGCAGGAACCTTACACCCGGGGGTAGTGGGGGCCTCTCCCACTCTGCTGACCTGATGGGGGAATGCAGGATCCGGCCTCTGGGAGCACGGAGTTTCCGGGCTATTACGCAGAGTACATCGGTCTGGGTGCAGCCGAGTGTTGAAGTCTTGATCGGCGATCCGGTGGGGTCCCCTACTAATGGCTGCTCTTCAGTGCCCTCGGAGCGTCCCGCGTCGCCTACTGATGGCAGGTAGGAGGACCAAGGCGATCGTGGTTGCAGCGATGTGTTGGCTGGTCGGGGGCTTCCATCTCTAAGCACGCGTGCAGGTCCGCATCATGTAGCTCTGCAGCATTCTGTTGTCTGAGGCAGTAGTAGGAAGTGTGCAAACTCTGTTGTCCAAGGTCTTCGTGAGATCTCTTCAAGACAGACCCATCTTCATCCGAGTTGTGCACTGTAGAAGTGGATATCAATAGCGCTTCAACTTTTTCTCGGGCGGAGACTTGTGCAGCCAGCCGCAGCAGATCACCTCTCCGCCGCCGCTTCCACTGGAGGAGCTCATGGCGGAGGAGTCACCTCACACGCATCCCGCTGCCGCTCTCGGGCCCAGCAGGGATGGCAGCTCGGCAGTGTGCGTATCCCTCCTGCAGCCGCAGTAACATCCCGGACCGGCCGCTCCTCCGCCCAGAGCCCGGGCTCTCCACATGCTCCTCACAGGCGGGTTCCCAGAGCCCCTCGCCTTTCGTTACACCTGCCGCGAGGCTGTTTGATGCGAAAGCATCTAATTTCCTCCACAGACCAATTCGAGTACAATCCAGTAGTACCAGATCATCTGCATGTAGCAGACAGTCAATGTGATATTTTCCGACTTTGGGGGAAAAAGACTTGGATTGGGAAATAAAAGCAGGAAGGTCTGCTAAAAATAGATCAAAAAGCAGGGGTGCTAAAACGCAACCTTGCCCGAGAGCATTCTAGATGTAGATTCTTTAGGATAACCAACGCGACTTGCCTAGCTCCACCTGGGCTCAATTATCAGAATGCAACGGTTGAAATACAGAAAGAAAGTTTAACGGGAGCTCCCAGGCAGCCTGTTTCTCCCAAAGGGTATCTCCATCCACTAAATCAAAAGCTGTCCTGAAGTCTACAAAACAACAGCACAGCCTTTGATTTACCTCCAGTCCTTCCGAATATTGGCGAAGCAATGATCTATAGTGGAATGACCCTCCCGAAAGCCCCCCTGTTCTATTGGTATTCTCTTAGTTTCAGAAGCCCAGTATTCTAGTTTGGATAAAATAATCTTAGAGAAGATCTTTAGCAAAATATCCAAAAGGCTATTTCGCTACGTCAGGGCTTTTTACAAACAAAAATTCTGTATCAATACAATTAAAAAACAATTATACAAAAACAAAGTGTACACAATTAACATGATGTATGTCCTTTAAGGATCTACCTCTTTAGTCGTCATGCTCCTATTTAACAACACACTCAAATATCAGTAACATGTAATCAATACTCTAATAGGTACAGATAATAGAAAAAAGGACAATACATTTTTTCATACATTCCAATGAACAGAAAAAACTGGACTTCATAAGGTATGCCAGTGAATGGACCATTCAATGACCACTTTTTTTTATTTACAACGATCAACCTCTGACCAGTATAAGTGAATGAATAGATCCTAATACTATAAAACTTTTCTTCATGAAGTCTTATTTAATAGAACAAATTATTAAGCAATTTATATTACCTCTTGAGTATATATTTATATGTGTATGAAGTTTGTGGGCTCTGGAGATCAGCCTTAGGACTTGCCTGCTTCTTCTTAGGGACTTTTTTTCTGTTCAACAGCCTCTATTTAAATGTCTTGATAGAAAACGACCAGTAGAGGTCAGTAAAATACCAGAATTTCTTCCTGCTTGTTTAACTGCCTCTATTTAACTGTCTTGATAGAAAACGACCAGTAGAGGTCAGTAAAGTGTCAGAATTGCTTTCTGTTGAGGGACTTTCTTTTTTTAATTTTCTGGCAACTGCCTCTGTTTTACTTTCTTGATAGAAAACGACCAGCAGAGGTCAGTAAAATACCAGAATCACGGTAACACTCTCAAGTTTCGAGTCCATAGAAATTGTCTTCCATGAGCACCTGTAGACAATAATATCTTTTTCAAATCTTGTATTTTCAGTAATATGACCACCAAAGGCCTTGATTTTATACTAAAAACAAAGCTTTGTACTATACCATTTTCCACTGAAAGGCAAAAGCATGTGTTCCCATACCTGGCATGTCACGCAGTTTGGTACATTGCTTGTTTAAAAATAGGTTTCATTATAGACCCTTTCCAAGAAAAGTGGTAACGGACAGACATGGCAATCCAACTAAATAGAGAGGAATAAACTGTAGCCCACTAAACACTATTTATCTTAAGTATTACTGCTGGATTTTATCTGGGCCAGAGGCTCGGGAGAGCTTTACTCTCTTAATGACAGCTTTTACTTCCTTTATGTAAATGGGGGTTTTCACCAAGAATTCTTTGGAATCTATCTGAGCCAGAAGAGCCCCCATTGACATATATCAAGTAAGTAGCCCACTGCTCTTCCGGGATCACACTAACAAGGGTACCCCTATTTGGAGCACTGAAATTGTCAATTTTCGCCCAAAACATTTGCTCCTCCTTGAAGAGGATGATTTTCTGCATCTCCTCCCACTTCTATGGTAGAAGGTGGCTTTTTTTTGCCTGCACAAGAGATTTATATTGAAGTTAAATCTTAGCCAGCTCCTGGTAGGCTAGAGAGCCTGACTTACGCTTGGCGCTTTTGGCTCTCTGTCTCACCAATCGCTTCAGCTCTTGACAGTCAGAATCAAACCAGCTATCCCTCTTGGGACGAGGGTTTGCTCGCACACCCTTCTCACTCATCTTTACTATGATACAACCCAAAATGTGGCGTACAATTGTATTGTACCACCCAATAATATAGTCACCATAGATGGGGATGGTATCAATCTTTTCCACTAATTGAAAGGTGGCTAACTGTTGGAGATAAATAGAGTTCAAGTGTGCTGAAAGCCTATGCAGATAGGACATTCCTAGAGGCAATACCCTCTCAAGGGGCACTGGCTCACACAAGTCAAGGATGGGAAACAGCCTTTACAACGCAACCATACATCGCACTACATTTACAGCACAGTCATTACATTGCAACATCCTTTACAACGCATGTCACTACAATGCATCCATTACATTGCATGTCACTACAACGCATCACACTACATTGCATGTCACTACAACGCAGGCATTACATCGCATGTCATTACAACGCATACCATTACAACGCATAGTACCCCTGTGTGGTAAATAAATAAATAATACCTCTCTTTTTGACTAGACATATATCATAACAGATAGCTCAATAAATAAGAGTCAAGATTCGAGGTAGTAGGAGTTTCGCAGGTTTATTACAGCATAAGGACAGGAACAGGACAACCTGCATAGGAATAGGATGACAGGGCCCAGCAGCTGCTGGGGCTGGGTCTGGGATGAGCGCGCTGACTTTTAATAACAATACATGAGCATATATACATAACGCAAACACATAGCATTACATTGCAGTAGGCGTAGCAGTGGGTGGAGCAGAAGGCGTGACGCGTAGCAGTCGCGAAAGATAAGGGCGAAAGTAGGTGTAACTGGGCGTATACATAGACATGTGATGCAAACGTAACAGAATATGTCATGAATGGGGCGGAAACCATGGAGGGGGCTACCTAAGGAGCCGGGACCTCTAACCTGATAGTGCGCGCAAACTAGAAATGACGTATCACTAGGGGAAGCTGGGGGCTATGAACTCTGTGCTAGGAGCAGAGACTGAAGTCTGGAGAGTCAGGGCGACGTGTACCTAAACAGTATCTAGTATCTGATGTTTAGAGAACATGTTGATATAAACTAGAAGTCAGGAGAGGAAAGGCTAACTTGATTCTAAGACTGGACCATGCATTATTCTACATGTAGTGCGTGATGAAGAATATTAAATGACCATTAAATGCAGTATTTCTCTAACGTGGAGACGTGAAGGCTAGACAATGACGGAAACTATTGATGCAGTTCAGTAGCTTAGGAATGCAGAGGAGGAGGACTGAACTGATAACTGGAATCATAACATATTCTTGGCAGACTCAGAGACTGAGCCAGGCTGGGCCGGGCACTGCGAGGCAGGAAGTAAGTGAAGGGTCGAGGATACAGGTGGGGGCTGTATCGCTCCTCAGCGAAGTGTCAGGAGACAGGAGCTGAATCTGGTGTCCGGGCCCTTTTGAGGCCTAGAAACGGGGACTTTATAATAGAATAACGTGCACACTGAGAAACGTGGCAACGTAGCTTTACATAGGCCTGATATTCGTAGTATTCACGAGGACTGGAAACTGGCATACTAGAGGTGGACACAACTGTAATTGCGTCATTAATGGGGAATGCATATGCATATTTAATCATGCACACATAACATATGTTGGATGACACGTAGGGACACAGAACATGGCAAAATTTACTTTTCCACATTCCCTCCTTGTCACTACGTTTCCATCAGGAAACATCAATATTCATGATACCGTCTATCATTTCATACAGTATCATTTGCTCGTCTCGAATTATCCTGGAACGGGATTTAGAACGGGGCTTGGGACTAGGAATACAAGAGGTAGCACAAATGCCGCAAATCGCAGGGCCACATTGTATACAGAGGCAGCAGCTGAATATGATCGCTACTGCAATACCTAGAAAGGACAATATTTTCCATCCCCATGCGGAAATTATATTCCAGAACCAACCGGACCATGTCCAGGTGCCTGGGTCTTGGTGTAACAGATGGGCAATTTTATGGAGTCTGGTTATAGCTGAATAAACAGACGGCGCGTTATTTGGAATGAAAATGCAGCAACTAGATCCGATGACTCTACAGGCCCCGCCCCTATCGGCCAGTATGACGTCAAGGACGAGACGATTCTGTAAAACGACAAATCTCATAGCAGATTGCTCTTCAGTTAAGTTACCTAGAGCAGAGGCAGTCTCATTTACTACAGCTTCGAGGGTTCTTGTTAACCTACGGATCAGTTTACTATTCTGGATAGGTCCTATAAAGAAAAAGAAACCTCTGTTGAAATCTGTATACTGTTCTAGAGCAGTTTCAGTATAATCGACAATTGGGGACTCCCTTTTATGTCTAATGTGTACTAGATGTGTATTCCTATGATAATCAGGTGGGGCTAGAAAAATTGGTGGCAGTAGGAAGGCAATGTAACAGGTTCCCTCCCAATCGAGGGGCAGACGAACATATGCAGTTTGACCACAAATAAAATAAGAATGACGTGAAGCTTTGAAGATAGATTTCCCACTGTCACTATACTCGACAATAGTAGTACAATCACTATGTCCTACGTGTATGGAACCATAATTTCGGACACATAATTCGCCTTTGACTGGTAGTACTGAAATAGCAGGTAAGTCTGGAGTAGTATCAGACTGAACATTCAGGACCATGAAATTCGACGAATAATTACCTAAATTATATACTTCATTTTCTAGATCCAAACCTGTTCTGTGGGGAAGACCTTGCTTGTCTGGAAAGCATGTACTGTTAAGAAAAGACATATCTGTTGAGGATGACGTTAACGTGGACCATGCTCCACACGAACCATTATGTGAAAATGGATAAGGAAAAAGTGGCAGAACTCCCTTCGGTGTCTGGAAAGGGGGGAGTCGACCACACACCCAACAATTAGTGGCATTGCTGGTCTGGTGTGAGTAATGTAACATGCGGATAAATGAGTTATTTCGCATAGCGAGGCGGTAAGAGAGTTCATGAGGAGGCAGATCACTAAACGTGTGCTCTACTGTAGCATTAGCAGACTTATTTACATGAAGAACTGGGAAATACAAGAAAAATGCATAACTGGTGCAGGAAATCATAAGGCTGAGAAACAATATGAAACATAGAAAAACGATACATCGGATTGAGTTTTGACTAACTCTCTCATTATGGGGGTCTATTTTATACATGTCAGAAACAGTCTAACCGTTTCACCTAGGGGAGGACTTAGACAATCAAACTGACTGACTTATTTTACTAGACCGGAGTTTTAGCTTGTACTCCTGTTGCGGAGTTTTCTCTAACAGGGGAGGGGTTGTAGCAATGTCTTTTGCGGGACAGTCCTTGAGAACAATATTTTGGCAATCCTTCAAATCCTGGGAAATGTTCTTTAAGACGGGTTTCAGTCCATTAAAAAGTTTGACATGAGAAAGGTGTACCCAGCCTTTGCGTCCTTCCAACTTCACGGCTGTACGGGTGGTGAGGAGGACCTGTCGGGGCTCTTTCCAACGAGGTTCCAGCGGACTTGATCTGTCAAAGTTGCGGACCATCACCATGGATCCTGGAACGATTTCATGCGGTGCCACCTCGGTTTTGTCTGGAAATGCGGCAGCAACCTGTGAACGACATGAGTTGAGGGCAGACATCAAGGAAGCTAGGTAATCTGTCAGCATATTACTTGAAACATCGGTAATACTTCGGGGTCTAGGAGTACCCCACATATTAGGGGGGCGGCCGAAAACGACCTCATACGGGGACAGACCTGATCTGGAATGTGCGACCATGCGCATATAAAATAAAGCGACTGGTAGAGCTACTAGCCAGTCCACACCTTTTTCTTTACACACTTTTGCAATACGGATTTTCAGGGTCTGGTTATGTCTCTCCACGAGACCGGCTGCTTCAGGATGGCGTACACAATGAAACTTCCACTGGTACCCTAATAACAGGGAAACATGCTTCATGAGTTCAGATGAGAATGGCTGGCCGTTGTCAGAATATACGACTCTAGGGAGTCCATAACGGGGGAAGAACTCACGAACCAACTGCTTGGCAGTGGTCGCGGCTGTGTAATCTGGGACTGGATATGCTTCTGTCCACCTGGACAAAGCGCATACAACTACAAGGACATACTTGAAACCTCGACATCGCTCCATCTGAATATAATCCATCTGGAGGACTTCAAAAGGGTGGTCAGGGGGCTGGAATCCACCTTGTTCCACCGGGACACTTTTACCTGGATTAAACTGACAACATATCATACAGGTACGGACTTTCTGCTTGGCTGCAGCTCGTAAATGCTTGTTAAACCAAATGTTCTGGATACTGTCTAACATAGCTTTTTCTCCTAAATGTGCTGGACTATGTGTTGTATTGATAATGACTTGAACCATAGAGTCGGGGAGAAACCATGTGGCTCTACCCTTCGTTAACCATCCTTGATCTGTCTGGACCCCTCCTTGTTCGGACCATTTCTTGATTTCTTCAGGAGTAGCATGTAACTGTATGTCTATGACATCTTGTGTAGGGTCCTTAACTGTCATACATGTGGTCGGATCTGGAGTATGTGTCTGATTAACTGGAATGTCTAGAGTCTGTGCTGTAAGCTTGGCTGTGCGATCTGCTAGATCATTACCTTGGGAAATAATGTCAGTAACTTTCGTATGTGCTTTGCACTTCATGATAGCAATAGATGTCGGCAAATGTATGGCATCTAACAGAGCTTGAATAAGGAGACCATGCTGAATCTTGGTTCCATGAGAAGTCATGAAACCTCTCTCCTGCCAGAGCACTCCGAAGTCGTGTACAACTCCAAATGCGTAACGTGAATCTGTGTAAACATTAACTTTCTGGTTCTTGGCGTGTATACAGGCTTGTGTCAGAGCAACTAGCTCTGCTGCTTGAGCGGACAGGGTGTCAATGCGGTGTGTCTCAATAACTTCAGTGTCAGTAGTCACTGCATACGCAGCGACTAGTTCTCCTGTACTTGTTCTCATACATGAACCATCCACATAAAGTGTCAGGTCGGGATCTGGTAACGGAATATCTGTCAGATCTTGTCTTGGCTTTGTCGTAATGTTAACTACTTCCACGCAATCATGTGTGGCAGAATTTGAATTAACTGATGGTAACAGTGTAGCAGGATTTAAAATGTTGCAGCGTCTGATTTCTATGTGTGGCTGGAACAGTGTCAATTCATAACCTGTTAAACGTGCAATTGTCAAGTGCTGAGTTTGTGTTCGGTTTAAAAGAACTTCCACAGAATGTGGAACTTGTACTGTCAAGGAGTGTCCTAAGACTATGGAATCACTTTGTCTGATTGCTAGTGCTGTGGCTGCAACTGACTTGAGGCACGCAGGCAGAGCCTGGGCTACAGGATCTAATGTGCTCGAAAAATAAGCACAGGGCTTGTATTGTCCTGCTTGATCTTGTGTGAGAACAGATAATGCTGTACCTTCGCGTTCAGTAACGAAAAGTGTAAAAGGCTTACTGTAGTTCGGTGTTGCTAGAACTGGAGCTTGGCATAGGGCTTTCTTTAACTCATTGAAACTAAGTGTATGTTCAGATGTCCAAGGGAGGACAGTCGATACGGCTGCCTCCTGTGTCGTTAACTGTATCAGTGGTTTGGCTAGAAATGCATACTGAGGAATCCATTGTCTACAGTAAGAAGTGAGGCCGATAAAAGCACGTACCTCCTTCTGGGTCTTGGGCTGAGGAAGACTCGCTATTAACTGGATACGGTCTGGTGTCAACTGCCTACCCCTCTTGGACAGTAAGTGTCCTAAGTAGACCACTTGCTGGACACAGAATTGAAGCTTCGAAGGGGACACCTTGTGCCCCATCTCGGCTAGGAAATACAAAACTGTAAGGGATGCTCGCTCGCAAGCACGTTCAGAACGGGCTGTGATCAGTAGATCATCGACATACTGGAGCAGGGCAGTGTCAGTTGGCATGTGAATGTTGTCTAGTTGTCTCTTGAGTGCTTGACTGTAAATACTAGGACTTTCTGTGAAACCTTGAGGAGCTCGTGTAAACATATAGCTCCTTCCATTTAAACAAAATCCGAAAAGGAACTGGCTGTCTGGATGAATTGGAACACTAAAAAATGCGTTCTTGAGGTCTATGACAGTGAAGAACGTGGCTTCGGAATCAATGGCTGTCAATAGGGAAGAGATGTCTGGGACAACTGGGTACTGCGGAATAATACATTTATTAAGCTCTCGTAGGTCAATCACTAATCGATATACTGGGGGTGCATTTGGATCAGTACGTTTCATGACTGGAATGATCGGAGAATTACATACGTTGGAGTCAGTTTCTACAACCACTCCTTGAGCCATGAGCTCGTCAATAATTTTGGATAAGGCTGCTACAGCCTCAGGTGGCAATCTGTACTGTCTGATTCGTGGTAACACTACACCTGGCTTGAGAGTCACACGATAGGGTGTGATTTGCATGTAACCTACATCAGTTGGACCTTGCGCCCATAAGTGCTGCGGAACATTAGACAGTCTTGAATCAAAATCTCGTAATACATAGTGACCCTTGAAGTCACGTAGGAACAATCGTATTCCCTCTGGGGAACAGCATATAACTGCACCTAACTCTTTCAGTGTCTTAATGCCTAATAGGTTTTCTGGACATGACTTAGTAAGTAACAGATCAGTAGTGCGGGACAATGGACCTACTTCTAGAGTAACTGGCTTTGAAATCTCATTTACGATAGGTTTTCCTGAAAATCCAAGGGAAACATTTCTTGAGCCTGAGAGCGGAGCCCCTGGAACTTCGGCGTGACTAATTGTGGTCCTACTTGCCCCTGTATCAATCAAAAACTTTCTGTCTTTCCCTAATACTTGACTATGAACATAGGGACCTTCTTGATCTACAGGTATCTCTATGAGAGGCAAGCCTACCTCCCTCTCTAGGCTGTTTCATGAATACTGCTGGTACTCTGGATACTCAGACTGTGCATACTGGTACATCTGCGATGTAACATGCTGTGTTGCAGCAATAGGCTGCGGTGCGGTAACTGTCTGTGGTGCATTCTGTGACTGAGGAATCTGGGAAACTTGTTCTTGTCTAGGCGGACGTGGTCTTTCTTTAGTCTTACCAGTAGCTATGTTGTGTTTCAGAACTGCACACTCATTTATGAAATGACCTGGCTGTTTACAATAATTGCAGTTCCCTTTAACGGGAGCTGCAGGATGACTGGCTTGATTCGGACCCCTCTTCTGACTGTCTTGAGGAACAGATTGTGCAACTAGTACTTTCATTTTCGTGTCTTTCATACGTTTTCTTTCGTGTTCTTGCTCTTCTCTGATTCTATTCTGGTGGTATTGAAGCATCTGCAACATCTGGGACGGGGTATTAGCTTGCCAGGTACTTTCGACTTTCAAAACTCGATTTTTAATTTGTGGACTTGAATTCTCGACTAATTTGGTAACAAAAAGGTGAGGGTATGACTCACTACTTGTCTTGAGGCCACTGTTGATGCTAAAACATTTTTCAAATCTAGAATAAAAATCACTAATATCCTCATCTTGCTTCTGTTTACAGGCTGAGATTGCATCCCAGTCTTCTTTTCTAGTTGTCAATAATCGGGGTAAAACTTGTATCAATAATTCTGGTAATTCTTTACATTTATCTCCAAGGCCGGTACCTGGTACTCGTGCCTTGTCTTCAGCTTCTAGAACTGCCCAATCGATCTTTTTCTCTCCCACCTCCCATTCTTTTTCCTTGAGCTTTTCATACACCCCTGCGGGCAGCAGAACCTTTAACATTTTAATTATATCTGGGTATGTGTATTCTCCCATGCGGAGCATGTCTTTTAATTCTCTATGGAACCCTGCTGGATCTTTGTCATGACAGGGAATTAATTTCTTCATCTCGAGGAGTTCCATCTTTGTAATCGGAGTGTATACAAACACTCGTTGCATTTCGCCACCCGTTCCTTTAACTGGGTGGACTTCTCGTAACGGATTCTGTCTCTCCATGTAAAATGGTTTACTTTCTGGAGGTGAGACATGAACAAAATGCGGGTTCAAAAACGTTCTATATTTGTGACGCTGTTCTAAAATGACACTAATTAAATCGGTACCTAGACCTTTCCATCTATACTGGAGTAACTCGTTCAGGACATCATGTAACGGACCTGGATCAGAGTGTTGACCCTCATACAATGTAATGAGGTGCTGAATCATATACATACCCACCAGTCGTTGTTCGGCTGGGGGCATTTTCAGAAACATTTGTGCCACTATTTCGTCTGGAAAAGTGGTAGAATCAGTAATCCATCGGACTGCTGATCGGGCTAGTTCTTGTTCATGCATGGTACTTAACTCACTGTAACCGATTCGTGATTTCAGAATGTGATCGGTAGCTTGGAATACTTGTTCTAGTGAACCTTGTTCTGGTGCTGGAGAATGAAAAATAGACTTGTGTTCTAGGCGTAAATGGCGATCTGGAAATCTAGATTTTCCTACATACGCTATTCTGGCGGGATTCTCGTCCTCTACCTCTTCAGTATCAGAGTTACTTTCTTTCTCGCTTACTTGTGCTGCTTTACGTTGTTCGTGTATCTTTATTATTTCTCTACGGATTTTCTTGTACATACTCTCCATAGCACCGACGGTCTTGTGCTTACCCTCGGCTATATTATCACTCCACCTTGTCAGGGTTTTCATTTCGGCCGGATCTTTAGACGGGTAATCTTGTTCTCTTATTAGACAATTGATCAGAAACTTTAATATCATGAGCTGGATCTCGGCTTTCCTTTGAGACATGGCCTCGCTAATACTTTCTGGATCATCCCCTGTACGGATGAAACGATATATTCTGTCTAGATCTTCTTTCATATTCGGTAAGGTGACTAGATACTCGGCCACCTTTCTTACGCGGAATGAATATAAAACCATATTATCCTCGCCTGGGACTGGATCATAGCCGCATTCGGCAAGGGATTTTCTTATTTCTGCTACAGTCTGATGTCTGGGCGTACGCTGTGACGCTTGTGCATGTAATTCGGCTAACGTTAAACGCTTGTGTGGCGGCGGGGTTTGAGGAGTACCTCCCCCTGCGGCCCCTAAACTGGAGTCTAGGTCTACTGAGGCTCTTCGTCCTGGCAGAGTGGGAAATGGAAATGCAGGCTGGACTTGTATGGCGGGCTGGACCGGGGGTACCGTAACAGGCACTCCGATGTCTGGAGGAGCGGGAAGTGCCTGATTTACAGGGACTGGCGGGGCGCGAACAGGATTTGCATATTCTGGGACTGTGTCGTCCAAATAGGACGAAATAAAAATATCAGCTGCGGTCTGTTTGTGACGTAGCTTGGTCGGAACTAATGGTGGCGGGAAATTACTGGATGCCTCTGGGGTCGCTTTTGGCAAGCCCTCGGCAAGGAGAGGATACATACCCCTAATAAGGGCATGCCTCTGTCTGTCTGACTGTTCGGCTTTGACTTGTTCACCTATCTCGATTAGTTCTTTTTCTTGTGCTCGTTCTAAGGATTCTCTACTTAATTCTGACTTTCTGATTTCCTTTTCAGTTCTTTTATGAGATTCTTTACGCCATAACTCGATGGCATCTTTCTGTGACTGTCTGGCTTTCTTTTTCCATAATGCCTCTTCTACTCGCATGATGCACTCGGCATCCCATGTACCCGATACGGGCCATCTATACTTTTCTTCTAACTGTTTGGTATACTCTACCCATAAATCTAGATACAATATGGCGCTTATGCCATGCTTCTGATACATAAAATGACCTGGACTGTCCCTCGGCGGAACAGGAACTGCTTCTTCTAACAAACCCTTTCTAGTTTTTAGCTGACGTAATCTCGAAAAGAGAGACATTGTAAACTTGAATCGGAACACAATACAATACACGAGGAACAATAACAATTGGGAGAACAATTCAGGCATACCACGACATTGGAAATACATTGAACAACATCATAACATAACAGTTCGGACAGAATATTACCTGGAATACTGAGAACAGAAACACAAGAATTTCTCGAGAACGGAACAGACTAGAGTTACTGGATGCACTGCTGAAACAGTACGGAACATACCGGTCCCATAAAGGGACGCATCAAGACCCGTATCCACCTAGATGAACACTTCGTTTGTGAGTCTGTGTACCACCAACCCACGGACCAGAGTCAATTTAGATTGACCCTGTCTAGATACTACCCAAGTAATGGTACTCACCGGGCAGCAAGAACGGAAAGCCTCGGATCGGACTGGACTGCTACGACGACGGACGACGAACTTCGGACTTCAGTTACGGGTGGGCCTCCGGATACCTCGGACCTTGGACTCTTGGCTTGGGCTCTGGTCGGGACTCGCCGCGTTCCTCCACCGTCTCGTTTGGATGCTGGACCGCCTCCTCCGTCTCCTCCGTGGGCCTGAGGGATACTTGAAGCAGAAATATCTGCCGGTGCACAGAAGAGTTCCGTCACGACTGCAGAGGGTCAGGGGGTCGGCGTGGCTTCACCGACGCGTGGGGAAAGGGCAAGTCCCTATTCGGGCGCCATTATGTGGTAAATAAATAAATAATACCTCTCTTTTTGACTAGACATATATCATACCAGATAGCTCAATAAATAAGAGTCAAGATTCGAGGTAGTAGGAGTTTCGCAGGTTTATTACAGCATAAGGACAGGAACAGGACAACCTGCATAGGAATAGGATGACAGGGCCCAGCAGCTGCTGGGGCTGGGTCTGGGATGAGCGCGCTGACTTTTAATAACAATACATGAGCATATATACATAACGCAAACACATAGCATTACATTGCAGTAGGCGTAGCAGTGGGTGGAGCAGAAGGCGTGACGCGTAGCAGTCGCGAAAGATAAGGGCGAAAGTAGGTGTAACTGGGCGTATACATAGACATGTGATGCAAACGTAACAGAATATGTCATGAATGGGGCGGAAACCATGGAGGGGGCTACCTAAGGAGCCGGGACCTCTAACCTGATAGTGCGCGCAAACTAGAAATGACGTATCACTAGGGGAAGCTGGGGGCTATGAACTCTGTGCTAGGAGCAGAGACTGAAGTCTGGAGAGTCAGGGCGACGTGTACCTAAACAGTATCTAGTATCTGATGTTTAGAGAACATGTTGATATAAACTAGAAGTCAGGAGAGGAAAGGCTAACTTGATTCTAAGACTGGACCATGCATTATTCTACATGTAGTGCGTGATGAAGAATATTAAATGACCATTAAATGCAGTATTTCTCTAACGTGGAGACGTGAAGGCTAGACAATGACGGAAACTATTGATGCAGTTCAGTAGCTTAGGAATGCAGAGGAGGAGGACTGAACTGATAACTGGAATCATAACATATTCTTGGCAGACTCAGAGACTGAGCCAGGCTGGGCCGGGCACTGCGAGGCAGGAAGTAAGTGAAGGGTCGAGGATACAGGTGGGGGCTGTATCGCTCCTCAGCGAAGTGTCAGGAGACAGGAGCTGAATCTGGTGTCCGGGCCCTTTTGAGGCCTAGAAACGGGGACTTTATAATAGAATAACGTGCACACTGAGAAACGTGGCAACGTAGCTTTACATAGGCCTGATATTCGTAGTATTCACGAGGACTGGAAACTGGCATACTAGAGGTGGACACAACTGTAATTGCGTCATTAATCGAACATGGGGAATGCATATGCATATTTAATCATGCACACATAACATATGTTGGATGACACGTAGGGACACAGAACATGGCAAAATTTACTTTTCCACACCTGAACTATCCAACACTCACCCTACTGTTGCACCCCCTGGATATAAAATGGTAATTTTTACCTTTACACTACCCAACACTTACCCTACTGTAACACCCCTGGAGTTAGAATACTAATTTTTACCCCTACACTATCCAACACTTACCCTTCTGTTACACCCCCTGGAGTTTGAATAGTAATTTTTACACCTTCATTATCCAATACTGTTATGTTATGTTATGTTATATTGTTATATTGTGTCTTTTATAGCGCTCGGCTACTCAAAAGAGTGTCCCGGCGCTTTATTGACAACCTAGGAAGACAAACACAACACAACAGAAAAAAAGGCAGGGTCAACAGAACATGGAAAAGACTAGGAAGCAAAAAGCCAGGTTTTCAGGCCCTTCCTGAAAGCCAGCAGATTTGAGGTGCTGCGTAAGGTCAGGGGCAGAGTGTTCCAAAGCTGAGGGGCCCGGAGCATGAATGAGGACCTCCCATGCGGGCCCTCCTCACACGTGGAACGATGGCAAGAAATTTCGACTCTGACCTCAAAGAACGAGTAGGACGATATGAGGCAAGCCTCTTCTGAAGATATTTAGCCCCCGTGGCGTAAAAGCCTTGTGGGCAAGGGTTAGGGCTTTAAAAACTATCCGCTGTCGGATAGGCAGCCAATGAAGCGACTGCAACAGGCCGGAAACTTTAACTCGCCTATGCAGGCCAAAAATGGCCCGTGCTGCAGCGTTCTGGACCACCTGCATCCGTTGCAGGAGATATTCGGGCAGGCCGAGATATAGGACGGTGGAATAATCCAGTCTTGACCCTATCAAGGCCTGTACCGTAATCCTCCTATGATCCTCAGAGAGCAACGGAAAAAACTTACGGAGCATGCGGAGAAGCCCAAAGCAGGTGCCAGTGAGGGTAAGGATCTGAGATCTAAGAGTCAGACCATTGTCGATTTTAACCCCCAGATTCTTAGCTACCTGCGACGAACGCCCCGTGGGAGACATGTCGGCCGGCCACCATACCCGCCAGTCCGGATCGGATTGACAACCGAAGAAGAGCACCTCCGATTTATCCGAGTTGCACTTGAGGCTGTTCAGTTGGAGCCATTTAAACACAGCCCCAAGGCACTCGCGGACACTCTCTCCGTCAAAATCCTCTCCTTTCCGGCAGGTAAAGAGCAGCTGGGTGTCATCAGCATAGGATACGATCTGGGCCCCGAAAGACTCGGCCAGAGTCGCCAAAGGGGTCATAAAGATATTAAAGAGAGTCGGGCTCAGTACCGAGCCCTGTGGGACTCCCAATGGCAGCATCTCGGCAGAGCTAAAGGAGGCCCAGACCGTCTGTCGGCGTTCAGCCAGAAAAGATGTAAACCAGCTGAGCGCCGTCCCCCTCAGACCGATGTCTTGGAGTCTGACGAGGAGATCCTCGTGGGGGACGGTGTTGAAGGCCGCCGACAGGTCTAGCATGATCAGCATAGCTCTACCACCCAAGTCTAACATTTCCTTGATGGCCTCCAACACCTCCAGCAGCGCGGTCTCCGTGCTAAGATTGGGACGAAAGCCCGATTGGGTGGGATGGAGCAGGTCGTGAGTTTCCAGGAAATTGGAAAGCACGTTATGCACGTGCTTCTCCACGATCTTGGCCAGAGCGGGGAGAAGGGAGATCGGCCTATAATTGGCCAGAACCTCGGGGGCCAAACCGGGCTTCTTAATAAGAGGGATAACCATCGCTTGCTTCCAAGCCAAAGGGACCACACTCTGGCTCAGAGAAAGATTCAAAAGGGGATTGACCAGCTGGTTTACGACTGCCACCAACTTCGCCAGAACTTTGGCCGGACAAGGATCGCGTGGCGATCCAGATTTAAGGTTAGCCAGAAGAGTCAGAGACGAAGCCATAGCGATAGGCGGGAAGTCAGATAAGACTGGCCCTAAAGGAGCCGATGGTGTTAAACCAGCCTCAAGACAAGGAGAGGCACCAGTCGGCCTCGGTGGAAAGGAGTCTTGTATCAGCCTGATCTTTGTCGTAAAAAAACAAGCAAGATCCGATGCCCATGACTCTGTAGGAACAGTCTGAGCCGCATTCGACCGTGGGGCAGTAAATTCCCTAACGATCGTGAAGATCTCTTTGCACGAGTTTGAGGCATCCTCAATCCTCCTGGCAAAGTAGCTCTTTTTCTCCAGGAAAATATCTCGATGATATGCTTTAACCATGGTTCGGTATTCGAGTCTAGCGGCTGAACTATACTGCGCTCGCCAGGCCCTTTCTGCCACCTTGCACTGCCTGCGAGACGCAAGCAGCGCGCCCGTAAACCAAGGAGCAGAAACCCGCTTGGGCAATGAATGGGCTGTCCTCAAAGGGGCCATACTCACCCTACTGTTGCACCCCCTGGAGTTAGAATAGTAATTTTTACCACTACACTATCCAACACTTACCCTACTGTTACACCCCCTGGAGTTAGAATGGCAATATTTACCCCTACACTATCCAACACTTACCTTAAATGCAATGAAATGGTTTGCATTGTCAAGGTACAATGCGATGTAATGGAATGTGTTGTAAGTGTAATTTAAAAAAACTTGTTTTAGTGGTATACAATGTAAATGTATGTGTTGTAAAGGATGTTGCGATGTAAAAACTGCATTGTAAAGGCATGCGCTGTAATGTCATACATTTATCAAGGACTGCTGTAGTTTCCCGTATATGTTGTCACCTCACATTCGTAAAAAGATTGAATTGCCAAAAGGACGTAAATATATATTCTATGGGGCCTGAAGACTGGCCCTGCCAAAAGGTTGCAGATGCTGGCGAAGCATTTTTAAATCATTCGTTTAAAGAAATCAGACCAGGATTTGCCAAAAACTTGCTCAGTATTATGGTCTACTTTTTTTTTTTGATAAGCAATTTTATTGAGTTTCCAACGTAACCAAACAAACAGCACCATTCAGGGTTACATCGCATGGGAATAGTCCAGGGTTAGCACAACTCACATCGACATAAATGTTACATACTTGCAAATCAAAGGCCCAAATCCCTAGAAGCGCTCCGTACATCCAGCTGACCCACCTTAAAACTCGATCACCCCCACCCACTTCCCCATGGCCTCCTTTTTAAAGAGACCAGAGGGGAACTCGCGCTGGGGTAATATAATATTCCAGAACTTCCTCCAGCTGCAGGTCCAACTGTACTGGGAATGAACGAGCGTTAACATCCCCGGCCATTATTTTGACTGCTTTTGGATATTTTGCTAACCGGTGCTTGAAAGGAGATTCAAATAGTTCCAGCCAATCTTTCTTTTGTCAATGGTCTTCGTTATGAATATAGGCATTTGTAACAAGAAAGTATTTTGGAATGTTATTGCTCAAGCCCAATTCAACCACTGAAAACTGCAGACCACTTGAAACATTTATAACCTCCACTGATCTCTTAATCATTTTAGTAGAAACTAGTGTCAGGACCAGCTTTCCCTCGAACATGTGCACGTGTGCACGCGAGCACAGGGTCTTCTACCAGCGCGTTCACACACTTGATGAAAAAGGGTTCAGGCAGATCAGGTCGTTTTTACCCCTTTTCTAGGATTGCCCGGCGTTAGCCGCTTCTCACCCAACTCATGATTACCAAATAAGAGGCAGGCGCTGGAGACTGGAAGGCAGGAAACAGGAGTTTATTTCCGACGGAACAGAACACGTCAAATCAGACAACAGGGTATCTTCTCGAGGTGCTCTAACAAGTTTCTCTACGGCTCCGTCTTTTATACACAGGTTTATGATGTACAAACATTCTTTATTGTAATAAAGACACTTTGAAGTACGAAAAAGGCATGTTTGGAATCCCAGCTTCAGGCCTATTCCCATACCGGTCGTTCTGATGTTGTTTTCCCCTCCCAAATGTAACATGTGATTGTAATCTGCAGCCGGACGTCCTAACAGGACACGAGGGCAAGGGGGGGTGGTCAGATCTAAGGTTGGGCAGGCGATAAGATCACGTTTCGCTATGCGGGGCCGGAGGGGGTACATCCACGAGACCTAGTTTTATGATATGGGACTGGGTCGAGAGGCCAGGTGTAGCCGGGGGGGGTCATCAGAAGAGAGGAAGGGTGTTCCTGGGAGGAATGCAGGGGTGTCGGTCAGATCTAGGGGTGTGAAGGCCTTGATTAATCACTGCTCCTCTGATGTGAGGCGAGGTCCTACTGTAGGAAGCAATAAACTGCATCTGTTGGGCTAGGTGATGGCCTGGGATCAGGCCGGGCAATCGGGCAGGGAGGAAGAGGTTACCAAAAGGGCCCGTTCTATGGGTAGGATGAAAGAGCGAGGGGGCAGGGGTTCAGCACGGAGACAAGGTCGTGTTTAGCGGTGCGTTTATGGCCCGAACAGGAGAGACCGGGGGCTGTCGGGGCGCGGGGTGCTTGCGAGGCTGGAGAGAGAGAGAGAGAGAGAGAGATGCTGGCTATTGGCAATGGGCAGAGAGGTCATGACATAAAGATTGCTACTATCTATGTTCGTGATGGGGCCTAAAAGGGAACAAGATGGCGGGGCCACTGTTTCGTGACTTTCGCTTTACCTTCAACAGTGGCGAGGGTGAACACAAATGAACGCCGCTTATGTACATATACATTGTCATTTTCCACACACTTGCAAAGTGCGCAGCTCACAAAGAGCCCGTTCTTCAAACCACATACTTAAAAATGTCATGCGGAACGGTGGTAAAACTGCCACTGTCTTGGTGAAGTGCTAGGAGCAGTGGTAGCATGTTTGGAAAGACAGACGACGGAAGAGCAGCTGTTACGCGCACTTTAGATCTGCTGTGTATTACAGAGCTCGAAGCTTCTGCTTGCTTTGTTAATGTCAGTGTGCTGCATACATCAGCAAAGACGGTGTGCAGTAATGACAGTGCTTTTGTCATTGGAACAGGGGAGCCAAGTCCAGGCTTGCATCAATTTTATTTTTGTATGACCCCCCCAGAAAAGCTATTGAAATGCCTTCATAATCACCAAAGACAGTGTTAGCCTCAAGGAAAAAATGTTACCGAAGTGTGCCCCTCTGGGCAGATCACTTAATCCCCCTCATATTTAAAACAAAAGCAATAGGTCTCGCAATTGCGAGATTTTTTAGCTTTTAGCAATGTAAATGACAATGCCTTTTATGTATGTGTTTAAAAAACAAAAATGCGAGACCTATTGCAATGCAAATACTTGTTCTAGTTTGTGTTGCACTTTGCACAAATATTTGTCATTTGCTTGCTTGCTAGCAAGCACTGCATGTACTACCCCCGGATAGTTATATATTGACACACACAACACTGTATGTACACGTCATCCCCAGTGAGCCATGTACTCACTGCACCTAAATAGTTATAAATTGGCACATACACCTTTCCCAGTGAGCGCTGTATGTACCGATTCCGGATAGGGTCTCATTAACTCACACAGCTCTGTATACACTGCACTCAGATAGGTTTACATTGTCATACACGTCTTTTCTAGAGAGCTCCGTATGTACTGTGCTACACAGTTTTACATTCACATGTTTTCTCTGGAGAACTCTGTATGATCTGTGACAAGAAAATGTTACGTTGACACACACAGCTTTCCTAGTGAGTGCTCTATGTCCCGTGAGCAGAATGTTTTACATTCACACACAAGCACTGTGTGTGCTGTGCCCAGACAGTTTTACATTCACACACAGCACTTTGTATGCTGTGCCCATATAGTTTTATATTCAAACCCACACACAGCACTACATGTGCTGTGCCCAGATAGATTTACATTAGCATACACATCTTTCCTAGTGAGTGCTATGTGTACTGTGCCCAGATAGCACCACGTTGACAAGAAGCTGTCTCCAATTGAGTGTTGTATGTATAGCTACAAAATAGCTTTTCATTGGCATACACAGAGGTGAACTCTGTATGTACTGTGCACAGATAGTTTCTCATTTACGTGCACTTGTCCTCAGATGTGAAGTGTGCACTTTTCCCAGAACATTTCTCATTGGCATGCAGATGTCTTCTAGCATGTGCAAAATAAACTGTGTCTAGATAGCTTCACAATGGCATGCACACGTTTCTTGTGATTCTACTGCGCCCAAATAGTTTTTCATTGTCATGCTTGTCCCCTACAAAGTGTTTCTTGTCAACATGTATGTCGCCTTGTATGTACAGCATGTCCTGTGCCTATATTGTTTCACATTGGTGTGCACCTGTCTTCTGGTATGTGAAGGACTGCCCAAACAGATTCACATTGGCACGCACGTCTCCACTCTCCAAGTGAGCTGAGTCCGAAGGGTTTCACATTGGCCTATCCATGTCTCCTAGTATGTGTTGTACGTTCCGTGCTAAAAGAGTTCTACGTTCGCATGTATAGCGTGTAGTATGCACTGTACCAGCTAATTTCTCTTGCATGTCTCCTTCAATTTCCTTTGCCCTCTTGAAAGGCCCGTGTCTGCCAGCGTTGCATGCACAGCGCCGTGCCACTTGAATTAACTCCCTGATACTGTGCAAATCTTTTACACAACACATGATTCCTTTTGTGCGAAGAGTGCAACCCTCTCCCCCAGCTATGTTTCCAGTTGATGAACTTCGAAAAGAGAAGAGCTGGGGAGGTTCGAAATATGTCAGAGCTGAAGTCTTGCACCAGGGCAGGGATGAGTGTACCTCTCGCTCCTTCAAGATTGCTTTACTTCTTGTGTGGTGATGTGTGGTAGAGCTGACGATCATCAGGCCAGCTACGTCGGATCAGACGCAAGTACACAACCCGCAGTTCACGCTGGCAATCTTTTTTGATAAAAGCCATGGTGCCGCTGCCGGTGGGGGAGGAAGGGAAAGAACCGGGGCACTGGCAAACCTGATGCCCCGCATAAACAATCATTTACAATGCAACAGTTTTGCCTTTGGAAAAGTTAGAGCTATTGGCATTGTAAATGACAATTTTTTTATTTATGTTTTCTTTTTGAAAACCGATAAATAAATGGCATTGTCATTTACAATGCCAATAGCTTAATCTCTCGCAAATGTCACACACACCCACACCCACAGAGAGCCCCCCCACACAGAGCCCCTCCACACAGAGCTCCCCACACACACAAAGGGCCCCCCCACACACCCACAGAGCCCCCCACACACACACCCACACATAGCACCCCCCACACACACCCACACAGAGCCCTCACACACACTGCGAGCCCCCCCACACACCCAGAGCCCTCCACACACCCACACAGAGACCCCCCACACACCCACACAGAGCCCCCCCACACACCCACACAGAGCCCTCCACACACCCACACAGAGCCCCTCCACACACCCACACAGAGCCCCCCCACACAGAGCCCCCCCACATACCCACACAGAGCCCTCCACACACCCACACAGAGCCCCCCACACACCCACAGAGAGCACCCCACACACCCACACAGAGCCCCCCACACACCCACACAGAGCCCTCCACACACTGCGAGCCCCCCTGTGCAAGTTATACACTGTTGTTAGAGATGAACCGACCGCATAGGTAACCAACAGGTGTAAAAAGGACTTCAAAGGTGACAGACTGGGGAGAGAGATGATGATGTAGGAGTGAGAGAGAGAGGGATTGTGCAGATAAAAGAGGAGTGTGAAAAGGGTTGTACACAGCAAGAAGTCTGAGAGGGAGTGTGTAGATAATGGGTAGGTTTGGGTGGGAGAAGCTCTTTGTGTAACATCAGGTGTACAAGGGATTGTACAGGCAACAAACAAGTGTGAAAGGGGCTGCAATGATGTACACTGGTGAAAGGGAGTGCTGCAGACAATAGTGAGGTGTCACAGAGGAACAGCAGACAGTAGGTAGGTGTGAGATAGCTGGGCTGTGAAACTAACTCAAAGGTGGGAAAGGGTTCTTCACAGGCAAGAGACAGGTGTCAAAGGGTGTATAATACTTTTGTACAGAGCAGGCTGTGAGAGATGGGGGAAAGCAAGTCACAATGCACTTTATTTCCAACAGGCTCGTGTTATCTGCAGAAAATGGTCAGCCCCAAAGGAGCTCAACATGAGGCCAAGTGAAGGCACCCAAGGGGTGCAGCAGTAGATTAACCACCCAAGAGGGGGATTTAGAAAGTACCACATAGTCACAGTACATTAAGAGCACAACACAAAGCCTTGTCCGTGCCAGAAAGTAAGGGGTATAACTAAATGCATACGTACCACTAACGTCAATTTCTGTGGCTTAATGTGCAGTTTTCATGCCACAAAAACTATAACTGAGCCCTTTTTTTTAACTCTTTGTTAAACATTTTCTGGACTTTGGGTGAAAAAAAAACAGTATTATAATGGACAATGCATCGCTTCCAGTTCACACTGGTCATTGTATAATTACGTAAGGCAGGGTGCCTATTTTGGAGGCGAACGTAGCAGACAATCTGTAACAAAACTATTTTTAAAAAAGAAATTTCACATGTATTTCTTGCCGCTGAGGTATAAAGATGCTTGAAGAACAAGTATTGACAAAACCAACAGAAATGGCCTTTGGGACTCATTGATTTTGCCACTGGTTTTTAGCAATCAGCTACAGCATCTCCGGAGCATCACAAGGAGGGGGAGTGGGGGGGGGGGCGGGGCGGCAAGATTGATGTCACGCGTGAAGAGGAGAATCACAAAGGATGCACATGGATGGAAGCATCACAAAGGGAATTGGGTAGGGTGATACAACATGTAGTGTGCAGGTGGAATGAAGAATCGCAAAGGATGAGGGTGGGGAAACAACACAGAGGGTGCGGGTGGCAGAAAGCAACATGGAGGTCGGGGTTAGGGGGAAGCAACAGGTGAAAGAACGTCATGGAGCGGGTGGGGAGGAGCACATGGATTAGAAAGCAACTCTTGGGTGTAGACGTACAGGAGGGCAGCATAACATAGACAGGCAGGGGAGAAGCGCACAGGTGACGGGAAACTACGTCCTCCCGGCCCCGCCCACAACCAGGCGGCGGGCTGGACATCTTCTTCCGGTGTTTCCTCCGGGCTGCCGCGGAAATCAAAGTGTGACTCTGAATGTGTGTTACCATCGCCCCCCTCTCTCCGGGTACCTCTTGCATCTCGCACTGCCATACTCCCGGTCAGTCCCACGCCCTCCCTTGTCTTAGTCCCGGAACTGGAGACTTAGTGGCTGCGCACACTGTAAACAAGCATTTACAAATGGTGCGGGAACGGGGACACGGGGAGCGGGAGGGGGGCTGGGGCGGGAACGGGCACACGGAGAGCGGGAGGGGGGGTCGGGAACGGGATTAAAACAAAAGTATTAAAAAATGCTGCTTACCTGATCAGCGGCCCCAGTGCATAGCCCACCCCTGCAAAATACACAGTGAAAATGAAGAAAACATGGCGAGACCAAAAAAAAAATTGCACACGCCCACCTCCGCAATGACGATCGGAAAGGGGTGGAGAGGGAAGAAATCGCGGGAATGCCCACGAATCTGGTCCGGCCATGACGGACAGATCTCTGTTCCAATGGCTAGCCTCCATTTATGGAGCTAGCCAATGGAACAGAGGGCGGATTCCCAAGCCACTCTACTGTAAACATAAGGTTTTCGCCTGCGCGAAAAAGCTGCGCAGTGCGCAGCTTTCGCTTAGGCAAAACCTAAAAAGAGGACATTAGACAATCTCCCCAGGTGTCAGAGATCCGAATATCAAAATGCTTGTTTCCAGACGGCGGCAGCCCAGCTGCTGGCACGCGGCATTGCTCATATTTTAACTCACATTTTTTTACCAATTATCCGTGCAGTGTGTGAATACCTGGGCGCTTTTACTTATGCGCTAACACAACACGACAAGCACAGACACCAAACTATGTATGTAACAAGACAAACCAGGAGCGCACATAATCATAGACAGCCTTGTTGAACACACCTGCCGTGGAAGCTATAAAAACCGATCCCAGGAGTGCACATAAGCGCAGCTGAAGCAGCCTGCAGGAAGAGGAACTAAAAACAGATACTGCTTACTTTCGAAATAACAGGTACTGTGTAACAACCGAAGTAAAAGGGCCTGTCGCTATGGGAGGTTATAAAGGAAGACAAGGTGGTACTAAGGAAGGACTAACAAGCCTATTTACGAATCAGAAGCCAGTGTTTACGAAGGACAATGACAAATATGGGCAGAGAGTGGGCGGGGCTTCAAGTGCATACTCCAATACTGCATGCCTCGCAGCAGCGCATCCGTTGCCCAGGCTCGACCTAAAAATTAATGTATCTTTGTGTAATTCAACTGGTGCTTATGTAAAATACTCTGAGTTTATGTTATATAAAACTTTTTTTAAAAACTATCAGCAGCGGAATTTCGGGGCACAAAGCAGGAATTAATGTATTGTACACAACATTTGTTTATTGCCGTTTACATTTCATCCATAGTATGCGCAGTCACTCCTGTAATATGACTGACTGTTTCTCAGTTTATGTTTTTAACTACTTTTACTAAATACTTGCTATGGTGTATGCTTCCTCAAAGTCCCCATAATGAGATAAAGGTAAAGAAACAGCCTTTTCATGCTGTCGTCCTGAGCCCAGTGGGGGCTCCTACGCTAAGGCAGAGAAGCGTCACCCGACTGCTGCTGTGCTGCATTAAATGGAAGGAAAAATGAAATTATAATAACGCAATGTTATTATCATTTTATTCTACCCTGCTGCAGCAGCATGAGGGCGGGGTGGGGCTGCTTTGCTGACAGATTAAAGTAGGAGTGGTGGGCACACTAAAGTGATGCTTTGACTGTTTCCAAGTCATACCATTTACATATGGTGCTGTTAGAACTTGGGTAAGTAGGGGAATGGATGGCTGATAGGCTTTTATGCTGTGGGTGCTGATCTTAGAACAGCATGCACTTTTTCCCCACTCACCATGAACCCACTACAAAGACCTCATAGATGTGCCAATCTATAACCGGTGGTCAAGACGTGAAAACAGAAAGGGGGTGCAGTCAAGAGAAACAGAGTCTTGAAAATGAGTTTGGCTGTCAACTTATACCTTTACTTTTTTCAAACTCTGCAGCAAAGAAATTGGCAAAAAGGACAAATGTAACAGTCAATCTGTTCTGGCTAAACTGATCACAAAGGCTGAATTTTAATACATCTAATGGTGTTAAGACACCTTCTACAGAGATAATTGGGTGCTCAGAAAACCTCAGAGGGTAATAGTAACAGTAGGAGAACTCTAGTGGTTAGTGCAGTTGCTGTTGAGATCTGTGGTTTGTCTAGTTACAGTTTTGATGCATAATGCTGCATAGAGTGCTAATACATGTGTGATGCACACTATGTGACATGCAAATCACAAATTGTATTGTAGATAAGTTAGCAGGTTTTTGCTTATGACACATATCCTTTATCACTTGCAGTTCATACATTGCAACCCATATAATAAATCACAGTAAGCTATGAACCAGCATATACAAGCTGCTTGCAAACTGAAAGGCATCGGTTTGGGACCTTATGGTTTTCATTATCAATGTGTCTTATAAAGCTCCTAAAAAAGGGTTCCATTGCATAGTAGTAAAGTCTTATAAATACAGACATAGCCCCAGCACTGTTACATTTTAAACCCACACTTTTTGTTTCTCCCTGCTATGCACTCTTAACATAGGCCTACAGTCTTACATTACCTGCTTACAGTTTATATTAAAGGGATAAACAAAGTCAAAAGGCTGCCTCAAATGTTTCTCTAAAGTACTTGACTTGCAAAGTGATAAGTTATATACCTGTGTTTCTCCTCCATTGCTTTGGTGTGTATGTATTAGGCTCCTGATGACCCGCAGTCAGGCTTATTTTTGAATAAAAGTTGGGCTGATTGCCCTTTGAATGAGGACTTTGATTTGGGCCAACTTAAATTGTAAATAAGAGAGCCCATTCACTGTCTGCATATTCTTGTTCGTAACAATAAAGCAGACAGCCTGCAGGCGCTGTCCAATGTGCCCTGGTGTCAGCAATTTACACTAGGAAAAATGACAGCATATTTCACTGACATGACATGCATAGATGTGGGTTCAAGCTCAATATTAGCTGCCTCCTTCTAATTGCTTGCATTAACACTGCTGTTCAGTAAAATACAATAATGGTACAACCTTCTATGTCCAGTTATTTTCTAAAACAAGTGGGTGGGTGCCGCAGGAGTGAACATTTCATGTCACAAACTTATGTATCAACGTTGCAAAACTGCCTCAAGACCCTATTATAGGGAGCTTATTGTGTATAATGCACCTGATTTTGCTCTCATTGTAAAGAGAGGTTTGGAGTGGTAATTGCCATAAGATTTATATTGCTGAGCTCAGCCCTCACTTGCATGTCCAGTTGGTTGGCGCACATAGCCGTGATTGCAGCGCACAGGGACATTCCACTACCGCCCACAGAGGTAAGAAATTAGAGGGAACACTGGTCAGGACATCTGCAGATGCTCTCCCTTTACCCCGGCTCCAGCCTTTACTATTCAGTGCCACAAAGCCTTCTACTGTAAGGTCCTCTGTCAGCTAGGACTCCTGAAGGAATATCAGATGAAAGAGTTTCAAACTTTCTTCCAATTCACCACTGTTCCTCAAACATTCAAACTCATGGGTATTCCAACTCAAGATTCTCAAGTTTGGAGAGGAGCCCTCATTCTAGAGGGAATTGGGTCTAGTGTTCCAGTCGCTTTCCTCCAAAATGTGCTATAAGGGGGAGAACCTATTACCCTGACCCCATGCTAATTTTTCAGGCTGCATGGGTGGTCTATCATTTACTTTGACCACTCTTAGATCGTTTGGCGGCAGGCTACTTTGCCATACACAATCAGACCTTACGGGCGGTTTGTAAGGAATAAACCACTCCCATCGAGTGGCTGATAATCCACTGTGTATATTTTAGATGGCAAGAGGGGTAGGGCCCAACTGGAAGACAAATGGAGGAGGGCTCTTTTTTAAAGAGCGGAAGGCTTGTAGTCCTGCTTTAGCTAGGTCATCCTCGCCCCTAAGCACTAGATACGCGATACAAGGTGAATTAAAAGAAACATTCTAGAAACTTCTCTACCTTGTTCACCAAATGGAAACTAAATCATGGTTAGGTGTAATGAAGATATCCCTGAAAGGGAAGGAATTTGATGGAATAAATGGAGTATTTGTGAGCAGTTAAAAGGTTGAAGTTTCTTTGTTTTTCTCCCCCGATTAGTAATATCCAACAGTAGCTCTGAAGACAATGACTGCGAGCTGGGGAATAATGAAAAAAACAAAAGGGAGTTCATTATAAGATTTATTCAGAATCTGAGACTTAGACACCTTGCTACTAGCTAATGTAGGACCTTTATTTTTTGGGGTGGGGCGAACAAACAAAGGTGGGAGAATGGGATCCGGGCTAACTTTGAGACAAAGTTTTACATTTGTTTTTTTTCCCTATTATATGAGGATGCATCTACAACTCGACCACTGGTGGGCCTCGAGTATTGACCTTGGGGGGGGGGGGGAGAACTGTTACTAGCTTTTCCCTTTATACTCGGGGCCTTCTTTTTGTCTGCACCTGGGGCATGAGACCCAAAAAATCTATTCTGAGTACTTGCCATCTGTCCACAGCTAAACCTTGAGATACATTTTAAAGGATTTAGATGATGATGCTTTTTCCTCACAAGCATAGGCCATTCGTAAATATAAACATATCCTTGTGAAACTAATTGACCTTCAGTTTCCCGTGAAATCGTACTATGGCCTCCCTTAGGCTCAGCAACTGTTACTACAGCAGGTGGCTGAGTGGTCATGTTTTCGCCTGTATTATGTTTAAGATGCTGAAGTTCATGTTGAATGTCTTTCAGTACTTTTGATTGGCCCACCTGATTTGTCCTTATCGAAACCAACGCTTCTAAGATGCAATGTAAAGTAGTTTGCATAAGCAGCATTACATCTGACAAAGATGACGAGGTGGTAGACTGTGATCCAAAGGTTGAGTCTGGTTCCCCAACCAGAGGGGCCTTACAGGGTGAGAGTATAGCTCAGCCCCTGTATAAGATCAGAATTCTTGGAGCAGGAGGATGATAGGGAAATGTCTAAACGGGTTAAGGAAGACCATCTTGGACCCCTGCTTGTAGTCACACTTGTTGCCTATAAAGAAGACGCTAAGAGGTTGGCTATTTGCACTTCATCCATTGCTGAGCACAGTACATCTGTTGCTAAATTCAATGTACTTGGTGGCTCATGGGGTATCTTAATCCCCTCCTCCAATGAAGAATGGGCTCCAGTATAAAAATGTTTGAGAATAAAGTTCTTTGTTGAGGTTACAAGAGGTGAACGTGGAGCTACCCCATTTGATAGTGCACTTTGATCAGGTTCAACAATTGTCTTCTTCCCTCCTGTTTTCCTCCTTTAACAAAACCTCCACAGGGAAAACTTCCCTTCAGAGCACTGGGAGGGCTCACTTTCAGCGAAGCACACAAGGTGATGTACGAGAGTTGTTCATTGGTGAACCAACAGAAAATTGATGAAATTGTCATAAAAAAATTCTACATAAAAGGAAATTTCCCTTATCTCTTTCTTGCAAAATGCCCTCAGCTGCCGCCGCCTTTTCCGCTTGTTTAAAATTCACATCCAAAGTCTCTTATGCTCCCAAAAACTCTTACACTCCTCATGGACGGTTTTAGACCTCCTTCCTATTCACTGGGGTAAAAGGGTAGGTAGCTTCACCCATGATAAAAATGAAATTGTCCAGGTCTGAAGGGAAAGTTGCAGCTCTGGTCCCAGGGGACCTTGGGTTCCAAAAGCCTTCCTGGGCTCAAACCAATCATAGAAATTGACAGCTGGTCAGCCAAAACACCGGAGCCACCTCTCCTCCCGTTGCACCGTCAATCCCCTGAGGGGATAAGACACAGCGGGGAGAGGACTCCCTGGTGGCCAACCAGCAACAGCTGCCCAAACCACAAGTCATCATAAATCACCTGCACACACGAACAAATGTACTATGAAACTTAATGCAAACAGACATATGGCCTAAATCCTCGTTACTTGAAAGTCACCTGGCCTGGCGCGTTGAGCTGCACAGTGCAAAACAAGAATCCTCACTATCGCCGTCCTGGTCCAGAAACACCAGAAATAACAACCACACCACGCAACCACTCTGGAGCCTGTTCCAAACGCCACCAAGTCCGAAAAATGATCTCCGCTGGTCCGCGGGTCCAAACCGCACCGCTGGACGCTGATGCCAGGAGAACCCAGCCCTAAAACCGGACCCGGAAGCGGAAGCAGGAAAAATGCAGCAGAGTCACGGACTGGACGGGTGGAGCGGCAGCGACAGCAGGAACAAAACACTGGTTTGGGCCAAAGGAATTATCAGAATCCCCCAATCATCAGAGAATGTACTGGAGGTGATGATTTAATTCAAAATATTTTAAATACATGCAGTATTTTAAAAAATTCAGTGGGACCAAATACATCATATGAAACCCTATCCCAAACTATTCCTTTAGGAACCGGAACTGATGTGATGCTCACAAAGGACAGGTTTCTTTGTTCCTAATGAGATGACATATGTGGTTTCAGAACCAAGTTCACATGTGATACAGCGGAGTGTTCTGGGAGATAATGTCCATTCAGTAGTGAGAAAAAGACAGTCACTAACCCTATCCAGAGGACTAGGACCAGTATACCAGTAACTATCCAGAGCTGTAGCCATGGTGAGACAAGGTGAGTCTTTTTCAGCCAAAGGTAGAAATCATGAAGTTGTTTTTTCCGGGAAACTGGAGCTGGCAGTGACTCAGGTTCACATGGATCCAGAGAAAAAGGGTCAAAATCAGTTAAATAGCGAGATGCAGTTCAATCTATCTTGGATAGCTCAGCAAGTTTTGTGGAACTTGCAGATGTCTCCTGTAGAGGTATATTGATGTAGATGTCAGTGTTAGGCTGAATTGAGATCTTTGTTTCATTTCTGTTTTGTTGCTGTTCTATGTAACAGGAATGAGTTTAATTTAATTGTTGGTAACTCCACTATTTCGTATAGTAGACTCTTCAAATGTTACTAGTCTTTCTGTCTGAACCTCCTGTATGGTAGCGAGAGGAGATCGGCGGCTACCCAGGAGCACATGCGGCCTGCTATTCAGTATCAGCCACATAGTGTGGTTTGATCAGATCAATGGAGATGAATCTCTTTTCTTTTTTAGGGGCGAGAGGGGGAAGAAGTACTGTTCTGTTTCCTTCAACAGCCAGGGCAAGTGCACTCGCTTATGATCTATTATCTTAATTGTTCTTCAATCTATGTTAGTGTGCTACACTGTAATCACGCTGTCCAACCAACTCAAACCAATAATTCATCCAATCAAGTTACCAAACTTTAAACCAGGCTGCACTACTCCAAAAATATACAATCAACCGTCTTTACATTCTCTTCATATTTTATATTTATACTTTCTTTTTCACATCAGTTTTTTAGTATCTCAATACTGTGTGTTTACATTCACATATAAAAATACTGTGATACATCTGTAAGCATATGCATGCTATCATTCTTCATGCATTGACATGTTATACTATATAGTTTCTCATGCCCAATGCATTTCAGGACATAAGTCCCTTTCTCAGGGGCCAATGTGAATAAAATCAAAGTGACAATGTACAGGAAGCAATTATACTGTTTCTACTGTTTACAAAATGTATGTCAGTTACATTGAAAAATGAGTGTCATGTTAGTGATGTCTGTCAGAACGTCCAGTTACTCCAGTCATCAGCCCAAGAGACTCCTTCGTGAAACACCGACACGTAGAGTGATGTCTACTATGTCCATACCACCGACTGGCAATCCGTGCGCATGCTAAGTCAATGCAAAGTGCCCATGTCATAAGTACCTCACTGCTGAGTAAGTGCTATAAGAAAACCAATATCACCCACATAGTTCATGTCATAATCATGCTTCAAGCACTTACTACAAGTGAATCCTGAAAATCCAATATATCTGATGATTATTTTGTCTGTAATCCGCAAAAAAACTCAACAATACGCCTCACATTAGAACACTGAATTCACGTTAGGTAAAAATGATCGTACACTTCAATATAGATGAGATGCACATTACAATATGTATTTGTGCTACTTTCTCCTCCACCCAATGTTACTCGCTTCTGTTTCCAAGATCAAACATGGATCCACTTTAGTTGCAAATATGTGACCTCTTCCCTCCGCTCTAATCATACCATAGTTCTTTCTCTCATCCATGTCACATATCCCTGTTTCCCAAGCTCTATTAATGACTCTCCCTAACTTCAACATTGTCCGCTCACCTCAAGATAATCCTCTCTTCTCCCAATGGAATGAAGACGCCAATACTAATGGAGTACCACGTGATCTAGTTTAAAATCCCATCGGTCATCAACCTCAACGTCAGACTGCCATGAGAACTCTTTATTTCTACCTCCTGTGTCAGCACCATCTTAGCATAGAATATTCCTCACCTGTACATGTTTAAAAAAAAACAATTCTAAACTAAAAGATACTCATAACCAGCATATTAAGTGAGTCTATGTTTAAATATATTGAAGCACGAATTCAAAGTCCACAGATCTCGTTCCTTGTGTCAACGAATCTACTGACAGTGCCACTGCGTTCCAAAATACTATAGCTCTGATCTAATATGGTACAAATATCATCTGACTGAGTCTTACAGTGATATGGCTAGTTTTATCCACCTCACTAGATGTTTATGTCATACATAAGTTAGTGTGGGTTAGTCTAGTAAACCAAATGGAAAACATGTAAATAAAAAAAGTTTACATACTTTTAGTGATCGTTTATGAACCAAATAACAGTAACATTTTCAGTAGTTCTCGACTCTGTTATGTATTGAAGACAAAAATAAAACTGCCAAACAAGTACTCATTCTTCCTATGTACAAATACAGAAGTGTTCAATAATCATATGTGCATATTCTTGCATACATGATGTTTGGATGTATGTCTAATCTGACTGCTGAGTAAGTGCTATAAGAAAAACAATATCACCCACATAGTTCATGTCATAATCATGCTTCAAGCACTTACTACAAGTGAATCCTGAAAATACAATATATCTGATGAGTATGTTTTCTGTAATCGGCAAAAAAACTCAACACTACGCCTCACATTAGAACACTGAATTCAAGTTAGGTAAAAATTATCGTACACTTCAATATAGGTGAGATGCACATTACAATATGTATTTGTGCTACTTTCTCCTCCACCCAATGTTACTCGCTTCTGTTCCTAAAATCAAACATGGATCCACTTTAGTTGCAAATATGTGACCTCTTCCCTCCGCTCTGGTCATACCATAGTTCTTTCTCTCATCCGTGTCACATATCCCCGTTTCCCAAGCTCTATTAATGGCCCTCTCTAACTCCAACATTGTCCGCTCACCTCAAGATAATCCTCTCTTCTCCCAATCGAATAAAGACGCCAATACTAATGGAGTACCACGTTATCTAGATTAAAATGCCATCGGTCATCAACCTCAACGCCAGACTGCCATGAGAACTCTTTATTTCTACATCCTGTGTCAGCACCATCTTAGCATAGAATGTTTGGGGTGGACCAGCCAATTAGATATTGCAGTATTAAAACACCGCCAGTAGGCTGGCATTCTTCTGAAAAAGTTTAGCTTATCAACAACAAAGCGCATTAGCCCACTACTGGAAATCTAAGGGATGAAGGTGCTAAGCTAGACATTGTATGGTGCCGAACTATGGGGTTTTCAGAATTTGAGAAATTTGACGCTAGCAGAAAACGAATTTTTGTGTAAAGCAACTAGCATCCCCATAAGTACCCCTCTAACTCCTCTAAAGTGGGATCTCGGAAAAAAAGCGGTCCAGGACCTTGCCTCTGTACCGCCTTTACTGTATTGGCGACGACTGTGGACCACAGAGGAACTCCAGCATTATGCACAGGGATTAAGGGAGATTACGACTAAAGATGGCTGCCAAAAAATACACTGGCTGAAGTCCATTCGGTCCCTACTATTTAGGTTGGGATTGAGAGAGCTATGGGACGACCCGACAAATGCTGCATTCCCTTCCAATAAAATTCTGAAAGAAAGTTATTGGAAGATGGTAAATGCAGAAGCATGTATAAGGGGTCTTTCCTCACACCTAACAGGCCGTTTTCTAGAGTGTAAGGCCCAATAGAAACTGGAAATATATTGGGATGCCATAGAGAAAAATCAGGATCGCAAACTCTATTTCCAATTTAGAGTAGGCTCCCTTCCAGTTAGGTCTTTTACAGCTAAATGGGCAGGGGAAAACGGTAAGGATAAATGCCCTAAGTGCGGGGAAGAACGAGAGACAATAAGCCATCTTCTCTTTTTTTGCCCCTTATATTCTGCACCTAGAGCCATATGGGTTAAGCCCATTTGCAGAGCAATTGGCACACGCAGGCATGCAGAGGCCTTAAGAATTTTATGTACTGATTCCAGTCCCTTAATTGCTATCGCTATGGCTAAATGTCTGAAATGGGCTTGGGTAATCCATATGCGCCTTGTTGCGGCAGGGCTTTGATTATTAATTAATTACTACTGTTGATTATGTGTAAATATGTGGGCCTACTCATTTTATGTAACCTATGTGCAATACCCCCTGTTCTGTTAAAAAATGATGGACCTTGTTCTATGATTTTAGATTTTATGAATTTGAAATAATTGATATTCGGCAACAGTCCATAGTATTTTAATCTATTCTTAGATATTTATTGAATTATTTTATTGGATTTTTATATTGAAAAACTGTGGTTTTATGTATGTTTTTATGAATGCTTTTATGACTTAATTGTCGAATAAAGTTTATGATGATGATGGCCACTGCTTTCCACCATACTATAGCTCTGATCTAATTTAGTACAAATATCATCTGACTGAGTCTTCCAGTGATATGGCTAGTTTTATCCACCTCACTAGACGTTTATGTCATACATAAGTTAGTGTGGGTTAGTCAAAGATGATTTATTTATGACTAAACTCTGTTCTGGCTCCTTAGGTTCTTTCGAACCTTTTCTTTTTCCTCTTCTTGTTTTGTGGCTACTATGTGTGCTTTTCCAATTTATCGGCCAGATGGTTGACGTACATCTGGAGGTTGTGACAAAAAAGATGGTGACATTGTTGTTTGTGTTGGTTTTCAACTTCAATGTCTTTATTTAGAAGATCAGAATCTGCTATCAATTGTTTTGCTGAAGCCGGATTAGTGTCCATGGGGCCGATTCACAGAACTAATCTGAGACAAAATCCTAAAGTTACTACTTTTGGTATTCACAGAAGGCATTTAGTAGTAGTAAAGTTAGTATTTTGTCTTAAGTTAGTATTTTGTCTTAAGTTAGTATTTTGTCCTCAGTTAGTATTTTTTCCTAAGTTAGTATTTTGTCTTAAATTTGTATTTTGTCCTACGTTAGTGTTTTGTCTCAAGTTAGTTTTTTGTCTTAAGTTAGTATTTTGTCCTAAGTTAGTATTTTATCCTAAGTTAGTATTTGTCTTAAGTTAGTATTTTGTCCTAAGTTAGTATTTTATCCTAAATTAGTGTTTGTCTTAAGTTAGTATTTTGTCAGAAGAGTAATATCCAGGCACAATAAGATGTTTCTTGCTTGTCATCTGTAATGTATAACGGGATGGATGTTGCATAATGTATTGCTGTTATCTAATTGCTTGTGGACACCTGACGTGAAGTCTAACATTGCAAACATATAATGCTGTATCATGCAAATATTACTTCTTTGTGAATTGCAGGGAAGTCTGTTATTGGCAAGGTGCCAATTTCTGGATGTGGTGTGTAAGCAACTAGGACTGACCAAGTGGCTCCGTCTCTGCTGAGTGGACCGAGTCTCACTGTATCTGTGGTGTATGGGAGAGTGCCTTTAAACCAGTTTATATGCTCATGGTAACTGCACGGAACTTTAATGTCCTCCTATGGACAGTATTCCTTTGGTGTTTTATCTGGAGTGTAAAAATGAAACATATCTGTGTGTGCATCTACAGGTGGGAATTTAACCCATGAATAGAATACCTCCTTCCTGAATGGCTTGTGTGCCTCGATCATGAATGTTACAGTCCCACCTAATCCTGAGAGTGCATTTGTGACATTTTCTGAAATGTTTATCGCACGTTCCTGCTCTTCACCCCCGCTACATTCACATGTTATGCTGATGCAACATTATCTTCAACAGACATTGTTGAAAGAGTTTCAAGGAACATGAGATGAGGTTTTAAGCACAATGTAGGGAACTATAATCCTTCAAGCTAGATCAAACCTACAGCCAATTCATAGGATATGCCTACTCAGCTGCAGCAGTTTTTTTCCTCCCACATCCATACATCTCTGGGTAAATGTGAATAGGGGTCTCTGAGAAAAGCACAACTGAACTACTTATATTTGACCATCAAATAATAACCAAACCAACGTTGGCGGGGTTATGTTGTGTAGTTCTATAAATCTATATAGGATCTGTGCATTTAGACCACATCAACTATGGGATTGGTGTCCAAACTGATTCCAGACACCCCAACCGGATATGTTCGCGTGTATACCAGCTAGCTCACAGTGCCACTATGAACTCCCCTTACCAAGGAGAAAATAGTTTCTGGCAACTGTCAAACATGACAACCCGCTCAGTCATTCGTGCTCACAATGTCTCAGGGAGATACACAGAATAAACAATGTGAACATTTTCAATAAGCATTGATTTAAACAGTGTCATTCTAGTGGAATATATGTGTGCTGCAACAACCAAAAGACAGCAACAGATATAAATAGTTATGAGCACCAACAAAGTAAATAGATGGTAGAATTCTACCATGGTACTAACATAATGGATATATGCAGGTATATAGATACATGATAGTAATAATGCGTAACTAGATGTACCCAAGTGTACCTAGTATGTATGTAGGTGTATAGCCAAAAATCCCCCTAGAATAGAGCCAACCCCATTGCCTGAAGTGAGAAAATGAGGGACCCAGTCTTGGTCTCGAGTGGACCACGCTAGGGATGTCAGACCACTGCGTGCTGGAGTGTCTGCATTGCAGGAACTGCAGCATCTCATGTCAGCGTGTCAGCATGGAAGTCTTTCTCCTCTGCCTGGTCCAGCAAAAATGTGGTGCTTATGTACCCAAAAGGTACCCTCAGGGGATCTACCTTGCTATGTCATGTCGGCTGAGGATGACGATAGTGATGAACATTATACACAGTTATTATGCAGAAGGTGGTAATCCTGCTGTGATTCTGAGAATCCTCATGCATAATAAATTAGGCTAGTTTTCAGAGAAAACCACACAGCATTTATGCAGCACCTAACTAAGTAAAAGGACAGCACCAAAAACCATTATGTAGTAGAATTGCAGGGTAAATGTAGGTAAAAGTGTAGATGACTACCCAGACCTATATTGGGGTACATTAGGAATCATAACAAATGCTTTCCTCAGGGTATTTAAAGGCTTACCTGTGCGTGGGTCCCTAGATTTGTCATGGGACAAGATTCATATCAAGATACCACTTCATCTTTGACCGTCTGGGTACTCAAGATTACCCTGGCTTTGTTCTGGGCACCAAGGCAGCAACTGGGAAGGCTCCTGCTGCTCCTGGTCTCGTCACCCTGCTTGTCTGTGGCATCTTCCCTGCCTGTGCTCTATACAGGAACCTTCCAAGGCCTGTCGACATCCAAGACACCTGAAGAAATCTCCCTTGAAGTGAAGGAGTGACTTCCCCGCACCTGCAGGCACCGCAACCAAGCTAACCAGTCTGATGCTCCTGGGCACCTACGGATTCCGAAAGGCTCAGAAACACAAGTGTTAGTTCTATAACTCACTCGAGGCCTGCACTGTCTTCATATCAAGTTTGAGGCCAGTATCATGTGCACCTATCGACTTGTCATTGCAAAGGCTTGTTGGCTTTATTCCTCAAGGATTTTCTGGCTCCAAATAGCCCCACCTCAAGCATCTTCTGTGACCAAGTTCTCCATCCTCACCGCATCTGTTGCACTGTGGGCCTGCATCTTTGGTGATCTGCTCAAGTTCCTCTTGCAACTCCAGTGCCTTTGGCCTGTGGGCCCTCTTGAGGGTCTTCTTTGATTCAAGTGTTGCTCAGGCCTGCTCTGACTCCCCTGATTGTGGTGAGTTACCTGGAGCTTGGTGGTCCGGACTCTGCACCTTTTTGGTCTTCCATGTTGGTTGTAGTTGCCAAGGCTTGTTGGTACTCCTGCCGGACACCGACCCCTCAACTCTCAACATACGACGTGGGACAGCTCGTGAGCGACTCCTGGTCTTACTCAGCATTGCCTGGTCCACACAGCTGCAGCTCCAAGGTCACCGTCAACTCTCCTGCAACACTCAACATCAGTGGGCATTCGTCTTCTGTGTCTCCTGGTCACTCCTGAGTGGCACAGACTCTGTCTCCCCTGCTTGCAGATACCTCACAATTTGAATCCACATTTGGGTTCCACCAGACACTTTCACCTTCTCCAGCAGGTGCTTCTTCCTGATGTTCTCCATTGAGTTCGACAGCGGTTTGCCATGCCACTTCACACCTATGCATCCGGCTTCCCTGGTGTAGGTATGCTGATTCGTAGGGTATCCATGTGTTATACAGGGAGCTCTCCAACCTTCTGTCTTCCACTGGATTTCTTCAAGGTCGACTGGGAAGGGACCTTCTTCTGACTTGAATTGAGCACGTGGTCGTGTTCCCACACTGCACACAGCCTCCGTGGGATTCCCGGTTACTTACCTTGGGTGGTTCCTTGGGTCCCCAGCACTTCTACATCTTCTGGGTATAATCTTGACTTGAGTCGTGGTTCACAAACCACTATATTAAGTATATGGTTTGGTCTCCCCCGGCAACCACTGCTTATTAGTACTACCTACCTGTTTTTATTCTCAAGCATTGCGTATATTTCTGGGTAGGAGATATTTGTATGTGTTAGTGAGTATCTTATAATGTATTCCTAGTTTTATAAATGCACTGTGTGGTTCTTTTTCACTTAATCAAAACCAATAAGATTACGTTCTGGTAAAACAAGCTGCTGTACACTCCTTCTGGACTAAGCCCGAAGACTGCTCTCCACAGCTACCACTCAGAGAGCTTTCTAAGGTTGTCTAAGACCACTAAAATCACCATATGGGTTTTGTGGATTTGGGCAGGGTATAAGTAGCCACCATATACCAAGCCAGCCTCCTACAGCAGAGATCAGAGGCATCTAGTCTCTGGCGGAGTTCGGGCTCCATTTAAACCTGTTGGAGCTCCAGTCAATCCCCCTGCCACTGAAAGCTTTCCTTTCCTCTCTCAAAGAGAAAGTAGCGCAAGTGTTCAGAGACAACACCACCGCCATGTGGTACTGCAACAAACAGGATGAGGTGGGGTCATGGCCCCAATGTTAAGAGGCTCTTCCCCATGTGGACATGGCTGGAACAACAGGGCATGACCCTGGTGGTTCAACACCTGACAGGTTCTCTGTGCGCCGGGGTGGACAAACTTAACCGTTGGTGTCTGGTAGGTCACGAATAGCGTCTTCAATCGGAGGTGGTGCAAGGTCTCTTTCAGTGGTGGGGAGAGCCTTGGTTGGATCTGTTCGTCACCGAAGAGAATGCGCAATGCCAGCAGTTCTGCACGTTGGAGCTTCCAAGGCGGCACTCGCTCTGTGAAGCTTTTCGTCGCATGTGGAGTTACGGCCTCCTGTAGGCCTTTTCGCCTGTACCACTTCTGCCCTGAGTGCTGAAGAAGATCAAGCCCGTCCGGGTCCAAGTTATTCTTGTGGCTCCAGACTGGGCATAAAGAGTCTGGTGCTTTAAGCTCCTAAGCATGGCCATTGATCCTCCAATCAGACTGCCCCTTTGGGAGTATCTTCTGTCGCAGCAACAGGGGACGGTTCTTCACCCAAACTTTTCCATCCTCCCATTCCTTGCGTGGAGATTGTGCGGTGACAGTTGACAGCTTTTGACCTACCACCTGAAGTCTGCAATGTCATCTTGGAACTGAGGCATCCCTCCCACTCGAACGGTATACACCTGGAGAAGGAACAATTTTGTGGCATGGTGCACAGCAAAGACTGCCCCTCTTTCAGAGGTTCTCTTGTATATATTTTCTTTGGCCCAGCAGGGCTCTGCTCTGGGCACTCTTAAAGGCTGTCTTGAAGCTATTGCTGCTTTCCTTTGGCAGCCAGATCAGACCTCCTTATTCAAGTCTCCTATTGTAAATAGATTCTTTAAGGACATTACTCATCTCTGTCCTCCATCTCCTTTCGTAGTGCCCCATTGAGACATATCTTATGTGTGATCCCTTCAAACTCCTTCACAACTGTCCTCACAGGCTCCTCACTCTGAAAACTGCCTTTCTTGTTGTCATCAACTTTGGTCGCAGGGTCAATTAGCTTCAGGCTCTTTCTTTTAAGCCCCCTTTCTTCTCTGTGCATCCAGACAAAAGGGCTTAGGATGAGGCCCTAGTTCCTTCCTAAAATGGTTACACCATTTCACATAGGGCAAACAATCCCTTTGTCCACCTTTTTCCCCCTTCTGCACCCTTCCAAGGAGGAGCAGAGACTCTGCTATCTGGACCCTAAATATGCACTGTCCTTCTTTCTGATGGATACATCAGCCAGTGGATTCCTCACCTTGTGAATATCCCCTTGCGTCAGCAACATTCGGAAATTCTTTTTGTAGCTTCGCACCGACGTGGACGACGTCACAGAAGCACAGCATTGCACCCGGCTCCGCTGACGTCACCGACTCCATAATAGGCCCACGTCGGCGTGATGACATCCGTTCCCTTTTTTCTGCGTCGTCGACGCTAACGGTTTTCGAGGGATCCTCTGTAGCTGTTTGGTAACTTTGTTACTGCTTGTTTCTACTGGTGTCTTCTTGCTTCTTTGTCTCCTGTCGAGATGTTCTCGAAGAAGACCGGGTTCAAGCCATGCGGAGAATGCGGGAAGATGATATCGATCACGGACCCGCATGAGGATTGCATTTGGTGCCTGAGTTCGGACCACAATGTTCAAGGATACTCTTCATGTAAGAAGATGAACCCAAAGGCTCTTCGAGAAAGAGAGGCAAAACTTCTGGTTGCCAAGTTAAAAGGTAAAAAGGAGAAGAAGTCTTCAAGGTCGCGTTTGAGACGTTCGAAGTCGAGAACGGGGTCGAGGTCAAAGTCTCGCACGGCGTCGCCTTTGAAGTCATCGCCGGGGCATGCTTCTATATCAACAAAAAAGAAGCACAAGAAGAGAAGGCATGAATCTCGCCATCACTCAGGGAAGAATTCGGATTCGAGACCGAAGTCGCCAACTAGGAGACTTCGTAAAGAGTTGTCCCCTTCTCCAGTTGTGGATCCAGTAGGTGAGGTTTAGACTGTGGAGTCGACGGAGCATTCACCGGCTCCGGTGTCGAATCCCTCTATGGCGCCGTCCCGATCTCCAGTTCGAGAGGAAGAAGAGGCTCCCTTGCCTGAGGGTTCGGCGACTCTGGCTCAAAGACCCAAAGTAGAGGAGATTAATCCGATGCCTCCTCGAGGGCAACCTGTGGGTCCATACCCACCTTTTCCAGGCCCAGGTCAAGACCCTACACAGTTTTTAAACGCGATGTATGGTGTCCATTCGAGAGCTATGTACCCCTCTGGAGCACCGGCAGGGGCAATGGGTCCTTTGGCATACAACCTGGGAGTTCCCCAGTCTTATGCTCCAGCTCCATTTATGCCATTTATGCCGGTGTCGATTCCGCCTTGGCATCTCTCGACGCCGTTACCGTTCGTCACCGGCGCCGGCCCGACCTCGAGAGCATCGACCTGTGCTTCCGGATCCGATCTCGACGCCAGCTCCGGCTCCATCAAAGTAGATCGCGGATCCACTGACGCCGCTCTTGAAGGAGAGGTCGAGGCGTGATGCTCAGCGTCTTCTGGAAGAACAGAGGTACAAAGAGGCTGAGGATGAAGAAGGTGAGCTGCAGGATAATTACTTTGATGACCTGAGGGAGGCTAGCGGATTGGAACTTTCTCCAGACTGGGAGCTATCTTCTGTCTCGGATGCCGCCTCAAAGGACGTTGCACCTTACCATGTGGTCATCAAGAAGGCAGCAGAGCTTTTGAGTTTAACTCTGCCTACTGTTGAGGTTAAGTCTAATTTGTTAACAGAAGTCCTCCATACCCCGTCTTCTGTTGTGGAACCTATGCTTCCTTTCAATGAGGCTTTGACGGAACCTATTTTGGAAGTATGGAATAGACATCTCACGGCTCCAGCTGTTGCTAAAGGTGTTGCAAGGAGATACAGGGTGGCACCTAGTGACCCTGACTTTTTATCATCGCACCCTTTACCGGAGAACTTGGTAATACAGGCAGCCTGTTCAAAGAAATCTGTGGGAGCTTTCCCTCAGGTGCCTGGGGACAAAGAGTCGAAAAAGCAGGACCAAACTGCTAAGAAAGTGTTTTCATCGGCGAGTATGGTTCTTAAGTCAACAAATGCCACGTGTCTCTTGGGGAGGTATATACATGCCTTGATGGACTCTGTAAGTCAAGTGGCCTCTAAGATTCCAGAGGTGGACAGGAAGAATTTTAAAGAAGTGTTGTCTGACACTCAGGCTGCTGCACGGCAAGTCATACAAAGTGGACTAGACACTGCTGATTCGGTGGCGAGAGTTATGGGGACTTCAATTGCTACAAGAAGAGCAGCCTGGTTGAAGTCTTTTGAGTTCTCTGCGGACTTCCAAGCTGCTTTATTAGATCTGACCTTTGATGGCTCAGGTCTTTTTGGGAAAAAGGCTGATGCAGCTTTGGAGAGGTTTAAAGACATCAGGGCTACAGCCAGATCTTTGGGACTACAGTCCAGAGGAACTGTAAACAAAAGAAATAAGGGTTTTGGAAGGTCCTCCTTTCGTTCATTCCTATAAACAGTCTCAACAGCAGCAGCAACAACAACAACAACAAAATCCACTGTATAAGTCTTACAGGGGTAGGCAAAGAGCTCGTCCTCGAGGACGTCAAGTCTCCTCCTCCTCTTCCTCTTCCTCAAACCAACCCCCTCCAACCTCAGCAAAGCAGCCCTAGATCTGCCATTCCAGATCATGTAGGGGTTCGGCTTACCTATTTTCTACTGGATTGGGAATCGGTCACTTCGGACCTTTGGGTTCTCAATCTCGTGGAGAATGGGTATGCACTTCCCTTTCGGGAATTCCCTCCGAATTACCCTCCTTGTCAAGGGTTTTGTTCAGAGGACCACCTGCTTCTTCTGCAGAAGGAAGTCCTGGCGTTGTTAAAAAAAGGTGCGATAGAGGTGGTTCCAGAGCAGGAAAGGGGTCAGGGATGCTTATCCCGGTATTGCCTGATTCCCAAGAAGGATGGCAGGCTTCGTCCAATCCTGGATCTCAGGATCTTGAACCTTTTTCTGAAGCATTAGAAGTTCAAGATGCTCACTCTTGCGCAGGTACTTCAAGCGCTGCTGGAAGAAGACTGGATGGTGTCGATCGACTTGCAGGATGCGTATTTTCACATCCCAATCTTGAAGTCGCACAGGAATTATCTCCGTTTTACGGTGGGTTCGCAACACTACCAGTTTGCTGTCCTTCCGTTTGGTCTTACTACTGCGCCTCGATTCTTCACCATGGTGATGGCTGTGGTGGCTGCACATCTCAGAAGGTCAGGGATTCCAGTATTCCCTTATCTAGACGATTGGCTGATCAAAGCGGAATCTCCAGAGAAAGTGCTCCATCATCTGCAGTTCAAAGTAAAAAATATCTACAAGGGATTTCACTTGTACTAAATATCTTTTTTTGTTTTAAATGTTTTTGAGTCAGTTATGTACAATCAGACTCCTAAGTGTCCAACCGGACAACCAAAATAAATGTAGATTACAAAGAATCAGAGAAACAAAGCACACGGAAGATCCTATTCGTATAAAAAGAATTTATCTGATTTTAACATATTGAAATTAAGAAGGGTACATTTGAACAAAGTAAATATCAGCAAGTGACGTTATGAAAAAGATGTACAAATGAATTTAGACACACAGTTCATAACCTGCGTCTACTCCTGGAAAAATAATAAAGCAAATATTATCACCACATCAATAAATATTGCTAAAGAAAATGAAGATTTTCATGGAGTTGACGGGACTGCCGACGTTTCGGTCTGTGTGGCATTAATCCATTAGACCATCCTCAGGACCAATGACTTTTTGCAAGATAGAAAACCTTCTATGATATTCACAAGGTAACAACAATTGACCCTGAGTCAGAATAACGGTTGCAAACAGCGTTCAAATCACTTGTCGCGTTAGACAATCAAATTGTCTTTATAGTAAGGCCAACAATGGGTCTTCCTATATTCTTCAGAGATGTAATCAAATCGAATTTAATTTTGAAATGTTCTTCAGACCACGGGAGATTCTGGCAGTATAACGTCCAGGCATCTGCAAATCACAACTCAGCTGTTGTACAGGTTGGGTTTTTCCCAAATTTCACCTGGTGCCCTCCCAGCGCCACCTGTTCATAGGTGCGGTACTGGACACGACTGTATGTCGAGCATTCCCTCGACCTCAAAGGATTCTTGACATACAGAAAATGATTCCTTTATTTTACAATGGAGCGGTCGTTCCAGCCCTGAAGGTCCTTCGTCTGCTCAGTCTGATGGCTTCTTGCATTCTGTTGGCTAACCATGCACGCTGGCACATGAGGGCACTCCAGTGGTGCCTCCGCAGACAGTGGTATCAACACAACAGAGATCTCAGGGAGTCTGTGAGGATCTCCAGAGAAGCTGCGGCGGATCTGTCTTGGTGGAGTATGGAGGGCAATCTGTCTCAAGGAAAGCCTTTTCATCTGCCTCCATCGGTTGTCACAGTGATAACGGATGTATCCACTCTAGGGTGGGATGCTCATCTGGGGGATCTGGAGATCAAGGGTCTTTGGTCTCCAGAGGAAAGGTTGCTTCACATCAACCTTCTAGAGTTGCGGGCGATTCGTTTGGCGCTCAAGGCCTTCCTCCCTTCCCTTCGCGGTCAGTCGGTTCAAGTCCTGACGGACAACACTACCGCGATGTGGTATGTCAACAAGCAGGGAGGAGTGGGGTTGCAGTGTCTCTGCAGAGAGGCTCTGCGTCTCTGGTCCTGGGTTCAGGACCATCAGATTTGTCTGATGGCAAATCATCTGGCCGGAGTTCTGAACGTTTGTGCAGACAGTCTCATCCGGCAGTTTTCAGCCGACCACGTGCAGAGCCTTCATCCAGAGGTAGTTCGTCACGTCTTTCGGACGTGGGGGACTCCTCAGGTGACCTGTTTGCCACTCACGAGAACGCTCACTGCCCGTTATTCTGCAGCCTCCAGTATCCGATGCAGGGAGTTTTGGGGGACGCATTTTAGTTAAGTTTGGACTCACAACTCCTTAACGCGTTTCCTCCTATATCCTTGATTCCTCGTGTTCTGAGGAAGATACGCCAAGACCGGGCCCAAGTCATATTGATCGCACCGGATTGGCCAAGAAGGGCGTGGTATACAGATCTTCTCCACCTCTCCTCGTGCCCTCCGCTCCATCTCCCTCTCAGGGCAGATCTCCTCTCTCAGATGGAGGGCCAGGTTCTACACCCCCACCTCCAGACCTTACACCTTAATTCCTGGAGATTGAACGGGGCAATCTGAATTCCTTTTCTCTCCCACTTGATGTGGTGGATGTCATTTTGTCAGCCAGGCGTGACTCCACCAAGTCTATTTACTCTTATAGGTGGTCTACATTTGTTTCTTGGTGTGAAGCGAAGTCCATCGATCCTTTGAGGGCTCGTTTGTCGGACATACTTCAGTTTGCGCTTTCTTTGGCTCAGCAAGGGTTTGATGTAGCTACTGTGAAAGGTTATCTTTCAGCATTATCAGCATTTCTCTGTTTGCCGGATCAGCCGTCTTTATTTAAATCTCCTGTGGTTTTAAGATTCTTAAAGGGTCTTACAAATAAATTTACTCCTACTCCCTTTATCGTGCCTCAATGGGACTTGAACCTTGTGCTTACTTTCTTGATGGGTTCACCTTTTGAACCTTTGCACAAGTGTCCCTTGAGATTGTTGTCTTTTAAAACGGTCTTCCTGATTGCAATTACCTCAGCAAGGAGGGTAAGTGAGCTTCAAGCTCTTAGTTCTAGGCCCCCATTCTTTACCATTCATGCTGAACGAATGGTACTCAGGACCAGTGCTGATTTTCTGCCTAAGGTGGTATCTCACTTCCATCTAGGACAGTCTATGACCCTTCCTTCCTTCTATCCTCCCCCTCACCCGTCCAAGGAGGAGGAGAGACTTCACCGCTTGAACCCTAAGAGGGCGGTGAGCTTCTACCTGGACAGAACCAGTGAGTTCAGAGTGGATGACCAGCTCTTTGTTGGTTTTGTTGGAGCCAGAAGAAGCAAGGCGGTGCACAAGCGCACGCTGTCAAGATGGATTGTCTTGTGCATCAAGATATGCTACTCTCTGGCGGGTAAGGAACCTCCTAAAGGTTTAAGAGCTCATTCTACTAGAGCAAGGTCTGCTACTTCTGCTTTGTCTAGGGGTGTGCCTGTAGAGGACATTTGTAGAGCGGCAACTTGGGCCTCCCTCCACACTTTCGTGAAGCATTACTGCTTGGATTCCGAAGTGAGGAGGGACGGCCATTTTGCGCTTTCTGTCCTCCAGGATTTTCTGAAATAGGAGAGTGGACAACCTCCTCTGGGAGAGGGGACTGCTGTGGGACTCTATTCACAAGGCGAGGAATCCACTGGCAGATGTATCCATCAGAAGAACAAGTTACTTACCTTCGGTAACGCTTTTTCTGCTTGATACAGTATCTGCCTGTGAATTCCTCACTGACCCAGCCGCGTCCCCGTTGTCCACTCTTCTATGCCTATGTTAATGGCATTGTTTTAATGCTTGTGTGTTACTTTTAAAAGACGTGTGTTATTCTTCTTGATTTGCTACATTGTCTTCACACTGTGTGTGTTATCATGACTATAGTGTACTGTGTATATATCTACTGTTATCGGTCCGTCCGTGTGCCTCGAAGGCACGGAAAAAAGGGCATAACTGATGTCATCACGCCGACGTGGGCCTATTATGGAGTCGGTGACGTCAGCGGAGCTGCGCGCGATGCCGTGCTTCTGTGACGTCGTCCACGTCGGCGCGAAGCTACAAAAAGAATTTCTGAATGTTGCTGACTCAAGGGTATATTCACAAGGTGAGGAATCCACAGGCAAATACTGTATCCACCAGAAAAAGCGTTACCAAAGGTAAGTAACTTGTTCATCTTGACCGCACAATATATTTGCGGGTGGATGATCAACACTTCATTGGCTATGTAGGTGCCAAGAAAGGTCGGGCTGTTCAAAAGCGTACCATCTCTCGATGGATTGTCCTTTGTTTTAAAGCCTGTTACGCTCTAGCGAAAAATGAGCCTCCAGTGGAGCTGTGTGCTCATTCCACTAGGGCTACGGCAGCAACCACTGCATTGGCACGTGGAGTCCCACTTCTTGACATCTGCCAGGTGGCCATGTGGGCATCCTTGAACACGTTCACTAGGTATTACTGCCTGGACAGCCAAGACCGGTAGGACGGCTATTTTGTCCGTTTGGTCCTCTAGGACTTTCTGGAGTGACCTTAGTTTGCAGACCCACCACCTAGTATGGTATTGCTTGGGTATCTATTCTAAGGTAAGGAATCTACAACTAACTTTCTCTTTAGAATGAACAAGTTACGTATCTTCAGTAACGATGTGTCTGTAAGAGACATAGATTAGGTATACATTCCTTACTGCCCGACCCATCCTCCTTGCATTGTGAACTGACTCCCTTACAGGGCCCTAGTTGTGGCGCACCAGTGGTCAGTGTCTTCCATGGCTCTGCGCTTCTTGCGTGGAAAGTCTTGTCAGAACTGACATCAGCGCGCAGGGACGGTGTCGAAGTAGGCAACGCAACGTCATCCCGGTGACCACGACGACGAACGTGGAGTCGACCAACGCCACTTTCCGACACACAGGGGTACTGCTAGGAAAATATTCTCCGGATCCAGTCTGATGCCCTGGGTGTAATTCTAAGGTAAGGAATCTACAAGTGACCTATGTCTCTTACAGATATACCGTTATCAAAGGAAAGTAACGTATTCTACGGACCCATTGTGGCAAGAGGATGTCTTTGTTGGCTCAGCAGAGAACAAGTTGAAGGGAGCACCTCAGGGTGGTCACAGTTTTTAATCTGCCTCATTTGTTTGCTCTTCCATTAACCCCCTGCCCTGCTAGGCCTTTTCTCCCCCTGTGCTAAGCCTTTTTTTTGGGCTATTTGGGGTAGTTCGCGCTTTGGCCCCAGAGCTTTTTGTCCACATAAGGTATTCATCTCAAATTTACACCATTTTTTTTCCAACACCCTGAGGATTCTAAAGGTAAACAGGATTTGTGGATTCCCCAGAAATTAGCCAAAATACAGCTATATATATATATATATATATATTATTTTTTTTAATGGGAAAAAAGTGCTGCAGAAGAAAGCGCCTGGTTTTGTCCCTGCAAATGGCATCAAAAACGGTTTGTAGTGCTGAAATCACCATATTCTCAGCTGTCATGGACATGCAGACTTGTTAGAAAACCAACATTTTCTGCACCATTTTGGCATTTTACTGCGACAAAGCATTTTTCCAATACTTTGTTCTTTCCACCTCCTTCCATTTAGTGGTAGAAATGGGTGTAAAACCAATAATGGATCCCAGAAAGCGATACATTTCTGAAAACTAGACACAATTTTGAATTCAGCAAGGGATCTAACTGGAAAATAACAGGTGAAAATAAAAAATATTGAAAAGCCGTTTGTACCAAAGATTTCACCTATAATTACTTCTAAGTATGACCGATTTGTTAAAGCAATATACAGTTACATCTACTGGACCCTTCAGATTATGGGGATATATAGGACTTCGAGGTTCACCAAGAACCCAAGCAAAACCAGAGCCAATAACTGAGCTACGTCTTGGAATGGTTTTTCATTGCTTATTGGGTTATAGCAATTCATTTGGTAAAATATAAAGAGTGAAAAAAAGATACCAAGGAAACCAATATATTTCCGAAATGGGAACAAAATGTAGAGCTAATAAGCAGTGTTTATTTGCACATCTCCAAAATTGTGGGTACCCATACAAGAATGTGAATTAGAGGGCATTTTTTTAACAAATTGTCTTACATTTGAAAGGCAGAAATGCATTGAAAGTCAATTGGTAATAACGCTTGTTCTACCAATCCTTGTTCCCCTAGGTCGCCCCCAAAAAAATGCTACCTCACTTGTTTGGGTAGGCCTAGTATTTGCAACAGGAAACTACCCAAAACACAAAATGGACACATTACATTTTTCCAGTGAAAACAAACCCTTTTTTTGCAATGTGCCTATCTGTGGATTTTGAATCCTAGCTCAGCCGGCACCTAGGGAAACCTAGAAAACCTTTTTTTATTTATTTTTTATTCCTCATATACCGATGATGGGTATGCCAGATGGGGAGACCCCTCTCCTCTCTCCAATGTTACGATGTTCCGCCCTCAGCAATGTACAGCAGAGGAGAAAAAGAGATTGGGGAGACCCCACTGGTCACATCTGCTTGCTTGCTCCACTCCAGTCCTTCGTATATCCATGGCCCTCGGTTTGACTGGAGGCTAAGCACCAACAGAACCCAGGGGAAATCATCGGAATATATTTTTAGCTCATCTATTCCGCCACGCCACTAGGGCCGCCCAGATTTTATCATGGCTGGTGCCACCCCAGGCTATATCCGACTCAGAGATCTAAATAATGTATTTTAAACATTCAGCAAAGACAGGTGGATTGATATTCTTCCAGGCCTTACATATTTCCCTTCTTGCTAAGACCATTACATAAAAAACAAATTTGGTCTCCAAATCATTATGCTGGTGCTCTGGAATCAGCCCAAACAAAACCGTCCCAGCAGTAATTGAAAATTGTATGTGCAATACTTCTGCTATGAACCCTTCTATTTGTGACCAAAAATTTATGAGCCTAGGGCATTCTACAAACATGTGTAGGTCATCAGCAGGGGGGGCTTTACATCTTGGGCAGAGGTATTCTGAATTCGTGACCGTGGCAAGTTTTTTTGGTGAAAAGTATACTCTGTATAGAGTGAATAAGTGATTCCTTTTAAGGGGTGTGGCCTTCACTATTGCATGTAGCATCATAAATGAATCCTTCCACAAGTCTTCTAAGTTATTACAGTCCAAAACCACTACCCCACCCCATAGTAATTTACATATTAGAGATTTCACATCTCCATTTTCCGCTCCTTCAGGGATTTAAAAAAATTTGAGATTATTCCTCCTGGCATGTATCTTTAGACGTTCCATATCAAGTTGTAAAGACTTATTCTGAGCTTTTGGTTCGGAAATAGTCTTGGAATGCGCCTGGGAGACCCTAGAGAGGACAGCCACTTCCCCTTCCAAGACCTCCGTCCAGGAACAGATGTCATCCAATTTGCTCTCAAGATTGGTGCATTTTTCGGCTATCTCTCTCTGATTTCCCTCTGAGGTTTCAAATTTTGGGAGCAGTTTAGCCAGTAGATCTTAATGTAGTGATCTAAAGAGACTCTCCATGCTACCACTTTCCTTTTCTTTACGTTGTACCCCTATGGATGATACGATTATGGGGATAGCTGGGGACTGAGAGGTAGCCTCCGAAGGTGGATCCATACATGGCTGGAGCGGAGGCTGGGAGTATCCCTCTATGCTAACCTCCGGATACTCTGGATCCAGAGCTAATAGAGCACTCCCATCTAAGTCAGTCTCTGGCTCAGACAGAAGCGGGGCATATTTATTTTGCAGGACAACAGGTGCTTTATTCTGAGGTGGAGGTGCCTTCTGTAACCCTAATTGCAATTCTGCTGATTTACCACCCCCTTCTGCAGCTGATACGGCTATTTCCATTATTTTGAAATAGGTCTTTAATGAGGGAGCCGGCTTAAGTTTTAATGCGGTGGAGCTTCCTTTTGATTTTTTTGTCTCCCCTGTTTTGCTTTGCTCCATTCTCTCCCTCTTCTTCCGGCGCGGGGTCAAAGGAACCTGTTGGTTAGCATTCTGATCTGCAGCAGAGCCTAGCAAGTCTTTCTCTAGTTGTGAACGAAGGAGGTATCTATTCCTAGCAACAGGGGCAGCTGATTGAGCTGATTGAGCCGGTACAATCGACTGGACTGCACCCCCTACTGTTCTCTCCCCCTTCCCAACCTCTACCCCACTTCTCCGAATTCCCCTCTGACCAGGAGATTCCACTTGTACATGGGGGGGGGGTACCTTCAGTTGTAATGTCCATTCCCCTACCGCCTTCTGGCTCTGAACAATCTAACTCCCGCGCTGCCTTAACAACCACCTCTACCTCAAAATTTGAGTTTATGATAGTGAAAACATCAGGGGCACAAGACTGATTCTACCTCTCCGGACTAATTCTAGAACAATACTGGCTCACCGCTGCCGTCCCATGCCTCGAATGCCTGAAACCTAGCAAACCTTTACATATTTTAAAACTAGACACCCAGGGGAATCCAACGTGGAGGGATGTATGACGTTACAACGCATACTGTTACAATGCCTACCTTTACAACGCATTTTTTACACCGCAACATCCATTACAACGCACACCATTACAACGCATACCATTACAACGAATTCTTTGAAACTACCTTTACAACGCATTCCACTACAAAGCATACTACATTTACAACGCATACCATTACAACGCATTACATTACATTGCATGTAAGGTAAGTGTTGGATAGTGTAGGGGTAACATTTACTATTCTAACTCCAGGGGGTGCAACAGTAGGGTAAGTGTTGGATAGTGTAGGGGTAAAAATTACTATTCTAACTCCAGGGGGTGCAACAGTAGGGTAAGTGTTGGATGGTAAGTTATGCGTTGTAATGGTATGCGTTGTAATGACTGAGTTGTAATGGCATGCGTTGTAGTGGTGTGCGTTGTAGTGTCATGCGTTGTAATGACTGCGTTGTAAAAACATGCGTTGTAATGGATGTTGCGTTGTAAAAGTTTCGTTGTAATGGTAGTGTGTTGTAAAAGTTGCGTTGTAAAGGTTGTTTCCCAACGTGGGGTGCCTTGTGTGGCTCTGACTAGGTTATGTTACCCAGAACCCTTTGCAATCCTCAAACTTTGTAAAAAAACATTTTCCTTACATTTCTGTGATGGAAAGTTCTGGAATCTGCGTACATCCGCATAATTCGACCCACCCCACATTCCCAAAAGTCTCCTGATGGCACCTCACTTGTGTGGGTAGGCCTAGTGTCCAGGACAGGACATGGCCAAAAATGCAACGTGGACGCACCACATTTTTACTGTGAAAACTGACCCTTTTTATGTAAAGTGTCTATCTGTGGATTTTGAAACCTAGGGGAACCTAGCAAACCTATACATTTTTGAAAACTAGACATCCAGGGGAATCCAGGATGGAGTGACTTATATGGCTCTCATCAGATTCTGCTACCCAGAATCCCTTGCAAACCTCCAACTTTGCAGGAAAAAAATTCATTTTCCTCAAATTTCAGTGATGGAAAGTTCTGGAAGCGACAGGCAAGGGCCCAAAATGTATTGTGGAGACAACAAAATGACCTATCACAAAACGACCAGGTTTTGCAAAGGGGCGCATCTGGGTTTTTGGCCACTGGCTCGGCGGCCATCTAGGGAAACCTCCTAAACCCACACATTTCTGAAAACTAGAGACCCAGGGGAGTGCAGGGATGTGTGGCTTGTGTTGATCCCCAATTTTTTCTTACCCAAAATCCTCTGAAAACCTCAAATTTAGCTGAAAAAAAAAATCAAATTTTCCACACATTTCTGTGTGGGATCACTATGCTGACACAAATGTCCTACCACACAGTGTTCCCCTCAGTCTCCCAAGTAAAATTATACCTCACTTGTGTGGGTGGGCCAATGGCCTGCGACTAGGAAGGGCCAAAAACATAGGGATTCAGGGTATAGCACACCACAATCTAAGCGCTATATATTTTTAAAAATAAGTTTTAGGCTATTCTGCTTTGGACACCCATCAGTCTCCAACATTATGTATGTTGTGTATAGTTCTGCAACATGCGTTAGACTGTTCTTTCATTGTCACCTGTTACATTGATATTTTGCAGAGCTGTGTGCTCTCCATTATATGTAAATACTGACCACTTTTTTTAATGCCCGTTTGAGCACCATGAGTGCCGCACACTTACAATACATGTCTGCAACACACGACCTTGCTTTTATTTTCCCAAGCCATCTTTTTCAGGCTTAAGCTGCAGATCGGCACTTGCAGTCACCACTGTTCTGTAGGCTGGCAGCCTGGATCAAATTTGTATTCGGATCTTAAAAAATCAACAGATTGCCTGTAGAGAATAAAATCTGTTTTTGTTGCAGTTTGTAATGTAGTGCAGTGATAGATGCATGAGGGTGGTTTCAACATGACAGATTCTGGACCAACTCTATTGCCCTTTGAAATAAAAGACAGAAATGTGATAGATTCATCTGCCCCATCTTAGACATCCTTTCATCCTCAAGCCTGACTTGTGACTCATTGGGACCAGTAGTATACTAATCGTTTTAGATAGTGCTCCAGAGTTTCATTGAATCTGAATGAATCCTACCAATCTTGCAAGGGCAAACCCGTCAAGCGACTAACCTTATCCAGTCCAGCTTGTATTTTATAGACTATTCTGGAAAGTATCAGGGGACTTTTCAGCCAGCAGCATCCTGCCATATTAGACTAGCAGTTTTGATGTTTTCCTTTAAATGTGTTGTCAGAATAGGGATTATAACTTGGTGTGGTTGTACAACCTCACTGTGTAATAATGGCAGACTTCTTTATCAGGCCTAGTCAGGTTCAATTGTAAAACCTTAGTTCAGTCCTGGTTAGGTGTGGCTCAGAGCATCAGGCTTTATCAAAAGAACAAGTGTAAAGTCCTAAGAAGTGCCAAAACAGTTAAATTGGAAGAAAACGCAACACAATAAAACTCCGACACTAATGTATGAAAGTAGGTGGTATTTGTATCTTTAAATAGACTCCTCAATGACAAAAAATCCACCTGACAGTTCTGGACCTATGAATTTTTAAAGGAACAATAAATCATAGTGCAATAAATGATTTTAACCTACCGCAACTAGTGATTTAGGGTTAGGCACGGCAAGTGATTTGAAAACAGCTAAATGGCTACTCTAGCTAATTCCGATAGGGAGCTAGTCAAAGGTACCTGTCAGGTACATCTGAGCAGTTATCCTTGCAAGTAAAGCAGTCTCCAGCCCAGTTCCAGGCTCTGTGGGCGAACCGCCTTAGGAATCAAGTGAGGATGCTGAGCCAATACTGGAGTCTTTCTGTGGCCACCCCGAAGTCCTCGAGCAAAGGAGGCAACTTTGGCCTTAGTGGTCGATGTCCTATGAAGTCCTGATGAGGTTCAGAACATAACCAGTTGCCACTAGTCTACTAGTCTCCGGATACAGCAAACCCAACAGTTCCTTTTAACTTGTAGTAACATTTATGTTGGGCAACCACCCTGCACCCTGACAACACTCCCATGTTCAGCAGACTCAGGTGCAACTTTTGAGGGTCGGGACTCGGTCTCCCAGGCTGCATCGAAATAGTAAATAACACAACAGGTTTCTTGGAGCTAGGCTCACAAGGGTGCAGGCTTTTCAGCTTTTGTGGTCTTGTGGCTGTAACAGGGAGTTGGCCAACTGACTCTTGAGGTCACCTTCTCTGTCTTGGGTTCAGGGACAACTTTTCCATGACTAGGGGGCCACATGCACAGTTCTTTCTTTGCTAGCCCAGCGTTCAAAAGGGGAGCCCAGTTTTTGGTGCAGTCTCTTTTAAACTAACTGACGACCCAGCTACCCTTGGAACCATATTTTCAGGACAGATATTGTGAGAGACTGGCCTGGTAAATGATGTCCACTAATGTTAGTGGGCACCCTGCACCAGTCCAGACATTCCTTATGGTGAATTAAGAGGTCTTAGACAACCTTAGAAAGCTCTCTAAGTGGTAGCTGTGGAGAGCAGCCTTCGGGCTTAGTCCAGAAGAAGTGTTAAGCAGCTTGTTTTACCAGAATGCAATATTATATATATAGATTGAGTGAAAAAGAACCACACAAGGTATTTATAAAAATATGTATTTATTATATAATAATCTCTAACACATTTAGATATCCCCTACCTGGAGATAAACACAATCCACACCATACTTTGCATAGAAATTCAGTAAATAGCAGAGAACACACAGTGGACCCGAGGGGGGACCATATACTAAGAAAGTGGTATAAGAACCACAACTCGGGTCAAGACAGGGTCAAGAGGACGTGGAAGTGCTAGGGACCCAAGGAACCACCCAGTGTGAGAACATGACTGCGTGCTCCATATAAATGAACGTGTAAGTTGCAGTTGGAATTTAAAAGATAATGGAGCACATGCATCATTGTACGATTTTGCGATTCTTAATTTGCGAAAATTACCGAATCGCAAATTAAGAATTGCAAAATGGTATGCATAATTTTTTTGGCTATTTATTTGGGATTCGGTAAAAATCGCAATTTTTACCGAATTCCAAATAAATAGCGAATTCCTAACTGCATTTTCGCAATTCCCATTGATTCCTATAGGGCCAAAAGGCCCATAGGAGTCAATGGGAAGGCATTTCCAAATTCGCAATTTGTTCATGCATTCCATGGGTGAAGGGGGGGGTCCAAAGGACCCCCCCCTGCACCCCTGAAATGTATTTTTAAGTGGATGTTTCACACACACATGTCCTAAGGACATGTGTGTCTGTAACATGCAAGTTTAAAAAATGCATTTTTTGCTTTTTAAAATTTTTTCGCAAATTAACACGAGGGTCAACCTCGTGTTAATTTGCACTTCCAATTTTCAAATTCGCAATTTTTAAAAAAATGATGCATTGCATTTAAGGAATCGCACAAATGCGATTCCTTAAATGCATTCGCATTTTTTAGAAATGCTAAAAAATGGAAATTGTGATCAAAAGTTTGATGCATCCCAAAAATGGTTTTTGCATTCGCAAACGGCCGATTTTTCCGATTCGCACCGTTTGCGAATGCAAAAACCAATGATGCATGTGCCCCTAAGGACCCTTACCAGTGGACCCTGAAGAAACCCTGTGGAAGACAGAAGGTTGGAGAGTCACCCCATCCGTGGATACCCTAGTACTCATGCTACCTACACCAGGGAAGCCGGGTCTATAGGTGTGAAGTGGTGTCAGTATAGCTCTCAAACCCAATGGAGGACTTCAGGAAAGTGCCGCTGCTGAAGAAGGAGAAAGTGTCCAGTGGAATCTGAAGGTGGATTCTAGTTGAGAGGTACCTGCAAGCAGAGGGAACAGAGTCTATGTTACTCAAGAGTGAGAAGGAGATCTAGAAGATGAATGTCCACCAATGTTGGGAGTTGTAGGAGAGTTGATGAAGTCCTTAACTCTGCAGCTGTGAGGACCAGGACACGCTGAGGAAGACCAGGAGCTGTGCACGAACTGTCCCACGTCAGATGTTGAGTGCTGAGGGGTCAGTGTCTGGTGGGAGCACCAATAAGCCTTGGCAAATGCAACCAATGCAGACGTCAAAGCAGGTGCAATGTTGGGACCAGCACAAGAAGGGGAGTCTGGGCAGGCCCTAAACAATCAGTGGTGCTCAAAAGAAGCCAAGATGACCCTCAACGGGACCCACAGGCTGGAGGCACTGGAGTCGCAAAATGCAGACCAAGGTGCAAGCAATGTGGTGTGGATGAAGATTCTAGTCACTGGAGAGGCTTGAGGTTGGGGCTACTTGGAGCCAAAAGATCTTGGTGGAAGGTAACCAACATGCCTTTCCACTAGCAAGTCAACACGGGCACAGAGGTTCGTTTCCTGCAGTTCCCACGAGGGATACTGGTCTCAAACTTGGTGAGAGGGCAAGGCAGACCTCTAGAGCTGTCTAGAACCACCATCTGTGTTGCAGAACCTTTCGGAGTCCATAGAAGGTCAGAATCAGCAGACCGGTTAGCTGGGTTACGGTGCCTGCAGATGCAGGTAATTGACTCCTTCACTTCAAGGGACATTCCTTCAGGTGTTTTGGATGCCCACAGGCCTTGGAAGGTTCCTGTAAGTGCACAGGCACAGACAATGCAGCAGACTAAAAGTGGGACTAAGTCAATCCCAAACGCAGTCCAGCGAAATCCATAGTGCCCAGACGGTAGAAGTAGAAGTGGTTTCTAAATGGAATATTGTCCCACCACAAATCTAGGGATCTACACCCAGGTAAGCCCTTAAGTACCCTAAGGACAGTGTTGAGACAATTCAGGGGACCTTCCCTGGGGGAGTCTGGACAGTGGGGAGGTTACTCCCTTGTCCTTTGTCCAGTTTTGCACCAGAACAGGAGTCAATGGCTCCCACAGCTGGTTTGAACTGGACTATGCATGGTGACACCAAATGTCTCCTACATGCAGACTGAGTGGTGCTGGCAAGCGCACCCAACCGACCCCAATACACTAAATCTTGTGATATGATGCCTATTGTTCTGCCTTCCCCTGCTTGAGCTTGGATCAGCAGCAGGAGGGCAGAATCATGCCTCTGGTCGGCAGAAACCATTTTGTGCTGTCTGGGTCTAGAAGGCTGGCACCGGGAACCCCGAGAGCTTAACGGAAGGCTCTTCAAGTGCTTGGAATCATGCCTCCCACACCGTTTATGGTGTTGGGGTATGATTCCAACATGTTTGATACCAAACATGATAGGATTTGTTGAGGCCAATATCGAGATGGTCATCGCTTAATAACATGGTGCCCCTCCATATTGTATATGGCTGCTTCACTTACAACCCTGGAGAATGGACTCCGTAGGCTGTAGGGGTGTCCTGCTCATGCAGGAGTACCCTCACACTTTGAACCAAGCACACTGCCTACCGGATTACAAAGGCCTGCTATAGGGGTGACCTATAGATTTTAAGTGCAATGACCCTAGATATAAGAAACCTATATCTTTAGTAAGTGGTGCTAGCACCAGCTTACACAGGCTGCAATGGCAGACCTGTAGTTCCATTGTGAATGGTCTCCCATGGGTGGCATAATGCATGCTTCAGCATATGGGGGTCCTCTGGGGTACCTATGCCCTGGGTACCTTAGCACCATATCCTAGGGACTGATAAGGGTACCCCAGTATCCACTCTGGGATGTACCTAAGTACTGAACATACCAATTTAAGGGAGAAAGCAGATAGACTGGGATCCTGATTAGCAGGATCCCAGTCAGACTAGTCTATAAAAGCTTAGTACCAGGCTAAAAGTGGGGGTAACCATAAAAACAGATCCTTCTTTCCTACACCCCCCCACCCCCCAACATGAGGAGATGAGACTAATCTTGCCCAGTTGAGTCTTCATTTTCTAAGTGGAAATATCAGGAGAGTCCATCTGCATTTGCTTTTACTCCCAGGCCTATGTTGCACTGTAGAGTCCATCCCCTGTAGAGAAATAGACGACCTCAAAGTTTTGGGGTGTTATCCCTTCATCTGTGTAAGCCATAAGAGGAACTTATGGTATGTCTGAACAATGAAGTGAGTGTCAAACAAGTATGGCCTCAACTTCTTTAGGGCCCAGACCACAGCAAAGGCCTCCCTCTCAATAGCTGACTAACGTTTCTCTCTGGGAGTCAGCCTTTTGCTGATAAAAGCTACTGGTTGATCCTGGCCCTCTGAATTCAGTTGTGAAAACACAGCTCCTACCCCTAATTCAGATGCATCTGTTTACACAATGAAAGGTTTTAAGTAATCAGCGCTCTGCAGAATGGGAGCAGTGCACATGGCCTGCTTAAGGTCATCAAATGCCTTTTGACAGCTTATTATCCTCTGAGCTTTCTTGGGCATTTTCTTTAAAGTCAGATCATTCGGGTAGTCACTATGGACCCATATCCCTCCACAAATCTTCTGTAATACCCAGTCAGACCCAAGAAAGCTCTAATCTGAGTCTGGTTAGCTGGAGCAATCCATTCCATTATGGTCTGGATTTTGCTCTGTAGTGGTTGAACCTGGCCTCCATCTACCAGGTGGCCCAAGTACACAACCTTGCTCTGCCCAGCCTGGCACTAAGTGGCCTTGATAGCGAGGCCTGCTTTCTGCAGAGCCTCCAAAACATTCTTGAGGTGGGCAGGGTAATCCTCCCAGGTAGAGCTAAAGACAGCAATATAATCTAGATATTCTGCAATATAGGCTTCCAGGCGTGTGAGAACTCTGTTCAACAACCTCTGAAATGTGGCAGGTGCATTCTTCAATCCAAAAGGCATTACAATAAATTGATAATGCCCACTAGGAGTTGAGAATGCTGTCTTTGATTTGGCATCCTCAGCTAGTTGGATTTGGCAACAGTCAGGTCAAATGTACTCAGAAACTTGGCTGAGGCAAAAGTATCAATAAGTTCATCTGCCCTGGGAATTGGGTGAGCATCGGTCCTAGTGGGAAACATCCTTTACAACTCAACTGTTACAACGCACTACCATTACGACGCAACCATTACAACGCAAGTCATTACAACGCCTTGCTCTGGGGGCGCTCTAGGATAGGGAATAGTTTTAATTTGCTATCCAACACCTTCCCTACCATCCACGGGGACTGGAGTTAGAATAGTAAATTAAACTATTCACTATCCAGCGCCCCCAACGCAAGTCGTTGTAACGACTTGCGTTGTAAAACTTGCGTCGTAAAGGCATGCGTTGTAATAGCATGCGTTGTAACGACATACATCCGTCCTAGTGACTGCATAGAGACCTCTGTAGTCTACATACAATCTAATTTCTCTTTTTCCAACCTTGGTGTGAAATTTAGGTTCCAGGGCTACTAGGCTAGCCCAGGGGCTATCTGAGGATTCAATTACTCCCAATTCCAGCATCTTTTGGACCTTTATCCTGATGCAATCTCTGACATGGTCAGGCTGCCTGTAGGTTTTATTCTTAGCATGTAGGCTCTCACCTCTGTCCACTTCATGGACACAGCAGGTGGTTTGACTGAGTGTCAGGGAAAACTGTGCCCAGATGTTGTTGGAGGGTTCATGGGACCAACAATGTCAATCCCAACCCTCTCAAAGGGAACCCAAACCACTAGAAGTGGAATTAAGGAAGCCTTTGTAATGCCACCTGACTTACTACTGGCTGGCAAGTGGCAAGGAGCGACATAACTCCTTAGTGTCATCAGACATATGGGGCCAGTGAAAGTGAGGGACAAGTCTGTCCCAAATCTTGCTTTTCCTTAAGTGTCCTGTAAGAGGAATATCATGTGCAACAGTGAGCAGGAAACCTGTAAACTTCTGGGCTATTACCGACCTTCTGGTGGCTCCAGGCTTTTTGGTCTCTTCCACCTGAGTAAAGAAGTCCTTCATCCCAATAGATCCTATGGGACCCACTGATATTCCCTGTAGCCTCAGCAGCAGCTTGCTGCCTGAGGGGTTCAAGAGAGGGGCATTTATGCTGCTCCAAGCTCAAGTCTGCTCTGAAAGGGCCCCCTCGCCCCAAGAACTCAGCCTGATGACGCCCAAGTTCCTCTGAGGCAGAACCTTCACAGAGGCTTGGATCATCTCCCACAAGAGACAGATCTTCACTCTGAGTCTGTGAGGAGGGCAACGACTTAGCATTTCTGCTCCTTCTCTTGGAAGGCACCTGGTCCATTGTTTCAGAATCCAGGGACTGTTTAGTGGTAAGTTGTTTATCGTGAGCCCTTGTCACAGAAAACACCCTTGCAGAGATGCCCAACCTTTCTGCATGAGTCCTGAACTCTACCTCAGCCCAAACTAAAATTTCCCAATCATTGCCCAACAGCTGTGGTCCGTGCAGGTAAAATCGGTTGGGGGTGTGGCCGTGTAAGGGGGATTTCAAGGGACGATGCTCAGGGAAAATTAAATAAATAAATAACTTTTCCTTGGCATCGTCCCTCGAAATCCCCCCTTACACAGGCCCACCACTGTTACCTGCACGGACTGCGGATATTGGCCAACAAACAATTTACAGGTAGGTCTGAAGATACTACAACCTTCTAAGGTCCAGTTACCCCACCCAAGCTGAGATTCACAACTGGCAAGTAATGATCAGTCCTGACATTGCTAGCATTGGTCACTTGGTACACTGGTCCAAGTATGATCTGGTCAGGGGACACAAGGTTCTCTGTCACCATAGTGACACTAGCTCCTATGTCCTTGAGGCCATTGCCTCTTTTCCATTAAGTAAAGGCTGTTGTCTGTTCTTGCCCAAGTTAGTGGGACTTACCAGTAAGGTGGCAAGATCTGTGCCACCATCAACACCAAAACAGCCTGAGCTGGCGTCCTGACTAAGTCAAAGCCCACCTCAAAACCCGAGGTTAATCCTACTATTCCCTTGGGGGCTATACTATCACTTGTACTGGAGCTAGGGGTGCAGTTGCCTTAGGGGCAGTGGTAGTGGAAGTTTCCTTGCTTTAGGATAATCAGCATCCTTTGTCCAATGGGTCTTTATCTTACAGACATAGCACCAAAGTTTCTTCTTGCATTTCTTGGATGTTTGTGACTCCCCCCAAATGCAGGTTTTTGGGCCCTTGGGAATACTCTTTCATATCTTTGCTCTTGTCCCCACCCATATCTTGAGTTTTAGAAGAATCCTGCTTCTTTTGGTCACCACCATTTTTCTGCTTCACCCTCGTTTGAACGAATTTGCCTGTCTTCTCTCCCAATTCTTGGGAAGAGGTCAGATCAGAGTCCACCAGGTACTGCTGCAAAAGCTGGTTCTGACAATTATTAAGGACCTGCTCCCTCATAATCAAATTGTATACTCCTAGGTCGTCATGCACTTTGCTTCCATGTAGCCAGCCTTCCAGAGCCTTAATGACACTATCCCCAAAAATCTACCCAGTCCTGGGTATGTGCTTTCTGGGTTCTCTGAACATAATCCTGTATTGTTCAGTGGTTAAGCCAAACCCATCAATGAGAGCACTCTTCAACACTGAGTAATTATCAGCATCCTCTTCTCTAACAGTGAGGAGCTTATCTCTGCCTTTGTCAGCAAAGGAGGGCCACAAGATATCTGCCCACTGATCTTGAGGGACCCTCAGAACTCTACAGGCCCTTTCTAAATCAGTTATCCATTTGTGGATGTCATCCCCAACATGGTAGGGAGGGACTATCTTGTTCAGGCTCCTATGGCCAAAAGAAGTTTCTCTAACTCTAAGGACACCGTTGCTGCCATCATGGGACTCTAGTCCCAATTCCGTCCTTGCTCTCTGGACTTCTAGGGACTCTTTGTCAAGGGCCAACTGTTCTTGCCTGAGCCCAAGTCTTGCTTTCTCAAGTTCAAGCATTTGGCATTCCCTATCCAAAGAGATTTTCCTTTTACTAGAAATGGAGGTCCCTACTGACTGTCCTGAAGCATTGGATACTGCAGAGGAGGATCTAGACCTCGGTCTACTCTGCACTCTCCCAGGAGGGCAAAGCGGACATCCTCTGGGCCACCTGTAGTATCCTCTGGGAGATCTGAGTTGTCCAGATGAGAGTCATCAGGCTCCACCTGGTCAGGGTTAGATTCTAAGTCATAGAGGGGTCCTCCTCCTGGCCTGTCTTCAGTCCGCTGCCCACCCACTCTTTCCTGTTCATCTGACCCACTGGCTTGCCGTAGGTCATCTAACAGTAACACCTCTAGGAGGCATTGAGTGTTGGCAATTTTCCCAGACTTCAGCTTTATAGAGGGCATTAGTGTCAACCCCAAAGTCAACACTAAAGGGGCTCCCCTTAGTGTTGACTGTAGTGTTGACACCGCAGTCAACACTGAGAGGAGCGCAATTGTGCACTGCATGTACCATGATGCAAAGGAGCAAACGTCTCTGGGTTATGATGTAGTGTCTGGACATACCCTTTCCCCTGCCTAGACTATTTTTCATGACCTCCTTTACCATTTATCACACATTCCTAATGTTCCTTTTTGTAAAAATGACATTCCAGCCCATTGATTACACTTTATACAGCCCGAGCCAGAAACTACGGCTTGAGCCGGCAAATACGGCGCTAGCCAGAGAGTACGGTCCGGGTGCAGAGAGTATGGTCCGGGTGCAGAGAGTCCGGGTGCAGAGATTCCGGCCCGACTGCAGACGTAAAGTTAGGAGTTGTAAGTGATTTCTGTGAATACCAAAAAACAGAAGTACCTTCTGTGAATACCAGAAGTAGTACGTTTAGGATTTTGGCTCAGATTAGTTCTGTGAATCGGCCCCACAGTAAATAGCACAGAATACACAGTGGGTCCGTCGGTGGGGGGGCCAAACCATATACTAAGAAAGTGGTATAAGAACCACAACTCGAGTCAAGACCGTGTCGAGAGGACGTAGAAGTGCTGGAGAGCCAAAGAACCACGTAAGGTGAGTGACTAGGAACCCCATGGAGAGTGTGTCCGTTGTGAGAACACGACTGCGTGCTTCGTACAAATCAACATGTAAGTCACGGTTAGAATTTTAAAGATTAAGGACCCTGTGGAAGACAGAAGGTCAGAGAGCCACCCCACCCGTGAATACCCTAGTACCCACGTTACCTATACCAGGGAAGCCGGGTACATAGGCGTGAAGTGGTGTCGGAAACCTCAGTTGAACCCAATGGAGGACTTCTGGAAAGTGCTGCTGCTGAAGAAGGAGAAAGTGTCCAGTGAAATCTGAAAGGTGGATTCTAGTTGAGCGGTACCTGCAAGCAGAGGGGACAGAGTCTATGTCACTCAGGAGTGACCATGAGATCTGAAAGACGAATACCCTCCAATGTCAGGAGTGGCAGGAGAGTTGACGAGGTCCTTGAGACTGCAGCTGTGAGGACCAGGTGATGCTGAGGAAGACCATGAGCCGTGCATAAGCTGTCCCACATCGGATGTTGAGTGCTGAGGGGTTGTGTCCGGCAGGAGCACCAACAAGCCTTGGCAAATGCAACCAATGCAGAAGTCAATGAAGGTGCAATGTCGGGACCTGCAAGGTCCAGGCGAATAAGGGCAGGCCCGAGCAATCAGAGGAGCCCAAAAGAAGCAAAGATGACTTAAAAGGAACCACAGGCCGGAGGAACTGGAGTCGCAAGAGGACCTTGAGCAGCTCACCAAAAGCTGCAGCCAACGGTGCAAGCAATGCGATGTGGACAAAGATGCTGTTCACTTGAGATCCTTGAGGTTGGGATACTTGGAGCCCGAAGATCTTGTTGGAAATAAGCCAACAAGCCTTTGCAATAGCAAGTTGACGCAGTGCACATAGGTTCAGTTCCTGCAGCTTCCACGAGGGATACTTGCCTCAAACTTGCTATCTGAAAGAGACACGTTAGTGATAGATTCCTTACCTTAGAATATCCCCAGGCGTCAGACTGGATCCGGAAATTTTTGCGTAGCAATACCCCTGCGCGTCGGTAGGCGTCGTCTGCGGCTCCGTGTCCGTCGTCGGCGTCGTTAGCGCCGGAATGACGTCGTCGGAGTACTTAGACGCCGCCCATGCGCGCTGACGTCAGTTCTTCTTTTTTTCGTGCCAGTTAGCGCAGAGCCGGAGAAGCTCTACCCCTAGTCATTTTTTGACTAAAACTTTTGATCTTTTTGATAATTTTTCTACTCAAGTCTTCGACTCCAACGGTGCCGGTAGGGATGCCCGGGTTCAAGCCCTGTTCGAAGTGCGACCGACTGATGTCGGTCACGGACCCCCATCGCCGGTGCCTGAAGTGCTTAGGCCTCGACCACGACGACCGCACCTGCTCCGACTGCCGGGCCCTGACGTCGAAGGCTAGGCGGGAGCGGTCCCGCAAGCGGCTCGAGCTCCGGCAGTCGGCCCCGCGGCGCTCCAGGTCCCGGTCCCACGGGAGGTCGAGGGACCGGTCGCGGGGTCGGAGTCCTCGCAGCTCCGGGAGTGGACATCGGTCGTCGGGATCCAAGTCCTCAGGTAAGAGGCATGAGAGGTCAGAGCGGCATCATCGCTCCTCCGACCCACCCCGACGCTCGCACGATGCGGCCAGGGGTTCGGGTGACACCGCCCACGTGGCTCCAAGTGAGTCGCAAGCGTCGCCGCCTGCCCCACACCTTCGGGTCCCTGGGCACGGCGCGACGCCGGAGGAGGTCGAGCGGTACCTCATGGCCATGAAGTCCCTCCCTTCTCGGCCGGGCCCCGCGGCTCCTTCGGGCCCAGCGGTCCCGGCTGGAGGCCCTTGCGGGTCGGGCGCTTCGGCCCCGACGCCTCCGGGTGCTTCGGCCCCGGCGCCGCCGGCGACTTCGCTCCCGGCACCGCAGGACCTCACCGGACCCGCTTCCGGATCCGGGTCGTCACCGGTCGACCTCACGACCTCACCGGTGCCGGCCCCGAGGGTGTCGCCCCCGGCGCCCGTTGCGGGCGCCGTCCCCAATCTTCCCTTCGGTCCGACTCTGGCGCCGGAACGGCGCCGTTGGGCGCCGCTTCCGACGGCCTTTGGAGATTTTTATTTCCATGAGGAGGCCCAGTCTGTTGAACCTGATTTACAGGAGACTGGTGACGGAGGTGATTGGGAGGGGTCTGAGGACCCTCTGGCACAGGAGTGCTAGTCTCAAGAGGACTGGACATATGAGCTTGGGGAGGCCAGTGGTATTGACACCTCGCCGGACACTGGATTTGTCTCCCCTCCCACCGTGGCTACGGAGGAGGGGGCTGCTTATAGTGTAGTGTTAACGAGGGCAGCCAAGGCCTTGGGCCTTGAGCTCCCCGTTGCGGCCGTGAGGACTAACCTCCTCACTGAGGTTCTTAAACCGCAGGCAAGCTCCAGTGAGCCTCTGCTGCCGTTTAATGAAGCCTTATGTGACGTTCTTGTGGGCGCTTGGTCCAAGCCCGCCACGGGTCCGCCTGTGGATAGGAACGTGGCCAGACGCTACCGCCCGGCTCCGGGCGACCCTTGCTTTTTGTCCACCCATCCCACCCCCAAAAGCCTGGTTATCCAGGCCTCCACTTCCCAGACCGCATTCCCGACGGCCCCGCCCGATCGGGAATCCAAGAGATACGAACAGTTCGGGAAGAAAGTGTTCTCGTCCCTGAGTTTGGGGCTGCGGTCTGTCAATACCGCGTGTCTCTTGGGCCGCTACACCCACACCCTGTGGGACACGGTCGCGGACGTGCTGCCACAATGCCCGGAGGAGGTCCGGGCTAAACTCGCCCAAGCCCTTGTGGAGGGTCGAGATGCGGCACGATACTCTATCCGGTGTGGACTGGATACCACGGACTCACTGGGCAGGGCGATGGGAACGACGGTGGCGGTTCGCCGCCACGCCTGGTTGAGGTCCGCCAATTTCTCGGCCGATATCCAGGCCACCCTCCTGGATATGCCGTTCGATGGCCGTCGCCTTTTTGGCGACAAGGCAGACCATGCGCTGGAGCGCTTTAAGGACTCCAGGGCTACGGCCAAGTCCTTAGGCCTCTCGGCCACGTGCCAGCAAACGGGTGCCTTTCGCTCCTTTCGTGGCCACGGAAGGGGCGTCCCCACACGTGCTGCCAGCCACGCACCGCAGAATACCCAGCAGCGCGGTGGCGGCCGAGGAAACCGCCGTGGCGGCGGCTGTCGGGGTCAGCAGCGAGGCCAGTCCACACCTCCCTCCGCAGCACCTGCCTCCAAGCCTTCCTAGTCCGAGCTTTCAGGCCCATGTGACGCCTGTGGGAGGCAGGGTTCGCCATCACCACTTCCACTGGCGCACTGTCACATCGGACAGGTGGGTGCTGCAAATCGTCCGAAGGGGCTACTCCCTCCCCTTCGAGGCGACCCCTCCAGCCATGCCACCGCAATTCCACCGCGTGTCGGGGGATCACTTGCAACTTCTGCAAGAGGAAGTCACGGCAGTCTTGGCCAAGGGGGCCAACGAGCGCGTTCCTGGGCCAGAAGTAGGGTGTGGATGTTACTCCCACTACTTTCTGGTGCCCAAGAAGGGCAAGGGGGGCCTGCGCCCGATCTTGGACCTACGGAACGTCAACGGCTTCCTCCGTCAAGAGAAGTTCAAGATGCTGACTTTGGCTCAGGTCTTAGCTGCCCTGGACCCCGGAGACTGGATGGTAGCGTTGGACTTGCAGGACGCTTATTTTCACATCCCCGTCCTGCCGGCCCACCGGCGTTACCTGCGGTTCACGGTAGGCCACGAGCACTTTCAGTTTACCGTGCTCCCCTTTGGCCTTACCAGCGCCCCACGGGTGTTCACGAAGGTGATGGCGGTGGTCGCAGCTCATCTGCGCGGGTTAGGGGTGTCAGTCTTCCCCTACCTCGACGACTGGTTGTTGAAGGCGGGCTCGCCCCAGACAGTTGTCAGCCACCTCCAGACTACGGCCGACCTCCTGCATTTGCTGGGGTTCTCCATCAATGTGCCGAAGTCGCACCTGTGTCACTCTCAGAAGCTCCTCTTCATCGGAGCGGTTCTAGACTCGGCGCAGTTTCGGGTTTACCCTCCCGAACAGCGGGTTCGGGATATTCAGGCTCTGATTCCCATCTTTCGGCCTTTATCCCGAGTCTCGGTCAGGTTGACCTGTCCGATCACGTCTTGATCTCGGAGGGCACTGCAGGACAGTTGCAGTGGTGGCTCACGGACCGCGATTGGGTCAGTGGCAGATCCCTCTCCCTACCCCACCCGGAGCACGTAGTTGTGACGGACGCGTCCCTCCAGGGCTGGGGTGCCCACATGGGAGAGGCGGAGATCAGAGGACTCCGGTCTCCGGCGGAGGCCCGGCTCCACATCAACCTGTTGGAGTTACGGGCGATTCGTCTAGCGCTGAAGGCATTACTCCCCTCTGTCCGGGGGAGTGTAGTGCAGGTGTTCACGGACAACACCACCGCCATGTGGTACTGCAACAAACAGGGCGAGGTGGGGCCGTGGACCCTATGCCAGGAGGCTCTGCGCCTCTGGCAGTGGCTGGAAAGTCAGGGTGTGTCCCTGGTAGTTCAACACCTGGCAGGTTCTCTGAATGCCAGGACGGACGAACTCAGCCGTCAGTGCATGATGGATCACGAATGGCGTCTGAACTCGGACGTGGCGCAAGGCCTCTTTCAGCAACGGGGAGAGCCTTGGTTAGATCTATTCGCCACCGAAGAGAATGCGCAATGTCATCAGTTCTGCTCGTTGGAATTTACAAGGCGGCCCTCGCTCGGAGACGCTTTTCGTCGCGAGTGGAGTTGCGGTCTGTTGTACGCCTTTCCGCCTATACCACTTCTGCCCGAGTGCTGAAGAAGATAAGGCGCGACCGGGCCCAAGTCATCCTTGTGGCTCTGGACTGGGCACGAAGATACTGGTATCCCGAGCTACTCAGCATGTCAGTCGATCCCCCGATTCGTCTGCCCCTTCGGGAGGACCTTCTGTCACAGCAGCAGGGGACGGTCCTCCACCCGAACCTGTCCAGTCTCCACCTACAAGCTTGGAGATTGAGCGGCGACAGTTGAGGCCAATTGACTTGCCTCCCGAAGTCTGTAATGTCATTCTGGCTGCCAGGCGTCCCTCCACGAAGTCGGTATACGCCTGCAGGTGGAACAGATTTGTGGCATGGTGCACAGCAAAGGCTGTGGATCCACTCTCTGCCCCCCTTTCTGAGGTTCTCCTCTTCCTTCTTTCTCTTGCCCAGCAGGGCTCTGCTCTGGGCACTGTCAAGGGCTACCTTTCTGCCCTTTCTGCCTTCTTAAGGCTACCTGATCAGCCTTCTTTGTTCAAGTCCCCTATTGTAAATCGATTTCTTAAGGGCATCACGCACATGTTCCCTCCTGTTCCCTTCGTGATGCCCCAGTGGGACTTGAACCTTGTTCTTACCTTCCTGATGTGCGCTCCCTTTGAGCCACTTCACAACTGTCCTCTTCGTCTTCTGACTCTAAAGACTGCTTTCCTGGTTGCCATCACCTCTGCCAGGAGAGTGAGTGAGCTCCAGGCCCTTTCTTATACTCCACCTTTCCTTTCTGTCCATCCGGACAAGGTTGTGTTACGTACGAAGCCATCTTTTCTTTCCTGCCCAAGGTTGTCTCAGCCTTCCACATTGGGCAGTCCATCACCTTGCCGACCTTCTTTCCGCCTCCGCATCCCTCTAAAGAGGAAGAGCGGCTCCACCGTCTGGACCCAAAACGTGAGCTCTCATTCTATTTGGATCGCACACGCCAGTTCCGGGTGGATGACCAACTCTTTGTTGGCTACGTGGGTGCTAAGAAGGGGAAGGCGGTACACAAGCGGACCATCTCCCGGTGGATCATCTTGTGTATCCAGGCATGTTACTCCATGGCTAAGAAGGAGCTCCCTGTTGGATTGAGGGCTCACTCTACTCGGGCCACGGCAACTACAACTGCCCTGGGCCGAGGTGTGCCCTTACAGGACATTTGCCAGGCAGCTACGTGGGCCTCGCTGCACACGTTCGCACGACACTACTGCCTGGACAGCCAAGTCCGGAGGGATGGCTTCTTTAGCCGTTCCGTCCTCCAGGACTTTCTGGTGTGATTATTGGTTCGCAGACCCACCACCGGGGTTGGTATTGCTGGGGTATCTATTCTAAGGTAAGGAATCTATCACTAACGTGTCTCTTTCAGATGCACAAGTTACTACTTGTGTAACGATATATCTGTAAGAGACATTAGTTAGTGATAGATTCCTTACCGACCCACCCATCCTCCCCGTTCTGCGAACCGATATCTAGGGTTAAGGTCATCCCCTTTCAGGGCCCTAGTTTCTTTGCACCAGTGTTGGTTCTATCATGGCTCTGCGTATCTGGCGCAGAAAAGCTGTGTATCAGAACTGACGTCAGCGCGCATGGGCGGTGTCAAAGTACTCCGACGACGTCATTCCGGCGCTAACGACGCCGACCACGGACGCGGAGCCGCAGACGACGCCTACCGACGCGCAGGGTTATTGCTACGCAAAAATTTCCGGATCCAGTCTGACGCCTGGGGATATTCTAAGGTAAGGAATCTATCACTAACTAATGTCTCTTACAGATATATCGTTACACAAGTAGTAACTTGTGCGACAGGACAGGGCAGGCCTTGAGAGCTGTGGAGAACCACCACCTGTGTTGCAGAACCTTTTAAAGTCTGTAGGTGCTCAGGATCAGCAGACCTGTCAGCTGTGTTGCAATGCCTGCAGATGCAGTGACGTGACTCCTTCACCTCAAGGGAGATTCCTTCAGGTGTAGAGGATGTCAACAGGCCTTAAAAGGTTCCTCTATGGTACACAGGCACAGACGATGCTGTCGACTGAAAGGGCGATGAAGTTGAACCCAAATGAAGTCCAGAGTGCCCAGACGGTAGAAGTAGAAGTGGTTTCTGAATTGAATCTTGTCCCACGAGGAATCTAGGGACCGACACACCAGAGTTAGCCCGTTAGCAGTACCCTAAAGAAATGGTTTGGACGATCCTGGGTCCCTGTCAGGAGAATATCTGGACTGGGGGGGGGGGGGGGCGTTTCCATGTCCATTGTTTGCACATGGAGCTGGTTTGAACTGGACTATGCATGGGGACTCCAAATGTGCCCCACATGCACACTGAGTGACACTGGCAAGTGCACCAGCTCAGCCCCAATACACTAAATCCTGTCTGGGCGGTGGTCACACCTCCCTGTGACAGGATTCCTCTTGTTCTGCCTTCACCTGCTTGAGCTTGATACCAAACATGATAGGATACATTGCAGCCAATTTTGAGATGTCATCGCATAATTACACAGTACCCCTATATATAAAATGTGGCTGCTTTACTTACAACCCGGGAGAATGGACTTCGTAGGCTGTAGGGGTGTCCCGCTCATGGAGGGTTATCTCACACTTGGAACCAAGCACCCTGTCTTCCAGATTGCAAACGCCTGCTATAGGGATGACTTATAGGTTTTAAGTGCAGTGACCCTAGATATTAGAACCCTATATCTTTAGTAAGGTGTACTTATGACCTGGGCACCTTGGTAGCATATATAATTGGGACTGATAATGATACTCCAGTATCCAATCTGGGATGTACCTAAGTACTGAACATATCAATTCAAGAGAGAAAGCAGATAGACTGGGGTCCTTATTAGCAGCATCTCAATCAGAGTAGCTTGGTACCTGGCAAAAAGTGGGGGTACCCATAAAAGCAGATCCTACTTTCCTACAGATATGTAAGTCAACTGATGCCAATTGTGAGTAGACCAATTAGAGCACTGACATTGAGGTCTGTTTGGCAGGACTCAGTGCACTTTCAGTGTTGAAAAACCATTAGCTTTAGTCCAAACGTTAGGGGTTGATCATGCAAAAAGAAACATTTCCTTACATATGTATGCTCCAGTCTCAACATTTGAATAATATTTGAAACTGCAGGTATCATACTTTAAATAAGGCTACTTAGAGATATATAAATGTTTGTGCCCCAGACCCACCAAACTTTCACATGTGGATTACTAAGAAGCACTCACAAATGCAAATCAAAATATTCTATTAGAAAGACAAATCATAGAAATATTCCCCATGAGAATACATGGATTACAAATATAATGCTAGCATTACATTTACTGGCTTTCAAATAACAGGCTGTCAGGAGCGTAGCTTGGTCAGTAAGACTTGGGGGATGCGAGCTTCAGATTTTCTGACAATCAGGTTGGCATATAATGCTTCAATACATTAGATGACAAACAGAGGTGCATGGAGGAGTCCAAGGGGCAGTGAAAAGGGAGAGGAATGCAGATTGGTATTATTACTAAGAGAGAAACACTGTAATTTTTAAAATTACCAATATTTTGAAGACTTTCAAAACAGTGTGTGCCCTTTTGTCTGTGTGTATGTAAACATCCCTGGGGAAATCTGACTGACTTCTCACAATACCTGACTAAAAGCTCCAGTACCCAACTATTTATCAGAAAATAAATTTATTGGGCGGGTGTAGCACCCCAAACATCCCCTTTGAAGCTACGCCCATAGGGCAAACTCGAGATGGATAAATCACTGAAGGCTGAGGGCTGGCTCAAGGCATATTCCTAGCTCTGACTCACTTTTAGGTCCCTTTGGATGTTAGAGCCCACAACGAGCTGATCCTTTGTGTTGTTCCTTCCAGCCTCCCTCTTACATTGATTACCATTTTTGAGACCGTTATCTTGTTTCACCTAAATTTAAAGGATTTAGCATTTAAACTATGTAGGTATAACAAATATTGTGTTTTCTTTATTATTATTGCTTCCTCCTGAAAAGTGTTTTTGGAATTGTGTCCCCTTGTTGTACTGTGGGTGGTGTGTCCCGGGAGTACCTTGTCAGGATGGGGTTGGTTTAAGATGAGGACGAACTCATGTAGTACATCGAGCAGGAAGTGATAGATTTCTGCAAAGAGAGAGGGATACCCCCAGTAGGCAACATTAGAAGGAAGTTGTTCCTTTACGAAGCCCTCAAGAGGGGAGAACCCTTAGAGGTAGGTGCGGACCTGTCTGATTACCCCTCCGCTTATTTAAAGGGTGGATTTGGTAGAGACCAGAGGGAGGGCTCCCAGTCCATAACCCTGGAGGGTGGTTACTCTGATGAAGAGGAGGAAGAAGGTTATAGGGCGGAGACGCCAGTAGCTGAGGAGGACACCATGGATAGGGAGTCCCGCACTGGGTCCAGTCCCGGGGGCACTTCCCCATCCCTTTCCCAGTCCTCAGAAGAGTGGGTAGACAGAAGGGAAGAAAGGGAGCATCGGCTGGCGCTGGCAAAGCTCAGGCATGCCCAGGAGTTAGCGCAGCTGAGGGTGGAAGAGCAGAAGCTAGAGACGGAAATGGTCCTAGCGCCAAAGAGGATGATGGAGAGACTAGCTCAGGTGGGTAGGTTGTCCCCTGAGAGTTTTTGTTTTTTAGGTCTGGATTCACCGGTGAGGGTGGGATCCAGTGGTGGCAGCGAGAGTAGTTCCAGTGCAGGGAGTCCCACTCCGAGAGCCCAGGAGTCGGTGCCTGATTCCCAGGAAGAAGGGGACGGGTTAGTGTTCAGGGGCAGGGGAAAGCTGTACTGGAAGGAGTTTGCGGAGGAGTGTTGGACTTCATTGGAGGGTTGGTTGGTGGATCGCGCAGTAGATGATGGGGAAGGGTTGTTCCAGGTGTTCATCAACGAGCGCCTGCTACGCAGTTGTTGTCCCCAGTTGCGGCACCACCTATTGCAGTGTAGGTTCTCAGACCCCAGGGAACTTGCACGGGAGGCAGACCTTTGGGTAAGTGCCAGAGAGTCTGAGAGGGCATTGGGGAGTGATCCTGAAGGGAGTGGTGCAGGGATCTTCCGACCCAGCGAGGCGGGAGAGGTGAGGAGTAGCCCAGCTAGGTCCCAGGATAGTGAGAGGGTTGTAGGGCCTCACATCCCATCTACAGGAGGGAGTGAGATGGGGAGTTGTCCCGAGGTGCCCCAACCGCAGTCCCAGGGCCTGGAGAGTTCCATAAGGGGACCCGAGGTTGGGAGCCTAGGCTGTCCTGTTGTGCCTTCCAGTGAAGGGGATCCCCTTGCGTCAGGAGAACCCGGAGCATTAGTAATCGGAGCTCCAGAGGTTCGGGGGTCTGACCAGTCACAGCGTTTAGATCCTGGACTGGGGTTCCAGGTTCAGGGGTTGCCTGACCTGGAGGGTGGGGTACCTGTAATTAAGGTCCCTACCGGTTTGGCTTCCAGGGGTACTTCTCCCAGTGGGAGGGTGCAGGCCTCTGGGAGGGGGTGCAGACGGAGGAAGGTCTCTCCTCTGTCACTGGCTCAGCCACAGGGCGCAGATCCCGGGTTGGGTGGCCAGGTTCAGGGGTTGCCTGATCTGGCGGGTGGGACATCTGTAATCAGAGTCCCCCCGGATTTGACTCTCAGGGGTACTACTCCAGTTAGGAAGGTGCGAAACTCTGGGAGGGGGTGCAGGGGGAGGGAGGACTCGCCCCTGTCACCGGTTCAGCCTGAGGGTTTTGACTCCAGGTTGGGGAGAGAGAGGTGTTCTGAGGGTGTCCCACGTAGGAGAAGAGGGCGTAACCCCAGAAGGAGAGGTGGGGGGAGGAGAGCCTCGCCCCTGGTGGCTGGTCAGCCTGAGGGTTCGGACCCCAGGTGGGAGGACCAGTGGCAGTTTGGTAGGAGGATAGTGGTCAAAGGGTACTACGGGCCTGAGGCTAGAGCCTCCCACTCTGTGAGAGAACGAGGGCCAAAGACTTCTGGATGGCCTAGAGGCCAGTCCTGGCCACATCCCACTAGAAAACACCAATGGGGTGGTTTGGTTGGTAAAGGGAGGGTTGCGAGTGTAAACCATCGGGTTCCAGAATGGCGAGGAAACTGCAGATGCCCCTGCAGTTGCGGGCCTGCGTCCACCTTTTTCTGCCCCAAGCAGGGAAGCCCATCAAGGCAATGATTGGTCTATCCTGGCTTTTGGCTGGGGGGGAGTTATGTTGGACTTGGCCCCTTTTCCCCCAAAAAATTTGCTTTTACCCCCCTAATTGTAGGATGTCTCCCCCATGGTGAATAAAGTGTATAGGCCATGTGTGGTGTAAGATGCCTTGTGTAATGTAAAATTGTCATGCAATGGTGTGTACACTGATTCTTCCCCCGTTGTAAAATGTACCCTGGTGAAACACTGTAGTTAAAATGGCTGCCAAGGCTGTGCGTTGTGCCACCTGACTGCAGGAGGTTAGCAGTCTAGTCGTTAGGTACCCAGCCACCCCTAGCATTTGGAGGGAAAGCCTGGCACCCAGGGTTCTTTACTCCTCCCCCTGAGCCAGTTTAGACCAGTTTGTCACAACATTCTTGAAGGTTCTGGCACTGTCTGGGAGGAGGGTATAAATAAGGGGGGGTGCCACCATGCAGTGAGACAGAGCTGGGACAAGAATGCCAGGGGATACCGCCAATTGGGCCTGTGTGCTGGACCCTGCACCCATCCAGAACCCACCTACTGTCCCCAGGGCTTGTAAAGCCCCACTTCAGGAGTTCAAGGCTGCTGTGTGGGAGGAGGGCCACGCTGCAGTGGGGATGGTGAAAGCTTACCACCCTGCTTTGATTATGCCCCCACTACCTGCTGACCTGGCCCAGTAGTGCTACGGCTCTGTCCCCAGGGCCCCTGAAGAAGGAGGGCCCCCCAAGGTCCCTGGAGCGGCCGGGACCTTGCGCCATGCAAGCGCTGCGCCAAGAAGCGCTGAGAAGGGAAGGAGTGTTGTGGACTGGACCCCCCCCAGGAGGTGGGAAGAGTTACCCTGGGACCCCTGGGCGTGTTACTGGGACTGTCTGCCCCCCTTGCGCTGTGTGCCTGGAAGCGCTGGCCTGCAGAAGACTGCTTGTGTCCCCAGAGTGCTGTGACCAAGACTGCCCTTCTGATTGCCTGCCAAGCGCTATAATCTGGAAAGCGCTGTGCCTAGAAGAAGCGCTGTGTGCCTGCAAAGCGCTAACCTTGCCCAGGACTGTTGCAGCCTGCTGTGCCCTTGAAAGCGCTGGCCTGCAGGAGATTGCCTCGTGTCCCCAAAGCACCGTGACCAAGACTGCCCTGCTGTGAGTGTTTTAAGCGCTGTATTGCCCTGGGAACTGCTGCTGGCCAAAGTGCTGTGAGCGCTGCTGTGTACTCCAAGTGCTAGAATTCTAAAGCCCTGTGCCGTGAAGACGCTGTTGCCCTGCGAAGCGCTGCACTGCTGGAAGTGTTACTGCCTGAACTGCTGGTTCCTAAGCGCTGTATTAGGAGGACTGTGTCCCCAAGCGCTGTGCGGCAGAAGCGCTGCTTGGCCTGAAGGAACTGTTTTATTGGGAAGAACTGTCTTATGCCAGGACTGCTGTCTCTTACAGCGCTGCATCTAGAAAGCTCTGTTTAGCCCCCTGCAGTGCCCGGTGTCTTTGATACTTTTTTTTCTTTTGGTGCTTAATGACCCATGGGATAGTGTTTTGTTGATCCTGCTGGGGTCCATGGTTACAGGGAAGGTTACAGCCACCAAGCCTACTGTTTCACGCTGAGGGGTATGCCCACGAGGTTGTTTGTGCCCAGGTGCTCAGGTTGATGCCCCATGGTAGATGTGAATATGCCTGTCTAGGCCTGATGTTAAGGTGGCATGCCTAAGGTTCCATTTTGCAGGAAGTGCTAATGCCAGGCCGGCTGTGTTTATGCCTAGTGTCCTATGTTATGCTTACAGCCTACTGCTGAGGTGATGCCAAGGATCAATGCCTGTGTTTGCCCTGCAATACTGGCCTCGTGTTACATGCCAATTGATAACATTCTTTTTATTTCAGCCTGAAAACCAATGGACTTACCCTTTTTCTTGTTTTGTCCATTTTCCCTGTAAAAAATCGCCCCTGATATTCATTGCCCTGGCGCCAGTTGGCGCCCTATTGTGATTACGGTGCATTACGGTGTTTTACCTTTGCAGGTTGGACCTAATACAAAAGTTATTCTTTTTCCAACCAGAACTGGCATTGTGTCTCTTTTGTGGTGTGCCTGGTGTGTCGTCTGTGGGTACTGCGTGGATGCTTCACACATGTCCTCTGAAGTTTGGCCTGCCCGCTCTGCTCCATGCTACCCCCTGTAGAAGTGGCAACCCCATTTCTAACAGTGCCTGATGTAGGTCTGCAAAAAATTTAAAACGGAGCATGAATCTCTGATGTAAAAAGGAAGAGAAAGTGATCCCATTCTAGTACCTTAATTACACAATTAGGAACCATAGGAACAATCCCGACTTCTCTACTTGACCAAATTGTGTCGCAATAATCTTATTTCACTTAGCCTGCTTTTCATTTCTTGTCACGTTTAAGAGCACCTTCAAATACATCATCTTAGGATGTGTGCAGTACATAACAACTTTCATGCATATGGTTAAAAGAATGAATAAAAGAATGAATGAGAGGATTTTTAACCCCTTCGGTGCTCATGACGAGCTCAGCTCGTCATGAGGTATACCTCTAGGGTGTTCATGACGATCTGAGCTCGTCATGACCACACCCATTTCTATTATGGGCCAGCACAGGGGAAAAATAGCAATAGCAGCCAAGGTGTTAAAGCGCATGGCTACTGTAGAACAGTAGGATCTTCTTTCTTGGTTACACCCACTTTTTGCTTGGTATCTGTGTGTTTTTGACATAGTCTGTTGGGAGCCTGCTAATTAGGACACCAGCAACTGTACTTTCTCTCCTGAAGAGACCTGGGAAGTGCTTTGGTACCTCCACAATTGGCTACTGGTGTTCCCTTGTAGGTCCCTAGTACATGGTACTAAGGTACCCAGGGCATAGGTACACCAATGGTCTCCCATGGGCTGCAGCATGTATTATACCACCCATGGGAGTCCACTTAAACTCTGACTCCAGGCTTCCTATTGCAGCCTGTGTGAGATGGTGCTTGCACCTCTCACGACAGATATAAGTTGAATGATATCTGAGGTCACTGCACTATACGACTAAAAGTCACTCCCATGGTAGGCCCTTCCGTCCTGACAGCAGGGTGCAAGTGTGAAGGTGCCGCTGCATGAGCAGGACACGCCTGCAAATCCTAGAGTTGATTTTCCAGGCGCTGTAAATGCGGTCAGCCATTTTCTTTAAAAAAAATATATTTTTATTTATCATTTTAGAAACAGAAACACACAGTACAGCTGTCATGTGTGCGCACAATCCACATCCCATACATTACATCAGGTAATCAACATGTCACATGGCATTAATCAAGTGTAAACAATAGAAATAGGGGAAATACCATCAGGAGGTTAGGGCAGTGCATTCGTATCAGCGTATACATTCAGTATGTGCTCAGTCCTCCACAGATTGTGCCAACATATATGCAGTGCACGGGTCCCATACATCCCTTGGCATAGACGCTCTTGGTAACTCCTCCGCATAACAAGTGAGTTGGTCACGGCAGTTAGCTAGATCATGTACCCATTGTGTCAGTTTGGGTGCAGGTCTGCCATCCCAACATATAGCAACTCTGCATTTAGCTAATTGCAGAGAAAACACCACCAACTTACGAACACCAGCTGGGACCTTAGAGACAATACCCAACAAACATATCTTAACATCTCTTGTGATTTGGACACCCGTCATGTCAGTCAACGTCGTTGTCACTTCGGCCCAAACTGCAAGTATTCTTGGACAGACCCATGCCAGGTGTATAAAATCAGCGTTATCCGCGCCGCATCTTTTACAACAATGCGAGTCCCTCAGGCCATATTTATGCAATTGGGCAGGGGTATAATACATTTGGTGAATGTACTTATAATGAATGAGCTTAAAGTTACCATTGACTGCAGAACTCCCAGTCATTCGACAGCTTTCTTCCCATTCCTCGTCCGTTAGCGGTTGTGAGAGACTCTTATCCCATTTGGCCCTGGAGTTGTTCTGGACTGCACCTTCATCTAATTGTGAGGCATAATAGAGCCGTGAGACTAATTTAGTCTTAGACTGTGCTGTGTACAGCAGCTGCAGCGCCCCCAATGTTGAAGGCTCATCAGGAAAACTTGAGTACAAGCTACGCATGGCAGCCCAAAGTCTAGTATACATGAATGTGGACCTGGCCTCATTCACCCCATCTTTCAAAAACTCCTGTACCGAGATAAATGTCCCACCTGCAAAGGCGTCACCCATAACATGCATCCCGGCGGCATGTAAAACCTTAAGAGTTCCTACTTCCCCCGTCACAGATATTTCAGCATGATGCAGCAAAGGCATTACTGGTACATACAATGGCATTCGTCGCGTCCGCTTCCCCAGCCCTGCCCAACCCTGAGCCGTACACTGTACCATATCAACTACACCTCGCTCGTATACTGAATATGGATTTACTATCATTGCCTTCAAGGGCAAGGAGTGTACTGTGCTGGCCTCAACAGCCACATGCGAGGTGAACGGTGGTGCATTCTGCCAGTAATAGGCAAATTGTGCCTGAGCACAGAGATAATATAAGTGCATGTCCGGCACCGAAAATCCACCCATCGAATAAGGTTTTGTTAGAGTCTCCCACCCAACATGAGATTTCTTGCCCCCCTGCGCAAGTGTGATTAATAAGGAGCGCAGTGTGGTGAAGAAATGCTCTGTTAAAGTGATAGGGACGTTGACAAATAAATATTGAAATTTTGGGAGCACCACCATTTTGATTAGAGCAACTCTATCTGCAAAAGTCAATGGCAGACGAGTCCACCGAGCCACTTGATCCTCGAGCTTTGATACTGCCACACCATAATTAGCCCTAATGACTTCCTGCGGGTCCTAATGTTTACAGATACCAAGATACCGCACAGGATCAGCCGCCCACTCCAAGGGGTAATTTAACATGAATGGCACGGTACACCGCGTGAGAGGGAATATTATAGATTTACTCCAGTTAATGGCTAAGCCCGAATAGCATTCAAAACTGATATATTCCTGAATAACCTGCTCTAGATAGTTCACTGGTTCCCTCACATACAGGACCATATCATCAGCATACATTGATACTGCTAATGAACTTTGATAAAATCTCAACTCTGAACACCCCTGTCTAGTACCCCGCTTAATCGGAAATGCCTCCAAGACGTGCCCATTAACACGCACCCGAGCCACTGGATCAGTGTAAAGCAATTTTATCCAATTGGTGAAAAAGAACGGTACCCCCATTTGATGTAGCACGGCAAACGTATAAGTCCACGCAATTGAATCAAACTGCCTTTGCAACGTCTAAGAGATCCGCAAACGCCGGCAGTTTCAGTTTTAAAGGATGCATGACAGCAAACAATGCTCTCAGATTATGCCCCATGGAAAGGGTAGGGATGAATACCGATTGATCCGGGAGTACCATGACATTTAGCAGCAGGCGCAGCCGCATCCGCCAAAACTTTCGCAAGTATTTTTACATCAGTGTTCATAAGCGGCAATGGCCTATACCACTCGCACTTATCCGGTGGCTTGCCTGGCTTCAATAGTGCGACAAGCAATGCTTCTCTAAGTGAGTTAGACAACCGTTGCTGCTCAAACGCCTCTGCATACATGCCCGTTAAATGGGGCAGTAACATATCAGCATACTCCTTATAAAATTCAGACGGAAGCCCATCTGTGCTCGCTGCTTTCCCATTAGGCAATACAGCAATGGCATCCTTAATTTCCTCAGCAGTTAATGAATGCATCAAAAAATCTTGTTGGCCTTTAGACAACCAAACCAAGGCCACGTCATCCAAATGTTGTGCTATTTCCTCCTCACAAGCCGTTCGCCTACTCCCATACATTGCCTTGTAATAGTGAACAAATTGCTCCAGTATACCAGCAGTGTCTGAGATGGACGTGCCCCCCTCTGTAAGCCCCTGCACATTACAATACTTGGCCCATGGTTCTGTAATTCTCTCAGCTAAAGCGTGCCCCAGTCTACCACCCTCACCGTACTATCGGGCTTTGCATCGCCGCTCTAGATGCTGTACTTCCTGCTCGGCCAATTCATTGTACTCATTCACCTGTGATCTTATTGCAGCTGAGGAAGCCGCATCTGGCACCTACTCATACTGCCGCTCCAGCCGTGCCAATTCACGCTCCAACCTCCCCATGGAGTTGCGCAAAGACTTAAGCACCCCTGCCTGTAGACCTATGCAAGCTCCTCTAATAGTTACTTTGAACGCTTCTCAGAAGGTGCCCATTATTTGCACCAATCCAATATTGTCAGCAAAGTAATTTTCAATAGCCACCCATAAACCTTTCTTAAACACTGGATCTAACAAGGACGATGGCTGCAGCTTCCATCTAAATGGGGCCGGGGCATAGGTAGGGAGGTGCATGTCAAGCAGCACAGGCGCATGGTCCGATAGCATGCGGGGCAAATGCAATACCTGCGACACTCAAGCATTGACATCATGTGTCGCTAGCCAATATTCCAATCGGGACCAAGTGTTATGTGTATATGAGTAGTACGTCCCCTCCCGTAATCCAGGATGTCGCAACCTCCATACATCATTAAAGCCAAAATCACACATATCATCACGCATGTCGATCCATATCTTGACCCAGCACCACATTAAAATCTCCCCCACATAGGATAGCAGATGCCAGCAGTTTATAGACTTTGTTCCACAGCATTTTATAAAACTCCGGATCATCTATGTTGGGGCCATATACATTCACCACTGTGATCAAAGGTGCCACATAACCTCCCCTGCACTATAATATACCGGCCATCCTTGTCGATCTCCTCGTGCGTGCTCACAAATGGGACACTTTTTTTAATTAACACCATAACCCCCCTTGCATACGAGGAAAAGGAAGAATAGAGTCGTACACCAGCCCATTTCTTGGCTACAGAAGCCGCAGTGCGTTCAGTGAGGTGTCTCCTGTAGAAGCGCAACTTGAACATTATGGCGGTCCAAGCGCGCCAGCACCTGCCTAGTCTTTTTTGGGTTAGTTAACACCCTGATGTTCCAAGTGATCCAAGTAATTTTACCTGCCCCATCCATCATGTACCAGACTGAAGCAACATGCAACACAAAAGATCGATGATTACACTATCAGATGCATGAAACAATATACTGCCAACACACTTCGCACATCTGCACATAGAAAACAATACCAAAACAGTCACCCCTCTCCTACCCCAGCACCTTAGCCCTACCAAACACATCCCCAACCTCCCCGCCACCCCCTCTCCGAGGCAACCAGTGCCACCTCCCCACCACAAACACCCCCAACCCCCCACCCACTTCAGCACCCCAAACATGCCAAAGCCACCCCAACACCCAACCAAACAACCCCCTCCCCCTTTCATAGCAAACCAGATTTGGGGTACACCCATATGCGGGGGGCGCAGAGTCCGAACACTCCCACGTAGTAGGAGTTGACTGAGCACTGATAACACAGCAATGCATCACATATCACATGTACATATATAATATGGTGCCCACTGCGACGTCGGGATACCCAACCATACATAGTGTAGTGATAATGAGGTGCTGTACAGACCTAGAATTAGAACAGAACCCAACACCTTGAGCCCGCACAAAGTATCACCTCAGAATAGACTATTACAAAGCCGCCAAGGAGGCCACAGAACTAAGTAGTTGGACGCTTGTCCCAAAAAGCAGCTGAGGTCCTCAGGATGGGCATCACATATGCCAACAGCAGAAGAGCATGATGACAATGTGACCTTCCAAACATCACTACATAAGCAAAAAGTGAAAAACAAGAGAGCAGGAATACCAGTAAATGATACAAAAGTACCGAATCCTCACTGTTCCATATCCACAGTCCCCAACATGCAGTCATGTTTCCTGCGCTTCTACACTGTATCACGTTCCATCGCTGTCCTCAGAGCACTGGAAGGGACAACAAATGCAAATGAGGCAACCATAGACTGTGTATATAGGAGTTAGTCATATACAGAGCCAAACATTAAACATCGCGCCAGTCAAATATGAAGGATATGATATCCGAACCATATTGCAAATGACCAGAGGTGCCAACCAACTCTCAACAGTCAGCAGAACGCCACACTACTCTTCTTCCTCAGGCGCAACCGTAGAGTCCCTTTTCCTCCGTTTCAAATGCTTGGCGTGTTCCATAGCTGCCTTCGAGGATGAGAAAATGTTACTGTCATCTGCAGTGCCGACACGGAGCCGGGCCGGGTATAACATGGCATAGGGAACCCCCTCATTTCTTAGAAACTGTTTCACAGTGCCAAACTTTCTCAGAGCTGCCTTTACTGCGATCGTGAAATCAGGGAAGAAGGCCAACGTGTTGCCCTGGTGAACTATGGCACTTTTCACCCTAGCCAGGCGCAGTATAGTGTCTCAGTCCCTATAGTTTAAAACTCGGGCTATTATAGGACGAGGGGGGCCCCCGGAACCGGCCTAGCCACTAGAGAGTGGTGAGCGCACTCCACAATGAACATGTTGGATAACTGCTTTGTGCCAAAAATGTCCAAAATCAGGCGCTCAACATATGTCTCCTTTTTGCCCACGTCGGTTGACTCTGGAAAACCAGTAATTCAGAGATTATTGCGGCGGGAGCTCGCCGCCAAGTCTTCATTCTTTGATTGGATCAGAGCGAGAACCTTCTCCATGTTGAGAGTTTTATCCGCAACTGTGCTCAAACCATCTTTGGCTGCCGAGACCCTCTGCTCCACCTCCCCCACACGTGCCGTTTGTTTCTCTAATTGTGATGACATATGGTCCAGCCGATGGTTCACTGCGGCCATCGTGCCCTCAATGGACTGCAGCGTCCGTTGCATGGCCATCAGTGTGGTTTCCAGCGTGGTGGGGCCATCCACTTCTGCATCAGATTCAGAATCTGACGCTGCTTTTTGTGTGGTCTTAGGGGCCTTGCGCAGTTCAAGATTGAGGCACGGCTGTGATTTATCAGTCCTCCCCATATTAAGCTATCAATGCTATGTGTGCAGTATGTAAAGTTGTCAAGAACACAGCCAGGAGTGAGTGTTGTAAGGGGCCAGGCCAACAGTTCCCCTATATCACTGAGGCGTCCGTAACAGGCCTTAGGTGTAGATCTGTGAGCATGTAATGAGGCTTCCCTCCTAGAATTACCCTGGTTTTACAAACCCCCTCCAACAAGGCCTTCTAAATGGATCAGCTATTATGAATAGCATTCAAGCAGTCAGGGCAGCTAGCAGTTCTCACGCAGTGTGCCCCGCCCACAGGGCTGATGTCTGACTACTCCAGGCTGGGTATTCACGGCCTAACACTAGTGCCGTTCACAGGAGGCGCTGGCAGGACGTGTACGGGATCCACTCCGTACAGCGAAGATCCTATGTCAGCCTTCAGGAGTCTCTGGGCAGCTTCCCCACTCCTCCGTCGCAGCTCCCAGCAGCGCTCACACCAGCCGCAGCTCGCAGGGCACAGCCCGGCGCAAGGCCCAGTCCCACCTCCGCAGACCAGGCCGTCGCTAGGGCCCGACCCCACTTCCTGCCACAAGCGCCGGCAGGCACACAGATGTGTCAGCGATCTCTAGAGCTCCTCCCGGCAGGCCTCCACAGATATTCTAGCGCACCGATCTGCCCACTCCCGGGTGCCTCCGCCCGCCGTCGCACAGCAGCAGGTTCACCTCCCTTATGCTTCAGGCACAGTACGCTGCTCTCCGTCTTAGCCGCAGGCGAAGCTGTCTGTACACCATTCAGTTCCGCAGTCACCGCAGATTACAGCCCCCAGCGGAAGGAGCAGATCAAGACGGGGATCAGCACAGAGACGCCCCAGCCGGCAGCAAGGCCTGTCACAACCCCGTGGCCGTCATTTCACGCAGCCCCACGACTGAGCCTACCAAGCTCTTTAGACCGTTGTGGAGGGCTTCACAATACCGCAAACAGCGTGTACCCGTTCAGCAGTTAAGTGGATGATCACCACGTCCACCAGCAGGCTCTAGGATCGAGGGATGCAGCAGATAATTGACGGATATTAACTCGGTCAGGCAGAGCCCCATATCGGTGGGGCCATCTTGCCGTGCGCCCTCTAGCGCCCCACTCGTGGTCAGACATTTTAAGGTATATAGTGGACATCATTCATTACGAGATGTCTAATTATATAGTGGCTGCACCGAACCCGGTCAGGTTTGGTTTAAACCATGTTGGAATCATACCCCAACACCGATTAAGTGTTGGAAGTATGATCCCATGTACAGGGGGCTCCTTAAGGGACCCCCCACCTAAACTCCTGGTACAGCCTTTCATGGTCTGCAAGCAAGCTAGTGTTGCTTCCGACTACAGACATGATTCTTCCCTCCTGCTTCTGAGCAAGGCTCGAGCAGGGGAAGGCTGAACAATAGGTTTCCTGTCACAGGGAGGTATAACCACCTCCCAGTCAGGACTTAGTGTATTGGGCTGGGAATGGCCGCTTGCCAGCGCCACCAGACTACTATGAAGGGCACATTTAGCACCCTCCTTTCATACTCCAGCTTGAACCAGTTTCAGGAACATTTTGTTCCTGTCTGGTATGTAACTGGACAGAGGACATGGGAGTATCCTCCCCTCTGTCCAGCCCCTCCTCTGGAAGGGACCCCAAGTCGTTGCAACCCTTTCCTTAGGGTACTTACGGGCTACCCTGTGGGTGAGTGCTCAGATTCATCGTGGGACAAGACTCAACCATGAAACTATGTCGCTCTTGAATTGTCTGGACACTTGGACTCCTGAGGCTCCTGGTCTTGCTGTTCTTCAAGTCTTCTTCGTCATCTGTGCTTCATCCAGGTTCTTCAACAGACCTGTAGGCATCAAGGATACCCGAAGAAATCTCCCTTAGAGTGAAAGGGTCTCTCACCTACATCTGCAGGCACTGCAATGAACCTGATCAGTCTGCTGCTCCTATCGTCCTAAAGACTACCTGAAACTTAGCAACACAGGTGGTGGTTCTGCAACTCCCTTGAGGCCTGACCTGTCCCCTCGACATATTTGAGGCAAGTATCCATTGTTGGAACAGCTGGGATCAAACACCTTTGTACCGCATTGACTCACCATTGCCAAGGTTTGTTGCCTCTGCTCTCCAGAGATCTTTGGGCTACAAAAAACTCCAGCCTCTAGAACCTAGCTTCCTGAAGATCAGTGCAGCCCTTGCATCATGGACCTCAATCTTTGGTGAGCTGCCTGAGGTCCTCTTGCAACTCCTGAGTCTTTGGCATGCCAAGTGCAGTATCCAAGGCTTCTTGGTGCTCCTGCCGGACCCCAACCACCTAGTCACTGTCATTGGATGTGGGAAAAGCTTGTGCACGTCTCCTGGTCTTCATGAGCGTTGACAAGTCCTAACAGCTGTAGCGACTTTGTCACCGTTGACTCTTCTGAACCTTCTTGCATCAGTGGTGATTGTGTTTCGGTGCCTCCTGGTCACCTCCAAGTGGCATAGACTCTGTCCCCTCTGCTTGCAAGTTCTTCACTTTCAGAATCACCTCTTGGATTGCACCAGACTCCTTCGCAATCTTCTTCATAGGCATCTTTTTCGAAGTCTCCCATTGTTTTCTATGTCAGGTTCCAACGTCACTTCACCCCTATGCACCTGACTTCCCTGGTGCAGGTAGCCCGGTACCTGGGGATCCACGGGTCAGGTAGCACTCCAACCTTTGATCTTCCAAAGGGTTTCTTCAGAGTCCTCCGAGAAGGGTCTTTCTTCTTTAAAACTGCAACTACGACTTCTCTGCTGACTTCTGTTGGGCACACATCTGTGTTTCCACTCTGCACACAGCCTCCATGGGGTTCCTGGGCACTTACCTTGGGTGGTTCCTTGTGTCCCTGCTCCTCTGAGTCTTCTGGTCCAAGTCTAGTTCTCCTTGGCAGTTCACATACTACTTTATCAAAGTCTAACAAAACTTTATTCAGTACAAAGTATTACACCATAAAAGCATTCTAATTGGAGGGATCAGTTACAGTTTTACTTTTAAAAATGAGGGTATACAGTCAAATTTAAAAACGACAAATTATCAGCTCAGTAGATACATCAAAGTACAATACACATTACAGTGTAAAGTGCAAAGTGCTTATTATATATCCTGATATGGTTTTGTCTCCCCCAGAGACCATTGTATTTTGTGCTACTTACCTGATTGCTTTCTAATTATTCTTGTGTATTGTGTTGATATCTCTGGGTAGGAGATATACTAATACATCTGATAGAGACTTCTAGCTGCAGATTCCTTACCCTTGAATTTCCCAGGTGTCAGGCTGAATCCAGTAAATGTTACTGAGCAATACCCCTAGCGCGCGGTGTCAGGTGGCTCCATTTAACTCCACGTGATGTCGTTGGTACCGTCGGTTATGCTGTTGCGGTGCCTATATAAGGCCACCTACGCATGCATACATCAGTTCTTTTCTTTCTGCGCCAGTTAAGCACCGATCCTGGAAGAGCAACCCCTCTACCACTTTTTGGCAGGTATTTTCTAGACTTTTGTCGAATTTGGAGACTTTTTTCCACTTCATGTGCCTGGGATGTCTTAAAGGAAGACAGGTTTCAAGATGTGTGGTGCTTGCCACCGCATGATGTTGGTTACTAATCCCTACCTCGTCTGTCTCTGGTGTTTCGTGCTTGGACTACTGGGCCATGGCTCTGAAGCCCTTGAGGGAGCAAGTGATGAAGCTCCTCGTGGTCGGCAGTCAACACCGTCCAACGAGACTCTGCGGATGTCCTATGCCGATCGAAGAAGAGGAGGTCTCGGGACTGCGCCTGGAGACTTAAGTCCTCTTCATCCCACTAGAGGTCCTCTGGACACTCAGGGAAAAGGCATAAGAAGAAGTCCAAACAGACTACATCTTCACCTCAGCTGACGTCTGTCAATGAGAGAGGTAAGGATCACCAATGGCACAGTTCCGCAGAGCCGGATCCAGAGTCGACTTCATGCCTCCCACCCTTTTCGGGAGCCAGAGAGAATTCCACTCAAATAAATGAATTCTACAAGGCCCTGCCCCGTGTATTTGAGCAGAATAACCACGCTGGTGATCCATCGGGTCCCACGTAGTCGGAAGGGGCCCCATCGGTTTCGTCGTCATCAGCTCTGGCCACAGTGCTGGTGGTGCCTCAAGGATCAGATCCCAGATCTGGGTCAACGCCGGTTGTGTCATTGTGACCTCCCCGACTCGAAGTCAGTACCTGCAGAGCTACCCCTCATCGGCCGCGATAGCCCCATCCTCCCCTATGACACGGAGCCAGAATGACGTTGCTTAACACCGATTGAGCCCAGTGGTTCTATGTTGTCACCTGAGCACTTTGAATATGCGCTAGGCTTAGGACAGGAAGGGGAGAGGTCTGTGGACCCTCTGGAATTCCAGGATGTCTCTGAGGAGAACTTGGACTGGTATGGGGAACTTGGGGAGGCCAGTGGACTGGGCACCTCCCCAGTGACTACAGAGGAGGGGGCATCTAATGCCTTGGTGGTAAAGAGGGTATCTGAGGTCCTTGGACTAGAACTGCCTGACTGAGGTGCTTCAACCATGGGCTTCTACTTCTGAACCCCCTTTGCCCTTTAATGAAGCACTTACGGACTTCCTTCTAGGCACATGGTCCAAGCCTAGCACCGGGGTTCCTGTGAATAGGACGATTACACGCCACCATCGCTCAGCTCCTGGCGACCCTAAGTTTCTCAGCCAGGACCCCAGCATAGAACGTTTGGTGGTGTAGGCCTCTATTTCCAAGGGCTCATTCCCTTCCGCCCCTCCAGATACTGAATCTAAGAGGTGGGATGCATTTGGGAAGAAATCATTTTCTTCCTCATGTCTGGCATTGAGGCTGGTGAATACCGCGTGCTTAATGGACTTATTCTCCCGTACCCTTTGGGAGACAGTTGCCAAATGCTACCACAGGTCCCAGAGGAGGCCTGGGCTGTGCTCTCCCAAGCGGTCAAATATGGGAGAGATGCAGCAAAATTCACTATAAGGTGTGGCTTAAATACGACGGATGCGCTGGGCAGATTCATTTCAACGACAGTAGCATTGAGGCACCCCACGCCTGGCTTTCAAACAAAAGCTGCTCTGGGGATTTCCATGCTAATCTGATGGGCATTCCCTTTGATGAAACCTGTTTTTTTGGAGGAAACTCAGACTCAACCCTGGTCAGGTTCAAGGACTCTCGAGCTATGGCCAGATCCTTCGGCCACTCTTCTACACCTCATGGCCAGTCTTCCTTTCGCCCCTTTCGTGGAAATAGAAGGGGTTTCCATCCATGTTAGCCCTATCCCAGCCACTGTTCTGCTCAGACTGCCCAAGCCATGCGAGGTCGTGGATGCGGTGCTTTCCGATCTAGGAATGGATGCCAGAAGTCATCGGCCACACTGCCCCCAGCAGCCGCAGCATTCTAGCACTCCTAGTCTGAACTTTGCAGGACCACACTACTCCAGTTGGTGGGAGAATTTGTCATCATCTTCCCAACTGGTGATCCATAACTTCAGAAAAGTGGGTCTTGCAGATCATCCAGGAGGGCTATTCTCTGCCTTTCCTTTTTTTTTCCTCCTCTCATTCTGCCAAATCAGAAAAATGGCTGACGGAGGATCATTTAAAGTTGCTGTAAGAGGAAGTTAGAGCTCTCTTGGCCAAGGGAGCTATGGAAAGGGTCCCGGTTTCAGAAGTAGGCAGTGGATGTTATTCCTGCTGCTTTCTGATTCCAAAGAAGACAAGCATTTGCATTGCAATCAGTCTTGCATTTTTAAAAATTAGAGCTATTGGTGTTGTAAAATACAATGTTTTTAATTTTTCTGTTTGTTTGCAGTGGAGGATTGTTTTAGAAATGAAGTGCATAATATACCAAAAAAAGCATCATTTGGGTGGGAGGAGGCAATTAAAAGCTCCAATTTGCAAATGGTTTACCTCTGCTTAATAGAAATAGTAGAATATATTCCTGAAATGAAAGGAGGTAAATATGGGGATTGGGGCAGGTTACCTAAATTAGATGAGTTTCCCTGACTTTGAACGGGTGGCATGTTATCGTACAGCACCACAGAGAGGAGCACAGTCATTTATATATATATATATATATATATATATATTCACTGAAAAAACCATAGGTTATAGACCATATATAGTTAGGAATTAGCATTTACAAAACCTTGAAAATTCACTGAAAAAACCATAGGTTAAAGACCATATATAGTTAGGAATTAGCATTTAAAAAACCTTATTTTACTCACACAAAACCATTGAAATTCCATATATAGTTAGTTGCACTAACTATATATCGCGCACCCGCAATCCACTGCTGATGATGTCACATATTACATCATTCATGACATGGTCAGTGACATCACTGATGACATCACTGATGACATCTCAAATGACATCACTGATGACATCACTGATGACATCTCAAATGACATCACTGATGACATCACTGATGACATCATCCAGTGACTGTGTGTTTCTGTAAAGTTTAAATATGTTTGATATATTGAAGAATGAGTGGATGTATAAGTGTCTGGATGAAGGATTTAGTAGGTGCGTGACTGACTGTATGAGTGAGTGAATAAATGTGTCGTACTAAATGCATGGGTTAGTGACTAAACTGTCTGAATGTGTGCTTCAGTATGTCTGTTGTGATGTAAACTGCTGCATGTGTGGATCATTAGCTATACGAGAGGCTATATATGTTATTGATTGGTTGCCCAAGTATTTGTATGGGAGATTGAGTTTGTGTGGGGGTGGCTGGGAGGTGTGTGACTCTGTGCATAGATGTGTGAGCAGTTGATTCACTAGGTGTATGAGTTCAAGAGTGCATGTGGAAACAGCTACATGGGCGGTTGACTGTGTGCATGAGTGTATTGATGAGTGAATGGATATCTCAATGCTACATGTCATAGTAAGTACATATGTAAAACACAGTACATGTGAGAGTTGGCATATATAAATAACTGTGCATGAGAGCCACTGAATGTGTGAGTGGCTGTATGGATCATTGTGAACTTGTATCAGGGATTGTATAAGAGAGTAAATATGTGTTAGTATATGTTTGAATAAGTAAGGTGTGTATAACTGTATAGTTGAGGAAATGGAGGTGTGATTGATTCTTTGCATGACTGACTAGGTGTGTGAGTAACTCCATGGATGAGTGACAGTGTGTGAGTGTCTGTATACACTGAGTGTATCTAAGGTTATATTAGAGTCTGAAGAGGTTTATCGTATTAGCACAAGAATGATGTCAAATGAGATGTCATCAGTGATGTCATCAGTGATGTCATTTGAGATGTCATCAGTGATGTCATCAGTGATGTCACTGACCATGTCATGAATGATGTAATATGTGACATCATCAGCAGTGGATTGCGGGTGCGCGATATATAGTTAGTGCAACTAACTATATATGGAATTTCAATGGTTTTGTGTGAGTAAAATAAGGTTTTTTAAATGCTAATTCCTATCTATATATGGTCTATAACCTATGGTTTTTTCAGTGAATTTTCAAGGTTTTGTAAATGCTAATTCCTAACTATATATGGTCTATAACCTATGTTTTTTTCAGTGAATTTCATTGGTTTTTTAAAAGCTAATATCTGTAGCTGTAAAATGTATTCTTCTTTAAATCCCAAAATATATTTTATATGTTTATTAATAATTTTTTTTTTTTATATTTTTTTTTCTTCCCTCCCGCTTCGCGAATCGGGAAGCTTCCCGTTAGCTGACCTTGATGCCGCGAAATAGTCCGCGAACCGGTAAACGTTCCTTTAACGCAACTGCCGCATTAGAAAACAACATCGTGACGCCTCGCGTCCGCATGACGTTTCACGTTGTCGCGTGATACGTCATATGACGTGCTACGTTAGCGAACTGGTACGCGAAGCGAGGCGCGAAGCGCAGGTTCCCGGAAGCAAACCGGGAGGCGGCGCAAAGCGCGTAACGTAAACACAGCAGGTCATGTGACTTGGTAATAACACTTTTCATTGGTTCATTTCACTTTTGGTTTCCTAATGATGTAACACTAGGTCATGTAATCTAAAATTAACACTTTTCATTGGTTGAGAACTATTGTTTTTCCCAAATGATGAAAACCCCTCCTTCTTTCCTCACTCTGACTTTCATCTTTGTGAGAGAAAGACCCTTTGTTACCAGTGAGCAATGGCTTCTTTAGTAGCTTCAGCTGGTGCTTCCCCACCACCTCCACCACATCCAAGGAAGAGAGGACCACCTGCTGAAGTTATAATTCAGCAAGAAGAGGAAGAAGAGGAAGAGGAGGAAGAGCAGGAAGAGAGGCAGTTTTTGCCTGAGGAGCCCAGGAGGTCTCACCGGAAAGAAAACTTCATTTGGCAATTTTTTAAATTTCCCAAAGGCCAGAAAAAAGTAAATGCAAGATACGTAACTTGCCTTATATGTCAAGATAGACTGTCCAGAGGGACCGAGAAGAAATACAGTTACGGAAACTACACAATGCATCGCCATATGACTAGGTGGCATCCTAACAACTACAGTGCTGCACAGTTTCGTAACGAACTAGATAATCCCCCTATTATGGCCAGAAGATCTGTTGTACCGGAAGTGACGGGACCAGAGGGCAGGGAGATGGTGCCAAATATACAACTGAGATTTGGGGAAGTAAAACAAGTCTGCGTACTTTGCAATGGATTCATTTGCTACAGAGAAAGTAGCATCACTCTGATCAACAGAGCTATTGACAATCATCTTCCAATTTGTCCGAAACGCCGCAAACAATAAATTCTTTTTTTTTTGTTGCTCCTGTTGAGCCCTTTACAATGAATCGTTTTCATTTCCCCCCCCCCAAAAAACCAAAAAATATATAAAACCGTTCAGAAAAATTAAAAAAAGTAAAAAAATGTTCAGAAAAAAAATAAAAAAAATATAAAACAATAAAAAAAAAGTTCTTTTCAGAACTACCTCCCCGTTATTAAAAAATTGGTAGAATATTTGGAACTCTGCCAACCTCTATTTCTCTTAGTTCGCTTCCCAGTTCGCTCGCCGGTACGCGAACCGGGAGCGAACCAAAAAAATGTTTTTTTAAAAAAAGAACAGTAAGTATAAGGGAAGGAAACAGACAGTTATGTTAAAAGAAAGACAGCTATAGGGGAGTAAACTAGAGATACTATTACCCGTAATCCACTGCTGATGATGTCACATATTACATCATTCATGACATGGTCAGTGACATCATCAGCAGAGGATTGCGGGTAACAGTATCCCTAGTTTACTCCCTATAGCTGTCTTTCTTTTAACATAACTGTCTGTTTCCTTCCCTTATACTTACTGTTCTTTTAAAAAAAAAAATTTTAGATCAGTCAGAAACAGTGAAAGTAATAGAGACAGAGTGAGTGACCAAGAGTGAAGAAGTATGAGAAGAGCGGGACTAAGAAAAATAGTGAAGGAGTAGAGTAATTAAGTAATAGACAAAGGAATGAGGGAAGTAGCAAAGGCAGGAAAGTGATTCTTAAAGAAATAAAGCAGTGGAACTAATAGAAGTTAAATGTGATAGAAATATAACAAAAAGAGTACAAAACATTTACCTTATCATTGTCGTTAAGTTAGTCATTTGTTCTTTTTATACTAAAAAATCTGTGAAAGAGAGAACAAACATTTGAAAAATATTAAAACATGTTTTTAATAAATTAGAAAAAACAAGGGAAAAGATTGAAGGACAAATAGTTTTTCAAGAACTTTGACACTTACAGAAGCCTCTGCTTCTCCATGCCCCTACACAGTCCTAAAAATATACATTTTAAACTAATAGTATCTTGATGCAGATGAAGTGAGTCCTATCTTGCAACATTGTGCATCTTTTGCATGACTGCTGCATCGGTTTCATGTGGCATTGTTTTTTTACAGCATGACACATCTGCCTAGATTCATCATTTTATAATTTTGTCGCCTCATACCAAATCTTTTCAACCGCGACTGCGTCACAAAAGTGACGCACAGTGGCGCAAAAGAGGCATACACCTATCATAAATCTGTCCCTAACATGTTAAATAATTGATTCAGGATGACAATAAGGTGTGGCCTATCCAGAGGTTTTTTTAAGGTGAGGCCTACTCAGGGTTGCAGATCAAATTTACACTTATACAGAGGAGATAATACATGTGAACGCCTACTAATGAAGTAAGTCATGTCCACTTCACTCTTGAACAAAGGCTAGACCTCTTCTGTGTCCGTGGACAGACCTAAACTTCATCTGCACAATGTCATTCGTAAACTTAGGAAACACAGGTGATGTAATTGAAAAATGTGGAGTTTATTTTCCTCATTTCACAATCACATCACCTGTGTTGCCTTTGCTTAGGTATCTCATAGTGCAGATGGAGTCTAGCATATCAAACAGTACACAGAAGTTGAGCAGTGTATACAACAATTTTCACACTTAGAAAACCTTCAGCTTCTGCATGTCCCCTACACAGTGCTAATTATATACATTTCAAAGTGATGGTATCTTGCTGGAGATGAACTGAAACCTATCTTGCAACATGGTGCATGTTTTACACAAAAGTGACCCACAGCGGAGCAAATGAGGCGCACAGTCATCATAAATCTCAGCCTAACATTTTAAATCATTGTTTCAAGATGCCGATAAGGTGTAACCTATTCACAGATTTGTTTCAGGTAAGTCCTACTCAGAGTTGCAGATGAAATTTAGGTTTGTTGAAGAATACAGAGAAGAAAATACATGTGCAGGCCTACCAACCAAGTGTGTCATGTCGACTGCACTCTTGGACAAATGTTAGACCTCCTCTGTCTCCAGGAACAGGCCTAAACCTCATCTACACAATGTGATGTGTAATGTTAAGAAACACAGGTAATATAATTGAAAAACGTGCAATTTTTTTTCCTCATTCCACAATCATATCACCTGTGTTTCCTTTATTTAGGTATCTCATTGTGGAAATGTAGTCTATCATATGAAAGACTACGTAGAATATGAGCACTGTATGCAACAACTTTGACACTTACAGAAGCCTCACCTTCTCCATGCCTCCTACACAGTTCTACATGTACATCATAAATGCAAACAGAACAGAATTAATTATACATGTTAAATGGTTTATTTTTGCTGTTCTCAGAATGTATCAAATTTCACTAAAAACAGTGACTTGAAGGTATTCATCATATAACAGCGGGGAAAAAAAAAACCCATACAACATAACAAATCAGAATTCAGAACTCCTTAAAGTTAACTTACTTTCCATGACGGCGAAGGATGTCCTATGAACAGCTTACACTCTGTTGTGCTGTTATTACTTTCAACCCGCCACTTTCTGAAAGAAAACCTCCATTGTTTTCAAAAACATGTTACATACAATAAATGACTTCTCGCTCTCTACCACACGTTTCCACAAGGCCAAATTGTGTCTGAGCCATTTATAACTCTTAGAATTCTTGTAAGCCAATCCCGTCATGTTGTATTTCCGCAACTTTCACAATTAAAATGTTGAAGATCATTTTCACAATCCTGGACTAGTAATATCTTCCCCTTCTTGCTCAATCATGTTCTACATTTCCTATGACACTGATACTGCTTACTATGAAGCAGACTTACACTACCTTTATGACTACTACAATTATTTAATTCTCTACATCACTTTTAATCACAAAGCAATGTAAAACAGTAGACAGCATTGCAGACTTACATTCCCTCTACTCCATGTTTTGATTGGCTGCTTCAATTAGCTTATAAAAAGAAACAGTTTTTCTGAACTCATTCAAAGTGCACGTATTTCTCCATGACGTCCAGTGTTATGGTAAGAAGTTATGTCTCTGTACTACACTTATCCTCAAGGCCAAATCGTGTAGGAGCCATTAGAACTTCTTGAAATTCCTCAGAGCACATCCCGAGATTCTTTCCCTAAAATTTTGGTTTTAAAAACACCAGGTAAGAGTTTTTAAGGTCATACGGCAATTTTTTTTTGAAAATTAAAACAGAATCATTGCAGAATGACCAGCCATTTCTAGACTTTAAATAAGCTGTGTAATGTCCTGATGTTATTGAAGGACCGTCATGATATATAATTGCTACAGTTACAAAAGTCCTTCCTGATATTGACAACTGTGAAGCCACAACATTTTTAATTAAAGTTGTCAATTTTGTTCCATCAGGCCTATATCGTTGGAACATTAAAATGACATACTGGCCATATGTTCGTATAAATAATGTGGACATCATTTCAGATTTACATTGGCTACACTCCATGTTGTGATCAGCTCCTTTTACTAGCTTATTAAAAGAGACTGATTTACTGTCTGGCAAAGTTAAATATATAAATCTTTCTGAGTCTACACTAGTAGTACTTGATACCCTACAGTTCTCGCAGTCATGCTGCCATTGATAAGAAAGCCCAAACAGGTGATCTACATCTACACCTTCATCATGCAATACATCAAGCATATACATTAAAAACTCCTGACAATCTTGCTGACTATTTTGAGAGAATTGTGTTTGGCCTGAACATCTGTCTAACAGATTTCGAATTTCAGACACACTTTCTATGTTTGTTCTATCAGTGCTACATTTCCATAACACAGAATTTAACAAACTGCAAAATCTTTGATCAGAATTGACCACAATCTCTTCTTTTACATTTTCTAGAGAAAACAAAACATTAACCACTACATTAGCATAGCAGTTGACACCAGAACTGTTTTCAAATTGAAAACCAACAACATCTTCAACAGAATCCTTTTTGTTTCTGCTTATAATTTCAGGTTCATCGACTTTTCGTCTTTTTGCTACAACCTCCCCAATATTGGTCACATTTCTTCGTTTCCGGCCTACCACACGTTTCTCAAACAAAGGATACTGAGGCAAATGTGGCGCATACTCTCTTCTTAACCTATTGTATTCCTTAACACAATCTAGATCCGCACAAATGTTTGTGACATCACACTCAATCAAGTACAATCCCGATAAAGTTCTAACTCGTGACAATGCCACATATGCCATACCCTCCTTGAACACAGAACTGCCAATATTCACCAATGCACTGTCTACACTTAAACCTTGCGATTTATGGATTGTCACCGCATATGCCAAGCAAACCGGAAACTGCTTACGACGAACATATAAGTCTTTTACAAGCAAAAATCTAGCAGAACAACGACCAATTCGCTGTACTTCCTCAATGCCATCAAATTTAATTTTTAAAAATTCAATTCCATCTCTATTTCTGTATTTCACAAAATCAACAACATTACCCATTGATCCATTTACCAGACCTCTTTCAACATGTAAATTCCTTCTTAAAATTATACGGCAGTTCAAGCACACATTCAGAGTCTTTTCAAAACCTGCAGTTTTAGATATACTCTTCTCTAATGAATCCAATTTTGTTTTCAGATTCTCAGACAAAATAATTGTTGATCCCATATGCTCTACTCTGTCAATAGCTTCCAGTTTCACAATCTCTTGCTTTTCTAAATGCAACATTTTGTTGTTGAATTTGGCACATTCTGCAAGAGTTGGCATCAAACATATTCCAGATTTCTTCTCAGTAATTTTCAGAAAAATATTCTCAGGCACAACATCTTGGTCTGGATATAAATTTGTCAGTAATCGTGCATGTAAAGCTTCTTTCCCATGCTCGGTCACTTTTCCAATTCTAACATCTTGTAGAATAGTCTTGTAAACTTCATCCTTCGCCTGACGCATATTTTCATGCAGTTCAGCATAATTGAAGTTTAACCATATATTGACGTTGCCAATGCTCCCTAGGCACTTCCTGGTATCTTCATGCGTGAGCATTTTGAACACAGGTTGCCCTTTCACTGGTGTCAGCTGCAGAAGATCTCCGAAAACAATGATGTGTTTGCCACCAAATAACACATCATACTCTGTTTTGAGAACTTCTTGCATTCTCAAATGCACAAAGGCAAGCATGACATTGGAAACCATGCTTACTTCGTCAATGATAAGAAGTTTCATTTTCCTCAAGACTCTTGAAACTTCAAAACAAGCATCTCCCGATAGCTTGTGATATTGTAATTTGTTGTCATGCTCCACTGGCAGCATCAGTAAACGATGTAAAGTAATCCCTTTAATGTTATGTGCTGCCAGTCCAGTTGGAGCGGTGACAACACAAGAGAGCGATGACTCTGTCCTTTCCTGCAAATAACATGAAATTGCTTTAATAAGGAAACTTTTTCCAGTTCCCGCTTCTCCACTCACGTACAGTCGGACAAGCTTCAACGACGTACATGAGCACTCTTTCTTGTCATGACTTAATCCATGATCAATTTGCATGGTAACTTCGTCATATATTTTCCTCTGCTCAACGTTGAGTTGTCTTTCCAACTCTTCTAAGTTAACCGCATCCTCCTGAGCATGTGCCATGGCTCTTTCCACTTCATTCATAGCAGTGGCAGCTTCATTTTCGATAACAGGTCCTCCTAGTGGATCCTGACTCAATGAAGCAGAACTCTGACTGTCCTGAGAACTGTCTCTGGCAATCTCCGCTGCAATCGTTGCTTCCTGCTCAATTTCCACATTCAACATTTCTACATATTTGGGAAAAGCAGGACATTCTATGGTCTCCTTGGCAGCATTGAAAGAGTCTTCATAACAGAGGAAATCTCCAAGCAGTTCCTCTTCTGCACGCCAAGGCTTAAAAAGTTGCAAAAGTGCTAAATAGAAAAACTCCTTTTTTCCAGGAGATTCGCCACTCAATTTTCGATGGTTTATCAAGTGGCATTTTCTTTGCTTGACCAGACATCCCTCACTTCCTATTACAGCATACACTCCTTTCTCAGTATCTTCTTTGATGTTCCTCTTGAATATGTAATTTTGCAGAACCTCATACAGACAAACATTCTCGAGGTGACTGCTTCGATTTGGATAATATGTATCCAACATGTTGGTCTTCAAAATGTCGGTACTGTTTGGCTCCTTTTCCGCCAAATACTCAATTTCCCGCACAGGTTTGAGAACTCGATTACGCGTTGCAGCAAGACCAAGACTCGCCCAAACGATACTCCTGGACTTGGCATAGAGACTTGCTGAAGACAACCGGTCAGAACATTCGTAAGCTCCGATTTCTCGATGCGACAACATCTTCAGACTGAAACTGTACAACTTCTTGCTGAGGCTCTTTTCATGGGAAATGTCCTCCCACATATCCTTCAATTCTGTCTTCTCTTTTTTGGTGATGTAAGATGTCACATACCGAGCCACAGCCATACAGTTATCAGCCACAAACTGTATATCCATGTTAGCATTCCACATGGACAAAATCACCGGGTTGTAGTCGTTGATGTACTTAGACTCTTCGTTCCTCTTCAAATTGTATGTGTTTTTAGGTGATTTCTTCATCACATTATGTCGCAGCGAAGACATCAAACTGTTCACTCTTCCTTTAGAAATCACCGGTCGTGGAAAGCCGAAACGACATTTGGTGTAGAACTTGTCTTTGTTTCGGAATTTACGACGACAGTACTTTCCACATCGATGGCTTTGGAAACGTAGAACTTTTTCTCTTAGGCTTTTTTTCTCCTTTGCGTTTGGAACAGCACACGTAGAATACTGTTCTATGAAACTCATCACTGAGTCTTCTGGATCCGTTCCAAATTTAGGTGCATCCTTGATCCACAGCAACATATGTATATGAGGAGCACCTCTTGCTTGGTACTCCTTTCTCCAGAAGAAATCCAACACCTCTCCAAGAGGTGGATTCTTCTTATTCATGATGAAAGACATCATACCTTCAAATCTATGATTGAAGTACCTACATACATTGACTGGATCCAAAGAGCACAGTTCTCCGGGTGTCTTGAATTCGATGTTTTCTACGTTAGCATTTGCCTCTCGTAGAAATTCAAGTAAGTCTTCCCAGCCATACTCAGCACAGCTCAGAGTGAGGAACCATGTGGGAGTTCCTAAGTTCCTCAGCATACATTTTAAATCACCATGACGACGGTACCAGTACTCATTAGTACCACGCTGACACACCATGAGATTAATCAGGTGAGAATCCAAAATACTGTCTTGGACATTGACTTTATCCATAAAGTCACTTGCCGAGATGTTTTGCATGTGTATACCACTTTTCAAGATGTGGTTCACTGCATATGACAGTCCAGACAGATCGCTTTCAAACAGGAGATGAAACAAATAAGGAATGCATTGTCGAAACCTAGCATCTCCTGCATACAATCGCAAAGTCCGGTATTCAGAAGCAGGAATTTGATGAGGTCGCTCATCATATCTTCCTCCTTGACCTGTTGGAAAAAGCTGTGGGAAACACCGAGCTTCCAAACTTTCTTCCCAAACACTAATGGGACTCCCTTTGGCTTGTTTCATTTGAAACAACTCAATAGCATTCCCCATGACTTCCTTGGAATGCAAAGGATGAACACTATAATGTTCATATATTTCTTCACTAGTACAGGGTTCTACTTTCTCAATTTGACCAGCACACAAATCGCTATCCTCTTCCTCACTTACTTCCTCTTCTGCAACATATACATTTTTATAGTATTTATTATTTTTTTTCAAATACAATGTTGCCCTTTTGACTTTCCTAACATCTACTAAATCTTGCCATATTTTCTTATTCTTTGTCGGAACCCCATTAACTAAGATAACCAGAGGTTCCTCTTCCACTTTTTCTACTCCAATTGTGTTAATGTTTTTCTTCAAATCTAGAGGCAAATAAACAACTCTTCCCTTTAATCCTCTCTGTAAATCTGATGGAGGCAATTTCCCTGTCTTTGGCTCCATTCTTACAATAGCCTGAAAGGGATGGATACTTTGAATCAAAATAGATTCATAAGTATTTAAATCCTTCAATTCAGAAGGAATCTCAACCAATTCCAGATTATTATGAACTGCTCTAGCAGGCATCTGGTTTTGATTTAATTTGTTACAACAATAAGTACACACACGTTGATCCAATCCCAAATCAAAACAATTTTCTACCATCAAGTATGTTGTAAAATCCTTCCATTCACTATTATTTTCCCTTTCACTTTTTGCATATAAATCCACTAACTTAGTCTGATTCTTATTATAAGTGCGTCGACAACACACACAAGTGAAATTTGGCCTCTCACTTGATTTCACCTCAAACGTCGCAATTTCCCTCTGGAAATTATCTGTACTGGAAACCTGTACACTATCTTCCACATTACTCTCTTCTTCTTGGTCAATTTCAACATTCTCCTCTTTACTTCCAAAGTAACAAAACTCAATTTCTTCACATATATTCTTCACATCTATTTCAGAACCATGCAAAAGAGCAGCGCATAATTGTTTAAGCATAATTGCTGGACTCTTAGCATAATACAACATTCTAACTAATTTCCTCACTTTATTATGATGCACTGCTAGCATCCTGAAATGATGAAAAACACTCTGGCATACTCTCCTGGAAAGACAAGCCAGTGAATGACCATGCAAACCTATCACTTCGCTCACTCTGCAAGGATCTAATTCTTGCAACAACTTCATTTTCTGCTTCAAACTTGTCTTATTAAATGACCGTATAAAATCACAAAGCAAATTGATGGAATCCTGTCGTACACTGCAAATACTACTACACTTCCAGGTGTACACAGGACCCTTAGGACGTCTCCCTAAAACCTCATTACCTAACACCTCTTCTATCTCTGTTGTCACAAGTTTTTCTTTTTCAACTGGACAACCATCTTTCACTTCATAAGCTCGACCACTGGTGTCAACTGCATGCACCAAATCATTATCCTGGAAATAACTCTCCTCATTAAAAAATGCCTCAGAGCTTGAACTATGCATCCATTCTCCAGAAAAAACTTCACAAAAATTACTACGATTAACTATTCTCTTCCATCTACTATTTCTTTTGAAATCATAAATTGCCTTGTTTAGCTTCCTAATTCTATTGATTGTCAAAATAAATAACTTACGTTTAATTTCAAATGCCTGATCAATAACTTTCTCAACTATTTTTTTCTCTTATAAAAAACCACTTTCTGTTGACCTTTCTTAATATTTTTTAACAAATTGCCAATTATCCTGTTGCGGAACATTCGTTTACGAATGTCCCTAAACTGTTGTTTCCTTCTACTTTCATGCATAGAGTTATCTCTTACTCTAGCAGTAACATTTTTCATTGGCCTTTCCTTTCCGTTTGAATTGCTTCTCCTTTTCTGGACTGAAACATTTTCTGTAGTAATATTTTTTTTACTACAGATATTTCTTATGAATGTTTTTGTACTCTTACCCGGTGCTTTCTTGGTGACTTGACAAATCTTTTTGTTAGAGGACTGCTGCTTTTTTTCATTCACCTGCTGTCTTTGACGTTTTGCAGCCTTTCTCACTCTTTCTTTGGTTGGCATGCTGAAATCTTGAAATGATCTGCAGTTGAATCTGTGGTAAAATATAATAAAAAATGTTATTAACCACTATTACCCAACAGTAAATCAATAACAGTCATCAAAAACTTAACACACTACTTAACATTTTTACATAGAAGATTTTTTTGTACATGGCAAATTTAGAATACAGAAATAGCAGAAAAGAAATGGAATTTATATTCATTTTACCTGTGCTGTTTTATATGTGAATCTGATCTAATTTTATGAGCATATTTTAATATTTTATTGAAGACACTACACATAACCTGTTTTTGAAGGTGTCTTTATTTTTAAATTAAACGGTTTACATTTTTACTTTTTATTTATTATAAATTTATAAAATAAATGTTTATAGTTCCATAGGCTCAAGCACGTCAGCTTCCCATCCTATGTCATACAATTCTGACAAATCTGCATCCTCATCACGTTCTTCTTCATCCTCAGGATTTAAATCATCCAAAGGATCAACATCCACTGATGTTTCAATTACGAGTTCAATGATGAGGTCGAAATCAACTGATTGCTGATTGTCGCTCATGTTGATGTTGTCTTTATCTTTAAAGAAAGATAACAACAATGAGATGTTGCAGAGTAAGAGACAAATCTCAGAGATTATAATAGTAAAATTGTTTAACAAGAGTAACATTTTGCAGCTATTATTTAACCATGTCCAGCGATGCTGAGGAGGCAGCCGCGGGCCGTGGAGGAAGTTACGGTGGGGCAGGGAGGCCGGAAGGGGGAGGGGCAGGGTGGAGGGACCTAAAAACTGGCATATGGATAATTGCAGGTAAGTACACAATTTAATTATTCAAACGAATTTCGTAGCGCGCACTGCATTGCAAAATGCGATGCTGTGCGCGCTACGAATTTCGTTTGAATAATTAAATTGTGTACTTACCTGCAATTATCCATATGCCAGTTTTTAGGTCCCTCCACCCTGCCCCTCCCCCTCCCCGTCTCCCTGCCCCACCGTAACTCCCTCCACGGCCCGCGGCTGTGAGGAGGTGAAGCCTATGTCCAATTTTTCAGTGAACAGGACTCATCTCTTCTTAACCTTGGATAAACCTCACCGACTCTGTGTCCCCTGCACATAATTAAATGTAAAGGGGCAGATTTATGTTAACTAGCACATCCCCAGGGATGCACCAGTTAACGTGCACCGCTGCTCTGCCACCCATGCTGTGCCGCATTTACAATCAGATAGGACAAAGCTGCGTCAAAACCCTGCGCCTGCTTGAAGCAGGCATAGATCTTGACGCAGGTAGGCTGAAAACTAAAGCAACAACTAAGTGTCGTGTGCAGAAGTTGCAAAAAAGGAAAAATGGCGTTTAAACCGGTAATGAGCCCATGCTAACTTAACACAGTGTAAAGATATCCAGGATCTACATCAGTTTGGGGTTCACGAACCTGGCAGGTACAAGGCACTGAGGCTTTGCACCGTGCATGTCTCATCCCAAATCATATGTTGTTTGTGAATGAAACAATTTCCCAGACCAAATGCTTTGGATTGGCTACTTCTAAAAAATTAAACACCCCTACTATCCCGGAGTTAGAGGAATATGATGGTTGGAGTAATTTTACTCGGTTGTCCATTAGTGATATACAGGCCCTACTCCGTAATTCTTCCTTTAACATTTCCAGTATAAATCCAAAAGGTTGGCTGCTTTGGCAACGTGCCTTATCCACGGTTTAATAACGCTGCCTTTTGCTTTATATAAGTTTTCAACTTGTATGAAATATATACCAATAGGTCGTTATGAACCTTTAGGTAGTGGTTTTCTTCATGAGGTCTGGTCGCTTCCATACACATACAGATGTTTCAAAGATGATCAAGAAGTTTATCTGAATGGAGAGGAATGCACTGAGACGCCAGATCATTCACTAATGTGTAGGCACATACAGTTACACGGTTCATGCAACAAAGACCGACCAAATATGGCTTGCGTGTTGCAAGGCACGCCAGTTCCTGCTATCATCCCCACGTTCAAGTTGTTGGAAAATGGTAGTTATTTGATGCTCAATAATGAAGATTGTTCTGGGTTAATTAAAAGTATTCCTTTTATCGTAACAGTAAGTGAACGGGTTATTTGCTGCAGAAATGTTCTATTTCCTCCCACACATGAACATAGGGAGTTTTCAATCTGGCCACAAATACCAACCTTGGGAGCAGATTTCAACGGCATGGCAAGAATAAGGGCTCTTTTGTCTCAGAGAGAGGTGGCCTTGAGTTCGGCCCGTGAAACTTTCGTGCTTCACATAGCGAACACCCGTACAGAGGTGCAGACCCTTTTAAATACTGATTCGCCTTTGCATTTCAGCGAGATGGTTCGGACTATCTTTAACGCGTCCTCCACAAAGGGCCTGGCGCATTTTTTTAAAGTTGTTAGCAGTGGTCTCGTGACTTCATTTGAGAAAATCTTTGGAGTCATCCCTGCTTTCTTTCATTCTATTTTTTCCACTTTGTTTGGTGGATTCCCAGTTTTACTTGCATTAGCACCGGACGCTCTTGTGCTTTTTTACATTTTTAAATATGGATGTCCCTCCTGTGCAAGGTCCCGCCCTGCAGCTGCTGACGCTGTTCCGCAATTGCATGCTTGAATATTATGGCACAATGCCGTTGGCGATATTAAGCACGGCATATGGATTATCTTTTCGATTCTCCTACTTCACCTGTGTCCAGCCTGTATTTCACTGCCTGACCTGTGATTTCGATTGGGCCATTGATTTGTGTCTCTGCGGACCGGTTTCTCCTGACGTCGACTTTAATCAGCTGATGAGTCCTATCATTACTCACGAGTTGGTTTGTCCTGGCGAAAGGATTATGGCTGTGGCATTGATGCATGGACTAATTGGTCCCTGGAATTTACTGGCGGCAACACAGTCTTTCTTGGAACAGAGCTTTCTTGAAAACCCACCGAGCTGTCCTCTGATGGTGATAGAGGATCCGGTGCTGGGAGAGCACGTATGTTCTTTTCCGCTTTTAAATTGGATGGCTGAACTCTTTTTGGATGAAGACGGTGACTTCCTATTGGAGGCTGTTGCAGCTTATTTTGCATACACAATTATGTCATAGACCTTTTTCATGTTTGATATGCTGAGTACTAGCATTTCATTGACAATTCATTGACTTATTTGTCAAGTTTTTATTATTTAGCTTGCCTATTGGCTTAAGCCTCGATAAACTAGTTGACTGTTTTATTTTTTCTTAGCATTAAATTTTGCTAGTTTTTAATGTTTTACCTTGCGGACCGTGCACATATAAAGTTGCAATCTGCTCTCATGAGATGGCACTTCTGTTACCTTATTTTGTTCGTTTCCGGATCATGGAGGGGTGTCATGTAGATCCTGGATATCTTTACACCGTGTTAAGTTAGCATGGGCTCATTACCGGTTTAAACGCCATTTTTCCTTTTTTGCAACTTCTGCACACGACACTTAGTTGTTGCTTTAGCTTTCAACCTAGTAGTTCATCATGGTTTACATGAGAATAATATGTTATTGCTCTACTATCTGCTTTGCTTGTTAAACTATATCTGTACAGCGAGTGCTGAAGTTTCAAGAACAACACGATACAGAATTGTTACGAGGTCTGATCTCCACGACTTCATAGTCATAACATAAGTGCAGCTTCTGCCAATTCTGGGCATGAGGCGGGTTTTATATTGCTTTGCCGAACACACACATACACAACACTTGATGCGGTTCACATGAAGAGAGAGCTGGTGTATGCTGATGTGATTCCTTCAAATCTAGGACACTAAAGTATAGGCACGCCCTAAACTAACCCAAAGAGACCTTCTTAGCAAATAATATAATATGTGTATTAGGGAGGGTGAGATATAAGTGTTGCTAACTCTTATTCATTTACAGCATGTTAACATACTGTCACCATTCGCTTTTTATGTACTAGTAACTATGCTGGTAATTTTGCTACTGATAATTGTGGTAGCGTTCTAGTGTTCCTGCACAGGAACAGGATGTGGGGAAACAGAAAGCGGAAGGCGGCCATATTGTTTGCTTGGCGCCGACCGTTGAGCAACAGCTTAGCCCCGGCGCTCCGGAATAAAGATAACTAAAAAGCATTTAAAGACGTGCATTCTCACATTATTACAATGGCGACGAAGATGTGTACTTGTATTATCTAAGATACTACGCCTGAGAAGACGGCATTAGTAAATAAACATTTCAAATACACATGTGTTCTTCTTAACTCCATGTTCTGGTTTGTAATGAATATATAACGACCGAGTGTTCATGAGTTCCACGTATCCTGAGGTACTGTAAGTTCATATTCTGGATTGTCTAAACATTGAGAGTTTGTTATATCCAATGTGACACTGTAGCTAGCTTGCTAAGGGGTTTTTGGGTACTAAGGTGAGTTTTGGGGCACCCTAATTCGCCGAGGTTCCAATCCTCTGTGCACAGTTCTGTGTGAGAACAGAAACCCTGCGACAGGGGCACCCCTGAGCCTTGCTGGAGCTTCATCACACTTGCGATACAACTCCAGCAATGCGCCACCTTTACGGCACAGATGCGTCACGCATCTATGCTGTTTTTGCCCCATGATGCGCCGCATTGTAAATGCAGCACACCATGGGTGGCGGAACAGCGGCACAGGATGACTGCAGCCGCGGGCCGTGGAGGAAGTTACGGTGGGGCAGGGAGGCGGGAAGGGGGAGGGGCAGGGTGGAGGGACCTAAAAACTGGCATATGGATAATTGCAGGTAAGTACACAATTTAATTATTCAAACGAATTTCGTAGCGCGCACTGCATCGCAAAATGCGATGCTGTGCGCGCTACGAATTTCGTTTGAATAATTAAATTGTGTACTTACCTGCAATTATCCATATGCCAGTTTTTAGGTCCCTCCACCCTGCCCCTCCCCCTCCCCGCCTCCCTGCCCCACCGTAACTCCCTCCACGGCCCGCGGCTGGATGACTGGCACATCCCTGATGATACGCCAGTCATCATAAATCTATCCCTAAGCTTCTTATCTTGTTAGAGATGAACCGCCATATGTATCATCAAAGTTTTTTACATTTCCTAAATAGCGAACTTTAAGGAATAAATAGCGATTCTTTACCATTCCTAGTTTGCGATGAGCTATTTGCTAATTACAAATTACCCATTCATTTCCATGGAGCAGGAGGCCCATAGGAATGAACGTGCAATTTGCGATTAGCAATTAGCTCATCGCAAATTACGAATTTTTCCGAGGGTGCAGGGGTGTCTCAAGAACACCCTGCTGCACCCCTGAAAAAGAAATTTGGGGGCATATGGCGCACATAAATTTTGAAAACATTCCTTTACCTCAAAAAACGATTTTCAACTCATAATTTGAAAACACTGCCCACGGGGAAATGACTTAAAATGTCCTCAAGACACATGAAAGTGTTTTTTTAAAGCCTTTGCAACTTTTTTGGGTCACTTTTAACATGGCTATGTAACTCAAACAGTCAAAATCTAAATTTACCATGCACAGGTGGGAGCATATTTACAAGGAATTTGCTCCACGGAGAAAGGTCTTTTAATTTAATATTGGAAAAATAACATCAGAGACACTGAAATGCCTTATAAAGAAGCATACACCATTATGTCCTTGTCATACATTTTAAAAGCATTCATTTTCCCCAAAAACGATTTTCAAGTCATAATTTAAAAACACTCCACATGGGGAAATGACTTAAAATGTCCTTAAGACACATGAAAGCGTTTTTTGATTGCCTTTGCAGCATGTTTCGGTCACCTTTAACATGCCTATGTAACGCAAACATTCAAAATCTAAATTTGCCATGCACAGGTGGGAGCATATTTACAAGCAATTTGCTCCACAGGGAAACGTCTTACATTAAAATGGGAAAAATAACATCAGAGACACTCAATTGCCTTATAAAGAAGCATACACCATTATGTCCTTGTCATAAATATTAAAACCATTCCTTTTCCTCAAAAACGATTTACAAGTCATAATTTGAAAACACTCCACAGCTCCTATGCACATAAAAACCCTGTCAGTACTAATACTTCACATTTTCTCCAATTACAATTTCTCAAAGAAACAAAATCTATTTGTAAAACACTTGAGACAAAGCAACATTTGAAAAACACAACTTTCTTCATAATTTTCTCCTTAAAGCACACTATTTTCTATCTAAATTAAAGAAATCTTTTCTCACCTTAGCAAATACTTTGAGTTTCAAAACAGTCTCAGAAACACACCAATTTGTCTTCAGCAGAGCAAAAGGTATGCACTCCAGAGTATGCAGCTATGAAAAGCACAGACATGCTGTAATTCTTCACACATATCTCTCATGTCACCCAATCAAAACTCTTCCCTCACTTTTTTTCAAATCAAAACCCTTCCCCCCTCTGCCCTCTCTGCTTTTTTGCATAGCAACCACCTCTTGCAAGACCTCTGGTGTTTGCAAGTTCACACAACAATGTTGCAATTGAACTCTGAACTCTCAGTGCACCTGCATATCCAGTGCATTCTTCCATTTAATGATTTTTTCTTCGCCACTCAAAATACATCTTTCAACGAACTCATCCATGCACCCTAACTTTCTGTTTTCAGCAATCAAAATCCACCAATCACTGTTACTGCTTCATTAACACAGAAACTCCACAGTTTTTTTCATTTTAAACTCTTATTTTTTCAACTGCCATTTCATTGCCACACTTCATCTGACTGCAGGAGAACCTTCTCTCGCCATGTTTTCTGTCTGGATTGTTGGACATAATTACATCTATTGGGCTCAGAGGTACGCTGAAAACAGGAATTTACCTAACCTCAATTTACAAGATGTGGAAATTAAGTGGTTTGGCCACAGAGGATTAAAATGTCACCAATTGATACCATTGGTGAAAACCTTTATGCATTTGCCAAAACCTGACCTGTTAATTGTGCACTGTGGAGGTAATGATTTGGGCACTTTGACTGGGGTAGGTCTGGAAATGCTTTTAAAGGACACCTTTGAGCAATTGATGGCACTTTTTCCTCAGACTGCCTTGGTATATTCAAATATATGCCAAAGACAGAAATGGAGGTGGTCGAACCAATTTTGTCCACAAATTGAGAAGTCGAGGAAGCATGTAAACAAATCTGTTTCAGCTTACATGAGAGACCATGGAATGGGCTCCTTGTACAACAATAACTTGCGTTACTACATGCAAGATATCTACAGAGGAGATGGAGTTCGCTTCTCAGATGAGGGCAACAGAATTTTCATTCTGAATTTAAGACTGTGCATTGGTACCTACTTATAAGTACCTAAATGTACCATAAACCCAAAAGCTCTTCTCAGAGCTACCCTACATCTGATCACTCACAATTATTATTTTACTCTAACTTTTTTCACTAATTTTCAAGAAAGTACGCTCCCCAGAACGCTTCCCGGTTCGCGAACCGGGCGCACTCCACGCAAAAGAACTAAAAAAACGATATTTTTTTTTTTTGCCCTGCGAGGCCCTTTTAAAGCCTCCACATCAAACCTAGGGGGTCAGGGAGGATCTACTATGCCCCCTTATGGTCATTTGCCCCTTCGCTTTGGCCTCCTCTTCTCTCTCGATCCTACCGAGAGACAAGATGGCGGCCGCTACGGACTGTTTGGAATGTTTACAGACGCCGAAGAACCAATCAGCTTCGCAAAGCTCCGTAACGCAAAAAGTACACGAAGCGGAGCGCTGTTACAGATATATATCTTTTTTTGAACGTTAATTTCTCAAAATCCACTGGAGCACATATATTGAGACCTAGCAAAGGCACATCGGGCTACCAGTACCTACAATTTTCCCAAGTTTCGTGCAAATCCATTCAGCCGTTCGATTATTATTATTTTTTTTTTTTTTTGCCCCGCGGGGCCCTTTTAAAACCTCCACATCAAACCTAGGGGGTCAGGGAGGATCTACTATGCCCCCTTATGGTCATTTGCCCCTTCGCTTTGGCCTCCTCTTGTCTCTCGATCCTACCGAGAGACAAGATGGCGGCCGCTCCGGACTGTTTAGAATGTTGACAGACGCCGGAGAACCAATCAGCTTCGCTTCACAAAGCTCCGTAACGCGAAAAGTACGCGAACTGGAGCGCTGCCCGGTCCGCTGTTACAGATATATATCTTTTTTTGAACGTTAATTTCTCAAAATCCACTGGAGCACATATATTGAGACCTACAAAAGGCACATCGGGCTACCAGTCCCTACAATTTTGCCAAGTTTCGTGCAAATCCATTCAGCCGTTCGGGCTAAAAGTGAGGCCAACCGCCCTATGGAAAACTCAATGTTAAAAACACGTTTTGGGACCCCCCTTTTTTCTCGGCCCCCCCTTGACGAACCCCCCCCAAATTTTCAGGGGCTGCTCAGAAACAAAATGTTCCATTTTCCTGAAAAGTTCAGCCAATTCCGTCCACAAACGCCAAAGTTATTAGACATAGAATTTTCAAAAATCCCATATAGAAAAAATCCTAACTATATATACCTACTGGCGACCGCCAGTAGGTAATATGAAAAGCACTGAACATGTGTAACAAACAAGCAACGGTCCTTCCCTATAAGAATGCCAGCATGGCGAATGGCGACATCACTGATAATTTCACCCAGACCAATATTTTTTTATAGAAGAGACAATTTATGAACTGCGTGTAATAAAAGGATTTCAGGGTTAAAACAGTAACCCACCTACCTACCAGTAATGATGTTTTTGTTATTCATACAAAACTGCAAAGTTGAAGACTTTAAAGTTCCTGGGTGTAATATTTGCAAGATACTTCAGTCAGTTGCGTGGCAATGAACTCGCGATTGCAACACCGCAGTAAAATTTAAGGGGCAGATTTATGAGGCCCTTGCGCCACGTTTACGCCGCTGTTGCGTCACGCAAGGCGGCGTAAACGTGGCGCATCCCTACGAACGATTTACAACGTGACGCATCTAGGCAGATGCGTCACGTTGTAAAGCCATGCGCCGCTTGTGGGCGTTCCGGCGCAGGGTGGGCGTTCCGGGGCAGGTGCGCCTCGCAAAAGTGGCTGAGTGAAATCTATAAGATTTCACTCAGTCAATTTCAGGCCAATGCTGCGTCAAAAGCCTGCGCCTGCTTGGAGCAGGCGTAGGTCTTGATGCAGCATTGGTCAGATAGGGCACCCCCGAGCATTGCTGGAGCTGCGTCGCGCTTGCGACGCAACTCCAGTAATGCGCCGCCTTTACGGCACAGATGCGTCACGCATCTGTGCCGTTTTTGCCCCATGGTGCGCCGCATTGTAAATGCGGCGCACCATGGGTGGCGGATCTGTGGCGCACATTAACTGGCGCATCCCTGGGGATGCGCCAGTTAACATAAATCTGCCCCTTAGATTAGCTCAAGTCAGGCGCTATACCTTTAAGAGTGCCCCCACCCTTCCATCTGGCTCCGCTGTAGGCTGTGGCACAGGTCCTTGCTGCAGATCCCTGCATGCTCCGCCCCAGCACCGGGCTGCGAGAGGCGGCTGCAGCAGCACTTCTAGAAAGAAGCCGCTCTGATCCGTCTCACCTGCCGGCATCTGCCCTGTCTGCTCAGGCCGCCGAATCCGTTCCCATTACCGTCACGTCATCACGGTTTCCTCATTAAAGACTCCGCCAGGCGTTTTCTATGAGACTGCTCTTGAGCACCCTCCGTGTTATTTGAGGCCCCTCTTCATATGGGTTCAGAAACATGTTAAGGATTTTGGGGGGCCATGCGCCAAAAGTACATTGGGGGCCCAAGTTTGCACCAGCTTTGAATTAGTGATCCATTTGAGCTCTTTCCTGCCCTCCTCGGCCAGGTCACAGACAGTGCACATACTCAATTGTCCAAAATCCTGAATGTGTTTACAGCCATTGATGTGTGTTTTTAATATTGTAACGCAGCAGCAGTTCACTAACATTACTTCAAAAAAATCTCAGTGACACCCTCCCATTTCCCATATTCGAGGTCCTGTTTTGATGTAAAAAAAACTGTTTTTATGGATGTTGTATGAAACATAAACGCATATTTCTCTGCAAAATGTCTGTAATACACTCACACCTCACCCACATTCAAAATAAATTAAAGGAAAATGCTATTTAAAACAATCTGTTTAAGAATTATTCAAGGCCCATTTGTGGGTTGTGAACTGTTACTGTTATAGACATGCAAACAATGGGAATAAATTGCACAACTGTAGTCTACTGTTTGTCTATGCTGTGTGACTAATGAAAAAAAATATAAAAAAATATATCATTCAAAGTTACCTGGGGAAGACTCTCCCAAACACAGCTGGCTCTATCAAGGGGGCCCTAAAAGACTGGGCCCTGGGCCAGAGCCCAGTTTGCCCTTGCCTTAAAACGTCTCTGGTTTGTTTTATGCAGTAGCGTAGCAAAAATTTTATGGCTCCTGATGCAAGCAAGAAAATTCTACCTTTGACAGCTGTTGGGGTAATTGAATAAATACAGCCATTATTAGGGTAAAATGGGCCCCTCAGAGCCTTGGCCCCCGTGCACTGAGATGTCGCTCTTGAGTTATGAATGCAAAGCGCAATGTTTATACCGGAGGTGGGGGGGTGCTGTTCCGTCTTCTGACCTGATGGATTCAACATACGCGAGCGAATAGATTCACCGTAGACCAGAGGTCTTCAAATTTTTGGATGCCGAGACCCCCCTGTCAACATTTTGAGGCGTAAGGACCCCCTCCTGACAAAAATTTCTAAACCTGTAGGCAGTGATACTAGAATTATGAGTCAGGTCAGGACCAAATTACGCGACAGACTTGACTAAATTGTGTGGGAAGAAAATGTAAGTGATGGTATGTGATGCCGCGTATTTTGGGATAGCATTACTTAATTATTTTGACATTTTTTACACACAGTAACACTGAGGAAAGATTTCACCCCATCAGTACCCATTTATAACCAAAATACAGCAATTAACATCAGAAAGATTTCTAGTCAACCTTTGAGAAGGGCCTTCCACTCTGCAGGAATAGGTGCTGCCACATTAGAAGCTCACCTGACCCTGGCCAGGAGAAGCAGGGGTCCCTAAAAAAACAGGCGGTTTTGTGCAGCGTTAAGCAGTTTACCCATGCAGCTTTCCTCTCACCCCCTCCCTTCCATCCCTCTCTCCTCTCCTAACCCTAGATCCCTCTCTCACTTTGCAGGCCATTTTCTTTCACCCCTTTTTACAACTTCTGAACTCTCCCCATTCAACCTCTCACTTCACCTTTAATCACCTCTTGCCATTCTGTCTTTTCACTGCCCTCATCTCTAACAGTCTCTCGCATTTATCGCATGGCCTCTCTGGTCCCGTCACCTCCCATGCCCGCAGCACTTCTCATTCACCTCTTCTCTCCATTCAAATTTTTGTCTATTTGTATCTTACACCTCTCCAGTCCCCCCATTCAACTTTCATATCTCCTCTTTGTTCTAACAGAATCCCTCACCTTTGGATCACACTCACTTCTTGCGTGTCCACACTTCTCTACGGCAATTCACATTTCTCCTCATCCCTGACCTCTTCAATCGAATTCTCTCACTCCCTTGCTGTCCTCTCTCATCATCTCATCTCTCCTCATGGAGCATACAGGTTGGACCCGTACGCTTCTTTCGGCCTGTGGCACTCTGCTTATTGTTCCCTAATTCAAGAAGGCATGAGTTGTCTGTCTCACTGTTTTGATGCAGGCCGAGTCCACCACCACCACCACCACATCCAATACCACTACGTCGACCTCCACCACCACGGCCACCACAACGAGGCCACCTCACTCTATCTATCGCCCTCACTATCTATCTGTCGCCCTCAATCTATCTGTCACCCTCAATCTATCTGTCGCCCTCAATCTATCTGTTGCCCTCAATCTATCTGTCGCCCTCACTCTATCTATCTATTGCCCTCACTCTATCTATCTATCGCCCTCACTCTATCTATCTATCACCCTCACTCTATCTATCTATCTGTCGCCCTCACTCTTTCTATCTATCTATCTATCGTCATCACTCTATCTATCTATCGCCCCTCACTCTATCTATCTATCTATCGCCCTCACGCTATCTATCTGTCGCCCTCACTCTATCTATCTGTCGCCCTCCCTCTATCTATCTGTCGCCCTTATTCTATCTATCTGTCACCCTCACTCTATCGCCCTCACTCTATCTATCTATCTATCTATCTATCTATCTATCTATCTATCTATCTATCTATCTATCTATCTATCTATCTATCTATCTATCGCCATCACTCTATCTATCTATCGCACCTCACTCTATCGCCCTCACTCTATCTATCGCCCCTCACTCTATCGCCCTCACTCTATCGCCCTCACTCTATCTATCTATCTATCTATCTATCTATCTATCTATCTATCTATCTATCTATCTATCTATCTATCTATCTCCCTCACGCTATATATCTATAGCCCTCCCTCTATCTATCTATCGTCCTCCCTCTATCTATCGCCCTCACTCTATCTATCTATCTATCTATCTATCTATCTATCTATCTATCTATCTATCTATCTATCTATCTATCTATCTATCTATCTATCTATCTATCTATCTAGCTATCTATCTAGCTATCTATCTATCTATCTATCTATCTATCTATCTATCTATCTATCTATCTATCTATCTGTCTATCTATCTATCTATCGCCATCACTCTATCTATCTATCGCCCCTCACTCTATCACCCTCACTCTATCTATCTATCTATCTATCTATCTATCTATCTATCTATCTATCTATCTATCTATCTATCTATCTATCTATCTATCTCCCTCACGCAATATATCTATCACCCTGCCTCTATCTATCTATCGCACTCACTCTATCTATCGCATCACCACGGCATCACTCAGCACCACCACAGCATCACTCAGGGGCACCACAACATCACTAGTTGAAACTGACGAACTCCTGAGGCGGAAGCCGGGAGCCACGATTTTTTAAAAAATTGTATTGTATATTGTGATGTGCTTTTAAACTTACTGGCATCCCCACTTGAGCACCTGATACTTCCACCCTGATCACTTCTCCCCGCGTAGCCGAGCAAGGTGCTGCAGCGGGTCGCAGAAGGATCCCCGTCATCCCCGAGGAAGCCCTGAGCCCAAGCCACGCCCTCAGCCTCAGGCCACGCCCCATGACTACTTAAATCATGCTCCCGCTCACGCGCGTCGTAGTTGAAACTGACGAACTCCTGAGGCGGAAGCCGGGAGCCACGATTTTAAAAAAAATTGTATTGTATATTGTGATGTGCTTTTAAACTTACTGGCATCCCCACTTGAGCACCGGATACTTCCACCCTGATCACTTCTCCCCGCGCAGCCGAGCAAGGTGCTGCAGCGGGTCGCAGAAGAATCCCCGTCATCCCCGAGGAAGCCCTGAGCCCAAGCCACACCCTCAGCCTCAGGCCACACCCCCATGACTACTTAAATCGCGCTCCCGCTCACGCGCATCGTAGTTGAAACTGACGAACTCCTGAGGCGGAAGCCGGGAGTCACGATTTTTTTAAAAATTGAATTGTATATTGTGATGTGCTTTTAAACTTACTGGCATCCCCACTTGAGCACCGGATACTTCCACCCTGATCACTTCTCCCCGCGCAGCCGAGCAAGGTGCTGCAGCGGGTCGCAGAAGGATCCCCGTCATCCCCGAGGAAGCCCTGAGCCCAAGCCACGCCCTCAGCCTCAGCCCACGCCCCCTCCCCCCTCTAATTTAACAATATGCCTTCCCCGTACGCGCAGCGGGCAGGCGCAGCGGGCGTGCCGGCGGTGCGCTGAAGGCGCGCCAAAGGCAAGCCCGTCTGCGCCCGTCCGCGACCGAGCGGGACCCGGGGCCATACCCCCTGCATCTTACTTCTCACACACAAGGGTTTACAGCTCAGACACCCGGCACAGTATGAGGATCACATAGACGCGGGGCTGTCTACACGCATCTATGGCCACCAAACTGCCATTGGTCTGCCCAATCTGCAGACACACATTCAATAACAGTCAGCCGCGGGTCACGAAACAGGAATACAACATGCTACTGTTAAACTGCAGGTCACTACCTAAACACAAGACAGAAATCGCCCTCATGTTAGAAGAGCCACGCCAGACGCAGTTTTTGTGACAGAAACGTGGCTGACTCTAGAATCCGAGCCTGATATAGTAACAGCCCTGCCCCCAGGCTTCCAAATCACCCGACTAGATCGGGTCAAAGGGAGAGGTGGAGGCCTGGCAATTATATTTAAAGAGCAGTACCGTTGCCGAGCTACCCCCGAATCTATCCCAGAGTGCGAGAGCCTTGCATTTAGTATTGAGTTCTCCCCCAACAACTGTTTCTCTGGTATCATGGTTTATCACCCCCTGGGCCTGTCCAAACAATTCCACAAACTTCTCCCAACTATTCTAGCTGAACAGGTCACTACCGCCTCCAATTTTACACTGTTAGGCAATCTTAAACTACATTTTGATACCACCCATGATCACGTAGCCATGGAACTGATGAACGACCTAGCGGCCCTTCAGCTAGACCAACGGGTCGAAGTACCCACACATATCAAAGGTCACCTCCTGGATCCAGTCTTCAGCAATTGCACTGAACTTGTGGTCGGTCAACCAATCTGCCTCCCCTGGACAGACCACTCTCTTATTCCCTTTACATGGATCATGTGTAGATCACCACCCTCCACTCCTTTGGTCAGGAACTCCAGGAATTGGGCCAGACTACCAATTGACTCCTGGCTCCATAATCTGGTGCTTACCCGCCCACCCCATAATGAGGACCCGAGTGTAGCCAACCAGGAATATGAAGAATGGGTCACAAAATCCCTGGAAGCTACGCTCCCCCTCCGTAAAGTCACACCAAAACGGTCACATAAAACTGCTCCCTGGTTCTCAAAGGCCCTCGGAGACAAGAAACGTCTCTGTAGGAAACTGGAAAGAAGGTGGCGCTTAGATTACGCACTAGAGGTGAAAACTGAATACAGAGAGGCAATCAAAACTTACAAGAGCGATGTAAAGTCCGCTCAATCAGCCTATTTCTCGGGGAAGATAATGGAAGCAAAGTCCAAACCTAAGAAAATCTTCCACATAGTAAAAAGCCTCATCAAAATCTCCACCTCTGCCACGCCTCCTGCCAAAACATCAGCTCACTGCAACGACCTAGCAGAATTTTTCCACCAGAAGGTCAACTAAATTTACTCCTCCTTCCCGACTGCGGTAACAGACCCTACAGCACAGGGACAGGGGAACCCGGAGGTAGCCCCCCCTCAACTTCTGGTGACATTAGATCACTTCCCTCTGCTAGACCTTGAATCCCTGGATTTACTAGCTCGCCAAGTAAAATCGGGCTCGCCAGGCGATCCAGCCCCGCCAAAGATAATGTTGCTGGCAAGCCAGACCGTGTTTCCTACTATAATGAATCTCCTGAACGCCTCCATCACCTCCTGCACCGTCCCGCCTGCCTGGAAGAAGGCCAGGGTTCGGGCTCTGCTAAAAAAAACAAATCTTGATCCCGAGGATCCCGGTAGCTATCGCCCGAACTCCCTGCTCCCCTGGGTGAGCAAGATTCTCGAGAAACATGTCAATCTCCATCTAATGGACTTTCTCGAGAATAACCAGCTGTTAGATGCCACCCAGAAGGGCTTCCGACCTAAGCACGGAACAGAAACCGCTCTGTTAGCAGTCACTGAGGAGACCCGAAAGATCCTGGATCAAGGGGGATCAGTGGCAGTGATCCTCCTTGACTTGAGTGCTGCTTTCGATACGGTCAGCCACGTCACCCTGCTGAGCCGTCTATTGGATGTTGGAATAGCGGGCAGGGCACTGCAGTGGCTCGAATCATTTCTGAGCACCAGGTCTTTCCAGATCTTTGAGGGAGACACTGTCTCACGAGCTGGCCACTGAACTGTGGGGTTCCGCAGGGCTCCTCTCTAAGCCCTGCGCTATTTAATATCTATATGAAACCACTGGCTGAGGTTGTCCATCCGTTCGGTATTAAAATCATTGCATACGCGGACGACACTCAGCTAGTGGTCTCTTTGGCGCAGGAGGGCGGTCAACCATCATCACTAGGACTAATGAAATGCCTGGAGGAAGTCAAGGGATGGATGACGACATCGTCTCTCAAACTCAATGGGGATAAAACGGAGCTGATGCTTCTGGGACCTACACCTCTGGTACATTTCAATTCCCTCTGGCCTCCTTGCCTAGGCAACCCCCCAGCCCCCAAAGACAACATAAAGAGCTTGGGGATATGGCAGGACAAAGCTCTCTCCTTCAACACTCTGGCCACGAAACTGTCTGCAACCTGCTTTGGTCTTCTTAGGATCCTGAGGAAAGTTCTCGCTCCTACCTATGGAGGCCAAGCAGGTAGCCGTCCAGGACCTGATCCAATCCCGGTTGGATTTCAGTAATGCCCTGTATCTTGGCGCTCCGGAATACACACTACGAAAACTGCAGATAGTGCAGAACTGCGCAGCCCGTGCATTGCTCCAGCTGTCCCACAGACAATCAGCCAAACCTGGGCTGAGCAAGTTGCACTGGTTACCCGTACGGCAAAGAATTGTTTTCAAGGCGATGTGCATTTCCCATCAGGCTTTTTGGCATACAGGACCAGCAATTGGCCACAAACTAATAACTCAGTACCACCCCACCAGATGTCTTCGATCAAATCAGGCTTTTCTGGGCTCAGTACCCAGAATAAAAAGGGCAAGAGCTGGAGGCAGGATGTTCTCCCTCAATGCCGCCAAACTTTGGAACTCCCTTCCCCTCCAACTCAGGTCCAACCCCAACCTTCTTTCCTTCCGCAAACAATTGAAAACTTTTCTGTTTAATGCTCACCACTAATTTCCTGGCAGAATCCTCTTGGTCAGTAATCACACCTACACTAGCGCTTGGACGCCCCTGGGCAGCAATCGCGCTTTATAAATACACATTTCATTTCATTTCATTTTATTTCACTATGCGATACCACAGCATCACTGAACGCCACAGCATCACTTGTCGCCACCCGATAACTCAGCGCCACCACAGCATCAATCTGTGCAACCATTCAACAACAACTGGTTCAAATATGTTCTCTCAATGTTTCAAGCTTTATAACAAATGTCACAAAAATATGTTAATATTTCACTTCTGTTCTTGGATTTTCATCACAATAAAATACACTGAACATAATCTTCACAAAAGTTATTTCCATTATAAATTACAATAGCTTTTATTTAAGTAATAATTATTTAAAAAAAATAAAAAACATTGTTATTTGTAATATCAATACATCTAAGTCACGTAAATAAAACACATATTGTATTACAAATGCTATAGGTGTCACATATGCGAAAGTTAAAACTATTGGCATTGTAAATGACAAAGCTATTACTTTCGCTATTTTCAAAACCAACACATAAATAAAAAATGTGTCATTTACAAATTACAATACCAATACCTCAAACTTTTCTAATGCGAGACCTATTCCATTGCAAATGCTTGTTCTTTTGGCAACCCTACTTTATATTCCTTTTCATTAAATGCATTCTCACTCTACAGCAGTAATTGTAAAATACAAATGTAAGGAACAGGCAGAGTGGGGGCCCAGGGGGTACTGGACCCAGGAAAAAACTAAGCCTCTGTAACCAGTTTACAATGGCATGTAAATATGCAAATGGTCTTTAAAGACCTGTGAAAAACTCGGGCGGCTGGAGATGACTCCAGACACTGCCCGGCTGAGCCTACAGCTCGAGTTACACTGCAGCAGCAGCCGGGCTGAGAGACACATGAGGGAGGAGGGGGGCTGAAGCCCTTGGGCCTGGGCAGAAGTATGACTGTGAAGGCGCGACCCCCTTTGCTTCGCTCCACGGCCCCCCTGGGGGTCGCACCCCACAGTTTGAAGAACCCCGCCATAGACAGTAATTTGTTTCTAAGCTGCGTGGATGGAGCTGAGCCCATGCCGATTCAACACAGCCAAGGCACTAAATTAATTATTTCCAAGTCGTGCAATTAATATCTTGCAATGCTTATTCTTGCCTCAACGAGCAGTTGTTGCCCAAAATGGCGATGCCACCGCTGGCGGTGGTGTGCGACTCCTTGAAAGGTTCTATTCATTGCCCCGGCCATGTGATAAATGTGACATCTTTCCTAGATGCTGCTGAAGGTTATGATTGTATTGTATTGTAATTGCATTTATATATAGAGCTTACTTCCCCTGACGAAGCGTCAAAGCCCTTTTTCGGCGAGTAGCACGCTACTCCGGGACCCATAGAGGGTTAGTGTTGAATTAGTATACTGAAACATACAAGTACATTTTAAGTGGTGGATAGGTTAGTCAGATATTTGTATTTGGAATGATAGCAGAAGGATAGAGGAGGAGAAAGGTTTGTATTTATATAGCGCTTGTTGACACACGCTATTCAGCAAGCCCCTAAAGGATTAGTGGTGAATTAATATGGTGAAATATGAAGTAATTTCAGTGGTGGATATTAGTCAGTTATTTGGAGTGAGAAGGATAGCGGAGGGATAAAAGGGGAAAAAAGGTTTGCATTCATATAGCACTTGTTACCCCTGATGGGTGTTGAATTGCTTTTCTGGCGAGTAGCCCGCCACTCCAAAACCCATAAAGGATTAGTGTTGAAAATTAGTATAGTAAAATATGACGTAATTTGATTAGTTGATATGTTATTCAGTTATTTGGGTAGAGAAGGGTAGGTGGCGGGATAGAAGAGGGAAAGAGGTTTGTATTTATATAGTGCTTGCTACCCCTGAAGCGCAAGTAACACGCTACTCTGGAACCCATCAGGATTAGTGTTGAATTAGTATGTTGAAAATGAAAGTACTTTTAGTGGTGAATGTGTTAGTCAGTTATTTGGATTGAGAAGGGTTGGGGAGGGGTAGAAAAGGGAAAAGGTTTGCATTTATATAGCGCTAGTACCACTGATGGAGTGTTGAGACACTTTATTGGTGAGTAGCACACTACTCTGGAACCCAATAAAGGATTAGTGGTGAATTAGTATAGTTTAATATGGAATTTGAGAAGTGAACATGTTAGTCTGGTAATTTTGATTGAAAAGGATAGTGGAGGGATAAAAAAGTTAAGGAATTACTTTTTTTTAGGTCTTAGCAGTATGAGGAGGCTTTTGGATGAGTAAAAAGGAGTTTTGGAGGGGAGGAGTCAGAGGGAAGAGTTTAGAAAGGTTTTTTTTAGGGGATCGGTATAGTAAAAAGAGGTGTCAGATGATGCAAGGAGGTGTAGAGTAGGAGAGAGTCTAGAAAGGGTTATTTTGGGAATCATAGGAGTGGTATGGGGTTTGGGATAAATAAGAGAGTGGATGTAGAGGATATATTGATAGATGTATAGGATGAGAGATAGGGTAGTGCATTGAAAGAGTAGTAGAAAGAAGTTTGAGATGAGTCAGAAGGTTGAGCTATAAGATATATTGAGCAAAGTATAGGCTGAGAAATAGGGTAGTGCATTGGAAATGCTAACTTAGAAGAAAGTGATAAATATATAGATCCATAAGTACATTGAAAGTATGTTTATTTATGACCAATGCACTCTTATCCTATTGTCAGCGCATACGAGTCTACAAGGCTACACACACATTAACAATAAGTGCAAAAACTAACAAACCTCCCTTGCTGGATTTTTAGAAAATGGCATACGCCAACTTGTTTAGATTTTACAATTGTTCCTCGAGGGAAACATCCTTTACAACGCAACTTTTACCTATTGCTAGTGCTATTACAACGCAGGTTTTACAACGAAAACCATTACAACGCATTGCGCTGGGGGGGCACTCTAGGATAGGGAATAGATTTAATTTACTATCCAACACCTTCCCTAGTGTCCACGGGGACTGAAGTTGGAATAGTAAATTCAACTATTCACTATCCAGCACCCCAAAGCGCTATGCGTTGTAATGGTATGCGTTGTAAAAACTGCGTTGTAACAGCATGCGTGTTAAAAGCATGCGTTGTAACGTCATACATCCGTTCCTCGAGTGCTTTTAGTGCACCAATCTGTTTCTGTTGATGTATTCATTCATTTCTATTTCCTCTTGAAGGGACCTATTGACCATTGCTTCTGAAGTGTGCCCCTCGCATGAATGGTGCTCCTCGCAGGAGCCGTGCTAGGATTCTGTAGCTGGGGTGCTATGCCAGATGTTGCTGTGTTGTCTCTCCCTTAAGGTGACTAACTTCTTGCTAGTACATGTAGTTCAATCTGGAAGGTCAGTGCTTTATTCCTGAAGCTCATGAAGCAATGGTTATGTCCTTGTAACTTAACTTACTCAAATGTGTCAGTAAATGCGTACAACGTCTTTCCTTTTCAGCTCTATGTGCCAGGTCTAAATTTTAAACCCCATGCAGCACATCAGCACAGCACACTCACGTTCCAAAAAACCCGATACGCAATAGCCTGGCGTTGCAGGACACCTGAGGTGCCCTTGGTGCCTCGGGTGGGGCCCGATGATGAAGCATGCCACCAACTAGGCTGGTGGGTGAGGGCCTTCCTAACAAACCAAATGGTTTCCCATACTAAACACATAGTATGCAAACACTACCCTAATAGCTAGTTCTTGTTGTTTATTCACTGAATGTTAGCTACCATTGTGATGCTTTCTGTCAATATTCGTTGCTGATCTGCACGGTAGCTGCTCTATAACCTTGAAGTGAGCGGCCCTTAGGGTACATCTGAGCGTTATTTATTTATTTTTCTGATGTCAGTGCTGGGATCGTGTCTTCATCCCGACACTAGTGTGGTGCTGGTGGGGGCTTTGATCATGTGGAAAGGAGAGCCCCCCTTGTGCATTGTTGATAAGTGGAATTATTACCATGAAAGTCTGGTCAGCAAAATCAAACCTACAATATCACTTTGTAAAACGGTTCCTGATTCACATATTGGTTTCTGGCAAAATATGCCCTAAACCCGTAACGGGAACCTCTGCTGAAATTTCCAAGAAAAGCTCACATATGCTTTCCTAGGCCATGCACATTGCGGAGCTGAGTCTGGTGTAATGAATTGCCCGGACCTATGAGCTCTTCACTGAAGGTCTTCTGCATTGCATTGAATAAAATGGGAGGAGGCATAGGAATTATTTAAAAAAAAATAATCTTGTAAATGGGAAGAGCTTCCTATTAATAATTGTGAAGCCTGCCTTTTTAAACTTTCTCTTACGTCTCAATTTAACAGACAATCAACAGGCTTGGATGGCCTCACAGCTACTTGAAGAGTACCAGAGACCCCACCCACTCAAAGGGAACTTGAGCCACCATGCAATGGCTCTCTGTGTTGTCAGCAGCAACAACTGGGAAAAATGCATGAGGGACTACCTGCTCTTCAGACACCAAGTGATACTTGACAGCTGTTACACTTACTCCTGTGTCTCTCAGAGCCTCCACTCTATGGCCATTGATGGTCACCCACTGCCTGTATTTCTTAGTGTTATCAGGCAGCTGAGTTCTAGGGACCATCTCAAAGTGACCTAATGAGACAAGGGACATTTCTGCGGGACCGCACCCCCCTTGGGCACCCATCTCCTCCCCACCCAGGGCTACACTGGCCATCTGACGGGGTGGTGCACGGGGTGGCACATACTGACCCTTTTGAGGACACTGGGGATCATACCAACGGTGTCCCACCTGCTTACAGTGAAAGCAGGTAACAGGCCACCTCTGAACAGGTTTACCTGTTGGGGGGGGGGTCTGACTTCTTCTCAGGGGGAGGCTAGGAACCCTTACCTTGGTTCCCTTGGGAATTACGTTGGGGACCTTTTTGGAACTCCCTCTTTTTACCCTTGTCCCCACACTCTTCTGCTGGGGACCCTGCCCACCGTTGGCGGAGTCTCCCACAAGACCCTTGTGGACCCTGGTTCTGACCCAGCGGTCCCCTTCTTCAGCAAGCTTTCTAGGGTTAGTCAACTTGCTATCAATAAGGTGCTGGTGTAGCTCTGGAAAACAATTAGCATACAAGTGCTCCCTAGCAATCAAATCATAGAGCGCTTGAAAATTATCAACATTGCTACCCTTCACCCAACCATCTATAGCTCTGCAAAAGAAAGACACATATTCTACCCAAGTGGTTCTCTCCAGTTTCTTACAATTCCTGAACCTCTGCCTATAGAGCTCTGGAGTTAACCCATACCTTGTCATCAGTGCTTCTTTCATGTAGGTAGAAGACATCCTATGAGTAGTGGGCAAGTCTAACAAAGCATCCCTACCTTCAGTTAAAAAGTGACCCCACAACCCCGCTACCCAATTCTTCTCAGGGACCCGGTGGGCCAACATTGCTATCTCGTAGGCTACAAACCACTGCCCAATATCTTCACCTTTGTGAAAATCTTTGATGACATCCTTGGGAATATGAACCATGCCTTCTGAAGGCATAGATCGTGCGCTGCCTCCAGAGGGATTGATTTCTAAGCCCTTGGCCTTGATCTCTAAGTTCCTCAACATCCTTTCATGCTCCATTCTCATTCTCTCTCTTTCCAAAGACAACCTGTTATTCTCTTTTTCCCTCTGACTCTCCATCCTAAGCTTAGCCAACTCCAGCTTTAGCGCCCTATTTCTCTCCCTGTCTTCCAGCTCTCTGGGGGACAGATATTTGGAAGAGATACTGCTGCCAGGTGGGGACGGCACCCCTCCCCTGGCTGGAAACACTGGCCTATCAATTTGCCCATCTGCATCCCCAACTGGCTTCACCACAAGGTCAGGGACATTTCTTGCTTCTACCCAGTCCCTCAGCGCCTTTGGTAGTCGTCCTCTGTAGAAATGCCCGGTGTACCAACTTTCAGTTTCTTGCAGAGATACTTGAGCTGTTTCACAATGTAGGTTTCAAACCTCTCCTCCTCAAAATCAATATCCGTAGATGCAACAGATGCTGGTTTACTCATGGTAGTAAGAATTGGGAGTTTTCAGGAAAAAACAAACAGTCCAAGGAAAAAGATTCTAAAAAAAAAGTGTGAGGTCACGTTTGGAATGCACTCACTAGTAGTATACACCAATCACTGTATATGAAACCCAAATACAAAGTCCAAATCCTCACCGCTGACCACCAATGTTAGATCTGGGGGTTTCTAGTTGGTCATGGCATTCACCTTTGTCCAACTAAGGACCCTTACTTCTAAGTCAGAATAACGGGATTACATTCCTAAATAACCCCTGCTCACCCCCTTGGTAGCTTGGCACGAGCAGACAGGCTTATCTCAGAGAAAGTGTGTTAAGAATTTGTGAATATACATTAGAAATACAGTGAAAACACTACAGATGGACACAACACAGGTTTTTATAAAAATAAGTATTCTTTATATAGACTTAAACACAAGACCACAAATGACAAAAATCCGCAATACTACACTTAAGATTACTTAAAAGATGATTAAAGTTGCTTAGTTCAAGTTGATGGTGAATGCGACAAAGTTCTCAACAAAGTACCTGGATGCGTAACGCAAAGTAAACAAAAGGTTCGCAAAAGGGGAGATGCGTAGGTTCCGTGATCCGGGGGAGATGATGCGCCGTGCCTCATTGCTTGCGCAGAGTAGGGGATGCATTGTAATCATTCCTGGTGCTGAGGTGATGCGTAGACTCTCGGCCTCCGCCCCCATTGCGGTACGCAAGATGGCACCTTCATGCGATGCGATGATCCGGTTGCGATGCGAGAAGATGGCGCCCTTGATGCGGTGATGCGATGACAATGCGATGACACCCTGGCAGCCTTGAGACGACTGTACTTTGGAGCCGCGACAGGCCCTGCGACACGCTTCTCCGGTGAGGCGATGGTGACTCTCACGATGGCGTAACGCTTCTCCGGTGATGCGACAGCAGGCAGCTCCGATGAACACACGCTTCCAAGGAATGCGGCGAAGGCTCGCTTCTCCGTTGATGCGACGATTTCAGCTGCAGCGGCGACACGCTTCTTCCCGATGCGTCACACTTCCAGCTCCCAGTGCCGCTAGGAGTCAGAATTCCCAGCAAGGAAATTCAGTGGGGAACTGGAGGTGAAGTCTTTGTCCCTGAGAATTCAGCAGGAGGTAAGCACAGTTCAAGCCCTTGGAGAATATTCTGTAGATGAAAGTCCTTTCAAAGTTCCTTCTCCTTTCCCTTGGCAATAAAGGAACCACTGCAGGCCAACCCAGCAAACAGCACACTGGCAGAAGGGCAGTACAACTCCTGCAGCTTCCTTGATTCTTCTCCTTGGCAGTAAGGTTTCTTGTCCAGAAGTGATCTAATTTCTTGGGATCAGGGTCCCAATATTTATACTCCAAAAATCCTTTGTTCTCTGAAGGCAGAGAGGCCTCTGCCTAGTCCAAACCAGTCCCTGAGCACTTTTTTTTACATGACTCTCTTCTTCCTTTCACTGTGCAGGGCAGAGACATCAGCCGCCCCACAGGAGGTGGAGCCAGCACAGAGGAGGGAAGATACAGCTCTGGAGCACTCTGTTGACATGATTCCTCCTCTCCTTTCACAGTGCAGGGCAGAGAAATCAGCTGCTCCCCAGGGGGTGGAGCCAGCATTGTGGAAGGCAGGCACAGCCCTATTCAGAGTTCAGGTGCACTCCTCCCTCCCATCTAGATGCAGATCTCTCTATTCACCACTGGGTGACTCAGCATGTCTCCTGGAATTCCCCAGCCCTGTCAATCACAGACAGCAGACATAGGAATACACAAACTAGCAGAGGCAGGTTTGAATGGTTAGACAAGCAAATACCTACTTTCTAAAAGTGATATTTTCAAACACAGAATATTAAAACCAACTTTACTAAAAGATGTATTTTATTATTCTGAGTTCAGGCATACTAAATTCAAATTTCTACCATATTCCCTGAGTCAGTTAGGATTATAAGAATGTAATAATCTAACTTCCCATTCTAACCTATGGAGAACAGGTAGCTTTCAATAGTGAAAAACAAAAATGGCTTTAATTCACTTTTAGAACAGGCTACACACATCAGAGCACATCCTACCTTATGCTTACAATGCACTCTGCCCTTGGGCCTACCATAGGGGTGTCTAATATGAGGCAAAGGGAAGGTTTAGGGACTGGCAAGTGGGTGCACTTGGCCAAGTCGACATGGCAGTGCTAGACTGCACACAGGCCTTGCAATGGCAGGCCTGAGACACACATTACAAGCTGTTTCTGTGGGTGGCACAACCAGTGCTGCAAGCTCACCAGCAGCATTTGATTTACAAGCCCTGGGCACACATGGTGCACTGTACTTGGGGCTGAAAGATAAATCAAATAACCCAATCATGTAATAACCAATTAGGATATCAATTTAACATTGGGAGCACTTGCACTGTGGCACTGATTAGCAGTGTCCCAGTGCCCAAAGCATAAAACCAGCAAAAACAGATCAAAACAGAGGAGGCAATACGTCAAAAATGGAAGGGAGACTCACACCAATGATGCCAGGTCTAACAGCCTCCATCACCAAGACCCTTTGGAACTTACACTGGCTAAAGATTGAAAATCGGTCCAAATTCAAAGCCCTCTGCTATATTCACAGAATCAACGCTGGTACTGCTCCTCGCTGTCTTAGCACCTTAGTTCACCAGTACATCCCCACTCGCCTTCTGAGATCTTCCAAGCAGGCTAAATGTATGACCCCTAGGTTCAAACTTGCTCGTATGGGTGGTCGGTCTTTTGACATAACTATGTCAAATTTTGAAAAGGCATCAAAACGTGGTTATTCAATCACTGAGCTTGACTTGCTGTTCTTTTCTTTCTAGCATGGTCCGTATGCACCGGGAAACCTCCGGGTAGTTGTTGCACCATATCAATTTAAATCTAATAATAATAATATTTGCTTTAACATTTTGCAAAAGCTGGAATTGGCAACAAATTGCAGAGGACTCCTTTGCTAATTACAAACGCAGTTTCACCAGCTACAGCTGCAGATTCACATTGTCCTTGCCTGCCTGTCGTGCACCAGTTAATGGAAATACCACCCATTTCTGCTCATGAAAAACAAACCTACCCATTCTAGCAAAGAGATTCGATGGTTGGTGTACAAAATGAGCCAAGATTCTTTCCCTGCCTTTGAAACCTGGTGACCTACCATGATCTGTAACCTGTTGAGAAACTCAGCTCACACAAAGCTCTTACCCATATGTTACTGCAGTGGAGTTACAAGAAAAACGTACTGATTTTTTGCCTGCTCCATTCCAATTGGGACATACATCGGATGACACTGAGGCCCCTCGTTATCTCTGAAGCATCAATCAATCAATAAATCAATCAGTCATTTGTAAAGCACACTACATACCAGTGATGGTTTCAAAGCACTGGGGGGGAGCTGCTACTGTTCGAAGAGCCAGCTCTTGAGAAGTTTTCCGAAGGTCAGAAGGTCTTCGGTTTGCCATAGGCAGATAGGGAGGGTGTTCCATGTCTTGGTGGCGCGGTGGGAGAATGATCTGCAGCCGATGGTCACGCTATGGTTGCGGGCGACGGTACGAGGGCTTGGTTTGCCAAGCAGAGCTGACGGGTGGGGTTGTAGAGGCTGAGCCGGTTGTTGAGGTATGTCGGTCCGGTGTTGTGGAGTGCCTCGTGTGCATGGGTGAGGAGTTTGAAGGTTATCCTCTTGTTGATAGGGAGCCAGTGCAGGTCTCTTAGGTGGGGTGTGATGTGGGTGCGAGGAGGGATGTCGAGGATCAGGCGCGCGGAGACAATCTGGATGCGTTGGAGCCGTCTCAGGAGTTTGGCCGAGGCTCCTGCATAAAGGGCGTTCTCGTAGTCCAGTCTACAGCTGACGAGGGCATGGGTGACCGTCCTTCTTGTTTCGGTGGAGATCCACTTGAAGATCCTGAGGAAGTAGGCAGAGGGTGTTGAAACAGGGGAAGGAGACTGCATTGACCAGCTTCGTCATGGAGAGGGTAGAGTTGAGGATGACCCCTAGGTTGCGTGCGTGGTTGGTGGGTGTTGGGGGTGTTCCTAGTGCAGTCGGTCACCAGGAGTCGTCCCAGGCCGAGGGGCTGGATCCAAGGATGAGGACCTCCGTCTTGTCCGAGTTCAGCTTCAGTCGGCTGCTCCTCATCCACTCGGCGACAGCCTTCATTCCCTTGTGGAGGTTGGTTTTGGCAGTGTGGGGGTCCTTGGTGAGGGAGAGGAACAGCTGGGTGTCATCGGCATAGGAGATGATGTTGAGGTCGTGCCGTCGTGCAACATGGGCAAGCGGTGCCTTGTAGACGTTGAATAGGGTTGGGCTGAGGGATGAGCCTTGGGGTACTCCGCAGATTATCTTGGTGGCTTCGGAGCGGATGGGGGGGAGCCGAGCGCTCTGTGTTCTGCCGGAGGGAAGGAGGATGTCTAGTCTAGGGCTTTCTCCTGGATTCCGGCATCGTAAAGGCGTGTTCGTAGTGTGCAGTGGCAGACCATGTCAAAGGCAGCTGACAGGTCCAGGAGGATGAGGGCGGCGGTTTCTCTGTTGTCTAGTAGGGTCCTGATGTCGTCGGTGGCGGCGATGAGGCCAGTTTCGGTACTGTGGTTTGTGGTAAATAAATAATTAAATACCGGTTCTATTTTTCGGAATAATCAATAAACAGGTAGCTCAATAAATAAGAGTCAGGATTCGAGGTATCTTGAGTTTTGCAGGTTTAATAAAGCATAAGGGACAGGAACAGGACCACCTGCACGGGAATAGGATGGCAGCTGCCGGGGGCAGGGTCTGGAAAAGGGATAGCTTTAATAACAGTGCACAACATATATATACTAAAACAATTACATTGCATTCAATACAGTAGGCGTAGCAGTAGGCGGAGTTTGTAGCAGTCGCGAAAGATAAGGCATAAAGTGGGTGTAACAAGAGGTGTGTACAGGGCGTATACATAGACATGTGATGCAAACGTAACAGAATATGTCATAAACGGGGCGGAAACATGGAGGGGGCTACCTAAGGAGCCGGGACCTCTAACCTAGTGGTGCGCGCAAACGGGCAATGACGTGTTACTAGGGAGAACTGGGGGCTATGACTTCTGCACTAGAAGAGGAGACGAAAGTCTGGAGGGTCAGAGCGACATGTACCTAGGCATATCTAGTATCTGGTGTTTATAGTACATGTTGATAGAATCCAAAAGTTATCAGGGCAAAGGCTACTTGACACTAAGGCTGGTGCATACATTATTCTACATGTATTACGTGTGCAAGGAATATTTTATGAATATTATACAGTATTTCTCTTACATGGAGACATAAAGGCTAGACCATGACGGAAACTATTGATGCGATTCAGTAGCTTAGGAATGCAGAGAAGGAGAGCTGAACTGATAACTAGAAGCATAACATACTCTTGGCAGACTGGGAGGCAGAGCCAGGCCTAGCCGGGCACTGCGAGGCATGAAAGTAAGTGAAGGGTCAGGGATACAGGTGGGGGCTGTATCGCTCCTCGGAGAGTTCAGGAAACATGAGCTGAATCTGAGTCCGGGCCCTTTTGAGGCCTAGAAACGGGGACAATTCAATGAATTAACGTGCACACTGTAAAACGTGGCAGCGTAGCTTTACATAGGTCTGATATTCGTTATATTTACGAAAACTGGAAACTGGCATACTAGAGATGGACACAACTGTAATTGCGTCTTTAATCGATCAGAGGGGAATACATGCATATCGATCATGCACATATAACATAAGATGGGGAACACGTAGGCACATATGACATGGCACAATTTACTTTTCCACATTCCCTCCTTGTGCCCTACGTTTCCATCAGGAAACATCAATATTCATGATACCATCTATCATTTCATACAGTATCATTTGTTCGTCTCGAATTGTCTTGGAACGGGACTTAGGACTAGGAATACAAGAGGTAGCACAAATGCCGCAAATCGCAGGGCCACATTGTATACAGAGGCAGCAACTGAATATGATCATTACTGCTATACCTAGGAATGACAATACTTTCCATCCCCAGGCAGATATAATACTCCAAAACCAACCGGACCATGTCCAGGTGCCTGGATTCTGGTGTAACTGATGGGCAATTTTATGAAGTCTGGTTATAGCTGAATAAACAGACGGCGCGTTATTAGGAATGAAAATGCAGCAACTAGATCCGATGACTCTACATGCTCCTCCTCTATCGGCCAGTATGACGTCAAGAACGAGACGATTTTGGAGCACGACAAATCTCATAGCAGATTGCTCTTCGGTTAAATTACCTAGAGCAGAAGTAGTCTCATTCACTACTGCTTCAAGGGTTCTGGTTAACCTACGTATTAACTTACTATTCTGGACAGGGCCTATAAAAAAGAAGAAACCTTTATTAAAATCTTGATACTGTTCTAGAGTAGTTTCAGTTTGATCGACAATTGGGGACTCAATCTCCCTTCTATGTCTGACGTGTACTAGATGTGTGTTTCTATGATAATCAGATGGGGCTAGAAAAACTGGTGGCAGTAGGAAGGCAATGTAACATGTTCCATCCCAATCGAGGGGCAGACGAACATATGCGGTCTGACCACAAACAAAATAAGAATGACGTGATGCTTTGAAAATAGATTTCCCACTGTCACTATACTTGACAGTAGTAGTACAATCACTATGTCCTACATGTGCGGAACCATTCTTTCTGACACATAATTCGCCTTTGACTGGTAGTACTGAAATAGCAGGTAAGTCTGGAGTAGTATCGGATTGAACATTCAGGACCATAAAATTCGAGGAATAATTACCTAAATCATATACTTCATTTTCTAGATCTAACCCTGTTCTATGGGTGAGACCTTGCTTGTCTGGGAAACATGTACTATTCAGAAGGGACATATCAGTTGAGGATGACGTTAACGTGGACCATGCTCCACATGAACCATTATGTGAAAACGGATAAGGAAAGAGTGGCAGAAGTCCCTTCGGTGTCTGGAAAGGGGGGAGTCGACCACACACCCAACAATTAGTGGCATTGCTGGTCTGGTGTGAATAGTGTAACATTCTGATAAATGTATTATTTCGCATAGCAAGACGATAGGATAGCTCGTGAGGAGGCAGATCACTAAATGTGTGCTCTACTGTAGCATTAGAAAACATATTTACATGAGAAATTGGAAAACATAAATGTAATGCATAACTTGTGCAGGTAACCATTAACCACATGAGCGCTAGCGAAATTCCCCTCCTGTGCTCATGTTTTAAAAAACCCATTATTCATGACGAGCTGGGCTCGTCATGAGCGTGCTGGGAGGCTACCTCATGACGAGCCCAGCTCGTCATGAGCGTCGAAGGGGTTAAACTCAAAAATAGAAGAAAACTTAGAACAATGATACATTTGATAGAGTTTTGACTAACTCTCTCACTATGGGGGTCTATCTCATACATGTCAGAAACCTGTCTAACCGTTTCACCCGAGGGGGACTTAGACAATTAAACTGGCTGACTTATTTTACTAGACCTGAGTTTCTTTTTATACTCCTGCTGCGGAGTTTCCTCTAACAGGGGAGGCTTGAGTTCAGTGTCAATTTTTAGGCAGTCTTTCGGAAAAAGGTAGTCCTTTGAAATGTTCTTGGCAAATGTTTTTATACGCAATCCATGGAATTTCTTGATATGGGACATATGTACCCAGCCTTTGCGGCCCTCCAACTTGGCCGCGGTCCTTGTGGTAAGTAAGACTAGGCGTGGCTCCCTCCAGCGGGGCTCCAGCGGACTTGAGCGATCAAAGTTCCGGACAAGTACAAGGTTTCCTGGAACGATTTCATGCGGTTTCACCTCGGTATTGTCTGGAAATGCGGCAGCAACCTGTGAACGACAAGAGTGTAGGGCAGACATCAAGGAAGCTAGGTAATCTGTCAGCATATTACTGGAAACATCTGTAATACTGCGGGGTCTAGGTGTACCCCACATGTTTGGGGGGCGGCCGAATACGACCTCATACGGGGACAGACCTGATCTGGAATGTGCAACCATGCGCATATAAAATAGGGCAACTGGCAGGGCTACTAGCCAGTCTACACCTTTCTCTTTACAAACTTTGGCAATTCGGATTTTCAATGTCTGGTTATGTCTCTCTACGAGACCGGCTGCTTCAGGATGGCGCACACAATGGAACTTCCACTGGTACCCTAACAGAAGGGAAACATGTTTCATTAACTCGGATGAGAATGGCTGGCCGTTATCAGAATACACGACCCTAGGGAGTCCATAACGAGGAAAGAATTCACGAACCAACTGCTTGGCAGTGGTCGCGGCTGTGTAATCTGGGACTGGATATGCCTCTGTCCACCTGGACAAAGCGCATACAACTACGAGGACATACTTGAAACCTCGACATTTTTCCATCTGAATATAATCCATCTGGAAAACCTCAAAAGGGTGGTCAGGAGGTTGGAATCCCCCTTGTTCCACCGGGACACTTTTACCTGGATTGAACTGGCAACATATCATACAGGTACGGACTTTCTGCTTGGCTGCAGCTCGTAAATGCCTGTTGAACGAAATGTTCTGGATACTGTCTAGCATAGCTTTTTCTCCTAAATGTGCAGGACTATGTGCGGTATTAATAATGACTTGAACCATAGAGTCGGGGAGAAACCATGTGGCCTTTCCCTTCGTCAACCATCCTTGATCTGTCTGGACCCCTCCTTGTTCGGACCATTTCTTGATTTCATCGGGAGTAGCATGTGACTGGATATCTATGACATCTTGTGTAGGGTCCTTAACTGTCATACAAGTTGTCTGTTCTGGAGTGTGTGTCAGTGTCGTGTTAACTGGAATGTCTGGAGTCTGAGCTGTGAGCTTGGCTGTTCGATCTGCTAGATCATTACCTTGGGAAATAATGTCAGTGACTTTCGTATGTGCTTTGCACTTCATGATAGCGATAGCTGTCGGTAAATGTATTGCATCTAACAGAGCTTGAATAAGAAGACCATGCTGAATCTTGGTTCCATGAGAAGTCATAAAACCTCTTTCTTGCCAGAGCACTCCGAAGTCGTGTACGACTCCGAATGCATAACGTGAATCTGTATATATGTTAACTTTCAGGTTCTTGGCACGTATGCAGGCTTGGGTCAGAGCGACTAGCTCTGCTGCTTGAGCGGACAGGGTGTCAATACGGTGTGTCTCTATAACTTCAGTTTCAGTAGTCACTGCATACGCGGCTACTAGTTCTCCTGTACTTGTTCTCATACATGAACCATCCACATAAAGTGTCAGGTCGGGATCTGGTAATGCAATATCTGTCAAATCCTGTCTTGGCTTTGTCATGGTGTTAACAACTTCCACACAGTCATGTGTGGCAGGATTGGAAGTAACTGACGGTAACAGTGTAGCGGGATTCAGAACGTTGCAGCGTCTGATTTCTATGTGTGGCTGGAACAGTGTCAGTTCATAACCTGTTAAACGTGCAATAGTCAAGTGCTGGGTCTGTGTTCGGTTTAAAAGAACTTCCACGGAGTGTGGAACTTGTACTGTCAGGGAGTGTCCTAACACTATGGAATCACTTTGTCTGATAGCTAGAGCTGTGGCTGCAACTGACTTGAGGCACGCAGGCAGAGCCTGGGCTACTGGATCTAATGTGCTCGAAAAATAAGCACAAGGCTTGTATTGTCCTGCTTGATCTTGTGTGAGAACAGATAATGCTGTACCTTCACGTTCTGTGACAAAAAGTGTAAAAGGCTTACTGTAGTTCAGTGTAGCTAGAACAGGAGCTTGGCATAAAGCTTTCTTTAATTCATTAAAAGCAAGTGTATGTTCGGATGTCCAAGAGAGGACAGTCGATACGGCTGCCTCCTGTGTCGTTAACTGTATCAGTGGCTTGGCTAGAAATGCATACTGAGGAATCCATTGTCTGCAGTAAGAAGTGAGGCCAATAAAAGCTCGTACCTCCTTCTGGGTCTTGGGCTGAGGAAGACTCGCTATTAACTGGATACGGTCAGGTGTCAACTGCCTACCCCTCTTGGACAGTAAGTGTCCTAAGTAGACCACTTGCTGGACACAGAACTGGAGCTTCGAAGGGGACACCTTGTGCCCCATCTCGGCTAGGAAATACAGAACTGTAAGTGACGCACGCTCGCAGTCACGTTCAGAACGGGCTGTGATCAGTAGATCATCGACATACTGGAGCAGGGCAGTGTCAGTTGGCATGTGAATATTGTCTAGTTGTCTCTTAAGTGCTTGACTGTAAATACTAGGACTTTCTGTGAAACCTTGAGGAGCTCGTGTGAATTTATAGCTCCTTCCATTTAAACAGAATCCGAAAAGGTACTGGCTGTCTGGATGAATGGGGACACTGAAAAATGCGTTCTTGAGGTCTATAACTGTGAAGAACGTAGCTTCAGAATCAATGGCTGTCAATAGGGAAGAAATATCTGGAACTACTGGGTACTGGGGAATGATACATTTATTAAGTTCTCGAAGGTCAATCACTAATCGATATACTGGAGGTGCATTTGGATCAGTACGTTTCATGACTGGAATGATAGGAGAATTACATACATTGGAGTCAGTTTCTACAACCACTCCTTGAACAATGAGCTCGTCAATAATTTTGGATAAGGCTGCTACAGCCTCAGGTGGCAATTTGTACTGTCTGATTCGTGGCAGGACAACACCTTGTTTCAGAGTCACACGATGGGGTGTGATTTGCATACAACCAACATCAGTTGGACCTTGTGCCCATAGATGCTGGGGGACATTCAGTAATCTTGGATCAAAATCACGTAATACATAATGACCTTTATAGTCCCTTAAAAACAAACGAACTCCCTCTGGGGAGCAACAAATTACTGCACCTAATTCTTTTAATGTCTTGATGCCTAACAAATTTTCTGGACATGACTTTGTAAGTAACAAATCAGTAGTTCGGGACAATGGACCTACTTCTAGAGAAACTGGTTTCGAAATCTCGTTAACAATTGGCTTTCCTGAAAATCCAAGGGAAACATTTCTTGAGCCTGAGAGCGGAGCCCCTGGAACCTCGTCATGACTGATAGTAGTCCTACTTGCCCCTGTATCAATCAGAAACTTTCTGTCTTTCCCTAATACTTGACTGTGAACATAGGGACCCTCTTGATCTACAGGTATCTCGATGAGAGGCAAGCCTACCTCCCTCTCTAGGCTGTTTCATGAATACTGCTGGTACTCTGGATACTCGGACTGTGCGTACTGGTACATCTGTTGTGTAACATGCTGTGTTGCAGCTATAGGCTGCGGTACTGTAACTGTCTGTTGTGCATTCTGTGGTGACTGAGAAGTCTGTGTAACTTGTTCTTGTCTAGGCAGACGTGGTCTTTCTTTAGTCTTACCAGTAGCTATGTTGTGTTTCAGAACTGCACACTCGTTTATAAAATGACCTGGCTGTTTACAATAATTGCAGGTCCCTTTAACGGGAACTGCAGTATGACTGGCTTGATTCGGACCCCTCTTCTGACTGTCTTGGGGAACAGATTGTGCAACTAATACTTTCATTTTCGTATCTTTCATACGTTTCCTTTCGTGTTCTTGCTCTTTTCTGATTCTATTCTGGTGATACTGGAGCATTTGAAGCATTTGTGACGGAGTATTAGCTTGCCAGGTACTTTCGACTTTCAAAACTCGATTTTTGACTTGTGGGCTTGAATTCTCGACTAGTTTAGTAACAAAAAGATGAGGGTATGACTCGCTACTTGTCTTCAGACCACTATTAATAATAAAACATTTCTCGAATCTAGAATAAAAATCACTAGTATCTTCGTCTGGTTTCTGTTTACAGGCTGAGATGGCATCCCAGTCTTCCTTTTTCGTGGCTAGTAATCTTGGCAAAACTTGTATCAATAACTCAGGTAATTCTTTACATTTATCTCCAAGACCGGTACCTGGTACACGTGCATTATCTTCAGCTTCTAGAGCTGTCCAATCTATCTTTTTCTCTCCCACCTCCCATTCTTTTTCCTTGAGTTTTTCATATATGCCTGCAGGCAACAGGACCTTTAACATTTTAATGATATCTGGATACGTGTATTCTCCCATACGGAGCATGTCTTTTAATTCACGGTGGAACCCTGCTGGATCTTTGTCGTGACAGGGAATTAACTTCTTCATCTCTAAGAGTTCCATCTTGGTAATCGGGGTGTAAACAAATACTCGTTCTAGATCGCCACCCGTTCCTCTAACTGGGTGGACTTCTCGTAACGGATGCTGTCTGTCTATATAGAATGGTTTACTGTCTGGAGGTGAGACATGAACAAAATGCGGATTCAGAAACGTTCGGTATTTGTGGCGCTGTTCTAGAATGACACTAATTAGATCGGTACCTAGACCTTTCCATCTATACTGTAGTAACTCGTTTAATACATCATGTAACGGACCTGGATCGGAATGTTGACCCTCATACAGAGTGATGAGGTGCTGGATCATATACATACCCACCAGTCGCTGCTCGGCTGGGGATAGTTTCAGAAACATTTGTGCCACTATTTCGTCTGGAAAAGTGGTAGAATCAGTAGTCCATCGGACTGCTGATCGGGCTAGTTCTTGTTCATGCATAGTACTAAGTTCACAATAACCTATTCGTGATTTCAGGATTTTATCGGTAGCTTGGAATACTTGTTCGAGGGAACACTGTTCTGGTACTGGAGAAGGAACAGTTTTCTTGTAGTCTAGACGTGAATGTCGGTCGGAAAGTCTAGTTCTACCTACATACGCTATTCTGGAAGGATTCTCGTCGTCTACCTCTTCAGTAGAAGAGTCATTTTCTTTCTCGGTTGCTTGTGTTGCTTCTCGTTTCTCGTGTAACTTTATTATTTCTTTACGGATTTTCTTGTACATACTCTCTATACTGTTCTGTGTCTTGTGTCTTCCCTCGGCTATATGGTCACTCCACCTGGTCAGGACTTTCATTTCTTCTGGATCTTTTCCTGGATAATCTTGTTCTCTTATTAAACAGTTAATTAGAAACTTTAAAATCATGAGCTGAATTTCAACTTTTCTTTGGACCATGGTGTCGCCAATACTTTCTGGATCTCTTCCTGTACGGATGAAATGATATATTCTGTCTAGATAACTTTTCATATTCGGCAGGGTGTCCAAATACTCGGTCACCCTTCTTACACGCAATGAATACAAGACCATATCATCATCGCCTGGGACTGGATCATAACGGCATTCTGTAAGGGCTCGCTTGATATCTGCAAATGACTGAAATTTGGGCGAGCGCTGTAACGCTTGTTCATGTAACTCGAGTAACGTTAGACGTTTGTGTTGAGGCGGGGTACGAGGAGAACCTCCCCCCGCGGCTCCTAGACTGGAATCGTCGGTGTGTACTGTACGGGCTGGGAGAGTGACTGATGTAGCGGGTACTTGTACTGTAGGCTGGACCGGGGGTACCGTAACAGGTGCTGTAACAGGTGCCCCGGTGGCTGGAGGAACAGGAATTACATTATTTACAGGAGCTGGCGGAACAGAATTTGCATACTCTGGGACTGTGTCGTCCAAATAGGACGAGAGAAAAATATCAGCTGCGGTCGGTTTGTGACGTAGCTTAATCGGAACCAATGTCGGCGGAAAATTACATGGTGCTTCCGGGGTTGCTTTTGGCAAGCCCTCGGCAAGAAGAGGATACATACCCTTAATAAGGGCATTTCTCTGTCTGTCTGACTGTTCGGCTTTAACTCGTTCACCTACTTCGATTAATTCCCTTTCTTGGGCTCTTTCTGAGGATTCTCTACTTAATTCTGACTTTCTGATTTCTTTTTCGGTTCTTTTATGAGATTCTTTGCGCCATAACTCGATGGCATCTTTCTGGGACTGTCTGGATTTCTTTTTCCATAATGCTGCTTCTACTCGCATGATGCACTCGGCATCCCATGTGCCTGATACAGGCCATCTATATTTCTCTTCGAGATGTCTGGTATAATCGGACCATAAATCTAGATATATTATGGCACTCAAGCCATGCTTATGATACATAAAATGTCCTGGACTGTCCCTAGGCGGGACAGGGACTGCTTCCTCGAGCAGCCCTTTTCTAGTTTTTAACTGACGTAACTTAGAGAACAGAGGCATACTTTAGGCTGAATCTGAACACAATACAATACACGATAAACACAATAATAACTTGAAGAAACAAATCACTCATACCACGACATTGAATACACATTGAAATAACATTTAAAATAACAGTTCGGACAGAATATTACCTGGAATACTGAGAACAGAAACACATGAATTTCTCGAGAACAGAACTTACTAGAATTACTTAGATGCACTGCTGAAACAGTACGAAACATACCGGTCTCATCAAGAGACACGTCAGGACCCGCATCCACCTAGGTGGACACTTCGTGTTGGATTTGCGTACCCAAACCCACGGACCAGAGACAAATTAATTGACCCTGTCTAGATACTACCCCAGCAACGGTACTCACCGGGCAGCAAGAACGGAAGGCCTCGGACTGGACTGCTACGACGACGGACAACGAACTTCGGACTTTAGTTACAGGTGGGCCTCCGGATACCTCGGACCTTGAACTCTCGGCTTGGGCTCTGGTCGGGACTCGCCGCGTTCCTCCACCGCCTCGTCTGGATGCTGGACCGCAACCTCCGTCTCCTCCGTGGACCTGAGGGATACTTGAAGCAGAAATATCTGCCGTTGCGCAGGATGGTTCCGTCACGGCTGCAGAGGGTCAGGGGGCTTGCGTGGCTTCGCCGGCGCGTGGGGAAAGGGCAAGTCCCTATTCGGGCGCCATTATGTGGTAAATAAATAATTAAATACCGGTTCTATTTTTCGGAATAATCAATAAACAGGTAGCTCAATAAATAAGAGTCAGGATTCGAGGTATCTTGAGTTTTGCAGGTTTAATAAAGCATAAGGGACAGGAACAGGACCACCTGCACGGGAATAGGATGGCAGCTGCCGGGGGCAGGGTCTGGAAAAGGGATAGCTTTAATAACAGTGCACAACATATATATACTAAAACAATTACATTGCATTCAATACAGTAGGCGTAGCAGTAGGCGGAGTTTGTAGCAGTCGCGAAAGATAAGGCATAAAGTGGGTGTAACAAGAGGTGTGTACAGGGCGTATACATAGACATGTGATGCAAACGTAACAGAATATGTCATAAACGGGGCGGAAACATGGAGGGGGCTACCTAAGGAGCCGGGACCTCTAACCTAGTGGTGCGCGCAAACGGGCAATGACGTGTTACTAGGGAGAACTGGGGGCTATGACTTCTGCACTAGAAGAGGAGACGAAAGTCTGGAGGGTCAGAGCGACATGTACCTAGGCATATCTAGTATCTGGTGTTTATAGTACATGTTGATAGAATCCAAAAGTTATCAGGGCAAAGGCTACTTGACACTAAGGCTGGTGCATACATTATTCTACATGTATTACGTGTGCAAGGAATATTTTATGAATATTATACAGTATTTCTCTTACATGGAGACATAAAGGCTAGACCATGACGGAAACTATTGATGCGATTCAGTAGCTTAGGAATGCAGAGAAGGAGAGCTGAACTGATAACTAGAAGCATAACATACTCTTGGCAGACTGGGAGGCAGAGCCAGGCCTAGCCGGGCACTGCGAGGCATGAAAGTAAGTGAAGGGTCAGGGATACAGGTGGGGGCTGTATCGCTCCTCGGAGAGTTCAGGAAACATGAGCTGAATCTGAGTCCGGGCCCTTTTGAGGCCTAGAAACGGGGACAATTCAATGAATTAACGTGCACACTGTAAAACGTGGCAACGTAGCTTTACATAGGTCTGATATTCGTTATATTTACGAAAACTGGAAACTGGCATACTAGAGATGGACACAACTGTAATTGCGTCTTTAATCGATCAGAGGGGAATACATGCATATCGATCATGCACATATAACATAAGATGGGGAACACGTAGGCACATATGACATGGCAAAATTTACTTTTCCACAGGTTGCTGCTGAACCCGTATTGTGATGGGTCCAGGATGCTCTTCTCCTCAAGGAACCAGGTGAGTTGTTTGTTGACGGCCTTTTCAATAACTTTTGCCGGGAACAGGAGCAGGGAGATGGGCCACAAGTTCTTGAGGTACTTGGGGTCTGCCTTGGGTTTCTTGAGTTGATATCTGCATGCTTCCAGCTCTCAGGGAAGGTCGCTGTCTCGAAAGAGATGTTGATGGTTTTCCGGAGATGGGGTGCGATGGTGCTGCTGCCTTTGTTGTAGATGTGGTACTAGAAAAATGCATTTGGGATGTAAAAGGAGCCTCCTATATACTCCTATAATACATCTCCAGATAAGTCTAGACTGCTAAAAAGTAATAACACAATGATTTCAAATCAGCAAGATAAATGAAAATCAATGATGATTGGAAAATATCAAGCAGAGTTAGACTTCGTAGTCGACGTTTCGGTCTTTGGGGATTATTTCATAAGACCATCTTCAGGACTTGAATATTGAGCATTAAGAATGATGACCCTGAGAAAAAATTCAGGTAATGATATATACACTTCCCAAGGGGGTCAGTGATGCTGGTTGGAATCAATCGACAAGGTATTGCAGAATATTGAATCCACAACTTCAGGCCACACTCGGCGCTAAAATGTTTGAAAAAGCAGATAAAATCCAATTATCAGCTGGAAATATATTTTCAGAAGTCAGAAATGAATTAGCACGATTTGAATGATTGAAAGAAACGGAGCAACTCGCATTGACAGCGTCGGGACAACAGCGTTATGGAAAACAGCTGTTTTTCCCCTTGGGAAGTGTATATATCATTACCTGACCCGGAGTGGACGGTGTTCATGATTTTGATGGTGTCTTCGTCATTGATGTTGGTCCAGGAGCAAAGGCGGTTGGTGTGGGTGGTGATTGTGGGAGCGGGGGTCTCAGAGGTTGCCGGGGTGGTCATGTCGTTGAAGCTGTTGTGGATGTCTGCGATTTTGTGATGGAAAAAGGTGGCCAGCGAGTCCCACAGGTCTTGTGAAGGTGGGATGTCGTTGGTGTTGGAGCTGGGGTTGGAGAATTCCTTCACAATGCTGAAGAGCTCTTTGGTGTTCTGTGTGTTGTCGTCTAGGCGGTCTTTAAAGGAGATCTTTTTGGCGATCTGAAGAGGTGGTGGTGTCTACGGGTGGCGTTCTTGTAGGCTGTGTAGCTTACTGGTGTTTGCTCGCGGATCCAGTTTTTTTTTAGTTTTCGGCAGATTTGTTTGGAGGCCTGGAGGTCTTCGGTAAACCAGCTGGCTTTCTTGCTGGTACAGGTTTGGAGGGCTTCTTGAGTGGGGCGAGGGTGTTGGTGCAGTCGTTGATCCACTTTCTGAGGTTGTGAGTGGCGGTGTCGGGTCGGTCGGGTCTGCGGGTGGTTTCCTGGCGACGGTGGTGGACAGCTGGCCTTCGGTGACTTTGCTCCAGCAACGGTGCGGCACCTGTTGTGGGCGGTGGTGCGTGGTGGGTTTCCGGAAGGTAAAGTGAATGCAGCGGAGTGGAGTTCGGTGGTGTGGTTGAAGGAGGGTGGGTGTAGTGACGAGTTGTCTGAGTCCGAGGTTGGCAAGGTTATTGATCAGTGTGGAGGAGTTGGGGTCGTTCTTGTTCTCGAGGTGGAAGTTCAGGTCCCCGAGGAGGATGTAGTCCGTGGAGGCGAGGGCATGTGTGCTGATAAGGGCGGCGATAGAGTCGCTGAACTGTGGCTATGGCGATGTCAGATGCCGAGGAGGGGTTCAGTCAGGTCTCTGTCAGGAAGGCAATGTCTGGGGCATCGGTGTTGAGTAGGTCCTAGAGTTCCACGGCGTGTTTGCGGGCGGAGCGGGTGTTGAGCATGATGCATCTGGGGTGGTTGGGTTCTTTGGTAGGTGGTTTGGCGGGCCAGATGCTGGTGAAGCTGCAGTCCCGGCAGGAGAATGGACCATGGGGTTCGTTTCAGGAGGCTAGGCAGTAGGTGTGTGAACGTATGGCACTGAGTGAGTGGAGGGTGCTGGGGTCGTAGCGGAGGCGGGTGTCGAGGCTCTTGCGGGGACCAGGGGTCCTGGCACTGGGCATGATCCTGGCGCGGACGGGCGCAGACGGACTTGCCATAGGCACACCTTCGGTGCACCAGTGGCGTGCCAGCTGCATGGCCGCACAGCAGCGGCAATATGAGGGGAGATGGGAGGGAGGTGCAGCTGGGAGGTGGGGAGGCCAATTGAGGATGAGGTGGGCGGGGCTACAGTGGACGCAGCGGCGGGAACCGGGAATTGGGGGAGAACGGCGAGGGGAGACAGAAGGCAAAGGGGCAAACAGTGAGGGCAGAAAACGTTATGAAAACAGGGCAGCAAAAGCAGGCACAATACAATGGCACAGAAAGGCAATACAGCACAAATAAAACACTTAGAGACAAAAAACGAGCAGAGCCTACGGTGGGCGTTGAACCCTGGTCACAGTGTCAGCAGCTGGGCTGGGAGCACCAGCGAAGTCAGATGGAACTGCGCGGTGTGGAAAGCGACCTGCCAGGAGGCAGGGTCATGGGTCGCTTCTCACTGCAGCACAGTGGCCACCATATGAGGGGAGGTGGGCGGGAGGTGCAGCTAGGAGACGGGAGCAGGGAGGCCAATGGAGGGGGGCGGGGCCGCAGGGGACAGAGCAGTGGGAACCGGGAATCGGGGGAGAACGGCGAGGGGTAGACAGATGGTAAAAGGGCAAACAGTGAGGGCAGAAAACGTTATGAAAACAGGGCAGCAAAAGCAGGCACAATACAATGGCACAGAAAGGCAATACAGCACAAATAAAACACTTAGAGACATAAAACGAGCAGAGCCTACTGTGGGCGTTGAACCCTGGTCACAGCGGCAGCAGCTGGGCTGGGAGCACTGGCGCAGCCAGGTGGAGCTGCGCGGTGTGGTGAGCGACCTGCCTGGAGGCATTGTCATGGGTCTCTTCTCAATGCAGCACAGCGGCCGCCATATGAGGGGAGGTGGGAGGGAGGTGCAGCTGGGAGACGGGAGCAGGGAGGCCAATGGAGGGGGGCCGGGCCGCAGGGGACAGAGCAGTGGGAACCGGTAATCAGGGGAGAACGGCGAGGGGTAGACAGATGGTAAAGGGGCAAACAGTGGGGGCAGAAAACGTTATGAATACAGGGCAGCAAAAGCAAGCACAAAACAATGGCACAGAGAGGAAATACAGCACAAATAAAACAATTAGAGACATAAAACGAGCAGAGCCTACGCCGGGCGTTGAACCCTGGTCACAGCGGCAGCAGCTGGGCTGGGAGCACCGGCGCAGTCAGGTGGAGCTGCGGGATGTGGGGAGCGACCTGCCTGGAGGCAGGGTCAAGGGTTGCCAGCATGTTTTAGGCCGGCCTGTCCCTTGTGTGGCCCTCACTGTATCGCTGTGGCACTGGTAACACGGTTCCACCCGGTCTCCTGCATACCAACTGAAAGTATAATTACTACACCCAAGGGCCTGGCCAATAGTATGCCACTGAATTGCGTGCCCCCTCTCTGCCCCATGCACCCATTATATGTAGTATGTGCATATCAGTACCCTCAACCCCAATTACTATCCCTGCAGAGAAGCTACATGCTTCATGGCGCTGCCTGTCACAGTTGGACTGGTGCGGGATGAAGGGCACTCAATGAGCGCCCCCTAACCTTGCAGTTCACCAACCAGTAAACGAACGTGGCATATACTGCCTGGGTGAAAAGCACGACCATCTGCGGAACTGCGCCACGTTTGCTGATCCAGATGCGCCATGTACAGGATCATGGGCTGAGTGTTCACAGCACCTCATCTGGCTCAGGGCTTGACTTTAGCAAGGCTTCCTTCGGCATCTTGTTGCTGCCCCTCTGTTCTTCCCGTGTAATGTTTCGAAAGGATTGCCCTTGGAGGCATTGGAGATTATTTTGCTGAATTTATTTCATTTATTTATTTCCAGAGGAACTTAAGGCATGGCAGATCACATGTGTTCCGACGACGCCAGGACTCAACCTTGGTTACCCAGTCTCAGAGCAGGCTTTTCTACCTCTTCTGCCCTGGAAGGGGGTGTTCTGTGCCAACTCAGATATACGCAACTAAATAATTCACTGCCTATATGATCCTTGGAATGCACTGTTGAACGTTTTATGAATTCGTGTGGTGCTTGCACCCGTAAATTCAACTATCAATAAAATCATTTACATTCCACTTAGTGCGGTGAACAGCTTTTGATGCACATCACATTGGAGCGGTCAAAAGACCCCCCTCCCCCCCACCCCACACAGGGACACCGTGATTCTACCACTTAATCCTTCTGCTGGTGAGCGAAACTCCTTAGATTGCACGCTCCCTGCCTCATTTTGCATTTGATCACTTGTTCATGGCGATTCATCAACTAACTCGGAAAGGATTCAATCAGTGGTAGATTCCCCTTGCAGTAATTCCAACTATGACAGGATGTGCGTTGAGTGTTCATTTCATTGAGAAACACATGTGCCCTAACACCCATACCGTTGATGCTTCGGAAGTGCCTGGCCTCAGCTCTCTCATATTCATGGTCCCAGACCTTCTTTCCCTGTCTCAATGCACTCCCTGGTGCCCACCTTACATGGGGCAGGCAAGGGCTTAACTTTCCTTCACCTATCCTTTACATATGTACAATCTATCTTTTATATACAAACGGAGGGATCCCGGGGGGTCGGACCTACAGTATTGCTCGTGTTCTGTCCTAACTCTTCGCGCAATAACTACACTCCACGCTGTTACTTGAAGCGTAGAAGGCCATTTATTAGGACAAGGTTGCAATCATTTAGACTTATTAACAGTACATCAATGCATGAAATATACGTTTCCATAATCATTTTAGACTTATTAACAGTACATCAATGGGAGGAGCTTGGCGGGCATCCGAGATGGCCGCGTGAGCACAGCGCTCCCCGGACCCCCGCCACTCCCGGCATGATATCCTGAACATATCCTGACTCTTTACGAGGATTTGTGTAGAGGACGCTGAGCTGATTGCCCTGGAACTTTTGTAATTTGATTTGGACCCGGGGTGCCGGAGTTACGGTGATTCGAACTTTCGGGCTCCGCCCTCGAGGTATGCCCGGGACTGGGTGAGGCTCTGTGGCCGTCTTGGAGTTGAACAACAGCGGCAGGGGGATTCGACTTGTGGGTACCCCTCTTAAGTTTCGGTTTCGTTTCTGCCTCAGACTGAGACATCTGGCAGGGGAGCCTGGCCTGGGCTGGATCCGGGGCGTGAGACGGCTGTCGGGCCTTTGGCTGGTTGATTCTCCTATCTGCTGGCCCTATACTAATGGTACCCTAGCAGCGGCTTTTTGGTCCCGAAGCCCTACTTTCCTGTGGCCATTCCATCGAGCCTGGTAACTCTCCTGGTGACGCAGTTCTAGCATGGCAGGCAGAGGGGACCGAGAGACTCGGAAGACCAAGACGCCCCTGCGTGGGGGCCCGGTCCAGTCTAACGTTATGGACCGCTACACCCATTCAAAAGGGTCCCCCGGAGCCGCCCTGCCCGGATCAAGTACTGCAGACCACATTGTGGACGCGTCAACGGAGCCGTCCTTGCAAGACATCATGGGCGCCATTTCTGGCATGAAGGAGACGATAGGCCAACAATATGAAGCTTTGGCCCACAAAATCGACACCGTGGCCATTGATGTGAACTTGATTCGAGCCGACCTGTCGAAAACCAATGAGAAGGTGAAGTCATTGGATCTCAAGTCGTCCAGCCTCACGGAAGACGTCTCGGAGATACAGACGGAGATCGGCAACCTCCGTAGGGTGAACGATTTCATGACCCGGCGCTTGGAGGACTTTGAGAACAGGGCACCTCGCTGTAATGTGCGCGTGGTCGGAGTTCCGGAGAATCCAGAACCTCACTCTGTTGATCTCCTTGTTGAGGACTTGATCCAGAACTACCTCTCTCCGTCTGGTCTAAGTAAATTTTTCGCAGTGGAGCGTGCCCATCGTGTTCCGGGAGGCCAGGGTAAGCCAGGTGCCCCGCCGAGGCCTATTGTTGCGAAACTCTTCCATTATAGGGATCGGGACGCTATCCTGCAAGCATCACGTGTGAAGGGCCCGGTGGCCTTTGAGAACGCCACAGTGAACTTTTATCCGGACTTTTCTCAACAGGTCCAGAAACAGCGTATGGGCTTCCGTGGTGTCAAGAAACGTCTCAGAGACATGGGGTTACGCTACGCTATGCTTTTTCCGACCAGGCTGCGCGTTGAGTACAATGAGCGAGCCTTCTTCTTTGATCGGCCTGATTCTGTGAATGACTGGCTGGACTCTCTGCCTGACCGACCTCCTGCGACTGAGTCCGCCGCCCACCCGGGTGGTGCTGAGGGTGGTGTGGAGAGCTGAACGATTCGTCTGCACCTGGGCCCTCGTATAGAGTAAACTTTTCAGGGATACTATGCCTCAGTGCCTCTACTGTTTGTGTGTTCTCCTCATTATCTGTCTTGCTCGGGGTGGCGGGTGGGCCAGAGCCTTTCCTCCTCCGGGGTTCTTTTTGTAGAATGGGGGTTCTTGGGCGACAGGCACACTGCATGTTGGGGTGGCTTTTTAGCATTTTGCAGGGGTGCAGGGTGGGGGGTGTTTTCTTGATTGTTGGGGGGTGGGTGGTTGGGATGTTCGATGTTTGTGTGTTATGTTCTCAAGGCGACTCAATCTTGCTTCTGATGTTTCTTATGTCATGCTCATTGCAGAGGGGTTTCGGCGTTTCTGTGTGGGATGGGGGGTAGCGGGTTGAGGTTTGTTTCGTGGAACGTTAATGGTCTGGGAGATCGCATTAAGCGGAGTGTGGTGTTAAAATGTCTACGCCGTTTATCTCCAGATATTGTTTTTCTACAGGAAACTCATTTGGTGGGCAATACTTGTCGTGCGATGAATAGGTGGGGATATCGCCTTGCCGCACATTCAGGGTTTACCACGGGTTCCAGGGGGGTGGGTATCCTTGTTCGGGCTTCCCTCCCCCTAGCTATTGATGATGTGATCCTTGATGATCGAGGGCGCTATGCTGTCCTCGTGGGTCGTTATGAAGGTCGTACCCTCTCCTTGTTTACTGTTTATGTGCCCCCCGGCCTGCAGACTTCTACCTTTTCTGATTTGGGCCGTGTGTTGTTGAACATCCCTGATAGTACTCTCTTTATTGCAGGCGACTTTAATTCTGTGATCTCCGGTCTACATGATCGTTACCCCCCTAGGGATACTCCTTCAGCCCAACAGTGGCTGGGTGGGTTTTTGGACACGTTTGGCTTGGTGGATTGCTGGAGGCTTCTACATCCTACCCAGCTTCAATACACTTTCCATTCGGGGGCCCATGGGAGTCTGTCTAGACTGGATTATTTCCTGATGCCCGCGGCGCAGACGCCGGCGGTGTGTGAGATCAGACACCTCCCCCGGGGCATCTCCGATCATTCTCCGCTCTGGCTTTGTTTCGAGTTTGGGGTGGAGGCGGCGGGCCGAGTGGCGCCTATTAACCCCTGGTACCTTGCCTCCCCTGGGACCCGCGACCTTTTGACTAAGTCTTTGGATGCCTATTTTTTAGACAACGAGGGGTCCGTTTCCTCTGCGGTATCCCTGTGGGAGGCCTTTAAGACAGTGATTCGTGGGCAGGCCCTCTCCCTTATTGTTGAATCCAAGAAGGCTAGGAATCGGGAGGTGGTGGACCTTGAGAGAGAGATTGCGGAGAGGGAGGCCGACTTAGAGTCAGATGTCACCTCTGATAAACTCCACGCCCTGGGTTTGAAACAGTTTGCCTATAAGTCCTTGGTCACGGATGTGGCTAAATTGATGTTCCGGGAACAGCAGGGTCGTCTGTATGATGTGGGGGACAAAGCGGGTAAATTGTTGGCATGGTTGGATAAGAAAGAGAGAGCGAATCGTGTGGTGCCTGTGATTCAGTCGTCGAATGGTGTCGAAGTGACAGACCCGGTTGGAATAGTTGAATGTTTTGCGGAGTATTTTCGTGTGGTTTATACCCCTGTGTCTGGAAGGGATGTGGCTGACTCTCGCCTTTTGTTGCGCGATATAGCTTTGCCCAGTGTTTCCGATCTGGATCGTGTCTCGTTGGAGTCCCCTTTTACTACGGATGAGATAGCGACTGCCATTCGTTCGCTCCGTTCGGGCAAGGCCTTGGGCCCGAATGGGTTGCCAATTGAGCTGTACAAGCTACGCCCTGACAGGGTAGCGCCTTATCTTCGTGCCATGTTTTTGGAGTCCCGGGAACGGGGTATTCTCCCGTATGACCAGCGTCTGGCTACGATAGTCGTAATTCCCAAGGACGGGAAACCGCGGGACCTTTGTTCGTCTTATAGGCCCATTTCCCTGTTAAATGTTGAGCCTAAGGTCCTGGCTAAGCTCCTGGCGACCCGCCTACTGACGGTCATTAGTGGCTTGGTTCATCCGGATCAATCCGGATTTATCCCACATCGCAACACGGCTCTTAACCTACGTCGTCTCCACGGTGTTGTTGCGAAGGCGGGGCTTTTGACGGAGCCGGCCATTTTGGCCTCGTTAGACGCCTCGATGGCCTTTGACACTGTCGAGTGGCCCTATCTTTGGGCGGCTCTCGAAAAATTTGGTTTTGGACCTGAGTTTATTGGTTGGGTGAAGTTGTTGTACGTTGAACCCTTAGCACAGGTAGTGGTGAACGGTAGAGTTTCAGTCCCCTTCTGCCTTGGTAGGGGGACCCGTCAGGGTTGCCCCTTGTCTCCATTGCTTTTCGCGCTTGCCTTGGAACCGTTGGCTGCGTGGCTTCGATGGGAGCCTTCACTTAAAGGGATCCGTTGGTCACCGGACTTTGAGGACCGCGTCTCTCTTTACGCAGACGACATTCTTCTATATCTTACCTCCCCGCGTAAATCTTTGAATGTCTTATTTGATGTTCTTACTTCGTTCGGTGCTAATTCGGGCCTTGTTATTAACTGGGCTAAGTCCTGTGTGTATGTTCTTTCGGGTGTTTTGCCCCCTTTGCCGGACAGATTTCCTATCCAGGTGGTCCAGTCTGGCTTCAAGTATCTGGGGATTTTTATTACCCTGGACCCCTCACTCCGGTTTGAGCGTAATCTCCTCCCCCCGCTTCTTAGACTGCGACTGGATGTGGCCCGTTGGGGTAAGCTACCCCTATCTCCTCTGGGTAGGGCAGCTCTTTTTAAAATGATGTCCTTGCCGCGGTTCCTCTACGCACTTCAAAATTCTTATGACGACATTCCCGCTACCTATTTCAGGGAGATCGAGAGTCTGCAAAGACAACTGATTTGGGACGGGCGTCCACGTATAGCCCTTGCGAAACTCACCATCCCTTGGTACGACGGGGGCATGGCGCTCCCTGACATCAAGAGATACTACTGGGCTGCCCAGCTATCTGCCATTAACCACGCGATGTATTCGCCGGGTCGCGATCCGGCCTTTGAGATGGATAGGTTCCAGCTGCCGGGAGGGGACTTTAATAGAGCGCTTTATTCTAGATCGGCCGGGCGCCACCTTACGGGCCCGTCCAGGACCGCAGTCAACGTGTGGCGCGCCGCGAATGTGAGTTTGGGATGGGAGAATCGACTGACGCTGGCGACTCCGCTTTATGCTTCTGAACGTTTGGGGTGTCTCTGGTCTACTAAGGGCTTTGATCGCTGGGATATGATTGGGATTTGTAAGGTGGGTGATGTTTGTGTGAATGGTAGCGTGAAGTCTTTCCAGGCCCTTAAGGCAGAATACGGCTTGAGTGATAGAGAGTTTTTCCGGTATCTGCAGGTCCGGCATGCCCTGGCCTCAGTTCTGACTCCTGATGTGGCCCTGCCCGAGTCCTCCCCCCTTGAAGATCGTATACTTGATGGACACCTGCCCGACAGCACTATCTCCCTTATTTACAAAAAATTGATTCATAATCGCGCTGATTTGTTGGTCCGACTCAGGGAGATGTGGGTCGGTGACGGATTGGAATTAGATGACGAGGATTGGCAGTCGGCCCTCTCCTCTCCGAAAGAGGTCGCCATTCCCGCCCGTCTTCGTTTGGTGCAGCTTAAGATCCTCCACCGGGTGTATGTGACTGGTCCGCGTCTGGTTGTAATGGGTTTTTCCCCGGATGGCTTATGTAAGCGTGGCTGCGGGATGAGCGCTACCTTTATGCATATACTTTGGGAGTGCCCTGTGGTGGCAGCCTATTGGGTGGATGTGCTTGCGGTAATGACTGTTGTGACTGGTGTTGCCCTGCGGCCTGAGGCCCGACGTTGCCTGCTGAACGTGTGGGAACCCTCCGATTACTCTGTGGCCCAGACTAGATGGGCGACCTTGGGTTACATGGTCGCGAAGCGTGACATTGCGCAACTTTGGGGCGCATCCCGACCTCCTGACGTTTTGGTGTGGGAGGATAACATGGACTGGTCCATGTTCCGAGAGAAGACCGTCTATGTGGCTAGGGGCAGACCCAGGGCGTGGACGAAAATTTGGGGTCAATGGAATGCATATCGTGGAGACATTTGTACCCCTCCCTTGGTTGCCACCTCCGATGTTACCCTGTCTCCCTAGGCGGACGTTCCCGAAATTTTTCATTCTGTTCTAGGATTTTCCTGTCCTCCCTGCTTCCCTCCCCCCCGGCCTTGCCGTGTCCCATTGATTTACCTTTGTTTTCCTGATTAGTGGCCCTCCCCTCTGACATCTGGGCTGACTTGATTGCTGCATTCGCCTTGTTTGGTGTTCGTTATTTTAATGTTTAATATAGAAAATTGTTGTGTCCTGTCCTATGTCTGGAGCAATTTTACTCTATGATTTCGGTCTGGCCACGGAAATGATTGTTTACTTCATGTGTCGTGCTTTGCGACTTAGCGGCCAGCCGTGTGGTTGTAGGCCCATCTTTGTACTTTTTATCTGATTGCTCAATAAAAATTTTTTACCAAAAAAATTAAAAAAATAAAATACAAATAAAATAAAATAAGCTGGTGCAGTGACCACATCAGATCGGTATTGAATCGCAGTGATTTATGACCTTAAATAATAAGTTCAAAAAGTTATATTTCTCTTGTTGCAGGATTGTTTGGTTTACTGTACAATCCCCGTGCTACGACAAGTTCAGACATTTTCTGAAAACAGGACAGACCTATTTTTCTGTTAGCAAATAAACTAAGACTGATTTATCAAAAAAAAAAACAAAAAAAAAAAACAGTACATCAATGCATGAAATATACGTTTCCATCCCATACCCATGCATTCTCCATTCTGCCTTTCCAAAACCATCTCACCTGTTTGACTCTTCACCCATTCACTCGATAACCTCCTTCCTTTCCCCATTCTCACCTTCACTTGCCCTCCAAGCATCCTCTGTTGACTTTGCCTTTATTGCTCATTGCCTCCCATGCCCCACTATCAGTCACCTGTGTACCGTTCTTCCCCCACCCGAGGGGTGGATCCGCCCGTATGTGACTCCCCACGCCTCCAAAGTACCGTAACGCCTCTGCTCCGCAACCTGCCCTAAACTGCCACCCCAGACCTCAAACCACCCCGGGTCCTTCCCTGAAACCAGTAGGATGGGCGGGTGGACAAAATTAAACACCCTCCCGGTGGTGCTCAGGTGTCAGGAAGAGGCCGGATCTTCCTCTCCTGACACCTTATATGCCCTCCCCAATCCCACCCCTTCCTTTAACCCTTGTAGACCCGCCCTCCACCGTGTCCTTCCGTTTATCGCGCGAAAACCCCGAGGGAAGACTCGTCTGCGACCTTCACTTCCCCCGGAGGCCGCATCGCGCAATAACTACACTCCACGCTGTTACTTGAAGCGTAAAAGGCCATTTATTAGGACAAGGTTGCAATCATTTAGACTTATTAACAGTACATCAATGCATGAAATATACGTTTCCATAATCATTTTAGACTTATTAACAGTACATCAATGCATGAAATATACGTTTCCATCCCATCCCATACTCACGCATTCTCCATTCTGCCTTTCCAAAACCATCTCACCTGTTTGACTCTTCACCCATTCACTCGATAACCTCCTTCCTATCCCCATTCTCACCTTCACTTGCCCTCCAAGCATCCTCTGTTGACTTTGCCTTTATTGCTCATTGCCTCCCATGCCCCACTATCAGTCACCTGTGTACCGTTCTCCCCACACCCGAGGGGTGGATCCGCCCGTATGTAACTCCCCAACCCTCCAAAGTACCGCCAACCAGGGAACCCCCGTAGGGTGGTTACCTGCCCCCCCCCCCTACTGCCCTGTGCACCTTTCGCCTCCTGCCACCGACCCTGCAGCCTCCCAGTGGACGACAATCCACCACCTCACCCTGTGTCCTGCAGCAAAGTACCACTCTTGGTACAAACGTGAATCGCGAAAGGTGCCCTTCCAGAACGGGCCCACGCGCCCATCCGTCCCGTGCCTAAAGGCAGCCTCCCTCAGCAGCACCTGGTGAACGACCATCCACCTAACATGCGTCCCCTGCAAGTCAGGAACGTCCCCAGGACAAACCCCACCAAGAAAATTGCTCTCAATGCGGTGATAGTCCATCACTCCCGTTTGTACCTGCATGTCGGGTAAGCAAAACCCCCCGCAGGCCCCTTCCCTGCCGGAAAAAACAGCACCCCCCACAACGCGGGGAACGACCATCCACCACCTGGACCAATGCCTGTATAAACCAGCAACATGTCCGGTCCCAATCCTTTGACCGAAAAAATTGCCCCCCCCCCCGCGGTGAACGGCCATCCACCACCTGGCCTGCCTCCACCACCCGTACTCATGTTCAGCAGGACAAGCAACCGCTCCGGACCACTCTATTGGTCATCCAATGTGCCCCCCCTTCCTGAGGTGAATGACCATCCACCCCTTGTACAACCGTCCTTTGCCCCTTTGACAACCAATGAAATCTTTTGACCGCTCCTGGCCCATAAAAGGTGCCCCCCCCAAACGCCGTGTAACATGTAAGTTTTTTCCCCTTCTATATGGAATTGCATCATGTCTGTAAAGAAAGAGTAACCTTAGAAGTTCATGAAGACAATGAAGCATTCTAGAGTGTGACGTGATCTTCAGATGATCATGTGATGCCAATGAAAACAAACTTTGGACTTAGGTAAGCATGAAACCCCTGCCTGTTCACCCTCACTTCATCCTGTATATCTTCGTGTGTTGGATACTTGCCCCCCCGCGGCGAACGACCGTTCACCACATGTACTTGGCTCACCAAAACCAACAACCATCCCGGACCATTCATTGGTCACCCAAGGTGCCCCCCCACCATTTTCGAGGTGAACGACCATCCACACCTTGTACCTCCATCCTTTGCATCCCTTGGTAAACAATAACATCTGTAGACCGCTCTCGGTCCATAAAAGGAATCTTAATGCAAACAAAATTCGATCTTTGTTTAGAATCAAAATCCTGCACGGTGATCCACACCTCATCTCTTATATCCCCATGCGTTGGATATTTAACTGTGGCTCCCACCACACGTAGTAAACGACTATTCACCAATCCGGGCCTGCATTCCGTACCCAAAACGTTCTCGGGCCAAACTTCGGCCATGCTAGGTGCCCACCCGTGGACGACCATCCACTGCCTGCACCTCTGTCCTAATGTACGTGAGTGACAGTCCCCCACCATTCTCGGACCGTGACAGGTGGCTGCCTTTGACAAAAGGCCCCACCTTCAATCTCACCCCAAACAGTCCCCATCACCCAGAGCGTCATGGCCTGGACCTCCAAATCCTCAACCCCCCAAACCGTCTCCCCCCAAGCACAAACCATGCACCTGACCAGGACGCCCCATGTTCCGTTCCTTGGAAACACATCCCCTGCCAAGCACCCCAGGATAATGCCAGCCTGACATATCCCAGCAACTTCTCCCCTTCATGCATCCTCAAATCAGGGCAACCTCACCTTCCCTGCGCCCAACGGCAATCGTAATGGCACCAACATCCCCCCCCACAATTTTCTTCGACCCGTCTCCTACCAGTTCACCACCCAATCATCGTGGATCCTGCCCAGTCACGTCTACACCCCCGCTAGTGTGCCTCCTGTGTTGACCACCTGCCGGGAGAAAAGGCCACCCCCTCCAGGCGACTGCCCGGGCTCCTGCTCTACTTCCAGACCCCATGGTAGAAAAAGAAGAATTAGTCCGGCAAGAAATGCATGGTGTTCCCCAGCCCCCTTATGGCAGTCTGCCTAAACACCTCTGCAAAGCAAAAGCCGATACCCCCAGTACCCACGTCGCCCCCCCGGGACCCACCCAATGACACCACAGCTGTTGCCACCCCCCCGAGCATCCAAGAAACCACACGCCTCCGCCAGACTGTCCCGCCAAAGAACAGCCTGGTTACGCACCAGGCCAATAAAGACCAGGAGAAATGTCTCCCCCCTTTCCGAAAAACATCTACTTCTCTCCAACTTCCTTCACTCACAATCCCTTGTGATCTTTCCACACACACCCTTGCCCCCGAACAGACCGACACCAATACGCCGCTACACAACCGTCCCCCACTGCCCTCCTGTCCAGGCACACCTCCGTCACAACTACACCGCCCCTCCGCTGCTCCCCCGAAAAGCCTATGCCCCAGTTTGGCACTACCAAAATGCCTGTCACAATCCAACCTACCCTCCCCTACAGTACCTTCTAACCTGCAGCTACCTATGAACCACACACTCCACCTCCATGGCGTGCAGTACCAAACCCCAGGTCAACGAAAAAATGAACCCACATAGACCTCAGCACACAGCGGCCCGATACCTCTCCCACCGTGTTACATCTTCCCGCCCCTCACCTCCAGAAAACTCCCCACTACCGCCAAAACACGCCTCTCCCAAAACATTCCTGCCAAAAAACACCGCCCGCCTTATCTGATGCGTCAGACGCTCGTCACCCTATTACGCTCACCTCACGAGAACCCCTGGGCAGCCCCCCCTCGACCTGTATACGCTGACATAGGCTGTGCATTCCCTCCTGCACTCCGTTCATGTAACCCTCCCACCCCCCAATAACTGCCATGCCACCAAATCCTGGAAACTAAAACCTCTTAACCTCCGGCATAGCCCGTCACAACCATCCCCCTACCCGTGCGTGAACAGCCACATCCGACCAGCCCCTCCCTGCGCATCCGCTAAGTCAAGATGTGAAGCAGTCCTCCACCTACATGGTACACCAAAACCTGGCCTCCACCCCAGGAGCATCTAGCACCCCGCCTCTACCTTCTCCACTCCAACCTTGCGCCCACGTGACACTGCCACGCTGCCCCACCCGTCATGGTGAGGGCAGCGTCCATATCTCGCGGGAACACTCCCCCCACCGCCAGTGTAAGCATCCAACCGCCGAGCCCCATCAACCTGAAAACCAATGCCACGCCACCAAATGACCACTTGGGAGCCGACCGGCCATCCCTGTCAACCCAGTTGCCGCAGTATCCTTTGTGAAGCATGCCACCCACACTGGGTTCCCATCATGACTCCTGCCGCAGCAGCACTGGTATCCCCCAAGACACCCCCCACACTTGCAGCGCATGGCATCGGAAGCGCCATGATCCCCGCACAACTTTCCCCTTCCCCAGGCCCCAGCCGTAATCGCATACCTAAGAGTTGCTCCAGCACCACGCCCCTTTGTTCATAGGCGCCATGCCCATCGCGGCTGTGCCCACAGGTCCTACCTTGGCCGCCCTTGACCCCTGCAACAATAAGGAAACCGTCCAGTCACCATGTACCCCCCCCCCGAAGTAAACCAATCAGCCCCAGCCCTGCTCGCACAAACTTCCAGTCAACCCAACATCCCCATCACACAACACCCACAGAGCCCCCTTCTCCCTTCACCACCACACCATCCGACCCCCAGCACTTCTCCCACAACAACCATGCCAACTCTCACACAGTACATATTGAACTGGTCACACCGTACATATTTAACAGTGTCTGGATAAAACGTTGTATTGGTCGCTGCGCGATTCCCCCGACGGAGGGCAGGCCGCCGCAGACCCCCCTACTGCTTCGGGCCAGCGTTAGGAGGCCATAGTGCGCCCCGCTGGTGTCACACCTGCTGCCGAGCTTGACCACCATCCTCAGTTCGCCTCCCCCACGGGGTCGCCATAACCAGGTGGGCCCAAACACCACCGGGCCTCGTGCCGTCTCGGCCGTCCCTCACACTTGTCCCTGATACCCTACTCAGTGCCGCCTAGAAACTCCGCAGGGGCCCGATCCCGGCCCCCCCCCCCCCAGCTATCACCATTGCCCCGTGACCAACCTGAATAGCGCGGGCTACCAGAATGGATGGGCCCACACCCCACCACGCTGCAGCAAAAGGGAAGGGGGCCTGCGAGACCTCTGCCAGCTCCGGGCGTCGTCGTCAACATGTGACACCCCGCCCCTCTGCCTAACCACTGTTGATGAATGCCCGCAACAAAATTAAGGACCACCTGTCTGCAGTAATGAAGGAATGCCACCGAAAGGCGAGGAGCAGCTACTTCCAAAACTCACCCCGATGCCTAAACTGGGACCGGTCACGCCCACCCTCCCTCCCAGGCACCCAGCGGCAAGCCCCCCCTTGGGCCTGCGGGTGAAGCGAAGGACACCCCCGCCCCCGCTGCAGGGCCCCCATCAGCCTCGCACCGGCCCCGGGCCCCCCACCCCTCGCGGACAAAGGCAGCGCACCACGAACCCCGGGAAAGCCTCAGGAAACGGAAAACAGACGCGCGCGGCGCGGGGCCCCCACCTGCTCCCCGACAGGGTGACCCCTCTCTATCTGCCACATCCGACGTGCACGGTGGCAGCTCCACCGTGCGGACCAAAACCCCACCGCTGCGCCCGGCCGTTCCCCACACGCGCACAACTTACTACCTGGGGAAACCCCCATCCAGGCCAGGGGGCGCGCCTGATGGGCACGCCCGCTGTGACCTCTCCAATCGGCCTGCTCGGGCTCCGCACTCTCCTCGTGGCGAAAAACACCTGCCGCGCCAAAAGACTCCCCAGGGCATCTCCACGTAGACAGACATGACAAAATGCCAACCCTTTGCCTGCCAGCCGATCGACAAATCGGCCTCCATTAAAGACTAACCCTACAGCTTAACAAAATTAAACACCCTCCCGGTGGTGCTCAGGTGTCAGGAAGAGGCCGGATCTTCCTCTCGTGACACCTTATATGCCCTCCCCAATCCCACCCCTTCCTTTAACCCCTGTAGACCCGCCCTCCACCTTGTCCTTCCGTTTATCGCGCGAAAACCCCGGGGGAAGACTGGTCTGCGACCTTCACTTCCCCTGGGGGCCGCATTGTGCTATTTAATTTGCCTTTGGTCATAGCTCCCTAGGCAGCGGGTATGGTGATTAGGTCTCACTCGTGGCCCTTCTATACCTGCACAACAGGTCGTCGTGGCATCCAGTAAACCATCAGTGTTGGACTGATTGCCCCAGGTACATGCCAAAACAGCAAACAGAGGTAAGAGACACCATCCTCTGTTATGTGCACAGCCAACCATCCTACTGCCCTCCTTTCAACCTCCAGCCCCCACTGCGCCCCTCTCTCAGGAGGAGGGAGGGCACAAGAGTAGTTGGGGTCCAGCATGGAATGCCGACTGGGCATCTGAACCCGGACACTGTAGCATTCTTCGGTAAAATATGGTACAATTTTCCTGGTCAATACGACAGTGCAGCGGCGCCCACCATGCCTAACTTAAACAGCATACAGAATACACAAGGGCTTGTGTTACTGAATACACAAGGGTTTGTGTTACTGAGGTTTTCTGCCACTGGAAGTCATGGCCAAAGAACCACAGGGATTTCTTCTCCCAGGGGATAACACTGTCGGCTGGCAGTACTACCCATCCTCAATGCAGGCCCTAGATTTGCCCCTCAGGGGGATGAAAAACAGCTAATCCAGGCATGCCAGGCCCAGCTCGCAGTCTGCGCTATGCACGGAAATGCGGGTGAAACCTGACTAAAGTGAAGCACTTTCCTATTACTGCCGCACCACCCCCTGGTGTTCAGCGAGCTAGATTCTATTAAGACAGAGTCATTAAGGGTGATATTGACTCAAACGTGCTCTCCCCTTCTGCTGACAGCCCAACCGCCCCCTCTTGTTACCCTAACAGGCAATATTGCCCCAAAGCATTATCTGCCTCCCGAAAGTGGTGGAGCCACTGAACCGAACCAAAGAAAGGCTCACATTTTTGAAAACCAGGTATTGGGAAATAGGATATATTTTTTTTAAAAAGGCTGCGACTCCCATTTAAAAAAGCAGTGGCAACCCCAATCGGTCTCGCTCGTTTGTGAAGTTGAGACCGGGTGGCAGAGGAAACAAGACCTGCTGCCGGCAATATTTAATATGTTTATAAAAAAAAACAACGGGCAAGCCGCGTACAATGAGACGCTCCTCGTTCCTTTGAAAGCCGGCGCTGTGCTGACCCAGTGATTGAGGAGGGGGTAAAAAAGAACAAGAGGCAGACTTTTGGCTTGCATGCGTACGATGTATAGCATCGCACGCATGCAAGAGTCTAGGTCAGGCAAAATAGAGTGCGAATGCAGCCAGCCATTCAGAAGGAAAAAAGCATTTACAAATGCAAGAAGACTTGTATTTACGCAAGACCTATTGCATTGTAAATAAAACTGCGGTCGTTCAAGAAAGCAGGAACAGGAGTGGGGGGTTGTGGTGGGCAGCGAATTGACGGACTGCAGGAGGAAATGGGGGGAGGCAGGGGAACAAAACTGTTTTTAAAGTAAAGGGGCTGATAGCTATGGAAGGAGAAAAATGACGACATGGCCGCCAGGAGGCGGAATTAAGTTGAGGAAAACCAACTAGATTGCAGCATTTAGGAACTCGACCAATCAAAAAGATGGTGGAAAGTGGGCAGAGCTTCCCCACTCTACGGTATACAGCATCTCTCGACGAGACAGCGCATGTGCTGCCTAGGTGAGACCTAAAAAAGGGGCTATGGGCCATTTGAGCTCTTTGGACCGTTAATCTCTTCCTAAAGAAGGAGAAATTCAAGATGCTTACTTTGGCTCAGGTCTTGTCTGCCCTTGACCAAGGCGACCGGATGGTAGCGTTAGACCTACAGCATGCATATTTTCACATCCCCATTCTGTCAGGCCACAGGCGTTACCTGCGGTTCAAGGTAGAACGCAAGCACTTTCAGTTTACTGTGCTTCCCTTCTGCCTTACCAGTGCCCCTCGGGTGTTCACCAAGGTGGTGGTGGTGGTCGCAGCTCATCTGCGCAGGTTATGGGTGTCAGTCTTCCCCTACCTCGATGATTGGCTGTTGAAGGCGTCTTCGTCCAAGGCAGTGGTCTCCCACCTTCAGACTACAGCAAACCTCCTGCATTTGCTGGGGTTCTCTATAAACATACCAAAGTCACACCTTTAATTGGAACAGTTCTGGACACAGTGCAGTTTCAGGCCTATCCTGCTGAAGAGTGAGTCCAGAATATTCAGTCTATAATACAAATGTTTCGGCCTCTCTCCTGGATTTCAGTGAGACTGATTCTGAGACTGATGGCCTCATGGCGAAGCATGTCTGTCGGGTGGTGTATGTGGGCTCTGAAGTGGGACCTAAAGTTCCAATGGTAACATGACCGGGGAAATCACGACGACATGGTGCAGATCCCTGAAGAAACTACTGTGGTGGTTGACGAACCGCGATTGGGTCAATGGCAGACCCCTCTCCTTTCCCCAATGTGATTTCACAGCAGTGACAGAATCGTCACTTCTGAGATCAGGCGGTCATCTGGGAGAGGTGGAAATCAGGGGACACTGGTCTCCGGCAGAGTTGGGGCTCCAAATAAATTAGTTGGAGCTTCGAACAATTCCATTGGCATTGAAAGCATTTCTTCCCGTTGTCAAGGAGAAGCTATTGCCGTTGTTCACGGACAACAACACTGCCATCTGGTACTTCAACAAGCAAGACGGGGTCGGGTAGTGGTCCCTTTGTCGAGAGGCCATGCGTCTCTGGACATGGCTTGAACAGCAGGGCATAACCTTGGTGGTTCAACACCTGGCAAGTTCTTTGAATACCAAAGCGGATGGTCTCAGCGATTGATGCCTAGCGGATCATGAATTGCATCTCCAGTCGGCGGTGGCCCAAGGTCTCTTTCAGAAGTGGGGATAATCTTCGTTAGATTTGGTCGCCTCCAAAGAGAAGGCGCAGTGTCAGCAGTACTGCGTGCTGGAGTTTCCAAGGCGTCTATCGCTCAGCGACGCCTTTTATCGTGAGTGGAGCTCAGGCCTGCTGCATGTCTTTCCGTCCATACCACCCATGCCCAGGGTTCTGAAGAAGATCAGGAGAGACTGGGCCAAGTCATACTTTGGCTCCTGACTGGGCAAGGAGAGTCTGGTATACAGAGCTTCTTAGAATGAGCATCGATCCTCCAGTCGGGCTGCACCTGTCAACTCTGCACCTCCATGTGTGGAGTTTGCACTGTGACAGTTGATGGCTTTTGACCTTCCTCCTGAAGTCTGTAAGGTTATTCTGGCGGCCTGGCCGCCCTCCACTAAGATGATATACACCTGCAGAAATGTGTATAATACTGTACAGAAAGGTCTATTGACCCTCTTTCTACTTCTCTTTCTACTGCCCTTCTGTTCATTCCGACACTTGCCCAACAGAGCTCTGCTTTGGGAACTCTCAAGGGTTAACTTTCTTCTCTCTCTCCTTTTTTGCAGCTGCCAGACCAACCCTCTCTCTTCAAATCTCCCATTGCAAATAGATTTCTGAAAGGGATAGTTTAAGTTTATTAGCATAGTTAATTAAAACCATTGCAAAAATAGCACTGCAAAATTCATACAACATGATTAAAATCGTTAAAAAGCTGAAGTAGAAAATACATTGTAATAAAACACGATTAGATTATGGTATTTAGACCAGTCAATGGGTCACAAGATGCTGTAGATTTTGTTTGATTCGGAAGTCTGGGCTGCGGCCATGCACGCTCGAATATCCCAGCGAGATAGTCTCTCATTGTAATAAAACATGATTGAATTATGCTGATTGGAACAGTCAATGGATCACAAGATACTGTAAAAATTTGCTTGATTCGGAAATCTGGGCTGCGGCCGTGCATGCTCGGTTATCGAAGCGAGATTGTCTCTGCTTGTTACAATTAAGTTTCCACCGCTGCGCCTAATCCATGTCCAATAGCTGTTTCACAATGTTGGGCTGTGAGAGCAGTCTTTAGCAGCATTTCTTTGTTCGGCCGTCCTCAGAAATGTTATCAGTCTACAATTTAATTGAGTGTTTGCCGGATTTAAGCAGGCCAGCACTGCTTGCCTTCTGGTGCGGATACCTTTCTGTTTAAATTAGTCTTTTAGAAATTGTGTCCGTGCTTGGTGCAATTCTTCACATTGGCAAATTAGGTGGAGAATATCACCATTCTTGTTGTTACACAGCCCCCAAGTAGCTTAGCCTTTGGTCCTCAATCATGGTGGTAGATGTTGGGTACATGGAAGGATCCCCAGTCCATACCTTAGGAAATTCATTTTTATCACCCTAGGGTGGGCCTGATTGAAGTATGGTTGTGGGGTGAGTGATTTATAAGAGCTGAGGGTCATTCAGGCATGTGATCTTTTCGAGAAGGCTGCCTTGTCCTCCAATAAGGAGGATAGTTTTATGTTTTTCCAGACCAGTTTTTTTTAAATTAAGTTGGCCGAGTTGCGCCTCCCATAGTCCAGACAATTTGGTGGAATCCAAGGCTAGTTTAAGATAGTTTTTTGCTTGGTAAAACTCCCTGTGTTGTATGTCATGCCACAATAGATAGTTGGCCTTACTTATCTTATGCCAGCATATGATATATGCACCATATCTAGCTAAGACTTGTTGTTGAAGGCCAAACTCCAGCCTTATTTGTGCTGCTGACGTGTAAGACGGAAGACAAAACATAGTTCTGTAAGCTTTGACCAACGTCCTATCCAGCTCTTTAGCATCTCTTCCCCGCATTGCCTTGCTGCCGTAGGTTATCGAAGGGAGAAGTTTAGCCTGCACTACCTTCAATAGGGGAATCAATGTCGGTCCCATCAGTTTGTTTGCAAGATTTTTCATCGTTAAGGCAGTTAGCAGACCTTTCCTTTTTATTTCCTCTTTTTGGCGCCAAAAAGAACCTTCCTTGTCAAATACAACCCCTAGATACTTATACTCCCTCGCATGGTCGATTTTAGTGCCGCCAAGGAACCAATGTTTCTGTATGCTCTTTTTGCTGTTGATTGATATTGTCTTTGTTTTGGACAAGTTTATTTTTAAGTTATTTTCTATTGCGTAGTTCTGCATTTCAGTCAGTAGGTGTTGAAGGGCAACATAAGTATGACTTAGCAGAACTACATCATCTGCATACATGAGATTGGTTAGAGTTTTCCCTCCCAACCTGGGAGCATGGGAGTTGCAGGCATCCAGTCGATTAGGAAGGTCAACCATAAATAAATTAAACAGGGCTGGGGAAAGCACACAGCCTTGCTTCAGTCCTTTTGTAGTTGGTACTTTCGAGGAAAGATGAGTCCCTCCACCTAGTTTCACCTGTACCCAGGTGTCCGTATGTAGGAGCTTCAGCATGTTTAAAATAGACTGGGGAATACCCCATCGTGCCAATTTCTCCCATAGTCTGCCTCTCTCGATGTTGTCAAAAGCAGCACTAAAATCAATATAACATAGGTATAATGGTAAGTTGGAGGTTTTTGCTGCATCAATTATTAAAGAAATTGCAAGGCTATTTGTAGCTGTGCTGGTCGCTTTACGGAAACCGGTCTGATTCAGTGGTATCATCTGATTCGTCTCTGCCCAGAGTATGAGCTCCTCTAGAATAGTCCCTGCAAAGTACTTTGCTTCGTTGTCAATTAGCGCAACTAGGCGATAGTTGTTGGGCTCAGCCTTGTCACCTTTTTTGTGAATTGCGACTATTGTTGAGCCTTTCCAGGCGTCTGGTATTCTATTTTGCAGCCTAATTTCCAAAAACAGAGGTTGTAGAATATCTGCCCATTCTTTGCACTTCGCTTTGAACAAGGCTGGTGGTATGCCATTTGGTACCGGGGCACCTTCTTTCCTCCCTTTAGCAATCTGTTTTTGAATTTGGAGTGACGGCGGATGGTTTGTTATGCCCAGTGGTTTGCTTCCTATGACAGGACATTGCTGCACCCTTAACTCAGGTATACTAGCAACAGCTGTTCCCTTTGAGTGCCATCTAATATCTGTTCGTTCTCCTGCGTTTTCCATACGGTAGTTAAAGTGGCTAGTAAGATATTTTATCCAGGCTCCTTCTGAGATATGAGTCCCGATGTCCTCAATTTTTGGACGCGATATCCCATTCGCAGTTTTCCAAAAACGGGCACTATCATTGCTGTTTATATCATATAAGAGTTTTGCCCAGACTTCGTTCTCACAGTCTCTCTTGATGTTCCATTTTAATATTTTTAGGGCTGCCCTCTGTTGATACAGGGTTGCTCATGCAAGCACATTTTCTGGCAAACTTCTCAGCCTACGCAGGCTTGAATTTATTGATCTTTTCAAAGTCTTGAGCTGTACTCTCTGCTTTTTCTGTATTTTGTTTTTTCCCCCTTTTCCTGAAAGTTAACTTTAGTGGGGGGAGTACCTGCAAGCTTTTGTGGCAGTATGGCTGTGAAGTGCTCCCAGTGAGCTATTGAATCAGCTGTGCTCAAAGTTTGCAAGTTGAAGAGGTTTATTGCGGCTTCTGACAGCAAATTAGAGTTGTACACTGTGCATTTATTCCTTTTTTGATCTTGGGTGTGAATGGGCCCCAGGGATATATCTGGCCTGATTGAAGTAGGTACAGTAGCTGTTAACTGAATTTCCTGGGGACGGTGGTCACTATGGGCCCGATGTAGGTCGGTCGGTAACGGCCGAAAATCGGTATTTTCGGCCGTTACCGATCGGAATAGAGACAACGGGATGTAGGAGGCCGAAATCCTGCGAAATCGGCGATTTTACCGATTCGGAAAGTCACCGAGTCGGTCGGATTCCGAATCGGAAAAAAGTAGGAATCGGAAAAATTCTCCGAATCGGTAGATTACCTAATCGGAGATTTTTCCGATTCCTACTTTTTTCCGATTCGGAATCCGACCGACTCGGTGACTTTCCGAATCGGTAAAATCCCCGAATTGGTATATATTCCGAATCGGTGAAAATCCGATTCCATGCGAAAAGCCTAAGATTGAGATGTAGGTAAGCACTGAAATACCGATTTTGCTCAAAATTCGGTATTTCAGAGTCGGAAATTACCATGGATTGGAATCAGGTGGTAACCAGGTGCAACCTATAAAAAAGGACCCAAAATGCAGTTCTACTTGCAACATGGCAGCTTTCTATGTCATAGCAAGACGGCTACGGCTACAGCAGGAAGGAGAGAGGGAATGGCTGAGACAGGAGCAGGTGTACAGGCAGAGGGTGACCCTGTGCATGCTGACAGATCCAGAGATCCTACAGAGGTACAGGCTGGAGGCAGACACCATCAGAGACCTCATCAGGGACCTCCAACCCCTGTTGCAGCACCCCACCCCAAGGGCACACGCAATCCCTGTGCAGGTGCAGGTGCTATGCTGCCTACACCTGCTGGCGTCTGGCAGCTATCAAAGTGTAGTTGCTGTGGCAGGAGGGGTGACCCAGAGCAGCCTGTCAAGGTTCTTCCACAAGTTCATTGATGCCATGATCCAGAGGATGGACCACTACATTTCCTTCCCTTCCACCCATGCAGAACTGGCACAGACAAAAGCTGAATTCTATCAGATGGCAAGATTCCCCCACATCATTGGCTGCATAGATGGCACACACATACCGATTTGCCCCCCTGCTGACACCGAATACGTATACCGCAATCGGAAGTCACGGCACACCATGAATGTGCAAGTGATATGCAATGCCAAGTGTGTGATCACTGACCTGGTTGCAAAGTTTCCGGGGAGTACCCACGACTCCTATATCTTCCAGAGTAGCGGAATTTATGCACGGCTGATGGCAGGGGAATTTGGCGAAGGATACCTCCTAGGTAAGATACAGTGTCAGACCCCCATAACCAAAATTGCAGTGTGAAATACATGTATGCATGTGAGTAATGTTACCCCTTCTCCTTGTGGTAAATAAATAAATAATACCCTATTTTTGGATGAATGAATGAATAACAGATAGCTCAATAAATAAGAGTCAAGATTCGAGGTAGTAGGAGTTTCTGCAGGTTTATTACAGCATAAGGGACAGGATCAGGACAACCTGCATGGGAATAGGACAATAAGGCCCGGCAGCTGCCGGGGCTAGGTCTGGGATGAGCGCGCTAACATTTAATAACAACATTGACTTATATACATAGCGCAAACACATAGCATTACATTGCAATAGGCGTAACAGTGGGTGGAGCAGAAGGCGTGACGCGTAGCAGTCGCGAGAGATAACAGTAATAAGAGGTGTAACTGGGAGTTTACTTAGACATGTGATGTAGAACGTAACAGAATATGTCATGAATGGGCGGACACATAGGAGGGGGCTACCTAAGGAGCCGGGACCTCTAACCTAATGGTGCGCGAAAACTGGCAATGACGTGTTACTAGGAGAAGCTGGGGGCTACGAACTCTGTGCTAGGAGCAGAGACTAGAGTCTGGAGGGTCGGAGCGACATGTACCTAAACCCTATCTGGTATCTAATGTTTAGGGAACATGTTGATATAAACTAGAAGTCATGAGGGGAGAGGCTAACCTGATTCTAAGACTGGACCATGCATTATTCTACATGTAGTGCGTGAAGAATATTAAATGACCATTAAATACAATATTTCTCTAACATGGAGACGAGGAGGCTAGACAATGACGGAAACTATTGATGCAGTTCAGTAGCTTAGGAATGCAGAGGAGGAGGACTGAACTGATAGCTGGAACTATAACATACTTTTGGCAGACTCAGAGGCAGAGCCGGGGTGCACCGGGCACTGCAAGGCAGGAAGTAAGTGAAGGGTCGAGGATACAGGTGGGGGCTGTATCGCTCCTCAGCGAGGCTTTCAGGAGACAGGAGCTGAATCTGTGGTCCGGGCCCTTTTGAGGCCTGGAAACGGAGACTTTATAATTGAATAACGTGCACACTGAGAAACGTGGCAACATTACTTACATAGGCCTGATATTCGTAGTATTCACGAGGACTGGAAACTAACATACTAGAGGTGGACACAACTGTAATTGCGTCTTCAATCAGAATGGGGAATAACATATGCATATTGATCATGCACACATAACACATGATGGATGAGGCGTAGGGACACAGAACATGGCAAAATTTACTTTTCCACATTCCCTCCTTGTCACTACGTTTCCATCAGGAAACATCAATATTCATGATACCATCTATCACTTCATACAGTACCATTTGCTCGTCTCGAATTGTCTTGGAACGGGATTTAGAACAGGGCTTGGGACGGGGAATACAAGAGGTAGCACACATGCTGCAAATCGCAGGGCCACATTGTATACAGAGGCAGCAGCTAAATATGATCGCTACTGCAATACCTAGGAAGGACAGGACTTTCCATCCCCATGCGGAAATTACATTCCAGAACCAACCGGACCATGTCCAGGTGCCTGGATCTTGATGTAACAGATGGGCAATTTTATGAAGTCTGGTTATAGCTGAATAAACAGACGGCGCGTTATTTGGAATGAAAATGCAACAACTGGATCCGAGAATTCTACAGGCCCCGCCCCTATCGGCCAGTATGACGTCAAGGACGAGACGATTCTGTAAAACGACAATTCTCATAAAGGATTGCTCTTCAGTTAAGTTACCTAGAGCAGAGGCAGTCTCATCTACTACAGCTTCAAGGGTTCTTGTTAACCTACGAATGAGCTTACTATTTACAACTGTACCTAAATAAGGAAAAACACCTTTATCTATATCAATGAATTGCTCTGCGGCGGTTTCAGTATAATCGACAATCGGGAGATTTCTCTTGTGTCTAGTATGTACTAGGTGGGAGTTCCTATGATAGTCAGGTGGGGCTAGAAAAACAGGTGGCAGTAGGAAAGCAATGTAACAGGTTCCCTCCCAATCGAGGGGCAGACGGACATATGCAGTTTGACCACAAACAAAATAAGAATGACGTGAAGCTTTAAAAATAGATTTCCTACTGTCACTATACTTGATAACAGTAGTACATTCACTATGTCCTATATGTACAGAACCATAACTACGGACACATAATTCGCCTTTGACTGGTAGTACTGAAATAGCGGGTGAGTCTGGAGTAGTATCAGACTGAACATTCAGAACCATGAAATTCGACGAATAATTACCTAAATTATATACTTCATTTTCTAAATCTAAACCTGTTCTGTAGGGGAAAACCTTGCTTGTCTGGAAAACATGTACTGTTAAGAAAAGACATATCTGTTGAGGATGACGTTAACGTGGACCATGCTCCACACGAACCATTGTGTGAGAATGGATAAGGAAAAAGTGGCAGAACTCCCTTCGGTGTCTGGAAAGGGGGGAGTCGACCACACACCCAACAATTAGTGGCATTGCTGGTCTGGTGTGAATAATGTAACATACGGATGAATGTGTTATTACGCATGGCGAGGCGGTATGAATATTCGTGAGGAGGCAGATCACTAAACGTGTGCTCTACTGTAGTATGAGCAGACATATTTACATGAGGAACTGGAAAACACAGATAGAAAGCATAGCTGGTGCAGGAAATCATTATGCTGATGAATAATACGAAACTCAGAAAAACGATACATTGAAGTGAACTTCGACTGACTCTCTCACTATGGGGGTCTATTTTATACATGTCAGAAACAGTCTAACCGTTTCACCTAGGGGAGGACTTATACAATCAAACTGGCTGACTTATTAGACCTGAGCTTTAACTTATACTCCTGTTGTGGAGTTTTCTCTAACAAGGGAGGGGTTGTAATAAAGTCTGGTGCGGGACAGTCCTTCAAAACAATGTTCTGGCAATCCTTCGAATCCTGGGAAATGTTCTTGGCAATGTTTTTAAAGACTGGTTTCGGTCCTTTGAAAAGTTTTACATGAGAAAGGTGGACCCACCCCTTCCTGCCTTCCAACTTGACGGCAGTCCGGGTGGTCAAGAGGACCTGACGTGGCTCCTTCCAACGTGGTTCCAGCGGACTTGATCTGTCAAAATTTCTGATCATCACTAGGGACCCTGGAACGATCTCGTGCGGTGCCACCTCGGTATTGTCTGGAAATGCGGCGGCAACCTGTGAACGACATGAGTTGAGGGCAGACATCAAGGAAGCTAGGTAATCTGTCAGCATATTACATGAAACATCGGTAATACTTCGGGGTCTAGGAGTACCCCACATGTTAGGGGGGCGGCCGAAAACGACCTCATACGGGGACAGACCTGATCTGGAATGTGCGACCATACGCATATAAAACAGAGCGACTGGCAAAGCTACTAACCAGTCCACACCCTTGTCTTTACAAACTTTTGCTATACGGATTTTCAGAGTCTGATTATGTCTTTCGACTAGTCCAGCTGCTTCTGGATGGCGTACACAATGGAACTTCCACTGGTACCCTAACAACAGGGAAACGTGTCTCATGAGTTCGGATGAGAATGGCTGGCCGTTATCAGAATATACGACTCTAGGGAGTCCATATCTAGGGAAGAATTCACGAACCAACTGTTTGGCAGTGGTCGCGGCTGTGTAATCTGGGACTGGATATGCTTCTGTCCATCTGGACAAAGCGCATACTACTACAAGGACATACTTGAAACCTCGACATCGCTCCATTTGAATATAATCCATCTGGAGGACCTCAAAAGGGTGGTCAGGGGGCTGGAAACCACCTTGTTCCACCGGGACACTTTTACCTGGATTAAACTGACAACATATCATACAGGTACGGACTTTCTGCTTGGCTGCAGCTCGTAAATGCTTATTGAACCAAATGTTCTGGATACTATCTAACATAGCTTTTTCTCCTAAATGTGCTGGACTATGTGCGGTATTGATAATGACTTGAACCATAGAATCGGGGAGAAACCATGTGGCTCTACCCTTCGTTAACCATCCTTGATCTGTCTGGACCCCTCCTTGTACAGACCATTTCTTGATTTCATCGGGAGTAGCATGTGACTGTATATCTATGACATCTTGAGTAGGGTCCTTAACTGTCATGCATGTAGTCAGATCTGGAGTATGTGTCAGATTGACTGGAATGTCTGGAGTCTGTGCTGTAAGCTTGGCTGTGCGGTCTGCTAAATCATTACCTTGGGAAATAATGTCAGTGACTTTCGTATGTGCTTTGCACTTCATGATAGCAATAGATGTCGGTAAATGTATGGCATCTAACAGGGCTTGAATAAGGAGACCATGCTGAATCTTGGTTCCATGAGAAGTCATAAAACCTCTCTCCTGCCAGAGCACTCCGAAGTCGTGTACAACTCCGAATGCGTAACGTGAGTCTGTGTAAACATTAACCTTCAGGTTCTTGGCATGTATACAGGCTTGTGTCAGAGCGACTAGCTCTGCTGCTTGAGCGGACAGGGTATCAATACGGTGTGTTTCAATAACTTCAGTGTCAGTAGTCACTGCATACGCGGCGACTAGTTCTCCTGTACTAGTTCTCATACATGAACCATCCACATAAAGTGTCAGGTCAGGATCTGGTAACGGAATGTCTGTCAGGTCTTGTCTTGGCTTTGTCGTAATGTTAACTACTTCCACACAATCATGTGTGTCTGGATTTGAACTAACTGATGGTAACAGTGTAGCAGGATTCAGGACGTTGCAGCGTCTAATTTCTATGTGTGGCTGGAACAGTGTCAATTCATAACCTGTTAAACGTGCAATTGTCAAGTGCTGAGTTTGTGTTCGGTTTAAAAGAACTTCTACTGAATGTGGAACTTGTACTGTCAGGGAATGTCCTAAAACTATAGAATCACTTTGTCTGATAGCTAGTGCTGTGGCTGCAACTGACTTGAGGCACGCAGGCAACGCCTGGGCGACTGGATCTAATGTGCTCGAAAAATAAGCACAGGGCTTGTATTGACCTGCTTGATCTTGTGTGAGGACAGATAATGCTGTACCTTCGCGTTCAGTAACGAAAAGTGTAAAAGGCTTACTGTAGTTCGGTGTAGCTAGAACTGGAGCTTGACATAGGGCTTTCTTTAACTCGTTGAAACTAAGTGTATGGTCAGATGTCCAAGGGAGGACAGTCGATACGGCTGCCTCCTGTGTCGTTAACTGTATCAGTGGCTTGGCTAGGAATGCATACTGGGGAATCCATTGTCTACAATAGGAAGTAAGGCCGATAAAGGCACGTACCTCCTTCTGGGTTCTGGGCTGGGGAAGACTCGCTATTAACTGGATACGGTCGGGTGTCAACTGCCTACCCCTCTTGGACAGCAAGTGTCCTAAGTATACCACTTGCTGGACACAGAATTGAAGCTTCGAAGGTGACACCTTGTGCCCCATCTCGGCTAGAAAATACAGAACTGTAAGTGACGCTCGCTCGCAAGCACGTTCAGAACGGGCTGTGATCAGTAGATCATCGACATACTGGAGCAGGGCAGTGTCAGTTGGCATGTGAATGTTGTCTAGTTGTCTCTTGAGTGCTTGACTGTAAATACTAGGGCTTTCTGTGAAACCTTGAGGAGCGCGTGTAAACATATAGCTCCTTCCATTTAAACAGAATCCGAAAAGAAACTGGCTGTCTGGATGAATTGGAACACTAAAAAATGCATTCTTGAGATCAATAACAGTGAAAAACATGGCTTCGGAATCAATGGCTGTTAACAGGGAAGAAATATCTGGGACAACTGGGTACTGAGGAATAATACATTTATTAAGCTCTCGTAAATCAATCACTAATCGATATACTGGGGGTGCATTTGGATCAGTACGTTTCATGACTGGAATGATCGGAGAATTACACACATTGGAGTCAGTTTCTACAACTACTCCTTGAGCCATGAGCTCGTCAATAATTTTGGATAAGGCTGCTACAGCCTCAGGCGGCAATCTGTACTGCCTGATTCGTGGTAACACTACACCTGGTTTGAGAGTCACACGATGCGGTGTGATTTGCATGTAACCTACATCAGTTGGACCTTGCGCCCATAAATGCTGCGGAACATTAGACAACCTTGAATCAAAATCTCGTAAGACATAGTGACCCTTAAAGTCACGTAGGAACAGACGTATTCCCTCTGGGGAACAGCAAATAACTGCACCTAATTCTTTCAGTGTCTTAATGCCTAATAAATTTTCTGGACATGACTTAGTAAGTAACAGATCAGTAGTACGGGACAATGGACCTACTTCTAGAGTAACTGGCTTTGAAATCTCATTAACTATGGGTTTTCCTGAAAATCCAAGGGAAACATTTCTTGAGCCTGAGAGCGGAGCCCCTGGAACTTCGGCGTGACTAATTGTGGTCCTACTTGCCCCTGTATCGATCAAAAACTTTCTGTCTTTCCCTAATACTTGACTATGAACATAGGGACCTTCTTGGTCTACAGGTATCTCGATGAGAGGCAAGCCTACCTCCCTCTCTAGGCTGTTTCATGAATATGACTGGTACTCTGGATACTCGGACTGTGCATACTGGTACATCTGTGAAGTAACGTGCTGTGTTGCAGCAATAGGCTGCGGTACGGTAACTGTCTGTGGTGCATTCTGTGACTGAGGAGTCTGTGAAACTTGTTCTTGTCTCGGCGGACGTGGACTTTCTTTAGTCTTACCAGTAGCTATATTATGTTTCAGAACTGCACACTCGTTTATAAAATGACCTGGCTGTTTACAATAGTTGCAGTTCCCTTTAACGGGAGCCGCAGGATGACTGACTTGATTCGGACCCCTCTTCTGACTGTCTTGAGGAATAGATTGTGCAACTAGCACTTTCATTTTCGTGTCTTTCATACGTTTTCTCTCGTGTTCTTGCTCTTCTTTGATTCTATTCTGGTGATACTGAAGCATCTGGAGCATCTGGGACGGAGTATTTGCTTGCCAGGTGCTTTCGACTTTCAAAACTCGGTTTTTAATTTGTGGACTTGAATTCTCGACTAATTTGGTAACGAAAAGGTGAGGGTATGACTCACTACTTGTCTTGAGACCACTATTAATACTGAAACATTTCTCGAATCTAGAATAAAAATCACTAATGTCTTCATCTTGTTTCTGTTTACAGGCTGAGATTGCATCCCAGTCTTCTTTCCTAGTTATCAATAATCTGGGTAGAACTTGAATCAATAATTCTGGTAATTCTTTACATTTATCTCCAAGACCGGTACCTGGTACTCGTGCCTTGTCTTCAGCTTCTAGAGCTGCCCAATCGATCTTTTTCTCTCCCACCTCCCATTCTTTTTCTTTTAACTTTTCGTACACCCCTGCGGGTAACAGGACCTTTAACATTTTAATGACATCTGGGTAAGTGTATTCTCCCATACGGAGCATGTCTTTTAATTCTCGATGGAACCCTGCTGGATCTTTGTCATGACAGGGAATTAACTTTTTCATCTCGAGGAGTTCCATCTTTGAAATCGGAGTGTATACAAACACTCGTTGCATTACGCCACCCGCCCCTTGGACTGGGTGGACTTCTCGTAACGGATTCTGTCTGTCTATATAGAATGGTTTACTTTCTGGGGGTGAGACATGAACAAAATGCGGGTTCAAAAACGTTCTATACTTGTGGCGCTGTTCTAGAATGACACTAATTAAATCGGTACCTAGACCTCTCCATCTATACTGGAGTAACTCGTTCAGGATATCATGTAACGGACCTGGATCAGAATGTTGACCCTCATACAGGGTAATGAGGTGCTGGATCATATACGTACCCACCAGTCGTTGCTCGGCTGGGGGCAGTTTCAGAAACATTTGTGCCACTATTTCGTCTGGAAAAGTGGTAGAATCAGTAATCCATCGGACTGCTGATCGGGCTAGTTCTTGTTCATGCATGGTGCTTAACTCACTATAACCGACTCGTGATTTCAGAATGTGATCGGTAGCTTGAAATACTTGTTCTAGAGAGCGCGGCTCTCGTGCTGGATGATGAAAAATAGACTTAGGTTCTGGACGTAAATGGCGATCTGGAAATCTGGATTTTCCTACATACTCTATTCTGACGGGATTCTCGTCTTCCTCTTCAGGATCAGAGGCACTTTCTTTCTCGCTTACTTGTGCTGCTTTACGCTGTTCGTGTAACTTTACTATTTCTTTACGAATTTTCTTGTACATACTTTCCATGGCACTAATGGTCTTGTGCTTACCCTCTGCTATATTATCACTCCACCTTGTCAGGATTCTCATTTCGGCGGGATCTTTAGACGGGTAATCTTGTTCTCTTATTAGACAATTGATCAGGAACTTTAATATCATGAGCTGAATCTCGGCTTTCCTTTGAGACATAATCTCGCCTATACTTTCTGGATCATCCCCTGTACGGATGAAACGATATATTCTGTCTAGATCTTCTTTCATATTCGGCAAGGTAACTAGATACTCGGTCACCCTTCTTACGCGTACGGAATATAAAACCATATTATACTCGCCTGGGACTGTGTCATAGACGCATTCGGCAAGGGCTTGTCTGATTTCTGTAACAGACTTATTACTTTTTGGAGTACGCTGTGATGCTTGAACATGTAATTCGAGTGCTGATAAACGCTTGTGTGGCGGTGGGGTTTGAGGAGGACCCCCTCCTGCGGCCCCTAGACTAGAATCGTCGACTGACATTCTTCGTGCTTGCAGGGTCGGTAATTGTAACGTGGGCTGAACTTGTATGGCAGGCTGACCCGGGGGTACCGCAACAGGTACTCCGGTGTCTGGAGGAACAGGAAGTGCCTGATTTACAGGGACAGGTGGAGCGCGAACTGGATTTGCATATTCTGGAACTGTGTCGTCCAAATAGGACGAAATAAAAATATCAGCTGCGGTCGGTTTGTGACGTAGCTTGGTCGGAACCAATGGTGGCGGGAAATTACTGGGTGCCTCTGGGGTTGCTTTTGGCAAGCCTTCGGCAAGGAGAGGATACATACCCTTAATAAGGGCATGCCTCTGTCTGTCTGACTGTTCGACTTTAACTTGTTCACCTATCTCGATTAATTCTCTTTCTTGAGCTCGTTCTTGGGATTCTCTACTTAACTCTGACTTTCTGACTTCCTTTTCCGTTCTTTTATGAGCTTCCTTACGCCATAACTCGATGGCATCTTTCTGTGACTGTCTGGCTTTCTTTTTCCATAATGCTTCTTCTACTCGCATGATACATTCGGCATCCCATGTACCCGATACGGGCCATCTATACTTTTCTTCTAACTGTTTGGTATACTCTACCCATAAATCTAGATACAATATGGCGCTTATGCCATGTTTCTGATACATAAAGTGACCTGGACTGTCCCTAGGCGGAACAGGAACTGCTGCTTCCAGCAGACCCTTTCTAGTTTTTAACTGACGTAACTTGGAAAAGAGCGGCATTCTAAACTTGAATCGGAACACAATACAATACACGAAAAACAATAACAATTGGGAAAACAATTCAGGCATACCACGACATTGGAAATACATTAAACAACATTATAAATAACAGTTCGAACAGAATACTACCTGAAAATACTGAAAACAGAAACAGAACAGAATTCTCGAGAACGGAACAGACTAGAGTTACTGGATGCACTGCTATAACAGTACGGAACATACCGGTCCCATAAAGGAACACATCAAGACCCGTATCCACCTAGGTGAACACTTCGTTTGTGAGCTTGGGTACCACCAACCCACGGACCAGAGTCAATTTAGACTGACCCTGTCTAGACACTACCCCAGCAATGGTACTCACCGGGCAGCACGGAACGGAAGGCCTCGAACGGGACTGGACTACGACGGACTTCGGACTTCGGACTTCAGTTACGGGTGGGCCTCCGGATACCTCGGACCTTGGACTCTCGGCTTGGGCTCTGGTCGGGACTCGCCGCGTTCCTCCACCGTCTCGTTCGGATGCTGGACCGCCTCCTCCGTCTCCTCCGTGGGCCTGAGGGATACTTGAAGCAGAAATATCTGCACTGGCCAGTATGGTTCCGTCACGACTGCAGAGGGTCAGGGGGTCGGCGTGGCTTCGCCGACGCGTGGGGAAAGGGCAAGTCCCTATTCGGGCGCCATTATGTGGTAAATAAATAAATAATACCCTATTTTTGGATGAATGAATGAATAACAGATAGCTCAATAAATAAGAGTCAAGATTCGAGGTAGTAGGAGTTTCTGCAGGTTTATTACAGCATAAGGGACAGGATCAGGACAACCTGCATGGGAATAGGACAATAAGGCCCGGCAGCTGCCGGGGCTAGGTCTGGGATGAGCGCGCTAACATTTAATAACAACATTGACTTATATACATAGCGCAAACACATAGCATTACATTGCAATAGGCGTAACAGTGGGTGGAGCAGAAGGCGTGACGCGTAGCAGTCGCGAGAGATAACAGTAATAAGAGGTGTAACTGGGAGTTTACTTAGACATGTGATGTAGAACGTAACAGAATATGTCATGAATGGGCGGACACATAGGAGGGGGCTACCTAAGGAGCCGGGACCTCTAACCTAATGGTGCGCGAAAACTGGCAATGACGTGTTACTAGGAGAAGCTGGGGGCTACGAACTCTGTGCTAGGAGCAGAGACTAGAGTCTGGAGGGTCGGAGCGACATGTACCTAAACCCTATCTGGTATCTAATGTTTAGGGAACATGTTGATATAAACTAGAAGTCATGAGGGGAGAGGCTAACCTGATTCTAAGACTGGACCATGCATTATTCTACATGTAGTGCGTGAAGAATATTAAATGACCATTAAATACAATATTTCTCTAACATGGAGACGAGGAGGCTAGACAATGACGGAAACTATTGATGCAGTTCAGTAGCTTAGGAATGCAGAGGAGGAGGACTGAACTGATAGCTGGAACTATAACATACTTTTGGCAGACTCAGAGGCAGAGCCGGGGTGCACCGGGCACTGCAAGGCAGGAAGTAAGTGAAGGGTCGAGGATACAGGTGGGGGCTGTATCGCTCCTCAGCGAGGCTTTCAGGAGACAGGAGCTGAATCTGTGGTCCGGGCCCTTTTGAGGCCTGGAAACGGAGACTTTATAATTGAATAACGTGCACACTGAGAAACGTGGCAACATTACTTACATAGGCCTGATATTCGTAGTATTCACGAGGACTGGAAACTAACATACTAGAGGTGGACACAACTGTAATTGCGTCTTCAATCAGAATGGGGAATAACATATGCATATTGATCATGCACACATAACACATGATGGATGAGGCGTAGGGACACAGAACATGGCAAAATTTACTTTTCCACATCCTTCTAGGCGACAGTGCATATGCCCTACGCTCGTTCATTCTCACCCCTTACCTCAACCCCTCAACACCCAGCCAAAGGAGGTACAACCGTGCCCACAAAAGCACGAGGAACGTAGTGGAAAGGACCTTTGGCATCTGGAAGAGCAGGTTCAGATGTCTGTACAAGAGCGGAGGTGCAGGGCAATATACCCCCATCACCTGCTGCAAGATAATTGCTGTCTGTGCAATGTTGCACAACCTTGCAGTCAGGAAAGGCACTGAGGTAGAGTTATCCGACTACGAGGACCCTGACGATGACAATGCTGTGCCACTACCACTACCTGCTGGAGTCACTGCACCATCTGACGGCAGATACAGGCGTCAGGAGATCACAGACAACTATTTCTGAGTGAGTACAGATGCACAAACAGGTCAATGTATGTTTTCAGAAAATAAATTTAATAATGTTGCATCAACGTTACTGCACTGATGTGCAACAAAAGAAAAGTTAAACAAGAAGGGGTAGGAATTTCCAATGTCCGGGTTGCCTCACCCGCAGTGGCAGTCCTATTTTTTGCTGCGCTTAGCAGGCCCACTAGGATGAGCCTCACCCCCTTCTGAATGCCCTGCAGCCTCAGCTGAGCGCCTGCTGCTCCGGCGCGGCTCTGACGCAGCGCTGGCGGGGCTGCTGCGGCTGCTGCTGTCCCCAGCCTCGCCCAGGACGGTATTCACTACGGTGTTGGAGATGAGTAGTGTCTCCATGGCGGTTGTAATACGGCCCATGCCCCTAGTGACCTCGGACATGTTCTGTGTGAGGCTGGCCTCCATGTTTGCCCCACGTTGGCATAGCTGGGCAGTCGCAGCCGCAAGGCGGTTGAGTGACCTGTTCGTGACTCGTGCATCCCTGCGACGACTCAGCTCATGGTCATCCAACCTGTTGCAGAGCTGGGTGATGGTAGTGGTCATTCGGCCAATTGATGTCGCTATTTCCTTGTTGCTGTCAACGAAGGTCTTGAAGCCCTGTGTCATCTCACCCATCTGCAGGTTGTGCAGGCGCAACTGGCGATCGCAGGCCAGGATGGATTTCGCCTGCATCCTCTGTATCGTGACCATGCTGGTCTCCAGCCCTGCGAAGACGCTGCCTCCCGGTGCTGGTATTGGGCTGCTGGTTGCACGTGGCCTACGTGGGATTCTGCTGCCCTGCTGTGTGTGCTCTGGTGACGCTGGTGTCACGGGGTCTTGTGCAGGAGCCTGACCCGCTGCCCCCTCCATGATGACTAATGGAGCTACTATTCTCCTCCGGGCCGGGGAAGTGGCAGGTGCAGGGTGGCTCTGTGGTGGTGTGTTCACCGGGGAGAATACCAATGAGGGCGACTGAGACTGAGACAGTCGGGGGGAGTGTGGAGTTGTGAGGGAATGTCCAGTGTCCTCCTCATTTGCCAGGGCACAGCTGTTGTCCTCCTCCTCCTGTGCTGCTGCACTGGTGCTTGCCACCGCCGCACTGGCTGTTGGTGCTGGAGCTGGTGCTGGAGCTGATGCTGCTCCCCCGCCTGATGGTGCCCCTAGGTACAAAGAAGCATTTGTCAAGTGGGTGCTAATGTGTTCCAGTCACAACTATTAAAGCATTGCATATCTCATTACAAACACGTTGATGCTGTATTACAGTTATTTATCTCACGCTTCTGCAGTGGCATTTTTGGTAACTTTTGCAGAGTACATTTAGCAAGATGCATTGCTCATGTCTGTTGCTAGCAGTACTGGCTTGGGGTTTGGCTGTGCATTGGGTCTGTAGGGGAGGTGTCTGGTATGGTGTGTCAAGTTGCGCATGCTTCTTACCTGTAGCTGTAGCTCGGGATGAGCTATCCAGGTCCCCAATTCCCACGACACTGGCCCTCTCGATGGTGGTCGCCACTAGTTCCTCCAGCTGAGTGAGGGGTGGCGCACGGTTTGTTCCTCCTCCAGTGAGTCCAGCCTGCTTGTGCAGGTCGGCCAGTTTGCGCTTGGTCACGCCACGGATGTCATAAAACCTCTTCTTGAGGTCGTCTAGGCTCCTGTGGGTGACACCAACTGCATTCACCTTCTCCCCGATGTCGATCCACAGCCTCCTCTTGGTGCTCTCCGGAACAGTGAGGGACAGCCTTCCATATAGCTGGGTGTGCACCCTCACCACCTCCTCCACCAAAGTTTGCAGCTCCATGGTGCTGAATTTTGGATTGCGCTTACGCGCTGCCTTCTGGCTCTCTGTGCTGGTGTCCATGTCTCACAGGGATCCTGCTCACAATGCTGCTCTCTCTGTGTTTGCTCAGCTCAGGCAGCTTTCCAGAAAGTTCTGATGAGTTGCACCTGCCTGGGTTGCCACTCCCTGTGGGGGAGGGTGCTTACAGCTCATTGGCTGATGTCTTCAGTGTCACTCAACCTGCTCGGCAAAACGGCATTCTCCGAATCGGTATTTTCCGATTCGGTATTTTCCGAATGTGTTCGGTAAATACCGAATCGGAATGTGTAATGCCTTCCTATTGGCCTTTCGGCCCATGGGGCGTATTTATAATTCCGAATCGGCGTTTACCGATTCGGTTGGTTCCGCATTTTTATTGTTCCGATTCGGACTTGTCCGACCTTCCCTATACCGATTCGGTAGTTGGCGAATCGGTACGTATCAACTCTCGATACCGATTGCTACCGATTCGGTATTTTTTCGGTGATTATTTCCTACATATCATTTTCCGATTTTGAAATACCGATTCGGTACGGATCGGTATTTTAAAATCGGTAAATGCGTTTTACCTACATCGGGCCCTTAAACCCTTATCCCCCATTCTGAACCCTAGGATGTAAGGGAACAGCTCGAGACTAGCAAAAGTATAATCCAGAATACAGCTTGCAGACATAGAATTGAAGGATTCGACTGGGGGACAGTCTTCCGGAAATCTTCAGTTCAATGCTCGGAGATTATGATGTTCTAGATCGTCAAGAAAGCGGCTACGGTGGACTTTCTTCTTTACATGCAATGGATCAGATTGTTTAGGAATGTTAAAAATTCTGGTTAGAGCTGCTACCTCCTCCCCTTCTGCCGAGCTAAGGAGATGTTGGTTTAGGTCCCCTGACAGTATGAATATTGGGTTTTCCATCTCTGCTGCATACTCAGACAAAAGATTGATGATTTTAGTAGAGTCCTTTGCTTTTCATTTGGGATGGACATATGAATTAATTATACAGACCTCTTTTTCCTCTTTGTCCAGCTTGATGCTAATTCTGCTTGCTAATGTTGCGCTTGGCATCGAGTCCATGGGGGTTTCTGAGGGTATGCTTGTTACGGAGATGTAGGTAATCAGCCCTCCCGAGCAGTGGCCATATCTACCGATCTTTACTGCTGGTACAGCGAAACATGTATAGCCCTTAATGTGCTGTGGCTCTACGAGCCAGGTTTCTTGCAGCAGAATTATGTCAAAGGTGGTAACGTAGTTCAAAATGTCAGGGTCCTCTATTTTTGTTGCTAATCCATTGATATTCCATGAGCATAAGCTAAGGGGAAATTCCATTGGCCTACTATAAGCTCTATCTCGTATGTTGCGTCAATCGTCCTGTAGATGCATGGTTATTGTGCGGGATATTGTTTCCCGGCTTGGACCTTGATTTGGATAGGAAGCTACTTCCAGCCGTGCATCTGATAGATACCTCTGGCTGCTTGTATTCACTTGACCCGTTCTTCCCTGTGCTTCTCTAAGCACGCTCTTTGCATATACTTTATGTTTTGTTGATGCCGGGCTTGTAATACTCAGTAATTGGAATGGATAGGGTGATTTTTGTAGGGGGGTAATGTCAATACCCCAGTTTTGGAAGGCCCCTAGTTCAGCTAGAATTATATCTGCAGTTTTAGTTGTGGACCATATTGTCTTTGTAGCCTCTCGATAAGTAGAATTGGTAGTGTATGTAAATGCTACGGACAGTAGATCCTTTGAAGTTATGCTAGCCAAATTTGGAATGGACTTCATTAGTCTTAGAATATTTCCTCGATTTAATGAGTCCTGGTGTCCCTTTGAGGTAAATAGTGGATGAAAGACCAAGGCCTCTATTTCATGTTGTCTGATTCCTGATACTTGTGTTGGCAGAAAATTTGCAGTATCAGATCATTCTGGTGAGGATGTAGCGCTATTTGCTTTTGCTGGTTGGATCTCCAGCTGGTTTCTTGATCCTTCTGCCATGTGGTTCATTTTAGTCGGTTTTGATGTTGTGAGTGTATTGATTATTTGTTTTAATTCATGGCCCCCAGTCTGGGCCCTTTTTTCAAGTGGTTTGTATCTGGGGCTCAGCTTAGTTGGTGTGCAAAGCTTTTTGGTCTCCCTGGCCAGTGAGGCCTTGTCTGGCAAATCTGTCATTGCGCAATCTTTTCTCCTGGGCTCGATAATAGGGCTCGTGTTGGTAGATATTTGTTTCCTTGCTATCAAACTTGAGGCCATTGAGTCACACCCTGCTCCGCAACCCTTTTGTAGAGTTACAGGTTCACACCTCAGAACTGATCTTCTTATTGGCTGACCGTTAGCGCCTCTTACAGATAGTCTAGATGGCACAGTGATGGTAGACTCTTGTTTTTTTTATTTCTAATTGGTCTGCGTTATCCCATTGTAGAGTTGTTTGACTGGATCCTGCTCCTGTGTCGGGATGTGCCTCAATTCCATATAATTGTTTTGTAACTATTGCCTGTGCCATAATCTGGTTGGAATTTTCTGGTAGCGGTTGAGCTTGATTTATTGAGTTTAAGTTTACATGTTTGAAGTTGTTATCATGTCGGTTCTGCAGACCATTGAAAATAGGGAAGTATTTCATTGTGTTTGTTTGGGGCTTTTTGTTACGCCCTTTCCTTTTCTGTTGGCGGCATTGTTTAGTATTGAGTTTTTGGAGCACTCCATCCTCGTCTCCGCTTGTCTTCTCGGTGTCTGCCTCTGACTTGCGTACATGTATGTTGGCAGATGTTTTGCTTTTGGTTGATCCCTCCGGGCTGTTTGACATGCCCTAGTCTTTAGTTAAATTACCTGTTTTTGCACTTTTAATATCCGTTATCAAACCACTTAGCATTATGGGCAAGGTAGATAGTTTATCAACAACCTGCTCGCATTTACAACTGAGGTATGTATTTGCTTGCGCTCCTGTTATCAGGCCGTTTAAATTGCCCAATTTTTCATCAATGCCTGCAGTAAAAACTGCCTGTGTGTTTAATAAAGACAATTGGATCTCCATTTTTTCAGACTGATATTGCAGTGCTTCAACTGCTAGCTGTATTGTATTTAAAAGTGAGATCCAAGTACCAGTGTTTTGTTCCTTTCTTAGCTCAGTCTCTTTTGCGCTTTTCTAATTTTGTCCTACCGAGGAAGAATCTCTTGGACACTCTTGCTGAGGGTCTTGACAGAGGTGCGCTCTTTGTGCTTGATCTGGTGTATAAGTGGCGAGCATGTCCTCCCATTCTTGTGTGTTTAAATAGGACATGGTCGCCCTTCCCTCTTTTTTCTGGCTTAGATCCGGCACCCCTGTGCATAGATCTCCATGCTGGCTAATCGCAGTACCGTGAGCCAAAAGTTGAGGCGTCGGGGAGTTTATTCGATCTATGGCTTTGATAGGAGTGCTGTAGCTTTTTATTGCCATGTTGTTTAAGATGCTGGTGTTAGTTTCAGTATTTTGTACCCCATCTCCTGTCGCTAAGTCTGAGATGGTTTCATTGTTGCATTTGTTTCCATTGATGACCTGCTCTTTAGCTCTAGCATTGTCCTCTGTTTTTTGAGGGTTATGTTCTGCAGTCGGACTCTTCTGAGTGCTGTCCTGTTGCCTGAGTTTTGTTAAGGGCGGTCCTGTATTACCAGGCATTCCTGCAAAACCCGCTGGCGATGGATTACCTGCCTCCTTCTCCCCAGCCACATGTGTTTGTAATTGGTGTTTAGGCGTCAATTGCTGACCTTGTTGCAGTAATGATCCATTTTTGTCTGGGGAAGGCAGGATTAACTCAGTCCCTTCCGTTTGTAAAGGTAAAGGTAGCAGTGGCGAATGCAGGCCTTTGAGAGAGGCATTACTCGAGAAAAGGACTGACCTTGCATCTTTTAAAAAAATTAAACTTTGTATATATTTTGGGTTGGTGAGCAGGTACCGCGCTACCTGAAAGCGTCCTCACTGTACTCTCCTTTTGGTCCTGCTCAATTACAACAAGTTTTTGTTCGACATTGGCCTGAGAGCTGAGGTTTTGTTTCTTTCCCTTTTTTCCTTTCGGTTTGGGCAGCATAGCCTCTCTCGGTCTTCCCGACCTCATAGTGCCACCTGGGACCGAGACCGTTGAAATCTGCAGCCAAGTATTGTGATTAGAAACCTTCAGTTAACTAGTGGTCCAAGCAGGTAGTAAGGTGTTGACCTTTAATTATTGATTTCTGATTGAAGCACCACTGGGGTGCTGTGGTGCTGTGGTGCGAATCAAGCTATTTGCCTTGATGTTTGACTGCTGTTAGTTTCTGTCTAGTTGCTGACGCTATCGTTGTCAGCTACTCCACATTGCAACGCTTAGCCTCCTTACTATTGTTACCTTCTAATGTCTGCGCCTGATGATAACAGTGGCGATAAGTATTAGTGTTTGTGGGCTCACCTGGTTCTTGGTCCCCCTTGTGCCAGTGATGCTCCCCAATAGCAAAACAACCAGCCGCTGGAGATAAGGTCACCAATATTCAAATGGTGCTCGGAGGGTGATGTTGCAGAGTGCAATGTAGTAGAGTTCCGTCTGAGCTCTCTCCAAACAGCTCCGGCTCAAGCTCTAATCCGCCCCGCTGCCAGTCTATTGACCGTGACACTAACGTCCTTTGATGGAACAAACAGACAGATCCCGGTTTTGGTGCCCCAGCCCGTCAGAGGAGGGTCAGCGTGGTCGCGAGCACACAGAAGCACCTAGCACAGAGACATGGAGCGCCTACCTCTGTGGCTCGAGTCGTTAAAATACTTAACCGGCTCCCATCTCACAGAGCAGCCTTCAAGCGCTGCGTCCCTCTGCGAGCCGACGCCGACACCTTCTTCCCCCGCAGCACACCGCGGGCTTCACAGGGAGCTCGAGCACTCAAGCCAACAGCTCACCGACCACACCACAGCCTTCCTACCCTGCGTCTCTCCTCTCTCCTCTTCGCAGGTTTGGAGGCTCGGAGCTTGGAGGCTTAGCTTGGCTCGATTTGGTTTGGCGCTTGAATATTGGGCTCCAGCAAAACCACCAGTGCTGCCGACTTGCGTACCTCGCGCACCCCTCTCCTCTCACAGCTCGCTGCTCGCTGTTCGGGTAACCTGCAAGACGCGGAACTGGACTCTCAAATATTTCTGAAAGGGCTGGCTCACCTTTATCCATCTACGTCCTATGTTATGCCGCAGTAAGACCGTAATTTGGTCGCCACCTATCTGATGTGCTCTCCCTTTGAGCCTTTACACAATTGTCCCCTCCGGCTGTTGACCATCAAAACAGCCTTCTTGGTGACGATTACATCGGCCCAGAGGGTGAGTGAACTGCAGGCGTTATCTTGCTCTCCTCCTTATCTTATGTCCTTTCCAGACAAAGCGGTGCTTTGCACCCTGGCATCCTTTTTACTGTAGCCCTTTTCCATCTGGGTCTGTCCATCAAGTTGCCCACCTTCTTTGCTCCCCACATGCCTCTAAGTAAGAGGAGCGCCTCTACCGACTGGACCCAAAAAGAGTGTTGTCGTTCTAACTTGATCTCACTAAAGAGTTCCAGGTGGACAACCAACTCTTTGTGGGGAATGTGGGAGGAAAGAAGGGAAGGGCAGTGCAGATAAGGACCGTCTCTTGCTGGGTTATACTCTGCATTAGTATCTGCTATGCCCTTGCAAAGAAGCAGCCCCCGAGGGACTAAGGGTCCATTTCACCAGGGGAAAGGCAGCGACTACGGCCTTGGCTCGGGGTATCCCCGTGCAAGACATCTGTCAGGCAGCAATGTGGACATCTTATCAGATGTTTCCAAATTGCTACTGCCTGGACGGTCAGGTCCGCAGGGACGGGCACTTTGCTTGCTCGGTCCTGGATGAGTTCAGAGTAAAGGATATTGGTTCATAGCCCACATCGGGATGGTATGGCTTGGGTATCTAATTCAAAGGCATGGAATCTGCAGCTAGAAGTCACTATCAGATGAACAAGTTACTTACCTTCGGTAACGCATTATCTGGTAGAGACTCTATCTAGCTGCAGATTCCTGACTGTCCAACTCATGCCTCACAGCTTTGCCGACTAATATTGTAGGGCTAGGATTACTCTCCTTTTCATGGCCCTAGTTCTGCACACGACTACGTCAGTTACTTCGTGACTCTGCACTTCTGACTTGGAAAAAGCAAAAAATACTTATGTATGTATGTATGTATGTTTGGATTTATATAGCGCTTATAACCCAGGGGTCTCTAAGTGCTTTGCCTTGGGAACCCGTCCTGGCTTTTCCCTGTGAGATAGCCCCTACAGGGCATCCCCAAGGTGAAAGCCAGGCATCCCGCCGCGGGGGGCCGTTGTGGAGATTAAGCAAGCTTAATGCCCAGAGTTGCAGAGTGTGAACCCATGATTAGGTCAGGCACCGAAGCGAGAATTATCGAGTCCGTGGACATTTGAGTTTGAGACCCTGCCGCCCGGGAATAGAACCCTGGTCCCGGGTCTGACCTCTGCTTCAGGGTCTGCCTGCTCTAACCAGTGAGCCACACTCCTTATGTCTGTGTGCCTGGGTGGCAACTATATAGGCAACACAATGTCATAAACAACGCCACTGATTTCACATGGAGACTAAGTGAGCCACCCTGTCGATGCGCGCAAGATGTATTGCTCAGCAAAAGTTTCCGGATCCAGCCTGACGCCAGGGAAATTCAAACGTAAGCATTATGCAGCAAGTAAGAGTCTCAACCAGATAATGAGTTACCGTAGTTAAGTTACTTGTTCATTATCTTCCCTAGCCTCACGAATGATCCGTACAATCTTTTAAAGTGCTCGCTCAGCAAAACAGGAGCTGCATAGTCCCAAATCAGCTGAGAGGTAGTTTTAATGCAGGCCCTAGGGAAGATAATCAGATGTATGTTAAGTTTGCTGCTGCTAGAAATGGAAAGGCAGAATCAGACCTTCTTCTGATGAATTATCCTCAGCTTCAAGCAATGCTGCACCCTGGCCAAAAAGGATCCTCTTGAGGGCCTCATAGATTATTTCACTCGAGCATAAGCAGTAACTACTGCTCTCAGGGCCTTCCAGAATAACACATCTGTCAAGCAGCCATGTAAGCATCTGCTCACACTATTATCAGACACTACTGCATTGATTCACAAATCTTTAGGGAGGGAATTTATTTTTGCCCTCTCTTTTCCGCAGGAGCCTTGTAAAGTCCATGCCTCAGTCCTACCTTCTTGAAATGGGCATTCCTCTGACTTTGATTCGCAAAGAGATAAATCTGTGGTTAGAAGTATCCTGCAGCTTTAGTTACCTACCTTCAGGGTTACTCTACCTGCATAGTCCTCACCACCCTCCCGCCCCCCCTTTATGCGGCACAGATTTTTAGGATTTAATAAGGGTCTTTGTTAGACTTAGCAGACTGCCAGCTACCATTACATTTGTCTGCTATGTTCCATATCTTAATTATATGAGACAGTGGTCCCTTTAAGTTTGATAATCAAAACATTTGTAGCCAAATTATCACAATAGAGATTGGCTCTGTTTATGTCTTAATAGACAATATCAAGATATTTATTTACATATAATTAAACACACAACAAAATATACAAGGTGAGTGAGCGATTTCTGTACCACAGGCAAGTGACTTTAAAAGTCACTTTTATAAAGAAAAAATATATAGATATGCAAAAGTCACAATGAGAAATGCTTCCTGTACTCCACATAAATAATTAATTAAAGTATAGAGTTAAGATGCAGGTGTCGACGATGTTTCGATCCCAAGAGAAATTCTGGGAACATCATCAGGACTGAAATATCGGACAAATGCCTAGGAAGTAGCCCACAATATGAAGAAACGTGCTTGCTCTTGCTAGGGTCAGCCTCAATACGCGGAAAACTGGCATCCAGTGGTTAATGAGCCAATTAACCACTGGATGCCAGTAGGGAGCGACAGTGGCAGTGTCTCCCCGACCCGCTTCGCTTATGCAACAGACATTGGGCACGAATTGGGTGCTTGCTGCTTTGATCCCTTGTGTTCCAGCATCAGAATCGATTTAAATAATTTTTAAAGTTACATGCTAGCTTTTAAAAGTGAACTGCAGATTACTTGCATTTCTAATTTTGCATACTTGCGCTGTGTTTTTAACATCCTTTATTTCTGGGACACAATCTATGTGCTTTTTGGAAACGTAAGGGGCGCTGATACTCACCCAGGAAACCTGTGCTCGACGTTCCATCCTGCCCGCCACGGTCCGACTCGGTAGTTAGTACCGTTGAGCGGAGGGCGGGTCAGGGAGAGCCAGGTGCTTCCGCCCACTGGAGCGGTTAGCGTTCTAGCTGACACACGGACGGGCTATTTAGGCAGCGAGGAGCTGCGGCGTGTTGCGGTAGGGAGCGACAGTGGCAGTGTCTCCCCGACCCGCTTCGCTTATGCAACAGACATTGGGCACGAATTGGGTGCTTGCTGCTTTGATCCCTTGTGTTCCAGCATCAGAATCGATTTAAATAATTTTTAAAGTTACACGCTAGCTTTTAAAAGTGAACTGCAGATTACTTGCATTTCTAATTTTGCATACTTGCGCTGTGTTTTTAACATCCTTTATTTCTGGGACACAATCTATGTGCTTTTTGGAAACGTAAGGGGCGCTGATACTCACCCAGGAAACCTGTGCTCGACGTTCCATCCTGCCCGCCCCGGTCCGACTCGGTAGTTAGTACCGTTGAGCGGAGGGCGGGGCAGGGAGAGCCAGGTGCTTCCGCCCACTGGAGCGGTTAGGGTTCTAGCTGACACACGGACGGGCTATTTTGCCCTCTCGCGCCAGGAGCGCGCAGCCATCGCGCGCGGGGCGCGCCTGATACAGCGCCTGAGACAAGCCAGAGAGAAGCCCGTCTGCACCCGTCCGCGACCGGACGAGGCTAGAGGCTATGGCTCCTACACCTGCCCTCTCAGTTGACCATGCTAATTCATGGGTAAGATACTCATCCCTAGTTCTATTAGGATTATGGACGCCACCCCACCTGGGCTGTTTAGGAGGAGGGGGAGTACCTCCAGAGGGACCTTTCTCCTGTCGAACATGCCGATTTCAAGCCCAACATGATAATTCGCCACTTATTCTGTTCAAAGTCCCCGTTCTAAAGGGAGTTCCACAAGGTTCCTTGAAAAGCAGAAACCTTTTGTGTAATATTAGGTCATTATCTAAGCATTATAGCGAAGTGTAGGACCTAATTTCCTCTGTGCAACCTGAACTCTGCTATCTAACTGAAACATGGCTAAAACCCCATTCGGTCCCGGCAATTACCTTAAGGATCCCTGAGGGTTACAGAATAGCTAGGCTAGATCGTCCAACTAAGATTGGGGGAGGTATAGCAATCGTTTATAAACACAATCTCTCGATCACCATTTTAGAAGAAAACAGTTCTCCTGATTTAGAAATTTTGGTTTTTAAAGTCTGCATTTCAAATTAAAATCAGTTATAAAGGGGCATTAGTTTATCGCCCTCCAGGACCTTATGCCAGTTTTAATATTTCATTGTTGGAGATTCTAGCCAGACACATTGATATTGAGAGCGAATTTATACTCCTAGGAGATTTCAATGTACACAGTGATTTGAAGGAATGTGGAGATGCACATTCCTTATTGACAGATCTTTCCATGTTTGGACTAACTCAACAGAATTCAGGTCCCACACACCAGGCAGAACATACTCTGGACCTTATTTTTACAAATAAATCAAACACCATGACATGTGTTTCTCCGAAACAAGTAAACTGGACAGACCACTTTGTTATGGAATTCCATATTCCCATTTTGGCAAAGTTCCCGCTCAGGCGCAAGTCCTGCCTATCAGACGCAGGCAGTGGCATAAGGTTACCCCTGAAGTTTTTCAGGAACAGTTTGCTGAGCCCTCCATTAGTCCTTCTGGGGATGTGGATATGGTTTTAGCTAATTTTAACCAAGCTGTATTGCCCCCATGAAAACGTTTAAACTACGCTTAGCTCGGAAACAGGAAGTATGGTTTTCGGAGCATTTAAGAACACTCAAACAAATGGCAAGAAAGCTGGAGAAGCTGTGGAGAACGACCCACTGTGATATTTATTTTATTTATTTTAAGAATTTATAAAGCGCGACTGTCACCATTGCAGGCATCCTGGCGCTAACAGAACCCAGAGAGAGGCGAGAAAGCAAAAACCGGGGGAGAGGCTAGCCAGGAAAAAGCCAGGTTTTCACCTTTTTTCTAAACTGCAGGAGTTTGTTGATGGCCCTAATCTCGATGGGGAGAGTGTTCCAGAGTCTAGCGGCAGTCACCTCGAAGGATCTACCTCCAGCTCTGACCTTCCTAAATCTGGGAACAACCACCAGTTTAGCATCAGATGAGCGAAGCTGTCTGATAGGGGCATACCAAACAAACTTGGATCTTAGAGGGGCTGGACCGCACCCGTGGAGAGCTCTAAAAACTATACAAATTGGATCCTCTGTCTAAGAGGAAGCCAGTGTAGTTTTGCCAGGGCAAATGGTCCATGAGATCTTCTCGGCAGCCCCAAGGCCAATTTAGCAGCCGCAGATTGGACCCTTTGGAGCCTATCCAGTAAATACTCAGGGGACCCGAGCAGGAGGGCATTACAGTAGTCCAACCTGCTCAGGATAGTACATCTAACCACTTGGGCGCGAGCATGGAGGGGTAAGAGGGGCAGAACCTTCCTAAGTGAGCGAAGGATGGCAAAGCAACAAGCCGATGTTTTCTTTACATGGGTGTTCATGCTGAGCCCATGGTTCAGCATGACCCCTAGGTTGGGGACAGAATCCGCAGGCCGTACGTTGGAGCCAGATTCCGGGGGCCAGAAATTGTTAGGAAATGGACGAGGGATCCTCGTTCCAGCGCTGAAGAGCACTTCGGTTTTCCCGACGTTAAACTGAAGTGCATTGGCTTTTACTCCAAACTCCTGCAGATTCCTTGGTTCTTCTCCTTGGCAGAAAGGTTTCTTGTTCCAGAAATGATCTAAAGTCTGTGGGACTGGGTCCCAATATTTATACCCCAAAATCCTTTGTTCTCTGAAGGCAGAGAGGCCTCTGCCTAGTTCAAACCAGTTCCTGAGCACTTTGTTTACAGGACTCTTCTCTTCCTTTCACTGTGCAGGGCAGAAACATCAGACGCCCCACAGGAGGTGGAGCCAGCACAGGGGAGGGAAGATACAGCTCTGGAGCACTCTGTTGACATGATTCCCCTTCTCCTTTCACAGTGCAGGGCAGAGACATCAAACAAGCCACAAGAGGTGGAGCCAGCATTGTGGAGGGAAGGCCTAGCCCTATTCAGGTCCAAGGTGCACACCTCCCTCCCATCTAGGTGCTGATCTCTCTATTCACCACTGGGATGCCTCAGCCTGACTCCTGGAATTTCCCCAGCCCAGTCACACACAAAACCAGACAAGGAATACACAAGTCAGCAGAGACGGGCTCAAATGGTTAGGCAAGCAAATACCTACTTTCTAAAAGTGGTATTTGCAAACACAGGGCATTAAAATTAACTTTACTAAAATATGTATTTTATTATTCTGAGTTCAGGCATACTAAATTCAAATTTCTACCATGTTCCCTGAGTCAGTTAGGATTGTAGGAATGTAACATTCTCAACTGCCCATTCTGGCCTATGAGAACAGGTAGCCTTATATAGTGAAAAACGAAAATGGCTGTAATCACTATTAGGACATGCTACACACATCAGAGCATGTCCTACCTTATACTTACAATGCATCCTGCCCTTGGGCCTACCATTGGGGTGTCTAATATGAAGCAAAGGGAAGGTTTAGGGACTGGCAAGGGGGTGCCCTTGGCCAAGTCGACATGGTAGACACAGACTACCCATAGGCCTTGCAGTGGCATGCCTGAGACACAGTTTACACGCTGCTTCTATGGGTGGCACACGCAGTGCTGCAAGCCCACCAGCAGCATTTGATTTACAAGCCCTGGGCACACATGGTGCACTGTACTTGGGGCTGAAAGATAAATCAAATAACCCAATCATGTAATAACCAATTAGGATCAAGGCTGATTTGCATATGGCCATGTCTGAACTGGGGTAGTGTGGTGAGCAAAAAAACGATGGATTTAGGGCCAGATCACTGTACTGGGGTGAATGTATGACATTGTTCTGCATTCTGTCCATCAACTGTTGTTTTTGCATGTGGAGAAGTGTGGCTCACTGGTTAGAGGCGGCAGACCCGTAAGCAGAGAACTGCCCGGGACCAGGGTTCGATTCCCGACGCGGCAGGGTCGTGGACCAGGGTCAGCGGACTCGATAATTCTCGCCTCGGTGCCTACTCTAGTCAGAAACCACACTCGGCAACTCTGGGCATCAGCTTGCCTCATCTTCACAACGGCCCCCCAGACCGCCGGGGATGCTTGGTCGCACCTTAGAGATACCCATCAGGGACCATCTCTCAGGGTGAGCCAGGACGGGTTCCCCAGCGGTCGAAGCGTGGAGATACTCCTCCGGGAGTCGATTCCTAGCGCTATATAAACCCGCAATTAATTAATTAATTAATTTGTCACCCGGAGTGGGACGGGTATGCTCAGACATGAGACCCGTGCTCTCCACGCCACCGGAGTCAAGCTATCCTGGCTGAGGACGGTTGATAGCCAGAAACCGGTCCTAGGATGCTTGATTCCGGTCCAGGGAAGACATGGCTTGGCAGTTCGGGCTGGACTGTTCCCATGAGGCACAGGTTCAAGGCTGATTTGCATATGGCCATGTCTGAACTGGGGTGGTGTGGTGAGCAAAAAAACTATGGATTTAGGGCCAGATCATTGTACTGGGGTGAATGTATGACATTGTTCTGCACTCTGTCCATCAACTGTTGTTTTTGCAAACCCACCAGCAGCATCTGATCTACAAGCCCTGGGCACACATGGTGCACTGTACTAGGGGCTGACAGTAGCTCAAATAAGCCAATCATGGAATAACCTATTAGTACATCTATTTAACATAGGGAGCACTTGCACTGTGGCACTGATTAGCAGTGGCACAGGGCCCAAAACATACAACCAGCAAAAACATAACAAAACAGAGGAGGCAATCCGTCAAAAATGGAAGGGAGACTCACACCAATGATGTCAGGTCTAACAGGCATGGAAAGAAGTAATGTTTTACCTGAAGTCAGCATACTGCGATGGCACTTTTATGCTGCTCTGTGTTTTCATGTCCGGTGGTGGGTTGAAGTTGCAACAATGGCCAATGGCTTCACCTGTAGCTATTGCATCAGTCTCTGGATCCAGTTTAGTGCGTAGGGAGATTCACAAGGTGAGGAATCACAAAGTAACAAATTTGCAGTTAGAGTATTGACCGGAATTAGCCTTACCGGAAGTAAGTAATGCATTGTTTGTTGCTTTAAATCCATTGATTCCAAGGCCATGAGAGTTTATTGTTCAGGCCTCAGACAGTCTTCGGGCCATGGACTAGTATTTGTGTTGCATTTAAGAAACTGCTTGCAGAAGAATGTATTTTGTTTGTAATATGAAGTATCACTTTTAAACTTTTTATTTACTCTCGACAGGTTCTGCCAAGAAAACTGGCAATCGTCCGAAATCAGGTAAGTACACTGGCCTGTTTAAATAATGGTTCCGGTCCCCTACAGTAAAATATGTGCAGTGTTGATTTGTGGAAATTATTTATATTCTTATTTTCCACGTGTATTCTAAAGAAAGGGGTTTGTGCAAATGTGTTAGGTCATACATGAGACTGTTGGGGTACAGTACCGAATAAAGCAATACTGGGAGGGAACTATTACGTTTAATATTCGACAGTGCATGCTATTGAAAACTGTTGAACCATGTCCCCTTATGTTGTAAAGAGTTCCAACTCTAAAGTACACTGTTTGCACTGTTGGAAATGTAATTTGATGAGACATGTTTGGTGCCATTGGGTTGTCTCTGCTTTTAATAAAGTGTAGAAACTCTCAGTACATGCGCGAGATGCTGGAACATACCTTTTTCCAAAAATATATGTACCAATTCCCTGCTTACACAGTACATTTGTCTAACACACCAGTTAGGGAAGAGCTTACAAAATAAAGCAGAAATGGAGTCCCAGTTCTGGGATTTTACCCTCTGCAGCACACATATGTTTTGCACTCTATGACTACAAAGTGAAGCTTGTAAGGTGTGAGCTGTTCTGCTCTGCTTGCTGCAGCGTTTAAACAGGAACATTTTGTCTTGTTTCTGGTGTCTTTCATTTTTCGTAGTTTTCTTGCTTGTTCCCGCTGGAGCTTCAAACACTTCTTTTCGTGCTTTGGCTTAAAGCTTTAGTGGTTGAAGTTTAAAAGGAGTGCAGACTCTGCCAAGTATGTTATCCGTGCTGGTATGGATACCACTGATTGCATTGGCAGGACCCTCGGCCACCAGTGTTGGCCTTCAAAGACGTGCCTGGATGAGGTCCATTGATTCTCTGCCAATATACAGGCTATGGTAATTGGCAAGCTCTTTTATGGCTCTTGCCTATTTGGAGATGAGGTGGACTCTTCTTTAAAAACGCTTTAGAGGCAGCAATGCTAAGGCACGTTCTTTGGGGCTGTTGACCCGTGGCAAACCATTTCTGCACCAGTTCTGGAAAATTAGGGGCTGTTCCAGAGGGCTGATGTGTTAGAGGCCCTCACCCACCAACCTGGTGGGTGGCATGCTTCATCATCGGGCCCACCCAGTGACACCGAATGTGTCCCAGGTGTGCTTCGACGCCTGAATACAGCAGAGCAGGTATGTTTCTAAATGTGCAGTGTGGTGACGTGAAGGTGAAAGTTTAAAAGCTATACAGGGATCCCAGTACCCAAGGGTAAATTATATTTTAATAACTGGGTCACAGTTAGCATTAAAAAAAAGGCTGTTGGGGGTTATAGGAGTGTTAATTAGGGTCTCCTACATCCTGGTGTGGTCTACATGTTTCAGCCAGGCCTTTATAATTAAAACTGGCTTTCCTCAGGACCAAAGTGTGTAGGTGCAGATTACTTAATTTTAAGTGATTGTGTAATTTTGAAAATGTGTAGCACTCGCTAAGGTGCTTTACATGTGTGAGGGGGATTCCCTCTTAGAGCATTACTGGACATACAACAAGTATGACAAAACACACATACAGGGGAGAGTCTTAGTATGGTAACATATTCACAAAACAGTTTGATTGCCAATATCTATTGTGCTGTGTAGACGATAAATAAGTGACAAATGGTGTAGCCATATTGGTGGTATTACTAAGGTGAAAGTTTTCATATATACATGAAGTTTTGTGGTGGGCTAAACATCGTAGTTAATCTTGTGATTTATCCGACGCCTAAATTGCACCCAGAGTCGCCACATAAAAAACCGGAGACAGTGCGCCATCCGCGATCTGATTCCGGAGCCCGGGAGTGCCCAGAATCGTGCGGAACGATCTCCGTTAAGAGAGGCCTACGCGAGTCACAGAAGCCGCGGTCTCCATTAGTGCCGGTTGACCAAGGAGGTAGGCCCAGCAAGCTGCGAGGAGGCGCGGTGTGGGGGGGGCGGATTCGGGGCACCGGAGGTGGAAGAGGTGCACCGGCTGACCCTCGCCACCCGCGGAAGTGTACAGAGGCCCTTTGGGGGGGGGGGGCGACGTGACCGCTCAACGGCGAAACCTCCAACGGGGGCAGAAAAACGAGCTGCCGGTCCGGCCTGCGGCCGCCATTTTGGAGTCGTGGACGGCTGGAACTTTGCTTCACTGCCACATGCGAAAGAGGATTGGAGGCCTTGGCGGGCGCTCAGTGACACCCGAGGAGAGGCCCAAAAGTGAAGGGCTACATATGCTGCCTGGGAAAACAGTGGCAACCGGGCTTTGGGTCTGCCGGAGAACAAGAAACAATACAACAAGACTGGCCTCGGACTATCCTAATCTCCCTTGAACCCCCAGTAGTGCAGGAGTTGTTGAATATACCTGCGCTGTAGAGGTCACATTGAGTTTGAGTTTAAAATATTTATAGAGCGCGCGTTCACCTGGTGGTTCCATGGCGCTATGGGGTACTGAGCCCAAGGACAGGAAGATAGGGAGGGAGCAAAGGATAGGAGCGTTTATGAAGGGAAGGCTTGGGAGAAAAGGAGCGTTTTTAGCGCTTTACGGAAGTGAGAATAATGGGTGGAAGATCTGAGGAGGACGGGGAGGGAGTTCCAGAAGGCAGGGGCAAGTGTGGAGAATTTAGTGCCTCCCCACTTTTTGCGCCTAAAGTGGGGAACTATCAACAGTTGTTGGGAGGATGAGCGTAGTTCCCGAGTAGGGGCATAGGTTTTAATTTCAGAGGAGATAAAGGCTGGTGCTAGGCCAGCCCGAGCTTGGAAGGTGATGCAACCCATCTTGAACTGAGCTCGTTCTCGGATAGGGAGCCAGTGCAAGGATTTAAGAAGAGGGGTGACGTGATGGGACTTGGCCAAGTTATAAACCAGGCGAGCAGCCTGGTTTTGTAACAGCTGCAATCGTCGTATGCTGTAAGCGGGCAAGCCACAGTAAAGAGCATTGCCATAGTCTAGGCGGGAGATGACCATCGCCAAGACTATGATCTTTAGGGCAGAGGGTGAAAAGAAACAAGAGACTTTACGGATGGTGCGGAGTGAGAGGAAAGAAGAGGACACCACTTGGTTGATTTGGGAGTGCAGGGTGAGTTGGTCATTTAATTGATTACCAAGAGTTTTTACAGAGGAAGATGGAGAGGGAGGGGGACCAAGGGAGGGGGGCCAAAAGAGAGAAGACCAGGGACTGGAGCAACCACCTGTCAAAACCAGCTCGGTTTTGTCGGGGTTTAATTTCAGGTGGTTGTAGTTCATCCAGTCCCGGATAAAGGTCATGATAGACTGAAAGTTGATCACGGATACAGGGGAAGGGGATAGGGAAAAAATAAGCTGGAGGTTGTCCGCATAGTTGTAGACAGAGACCTCCATTTGTTGAAGGGCAAAAATAAGAGGGGCAATATACTGGTTGAATAAAAGAGGAGAAAGGGAGGAGCCCTGGGGGACTCCGCATTGTACTTTGCGGAAGTCCGCCGAGAAATCGCCCAGGCGCCCTGCCTGGGTGCGGTCCCTCAGGAAGGAGGACAACCAAACCAAGGCCGAGCCACTGATCCCCGCCACCCTGACACGGGAAAGTAAGATGGAGTGGTCAACCGTGTCAAAGGCGGCGGATAGATCGAGAAGGATCAGGGCCTGGGGGTGGTTAGTGTCCATTCCCTCTCTGAGGTTGTCAAGGAGCGAAAGCACCACGGACTCCGTGGAGTGTGCGGGACGGAAGCCAGCTTGACGAGGGGCTAGCACCTTGTTCTCCTCTACAAAGGTGCTGAGTGCTCTGGTCACGTGGCGCTCCAATACCTTCCCCAAAAAAGGCAGTAAAGAAATGGGGCGGTAATTAGCAGGAGCGGAAGGGTCAGCACCAGGCTTTTTCAGGATGGGGACAATGATGGCCGATTTGAGAGGGGGAATGACAATGCCCTGGGATAGTGAGCTATTAAGAGAATTGAGGGGGGGCTGCACACACACCGAATAGATGTGTTTAAGAATATAGGCAGGACAGGGATCCAACGGGGAGCCTGATTTGACCATAGGCAGTAGGGTGAGGAAGGACTCCTCAGTCAAGAGGGGGAAGGAGTCAAGACGGGCCCCAGCTAATGGACCCAAGGGGTCGACAAAAGAGGGGGAGGGAGTGGGAATGTTTGCCTTGATATTGGAAATTTTGTCCAGGAAGAAAGAGTTGAGGGAATTACATAGATCCTGGGAAGGAGAGGGCTTAAGGGTGGTTCTATCAGAGTAGGCGAGGTCGTGCACAATAGAAAAAAATTCTCTAGGCTGATTTTCGGCGGCCAAAAGTTTTGAAGAGAAATAGGCATTTTTGGACGCCAGAATAGTTTTTTTGTACAAAGACAGGAGGGCGGTGTACTGAATTTTAAGATTGGGATAATAGTCTCGCCTCCAGGCCCGCTCGGCACGACGTACAGTGAGTTTTAAGGCCTTCAGTTCCTCATTGAACCAGCGATTTGCGTCGTTCACCCTCCTGGAGGACACCCGCCTGAGGGGAGCGACAGAGTCGCAACCCGTTTGGAGCCAAGAGTTGATGGAATCGGCTTGTGCGGAGGATGGCAGACCATGGAGGTCCGGGCTGAGAGCAAGGAGGGTGGTGGACAGAGAAACCACATCCATCTTATTCCAGGAGCGCGCCCAGGTGTTTTGGGAAGAGAGGGCTTGGGGACTAAGCTAAGGTGTAGGGAAAAGGACATCAAAAAATGGTCGGACCAGGTACAAGGGGAGATGGACAGGGAGTCGACCGGGCAATTGCGGGACCAGATCTGGTCAAGGATGTGACCATGGATGTGAGTAGGGGAATGAACGTGAGTCAAAGTTGAGGGAACAAAGAGTGTCCGAGAATTCCTTAGAGGTTGGACATTCGGCGGGGTCTGAAGGCCAGAAGTTAAAATCTCCTAAAACCAAGATGGAAAAATGATTAACCGCTAAAGTGGCCACCAAGTCTTGGAAGCCAGACAGAAAAAGTTGAAAAGGTTGGGGGGGGCGGTACATAAGTAGGCAGGTAAGCGGGGTACTAAAGGAAGAGCAACGGACAACTAAGAAGTCTGATGAGCCAATGGAAGTAAAGGCTAAAGATTGAAAGGATATTTCTCTGCGGGCAATAAGGGCGACGCCACCGCCTGATTTTCCAGGGGGTCGATCGGCGCGCAAGGCGTAATATGGGGCAGGGAGTGCAGCTAGCAGAGACGGAAGAGAACTGTCACAGAACCAGGTCTCTGTAAGAAATAGGAGATCCGGTTTATGCAAATCCAGTAAAATAAAAAGTTCGTGACAATGCTTGACTGCTGACCTGGTGTTAAGGTAGTATACCGATAGAGTAGTGGGCGCAGGAGGGGCAAGGGGGTCCAAAGAGGGGCCAAGGAAGGGGGGGAAAGGGAGGATTGAGGAAGGGGAGGGGGCGGAGCTGCCAATCCCAGCCTACCAATACACATGGACACAGTATCATCCAAGGGCCACGGGTGCGAGGAAGAATATTGTATCAACTGGGCATGGTGGAGAGCCCCTAGGCCCGGTCGGCCGCGGACGGGCGCAGACGGGCTTACCTTTGGCGGGCCTTCGGCGCGCAATCGTCGCGCCCACTGCGCTCGTCCGCTGCGCTTCCGGAAGATGCACATGATTTATGGGTAGGTGGGGCGGTGACAGGGGGGGGCGTGGCCTCCAAAAGGGGGCATGGCCTCCAAAAGGGGGCGTGGCCTCCGGGCTTGGCAGAATGGCGGCAAGAAGTGGTAGGATTGAGGCGCCGCGTCAGTGCTAGATCCGTTGCGCGAGGCGACTCGTGAGCCAAGAGGGTGAGTTTCTAAAAACAACAATTTATAAACAGTGACAATCAAATTTTTAAAAAGTATCTCGCTCTCGGCTTCCGCCTCAAGAGCTCAGTGCTGTAATTATACTGAACATTTGCGTGCCACCAGCTGGAAGAGTTTTGTACCTGCAGAACTCAAGGTTGGAGTTACGGCCACCAGCAGCATGAGTGGTAGAGGTACACGTACGAGCCACCAGGGCAAGGTGGACCAATATGCCTACACAATAGACTTCCCACCACTCCCAGGCAAGGCAGACCAACCGAAAAAGAACGCAGTTGCGCAGGGGGGACCAAAGGTTACACTGGAAGACATTATGGTGGCCCTAACTAGCGTTCAGACGACGATGGGCTCCATATCATCGGACATCACCTTCCTGCGCGCTGACTTCCACAAAATGTCAGCTAGAGTCACGGATGTCGAACAAGTGACTACATCTCTCTCAAAGGACTCCGCACTCCTAATCCAGGAGGTCACACGCTTGGAGGAAGAAAACAGACGGATGGCGGCAAAGCTCGAAGACTAGGAAGGACGCTCCCGCCGCAACAACGTTCGAATTACGGGATTCCGGAGTCGGAAGGCGGCCCTGCAATGGACTTATATGTTGAGGAACTCATCAAATCACGCTTGCAACCGAAAGGCCTCTCTGCCTTTTTTTCAGTAGAACGGGCGCACAGGGTGCCGGGTGGGCGTCCAAAACCTGGAGCACCTCCACGACCGGTGTTGGCCCGTATCTTCAATTTTAGGGAAAGAGACGCCATATTACAAATGGCTCGGGTGGCACCACCAGTTAAGGTCCAAAACTCGGTCGTCTCCTTCTTTCCAGACTATACTGCAGCAGTTACGGCAAGGCGCACTGAGCTGCCATACTCCATGTTGTTTCCAGCTAAATTACGTGTTGTAGCGGACGGCAAGACATGGTTCTTCGAATCACCGGAGGAGGCCCACGACTGGCTAGAGAGATGGAGAGTGGCGGGAAAGGACGGCAAGACATCTAAAGGTAGACGACCTCGTGGTAGACATGAAAGCCCGGAGAAGGAGGAACGTACTCCAGACGACAGCAACCACTCACAGGAGAGGCTGGACGACACGGTGGGCTGAAAAATTAACTCGAACACTTCTTGGCGCTATATGGACAATGAATTATAACTGAAGCAGACTCTGGAGTGTGGGGAGCTGATATCCTCCCTGGACTTCCCGCTCCCAAACGTGCAAGTACTGTTTTCAGGGTTGGGTATTAAGCACTCTGCTCAGTTGGGGTGGCGGGCAGTTTTGAGTCCGCAGGGCAGGGAGGTAGGGAGGGGTTTTGGGAGGGTGGGAATGTTCTATGCTTATTTCTATAGGAGTTTTCTTAAGTATTCACACACGGACATCAATGTTGTAACACGGTTCATGGAGCATGATTCTTATTTTTTTCTAATTGATGGCGTCAGTGGGGGTGGGAATGTCGGGAATGTCAATGCAGAGTGTACGGCGGACTGAGCCTTTGAGGGACACTGATGCCATGCGGCCTACTCTCTCACTGCTAACATGGAATGTGAGGGGCCTAGGAGACAAAATAAAGAGAGGGATAGTATTGCAGAGTATCAAGAGAACGGGTGCAGCAGTGATATTACTGCAAGAAATACACATCATAGGTACAGCCAGTAAAGCGATGGATAGATGGGGATACAAAATGGTAGTACACTCAGAATTTACGTCAGGCTCCCGTGGGGTAGGCATACTAATGAAAAAGCAATTTTCACTAATAGTGCTTAGTACTAAAACGGAAGCACAAGGGAGATTTGCAGCGATCAGTACACACTGGGTGGGACATCCCCTTAACATTGTCTCAGTCTACGTTCCCCCGGCGCTACATAATGTGGCTTTACCAGACCTCAGTGACTTCCTACTTAGCCTTCCTGGGGGAGAACTCCTTATCGGTGGGGATTTTAACGCGACCTTGCACGATACTATGGATAGATTCCCGGAGAGAGTGGGTCAATCTGGAGGATCGCGCCTGCAGAGCTTTCTGGAGGCATTGGGCCTAATAGATCTTTGGAGATGAACCCATCCTACAGAACGCCAATATACGTATCATTCCGGGGTACACAACAGCCTCACTAGGATTGACTACTTCCTGGGATCATTGGGGAGCCTACAGAATATAGACAATATAGAAATCAGATCCCAGGGCATATCCGACCATTCCCCACTCTTCCTTCAGTACACATATTACTAACATACACGCCGTAGGGTGTATCAATTCGCCATGGTTATTTACGCATACCCCACATTAGGAGGGAGCTTAAAAAAGGGATTGACCAGTATTTTCATGAGAACGTGGGCTCAGTGGAATCACCTACCACTCTCTGGGAAGCCTTTAAAACAGTGTTAAGGCGTAGAGCCATCTCTTCTATAGCGACACATAAATATAAAAAGGAGGGTCAGGCGGAATTACACAGCTTGGAATCCGACCTAGGTACAGCATAAGACTCTTACACTAGAAATCCCACCCCTGACACGGCTGCTGAACTCAGGCGCCGACAGCTTCAACATAAGGAACATCTCACCACACTGTCTAAGCAACAGATGCAAGCCACGCGACACAAGATATATGAGGTTGGGGACAAAGCAGGGAAGTTATTAGCCTGGCTAGACAGGAGGGAAAAAAGTGACAGATGGATAACACAGCTCTGTTCTGAAGATGGAGATGTCACAACTGACCCACACAAGATAGTAGGCATGCTGGCGCATCACTTCCACGCAATTCATTCTTCCGACTCCGACATGACCGAGGAAGAGGCATTAACTTACATCCAAGACCTGCATATGCCTAAGCTGATGCCTGAAGCAGCTACCGAATTAGAGGGCGGCCTGACATTAAGTGAATTGACGGGGGCAATGGGGGCACTGCAGTCGGGTAAGGCTGTGGGCCGAATGGGATCCCGATCGAATTATACAAAAGTGCGGCTGATCACCTGGCGCCTCACATGCTAAATATGTTCCTTGACAGTCTGGAAAGGGGTGAATTGCCCCCGGACCAACGCACAGCCACAATCGTAGCAATTTTAAAACCCGGTAAGCCAGCGGAGATGTGTACCTCATACCGACCCATCTCCCTTATGAACGCAGAAGCAAAAATCTTGGCGAAGCTACTGACTAGACGACTCAGGCCACACCTCACAACGCTCATACACCCAGACCAGTCCGGCTTCATGCCAGGCAGGAACACGGCATTGAATCTAAGGAGATTATATGGGGTGTTGGCCCGAGCGGAATACGTGGAGGAACCGGCAGTAGTACTATCGTTGGATGCCCATGTGGCTTTCGACATGGTTAAGTGGCCATTCTTATTTGCGGTATTAAAGCATTTAGGGTTCTGCCCCAACTTTATTTCCTGGGTCCGACTCCTCTACTCCAAGCCATTGACACATGTTACTGCTAACGGTCACATATCACGTGAATTTCCCCTGGCGCGGGGCATGCGACAAGGCTGCCCGCTATCACCGCTCCTTTTTGCATTGGTACTTGAGCCTCTGGCGGCGTGGCTACGGTGGGAGACGGACGACTGGGAGAACCGAGTGTCCCTCTATGCCGATGACCTGCTACTTTATTTGACCGACCCGAGACGCTCCATACTGACCCTCCTAAATGTATGTGCGGCCTATGGTGAGGCCTCAGGATATACCATTAACTGGTCAAAATCCATACTTTACGTACTTAGTGGCCCTCCGCCACTCCTCCCTGACGACTGTCCGCTTACGATAGCCGGGAGCTCATTCAAATATTTGGGGATTAATGTCACCGCCGATGATAGGGAATTTTACACTAAAAACCTGCAGCCCCCGCTAGAACGGCTTAAAAGGGATGTGCGCCACTGGGAGCAGCTACCACTCACTTTGTTAGGAAAGGCGGCACTTTTCAAGATGATGGCACTGCCTCGTTTCCTCTATGTTCTGGAGAACACACCGTATCAGGTACAACCTCCCTACTTCAAAGCTATCAAAGCACAGGTCTCTAGTCTCCTATGGGGTAACAAGCCGCCGCGCATAGCTCAGGCCAAACTGGTGAAGGGGTGGTATGACGGTGGAATAGCGCTCCCTGATGTACAGCTCTACTACTGGGCTGCACAGCTTAAGGAAATCAACCACTGGCTACATGTCCCGCACTCAGACCCGTCGTATAAAGCAGATCGGGCGCAACTCGGCATCTCCACCATACTCTCTCCCCTCTATGATAGAAACCTGGCGTTAACAAAGTTCGGCCCCCTAAGGCATACGCTGATACTATGGCATGCTGCGCAGACAAAATTGGGGTGGAGGGGGGTACTGACACAACTCACTCCGTTATGGGATAACAAAAAACTGGGGAAGCTTCGAAACAGTAAGGGCTTCATCCATTGGGACGACATAGGAATATCTACAGTGGGTGACCTGTGGCGGGATGGGGAAGTGCTATCGTTTGAACGTTTCCAGCAGTTGTACGACATGGCACCCTCTGAACACTACAGGTATATACAAATTAGACATGCCCTAATGTCGGTGATTCCTCCCGGCTCTGATGTTCCAGAGGCGTCATCTATGGAGGATAGACTATTGACGGACTTTATGCATAAAAAGGCTACATCATTCACATATCGGAAATTGATAAACAACTTACCCGACCCCACGAGCCGTTTAAAGGTAAGTGGGTACAGGACGTAGGGGAGATGGATGAATCCGAGTGGCAGGAAGCGTTGGCATCTCCGAGGGAGGCGGGAATACCCTCACGCCTTAGATTAGTACAATGAAAAAATTTGCACCGTTCATATTACACCAGAATAGTCCTACACAAGATGCATCGAATAGACCACCCCTTTTGTCTCAGAGGGTGTGGGGATGAAGGAACATTCTACCACACGATCTGGGAATGTCCCAGAATAGTAACATACTGGGCCCAGGTGATGCGTACTATGTCTCACGTGCAGGAGGTATCGCTGGTACCTGACCTACGTAGATGTTTGTTAAACATATGGGAACCCAATGACCTTACACACCACGGGCAAACTTGGGTCACGCTTGGAATAGTGATAGCGAAGAGGAACATAGCACAGAAGTGGGGCGGGGTGGAGGTGCCTTCCCTCTCAGCATGGAGCATAAACATGGATGAGACTATGATAACTGAACGGGCAGTGTTTGTTAATAGAGGATGCACCAGAAAATGGTCTAAAATTTGGGGAGCTTGGAATGATTATAGGGGGGATATTTGTGATCCACCTGCAGAAAATGAAAGCGATGGCTTGGATGAGGATGAGGAATGAGGGATGGGGGGAGGTGGGGGAGGCTGGAAGGTTAATGACAAATACTTGGCGGAATAGAATTTGTATATATTTTGCAGAACTATACAATGATGTGTTGAGAAATGTTCCAAAAATGCCGTATATAATATTGATACAACTTGCTGATGTGATGAAAACAATAAAATGTTTTATAAAAAAAAAAGCCCAATACACAGACTTCCAACTATTGAAAGTCTGGTTTTAGTAATTATGCTAAGGTGAGGATTTTCCTGTTAGAAGTATACATCAGCAGAGCAAGTTATTCACCTTCAGTAATGCTCTTTGGGTGAATACTCTTACTAACCACAAATACCTCACTGCCCTCCCGCCTTCATATTGTTTGGAGAGGTCTCTTTTTAAAATTTGAAAAGGTCTCAAGTTAGTAGTCATCACATTGTTACCAACAATTGTTCACTTTCCACGTCAGAGAGGGCGGAAAGGCAAAAGACAAGAAACTAAAGTCAGCTCGCAGGGGTGGTGCTAATATGTGTATGGAACCAACACGGGCCACACAATTTCACCTTGTGGTACTACTACAAAATTCTCCTCATAGAGCCTGGTCAGTGTGGAATATGTAGTTGGTTATAGCATCCATCAGAAACAGAGTTACCAAAGATACATAATTTGTTTATCTGGGGCATAGCTATTAAATTAATTGTTTCTTCTTGCCAGATTCTACCTCGAATATTGTCCCCTGAGCAGTAAGCAAATCACTCACAATGATGTAACATGAATATGATTTCAACATTAAAGGAGTTCCTTACAATACACTGAAAACACAGAATATTTGGTGTTAATTTGTTTCCCGCAAATAAGTGAAATTCCCATTTCATTCCAAAAACACTCTAAAGAATGGGTCTTCTGGCTCCCTACATGGTATGATTCAGAGAGGCTATTGGTTCTGTAGATGATAATGCTAATGGTGCAGTACTGGGAAAAAAAATTGCTGTAAGGAAAGAACTACCTCTACTATTTACAGTTCATGGTATTGTGAAATGTGCAGTGTTAGATTGATGCAACACCAAAGTTCAGTATTTTCACTCTTATAAAAAGTAAAGAATGAAATGCCTGTTGTTTTACTCCTCATAAATTGATAGGAATCTAACGCCAATTCATTGATTGGGCATGGTACTAGATGTTAAGGTCACAAGAGTGTATCCTTCAGAGGTGAAGTTATTAAGCATTTGTCTGAAGTGCCTGGACCTTCAGCAAATCTGACTGCAGTCATGTTATTTTTAATGCTGGGCCCAAAGTCATCCTGTGTTCTCCTAGTACCTCATGCTCACCTTTACATGAGGCAATGTCTAGAGGCAAAGTAATGCCAGTATTCTAGAAGTGTGGACTACAGACTCACTCTTTCCCAGTCTGCAATTCACTCATTCCTCTTTTGGTGCTATTGGATAATCCTCTTAAAGAAGTGCCTTTCAATAAAGAGATTCTGTCAAAAAAATGTTACGGATGCATTGTATTAGGATCAGGATTTACCTTCAATTACAGGGAAATTGGTCTAAGAAAGAGGTTACTTATATTGTCAACTTTCTGGAATTGAGAGAAGTCCGCCTTGATCTCAATTTTATTCTATCATCTTTGAAGACAAAGGGGCAGATTACGATCGTGGTGGACAAGGTAACTCCGAAACGTGAGGCCAAATTACAATTCCATATATCTTATGTCACTGGTAATAGGGCGGATGGGATATCCGTCACTTTTGTGATTGAGTCTCCCATCCGCCAAGATCATAATCCGTCACAAAGTCCTTGTATATTCAAAAGGACAATACAGCAATAATGTAATACTTAAACAAACAAAGGGAGGAGACAATCAATATTTCTGGCCCTGGAAGTCTAATCAATATTGAAATAGTGCATAACCAGAAACCTACGCTTAAGACACAAGATAATGGACGGAATGTTGCGCAATGGCAAAACCTTCACCCCCAGTCACAGATCTGGGTTTAATCCTTTGTTATTTTTCTCACCAAGCCACCCCAGTTCAGACATGACCATATGCAAATCAGTCTTGACCCTGTGCCTCATGGGAACAGTCCAGACCGAACTTCAAAGCCATGTCTTCCCTGGACTGGAATCAAGCATCCTAGGACCGGTTTCTGGCTATCAGCCGTCTTCAGCCAGGATAGCTTGACTCCAGTGGCATAGTGAGCACGGGACCCACGTCTGGGCATACCCTTCCCACATAGGGTGAACAGCAAAAGACACAAGATGATGGACGGAATGTTGCACGATGGCAAACCATTCACCCCCAGTCACAGATCTGGGTTTAATCCAAAGTTATTTTGCTCACAAAGCCACCCCAGTTCAGACATGGCCATATACAAATCAGTCTTGACCCTGTACCTCATGGGAACAGTCCAGACCGAACTGCCAAGCCATGTCTTCCCTGGACCGGAATCAAGCATCCTAGGACCTTTTTCTGGCTATCAGCCATCTTCAGCCAGGATAGCTTGACTCCAGTGGCATAGTGAGCACGGGACAAATGGCATAGCCAGTAGTACACTGACCTTCTGCATCTGTCAGAATGACCATAGCATACAGACTTGATTGCCTTCATGAGACTGGGGACCAGGCTGTGTACCTCAGTCTTTCATGGTTGAATTTGGCATTTTGGCTTCTGAATACTTATACTGTGGGCATTTGAATCTTCCTCAGGATGGTATGGATACACTGAAGGAGGTTAGACACCTTGATGAGTTCAGGCCTCAGCAAGGCCCAAAGGTACCGAAAGGGTCCGCCCTTCTGTGTACAAAGTCCTTAGACTTACAAATGAAGTTGGCAAGGAAACTGGAAATACAAAAACATAGTTTAATAAACCTTTAAAGGTGGTGATACAACCTCCACAACATTTCTACAGTATTGTACAGAGTAGCACACTGAATACAAGCACATGGCCCCTTTTATACACAGTGGAAGGGGTTCAGTTTACAGCTTAGACAGAGGTTACAACCACGTAAGGACATTTCCAAATATATCAGTGGGTGGAGCTAAGAGTATTTCTAGAACATGGGAGGGCTATGCTAATAAGGAACAACTGTTACTTCTGCTGAGCATGCGCTACACTCTCAAGAAGGACTAATAATAACTGTTGCTAGGTAGAATCCACAGTGTAACTGGCAGAGAGGTAGGACAATCAGAACATTGAGCACATGGCAATGTAGGGCATGACAAATGGCGGACTCGAAATACAAAATGGAATCCCTATACTAGATATTTGGACTGATGCATTATGGCTTCAGCTAATGCTTAATAATACCGTTGTTTTATTTACAACAGACGACCCTTTCAGCGTTAGCTGAAGCCATTCCATTTCATAGGGTAGTCATCAAACTCATCTTGAATGTCAATGCTCATAATGTTAGAAATCTCTTTAGTTAGACTCTTTTGATAAGCAGCTTCGGAAACAGCTTTCTTATTGGGTATACAAGAAGTAATGCAAAGAGAACATATCATAGGACCACATTGAATACACATACAGCAAGTAAAAAGAATTACTACTATTATACAAAGGCCAGTGAGGATCTTCCAACCCCATGTAGTAAATAAGGTCCAAAACCAACTAGAGAAGGTCCATGTACCATTATCTACATGTATGTCAGCAGCTATTTTATGCAGTTTATTTATGGCATTATAAACAGAAGGCGAGTTGTCTGGGATGAAGACACAACAGCTACTTCCAATAAGTCTACAAGCTCCTCCTTTTTCTGCTAATATGACATCTAACACCATTCTGTTTTGCAGGGCAACAATTCTAGTAATTTGCAACTCTTCAGTTACGTTTCCTAGTGCTGCAGCAGTTTGGTTGGTCACTGCCTCTACAACTCTAGTTAATCTTCTTATCTTTCTACTGTTTAGGGCAGCTCCAACAAAGAAGAATAAACCTAGGTTAAAATCTACATATTGCTGCAAACTAGTGTCGGTCTGGTCCACATCATCGATAGATAAAGTACGTTTGTATCTATTCACAGTGGCATTATTCAACAATTTCAAGTTTTTATGATAAGTGGCAGGTGCTAAAAACACTGGTGGTAATAAAAACGATACATAGCATACTCCTGACCAGCCAGCTGGTAATCGATAATATCCTCTATTACCGCATACAAAATATGTATTATGGGATGCTAAAAATGTGCTATTATTCAGACCATCTATATTTAAGACTTTAATACAATCACTAACACCTACAGGGATGTACCCAACACTTTGTACGCATAAGTCCGCTTGTGCTTGTGCAACTGAGATCACAAATTTTTCACTTTCGACAGTGTCTCTAGTGTTCGTAAAAATGTAGGGAGTAGACTCATTGTCCGGTCGATATTCTTCCCACTCCCATATAGTTCCATTGGCTTGTGGATAGCCTTCTTTATTCTGGTGACATTCTTTGTTTAGTCTAAAAAGTAATCTTCCAACAGCAGGCTTTCTTGTGGCAAATAGAAGAGTATACCAGGCACGACAAGAACCATTATGAGAGAAAGGGAGAGGTATAAACGGTGTTCCCCCCTTCTTCTGGTGCGCTGGCATCATACCACATATCCAGCAATTTGTTTCATTTGTAGCAGTGTGGGTATGATGTAGCATCTGAATGAAGGTGTTATTTACAAAGGACAAGCGGTGTTTTGATTCCTGATAGGGGAGCGTATAAAAGAAATGCTCCTCTGGCACCGGTGTAGAAACCACATATAGATCACGGGCAGGAATTACATCCTCAACAAACCACGTGATAATGGCAACAACTGCCACACTAGCAATAAATCCAAAGGCGCAGATCACTTTCTTTCTCTCCATGTTGAACAAATGTCTCGCAAATCTTCCTGAAACTAAAAAAAAAGGCTGTCAGAACTCTTCCCCCAAGGCGGCTGTTGTTTTCTTCACCAACGGGCCAAGACGGGTGTCACTACTCTAATGCAAGGCTGATCCCCCCCCTTGCCTCATCGGCTCTCCGTTGCACCAACCAAGAGGCCGTTCTGACAGCAGTCTAAACAGCAGCAAACTTCTTCCTGGGTCGAAGGTTGTATTTTCTTACTCCAGAAGTCGTCGGGTCCGGGAAGAACTCCTCTTGGTCATCAGGTACCACAGCAGGGCCTTTCTCTGTAGTCAGGATTTCTCGATGGTCAGTCAACACGGCAGGCTCCACCAATCCGGGTTGCACTCTGCGACAATGAAGGGAGTGAATCCAGTTCTTCCGGTTGGTCACTCGGACGGCCGTTCTTGTTGCGAGCAGAACCTGCTCGGGACCGCACCATCGGGGCTCCAGGCCACTCGTCCTCTCGAATGCCTTGATGAGGACGAAGTCACCGGGTCGGAGACTATGACCCTCACCTGTGGACCGGTCAGGGAGTGCTTCTCGAACCTGTTGATGAATAGAAACCAAGTTATCAGTTAATTGTGCCAGATAGTCATTCATCAATACACAAGGTACATCATATACGGAACTTGGTTTGGGCACTCCCCAAATATTCATGGGACGACCAAACACCACTTCATACGGTGTAAGGCCGGTTCGGGAGTGTGGTACTGATCTTATTGACAACAATGCCAAAGGCAAAGCGTCGGGCCAAGTCAGAGAAGTGGAAGCCTGGATCTTTGCTAGTTTAAGCTTCAGTGTTCCATTGTAGCGTTCCACCAAGCCAGCCGACTGTGGATGGAACACTGCATGAAACTTCTGTTTTATCCCCAGACCTCTCAGAACGTACTTGATAACGTTTGCTATAAAATGAGGCCCGTTATCACTCCATAATAGTCTACAAACACCATACCTAGGGAAGAACTCCTTCAGTAGCACCTTTGCTGTAGTCATTGCAGTATCGTCCTTAGTAGGGTAGGCTTCAATCCATTTACTGAAAGCACACACCACCACCAAGACGTACTTTAGATTATTACAGCGTTCAAGTTGGATATAGTCCATTTGCAGGACTTCAAAAGGTGCAGTAGGTATTTCAAATCCTCCTGCTGGAGTCCGTGTTCCTTTCCCTGGGTTGTATTTAAGACAGATCATACAGGTCTGTACCACTCTCTTGGCCGTGCTAGCAATCTCTGGATGCTCCCAAACTTGCGCAAGCAATTTCACAATCGCTGAAGCTCCAACATGTGCTAGCCCATGTGCCATTTGAACCATAGGTTGGACAAAAGCTGTGGGCAACTTCCACCTATCCATTTGTTTGTTGCGCCAACAACCTTCATCATCCAGTTCTCCATTTTCAGACCATTGCTCTCGTTCTTTATCAGAAGCAACTCTCTGTATTTCCCTCACTTCTTTCCTAGCATCATGCCATCGTTCTGCTTGTGACTTCACAACATACATTGAAGTGGAGTCAGGTCTCATTGCAGTTTCTCGTGCTACTTGGTCAGCGAAAGCATTTCCTTGCCCTACTTTGTCAATAACTTTCTTATGTGCACTGCATTTCACTATAGCTATCTTTTTAGGAAATGTCAGGGCAGTCAAAAGATTGTGCACCAATTCTCCATACATAATTTGTGTTCCGTGTGATGTCAGAAAACCTCTTTCCTTCCAGAGCAGGCCAAAGTCGTGCGCTACTCCGAAAGCATAGCGGCTATCTGTATAAATATTCACACACAACTCTGCACTAAGCTCACATGCTCGTGTCAATGCTATCAGCTCCGCTGCCTGGGCTGATTTCTGTGGTATGCGTGCTGTTTCCACGATGGTATACAAAGTAGTGATGGCATATGCTGCCGAAGTCGTACCATCCGGTAGCTTCAGGCAGGAGCCATCCACCCATAATTCTCCATCTACATCTGAGAAAGGCGTATCCTGGAGATCGATACGACCCTTTGTCTGTTCCTCAGTCACAAAAATACAATCATGTGCTTCTTGTGCCTCAGGCTGAGTCGTCAGGAATGGTAACAATGTTGCTGGATTTAACGTAGCACATCTCCTCAATGTGATATGGGGAGCCAGCAACGTTAGTTCATATCCGGTCAGACGGGCACTTGTTAAATGCTGCGTCTTTGTTTGATTCAAAAGGGCGTCAACAGCATGGGGAACCAACACTAACAGCTTGTGAGATAACACTATTCCCTCACTCTGACGTATTGACACAGCTGTCGCTGCGACCGAACGAAAACACCCCGGCAATGCCCGAGCGACAGGATCGAGCAATGCCGAGAAATATGCACACGGACGCTGCCTGTCCCCATGCATCTGTACTAACACAGATGACGCACATCCATCTCTCTCGTGTACATATAATGTGAAAAGTTTCGTGTAATCAGGAGTGCCTAACACTGGTGCTGAACAAAGGGCCTGACGTAACTGTTGGAAAGCGTTTTCACATTCATCTGTCCAAGGAAGGGGAATTGGAGTGTCTTTTGTCAATAGCGCTAACAGTGGTTTGACTATATGTGAAAACCCCAGTATCCACTGCCTACAAAAGGACGTAAGACCCAAAAATGCTCGAACATCTTTCTGTGTAGAAGGTGTTGGTGTGTCCAGGATGGCTTGGATATGATCTGATGTAAGTGCACGCCCCTCCTTAGACAAAAGGTGGCCTAGGTAGGTCACCTTAGGTCTACAGAATTGCAATTTCTTCTTAGATACCTTATGATTGTGAGAAGCCAAAAAGAAAAGCAAGGACAACGTACAAGTCTCACATTGCTCAGGGGTGTCAGCAGCCAACAAAATATCGTCGACATATTGAATAAGCACTACCCCCTCAAGCAAGACAAAGGAATCCAACTGTCTTTTCAATGCCTGACTGTAGATACTAGGGCTCTCAGTATAGCCCTGTGGAATTCTACAAAATCTAAACGATCGATTATTCAAAGTGAAGCCGAAAAGGTAACGGCTATGAGGATGAATAGGGATCGAAAAGAAGGCGTTCTTCAGGTCGACAACCGAGAATGTTGTCGCTGTTTGTGGGACCAAGGTAAGGAGTGTCGTGATGTCAGAAACAACAGGGTATTGGGGCACCACTATCTTGTTCACCTCCCTCAAATCAATAATAAATCGATATACCCTAGTATCAGTGTCTTTCTTCAAGATTGGTAAAATAGGACTGTTACAAACATTGTATGGGACTTCTTCCACCACCCCCACTCGGATGAGATCCTGCACAATCTGTATGAGCGCCTCCTCACCCTCCTGTGAAATCCTATATTGAGGCAGGCGTGGTAACACAGCTCCCTCCTTCACACTAATGTGAACCGGAGGAATGACCATCTGTCCCACATCAGTGTCTGAAGTAGCCCACAACGTGTGAGGTAAAGAGGCTAATGCAGCACTTTCAGCGACCATACACACTCTCTCTTTTGCAGGGTAATTGTCATTTAAAATCACGCGTACTCCTTCAGGGGAGCAGCGGATTGTGGCTCTAAAATGTTTCAGCATGTCTAGACCCACAATGTTGTCAGGCGTGTTTGAGGAAAGCAAGAATGGACATGGTGCTGTAAATTTGTCGACATGAAATGCAAGGGGTTGAGATAATGGGCTAAGAGAAGGTGTTCCATCGAACCCTACAGATGTGATCGTTAAGCCAGACAGGGGAGCCCTCGGAACCAATTGTTTAGACAAAGCGCTACGAGTAGCCCCTGTATGAACCAAAAACTGATCAGTAGAACCCAAAACATGTGCTGTAACATAAGGACCCCTCTGATCTACTGGTACTTCAACTGATTCCTCCCCCCATCCTACGCAATCCTATGCATATTGGGAATCATGACTTTCGGGGTGCACATAGTCAGACATCTGATACTGATTTCGTCTATCAAAGGTATTAGACCCTCCTTGTTGTTGCTCCCTAGATTCGAATCTAGCCCTGTCATTTAGGTTACCTCGTGGTCCAGAGAAACCCCCACGATTTCTCCCAAAACCTCTACCCCGTCCCATAGCCCTGTGTTCTCGCGCTAAAGGACACTCATTGGCCCAGTGGCCTCGTTGCTTACAATATGCACATTGATCTTTAGCCAAGTTTGTGCGGTTATATGTAGAATCATAAAAACCCCGACCACCTCTATTATTTCCTCTCTGGGGTGGTCCATACACTTGTGCTAACATAACTTTTGTTTTCAAATCCTTAGATTTCTTATCTTCATTACTTTTTGCTTCTAATTCCTGACGCTCGTAATACTGAGCCATTGTCAGGAGGGATGCCGGAGTCGAAGTCGTCCAGGAGCTTTCACTCGCTTTCAACCGAGCTGCTACTCCCGGTAATAAATTCAAAACATATTTGTCTACAAACAGATGTCGACCCGTGTCATCCGTCAGAGACTGACCACTGAAATCGTGAAAAGTTTCTTCAAATCGCGTAAAGAAGTCAGAAACTGATTCATCTGTCTTTTGCTTGCAAGATGCTAACATAGTCCAGTCAATCTTTTTAGGGGGGATAATCGTCTTTAATTTAATCAAAATAGCAGCAGGGAGGTCTAGAATGAGCTGGGGTGGTTTCTGCGCAGGTTTCCTAGCTCTGTCCTCCTCCTCAATGTCTTCCCATTTAGCTTTAAACGTCACTAAATCATCAATTTTCCGTACTGATCTCCACATGTCAGGGGGTAATATAAGACCAAAGAATAAATCAACGTCAGCTAATGTCATAGTACAAGAATTCAAAGCCCCCTCAACTTCCTCATAAAAGGCAGCAGGATTTTTCCGTGGGTCAGGTAACGCTTTCTTTAAGGCCATAACATCCGCTCTATTCCAAGGAGTATATACCCAATTATAGATAAAATACCCTCGGGCATCAGCTGAATCTTTATCTGAACTAGTACCCGCTCCTTTAGGAGGAACATACAAAGGCGCTGCCTCTCGCATAGGTTTAACATGCACAATATCGACCTTATCTGAAGAAAAGATAGGTGATTGTTTCCTGTCGCCACTCAAACCCGTCTCTTTGTCGTCCACCGTCTTTTGTCGTTTTTCTTCTCGTAACCGAGACGCCTCATCCCGCAATACGAATAACCGTCGAACTGCATCAGCTGCCTGGGAAGGAGAAAAGAGACCTTTACGCAATTCTTTCTTATCTTGTATTATGTCATCAGGTTCAAGAACAGGAGAATATTTTCGAAAAGCCCCGACTACTTCATCAGAAAAGGTTTCAAGAAAATAAATTTTTTCCCTGTCCGGCCATTTTTCAAGAGACAACAATATTTCAGCAAGAGGAATTGTACCCTTAAGAATACGATAAGAAATTTGTCGGAGCTCCGCCATACGATCAGATGTTAACTTAGACCGCGTGTCTACCTTATCTTTAAATGATCCAGAATCCTCATCTTCCCCTTTCGGAGCAGACGGGCCAGCATACGGAGGCGGAGAACGATCTAGTAATGAAAAATCATCATCAGAATTATTAAGGACAGGATAAAGAGGCCGTCGAATAGGATATTGGCCAGATATCTGCAATCTACGTTCCTTTTCCCGTTTTTCTTCCGCTTCTTTTTGTTCACGTTGTCTCATTTCTTGCGCCTTCTCACGCACATTCTTCCTCTGCTCTTTCTCAATCAGCGCATGTTCACGTTTCTCACGCTCACGTACTTCTTTCACCCACATTCGCACACTCTCAAACATGTCTTGTCTCGCTCGGCGCTTACACAGGCACTGTTCCACATACTCAATTTTGCGCACATCAAACGAACCATACAAAGGCCATCTCAACTCAGGATCCTTCTTGGTATACTTCCTCCACAATGTGCTGTACATTATAGGGGAAAGACCAAACTTAATGTACATGTCCCTATTCGGCGTCCCTTCTGGGGGAGCCGGCTGCGATTCTTCAAGACTTAACCGGTTTCCACAGCAGCACCACTTACGTAGTGCGCTAAAAGCAGGCATGCTAGAAATAGTGCGAAATACGCAATATTATACAGAAAAATGGCACTTAATCGTTGCGCCGCTCACAACCATATGTTGGAGAAAAATCTCCACATTGCCTACCTATATGTGTTGCAACGCATATATACCCATATTCATAATCATAATATGATCGATCATCCAAACATCTCCATATCCATATCCATATCCATAAGCCACAGCAAGCGTATCCTAAAACTGCCTTGCTAATCACTGGCTACCATAAACACTCACAGTAATTACCATACATTGGTCCTTACCAAGCACGAGCGTCCAGATTCCACTTGCCAAGTTCCACAATTTGCTCAAACAGCTTATCCACAGCAAACCGACAGAAGAGGTCTCAGTCGAAGACCGGCGCCACCCAGATGGTCAGATCGGAAGGAAGGAATAAATACCTCAGGATGCCAGGACTAAAGACGCCGCTGGCAGTGATCACTTCCCCGGCAGAGTTCCATTCCTTCGTCACGACCAGTCCTTCGAGCCTCCGAGTCGCCGATGAGCCCCACGTGACGGGCGCCAATTGATGAGTTCAGGCCTCAGCAAGGCCCAAAGGTACCGAAAGGGTCCGCCCTTCTGTGTACAAAGTCCTTAGACTTACAAATGAAGTTGGCAAGGAAAACTGGAAATACAAAAACATAGTTTAATAAACCTTTAAAGGTGGTGATACAACCTCCACAACACTTCTACGGTATTGTACAGAGTAGCACACTGAATACAAGCACATGGCCCCTTTTATACACAGTGGAAGGGGTTCAGTTTACAGCTTAGACAGAGGTTACAACCACGTAAGGACATTTCCAAATATATCAGTGGGTGGAGCTAACAGTATTTCTAGAACATGGGAGGGCTATGCTAATAAGGAACAACTGTTACTTCTGCTGAGCATGCGCTACACTCTCAAGAAGGACTAATAATAACTGTTGCTAGGTAGAATCCACAGTGTAACTGGCAGAGAGGTAGGACAATCAGAACATTGAGCACATGGCAATGTAGGGCATGACAAATGGAGGACTCGAAATACAAAATGGAATCCCTATACTAGATATTTGGACTGATGCATTATGGCTTCAGCTAATGCTTAATAATACCGTTGTTTTATTTACAACAACCTGAAGACCTGAGCTTCTTTTTCTTTTTACATTTTTCTCGAGACATTTCTAAGAATGTCTTCCCTCCAGTCAGGAGACCATATCCTCTATGTTAGTTTAATATTGTTCCAAGTTAATAGGTCCACCTTTTGTTCTCAGACATAAAGGTTCCCTTTAGCATTTGACTACGACAGCTGTGCTTACCAATATCTGATAGAAACGTCTAGCTGAATATTCCTTACCTTTGAATTTCCCATGTGTCATGCAGGATCTGGAAACTTCTGATGAGCAATACAGAGGTGGCTCTATTCACCTCCGTGTCACATCGCCACCTATATAGGTGCCTCCCGGGGCGCGTGGACATCAGGTCTTTTTAATCCGTGCCAATCAAGCGCTGAACTGGGAAGAGCTACTCCTCTGCCTTTTTTACATGTTTTCTCTCAACTTTTGTCGAATTCAAAGAATGTTTTCCACTTAGTGAGTAGGAAAGTAGGATCTGCTTTCATGATCACCACCACTTTTTTTGGTGTTATTATGTTTTTCTGACTAGTCTGACTAGGATCCTGCTAATCAGGACCTCCGTCTCTGTGCTTCCTCCCTAATTGGAAATGGTGAGTACTTAGGTACCCTCCACATTGGCTACTGGGTACCCTTGTAAGTCCCTAGTATATAGGATCAAGGTACCTGTGGCATAGGTACACCAGAGGTCTCTCAGAGTCTAACGCATGTATTATGCCACCCAGGAGAGACCATCAGATTGTGACTACAGGCCTGCCATTGCATCATGTGTATGCTGGTGCTAGCACTACTTATGAAAGATAAAGGTTTCCCTACATCTGAGGTCACTACACTTAAAACCAATAAGTCACCCCTAAAGCAGGCTTTTCAATCCTGAAGGCAGGGTGCTCAGTTCTAAGTGAGCGAGACACCCCTGCAATCTTCGGAGTCCATTCTCCCGGGTTTTAAGTTCAACAGCCATTATAAGATATAGAGTTTCCATGCGTCATTACGCGATGACCATCTCTAAACAGGCTTTAACAAACCCTGTCATGTTTGGTATCAAATATTTTGGAATCGATTCCAGGTTCTGTAAAGTGCCTCCGGGAGGCCCTCAGTGCTCCTGGTACAAGGCTTCCCAAACTGGATGGCAAGCTAGGGCTGCTGCCGACTACAGGCAAGATACTGCCTCCTGTTACTGAGCCAAGCTCTAGCAGGGTAAGGCAGAACAAAAGATATCCTGTCACAGGGAGGTGTGACCTCCTCCCAGACAGCGTTTAGTCTATTGTGGCAGGATGGGGGCGCTTGCCAGCACCACTGAGACTGCTTGAAGGGCACTTGGTGCCCTTCTTTCATACTCCAGTTCAAACCAGTTCAGGGAGCCATTGGCTCATGCTCTGGCGCGAAACTGGACAAAGGATATGGGAGTATCCTCCCCACTGTCCAGCCCCTCTTCTGGGAGGGAAACTTGAATTGTTCCAACCCTTTCCCAAGGGAACTTAAGGGCTTACCTGCGGATGGGTCCTTTGATTCATTGTGGTGCAAGATTCAGATAACATACCCCTTCACTTTGACTGTCTGGACACTCTGGACTTAGCTAGACTTTGCTTAAGGAACCAAGACTACACCAGGGAAGATTTCTGCTGCTCCTAGTCCCATCATCCTGATGGTCTTCTGCAGCATCTGTGTCCATGCTCCATACAGGTTATTCGCCAGGCCTGTGGAACTTCAAGACACTCGAAGTAATCTCCCTTGGAGTGAAGTAGACATTCCCCTGCATCTGCAGGCACCCCATCTTAACCGGTCTGGTGATCCTGGGCTTCCACGGACTCCGAAAGGCTCAGCAACACAGGTGGTGGGTCTGCAACTCCCTCGAGGCCTGCGCTGTCCTCTAACTAAGTTTGAGGCCAGTTTCCTTCCTCAGAACTGCTGGAACAGAACCCCTGTGCACTGCGTTGACTTGCCGTTGCCAAAGCTTATTGGCTCGCTCCTCCAGATGTCTGTGGGCCGAAAGAAACTCTTACTGTAAGCATCCTCTTGCACCAAGATCCTCGCCTGCATTGCATCCTCTGCACCGTGGGCTAGCAACTCTTGGTGATCTGCTTGAGGTCCTCTTGCAACTCTTGTGCCTTTGGCCCGTGGGTCCTCTCAATGGTCTTCTTTGGCACCAATGGGTTCCTGTGTTTGCTTGGGGTTTGCTCCGACTCTCCTGTGCTTGGTGAGTCCCTTCGAACTTGCTGGTCCCAACACTGCATCTTTTTCATCTGCTTTGTTGCTTGCCGCTGTCAAGGCTTGTTGGTGACCTTGCCTGACCCTGACCACTTGACGTTTGACAGCCAATATGGGACAGCTCGTATCTGGCTCTTGGTCATCCACAGCATCTCCTGGTCCGCAAAGGTGCAACTTAAAATGCAGCATCAACCTCTCCTGCAATCCCGACATCGGTGGGTATTCGTCTTTTGTTTCTCCTGGTTATTCCTGAGTAGCATAGACTCTGTCCCCTCTGCTTGCAGGTACCTCTCAACTTAAATCCACATTTGGGTACCACCGGACTCCTTCGTCTTCTTCTCCAAATGGCATCTTTGTTGAAGTCCTCCATTGTGGTCTATGGCAGTTTCCGACGTCACTTGGCACCTGTGTACCTGGCTTCCCTGGTGTAGGCATCCTGGTTCCTGCGGTAGCCACAGGTGGGGTGACTCTCCAGCCTTCCATTTTTCACGGGGTTTCTTCAGGGTCCACTAGGAAGGGTATTTTTTCTTTAAATCTGCAACAGCAACTTACCTATTCCCTTACATTGAGTATACAGTTGTGCTCCCACTCTGCAAGCGACCTCCGTGGGGTTACTAGATACTCACCTTGGGTGGTTCCTTAGGTCCCCTGCTCTTTTATGTCATATGGGTCAAATCTTGGCTTGAGTTGTGATTCACATTCCACTCTTTTAGTATATGGTTTGGCCCCCCCTGGAGACCACTATTTATTTCTGCTATTTACGTGCACTATTTCTTAAATATTGTGTGTTATGTATTGGTATCTCCGGGTAGGAGATAATACGTTAGTGAGTGTTTGTAATTAAATAACTATTTTCATAACTACAATGTGTAATTCTTTTTCATTTAAACTGCACCATCTGATTATGAACTGGTACAACAAGCTGCTTTACACTCCTTCTGGACTAAGCCTGAAGGCTGCTCTCCACAGCTACCACTTAGAGAGCTTTCTAAGATTGTCTAAGACCACTAAAATCACCATAAGGGTCATTTGGACTGGTGCAGGGTGTGGCACTTAAATAAGTGATCACAATATACCAAGCTAGCTTCTCACAGTGTGCGAGGGATGTCTTTGAGGAAGGCAGGTTTCAAGCCATGTGGTGCTTGCCACCACATGATGTCGGTGACTGATCCCCACCTTGTCTCTGGTGTCTGGAGCGCGGCCACGAATCAAAGTCGTGCGACTACCAGGCTATGGCTCATAAGGCCTAAGAGAGCGAGCGATGGAGCTCCTCGCTGCCGAGCAGTCGACACCGTACAACGAGACTCTGCGGAGGTCCAGATTGAAAAGGAGGAGGTCGCAGGACCGCTCCTGGAGCCCTAAATCCTTTCCATCCACTTTTATTTATTCCGCTGGTGCTTGTAATCATATACATCTGATCTGATAGCGACATCTAGCCGCAGATTCCTTACCTTTGAACACTCAGGTGCCCATGCTGGATCACTGATGCCGATACTGCCCGATTCTGAAGGGTTAGGAGTGGATTAATAGGATTGGGAGGGGAACAGGATCCCTTAGAAATCACCCAACAAGACCTGGACTGGTATGAGAAATTTGGTGAAGCCAGTGGTCTGGACACTTTCCCAGACACTGGCATGCTTTCCCTCTGTAAGAAACTAGCTTGGTAAATGGTGTACACTTATGTAAGTGGACACCTTCCACCAAACCAGAAAACCTTAATGGTGATTTTAGTGGTCTTAGACAACTTTAGAAAGCTCTCTAAGTGGTAGCTGTGGAGAGAAGCCTTCAGTCTTAGTCCAGAAGGAGTGTAAAGCAGCTTGTTTTACCAGAACATAATCCTATAGGTATAGATTAAGTGAAAAAGAAACACACAGTGTATTTATAAAAATATGCATTTATTATAAGTCACTCACTAACACATACAGGTATCTCCTAGCCAGAGATATACACAATGCACATAATACTTTGCAATAGAAACAGGTAAGTAGCACAAAGTACACAGTGGTCACCAGGAGCGGGAAACAAGCTGTCCCACGTCAGATGTCGAGAGTTGAGGGGCCAGTGTCTGCCGGGAGCACCAACAAGCCTTGGAAACTGCAACCAACATGAAAGTTGGAGAAGGTGCATTGTCGGGACCAGAAAAGTCCAGGAGACGCACCTCAAGCAGGGGAGACAGGGCAGATCCTGAGCAATCAGGGAAGCACAAAGAGTTCAAATATGACCCTCAAGAAAACCCCAGGCCGGAGGCACTGGAGTCGCAAGAGGACCTTGAGCAACTCACCAAAAATGCAGGCCCACTGTGCCAGTGATGTGGTGAGGACAAACATCTTGGTCACTGGAGTTGCTTGAGGTTGGGGCTACTTGGAGCCGGAAGATTTTGGTAGAAGGAAGCCAAAAAGCCTTTGCAAGTCGACGCAGTGCTCAGGAGTTCTGGTATGCAGCTCTGACAAGGGATAGTGGCCTCAAATTTGGTGAGAGGACAGGGCAGGCCTTGAGGCATGAGAAGAACATAAGGCACAGGGTCAGACTGATTTGCATATAGCCATGTCTGAACTGGGGTGGCTGAGTGAACTAAAGAATGGTGATGGATTAAACCCAGATCAGTTGACTGGGGGTGAGTGTTTGATTTGTTGAAACGCTCCGTCCATCATCCCCTTTTGTATCGCTTTGTTCGCCCTAAGTGTGGCAGGGTATGCTCAGACGTGAGTCCCTTGTTCACTTGGCCACTGGATTCAAGATAGCCTGGCTGATGAGGATTATGAATCCGAAACCACTCACTGGGAGCATGTCCTGTCCCTGCTGCATCTGCTAAAAATCTTGGGGTAGTGATTGATCCAACCCTCGGTATGTGCCAACAGGTAAACAGGACCATCTATACCTGTTGGGGCATCCTCCACATACTGAGGAAGATCAGGCACTATCTCTCGCAGCAGGCTAGGAAACAACTGGCAGTCGCTCTAGTGGGCTCTCGTCTGGACTACTGCAATGCGCTGTATGCGGGACTGAATAAAAGTCTACTGCAGCGCTTGCAGGTGGTCCAGAACGCAGCGGCTAGGTTTGCTCTGGATTTACCTCGAGGCACCTCGGCCACCCTGGCCAGAAAACGACTCCATTGGCTCCCTATGGAAGACCGTATCGTGTTTAAGGTCTTGTGCCTTATCTACAAGGCCTTAGCTAAAAACAGCCTCTTAGGAATTGGATCTATCCTGTCGCGCTATAGTCCTTGCAGGACTTTACGCTCCTCAAGTAAGGCCTTTCTATCAGTTCCGCGCATTCGAAAAGCGAGATGGGGTGGCACATCCTTTTCCGCCTTGGCACCTAAGTGGTGGAATGCTCTCCCGGGGGAACTGAGGTCCCTCCCTACCCTGCAGTTATTTAGAAAGGCCCTGAAGACCCGTCTTTTTGCGCGCGCAAACCTGTAGCTTGATTTGCCATTTTTTGATCTGTTTTGTTAGGCGCCTTGATACCTCAGGGTTTTATTTGCGCGATATAAATTAATTTCATTTCATTTCATTTCATTTCAGGGAAGACATGGCTTGGCAGTTCGGGCTGGACTGTTCCCATAAGGCACAGGGTCAGACTGATTTGCATATAGCCATGTCTGAACTGGGGTGGCTGAGTGAACTAAAGAATGGTGATGGATTAAACCCAGATCAGTTGACTGGGGGTGAGTGTTTGATTTGTTGAAACGCTCCGTCCATCATCCCCTTTTGTATCGCTTTGTTCGCCCTAAGTGTGTCAGGGTATGCTCAGACGTGAGTCCCTTTTTCACTTAGCCACTGGATTCAAGATAGCCTGGCTGATGAGGATTATGAATCCGAAACCGGTCCCAGGATGCTTGTTTCCGGTCCAGGGAAGACATGGCTTGGCAGTTCGGGCTGGACTGTTCCCATAAGGCACAGGGTCAGACTGATTTGCATATAGCCATGTCTGAACTGGGGTGGCTGAGTGAACTAAAGAATGGTGATGGATTAAACCCAGATCAGTTGACTGGGGGTGAGTGTTTGATTTGTTGAAACGCTCCGTCCATCATCCCCTTTTGTATCGCTTTGTTCGCCCTAAGTGTGGCAGGGTATGCTCAGACGTGAGTCCCTTGTTCACTTGGCCACTGGATTCAAGATAGCCTGGCTGATGAGGATTATGAATCCGAAACCGGTCCAAGGATGCTTGTTTCCGGTCCAGGGAAGACATGGCTTGGCAGTTCGGGCTGGACTGTTCCCATAAGGCACAGGGTCAGACTGATTTGCATATAGCCATGTCTGAACTGGGGTGGCTGAGTGAACTAAAGAATGGTGATGGATTAAACCCAGATCAGTTGACTGGGGGTGAGTGTTTGATTTGTTGAAACGCTCCGTCCATCATCCCCTTTTGTATCGCTATGAGAAGAACCACCACCTGTGTTCCGTGGAAGCCCAGGATCAGCAGACCGGTCAGCTTAGTTGGGGTGCCTGCAGATGCAGGGAACTGACTCCTTCACTACAAGGGAGATTCCTTCAGGTGTCTTGGATGCCCATAGGCCTGGGCAGGTTCCTGTGTGGTGCATAGGCACGGGCGTTGCAGCAGACGAGCATGGTGACGAGATCAGGAGCAGCATGAGTCTTCCTGGTTGCAGCCGTGGTGCCCAGAGCGAAGCCCAGAAGGCCCAGACAGTTGAAGAAGTTCCATCTGAAATGTATCTTATCCCACTACGAATCTAGGGAACCACCCTCAGATAAGCCCTTAAATACCCTAAGGAAAGGGTTTGGACGATACACGGGCCCCTCCCTAGGGAGGGGCTGGACAAGGGGGAGATACTCCCCTGTCCTTTGTCCAGGTTCACGCCACAGCAGGAGCCAACTGCTCCCTGAACTGGTTTGAACTGGACTATACATGGAGGGCACCAAGTGTGCCCTGCACTCAGACTATGTGGCTCTGGCAGGCACCCCAACCCTGCCAAAATACACTAATCCCTGTCTGGGAGGTGATCACACTTCCTTGTGAGAGGATACCTATTGCTATGCCTTACCTTGCCCGAGCTTGGCTCAGCAGCAGGAGGGCAGAAACGTGTCTCTGGCCGGCAGCATCCCTAGCTTGCTGTCCAGGTCTGGAAGACTGGTACCTTGAGCACGAGGGACTTGAAAGGAGCTTTATGGTGCATGGAATCATTCCTCCCTCATTGTTTATGGTGTCGGGGTATGATTCCAATATGTTTGATACCAAACATGATAGGATTCTTTACAGACAGTTTTGATATGGTCATTGCGTAATGACGCAGTGCTCCTCTATATGTCAAATGGCTGTCTTACTTACAACCCAGGACAATGGACTACATGGGCTGTAGGGGTATCCTGCTCATGCAGGGGCACCCTCATACTTAGAACCAAGCACCCTGCCTTCAGGATTGTAAGGCATGCTTTAGGGGTGACTTAATGGTTTTAAGTGCAGAGACCCTATATATAGGTAAACCTATATCTTTTGTATATGGGGTTAGCACCTACTTACACACGCTGCAATGGCAGGCCTATAGTTACAAATTGAGTGGTCTCCCATGGGTGGCATAATATATGCTTCAGGCCTTGGGGGACCCCTGGTTTGCCTATGCCCTGGGTACCTTAGTGCCATATACTAGGCACTGATAATGTTGCACCAGTGTCCAATCTGGGATGTCACTGAGTACTTAACAAACCAATTTAGGGACGAAAGCAAAGAGACTAGGGTCCCGATTAGCTGGGTCCCAGTCAGACTAGTTAGAAACAGCATTACATCAAGTAAAGAGTGTGGGTAACTATAAAAGCAGATCCTACTTTCCTACAACCTCCTACCCTGACTACAGAGGAGGGAGCATTTTGTGCCATGGTGGTGCATAGGACTGCGGAGGTCCTTGGCCTGCAGCTTTCTACAGTGGCAGTCAAGACAAATGTCTTGACTGAGGTCCTGCAGCCTGGGGGCTTGAGTTCAGAGCCCCTACCACGATTCAATGAAGCAACAACTGACTTCCTTCTGAGGACATTGTCCAATCCAGCACATGGGCTCCTGTAAATAGGACGATCGCCCGCTGCCATCATCCCGCACAGGGCGACCCAACTTTCCTCACCACCCATCCCACCCCCCAAAGCTTGGTGGTCCAAGCTTCACTTCTTGTGGCGCATTCCCTTCTGCACTCCCGGACAGAGAATCCAAGAGGCTGGAGAACTTTGGGAAGAAAATGTTTTGTTCCGCCAGTCTACCACTGCAGTCGGAGAACACTGCATATCTCTTGGGCCATTATTCCCATTCCATAATGAAACGGTAGCGCAGGTGCTGCCCAGAGTCTCTGAGGAGGACTGAGCTCTACTCTCCCAAGCTATATCAGACAAGAGTGACGCAGCTAAGTTTGCCATCAGATGTGGCTTGGACATGACGGACTCGCTAGGCTGAGCGATATCCTCGACGGTTGCAGTACGTTGCCATGCCTGGCTAAGGAACATATGGGTTTTCAGCGAGTGTCTAGGCAAACCTCATGGACATGCCCTTTGATGGCTCCCGTCTCTTCGGAGACAAGGCTAATGCTGCCCTAGAGTGCTTTAAAGACTCGTGGGCCACAGCCAAGTCTTTGGGCCTCCTCACCGACCCCAGGGCTTCAACCACTTTTTGCTCCTTTTGTGGCTGTTCTGGCCAAAGGGCCTGCAAGTTCAGCAACCTTTGTGGGGCCGTGGAAAAGGTTCACCCTGGCCTCGAGGCTCAGGAAACCAGAAGTTGAGCCAAGCCTCCATTTCCTCCTCCACCGCAAAACCTTCCTAGTCCGATTCTCCAGGATCATTCTCAACCCGTGTGAGAAGCTGGCTTGATATATGATGCACATTTATGTAAGTGGGCACCCTGCACTAATCCAGACAACCCTTATGGTGTTTTTAGTGGTCTTAAACAACCTTAGAACGATCTCTAAGTGGTAGCTGTGGAGAGCCGCCTTCTGGATTAGTCTAGAAGGAGTGTAAAGCAGCTTGTTTTACCAGAACATTATCTTATAGGAATAGACTAAGTGAAAAAGAAGCACACAGTGTATTAAAAAAAATATGTATTTATTATAAGACACTCACTAACACATAAGAATATCTCCTACCTGGAGATATAACACAATGCACATAATACTTTACGCATTAAACATACAAATAGCACAAATACACAATGGTCTCCAGGGGGAGACCAAACCATATGCTAAAATAGTGGAATGTGAACCACGACGTATAAGAGCCAAGGACCCAAGGAACCACCCAAGATATGTATCTAGGAACGCCATGGAGGTTGTGTGCAGAGTGGGAAAACAACTGCGTGCTCAATGGAAGTCTATGGATAAGTCGTGATTGCAGTTTTAAAGAGAAAGGACCCTTCCCTGCGAACCCTGAAGAAACCCTGCTGAAGATGGAAGGTTGGAGAGTCACCTCACCCGTGGATACCCCAGGAAATAGGGAAGCCCAGTGCATAAGTGTCAAGTGGAGTCGGAAACCTCCGTAGACCACAATGGAGGACTTGAGGGAAAGTTGCTTCTGGAGAAGAAGACAAAGGTATCCATTGGAACCCAAAGGTGGATTCAAGGTGAGAAGAACCTGCAAGCAGAGGAGACAAAGTCTGTGCCACTCAGGAGTGACCAGGAGGCATGGACGACTAATACCCACTGATGTTGGAGATGGAGCAGAGTTTGACGGTGCCCTTCAAGTTGCAGCTGAATGGACCAGGCGACGGGCTGGAAGACCGGGAGCCATTTACCAGCTGTTCCACGTCGGATGTCGAGAGCCAGGGGGCAGCGTCCGGCTGGGCAGCAACAATCCCTGGCAGCAGCAAGCAACGGATTCAATGAAAAAGATGCAGTGTTGGAACCAGGTAAGTTGGAGCTGGCCCTAAGCAAGCAGGGGAGCCCACTGAAGCCAAAGAGACCCTCAAGAGGACCCACAGGCCAAAGGCACAGGAGTCGTAAGAAGACTTCGAGCAGCTCACCAAAGAAGATGGCCCATGGTGCAGAGCAAGCGATGAGGGTGAAGATCTTGGCTGCAGGAGTGTTCTTGAGGCTGGAGGTCCTTGGAGCCCCAAGATCTCTGGAGGAGAGAGCCAACAAACCTTGGCAATGGCAAGTCAATGCAGTGCACAGGGGTTTTGTTCCAGCGGTTCCGACGTGGGATACTGGCCTCAAACTCGGTATTAAGACAGTGCAGGCCTTTAGGGAGTAACAGAACCACCACATGTGTTGCTGAGCCTATCCGAGTCCCTGGGAGCTCAGGGACAGCAGACCGGACAGCGGTGCCTGCAGATGCATTAGAGTGACTTCTTCACTACAAGGGAGATTTCATCAGGTGTCTTGGATGGCCACTGGTTCTGTCATGTCATGTCATGTCAAAAGTTTTTATATAGCGCAACTTATCACCGTAAGGTCTCAAGGCGCTTACAGCACAAAAACGATTGACCACATGTAATGCTAGAAAGTGGGGTGGGAACTATTTGGGAAAAAGCCAGGTTTTTAGGGTTTTGCGGAAAAGTTTGTGTTCAGTGATGGATAGAAGATGGGGAGGCAGCTTGTTCCAGAACAGAGGGCCAAGATAGGAGAAGGAGCGCTGACCGTATCTAGAAGACCGGACACGAGGTTGAATCAAGAATGATTTGCTGATGGATCTTAAAGGCCTTTTAGCGACATACCAATTACGTTTTTTTTAAGGTATTTGGGCCCATTATTGTACAGAGTATTATGTGTTATGCTCAAGATCTTAAAGTGACTTCTCTGATGGATGGGGAGCCAATGGAGCTTTTTCAAACAGGGCGCGGAGGCTGTTCTACGAGGCAGATCAAGGACTAATCTGGCCACTGCATTCTCGAGGGTCCGCAGTTTTGCCAGCAGATCCTCATTGGGTGCAGCGTACAGGGCATTGCCATAATCAAGATGGCTAACGATCAAGCCCTGTACCAGGGGTTTCCTAGTTTCTATAGGGAGCCACCTGAAGATCTTCCTGAGGCTACGCATGATTCCATAGCAGGTACTCGTCACTTTGGTAATGTGATTCTTCATGGACAAGGCACAGTCCATTATGATGCCCAAATTCCGTACTGCAGATTTAGGGGAGGGACATATTCCCAATTCCGATGGCCACCACTCTTGTGTCCAGCATTTCTCTGCTTTGCCGAACAAGATGATTTCGGTTTTATTTGCGTTCAATTGAAGTTTGTTTTACACATCCAGCTGCTTATCTCAATCATGCATTTCTTAAAACGGGAACGGGTGTCAGGGTGATCTGTACCGCATGTGATAAGCAGCTGGGTGTCGTCGGCGTACGACACGGTTTCAAAGCCGTATGAGTTAATGATTTTCGCCAGTGGGGTTAAGTACAGGTTAAACAGCAGGGGGCTTAGGATAGACCCCTGGGGTACCCCCACTGTTACAGGGTGGCTACTAGAGACTAAAGTGTCGACGGTGGTGTGGCGGTCCGTCAGATAGTTTTCAATCCAGCCAAGGGCCCTTCCTCTGATACCTATCTCCCACAAACGATGTTTCAAAATGTTGTGGGAGATGGTATCAAATGCCGCGGATAGGTCCAAGAGGATAAGGATGGCTGATTCGCCTTCATCCACCGCAAGCCTGATGTTATCCACAATCTCAATGACCGCAGTCTCCGTGCTGTGTCCAGCACGGAAACCGGATTGGGAGGGATCCAGGACCCCATGCGACTGTGTAAAAGCAGCGAGCCGTTTATTGACTAGGGGCCCGATGTAAGTAATCCCAGATTACCGATTCTTAAATACCGAATATATTATATCATCATGGGTGCACATGTTGCTGACATACGTGCCCTTAGGGCATGTATGTCTGCAACATGGCACAATTTTTAAAGCAAAAAAATGCTTTTTGAAGGGTTTTTATTATTTACCACCAACTTCTAGTTGGTGGTTAATAACGAATTCTTAAACCCTTGTAGCACTGAAAACAGTGCTACCTACATCTAAAATTACAGAATCAGTAATTTTACCTATTCGGTATTTTACCGAATCGGTAAAATTACAGAACTGGTAAAATTACTGATTCTGTTTTTTTACATGCCCCTACATCTCAATATCCACATACCGGTCGGAAACGGCCGAAAATCGGTATTTTCGGCCGTTTCCGACCGGTATTTGCCTACCTACATCGGGCCCCTACGTGCTCCAACACTTTCCCAAAAAAGGGTAGTAAAGAGATGGGCCGGTAATGGGCTGGCAACATAGGATCATTAGAGATTTTCTTTAAGGTCGGCTTTACTTGTGCTTGTTTCCACTTGGATGGCACAATGGCCTGCTCAGGTGAGGTGTTAAAGATTCTGGGAAAGAAACTGTACGGAGCACGGACACAGACGTTGCAGAAGACAAACAGAACGTTGAGACCAGGAGCACCAGTAATTTTCCCCGGTGCAGTCTCCGCTTCCAAAGAGAAGTCCAACAAAGTCCAGAGTGTCCAGACGGTCAAAGTTGAAGTGGTGAATGATCTGAATCTTATCCCAAGATGAATATAGGGACCCACCCACAGTTAAGTCCTTAAGTACCCTTGGGAAAGGGTTGGGGCGACTCAGGGGTCCCTCCCAGAGAAGTGGCTGGACAAAAGGGAGGATACTTCCATGTCCTATGTCCAGTTTCACGCCTGAGAGTTTGGCTCCCTGAACTAGTTTGAGCTCGAGTATGCAAGGATGGCACCAAATGTGCCCTTCGAGCAGTCTCAGTGGCACTGGCAGGTGCCCCCACCCTGCCCCAATACACTCCCCCTGTCTGAGAGGTGGTCACAGCTCCCAGTCACAGGATATCTATTGTCATGCCTTCCCCTGCTTGAGGTTACCTCAGCAGCAGAAAGGCAGAAATATGGCTCAGTCAGCAGCAGACCTAGCTTGCTGTCCATTCTGGAAGACTGGTACCGGGAGCACTGAGGTCCTCCCGGAGGAGATTTACAGTGCATGGAATCATGCCCTTTTGGGGGTATGATTCCAGCATGTTTGATACCAAACATGACAGGGTTCATTACAGACAGTTTAGAGATGGCCATCGCATAATGACGCATGGCCACTCTATATCTCGTAATGACTGATGCACTTACGGGGGACAACACTGACTGTCTGCTCAAGACCATGTCGCACTGTGCTTGGCTGCATTAACAAAGTTAAGAGTTCACTGTTTGGAAATAGGACTCAATTCTGTACCTGGAGCTGGGTTACATAGGCCCCCCTTCACTTTATTCGAATTTGGACACATTCTGGCACACCTGCTAATTATGAGAATGTTTACACAGCACGCTGCAGCACCTCAGGGGCATAAGGTATTCAAGCATCTGACAATCGAAATATAACTGCAGCAATGTGTTGGATGATTTTGTATATGTGAATTGTGCCGTTTGTGGAAATGAAACTGAAAATGCCAATAAACAGATTTGACAAAAAATGACTGATGCACATACAACCCGGGAAAATGGACTCCTAAGGTTTTAAGGGTGCCCCGCTCATGCAGGGGCAACCTCCCACTTAAGACCTAGCACCCAGCCTTCAGGATTGAAAGGTCTGTCTTCAGGGTTGACTTATAGGTTTTAAGTGTAGTGACCTCAGATATAGGGAAACCTACATCTGTCATAAGTGGTGCTAGCACCAGTGTTCAGACCGCAATGGAAGGCCTGGAGTCACAATTTGTGTGGTCTCTCATGGGTGGCTTAGTACATGCTTCACACCATGGGAGACCCCTGTTGCCCTGGGTACCTTAGTACCCTATACTAGGAACTTACCAGGGTACACCAGTAGCCAATTTGGAGTGTACCAGAGTACTCATAATGTCCAACTTAGGGAGAAAGCACAGAGAATGGGGTCCTGGTTAGCAGGATCCCAGTCAGACTACTCAGAAAACATAATACCACCAGCAAAAAGTAGGTGTGACCATGAAAACAGATCTTACTTTCCTACACATATCCTTCGGGTGTGTCTGGAATCAGTCTGAACACTAATCCCTTAGTTTATGTTATCTATACACACAGATCCTATATAGATTTGCATTAACTACACAACAGTGGACTGATATGGTGACTTTGGGGAGGCCAGTGCACTGGACCCCTTCCCAGATACTGGCCTGCTCTCTCCACCAACAGTGGCTACGGAGGAGGGAGCAGCCTATGCCATGGTGGTAAAGAGGTCCTTGGACTGGTGCTTCCCTTGGTGCAAGTCAGGACTAATCTCCTGACCATGGTGCTTCAACCGGCGGACGCCATTCTAGGCATGTAGTCCAAGCCTAGCACAGGTGCTACTGTGAATAGGACGATTACACGCCACCATCACCTAGCTCCAGGCGACCCTAAGTTCCTCAGCTAACACCCCACCCCAGAACATTTGGTGGTGCAGGCCTATATGTCCCAGTGCGCCTTCCCTTCTGCCCTTCTGGATAGGGAATCCAGGAGGCTGCACGCATTTGGAAAGAAATTGTTTTCTTCTCCAGCCTGGCATTGTGGTAATTGAATACTGCATGCTTATTGGGTCATTTCTCCCATTCCCTTTGGAGTCTGTTGCACAAGTGCTGCTCCTGCTCCTGGAGGAGGCCCAGGCTGTGCTCCCGGGCTGTGCTCTCTCAAGCTGTCAACGATGGCAGAGATGCAACAATATTCATAAATAGGGTGTGGTTTTGATACAACGGATGCGCTGGGCAGATCAATTTCAACTACAGTGGCATTGAGGGGCCAGGCCTTGCTTCGAACAACTGGCTTTGTGGGGAATGTCGCAGCTAATCTGATGGAAATGCCCTTTATGGAACCCGTCTTTTTGGAGAAAAATCAGACTCGGCCCTGTCAGGTTCAAGGACTCTCGAACTACAGTCAGATCATTGGGACGCCCCTCTGCTCCTCGGGTCAGTCTTCCTTTTGCCCCTTTTGATGCAACGGAAGGGGTTTCCAGCCTCGTCAGTCCTATCCCAGCAATCTTCCTGCAAAGACTGCCCAAGCTGTGCGAGGACATGGACTTGGTGCAATCCGATCCATGAATGAAGACCAGAAGTCGTCGGCCACACTGTCCCCAGCAGCCGCTGCCACCAAAGACTCATAAGGCTGACTCTGCAGGACTACACTACTCCAGTTGGTGGGAGAATTCATCAACATCTCCTTCAATGGAGATCCATAATATCGGAGAAGTGGGTCTTGCAGATCGTCCAGGAGGGATATTCTCTTACTTTCATTCTTTTCCTCCTCTCTTTCTGCCAAATCAGGGACAGCTGACACAGGATCCTTTTCAAGTTGTTGCAAGAGGAAGTCACAGCTCTCTTTGCCAAGGGAGCTATAGATAGGGTCCCGGTTTCAGAAGTAGGCAGTGGTTGTTATCCCCACGACTTTCTGATTCCCAAAAAGAACAAGAGGCTACGGCACATTTTAGATAATTGGACTGTTAATCTCTTCCTCAAGAATGAGAAATTGAAGATGCTTACTCTGGCTCAGGTATTGTCTGCCCTAGACCAAGCAGTTTTATGGTAGCGTTGGACCTACAAGGTGCATATTTTCACATCACCATCTTGCCAATCCACAGGTGTTACCTGTGGGTGCGGTCATTCAAAAACATTGGAGGGGTTGATCGAACCACAGATATCAATGGCCTGTCAGTATGTAGTATTAGCAGCGATCACCTGCCTTTATAGGCATATGACACAATGGGCACTGACTCCATTAACGACATTACGACTAAAATGGGAGGAGGACCGAGGTGATGAGATTCTTGAGAAAATATGGGCAGAGCTAGTTGAACGAGCGTGGAAATGTACTAGAAATGCTCGCTTTCAACTGGTGCATTTTTATATCCTATACAGGGCGTACCTTACCTCAGCCAAAATCAATAAACACGTTGATACTTATTCAGCAGTATGCCCGCATTGTAACACGGAGGGAGCGCATTTTTGTCACATGATGTGGGACTGCCTCCAGCTGGAGAATTATTGGGAAGAGGTAGTTACACTACTGAATGAAATCCCTGATAGAGGTGTAGAACCCAATATAGGCCCCTGTCTGCTGCACTGGTTACCCCAAAATATCAAAGAATAAGGTCACTAGCAAGTTTTTGGACTTGGGCCTTCTCCTGGCTAAAAGGGACATTACAGCACATTGGAAATTAAAGAAAAGCCCAGTGTTCAAAAATGGAAGACTGATTTCCTCATACGGGCGGAATGTGAAGGAACCGTTAGATTAGAGCTCGCTAAACGAGCAAACAGTGAGAAAGCTCTGGAGGCAGTGAGGGCTTGGGAAACCTTAGTAGTTTTTCTGAAAATCCCAGACACTGATCTGGACAAGGACCCTGTGGCTGTTGTCCCTGCTGTTTCGACCTGACTAATGTCTACTCTGTAGCTTGATGCATATGCCCTCTGTACTCATGAATTCCTCTGCTTCTGTCACAGAGGGAATTCCATGATGCTTGATATGGTTTACTTTTATTGTACTCACCTGTAATAAATCTAGATGTTGATATAATCATTGTTATGTGTGATGCGCCGGGGAGAGGGGAGGGAGAAGAGGCAGGGTGGGAGATTTGCTTAGTATTATCAAATGTGTGGCAGGGATGTTTACTACATTATACCATTGTAATGAAAAGTGGAACTCTATATGTCTGTTATGGCTGTGCCACTTGTTACTAGGTGCGGCCATGCCAGACCTTCATTACATGAGCACCTGCTTGCCTATATATTTTGACAATGATTGTATCGTTATGTTTTGGAAATTATTAAAAATGTTGTTAAAAAAAAGGTGTTACCTGCGGTTCAAGGTAGGCAGCGAGCACTTTCAGTTTACTGTGCTTCCCTATAACCTTACCAACGGCCTCTTGGATCTTTGCCTAGGTGATGGCAGTGGGCACGGCTCATCTGCGCAGGTTAGGAGTGTCAGTCTTCCCCTACCTCGACGACTTGCTGTTTAAGGCATCTTCGCCCCAGGCAGTCATCTTACAACTTTAGACTGCGGCAAACCTCCTGCATTCACTGGGGTTCTTTATAAATGTGCCGAAGTCATGCCTGACTCTTTATCAGACGTTCCCCTTCATTGAGGCAGTTCTGGACACAGTACAGTTTAGTGCCTATCCTCCAGAGCAGTGAGTCCAGAATATTCTGGTTATGATTCCAATGTTTCGGCCTCTATCCTGTATTTTGGTGAGACTGACTCTGAGGCTGTTGGGCCTCATGGCCTCACGAATCCTGTTGGTGAAGCGTGCGGGCTCTACAGTGGGACCTGAAGTTTTAATGGGCACAGCAGCAAGGAAATCTCACTGACATGGACCAGATCTTGGTAGGAACTGTGAGAGATCTGCAGTGGTGGTTCATGAACTGTGATTGGGTCACTGGCAGAACCCCCTCCTTTCCCCAACCAGATCTCACAGTCATGAAAGCTGTGTCACTCCGGGGATGTGCAGCTTTCGGGGAGAGGTAATCAGAGGACACTGGTCTCCGGCGGAGTCGGTGTGCACATAAATTTGTTGGAGGTTAGAGTGATTCGATTGGCATTGAAAGCATTTCTTTCCTCTGTCAAGGGAAAGCTAGTGCAGGTGTTCACGGACAACAACACCACCATGTGGTACTACAACAAGCAAAGCGGGGTGGAGTCGTGGGCCCTTTGTCGAGAGGCCCTGCGTCTCTGGACATGACTGGAACAGCAGGGCATGACCTTGGTAGTTCAATACATGGCAGATTCTTTGAATGCCAGGGCAGATGGTCTCAGCCCTTGATGCCTAGCGGATCACGAATGGCGTCTCTAGTCGGTGGTTGCCCAAGGTCTCTTTCAGTAGTGGGAAGAATTTTCTTAGATTTGGTTGCCTCCAAAGAGAACGCGCAGTATCAGCAGTACTGCGCTCTGGAGTTTCCAAGGTGGCTATTGCTCGGCCATGCCTTTCATAACGAGTGGAGCTCAGGCCTCCAGCCCATACCACTCCTGCCCAGGGTTCTGAAGAAGATCAGGAGAGACAGCTCCTAAGTCATTCTTGTGACTCCAGACTAGGCAAGGAGAGTCTGGTGTCCAGAGCTTCTGAGAATGAGCATCAGTCCTCCCATCACGCTGCCCCTTTGGGAGGATCTTCTGTAGCAGCAGCAGGGGAGAGTTTTCCAGCTGAACCCGTTAACTCTGCACCCCCATGCATAGAGATTGAGCGCTGACAGTTGATAGCTTTTTAACTTCCTCCTGCAGTCTGTAATGTTATTCTGGCAGCCAGGCGGCCCTCCAATAAGATGGTATATGCCTGCAGTTGGCAGACATTTACATTAATCTTTACAGAAAGGTCTATTGACCCTCTCTCTGTTTCTCATTCTACTGTTGTTTTGTTCATTCTAACCCTTTCCCAACAGGGCTCTGCTTTGGGGACTCTCATGGGTTACCTTTCTGCTCTGTCTGCTTTTTTGCCGCTGCCAGACCAACTCTCTCTCTTCAAATCTCCCATTGTACATAGATTTCTGAAAGATCTGACTCACCTGTTTACACCTACACCCATTGGTGTGCTGCAGTAGGACATTAATTTGGTCCTCACCTATCTGATATGCACTCCCTTAGAGCCTTTACACAATTGTTCTCTCCGGCTGTTGACCATCAAAACGGCCTCCTTTGTGGCAATTACATCGGCCCGGAGGGTGGGTGAACTGCAGGCATTATCTAGCTTGCCTCCTTATCTATGTCCTTTACGGACAAATTTGTGCTTCGCACCCACGCATCCTTTTTAGGTCGAGGGCAGAGCCAGCGGGCAAGCGCTGCTCTGGGGTTGATCTGTGGTAGTTTACTATGTGAGGGATGACCCACCCACTCCCCAGCCCAACCTTTTCATTGCGTTGTGTCTTTGTCCTTCCTAAATGCTGCCTTCTGATTGGTTTATAGGCTGTTAGTCCCTCCTTATGATAGCCATGTCGTCGTTTGTATCCTTCCATGGCTACTGGCCCCTTTACTTTGTGTTGCATGCGCACTATTTTCTTCCCATGTCCCCCCTCCTGCTGTCCGTGCCTTCTCTCCTGCCCCCCTCCCCTCCTGCTGTTCGTGTTTTTCTGCCCGCACGCACTCCCGTTTGCAATTAAAATAGGTCTCGCGTAAATGCGAGTCCTATGACATTACAAATGCTTGTCTTTTCCCGTTACAGCTCTTGTTCCCTCTTTCTCCTTCACTTCCAATGATTTATCCACAGTCCTTTTTCGCTGCGCACCATCCATGCCATCCACTTTCCCTTTCCATGCGCACTCCTCCTAGTCTCCTCTGTGTGTTCATGGTGCCGGGTATGGGTGTAGATGCTGCCTGTGCCAGTCTCACATGTGCCGTGGACAGTATTGGGGCCGCAGGATGGAGACCGCTCTGTTCATCTTCTCGCTCATTGATTGCGGTGCACTCTTCTTCCTCTCTGGTTACTTCGTATCCTTTGCAGAGCGGTGGAGATTGCCCTATGCCCCAGGGGCGGGGCACTCATTTCGGGTAAGCATGCTACCTGGGGGAACTTTGTATTCCTTTGCTAATTAACCTAGGAGACACTGCCAAAAAAGGAATTGAGAGGTCAGAACTCAAAAAGTGATAATACATTGGGTTTGGTAAATTGCATGCAGTAAAGAAGTATCTGCAATGCATATAAGTGGAGAAGTTTGGCTCAATGGTTAGAGCGGCAGACCCTGATGCAGAGGTCTGGCCCGGGACCAGGGTTCAAGTCCCGTCTCGGCGGATCTTGGGCTTAATTTCCTCGGACCTGATATATCTCGCCTCGGTGCCTGTTCTAATCATGGGTCCCACTCTGCAACTCTGGGCAATAGCTTGCTTAATCTCCACAACGGCCCCAAAAGCGCTAGGATGCCTGGCTGCATCTTGGGGGTGCCCAGGAGTGGGCGTCTCACAGGGAAAAGCCAGAAAGGGTTCCACAGCGGTATTCGTACAAGCACCGGAGAGACCCCATGTGGGGTGATTCTGGCGCTATACAAGTACTACGATTCAGAAAAGGGGGTGGTGATGAACAGAGTGTCTGAATTAAGCAGACCACTCTTACCCAGTCCAAAGATCAGGGCTTGATCCATCACCGTTATTTAGCTCACTGCCCCATCCCAGCTCAGAACCTGGCTATATGCAAATTAGTCTGTCCCTGGCCCAGTGCATCATGGGAACAGGGCAGACCAAACTACCAAGCCAATTCTTCACCAGAAAGGAGACAAGCTTCCGGGGACAGGTTTCTGCCATTTCAGGCGTCGTCGGCCCGGCTTGCTTGAATCCTGATGGAGCAGTGAGCAAGGGACTCATGTCTGAGTATACCCTTCCACGCTTATGGTGGACAAAATGATTCAGAAAAGGGGGTGGTGATGAACAGAGTGTCTGAATTAAGCAGACCACTCTTACCCAGTCCATCACCGGTCTGTTCATCACCACCCCCTTTTCTGAATCATTTTGTCCACCATAAGCGTGGAAGGGTATACTCAGATGTGAGTCCCTTGCTCATTGCACCATCAGGATTCAAGCAAGCCGGGCCGACGACGCCTGAAATGGCAGAAACCGGTCCCCGGAAGCTTGTTTCCTTCCCAGTACAAGAATTGGCTTGGTAGTTTGGTTTGCCCGGTTCCCATCATGCACTGGGACAGGAACAGACTAATTTGCATATAGCCAAGTTCTGAGCTGGGATGGTGCAGTGAGCTAAAAAACGGTGATGGATCAAGCCCTGATCTTTGGACTGGGTAAGAGTGGTCTGCTTAATTCAGGAACTCTGTTCATCACCACCCCCTTTTCTGAATCATACAAGTACTACAACATTTATTTTATTTTATTTATAAGAGAGTGAGATTGGGTGTTTTTTAGGGGAACGGATAAGGTTGCCATAGAGGTTAGAGATGTTCTCTTATAGATAGAATTTGACTGCTGTAATGGAGAAGAGTGGTTGCTTGTCTTGCAGGAGGTGATGGCAGGCTGTAGACTGGAGCTAGAGACTGGCATGCAGAGTACAAGACTAAGCATGAGGAGTGAGGAAGGGGAGAAATGGGCTTGCCTCTTTTATAGGGGAGGCCTTCATCAAGGAGAGGGAAAGCATGCAATGAGGATAATGGATTTACTTTTATGGAAGAGTATCACAGCGTTAGTGGAAACTGCAGGGTATTGGCAATGGGGTAGGAGATGCCATTTATTGTGTTGTTTTCTGTAGCGTGTACCAGATCAGAGTGCGTCAGAGCGCTTTTCCATTATATACACACTATGAACATGAAAACATATAGAACAACACTATAATCTAACATTATGGCTATCACAAAAACATGTATTAGGCTTTATGCATGATTCAGAAAGCTAGAGAAGCAGAGCAGGGTCAAATTTAGCAGATTAACTTGGATAGAGGTGGAACTAGAGTATATCTAGCTTAGCCAATAGGCAATGGAGTGTTGGGGGGAGCAAGAAGGGCAGGAGCGTAGTTCAAAAGAAAATCATGCTCCTATTGAAATACAGCATTCAGGGAGCAATTCAAAATTTAATCAAAGATCGGGAGATTCACCTCTGGGTAGAATTTAAGAGGGTAGCGCTTATTTCCTGAATTGTCTGTGAGACAAGAGGGATCTTGGATTGCCTTCGAAAGATTCAAACAAGGGGTTGGTCCGTATCTCTTGCGGAATGGAATTCTATATTTTGGGAGCACTGTCCAAGTACGAGCGGGAGATAGGCATTTCTTTCCTGAAGCTCAATGGTTGCAGCAGGAGAAAGTGTGACTTCATGTGGCAGAGCAGCCAACAGATGGCTTGAGTGTCTGCGGGCAAATCAAGGAATTTTTAATATGCTTTGATAGGTAGCCCGATAAGATTGATGAGCTCTGGGGCGATGTGACTGAAATACTTTGTTCTTGAAATAAGTCTAGCACCACAGTATGACTTTCTATGTGAAGAAGACTGATAGCACATTGCTTTTTTAGCTGGTAGGGCAACCACAAACTTTGAATTGAAGCAGGTCTGTTGCTTGACATTCTCGTAACATTTCTTAGCCTTTTGTGTTGCGTGATCTAGTTGTGATCTGAAATATATGGATTTTTTTTCCTTCAAGATGCTGGATTCGTCCTTTCTTCCTTCCTAACATAAAAGTGATAGGTCGGGACTTCGTGTTTTCTTTTAAGCTACTGCTGTTAATACTCGGAACTTACCACAGCTTCCCTGGAACATTGCCAATGTGGGGCCGACCTTTGGACACTTTGGGGCTAACCTACGGGAGCGGGACTGCGAGGACCAGTAGTCTCTGTGGCTCTCCATCTGCTACACCTGGAACCTCTTCCCGCCCCCGCCTTCCTGCATTACAAAACGACTCGTGGGTCCCGTTTCGCGGGAGCCGCTTGCAGTCGGGACTTTGTGTTTTCTTTTAAGCTACTGCTGTTAATACTCGGAACTTACCACAGCTTCCCTGGAACATTGCCGATTTGGGGCCGACCTTTGGGCACTTTGGGGCTGACCTACGGGAATGGGACTGCGAGGACTAGAAGTCTCTGCGGCTCTCCATCCGCCGCACCTGTAACCTCTTCCCGCCCACGCCTTCCCCTATTTAGCCAGACTCCTACCCGCGTACCGCGGGACGCGCGCGGGCGTGCGCCGGGCGGGCCCGTTGTAGCCCTTTAAAGACCGATCTAGACCGGACCGGGCCCCCCCTCTAACTTCCAGCATTTAGTGACTTTATCAGTTTGAAAAATCTTGTTTTTTGCTAAAAAAAATTGGAAGTGCTTATCGCATTGTTGTGTATAGGATCTAATAATTTGGGAATAGTCATGTCTACACGCGAAAGTAGAAGCAGGGCTGCTGCAGGGTCATTATTGTTGGGAACATTGGATAACTTCATTATAAGAACAAACTCTGTGATTGATGAAGGGATATCTTTAATGGAGCTGTGGTAAATAAATAATTAATTACCGGTTCTATTTTTGACTGGATACAATATAAACAGATAGCTCAATAAATAAGAGTCAAGATACGAGGTAGCTAGAGTTGACAGGCTTTAATTAAGCATAAAAGGACAGGAACAGGACAGCCTGTACGGGAATAGGATGGCAGGGCCCGGCAGCTGCCGGGGCAGGATCTGGGAATGGCTAGCAAACTTTTAATAACAGTGCACAATATTTATAGTTAAACAAATACATTGTATTCAATACAGTAGGCGTAGCAGTAGGCGGAGTTTGTAGCAGTCGCGAAAGATAAGGCATAAAGTGGGTGTAACAAGAGGTGTGTACAGGGCGTATACATAGACATGTGATGCAAACATAACAGAATATGTCATAAAAGGGGCGGAAACATGGAGGGGGCTACCTGAGCAGCTGGGACCTCTAACCTAGTGGTGCGCGCAAGCTGGAAATGACGTGTTACCAGGGAGAACTGGGGCTATGACTTCTGCGCTAGAAGAGGAGACGAAAGTCTGGAGTGTCAGAGCGACATGTACCTAAAGCCTATCTAGTATCTAGTGTTTAGAGAACATGTTGATGGAATCCAGGAGTTATCAGGGCAAAGGCTAACAGACATTAAGACTGGTTCATGCATAATTCTACATGTAGTGCGTGTGCGAGGAATATTCTATGAATATTAATACAGTATTTCTCTTACATGGAGACATAAAGGCTAGACCATGACGGAAACTATTGATGCGATTCAGTAGCTTAGGAATGCAGAGAAGGAGGGCTGGACTGATAACTAGAAACATAACATATTCTTGGCAGACTGGGAGGCAGAGCCAGGCCGAGCCGGGCACTGCGAGGCATGAAGTAAGTGAAGGGTCAGGGATACAGGTGGGGGCTGTATCGCTCCTCGGAGAGGGTTCAGGAGACAGGAGCTGAATCTGAGTCCGGGCCCTTTTGAGGCCTAGAAACGGGGACAATTCAATGAATTAACGTGCACACTGAAAAACGTGGCAACGTAGCTTTACATAGGCCTGATATTCGTTATATTTACGAAAACTGGAAACTGGCATACTAGAGATGGACACAACTGTAATTGCGTCTTTAATCGATCATAGGGGAATACATGCATATCGATCATGCACATATAACATAACATGGGGAACACGTAGGCACATATAACATGGCAAAATGTACTTTTCCACATTCCCTCCTTGTGCCCTACGTTTCCATCAGGAAACATCTATATTCATGATACCATCTATTATTTCATATAGCATCATTTGCTCGTCTCGAATTGTCTTGGAACGGGACTTAGGACTAGGAATACAAGAGGTAGCACACATGCCGCAAATCGCAGGGCCACATTGTATACAGAGGCAGCAACTGAATATGATCATTACTGCAATACCTAGGAATGACAATACTTTCCATCCCCAGGCAGATATAATACTCCAGAGCCAACTGGACCATGTCCAGGTGCCTGGATTCCGGTGTAACTGATGGGCAATTTTATGAAGTCTGGTTATAGCTGAATAAACAGACGGCGCGTTATTAGGAATGAAAATGCAGCAACTAGATCCGATGACTCTACATGCTCCTCCTCTATCGGCCAGTATGACGTCAAGAACGAGACGATTTTGGAGCACGACAAATCTCATAGCAGATTGCTCTTTGGTTAAGTTACCTAGAGCAGAAGTAGTCTCATTCACTACTGCTTCAAGGGTTCTGGTTAGCCTACGTATTAACTTACTATTCTGGACAGGGCCTATAAAAAAGAAGAAACCTTTATTAAAGTCTTGATACTGTTCTAGAGTAGTTTCAGTTTGATCGACAATTGGGGACTCAATCTCCCTTCTATGTCTGATGTGTACTAGATGTGTGTTTCTATGATAATCGGATGGGGCTAGAAAAACTGGTGGCAGTAGGAAGGCAATGTAACAGGTTCCATCCCAATCGAGGGGCAGACGAACATATGCGGTCTGACCACAAACAAAATAAGAATGACGTGATGCTTTGAAAATAGATTTTCCACTGTCACTATACTCGACAGTAATAGTACAATCACTATGTCCTACATGTGCGGAACCATTCTTTCGGACACATAATTCGCCTTTGACTGGTAGTACTGAGATAGCAGGTAAGTCTGGAGTAGTATCAGACTGAACATTCAGGACCATAAAATTCGAAGAATAATTTCCCAAATTGTAAACTTCATTTTCTAGATCTAACCCTGTTCTATGGGGGAGACCTTGCTTGTCTGGAAAACATGTTCTATTCAGAAGGGACATATCAGTTGAGGATGACGTTAACATGGACCATGCTCCACATGAACCATTATGTGAAAACGGATAAGGAAAGAGTGGCAGAACTCCCTTCGGTGTCTGGAAAGGGGGGAGTCGACCACACACCCAACAATTAGTGGCATTGCTGGTCTGGTGTGAATAGTGTAACATTCTGATGAATGTATTATTACGCATAGCAAGACGATAGGATAACTCGTGAGGAGGCAGATCACTAAATGTGTGCTCTACTGTAGCATTAGAAAACTTATTTACATGAGAAATTGGAAAAATAAATGTAATGCATAACTTGTGCAGGTAACCATCAAACTTAGAAACAATATAAAACTGAGGAAAACGATACATCGTATAGAGTTTTGACTAACTCTCTCACTATGGGGGTCTATCTCATACATGTCAGATACCTGTCTAACCGTTTCACCCGAGAGGGACTTAGACAATTAAACTGGCTGACTTATTTTACTAGACCGAAGCTTCTTTTTATACTCCTGTTGCGGAGTTGCCTCTAACAGGGGAGGCTTGAATTCAGAGTCAATTTTTAGGCAGTCTTTGGAAATGGAAATGTCTGTAGAAATGTCATTAAAAGTCTTGTTTCGGAGTCCATGAAATTTCTTGACATGCGACAGATGGACCCAACCCTTGCGGCCTTCCAACTTCACGGCCGTACGGGTGGTCAGAAGGACTAGTTTCGGCTCCTTCCAGCGAGGCTCCAGCGGACTTGAACGATCAAAGTTCCTGACCAATACTAGGTCACCTGGGATGACCTCATGCGGTTTCACTTCGGTATTGTCTGGAAATGCAGCGGCAACCTGTGAACGACAAGAGTGTAGGGCAGACATCAAGGAAGCTAGGTAATCTGTCAGCATATTACTAGAAACATCTGTAATACTGCGGGGTCTAGGTGTACCCCACATATTTGGGGGACGGCCGAATACGACCTCATAAGGGGACAGACCTGATCTGGAATGTGCGACCATGCGCATAAAGAATAGAGCAACTGGCAGGGCAACTAGCCAGTCTACACCTTTCTCTTTACATGTCTTGGCAATACGGACTTTCAGAGTCTGATTATGTCTCTCTACGAGACCGGCTGCTTCAGGATGGCGTACACAATGGAACTTCCACTGGTACCCTAACAAAAGGGAAACATGTTTCATGAGCTCAGATGAGAATGGCTGGCCGTTATCAGAATATACGACCCTAGGGAGTCCATAACGGGGGAAGAATTCACGAACCAACTGCCTGGCAGTGGTCGCTGCTGTGTAATCTGGAACTGGATATGCTTCTGTCCACCTGGACAAAGCGCATACAACTACAAGAACATACTTGAAACCTCGACATCGCTCCATCTGAATATAATCCATCTGGAGGACTTCAAAAGGGTGGTCAGGAGGTTGGAATCCACCTTGTTCCACCGGGACACTTTTACCTGGATTGAACTGGCAACATATCATACAAGTACGGACTTTCTGCTTGGCTGCAGCTCGTAAATGCTTGTTGAACCAAAGGTTCTGAATACTGTCTAACATGGCTTTTTCTCCTAGGTGTGCTGGACTATGTGTGGTATTGATAATGACTTGACCCATGGAGTCGGGGAGAAACCATGTGGCTTTTCCCTTCGTCACCCATCCCTGATCTGTCTGGACCCCTCCTTGTTCGGACCATTTCATGATTTCTTCAGGAGTAGCATGTAACTGTATGTCTATGACATCTTGTGTAGGGTCCTTAACTGTCATACAAGTAGTCTGTTCTGGAGTGGATGTCTGTGTCTTGTTAACTGGAGTGTCTGGTGTCTGAGCTGTAAGCTTGGCTGTTCGATCTGCTAGATCGTTACCTTGGGAAATGATGTCAGTAACTTTCGTATGTGCCTTGCACTTCATGATAGCGATAGCTGTCGGTAAATGTATTGCATCTAACAGAGCTTGAATGAGGAGACCATGCTGAATCTTGGTTCCATGAGAAGTCATGAAACCTCTTTCCTGCCAGAGCACTCCGAAGTCGTGTACAACTCCGAATGCGTAACGTGAATCTGTATATATGTTTACTTTCAGGTTCTTGGCACGTATGCAGGCTTGGGTCAGAGCAACTAGCTCTGCTGCTTGAGCAGACAGGGTGTCAATACGGTGTGTCTCTATAACTTCGGTTTCAGTAGTCACTGCATACGCGGCTACTAGTTCTCCTGTACTAGTTCTCATACATGAACCGTCCACATAAAGTGTCAGGTCGGGATTAGGTAATGCAATGTCTGTCAGGTCTTGTCTTGGCTTAGTCATAGTATTAATAACTTCCACACAGTCATGTGTGGCAGTATTTGAAGTAACTGACGGTAACAGTGTAGCAGGATTTAGAACGTTGCAGCGTCTGATTTCTATGTGTGGCTGGAACAGTGTCAATTCATAACCTGTTAAACGTGCAATAGTCAAGTGCTGGGTCTGTGTTCGGTTTAAAAGAACTTCCACGGAGTGTGGAACTTGTACTGTCAGGGAGTGTCCTAATACTATGGAATCACTTTGTCTGATAGCTAGAGCTGTGGCTGCAACTGACTTGAGGCACGCAGGCAAAGCCTGGGCTACTGGATCTAATGTGCTCGAAAAATAAGCACAGGGCTTGTACTGTCCCGCTTGATCTTGTGTGAGAACAGATAATGCAGTACCATCACGTTCTGTGACAAAAAGTGTAAAAGGCTTACTGTAGTTCGGTGTAGCTAGAACAGGTGCTTGGCATAAGGCTTTCTTTAACTCATTAAAAACAAGTGTATGTTCAGATGTCCAAGGGAGGACAGTCGATACGGCTGCCTCCTGTGTCGTTAACTGTATCAGTGGCTTTGCTAGAAATGCATACTGAGGAATCCATTGTCTGCAGTAAGAAGTGAGGCCAATAAAAGCTCGTACCTCCTTCTGTGTCTTGGGCTGTGGAAGACTCGCTATTAACTGGATACGGTCTGGTGTCAACTGCCTACCCCACTTGGACAGTAAGTGGCCTAAGTAGATCACTTGCTGGACACAGAACTGGAGCTTCGAAGGGGACACCTTGTGCCCCATCTCGGCTAGGAAATACAGAACTGTAAGTGACGCTCGCTCGCAAGCACGTTCAGAACGGGCTGTGATCAGTAGATCATCGACATACTGGAGCAGGGCAGTGTCAGCTGGCATGTGAATATTGTCTAGTTGTCTTTTAAGTGCTTGACTGTAAATACTAGGACTTTCTGTGAAACCTTGAGGAGCTCGTGTGAATTTATAGCTTCTTCCATTTAAACAAAAACCGAAAAGGTACTGGCTGTCTGGATGAATGGGAACACTGAAAAATGCATTCTTGAGGTCTATTACAGTAAAAAATGTAGCTTCAGAATCAATAGCTGTCAATAGGGATGAAATATCTGGGACTACTGGATACTGGGGTATGATACATTTGTTAAGTTCTCGAAGGTCAATCACTAATCGATATACTGGAGGTGCATTTGGATCAGTACGTTTCATGACTGGAATGATAGGAGAATTACATACATTGGAGTCAGTTTCTACAACCACTCCTTGAGCAATGAGCTCGTCAATAATTTTGGATAAGGCTGCTACAGCCTCAGGTGGCAATCTGTACTGTCTGATCCGTGGCAGGACTATACCTTGCTTGAGAGTCACACGATGGGGTGTGATTTGCATAAAACCTACATCAGTTGGACCTTGCGCCCATAAATGCTGTGGTACATTGGACAATCTTGGATCAAAATCTCGTAATACAAAGTGACCTTTAAAGTCTCTCAAAAACAATCGGACTCCTTCTGGAGAACAGCAAATTACTGCACCTAATTCTTTCAATGTCTTGATGCCTAACAAATTTTCTGGACATGAGTTCGTAAGTAACAAATCAGTAGTTCGGGACAATGGACCAACTTCTAGGGAAACTGGCTTTGAAATTTCGTTAATAATAGGCTTTCCTGAAAATCCAAGGGAAACATTTCTAGAGCCTGAGAGCGGAGCCCCTGGAACCTCGTCATGACTGATAGTAGTCCTACTTGCCCCTGTATCAATCAGAAACTTTCTGTCTTTCCCTAATACTTGACTGTGTACATAGGGACCCTCTTGATCTACAGGTATCTCGATGAGAGGCAAGCCTACCTCCCTCTCTAGGCTGTTTCATGAATACTGTTGATACTCTGGATACTCTGTCTGAGCATACTGGTACATTTGCTGTGTAACATGCTGTGTTGCAGCGATAGGCTGCGGTGCTGGAACTGTCTGTTGTGCATTCTGTGGTGACTGTGAAGTCTGTGAAACTTGTTCTGGTCTAGGCGGACGTGGTCTTTCTTTAGTCTTACCAGTGGCTATATTGTGTTTCAGAACTGCACACTCGTTTATAAAATGACCTGGCTGTTTACAATAATTGCATGTCCCTTTAACGGGAGCTGCAGGATAACTGGCTTGATTCGGACCCCTCTTCTGACTGTCTTGTGGAACAGATTGGGCAACTAATACTTTCATTTTCGTGTCTTTCATACGTCTCTTTTCGTGTTCTTGCTCTTCCCTGATTCTATTCTGGTGATACTGGAGCATCTGGAGCATTTGTGACGGGGTATTAGCTTGCCAAGTACTTTCGACTTTCAAAACTCGATTTTTAACTTGTGGACTTGAATTCTCGACTAGTTTAGTAACAAAAAGATGAGGGTATGACTCACTACCTGTCTTCAGACCACTGTTAATTATAAAACATTTTTCGAATCTAGAATAAAAATCACTAGTGTCTTCATCCTGTTTCTGTTTACAAGCTGAGATTGCATCCCAATCTTCCTTTTTCGTGGCTAATAATCTTGGCAAAACCTGAATCAATAACTCGGGCAATTCTTTACATTTGTCCCCAAGACCGGTACCTGGTACTCGTATTTTATCTTCAGCTTCTAGAGCTGTCCAATCAATCTTTTTCTCTCCCACCTCCCATTCTTTTTCCTTGAGTTTTTCATATACCCCTGCGGGCAACAGGACTTTTAGCATTTTAATAATATCTGGATACGTGTATTCTCCCATACGGAGCATGTCTTTTAATTCTCGATGGAACCCTGCTGGATCTTTGTCGTGACAGGGAATTAACTTCTTCATCTCTAAGAGTTCCATCTTTGTGATCGGGGTGTAAACAAATACTCGTTCTAGATCGCCACCCGTTCCTCTAACTGGGTGTACTTCTCGTAACGGATGCTGTCTATCTATGTAAAATGGTTTACATTCTGGGGGTGAGACGTGAACAAAATGCGGATTCAGAAACGTTCGGTATTTGTGGCGCTGTTCTAGAATGACACTAATTAAATCGGTACCTAAACCTTTCCATCTATACTGGAGCAACTCATTCAGGACATCATGTAACGGACCTGGATCAGAATGCTGACCCTCATACAATGTAATGAGGTGCTGGATCATATACATACCCACCAGTCGCTGCTCGGCTGGGGGCAGTTTCAGAAACATTTGTGCCACTATTTCGTCTGGAAAAGTGGTAGAATCAGTAATCCATCGGACTGCTGATCGGGCTAGTTCTTGTTCATGCATGGTACTAAGTTCACTGTAACCGATTCGTGATTTCAGAATGTGATCGGTAGCTTGAAATACTTGCTCAAGAGAACCTTGTTCTGGTGCTGGAGGAGGAAAAACTTTCTTGTGTTCTAGGCGTGAATGTCGGTCGGGAAGTCTAGTTCTACCTACATACGCTATTCTGGTGGGATTCTCGTCGTCTACCTCTTCAGTAGAAGAGTCGTTTTCTTTCTCGCTTACTTGTGCTGCTTTACGATTGTCGTGTAACCTTATTATTTCCTTACGAATTTTCTTGTACATACTCTCTATACTACTGAGTGTCTTGTGTCTTCCCTCGGCTATATTATCACTCCACCTTGTCAGAACTTTCATTTCGGTCGGATCTTTAGTCGGACAATCTTGTTCCCTTATTAAACAATTGATTAGAAATTTTAATAGCATGAGCTGGGTCTCAGCTTTCCTTAGAGACATGATTTCACCAATACTTTCTGGATCGTCCCCTGTACGGATGAAACGATATATTCTGTCTAGATCTTCTTTCATATTCGGTAGGGTGTCCAAATACTCGGTCACCCGTCTTACACGCAATGAATATATAACCATATTATCATCGCCTGGGACTGGATCATAACGGCATTCGGTAAGAGCTCGCTTGATATCTGCAACGGACTGATATTTGGGCGTACGCTGTAACGCACGTTCATGTAACTCGACTAATGTTACACGTTTGTGTGGCGGCGGGGTACCAGGAGGACCTCCCCCCGCGGCCCCTAAACTGGAATCGTCGACGGATACTCTTCGTGCTGGCAGAGTGACTGATGTAGCGGGAACTTGTACTGTAGGCTGGACCGGGGGTACTGTAACAGGTGTTGTAACAGGTGCCCCGGTGGCTGGAGGAACAGGAATTACATTATTTACAGGAGCTGGCGGAACAGGATTTGCATATTCTGGGACTGTGTCGTCCAAATAGGACGAGAGAAAAATATCAGCTGCGGTCGGTTTGTGACGTAGCTTAATCGGAACCAATGTCGGCGGAAAATTACATGGTGCTTCCGGGGTTGCTTTTGGCAAGCCCTCGGCAAGAAGAGGATACATACCCTTAATAAGGGCATTTCTCTGTCTGTCTGACTGTTCGGCTTTAACTCGTTCACCTATTTCGATTAATTCCCTTTCTTGGGCTCTTTCTGAGGATTCTCTACTTAATTCTGACTTTCTGATTTCTTTCTCTGTTCTTTTATGAGATTCTTTGCGCCATAACTCGATGGCATCTTTCTGGGACTGTCTGGATTTCTTTTTCCATAATACTTCTTCTACTCGCATGATGCACTCGGCATCCCATGTACCTGATACAGGCCATCTATATTTCTCTTCTAGATCTTTAGTATACTCGACCCATAAGTCTAGATATAATATGGCACTTATGCCATGCTTATGATACATAAAATGACCTGGACTGTCCCTAGGCGGGACAGGAACTGCTTCCTCGAGCAGACCTTTTCTAGTTTTTAACTGACGTAACTTAGAGAACAGAGGCATGACTAGACTGGAGTCTAGAAACAATACAATACACAATAAACACAATAATAACTTTAAGAAAACAAATCACTCATACCACGACATTGAAAACACATGAAATAACATTTAAAAATAACGGTTCGGACAGAATACTACCTGAAATACTGAGAACAGAACACATGGATTTCTCGAGAACAGAACTGACTAGAATTACTAGATGCACTGCTGAAACAGTACGAAACTTACCGGTCCCATAAAGAGACACGTCAGGACCCGCATCCACCTAGGTGGACACTTCGTGTTGGATCTGTGTACCCAAACCCACGGACCAGAGACAAATTAATTGACCCTGTCTAGATACTACCCCAGCAACGGTACTCACCGGGCAGCAAGAACGGAAGGCCTCGGACTGGACTGGACTGCTACGACGACGGACGGACGAACTTCGGACTTCAGTTACAGGTGGGCCTCCGGATACCTCGGACCTTGGACTCTCGGCTTGGGCTCTGGTCGGGACTCGCCGCGTTCCTCCACCGCCTCGTCTGGATGCTGGACCGCAACCTCCGTCTCCTCCGTGGGCCTGAGGGATACTTGAAGCAGAAATATCTGCACGTGCACGGTATGGTTCCGTCACGGCTGCAGAGGGTCAGGGGGCTTGCGTGGCTTCTCCGGCGCGTGGGGAAAGGGCAAGTCCCTATTCGGGCGCCATTATGTGGTAAATAAATAATTAATTACCGGTTCTATTTTTGACTGGATACAATATAAACAGATAGCTCAATAAATAAGAGTCAAGATACGAGGTAGCTAGAGTTGACAGGCTTTAATTAAGCATAAAAGGACAGGAACAGGACAGCCTGTACGGGAATAGGATGGCAGGGCCCGGCAGCTGCCGGGGCAGGATCTGGGAATGGCTAGCAAACTTTTAATAACAGTGCACAATATTTATAGTTAAACAAATACATTGTATTCAATACAGTAGGCGTAGCAGTAGGCGGAGTTTGTAGCAGTCGCGAAAGATAAGGCATAAAGTGGGTGTAACAAGAGGTGTGTACAGGGCGTATACATAGACATGTGATGCAAACATAACAGAATATGTCATAAAAGGGGCGGAAACATGGAGGGGGCTACCTGAGCAGCTGGGACCTCTAACCTAGTGGTGCGCGCAAGCTGGCAATGACGTGTTACCAGGGAGAACTGGGGCTATGACTTCTGCGCTAGAAGAGGAGACGAAAGTCTGGAGTGTCAGAGCGACATGTACCTAAAGCCTATCTAGTATCTAGTGTTTAGAGAACATGTTGATGGAATCCAAGAGTTATCAGGGCAAAGGCTAACAGACATTAAGACTGGTGCATGCATAATTCTACATGTAGTGCGTGTGCGAGGAATATTCTATGAATATTAATACAGTATTTCTCTTACATGGAGACATAAAGGCTAGACCATGACGGAAACTATTGATGCGATTCAGTAGCTTAGGAATGCAGAGAAGGAGGGCTGGACTGATAACTAGAAACATAACATATTCTTGGCAGACTGGGAGGCAGAGCCAGGCCGAGCCGGGTACTGCGAGGCATGAAGTAAGTGAAGGGTCAGGGATACAGGTGGGGGCTGTATCGCTCCTCGGAGAGGGTTCAGGAGACAGGAGCTGAATCTGAGTCCGGGCCCTTTTGAGGCCTAGAAACGGGGACAATTCAATGAATTAACGTGCACACTGAAAAACGTGGCAACGTAGCTTTACATAGGCCTGATATTCGTTATATTTACGAAAACTGGAAACTGGCATACTAGAGATGGACACAACTGTAATTGCGTCTTTAATCGATCATAGGGGAATACATGCATATCGATCATGCACATATAACATAACATGGGGAACACGTAGGCACATATAACATGGCAAAATTTACTTTTCCACAGAGCGGAGGGTCTCACAAGATTTGGCCACGGCTAAACGCTCGTCCATGGGCCACCTTGCGAACGCCCCTACGCCCGAACCTAGGACGGATATCGAGGTGCTTATTCATAGCCCACCCAACTCCCAAGACTCTTTTTGCTCCTTGCCTGTGCCAACTGCAAACCCACTAGTAGCTGCAGATTTAGAGGCTACACAGGTAACAGAAGTAGATAGTTCCCCTATAAGAACTGGTACAAGACATCTACGCGGGAGGTGGGAAGGTGCTATCCCCAAGAGAAAGCAAACTAAGTCTGCCGCAGTAGGAAAGAAAAAAACAAATCCCCTAAAGGATACGGCACGCCACGATATGTTAGATACGCAAAGGGGGGGCAGATCTGCAGAAGTCTCTGACTGAATGTGCCCCACTATCCCCGGAGGTTGTAAATCAAGTACAGGTGCACGGAGATGACGTTGACACTAACACCAGTAATGCTTTCCGCAGAGTAGCGATAGACGAGTCAGAAGATAATCAGCTAGTCAAAAAGTTGAAGGGTTTATTAATGACGAGCCTCGCCCCCTTGGAATTATGACTTGCTGGGATTGAAAAACAGCTCTCCATGCTGGAACTGACTATGAGAAGTATTAAGACCACTAAGAATTCCAAAAATAGCCCTATCAGCACACCTAAGTTACAGTCGGTTGTAGAGGCGAAATTAGCTCATCGGCCTGCACCTAATGCCGAGCGACCTTGCCTTAAAGACAAGAAAGCTCAGGCAGCCGTGTGCACGCCAGAGCTGCCCATCACCATGGGAAAAGGCCCACTACAACCTGCTCTGCCACAGAAAAAGGGCCCAGAAGAGGTATCTGTGTAGGCATCTAGGAGGGCTTGTAGCATAAATGTACTACCACAAGCAAACCCCTATGTGATAGTACTAACGGGCGTCCCAGAGTTAAAGGATACTAGTCAAGAGCTATTTATATGTTTAAAAAATAGGGTGGCATACTGGCTAAATAGGAACAGACCTTTACCCCCTCATGCCAGGGCTGAAATTATGATGGTACGTCGATTACCCTGGCTGGGAACTAGGCAAAAAACCATTGTGTAGTTGTTAATTTTAAAGATCCCCAGACTGTGGACTACATCTGCTCCTGGAACAACAACTACAGAGATTCTGGTTCCTCGAAAGAACCACGCCCATTGCCCTATTTTTATCCTCCTTCGAACCAACTAGACGAATGAGAGCCTTGGTCTCATGTCACTTATAATCGTAATGGCAGGGCTGGCAATCAATACTATGGACCAACTCATATTCAATGCCCACTGCCGCTTCAAAATAGATTTATCACACTAGATATGGTGGATTGGCTGAATCCAAGTACTGACCGAACTTAGAGTAGCGGGATTGGGTGCTCTGTTAAAGGGGGGATGAGTGGTTTGGTGACTCAGCAAACTCATAATAATCAGGGACTCACAAACATAGCTATCCAAATAGGTAGCAATATGTCAGTTGTAGACAGGGGAACAGGGGATATGGATACTACGGAAGTTAATTTACCAACCCCTCGTGACACTCAATATAGAGCGAGTGTCGGCATAGATACACAGATATCCCCTACTTTAGCACAGGAGGCAGTGGTCGAGGGTAAGTCCTTATCTTTCCTATCTTGGATTTTGGCCGGACTGTCTAACAAGCTAAATGATCCGGCCTTCTTACCCTTTGTAAACACATTTTCTATTGTCTGCTTTCAAGAGACATGGGAGAGGGAAGAACTCGATATTAATGGGTATCCAACGTTCCACACAGCTGCTGAGCTATCGCAAAGGGGCAGAAACAAAGGGGGCCTTTGTGTTTACATTTCGAACACTTCGAAAGTCAGGGTTGGCAAATTTAGTCAGGCCTCAAAATATGATCAGAAGGTGGAACATATAGTTTATAGCATGGAGACCATCAATCTGATAATTTTTTATAATAATATTCCCAAAGATGAAATGGCTAATGTATTTGAAAGTCTACGCATTTGATGCTTAAATCTGATGCGGACTGTTTCTCGGGGAATCGTGTTTTATGGGTGGGTGATTTTAACTGTTTTTTGTGTCCAAACTGTCACACTTATATTTGGGCTGGTTAATAAGGAAGGTGATCCTTGTACCCACTTCGCTCACACGTTGCTTGGGAACCTTGTGAACAATTTGATGTTTGATACGGATCTAGGCTTTGGCAATGAATTATGTACCCCACAGGTTGATTTTACACCTGCATACAATGGAAGGGGATGCAATTCTTTAATAGATTTTGTCTTGGCATCAAACAGCATTTCTCATAACTTTCTTAATTTTGAAACGGGAGAAACTGCAATCAGTGACCATTATCCTATTAGCTTTTCCCTAGACATCAAAGTAAAAAATTCAGGAAATAACGGAACAGTTAATAATCTGTACGTTACAGTATAAATCTAGCGAAAAAAAATGGCTATACACTAAAATGGAATAAAATCGAGCCAGCAGGATTTTAAAACATTTAATAAGAAATAAATCGAATGATTTCACTGTCTGCCTCTCGGAAACGAGTGACGGGGTCTCAGTCACCTCGTCATTTTGTAATATCATGGAGGATATCAGAAAGTCATTGGAGGGACCACCGAGAAAACAAAAAAGGGATAACGCCGAGGGTTGGTTTAATTATGAATGCAGTAAAATCCATGCAGCCCTAAAAGTTGCACTTAAAAGTAACCCAAAGTGTACGGCGGAGATTAGAAAAGCTAGAACTGCCTATTACACCGCAATAAGGGAAAGGAAGCAGGAAATAAGCAGGGAGGCATGGAATGTGTTACATCAGGCCTCCCTTCAGAGGGATAATATGGGCTTCTGGAAGGCGGTGAACGCCCCCTTTTTTGCCGACAGAAAATTAGACACTATAGAAATAGCAATAGAGGAAGATACTTGGATCACTTATTTTACAGAACTCTATAAAAATGACACCCTACCCACAAACATGGAGGTCGAAGTTATGGGAGAGAAGGCAGTTTTTCTACGGGTCTATTCCCATTGGATATTAACTTTGAATTATCAGAGGTGGAAGTAGCCATCTCTGAGAGCTCAGGGGGTAAGGCCCCAGGGCCTGATGGGGTTCTTGTTGATATCTACAAATCTGATACCAAACTATGGGCCCCTTTATTGACTAATGCCTTAAATTGTGCTAATAAAACAGGGTTCTTTTTAACATGGCAGGAAGCTATTGTGGTCCCCATTTTTAAGAAGGGTGACCACAACGACCCAAAGTGCTATAGGCCAATCTGGCTGTTAGATTCCCTAATGAAGGTGGCGGGAAGGGTCGTTTTAAATAGACTCCAGGAATGGGCAGAGGACACTGGAGTCCTCTCGAAATTTCAATACGGCTTTAAAGCTGGCCTAGGTACAGTGGAACAGGGATTGAACCTAGCCATAATCATTGGAAAGCATGTGGTTGCAAAGGGGGACAAGTTGTTTTAAACATTCGTGGACCTAAGTTCGGCGTTTGACTGTCTGAGCCACGAAGTTTTATGGGAAACGCTTACGCGACTGGGAGTTGCCACAAGTTTAATTAATTTCATTAAAGAGCTATATAGGGGGGCTGGCACTAAGGTTCGTTTCGGCAGTAAAGGGAAGTGCACCTCTTAATTTCCAATAAAAAAAGGTGTCCGCCAAGGATGCATACTGGCACCCTTTTTATTTAACTTATATATCAACAGCATAGCATCCCACTTGATACAGTATAAACAGGATTATCCGCAAATTGGAGGAAATCATGCCCCAATTCTTCTGTATGCAGATGATGCAGTGATTATGGCTAGGACACAGGTGGCCCTCCAGAGATCCCTTACGGCGTTCTCTGATTATATGAACATGAGAGGCCTGAAAATTAACAGCAGCAAAACCTTCAGTATGTGTTGCTCAAAAAAGAGGAATGACCTTTGTAATATTTTCCTCTCAAATACAAGGATTGAAAGTACAAAGACTTTCTCCTACCTGGGGATACATTTTGAGAGGAGTGGCACGTGGACTGCAGCTGTCAATACTATGAAATTAGCTTTCTCACGTGCCATTAGAGAAGTGAGAAACTTCGCTACTAAACTTGGGCGCCGACCCATAAACATCTTGTTGGACATCTATAAATCTAAGTGTGTGTCCATTGTGACCTACGGTGCAGGGATCTGGGCGATCGCGGAAACAGGCGAGATTCAGTTGTGTGAAAACGCTTTTGTCCGCTATTTATTAGCTACCCCTAGGTCTACCTCCACTTATGTTTGCCACCAAGAGTTAGGATTAGTTTATGTAACCAACCTCATTAAAATAAGCCCAATATTGCTAATGCACAAGATATGGGTCTCTCAAGAGACAGAATTGAATAGGGACATCATTAAAGACTGTTTGAAATTCCATGGGAGCCGAAAAATTGAATGGTTTATTTATGTGAAACACTTTTTAACAGCTATCGTGCACACTGAATTTTTCGACGACCATGGCAGCAATTTCTAGAAAAAAGCTGAAGGAAATTTGCCTTACCTTTTTAGAAGACAAAAGGTGGCAACTGGAGGGCAAGAAAAGTTTGATGATTCAGAATCAACTAATGCTACAGAATCAAGATATACAACAATACCTAGTGTGCACGAAAAGTAGCTACACGTGGGTGTTATTAACACGCTTCAGGGGAGGGAATCTTTTCATATTATTGACCTTCCCTGCTGTTAACATTTGGTCGAAATCACTAATCCGGTGCCCGTGTGATGGTGTCTCTAACCAATCTTTGATACATTGCACCCTTTTTTGTAAATATTACACCTCAATCAGGAAAAAATATTTATTTGTATTGCTCAGGAAGTGGGGACTAAGGTAATGTACCTACTGAGACTACAACTGCTGGAGGACGAGTTGACACTGTATGCTGTATCAATGTTTTTAAAAAGCATGATGAGATCTAGATTATCAATGAATTGACTTTAGTATCTTGTATTGATTCTGTTAATCTCTGTGTTTTTGACCTCAAGTGGACATGTTAAATTTTAAATTTTATACTGTATGTACTTTGGCTTAAAATTGTAAATTGTGCTTTTATGGATTCTTACATTTGAACCCGGATAAAGCTATTTTGGATTGGATTGGATTGGACTGAAATACTTTGTTCTTGAAATAAGTCTAGCACCACAGTATGATTTTCTATGTGAAGAAGACTGATAGCACATTGCTTTTTTAGCTGGTAGGGCAACCACAAACTTTGAATTGAAGCAGGTCTGTTGCTTGACATTCTCGTAACAGTTTCTTAGCCTTTTGTTTTGCGTGATCTAGTTGTGATCTGAAATATTTGGATTTTTTTTCCTTCAAGATGCTGGATTCGTCCTTTCTTCCTTCCGAACATAAAAGTGATAGGTTCATAATTGAGGGTTTTTGTTTCCATCTCCGTTCACTCAATCTAAGGTGTCTTCCTTCTTCGTTAAGGTTATAGTTTTATCAGAGGGCAGAGACTCTTGCTTTTTTGCCTACTAGGATTCCTTGGGGCCAGTCCATCTAATATGTTAGACGTGGTTTTGTCGTACTAGTTAACCAGTTGTGTGTTAGTCTTTGGATCTTCAAAGGGTACCAGGCAGGGGAAAGGAATTTTTTTTAATACCTACTTGTCCATGGGCCTGGATGGTTCATAAAGCTACTTGTCCTGTAATAAAACCCTTGGTCCATGTAGTGAGATGACAGATTATGACAGCATTCTCATCGTATCAAAGCTCGGATAATAACCCCTCTCATTATGCCAGGAAATATTTTGGATTCAAGTAATGCTCTGATTTTGCCATCATTTGCCAGGTAACAAGACAAAATATCGAATTCAAAATATAGAATTACCAAAATATCGAAGTCAAATTATAGAAAGGACAAAATATCGAATGGACAGAATATAGTGGTGAAAAATATCGAATTGAAGGTAAGTAATTTAATATGGAATAGTAATTTTTACCCCTATGCTATCCAACGCTTTCCCTACTGTTGCACTCTCTGGAGTGGGAATAGTAATTTTTACCCCTACACTATCCAACGCTTTCCCTACTGTTGCACTCTCTGGAGTGGGAATAGTAATTTTTACCCCTACGCTATCAAACGCTTTCCCTTTCTGTTGCACTCTCTGGAGTGGGAATAGTAATTTTTACCCCTACGCTATCCAACGCTCTCCCTACTGTTGCACTCACTGGAGTGGTAATAGTAAATGTTATACATAATATTTCATTATTTTTAAATTACTTTTAAGACATTTTAAAAAATTCGATATTTTGACTAACTATATTTTTTAAAACTATATTTTTGATTCGATATTTTTGTTCTTACCTGTTTGTAGATAGGAATTCGATATTTTTGCATCCTATATTTTTTCTTCTATATTTTGGTAATTCTATATTTGTGAATTCGATATTATGTCAGTGATTCCATTTGCCAATCTACATAATGGGATTGAAAGTAGTGGGATGTTGTATGTTCTAGGGTTGAAATGCCCTTTTAAGTCTGTGTACACCTACAAACTCATGTGTTCAAGGGTTCTAATCAACCCTTCTCTAATCTTTTCCCACAGTGGGAAATGTCGGAAATTTACATCTGATAAAGGAAAAAGTAAAACTTGTCAGGGTGGTAAAAATAGGCTGCAGGGAAACCTAACATGCAAATCTCAGGTGATTTTCACATGAGCAGATATACTCATGCCTATTTGCTCATACTAAAATACAGTTCACAAACATCTTCCAGGAGTAAAGTTTGCAGATCTACTTCTGTAAATTCTTGGAAAATGCATGAACGTCGTAAATCTGCACTAATGCAAGGATATATAGCATGGGTCAAATTTGGTGACTTTATTTAAGATTTGGGCCTCTGACTTCTGGAATAGTGCAAAACCTTTTTGTCATACAGAGGAAGGTTACACACTAACTTTACAGCCGGATACAGCAGGAACGATAGTGAAGCTAGTTAATCCCTTCCCCTATATGGAGATACCCATGAGTATGTATCTACACACTGCACGGATAACACAACCCTAGGGAGAAGGGAAAAAAGGGACAAAAGAAACAATAACGTAGCCGCTGTTAGGCTCAGAATAGGGATGTCTTCGGAAGGTGAAGACCTCACTCTCCTGCAATCCACCCTGTCTGCCCTGTAAGTGAAGACATAATACACACATCAGATTACGCCCCCTCATTCATTCATAGAACCACCATATACCCTTATGTGTAATGTACTCACTTAGATTACAGTCGTGCTTCTCCCAATGTAAAAAGGCACAAAAGAGAAAAGTAAAGAAAATATTGAAAACAAATAGTCCTGATTCATTACAGGATGAGGTACTTATCTGACCGTAGATAATCCTCTCAGGCTGGTGACTGTGCAATCCTTTCTGGCTGCTTAAAATTCCCTGTATGACAGGTTTATTCACTCTGTTAATCTCCCAGCCTGTCTTACTCTCCAGAGCGTGTAAATAAACATTGCAAAAAGAACCAAAAATGAAGCGCTTCTTGGCGCCGTTGCACTGTTCCTCTGGAGGCCAGAAATACACAAATACGTCCAGAGCTGCCCCACTCCTCTGAGCGATAATCAGGTAGTAAAGAAAACAAAGAAATTGAGCGTTTCCTCTGCGCGTACCAATGTTGTTTATTTACCCCAAGATGTCTCACAAGCAGGTCCAGGAAACACAAGTAGGTTTGAAAACCGAGCACGTTATCTTTCTTCACTCATAGCGATCACTCGTAGCTCAGCACATTACTGGAGGCAGAGAAGCGTATCACGCGTCCAAACTAACACCTCTCCCGGTGTTCCAGCCAGAATCTGTAACTGAGCGCGAGACGCTCTGAATGTAGGGGGTCTCTCTCTCCGTTTCTACGATGACTCATCAAGTGCGACTCGCCTGATCACCAAAGGCTGAGAAATTATCGCACTTCCAAAGGAAATGTAAAGGCAGCCTTCGACAGGCGGCTGCCACAAAGATTCCACAAACTCAAAAATTAGCAGCTAGCCAAGCGCTGCAGTATTGCTTAGTTTCTACTCAAAAATCAAATTACTCGAGTGACAATCCCCGAGCACTTCCAGGGTGGGGCTTAGATATCTTCAGTCAGGTGCCATGACCAGTCCCTTCTGAGGATTCTGGGAGATGTAGTTCATGCCAAATCACTCATACAACGCAGTGTATGTTGTGCCCCATGTGCCTATTTCCGCCTACCCGTGACAGTACCCCCTCCTCTCGACCAACGTCTCGACGGACCACCAGGCTTGGCGGGGAAACGCGCATAGTAACGCCTAAGAAGACCAGGGCAGTGTAGATTTGCCGCTGGTTCTCATGAGCGGTCCTCCGGGCCGTAACCCTTCCAGTCAATAAGATAGTGCACTCGTCCTCTGACATATTTGGAATCTAGGAAACTATGTACTTCATATTTCTCGTCCCCATCTACATCCATGGCTTGTGGTTTTAGTGGTAGACGGGTATCCTGATGGCAGGGTTTCAGGAGGGATATGTGGAACACTGGGTGGATTCGCCAAGCAGAAGGTAGTTTAAGTCTCATGGCGACAGGATTTACAATCTTCTCTATGGGATAAGGACCTACAAATTTAGGCTGCAACCTATTGTTCCCTTTAAGTTTTAGGTGTTTGGTGTTAAGCCACACTCTATCTCCTACCTTATAGGAGGGTTCAGGTGTTCTCTTTTTGTCTGCCTGTAGTTTATCTCGTGTTTGTGCCTCTTCTAGGTGTGTTTTGGCCTTATCTAACACTGATTTGAGATGTGCATGGTGTTCTTGGATAGAAGGAAGTTTGGACGACAACAGGACGTTCAAAGGGCAACATATTGGGATGGAATCCATGGAGACAATAGAAGGGGGAACATCCCAAAGGCGTATGATCAGCGTTGTTGTAGGCAAACTCAGCTGTCCATAAGAGCCTACTCCAGTCATTTTCTTGCAAAAACGTAAAACACCTCAAGTATTGCTCTAATGTCTGATTTAGTCTTTCTGTTTTGCTGTCTGTTTGCCGATGGTAACTTGTTGACAGACGGGCATCAATCTTCATGATCTCATACAAGAATTTCCAGAATCTGGAGGTGAACTAGGTCCCTCTGTCTGTGATGATGACTGAAGGGATTTCATGAAGTCTAACTATATGTTGCAAAAAGACAGTAGCCAATTCCGCAGAAGTATGCAATTTGGTAAGAGCAACAAAATGACCCATTTTGGTCAGATGATCAATGACAACCAATATGGTGCCATAACCAGAACTAGGTGGCATTTCCACTATAAAGTCCATGGACACCGTGTGCCACGGAGCCAGTGGTGTGGGTATTGGTCTGAGTAAGCCACTGGGTCGTTGGTGTTGTGCCTTGGCTTGTATGCAAATCGAACATTCTGAAATGTATTTTGCAGTGTCTCTTCGGAGTGACTCCCACCAGAAGTATCGAGTCAAGGTTTGTAATGTTTTTTGGATACCCATAGGTGGTATCATGGACCCATCGTAAGACTTGTTGCTGGAGCCGACCCTTAGGGACATATAATCTCTCATCATGGAACATCAATTCATCTTTTACAGAACGGGTTAATGCTTCTTTATCGAGGCCATTGGTTTGTTCCTTTACATCTTTCAGGAAGTCGTGAGTGGTAATTAGTGCCACTGTCTCAGTTGGAAAGGAAGCCTTCTGCAATATGATGGGAGGCTCTTCCACAGGATAGATATCTTCAGCAGAGGTAGGCAAGGGTCTAGAAAGTGCATCTGCCTTTCCACTTTGTGGCCCTGGTCTGTACTTGATCACGAAGTCAAAGTCCGCGAAGAACAATGACCACTGTAGTTGTCGAGGTGTTAGAGCCCTGCTACTCTTCAAGAACAGCAGATTCCGATGACCCGTATAGATTTCTACTGTGTGTCTGGCCCCCAATAGATGGTGTCTCCATTCCTCGCATGCGCGTTTAATGGCCAACAGCTCTTTATCTGTGATACTGTAATTTACTTCAGAACTGAACAGCTTCTTTGAGAAGAAGGCGACAGGATGCAGTTGGCCAGTGTTGGAGTGCCGTTGGGAAAGGATTCCCCCTAAAGCATAATAAGAGGCATCTGTCTCGAGTATGAACGGCTGGGATGCATCATGATGTCTCAGTATTGGAGCACTGGTAAAACGATGTTTTAACGTCTGGAAGGCTTCTTCTGCAACCGTCATCCACTTGAATGTAGCTCCCTTCCGGAGAAGGAGCGTCAAGGGCTGAATAATACGTGAGAAGTCTTTTATAAATCTTCTATAAAAGTTTGCAAACCCCAGGAAACTGTAGGGCCTTAACGCAGGAAGGGGATTTCCATTTCATGATGACTTGTGTTTTCTTTCTATCCATACAGAGTCCACTGGGGCCCATGACATAACTCAGGAACTCTCCTTCAGTGGTGTGAAAGAAGCACTTCTCTAGTTTCGCACAAAACGAATACTGCTGTAGCTGTTCCAGAACTGCAGACACATGAGGGATGTGTTCTTCCATGGAAGTTGAGTATACTAGTATGTCATCGATATAGACGATACATGACACGTCCAATATTCCTCTCAATACTCATCCATGAAGTATTGGAATGCGGCGGGGGTATTGCATAGCCCGAAGGGCATGACCTGATATTTGTATAGCCCGAATTTGGTCCGAAATACCGTCTTCCATTCATATCCCTGCCGCACTCTCACCAGATGATATGCTCCACAGAGGTCTAGCTTGGTAAAGACTGTAGCCCCCTTCAGTTGGTCCAATCTCACGGGTATTAAGGGCAGGGGGTATCTATTCTTCTTGGTTACTCGATTGATCACCCTAAAGTCAATACACAACCTTAGACCTCCTTCACGTTTTGGAATAAAAAAAAGAGGCGAGGATGCTGGTGAAGATGATGGCCAAATGAAGCCAGTTGCCAATAGTTTCTCCAGGTATTGCTGTAAATGAAGGGTTTCGGCTTCAGTGAGGGCGTAGATGTGGCTACATGGAATGCTGGCACCTGGTTCCAGATCAATCACACAATCATACGTCCTATGTGGAGGCAGTTTGGTTGCTTCTTGTTCACTAAAAACGGTATGGTATTTCTGATATTCCTTGGGTAGGGTGGTGACACATCCCACACTTTGTGTAAGACAACTGTAGGCTAGTATTTCCGCAGGGTTCATCTTTGTTGGGGCTTCTTGTATTCTGTCTTGAGTACAATGCTCCCTACAATAAGAGGATTTCAATGTCACTGTCGCGCAGCCCATTGTACAAAAGGATCATGTAGAGTTAGCCATGGCATGCCCAATATGAGGGTAGAATGGGGGGCATCTATCAAGTCGAATTGGATGTACTCATAATGATTCAAGCCCACCTGTATTTGAATCTGCTGGGTATGGTATCGTACAGGACCTGACGTCAATTCTGCGCCGTCTACTGCATTTACCAGTTCTGGGACCTTCTTCTTTACACAGGGCATTCTGATTTCTTGCGCATAACTTTGATCAATAAAGTTGCCTGTAGCCCCAGAGTCTAATAAGGCATGTACTAGCACAAGTCCGGCCCCAGGTATTTCAAAGATAACGCAAACGTTCATGTGTGCCACTGCATTCCGTACTGTGTTAATTACTGCTGGACAGACCTCTTCCTCTTGTGGCCTCAAACAAGGGATCTTGGACTTGTTTGGGTGCTCCAGTTTTCCGACTTCTCTTGCAAATAACCCACCACTGGCTCTTTCTGAGTTCCTTTGAACTCTTTGTAGGATGTTCTGGTTTTTGCCTTGCAATCCTTGATGAAGTGCCCTGGTTTCCCACAATACAAACATAGCCTTTCTATTCTCCTTCGCTCTCTTTCCTCCACACTTTGAGGTCCTCGGATACCACTAATCTGCATGGGTTCTGTCCCATCTGAAGCTGCCGAAGGTCCGTCTGCTATGGCTCTTGGGCGTGGGGTCATATATCTGGTTTCGGTACGATGTTTGTCTCCTCTCCTTTCTTGTAGTCTATGGTCTAGTCGCACGGTGAGGTCTATAAATTCATCGCAAGAGGTTGGCATGTGTACCACCTGAGCCAATACATCTTTAACTCACTTCACAACCCTTGGTAATATAGCAATGTATTTTTCTTCATAGGCCAATCAGTTTCAGCAATGAGTCTGTTGAAAGTGGTGATGTAGGACAGTAAGTCCTGTGTACCTTGTTTAAGTGTAATTAATTCCCTGTCTAAGGAGAGTAAATGAGCCTCCCTATCGAATAATTTGCGCATTTCTTCACAGAAGGTGTCGAAATTACGCAAGGCAGGGTCGTCTTTTTCTATAAGGGAAAAAGATCAGCTAGCGGCATTACTACCTAGGTACGACATTACAAAAGCTGTTTTAACCTGATCAGTGGGAAACACGGCTGGTTTACACATGCAATGTAACTTGCACTGTCCTAGAAATATACCAATTTCTTTGGATACCCAAAGAATCGTTCGGGAGGCGCCAAAGGTAATTGTGTAGGCTGTATGACCTGTATGGTGGAAGGACCCGCAGACCCACCCACGGTTTGCGTTGTTTGCCCTGCACCGTCATCATGAGATGCTGGCGGAGGTAGCATCCAATTTCTAATGTACTGAGCCCCCCCGCGAACCCGTAGAACTAGGGCGAGACAACCCTGCAACCTCACGTCTCATGGTGCGCATTTCATTGTGGAGAAGCGTGGCTCATTGGTTAGAGCGGCAGACCCTGATGCAGAGGTCTGGCCCGGGACCAGGGTTCAATTCCCGCCTCGGCGGCTCTTGGACACAATTTCCCCAGACCTGATAATTCTCGCCTCTGTGACTAGTCTGATCATGGGTCCCACTCTGTGACTCTGTGCAATAGCTTGCTTAATCTCCACAACGGCCCCAGCAGCGCTTGGATGCCTGGCTTCACCTTGGGGGTGCCCAGGAGTGGACATTTCACAGGAAAGCCAGGAAGGGTTCCACAGCGGTATGAATACAGCGCTATGAGACCTCAGGGTAGAAGGCGCTATATAAATACAAACACATTTAGATTTACATTGTGGAGCTCTTGGTTCTCCCCCCTAAAGGCATCTACCTCCATCCTTAGGGCGGTCATGGTTTCTAATACTGATGTGAGAACAGTATTGGTGTCCATCGTTCAGGCCGTAAGTAACCGTGGGCTTGTCTCACTCTGTCATACAGAGGAAGGTTACACACTAACCTTTTAGCCGGATACAGCATGAACGATGGTGAAGCTAGTTAATCCCTTCCCCTATATGGAGATACCCATGAGTATATATATATATATACACACTGCACGGATAACACCACCCTAGGGGGAAGGGAAAAAAGGAACAAAAGAAACAATAACGTAGCCGCTGTTAGGCTCAGAATAGGGATGTCTTTGGAAGGTGTAGACCTCACACTCCTTCAATCCTCCCCTGTCTGCCCTGTTAGTGAATAAGCAATACACACATGAGATTACCCCCTCATTTATTCATAGACCCACCATATACCTTTATGTGTTATGTACTCACTTAAATTACAACCGTGCTTCTCCCAATGTAAAAAGGCACAAAAGAGAAAAATAAAGAAAATATTGACAACAAACAGTCCTGATTCATTACAGGATGAGGTACTTATCTGACCGTAGATAATCCTCTCAGGCTGGTGACTGTGCAATCCTTTCTGGCTGCTTAATGTTCCCTGTATGACAAGTTTATTCACTCTGTTAGTCTCCCAGCCTGTCTTACTCTCCAGAGCGTGTAAATACACTTTGCAAAAAGAAACAAAAATGAAGCGCTTCTTGGCGCTGATGCACTGTTCCTCTGGAGACCAGAAATACACAAATACGTCCAGTGCTGCCCCACTCCTCTGAGCGATAATCCGGTACTAAAGAAAACAAAGAAATGAAGTGCTTCCTCAGCGCGTACCAACGTTGTTTATTTACCCCAAGATGTCTCAAAAGCAGCTCCAGAAAACACAAGTAGGTTTGAAAACTGAGCTCGTTATCTTTCCTCGCTCATAGCGATCACTTGTAGCTCAGCACATTACTGGAGTCAGAGAAGCGTATCCCGCTTTCATTTACCGCTTCCAGTGTTCCAGCCGGAATCTGTAACTGAGCGCGAGACGCTCTGAATGTAGGGGGTCTCTCTCTCCGTTTCTATGATGACTTATAAAGCGCGATTTGCCCGATCGCCAAAGGCTGAGAAATTATCGCGCTTCCAAAGCAAATGTAAAGTCAGCCTTCGACAGGCGGCTTCCACAAAGATTTCACAAACTCAAAGATTAGCAGCTAGCCAAGCGCTGCAGTATTGCTTAGTTTCTACTCAAAAATTAGATTACTCGAGTGACAAGCCCCGAGCACTTCCAGGGTGGGGCTTAAATATCCGCAGTCAGGTGCCATGACCAGTCTCTTCTGAGGATTCTGGGAGATGTAGTGCGTGCCAAATCACTCACACAACGCAATGTATATTGTGCCCCATGTGCCTATCTCCGCCTACCCATGACACTTTTCTTTATCAGTTAAAAATATATATAACTTTGTCTATGGTTAGCTGCACTCTGTGTGACTGCATTTTACTCTTTCAGAAGGGACACTGGCACAGAGACGTTTACTTAAGTGCCAAGAACTATAGCACCCTGTGATTTTTGACACCCAAAAATATTTTTTGTTTTAGACAATGTTTTTCTTATATTGGCGAGGGTCTGGAAGCTAACAAAAAATATTATTTTACGAAAGCCATGTCAAAACAAAGCACATATTCCCAAACCAAAAGGCTGATAGCCAACTTTAGACTGATGACTTTGCCAATGCCTGTTTACTTTCAAATTTTTCATATTTACACAACTGGCTTTACACAGATTTTTCCATTTTTAGTATTTTTTCAAATGCTAGCATGTATTAAACATGTGTTACGAGATGATGCTTCCCAGCAATGGTACCAACAATTGCCCATTATTTCAGCAAAATATTTTTCTAGTTGTATATTTTTTGTGTACATTTTTTATTTAAAAAGCAAATAATTATCAATCATGCTTCCAAGCAGCTGCAAGTATTTGCATCTAATTGCAGAACAATCTGGGAGCATTGTAGGCAGCTTCCCAATGTTAAACCGTGTTAATACATGCACACATTTTTATACTGGAACCACTGTCAGTAGTGGTAGCCGAGCTTGTAACATTTCCTAAGAGCTTTCACTCTAATACTAAAGTATTTGCATTAAGGGACCATAAATAGAAGTTTGAAAAGCATGAACATATGGCTACGATCTTAACCTTAACTACATGCGATGCTTTTTCACAGATCCATAATGTGGTATTGTGGATTGACAGCCAAAGGTTAGTGCTGTAGGGGTTTGTGCCCATTTGTTCCAAGGACAAAATAAACATGAAAACGTGTTGGTCTTGATCCTAAACAATATGTCCTGCCAAGCCTCGAAACATCGACTCTCCCACTTGCTATGGTAAGTCAGATTTTATCAGGTCAAGCTATTTTTAGCACTTACTAGTCCATTCTAGGGAGTGAACTTGAGCTGGAAAGTAACAGGTGTTCATTCAGAAGATGAATGAGCAATTAAGATGCCTTTAAATCTTGTTTTTATCTTGACACATGTGCTGTCTGTTCAAGGGCGGAGGCCAAATGTCAGTTTGTCTTTTTACTAATGAATTCTTATCTTATTTTGGAAAATGGTGTTTAATTCTCTACCTATAGTTAGAGGATTTTGTCAAGCGAGCTGTCTGACAATCATGGTGAAACAAAAGGCTGTAGGATGTCAGTTTTGTTTCTAACACACAACATTTATATAGCTTGTAAATACATAGTACACAAATTTCTAAATATATTGGGAATTACTTAAGCACATTTTGTTTTGTATTTCGGAAGTGTGATGCAAGCAACGTTTTAAATAGAAGCAAAATAATTCAGAGCACTTTACTTGGTGATATGCAGTATACAAATATTTGCAGAAACATGGGGGACGATTCACAGAACTAACTTACGACAAAATCCTAAACTTACTAGTTTTGGTATTTACAGAAGGCATTTAGTAGTATTAAATTAAGATTTTGTCTTAAATTAGGATTTTGTCTTAAATTAGGATCTTGCCATAAATTAGGGTTTTGTCCTGAGTTAGCATTTTGTCCTAAATTAGGATTTTGTCTTAAATGAGGATTTAGTTTTAAGTTAGGATTTCTTTTTAAGTTAGGATTTTGTCTTAAATTAGGATTTTGTCTTAAATTAAATTTAAGACAAACTTGAGTTAAATTTACGTTTAACTCAAGACAAAATCCTAATTTAGGACAAAATCCTAACTTAAGTGAACTTTGTTTACAAAGAGCTGGTGTTAATATTAATGAAACTAAACTTTTGGGGAATGTAAGTCTATTGCCTGTGTTGGTACCAATAACTGGGGATAGTCCAATACTGAGGGAAAGCGCTGTACTCCAAAATGATTCGATGTCTCTAGAATCCGATGTAACTAGCCCAGAATGCCATACTATAGTGTCTGTGGAGGTGGGAAGTGTACTTATGCAAAACGTTTCGGAAGCATGTCAGCCCATAAAACTGGTTTCCTGGAATATAGCTGGGGTATCAAAAAATTTAAGGGATCCGGAATGGGCAAGCTTCATTGACACCTTTGATTTTTGTATGTTCCAAGAGACCTGGTCAGTTGAAATTATACATAGGCTAGGATACAAATCTTATGGCATTAGTGCGATTACCTCTAGGAGTGGAAGACACTCGGGAGGGTTGTTGATCTGGGTAAAAGTTAACCTAAGAGTGGACATAGAAGTAATGGACACCAACTCCCCTGACATACTGATTTTGAAAATCACTGTTTGTAAAGGGAAAAAACTCTACTTAGTGAATGTTTACAACAGACCAACACCCATCACAAGAGAATCTCCTTTACTAACCCATTTAGATCTTCTATTGGGTAACTTGGATACTAGAGAGAATTATGTTATCATGGCAGGTGATTTTAATTGCAATTTTGAGCCCATTGTGGGGTTTAGTGACATCTTCTTAGAAGAAGACGAGGCAAATGGGATCCCTGTTTTAGATAATATCAAACCAGTTAAATGTTCGCCCCTGGCCCTCCAAATGACGAAACTATGTGCAGAATACTGCACTAGGGCATGCAATGGACGGCTACCATCAGATATTGTGAAGAAGCCTACCTTTTATAGAGGGAAATACAAAAGTAACATAGATTATATTATTGCCTCGGTGTCATCATGGGAATTCCTTCTTGACATGGAGGTAACAGAAAGATTAGCAAGTGACCATTTCCCCCTAGTCCTTCAGATTGAGGATTCCCTATTTGGAGACATAGTTTCCCTTTCGATTGGAGAAGCAACTAACGGTGACCAAAATGAGATTCATATTAGTAATAATAGACGTTCTCTTAAATGGCCACTAATACTGGGCAACGGTGAAATTATATCAGAAATTTATAAGCTCTTTGCTAGCATCTTTGGAGCATACCTAAATGACACCCCAAAGGAGGACAATGACAGTCATTTTATGAGGTTACATCAAAAAATGTTTGATGCCTTAAAGCTCTTAGTCACCAAGATGCTGAGGAAAGGGCAGCAGAAGACACATAATCTGCCCCATAGCAAACCCTGGTACAATAAAGACTGCAGGGAGTCCAAGAGGGCACTTTTAACTGCGATTAAATCAAAGGCACAACCAGATATTATGTCAGCCAGGAATAATTATAAACTGATCCAAAAGACAAGTAAAATGGCGCCGCACGGCCACCAGCTGCTGCGTGTGCCCCCTTTCCTTGCTCTCTGCCTCGCTGCCTGCCTCGCTGCCGGCTGACCCTGCTGTCGTTTGTTTTGCTTTATTTTGTTCTCCATTTGTGCTTGTTTTGTCATAGTTTTTTGCCCGTGTTAGCTTTGTTTCGTTCTCCATTTGTGCTTGTTTTGTTAATAGTTTTTGCCCGTGTTAGCTTTGTTTCGTTCTCCATTTGTGCTTGTTTTGTTAATAGTTTTTGCCCGTGTTAGCATCCTCCTTCTGTTTCCCGCCCTCCTCGCCGCCCCCGTCTTCCCTCCCCGCTCCCCGCTTCCCGCCACCACCGCAGACCCCGCCCCTTTTTTCCTTCTGTTCCCTCCCCGCTCCCGCCTCCCAGCTGCTCCGCCCACCCGCGCACTTGGCCTTATATGGCGACCGTGCGACACAGGTAAGTGTGACCCACTTGTGGGACACCCCCGCGCCGCACGGCCACCAGCTGCTGCGTGTGCCCCCTTTCCTTGCTCTCTGCCTCGCTGCCTGCCTCGCTGCCGGCTGACCCTGCTGTCGTTTGTTTTGCTTTATTTTGTTCTCCATTTGTGCTTGTTTTGTCATAGTTTTTTGCCCGTGTTAGCTTTGTTTTGTTCTCCATTTGTGCTTGTTTTGTTAATAGTTTTTGCCCGTGTTAGCTTTGTTTCGTTCTCCATTTGTGCTTGTTTTGTTAATAGTTTTTGCCCGTGTTAGCTTTGTTTCGTTCTCCATTTGTGCTTGTTTTGTTAATAGTTTTTGCCCGTGTTAGCGTCCTCCTTCTGTTTCCCGCCCTCCTCGCCGCCCCCGTCTTCCCTCCCCGCTCCCCGCTTCCCGCCACCACCGCAGACCCCGCCCCTTTTTTCCTTCTGTTCCCTCCCCGCTCCCGCCTCCCAGCTGCTCCGCCCACCCGCGCACTTCGCCTTATATGGCGACCGTGCGAACGCGCAGCGGGCGCGCCGATTGTGCGCCGAAGGCGCGCCAAAGGTAAGCCCGTCTGCGCCCATCCGCGACCGGATCGCGACCAGCGCCAGGACCCCTGGCCCACGAAGACCCCGTCCGACCCGCCTGACGTACACCGCCGCCACCCTCATCGCACTCAACACCGGCCGACTCCCAGAATGCCACCAAGCCTCACCACGACGCACCCACGGACCTTTCAGCTGCCACGCCTGCAAGTTCACCTGCATCCGGACCTGCCGCACACCAGCACCCGCCAAGCCGAACACCAGCAGCAACCACCTCAAGTGCATCCTGCTCAACACCCGCTCCGTCCACAGACACGCCATCGAACTCTGGAACCTCCTAGACGCCACAGCCCCTGACGTCGCCTTCCTCACGGAGACCTGGATGAACGCCTCCTCAGCTCCCGACATCGCCATCGCTATCCCAGAAGGCTACAAGATCGTCCGGAGGGACCGCAACGCCAACCAGATGGGAGGAGGCATCGCCATCATCCACAGGAACACCATCCGGCTCACAACCAGCACCGACAACACCCTGACCACCGCCGAACACCTGCATTTCCAGATCCACACGGACCCGAAGACCACCCTCAGAGGCACCCTGATCTACCGACCCCCGGGACCACGCACACAATTCAGCGAGGACATCGCCGACTTCGTCAGCCCGCACGCCCTCCCCTCCGCCGACTACATCCTCCTGGGGGACCTCAACTTCCACCTGGAGAACAACAACGACCGCAACACCAGCTCCCTGCTCGACAACCTCGCCAATCTTGGACTCAAGCAGCTGGTGTCCACCCCCACCCACCTCGCCGGACACACACTCGACGCAGTCTTCTCCTCCAGCCCAGACATCGACTTCAGCCACGCCACAGAGCTTCAATGGATGGACCACAGCTGCGTCCACTTCACCTTCAAGAGAACGACGACCCACCACCACCAGCAACAGACCGCCCGCAGAAGCTGGAACAAGATCACAGCAGACCAGCTCGCCACCTCCCTGAGCCAGCACCCTCCTGCCAGCTCAGCGAACCCCAGCCAGGCTGCCGACAACCTCACAAAGTGGATCAGCATCTGCGCGGACGAGCTTGCCCCGCTAAGGACCCCGCCCAGCAGACCCGGCAGCAAGAAAGCCCCGTGGTTCACCGACGAACTCAAGAGCTCCAAGAAGAACTGCCGAGCCCTCGAGAAAGTCTGGAGAAGGGAACCTACACCGGACAACAGGACCACCCTCAAGCTGGCCACCCGGAAGCACCACCAGCTGATCCGCGCCGCCAAGAAAACCGCATTTAAGGACCGGCTGGACAACAACGCACACAACTGCAAGGAACTCTTCAACATCGTGAAAGAGCTATCCAACCCCAGCGCAGGAAACAACGACATCACCCCATCGCAAGACCTCTGCAACTCCCTCGCTACATACTTCCACAACAAGATCGCAGACATACACAACAGTTTCAACAACCAACCAACGCACACCAGGACCGAACAACCACCCCCCACCACCACCCTCCACGCCTGGACCCCGATCACCACCGAAGACACCATCCAAACGATGAACTCCATCCACTCCGGATCTCCGACAGACCCCTGCCCTCACTACGTCTTCAATAAGGCCGACGCTGTCATCGCACCCCACCTGCGAGACATCATCAACACATCCTTCGACACCGCCACCTTCCCTGAGTGCTGGAAGCACGCCGAACTCAGCGCTCTACTCAAGAAACCCACAGCGGACCCCACCGAACTCAAGAATTACCGCCCCATCTCGCTCCTCCCATTTCCAGCCAAAGTCATCGAGAAGACCGTCAACAAGCAGATGGCCGCCTTCCTCGAGACGAATGGATCCCTCGACCCCTCACAGACCGGCTTCCGAGCCAATCACAGCACCGAGACCGCCCTCATCGCCGCCACCGATGACATCCGAACCCTGATGGACAACGGAGAAACAGCGGCCCTCATCCTCCTAGACCTCTCCGCGGCATTCGACACTGTCTGCCACCGCACCCTAGTACAGCGCCTCAGCAACGTCGGAATCCAGGACAAGGCGCTGGAATGGATCATCTCCTTCCTCGACGGAAGAACACAGAGAGTCCGCCTCCCACCGTACAAGTCAGAGGCATCCGAAGTCATCTGCGGCGTCCCTCAAGGATCCTCTCTGAGCCCCACCCTCTTCAACGTCTACATGAGCCCACTCGCGGCCATCGCACGCCAACACAACCTCAGCATAATCTCCTACGCCGACGACACCCAGCTGATCCTCTCCCTGACCAACGACCCAGCCGCCGCCAGAGCCGACCTGCACGAAGGGATGAAAGAGGTAGCCGAGTGGATGACGACCAGCCGCCTGAAACTGAACTCCGACAAGACGGAGGTCCTCATCCTGGGCTCTTCACCCTCTGCCTGGGACGACTCCTGGTGGCCTCCCGCCCTGGGCACCGCACCCAAACCGACAGACCATGCACGCAACCTGGGCTTCATCCTGGACTCCTCCCTCTCCATGACCAGGCAAGTCAACAACGTCTCCTCGGCGTGCTTCAACATCCTACGCATGCTACGGAAGATCTTCTGGTGGATCCCCACCGAGACCAGGAAGACCGTCACCCAGGCCCTCGTCACTAGCCGACTGGACTACGGCAACGCCCTCTACGCCGGTACCACCGCCAAACTCCAAAAAAGACTCCAGCGGATCCAGAACGCCTCTGCCAGACTCATCCTCGACATCCCACGAACCAGCCACATCTCCGGACACCTGAGAGACCTTCACTGGCTCCCCGTCAACAAAAGAATCACCTTCCGCCTCCTCACCCACGCACACAAAGCCCTACACGACCAAGGCCCGAGCTACCTCAACAGCCGAATCAACTTCTACGCTCCCAAACGCCACCTCCGATCAGCCAACCACGCCCTCGCCGCCGTCCCCCGCATCCGAAGAGCGACTACAGGAGGAAGGTCCTTCTCCTACCTGGCCGCCAAGACCTGGAACTCCCTCCCAACCGACCTGCGCCTGACCCAAGACCACCTCTCCTTCAGGAAGAAGCTGAAGACCTGGCTGTTCGAGCAGTAGCGGCACCCCCCCTCCCCCAGCGCCTTGAGACCCTACGGGTATGTAGTGCGCTCTATAAATGTCATTGATTGATTGATTGATTGATTGATTGATTGATTGGGAGGAAGCAAAATGGGCAGATCTGCTGCACGCAGCAAAAACACGTGATAACATAGCCTTCTGGAGGTTGATAGCGAATGGGAACCACCAAGGTAGAGTGGTCAAGGACGTCTATTTAGACGAACAGACCTGGGTAAACCATTTTTCTAACCTTTATAAGGAATATGAGGAACCCATTACAGATAGAACTCCAAGCTATGCCATCTTGAGGGATACCTTGGATTTTACTCTAGGAGAAACAGAATTGGCAATAACGCAGATCAAGTCTGGTAAAGCCCCTGGGCTAGACAAGATTCCGGGAGACTTGTATAAACACGAATTAAAAATATGGGCTCCCTATATCAACCATCTGTGTAACGAGTTATCCCGGAATCTAGACTTCCCAGAGAGCTGGAAGGGGGCTGAAATTGTTTTAATTTATAAGAAAGGTGATAGGATGGACCCCTCAAATTATCGTCCAATAAGCCTAATGGATATATTACAAAAAATCTACACAAAACATATCCTATTTCGTGTTAATGATTGGCTGGATGAAAAGGCAATTTTGTCTAGATACCAAGCGGGATTTAGACCCAAAGTTAGCACAATTGATCAAATCTTTCGCTTTTGTTGCCTCTATTGGAAATACATTAAGATTAAAAAGGGCCAACTACATGTCGCGTTTGTCGACTTAAGGGCGGCGTTCGATTTAGTCCCACGTAATTTACTGTGGGAAACATTGAGTTTAGTAGGGATGCCACCCACCCTGATAGCGCAAATAAAAGAGCTCCATAGAGGTAACTTTGCGAGAGTACGATGGGGCCCAAAAGGTGAACTAACCCCCAAAATCCCTATCGAACGTGGTGTGCGCCAGGGGTGTGTACTGGCCCCCACATTGTTTTCGCTATTTGTGAATGACATTCCTCTATATTTGGAGGGATGCAAAAACGACTCTCCCAAGTTGAATGGCGAAAAAGTTACTTCCCTATTGTTTGCGGACGATACTATTTTGATTTCCCAGACAAAAAAAGGTCTCCAAGCTCTCTTAAATTCTTTTAACGATTACTGCAACAAGAAAGGATTGGAGATAAATGGGAAAAAGACAAAGTGTATGGTCCTAAATCCAACCAAAATTGACAAGGGCTGTCTAACTTTAAATGGATTAAGACTGGAATCAGTTCCGTATTTTGGTTATCTGGGGGTAACATTGGACTCCAATTTTACATGGAAAGCCCAATTGGAAAAATGTAAGATGATGTTTAGTCAGAACACAAAACCCATTCTTAGAGAGCAAGGCCAAAGTACCAGTAAGGCCGTGTCCCCTGCAGTTGAACTTTTCAAATTTAAGGTTCAACCTGCAGTGCTATACGGTTCAGAAATCTGGGGCCCAGGGTCTAAAGATACTTTCAGGGTCTTGGATAATAACTTTTTGAGAAGTTTGGTCAGAGTCCCTAGAAGTACTCCTCTGGTCCCACTTCAGCTTGATTTAAATTTTCGTAGAACGGACCATCATATTATTCTACGTCCTTTACTGTTATGGATCAGGCTGTGGCGTGTACCCGAGCTGCAAGCATATAGAGATGGGCTCATAGAAATCATGGAGCTTGATAGCTTCAAGGTGATATCCTGGTTTAAACATGTTAAATTCTGGCTTACCTTACTAGGTCTGACGCATTACTGGGAACATCCAGATTTACTTCCACCTCATTCAAAAACTATGGTAAAAGAGTGCTTTTGGTCGTACATTACGGATATGACCAAAAACGCTTCATCTAGTGGGTCACTTGTAACAAGGTTTCTTACCTTCAAAGATGATCCATTCTTCGAGACCTTTTTGGATGAAATAGAACCACCTTTAGCAAAGACCTTATTCTTGAAATTCAGATATGGTAATCTCCAAATCGGTTCAACATTGGCTCGTTGGTCTGGCGGTGTAAACTCGACAAACCATGTAGAAGATGAATCATGTACCATGGTTGGATGTAATCAAAAAGAAAATGAGTCACACATCCTCTTCTTCTGCCCAGCATATGCTCAGGCTAGAAAAAGATGGATTAAACCTATATGCTTAACATTAGGTGTAAGATCATGTTCCCAGGCTTTAAGGATTCTTTTGTCTAACACTAGCCAACCTATTGTATTTAGTGTCAGCAGATTCTTCCATAGTATTTTTTTCCAAAGAAGAAAAATGGGCCATAAATTGTAAAAAGCTGATATGTCAAAATTACTGCTTACTAATAACAGAGGGATAATTGATGAAATTTTATTCCTGTCATCCATAACTGTTTCCACTAGATTGAATAGTTATTATGAATGTTTCAACTTTTTGGTCTTTATTTTAGAATCAACATGAAAATTGAATGAATTTATACAGCAAGTTGTGTATTTTAAAAGGAATGTTTTATTGTATCTATGTAATCGTTCTTTTATGGTATTCATGCCGAAATAAAGATTTAAATGAATGAATGAATGAATCCGGGCATGATTTCCAAACAATGTTTGTATAGTTTTATCAGTAAAATAGCATGTTAGTGGGAAATGTTGCCATTTCAATCAAAAATGTGTTGATTACAAATGACGGTGTGCTACCACTTCAAGCTTTAGCTATGTATTTATTAAAAGTGATTGTTTTTTAACATGATTTGAGAAACACTCATGCCCCACCTTGGTGGCGATGCTATTAATGAACTTAGAGGCAAGTCAGGGGTCATGTGTATCTTATATGTGGCTAGATTTGTATTATATAAGGAGACAAATCTTAGTCTATTAAATCAAATAAAATAGTTTTTTGTACAGCAGACATGCTGAACTCGCATATTTGAAGGTGCTATCATATGAGACAATGACGTAAATGGCAGCTCAATGAATTAAAATAATTGCATAGAATCACATACTTTGAAACCAGTTTATGGGTCAAGAGTATTACAGTCAGGTCGAGTAGATTATCTAAATCACTATACCTGCAGGCCTGGTAACATTGTTGTGAATTCTCAAAGCCTGCTTGGGCGTCAGGCGATAGGAATTCCACACCCTTGGCCTTGATAGACCTGATTTTGAAAGGCAGCTCTTTAGCATCAATTTGTCTTGTGTCCCTGTAAAAAATTATGAAATGTCCAGAACAGTTCACCGGAGGCAAGGTTTCCAGGTAGTATCTTCATTAGCAATTAGAAGTTCAAGGGTGAAGCATTTCAAATGGGTTGGGCCTGTGCAGAGTTGTTTAAATTTGATGATTTTTAGGAAGGAATTACCTTGTTGTCTGCCTGTTCACCACAGTGGAGGTGGAAGCCCCCCAAAAAGATGTATTAAGGATGGGATTGATTGATCAGTGATGAGATCCATATTTAGATCTGTGAAGATCTGGTTATCTTGTAGAGCATGATATGATGTGTAACTTCGTGGTAATTGAGAGAGGCGATTGTGGGTCACTCCCTGTTATTTAAATGTAAAGTAGGTTCCTGTTCTGATGCAGTTTAGGTTTAGCAAATTCCTGTGAATAATTGCAAGGGCTCCTCCAGAGCACCCCTATCAATTACTCAGAATAATCTCAAAGTCAAGAGGAACTAATAGGTCCATTAGAGGGACAGTGGAGTCAGGAATCCATATTTCTGTGAGGAATAGGTCTCTGTCATGCAAACAGATGGTTTCTGCTATGAACTAGTGTTCTGTCTGTGAAAATTGGTTGGTATGGGTTGTACAGTTCCTCCTCTGGCTAGGGTGAGACAATGTGGTTTTATCATGTGGTGAGTGGTGACTTGAGGAGTACCCTAGAGAGTAATCCAGAAAATGGTTGTGGGTATGGGTGTTTGTATATTTAAACATGACGTTTTTTAGGGGGCTACAGGTCTAGGCTACAGATGTTTAAAGAGTTGTTTCTAAGTGGAAAGCCTGGGATAATGCAATCATTGTGCGTTTGAGAAAGTTATGCTGCCTCACCTCGGCATTGGGCGCAACACATGTTGGTGTGTTCATTAGGGCAGTACTGTGGTTAGCCAATGTTTTATTGGTTCGTATCATGAGAGGGTAATCTCTTGGGAAGTGTAGCAGTGTGAGTGGATTGTCAGGGGGTAGAGTTTGAGAGAGTACCTGAAGGGTTGCTAGTATGTTGGAGATTGAGATATGTGTTTTGGCTAGAAGTCGTGGCCTTCAAGAGAGTGTGAAAGTGTATGTTGAAGATATTCATGGTGGTGTCTGATGCTTGAATCATAATGTTGCTGTTATTATAGATAGATAGTGACTTCTGCACTGCTCGGTCGAGGGAAGTAAAGATTGCTTGTGATTATAGGGAGCTGCCATATAAAGGTTTGTCAGTCATACAGGGAGGGTGTTGGCTTGGAAGCAAGAGTAATTCTTGGTAGCAAGTCGACTGCACATTTGTATTGTCCAATCCCTTCCCCTGGTCCGGAAGGTTTTCCAGTTCTGTATTTACACCGAAATTGTATCCCATTCTCCTCAAGGCCTGCTGCTTTCTGTTGCCTGCCTCATGTTGTTGCTTCTGCTTGTGACATGTTTCTTCTCCCTTCCACTCATATAACTTCTCAGGACCGCTGTTTGGCCTGCTTTTGACCTGTTGCTTTACTTTTGTTTATTTATTTTATTGAAACACTTTAACCTCACGTTTGTGATAATACAAATCCACAAAACCAGAAAAAAGAATGCATAAATAAAATACCAAAGCAATTTTTCAGTACAACTCAAAATGTTATTGAGTGCATTTGTTCAGGCTTCTTATTCTTCATATTCGTCAGGCAATTGCCTCACACCTTCCTTAGGGACTAAAAGTGTATGAATGAAGTTGTGAATACCGTTTTTTCACTATAAATGTGTAGACTCCACTCCTGCACTGTAAATGGCTGAAATTAAAAAGCCAGTAAGGGCGATGTTGTTTGAGTAAGAACCATATGATGAGTTTGGTTACACAGGAAAGGTGCATGGTCAAAAGAACTTAAGGCTGTGTTACTACTAATGTCCTAGAGGCCAAGTTGGAAGATTTTGAGGGGTGCTGTAGGAGAAATATTATCTGCATAATAGGAGTCACTGAATGATCAGAGGGACCGGGGGTTAATTTGTTTGTGGTTTGTGGAAGACCTTATACTCAAACAGTTAAAACAACGTGGCCTCTCAAAATACTTCGCTGTTGCGCCCACAGAGATCTTGGCACTCCAATAAGACCGGGTGTCCCACCAAGCCCCAGAGTAGCACGCATCTTTAATTACCGGGATCGAGATGTCATTCTGTAGTCTGCTCGCAGTGCACCTCCAGTAGTTAGTAATATTGTGTGTAATAAATAAGACCAATTTTTATAAACACTGTAGGGTTTCTTTTCATCTAGCCTACACTACAGATTTAAGTTGGTAAAACAAGCTGCTTTACATTCCTTAAAAATAAGTCTGAAGGCTGCTCTCCACAGCAACCACTAAGAGAGCATTCAAAGGTATTCAAAGACCACTAAAATCACCATAAGGTTTGCCAAAATCAGAGCATTGTGCACCCCTTAAATAAGTGTGCACCAGATATTAACCCAGCCTCCTACATTTGGGTGCAGCGGTTGGGATTAAAGCCTGCACTGTTTTATCACTTAATCTAGGTGAAAATTGCATGCAAAACAATCACTAGCTAGGCACATGTAATATTTTCTAATCTAGGAAGTTCTACTTAACTTTTTGGATTGGTAGTTAAGGGTCTAACACAACCCTTTCTCTAATCTATGGGAGTTTAGTTTTCACTAGGGTAGGTAGGTGCAACACCATACTACTGCTAGTACCATGCTTTTGGTCGATGAGTTCAGTGAGGCCCACCCTCTAAATACAGTGGTCTTAAGTTCCAGGAGCTTAGGACCTTGGCTGCATCCATAAAACATAAGACACGTAACAACCCTAACTTAAAGCCGCTCTTAGAGTAGCTCCTGTAGAATGATTTCCAAACTCCTGACAGGCCAGAAATGCAGGACAATGTGGGTATGGCTGATGTGGCTCCAGAGTCAGGGGTGTCTCACCCCAGTAACCCCAATTGTGAGCCTGACCAGGAGTAGTCTGAAGACCCCTCACTGGTGAACTCTATTCCCCAGGGAATAGTTCTAGTGACACAGAGGGAAACCCTAAAGGTAGGTCCCCTTTTATTCCTCCTGGGAGGGTGCAAAGAGTCCTGGAGAGGTCTAAGAGCAAAAATGAAAGGTAGAAAAAAGTGAGATGAAAGAAGAAACATTTCAAAACATAAAAGGAAGAAATACGAATGAAGAAAAAAAGAAAGAAGCAAAACCAGGAAAGGAAGAAAAGCAACACAAAAAAAAGACAAAGCAGCAGAAAATATGAAAAAAGGAAGGCAGAGAAACAGAAGAAAAGGCATAAGACTTAAAGAAAAAGATAAAAAATAAGCAAAGAATAAAGAAAAGGAGAGACAAAAAAATAATGACAGGCAAGGAAGAAGCAAAAAAAAGGCAATAGGAAAGAAGAAAGTACAAAAGAAAGTATAAACAAGAAAAATGAGAAAGATATGCAAGAGTATCAGAGGAAGAAAGGGGAAGAAAGAAGACAAAGTATTGAAAGAAGAACACCAATACAAAAATAAAGGGAGAAAATAAAGAAAAAGAGAAAGGCAAAGCAAAAATAAAGAACAGTATAGGGGAAGGAGTAGAGAATCAAAGCTATAGGAACAAAGAAGGAAAAAAGAAGAGAAAGCAGGAAAACTGAGAATAAATCAAGACGTAAAGAACGGTCAGAGAGCACAAAGATAGAAAGATATAGGAAAAATAAGGAAAAGGAAAGGAAGGGAAGCGAGTAGAGAAAGGAGAAAAAGAAAGAACTTGAGAAATAAAAAGAAAAAAAGACAATTTTCAGAAGAGGAAGCCATTGACTGCCATCTTCCCTAGCCTCACGAATCATCCGTACAATCTTTTATAGTGCTCGCTTAGCAAAACAGGAGCTGCATATTCTCAAATCAGCTGACAGGTAGTTTTAATGCAGGCTGCAAGGCACTAGTAGCTCTCAATCGACCTGTTGGGGACTCTGGTTAAGATAATCAGGTGTTTGTTAAGTTTTCTGCTGCCAACATTGGAAATGCAGTCCAGAATCAGACCTTCTTCTGAAGAATTATCCTCTGCTTCAAGCTTTAGTGTAGTTCCTATATTCCCAATAGGCTCTGCACATTGGAATAATATATCCTACAAAGGTCACTAGAAACCTTCTCGAATAAACAAGAAGGGATTTGTTACTGACAACAGCATACACATGACAACTTTGTTTCCCCAAGAATAAAACTGATCTTCAGAGTCGTGGAAACAATAGATAGATATTTTACTCAGGCAATCGTGCATGCTTCGTTTCATCAGCGGAGCAGAGAAATAGAGAGACGGGTGTTTTCAATAAAAGGGTTTTATTGTACAGTCTTCTTTCTCATGCAAGTAAAGTGAACTGCTACAATCGTAATACTAGTTGCAAAGTATACTGTGTACAGTAAGAAGAGTATTATAAAATAATACTGTAAAAGCATTGTATGGTTCCTAGACCATAGATAAATACATACATAAATAGCAAAGCTAAAAAATACTTAACTGGTGCTTCTAAAATACGCCTACCCCGATGTACCTAACCTAAGTCTAGTACGAGGGAAGAAGTAAGTGAGGTGTAGCATAGGTTTAGTTTTTCTTTGCCAAGAATCTATCCAAGATTTCTCTTAGGGTCTAATCAGTTCCGTACCTTGGTTTTAGAATGAAGGAGGGCTGGTATATCTGTCTCGGGACTCGATTTCCCAAAACCCCGCGAGGGGAGCTTGGAAACACTGGAGCTGGATTCTCAGCGAAAGGACAGCTTCTCTGTCAGTGCGTCAGCTGAAGGGTTGGCTTCCTTCGGCACTTGCTGTAGCCAGCTGCGTCGGGCAAGTAGATAGTCGAGCTGCTCCGAACTACCGTGTGTTTGCTAGGGCAAGTGTAGGCATATTTATAACTCGAAGGTGCCTAGTTTGACGTAAAGTCGGACATGATAACGTCATCAAAGAACCCCAAGATAATGGTAGTTCTTTGAAAACTCCATGATTTCTAGGACGAATCAATATTCAAGCAAGGGGATGTCCTTGACTGCTGAAGCCGATTTTTCCATGAAATCGTTGTGGCTTTTTGTAACTAGTGGAAGTAGCCATGCCTTTATTTGGACTGGATGGGTTATGTCTAAATATGGGTATGATTTCTATGCCTATATAAGGGCATTTGAGAAATATAGCTATATATGGGCATGAATCGGTAAATTACGCTTGGATTCTAAAATGCTACACAACAAAGCAATGCTGCACCCTGGCCAAAAAGGATCCTCTTGAGGGTATTACAGCTTATTTCACTAGTGCATAAGCCGTAACTACTGCCCTAACGGCCTTCCAGAATAACACATCTGACAAGCAGCCATGTGAGCATCTGCCCACACTATTATCAGTCATCACTGCATTGATTCACAATTTCATACGGAGCATAAGGAGATTCACAAGGTGAGGAATCACAAAGTAACGAATCTGCAGTTAGAGTATCGACCGGAAATAGTCTTACCGGAAGTAAGTAATGCATTGTTTCCTGCTTTAAATCCATTAATTCCAAGGCCATGACAGTTTATTGTATGGGGCTCAGACAGCCGTGGCTAAGGGCTAGGATGTGTGTTGCATTTAAGAAAATGTTTGCAGTAGGATGTATTTTGTATTTTGTTTGTAACATGAAGTATTACTTTGAAACTTTTTATTTACTCTCGACAGGTTCTGCCAAGAAAGAGAAAGCTGATGATAGTTCAGCACCAGGTAAGTACACTGCCATGTTTCAATATTGGTTCTGGTCCCCAACAGTAAAATATAGGGCTTTAAGTGGGATGAAAAAAACTGGGGGGTCTCTCAAAGGGGCATGGCTTATGTAATTAAGGCATGGGTTAAAAAACGCCAAAGCTAAAAAATCTGTGCTTAGCATATAGTGGACTGCCAAGCTTTGTCTAGTGAAAGTTTGGACTCATTAGAGTGCAGAGGGTTAATATGCCTGCTGCTAAGAAAGCGTCCCATTCAGATGACAAAATGCATCTTAAATATATTGGTTAATGCATTGCCTCTTTTGTCAGAGATCCTTTTGTTACTTGCAGTTTATAAGTTAAAATCCTAATGTAGAGCAGGGAGCTATTAACTGCTCTCAAAGAGCTGCATGCAAACTGCAAGGTAAATATTAGAGCTGTATATTTTCTGCCCAGTGTTTCGTTGTCCTATTCTTGCAAAAAGGGTTCACTTGGGTAGAAATCAATTCTAATTATTAAAGAAAACTCCTAACAAATGTGTACCATTTTAAATTCAGAATTTGTGTTTTTCCAGTCCAAGGACTCTATACTGCCTACCAGTATGGATGAAATGTGACTCCTACTCCTTGTAGGCCTCTGTCTTATGTAACATTTCCTACCTACTTACACTGCTATGAGTGGCGCTATTAAAGTAAATGAATCTAAGAGACAGTGGTTATAGAGACTTGAGTGGCATTGTCAAATGGCGGTATTGAGGGAATCAGTGGAAGAGGTGGTAATTGGAGGGGCACCAACAAACATTGTCGCACAGGGCGCCACTAGTGCTAAAGCCAGACCTGTAGCAGGGCTTTAAGTGGGATGAAAAAACTGGGGAGTCGCTCAAAGGGGCGTGGCCGATGTAAATAAGGTCATGAATAAAAACTCCTAAGCTGAAAATCTGTGCTTAGCATATAGTGTGCTGCCCAACTTGTCTTTTGCTGTTTCTGTCATTGCATTCAGATATATGATACAACAAGAAACATTTTACCTACAACAAGTCAGGATTATTGGCTTTGTCAATGGTTGTTAATTGTATCAGATAGATAAGCAGCAACTATGGCTTCGTTGCATATAATACTGAAAATGCTTCAGCTCTGAAATGTGATTGTGAAAGAATGAAACAAGTCTCTTTGAAGTTATATCAAAGGCTTAGCAGTGGTACTGCTGCTGAGTTTAGATTTTTTTCCACCCTGAGGCTGAAGGCAAAAATGGAGAGCCCGATATGGCTCATCTCAGCATCTGCATTTAAGAACTGCTAGCACCGCCAGCAGCCGGCCCTCTTAAAGCCCTGGTGACGATGTTGCTGCTCCTGCATGTTAAAAATAGAAGAGAAATGCAATCAATGAATCAATCAAACATGCCATTTATAAAGCACACTACATACCCGTGAGGGTCTCAAGGCGCTGGGGGGGTGGGGGCAGGGGGTGCTGCTAGTGATCGAAGAGCCTGTTCTTGAGGAGTCTTCTGAAGGCCGCTAGGTCATGGGTCTGCTGTAGGTTGGTGTGGAGGGTGTTCCAGGTCTTAGCGGCAAGGTGGGAGAAGGATCTGCCGCCGGCGGTCATTCTTCGGATACGGAGAAGTGTGGCGACGGCGTGGCTGGCGGAGCGGAGGTGGCGGGTGGGGGAGTAGAAGTTGAGTCGTCTGTTGAGGTATGCTGGGCCGGTCTTGTGGAGAGCTTTGTGTGCGTGGATGAGGAGTTTGAAGGTTATCCTCTTGTTGACGGGGAGCCAGTGCAGGTCTCTCAGGTGGGGTGTGATGTGGCTGCGGCGGGGGATGTCGAGGATCAGATGTGCCGAGGCGTTCTAGATGCGTTGCAATCGTCTTAGGAGCTTGGCTGATGTTCCTGCATAGAGGGTGTTTCCGTAGTCCAGCCTGCTGGTGACGAGGGCCTGGGTGACTGATCTTCTTGTCTCTTGGGCATCCACTTGAAGATTCTGAGGAGCATTGGGAGGGTGTTGTAGCAGGATGAGGAGACGGCGTTCACTTGTTTAGTCATGGAGAGGGTGGAGTCGAGGATGATCCCCAGGTTGTGTGCATGGTCGGTGGGTGTCGGGTCTGTTCCTAAAGTTGTCGGCCACCAGGAGTCATCCCAGGCTGAGGGGGTGGAGCTGAGGATGAGGACCTCCGTTTTGTCCAAGTTCAGCTTCAGCCAGCTATTCCTCATCCATTCGGAGGTTGGTTTTGGCGGTGTGAGGGTCTTTGGTGAGGGAGATGATCAGCTGGGTGTCGTCGGCGTAGGAGATGATGTTGTGCTGTCGGGCGACGTGGGCGAGCGGTGCCATGTAGATCTTGAACAGCGTTGGGCTAAGGGAGGAGCCCTTGGGTGCGCCCCAGATGATTTTGGTGGCAGTGGAGCGGAAGGGGTGGGAGGCGGACGCTCTGAGTTCTGTCGGAGAGGAAGGATGTGGTCCAGTCCAGGGCCTTTTCATGGATCCCGGCATCGTGTAGGCGTGTTCGTATTGTGCGGTGGCAGAACGTGTCGCAGGCGGCTGACAGGTCCAGGAGGATGAGGGCCGCTGTTTCTCAGTTGTGAAGCAGGGTTTTGATATCATCGGTGGCGGCGAGGAGGACGGTTTCGGTGCTGTGGTTGCTGCGGAACCCGGACTGGGACGGGTCCAGGATGCTGTTCTCCTCGAAGAAGCGGGTCAGCTGTTAGTTGACGATTTTCTCGGGAACCTTCGCCTGGAACGGGAGCAGGGAGATGGGTCGGAAGTTCTTGAGGTCCTTGGGGTCCGCCTTGGGTTTCTTGATTAAGGCTTTGATCTCGGCATGCTTCCAGCTTTCTGGGAAGGTTGCTGTCTCAAAGGAGATGTTGATTACTTTCTGGAGATGAGGTGCGATGGCTGTGCTGGCTTTGTTGAAGATGTGGTGAGGGCATGTGTAGGAAGGTAGATCCCTGACTATGGTTGCCCCCAACTTTTTGCCTGGTGTTTTGCTGGTTTTCTGACTTAGTTGACCTGGGGCCCTGCTATTCAGGACCCTAGGCCTACTGCTCTCTCTGTAAAATGGATTCCATGTACCCTAGGTACATATCCAATTGGATACTGAGTCACCTTATCAGTCCCTGTACAGTGTACCTTAGGTACCCAGGGCATAGGTGTACCCAGGGCCTACCAGGGGCTGCAGCATGTATTATGCCACCCCTGGCTGGCCATCCAAATCTGACACAACTGGCTGCTTGACAGCTGGGGCAAGGTGGTGTAATCACCCTTTGCTTTAGATATAGTATACCTATATCTAACCCTAAAATGGACACAGATCTCCTATCAGTCACTCCTATGGCAGGCCTTAACAATCCTGAAGGCAGAGTGCTTGGAATCGTGTGAGATGGTGCTCTGGCATGAGCTGAGCCTGTCTGCGGCTTTCGGGATCTATCCCTTAGCCGTTTCCATGATAACGCATACCATATACTCTTAAGTGCATTATAATCCTCGCGGTTATATGCCAACTCTGGTATCGCTTTATCAAAACATGTCGAGTAAGGTGTCATACGAATTGGAATACTAACCCCTCGCCAATTCTGGCGACGGGGTTAGCATTCCACCCTTCTAGAGGGACACGACATGTATGTAACCCCTAACCCCGGTTAAAGTCAGACAGAGCCTTAGCATCCACAAAATGGATGCTGCCACCGAGACACAAGTCTGCCCTCCTGCTGCTGGGAGTCCTCCCAGAGCAGGAGATAAGGACAAAGGGTTTCCTGCCAGGGGCGGTGCCAGCACCGTCCCAGACAGGATTTTGTGTATTGTAGGTAGGCAGGGCTTCAGAGGAAGGTGACTGCACGTGGCACCCCGGTGCTCACTGTGCATAGGCTGGCTTGAACCAGTTCCAGGGACACTCCAGACCCTGTGCTGGGGAAAAGCCCGCCATGGAAGTGGGTGTAACCACCCCCCTCCTGGTCCCACCCCTAGGGCAGGACTTAGTCGCGTGCCAGCCCCCTTTTCCCAGATAAAGGTAGGAGCAGGCCCCCTTCCAAATTAGATCATCTTTGGAATCAAGATACCACTTTCCACGAAAGGACTTCACGATTTCTTCCTCAAGATTCTCCCTTGTGGCTAAGGAGTAGTCACCCTGCATCCGCAGGCACCATCCAAGAACACTGCGGTCTGCTGCACGTCCTTCCTCCGGAATCCGACTGCCCAGCTCGACGAGACCCGGCTTCCCTGGCACCTCTGACCTCTACCCACCTCTACAGCACAGCTGAGAACCGTGGGTGCGACGAGACCTCGAGGGACCGGCCATCGCCAAGACTGCACGACTTCTGCACAGCAAGCCCACCGAGTAATTTCCTGGTGAGTGCTTTGGGGTCCGAGAAGCCCCCACCCTGAGCAGCTCCAGCACCGAAGAGCAGCCCCCCAGCATCTCCACGATCGGCGTGGGGCCCTTCTGCTTTTTGCTGCTCACCGCGTTGTTTGGCTACTAGCCTGCTGGCTTGTGGCCTTCCGAACGACGCCCGACGACAACACTGCTGCTAGTCTGGTTGCTCCAGACTGGCCCTTGCTTCCCTCCATCGGAGAAGTACCCTGGACCCTCCTGGTCCGGCTAAGACGCCATTTTAGGTCCACCGCGTGGGCCTTGCATTTGCCAAGACTTGTTGCCCAATCCTGGGTCCAGCGACGTCGACAGCAAGAACCTTCGTGGGACAGCTCGCACCTCCATCCTGGTCGCCGACAACGCCTCCTGGTCCGAGAGACTGCAGAGCCCAGCAGCGCCCACTCACCTGACTGCGGTGACTTCGCCCGGTGCCATCCTGGTGCCCACTTAATCACTGGCTAGTGATTCAAGAACTTGGTCCCCTCTGCTTTCAGGTTTTCTTCTTCCTTGATCCAGGCTTGGATCCATCGAACTTTCCTTCACTGGTCGCCTGCCAGCAACTTCCTTCTTCCAGGCTCCTGGTCCGGCAACGAGATTCCCGACGTCTTTTCAGACCTATGCAGCTGCAGCCCCTGGGCTAGGTAACTTCGGCACTTCGGTGTCCCAGCATAGCCTCACTATCCTAGGGTCAGGATCCACTGTCGTTTTCTCCCTACCAGGTCGGGTTCGCCCGTGAACACTAACTTTGCCTTTACTAGCTTCCATAGACTTTGTCCCGCATCCCGCGTGAGAGTGCACACTCTGCACCCGAGTCCCCTAGGCCTCCTAGAAGTAATCTAACGATTCTATAGTCAAGTCCTAGCGATTCCAAAGCCTATTAGTACTGTACTTACCTGCTAGTAATTTCGCATTCCACTTTTAGAGTATATGGTTTTTCGTGCCCTTCGGGCATTTGTGTATAACGTGCTAACTTAAGTATTTTCATAAGAGTTTTGTTGTGTGCTTAGCACCCTGTCCTCATAAAGAGTACAGGGTTGTTGTGATTCTAATAAATACATTGTTTATTTTCATAACACTTGTGTGGTGTCCTTTCACTGGGTGTTCAAGGGGTAATGTGATGGTAAAACAGCTGGCTTAACACGCCCTCTAGAGTCTTAGCCTTAGACTGCTCGTATCCATGCTACTAGGATAGCTGGTCTATAAGGTTGACTTACAACCAATCATCAATAAGGGTTGTTTGGACTGATATATAGTGATCACTAGAATAGTGACCACTGCACATCAGGCCAACTTCTCACAGCATGGGTCTAGCGGTGATCCGGAGTGGATGGTGTTCATGATCTCGCTGGTGTCCTTGTCGTTGACGCTGGTCCATGAGAGCAGGCGGTTAGTGCAGGTGGTGGTCGTGGGGGCAATGGTTGTTGCGGCAGTCGTGGCATGGAAGCTGTTGTGGATGTTGGCGATCTTTCGGTGGAAGAAGGTGGCCAGTGTGTCAGAAAGATTTGCCCGGCGGAATGTCGTTGGTGTTGGAGCTGGGGTTGGAGAGTTCCTTCACGATGTTGAAGAGCTCTTTGCTGTTGTGTGCATTGTTTTCCAGGTGTCTTTAAATGAGGCCCTCTTGGCGGTTCTGATGAGTTGGTGGTGTCTGCGGGTGGCGTTCTTGTGGGCTGTGTAACGGTCAGGTGTTCGTTCGCGGAGCCAGGTCTTCCTCAGTTTCCGGCATGTTTTTTTGGAGGCCTGGAGGTCTTTGGTTAACCATGTGGCTTTCTTGTTGGTTTGGCTGTTGGAGGGAGTCTTGAGCGGGGTGAAGGTGTTGGCACAGTCGTTGATCCATTCTCTGAGGTTGCGGGCAGCGGTGTCGAGCTCGCAGTGGTCGGTGGGCGGGTACTGGGCAAGGGTGGTGGTTAGCTGGTCTTCTGTGACCCTGCACCAGCAGTGTCGAGGCATCTGTTGGGTGCGTTCATGGGCTTCCTGAAGGTGAAGTCGATGCAGTGGTGGTCGGTCCAGTGGGGTTCGGTGGTGTGGTTGAAGGAGACGTGGGGGCTTACGGTGAAGATGGGGTCCAGTGTGTGGCCGACGGCGTGGGTTGGTGTTGTCACGAGCTGTCTGAGTCCTAAATTGGCGAGGTTGTCGATCAGGGTGGTGGAGTTGGTGTCGTTGTTGTTCTCAAGGTGGAAGTTCAGGTCCCCGAGGAGGATGTAGTCCGTGGAGGCGAGGGCGTGTGTGCTGATGAAGTCGGCGATGGAGTCGCTGAACTGTGGTTGGTGTCAGGGGGGTCTGTAGACGAGGGTTCCTCTAAGGGCGGTGTTGGGGTCAGTGTGAATCTGAAAGTGCATGTGTTCAGCGGTATCCTCGGTGTTGGTTGAGACTCTGATGGTGTTCCTGTAGACCATGGCGATTCCTCCTCCTATGCCGTTGGTGCGGTCCCTGCGGGTGATCTTGTAGCCTTCTGGAATGGCTATGGAGATGTCGGGAGCTGAGGTGGGGTTCAGCCAGGTCTCCGTCAGGAAGGCGATGTCTGGGTAGGTAAAATCGAGGAGGTCCCATAGTTCGACGGCGTGTTTGCAGGCGGACCGGGTGTTGAGGAGTATGCGTTCTGAGGTAGTTGGGTCCTTCGGTGGGTGGATTTGCCGGCCGAGTGCTGGTGAAGCTGCTGTTCCGGAAGGTGAAGGGTCCTTGGGTGCGTTTCGGGATGGCCTGGTAGCAGGTGTGTTCTCGTCTGGGGTTGAGTGCGTGGAGGGTGCTGGCATCGTAGCACTGTCGGTTGTTGTGGTGTTTGCGGGGGCCAGTGGTTCTGGTGCTGGGCATGGTCCAGGCACGGAAAGGCGCACTGAGATCAATCAATCAATGCATTTATATAGCTCGCTACTCACCCGGAGGGTCTCAAGGCGCTTGGGGGAGGGGGGTCTGCCTCTGCTCGAACAGCCAGGTCTTGAGTTGCTTCCTGAAGGAGAGGTGATCTTGGGTCAGGCGGAGGTGGATGGGGAGGGAGTTCCAATTCTTGGCTGCCTGGTAGGAGAAGGATTTTCCTCCCTTGGTGGCTCTTCGGATGCGTGGGATGGCGGCGAGGGCGTGGCTGGTAGATCGTAGCTGACGGGCGGGAGTGTAGAAGTTCAGGTGGTTGTTGAGGTACCTGGGGCCCTGGTCGTGGAGGGCCTTGTGTGCGTAGGTGAGGAGTCGGAACGTGATTCTCTTGCTGACGGGGAGCCAGTGCAGGTCTCTCAGATGTCCGGAGATGTGGCTGTGTCGGGGGATGTCCAGGATGAGACGTGAGGAGGCGTTCTGTATGCGTTGGAGTCTTTTCTGTAGTTTAGCTGTGGTTCCGGTGTAGAGGGTGTTTCCGTAGTCCAGTCGGATGGTGACGAGTGCCTGGGTCACCGTCTTCCTGGTTTCGGTGGGGATCCATCAGAAGATCTTTCGGAGCATGCGTAGGATGTTGAAGCATGAAGATGAGACGGCGTTGACTTGTCTGGTCATCGAGAGGGAGGAGTCCAGGATGAAACCCAGGTTGCGTGCGTGGTCTGTTGGTTTGGGTGCGCTGCCCAGGGCAGGGGGCCACCAGGAGTCGTCCCAGGCAGAGTGTGATGATCCGAGGATGAGGACCTCCGTCTTGTCTGAGTTCAATTTCAGGCGGCTGTTCATCATCCACTCGGCTACGTCTTTCATCCCTTCGTGTAGGTTGGTTCTGGCGGTGGCTGAGTCGTTGGTGAGGGAGAGGATCAGTTGGGTGTTGTCGGCGTAGGAGATGATGTTGAGGTTGTGCTGGCGTGCGATGGCTGCGAGGGGGCTCATGTAGACGTTGAAGAGGGTGGAGCTGAGTGATGATCCTTGTGGTACGCCGCAGATGACTTTGGTGGCCTCGGATCTGAACGGGGGAGGCGGACTCTCTGGTTTCTTCCAGCGAGGAACGAGATGATCCACTCTAGAGCCTTCTCGTGGATTCCGATGTTGCTGAGGTGCTGTACTAGGGTGCGGTGGCAGACGGTATCGAACGCTGCGGAGAGGTCCAGGAGGATGAGGGCCGCTGTTTCCCCGTTGTCGAGTAAGGCTTGGATGTCGTCAGTGGCTGCGATGAGGGCGGTCTCGGTGCTGTGGTTGGCTTGGAAGCGGTACTGCGAGTGGTCGAGGGATCCGTTCGTCTAGAGGAAGGCGGCAAGCTGGCTGTTGACGGTCTTCTCGATGACCTTGGCAGGAAAAGGGAGGAGCAAGATGGGGCGGTAGTTCTTGAGGTCGGTGGGGTCTGCTGATGGTTTCTTCAGGAGGGCGCGAGAGTTCGGCATGCTTCCAGCTCTCCGGGAAGGTGGCGGTGTTGAAGGAGCAGTTGATGATATCCCGGAGTTGGGGTGCGATGACGGAGTCGGCCCTGTTGAAGATGTGGTGGGGGCATGGGTCGGTTAGTGATCCGGAGTGGATGGTGTTCATCTTGTGGATGGTGTTTTTGGTGCTGATCGGGGTCCAGGCGCGGAGGGTGCTGGTGGGGGACATCGGCTTGGTGGTTGGGTGCGTGGTTTGTGGTCCGAAGCTGTTGTGTATGTCGACGATCTTGCTGTGGAAGAACGAGGGGAGGGACTCGCAGAGGTCTTGTGAGGGAGTGATGTTGTTGTTTCCTGCGCTGGGGTTGGAGAGCTCTTTGACGATGCTGAAGAGTTCCTTGCTGTTGTGTGCGTTGTGGTCTAGTCGTTCCTTGAAAGCTGTCTTCTTGGTGGTGTGGATCAGCAGGTGGTGTTTGCGGGAGGCGTGCTTGAGGGCGGTCATGTTGTCAGTAGTCGGTTCTTTGCGCCAGGCTATCTCGAGGGTACGGCAGTTCTTCTTGGATTTCTTGAGGTCGTCGTTGAACCAGGAGGCTTTCTTGCTGCCGGGCCTGCTGGGATGGTTTTTCAGGGGTTGCGAGGTTGTCAGCGCAGTTGGTGATCCACTGTATGAGGTTGTTGGCTGCTTGGTTGGGGTCCGTTGAGCTGGCGGGAGGGTTCTGGTTCAGGGATGTGGTGAGCTGGTCGGTGGTGATCTTGTTCCAGTTCCTGCGGGGAACCTGTTGCGGGTGGGGGTGAGTAGTGGTTCTTCTGAAGCTGAAATGGACGCAGCTGTGGTCTGTCCAGTGGAGTCCCGTGGAGTGGCTGAAGGAGATGTACTTGCTGGAGGAGAAGATAGGGTCCAGCGTGTGTCCGGCGTAATGGGTGGGGGTGTACACCAGTTGCTTGAGTCCGAGGTTGGCGAGGTTGTTCAGCAGGGTGGTGGTGTTGTTGTTGTTGTTCTCCAGGTGGAAGTTGAGGTCCCCTAGGAGGATGTAGTCGGGAGAGGCGAGGGCGTGCGGGCTGATGAAGTCTGCGATGTCTTCGCTAAATTGTGCGCGAGGTCCTGGGGGTCTGTAGATGAGGGTGCCTCTGAGGGTGGTCTTGGGGTCGGTGTGTATCTGGAAGTGAAGATGTTCGGCGGCTGAGAGGGTGTCGTCAGAGTTGGTCATGATGCGGATGGTGTTCTTGTGGATGATGGCGCTGCCCCCTCCTGTCTGGTTGACGCGGTCCTTCCTGGTGATCTTGTATCCGTCCGGTATGGCGATGGTGATGTCAGGCGCTGAAGGCGACGTCTGGAGATGTGGTGTCGAGCAGGTTCCAGAGTTCCACGGCGTGTCTGTGGACGGAGCGGGCATTTAGCAGGATGCACTTTAGGTGGTTGCAGCTGGTGCTCGGCTTGGCGGGTGCGATGCGGTTCCGGATGCAGGACAATTTGCAGGATTGGCAGGCAAAGGGTCCGTGGGTGCATCTAGGGGTGGCTCGGTAGCAGCCGGGGATCGGGCCGGTGTTGAGAGCGTTGAGTGTGGCGGCCTCGTAGGTGAGGCGGGTGGGCTGGCATTTGCGGGGGCCATGGGGTTCGGGCGCTGCGTGCGGTCCAGGCGCGGACGGGTGCAGACGGGCTTGCCTTAGGCGCACCTTCGGCGTGCGAAAGGCGCGCCCGCTGCGCATGAACGCTGCGCGTGAATGCGGACTCCGCCATAAATGGCGGAATGGGAGGGGCGGAGTGGGAGGGAGGAGCAGCTGGGAGGCGGGAGCGGGGTGGCGCGGGGAGGGGATCGGATACACAGGCAAAAGGGGATGCGGGGGCCACAGGGGAGCAGCGGCAGGGAGCGGGGAGGGCGAGAAGACGGCGAGAAGCGAAACTAGCACAGGGAAAGAAACAAGCACTGGAAGCGAGCAGGGACAGGCAGGTAGGGAGACCGGGCACACTCACGGGGAGGCGCGCGGCGGGTGGAGCGACCGTCACCGACCAGAGTCAGGTCAGGTCACACTGAGAGAGTGAAAATGATTCTTTAAAGGATTTCCTTCCCTCTATAACGCTCGCCTGTCATGACCTCATGCCATAACATCTCAACCAGTGAAGTGAGCAGTGTGAGTTGCGCACATCGATGTGACTGCTGTCATAGCAGTCTGGAAAAAAATGGACCGCCTGTGCCAGGGCAAAAAATACAAAGCCCAATAGAGACCCGTTTCGAGGCCCCGTTTAAAAAAGCATTTGCAATGCAACAGTCTCGCCTTTAGGATCTTAAAAGTATTTAGCCATGCAGCACATTATCCTGGGTGTTATATTAACTCTCCTCATTTAGCCTTACACAATTGCTGTAACCGGATGAAAAGAGCATTTGTTCTCAGTTTGTCGCCATGGAAAGGGGTTAGGGTAACTGTTAGTCCCAAACAATAAAGTTTTACAAAAACCAACGTGCATTGAAAAAAGCTAATGCATTGACAAAGTGAAAAGGCTGGCAGCATAAGTCAGACCAGCTAGCTTTGCAAATCCTTGTGTTGCTTTGTCAGGGAGGTGGAGCAGCAGAGGACTGTGGAGGTAAAGAACTGTAGTGTAGTTCCTATATTCCCAATAGGCTCTGCGCATTGGAATAACATAAACGATAGTTTAGACGTAGGACTGAGGTCATCTAGGTCTCTACTGAATATGTTAGACTTAATTATGAATGCCAGCTAGCTCAGAGGTCACTAGAAACTTTCTTGAGTGAACAGGAAGGAGTTAACTTTCCTAAATAGACAAGAAGGGATTAATTTCTGACAACCGCATAAACATGACAACTTTGCTCCCCCCAGAATAAGGAGTATATCTCCAGAGTCGCGGAAAACAATAGACAGCTATTTCACTCAGTCAATCGTGCATGCTTAGTTTCACCAGGAGTGCAGAGAAATAGAGAGACAGGCGTTTTCAATAAAAGTTGTTATTTATTGAGCAGTCCTCTTTCTCGTGCAAGAGAAGTGAATTGCCACAATTGCAATACTTGTCATGTAGTAAAGTGCGTACTGTAAAAGGAGTATTATGAAATAATACTGTAAAAGCATTTATATGGTTTCTAAGCCATAAGATACTTAAAATGGATAAAATATATACATACATAAAATCATTGACTAAACGTACTCAACTGGTGCTTCTAAGATACGCCTACCCCGGTGTACCTAACCTAAACCTAGTACGTGGGAAGGAGTAAGTGAGATTTAGTTGAAGATAGTTTTGCCAAGAATCTGAATCAAGAATTCTCTAAGGATCTAATCAGCTCCGTACCTTGGTTATAGAATGAAGGAGGTCTTGTATCTCTTTCTCAGGACTCGATCTCCCAGCAACCCGCAAGGGTGACTGGAAACACTGGAGCTGGATTTCTCGGCAGGAGAAAAGACAGCGTCCCTCTCAGTGCGTCAATGGGAGGGTCGGCTTCCTTCGGCTCTCGTTACAGCTGGGCTTCGGGTAAGTACATAGCTGATCTGCTCCAAACCACTGTGTGTTTGCTTAAGGCAAACGTTAGTATATTTATACCTGGAAGGTGCCGAGTTTGACCTAAGGTTGTTCATAAGACGTCACTAAGAACTTACAGTTCTCTCTGGACTCCAGGAGTTCTTGGACAAAACAAAAGCAGGGGGAATTCCCGGTCTGCTGGAGGCTTGGTTTGTTTAAAGAACGCGTTGTACTTTCTAGGAGTCTATGGGAGTAGCCTTGCCGTATTTGGACTGCATTAGCTATGACTAAATATGAATATGATTCTTATGCCTTTATAAGGACATGATTTGTTATAAGCACATAAGGGCATTAATCGGGAATATTTAAATAGGGTCCTAGATACGTTCACAACACCCACTCCTCATATAATGTCCATCATTACTAAATACTAAGCAATACTAAACATATAACGATGCATGTGTTTTCCAACCCACCCCAAAATATGCAAATTGCATTTGAAATGGTATATGGTATATACATGAAAATGAGTATTTGTACTGCCAGCTTCCTTGCTCTGTGTGGGAAGTGAGAGCTGTGGGAGACCCAGCCCAGCGCGGCGAGAAGTGAGGAGCCGCGAGCCGCGTGGAGCCGCGGGAGACCCAGCCCACACCCAGCCCCAGCACAGCCGGTGTAGCACGGCGGTGGGCGGAGGGCGGTAGCAGCAGCAGCGGTGGCGGCAGCGGCAGTGAGGAGCCGCGTGGAGCCGCAGGAGACCCAGCCCAGCCCAGCCCAGCCGCGTGTAGCACGGCGGTGGGCGGTAGTAGCAGCAGCGGCATTGAGGAGCCGCGTAGAGCCGCGGGAGCCACAAAAACTGCGTGTGGAGGTGAGCGGCGGCAGGCGGCTGTAGTAGCGGCAGCGGGTGACATAAGCCGGAGCCGCGAGTGGCGGCGAAAATCAGTGAGGCAGCACTTAACAACTTTTTCCCTGTTGGGAACTAATTTCTTAGAGCCTCACAAGAAACGGTGGGGCTCGATCTCTGTGCTCACTCTTTCTCTGCCACGTGCAGTTTAAAGTATTTTACTTTTTTGAATCTGTTGGCAGCTGTTTGCAAAAGGTTATCCTGGAAGGAATACTAAGGGACTAAGCCCACCCTTCGCACGGGTGCCGCTTCAGAAGCAAGGACACCGGGGACAGAGGTTGGACTGAGGACGCTGTGTTGTGGACGGTGGTAGGAGGTGTGTTGTGGACGGTGGTAGGAGGCGGAAACGGCGAGTGCGAGCGCTGCAGGGACTCCAACATCCAGGAGACCCGGAGTCCCAGCGTGACGCCTCGCTGAAAACCCTTGGAGTGTGCCGGGTTGTGTGTGCTGACAACGTTTCTGCCTACCTCTCACGGAAACCGCTTCGCGGGTCCCACATCGCTGGGATTGCCTGCTGATACCCAAGGACTTTTGCTTGCCAACTGGGAGGTGGGTCGCAGGATAAGCAGGGCTGCGAGCAGAGCGCGGGTCTGGGACTACCTTTCCCAGAAGCGCCCGCCGCCCGGATTAACAGCACCTGGGCTGCTCTCCCTGCCGGCCCCTCCCTTTCACCTTGAAAAACCTCAGCCTTCGGTCTATCTGTGGGGCGCCTCGCTGAAAACCCTTGGAGTGTGCCGGGTTGTGTGTGCTGAGAACATTTCTGCCTACCTCTCGCGGAACCCGCTTCGCGGGTCCCGCATCGCTGGGATTGCCTGCTGATACCCAAGGACTTTTGCTTGCCAACTGGGAGGTGGGTCGCAGGATAAGCAAGGCTGCGAGCAGAGCGCGGGTCTGGGACTACCTTTCCCAGAAGCGCCCGCCGCCCGGATTAACAGCACCTGGGCTGCTCTCCCTGCCGGCCCCTCCCCATCAGCTTGAAAAACCTCAGCCTTCGGTCTATCTGTGGGACGCCTCGCTGAAAACCCTTGGAGTGTGCCGGGTTGTGTGTGCTGAGAACGTTTCTGCCTACCTCTCGCGGAACCCGCTTCGCGGGTCCCGCATTGCTGGGATTGCCTGCTGATACCCAAGGACTTTTGCTTGCCAACTGGGAGGTGGGTCGCAGGATAAGCAGTGCTGCGAGCAGTGCGCGGGTCTGGGACTACCTTTCCCAGAAGCGCCCGCCGCCCGGATTAACAGCACCTGGGCTGCTCTCCCTGCCGGCCCCTCCCCATCAGCTTGAAAAACCTCAGCCTTCGGTCTATCTGTGGGACGCCTCGCTGAAAACCCTTGGAGTGTGCCGGGTTGTGTGTGCTGAGAACGTTTCTGCCTACCTCTCGCGGAACCCGCTTCGCGTGTCCCGCATCGCTGGGATTGCCTGCTGATACCCAAGGACTTTTGCTTGCCAACTGGGAGGTGGGTCGCAGGATAAGCAGGGCTGCGAGCAGAGCGCGGGTCTGGGACTACCTTTCCCAGAAGCGCCCGCCGCCCAGATTAACAGCACCTGGGCTGCTCTCCCTGCTGGCCCCTCCCCTTTACCACAGACTTACAAATTGACTTGATCAGTCCCGCTGCGCGGGAGCGACCGGGAGAAGCCCGGGACAAGGGCGGGCCGTCTGTGGCCATCCGTGGTCGGCCGTGGTTGGGTTGGGCCAGCCCTCTTGGGCTTTGGTCACGGTTATTTTGTCCATTTGCCCCGCTTGTCACTAGGTACAGTGGGTTGGTGTCTAAGTACGCTCCGTATCCCAGTTAGATTATCTATTACCTTGTATAGTCTGCCTCTTAGCCAGCATGCCTTTACGTTCAGGTAAAGACCGCTCTGTTACCTTGCAGACGTCTAAGGGGGTGGTGTCCGGTCCTCTGGACGCCTTTATCACCAAAGCTACAGAAATATTGGAGAAAGAGATTGCCTTCGTAGAAAAGAGGTTATCAATAGATCTTGTTAATGGGAAACGCTCATCTTTGGGGCCTTATGCTTCCGTACCCAGCCCATTATCCCCATCTTTACCTGTTTCATGTTCTAATACTATTCCTGTCCTAGTTGATGTTCACTGTGGAGCCGAAGGACCCTCTTTGCAACATTGTAGCATTGACTCTGACACTATTTTTACACCAGGGAGTGGGGGGAAGGAAGTGTGCTGTCTAATAGCCCATCCTTGGTAGTTTCCTCTTCTGAAGAGGAATCCCCGCTTAATAACCTTCCTGGCAAAAGGAAACGAAACAAGGAATGCCAGAGACGGGGTGTGTCCAAAATTCCTAAAATGATTAGCTTCCCCTCGACAGTTAATAATCATGACATAGCTAGTGGCTCTATCAACATTCTGTCTCCTAGTGCTCATGATACTTCTTCCTTTGCTCCAACAGGGGTCCCGAACCTTTGTCCTATAAGTATGGGTAGTAGTGATATTGACATACTTGCTAAAATGGAAGTCCTCTTTAAGACACTTTTGCTACCGGTCCTGGAAAGAACTAGGTTGATGAACTTAAAATTAGATGGTCTTGAGAATCTTGTAACCACCAATTCTTGTTTACTCAAAAAATTGGTGGAAGAGCAAGCTGTACCACAGTCTTCTGATACGGTTAGAAACACCAAGACCCAGGGGATCAAACCATGTTCTACCCAGGCATCCTCTTCTGCTGGGCAGTCCCATAGTAATCACTCTGGGAAGGGTGCAAATATTAGTGCCGCTCGCAAACCATCTATTAACACTGCGGCACGCCCACTATTACATAAGAAGGCTAGCTCTAATTCAAATGGCTCGTTACAGCCAAGTTCCTCTAAAACAGCACCTAGCACGCAGGCCCAGATCCCCACCAAGGGTGTGTCCAAACCCCCCCCCCCCCACACCCTATGGGGATCTCTGGTGTTGCAGCCGGGCGTGTTAATACTAATTTCACCCAACCTCCTAAGAAAGTAGTAAAAAGGGGACCACCACCGGCAGACTTACCCATAGATGCCAAGCCCTATATTATTGTACTCACAGGCGTTGCACCTCTTAGGGAGGGCCAGTTTGAATCCCATGGTGACCTCATGAATAAAGTCACCTTTTGGCTAAACAAAAATCGCCCCCTCCCACCCTCTTCTCCAACTAAGATCTTGACTGTTCGCAGAATAGATTGGGTGGGCTACTGTAAGAAGGACTTAGAAGGCGATTGTATCCTCATAAACTTTCAGGATCCATGGGTGGTTGAACACATTCGTAGGGAGGCAAGGTTTGGGAGGTTGGGGGATGTGCAATCCCTGGGTTTGAACTATTTCTATCCCAAAAGACCTGGTGTTCCTCGCCCCAATTGCATTCCAAACCATAGATATGTAGGGAGGAACATGGCAGAGAGGATTCCCCACCCACCTTCTTACCCTTGTTTATCCAACCGGTTCGAATCCTTGTCTGGCCTTGAGGGCATTGACTGACTGCATTTTGACAAAGGGTCGGGAAGTTTGTGTACTGAAGCCAAAAGTCCCAATTCGGGGGTTTATGATCTAGACCAGGGTACTGATGAAGGTGTCCCAGGGAGAGCAGACGATATGGCATGCCCAACCGTGCCCAAACAGTTACCTGACATCCCATTGAGCACGGGTAAATCTACTGAGGATGAATTACGTGCCCAGGAGTCGATTCCATCCTCTAGTCAAATTGGGTCACTTAAGGTTGTTTCATGGAACATAGCGGGATTAAGGGGCCGAATTGATTCAGAGGACTGGGCATTTTTTATAGACTCCTTTGATATTATTATCTTCCAGGAGAGTTGGGCCCCAAATCCCATATATAGAGCAGGGTATCTAATTTTTTTAAGCCTGCGATCCAGGGCCCCAAAGGGAGAGCCTCTGGAGGATTAGTGGTCTGGGTAAGGCAATCCATTGGGTACAGATCGATTGAACTCACTTTGGCTAATCCTGATCTATTAGGAATTAAGCTTAGTAGGGCAGACAAACAAGATATAGTAATCATAAATATCTTTGCACGTGGACGCCCAGGTGGCCGTAGGCCAATCATTATGGATGATTTGGATCTGCTCCTTGATGGAATAGGAATGGATAAATTCATCCTTGTAGCAGGGGATTTAAATTGTTCTTTTGAACCACTGTTTAGTGTAGGCAGGGATCTGGGGGCAGAGGAGGATGCTGTTTAGGACGTTCAGCCCTTACTTTTAGATAAGGGCGTGAAGGCAACCGAAGCAGCCCTTCTCTGGATAGGGTTGTGCTTGGGACGAGGTTTCCGAGCTGTTAATGGACGTACGCAATCTGACAAGACAGGTCATCCCACCTTTGACAATGGTGCCAGTAAGAGCCGCATAGATTATATCTTGATTAAAATAGAATTCTGGTCATTGGTGATTGATATGGAGGTCGTGACCCGACCAGAGAGCGATCACAACCCCCTTTCGTTAACTTTGAAGCTCGAAGGGGATAGTGGCGAACCTCCAAAAAACTTCTGTCTAACGTCTGAAGCGATTTTGACTAATGACAGAAGAAGAGTTAGATGGTCTAGGGTAGTTGAAGATACCTCCATAATCAGTGGTATAGAAAAGGAAGTCTCGGCTACCCTAAAACATATGAAAGCTCTCCCATACCCCTTGGGTGGCATTCCTCAGATTAGTGATCTCCACGACCAGTGTTTCTCGAAACTCAAAATTCTTTTCACGCAACCATTTAACCCAAAGAAAGAAAAGGTATCAGGTTTAAAAAACACATGGTACAACAAGAGTTGTAGGGAAGTAGCTTGATTAAGGCAATTAAAACTCGAGTTACTAGCGACATCAAAATGGCGCGGAAATTATATAAAAAAGCCCAATGGGCCGCAAAGAAAGAGTGGGATGAGTACCTTTGGTCCGAGCTCCTCATGGCGTGCCAATCATCCAATCAAATCAGGTTTTGGGAAACCATTAAGTGGGGCCTGAACCCTGACTCCAGAATTCCCATCAACCATGTCCCCCCTGAAGAGTGGGTGGCTTTTTATTCCTCCCAGTTCAGGGCTCTAAACACAGAGCAGGATATAGAGCAGACAAAGGTAATATTTCCTTTTCCCAACTCTTGCCCTTCCCTAGTCTTCACCTTTTCGGAGGCAGAGCAAGCTCTTAGCGCGGTACAATCTGGAAAAGCCCCAGGAATGGATGCAATACCGGCAGACCTTTTTAAAATTAATTTAGTCATCTGGGTTCCCTATATAACTATGCTCATTAATGCTATTGCTAAAGGGGCAAGGATCCCAGTTTCATGGAAAGGGGCGGAGATCTTACCCATCTTTAAAAAAGGTGACCGATCGGTTCCGGGTAAATACCGCCCGATCAGTTTAATCGACACAATTCAAAAAGTAACTAGTAGGATGGTTCTTGTAAGAATCCAGGGGTGGATGGAACAGGATAGCATCTTATCACCCATGCAAGCCGGATTTAGATCTGGAACTAGTACAATAGATCAGGTCTTTAGACTAACTATGTTGTACTGGAAGGTGGTCTTGCTAGGTGGAGGAGTAATTTACGCCGCCTTTGCGGATCTCAGGTCGGCTTTCGATCTTGTGCCCAGGAAGAAAATGTGGAATGTCCTTAATTCGTTGGGCATGCCGCCAGAACTTCTGAACTTGGTAATAAGATTACATGAGGACAATTTTGCTAGGGTGAGATGGGGAAAGCAAGGGCAGGTGACGGACAGCTTTCCAGTAACTCGCGGTGTCCGTCAGGGTTGTGTGTTGGCCCCTACCCTTTTCCTTTTGTTCATTAATCAAGTAGTTCAATTCTTTGCCGATACCCCGACAGATGCTCCAACCCTGGGAGGAACTAAGTATCCGATGCTAATTTTTGCTGACGATACGTTGCTCCTCTCAAAAACTCCAAAAGGGCTACAGATAGCACTTAACAGATTTAATGAGTTCTGCAAGGCTAATGATCTACAAATTAACATTAGCAAAACTAAATTTATGGTTTTTAGCAATAATCGCCCTATTAAAAGCTCAGTTAGTCTAAACGGTGTCTGCATTGAACAAGTAGAGGTAATGTCTTATTTGGGTGTAACATTAGATTATCGCTTAAGCTGGAAACCCCAGATCGAGGCATCTCACCTTAAATTTGCACGCCTCACGGGAGGTCTAATTCAGGAGCATAAGAAGTCTTATACCAAACGTATAGCACCAGTACTTAAGATCTACGAAGCTAAAATGAATGCAGCCACTCTGTGTGGTGCTGACCTTTGGGGCTTTAAAGATCTAACTCCTTTGGCTAGAGCCCAAAATAAATTCTTGCGGAATTTGTTAGGTCTCCCACAATCTACACCTATCAAACCCTTGTTGCTAGATCTGGGATGTAAGCCCCTTAATGAGTTGGCTCGGTATCGTTTGGTGGCCTTCTGGCGAAGGATCTGGACTTCTCCAGATCTTAGCCTGTTTGCGAGTGAACTAGCTGAGATAAAAGCGACATGGGGTGCTTCGAAAATTGCATGGTTAAGGGAAGTGAAAATGGTTTTAGAAGAGATGGGTCTTAACCAGCTTTGGGTCTCTCCAGGGTCCTCTTTGTTTCCTTCTAAACAGGATCTTAAAGATCTGTACTGGGCCTCGGTTAAACACTCATCTGTGGTTCAGTCAGATGATACTTCTAGTGTAACAGGCCTCTTTTTGACCCATAAAGTGACTCCCTCCTTGGAAACCTATTGGGACGTGATCACTAAGACCCTTGACCGGAAATTATATCATCAACTCCGTGTTGGGTCGTTACCTATTAATTATTTTACTAGCAAGTGGTCCGCCAATTCATGTGATACTTGCCCTTTTTGTTTAGTCCATTCGGAGAGTGTGGGTCACTTTCTCTTCGCCTGCCCCGCATATCATGCTCCTAGATTAAAATGGATCAAGCCCATCTGCTGCAGGCTAGGAATCAAAGGGAGTGCTGAAGCCCTGAAGATTTTCCGTACTAATACTTCTGAGCTGGTAGTGATTGGTCTTGCTAAATTTCTTGGGTGGGCATGGGTCATACGTACCAGGAACCCAAATGTTGTTTAATCTTGAAATATTTTATAAAAGTGACTATTATTGTACTTCTGTATTTTCAAAAGTCTTATTACATGTTTAATATTCCTTTCAATTGATAAATGTAAGGATTTTTTTTTTCTTGGTTAAAGAAAATTTTTATAATGTTTCGATGTTCTTGATATTTTTTGTTGTTCTCTTTTATGATTTTATTATCGAAATAAAGACTTATGAAACAGAGTATTTGTACTGTACGTTTTTCAAGCAGTGGTATCATTCAGATAATGCATACATAAATATTGGCTGAATGAATTGCGAAAATGACATTTATGAAATGGCTCTTAATACAGAAAAGAAGGTCAAGACCATTTCATCACATATTTATACAATATTGTACATGTGCTAGAGGCTAAGTTAAAATATTGTCTCTAGAGTTTCTAAAAATAGAAGTTCTGTTCTCTAAGAATAGTTCTACTTTAAGCAGAGTACCATGTGCAAGAAAAAAGGTAAATATTTTGGGAATGGAAAAATAATTTCGCTTTCAGGGGAAAAAATACCTCCAATTGTTTTTAGTAGGGTTGTTTATCAAAACTGAAGGTCGAATTCAGAGTTCAGGGAACGCTGTGTGCTCGTTGTTTCAAAAGTTATTCTCATTGTTAGGAGAGAACATCAAATCAGACAGGCTTGCGAAAAATTGGTCTACAACAGTAGGTGAAAGTTCGACCATGTTCGAAAAAGCTGAAATAGTGCATATGCGAGAATCATTGCCATCATCGATGTCTGGATCAGCAATGCTCACAGAAGGTTGTACCTGTGTGGTGCTGCTTTCATCTCGTACTTCACCGCCACCTAATCGTAATGGTGAAGTTTCAACGAATGCCGCCATCAGAATAGGTAGCCGCTGGGGACAACACGTTGCATGAGCCGTTACCGAACCAAGCAAAGTATCGATATCCATAGGTACTGCTGATGGTAGTGTAAGACAGATGTCCAACACGCATTCTTCTCCGCATAGCAGACAGCGAAGCACAGGTAGGATGCAATCTTGCCAGATTGGTCTGAACGAAAGAAACCAGGTAGTACTCAGATCTCTTAGCCGGGCAAAGTCGAGGACTTTAGTGATCCGTTCTCGGTATCGTATATCCATGATTGTTTCTTCCATTGTAGCCTGAGTTTTGTCTATGGCTTGACTTGCCATATCGGAGCAGAAGGAACAAAAATAAAATTCCTGCTACGAGTCCCAAAAGAAGGGGCAGGCAGCCGAATGCAGAATGCACAAAATTCGGGAAGATGCCAAGAACTGTTTCAAAGGGTGCTAACCATCCCGAAAAAATTGTCTTAAATACATGTGCGATGCCACTGGTATCCGACATGTTTAAGATTTGACCTAACATTGCTGTCCTTGCAACTTGCAGATCATACGTCTCTTTGGACGAGGTTAAAGGCACAGTTGTCTGTAAAAGAATAGACTTCATTCTGCTTAAAGTATCAATTCGAATAGAAGAGATATTCAGAGAAGGCCATATTGCTGCCTCCTTGTCTGGTTTGCTGTTTGGATACAATACTTGCATACAGCAAATGACCCTGGAAGTAACGCTCACGAGATAGGCTATTCCTGGCACCATGCCACAACAGCTGTGGTCACTTATTAGAACGTAGCTGCCGTTGGAAAACTGTCTGAAAAAAGGCTCTATCTGTGCTGCAGGGGTGCCGTGCAGGTGACATGAAAGGTTATTTGATGAACCTTCGCAGGCTCCATGCAAGTTAATACCTTGACACAGAAGTGTACCGCATAGTGAATTTTTACAGTTGTTGCCACTAAGAAATACTTTTTTTTCCCTTCACTATAACATTTATGTGTATAAGGTAAATTCCAGGTTGACTTGATGTATCCTTTACCCAACCTTTCATACAGGCCTGCTGGTATATACTTTTGTTGTTATCGGAATTGTCATTGTACCATGTATTATCCATTCAATGACAGGTCTCTCTGACATTGTCAATGGTAATCTCTCAAGTTTTTCAGTGTTCAGTATCGTATAGTCTGCTCCTTTTTGTGCCAAACTGATTTGTTTATCAGTAAGGTTAAAGATAGAAAATAATGACGTTCCGTTGATTAGACGCCATGGCACTTAGCCTGAACGCAGGTTTTGTAACGTCCAGCCTAGCTGTACAATAGAACGTAATTGGGACTGGCCATGTTGTAACATTAGCATATCCTGTTCTATTATATCAGTAGCAGATGATACAATGCTGTCCAGTGAATAAATTCTGGAGGACAGAGTCGTTAACCCATTTTCCGCTACAGGCAGTGATTTTTCCAAATTGATACGATCAATTTCTCGTATTTTTTCAGCAGTTTCAATTTGCATTACTTTCCAAGCTTCGTTGTAAGCAGCGTATATACCGGCGTATATGAAAAGTTTTTGATGCTGTTTGCGAGGTCCCAATATGAAATCTCGCAAGTCAGCACCTTCTTTAACTAAAGTTAAGTGTTGCTTAATTTCAGGCAGTGTAGATTTCTGTATAGGATTTCCAATCCTATATCTTCTCAGGACCGCTGTTTGGCCTGCTTGTGACCTGTTGCTTTATTTCCAATGCATTTTATTTTTTAATCAAAACTCTTTAACCTCACGCTTGTGATAATACAAATCCACAAAAACAGAAAAAAGAATGCACAAATAAAAATACCAAAGCAATTTTCCAGTACAACTCAAAATCTAACAGTGCATTCATTTGTTCAGGGTTCTTATTCTTCATATTTGTCAGGCAATAGCCTCACACCTTCCTGAGGGACTTAAAGTGTATGAAAGGAAGTTGTGAATCTGCTTTTTTCACTATAAATGTGAAGACTCCACTTCTGCACTGTAAATGCCGTAAATTAAATTGCCAGTAAGGGCGATGTTGTTTGAGTAAGAACCATATAATGTGTCTGGTTACACAGCAAAGGTGTATGTTCAAAAGAGCCTAAGGCCGTGCTACTACTAATGTCCTAGAGGCCAAGTTGGAAGAATTTGAGGGGTGCTGTAGGAGAAATAATATCTGCATAATAGGACTCACTGAATGATCAGAGTGACCCGGGGTTAATTTGTTTGTGGTTTGTGGAAGACCTTATACTCTAACAGTTGTAACCATGTGGCCTCTCAAAATACTTCTCCGTTGTGCCCACAGAGTTCTTGGCACTCCAATAATACCGGGTGTCCCACCGAGCCCCATAGTAGCATGTATCTTTAACAACCGGGATCGAGATGTCATTCTGTAGTCCGCTCGCAGTGCTCCTCCAGTACGATGTAATAATGCTGCTTTCTTCCCGGACTTTGCTCTCCAAGTTCAGAGAATGTGGCGGTCCGTTCTTGAAGTCAAGAAACGTTGAGAAAGCTTAAAATAAATTGCTCCACTATGTTCCCGGCGAAACTGCTAGTGGTGGCAGATGGAAGAGCATGGTATTTTACCACCCCAGAGGAGGCTCGGTACTGGCTGTATAGCTCAGGAGTGGTTGGTGGTGCCAGTCTCGCAGAAAAATATGACAATATGACGCAGGAGCCCCGGAAAAGATGCAATACTCAGCCGGCTAGTGACAACGATATCACTTGCTGCAGAGTGAAACTTCCGGGGATTTTCCCAAGCGACACTAGCTGACACCGAGTGGTTAACACAGCCCAGGGCCTGTTCCTTGTTTATTCAACTTGTCCAGAATGGATACAGCAGCTGTGGGGGTGCTGACACCTTGCCCAAATGGATGATGTGTGCCAACACTGAATATTCAAAATGTTTTCTGTTTCTGTGGTTACATTTCTCCTTTTTATGTTGAGCCTGGGCAGAGCATGCAATACTCTATCTAGCTGCTGATTCCTAACAGCCACACCCATGCCTTCCTGCTTTGCGGGCTAATATTGTAGGGCTGGCGTTACTCCTCTTTTCAGGGCCTTAGTTTTGCACATGACTATGCGAGTTACTTCATGGCTCTGCACTTCTGGCATGGAAAAAATGAAAAGCACTGACGTCTGCGCGCCTTGGTGGTTCCTATATAGGCACCATGACGTCATAAGAGATGCTACGAACGCTAACCAAAATTGGAATGGCATGGTGAGCAAATCAACGATGGATTTAGGCCCATATCTCTGTATTGGGGTGAATTTATGACATTGTTCTGCATTCTGTCCATCAATTGTTCTTTTTTCATTTGTCACCACGAGTGGCACGGGTATGCCCAGGCGTGGGTTCTGTGCTCTCCATGCCACTGGAGTCAAGCTATTTCCAAACTGGAAAGACATGGTGAGCAAAAAAACGATTGATTTAGGCCCAGATCTCTGTACTGGTGTGAATTCATGACATTGTTCTGCATTCTGTCCATCAATTGTTCTTTTTGCATTTGTCACCCGAGTGGGACGGGTATGCCCAGACGTGGGTCCTGTGTGCTCCATGCCACTGGAGTCAAGCTATCCTGGCTGATGAGAGCTGAAAACCTGAAACCAGTCCTAGGATGCTTGTTTCGAGCCCAGGAAGAACTTGGCCTGGTAGTTTGGGTTAGACTTTTTCCATGGGGCACAGGGTCAAGACTGATTTGCATATGACTGGGTCCAAACTGGAATGGCATGTTGAGCAAATAAACAATGGATTTAGGCCCAGATTGCTGTACTGGGGTGAATGTACGACATAGTTCTGCATTCTGTCCATCAATTGTTTTTCTTGTATTTGTCACACCAAGTGGGACGGATATGCCCAGACGTGTGTCTCCTGCCCTCCATGCCACTGGAGTCATGCTATCCTGGCTGATGAGGGCTGAAAGCCCGAAACTGGTCCTAGGATGCTTGTTTCCAGTCCAGAGAGGACCTGGCCTGGAAGTTCGTGCTGGACTGTTCCCATGGGGCACAGGGTCAAGACTGATTTGCATATGGCTGGGTCCAAACTGGAATGGCATGGTGAGCAAAAAAACAATAGGTTTAGGCCTAGATCTCTGTACTGGGGTTAATGTATGACATTGTTCTGCATTCTGTCCATCAATTGTTTTTTTTGTATTTGTCACACCAAGTGGGACGTTTATGCCCAGACGTGGGTCTCGTGCTCTCCATGCCACTGAAGTCAAGCTATCCTGGCTGATGAGGGCTGAAAACCTGAAACTGGTTCTAGGATGTTTGTTTCCTGTCCAGAGAGGACCTGGCCTAGCAGTTCGTGCTGGACTGTTCCCATGGGGCACAGGGTCAAGACTGATTTGCATATGGCTGGGTCCAGACTGGAATGGCGTGGTGAGCAAAAAAACTATGGATTTAGGCCCAGATCTCTGTACTGGGGTGAATGTTTAACATTGTTCTGCATTCTGTCCATCAATTGTTCTTTTTGCAACCAACGCTTACAACGGCATGTGGAGCCAAATGGAGTCACCCGACGCCACACACAATCAATCAATCAATCATGCCATTTGTATAGCGCACTACTCACCCGGGAGGGTCTCAAGGCGCTTGGGGGGAGGGGTATGCTACTGCTCGAACAGCCAGGTCTTGAGTTGTTTCCTGAAGGCAAGATGGTCCTGGGTCAGCCGAAGGTGGATGGGGAGGGAGTTCCAAGTCTTGGCAGCCAGGTAAGAGAAGGATCTTCCTCCGGCGGTGGCTCTTCGGATGCGTGGTACGGCTGCGAGGGCGAGGCTGGTGGACCGTAGCTGGTGGGTGGGCTTGTAGAAGGTCAGGAGGTCGTTGAGGTACTTGGGGCCCAGGTCGTGGAGAGACTTGTGTGCGTGGGTGAGGAGCCGGAACGTGATCCTCTTGTCGACGGGGAGCCAGTGCAGGTTCCTCAGGTGGCTGGAGATGTGGCTGCGTCGGGGGACATCCAGGATGAGTCGGGCGGAGGCGATCTGGATGCGCTGGAGTCTTTTCTGTAGCTTGGCTGTGGTTCCGGCGTAGAGGGCGTTTCCGTAGTCCAGTCGGCTGGTGACGAGTGCCTGGGTGACAGTCTTCCTGGTCTCGGTCGGGATCCAGCGGAAGATCTTGCGAAGCATACGCAGGGTGTTGAAGCACGATGAGGAGACGGCGTTGACTTGTCTGGTCATCGAGAGGGAGGGGTCCAGGATGAAGTCCAGGTTGCGTGCGTGGTCGGTTGGCTTGGGTGCGGTGCCCAGGGCTGGGGGCCACCAGGAGTCGTCCCAGGCGGAGGGCGAATATCCCAGGATGAGGACTTCCGTCTTGTCCGAGTTCAGTTTCAGGCGGCTGTCCTTCATCCACTCGGCGACGTCTTTCATCCCTTCATGTAGGCAGGTTCTGGTGGTGTCGGGGTCTCTGGTGAGGGAGAGGATCAGCTGGGTGTCGTCGGCGTAAGAGATGATGTTGAGGTTGTGCTGGCGTGCGATGGCTGCGAGAGGTTTCATGTAGATGTTGAAGAGGGTGGGGCTGAGTGAAGATCCTTGCGGGACGCCGCAGATGACTTCGGTGGCCTCGGAGCGAAACGGGGGGAGGCGGACTCTTTGTGTTCTTCCGGCGAGGAACGAGATGATCCACTCCAGTGCCTTCTCTTGGATAGCGATGTTGCTGAGGCGCTGGACTAGGGTGCGGTGGCAGACCGTGTCGAACGCAGCGGAGAGGTCCAGGAGGATGAGGGCCACTGTTTCCCCCTTGTCGAGCAGGGTCCGGATGTCGTCGGTGGCTGCGATGAGGGTGGTCTCGGTGCTGTGGTTGGCTCTGAAGCCGGACTGCGAGGGGTCAAGGGATCCGTTCGTCTCGAGGAAGGCGGTCAGCTGTCTGTTGACGATCTTCTCGATGACTTTAGCAGGAAAAGGGAGGAGCGAGATGGGGCGGAAGTTTTTGAGATCGGTGGGGTCCGCTGTAGGTTTCTTCAGGAGGGCGCTGATCTCGGCGTGCTTCCAGCTCTCCGGGAAGGTGGCGGTGTTGAAGGAGGCGTTGATGATGTTCCGGAGTTGGGGTGCGATGGTGGAGTCGGCCTTGTTGAAGACGTGGTGTGGGCAGGGGTCGGTCGGTGATCCGGAGTGGATGGTGTTCATCGTGCGGGGTGTGTCTTCGGTGGTCACCGTGGTCCAGGTGCGAAGGGTAGCGGTGGGGGGCGTTGGTTCGACGGTTGGGTGCGTGGGTGGGGCGCCGAAGCTGTTGTGGATGTCGGCGATCTTGCGGTGGAAGAACGAGGCGAGGGAGTCGCAGAGGTCTTGTGACGGAGTGATGTCGTTGGTGCCGGTGCTGGGGTTGGAGAACTCCTTCACGATAGTGAAGAGCTCTTTGCTGTCGTGGGCGTTGTTGTCCAGTCGTTCCTTCAGGGATTTCTTTTTGGTGGTGCGGATGAGCTGGTGGTGCTTGCGGGTAGCGTGTTTGAGGGCGGTCATGTTGTCGGTGGTCCGGTCGAGGAGCCAGGCTTTCTCGAGGGTGCGGCAGGTCTTCTTGGAGTCCTTGAGGTCGTCGGTGAACCAGGATGCCTTCTTGCTTCTGGGTCTGCTGGGAGGGTTCTTTAGTGGCGCGAGGTCGTCGGCGTAGGCGGTCAGCCACTGTGTGAAGTTGCGGGCTGCTTCGTTGGGGTCCGTTGTGTTGGCGGGTGGGCTCTGGCTGAGGGAGGTGGTGAGCTGGTCTGCGGTGATCTTGCTCCAATTCCTGTGAGGTACCTGTTGCGGGTGGTGGTGGGTCATGGATCTTTTGAAGCTGAAGTGGACGCAGCTGTGGTCGGTCCAGTGGAGTCCGGTGGCGTGGCTGAAGGTGATGTACTTGCTGGAAGAGAAGACGGGATTAAGCGTGTGGCCGGCGTAGTGGGTGGGGGTGTTGACCAGTTGCTTGAGTCCGAGGTTGGCGAGGTTTTCCAGCAGGGCGGTGGTGTTGCGGTCCTTGTTGTTCTCCAGGTGGAAGTTGAGGTCCCCGAGGAGGATGTAGTCGGTGGAGGGGTGGGGCGTGCGGGCTGATGAAGTCTGTGATGTCTTCGCTGAATTGTGTGCGTGGTCCCGGGGGTCTGTAGACGAGGGTGCCTCTGAGGGTCGTCTTAGGGTCGGTGTGAATCTGGAAGTGGAGATGTTCGGCTGCGGCGAAGGAGTCGTTGGCGTCGGTCGTGATGCGGATGGTGTTCCTGTGGACGATGGCGATGCCACCTCCGGTCTGGTTGATGCGGTCCCTCCTGATGATCTTGTACCCATCCGGGATGGCGATGGCGATGTCGGGTGCAGATGAGGCGTTCATCCAGGTTTCCGTGAGGAAGGCGACGTCCGGTGATGTAGCGTCGAGGAGGTTCCAGAGTTCCACGGCGTGTCTGTGGACGGAGCGGGTGTTGATCAGGATGCACTTGAGGTGGTTGCTGCTGGTGTTTGTCTTGGCGGGTGCGGGGCAGGTTCGGAGGCAGGTGAACTTGCAGGTGCAGCAGGTGAAGGGTCCGTGGGTGCGTCTCGGGGTGGCTCAGCAGCAGGCGTGGGTCCGGCCGGCATTGAGTGCGTTGAGAGTGGCGGCGTCGTAGGTCAGTCGGGTCGTCTTGCCTCGGCGGGGAGGGCCAGGGGTCCTGGCGCTGGGCGCAGGCCAGGCGCGGACGGGCGCAGACGGGCTTACCTTTGGCGCACCTTCGGCGCTCCCGCTGCGCGCGTCCGCAGCGCGGTCGCTCTCGGGGCGTCATAAGTAAGGAGCCGGGAGGGAGGAGCAGCTAGGTGGCGGGAGCGGGGCGGCGAATGGAATCACAGGGGGGCGGGGCCGCAGGGAGGCAGCGGCGGGAAATTCCAAGAAGCAGCGGGCAGCGGGAAATTCCCAGGAGCAGCGGGAAATTCCCAGGAGCAGCGGGAAATTCCCAGGAGCAGCAGGCAGCGAGCGAAGGAATCTGCAGGCAGGAGGCGGCAAAGGCAGGCAGGAGCGGCAGCAGTGAGTGGGGCGACCAAGCCCTGTGGAGGGTCACACAAGGGGTATTGCTCAGTAAAAGTTTCCAGATCCAGCCTGACGCTTTGGAAATTCAAATGTAGGAAATCTGCAGCTAGAGTCTCTACCAGGTAACGCGTTACCCAGTGCTTTATGTGTGCCAGCGCTTTCCGGTGCTTAGCACCGGCACTTAATTATCAGGGACGGGTCTACATGCAATGCATCACTTCATTGATTTGGATAGCGCTGCCCTGCACCAAGTGTTACTGTTGCTTTTGTCATTTAACTTGAATTAACGTAACAGAAACACTGACTGACTACACAAACTGCCAGGAAGGGTCCAACTTGGAAAGCAGCCCTGCTATCGTCATCTTCATCATGAGACTCAGCCTCGGGAAAACTTAAAAGACTGTGTGCTGCTCCTTGACACTCCTCAGCGTTCCCATAATTCCCCGGGCGCACGCTCGGAACACCAGAGCACGTCGCCACACGTGGCACCTGAATCATCAATGAGTGCTGTCGGAGGGAGCGGTAGTATTTTCAATAGTTAACACCTGCCATGCTGTTATTTCATTGCTGACCTCTTTCACCTCACAATCCCAAGGCATAAAATTAGGTCTAGGGGCGGAAGGCCATTGTCTGTGGCGGGTCCTGTTCTCTAGATCTCCCGCCACACACAGATTAGAACGTCACTTTCTATTTGCAGCTTTAAATCAGTTTAAACTCCTCTGAGCACTGGCCCATGGAGACCTCATCGATGTTAAGCACGCTTTATAAATGCCGTTATTCATTCAGTCATTCGATCGTACATTCTCAACTTACTAATACAAGTAAAAGTATGGGATATACCTAGAAGCGCCTGAGGATATGTGAGACTTTGCCAGGTGACTATGGGCATAGTGGGGTGAACGCGTCAATCATTGAACAGACTATGACAATATGCAGCAGACTACACCTTTTGTTTATGTCGCCATGGGCAGAGTTTAGTTATGAATCCAGGCAATTTGGCGGGTAGTAGTTAACAAGAGCCGCAGGGGGTGCTTGTTCCGGTCTTACTTCCTTTGCAGCATCTGCATCCCGCTGTGCTGCTGCCCCCTGGCCTTCTCCTTTCCTTTGGTGACGTCCTGCACTTCAGATGAAGTCGTTACCACTTTCCCTGGGGGGATCAGTGTTTTTTTACTGCGTGGTAGGTGATGGGTGTGTAGACTGTAGAGGTCCATCCAAATGGTTAAACATAGCGTGTGGCTGCACACCAGACCAAGGGGGCAGTGCCCATCTATGGCTTTAATCACACTGCTTAACGAGCCCTGTCGGAAAACCGTGAAGCTACCACAGGGGCAGGATGTTCGAAGAAATACTTTCTGTCAGGAGATGTTTGATGTATGTTTGGTAACCCGGTGTTGGGTTGGAGAGTCTAACGGCGGGCAACGATAGAGCAGCTGAAATACTGACTAGCGAAATGCCTATTGCTAATGTGTAGGCAGTGATTTTCCAGGTTCGAGCTTGTTTATGTGCTGCGCAACTGGTTCAACTGAGAGAACAGTTTATATTAGCTTTCTTGTCTGGTCCGAAAATATTTATTAATTAATTATTTTTTATTAATTGTCCAATCACGCTTGCGATTTAGTAATCTTGAGTTTAATGTTGGATTGAAAAGTACAGTTCTTCCATTTAGCTGGTCACATCATACAGTCAATTAAAGGTAAAAGCCTTTGCTTATAGCGCTGAGTTCGCAAAAACTTACCAATACCTTTAAAGTTAACCACAGGCTACATCTTTGTGTGGGGGAAGCCGCTGGGCATGTCTGTTATTTCTGATATTTATTTCCCTGGTCTTCATTAGTTGATGTCACTCATAGTTGTTGAAACGTCACTCAAAATTACACTGAAATTTTGAAAATGTGACCCATGGCAATCTGAAACCTTGGCAGCTATGGTGGGTGTTACTGTGTGACAGTGTGAAGTAGTGCCAGGAAGAGGGTACAGAGTGACATCACTGGCAGAGTGCCAGCTACAGTACTACTGCCTCGCCTGGGACGGTGTGCAACCCTAGAGCACTGTTCTTCTGGCGTGCTGCGGCGAAATCTTAAAAACGTCCGGGAAGGCGCCAGGCGGGAGACATCTCACAGGGCCCAGTCCCGACTCCCGCCTAACGGTTGGGGAACCAGTGAGTCAGTCAATAAGGCAGTGAGTGTCGCGGCCGGCCGCCTGCCCTCCACGAGAACAGCACAGGCAAATTAACTTAAGTACTAAGTAGCAGCCAGTAGCCATGATGCCAAGAATATGATATGGGGTGGATTTTGGTTCTGCAGGTGGGGTAGGTGCTCTGCTGCATCGTGTGCAGATTTTGTCTAGATTGCCACGCCCCTGGATACCCGCACGCGCACCACACAGTGAGTCTCATCCGTTCAAGGCAAGCCACAGCCAGTTACTGAGCAATACCAGGCCCAGTCCTGCTTAACGGTTTACGGAAGCAGTCGGTCAATAAAGGGAGGCAGTGAGTGCAGTGTGTGCCCGGCCAGCGCCCGGCCCACCACCAGTACAGCAGGTAAATGAAGTACTGTCTAAGTTAAGTCGATACCATGCCAAACCAAGGCTGTTTTTTTTAAGCGTGGTGGCGTGACGGTCGTCAGGTCAACGTTGTGGTGGTAGCGGAGTCTGGCTCCACAAAATTCGCTGATCATGATGTATATGATGCAGACTGGTGCACTCTGTGCTCTGCCTGGCCTGGCCTAGTAGCCGCCACCGGCCGTACACTTCTATCATGATAGGGGCAGGCCGCTGGCCCAGCTCAGGTTAAGTTAAAGTCCTACCTGCCCGGCCCCTGCCCTTGAACTATTGTCCCTCCCCTGCTTCAGAGTACTGGGCTAAATCTGTGGAGGCTGGCAAAAAAAGGGGCTAGTCTGACTGAATCTCGCTCTCGCAGTCCTGGAATGCCCGCTCTCATCCCGGGGATGGCAGCAGGGAAGCTGTAAATCACATTTTAAAAAAGCAGCTAAAGTCTGTTGACTCGTGGGGTCCGGATTACTGATTACTTCAACTTCTAAATCTAACCCCGCCCCTGGCCTCAGCACGTACGGTCTTGCAGACCATAAGTTAACTACTAGCCCCATAGTGCTTGGTGCAGTTGTCAGCAAGACTCAGGAATAGCAAGCTGACGCTTACTTGTACCATTCTTCCAAAAGTACATGAATATAATACACTGGTCATGTGAGATGTCAGGCACAGAGGATGATTGTGCGGCGCACTGGTGCTGGGAACAGAAGGAAGCACCATCTTGAGCCTGGCAAAGGATAGGATTGTAACCTGTATTGGGATGCGCAGCCGCAGGCATAGCAATACTGACTCTATGGCCACGAATCCTTTGTGGATGCAAGCGGGAGCTAATTGCACATTCACTATTCGTTTTTTTCTATTTAATTGTGTCACAGCGCTATCTATTGAGCATCCCTGCCGGCATTCAAACCTGGTGCCCAAGCGCCAATGTTGGCAGCTCTGGCCGTTATGACGTTCATTTCTATTAGTGCAGCCGTGCACTGCACTTTTCACCTCTACACCTTCATAAATTGTGTGTTACTGTGAGCTTTGCAGAGCAGGAGAGGAACCACATGTTCGCATGGGGGTCTCGGACTGGACTCAGTAGGGCAATGAGCTCCACCTTGCACGCGAATGACTTGTGTTCCTGTAAGCTCCAAAGTGCAGAGCTAACCCAGAAATCTGTGCAATGTTCTTGTGTTACTAGCAGATGTGCAATTTCCTCCCACAAAATGCAACATAATCATGATAAGGCCCGAAGTCGGTCTGAATCTTCACTGTGCAGTGTGCAAGCCTCAGACATACGTTTTCATTTATGTAGTGCACATCACATACTAACATGCCAGTTACTACTTTATTCATGCCCTCCTAGTACCACGCCATGGCACACTGTGTTATGCACCAAGTTACCTGGTAATTTATCTCAGGATTAGCCTGTCGAAGGGAGAAGAATGGAAATTATACTGCAAATCATAACATAAAGTATACATAAGAACTTGTAAAGCGCACCTTCACCCAAGGGTATCTTGGAGCTCAACAATAGATCGTTCTAGTTACCCAGCTCAATGGTACTCATTTTATCGACCTCAGAATGATGAAAGGTATGGGACCTGCTAGGATTTAAACCTGTGATCACACAGACAGGAAATTAGAACCTCCAACTGTGGTGGATGACGACGCCCATGGCTCCATTCATTGCCTGCCATTTGAGCAGTTGCAAGTTTTAGTATTAATCCACATATTTAGGCTTCATTGAAAGATCAGTGAGTGTGTGGAATTATCTTCACTCTCTTTTGAATGAGAGATTAATCACAGACCGCGGATTCAAAAATGGTCCTTTTATGCCCCCACTTTACCCCGAATGAGTAACTAACCTGAGCTCTTGTTTTAGTTCTGACTCCAGATATTATTCATGGCTGTGTACCTTCTCTTTTCTGTCCTAGAAATCTGCTTTTCTCAACTGCTGATTCAGTTTATTTACTTGCTAAATGCTAAATCTTCTAATTATAAAACCGTAGGCACATACAGTTGCCATCCAAAAACCTGACATGCCTCATGCCTGTTTTAATTTGCCAAAATAAAGTAAAAATTTTTTATAGCCAAGACACAATTCCAACTTTAAAACGTACAGCTAAAAGTTAGCATGTTTCTGGTAACAGTTTCTCCAAAAGCCCACCTTTCTCTTTGCATAGCTTATTTGGAGCTCTCTCATCATGCCCTTTGTACCTAAATCTAACTGCTCCATTCAGGTCGTACTTGTATCAAAGACGAGTAAAATGACGTCCACCCCAGGGCATTTTTTTATGACTGTGTGGTTTGTCACTTAATTCTGTTAAAGCCAGATGACTCAATACAATTATTAGCATATCACTGATTTATTTATTCGAAATATTAGCAGAATATTTTATAGGTTGTGAACACCATCTTACAGAAGCTTATTTTTTGGAATGAGATGTGTAAAATAGCTGCCTTTAAAAGCATAAACTTATTCAGTATAGTAAAACAGAAAATGACAGTACGTGATGTGTGCTAAGCATTCTGATACCCCAGAATTGTACTTTCCCCAAATCAGCACGTAGAGCACTGAAATTGTCCCTTTTCTATGCATTAGTGATTATATTATTATTGGGGACGCCTTCATACGCCATTAGTGGGAGCAGTATCTGGAGGCTTTTGGCGATTTTCCTGCTGTTGCACAGACCCACCCACGGACCTCGCCGCACCCGCTCCGCGGGTGCCGCATTGCCGGCTTGAGTGAGGGCTGGTCACCGGATCCTGTGGGGCGCCGAGGAGTGCGGAAACCGGGCCGAGGGCTCTAGCAAGGCTGCGAGCGTGCAGGGACTCCATCACCCAGGAGTCCCTGCGAGACCGAGTGTCAGCTTCCGGTCCGCTCTCCCTGTTGGTCTGCCCTCCGCCCATAACCCACTCTATATTAAGATCTCATTCTCCCACAGCGCGGGACGCAGCTCGGGGCGAAGACCGGGCTAAGAGCGGGCTGTTTGAGGCCGTTCGAGTACAGTAGAGTCCGGTCCGGCCCATTCCCCTTGGCACCCTGGCACTTTGCCGTGGTCACACTCTATTTGTCATCAGCTTTTGGTAAGCAAACGGTACAATGTCTACACGAGAGTACAAAAGCAGGGCAGCAAAGGGGAAATTGAAAAATGGTACTCTTGATGACTTTATTTCCAGTACTAACAATGCTATAGATCTAGAAATCACCAAGATGCAGAAAAGGGTTTCAATCGAACTTGATGCTGCTAGAAGGCTTTCCCAAGAATTGACTAATGCTAAGAAATCCTCGTTGGGGCATTATGCCCATGTCAAATCACCAGATCGCACTTCTTTTCCAGCACCGATTATAACACAGGCAGTGATCCACTGCCCACCAGTCTCACCTCCTAGAGCCCCGGTAATAAATGTAGGGCCCCCATGCCCAGTAACCCCCAGTCTTATTACACCTCTGGACAGAGTGGGAGGGGAAGAGGGGCCACAAATATCGTCTATACCAATTGACACTCCTAAAGTTACGAGTGCGAGTTTTTCTGTAAACCTGACTAAGGGTTCCAACCAAAAACGGAAGCGTAAGTCCACAACTGCATATGCAAAGAAAAAGGCTAAGGTAGCGAAGTCACAGTTACCCTCCCGAATTTGGGCCCAATCACCACTATCACCGTTTGTTGCGGAAAATAGTTCCCCTATAGTACTAGAATCTAGCCTAGAGAAGTCGAGGGGGGAGCAGGAGATTATGACAATAGAAAGTGAGAACGGAGGGGCACCACTCTGTATGATTCAAGGAAAGGATGTGGAATTCCTAACGATCGTGTGGGAAACGTTAAAAAAACTCCTTACTCCGTTGGAACTCAGATTGTCTAGAATAGAAACCCAGCTTCTCGAGACTGAGAAAAGTATTTTAAATTTGGCAACCATGACCCTAACTGATAATAAACCAATAACTTCACCAGTCGCGAGCCACATACCAACAGTAGCTACTGTCATCTTACCATCCTCCCCGGTGATCAAACCCATCCCAAAACCCCGGCAAAAGGTCCCTGAAAGTACCACCACTGACAAAGTAGCGGGAAGTGTAAAACAGTCTTTGGTATCTTCTGCACCAGCACCTAAAAGGCAGCCAGTTCCGAGGCCAAAAAAACCTGACACCTATAATGCTATCCCACAGAGAGACAGACACATTAAAAATCACTACAGGGGTTATGTTGATCTCCCCCCTGATGTAAGCCCATATGTAGTAGTACTCACGGGGGTGCCAGAAATCTCTCACCAACAGCAGGAGGACTTTGGGTCACTAAAAAACAAAGTCATCCATTGGCTTAATGTGAACAGGCCTTTACCTAAACACCACAGAAGTAAAATCCTTATGGTGCGACGGGTTCCCTGGATAGGGACCTCGCACAAATCTATCTCTGGTGATTGTGTAATGGTCTCATTTGAAGATCCGAAAACTGCACATTTTATCTATTCATGGAGCGGCCATGGTGCATACTCATCCATAGCAACTAGACCAGTCACCTACTTTTATCCATCACGTTCCGATTCCCATAGGGGGATAATCCAGAATTGGAACGTGATCCCTGAACGAAACATTAGGCAGGGCGGGCTATCCAATCAATGGCAAGACAAATATGGAGGGTGGAACGGGGCCCCCACTTATAACAGATTTGGATGCCTCGAGGACGTGGATTGACTTCACTACTGGGTCTTTGATGCATCCCCCTTGACAGATTTGTATCACTCTTTACCCTATTCCCCACCTTGTTCTCCTTCACCAACATTAGAAAAGGCTCAGGACACACTGGCACTATCCCCATATCCTTTAGGAGAATGTAGTCAAACCACAGGGGAAACTAAATGTATAGAGAAGCAGGTCGCCAACCATCCCTTCGTGGACATTTCCACTGATCACAAAATAGATGAAGATGAGCTTGTTACCCCATGCCCAGCTGCTATGCCATATGCCATTTCCCAACTGGTTTCAGAGGGATACTCCTCCCCCACCAACTGCCAGAGCAAGATAAGTAGGCACCCATCGACCTCTAATATTATTGAGGAGGGTGGGGAACCAAGTACACTTTCAATATTATCCTGGAATCTAGCTGGGTTGGGCAACAAACTTGACTCATCAGAGTTGGTGGAATTCGTTGAGGAATATGACATATGTCTATTCCAAGAAACTTGGGCTAGAGAACAACACTCCCATGCAGGGTTCGCCATTTTTGAGATCATGGCAAAATGGGGTGGGAGGGGCCGACCATCAGGCGGCTTGTCAATTTGGGTAAGTTCCCACCTTGGATGCAAGGCAAGAAACTTGGTAACAAACTCACCAGACATCCAGTGTATTGTCCTGGAGTGGGCGACCGGTGATGGAGTAGCACTAATAAATGTGTACTCTAGACCGGTTGGCGTCGGGGGCACTTCAGGAACAATCGAGGAGCTGGCGGTGTTTCTTGACCGTGCGGCCCTCTGTCCATCACTTATAATGGGGGGGGACTTTAACATCCAGTACGAGCCCCTTTCGGATCATCTGGATGGTGTGTTCAATGAAGAAGATGAACTCTGGGAGATACCCACTTTGCCGGGTCTGCCGGTAAAATCATGGTCGCCCCTTGCCACCCAAATAATGTCCCTCACGCTGTCCCACTCACTAAGGGCTTGTAACGGGCGGTTTAAAGGGGATAACCCACCCCAGTACACCTTCAACAGACCAGGGCATGAATCACGAATTGATTACCTCCTGGTCCGGACCAGGGATTGGAATAAAGTCAGGGACTTTACTATACTCAAAAGGACTGACAGTGACCACAATGTACTCTCATTGAGGTTCGCTGCACAGGGCATGCCATTTCCAAACATAGACAAAAACTCTGTCCATTCGGAAGGTCTTGTTGCATCTAGTAGTAGACGCAGGATTAGATGGGCTACACTAGTGCAGAACCCAATAAATACTCAGAGGTTATACGAGATAGTGGTCCCTGTCCTTGAAAAAGTAAGGGATTTCCTCCTTCAGTCATCAACTTCTGATAACTTCAGAGTGTTGGGGGATATCCAATCCGAGCTTTGCACTAATCTGGCTGGAGTACTGAACCCGGTGGCCGTGATGAAAAAGGGGAAGAAAAAGAGAGCCACATGGTTCAGTGCTCCTTGCAGAAGTGCAAAGGCTGCCCTCCTAGAGTCCCTAAAAAATCGGGATACCCCGAGTAAGATAAGGTCCAAGAGGATGGCCTACAAACTTACCACCCGCAATGCCAAAATAGAATGGGACCAGCACAACTGGTCGGAAATGACGGCTGCCTTGGCATTTCACGATGCCCGCAAATTCTGGCAGATCGTCAAGTATGGTTCGGCTGAACCCACACCCGCAGTAGATGCTAATATTGCTGCCACAGTATGGGAAGATCACTTTAAATCTTTGTATAGTGCCCCCAATCCGGGTCAACTAGGGAATTCACTTGATATACTAATGCCCGAACCCGCAGAATGTGTTGTAAAAATGGATGGGTTCACTTTGGGAGAACTTAATAGGGCAATCCTTGACCTCGCGCCTGAAAAGGCGCCTGGTTTGGATAAACTACCAGGTGACCTCTACAAACAGGAGGTTGAGATCTGGGCGCCCTACTTGAGGGAGCTGTTCAATGCAATCCTGAACGGCATGGCGATCCCCTTGACCTGGCTGGGGGCAGAGATAGTCCCTATCTTTAAGAAGGGTTCCCCTCTGCTTCCAGCCAATTATAGGCCAATAAGCCTGATAGATGTTTCTCAGAAACTCTTCACCAGGCTATTACTGGATCGTCTATCGGAATGGATGTTAGATCACGATATTCTGAGCCCATTCCAGGCGGGTTTTAGAAAGAAGATCTCAACTATTGACCAGCTCTTTCGGCTTGCCCTCATCCACTGGAAAACGGTACAGCTGGAGGGTGGCAGCCTCTACACTGTATTCGTGGATTTGAGGGCGGCCTTCGACCTGGTCCCCCGCAGAAAACTATGGGAGGTGCTGACCAAATTAGGGGTCCCTGGGGGTTTGTTGGAAATGATCATTCGTCTCCATACCGCCAACTTTGCCCAGGTGAGGTGTGGCAAGGAGGGGGCATTATCAAATCGCTTCCCTGTTGACGCGGGGGTTAGGCAGGGTTGTGTGCTTGCGCCAACCCTGTTCTGCCTCTACGTCAACGGGGTAATAGCCCACCTTGGCGGAGTTGTCAATTCGGACGCCCCAAAGTTGGCAGGCAGCAGGGTACCGGCGATAATGTTTGCAGATGATACCCTGTTGCTTTCAAAATCCCCAATGGGGATACAGCGCGTCCTAAATGGATTTGTGGAATTCTGTGGGGAACATGGCCTAGAAGTTAACATCCTAAAAAACAAATTTATGGTCTTTAATGCCCCACAAAGGCTACGAACTGCCCCTACCATCGGACAGACAAGACTAGAGAGGGTGCGTACTTTTGAGTATCTTGGGCTCCTACTAAATGAGAATATGACCTGGTGCACACACCAACAGAAAGCACTACTTAAACTGGCCCAGTACTCGGGAGGGGTCACGAGGCTTATGGGAAACAATAGGTCATCCGTCAAACCTGTCGGCCCACCACTCCAGATTTATAAGGCACAGGCAAGGGGGGCCGCTATGTATGGCTGTGAGCTGTGGGGGCGCGTTCCTTCTCTTGAACTGACGATAGAGGAGAACAGGTTTTTAAGGAAGGTGGTACGACTTCCGCCTAGCACCCCTCTAGTCCCACTGAGGTTAGATCTGGGGCTGCGACCCATAAGTGAAGAACTGGCACTGCGTCCTCTCGTTTACTGGCGCAGGCTGTGGGCGGTTCCAGAACTGAGCAGTTATAGGCAGGGTCTGGAGGAAGTCTTAGCAATGCCTAATGCCGGTAAAATTAAGTGGCTTAAATTTATCAGAACTGAGTTGGAGGAATTGGGCTTATCGACACTCTGGTCTGATTCTCTATCCGCAGTTCCATTAATTTCCAAAAAGAGATTGGCTAAGGTATACCACGAAAGTAAACTAGCGGCACTTTGTCGCCAAGTAACTTTGGGAACACACACGGAACTATTCTTATCCATCAAGGACAGCTACAGATTTGAACCAGCCCTGGATAAAATGTATCCCCCACTACTCAGGAAATTATACTTACAATGGAGGCACTGGACTCTGCCAACTAGAGTGCTAACTAGTAAGTGGAGTAAATCTCCATCTAGCTTATGCCCGGCCTGCGGACTGGACAATGAATCAGAACTCCATATAGTCTTTTTTTGTCCAGCCTACTACGTTTCCCGAAAGAAATGGATTATTCCCATTTGTAGGAGTCTGGGGTTCGCAGAGTGTAAGGCCGCGTTCAGAGTTCTCAAATCAGATCTGTCTACACACATTGTTTTTGCTGTCGCTAAGTATTTAGGAGCAATGTGGTACCTGAGAAGCCAATACCTCAAGGCTAATGACTGATTATGGACTGACTGTAGAATAAAACTAGAAACTTTGGACAAAGGAAATTTTTTGATACCTGGATGAATTGTCATTTTATTATTTTAATGTTTCACATTTCTGAAATGAACATCTTTTATGGTGATATAATTACCGAAATAAAGATTTATGATGATGATGATGATTATAGCTAATTTATTCCCAAATTGTGCTGAAATGCACTTTTGATTGAATCTTTTATATAATTTTCACAGGGCATGGGAACCTTCTAACAAAATCTTACTATGAGGAAGGCTCCTTTGCTGAAATTCAGATTAGGTGTTGCATCTGACTTTTAGCAGTGCCAGTTAAAGATGTGGGTGGGCCTAATAGAGTAAGTGGATGGAGCCAGTTGAGGCAGTTGGTGGAGCCGGAGAAACATAGGTGTGGCCTCCGACAAACATTTGAGCACCTTCACTTCATATTTTACAAATTAAAAACTGAAACGTTAACGAAGATAAGTAACTTGTTCTTTAGTGATAGTGTGTGTAATAAATAAGACCAATAATTTGTATAAACACTGTGTGGTTTCTTTTCATCTAGCCTACACTACAGATTTAAGTTGGTAAAACAAGCTCCTTTACATTCCTTGAACATAAGCCTGAAGGATGCTCTCCACAGCAACCACTTAGAGAGCATTCAAAGGTATTCAAATACCACTAAAATCACCATAAGGTGTGCCTGCTTCAGTGCAATGTGCATCCCTTAAATAAGTGTGCACTAGATATTAACCCAGCCTCCTACATTGGGAGCAGCGGTTGGGATTAAAGCCTGCACTGTTTTATCACATAATCTAGGTGAAAGTTGCATGCAAAACAATCACTAGCTAGGCACATATAATATTTTCTAATCTATGAAGTTCTACTTAACTTTTTGGATTGGTAGTTGAGTGTCTTGCACAACCCTTCTCCAATCTTTGGGAGTTTAGTTTTCACTAGGGTAGGCAGGTGCAACACCACACTACTCCTAGTACCATGAATTTGGTTGATGAGTCCAGTGAGACCCCACCCTCTAAATACAGTGGTCTTAAGTTCCAGGAGCTTAGGACCCTGGATGCATACATAAAACATAAGACAGGTAACAATCCTAACACAAAGACTCTCTTAAAGTAGCTCCTGCAGGATGACTTCCAGACTCCTGACAGGTCAGAAGAACAGGACAATGTGGGTATGGTTGATGTGGCTCCGGAAGAAGAGTCAGGGGTGTCTCACCCCAATAACCCCATTTGTGAACCTGACCAGGAGGAGTCTGAAGACCCCTCACTGGTGAATTCCATTCCCCAGGGTATTGTTCTAGTGACACAGAGGGAGGCCCTAGAGGTAGGCCCCCCTTATTCCTCCTGGGAGGGTGCAAAGAGTCCTGGAGAGGTGAAAGAGCAAACATCAAAGGAAGAAAAAAGTAAGATAAAAGAAGAAAAAACTTCAAAACATAAAAGGAAAAAATAGGAAGGAAGAAAAAAGAAAGAAGCAGAACCAAGACAGGAAAAAAGAAAAAAAAGAAAAAAGAAAGACAAAGCAGCAGAAAATATGAAAAAAAGGAAGGCAGAGAAACAGAAGAAAAGGCATAAGAATGAAAGAAAAAAGTTAAAAAAGAAGTAAAGAAGATAGAAAAGGAGAGAAACAAAATAATGACAGGCAAGGAGGAAGCACAGAAACAAGGAATAGGAAAGAAAATAAAACAGAAAAAAGAGATGAACGAAAGATATGCAAGTGTATCAGAAGAAGAAAGGTGAAGAAGGAAGACAAAGTATCGCAAGAAAAACACCAATACAAAAATAAAGGAAGAAATAAAAGAAAAAGAGAATGGCAAAGCAAAAATTAAGAACAGAAAAGGGAAAGGAGTAGAGAAGTAAAGCTATAGGAACAAAGAGGGAAAAAAGAAGAGAAAGCAGGAAAACCGAGAATAAATCAAGATGGAAATAAAGGTAAGAGAACACAAAGATAGAAATAAATAAGAAAAAGGAAAGGACGGCAAGGGTGTAAAGAAAGGAGAAAAAGAAACAAGTGGAGAAATAAAAAGAAAAAAAAGAAAAATTTCAGAAAATGAAGCCATTTACTGGGATCTTCAATAGCCTCACGATTGATCTGTACAATCGTTTAAAGTGCTCGCTTAGCAAAACAGGAGCTGCATATTCTCAAAGCAGCTGACAGGTAGTTTTATTGCAGGCTGCAAGACACTAGTAGCTCTTAATCAGTTCACTGATAGAATATCGATGTAACAAACATCGATGTTCTAAATATCGAAGAAAAAATATAGATTGCAAAAATATCGACTCCCTCCCTATACTTAAACAGGTAAGAACAAAAAGATTGATTCAAAAATATCGAAGTAAATATATATATATCATAAAATATATTAAATATATTAAATATTATTATTCTTTTTAACAAACTAAATTACAATTAATAAACATGTTAACTAAATATTACAAATAAACGTAAGTTAAAAAATATAAACACAGAAACATAATATTTTACACATATAAATATTTAAATATTATCTTTATTACATTTTTAAACTTTAAAATTATACAACAATAAAATACATATATCAATATTTTAAAATAAAGAAAATTCTATAATAATTTAAAACATTAAATTATTTAAAAAAAATTAAACATACAATAAATGCAACAGTAGGGAAAATGTTGGATAACGGAGAGGAAAAAAATTCTATTTCCACTCCAATGAGTGCAACAGTAGGGAAAGTGCTGGATAGTGGGGAGGTAAAAATGACTATTCCCACTCCAGTGAGTACAACAGTGGGGTAAGTGATGGATAGCGGAGAGGTAAAAATTACTATTCCCACTCCAATGAGTGCAACAATAGGAAAAGTGCTGGCCAGCGGAGGGGTAAAAATTACTATTCCCACTCCAGTGAGTGCAAGAGGAGGGAAAGTGCTGGATCGTGGAGGGGTAAAAATGACTATTCCCACTCCAGTAAAAGAAACAGTAGGGAAAGTGCTGGATAGAGGATGGTTAAAAATTACTATTCTGTCTCCAGTGATTGCAACAGTAGGGAAAGTGCAGCATAGCGGAGGGGTAAAAATTACTATTCCCTCTCCAGTGAGTGCAACAGCAGGGAAAGTGCTGGATTGCAGAGAAACAAACATTACTAACAACATTTAAACAACTGGAAAAAAATCATAAAAATAAACAATATTTAAGAAATATAATTTTTTTTAAATATTAAACATATAAAATAACACACATTATAATCTAAATTACATATAACACAATTCTGCAAATATTTTATATAAAAAATAAATAAATATATTTAAAAACAATAATTATTTAAAACGAGCAAATATTAACAGAATTATGTAAAACATAAATATATTTATTTTGTTTCCTACCCTAGAACACCATACCAATAAAAAACACTTAAAATGTTTTATTTAAATGTATTTCCACAATTATTATAATTAATAATCAATAAAAAATATGATTAATAAAAATAATAATAAACATTCATTGAATACACATGCTTTAATACTATAATATCCACAACACACACCTAAAACTAATTAGAAAAATTACCATTTTTAATTTCTAATTAATTAATTTAAATAAATTAACTAATGATTCATTAAAAAAAAAAATATTGAGCAGAGCTAACATGAATCATACGATACTTACACTTTAAAATGATGAGAAATAGATCCAAAATACAAATCTTTGTTCATACAATTAACAAAACATGTACAGCAAAATCCATCATCAATTTAACAATCAACAAAATGTTCCCAAATCTGTGAAAATGTCTTATTCGCCCCCACCCGTTTGGCGTAAGCCTCTTTGAATTGCTTCGTAGATTTCATTTTAATAACCCATTTCTCGAACTAAGGGTACTTCCAATGATCTCCAATTTTGTAAAATTAACGAACAAGCAACCAACATTACAATAGCAAGAAAATGTCCTTCAGTTTTCGAGAGCATAACCTCCCTACTAGTTATCCCAAACAGAACAGCTTCTACTGTAGGTTTGTACATTTTTTTAATCGCCCTACTAAAATACTCAAATATTTTCTCCCAAAAAGTTATCAACTTAGGGCAAGAGAAAACAATATGCTGCCATCACCCTTCCAATAAGGTTCCACAACTAAAACAGCTATTTTCCACCTCTGGATACATATTATTTAGTGCTTCGGGAGTATATTATGCCATCCAGTGGGCAAGAAATGCCATTCTTTTTTAGTTTGCAGCTATCAATATCTTATTTCCTGTAATTGATATTTTTTGCCATTCTTGATAAGAAAAAACACATTGAGTTTGAACTGAAACTTTCTCCAAAAATTTTAGCTCATTAAGCGATACCAATTACCCACTCCAGTCAACTTCGAAATATAAAGTGCAGTGGCCGTTTTTCCAGCTATGAATATCAGATTATATATATTTTTTAAATGAATATTTTAAATATATTTAAAAAAAAGAAAGTTTATTGTGACCATGCCATCTGGCCTGCACTTCTTCCCAAGTAATCATCCTGTCCTGTATAACAAACTTGCTAGCTATCCCCAAACCCAAATCTCTACACTCAGTTAATTTTAAGGAAAAAAAGCACGAAAAACGCTTTTTGTTTAAAAACAGTACAAAGTCTATTTGAAAAATCCATTAACATTTTATATCTTGTTTTCTTTGGGAGTTTTGCTGTTTTTAAGAATGTGGGAACTTGAGTTCCAGCTTCTTGAATCATTTTATTAATTAAAAAGTTAACAATCTTTTTCAATTTAGATACTAAACAAGCTAAATAGTAAAAAGAATGATGATTCATAATATAAACGCATATTAGGAAGTGCTAAGCCACCTAACTGAGTATCTAATTGCAAAATCAGAAGCTTAACTCTAGCTGCCTTTTTATTCCAAATAAATGATCTAATCATTGAGTCGATCGCTTTAAAGAAACTAACATTCACCTTAATTGTAATATTGGTAAAAAGAAATATCAAAAGAGGTAGAATAGACGACATCTAGATAAGTGCCACACGACCCATTACAGTTAGAGGAAGATTGGTCCATTTTTTAAGTAGTTTCTGGATCTTTATACGGGTGGCTTCGTAATTCAACTTAACTAACTGCCTGTTAGAACTGGGATTTCTGGTAGGCTAAGGCTGACACCAAAGCCAGGCAGAAACCACCATTCTAGTCAGGGCAAGGGAGTCACACGCCAAGATAACCCCTGCTCACCCCATTGGTAGCTTGGCACGAGCAGACAGGCTTATCCTGGAGGCAATGTGTAAAGCATTTGCGCACGCACACAACAGCAACAACATCCTAGGCACACCACAAAAGGAACTCCACACAAGGTTATATAAAAATAACTTTTGTATTGTCAAAACACATCTGATAGAAGTCACACATGTACATTGTGCCAACTGGCACAGACAATATTCACAAGGGATTATGTACAGGACAGGGCCACAGAATCAGCACTTAGCAGAAATAGAAATACTGTTAGAAATAGCAAGTTGTAGATCATAGAATAATAATCACTTTAGCACACAACCAGTAACTACTGGTAAAGGTAAGTACACACTACGCAATACTAATAACCATAGGCCTAGATCACGCATGGACACATAACCTCTCTAGTATAAACTGTACTAGGCAAAACACGACCACCTAAGAATAAAATACATTTAGGGGTGTAGGCAAGAACAAAACACATGATGTATAAACAACACATTCAGAGGGGTAAGGAAAGAAAACACATGATGCATAAAAACACATTCAGAGGTGTAGGAACAAGGATGACACATGATGCCTAAAAACATTCAGGGGTGCCAGAACACAACTCAATTGCGCAGAAACACATGATGCCTAAAAACATTCAGAGGTGCAGGAAAAACCACACAATTGTGCAAAACTACATAAGCCACCACCTGTGGCAGTCCCTAGGCCAACTAGCCTTGTTGGGGCTACGACGCCCTGTGTCCCAATGTCAGGGCAGGCTGCAGGTAGCCAAGAACACCTAAACGTGGCAGGTGCCCACAAAGTGCTGGGCAGCTGTAGATGATGGGGCCAACGTGGGAGCCTCTCAGGGCTCTAAACAACAGAATGGCAATCTGAGCCTCTCTCAGGGCTCTAGACATCATGTGGGCGGTGAGCCCCTCTGGACTCTAAATATAAAATGCCCTCAAGAGCCTCACTAGGCTCCAAATAAAGTAAATGCGGCCACGAGCCTCTCTGGGCTCTTAAAACTAAGCAATGCCTGAGCCCCTCGTGGGCTCCTTAACAACTGTGGCGCCTGAGCCCCTTGTGGGCTCCTCGACAAATGGGGTGCTGTGAGCCTCTTGAGGCTCATGAACAAACATCTCGCAGGCAGGAGGGGGCGGGCACCGGCAATGTGCCCCGACGCCCCCTCTAACTAAAATGGCCCCCGGAGCCTTCTCAGGGCTCTTACATGCAACAATGCCCCTGTCGGTGGAGCGGCCCGCTATCAATCGCGGCCGCTCTGCTTTCCATTGGAAGGCCCCAGCCCTCCTTCACTCACCGCCTCTGGCGGCGGCCGTCCGAGGAGAGCTCCTGCTCTTCGGGACCCTCCGTTGCTGCGGGCGGCTCTTCTCTCTTCTTCGCACAGGGGAGCCCCGCTACAGGCCGCAACACCCCGGGCACATCTCCGGTCTCCCTCCATCGCATGGGAGACCGGCAACGAAAGCAAAGGCTTCCCCCCGGCAGGGGGAAGCGGAAATCACGCACGCCAGGCCCCGCCTATGTCCCACAAAGATCGCCTGACTTCCTGTCCTGAGGAGGAGAACCAACTACAACTGGTTATAGGGAACTCCTTTCAGTGTGAGGGGCAGAGGCGACAGCCGCCCAGCAGGAGGTGGAGCCAGCATTGTGGCAGGCAGGCACAGCCCTATTCACTCCCAGGTGCTATCTCCTCCCACCACACTAGTTGCAGATGCAGTCATTCAACCAAGGGCTGACTCAGACAACCTCCTTGGGGCTCCCCAGCCCCTGTCACCCTCAAACCAGACAGTCAATCCACAAGCAGGCCCAGGCACACTCCTGGAGCCAGGCTCCAGCCAATCACGTGCCAGCAGACTCCCTACACAAGAAGTGTGGCTCACCGATTAGAGCGGTTGCTATTCCCACTACTTTCTGGTACCCAAGACGGGCAAAGGAGGCCTATCTTGGACCAATGGAGCGTCAACAGCTTCCTCCGGAAGGAGAAGTTCAAGATGCTGACTTTTGCTCAGGCCCTAGCTGCCCTGGACCCAGAAGACTGGATGGTTGTGTTGAACTTGCAGGACGCGTATTTCCACATCCCCGTCCTGCCGGCCCACCGGCGTTACCTGCGGTTCACGGTAGGCCACAAGCACTTTCAGTTTACCGTGCCCCCCTTCGGCCTCACCAGCGCCCCATGGGTGTTCACGAAAGTGATGGCGGGTGGTCGCAGTTCATCTGCGCAGATTAGGGGTTTCAGTTTTCCCCTATCTCGACGATTGGTTGTTGAAGGCGGGCTCGCCCCAGACAGTCATCTCTCACCTCCAGACTACGGCCGATCTCCTGCACTCACTGGGGTTCTCCATTAACGTGCCGAAGTCACACCTGTGCCCCTCTCAAAAGCTCCTATCCTTCGGAGCGGTTCTGGACTCAGCGCAGTTTCCGGTTTATCCCCCTGAACAGCGGGTTCAGGATGTTCAGGCTCTGATTGCGATCTTTCAGCCTTTATCCTGGGTCTCGGTCAGGTTGACGCTGCGGCTCCTGGGGCTGATGGCCTCCTGCATACTTTTGGTGCATCACGCCAGGTGGCGGATGCGGGCTCTGCAGTGGGACCTGAAGTTTTAGTGGGCACAGCATCAGGGCAACCTGTCCGACCACGTCCTGATCTCGGAGGGCACTGCGAGCCAGTTGGAGTGGTGGCTCACGAACTGTGATTGATTCAGCGTCAGATCTCTCTCCCATCCCCAACTGGAGCAAATAGTGGTGACAGATGCGTCCCTCCTGGGATGGGGGCGACATGGGAGAGAGGGAGATCAGAGGCCTCTGGTCTCCGGCAGAGTCCCGGCTCCATATCAACCTTCTGGAGCTGCGGCGATCCGTCTTGCTCTGAAGGCATTCCTTCCCTCTGTTCGGGGAAGTGTAGAGGTGTTCACAGACAACACCACCGCCATGTGGTACTGCAACAAACAGGGCGGGGTGGGGTCATGGACCCTCCGTCAAGAGGCTCTGCGCCTCTGGACATGGCTGGAACACCAGGGTGTCACCCTGGTGGTTCAACACCTGCCAGGTTCCTTGAACGCCAGGGTGGACGAACTCAGCCACAGGTGCATGATGGATCAGGAATGGCGTCTGAACTTGGACGTGGCGCAAGGTCTCTTTCAGCCGTGGGGAGAGCCTTCATTAGATCTATTCGCCACCAAAGAGAATGCGCAATGTCATCAGTTCTGCGCGTTGGAATTTCCAAGGCGGCACTCACTCTGAGACGCTTTTTGTCACGAGAGGAGCTGCGGTCTGTTGTACTCCTTTTCTACGTGTCAGTCGATCCCCCGATTCCTCTGCCTCTTCAGGAGGACCTTCTGTCGCAGCAGCATGGGACGGTCCTCCACCCGAACCTTTCCAGTCTCCACCTCTATGCGTGGAGATTGAGCGGCGACAGTTGAGGCCATTTGACATGACTCTTGAAGACTGTGATGTGATTCTGGCAGCCAGGGGTCCCTCCACAAAAACGGTATACGCCTTCAGGTGGAACAAATTTGTGGCACGGTGCACAGCAAAGGCTGTGGATGCACTCTCTGCCCCCCTTTCAGATGTTCTCCTCTTCATTCTGTCTCTTGCCCAGCAGGGCTCTGCTCTGGGCACTATCAAGGGCTACCTCTCGGCTGTTTCAGCCTTCTTAAGGCTTCCTGATCAGCCTTTTCTTTTCAAGTCCCCTGTTGTAAATAGATTCTTGAAAGGCATCACACACATGTCCCTTTCATGATGCCTCAGTGGGACTTGAACCTTGTTCTGACTTTTCTGATGTGCGCTCTATTTTTGAGCCACTTCATAACTGTCCTCCTAGTCTTCTGACTCTTAAAACTGCATTCCTGGTTGTCATCACATTTGCCAGGAGAGTAAGTGAGCTCCAGGCTTTATCTTCAAAACCTCCTTTCTTCTCTGTCCATCCAGACAAAGTTGTTCTGAGGACTCGTCCTTCTTTCCTGCCCAAGGTGGTCACAGCCTTTCACATCGGGCAGTCCATCCCCTTGCCCACCTTCTTTCCGCCTCCGCATCCTTCGAAGGAGGAAGACAGGCTCCACCGTCTGGACCCAAAACATGCTCTCTCCTTCTATCTAGATCGCACACGCCAGTTCCGGGTGGACTACCAGCTCTTTGTTGGTTACGTGGGCGCTAAGAAGGGATGGGCGATGCACAAGCGGACAACCTCTCGGTGGGTCGTCTTGTGCATCAAGGTTTGCTTTTCCTTGGCGAAAAAGGAGCCTCCTGTTGGGCTGCACGCCCATTCCACTCGGGCCACGGCGTCTACTACTGCCCTGGGTCGGGGTGTCTCCTTGCAGGATATCTGTCAAGCAGCTACGTGGGCCTCGCTGCACACATTTGCTAGGCACTACTGCCTGGACAGCCAAGTCCGGAGAGATGGCTTTTTCGGCCGTTCTGTTCTCAAGGACTTTCTACACTTCGAGATCCACACCGACCCCAACACCACCCTCAGAGGGGCCCTCGTCTACAGACCACCCGGACCAAGACCACAGTTCTGCGACACCTTCGCCGATCTCGTCAGCACCCACGCCCTCGCCTCCACAGTCTACATCCTTCTCGGGGACCTGAACTTCCACCTCGAGAACAACAATGATGCCAACTCCACCGCCCTGATCGACAACCTTGCCAACCTTGGACTTAAACAACTCGCAACGACACCCACCCACGCCGCTGGACACACACTGGATCCCATCCTTTCCGCAAGCCCCCAAGTCTCCATCAACCACTCCGCCAAACCCCACTGGACCGACCACAGATGCGTCCACTTCACCTTCAGGAAACCTACCACCCACCACCGCACCCAACAGCTACCACGCCGCTGCTGGGGCAAGGTCACCAAGGACCAACTGACTACAATCCTCGCCCTGAGACCACCCGCCGACCCCACCGACCCAGACACCGCCGCGACCAACCTCAAACAATGGATCAACGGCTGCGCCAACACCCTCGCCCCTCTCAAGACCTCCACTACTAACCACACCAATATGAAAGCTGCCTGGTTCACCGAAGACCTCTGGACCTCCAAGCGCACCTGTCAGAAGCTGGAGAAGAAATGGCTCCATGACCGAACACCAGATAGCCACACAGCCCACAAAAGCGCCACCCGCAGACAGCACCAACTCATCAGGACCGCCAAGAGGACCGCCTTCTTGGACCGGTTAGACAACAACGCACACAACAACAAAGAGCTCTTCAGCATCATGAAAAAACTCTCCAACCCCAGCTCCAACACCAACGACATCCCACCATCACAAGACCTGTGCGACTCCCTGGCCACCTTCTTCCATCGCAAGATCGCCGACATCCACGCAGCTTCAACTCCGACACCCCCACATCCACCACCGATTCCACCACCCCCGCGACCACTACCCGCACCAGCTGCCTGACCACCTGGACCAATGTCAGCGACGAAGACACCATCAAAACAATGAACTCCATCCACACCGGATCCCCATCTGACCCCTGCCCTCACCACGTCTCCAACAAAGCCAGCACAACCATCGCACCCCACCTCCGGAAAACAATCAACAGCTCCTTCGAGACAGCAACCTTCCCGGCAAGCTGGAAGCACGCCGAGATCAACGCCCTTCTGAAGAAACCCAAGGCGGACCCCAAGGACCTCAAGAACTTCCAGCCCATCTCCCTGCTCCCGTTCCCGGCAAAAGTGACAGAGAAGATTGTCAACAAACAGCTGACCCGTTACCTGGAAGACAACAACGTCCTGGACCCATCCCAATCTGGCTTCCGCAGCAACCACAGCACCGAGACCGCCCTCATCGCCGCCACCGACGACATTAGGATCCTGATGGACAAAGGAGAAACATCCGCCCTCATCCCCCTGGACCTATCAGCCGCCTTCGACACGGTCTGCCACCGCACCCTATCAGCGCGCCTCCATTTTTTTTTTTTTTTTTTTAAGACCAATGGTCCCAAACTTTATTTAAATTCACAGATAAGCCAGTAAGTGTACATACAGTGTCAGAACAACGGGTTATTGCCACAAACAGTACTTAGCAGATTGTACATGTTATCACAGCAGTTATACATGAGTGAAAATAAACAGTTGCTGGTAGAAATGCATTGGTACATAAGTGACTGTGCCAGGGAGTGACTCATGGTGCAGTGCCCGCAGTTCGCAGCACTGCAGAAAGGGCCCAGCGCGTTCAAAAAAGAAAAGTCCACAGTCAGTGCATGAAATTGAGTTCCCTGTACAATGCAGCAGGGGATAGAGGCAACAGCGGAGGTGTGGTCGGGCCTGATTAGGGGTACAGTATAATCGGCCTCTGTGTCAACCAAAGAGTGAACTGGGAAGTCTAATACTGGGGGGAGGGAAAAATATTCCAAAAAACTGTTGGACTAGCATTCGTGTGTGTGGTAGTGTACCCAGGATCTTAGCTGTGAGTGGTGCATCCGATATGGGCCATGCAGGGTCGGGGACAAGTGAGGGGGCGGCGTCGCCGCGGCTGCGAGGCAAAAGGGGGGGGGGGCACAGGCGGCAGGAGGGCAAATGCGGCAGGGGATGTCTCCGCCACACACGGTCTCGGTCACTGGGGGGGGGGAGGGGGCGCGCGGAGCGGGGGGGAAGACAGGGGGGGGGAGGGGGGGGGAAAGGGGGAGGGCAAAGGGGAGGAGGGGGAGAAGGAAAGGGGCGGCGGAGCCCGTGTTAGGTGCGGACAGCAGTCGAGGGAGCCCTCCCTATGTCGCAACGGGATGGTACTCTATTTCGGCTTGCGTGCATGCGTGGTGATACGCAATCAAGGCAACGTCCCAGTCCTGGGCGATCGGGTATTTACGGAGTCCAGCGGTTTCCTCCCTGTGAAGTGACACACTCTCCGCACAGGCCCAGGTGGCAAAAGAGCGGCGCCAGTCCGCAGGGCGCGGTGGGTCGGCACTCTTCCAGCGTCGTGTGATAAGACGCTTGGCCGTGATAAGGCCTAAATCCCAAAAGCGCGCCCGCATCTTGGTCTGTTTGGTCCTCTTGTAGAGTCCCAAGAGGCACACTTCCCAAGTCTTGGGAAGAGTTTCGCCCGTGGCCGCCGTCAGCATGTCCGCGACCGCAGACCAGTACGAGGTAAGATGAGCGCAGCTCCAGAGTGCATGCAGGAGGTCCGAGTCTTGGAGGCCGCATCTGGGACACGCCGAGGAAGTGAGTCCGAAGTAACGATTCAGTTTGTCTGGAGATAGATATGCCCGGTGGATGATGTAATACTGTATAATCTTGAATCGTGCATTGCGGGGGACGACCCTGGCGCCCGCTAGAATAGCATTCCACTGGTTGTCTGCCCAGTCCGTGCCACGGTCGGCCATCCACTTGTCCCTCAATCTCCGAGAGGAAAATTGTGTGTGGCTGTGTAAGGCTTGCGCAAGCCAATGTACAAGGTGTGAACCATCTCCCATCACGTGCAGGTATTGGATGAGTAGGTGTGTGGACGGCTCGTGACTGAGGTCACCCCACGCCTCTGTCAACTCATGTAGGAGTCTGGCGTGTGTCAGAAATTGACCCACCGACAGCTCTGTGTCTGTGGCCAAGGTCTCGAAGGGTAACAGCTCCCCGTCGCTATACAGGCCGCCTAGGTCGTCCAAGTCCACCGCAGTCCCGCTGCGTAGTTCGGCCGAGGACAGCGTGCCTGCACCCAGGGGTGTCCCCAATAGAGGCAGGTTCGGGGCATAGGGCACCATGTGTTTGGTGAGCCGGAGGCTCCGCATGAGGCACCGCTTCGCCACTGCTACAAGGACCTGCGTGGGGGGGCGGCCCCGCGCCAACGGGTGGAAGACGGCGAGCGCCTGTACGGGAGATAGGATGGTATCAGCCATGGCTGTGTCCACTAAGTTCTTTCCGCTCAGCCAGTAGGCAACCCACTGCAGCTGTGCTGCCAAGTAATAGAGTTCCTGATTAGGAACCGCTAGGCCTCCAGCGTCCATGGGTGCAAACAGAGTCTTTAGTGCTACCCGGGGCCTCCCCTTATTCCAGATGAGGCGTCTGGTATCAGCGCGCCTCCATGACGCCGGAATTCAAGATAAGGCCCTGGCCTGGACCACATCCTTCCTCTCTGGCAGCACCCAGAGCATCCACCTCCCTCCCTTCTGCTCAAGAACCACTGAGATCATCTGCGGCGTCCAACAGGTATACTCCCTCAGCCCGACGCTGTTCAATATCTACATGGCTCCACTAGCCCACATCGCACGACAACACAGCCTCAACATCATCTCCTACGCCGACGACACCCAGCTGATCATATCCCTCACCGAAAACCCCAACACCGCCAAAGCCAATCTCCACAGAGGAATGAAGGCCGTCGCCGACTGGATGAAGGACAGCAGACTGAAGCTGAATTCAGACAAAACGGAGGTCCTCATCCTCGGACCCACCCCATCAGCCTGGGACGACTCCTGGTGGCCCACTTTGCTAGGCACACCACCGGAAACCACCGACCACGCACGCAACCTGGGTTTCATCCTCGACTCCTCCCTATCCATGACCAAGCAAGTCAACGCCGTCTCCACGTCCTGCTTCAACACCCTCCGAATGCTCCGCAGGATTTTCAAATGGATCCCTCCCGACACAAGAAAAACCATCACCCAGGCCCTCATCACCAACAAACTCGACTACGGAAACGCCCTCTACTCAGGAACAACAGCCAAGCTCCTGAAACGACTACAACGAATCCAGAACGCCTCAGCACGACTGATCCTCTACGTCCCCCGGCGCAGCTACATCGCACCCCACCTGAGAGGCCTGCACTGGCTCCCAGTCAACAAGAGGATCACCTTCAAACTCCTCATCCACGCACACAAAGCGCTACACAACACCGGACCATCATACCTCAACAACCGACTCAGCTTCCACACCCCCACCCGCAACTTCCGCTCGGCCACCCTCGCCCTCGCCACAGTTCCTCGTATCCGGAAAACCGCCGCCGGTGGCAGATCCTTCTCCTACCTCGCCGGCAAGACCTGGAACGATCTCCCTGCCAGCCTACGACAGACCCAGGACCTGCTGGCCTTCAGAAGACTTCTCAAGACCTGGCTCTTCGATCAGTAGCAGCACCCCACCCCCCAGCGCCTTGAGACCCTCACTGGTATGTAGCACGCTTTATAAATGCCTGATTGATTGATTGATCTTGGTTTGCAGACCCACCACCAGGGTTGGTATTGCTGGGGTATCTATTCTAAGGTAAGGAATCTAACACTAACGTGTTTCTTTCAGATGCACACGTTACTTACCTTCGGTAACGATATATCTGTAAGAAACATTAGTTGGTGTTAGATTCCTTACCGCCCCACCCATCCTCCCCGTTCAGCGAACCGATATCTAGGGTTAAGGACATCCCTTTTAGGGCCCTAATTTCATGGCACCAGTGTCGGTTTCTATCATGGCTCTGCGTTACTGGGGCGGACAGCTATGTACAGAACTGACGTCAGCGCGCGAGGGTGGCGTCTAAGTACTCCGACGACGTCATCCTGGCGATCACGATGCCGACGACAGACGCAGAGCCGCAGACGACGCCTAGCGACGCACAGGGGTACTGCTGACGAAAACTTTCCGGACCCAGCCTGACGCCTGGGGATAATCTAAGGTAAGGAATCTAACACTAACTAATGTTTCTTACAGATATATCGTTACCGAAGGTAAGTAACTTGTGCTTTACAACCATGGGGGTTTGCCTGGCCGGTGCAATGAGGAGGAATTCCGTCTTGAGGGCGTTTAGTTTGAGATGGTTGGAGGTAAGCCAGTCTATGGTTTTGAGCAGCGTTCCGTTGAGAGCATTGATGTCTTTGGGGGAGGATATTTTCATGTATAGTTGGGTGTCATTCGTGTACATGTGATATTGGATGTTGGAGCCTTTGAGAATTACTGTCAGTGGTTCCAGGACAAGGTTAAGGAGCATGGGGGAGAGTAAGGACCCTTGTGGAACACCCAGCAGGCAGGGACTGGGGTTGGATAGAGTCTGATTGGATTTGACTCTTTGACTTCTATTGTTGAGGAAAGAGGAAACCCATTTGAGGACCGTGCCAGATAGTCCCATTCTGCATTCAAAGAGGTGGAGAAGATTGTCATTCTTGACATTGTCGAATGTGGATGAGAGGTCGAGAAGAATTAATAGGCAGGCTTCATTCTGGTCCAGTAAAGTGAGAGCGTAATCCACTATGTGAGTGATGGCCGTTTCGGTACTGTGGCCAGTGCGGAAACCCGATTGGAATTGGTCGAGGAGCTAGAATTGTTCAATGTGTCTACGTAGTTGTTCATGAACACATTTCTAGAGTAGTTTAGCCAGGGTATAAATGTTTGTGATTGGTCTGTAATTATTCAGGTCTTCAGGGTCAGCCGAGGGTTTTTTAAGGATGGGGAGCACTAGGCCCTCCTTCAGTCAGTCCGGGATCGCGCCTTGATGAAGAGAGACGTTGATGATCTTGGACCAGAGCAGTGCTAATGAGCCAATCATTTCCTTATAGAAGTTGGGGAGGAGGGGGTCATTGAAGTGGTTTAAGAGTTTAATGGTCGAGAGAGTGTTGAGGATAGTAATGTCATCGAGGGGTGTGAATTGACTCCAAGAGGCATTGTTTTTGGGAGAGAAAACAGACTGGCTGGGTGGGGGCGTGGAGAGGCAGGAGGCAAGAGGAGGTGAGAGTAAGAGTGCAGCAAACCTTAGATCAGATTCAATCTTGTTCGACTTTTCTAGGAAGAAGTCAGCAACCGCTTCGCAGTATGGCTGCGGATGCGCAAATTGCTGAGATTGGGTGGGTGCGTTGTTGGATTGTGTTTTAATCAGCTCAAATAGTTGTTTCGGGAATTTCTTGCTTTGTCAAGTTGGGCTTTGAAGAAGGAAAGTTTTGTGGTTCTAATGAGTTTGTTGTATCTACTTCTTTTGAGTCTAAGGATTTTTAGAAGATCCATGGAGGGAGAGGATCTCCAAGTGCGTTCAGCTAGTCTAAGGCTGCGTCTGTCTGCGTGTAAGTTGTCGTTGAACCAAGGTTTGGAATCCTTGTCGGGTATTCTTTTTAGTTGTAGAGGGGCCGTAGCATTCAGCGCCGAGAGCATGGCATTGTTATAGTGCTCAGTGAGTTCGTGCACGTCGGTCATGTTTGCAGGCGCTAGAAGGGAGTCATTGCAGTGCGCTATGAGCTCATTAGCGCTAGTGTTGAGAAGCGATCTTTTCCAGTGTTTTAATTTAAGTGGTTGTGATCTATTGGGTATCCAGCATTCAGGAATATGGAAGTTGATACAGTGAGGGTCCGACCAGTCACAAGGAAGAATAGATTCGAGATTAATGGTGTTGGGGTTGGAAATGTTTAGATCAAGTGTCGAGCCTAAGTTGTGTGTGGGGTTGTCGCAGAATTCAGAGAGGCAGAGGTCTGTTAGGAAGTTCTTGAGAGTGTTATCCGCCTGATCATGCGGGTAATTCCAGTGAAGGTTGAGATTACCAAGGAAGATCTGTGGGCAGTGACGTCCCTCAATTAGAGGGTGTTTATCACCAGGGGGGTGGTAGAAGATGTGAAGGAAGCATAAGGGTCTGTGTGCACTAGCGATGTCTATTCGTAAGTATTCACAGGAAGAGAGATTAGCTGAGGAGGATTGTTTTGCTGTGAGAGAGTTGCGGAAGATGCAGGCTATGCCACCTCCAATTTTCTTGGCGCGGTCTAGTCTGATAATATTGTGGCTGGGAGGGACTAGTATGTCAAGGATAGGGCCAGAGGAGTTGTTGAGCCAGGTTTCTGTGAGGACAAGGAGGTCCAGTTCTTTTGGCAAGGATGAGAAATGCAAGATGTGCAGCATGTTTAACCGCTGACCTGCAGTTAAGTAACATGCAGTTCAGGTGCGGTTTGTGCAGGCTGTCAGTGAGTGGTGGGTGTGTGAAGTGGATCTGCATGAGATTATTAGTGTTTAAGGCATTGGTGTTGAGTCTGGGTGCTCTGTAAGAGTTGGGTGTGATGCTTTGGATGGTTTCCGTTAAGCATTGCTTAGGATGGTTCGAGCCGGGGGCAGGTAGTGGGGTTGCTTGTGCTGATCTAGAGGGGACTGAAGTGAATGAGTGTGGAGAGGTGTACGATCGGAGCAGGGAGATAACATCTGGTTCAGAAAAAGGATTCAAGGACCTGGAGGGTCTAGATAGGGCGTTCGGGTAGGGGTGGTGTTCCAGTTCTGGCTTGAGAGAATATCTGGTACTGAGAGAAGCTTCATGGGCCTGGAGGTTCTAGCTGGGGCGTTAGGATAGAGGTTGGCATTCCAGTTTTGGACTGGGGGTTTTAACAGAATCCTATGCGGGGTCTCCTGAAAGATCTTGTTGGAGGAGAGATCAAGTGTCAGCTCTTCAGTTGCCTCAATGAGTTTTTGAATGACAATTTTGAGAGATAGAAGTACTTGGGGCCTCATTTATGAGGCCTTGCGTGAGTTTTGCGCTTCCGATGCGTCACTTTTTGTGACGCATCGGCGGCGTAAAAACATGCCTCCTGATGCGCACTATTTACAAAGTGACGCATCTAAGCAGATGCGTCACTTTGTAAACCCCTGCGCTACATTATACCTGCGTCAGGTATAATGTATGCAGAGGGGGCGTTCACCCGCAAAAAGCCTCGTAATAGTGAAGCAGTGAAATCTATGAGATTTCACTGCGTCACTTTTAGGATGCTGTTGCGTCAAAATCTTGCGCCTGCCTCACAGCAGGCGTAAGACTGACGCAAGCCCTTTCACATGGGGCTTTCCCCATGTGAAAGGAAGCATTGCTGGAGTTGCGTCTCTTTTGTGACACACTCCAGCAATGCGTCACTTTTGCGCCTACAGATACGTCAGAAATACTGACGTATCAGTAACTCCTTGCGACATGATGCGTCATATTATAAATATGACGCATCAATCATGTCGCAGGGAGAGCGCAGTGAAAAGTGACGCATCGCTGTTTTCACGCAGCGATGCGTCACTTTTCATAAATGAGGCCCTTGGTTTATTTCCTTGAGTTTTGCAGCAGGCTCTGAATGTGGATTATGTATCACGTGGAGGGTAGGCGGAGGATTGGACAGGGGGAGGGGAGGAGATCCGGGCTGGTTGAGGGGTGAAGTCAGCAAGAGGGGAGGTCTCTTTGTGATGAGCTGGAGTGCAAGGAGAGCGGGCAATGGGACGATTACTAGGTCTGTTCACTTGGTGTTGCCCCCTGGATTCAATCTGTTAAACACTTGGCTAGTACACACTCTGACCATGCCTCGGTGTACCTAGAAATAACCCCCTAATTCCAATACTACCCTACGCTGTTAGAGACTTGTGCCGGAAACGCTGTTGGACAACGTCTTTCAAGCTGAGCTAGGGGAAGAAATTACTGATTTTCTTCACCAGAAACAAGGGCACGGTTGACCAGGTGGGCACGCTGTGAGAGACTTTTAAAGTCACTGTCAGGGGCATATGCATGTCCAAAAGCTTTGGAGTGCTCCGCGCTATCAGGAGAAACTTCCGTCACCTAGAGATCGAGATCAAACAGCTTGAAACAGACATGTGGATCACTAATTCAGGTACCCGGCCGACTACGCACTGTGAAAAGCTCACAGACTATATTGATACTGCGGACCGGTAGGTGAAGTTTAGGGGCAAGCTTTTTACTACTCGGCGCTATGGTGAGGGCAAGACCCCCGGCCGAGCATTGGTGACTACTATTAGGCAACCACGCTTTTCCAGCTTTGTCTTAGATGTGATAGATGGTGCAGGGATGAGCTACAGAGATATTCTTGATATATTAAACACATTTGCTGCTTACTAAACAGACTTATATAGTTCGCAACACACTGCTACCCCTGATTTTGCTCCCTACCTAGAAGATATAGCACTTGGATGGCTCGGGGACTCCCAGAGTGAATTTTTAGCAGCGCCGTTTGAAGATGATGAGCTGCGTGAAGCCATCATGCAGATGAAGTCCGGAAAGGCGCCATGTTCCGATAGCCTTCCCATTGATTTTTACAAAACAAACATTGATCAGCTGCTCACAGTACTGAATGAGGTTTTTGTTAAAGCCCAAGAGACACAAATCTTACCTGCCTCGATGAGAGAGGTGCTAATTACGTCATTGTTAAAACTGGGCAAACCAGCAGGCCGCTGTGAGTCCTATAGGCCACTGTCTCTCATAAACACAGATGTAAAAATACTTGCTAAATAACTATTGAATCGTCTTAGGCTACTGATGGACAAACTGGTCCTCCAAGACCAAACTGGATTTATTCCCGGAAGAGCGACTTCCCACAACCTTAGGATGCTATTATCCATTCTGCAGGCAGTGGTCCCAGACTAGCGCTTGTGGCCATATTCCTGGACGCCTCTAAGGCCTTTGACTCGGTGGAATGGGACTATCTTTTCACCATCTTACAATGTATGGGACTCCCCACAGGCTGTCTATCATGGGTTCGGCTCCCCTACACCCCGCCCACGGTGAAGGTTTTGATCAATGGGCACATCTCGCCCTCGATCTCTCTATCCGGAGGCACTCGGCAGGGGTGTCCACTCTCTCCCCTCCCTTTTGTCCTGGTAATGGAACCACTGGAAACCAAGATTAGGCAACACTATCAGCACGTAGGCATCTGCTGTTTCCTCCATCCCATTCTCATCTCTCTTTACGCTGATGATGTCACCCTTTACATTAGGAATTCCCGCCAAAATCTTAATCTGTTACTGCGTGAGTTTGTTAAATTCGGCAGCCAATCAGATATTCACATTAATTGGTCCAAATCACAGATATTCCCATTGACTAGTTCTGCTACTCCTTTTGAACCAGATTTTCCCATTGTGTGGTGTACTGAGAATGCTAAATATTTAGGGATCCGTTTTACAGTGGATCGAAATGAGTTAATGCGACTCAACTATGGGTGCGCTATGGACCGCGTCACAGACTGCATCAACAGATGTCCTTCCTTTAACTATGGCTGGTCGCATATCCCTCATCAAAATGGTAATTCTCCCCAAATTCTTATATTTATTTAAAAATATTCCCTACGACCTCGGACAACACTTTTTCGCCTCTCTCCGTTTGGAATTGACGTGATTGGTATGGGGTGATAAACAGCCGTGCATTCAATGGGACACGCTATTGCGGCCTTATGCCCACGGGGGTTTCGACATACCTAACTTTGAATTATATTATATATGTGCTCAGGCACACTTTGCCTATTATTGGTTTCATCCCCCCGCTATACTCCCCATGTAGCCAAGCCACTGAACACTAACTTGCAGATCTAATCCCACTAAATGGTGTCCTCCTTTCTAACATCGAGCCCCGAGGGCGCTGCACTACCTCCATAGACTGCACGATAAGAGACTGAAGAACCGGGTTTTCTTAGAACCCAGCGGTGCCAGGGACACACCCGAAGTCTTCGAGTTCACCTGTCTTGGTATACAGAGACACGGAATACTTCTGGTTGGCAACAGAGATCAAATTTATTAGCTGCAGCTAGTAACATTAAACCAAGCAATACAACACGGTGTACGACTTAGGAAACTGCTCAATTTTCGTAGAGCAAGACATCACCTTATATTCGCAATTTCGATCACTTACAAATGCACACCCACTGCGGCAAATTCTGACCAATGAAACACATTTTACATACATTATTACATACCAAAAAGCTCACTTTACATCGTACCAACCCACAAGTTAATTATTAGGAATGTCCTAAATTCAATTTCCACAAGTCGGACAAACCCCTAATTGAAAGCACTACCCATGTAATGAAAAGTCGTAAGGAAAGAGCAATTCAGATGTTGAGTAGGATAAGATATGTGCAAGAACACTAAAAGTTAGCAATATCCTGAACAGTGAAAGGGTCAGTTTCAGGTGACGGGGTCAGCATCTTACAGTTCACTCGCAAGTCGAAAAGGGCCTGTTAATATGTACATGGACAACGAACCCCATGCAACTTCGTTCGTTCGTTTACTTCCAAGGCCTACGTGAGGGCAACATAAAATGGCGTCTCGAGCAACGTAAACAAAATGTAGTCCGGTCCCGAAAACCACGGAACCTCAGACCCTCCTTTTGCCATTACGTAGGCAATAACCTAAACTCACGTCAATCTGAATCTAGGTCTATATCTATTCTCATCTGGTCATCAAGGTGTTGCTGTAACATCATCTTATTTTCCTTCACTTCTCTCAGGACAGGTCTTCTCACACAGATCGTAGCACAAAGGCCACAAATGGCGGGACCACACTGGATGCATAAGCAACACGAGAAAAAGATTGCTAAAGCCATACCAAGAAACATTAGAATCTTCCATCCCCATTTGGACAGCAATTCCCAAAACCATCCTATCAACGACCAGTTCCCTTTGTCTACATGTATAGATTCAGCAGACTTATGCAACTTCAAGATGGCTTGGTACACTGTCGGGGCGTTATCTGGTATGAAAACGCAGCAACTAGACCCGATCAATTTACAAACTCCACCTCTATCTGCAAGTATAATATCTAAAACAAAGCGGTTCTGTAATGTCATAAGGCGATCCGCTTGTAGCTCAGCTGTAATATTGCTTAGAGCACCTGCAGTCTCATTGATAGTGGCCTCAACCACTCTCGTAAGCTGTTGAATATTCCTACTATTAGCCATAGGACCGCAAAAGGGCAAGAAACCCTTAAAGAAGTCTCCAACTTCTTGTGCGACAGTATCTTCCGCTTCGGTATCACCTCTACCATATCTTGTCTTATGGTAATCAAAAGCAGCTGTATACGTAGGGGGAAGCAGAAACGCCACATAGCATGTGCCTGAAAAATCAGAAGGCAACCATGTTTATGCTCTGTCATAACAAACAAAATACGTGCCTTTAGCGGGCATGAACGGTGGAGATTTCTGGGACATATAGACATAGGTGTGAACACACACACTCTTACCAAGCTGAGCTCTCGGGTTCTGACCATTACCTTGCAGACAAAAATGACCTCGGTGGGGTATAATCCAAATCGGAGGAGACCTTTTCTGTCTCTCTTTTTCTGTCAGACTAATGCTATATCTCGTCTTGTTCCAACCAACATATGCTCGTACCTCATCCTTAGGGATAGCATTGTACGCATCGATATCTCTAATCATATCGACTATTCCCCGTATCAAAGCATTGTTACTCACATTATCTTTGACAGAACGTACAGGAGACGCTTCATTCGCATAGATAAACATTGACTGGAGTCCCCACACTGACCCATTAGGCGAAAAAGGCAAAACCAAATATATCATTCCCTTATCTGTTGTATGCGGCATAAGACCACACACCCAACAATTCGTGGTATTTACAACTAGCTGATGCTGATGCAACATCTGTATAAACGAATTGTTCACAAATTCTGATCTTCGTGTCTGTTCATGTTCAGGCAACGTATGAAACTCATGTGGGGAAATAGTTGAAAAAGAAAGAGTAGGTTGGGAGGTAGATGCAAGCATCTGTTGTGTGACATAGAAAACCCAACCCACACAAGCTATTGTAATATTCAAAATCATTCGGAAACACATTATCAAAAACATTTGTTACGGATCAATGTACACATTTTTTCCCTAAAATTAACTCTTCTAACACCCTTGTCGGACTCAAAAGACTCCATCCTCTAACGTGCTGCTCACGGTTATTACCTTCTTCACTTAAGTGTGCACCAAGATCGCACTAACGACCCTGAACCACAGACCTTGTGTCAATACGCGGCTCACCCCTTAAGGCTTTACCGCGACCCTGCAGCTGAGTCCGGATGGTGACTCGAAAAAGGAAAAAGTAAAAAAAAAGTCTCTTGATCTGACAAGGTGTATTTCACTACATGAAAACAAATTCAAATTTATTAGTCCGTTTCAAATATCCTTTTTCGATCTCAGATTGTAACGTTCTTTGCCAGGCACAGTGTGATCCTTAAAGAGGAGTTCTGGATTAGTTGTGTCGATTCTCAAAGATGGAGGCACAGCAGCTTGCAGAACATCATCATCCTCGCGTTCTGACTTAGTCCATGTCAAATGCGCATCACTACATGGCAGGACGCATAGCTATCATTAAGATGGTGGTGCTTCCCCGTTTCCTATACCTGTTCCACAATTTGCCGATCCCACTGACCAAGGTTTTCTTCACCCAGCTGCGCTCGTTGTTGCTGCGGCTGGTTTGGGGAGACAAGAACCCGAGAGTCTCCTGGCGAACCCTGACTCTGCCCTATGAACGGGGCGGTTTTGGAGTACCGGACTTTCACCTTTACTATCTTATTGCCCAGTGCGCTTACGCACACCCCTGGTTTCACCCGGATGCCCGGATACCCCATTTGCGGCCGGAGGCGGACATGGCGTGGCCTGTTGCCCTCGGGATGCTACTGCCCAAGGGCCTGCCCCATGACCCTTGGGATATCCAGACTGCCTCCACTACTTCCTGGGCTTGGATACAGCTGCGTCGCCTGCTCCGGAAGGAGGTGTTATACTCACCAGCCCTCCCACTCCCGAACCCCCACTGGCTCCCTATCACTTCTGAAGCGGTGGTCTGTCGTACTCTTTCCAAGTACCAGCTTAACACCGTAGGAGATTTGTTCCCGGAGGGACACGTCTTTTCGGTCTCGGAGGACCACCGTTTTACCGATCGGACGTTCATGGACTCGTTCGTTCTTACCCGGTTGAGGTCCATGCTCAGAACACAGTTTCCTTCTTTCCCGCTCCCTCCCGACGACTTGGAGGCCCTGACCTTCTTGATACAGTCCCCCAGTAGTGCGCATGTTGTGTCAAAACTGTACAAAATATGTGTGGCTGCACTTCCTGCCTCAGACACACGGGTACGTGCAGCGTGGGAGGCGGATCTGGGCGGACCCATTACTGACGACCAATGGTCCGCTTGCTGCCGGGCCACCAAAGACGTCTCCATCAACACCACACACAAACTGATTCACTTCAAGTTCTTGCGGAGGCTGTACTTCACACCTGCCTTGGCTCACAGACTTGACCCGTCAAGGCCGCATCACTGTCCCAAATGCAATGCCCCACACGCTGACTTTGCCTACCTTGCATGGACGTGTCCCAAACTGCAGGACTACTGGTTGCAGGTACACCACATACTGGGTAGCATTTTAGATTGTGTCCTGAGTCCCCTGCCCGAGATTGCATTGATGGGGTATGTTGTTGAATTTCCCAGCACCACGAGGAAACTGGCTGCCATTGGTTTTCTGCTTGCAAAAAGGGAAATTGCTATGCTCTGGGGTTCTAAGCGCATTCCCACCTCGAAGACATGGCTTCGCAGTCTGGCCCAGTGTAACATAAACAATGTGGAATACTCCGCACAGCTCCCAACCGCCTCGCGCCCAGTCGACATCTGGGGCCCCTACAGACAGTACATTAGCAAGCTAACACAGGCGGCACAGTCCCAGGCGGCGAGCTCTCTGGTGCCGGAGGGGGTGGGTTAGCTGTTCTTCCCCCGGCTGGCCTGCATTGTCTACTGGGCTGAAATTGGCTACTGTTTGCCGTGCCTGTTCATGCTTACACTCACTTCTTGGTTACCCCGACATCCTATGGTCACCCATGCAGCCGTTATTACCACCTTGTCATGATCGATGTGTTGTTGTCCGCTCTCTCTCCCTTGTAGACATCTCTCTAGTTGATGTTTTTTTTGCATTTTATTTATCTCTTTGCATCGCCTGTGTACTTGTACGTATTATTGTCAAACTAGAAAACGGAAAAATGGAGTTTCTAGAATGTGTTGCTCCGCTCATCATATTGTTGGTCACATCTAACCATGTTTCATTTTGCATTCCTGTTAATACTGTCGCTGATTTTATCTGCACGCTAAGTGCCTGTTCGCTCCTATGTACCAACCTGATGCGAATAAAGAGATTTAAAAAAAAAAAAAATGTGCATCACTAAAAGGCACGAATCTAGGAATCCTTTCGCATTCAGAGTCTGCTATTCCATCCCTCACCCACTTATTATACGGTAAAGGCAAAGGAACTTTCTAAGTATGGGTGGCATGCACTCAATTCTTTTTACCAGCTACTCTAACAGCAGTCCTAGTGACCAACAACACCAGAAAAGGTCCAGTCCATCTCGGTTCCAAATTCTTGGATCGCTGAAAGTTCTTGATCAATACCGAATCACCAGGTTGGATAATGTGCCCTGGATCTGTAGTAGCTGTCGGCAAACTGTCATAGACCTGTTGGTGGAGAACAAGTAATTTAGCAGTCAAGTCAGGTAAGTAATCCACCAACATAGGGTACTCAATATCGCTATATTTCTTGGGACGAGGCACACTCCAAACATTCGCTGGACGACCAAACACTATTTCGTATGGGCTAAGTCCCACACGAGAATGCACTGTCGTCCTTGTTGACAAAAGAGCCAACGGCAAAGCATCTGGCCATGTAAGACCAGTGCTCGCGTGAATCTTAGCCAGTTTCAGTTTTAACGTGCTGTTATAGCATTCAACAAGTCCAGCTGACTTGGGGTGATTCGCAGCATGGAACTTCTGACTTATCCCTAATCCAACACACACTTTCTTCATGACTCGACCCACAAATTCACTCCCATTGTCCGACCATACAATTCTCTGCAAACCAAATCTAGGGAAATATTCTTTGAGCAAAACCTTGGCTGTAGACAAGGCAGTATTATCCTTTAGGGGGTAAGCCTCTATCCATCTGGAAAAGGCGCAAACAACCACAAGGACATACTTCAAATTGTTGCATCTCTCCATGTGTATGTAATCTAACTGTATCACTTCAAACGGATACGTCGGAGGAGCAAAATGACCAGCCGGAGTTGGAGTTCCCTTTCCAGGATTGTACTTCACACAAATCATGCAATGCTTCACCACGTTCTCAGCACATTTCGGAATTCCAGCATTCTGCCATACTGGAGCCAACAACTTGCATATCCCTTTGGAGCTAATGTGAGCCATTCCATGAGCCATCGTAACCACTGGGAGCACATACGCATCTTGCAACAACCATCGCTGATGTTCTGACAACTCAACCCAACAACCTCTCAGTAGCTTCAGCCTGAATCAACTTCACACTTTCTATTGTGTCTTCACACATTCCACTTTCCACAACCCATCTTGCAGGACCTGCCACATACATTCGACTCATCATGTCTCTCGCCGTTTCCTTCGCAACTTCATCCGCAAACGCATTCCCTCGACCTACATCGTCCCCAACTTTCTTATGCGCACTACACTTCACAATTGCAATCTGCTTTGGGAGAGTAAGTGATTGCAGAAGTTCATTCACTAACTTCCCATGCTGGATTTTCGTCCCATGGGAAGTTAGGAATCCTCTCTCTCTCCACAAACGTCCAAAACTCTGGGCAACACCAAACGCATACTGACTATCGGTATAGACATTCACTCGCTTTCCCTCTGACAACACACACGCTCTAGTCAATGCAATTAGCTCTGCTGCTTGAGCTGAATTCTGTGCTATTCGTGCTGTTTCAACAACTGTATGCAAAGTTGTGACAGCATATGCCGCAGTCGTCTCACCATTTGGAAGCTTGAAATACGAACCATCTACCCATAAGGTACCATCAACATTCTCAAGAGGAGTATCTTTAAGATCGACTCTAGCCTTCGTTTCTTCCTCTGTCCGAAGGAAGCAATCATGCTGCTCTTGAGCATCTGTCTCTACAGAAATCGCCAACAACATAGCTGGATTCAACACATTGCATCTTTTGATATGCACATGGCTAGCCAAAAGTGTCAACTCGTAACCTGACAGACGTGCACTAGTAAGGTGCTGTGTCTTAGTTCTGTTCAATAAGGTATCCACTGCATGTGGGACCATCACAATCAACGTATTATCCAATACCAAACCAGCAGACTGTCGGATAGAAACAGCCGTTGCCGCTGTAGCTCTCAAACAACTCGGCAACGCTTTAGCTACTGGGTCTAACGTCGCTGAAAAATACGCACATGGACGTTGCTTATCTCCAAATCTCTGTGTCAATACTGACAATGCACAACCTTCTCTCTCGTGCACATACAACGTAAAAGACTTACTGTAGTCCGGAGTACCCAACACCGGGGCAGAACACAATGCATCACGTAATTCAGAAAAACTTTTCTGACACTCACCAGACCAAGGAAGAGGATACAGAGTATCTTTAAGAGTCAATGCCAACAGAGGTATCGCTAGCAGAGAAAAATTGGGGATCCACTGTCTACAATACGAAGTGATACCTAGAAAAGCATGCACTTCTCTCTGTGTGGATGGTACAGTCATTTGTGCAATCGCTTGAATTCGTTCTGGGGTCAACATTCTTCCCTCCTTCGACAAGAGATGACCTAAGTAGGTTACTTCTTGGCAGCAATACTGTAACTTTGAAGGTGACACTTTATGATGAAGGTCAGACAAATGTCATAACAAAGAAAGAGTAGCCTCTTTACAAATCTTTTCGTCATCAACAGCAACCAACAGATCATCAACGTACTGGATAAGAGTAGCACCAGAAGGCAACACAAAACTATCAAGCTGAGTTTTCAGCGCCTGACTATAGATTGAGGGACTTTCGCAATAACCTTGGGGAGCTCTCTTAAACGGGAAGCTTCGTCCTCCTAATGAGAAGCCAAAAATATCTCTACTCTCCTCAGCAATCGGAATACTGAAGAAAGCATTCTTCAAATCGATCACAGAAAACCAGGCTGCCGAAGCAGGAATTAGAGTCAACAAAGCAGGGATATCCGGGACAACAGAAAACTGTGGCACCACAATCTTGTTCACTTCTCTAAGGTCGATCACAAACCGATACACAGGTGGCTGAGAAGCACCAGTACGCTTAAGGACAGGCAAAACAGGACTGTTACACACATTACCTCTCGTTTCTTCAACTACACTCTTCTCAACCAAATCATAGATAATCGCTAAAAGAGCTCTCTCGCCATCACTAGATATCTTATACTGCGGAATACAAGGTAGCCTAGCATTCGATTTGAGTGTAACAACATAGGGTGGAATCTGCAAAAGACCAACGTCATTGGGACCCGTAGCCCAAAGTGTATCAGGAAGAGAACGCAATTCCAGTGGAAGAAAATCTTTAGACAAATACATCGGAGAGATCACTCTCTTACCTAAGGTAAGGTGTACTCCCGAAGGAGAACAATGTAGTGTCGCATACAATCTTTTCAAACCCAACAGATTCTCACCACAACCAGTCGTTAGAATAAGAGGAGCTTCCAATTCACAAGGACCAATAGAAAGGGGCAAAGGACTAGAAACCGGGTTACGAACTGGGGCGCCTGAAAATCCTGCGGAAACATTGGTCAAGCCAGACAAAGGTGCGCCAGGAAGTTTAGAGTGCATAATAGAACTCTTCGTCGCACCAGTATCCAAAAGAAAAGGTTCTGTCACACCTAATGTAATCACTTCAACATAAGGTCCACTCTGGTCTACTGGAACTGACACTACTCCCTCTCCTTGTCCATGGCTGTCCTAACTATCATTATAACCAGTACTCTCACCTTCGACGTAGTAATCCTCAACATAGTACTGTGCAGACTGACCACTCGGAACATTCTGTCTGTCAAAATAATTCGCAGAATTCTGTAAGGAAGAGGAACGCTCATTCTGGGATAACACACCATGTCCCCTACCTCTAGGAGCTTGCTGAAAACTACCACAACCTCTCTGACCAGATACACCATTTGCACGCTGTAACAAAGCTGGGCAATTATTCTTGAAATGACCTTCCTCTCTACAATAAGCACACTGATTAGGACCAGGAAAGAATCGCTGAACATAAGGTTCAGGCTTCTGTAACAATCCCTGAAACTGTGGAGGTTGCTGAAACTGAGGCCGATTCTGACGAGGCGGATAAGCTTGCTGCAAAAGAACTTTCGTCTTTAAATCTTTAGTCTTCTTCTCTACTTTATACTCCTCATCTTTATCCCTATTCTCATAATATTGTGCAGTAGCCAATATCTGGGCCGACGAAGAAACAGCCCATGAACTCTCAGAGTCCTTTAACTTATTAGAAAGCTCGGGAAGCAAGTTAATGACAAATTTATCCACGAACAACCTTTGACCACCTTCCGTACTCATGTCCTGACCACTATGATCGATAAACGTTTCTTCAAACCTAGTGAAGAAATAAGACACGCTCTTATCTTTCTTTTGCTTACACGCTGCTAACTTATCCCAATTCACTCGTAAAGGAGGCATCTTCGTTTTCATCAAATTAATGATTCTACCAGGTAATTCTGCAACTAAAGGCTCAGGTTTGGCACCTCCTACCTGTCGACCATCTGCAGCAACAATGTTAGCCCATGTATCGCCTAATTCTGCCGCATGATTCTCATGACGAATCTTCGCCCACAAAGGTTGCGGAACTACATTACCCATCAATATATCGATGTCAGCTAAATTCATAATACACGCATCAACTGTCTGAGACAACTCCTTGTAATAACCAGCAGGATTCTTACGAGGGTCAGGTAAGGTCTGCTTAAGAGCTAAGACCTCTGCTCGTTTCCAAGGAACATGTACCCATACTCGCTGAAAATGTGCCGGTACGGCATCAATGTTATGAGCGGCATCAGCCTGAACTGCGTCTCTGCATACAGGAGGAACTTCTCTCATAGGATACTGCTTCACTTTCCTCCTAACAGAAGGATCAGGTTCGTACAATGACTGAGACGGTAACCTAGACCTGAAAGCAAGTATCGTCTCTACGGCATCTGTAACATCGGATTCCACTATTGTCCCTTTAGCAAACTCTGACTGAACATCGAGCACTTCCTGCGGAATCGGACCCAACTCATTATCTTCCCATTCCTGAAGCAGAAACATACACATTACATCAAAAACATACCTCTGCTTAGGCGGTTCCCACTGAAAGAACACATCCATAACCGCAGGCAAAGTGTACCTCGAAGCATTTAAAATCCATCTACGAGCCAATAAATCCAATACTGCCCGTTCCTCGGAACTGGGAAGCTGACTACAACTCTGTTTACGTTCCGAAACAGGGGTCATATTCAAAGCCCCCAAAAGTGGAGACAACAAATTAGCCACTGTCTCAGTCATTCGTTTTCGAGCAGAAGGAGAAGAAGTAGGCGTAAAAACAGGAAAATACATATCTTGAGGCAAGGTAGGAATAAGAGCAGTAAAAGTCTGAAATGCGGAAGTAGAAGGCAAAGGAGTTTGAGGCAAAGCTGGTAGCAAAGCTTGCGACCCTAGAGTGGGTTGCACAGTGGGAGGCAAAACCATCTGTGGAGCACCGGGTGGCTGAACAACAGCAGGAGGTTGAACAACAAAGGGTAGAACAACCGGGGGTAATGGACCCTGCACATAAGGGGGTGGCAATCTCAGTAAATGAGAGATCAAAGGATCTTTTTCAAGGTCTTCAATTACTTTCGGGGGAGAAGACGGCAAGGCCGGATAACATTTATCTATGGCCATGCAACGCTGTCTATCTGAAACTTCACTCGCACGCTCTTCTCCATCGTCCCTAAACTGCCTAGCAGCTTGTAGTAGTGGCATATTCTTATCTTTCTTATCTCTTTTAGCTTGCTTAATTGCTCGCTGTTTGGCTTCCTTTCGCCAAAGGCGGAAAGAGTCAAACACCGCCGGCCGGGCTTTCTTCTTAAATAGCGCAACTTCCAGATTATCTAAAATATTTACTTCAAAACTACCATATTGGGGCCATCGTAAAACACCATCTTTTTTAGTATAGCGGACCCACACTTCATTATAAGTAATAGGACCCACTTCGTGTTTTGAATAGAGCTCATAAGTCGGAGTTCCAACCGGAGGTATCGGATACGAATCCTCCAATCGGGAATCCCTGTTGCAACCACAACTAAACCATTTCCTAATTTTGCTAAGACCAGGCATTTTATAGCTCACTAATCTAGCTTCAAACTTCAAGGGGTTATCAACTATCAATACACTCGCAAATATGTGAGCCCCTCGGCTTCGATTGTTGCAGTAACCGAATCAAACCAAACAAAGAACCAAACAAAGTCGTGGGAGCCACCCACTTATACTTAACCAAAGTATCTGTCACGCCACCAGAAGACCGTCTATCGTCTCGCTCTACAAAGAATCAATCAAGGGTCCAAGACAGGGTGACAGTCAGGGCAGCAGCCCTTCGTAGCCGTCGGAAAGCAGGAAGGCCTCGCAGCAAAGACTTTCGGTCCACGTCGACATACAGGGGTCGATGAAGTGGCGGCCTTCCTCCAGAATTTTCTCACGTGGCTCCTCACGATCCTCTGGCTTGATGTCGCCCCACGTGGGCGCCAACTGAAGAACCGAGTTTTCTTAGAACCCAGCGGTGCCAGGGACACACTCGAAGTCTTCGAGTTCACCTGTCTTGGTATACAGAGACACGGAATACTTCTGGTTGGCGTCAGAGATCAAATTCATTAGCTGCAGCTAGTAACAGTAAACCAAGCAATACAACACAGTGTACGACTCAGGAAACTGCTCAATTTTTGTAGAGCAAGACATCACCTTATATTCGCAATTTCGATCCCTTACAAATGCACACCCACTGCGGCAAATTCTGACCAATGAAACACATTTTACATACATTATTACATTCCAAAAAGCTCACTTTACATCGTACCAACCCACAAGTTAATTATTAGGAATGTCCCAAATTCAATTTCCACAAGTCGGACAAACCCATAATTGAAAGCACTACCCATGTAATTAAAAGTCGTAAGGAAAGAGCAATTCAGATGTTGAGTAGGATAAGATATGTGCAAGAACACTAAAAGTTAGCAATATCCTGAACAGTGATTGGAATTTCGGACAACGATCAGTTAAAGAAATTGGCTTTGTGGAAGGGTCAGTTTCAGGTGACGGGGTCAGCATCTTACAGTTCACTCGCAAGTCGAAAAGGGCCTGTTAATATGTACATGGACAACGAGGCCCATGCAACTTCGTTCGTTCGTTTACTTCCAAGGCCTACGTGAGGGCAACATAAAATGGCGTCTCGAGCAACGTAAACAAAATGGAGTCCGGTCCTGAAAACCACGGCACCTCAAGCCTGGTCTTGCATCTTAGACCGTACCCCTGAGTCCTGCCTTTACTCCACCTTCTGCCACTTACTTATCACCCAGAGATGCCTTTAAAACAGGAAGGCTTATTTAAGAAAATCGCACTTACATGAAGTATTCACTGTTGGGGAGACCTACATATGAGTGGTAAATTTCGCACTCTCCAACAGCTATGCCCTGACCCCCCCTCCATCTACCATGGAAACCTTTTTATATGCCCGCCTTCAGCACGGCATCCAGGCCTGTACCCCCACGTATCCCACTGAGCCTGGGACATTAGCCCCACTGCACCAAACCTTGCGCGCATCCACTGCCTCGCACTTGGTGTCCACACTCTACCACACTGTATATAAAGATGCTGACTATCCTCCATGAGCAGCTTGTGCTAAATGGGCAGCAGAGCTGGGCCAGGACCTCACTGATTAATAATGGTCATTCTGCTGCAAGCAGACAGAACAGGTCTCCTCCAATAGCAGACTCTGAATTATCCATTACAGATTCCTACACCCCAGCTACTACATGCCGGTTAGACTCCGAATTTTTGGTCTGTGAGACACGAACAGATGTGATAGGTGTAAAACAGAACAAGCTGATTTCCTACATCTTGCCTGGGAATGTCTAGAGGTACTTATATATTGGCGTCAAGTCCTCACAGCTCTGGACTCTATGACTTCGGTACCTATTTCCCGATTGCCACTTATAGCCCTTCTTGGGTACACTGAACACATTCCTGCCAAGCATCAAAAATATGAGTAATTTTGTCTGGTATTGGCTAAAAGGCAAGTGGCCTGCAAATGGGGCCAGGATCGAGCACACAAATATAAAGATTGGCTGGGAGATACGGTACTCTGGCAGGACCAACTTTGCACTTATGCTGAACTACTCCCACGTTCCTCACGTCCCCGAAACATGTGGGGCCCACAACAGACATAACTGCTGCAAATGGATCATATGGTCTGATCTCAGTACACTCGGGTATGCTTATCCCAGAGTATGTTATAGCTTTTTTGCCTGCAATGACCTTGTAGAACATGTCTATTTTAGAGATCTAAAATCAATTCCTCTGACTTTCCGAATATGTTGACATTTGCTATGGAGGCTATGTGCATTGTCCCTTTTCCTTTCTTATTGTCCTACTGTATTTTTTTTTATTGATACCCGGTAATGTATATTTGTCCACACTGCTTTATGATATTTGCTCTTGCTGCTACATGTGTCATCTGGTTTATAATACTCCTTACCTGTTTCAGTTATGACTGTATATTCACTGCATATGCAGATTTTCCGATTGTATGCCATTGATGGTAAACTCATTCAATAAAAGTTAAAAAAATTAAAAAAATTAAAATAATATAACATCTCAATTAAACAAATCTTAATAAATAAAAAAATATTCAATACATTTCATATAATTAAATTACTTCCCACCCTATTCCCCTATAAACCCACATCCTGCTATGGAACTAAAAACAGAAAATTCAATAAAAAAATAATTAATAACGAATAAAATAATCAATACATTTAATATAATTAAATTACTTCCCACCCGATTCCCCTATGAACCCACAACCCTCTACGGTACTAAAAACGCAAAATTCAAATACATAAAAAATTGATAACTACTAAAATATTTACACAAATAATAAAAATACAAAAAATTCTTATACAAAAACACATCACATACATATAAAATATATACTAAAATACAAAAAATTAATAAAAAAAATCGATATTTTAACAACTATTTCCAAATGATATTAAACTCTCTCAATCAACCTGTTGGAGACTCTAGTTAGGACAATCAGGTGTTTGTCAAGTTTGCTGCTGCTAAAATTGGAAAGGCAGCCCAGAATCAGACCTTCTTCTGATGAATTATCCTCTGCTTCAAGCAATGCTGCACCCTGGCCAAAAAGGATCCTCTTGAGGGCCTTATCCCTTATTTAACTAGAGCATAAGCCATAACTATTGCCCTAAGGGCCTTCCAGAATAACACATCTGACAAGCAGCCATGTAAGCATCTGCCCACACTATTATCAGACACTACTGCTTTGATTTACAAATCTTTAGGGAGGGAATTTATTTTTGCCCTCTCTTTTCTGCGGGGCCCTTGAAAGTCCACATCTCAGACCTACCTCCTTGGAATGGGCATTGCTCTGACTTTAATTTGCAAAGAGAAAAATGTGTGGTTAGAAGTATCCAGCATCTTAAGTTACTTACCTTCAGGGTTAATCTACCTGCAGATTCCTCATCACCCTCCCGCCTCCCCTTTATGCGGCACAGATTTTCAGGATGTAATAAGGGTCTTCGTTAAACTTAGCAGACAGCCAGCTACCATTACATTTGTCTGCAATGTTCCATGTCTTTGGCATGGAAATAAATAACGGTTTACCTGAAGTCAGAATACTGCCAAGGCACTTTTATGCAGCTTTGTGTTGTCATGTCCAGAGGTGAGTTGAAGTTGCAACAATGGCCAGTGGCTCCACCTGTAGCTATTACATCAGTCTTTGGATCCAGTTTAGTGTGTAGGGAGATTCACAAGGTGAGGAATCACAAAGTAACAAATCTGCAGTTAGAGTATCGACCGGAAATAGCCTTACCGCAAGTAAGTAAACCATTGTTTCTTGCTTTAAATCCATTCATTCCAAGGCCATGAGAGTTTATTGTACGGGGCTCCGATAGTCCTGGCTAGGGGCTAGCTAGGATTTGTGTTGCATTTAAGAAAATGTTTGCAGATGGATGTTTTTTGTATTTTGTTTGTAATATGAAGTATTACTTTTAAACTTTTTATTTACTCTCGACAGATCCTGCCCCGGCAACTGGTGATAGTCCAGAACCAGGTAAGTCCACTGCCCTGTTTCAATAATGGTTCTGGTACCTTGCAGTAAAATGTAGGGCTTTAAGTGGGATGAAAAAACTGGGGGGTGGTCTCTCAAAGGGGCGTGGCCGATGTAATCAAGGGCATGGCTTAAAAACACCTAAGCTAAAAATCTGTGCTTAGCATATAGTGGGCTTCCCAACTTGTCTTTTGCTGTTTCTGTCATTGCATCCAGATATATCATACAACAAGTAACATTTTACCAACAACAAGTCAGGATTATTGGCTTTGTCAATGGTTGTTAGTTGCATAAGAAAAATAAGCAGCAACTATGGCTTCCTTGCATATAATACTGAAAATGCTTCAGCACTGAAATGAAACTGTGAAAGAATAAAACAAGTCTCTTTGAAGTTACATCAAAGGCTTAGCAGTGGTACTGCTGCAGAGTTAAGATTGTTTTCCACACTCAGGGTAAAAATGGAGAGCCCGATGTGGCCCATCTCAGCATCTGCATTTAGGAACTGCTAGCACCGCCAGCAACCAGCCCACTTAAAGCCCTGGTGACAATGTTGCTGCTCCTGCATGTCACAAATAGAGAGAAATATAGATAGAAAATGATTCTTTTAAGGATTTCCCTTCCCGTACAACGCTCGCCTGGCATGACCTCATGCCATACCATCTCCACTACTGAGAAGTGAGCAGTGTGAGCTGCGCATATGGATGTGCCTGCTGTCACTGTAGTCTGGAAAAAACGGACCGCCTGTGCCAGGGCAAAAAACAGAGCCCGATAGAGACCCGTTTTGAGGCCCCCTTTAAAACCCTGCCGATGCTCGGTGAGACCCGGCCCACTTAAAGCCCTGAAGATATGTACAGTCTTGATTGTGTAAATCATTTATATTTTATTTTCCACGTGTATTCTTAAGAAAGGAGTTTGTGGGAACGTGTTAGGCCTTACTTGAGACTGTTGGGGTACAGTACCGAGTAGAGCAATACTGAGAGGAAACTATTACGTCTAATATTCTACAGTGCATGTTATTGGAAACTGTGGAACCATTTCCCCTTCTGTTGTAAAGAGTTCCAACTCTAAAGTACACTGGGGCATATTTACAAGCCTCTTGCGCCACGTTTACGCCGCTGTTGCGTCATGCAAGTCGGCGTAAACGTGGCGCATCCCTGCGAGGCATTTACAATGTGACGCATCTATGGAGATGCGTCACGGTGTAAGGCCCTGCGCCACATGAAACCTGCGTCAGGTTTCATGTGGGCGTGTCCACACAGAGGGGGGCGTTCCATCGCAGGAACGCCCGTGAAAAGTGACTCAGTGAAATCTACAAGATTTCACTGAGTTACTTTCCCAACGCTGATGCGTCAAAACCCTGCGCCTGCTTGAAGCAGGCGTAAGGCTTGACGCACCACGTTAGAAATAGGGCAAGTTGGAACAATGCTGGAGTTGCGTGCCGCTCGCAACACAACTTCAGCACTGCGCCAACTTTACACCTAAGATGCGACACGCATCTGTTTATTCCTGCGTCATAGTGCGCCGCATTGTAAATGCGGCGCATCATGGGTGGCGCAAGGATAAACTTGCACGTCGTATGTTTCCTGGCGCATCTCTGCTGATTTGCAGAGATGCGCCAGGCAACGTAAATATGCCCCTCTGTTTGCACTGTTGGAAATGTAATTTATTGAGACGTGTTCGGTGCCATTGCGTTCTCTCTGTTATTAATAAAGTGTAGAAACTCTCTGTACATGGGTGAGATCCTGGAACAAACCTTTTCCAAAAAATGTATTTTGCAATTCCCTGCTTACACAGTACATTTGTCTAACACACCACTTAGGGAAGAGCTTACAAAATAAAGCAGAATTGGAGTCCCAGTCCTGGGATTTTGCTCTCTGCAGCACACATATGTTTTGCACTCCATGAATACAAAGTGAAGCTTGTAAGGTGTGAGCTGGTCTGCTCTTCTCTTCTCTGCTCTGCTCTGCTTGCTGCAGCATTTATACAGGAACATTTGGTCTTGTTTCTAGTGTCTTTCACTTTTGGTAGTTTTCTTGCTTGTCCCCGCTCGAGCTTCAAACACTTCTTTTCGTGCTTTGGCTTAAAGTGTTAGTGGTTGAAGTTCAAAAGGAGTGCAGACTCTGCCAAGTATGTCATCCGTGGCGGTATGGATACCGCTGTGCATTGGCGGAACCCTCGGGCACCAGTGTTGGCCTTCAAAGACATGCCTGGATGAGGTCCAATGATTCGCTTCCAATGTACAGGCCATGGTAATTGACAAGCTCTTTTATGGGTCTTGCCTAATTGGAGATAAGGTGGACTCCTCTTTGAAACGCTTTACAGGCAGGGCTAAGGCACGTTCTTTGGCACTGTTGTTGACCCGTGGCAAACCATTTGTGCACCAGTTCTGGGCTGTTCCAGAGGGCTGGGTGTAGTTAGAGCTCTGCTTGCTGTAGTTATTCAGGAACATTTTGTGTTGGTTTTGGTGTCCTTCCTTTTTGGTAGTTTTCTTGCTTGTTCCAGCTGGAGCTTCAATTACTACTTTTTGTGCTTCGGCTTAAAGTGTTGTATCAAACGACTTAAAGCTCTCGCCTCCCTGCGTAATTTCTGGTCTTAAACCTTGGAAATGACCCAAACTCCAACCAGTGAGGTTAAGGTGCTCTGAACCCTACTTACCCCGATGCCGCCATAGTACATAATGTTCTTGCATGTCTTGTGTGCTGGGAGTCTCCTCTGAGTTCTGGTGATTTTCCCTATTGCTGCTCCATTTGACTAGAACTGGTGGCCTCATTTAGGAGGGGCTATCGCCGCCGGAGCATCACTTTTTATGACGCTTCGGTGGTGCATGCCTCCCAATCATATTTATGAGGCAGCACAAAGCGACTCTGCCTGGCTCTGCATGGACTCATAGATATGGAGTAAGGCAAAGCAGTGCAAAGTGCTGTGTTACCTTACTCTGCATCAAGGAAGCATTCCATGGGCATTGCTGTGGGCGTTCCCATTCAACACCCATGGGTTTTGACCCAATTCCAGCTATATAAAGGTCTACGAACCTGGGAATATCTCAAAACTCTGCGCCTCTCCAGCACATGTAGGAAGAGGAAGACACTTCCATTGATTGTTGTTGTGCAGGAAGGTGTCTCTATGGTGTAAGGGTGCCTACATATGCACTAAGCACCAATTTCTGTGCTGGCATAGAGGAAAGGATTGCGCTGTATTTCATTAATATGGCGCATTCCTGCCTTTTTACTTAGATGCAGGGCAACGCCGAAAGGAGACTTGCAGCGCTGCCCTATACATAAAAGTAGTAAAGGAGGACCTGACTGTGTATGGGTGGAGTCTCTGGTAGCTGGGCTGGTGTAAACTCTTGACTCAATCGTCGGTCCACCACAGGACTGTAGGGAGTCCTTGCATGCTCGCACCTCCTTAATTAGAGCAGGATGATTGCCACTCATTTTTAACACCAAGGACCCCTATGCGTACATGGCAATCCCAGCTCGAGAAATAGCTCAATGTCCGACGCAGAGGGAGAAACGCCCTTTGACTCAGTAGAGTTGCTACTTTGTGAGTTTGTTCTTGTAGAACAAAATAGTACGCCAAGTGGGGGCATCAAACATTGCAGCCACAAAGCCAAAGATCAATGCCTCAGTGGAGCATTGCAGCAGCGTCTCCAAAGGAGGTTACAGTGATACAACATGCATGGCGGGAAATTCAGAATTTAGTAGGTGATCCTCTTCTAGGGGAGCAGTACCAATATTCTCCTCTAAACGCAGTTGGTCAGCTGCCGGAAAGGAACTCAATGACCTATACGTCACCACAGTAATATGTGACAATCTCCATTTGATTTGAATGCATACCCTGTGTGTAGATTTGTACAGCGCAATATCACCTGGGAAGGTTTCCTGGCCCTGAGCAGGTGTGTGTCTAGTTGCACCTAGTGATCAATGGGACTACTTATTGGTTTACCGTGGATGAAAGAAGTCTGTTGTGGTTGGGAGTGAGATTAGTGTCAAAATGAAGGAAGGCTAATGTAAAAGTGATTCTGATGGATACTTCCAGCTCCAGACTTCCTGCCTTAGAATAACACCCTAGCGCAAAAAACTTGATATAGAGAACTTTGTAGCAGTGCTCCTGCTCAGCACTAGGTGGTGTCGTGGAGCCCATTGCTGGCACTGAACAAACTCAAAAGTGATTGAAGCAGAGCCACATATAAGTACCACCCATTCCTTCTGAAGTCAATTCTTTCCTTTCTGCACTCACGACACAGCTACTAGCAAAGACATCATTATCTTTTTGGCTCAGATTCTGATCCTGTGCCAGATCTGAGAACACTCCGGGATATTGGTGATGATGACCTGCACTCCCCTCATTACACTGATGATGTAATATACATTGAATTATAAAATGCCAGTGGGTTTGACATTCCACTGAGGCACAGCTCGGTACATGGATCGCCATTGGAGGAAAGTGCCTAGTTTGGTGCTCATTTAAAGAAACGTACTAGAATTACATGTCTTCTACAGCCAAAGCTGGCAACATCTTGCTCCCATTTACAGACGTCCTCACACATACTCTGATTTTTTTTTTTTAAACATATTTGTTCTGATTTTTATACACACCACTCCCCCCCCCCCACCCCACCCCGAGGTCAGACATGAATATTTGTAAATACAATTACAAATATAAATACATTTATATACATTATCTCATAATACATTACACTAACCAGAGGCTGTTCACAACCTATAACATTATTGCTACCTGTTCCTATTTAGAGTCATAGTACAGTTATTCAATTATTGTCTTGCAGCATACACCATTCTACGAAGGGGGACCACATTTCTAGTCTTCTTTTGCGTCGCCTTCTGCCCTTTCTTTTATAGATTGCGATTTCCATATTAGAAATGGCAAGGAACCTTGCCAGTCATTGGTGATAAGAGGGAGCAACAGAGTCTAGCCATGCGGAGGCAATACATAGTCTGAAAACAGCCATAGCTATAAATATAAGTTCATGCCCTATTAGAGCATTATTAGGGTTAGCTACCCCTAGTAGAATAACATCACTGGATAAAGCTATCAGGCTTTGTAATACATTTGATAGAAACTTCTCAATGTCTTGCTTAATGGATTTCAGCTCTTCACAGGTGGAAAAGATGTGAACTGAATCAGCACTGTACAAGTTACACTTGGGAAAACATGAGCTTTTTCCACTTCCCCACTTAGCTATTTTATCAGGAGTATAATATAAAAAACAAGTTTTTAAAAATTGTGCCTGTAGCTTAGTTGACAGGAGAGTCGTTTGTGACATTGTCAAAGCATGAGTGAATTCTTCATCAGATACTCCCACTTTCTCTTGCCATTTCTTTGACATTTTTACCAAATCATCCAGAAACTGTGTATTAATAAGTGCGTAAATCCCCCCAATAGTGCATTTTTTTAAATCGTGAATTAGAGTATCCACTATCTCGTTTTTGTTAAAACCCCCACGCCCCACAACTATGCATAGCAAAAAGTCCCTAATCTGTAAGTATTTAAAAAAGTCTTGCCAATTCAGCTCAAAGTCATTTTTCAGTTCTTCAAAGGAAAAAAACCTCTCTTGTGAAAATAAATATCCTAATTGTACTATCCCAGCCTCAAACCACCTATGCATGTAGCTATCATTAAAGATTTCTGGAAGGAGTGGGTTATTTTCTAAGGGGATATAGAAAGACCAATTTTCTATACCCATCATTTTCCTTACGATCTTCCACACCTTGAATCCACTAAGTAATGTTTTGAATTTTATTTCTTTTGATAGCTTTCGTGTAAGTGTCGCCAAAAGTATCCCCTGCTTTTTCGTCCTAGTAGCAGTTGAAATATAGATGGTGTGTGTGAGTGTCTATTCTCCCCCACTCCTTGGATATTCTGCAGCAGTTCACTACTCTGTATTAACACTGTTGCCCAGTAGTATGCCCTTAAATTAGGAAGGGCTAGTCCTCCTCTATCTTTGTGGAATGTGAGAAATGTATATGCCCGCCGGGGCTGTGAGTATGCCCAAATAAAATTTGAAAACATCCTTTCCAATTTTTTAAACCACAACGTTGAGATTTCCAGACAAATTGCCCTGAAAAGATATACAATTTTAGGGAAGAAGATCATTTTGATCACATTCACTCTTCCAATGATAGAAAGGTGCAAGTTGTCTATGCGCTGCAGGTCTTTCTGTATAGCGGGTAACATTGGTTTCAGGTTGAAATCTACAAATTTGTCCAGGTCAGAAGTGATACTAACACCCAGGTAAGTAGCTTGCTCCACCACCCGAGCATCCCGCATTTTGCTATTGTCATTTATCACAATCTGTGTTTTACTTTTATTCAGTGCATATCCAGAGACCAAGCCAAATTGAATCGCCTCTCCTTTAATAGCCGTCATGGCCGTGTTTGGTTCGGCTGTCACGATTGCGATGTCATCTGCATATGCAAGTGTTTCGGTAGCATATTTCTGTGAGATTATGGGTTTGATTACTACATTCTCTTCTAATTTGCGGATGAATGTGTCTATATATATTGCAAAAAGCAATGGAGAGCAAGGGCAGCCCTGTCTCGTTCCTCGTGCAATCATCAGTTCCTCAGTTAGGCCGCCATTTACCATGACTACCACCCTTGGGTTCACATATAATTTTTGAACTGCCTGAATATATCCTTCCCTTATTCCCAGTCTAGCCATGGCCGCCCACAAGAAGGGCCAGGAGACCCTATCGAATGCTTTTTCCGCATCAAGCAGAATCAGCGCCATAGGGTCTCCCGAAACCTCCATACCATCAAACATGGTAATCACACGTTGAATGTGATTGACAGTGGATCTGCCTGGAATAAAACCATGTTGGCTTTGTGCTACCATTTTGTGGAGAATAGGTGCTAATTTATGTGCATGATTTTTGAGTTTATTTTAGAGTCTGAATTGATGAGAGTGATGGGACGATATGAGCCAAGTTGATCTGGGGGTTTGCCTTTTTTTCGAAAGATGACTATTTTTGCCAGGGACCATGATTTTGGTGGTGATCCCCCTTTAAAGAGGTGATGAATAAAATTTAATAGGATATCTTTAATTTGATCTAAGAAGACAGCATAGAACTCTGAGGGGATGCCATCCAGTCCGGTTGCTTTCCCCTTTGGCAATTCTCTGATGTAAGTAAGAGATCATCTAGAGTTGGGGTTTCTTCTAGAAAATCTGCATCCTCATCCTGGAATTTATTATAGCTAATGCTCTCTAAGTATTTCTCACAGCTTCCCGGGTTCGCCCTGCCATTTTCTGTATATAAGACTTGATAAAACTGCTTAAAAGCCTGTCTGATATGCTCTGAGTCGGATAAACGATTTCCTTGGGAATCAATAATTTCCCGAATCAGATTTGATATTGTCTGTTGCCTTGTCCGAACTGCCAGTTGGTACCCAATTCTTTCGTTCATTTCATATATTTTATCCTTCTGAGACAGCGCTTTCTTAACTGCTTTATCAGTAAAAACATTCATAATTATAGCTTTATCAATAGCCACCTGGTGCTGCATTTTCTCAATCACTTCCTTCCCTCCATGTATGGTTCCCATTGTCACCCTTACTAACCCCTGCTCAGCCTCTTTTAGATTTTCCTGCATCTTCTGCATAGCTTCTTTAGCTAGTTTATGAGCTTTTAAAAAATATTGCAGTGTTTCCCCACGGATTCCGGCTTTCAACGCATCCCATACCATTTCAAGAGAGGTACTACCTATGTTGTCATCTAAAAACTTCGGAATCCACTCCCTCATGTGTCGACAATAGTTGTCCTCTACAAGCGAAGTTTTCTCAAATGTCCAAGCTGTTGGGATGCTACTATCAAAATCCATTTCCATAGTGAATATTAGTGGAGTATGATCCAAAAGGATTCTCGAAGGTTGTCTCAGATCCCCTTTAGTTTTAATTGAGTTCGAGAAAACCTCAGAGAATCCTTTTGGATCATAATCCACTAATATTCTATGATCGGAAAGGATTCTCAGAGGTTTTCTCAGATCCCCTTTAGTTTTAATTGAGTTCGAGATTAGAACATAATCCAATCTTACTTGTGTAAGATGTGGATTAGAAAAGACTGTAAATCCGGGGTCATTAGGGTTTATGGTCTGCCAGCTGTCCACTAAACCATGCGTAGTACAAACATTTTTCAATGCTCCAAATACTTTGGGCTTCCGACCGGTATACTGCCAACTATCTTCTAAAGACCAGTTAACAGGGAGATTGATATTAAAATTCCCGCAGACCATAAGGATAAGGGGTAATGGCCAGTGCATAAGTTTGTTAAGAGATCACATCCAAAAGTTTTTGTCTTTTTCCGTATTGGCATTCAGTGATCACCCAACAACCAAATTTGTCTGCTTTAGAGCGGCTAAAGACCAGCCCACTTCCCTTAGCGAGAATAGCAACTCCCCGGACTCTTGCACCCTGGGTAGATGCACAAATCAGTCTATACCCTAGTGATTTTGAAATATGCATCTATGCCCCTTCAACATGCGTCTCTTGTAAACACACCACGTTCGTCCCTCAAGTCTGTAAGCCTACAGCAACCATTTGTCTTTTTTTGCTATCATTAGACCACATATGTTCATTGACAAGACCCTTAACAGCGCCATTTCACTTTTTTCTTGGCCCATATTCACAACCGGGATTTGCCACAAATTGAGTCCTGGTATTATATTCATACCATCTTACTTTACTACTCACTGCTTTGAAGTTTGTGCAATTTAAGGTATCATGTCTGACCCCACCCGCCACCCTTCCCCCCCCACCCACCACCATTCTTAGAAGTTACCTGGTCGAGCCAGGACTTTGAAATCTGACATGCAGAGCCCTGCAAGACAGCTGAGCTCCTCCCCTCCCCCAATGTGATTCTAGATTACTAAATTACTGTAGACAAAATCAGGTCCTTATCTCTTGTAGCGGTGCTTTCCCCCCATATCAACAGAGAAGACCTAACCGAATTTTTGATGGCTTGGCGAAGCCTCTCACCCCCATACTTGTAATTCATTTACTTCATTTAACCCCTACTAATGGAAAACTTGTTTAGGAGCTTTTGCTTGGTTACTTTAATCGCTTCCCACCCCCACCTGAGGGGTGCTATCACCAATTTCACTTATGACTAATGACCAGCTATTTCCTCTAGGTATTTCTGAGCTTGTATTTCGGAAATAAAACTGTGTGTAATCCCCATGTAAACCACCTTGAGCCTAGCTGGATTCTGTAGGTAGACCTTAGCGCCTTGTTTTGAAATGGCTCAAACATTTGCCGGAGACGCCACCAGCGCTCCACCGTGGCATGCGCAAAATCTGGCCGGGTGAAAAAGGTTACCCCCTCATATGTTCGCTTATTAGTAAGCCTCATCAGGTCGAAAAGTGTTTGGCGGAGTAGGAAGTTCCCAAAAAATACCAGCATAGCACGGGGTGCTGTGAAGTTGCCGTGCGTTTCCCGGAAACAGAGGGAATCTGTGGGCTCGTTGGATTTCTCTATCTAAGTCCCAGGTATGTAGTTCTGGCAAAGCCCCCCAAAGTTATCATATATTTCCTAGGATCATCTTTCTCCGCTCCCTCTGGAATCCCAAGAAAGCGGAGGTTGTTGCGTCTTTGCCTGTTTTCACTCTCCTCCATCTTCCACATTAAATCTTTCACCAGCCCATCATGCTCCTTTGTGGCGATCTAAAAGATACATTTGTGTGAAGAATACTTTCTCATGAGTCCATGTGAAGAAAAAGAAAAGAAGAAATATTAAAGATCAAGGATACTTTACTTCTGGACATTTATTATTGGTTGAACTATTTTTTGAAGAATTGTGAAAAAACATAAGAAGGTTTATGTACTTCTTTGCTCAGGGGTTCCTACCAAACGGAAACTCATCATGCTCCTTGTGTTGTGTCTGGAGTGTTACCACTTCTTTTTCCAGCTGTTCTGTCCTTTCCTCTACCGTAGCCATTCTCTTGGAAATATCAGAGCAAGTTCTTCCAACTTTTCTAAATGCCCCTTGCAGTTTTTTTGCTGCAAAACGAGATCTGCGGCTATCCGCTTTTACTTCTTCCTGAAACCCCTTGATGGTTTGCAAGATATCTTTCAGTGTGGGTTCTTTTATTGAAGGTGTTCCCGCTTTAGTGTTTCCTGAATTGGTCTGATCATAACCAGGACCTAGCATGGTGTCTTTAGCTCGAGTAAGGAGGGAGTTGTTATAGTCCCACTTCAGGTCTGCCACCCCCTCTCTTTCCGATACATCACTCTCCTTTTTGGGTCGGTCTTTCTTAGACGCTTCTTGGTGCTTGGTTTGTTTCTCTGCGCATCTGAGTTAGGGCTGCTATACCACTTTGACCCTTCCTCTCCGCTAGAGAATGAAATGGTGATATCCGATACATCTGATTCTCCGTTAAAGAGAAGAATTTGTCCTGATCGGGTGTCCTGAGAATGTCATCATATTGTTCACCCTAAGATGCTAGAGGAGTTTGCTGTGTGCATTTTCCAATGACTAACGAGGAAGCAGTGGAGACATTTCTCTGAGCGCCATTTACTTGTTCTAAAATGGGTTTTGCCGCAGTCAATTTTGCTGAGACAGGGGCTGATGCATTGTAAGTCTTTGAGGGGGTAGGGGACGGGGGGAGGGTGAAATGGTGGCCCCTGCTGAGTTAGCCATCCCTTGGTTATCGATATCCTGTGTGGAGTCCTTGCTTTCCCCCCTTTTATTGACGGAAAACTGTTCGTTATTAGGGGCTGCAAGGAGTCTAATTCTTTTATTTCTTTCACTCCTCGAGTAACACTTTTTTCCCCCTCCAGTTACTGCTTTAGCCGAGTTTACAGTGTCTTTTTCAAGAGTGCTTTTATTCATAAGGTCAGTTTGGTCACCAACATCGTCTCGGCCCTTATTGTTTAAGGCTTCATTTTTCTGTTCTTTTTGTCGGGTAACAGATAGACTATTTGGTAATTGCGATGCACCGGTCACAGCTTTCCCACTGCCAGCTTTCGCCCCCCTACTCGACATCCTTACTTGCTTGCTGGCTCGGGGACAGTTCCTGCAACACTGTCTCCAGACTGAGCTGCCTTCAGTGCTTCCTCCAAGCGGCCGCTATAACCTCTGATGCGTGGAGATAACCTTTCCCGCGAAGATACAAACGTGCTGAATCTGCTGCACCCTCGCTCCTCTGCCAGTCAGCTGTGTCTTCCGTGGATCACGCACGTCACATCACATCCATGATTGCATATCAGTCAAGACATCCTTGTGGTGCAGCTCCAGCTCCACGTTAGAGCTCTTGACCTGCCAGATTGTAACCGGATATTTCATATGCATTTTCTCGCCGTAATTGCTGATACTTTTTATTTCCCCATAATTAGTGCGGGGAGAGATGCACCGCCGGTTAAATCATTTCCACTCCGTCTTCGCCCGCCGTCACCAGCGGCTCAGGACCTCGGGAATCACCAGGTAAGGGGGAGACTCCGCGGAGTGACCTTGCGGTGTTGTCAGCTGGTCGCCATCTTCCAGATACTCTGATTTCTTGGTTGAAACTGTTTTTACTTGCCTGTTAGCAGGCAGGTGACCAGACATCATAAACAAGCGCTTAGTGATGCAGATTTCTTTCACAAAGCACCGTACGTTAGAAAGCCTTATTGTACAGGCCTCGAGAAATAAGGTGAACCCTAATTCATTTCCTACCAATCCTTTGACCAGGAAACCCAGAAATATTGATGCCAGTGGCCGATTTGTTTTCTTCTGCGTGCTTGGCACTGCGGTATTTACACATACTCCGACTATTGTGCCGATACACACATGGTCTTTGGGACATGGCCATCGTGTTTTGGTCAGTAGTCCCAGATGACGTCTGGGATTTAGACCATACATGATGGCTAGGACACTGCCATATATGTTATCTGCCCCAGTATGGATACTGCTGATTGCATTGGCGGGACGCTTGGGCACCAGTGTGGGCCTTCAGAGACATGCCTGGATGAGGTGCATTGAATCTGTGGCGATGTACAGCTATGATAATTGAAATGCTCTTTACTGGGTCTTTACTCTTTGGAGAGAAAGTGAACTCTGCTATGAAATGCTTTATGGGAGCAAAGCTAAGGTGCATTCTTTGGGGCTATCGACCCGTGACAAACAATTTCTGCACGAGTTCTGGAAATATAATAGCTGTTACACAGGGCTGGTGTATACGTAGAGGCAAAATTTCCAGCAAATGATTCAGCCAAGTCCTTTTTGGATCGCAGATGCTAAACCAACTGGCAAAACATGGATTCGTAAGGGCACCAGTATTCTAACTCCTCTTCTCCAGCTGAAACATCCAACAAGCCACTTAAGTTTGATTTCAGCAGCCCATGCCAACCAGTGGGGTGGCGGGATTGAGCACTTTCGCCAAAGACGGCAGTCCACCACATTTGAAAGATAGTTTATCGGAGGCTGGCTTAGTATAGGATGTACACTCTCAGGAGTGATGCATTTTGCACTAATCCAGGCAACCCTTATGGTGATTTCAGTGGTCTTTGATAACCATAAAAAGCTCTCAAAGTGGTAGCTGTGGAGAGCAGCCTTCAGGCGTATCTTAAAGGAGTGTAAAGCAGCTTGTTTTACCACATTTAAGCAACAGTGTAGATTAGATGAAAAAGTATCACACAGTGTTTTATAGAAAACAGTCTATTTACTGCACATATAACCACTAACACGTTGCTATATCTCCTACCTGGAGATATCATCAGTACACACAAGAAGACTTCAAAATAATCAGGTAAGTAGCACAACTATACACTGGACTCTAGGGGGAGACCAAACGATATATTAAGAAAGTGGACTGTGAACTGCAAAAGAGACAGGGATTTTGAGCAGAATGCTCAGAGGAGCTAGGGAAACCAGGATCCACCCCAGGTTCGTACCCAGAAACCCCATGGAGGCTGTGTGCAGAGTGGAAACACAGCCACATGGCCATTGGAAGTCAAAGGAGAAGTGGCGGTTGCAGTTTTAAAGCAGAAGGACCCTTCCCAGAGGACCCAGGAGAAACCCTTCGGAGGACAGATGTTCGGAGAGCACCCCACAGTTGGATGTCCCAGGAACTAGGTTCCCGTACCAGAGAAGTCAGATGCACAGGGATGAATTGACGGCGGAACCTGCCGCAGACGACAATGGAAGACTTTTCGAAGATACCTCTGGAAAAGCCTGTGATGGACCGGCTGAATCCAAGAGTGGGTTCATGAAGAGAGGAACCTGCAATCAGATGGGAAAGCATCCATGCCACTCAGAAGGGACTAAAAGGCATGGAAGCAAAATGCCGACCAATTTTGAGAGTCTCAGGAGTAAAGACGGTGACCTTGTTGTTGCAGCTGTGAGAACCAAGTGACACTGAGGAAGACTAGAATCCGTGTATGAGCTGTCCCACGTTGGATGTCGGTGACTAGATGGTCAGTGTTTGGCGGGAGCACCGACAAGCCTTGATAGCCAGAAATGGCATGGAAAGTGAAAAGATGCAAATGTTGGGGCCAGCAAGTTCCAGGGGTCTCACCAGGAGCAGGAGAATCAGAGCAGTACCTGAGCAAGCAGGGGAGCCCTCTGAAGCAAAGGAAGAACCTCGAGGGGACCCGCATGCCGAAGGCTCAGGAGTTGCAAGAGGACCTCAGCACCTCACCAAAGATGGAGGCTCAAGGTGCAAGGGAATCAGTGAGGACTCTGTTCTTGTAGCCCAACAATCTCTGGCGTGCAGAACAAATAAGCTTTGGCAATGGCAAATCAACGCATTGCACAGGGTTTTGGCCCCAGAGGCTTTGTCTTGGGACACTGTCCTAAAAATTGCTGAGAAGACAGGTCAAGCCTCTAAGAAGCTGAAGAACTACCACCAGTGTTTCTGTTCCTCAGGAAGTCCATAGGAGGACAGGAGCAGCAAACCAGTCAGCTTTGTTAGCGGTGCCTGCAAATGTAGGGGAGATGTTTTGTGTCATATAGGTACCCTAATATAGGCACATATAGTCATCTAACCTTTAACCTATATTCTCACTACATAACGGTTCTCAGTACTGACCTTTTACCTAGTTATGGCATTATTCAAAGATGACATGGGGTTTTCTCTGAAAAGCTTAAGCCTCATCCATTATGCATGAGGATTCTTGGAATCACAGCAGGATTGCAGGCCTACCATCTCCTGCATAAAAACTATGTACAAGGGTCATTCCTTCCGTCATCCCAGTCTGACATTACACATCGAGGTATATCCCCGTGGGGGTAACACTTTGGGTATATATACACCATCTCTTGCTGAGGTAGTCTGAGGAGAAAAAAACCACCATGCCGAAACACTGACTCAAGACGCTGAGGCTCCTGCTCGCAGACACTCCAGCTTGCAGTGGTCTGACATCCCTTGTGAGACCAAGAAGGGAGTCCCACAGTCTCTCCCTACAGGTAATGGGGTTGACTTTATGCTGGAGGGATTGTTGGCTTTTACACCCACTTACATGCTAGGTACACTTAGGTACAACTAGTTTGGGACGCATCGTAGGAGTACCCACTTTACTGTCATGTATTTTATATACCTGCCTATATTCATAGTTTTAGCATGTTGGTAGAAATCTACCATCCTTTTCCTCTTTTATTGCTTATAATCATTTATATCTGTTACTGACTAATGATTGTTTCAGCACACCTATTTTACACTAGAATGACGTTGGTTCAATAAAGGCTTAATTAAAAATGTCCCCACCATTTATTTTATGTATTTCTCTGAGACAAAGTGACCACAAGTGACTGAGCGATAAGTAGTACACTGAGGGATCAAGGTTGTCATGTTCAATAGTTGCCAAGAATTATTCTCTCCTTTTAAGCGGAGTTTCTAGTGGCACTGTGAGCTAGCTTGTATACAGGCTGACATATCTGGTAGGGGCGTCCAGAATCAGTCTGACTCCAATCATGCAGAATATGTTGTCTAAACGAGCATATCCTATATAGGTTTATAGGAACTACACGACATGGAGCCGCCAACATTGGCTTGGTACTTATTTTACAGTCAAATCTAAATAGTTCAGTTGTGCTATTCTCACAGACCCCTACTCACATTTACCCAAAGACGTCTGGAGTGGAAAGGGAACTATCCGCCACAGCTGAGTAGGCAGAAATATCCTATGTATTGGCTGTAGGCTTATCAAGCTTGAAGGACAAACAGTTCCTATTGTGCATAAAACCTTACCTCAGTTTCCTTGAAACTCTTCCTTGAAATTCTTTTTCAACAATGACAGAAAACGATTCTGTGCCAGCACAGCCCGTTTTAGTACAGGAAGAAGAAGGGGAAATTAACATTTCAGAAAAACTTACAGACTACGGAGTCACAGCTAGGGGTGGAACAGTAACTTTCATGATTGCGGCTCACGAATCATATAGAACAGAGGTATTCTATTCATAGGTTAAATTCCCTCAAGCAGAGGCACAATCAAATTCATTTAATTCATACACTGAAGATGAAACACCAGAGGAATACAGTCAATATGAGGACATTGAAATTCCGCTCACCAACCAGGAGCATATAAACTGGTTTAAAGGTGCCCTCCGCACACAAGAAACAAAGTAAGACTAGGTTTGCTCAGAAGAGACGGGCCACTTGGCCTGTCCTAGCGGCTTACATCCAGACATTGACACAATGCCAGTAGCAGACTTACGTACAGTACACTTCACAATGAAATAATAAAACTGTATAGGAACATGACACAGTTTGTGATGAGAACACTCACACTTCAGCCAACAAGAGCTACACAAACAAATCAAGTTCAGAGTTTAACAACTAACATTACTCTACAAACGCTATATGCAGTTATGGGTAGAATAGCTCCCCAGATAGAGGATTGTACCACTTGGGGTACAGTTTTCGCTGCCATATATTCCAGAACTCATGTTATCCCTTTATTAGCAGCAATACCAGACGTATTAAGACAAATACAGACTGGGTATGGAGCAAAACCTGCTCTGAATTTAGGCATGAAATTATTCGGTAATTTTGCCCAAGTATCAGCTATCATATTAGCTAATACCAAAGGGGTTGCTGCAGCAGTGGCAATCTGCCAAAGCTCAATGATAGATCTGGACATGGCAAAACCCCCCTGCATGACCTCAAGATGACCACCTCAGTTGGTCTCCCCACAATGCTCCACCACTCCAGGACAATAGAACGTGTCATCGACCTGATCTTAACCACTTTCCTCACCTGACCTTGATCCTGCTCTCCCCTAGGACATGTACTCTTCGAACTTTCCCTCAACCGTGGAGACCCTCCATTTGACCGTTGCCCGGTGGAGCTACCTGTTAGCTGAAGAGGAGACAGGCTGTGGATCCCCCCTCTGCCGTCACATCGGGCAGACGTTCTTTCGTCTCTCTGTCGTATCTCCCTCCTATCCCCTCACCCAATGCCCTTCCGCTCCTTGCTCCCTTCTTCTTGCTTTCTATACCTTTAAAGTTTTTCTGTTGAGACCTAGCTATTTGACCGATGCCCGGTGGAGCTATCTGATAGCTGGTGAGGAGATGGGCTGCGGATTCCTCCTCAGCCGTCACCTACCCAGCAGGACCTTGGGCAGACCTTCCTTTCGTCTCTCCGTTATATCTTTACCCTACCCCTTTCTTCCCTACCCCTTACCCTTCTCACTCCATTTTCCTTTTCTTCTATGCTCCTTTAATGTTTTTACTTGTATCATTGGTAATGTGTGATTGATGTAAGTTTGCAACTATGCAGAACCTTATGTAAAGCGCTTTAATACCTTCAAGTCTAGCCAGCGCTATATAAACCTCTTTAAATAAATAAATAAATAAGAAGGATTTCACTCCTTTACAACAGGAACGAGAATTACCTAAAACTATCACTGACACCTATGCTGAATTAGGGAGAGATAGTTTTGGAGCTAGGGCAACAAAACCTCAACTCATGGGTTGTCTGAAAAGGACAACACCAAGCAAGCACCTGGGGGCATATTATCAAGGGGGTTTATCTCCGCTTTTTTGGCTTTAAAAGCCAAGAAAGCGGACATAAAATGATCTCCCTATTACCTAGCTGTCGCTAACACCAGTTAGCGACAGCTAGTAGGAGATAGCGACCATCTTGGACCCCACTTTGCATGTCAGTGATATTTATCACTAATGACATGCAAAGTGGGCGTGCCAAGATGTTAGCAACTGGAAACAGTCGCTAACATCGCTATCTCCTATTACCAACTTTTGGAGATATTCGCGCTAAGCGCGAATATCTCCAAAAGCTAACACCTGCCCTGAGCAGTTCTTAGCCATGTTATCCAATGGGAAGTGGATAACATGGCTAAGAGCATTAGCTCGGGAATGCATGAATATTGCTGACTTTTCAGCGATATTCATGCATTGCGGCCGTTTTTTATTTGCGATAAACCTTGGTAATACCAAGGTTTATCTGCGATAAAAATCGCTGCAGCTCAGCGGTAAATTTTTGTCTCTAACCAAGCAATAGGCTTGGTAATATGTCCCCTGATTCTTCTAAGAAGAAATGGGATAATAACAATAAAAACTAAAAATTTAGAGAAAATAGATCACTATCTTGGAGTTGGTCTCCTCAGCAGAACTCTGAAAAGAAATACAATCTCAGGAACAGAGATAACATTAAAAAAACTGACCTGTATCAGGATCCTGATGCCTGTTCCTCTCGTTCCTTTCAGGGTTCAACAAGAAACTCTGAGAGAGAAGGGTGGGTAGAACACAGAAAAGAAGAGTGTACAAAGTCTAGGGATGTAATACGCACTTCAAGCTGCCCTTCTAAAAAAGAAGAAAAGTCACAATCTAAACCTCAATTTAAAAATAAGAAAGTAGCATGTCTCAAAGTTAGACATTCCCAGAATGCTGAGGATTCAACTACAGAATCGGGATTGGGCTGTGGCGATGCTAGACAGCGCAGCACGAGAAACAATAGCTCGCCAGAACCTGATGGAATTTCTGGTGACAGTGGAGTTGAATGAGCACATCACAGTGGAAACACCTGATACAAGGGTTAGTGTTCCACATAGCTTACATGAGAACACTCCAAATAGAGGGGGACAAATCCAGAAAAGTTAAAGGTCCCTTTTGGGAGGACTTGTCTTTTGGCTGTGACATTCTTTTAGCTGAAAAAGGTTGGCCGCCTGTAATTGTTATGGAGTGCCCAAAGGGAGAAACGGTAATTTTACCAGCTTTTTCCAACCACGAGCCAGTATACTTAAAACACACATACCAGTGGAAGTGGGCAGTAGCCTTTGCTCCAAGACTTTATCGCAACCATGTTGGGTGGGATGCCGAGTCACCACACCATGTAAACACAGTAAAAACTAGTCCAACTCCTAAGAGACAATACCCAATAAAACAAGAAGCGAAAAAACAGGTCAGGAAGAACTTACATAAACTTGAATACGAGGGTGTTGAAACATGCACCTCACCAATGAATAATCCTTAGTTTCCCATAATGAAACCCGATAATTCATACTGTTGTAGACTACCGATATCTGAACACAGGCACAAAAACATTTGCAGTACAGAATGTACACAGTGCCGCATTAATGAATAACATTGTGAGGCAAAAATTCAAAACAGCACTTATTATCTCAAATGGATTCTTCTGCCAAAATATAGCCCCTGAATGCAGGTATCTACCAGTATTTTCCGTGCTACGTTCCCAGCATAAATTTTTTCTACTCCCCCAATGGTACACTCCTTCTTTTTCCGCGTCAGCCAACACAGATCCGGAGAGAGAGGTACCTCCAGTCACTTTTTGACTGACTTTCTGCCGACTTTGTCAATGTTGTTTTTGAGACTTCGACTCCTGGTGCATGTCAGGGATGCACGGTTTCAAGGTGTTTGGTTCCTGCTGATGGCAGATGTCGGTGACGGATCGGCACCACATGTGCCTGTTCTGTTTGGCACCTGACCATGACTACAAGTCGTGTTTCGCCTCCCGGCCATGAACCTGAAGTCTTTTCTGGACCAGTTCCAAAGGCTTCTCGAGGCCCGGCAGTCCACTCCGTGTCGCTCGAGGTCCCGGTGGTGCAAGAGGTCGAGGGGCCGGTCGTGGAGCCACCACCACCAATCTTCTTTCAAGTCTTCGCATTCCTCCGGTAAGTCGAAGTACAAAAAGAAGTCGAAGAAACCTTGTCGCTCTTTGACTTCTCTCCATCTGTCGGCCGACGCGACAAGGGATGCCGGTGGTGCCCCTTCTGGGGGCTCCACGTGCCGAGCCCGCTGAGTTGACTCTGCATTTCTCCCTCCTTTCCCAGGACTCGGTGCGACCCCTGTGAACTTTGGAGTTTCTACGAAACGATGCATGTCCTCTTTGAGCAGCCTGACTCCGCCGAGACACCTTTGGGCCCGCGGACTTTGCTGGGGTCTTGGGCCTTAGACACCGCAGCTTTGGCCCCGGCACTGCAGGCATGGACCCGGATCCCACCGTCAACCTGATTACACCTCCCCTGCCGCCGACTCCGCTGGCTCCACATCTGCAGCAGACACCAGTTGTGCCTCCAGCTGGCATTGACCCCGGCCTCCATCCTGACGTAGACACAGAGCCGGACCCGGATGACCCCACTCTCATCTCCCAACACCTCACCCCTGAGAGCTTGATGGTCCACGCCTCCACATTCAAAGGCAGATTCCCTAACATACCACCTGATAGGGAATCCAAAAAACTGGACCACCTGGAGAGGAAGATGTTTTCTTCCTCCATGTTAGAATTGGGGTCTCTAGTTGGCAGAGGTATGTCCCTCTGACCAAATAGGGACCCTTGCTTCTAGTCAGGGTAAGGGGGTACACTCCTAAAATAACCCTGCTCACCCCCTTGGTAGCTTGGCACTATCTCAGAGGCAGTGTGTAAAGCATTTGTGAATGCATTCAGTAATACAGTGAAAATACTACAAATGGACACCACACCAGTTTAGAAAAATAAGTAATCTTTACTAGACTTAACAAAAGACCAAACGACAAAAATACAAAATACTGTAATCCAAATAAGTCTTTAAAATTGTAGAAATAGCTTAGTTCACTTTTGATTGTAAATGCAACACTTTACTGTCACAGTACCTGGGATGCGTGATGCAAAACAAACAAAAGGGTCACAGGGAAGGTGATGGGTTGGCTCCTTACACTCAGGGGAGTGGATGCGTTGGTTCTTTACTGCTGCGCAGGGGAGTTGATGCTTGCTTCCTTACTGTGTGGGGAGGTGATGCTTCGGTTTCTTACTGTGATCCGTTGCAATGATGCTCCAGTGCGATGCGACATAATGGCGTCTTGGTTACGGTGCAACAACGTAGATGCAATGCCTGCATGCCCGACGGCCATGCGGCGACTAGATGATCTTCTGAGCCGCGACAGGCCCTGCGGCACGCTTCTCAGGTGATGCGACACACTTCGGCGATGTGATGGTGACAGCTGCAGCGGCGGCTCGCTTTTTCGACGATGGGACGGCAACTCCTGTGGCTTCTCATCGTTGAGTCGTGCTTCTAGCTCCCAGTGACATTTAGTCTCTCAGAAGGCCGAGCACAACAGCAGGTACTTCAATTCCCAGCAAGGGAATTCAGGGGGGAACTGAGGGTGAAGTCTTGTATCGCTAATACTTCGAGCAGGAGGCAAGCACAGTTCAAGCCCTTGGAGATTCTTCTTCAAGATGATGAAAGCACACCCAGTCCTTTTGTAGGTCTTGCCTGATCCAGCGCATGCGCTGGTCTGGCCGAGACATTTAGTAGGTGAGTTTGCAAAGTGCTACTGGCGTGCTGCACGCTTGCGTTCATGCGAGCGTGCACGGGTGCAGCCGCCATCTGTCTCCTCCGTCACGGGTCATTAAGTTGCCTCCATCTGATCACTTTCACTTTCGTTTGAATCCAAATGTTAATTACCATGGTGTGCAAACTTTTTCGAGTTGCATCAAAATAGTCTTATTATTATTAGTCTTATGAATAAACTTATTGGTCACAAACTTTGTGGTCTCTTCCGTGCAAGACCATGTATTTACTCTGCTCGTCAATGCCTACCAACTATACAAATTGGTATCGGCCTAATGTAATTGCTCCCCACACGCAACTTGAATGGATTACAGTACTCACACACACACAACCACACACGCACAACCACACACACACACACACACACAACCACACAAACCGACACACACAAAACCACACCCACAACCACACACACACAACCACACCCACAACAACACACACAACAACACACAACCACACAAAAACAACCATACACAACCACACACACACACAACCACACACACAACCACAACCACACAAAATCACACACACAACCACACCCACAAGGCCCACAACCACACCCACAACCACACACACAACCACACACAAACACACAAAACCACACACACAACTCAAAACACAACAATGCACTCAACCACACACACAACCACACACACACAACCACTCACACACAACAACAACGACACCCAACCACACACACAACACCACACACACAAACACATACACACACACACACACACACACACAACCACTCACACAACCACAACCACACACACACAACCACATGCACAACCACACACACAACCACATACACAACCACACACACACAACCATACACACAACACACAACCACACACACACATAACCACACCCACAACTACACCCACAAACACAACCACAATCACACACAACCACAACCACAGAAAACCACACACACAACCACACACACAACCACACACAACACCACACACAACCAAAACCCCACACAACCACACAAAACCACACACACAACCACACACACACAACCACACACACAACCTTGCACTCAACCACACACACACAACCACACACACACATACAAACACACATACACACACACAACCACACAAAACCACACACACAAACACACACACACAACTACACACACACAACCACACACAACCCCCCACACACAACCACACACACAACCACACACACTACACACACAACCACACACACAACCACACACACCACACACCCAACCACACACACAACCACACACACAACTACACCCACAACCACACACAACCACACACACACATCACACACAACCACATACAACCACACACACAACCACACACAACTACACACACCCACACACACACACAACCACACACACACAAACAACCACGCCCACAACCACACATACCCACAACCACAGACACACAACCACCCACACACAACCACACACACAACCACACACACATAACCACACACACCCACACACAGACAACTACATACACAACCATACACAAATACACACATCTACACACACAACCACACATACCACCACACACACAACCACAACCACACAAACACACACACAACTACACACACACACACACACAACCACACCCACAACCACACACAACCATACCCAAACCCACAACCACACACACACAACCACACACACACACACAACCACACACACAACCACACACACAACCACACACAACCACACACACAACCACAACCACACAAACACAACCACACACACACAACCACACATACAACCACCCACACAACCACACACACAACAACACACACACAACCACACACACAACCACACACACACAACCAAACCCACAACCACATACCCATACACAACTACCCCAACACCCCCCCACAACCACACCAACAACCACACCCACAACCACACACACAACCACACACACAACCACACACAAAACACCAACACACACACACATACACACACACAACCACCCACAAACACACACAACCACACACACACAACTGCAACAAAAGGTTTTATGAAAAATTGACTCTTTTAAAAATTCTGATTCCACCAGAATCCGAGTCCTCCACAACACCCTGTTTTTTTGGCTGTCAGCTGTGAAAAGGCGACCAATATTGCCCCCATTATTATTATTCTACATCCTTGGTTCAATTCTGGGGTGCATTTTTAACTTGTCTCCAGTTCATAGTGAATCTTACTGTTACTAATTCAAATTGTGTTAGGTTTGGTTTATTTGCAGTGCAAACTTTATCTCAATAAGTTGCTGTAATAAGTTGCAAGTCCGCTATGGAAGCCCATTCATTTGCTAATTATTTTCCACATAAGGTTGCAAGACCATAAAGTGGAGTATTCAGGATTTTGAATAGTTTCTTGTTTTAAGATGTTACTCTCTCCTGCGCACCCCACTGCTGTACTAAGGTTACGAGTGACCTGGCATCCGCCTTTCAGAGGTTCTGGCATCCACCCAAGTCTGACCTGGCACTGGTACGTCACAGCCTGGCACACACCGGGTGATGATCTCCGCACCTCCTTCTAACCCCAACTCACTACTGTTTGCAGTCTGTCACTCACCCCTCACTTCCCTGGCACTTTCCCTTCACCCCACAAGACTGACAGTCACTCCTCGCACCTGGCACTCACCCTTCTCCCTCTCTGGCACTCAGCATTGACTTTGCATGACACTCAACTGTCACCTCCCTGACACTCACCCATGTCCCTCCTGGCATTCACTACTCGCCCCCTTGGCACTCACCCTTCACCTCCATTGCACGAGCCTTTCATCCCCCTGGCCGGACAGCTACCCTTCACCCCTTGCACTTTTCCCTCCCTAGCACTCACCCTTGACCCTCATGACTTACGTCTCACCTCCATGGCATTCAACCTTCATCTCCCTGGCACTCACCCTTCATCCCCGACCTGGCACTCAACCTTCACCTCCGTGGCACTAGCCCTTCCCTGCCCCCTGGCCTGGCAGCTACCCCTCACCCCTGGGACTCATACTTCCCCTTTCTCTGCACTCACCCTTCCCCTCCCTGGCACTCATCCTTGACCCTCCTGATTCTTACGTCTCATCTTCCTGACACTCACTCCTCACCTCTCTGACACTCACCCTTCACCCCCATGGCCTGACAGTCACCCTTGTCCCTCTTGGCATTCACTCCTCACCTCCCTGCCACTCACCCTTGACCCTCCTGCCACAGGCCCAGTTTCCCCCAAGAGCAAAAAATAACAAACATTGGCATAGCCAATAGGACTCGCCTTTGGGACCTTATAAGTGTTTAGCCACGCAACAGTTGATGTTATTGCACCAAGGATATTGTGCTGCATAACTAAATACTTGGAAGGTCCCAAAAGCGAGACCTATTGGCTATGCCAATGCTTGTCTAATTTCTTTGGCAATGAAGCAACCACTGCAGGCCAACCCCCAAACACACTGCACAGGGGCAGTCTCCTCCTTCAACATCTCCAGTTCTTCTCTTCAGCAAAGGGGTCCTCTTGCTTCCCAGAAATGATGTTAAGTTCTGGTGACTGTGTTCCCCTTTTTTATACACCCAAGTCCTTTGTCTCTTGAGGCAGAGAGTGTCTGTCCTAGTCCAAGCCAGTTCTGTTCAGTCCTGGAGCACTTTGTTTACAAGACTCCTTCTCTTCTTTGTCAGGGTGGGCCAGGGTCCTTAGACATACCACAGAGGTGGAGCCAGCATTGTGGAAGGCAGGCACAACCCTATTCAGGCCCAGGTGCTTCTCCTCCCACCACTCTACATGCAGAGTGGTCTATTCAGCCCTGTGCTGACTCACCCTGTCTCCTGGAGCCACCCTAGCTCCTGTCACTCACAAACCAGACAAGAAATACACAATCTAGCAGAGGCGGGCTTGGATGGTTAGGCAAGAAAATACCTACTTTGTAAAAGTGGTATTTTCAAACACAGAATGTTAAAACCAACTTCACTAAAATGTGTATTTTATCATTCTGAGTTCAGTTATACTAAACTCGAATTTCAATGTAGTTCCCTGAGTCAGTTAGGATTATAAGATCTTATAATCAAAATGTCCATTCTGGCCTATGGGGAACATGTAGCCTTGCAATAGTGAAAACGAAATTGGCTGTAATTCAATATCAGGACATGCCACACACATCAGGCAGGTCCTACCTCTTACACACAATGTATCCTGCCTTTGGGCCTACCTTAGGGGTGACTAATATGTAGAAAAGGGAAGGGGTAGGGACTGGCCAGTGGGTGCACTTGCCAGGTCAACATGGCAGTACCAGACTGCACACAGGCTCTGCAATGGCAGGCCTGAGACACACTTTACAAGCTGCTTCGGTGGGTGGCACAATCAGTGCTACAAGCCCACCAGCAGCATTTGATTTACAAGCCCTGAGCACACGCAGTGCAATGTACTAGGGTCTGACAAGTGAACCAAATAAGCCAGGTTTTAAAGTCTTTATTGCGATTTTTACATCATAAAAGACAGCTTACAACAGAATAAAAATAGGAATAAGACATACATGAATACTAATTTAAAATCATCATAGTTACATAGACAATTCATCGTTAAAAAAGAATTAAACAGTGTGATAAAGACCTCATATACAAAAAAAAACCAAAAAATTATTAAGAATCAGGATGCCTGCAGATATCTGGCTCTAATAACCCATGCCCAACCCAGGAATTTGGCAACACCTACGACCACCACCTCAGAGGTGGTCGTACGTAACGCCCACAACGCCTCGGCACTCCCTCGGACTCTGAGATGGTAACAGATGGACCTAATCCATTTGTTTCTTGGTACGTAATAGGCAGGGCATGCAAATAAAAAGTGTCCAACACTCTCCTTATGGTCAATGCACCAAGGGCAACAATCAGTTAGGAGGGCGGACCACTTCTTAGTAAAAGACCTTAAAGGCAAAGAGCCAACTCAGAACTGGTGGTAAAGCTTTTTATCTAATGTCTTGGTTATGACGTCCCAATAGTTCTCAAAAGAGGGGTCCAATTTGTGGGACAGGAATCTACCTGTTAGGCTGGTGACATCTGAGCTAATGACAGACTCCTGTCGAACAAAGGCCCAGTATAGCGCTTTAAAGTCTTGTTTAGAGGGAAAAGTAGTGGACCCCGGAGAGACCCACAGCTGGTTACAGCCCATGTCTTCCAAGATCAGTTTCACTTCGCGCAGCCAGGGTATATTACTGGAGCCCCAAACTGATATTACTTCCTCTAATTCCCTGGCAAAGAGGCTTAGATCTGGGGATGTCCAAATGCGTCTCCACAGAGCTACTAACCAATATCGGGCCATCTCGTTAATTGGTTTGCATCCCATATCCAAACAAAGTGGTTTTGTCGGTGTCGATTGGGGAAGTCCTACCAGTTTTCTCAGGAATTTATTTTGAACTTTTACCAAAGTTGATAGGTCCGTAAACCCCCAAAGATCTGTCCCGTACAAAATTGCGGAGCTGACCTTAGTATCATATATCCTAGGAACTGGTTTAACCCGTTTGGTAAGAGATCTTTTTTGCTCCTGCAAAAGACAACCAGTAAGGCGTGCAAATCTTAGGTAAAGAGAGTCAACCTGTGGTTTCCAGCTGAGGCGGTGGTCCAAGGTTACTCCTAGATAGGTCATAACCTCTACTTGTTCAAGATTTACTCCATTCATGCTCACAAAACTTTTAATGGGGCGACTTTTAGTTAAGACCATGAATTTGGTTTTGCTCACATTGATTTTCAAATCGTTGACCAAGCAAAACTCCTCAAATCTATTTAGTGCAGTTTGCAGACCACTACGGGTCTTTGAGAGGAGCAGAGTGTCATCGGCAAAGATGAGCATGGGGAACTTGGTCCCACCAAGTGAAGGAGCATCAGTGGGGGTATCAGCAAAAAACTTCACCACCTGATCGATAAACAACAGAAAAAGCGTGGGTGCCAATACACACCCCTGACGGACACCTCGATTTACAGGGAAGCAATCCGTCACCTGCCCTTGGCCTCCCCACCTCACCCTAGCGAAATTGCCCTCATGTAATCGTACTACCAGGTCAAGCAGTTCTAGCGGCAGTCCCAGTTTTTCAGGACGGCTCACAATTTGACCCTTGGCACGAGATCGAAGGCCGACTTTAGATCTATAAAGGCGGCGTAGATGGATCCGCCGCCCAACAGCACCACCTTCCAGTATATCAGAGTAAATCTGAAAACCTGGTCGATGGTGCTGGTGCCTGATCTAAAGCCGGCCTGCAAGGGAGACAGAATGCTTTCCATCTCCATCCAACCCTGGACTCTAGCAAGGACCAGCCTAGCAATGATTTTTTGTAGGGAGTCGATTAAACTTATGTGGCGGTAATTGCCTGGGACCGAACGGTCCCCTTTTTCAAAGATGGGAAGAATTTCCGCCCCCTTCCAGGAGACCGGAATCCGTGCCCCTTTAGCAATGGCATTCGCTACCAAAGTTATGTAGGGAACCCAGATTTGGAGATTAGTTTTAAATAAGTCAGCCGGGATGGAATCCATCCCTGGCGCTTTCCCACGCTGAACCAAACGGATTGCAGACTCAGTTTCTAAAAGCGTAAAAGTTAACACTTGGTTGTGGGTGGGGAGGGAGATTTCCCACTTAGCTTGTCCAGTACAAGATTCCAAATCAGGATCCATAAACTGACTGGAATAAAATTCAACCCATGCTTCCACAGACACATAATTAGCAGGGATTTGTGAATCGGGGTTTCTACCCCACTTCACTATTTCCCAAAATCTAACCTGGTTAGAGGAGCTACAAGCCTCTAGGAGATCTGACCAATGGCTTTCATCCCACTCTTTTTTCGCCTCCCACTATACTTTTTTGTACCTTAAACGTGCCTCTTTTATATCGCTGGTAATCCTGGATTTATCTGCTTTAATTAAAGCGCTATGCGCAACCCTGCCGTTTTTGTTATACCATTTTTCCTGACAGCCCTGTGCCTTCGCCTTTCCTCGTGTTAATGGGAGGGTTAGAAGGGCCTTTAGTTTATTAAAACACTGTTCGTGGAGGTCACAGATCTTGTCAATAACAGCCTCTGTGGGCGATAATTTCAAGCTATCACTCAGAGTCGATGATACCACCTCCGATATACCATCTAGGAGCGAGGGATTCCCCACAACCCTTGACCATTTAAGCCTTCTTATATCATTAGTCAGGAGGGCATCACCCGTTAGGTGTGCAACAAAGGTAGACCTACCGGGGTCACCAGGGAGTCTTAGACTAAGAGACAATGGGTTATGATCACTTTCGGGGTGAAGCATGACTTCCATGTCGTCCAGAAATTACCAGTATTCCATTTTTAGCAGAATATAATCTATTCTGCTTTTACTAACCCCATTGTCAAAGTAGGTTTACCGGCCTTGTCAGAGGCCGTACTTCCATTGGCTGCTCTCAGCCCCCAGTCCAGACACAACCCCGCCCAATGTAGTGCCGCCTCTGTACCCCTTTTAATGTTATTCAAGGACAGCATCGGGATATTCCATACAGTGTCGTCCTCCAACCCCAGGTCGTCCCTCGCGCTGAGCAAAAGTTCAAATGTGCAGTTAAAGTCCCCCGCTAAAATGAGTAACTTGTCTCTCCCTATCCATTCAAGGTAGGAATCGAATGCATTTAATATAGCAGGGCTACGCCCTCCAGGGCGGCCTCGGGCATAGATGTTAATAACTACTACATCCTGGCAGTTTTCCTTAGATAATTTAATTCCCAGGAGATCCGGGTTATCCACATCAATTTCCACTGGCCTGTAGCCAATGTACTGTTTTACCCAGATAACTAGGCCCCCTGAAGCTCTACCCTTATGACCCTTCACTGCTGGTTTGAAAAAATTTAAAAACCCCACCCTATAGATTGGACCAGGAGTCCAGCAGCTCTCTTGAAACAATAAGATGTCATAGGTGTCAATGAACTCTACCCAATACTCTGAGCCCAAGCGCCCCTTTAACCCCGCTATATTCCACAAAGCTAGTTTAAGCGACACTGCCTGACTGGGGGGTGCAGTGACATTCTGGACACATTGAACCACTCCCAAAATCTCGCTCTTGTTGGGTTGAGGACCCACCTCCAGATTAACATCCATCTTACGTATTGGGGCTGTCCCCTTCTCTATCTCCAGGGTACCTCTCCCCAGACTCAATGCCATGTTACAGTCTACGTCAGCCCCGCCTACATAATTGCTGGAGTCACTCTCGCTTCCAACAATAGGATGAAGTCAATCGATGCCCTCCAGACCAGAAAGGGATTCGAAGCGGTTAAACAGTATGGGACAATACGGGGTAGGGGGAATTCTATCCGCTTGGAACCTCCTAATAGGTCTTCTTGGAATCACATGGTTAGGGGGAAACTCACAAAAACGATGAGGATAAAAATACCCAAGGCCCAATGTCTGCACATCACCCAATCTGCCAAACCTTGCTTCCCTGCGTATAAAATCCACAACCCAAGGGTCCTTGAAAGATATAATAACACAATCCCCTTCTAAGTCCTTAGTGCAGTGGCCCACCCAGTCAACTCTTCTCACATACAATATGTCTGTGGAAGAGGACGGAGGGAGGGGACGATGTTTATTCAACCAAAATACAACTTTGTTTTTGAGGTGCCCAAAGTGTTCAGTTTGATCCTCCCTAATGGGTGCGACACCTGTTAGGACGATCGTGTATGGGGTGGCTTCAGCAGGTAAATCTGTGCAGGGGGGTCCCCGTTTTTTAACCATCGAGGAGAGTATCGAGGGATTGGTAGTTCTACTCCCTAATACTCCATTACTTCTTTTGGGCTGTGTAAATGTATTGGAATCACCCCTCACATGGGTTTGGGCCAACATAGCCACAACGGGCTTGGAGATACTCAGCTGACCCAAGTGGTTGGATTTGGGACCTGTAAAGTCGTGGCCAATGTGGGTATGTTATCATTATTCGTGGTTCCACCCCTTGCCCCTGACCCTTCGGGTTTATTTAGAGCAGACCTTATGGATTCTGGCTTAGCGGGTACTATAGGTGGCAACTTACCGGTAGCCACTGCTCCCTGTGATTTAAAATTGCTAGAGGGGATCGGGTTCGCCAAAGCACTTTGAGAATTAACTAGTTTTTTTAAAAGACCGGTATTGGTGTTAACAAAATTCTCAAGTGCATCCAATTTTGAGGTCATCAATCTAGTTCTTTCCAAAACGGGCAGTAAGAGTGTTTTAAATAAAGATTCCATTTTACCCAACAAGCCATTGTCACTATTATAACACGTAGGACAAGGATCTGAAGACCCATAAGGGTAGTTTGGAGGATGCAGGGGATCATTTAAGGCCGAGGTAGTGAGAGGATTAGTGATAGCTTCAGGAATAATAGTTGGCTGAGATAGACCGTTTGTTTTTGGAATCTTGGTTGCACCACCCCTCTGGCGGCCCTTACGTCTTTTCCTCTTGCGTGATAAGTTTCTCATGGGGTCCTCATCCAAGGAAGAATCCGGCTGAGATTGACTAACCAGAAGCACACTACCCTCTGCCCCACTGCCGTGTGCATTGCCAGAGTTGATCTCACTGTCAGAGGAGATCAAGGACAAGCCCTCCCCCTCCGCCTCACAATGCACATCCACCGGTGCTGCGACCAAAAGAAGACTAGCACTCGGTGCCGATGCCTCAGGACTAGGTATTGTAGCAATGGTGCCCAACGAAGAGAGTTTCCCACCGACTAGATCAATTGAAAGCCGTTTTTCAGCCATAGCTATCTCTTTTTCCAAAATACCTGTTGCCCTGGTAATAAATGCATCCAAAGGGCCAGAGACCACGGTCTGCAGCTGAACAGTTCGTTCTTTTCCAGAGCGTAAAGGCATAATTAAACCAATGACATAAAAAGATATATCTAGTTATTACAACAAATCAAACAAATCAAAAGGGGGGTGGCCCAACCCAACCTCGGCCGACCACGGACGGCCACAGACGGTCCCGCCCTTGTCCCGGGCTTCTCCCGGGACGCTCCCACGCAGCGGTATGCTGGTCCTGTTATGAGGGGTAGGTCGAGGGCGGGGGGCGTGGCAAGCAGGGAGAGCGGACCAGGTGTGCCAAATGGTCGATGCAGGGACTCCTGGGATACGGACTCCCTGCTGCGCAGCTCGCAGCCCTGCTGCAGTTCTATTCTCGCCCCACACGCTCCGCTCCATCTTCTGACAATCACCCTCCTCACACTGCAAAGCGGGACCCGCGCAGCGGGTCCGGCGAGCAGTTAGCAGTCCCAAGGGAGGTAACAACAGTCAGGAATCCAACGGGCAGCTCCTCCTCAACAGGCAAAGAACAAGGTTTCAATGGTGTCCCACGAAGGCAGGAGGTACCACGGCTTTTCAGCGTTCAAGGGCGGGGGGCGTGGCAAGCAGGGAGAGCGGACCAGGTATGCCAAATGGTCGATGCAGGGACTCCTGGGATACCGAGTCCCTGCTGTGCAGCTCGCAGCCCTGCTGCAGTTCTATTCTCGCCCCACACGCTCCGCTCCAACTTCTGACAATCACCCTCCTCACACTGCGAAGCGGGACCTGCGCAGCGGGTCCGGCGAGCAGTTATCAGTCCCAAGGGAGGTAATAACAGTCAGGAATCCAACGGGCAGCTCCTCCTTGACAGGCAAAGAACAAGGTTTCAATGGTGTCCCACGAAGGCTGGAGGTACCATGGCTTTTCAGCGCTCAAGGGCGGGGGGCGTGGCAAGCAGGGAGTGCGGACCAGGTGTGCAAATGGTCGATGCAGGGACTCCTGGGATACGGAGTCCCTGCTGCGCAGCTCGCAGCCCTGCTGCAGTTCTATTCTCGCCCCTCACGCTCCGCTCCAACTTCTGACAATCACCCTCCTCACACTGCGAAGCGGGACCCACGCAGCGGGTCCGGCGAGCAGTTAGCAGTCCCAAGGGAGGTAACAACAGTCAGGAATCCAACGGGCAGCTCCTCCTCGACAGGCAAAGAACAAGGTTTCAATGGTGAATCAAATAAGCCAATCATTGAGTAACTAATCCATACAACAATTTACCACAGGGAGCACTTGCACTGTGGCACTGAATAGCAGTGGCACAGTGCCCAAAGCATCTAAAACCAGCAAAAAAATCAGAGGCAACAGCAAAAAATAGAATAGAGACCCACGCCATTGGTGCCAGGTTTAACACTCCAGCTTGGGACTGCTGTCAGTAAACACTGCATGTCTGTTTGGCCGTTACACCCACTCCGTTTGGGATACGGTGGCGCAGGTGCTGCCCCAAAGCCCAGAGGAGTCCTGACCTGTACTCTCCCATGCAGTTGCTGAGGGGAGAGACGCTGCCAAGTTTTACATTTGCTGTGGATTGGACACCGCCAACTTGTTACATAGGACGATTTCAACATCGGTAGCCCTTTGACGCTACGCCTGTCAGAGGTTGATGGTTTTTCAGGGGATGTCCAAGCTACCCTTATGGGCATGCCTTTTGAAGGCTGTTTCCTGTTCAACAACAAGGCAGACAACGTGCTAGAGCGCTTTAAAGACTATCGGGCTATGGCCAAGTCCTTGGTCCTCTCCACCACCCGCTCTGTACAGTCTGCCTTTCGCCCCTTTTGTGGCTACGGAAGGGGTGCCCTGCCACGTTCCACCCAGATACAAAAGAAGTGAGTGTAATGCACACCTTACTTTTTCCATATACACCTTAATAGTTAACAGTAATCTGTAGTTTGTTCTGCGTGCTACCGATGTGTAGAGTGATTAGACCCCTTTCACTCAAAATGTATGAAATATAAAGAAGGCTCTGGACTACCAAAGTCTAAACACGGTGCACTGCTTAAGGGACAACAATCTGTCGTCTCCACATTTGTATGTGCAAATTTTTTGAGACAGTAAACCAAGTTAATTCGGCTGTTGGTTCATGACAGTGTTCATTTTATATAAGAACATTTCAAAAGAGAAAAAAAATAACATATACATGGTCTAGAATAGTAAATGAATTGAGCACAAAATAACTGAAATATTTCATTGAGTTTTGGAGTTTCGCTACAAAATGGAAAACAAAGGTAAATACTAATTAAAATAAACGAAGATCCCAATGCATTTCGGGTTCCAGCATATGAACCCTTCGTCAGGGGAAGCTAAACAATATTCAAACTCAGCAAAAACATCCAATTTTTATCTTCCGCAGGAAACCTGCAACACAAAAGTTTGCATCTATCAGCTCTGAGCTTTATCTATTACAAAACAGAAACCTTCACCTGTTACAGGATTTTTAGTTAGAATTTGCACTCACCGAAAATTTGAAACGTGCAAAACGCAATAAAGAAAGAGATGAAAAAAAGAACAGTTGAAGAGTATGTGGAGAGAGCCAAAAGGGTAAATAGTAATTGTGTATTTCATGTGCAAAAAACGTAGTGCCAAAAATAAAGGGTAGTCATAGTGCCTTATCAGAATACTTGTGCCTCTGTGCAATAATGTGCTTGCCTAATGCCATACCCCTGTCGGGTTGACCAAGATATTCTCTTACCCGTCCTCTCACTGAAAGACTTCGAAAAGAGAAGGGGTCCCTCTGCCCCTAAGTCAAACGCTGGGTAGTGTGTAGTGAGTGAAGAATACTTCACTTAAAATTCAATGCCTACTCTGCTATATCAAAGGAAAATACCATGTGCAAATCTGCTGATACTGACGCTTGAATGTATAATAAAATGCCAGAGTAAACCGCTTACCGATAGCGAGTGTACACAAAATTAATCTCAGTTTCCTTGACAGTTGTGATATGAATCCACTGCTAAACGTCAATGTGAGTTTTTTACTGCTGAAACATTCGTGTCCTACATTAAAATGAAGGTAAGAAACTGGTATCAAAATAAGAACGGAGGAAAAACACTCCGATACTTAAAGCGATGGTAAATGAAAAATGTAAGATATTGTTACCTTCTTAGATCAGTCGGATACTCGCTCGCGCTCATTCCCTTCATTACCGCGGTTGTAAATGCTATCCCGGCGTGCACTATGAAGTTAAAGGCATAGCGCCGTGGTTTTGAACTGACTAGTGGGGTTTGAATCCAGCGGGTGCCGAACTCGCAAATAAATGAATATTAACTAATTTAAGGAATATGTGTACATAATGAAAACAAGTGATGATCATCGAGGATCCATCACTCGAAAACTGATATATCAGTGTGGGTTCAAATAGTATACCCAGTTTGTGGAAAACTTTATTGTTCCCGCTGGTCATGGAGCAGAGCAAAAAATAAATGAAGGAGAGAAGTTGCGTGAAGGGTCTAAATACTGGTTTCCTATCTATGTGAGAGTCAATGAAAGGTGAAAAAGTGTATGATGATGGAAAAGAAAAAGCGAAGATTGCTAACTGACAGTGCTTAAACCATGATTTATTGGGCTCTTAGGAGAGTGAGTGACAAAGAAGAAATAACGATGGTGAACACATACCTACAGGAATGTGAAAGAAAGTCAAAATGTTATTGAAAAGCGTGAGTGCAAATTCTGTACATGAGTGTCCTTTAAATTGAAAAATGCAAGCCATAACATCACAGAAAACATAACATTTCATAATGGTCATTTAAACCCGCTGGCGCCACCGTGCCCAACAGTTTGATCCAGAATGTCTCTCTACGTGCTAAGGTTTTGTGTATGTCTATTCCTGATTGTGCGATGATACGTTCTAACACAGTGAATCGGAGCTGTGGTATGGAATGACCTGCCTGTGTCCAATGGACTGCTAATGGTGAAGTGGTATTTTGATTTCGAATGCGGCTCTTGTGCTCTACAATTCTGGTCTTAATCTTGCAACTAGTTCTTCCAACATATACCATGCCACACGGGCATTTGATGGCGTAAATAACCTGTTCGGTGTTACAATCTGATGTGTGGCGTAGTTTGAGCATTTTGCCCGTTTGTTGGTGTGCAAAGACGTTTCCCTGCATTACATTGCCACATTGCCCGCAGTTGTGGCATTTTCTCATTCCTTTGTGTATGATAGGTTTACTTGGAGTTGTTTTCAACAGTTCTCTTAGATTCCTTGGTCTAGTGTGAGCAAAAAGTGGGGGACCTTGAAATAAACCTTTGAAGTCCGGTTCTTGTTCAATGATGTCCCATCTATCTCTAATGATGTTCTTGATTTTCACAGCTTCTACGGAGTGTTTTAGTACAAACACTTCAGGTTTTTGCGTAGCTTTGGGTTGAGGTTTTAACAACTCATCTCTTGATTTAGAGGATATAAGAGTCACTGCTTTCTCCAATGTTGCCTGAGGGTACCCCCTGCTCAAGAATCTCTGACACTGTGCCTGTATCTCTTGATCACATGTACTGCTTTCCGATGTGATTCTCTTAATTCTCATGAATTGGGATAGCGGGAGATGTTGTTTCAACGTCATAGGATGTGCACTGGTGATGTGTAGAGCGTTATTCACATCTGTGGGTTTTCGAAAAACAGAGGTTAACAATCCTTCTTCTGTTTTTTTGATTTCTATGTCTAGAAAATGAATACAATGTTTTTGTATGTTGTGCGTGTATTGTATTCTTGGATTCTGCGCATTCAAAAGTTCAATACTTTCTTCCAACTGTGCCTGAGTACCTTACCAGATGACTAAGATGTCATCTATATATCAAAAAAATGCCGTTGCATGTGTCTGCCAAATAGGGTTGGTTAGAATATGTTGATGTTAAAAAAAAGCCATGAAAATGTTCGCGTATGACAGGGCTCCGGGAAAGCCCATGGAAGTTCATGTGCGCTGTAAATAAAAGTGATCCTTCCATTCAAAAAAACTGTGAAATATTGCAAAGTGGAGAAGTTCTAATAAGAAAGTTGAGTGTTCAATGTTCATATCTGTGCTTAAAAGTCTCCATTCGGGGCGGAGCTTCGCGCGCATCCGTGATGGCCGCGTGAGCACAGGGCTCCCGAGACCCTCGCCGCCTCCCGCATCTATCCTGGATAATATCCTGATTTGAAGGAAGATCATTGAGGACACAGCACGGCTGATGTACTAGCTGCTTTCAGAGACGAAATTGGACTTCTGGTTCCCGAGTTACGCCATCCTGTGTTTTGTGGCCTTCTCCGTGGAGCCGCCTGGGCCTTGAGTTGTGGCTATACCTGGGCAGTAATCCAACAACAACGGCTAACGGGGTTCAGCCCGCAGCCCCACTCCACTTTCGGTTTCGTTTCTCCTGCCTAGCGTATCCCCTCATCGGGGTGAGTGCTGATCGCGACTGGCTCCCATGCCAGTTTATTGGGCTTGGGACTAGCGAAAGCGCGGCTGTGGACTCATATTGATACGTCTCTGCCTCTGGTGTTCTTGTGGGTGAACTCTAAGGAGCCATTTGGACCAGGTCTCAAGCTTCCCTTCGGGGCACTCGGCTCATCATGACGGGCAAGCCCGAGGGAGACAAGCGGAAAGTCAAGACCACCTTCCGAGGAGGCTCAGCCCAAACGAATGTCATGGACCGCTATACACTTCCTAAGGGATCTCCCGGTGGCGCACCTAAGACCCGTGATGAGGCGATCGACGACCCTACTATGTTGGCGGACTTAACGCTACAGGACGTAATGGGCGCCATTGCTGGCATCAAGACTTCGATCGGCCAACAATATGAAGCCCTGGCCCTGTAACTGGATACGGTGGCCATTGACGTCAATCTAATCAGAACATATCTGGCTAAGACAAACGAGAAGGTTAAGTCTCTTGATCTTAAGACATCCAGCCTCACGACGGATATGTCCGACTTGCAAACAGAAGTATGCAACCTGAGAACTGCCAATGACTTCTTTGCTCGTCGCTTGGAGGATTTTGAGGGCCGAGCATGATGCAACAACGTGCGTATTATTGGGGTCCCGGAGAACTCTAGTTCACTTTCTACTGATCTTCGTGTCGAGGACCTTATCCTCAATCATCTCGCACCCAAGGGCCTGAGCAAATTCTTCGCGGTTGAACGCGCACACAGGGTGCTGGGGGGCCACGCAAAGCCGGGTTTCCCCCCCGTCCGATCATCGCAAGAATCTTTCACTTCAGGGACTTCTTGCAGGCTGCACGGACAAGTGGTCCTACGCAGTTCGAGAACGCCGCGGTGAACTTTTATCCGGATTTTTCTCAGTCTGTTCAGAAGCAACAAATGGGATTTCAAGGGGTGAAACGGCGACTCAGAGACATGGAATTGAAATATGCGATGTTGTTCCCGGCCCGGCTGCGTGTGGAATATGACGATCGGACATTCTTTTTTGTCCGGCCTGAAGAAGCGAGTGATTGGTTGGACACGCTGCCTGTTCGTCGTGCTGGCCGAGACCAAACTGGTGGCGCTGAGGGGGGCCTAATGGACCAAGAATGACAATGGTGCCTGAGTCCTGAACACTATCCACCATGGACAGCTGCGGCTCACTGACTTCTTTGATCGTCTATGTGTGTCCTTGGGGGTGGCGGGGTCAGAGGGACCCTTTCCTCCTCTGGGGTTTCTTTGTGTAGATTAGTTGTTTTTTGCTAGGGCGACAGGCACACTGCAAATTGGGGTGGCTTCTAAGTCTGTGCAGGGGTGCAGGGTGGGGGAAGTTGCGTTGGGTATTATTGGGGGGAGGGGGGGAAATGTGTGTTTTTTTTTTCCTTTTTCTTTTTCTTCAAGTCAACGAACTGTTACGGACATTGGTGTGGTGCTCGTTCTGAGATGGGAGTTTATCGCGGGCTTGGATGGGGGTTGAAGCTACTGTGCTGGAATGTGAATGGGTTGGGTGATCGGATAAAGAGGGGGGTGGTTATGCAGCTCTTGCGGCGCCTCTCGCCCGATGTCGTACTGCTACAAGACACACATTTGATTGGGAATACTTGCCACGCTCTTAATAGGCGGGGTTATCGTCTTGTGGCTCATTCTGGATTTACTTCTAGTTCTAGAGGGGTGGGCATATTGCTTAAGACCTCACTCCCCCTCGAGGTTGATGACGTGGTGCTTGACACTAGGGATAGATATGTTGCACTTGTAGGTAGGTGGGAGGGGAGAACAGTTTCATTAGTATCGGTGTACATTCCTCCTGGCTTACAATCCACAACATTTGCAGACTTGGGGCGGGTGGTTTTGGGTCCCCCGGAGGGTGTTCTGATACTAGGTGGTGATTTTAACTCAGTCGTCTCTGGCAGAGAGGATCACTATCCACCCAGAGACGTTGCAGCTGCGCAATCCTGGTTAGGTGAATTTTTGGAGACATTGGGGCTTGTGGATTGTTGGCGGCTTATGCACCCAGAGCAGACGCAGTTCACTTTCCACTCGGGCGCACATGGTAGTCTTTCTAGATTAGATTATATCCTGGTGCCGGCGGCCCAGTCCTCTTCCATTGGAGAGATTAGGCACCTGCCCCGGGGTGTTTCGGACCACTCCCCTCTCTGGTTTCATTTTAACCTGAACACAGGCGCTGAAGGGAGGGTGGCCCGATTAACCCCTGGTATCTTCTTAACCCCAAAACCCGTACTGAATTGATTAAATCATTGGATTTGTATTTTGCTGAAAACGTGGGATCTGTGTCCTCCCCTGTTTCATTGTGGGAAGCCTTCAAGACTGTTATCAGGGGACAAGCATTGTCTTTGATTGGGTGTGCTAAGAAATGTAGGAACGAGACAGTTGTACGTCTCGAGACAGAAATTACTGAGTTAGAGAGTCCATTGGAGCGAAACGTTACTCGAGACGCATTGCATATCCTCAGTCTTAAACAATTAGAATATAAAAATGTAGTTACTGATGCGGCCAAGATGATGAGTAGGGAACAGCAGGGACGACTGTATGACGTGGGCGATAAGGCAGGAAAATTGATTGCCTGGTTAGACAGAAAGGAGAGAGTGAGCCGTGTCATTCCTGTGATTGAGAAATCGGATGATGTGCGTGTGACAGACCCTGTTGACATTGTTGAATGTTTTGCTGACTATTTCCGAGAGGTTTATACCTCGGTGTCCGACAGGCCCGAAGAGGATTCTCAGTTGTTACTTAGGGATATCGCATTGCCTTGTTTGTCACAGTCTCATCGGGACTGTTTGGATGCAGCACCCTCGGTGGATGAGGTAGCTCTTGCGGTTTGCTCTATTCGCTCCGGAAAGGCTTTGGGTCCTAATGACCTTCCCATCGAACTGTATAAACTACGCCCTGACACGCTAGCGCCATATCTCCGAGATATGTTTTTGGCTGCGCGAGAAACTGGCTCCCTCCCTCGGGATCAGCGTCTTGCGACAATTGTGGTGATCCACAAGGAAGGCAAGCCACGGGATCGTTGCGCGTCATACAGACCTATCTCGCTCCTGAATGCTGAGCCTAAGATTCTTGCCAAGTTACTCGCTAACTGCCTGATTACTGTGATCAGTGATCTGATTCATCCGGACCAGTCGGGCTTTATCCCACATCGTAACACAGCATTGAATTTGAGGCGTTTGCATGGTGTTCTTGCGAGGGCAGCGTCATTGAGTAAACCGGCCATCTTGGCGTCCCTGGATGCCACGATGGCCTTCGACACGATCGAATGGCCGTATCTTTGGGCCACACTTGCCAAGTTCGGTTTTGGCGCTGGCTTTATTAGCTGGGTGAAACTCCTGTACGAGACGCCACTGGCGCAGGTAGTGGTGAATGGTCGGGTCTCCGCGCCCTTTGCTCTTGGGAGGGGCACGCGGCAGGGTTGTCCTTTATCCCCGCTTCTCTTTTCTCTTGCGTTGGAGCCGCTTGCTGCTTGGCTGCGGTGGGAACCCTCGTTGAGGGGTATATATTGGACTCTGGACTTTGAAGATCGTATTTCATTGTACTCGGATGATATTTTATTGTACCTCACGTCTCCCCAAAAATCGCTTAATGTGTTGTTCGACGTTCTTAACTCCTTCCGGAAGAACTCGGGCCTTGTTATCAACTGGTCAAAATCTCATATTTATGTGCTCGCGGGTGGTGTCCCCCTTCTGCCGCGGGGATGTCCCATCCAGGTGTCGCAGTCCGGTTTTAAATACTTGGGTGTGTTTATCTCATTGGACCCTGCGGTCCGCTATGACCGTAATCTGCTCCCCCCACTCCAACGTTTGCGTTCGGATGTAGTGGCCTGGCGCAAATTGCCATTGTCTCCGCTGGGGCGTGCGGCCCATTTTTAAAATGATGTCCTTACCGCGGTTTCTATATGCACTCCAGAACAGTTTTGATGTGATTCCGTCGAAGTACTTCAGAGAGGTAGAATCCTTGCAGAGGCAATTGATATGGGGCGGACATTCGCGCATCGCTCTTCCAAAGTTAACGCTTCCCTGGTATGATGGCGGCATAGCACTTCCGGATATTAGACGGTATTATTGGGCTTCCCAACTTGCTGCCATCAACCATGGGATGTATGGTCCGGCGTTGAAGCCAGCGTTTGAAATGGATAGGTGGTTGCTACCGGGTGGTGACTATAACAGGGCGCTTTATTCGGGATCCTCCCGTTTGCAACTCTCAGGTTCCTACCGCTATAGCCGTGCGAGTGTGGCATAGCGCGACTGCGGCTATGGGCTGGAGAGATAGATTAACCTGTGCAACTCCACTTTATGCCTCCGCAAAATTGGGTTGTCTGTGGAAAACAAAGGGGTTTGACAAATGGGATACGATCGGTATTAGTAAAGTGCGTGATCTCTGGGTTACGGGCAGGGTAAAGACCTTCTAGGACTTACAAGTGGAATATCAGCTGAGTGATAGGGAATTCTTTCGTTATGTTCAAGTACGTCATGCCTTGAATTCAGTTTTTCCTGTGGGTAGTGACGTTCCGGAATCCTCCCCCCTCGAAGATCGTATATTAGATGGTCATGTGCCGGATAGCACCATTTCTTTGTTTTATAAAAAGATGATCAATGACCGGTCAAGCTTGCTTGACCGCCTTAGGGACACCTGGATTGCTGATGGTATTGAATTAGATGATGAGGACTGGCAATCTGCGATCTCCACTCCCAGGGAGGTTACGATTCCGGCCCGCCTCCGCCTGGTCTAACTCAAGATCCTCCATCGAATTTATGTCACCGGCCCTCGTCTGATCCATATGGGCTATTCTGCGGATGGCTTATGTAGGCGTGGTTGCGGTCTCCTTGGCACCTTTCTTCATATAATTTGGGAATGCCCTGAGGTGGTGCTTTTTTGGAACCGTATACATGATGTGATGAGTGATGTAACGGGTATTGTGATGATGCCAGAAGCCCGACAATGTCTATTGAATGTATGGGGGCCGAATGATTATGATGGGTCACAGCTTCGATGGGCGACTCTTGCCAATATGATAGCCAAACGAGATATTGCACAATTATGGGGGTCCCACAGGCCCCCTACAGTGACTGCCTAGAAAGAGAATATGGACTGGTGCATGTTTAGAGAGAAAACGGTGTATGTGGCGAGAGGTAGACCCAGAAAATGGGGAACAATTTGGAACCAATGGAACTCATACTGGGGAGATATATGTACGCCCCCACTCACTGAGATCTCTAGTCCTCCCCAATCGCCCTGACCTGGCATTCCTGCTATGATGTGGTGTACCTTATTGCTGATATGCAATTCTTACCTCCGACCCCCTTTCCTGTAATCGATAAATTCTGTCTTATGTTATCGTGTATCTCCCGTCCTCCTCGAGCACACCCCTAATGGTTGCATTATTGTTATATTGCCTTGTTTGTTTTTTGATGTTTTATTATAATAAAAAGTTACAAAAAAAAAAAAGTCTCCATTCGACCGCCTCCAGTCCTTCCGCGTGAGCTATGGACGTGTAAAGCGCTGTTACATCAATAGTGCACAACAAAATGTCCTCTTTGAAAACCGATTTGATATTCTCCAATTTTTGAAGACAATCCGTGGTCTCTTTCACGTAGGTTTTCCATGTTTGCACTAGAGGCTGCAGAAAATGGTCCAAGTAGTATCCCACTGCTTCATGAATTGAGTTGCACCCTGCCACTATAGGTCTAAAAGGCGGACATTCACTGTCCTTGTGCATTTTTGGGATCATATAGATCCGTGGGATCTTGGGTGTTTCATTGACCAGAAACGTAGCTGTTTTATCATCAATAACTGTGCTCTCAACTGCTCTCGAAACTCATTTGATAACTTTATTTCGGTCGTGGACCATAAAAGTGCAGCTAAAATACATACATGCGCTAAGTTAAAATACATAAATAGTTAAAAACATTAAGTAAAAAAATTATTAAACAGTAAGTTATCAAAAGGGAAAGAGGTAGCGGTCAACAGAGTTTATCACAGTTAATCAAGATAGACCTTCTACGCCACATACCATATAGGTAGTGGGAAACAGAGAACGGGGAGGTGTCATGTCTTAAGATTCTGCAGGCTTGTGCACATTGTTTCAGTCCCAAATTTCTACACAACGATGCCAACCAGCATCTCCGTAATTTACAATAGGCTGGGCAGAAGAACAAAACGTGGACAATGTCTTCTTTACTGCTTTTGCAAGCTGGGCAGATTCCATCTTCTCGTCCAGCCCATGTAAAAGGCAATGCCCCGATAGGCAGACAGCCATGTCTTAATTGGGTGTACAATTTCCTTGCTAGTAAAGGCTGTATTAGGTCAATAAATTCCTCCCTCTTGGGTGCGAGTTTCACCTGCAGAAATTCTATAGTCAGCCTGCCCATGGTTGTCGAGCTGTATAGCAAACTTAAGTTGTAATGTCTCAAAGAGGCCAACAGCTCTTTTCTCGGTACCGCTGGGCAGCTCACCTCCGGGGTCTCCCATAATTGGGGGAGGCCAATATTGTATGCAAGGGCTTTGATGTGTGATAACCAAGGTGTATTCTTGCTCTTCAACCGCTCCCAAACTACAGAGAATTCAGTTCTATAATCCACTAACTTCGGAACTGTCCAGAGCCTTCTCCAATACAGGAGAGGTCGAGCGGCTAACAGTTCTGTAATGGGCTCTAGACCTAGGTCTAATCTCAGGGGTACAAGCGGGGTACTCTGGGGAAGATCCACCAAGTTCCTCATGAAGGCCTGCTCCACCTTGAGGAGGCTTTGTGTGTCCGTATAACCCCAGAGTTCTGCTGTATACATCCCAGTTGGCCTAGCTTGGGCACTGTTAGACTTGGGCCTTAGGGCAGGTTCACCCCGAATCTTTTTGCCTTTATTTATGACCCTGTGTAGTGATTTTTGGGTCTTGGCGCACTTTTTCCCTGTGTCCCAGAGTGAAAGTGCGTGCGTGTAGTATGGCTGGCCTGCTCTCCCATAGGAATGCATGGGGAATGTGTGTGCCCTGGTAGTTCCTGATGTGTGGGGAGTGCAGGCTCGAGTTTAGTATGTATGAACTCGTGAGAGTGAATGCTGCGCAATGGTATGTGCGGCTTGTATGTGTCTAGAAGGGAAGTGCTACTTCTGGACATTGATGTATGTGTGCAGTGAGGATACTGGAGCGTGATTGGCTGGAGCTGGCTGGCATGCCAGGCTCCAGGAAGTCTGGATGGGTCTGCCCGGTGGTGAGTGAGAGATCAGCATGAGTGATGTGTGGGAGGAGTAGATCTGTGTCCTGGATGGGCTGGGTTTTTCCCCACACAATGCTGGCTCCGCCCCCCTGTGGCTTGTCTAATGACCCAAGCCTCCCCAGTGAATGAAAGGGGTGGTTGGGCCATCAAGGGTACTCCCAAGCCAGCTGCAACTGGTTTCCCCCCACCCTGCACCTCCTAACAAAGGATTTCTCTGTATAAATATGGGGCTGTGTCCCCACAGAAATTGTTCTACTTGTGGATCCTTGCCAGAGGGGGCTGTTGCTGCTGCTGGGGCCAAGAGGACCGCCACTTGGCTTGTCTCCCTGCCTGGAGACCCAGTGTGCTGGCTCTGGCCCTGCCTTGCCCCTCTGCCTGCCTCCAGACCCTGCTGGAGCTGTTGCTGTGCCTGGAAGCGCTTCTACTTGATTTATAGCGCTAGGAGCGCTTTCCCTGAGCCCTAGCGCTTTGCTTTTATTTCTGGCGCTTGAGAGCGCTGTGCTTAGCCCCTAAGCGCTTGGGAGCGCTTATTTGCCTGCTAGCGCTTCGAGCGCTTTTATTTTATGCTTATAGCGCTGAGAGCGCTTCTTGGTCCACGCAGGTGCCCACCCTGCCTTGTGTGCTACCGCGGACTTTGCCGCTTCATTGCCCCGTGCAGAAATCACCGTCTCAGCCCGGAGACAGCGGGAGAGGCGCTGCGCCCGCCTCCCTATCCAGGGCCGCGCTGGGATTGGCGGCCCCGGAGCAAGCACTCCCGCCTGGTGATTGGTTGCCGGGCCGCGCTGGGATTGGACGACAGCCGCGACCCGGAAGTGCCCAGCCTGAGAGCCCCGGTCTGCCTGAGAGCCCCGGAGAGTGAGAGGAGCTCCCCGCACTGCCGTCCCGCCCGAGGAGCAGCTTGTCCAAGTAGCCGGTGAGTGCCACGAGGGAGGGAAGCTCTCGGTGTGCTCCGGTGCCTGCGAGAGGCACCACAGTGATTTCGAAGCCCACAAGGGCTCCGGGGGCATTACGTCATTTCGAGTCCCCCGTGAGGGACTCCACCGTGCCGCACCTCTGTGTTGAGTGGCCCCGAGGCTTCTGGGGGCAAATTCTACATTTCGAGCCCCAGGGGCTCAGGGCATTCCCGATTTCGAGCCTGAGAGGCTCCAGGGCCCCCAGTTGATCGTTGAGCCATGAGGCTCCAGCCACAGTCCTTTCCACGAGCCTGAGAGAGGCTCCTGCGTGCCCTATTTTGTTTATGAGCCCCAGAAAGGCTCTTGAGCGCCCACATCATTATTTTTGAGAGCGCTGAAGCTCTAAGGCGCCCCATTTGCTTAGCGAGCCCTGAGAGGCTCTAGGGGGACACAGGCAGCTAGTTGGTTGTAGCCCCGAGGCTCCCACGCTGTGTCTCCCCACCTGTGTTCTTGAGCCCACGCGGCTCCAACGTTTGCCCAGTGCATATTTACAACTGTCCAGCACTTAGTGGACAGTTGCTACGTTTAGGCTTTTGTGTCTGTGCTGCCTGCGCAGACCCCCTGACACTGAGACTCAGGGCATTCCGCCCCTTTCGAGGCCAGTTGGCCTGAGGGACATTTTGAGGGTTGTGCTACATGCACCCTGCGCATTGTGATTTCTTTGCTATATGATTCTTGCGCAAAAGTTCTAACCTGCACCTCTGAATGTGTTTTAATGTTACATGTGCAATTCTTGTTCTTTTATTCCCCTTTGCTAAAAGTGACCTGCTTAGGTAATTCTTTATGTGTTTATCCCCTTTGCTAAAAGTGACCTGCTTAGAGGATTGTTGGTGTCATTACCTTTGCTAAAAGTGACCGGCTTAGGTAATGCCTTGTTCTTTTATTTCCCTTTGCTAAAAGTAACCTGCTTAGAGGAATGTTGATGTTTGATTGCCTTTGCTAAATGTTACTTGCCTAGGTGATTATTTTAGGTTTCCTTCCCCCTGCGTGATTTCCCTACAGAGACTAGGGTGGCGTAGGAGGTGATAGGTTTTCCTTCCATAGGTTTCCTTCCCCCTGCGTGATTTCCCTACAGAGACTAGGGTGGCGTAGTAGGTGATAGGTTTTCCTTCCATAGGTCCTAGCTCCCTGCGTGATTTCCCTACAGAGACTAGGGTGGCGTAGGAGGTATTTTCTCTTTACCAGTAGTTACTGGTTGTATGCTACATTTACTATTTCTGTGTTACAGTCATTGTATGTTTATGTGCTAAAGTGTTATACCTACAAGTATTATTTCTAACAAGTGCATACCCCTGACAGTGGTCCAGGTGGCCCTGTCCTGTACATAATCCCTTGTAAATCTTGCCCGTGCCCGTTGGCACATTGTAAAGTGTGTGTGTTATCTAATGTGTTTTTATTATTATAATACAAAGGCTATTTTTGATATAACCTTGTGTGGAGTTTCCTTTGTGGTGGGCCTTTGGTTGTTGTCGCTGGGGTGCGCGCGCAAACGCTTTACACATCGCCTCTGAGATTAGCCTTGCTGCTCGCGCCACGTTACCTAGAGGGTGAGCGGGGGTTATCTTGGTGTGTGACTCCCTTGCCCTGACCTTGGAAATGGTGATCCCTGACTGACCTCGACGCGAGTCTTGGCCGGCCAGGGTCCCGTTTCTAACATTGGTGGCTAGCGGTGCGGATTGGACTTGCGTTTGCGTTGTACCACAGTGGCGACGGGCCACACTTCAAAACTCTGCAATTTTAGATAACCACATTTTTGGGATTATTGTTTTTTAGGGAAGTTCAGTTTTGCTTCTCCTGAAAGGTGTCATTTGTATTTTGTCCAGTACCTTGTTCCCCGCCCTGCTCCCAGAGTTTGGTACCTGTGTCGCTAGTGGTCAGGTTGAGATAATCAGGGGTGGTAGAAACTGCCTTACCGGTCCGAGGGGAGGGTGTGTGTGAATGAGTGGTGTGTTACACTGGACAGTGGAGTGCAAGTTCTGAGATAGGAATCTTGCTGAATTTTGTTGATTGTATACTCCTGTTTAGCTCAGACCCCCAGGTTCCCTGTGTGATCTCGTCTCTAGAACGTCTGCCAAAATGGAGCCTGTTTTTGATCTCAGTGATCTAGTTTGGTACAGTATGCAGGAGTTGGAAAGGTTCTGTAGAGAGAGAGACATAGGGGTGGATGAGTCAGATACTGAGAACCAACTTAGGAACCACCTGATCCAATGGTATAAGGATCAAAGGGATCTTGAGCGCAGCGAGGAAAGGGACCAGGCCACATGCCATGAGGGTGGTGAGTCTGTGGGGAGCCCTGAAGATTCTGATGAAGAATGTGAGTTGGATGATGACAGTGGTTGGGCCCCAGCAGATAGTGAGGACCCCATAGATAGGGAGTCCCTTGCTAGGCCCAGTGTCAGTACCAGCGCCCCATCCCTTGTCCTGTCCCCAGAAGAGTGGGAAGATAGGGAGAAAGAAAGGGAGCATCAGTTAGCGATGGAACAGCTCATGTTAGAGCATGCCCAGGCTATGGCGCAGCTAGAGATCGAAAGACTCTTAGCGCAGGAGAGGATAGAGGTGGAGAGAAGGGCCATCATCCGTGAGAGAGCAGCCCTAGAGGATAGACTCTTCCCTGCGCACAGTTGTAATTGTCTGGATTCCCCAGAGAGGGTGGAGTCCAGTGGTGGCAGCTTTTTAAATGTCAGTGTAGACAGTCCCACTCCCAGTTCCCCGAGTATGGTTCCTGTTTCCCCAGAGGAGGAGAATAGGTTGAGGTTTAGGAACCTTAAGAAACCATCTCACCAGAAGTGGGGGTATTTTGTGGATGACTGTTCGGATGCAATGTGGGGTTGGCTGACGGCTAACTCGGACAATGAGGTGGACGGTGTGGTGAATATGTTCCTCAAAGAGCAGTTGCTCAGTGTTGTTTGTCCAGAGTTGCGCCAGCACCTGCTGAAGTTGAAGTGTTTTTGTCCTTGGGACCTTGCAGAGGAAGCAGAACGCTGGGACAGTGCGAGAGGTTCTTCTGAGTCACTAGTGAGTGATTCCAACAATAGTGGGTCAGGTGTCTTCCAGCCCAGTGTGGTGGAGGAGGGTGAGAGTAGCCCAGCTAGGTCCTTGGTTAGTGAGGAGGGTGTAGGGGCTGACTGCCTGTCTCAGTGGAGCGGGAGTGAGTGTGTGACCGAGAGTCCCCAAACGCCCGAAGCCTTGTCACAGAGTCTGGATGGTTCCTTTAGGGAACACCAGGAAGGGAACCTAGACTTGCCTGTTAGTTCACTTGAGGGAGATCTCCTAGTGGGTAGAGAACCTGGAGCATCTGTAAGCGGAGCTTCCATGGTTATAGAGTCTGGCAGTACTGCTCCAGTAGGGAGAGTACCGGAGTCCAGCGTGAGGAGTGATTGGGGGAGTTCCCCAGTGGAAGAACCAGTGGGTCAGGGACTACCCAGTGGGGCTAGGATCCCGTGTAGTGACCATGGTGACACCACTTCTGTGCTGGGGGATCTTTGCGCACTGTCAGGTGGACAGGAGGCGGGAGATCTGCGCCAGGCAGACAGTCACCCAACATATGTGTCATTTGCTAGCCTCAGGGGGATGGTGTGTGAATCCCCAGAAGTCCTGGAGTGCCAGGCAGTGATTCCACCAAAGGTTGTAGACCGGAGGTTGGATGGCCAGGTTCAGGATCAGCCTGACCTGAAGGGTGGGACTACTGTAATCAGTGTCCTAACCAGTTCTTTCTCCAGAGGTACCGCCCCGGTTGGGAGGGAGCAGGACTCTGGAAGGGGATGCAGAGGGTGGGAGAGCCCACCTCTGACCCCGTTACCACCTGAGGGGTTAAACCCTAGGTTGGGAGACTGGTGTTTAGAGGGTACCCCTCGCAGGAGGAGGAGGAACCCTAGGAGAAGAGGTAAGGGGAGGAGAGCCTTCCCTGAGACTCCTGGTCCGCCTGAGGTTGTAGACCCTAGGTTGGAGAACCAGTGGAAGTCTAGCCCTGTCTTACAGACAGGAAGAGTGGAGCATGGCTATTATGTGCCAGGGGTTACTACCCCCCACTTTGTGAGTATACAGGATCCAGTGGTACCTGGGTGGCCTAGGGCCTGGTCCTGGCCGAGGGCAGCTGGAGAGTATCAGTGGGGTGCCCCAGTTAGTCCCTACAGTAGTTTTAGAAGGAACCCTAGGGGTTCACCGTGGCGTAAAACAGGAGGGTGTCCCTGCAGTTGTGGGCCCGCGTCCTTGTTTTATCGCCCCAAGCAGGGAAGCCCATCACGGTGGTGATCTGTCTGCCCTGCGTTTTGGCTGGAAGGGGGTCGTGTTAGACTTGGGCCTTAGGGCAGGTTCACCCCGAATCTTTTTGCCTTTATTTATGACCCTGTGTAGTGATTTTTGGGTCTTGGCGCACTTTTTCCCTGTGTCCCAGAGTGAAAGTGCGTGCGTGTAGTATGGCTGGCCTGCTCTCCCATAGGAATGCATGGGGAATGTGTGTGCCCTGGTAGTTCCTGATGTGTGGGGAGTGCAGGCTCGAGTTTAGTATGTATGAACTCGTGAGAGTGAATGCTGCGCAATGGTATGTGCGGCTTGTATGTGTCTAGAAGGGAAGTGCTACTTCTGGACATTGATGTATGTGTGCAGTGAGGATACTGGAGCGTGATTGGCTGGAGCTGGCTGGCATGCCAGGCTCCAGGAAGTCTGGATGGGTCTGCCCGGTGGTGAGTGAGAGATCAGCATGAGTGATGTGTGGGAGGAGTAGATCTGTGTCCTGGATGGGCTGGGTTTTTCCCCACACAATGCTGGCTCCGCCCCCCTGTGGCTTGTCTAATGACCCAAGCCTCCCCAGTGAATGAAAGGGGTGGTTGGGCCATCAAGGGTACTCCCAAGCCAGCTGCAACTGGTTTCCCCCCACCCTGCACCTCCTAACAAAGGATTTCTCTGTATAAATATGGGGCTGTGTCCCCACAGAAATTGTTCTACTTGTGGATCCTTGCCAGAGGGGGCTGTTGCTGCTGCTGGGGCCAAGAGGACCGCCACTTGGCTTGTCTCCCTGCCTGGAGACCCAGTGTGCTGGCTCTGGCCCTGCCTTGCCCCTCTGCCTGCCTCCAGACCCTGCTGGAGCTGTTGCTGTGCCTGGAAGCGCTTCTACTTGATTTATAGCGCTAGGAGCGCTTTCCCTGAGCCCTAGCGCTTTGCTTTTATTTCTGGCGCTTGAGAGCGCTGTGCTTAGCCCCTAAGCGCTTGGGAGCGCTTATTTGCCTGCTAGCGCTTCGAGCGCTTTTATTTTATGCTTATAGCGCTGAGAGCGCTTCTTGGTCCACGCAGGTGCCCACCCTGCCTTGTGTGCTACCGCGGACTTTGCCGCTTCATTGCCCCGTGCAGAAATCACCGTCTCAGCCCGGAGACAGCGGGAGAGGCGCTGCGCCCGCCTCCCTATCCAGGGCCGCGCTGGGATTGGCGGCCCCGGAGCAAGCACTCCCGCCTGGTGATTGGTTGCCGGGCCGCGCTGGGATTGGACGACAGCCGCGACCCGGAAGTGCCCAGCCTGAGAGCCCCGGTCTGCCTGAGAGCCCCGGAGAGTGAGAGGAGCTCCCCGCACTGCCGTCCCGCCCGAGGAGCAGCTTGTCCAAGTAGCCGGTGAGTGCCACGAGGGAGGGAAGCTCTCGGTGTGCTCCGGTGCCTGCGAGAGGCACCACAGTGATTTCGAAGCCCACAAGGGCTCCGGGGGCATTACGTCATTTCGAGTCCCCCGTGAGGGACTCCACCGTGCCGCACCTCTGTGTTGAGTGGCCCCGAGGCTTCTGGGGGCAAATTCTACATTTCGAGCCCCAGGGGCTCAGGGCATTCCCGATTTCGAGCCTGAGAGGCTCCAGGGCCCCCAGTTGATCGTTGAGCCATGAGGCTCCAGCCACAGTCCTTTCCACGAGCCTGAGAGAGGCTCCTGCGTGCCCTATTTTGTTTATGAGCCCCAGAAAGGCTCTTGAGCGCCCACATCATTATTTTTGAGAGCGCTGAAGCTCTAAGGCGCCCCATTTGCTTAGCGAGCCCTGAGAGGCTCTAGGGGGACACAGGCAGCTAGTTGGTTGTAGCCCCGAGGCTCCCACGCTGTGTCTCCCCACCTGTGTTCTTGAGCCCACGCGGCTCCAACGTTTGCCCAGTGCATATTTACAACTGTCCAGCACTTAGTGGACAGTTGCTACGTTTAGGCTTTTGTGTCTGTGCTGCCTGCGCAGACCCCCTGACACTGAGACTCAGGGCATTCCGCCCCTTTCGAGGCCAGTTGGCCTGAGGGACATTTTGAGGGTTGTGCTACATGCACCCTGCGCATTGTGATTTCTTTGCTATATGATTCTTGCGCAAAAGTTCTAACCTGCACCTCTGAATGTGTTTTAATGTTACATGTGCAATTCTTGTTCTTTTATTCCCCTTTGCTAAAAGTGACCTGCTTAGGTAATTCTTTATGTGTTTATCCCCTTTGCTAAAAGTGACCTGCTTAGAGGATTGTTGGTGTCATTACCTTTGCTAAAAGTGACCGGCTTAGGTAATGCCTTGTTCTTTTATTTCCCTTTGCTAAAAGTAACCTGCTTAGAGGAATGTTGATGTTTGATTGCCTTTGCTAAATGTTACTTGCCTAGGTGATTATTTTAGGTTTCCTTCCCCCTGCGTGATTTCCCTACAGAGACTAGGGTGGCGTAGGAGGTGATAGGTTTTCCTTCCATAGGTTTCCTTCCCCCTGCGTGATTTCCCTACAGAGACTAGGGTGGCGTAGTAGGTGATAGGTTTTCCTTCCATAGGTCCTAGCTCCCTGCGTGATTTCCCTACAGAGACTAGGGTGGCGTAGGAGGTATTTTCTCTTTACCAGTAGTTACTGGTTGTATGCTACATTTACTATTTCTGTGTTACAGTCATTGTATGTTTATGTGCTAAAGTGTTATACCTACAAGTATTATTTCTAACAAGTGCATACCCCTGACAGTGGTCCAGGTGGCCCTGTCCTGTACATAATCCCTTGTAAATCTTGCCCGTGCCCGTTGGCACATTGTAAAGTGTGTGTGTTATCTAATGTGTTTTTATTATTATAATACAAAGGCTATTTTTGATATAACCTTGTGTGGAGTTTCCTTTGTGGTGGGCCTTTGGTTGTTGTCGCTGGGGTGCGCGCGCAAACGCTTTACACATCGCCTCTGAGATTAGCCTTGCTGCTCGCGCCACGTTACCTAGAGGGTGAGCGGGGGTTATCTTGGTGTGTGACTCCCTTGCCCTGACCTTGGAAATGGTGATCCCTGACTGACCTCGACGCGAGTCTTGGCCGGCCAGGGTCCCGTTTCTAACAGGCACCATAAATCTCTAGGGGAGGGGTAACTGGCTTGAATTGGGTTGTTTTTTGAAACTTGCCTATGCCTCCTACGATCTGCGAAAGCCTCAGAGTGGATTTAGATACCTGTGGACCCCAAACAAAATCTTCAGTCAGAGTGACACCCAGGTAAACAAAGGTTCTCACCCGTTCGAGCGGGATACCATTTAGCACGGGGCTTGGGCGGGTGCGCCTCGGGGACCGAAGATCATGAACTTGGTCTTCTCCAAGTTTATCTTCAGGTCCCTCGAGGCGCAAAAGGAAACAAACCCGTCCAGATCCCGCTGGATGCCCGTTAATGTTCGCGACAACAACAGAGTATCGTCTGCGAACATCAGGGCGGGCACCCGACCTGTAGCCAACCACGGGGCATCACTATCCCTGACTCTAGCTAATTCCCCCACCAAACCATTGATGTAAAGACTGAAGAGTGTAGGGGCCAGGGCACAGCCCTGTCGAACACCTCTAGTTACGGGAAAACGTGCTGATAATTTTCCGTTCTTCCCACACCTCACCTTGGCATAGTTCCCTGTATGGAAACGCTTCAGGACATCTAGTAGATAGGACGGGAGGCCAAGTTCTTTCAAGACCCTCCATAGGCTCTCCCTGGGCACAAGGTCGAAAGCGGCCCGCAGGTCTACGAAGACAAGGTAGAGGCTGCCACCCTCTATTTTTACTGACTTCCAAAAAAGGACCTGCAGCCTAAAATTTTGGTCCAGGGTCGAGATTCCAGATCTAAAACCGGCCTGGAGGGTGGTTAATATTTCAAACTCCTCCATCCATCCCAATATTCTGTCCAGAAGGATGCGGCCCATTAGTTTCTGGGTAGTATCCAGGAGACTAATCGGTCTGTAGTTCGATGGAACTAAAGGGCATCCCATTTAAAAATGGGGACGATTTCAGCGCCCGCCCAGGAGTCTGGGAGCTTAGCTCCCCCGAGGACCGCATTGAACAATACAACAAGGTACGGTGCCCATATTTTTGGCTGGGATCAGAAAAGGTCGCCTGGTAACCTATCGAGACCTGGGGCTTTGTTTGGGAGCAGCCTGGCAACCGCAGATTCCACTTCCTTGAGTGAGATGCTCTCAATGTTTCCAGAGCCCGTCCTCTCCCCAGTGTCCCACTGACCCATCTGGTAGTCCAAGCCCAAGGCCCCCCGCAGTCGACACTCGTGCGGGAGGTCTGTGGCCAATGGAGTCCCAGGGGCAATGTCTGACTCTGGTATCCAGGCCCTGTTTATATGTTCAAGGGTGCCAGTCTCAGGACTTGTGTAAAGCGCTGCAAAGTGCGCCTCCCAAACTGATGGGGCGATATTTGGTAGGAGAGTTTCTCCTCCCTCTCTCGCACAAGAACTTACTAGTGCCCAAAATAATTTGGAATCCTTTGCCAGGAGGGCGCCTCTCAGTTCTTCCCACCTAGCTTCCTCCCACTCTCTCTTACCCCTGCTAATCTCTTTTTTATAGGACAATCTAATTGCCCTAAAGTTTGCTTTATCTTTGGATTTGATTGCCGCATGGAGCTCCTGTTTTAATTTCTTGCAGGCATCATCAAACCAGGGGTGCATCTTAGGAATGCGCGCTTACACCTACTTACAGGGTAAAACACTTCCCCCAATGCCACTGCTAGCTGCCTATATGTATCTACTGCGTGCTGCCCGGTAGTCGAGTCACTCATCTGGGTTATAAAGGGAATTGCAAGCTGATATATTTTTGCAAGCTGTGAGGGTGACTCTGCTAAGTGAGGCCATTTAACCCTCCTTCTATTATTAGACACCATAAACGGAGGGGGCTCTATGTCAGGGTTAAGGACAGGGTTTGTCAGCCCAAAAGACCCGGGTTTAAAAGTTAAAACCAAGGCATTGTGGTCGCTATCATGCCTTTGCACAACCCTAAATTCCGTCAGCTTATCCCAATTTTTCGCTTCCACCATAACATAGTCAATGATGGAAACCTTATTTGCCCTATTAAACGTGGCTGTGCCTGGGCGGTCGGGATCCATTCTTCCATTGCACGCCCGCAAGGACGTTGCAAGGGTGAAAGATTTTATTTGGAGCGCTAACGGGATCCATGCTCTGACTGGAGTGATATTAGGCTCGAGTATGTGCCACAGTGCATCCACTTCATCTTGTTCACCCGACTCCAGGGTGCCCAGCGGTTCAAATTGGCAATTAAAATCACCGCCGACAATTATTGTAAAGGAGGGGTCTAGCGCAAGAATAAAGGAATTAAGGGCTTTAATTGTATTCGACTCTTGCCCATTCTTAGATGGCCTCGAGTATATGTTTATTATGGCTACTTGGGGTTTGCTTGGAGGTTTTAGCAAAACACACTGGATATCCCGGGAATTTGTATGAATTTGAGTCGCCTGTATTCCCAAATGAGAGCCTATCCAAATTGATAACCCACCCGATGAGCGACCTTTGCCTGTAGACACTGCCAGAACATCATAGGTTGCGAAGGTCGAGCTTGTGGTCTCCTCCAGTGCCCAGGTCTCTTGCATCAGGCAGATGTCATGTGTTGCCATAAAGGCAGCCCACTCCGGGGTAAGCAATTTATTTTTTAGCCCTGCTATGTTCCAGGAAACCAGTTTTAGACATCCTTCTACTATTTTTTCAGGAACATTTATTTCCTTGTTCCCCTTATCACGAATCTTCTCCCTAGAAGAAGAGTGGATTATTAACTCCTCCCTAGGGATGGATGATGGCTCGTTTTCCTCTGTTACCTCTGAACTAAGTCAGTCCACCTCTTCCAGCACACTAAACCTATTCCAATGTGGTTGGAGCGAAAAGAGGGGACTGCACGAAAACATACCCTCCCCCTAGTTAATCGCCCATTTGGTATTCTGTGTGATGGAAGCTGACAGCCCCTGTTGTAATATGCTCTTTTGGGGTGGGGCGGTTCTAAACTAGGAGTAGGGTAGAAGTATGAAAGATGTAATGGACATATTTGGGTATTTAGTCTCTAAAGTGGGGCGTCGCAAATATACTCTACAGCAAAGGTGTCCCTGAAATTCAAAATATGACGTCTCCTGCTACTGTCTTTGGTCCCCTCCCAATCGAGCCTACTCTTCTAGCCGACAGTAGTTCACCTGAAACGTTTGATGGCAAGGGTCTATTTACTCTAAGCCATTGAATGCACTTGTTTTTTAACTCATTCTCCCTTTCTCTTTTCCCCTCACTTAAAGATGGAACTCCTGCAAGTGCTACCACATACGGTTGGGCTTCTGGGGGTAGGTTTATTGTTGGTAGCTGATAAGGAATAGCTCTTGTTGTTGTATTCCTTTTCTCCAATGAGCCGGATTTACCCCCCTTTACGTCCTCATTAGTCATTGGAGTTGCTTTATCTCTGGGGATTTTCAGATTTCCCACTGCTCGATAAGCTTGGTCGTGAGCGTTGGTAGTGGGCAAAGGATGAGGTGGGTCGTGTACCTGCTTCTGAATGTTTGGTGAAACTATACTTCTGAGTGCTGTGATTAGCTCACTGGTAGGATCCCTGTCTAGTTGAATGAAGGTGTCTTGATTGTTGACATGTTGATTAACGTTCTCTTCATAAAAGTCTTTGTCCATAACCACAAGAGCTCCCCCTTTATCCGCTGGTTGAAAAACGATGGTGTCATCTTGTCGTAATGAATTCAAAATCTGTGATTCTTTTCGACTCAAATTTGAGTTGATCTTTTTGTGGTATTTGATTTGTTGTAAATCTTTCTTAACTAAATGTTCAAACATATCTAGAGACTTGTGTGTGATGGGAGAAATAAATCGACTCTTGGGGCGAAATTGTCTGGATTCCACATCTGTAGCTTCACCCTGCGGTAACGTAGAAAAGAACCATTGTCTCTAAGTTGTTGGATGAGTAAGTAGGCACGAAGGAAGTGCATTTGTCTAGTACTTTGATCTCCTGCGTACTTAACTGTCTTCTAGAGATATTCATGACCAAGGATCCTATTTCTTCACATTCCTTGCTGGTCTGCCTTCTGGTTTTTTTTGGATTTGTTTTTCCCCTTCTGATACGGCTTCTGGTGCGGCCAAGGTTTTGTCTGGTGGTGCCTTGGGAGTTGGGCCCTCCACTAAAAAAGTCTGCGATGTAGATGCTGAAGCAGAAGTTTCAGGAATTATCTCTTTTTGTGAATGTACCATAGTGGGTTTGGGACGTTGTAAGGTGAGGTCCTGGCAGGTACTAGACTCTCCTCTGATGAGTTAGGATTATTGCTGGGTTTTTAAAAAAAATCGTTTCTGGGCATAATTTTCCGCCCAAGAGTACACCTCATCTAACTTGTAGTCAATAGTGTCTCTTCTAAATTTACGTATTTTCCTTTCGTGAACCTCTTTTGCATGTTTATCCAAATGATTATTTATGTCCTCCAAGACTTTTTGCCAATCCTCGCCATCCATTTTTTGAGATATGTCATCCTTAAGTTTGTTAATGTCAGATTCCAATTCGATTAAGATAGATGAAATTTCTTCAATAATGAGGAGTATTAAATCTAAAGAACACTTGTTCAAGATGGCGTACCATCGTACCATAAATGCCTTGTTTAATTTAAAAAGCATCGGTTTCAGGGCTATACGCAGCCCGCGGGGGATTCTTTTGACATTATGGTATTCAATGAGGGTGGTCGCGTGGAGGCGTTGATTAATCTCCTTCTTAAGTAAGTATTCCAATTGTCTGAGCTGTTGTGTTGTGTTCCCTGAGGATGCGCCGTACTCACGTACCTCTTTAACGAGCGCATATATGGATTCTGCTTCATCTGAAGTGTGTGCTTTAGTGTCTGCTTGATTAGTGGTCAAGTCTGCAATATCTTTCCAGGACTTTGTAATCAATGGGTGCTAGTCACTCTAGGGTCTGTAGTAATAGATACAAAAGAAGTGAGTGTAACTGCACACCTTACTTTTTCAATATACGTACTCTGCAATATCAAAGGAAAATACCATGTGCAAATCTGCTGATACTGACGCTTGCACTACCCTTTATTTTTGGCACTACTTTTTTGTGCACATGAAATACACAATTACTATTTACCCTTTGGGCTTTCTCCACATACTCTTCAACTGTTCTTTTTTTCATCTCTTTCTTTATTTCGTTTTGCACGTTTCAAATTTTCGGTGAGTGCAAATTCTAAGTAAAAATCCTGTAACAGGTGAAGGTTTCTGTTTTGTAATAGATAAAGCTCAGAGCTGATAGATGCAAACTTTTGTGTTGCAGGTTTCCTGCGGAAGATAAAAATTGGATGTTTTTGCTGAATTTGAATATTGTTTAGCTTCCCCTGACGAAGGGTTCATATGCTGGAACCCGAAATGCATTGGGATCTTCGTTTATTTTAATTAGTATTTACCTTTGTTTTCCATTTTGTAGCAAAACTCCAAAACTCAATGAAATATATCAGTTATTTTGTGCTCAATTCATTTACTATTCTAGACCATGTATATGTTATTTTTTTTCTCTTTTGAAATGTTCTTATATAAAATGAACACTGTCATGAACCAACAGCCGAATTAACTTGGTTTACTGTCTCAAAAAATTTTGCACATACAAATGTGGAGACGGCAGATTGTTGTCCCTTAAGCAGTGCACCGTGTTTAGACTTTGGTAGTCCAGAGCCTTCTTTATATTACGTTCCACCCAGAGCCACAGGCCAGCACAAGCTGTTCAGCCCATGTGCGGCCGGAGACATGACAACCACTGTCGTGGATCTGAGGGCCAACCCGTGGGCCAGTCCACCACATCCCCCTCTGCATCAGCCTCCAAACCCTCCTAGTCCGACCTTTCAGGGTCACCGATCGCCAGTGGGCGGCAGGATTCCCCATCACCTCCCCCTCTGGTGCACCATTACTTCGGACAAGTGGATTTTGCAGATAGGCCGTAGGGGCTACTCCCTCCTCTTCGAGACTACCCCTCCAGCCATGACACCTAAGTACCATCGCATGTCGGAGGATCATCTGGCCCTGCTTCAAGAGGAAGTTACGGCTCTCTTGGCCAAGGGAGCCATTGAGCGAGTTCCTGCCCCAGATGTAGGTTTTGGTTGCTATTCCCACTACTTTCTGGTGCCCAAGAAGGACAAAAGCCTGCTTAATATCTTGGCAGCCACGGCCTGTTGAGGGAGCTCCGGTGAGGCCGAAAGGCAGGGTGGGGGAGGGGGAGGCTGGGGGTGCTAAATACCGGAATATGGATAATTGGAGGTACGTAAACAATTTAATAAATAAAACAAATTTCATAGCGCGTCCTGCATCGCAAAATGCGATACAACACATGCTACGAAATTTGTTTTATTAATTAAATTGTTTACTTACCTCCACTTATCCATATTCCGGTTTTTAGCACCCTCACCCTGCCCCTCCCCGCCCCGCCTTTCTGCCCCACCGGAACTCCCTCCAGGGGCCGCGGCTGCATCTTGGATCTCAGGAACATCAACCACTTCTTCCGGAAGTAGAAGTTCAAAAAAGTGACACTAGCTCAGGTCCTTTCTGCCCTCGACCCTGGAGACTGGATGGTTGTGTTGGACTTGCAGGACGCTTTCTTTCACATTCCCGTCCTGCCGACCCACCGGTGTTACTTGCGGTTCAGATTAGGCCACAAGCAATTTTAGTTGACCGTGATCCCCTTCGGCCTTACCAACACCCCTTGGGTGTTTACAGAAGTGATGGCGGTGGTGGCAAATAATCAGCGTAGATCAGGGGTTGCAGTCTTCCCCTAACTCAATGACTGGCTGTTGAAGGCGGGCTCGCCTCCAGGCTGTCATCTCCCACCTCCAGACTACTACTGAACTCCTGCATTCACTGGAGTTTTCTGTCAACGTGCCGAAGTCACAACTGACTCCCTCTCAGAAGCTCCTCTTCCTCGAAGCAGTTCTGGACATAACTCCGTTTCGTGTCTATCCTCCCGAGCAGCGAGTCCGGGATACTCGGGCTATGATTCCAATCGTTTAGACTCTGTCCTATGTTTTGGTCAGGGTACTCTGCGGCTGCTGGGTCTGATGGCCTCCTGCATCCTGCAGGTGGACCGTGCCAGATAGCATATGCGGGCTCTGCAGTGGGACCTGAAGTTCCAGTGGGCACAGCATCAGGGGAACCTGTCCGATTGCTACCAGATATCAGAGGGCACTGTTCGCCAATTGCAGTGGTGGCAAACAAACCGGGTTTGTATCAATGGCAAGATCTCTCAACCACAGTTCAAAGTGGTGACGGATGCATCCCTTCTGGGGTGGGGCAGCCACATGGGACAGGCAGAGGCCTCTGGTCTCCGGCAGAGTCGGGACTCCACATCAGACTTCTGGAGCTTCGGGCAATCCGTCTTGCACTAAAAGCATTCCTTCCCTCTGTCCGAGGATGAGTAGTGCAGGTGTTCATGGACAACACCACCGTCATGTGGTTCTGAAACAAACAGGGCGGGGTTGTGGAAGCTATGTCAAGAGGCTCTCTCTGGACATGGCTGGAACATCAGGGCATATCCCTGGTGGTTCAACACCTGGCAGGTTCACTGAACGCCAGGCTGGACGGACTCAGCCGTAGGTGCATGATAGATCACGCATGGTGTCTTCATTCGGAGTTGGTGCAAGGTCTCTTTCAGCAGTGGTTAGATCTATTCGCCACCGAAGAGAATGCACAATGTCAGCAATTCTGGCATTTGGAGTTTCCAAGGCAGCATTCGCTAGGCAATGCTTTTCGTTGTGAGTGGAGTTGCAGTCTTCTATAGGACTTTCCACCTATACCACTTCTGCCCAGAGTGCCGAAGAAGATCAAGCGCGACCGGGCCCAAGCATTCTTGTGGCTTCAGATTGGGCATGAAAAGTCTGGTATCTCGAGCTGCTACATGGCCATCGGTCCTCGGATCATACGGTCCCTTTTGGAGGATCTTCTGTCGCCGCAGAAGGGAACGGTCCTCCACCCGAATGTGTCCAGTCTCCACCTTGCGTGGTGATTGAGTGGCGGCAGTTGACTGCTTTTGACCTGCCTCCTGAAGTCTGTGATGTTATCTTGGCAGCCAGGCGTCCCTCCACTAAGACGGGATATGCCTGCAGATGGAACAAGTTTGTGGCATCGTGTGCAGCAAAGGCTGTGGATCTCCTTTCTGCCCCTCTTTCTGAGATTCTCTTGTTTCTTCTTTCTTTGGCCCAGCGGGGATCTGCACTGGGCAGTATTAAGAGCTACCTCTCTGCCATTTCAGCCTTTCTTAGGCTTCCTGATCAGCCTTCTCTTTTCAAGTCCCCTGTTGTAAATTGCTTTCTTAAGGGCATTACTCATCTTTTTCCTCCTGTTCCCTTCGTAATGCCTCAGTGAGACTTGAACATGGTTCTTTCTTACCTTATGTGAGCGGGGGTGTAACACATCCCCCCGCAGCCCACGCAGTGCGGTGGGGCCCCCACTCTTCAGTAATTGAATTGGGGCCCCTCAGCTCTTCGAGAGCTGTGAGAGAGAGGCTTGCTCGAAAGCAAGCGCCTCATGTCTTTAAAGCAGCCTAAAGCAGCCTGCACGCGCTGACCCAGGACTAAAGAGAAACAAAGTAACAAGTTACATTGTTTCTCTTCAGTCAGAGCCAGAGCCAGGTCCGGAACAAAGATGGGGGTGGGGGCCTCTCAGAGACAGTATTCACCACATGGCACAGCTCTGAGAAGGGAGGAGGCAGCACAGAGCCGGCAGGAGAAGGATTGCAGCTCCCTCCAGGAACAGGATCTGCTGGGAAGCATTGCAAGGTAAACAAGTATTTGCAATATATGGTTTGGCAATCTATGCATTTGCATATATGCAAGCGATATATGGTTTAGATTGGATTAGTTAGTTGTGGAATTGTGTTGTGTGGATTGGATCTGTATAGTGAAATAAAGTGACATAGTGTGCAGTGTAATTATGTGTATAGTAATTGTGTATTATTGGGTGTACTGGAATTATGTGGAGTGGGATTGTGTGTCATGGAGTGAGATTGTGTGTCTTGAAGAGAGATTATCTGGAATGGTATTTTGTGTTGTGGAGTGGTATGTAGTGGAGTTTACTTATGTCGTGTGCTGTTAAATATTGTAGCATGGTGTGGAATTGTGTGGTGTACAGTGCATGTATGTGGTGTGTTGTGGAATTGTGTTGTTGGTTTGAATTATGTAATTTGTTGTTGAATTTGTGTGACGTGGAAGTGTGCACTGTTGAGGGAAAATTATGTTGAGTGGTATTATGAGGCATGGTGTGAAGTGTAGTTATGTGGATTGTTGCTACGGGGAATAGACTGGATTTATGTGGAGTGTATTTATGCAATATGGAGTTGAGCATAATTATGGGGAGGTAATTTATGTGGTGCTGAGTGGTATTATGTGGAGTGTAATTATGTTGTGTGATGACTTGTGGAATTGTGTGACGTGTGGAATTATGTGGCATGGTGTGGTGTATAATTGTGCGGAGTGTAATTATGCAGCATGTTGCAGAGTTTTATTTTGTGGAGGGTAATTATTTGTTTTAGAGTGGAGTGTAAATATGTTGTGTGAAGTATAATTATATAGGTTGAAGTGGAATTATGTATAGTTGAATTGTGTTGTGTGGGGTATAATTATGTGTTTTGGAGTGGTATTAAGTTGTGTGGAATGTTATTATGTGATGTGGAATTATGAGGTATGGAGTGAAGTGGCAGTTAGTGTTTTTAAATTTTTAGGATTGTAATTATGTGGTGTGGAATGTTGTAGGGTTACATTATTTATAGTAGAATTGTGTGGCATGGAATTATGAGATGTTTAAATGTGCTGTGTGTGGTAGACTTAGCATAGCTGCCAAGGTTTCAGATTGCGATGTGTGATATTTTCATAATTTCAGTGTAATTATGAGTGACATTTCAATGACTTACTTGTGAATGGAAATTATCTCCCAGAACACTCTGCAGTATCCAATGTGAACTTAGTACTGAAACCTCATACATCATCTCATCGTGAACAAAGAGACTTGTTTTCCGTGAACATTTCAGCTGTTCCAATCCTGATGGTATAGTTTGGGACAAGGTTGATTATGATGCCAATTCCTGATGGTATAGTTTGGGACAAGGTTGATTATGATGTATTTGGCTCAATTGAACTTTTGAAAATACCACATTTATTTACAATTTCTCTAAATTATATTATTACCTCCAGTACATTTTCCCATGATTGGGATTTGGAAACTGTCAATAATATGTTGTCTGTTTAGAAAAAGCTGCTGCATTTTCAAGCAATGAAATATTAGAAGACACATCTGACTTTGATAGTATGTACTGTTACCACCATTATGGTCATTCAGCTCAGCAGGAGGGCAGAATCGTGTCTGTGGTCGGCAGCAGTACTAGCTTGCTGGCAGACCCTGAAAGCTGGGAGAACAGGGAGTTCCATAAGGAGCACCCCAGTACACAGGACCATACTTTCAGTACTGGAATTGGTGTTGGGGTATGATTCCAACATGTTTAATTCCAAACATGACCAGGTTTGGTACAGCCATTTTATAGATATACATCGGGTAATGACTGATTGTCACCACCTTAAATTGGCTGACCACACTTACAAAGCCTGAAGAATTGTCTCAGAGTTTTGCAGTGGTGTCCTGTACATGCAGAGGCACCCTCACACTTGCAACCAAGCACCCTGCCCTCAGGACTGAAAGGGCTTCCAAAAGGGTGACTTATAGGATTCAAGTGAAGTGACCTCAGATATATGGAAACGTATATCTGTTGTGATAGATGCAAGCACCATCTCAAACAGGCTTCAATGGCAGGCCTATAGTCAGAGTTTAAGTGGACTCCTCTGGGTGGCACAATACTAAGCCTGGGCGTAGCGCTACGCGTAGCTACGTGAAGTGCACTTCGCACTACGCGAGCTAAGTGTAGCACTACGCGAACTGCGTAGTGCGCTGTTCGCGATGATTGCACAGTGCCGGATGCTTGTCTGCACTGAGGCAATCATTGAAAACGGAATCTTGCACTCTGCGAGCTGTCTTTTACTGCCGCTCGAGTAGATTTTTACTCGAGCGGCAGCTTTCTCAATGCGGCCTGGTAGTTTTTCATCGCGAGCGGTCGCGGGCATATGCGACCACTCGCACTGAGAAACCTGACCTCCCTGCGTTGAGAATCTCGCCGGGAGGTTTATTTTCCACACTCACGATCGGCAACTTGATGTTGCTGATCGCGAATGAGGAAAAAGTCTCGCCAGGATGTCATTTTGCTTGCTCGCGGTCGCTAACTTAACGCTAAGGACCACAAACATGCAAAAACTGACTTGCTGCACTATGCTACGAGTGTTTGCACTGTGCTATGTGCAATTCGCCTAGTGCAAAGTAGTGCAAACTTCGCAAACTACGCGAGTGTAGCGTAGTGCTTTGCCCAGGGTTACACAATACATGCTGCAGCCCATGGGAGACCCCTGCTGTACCTATGACCTGTGTACGTTAGTACCATGAACTAGGGATTTATAAGGGTACAACAGTTACCAATTGTGAATGTACCAAAGTACTTACCAGAGTGAATCTAGGGGAGAGATCACAGTTGCTGGGGTCCTGATCAACAGGATCCCAGCAGTCTATAGTCAAGAATTCACTGACAACAGGCTAAAAGTAGGGGTAACCATGAAAGCAGATCCCTTTTTCCTTCATAAGTCTGGCAAAATATTTATTCCTCCTGCTCCGTAATGATTTTCAGCATATCATTTGTCCATCCTACTGCAGGAGATATGCCTGCTCCTCTTCAGTTGGGCCATAGAGAAACTGGTGGATTCATAGAAAGTTGGCGGTTGTTATTCTTGCAATTTCCTTGTCTTAAAAACAGTATGTGGACCTCAGGACTACCTTGGAACTCTGACCCCTGAAAAAGGGCAAATTCAAAAGGCTCACTTTGGTTCAGATCAAATGGGCTCCGGTCCAGGAGATACTGCATGGTGTCCTTGCACTTACATGGCACGCACGAAATGTTTTATACCCGCCTGGCAGTTTCACAGGCATTTGTCTACGTTTGGCCACAAGCATTATCAATTTGTTCTCATTCTCGGCATCCGCAGCACCTCTTGGTTATTTATGAAAATCATTGGGTAGATCCAAGTCATGTGGAGTACAGGGTTATTCCTCACCAGTAACAAGTCTGAAACAGTCTGACTGTGAGTCCGATATTTCAGGCTTGATCCTCAATGAAGGTGAAGGTGGCATTGAGACTTCTTAGTCTCGTGCATACTCCTTGTCAAGTATGTAAGGTGGTACAGGCAAGACCTGCATTGGGTTATGAAATCTGAGTGGACAAGCATCAAGGCCACCTTTCTGACACCACTCAAGTCTCAAGATCTATGTTGGTGACTGATTACAGTTAGTTCAGTAACAGATCAGTCTCCCTTCCCCACCCGGACTGGACAGTTGTGATGGACACATCACTATTGGGCTGGGGTGGAGGAAACCTGTGGGAGGTCGAGATCAGTGGGCTATATTCTCCAATGGAAAACTCGCTCCACATAAACCTACTGGTGCTACAGGCCATTTGTCTGGTCTTGAAGGACTTTACCAGCTTCCATTTAATGGATGGCAGAGAGGTTCTCACACTCAATACCACCATCCTGTGGTACTGCAACAAGCAGAGCAGAGTGGGGTCCTGTGCCAGGAGGCTTTGCACCTCTGGAGATGGCTAGAGTGGCATGTCATCTTTATGGTTGGAAACCACCTCACATGGCCCTTGAAAGTCAGAACTGACAAACTAAGCAGTCATCATCTGGCATATCATGAGTGCCATCCCTTCCATGATGGGCAATACGTCACTAGTGTGTTTTGTTCCCCTAATCACTTGAAAAATAGGACAGGCTGTACTGTTGGGACCCAAACAAGCTTTTAGCTTTTACATATATTGTACTAAGGACCAGCTTTGTTTGGAGTACATCTAAAAGAGACAGTTAGTTATAGATTCCTTACCTTAGAATTTCCCCCAGACTTCAGACTGGATCCGGAGATTTTTTCTTAGCAGTAGACCTGCATGTCGGTAGAGGGCGTCGGTAGACTCTGCATCTGTCTTCAGCGTTGTGGTCGCCCGGAAGACATTGCAGTGCCTACTTAGATGCCGCCCCTGCGTGCTGACGTCACTTCTTTCTTTTCTGCACCAGCCTTGCGCAGATCCGAAGAGAACTACCCCTTTAGTCACTTTTCGACTAAACTTTTTTGACTTTTGTCGACTTCTTTTTGAGTCCTCGACTTCTGGTGCGTGCGGGATGTCCCATCATTGGACTGGCATCAAACCCTGAGAGGCCTGTCACAAACTGATGCCTGTGATGGACCTGCATCTCGTGTGCCTTCGGTGTCCGGAGTGCGACCACGGCCCGAACTCGTGCTCCGACTGTCGGCCATGAATCAGAAGTCTTTACGGTACAGGTCCTGAAAACTCTTGGAGGCCTGGCAGTCGGCTCCGTGTCGCTCCCGGTTTTGCTCGAAAGGGAAGGTCTCGAGACCGCTCACAGAGCCATCACATCTCGTCCAAGTCTTCAAAATCTTTGGGTAAGTCGAAGCACAGGAAGAAGGCAAAGAAGCACCGGCGCTCTTTGCCTTATCCCCTTCGGTCAGCTGATGAGATGCGGGACCCAGAGCGTCCTCACTCATCATCTCTGTGTTCAAAGTCTCCTTCAGGGACAACTATGTGACTCCGTCCTTTTCCAGGAGGCAGGGCGTACCTTGCCCAGCTTCATGTATTTTACGAAGACCTTCATGATATCTATGGGTAGCCCAGCTCCTCTAGTGTTCCTTCGGCCCCGCGGAGCCGATTGGGGGTTCTGGGCCTTAGTAAACCAGCTGCTCCAGTCCCTGAAGGCCCGTGAGGATCCAGACCTGGATCCAAAGTGACGCTGTTCAACCTTACTCTCTCCTTTCCCGGCGACGACTCCCCCGGCATCGGCCATGCCCCCCACAGACGCATCCCTGTCCTCAACACCAAAATGGAGTCGGACCGATATCGGCCGAAGTTGAATCCGACGCCGGAGGTTACTTTTGTTCCCTTGTTCATACCTGGTTTTCCCTATTGCCCAAGGGGTAGTGGTGAGGACTGGGAGGGGTCATCTGACCCTTTAGTAGACCAGCTTCAAGAGCTGGACTGGAGAGAGGACTCTGGGTGACTCCAGGGGTCTGAAAACATTCCAAGACTATGACATGCTTTCTCCCCCTACGGTAGCTACGGAGTAGAGGGAGTGTCTTACGCTGTGGTGGTGCGAAGGGCAGCGGAGGCCTTGGGCCTAGAGCTCCCTTCAGTGGCAGACAGGGTGGTCAGGGCTAATCTGATAGAGGTGCTGCAGACTGTGCCAACCTCCTCTGAACCCCTCCTGCCTTTCAACAAAGCCCTCACCGACATCCTTCTGGGCATCTGGTCCAAGCCGAGAACAGGGGCTCCTGTGGAAAGGACGATTGCCCGCCGCCACTGCCTGGCCCCAGGCAACCCAGTTTTCCTCACCCAACATCCTTCCCCCGAGAGCTTTGTGGTCCAAGCCTCTTCATCTAAGGGCGCATTCCCTTCTGCTCTGACAGACAGGGAATCAAGAAGCTGGACCATGTTGGGAAGCATGTATTATGCCACCCATGGGAGACCACTTAATTTTTAACTATAGACCTGCCATTGCAACCTGTGTAAGCTGGTTCTAGCACCACTTACGAAAGATATAGGTTTAACTATATCTGAAGGTCACTGCACTTAAATTAGGTAAGCTGCCCGTAGAGCAGGCCTTACAATCGTGAAGGCAGGGTGCCCAGTTCTAAGTGTGAGCAGGACACTCCTACAATGTACAGAGTCCATTTTCTCTGGTCAAAAGTTAGACAGCCATATAACATATAGAGGGGCACCGCATCATTACACAATAACCACCTCGAAACTGGCTGTAACAGATCCTATCATGTTTGGTATCAAATCTGTTGGCACCGTTAAGCTTCTTGGGGAGGCCATCGGTGCTCCCAGTACCAGTTTTCCAGACCCGGACAGCTAGCTAGGTCTGCTGCCGGACAGAGACACGTTTCTGCCCTCATGCTGCTAAACCAAGCTCTGGCAGGGGAAGGCATAACAATATGTATCCTGTCACAGGCAGGTGTAACCACCTCCCAGACAGGGATGAGTTTATTGGGGCAGGGTGGGGGCGCTTGCCAGCCACACATAGCCTGTGTGCAGGGCACATTTGGTGCCCTCCATGCAAGGTCCAGTCCAAACCAGTTCAGGGAGCCATTTGCTCCTGCTCTGGCACTAAACTGGACATATGACGGGAGAGTATCCGCCCCCTTGACCAGCCCCTCCTCAGGGAGGGACCCCTGAATCCTCCCAGCTGTTTCCTCAGGGTATTTAGGGGGTCACCTGTGGGTGGGTCCCTAGATTCACCGTGGGACAAGATTCATTTCAGACACCACTTCTTCTTCAAACATCTGGGTACTCTGGACTTCCCTGGACTTCGCTTTGGGTGTCAAGGCTGCAACTGGGAAGACTCTTGCCGCTCCTGATTACGACGCCCTGCTTGTCTGCTACAATGCCCATGCCTGTGCACCATACAGGAACCTTCCAAGCCCTGTGGGCATCCGAGACACCTGAAGGAATCTCCCTTGAAGTGAAGTAGTCACTTCCCTGCATCTGTAGGCACCGCAACTAAGCTAACCCGTCTGCTGATCCTGGCCTCCCACGGTCTCCGAGAGGTTAAGCAACACAGGTGGTGGTTTTTCACATCCCTTGAGGCCTGCCATGTCCTCACAACAAGTTTGAAGCCAGTATGCCTCCTCAGAGCCGCAGGAACCGAACCCCTGTGCACCGTGTAGTCTTGCAGTTGCAAAGGCATGGTGGCTTTCTTCCACCAAGATCTTCAGGCTCCAAGAAGCCCCAATCTCAAGCATCTCCTGTGACTAAGATCTTTGTCCTCACTACATCATTTGCACCGTGGGCTTCCATCTCTGGTGAGCTGATTGAAGTCCTCTTTTGACTCCAGTGCCTCCGCCCTGTGGGTACTCTTGAGGGTCATCTTTGAATTATCTGGGTTCCTCTGATTGCTCTGGGTCTGCCCTGACTCCCCTGCTTCTGGTGAGTCTCCTTTACCTTGCTGGTCCCGAAATTATGCCTTCATCAACCAACACATTGGTTGCAGTTGCCATCGCTTGTTTGTGCTTCTGCCAGACACCAATCCCTCAACTCTTGACATCCTACGTGGGACAGCTCGTGTACGTCTCCTGGTCTTCCCCAACGTTGCCTGGTTCATACAGCTGCAGTTTGAAGGTCACTGTCAGCTCTCCTGCAACACTGGACATCAGTGGGCATTCGTCTTCCATGCCTCCTGGTCACTCATGAGTGGCATAGACTCTGTCCCCTCTGCTTGCAGGTTCTTCACATCTTGAATCCACCTTTGGGTTCCACCGGACACTTTCACCTTCTCAAGTAGTTGCATTTTTTTTAAGTACTCCATTGAGTTCCACAGGGGTTTCTGACGCCACTTCCCAACTTCCCTGGTGTAGGTATCCTGATTCCTGTATCCACCTTCCACCTTCTGTCTTCCAAGGGGTTTCTTCAGGGTCCACTGCGAAAGGTCATTCTTCTTTAAAATTGCAACCGCGATTTACCCATTGACTTGCATTTATCCTATGGTCGTCTTCCCACTCTGCACAGGGCCTCCATGGGGGACTTCTACGTCTTCTGGGTATAGTCTTGACTTGAGTCATGGTTCGCATAAAACTATTTTGGCAAATGGTTTGGTCTCCTCCTGGTGATCACTATGTATTACGTGTTACTTACCTGTTTCTATTGAAAAGTATTGTGCATATCTCAAGCTAGGAGACATCTGTACATGTAAGTGAGTGTCTTATAATAGATACATATTTTTATAAATACACTGTGTTGTTCTTTTTCACTTAATCTATAACCATAAGATTATGCTGTGGTAAAACAAGCTGCTTCAAGGCTGCTCTCCACAGCTACCTCTTAGAGAGCTTTCTAAGGTTATCTAAGACCAATAAAATCACCATAGGGGGTGTCTGAATTGGTGCAAGGTGCCCACTTGCATAAGTGTACACCATCTACCAAGCCAGCTTCTCACATCCAGACAACCCTGCTGGACATGCCCATCGATGGCCGTCGCCTTTTTGGTGCCAAGGCAGACTCAGCGCTGGAGCTTTTCAAGGATTCTAGAGCTGTGGCCAGATCCTTGGGCTTCGCTGCGTCCTCCCGTCCACCACAGTCTGCTTTTTGCCTTTTTTATGGCTACAGAGGGGGCACCCCACCACGTCTGGCCCAGCCTAGCCACCGGTCCACGCAAACTGCCCAGCCTCTGCATGGCCGTGGACATGGGACCCAGTGACCTTGCAGGTCTGGGAGCCATAGGGGTGCGGGCCAATCCATCCTTTCCCATCAACGGCCAGTGGTTGGCAGGATTTGCCATCACCTCCCCCATTGGCAAACCATCACGTCAGACAGGTGGGTTTTGCAGATTGTCCGAAGGGTCTACTCCCCCCTTTTGAGACCACCCCTCCCTCCATGCCACCATCTTTCGATCGCACATATGAGGATAATTTGGCTCTTCTCCAGCAGGGAGTTTCAGCTCGCTTGGCCAAGGGTGCAATCGAAAGGGTCACTGCGCTAGAAGTAGGTTGTCGTTGCTATTCCCGCTACTTCCTGATGCTCTAGAAGGACAAAGGCCTGCGTCCTATCCTAGACCTCAGTGCCCTAAACCGCTTCTGCTGGAAAAAGAAGTTCAAAATGCTCATGTTGGGTCAGCTCCTGTCTGCCCTCGGCCCTGGAGACTGGATGGTGGCGTTGGACTTGCACGACGCCTACTTCCATATCCACGTCCTGCCAGCCACAGATGCTACCTATGGTTCACGGGAGACACGAGCATTTTGAGTTCACCATGCTCCCCTTTGGCCTTACCCCTTTGGCCTTACCAGTCACAAAAGGGATGGCGGTGGTCACAGCTCATCTGCGCAGATGAGGGGATCCAGTATTCCCCTATCTTGACGACTGGCTGTTGAAGGCGGGCTTGCCCCAGGCTGTCTTCTCCCACCTCCAGCATTCCCTGCATTCCCTGGAGGTTCACTATTGACATGCCAAAGTCACATCTGACTCCCTCTCAGTCGCTCCTTTTCATTTGAGCTGTCCTGGACACAGTGCAGTTTCAGGCTTATTCTCCCAAGCAGTGAGTCTGGATTATTCGGGCTATTATACCGATATTCCAGCCTCTGTCCTAGATTTCGGTGAGAATGACCCTAGAGCTGTTTGGCCTCATAGCCTCCTGCATCCTGCTGGTAGATCATGCCAGGTGGCATATGCGGGATCTGCAGTGGTACCTGAAGTTCCAGTGGGCGTAGTATCAGGGGAATCCTTCCAATTGAGTCCAGATCTCGGAGGGCAATGCACACCAATTGCAGTGGTGGCTAACAAACCAGGATTTGGTCAACAGCAGATTCCTCTCCCTTCTCCAACCAGAGTTCACAGTGGTGTTAGATGCATCACTTCGGGGGTGGTGTGGCCACATGGGAGAAGCGGAGATCAGAGGCCGCTGGTCTGCAGCAGAGTCCGGGCTCCACATCAACATTCTGGAGCTCCACGTGATTCATCTTGCACTGAAGGCATTCCCTCCCTCCCTCAAGTGGAAGGCAGTGCAGGTGTTCACAGACACAACCACTGTCATGTGGTACTGCAACAAACAGGGCAGGGTGGGGTTGTGGACCCTATGTCAAGAGGCTCTTCGCTTTTGGTCATGGCTGGAACATCAGGGCATGATCCCGGGTGTTCAACACCTGACATGTTCTCTGAGCGCCAGGGCAGCCAAACTCAGCTGTCGGTTCCTGGTGAATCACAAATTTAGTCTTCATTCAGAGGTGGAGCAAGGTCTCTTTTAGTGGTGGGGAGAGCCTTGGTTAGATCTGTTCATCACTCAAGAGAAGGTGCAATGTCAGCAGTTTTGCGCGTTGCAGTTTTTAAGGCAGCACTCGCTCAGTGGCGCTTTTCGTCACAAGTGAAACTGCGGCCTCCTGTACGCCTTGTTACCTGTACCACTTCTGCCCCTGGGGCTGAAGAAGATCAAGCGAGACCAGGCCCAAGTCATTCATGTGGATCCAGACTAGGCACAAAGAATCTGGTACCCATAGCTCCTGAGCACGGCCATTGATTCTCCGATCAGACTGCCCCTTCAAGGAGATCTTCAGTCGCAGCAACAGGGGACTGTCCTCCACCGAACCTGTTCAGCCTCCACCTCCTTAGATGGAGATTGAGCAGTGACAGTTGACAGCTTTTGACCTTCTGCCTGAAGTCTGTAACGTCATTTTGGCAGCCAGGCGTCCCTCCACTTAGACGTTATACGCCAGTTATTGGAACAAGTTTGTGGCATGGTGCTCAGCAAAGGCTGGGGATCCCCTCTCTGATCCTCTTTCTGAGGTTCTCTTGTTCATTCTTTCTTTGGCCTAGTAGGGCTCTGCTCTGGGCACTCTTAAAGGCTATCTGGCAGCCATATCTGCTTTTCTTCGGCTACCAGATCAGCCCTCTACATTCAAATCCCTATTGTAAATAGTTTCTCTAAGGGCATTATTTACCTCTTTCTTCCATCTCCTTTCATAATGGCCCAGTGGGACTTGAACCTTGTCTTGACTTACCTTACATGTGCTACTTTTGAGCCTCTTCACAACTGTCCTCTCAGGCTCTTTACTCTGAATACTTCCTTTCTTGTTGCCAACACCTCTTGTTGCTATCACAGTGAGGGAGCTTGTAAATGTAAATGTATTTGAGCTTGTAAAGCGCACTGCTACCAATCCATAGGTTTCCTGGCGCTGTATAACTCTGGGGAACCCGTCCTGGCTTTCCCTGTGGGATGGTCCCTGCTGGGAGTCCCCAAGGTGGAGCCAGGCATCCCCGGAATTGATGGGGCCGTTGTGGAGATTAGGCAAGCTAATGCCCAGAGTTGCCGAGTGGAACCCCTGATTAGAATAAGCCTCGAAGCGAGAATTATAGAGTCCGCTGACCCAAGTCCACGACCCTTCAGGCTCTTTCTTCTAAGTCCTCTTTCTTCTCTGTGCATCTGGACAAAGTGGTGCTTAGGACGAGACCCTTGTTTCTTCCTAAAGTAGTTACACCTTTTCACATAGGACAAGCTATCACTCTGCCCACCTTTTCCCCACCTCCGCACCCTTCCAAGGAGGAGGAGAGACTCCACTGTCTCGTCCCAAAATGTGCGCTTTCCTTCTACCTTTACCGCACAAAGACCTCTGGGTGGATGAACAACTCTTCGTTGGCTATGTGGGTGTCAAAAAATGTCGGGCTGTCCAAAAGCGCACCATCTCTAGATGGGTTGTCTTTTGTATATAAATTGGTTATGCTTTAGTGAAAAAGTAACCTCTAGTGTAGCTGTGTGCTCATTCGACTAGGGCTACAGCAGTAACTACTGCTTTGTCACGTGGAGTTCCACTCATTGATATCTGCCACGCGGCAACGTGGGCATCTATGCACACGATCATCCAGACATCACTGCTTGGATAGTCAAGTCCAGAGTGATGCTATTTTGCCCATTCTGTCCTCCAGGACTTTCTGGTGTGAACTTGGTTCACAAACCCCCCTTCGGGGTTGGTACTGCTGGGGTATCTATTCAAGGTAAGGAATCTATAACTAACTGTCCCTTTCAGATGAACAAGTTACTTACCTTCGGTAACGATGTATCTGTAAGAGACATAGGTTAGTTACAGATTCCTTACCACCCCACCCATCCTCCCCTCTCTGTGAACTGATTTCTAGGGTTAGGGACTCCCTTACAGGGCCCTAATTGTGGTGCACCAGTGGTCAGTGTCTTTTATGGCTCGGTGCTTCTGGTATGGAAAGTCATGTCGGAACTGACATCAGCGCGCAGGGACGGGGTCTTAGTAGGCACTCCAACATCATCCTGGTGACTACCACGATGAACGCGGAGTCGACCGATACCACGTACTGACACGCAGTGGTACTGCTAAGAAAAAATCTCCAGATCCAGTCTGACACCTGGGGGAAATTCTAAGAAGAAACATTGTTCCTGAATGTAAGTAACTTGTTCTCAGAGCTATAAAGGTGAAAGCTGTGCAAAAGAGTACCTTGATGAGGTGGATAGTCCTCTGCATTAAGATCTGCCATGCATTGGCCAGGAAGCAGTCGCTGGCATGTCTGAGGGTCAATTCCACCAGTGGCAAGGCTGCCCTCACTGTGTTGGTTTGATATCTGCCAGACTACAACATATGTGTGGGTGCATACGTTCACTAAGTATTACTGTCTTGGCAACCAGGTCTAGCAGGATGGCCACTTCACCTGCTTAGTTGTTCAAGACTGTTTGGACTGAGCCCAATACACAGATTTTACACTTTTTCAAGTATAGCTTATGTATTTATGCTAAAGTGAGGATTCTGCTGTTAGAAGTATACATCAGAAGACCAAGGTAATCACCTTTGCTCAATCTGTCGGGGCATTAGATACCTTTTCCCCAATGTGCATGGTTCAACGTCTGCAGAAAGTGGGAGTTATGAGAAAGGCCTTGCAGCTTCTCCACTTGTTTATGATAGGGAGCATCGTCAGCTGTGGAGGTTTTAGAGCTAAGGCCTTTAGCCTCCCTTGTGGTGTTCCGCAGGGCTCCTCACTGAGCCCCAACCCCTTTAATATTTACATGTTCACTCTAGCTGAGCTGGTGAGATCATTTGGGTTCCAGGGGGTTTCCTAGGCAGATGACATGCAAATCATTGTTTCCATCTCTAATGATTTGCAATTGGTTGCAGACAATTTTTTAGCTATGTATTGCAAGCATTATCGGTTGGATGAAGAATAACTCCCTTAAGATTAATGCATAGAAAACTGAGATAGAGGCTGTTGGGTCTGTTGACGATAATGCTAGCGGTGCAGTACTGGATATAAAAATTGCCATGAGGAAAGATTTACCTCTAACATTTACGGTTCATGGTATCTGATAGAGACATCTAGCTGTATATTCCTTCAATTTCCCAGGCATCAGACTGGATCCGGAAGACGTTTTTTTGAGCAGTACCCTTGCGTGCCGGTAGGTGGCATTGGTCGTCTCCGCATGATGTTGTTGGCGTCATCTTCACCATTGTGACATCTTTGTCACCTATAAAGTTGCCACGTTGGCATGCAGATGCCAGTTATTTTCTTGCCACAGCAGTTAGCACAGACCCATGAAGAGAGCTACCCTCTATAACTTTTTGCACGCTTTTATTGATGTTTTGTTTGACCTTTTTGGTGTGTTAGGATGTCCAAGACGACTTCTTAGTTCAAGCCTTGCGGTGCCTGTCACTGTGCACTGATGGTAATGGATACACATGAGGTTTGTCTTTGGTGCCTGGTGCTTGAACGTTACTCGAAGTCATGCTCCGACTGCCGGGCCATGACTCGGACAGATTTGAGGGAGTGGTTCTTACAGCTACTTGCGGTCCATGCACTCAACTCAACTCAACTCAACTCTCTGCGTTCTAGGCCTGCGGCAGGCTCATCTCCATGCTTCCCCGCCTTCCCTGGTGGTCCAATACCTGGCAGGTTCTCTGAACACCAGGGTGGACAAACTCAGCCATTGATCCATAGCGGATAACAAATGGCGTCTCCATCCAGAGGTGGCTCAAAAAGTCCATCTCAGCAGTGGGAGAGCCTTGGTTAGATCTGTTGGTCTCCGCAGAAAACGAGCAATTTCAGCTGTTTTGGGCACTGTAATATTCTAAGGTGGCTCTTGCTTGGAGAAGCCTTTTGTCTTGAGCGGAGCTCAGGCCTCCTATACACCTTTCTGCCCATACCTCTCCTGCCCAGAGTGCCCTGGAAGATCAGGAGCGACTGGGCCCAAGTCATTCTTGTGGCTCCGGGCTGTGCACAGAGTCTGATATCCCCAGCTTCTCCAATTGAGCACCAATCCTCTGATCAGGAAGCCTCTTCAGGAGTATCTTCTGTCACAGCAGCAGGGGAGGGTCCTCCACTCGAACCTGTGAACTCTACGCCTTCTTGCATGGAGATTGAGAAGTGGTAGTTGATAGCATTTGATCTTTTTCCTGTAATGTTATTTTAGCAGCTAGGCATCCCTCTATCGAGACTGCATATGCCTGCCGGTGACACAAAATGTTGTACAGAACAATTTAATGATCCTCTTTCTGCTTACCTCTTTCAAGTCTTACTTTTTATTTGACACTTGCCCAGCAAGACTCAGCTGTTTGCCCTCTCAAATGGTACCTTTAGGCCCTGTCTGCCTTTTTGAGGCTGCCATACCAACCATCTTTATTTAAATCCCCTATTGTAAATAGTTATCCTAAGGGGCTTGTACGTATGTTTCCCCCTGCCCCTTTCATCATACATGATATCCCTACCTCTGTGATAATCACGCAGGACATACAAACACTTCCCACAGAGTCTCAATACTAACACAGCACTCCCAAGTCATGTCTTCTCTGGACCGGAAACGAGCATCCTGGGACCAGTTTCGGACGTGAGTCCCGTGCTCTCCAAGCCAAGGCGGAGTGAGCTAAAGAATGATGATGGATTAAAGCCAGATCAGTTGACTGGGGGTGAGTGCTTGCATTGTTCAACACCCCGTCCATCATCCCCTTGGATTTTGCTTTGTTTGCCCTAAGTTGGCAGGTTATGCCCAGACGTGGGTCCCTTGCTCACTTTGCCACTGGACTCAAGATTGCCTGGCTGATGACGGCTGTGAGCCCGAAACCGGTCCCAGGATGTTTGTTTCCGGTCCAGAGAAGACATGGCTTGGCAGTTCGGGCTGGACTGTTCCCATGAGGCAAAGGGTCAGACTGATTTGCATATTGCCATGTCTATACTGGGGTGGCGGAGTGAGCTAAAGAATGATGATGGATTAAACCCAGATCAGTTCAATGGGGGTGAGTGCTTGCATTGTTCAACACTCCGTCCATCATCCCCTTTGGTTTTGCTTTGTTAGCTCTACGTTGGCAGGGTATGCCCAGACGTTTGGTTTTGCTTTGTTAGCTCTACGTTGGCAGGGTATGCCCAGACGTGGGTCCCTTGCTCACTTTGCCACTGATTTCAAGATAGCCTGGCTGTTGAGGGCTGTGAGCCCGAATCCGGTCCCAGGATGCTTGTTTCCGGTCCAGAGAAGACATGGCGTGGCATTTCGGGCTGGACTGTTTCCATGAGGCACAGGGTCAGACTGATTTGCATATAGCCAACTCAGAACTAGGGCGGCAGAGTGAGCTAAAGAATTATGATAGATTAAACCCAGATCAGTTGACTGGGGGTGAGTGCTTGCATTGTTCAACACTCCGTCCATCATCCCCTTTGGTTTTGCTTTGTTTGTAGGAAGCCAGCATTATATGTGGAGTGATCATTAATCACACCATGGGTATCGGGAGGGGGTGTGATGGCCGGTAGGCACACCGCCAGTAAAACCAGGCACCCGCTCGGTACCTGATCAAACCCTCATAAACCGGACCCCGTCGATACACACTGCTCATTGTCGGCACTGCTAGCAGTAACTATACCAGCAAAGCTTGCAGTGTTAATATTTTGCACACTGTTCATTGTATAATTACAATAGTTAAATATCAGCCGGGCCGTCATGGTAATTGTATACGAAAACAACATGCTTTTGACAAAGAAAGAGGTGCTGTTCAGTAGAGAATGGCTTAAAGAGGGACAGAAAAGGAAACAATCATGTTCATAGAGTGAATGTCATCGGGTTGACTATGGTATGCAAATAGTCAACATGGTATGCTGCAAATATAATAAGTCAACTAGTAGAATGCCTAAGGGTAAAAATTAGCGGTGGTAAACCCGGGGCAAAAATTAATAAAAGGGCGCACACCAAAAATAGACCATGGTTTGATGAGGAATGTCGCAAAGCTAAAGCTAACATCAGGCAAAAGGAAAGAAATATTAAAGGTAGGTTTAATGGAGGACTATTTACTAACCGTGTGAAATTAAGGATAAAATATAAAACAATCATCAGGAATAAGAAAACAACTTATAAAGACAGATGCTGGGTATTCTTACTAGAGGCCATTGAAGCTAAAAATGTGAAAGGCTTCTGGCGCCTGGTACAAGAAAGCACAGGTGAAGTGGCAGGGTCTCTGCAGTGCTCGGTTCCCGAGGATAAATGGGTGGACTACCTGGAGGAAATTTATGGGAAGTGGCCAACAATGGATAAAATAAGTCCAACGGCATATTCAGGTGTGAGGGAAGAGCTAAAAGAACATTTTACCCCAAGCCATATTAGGAAGATAATTTCTAGATTAAACTTGACCCGTGCAGCTGGCCCACACAATTTACCGGCAGTTATTATAAAAACTAAGCCAGAATGGTGGTCAGAGTTCTTTGCGAATATGTTCTAGGGTATTCTGGAGACAAGAAATGTGCCAGATAGTTGGAAAGGAGCTATTGTTAGACCTATCCACAAAAAAGGAAATGTAAACTCCCCAAAAAAGTACAGACTAATAAACCTACTAGATGTAGGCGAAAAAGTATTCGCTAAAATAATCCCGAGATTACTCAAAGATTGGGTGGAAGAAAAATAGATTGTGCCCCCCGAAAAGGGAGGGTTTAAAGAGGGACACTCAACGGTAGACCATTGCTTCGCCCTCTGGGCAATTGCGCGAAAGTCGCTCGAGCAGAGGGGCAGTCTGTTTTGCTGCTTCGTGTACTTCCGTGCAGCATTTGACCTAGTGAATAGGGAGCAGGTATGGTTGACCTTGATAGGGTACAATATCCCGGGGGATCTACTGAGTTTGATTCGGGCCCTGCATACGGAAAATTGGGTGCAAATAATTTTAGATGTAGATGGGAGTTTAACGCAGAAAATCCAAATTTGTAATGGGTTAAGGCAGGGGTGCGTACTGCCCTCCCTGCTCTTTTCCCTGTTTATCGTGGACTTACCCCTAATCTTAGGAAATGCAAAAGACTAAGATTTTATGCTTCGGTAGAAGGAAAACAGGGTTTTCTTGGTATTTGGGGACCGAAAAGTTGGAAAAAGTAACAGAACATAGATACCTGGGGATGTGGTTTGAAAGAAGCCTTCAATGGCGTACCCATCTCGACTCACTAAAACTGAGAACAGCTACCTCAGTGAAGGGTTTAAAAAGATTTAACAATGTGTATGGTGAAATGTCTGACCGACCGGTCCTAAAAGCCTACTCTGCAATGGTTCCACCTCAATTCTTGTATGGGGGAGAAGTCCTTTACTTGAGTGGTAAAATCAGTGGGACTTAGAAGAGGGAAATAGCTTGAAAAATCTATTCTCTCTGCCTAAATCAACAATGGTACAGGCTAGGCTAGAACTGGGAATTACCTCATAGGGTTTAACAGCTTGCATGGCATTACTACGCTACTGGCAACGTTTGGGTTTGGGTGAAGAACACAAAATCTCATAATGGTGTAGGAATGAAATTGTACATAGTGAGCTAAAGTGGGCAAAAGAGACCAGAGATATTGTCAAGAAAGCATGTCATATTTTAAAGCTTAAGCTGTGCCCCCAGTCCCTTCAACTTAAGATAGATAAGAGGAAACTTAGGATCTTGGGCAAAGAAATATCTTGAGTACAGGACCAAGATTACCTCTTGAGGAAAAGCTCAGTTCTCCATATGGCCACAGCGTGGCAAAAGGAATTACACTTCCCCTATATTGATAGGCTACCTAGTTGCCCATTAAGGAGAGAGGTGTTCAGGCTGAGAATTGGAGTAAATCCATGTCACGCGAACAAAGGGGTAAAAAGTTCCATGATAGATGAAAAAGGAAATTGCACTTGCACCTTAGGAACAAAATGTGATACTCTACATATTTTATTAGATTGTCAGAAGTTTTTAAAAATCCGAAAAGAGTTTTTATGCCCGATTTTTAAAAAGTATGATATTAAAAATAGGATGCATGCAGTAAACCTTTTAGTGGAAATGTTTAATTTAGACATAGCTTGTGCCATGGGAAAATATATTAAAAAAGTTAAAGAGGCCCTTAAATGCACTGAGAATTGAGATGATCAGGTGTATAGGTACGAGGAGAATGAGTCACATAAGGGTAAAAGCCATGTGAATAGAAACACACTACCTTGAGGAGATCAAAATGAATTTGTGAATTTTAGAAATTGATTTTAAAACTGTATATATCTATTTTATTGAAGGCATTGTTAACAATTGTATACTTTTATGGTTGTAAAAAAACGAATAAAGTTTTATTGAATTGAATTGATTGAATGTCATCGGGTTGACTATGGGAAGTTGTTTACCTTGTTCTTTCCAGCGCCTCCATGTTGGCAACCTCCCAGTTCACATGTGATATTGTTCCCAGTTGTGCTGCCTTCTAAACTTAAGTGGGTGAGCAGGTATGCAATTGGCTGCGGGAGGGGCACAGTGTAAACACATAACACTGCTTATTTTAAATCACATAGGTGAACCCTATTGCATTTACCAATGCGTGTTGTTATTTAAACTCTTGTCATAGCCCTAACTGTTGATGATGAAACGTTGTGTCCCTGTCAATAAGCTTTGGTTATAGGTTGACTATAGGGTATGCATATCCAGAAGGGTGTTGGATGGGTGAGGGTTGGGTAATGTGTGGGCACATGTTGCGATGGGACAGACGCCCTAGAGAATGCGGGTGCTGTGGAAATCTGAGATCGCCAGTTGTTCCAGTCTGTACACAATGACTAAGCAGCCCAAAGGGGTGAGTGTAACGCTACTTAATGGATGGCACTGCTAGATAGGACCCTCAAAAATGAACACATGTTGGCAAACTTAGACACCATGTTGTCCATTGTTTTGGCAAAATGCCTTCATACAAACCAAGTCCCACCCTTACTAACTGTTCTTGCCCCATGTTTTAAATGGTTTAAATGTGGCCACATAGAAAAACTATCTTTAATTCCCGTTTATATCGCGTGATTACTTGTCCTAAAGGCATTACCCTGTGGCACTTAGGAAAGAAACCATTGTTTGTACTCTTGTATGCTGTCTCGGTTATGCAGACATGGCTGTCAACATTTTCTTTCCTTCTTCCAGAATCCGCTGCGAAAAGAAGCCACAACTTACAAGAACGTAAGTACTGACCACTTGTATTAATGCCGTTTGAGCACCACGAGTGCCGTTCACTTCCAGCAAATGTCTGTGCAACACATGACCTCGCTTTTATGTTCCCCAAGACATGCTTTCCTGGCATAAGCTGCAGAACAGCACTTGCAGTCACCACTGTTGTGTGGGTCGATGTGTCTGGATCAAATTTGCATTTAGTGCTTGAAAAATCAACAAACTTCCCTTAGAGGCGTGGATCAAGTAACTTTGTAAAGTGACTGAAGTCACAGATTCCCCACTTGACTTTGTTTTCTTAAGGTAGCAAAAAATCTAATTTAAGTTGCAGTTTATATTGTAGTGCAGTGATAGATGCATGAGGCTGCTTTGAACATGACAGATTCTGGCCCAACTCTACAGCCTTGGAAATAAAAAACACAATTATGATAGATTCATCTGCCCCACCTTAGACATCCTTTCACCATCAAGTCTGACTTGTGACTCACTGGGACCAGTAGTATACTAATGGTTCAGATAGTGGTCCAGAGTTTCAGTGAATCTGAATGAATCCTACCAGCCTTGCAGAGGCAAACCCGTCAAGCGACTAATCTTATCCAGTCCGGCTCGTATTTTATATATTATTCCGGCAAGTGTCAGGGGACTTTTCAGCCAGCAGCATCCTGCCATATTAGGAGAGCCGTTTTGATGTTTTATTTTGTATTTGTTGTGACAATAAGGATTATTACGTGGTGTGGCTGCACAACCTCACTGTGTAATGATGGCAGAGTTCTTTATCAGGCCTAGTCAGGTTTGTTTGTAAAACCTTAGTTGAGTCCTGGGTAGGTGTGGCTTAGAGCAGTCAGACTTTATCTAAGGATCAAGTGTAAAGTGTTGAGAAGTGCCAAAACAGTTGAATAGGAAGAAAATGCAACACAATAAAAATCTGACACCAATGTATGAAAGTAGGTAGTATTTGTATCTTTAAATAGAATCCTCAATTATAAAAATCCACCGGACAGTTCCAGACCTATGCATTTTTAAAGGAACAATAAATCATAGCACAATATATGATTTTAATCTACCACAACCAGCAGTTTAGGGTTAGCCACGAAAAGTGATTTGAAAACAGATAAATGGCTACTCTTGCTAACTCCGATAGGGAGCTAGTCACAGGGACCTGTCAGGTACATATGAGCAGTTAACTCCCAAGTAAAGCAGTCTCCAGCCCAGTTACAGGCTCTGTGGGCAAACCGCCATAGGAATCAACTGAGAATGCTAAACCACTGTCTTTCTGTGGCCACCCCGAAGTCCTCGAGCAAAGACGGGTAACTTTCGCCTTAGTGGTCGATGTCCTAAGAAGTCCTGAGTCCTGAAGAGGGCTAGAACATAACCAGTTGCCAGCGGCTACAGTTGAAACCAAAAGTTATGCCAATTGTGGGTAGACCAGTTAGATACTTTCCTTTCAAGGGTAAGAGCACTGGCACTGAGGTTTGTTTGGCAGGACTCAGTGCACTTTCAGTCGAAAAACCATTGGCATCAGTCCAAATGTTAGGGGGTGATCATGTACAAAGCACATTTCCTTACATATGTGTGCTCCAAGGTCTCAACATTAGAATAATATTTCGAAAGTGCAAGTATCATACTTGAAATAAGGCTACTCAGAAATATATAAATGATTGCGCCACAGACCCACCACACTTTCACAGGTAGATTACTAAGAAGAACTCACAAATGCAATACAATTCAAGGTATTCTATTAGAAAGTCAAGTCAAGGAAATGTTGCCTATGGAAATACATGATTTACAAATAATATTCACAAGTAACAATTTCTAGCATTACATTTACAGGCTTTCAAATCACAGGCTGTCAGGAGGGTAGCTTGGTCAGTAGGAGTGGGGGATGCGAGCTTCAGATTTTCGATGTATTAGGATGGTTTATAATGTCTCATTATATATTACGACAAACAGGGTGCATGAGAGGTGCCCAAGGGGTATTGGAAAGGGATAGAGATGTGGATTGGTAGTAGTACTAAGAGAGAAAACACATTAATTTGTAAAATGACCAAATATTTTGAGGACTTTCAAAACAGACAGGGAGAAAGTGTGTGTGTGCCCTTTAATCTGTATGTATGTAAACATCCCTGGTAAAATGCGGCTGTCATCTCACAGTACTTGACTGAAATCAACTATTTATCAGAAAATACATTTAAGGGGGGGGTCTAACACCCCAAACATCCCCCCTGTCGCTACGCCCCTGCAGGATGTACTCGAGGTGGGTGAAGAACTGAAGGCTGAGGACTGGCTTCAGCAGATGCTTGGCTCTGACTCAGCTAGATGTCCACTTGGAGTTTAGAGCCGACAACGAGCTGCACCTTTGTGTTGTTTGTGTTGTTTCTGCTGCCCTCCTACTTACATCATTTACCATATTTGAAACCGTCTTCTAGTTTCACGTAAATCTAAAAGGGTTTATGCATTTAAAATGTGTACCTATTTAACATAGTGTATGATTTAGGTCTTCAAAAGAATTGAAGACAGAGCATGAATCTCTGATGTAAAAAGGAACAGAAAGTTATACCAATCTAGTAGCTTAGTTGCACAAACTGTAGGAAAGTAGTAGCTGCTTTCATGTTACCCTCAATTTTTGCTTGATGTCAGTGTGATTTTGACATAGTCTGCTGCAATCCTGCTAATAAGGACCCCAGCAACTGTGCTTTCTCCCTTAAATTGACACAGTAAGTACTTAGGTACCTTCACAATTGGCTACCGGTGTTCCCTTGTAAGTCCCTTATATATGGTACTAAGGTACCCAGGGCACAGGTACACCAAGGGTCTCCCATGGGCGGCAGGATGTATTATTCCACCCATGGGTATCTACTTAAACTGTGACTACAGACCTGCCATTGCTGTCTGTGGAAATTGGTGGTTAAACCTCTCACAACATATATGTTTTCTTATATCTGAGGTCACTGCACTTAACCCCTTCACTGCTAGGCCTTTTCCCCACCTGTGCTAAGCCTTTATTTGGCTATTTGGGGTAGTTCGCGCTTAAGGCCCCTGTAATTTTATGTCCACATAAGGTATAAACATCGAATTTGTGCAGTTTTTGTCCAACACCTGAGGATTCTAAAGGTACCCAGGGTTTGTGGATTCCCGTGGAGGGGACTCACAAAATACAGCTTATTTAGGGTTTTTTAAATGTGAAAGAATTGCTGCAGAAGAAAGCGTCTGCTTTGTTCCCTGCACTTTTGGTATTCACAAAAGGGAATTTAGTAGTAGTAAAGTTAGGAATCCTAACTTTACTACTACTAAATGCCTTTTGTTAATACCGAATGTTGTAAAGTTAGGATTTTGTCTCGGATTACGTTTGTGAATCAGGTCCAAAATTCAAAATTCAGCAAGAAGTCATTTGTGTAGATCATTCAAGGTTTACCTATAGGAAGTAACAGTTGAAAATAGAAAATATTGAAATTGAGTTTAAAAACACAGCGATTTGGGCCAACGATTTCACCTATAACTTCTTTTAAATATGACAGATTTTTTTAAAACAATATACCGTTACATCTAGTAGACCCTTCAGGTTGTGGGGATATATAGGATTTGTAGGTGCACCAAGAACCCAAGGAAGCCAGAGCCAATAACTAAGCTGCATCATGCAATGGATTTTCATTGTGTACCAGGTGTATCGCAATTCATTTGGTAAAATATAAAGAGTGAAAAATATACCAAGAAAACCAATATGGGGCATATTAGCAAGGGCTGGCGATATAATAATCGCCGCTTTAGCGTCCGTTTTTGGGCAAAAATCGGCGATAATTATATTGCAATATCATCAAGGACACGCTAGCGCGTGTTTCCGTGATGTAGAGCCCCTTTTTTCACTGCCTCGCCTCGCATCACTAATGAGATGCAAAGAAGGCGTTGCTGTGAAAACAACACATGTTAATATCGTGAAGGCAGCTTCGCCATATTAACAAGAAGGTGCAGTGATAAAAAAACTTGCGCTACCTCAGCCTTAATTCAGGAATTTAACGTCTGTTTAATTCCTGACTAAGGCATACTTTTAATGGGAGATGGATTATGCTGATATGACCACAGGGTTGTATCAGCAATGTTATTGCTGTTTTCAATTGAAAATTGCTGGAAAACCAACGATGTTCCATTGAAAACACCAGTATCGCTGAAATGTTATCGCCATAGCGATATGCATTGTAAATATAGCATTATCAAGGCGATAATATTCAGCGATAGCCAGCGATAATATTTCTATCGCTAAGTACGGCCAGCGATAATTATCACTGGCCGTTGATAATATGGCCCTAAGTTTCTGAAATGGGAACAGAATTTAGAGTTTAGTAGCATTGTTTTTTTGCACATCTCCAAAATTGTCGGTACCCATACAAGCATGTGAATTAGAGGTCATTTTTCAAAATTACTTATTTTTTAAAAATTGTCGTACATTTGGAAGTCAGAAATGCAAAGAAAGTCATTCGGTAATAACAGTTGGTTTACTATTCTGTGTTCCCCTAAGACTCCCTATAAAGACGCTACCCAAAACACAACATGGACAAATCAAATTCTTGCAGTGAAAACAGACTCTTTTTTTGTAATGTGCCAAGCTGTGGATTTTGCACCCTAGCTCAACCGGAACCTAGGGAAACTTAGCAAACCTATACATTTTTGAAAACTAGACACCCCTGGGAAGCCAGGATGGGGTGACTTGTGTGGCTCTCATTAGGGTCTGTTACGAAGAGTCCCATGCATATCTCAAACTGTGTAAAAAAACACATTTCCCTCACATTTCTGTGATGGAAAGTTCTCGAATTTGCATGGATCCACAAATGTCCACCCTCCCAGCATTCCCCAAAGTGGACACCCCTACTTTTTTCTACCCAGAATCCCCTGCAAACCTCAAATTAAACTGAAATAAACATATTTTTCTCAAGGTTTGCAGGAGATTCTGGGTAGGAAAATGTTGTGGCGTCCACACAAGCTATACCTACTTGGACTCCCACAGGTGTCTAGTTTTCAGAAATCTGTGGGTTTGGTAGGTTTCCCCAAAGGGCCGCTGAGCTCAGGGCCAAAAACCCAGGTGACCCCCTTGTAAAGCCAGGTCGTTTAGTGATAGGTAATTTTGATGTCTCCACAATACATTTTGGTCCCTTGCCTGTCGCGAGTACCTGGCCCACCCACACGAGTGGGGTACCATTTTTATCGGGGGACTTGGGGAAACACTGGGTTGTAGGAAATTTGTGTCAGCCCAGTGATCCCACAACTTTCCCACACAGAAATTTGAGAAAAATGTAATTCTTTCAGCAAAATTTGAGGTTTGCAGTGGATTCTGGGTACGAAAACGTTGGGGGTTCACGCAAGCCATAGCCATACAAAGCTTTATTTCGATATAAAATATCTTAAAAAGCACAATACAATTAAAATACAATACATTTATAAAAGACATTTGAATAAATACTTAAACCATATTACTATAATTAAAAAAATCATTAAACCAATTACAGCTTTGAGCAAGAAAGAAGAACATTCACCGTATAAAATTATCTAAGATATTTCATTCTGATCAGCCATGCCCAACTGAGAAATTTAGCCACTCCACAGGCTAGGGTGGTATTAGGGTCTGTCTGCAAAATTCTAAGAGCAATGGCGTGGTTATTGATCATAAGCTGACAGCAAACAGGTCTTAACCATTTTGACCTAGGTTTCTTGTAGGCACTACATACAAAAAAGAAGTGTGGTATAGTTTCGGGTGTGTCGGTGCAAAACGGGCAATTGATAGGTGTTTGGTTGGGGGGGTTCCACTTACAAGTACGTTCACGAACCGGGAGATTACCCAGCCTGAACTGAATATACAGGGCCCTATCTCTGGGTTTCCTAATGAAATCCAGGTAGGGTTCAAGACGATGTACAGTCTTGTGTAAACGGAACTCATCTGTCAACCTGCCCAGTTTCGTATCTCTAGAATCCTGGGCATCAACCCATTGCCAATAGGCTCTCTTGATCTCCAATTTGGACACCGACACACCTGTTTCCCAAGCAATGTTAAGACCAATAGCAAGTTAAAGCTTCTTGATCTTGGTTAGCCAAACGATTTTGTGGGACCATTGCATATTCATCACTTCTTTAAGGCCATTTGCATAGCTGGATAATTCAGGAGTGCACCATAAGCGAGCCCAATAGAGAAGCGGACGCAGGGTAATAAGGTCTTTAATGGAACGGCGACCAAAATCTTATAGGAGGGGTTTGTTTGGGGTGCCTCTAGGTAGTGAGACCAGCTCCCTAAAAAACGTATTTTCAGCCTTTACGAGGGTGTCAGCACTGTTAAAACCCCATAGCTCCCTGGACTCCCCAGGCCAGGTGTATAGTTTTCAGAAATGTGTGGGTTTAGTACGTTTCCCTAGATAGCCGCTGAGCCCAGGGCCAAAAACCCAGGTGACGCCCTTGCAAAACTAAGTTGTTTAGTGATAGGTAATTTTGATGTCTTCTTAATACATTTTGGGCCTTGCCTGTTGCGGGTACTTGCCCCACCCACATGAGTGAGGTACCATTTTTATCGGGAGACTTGAGGAAACGCTGGGTGGTAGAAAATTTGTGTCAGCCTGGTGATTCCACAACTTTCCCACACAGAAATTTGAGAACATTTGATTTTTTCAGCTAAATTTGAGATTCTTGGTGGGAAAACGGTGGGGAGTCCACGCAAGCCAACCCTCCCTGGACTCCCGTAGGTGTCTAGTTTTCAGAAAGTGTGGGTTTGGCAGGCTTCTCTATATGACCGCCAGGCCCTTGCACAAAAACCCAGGTGACCTCCTTGCAAAACCAGGCTGTTTTGTGATAGGTAATTTTGAAGTCTCCACAATAAGTTTTGTGCCCTTGCCTGTCACGGGTACTTGGCCCATCCACACAAGTGTGGTACCATTTTTATCAGGAGACCTGGGTGGAATGCTGGATGATAGAAAAATTATGATTTTTCTGCTACCAGACGTTTATGACTCAGTAATGCAAGAAAAATGTGTGACTATAGTCACATTTTGAGGTTTGCATGGTATTGTGATTAAAAAACTTGATGAGATTCATGAGAAGCACACCACCCAGTACTCCACATTTTTGAGCTTGCAAAAATATCTAAAGTTGGTAATTTTTCCCTAGAGTCAAACAACACCTAAGCACAGAAAGACAGGTAAGCCAAATATGACTGCCTATCCATCTGTTCCTCAAGTACACAAACATACTGGTTGGATTTGACACAAGGGTGAGTGAAAGGCTCAAATTGTACATTTTATTAACCAGATTCACAAAAAGGAAACACACTCTTAATAATTAAAATGTTAAATACCTAAACAAATGACTCACAGCTTGTGAGCTGTAAAGCCACGGCAAGGCACCAACCTCTTTACAGCCCAATAACACACCTTTCAATCTTGACGCACACAATCACAGTACCAGCGGCGGCCCCAGCACATTACAACACTCACATCAACAGACAATGTAGAGACAATGTACACACTGGCAGAGGAAGACAGTAAAGACAAGTATTACTTCAAAAGAACTATCCCTTAAGTACACCCACATACTGGTTGGGTTTGGCACGCGGGTGAGTGAAGGTTCAGAGTGAAACATATCTGAAAGAAACGCGTTAGTGATAGATTCCTTAGCTTACAATTACCCCCAGGTGTCAGACTGGATCCGGAAAGTTTTGGTCAGCAGTACTCCTGCTCGTCGGTAGGCTTCGTTGTGCGACTCAACGTATGTCGTTGGCATAGTAGTCGCCGAGATGATGTCGCTGGAGCTACTTAGAGGCACCCACCCGCGCTGATGTCAGTTCTTTCTTTTTCTGCGCCAGCAAGCGCAGATACGGAGAGGGCGGTATCCCCAGTCAATTTTTGACTGAGTTAATTTTGGGACTTTTAGTCTCTGTTTTTGAGTCTTTGACTCCTGGTGTATAGTGATTCCTGGTTTTAAGCCTTGCGCGGCCTGTCCCTGCACGATATCGGTGATGGACCCGCACCGTGAGTGTATCTACTGCCTGGGGCGCGACCACGACTCCGAGTCGTGCCCGAATGCCCGGCCATGGCTCTGAAACTTTGCGGGAGCGGTGAAGAAAGTTGCTAGGGCCTGGGAGTCAGTTCGCGCCGTTCAAGGTCCTGTGGGAGGTCAAGGGACTGGTCATGGAGCCAAAACCACCATCGTTCAACAAAGTCTTCGCACTCAGAGTCAGATAAAGCGACGCACAAGAAGACGAAGAAGCGTCATCACTCTTCGCATTCCTCTAGCCTATCGCACGACACGGCTGAGGGTGCGGGTGGTACCACCCCTGCGGCTCCGGCAGAGCCTGCGCAGTTGCCGACGGCCTACGGGTCCTTCCCGGGTCTGTTGGTGACTCCGGCCCAGCTACAGGACTTTCTGTCAGCCATGACCCGCCTTTTTGGCCCATCGGGCCCCGCTGGCAAGCCTTTGGCCCTGGGGGTCCTCGCTCCTCTTCATCATCGGCTCCGGCCCGACGTTGTCGACAACTCCGGTCTCAACAATGCATGACCCCCATGAATCCATGCATGGATCCCAGCCAATGTCGGGTGGCCTTATACGACCTCCACCAACATCGACGTCTATGGCCCCGCCACCGGGATCATGGGCCGACGCCGTCCCTAGCTTCCACCCCGACGTGGATACGGCACTGGAGCGGTGTCGATCGACGCAGATTCCGACGCCGATGGGGAATTTCTATCCCTTTCTCCATCCTCCTTTCTCTTTTCCACCTGCCTGGCAGGTTGGAGAGGACGGGGAGGACTGGGAGGGGTCTGAGAACCCCCTCGCAGCCCGGTGCGAGTTAGACCCAGACTGGGAAGAGGATTTGGAGGATGCAGGTGCCCTGGATTTTACTCCAGATCCTGGCGCACTCTCTCCTTCTTCCGTGGCTATGGAGGAAAGTGGTACATATTCTGTGGTGTTGCGTAGAGCAGCCGAGGCTCTCTACCTCGAGCTCCCTATGGTGGCTGTCAGGACTAACCTCCTGACAGAAGTGCTTTGGCCGGCGTCTTACTCTACGGAGCCGCTACTGCCCTTTAATGATGCATTTTCAGACATTCTTTTGGGTACCTGGTCCAGGCCCGAAACAGGGGCTCCTGTGGATAAGAACGTGGTCCAACGCCATCGCCTAGCCCCGGGCGACCCCATTTTTCTCTCCCAACACCCTACCCTAAGAGCTTGGTTGTCCAGACCTCTGCGTTCCCAAGCGCATTCCCTTCCGCACAACCGGACAGGAAATCCAAGAAACTGGAACGGTTTGGGAAGAACAGTTCAGGGCTGCGTTCTGTGAACACTGCATGCCAATTGGGCTGTTATTCCCATTCTGTGTGGGACACGGTTTCGTAGGTGCTGCCTCACTGTCCGGAGCTATTGCTGAGGGGAAAGACGCAGCCAAGTTCACAATTCATTTTGGCTGTGACACCGCCAACTCGCTGGCTAGAGCTATTTCCACGACAGTGGCGCTATGTTGCCACGTCTGGCTGAGGACGTCTGGCTTTTCCGGGGATGTTTAGAACACTCTGATGGACATACCCTTTGATGGCACTCGTCTTTTTGGCGACAAGGCAGATAGTGTGTTGGGGCGTTTTAAGGACTCACAGGCTACGGCCAAGTCCTTAGGCCTTTCGCCAACGCGCACTCCTTCCGCTTCTGCTTTTCGCTCCTTTTGTGGTCAAGGAAGGGGCAGCCAAAGATGTTTGTTTCAGAGCCACAGGCCTGTGCAGCAACAGTCTCTGTGCAGACACTGACGTGGGACCTGCAGAGGTGGGTCATGGGTCAGTCCACCACCTCTCCTGCCGCCACTGCCTCCAAATCTTCCTAGTCCGGTGTTTCAGGCCCACCAAATGCCAGTGGGTGGCAGGATACACCAGCACCTCCCCCACTGGCGTACCATCATCTTGGGCGGGTGGGTTTTGCAGAAAGTCCGAAGGGGTTACTCCCTCCCCTTCAAGACTACTCTCCAGCTATGCCGCCACAGTGCCACCGCATGTTGGAGGATCATTTGACACTTGTGTGACTAGAGCCAGTACCCTCCCCATGGTCTCCATGAAGTCAGGCTGTAACAAGCCTGTAGTGAGCATTGCCCTCTTTTCTATTTCTCATTTTAACTTCCGTTTTCTTGTTTGTTTTCCCCTGAATTATTTCCTCTTTCTGATAGATACATCTGCCGTTGGATTCCTCACCTTGTGAATATCTCCCTGCGTCAGCAACATTCGGAAATTCTTTTCGTAGCTTCGCGCCGACGTGGACTTGGAAGTCATAGAGGCACGGCATCGCTCGCGACTCCGCTGACGTCACGGATGCCTATAATAGGCCCACGCCGGCGTGATGACATCAGTTCCCTTTTTTCCGCGTCGTCGACGCTAACGGTTTTCTAGGGATCGTCCGTAGCTTTGACTGTAACTTTGTTACTTTGCATTGTTAGTGTTCCTTTATCTCCTCTTTCAAGATGTCTTCAAAGAAGACGGGTTTCAAAGCCTGTGGAGAATGCGGCAAGACTATGTCCTTTACGGATCCACATGAATGCTGTTTGTGGTGTCTTAGCTCCGACCACGATGTCGAAGTCTGCCGTTCCTGCAAGAAGATGACTCCTAAGGCCCTCCGGGAAAGAGAAGCTAAGCTTATTGTTGCAAAGCTTAAAGGGAGTAAGGACAAAAAGAAATCGAGATCGCGGACTCGACGCTCGAGATCAAGATCTTGCTCGAAGTCGCGTTCGGATTCCTCCTCAGCCCATGCTTCGAGGTCTTCGAAAAAGAAGTATAGAAAAAGATCTCATGAATCCCGACATCATTCAAAGAAGGACTCTGGTTCTAAACCGAAGTCGCAGGTGAAGCTGGTAGAAAAAGAAGTAGTGTCTTCAGCTTCGGAAGAACATGACGCCGAAGGTGTGGCTTCGCATGCGGATTCGCCTGGTTCGCCGAAGCAGACAGCAAATCTATCTCCGAATCCATCCCATTCTCCGGATCGGGAGGATGAAGGTGAGGAGGAGATAGTTGGAGAGGGAGAGCCTCCGTTGCCCGAAGGTCTGTCGACTCCGGTGCACCAGCCTGAAGAGGAGGTCGATGTCGTATCGACTCCGCGCCCTCAAGAACCACCTGGGGGTTCGTACCCAGCCTTCCCGGCTCCAGGTCAGGATCCGACGCATTTTCTAAATGCGATGTATGGTATCTACTCCAGGGCTATGTACCCCTCTGGGATGCCTGTTGGTCCCATGGGTCCGATGGCATTTGGTCTGGGTATCCCCCAATCCTATGCCCCTGCGCCCTTTATGCCCTGTATGCCAGCTCCGACGCCGCATTGGCATCTTCCGACACCGGCGAGGCCTTCGACTCCGAAGCCATCGACGCCGAAGTCGACGACACCGAATCCTTCGACGCCGGTTCCATCATCTCTGATGCCAAATCCCGAACGACGTCGTGGAAGTCTTCCTCATACGGCGTCAGGCTCGGCGCCTGCTCCGTCTTCAGCGGAGTCGACAGTGGATCCGACGGCTTCGAAAGTGAAGCAAAGGTCGAGGCGTGAAGCCCAGAGACTGATGGAGGAAGAGAGCTATCGTGAGGAGTATTTGGAGGAGGGTGAACTACAGGATCCTGAGGACCCTTATGAGGATCTTTCGGTGGCCAGTGGTCTTGAACTGTCCCCTGAGTGGGATTTGGTTTCGGTGACAGACGAACCCTCAAAAAATGTGGCTCCTTACCACGTTGTATTTAAAAAAGCAGCACATTTGTTGAACATTGCTTTACCTTCTGCTGAGTTCAAATCAAATCTACTCACAGAGGTTCTTCACTCTCCCTCTTCGGTGACTGAACCATTGCTGCCCTTTAATGATGCTCTTAGAGATCCTATTTTAGAGGTTTGGAAGAAACCGTTGTCAACTCCAGCTGTGTCTAGAGCTGTTGCCAGAAGGTACAGGACTGCTCCAGATGATCCTGAATTTTTATCCACTCACCCTCTTCCTGAGAGTTTGGTGGTACAGGCTGCATGTTCCAAATGATCAACTGGAGCTTTTCCTCAAGTTCCAGCTGAAAAGGAATCGAGAAAGCAAGTTCAGGCTGCTAAAAAGATTTTCTCTTCTGCCAGCATGGCATTAAAGTCCACAAACGCGACCTGTTTGATGGGTCGTTACATTCACGCACTAATGGACACTGTTAAGCAGTTAGTACCAAAGATACCGGAAGATGATAGGAAAGACTTCCAGGAGGTTATCTCGGACACTCAGGCTGCAGCAAGGCAGGTGATACAAAGTGGTTTAGACACTGCAGATTCTGTGGCGAGGATTATGGGCTCTTCAGTTGCTACAAGGAGAGCTGCATGGCTGAAATCTTCTGAATTTTCAACTGATGTCCAGTCTGCTTTGTTGGATTTACCATTCGACAGATCTGGTTTGTTTGGGAAGAAGGCAGATGCTGCTTTAGAACGTTTTAAAGACAGCAGGGCGACTGCTAAGTCGTTGGGCCTTCAGACGAGGGGTACTTTTGGAAGGCGTACTAGAGGATTTAGTAGATCTTCATTTCGAGCCTACAAATCTGCACAACAACAACCACAGCAGCAGCAGAACACGCTGTACAGATCTTATAGGGGCAAGCAGAGAGGCCGTTCTCGAGGCCGTCAAATCTCCTCCTCTTCCTCCTCTTCCCCTTCCCAACCTCCTGCCAACGCAGCAAAGCAGCCCTAGATCTGCCATTCCGGATCATGTGGGCCCAGTGGGGGGCCGGCTTACCCATTTCCTACAAGATTGGGAATTGATAACATCGGATATTTGGGTTCTCAATCTTGTAGAGAATGGGTATGCTCTTCCCTTTCGGGAGTTTCCCCCAAATTACCCTCCTTGCCGGGGTTATTGTTCGGAGGACCACCTGCTTCTCCTGCAGGAAGAAGTCCTGGCACTGTTTCGAAAAGATGCGATAGAGGTGGTTCCAGAGCAGGAAAGGGGTCAGGGATGCTACTCCCGGTATTTCCTGATCCCCAAAAATGATGGCAGGCTTCGGCCAATTCTGGATCTCAGGATCTTGAACCTTTACCTGAAACAGGAAAAGTTCAAGATGCTCACTCTTGCACAGGTTCTTCAAGCGCTGCTGGAAGAAGACTGGATGGTGTTGATCGACTTGCAGGATGCGTATTTTCATATTCCCATCTTGAAGTCGCACAGAAAGTATCTCCGTTTTACGGTTGGGTCGCAACACTACCAGTTTGCGGTCCTTCCGTTTGGTCTTACTACTGCGCCTCGAGTCTTCACCAAGGTGATGGCAGTGGTTGCAGCACATCTCAGGAGGTCGGGGATACCTGTATTCCCGTATCACCCCATCGTCTGGACCTCTCTTACCGGACCTTATGTCGCTGATGGGCCCCACGTTGGGCGCCAATTGAGGAAAAGTCAGCCCATAACACACCTGATGCCCAGGCTGCTGGCGCAGGACGCCTCTTAGTTCCCATCTTGAACGATTACCAAATAAAGAGACGGGCGCTGGAAGCAGGAATACAAGAATAGAGTTTTATTTCTCATGAGGAGAGCCTGTCATTTCGGACACTCGCATAGTGTCTTCAGGAGGTGCTCTAACAAGTTTCTCTGAGGCTTCGTCTTTTATACACAGGTTTATGGCACACAGACATTCTTCATTACAATCAAGACATTGTGAAGTATGAAGATATTCCAACACGTGGCTACAGTAGGGGCCCTGATCCTCCATACAATAGGAGGGGGCTGTCACGCAGCTGAATGTTCTGCTGATTCCTTTGGAATGTGTGCGCCTGATTGAATCTCAGGGGGTGGGGCGGTCATGATCAATAGTAGCCCCCTTTGAAGAGGGGCGAGTGCATACAGTAGTGGGCAATGAACTGTCCCCTCAGGCTGAGGGATGACCAGCGGTCCGTGCAAACGATCAGGCTCAGAGGAAGGGGTCATAAAAGGAGGGGTATTCATGGAAGAAAAGGAGGTGTTGGTCAGGCGCGGGTTGTGATTCCTAGAGACAGAGTCATGCGGGAGGGGAGGGTTCACGACTTGTGCATGTGAGAGCGGGGGTGGTCAGGGTGCATGGGGGATGCTTGCAGGGTCAGGGAAGGGGCTGATAATCGATCGCAGACAGAGAGACCATGGTACCTAAAATAGCTGCCGTGTACATGTGTGCATGGGTCTTATGCTGGCGGGATAACACAGTCAGTGTTTCGTAATTATTTGTTCTGCTTACAACAAGGGGTACAGTGAACACAAATGAACGCCGCTTATGTACACATACATTGCCATTTTCAACAAAAGCCAATGCTTTCAGCACATTTGAGGTGGCTAAGATTGAACGTATGACACTTCAAAGAATTTCTAATTATTATAGCAACCCCTCCTCCTCTGCCACTCAGCCTGTCCACCCTAAATATGACATAATTAGGTGGCAGAGCGACCGACAGATCAGGGTTGCTCCAGTCGTTGAGCCAAGTCTCGGTTATAAAAAGGAAATCTAAATTATGTTCAAGGATTAATTCCTTGATATCCTGGCTATGGCTACACATTGACCATGCATTAATGAGCCCTCCTTTAAGACTGGATTGAATTGAAGGGATGATAGGTACCTAAGTCGGGGCATCAGATGTAGGCAAAGGCATGGTCCATGAGCAAGTTCTACAAGAGAATGGGCCCCATATGTGCTCCATAGGGATTTGGCTAGTACACTTGTTTTGATCATCAAGCTCTCTGAGAGCATTCGCTTGATAGGCAATATGTGAGGGATTGTGGCCAGTATTGCCAGCCCCTGTCACGGTGTTGGCGCGGATGGGCTCAGGCGGGCTTGCCTTTGGCGCGCCACCGGCGCGCCCGTTGCGCTCGCCTGCTGCTCGGCAATGCTGGCATGGATTGGCATTCACATATGCACATTGTAATATGGTTGGCGGTGTCTGAAAGACACTGCCACCATATTGAAGCCTTTTCTGCCCGGTTGACATGTCAACCGGGTGGAAAAGCGGCAGACGGTCTTTCCGTCCGCCACAGACCCCCCAGCCGTAATAATATGGCGGGGGTCTTTTCTACAGGGATGGCGGGTGGATTGCCCCCTCCGGGCCGGCAGTGACTACCGCCAGCCCGGCGGGGGCAATCCGCCCGCCATCCTAATGGGGCCCAAGTACCTATCGGATTGCTAACAGACACCCTTCTCCCGATCACATGAAGGGATGTAGAGACGCTCGTACACTTTTTAACGTCACTGACAAGCACCGGCAACTACATACACACGAGATCAACGAAGCTAGGAAACGCCTCAAGCTCGTTAAATCGGTAAGCGTTTTTCTGAAATAATGGTGCTGTTAAAAGCATGTAGACTCACAAGCGCGTGAGAAACATCAGTATTATAAAAAGTGTTTTACCGCAATAGAAGAATCGGCTTCATTGCTGAAAATGCTACATAGCGCACGCTAAGCACTCACTGGGCGAAAATAATCACTAACGCGCACAGCGCTAATGTTTAACGTATGCGCATAGAATATACAGATAATGTGACAATATATAGCAAACGCTAAACCGCTGATAAAGAACACTACTGTCAACTAACCATTATTAATCAGGTGGTGGATATATTTTCTCGGGTGGCAAGCCCACTGCTTAAATCAAATATCATTATTTTACTCAATATAGATATTACCTTGATGAAGGCAAAACGCCGAAATGCATAGGGAGAAGTGAAAGTTGTCAAAACTTTTGACACAGAAAAAGCCTTATGGGACATGATGTGTCATTTGTTAATATAATGAAATAAATGTGTGAAACAAACACATTAAAGAACAAAGCAACACGCCAGAAAATTTGAAAAGAACTGTTTATTTGAATTTTTCTGTGGTTGCAGCACATTTACCTGTGCCCAGGGAGAAACCCCATAAAAGTGGGGCTGCTACTAAGATATTCAGACAGTTACACTCCCGGGCAGGGAGTGATTCCCAGAAGCACAATGAAGTAGGACGCACACACAGGTTTTGGAGTGTTTGACAAGACTTCTTTATTCCGGAGCGCCGGGAGCATCACCGTGCCTGTTGCGGTCGGCGCCAAGTACACAATATGGCCGCCTTCCGTTTCCCGTCCCCTCACATCCTGTTCCGGGGACGGAACACTAGAGCGCTACCACATATCTCCCCCCTTTATGCAATAATCAAACAAAGTAACAAAAGTCTTACTTCCAGTCCATATCATAGTCCTTGAATCTCTCAGGTACCTTTACTCTTCTTCCTGCTCGGGTCTCCACTCTCTCATCATTCCTCTCTCCTCCTGTCGACTTGCTCTCCGTCCGCCCTTTCGCTCCTTCTTCTTCTCTGTCCCTCGCTCCCTTTTCACTTCTTTCTTTACTTCTGCTTCTCTCCTCAGTTGTCTCTCTCTCCTCTCTTTCTCCACTTGCTGTTTGTTTCTCTGCACCATCGACGTTCTCTCCTTGCCTTCCTCTACCTTCACTTTCTCCTTCCTCGAATACATGCTCTGCTCCTTCTTCCGTCTCCTCTTCCCATTTCAGTATTTTGCTGCACTTTGCCATTCTGTCCATAGACCATATCTTTCCGTCGCTCAGAAGGGCTGACCGGGCATAGGGCTCTACTACCTTAAGGGGTGGTGAAAACTTGCTTTCTCCCTTTCTCTTCATGATGGCCAGCTTTACCCTAACCCAATCACCCTTGTCTAGCTCTGCATCACGGGTGTTCCTTCTCTTGTTGTAATGAGCAGTGTAGACCTCCTGTGCTCTCTCCAGATTCTTTCTGACCACAGCTAGGGACCACTTGCTCTGTACAACCAGCTTCCTCCATGCCGTGTTGTCTTTCGTGAAGGCCTCCCTACCTCTTAAAATCTTGAAGGGGCTGTAGCCTGTGCTCCCAGGTGTGATGCGGTAGGCCCAAATCATCTTCTCCAACTCTTTCTCCCAGTCTAGACCATCCTCAATGGCTGCTTGTATAGTGCCCATTATCACCCGATTGAAACGCTCCACTTGGCCATTGCCTGCGGGGTGATAGATTGGTGTGTGCTTCACTTCAATGCCGTTTCTGTTGGTAAAGGCAATCCACTTCGCCGAAGTGAATTGGGGGCCATTGTCGCATGTAATGATCTTTGGGATGCCTTCTCTGACAATCGTGGCACGCAAGAAACGTATCACCGCTTCAGTGTCTGCATGTTCCAAGATTTCTAATTCTGGCCATTTAGAGTACTTGTCAATGATTACTACTGCGTACTTCTGAGTTCCCTCTTTATCCAGGACTGGGCCCATTATGTCCACCGATATCATCTCCCAAGGGCCATCCGGGATCGGGAATTTCCCCAATGGCGGTCTCAACATGCTCTGGGACTTGTCCGCTTTTGCACATGACTCGCACATGCGCACATGCCGTTCCACCTGCGCATCGATGGCCGGCCATCAGTACGCTTGTCTGGCCAGGGCTTTCGTTTTCGTAATCCCTTGGTGCCCTTCATGGAGTAAGGACATCAGATGATCCAGAATGTTCTGTGGCGGGACCACTTTGTCACCTCGGAGTAGGAACACAGGGTTCTCCGCTAATGACAGCTCATCTCTGACCTCCCAGTATCTCTTCAATTCTTCCTTCAAGTGTCTTTTTTCTGGCCATCCATGGACGACATACCCTTTCACAGCCTCCAGGTCCGTGTCTTCCTTGTATGCCTTTTCCCAGTCCTGGGCACTTATCACTTCTTCTGTGTCCTGGATGGTGGCCACCACGTAGCCTTCCCAGTCCTGTCTCCCTTCGCTCTTTGCCTCGTCCATGGCTGCCGCCCTACTCAGGAAGTCTGCCACTTTGTTCTGCGGTCCCGGAATGTGTTCAACTTCATAGACGAAGTCCAATAGCCTGAGGGTCATCTTGGCGATTCTGGGTGTCGCGTGATCATGACCGCTTGATGTCAGGACACGGACTAGAGGTTTGTGGTCTGTCTTCACTAGGAACTTGGCTCCCCACAAGTATTGCCTAAATTTCTCCACCGCCCAGACCACGGCCAGCATTTCTTTCTCTACCACGCTGAACTTCTCTTCGTTGGGGGCCAACGAGCGGGAGGCGAAACTGATAGTCGACAACTCCCCGGATTCAGCCTTCTGCATCAGTACTGCTCCTAGGCCACGGTCACTGGCGTCAGTGGTGAGGATGGACTCTGCACTTGGGTCGAATCCTTTGAGGGGAATGGCCATGCCCATCTCCTGCTTGAGTGCTTCGAATTCCATTTGCTCTTCCTTTCCCCACTGGAATCTATTCCTTTCCTTGAGCAGTTGTCGAATAAAGTGCGTTTTCGTGGCGAAATGGGGAATAAACTTGCTGTAATACTCGGCCATTCCTAGGAATGACCGAACATCTTCCTTCTTTCCCGGAGTGGGTGCCTCCAAAATGGCTTTCATGTTTGTCTTCTTGGGAGTAATTCCTTGTCCACTCACCTCATGACCAAGGTACGTGACAGATTGGACTCCCAAATTGCATTTGGACCACTCCACGGTCAGTCCGTTGTCTTGCAGCCTCTGTAATACTTTGTGGAGCTTCGCATTGTGGTCTTGCTTCGACTTCCCCATTATAAGAATGTCGTCCTGAAAGAAAAGGACATCTTTTAAGTCTTTTAAGAGTTTGTGCATAATCTTTTGGAAAACTGCTGCGGCTGAAGCCAGACCAAAGGGCATCCTCACAAACTCGTAACACCCAAATGGCGTGAAAAATGACGTGAGGTGACTGCATGACGGATGAAGCTTCACTTGATGATAGGCCCACGACAAGTCGACCGTGGAAAACCATTTGACGTCTTTTGTTTTCGCCAACATTTCATTGATGCGTGGCAGAGGGAATTTGTCTATGATGATGTTTTTGTTCAATTCTCTGAGGTCCACACAGAGGCGTACCTTGCCGTTGGGCTTTTGGGCTACAACCAGGGGTGAGAGCCACTCCGCACTCTCAATCGCTCTGATGACACCTTCCCTTTCCAGCCTGTCCAGTTCCGTTTGCACTGCTTCTCTACTGCGGAACGGGATATTCCTCACCTTGTGCACCACCGGCACTGCTCCCTCCTTCAGCTTTATGAGGTGTGTGTATTTGCCCAGTTCACCAATCTGGCCGTTGAATACCTTGGGATACGCCGCCTGCCACAACGTCACATCTTCCTTCATCCCCATATCCATGAGTAAGATTTTTTCGATACCACCCGGGTTGAGCTGGATTCCCAATGCTCCTTGGTCCTTCCAACTCAGCACGGAAGGGCCTCTCTCTGCGACATATAGCTTGCAATTTGCGTGGCGGCCTGAATTCAAACATGAGAGGACAGTACCCCAACATGGGAATCTTTTGCCCAGTGTATGTGACTGGTCTCACATCCATGGGTAGAAGGGCCTCTTTGATTCTTGACGCAAAGTTGTCTTCCCAAACTTGTCTTTGAACGATGGAGATGGGCGCCCCACTGTCTGCGATCATCTCTAGTGGTATTCCCCCAATGTGCATGTCGAGCCGGGGTCTATCTGAGTTTGAACCGTCCATTTCCAGTATTTGGACATCAATGTACAGGAATTCCTCTTCTTCCGCCGTGTCTTCTTGGTCGCTGGTCTCTTCCCGCTGTCCTTGGTCTACCAAGCGTACCATGGCGTTCTTGGGTTTCCTTCGACACACCTTTTCGTAGTGTCCGAAAATGTTGCAGTAAGAGCATTTAGCCCTAAAGGCGGGGCACGCCTTGTCGTTTCCCAGATGAGCATTGCTACCACACCTGTAACATTGGGGTTTTCCTCCTTTGTTGGACCTGCTGTCCGTCTGGTGTCTGGTGGCGTTGTCAGATCTTCCACCTCCTTGGTTTCTCCGCGTCTCGTTCTGCCTCGAACGGTCATTCCTATTTGGCGCCATTACCTTGCATACGGTTTGCGACTCCTGGACGTCCTTTTTCGCTGCCTGAGCGCACCTTCTTGACAATTCTGCCTTCTTGACCATCGCCCAGATTTCTTTGAGTGGAGCATCGCCATTCACCCACAACTTTTCTTGTATGTGAGAGCTTGAAGTGTGCATGATAATCTGGTCCCTGATGAGTTCATCATGCAGTCCCCCAAATTTGCACGTGAGGGCCAACTTCCGCAACGCTACGACGTACTCGTCCACAGTCTCGCTGCTTTTTTGCTTCCTCTGAAAGAAGTTGAATCTGTCGATGGCGACGCACACCACCGGCCTGTAGTGTGCATCTAGATCAGTGATGGCATGATCAAATACCTCTGTGTCCCCGGCGTCTCTCTCACCTTTGACAATGGAGTCATACACCCTGAGCCCTTCTGGGCCTAAATTATGTAGCAAGATCTTCTTTTTTCTTTTGCTTGAAAACTGGGTGTCACCTTCCTCTTCTAGCGCCTCCAGATAGTTAAGGAAATACCTCTTCCAGTCTTCCCATTTCCTTTCCGGTTCGCCACTTTTTGTCAGGAATGGTACCAGTTGGGTGAGGGACGTGCTCTGGGCTGCCATCACTGGAGCGTTCCTTCTGTCCCTTGCTGTAGTGATCGTCCGCCTGGTCGGACTCCCTGGAGCGTCCTGCCCCCCTTCGTCTTCTTCCCTGTACTCTTCGTCACTTTCCTCCCCTTGTCCTCTCTGTGTGGGGTTTGATAAAGTCTGTGGGCCGCCTCCTGTCCCTGGGTGCGAGGAGCCTGGTGCTTCCGCCAGTGTCCGCTGATCTGCCAGGGTGCCTGGTCACCCTCTAGGGACCACGGTGGTCTGCTGCACTGGGTACCTTCATGCACCTAGTCTGGGTGCCCTCAGCTGCTCTGCAGTGCTCTCTGTCCACCTTGGTCGGTGCTCAGTGGAGCAGTGACCTTCTCCTCTGCTCTGGTTGTGGACTTGGGCGCTGCTGTGGCCTCAGGGTTCGCTGGCTGCCTTTCGCGCCAATTTTCTTCCTCTCGGCGGCTCCTCTGCCGCGCTCCGGGTCTCTGTGCTTCTCTCACGCAAAATGCGTGCGCTCGCGATGTCGTCGCGTGTGTCCTCGGGAATAAATCCCCCAACTCGTCGCCATTATAATGAAGTAGGACGCACACACAGGTTTCGGAGTGTTTGACAAGACTTCTTTATTCCGGAGCGCCGGGAGCATCACCCTGCCTGTTGCGGTCGGCGCCAAGTACACAATATGGCCGCCTTCCGTTTCCCGTCCCCTCACATCCTGTTCCGGGGACGGAACACTAGAGCGCTACCACAGCACAGAATTACAGATTAACCCAAGATCAACAACAAGCTGTGCATGATCCAATTGAACTTTTGTTCATACATACAGGCAGGAGCGTAGCTAGGGGGGAGTGGGGGGTTAGGCGGTCCGCCCCAGGAGGCACTATTTTGGAGGCGGCGCTTCCGCTGGCAGCACTTAAACTTGTGGCAGGCGAGGCCTTAGCAGCACTGGCGCTGCTCGGCGGTAAATTGAAAGAAATGACCCCGCGACCCATGCCACGGACCCGACGGCCGCTGAAGAACAGCACTGTGCAGCTGAGCTGTTTAATGTTCCTGCTGCTGAGCCTAAGTGAGTGAGTCTTGGGCGGGCGGCTGGCGCACATTTCTTTGCAAGTAAGACATGTTCTTCTCAAAAATCGGAGTCTGATCAATTTATACTTTAAAAAAAAATTGGCGGCAAATGTGACAGAATCTGTTTTGGCTTACTTATTTGCTCTCAAAGAGTGCATTTTAAAATCGTAGGGGGTTAAAGCCCCAGCTGCGGAGATGTTTGTGTGCCCCGCAATTTTCATGGAGGGACTATGTTATGGCAACCCTGGTATTTAATTTACTTGCTGGAGTGATCTGTGTTTTATCTAGTAAACGTTTTGACTCAAAGTAGGATTAAGGGTTAATGTGCCTGCTGCAAAGCATATTGTGTAACGTGCAGATTGCACGTTCGAATTTTCTGTAGATATGTATAAAAAAAGGGGGCGGTTCCCTGCCGTTGACGTAGAAGTTCTTATGTTTCTTGCTTTTCATAATGTGCAATTCTCAATATAGCGCAGTGAGCTATGACCCGGCTTCAAGGAGGAGCTGCACGTAAACTGCAGGCCTTGGTTTAGAACATTGTTTTTGCCTCAGTCTGTAGTTATTCATGGTTACCGGGCTCCTGGCAGAGATGCTGCATTTATGGCCCCGATGTGAACGAGAAAGAGCACTCACACCCATCGATAACCAGGCCTGATAACTTTGCACTTTACCATCTGCCTTTTGCAGGTTGGTATCAGTATTCGAATTGCGGTGAGCAGCTGTGTTTACTGTCACTATTTAAATCTGCAGGAACGTTAACTAATGTTTACACAATTACTGCACACTTTTACTGCTCTGCGCTGCTGTAATTGGGGAGGTTTTTGAGCCCATGGTACGGTACCTCCGTGCTCTCTCATGAGAATCTACGTCTTTGGGGGTCAGATAGGTGTTCAAACTTTGTTCCTGGTGTGCAGAACACTCCTCTCAACTGTATTCCCCTTTACGTAGCGAAAACTCTGATTTGGGTGTCACAACTTCATCTGATACTATTTTTATTTTATTTTATGCGTTTTTATAAAGTGCGGACTTTACCCGAAGGTGTCAGAGCGCTTCACAATAGGAACAGTAATGATACATGAGGAGAAAATTACATGAGAACAAATTACTCAAAAGAAAACGTTAAGTTACATGAGGCAAAAGTGACAATTGTGAGCAAACAAAATACAAGAGGTAGCAAACAGTACATTACAGGAGGAAAAAGTGGAATGTGTGGAAGTTACAAAAGCGTACAAAGTACAAGTAGAGGTATAATACTGCAATAAATGGCAGAGACTCAAGCACAAGAACAAACATTAAGTAGGCAATGGTGGCACTTGTGCAAGTGTCTAAAGCAAACAAATTGTAAGAGGTAGCAACCAGTACGTTACAAGAGAAAAGTGACGTGTGCATGTTACAAAAGAGTACCAAACACAGATAGAAGGATAATACTGCAATAAATGGCAGACACTCAAACCGCCAGGGTGGTGACTGAGTGGGCTGAGGCAGACCCTGATAGAACTGGAATATTTCATCATTGCCCCTATAGAACCTATGTTTTTTTTGTTGCTTTGAAATGCACTATTTAACCCCCTTTTTAAAACCATTTTGAGGGTGAAAAACCCTAGCAGACATAATAGGTCTGTTGCATACCTGACTAAAATGGTGATGCTGTCAAGATCACTGTACTGTTTCTCAAACTTACCAATTCCCAGATCCAAGAGCCTCTTCCACATGCTGGATGCCATGCTAGGGGATCTAATTGAAATAATGAATGGTGCAAAGTAGCACTTTCCTTTCCAAATTGAAACTACCCACGGATCAGGGAGGCCTGGGAGCCCTGCACTTCAAGCACTGCTGTCCAGGGGTGCAACTTCAGCCGCCTTCTCATAAGCACTATCTCGCAGTGCAACTTCAGTCGCCTTCTCGAGAATGAATGTGTATAGTGTGGCCTATGTGAGATTGGTTTCATGCATAAGGACCTGAGGGGCGTTTCTTAAATGACATGCATGGAGTGGAGCAAAAGGACATAGCTATAGCTTTGCTTATGTTTCTAAATACTGTTGTTGTTTGGTGGAGTGTGATCTATGTGGGAGTTGTTTTGGTGTTGTGCTTGATGTCTATCTGGTGGTTTTACAGCTGTGGTCTTGTAGTGGCAGTTAAGTATGGAGTGGTGTAAAGAGGAGGAAGGGATACATTTACTTATGCATTTAGCTCCCATTTTAGTGCTGCTGGTCCATCATCAACTGAGACAAGACCCTTGAGGTTTGCTCTATGCTTACGCTGCAGTTTCACGCCCTTTCTATGCAGTGGAGTAGAGAGTGGCGTCGTAACTTAAACCCTGCCAATCCACCCCTGCTGCTCGCCATAATTTTTCTCCAGATCTTCGCCTCCCTGCCGCTACCTGCCATGGGCAGCAATCTGGGGGATAGCCCCGGGTGCCAGAAGCTCTAGCTACGCCACTGCATACAGGTCCACCATAATGCACTGAAGTGTAAGTGTACCCAAAATCAGAAAGTGAATATATTGCGGTCTAGTGTTCCCCACCTCTTCATCTTTCATTGTCCCGTTTTCCACAGTCTCCTACCCATGTTCACCTTGTACCTGATTGGGAATATGTGCATAGCCTTAATCCTGAAAGACTGTCAATGTAGTATACAGCTGAGAGGTCAAGGCATATCCAGGTTGCTTACTGGTCTTCACCAATGGCCAAAATGAGGTTTTCACATGTATTAACCAGTCCTGAATCTGTACCTAAATAGGGTCTAAATATAGACTGGCAAATGTGCAGGATGAGGTCCTGTTCCATGTATACACACTAGCACAGGGGTCTCAAAGAGAGAGCTATTTCTGCCAAATGAAATCCATCCTGAAATATTTCCTAATGCATGGATTTGATAAGGGGACATTAAGGTAATGAAAACTAAATGCTGCTACTAAATCACACAGCCCTGCTCCATTGAGGACACATTATTCATGGCATAAGAGCTGTATCTTGTAGGATCCCCATGGAGCTGTTTTGTCTTATTAATGAATTACCTGTGAGAGGTGAGTGTCTTACTACAGTTTGTAGTTTCCTTAATACATTGGCTGACACTGTATCCTACAGCAAGGTCCCTAAAGACATCCAGTACCTTGTTGAGCGCCCAACATCCAGTATTTAGAGTACAGAAACATGCTCTGTCTTAATGGTTCAGGAATAGTGTTAACATGTGGCAACAATGGTACACATTTATTTTTTGCATTAGAGGTTCTAAAATTGGAGGAGAAAAGGCCGAAGTACTGTCAGGCCTGCAAAGATAAGGCAGAAGGTTATGTTTAACTATTTATTTCATTGTTAACCATGAGCACTAAGAATATGTACATGCCAACTTCTTAGTGCTTTACAAGGAAGCATATATTTAAAGCTATCACCATATCTTTGGGTAAACACGTGGAGCAAAAATGAACCACAAATTAATGAATCAAGAGATTGCTTTAGTAAATAAAGCATTTCTCAAGAATTGAAGTGGAAAAAGAAAGAAAGAATAAAGGAGAGGAGGAAAATAATTGAAAGAAAGGAAGGATGGGAGGGACTAAAAATATAAAGAATAGAGGGAAATGAGAGAAGAGTAAAAGGCGAAAAGAAAAGGAAATATGGAGAAAAGGAGGAGAAACTAAAAAGAAGGAGGAACATAGGAGAAGAGGAAAAAAACAAGGAATGAAGCAGAGAAGGAACCCATTTGAGATAATACAAGAAGAGGGGAGACGGAAAGAATAAAGAAGGTAAGGTATGAATGTGAGAAAGAAGGAAACAAACATGGAAATTAAATGTAACAAAGAGACAACAAGCATTGGTAATGCAACGGTTTGGCCCATGTGATGAATAATGAGCTGGGTCCAAGTCTGGGAAGAAGGGACGAAGAAAAGAGCTCCTTGACAAGCATCACAGGAGTACAGAGGATTTGGGCAGCGGCCAGAGCTGCTGACTCGAGAGCTGGGTATCCGAGTAGGAGTATGGGCAGCACAACATCCTGTGATCTGGGCGGCACCTCAGGCCATTAAGTCAAAACCATCAATGGTTAATAAAGAGAGAATTCTTGGAAGCCCAGCTGGAGTAAAAGACAACAAGGGTATGCTTGAAAGGCTTTTTTTTGCACGGAGGCGGACATCTTTTCTCTTTGGCATGTGGCGACCTGTTTTATGTAGTCACATGAAGCTAGCGGCTGCAAATGTAGTCGCAATACAATAGTACATGGCAGTGAGTCTCACTATTAGGAAGGGACGCCCATTCCTAATAGCGAGAGTTGCAAATGCTATTTTGCGAGTTATTGATTCATAAAATAGCATTTGTACGTGCAATGACACTTTTTTACAGTCGCAAACGGGCCGATCTCCCATTTGCAAACGCAAAAAAGAGTTGCACATCTGGCACTCAATCTCTCCGGATAAGTTGCACTATATAAATCTCCAACAAGACGAAAGAGGCAAAATTGTATGAGAAAATAGTTCCACCAAAGCAGAAGTTAACAGTATTTCTGCCATTGCAAAATGAGAAGTGAAGCTGATGAGGAACAAGCATTGGTAAATGCAGGGAAATGCACTACATCCAATCGAAATGGAAGGAAAGTAAGTGACAAGCAAATAAACCAATGAAAAGCCGGAAAAAAGATGGGGCGGTATGAAATCCACTTTTAACTTTATCGTAAAAACAATAGATTTTACATAAAAAGGAGATCAAGAAAACTTAGGACCCAAAAAAGGAAAGACAGAAGCTGAAAGAAAGAAGCAGCAAGAACAAACATCAACAAGCATTTGCAATGCAATCGGTCTCGCCTTTGGGACCTTATATGTATTTAGCTATGCAGCACATTAGACTGCGTGCTGAAACATTTACAGGTCTTTAACATGGAGGGAAAGTAAGCACCAAACTACGTGACATGCCAGGTATGGGAACACATCGAGAGAAATATTGCCTTTCAGCAGGAAATGGTATATTCCAAAGCTCTGTTTTTAATATAAAGTCAGGGCCTTCGGTGGCCATATCCCCAAAAATACAAGATTTGAAAAAAATATTATTGTCTATGGGTGCTCGTGGAAGACTATTTCTATGGACTGGAATCTAGAGAATGCTAAAGTGATTATGGTATTTTACTGGCCTCTGCTGGAGGTTTTCTATCAAGAAACTTAAATATAGGCAGTTGCCAGAAACATTTCAAAAAAAGAAAGTCCCTCAGCAGAAAACAATTCTGGTATTTTACTGACCTCTACTGGTCGTTTTCTATCAAGACAGCTAAAAAGAGGCAGTTAAACAAAAGAAAGTCCCTAAGCAGAAGCAAACAAGTCCTAGGGTTGATCTCCAGAACCCATAAAGTACATACACATGTAAGTATATACTAAAGTATATACAAGAGGTCTCGAATGCTCGACGTAAAAAAGAGAGAAAGGAATTAAGAAAGAAAATGGGGAGGAAAAAGGAAGAGCAAGAGAAATAAAGAAGAAAGAAGGGGAGAATAAAAGAAATTAAAAAAGAAAGGAGGAGAGCAAGAAGAAAAGTGAAACAAAGGAGAGAAAGAAAGAAAAAGGAGTAAAGGGTAAAAGAAGTGAGATTAGAGGAAAGCGAGAAAAAGACAAGAGGAGAGAAAGAAAGAAAGAAAAGAGGAATTAAAGAGAAGGACGTATGGAATAGGTGAGAAACAAAGGAGAAAAAGAGAAGAGAAAAGAAAAAAGTGAGACAGAAAGGAGAGAAACATAATTTCAATTCACCTCTGAAAATGCAGCTTTTACTTTAATCTAACAACTGATCAAGTAATTTACCTTGCGTTTAAGAAAATAGATGTTCATGAAAGTAATATTTTTCAGGGTGAAGGCTTTGAAACAGTGTGCCCTTAACTCAGACTGGTGCACGAAATTTTAAAATGCGGCATCAGCAGGGAGGCAGCAGCATCTCCTTAACTCAATTGACAGGAAGCAAAGTAGTTCAAGAAAGGCTCCATGCGGCTGGTAGCTCGTGAGCGACCTGTTTGAGACTGTGTAGTTAGGCAACACAGTCAATCTCATTGCTATAACTGACATATTTGTTTCATATATTGGTAAAGTCCAACAGTATAGAGCCCCTTGTTCTGCCTTTACTAGCAGCATGATTTGAAAGCTAAAGTTGTGGTCATTCATTACAGTAGCAATGGACATTTCTAACCGCAGATTCGTCAACTTTATAATCCCCCATTTTGTGAGTCTCTAGTCTTCAGGCACCAGACAGGATCTAGAAACTACTGCAATAACCCCAGCTTGCCAGCAGATGGCTCATGAGCTTTGATTGTGGCTCAGACCAATCCCCTGCTATGATAAAACGGAGCCTCATAAAGAAACCATGCCTGTGTGCCAACATTAGATTGTCCTTATCTGCACCTGAAGATACAGATCTAAAGTTCCACTCCTAGTGATCTCTTTTTTTGTGCCAAAATGTTCAAAAATAGTTTTTTGGGTGTGTGCAGGCATGCTACCCTAAATATTACAGGGTTGAAGTTGTGCCTCTCATGTCAGAACCATTATTATTATTATTATTATTATTATGCGTTCTTATATAGCTCTCGATTACCCGTAGGCATCTCGGCGCTTGCCTTGAGAACCCGTCCTGGCTTTTTTCCCTGTGAGATACCCATACTGGGCATCCCCAAGGTGAAAGCCAGGCATCCCGCCGCGGGGGGGCCGTAGTGGAGATTAAGCAAGCTAATGCCCAGAGCTGCAGAGTGTGAACCCGTGATTCGAGTAGGCACCGAAACGAGAATTATCGAGTCCGTGGATATTTGGGCTCAAGGCCCTGCCGCGTTGGGAACTGAACCCTGGTCCCGGGTCTGACCTCTGCTTCAGGGTCTGCCTCGTCTAACCAGTGAGGCACACTTCTCCACAGATGTTGGTTACTGACCCTTGTGAGGTCTGCTTTTTGGTGCTTTTGTACCACGCTGGCGCCAACATCATGTAAAAGGTGTTCCCTGGTACACCTAAACCATTAGAGAACAAGAGGCTAAGCTGAGTGTTGTAGAACCTAAGAAGCACAGCTTAACTTGGTCAAGATCACCATCATTAGGTAGTTCAAAGGCAAAGTTTATTGTCCCTAGACAAGTCTAGGGACGAGTCGAAGAAGAAGCACAAGAACGTTGCCTGAAGGACATTGACATCCACACGCTCCAGATCTCAAAAGAGATAACATCAGCATTAACACTGAAGTCCGACGTAAGTGTCTGACTTGCATCATATGCCATATCTGGACTTAATGCATTCTATAGGAATCTGGCATCTTCAGGTTAATCGTTCAAATATTTAAAATGGCTCTGGGCCTCTCTGGGGCGCTTTTTGCCCCACAGACTTGTATGGACCTGCATTTGGGCTTCCACTGGAAACTCCTCCACTGATCCTTGGGACACAGTAATTTCTAAAAAGGGTAAAAAGGGAGGCCAGTAGACTAAAAAGGTGAGAATCACTGACAAAATATAGACTACAAAAATATCGAGGTACAAATATATATTGAGACAGAAATATCGAAGTCAAGAATATCGACATCCTACTTACATGTTGGTAAGTACAAAAATATCTAAAAAAATATTGATGTCAAAAATTTTATTGTAAAAAATATCGTTTTTTATGTTAAAAAAATAATGTATACTAAAGTAAATAATACATATAATTAAAAGGAACATAGTTAAAAATATTAAAACATGTTTAAAATAAAAACTGATACATATAATATTGAAATGAAGTAAACATATACATATAAAATATAATATATATCCTTACTTAATATTATTCATGAATAACTATTTTAATAACATAAATTGTTAAAAACATTTTATAAATTATAAATACATATATACACATACAAAAATAATATTAATACAAATTAAAACAAAATACTTAACAAATTAAAATGTTAAAATAGTTTGAATTTTTTAAAAATAAATTATATCCAACAATAACTAAAACAATACAGAAAAATGTTAGATAGCGGAGGGAAAAAAAATACTATGCCCACTCCAAAAAGTGCAACAGTATGGAAAGTGTTGGATAGCGTTGGGGTAAAAATTACTATTTCAACTTCAGAGAGTGCCACAGTAGGGAAAGTGTTGGATAGCGTAGGTGTAAACATTGCTATTCCCACTCCAGAGAGTGAAACAGTAGGGAAAGTGTTGGATAGAGAAAGGGTTAAAATTACTATTTCCACTCCAGAGAGTGCAACAGTACTGAAAGTGTTGGATAGCGAACGGGTAAAAATTACTATTCCTACTCCAATGGGTGCAACAGTAGCGAAAGTGTTGGACAGCGTAGGGGTAAAAATTACTATTCCCACTCCATAGACTGCAACAGTAGGGAACGTGTTGGATATCAAAAGGGTTAAAATTACTATTCCCACTCCAATGAGTGCAACAGAAGGGAAAGCGTTCGGTTGCGTAGGGGTAACATTTACTATTCCAACTCCAGAGAGTGCAACAGTAGGGAAAGTGTTGAATAGCATAGGGGTTAAAAATAACATACTTATCAATTCAATAATTTTTTTAATGAAATAATGATTTATTAATACATTAACAATAAATTAATTATACATACCAATAAATAAAAATTAAGAATTGCTTTAGTAACATTTAATTACTTCCCACCCTATAACACAAAACCCACTCCGCATAAAATGTAACACAATTAATATCATTATCATGTAATTAATTATTAAAAATTAATTGCCAATGAATAATTAATTAAGAATACATCATTTATCAATACCAATAAATATTAATTAATAAAAATTAATTGGCAATTAATAATTAATTGGCAATGAATTAATTAGCAATACCAATAAATATTAATACATAATTACTTAATTGTTATACATTACTTCCCACCCTACTCCCCTATAAACGCACAACCCGCTCCTAAACTAAATTAACACAATTAATATATTTATCAATTAATTAATTAATTAAAATAAAAAAACAATAAATTAATTATCAAAACCCCCCAAAAATTATTATTTACTTTAATATAATTAATTTACTACCTACCCTAGTCCCCTATAAACCCACAACCCGATCAAATTAAAAATTAAGATAATTAATATAATTATCAATTAATCAATTAATAAAATCCCATTACCAATTAATAATTAACAATCAATTAATTACCAAACCCAATAAATAAAAAAAAAATACTTCATTACAATTAAATTACTTCCCACCCTATTCCCCTATAAACTCACAACCCGCTACAGAACTTAAATGCAAAATTTAATAAAAAATAATTAATAATTTCTTAAAATTAGAAATTAGTTTACTATAATTAAATTACTACCCACCCAATACCCCTATAAACCCACAACCCGCCACAGTACTAAAACGCAAAACGTACTTTAAAAAAAATTAATAACTTCTAAGCAATGAATACATATATTTAAAAAAGTAACACAAAACATAACAAAACATGTGGAACATATACATATAAAATCATACTAAAATACATAACACTAACATAAACATTGATATTATTAACATCAATATTTTTATTATTGATATTAATAACTTCGATATTAACAAAAACAATATTTCTTACCTTCAGGTCGATATTCTGGTCACCGATATTCTTGGTGTCGATATTCTCTCCCTACAATATTTTGAACTCGATATTAATGTAGGTCGAAATAAAAAACTCAGTATTTTGTCTGTTCACCAAATGTGGCTATGGAAACTCATAACTTCATACAGCTTCCCTTGCTGACAACTAGATAATGTAGTAGTGCTATCAAGCACATTTGATTGAATTATTTGAAGTTTATCTTCATCAAGAGAAACCCTAGCCTATTTAAGTAATCTGTTGTTGTTCGAAGGACATACCTTCCTGGTCATAACTACTGCACTAGTTGAATTCAAACACTTATCCCAGGATGACACCGGGGAATGGTCTAGGGGGTTGTGATCACTATCTGTGGTGGTTGCCACTACCATGTCATCCATCAACGGTCACATTTTCAGATCAAGCAAAATATAGTCAATGCAACGCAAGTTGAGGGTTCTATTGAATGTATTCACCCCCCTTACATCTGACCTTGTAAGGCCATTGGCAGCCCTCAATCCATACTCAAGGGATAAGGCATTGAGCTGTAAAGGTGCGTGTGACCATTTCTTGATGAGAAGCAGATTGACGGTGGGGGGGAACATGCCACAACTCGTCCTCCTCCCTTGTACCACATGTGTCCTCCCTAGCCTAAGGTTCAAAGGTGACTTTGAAGTCACCCACAACAATTAATAGAGCCTCAGTAACTCTGATGTCAAGTAGATTGTTCAGCTCTTGTAAATTGGCGAACATCTACCTGCAATGGGTCCTTGGGCATTGCCATAGATATCTAGCAATGCTTCCTTTCTGCCTCAAATTTGGACTGCAAGGATGTCAGGACTATTAGAGTGAAGTTTGAAGATGGTACAAGCTAACACAATTCTTATCCAGATAATCAGCCCCCCTGAAGGTCTGCCAGGTTTGTTGAAGGAAGCTGGGTAGTAAAAAGTAAGATAGCCAGATAAGTGGATAAGAGTAGTACTCTAGCTTTCCTGGAGAATACATATATCAAAAGACTCAATGTGTTGGGCCCAATGCAAAATAGCCATTTTCAATTTTAAGCCTGCAACAGTCCACGAAATCAACTTAAGTCTATTGGATGTTTGACGGGTAAAAGTTGGCGATAAAGAGGTGTCCATTCAATTGTGGTCCCTAGCTACTGTTGGGTGGGGTGTGGTCCCAGGATAAGCTCCCTCCTTAGATCTAGCGATTTGGGTCGGGATGAGATGACCATCCTAGACTCAATCGGCATTATGGGCGCTATAGACTTTACTATATTGGTACAGTCCCTAGACACTTCAGTACAATGCAGCCCGATTGAACTCGTTAGCTGTGTATTCATAGTATCTGGAATGTCGGGGTGGATTAGTCAATCAATATTTGCGAGAGATGAATCTTGACCCAGGTGCAAACCCCGATGCATGGGGTAGTTAGACATGGAGACTGGGGAGGTCTGTATTTGAGTTGAATACCCGTTAGGGAAGAGGAACTGGTTCTAGCTTCAAGTGCTATCAAGTCATGGACCATGTTCCCATCTGCAAAATAGAGTTCGATGGAATCTAGCTGAGAATTAGGGCTAGTTATCCTTTTTTGCACCCCTGATGTCATCCCTTATTAGTGAGCGACAGCCCCTAACATGTTGAATCCTGTGGATAGCCTTGTTAATCAGAAAGTCCTTGCCTTCATAGGAGAAGTGGCTCTAGGAACATTTATCATAAAAATAGACTCAGGAGGTAGCTGAGTCTCCCCATACAGTTGATTGTGGGGAATTGGTGCGGTAGGTAAGGTAGAAGGTTGGGGGGAAATTTGTGGCACATACACCGCCCAAGCTGCTTATAGTGTTGGTTTACAACTTGCCACCCTCCTTTTTGCATACTCCTCATATCTATGCTGGTGTCCGATAGCAGAGGGCATTCCCTTGAAGCCGTATTAGGGGGCTGCTGGTGGAGGAGACGGGTGGGAGTCGTTGGGCGTGTAGCAACTCTTGGTTGATTAGGATACTTGTCAGCTACAATTTTGGGGGACTGAGCTAGTAAGGCTTCTCCAGCTGATAGAGATTTGACCTGCTCAGTGAGGTTGAGAACAACCAGTTTTAATAGGATTACCTCCTTCTTAAGGTCGTTCATGGTCCTGAGGATCTCACTTTCATTCGTCAATGTCTTCCCCAGTTACACCTCCTGCCACTTCCCCTTCCCCTTCCTTTAGTTCTACCTGACCCTCCACAACCTCCGCAGAGTCATCCTCTTCCCCACTCCTCCCTCATGGACACAGCTCAAATTCTGGAGTGGTAGGAATCAATCGGATAGGGCGAGGACATGGTCCAGAACGACAATGACAGGAGGGTCCTGGTCTATTACCCTGGTAGGCCTCAAACTGGTACTATGCTTAGTTTTATCAAAAATGAGGGGCGATGATGGAAGTCGATCAAGGGGCTGAGTGATGCCACATGAGCTACGTGTTACAGGCTTATAAAAACATATGAGGGATACGTTTTTGCATGTCAGCCTTAGCAGTGAGGGGTTGGGCAACTTGGTGGGCATAGGGGATTTTGGCGCAACTGGGAAATCCGATGGTACAATAATTTCTTCACATTCAATTAAGAGATCGTCAATACGATCTAAAACACAGTTGTTCGCTCGAGGCTTACGGACCTGCTTGGCCTTGGTAGTTTTTAGCTGTACCCCCATGCTCTCATTTCCACCCCCAAGTACATTGGATTTTCTTTTTCCCATCGCTACCCTTGAGAATACTGGGTACTGGAGTGTGACCAGCGAAAAACGACAAGTCTGAACCTGGTCAACACCCAGATTGTGGATAGCTCCCAGTTGCCAACCCGCAGCAACTAGCCTCACCCAGCGGTGAGTTACATTACAGAATCAGCTAGATAATCACACAGCCAGCCCCAAGATCATGAACCCAGAAATAAATAAACAAAAAGTCTTACGCACTATCAGGATTCCCAAGCTAAGGTCAGCGAAAGAATGAAGAATGATTTACGCAGCAAGGTTACACTTCCAAGTAAAAATAGAAGGTTCCAGTTCCTTGTGTGACAATGTTAAATCCATGAGGCCTAGCACCGTTGGAAACAGACACAAAGGGGGTGGTCCTGCCCTTACCCTTACTGGCGCTGACGGGCGCAGACAAGCCCGCCCTTGGCCTGGGCTTGGCCCAGGCATTGTCCGGGCGCACCCATACACGTCCCGCGCTGCGGGGCCTGGTCTCTGGACTTAAGCGCCTCCGGGCGCAGGAAGAATGTGGCAGCAGCCGCGAAGACTGCTGGGGCTTGTAGGCCTGGCCAGAATGACAGCTGCTCCCTCCTTGATGTGAGATGCTTGAAACGTCCTCCACTGGTATTGACTCTGCCATAGGCAGCAGTACTCTGCATTGCAGCCTTCTCACTAATGTCTTAGAGATGCCTCCTGAAAAACGATCAGCCCTACTGTGGTTCATGAATGTCTGCATGCCATTTGCCACAACCAGACTGGTTTCTGGACCGTTGGTAGAGAGCTTCTGCTCTCCGGGTCCAAAACAAAGCCCGTCCTGAGCAGAGATGTCATGCCTCTTCCCCCAGGATGGGCTGGGTCCACAAAGGAGAAGCTTCAAATGCCTACCGCCTTTGTGAGCTGTCCTTGCCTATTGCTGCCCACAGCAACTGTCTCCCACCGGTTATGCTCCCTTTTGTTGGGAGAATTAGTGGCAAAACCATGCTAGGAGGAGAGGTGTACCCACCTTTCTCAACTCCACCCCTCAGGTGGAGAAGGCGAGGTGAAGCACACATCTCAATCCCCTCCATCTTGAAAATGAGGGAATCCAACCAATCGGGAATAAGCTCATGCCCCCCTCCTATTGGTGGGGGGCATATTAGGGGTTGTACCCACGACAAGGAAGGAACCCATTGGTCCTGACTTGCACACCTTTTTAAATTCTCCTGAATATAGTATTTATGGGCAGTCCTAAACCTTGCCTCCTCAGATTCAAGGAAGAAAAAAGAAAGACCGAAGATCTGTGTTGCCCCAGGAAGAAAAGCAGAACTACTTCTTCGGCCCCAGCTCTACCGGCCTGTCCCGACACCAACCTGCCTATAGTGAAGAAATGGGCATGGCCAGAAGCCCCCAGAGCCTGGAGGACGTGCCCTACACCCACCTTACAGACTCTGTCTCCCATGATCACTGAATTTGCTCAAGAAAGACTACAAGACTAGAATCCGGAATCAAGTGATTAAGCGATTCTGCCCCACTCTGCACTCGATGCTCATGGCCCGAGTTCGAGTAGCCTAACACCACAAGGAGATCTTCCCAGCAATCCTGACCTAGGATCCGGTGCTCCCTGACCTCCCTCAAGCTTCAGGACGAAGCCTCAACCTGAAAGGCCCCCAATCGCAACCAGAGCTGGTAAGAAAACCCGATGCCAGGAGATACCCCTGCACCCTACGCCCCACAGCCTTGGGTGGCCCAACTGACGGTGTCCAGGCATGCCTCAAGATCACAACTTTCCTCTCCAGCGAGACGTTCCCCTGAGGATGTCCCCTTGCCCAAGCCTGAAGCAACTGAAAATCTCCAATGAAAAGTACAGGGTCGCCAATTTCTTTTTTGCACCAGTGCCACTGGTGGTGCAGCTCCTGTGCTGGTCATTGGCCCCTGAGGTGCTGATCTTAACCCCTAGGAGATTTGTTCCCATACCAGAGGGGCCTGCTTGTCAACAGTCCCTAACCGAAGGCCCACTTAACTTAGTTGGCTAACAATGGGCCTAACTGCTCACCCACACTACCCCAAAGAGAGCTGTTAGTACTTACCTAATTTAGACTCTGCTATACCTCTGGGGACTCCCCGGACTCCGTGCACACTATACCTTACTTTGGTATAGTATAGACTAAGCCAGCTTCCTATATAAGTTGATCAGCGGTGGGACGTAAATGTTTGCGTTTATTTGGCTAATTTAGTCAACCTCTGATGACATGACAAGAATCCAAAAATTGTCCTTAGTACAACTCATTTTTTGAACTGATTCTTGTTCCAAATGTCTACAAAGTCTTGGTAGGGCCTTGTGTTAAGTCCCTGAAGCCTTTTTTTTTTACAAAAAGTAAAAATCACTGAAGTTAGGGAGAAGTATCTAGAAGTGTTAGTGTAGGTCTTCCAAAAATAACCCAATTTTAGAAATATAATGAGTAATCCAGGGAATATGGCTGAGGAGCTTGACCTCACACCTTAATCCAACCTACAGGTTAGAGAGTTAAGCCTTCTATGTAAGGCTAAACAAATAAGAACTAGGTCCAACCTTACCAGGATACAGCTCCAGGAGTACCTGGCAGGGCATGCAATGATTCACCCCACAGAAGAATGTGAAGACCTTCAAAAGAATGGAGAAAGTAGCAAGGATGATGCAATTTTAGACCAACTACCTCAACTACTAAGGGTGGAAGGGAACTTTGTGTCTTACCCTCCACACCCAAGAGGTACAGGGTCTGGCTCCTACAGAGGTAGGACCAACTCCATACCAGACTTTGAGGACAACTTCACTGAGGAGCATCTACTTTAAATAAGGATGCCCATAAGATTAGACCTAGAGACTAGGGGGCAGATGTATCAAAATACCTATTTGCGATTCTCAAATAGCGATTTTTTGAGAATCGCAATTTGAGAATTGCAAAATGGTATGTATATAAAAATTCGCTAATTGTTTTGCAATTTCTTAAAATTCCTTAATTGCGATTAGCAAATTGCTAATCGCAATTAAGGAATAATTTCCCATTCATTTCTATGGGCCAGGAGGCCCATAGGAAGGAATGGGAAGGTATTCTCAATTTGCGATTCCCAATTTGCTAATCGCAAATTGAGAACAATTTCAAGGGTGTCTTAAGGGCATGTATGAGCGCCACATGGCACCTTTACAAATGCCAAAAAGTGCATTTGTAAAAGAATTCGCAAATTAGTACCAACTGCAAGTTGGTGGTAATTTGCGATTTCTTAGTGTAAATTAGCAAAACTTAATTGCTTCTTACATAGCATTTAAGGAATTGCAATTTGCGATTCCTTAAATGTTTACGCAATATTAAGGAATCGCAAAATTTGATGGGCACTTGAAGTTTACTGTGATGCCCTTTGCTCTAAAGAATTCCCCTACTACCTTCCAAAGCTTGGTGAATCAAGTCTTTGCTGGGTTGGAAGGGTTTAGTGTAGATTATCTTAATGATATTGCTGTGTATAACTCCTCCTGGCAGGATAACCTGGTCCATCTGGGGAGGTTTTACCGGCCCTGCAAGCTGCAGGCCTAACTATCAAGTCATTTTTTGACTACACATTTGTCTTCGCCTTTTCTCCGTCTGTCACCCAACTGGATGCCGGACAAGGAGCATTGTCACTTTCCCGCTCCATCTGCGAAGCCCGCTCCTGGGACGGCTCTGCCCTTGCCTCCCTATGATGGGACCGGAGCGTTCCCTGTCCAGCTTTAAGCTTTTTACAAAGCGCATCACAGCATTTTTGGGCAACCCGACTCCGCAGGCGCGCCTTCGAGCCCCATGGACTCGGATGGGGGCCTTGGGTCTTCGATGGATCAGGATCGGCGCTTGTCGACCTCACAGTACCTTCCCCTGCGCTGATTCCAGTGATGACGCCCCCGACGCTGGTTGTGCCCCCAACCGGCGTCAACCTCGGCCTCACCCCTGACCTTGACCTGGTGCCGGACCAACATCACCCGACATGGGTACTGATGCCCGAGGATACTTTTGAACCGCTGTTCATTCCTGGCATTCCTTATCGCCCTGAGTGGCAGCCAGAGGAGGGTGAGGAGGACTTGGGAGGGATCTATTGACCCTTTAGTGGACCAGCTTGAAGAGCCGGACTGACGAGAGGAGTTGGGTGATGCCAGTGGTTTAGATACCTCCCCAGACATTGGCATGCTCTCCCCCCCACCCTGGCTACGGAGGATGGAGCTTCCTAAGCAGTGGTGTAACGTAGGGTGGGTGAGGCTTTGGCAGGACTAACCTTCTGCCAGCAGCTGCCTCTTTAGAGCCCCTGCAGCCTTTTAATGAAGCCCTCACAGACATCCAGGGGCTCCTGTGGACAGGATGATTGCCCGACGCCCCCGCCCACCCCGTGCAACCCACTTTTCCTCTCCCAAAACCCAAACCCGAGAGATTGGTGGTCCAAGCCTCATCCTCTGATGGTGCCTACCCGATTGCTCCCCCAGATAGGGAATCCAAGAAGATGTTTTCTTCTGCCAGCTTAGGGCTGCAGTGGGTGAACACTGCATGCTTCTTGGGCCATTATACCCAAACTGATACGGTTGCGCAAGTGATGCCACAGTGCATGGAGGAGGCCCTAGCTGTTCTCACCCAGCAGTTGCTGATGGTCAAGACGTAGCTAAGTTCACCATCAGGTGTGGGCTTGAAACCGCTGATTCTCTGGGCAGAACGGTTTCAACATCGGTAGCCCTGAGGTGCTACGCCTGGTTTAGGACATCTGGTTTTTGCGGGGGATGCCCAATCAACCCTTTTGGACCCTTTGATGGCCTGCGCTTGTTTGGTGACAAGGCGGACTCAGCGCTCAGGTGCTTAGAGGATTCTAGGGCTATGGCCAGATCCTTGGTCCTCACAGCAATCTCTCTCCCTACAGTCTGCCTTTCGCCCTTTTCGTGGCTACGGAAGGGGTGCCCCACCACATTCCACCCAATTGAGCCACAAGGCCATGCAAGCTACCCAGTCTATGCATGGCCTTGGATGTGGGACCCAGCGGCGCCAGCCTGGGGCCAAGGGGACGGGCCAGTCCACCCATACCCTCCTGCAGCATCCTCCAAACCTTCCTAGTCCAACTTTTCATGGCCACCAGAGGCCAGTGGGTGACAGGATTCGCCATCACCTCCCCCATTGACACAACATAAGTTTAGACTGGTGGGTTTTGCTAATAGTCCGAAGAGGCTACTCCCTCCGCTTCAAGATTACCCCTCCCTATATGCCACTAGCACTCCATCGTATGTCGGAGGATCACTTGGCCCTTCTGCGCCAGGAAGTTGTGGCTCTCTAAGTCAAAGTAGCTATTGAATGGGTCCCTGTGCCAGAAGTAGGTCATGGTTGCTATTCCCACTACTTTCTGGTACCCAAGAAGGACAAAGGCCTGCATCCTATCTTAGACATCAGGGTCTTCAACCACTTCCTTGGGAAGGAGAAGTTCAAAATGCTCATGTTGGCTCAAGTCCTCTCTGCCCTCGATCCCGGAGACTGGATGTTAGCGTTGGACTTGCAGGACGACTATTCCCACATCCCCATTCTGCCAGCCCACAGGCGTTACCTATGATTCACAGTAGGCAATGAGCATTTTCAATTTAGCATGCTCCCCTTTGGCCTTACCAGCACCCCTCGGGTGTTCACGAAAGTGATGGCGGTGGTCGCAGCTAATCTGCACAGATCAGGGGTTCCAGTCTTTCCCTTTCTCAACGACTTGCTGTGGAAGGTGGCTTGCCCCAGGCTGTCGTCTTCCACCACTAGACTATAGCGGACCTCCTGAATTTGCTGGGGCTCACTATCAATGTGCTGAAGACACCTCTCAGCGCAGTTTTGGGCTTATCCTCCCAAGCAGCAAGCCTGGGATATTCGCGCTATGATACTGATGTTTCAGCCTCCCAGATTTGGTGAGAATGACCCTGAGGCTGCTGGGCCTCATTGCCTCCTGCATCCTGCCTGTTGATCACGCCAGATGGCACATGCGGGCTCTGCAATGTGACCTGAAGTTCCAGTGGGCACAGCATCAGGGGAATCTTTCCGATGTCGGCCAGATCTCGGAGGGGACTGCACGTCAGTTGTAATGGTGGCTAACCCAGGATTGGGTCAACAACAGAACCCTCTCCCTTCCCCAACCAGAGTTCACAGTGGTGACAGATGCATCACTCCTGGGATGGGGCGGCCACATTATAGAGGCGGAGTCCAGGCCCCCCCATCAACCTTCTGGAGCTTCGGGCGATCCGTCTTGCTCTGAAGGCATTCCTTCCTTCTATCAAAGGGAAAGTAGTGCATGGGTTCACGGACAACACCACTGCTATGTGGTACTGCACCAAAAAGGGGCTTGTGGGGTTGTGGGCCCTATCTCAAGAGACTCTTTGCCTTTGGACATGGCTGGAACATCAGGGCATATCCCATGTTGTTCAACACCTGGCAGGTTCCCTGAACACCGGGGCAGACAAGCTCAACCGACGGTGCATGATGGATTATGAATGGTGTCTTAACTCGGAGGTGGTGCAAGGTCTTTTTCAGCAGTGGTGAGAGCCTTGGTTAGATCTGTTCACCACTGAAGAGAACGTGCAATGTCAGCTCAGCAGTTCTGCATGTTGGAATTTCCAATGCGGCACTTGCTCTGTGAGACTTTTCCTTGTGAGTGGAGTTGCGGCCTCCTGTACGCCTTTCGGATTGTACCACTCCTATTCAGAGTGCTAAAGAAGATCAAGCGCGACCGGGCCCAAGTCATTCTTGTGGCTTCGGCCTGGGCATGAAGTGTCTGGTATCCCAAGCTCTTCAGCATGTCCAACGATCTTTCAATCAGACTGCCTCTTTGGGAGACTCTTCTGTCGCAGCAGCGCAGCAGGGGACGGACCTCCACCCGAACCTGTCCAGCCTCCACCTCCTTGCGTGGAGATTGAGCAGCAACAGTTGACAGCTTTCGACCTTCTTCCCGAGGTCTGTAACATCATCTTGGCAGCTAGGCGTCCCTCCATTAAATAACCTGTAGATGGAACACATTTGTGACATGGTGCACATCAACGGCTGAAGATCCCCTTTCTTCCCCTCTTTCAGAGGTTCTCTTCTTCATTCTATTTTTGGCCCAGCAGGTCTTTGCTCTGGGCACCCTGAAAGGCTATCTTTTGGCCATTTCGGCCTTTCTTCGCCTTTCTGATCAGCCTTCTCTGTTCAAGTCTCCTATTGTAAATAGATTTCTGAAGGGGTCATCTCTATCGTAATGCCCCAATTGAACTTGACTCTTGTCCTTACTTATCTTAAGTGTGCTCCCTTCAAGCCACTACATAATTTTCCTCTTGGTCTTCTTACTGTAAAGACTGCTTACCTGCTCACCATCACCTCTGCCCACAGTGTGAGTGGCTTCAGGCTCTATCCTCCAAGCCTCCATTTCTTACTGTTCATCCGGACAAAGTGGTCCTTTGCACTTGCCCTCTTTTCTGCCCAAAGTGGTTACCTCTTTTGACATAGGTCAGACCATGACCCCCTCTCTTCCCGCCTCCACATCCTTTATAAGAGGAGGAGAGACTCCACTGTTTGGACCCAAAATGTGTGCTGACCTTCTACCTTCTACCACTAATGATTTCTGGGTGGACGATCAACCCTTTGTGGGTTATGTGGGCACCAAGTAAGGTTGGGCCATGCACAAACGTACCATCTCTTGATGAATTGTCATATGCATCAAAATCTGCTATTCTCTGCTGAAAAAGGAACCTCCAGTAGGACTAAGCGCCAGTGCGATGGCAGCCACTACTGCTTTGAAATGTGGAGTTCCTCTGATTGACATCTGCCAGGCAGCCACGTGGGCATCCCTGCATACGTTCACTAAACATTACTGCCTGGATAGTCAAGTCCGGAGAGATGGCTTCTTTGACAGTTCTGTTCTCAAAGACTTCCTGGTGTGAACTTAGTTCGCAGACCCACCACCGGGGATGTCATTGCTGGGGTATCTGTTCTAAAGGCAAGGAATTTATAACTATAGTCTCTTTTAGATGAACAAGTTACTTATCTTCTGTAACAACATATGTAGCTATACATTCCTTACAGCCTCATCCATCCTCCGCGTTCTTCAAACTGGCTTCTCTGGATAGGGACTCCCTTCTAGGGCCCTAGTTATGTGCACCAGTGGTCAGTGTCTTTCATGGCTATGCGCTTCTGGGGTGGATAGTTGTGTCAGAATAGAAGCCAGCATGCAGTGGCAGCATCTAAGTAGACACCGCAACGTCATCCCAGGGAACACAGCGACGGACACAGAGTCGACTGACTCCACCTACCAACGCGCAGGGCTACTGCTACAAAGAAATTCTCTGGATCCAGTGTGACTCCTGGGGGTAATTCTAAAGGAAAGGAATCTATAACTAACTAAGTATGTCTCTTACAGATACATTGTTACCGAAGGTAAGTAACTTGTTCTTCATAATAAGTTCACATCATTCACAGCAAACAACAATCACTCAGCATACAATGCATGCCTTCCTTTACCTGTTCTTCCGGTGTGCTGACCGTCTGTGATTTGATTGGTGGCACATTGCAGAATGCAGTAATGGTTTGTTCCATGGATCAAGAATTATGGCACAAATGTAATGTTTGGATGACACAATGTCTCTTTGCACCCTTGTATTTGCAGATAAGTGAAGGATTAAGCTCTCCAACAAATTATATGCTGCTTTTTTCCCTCCATACCCTGACACTTTCTTTAGCTGTTCCTGTAGCATGTGCAACAATGGAATAGCTAGGCCTATCCTGCTGTCCTCCTTGCTGACTTCACATGCAAACACATTGAAAAGGAAACAGCATCTCTGTCAGGCATTTAATTGTGCCCCATTGGTGCATCCCAATGATCATGCCTTTCACAGTTGCATCCCCTCTGTGCATGACATATTAATTGATTGTTCTGTATTGCTCAAACAGACGTTCAAACGTGTTATATGTCAAGTTCCAACATGTTGGCAACTCCTGTAGGAGTGCTTTAACTGGGAATTGATTATAACGTTGAATGATCCTCAGCTGCTTCCGGGCCTTAAAAGAATGGCTGAAATGTTTGCAGATTCTTCTGCAGGTGGACAGTAAGTTGCTGACTTGGTCTTCTTGTTTGAGAAAGTCTTAATTAAACATTGATGAAAATGCAGGGCGCCCAACACAGGACCACCATCGGCCATGGCCTTAACTATATTACTGCTATTGTCCGTGGCAACAAAACCTTAGTGTTAAAGTCTTCCAAAATGTATGCAGAAGTATGGGATTTTCTATAGCGAACATAGCTACTGTTGCATGCTTCCGAGCGTAATTAAAAATATCTGCTGTGTCAACACTTTCAGGTATCTTTTTCTAACCCCCACAAAAGAGATCTGGTGTGCAATTATGCACATGTAATCAGTGGCTTGGCATCTGGTCCAAATGTCTGTCATCAGGTGGATAGTGTGAACAGCACTCTGCTGCAAACCTTGTGCAAGCAATTCCAGCACGTCGTGATGTAGTGCTGGAACAGCAACTCTGGTAAAATGGGACCGACTTGGAAGCTTCCGTTTCGCATATGGCTGCCACAAATTTAAGAAAACCAACACCTTGCACCTTGCACAAAAAAAAGGGAGGAGGTCCAGCGCTAATATGTTAACCAGCTTCGCGTTGTACAAATGTACTGTTGGGTGGTTGTGTTCGTACTGCCCCTCTGGCCTAAACATGCCGAGAATGGTCTTCTGGATTTTTTCTCTTCTAGTACCACTGATGCAGGTGACTACTTGAGAGCACATATTGGTAGGCTCAATGCGTGTTTCATTGCAGCAGTCACTGTACTCTTGTCATAAAGTGAAGGTTTCACTAACCTTGATAGCCGGATACAACAAGAGCGATGCTAGGATACCAATCCCCCTATGTTGGCAACACCTGCGAGTCTGTTGTAGTAACTCCACAGATCATACCATAGCCGGGGAAAGGGTAAAAAGGGACAAAGGAAACAATAAAGTTGTTGCAGTAAATCAATGAACGGCGTGTATTGGAAGTTTGTAGTCCTCACTTCTCTACGTGCCCCTGGGTTCCTGCATATAACACAAACAAACAAATAGTGAGTGCAACCCCGCCCTGCCCTTGCACTGGATATACTAAAGACACAAAGAATCTTTACCTATGCACTTACAATGATATTCTGCCCCAAATGCTCCAAGCAAAAACAGCACAAAAGAGAAAAAATAAAGAAAAGAAATCAATAATGTCTGTAGACTTTTCAAAGGTCTGAGAAATGTCTACAGTTCAGTTGAATCCTCTTTCTAGTAGTAGCAAAAATAGAATTGAATACAAAATGTACTTAGCTGCCCAGCGGAATGTTGAAGCAGGATTCGGAAGAACATATGATCCTCGTGCACCAAAATGAAAGACCAGCGATGCTTCTTGCTTCAGAAAGCAGCGATCAAAAATAACTCAGTGGAAAACAACTAGACTTTCCACCAAACTACCAAATACAAGCCCATCCAGGACTAGCCTTGGTAAATGCAGGAAAAGGCAATTCTCTCGTAAATCCACAATGATCTCGATGAGGAAAAGAGAAAATACCAATAAGCGGCGGCTACCGCGATTGCGCTCCAGCGCTGGCAATGATGTTCACTGAGAAAATAATCGCGCTGGCACTTCAGCGCTAATGCATTCGAAAAATAGTCTTGCTCAAATCCACAACGATACTTCGGCAGGCTAAACGAAGATAGCTCGTCTCGGGGAATGTCCAGGAAGTACTCAGGTGACAAGCACCGAGAAGGGGGAGGAGTGGGTTTAGATAGGCAGAAAAGAAAGGGAAGTAGGACCCCACTACAGCATTCTGGGAGATGTAGTTTGAGCAGTGTTCTAACTAGCCTATGGCTTGACCGTGACAACTCTCTTGCCTTGGACCCCTTGGTGTCTCGACCCGATTCTTGTGCCATTGCGATGTTGCTGAAGATGATGTGATACCTCTGTACTGCGGCGGACAGGAATGATCAGATTTGATTGCATGCTCAGCCTTTCAGCCCCTCCACCAACAACACTTGCAGTTTTTTTGACCAATATGGTGTGCCTCCCACTGGATCAAGTGGTGTTTTCTCATATGTGTTGCCTCCATTACCATAGTTTGTACCAAGCTTACATCGACTAACACTTGCTCCACAAAAGGAGTATATTGCAATGTTCAACTCCTTCTGTCTAACCGAAAAAAAGTCCCAAACTGATGAGGTCAACATTCTGACTGGTGCCACTTGCAATGTGGGATGAACTAGTAGGTGGGTGTGACGTTTGACTCTCTGTAGTAACTACTTCTACTGAGATGGCTGTGGTGTATGTTGGTTTCTGCCAGGACTCTGTAAATTTAGCAGCTGGAGGTGGTGTTGGTGGAATCTCTTCTGGTGGCATCCGTAGCACCACTGTTGCCACATCCCTCACAGCAATTTGGGATGGGGTAATGATCTCAACTGGGGCAGGGCTAACTTCCATGATGATTGGCTCATCATCCTTCTCTTCTACATCTACCTCCATAACTCTAAGGCTTTCCGGTCCCTTCTTTTTCCCTAGCCTTGTCTTGTGGCTTGTCTCACTCTCAGACTGAAGCGGAACCCAAGTGGTGTCTAGATCATCAGAAGAGGGCTAGGAGAAGAGGTTGGTGGACTAACCCTCCTTTTCTTTGCTGGCGATCTGGAAGACAATGGATCTTCTGAAAGAGAGGCTTGCTCTTTTTCCTCAGCAGGAAGCTCGATCTCCTGAACTGCTCCAACTTCTGGAGGAAGTACTATTATTGGTGGTGGCTGCGGCTGTTGTTGCCCACTTATCTGATTTTCCTGCATTGATTGGGTGCTACTTTGCTATAACAATAAGTAAATTTCAACGACACTGCCTGTCGGGCTTGGGACTAGGTTGGTGGGGTGGGCCCTTTGATGTGGGGGTGGGTGCTGCTCCCAGCTTGCTCCTTGGACACCGCTGCTGCAGGTGCACTTTTTAGATTCACAAAAAAGGTTTTGGGTGACATACCGGTGGTGGGAAGTGGCAGTGCTGGTACCTTAGTTTGGGGCCATCTTGAAGTTGTCTGTTAGCAGCATGCAGCAACACTTACGTTAGATTCACAAGTTGAAGTGATGTCTCTGTGGTCACATGTCACGTCATGCGCAGACCTTCTGTCTGTTAGCACAATGCGTGATGTTGTTTCCTCCTCTTGTGCACCTAAAAGCAAAGAAGCAAGAAGAACATCAGTGAAATATGGCATTGCTGTAGTTCAATTACTAGTACAAAGAAATATAATATAATTTAGTTTGTGGTCACACTTGTTAGTGTTACCTCAGATATTAAAAAAATTAACAATACAGTATAACTATTTGTGAGACTTTGACAACAACAATGGCTTTCGTGGTGTACTGTACAGTACACTCAGTAACAATAGAACAAACAACAACAAAATACAAATGTAATGGTTTGCTTTATGTGTATTGTGTATCATTTGGGATGCAGCACTCAGGGAGCTGCAGCTGACAAATGACAATGGAACAATCCCTAGACAATGAATACTGTTGTGCATGTCATATCGCAGACATGTGGTTAAGGTTCATTGATGCCAAATCATGTTACTTATGAATCGGGAAAAAAATGTAATTAAAAAATAAATAACTAGCAGTAGGCCTGGAAATAAATGAACACAAGCAGGGCTAAGGACACAGACTTTAGGAAATGGCCCCCGCCAGATGGGGAACCAAGGCAAATGTATTGCTGACCTACTATTGCAATGCAAACACACTCTCACACTGGCCAGACAAAGAAGGCATACTAAACAATACATATTTAATACAACAATGTCAAAAAAGAGAATCCACATGGCCCAAAAATGTTTGAAAGTTATAACCACACACATTGAACAAATGCAGTAACACATAAAAAAGTGAAATACCACACAAAAACACATTTTGTATTTCAATCCAATGCCATCCATGGCCTAAATGATGTTTAAATTCAACAGACACCACAGAGACAGTTGTTATATGCACCCATGAGTAGTTCTGGGCCTACAGGCTGAAAGACCTATTGGCAGACAATGGGGCTATATAGTAAATTAAATCAATATTGCAAATTGATTTCAAAACATAGAGAAAATGTAGTGAACTGTGCAGCATGTTTCCTTTATAAAAGAAGAAAAATTACTTACAAAGAAACAACAACTAGGCCCCTACTGAATCTACAGGCCACCCACCACAGTACATTGAAAACATCGATGACAAGTACAAATACCTCTCGGGGCATGACTCCAGTCAAACAAACAACACTAGTTTTACAAATTACTTGTGAAATCGTAAATTCAAAGTCCTCAAATGCAATGATATATTATGCAGCAGACACAAAGCGTGACCCTTCTAACTCCAATTCCAAATGAAAATTTACCAGGAGTTGGACAAAGCACTGGGAGGAGTTTGCTGGACAGCAACAGGAAGTTGGAGACTCTAGGGCACTTCCTTCCACTTGAAACAAAAGTAAAAATGAAAAAGGACTCCTTACACAAAAAATCTAGAGCCCAATGTCAATTTGAGGAGTTTTTTTACTCCAAATTGTTATTTTGAGAAGGTGTTGATAGTGGTCAGGTAGAGAACCTTCTCCAGATTGCCCTGGCGGTAGAGCCTACACGTTTGGGACCGCGTTTGTCATAAAAACCCCTCCGGAACTCTGCTAACGGGCGCAAATGCCGTGTGGCGACCGCAAACTCTCGCATGACCATGCGCCCGTCTAGCAAATCTCGTGACGCTCCCGAACAGCTCTGGACCCTCATGGACAATTGTGGTAAGTCGCTCCCACATACACAAAAACGCATTTGGGGGAACCAACACTAAAAAAACTCCACTCCGTTGCTTTCTATTCGGAATGCAGAGTTGCCAAAATTCAGCAAGTGGAGTGTAGTTTTACACCCAGGCTTATAGAAAACCCACAACATTTGAGGTGATCCATATCCCTACAGGGAATGGACTTTACAGTGGAACATAGACCTGGAACTGACCATGCCAATGCAGGTGGTCTTTCCATATTTTTCCACTTAGACGATAAAGACTCGCTTGGGAAATGTTAGTCTCATCCTCTTTCATTTGAGGGGTGGGTGTATGTGTGTGTAGGAAAGTGCCCCTTTTTATATAGTTAACCCCCACTTGTATCCTGACCTCAGATGCAACCAGACTTTGTGTGCCCTGGTTCCATGCCAGCAAAAGATATACAATTGTTGGACGGAATGCAGAACAAATCAAAACATTCACCCCCAGTCAAGGGATCTGGGTTAAATCCATCATTCTTTTCCTCACCATGCCACCCCAGTTTAGAGTTGGCCATATGCAAATCAGTCTTGACCCTGTGCCTCATGGGAACAGTCCAGCCCAAATTGCCAAGCCAGGTCCTCCCTGGACCAGAAACAAGCATCCTAGGACCGGTTTCAAGGTTTCACCCCTCTTCAGCCAGGATAGCTTGATTCCAGTGGCACAGTGAGCCCAGGACCCACGGCTGGGCATACCTGGTGCACTTAGGGCAAGAAAGCAAAAAACACACTATTTATGGACGGAAAGCAGAACAAATCAAAACATTCACCACCAGTCAAGGGATCTGGGTTAAATCCAACATTCTTCTGCTAACCATGCCACCCCAGTTTAGAGCAGGCCATATGCAAATCAGTCTTGACCCTGTGTCTCATGGGAACAGTCCAGCCCAAACTGTAAAGTCAGGTTCTCCCTGGACCGTAAACAAGCATCCTAGGACCGGTTTTGAGGTTTCACCCCTCTTCAGCCAGGTTAGCTTGATTCCAGTGGCACAGTGAGCCCAGGACCCATGTCTAGGCATACCTGGCGCACTTAGGGCGAGAAAGCAAAAGACACACAATTGATGGATGGAATGCAGAACAAATCAAAACATTCACCCCCAGTCAAGGCATCTGGGTTAAATCCATCATTCTTTTGTTCATCATGCCACCCGAGTTTAGAGCTGGCAATATGCAAATCAGTCTTGACCCTGTGCCTCATGGGAACAGTCCAGCCCGAACTGCCAAGCCAAGTCCTCCCTGGACCGGAAACAAGCATCCTGGGACCAGTTTGGGGTTTCACCCCTCTTCAGCCAGGATAGATTGATTTCAGTGGCACAGTGAGCCCAGGACCCACGTCTAGGCATACCTTGCACACTTAGGGCGAGAAAGCAAAAGACACACAATTGATGGACAAAATTCATAACAAATCAAAACATTCACCCCCAGGTCAAGGGATCTGGGGTAAATCCATCATTCTTTTGCTCGCCATGCCACCCCTTTTAGAGCTGGAAATATGCAAATCAGTCTTGACCCTGTGCCTCATGGGAACAGTCCAGCCCGAACTGCCAAGCTGGACTATTTCCATTGGGCGCAGGGTCAAGACAGATTTGCATATGGCTGGGTCCAAACTGGAATGACATGGTGAGCAAAACAACGATGGATTTAGGCCCATATATCTGTACTGGGGTGAATGTATGACATTGTTCTGCATTCTGTCAATCAATTGTTCTTTTTGCAAATGTCACCTGGGTGGGACGGGTATGGCTACACGTGGGTCCCGTGCTCTCCATGCCACTGGAGTCAAGATATCCTGGCTGATGAGAGCTGAAAGCCCGAAACCGATCCTAGGATGCTTGTTTCCCATCCAGGGACGACCTGGCCTGGCAGTTCGGGCTGGACTATCCCCATTGGGCGCAGGGTCAAGACTAATTTGCATATGGCTGGGCCCAAACTGCAATGGCATAGTGAGCAAAAAAACGATGGATTTAGGCCCAGATCTCTGTACTGGGGTGAATGTTTGACACTGTTCTGCATTCTGTCCATCAATTTTACTTTTTTCACTGGTTCTTTGCAAATCAGGTTCCTAGGGCCAGTCTTCTTTCCCAAAACAGTACCTTTGAACCCACAATTGGCACATCGCTCGCAACAGGTAAGCCCCTTGTAAAAGGTACCATGAGTACCAAGGGCACTGTGACCAGAGAAGGCCTGCAGCATCCACTGTGCCACATTTAGAGGCCCTGTACCTTAACACCCACACACTGCCTTTGCAGGCTGCGTGTTTTGGTGCAGAGAAAAGTGAGTAGTCGACATGGCACACATCCCTGTGTGCCATGCCTACACCCCACTGCCTGGGGCCTAGGTAAGCCAGCCCTCTAGCAGGGCGTGATAGCCCCCAGGTGTGGATGCAGTGGCTTTAACCCTGTACCCATACAGTGTCTAAGTCTATTCTTAGACATTACACGTGTAGTAAAGCCATAAAAAGTATATGGTCCTGGGAATTGTTTCGTACAAACTCCACAGTTCCATAATGGATTTACTAAAATTGGGGAAGTTTGGTAGCAAACTAGTCAGCACATTAAACCCACACTGATGCCAGTGTGGGATCCAATGTCAAATGCACTCAAGGGCATCTTAGAGATGCTGAATAAAGAAACCTTTCCCAGTGGGGAAAGAGAATCACCTGCTTAGGGATGAATTTGAGCGCTTAGAATCACTGGTGAGCTGGGGGTAAGTTCTTAGCCCTGGGAGCAAAGTCAAAGATGTGTCAGACACAGAGAGTGAATAACAAATGATAGACTAAACAAAATGATAGAGACTAATAGATATACTAGTTTTAAATATGTATACATAGATTTTCAAACAATACAAATAATATCAAAACAGTGATATGTGATATTCTTAGAGTCCCCACAGGAACAAATGAGAATAAAATTCACCCAACACAATAAGAAATCAAACCAACTGCATCCTAGCCATCTATAGAATCACTCATAGCCAAGTCCCATTCATACTGCAATCTTACCAGTGCATACGTACAATAAAAACAATTGCATAAATGTGAGGACAGATACCAGAACACCAAAAATACAGTGGTATGATGATGATTAATAAATGACATTGAACAAAAAAACATCTCGGGTACAACCATGAACTAAAGACCGGCTTGCAAACAATGTTATTTAGCAGTGCATTGGTGGCTGTGGATAATAAAAGGAGTGACATATGCTTTATATAGTGAGTATTTGGCTGTTCTTATGTTTATACCACTGTATGGTTTCTGTCCATCACAGTGCTGATGCACGTTTCGGTGTGGGCTAAGGTCTAGCTGTCACCTTCTCAAGGGCACAGATATATAAGCAATTCAAGCAATAGGCTGTGTAGTTCGGGGAAAGAGAACAGAATATATATACATCACATATAAGGGGATGTATGACGTTACAACGCATGCTTTTACCACGCATGCTGTTACAACGCAGTTTTTACAACACAAACCTTTACAACGCATAGCGCTTTGGGGTGCTGGATAGTGAATAGTTTAATTTACTATTCCAACTCAAGTCCCCGTGGACACTAGGGAAGGTGTTGGATAGTAAATTAAACCTATTCCCTATCCTAGAGCGCCCCCCAGCGCAATGCTTTGTAATGGTTTTCGTTGTAAAACCTGCGTTGTAAAAGCACTGAGTTGTAAAAGTTTCGTAGTAAGGGATGTTTCCCCATATAAGGTGGGGTGTACAGCTTCATTAAGGCACGGCTCACAGGACCAGGCCGATAGTCTAAGGAAAATCTGGTAGGGAAATGCAGGTTCAGGAGCGGTTCAAAGCTCATGGGTCTAGAGTCTCTAAATCCGGCAGCAGGATAGAAAGGTTCAGCAATGAGGCCGGAAATTTCAAAGTCCAGAGAGGCCCAGTGTAATAAAAGGGCAATGGTCAAAGGTTGATGTGATGATCTGGGCCTTCCGCTTCCTCCAGATCGTGTCCCTCTTTCTTCCCCTCCGGTAGAGCCGGATCTCGGAATCTTGGAAGAAGGTCTTCAGACAACGAAGAATTTGGAAGGATGCAGCGTTTCATAACTCGGCATCTCAATGGAGCGTCTGCGGGAATAACGTGTAGGAGAGGTCACGTCTTAGAGATGTCCCCTGAAAAATGACCAGCCCAAGTGTAGTTCCTAAATGGCTGCCCACCATTTGCCACCACCGGACAGGTTTCTGGACCCCTGGGTGCGGAGCCTACACTCTCTGGGATCAGAAACAAAACCCATCCTGGGCGGAGGTGTCATACCTACTCCAGAATGGCCTGGAATCAAGGAGGGGGAAGCTTCAAAGGCCTTCCGCCTTTAGAAGCTGTCCTTGCCTTTGCTGCCCCCAGAATCTTTCTCCCACTGGTTCTGCCCCCATTTTTGAGCAGGAGAATCAGCGGGATAACCAAGCTAGAGGGAGGTGTGACCGCCTTTGTCAGCCCCACCCATCAGGTGGGGGAGGCGAGGTAAAGCACACACCTCAGTGCACTCCATCTTGAAGATGAGGGGATCCAACCTATCAGGAAGAGGCTCATGCTCCCATGCCACTGGAAGGTGTCATAATAGGCAGTGTACCCACCCCAAAGAAGGGACCCATTGTTCCTGACCTGCAAACCCCTTTAAATGCCCCAAAATCTATTATTTAAGGGAAACCCTGAACCTTGCCTCCTCACATTCAAGGCAGAAAGAAGGAAGACCAAAGAGCTGTGCTGACACAGGAAGAAGAGGACACCTACTGCTTTGGCCCCAGCCCTACTGGCTTATCCCAACTCCTACCTGCCGTCAGTGAAGAAACTGGAGTTTCCTGCAGCTCCTGATAGTCCGGAGGACCTACCCTGCACTCACCTTACAGACTCTGTCTCCTGTGAGCACCGGATTTGCTCAAGTAAGACTGCAAGACCAGAATCCGGATTCAGGTGACTCTGCAATTCTTCACCACTCTACACCCGACGCCCATGGCCCGAGTTTGAGTGGCCCAACACCACAAGGAGGTCTCCTTGGCGAACCTGACCTGGCATCTGGTCATCCCCGACTTTCCATAAGCTTCAAGTCTAGGACGACGCCAGCAGCCTCAACCTGGAGGATCCCCCCCAACTGCGACCGGAGCTGGTAAGAAAACCACGCCGGAAAACACCCCTGCACCCAACACTCCACAGCCTTGGGTGGCCCAACCAACAGTGTCTAGACATCTCTCAAGATCCCAACTTACCTCTCCATCCACTGGTCACCTTCAGGAAACCTCCCTGCCCGAGCCTTCTGCAACGTCTCCTTACCTAAGGTCTCCATTGAAAATCACAGAATTGCTGACATCTTCTTAGCACCCTGCACTTGGCAACCCCGTTGCCACTGGTGGTGCAGCTCCTGTACAGGTTGTTGGCCCCTGCAGTGCTTGCCTTAACCCTAGGAGCTTTGCTCCCACACCTGAGTGGCCTGCTCATCAGCAGTCCCTAACCGAAGGCCCCCTTAGCCCCGTTTGCTAACATTGGGCCCCTGCACTCTGCTCCCCAGTGCTGCTGGTGGTGCAACTTGAGTGCTCATCTAGACCATGGAGAACCTTGGTCCTTACTCCCTAAACTCCAACTCATAAGTTGTGTTCTTACCTGAGAAACAGTGAACACTTTTTCTCCTATAGTGTAGAAACTGGCTAAACCTGTAGAATTCAAAACAAACTATGTCCCATCACCTGAGTGAAATAAAGACATTTATTACCTGTATGGGAGCATTAGTTGGGTGCTGAATGCTGGAATAAGCAGAAGTAGAACACAAAAATATATAGTTTCAAACCACAAGATTTCATGACAGTATGTCATCCGTAACAGGTAACGTGCTGGGCCATCATAGTCCAGGAGGTGGTGAAGAAACACATTTTGCTTGGAAATTTACAGTACACATGTTACACAAGAATATACTTGGAAACCACCTTACGTGTTCGTCTAAAGTCGGACAGTTTAACAGTTACCAAATCCAAGCAATAGATGCTGACCAATTAGAACGGTCCACATTATCCCTTGGTATGTCTGGATCTATTTCTGAGGCCTACAGGACATGTTCCAAAGGCAAGCAAGCATAATGCCGTAACATGGAAATGTACTCTTTTTTGCAGGCCTTGCAATGTGTTGCGTTACCGGTTGCTTACTTGCAGGCTAAGTGTAAGCTGTCTAGCAGCACTGCCACATGAGCTCAAGCAATGATTATTCATTTGTCTACAAATTCCATCATCATTAAATGATCACAATTTCAAGTTATACAAAATGAATGCCACCATATTTATCTAAACTTAGCTCCCACAGTCCCGATTTTTGGATAAACCATGTTGATGGCATATTCAGGAATTCAAAATGTCATTTTCGTCATCTTGTTTATCCTGCGCTCTCTTCAGTTAAATTATTCTGTGCATCCTGCCATAAGTCTCATTACCTAATGAGTTATTATATATGTTGCAACAGGTGTTTATGACTGCATTGAGACAATTGGGGCATACTTGTATCAGTACACCTAAGGTGAGGAGCGCCACTACTCCTATTATTAGGGTCTCTAGTAACCAGGAGCCCCATCCCCGGAACCAGTCTCCAATGGATCCTAACAGTTCCCTAGTGTGTATCCCCTTTGCCTATGTTTGCACCTTATGTATGTTGTCTATCGCATGGTGTATATTTTTGCTGTTATCCAGTATGGATACACAGCAAAACTGATGGACGACCTGGCAGACTCCTTCTGCTAATTGAATTCTGTTTAGTAATACTACTTCTCTCATAGCGGTGAGTTCTTCTGTGATGTTGCCCAGAGCTGCTGCAGTGGAATCTGCTAAGTCCTTAATCAAGTTTGTCAGCTGCCCTATTCTGACAATAGAGTAAATTTGCCCCAGCGGTGGTATCATAATGCCGAAAACTGTTAGCATATGGTCTACCCATGGCACAATTCTCTTGAAACGGTCCCTTACCCTCGTTCTCAGATCTATCAGTGACAGCTAAACAACATGGGTCTTTTGGGATATTACAAGAGAGAGATAGCAGCTACCATACCATCCCTCTGACATAAAAATAACACCCCTTTGTAACTTATCACCCTGGGTGATAGTTGTTAAATCCCTTGTTTCATTCCCTCCTTATTAGCATAGTAGGAGCAGTTGCTAGTACCCACAGTAATACTTGAGTTTGGCACTTTGTTGTCTTTACCTCCACCCGTTAATATTAGGGCATTATACTTCGTGTTTCTAATACACCATGGTGCTCTTATTAAGTTCCTAGGACTAGGATAGCCAGGTCCTCCTACCTCTTAGCCCCTGGAGCTAACCATGTTTCTGTGTGAGGTCCACTACCCTTTTTTCTTCCTTTACTTTTTTTAAGCTGGTCAATTAGTGACTGGTCACCCTTCTTAGGCTTCATGCTCTGGCACGGTGAGTTATCATGTCTGTCCAATTCTGATGCTTCCATTAATTTTATCATTCATAACCTCTGCAACCCCTTTATCTTTAGCCTGCTCAATAAAGTCTACCATCACCTTGTTTCTTTTTCCTATTTTGGCAGACATGTTACATTGCTTTATTAGCGTGAGTTTGAATAAAACACACGCCGCGACTTTACCTAGTGGCAAAACAATGTATCTTGCTTGTTCATCAGTAGATGGGTGCAAACATAACAATTGGATACATTCATTGCTTCTGCATAGAATTTCACTATTTGAACATATTTGTTCTCTTCATAATTTTCCCAATTCTCTTTTTTATATTTCTCCTGCCCTGCCAACTGTCCCCCTTCCCCAACTTTCGCAATGTTGAATTGTTTATTTTGGTACAGTGTCTCTGTTTCATTAAGCAGTATCCCAGGGCCAGTGTTAGGTATAGCGATGTGATCAGAATACACTATAAGGAGAGCAGTTATTATAATGGCAGGACTAGGGTTGCCTATTGGCAGTTATACCCATGGCCATTTCTTTTCATTGCTCTGCAAATCTCGAGAAATTTTTCCGGTCGTTGATACATATGGCTAGTGTGCTAGTTGGAAGAATGTCTTATCTTCTGTTGCACTATCACGCTTATAAAAAGTCTGTTGAGGAAGAATGCGGATCCTCAAAGGTGATACCTGTAAACAAAACGAAGTGTTGGTACCTGTCTTCAAGTAATTCGAGAAGTTTACCAAAACTTTGATTACTTAGGTACTTAATATGAAGGAAACAAAGTGATGAGAAATAAAGTAATGATGTCTCATTGTCACAGCTTGTAGACTGAGGTGTTGGGGCTTTGATGTTCCAGATGTCTTTTGTCGATGCTTTGTTGGGGCCCGCTTGAACACTCTTCCTTTCTTTGCTGTGTGAAGCACACACAAGCCTTCAGGATGAACTGGTGGCACCCTTCTCATTGGGTACTTTCAGTGGAATGCAGATTGTACAGGCTATCCTAGTTGTGATGCTGGGGAAGGCACTGGAGGCTCCTGTGGTGGCGGATCTGTCACTGCTTTCTTTGTGTGAGAGCCATGGATCCAAGATGTCAGGTCCTCACACTTGGCCGCTGTTACTGTTGTTAGAAGGACCTGATATGGTCCCTTCCACTGACGTTAGAGACAGTGCTGTCTGGTGTGGGCCTTGATCCAAACCCAATCCCCTAGCTGGAGGCCAGGGACTGCTTGTATCTCTGTTTCAGGAAGGACCTTCAGTACCTGATTGTGAAGATAATGTAAAGTCTCTGTTAGTCTTTTGCAGTGTTGAAGAAGCAGATCATCAGATATGGAGAGAAGGACAATAGACATGGCTTTCAAACACTATTTCATGTGGGCTGAACTTTGTCACTCTGTCTGGTGTGCTTCTCATGGACAACAGGGCAAGCAGCTGTGCATCAATCCAGGCCAGTTCTATAGATGCACAAATGTTCCCTATTTTATTTTTCAGCACCCTGTTCTTTCTCTCAACAACACCCACTGCTGTTGGATGATAGGCACAATGTAGTTTCTGAATAGCTTCTATCCCCTTGAACAACCCTTCAATCACATGTGAGATTAACGCCGGTCCATTGTCAGAACTCAAAAGCATAGCCACTCCAAATCACAGAATGAACTCTTTCAGGAGCCATTTGGCAACAGTCTGTGCATCGCAGTTCTTGGATGGGTATGCCTCAGTCCCTTTCTGAACATGTACACAATAACCTGTAGTGTGGTTCCTATATTCCCAATAGGCTCTGCGCATTGGAATAATATATCCTATAGATTTGACGTAGGACTTAGGTCGACTAGGTCTTCATCGAATATATTAGACTTAATTGTGTGTGCCAGCTAGCTCAGAGGTCACTAGAAACTTTCTCGAATAAACAAGAAGGGATTAGTTTCTGACAACCGCATAAACAAGACACCTTTGTTTCCCCAAGAATAAAACTGATCTTCAGAGTCGTGGAAACAATAGATAGATATTTTACTCGGTCAATCGTGCATGCTTCGTTTCATCAGAGGTGCAGAGAAATAGAGAGACGTGCGTTTTCAATAAAAGGGTTTATTGAACAGTCTTCTTTCTCATGCAAGTAAAGTGAACTGCTACAATCGTAATACTGGTTGCAAAGTATAATGCGTACAGTAAGACGAGTATTATAAAATAATACTGTAAAAGCATTGTGTGGTTTCTAAACCACAGATAAATACATACATAAATAAAAAAGGCTAAAAGTACTCAACTGGTGCTTCTAAAATACGCCTACTCCAATGTACCTAACCTAAGTCTAGTACGAGGAAGAAGTAAGTGAGGTGTAGCATTGATTTAGTTTTTCTTTGCCAAGAATCTATCCAAGATTTCTCTTAGGGACTAATCAGCTCCGTACCTTGGTTTTAGAATGAAGGAGGTCTGGTATCTCTGTATTGGGATTCGATTTCCCACTACCCAGCGAGGGGAGCTTGGAAACACTGGAGCTGGATTCTCAGCGAGAGAAAGGCAGCCTCTCTGTCAGTGCGTCAGCTGGAGGGTCGGCTTCCTTCGGCACTTGCTGTAGCCAGCTGCGTCGGGCAAGTAGATAGTCGAGCTGCTCCGAACCACCGTGTGTATGCTAGGGCAAGTGTAGGCATATTTGTACCTTGAAGGTGCCTAGTTTGACGTAAAGTCGGACATAATAACATCATCAAAGAACCCCAAGGGAATGGTAGTTCTTTGAAAACTCCATTATTTCTAGGACACATCAATATTCATGCAAGGGGATGTCCCTGACTGCTGAAGCCGAGTTTTCCAAGAAATCGTTGTGGCTATATAAGGGCAATGTGAATTATAGCTACATAAGGGCATGAATAGGTGCATTACGCTTGGATCCTAAAATGCAACACAACACCCACTACACTTTATTATGTTCGATATTACTAAATTCTAAGCATTTTTAAGCATATCTAAAGCATGATGTTTAAAAATCCCTCCCAAAATATATAAAATGCATTTGAAATTGTTGTACATGAAAGATGAGCATTTGTGCTGTACACATTTAAAAAAAGCAATATTTTTATTCGAAGCATTTAATGTGACATTGGAATATGCTTATCAGAATGAGGCCTGAAATAACATTAATGAAATTGCTCTTAAATTCAGAAGAAAGGCCGAGACCATTCCATGACAGAATATATACTGTTTAGGTTGTGGACAAGATCAAATATTGTCTCTTGGAAGTTTTTCAAAGAATTCTTGATCTCTAAGACTAGTTCTACTTTAAGCAGATTACTTTGTGCCAAAAAAAGGTTTAATTTTGCAAAAATCAAATCGCAAAAAAATAGAGTTCTAAAGTTGGAAGTTTTGTTATGAAAAGTGAAGGTTGAATACAGAGTTCCACAGAACGCTGTGTGCTAACTTCAAAAGCCATTCTAGTTGTTTGGAGAAAACATCAAATCTTCTAAGCTGGTAAAGAATTTGTCTACCACATTAGGTGAAAGTCGGACCACTTCATTAAGTAAACCGATAGCACAAAAATGTGAAGCATCGCCGTCAGCGTTAGCCACATTAGCAATGTTCGTCGGAGATGGAGATGGTACCTGTGTGCCTGTCGATCCATGTATCTCACGGTCAGCAGATTGCGTCTGTGAGATCTCACTGAATGCCGTCATCAGAATTGGTAGCCGCTGGGGACAAATGGATGCATGGGCCGTTACTGAACCAAGCAAGGTATCAACATCCTTTGGCAGTGCTGATGGAATAGTTAGACAGATGTCCAACACGCATTCTTCTCCACATAGCAGGCATCGTAGAACAGGTAAGATGCAATCTTGCCAGATTGGTCGGAATAATAGGAACCACGTGGTATTCAGGTCTCTTAACCGAGCCAGGCCCAGAATCTGTATCATGCGCTCACAACACTTAATTTCCGAGAGACTGTTCTCTATGGTAATCTGGTTGTCGCTGCTGACCGGACTTGCCATATCGGAGCAGAAGGAACAAGAATAGTATTCCTGCTACGAGTCCCAAAATGAGAGGCAGGCCGCTGAACACAGAGTGCACAAAGGTTGGAAAAATGCTGAGGACTGCTTCAAATGGTGCTAACAGTACCAAAAAAACTGTCTTAACCCCTTCGCTGCTAGGCCTTTTCCCCTCCTGTGCTAAGCCGTTTGTTTGGCTATTTGGGGTAGTGCGCGCTTAGGCCCCTGTAACGTTTTGACCACATAAGGTATCAACGCCAATTTTGCGTCCTTTTCTTCCAACATCATGGGGATTCTCTAGGTACCCAGGGTGTGTGGATTCCCTTGGAGGGGTCCCAGAAATTAGGCAAAATACAGTAACTTTTTTGTTTTTTTCAGAAAAATGGGAAAAACGGGCTGAAATCACCATTTTCCCAGCTTTTAGGGAATGACCGTCTTTTGTCAGAGAACCAACATTTTTCACTCAGTTTTGGCATTTTTCTGGGACATAGCCTATTTTTGCTATTTTTAGTGCTTTCAACCTCCTTCCAGTTATTGGTAAAAATGAGTATGAAAGCAATAATGGATCATGGAAAGTTATACATTTTAGAAAGGTAGAACAAATTCTAAATTCGGAAAGGGGTCATTTGTCTAAATCCATGAAGGTTTCTTTATAGAAACTAACAGTTAAATATTGGAAAAATTGAAAAATAGTTGAAAAAACCAGCCTTTTGTGTCAATGTTTTCACCTGTAACTTCTTGTAATTATGACAGCTCATTGAAAACAATACACCGTTACATCCGCTGGACCTTCCTGGTTGTATGGATATATAGGACTTGTAGGTTCACCAAGAACCCGACGAACCCAGAGACAAAAACTGAGCAGCAACTTGCAATGGTATTTTATAATGTACCGGGTATAGAGCACTTATTCTTGGAAAATGTATACATGGAAAAATAGGTATGAAAGACACCTATGTATTTCTGAAATGGGTACAAATTATAGAGTTTAGAAACAGTACATATTTGCACCTTTTTAAAATTGGGAATACTCATACTAGCATGAGAATTATTGGTCATGTTTCAAAATGACTTCTTTTTTACACAATGTCTTTCATTTGGAAGGGAGAAATGCATGAAAACTCAATGGGTAATAACAGTTGATTTACAAATATGAATTACCCTAAGTCTCCCAATAAAAACGGTATCTCACTTGTGTGGGTCGGCCTTGTGCCCGCAACAGGAAACGGCGCAAAACGCAACGTGGTCACACCTCAATCTCGCAGTAAAAAATTACCCTTTTTTGGCAGATTGCCTAGCTGTAATTTTTGCACCCTAGCTCTGCCGGCACCTAGTGAAACCTAGCAAACCTATACATTTTTGAAAACTAGACACCCTGGGGAATCCAGGATGGGGTGACTTGACTGCCTCCCATCAGGTTCTGTTACCCAGAATCCCTTGCAAACCTAAAGAATTGTCCAAAAAAACAAATGTTTCCTACATTTCTGTGGTGGAAAGTTCTGGAATCTGCGTGGATCCACAAATTTCTACCCACCCCGCGTTCCGCAAAGTCTTCTGAAAAAAATTGTACCCCACTTGTGTGGTTCAGCCTAGTGCCTTCAACAGGAAACGGCGCAAAACGCAACGTGGTCATACCTCAATTTCACTGTGAAAAATTACCCTTTTCTGGCAAAGTGCCTAGCTGTAGTTTGAGGAGTATGTAATAGGCAGCTTTGTTTTAGTGGAACACTTGCCTGTTCCACTAAAACAAAGCTGTCTATTACAGACTCCTGAAACTTTACAAAAGTCATCTTTGACAGAGGACAAGATTCCTGGAACATAACAAAAGCATTAAAGGTTGCCAAGTGGAAAAGATGGATAGCCAACTTCTTGTACCAAATGTAAGCCTTACGAAGAGCAGCATACGGTTCCAACCTCTGATCTACTCTGTCAACACACCCCATGTGCCTATTATAGTCTAAAATGCACACAGGTTTGCGCGCTTCAGCAACCTCACCCCAAACAGTCACCGGTTTAGTGCTTTCATCATGGATGGTATTCAACATGTAGACATCTCTCCTGTCTGAAAACTTCACATTTAGAAGCTCCTCGCAACGCAATGCACTGCACTTTCCCCCGGATAAGCTTTTTACAAACAAGTTCTTTTGGGAAACCTTTACGGTTACAGCGGATTGTGCCACAAGCAACAGTGTCCACTTTGGCCAATTCCCTGAACAACTGCACACCAGTGTAGAAGTTATCTACATATAAATGATGGCCTTTGGTAATCAGTCCTCTACCAAGTTCCCACACAATTTTCGCAGTCACTCCAAAAGTGGATGGACAACAAGGTTTTTTTTCCCTGGATTCCTTACCAGTGTACACACTGAAATTAGAGACATATCCAGTCCGACTGTCACACAGCATATACAGCTTAATTCCATAGCGTACCCTCTTACTAGAAATGTATTGCCTAAAAACCAAGCGGCCCTTGAACAACACCAAAGACTCATCCACTGCAATTTCTTTCCCTGGAGCATAGATTTCAGAAAATCGATCAACAAAGTAATCAATGACAGGCCGAATCTTGAAAAGATGGTCACAATCAGGGTGATCTCATGGCAAAGCTAAACCATTATCGACAAAATGCATCATCCGAAGCAAATACCTATCACGACTCATGACTGCCAGAAATATAGCAGTTGCCATCAAGGGACTAGTAGACCAATATGAAGCCATTGATGGCTTCCTTAGCAAGCCCATCAAAAAAGTTAAACCCAAAAACTTCTTCATCTCTTCAAGATTTGTGGGAGTCCGCCAGGTAGCTCTAGAGTGGGGCTTAAGGCTGGCACTGTTCTCCCTCAAAAACTGTTTGGCATACAAATTAGTCTGCTCAACAATCTCTGCCAAAAACAGATCATCCATAAACAACTGAAAAATCAATCGGCAAAAAGTTTTCAGTGTTCACCTTACACCCTGAAACAACAGTAAAGTCTGGCAATGCCGGCTGCACCATGCCTGGGGCTACCCACAGGTCAGCACTTCAACGAGAAGCATTGCAGCCCCAGGATGCCGCCCAGCTGCCTCTTGACGCACTATACCAACGGCAAGTCTTGCAGTCCCAGGCTGCAACCCAGATGCCTCTTGTCTCACTATACCAACGGGAAGTCTTGCAGCCCCATGCTGCAGCCCAGATCCCTCTTGTCTCACTATACCAACGGGACGTCTTGCAGCCCTAGGCTGCAGCCCAGATGCCTCTTGCATCACTATCGCCACATCAATGTCCTCCTCTAACACAGGCACTTCATCCGCACCAAGAGTAGCTTCATCTGCACTCTGAGTATCTTCATCATCAGATAATGCCATGTGGAGAGAAAACTCACTGCCTGAATCTTCCCCTCTGCCTCAGAATTAGAGTCAGTCTCTGGACCATGGTCAAAGGAAGAATCAAAAAGCTTTCCAACAACTTGCTGAGCTGTAATCCGGCGGCTAGCCATTATCCTTACTAAGAAAGGAGACTGCACAAACTAGTTAACAACCAACACTGTGCATAGCAAGAAAAAAAATGTGTGCCTTTATCACAAAGATCTATATACTGAAAAACTGTACAATTCACTTACAAGGGATACCTACACTTACCAGCACCTACTCTGCAAAGACACAGCAAATAGTCAACGATATCCCACTAGAAAGAAGGAAAAAAAAAGAATCTACAGAAAACAAAATACACATCAAGCACAAATGCAAAACATTTTTTAGACACTCAAAAAACAGAAACCAAACATACTGGTATTATTACACACTTTGCAAAAAACACATTTACATTGAAATTGTACAAAAAAGGTCTCTTACCAAACACATGCAACTACACAAACAGCAGAACCACCAGTAACGAAACCGCAACCTGCAACAGTCTAAAGAGCAAAAGCCTTGAACTAGAACAAAAAAGGGGGAAATAAAACCTTACAATTCACAAGAAATAAAAACAATACACATTATAACAGGCTATGTCACTACACAAATGGGGACAGAAAGGCCAAATAAACTAGTGGACTTTTCTGCCCCCCTGGCCAGAAATGCCAAAAATATAGGTAATCTGTCCCCAAGGGGGGCGGGGGAGAAAAAGTCTTACACACTCCCTGGTGTCTAGTGGGGTTTTCTGCACTCACCTGGGGCAGAAAGGCCAAATAAGGATCTGTGCTGATGACGGAGCGGTTCCGTCATCAGCACAGCCCAACCGATGCTGATGACGGAACCGCTCCGTCATCAGCATCGAAGGGGTTAAATACATGTACAATACCACTGGTATCAGACATGTTTAAGATACGACCTAACATTTCTACGAAATGTACGGGTAGTTTGTGGAAAAAAGGGCATGTATCTCTGCAAAGGACCTTGCAACTTATATGTTCATACGTCTCTTTGGACGAGGTCAGTGGCACAGTTTTTTGTAAAAGAATGGCTTTAATTCGGCTTAAAGTATCAATTCGAATAGAAGAGATGTTCAGTGAAGGCCATAACGGCAACTCCCCATCTGTCTTAGCATTAGGAAACAATACTTGCATACAACAAGTGACCCTGGCTGACACAGTTACGAGATAGGCTATTCCTGGCAACATGCCACAACAGCTGTGATCATTCAACATTACATAGCTCCTGTTAGAAAGCTGCCTAAAAATTGGATCTATCACTGCTGCTGGAGAACCTTGCAGGTGGCAGGATAAGTTGGTCGAAGAACCATCACAGGCTCGATGAAAATTAATACCCTGGCATAAAAGTCTACCGCTTAGTGTGCTTTTACATTGTGTACCACTAAGAAATACTTATTTTCCCCCACTCCAACATTTGTGTGCATATGGTAATTCCCAGGTTGACTTTATGTATTCCTTACCCACCTTTCATACACGGCAACTGGTATATGTTTCGAACAGTATTGAAAATTTAAAATTGTGACAGGCAGAGTGATTATCCCGTGTATTAGCCATTCTGTTGCAGGTTTTTCTGAAACAGTTAATGGTAATCTTTCCAGTTTTTCAATGCTCAGCACTGTATAGTCTGCTCCTCTTTGTGCCAGAGTGATTTGTTTATCTGTAAGGTTAAATACAGAAAACAATGGTGTTGATTAGATGCCATGGCACATATCCAGAACGAAGATTTTACAACGTCCAGCCTAAAAGCATTATAGAACGCAATTGTGACTGTCCATGCTGTAGCATGAGCAAGTCCTGTTCTATTATGTGTATGGCAGAGCATACTATGCTGTCTAAAGAAAAAATTCTGGATGACAGGGTCGTTAACCCATTGTCAACTACAGAGAGTGCTTTCTCTAAATTAATACGATCAATTTCTCTTATTCTTTCTGCAGTCTCTGCCTGTGTCGCTTTCCAAGCTTCATTATAAATGGAGTATATATAATGTTATTATCTCCCCCCTTCTCATTACAGAATGGGGACGGGTACCTAGCACTCTGCTTTGTTGGGGTGGCGGGTTGTTTTTTCTACCGTCAAGCAGGGGAGCAGGGGAGCTGGGTGGGGGGGTTGGGATGGGTACGTTTCCAGGGGTTTTCCAAAGTTCAAATGTTTTTTATATGGGGCTGAGACGGCTGGACATTGCATGCAGAGGTGTTGTGAGGGTGTGTTGCACTGAGAACGGTGTACTCAGAGACTCTGCTTATGGCACAGAATACAGTGTTGGCAGGCCCCAGTGCCGGTACAGATGTCCCATTGGTGTCCCCGGTGTCCCCCTTAACGCTACTCACTTGGAACGTCCATGGTTTGGGGGCTAAAATCAAAAGGGGGCTTTTACTGCAATACCTAAGGCGCAATACACCCGCGATAGCGTTGCTGCAGGAAACACACCTAATGGGCTCGGCATGCAAGGCCATGGATCGTTGGGGGTATAAAATGGTTGCTCACTCTGAATTTTCATCGGGCTCTAGAAGGGTGGGCGTCCTGATCCATAAACAATTCCCCTTGATCGTGCACAACACCTGGACAGATACACAGGGGAGGTTTTCGGCTATCTCTTGTCAATGGGAGGGGAGAAAGTTTAATATTGTGCCTGTGTATATCCTTCGTGCCCTGCACTCTGAGGCCCTTCCAGCACTCAGCACATTCTTACTGGGCCTCCCCGACGGAGAATTGATTATAGGAGGTGACTTTAATGCCGTTGTAGATGGCACCAGGGATCGGTACCCAAGTAGACTGGTGGCGGCAGGCAGATCCCGCCTGTCAGGATTCATAGACGCACTGGGTCTCACTGACGCCAGGAGACACAAGCACCCCACAGAGCAACACTACATGTTCCAGTCAGGGATACACAATAGCCTCTCACATATTGATTATTTCTTCCTCTCTGTTGACGGGCTCTCGCATTTGACAGAGGTTGACATGCGTCCCTGTGGCATATCAGACCACTCACCTGTTATTTTGACCTACACTGTGCACACAAAGGCTAGAAAAAGGATTTTTCCCATCACGCCAGGTTACCTACAGGTCCCCAATATCCGTAAAGAAATCATTAAAACCACCACACACTACTTTCGAGAAAATGAGCACTCTGTGCAATCCCCTGGTATTCTGTGGGAGGCGTATAAGACTGTGATAAGGGGACAGGCAATCGCCTCCATAACTGGCCATAGGCGGACGGCACGAGGCGACCTAGAGAGGCTCGAGGCTGAGCTGACTGTGCTCCAAAGGCTGCATGAGCAAAGCCCATCTCCAGAGACGGCACACTCCCTGCATCTGAAACAGACACACTTAGGGAAAGCCAGAGTCAAAAGGTTAAACTCCACATTCAGGCTACATGACACAGGGTCTACGAGGTGGGAGATAAGGGGGGCAAACTCTTAGCATGGCTGGACAGGAGAGAAAAAGTGCAAAGGACTATAGCTCAGATTCGCACCCTAGCTGGCGCAATTGTTAATACTCCTGAAGGGATAGTAGACGTTCTAGCTGACTACTTCACGCAAGTCTACACTTCCAACTCCGACATGACAACAGAAGAGGCGCAAACATATATCAAAGATATCCAAATGCCGACTCTGTCTGAGGAAGCAACACAGTCTTTGGAGGCGGACTTCACGATTGACGAGGTTCGGTCAGCCATCCACTCATTACAATCGGGAAAGGCAGGGGGACCCAATGGGATACCCATTGAGTTATACAAACATGCTTCTGACCAGTTAGCCCCTCACCTCTTGGCGATGTATCTTAATAGGCTGGAGTCGGGGGAACTACCGCAAGACCAACGTATGGCCACCATAGTCCTGATACCTAAACCAGATAAGCCCCTAGACGAATGTTCCTCGTACCGTCCCATATCCCTACTCAATGCTGAAGCCAAAATCCTGGCCAAATTAGTTGCTTCCCGGCTGACACCTCATCTTAGTACTCTAATCCACCTGGACCAATCTGGGTTTATGCCCAACAGAAGCACCACACTTAACTTACAGAGGGTACATGCAGTGATAGCCCGCAAGCAGTGTATACAAGAGCCTGCAGCACTCCTAGCTCTGGATGCTCGCATGGCATTCGATATGGTGGAATGGCCATATTTGTTCGCGGTTCTTAGGCATTTGGGGTTTGGTCCCAAATTCTGTGCCTGGGTGAAGTTGCTTTATTCACACCTTTAGGGGGGTGGGACCTGCAACCTATGAACTTTGCTTTTTTTCCCTACTGACGATTGAGGAATCATGAAACACATGTCTAGGGATACGAACTGAAACTAATAATACAGCACTGGCTATGAACACTTTGAATTGAGCGAGAAATAATGAACTACATGAACCATCATGCAAGAGGTAATTACGTTAAGCCGTGTCTGGTGCGCTCCCACCCCCCTAAAAAGTATAAAATTGCTTTATTCACACCCCCTGGCACACGTGGTGGCTAACGGCCACATTTCCAGGGATTTCGCACTGAGCCGGGGAACGAGTCAAGGCTGTCCGCTGCCCCCCCTGCTTTTTACATTGGAATTGGAACCGCTGGCAGCCTTGATCCGATGGGATCCCATGATTAAGGGGTTGAACTGGACGGCGTCTTGGGAGGACCGCATCTCATTGCATGTGGATGACGTACTTCTATATTTGACTTCCCCAGGCGGTCTCTCATACTGCTTCTGGATATCTTTAAAATCTTTGGGCGCGCATCTGGCTATACCATCAACTGGTCTAAATCAGTCTTGTTTGTTCTCAAGGGACCTGCCCCGCTGCTTCCGGAGGACTGCCCCTTACGGGTAACGGAAGATTCCTTTAAGTACCTGGGTGTGTGGGTGACGCCAAATCAGGAAGCCTTCATTAGTAAAAATTTAGAACCCGCCCTGGGGCGATTCCGGAAGGATGTACAGCACTGGCATGCCCTGCCCCTGACCCTGCTGGGCAAGGCGGCCCTCTATAAAATTATGACACTTCCTCGGCTGCTATACATCCTTGAAAATACCCCTTTCTCGGTCCCCTTGAAATATTTCACAACTGTAAACACATTGGTCTCAGGCCTGCTCAGGGGTAATAAACCGGCACGCATATCACATGGCAAGTTGGTCAGGGGTTGGTACGACGGAGGTATAGCTCTGCCGATATACAGGTATATTACTGGGCGGCACACTTAAAAATTATTAACCAATGGCTTCACGCACCCCAAACGGAGCCGGCATTTCAGGCAGACAGATTTGAATTGGGTGAGGCGGTAGTTCTCCCTGCACTATATGACCGGAGAGGCACCTCTTCCCTCTTGGGCCCCACGGCGCACACAGTAGGTATTTGGTACAAAGCCCAGCGTCGCCTTAAGTGTATAGATGTTATAACTCAAATTAAGCCACTCTGGTGCGCACAGCAGCTGAGTAAACTTTGTAATAGTAAAGTATTCAAGGTCTGGGACACGATTGGCATTTCCACAGTAGGTGACTTATGGAAACAAGGTGCAGTAATATCATTAGATCAATTCCAAGAACAGTATGACCTAGCGCCCACCGAAAGGTTCAGACACCTTCAGATTAGTCATGCATTGCTGTCTGTCCTCCCACCTGGCACTGAAGTGCCTGAATCCACACCTTTAGAGGACCAGCTACTTACAGAACATATGCTCAAAAAAGCGACCTCCTTCACATATCGTAAAATAATTAATAACTTGCCGGACCCGACACTTAAATTGCAACACAGTTGGTCCACTGACGTAGGAGACTTCGATGAAGCGGACAGGCAGATGGCACTGTCCTCTCCGCGTGAAGTAGCCATACCCGCCAGACTGCGTCTGGTGCAGATAAAAATACTCCACCGGGTATACTACAATAGGGTCACTCTGCACATAATGGGGAGGGCTGAACACCGTCTCTGCCTGCGGGGTTGTGGAGAGGAAGGAATTTTTTTTCGCACTTTATGGCAGCGTCCTGAGATAGCGGCGTACTGGGCCAGGGTCAAGAGAACTGTGTCACAGGTAGTGAAGGACTCCGTGATACCTAAACCGAGGTGTTGCCTGCTGAACATATGGGACCCAAACAACCTTTCCCACCCTGTTCAGGACTGGGCGATGCTGGGAATAATGTATGCAAAAAGGAACATAGCCAAATACTGGGGATCTGTGGAGGTACCGGTGATTAATGACTGGTGCAAGGATCTTGATGCAGCGATGCTGACCGAAAAAGTGGTGTACTCGAACCGAGGGTGTTTTTTATGTGATCAACTGTCATCTGAAGGTGAAGATGACTCGGATTTGAGGGGGAGGGGCTGGGGACACCGAGCTGGGTGATAAGACACATGTATTTCTGAAGTTTTTTTTCACTGTAATGTCTGCTGTAATGCTGTTCATTATGAGGTACAATCGTCATTACTATATGCAAAGTAAGTCTGAATTATGCCCTGTATTTGTTCTTAATAAAAACTGTTTTAAAAAATATAAATGGCGTATATACCTGCGTATATGAAATGTTTATGTTGTTGTTTCGCCGGACCTAGAAGTCCCTTAAATAGACGCCATCTTTAAGTAAAGATAAGTGTTGTTTAACCTCTGTAAGTGTAGATTTTTGTAGCCACTAAAAGGCACAGTTTTTTTACACTGTAAGTTGTTACTATCCCTGGATTTTTTCTCTGGACATATCTTGGATCTGGCCTAGTTACTGTAAACCCTTGTGTCTTGTTCAGGAATCTATCTTGACAGTTATTCGTGTCTGTGGGCCAGATTAACTATTTTTTCCAATTAGGATCAGTTCTATTTTTTTGAAAAATACATTTTACGTCGACCCCTCCCTCTGAAGTGTTTTTACCATCAGGTGTAGGTGTAGGTATGGACGGTTTGTTCAAATCTTTTATCTTGGCTAGGCCAAGGCAGGATGTCTGTTGAACAGTATTGTTTAAAAACATTATTTGTTCAGGGATAATGCAAGCTCGAAATAAAACTTCTATACCCTGCACTTACCAGTCTTTTGAGCCCCAGACAGTTTTTATTTCTATATTGTCACTCCAAAAGTCAAAACCTAATGAGGACAGCTGGGCATAAAAGGCTGCAGAATAAATTTGCTTTGTATTAGTCAAGATACTTTTCATTCCTGTCTTATTAAAATTTTTTAAGTAAAATGTTTCCGGATTTGAGACATTAAAGCCTGAGAAGTATGGACATTTTTCATAGAATGCTTTTGAGCTACCCTTAGGTGGCGTTGGACAGTGTTCCCATTGATTGAAAGTAGAAACATTTCTAGGGTTTGCAGATTGTGCAAGTAATGATGACCATAGTGATTATAACAATACATTTGTGCATAATCTGATGAACCTTCTAAGTATTCATGTTTTGTGAATTTAGCAGACATCTCTAAATCTGACATCATAGTATTAACAGTCACAAAGTCCCAATCATCAGAAAACGTGCTGGGTGAAACAAAGTCACTTAAGGAAACCTTAAATTGATGGAGAATCTTCAACAGCTCTGCAGGGCCAAAGATGTCATAATCAGTTCTGTCCCATGCTATACCCCCAGGTATAGGAATGGCTGTGATGTTCACTTATGTCAAGTCTCTTTGTTGACGATGAGATGATTTGTGTGGCTTTAGGAGAAAGTTGATTTTCTTACTTGCTGTGTCAATTTTACTATATTTTCAATTTATCAACATTCCCAAAGTTAATACCAGGATTAGCCAAAGTAGGAGAAAAAGTATGCCTAGTACAATCCAAGATTCAACTCCTGGTGAAACCAGATACGTTTTTTCAAGTTGCTGAAAGAGTTCTGTTACTTGATCTTTAAAAGTTTTATTTGCTGGCGTCGTTTCAGGATCACTGGGATCCTCAGAAAACATATTAAAGTTAATGAAATAGCCAGAGGAAGTTCTATCGATTGTAGGTATTGCATCAGGATTTTTTTAAATCACTGAAGCTACCGAGTCTTTTGTCATAGTAGTATAGTCAGATGCTACATCATTGTAGACAGGAGTGTCTTGACGATTTGTTATTCTGATGGATACATCTGCCAGTGGATTCCTCACCTTGTAAATATCCCCTGTGCCAGCAACATTCGGAAAATTATTTTGTAGCTCCTCACACCGACGTGGACGACGTCACAGAAGCAAGGCATCACACGCGTCTCCGCTGACGTCACTGACTCCATAATAGGACTCCATCGGCAAGATGACATCAGTTCCCTTTTTTCCACGTCGTCGACGCTAACGGATTTTCTTGGGATCCTCAGTAGCTCGTTTGTAACTTTGTTACTGTTGTCTTTTTCGAGAATTTCTTATTTCCATTCGAAATGTCTTCGAGGAAGTCCGAGTTCAAGTCTTGTGGGGAGTGCGGAAAGTTGATGTCCATTACGGATCCGCATGAAGACTGCGTGTGGTGCTTGTCGTCGGACTACGACGTCCAAGGATGCTCCAGTTGCAAGAAAATGAACCCGAAGGCACTTCGAGAATGAGAGGGGCAGCTGCTTGTGGCGAAGTTGAAGGGGAAGAAAGGTAGGAGACGTTTGAGGTCCCGCTCGAGGTCGAGGTCGGCTTTGAGGTCGTCTTCGGGGCATGCTTCTCGATCCAAGAAGAAGCATAAGATGAAGAAGCATGGGTCTCGACGTCATTCCGAGAGAGAGTCGGATCCGAAGTCGAAGTCACCAAAACGCCGACATCGGAAAGACTAACAGCCTGATTCATCAAGGTACCGTTTTGCGAGTCTCTAATAGAGATTCATAAGGAATCGCTATTAGAGACTCCGAAAACGGTATTCATGTAGGAATTGCTAAATAAATAGCGATTCCTACACATTCCTTATTTGCGAGTAGCAAATTGCTACTCGCAAATAAGGAATACTCCCCATTCATTCCTATGGGCCAAAAGGCCCATAGGAATGAATGGGGAGTATTCCTTATTTGCGAGTAGCAATTTGCTACTTGCAAATAAGATAGCGATTTAAAGGGTGCCAGGGGTGTCCAAAGGACACCCTGTAGCACCCCCTTAAATGCAAATTGGAACAGGTGTTGCGCACACACATGTCCAAAGGACATGTGTGTGTGCAACATGCAACTTAGAAAAATGCTTTTAAAAGCATTTTTCTAAGTTTTTGCTATTTACCGAGAGGTCTGACCTCTCAGTAAATAGCGGCCCGAAATTGCGAATTAGCAATTTAAAATTGGTTGATGAATTGCATTTAAGGAATCTCTAATAGAGATTCCTTAAATGCAATTCCTCGCACAATAGCGAATTCTGTAATAGCGATTATTGCATTTGGGATGATGAATCCCAAATGCAATAATTGCGCTCGCAAAGGGCCAGATTCTCAGAATCTGGCCCTTTGCGAGCCGATTTTCGTTTCATGAATCAGGCTGTTAGTGTCTCCTTCGCCTATTGTACGGAATCCGGAAGGTGAGCCTTCTCCTTTGGAGTCTCCGGAGCAGTCTCCGGCCTCGAATCCATCCCCGCCGCCGACGCACTCTCCACCTCAAGAGGAGGAAGAAGCTCCTTTGCCTGAAGAGTCTTCGACTCCGGTAAATCTTCCATTGAATCCGGTTGACGCGTTACCTACTGTGCCTCCCTAGATTGAGGTATAGGCGAGAGGCTCAAAGGTTGCAGGAAGAGCAGAGGTATCGAGAGGAGGAAATGGAGGAAGGAGAGTTGCAAGATACCGATTACTTGTTTGATGAGCTTAAAGAAGCAAGTGGTTTAGAGTTACCTCCGGAGTGGCAGCTTTCCTCTGTTCCCGAAGTTCCTTCAAAGGATGTAGCACCATATCACATGATTATAAGAAAAGCTGCGGAATTGTTAGACTTGGAACTGCCGACTGCGGAGTTTAAATCTAACATTTTAACGGCGGTTCTCCATTCTCCCTTTTCAGTGGTGGAGCCTATGCTACCTTTTAATGAGGCAATTACAGAGCCAATTATGGAGGTGTGGTGTAAACCTTTTTCGTTTCCTGCAGTATCAAGGGGTGTTGCAAGGAGTTATAGGGTGGCCCCTGGGGATCCGGACTTCTTATCAACTCATCCGTCTCCAGAGAGTTTGGTAGTTCAGGCGGCCTTCTCCAAAAAATCTACTGGTGCTTTTCCTCAGGTGCCTAGTGACAAAGTGTCAAAGAGACTGGACCAGGCAGCGAAGAAAGTTTTCTCTTCAGCTAGTATGGCCCTCAAATCGACAAATGCCACATGCCTTTTAGGGCGTTATATTCACGCTCTGATGGACTCTGCGAAGCAGTTGGTGCCTAAAATTCCTGAGGAAGACAGCAAGAACTTTACTGAGGTTCTTGCGGATACGCAAGATGCTGCTCGTCAGGTGATCCAGAGTGGATTGGATACGGCAGACTCTTTGGCAAGAACCATGGGGTCATCTGTTACCACTAGAAGGGCTGCTTGGCTGAAATTGTCTGAATTTTCACCTGATGTATAGACTACTTTAAGAGATCTCCCTTTGGATGGTTATGGCCTCTTTGGAAAGAAGGGTGATGCTGCCTTGGAAAGGTTTAAGGAGAGTAAGGCGACGGCAAAGTCTCTAGGCCTGCAATCCAGAGGTTTTGGGAGATCATCCTTTCGTTCGCAGAAGCAGCCTCAACAACAGCAGCAGCAACAGAATACGATTTATACAGGGGTAGAAACAGATCTCGTGGAAGAGGTCGTCAAGTCTCCTCCTCCTCCTTCTCCTCTTCCTCTTCCCACCCTCCTCCTGCCACATCAATGCAGCCCTAGATCCGCCATTCCGGATCATGTTGGTCCTGTAGGGGGTCAGCTTACTCATTTTCTAAATGATTGGGAATCAGTCACATCAGACCTATGGGTTCTCAATCTTGTAGAACATGGGTATGCTCTTCCCTTTCGGGAATTTCCCCCAAATTACCCTCCTTGTCAATGATTCTGCACGAAAGACCACCTACTTCTCCTGCAGGAGGAAGTCCTGACCTTACTGAGTAAAGGTGCGATAGAGGTGGTCCCGGAGCAGGAGAGGGGTCAGGGATGCTACTCCCGGTATTTCTTACCCAAGAAGGATGGCAGGCTTCGTCCGATCCTGGACCTCAGGATTGAACCTCTTTTTGAAACAAGACAAGTTCAAGATGCGCACCCTTGCGCAGGTTCTTCAAGCGCTACAACAAGAGGACCGGATGGTGTCGATCGACTTGCAGGATGCGTATTTCCACATCCCAATCCTGAAGTCACACAGGAATTATCTCCGTTTTACGGTAGGATTGCAACATTACCAGTTTGCGGTTCTTCCGTTTGGTCTTACTACTGCACCTCGAGTCTTCACCAAGGTGATGGCGGTGGTGGCAGCCCATCTCAGAAGGTCCGGGATACCAGTAATCCCTTATCTGGATGACTAGCTGATCAAAGCAGGGTCTCCAGAGAAGGTGCTCCATCATCTGCAGGTTACAACTCAGTTGTTGTACAGGTTGGGTTTCTTGAAAAACATGCCCAAGTCTCACCTGGTGCCCTCTCAGCGCAACCTGTTCATAGGGGCAGTACTGGATACCACTGTGTGTCGGGCATTCCCTCCTCCACAAAGGATTCTCCACATACAGAAATTGATTCCTTTCTTTTACAATGGAGCGGCTGTTCCAGTCCTGAAGGTCCTTCGTCTGCTCAGTCTGATGGCTTCCTGTATTCTTTTGGTCAACTATGCACGCTGGCACATAAGGGCACTCCAGTGGTGTCTCCGCAGGCAGTGGTATCAGCACACTGGAGATCTCAGGGAGTCAGTGAGGATCTCCATAGAATTTGCGGAGGATCTGTCTTGGTGGAGCGTGGAAGGCAATCTGTCTCAAGGAAAGCCCTTTCACCTGACTCCATCGGTGGCCACAGTGATGACGGATGCAACCACCTTAGGGTGGGGTGCTCCTCTGGGGGACCTGGAGATCAAGGGTCTCCAGAGGAAAGGTTGCTTCACATCAACCTTCTAGAGTTGCGGGCAATACGTTTAGTACTCAAAGCCTTCCTCCCTTCCCTTTGCGGTCAGTCGGTTCAAATCCTAACGGACAACACTACCGCGATGTGGTATGTCAACAAACAGGGAGGAGTGGGGTCGCATTGTCTCTGCAGAGAGGCTCTGCGTCTCTGGTCCTGGGTTCAGGACCATCAGATTTACCTGACGGCAAATCATCTGGCAGGAGTTCTGAACGTTCGAGCAGACAGTCTCAGTCAGCAGTTCATAGTCGACCACGAGTGGAGGTTTCATCCACAGGTGGTTCATCAAGTCTTTCGGATGTGGGGAACCCCTCAGGTGGACCTGTTCGCCACTCACGAGAATGCTCACTGCCCGTCATTCTGCAGTCTCCAGTATCCGATGCAGGGAGCTTTGGGGGATGCGTTTCAGTTGAGTTGGGGCTCACAACTCCTTTACGCATTTCCTCCCATACCCTTCATTCCTTGGGTTCTCAGGAAGGTTCACCAAGACCGTGTCCAAGTTACATTGATCACCCCGGATTGGCCAAGAAGGGTGTGGTACACAGATCTTCTCCACCTCTCCTCGTGAACGCCGCTCTGTCTCCCTCTCAGGGCAGACCTTCTCTCGCAGTCGCAGGGGCAGGTTCTACACCCCCAGCTCCAGATCTTACACCTTCATGCCTGGAGATTGAACGGGCAACCTGAATTCTTTTTCTCTCCCACCTGATGTGGTGGATATTATTTTATGAGCTAGGCGGGACTCCACCAAGTCTCTCTATTCTTATAGGTGGTCCAAGTTTGTTTCATGGTGTGGAGAGAAGTCTATTGACCCCTTGAAGGCTTGATTGTCTGACATTCTTCAGTTTACACTCTCTTTGGCTCAGCAAGGTTTTGCTGTAGCTAGAGTGAAAGGTTATCTTTCGGCATTGTCGGCATTTCTTTGCTTGCCGGACCAACCCTCTTTATCTAAGTCTCCTGTAGTATTAAGATTCTTAAAGGGTCTTACAAATACATTTCCCCCTTCTCCTTTTATTGTGTCTCAATGGGACTTGAATCTTACTTTCTTAATGGGCTCACCTTTCGAGCCATTGCATAGGTGTCCCTTGAGGTTATTATCTTTTAAAACAGTCTTTCTGGTTGCGATTACCTCGGAAAGGAAGGTACATGAGCTTCAAGCTCTAAGTTCAAAACCCCCGTAATCAGGACCAGGGCTGCTTTTCTGCCTGAGGTGGTAACTCCTTTCCATCTAGGGCAGTCCATTACCCTCCCTACCTTCTATCCTCCCCCTCACCCTTCCAAGGAGGAGGAGAGACTTCACCATCTGGACCCTAAGAGGGTGGTGAGCTTCTACCTGGACAGAACCAGGGAGTTCAGGATTGATGACCAACTCTTCGTGGGTTTCGTTGGCTGCAGGAAAGGCAGAGCGGTGCACAAGCGCACTCTGTCAAGATGGATTGTCTTGTGTATCAAGATATGCTACTCCTTGGCCGGTAAGGAACCTCCAGAAGATTTAAGAGCTCATTCTACTAGAGCAAAGTCATCTACATCCGCCTTGTCTAGGGGTGTTCCTGTAGAGGACATTTGCTGGGTGGCAACTTGGGCCTCCCTTCACACTTTCGCAATGCATTATTGTTTAGATGCAGAGGTGAGGAGGGACGGACACTTTGCTCGTTCAGTCCTTCAGGACTTCTTGGTAAAAAAGGGTGGACACCCTCCTCCGGGAGTGGGGACTGCTGTGGGACTCTATTCACAAGGTGAGGAATCCATTGGCAGATGTATCCAGCAGAAGAACAAGTTACTTACCTTCGGTAACGCTTATTCTGGTGGATACAGTATCTGCCTGTGGATTCCTCAGATGCCCACCCGCCTCCCCGTTGTCCACCCTTTGTATACCTACAATTGTTATATTGTGGTAAAATCTATCTGTTACTGTCAAAGGAAGTGTGTTATTCCATTTGCTTTCTTAAATTATCTTCACACTGTGTGTGTTACCTTGGATATTTTGTACTGTGTACACTGTATGTATATCTACTGTTATCGGTCCATCCGTGTGCCTCGAGGGCACGGAAAAAAGGGCGGAACTGATGTCATCACTCCAACTGACTCCTTTTATGGAGTCATTGACGTCAGGGGAGCCGCACGCGATGCCGTGCTTCTGTGACGTTGTTCACATCAGCGTGAGGAGCTACAAAAGAATTTTCCGAATGTTGCTGGCGCAGGGGATATTCACAATGTGAGGAATCCAGAGGCAGATGATGTATCCACCAGAAAAAGTGTTACCGATGGTAAGTAACTTGTTCTTTGGGTCTCAAGAGGCACAAGTTCCATTGCATTATTGCTCAGTCCTCTGTTTTGTGCTGCAGAGTCTTCAAATGTTATCAGTCTTTCAGTCTGAACCTCTTGGATAGTAGCAAGATTTGGTCTTCTGCTACATCTTTGGAGTCCACTGGGCCTACTACTTATTGTCAGCCACATGATGTGGTTTGACCAGGTCGATGGATACGAACCTGTTCTCTTTTCTTCCAGCAAGGAGCGGCAGTAACACTGTTCTTGATCCGTGGACTGCTATCACAGGTACTGGTTTTCTGTAAGAAGGCCCAAATTCCTTCTTATCCGCGATCTTCTCTCTGACTTGATCCCCAATCTTTGGAATCCAGACAGGCCTTGCTGGGACGGGTGGTTCTCCCTCAGTGTTTGTTGGCTTCTGTATTGTGTTGCTTTAACTTCTCCTTTTCCTTTTTAAGTCCTGTAAAACAGCCAAACGGTCTTTGATATCAAAGGGTTTTTGTTCCACCACTAAAGTGTGACGATCGAGGTCCTGGACAAGCATTCTAGTACCAAAAAGGATTTCATATGAAGTGATTCCACCCAGAGAATTTCTTGACAGATTAGTGATACAACGTTGGACACTTATTAGATGTTTGACCCACCCAAGCCCAAGCCTAATACTCTAGCTGTTATAGATTGCTTCTTATCACATTTATTTCTTTCCACTACAGAATTTCCCTCAAATTGGAATGGACTTGAATACCGCAATGCAACGCCCAGTTTGGCCATGGCCTCCTTGTAAGCTGTGGAGCTAAACGCAGTTCCCTGGTCAGAATGTAGATTACCAACTGCGTATGTGCCGATAAAGACTCACAAATCTTTTATAACAGTTCGGGGTCAGGCGAGCGCTGGGGCCACATCCAAATGAATATGTCCTAATAGTTATGGGAACGCATTTGTCCATAGGGACGTCTGCGTGTAGATAGTCTAATGCTGTCTAACAACGGTGTCTGTACTGGGCTGACTACACTTTATTTAGGTATCTGGCAGCGTTCTTTGCTGCGATCTCTGTTGCAGTCATGGCAATTAATTGCAAATTCATAAATGTGGGCATTCATCCCTGGCCACCAGTATGTCTCTTTCAATTCTAGTTTAGATGTAGAGATCCCTAGATGTCTCAGACCCTTTCCCATATGTGCTTCTTGTATCAAAGCTCCTCTACATCTCCTGTTTGGAATTACTCTATCCTCCACTCCAGGGATCCGAGCAAAAGGGATCAATTATGTATGAATATTCAAGTGGATATTTTAGCGGTGCTGCCTTTGCTTGTGGCATTGACAGCTAGCATTGTTTTGCCGTCTATATTTGTTTTCGAACAAGGAATTGCAGCTATGGAAGCCGCTTGCATAGCTGCCGTCGCGGCTTCTTCAGCCAATGAATTCCCTGCAACGTGAACGCCATCACGCTAATGACTCAGTGTATGGATCACGTGAGTCTTTTGTAGTTCTTTCTGTAAGTGAACTACTTGTTCCAAAAGCAACTTATGCTTGATTGTGCCACCTTTTGCATCTTTGAAACCGTTTTGAACCCAGTTCTTCAAGTATTCATTGTGAGATTGAACGCAATATTTCGAATCGCACACTATGAGTGTGGGAAATTTGCGATCGGTATTTTCAAGCGCCATCTTGAAAGCCTGTAGTTCAGCTCGCTGAGCTGTACAGTCTCAGAGAGATTGTGTTTTTGTGCCCACAGTTCGGAATTTACCATCGCACCAGCGACCTTTAACAATTGCACACGCAGCACTATAAGCTTGTTTACCCCCAATTGTGGGCTGTGCTGTTCCGTCTGTATGAATTATGCATTCGTATTGTTCCAGAGGCAGAATCTTAGTGGGCAGAGGACTTGAAAGCCTGTAGTTCAGCTCGCTGAGCTGTACAGTCTCAGAGAGATTGTGTTTTTGTGCCCACAGTTCGGAATTTACCATCGCACCAGCGACCTTTAACAATTGCACACGCAGCACTATAAGCTTGTTTACCCCCAATTGTGGGCTGTGCTGTTCCGTCTGTATGAATTATGCATTCGTATTGTTCCAGAGGCAGAATCTTAGTGGGCAGAGGACATTCTTTTTCGTATTGTAGAAATTCTTGAGTGTTCAAGTAGGGGTCAAAAACGTATTCAACATCTATTGCAGCAAGAGAGTTAACCCATTGTATCCATCTTGGATGTAAAGCCTTTGCATTCGGAATTCTTCTTTTGTCATTGCCTCTACGGCAGGTTCAGGAGTAACGACCATTATGCGTTTACCCTGTGCGAGAGCTCTCTCTTTTGCGACTGCAGTTTGAACCGCAGTCAGAATTTTTTCTGTTGAAGTGAATTTAATTTCTGCTTGTGTGTACAAGTGTGATTTGTAAGCAATTGGTACTTTTTCACCTTCATTAAAGGTTAAGTACGTAAATCTGCATCTTCCTGGGATTATTCCGATTACAAGGTTGCTTACGTTTACGCATGTCTGTAAATGTGATGTTGCTAACATGTCTGTTTGCACTGAACGCAAAATTTCTGTGTATTTTTGAGTCCAATTAGTCATTTTGAAATCAGGTTTGATTAATTCGTAGAGAGGTTTAACCCTTTCTGCGTAATTTAGAATGTATGTTCTTCCAAAATTTAGGAAACCTAGAATTGACTTTAAGTTTGTCAGTGTTTTTGGAGGTTGGAGCAGTGCACACTTTTCTAAAAAGTTGGCTGCCAGGCTTTTGCCTTCACTTGATAACTCGTATCCTAGAAAAAAGGACGTTGAGGTGGGCAATTCCTGATTTCTTAAAATTGAATTTGTACCCTTCAGAAGTGAATCCAAGTATAATGGTATTCACTCTGTTTAAGTGCCTGTCCAAATCATCATCTGTTAGATAGATGTCATCGACATAAGATAATGCCTCATCATCATAGGTTTGTAGTAACTCTGTTACTCTTTCTGAAAATAACCCCAGACTATTCTTGAATCCCTGGGGGAGACAACAGAAGTGACATTGTGTCCCCATAATTGAGAAAGCGGTCAAGGTCCTGCTTTCAGGTGCAATGTTTTGACAGAAGAAACCGTTAGAAATATCTAGTGTAGTTTTATATTTTTTGCGCACGATGTTATTCATCAGTGCTGCATTGTGTGCATTTTGTACTGCAAAGGTTTTGCAACAAGAGTTTAAATGTCTGTAGTCCAAAACTAGACAATATGTATTGTCTGGTTTGGAGACAGGAAACAAAGGCTTGTTCATTTTTTAGGTGCATGTTTCAATCACCCCTTGGTATTCAAGTTGATCTAAGATCTCCTTGACCTGTTTTTTAGCTTCTTCCTTAACTGGATACTGCCTCTGTGCAGTTGGTTGAGTCTTTAACTGGATTTTGTGGTGAGGCGAATCCTCATCCGATCCCACATGATTTTTATATAATGCTGGAGCCTGGGCTACAGACCATTTTCTGGCATAGATATATTTTAAGTGAATTGGAATATGCTTAGAGAAGGCTGGCATAATGATTTCTTTGCCATGTGAGCACTCCCTGACACATTTTGGTGGCCAATCTTTTTCAGCTAAAAGAATATCATAAACCTTAGAGAGCTTCTCCCAAAAGAGTGCTCTTATTTTTCTAGTTATGCCCCCCTCCATCTGGAGAGTACTTCATATAACATATGGAGTACACTAACCCTGGAATTAGCTGTTTCAACTTGAATATACTCATTCAAGTCCACTGTCTCCAGATGATCCTTCAAGATCTTGCGAGCTATGGTGAATTCTGCTGCGCTGTCCAGCAGTGTCTGGGCCCACTCCCTGTTCTTGACTTCTTTTTGGTGAATTGGGTTTTCCTAATTTTTGGAACGTGTTGATCGTCTTTGGACTTCACGCGTTCTTCCTAGTGTTCTCACCATCCTCTTCTTTCCGATTTCTGTGAGGAAGTCTGAAAGGTACGAGAGGCATGTGTATCCGTTTCTTGATATCTATCAGGTTTTCTCAAATTATCCCTTTTCCTGAGGTTATACCTCTTTTCAGAGGGCTCCTTTTGAGGAGACCTTCCTCGGGACTGAGAACGCTTCTGCCTAGAAGTTTGTTTAGTATTTTCCCACTTCTTTTTAGGAGTAGTGTGAGTGTTTTTAATAAAGACCTTTTCAGGATGTTCTGTTAGTTGGGGTGTAACTGGTTTCCCATCCAAACTATCTCTTCCTAGTTCTTCGTAGGATTTTTCAATTATTCTGGCCAGTTCATATGTTTGCTCAGTTATATCAATTTCCATTATTTTTTGGCGGATCGCCACTGATGCTGCCTCACCTTTAATATTAGCTAATATTATAGCTGAGACCTGTTTGAAATCTTTCAGTAATTTCATACCCAGATTTAAAGCAGGCTCTGCCCCGTATTCATTTTGAATCTGTTTCAGGACGTCTGGTATAACCGCCATAGACTGAACACCATGTGTTTTTGTGTAAATTGCAGCAAAGACTGTACCACAAGTGTCGCAGTCCTCCAGGTACCGTTCTAGTTCTGGTAAAAAAGAGGAGTCTGCATTGGTATTTTCCCCTCCCCCCCACAGTCGTTGATGTTTCACCTCGAGCTTCACTTATTTCACTTTCTGATACTAGATAGGTCTGCTTTACTGGCTGAGGCCGAGGCCACAAGCATTATTTCACTAGGCACATTCTGTACTCCTCTACATTTGAATTCATCAAACTTTTTGGCGAACATGAATATTCTGCCATTTCTGTAGCCCTTGTCATCTCGTCAAAGTTTTCGTATTTTCTTATCACTGATGTATGTTTGGTGTGCACTAAGGACTTCTCTCAAAATCTTAAAGTTTTTTTCAATAGCTTCTTTAAGATTCAGTGATTTGATCTCATCTTCTAACTGCTCAATTTCACTCAACAGCTTAGATCTTTTTCTCTCAGTGTGCCTTATTAATATGTACACCATTCGGAAGGATGGGGATAAAATCAAATTCTCCCATTCACTTAATAAGTCTGTTTCCAAATCTTCAAATGAAGGACAAATTATTACTCTAATACCTCTTGGTACTTGTTTAATTGTTATGTATTTTTTCAAAATAGTCAAATCCCACCATCGTGACAGCTCTTGTTTGCATGTTCTTTCTAATTTTATGAACAGTTGTTTCAGTCCCTGAGATTTGTCTGTCGGTATTGTCATGTTTCTATTTTGAATATTCTGTCCTGAGAAGATTTCATTAAAAACCTTGTCCCTGTCATTAAATCCTGCCAACTTTATCTATTTGTATTAGTGCTAGGGTTGCGTGACTTACTGACGCCCTCTGATATTATTAGTATCAGATCACACCTTCAAATGAACTTGAGTGCTGTTAACCACAAAATATACAATAAATTCAAATGTGGAAGTAGTGGTCCCTGCTGGAAAAACTTCCACACCTCAAATATTGGTTTGTTGTTTTCAATCAAGTCATGTGTGAACAAAATGCAAAAGCAAATTATTGTAATATAGAGGTGCTATCACGGTTCTGACACCCTACTACCAAAGGTGACAATTTGTACACTAGAGATCTAATGTACATCCGATATGTATCTAGTAGAACCTCGTTCAGCACCCTCATAGATAAGTAAACATAAACATTAAGTCATGAATATATTGGAAACACAAATACAGTTAATCAAGATATCATTTTTAGCACAATACTTCAAAAGTCATTGATCTCTCTTCTCTACTTGACAATATAGTGGCGGGTTTTGGAACAACAGGGAATGATCAGACTAATATTTTGTTCAATTCTATTAGGTCTTGTATAATTCTGTACACTGGTGCCCCATGCTGGCCCTTGGAGGCCTTTTTCGCCGGAAGTATAGGGATGTTGCATTGGCTGTATCATATCTCTCCTATTATGCCTTGTTGTAACAGATCTTTTATCACTGGTGCGATGCACTCTTCCCCTTCCTCTGCTATCCTGTATTGTGGTACTTGTGGAAGTATTGCCCCTGGTATCAATTTTATCTGTAGTGGTGGGAATTCTAGCAGCTGTCCCACATCTTTTGATCCCTGTGCCCAGACACTGTCGGAGACTGACTTTTGAAGTGGTGGTGGTATGACTGATGCTGCTATTTTCATATATGTCTGTGACACTATTCAATTTGCTCCTACTATCCAGGAACACCCCATCTGGTGAATAATTGATGGTGCACTGTAATTTACACAGCAGATACCTGCCTTACAAATTTCATCTGCTCAGGACTAACTGATTTTGGACTGTTAATAGTCCCACTGCCAATTTTAGTGGTTGTGTCAAGTACTCTTCTACTGGTTGTCCTGGCATGCCGACTGACGTAATCTGTTTACCCGAGAGTGGTGCTTCCATCATCTGGGACTTCTTGAGCATAGATTTTGTGGCCCCAGGATCAATCAGGAAAGGAACTGTTTTGTTCAATATAGTCCTTCCTTGTCTACCGTTATTGCGGGGGCTGTTAGGCAGTCTCCCATTCTCGGGCAACCCTAGTACATGCCAGAAGCGGGAGGAGGAAACCCAGTCACCCCCCCAGCTTCTGGGTACCATTGGTGTCTCTTTCCTCTTGTGGGTGGTGGGGGTGGTGGTTCAAATGTGTGTTGTTGCTTTGCTGCGTTCCTGCCTGTCCGTTGAAGTCTTCATCAAATGCGTTCTGGACAGTAGGTGTTGATGGTGCACTTCCTGGCTGGCCTGGGTCTGTTATCCTTGGTGGAGCATGGGACAGTTGGCTCTCCAGTGTCCAGGCTGATCACAATTGAAACATGTTGTCCCTAGAGCAGGCTGAGAAGATGCTCTGTTATTCCTGCCTCTCCTTTGTCCTTTAGAATTCTCCCTACCACTACTTCCTCCCTGTTCTCCCCTATAGACCTTTTCCCATTTCACCTTGTCTCTTTTTGTTTTTTCTGCTTCCATGACCTGTAAGTGTACTTGATAACCTGCGCAGTATCCTGCTGCTGCCAGAACCTTCTCTATTGGTTCCTGCTGCCAACATACAAAGGACATCTGTAGGTGTGTTTGTATTTGTTGGCGCAGGCCATGGACAAAGGTGGTTATAAAGCCTGCCATGGCCTCCCACATGGGGTTGCGTATGCCGCTATTGTGTTGATAAATCAGTAAGAGGCCATCAAAGTATGCATTTACACCCTCATCTTTTTCTTGGGTGATGTGTATTATTTTATTCCAATCCACTTTGTCCTCAGGCACCTTTTCTTTCACAAATTTTACTACCTCCTTATATTTTTCCTGCACATTGTCACCTGGTCTACCCCTTCTCCCTTCTCTGGTTCCTCCTTTGACCATTGTGTCATTTTTATTACAATCTTCTCATAAGTCTGTATTTACAATAATGTTAAACAATGTGTCCATATATTTCCACTACAAATCTCCTAAAACTGCTATTATAGGTAACTCTGTGTACCATTTGTTTGGTTCTTCATGCAGTTTGGGAAAATCTTTTAGTAAATGGCAGGAGATCTGCCTTTGTCCATGGGGCTTGAATGTATGCTAGATGCTCTTTGTCATCTCCAATCAGGACTTCTCTCATAGTTATTAATTCATGCTTTGTTAGTACTGGGCATGCAGTCACAGTCTCTAAGCTCTTCTCAACACTAAAGTTCTTAGTGAAGCCTGTAGGTCTTTCCATTGATGTAATTTGGTGTTGGCATATTCTAAGGTTCTATTTATTTTTTAATCTTCCCAGGTCAGTAGGTCTGAGTAAAAAAAAAACAACCTGTCATATCCCATTCATAATCTTGTGGCAGTAGTGGTGTGGGACCTTCACCACTTGTTGCTGCGCTTTTGGTGAGCTTAGCGTAGCCGCAGCGCATTGAGGGTAAGTCATGCATTCATTTTGTATGTTCTAGTGACAGCATAGCTATCCTGTTATTCTCTAATGTTGCTATCTAGAAACTGTGACATTTGTATTTTTTCCTCTAGTAATTATCCTAGTAATCTCTGACATTTCTCACTATACTATTTAAGACTTTTTTGCCTGGAGTTGACGTTAGTGGTGTCAAGGCAAGGTCCCATATCGTGGAGGACACGGAAGTGTGTTTGTGCCACTTTGTGGCGATGTAGGCTTTTTGTGAGGCTACAGTGTCCTGCCTCATCTGAGATACATACACGGTTATATCGCAAATTAGTGTATGCATCTGGGCACTATTTTGTGTTACATGAGCAGAGTGATCATCATATTCTTGGTGCCACTCTGCATTAATTAATTAAGGGAGTGATATTGTGTGTTCATTACACTGATGTTTTAATATGTTGCATTTCGTCATTTAAGTCCTGTGCCCTTTTGCTAATTCCCATTCTCAGTTCATCTAGTAAGCGACGGTCTGTAACTTTATTGAGGTCTGTTTTTGAAACTTCCCCTTTTAGTAATCTTCAACCACATCCTGGCAGGCTGCCTACAGTCTATCTATTAATTCTTGTTTGTCTGGTAGCTCAGTGTGTTTGCTCCCTGTTGTAAGGTGCTGAGTAGCACCTTTTTTATTTCCTATTTTTCCTGTTATGATATCTTCTAACAGTAGGAGGGTGGGCGCACACTGCCTCAAACATCAGGACTCAGTTTGCTACGATGCATCATAGTAAATGCAGTGCATGGTAACACTCACTTCAGTGACAGGCTTTCGTTTTTTACCCTTGTTGGTGCAGCCAGTGCTGTGTATCTCTAGACACGTGTTTCAGGATAGTTGCCCTTCTTCATTAGAGAGCAACACATTCTTTTGGGGCTACTGAAAATGCTACCCAAATTCTTCTCAGGTCTCTGTACCACTCACTGGGCGCAGGTGCATCAACCAGAGCTCATCAGCTCATTAGCTCAAGGAAGCCTTTTCAAATAGGAGGAGCGTGATCGCACCCTGCCTCGCATCCCAGCACTCAGTTCGCCCTGATGCATCATAGTAAATGCAGTGCATGATAATACTTAATTCGGTGACAGGCTTTAGTTTTTCACCCTTGTTGGCCTCAATATCCAGTAAGGCAATCATACGATAGTTCCTGGGGCCGTTGCTTGGCCCTTTTATGTAAATTGGATGTAATAATGATCCTCTCCAGGAATCTGGAACATCTTGTAAGAGCCTACACTCTGCATACAACTGTGCCAGGTTTTCGGTCCAAAAGTTAATGTCCCCCCTAAAAAGTGAGCCAGTCAAGCCATTTGTTCCAGGGGCTCCATTATGGCGTATTTTTTTAAAAATTGTTCTTATTGCCTGTGTACCTGGTGAGGTATAAATGGCCACAGTGTCCATGGATTCTATTGATGCTTCCCTTGGTTGGTCTCCAAAGGTTTTTGAACTTTTTGTTGTGTATGTCTTTGAGTCATCTGCATAAAGGGTTTTTACATGGGTTACCCAACTGCTTGCATCGAGTGGGTTCCCTCCATTGGTGGTCTCATGGATTACTTTGTTTAAGTATTGCCAAAATTATCGTGATTTGCTGGGTGCAAGCAACTCGAAGATCTTCAGCCATTTTGCCTCTGTGAGTTCGCGTTCAACCTGCCAGACCAATTTTGTGTGTCTTTTAGCCGATAGTTTTAGTTCTTTTTTTGCAGATTCAGATCTAGTTGCTTGAAAGGCCCTGCATTTGAAATTCAGTTGTCTGGAGGAGTTCTTAATTGCTGGTTGATGTCCCATTTTTTTATACCGGGTTACCTTGGGTTTTATCGACGTTGCTAGTGATGTTGATCCCCCGAAGCTGAGATGTTAAATCATATGCAAGTAAGCCCCATTCCCCTATGCGACCCTGGTTGTTATGGCCGGTCTGCCAGCCTTTTCATGTTGCTTTCCATGAAGCAAACTTACGATTCGGGATCGGCCCCCATTTTATTCTTCTAAGGAGTCTGTATAGCTCTTCTCCCTTTGTAGCTCCAATGCAGCGGAGAGTGTGACGATTTTTCCCAGTAATGGACAGCTCTAATATTAGTGCTGCATGGTCGCTTTCCTTCCGAGATTGTACAGCATAGTTAAGCATGTATTTTTGTAGGTTCTCGCTTAATAGAATATAATCTAGAGTGGTCAGGTTATTGTAAGTAGGTGCTATTAGTGCTGTTGGGTTGACTTTTATGATTGAAGAGTGTGACGTTACCAGGTTACATGCTTGCATTAGGGCGTTAAATCTTCCGGTGTCCACATTGAGATGTTTTTCCGATGTGTTTAGCCCTATGTTATGCATGTTAAAGTCGCCAAGAATGATGGAATTCATGCCTGCGTGCTGTAATAGCAGAGATTCGATAGCATTTATCAACCGAGTAAGTTTATCTTTTGGACCCGAACCATGCGTTTGAAATAGACATTAATTAGAAGTACCGGTGTTGGGCCGCCTTTCGTATTCAAGCCTTTCTGATAGATACATCTGCCGTGTGGATTCCTCACCTTGTGAATACCCCCTGCGTCAGCAACATTCGGAAATTCTTTTTTCGTAGCCTCGCGCCGACGTGGACTCCTGACGTCATAGAGACACGACCTCGCTCGCGACTCCGCTGACGTCACCGACGCCTATAATAGGCCCACGCCGGCGTGATGACATCAGTTCCCTTTTTTCCGCGTCGTCGACGCTAACGGTTATCGGGAATCTCTGTAGCCAACGGATACTTTGTTGTCTATATTGTTGCCATTTTCTGCTTCTCTGTATCCTGTCTCTTCGACAATGTCTTCGAAAAAGACCGGCTTCAAGCCATGTAGAGAATGCGGCAAAATGATGTCCATTACCGACCCACACAGCGACTGCATCTGGTGCTTGAGCTCGGACCATGATGTGGAGGACTGCTCTTCGTGTAAGAAGATGAACCCGAAGGCCCTGAGAGAGAGAGAGGCGAAGCTCCTGGTGGCTAAGATGAAAGCTGGAAAGGAGAAATCGTCGAGGTCTCGTTCTCGAAGGGCGAGGTCGAAGTCAAGATCGAGGTCGAGGTCTGGATCTCGAGGAAGGTCGTCTTCGAAGTCGGCTTCTGATCGTGTTTCAAAAAAGAGGAAACATAAGAAGAGGAGACATGAGTCCCGACGTCGTTCTGGTAAGGAGTCGGGATCGAGGTCGAGGTCACCGAAGAAGGTACGTTCGAAGGTGGTGACCGTTGATGTTTCGGATCCAGAACCTGAAGGTGAGGCCTCCCCTTCTGAGTCACGGGCGCCGTCTGCGGCTCCGTCTCCGACTCCGAATCCGGCTCCGAGTCCATCTCCGGCGCCGTCCCCGGTCCGAGATGAGGAGGAGCCTCGTGAGGATGGGGGTTCCGCGCCCTTAGGTGAGCCGAATCCGAACGCTCCTCAAGACAGGCCTGAGGGTTTTCATCCACCATTTCCTGCCCCAGGCCAGGACCCTTCTGCGTTTCTCAACGCAATGTACGGAGTCTTTTCGAGGGCGTGGTACCCCTCTGGTGCACCTTTGGGTCCCATGGGTCCTTTGGCTTTTAGCTTAGGAGTCCCTCACTCCTACCCTCCAGCTCCGTTTATGCCTTACATGCCGGCTCCGACGCCGCCGTGGCATTTTCCGGCTCCACCGAAGCCGTCGACGCCGGTTCCGGCTTCGTCTGCTCAGAGTCGTCCTCGAACACATCCCTCTGAGCCTTCGGATTCGATCCCGACGTCGATTCCGAATCCGTCGGAGCCGGTGGTGGATCCGATAGCAAAACGAGTCAAGTTGAGATCTAGAAGGGAGGCTCAACGCCTTCTGGAGGAAAGGAGGTTTTTGGATTCACAATCTGACGTTGAAGAGGGTGAATTGGATGAAGATGCTTTTGAGGATTTGGCAGAAGCAGGAAGCCTGGATTTCTCTCCAGAGTGGGAGTTACCCTCAGGTTCTAGCACTCCTTCTAAGGACGTTCAACCCTATCATTTAATTATGAGGAAGGCTGCCAGTCTCCTTAAGTTGACTTTGCCTACAGCAGAATTCAAATCTAATATTCTGACTGAAGTATTGCATTCTCCGAGTTCAGTGGTGGAACCTCTTCTTCCTTTCAATGATGCTCTGACAGAACCCATTCTAGAGGTGTGGAAAAAACCTTTGTCGGCTCCAGCTGTCTCTAAAAGTGTAGCCAGAAGATACAGGGTTGCCCCTGAGGACCCTGCCTTTTTAACCTCTCACCCTTCACCGGAGAGTTTGGTCATTCAGGCTGCATGCTCCAAAAAGAACGTTAGTGCTTTCCCTCAGGTTCCTTTTGAGAAGGAAGCAAAGAAGCAGGATCAGGTGGCAAAGAAGTCCTTCTCCTCTGCCAGTATGGCATTGAAGTCATCAAATGCCACTTGCTTGATGGGAAGATATTTACACGCTCTGATGGACTCTTTGCGTGTTCTTGTTCCAAAAGTTCCTGATCACAGCAGGAAGGATTTTGAGGAAGTCATCTCTGACGCTCAGGCAGCGGCTCGCCAGGTCATTCAGAGCGGTTTGGATACTGTAGACTCTGTGGCGCGCATTATGGGCACTGCTGTCGCTACTAGGAGGTCTGCCTGGTTGAAATCTTCTGACTTTTCGGCTGATGTTCAGGCGACATTATTAGATCTTCCTTTCGATGGTTCAGGCCTCTTTGGGAAGAAGGCTGATGCGGCCCTTGAGAGGTTTAAAGATAGCAGGGCGACTGCTAAATCCTTGGGTCTTCAAGTGAGAGGCTCTTCAACTGGCAGAAGATTCAGGGGTTTTGGCCGCTCTTCCTTTCGGAATTTCCGGCAGGGCCAGCAGCAGCAGCAGCAACAACAGCAGCAGCAAAACTCTTTGTACAGGTCATACAGGGGAAAGCAAAGAGTGCGTCCTCGTGGACGTCAGGTCTCTTCCTCCTCCACTTCCTCCAACCCCCCTGCCCCTGAGAAGCAGCCCTAGATCCGACATTCAGGATCATGTGGGTCCGGTTGGGGGTCGGCTTACCCATTTTCTACAGGATTGGGAATCGGTTACGTCAGATCTTTGGGTTCTCAATCTTGTAGAAAATGGGTATGCCCTTCCCTTTCGGGAATTCCCTCCCAATTTCCCTCCTTGCCAAGGGTATTGCTCCGAGGAGCATCTGTCTCTTCTGCAAGAGGAAGTTTTGACTCTGATAAGAAAGGGTGCGATAGAGGTGGTCCCAGAGCAGGAAAGGGATCAGGGATGCTACTCCCGGTATTTCCTTATTCCCAAGAAGGATGGCAGGCTTCGTCCAATCCTGGATCTCAGGATCTTGAATCTCTATCTGAAGCAGGAGAAATTCAAGATGCTCACCCTTGCTCAGGTTCTTCAAGCGCTGCAAGAAGAAGACTGGATGGTGTCGCTCGACTTGCAGGATGCTTACTTTCACATCCCAATCCTGAAGTCGCACAGGAGGTATCTCCGTTTTACGGTGGGATCGCAGCACTACCAGTTTGCGGTCCTTCCGTTTGGACTTACTACTGCGCCTCGAGTCTTCACCAAGGTGATGGCAGTGGTGGCGGCGCATCTCAGGAGATCAGGGATTCCAGTATTCCCTTATTTGGACGACTGGCTGATCAAAGCGGAGTCGTCAGAGAGAGTGCTCCATCATTTGCGAGAGACAACCCTGTTGTTGTACAGGTTGGGTTTTTCAATAAATGTACCCAAGTCTCACCTGGTGCCCTCCCAGCGCAACCTGTTCATAGGTGCGGTACTGGACACAACCGTATGTCGTGCATTCCCTCCCCCTCAAAGGATTCGCGACATACGGGAGATGATTCCTTTGTTTTACAATGGAGCGGTCGTTCCAGTCCTGAAGGTCCTTCGCCTGCTCGGTCTGATGGCTTCATGCATTCTGTTGGTCAACCATGCACGCTGGCACATGAGGGCGCTCCAGTGGTGCCTCCGCAAGCAGTGGTATCAGCACAGCAGAGATCTCAGGGAGTCAGTGAGGATCTCCAGAGAAGCTGCAGCGGATCTGTCTTGGTGGGGCGTGGAAGGCAATCTGTCCCAAGGAAAGCCTTTTCAACTTCCCCCATCGGTGGCCACGGTGATAACGGATGCATCCACTCTCGGGTGGGGTGCTCATCTGGGGGATCTGGAGGTCAAGGGCCTTTGGTCTCCAGAGGAAAGGTTGCTTCACATCAACCTTCTGGAATTGCGGGCGATACGTTTGGCGCTCAAGGCCTTCCTCCCTTCCCTTCGGGGTCAGTCTGTTCAAGTCCTGACGGACAACACGACCGCGATGTGGTACGTCAACAAGCAGGGAGGGGTAGGGTCGCAGTGTCTCTGCAGAGAGGCTCTGCGTCTCTGGTCCTGGGTTCAGGACCATCAGGTTTGTCTGATGGCGAATCATCTGGCCGGTGTGTTGAACGTTCGTGCGGACAGTCTCAGTCGGCAGTTCTCTGCCGACCACGAGTGGAGGCTTCACCCGGAGGTGGTTCACGACATCTTTCGGATGTGGGGGACTCCTCGGGTGGACCTGTTCGCCACTCACGAGAATGCGCACTGCCTGTCGTTCTGCAGTCTCCAGTATCCGATGCAAGGAGCCTTGGGGGACGCGTTTCAGTTGAGTTGGAGAGGTCAACTCCTTTACGCGTTTCCCCCCATACCCTTGATTCCTCGGGTTCTGAGGAAGATTCGCCAAGACCGGGCCCAAGTCATATTGGTCGCCCCGGATTGGCCAAGAAGGGTGTGGTATACAGATCTACTCCACCTCTCCTCTCACCCGCCGCTCCGTCTCCCTCTCAGGGCAGACCTCCTCTCTCAGATGGAGGGGCAGGTTCTACACCCCCACCTCCAGACATTGCACCTTCATGCCTGGAGATTGAACGGGGCAACCTGAATTCTTTTTCCCTTCCGCCTGACGTTGTGGATGTCATCTTGTCAGCCAGGCGTGACTCCACTAAGTCCATCTATTCTTATAGATGGTCGAAATTTGTCACGTGGTGTGGGGAAAGGTCTGTTGATCCTTTGAAGGCCCATTTGTCTAATGTTCTCCAATTTGCCCTTTCTTTGGCGCGGCAGGGTCTTGCGGTTGCCACGGTAAAGGGTTACCTGTCGGCGCTGTCGGCTTTTCTCTGCTTGCCTGACCAGCCTTCTCTTTTTAAGTCTCCTGTGGTCTTAAGGTTTTTGAAGGGTCTTACTAATATGTTCCCTCCTTCACCTTTCATTGTGCCTCAGTGGGATTTGAATCTTGTATTGACCTTTTTGATGGGTGCTCCTTTTGAGCCTCTCCACAAATGTCCCATGAGGCTTCTTACCCTTAAGACAGTCTTCCTGGTTGCAATAACCTCGGCAAGGAGGGTTAGTGAGCTTCAAGCTCTTAGTTCCAAGCCCCCATTCCTGACCATTCATGCTGATCGAATGGTTCTTAGGACCAGGGCTGCTTTTCTGCCTAAGGTGGTGACTCCTTTCCACCTTGGTCAATCCATTACCCTTCCTACCTTCTATCCTCCCCCTCACCCTTCTAAGGAGGAAGAGAGACTGCCCCGCCTGGACCCTAAGAGGGCGGTGTCCTTTTATTTGGACAGATCCAAGGACTTTCGCTTGGAAGACCAGCTCTTCGTTGGATTTGCTGGCTGCAAGAAAGGAAGGGCGGTCCATAAGAGAACTTTATCGAGATGGATTGTCCTCTGCATAAAGATCTGCTACTCTTTGGCCGGTAAGGAACCACCTGAGGGTATAAGGGCTCATTCAACTAGAACTAAGTCTTCGACCTCAGCATTGGCTAGAGGTGTGCCTGTTGAGGATATTTGTAGAGCGGCAACTTGGTCTTCCCTCCACACTTTCGCGAAGCATTACTGCTTGGATTCCGAAGTGAGGAGGGAGGGTCACTTTGCGCGCTCTGTCCTTCAGGATTTCCTGGTTTAGAAGAGTGGACACCCTCCTCCGGGAGTGGGGACTGCTGTGGGACTCTATTCACAAGGTGAGGAATCCACACGGCAGATGTATCTATCAGAAGAACAAGTTACTTACCTTCGGTAACGCTTTTTCTGGTAGATACTATATCTGCCTGTGGATTCCTCACTGACCCACCCGCCTCCCCGTTGTCCACTCTTCTATGCCAGAGTTACTGTAATGTATTATATATATATTTTGTTGTCAAGGAAATGTTCCAATTGCTTTCCTGCTTTTGCTTAACACTGTGTGTTTTGCCTTGATTATTGTGTACTGTGTATACTTGTATATTTCTACTGTCATTGGTCCGTCCGTGTGCCTCGATGGCACGGAAAAAAGGGCGGAACTGATGTCATCACGCCGGCGTGGGCCTATTGTAGGCGTCGGTGACGTCAGCGCAGTCGCGAGCGAGGTCGTGTCTCTATGACGTCAGGAGTCCATGTCGGCGCGAGGCTACGAAAAAAGAATTTCCGAATGTTGCTGACGCAGGGGGTATTCACAAGGTGAGGAATCCACAGGCAGATATAGTATCTACCAGAAAAAGCGTTACCGAAGGTAAGTAACTTGTTCTTCAAGGTGCCAGCCAGGATCATGTCTGATGAATTCTTTATTGCAGAGAAGTGAACTTTCAGTGCATGTTTGATGTATATTGATATGCCACCTGACGGTCTCCCGAAAATGTTGGTTTTAGTTGCGGGTTTAAAATATTCAGCATAGCCCCCTAATGGTGTTGATGAAATGGCCCATGTTTCTTGGGCTCAGATTATGTCTGCTCCTGCAAGGAATGTTATTACCCCTGGGCTTTGCAAGGCTTTACGTAACTCTGCAACGTTCCAGGTCATTATATTTACCGTTTGATGGTTCTCAGTGGGGCTGCTATGCTGGGCACTTGCAGTGTTTGAAACATAGGTGGTCTTTGATGGTATTTCTTGGTCACCCGACAAGGATCCAAGGTTAGGATCCAGGGTTTAGAGCCAGTGGAAGCCAGGACCAATCGTTCCCTCGGAATCTTGTTTCCGGTCCAGTGAAGGCATGGCTTGGCAGTTCGGGCTGAACTGTTCCCATGAGGCACAGGGTCAGACTGCTTTGCATATAGCCATGTCTGAACTTGGGTGGCAGAGTGGGCTAAAGAACGATGATGGATTAAACCCAGATCTTTTGACTGGGTGTGAGTGTTTGATTGATTCAGATGCTCCGTCCATTACCACCCCCTTTTGTACCGCTTTTGGCCGCCATAAGTGTGGCAGGGTATGCTCAGACGTGAGTCCCTTGCTCACTTTGCCACTGGATTCAAGCAAGCCGGCTGAAGACGGCTGTAATGCCAGCAAGCGGTCCTCCGAAACTTGTTTTCGGTCCAGGGAAGGCATGGCTTGGCAGTTCGGGCTTGACTGTTCACATGAGGCACAGGGTCAGACTGATTTGCATATAGCCATGTCTGAACTGGGGTGGCAGAGTGGGCTAAAGAACGGTGATGGATTAAACCCAGATCTTTTGACTGGGTGTGAGTGTTTGATTGATTCAGATGCTCCGTCCATTACCACCCCCTTTTGTACCAATCGTTCCCTCCATCAACATATTTGGTGATTAGAATTGAGTTGTTGCTCCACTGTGTTTCTAGTGGGCCACCTATGGAGCCATGTAAAATCGTATATTTTACTATGGAAAAGACAATGGGGCCCCTGACTAATAGATACAACCCTGTCAAGGAAAACAGTATTATTGGAAAACAAGCTGCACCGGGTTCAGTTCTGTATAATTTTTGTACTAGAAACTCACAACCTGGCTACCTATATTACAATCGAAATACACAGACTCAATTATGGAAAATATATTTTTGATTTATTATTTTTATATCTTATTAAATTCATTATTAAAGCATTTGACATACAAAACAGCTATTTACATAAGATAAAACAGTATATTAACAATGTTGAATTCAAGCATGATTATACCTAAAAAACTTTTTTAATTTGAACCTCCGAATAGTACACAACAGGAGACCCTACTTTAAACTACAACCGTACTTAAAGCATAGTTGTCAATTATTAAGCACTCAATACAATCTGATATGTAGATACAAGAGTTGGAATCAAGATGATTTCATAAAATCCAATCTGTGAACGTTGGTCAAGATGGTCATCTACCAACGCGTTTCGGCAGAGCCTTCGTCAGGGTTTTTATTCAACAGTGGTTACTAAAATAAGAGAGGAGGGGGAAACTGTGTTTATTAAACATTTCGAGAGTAATAGTTGAAAAGATCCAATCTAATAAGGTCCAGGTGAGTTTACAAATTATACGGCTAGACATGTATATTCTAAAACTAGCACCAAAGATTATTTTTTCAAAAACACACATATTTGATACTTGAAGATATTTTTGATCATTTGAGCTCTATCCAGAACCCTGAGAGTGTTCACAAATATAGAGTGCTGTACAAGAGGCATTTAGTATTAAAAAAGGGAGAGAAAACAGAACCATCACCCACCATATTTACAAAAGAAAATTTAAACTAAACCTTTTCAAAGGATAAAAGAAGATAATGGACCTTTGGAAGGAATTGTAAAGTCAACTACAAAGTCAGCCCTATTTTAATAGAGAATACTAACCCAATGTCAACTACTTCCATTTTCTATGTTAAATCGTTAACTTTGTCTTCTGATTCCAAGAGTGTATCTGAATTCGGACTATAAACTTCACTCCATAGTCAAGATCATCTTGGCATAAGTTACTTTAGATTGACTAATAATAAGGAAAGATAAGACAAATGGCTTGATGTCATAATATGGTCCACTAGAGGCTATCCCCTGCCCCAACAAGAGTATCAAATTACCTTTAGTCGAGGTGTAGACCTTCATAATATTAGAGGGACATCGAGACAGTTCATCTTATGTTGAAGATAATGTGCTAAATGCTATGCTAAAAGAAACCACAAAATATTTGTTATAAATATTTGGAATAATTGTAATGGCTATTTAAAATTTGAACTAAGTCAGAATAATTTCATAGTATAAGACTACAAAAAGCATGGTAATGACCTTTCTTATTTAGTCAAGCAGTCTGCTATAGTTACCATCGCGGAAATAGGCCCGCTGATGTGGTATGATTTGAAAGAGACCGACAAAGACTTATTCAATAAGAAAAAGACACAAGAGAGGAACAGGTCAAGTATATGTGGACCTATGGTATTAACTATAAACAATAATACCCAATGTTTAGCTCTAGAATGGAACAGAAGTCATAACGATATCGAAAAAACCGATATTATTGGACCAGATTCGAGCCCATCTATATGTAAATTTCAAGCACCAAGCAGAGAGAAACAGTATTACTGTCCCAAAGTCTATGGACTCTATTTACTAAATGTGGTGTATGTGTAGGTTTGGGACAAGTGCCTGATACGAACTGACTGCCTAAGACAATTGAGGGCCTATGCAAAATAGAGCAAAAAGCTAAGTGCAAATAATATTTATTCTCGAACTCCCTGCTCAAAAGTCATTATAGTGACAGTCTTAAAATGGTCTCACATAAAGCTTTAAGGGGGCCACTGCTGTGCCCGAAACTAGGAAACATACTTGTAAAGTTTTACGATGTTAAATAAGCCTCTAAATTCTGAGTTATACTATACTTATAGGCCAAGGGACACAAAAAGATGTAACCTGAAACAATCACAAACTCGTAATTAATCCAATTGACGCCAAAACCGGTATTCTCTGACGGAAAGACTAAAGCTCTAATCAGTAAGGATAAGCCTAATTGTTAAACCTACAAGGGGTATACCCATAAACACAATATGATAAAAAAGCGGTACTCAACTGGAAACTAAATACGCTACGTCCAAAGCCAACAGCTCATAACATGCAATCTATCATCCAGCATAAAAGCGATGTACTGTTACGGGAGGCCTAAGGGTCTTACCAGCAAGGATAAGCCTAATGGTTCGACCCACAAGGGGTATGGGCATCAACACCATATGATAAAAAAACAGTACTCATTTAAAAAATAAAGGTATACCAAACAAACGAGGCCCGCATCTCATAACTAAGGTCAAGATATAACGAATCAGAAAAAGTGGTCGTTAGAGCTACAAACCTATTCCCAACCAACACTCACCTCATGGGGAATTGAACCGGTCCTATCTGGCTTCCAAACGATGCCCCTCAAGGATATCAGCGGTGTAAACTCTCTGAATTTATGCCTAGGGACGCGCGTATACGTAGCATGATGACGTCATCATTATGAGCGAAAAAAACACTAGACTACGCAATGCTCGCCCTTAGATACGGCTGATTCTGCACAAATTTACATAATCATATATATCTTATTTCAAGACCGCATGGATCTACAATATGATCGTACTAGGTTGAGCGATAATCATTTATAAAAGCAAGAAATGCAGTTCCTCCTGAATCTAAAAGAACCACCCGTCACGAATATAGGGTATTAAACACAGGGGACTAAACAACTGTGTCCTTCAATCTTTCAATCTCCAATCAAATTTGCTCAAAATTCAACAGTTGCAAAATCCATTACATGTTATACTCGCACCCCCTAATACCAGCCGGCGACAATAACAACAGAAATGTAAAATGTAAAATCGTTCCAGTGGTTAGTGCAGTTAGGTGTTTACTGTTCTTCCACTTCTGTCTATTCAGATCTTGTTCTCCCTGTTGGTTGCAAAGTGCTTTAATTTTCAAAATCTCTGAATATTTGTTGACAAGTGGGGGCTTAAGTTTTATGCCCCAGTTGTTCAGTTGCGTTTTATACTCTCTCAAAATGTTCGCCATGGATGGGTTAGAAAAAGTTATCTCAGTTGTCTCGTTAAATTCACTCAGCCCTGGACCAGAGAAAGCCATCGACTCAATATCGGCCGAGCTTCAGAAAGTTTCCTCTTTTGAGGATGTCCCAATTCCCCTGCGAAGTGTATTCCGGATATAACAAAATATTTGAGTTTTCTCGGCCTGTGGCATGGGCCCCGGAGGAGTAAAGTATATTGGATGACATCTTAGTATTGTCCAGGTCCTCTGTTACATTCCGATTTGGGTTTTCGCAGGGTGCAAATTCCCTCCCGGTCCAAACAGTGCTTAAAATGCAGATTTGCGAATCCCTCCTGAGGATAGCAGTGCGGTCCAGGGTGGACGGACAAACGGTCAGACTTACTTGGACGATTTTCCTCTCTCTTTGATAATTAGTTTTGTTTACAATGTGGGGCTCATTGTGAGCTATTGATTGTGCAGCAGCAGGTTGGTTTGTGGTTTCTTGACGTTGCTCTTCGATCTGTCGGCCCTGTATGTTAGTCAATAGCTGGTCACTAGGCACAGCCGATGTTATAGACTGGGTTTTAATCAAGGGCCAGCATGTTTTGCCTGTGGGGCTCTGGCTGTATATTTCAGAGGTGAATGTGTCGCAGATTTGTGTGCCACTGTTTTGATCAGCAATGATTGTTCTATGTATGAGGCCATCGCCATTTTCGTTTTCCATACTATGTTCATTGTTTTAATATTTTACTGGTAGAAGCCAATGCTTAATAGTCCCTTCGGGGATTCTTTTGTCGTTTTTTGTTTTGTTTAATTTTCTTAGTGTTTCCTTTTTTTTCCTGGATAATGGTAAGGGTGTTAAGTCACTTAATTTTCCAGGGCCAGCATCAGAAATGAAGCATGTTTGTGATTTAGACTGCAAGTTTGGGACCAAACCGGGCTGTTGATACTCAATGGGCCTTTGAAGTTGCTGCTATCATTTTTAAGGGATTCCTGCAATTGGTCTAAGCTGTCGTGATTCTCTTGTGGCCATAGCTGTGAGTACAACATGGACTGTGAGGCTCTTGTTCTTATTTTGGTCCATTGATCTCCCATAGACACTAGTAGGACATTCATAACTTTTGTTGTATTATTTTCTTTGTGGCCGATCTTCGTATTTGGACTTTGAGATGTATTGCTCGTCCACCTGGTGGTCCCACTCTTGAGGTCCGTGATTAGGGTGCTCATTAATTCTGGGAATTTTTTCAAAGACCGCAGTATTGGGGAGCACCTGCAGTCTGTTGGTATTACCTGTACGTCTGTATGTGCCTGAGCTCTACGTACAAGGGAATTTAAATGTTCCAGTTTTGAATCCACTCCAGAAATCAGGCTGGTGACTAATTGTTGTATATTTATTTGAGTGTCTAATTTATCTCCGTGCATTATGGCAGCATTTGCCATAGAGATCAAAGCTTCATTAATCAGAGCAAGATGGATTTCTATATTTTTTTGTGGCTCCGAGCCGTTTTCCATTCCTGTTTTGGGTGAGGCCGGCCGCCTTGGGTCATTTATGCTTAGTCGGCTTAGGCCTGGATCTCGGTCAGACCTCTCTTTTAGTGGGAGGTCCCCTTCCCCAAGCTCAAAGGGCTTAAAAGGAAAAGCCAGGGGGTCCAGCTGGGGTTTCAAAGATGGACAGTTATCTGTGGTGATCTTGATGTGTCGTTCTGAAGAAGGAAGATCCTTACCTATGTCACACTCATCTTCCTTGGGGCCACTGTCTATATCTGTGGACCCCAATATGGTGCTTTCTGAGTGGAGCCAGCTGAGAGCAGTTGCATTTTCTTTTACTTGTGGTTGTATGCTGTTGCCCTTAACTATAATGATTTCTGGTAAAAGTGTAACGATCAGCGAGGTACTTTGATTCAAAATATCATATTTTTCAGTGCATACTGATGTGTTAGCAATGATCTCGTTGATTTTGGTGCTAATTGTATAGCAAGAGGTTACTACTGTCTTTCCAGGATTACTGGAGTTGCCTAATTTGGGTAATTGTTGGAAATAGTTTCGGATGTTATTGTTGCCTTTGGGGCTGATGCTCCTGCTAGATGCATTACGTTTACTGCTGTTATTGTCAGTTGTGGCGTACTTGCTCAGAATTTGAGCTGTATGTATGTTTGTATTTTTTATTAGGGGCGAAGGAGGGTTTGATTGCTCTTCTCCCAGTTGTTGCCCATCCTGTAAGGTAGAACCGTTTCTTACACTGGCTTTGCCAGGGGGATACAACATATTAGCCTTTTGGCGTCTCGCAGTTTTGTGAGGGCGGTAATGGGCCTGTGGCTGGGTTAAACCTGCATTCCTTGTCCGCATGATAAATCCCTGTTCCGGATCCTGATCCTTGGGCCTTGATCCTTGATCGATAGTGCAATTCCTCTTGGTGGGCGTAAGAGGGTGCAGAGGAAAGGGCTGGAGGCGGGGGGGGGGGGGGTCTGGGGTCGGAAAGCAAGAGGGAAGCGACCACGGGGGAGAAACCCAACACCAATGCCTCTCACCGTCCTCCAACCACTCAGGCCAATCTCCCCAGCTCTGGCCCTTCACCTCGCCGTCGCACTCTGCCCCAACACCTTGCTGTCATGCAAAAGTGCAGTGTAGCCCCCAGGTCTCCCAGCCCTGGAAGGGCCCCCCTCAATGTTTCAAGGCCTCTGTGGGGAAGTATAGGAGTAGACATACAGACCGCTAAGTCTAAGTCCAATTGGCAACCGGGCAGCAGGGTAAGAAGGTGGATGTCAATGCCGGGGGAAATTGTGCAGGGAGCGAAGAGCAAAAAAAGGGATGAGTGGACCAGCAGTAACGCTGTCACCACGCCGGCTGAATGCAGCTCTGCTTAACTCACCCCGTACACCGGGCTCCCGGCTCGACCAGGCTCACTCAATCCCGGACCAGGCTCCAGGCTCATTCCGGGCTCGTTCAGGGCTCTAAGCACCAGACACCAGGCGACGAGCTACAGCAGCAGCAAACTTGGCGCCCGATTCTTGCCCAGATCACAGTTCACTACAGGCCAGTCCAACCAGCTCGGCCCGGCTGAGAACGGACCCTCTGTGGGGTCAAGGGGACAGCGGCAGGTGGCAAGCTCTGCAGGATGGGCTCCTCCTCCTGCTTGTCGTCCTCGAGGTTTTTTTTGGTTTTCTTTGGGCGTTAATCTCAGATCCGATTATGCAATAAGGAAAGGGGGCTCAACTCATTGCCCGCCTTCTAGAAGCTCCATTGACTCCTGCCACCAGCCCCGCTGGAACCGTTAAAGCCGTTGAGGCTGTGTTTTGTAGCCTCCTGTAGCTCCTGCCAGCACCAGCTCCAGCTCCAGCTCCTGCTCCAGCTCTGGCGCTGCAGTAACACTTGCAGCTTCAGCCGCGTTGGTAACGTGGCTCGCGGCTCCCGCGTTGAAGTGCCCCTTACTGCTTGGGGGGGGGGGCAGCTCACGGGTGATTGGAGAGCCGGTACGGGCCCCATTGCAGGGAGTTCGGCGTGTAGGCAGCTGGGGCAGTTAGGGCGTTTTCCGAGCACTTTTCGGAGTGGAGCGTTTTCCTCAGCGCCTCGCGCTCCAGCTCCTGCTCTGATTTTGGCTGCTTCTGGCTGCGGCTCGTTTGAAAAGCAGGACTGGATCCTGTGCTACAGACTCTTTGTGGATCGAGCCCCTGCCGAGCAGGTGAGTCTTTTGGTGGTGTGGGTTCACTGTCGTTCAAGTTATTTTTGCTAAGTGAAGTACCCATGGTGTAGAAGAGAGTCAGCTATCCCTATTGCAGTTTACAAACTTGCATACACACTTCAGTCAGTGACACAGAAGGTAGTCAGCAGACTAATTTTTGCTGCTCATTCCCAAAGGGCATGGGTATGGGTTTCAAATACGTTCACTCAGTCATGCAATGGTCAAACAGCCAGCTGTTCATCAAGCAACGTAGCATCGCTTTTGCTACAAGTTCCCATATTATATTCAGAGCTAGGTAGGAAAAACACAGAGGTAGAGTAGTAATATCATCCCATTGCTTTCTCTGAGGGCCACCTGGACCCACAGAGGTGCGGCTGGACAAAATTGTAGAATCACGTGAAAAGGTGAGGCAAAAAACTGGTGAACTCTGCACTTACATATGCGTACACATATAACACAAATAGGAATATATAAAAAAAACTGCAATGAGGGCTACTAACACAAGCGCACTGATATTGTTACAACGACAATTAGAATTTCACTTTCTTACGCTCAACTCTCGGTTGCCCCGCCACCCCATAGCAACAAACATGAAGAATCCAATCTTAGTGGAAAGGAGCGTGTTCAAATCTGTAATAAAATATTTCTTGAATTTTCAATGTCTCTGATTAGGTCATAACATAAATCTCAATGTCCAATAATTTCACATGGGAGTCTTGTTTTTCATGTCAATCTTGATGTTTATTTATTCAATTTGATCACTAATAGTCGACTTAGCCCAGTCTACGCGTTTCCTCCACAAAGACATCACCAGGGCTCCAGATCACAATAATGCTCAGCTGGCTCATTCCAATCTTCTATTCAGTCTAGCAGAATGTAGCAAGTTGTGATAGACTTCTACATCTCATATGTTCTCGATCTTGTTATTTCCACCTTTTAGTCATCAAGACCTCCTCTCCGCCTCACATCTTGTGTCACAGTATTTAATTCACACATTACACAAGAATATATTTGGATACCACCTAACTTGCACATGACTAGTCCCTCGTGTTTAAAGTCGGACAGTTTTACAGTTACATTTGGATGTATATCAGTACAACGCGATCTAAAAGATCGCGGTACTTGACAACGCGGGCATTACAACGCAAGTAGTTACAACGACTTGCGTTGGAGGGCGTGGATTTTGGAATATTATAATATTATATTCCAGCACCAGTCCACGTAACAGTAGGGAAGGTGTTGGAATATAAAATTACAACATTCCTTGCCCAACAGCACCATCCAACGCAAGTCGTAGTGTAGTGTAGTTCCTATCATCCCAATAGGCTCTGCGCATTGGAATAATACCTACAGCAGTAAAGGCCTAGGCCAGACGTTAACTAGGTCTACTACTGTCGATACTAGACTTAAAGTTTTGGGTTTTGCCAGCTAGCTCAGAGTTCACTAGAAACTTTCTCGAATGTTCAGGAAGGACTTAACTTCCCTGATTAGACAAGAAGGGATTTAGTTTCTGACAACCATAGAACATGACAACTTTGCTCTCCCCTAATCAAGAGTATATCTCGAGAGTCGTGTGAACAAAAGGCAATTTATTTTACTCAGTCAGTACGTGCATTCTTAGTCTCATCAGATTGTAGAGAAAAGGAAGAGACGGGCGTGTTCAATAAAAAGGTGTTATTTATTGATCAGTCTCTTTTCTCATACAAGAGAAATGGATCGATATTATTGCAATACTTATAGCTAAGTAAAGTGCATACATTAAAAGCAATAGTATAAAATAATACTGTAAAAACATTGATATGGTTTCTAAGCCATAAGATGTTTTAAAATGAATAAAATATATTACATACACATATACATTTGACTAAACGTACTCAACTGGTGTTTCTAAATACGCCTACCCCGTGTACCTGACCTAAGCCTAATACGTGGGCGGGAATAGAAAGTTACAGTTTAAGTTAAGTTTGTTTTTGCCAAGTAAATAACTAAAGAATTCTCTGTGAGGGGTTATTCAGTTCTGTACCTGGAATCTAGGTTGAATGAGGGATGGTATCTCTCTCTCTGGTCTCGATATTCCAGGCTGCCTGCGAGGGCTACCCGGAAGCGCCGGTGCTGGATCTCTCGGCAGGAGAAATCAGCGCGTCTCGTTCTCAGCGCGTCAGGAAGGCGGGGCTGTGCCAGCGGGGTCTGCTCTGCTCTGGGCTTCGGCAAGTATGGCTGCTCCGTCTCGTCACCACCGCGTGTGTTTGCATAGGGCAATATCGGTAATATTTATACCTTTAAGGTGCCGAGATTGACGTAAGGATGGACATAGATACGTCAATAAGGATGTCATACGACTTGCTCGTTAGCACATTCTTTTGCTGAAGTTCTCGGTGAAATCAAAACAATGGCCGCAGGGTTTTGCCCAGGTTGTCATAGGTTTGATTTGTTATGAGAACTCCGTATGCCTTATCAGGGGCTGGAGGAATATCGCTTGTCTAATTAGATCGCAAGCGTTATGACCTAATCAGATAACACGTTCCTGTGCCGTAGTGTGACTGCGTCAGATAACGGTATCTGCATCATGGGGGTTTTCTGCCTCATGGGCTGACTGTTAGTTAACTTGTTGGTTTGTTTAACCAGAATAGGGTCAGGAATAGGGGGATTGATTCAGAACCTATAGGAATACATCACACCCACTCCACGCTAACTATGGTCATATTTACTAATCTATGCATAGTAAAACATAGTACAACATACTATAGAGTATTGTGTATACCTTACCACCCCAAAATACATAAATGCATTTTGAAATTTTCAAATATACTGAAAAGTTGCAATCATATGTATTGTATGCACTCAAGCTGTATAATAATGCTAAGGTAATCACGCATTTGTATACATTATTGCTTATTTGGTATATGAGAATATACACATGAAATGGCTCTTAATACAGAAAAAAGTTCGAGACCATTCCATCACAGAATAAAATATTTAAAATATTTATGAACATACCAGCGGGCAGCTAATGTCTATAAGCTATGTCTATAAGCTATCTAAAATTTTGAAACCTTAGTTCTTTAAGAATAGTTCTTACTTTAAGCAGAAGATAGTGTCCCGAAAAATATGAAAAAATAATTTGGGGCTGCTGAAAAATTGCTGTCCGTGAACTGGAGGGAAAATTGTTCATGTGACTTTATTTTTAAAGTTGAAGGCCGAATTCAGGGAACGCCGTGTGCGAGCTTGTTCAAAAGTCTCTATTTCTGCTCTGGTGAGAACATCATATCATTTAGGCTTTCGAAAAAACTGTCAACAGCTTCCTGGGAAAGTTCCACTAACTCGGAAATAGGTGTAATCATGCATTAGTGCGCATGATTGTTTCCATTGACATTCTGATTTGCATTGCTGACAGAAGGTCGTACCTGATCGATGCTGCTTTCATCTTGAACTTCACTACCCATCAATCGTAGTGGTGAAGCTTCCACGAATGCCGTCATCAGGATTGGTAGCCTTTGAGGGCAGCACAAAGCATGAACCTTGATCGGGCTCAACAATGTTTCTGCATCCATTGGCGCATCTGATTGTAGCGTCAGACAGGTGTCTAACACGCATTCTTCTCCGCATAGCAGACACCTTAATACAGGTAAAACACATCTTTGCCACATTGGTCGAAATGATAGAAACCAAGTCATGTTCAGGTCTCTAAGCCGGGAGAGTCCCAGGATTTTTGATATCCGGTCCCGGTATCCAATGGCTAGGATTGTTTCTTCCCTTGTCGCAAGAGTTTTGTCTGTGACATGGGTTGCCATACCGAAAAATAAGGACCAAGAATAGGATTCCTGCAATTAGTCCCAAGATCAGGGGAAGTCCGCCAAAAATCGAATGGACGAAATCTGGAAAAAAATACCCAGTATGGCTTTGAATGGTGTTAATGCCATCGAAAATACTGTCTTAAATACCTTTGAGACCCCATTGGTATCAGAAATATTTAAGATTTCGTTTAGTATTTCTGCGAAATGTATGGGGGAATTAGTTGATAACAATGAATGTATCTCTGCAGTCGTCCTTGCGACTTGTAGAGCATACGTTTCTTTTGATGACGTGAGCCTTGTAGGCGTCTGAAGAAGCACTGTTTTCATTCTGCTTAAAGTATCTATTCGAATAGAAGTAATTTTCAAATTGGGCCATGCCCTTGCCTCCCTGTCTGGAAAGGAGCTGGGGAACAATGAGCGTCCACAGCACTTGACCTTCGCAGTCGTAGTTACTAGATAAGGAGTCCCGGGCATAAGACTACAACATCTGCGGTCTACAATTAGAATGTAACTCCCATTTTAGAGTCTTTGAAAGAATGGTTCTATTTCTGTTGCAGGTGCGCCTTGCTGGTGACATGAAAGGTTGTATGAATTCCCTTCACAGGCTCCATGCAAACTAATTCCGTTACACAGAAGCGTGCCGCTTAGTGACATCGCACAATTATTGCCACTAAGAAACACTTTCTGTCCTTTATTACTGACACATGCATGTGAATAGGGCAGGTTCCATGATGTTTTAATGTACCCCTTTCCCAATTTCTCGTACATGCCAGCCTGTATATATTTTTGGCAGTATTGAAACCTGAAGGTTGAGATTGGAATATTTATTATCCCATGTATTATCCATTCACTGACAGGTCGTTCTGACATTGTCACTGGTAATCTTTCGAGTTTTTCAATGCTCAAGATTGTATAATCAGCACCCTTTTGTGCCATACTGATTTGTCTATCAGTAAGGTTAAAGATTTGGAATAGTGACGTTGTGTTGATTAAACGCCAAGGCACATAGCCTGAACGCAGATTTTGTAACGTCCAGCCAAGCTGTACAATAGAGCGCAATTGTGACTGACCGTGTTGTAATAACAGTAAGTCTTGCGACAATATGTCGATTGCTGAAGACACAATGCTGTCCAAAGAAAAAATTCTGGAGGACAGAGTCATTAACCCATTGTCCACTACAGAAAGTGATTTTTCCAAATTAATACGGTCAATTTCCCGTATTCTCTCTGCTGTTTCAATTTGAGTAACCTTCCAGGCCTCATTGTATGCTGCATATACAGAGGCTGCTATGAAACGTTTTTGACGCTGTTTGCGCGGTCCCATAATGAAATCACGCAAGTCAGCACCATCAGTAAGTAAAGTTAGGTGTTGTTTTATTTCTGCCAGTGTGGAAGTTTGTAGCCATTGAAGGCATAATTTGCCCACACTGTAGGTGGTTATTATCCCTGGGTGATGTCTTTGGGGATATCTAGGGTCTGGCCTGGTCATTTTGAACCCCTGTGTTTTGTTCAGGAATCTATCTTGACAGTTATTTGTATCTGTGGGCCAGATCAACCACTGTTTCCAATCAGGAAGTGTTCTGTTTTGGTTTAATACATAATTTACGTCTATCTCTTCATCTGTAGAGCTATTGCTGAACATTGTTGGCTTTGGAATAGACGGTTTATTTAAGTCTTTGATTTTGGCTAGGCCAAGACAGGTGGATTGTTGAACAGTGTCATTTAAAAATATCATTTGTTCTGGGATCATGCAGGCTCTAAACATAGATTCTATACCCTGTACTTGCCATTCTTTTGTACCCCAAACACTTTTCAATTCAACATTCTTGTCCCAATAATCAAAACCAAAAGTATTCATTTTTTCAAAGAATGAGTCTGAATATATCAATTTTGTGTTGGTTATCATGGTCTTTGTCCCTGTCTTGTTTGACAATTTAAAATAGAATGCTTCAGCATTACTTGTGTTAAAACCTGAAAAGTATGAATATTTGTCATAGAAGGTCCTTGAGCTTCCTTTTGGAGGGGTTGCACAATGTTCCCATTGATTATAATTTAAAACATTTCTAGGTTGTGCAGATCTATGTAAAAAATGGTTACCATAGTGGTTATAACAGTACATACTATCATAATTTGTAGAACCCTGCAAATAATCATGTTTGGTAAATTTAGCAGACATTACTAAGTCAGACATCATATTATTAATGCTTTCGAAGTCCCAATCATCAGCAAATGAGCTTGGTTTTGCAAAGTCACTCAATGAGATCTTAATTTGGTGTGGATATTTCAGGATTTCGACCGGACCATAAATTTCATAGTCAGTGTTGTCCCAGGCTACCCCACCAGGTATCGGATTGGCTGTGAAGTTGACTGAAGAAAGTTCTCTTTTCTCGATGTGTGAAGATGTGTGTGGTTTGAGGATCAAGTTGATTTTCTGACTTGCTGTGTCCATTTTTGCATATTTTCCCTCAATGAAGCGTCCCAAAGTTAGTATCATGATGAGCCAAAGTATGAGGATAAATGCACCAAAACCCACCCAAAATTCAATCCATGGAGAAATCAGATATGTTTCTTTCAATTGTTTCAAAAGTTCTTTAGCTTTATCTTTAAATGTTTTTGATGATGGCTGTGTCTTTGATTCACTGAACCCTTCAGAGGAATCATCGAAGTTTATGAAGTAGCCGGATGCAGTTCTGTCAATTGTTCCAATTGGTTCAGGATTTCTGTTTCTTGCATTTTCACTTGGTACTTCATTATAGATTGGTGTGTCTCTGCTAAATGTTTTTATTTGGGTCTTCAGAGGTCTGAGTTCTATTGCATTGTTGCATAGTCCTTGTTGTTTTTCTGTAGGCGTTTCGAATGTGATGAGCCTCTTCGTTAGGACCTCTGTACTGGTAGCAAACCTTGGTGTTCTGCTACTTATTGGGAGTCCACTTGGCCTACTGTTTGTTATCGGCCACATGTTGTGGTTTTACCAGGTCGATGGATACAACTCGGTTCTCCTTTTTTCCAGCAAGTGGCGGTAGTACAACTGATCTTGTCCCGTTGACAGACAAGGCAGGAACTGCTTTTCTGTAAGAAGGCCCAAATTCCTTCTTTACCGCGATCTTTTCCCTGACTAGATCCCCGACTTTTGGAATCCAGACAGGTCTTGCTGGGACAGGTGGTGGTTCTTCAGTGGTTGTTGGCTGTTGTTTCAATTTTATGTTGCTCAGGTCTTTTCTTGTTTTGTTTAACCCCTTCGACGCTCATGACGAGCTCAGCTCGTCATGGAGTTTCCATTGATTTCAATGGAAAGTCAATGGTCATTCTAGCACACCCCTTAGCATCCAAGTGGTTAAGTCCTGCAAAATAGCCAAACGGTCTTTGATATCAAAGCTTTTTTCTTTCACCACTGAAGTCTGACTATCAATGTCAGAGATCAACATCCTAGTTCCAAATAATAATTCGTATGCACTGAATCCCTTCAGAGAATTTCTTGGCAAGTTATTTAGACTACGTTGGACACTTATTAGATGTTTGACCCACCCAGCTCCCGAACCTAATATCCTTTCCGTTATAGATTGCTTTATGCCTTGGTTTTTTCTTTACACCATCCCGTATCCCTCAGGAAGGAAGTGAGAAGATTCCCGCTGTGCTATGCTCATTTGGCCATGTTTCCCATCAGGCTGGAGGGCTAGAGTGAAAACAATGGTCAAACGTAGCATGCTCTTAGCGTATATGCCATTTAGACTCGCAAATCTTTGTATAACAGTCCAGACGTCAGCCGAGTGCTGGTGATCTACATTATAAGTGTAAACTAGCCTGTATATGTTAATCGCAAGCCTTCTTTTTTACTCTTGATCTTTTCTGGAGTAAACCGACGAGGTATTAAACTGTTTCTCTCCCCACTGCGATCTCTGTTGCAGTTTGGGCAGTTTCTTACAAACATGGTGTGACGCAGGCTCATGCCTGGCCACCAGTACCGTGATTGTAATTCTTCCAGAGAATTTTTTAGTGTGAGGTGTCTGAGACCCTCGCCCATATGTGCGTCTGCGATTAACAAGTTTCTCCTGTCTATGTTTGGAATCACCCTATCCCCCACTCCAGGGATTCGAGCAAAAGGGACGGAGTTTGCATCGATTATGTATGTATAATTGAGTGGATAGTTGATCGGTAACGCTGAGCAGTCGCCTTTTGATGACGTTTTCACTGCCAGTACTGTTTCACCGTCAATGTATTTTAATGTACGCTTTTTTCGAACTACGGGAGCCGATTTAGTGGCTGCCGCTGTGGCTGTCTCAGCCAATGAATTCCCTGCAACGTGAACGCCATCACGCTGATGACTCAGTGAGTGTGTCACGTCAGTCTTTGGTAGCTCTTTTTGTAAAAGAGCTATTTGTTCCCAGAGCAGTTTCTGCTTTATTAGTGCATCTGTGTCATCTTTGTAGTTGTTTTGAATCCATGTCTGCAAATCATTGTTATATGATTTGACGCAGTAATAGGAATCTGACACTATAAGTGTCGGGAATTCGCGATCCGCATTATCTAGCGCCATTTTCAATGCTAGTATTTCAGTTTGTTGTTCTGAATTAGTTTCTACTGAGTGTGTTTTTGTTAATAGAGGTTTTAGTTTACCTCCGCGCCACACTTCTTTTGTAATCCCACATGTGGGGTTGTATGCCTGTTCTCCCCAAACGGGGGGTTGAGCATGTCCGTCTGTATAAATTACACAGGCGTAATGTCGTAAAGGCAGAATGTCGATTGGCAGAGGGAATGTTCTTTCATATTCTAGATTTTTTAATTCTTCTAGTTCTGGATCAAAGTAATAGTATACTTTGTCCGTTGTGATTGAATTCACCCATTGTATCCATTCCGGATTCAATGTTGTTGTTGGTAAATTACACGGTGTTGTTAGTGCCTCAAAGGCTGATTCAGCTGTTCTGACTGTGATATGTCTACCGTCAGCTTGATCTTTTTCTCTAGCTATTGCGGTTTGAACTGCATGAACAATTTTTTCTTTGTTGCTGAAATTTTGTTCAGCTTCTGTGTACAAGTGTGATTTGAATGCAATTGGTACCTTTTCTCCCTCATTAGAGGTCAGGTATGTGAATCCGCATCTCCCTGGGATGACTCGAATCACAAGATTGCGTGTGTTATCACGTGTTTCTAATTTTGTTTTAATTAGCATGTCTGTTTGTAAGGATCTCAAAATTTCTGTGTGTATTTGAGTCCAATTGGATTTTTTTAAATCTGGTTTTATCAGATCATAAAGGGGTTTGACCCTTTCTGCGTAATTTGCAATGCATGTTCTTCCGAAATTTAGGAAGCCTAGGATTGACTGTAAGTTTTTTAGTGTTCTCGGTGCTTGGAGTACGGCACATTTCTCTAGGAAATTGTCAGCCAGGCTTTTGCCTTCGCTTGATAATTCATATCCTAAGAACAGGACTGTCAGATGGGCAATTCTGGATTTTTTAAAGTTGAATTTGTAACCCTCTGCTGCGAACCCAAGTATTATGGTGTTCACTCTTTTCAAGTGAGTCTCCAAGTCATCATCTGTTAAGTATATGTCATCGACATAAGATAATGCTTCATCATCATATAGTTGTAGTAATTCTGTTACTCTCGCTGAGAATACCCCCGGGCTGTTCTTGTACCCCTGGGCTAACCGACAGAATTGTTTTTGAGTGCCATTATTTGAGAATGCAGTTAAATATCTGCTCTCTGGTGCTATGTTTTGACAAAAGAATCCATTAGAGATGTCTAATGTTGTTTTGTATTTTTTGCGCACTATGTTATTCATTAGTGCAGCACTATGTGAGTTTTGCACTGCAAAGGTTTTGCAACATGTGTTAAGGTGTCGGTAATCCAAAACTAGACGGTATGAATTGTCTGGTTTGGAGACCGGAAACAAAGGGTTGTTCATTTGTGAGGTGCAAGTTTCAATCACCCCCTGGTATTCTAGCTGATCTAGTATTTCATTTACCTGTTTTTTAGCTTCTTGCTTAATTGGGTACTGCCTTTGTGCAGTTGGTTGTGATTTTAACTGGATTTTGTGAGGAGGGGAGTCCTCATCCCATCCTACATGATTTTTATATAAAGCAGGAGCTAGAGCCACTGCCCACTTTCTAGCAAGTGTGTATTTTTTATGAGTAGGAATTTGATTTGAGAAGGCAGGCATAATTATTTCTTCGCCATGTGGGCACTCCCTGACAAACTCTGGTGGCCAGTCTTTTTCAGCTAGAAGCATATCATAGCCCTTGGAGAGATTATCCCAAAATAGTCCCCTTATTTTTCTAGTCTTATCCCCCTCTATACGCAATGTTATTTCGTATATTTTGTGAGGTTTGCTAACTCTGGTGTCCGCAGTTTCCACTTGAAGATATTCATTCGTGTCCACTGTCTCCAGATGATTCATAAGGACTTTGCGAGCTATGCTCACTTCTGCTGCGCTGTCTAGCATTGTCTGAGCCCATTCTCCGTTTTTCAGTTGTGTCCTCAGTATTCTCGGCATTGTTAACTATTTTAATGCTGGCTACCTTCTTTTTTGGAAATTGTAATTTCTTTTTTAGCTGAGCAGGTTCTTTGTCTTTGGACTTAGCGTGCTCTTCTCTTTGTTCTGATCGTCCTCTTCTTTCCGATTTCTGCGAGGAAGTCTGAAAAGATTGAGAGGGACGTGTATCAATGTCTTGATATCTATCAGGCTTTTTTATATTATCCCTATTCCTAAGGTTATATCTTTTCCCAGAGGGGTCACTCTGAGGTGACCTGTGTCTTTGGTTCGGAGATTTTTCTCTTCGCCTAGGAGACCTTCCTCTGGACTGGAATTTCTTTTCTTTAGGATTGGATTGTTTGTTTCCATCCCAGTTCTTTTTTGGTGATGTAGAATTAGTATTAAAAAATATTTTTTCAGGACTTTCAATTAGTTGTGGTTTTACTGGTATTCCACCTAAACTATCTCTACCTAGTTCCTCATAGGATTTTTCTATGATTCTGGCAATTTCAGCTGGTTGGTCTGCTATATCTGTCTCTTTTAACCTCTGGCGGATCGCCACGTTTGCTGCTTCACCTTTTATGTTGGCTAATAATATAGCCGAGACCTGCTTGAAGTCTTTCAGTAATTTCATACCAAGAGTTAAAGCGGGTTCTGGACCATATTCATCTTGAATTTGTTTTAGCACATCTGGTATTACCGAAATGGATGGAACACCGTGCGTTTTTGTGTAGATGGAAGCAAAGACTGTACCCCAAGTGTCACAGTCCTCAATGTGTGGTGCGATTCCCATTGGAAGACAGATAGTCAGAATCCTGTGCTTTTCTAGCGGGGTAGTGTCTGGAAACACCGCCTCTATTTGGGTTATTTTCTGCGCTAGCCAGAATGGTATTTGTTCCCGTTTAGCCGGTACTTTACCTAGGCAGGACTGGATGTTCTGTGGTGTAATTTTATTTGTGTTCCCCTGGTGAGGGGTCAGCTGTGGGAGTTTAATCGCTGGCTGAATTGTTGAAGTCCGCATCACATACTGGACTAATTGTCTATGTATTTTTATTAATTGTTTTAGCTGTGTTAGCAAGTTAGCTGCAGACATCCCGTCGATGTCTGGATGTGGTGTGTATCCGGCTAGGACCGGCCACGTTGCTCCTGGTCTACCTAAAGGACCGAGCCTGGTGATGTGATTATTATGTTTTAGGGCGCCATCAAATAAGAGCAAATGCTCTTGAAATTTGAGTGGTACTTCCACCTCCTCGAAAGGAGTGTAATTTTCAGGAGGTTCCTCTATTTTGTAATAGTGGAAGTACTTTGTTACAGGATTTGCTGCTGGAAAATGTATCCATGAATAGTATACCTCTGTCTGCCGATATTCGTGTGCCTCAATTACGAATATGACTGTGCCACCTCTAGGTGTCAGTCCGTTTTCTATAAGTTTTAAGGTTATAGATTTCCTTTTGATGACCGGGATGAGTATTATATCCGGGTCTGCGTCTTGCATGGTAGCATCAGCTGCCGCGAGTTCAGTTGCTAATCTAACTGCCTCTCTTTCTTCATCACTGTCTACCATTTTACTGACAGGATGGTTATTTTTTGTTTGTTTGCAGATCAGGTTTCTTATGGAAACAAAGATTAGATGCACAATATTTTGGAACAGTGTATCCTTCAACGTTGACTTATACCAAGAACCATACATAGGAGTTCCCTCCTGCGAGGTCTGGCGGATATAACCTTTCACCCACTCCAGACGTCTTTGGAGTATTATGGGAAAAGGGGTCTGAGTGAGAAAGCACGACTGAGTTACTCTAAATGTCTTACGTTAGTTTTATCGCCCTTTCCAAACGCGTTGGGCGCCATGTAGTGTAGTTCCTATCATCCCAATAGGCTCTGCGCATTGGAATAATACCTACAGCAGTAAAGGCCTAGGCCAGACGTTAACTAGGTCTACTACTGTCGATACTAGACTTAAAGTTTTGGGTTTTGCCAGCTAGCTCAGAGTTCACTAGAAACTTTCTCGAATGTTCAGGAAGGACTTAACTTCCCTGATTAGACAAGAAGGGATTTAGTTTCTGACAACCATAGAACATGACAACTTTGCTCTCCCCTAATCAAGAGTATATCTCGAGAGTCGTGTGAACAAAAGGCAATTTATTTTACTCAGTCAGTACGTGCATTCTTAGTCTCATCAGATTGTAGAGAAAAGGAAGAGACGGGCGTGTTCAATAAAAAGGTGTTATTTATTGATCAGTCTCTTTTCTCATACAAGAGAAATGGATCGATATTATTGCAATACTTATAGCTAAGTAAAGTGCATACATTAAAAGCAATAGTATAAAATAATACTGTAAAAACATTGATATGGTTTCTAAGCCATAAGAAGTTTTAAAATGAATAAAATATATTACATACACATATACATTTGACTAAACGTACTCAACTGGTGTTTCTAAATACGCCTACCCCGTGTACCTGACCTAAGCCTAATACGTGGGCGGGAATAGAAAGTTACAGTTTAAGTTAAGTTTGTTTTTGCCAAGTAAATAACTAAAGAATTCTCTGTGAGGGGTTATTCAGTTCTGTACCTGGAATCTAGGTTGAATGAGGGATGGTATCTCTCTCTCTGGTCTCGATATTCCAGGCTGCCTGCGAGGGCTACCCGGAAGCGCCGGTGCTGGATCTCTCGGCAGGAGAAATCAGCGCGTCTCGTTCTCAGCGCGTCAGGAAGGCGAGGCTGTGCCAGCGGGGTCTGCTCTGCTCTGGGCTTCGGCAAGTATGGCTGCTCCGTCTCGTCACCACCACGTGTGTTTGCATAGGGCAATATCGGTAATATTTATACCTTTAAGGTGCCGAGATTGACGTAAGGATGGACATAGATACGTCAATAAGGATGTCATACGACTTGCTCGTTAGCACATTCTTTTGCTGAAGTTCTCGGTGAAATCAAAACAATGGCCGCAGGGTTTTGCCCAGGTTGTCATAGGTTTGATTTGTTATGAGAACTCCGTATGCCTTATCAGGGGCTGGAGGAATATCGCTTGTCTAATTAGATCGCAAGCCTTATGACCTAATCAGATAACACGTTCCTGTGCCGTAGTGTGACTGCGTCAGATAACGGTATCTGCATCATGGGGGTTTTCTGCCTCATGGGCTGACTGTTAGTTAACTTGTTGGTTTGTTTAACCAGAATAGGGTCAGGAATAGGGGGATCGATTCAGAACCTATAGGAATACATCACAGTAGTAACGACTTGCGTTGTAATGGCACCATTGTAAATGCACTGCGGTGTAAACACCGCGTTGTAAACGTTGTTTACCGTTACATGATGCCCAAATCCAAGCAATAGATGATGACCATTCAGAATGGTCCACATTATCTGTTTGCGTGTCTGGATATATTTCTGAGACCTACATAGCCTGTTGCTAAGGCAAGCAGGCAGAATGCAGTAACCTGGAAATGTATTCTTTTGTGCAAGCCTTGCAATGTGTTGCAGTACAGAGAGCCTACTGGCAGGCAATGTGCAAGCTGTCTATCAGCACTGTCACATGAGCTCAACCAATGATTATTCATTTGTCTACAATTTCTATCATCAATGAATTATCACAATGTCAAGTTATACAAAATGGATGCCACCATTGTTATCTAAACCTAGTTTCCACAATAGGAACCCATGTTAAGAGATTTTCGGCCTAAAATGTTCTGTGTTGAACTGATGTCTGTAAGGAGAAAAGAGAACTAAACTGCAAACTATAAAAAGTCTTACCCTGTATTGTAATATTCCTATGTGTGGTATCTAGGAATACCACTCCCAGTACTCACAGTTATCCAAAAGTAACTAAAACGAATTCTGAAAGTAATTACTGTGTAATTCACATCTTAAAGGGATACAAACCTGTAACAACTACAAATCCATCCTCAATTGCATTTTCAACTTAAAGTATATCTTACCTACCTGTATCGAATCCTGCTTGTTTCTAGAAATAAAATACAAGCATATCTTTTTATACTTTCCCAAGTTGGTCAGGATTCTGTCTCTAAGTGTGTTCCATCAGTCTTGATTGAGTGAACAAAATGAATGCTTAACACACCCTATGGATAAGCCTAACTGCTTCCCACACTACCACAAAGAGAGCTATTAGTACTTGCCTTTTTTAGCCTCTGCTATACCTTTGGGGACTCCATGGATTCTGTGCACACTATACCTTACTTTGGTATAGTATAGACAGAGCCACCTTCCTACATCCATGGTACCAATTCCACTGGTTTCTATGATGGCGATGATGACCGCGACTGGAAAAGTCACTACTCCATCACATCACCACCCTTCTATGGTGATTACCCTCTCTCTTCTGCCCAACAAGATATTTTATTTCTATGCCAGCAAACCCACACTGAACAGGTTTCTAGCCTCTACAGAGCACAAGAAACATCCATTGGCACCAGAGACAAAAGGATGGATGCTGGTCGTAGAAAAGTCTGCGGAAGGCGGCACTAATCCTCAAATTGGCAAATGATTATGCTGCTCTTGGCAGGTGTCTGGAATCAGTTCAGAGGGACATAGGGCTAGCAGGCCTTACTGGGCCAAACCATGAGGATTAAGGCCTTTTACTCCTGATTTTCCAAGAACCTTCCTACTATGGATCCTGAGCAGCTGGACCAAGTACCCCTTCAGCACTTGACTCTCATTGGTAGCGCATGTCAAGCAGTCCAAGACTTCTCAGGTGAAGGGTCAACACCGGGGGATGGACACAGATCCACAGCTCAAAAGATGATCAGCAGCAGCAATACATAATTATCCAGTCAAATACTTGCTTTTATATAAAAAAGGAGTATTTATATACCAACACAAAGTAAGATATGACATTCTCAAACAAAACACACATTCCCCTGAGATCAGGGTTCTAGTGTTTTGTAGATGGGTTCATGAGTCACAGTCTCCGCTCGATAATAGCAGTGACGTATTCCCCTTTCACTGTAGGCATCATTTAGGTTAAGTCCACTAGTAGTCCAAGTGTCAGGAGTCCCACTCGAAGTCTTTATTTAATGTCAAAAGTGATCCAGCGCCGAGCACTACATGGCAGGCAAATTCTGTCAGGGCCATCCGGCCTGTAAATCAGTCCTAACAACACTAGCACAATCTGAGTCTCTGAAAGTAACACGTTAGTTATAGATTCCTTACCTTACAATTAACCCCAAGTGTCAGACTGGATCCGGAAAGTTTTTCGTCACGTCGGAAGGTGTCTTCGGTCGGCTCCACATTCGTTGTTGGCGTCATGCCACCAGGATTACATCCTGGCAGCTACTTAGACGCCGCCCTCGCGCGCTGACATCAATTCTTTATTTTTCAGCGCCAGCCTGCGCAGATCTGGGAAGAGCAGTACCTCCAGTCACTTTTTTACTGACTTTTTTATTGACTTTGTCGACTTCTTTTTCAAGTTTTCCACTCCTGATGCATGAGGGATGTCCTGCTTCAAGGCATGCGGTTCCTGTAATTGACTGTTGTCGGTGACGGATCCGCACCGCATGTGCATCTATTGCCTGGAGCGCGACCACGACCCCGAACCCAAGTCATGCTCCAACTGCTGGTCCATGGTGCCGAAAGATTTGCGGTAACGGTACCGAAAGCTGCTGGAGTGCCGGTAGTCAGCTCTGTGCCGTTCGAGGTCCCGGTCGCGAGGGAGGTCGAGGGACGGCCGCGGAGCCACCACCATTCGTCCAAGTCATCGAAGTCTTCGCACTCAGGGTCGAAGCATAAGAAAAAGTAAAAAAAGCATTGTCGCTCTCCGATTTCTCCTCGTCGGTCGGCCAACCTGATGAGAGATGCGGGTAGTGCCCCTCCCGCGGCTCCTCGCGCAGAACCCGAAGAGTCGACTCTGCTTTTCTCTCCCTTCCCGGGACCCGGAGCGACTCCCGCCCACCTTCCTATGTTGTTAGAGCGGGGTCATAACATCTTTGGGCAGCCCGAACCCGCTGGCACGCCTTCGGGCCCCGCAGACTCAGTTGGGAGGCCTTGGGCTCCTCCACCAACAGCCACGGTCCAGCGCCGCCGGCCCCCCTTGGATCCAGGACTGGATCTGGATCAAAGCCAGTTGACCTGATTACACCTCCACTGATGCCACTTCCTCCAGCACCAATACCGCATTCGACACTGGTCGGCCCCCTGGCCGGCGTCAATCCGGGCCTCCATCCTGACGTGGACCAAGAGCCGGACCGGCGTTACGAGGGGTTTTTGTGCCCCTGTTCACTCCTGCGGTCCCTTTTCAACCTGAATGGCACCCAGAGGATGAGGAGGAGGACTGGGAGGGGTCAGGTGACTCTCTGACCGACCAGTTAGATGAACAGGACTGGAGAGAGGAACTGGTGGATGCCTGTAGTCTCGACACCACCCCTGACCTTGGCATGTAATCTCCTCCTACTATGGCTACGGAGGAGGGTGCGTCGTACGCAGTGGTGTTGCATAGGGCGGCCGAGGCTCTTAAACATGAGCTTCCTACGGTGGTGGTCAGGACTAACCTCCTGATGGAGGTGCTTCAGCCGGCTGCGGGCCCTTCGGAGCCCCTGCTGCCGTTTAATTAGGCCCTCACTAAAGTCCTTTTGGGCACGTGGTCCAGGCCCAACACCGCCGACTCTCTGGGCAGGACCATTTCAACATTAGTAGCGCTACGATGCTACGCCTGGATGAGATCGACTGGCATTTCGGGGGATGTCCAGAACACCTTAATGGACATGCCCTTTGATGGCCGTCGCCTTTTTGGTGACAAAGCAGACAACGCCCTAGAGTGTTTCAAGGACTCACAGGCTACGGCCAAGTCCTTGGGCCTCTCCACCCACCCTGCGCAGTCAGCTTTTTACCCTGCTGCGACCTGCCCAGAGCCACAGGCCGCAGCTACAAGTTACCCAACCTTTGCGCGGGAAACATCACTTACAACAAAACTTTTACAACGCACTACCATTACAACGCGGTCATTACAACGCAAACCATTACAACGCATTGCGCTGGGGGGCGCTCTAGAATAGGGAATAGGTTAATTTACTATCCAATAACCTTCCCTAGTGTCCACGGGGACTGGAGTTGGAATAGTAAATTAAACTATTCACTATCCAACACCCAAAAGCGCTATGCGTTGTAATGGTATGCGATGTAAAAACCGCGTTGTAAAGGCATGCGATGTAAAAGCATGCGTTGTAACGTCATACATCCCCTTTGCGCAGCCGGGGATGTGGGATCAACCGTCGTGCTTCTGGGGGTCTGCGGGCGGGCCTTTCCACCACCCCTCCCCCTCCCTCTGCAGCAGCCTCCAAACCTTTCTAGTCTGACATTTCAGGCCCATCAAACACCAGTGGGAAGCAGGATTCGCCATCAACTCCCCCACTGGTGCACCATCACATCAGACAGGTGGGTTTTGCAGATAGTCCGAAGGGGCTACTTCCTCCCCTTCGAGGCTACCCCTCCAGCCATGCCACGGCAGTACCACCGCTTGACAGAGGATCAATTGGCCCTTCTCCAGCAGGAAGTTATGGCACGTTTGGCCAAGGGAGCCATCAAGCACATTCCTGTCCCAGAAGTAGGTTTTGGATGTTATACCCACGACTTTCTGTTACCCAAGAAGGACAAGGACCTGCGTCCTATCTTGAATCGTAGGAACATCAAGCGCTTCCTCCGGAAGGAGAATTTCAAGATGTTGACACTTGCTCAGGTCTTGTCTGCCCTCGGCCCGGAAGACTGGATGGTAGCGTTGGACTTGCAGGACGCTTAATTTCACATCCCTGTCCGGCTTGCGCACCGGCGTTACCTGCGGTTCACGGTTGGCCACAAGCATTTTCAGTTTACTGTGCTCCCCTTTGACCTTACCAGCGCCCCTCGGGTGTTCACGAAAGTGATCGCCGTGGTCGCAGCTTCTCTGCATAGATCAGGGAATTCAGTCTTTCCCTATCTCGACGACTGGTTGTTGAAGGCGGACTTGCCCCAGGCAGTCGTCTCCCACCTCCAGACTATAGCCTACCTCCTGCATTCACTGGTGTTCTCCATCAATGTGCGTAAGTCACACCTGATTCCCTGTCCAAAGCTCCTCTTTATTGGAGCGGGTCTGGACATGACGCGGTTTCGGGTCTCTCCTCCCGAACAGCGAGTCCGGGCTATTCAGGCTATGATTTCGATCTTTCAGCCTCTATTCCGGGTTTCAGTCAGAATGGCCCTGAGGCTGCTGGGCCTCATGGCCTCCTACATCCTGCTGGTCAATCATGCCAGGTGGCACATGCAGGCTCTGCAGTGGGACCAGAAGTTCCAGTGGGCGCAGCATCAGGGGAATCTGTCCGATTGCGTTCAGATCTCGGAAGGCACTGCACAACAATTGCAGTGGGAGCTTACGAGCCAGGATTGAGTCAACAGCAGATCCCTCTCTCTTCCCCAACCAGACCACACAGTGGTGACGGACGCCTCCCTTCTGGGATGGGGCGGTCACATGGGAGAAGCAGAGATCAGAGGCCTCTGGTCTCCAGCGGAGTCCAAGCTCCACATCAACCTTCTGGAGCTCCGGGCGATTCGTCTTGCACTCAAAGCATTCCTTCCCTCTGTCTGGGGAAGAGTAGTGCAGGTGTTCGCGGACAACACCACAGCCATGTGGTACTGCAACAAACAGGGCGGGTGGGGTCATGGTTCCTATGTCAGGATGGTCTCCGCCTCTGGACATGGCTGGAACATCAGGGCATATCCCTGGTGGTTCAACACCTGGCAGGTACACTGAACACCAGGGCCCACAAACTCTGCCGCAGGTGCTTGAAGGCTGCCAGTTATTATGCTGCTCGTCACGTTCGCATTGAACAAATCCAGATTTTAAAATCACAATGTAAATCGTCTTCATTTTGCCTTCGGAAGTACACTCCGTGGTCTCTTTATTCACTTCAGTATTTACCTATACATTGGAAGCAACATTCATTTGCTGGATGAATTATAGATTTGAATCGTGATGCTTTGCTAGTGCACATCCTTTTGAATATTATCCGAAATCATTATTTGGATACCTTGGATACCGTATATTTGTTGTCCCTATATTCTTCGACTTACTTAACCTTTAGCCCTGAAGAAGTTCCTTTGCCAATAAAGAACGAAACGCGTTGGCTGTTTGCTGTTTTTAACAATTTCAGTAATAAAAAAGAACAATGTAACTTATTTGTTGGCTTTGATTTACTTTCGCTGAGTGTACCATCCTTATTTGTGAATTTCACATGATGGATCACGAATGGCGTCTTCACTCGGAGGTGGTGCAAGGTCTCTTTCGACAGTGGGGAGAGCCTTGGTTAGATCTATTTGCCACTGAAGAGAATATGCAATGTCAGCAATTCTATGCGTGGGAATTTCCAAGACGGCACTCACTAGCCGACGATTTTCGTTGCGTGTGAAGTTGCGGTCTGTTGTACGCCTTTCCACCTATACCACTTCTGCCCAGAGTGCTGAAGAAGATCAGGCAAGACTGGGCTCAAGTCATTCTTGTGGCTCCGGATTGGGCACGAAGAGTCTGGTATCCCGAACTGTTCATCAGCGTAATCAATCCTCCGACCTGTCTTCCTCTTCGGGAGGATCTTCTGTCGCAGCAGCAGGGGACGATCCTCCATCCGAACCTGTCCAGCATCCACCTGCTTGTATGGAGATTGCCACAGTCGACATCATTCGACCTGCCTCCAGAAATCTGCAATGTCATTCTGGCAGCCAGGCAGCCCTCCACTAAGACGGTATACGCCTGCTGGTGGAACAAATTTGTGGCATGTGTACGGTAAAGGCTGTGGATAATCTGTCTGCCACTCTTTCTGAAGTTCTTTTGTTCCTTCTTTCTTTGGCCCAGCAGGGCTCTGCTGTGGGCATTATCAAAGGCTATCTCTCTTGACTCTCAAAACTGCTTTCCTACTGGCCATCACATCTGCCAGACGGGTGAGTGAGCTCCAGGTGCTTTCTTCTAAGCATCCTTTTCTATCTGTGCATCAGGACAAAGTTGTCCTCAGGAGTCGTCCATCTTTTCTACTCAAGGTAATCACTGCCTTCCACATCGGGCAGACCATCACCTTGCCCACCTTTTTTCCGCCTCCGCATCCTTCAAATGAGGAAGAGAGGCTCCACTTTCTGGATCCAAAACGTGTGCTTTCCTTTTATTTGGATCGCACCAGCTCTTTGTTGGGTACGTGGGCACCAAGAAAGGTTAGACCGTACACAAACGAACTATCTCCAGATGGGTCATTTTGTTTAGCAAAGCCTGCTATTCTTTGGCAAAGAAGGAGTCTCCAGTGGGGCTGCGTGCCCATTCCACAAGGGCGACGCGGCAACCACTGCTCTGGAACAAGGCGTTCCTCTGCATGGCATCTGTCAGGCAGCTACGTGGGCTTCGGTGCACTTTTACGAAGCACTACTGTCTTAACAGTCAAGTCAGGAGAAATGGCTTTTTTGACCGTTCTGTTCTCCAGGACTTTCTGGTGTGATCTTGGTTTTTCAGACACACCTGGGGGTTGGTATTGTTGGGGTATCTATTCTAAGGTAAGGAATCTATAACTAACGTGTTTCTTTCAGATGAACAAGTTACTTACCTTTGGTAACTGTATATCTGTAAGAAACATTAGTTAGTTATAAATTCCTTACTGCCCCGCCCATCATCCCCGTTCTGTGAACTGATTTCTAAGGTTACGGTTATCCTTTCACGGCCCTAGTTTTGTGCACCAGTGGTCAGAGTCTTGCATGGCTCTGTCTTTCTGGCACGGAAAGTCGTGTGTAGAACTGATGTCAGCGCGTGGGGGCGGCGTCTAAGTAGCTGCATCAATGTCATCCCAGCAACACAACGCCAACGACGAACACGGAACCGACCAACAACACCTTCCGACGCGCAGAGGTACTGCTGACGAAAAACTTTCCAGATCCAGTCTGACGTCTGGGGGCAATTCTAAGGTAAGGAATCTATAACTAACTAATGTTTCTTACAGATATATTGTTACCGAAGGTAAGTAATTTGTTCAATTGAAGTCTCCAAGCATACTCCCTTCACTGGTACTGAAACTGCACGGACTGCCTCCAGTAAGTTGCTCTCTCGTCACCCAGAAGAGGGAGCGGTTGAGTGTGCTCTACTTCCTTATACATGGTCCTGTGGAGGCTGCGACCAGGGGGTTCTTGGTACTGGCCTGATGCTTGTACGTTTCTTTGGATTCTACCAATCCTTGGGCAGGGTTCTGGTGCAGGTCCTCCGTCAGGGTTTGGGGCAACACAGGTCACCATGGTGGCCTCCTCCCTGAGACAACCTCAATCAAACCCCGCTTCTTGCCTCGTTTTGGTGCCTTGTCCCCCCGGTGGACAAGGTCTCCATCCTCATACTGCACACAGGCAATGGCCTGCTTGGCACTGCAGCAATCTTCTTGGTGGCCCCACCGGGCATACAGGCTTACGGGAAACAACCCGATTGGTGCAGCATCCATCTTCTTGCACCTCACTACATGGATCCAATTTCCTGGCTCCCCCTCTAGACCAACCTTCCTCTAATGCTCTCACTGCGCATACTAGACAGGACAGGCATGCAATGGTGCTCCAGGCTTAAGCGACAGATGTTCTTGGATTCCCATAGTGATATCCCCTTACTCAGCTGTGAAACTTGCAGGCCTTGACCCCCAGTCCTGGTCACAGACAGATGTTTCCAGAGCTTCTACTCCTCGCACAGTCTGACTGGCTGCTTTACTGCTGACAATTTTGGGGGCCACAAGCTCTCGTTCCCAGAGTCCATATTCAGAAATAATATATGATTTAGAGTCTGATTCTTTGAAGTTTATGTTGGGAACCTGCTTCCCTTAGAAGTGCATTCTCCTCTGCCCTGCCCTTCCTTCAGAAAGCAGTCTGTTACAGCAAAAGCGTCTGTAAATCTGATAGCCTCACAACACAGTCAATGTGAGTGACTGGATGGTCACACCTTGATGTCAGCCACAGTGATATATCTTTCCAAAACAAGCGCAGGGCCTCATCCCTGCTCTTCATTATTCTCTTTTGAGCCCCTATCTCCTTCCCGAGAGTTGGCCAGCCCCTTCTCAGTAGCCTCTCTAAATCAAAGAGTTCCCTTGAAGTATACTGAAGAGCCTGACTCTCCCTTTCTCCAGTGTGTCCCACAAAGCTCACAGGAATACAACAACATACAAATCTGAATGGGAGGACCTTCTAATGTTCATCCGGTAAACCCTTGGCCCTGCAAAATGAAACCCAGAATCTTCCATGTATTGTACTATTCCCAGGCACCCATACATCCAGCAGATGCATATAGCACACACGTACTGTGCAGCACTAATGTCCAAACAGATATAGCAAAGTGTGAGTTAACCTCATAGCAGCAGAACTTTAAGTCAGTGAGCCTGTAGGCCTCACCCCAGGTAAAGAGATAAAATGGGGCCTGTTCATTTCTACTGATCACTACACGGTATGTTGTCACCACCACACTTGTGCTGTTTATCCCCGGGCAAAGGCGGGAGTCTTTAACACTGTGAGGGTAGCACGTTGGACGCTCCTCCCTGTTCCAAGCGATGGCAGCCCATGAGGCAGGTCTATGTCATGATGTATACACATGATCTGTGTTTGCCCACTTCCTCGAGCTAAAAGCAGGTCATGTATCTCATAGGCCTTTCCACCCAACCGCATACACAAACGGTTGTAGTACAGATGGACAATACAAACACCATGTACTATTTAAAAAGCAGGAAGGAAGACATTTCTATATGCTTTTCATCTACTGCACTGAAAACGTCAATTCTAACAAACCCACTTGACCATGATCCTGATAACTCTGGTTTGGCCAAGCAATTGTGATTTCCAGAACTTTGAATCTCACAAGAAACTGCCATTCAACCACAATGGTGGGAGGGAAAGTATTTCATCTCCATTTAAAATCTTTGAATTTGGCGGCGTGGGTCTTGAAGTCATACAAAATGGACACTTAGATTTACCACCAGACTGTATACAAATGTCCAAGGAAGTGTGCCTAAGGAAGGTGAGAACTAAAAGAAAAAAATTCACACAAAAAAGAGACGGAGAAAGAAGATAAATAAAAAGGGAAAAGGAGTGAAATAAAGAAAAAGGAGAGAAAAAAAGATAGAAATGATGGAAGAAAAAGAAGTAGGGCAGAAAGTTTGAGGGGAATATGGAAGAGAAAGGAAAGAAGGAAGGGAGGAGTGTAGAAAGGAAGGAGGAAAAGAAGAAAGGGTTGAAGGAAAGGATTTAGGAAAGAAGGGAAAGGAATTAAGATGTATAAAAGGAAGAAATAAAACAAATTAGATGGGAAAAGAAAAAAAAGCAGAGGAAAGAATAAGAAATGGAGCATAAATGATAGGAAGCAGAAAGTGAGCTGAAAGAAGAAAAAAGCAGAAAAAAGAAAGAAATAGGTAGGAAGAAAAAAAGAAAAAATCAGATCCAAGAAAGGAAGAAAAGCACAACAATAAAAAAGAAAGACAACACAGCTGAAAATATGAACAAAGGCAGAGAAACAGAAGAAAAGACAGAAAGTGAAAGGTGAAGCAGAAAGAAAGAACATAAAGGAAAGGAGTAGAGAATTAAAGACATGGGATGAAAAAAATTAGAGAAAGCAAGTAAAAATCAAGAATCAATGAAAAGTAAGACAGTAAAAAGGTAGAAAAAAAGGAAACGGAAAGGAAAGAAGGAGAGAAAGGAAACAAGCATTGGCATAACCAATAGGTCTCGCTTTTGGGACCTTATAAGTATTTAGTTATGCAGCACAATATCCTTGGTACAACAACATCAACTGTTGCATGGCTAACACTTTTAAGGTCCCAAAGGCGAGACCTATTGGCTATGCCAATGCTTGTTTATACTGGAATCACAGTCAGTAATGCAGTCCAAGATTACAAGTACTCACGCTAATAATAAAGGCATTGCATTAATGAACCATAAACATAAGTTCAAACAGCATTAACACATGTACCCAAATATTACCGTATCTGCAAACAATGCCATTCTCTGATCAAAAATGTGTTACTGTAAACTGGCAGCCAAAGGATTTGTGCTGAATGGGGTTGGGTCTACTTGTCCCAAGGACAAAATAAACATGAAAAGGTGTTGCCCTTGGCCCCAAAACTTTTTTTTAGGAACCTAATGCTGTATATCATACTTGTGCTATGTAAAGTCTGCACAGGTGGCTACGCTGATTGCCCTTACCAGAGCCTGCTGAACCTCAAAAGTGCAGCGAGTCACTATTTGCACTGACCACCAGTATGGGTTTAGCATTGTGCACACTTTCGGCCAGTTGTGGTTGCATCAAGGATGTTTTTTACATCAGCCGGCACCCCTATCTGGAATGGGCTGTATATTTCAAATTTGTTAGATGCTTTGCAAATGTCAAAAGATATTACTGTGGTAAAGTGTGCTGCACACATGAGTGGTAGAGGCAACCGTTATGCTGACAAGATTTCCTGATTTCACATTCCAGTCCAACACCTTCAACTTATTTGGAGAGACTATATCCAACATGTTACTGAATACTGTACATACGTTCAGTGAGTTGAGAGAACTGCAACATGCTGCCCCAGAGTGAGAGAAAGACAAATGGGAAAGGATGGGATGTATGAAGGATGCTGGTGACATTTGGGTGTGCAGCAAGGAAAAACTGCTTCTTCCTGATTCCCTCCTGCTTGCATGGTCCAACCGATGTGGGCAGAGATGGAATGGTGTCTATCTTCTGATTGTATTGTTATAACCCTTATTTCAGATCAGTGACAGAAAATGTTTGTCAACGCTGTGTTACCTGTCAAAAACAGAATGTTTGGAAGAGGGTTGCAGTGACCATGAGCAATGAGCCACATTAGAAAGTCTGATGGTCCCTTCAACCATCAACTTTGTGGAGATGCTCTGATGTAACCAATTCGCGGGCCTGTTCTCATGATGGGTTGAGGCATATCCCACCAGAAGATTTGACAGCCTAACATTCGCCAAACTACAGCTGCTGGAGTTGATATCGCGATTCGGGGTGCCAGTTCATCTTGAATCGGATAAATAAACTCACTCCAAGCATGAGATAATGCAATTTCAGTGTACAGTTTTAGGGATTGACCAGAGATTCTACTGTAGATACAGACCTGAGGCATCAGGGGTTGTAGAGAGGCTGAACATGCCACACAAAGTTAAACTAAACTGGCTAAAGCCTGTGGCTCCACACTGCTGAAGTACACCCAATGCCCTTCCTTTGGTAAGACAACTGGATTGTCACCTCATGAGTTGCTGATGGGGAGAGCTATTCAAATTCCTTCTGTTCCTGCAGCTGCTCTTGTGAATATCACAGATGACCTGGTCCTTGAGCACTGTAAGTGATTCTCTGATGTGGTGTTTTCTGCCTCTCATCAGGTCAACACCACTATTCCAGCTGTCTGAGGGTCCCCAGGGCATGACCTGAACCCTGGTGATTTGATCCACATCAACAAACATGTCTGCAATTCCTGTTTTGAGGAGCGCTGGAGAGGGCCTTACCAGGTGATCTAAGTCACCAATACAGCTTTAAAGGTTGCTGATCTGTGAAACTGGGTTGTATGACGTTACAACGCATGCTTTTACCCAGCATGACGTTACAAAACTAGTTTTTACAAAGACTTGCTTTAGGGGTGCGCTGAAGTTTGGAATAGTAAATTTACAATTCCAACTCAAGTCTGTGCAACAGTAGGGAAGGTGTTGGAATTAGATCCAACAACTTATACCCCTACAGCAAGCCATTTTGTTGAAATGGCATGCGGGGTAAAAGCATGCGTTGTAAGGCATGCGTTATAGCAGTTGTTTACCGTGGAACTGGATACCCTACTGAGAGGTCTAGGCATGAAGAGGAAGAAGCAAAGTCAACATCCACTAATTACTTGAGTCACCCCAGGTTTGAGGTGTCTGAGGCAGTTAGAGAGTTAGGGCAACTGTCAGATGATGATAGCTCCTTTAGGCCTCAAGTTGACACAAAGTAAAAATCCCTGTAGCTTTAGAAATAGGGTAGAGGCAATAGTATAATACCTAGAGGAGTAACCTTTGTATCTGAGATTTCCTTGATCTGATTCAAGTTAATATGCTGAAAAATGTTGCTTACAAGCCTGACAGAAGCAATTTATGTTTCCATGACTGTTGGATATCTATTTGTTGTGTGGAGATATCCCTCATATTCCGATCAACTCTACTCTTGAACCTGCAGTTTGACCTTCCCCACCTAACGTATTCCACAGCGTGAGTGTTTGCATATTTACAATGTATATTATCAAATGTTAGCTGAATATGTGAAAGTCATGGAAGTGGAAGATTGCTTTGTTTGCTCCTATCTTCCAGCTTCAGCAGCCTATGGAGCAGCATATTTTCACTTACCTTTGTCATACTCCTTCTCCTCTTCCGTTTTCCTAAATCGTTTCTATCATCAGGATTCTATCAAACGGTTTTATTCTAACTTTGATGATCCATTAGAAGATATGCCAATTGTCAGTGATAAAAATCTTCATTTATGGGCTACTAAACATGTTTCTAGCTCTTACAAAAGATTTTGATCGAGGGATCAGCGTGAATATATGATGAAATTCTTTACTCCCATGACTAACACAAGTATCACTCACCTCAGCATGAATGATGTAAGAGGGAAAATGAACCAAGATAAGAGGGTGTTTATAGACTAATTAAATGAGAGGGTAAGGATCGAAGAAAGAGGAGAAAGGAAGACCAGTGCAGAACACATAATTGGGGAAGGTGAAGAGACTCTAAAAAAACCTCTCCCTAGATTAAACACTGAGGTCACTAGCAGGGGACCTCTATGCATCATACGGCACCCAGAGGTAAATGAGACAGTCGAAAAGCTAGGATCGAGCAAATGTGAACACAACTATTTAGTTAAGGGAAAAAGCTTTTCAAACCGAGATGTGAGCATAAAAGGGATCTATTATGTATGTGCTAAGTCAGCTTATTTCCAAATACCACACAATTGGACAAGTAGTTATTATGCAGCATTAGTTTTCTCCAGGCTTTATCATACTAATGAGTTATGCTTTCCTTTTGAGCAATACATAAGGGGTGGTAAACAGATCCTTATTGTTATTTTTGAAACGCTCATACCATATATGTGAGCGGCATTGAACAATGTAAAGATTAGAAAGGTGTCCACCCTAGTTGACCGGCTTGACACTAACATTTCAGGCACTCTAACATGGAAAAATAAAGACATGCTTGCAATGAGAGATATCATTATGCAAAATCACCTTGCACTGGATTTATTCCTCATGAAGAAAGGTGGAGTTTGCAAGGTCATTCACGCTCTGGAGTTCTGTGTCTAAGTACCGTGCGTAGGTAAGCAGCCTGACAGCTATATTACTAACATTATGAATATAATGCATAAATTAACTGAGTTAGAAGAGTCAGGTGCCTGGGGTGGCAAATCTGTGTCAATTTTCATTTAGAACTGTACTGAGTTGTCTTTACTTATGATTTGTTTCCTTCACTGCTGAATTTACCTATGTAATGTTCTATGTAAACTGCCTAATAATTATTGGTATAAAGCTTTGAAATGACAACCGTTTGCCTATCATCCTTACAATAATGTTTATCACCTGCTACTGAGCTTAATCGATTAGACAGAAGTGATGGCTCCAGTTGGGGATCACCAAAGTCCATATCAGGACTGCACCACTCCCTGTCCTAGCTGTTAGAACGTCCAAGGAGTTGGATTTTAGGACAAGTTTGCACACTGACACAAGTCTACATTTGATGATGTACAGCTTACATAAAAAACAAAGTACTCTTAACACCCTTAGCAACTTGAAACACAATTGTACCTTATCACACATTATCTCCAATTGCGAAAAGGGTCTTACTCTAGCCTGTTTGTTGCTGCATTGCGATATTTTACTCTGGGTATATAATGCGAAAAGCAAACTAATTGTACCATAACTGAAATAAGAAACCATGATGGAATCAACTACTCACATGAGTTATCAGGTTACACAGGAATTTCAATTCGGCCACTATGGTTATCAATCCTGGAAAGGCGAGCGCCCAAATAAATTGGGGAAGCGAGTCGAGTACCGAGAAACAGTAAAAACTGCAGTATCTTAGTTCCTACCAAAATTAAAATACGTTTATACATAGAGGGCATACTGATATATGCTATATAGTTCACGGTAAACAAGAAAACAGGAAACAACGTATTCAATATACAAGGTACAAGATTGGAAATTTTCTGACAACCCCACATGCAGCAGAGGCCCATGCCAACTTTACTTGTTGAATACAATCAAACGCACCTAAGAGGTATGAATATGAATCATTCAGGGGACACTGGATCATCACTCGTTTCTTTCATTACATGTTGGTGCTTGTATTTTTCATTATATGTTGGTGCAAGAAAGAAAGAAAGAAAGAAAGAAAGGAGATTTACTAGATGAGTCAGTTGTTCATAGCCGACACAGTATAGCTTTAATTCTTTCCATATCCCAGTACAGTCCGATTCATTGCGGGGCTACAAATAGCTCTGAAAATAGCCGAAATAGGTGCAGGTTATTTCACCTTTATCCTGCAAGATGAGTTTGGAAGGACCCCCAAGAATATTATTTATAAAAATGTTTTAGAGCCAACGTCCGAGTGGGGTAGTTTACTGTGAAATAGTAATGCATTCACTCTGGATTATGAGTGCATAAATACAATACCTCCGCTAGAAACAATAGTGATACATTATGATCTGACCCTGATGCAAGTCTCAGATGCACGTACCTGTGAGTGGGACAACGAACTCCTGTCACTCTACAACAAACAAACAAAAACATTTACAGATTGCCAGCTGAGCTTCCCAGGACAATAATCGAATGCGGTCATTTAACTGACTAGCCAATAACTGAACTCGCTGCGCTTGATCTACGTACAAAGCTAGAGCGAGAAGAAGGTGTTTGCGAGGATAGCGATGGAGAGTAGATGACCGAGACTTAAATAATTTTGTATGACAAGGTATTGTGGCCAAAGAAAACTAAAAGGTAACGCTCCTCGTTTATGTTTCTAGAATGTCTATAATACCCATATGAGGATGTTTGTTTAAATGAATCGTAAAATCTGTTAACATAACAAACATATAAACTGTTTTCTCCAAATAGAATTTAATTTTGAAGATATTTTGTAGTGTTCTGGGTGCACGCAGGTATCAGTTCTCACACGAAATAACCCATTTTATGATGGAATGGTATGTTGACTTCCTGCATCCAGATCCAAGCAAATACATTTGCCCTTTTTCTATTTCTACATTACCTTTGAGATTGATAGACGCGGGTAAGTAAGCTGCAACATTGTTACCATGCATTATCTCCTCGACAGACTGTGCACCCTGTGTTATCATACCAAGAATTGACCACGTGGCAGTAAAAGTAACGCCGTACAGCCGTGAAAGCGAAAGTCACTGCAATCGCGATCACTCTAAAAGCGAAAGTGATCGCGATCACAATGACACGCTAAACCACGCTAGGGATGCACGTGCAGCAGCGCCCGCGCTTGTGTCGTGACAGTAAGCTGGTTGCCGCTTTGGTAGCCCTTTTAAAAGCAGCTACTAAATGTCTCGGCCAGACAGCGCATGCTCTGGATCAGGCGAGACCTAAAAAAGAAAGAAGCTGGGAAAGAAAAACAAAACAAATATTTACAGAAGAGAAAATCCTGCACTCTGATCCTCCCTAGCATCACAAAATGATCTGCACAATCTTTTAAAGTGCTTGCTTAGCAAAACAGAAGCTGCATATCAAACCAGCTGACAGGTTGTTATGCAAGAGATATACTAATACAGGCTGCGAGTTACTAGGTCAATCGACCTGTTGGAAACTCTAGTGAAGATAATCAGGTGTTTGTTAAGTTTGTTGGTGCCAAAAATGGAAATGCAGTCCAGAATCAAACTTTCTCCTGATGAATTATCCTCTGCTTTAAGCAATGCTGCTCCTTGGCCAAAAGGGATCCTCTTGAGTGCCTTATAGCTTCTTTCCCTAGGGCATATGCCACAACTACTGCCTTAGATCAGGGCATTCCAGAATAACACATCTGACAAGCAGCCATGTAAGCATTGCCCCACACTATTACCCACACTACTGCATTGATTCACAATTCCTTAGGGAAGGGATTATTCTCCTCTCTTTTCTCTAGAGCCCTTGTAAAATCCACTCTTTAGACCTACCTCCTAGGAAGGGGCATTGCTCTGACTCTGATTCGCAAATGGGGAAATCTACTGTTAGAAGTATCCAGCAGATTAAGTTAGTTACCTTCAAGGTAACTCTACCTGAAAATTCCTCACCACCCTCCCGCCTCCCCTTTATACCGCACAGATTTTCAGGATTTAATAAGGGTCTTTGTTAGACTTAGCAGACAGCCATCTACCATTAAACTTGTCTGCTATTTTTCATAGCTTTGGCATGTAAAGAAATTATGATTTACCCGATGTCTACTTGCTGCAATGGCACTTTTATGCGGCTCTGTCTTGCCATGTTCGGACGTGGGTTGAAGTTGCAACATAGGCCAATGGCTCCACCTGTTGCTATTGCATGAGTTTCATGATCCAGTTTAGTGCGTAGGGAGATTCACAAGGTGAGGAATCGCTAAGGGCCCGATTACAAGTTTGGCGGTGCGACGCCTGGTCTGCACTGCCGCCGCACCATCAACCCATGGTGAGTCCGCCTGCCAGATTAAAAGTTTCCTCCTGTCTGGTGGCTTTTTTATGGCATTCCCACAGCTGTGCTCTAAAAACAGACAACGGAATGGAAATATCCCCAAAAATTCCTGCAGGCCATGGACTGAAATGTCCATGCTGTGCAGGAACTGGTGTGAATGCACACAGGGGAGTACATATTGTGCCTCCCTGTGTGCATCCACAGGGCGCAGTGGCACAGTGGACTCTGTAGGACCCTCTTTGTTTCCTCTGTGCCAGGGTTTTCATGTAGGAGCAACCGCCAGGAAAACCATGGCAGAGAGGAAACTCCTAATATGCTTGGCGGGACCGTGTCAGTGGCACCAAGCATATTGATGCCCTAAACTGCTGCAACACCGCCGGGGAATGGTGGTTCCCTGGCAGCTGCGGCAGGCTGTTTCTATCCCACCTCTCAACTTATAATCGGGTGGTGGGGAGACCACCATCACCACGAACCTGGTGGTCCTCGGATCGTCAGACTCGTAATCAGCTAAGTAACGAATCTTCAGTTAGAGTATCCACCAGAAATAGCCTTACTGGAGGTAAGTAACGCATTGTTTGTTGCTTTAAATCCATTGCATCCTAGGCCATGAAAGTTTATTAAACGGGGCTCAGACAGCCTTCTGGCCAAGGGATAGGATTTGTGTTGCATTTAAGAAACTGTTTGCAGAAGGATATATTTTGTTTGAAATATGCAGTATCACTTTTAAACGTGTTATTTACTCTCTACAGGTTCCCCCAAGAAAAGTATGAAACCAGGTAAGTCACTGGCCTGTTTAAATATTGGTTCCGGGCCCCTACAGTATAATGTGTGCACTCTTGATTAGTGGAAATTATTTATATTTTTATTTTCCACGTGTTTTCCAAAGAAAAGTGTTTTATGAGAACGTGTGATGCCGTACTTGAGACTGTTGGGTTAGAGTAGAGAGTACAGCAATACTGGGAGGAAACGATTACGTCCAATATTCTACAGTGCATGTTATTCAAAACTGTTGAACCATGTCCTCTTTTGTTGTAAAGAGTTCCAACTCTAAAGTACACTGCACTGTTGGAAATGTAATTTGATGAGACGTGTTCTTTTCGGTGCCATTGGGTTCTCTCTGTTATTAATAAAGTGTAGAAACTCTCTGTCCATGTGCGGGATCCTGGAACATACCCGAAAATGTTTTTTTCCAATTAACCAAAGAAATAGAAAAACAATGCCTGACAACATTCACTGTTTTAATTGAACTAATTCCCTGCTTACACAGGACATTTGTATAATACACCACTTAGAGAAGAGCTCACAAAATAAAGCAGAAATTGTGCCCCAGTCCTGGGATTTTGCTCTCTGCAGCACACATATACTTTGGACTCCATGAAGTACAATTTGAAGCTTGTAAGGTGTGAGCTGTTCTGCTCTGCTTGCTGTAGCTTTTGTACAGGAAAATTTCGTGTTGTTTCTGGTGCCCTTCATTTTATGGTAGTTGTCTTGCTTGTTCTCGCTGGCGCTTCAAATACTACTTTTCATGCTCCTGCTTAAAGTGTTGTATCAAAAGAGTTCGGTGTCGCGGTTCCCTGCTTATTTATTTGGTTTTATCAGTGAGGTCAAGGTGCTCAGAAGTCTACTTACCCTGAGGCCGCCCTAGTACAGAATTGTATTGCATGTCTTGTGTGCTGGGAGTCTCCGAGTTCTGGTAATTTTCCCTATTGCTGCTCACAGTGTCGCATTGGGGTCACAATTAGTCCCGGGAACCTCTTAAAAAGTGACCCACATTCCCGGATTTCACCCATTTATAAAACAGCATTTGGCTAGTCTCATTGGGCTCATGTTCGATAAACTACATATTTTAACGCTCGTAGAGCCAGAAACATTGGTGAAAGCTAGAAACACTACCTTTTGGCTGGGCAGGCGAGGTGAAATAAAGTGGCCCAAAGGCCACAACTCACAATGTGGCTATATTTGCCAGCTGTCCATTTTTTAACCAGCTTAACTGGTAACTTAATATCCTGGTCGCAGGAAAATGATGAAAATCTTCTAATGCTGGTATTTCTCCTCTGATCAATATGTACTTTAAAAAATAAACATAAGATTAACAGAGTTTAAAATGTGGTCTAAATCTACTTTAATGACCCATGACAGATAGTTGAAATAAAAACTAAACAAAGGCAGAAACCCCATGTGTAGAAGGACATATTTATTATTGTATAAAGAATCCTCTTTTATTATTATTCCAGCCATTGCAGACTCTTAAAACATGAGCAAGAAGCAGGTTATTTTTTATTGTCGTTTTAGCGTGAACTCAGGCCAACGGCAGCGTTTTTATGAGCACCAGTCACATTACAGAAGATCAAATACATTTTTATTTTAGGCACTGCAATCAGCCAAGCAACGAATATCCATATGTTGGGGTGGGAAAATGGTCCCGAACAAAAAATTATGGCTATGGGATCTAGCCTACTGCAAGAAACAACTTGAAACTTATGCAGAAGAAGTACCTGAAGCCTCACAGCCAAAAGATTTTTGGGCCCCTCACGTAACATACCTGTTAAGTGCAAACGCAGATGCAACTGAATAATATACAAACTCTCAGCAGTTGGGACTCAGAAATCATTGCTAAATAAGTTTAAGATAAAGGTGGAATAATGCTCAACCATGCAAAAAACACTGTAATGTGCATTCAACTGTATTGTATCTTGTTATGCAAACTCAATAAAAAAAAAAAAATGTTTAGGCCTTGGGCAATTAAGTCATTTGCCCAGAATCACAGAATGTTGAGCTGAGGCTGGGACTCAAACCTATTTCCAAATTCAGCAGCTCTGACCCAAACATTACATCCTCTCAAGTTTTCTCTCCGTGAAAGATGCCTCACAGCGAGGCCTATGCAAGCATACCACCCCCCACACACACTTTAGGCCTGAAAGACTCTGGCGCTGAGGTGCCAAGAACAGGCCCTAGGCAGTCCCCTTTAATTACTCTTCCACCTCCCCAGCCAAGTATAGCTGCTGCTGCTCAAGGGGAGCTGAGCTGATAATGGCCCAAATGCCAGAAAACCTGCTCCCAGCCAGAAGCCTCAGTTTAACAGCACAGCAGGCAAGTGAGACACTGCTTGAGTGTCTGCTCCGACCCCACTAGGCCAAGCTAAAGTCTGCAGTGGTCAGAATACTGACAGAGTAGCGTTGCTGCAAGCTACCGCCTCTGAGCCTTCCTGCCCATGATGCTGGCTCCAGACTACAGTGACCGGGCGGGGAAGAGACAATAAGGCTCTGTGGGCGGGTTGATAGAGAAACCGGCCCATAGGTGACTCTTAGGCACTGGCCGATTGGCCAATGCCCGACTGCCCGCCTTCTCAATCCAATGCTGCCTGCTTCAAATGACTGGATCTGGGTTTCAACGGGTGGAGTCAGTCCACCATAGGACTGTAGGGACTCTGGGCCAGATGTAGGTCGGTCGGTAACGGCCGAAAATCGGTATTTTCGGCCGTTACCGACCGGAAAATCAGAATTGGTATGTAGGGCCCAGAATTTTACAGATTCGGTAAATTTACCGATCGGTAAATTTACCGAATCTGTAAAATACCGAATCGGTATTTATACCGACTCGGTATTTTTGATATGTAGGTGGGACTCTTCTGAGTCCCACAACCCTTACCGATTCTGTATTTTACCATCAAATATATTTGATGGTAAAATACTGATTCAGGTGTGCATGCACATGTGTGCATGCACACCTGTGCCATATGACAGGCAGACCTGCCCTTAGGGCAAGTATGCCTGCCACATGGCCCCCGAATCTTTTTTGGGGGTGCTAGAGGGTGTCAAAGTGACACCCCCTGCACCCTTGTCAAAATCTGTATTTACCGATTCGGTAAATACCGACCGGTAATGCCCCATTCATTCCTATGGGCTTCAAAGCCCATAGGAATGAATGGGCCATTACCGGTCGGTATTTACCGAATCGGTAAATACAGATATTTACCGATTCGGTAGAAGGAACATCTGGATGTTCCTACATCTCAACCCCTTAGATTTACCGATTTTTAATTACCGAATCGGTATGATTCGGTAATTAAAAATCGGTAAATCTATTTTACCTACATCGGGCCCCCTGTGCATACTCGCACCTCCTCAATTAAAGCAGGATGGCTGTCACTCATTCTTAACACTCAGGACCGTTATGCGGACATGGCAATCCCAGGTCGAGAAATAGCTCAATGTCCGAAGCAACTTCCTTTGTGTCAGTGTAGTTGCTATTTCGTGAGTTTGTTCTTGCAGAACAAAATATTTTGCCAAATGGGGGCATCAAACATTGCAGCTGCTCAGCCAAAGATGACTGCCTTCAGTGGAGCCACTGCAGCCCGAACTGTCAAGCCACTGGATTCAGAGAAAGTTGCCAGTTGTTATTCTTACTATTTCCTTTTCCCGAAAAAGTATGTGGCCTCAGGACTACGTTCGAACTCTGAACCCTGAAAAAGGGCAAAATCAAAAGCTCACTTTGGTTCAGATCCAACCTGCGGGAGACACTGCATGATGGCCTTTGACTTGCATGGCACGTAATTTCATATATCTATCAAAATTTGATTATTGTAATGGTGGCTTGTACATAAACCTCCAGGATAAACTACTCAGAAGACTCCAATCGGTGCAAAATGAAGCAGCCAGATTGATTCTGGACATTCCTAAACATCATTCTGTTTCCTCAGACATCTGGGAACTACATTGGCTCTATCTGACAATGAATAAAATGTAAAGTACTCTGCGCGGCCCATAATGCCTTGCATAGAGAAGGACTGGAATTTTTATCGACGATTTTTAACTGGTATACTCCAAACAGACACCTTCGATCTGCCAGTGATAGACTGGTCACTACTGCAAGATTCAGGTAAGTGAACTGGGAAGGAAGGAGCTTTACCAACAGCCCAGCCAGGCTTTGGAACTCTCTCCCACCACATCTTAGGGCCATATCCACCCTCCTCAAATTCAGAAAGGAACCAAAGACATGGTTATTTAACAACTAGTAAATCCTGGCTCAGCATGTGTATGTTTAGCAAGCGCAAAGACAACTATGGGTTGTCGTGCACTATAAAAATCTGTTAAGATAAAATAACATACCTGCCTGGCAGTTTCACAGGCATTTGTCTATGTTTGAAGATGTCTAAATTAACAAAAAGAAGGAGTACCACCAGAAAAAATGCTCAGCAGAGCGATTTCGGCGGGATGATTCGGTTTCAAAAAGAAGAGAGTCCTTCTTTGTTTTTTAGTAACCCCTCACTCACCGACCTGGTCGGTGACATGCTTCATCATCGGGGCCACCTCGATGGCCGAGTGCCATCAAGGTGTGCTACAACACCTGAAATACAGTGGAGCTGGTATGTGAGTGATGAATGTAGAGAAAAGAGTGGGTGTATTAAAAATTGTCCTGGTATGACTTATTTTGGAAAAAACTTTATTCTTTAAGACTACTGGACAATATTAAAATCTATGTGTAGAAGCAGTAATAGGTTTAATTATGACCAAGTGTATCTGGATTATATGTGGTGGGTCTACATGTTTCAAACCGTAATGGGAGTTACCGGTTATTCTTCAGGACCAAAGCAAAGAAATGGGTGGTCAGGGTACACTAACACCCTGCCGTGCCGTCATTCCTTTGTGCCTAGGTAACCAAATCGTGACACTAGGCAGAAAAAACAACAAAGGTATAACCCGGTGGTGGTTATCCTAACAATAAAAAGACCTGTGGAGAAAAGGAATATTGATCACAAGAAAACTCGTTACAAGCCTGCAACGTAGTGAAGTGAAGAAATCTCCTGTCTTTGTGCTTCATCAATCATCCCATCACACCGATTAAATGCGCACTATTGTTGTGCAGTAAATCTAGGGTGCATGGTGCAGCTCAAAATTATCGGAATCGATTATTGGCGCAGATGTTGTCGACTGGACTACCTGGCACACCTATCAATTGTAGAGTGCATGGTGAAAGATCTGAGATTAATTACTCATTCATACGCTTCCAAAATCTATAGGTGCGTGACTATGCTGCAATCACGTCATTCTAGGTGATAGGCATATCGTGGTGTGTCTAATGTCTCTTGATTCCATACAGGACAATACAAACAAACACAACATAAAACATATAGTAGAAGTGCTTACTCCTAGTGAAGAGTCATAGGGCAGCACGGGATTAGGAGGGAGGAGAGGCCTGTGGTTGAAAACATATTCTGTAATAAAAAACGAGTGGTGCTAAGTAGCTAACCGATAGGGTTAATCTACTCTGAGAAAGTTGAGCCGAAAACACGTGGGACTTCGCGTTTCCGTGCGGTGCTGGGGGTCTCTACTTACAGTTCTCGCAGGTCTAGCATGGCATTATACCTATGGAGTCCCTCGTGTGCCCGTAATCTGGTCGGCCGTCTTGCCGGCATTAAGGCGGCCGCCATCGGTAATGAGGGGCGTGGCTGGCAAAGCGTCCTGACGTCACGCAACGGCCCGGGCTTGCGCTACGGAAGCCTCGGGTGTACACACAAAGTCAGTTACCATAGTAACCACGTCGTCCGTAGGTAGTAAACACTGCGGGAATGGTTTGCATGTTCCGTATGTTAATCGGAACACCGAGGTCTCATCTTTCTCGATGACTGGGGAGAGTAGAGCCCCGTGTAATTAGTAAGGAAAGGAAAAGGGAGTTTCTACAGAGAGATACAAAAACTATAGTATGTCCTGAGGCTTGCATGGACCTTCGGAAACAATGCGTTGGGATGTCTTTTTAGCTTGCATGGACAGTGGAGAGCAATGCGTTCAGTATTAGTGTAGACTGTCATAATTCACAGGGATGGGTTGTTAACAAACTACTAGAAGAGGGAATTAATACAACCCTGGGTATATAGGCACTATGTATACAGACGGATGGGGGAGGTTATTTTACAGAACGTTCGCCCATTGGATGTTATCGTTGAGACCATTGATATGTGTGGATAGTCTATAAACCCATCTTTGTTCTTTTTCGTACAAACGTTTCTGTAGGTTTGGCCCGGCTGGTAGTTGCTCAATGATAGTCCATATCATATCGTTGGGTGTGTGGTTCTTCTCTAAAAAGTGGTCCGTCAGTCTGGTCGCACTTTTTCTGCAGCGGATAGTGCTGCGGTGTTCGCTGATTCGCTGCTTGATCTTACGGGTGGTCATCCCTACATACTGTTTTTTACAAATGCATTAAATCAAATAGACAACATTGTTGCTATTGCAGTTCGTATGCGCAATTTGTCTCCATGCTTTTCCTTCTTCAAGATCCAGTGTCTTAGTGTTTCTTGTCAAATGGCAAACACAGCAGTTGTCACAGCGATAGTGTCCAGTCACATTAGGGAGCCCCCAGATTGCAGTGATGGATTGGTTAGTCGGAACAGCTTTTACTGTGGGCCTGGTTTTAACCAGGGTGTCCTTTAGACTATGCTGTTTTTTGAAGGAAAAAAGAGGTTTCTCCCAGTGTAGGTTTCCAGAATTTACAATATGTTTGAAGATGGCCACGAGCATTATCGATTGTTTCTCATCCTCGGCATCTGGCATCTTGTACACTACCACTCATTGAATTTTTCTACTGACCTGTACCAGAGCAGCACCACCCACAGTAAAACATGTATTTTGACAGTATTTCAAGCATCACCGAAAATAGAGCTTCAACCAAAGCTTATACTCCTGAAGAAGCGTATCAGATTTATAATTTAATTAAGGAGACCAAATCATTTGATGCACAAAGCAGCACGATTGCTCAACAGCTACGTCAATTAGAATATCTGACGAGGAGGGAATTAAATCAAAGACTACATGCCTCAACTCTGATCCAATATCATCGATTGAAAAGAATACCTAGAGGATTACGACTATCCATAAAACCAATGTTATACAGATTGCAAAACAACCAGCAGTTCATGGATAAATGGTACAGCATCCTAAGTAAGTGCTCTTTAGATTTGATTTTATTGCTTGTGGAAGAACTCTCAAGAGCTATTCATGAACTAGAGGAGGAAATATTCAATTTGAAAAATGAATTGACCAAAAGGATGGATACAGAACCCTGCGATAAATTCATAGAGGAACTCAATGCTAAATTAGACAAATATGGGAAAGAACTACAAGAGACCAAACTACGAAAGTTTAAGAGAGACACAATAGATTATAAACTGAATGAGGCCTATACTTGGGCGGAAGTATATGTTCAACGCAGATTCACAAAATGTACTACCCAAATGTCATCTGAGGAAAGTGTCTTCTCTGATGGAGATATTGACACAGCTAGAAAACCTACAGGTCGTTCAACAACAACTGTGGATCTAATGAAGCCATCAACCTCAGGATCATCTGAATCAACAGTCAGTGTGTCTTTTTAGAGGGGGCATCCTTAACTGGACGTCCACCAGAGGAAATGACAACATCTCAAACAAACAAACCTTCAAACAAAAAACAAGGAGAAGCAAAGGAAAAAGAAAAAGAGAAAGAGAAAGAGAAATCCAAGACAGGATTACGGAGTCAAACACAGAAATGAGTCTGGTCATAAACATTTCGCGACTTAAATTGACAAAGTTTCAAAATCTAGTTCTAAACAAAGGAACATCTTTCGTGAGCACATACAATACTTCGGAACTGGAGACAGATATTGCTATATTCAGATTTATGAGAACGCTAAGATTAAAAAAAAAATTCACCAACATTTGTCCACAAGATCCCATGAAAGAAACTCAAATTTTCAAAGCTAAAAGTACCTTTATGGCTCCAAGTTCACACAAATCCTTGGATACATTTGAAACACTTGTAAAACAAGACTTGAAAAAAAATAAACTACAAGAGAAAACAAAACAATTTGAGTAGAGCAGAATACAGTGCGTTGAAGGAACTGGGAAGTAGAACTGATATTCAAATTCAAAAAGCAGACAAGGGAGGAGGCTTAGTAATTATGGATAAAGATTTTTATGACAGGAAAGCATTGGAATATGTAACGGATGTAACAACATATGGAAAATTGGACAATGATCCAACTTTAGAAATCATGTAGAACCTGGAAATAATTCTGAACAAAGCAGAAGAATTCGGTTGGATCAACACCACCACCAAAAAATATTTGATGAACATTAATCCTAAACATCCAAGGATTTATTTCTTACCGAAAGTGCATAAACACGCAACAAACCCACCGTTTAGACCCATTGTGGCAGGATGTGGTTCTATATTTTAAAATCTGGGCAGATTCATCGATCACTATTTACAACCATTTGTCCAACAGTGGAAAACATACATCGAGGACACATCTGACTTTTTAAGATGTTTATTGAATATTAAGGATAAAGTAACAGATAATCTGATCCTATGTACCATCGACGTAGTGTCTCTATACACTTCGATACCACATACTAGCGGCATTGAGGCAGTAGAATGGGCCTTATTGAGTAAGGTTGATCTAGATGCACCCGAAAGTTTCATTTTGGACATTTTGGAATTTTGCTTGCAAAACAGTTATTTCATGTGGGAAGATGATTTTTACATTCAGTTAAATGGAACGAGCATGGGTTTTCCAGGAGCACCGGCCTACGCTAATACCTTTATGGCAAGGTTTGAACATGAGTATATTCTGCAGGATCATTCATGGACCCAAGGATTAATATGCTTTTGTCGATTCATCGACGATATATTCATAATATGGAATGTCACGGAGAACGATTTAAAGAACAACATCCAAACATTGAATTTAGCAGACCCCAGGATTCAATTCACTTTTCAGTTTGACAAACACAAAGTTTCATTTTTAGATGTGCAGACAAAGATCCACGACTGAAAGAACCGTTTTGGTTTCAAAATTCTCCACCGTTTCTTGGGACATTAAAAGAAGCATACTTAAACACTGGGAAATATTAAGGTCTGAACCAGATTTTCATGAACTATTTGAAAACAAACCTTTATTTGCCTATACTAGGTCAAGTAATTTGAAAGAAATCTTGACTAAAAAGAAAAAAGAGAAATTGCAAAAAAACTGATATATTCAAATGCTGGAATTGTATCCATTGTAATATTGCGATTTTGGGGGACACACTCCTACACCCTCAGTCAGGAGAAAAAATCACTCTGCAGAATCTAAATACTTGTGATTCTGAGAACATAATATATACCATCAAATGCCCGTGTGGGCTATTGTATGTCGGAAAAACAGAACGTAAAATGAAAATCAGACTCTCCGAACATAAGAGTCGAATACGCACAGGGAATTTGACATCACCATTGGCAACCCATTGGAAAGATAAGAGGCACACTATAGCTCAACTTAAATTTCAAATTATTGAGCAAGTGGATAAACAACCTGGATTCGATCATTCTAAAAAACTACTTCAACAGGAAGTGTACTGGATAAAACGTCTTAGGACCTTAAATCCAATGGGACTCAACGACAAATTGGAAATGTTGTGTTTTCTCTAATGTGTTCCTTGCACCGTAGAACCATACAAACACACAAATATGATATACTCCTTACAATTCACTAATGTTGTTTATTTGCTGAACATATTACTTTACAGATAACAATGTATGTTTGTCTTGATGTATTCCATACGATTTATATTGTATGCACATTACAATTCTTTTAAGATTCTGATATGGTAGGAGCCCTTTGTTTATTTTGATGAAGGAGTATTAGAGACGTTGATGAGCCTTTTTCAAGTCTTAGTCAGTGTATATAGAGTACTCGGGTTGATGTAGCTAAGGTATAATCGTTGATTTTGGCTTTTGTAGCTTGGCATAACTGATATTAGGAACAAAATGAATTTTGAGTAATTATTGATTCACGAGTGATTTGACGTGACAAGTAGAACTTTCAGTGATTTTTGTTCATAGTACTCCGTTGTGTTGATTTCCGATGTTCATAGTACACCGTCGTGTCAATTTCCGATGATTCCAATTTGCAGATCAAAAGTAATATCCTTACATTTTAATCTATTCGGAGCGCTGTGTATTCGCTGTAGTCTTTTTTGGATTTTTACCATCTTACAAGCCGCACTCACGTGACGCGGAGGCAGCATTTGTTGCTTGATAACGGGGTGAGCTCCATGGCGTTTTTTTGCACAGAACCGAGCACGGATGGTTTCGCGAGCAGAACCTTCTCAGAACGGTAAGAACAGTTTGTGAGTCAGTCGTATTTTAGAGGCCGACTTTCACAATAGGGGGAATCTAATTGCTCATTTATTTCTGTAGATTATCCTGGCACTACCATGATTATACTACGATTTTAGGTAAGAGCATGGTTTCTGACTTTACCTTTGAGTTTCATGATTGAGTTGGGTTATGATTCATGAACTGGATGCATTTATAATCTTTCAGCTCCAGTATTATAGAGGTCTTCAACGTTTACTCCATCTGGGTTAGATTTGGATCCAAGAAACGAAGGTATATAGAATTCGGTTTTTGTTTACATTCCTACATCAGGATTCTATGGTGGATTTTGGCTAAGTTTGTTGTTTCTTTTAAAGTTTCTTGTTGAAATACATTTAGGACTGAGGAATACATTAAGGACTTCAAGTGAGTTGTTGATTAGAGATGGCATGTCACACAGGTGTTGGTGATTGGACTCTTTTTAAACTTATAGGTAGAAAGTTTAATTGATTTGTTCCTACGCTTTTCAAATGAATTTGGTCTCATGACATATTTTCTTTTGCAGCTATACCCCTGAAGAAGAGAAAAAAGTCTCGAAATGCATAGGGTGTGAAGTTTATAATGTACATTGTTTGTAACATTTGAGAATGTCTAAATGTCATTGGAAAACATTTGGGATGTAAACATTTTTCAAATAACTGTGTTGAAACATAAAAGTTTACTTTGAATGAAACAATTGAGAATAATGAATTGAACATTTTATTGCCAGAAATATTCATTTGTTGTTGCATGTTGTTGTCCCAGTCGCTCTCGTGGGACTGGGCCCCTAAGTTTGTAGTCCTTGGGTCCAAAGCATGGAACAAACTCCCTCCACATCTCCTGCCGTTGGAACAGGAATCTGAGTTCAGAAAGGCATTAAAGACCTGGATTTTTAGTCTCCCTGACACCTGCGCTCGTGCACTAGTATGAGGGCACTGGTATCACTACAGTTAGCAGCCAGACCAGACCTTAGATCTATTCTGGTCCATGTGTAGGCGCCAAGATGCTCCTTGGAGTGATAGTAGCGCGGTATAAATGTCATTTCACATTACATTACATTACATTAAATTACATTACATTGTAGCACTTCTACAAAATACTCCTCATCGAGACTGGTGCCTGGGGGTGTTGTTATGTTTCCTACCCTAGGCCTAAGTAGCAAAGTGACTTTTTACTTACATTTGCTCTACCTTGCTCTGCATAATGGTTCTAGCAATGAACTTTTACCCAGTTATCTGTTGAATAAATGTCAATTGGGTTCCTTGAAACTAGCCTAATTGATTATGCATGAAGAATTCTTAGCATCATATCTTAACCCCCTGGCATGACGTACATACCAGGATAAACATACTCTGAACAAAAGTCCTCACTATCGTCATCGTCGGGCAACAGGGCTACTTTGCTTAGTTACAAATATTGATTCGGGGTAATTTCCATAACTACAATCATAAACATATCGATCTAGGTAGACCCCCAAGGCTGCCCTTTTGATATAAAAGAACAGCACCTTCACTAGGTAGCGAGAGGAGACGCTACTACACTGACACTGACACGGAGGTCTCTGCATGCCAAAGCTTCAACACACAGTGGTCTGGCATCCCTTGCGTGGTGTCCAACTCATGACCAAGACGGGGGTCCTTCATTCTCTCCCATCAAGTAATAGGGTTGGCTCTTTTCTAAGGGATTCTTGGCTTCACACCCACATACATGTTAGGTACACTTAGGTAGGGTCCACATTGTAGAAGTATGCAAAGATTGCTGTTTTTCTATATGCCTGCATATATTCATTGCTTTAGCACCGTGGTGGAAATGTTTATACTGTTCACTCTTTTGGTGCTGCTTGTAACCTCTTACGTTTGTTTCTGTCTACTGATTATTGTAGCACATATGTTTTATACTAGAATGGGAATGGTTCAATAAATGTTTATTGAAAGCCTCCCCAAAGTTTATTCTGTGTATCTGTCTAAGACTAAGTGAGCACGATTGACTGAGCGAAAAGTACTGTACTGCTTCCAAGATCCCTGAAGGGTCATGGGTTGTCATGTTCAGTGATTGCCAGAAACTATTTTCTCCTTGGTAAAGTTAGGGGGCTTATGGTGGTACTGTGAGCCCGCTGGTCTATAGGCCAACAAATCCTGAGGGGGCCCAAAACCAGTCTTATGCACCAAGCCCTTAGCTTATGTTGTCCAACAAATGCGCAGATGCTGTGTATTTTCATTAACTACAATCATGCCAAATGAGTAGTTCAGTCATGCTTCCTCACTGACTCCTACTCTCATTTAACCAGAGACGTCTGTAGTGAGAAGGGAAATCTGCCTTAGCTTAGTAGGTAGCTCCGATGTATTAGCAGTGGGTTATTCAATATTGAAGGGATAAAAGATTCCCTCATTTTGCAAAACGTTATCTCTTTTCCTTTCTTCTTCCTCCCACAATTTCTGTCACTGGAGACGACAGTGGGAGTACAGGGGAAGAAGATCAGGAAGTTGCTTGTAACATTACAGAAAATTTAAGACATGCAGTTACTATGCAAATATTACAATTCGACCTTCCGGCAATGGGTGGTGGTGTTACCTTTGTGATTAAGGGACACAAGGCATTCAGAACAGAGGTATTCTATGGTCAGATTCCCATCTGCAGATGCACGCACAAAGTTGTATCATACTTTATTGTGGATGACACACCTGAAGAACACTTTTCATACGTGGACATAGAAGTCCAGTTAACATACCAACAGCATAATAATTGGTGTAAAGGCACTCTCCCACTAGCAACAACAAATGTGAGACTCGGTCCGCTCAGCAGAGAAGGAGTAACATGGCCGGTCCTAGCTGCTTACACACTGCATCCAGATATTGATACATTGTCAGCAGCAAAAGTACATACACTTTACAGAGATGTAGTTAAACTATATAGAAACCTTACACAGTTCGTAATGTGAACACTGACAATTCAACCTGCGTGGATTGCTCAAGCTGGTCAACCTCAATAGACTACACCAAATATAAGCTCACAAACGCTGAACGCAGGTATGGGAAGAATGCCCAACATGCGGTGGCAAATTCTGTTCTGGATAGCACAGAAAATAGCACAGCTTGAAGCAGTATTTCCCCATACGGGCCGGCAGGAAAACACAGAATACTAATAATTTGCATGCCAATGGAGATGGCTCCCCTGATAGAGGATTTTACCACTTGGGGTTACAGTTTTCATCCGAGGATATTCTTGTTCGTACTCCAGAAATTCTTGTGTTTTAAATATAGAATCAAATGTGCAGTCTACATCTGTTACAGTGAGAGAATTAGCCCATTGGAGCACCAGAACTCATGGTACTCCCTTCACAGCAGTTTTACTAACCCTGTTTGGAGTCCGCGGAGTTGCACTATGCAAAGCTACCCCAAGTGCAAAAATAACTCAGGTGCACTACGCGGAGCTCCACAAGCGCCGGAGTACGGTAGAAAAATGCAGTTTGCAGTGATTGCACAGTGTTGGATGCTTGTCCGCACTGTGCAATCATTGCGAACAACACCATGCACAGCGCAAGCTTACCTTTTCTGATGCTCAAGTAGATTTTTACACAGGTGTGTTAAAGTCCTTCGTCTTGGCTAACCCAAGACACGAAGTCTGTTGCACAGTGTCGCTCATGAAGATAATTTGCTATGGTATGAGGCATGCTCTAAATAGTGCCTCGGTTCCCTGAACCTGCCATTCTTTAGTCCCCCAGACTGATTTTATGTCTATAGTGTCCTTTCTTAAGTCAAAACCCTGTTCAGATAGTTGGGGAATAAAGGAAGCAAAGTATATCTGTTTCGTGTTGGCAAGCCTATTTTTCTTTGCAGATGTAGGTGCAAGCTTATATTAATATGAGCGCAGATGTGATGTTTAAAACCCAGAAAAATAAGCAAAAGTCTGTGCAAACGTTTGTGAACTACCTTTCGATAGTGTTGGGCAATGTTCCCATTGGTGGTATGTGAAAACAATATGGGGGTTTGCGAAATAAAAAAAGCAGTCCAATAATATATCCAGTAAGGAACATGTTGCATTCAGGGGGCAGAGGCCTCTATTATCTTGGACCCTGGCCCAGTATGGGCAGGATGAGTAGATTAATACCCTTAATATTCCACTTCACAAACCTGGATTTGGTAGCTCTAACAAGTAGGAAAAGACAGTGTCTTGGCCCAGAGTGGAGATTTAAAGTTGATAGATGGTTTCTTGCTCAGGTAGAATAGGTCATTGGATTCAAACACTAACGCAACCGACTCTTTTAATGTATGCTTGCCTGGGAAGGGGAAGGGGGACCAGGGTGTAATTCTGCCACTATATGTATGGATGTTCCTAAGAGTAATTTACCTAGTTCTTACATACTTTGCCCACCTTCTTTCACTACATTGAATATCTTTCCAACAAAAGTTGGAAACTTTGGTCACCTCATCATCTTTAGAAAGTGTATTAAAATATCTTAGGACCTGAGTAAAGGTCATCAGGTTCCAGGAGACCAACTTACACTCTCTCCTTACGGCTTGTACCATGGTGCCTTGGGGAAGAGTTGAAAGCCTTCTAAACACTACCCCAATTAATCTATCCCATTCATATGAGAGATCCAGGGTGAAATCCTCTCCCCAATATAAACTCAAAGGGCGAATTGTCACTTCATAGGCCTTTAGTAGTGGAATATGGAAATGCCCCCCAAATTGAGTATTAAATCTTGATAGATAACTGGCCTGCAATGGGGCTTCTTCTTGATATCATCCTGATGCGTATCCCAATTCAGGTTCCTCCTAAAGGTCAGACCCAAGTATTTATATTGGGCAACTTGCTCCACCTTCCTAAGTACCAACTGAATTTCTTTACCTTTTTTCCAAAAACCAAGATTTCGGTCTTTTCCAGCTCAATGCAAAGCTTATTTTGCTTACCATAAGTTTATTTATTTTTATTTTATTTAATGAGTTTTATATAGCGCTGGATAGACCCGTAGATATCAGAGCGCTTTACATTAGATTACATAAAGTTACAAAAATGATAACAATTAAACGTTACATCAAATAAGCAACACATTTAAGGAGAAAAGAAGGTGAGACAAATAGAGCAGAGACGGGGGAGAGGATGAGTGAAAAGACATCAGGAGAGACACAGGGAAGTTCGCCCAGTGACCGACTGGGTAGCTGAATGTCCAAGTGTTTAACAGGATAGAAACAGTGAACAAGATCGGGAGAGGGCAAAGGTCCAAAACTGGAAATGAATAGAGCGGATAGGGGTAAGGGGGTAGAGTGAAGGGGAAGGAGGGTGCTTAGAGGTCAGGTGAGAGTAAGGAGAGTCTGTCCGAGGACCGGCTGGGTAGGTAACGGGTAGGTGTCCACAGCTCATCTCCCCTATGGCTATCAAGGTAGCTCCACCGGGCATCCGTCAGAACAGCTAGGTCTCAACTGTTGGTGGAGAGTTCATGGAGTAACTGTCCTAGAAGATGAGCTGAAACAGGGAAGGTGAAAGCAGATCAAGATCGGACCTGTGACCAGGTATTTTAGCCCAGGCCAAATAGAGCATCGAGGAGGGTCTTACTGAGGTGGCCATCTTGTAGACGGGTAAGGGGGATGATTCATTGATGTTCGAATTCAGTCGATCTCCTCTAATCACTATCACCAAGAAGGAAAGGGGGTGCAAGCTAAAAACAGCAGATCAGCCCGAGGAACAGCGAGCTGGTTAGCACAGGAGTGGTAGCAGTCGCCATCATAGGGTCAGGCAGCATTGAGGGTCCGATCGGCGTGCAGCACGAGTTGACTCAGATAGTAAATACCTTAAATGTTATCTGGTGAGAGGTTGGGTGGGTGTGCCGCTACAATGGAAGCTCTGCTGAGAGGTACGATTGTGTTTCCACTGTCATATACACGCTGCGTACATTTCTGCCGGAAACTTCCAGACAGCACAATTACTGGGTGGGCAGTGAAGTGTAATGGAGTCCAGGAGGGTGTGCATACAACTGCCTCTCCCGGGCAGCCTCCGTGTCTCCTCGCCGCCGCTTCAATTGTTATGGGGAACACTGCTTTAAGGCTCAAAGTCTTTCAAACTGCAGCACTGTTTACAATGGCAGTTGGGCACCATCTTAGGGTCAGGCACAAATGATAATGGTCGGCTCTGTTTGCAGGAACCTTACACCCAGGAGTAGTGGGGGCATCTTCCTCCCTGCTGACCTGATGGGGGAATGCAGGATCCGGCCTCTGGGAGCACGGAGTTTGAGGGCTATCACGCAGAGTACATCGGTCCGGGTGCAGCCGAGTGTTGAAGCCTTGATCAGCGATCCAGTGGGGTCCCCTACTAATGGCTGCGCTTCAGTGCCCCTGTAGCTTCCCGCGGCGCCTACTGATGGCAGGTAGGAGGGCCAAGGCGATTGTGGCTGCATCATGTAGCTCAGCAGCGTTCTGTTGTCTGAGGCAGTAGTAGGAAGTGTGCAAATTCTGTTGTCCAAGGTCTTCGTGAGATCTCTTCAAGACAGACCCATCTTCATCCGAGTTGTGCACTGTAGCAGTGGATATCAATAGCGCTTCAACTTTTTCTCGGGCGGAAACATGTGCAGCCAACCGCAGCTGACCACTTCTCCGCCGCTTCCACTGGAGGAGCTCATGGCGGAGGAGTCACCTCACACGCGCCCCGCCACCGCTCTCAGGCCCAGCAGGGATGGCAGCTCGGCAGTGTGCGTATCCCTCCTGCAGCCGCAGTCACATCCCGGACCGGCCGCTCCTCCGCTCAGAGCCCGGGCTCTCCACACGCTCCTCACAGGCGGGTTCTCGGAGCCCCTCGCCTTTCGTTCCACCTGCCGGAAGGCTGTTTGATGCTAAAGCATCTAATTTCCTCCGCAGACCAATTCGAGTACAATCCAGTGGAAAATAAAAGCAGGAAGGTCGGCTAAAAATAGATCAAAAAGCAGGGGTGCTAAAATGCAACCTTGCCGGAGGCCATTCTTGATGGAGATACTTTGGGATAACCAACGCGACTTGCCTAGCTCCACCTGGGCTCAATTATCAGAATGCAACGATTGAAGTACAGAAAGAAAGTTTAACAGGAGCTCCCAGGCAGCATGTTTCTCCCAAAGGGTATCTCCATCAACTAAATCAAAAGCTGTCCTGAAGTCTACAAAACAACAGCACAGTCTTTGATTTACCTGCAGTCCTTCCGAATAATGGCGAAGCAATGATCTATAGTGGAATGACCCTCTCGAAAGCCCCCCTGTTCTATTGGTATTCTCTTAGTTTCAGAAGCCCAGTATTCTAGTTTGGATAAAATAATCTTAGAGAAGATCTTTAGCAAAATATCCAAAAGGCTAATAATCCTATAATGTTTGAGGTCTGTACCACTCCCTTTTTAGGATGAGCATTTAAGACCTCTTGTATATATTTTAGTATATGTAACAATAAATAGCGGGAAATAGGAATAAAGTCCAGCGCTGGTAATCTCATCTACTGATCTCCGCCAGTATCTTATTTTTCAAAATATAAATTGCCATATACTGAAATAAAAAAACAACATGACTTCTTGAATCTTTCTTTAAATTTCTTTATGTTTTCTTTAGATGATGTTCTCAATACAGCATGCAGCCTCCAAAGTTGTGAATAGCCGCAAATAGCCAACACGTGTTTCGCACCTAATTGCGCTACGTCAGGGCTGTTTACAAACGAAAAATTCTGTATCAATACATTTTAAAAAAATTATACAAAAACAAAGTGTATACAATTAACATGATGTATGTCCTTTAAGGATCTGCCTCTCTAGTCGTCATGTTCCTATTTAACAACACACTCGAATATCAGTAAAATATAATCAATACTCTAATAGGTACAGACAATAGAAAAAAGGACAATGCATTTTTTCATACATTCCAATGAACAGAAAGAACTGAACTTCATAAGGTGTGCCAGTGAATGGACCATTCAATGACCACTTTTTTTATTTACAACGATCAACATCTGACCAGAATAAGTGAATGAATGGACCCTAATACTATAAAACTTTTCTTCATGAAGTCTTATTTAAAAGAACTAATTATTAAGCAATTTACAATACCTCTTGAGTATATATTTATATGTGTATGTAGTTTGTGGGCTCTGGATATCAGCCTTAGGACTTGCCTGCTTCTTCTTAGGGACTTTTTTTCTGTTCAACTGCCTCTATTTAAATGTCTTGATAGAAAACGACCAGTAGAGGTCAGTAAAATACCAGAATTTCTGCCTGCTTGTTTAAGTGCCTCTATTTAACTGTCTTGATAGAAAACGACAAGTAGAGGTCTGTAAAATACCAGAATTGCTTTCTGTTGAGGGACTTTCTTTTTTTAATTTTCTGGCAACTGCCTCTGTTTAACTTTCTTGATAGAAAACGACCAGCAGAGGTCAGCAAAATACCAGAATCACTGTAGCATTCTCAAGATTCGAGTCCATAGAAATTGTCTTCCACGAGCACCTGTAGACAATAATATCTTTTTCAAATCTTGTATTCACAGTAATATGACAAAACAACAAAGCAATATTCCCTCGTGGCCTAAATACTTTTCATCTTATGACATAGTTCTCATATTCTACAAGAGTCCTTCAAAGCATGACAAAAAACTTTCTTCAATTCTGTTTAGAGTAATTTATTCATTTTTTTGTAAAAAATTATTTTCCACTTTTTTTATAATAAAAGTATATTTTCTTTTTTAAATTCCTTATATTCTTTTAGTCACTTCATATAAATAGTAAAATACAAGTTATCATGTGTATATTTCTCAGATTTTATATACAGAACAGAAAAGGTACTCAGCATCACGCACAAATACATACCTGAACACACTTACATACTATTCATACATACTACAACACACACATATCACTTTACACTCAGAATAATCTCTTTCTTCTGTAACTAAGGTAACATTGATTATTGTGTGAATATCCACGCCAGGTCGATGCGCGTTTCGGTGGATTTGTACCACCTTCCTCAGGACCTCGACAGAAAAAAGCTTGTGCGGACACAGGGTATCGGTGACCGGATCAATGGCGAAGAATCCCTGTACATTCCCATTTAGTCAACCAGCCGAGCAGGCACCGGAGTCATTGGCCTCAAGTTGTAGGATGGAAATGTTTTTTTGAGGAGTTCTCCAGCACCGCAGCATAGAAGACAGGCCGTGCAAGTTGTGGGATGTTGTCGTTAACGTCAACCACTTCGATGTACACTTGGGTGACAGATGAAAGGGGGATAGAGCCAGAGTCCACGGCGGTTATAGATAACCAATAGCTGGAGACAGATTCATGGCCAAATGGAGCCACTGTGCGGATGGTACCGAATGTATCTGTAGGATGAATGTCCCTCTATATTGACGGATTGGAAGATTCCTGAAATTTGTTTTTTCTAAAATCACAAAGGCCACCTTGATAAGCGCTAGTGACCGATCACTGCATAAAAGATAAGTAATATGACCACCAAAGGCCTTGATTTTATACTAAAAACAGAGCTTTGGACTATACCATTTTCCACTGAAAGGCGGAAGCATTTGTTCCCATACCTGGCATGTCACGCAGTTTGGTGCTTACTATCCCTCCATGTTAAAGAACAGTAGAGGCTTCAGCACCCAGGCTAATGTGCTGTATAGCTAAATAGATATAAGGCCCCTTAAGCGAGAACAATTACATTGCAAATGCTTGTTTAAAAATGGGTTTCATTATAGACCCTTTCTAAGAAAAGGGGTAAAGGCCAGACATGGCAATCCAACTAAATAGAGAGGAAAAACTGTAGCCCACTAAACACTATTCATCTTAAGTATTACTGCTGGGATTTTATCGGGGCCAGAGGCTCGGGAGAGCTGTACTCTCTCAATGACAGCTTTTACTTCCTTTTTGGAATGCCAAGTAAATGGGAGTTTTTCATCAAGAATTCTTTGGAATCTATCTGAGCCAGAAGAGTCCTCATAGACATCTATCAAGTAGGTAGCCCACTGCTCTTCCGGGATCACACAAACAAGGGTACCCCTATTTGGAGCACTGAAATTGTCGACTTTTGCCCAAAACATTTGCTCATCCTTGAAGAGGATGATTTCCTGCATCTCCTCCCACTTCTATGGTAGAAGGTGGCTTTTTTTGCCTGCATAAGAGATTTATATTGAAGTTAAATCTTAGCCAGCTCCTGGTAGGCTAGAGAGCCTGACTTACGCTTAGCGGTAATTGGCTCTCCGTCTCACCAATCGCTTCAGCTCTTGACAGTCAGAATCAAACCAGCTACCCCTCTTGGGACGAGGGTTTGCTCGCACACCCTTCTCACTCATCTTTACTATGATACAACCCAAAACGTGGCGTACAATTTTATTGTACCACCCAATCTTTTCCGCTAATTGAAAGGTGGCTAACTGTTGGAGATGAATAGAGTTCAAGTGTGCTAAAAGCCTACGCAGATAGGACATTCCTAGAGGCAATACCCTCTCAGGGTGCACTGGCTCACACAAGTCAAGGATGGGAAGTACCTCTAAACTATCCAACACTCACCCTACTGTTGCACCCCCTGGAGTTAGAATAGTAATTTTTACCCCAACACTATCCAACACTTACCCTACTGTAACACACCCTGGAGTTAGAATAGTAATTTTTACCCCTACACTATCCATTACTCAGCCTACTGTTGCACCCCCTGGAGTTAGAATAGTAATTTTTACCCCTACACTATCCAACACTTACCCTACTGTTACACACCCTGGAGTTAGAATAGTAATATTTACCCCTACACTATCCATTAGTCAGCCTACTGTTGCACCCCCTGGAGTCAGAATAGTAATTTGTACCCCAACACTATCCAACACTTACCCTACTGTAACACCCCCTGGAGTTAGAATGGTAATTTTTACCCCTACACTATCCATTACTCAGCATACTGTAGCACCCCCTGGAGTTAGAATAGTAATTTTTACCCCTACACTATCCAACACTTACCCTACTGTTACACCCCCTGGAGTTAGAATAGTAATATTTACCCCTACACTATCCAACACTTACCTTAAATGCAATGTAATGGTTTGCATTGTCATGGTACAATGCGATGTAATGGAATGTGTTGTAAGTGTAATTTAAAAAAAAAATGTTTTAGTGGTATACTATGTAAATATATGTGTTGTAAAGGATGTTGCGATGTAAAAACTGTGTTGTAAAGGCATGCGTTGTAAATGTATGCGTTGTAATGTCATACATTTATCAAGGACTGCTGTAGTTTCCCAGTGATCAGTGATGTTGTCACCTCAACATTCTTAAAAAGATTGAATTGCCCAAAAAAAATAATAATAATTGAATTGCCAAAAGGACGTAAATATATAATCTATGGGGCCTGCAGACTGGCCCTGCCAAAAGGTTGCAGATGCTGACGAAGCATTTTTAAATCACCCGTTTAAAGAAATCAGACCATGATTTGCAAAAACTTGCTCAGTATTATGGCCTACTTTTTTTTTGATAAGCAATTTTATTGAGTTTCCAACGTAACCAAACAAACAGCACCATTCAGGGTTACATCGCATGGGAATAGTCCAGGGTTAGCATAACTCACATTGACATAAAAGGTTACATACGTGTAAATCAAAGGCCCAAATCCCTAGAAGCGCTCCATACATCCAGCTGACCCACCTTAAACTTGCAAAACAACAGGTGATGGACAGAATGCAGAACAATGTCATACATTCACCCCAGTACAGAGATCTGGGCCTAAATCCATCGTTTTTTTGCTCACCATGCCTTTCCAGTTTGAACCCAGCCATATGCAAATCAGTCTTGACCCTGTGCCTTAAAACTTGATCACCCCCACCCACTTCGCCATGGCCTCCTTTTTAAAGAGACCAGAGGGGAACTCGCGCTGGGGTAATATGATATTCCAGAACTTCCTCCAGCTGCAGGTCCAACTGTTCTGGGAATGAACGAGCATTAACATCTCCGGCCATTATTTTGACTACTTTTGGATATTATGCTAACCGGTGCTGGCAAGGAGATTCAAATAGTTCCAGCCAATCTTTCTTTTGTCAATGGTCTTCGTTATGAATATAGGCATTTGTAACAAGAAAGTATTTTGGAATGTTATTGCTCAAGCCCAATTCAACCACTGAAAACTGCAGGCCACTTGAAACATTTATAACCTCCACTGATCTCTTAATCATTTTAGTAGAAACTAGTGTCAGGACCATAGTTCCCTCAAACATGTGCACGTGTGCACGCGCACAAAGGGCCTTCCACCAGCGCGTTCACACACTTGCGAAGTGCGCATCTCACAAAGAGCCCGTTCTTCAAAACACATACTTAAAAATGTCATGCGGAACGGTGGTAAAACTGCCACTGTCTTGGTGAAGTGCTAGGAGAAGTGGTAGCATGTTTGAAAAGACAGACGACGGAAGAGCAGCTGTTACGCGCACTTTACATATGCTGTGTATTACAGAGCTCGCAGCTTCTGCTTGCTTTGTTAATGTCAGTGGGCTGCATACATCAGCAAAGACTGTGTGCAGTAATGACAGTGCGTTTGTCTTTGGAACAGGGGAGCCAAGTCCAGGCTTGCATCAATTTTTATTTTTGTATGCTCCCCCCAGAAAAGCTACTGAAATGCCTTTATAATCACCAAAGACAGTGTTAGCCTCAAGGAATTTTTTTTACCCAAGTGTGCCCTCCTGGGCAGATCATTTAATCCCCCTCATATTTAAAACAAGCATTTGCAAAGCAATAGGTCTCGCAAAATACTTGTTCTAGTTTGTGTTGCACTTTGCACAAATATTTGTCATTTGCTTGCTTGCTAGCAAGCACTGCATGTACTACCCCCCAGATAGTTATATATTGACACACACAACACTGTATGTACACGTCATCCCCAGTGAGCCATGTACTCACTGCACCCAAATAGTTTTATATTGGCACATACACCTTTCCCAGTGAGCGCTGTATGTACCGATTCCGGATAGGGTCTCATTAACTCACACAGCTCTGTATGCACTGCACTCAGATAGGTTTACATTGCCATACACGTCTTTTCTAGAGAGCTCCGTATGTGCTGTGCTAGACAGTTTTACATTCACATGTTCTCTCTGGAGAACTCTGTATGATCTGTGACAAGAAAATGTTACGTTGACACACACAGCTTTCCTAGTGAGTGCTCTATGTACAGTGAGCAGAATGTTTTACATTCACACACAAGCACTGTGTGTGCTGTGCCCAGATAGTTTTACATTCACACACAGCACTTTGTATGCTGTGTCCATATAGTTTTATATTCAAACCAACACACAGCACTGCATGTGCTGTGCCCAGATAGATTTACATTGGCATACACATCTTTCCTAGTGAGTGCTATATGTACTGTGCCCAGATAACACCACGTTGACAAGAAGCTGTCTCCAATTGAGTGTTGTATGTATAGCTACAACATAGCTTTTCATTGGCATACACATAGGTAAACTCTGTATGTCCTGTGCACAGATAGTTTCTCATTTACGCGCACTTGTCCTCAGATGTGAAGTGTGCACTTTTCCCAGAACATTTCTCATTGGCATGCAGATGTCTTCTAGCATGTGTAAAATGAACTGTGTCTAGATAGCTTCACAATGGCATGCACACGTTTCATGTGATTCTACTGTGCCCAAATAGTTTTTCATTGTCATGCTTGTCCCCTACAAAGTGTTACTTAATAACATGTTTGTTGCCTTGTATGTGCAGTATGTCCTGTGCCCATATTGTTTCACATTGGTGTGCACTTGTCTTCTGGTATGTGAAGGACTGCCCAACCAGATTCACATTGGCACGCACGTCTCCACTCTCCAAGTGAGCTGAGTCCGAAGGGTTTCACATTGGCCTATCCATGTCTCCTAGTATGTGTTGTACGTTCCGTGCTCAAAGAGTTCTACGTTGGCATGTATAGCGTGTAGTATGCACTGTACCAGCTGGTTTCTCTTGCATGTCTCCTTCAATGTCCTTTGCCCTCTTGAAAGGCCCGTGTCTGCCAGCGTTGCATGCACAGCGCTGTGCCACTTGAATTAACTCCCTGATACTGTGCACATCTTTTACACAACACATGATTCCTTTTGTGCGAAGAGCGTAACCCTCTCCCCCAGCTATGTTTCCAGTTGATGAACCTCGAAAAGAGAAGAGCTGGGGAGGTTCGAAATATGTCAGAGCTGACGTCTTGCGCCAGGGCAGGGATGAAGTGTACCTCTCGCTCCTTCAAGATTGTTTTACTTCTTGTTTGGTGATGTGTGGTAGAGCTGACGATCATCAGGCCAGCTACGTCGTATCAGACGCAAGTACACAACCCGCAGTTCACGCAGGCAAGCTTTTCTGATGAAAGCCATGGTGCCGCTGCCGGTGGGGGAGGAAGGGAAAGAACCGGAGCACTGGCAAACCTGATGCCCCGCATAAAAAAGAGGAACTTAGACAATCTCCCCAGGTGTCAGAGATCCACATATCAAAATGCTTGTTTCCAGATGGCAGCAGCCCAGCTGCTGGCACGCGGCATTGCTCATATTTCAACTCACATTTTTTAACCAATTATCTGCGCAGTGTGTGAATACCTGGGCGCTTTTACTTATGCGCTAACACAACACGACAAGCACAGACACCAAACTATGTTTGTAACAAGACAAACCAGGAGCGTACATAATCGTAGACAGCCTTGTTGAACGCACCTGCTGTGGAAGCTATAAAAACCGATCCCAGGAGTGCACATAAGCGCAGCTGAAGCAGCCTGCAGGAAGAAGAACTAAAAACAGATACTGCTTACTTTCGAAATAACAGGTACTGTGTAACAACCGAAGTAAAAGGGCCTGTCGCTATGGGAGGTTATAAAGGAAGACAAGGTGGTACTAAGGAAGGACTAACAAGCCTATTTACGAATCAGAAGCCAGCGTTTACGAAGGACAATGACAAATATGGGCAGAGAGTGGGCGGGGCTTCAAGTGCATACTCCAATACAGCATGCCTCGCAGCAGCGCATCCGTTGCCCAGGCTGGACCTAAAAATTAATGTGTCTTTGTGTAATTCAAATGGTGCTTATGTAAAACACTCTGAGTTTACGTTATATAAAACTTTTTTTTTAAATTATCAGCAGCGGAATTTCGGGGCACAAAGCGGGAATTAATGTATTGTACACAACATTTGTTTATTGTCGTTTACATTTCATCCATAGTATGCGCAGTCACTCCTATAATATGACTGACTGTTTCTCAGTTTGTTTTTAACTACTTACTTTTACTAAATACTATGGTGTATGCTTCCTCAAAGTCCCCATAATGAGATAAAGGTAAAGAAACAGCCTTTTCAAGCTGTCGTCCTGAGCCCAGTGGGGGCTCCTACGCTAAGTCAGAGGAGCGTCGCCCGACTGCTGCTGTTCAGGATTAAAATAAAGGAAAAATAAAATGATAATAACTCAATGTTATTATCATTTTATTCTTCCCTGCTGCAGCAGCATGAGGGCGGGGTGGGGCTGCTTTGCTGACAGAGCAAAGTAGGAGTGGTGGGCACACTAAAGTGTGCATGATGCTTTGACTGGCCCTCTCAGGCCAGCCTAACAGTAATGCACACTTTAGCATGTTTCGCATGCAGGCTGCATAACAATCTGCATGGAGAACATGCCCGGGCCCCCAGTCCCTGTCTGAGTTCCAAACACGACACTCAGACCAACTACAACACTGCATTGTAGCGTTGTGGTTGGTTTAGGAGAGCCAATCACAACACATCACAATAAGTTGTTCTTAAATTAGGAAATTGTTCTCTGAAGTAGTTAAGGTTTGAGAAAATAACACCACTGGATATACTGCAAGGATGCATCAGTTTCAGTTTCAACAATGAGGAGCAGGCCTACATCTGGATTGTTCAAAATAGGCTAGACTAAAACCAGTTCCTCGAATTAGTGAATGCCTCATCTTGTATCACATTTTATTTGAAGGGTTCCCCTTTCCTGGACCGCTTTATCCTGTGCAACCTTATTATGTTCTAACATGATGTTTGTTGAATGTGTTCATACAAATAGGAATGCAACTGTTTCCAAGTCATACCATTTACATATGGTGCTGTTAGAACTTGGGGAAGTAGGGGAATGGATGGCTGTTCGGCTTTTATTCTGTGGGTGCTGATCTTAGAACAGCATGCACTTTTTTCCCACTCACCATGAACCCACTACAAAGACCACATAGATGCGCCAATCTATAATCGGTGGTCAAGACGTGAAAACAGAAAGGGGGTGCAGTCAAGAGAAACAGAGAGACAGTATGGCTGTCAACTTATACCTTTACTTTTTTCAAACTCTGCATCAAAGAATTTGGCAAAAAGGACAAATGTAACAGTAAATCTGTTCTGGCTAAACTGATCACAAAGGCTGAATTTTAATACATCTTATGGTGTTAAGACACCTTCTACAGAGATAATCGGGTGCTCAGAAAATCTCAGGGGGTAATAGTAACAGTAGGAGAACTCTAGTGGTTAGTGCAGTTGCTGTTGAGATCTGTGGTTTGTCTAGTTACAGTTTTGATGCATAATGCTGCATAGAGGGCTAATACATGTGTGAAGCACATTATGTGACATGCAAATCACAAATTGTATTGTAGATAAGTTAGCAGGTTTTTGCTTTTGACACATATCCTTTATCACTTGCAGTTCATACATTGCAACCCATATAATAAATCACAGTAAGCTATGAACCAGCATAAACATGCTGCTTGCAAACTGAAAGGCATCGGTTTGGGACCTTATGGTTTTCATTATCAATGTGTCTTATAAAGCTGCTAAAAAAGAGTTCCATTGCATAGTAGTAAAGTCTTATAAATACAGACATAGCCCCAGCACTGTTACATTTTAAATCCACATTTTTTGTTTCTCCCAGCTATGCACTCTTGACATAGGCCTACCGTCTTACATTACCTGCTTACAGTTTATATAAAAGGGATAAACAAAGGCAAAAGGCTGCCTCAAATGATTCTCTAAAGTACTTGACTTGCAAAGTGATAAGTTATATACCTTTGTTTCTCCTCCATTGCTTTGGTGTATATGTAGGCTCCTGGTGACCCGCAGCCAGGTTTATTTTTAAATAAAAGTTGGGCTGATTGCCCTTTGAATGATGTAAATAAGAGAGCCCATGCACTGACTGCATATTCTTGTTCGTAACAATAAAGCAGACAGCCTGCAGGCACTCTCCAATGTGCCCTGGTGTCGGCAATTTACACTAGGAAAAATAACAGCATATTTCACTGACATGACAAGCATAGATGTGGGTTCAAGCTCAATAATAGCTGCCTCCTTCTAATTTCTTGCATTAACACTGCTGTTCAGTAAAATATTATAATGGTACAACCTTCTATGTCCAGTTCTTTTCTAAAACAATGGGTGGGTGCCACAGGAGTGAACATTTCATGTCACAAACATATGTATCAACGTTGCAAAACTGACTCAAGACCCTATTATAGAGAGCTTATTGTGTATAATGCACCTGTTTTTGCTCTCATTGTAAAGAGAGGTTTGGAGTGGTAATTGCCATAAGATTTATATTGCTAGGCTCAGCCCTCACTTGCATGTCCAGTTGGTTGGCGCACATAGCCTTGATTGCAGCGCACAGGGTCATTCCACTACCGCCCACAGAGGTAAGAAATTAGAGGGAACATTGGTCAGGACATCTGCAGATGCTCTCCCTTTACCCCGGCTCCAGCCTTTACTATTCAGTGCCACAAAGCCTTCTACTGTAAGGTCCTCTGTCAGCTAGGACTCCTGAAGGAATATCAGATGAAGGAGTTTCAAACTTTCTTCCAATTCACCACTGTTCCTCATACATTCAAACCCATGGGTATTCCTACTCAAGATTCTCAAGTTTGGAGAGGAGCCCTCATTCTGGAGGGAATTGGGTCTAGTGTTCCAGTCGCTGTCTTCCAAAAAGTGCTATAAGGGGGGAACCTATTACCCTGACCCCATGCTAATTGTTCAGGCTGCATGTGTGGTCTATCATTTACTATGACCACTCTTAGATCGTTTGGCGGCAGGATACTTTGCCATACACAATCATACCTTACGGGCGGTTTGTAACGAATAAACCACTCCCATTGGGTGGCTGATAATCCACTTTGTATATTTAAGATGGCAAGAGGGGTAGGGCCCAACTGGGAGACAAATGGAGGAGGGCTCTTTTTTAAAGGGCGGAAGGCTTGTAGTCCTGCTTTAGATAGGTCATCCTCGCTCCTAAGCACTAGATACGCGATACAAGGTGAATTAAAAGAAACATTCTAGAAACTTCTCTACCTTGTTCACCAAGTGGAATCCCAAGCGTGGTTAGGTGTAATGAAGATATCCCTGAAAGGGAAGGAATTTGATGGAATAAATGAAGTATTTGTGAGCAGTTAAAAGGTTGTAGTTTCTTTGTTTTTTCCCCTGATGAGTGATATCCAACAGTAGCTCTGAAGACAATAACTGCGAGCTGGGGAATAATGAAAAAAACTAAAGGGAGTTCTTTATAAGATTTATTCAGAATCTGAGACTTAGACACCTTGCTACAGGCTAATGTAGGACCTTTATTTTTTGGGGTGGGGCGAACAATCAAAGGTGGGAGATTGGGTTCCGGGCTAACTTTGAGACGAAGTTTTACATTTCGTTTTTTCCCGATTATATGAGGATGCATCTACAACTCTACCACTGGTGGGCCTCGAGTATTGACCTTGGGGGGGAAAACTGTTACTAGCTTTTCCCTTTATACTCGGGGCCTTCTTTTTGTCTGCACCTGGGGCATGAGACCCAAAAAATCTATTCCAAGTACTTGCCATCTCTTCACAGCTAGACCCTGAGATAAATTTTAAAGGATTTAGATGATGATGCTTTTTCCTCACAAGCATAGGCCATTCGTAAATATAAACATATCCTTGCGAAACTAATTGACTTCAGTTTCCCCTGAAATCGTACTATGGCCTCCCCTAGGTTCAGCAACTGTTACTACTGCAGGTGGCTGAGTGGTCATGTTTTTGCCTGTATTATGTTTAAGATGCTGAAGTTCATGTTGAATGTCTTTCAGTACTTTTGATTGGCCCGCCTGATTTGCCCTTATCGAAACCAATGCTTCTAAGATGCAATGTAAAGTAGTTTGCATCAGCAGCGTTACATCTGACAAAGATGACGAGGTGGTAGACTGAGATCCAAAGGTTGTGTCTGGTTCCCCAACCAGAGGGGCCTTACAGGGTGATAGTATAGCTCAGCTCGGAACATTTTCTTTACAATTCCCCTGTATAAGATCAGAATTTTTGGAGCAGGAGGATGATAGGGAAATGTCTAAACGGGTTGAGGAAGATCATCTTGGAACCCTAGTTGTAGTCACACTTGTTGCCTGTAAAGAAGACGCTGGGAGGTTGGCTATTTGCACTTCATCCATTGCTGAGCACAGTACATCTGTTGCTAAATTCAATGTACTTGGTGGCTCATGGGGTATCTTAATCCCCTCCTCCAATGATGAATGGGCTCCATTATAAAAATGTCTGAGAATAAAGTTCTTTGTTGAGGTTACAAGAGGTGAACGTGGAGCTACCCCATTTGATAGTGCACTTTGATCAGGTTCAACAAATGTCTTCTTCTTCCCTCCTGTTTTCCTCCTTTTACAAAAACTCCTATGGGATCTACCCTTCAGAGCACTGAGGAGGGCTCACATTCTGCAAAGCACACAAGGTGATGTACGAGAGGTGTAAATAAAAGGAAATTGCCCTTATCTCTTTCTTGCAAAATGCCCTCCGCTGCCGCTACCTTGTCCGCTTAATTCAAATTCACTTCCAAAGTCTATTATGCTCCCAAAGACTCTTGCTCCTCATGGACTGTTTTGAACCCCCTTCCTATTCACTGGGTTAAAAGGGTAGGTAGCCTCACCCATGATACAAATGAAATTGTCCAGGTCTGCAGGGAGAGTTGCAGCTCTGGTCCCAGGGGACCTTGGGTTCCAAAAGCCCTCCTGGGCTCAAACCAATCATAGAAATCGAAAGCTGGTCAGCCAAAACACAGGAGCCACCTCTCCTCCCGTTGCACCGTCAACCCCCTGAGGGGATAAGACACAGCGGGGACAGGACTCCCTGGTGGCCAACCAGCAACGGCTGCCCCAACCAGAAGTCATCATAAATCACCTGCACACACGAACAAATGTACTATGAAACTTAATGCAAACAGACATAAGGCCTAAATCTTCGTTACTTGAAAGTCACCTGGCCTGGCGCATTGAGCTGTACAGTGCAAAACAAGACTCACTATCGCCGTCCTGGTCCAAAAAACTGAAATGATAACCACACCACGCGACCACTCTGGAGCCTGCTCCAAACGCCACCAAGTCCAAAGAATGATCTCCGCTGGCCCGCGGGTTCATACCGCACCGCTGGACGCTGACGCCAGGAGAACCCAGCCCTAAAACCTGACCCGGAAGCGGAAGCAGGGAGAATGCAGCAGAGTCACGGACTGGGCGGGTGGAGCAGCAGCGACAGCAGGAGCAAAACACTGGTTTGGGCCAAAGGAATTATCAGAATACCCCAATCATCAGAGAATGTACTGGAGTTGATCATATAATTCAAAATATTTTAAATACATGCAGTATTTTAAAAAATTCAGTGGGACCCAATACATCATATGACACCCTATCCCAAACTATTCCTTTAGGAACCGGAACTGCTGTGATGTTCACAAAGGACAGGTTTCTTTATTCCCAATGAGATGACATATGTGGTTTCAGGACCAAGTTCACATGTGATACAGCGGAGCGTTCTGGGAGATAATGTCCATTCAGTAGTGAGAAAAAGACAGTCACTAACCCTATCCAGAGGACTAGGACCAGTATACCAGTAACTATCCAGAGCTGTAGCTGTAGCCATGGTGAGACAAGGTGAGTCTTTTTCAGCCAAAGGTAGAAATCATGAAGTTGTTTTTTCCGGGAAACTGGAGCTGGCAGTGACTCAGTTTCACATGGATCCAGAGGAAAAGTGTCAAAATCAGTGAAATAGCCAGATGCGGTTCGATCTATCTTGGATAGCTCAGCCAGTTTTGTGGAACTTGCAGATGTCTCCTGTAGAGGCATATTGATGTAGATGTCAGTGTTAGGCTGAATTGAGATCTTTGTTTCAGTTCTGTTTTGTTGCTGTTCTATGTAACAGGAATGAGTTTAATTTCATTGTTGGTAACTCCACTATTTCGTATAGTAGACTCTTCAAATGTTACTAGTCTTTCTGTCTGAACCTCCTGTATGGTAGCGAGAGGAGATCGGCGGCTACCCAGGGGCACATGCGGCCTGCTATTCAGTATCTGCCACATAGTGTCGTTTGATCAGATGAATCTCTTTTCTTTTTTTACGGGCGAAAGGGGGAAGAAGTACTGTTCTGTTTCCTTCATCAGCCAGGACAAGTGCACTCCCTTATGATCTATTATCTGAATTGTTCTTCAATCTATGTTAGTGTGCTACACTGGAATCACGCTTTCCAACCTGCAACTCAAACCAATAATTCATCCAATCAAGTTACTAAACTTTAAACCAGGCTGCACTACTCCAAAATATACAATCAACCGTTTTTACATTCTCTTCATATTAGTTTATATTTATACTTTCTTTTTCACATCAGTTTTTTAGTATCTCAATACTGCATGTTTACATTCACACAAAAAATACTGTGATACATCTGTAAGCATATGCATGTTATCCATCTTCATGCATTGGCATGTTATACTATATAGTTTCTCATGCCCAATGCATTTTGGGACATAAGTCCCTTTCTCAGGGGCCAATGTGAAGAAAATCAAAGTGACAATGTACAGGGAGCAATTATACTGTCTCTACTGTTTACAAAATGTATGTCAGTTACATTGAAAAATGAGTGTCATGTTAGTGATGTCTGTCAGAAAGTCCAGTTACTCCAGTCATCAGCCCAAGAGACTCCTTCGTGAAACACTGGCAAGTAGCGTGATCTCTACTATGTCCATACCATTGACTGGCTATCCGTGCGCATGCTAAGTCAATGCAAAGTGCCCATGCCATAAGTACCTCACTGCTGAGTAAGTGCTATAAGAAAAACAATATCACCCACATAGTTCATGTCATAATCATGCTTCAAGCACTTACTACAAGTGAATCCTGAAAATCCAATATATCTGATGAGTATTTTTTCTGTAATCCGCAAAAAACCTCAACAATATGCCTCACATTAGAACACTGAATTCACGTTAGGTAAAAATGACCGTACACTTCAATATAGGTGAGATGCACATTACAATATGAATTTGTGCTACTTTCTCCTCCACCCAATGTTACTCGCTTCTGTTTCCAAGATCAAATATGGATCCACTTTAGTTGCAAATATGTGACCTCTTCCCTCCGCTCTAATCATACCATAGTTCTTTCTCTCATCCATGTCACATATCCCCGTTTCCCAAGCTCTATTAATGACTCTCCCTAACTTCAACATTGTCCGCTCACCTCAAGATAATCCTCTCTTCTCCCAACGGAATGAAGAAGCCAATAGTAATGGAGTACCACGTGATCTAGTTTAAAATCCCAACGGTCATCAACCTCAATGACAGACTGCCATGAGAACTCTTTATTTCTACCTCCTGTGTTAGCACCATCTTAGCATAGAATGTTCCTCACCTGTACATGTATAAAAAACAATTCTAAACTAAAAGATACTCATACCCAGCATATTAGTGAGTCTATGTTTAAATATATTGACGCACAAATTCAAAGTCCACAGATCTCGATCCTTGTGTCAACGAATCTACTGACAGTGCCACTGCTGTCCACCATACTATAGCTCTGATCTAATATGGTACAAATATCATCTGACTGAGTCTTCCAGTGATATGGCGAGTTGTATCCACCTCACTAGATGTTTATGTCATACATAAGTTAGTATGGGTTAGTATAGTAAACCAAATGGAAAACATGTAAATAAAATACTTTTAGTGATCGTTTATGAACCAATTAACAGTAAAACTTTCAGTAGTTCTCGACTCTGATATGTATTCAAGACAAAAATAAAACTGCCAAACAAGTACTCATTCTTCCTATGTACAAATACAGAAGTGTTCAATAATCATATGTGCATATTCTTGAATACATGATGTGTGGATGTATGTCTAATGTGACACTTTATAAAAAACAACTCATGTCTACTTTATCCTTAAGACCGTTAGGAATTTGTGTGTCTAATTTTTTTATCCAATATATTTCCCTTTGTAGTAGGGATCTTGTGAGGTGTTTACCCGGGACAGTCTCTATTGTTTCTATCACCTGAAAATGTAACTGTGCAATTGTGTGCCTAGCTGTTAACCAGTGTGTTGCCAAACTTGACAATTTGTTTTGAGTACGAATCGTACTCTTATTTTCTGTTATTTGCGTTTTTATCTTCCTCTCTGTTTTACCAACATATAATAGTACACAAGGACATTTGATGCCGTAAATCAAGTTTTTTTTAATTACAATCAGTAGTATGTGCTAATTTCAATATTTCTCCAGTCCTCTGTGTGTAATGCTTGAGTCCTAGAATCACATTATTGCAGTGAATGCAGTTTTTAAATTTTTTAGTCCCTTGACACGGTAATTCCTTATCTCTAACATGAGTGCTTAACATTTCTTTAAGGTTTTTTGATCTTGTATACACATATAATGGCTAATATTTGAAAATGTTTTTAAAGTGATGTTCATTCTGAAGCATATTCCACCTTGAGTTGAGGATCGTCTTCAGGGCAGTAGAACTGGTAGAAAATCTAGATACAAACAATTGACATTGTTCTGTTTTCTTTAGTTGTTTTATCAACAGTCTGTGTCTATCCAGTGTTGAGGCCCGTTGCACTGTTTCCTCCAAAATGTCCGTAGGGTACCCTCTTGCTTGTTACTTTGATACTTTTGTATTTGTGCTGTGATGCTCTTGTCTGTGACATCTTTATCTGAACAAATTATTTTAATCTTTAAAATTTGAGAGTAAGGCAAGTTGTGTATCATATTATTAGGGTTGAAACTTGTGTAAAGTAAGGCGTTGTTTTTGTCTATAGCTTTAGTGTGTACCTGAGTCTGAAAACCCGTTTCCGTTGTCATGATAAATACGTCTAAAAAGGAGATATTATGGTCATTAATCGTGTGGGTGCACTGAATCTGTGAATCATAAGTGTTACGCTGTTGAATCTTATGTTCAAGTTTTTCCTTGTACAGTCCACATGAGAAAAATATATTCTATTTACCTGCAGTATAATTTTACATTGTTTTGCCACTCTTCTTCCTTGAATACGTAATCGTCCTCAAATTTGGCCATGAATGTATTAGCGTATGCTAGAGCTCCGGCAAAACTCATAAATGTACCAGTTAGTTGTAAATAAAAATTGCCATTCCACTAGAAGCAACTGTGGTGCAAACAAAAATGTAATAACTCCAGCAGGAATACTTTGTCAGCCTTAATGTTGGGTTGTTGAAGTAATGCCCATTCAACAGCCTCCATTTCTTTAGAATGGTGAATGGAAGTATATAAAGCTGCTACATCTATGGTACACAATATCCAGCCAGTATTATTGATGTCAGTCACCGTCTTCAATATCATTTGAAAATCTGTTGTGTCTTTTACGTATGAACTCGATCTTTGCACAAATGCCTGTAAGAAGTAGTCATTAAAACCAGTGCACCTCCTTTGTCGGCTTTTTGAATCGTTATGTCAGAATTGTTAGCTAATGAACTTAATGTGCTTTTCTCCAATCCAGTCATGTTTTGTCTTCCATGTTTTTTTAATTACATTTCTGTATATCCTTTTTTATCAGAATTTTGAAGCTATCCAGCATTTTGCGTGTGACTGGGGCTTGAACATTATCCAGTATTATGGGTGTCTTTCATAGATTCACATGCCTGAATCATTCCCCGTCGTCGAGACGGGAGTCTCCGGTACATAGAAAAGTAATGTCCTATAGACATACATAGAGAAAAATAGGCCTAAGGGCCTCGCCTTAGTAGCCTATCTATGTCCTTTTGTAAAAAGAACCAAACTCCAGAAGGTAGCCAATCAGCTACCACCTCCCTCTAGAACCTTTCTGTCAGGAGCCTCAGTCTCTCAGATTTTCGTACGCACCAAGCTAGGTAGGCGTAATACTTGTTAGAGAAAGAAGTGAGTCCTTCCAGGGGAGGCGGGAGGGTTGCATGTGAATCTATGAAAGACACCAATACTGGATAACTGCAGTTACAGGTAAGTAACGCATTTCTTATCCAGTATTATGGGTGTCTTTCATAGATTCACATGCCTGAATCAGAGTAGCAAGCAATACATTATGCACATTTCTGATGGAACAGCATATAGCAGTCTGTAGATAATACATATCATGCGACTAAGAGCCATCAACAAGTAACAAGAAATAAGTAAATAAATGTGCATACCAGCGAAGGATGGCGGGAAGGAGGAAGGCTCACCTCACTGGAATAGATGGCGAAGCACAGCCTGGCCCACTGCTGCATCCAGCATCAGTTCCGTATCCAGGCAGTAGTGCCTGGTGAAGGTATGCGGCGACTTCCAGGTCGCTGCCCTGCAAATGACCAGTATTGGCACCCCAGCGAACAGCGCTGCCGATGTGGACACAGCTCTTGTAGAATGAGCTCTTACTTTGGAGTGCAATGGCCGTCCGGCTTTGTCGTGGCAAAAGGCAATTGCCGAAGATCCATTGTGAAATACTGTGTTTTGAAAGCGGCATGCCTTTCCTCGGTCTACTGAAAGTGATGAAAAGCTGATTCGTTTTCCTGAAATGTTTTGTCTTGTCAAGGTAAAATTTGAGACACCTCTTCAGGTCCAAAGAGTGCAGGGTTTTTTTCAGCTGCAGTGCTGGGATTTGGGAAGAATGATCAGAGGACTAGAGGTTCATTTAAATGGAAGTCAGACTGGACCTTAGGAATAAATCGAGGATTAGTTCTTAAAACCACTCTGTCTTCCTTGAACTGCATGAAGGGATTTTGTATGGAAAGAGCCTGTCGTTCACTGACTCTTCTTCTTGAGGTCAGAGCTAAGAGGAGGGCTGTTTTCCAGGAGATGTATTTGACATCTGCCCTGTGAATGGGCTCGAAGGGACCACATTGAGATGCCATGTTGGTGGAACTCTCCGTGGCTGAGGAAAGGATCTGTAGAGCCCCTTAAGGAATTGTTTTATTAACATGTGTGACAAGAGAGGGGGCCCTTTTAAAGTTCTTGTAAAGCGGGAAATTGCTGCCAGATAAACTCTGATAGAGGCATGCGCAAGGCCCGACTGTGCCAGGTGTAGCAGATATGGTAGTAACTGCTCCGGAGTAGCTTGAATGGGATGTAGACCTTTGTCCCTACACCAAATGCAAAAGCGTTTCCACTTTAAGGAATAGGTTTTATTTGTGCTCTCTGCTCTTGCTTTCGCGACGACATCTTTGCACTCCTGCGGAATGTCTAGTTGGCAGAACTCTCGGTACTCAGGAGCCAAGCCGATAATCTGAGTGATGTCAGATTGGGGTGCTGTACTTGGCCGTTGGACATCGTGAGCAGGGATGGATGTTGACCCAGACGGATTGGCGGGTGGACTGAGAGGCGATGGAGGTCCGTGAACCAATGCTGTCTCGGCCAGAACTGGGCAATCAGAATCAGGGTGCAGTGCTCTGTTTTCATTTTCCTGAGGACTCTTGGTATCAGGGGAAATGGCGGAAATGCGTACGCAAACACGTTGCGCCAGGCGATGGAAAATGCATTTCCGAGGGACCGCAACTGGGGATGCCAACTTAGGCCTATTTTTCTCTATGTATGTCTATAGGACATTACTTTTCTATGTACCGGAGACTCCCGTCTCGACGACGGGGAATGATTCAGGCATGTGAATCTATGAAAGACACCAATACTGGATAACTGCAGTTACAGGTAAGTAACGCATTTCTTACTCTTGGTTTTGAACTCAAGAAATTTGGGTTATTGTGGGTCTTCGCTTGGTGGAATTACAATAGTAAATTAATGTCTTAATCTCAGATTCCTTTTAAATTTGTACAATGCTATCTCACATTCTAGCTCATTGGTAGTGTACATGGGTACAACAGCCAAGACTTTATTGATGACCTTCTGCTGAGGTGTGAGTGTCAAATATGATATATTTACGACTAAACTCTGTTCTGGCTCCTTAGGTTCCTTCGAGCCTTTTCTTTTTCCTCTCCTTGTTTTGTGGCTAATGTGTGTGCTTTTCCAATTTGTCGGCCAGATGGTTGACGTACATCTGAAGGTTGTGACAAAAAAGATGGTGACATTGTTGTTTGTGTTCATTTTCAACTTCAATGTCTTTATTTAGAAGATCAGAATCTGCTATCAATTGTTTTGCTGAAGCCTGATTAGTGTCCATGGGGCCGATTCACAGACTAAATCCTAAAGTTACTACTTTTGGTATTCACAGAAGGCATTTAGTAGTAGTAAAGTTAGTATTTTGTCTTAAGTTAGTATTTTGTCTTAAGTTAATATTTGTCCTAAGTTAGTATTTTTTCCTAAGTTAGTATTTTGTCTTAAATTAGTAATTTGTCCTAAGTTAATGTTTTGTCTTAAGTTCGTTTTTTGTCTTAATTTAGTATTTTGTCCTAAGTTAGTATTTTGTCTTAAGTTAGTATTTGGTCCTAAGTTAGTATTTTGTCTTAAGTTAGTATTTTGTCAGAAGAGCAATATCCAGACACAATAAGATGTCTCAATTCAATATATTTTTTCAATTTTTGCTTTATTCGAGAATGAACTCACAAAAGCTTTACAGACAACAATAAAAAACTATTTATAAAACATTTAAATTGATTTTAAAAGAGTTAAGAAAAAGTAGTAAAAATGTATCACATACATAGTCACATAAAATTTATAGATAAAATATATACACTCTGATTAATGACCTCCGGTTCATTCATTTATCTAAGGACTTTTCTCTAATGGACCATGACCAGCCGAGAAATTTAGAAGTGGCTATTACTATAAACAATGAAGAGCTAGTACAGATAATTCTTAATGCCACTACACTGCTGGTTGTGCCTAAGTTCTTACACATGGGAGTGAGCCAGATACGTCTCGGCTCTACATAGGATTTGTATGCAAATAAAAAATGACCGATTGTTTCGTCATGTGCTCCACAGGATGGACAAGAACTATTTGAGGGGCCTCCCCACCTGCCTGTTAGGGATTTAAGAGGGAGAGAACCTGCTCTAATCTGAAAAAGCAACTTCCTATCCCTTGGGCTAGTGATAATGTCCCAGTATGGTTCTAGACTTGGGAGGAACTTTGATTGCAGAAATTTTCCAGCCATAGTCTCTTGGTTGATTTCTTTCCAAGTCCGTTCTGCCACTTTCTCCCAATAGATCTCTTTAAGTTTAGTCTTTGTTGGAAAAGTGGCCACCTCCGGATTTTCCCATAACATGTAGAGGCTCAACATTTTTCTTAGTTCATTTAGCCATCCTATTTTGTGGAACTCATCTGCATTGATTATATCCTTAAATCCTTCCGCATAGTGTGAGAGTTCGGGTGTAGTCCACAGTCTACGCCAATACATAATAGGTCTTAATCTTGCTAAGTCAATTAATGCCTTTCTGCCTAGATCATACCTTAATGGTAGCAGGGGGGTGCTCTTGGGAAGACTTGTGATAAGTCGAAAGAACTTATTTTCCGAAGTTTGTAGTTTCCCTAGGTTCTCATAGCCCCACAACTCTGCACCATAAAGTGATGTTCCTAAAGCTTTGGCCTCATATACCTGAAGCACAGGTTTTACTGGTTTTGTTAGAGATTTTCTGTGCTCAGAGCCAAGTGCACCAACTATTTGCCTGTGCTTTATACTTAAATCGTTTGATATGTGGATTCCCAAATATGTAAAAGCATTGACAATCTCTAGTGGGCGGTCATTCATAACAATATGAGGTTTACGGCCACAAGGAAGGTTAAAAACCATTGACTTAGTCTTAGACACATTAATTTCCAGTCCGTGGTCCTTACACAATTAACTACATTAATATACAGTGTGAACAGAGTGGGGGCCATAGAACATCCTTGTCGTACCACACGCTCCACTGGAAAGTCAGAGGTTACCTTACCATGCCCTCCCCACTGGATCTTTGCATAATTTGCCCCGTGGAGCCTCATTAACATCGTTAAAAGTTCTTCAGGGATGCCCAGGTTCTTCAACACTTGCCACAGTTTGTGTCTTGGAACAAGGTCGAAGGCGGCCCGTAGATCTACAAAGGCTGCATATAGGCTACCCTTCCTCAGTAGCACGGTTTTCCATTGTAGAAGGGAAAAACGAAAGACCTGATCCATTGTACTTACAGATTTTCGAAAGCCGGCTTGAAATGGTGACAAGGCGTTATTTTCCTCGGCCCAATCCAAAAGTCTGTTCACAATCGCCCTACCTATCACCTTTTGGATGGTGTCAATTAGGCTTATGGGCCTATAGTTTCCTGGTTGTGATTTGTCTCCTTTCTTATAGATGGGAATTATAATTGCACATTGCCATGACGCCGGTATATTAGCGCCCTGAGCAACCGCATTCAATAGGAGAAGGATGTATTTACACCAGCACTCCTTGTCATTGAGGAAAAGGTCCGCCGGCACACCATTTAGACCTGGGGCTCTACCATTTGAGACTGTACTCAAGGCCATCATAACCTCATTACTGCTGAATGAATTGTCTTTATAAAAAGGTCTATGTTCAGTCATCAAGTTATTGGACTGAGTGTCTGCATACTGCGACTTAAAGTAGTTGATCCAGTCCTCCTGAGATATATTATTATTAGGGGGCTCTGGTGAACCCCCCTTGCCCCATTTGACAATGTTCCAGAATAGTCTAGAGTCATTTTTGTCGCTTGCTTCCTTCAGCTCTGGCCAATGCTGCCCATCCCACAGTTTCTTCGCATTGGCTATGCTTTTTCTGTACATAGTCCTGGCCATACGAATAGACACCATATCCCTCTCCCAATAAGATGTTTCTTGCTTGTCATCTGTAATGTATAATGGGATGGATGTTGCATAATGTATTGCTGTTATCTAATTGCTTGTGGACACCTGACGTGAAGTCTAACATTGCAAACATATAATGCTGTATCATGCAAATAAAACTCTCATTAAAAAATTTTACACAAAAAATTAGTATTTTGTCTTAAGTTAGTATTTTGTCTTAAAACCAAAACTTGAGACAAAATTCTAACTTAAGACAAAATACTAATTTAAGATAAAATCCTAATTTAAGACAAAATAGTATTTTAAGACAAAATACTATTTTAAGACAAAATACTAATATAAGACAAAATCCTAACTTAAGACAAAATCCTAATTCAAGACAAAATGCTAACTTGAGACAAAATCCTAATTTAAGACAAAAAACGAATTTAAGACAAAATACTAATTTAAGACAAAATACTAATAGACAAAATACTAACTTAAGATAAAATCCTAACTTGGGGTGGCGTGGCTAGCAGCCAAGCATGGCGGCTGCTTAGTGTGAGAGCTCCCGAGGGCACTGCAGCCTTTCCATAAATCCGTCACATTTATCCGCCACCTAGCGCGCCTGAAGCGGCTGCGTTCGGGTCCGGGACACAAGCGGTGTCACCGGTCTAAGTTTCGAGGCAATCGGAGCACCGGAGCCAGAGCTGCACCGTGTGGAGAGTTGGGGCCTACAACAGAGGGTGAAGCACCGGCTCGAGTGAAATCCGGACCCCGGCCGGAGGAGTGCTCGCACCCCGGTGCCTCTCGGAGGATCGGACCGGGCTTACAGCTACTGACGGAGTCCTCCAGTGGCGATCGGGCTGCCACGAACACCAAGCAGGACCTGAACAGTACGACGGTCAGTGCAACCCCGACCTGGGCAGCGCGGCACGGGGACAACACCCTACAACGAACCCCCCCCCCCCCGCAAAGAGACCATAACTGACGCAGCAACACTACAGGGGGCAGAGGAGGTCGCCGCACAGGAGAGAGAGAGCAGTGGGCCCACACGGTACGCCAGGACAGAAGCCAGGTGGACGGTGCCCCGGGGGGACGGCGTAACGCCGGACATATACGCGAGACCACAGGGGGGACCCCCAGGCCCGCTACCGGTGGCGTCGATACAGCAGGAGTACCCCACCACACAGCGACCGGTCCAGTGCACGAGACACGGTGCAGTGCAGACCATCGAGGGGGGGAACACAGTGCCCGCTCCGTCCCGGGAAGAGGCTACCGAGAGCAACAACACGATACACGTCAGCGACCCCCTAGGCTCTCACACCAACATCCAGTGAGACCCACTGCCACCTGGTTGATTCCGCCTATCAGAAACTTCAATTGACCCACAGGTAGCGGTCACCTGGGGCATTTTTCTGGCGCTCGCAGGGCCCAACACCATGGCGGGAAAAGGCCTTAGGAGCGGATCCACGCAAGCCAAATTGGATAAGTTCGCATACGGACACCAAGGCCAGCAGCAAACTACAGGGAGACCCTCCACAAGCCATACCCAAGAAGCCGAAAAGACGACGAAAATTACGCTAGAGGACATCATGAAAACACTCTCAGAAGTTAAAACCACAGTGGGCGCCATCTCCACAGAGGTGTCTCTGCTACGAGCGGACTTTCACAAAATGGCGGAGAGGGTGTCGCAGGTGGAAGTGGTCACGAAGTCGCTCGTAGAGGACACCTCAGAGCTCCAATTGGCCATGGAAAAGATGCAAAAAGTCACCAAACTCCTGCATGACAAGCTGGACGACCAGGAAGGGCGTTCACGCCGCAACAACGTCCGTATCCTTGGGCTTCCGGAGACGGAGGGGAAGGGGGCCATGGACCTTTATGTTGAAGACCTCATCAAGAACAAGCTCCAGCCCAAGGGCCTATCGCACTTCTTTTCGGTGGAGAGGGCGCACAGAGTCCCGGGGGGTCCACCCAGGACAGGGGCGGCTCCGAGACCGGTGCTGGCCCGGCTCTTCAACTTCAGGGACAGGGACGCAATATTACAGGCGGCGAGGAATTCACCGCCAGTGCGAATTCAAAACGCAACCTTGGCGTTCTTCCCGGACTACACGGCAGAGGTGGCCAGGCGGCGCAAGTCCTTCACGGAGGTTAAGAAAGCACTGCGCGACAGAGAACTGCCGTATTCCATGATGTTCCCAGCTAAACTGCGGATAGTGGCCGAGGGGAGAACCTGGTTTTTTGACACGCCAGAGGTGGCTCAAGAATGGCTGTAGGGCTGGCGACCAGCGGGACGACGGCAACGCTCGCAGCGGGACCGGCAGCGACACCATACTAACCAGACGCCGCCCAGTCAGTCCCCCAACCGACCACACCAGGGAGGCGAAACGGAAATAGAATCGGACCTTGAGAGAGATCCACTGGACTCAGGACAAGTGGCTCCGGTGTGACATTTCACTGCTTTATTTTTCATGACTGTGTGGGCCGCGGGACCGTGGCTCGGACGTAGCTGAGTAGGGTGGGCACAGGCAGTGCCCGGAGGGGACTCACCAACCCTACGAGCAAGTAAGATGTTTAGGGGAGGGCTGAAGCACTCTGCACAGTTGGGGAAGCGGGCGGGAGTTTGTCCGTGGAGCAGGGTAGCAGGGAGGGGGGATGGGTTTGAAGTTTATTTGTTGAAATGTTTACTCTTGTTTGTAGTCATCATTCACCACCTACACAGCAGTATCACCCTGACATTAACATGTCTCTCACACAGCGCGACGCTAGTCGACGCATGGGCTATGCCGCAGCACAAGTTGTGTGCAAGACTCCTTCATCAGCCTAATGGCCAGGCCATCTAATCACACGCCCGCCGAGGGCCCCTCCACGGTTGGGAGGACTCCCCCACTGCGCATACTGACATGGAATGTCCGGGGCCTGGGTGACAAAATCAAGAGAGGCTTGGTCCTTCAGGCCGTAAAGCGGCAAAACCCGGATGTGGTCCTCCTACAGGAAACCCACCTCACGGGATCCACCTGCAAAGCCCTCGACAGACGTGGGTACACAATGGTAGTCCATGCCGACTTCACTACTGGCTCCAGGGGTACGGGCATACTGGTGAGAAGATCCTCCCCCCTTATGGTGTCCGGCCACGTGGCAGACGACCAGGGTCGCTACGCCGCAATACACGGCCAGTGGGAGGGCAGGGCCCTGAATGTGATCTCAGTGTATATTCCCCCAGCCCTACACTCGGTGGCCTTACCAGCACTAGGCAAATTCCTTCTTGGTCTCCCTGATGGCGACATGATTGTTGGGGGGGACTTTAACGCAGTCATGGATCCACATAAAGACACTTTCCCCACCAGGCCCAGACCACGAGGTGCTACACCACTGTCAGACTTTGCGGAAGCCCTAGGCCTTATAGACCTCGGGCGGGAAATACACACAGAGGCCACCCACTACACGTACTACTCAGCGGTGCATAACAGCTTATCCCGTATAGACTACTTCATGACACTGGGGTTGGGAATAGATATGGTGGAGAGGGTGGACACGCTGCCCAGGGGGGTCTCGGATCACTCTCCAATCGTCTTATCGCTGACCACCGGAGGGAAACGGAATGCCCGACTATACCCAATCTACCCCAATCTCCTGAAAATCCCCAAGATTCGAAAGAAACTCAAACTGGCGACATCACTGTATTTCGCTGAGAACACGGGCACAGTGGAGTCGCCCTCCATCTTATGGGAGGCGTACAAAACTGTCCTCAGGGGGGCGGCCATTGCGGCTATCACGGGACACAAACGGGACTCACGGAAGGAACTCACGGACCTGGAACTTGCACTAGATACGGCCAATAACGCTCATATGACAGACCCCTCCCCGGCCACGACACACACACTCATGCTCCGGCAACAACAGTACCTAGCCCACCTCAAGACGACAGAGAAGGGATACATCGCGAACACTCGACATAGGATCTATGATGTGGGCGACAAAGCGGGACGTATGCTAGCATGGCTGGACAGGAGAGGGAATGGAGTGAGGGGTATACATAGGCTCAACACGGAGGATGGGCGGACGCTGGTACACCCGGAGGACATAGTAGGCGAACTAGCTCGACACTATCAGGAAATCTATACACCGGGACGGAGGGTCACGCGGCAAATGGCAACGGCAACGCTCGCGGACAATACCATCCCCAGAATTACACAGGAAGATAGGGACACCCTGGAACTAGACCCGACAGGGGAAGAAATCCAGCTAGCGATTATGGCATTACAATCAGGTAAAGCACTGGGCCCTAATGGGATACCAGTAAAGTGGTATAAGTCCGCGGCTGCAGACCTCAGTGCCCCATTGCTAGACATGTATTTGGAGAGTAGGGACAGACTAGAGCTGCCACTGGATCAACGCACGGCAACGATTGTAGCAATACCCAAACCCGGTAAACCACCGACAGAATGCACTTCATACCGCCCGATATCATTGCTAAACATCGAAGCCAAAATACTAGCTAAACTTCTGGCTACCCGATTGTTGCCCCATCTCAGTACACTAATCCACCCTGACCAGTCGGGCTTCATGCCCCACCGGAGCACGGCGTTGAATCTTAGACGAGTCCACGGAGTGTTGGCCCGTGCACACCTCCTTACGGAACAGGCGGTAATCCTCTCCCTCGACGCCAAAATGGCGTTCGACTTAGTGGAATGGGAATACCTCTTCATGGTACTGGAACGCATGGGTTTTGGGCCACAATACATACGATGGATACGGCTGCTCTACACAAACCCCGTGGCACAAGTGGTGGCCAATGGCCACACATCGCCGAGATTCCCACTGGGCAGGGGGACCAGACAGGGCTGCCCCCTGTCCCCCCTGCTCTTCGCGCTTGTACTTGAGCCCTTGGCCATCCAAATCAGATCGACACCTCTGTTCGCGGGCATCACATGGGAGGAGGGGTGGGAGGACAAAGTTTCGCTGTACGCGGACGATATGCTCATATACATGACCGCGCCCGAGACCGGCATCCCGGCCCTACTAGACCTTTGTGACACGCATGGGCGCACATCGGGTTACACACTCAACTGATCGAAATCCACCATATACACTTTAAAAGGCCCAGAGCCAAGACTACAAGGGAACTGTCCAATGCTTAAGACATCGGCCTCTTTCAAGTACCTAGGCATTGTTGTCGCGAGCGGGGAAGCAGACTTTTTCGTGAACAACCTGAAACCGCCCATGGATCGCCTGCGAGCAGACGTTAGGCACTGGGCGGCCCTCCCCCTGACCCTACTGGGCAGGGCGTCATTGTACAAGATGATGGCCCTCCCTAGACTCCTTTACGTGCTGGAAAATACTCCTCACCTGGTGCCACAGCGTTACTTCCAACAGATTGTGGCACTGGTCACGGTCCTGCTCTGGGGCACAGGCCCGGCGCGCATAGCATACGACAAGCTGGTGAAGAGCTGGTACGAAGGTGGCATAGCACTCCCCAACATCCAGCTATATTACTGGGCGGCCCAACTCAAGATTATAAACTACTGGATCCACGCCCCGAAGGACGACCCGGCCTACCGGGCAGACTGGTCGCAACTTGGGACGGTCTGTATGCTGTCCGTGCTGTACAACAAGTCACAACTGAAGGACCTGATCGGTCCGACTAAGCACACGGCGGCGCTGTGGCACGTGGCGCAGGCCCGTCTGGGATGGGCAGGCCGACTCACTAAAATGACGCCCTTGTGGGACACGAAAGCGTTGGGGAACCTCAGAGACTGTAAGGGGTTCGAGCGGTGGGACTCAATAGGCGTCTCTACGATAGGAGACCTCTGGGACAATGACTCAGTGTTACCATTTCCACACTTGCAACAGCAATACAACCTCGGACCCACAGAAACATTTAGGTATGTCCAGATTAGGCATGCATTACTACAAGCAATCCCTGCCGGCACCACATTACCAGATTCCTCTCCTTTGGAAGACAGACTGCTAACCGAATACATGCTCCAAAGCGCCACCTCCCTTACATACAAAAAGTTGATCAACAATCTCAAAGACCCGACACTAAAACTCAAAGGGAAGTGGGAAGGGGAACTAGGTGAGACAGACGAATTTGAATGGAATGAGGCCCTGGCCTCCCCGAAGGAGGTGGGAATCTCTAGTAGGCTCAGACTGGTACAGCTTAAAATCTTACACCGTATCTATTACACCAGGACACTGCTGCACAAAATACAAAGAGCACCACACCCCTTCTGTTTGCGAGGCTGCGGGGAGGAAGGGACACTATTCCACACGCTATGGGAATGCCCGCAAATACGCGAATTCTGGAGACGGGTACTACGATCCATCTCCCAGGCCCTCAAACTCTCCATTCTACCCGAACCACGTAAGTGCCTTCTAAACATCTGGGACCCAAATGACCTGGGTAGATATGAGCTGATTTGGGCGTCACTGGCATTAACAGTGGCTAAGCGGGATATAGCACACAAAATGGGGGGCGCCGGAAGTGCCCACCGCCAGTAGATGGGCCAAAAACATGGACATCCTGATGGTAACAGAGAGAGCGGTGTATGTGCTCCGAGCGGCGCCCCGGAAGTGGAACAAAGTATGGGCGGCATGGAACATGTACAGAGGGGAACTTTGTGAGCCCTTGCCAGAAGGAGAGGAATCAGACTCCGAAGGGGAGGAGGAGTAACTGACCAGTTGCGGGGAGAAGGCCTCGGACGTATGACACGGCTGAAAGGGCGGCAATGAACTGGCCATTTAATGCACTACGGATAGCAGCGCAGGGTGTTACGAACTGTGGGACACGTCCAAGGGACACGATGACACATGATTGGGGGGGTATGTTGGGAAGTTTGTTCTTAAGGGTTACTTGGAAGGAAATGTAGCCACCACTGAAGTTGAGGGAAGGGCTACCGAGGGAACGCGCTCTGCGACCGAATATCATATATTGAAAGCCTACGAGAAACACATGATACAGCAGAAACTATGTCTTAATTACGAGAATGTAGCCAGTACATGACTGCTCAGATATCTTGTACGAAATGCGTAATTACCAATTGAATGTATGCAATTGTTTAACCACTATTCCTTCCTAACAATAAAGTTTAAAAAAAAAAAAAAATCCTAACTTAAGACAAAATACTAATTTAAGACAAAATACTAACTTAAGACACAATACTAAGGGGCAGATTTATGAGTTCTGGCGCATCTCTGCAAATCAGCAGGGATGCGCCAGAACTGATGCGTCACGCAATTCCCTCCTTGCGGCACCACAGATGAGCCGCATTTACAATGCGGCGCACCATGGTGCAAGGAAGGGCAGATGCGTGACGCATCTTGTGGTGTACGGGCGGCACATTTGTGGAGTAGCGTCGCAAGTGCGACGCAACTCCTGCAATGTACAGAGGCCACCCATACATAACGTGGTGCGTCACTCTTTACGCCTGCTTCAAGCAGGCGTAAGGATTTGACCCAGCAGCGTCGAAAAACTGACTCAGTGAAATCTTGTAGATTTCACTGCGTCAGTTTTACGGGGCTTTCCTACGAGGGAACGCCCACCCTGCGACAGAACGCCCACATGAAACCTGACGCAGGTTTCATGTGGCGCAGGGCTTTACAACGTGACGCATCTGCCTAGATGCGTCACGTTGTAAATAGGTCGCAGGGATGCGCCACGTTTCCCCGCCGTTGCGTGACGCAACAGCAGCGTAAACGTGGCGCAAGTCAGACATAAATCTGCCCCTAACTTTACTACTACTAAGTTTAGGATTTTGTATCAGATTAGTTCTGTGAATCGGCCCCTAAATCTCTGTTAGACACTACACTTTCATTAGAAGAGGTTGTCATTTTTTTTAAGTTAGAACGTCTTTGGACATACACCTCTGCTCAGGTGTACACCTCATTTAACTCATAATCCATAGTGTCACGCTCAAACTTCCACAGTTTCACTTCTTGCAGTTCATTACAATAGAAATCCAATTGCAGGTTTATCCCATGTAGTGTGATTTTCCAAGTAATAGGTTCCATATGTGTTTCGAAATCCTGTTTGATAATAAATATCTCCTTTAATTCATGTATGGCTTTGGATAATTCTTCCAATAATAGAAGTATTGTACAAGATGGCGGGACATTTATCCATAAATACACTGTTTTGGTGGAAGCAAAACAGCATGGGTTTGATCGAAAGTCTTGATCCTCTCGGAATTCATTTGGCTTTGTGATATTACACCAATGAGGATGCATGCAATCGCTGGTTGAGCTCACGTCTGGTTAAATATTCTAATTGTTACATTGTTGAGAGTGTAGCTGCCCTGTATGTTTAATGATCTGACTTCCTGAATCAAAGAATATATTTCTGTAGCTTGTTCATCCGTAAAAGCCCTGGTGCTTTCCTTGTTATCAGTTACATTTGAAATGGTGTCAAATGACATGCTGGGTGCTATTACACAGAATGGACAATGGAAATACATTTGTGGAAATGGGTAATGCACTCCCTTATTATCATTTATCTCAATAGTTGATCAATCTGTGTTAGTGTGCTATGCTGGAATGCATGCTGTCCAACAATCCATCCACTCAAGTTACTAAGCTTGAAACCAGTATGCACTCTTCAACAGTCTTTACATTCCCTTCACATTAGTTTATATTTATACTTTCCTTTCACATCTGTTTTTTAGTATCTCAATACTGTATGTTTACATTCACATATAACAATACTGTGATTCATCTGTAAGCACATGCATATTAGCCATCTTCAAGCGTTGACATGATATACTATATTTTTTCTCGTGCCCAATGCATTTCGGGACTGTGAGGGTGAGCGGACCGCAGGTCGGAAAAGCAGGCAAGGAGGCCGGATATAGTGGGCTATGCCGGTTTTTATTAATGTTTCTGGCAAGGAATTAAGACCGGTAACGTGAGCACAAAGTCTATGTATGATGGCGTCAGGCTTGGCTCCGGTTCTTGGCTGCCGGGTCTTCAGGCGGGTCCAACGTCGGGGAGTAACCTCGGAGGTAAGTGAGAGAAACGAGAGACCTGTTAGTCCCGCCGGGGTTCTGAGGCGAACCCTACCACCGTCACCCGGGCTTGCGGGAGAGAAAGGAGTGACCGTGAGGAAGGGAGGAATTGAGAGGGGGGGGGCAAGGCAAGAGCGTGTCAGGTAAGGGTGTGAAAGGGGGGGGATATTTTACAAAGTGAGGATGCTTTACAGTCTCTACAGTGCTCTTATAACTATATACGTGCCTAGAAGGGAGATATTTACACAGGAACTAACGGGAGCACCTAGCGAGCTCTGAGGGGGATTACGGGTACTCACAGTGTCCGCCGTGACTCTCCGCTGAGTCACGGCCGCTCTCCAGCCACCTCCTCGGGTCTCCACCAGTCCTCCGTCCACACGTCTTCTCCGGTCTCCTCTTCTCCTTCCACGGCTCCAGTTCGAGTGTCCTGCCACGATACTCCAACGTTGTTCTGGTCCCAGGTCTCGGCTTTTCCCTGTTCTGACGCTGCCACGGGGGTGGTACTTCCGGGGTCAGAGGGTTGTCCTTCCTCTGGTCGTAGGCCTCTGATTGGCTCCTGCAAAAGAGAGGAGGGCGGGATTCCGTTGGTCACGGGAGGTACGCCTTCTCCTGTTGCTGTCATCGGGAAGTGTCCGCGGGGAGGTAGTCCCGGCGGAACGGAAGGTAATGCAGGTGGAGGAGGGCGTTTTCGGGGTAGGGGTCCCCGGGTCGCCGCCTCACAGAGACATAAGTCATAAAAAGTCATAATAATAAGTCATAAAAAGTATACTATGCTCCTGGAATTTAAGCAAACAGAATATTATATGCATCTAACTTGTAGGAGTACTAGAGTAGGGAGCCTTTTGGCACGCCTGAGCTGGTTTTTTTGCGAAGCAAGGACAGCTACTACTATCTCTCCGTCTATCCTCATGCTAGAATTACAGCTATGGCAGCAGTTCGCACTGTTGCCTTCGCAGCTTCATCAGGCAATGTATTCCCTTCAGCGTGCATGCCAACACATTGATGACTTAATGTATGAATCACATGAGACCACAACAAGCCAATTTTCACCTCCGTCATTTGCTCCCATAGCAACTTATGCTTTATTGTGCAACCTTTTGAGTCCTTAAAACCATTCTTACCCCAGTAGTGAAGATATTCATTGTAAGGCTGGACACAGTAAAATTAATTGTACACAATTAGTGTGGGGAATTCTCGATCTGTATTTTTGTGCCATTATCAGGGCTTTAAGTTCTGGCAGTTGAGCAGTGCAATCTCCTAGAGACTGTGTCTGTGTATTGCTAGGACAGAACTTGCCATCCCGCATACGTCCCTTTATAATCGCACAAGCTGTGCTTTTGCGTTTGGAATGCTATCTTTTGTTACTGCCTCTAAGGCCCGTACTGGAGTCACAACAATTTTTTTTTTCCCTGTGCCAGTGCTCTTTCTCTCGCTACAGCAATCTGTACTGCTGTAAGGATTGGATGCAAAATACATTTCAGCATTTGTGTACAAATGTGATTTATATGCAATGGTACTGACTCGCCTTCATTGAAGGTTAGGTATATGTACCCTGATTGACCCACAATTACACGGATTGTCAAATTCGTAGTGTTTACACATGTGTGTAAGTGTTTAGAAGCTATCATGCCAGCTTGTAAGGAACATAGGATTTCTGTGTGTTCCTGTGTCCAGTATTGCAATGAAAAATCAGTTCTGATAAAGTTGTAGAAAGGTTTTACTTTTTCTGCGTACTCCAAAAAATAGGACATTGAGGTGGGGAATTTTAGACTTTTTTAAGTTGAATTTGTAGCCCTCAGAGGCGAGCCCCAAAATATGTTGTTCACCCTGGTCAAGTGATCTAATAATTCTTCATCCATTAGATAAATATCATCCACATAGGACAATGCATCTTCATCAAACTTTTGAAGCAACTCTGTTACTCGTACTGAGAACAACCCTGGCACTGAGGGCCTAGGACTGAGAATACTGCAAAATATCTGCTCTCTGGTGCAATATTTTGGTAGCAAAATCCATTTGAGATATCTAGCGTTGTTTTGTATTTCTACCACACAATGTTATTAATTAACGCAGCACTGTGTACATTCTGTACTGAAAATGTGTTTGTGCAAGTGTTCAAATGCCTATAGGCTAAAACTAGATGGTATGAATTGTCGAGTTTCATTACGGGAAAAAAAGGATTATTAATTGAAGAGGTGAAATTCTCTATTATACCCTGGTATTCAAGTTGATCTAAGATCACCCTGACTTGTTTCTACACATCTTGTTTTATTGGGTATTGTCTCTGTGGAGTTGGAGTAGTTTTTACTGGGATTACAGTGAGGTGACTCAGCATTCTACCCCACATGATTGTGGTATAATGCAGGAGCAAATGCTATCACCCACTCCTGCGCATATGAATATTTTAAAGATTCTGGAAAGAGGCCAAAAAAAGCTGGTAAAATTACTGTTACTCTTTTTGGGCAATTCATAACAAACTCAGGTGGCCAGTCTTCTTTTCAGCCAAAAGGATGCTGTATCCAACAGTCAGGTTCTCCCAAAAGACACCTTTAGCTTTCCTGGGTACGTCCCCCTCTTTTTGAATTGTTGTTTCATGTAACTGGTGTGGGACACTTATCAGGTGTCTTCAGCAGCCTGGGTATTTCTTATCTTAAGGCCAGCTACATTCTTCTTTTTAAATTGAGGTTTTGATATGGGTTATATTCTTTTTTGATATTATAGTCTGAAGTACAATGTGTATCTCTTGACTTTGTTCGCTCTTCTGATCTGAGTTCTGACCGTCCCTCCCTTTCAGACCACTACATGCTGGAGTGTCTGCATTGCAGGGACCGCAGAATCTCATGTCAGCGTGGAAGTCTTTCTCCTCTGCCTGGCCCAGCAAAGATGTGGTGCTTATGTACCCAAAAGGTACCCTCAGGGGATCCACCTTGCTATGTCATGTCGGCTGAGGATGACGATAGTGATGAACATTATACACAGTTATTATGCAGAAGGGGGTAATCCTGATGTGATTCAGAGAATCCTCATGCATAATAAATTAGGCTAGTTTTCAGAAAAAACCACACAGCATTCATGCAGCACCTAACTAAGTAAAAGGACAGCACCAAAAACCATTATGTAGTAGAATCGCAGGGTAAATGTAGGTAAAAGTGTAGATGACTACCCAGACCTATATTGGGGTACATTGGGAATCATAACAAAAACTTTCCTCAGGGTATTTAAGGGCTTACCTGTGCGTGGGTCCCTAGATTTGTCATGGGACAAGATTCAGATCAAGATACCACTTCATCTTTGACCATCTGGGTACTCAAGACTACCCTGGCTTTGCTCTGGGCATCAAGGCAGCACCTGGGAAGACTCCTGCTGCTCCTGGTCTCGTCACCCTGCTTGTCTGTGGCAACTTCCCTGCCTGTGCTCCATGCAGGAACCTTCCAAGGCCTGTGGACATCCAAGACACCTGAAGAAATCTCCCTTGAAGTGAAGGAGTGGCTTCCCTGCATCTGCAGGCACCGCAACCAAGCTAACTGGTCTGATGCTCCTGGGCTCGTACGGATTCCGAAAGGCTCAGCAACACAGGTTTTAGTTCTATAACTCACTCGAGGCCTGCACTGTCTTCATACCAAGTTTGAGGCCAGTATCCTGTGTATCCATCGACTTGTCATTGCAAAGGCTTGTTGGCTTTCTTCCTCAAGGATCTTCCGGCTCCAAATAGCCCCCACCTCAAGCATCTTCTGTGACCAAGTTCTCCATCCTCACCGCATCTCTTGCAACCTGGGCCTGCATCTTGGGTGAGCTGCTAAAGTTCCTCTTGCAACTCCAGTGCCTTTGGTCTTGGGCCCTCTTGAGGGTCTTCTTTGATTCCAATGTTGCTCAGGCCTGCTCTGACTCCCCTGATTGTGGTGAGTTACCTGGAGCTTGGTGGTCCGGACTCTGCACCTTTTTGGTCTTCCATGTTGGTTGTAGTTGTCAAGGCCTGTTGGTACTCCTGCTGGACACCAGGGAAGCCGGGTCTATAGGTGTGAAGTGGTGTCAGAAATAGCTCTCAAACCCAATGGAGGACTTCAGGAAAGTGCCACTGCAAAAGAAGGAGAAAGTGTCCTGTGGAATCTGAAGGTGGATTCTAGTTGAGAGGTACCTGCAAGCAGAGGGGACAGAGTCTATGTTACTCAGGAGTGAGCAGGAGATCTAGAAGATGAATTTCCACCAATGTTGGGAGTTGTAGGAGAGTTGATGAAGACCTTTACTCTGCAGCTGTGAGGACCAAGACATGCTGAGGAAGACCAGGAGCTGTGCACGATCTGTTCCACGTCAGATATTGAGAGCTGAGGGGTCAGTGTCTTGTGGGAGCACCAATAAGCCTTGGCAAATGCAAATAATGCAGATGTCAAAGCAGGTGCATTGTTGGGACAAGCACAAGTAGGAGAGTCAGGGCAGGCCCCAAGCAATCAGTGGTGCCCAAAAGAAGCCAAGAGGACCCTCAACAGGACCCACAGGCTGGAGGCACTGGAGTCGTAAGATGCAGACCAAGGTGCAAGCATTGTGGTGTGGATGAAGATTCTAGTCACTGGAGAGGCTTGAGGTTGGGGCTACTTGGAGCCAAAAGATCTTGATGGAAGGTAGCCAACATGCCTTTCCACTAGCAAGTCAACACAGGCACAGGGGTTCAGTTCCTGCAGTTCCCGTGAGGGATACTGGTCTCAAACTTGGTGAGAGGGCGAGGCAGACCACTAGAGCTGTCTAGAACCACCATCTGTGTTGTAGAACCTTTCGGAGTCCGTAGGAGGTCAGAATCAGCAGACCGGTTAGCTGGGTTACGGTGCCTGCAGATGCAGGTAATTGACTCCTTCACTTCAAGGGACATTCCTTCAGGTGTTTTGGATGCCCACAGGCCTTGGAAGGTTCCTGTAAGTGCACTGGCACAGACAATGCAGCAGACTGAAAGGGGGACTAAGTCAATCCCAAACGCAGTCCAGCGAAATCCATAGTGCCCAGAAGGTAGAAGTAGAAGTGGTTTCTAAATGAAATCTTGTCCCACGACAAATCTAGGGATCTACACCCGGGTAAGCCCTTAAGTACCCTAAGGACAGTGTTGAGACAATTCAGGGGACCTTCCCGGGGGGGGGGGAGGGGTCTGGACAGTGGGGAGGTTACTCCCATGTCCTTTGTACTGTTTTGCAGCAGAACAGGAGTCAATGGCTCCCAGAGCTGGTTTGAACTGGACTATGCATGGTGACACCAAATGTCTCCTACATGCAGACTGAGTGGTGCTGGCAAGCGCACCCAACCGACCCCAAAACACTACATTTTGTGACAGGATGCCTATTGTTCTGCCTTCCCCTGCTTGAGCTTGGCTCAGCAGCAGGAGGGCAGAATCATGCCTCTGGTCGGCAGCAACCATTTCGTGCTGTCCGGGTCTAGAAGGCTGGCACCGGAAACACCGAGAGCCTGACGGAGGGGTCTTCAAGTACTTGGAATCGTGCCTCCCACACTGTTTATGCTGTTGGGGTATGATTCCAACATGTTTGATACCAAACATGATAGGATTTGTTGAGACCAATATCGAGATGGTCATCGCGTAATTACATGGTGCCCCTCCATATTGTATATGGCTCCTTCACTTACAACCCTGGAGAATGGACTCTGTAGGCTGTAGGGGTGTCCTGCTCATGCAGGGGCACCCTCACACTTAGAACCAAGCGCCCTGCCTACCGGATTGCAAAGCCCTGCTATAGGGGTGACTTTGGATTTGAAGTGCAATGACCCTAGATATAAGAAACCTATATCTTTAGTAAGTGGTGCTAGCACCAGCTTACACAGGCTGCAATGGAAGGCCTGTAGTTCAATTGTGAAAGGTCTCCCATGGGTGGCATAATGCATTTTTCAGCCTATTGGGGTCCTCTGGGGTACCTATGCCCTGGGTACCTTAGTACCATATCCTAGGGACTGATAAGGGTACCCCAGTATCCACTCTGGGATGTACCTAAGTACTGAACATACCAATTTAAGGGAGAAAGCAGATAGACTGGGATCCTGATTAGCAGGATCCCAGTCAGACTAGTCTATAAAAGCTTAGTACCAGGCTAAAAGTGGGGGTAACCATAAAGGCAGATCCTTCTTTCCTACACAACCCCCCCCCCCAACATAAGGAGATGAGACTAATCTTGCCCAGTTGAGCTTTCATTTTCTAAGTGAAAATATCTGGAGCGTCCATCTGCATTTACTTTTACTCCCAGACCTATATTGCACTGTATAGTCCATCCCCTGTAGGGAAATAGACCACCTGAAAGGTTTGGGGTTTTATCCCTTCATCTGTGTAAGCCATAAGAGGAACTTATGGTACGTCTGAACAATGAAGTGAGTGCCAAACAAGTATGGCCTCAACTTCTTCAGGGCCCAGACCACAGCAAAGGCCTCCCTCCCAATAGCTGACCAATGTTTCTCTCTGGGGGTCAGCCTTTTGCTGATAAAAGATACTGGTTGATCCTGGCCCTCTGCATTCAGTTGTGAAAACACAGCCCCTACCCCCAATTCAGATGCATCTGTTTGCACAATGAAAGGTTTTAAGTAATCAGCACTCTGCAGAATGAGAGCAGTGCGCATGGCCTGCTTAAGGTCATCAAATGCCTTTTGACAGCTTACTGTCCGCTGAGCTTTCTTGGGCATTTTCTTTAAAGTCAGATCATTCGGGTAGTCACTATGGACCCATATCCCTCCACAAATCTTCTGTAATACCCAGTCAGGCCCAAGAAAGCTCTAATCTGAGTCTGGTTAGTCGCTGCTCTCATTCTGAAGAACAACACCGACGTAGCCATTCCAACAGAATCATGGCTTAATGACGCATCATCCCCATGCTTCGATCTCTTAATCCCCCCCAACTTTAACATTACCAGGCTAGACTTACCACATAACAAAAAAGGTGGCGGAATCGCCTGCATCCATCGCTCTAACCTCCTTGTCACAGAGCTTCTAACAGATTCCACTGAGTCCTGCGAATACCTAGCCCTCTCAGTCTGTAATAACACCACCCACCTATGTAACAACACAGTTTTTTACCACCCCTAGGCACTAACGAATCCTTCACTGACTACCTCATGGAAGTCATCACGACCAAATACTCCCCCAACACCAAAGACATTTTCCTCGGCGACTTCAACCTGCACTGGAATAACCTCAACGACCCTCATGTCAACACCATTAAAGCCCTCATGACTCATCTAGCCCTGACCCAAGCTTGCCCCCTCCAAACCCACTCGAAAGGGGCCACTCTAGACTGGATCATCTCCAAGGAGACAACCGTCAAACTCATATCGATCGACCCTTGCGACTGGTCAGACCACCATGCCATCACCTTCCGGCTACCTGGCACCCGCAGGACATGGACACCACAACCGGTGCTCCCTAAACGCTGGGCCAGAGACACCAAAAACCTAGACCTCAATGAACTTGAGATTCGCTGCAAATCCGACCTCCCCCCCCCAAACCACATCACCTCGGTCAGTGACCTAAATGATCACTACTCCGTTACAATGTCGAACATCCTGGATGACCTAGCCCCTCTTAAACTAAAAAGAACTCAAGTCAAAGATAGAAACCCATGGTTCACTGGTTCCCTCAACGACGAGAGGAGATCCCTCCGACAAACCGAAAGAATCTGGAGACAGCACCCCTCGGCAGATCACCTAAAACTTCTTTGCCAGGCCAGAAATACTTACAACAAGAATATCGTCAACTCAAAAAAGGAGTTTTTCAGAGCGGAACTAGGAAATGCCGAGAACAGACCTCGCAAACTCTTTGAGATGGTCAAACTCCAATCAAACAAACTGTCCAAAACAACGAAAGAAACCCCCAAGTCTCTCATCTCCTCCAAGGATTTCTCCTCGTTTTTCGCAAACAAAATTAAAGCCCTAGATATCGAACTCAAGGCTGCCTCACTCCCCCCTCTGAACCTCTCCCCTTGCCGCCATGGTCCTCACCGAAGAATCTAGCACACTGGTCCGAATTCACACCCTATGATGAAGATGCTGTCGCTAAAGTCCTCTCCACCCTGAACCCTAACAACCATTTCAACGACCCGCTCCCCTCGAACTGTCTCGCGACCGTTGCCAAATCTATTATTCCCAGCTGGACTGCGATAATCTATGCCTCTCTCCGGCAAGGATCAATACCGGCCTCACTGAAAGCTGGCCAAGTCCTCCCCATTCTGAAAAAGCCGTAATTGGACCCAGCCTCCCCAGACAACTTTAGACCAATTTCCAACATTCCTCTCTTGGCCAAAGTGCTGTAAAAGTGTGTCCAAATACAGCTAAGTCACCACATCAACAACTTCCATCTACTCGATGACTGCCAATCCGGATTCAGACCGGGACACAGTACTGAAACCATTATGCTCCACATTGTCGATGATGCTCTTCTAGCCCTTGACCAAGACAAAACCTGTCTCCTGATCCTCCTTTATCTATCCTCCGCCTTCGACACGGTCAACCACGAGATGCTACTCGAACGCCTTAAACTGAGAATGGCATTAGATGGTACAGTCTTCGACTGGTTTAGTTCCTACCTCCAAAACTGATCTTAGAGATTCTTAATCAACGGCGAACTGTCCGCCCCCTCCGTGGTCACGGTGGGAGTCCCGCAAGGATCAACATTGTCCCCCACCGTCTTCAATCTCTATCTAGAACCCCTTGCCAAAGTCCTTCGCACTGCAAATATCTCCTTCCATATGTACACTGATGACACTCAGATCTACATAAAAATCTCTTCTCTTGCGGAGATCCTCACCCTGAATGAGGCCCTGAAGCTGACCGTCAGATGGCTCTCCTCAAACCAACTTAAACTCAATGCTAAGAAAACTGAGTTCCTTTTAATCTCCCCGCCCAAGAGCAACCCTGAGATCCAGACATGGATTAAAGCCATCACAGCCTTAAACTGTTCTCCAACCATTGTGGATTCGGCCAAATCTCTGGGAACTACCTTGGACCACAATCTGAACATGCGAGACCACGTCAACGCAATGGCCAAATCTGCCAGGTTCCACTTGAGCTACCTATGGAAATTGAAACCCTTTCTTGACGCTCCTGACCTAAAACTAGCAGTCCAATCATTAGTTATTTCTCGACTGGAATATGGTTGCTCCACCCTCTTTGGCTTACCTAAGATCTCGCTGGCTCCCTTAAAAGCCTGCCTCAATGCAGCCGCCAGACTACTTACAGGCTCTAGAAAATTCGATCACATCACTCCTCACTTGAAAGCTTTGAACTGGCTTCCCGTCGAGGCTAGGATCCACCTCAAACTGGCATGCATCACGCACAAGGGCGTACACTCTAACTCCCCTGCGTATCTTGCACAGAAGCTTGTGATATCTGGAGGAAGCAGAAACTCACGATCGGCTAACACCCTCCTCCTCCGGCCTGCACGCTTTAGGAAAACAAAAAAGGGAGCCTTTCTGTGTCTTTACCTGGGATTGCTTTAGCAGCGGAGTGTGCAAATTCGTCTCCTCCGGCCACTTCGCCACGTCTCGCGGCTCCCGCTTCGCGGGCGCCGCTCGTGGCTGTTGAGCTTTGCCGTGGGCATTACTTCTGGGACCCGCTTGGCCGTCTGAGGATCTGTGGACTTTTCGGTGACCATCTGCCCCACACACACACGGACAGAGGCGGGACTGCGAGGACCAGCCTGCTCAGCGGCGCTGACCGGCCGCAGCTGGTCCTCTTCCCGCCCCCTCCGGCAGATAAGAACTTGCTGAGTGCGTGTCGGATGGGAGCCTTTCTGTGTCTTTACCTGGGATTGCTTTAGCAGCGGAGCGTGCAAATTTGTCTCCTCCGGCCACTTCGCCACGTCTTGCGGCTTCCGCTTCGCGGGCGCCGCTCGTGGCTGTTGAGCTTTGCCGTGGGCATTACTTCTGGGACCAGCTTGGCCGTCTGAGGATCTGTGGACTTTCCGATGACCATCTGCCCCACACACACACGGACAGAGGCGGGACTGCGAGGACCAGCCTGCTCAGCGGCGCTGACCGGCCGCAGCTGGTCCCTTTCCCGCCCCCTCCGGTGCCTCCCCCTTTTTTAGAGGGTAACTGCCATGCCACGCGGGACTAAGACCTGGGCAAAGCCCGGGCAAAGGGCGGGCCCTCTGTGGCCCTCCGAGGCCTGCAGAGTCTGGTCTGGGCCTGAACTCTTGATTTTGCTGTAAGCCACTTTTTTTTTTTTTTTCCTTATTTATTATTGCCTAGTCTCTGTGGCCCGCTACTATTGTGAGTGTTCTGCTTGTTCCTAAAATATTTGTTTTGTACTCTGTAGGGTTGTGTTTTGCTAGTTAGGCTTAAATCCTTACTATAGGAATGTGTACCCGTGAAACGCGAAGTAAGACCGCAGCTGGTGCTTCAAAATTAACAGGCACTCTAGATAATTTTATTGTGCGTACTAATTCCCTAATTGAGGAAGGTATTGCCCTTATGGAAAGAAGGTTGTCCCAGGACCTCGCACAAGCGAGAAGATCGTCTTTAGGCATTATAGCTTCTGCACGCACGCCACTAAAAGTTCATCAAACCCCTGAACCAAATTCAATTGTGTCCTCTCCTATAACCCATTCCTCCAATAGCAGCCAGCCAGCCCCATTGGATTCCCTCGTCTTGATTTCCCATCCCTTAGCCCTTCCTATCCCCTCCGTGACCCCCCAGTCAGTTACTGACCGTCAGGAAGAGACACTCAATCATAGGGGCATACGGGAGGGTGCTATCCCTAAATGTCCTAAACCAACTAGTAAGGAAAGTAGTGATTGCAAGGAGGTTGTTGAAGGGGCAGGGGGTCCTATTGAGACCGCCAGCATCAATAGTGGCCACATTGAGGGAAGGGCTAGTATGGTTAATTTGGGCAACAGTGCAGTGAGAGTAGAGGTAAACCACGTATCCAACCCCTTCCTGATGGGTATTCCTGACGGTTCAGTCTCAAACACCAGCCTTGCGAGTCTCCTCGAGACAAGCAGCCTGGATGAAACAACGGAGGGATTGGAAGATAGAAATGGTTTATTTATGAGCTCCTTATCCAACCACATCAAATCTCTACTTACGCCCTTGGAGGTTAGATTGCAGGGGATTGAACAGCGGCTCCAGGCCTTACACCTGGAGCTAAAAACTCAACCAAAAGTCCCTGTTCAAAAAGCATCGGGTGCTCCAGTTTTGTCTAACACTAAACCACTGGTGCCAGTAGGGAAAAATTTGACAAATAAATCACATCCACCTAAACCACCCACTCCCATGATCACTAATAACGGTGCAGCTAAGTTGAAGTCTAACGCCCCTAGTAAACCCCAGAATTCTGATGGACCCCCCATCCCGGCACTTAATTTGCCAACACCCCCACCTGTGAACCTTAAGATACGTCGCAATATCAGTTTACCACCTGACGCCTGCCCATATGTAATAGTGTTAACAGGCGTCCCTGAGCTTGCCCCCTCAACAACAGAATCTTTTTGGGCTCTCAAAAATAAAGTCTGCCATTGGTTAGATAAAAACTATCCACTACCACCAAATATCCATAGTAATCTGCTTATGGTAGAGAGAGCCCCGTGGGTGGGTGAGAATAAAAAAAATATCCAAGGGGACTGTGTTGTTGTGACATTTGAGGACTCACGTCCGGTTGAACATATATGTGCAGGGCCCCCATGCAACATTAACTCCACAATTTTAGCTAAACCACTATCCTATTTCTATATGCTTACAGACCATTGTAGTAATAGGTGGAGTTGGTTGAGAGCTTCTAATCAAACGGGAGGAGGAACAATAGGGGGGCCTTGGCTGGACCACAACTTAAATCATTGGGATGGTAGTAACATCGGAGGGTGGACTTCAGTGCAAAGAACAACGGGTAGGCGTCCTCCTGGCGTCAACCAGCAAAATGGGACATGGTCTGGTCAACATCATAATAACACCAGCAAGTGGGATGGTGGCGACAATGGAGGGTGGAGCACAGTCCCCAGAAGAATTGATAGGCCCCTGTATGGGGCTAACCCCCTCAATGGGGCATGGTCAGGTCCACAGCACAATCCTCCTCCTATACCTTGTTTTAATCGTTATAGTGGGTTGGAAGCAGTTGACTGACTCCCAGTTCTTCTACCGGGTAAAGTAGCTCTGAGGGAAGTGTTCGATCCTTCAGGGGTTGATGTGGATAGTGCTAGGGAGGGCCCAGTATACGTGGAAACCTGTAGCCATTGTCTAAGTGAAGTCGAAGATCACCTTACACACGCAACTTCACCGGGTAAAGAAGTTTTGAGGGACGCTCTAGAACCTCCAGGGGCTGAAGTTGGTAGTGCTAAGGAGGGCCAAGTACACTTGGAGTCCTGCGGCTCAAGTCTTAGTGAAGAGGAAGCGGGTGCCACATACTTAACTACTGTACCGACTCTAGTCATTACCCCCATTAATATTCTTTCCTGGAATATAGCAGGGCTTAGGAAAAACCTTACAATTCCAGACTGGAATGATTTTATTGACCACTTCCACATCTGCATGTTTCAGGAAACCTGGTGTTTGTCCCCGCATTACAAAAATGGGTACTCCACCTATCACGTTCCGGCAGTCTCCTCAGGGAAAGGTCGCCCGTCTGTTGGCCTTCTCATATGGGTGAAAGTAAATTCAAACTATGTGGTCACTATGCATAGTGTCCCTTCCAATGATATTTTGCATATCTCCCTGAAAAGCCCCCATGGGGGTATTATACACATTTTCTGTGTCTATGCAAGAGGGGCACAGGGTGGCCAAACTTCGCAAACAATTGCGCTGTTAGATACTAAAATATCAGAACTGCCTCCTGGGTCAAAAATCCTGGTGGGGGGCGATTTTAACTGCACATTTGAACCCCTGGATGATGAGGACATATTGGGTTGGAGCTCGGAGGACTGGAGACATTCTATACCCCCTCTATCATTGGCTCCCATTAAGAAATGGTCCTCCAGAGCAATCCAGCTGAATGCTCTGGCTTTGGACCACAACTTACGGGCTCTCAATGGGCGGACCATTTCTGATCGCAATGGGGCGATGACCTACAATAGGATAGGTTCCCCATCGCGAATTGATTACATCTTTTTAGACGTCCAATCCTGGGCCAACCTTGTAGATATGGAGGTCAGGCAGTCCTCAGACAGCGATCATAACCCTTTGTGTATGGGAATCAATTGGACCAATGGGTTATGTGAGAGTGTGGGGCCGAAGTTGATCACCAAGGAGGTCTTTCCCTCTAACTGCAACAGGAAACTAAGATGGGATGTGGTTAAGTGCGAAGAGGGGAAACTTAACAGTATCAAAGAGCTAGTTATAGCTGAAACTTCCCGTCTTGCAGTGATGGATTTGGCCAATCCAAATTTTTCAGGGTCGGAATTATTAGCTCAATACCAGAATTTCACAGTAGAAATAGGAAAGTATTTCCTTAAAAACTCCAAGGGGAACCCACCGGCTGATCCTAGACCCCCAAAGACTAATCCTTGGTACACAGCAATTTGTAGAAACAAAAGGAAGGCTATTGCTTTAGCTGTAAAATTGAAAGACCCCATAGCAGTGAGACTGGCCAGGAGGGACTACCGCAACACTATTTTCCTAGCAAAAAGAAACTGGGAGGAGGACCATTGGCAGCAGCTTAAAATCGCGGCCTGTGGAAAGAATTCAGTCATTTTTTGGAAACAAATTAATATATTTTAGACCGTAGAGGAGTTGATCCTATTTTAAATCACATTAATGAACAGCAATGGCATGCCCATTTTTCAAAATTATATTGTGATGATGATGCTCAAGCTAACCCAATACCATTGCCCTTGTCCCACCTAAGAACAGACTCTCTTACCGAGGCTATCCCATTCTCCCCGCGAGAGGTCCGAGATGCTATTTCCAATATCCTCCCAGGCAAAGCAGCCGGTCCAGATGGCTTGCCTGGAGAGTTATTTTCTTATGAACCCCTAATTTGGGCAGATTTCATAGCATGCCTAATGAATTTAATCCAGTTAGGCCATCCCGTCCCGGGATCCTGGAAAGGGGCGGAGGTGATCACGATTTATAAAAAAGGTGATAGAGAGGACCCTGCCAACTACAGACCAATTAGTTTAATTGATACCATCCAAAAGGTAGTTGTCAGGGTCATTATAAGCAGAGTAGAGACATGGCTTATGGATGAAGGTGTACTAACACATTTTCAGGCCGGGTTTAGGCGGAATGTTGGTGCAATGGACCAGGTGTTTCGGTTCTGTGCGGTTTATTGGAAGTCAGTATCTATTAATAAGGGCAGCCTCTATTTGGCTTTCATTGATCTCAAAACCGCATTTGATGATATTCCACGAGCTAAATTATGGGAGGTATTATTGTCCATGGGGTTTCCAAGCTATTTGCTGCAATTGGTCATAAAGCTCCATGAGGACAATTTTGCAAGGATACGGTGGGGGAGTCAGGGGCAATTGTCAGGGAGGGTATCAGTCAACAGAGGGGTGCGGCAGGGATGCGTGATGGCCCCAACACTATTCTCCCTCTTTATAAATGGGGTGGTGGACCATTTGAGGGAGGATCCTGAAGACGCGCCTGTCCTTGCCGGAGAGAAGACCCCCACACTCCTCTTTGCGGACGATACCCTCCTGATGTCTAAGACCCCGAAGGGCCTGCAAAAACTGCTTGACCGTTTCGCTCTCTTTTGTAAAGAGCGCGGTCTATCGATAAACACCTTGAAAACAAAGCTAATGGTTTTATCTGCAAATAGAAAGGTTAGGAAGGTACACATCACATTGTTCGGGTCCCATCTGGAGGTGGTGAATGAATTCGACTACCTGGGGGTTAGGCTATCCAACAATATGTCCTGGGGCTCTCACATATCTAAAATGGTACTTAATCTCAAAAGGGTCTCTGGAGCGATACTAAAGAACCAGCGCCTCTCCATCAGCAGACCGGTTGCCCCATCCTTGGCAGTTTATGAAGGGAAGGCTGTAGCCTCGGCAGTTTACGGTTCTGAACTATGGGGTACCGAAAATATCAAGGCCCTGGCATCCGCAGAGAATAAGTTCATTAGAGATTTGGTATCACTCCCATTGTCAACCCCTTTGTTACCATTATTTTTTGACATGGGTAAAAATCCAATTTCTGATAAAGTCCATCTTAGGCCGCTGTTATTTTGGGTGCGTCTTAGAAGGACTCAAGAATTAACAGAATATGCTCGAGTGCTGGACGAATTAATATCCCTAAATGTCAACAACAAGATAAAGTGGCTTAACAACCTTAAGTTGCTGGCAACATCTATAGGCTTGGGAGAGTCTTGGGCCTCGCAATGTCCACCTGCTAAACAAATTGTCAAAAAGTTAAATTGGGATTGGGTTGGGGCCAAGGTTTATGTCAAACCCAAATTGGGAACCCTGACGATCAACTTCCTTGATCATAAACCAACTTGTAAGCTGGAACCCTTCCTGGACTTTATCCAGCTACCCAGAGACAGGACTTTGTTTTTGAAGCTGAGATACGGTACTCTGCCCCTCAAGAAATTTATGGAAGGTTGGAAAAGCAAGGGGGTGCACGACTTAAATTGCCCAGGCTGTAGTTGCCCGGAGGAAACCCTGGGCCACTTTCTATTCGCATGTACAGCCTATAAGCATGTTAGGAATAAATGGTTGAAACCAGTGTGTAGGGTTTTGGGTGTGAAGGATCATAGATCAGCCCTGCGCATTATGTTAACCAACACTACCTCTATGTATATTGTTTGTGGGGTTGCAAAATACCTCGCGGGTGCCTGGATAATCCGTTCTAGGTTGCTGGGCAATGTATAAAAGCTATTGATGATTGTATTGTTTTAAAACCCTCTTTTTTCCTTTTTTTAATTGTTTTGTGCTGTTCTGCTGGAAATGTAATACTATTGGGTAGATTGTTTTTATGTATCTTGTATGTTTGAACTTTTATGATAAATATCTATCGAATAAAGTATTACAACACACAGGAAAACAAAAACATACAATCAAGCCTTCACCGACCTGCACCAAGAATATGGAACTCCCTCCCTCCTGACATCAGAACAACCCCCTCCCTTGCACGCTTCAAAAAAGAGGCTAAATCATTCCTCATGGGTAAATTCCTTGGCTAAACTCGCTCCTCAGCTACCTAAGAGACAATTGCCTCATCCTGCCACCTTGTACAGGACTCGTGTGATTTCCTGCCTATTGTATGAGTCTTGTCTCTGTAAAATGCCCCGATGTATAGTTTCTCCTTTCCCCAAATGTACAGTATTTGTTGTGATCTCCTGCCTACCTTATGACCCCGCAATTCTGTAAGCTCTATGATGTACTGGTCTCCTGTGATGTACTGCGCTCTATATTACCCTTTGAATATGTAAAGCGCTCTGATACCCTCACGGGTCAAGTTTGCACTCTATAAAACCTTAAAATAAATCTGGATTTTGCTCTGTAGTGGTTGAACCTGGCCTCCATCTACCAAGTACACAACCTTGCTCTGCCCAACCTGGCACTTAGTGGCCTGGATAGCGAGGCCTGCTTTCTGCAGAGCCTCCAAAATATTCTTGAGGTGGGCAGGGTAATCCTCCCAGGTAGAGCTAAAGACAGCAATATCATCTAGATATTCTGCAATATAGGCTTCCAGGCTTGTGAGAACTCTGTTCACCAACCTCTGAAATGTGGCAGATGCATTCTTCAATCCAAAAGGCATTACAATAAATTGATAATGCCCACTAGGAGTTGAGAATGCTGTCTTTGGTTTGGCATCCTCAGCTAGTTTGATTTGGCAACAGTCAGGTCAAATGTACTCAGAAACTTGGCTGAGGCCAAAGTATCAATACGTTTATCTGCCCTGGGAATTGGGTGAGCATCAGTCCTAGTGACTGCATTGAGACCTCTGTAGTCTACACAAAACCTAATTTCTCTTTTTCCACCCTTGGTGTGAAATGTAGTTACTAGGGCTACTAGGCTAGCCCAGGGGCTATCTGAGGGTTCAATTACTCCCAATTCCAGCATCTTTTGGACCTCTATCCTGATGCAATCTCTGACATGGTCAGGCTGCCTGTAGGTTTTATTCTTAGCAGGTAGGCTCTCACCTCTGTCCACTTCATGGACACACCAGGTGGTTTGACTGAGTGTCAGGGAAAACTGTGCCCAGATGTTGTTGGAGGGTTCATGGGACTAACAATGTCAATCCCAACCCTCTCAAAGGGAACCCAAACCACTAGAAGTGGAATTAAGGAATCCTTTGTAATGGAACTTGACTTACCACTGGCTGGCAAGTGGCAAGGAGTGACATAACTCCTTAGTGTCCTCAGACATATGTGGCCAGTGAAAGTGAGGGACAAGCATGTCCCAAATCTTGCTTTTCCTTAAGTGTTCTGTCAGAGGAATATCATGTGCAACGGTGAGCAGGAAACCTGTAAACTTCTGGGGTATTACCAACCTCCTGGTGGCTCCAGGCTTGGGGTCTCTACCATCTGAGTAAAGAAGTCCTTCATCCCAGTAGATCCTATGGGACCCACTGATATTCTCTGTAGCCTCAGCAGCAGCTTGCAGCCTGAGTGGTTCAAGAGAGGGGCAGTTATGCTGCTCCAAATGCAAGTCTGCTCTGGAAGGGCCCCCTCGCCCCAAGAACTCAGCCTGATGAGCCCCAAGTTCCTCTGAGGCAGAACCTTCACCGAGGCTAGGATCATCTCCCGCAAGAGACTGATCTTCACTCTCAGTCTGTGAGGGCAAAGCCTTAGCATTTCTGCTCCTTCTCTTGGAAGGCACCTGGTCCATTGTTTCAGGATCCAGGAACTGTTCAGTGGTAAGCTGTTTATTGTGAGCCCTTGTCACAGCAAACCCCCATGCAGAGATGCACAACATTTCTGCATGAGTCCTGTTCTCTACCTCAGGCCAAACTAAAGTTTCCAAATCATTGCCCAACAGCTGTGGTCCGTGCATGTAACATCGGTGGGGGGTGGGCCATATAAGGGGGATTTCGAGGGACGATGCTGAGGGAAAAATAAATAAATAAATAATTTTTCCTTGGCATCGTCCCTCGAAATCCCCCCTTACACAGCCCCACCGCTGTTACCTGCACGGACAGCGGACATTGGCCAACAAACAATTTACAGGTAGGTCTGAAGATACTACAAGCTTCTAAGGTCCAGTTACCCCACCCAAGGTGAGATTCACAACTGGCAAGTCATGATCAGTCCTGAAATTGCTAGCATTTGTCACTTGGCACACTTATCCAAGTATGATCTGGTAAGTCCCAAGTTAGTGGGACTTACCAGTAAGGTGGCAAGATCTGTGCCACCATCAACACCAAAACATCCTGAGCTGGCGTCCTGACTAAGTCAAAGCCCACCTCAAAACCCGAGGTTAACCCTACTAATCCCTTGGGGACTGTACTATCACTTGTACTGGACCTAGGGGGTGCAGTTGCCATAGGGGCAGTGGTAGTGGAAGTTTCCTTGGCTTTAGGATAATCATCATCCTTTGTCCAATGGGTCTTTATCTTACAGACATAGCACCCAAGTTTCTTCTTGCATTTCTTGTATGTTTGTGACTCCCCCCAAATGCAGGATTTTGGGCTGTTGGGAATACTCTTTCTTATCTTTGCCCTTGTCCCCACCCATATTTTGAGGAGTTTTAGAAGAATCCTGCTTCTTTTGGTCACCACCATTTTTCTGCTTCACCCTCGTTTGAACCTATTTGCCTGCATTCTCTCCCAATTCTTGGGAAGAGGTCAGATCAGAGTCCACCAGGTACTGCTGCAAAAGCTGGTTCTGACAATTATTAAGGACCTGCTCCCTCATAAATAAATTGTATACTCCTAGGTCGTCATGCACTTTGCTTCCATGTAGCCAGCCTTCCAGAGCCTTAATGACACTATCCACAAAAATATACCCAGTCCTGGGTCTGTGCTTTCTGGGTTCTCTGAACATAATGTTAAATGTTAAATGTTAAATGTTACAGATTTCTAGAGCGCATGGCTGCCCGTAAGCGTCCCAGCGCTGAATGAGTACAGGCGGAGTCGGAAGGGGAGGCTCACGGAAACAGCCATGTTTTCAGAGATTTACGGAAGGCCAAAAGATTAGGCTGTACACGGATATCAGGAGGAAGGGAGTTCCATAGTTTGGAAGCATTGTAGGAGAAACGCCGACCTCCTGATCGCGCTCTCTTGATCTTAGGAGGCAGAGTTAGATGGGCGTTAGTGGATCGAAGAAGTCTGGAGGTGGTGTACGGAGTCACCAGATCTCTGAGGATGGGAGGGGCTTTCCCGTTGAGGATTTTGTGCGTTAGGCAAAGCGCCTTAAACTGCACTCTTTCCACCACGGGCAGCCAGTGAGGCGTTCTAATGGCTGGCTTGGCCGAGCACCGACTCTTGGTGTTGGTAAGGATCCGTGCGGCCACGTTCTGCACTACCTGGAGTTTCGTAGTAACTTTCCGAGGGGCGCCCAGATACAGTGCGTTGCCATAGTCCAGCCGTGACAGAATGAGGCCTTGGATGAGGAGTTTCCTTGATGGAAAAGGGAGCAGTGGTAGAATTTTCCGGGTGGAGGGCAGAAGCCCATAGCAGACCCCGGCCGTTTTCCTCGCTTGGGTGTGCATGGTCAGATTTTGGCCCAGCCACAGTCCGAGGCTTTTAATCTCGGATTTGGGGGTTGGGGGCTTGCCCATGCATGGGGGCCAAAGAGAGTCCGGACGGAAATGGGACTGATTCCCCATTACCAGTATCTCCGTCTTGTCACTATTAAGCTTCAAGTGAGAACTGTCCATCCAACTGGCTATGTCTCTCAAACAGGAGTAAAGATCGGTGGTAGGATTTTCCTGCTGAGAGAGAGAGACAACCAGCTCGATTGTTCAGTGGTTAAGCCAAACCCATCAATGAGAGCACTCTTCAACACTGAGTAATTATCAGCATCCTCTTCTTTAACAGTGAGGAGCTTATCTCTACCTTTGTCAGCAAGGGAGGGCCACAAGATATCAGCCCACTGATCTTGAGGGACCCTCAGAACTTTACAGGCCCTTTCTAAAGCAGTTATCCATTTGTGGATGTCATCCCCAACATGGTAGGGAGGGACTATCTTGTTCAGGCTCCTATGGCCAAAAGAAGTTTCTCTAACTCTAAGGACAACGTTGCTGCCATCATGGGACTCTAGTCCCAATTTCTTGCCTGAGCCCAAGTCTTGCTTTCTCAAGTTCATGCATTTGGTATTCCCTATCGAAAGAGATTTTCCTTTTACCGTCCCGAGATCCCCGAAGGAGGTCGCTCCCCTTGCTGCTGCGAATCCCACCCTGGTATCGTAGCGCTGCTCACACCGCCTGTGCCTTAATTGCTGAACAGTAATCACTTATTTATGTAATTAGCGCTGCTCGCGCTGCTTGTGCCTGTGTTTTCTGGACTTTGTTTAGAGAGCGCTGCTCGCGCTGCTTGTGCCTGTGATTTCTGGACTTTGATTAGATAGCGCTGTTCACGCTGCTTGTTACTGTGATTTCTGAACTTTGATTAGATAGCGCTGCTCGCGCTGCTTGTGCCTCTGATTTCTGGACTTTGGTCATTTGGCGCTGCTCGCGCTGCTTGTGCCTGAGCCCCGATTGGAATCATTGAATTGTATTTAAATATTCATTCTGCTGCCTGTGCCTGCCGTACCTTATAGCGCCGATCCCACTGGCGTTTGACGACCGCCATTACCTGACCTGTGCCCTAACTCGTCGCGCTCGCATTTTGGCTTGCAGCCATCTTGTTGTTGTTGTGGCGACCCCCAGCCCGGCTCTCCGCCCCGCTCCCCGCCTCCAAGATCATCCTCCCTCCCACTGTGAATATCCTGCCCGGCCCATCGCTCGTAACGCTGTGACCGTCCCGAGATCCCCGAAGGAGGTCGCTCCCCTTGCTGCTGCGAATCCCACCCTGGTATCGTAGCGCTGCTCACACCGCCTGTGCCTGTGCCTTAATTGCTGAACAGTAATCACTTATTTATGTAATTAGCGCTGCTCGCGCTGCTTGTGCCTGTGTTTTCTGGACTTTGTTTAGAGAGCGCTGCTCGCGCTGCTTGTGCCTGTGATTTCTGGACTTTGATTAGATAGCGCTGGTCGCGCTGCTTGTTACTGTGATTTCTGAACTTTGATTAGATAGCGCTGCTCGCGCTGCTTGTGCCTCTGATTTCTGGACTTTGGTCATTTGGCGCTGCTCGCGCTGCTTGTGCCTGAGCCCCGATTGGAATCATTGAATTGTATTTAAATATTCATTCTGCTGCCTGTGCCTGCCGTACCTTATAGCGCCGATCCCACTGGCGTTTGACGACCGCCATTACCTGACCTGTGCCCTAACTCGTTGCGCTCGCATTTTGGCTTGCAGCCATCTTGTTGTTGTTGTGGCGACACCCAGCCCGGCTCTCCGCCCCGCTCCCCGCCTCCAAGATCATCCTCCCTCGCCCCTCGCCCCTCCCACTATCCATATATGACAGATGCATTTACGTGCAGCGTTCACGCGCAGCGGTCGCGCCGAAGGTGCGCCAAAGGTAAGCCCGTCTACGCCCCAAAGGTAAGCCCATCTACGCTCGTCCGCGCCTGGACCGCGCCCAGCGCCAGACCCCCTGGCCCCCGCAACCCGCACTCCACCCTCATAACGTATGACGCCGCCACCCTCTTAGCCCTTAACCCCGGACGCACACCTGCATGTTGCGTAGCTGCCCCAGGACTCACCCATGGACCCTTCGCCTGCCATGCCTGCAAATTTACCAGCATCAAGACCCATACCACTACCACCAAACGCAGCTCCGACTACAACCACCTGAAGTGCATCCTGCTGAACACCCGCTCGGTCCACAGACACGCCACCGAACTCTGGGATCTACTCGACACTACATCACCGGACGTCGCCTTCCTTACTGAAACATGGATGAACGCATCATCAACACCCGACATCGCCATAGCCATACCGGACGCTTACAAGATTATCCGAAAAGACCGCACCAATCAAACAGGAGGAGGCCTCGCCATCGTCCACAGAAACACCATCAAAATCACATCAAGCTCCGACGACAATCTTGCAACCGCCGAACATCTCCACTTCCAGATCCACACCGACCCCAGGACCACACTTAGAGGCACCCTCATCTACAGGCCTCCAGGCACCCGCACTCAATTCTGCGATGACATCACGGACTTCGTCAGCCCACATGCCCTCGCCTCCGAGAACTACATTCTTTTAGGAGACCTCAACTACCACCTCGAAAACAAACACGATAGCAACACCACCACCCTTCTAGACAACCTGACCAACCTCGGACTCAAACAAATTGTTGACACCCCCACCCATGCTGCCGGACACACACTCGACCCTATCTTCACTTACAGCAAGCATATCACCTTCGATCGCACCACAGCTCTCCATTGGACGGACCACAGCTGTGTTCACTTCAGCTACAAAACCACCCTGAACAACAACCGCCCACAACCTATCCCTCGAAGAAACTGGAACAAAATCACCTCCGACCAACTCCTCACATCACTCAACCAAAACACCCCCACCCTCTCTCTGGACCCAAACCAAGCGGCCACCAATCTCAAGCAATGGATCACCCTCAGTGCGGACAAATTAGCACCCCTGAAAAAGCACCAGATCAAATCAGCCAACAAAAAGGCTCCCTGGTTCAACGATGACCTCAAAAAATCCAAGAAGCTATGCCTGGAGAAAACATGGAGAAAAAACCCAACCACCGGCAATATGACCACCCTCAAGGCAGCCACCTGCAAACACCACCAACTGACTCGATCCGCCAAAAAATCAGCATTCAAGGATCGCCTCGACAACAACTCTCACAACAGCAAGGAACTCTTCAACATCGTCAAAGAATTCACCAACCCCACCGCAGCATTGAACGACATCACGCCCTCCCAAGACCTCTGCGATGCGCTATCCTCCTTCTTCCACAACAAAATAGCCGACATCCACAACAGCTTCGAGAACACCCCCAGCGATCAGCCCTCCCCACTCTCCCTCAGATCCTAATCCGCCAACTAACATCCTTAGCAATTGGAACCCAATCACCACTGAAGATACCACCCACCTAATGAACTCAATCCATTCTGGCTCGCCAACCGACCCCTGCCCCCACTACATCTTCAACAAAGCTGACTCCATCATCGCACCCCATCTCCGTGACGTCATCAACTGCTCGTTCAACTCTGCCACCTTTCCAGATAGCTGGAAACACGCCGAACTCAGCGCCATCCTGAAGAAACCCACAGCAGACCCCTCGGAACTCAAAAACTACCGACCCATATCCCTCCTCCCATTCCCGGCCAAAGTCATTGAGAAAGCCGTCAATAGCCAACTCGCCGCATTCCTTGAATCCAACAACTCCCTCGATCCATCTCAATCTGGGTTTCGAGCCAAACACAGCACCGAAACCGCCCTCATCGCAGCGACTGACGACATCTGAACACTACTTGACAACGGAGAAACTGTGGCCCTAATTCTACTCGACCTCTCCGCCGCTTTCGACACAGTCTGCCACAGCACCCTTATACAACGCCTCAGCAACATCGGCATACAAGGAAAAGCCCTAGACTGGATCATCTCATTCCTCGCTGGAAGAACTCAAAGAGTTCGACTTCCCCCATTCAACTCAGAGGCCACTGAAGTCATCCGTGGCGTACCACAAGGATCTTCACTCAGTCCCACCCTCTTCAACGTTTACATGAGTCCTCTCGCCTCCATCGCGCGTCAACACAACATCAACATCATCTCTTACGCCGACGACACCCAGTTAATCCTGTCCCTCACCAAAGACCCCAAAACAGCCAAAACCAATCTCCACGAAGGCATGAAAGAAGTGGCCGAATGGATGAAACATAGCCGCCTAAAACTCAACTCAGACAAAACAGAGGTGCTCATCCTAGGTTCTTCCCCCTCTGCCTGGGACGACTCTTGGTGGCCCTCCGCACTGGGCACAGCACCCATTCCCACAGACCATGCACGTAACCTTGGCTTCATCCTAGACTCCTCTCTCTCGATGTCCAGACAAGTCAACGCAGTCTCATCCGCATGCTTCAACGTACTTCGTATTCTCAAAAAGATCTTCCGCTGGATCCCCCTCGAGACAAGAAAGACTGTCACCACGCACTGGTGACGAGTCGACTGGATTATGGAAACACCCTCTATGCCGGAATCACAGCAAAATTACAGAAAAAACTCCAACGCATCCAAAACGCATCAGCGAGACTCATATTAGACGTCCCCCGCCAAGATCACATCTCCGGACACTTAAAAGACCTCCACTGGCTTCCCGTCAACAAAAGAATTACTTTCCGCCTTCTCACCCACGCACACAAAGCCCTCTACAATCTAGGACCCAAATGCCTCAACACCCGACTGTCATTCTACAAACCCACCCGCCAACTAAGATCGGCCAATCAAGCCCTCGCCGCAGTCCCGCGCATCAGAAGATCCACCATGGGTGGCAGATCATTCTCATTCCTTGCTGCCAAGACCTGGAACTCACTCCCCACTCACCTCTGCCTTACTCAAAACCACATCTCCTTCAGAAAAGAACTTAAAACATGGCTATTCGAGAAATAATGATCCCCTCCCCAAGCGCCATGAGACCCTCTGGGTGAGTAGTGCGCTATACAAATGCTCGAACTTGAACTTGAACTAGAAATGGAGGTCCCTACTGACTGTCCTGAAGCATTGGATTCTGCAGAGGAGGATCTAGACCTCGATCTACACTGCACTCTCCCAGGAGGGCAAAGTGGACATCCTCTGGGCCACCTGTAGTATCCTCTGGGAGATCTGAGCTGTCCAGATGAGTCATCAGGCTCCACCTGGTCAGGGTTAGATTCTAAGTCTTAGAGGGGTCCTGATCCTGGCCTGTCTTCAGTCCGCTGCCCACCCACTCTTTCCTGTTCATCTGATCCACTGGCTTTCCTTAGGTCATCTAACAGTAACACGTCTAGGGGGCATTGAGTGTTGGCAATTTTCCCAGCCTTCAGCTTTATAGAGGCCCTTAGTGTCAACCCCACAGTCAACACTAAAGGGGCTCCCCTTAGTGTCAACACTGAGAGGAGCGCAAATTGTGCACTGCATGTACCATAATGCAGAGGAGCAAACTTTTCTGGGGTATGATGTAGTGTCTGGACATACCCTTTTCCCTGCCCAGACTATTTTTCATGACCTCCTTTACCATTTATCACACATTCCTAATGTTCCTTTTTGTAAAAATTACATTCCAGCCCATTGATTACACTTTATACGGATGTATGACGTTACAACGCAGGCCATTACAACGCCTGCCTTTACAACGCGGTTTTTACATCGCAATCCATTACAACGCATAGCGCTTTGGGGTGCTGGATAGTGAATAGTTTAATTTACTATTCCAACACCAGTCCCCGTGGACACTAGGGAAGGTGTTGGATAGTAAATTAAACATATTCCCTATCCTAGAGCGCCCCCCAGCGCAATGCGTTGTAATGGTTTGCATTGTAATGACCGCGTTGTAATGGTAGTGCGTTGTAAAAGTTTTGTTGTAAAGGTTGTTCACCACTTTATACAGCCCGAGCCAGAAATTACGGCTTGAACTAGAAAATACGGCCCTAGCCGGAGAGTACGGTCCGGGTGCAGAGAGTCCGGGTGCAGAGATTCCGGCCCGACTGCAGACGTAAAGTTAGGAGTCGTAAGTGATTTCTGTGAATACCAAAAAGCAGAAGTACCTTCTGTGAATACCAGAAGTAGTACGTTTAGGATTTTGGCTCAGATTAGTTCTGTGAATTGGCCCCACAGTAAATAGCACAGAATACACAGTGGGCCCGGGGGTGGGTGGGGCGAAACCATATACTAAGAAAGTGGTATAAGATCCATGACGCGAGTCAAGACAGTGTCGAGAGGACGTAGAAGTGCTGGAGAGCCAAAGAACCACGTGAGGTGAGTGACTAGGAACCCCATGGAGAGTGCGTGCGTTGTGAGAACTGCGTGCTTCGTACAAATCAAGATGTAAGTCACGGTTAGAATTTTAAATATTAAGGACCCTGTGGAAGACAGAAGGTCAGAGAGCCACCCCACCCGTGGATACCCTAGTACCCACGTTAACTATACCAGGGAGGCCGGGTACATAGGCGTGAAGTGGTGTCGGAAACCTCAGTTGAACCCAATGGAGGACTTCTGGAAAGTGCTGCTTCTGAAGAAGGAGAAAGTGGTCCAGTGAAATCTGAAAGGTGGATTCTAGTTGAGCGGTACCTGCAAGCAGAGGGGACAGAGTGTATGTCACTTAGGAGTGACCAGGAGATCTGAAAGACAAATACCTCAGGTGATGCTGAGGAAGACCACGAGCCGTGCATGAGCTGTCCCACGTCGGATGTTGAGTGCTGAGGGGTTTTGTCCGGCAGGAGTACCAACAAGCCTTGGCAAATGCAACCAATGCAGAAGTCAATGAAGGTGCAATGTCGGGACCTGCAAGGTCCAGGGGAATCAGGGCAGGCCACGAGCAATCAGGGGAGCCCAAAAGAATCAAAGATGACTCTCAGCAGGAACCACACGTCGGAGGCACTGGAGTCACAAGAGGACCTCGAGCAGCTCACCAAAAGCTGCAGACCGCGGTGCAAGCAATGCGGTGTGGACAAAGATGCTGTTCACTGGAGATCCTTGAGATTGGGCTACTTGGAGCCCGAAGATCTTATTGGAAGGAAGTCAACAAGCCTTTGCAACAGTAATTTGATGCAGTATACATGGGTTCAGTTCCTGCAGCTCCCACGAGGGATACTGGCCTCAAACTTGCTGACAGGGCAGGGCAGGAATTGAGAGCTGTGGAGAACCACAACCTGTGTTGCAGAACCTTTTAAAGCCTGTAGGTGCTCAGGATCAGCAGACCTGTCAGCTGTGTTGCAATGCCTGCAGATGCAGTGACGTGACTCCTTCACTTCAAGGGAGATTCCTTCAGGTGTCTGGGATGTCCACAGGCCCTGAAAGGTTCCTGTATGGTACACAGGCACGAACGATGCAGTAGACTGAAAGGGGATGAAATTGAGCCCAAACGAAATCCAGAGTGCCCAGACGGTAGAAGTAGAAGTGGTTTCTGAATTGAATCTTGTCCCACGAGGAATCTAGGGACCTACACCAGAGTTAGCCCGTTAGAAGTACCCTAAGGAAAGGGTTGGGACGACTCTGGGTCCCTGTCAGGGGAAGATCTGGACGGGGGGGTTCCCATGTCCATTGTTTGGTTTCTCAGCTCCCAGAGCTGGTTTGAACTGGCCTATGCATGGGGACACCAAATGTGCCCCACATGCACACTGAGTGGCACTGGCAAGCGCACCAACCCGGCCCCAATACACTAAATCCTGTCTGGGCGGTGGTCACACCTCCCTGTGACAGGATTCCTATTGTTCTGCCTTCACCTGCTTGAGCTTGATACCAAACATGATAGGATACGTTGTAGCTAATTTTGAGATGTCATCGCATAATTACACGGTGCCCCTCTATATAAAATATGGCTGCGTTACTTACAACCCGGGAGAATGGACTTCGTAGGCTGTAGGGGTGTCCTGCTCATGCAGGGGTACTCTCACACTTAGAACCAAGCACCCTGCCTTCCGGATTGCAAACGCCTGCTATAGGGATGACTTATAGGTTTTAAGTGCAGTGACCCTAAATATAAGAAACCTATATCTTTAGTAAGGGGTGCTAGCACCAGCTTACACCGACTGCAATCGCAGGACTGGAGTTCCATTTTGAATGGTCTCCCATGGGTGGCTAAATGCATGCTTCACCCCTTGGGGGACCTCAGGTGTACTTATGACCTGGGCACCTTGGTAGCATATATAAGTGGGACTGATAATGGTACCTCAGTATCCAATCTGGGATGTACCTAAGTACTGAACATATCAATTTAAGGGAGAAAGCAGATAGACTGGGGTCCTTATTAGCAGCATCTCAGTCAGACTAGTCAATAGCAGCTTGGCACCAGGCAAAAAGTGGGGGTACCCAAAAAAGCAGATCCTACTTTCCTACAGATATGTAAGTCAACTGACACCAATTGTGGGTAGACCAATTACACATATACTTTTCAAGGGTCAGAGCACTGACTTTGAGGTCTATTTGGCAGGACTCAGTGCACTTTCAGTGTTGAAAAAACATTAGCTTTAGTCCAAACGTTAGGGGTTGATCATGCAAAAAGAAACATTTCCTTACATATGTGTGCTCCAGTCTCAACATTTTAATAATATTTGAAACTGCAGGTCTCATATTTGAAATAAGGCTACTTAGAGATATATAAATGTTTGCGCCCCAGACCCACCAAACTTACACATTTGGATTACTAAGAAGCACTCACAAAATATTCTATTAGAAAGACAAATCATGGAAATATTCCCTATGAGAATACATGGATTACAAATATAATTCTAGCATTACATTTACTGGCTTTCAAATAACAGGCTGTCAGGAGCGTAGCTTGGTCAGTAAGACTTGGGGGATGCGAGCTTCAGGTTTTCTGACAATCAGGTTAGCATATAATGTTTCAGTACATTAGACGACAAACAGAGGTGCATGAGAGGAGCCCAAGGGGCAGTGAAAAGGGAGAGGAATGCAGATTGGTATTATTACTAAGAGAGAAACACTGTAATCTGTAAAATGACCAATATTTTGAAGACTTTCAAAACAGTGTGTGCCCTTTGTCTGTGTGTATGTAAACATCCCTGGGGAAATCTGACTGACTTCTCACAATACCTGACTAAAAGCTCCAGTACCCAACTATTTATCAGAAAATACATGTATTGGGCTGGTGTAGCACCCCAAACATTCCCTTTGAAGCTACACCCATGGGGCAAACTCGAGGTGGATGAATCACTGAAGGCTGAGGGCTGGCTCTAGGCATATTCCTAGCTATGACTCACTTTGGTCCCTTTGGATGTTAGAGCCCACAAAGCTGATCCTTTGTGTTGTTTCTTCCAGCCTCCCTCTTACATTGATTACCATTTTTGAGACCGTTATCTTGTTTCACCTAAATTTAAAGGATTTAACATGTAAAATATGTAGGTATAAAATAGTGCATGATGAAGGTCTTCAAAAAATTGAAGACAGAGCATGAATCTCTGATGTAAAAAGGAAGAGAAAGTGATACCATTCTAGTACCTTAATTACACAATTAGGAAACTGAGGAACAATCCCGACTGCTCTACCTGACCAAATTGTGTCGCAATAATCTTGTTTCACTTAGCCTGCTTCTCATTTCTTGTCACTTTTAAGAGCACCTTCAAATACATCAGTTTAGGATGTGTGCAGTACATAACAACTTTCATACATATAGTTAAAAGATGAATAAAAGAATGAATGAGAGGATTTGTAAAGCGCATGGCTACTGTAGAAAAGTAGGATCTTCTTTCTTGGTTACACTCACTTTTTGCTTGGTATCAGTGTGTTTTTGACATAGTCTGTTGGGAGCCTGCTAATTAGGACACCAGCAACTGTGCTTTCTCCCCTAAAAAGACATGGGAAGTGCTTTGGTACCTCCACAATTGGCTACTGGTGTTCCCTTGTAGGTCCCTAGTATATGGTACTAAGGTACCCAGGGCATAGGTACACCAATGGTCTCCCATGGGCTGCAGCATGTATTATACCACCCATGGGAGTCCACTTAAACTCTGACTCCAGGCTTCCTATTGCAGCTTGTGTGAGATGGTGCTTGCACCTCTCACGACAGATATACGTTTAATTATATCTGAGGTCACTGCACTATACGACTAAAAGTCACTCCAATGGTAGGCCCTTCAGTCCTGAGAGCAGGGTGCAAGTGTGAAGGTGCCACTGCATGAGCAGGACACTCCTGCAAATCCCAGAGTTCATTTTCCAGGCGCTCTAAATGCAGTCAGCCATTTTCTTTTTTTTTTTAAATATTTGTATTTATCATTGTAGAAACAGAAACACACAGTACAGCTGTCATGTGTGCCCACAATCCACATCCCATACATTACATCAGGTAATCAACATGTCACATGGCATTAATCAGGTATAAACAATAGAAATAGGGGAAATACCATCAGGAGGTTAAGGCAGTGCATTCGTATCAGCTTATACATTCAGTATGTGCTCAGTCCTCCACAGATTGTGCCAACATATATGCAGTGTACGGGCCCCATACATCCCTTGGCCTAGACGCTCTTGGAAACTCCTCCGCATAACAACTGAGTTGTTCACGGCAGTAAGCTAGATCATGTTGCCATGTAGATGATCTGGGTGCCTGTCTGCCATCCCAACATACAGCAACCCTGCGTTTAGCTAATTGCAGAGATAACACCACCAACTTACGAACACCAGCTGGGACCTTAGAGACAATACCCAACAAACATATCTTCACATCTCTTGTGATTTGGACACCCGTCATGTCAGCCAACGCCGTTGTCACTTCAGCCCAGACCCATGCCAGGTGTGAAAAATCAGCGTTATCCGCGCCGCATCTTTTACAACAATCCGAGTCCCTTAGGCCATATTTATGCAATTGGGCAAGGGTATAATACATTTGGTGAATCTACTTATAATGAATGAGCTTAAAGTTACCATTGACTGCAAAACTCCCAGTCATTCAACAGCTTTCTTCCCATTCCTCATCCGTTAGTGGTTGTGAGAGACTCTCATCCCATTTGGCCCTGGAGTTGTTCTGCATGGCACCTTCATCTAATTGTGAGGCATAAAAGAGCAGTGAGACTAATTTAGTCTTAGTCTGTGCTGTGTACTGCAGGTGCAGCGCCCCAATGTGGAAGGCTCATTAGGAAAGCTTGAGTACAAGCTACGCATGGCAGCCCGAAGTCTAGTATATATGAATACGGACATGGCCTCATTCACCCCATCTTTCAAAAACTCCTGTAACAAGATAAATGTCCCGCCTGAAAAGGCGTCACCCATAACATGCATCCCGGCGGTATGTAAAACCTGAAGAGCTCCAGCTTCCCCCGTCACAGATATTTCAGCATGATGCAGCAAAGGCATTGTTGGTGCATAGAATGGCATTTGTCGCGTACGCTTCCCCAGCTCTGCCCAAGCCCGAGCCGTACACTGTACCATATCAACTTCACCTCGCTCATATACTGAATATGGATTCTGATAGATACATCTGCCGTGTGGATTCCTCACCTTGTAAATATCCCCTTGCGCCAGCAACATTCGGAAATTCTTTTCGTAGCTTCGCGCCGACGTGGACTTGGACGTCATAGAGGCACGGCACCGCCCGCGACTCCGCTGACGTCACGACGCCTATATTAGGCCCACGCCGGCGTGATGACATCAGTTCCGTTTTTTCCGCGTCGTCGACGCTAACGGTTTTCTGGGATCGTACTGTAGCTTACTAGTAACTTAGTTACTCTTGTTCTATTATTACTGTTTCTATTTTCTTCGAGATGTCGTCGAAGAAGACTGGCTTTAAGGCTTGCGGAGAATGTGCAAGACAATGTCTATTACTGACCCGCATGAATGCTGCGTCTGGTGCCTGAGTTCCGACCATGACGTCGAGGATTGCCCTTGTTGTAAGAAGATGACCCCAAAGGCCCTACGAGAAAGGGAGACGAAACTCCTCGTGGCAAAACTGAAGAGTAAGAAAGTTAAAAAGACTTCGAAGTCTCGATCTCGACGTTCGAGGTCGAGGTCTCGATCAAAGTCGCGCTCGGAGTCATCTTCAGCTCATGTTTCAAGATCCTCAAGAAAAAAACATAAGAAGATGAGCCATGAGTCACGTCATCACTCAGGGAAGGACTCTGGTTCGAGGCCGAAGTCGCAGGTCAAACTTCTTAATAAGGAAGTGGAGATTTCGGCGTCGGAGGATCAGGACTCTGTTGGTGAAGCTTCACATCCGAATTCGCCCGAGTCACCGAAGCAAATGGCTATCCCTTCTCCAGATCCGTCCAATCCTTCTGGTCAGGAGGATGAAGGTGAGGTGCAGGGGGCTGGTGAGGCCAAGGTTCCGGTGCCTGCGGGTTCGTCGACCCCGGTTCCGGGACTCGAGGAAGAGGTCGACGTCGTATCGACTCCGCCTCCTCGGGAACAGCCCGGAGGACCGTATCCAGATTTTCCGGCTCCAGGTCAAGATCCATCCCATTTCCTGAACGCCATGTTTGGTGTTTATTCCAGGGCGATGTACCCGTCTGGTGCACCTGTTGGTCCCACGGGTCCTATGTCTTTTAACTTGGGTGTTCCCCAAGCTTATGCTCCTGCGCCCTTCATGCCTTTTATGCCGGCTCTACCACCGCATTGGCATTTTCCGACACCGCCTGTGTCGTCGATGCCGAAGCGTACGACGCCGACTCCGTTGACGCCGATTCCATCGACGCCGGTGCCTACGACTCCGAAGCAGGATTCTGTTCGACCTCGTGTGAAACGACCTCATCCGACTTCGGGTCCGACGCCGGCCCCGGCCCCGGCCCCGTCGGAGTCGATTCCAGATCCTTCGACTTCTATCGTGAAGGAAAGATCACGGAGAGAAGCCCAGAGACTTCTGGAGAAAGAACAATATCGGTATGCAGATATGGAGGAAGGAGAGTTACAGGAGTCTGAAGATCCTTTTGAGGACCTGGGTGAGGCCAGTGGGCTTGAACTGTCTCCTGAGTGGGATTTGGCTTCAGTGTCGAATGTGCCTTCAAAGGATGTGGTACCTTATCACACTGTTATCAAAAAGGCGGCAAATTTGTTGAACATTACTCTGCCCACTGCTGATTATAAGCCAAATCTTCTTACTGAAGTTCTTCATTCGCCCTCCTCTATTATTGAGCCAATGCTGCCATTTAATGATGCGTTAGCTGAACCCATCTATGAGGTTTGAAAGAAGCCTTTGTCTGCTCCTGCAGTTTCTAGGACAGTGGCAAGGAGGTACAGGGTTGCACCTGGTGACCCTGAATTTTTGTCAACACACCCCCTGCCTGAGAGTTTAGTTGTGCAGGCTGCCTGCTCGAAGAGGTCTGCTGGTGCTTTTCCGCAGGTTCCTGGGGATAAAGAGTCCAGAAAGCAGGATCAAGCTGCCAAGAAGGTCTTCTCCTCAGCCAGTATGGCGTTAAAGTCAACCAACGCAACTTCTCTGATGGGGTGGTATGTCCATGCCTTGATGGATTCTGTCAAACAGTTGGGTCCGAAAATCCCTGAGGAGGATAGAAAGGATTTTCAGGAGGTGATATCGGACACTCAGGCTGCTGCGAGGCAGGTGATTCAGAGTGGACTGGACACTGCTGATTCGGTGGCGAGGGTTATGGGCTCTTCCGTGGCCACTAGGAGAGTCGCAAGGCTCAAAACATCGGAGTTTTCTACAGATGTTCAGTCTGTTTTGATGGACTTGCCTTTTGATGGCTCAGGATTGTTTGGCAAGAAGGCTGATGCTGCCTTGGAACGTTTTAAAGACAGTAGGGCCACTGCGAAATCTTTGGGACTTCAGTCCAGGGGTACTACTGGAAGACGCTTCAGAGGATTTGGCAGATCTTCCTTTCGTTCCTACAGACCGTCTCAGCAGCAGCCACAGCAACAGCAAAATACGCTGTACAAATCATACAGGGGCAGGCAAAGAGCCCGTCCTAGGGGCCGTCAAGCTTCCTCCTCCTCCTCTTCTTCCCCTTCCCAGCCCCCTGCCAACGCAGCAAAGCAGCCCTAGATCCGCCATTCCGGATCATGTGGTCCCAGTGGGGGGCCGGCTTACCCATTTTCTACAAGATTGGGAATTGATAACATTGGATCTTTGGGTTCTCAATCTTGTAGAGAATGGGTATGCTCTTCCTTTTCGGGAGTTTCCCCCAAATTACCCTCCTTGCCAGGGTTATTGTTCGGAGGACCACCTGCTTCTCTTGCAGGAAGAAGTCCTGGCACTGTTTCGAAAAGGTGCGATAGAGGTGGTCCCAGAGCAGGAAAGGGGTCGGGGATGCTACTCCTGGTATTTCCTGATCCCCAAAAAGGATGGCAGACTTCGGCCGATTCTGGATCTCAGGATCTTGAACCTTTACCTCAAACAGGAAAAGTTCAAGATGCTCACTCTTGCACAGGTTCTTCAAGCGCTGCTGGAAGAAGACTGGATGGTGTCAATCGACTTGCAGGATGCGTATTTTCATATTCCCATTCTGAAGTCGCACAGGAAGTATCTCCGTTTTACGGTTGGGTCACAACACTACCAGTTTGCGGTCCTTCCGTTTGGTCTTACTACTGCGCCTCGAGTCTTCACCAAGGTGATGGCAGTGGTGGCAGCTCATCTCAGGAGGTCGGGGATACCTGTATTCCCGTATCTGGACGACTGGCTGATCAAAGCGGAGTCGCCGGAGAAGGTGCTCAATCATCTGCAAGAGACAACTCAGTTGTTGCACAGGTTGGGTTTTTCGATAAATGTACCCAAGTCTCACCTGGTGCCCTCACAGCGCAACCTGTTCATAGGTGCGGTACTGGACACTACTGTGTGTCGTGCATTCCCTCCTCCTCAAAGGATTCACGACATACAGGAAATGATTCCTTTGTTCTACAATGGAGCGGTCGTTCCAGTCCTGAAGGTTCTTCGCCTGCTCGGTCTAATGGCTTCTTGCATTCTGTTGGTCAATCATGCACGCTGGCACATGAGGGCACTCCAGTGATGCCTCCGCAGGCAGTGGTATCAGCACAACGTAGATCTTAGGGAGTCAGTGAAGATCTCCAGAGAAGCTGCAGCGGATCTGTCTTGGTGGAGCGTGGAAGGCAATCTGTCACAAGGAAAGCATTTTCAACTTCCTCCATCGGTGGCCACAATGATAACGGATGCATCGCAGGTTAGCGGTCTAGTGGTTGCAGTTGGGGAAGCCTATATGTAGCGTGTAAATGCTAGCATTCAATTGACAGACGCGGCGACTGAGGCTGCAGATGTTTGCTCTAGCCATTTTATGTCATAGCTGATTAATAGCTGGATTTTTAAACTGTGTTTAAACTGTATTTGGAAAATTACTGTGTGTTGTGTTTTAACTGCGACAGACTGTACATCTTTCTGAGTGCCTCTTACCTGCCTCCATATCGCTCCTGGCCCCGTTCCGCCCCGGCATAGTGCCGTTTGTGCGGAGGGCCGCCTTCTCGAGCGCCATTTCCGCATTCCCACTACCACTTCCGCCCTGCACCTACACATCGCAGGTTAGCGGTCTAGTGGCTCATCTAGGATTTACATATTATGGCGATATGGCGGAAGCGCAGCGGACGAGCGCAGCGGGAGCGCCGACTTCGCGCCGAAGTCACGCCTAAGTCCAGCCCGTCTGCGCCCGTCCGCGGCCAGTCGCGCCCAGCGGCCACTCTCTCTGCCCAAACTGTTACATACTCGTCTGCCGACCTATTAGCTCTTCGTAATGCAGTGCCCCTATCGCGGCGCGCCACTAGGGCAGCCCTGGACTGTGGCATTTTGATTTCCTCTGTTTCATTGATCCCTGATCTTTTCCCTACTCACTCTCAACCTGCACCATTGCCCTCTACCCCGTCACCTCCGGGGACGCTCCCCTTGACAGTTTTGTATCTTAATACCCGGTCTATGGTGAAACACCAGTTGGAAATATTCCATCTCTTAGATGATAGCGCCGTGGATATTTTACTTTTATCGGAAACATGGCTGACCGATGATTCCGCTCCCGACATCCTCGCTGCCATCCCCACTGGCTATTATATTATACACTCCAACCGTCCAGGGGGACAAGTTGGTGGTGGGGTTGCAGCCATCATCCGTAATGAACACTCTTTTTCTACCTTAGCCTGCACTGCGATTCCCAATACACAAACTCTTGTAATCAAACTCAGCTCTACCAGATCTTCCCTTATTTGTGCCCTTATGTATAGACCCCCTGCTTATATGCCCTCTTTCCCACAACAGGTCGGTGCTCTTATTGCTCAATTAATTATCAACAACGCCAAAGTCATCATTATTGGCGACTTTAATTATTGGCCTTCCGACCCTCGGGAAAGCCGTCTATCTGAAAAATTCTCGGATCTTCTGGCCAGCATGAACTGCCGCCAATTCATCACGACACCTACTCACTGTAGGGGTCACATCCTGGACCAGGTCTGGACATTAAACCTTGACATCTCGCCCCCCCTTAGTGACTCCCTGCTCTTGGTCAGACCACTATTTTATTTCTTTTTCTGTTGATTTGTCTCTTCCCTGCCGCCCCCTTCCTACAACTAACGTTTTAGCTCGCAACTGGAAGAAAGCTAACTTGACAGAATTGCATTCCACGCTGGCATCCACAGTTCCTTTGCTCTCCGGCTCAGCCACTCATCAAGCTTTTATCCTTGAGCAATGGCTTTTGTCGGCTTGCAACACTGTAGCCCCTCTAAAAACCATAAAATCTATGCGCCCCCATGATGCTCAGCGGTGGTTCACTGATCAATTAAAACTCGATAAACTGGCTCTTCGCCAGGCCGAACGCCGATGGCGCCGCAACTATGATCCACTTCTTAAGCTTGAGTTCGTGAACCTCCTAAAAATCTATAAATCCTCTATTCTTCAGGCTAAAACAACTTATTTCTCTTGTAAAATAATGGATTCGGCCTCCAAGGCAAAATACATATTTTCCATTGTCAACGAGCTCTCCCTTCCCGACCGGGTCACTCTCCCTCCCTTGCCTACCCAGGATCTATGTGATGCATTAAATACTCATTTTCGGGACAAAATTATTACCATTAAAAATAATATCCGTCCACCCCTATCCCTTCTCTCATCCCTCTTACCTCCCAACAATCCGCAGCATTTGGATGCTATCCCCCCTATTTCTATTATACTGAGTTCCAGAGACTCCTGCATAAAGTCAGTTCTGGCTCTCCTAATGACTGCTGCCCTCCCCAAATCTCGAAAGAAATCTTTTTGGCTTGCCCCGACCCTGCCTTGGCACTTCTTAACACCTCGTTGGCCACTGGAGTAGTTACTGACTCCTTTAAACAGGCAGTGGTGTTACCCATCTTAAAGAAAGTTAATGCAGATCCCTTGGTCCTGAGCAATTACAGGCCTATTTCCCTTCTCCCTTATCTAGGAAAGATCTTGGAGACCCATGTTACACGCTGTCTGAGCACCTTTATCGAGAGCTCATCCTTTCTGGATCCCCAACAGGCCGGCTTCCGCCCCCTTCACTCTATTGAAGCGGTCATTTCTGCCGTCATGGACACGTTAGGAACTGGGGCTGACAATAACATCTCTCAAGCCCTTGTCCTGTTGGATCTGTCAGCGGCTTTTGACACGGTCGATCACTCTATTCTGATCGACCGTGTCACTAACGCCGGCATTCAGGGCGTTGCCCTCGATTGGGTCCGTTCTTTCCTTCATAAGTGCTCTCAAACTGTACATCTCTCTACCTTTTCTGCTTCTTCCTCCCCTCTTTCCTGTGGAGTCCCCCAGGGCTCAGCTCTATCCCCTCTCCTTTTTAATTTGTATATGCAGCCCCTTATGGTTTTTCTCCGCAAATCATCTGCAACAATATTCAACTATGCAGATGACTTGCAGTTGATTTTTCCTATCGACACTTCTCCCTCCTCTCACACTGATTTTCAAACCACCATGTTAGATATTTCCGACTGGATGGCTCACAGCCAGCTCAAATTAAATCCTACAAAGACTGAGCTTGTGCTGGTGGGTGGGCCAGCCAACCCATGGAACGACAGCTTCTGGCCCACCTCACTCGGGTTTCCCCCTCGCCCGATCAACTCTGTGAAAAGCCTCGGTGTAGTCATCGCCGGTGATCTATCCATGAAGTCTCAGATCTCTGCGGTAACATCTTCCTGCTTCTTCCATCTGCGTAGGTTACGCAAGATCTGTAGATTTCTCACCAGAGATGCACTCATCCTAGTCATTCTGGCTCTTGTTATCTCCAGAGTTGACTTCGCCAACATCTTATACGCAGGGATTCCCGCCTACCAGCTCCAGAGGCTACAGCTGATACAAAATCAGGCCGCTCGCTTAGTATAACACCAGCCTAAGCACCAGCATGTCTCGCCGCTATTACGAAGCCTCCATTGGCTCCCTGTGGCCAAACGCTGCACCTTTAAACTTGGATGTACTATCTTCAAAGCCCTCTACAACCTTGCACCTGCTTTTATCTCTTCCAGCTTGAAGCGTTACACTCCCACACGAAACTTACGCTCTTCTGCTGATAATCTCCTGCACATCCCTCAAATCCATCGCAAGAAACACGGTGGCCTCCGCTTTTCATTTTTAGCACCCACATTTTGGAATTCCCTCCCTTCCCCTTTCCGTCACTGCCCCTCTTATGATTGTTTTCGTAAGACACTGAAGACGTTCCTCTTCAAATCTCCATTTGAGTAAAATGTCTGCCCTTGCTCCCCGCATCTGTTATGAGCGCCAAGAAACCGTTTCGGTGAACGCGCGCGGTATAATAAATTTTAACATAACATAACATTTAACATCCACTCTCGGGTGGGGTGCTCACCTGGGAGACCTGGAGGTCAAGGGTCTTTGGTCTCCAGAGGAAAGGTTGCTTCACATCAACCTTCTAGAGTTGCGGGCGATACGTCTGACACTCAAGGCCTTCCTCCCTTCCCTTCCCTTCGCGGTGTATCAGTGCAGGTCCAGATGGACAACAAGACCGCGTTGTGGTACATCAACAAGCAGGGAGGAGTGGGTTCGCAGTGTCTCTGCAGAGAGGCTCTGCGCCTCTGGTCCTGGGTTCAGGATCATCAGATTTGTCTCATGGCAAATCATCTGGCCGGAGTTCAGAACGTTCGTGCAGACAGTCTCAGTCGGCAGTTCTCTGCCGATCACGAGTGAAGGCTTCACCCGGAGGTTGTTCGCGACATCTTTCAGATGTGGGGGACTCCTCTTGTGGACCTGTTCGCCACTCGCGAGAATGCTCACTGCCTGTCATTCTGCAGTCTCCAGTATCCGATGCCACTGGCAACTCCTTTACGTGTTTCCTCCCATACCTTTGATTCCTCGGGTTCTGAGGAAGATTCGCCAAGACCGGGCCCAAGTCATATTGATCGCCCCGGATTGACCAAGAAGGGTGTGGTACTCAGACCTTCTCCACCTCTCCTCTCACCCTCCGCTCCGTCTCCCTCACAGGGCAGATCTCCTCTCCCAGATGGAGGGGCAGGTTCTACACCCCCACCTCCAGACCTTACACCTTCATGCCTGGAGATTGAACGGGGCAACCTGAGTTCTTTTTCTCTCCCGCCTGATGTAGTGGATGTCATTTTGTCAGCCAGGCGTGACTCCACTAAGTCCATCTATTCTTATAGATGGTCAAAATTTGTTACTTGGTGCAGGGAGAAGTCTATAGACCCTTTGAGGGCCCAATTATCTGATGTTCTCCAGTTTGCCCTTTCTCTGGCACAGCAGGGGCTTGCTGTTGCCACGGTGAAGGGCTATCTTTCAGCGCTGTCGGCTTTTATCTGTTTGCCTGATCAGCCCTCTCTTTTTAAATCTCCTGTAGTCTTGAGGTTTTTGAAGGGCCTCATAAATAAGTTCCCTCCTACTCCTTTTATTGTGCCTTAGTGGGCCTTAAATCTTGTTTTGACCTTTCTGATGGGTGCTCCCTTTGAGCCTCTTCACAAATGTCCTATGAGGCTTTTGACTTTTAAGACAGTTTTCCTCGTTGCAATAACCTCGGCAAGGAGGGTAAGTGTGCTTCAAGCTCTTAGTTGCAAGCCCCCTTTCTTGACCATTCATGCTGATCGAATGGTTCTTAGGACCAGGGCTGCTTTTCTGCCTAAGGTGGTGACTCCTTTCCACCTTGGCCAATCCGTTACCCTTCCTACCTTTTATCATCCCCCACACCCTTCTAAGGAGGAGGAGAGATTACACCGTCTGGACCCCAAGAGGGCGGTGTCTTTTTACCTGGACAGAACTAAAGACTGTTGGTTGGATGACCCGCTCTTCATTGGCTTTGCTGGCTGCAAGAGAGGAAGAGCGGTCCATAAGAGGACTTTGTCAAGATGGATCGTCCTCTGTTTTAAGATCTGCTACTCTTTGGCCGGTAAGGAACCACCAGAGGGTATAAGGGCTCATTCTACTAGAGCTAAGTCTTCGACCTCAGCATTGGCTAGAGGTGTGCCTGTAGAGGATATTTGTAGAGCGGCAACTTGGTCTTCCCTCCACACATTCGCGAAGCATTACTGCTTGGATTCTGAAGTGAGGAGGGACGGTCACTTTGCACGCTCTGTCCTTCAGGATTTCCTGGTCTAGAAGAGTGGACACCCTCCTCTGGGAGTGGGGACTGCTGTGGGACTCTATTCACAAGGTGAGGAATCCACACGGCAGGTGTATCTTTCAGAAGAACAAGTTACTTACCTTCGGTAACGCTTTTTCTGGTAGATACAATATCTGCCTGTGGATTCCTCACTGACCCCCCCCGTCTCCCCGTTGTCCACTCTTCTATGCAAGAGTTTCTATTATGTATTTGTTTATTTCAAATGTTTTGTTGCATTTGCTTCACACTGTGTGTGTTACCTTGATATTTGTACTGCGTATACTGGGTATATGTCTACTGTCATTGGTCCGTCCGTGTGCCTCGAAGGCACGGAAAAAAGGGCGGAACTGATGTCATCACGCCGGCGTGGGCCTAGAGTCGCAGGCGGTGCCGTGCCTCTATGACGTCCAAGTCCACGTCGGCGCAAAGCTACGAAAAGAATTTCCGAATGTTGCTGGCGCAAGTGGATATTCACAAGGTGAGGAATCCACAGGCATATATTGTATCTACCAGAAAAAGCGTTACCGAAGGTAAGTAACTTGTTCTTTACTATCATTGCCTTCAAGGGCAAGGGGTGTACTGCGCTGGCCTCAACAGCCACATGCGGCGTGAATGGTGGTGCATTCTGCCAGTAATAAGCAAATTGTGTCCGAGCACAGAGATAATATAAGTGCATGTCTGGCTCCGAAAATCAACCCATCGCATAAGGTTTTGTTAGAGTCTCCCACCCAATTCGAGATTTCTTGCCCCCTGCGCAAGTGTGATTAATAAGGAGCACAGTGTGGTGAAGAAATGCTGTGTTAAAGTGATAGGGACGTTGACAAATAAATATAGAAATTTTGGGAGCACCACCATTTTGATTAGAGCAACCCTATCTGCAAAAGTCAATGGCAGATGAGTCCATCGAGCCACTTGATCCTCGAGCTTTGATACTGCCACACCATAATTAGCCCTAATGACTTCCTGCGGGTCCTGATGTAAACAGATACCAAGATACCGCACAGGATCAGTCGCCCACTCCAAGTGGTAATTTAACACGAATGGCACGGTACATCGCGTGAGAGGGAATATTGTAGATTTACTCCAGTTAATGGCTAAGCCTGAATACCATTCATAACTGATATATTCCTGAATAACCTTCTCTAGATAGTTCACTGGTTCCCTCACATACAGGACCATGTCATCAACATACATTGATACTGCTAATGGACTTTGATAAAATCTCAACGCTGACCACCGCTGTCTAGTACCCCGCTTAATCGGAAACGCCTTCGAGACGTGCCCATTAACACGCACCCGAGCCACCGGATCAGTGTACAGCAATTTTATCCAATTGGTAAAAAAGAACGGTACCCCCATTCGATGTAGCACGGCAAACATATAGGTCCACGCAATCGAATCGAACGCCTTTGGGGTGTCTAAGAGAACCTCAACCGCCGGCAGTTTCGGTTTTAAAAGAGGCATGGCAGCAAACAATGCTCGCAGATCATGCACCACGGAACGCGTAGGGATAAATACCAATTGATCCGGGAGTACCATGACATATAGCAGCAGGCGCAGCGGCGTCGCCAGAACTTTCGCATGTATTTTTACATCAGTGTTCATAAGTGGCAATGGCCTATACCACTCGCACCTATCCGGTGGCTTGCCTGGCTTCAATAGTGCGACAAGCAATGCTTCTCTAAGTGAGTCAGACAACCGCTGCTGCTCAAACGCCTCTGCATACATAAGCGTTAAATGGGGCAGTAACATATCTGCATACTCCTTATAAAATTCAGACGGAAGCCCATCTGTGCTCGCTGCTATCCCATTAGGCAATACAGCAATGGCATCCTTAATTTCCTCAGCAGTTAATGAATGCATCAAAAAATCTTGTTGGCCTTTAGACAACCAAACCAAGGCCACATCATCCAAATGTTGTGCTATTTCCTCCACATTAGCCGTTCGCCTACTCCCATACATTGCCTTGTAATATTGAACAAATTGCTCCAGTATACCAGCAGTGTCCGAGATAGACATGCCCCCCTCTGTAAGCCCCTTTGTCGTAGCAAGCCCCTGCCAGGCCTAATAGTGCAAGGGATTTGCCCTTCTCTGCTCAGAGTCCTTAGGCCAATAGTAAGAAGTTGGCACATAAACTGGAATAGAAAAGACAGAGGGGCATATTATCAAGGGGGTTTATCTCTGCTTTTTTGGCTTTAAAAGTCAAGAAAGCCGAGATAAAATTATCTCCCTATTACCTAGCTGTCTCTAACACCAGTTAGCGACAGCTAGTAGGAGATAGCGACCATCTTGGGCCCCACTTTGCATGTCAGTGATATTTATCACTAATGACATGCAAAGTGGGCGTGCCAAGATGTTAGCGACTGGAAACAGTCGCTAACATCACTATCTCCTATTACCAACTTTTGGAGATATTCGCTCTAAGCGCGAATATCTCCAAAAGCTAACACCTGCCCTGAGCAGTTCTTAGCCATGTAATCCAATGGGAGGTGGATAACATGGCTAAGAGCATTAGCTCGGTAATGCATGAATATCGCTGACTTTTCAGCGACATTCATGCATTGCGGCCGTTTTTTATCGCATTTGCGATAAACCTTGGTAATACCAAGGTTTATCTGCGATAAAAATCGCCGCAGCTTTGCGGTAAAATATTGTCTCTAACCAAGCAATAGCGATAATTATAGCTATTGCTTGGTAATATGCCCCAGAGTTTATTAAACCTCATGAGGTGGAACTACATTCACACAACACCCTTCGGTATAGTATGAGGTAGCACACTGACTGGAAGGAGCTGGGTCCTTTTATACCCAAACAGGGGCTCAAAAGAAGGCGGTACAAGTACAAGCTGCTTGTCTTAGGCACATACAAGGTCATACAGAAAATGCACAGTCGACACGTGGGAGGAGCTAACAGTTAGCTAGTTGGAGTAAACACATCCTGACAGTTACATGGTAGGGACAGCTGTATGCTCTTCTGAGCATGTGCAAAGTAGAGGAGACTAAACATATCTTGTCTCTAGGCAGATTTCAAGAGCAGTTGACAGGAAGGTAGGACAGAGCACATGGCATACAAAATGGCCGATAGAAATACAAAATGGATTCCATAAAACGGGCAAGATAGTCTCTAAATACGACATGTCTTCTGCTAATGCTTAACCCAATTACTGTTAAATTACCACACCTGCACATTACAATACTTGGCCCATGGTTCTGTAATTCTCTCAGCTAACGCGTGCCCCGGTCTACCACCCTCACCGTAATATCGGGCTTTGCATCACCAAACTAGATGCCGTACTTCTTACTCAGCCAATTCATTGTACTCATTCACCTGTGATCTGATTGCAGCTAAGGTAGCCGCATCTGGCGCCTCCTCATACTGCCGCTCCAGCCATGCCAAATTAACGCTCCAACCTCCCCATGGAGTTGCGCAAAAACTTAAGCACCCCTGCCTGTAGACCTATGCAAGCCCCTCTATTAGTTACTTTGAACGCTTCCCAGATGGTGCCCATACTTTGCACTGATCCAATATTGTCAGCAAAGTAATTTTCAATAGCCACCCGTAAATCTTCCTTAAACACTGGATCTAACAAGGCCGATGGCTGCAGCTTCCATCTAAATGGGGTGGGGCATAGGTAGGGAGGTGCATGTCAAGCAGCACAGGCGCATGGTCCGATAGCGTGCGGGGCAGATGTAATACCTACGACACCCAAGCATTGACATCATGTGTCGCTAGCCAATAATCCAATCAGGACCAAGTGCTATGTGTATATGAGTAGCACGTCCCCTCCCGTAATCCAGGATGTCACAACCTCCATAAATCATTAAGGCCAAAATCACACATATCATCACGCACAGCCTGCGCAGCCTTTTTGACATGAACACTATTTTGTGAATGTTGATCCATATCTTGATACAGCACCACATTAAAATCTCCCCCACATAGGATAGCAGATGCCGGCAGTTTATAGACTTTGTTCCACAGCATTTTTATAAAACTCCGGATCATCTATGTTGGGGCCATATACATTCACCACTGTGATCAAGCTGCCACATAACCTCCCCTGCACTATAACATACCGGCCATCCTTGTCGATCTCCTCGTGCGTGCACACAAATGGGACACTTTTTTTAATTAACCCCCCTTGCATATCAGGAATAGGAAGAGGTGAGTCGCACACCAGCCCATTTCTTGGCTACAGAAGCGGCAGTGAGTTCAGTGAGGTGTGTCTCCTGTAGAAGCGCAACTTGAACATTATGGCGGTCCAAGTACGCCAGCACCTGCCTAGTCTTTTTCGGGTTAGTTAACCTCCTGATGTTCCAAGTGATCCAAGTAATTTTACCTGCCCCATCCATCATGTACCAGACTGAAGCAACATGCAACGCAAAAGATCGATGATTACACTATCCGATGCATGAAACAATATACTGCCAACACACTTCGCACAGCTGCACAAAAAACAATACCAAAACAGTCACCCCTCTCCTACCCCAGCACCTTAGCCCTACCAAGAACATCCCCAACCTCCCCGCCATCCCCCTCTCCCAGGCAACCAGTCAACCAGTCCCGTCTCCCCACCCCAAACACCCCCAACTCCCACCCACTTCAGCACCCCAAACATGCCAAAGCCAACCCAACACCCAACCAAACACCCCCTCCCCCTTTCATAGCAAACTAGATTTAGGGTATACCCATATGCGGGGGGCGCAGAGTCAGAACACTCCCACGTAGTAGGAGTTGACTGAGCACTGATAACACAGCATATCACATGTACATATATATAATACGGTGCCCACTGCGACGTCGGGATACCCAACTGTAGGAACTGGGATCACCAGTTCCCCGGGGGTAGCCTGGCACAAGCAGGTAGGCACCCGAAAGCTTAGGTGTTAAGTGACTACACAGCACACACATCCATTGAGACAATAAACGTACACACAATGACTGAGACCACACCAGTGAGTTTGATTTAAAACAATATGCTTTTATATAAGATCAAGATTCAGGGTAATCAAAAGTCACAGTATCAATTACTCATCAAAGCATTTCATCAGAGGGGAATCAAGGGAGCAGTTCAATATCCAATTTAACACGTCACAATAAACATTTCATTAAAGGATTAGCATTTCATTACTTCACAATAAACCAGGGTAAAACATTTCATGAAGCGTTAACTACCAAGGCACCCCGCGAAGGTGAGCCTCTCGTTAAGAATGGACAACCAGCTCATCAGGCAAGGATGAGCATATCATGTAGCAAGAGTCCACATGTCATCAGGTAAGTAACCTGTTCAGCAGGCAAAACAATTAACTTCTCACCGAGCAAGGGTGAACATTTCATTAAACTCCTTAGCAGAATAAACTTTCCGAATAAGCATAGGTAATTAATTCATTGGCAACATCTCATTATAAGAGAACAAGCATCTCATTAGGTAAGGCCAACATTTCATTGAATAGGGATGACCTTCTCATTATTTAAGCAACCTCTTCCTTATAGAACTGTAGGCACTTCAATCCCCAGGTCAGCAGGTCAGAATCAACATTTCAGTACCTACACTACGCAGGCATAAGCATTTCAGCACCCAACGGTAATCCTGTTGGTAGGTAGAAGTTAGAACACTGGGGCAGGAAAAACAGTTAGTTCAGCATAGGCAAACCATCCCATAAGCATGGGGAGCATATTTCATTAAAGAGATAAGCGGGTCATTACCCAGCAATAAATATTTCCTAGCTGCAGGGATCAGCAGGTCGTGAAATGAGGATAAAACATTTCATTAATCAGAGGTAAGCCTTTCAGCAATCACTTTGCATAGAGCTAAACACCTCCTTTATCCAGGGCAAACATTTCATCATCAATGCTGCACATTTCAATAATCATTTCCCTGCAGGAGTAAAGGGTGTAATTCCTTCATCAACTCAGCATATCGCAACAACCCTGTCAGGGAAGAAATGACTTTTCTTGACAGAGCAGTAAACATGTCAGTAGGTGACTGTAGGCTTCTAGGAAAGATGGCACTAAACAGGAGTAACCATTACATTGAAGGTATAGCATCTCATAAGACAGAAGCAAACCTCTCCTTACTCAGGGATAATCATTTCATTGCTTACCGAGGGCATTCCTCCTTAACCAGGCACCCAGAAAGGGTGATCATAACATTAGGCAAGCAATACTCTTTAGAGATCAGGCAACATCTCCTTAGGTAGAAATAACCATTTTCATTAAAGGAGCCGTCCAAGAGTTACCAGAAGGCTTTCATTTAGCATCAATAAACACTTCAGCAGGCACAAATAACCATTTCCTTGCTCAGCAGTTCTTGACGTAAGAAGAAAACATTTCAGTATCACCTGAGCAGGAATAAGCCTTCCCCCAACCGATATGAACCATGTACCGACGGACCCATGAGGCAGTGGTACATTATCCGCAATCCTCCAAGTACTGCCTAGGGCAGATGTGAGCAAACAGTCTCCCCAACACGGGGTTAACCTTAACAAATTCGGGCCCCCGAGGTGTCTTATGGAGCCATGGGCCAGTCCAGCAATTTAGGTACTACCAGGGGGATTGGGGGGCCGACAAGGCCGAACTATTGTTTCTCCTGGGGTGGGGTGGCCGCGGGGCTCCCACTTGGCTCTTCGGGGGGCCCGCTCTTCCTCTTGGCCTCCTGCCCGCCTCCCCGGGGAGTTACCTTAATCTTAGGCCCCTACGGGCCCGTGCGGTGCTTTCTGGTGGGAGGGGCGGGCTCCGGCCCTCCCGGGGGCCTCACACGGCCTGGGGAATCTCCTTCGGCCCCTTCGGGGCTTGCGCCGGCTAGTGGGGGGGCCCTTGCACTCTCTCAGGGTCCTCCGATGCTAGCACGCTGTTCCCAGGCCATCCGTGGCTTCAACGGCCCGGGAACCAATCAGGAAGCTACGGAGGAGGGACCAGGCCACAGCGGCCAATTGCAGGGCAGCTCTTGGGGGCGCGGCAGCTGCAGCCAATAGCTGCGCGGCACTGGACGGGGGGGTGGCAGGTGGCGCGGCGGCGTTCCCCGTCACGTGATGGGGGTTCTTCTCAGCCTCAGAGGCCTAGCACGGCCTTCTACCAGTCGCGGCGGCCTACCTCAGGCTCCGGGGGCCGCAGCGGGGATTCTTTACTCTTGGGCCGGGCTGCGGCGGTGATATCGGCGGCGTCCCTCTCCAGCTACCGGGGGCCGCCGAGGGGGTTCCTCTCACTCTTGGGCCAGGCGCGGCCCTCAGCGACACGGCGGCGGCCCTCTCCGGCTACCGGGGGCCGCCGGGGGTGATGCAGGCAGCAGTGGGGCCTGGACAGCCTAGCGCCGGGCAGCGGCAGGAATGCAGACGGCGCTCCGATGGCGGCGCTGCAGGCCGCAGCGCTAGCGGGGACACAAGTATGCAGCGATTCCTTTGAGACAGCGCTTCCAGGGGCAGAGGAGCGCTTGGGGGCTCGACAGTGGTCTCTGGCGGCACAGCACTTTCCTCATGGACACCAACAGTCTTGTGTGCCACAGCACTCTGGGAGATTTTAGCGCCACGTGGGGCACAGAAGCAGTCCCGGCAATAGCGCTTTGGGAATACAGAGCCTCGGGGGCAACAACAATTTCTAGAGCCACAGTAGTTCTTGGTGGCACAGCGCTTCCCCGGAACCAGCAGGGGGGCAGACACAGTCCAGGCAGGGCAGCGCAGGGACACAGGGCAGGGGGTAGCACTGGTTACCTGGTTGATCCCCAGTAGTTCTGGTTAGCGCAGTTAGACTTCTTCTTTGGCGCTTGATGGATTTGGCGCCCTTGTGAATAGTTCCTTGTTTCTTGAAGGGGGGGGTTGAGTTGAGGGCTGCTGACAGGATTCCTCAGCAGGTGACTATAGATGGTCCCTGGGTTCCCCTCCCGCCGGGCCAGATCAGTGGGCTAGGTCAGGGTTCCTCACTCTACTTGGAAGGCAGCACCTAAGCCCTGTCACTCCCAGTGGCATCGGCCCCTGACTAGGCCCTACCGCCTAAGTCTCCTGCGTGGGTCCCCCAGGGTCAGTGATGCCCCAACTGACTGGAAAGTTTCCCTCCCTTTCTTTTTATAGGCCCAGGTCAGGTGACCACCCTCTAAGGCGGCACAAATAGGCTCCGCCTCTATTCTAGAAGGTGCCAGGAGCTTCCCTACTCTAACTGTGGGCAGGCAAGGCAGACTGGAATGGCAACAATGTTTAGGGGTTCCAGCCAGCTCCTGGCAACTAGAATGCACCTGAAAAGACCACGCTGCAGTAGCAGGGGTCAGTGGCAGCCATGTTGGGGGTAGAGAGCACCTGCACCTAGCATTGATGTTAATATTACACAGGGCATCTCAACCTCACAGGGCCTATACAACTTTATTACAATGGGGGGACATCCTGAATTAGGGGAAGCGAAAAGCAAAAAATTTCCGGGAAAAAGGCCAAGTCCAACACCAACCATACATAGTGTAGTGATAATGAGGTGCTCTACAGTCCTAGAATTAGAACAGAACCCTACACCTTGAGCCCGCACAAAGTATCACCTCAGAGTAGATTATCGATTTACCACCAAGGAGGCCACAGAACTAAATAGTTGGCCACTTGTCCCAAAAAGCAGCTGAGGTCCTCAGGATGGGCATCACACATGCCAACAGTAGAAGAGCATGATTACAATGTGACCTTCCAAACATCACTACATAAGTAAAAAGTGAAAAACAAGAGAGCAGGAATGCCAGTAAATGATACAAAAGTACCGAATCCTCACTGTTCCATATCCACAGTCCCCACCATGCAGTCATGTTTCCTGCACTTCTACTCTGTATCATGTTCCATCGCTGTGCTCAGAGCGCTGGAAGAGGCAACAAATGCAAATGCGGCAACCATAGACTGTGTATAAAGGAGTTAGTCATATACAGAGCCAAACATTAAACATTGCGCCAATCAAATATGAAGGATATGATGTCCGACCCATATTGCAAATGACCAGAGGTGCCAATCAACTCTCAACAGTCAGCAGAATGCCACACTACTCTTCTTCCTCAGGCGGAGCCGTAGAGTCTCTTTTCCTCCGTTTCAAATGCTTGGCGTGTTCCATAGCTGCCTTTGGGGATGAGAAAATGTTACTGTCATCTGCAGTGCCGACACTGAGCCGGGCCGGGTATAACATGGCATAGGGAACCCCCTCACTTCTCAGAAACTGTTTCACAGTGCCAAACTCTCTCCGAGCTACCTGGACTGCGATCGTGAAATCAGGGAAGAAGGCCAACATGTTGCCCTGGTGAACTATGGTACCTTTAACCCTAGCCAGGCGCAGTATAGTGTCTCTGTCCCTATACTTTAAAGCTCGGGCTATTATAGGACGAGGGGGGCCCCCGGAACCGGCATAGCCGCTAGAGAGCGGTGAGCGCGCTCCACAATGAACATGTGGGTAACTGCTCTGTGCCAAAAATGTCCAAAATCAGGCGCTCAACATATGTCTCCATTTTGCCCACATTGGTTGACTCTGGCAAACCAGTAATTCAGAGATTATTGCGCTGGGAGCGCGCCGCCAAGTCCTCATTCTTTGATTGGATCAGAGCAAGAACCTTCTCCATGTTGAGAGTTTTATCCGCAACTGTGCTCAAGCCATCCTTGGCTGCCGAGACCCTCTGCTCCACCTCCCCCACACATGCCGTTTGTTTCTCTAATTGTGATGATATATGGTCTAGCCGATGGTTCACTGCGGCCATCGTGTCCTCAATGAACTGCAGCGTGCATTGCATGGCCATCAGCGTGGTTTCCAGCGTGGGGGGGCCATCCACTCGCGCATCAGCTTCAGAATCTGAGGCTGCTTTTTGTGGGGTCTTAGGGGCCTTGCGCAGTTCGAAATTGAGGCGCGGCTGGGATTTATCAGTCCTCCCCATATTAAGCTATCAATGCTACGCGTGCAGTATGTAAAGTTGTCAAGAACACAGCCAGGAGTGAGTGTTGTAAGGGGCCAGGCCAACAGTTCCCCTATATCACTGAGGCGTCCATAACAGGCCTTAGGTGTAGATCTGTGAGCATGTAATGAGGCTTCCCTCCAAGAATGACCCTGCTTATATAAACCCCCTCCAACAAGGCCTTCTAAAACGATCAGCTATTATGTGCAGGAGATCAGGAGGGAGACAGTACGCTCCAGCGAGTTCAACAACAGGCCGGTGAATGGCATTCAAGCAGTCAGGCAGCTAGCAGTCCTCACGCAGTGTGCCCCGTCCCCAGGGCTGATGTCTGACTACTCCAGGCCAGGTGTTCACGGCCTAACACTGGTGCCGTTTACAGGAGGCGCTGGCAGGACCGCGTACGGGACCACTCCGTACATCGAGGATCCGATGTCAGCCTTCAGGAGTCACTGGGCAGCTTCCCCACTCCTCCGTCGCAGCGCCCTGCAGCGCTCACATCAGCCGCAGCTCACAGGGCACAGCCCAGCGCAAGGTCCAGTCCCACCTCCGCAGACCAGACCGTCGCTAGGTCCCGACCCCACTTCCTGCCAGAAGCGCCGGCGGGCACACAGATGTGTCAGCGATCTCCAGAGCTCCTCCCGGCAGGCCTCCACAGATATTCTAGCGCACCAATCTGCCCACTCCCGGGTGCCTCTGCCCGCTGTCGCACAGCAGCAGGTGCACCTCCCTTATGCTTTAGGCACAGTACGCCGCTCTCCGTCTCAGCCGCAGGCGAAGCTCTCTGTACACCATTCAGTTCCGCAGTCACCGCAGATTACAGCCCCCAGCGGAAGGGGCAGATCATGACGGGGATCAGCACAGAAACCCCCCAGCCGGCAGCAAGGCCTGTCACAACCCTGTGGCCGCCATTTCACGCAGCCCCATGACGGAGTCTTCCAAGCTCGTTAGACCGGTGTGGAGGGCTCTACAATACCGCAAACAGCGTGTACCCGTTCAGCAGGTAAGTGGATGATCACCACGTCCACCAGCAGGCTCTAGGATCGAGGGATGCAGCAGATAATTGACGGATATTAACTCGGTCAGGCAGACCCCCACATCGGTGCGGCCATCTTGCCATGCGCCCTCTAGCGCCCCACTCGCGGTCAGCCATTTTAAGGAATATAGTGGACATCATTCATTACGAGATGTCAAATTATATAGTGGCTGCACCGAACCCGGTCAGGTTTGGTTTAAACCATGTTGAATTCATACCTCAACACCGATTTAAGTGTTGGAAGTATGATCCCATGTACAGGCGGCTCCTTAGGGGACCCCCCCACCTGAACTCCTGGTACAGCCTTTCATGGTCTGCAAGCAAGCTAGTGCTGCTGCCGACTACAGACATGATTCTTCCCTCCTGTTGCTGAGCAAGGCTCGAGCAGGGGAAGGCAGAACAATAGGTTTCCTGTCACAGGGAGGTATAACCACCTCCCGGACAGGACTTAGTGTATTGGTCTGGGAATGGACGCTTGCCAGCGCCACCAGACTACTATGAAGGGCACATTTAGCACCCTCCTTTCATACTCCAGCTTGAACCAGTTTCAGTAACCTTTGGTTCCTGTCTGGTATGGAACTGGACAGAGGACATGTGGGTAATCTCCCCTCTGTCCAGCCCCTCCACTGGAAGGGACCCCACATCGTTCCAACCCTTTCCTTAGGGTACTTAGGGCTCCCCTGTGGGTTAGTGCTCAGATTCATCATGGGACTAGACTCAACCATGAAACTATATCGCTCTTGAATTGTCTGGACACTTGGACTTTTACTGGAACCAAGCCTGCACCAAGGAAGACTCCTGAGGCTCCTGGTCTCGCTGTTCTTCAAGTCTTCTTCGTCATCTGTGCTTCATCCAGGTTCTTCAACAGACCTGTAGGCATCAAGGATACCTGATGAAATCTCCCTTAGAGTGAAAGATTCTCTCACCTACATCTGCAGGCACTGCAATGAAGCTGATCAGTCTGCTGCTCCTATTGTCCTAAAGACTACTTGAAGCTTAGCAACACAAGTGGTGGTTCTGCAACTCCCTTGAGGCCTGACCTGTCCCCTCGACATATTTGAGGCAAGTATCCATTGTTGGAACAGCTGGGACCAAACACCTGTGTACCGCATTGACTCACCATTGCCAAGGTTTGTTGCCTCTGCTCTCCAGAGATCATCGGGCTACAAAAAACTCCAGCCTCCAGAACCTGGTTACCTGAATATCAGTGCAGCCCTTGCATCATGGGCCTCAATCTTTGGTGAGCTGCCTGAGGCAACTCCTGAGTCTTTGGTATATGGATTCTCTTTTTTTTTTATGTTTCAAAAAACCTTTATTGATCATAACCACGGTACATCAGTGTAATACAGTCGTCAGATGTAATACAAGTTTTCAAATATGTTAGCAACACCTTCCCGTGAATGTTGTTATGCACGTTGCATAATAAGTACTAAGAATAAGAAGAGAAAAAAAGAAAGAAAAACTCCCCCCCTCTCGTCCCATGATAAATGTGTGCAATGTACAGAAGGCAGTCAGATACATCAAATAACTGTCCAGATAATAGCAATGTGACAGGCATTGTGATTTGCATAACATGTGTGGTCCGACACATAGGGGAACATAATAATCAGCGGTGGACGTCGACCATACCTCAACAGGGGTGTTCTGTCCGAACTAGTCCCAGCCATCTCAAGACATAGGGTATTACGATAATTGCGATAAGTGGAGCTGAGCGGTCTCAGATGAACGATGAACTTTGTGAAAGCGCAATATAGCAGAGTCAGGTTGCAATATGTAAGTTTCCATCCCCGACAGCCCCCTCCCTTTCCATCTCTCCGTCTTCGCTTGCTTCTTGTCTGAGGAAGTAGGATGTAAGTGGGCCCCAGATGTCCTTCGGGTGCGATCTGAGTGGTAGTAGTTCCGCATAAGAGTGTAGCTGGTCCTGCCAGGTGGTCATAGTCATTACCCAGGATTTGAATTTGGGGGCTCGACCTCTACCCCACCTACACGTCACCTGTCGTTTAGCCAGTAATAGACTCATTTCCAAAAACTATCTATGCACAGTGACAATGTTTTGCATCAATCCTAGCAGCGCAATGAGTGGGCATGGCTTTATCTCAATCCCCAGCATTTCCAACAGCCCCGCAAAAACCATCGCCCAGTATTCAGGTACCCGGGGGCAATTCCATGCCAGATGTAGAATATCCACTCCTTCCCTCCCGCAACGGTTGCAGCGATCATTATCTCTTAGGTGAAATTTATGTAATTTAACGGAGATATAGTATAGACGATGTAAAAATTTTAGGTGTACCAGGCGTAGTCTGCTATTGCTCGTAATTGCGTCCGTTTGAGTACAGCTGGTCTCCCATTGCTCATCCGTGAGTGGTGTGTCAAAGTCTTTATCCAAGTCTTGCCTAGCTCGTAAGGGGGTAGTCAAGGGTACACTGTGTGTATGTGTATAAAGTAGCGATATGACATGGTGTGGAGCTTCTGTTTGCAATATAGCATGTAGGGGTGCGAGGGTGTCAGGTTCGTCTGGGAATGTGGGGGTGACAGCTCGAACGCTTTGTCGGAGCCGTGTGTACAAAAAAGTGTCCATTATCATAGGCTGACGATCCCCAAAAAACTGCTCTATGGTACGAAACTGGCCGTGTGTGCAAAGGTCTCAAAAAGTGCGCAAAGCAAGCCCGGTTAGCATCTTGCAGCATATTTCTTCACATGTTACTTGTAGTCAGGGATCATTGAGCAGGGGCGCCCGAGGTGAGTACAGAAATGAGCTCCCCATGGTGCGCGCGATACGTCTCCACGCCGCCACCATGCAGTCGACCGTGGACAGATCTCGATCCCTCTCCCCTGCGTGTGTGAATAAATAGCCAGACTGGCGCCTTGGGGTCATATAGCCGTCCTCCACCGCCAAGTGTGCCATATAAGGTGGCGGGTGGAACCAATACGTGTCAAAGTGGGCCTGCGCGCAGTCGTAATAACGCTCAAAATTGGGAACTTCAAAACCGCCCTGGTGGTATGGTAGCATTAGTGTGTTGAGATTGAGTCGCGCCTGTTTTCCTCCCCATATTAGCCGTGTTAATTGGGTTCTGAGTGTGCGCAAAAAAAACCTTCCTGGGTTATATGGGATATTAATGAAGAGGTATAATAATTTTGGTAGTAATACCATCTTAATAAGGGAGATGCGACCCGCCATTGAGAGTGGGAGACGTATCCATTTGGTAATACTATCCGTGATTTTGTATAGCGCTGTCCCATAATTGGCTCTCATCAGGGCATCCTTCTGTCTTGTAAAGCGTATACCTAAGTATTTCAGCTCATCCGCTTCCCACACCAGGGGGTAGTCTAACTGGTGCGGTTGTACTTTATCCGTCAAAGGAAATATAGCAGACTTGGCCCAGTTATTCTGTACCCCAGCAATGCCCCCGAATTTCGTGATTTCGCGCAGCACAGGATTAAGATTATCCTGGGGTTTCTTTATATATAGCGTCATGTCGTCTGCATAGAGCGTCCCATTTAGCACCTTCTGGGAGGTAGGATGATTGTCTACACCAGTGCATTGCTTCAGGAGATTGGGCAGTCCATTCCACGATGCGTTTTTGCACCGACCCATCCCCTGTGTGGCCCCTATCAATGTGCCTGCAAGGGATGGTCTCTCGACCAGCCAACGGGTATTCGGGACTATGATAACACAGCAGCTCTATTGGAAGGCAGAAGTGTGCCTCAGTTGAGCAAGTGTCGTGTTCATGGTCTGCGTATCTTAAATCTTAATACCAGATCTCTGGTCAAACATCATTTGTCTATCATGGACCTCATCACCGACGAGGAGCCAGATCTGTTTATCATCACTGAGACCTGGCTCCAGGACACAGACACAGCCATAATTAATCTGGCTTGCCCTCCAGGATATTCACTCTTTACGCAGAATCGCCTGTCAAGAGGTGGAGGCATTGCCTTAGCTATAAAATCCACCTTTGTGTGCACTTGGACGGGTTTGCATATTGCGGGGTGCGAAAGCGCCCTGTTTAAGATCACCATCAGTCCTCAGTTCACGCTGTCTAGGATGGTCGTGTACCGCCCCCCAGGCAGTGATGTAGCATTCAGGGGAGCATTCCCTGAGGCGGTTAGTACGCTAGCCAGTGACTGCGCCAATTTTTGCATCATAGGTGACCTCAACCTGCATTTTGATAATCAACAGACCTCGGCCATCAGTGGTCTTCTGGCGGATCTGGAGGCTCTTCAGCTGACCCAACTTGTCACTCAACCCACACATGTGGCTGGTCACATCCTGGACCCGTTTTTTACTAACTTATCGGATGTCCAGGTTTTGGCTATCTCTCCATTGGGTTGGACTGATCATTTTTTGGTGTCCGTCTGGCTACCTCTCCCCGAAACCCCTATTACTCCATCTCCTAAGTGGATCCCTCGGCGGCACTGGAATAAGCTCAGGCTAGAGGACCTACATTACATCATGGCTGAAGAGCCATTAGGCCCCCTGCTTAATGTCACCTCGGGCTACGACCAATTCTGCAGCTGGATTACCAAGGCGCTTGACAAGCTGGTGCCTATTACCTCAAGTAAATCTAGCTCCAGGCAGTCGAGTCCTTGGTACGACAGTGCCCTCCGTGCCCTGAAGGGTACATGTAGAAGGGCAGAAAGGGAGTGGCGGAAGACGTATGATGTGGCCAAAAAAACCATGTATTTGGCTTCAGTCAAGCTCTACCATCGAGCTATCTGTAGAGCCCGTGCGGCGTTTTATGCGACGGAATTCCGTAGCAGCCACAATCCATCGAAGACCATCTTCAAAGCCCTCAAAAATCTGATGGCTAAGAGAGCGGCTCCGCAAGTGGATGGTTCTACCTCCCATTGCGAGACTTTGGCCGCTTTCTTCTTGGAGAAAGTTAAGACCATTTACCAGTCGTTTCCCAGCACGACGCTGCCACTCATCCCTCCGAAGGGCCCTTGCAGCTGCCTGGCATTTCACTCTCTCCCTACTCTGTCCTGGGATGGGTTTGTCAAGTTGGCACAACGAGTCAAGTCCGGCTCTCCTGCGGACCCGCTTAGACCTGCCCTTTTTAGAGATTCCTCTTTTCAGGGGCGTACGGCGGTGTGCTCGCTGATTAACCTTTCCTTGACTTCAGGTACGGTTCCTGCCAAGTGGAAGCAGGCGGTGGTCTCCCCGATCCTGAAAAAACCATCATTGGATCCTTTAAAACCGGAAAACTACCGCCCGATTTCATTGCTCCCTTGGCCGGCCAAAGTCATGGAGGCCCACGTCAACCTGGCTCTGACTGAGCATATGGCCCAGGCCAATGTCCTCGATCCTATGCAGAATGGGTTCCGTGCTGGTCACAGCACGGAGACGGCCCTTCTGGCAATGGTAGAACATCTGCGTAGTGTGTTGGATGCAGGTCAAACGGCAGCGCTTATTTTATTAGACCGTAGCGCTGCCTTTGACACGGTGTCCCATCGCATCCTTCTGCACCGCCTGGAGGACATTGGCATCTGTGGCTCTGCTCTGCAGTGGTTCCGTTCCTTCCTTAGCGATCGCTCCTTCTGCGTTGCCACCCCTCCTTTTCAGTCCAAATTCCATCAGCTGGACCTGGGGGTCCCTCAGGGCTCCTCGCTGAGTCCCACGCTTTTCAACTTGTACGTGCGGCCGCTGGCTGATGTCGCCAGGCAATGGGGCCTAACCATGGTCTCGTATGCCGACGACACGCAGCTAGCGGTCACGATCAGCGGGGATGCCGAACAGGATGCCCCCAGGTTTCGAGATGGGCTGAGAGAGGTGGCCAGCTGGATGAATAACAACTGTCTCCAGCTGAACGCGAAAAAAACTGAGGTGATGATCGTTGGGAAGGGAGCGGACCGCTGGGGAGGCGTCGGGTGGCCTCCGGAGTTAGGGCCGGCTCCTACTCCAGTGATGGAACTTAGGAACCTGGGAGTGTGGCTAGATCACACCCTTTGCTTCACTACCCATACCAAGAGAGTGGCGGCATGCTGTTTTGGTGTCTTGCGTGGGCTAAGGCCGGTGCTTACATTTTTTGATGCCCCGACGAGACAGCTGATTATTCAAGCGACGATTATCTCCCGGCTGGACTATGCCAGCTCGCTCCTGCTGGGAGTTAACCAATCTGAGATCGTCCGCCTGCAGCGAGTACAGAATGCTGCTGCGAGAGCAGTGGTGGGTTTGCCGAGGTCTTGCCCCACTTCCAACACCCTGCGGTCCCTACACTGGTTACCGATTAAAAGTCGAATCCACTTTAAGGCCCTTAGCCTTGCCTTTAAAATCTTAAAAGGATCGGCACCTGAGATCCTCAACAATCTTTTATCCGCCTATGTCCCGACTCGCTCTCTTAGATCTCTTGGGCAATCTCTGGCGGTTATCCCGCGTTTCAGGCTTAGCCGGATGGGCGGCCGTTCTTTTCGTGTGAGAGCTGCGGCTCTCTGGAACTCCCTCCCTTTGGAAATTCGTTTGCTAGAGGATCTATTGGCATTTCGTAGGGCCGTGAAAACTCACCTGTTTTAATTTCTTCACCCGGTGTTGTACTTCTTTTGCGTTGTGTTGTGTTTGCCTTTTCCTTGCGCCAGGACGCTCCTTAGCTGGAGCATCTGTGCGCAATATATAAATGATCATAACATAACATAGAGGGAGATGAGCAGTTGTCGGGCTGGGTAAATAAGGGCTCGATGATTATGATGCTGTCTGAGTTTTGCCGCTAAAGGCTCGATAGCTAACGCAACAAGCATTTGCAATGCAATAGGTCTCACATTAGGTAAGTTTGAGCTGTTGGTATTGTAAATGACACATTTTGTATTTATGTGTTGGTTTTAAAAATAGCTAAATTAATAGCTTTGTCATTTACAATGCCAATAGTTTTAACTTTCGCAAATGTGACACCTATAGCATTTATAATGCAATATGTGTTGTATTTACGTGACTTAGGTGTATTGATATTACAAATAACAATGGCTTTTAATTTTTTTAATAATGAATACTTAAATAAAAGTTATTGTAATTTATAATGGCAATAGCTTAAACTTTTGTAAATAACTTTTGTGAAGATTATGTTCAGTGTATTTTATTGTGATGAAAATCCAAGAACAGAAGTGAAATATTAACATCTTTTGTGACATTTGTAATTAAGCTTGAAACATTGAGAGAACATATTTGAACCAGTGGTTGTTGAATGGTTGCACAGATTAATGCTGTGGTGGCGCTGAGTGATGCTGTGGCGTTCAGTGATGCTGTGGTAGCGCTCAGTGATGTTGTGGTGCCCCTGAGTGATGCTGTGGTGGTCCTGAGAGATGCTGTGGTGGTCCTGAGAGATGCTGTGGTGATGCCATAGATAGACAGAGGGAGGGCGATAGATAGATAGAGGGAGGGCGATAGATAGATAGAGGGAGGGCGATAGATAGATAGAGGGAGTGAGGGCAATAGATAGATAGACAGATAGAGTGAGGCAATAGATAGATAGACAGATAGATAGAGTGAGGGCAATAGATAGATAGACAGATAGAGTGAGGGTGATAGATAGACAGATAGATAGAGTGAGTGCGATAGATGGACATATAGAGTGAGGGCGATAGATAGACAGATAGATAGAGTGAGGGCGATAGACAGATAGATAGAGTGAGGACGATAGATAGATCGAGGGCAATAGATAGATAGAGGGCGATAGATAGAGTGAGGGCAATAGATAGATAGAGTGAGGGCAATAGATAGATAAAGGGCGATAGATAGAGTGAGGGCAATAGATAGATAGAGTGAGGGCAATAGATAGAGTGAGGGCGATAGATAGATAGAGTGAGGGCGATAGATAGTTAGAGTGAGGGCGATAGAGTGAGGGCGATAGATAGAGTGAGGGCGATAGAGTGAGGGCGATAGATAGATAGAGTGAGGGCGATAGATAGATAGAGGGAGGGCGATAGATAGATAGAGGGAGGGCGATAGATAGATAGAGTGATACAGATTAGATTTGGGGTGAAGTCAATGATGAGGCCAAGATTTTGTTGTTAGTTTTACTGATTGAGGAAGTGTTTAGGAGCATGCATGCAGTGGCTCGAGTAAAGAAGGTGCATGCTGGGCTAGAAGCACGTGCAGAGGATGGACAGCTGTGATTGGAAGGAAAGGGAGAGCTAGAGTCCCGGGATAAGAGTCCAACTCAGCAAAGAAATAGATTATTAGGGATTTAGCCATGTTAGAGTCTTGAGTCGGTCCTTGAGGAACTTCCTCACGAAGTACCGACAGGGGTACGAGGTGAAAACGTGGTAGTCAGGTGAAAGTTAAGTGACAAAGTAGTGGAGGAGACCTGGCAAGTGGTGAAGTGGACCTAGTGTGTAAAAGTGTTTTGGGCAGAGAAGGGGTTTACATGGGTTGAAAAAGAGGCTTTCTGGTAAAGGGTGTAACAAAAACTTGTGAGTAAAGTAAGGGTAAGGAGGAACATGAAGAATTCTGATATATGACCTTGAAAGTAAATATGGAGCTGAAGCAGAAAATCAGTCTATGAGAAGGGAAAGGAGGGAATGAGGCTGAGGGGCAGACACCAGGGGCGCTGATGGAGGCTATGCACTGAAAGTGTGAGTGTGGAGGTTTGGATGGAGGAGTAGTGCAGCCTGATGTTTAGGTACGAAGGAACAAAGCACTAAAAGGAGTGTGTTTGGGGGCAGAAAAAACAGGGAAGTAGGTAAGTGTTCAGCTAGGTCGGAAGTAAAACCTGGGAAAGATTTAGGGAGGGAATGATTTTTTTCTAACGTACTGTCCAATACCATCTTTGATAATGGATTCTTTAAGTGAGTATTTCTTATTTTGAGCACTGAATTCGGAGGCTGGTAATTAGATTTTTTTTTGGTCCTTCTAAGAAACAGTTGTGTCTTTCGAATCAAAGTATTACAGCTTTGTCAAAATAAAGCAGTGCTCTTTCCTTAAAAACGCTGTACAGGTAAGTAGTGTGGTTTGCTCATTTGAAACCAAGACATGATAATATGGTCACATGCTATAAGCCCACTTTATGCATTGTAAAAACTGTCACCCCAAAACCTCATTTTGATATATCTCAATGTTACGAAGTAGACCTTATTATTTGATAAGCCTTAGGATACAAATCAATAAAAATAAAAGCAATGTAAACACTCAAATAACAAACCTTTGTGTGAACCAAAAAAAAATATCTGTGCAATGTATTTTACTATAGCTCAGTGTGGGTAGGCAAGCTGATATCTTGGCAGTATTGTGTTCTGTTATTTGTCAGTAGAAAAGGCTTACATTCAAGTTTAAGTATGGCAGAAGTAGGTTCCACCTCACCTCAGTCTACCAATATGTTGTTTCGGCTGCACGGCCTGCTGGGGTGCCCGGTGGGGGAGATCTCCTTGGGATACTGACTGATGAGCTTGGGGGGCGGTCTGCTGCAGCACATCAGCCCCGCACCCTGCAGGAGAAGGCTGGGGAGCCGCCTACACTGACCGAGCCAAGGCCTCCCGTCAAATCCTCACCGCAGGACCCGACCCCGGAGTCAGAGCAGGACCCTTCCTACAAACCCACATCCAGGTCTATGATTCAGCCCGAAGACCCAGTGGTCCCAGTTGCTGCTAAGGAGAAGAGGGAGGCTGTGCAGTGCCAGCGCCTCCAGAGAGCGGGTCTATAGAGCCCAACAGCAGGTCGGATGCTGGGCCGTCGCCTGGGACTCCTCGGAAGAAGTATACCGCCTTAGCATCCACTCAGACTGAGCCAAAGCGTCGCGCCCGAGAAGCTCCCGACAGGCAGGAACTAGAGATAGAAGCCAATATCTTTTACCCGCCTCCGATGTACTACACCAATCTACCTACAGAACAGCCTCCTGTCCGCAGCCTGCGTCGAGAAGAGCTCCCGCGCTTAGAGCTGCACGACGAGCTGTCATCGGGGGACGAGATAAGTGTACACAGACCAGTCCAGGAGCCCCCAAAGACCAAACCTAGCCTAAGAACAGCAGCAGCGGGTGCCCCCGACATTGCCAGCAGGCTTGGGCAGCTGCCTTTGCTCAATGCCCTCCTGCTGGAGCTCTCTCTTCTGAACAGTGACTCCTCCGGCCCCCAGAGTCAGCATTCTTGTGTCCATCCTCAGATGGCCTGGCTGTACCAGCCTACCAAACAACCCTCTGCGCCCCCTACCACTCTAGACAAAGGTAGGCAGAGGTCACCAACCCCCAAGTTGAAAAGGAACCGATCAGACATGTCTGTGGCTACTGCGACCCCGCCGCCTTCTCCAGCACAAGCTGTGAGCATGCACATCCCAAAACCGGAAGTTTGGGAGCGTCACGCCTGTCGTGGGGCGGGACTTCTGTCTTCTGCGAGAAGCCCGCGCCCACGGAGTGGATGGTCCCAGAGCAGTGGTGACGCGGGGCTCCCATGCCTGAGGGAGAGCCCCGCGGTGGCAGCAGAAGTCAGGAGTGGCGGCTGAGGCCGCTGATGTGGTAAGTTTGGCTTAATTGTAGGGGGGAGGGAGTGTGGGGGGAAGGGGTGGGGGGGCGGTGGTTTATGTGTGTGCATCTGTGTGGGGGGTGGCGGCGGTGTGTGTGTATGTGTGTCTGTGTGTGTGCGCGTGTGTGTATGTCTGTCTGTGTGTGTATGCGCATGTGTGCGTGCCTTCGGCTGGCCTCAGCGCTGTGTGTGTGTGTGTATGCACGCAAAGTGCGTTCACACACCCTAAGCGGCTCGTGCACCGGTCTGTCTCCCTTTGGAGGCAAAACAACAACAATAGGTCTCGCTGGCGAGACCTAAAAAGGATAGGAGACAGCGGGCATCCCTGGCGTGTGCCTCAGTAAATCCTAAAGGGAGAAGATCTAGAGCCTTTTAACAATACTGTAGCTGTCGGTTGGCAGTATAATAATTGCACACAATTTAGAAAGCTGGGGTGTATTCCCATGTGCCCCAACGTGCCCAGCAAGTAATCCCATTCTAGCGAGTCAAACGCCTTAGTGGCGTCAAGAAATAGAGCTACTGCCTCGCTGTTGGGGTCTATATCCTGTAGCACTGCATTAAGGGTCCGTAAGTTATGCGATGTTGCATGATTGGGAATAAACCCTGCCTGGTCCGGCAAAACTAGGCGTTCCATCAGGAGGTTGAGACGTATCGCCAGGACCTTTGCTAATATTTTAGTATCGCAATTCAGTAGGGACAGAGGGCGATAAGAATCACATTGTGTGGGAGGTTTGCCGGGCTTGAGCAATGAAGTTATAAGAGCCTCTCTCATAGTGCGAGGTATGCATCCTTCCTCTAGGGCTGCATAAAAGACTTCTTTCAATATGAGGGCTAGTAAGGGAGCATAGGCTTTGCAAAATTCTATCGGGAGGCCGTCAGAACCCTGGGCACGCCCCGACTTCATTTTCATAATGGCTTCAGTAATCTCATCGAGCTCCAATTCTAAGTTTAGAAGCTTTTTTTGGGTGTCTCCTAACCAGGCTAGTGCGGTATCTTCAAAATAGGTAGTTAAATCAAGTGGCATGCCTCTATGAGAGGAATAAAGTGCACTATTGTAGTCTCTAAAAATGCAAAGTTGGTCCGGAAGATTTCTGTAGGTGGTCCCTTGTGCATCGTGTATTTCAATGACATAGTTGGCGAATTTGGGGGGTCTAATTACGTTCGCCAATGCTTTCCCTGGGCGGTCTCCTTCGCAATAAATGCGTGCCATGTACGGCTTCCCACGAAATCTACATTCCCTATCCGCAATCATCTCGTATTCAGTTAGTTTGTCTCGCATTTGGGCTTTAGTCATATTGTCGTTTGGGTGTGAGTAAGTGTGTGTTCCAGCTCATGCAAGTCAGTCTCCAGCTTTTGAAGGTCCCTACGCAAGGACGCCACCTCCCTTGGCTATGCACCACCCCCTCACAGTAACTTTGAATGCCTCCCATACTGTTGTAATACTAGAGGCAGAAGTCAGGTTACGTTCAAAGAAATCTTGAATGTTCTGCTCAATTCTGTCTTGAACATGGTAGCACAGAGGTGAGAGGGATTGAGACGCCAATTTGAATATGGGGAGCAGTCTAGGGGAATCTGAAGTTCAGCAACAACTGGTGAGTGATTGGAGAACGTGCGAGCTAAGTATGACACTTGGTGCAGCCAATGCGCCATTCCCGCCGACATAAACACGTAATCAAGGCGGGCCCGGTGGAGTGAATCGCCGAATGATGTGTGCCCTCTATGAGTGTGGGGTGCTTGTATCTCCAAGCGTCTATCAGGCAATTTCCGTCTACTATATCTTTTAGCGTCCTCTGTGTGACTGTGTAGTGGGCTGGGAGGGCCCGTGACCTGTCTAGTTGCTGTTGCAAACTTGTATTAAAGTCCCCTCCTAGGATTATATATGTGATACCTAGCATTTGAATCTTACCCCACAGTCAATATTAGGACCATAATAATAGGCAAATAAGACATCATGTGAATAGAGCCTGCCCCATAACATACAGAATCAACCATCCACATCAGACTCCGTCCCTCTGGGCACAAACACCACGCCGCGTTTAATCAAGATGGTCTCTCCTTTGGAGTAATTAGAATAGGACGCAAAACTTTGGCATGAGGCCCATCTAGAGGTGAATTGGGGAGTACCACCAGGCGCCAGATGTGTCTCCGGTAGGAGGGCAACCGTTATCTCATGCCTATCAAGATATCCCAATACCTGTCTGCGTTTCCTAGGGTCATTAAGGCCCGAACATTCCACAAAGCCACTTTGATATTCCGAAGAGCTTGTGTCTCACCCACCGTCCCTATAATGGTGGATGTCTAAAAGTAGATTGAGTACTGTCTCCCCTTCAGCAAATATCAGTATAATCGCTGTAGCATAATGACCTTCCAACCTAACCGGCGACCCCAACCTGCTGGATACAACCCTCCCACCCCACCTCCCACACTGGCCCCCCCAACTTGCCAGGAATAGTCATCCCTCCCCCTGCTCTCCCCCAATCCTGCAAATTGCATCTGTATCCCCAAAAATTCAGACAAAACAGTTAAGAGATAAAAACCAAACCCAAGTTAGGGGAACGCCCTCAGTCGGGGACCACTAGGGGCTTTCACCGCACCCACTCAGCCTCCCTATCTCACCCATCCACAACCCCAGTTATCTTAGGGGTCGTTCTGACGGGACAGAGGCGAGTGTCCGGCCGATTCAATAAGTCAAGCAAGCAATAAACTGCGTAGCAATACATCACCAATCGGCACAGCGTCCGGAGATCTCTATGTCACTGCTCTGCTATTGTCCTTATCTCATTTAGCGTCTTGGCGTCAGCCGGGTTCCGACAGTGGCGAGTGGGACCGGGAGCGCCGTCGGGTAGATTCTTCCCAGGATGCTGATCTACGATCAAGTTTAAGGTATTCCTCCACTTGCTGAGGAGAGCTGAAGAGATGTTGTTTCCCCCGGTGGTGGATCCTCAGCCTCGCAGGATATAGCATAGCATATGTTATTTCTTGCGCTTGCAATTTCTTCTTCACAGCTGTGAATTTATGACGGGCATCCTGCACGGCTTGTGTGAAGTCGGGGTAGAAGGCTAAAGTGGTGTTCTCATAATGTACTGCGCCTTTTTCGCGTGCCAAGCGTAGGACAGTATCTCTGTTGCGATAGTTCAGAAAGCGCATTATCACAGGGCACGGAGGGGTTCCCGGGGGGGGCGTGCCGATAAGGATCTATGGGCCCTTTCGATGACCAGGTGTGCTGAGAAGGCGTCTTTGCAAATAAGTCTACCAGCAAGCGTTCCATAAGATCCTCCAATCGCCCTGTGTTGGTAAATTCCGCAAGGCCTAGCATCCGTATGTTGTTCCTTCGGGAGCGGGCCTCCAACTCCTCATTCTTGTCCGTGATGACCTTCAGGAGTTTGTCCATTTGCAGCACGTGTTGTTTACTGGGTACTGCTCCATCTTCTAGCCCGACACTCTTTGCTCCGCTTCTTTTAGACGCTCTTCATGCTGGTCGAGTTTCGCCACCACCGACTCCAGCCTGTTGTTCATTGCCTCCATTTTAGCGTCAATTGAGGTGAGGCTTTGTTGCATCCCCACCAGTAACGCCTTCCACCCCTCCTCTCTCGTCTCTGATGGATCCTCTTACTCTTGCTCTCTTGAGCTGGAGCCCGTCGTCTTGTGTGTATCAAATGATAGTTTCGCTTGCTTGGGTTCCGTTCTCCCCAGGCCTGCTTGCTAGCTGCGGTGCACGTATGTTATGTTATGTTATGTTAGCAGTTATTTATTAAGCGCTCGTACGCCCAAGGGCTTCATGGCGCTATAGAAGGAAACACAACACATAGTAAGACTCAGCAGTAAGCCTGGTTAAACAGCCATGTTTTAAGAGAATGTCTGAAACCAAGTAGGTCTACGCTCATTTTTAAAGAAAACGGGAGTGAATTCCAAAAAGTGGCTGCAAGATGATCGAAGCAGCATCCACCAAGGCGTTTTTTTTTTTTTAAGGACGGGACAACTAGTAAGGCTTTATGAGCCGAACGAAGGTTCAGTGAGGGGCTATATCTGAAAACAAGATTTTTTATAAACTTCGGGCCTGTATCCTGTAAAGTTTTAAAAATAATACACCCAGTTTTAAACGCAATTCGCTGTGCCACAGGTAACCAGTGAAGTTGTTTCAGGCCAGGTCTGATAGACTGCCATTTAGTTTGTCCAAGAATAAGCCTGGCAGCTTGATTCTGAACAAGTTGGAGTCTTTTTTGCAGGCCCGCTGGAAGTCCCAAGTAAAGACTGTTTGAGAAGTCCAAACGGGACAAGACAAGAGCAATGGTAACTTGAGTGAGTGCGGCCTGCGTGAGAAACTGGGCTATCTTTTTTAGTTTCTTGAGTTGAAAGAAGCTGGCAGAAACTACAGCGCCAACTTGTCCTTTCAGAGAAAGATCCACACTAAGTGTAACTACCAGGCTTTTAACTGAGGAAGATCTCATAGGTGGAGCCCCCATACTAGATGGCCAGAAGCATGGACTCCAACTCAATTCACTTTTCCTAGGCAAGATTAATTCTGTCTTGCCTGGGTTAAGCTTCAGATGATTAAGGCTCATCCATCTCTGTATGTGTATCATGGTGTTTTGAAATTCCACCACAGATTCTTTGGTGTTAAGGGGGAAGATGAGTTGGAGATCATCCGCGTAGTTATAGATGGTAACTTTAGCATTCCTTAGAGAGTATAATAGTGGGCGAAGATACAGATTAAATAATAAGGGTGATAATGATGATCCTTGTGGCACTCCACATGTAGTGGAAGTTATGGGAGCTGTGAAAGGGCCTAGTCTTACAGATTGCGTACGTCCTGTGATAAAGGAAGTGATCCAACTTAAGGCGAGGCCCCTGAGGCCGGCTTGTTCGACACGGCTGATAAGGATGGTAATATCAACCGTGTCGAACGCTGCCGACAGATCAAGAAGTACAAGGGCCTGGTGGATGCCTTTATCGGCGTTCCGCCTTAAAGTGTTTTGAACAGCAAGGATCACGGCCTCCGTCGAATGACAAGGACGGAAGCCTGCCTGGTTGGGTTCAAGATAATCAGATTTTTCTATAAATTTGGATACACTCGTAGAAACATGGGCTTCCAAAATTTTTGATGTGTAAGGTAACAGAGATATTGGTCTGTAATTTATTGGGTATTGTGGGTCTGCTCCTGCTTTTTTAATCAATGGAATAAGCAGAGCTTTCTAAAAGCAACTGGGCACTTTACCCTGTAAAAGTGAACCATTTAACAACGAAAGAGCGCCCTGTGGAATTGCCAACCCCACCTCTCTAAAAATGTGTGGGGGACAAATGTCATCAGGTGAGCCAGATTTAACCCGTGCGCAAAGATCAGAAAGAATTTTGGCATCAATGGGGGGAAAGGTTTCTAAAGTAAAAGGGTTATGGTAGACATCATCCAATGGAGGGGAGGGGCAAGGAATTTTGGATGCTCTGCTTTATGGTAGTAATTTTGTTTAAAAAGAACGCATTTAGTGAATTGCAGATCTCTTGTGTAGGAGTGACCCGAGGAGTAGTTCTATCACTGTTACTGAGATCGTTCACAATATTGAACAGATCTTTTGTCTTGTTCTGTGAGTTCAAGATTTTTTCAGAAAAATAATCTGTTTTATGTTTTAGAATACGTTTTTGATAAATTTTTCGAGCCGTACAGTAATTTACTTTATCTTGTAATGAGTACCTGGTCCGCCACTTCCTCTCTTTTTGGCGCACTTCAAGTTTTAAGATCTTCAATTGTGGGGTATACCACTTGTGTGCGTCATTAGGCCGTGCGCGGGGGAAGATCACACAGGGTGCATAAATATCAGCTGCCCGTTGTATCCAGTGTGAAAAGGCTTCTACAGTGACGTCAATGTCTTTGGTCATTGGGGGAAGGTTCGAGGCCAAGGTATCCAAAAAAGCCAGTGTATCAATGCCCTTCCATTTCCTAATTTTTCCACCCACTTGAGATGACTGTTTTATGCCTCTGTCGATGGTAAGTATAAAATGTATGAGAAAGTGATCGGACCAGATGCATGGATTTATGGAGGAAATGGATAGAACAAGATTATGAGACCATATTTGGTCCAGACTATGCCCTTTCTCATGGGTAGGAGAATGAATCTGTTGAATTAAATTTAAATCTAAGAGTAAGTCCTTAAGTTCTGCAGCCTGGGTATCTGCCTCAGTAGCATCAAACCAGAGGTTAAAATCCCCAATTAGGACAATGTTGGAGTAGTTTGTAACCAGTGAGGCCATTTGTTCAGCCAGTGATACAGAAAAAGTGGGCATAGATTGAGGGGGTCGATAAATTAAGACAAGTAGTGCTGATGTAAGTGACATGGGGGGCTCAGATGGGCTATGGACAACTGTGAGACCGTCCACCGAATGCACTCGCTTACGTCCTGTAGGCCGTCCCTGATCCTCTCCCAGCCGTATGTGCCAAGAAGGAGGGCGCAGTCGATTCCTCCGGGGATAAGTGGAGCGGCAGTTCCCAGTAAGCACCTGCTGGTATCCCAGGGCAAATGGGGATCTCCGATTTCCAAATTTACTAGCAGGGTGGTCCTCGTTCGTTTTTGATGGATTGTAGGGGCCAGCGGCTTATGTACTCATAAAATGGCGGCTCAGGGTCTACAATGCAGCACAATAAGCTGCCAGTTTTAAACTGTGGCTTCTCACACCTATTCGCGTTGTCGGTCTCCCTCGCTGCAATGTGCCACTGTTGTTCGTGCTCCCGGGGCTTCCAGCCGCCACCGCTACTCACCGCTGCCTGTGCCTCTGCTGAGTCGGAGGGGGCGGCGTCCTACGGTCGCAGAAAATGGTGGCTCAGGGCTTGCGATTTAGGGCAATCAGCGTCCAGCTTATAAGTGTGTCTGCTCGCCTTATCTCGCTCCACTAGGCCCCCGCGTGGTATTTGCGCCCCCAATGCCTTCGGCAACCTGAGCTCCTCACCTCCGCCCCTGCCGGGTCTTCGCCCCACCGCCGATCTCTGGTCGCTGCGCACAGGCCCAGGGCCCTGAGTCGTGTCTTTCCTCTGGGGTCGTATAGTCACAGATCTCGTTGGGTTTATATCGCGCCGGGGGGAGCGATCACCAGAGGCTGCCCTGTCTTCTCTCAAGAGTAGCGCCGAGCCGCAACCAGTTTCGTGATGTGGCCTAGCACGCCGTGACCCCGCGTGATTCTTCCAGCCAGCTGAGCGCTCCAGGCCGTCCCCTCTTCGTACCGCCGCCAGGTTTCGTGGCTCGTCACTCTGTCCCACAGCGGCTTACCGGCACCAAACTCGGGACTCAGCCCCAGGATACTCTCTGCTACTCAGTGGTGATGGTGTAGGATCGCGTTGCTAAAAAAGGATGGGGTTTATGATTAAAAGTTCGCCCGTGACGGCGGGAGCCTCACACCAGTGCGGCCATTACAGTTTAGCGCCACCTAGCGTCCCCTGGCATGTGGATTCTCCTGAGGGTCTTTTCTTGTTTCAATGGGCTCCCCTGCTTACGTGGGGCCTGCTCTGCTGCTGCTGGTGAGTCCCTTAGACCTTTTCTGGTCCCAACACTGCTCCTTTTTAGTCTTCCATGCCAAGTGCAGCATCCAAGGCTTCTTGGTGCTCCCGCCAGACCCTGACCACCTAGTCACCGTCATTGGATTTGGGAAAAGCTCGTCCACGCCTCCTGGTCTTCATGAGTGTTGACTAGTCCTAACAGCTGCAGCGACTTTGTCACCGTTGACTCTTCTGAACCTTCTTGCATCAGTGGGCATTGTGTTTCCGTGCCTCCTGGTCACCTCCAAGTGGCATATACTCTGTCCCCTCTGCTTGCAGGTTCTTCACTTCCAGAAACACCTCTTGGATTGCACCAGACTCCTTCACAATCTTCTTCATAGGCATCTTTTTCAAAGTCTCCCATTGTTTTCTATGTCAGGTTCCAACGTCAATTCACCCCTATGCACCTGACTTCCCTGGTGCAGGTAGCCTGGTTCCTGGGGATCCACGGGTCAGGTACACTCCAACCTTCGATCTTCCAAAGGGTTTCTTCACAGTCCTCCGAGAATAGTCCTTCTTCTTTAAAAATGCAACTGCGACTTCTCTGCTGACTTCTGTTGGGCACGCATCTGTGTTTCCACTCTGCACACAGCCTCCATGGGGTTCCTAGGCATTTACCTTGGGTGGTTCCTTGTGTCCCGGCTCCTCTGAATCTTCTGGTCCAAGTCTCGTTCTCCTTGGCAGTTGACATACTACTTTATCAAAGTCTAACAAAACTTTATTCAGTGAAAAGTATAATACCATAAAAGAATTCTAATCGGAGGGATCAGTTACAGTTTTTCTTTTAAAATTGAGGGAATACACTCAAATTTAAAAACGACAAATTATCAGCTCAGTTGATACATCAAAGTACAATACACATTACAGTGTAAAGTGCAAAGTGCTTATTATATATCCTGATATGGTTTTGTCCCCCCCTGAGATCATTGTATTTTGTGCTACTTACCTGGTTACTTTCTCATTATTCCTGTGTATTGTGTTGATATCTCTGGGTAGGAGATATACTAATACATCTGATAAAGACTTCTAGCTGCAGATTCCTTACCCTTGAATTTCACAGGTGTCAGGCTGAATCCAGTAACTGTTACTGAGCAATACCCCTAGTGCGTGACGTCAGGTGGCTCCATTTAGCTCCACGTGATGTGGTTGGTACCGTCGGTTATGCTGTTGCGGTGCCTATATAAGGCCACCTGCGCATGCATACATCAGTTCTTTTCTTTCTGCGCCAGTTAAGCACCGATCCTGGAAGAGCAACCCCTCTACCACTTTTTTGCAGGTATTTTCTCGACTTTTGTCGAATATGGAGACTTTTTTCCACTTCATGTGCCAGGGATGTCTTCAAGGAAGACAGGTTTCAAGCCGTGTGGTGCTTGCCACCGCATGACGTTGGTTACTAATCCCTACCTCGTCTGTCTCTGGTGTTTCATGCTTGGACTGCTGTGCCATGGCACTGAATGCCTTGACGGAGCAAGCGATGAATCTCCTCGCGGCCGGCAGTCAACACCGTCCAAGGAGACTCTGCGGATGTCCCTTCTTTCCCTACCTCAATGAACTCACTGGCGCCCTCCTTACGTGGGGCAGGCAAGGGCTTAGCTTTCCTTCACCTATCCTTTACATATGTACAATCTATCTTTTACATCCAAACAGAGGGATCCCGGGAGGGTCGTACCCACGGTATTGCTCTGTTCTGTCGTAACTCTTTACGCTATTTCATTTGTCTTTGGTCATGGCTCCCTAGGCAGTGGATATGGTGCTTAGGCCTCACTCGTGCCCCTTCTATACCTGCACCCCAGGTTGTCGTGGCATGGAGGAGGAGGCCGCATCCAACAAACCATCAGTGTTGGACTGATAACCCCCGGTATGTGCCACAACAGCAACCAGAGGTAAGAGACACCATCCTCCATTATGTGCACAGCAACCATCCTACTGCCCTCCTTTCAACCTCCATCCCCCACTGTGCCCCGCTGGGGAGGAGGGAGGGCACAACAGTAGTTGGGGCCCTGCATGGAATGTCGACTGGGCATCTGAACCCGGATAATGTTGCATTCTCTGGTAAAATATGGTACAATTCTCCTGGTCAATACGACAGTGCAGCGGCGTCCACCATGCCTAACTTAAACAACATACAGAATACACAAGGGCTTGCGTTACTGAGGTTTTCTGCCACTGGAAGTCATGGCCAAAGAACCACAGTGATTGCTTCTCCCAGGGGATAGCACTGTCGACTGGCAGAACTACCCGTCCTCAATGCAGGCCCTGGAAGTGCCCCTTGGGGGATGAAACACAGGTTATCCAGGCATGCCAGGCCAAGCTTGGCTAAGGTGGAGCACCTTCCTATTACTGCTGTACCACCCCCTGGTGGTCAGCGAGCTAGAATTTATTAAGACGGAGTCATTAGGGGTGATATTGACTCAAACGCGGTCTCCCCTTCCGCTGACAGCCCAACCCCCACGACCCCCCTAGTTACCCTAACAGGCAAGATCGCCCCAAAGCATTATCTGCCTCCCGAAAGTGGTGGTGCCGCTGCACCGAAGACAAGAAAGGCTCGCATTTTTTAAAACCGAGCATTAAGAAATAGGATATTTTTTTTTTAAAGGCACGAGACTCCCATTTAAAAAAGCAGTGGCAACACCAATCGATCTCGGTCATTTGTGAAATTGAGACCGGGTGGCAGAGGAAACAAGACCTGCGGCCACCATTATTTAATATGTTAATTAAAAAAAAAAAAACAGGCAAGCCGTGTACTATGAGACGCGCCTCGTTCCTGTGAAAGCCGGCGCTGTGCTGAACCAGTGATGGAGGAGGGGGCAAAAAAGAACAAGCGGCAGACTTTTGGCGTGCATGCGTACGATGTATAGCACTGCACGCATGCGAGAGTCTAGATCAGGCAAAATAGAGTGCGAATGCAGCCAGCCATTCGGAGGGAAAAAAGCATTTACAAATGCAAGAAGACTTGTATTTACACAAGACCTATTGCATTGTAAATAAAACTGCGGTCGTTCAAGAAGGCAGGAACAGGAGTGGGTGGGGGGTTGTGGTGGGTACAGAAGTGACGGACTGCAGGAGGAAACGGGGGGAGGCTAGGGAACAAAACAGTTTTAAATGTAAAGGGGCTGATAGCTATGGAAGGAGAAAAATGACAACATGGCCATCAGGAGGCGGGATTAAGTTGAGGAAAACCAATTAGATTGCAGCATTTAGGAACTCAGCCAATCAAAAAGATAGGTGGAAAGTGGGTGGAGCTTCCCCACTCTACGGTATACAGCATCTCTCGATGGGACAGCGCATGTGCTGCCTAGGCGAGACCTAAAAAAGGGGCTACAGGCCATTTGAGCTCTTCGGACCGTCAATCTCTTCCTAAAGAAGGAGAAATTTAAGATGTTTACTTTGGCCCATGTCTTGTCTGCCCTTCACCAAGGCAACGGGATGGTAGCGTTGGACCTACAGGATGCATATTTTCACATCCCCATTCTGTCAGGCCACAGGCGTTACCTGCGGTTCAAGGTAGAACGCAAGCACTTTTAGTTTACTGTGCTTCCCTTCTACGTTACCAGTGCCCCTCGGGTGTCCACCAAGGTGGTGGTGGTGGTCGCAGCTCATCTGTGCAGGTTAGGGGTGTCAGTGATCCCCTACCTCGATGATTGGCTGTTGCATGCGTCTTCGCCCAAGGCAGTGGTCTCCCACCTTCAGACTACAGCAAACCTCCTGCATTTGCTGGGGGTTCTCTATAAACATACCAAAGTCACACCTGACTCCTTCTCAGACGCTCCCTTTAATGGAGCAGTTCTGGACACAGTGCAGTTTCGGGCCTATCCTCCCGAAGAGTGAGTCCAGAATATTCAGTCTATAATACAGATGTTTTGGCCTCTCTCCTGGATTTCAGTGAGACTGATTCTGAGACTGATGGCCTCATGTGAAGCATGTCTGTCAGGTGGCGAATGTGGGCTCTGGATAGGGACCTGAAGTTCAAATGCACCAGAGCGGGGAAATCACACCGACATGGTGCAGATCTCCGAAGAGACTACAGTGGTGGTTGACGAACCGCGATTGGATCAATGGCAGACCCCTCTCCTTTCCCCAACGTGATTTCACAGCCGTAACAGATCCACCACTTCTGAGATCAGGCGGACATCTGGGAGAGGTGGAAATCAGGGGTCACTGGTCTCCTGCAGAGTTGGGGCTCCACATAAATTAGTTGGAGCTTCAAACAATTCGATTGGCATTGAAAGCATTTCTTCCCGCTGTCAAGGAGAAGCTAGTGCAGTTTTTCACGGACAACAACACTGCCTTCTGGTACTTTAACAAGCAAGGCGGGGTCGGGTAGTGGTCCCTTTGTCGAGAGGCCATGCGTCTCTGTACATGGCTGGAACAGCAGGGCATAACCTTGGTGGTTCAACACCTGGCAAGTACTTTGAATGCCAAAGCGGATGATCTCAGCCATTGATGCCTAGCAGATCACGAATTACATCTCTAGTCAGCGGTGGCCCAAGGTCTCTTTCAGAAGTGGGGAGAATCTTCGTTAGATTTGGTCGCCTCTAAAGAGAACGCGCAGTGTCAGCAGGACTGCGTGCTGGAGTTTCCAAGGCGTCTATTGCTCAGCAACACCTTTTGTTGTGAGTTTAGCTCAGGCTTGCTGTATGTCTTCCGTCCACACCACCCCTGCCCAGGGATCTGAAGAATATCAGGAGAGACTGGGCCAAGTCATCCTTTGATTCCGGACTGGGTAAGGAGAGTCTGGTATACAGAGCTTCTTAGAATGAGCATTGTTCCTCCAGTTGGGCTGCCTCTTCAGGAGGATCTTCTGTCGCAGCAGCAGGGGAGGGTTCTCCACCAGAACCTGTCAACTCTGCACCTCCATGTGTGGAGTTTACCCTGTGACAGTTGATGGCTTTTGACCTACCTCCTGATGTCTGTAATGTTATTCTGGCGGCCAGGTCGCCCTCCACAAAGATGGTATACACCTGCCAATGGCAGAAATTTGTATAATACTGTACAGAAAGGTCTATTGACCCTCTTTCTACTGCCCTTCTGTTCATTCTGACCCTTGCCCAACCGGGCTCTGGTTTGGGAACTCTCAAGGGTTGACCTTCTGCTCTGTCTCCTTTTTTTTATCTGCCAGACCAACCCTCTCTTTTCAAATCTCCCATTGCACATAGATTTCTGAAAGAGCAGGCTCACCTTTATCCATCTACGCCCTATGTTATTCCGCAGTAAGACCTTAATTTGGTCACCACCTATGTGATGTGCGCTCCCTTTGAGCCTTTACACAATTGTCCCCTCTGGCTGTTGACCATAAAAACAGCCTTCTTGGTGGCGACTACATCGGCCCAGAGGGTGAGTGAACTGCAGTTGTTATCTTGCTCTCCTCCTTATCTTATGTCCTTTCCAGACAAAGTGGTGCTTTGCACCCTGGCATCCTTTTTAATGAAAGTTGTGGCCCTTTTCCATCTGGGTCTGTCCATCAAGTTGCCCACCTTCTTTGCTCCCCGCATCCCTCTAAGTAAGAGGAGCGCCTCTACCGACTGGACACAAAAAGAGTGTTGTCGTTCTAACTTGATCTCACTAAAGAGTTCCAGGTGGACAACCAACTCTTTCTGGGGAATGTGGGAGCAAAGAAGGGAAGAGCAGTGCAGAAAAGGACCATCTCTTGCTGGGTTATTCTCTGCATTAAGATCTGCTATGCCCTTGCAAAGAAGCAGTCCCTGAGGGACTAAGGGTCCATTTCACCAGAGGAAAGGCAGCGACTACGGCCTTGGCTCGGGGTATCCCAGTGCAATACATCTGTCAGGCAGCAATGTGGGCATCTTATCAGATGTTTGCAAAATGCTATTGCCTGGTCGGTCAGGTCCGCAGGGACGGGCACTTTGCTTGCTCGGTCCTGGAGGAGTTCCTAGTAAAGGATAATGGCCCGTAGCCCACATCGGGATGGTATGACTTGGGTATCTAATTCAAAGGTATGGAATCTGCATCTAGAAGTCTCTATCAGATGAACAAGTTACTTACCTTTCGGTAACGCATTATCTGGTAGAGACTATCTAGCTGCAGATTCCTGACTGTCCAATTCATGCCTCACAGCTTTGCCGACTAATATTGTAGGGCTAGGATTACTCTCCTTTTCAGGGCCCTAGTTTTGCACACGACTACGTCAGTTACTTGGTGGCTCTGCGCTACTGGCTTGGAAAAAACAAAAAATACTAACGTCCGCATGCCTCGGTGGCAACTATATAGGCACCACAATGTCATAAACAACGCCACTGATTTCACATGGAGACTAAGTGACCCACCCTGTTGATGCGCGCAATATGTTTTGCTCAGCAAAAGTTTCCAAATCCAGCCTGACGCCAGGGAAATTCAAACGTAAGGAATCTGCAGCAAGTAAGAGTCTCAACCGGATAATGAGTTACCGAAGGTAAGTTACTTGTTCATTATCTTCCCTAGCCTCACGAATGATCCGTACAATCTTTTAAAGTGCTCACTCAGCAAAACAGGGGCTGCATAGTCCCAAACCATCGGAGAGGTAGTTTTAATGCAGGATGTGAGGTAGTAGTAGCTATCAATCGACCCATTGGAGACCCTAGGGAAGATAATCAGATGTTTGTTAAGTTTGCTGCTGCTAAAAATGGAAAGGCAGTCCAGAATCAGACCTTCTTCTGATGAATTATCCTCAGATTCAAGCAATGCTGCACCCTGGCCTAAAAGGATCCTCTTGAGGGCCTTATAGATTATTTCACTAGAGCATAAGCAGTAACTACTGCTCTCAGGGCCTTCCAGAATAACACATCTGTCAAGCAGCCATGTAAGCATCTGCTCACACTATTATCAGACACTACTGCATTGATTCACAAATATTTAGGGAGGGAATTTATTTTTGCCCTCTCTTTTCCGCAGGACCGTTGTAAAGTCCATGCCTCAGACCTACCTTCTTGAAATGGGCATTCCTCTGACATTGATTCGCAAAGAGAGAAATCAGTGGTTAGAAGTATCCAGCAGCTTAAGTTACCTACCTTCAGGGTTACTCTACCTGCAGATTCCTCACCACCCTCCTGCCTCCCCTTTATGCAGCACAGACTTTCAGAATTTAATAAGGGTCTTCGTTAGACTTAGCAGACAGCCAGCTACCATTACATTTGTCTGCTATGTTCCATATCTTAATTATATGAGGCAGTGTTCCCTTTAAGTTCGATAATCAAAACATTTGTAGCCAAATTATCACAATAGAGATTGGCTCTGTTTATGTCTTAATCGACAATATCAAGATATTTATTTACATATAATTAAACACACAATAAAATATACACGGTGAGTGAGCTAAACAAGACAGGGTAATTGGAAATCAGCGATTTCTGTACCACAGGCAAGTGACTTTAAAAGTGACTTTTATAAAGAAAAAATATATAGATATACAAAAGTCACAATGAGAAATGCATCTTGTAATCCACATAAATAATGAATTAAAGTATAGAGTTAAGATGCTGGTGTTAACGATGTTTCGATTCCAAGAGAAATTCTGGGAACATCATCAGGACTGAAATATCGAACAAATGCCTGGGAAGTAGCCCACGATATGAAGAAACGTGCTTGCTGGGGTCAGCCTCAATACACGGAAAACGGGCATCCAGTGGTTAATGAGCCAATTAACAAGGTTAAACAATGGTCGATGACGCGGGAAACCAGTCAGGGCGAGGATACGGCATAAAATGGTATCCGTGTAGCACGTCCCGCATCGGGCGTGATCGTTGTTAGCGAAAACCGGGAGTCAAGTGTAGGGAGAAGCCGAGATAAGGCAGATGACAGGAATAAGGCCCGTTCAGGCGAGCAAATGTCCTCGATTTGGGCCGTAAGTGCGATGCGCTCGTTATTCTGCCTGCAGATTTCTCACCACCCTCCCCCCTCCCTTTTATGCGGCACAGATCTTCAGGATTTAATAAGAGTCTTCATTAGACTTAGCAGACAACCAGCTACCATTACATTTGTCTGCTATGTTCCATGTCTTTGGCATGGAAAGAAATAATGTTTTAACTGAAGTCAGCATACTGCAATGGCACTTTTATGCTGCTCTGTGTTGTCATGTCCGGTGGTGGGTTGAAGTTGCAACCATGGCCAGTGGCTCCACCTGTAGCTATTACATCAGTCTTTGGATCCAGTTTAGTGTGTAAGGAGATTCACAAGGTGAGGAATTACAAAGTAACGAATCTGCAGTTAGAGTATCGACCGGAAATAGCCCTACCGGAAGTAAGTAATGCATTGTTTGTTGCTTTAAATCCATTGATTTCAAGGCCATGAGAGTTTATTGTTCAGGCATCAGACAGCCTTCTGGCCAAGGGCTAGGATTTGTGTTGCATTTAAGAAAATGCTTGCAGAAGGATGTATTTTGTTTGTAATATGAAGTATTACTTTTAAACTTTTTATTTACTCTCGACAGGTTCTGCCAAGAAAACTGGCCATCATTCGAAATCAGGTAAGTACACTGGCCTGTTTAAATAATGGTTCCGGTCCCCTACAGTAAAATATGTGCAATCTTGATTTGTGGAAATTATTTATATTCTTAATTTCCACGTGTCTTCTAAAGAAAGGGGTTTGTGGAAATGTGTTAGGTCATACATGAGACTGTTGGGGTACAGTACAAAATAAAGCAATACTGGGAGGAAACTATTACGTCTAATATTCGACAGTGCATGCTATCGAAAACTGTTGAACCATCTCCCCTTCTGTTGTAAAGAGTTCCAACTCTAAAGCACACTGTTTGCACTGTTGGAAATGTAATTTGATGAGACATGTTCAGTGCCATTGGGTGGTCTCTGCTAATAATAAAGTGTAGAAACTCTCTGTACATGCGCGAAATACTGGAACATACCTTTTCCCAAAAATATATTTTCCAATTCCCTGCTTACACAGTACATTTGTCTAACACACCAGTTAGGGAAGAGCTTACAAAATAAAGCAGAAACGGAGTCCCAATCCTGGGATTTTGCTCTCTGCAGCACATATATGTTTTGCACTCCATGAATATAAAGTGAAGCTTGTAAGGTGTGAGCTGGTCTGCTCTTCTCTTCTCTGCTCTGCTCTGCTTGCTGCAGCGTTTATACAGGAACATTTTGTCTTGTTTTTGGTAGTTTCATTGCTTGTATCCCGCTGGAGCTTCAAACACTTCTTTTCGTACATTGGCTTAAAGTTTTAGTGGTTGAAGTTTAAAAGGAGTGCAGTCTCTGCCAAGTATGTTATCCGTGCCGGTATGGAGACCGCTGATTGCATTGGCAGGACCCTTGGCCACCAGTGTTGGCCTTCAAAGACATGCCTGGATGAGGTCCATTGATTCTCTGCCAATATACAGGCTATGGTAATTGGCAAGCTCTTTTATGGGTCTTGCCTATTTGGAGATGAGGTGGACTCCTCTTTGAAACACTTTACAGGCAGCTATGCTGAGGCACGTTCTTTGGGGCTGTTGACCCGTGGCAAACCATTTCTGCACCAGTTCAGGAAAATTAGGGGCTGTTCCAGAGGGCTGGTGTGTTGTTAGAGGCAGCATTCCCAGAAAATGATGCAGCCAAGTCCTTTTAGGATCGCAGACGAGAAACTGAGTGGCAACACATTGGTCAGCAAGGGCACCAGTATTCCAACTCCCTGGTGAAACAGCCAACAAACCACTTTAGTTTTCCTTCAGCAGCCACTGTCCAACCAATGAGGTAGCAGGATTCTGCACTGTCCCCAAGGTGAGAAATCCACCACACACAACAGATAAGACTTGCAAATTATTTATACAGGTTTTATCTCTCTTCTCCATCCAGTATTCCTCCTACTCCATAATGAATTTCAGCATAGCATCTGTCCTTCCTAATACAGGAGGTATGCCTGTTCCTCTTCATTGGTGCCCTTGAGAATCTACTGGATTCAGAGGATGTCGGAGGTTGTTATTCTTGCTATTTCCTTGTCCCGAAAAAGTAGATGAGCCTCAGGACTAACTTGAACCTCTGACCCTTGAAAATGGGCAAAATCAAAAGACTCACTTTGGTTCAGATCCAACAAGCTCTGGTCCCTGGGACACTGGACGGAGTCCTTGGACTGTTTCACAGGCCTTTGTCTACGGGTGACAGTGGCCACGCGCATTATCCATTAGATGCTCACATTGGTTGGTCATGAAAACGATGGTGATGGTTGCTGCCCATCTTCGGAGGTCAGGAATTCCTTTATTCCCATACCTCCTATTCATTGAGGAGATCCAGGAGACATGGAGAACAGGGCTATTCATCACCAGTAACACGTCTGAGACAGAATGACTATGATCCTGTTGTTTCAGACTTGATCCTTAATCCAGGTGAGGGTGGCTTTGTGACTTCTTGGCCTCAGGTATACTCTTTGTCAACTATACTAGGTTACACATGGGAGCCCTGCATTGGGATATGAAATCCAAATGGCCATTCATCATGGCCAACTTTCTGACCCCACCCAGGCCTCAAGATCCACATTGGGGGCTAACCCATCACAGTTTGTTCTGTGACAGACCACTCTCCTTTTCCCACCCAGAGCAGACGGAGGTGATGAACATCACTACAGGGCTGGTGGTGGCCGGAGTTCACCTTTGGGAGGTGGAGATCAGTGGGCTATGTTCTCCACTGAATGGCTCACTCCACATAAATCTACTAGTGCTAGCGGCCATTTGTCTGGTTGTGAAGGATTTTCTGTCATCCATTAAAGGGAAGGTGAAGGAGGTTCTCACAGTCAATACCACCATCCTGTGGTACTGCAACAAGCAGAGCAGAGTAGGGTCCTGTGCCAGGAGGCTTTGTGCCTCTGTAGACGGCTAGAGTGCCAGTGAAGAACCGGGTTTTTAGAACCCAGCGGCGCCAGGGGAAACGCCCAAAGTCTCCGGGTCCACCTGTCTTAGAATACAGAGACACGGGGTACTTCTTGGTGACGTCAAAGATCACATTTATTAGCTGCAGCCAGTAACAGAGATCCTAGAAGTACAACACGGTGTATGTTCTCAGGAAATTGCTCAACTTTATAAAGCAAGCCATCCCTTTTTATACAAAAAATTGTGCTTCAGGCAAACATTCCTTATTTACAATTTTACCACTCACATGTTTCCACGACAAAAGCAGGAGCATGATGACAAGCCCATTTTTCAGTTTGTCCAGCCCAAAATCAATCATTGGTTAAACTTAACATTTTTCATCAGACAGGTCGATCGGACCCATAATAAAAACGGGCACATCCCCATCGTAAATAGGCCATAAAGCAGGAACAGAAACAGATGAGAAGCAAGATAGAAAGGTGTGTGCGTGTACCATAAAATCAGCAATGTCCTCCTCTTTGATCTCTATCTTGACCAGCTGCCGAACAAGGAACTGGCTCAACAAGTTTAGCTTCGGGCAACGGAGTCAGCTTGCCCAGGTCACACAAGAGTCAGCTAAAGGTGGACGTGTCCCAAGGACTCGTTCGGCCGTAGTCATCGGCCTATGTGAGGGCAACCACAAAATGGCTGCCGTACACAAAATGGAACCCAAGGGTTCAGAACGGAATCCCTGATTTCATGGTGATCCCATCACTCGAACATGACGAAAACACTCGTACATATTACACTCGTCATTTTCGGTCCACTGTTACCAAATTCGTAACAGAACCACAACCATTATGACCCAGGGTCAGAATTCACGGAACCTCAGACCCTCCTTTTGCCCTTACATAGGCAATAACCTAAACTCACGTCAATCTGAATCCAGGTCTATACTCATCAGACCATCAAGATGTTGCTGTAGCATCATCCTAGTACTTAGTAACTCTCTCTGGACAGGTCTCCTCGAGCACGAAGTAGCACAAAGGCCACATATAGCAGGGGCACACTGTACGCAAAGACAAAACAGGAAAAGGATACCTAATACCACCCCGCTGACCATCAGAATCTTCCATCCCCAAGTGGATAACAATCCCCAAAACCATCCCATCAACAACCTATCTCCTTCGTCCACATGCACAGACTCGGAGATCATATGTAGCTTGGAAATGGCTTGGTACACTGTCGGAGCGTTGTCTGGAATAAAAACGCAGCAGCTCGATTGAATCAATTTACATATCCCTCCTCTATCTGCAAGTATGACATCTAACGCAACCCTGTTCTGTAGAGTCATAAGGCGATCCAACTGGAGCTCAGCAGTCAAGTTGCTAAGGGCACCGGCAGTTTCAACTATGGTGGCCTCAACCACTCTCGTCAATTGCCGTATGTTCCTGCTGTTAACCATAGGTCCCCAAAACGGCAGAAAACCCTTCAGAAAATCTCCCAATTCTTGTCCTGCAGTATCTTCCTTACTGAAGACACCTCTAACGACTCTCGTCTTGTTGTAATCTGCCGCAGCTGTATAGGTAGGAGGCAACAGGAACGAGACAAAACATGTGCCAGAGAAATCAGCGGGCAACCATGTGTATGTTCTATCATAACAGATGAAGTAGGTACCCTTAGCTGCTAGGAATGATGGGGAAGTCTGGGACGCAAAAACATACATCTCAGTGCAGATACTCTTCCCTACCTGAGCTCTCAGATTCTTGCAATTACCTTGCAGACAGTAATGACCCTGATGGGGTACAATCCAAATCGGAGAGGATCTTTTCGCTTGCTGGTTCTTACTCAGACTAGCTCCATATCTGGTCACGTTCCATCCAATGTACGCTAGTGTCTCATCTCTCGTGATAGTCTCATAGGAACTAGCTCCTTTAATCATATCGACTATTCCCTTAACTAGGGCACTATTCTTTGGATTGTCTTTCACAGAACGTATGGGGTAGACTTCACAAGCATAGATGGACATCGTTCTGTATGCCCACACGGAACCATTATAGCTAAATGGCAGGACCAGGTGAGGAATACCTTTATCGGTAGTATGGGGCATAAGGCCGCACACCCAACAATTAGTCGTGTTCACTACTAGCTGGTGTTGGTGCAGAAGCTGAACAAAGGAGTTATTAACGAATTCCAATTTCCTAATGGACTCATGTTCAGGCAGAGGATGAAAGGAATGCGAAGAAACAGTAGAAGAAGGTATGGGGTGTGTAGTGGGTGCAAACGTCACTTGAAAAGAGAATATAATATATCCCATCAAGAACACCATCAAGCTAAGTAACATGAAAAGACATAATATTAAAAAACACTTTCTACTCATAATTCGGCACATTTTGCTCTTAAAACGAATTTCTTTAACAGGTCTCTCCATCTCGAAAAACTCCATCCTCTAACCGTGCTGCTCGGGGCTGTTGGGTCTTCCGTGCTAAGGAATGCGTCTGTCAGTCCAGGGAACGCCCTAGGACCAACCAGAACCGTCGACCTTATGTCTTCGGCTTGCACTCCCAAGTCTTTACACCGCGACCCTACAGCTGAACACGGATGGGGGTTCGAAAAACAAAAATCGGCCAAAACAGTTTCTCAGATGGGAGAGCTGAATTTCAAAAATAGTAAAAAGGAAAATTTCTTATTTTATTTGTCCCATGACTCTTGGTCGTAAATTATAACGGCCTTTATCGGGCAATGTCTGGTCACGGAATAAAAGTTCAGGCTCAGTAGTGTCCAGTCGAACTGACGGTGGCACAGCTTCTTGCAGAAGATTGTCACTTTCACGCTCAGAACTCGTCCCAATTAAACGTGCATCGCTAAAAGGCAGAAAACGAGGCACAGTGTCAGTTTCTGAATCAGGAATACCCTCCTGGACCCACCGGTTGTACGGCAGAGGCAAAGGAACCCTCTTACAATGTACGCCGTGGATCCAGTTCTTCTTCCCTTGCACTCGTACTGCAGATCGCGTAGACAATAGCACCAAGTAGGGACCGCTCCAGTGGGGCTGATCGTTCTTTGTCCGCTGAAAGTTCTTTATCAGTACCCAGGTTTCGGGATCGATGGCATGTCCTGGATCTTCAGAAGCCTGAGGCAATGTGTCATGAACCTGTTGGTGTAAGACACGCAATTTAGCCGTCAATTCGTACAGATAGTCAAACAATACAGGGTGTTCAATCTCGCTGAATTTTGTCGGCCTCGGCACTCCCCATATGTTTGCCGGGCGACCAAAAACTATTTCATAGGGACTAAGTCCCACTCGAGAATGTACAGTCATCCTTGTTGACAGAAGTGCTAATGGCAAAGCATCAGGCCTTTTAAAACCAGAGGTCGCCTGTATCTTGGCCAATTTCAACTTAAGGGTGCCATTATAGCACTCAACTAGACCAGCTGATTGGGGGTGATTTGCAGCATGGAGTTTCTGACAAATTCCTAAACCATCACATACTCTCTTCATCACTTGACCCACAAATTCACTCCCATTGTCACTCCAGACCATTTTCGGCAAACCGTACCTAGGGAAAAACTCCTTAACAAGGGCTTTAGCTGTGGACAAGGCGGTATTATCTTTCAGGGGATATGGTTCTACCCATCTTGAAAAGGCACAAACAACCACAAGTACATATTTCAGGTTGTTGCACCTCTCCATGTGGATGAAATCTAGCTGCAAAACCTCGAACGGATACGTCGGAGGCGCAAAATGACCAGCTGGAGTTGGAGTTCCCTTGCCAGGATTGTACATCAGACAAACCATACAATTCTTGACCACATTCTCTGCACACTTAGGAATTCCAGCATTTTGCCATACTGGAGCCAACAACTTACAAATCCCTTTCATACTGATGTGAGCCATTCAATGCGCCATTGTAACCACTGCAAGCACGTACACATCGGGTAACAACCGTCGCTGATGCTCTGACAACTCAACTCAACAACCATTCGAATCCAATTTACCCGTACTCTCTCTCCATACGCTCAACTCTTTCTCTGTAGCTTCAGCTTGAATTGACTTCACACTCTCTATCGTATCTTCACACATTCCTCTATCCGGAACCCATCTCGCCGGACCCGCAACATACATTCGACTCATCACATCCCTTGCAGTTTCCTTCGCAACTTCATCTGCAAACGCATTACCACGACGAACGTCATCGGTAACCTTCTTAGGTGCACTGCATTTCACGATCGCAACTTGCAACGGCAAAGTAAGTGACTCAAGGAGTTCATTTACCAACTGACCATGCTGAATCTTAGCTCCATGCGAAGTCAGAAACCCATGCTCTTTCCACAATTGTCCAAAACTATGAGCCACACCAAACGCATACTGGCTATCAGTGTACACAGTCATTCGTTTCTCTTTTGACAACACACACGCTCTTGTCAATGCAATCAGCTCTGCTGCTTGAGCTGAGTTATGTGGGATGCGTGTAGTTTCAACAATCGTATGCAAAGTCGTAACAGCATATGCCGCAGTCGTATCACCATTCGGGAGCTTGAAGCACGAACCATCTACCCATAAGGTACCATCACACTTTGAAAGAGGAGTGTCCCTAAGGTCTATTCTCCCTTTCGTTTCCTCCTCTGTCCTAAGAAAACAATCATGCTGTTCAGAAACATCTGTCTCCACTGAAATAGGCAACAACGTAGCTGGATTCAACGTGTTGCATCTCTTTATATGCACATGACTCGCTAAGAGTGTCAACTCATAACCTGACAATCGAGCACTAGTTAAGTGCTGTGTCTTTGTCCTGTTCAACAATGTATCCACTGCATGTGGAACCATTACAATCAACGTACTATCCATCACCAAGCCAGCAGAATATCGAATAGAAACAGCCGCTGCCGCTGTGGCTCTCAAACAACTCGGCAACGCTCTAGCTACCGGATCCAAAGTCGACGAGAAATACGCACATGGACGTTGCTTATCGCCTAACTGCTGTGTCAAAACTGACAATGCACATCCCTCTCTCTCGTGGACATAGAGTGTAAAAGGCTTACTGTAGTCGGGGGTACCCAACACAGGAGCCGAACACAACGCATCACGCAATTCAGAAAAACTCTTCTGGCATTCGTCAGTCCAAGGAATAGGATTCGGAATATCATTAACAGTAAGGGCTATCAAAGGTTTTGCAAGAAGCGAAAAATTGGGAATCCACTGTCTACAATACGACGTAATACCCAGGAAAGCACGCACTTCTCTCTCAGTAGTTGGCACACTAATTTTCGCAATCGCTTGGATTCGTTCTGGGGTCAATCTTCTTCCCTCCTTCGATAAGAGATGACCTAAGTAGGTCACTTCTTGGCGACAATACTGCAGCTTCGAAAGAGACACTTTATGATGGAAGTCAGACAAATGACGCAACAACGACAAGGTAGCTTCTTTACAAATCTCTTTATTGTCAGCAGCAATTAACAAATCGTCGACATACTGAACAAGAGCAGCACCATCAGGTAAGACAATCGTATCAAGCTGTGTTTTCAAAGCCTGACTATAGATTGATGGACTCTCACAATAGCCTTGAGGAGCGCGCTTGAACCGGAAGCTTCGACCTCCTAAAGAGAAGCCGAAGATATCTCTACTCTCCTCGGCAATCGGGATGCTGAAGAAGGCATTCTTCAAATCAATCACCGAAAACCAAGTGGCTGAAGCTTGAATCATGCTCAGTAAGGCAGTAATATCTGGAACAACAGGAAATTGCGGAACTACAATCTTATTCACCACGCGAAGATCGAACACGAACCTATATACAGGCGGTTGTGAAGAATCAGTACGTTTTAGAACAGGCAAAACCGGACTATTGCACATATTACCTCTCGTTTCTTCAATCACATCTTTCTCAATCAGGTCATAAATGATCGCTAGCAACGCTCTTTCACCATCACTAGAGATCCTATATTGGGGAATACGTGGCATTCGAACATTTGCTTTCAGCGTCACAACATATGGCGGTATCTCCAAAAGACCCACATCATTAGGACCAGTAGCCCAAAGAATATCAGGAAGAGAAGACAATTCGGCCGGGAATCGGTCTTTCGACAAATACATCGGAGAGATCACTCTCTTACCTAATGTAAGTTGTACTCCCGAAGGAGAACATTGTAGTGTTGCATACAATCTTTTCAATAGATCCAATCCCAACAAATACTCACCACAACCTGTTGTCAAAATAAGGGGTGCTTCCAATTCACATGGTCCAACAGAAAGAGACAAAGGACTAGAAATCGGGTTTCTAACTGGGGCGCCAGAAAATCCTACTGAAACATTCGTCAAGCCAGACAAAGGTGCGCCAGGGAGTTTAGAGTGCATAATGGAACTCTTAGCAGCACCAGTATCCAACAGAAAAGGGTCTGACACACCTGATGTAATCACTTCAACATAAGGTCCACTCTGATCTACTGGAACTGAAACAACTCCCTCTTTTTGTCTCTGGCTGTCCTAGCAATCATTACCGTCCATATTCTCACCTTCGACATAGTAGTCGTCAGCATAGTGCTGAGTCGTCCTACCAGACGCACCATTTTGCTGATCAAAACAATTCATTGAATTTTGTGGAGGAAAGGCATGCGCACTCTGGGGGAACATACCACGTCCCCTACCTCTAGAAGCTTGCTGAACACCTCGACCCCTCACACCAGAAACACCATTCGCGCGCTGTAACAGAACCGGGCAACTATTTTTAAAATGGCCCTCTTCTTTACAATATGCACACTTATTAGGGCCTATAGGAAAACACGGTTGAGGAGGCTTAAACCTTTGCGAGTTTCTCTCAAACTGCTGAGGCTGCTGATAATCACATTGGCTACTACGAGGCGGATACGCTTGCTGCAAAAGAGCCTTTGTTTTCAACTCTTTAGTCTTCTTGTCTGCTCTATCCTTCTCATCCTTATCCCTACTTTCGTAGTACTGTGCAGTAGCCAATATCTGTGCTGATGAGGAAACAGCCCAGGAACTCTCTGAATCCTTCAATTTAGTACACAACTCGGGAAGCAAGTTATGCACAAACTTATCAACAAACAACCGTTGACCAACTTCCGTACTCATGTCTTGACCACTATGGTCAATAAACTTCTCTTCAAACCTAGTGAAGAAATCAGATACACTTTCATCTTTCTTCTGCTTACACGCAGACAATTTGTCCCAGTTTACCCGCATAGCAGGCATTAAAGTCTTCATATAAGTAACGATCCTACCAGGAAGTTCTGCAACTAGAGGCTCGGGTTTAGCACCACCAACTTGTCGACCATCTGCAGCACCAATATTAACCCAGGTATCACCTAACTCCTGCGCATGATCCGTGTGACGAACCAATCCCCATAAAGGCTGTGGAACCACATTTCCAAACAACATGTCTATATCAGCTAGATTCATAATACATGAGTCTGCAGTCTGTGATAATTCCTTATAATATCCTGCAGGATTTTTACGGGGGTCAGACAAAGTCTGCTTAAGAGCCAAAACTTCAGCTCGCTTCCACGGAACATGTACCCAAACACGTTGAAAATGAGCCGGTAAAGCATTGATGTTATGAGCGGCATCAGCCTGAACTGCTTCCTTCCATACAGGAGGAACTTCTCTCATAGGATACTGTCTCACTTTCCTCCTAACAGAAGGGTCAGGCTCAAACAACGACGAGAAGGAGACTCGCTCCTGAACGAAAGCAGTGTCGCTACCGCTCTTTCGACGTCGAGACCCACAATCGTGCCTTTCGCAAATTTGGACTGTACACGGTACAACTCAGACGGAGTCTGTCCCAAACCACCATCTTCCCATTCTTTCCGAAGGAAAGTACACATTTCATTAAAAACATACCTCTGCTTTGGTGCTTCCCATTGACGGAAGACATCCATAACGAAATCATATCTTGCAGGATCAGTAACCCATTTACGCGCCAAATGATCTAATACTGTCCTTTCCGTGGGACCAGGTATTTGGCTACGCAACTGCTTACGCTCTGAAACGGGGGTCGTGCTCAATGACCCAAAGAAAGGAGACAAAAGATTAGTAACAGTATCCGTCATTCTCTGTCGGACAGAAGGAGAAGTCGACAGGACAGGAGATAAAGCGGACTGAGAGGAAGCTAATGCAGGAGCAGTAGCAGAGGAGGCAGCGAGAACAGGCGGAAAAGTCGTAGAAATTAAAGACGGAGCAGGTAGCAAAGTCGGTGGCCCTTGAGAAGGCTGCGCCAGAGGAATAGGAGCCAACTGAAGAGGAGCTGGCGGCTGTGCAATAACAGGAGGCAAGGCAACCGGAGGTTGCGCAACTAAAGGTTGCGGAGGTGCTGTAGCACTCTGCACATAAGGGGGTGGCGACCTCAACAAATGGGACATCAAAGGATCCTTCTCAAGTTCCTTCGTCGCATCTTGCTGATGAGGTGGCAATGCTGGATAACACTTATCAATCGCCATTTTACGTTGTCTATGCAACTGCTCACTCGCTTGTTCTTCTTCGTTATCTTTAAATTGTATAGCAGCCTGCATTATCGAAATACCCTTCTCTCTTTTATTTCTCTTCGCTAATTTAATTTCTTTCTGTTTGGCTTCCTTTCGCCAGAGGCGGAAAGAGTCAAACATCGCCGGCCTGGCTTTCTTCTTGAAGAGTTTAACTTCTAAATTATCTAAAATCTCCGTGTCATAACTACCATATTGGGGCCACTTTAGGACACCGTCCTTTCTAGTGTAGCGAATCCACACTTCATTATACGTGATGGGGCCCACGCCATGTTTCAAATAGAGCTCATAGGTTGGAGTTCCAATCGGAGGAACTGGACACGAATCCTCCAATCGGGAATCCCTATTACAAACACAACAGAATAACTTTCCAAGTCTGCTAAGACGAGGCATCTTCGCTCACTAGTCTAGCTTCAAACTTCAAGGGAATATCAAACACAATAGTCTCGTGAATACACAAGTCCCTCGGCTTTGGAGCTTGCAAGTCCCAAATCAAAGATCCCAAGGGATACCCAAAAACTAAGGACTGGGAGACGCTCCACTCATACTTAACTGGAGGTATCGATGATGTCGCCAGAAGACCCGTCTATCGTCTCGCTTTACAAATCATCAAAGGGCTCCAAGACAGGGCGACAGTCAGGGCAGCAGTCCTTCGTAGCCGTCGGCAAACTGGGAACCTCGCAGCAAAGACTTTCGGACCACGACGACATACAGGGGTCGATGAAGTGGCAGGCCTTCCTCCAGAATTTTCACACGAAGCTCCTCACGATCCTCAGGCTTGGACCGGTACCGTCTGAGGTTGCCCCAGGTTGGGCGCCAAATGAAGAACCGGGTTTTTAGAACCCAGCGGCGCCAGGGGAAACGCCCAAAGTCTCCGGGTCCACCTGTCTTAGAATACAGAGACACGGGGTACTTCTTGGTGACGTCAAAGATCAAATTTATTAGCTGCAGCCAGTAACAGAGATCCTAGAAGTACAACACGGTGTATGTTCTCAGGAGACTGCTCAACTTTACAAAGCAAGCCATCCCTTTTTATACAAAAAATTGAGCTTCAGGCAAACATTCCCTATTTACAGTTTGACCACTCACATGTTTCCACGACAAAAGCAGGAGCATGATGACAAGCCCATTTTTCAGTTTGTCCAGCCCAAAATCAATCATTGGTTAAACTTAACATTTTTCATCAGACAGGTCGATCGGACCCATAATAAAAACGGGCACATCCCCATCGTAAATAGGCCATGAAGCAGGAACAGAAACAGATGAGAAGCAAGATAGAAAGGTGTGTGCGTGTACCATAAAATCAGCAATGTCCTGCTCTTTGATCTCTATCTTGACCAGCTGCCGTACAAGGAACTGGCTCAACAAGTTTAGCTTCGGGCAACGGAGTCAGCTTGCCCAGGTCACACAAGAGTCAGCTAAAGGTGTACGTGTCCCAAGGACTCGTTCGGCCGTAGTCATCGGCCTATGTGAGGGCAACCACAAAAGGGCTGCCGTACACAAAATGGAACCCAAGGGTCCAGAATGGAATCCCTGATTTCATGGTGATCCCATCACTCGAACATGACGAAAACACTCGTACATATTACACTCGTCATTTTCGGTCCGCTGTTAGCAAATTCGTAACAGAACCATGACCATTATGACCCAGGGTCAGAATTCAGGGAACCTCACCAGGGCATCTTTATGGTTGGAAACCACTTCACAGAGCCCTTGAAAGCCAAAACAGACAGGCTAAGCAGTCGTCATCTGTCAGATAAGGAGTGTCATCTATATCTGGAGGTGGCAGGGGGAGTCTTGCACCAGTGAAGGGAATCCTGGCTGGATATTTTCAACTCTATCTACAACACGCAGTGTCAAAAGCTTTCTGAATTGCACAAGACTTGTTCCCCCCCAAAGCATTTGTGTAGCCACAGTGGGACTTTAACTTGGTCATGACATTCATCAGGTGCACGCCTTTTGAGCCTATGCATAGCTGCTTGCTGCATCACCTGACCTTGAAGACTATTTTCCTCATTACGATTATGTCAAACCGTATCATGAGTGTTCTGCAAGCACTGTCAGTGACATGCAAAGTGGGGCCAAGATGGTCGCTATCTCCTACTAGCTGTCGCTAACTGGTGTTAGCGACAGCTAAGTAATAGGGAGATAATTTTATCTCCGCTTTCATGGCTTTTAAAGCCAAAAAAGTGGAGATAAATCCCCTTGATAATATGCCCCAAGGTCACTAGCAAGTTTTTGGACTTGGGCCTTCTCCTGGCTAAAAGGGACATTACAATGTATCAACATGCGGGGAGCACGTGCTACGTGCTCCACTCCCAGCTGCACTGCGTGTAAGGATATCAAATCCAACTTGTGTTTAAACCATTAAACATTCTTTAAAGTTAATCCAATTTTCTTCATGTTAGTTTTATCAATGCGACTTCCTCTCATTCATCCAATCACTGCACTTAAGAAGCTTCTCATATTCTCATGCGCCCATCCGGACTTCTTCTGAAAATAAGGTCTTAATACACTGAATCGTTCCGAGCAGCAATTATTTATTTTCAACCCAATGCATTTCGGGCTTTAATCCAGCCCTTCGTCAGGGGTAACTGTAAATGGACAATTTAACACATTACTTATAAATAGTACCAATTTATATTATAACTCATTTGTTTAAAAAACATTTTGTGCTAGTGCAGCCTGATATTAAATGACAAAAACGACAACCCAATATACACCAGAGACAAATTTATGCCAAAGAGTTCTCTCTAGCACCTCATATTGTCTGTCAAGTTACTCCTTTGGAAGTTACATAAAACATTTACATGAAAAGAATCACTAGAACACTTAACGATAAGATCACAATGTCGCTCTCCATTAACAATTCTTACTTATCTAGTAAAACTCGAAGTTAAGTGCACAGCTTTCTCATACCTAGCCGATAGCGGAAAATTGCAGCATTTTTATCTGTTTCATTACGAGTATAACACTCGTGTGTATGCTTGCTTTGCTAGAGAGAACTCTTTGGCATAAATTCGTCTCTGGTGTATATTGGGTTGTCGTTTTTGTCATTTAATATCAGGCTGCACTAGCACAAAATGTTTTTTAAACAAATGAGTTATAATATAAATTGGTACTATTTATAAGTAATGTGTTAAATTGTCCATTTACAGTTACCCCTGACGAAGGGCTGGATTAAAGCCCGAAATGCATTGGGTTGAAAATAAATAATTGCTGCTCGGAACGATTCAGTGTATTAAGACCTTATTTTCAGAAGAAGTCCGGATGGGCGCATGAGAATATGAGAAGCTTCTTAAGTGCAGTGATTGGATGAATGAGAGGAAGTCGCATTGATAAAACTAACATGAAGAAAATTGGATTAACTTTAAAGAATGTTTAATGGTTTAAACACAAGTTGGATTTGATATCCTTACACGCAGTGCAGCTGGGAGTGGAGCACGTAGCACGTGCTCCCCGCATGTTGATACATAGTAACAGTGTGTCCAGGGCTCGCACAACCCGGATTTGCACGCAACTGGCTAAAGCATCAATGGATTATAATGGGAGAAATAACGGTGTGCAGACCACCTCTACTGTTTCTAAAAGGGACATTACAGCACATTGGATATTAAAGAAAAGCCCAAGTGTTCAGAAATGGAAGACTAATTTCCTCATATGGGTGGAATGTGAAGGAACCGTTAGATTACAGCTAGCTAAACGAGCAAACAGTGAGAAAGCTCTGGAGGCAGTGAGGGCTTGGGAAACCTTAGTAGTTTCGCTGAAAATCCCAGACACTGATCTGGACGAGGACCCTGTGGCTGTTGTCCTTGCTGTTTCGACCTGACTAATGTCTACTCTGTAGCTTGATGCATATGCCCTCTGCACTCATGAATTCCTCTGCTTCTGTCACATAGGGAATTCCATGATGCTTGATATGGTTTACTTTTATTGTACTCACCTGTAATAAATCTAGATGTTGATATAATCATTGTTGTGTGACGCTCCGGGGAGAGGGGAGGGAGAAGAGGCAGGGTGGGAGATTTGCTTAGCATTATCAAATGTGTGGCAGGGATGTTTACTACATTATACCATTGTAATGAAAAGTGGGACTCTGTATATGTCTGTTATGGCTATGCCACTTGTTACTAGGCGCGGCCATGCCAAACCTTCATTACATGAGCACCTGCTTGCCTATATATTTTGACAATGATTGTATCGTTATGTTTGGGAAATTATTAAAAATGTTGTTAAAAAAAAAAGGTGTTACCTGCGGTTCAAGGTAGGCAGCGAGCACTTTCAGTTTACTGTGCTTCCCTTCAACCTTACCAACGGCCTCTTGGATGTGTGCCTAGGTGATGGCAGTGGGCACGGCTCATCTGCGCAAGTTAAACCTCCTGCATTCACTGGGGTTCTTTATGTATGTGCCAAAGTCATGCCTGACTCTTTCTCAGACCTTCCCCTTCATTGAGGCAGTTCTGGACACAGTGCAGTTTCGTGCCTATCCTCCAGAGCAGTGAGTCCAGAATATTCTGGCTACGATTCCAATGTTTCGGCCTCTATCCTGGATTTTGGTAACACTGACTCTGAGGCTGTTGGGCCTCATGGCCTCACAAATCCTGTTTGTGAAGTGTGCGGGCTCTGCAGTGGGACCTGAAGTTTTAATGGGCACAGCAGCAAGGAAATCTCACTGACATGGACCAGATCTTGGTAGGAACTGTGAGAGATCTGCAGTGGTGGTTCGTGAACTGTGATTGGGTCACTGGCAGAACCCCCTCCTTTCCCCAACCAGATCTCACAGTCATGAAAGCTGTGTCACTCCGGGGATGTGCGGCTTTCGGGGAGAGGTGATTAGGGGACACTGGTCTCCGGCGGAGTCGGTGTGCACATACATTTGTTGGAGCTTAGAGTGATTCGATTGGCATTGAAAGCATTTCTTTCCTCTGTCAAGGGAAAGCTAGTGCAGGTGTTCACGGACAACAATACCCCCATGTGGTACTGCAACAAGCAAGGCGGGGTGGAGTCGTGGGCCCTTTGTCGAGAAGCCCTGCGTCTCCGGACATGACTGGAACAGCAGGGCATGACCTTGGTAGTTCAATACATGGCAGGTTCTTTGAATGCCAGGGCAGATGGTCTCAGCCATTGATGCCTAGCGGATCACGAATGGCGTCTCTGGTCGGAGGTTGCCCAAGGTCTCTTTCAGAAGTGGGAAGAATTTTCTTAGATTTGGTCGCCTCCAAAGAGAACGCGCAGTATCAGTAGTACTGCGCTCTGGAGTTTCCAAGGTGGCTATTGCTCGGCCACACCTTTCATAACGAGTGGAGCTCAGGCCTCCAGGCCATACCACTCCTGCCTAGGGTTCTGAAGAAGATCAGGAGAGACCGGTCCTAAGTCATCCTTGTGACTCCAGACTAGGCAAGAAGAGTCTGGTGTCCAGAGTTTCTGAAAATGAGCATCAGTCCTCCCATCACGCTGCCCCTTTCGGAGGATCTTCTGTAGCAGCAGCAGGGGAGAGTTTTCCAGCTGAACCCGTTAACTCTGCACCTCCATGCATGGAGATTGAGCGGTGACAGTTGATAGCTTTTTAACTTCCTCCTAAAGTCTGTAATGTTATTCTGGCAGCCAGGCGGCCCTCCAATAGGATGGTATATGCCTACAGTTGGCAGAAATTTACATTAATCTTTACAGAAAGGTCTACTGACCCTCTCTCTGTTTCTCATTCTACTGCTGTTTTGTTCATTCTAACCCTTTCCCAACAGGGCTCTGCTTTGGGAACTCTCATGGGTTACCTTTCTGCTCTGTCTGCTTTTTTGCTGCTGCCAGACCAACCCTCTATCTTCAAATCTCCCATTGTACATAGATTTCTGAAAAGTCTGCCTCACCTGTGTACACCTACGCCCATTGGTATGCTGCAGTAGGACCTTAATTTGGTCCTCACCTATATGATGTGCACTCCCTTTGAGCCTTTACACAATTATCCCTCCGGCTGTTGACCATCAAAACAGCCTCCTTTGTGGCAATTACATCGGCCCGGAGGGTGGGTGAACTGCAGGCATTATCTAGCTTGCCTCCTTATCTATGTCCTTTACGGACAAATTTGTGCTTCCCACCCATGCATCCTTTTTAGGTCGAGGGCAGTGCCAGCGGGCAAGCGCTGCTCTGGGGTTGATCTGTGGTAGTTTACTATGTGAGGGATGACCCACCCACTCCTCAGCCCAACTTTTTCATTGGGTTGTGTCTTTGTCCTTCCTAAATGCTGCCTTCTGATTGGTTTATAGGCTGTTAGTCCCTCCTTATGATGGCCATGTCGTCGTTTGTATCCTTCCATGGCTACTGACCCCTTTACTTTGTGTTGCATGCGCAATATTTTCTTTCCATGTCCCCCCTCCTGCTGTCCATGCCTTCTCTCCTGCCCCCCTCCCCTCCTGCTGATCGTGTTTTTCTGCCCGCAAACACTCCTGATTGCAATGCAATAGGTCTCGCGTAAATGTGAGTCCTATGACATTACAAATGCTTGTCTTTTCCCGGTACAGCTCTTCTTCCCTCTTTCTCCTTCACTTCCAATGATTTATCCACAGTCCTTTTTCCCTGCGCACCATCCATGCCATCCACTTTCCCTTTCCATGCGCCCTCCTCCTAGTCTCCTCTGTGTGTTCATGGTGCCGGGTATGGGTGTAGATGCGGCCTGTGCCAGTCTCACGTGTGCGGTGGATAGTATTGGGGCCGCAGGATGGAGACCGCTCTGTTCATCTTCTCGCTCATTGATTGCCGCGCACTCTTCTTCCTCTCCATTTACTTCGTATCCTTTGCAGAGCGGTGGAGATTGCCCTACGCCCCAGGGTCGGGGCACTCATTTCGGGTAAGCATGCTACCTAGGAGACGCTGCCAAAAAAGGAAGTGAGAGGTCAGAACTCAATAAGTAATAATACATTGGGTTTGGTAAATTGCATGCAATAAAGAAGTGTCTGCAATGCATATAAGAGAGGGAGATTGGGTGTTTTTTAGGGGAACGGATAAGGTTGCCGTAGAGGTTAGAGATGTTCTCTTATAGATAGAATTTGACTGCTGTAATGGAGAAGAGTGGTTGCTTGTCTTGCAGGAGGTGATGATGGCAGGCTGTAGACTGGAGCTAGAGACTGGCATGCAGAGTACAAGACTAAGCATGAGGAGTGAGGAAGGGGAGAAAGGGACTTGCCTCTTTTATAGGGGATGCCTTCATCAAGGAGAGGGAAAGCATGCAATGAGGATAATGGATTTACTTTTATGGAAGAGTATCACAAAGTTAGTGGAAACTGCACGGTATTGGCAATGGGGTAGGAGATGTCATTTATTTTGTTGTTTTCTGTAGCGTGTACCAGGTCAGATTGCGTCAGAGCGCTTTTCCATTATATACACACTATGAACATGAAAACATATAGAACAACAATATAATATAACATTATGGCTATCACAAAAACATGTATTAGGCTTTATGCATGATTCAGAAAGCTAGAGAAGCGGAGCAGGGTCAAATTTAGCAGATTAACTTGGGTAGAGGTGGGACTAGAGTACATCTAGCTTAGCCAATAGGCAATGGAGTGCTGGGAGGAGGAAGAAGGGCAGGAGCGTAGTTCAAAAGAAAATCATGCGCCTATTGAAATACAGCATTCAGGGAGCAATTCAAAATTGAATCAAAGATCGGGAGATTCACCTCTCGGTAGAATTTAAGAGGGTAGCGTTCATTTCCTGAATTGTCTGTGAGACAAGAGGGATCTTGGATTGCCTTCAAACAAGATGTTGGTCCGTATCTCTTGCGGAATGGAATTCTATATTTTGGGAGCACTGTCCAAGGATGAGCGGGAGATAGGCATTTCTTTCCTGAAGCTCAATGGTGGCAGCAGGAGAAAGTGTGCACTTCATGTGGCAGAGCAACCAACAGATGGCTTGATTTTCTGCGGGCAAATCAAGTAATTTTTAATATGCTTTGATAGATAGCCCGATAAGATTTATGAGCTCTGGGGAGATGTGACTGAAATACTTTGTTCTTGAAATAAGTCTAGCACCACAGTATGATTTTCTATGTGAAGAAGGCTGATAGCACGTTGCTTTTTTAGCTGGTAGGGCAATCACAGACTTTGAATTGTAGCAGGTATGTTGCTTGACATTCTCGTAACATTTTCTTAGCCTTTTGTTTTGCGTGATCTAGTTGTGATCTGAAATATATGGATTTTTTTTCCTTCAAGATGCTGGATTTGTCCTTTCTTCCTTCCGAACATACAAGGGATAGGTTCATATTTGAGGGTTTTTGTTTCCATCTCCGTTCACTCAATCTAAGGTGTCTTCTTTCTTCGTTAATGTTATAGTTTTATCAGAGGGCAGAGACTCTTGCTTTTTGCCTTCTAAGATTCCTTGGGGCCAGTCCATCTAATATGTTAGACGTGGTTTCGTCGTACTAGTTAACCAGTTGTGTGTTGGTCTTTGGATCTTCAAAGGGTACCAGGCAGGGGAAAGGAATATTTTTAAATACCTATTTGTCCATGGGCCTGGATGGTTCATAACGCTACTTGTCCTGTAATAAAACCTTTGATCCATGTAGTGAGATGACAGATTATGACAGCCTTCTCATCGTATCAAAGCTCGGATAATTATCCCCTCTCATTATGCCAGGAATTATTTTGGATTCTAGTAATGCCCTGATTTTGCCATAATTTGCCAATCTACATAATGGGATTGAAAGTAGTGGGATGTTGTAGTTCTAGGGTTGAAATGCCCTTTTAAGTCTGTGTTCACCTACAAACTCATGTGTTAAAGGGTTCTAATCAACCCTTCTCTAATCTTTTCCCACAGTGGGAAATGTTGGAAATTTACATCTGATAAAGGACAAGAGTAAAACTTGTCAGGGTGGGAAAAATAGGCTGCAGGGAAAACGAACATGCAAATCTCAGGTGATTTTCTCATGAGCAGATATAATCATGGCTATTTGCTCATTCAAAAATACAGTTCACAAACATCTTCCAGGAGTAAAGTTTGCAGATCTACTTCTGTAAATCCTTGTAAAATGCATGAACGTCGTACCTCTGCACTAATGCAAGGATATATAGTATGGGTCAAATTTGGTGACTTTATTTAAGATTTGGACCTCTGAGTTCTGGAATAATGCAAAACCGTTTTGTCATACAGAGGAAGGTTACACACTAACTTTACAGCCGGATACAGCAGGAACGATAGTGAAGCTAGTTAATCCCTTCCCCTATATGGAGATACCCATGAGTATGTATATACACACTGCACGGATAACACTACTCTAGGGGGACGGGAAAAAAGGGACAAAAGAAACAATAACTTAGCCGCTGTTAGGCTCAGGATAGGGATGTCTTCGGAAGGTGTGGACCTCACTATCCTGCAACCCACCCTGTCTGCCCTGTAAGTGAAGACATAATACACACATGAGATTACCCCCCCATTCATTCATAGAACCACCATATACCTTTATGTGTTAGGTACTCACTTAGATTACAGCCGTGATTCTCCCAATGTAAAAAGGCACAAAAGAGAAAAGTAAAGAAAATATTGAAAACAAACAGTCCTGATTCATTACAGGATGAGGTACTTATCTGACCGTAGATAACCCTCTCAGGCTGGTGACTGTGCAATCCTTTCTGGCTGCTTAATGTTCCCTGTATGACAGGTTTATTCACTCTGTTAATCTCCCAGCCTGTCTTACTCTCCAGAGCGTGTAAATAAACATTGCAAAAAAACCCAAAAATGAAGCGCTTCTTGGCGCCGTTGCACTGTTCCTCTGGAGGCCAGAAATACACAAATACGTCCAGTGCTGCCAAACTCCTCTAAGCGTTAATCAGGTACTAAAGAAAACAAAGAAATGAAGCGCTTCCTCAGCGCGTACCAATGTTGCTTATTTACCCCAAGATGTCTCAAAAGCAGCTCCAGGAAACAGAAGTAGGTTCGAAAACGGAGCGCGTTATCTTTCCTCGCTCATAGCGATCACTCGTAGCTCAGCACTGGAGGCAGAGAATCGTATCACGCGTCCAAACAAACACCGCTCCCGGTGTTCCAGCCAGAATCTGTAACTGAGCGCGAGACGCTCTGAATGTAGGGGGTCTCTCTCCGATTCTACGATGACTCATCAAGTGCGACTCGCCCGATCACCAAAGGCTGAGAAATTATTGCACTTCCAAAGGAAATGTAAAGGCAACCTTCGACAGGCGGCTGCCACAAAGATTCCACAAACTCAAAGATTAGCAGCTATCCAAGCGCTGCAGTATTTCTTAGTTTCTACTCAAAAATCAAATTACTCGAGTGACAAGCCCCGAGCACTTCCAGGGTGGGGCTTCGATATCTTCAGTCAGGTGCCATGACCAGTCTCTTCTGAGGATTCTGGGAGATGTAGTTCATGTCAAATCACTCATACAACGCAGTGTATGTAGTGCCCCATGTGCCTATCTCCGCCTACCCATGACAGTACCCCCTCCTCTCGACCAACGTCTCGGCGGACCACCAGGCTTGGCGGGGAAACGCGCATAGTAACGCCTAAGAAGACCAGGGCAGTGTAGATTAGCAGCTGGTTCTCATGAGCGGTCCTCTGGGCCGTAACCCTTCCAGTCAATGTGCACTCGTCCTCTGACATATTTGAAATCTATGAAACTATGTACTTCGTATTCCTCGTACCCATCTACATCCATGGCTTGTGGTTTTAGTGGTAGACGGGTATCCTGATGGCAGGGTTTCAGGAGGGATACGTGGAACACTGGGTGGATTCGCCAAGCAGAAGGTAGTTTAAGTCTCATGGCGACGGGATTTACAATCTTCTCTATGGGATAGGGACCTACAAATTTAGGCTGCAACCTATTGTTCCGTTTAAGTTTTAGTTGTTTGGTGTTAAGCCACACTCTATCTCCTACCTTATAGGAGGGTTCAGGTGTTCACTTTTTGTCTGCCTGTAGTTTATCCCGTGTTTGTGCCTCTTCTAGGTGTGTTTTGGCCTTATCTAACACTGATTTGTGATGTGCATGGTGTTCTTGGATAGAAGGAAGGTTGGATGACACAGGACGTTCAAAGGGCAACATATTGGGATGGAATCCATGGAGACAATAGAAGGGGGAACATCCCAAAGACATATGATCAGCGTTGTTGTAGGCAAACTAAGCTGTCCATAAGAGCCTACTCTAGTCATTTTCTTGCAACAACGTAAAACATCTCAAGTCGGAATTAGTCTTTCTGTTTTGCTGTCTGTTTGCGGATGGTAACTTGTTGACAGATGGGCATCAATCTTCATGATCTCACACAAATATTTCCAGAATCTGGAGGTGAACTGGGTCCCTCTGTCTGTGATGATGACTGAAGGGATTCCATGAAGTCTAACTATATGTTGCAAAAAGACAGTAGCCAATTCCGCAGAAGTATGCAATTTGGTAAGAGCGACAAAATGACCCATTTTTGTCAGATGATCAATTACAACCAATATGGTGTCATAACCAGAACTAGGTTGCATTTCCAATATAAAGTCCATGGACACAGTGTGCCACGGAGCCCGTGGTGTGGGTATTGGTCTGAGTAAGCCACTGGGCTGTTTGTGTTGTGCCTTGGCTTGTATGCAAACGGAACATTCTGAAATGTATTTTGCAGTGTCTCTTCGGAGTGACTCCCACCAGAAGTATCGAGTCAAGGTTTGTAATGTTTTTTGGATACCCATAGGTGGTATCATGGACCCATCGTAAGACTTGTTGCTGGAGCGGACCCTTAGGGACATAAAATCTCTCATCATGGAACATCAATTCATCTTTTACAGAACGGTGTAATGCTTCTTCCATAACCCAAGCACCTTTATCGAGGCCATTGGTTTGTTCCTTTACATCTTTCAGGAAGTCATGAGTGGTGATTAGTGCCACTGTCTCAGTTGGAAAGGAAGCCTTCTGCAATATGATGGGAGGCTCTTCCACAGGATAGATATCTTCAGCAGAGGTAGGCAAGGGTCTAGAAAGTGCATCTGCCTTTCCATTTTGTGGCCCTGGTCTGTACTTGATCACGAAGTCAAAGCCCGCGAAGAACAATGACCACCATAGTTGTCGAGGTGTTAGAGCCCTGGCACTATTCAAGAACAGCAGATTCCGATGATCGGTATAGTTTTCTACTGTGTGTCTGGCCCCCAATAGATGGTGTCTCCATTCCTCATATGCGCGTTTAATGGCCAACAGCTCTTTATCTGTGATACTGTAGTTTACTTCAGAACTGAACAGCTTATTTGAGAAGAAGGCGACAGGATGCAGTTGGCCAGTGTTGGGGTGCAGTTGGGAAAGGATTCCCCCTAAAGCATGTTAGGAGGCATCTGTCTCGAGTATGAACGGCTGGGATGCATCATGATGTCTCAGTATTGGAGCACTGGTAAAATGATGTTTTAACGTCTGGAAAGCTTCTTCTGCTGCCGTTGTCCACTTGAATGTAGCTCCCTTCCGGAGAAGGAGCGTCAAGGGCTGAATAATACGTGAGAAGTCTTTTATAAATCTTCTATAAAAGTTTGCAAACCCCAGGAAACTCTGTAGGGCCTTAACGCAGGAAGGGGATTTCCATGTCATGATGGCTTGTGTTTTCTTTCTATCCATACAGAGTCCACTGGGGCCCATGACGTAACTCAGGAACTCTACTTCAGTGGTGTGAAAGAAGCACTACTCTAGTTTCGCATTAAAACGAATACTGCTGTAGTCGTACCAGAACTGCAGACTAATGATGGATGTGTTCTTCCATGGAAGTTGAGTATACTAGTATGTCATCGATATAGACGATACATGGCACGTCCAATATTCCTCTCAATACCTCATCCATGAAGTATTGGAATGCGGCGGGGGCATTGCATAGCCCGAATTTGGTCCGAAATGCCATCTTCCATTCATATCCCTGCCGCACTCTCACCAGATGATATGCTACACGGAAGTCTAGCTTGGTAAAGACTTTAGCCCCCTTCAGTTGGTCCAATAGCACTGGTATTAAGGGCAGAGGGTATCTATTCTTCTTGGTTACTCGATTGATCGCCCTATAGTCAATACATACCCTTAGACCTCCTTCACGTTTTGGTATAAAAAAAAGAAGCGAGGATGCTGGTGAATATGATGGCCAAATGAAGCCAGTTGCCAATAGTTTCTCCAGGTATTGCTGTAAATAAAGGGTTTCGGCTACAGTGAGGGCGTAGATGCGGCTACATGGAATGCTGGCACCTAGTTCCAGATCAATCACGCAATCATACGCCCTATGTGGAGGCAGTTTGGTTGTTTCTTGTTCACTAAAAACGGTATGGTATTTCTGATATTCCTTGGGTAGGGTGGTGACTAATCCCACACTTTGTGTAAGACAACTGCTGGCTAGTAACTCCGCAGGGTTCATCTTTGTTGGGGCTTCTTGTATTCTGTCTTGAGTACAATGTTCCCTACAATAAGAGGAGTTCACTGTAACTGTCCGCGCAGCCCATTGTACAAAGGGATCATCTAGAGTTAGCCATGGCATGCCCAATATGAGGGTAAAATGTGGGGCATGGGGCGTGGCCAAGATGGCGTCGGAGTAGGACGCTTTCTCGAGCCTCTCCGACGCCGATCCTGCATAGCGGCTAATTGCGGGGTCCCGAGGCGCCCTATCTGCGCTGTGCGATCGGCGGGGGCTGCCGATTGCTAGCGGTGTGTTTCGGTTTCCCCCCTTCGTCGGAGGGTGACCGGTGAGAGGCGAGAGCTGAGAGCTGAGAGCTGAGAGCTGAGTGCTGAGTGCTGAGTGGCGGCCTGCGAGGCGGCGGCCTCGCGTGATCTGGTGACTGGAGGAGGCGGAGCAGTTCCGGGCCTTGTCGCAGCACCGGCGCAGGGTACGCCGCGCTGAGCGGGAGCAGCGAAGATCCGGACCCGCCGGCGGAGGGAGCGTCCATTGCAGGACACTGGGAGGAGCGGTCGGCAGCCCGGGCCCGGACCGGTGACTGGACGACACCTGGGGCCGGCGGAGGGAGCCGGGGGGAGGCCTCCCCCCCCTGGAAGTCGGAGCCGATCCGAGCGCTGCACACCGGAGGTAGACCAGAGGGGTTCCTCACCCCGGGGAGTGACGGACCGGCGTGCCTACCAGCGAGAAAAGACAGGAGAGGCTGCGGAGTGGCGAGGCCCTGTGTCGGCGCCAGGTCGCGCGCCTCGTGGGTGACTGCTGATTTTGGGCCTGGTCAGTGCGGGTGGCTGGAGGGCCGATACGAGGGCTTACACACGCCTACGAACAGCGAGGCAGGAGGCATTGAGCCTGGCAGCCGGACCACGGTAGCGGCTGGGCTCTAGACATCATCGAGGGCTCTGGTCACTGCTAATGGAGACTGTGGAGTGGTTTGCCATTTCGTTGGAGGTGGGCTTTTACGGCGACGCCTGGAGAAAACGGGGCTTTCGCGTCTTGCCAACGCGGTTTTGGGGAGCAGAGCGCTGTACCTGCCGCCACTCGGATAGTGGGCCCTGGTAGCGGCCGAACGCTTGGAGCTGCTTTGGAGGAACCTTATCGCTGGCCGACCGATCTGGACTGTCCCTGGTATTGGCCGTTGGAGGGGATGCGTGCCACATTGGGGTGCCGTCGGCCTTGAGCCTAGCAGTCTGCCTTGCGGTGCAGGCCTCCCCGGCCGCCTTCTGCCCCTGGATTGCATCTTGGACACTGGTACGCCGTCGGATCGAGGTGACCTAGAGGAAGAGTGGCCGCACTGCCGTAGGGGGGTACCTGACTGACCACTGGAGTGGACGACCAGCGCCATCGGCGGGTCGCCCTGACGCAGTGAATCGCCGTCCCGGCTCCCGCCCTCCGAGTGGCGGTGATCTGGAGCCTGTGTGTAGGAGTGTGGAGGAGCCTGACCACCATGTCCAACTCGCAGCGCAAAGGGGGGAAGACGGGGAAGGAGGTAGTCCTCAAACCATCGCAGCAGCCAGCCTCGCCGGGGGCCAGTGGCTCCTCCAGACAGTCAGATGATGAGGCGCCGGCGACTAAAGCCTTCATGAAAGAACTCTTCGCCACTATCAAGGACGATATTTCCGAACTCCGTACGCAGTTGGCCTCGGACCTCAGAGAGGTGCGGAGAGACGTGGATGGGATCGGCGAAAGGGTGGCGACGCTGGAAGACCATGATCTTAGCATGGCGCATGATGTGCATCAACTCCAACAGGACATCATACGCCTTACGGAGCAGAATCTGGATTTACAAACCCACGCAGAAGATTTGGAGAACCGCTCCAGAAGAAATAACATTCGTATCAAAGCGGTGCCGTGGGACGGCGAGGCAGGGGACCTGCGTGGGTACGTCCTGGCCCTGTTTCTCCAGATCTTGGAGGATGAGGAGGTACGTGACATCCAGATGGACAGAGTGCATAGAGTGGGGCCGCCCAGGAGGGGCGGAGGGCCGCCTCCTGACATTCTTGTTTGCGTACACGATTTTCAGTTGAAGGAGAAGATATTGCGAAAAGCGAGAACCACTACCTCGTTGCAATTTAGGGGCCATCGCCCCCAGCTTTACCAGGACCTGGCAGCAACGACCTTGCAGAAGCGGAGGGACTTCCGCCCTGTGACCGCCTTCCTCCGGGAACGAGGAGTATCTTACTCCTGGGGCCACCCCTTCAGGATCATCTTTCGTTGGGAGAATCGGTTGCGACAGATCAACTCCCTGCGGGAGGCAAGGGATCTCCTAGGTATTGAAGAAGAGGGACCGACGCAGGAGGCCCGTAGCTCCCCGTTTCGGAGGCGACGACGCTCTTCATCATGGCACAATGTAGGCCCGGCAACAGAACGACGACGGCCGGATTCGGCGACTAGTGAGCAAGAGAGAGGGGCCGCAGTGGCCTCGGTGGCCTCCGCCACCGTGACTGATCCCCAGATGGGCTCTGGTGCAGCGTGACCCCGAACTCATGGAGTGGCGTCGGAGGGGCTCTTGGCCTGAGGTCCCCGGGGCACAATGGTACTTTTGGAGAAGACGCCCCGGACTGTGGACCCCCCCGCCCCGACCCCAGTCCAGTGGGAGACTTCTGAACCACGACCTACTGGAACTGAAGACTGCGAGGTTCAGGTTCAGTGCCTTGAGTTGTATTTTGTTGTTCTTTGTTCTTGGGGGGGGAAAGGGTGGGCCTCTTGAAGCTCTGCATATGGGTGTCATGGCGGGGTGGTTTGGTTTGGGGTTGGGGATACGGGGGGTGGCGGCGGCGATATGTGATGGGTGTCTGCTGGGGATATTTTTGATGGCGTTCTCCTATACGTTTGTATGTTGTTTCGGGATGTACCTTTTCATGACCCCCCTGTACCTTCGGAACGTGAATGCCGGGCGCGGCCTGCGGTATGACCTTGTGGATCGTTTGGAGTGGGTGTGGCTGGGATCCTTCCCCCAGATCTTTCCGTGGGCTTGGGCCCTGATGCATGTGCGGGGCCGGTGCGGGCACCGAGGTTGTCTGGTTGTGAACATAGCGTGGATTCTGTGTTGCCCCTTATGCCTGTCTGCATAGGAACGTGGAATGTGAAGGGCCTTAACTCTCCGCAGAAGCGGCAGAAACTCTGGAAGTACATCATGGATCATCATTTAGATGTGGTGGCCCTCCAGGAAACACATCTGGCTAGGAGAGATGAGTTGAGGCTTCGTCATAAGCAGTTCCCCCTTATCTACAGGGCATCTGCGACCACGAAGCATAGAGGGGTGGCCCTACTCTTCCGAGCTTCCCTGCATTTTCAGCCCGTGGGGGTTAGTGTGGATAAGGAAGGCCGTTGGCTGCTGGTGAAGGGATTGTTGCATGGTCGCCTATGTACTTTTGCTGTGTTGTATGCCCCTAATGCGGGACAGAATGGCTTTCTGCAGGAGCTGCTGGACAGGATGGGGGACTTTGTGGAGGGTCACTTACTCTTATTGGGAGATTTCAATATGGTGTGGGACAGGGGTCTGGATACTTCTGGGGGCCGCAGGGCAGACACTGGGGTCTTTTCAGATGAGACTAAACGTCAGATAGGAGACATGGGACTGATTGATAGTTGGCGCTCTCTCCACTCACAGACCAGGGACTACACCTTTTTCTCCAACGTACATCACTCATACTCCCGCATTGATTATGTTTTGGTTAGTCAGACCCTCCGGGGGGACATCCAATTAGCTGATATTCTTCCGCTTTCACTATCGGACCATAGCCTCGTGGTTCTGGGACTGCACTGGGCCACCGGGGGGGATGGTTGGCGCAAGTGGTATTTCCCGGCGGCTCTAGTGCGTGATGGGGAATCGTGTAAGGCTCTGCGCAAGGCAATTGGTGACTTCTTCCTCCTCAATCCACCTGCGGACACGTCGGTGTATACCACGTGGGACGCATGCAAGGCCTCTCTACGGGGCACATGCCTCGCCCTCAATGCAAACTTGAACAAACTGAGGCGCAAGGAACGGGAGGCTCTGGAACTGGAACTGGCTTCCTTAGAGCAGGCGCACAAGGCGAACCCCTCCAGGGTGACTCTACGCCCCCTGACGGCGGTGCGAGGGAAACTGAGGGCCCATTACAATAACAGGGCGCAGTATACTCTTCTGCGTCTTAGGCGCACCTCTTACTCCCAGGGCAACAAGATCGGGCGCCATCTTGCCCGGCAACTCCGGGACAAGCGTGAGAAGGATTATATAGGGGGAATTCGCGACCACGTGGGCTCTGTCCAGCACAGTGATGCTGCCAAAGCGACTGTATTCGGGCGCTTTTATGCGGCACTCTACTCGAGTGACACCCTTGATTCGGACGCACAGTCCAAATTCCTGGAGGGTCTGCCTCTCCCGAAAGTCTCTACAGAATGGAATGATTCACTGTCCTCCCCCTTCACCCGAGAAGAGGTCTTAGACGCCATTAAAGGCCTGAAGCTGCACAAGGCCCCAGGGCCTGACGGCTACACGGCCCTCTTTTACAAAACGTTCGCCTCTGAAGTGTGTGATTACCTGGTCTCACTTTTCAACGCGATGGCGGTTGATGGCAGAACCACGGATTCTATGGCCGACGCTCTGATCACTGTCATTCCCAAGCCGGGGAAGGACCCTACTCTCTGTACATCCTACCGGCCGATCGCGCTTCTCAACTTAGACGCCAAGCTGTATTCCTCTATTCTGGCGGGTAGACTGCAGGATCTGATGCCTACTTTGATTCATCCTGATCAATCGGGGTTTATTAAAGGCAGGCAGACCCATGATAACCTGCGCCGCGTCATACACCTCATCGAAAAGGCGGAACGATTTCGCGTGCCTGCGGTGCTAGTGGGGCTCGACGCGGAGAAGGCTTTCGACCGCGTCGACTGGGGGTTTTTGCACAAGACGCTGGTGGCCTTCGGTTTCTCGCCTTCCTTTGTGAAGATGATTGAGGCCAACTACAGCAGCCCTACATCCCGAGTGTTGGTCAACGGCCATAGATCCTCGAGTTTCCGTCACTCCCGGGGGACGCGTCAGGGATGTCCCCTCTCGCCCCTTCTCTTTGCTCTTAGTATTGAGCCGTTGGCTATGGCAGTGCGGGACAATGAGAGGATTTTGGGCCTTCCCTTTACGGGCGAGCAGCACAAGATCTCGCTCTTTGCAGACGACGTTCTGTTGTCTATCAGGGAGCCTGCGCTGTCGCTCCCGCATGTCCACTCGGTGCTCTCTGTCTACGAAGAGGTGGCGGGCTTCAAGGTCAATTTCGATAAATCCTACATCCTGAATCTGACCCTGTCGGCGGGGGAGGTACGACTGACCCGGCCGCTCACCCCACTCGCCTGGGCGTCGGAGTCCTTGCTTTACTTGGGCGTGCGATTGACCCCCTCCGTGAATGCCCTGTTCCAAGCTAACTTCCCTTCGATGTTCTCTACTGTTAAGGCGGAGCTGGAAAGGTGGAAGCCTAAATACATCTCGTGGCTGGGCAGGATACACGCTCTTAAAATGGTGCTTCTTCCCAAGCTGTTGTACCTCTTTCAGGCTTTGCCTATTCCGATAGGGTTAGATTACTTCCGCAGATTGAAGACTGTGATGCTGAAATATGTCTGGCAGGGTGGCCGTGCAAGGCTCCCGTTTTCGGTCCTGCGGCGCCCACGCTTGGAAGGTGGGGTTGGCTTTCCGGACATGCATTTATACTACAAGGCCGCCCAACTGAGGGTCATCGTAGAGTGGTCCCAACAGCTATCGGAAAAGCACTGGCTCCACATGGACCGGAGTGTTGCGGGTCGCTCCATCTGGGATTTGGCCTGGAAGCCTAAAGCAGACCGGCCAAAAAATGCCTACATTAGCACTCCCACGAGCACGGTATTGAAGGTTTGGGACACGGTGAGCGGTGATGACCGATGGACCACATTCCCGTCCCCATTCACCCCGATTCATTTCAACCCGGCTTTTACCCCAGCCCTGGAGGAAGGTCCCTTTGACGCTTGGAGGGAGGGTGGCTGTCGATCCCTCACCCATTTATTCCATGGCGTCGAACCCCTCACTTTCCACAACTGCATGAGGGACTACGGCGTCCTTCCGACAGAACGCTACAGACATCTCCAACTCCTACATTGGGCGACGTCACCTGCCGTAGTGGACGCGGCTACCAGACCCTTATCGAAATTTGAATCCTTCATTCTTCACACCTCCACCATGAAGGGAACGATTTCTTTCCTGTACAAACTGCTGTTAGACTCTACCGTGGCACCGCGACCGCGCTATCAGGACCACTGGGAAGCCACACTGGGGAGGGACATCTCTACTACTGAATGGCTGGCCTTGTGGAGAGATGTGACATCGCATAATCACTCTACTGACCTCAGAGAAGCACATATGAAACTCGTCTTTGATTGGTACCTGTATCCCTCTAAATTACACCGTATATTTCCTACTGCTTCAGATAGGTGTTGGCGGGGTTGTGGGATGTTAGGAAACTTTAGCCATATATGGTGGGATTGTCCCGCCGTCAAGCCGTTCTGGGCTGAGATTCTCTCCCACATAAAGGATATCCTGGGTTACCCGATCCCGGCCACCATGGCCTTTGTTCTACTAGGGCTTAGGGACCCGCTGCTTGAACATCAGACTAGAGCGGATAAGCGTGTTATGTGGCTATGTTTGGGTGCGGCCAAGATGACTCTGGCGGCTGCGTGGAAGTCCCCGTCTGCCCCTGCTCTTTCCTTGTGGCATGCCCGATTGTGGCGTCTGTTGAGCATGGAACGCCTCTCTGATATCTTCCTGGGGAATTTTAAAAATTTTACGTATAATTGGGGCTCGCTTGTAAGATTTCTGTCCCGAGGCTTACCTTCGGCCGTATGTCCGTCGACACTGCGGTCTCTTCATCTTTTCCAACTCTGAGTACGAGAATGTTTGCATAGCACTATGTGATTGTTGGTCGCCGCCGCCGGGGGGGAGGGTGATGTTGGGGAGGGTTGAGGGTGGAGGGATAGTTGGGGTAATCATACTGTGTTCTTCCTTTCTTTCTTCTCTCTTTCGCTACGACTGGCTATGACTAGGGAGGGTTGCTGGACACTGGGCGAACTTGGGATGTTCCTTTGATCTACGGATACCTGTTCTGGACTAGATGCTGCACTGGGTGGATACTCCCCCGCTGCTTATCGGACTATTGTTGGCTACCTGTGAACTGCAGAGCCCTGTCGCCCCTCTTTTTTTTTGCATGCACCCTCCCTATTTCTGCGCCCCCTGTGTGGGGTTGTGTGGCGGCATGTCGCCTATCTTTCTCCTTTTTTCTGATTCCCCTCTTACTGTTCCCACCCCCTTTCCGTTTCAACTGATATTCTGCAAAATAAAATTTTACAAAAAAAAAAATGTGGGGCATCTATCAAGTCGAACTGGATGTACTCATAATGATTCAAGCCCACCTGCATTTGAATCTGCTGGGTATGGTATCGTACAGGACCTGACGTCAATTCTGTACCGTCTACTGCTTTTACCAGTTCTGGGACCTTCTTCTTTACAAAGGGCATTCAGATTTCTTGTGCATAACTTTGGTCAATAAAGTTGCCTGTAGCCCCTGAGCCTAATAAGGCATGTACTAGCACCAGTCCATCCCCAGGTATCTCAAAGATAACGCATGCATTCATGTGTGCCACTGCATTCCGTACTGTGTTAATTACTGCTGCTCAGACCTCTTCCTCCTGTGGCCTCAAGCAAGGGATCTGGGACTTGTTTGGGTGTTCTAGTTTTCCGACTTCTCTTGCAAAGAACCCACCACTGGCTCTTTCTGACTTCCTTTGATCTCTTTGTAGTATGTTCTGGTTTTTGCCTTGCAATCCTTGATGAAGTGCCCTGGTTTCCCACAATACAAACATAGCCTTTCTATTCCCCTTCGCTCTCTTTCCTCCACACTCAGAGGTCCTCAAATACCACTAATCTGCATGGGTTCTGTCCCATCTGAAGCTGCAGAAAATCCGTCTGCTATGGCTCTTGGGCGAGGGGTCATATATCTGGTTTCGGTACGATGTTTGTCTCCTCTCCTTTCTTGTAGTCTATGGTCTAGTTGCACGGTGAGGTCTATAAATTCATCGCAAGAGATTGGCATGTGTACCACCTGAGCCAATACATCTTTAACTCACTTCACAACCCTTGGTAATACAGCAATGTCCTTTTCTTCATAGGCCAATCAGTTTCAGCAATGAGTCTGTTGAAAGTGGTGATGTAGGACAGTAAGTCCTGTGTACCTTGTTTAAGTGTAATTAATTCCCTGTCTAAGGAGAGTAAATGAGCCTTCCTATCTAATAATTTGCGCATTTCTTCACAGAAGGTGTCGAAAATACGCAAGGCAGGGTCGTCTCTTTCTATAAGGGAAAAAGACCAGCTAGCGGCATTACTACCTAGGTACGACATTACAAAAGCTGTTTTAGCCTGATCAGTGGGAAACACGGCTGGTTTACACATGAAATGTAACTTGCACTGTCCTAGAAATATACCAAATTTCTTTGAATCCCCAAAGAATCGTTCGGGAGGCGCCAAAGGTAATTGTGTAGGCTGTATGACCTGTATGGTGGAAGGACCCGCAGCCCCACCCACGGTATGCGTTGTTTGCCCTGCACCGTCATCATGAGATGCTGGGGGAGGTAGCGTCCAATTTCTAATGTACTGAGCCCCCCGCTAACCCGTAGGACTATTGCGAGACAATCCTGCAACCTCACGTCTCATGGTGCTCATTTCATTGCGGAGCTCATGGTTCTCCCCCCTAAAGGCATCTACCTCCATCCTTAGAGCGGTCAAGGTTTCTAATACTGATGTGAGAACAGTATTGGTGTCCATCGTTCAGGCAGTAAGTAACCGTGGACTTGTCTCACTCTGTCATACAGAGGAAGGTTACACACTAACCTTACAGCCGGATACAGCACGAACGATGGTGAAGCTAGTTAATCCCTTCCCCATATGGAGATACCCATGAGTATATATATATATATATATATATATATATATATATACACACACACACTGCACGGATAACACCACCCTAGGGGGAAGGAAAAAAAGGGACAAAAGAAACAATAACGTAGCCGCTGTTAGGCTCAGAACAGGGATGTCTTCGGAAGGTGTAGACCTCACTCTCCTGCAATCCACTCCTGTCTGCCCTGTAAGTGAAGACACAATACACACGAGATTACCCCCCTCATTCATTCATAGAACCACCATATACCTTTATGTGTTATGTACACACTTAAATTACAACTGTGCTTCTCCCTATGTAAAAAGGCACAAAAGAGAAAAATAAAGAAAATATTGAAAACAAACAGTCCTGATTCATTACAGGATGCGGTACTTATCTGACTGTAGATAATCCTTTCAGGCTGGTGACTGTGCAATCCTTTCTGGCTGCTTAATGTTCCCAGTATGACAGGTTTATTCACTCTGTTAATCTCCCAGTCTGTCTTACTCTCCAGAGCGTGTAAATAAACTTTGCAAAAAGAAACAAAAATGAAGCGCTTCTTGGCGCTGTTGCATTGTTCCTCTGGAGGCCAGAAATACACAAATACGTCCAGTGATGCCCCACTCCTCTGAGCGATAATCAGGTACTAAAGAAAACAAAGAAATGAAGCGCTTCCTCAGCGTGTACCAACGTTGTTTATTTACCCCAAGATGTCTCAAAAGCGGCTCCAGGAAACACAAGTAGGTTTGAAAACGGAGCGCGTTATCTTTCCTCGCTCATAGCGATCACTCGTAGCTCAGCACATTACTGGAGTCAGAGAAGCGTATCACGCTTTCAAACAAACACCGCTCCTGGTGTACCAGCCGGAATCTGTAACTGAGCGTGAGACGCTCTGAATGTAGGGGGTCTCTCTCTCCGTTTCTACGATGACTCATCAAGCGTGACTCGCCCGATCACCAAAGGCTGAGAAATTATCAAGCTTCCAAAGGAAATGTAAAGTCAGCCTTTAACAGGCGGCTTCCACAAAGATTTCACAAACTCAAAGATTCGCAGCTAGCCAAGCGCTGCAGTATTGCTTAGTTTCTACTCAAAAATCAGATTACTCGAGTGACAAGCCCCGAGCACTTCCAGGGTGGGGCTTAAATATCCTCAGTCAGATGCCATGACCAGTCTCTTCTGAGGATTCTGGGAGATGTAGTTCATGTCAAATCACTCATACAACGCAGTGTATGTAGTGCCCCATGTGCTTATCTCCGCCTATCCATGACACTTTTTTTATCAGTTAAAAATATATATAACTTTGTCTATGGTTAGCTGCACTCTGTGTGACTGCATTTTACTCTTTCAGAAGGGACACTGGCACAGAGACGTTTACTTAAGTGCCAAAAACTATAGCACCCTGTGATTTTTGACACCCACAATATTTTTTGTTTTAGACAATGTTTTTCTTATATTGGCGAGGGTCTGGAAGCTAACAAAAATATTATTTTACGAAAGCCATGTCAAAACAAAGCACACATTCCCAAACCAAAAGGCTGATAACCAACATTAGACTGATGACTTTGCCAATGCCTGTTTACTTTCAAATTTTTCATATTTACACAACTGGATTTACACAGATTTTTTCGTTTTTAGTATTTTTTCAAATGCTAGCATGTATTACTAGATGATGCTTCCCAGCAATGGTACCAACAATTGCCCATTATTTCAGCAAAATATTTTTCTAGTTGTATATTTTTTGTGTAAATTTTTTATTTAAAAAGCAAATAATTATAAATCATGCTTCCAAGCAGCTGCAAGTATTTGAATCTAATTGCAAAACAATCTGGGAGCATTGTAGGCAGCTTCCCAATGTTAAACCTTGTTAATACATGCACACATTTTTATACTGGAACCACTGTCAGTAGTGGTAGCCGAGCTTGTAACATTTCCTAAGAGCTTTCACTCTAATAATAAAGTTTTTGTATTAAGGGACCATAAATAGAAGTTTGAAAAGCATGAACATATGGCTACGATCTTAACCTTAACTGCAGGCAATGCTTTTTCACAGATCCATAATGTGGTATTGTGGATTGACAGCCAAAGGGTTAGTGCTGTAGGGGTTTGTGCCCATTTGCTCCAAGGACAAAATAAACATGAAAACTTGTTGGTCTTGATCCTAAACAATATGTCCTGCCAGGCCTCGAAAAATCGACTTTCCCACTTTCTATGGTGAGTCAGATTTTATCAGGTCAAGGTATTTGTAGGACTTACTAGTCCATTCTAGGGAGTGAACTTGAGCTGGAAAGTAACAGGTGTTCATTCAGAAGATGAATGAGCAATTAAGATGCCTTTAAATCTTGTTTTTATCTCGACACATTTGCTGTCTGTTCAAGGGCAGAGGCCAAATGTCAGTTTGTCTTTTTACTAATGAATTCTTATCCTATTTTGGAAAATGGTGTTTAATTCTCTACCTATAGTTAGAGGATTTTGTCAAGCGAGCTGTCTGACAATCATGGTGAAACAAAAGGCTGTAGGATGTCAGTTTTGTTTCTAACACACAACATTTATATAGCTTGTAAATACATAGTATACAAATTTCTAAATATATTGGGAATTACTTAAGCACATTTTGTGTTGTATTTCGGAAGTGTGATGCAAGTAACGTTTTAAATAGAAGCAAAATAATTCAGAGCACTTTACTTAGTGATATGCAATATACAAATATTTGCAGAAACATGGGGGACGATTCACAGAACTAACTCACGACAAAATCCTAAACTTACTAGTTTTGGTATTTACAGAAGGCATTTAGTAGTATTAAATTAGGATTTTGTCTTAAGTTAGGATTTTGTCTTAAATTAGGATCTTGCCATAAGTTAAGATTTTGTCCTGAGTTAGGATTTTGTCCTAAATTAGGATTTTGTCTTAAATTAGGATTTTGTCTTAAGTTAAACTTAAGACAAACTTAAGTTAAACTTAAGTTTGACTCAAGACAAAATCCTAATTTAGGACAAAATCCTAATTTACGACTACTAAATGCCTTTTGGGAAAACCAAAAGTAGTAAGTTTAGGATTTTGTCGTAAATTAGTTCTGTGAATCGGGGCCATGATTTCCAAACACTGTTTGTATAGTTTTATCAGTAAAATAGCATGTCAGTGGGAAATGTTGCCATTTCAATAAAAAATGTGTTGATTGCAAATGACGGTGTGCTACCCTTTCACGCTTTAGCTATGTCTTTATTAAAAATGATAGTTTTTAACATGATTTGAGAAACACTCATGCCCCACCATGATGGCAATGCTATTAATGAACTTAGAGGCAAGTCAGGGGTCATGTGTATCTTATATGTGGCTAGATTTGTATTATATAAGGAGCCAAATCTTAGTCTATTAAATCAAACAAAATAGTTTTTTGTACAGCAGACATGCTGAACTCGCATATTTGAAGGTGCTATCATATGAGGCAATGAAGTAAATGCAGCTCAATGAATTAAAATAATTGCCTAGGATCACATACTTTGAAACCAGTTTATTGGTCAAGAGCATTACAGTTAGGTCGAGTAGATTATCTAAGTCACTATACCTGCAGGCCTGATAACATTGTTGTGAATTTTCAAAGCCTGCTTGGGCGTCAAGCGATAGGAATTCCACACCCTTGGCCTGGATAGACCTGATTTCGTAAGGCAGCTCTTTGCCATCAATTTGTCTTGTGTCCCTGGACCACACTTTCTGTTTGGCGACTTGACCTTTGTGAGGAACTCCTTTGGAGTGAAGGTAGAAAATTATGAAATGTCCAGAACAGTCCACCGGAGACAGGGTTTCCAGGTAGTATCTTCATTAGCAATGAGAAGTTCAAGGGTGAAGCATTTCAAATGGATTAGGCCTGTGCAGAGTTATTTAAATTTGATGATTTTTAGGAAGGAATTACCTTGTTGTCTGCCTGTTCACCACAGTGGAGTTGGAAGCCCCCCAAAAAGATGCATTAAGGATGGGATGGATTGATCAGTGATGAGATCCATATTTAGATCTGTGAAGATCTGGTTATCTTGTAGAGCATGATATGATGTGTAACTTGGTGGTAATTGAGAGAGGCGATTGCAGGTCACGCCCTGTTATTTAAATTTAAAGCAGGTCCCTGTTCTGATGCAGTTTAGGTTGAGCAAATTCCTGTGAATGATTGCAAGGGCTCCTCCAGAGCACCCCTATCAATTACTCAGAATAATCTTAAAGTTAGGAGGAATTAATAGGTCCATTAGAGGGACAGTGGAGTCAGGAATCCATATTTCTGTGAGGAATAGGTCTATGTCATGCAATCAGATGGTTTCTGCTATCTCAGCAGGGTTTTCGTATGAACTAGTGTTCTGTCTGTGAAAATTGGTTGGTATGGGTTGTACAGTTCCTCCTCTGGCTAGGGTGAGACAATGTGGTTTTATCATGTGGTGAGTGGTGACTTGAGGACTACCCTAGAGAGTAATCCAGAAAATGGTTGTGGGTATTTGTGTTGGTATATTTAAACATGAAGTTTTTTAGGGGGCATAAAGGTCTAGGCTATAGATGTTTAAAGAGTTGTTTCGAAGTGGAAAGCCTGGGATAATGCAATCATTGTGCGTTTGAGAAAGGTATGCTGCCTCACCTCGGCATTGGGCGCAACACATGTTGGTGTGTTCATTAGAGGAGTACTGTGGTTGGCCAATGTTTTATTGGTTCGTATCATGAGAGGGTAATCTCTTGGGAAGTGTAGCAGTGTGAGTGGATTGTCAGGAGGTAGAGTTTGAGAGAGTACCTGAAGGGTTGCTAGTATGTTGGAAATTGAGATATGTGTTTTGGCTAGAAGTCTTGGTCTTCAAGAGAGTCTGAAAGTGTATGTTGAAGATATTCATGTTGGTGTTTGATGCTCGGATCATAATGTTGCTGTTGTTATAGATGGATAGTGACTTCTGAACTGCTGGGTCGAGGGAAGTAAAGATTGCTTGTGATTATAGAGAGCTGCCATATGAAGGTTTGTCAGTCATACAGGGAGGGTGTTGGCTCGGAGGCAAGAGTAATTCTTGGTAGCAAGTCGACTGCACATTTGTATTGTCCAATCCCTTCCCCTGGTCCGGAAGGTTTTCCAGTTCTGTATTTACACCGAATTTGTATCCCATTCTCCTCAAGGCCTGCTGCTTTCTGTTGCTTGCCTCATGTTGTTGCTTCTGCTTGTGACATATTTCTTCTCCCTTCCACTCATATAACTTCTCAGGACCGCTGTTTGGTCTGTTTGTGACCTGTTGCTCTATTGTTTTTAATTTATTTTATTGAAACACTGTAACATCACGTTTGTGATAATACAAATCCACAAAACCAGAAAAAGGAATGCATAAATAAAATACCAAAGCAATTTTCAAGTACAACTCAAAATGTTATTGAGTGAATCGGTTTGTTCAGGCTTCTTATTCTTCATATTCGTCAGGCAATTGCCTCACACCTTCCTTAGGGACTAAAAGTGTATGAATGAAGTTGTGAATACTGTTTTTTCACTATAAATGTGTAGACTCCACTCCTGCACTGTAAATGGCTGAAATTAAAAAGCCAGTAAGGGCGATGTTGTTTGAGTAGGAACCATATGATGAGTTGGGTTACACAGGAAAGGTGCATGTTCAAAAGAGCCTAAGGCTGTGTTACTACTAATGTCCAAGAGGCCAAGTTGGAAGATTTTGAGGGGTGCTGTAGAAGAAATAATATCTGCATAATAGGAGTCACTGAATGATCAGAGGGACCGGGGGTTAATTTGTTTGTGGTTTGTGGAAGACCTTATACTCGAACAGTTAAAACTACTTGGCCTCTCAAAATACTTCTCCGCTGTGCCCTCAGAGATCTTGGCACTCCAATAAGAACGGGTGTCCCACTGAGCCCCAGAGTAGCACGCATATTTAACTACCGGGATCGAGATGTCATTCTGTAGTCCGCTCGCAGTGCACCTCCAGTCCGATGTAATAATGCTGCTTTCTTCCCGGACTTTACCCTCCAAGTTCAGAGAATGCGGCGGTCCTTTCTTGAATTCAAGAAATCGTTGAGAAAGGTTAAAATGAATTACTCTACTATGTTCCCGGCAAAACTGCTAGTGGTGGCAGACGGACAAGCATGGTATTTTACCACCCCAGAGGAGGCTCAGGACTGGCTGGATAGCTGGGGAGTGGTTGGTGGTGCCAGTCTTGCAGAGGAAGATGACAATGTGACGCAGGAGCCCCAGAAAAGACGCAACACTCAGCCGGCTAGTGACAACGATATCACCTGCTGCAGAGTGAAACTCTTGCGGGATTTTCTTAAGTGACACTAGCTGACACCGAGTGGCTGACACAGCCCAGGGCCTGTTCCTTCTTTATTCAAGTTGTCCAGAAGGAATACCGCAGCTGTGGGGGTGCTGATACCTTGCCCAAATGGATGATGTCTACCAACACTGAATATTCAAAATGTTGACTGTTTGTGGTTACAGTTATCCTTTTTAGGTCAAGCCTGGGCAGCGCATGCAATATTCTATCTAGCTGCAGATTCCTCACAGCCCCACCCATGCCTACCCATTGTGTGGACTAATATTGTAGGGCTAGCGTTACTCCTCTTTTCAGGGCCCTAGTTTTGCACGCAACTACGTGAGTTACTTCGTGGCTCTGCACTTCTGGCATGGAAAACATATAAAGTACTGACGTCTGCGCACCTTGGTGGTTCCTATATCGGCACTGTGACATCCTAACAGATGCTACCAATGCCTACAATGATATGTTGAGGCAAATGGACCCACACAATGCCACGCACAAGGGGTATTGCTCAGCAAAAGTTTCCAGATCCAGCCTGACGCCTCCGAAATTCAAAGGTAAGGAATCTGCAGCTAGAGTCTCCACCAAATAATGCGTTACTGAAGATAAGTAACTTGTTTGTTAGTGATATTGTGTGTGATAAATAAGACCCATTTTTATAAACACTGTGGGGTTTCTTTTCATCTAGCCTACACTACAGATTTAAGTTGGTAAAACAAGCTGCTTTACATTCCTTAAACATAAGCCTGAAGGCTGCTCTCCACAGCAACCACTAAGAGAGCATTCGAAGGTATTTAAAGACCACTAAAATCACCATAAGGTGAATCAGTGCATTGTGCACCCCTTAAATAAGTGTGCACCAGATATTAACCCAGCCTCCTACATTTGGGTGCAGCGGTTGGGATTAAAGCCTGCACTGTTTTATCACTTAATCTAGGTGAAAATTGCATGCAAAACAATCACTAGCTTGGCACATGTAATATTTTCTAATCTAGGAAGTTCTACTTAACTTTTTGGATTGGTAGTTGAGGGTCTAGCACAACCCTTTCTCTAATCTTTGGGAGTTTAGTTTTCACTAGGGTAGGTAGGTGCAACACCACACTACTCCTAGTACCATGCCTTTGGTCGATGAGTCCAGTGAGGCCCACCCTCTAAATACATTGGTCTTAAGTTCCAGGAGCTTAGGACCCTGGCTGCATCCATAAAACATAAGACACGTAACAACCCTAACTTAAAGCCGCTCTTAGATTAGCTCTTGTAGGATGACTTCCAAACTCCTGACAGGCCAGAAGTGCAGGACAATGTGGGTATGGCTGATGTAGCTCCAGAGTCAGGGGTGTCTCACCCCAGTAGCCCAATGGTGAGCCTGACCAGGAATAGTCTGAAGACCCCTCACTTGTGAACTCTATTCCCCAGGGAATAGGTCTAGTGACACAGAGGGAGACCCTAAAGGTAGGTCCCCTTTTATTCCTCCTGGGAGGGTCAAAGAGTCCTGGAGAGGTCTAAGAGCAAAAATGAAAGGTAGAAAAAAGTGAGATGAAAGAAGGAAAATTTCAAAACATAAACGGAAGAAATACAAATGAAGAAAAAAAGAAAGAAGCAAAACCAAGAAAGGAAGAAAAGCAACACAAACAAGACAAAGCAGCAGAAAATATGAAAAAAGGAAGGCAGAGAAACAGAAGAAAAGGCATAAGAATTAAAGAAAAAGATACAAAATAAGCAAAGAATAAAGAAAAGGAGAGAAGAAAAATAATGACTGGCAAGGAAGGAGCAAAGAAACAAGCAATAGGAAAGAAGAAAGTAGAATAGAAAGTATTAACAGGAAAAAAGAGATGACAGAAAGATATGCAAGAGTATCAGAGGAAGAAAGGGGAAAAAAGAAGACAAAGTATTGAAAGAAGAACACCAATACAAAAAGAAAAAGAGAAAGGCAAAGCAAAAATAAAGATCAGTAAAGGGGAAGGAGTAGAGAATCAAAGCTATAGGAACAAAGAAGGAAAAAAGAAGAGAAAGCAGGAAAACTGAGAATAAATCAAGACGTAATGAAAGGTCAGAGAGCACAAAGATAGAAAGAAATAAGAAAAATAAGGAAGGGAAGGGAGTAGAGAAAGGAGAAAAAGAAAGAAGTTGAGAAATAAAAAGAAAAAAAAGACAATTTTCAGAAGAGGAAGCCATTGACTGCCATCTTCCCTAGCCTCACGAATCATCCGTACAATCTTTTATAGTGCTCGTTAGCAAAACAGGAGCTGCATATTCTCAAACCAGCTGGCAGGTAGTTTTAATGCAGCCTGCAAGGCACTAGTAGCTCTCAATCGACCTGTTGGAGACTCTAGTTGAGGTTATCAGGTGTTTGTTAAGTTTGCTGCTGCCAACATTGGAAATGCAGTCCAGAATCAGACGTTCTTCTGATGAACTATCCTCTGATTCAAGCAGTAGTGTAGTTCCTATATTCCCAATAGGCTCTGCGCATTTGAATTATATATCCTATAGATTTGACGTAGGACTTATGTCAACTAGGTCTCTATCAAATATATTATACTTAATTGTGAGTGCCAGCTAGCTCAGAGGTCACTAGAAACGTTCTCGAATAAACAAGAAGGGATTCGTTTCTGACAACCGCATAAACATGACAACTTCGTTTGCCCAAGAATAAAACTGATCTTTATTTATTTTGGAATTTTGTAAAGCGCTTAGCTACGCTCACCGGCGTGTCCCTGCGCTGAGATTGCTTGAGTGCAAGAGAGGAGGAGCTAGGGCAGAGCTAGACGAAACAGATGTGTTTTGAGGGCTCTGCGAAATTTGGCCTCAGAAGGTACAAGGCGTAGATCAATAGGCAATAGGTTCCAATTCTTGGCTGCAAGAAATCGGAACGATCTGCCCCCCATGCGGGATCTGCGGATTTTGGGGACTGTGACTAAGCCAGTGTCAGAGGATCTAGGCATCCGCTCTGGTCTGTAGGGGGTAATAAGACCATTAAGAGGGGCGGGTGCTCTGCCTCCCAGAATACGCTGGCATACGCAGAGGGCCTTGTATTTGATCCTTTCACAGATTGGCAGCCAGTGAAGGGTCTTTAAGGCCGCTTAGGAGGAAGTTCGCCTCGGGAGCCTTAGCACCAACCGGGCTGTTGCGTTCTGCAATACCTGGAGACGGTTAAGACTACTGACCGTACTGCCCAGGTAAAGGAGATTACCATAATCGAATTTTGATGTTACCAGGGCATGCACAAGGGTCTGTCTGTCTCCAACAGGGAGCATGTCAAGGTCCTTACGCAAGGTTTTGAGTATTCCAAAACACATTCCCACTGCCCGATTGATCTGGGGCGTAAACGATAGTTCGGAGTCAAATAGTACCCCTAGGTTTTTAGCCTGTTGAACAGGCATAGGTGTAGGGCCCAGGCAGTCTGGCCACCATGCTGAGGACCACACAGATGGACCCCTCCCCACCACGAGCACCTAACTCTTGGAGCCATTCAACTTCAGGCAGTTGTTAGACATCCAGGAGGCTAGCTCCTGCATGCAGGCACTGAAGTTGGCGGCAGCAGTGTCGGGCGCCCGTGATAGGGAGATGGCCAGCTGCGTGTCGTCCGCATAAGATACAAGTTGGATACCATGTCTCTCCACAATAGTGGCTACAGGAGATGCATACAGGTTGAACAGGGTGGGGCTTAGGGCAGAGCCCTGGGGAACCCCTTGATCAAGATAGAACAGACTGGAATAGTGTTCACCCTGTCTAACCTGGAAGCCTCTTTCCGTCAGAAAGGATTGTAGCCATCTAAGTGCCCTCCCATTGATTCCTCCCTTATTGAGACACTGTAGCAAGATGGAATGTGCTACAGTGTCAAAGGCGGCACTCAGGTCAAGCAAGATGAGTGCCATAGTTTGACCCTCATCAACTCCTTGCCTGACGGTCTCGGTGGCCAGAAGCAGCGCAGACTCCGTAGAGTGGCGAGGACGGAATCCAAACTGCGTAGGGTGGAGGAGATTGGATTCCTCCACAAAGGTCATAATTTGGGAATTGACCACCTTTTCTGCCACCTTGGCCATATAAGGGAGAAGAGAAATGGGTCTCAAATTGTCCAACCTGTCCCAACTAAGGTTAGATTTTTTTTGGAGCGGAAGTACAATTGCTTGCTTCCATTTTTTGGGTACAATGCAGGTCTTAAAAGAGATGTCAAGAACATCTCTAATATAAGGTTCTAAGGTTTCGATGCTTCCACCAAGGACTCTTCAGAGTCATGGAAACAACAGATAGATATTTTACTCAGTCAATCGTGCTTGCTTCGTTTCATCAGAGGCGCAGAGAATTAGAGAGACGGCCGATTTCAATAAAAGCGTTTTATTGAACAGTCTTCTTTCTCATGCAACTGCAACGTGGATGTCCGCTAACTGTTTAAAACTGAACGGTAGCAAGACCGAGGTGCTCGTGGTGGGGGGAGGGCCCTCTGCTTGGTCCTCTGCATGGTGTCCGCCCTGTCTGGGTGAGGTCCCTGCTCCTTGTCAGGAGGCCAAGAACCTCGGCGTGTGGCTGGACAGAGACCTGGCTTCTGGTCCCCAGGTCAGCCGGGTGACGGGGATGTGCTTCGGGGTCCTAAGAGCTTTAAGGAAAGTCTTAGATCTGCTTCCCATTTCTGCTCGAAGGACGCTGGTGCACGCCCTGGTCACCTCGCGACTTGACTATGGGAATCTGCTCTACCTGGGGGCCACGAAAAAGGTCATGGGCCGCCTTCAAGTCCTCCAAAACGCCGCGGCACGGCTTGTACTCAGGCTCCCCAGGAGATCACCATCAATTCCTGCTCTTCAAGCCCTCCACTGGCTTCCTATGGAGGAGAGGGTTGAGTTTAAAGCCCTCTCCACTTGTCATCGTATCTTGTGCGGTAAAGCCCCTGTACCGCTTCAGAATCTGGTGACCCATTACAAGCCTACCCGTAAGTTACGGTCTTCCCAGACCGGACTGCTGACGGTTCCCAGGGTAAGGAAGGCCCGTATGGGAGGGAGATCTTTTAGATTTCTCGCTCCCAGATGTTGGAATATCTTGCCTCCAGAACTACGTCTTGAACCATCTGAAACCCTGTTCAGGAAAAAGCTCAAAACTCACCTTTTCAGCAGGTAACTTTTAATGGGAGGGAGGGCGGTCATTTCTCACTTACTACAGCGCGGGGACACGCCAGTGGCGTCACCAGGCGCTTTACAAATGCCCAAAATAGAAATAGAAACTAAAGTAAACTTCTACAATCGTAATACTGGTTGCAAAGTATACTGCGTACAGTAAGAAGAGTATTATAAAATAATACTGTAAAAGCATTGTATGGTTCCTAGACCATAGATAAATACATACATAAATAGCAAAGCTAAAAAATACTTAACTGGTGCTTCTAAAATACGCCTACCTCGATGTACCTAACCTAAGTCTAGTACGAGAGAAGAAGTAAGTGAGGTGTAGCATAGGTTTAGTTTTTCTTTGCCAAGAATCTATCCAAGATTTCTCTTAGGGTCTAATCAGTTCCTTACCTTGGTTTTAGAATGAAGGAGGTCTAGTATCTCTGTCTCGGGACTCGATTTCCCAACACCCCGCGAGGGGAGCTTGGAAACACTGGAGCTGGATTCTCAGGGAGAGAAAATGGACAACTCCTGTGTCAGTGCATCAGCTGGAGGGTCGGCTTCCTTTGGCACTTGCTGTAGCGAGCTGCGTCGGGCAAGTAGATAGTCGAGCTGCTCCGAACCACCGTGTGTTTGCTAGGGCAAGTGTAGGCATATTTATACCTTGAAGGTGCCTAGTTTGACGTAAAGTCGAACATAATAACGTCATCAAAGAACCCCATGGGAATGGTAGTTCTTTGAAAACTCCATGATTTCTAGGACGAATCAATATTCAACCAAGGGGATGTCCCTGACTGCTGAAGCCAATTTTTCCAAGAAATCGTTGTGGCTTTTTGGAACTAGTGGAAGTAGCCATGCCTGTATTTGGACTGGATGGGTTATGTCTAAACATGGGAATGATTTCTAGGGCCTATATAAGGGCAATCGAGAATTATAGCTATATAAGGGCATGAATCAGTAAATTACGCTTGGATTCTAAAATGCTACACAACACCCACTCCACTTTATTAGGTTCAATATTACTAAATTATAAGCATTTTTAAACATATCTAAAGCATGATGTGTAAAAATCCCTCCCAAAATACATAAAATGCATTCGAAATGGCTGTACACGAAAGATGAGCATTTGTGATGTACGCATTTTAAAAAGCAATATTTTCATTCAAAGCATGTAGTATGACATTGAAAAATGCTTGTCAAAATGAGTCATGAAATAACATTTATGAAATGGCTCCTAAATACAGAAGAAAAGTCGAGACCATTCCATGAATATATATTCTGTTCAGGTTGTGGACAAGGTCAAATATTGTCTCTTGGAAGTGTTTCAAAGAATTCTTGTTCTCTAAGAATAGTTCTACTTTAAGCAGATTACTTTGTGACCAAAACAAATTCAATTTTGGAAAAAGTCAAATCGCAGAAAAATAGAGGGCCATATTATCAAGCCTGGGCGATAAAATTATCGCCACTTTATCGGCAGGAAACTGCCAATAAAGTGGCGATAATGGGCTTGATAATATGCTCTATGGAATTCCAATCGACGCTCATGTTAAATGTCCTTCACATATAACATGAGCTTCGATTGGAATTCCATAGAGCATATTATCAAGCCCATTATCGCCACTTTATCGGCAGTTTCCTGCCGATAAAGTGGCGATAATTTAATCGCCCAGGCTTGATAATATGGCCCAGAATTCTTTAAGTTGGAAGTTTTTTTTTTAAAAGTGAAGGTCGAATACAGAGTCCCCGAGAACGCTGTGTGCTAACTTCAAAAGGCATTCTTGTTGTTTGGAGAAAAGATTAAATCTTCTAAGCTGGCAAAGAAATCGTCTACTACAGTAGGTAAAAGTTGGATGACCTCATTAAGTAAACCAATAGCACAAAAATGTGAAGCATCGCCGTCAGCATTAGCCGCATTAGCAATGTTTGTCAGAGATGGAGATGGTACCTGTGTGCCTGCCGATCCACGTATCTCGCCGTCAGCAGATTGCGTCTGTGAGATCTCAATGAATGCCGTCATCAGGAATGGTAGCCGCTGGGGGCAACATGATGCATGGGCCGTTACTGAACCACGCAAGGTATCAACATCCGCTGGCAGTACTGATGGAAGTGTTAGACAGACGTCCCACACGCATTCTTCTCCACAAAGCCGGCATAGTAGAACAGGTAAGATGCAATCTTGCCAGATTGGTCGGAATGATAGGAACCACGTAGTATTCAGGTCTCTTAGCCGAGCCAGGACCAGGATCTGTATCATGGGCTCACGACACTTCATTGCCAGGAGCGTGTTCTCTATAGTAATCTGGGTATCGCTGCTGACCGGACTTGCCATATCGGAGCAGAAGGAACAAAAATAGTATTCCTGCTACAAGTCCCAAAATGAGAGGCAGGCCGCCGAACACAGAGTGCACGAAGTTTGGAAAAATGCAGAGGACTGCTTCAAATGGTACTAACAGTCCCGAAAAAAACTGTCTTAAATACATGTACAATACCACTATCAATCAATAAATCAGGAACATTTATAGAGCACGCTACTCACCCACGAGGGTCTCAAGGCGCTGGGGGGGGGGAGTGCCGCTACTGCTCAAAAAGCCAGGTCTTGAGTTGCTTCCTGAAGGAGAGATGGTCCTGGGTCAGTCGTAGGTGGGTGGGGAGGGTGTCCATGTCTTGGCCGCCAGGTAGGTGAAAGATCTTCCTCCGGTGGTGGTTCTGCGGATCCGTGGGATGGTGGCGATGGCGAGGCTGGCGGAGCGGAGCTGGTGGGAAGGTGTGTAGAACGTGAGACGGTTGTTGAGGTATTCGGGTCCCATGTCGTGGAGAGCCTTGGGTGAGGAGTCTGAACGTGATCCTCTTGGTGACGGGGAGCCAGTGCAGTTCTCTCAGGTGGGCAGAGATGTGGCTGTGTCGGGGGGTGTCCAGGACGAGTCGAGCAGATGCGTTCTGTATGCGCTGGAGTCTTTTCTGTAGTTTGGCAGTGGTCCCAGCGTATAGGGCGTTCCCTTAGTCCAGTCGGCTGGTGACGAGGGCCTGGGTGACCGTCTTCCTAGTTCCAGTGGGATCCAACGGAAGATCTTACGGAGCATGCGGAGGGTGTTGAAGCAGGAAGATGTAACGGCGTTGACTTGCCTGGTCATCGTGAGGGAGGAGTCAAGGATGAATCCCAGGTTGCGTGCGTGGTTCGTGGGCTTGGGGACGGTGCCCAGTGCAGGGGGCCACCAGAAGTTGTCCCAGGCGGAGGTGGATAGGCCGAGGATGAGGACTTCCGTCTTGTCTGAGTTCAGTTTCAGACGGCTGAGCTTCATCCATTCCGCGACGTCTTTCATTCCTTCCTGGAAGCTGGCTTTGGCGGTGGCGGGGTCGTTGGTGAGGGAGAGGACCAGTTGGGTGTCGTCGGCGTAGGAGATGATGTTGAGGTTGTGCTTGCATGCAATGGCTGCGAGGGGGCTCATGTAGACATTGAAGAGGGTGGAGCTGAGCGTGGAGCCTTGGGGTACGCCGCAGATGATCTTGGTGGCCGCTGCGCAGAAGGGCAGGAGACGGACTCTTTGGGTTCTGTCGGAGAGGAAGGAGGTGATCCATTCCAGGGCCTTTCTATGGATCCCGGCGTGGTGGAGGGGGGTTGTCAGGGTGCGGTGGCAGACCGTGTCCAAAGCAGCCGATAGGTCGAGGAGGATGACGGCGGCAGATTCCCCTTTGTCAAGCAGGGTCCTGATGTCGTCGGTGGCTGCGATGAGGGCGGTCTCGGTGCTGTGGTTCGCTCGGAATCCGGACTGTGATGGGTTGAGGGAGCCGTTCGTCTCGAGGAAGGCGGTCAGCTGAATGTTGACGGTTTTCTCAATGACTTTTGCGGGGAAGGGGAGGAGCGAGATGGGGCAGAAGTTCTTGAGGTCTGTGGGGTCTGCGGTGGGTTTCTTCAGGAGGGCACTGATCTCCGCATGCTTCCAGCTCTCCGGGAAGGTGGCGGATGCGAAGGAGTTGTTAATGATGTCCCGGAGTTGGAGTGCGATGATGGAGTCAGCTTTGTTGAAGATGTGGTGTGGGCAGGGGTTGGCTGGGGAGCCTGAGTGGATGGTGTTCATCACGAGGGTGGTGTCTTCCTTGCTGACGGGGTTCCAGGTGCAGAGGGTGGTGGTGGGGGGGCGCTGGCTCAGTGGGTGGGTACGTCAACTGAGCGCTGAAGCTGTCGTGTATATCGGCGATCTTGCGGTGGAAGAACGTGGCGAGTGAGTCGCTGAGGTCTTGCAATGGCGTGATGTCGTTGTTGCTGGCGTTGGGGTTGGAGAGCTCTTTAACTATGCTGTTGTGGGTGTTGTTGTCCAGTCGTTCTCTGAAAGATGACCTTTTGGTGGTGCGGATCAGCTGGTGGTGTTTGTGGATGGCGTTCTTGAGGGCTGTCATGTTGTCCGTTGACTGGTCCTGGCGCCAGGCTTTCTCAAGGGCGTGGCAGGATTTCTTGGAGTCTTTGAGGTCGTTGGTGAACCATGGGACATTCTTACTGGCGGGGTTCTTTGGAGGGTTCTTCAGTGGTGCAAGGGCATCGGTGCAGTCGGTGATCCACTGTGTGAGGTTGTGGGCTGCTTCGTTGGGGTCAGTAGTGTTGGTGGGTGGGTTTAGGCTCAGGGAGGTGGTGAGCTGGTCAGTGGTGATCTTGTTCCAGCAACTTCGGGGGGCTTGTTGCGGGCGGTGGTGGGTCGTGGTTTTCTGAAGTTGAAATGGACGCAGCTGTAATCGGTCCAGTGAAGTTCGGTGGCGTGGCTGAAGGAGATGTGGTTGCTGGAGGAGAAGTCAGGGTTGAGCGTGTTGCCGGTGTAGTGGGTGGGGGTGTTGACCTGTTGCTTGAGTCTGAGGTAGTCGAGGTCGTCTAGTAGGGAGGTGGTGTTGTTGTCCCTGTTGTTCTCCAGGTGGAAGTTGAGGTCCCCTAGGAGGATGTAGTCGGAGGAGGGGAGAGCGAGCGGGCTGATAAAGTCTGCGTGGCTTCGCTGAATTGTGTGCGTGGTCCCGGGGGTCTGTAGATGAGGGTACCTCTGAGGGTGGTCTTGGAGTCGGTGTGTATCTGGAAGTGAAGGTGCTCGGCGGTGGTGAGGCTGTCGTCGGTGTTGGTGGTGATGCGGATGATGTTTCTGTAGACAATGGTGATGCCACCTCCGGCTTGGTTGACGCGGTCCCTTAGGGTGATCTTGTAGCCGTCCGGGATGGCTATGGCGATGTCGGGGCTGAGGAGGCGTTCATCCAGGTTTCCGTGAGGAAGGCGACGTCCGGGGCTGTTGTGTCAAGGAGGTCCCAGAGTTCGACGGCGTGTTTGTGGACGGAGCGGGTGTTGAGCAGGATGCACTCGAGGTGGTTTTTGTTGGTGCTTGTTCTGGCGGGCGCGGTGCAGGTCCGAGGGCAGGTGAATTAGCAGGCATGGCAGGTGAAGGCTCCGTGGGTGCGTTTTGGGGTAGCTCGGTAGCAGGCAGGCTGTCAGCCGGTGTTGAGTGCGAGGAGGGTGGCGGCATCGTATTTCCGTCGGGTGGACTGGCTCCGGCGGGGGCCAGGGGTCCTGGCACTGGGCGCTGTGCGGCCTCCATTTAAGTGGGTAGTGGGAGGGAGGAGCAGCTGGGAGGCAGGAGCAGGGTGGCGAGTGGGAGAGCGGGGCCGCAGGGACGCTGCGGCGGGAAGGTGGAACGGAGGATAACGGGGAGGGGGACACGAGGGCACAGGCAGCAAAAACGGAGGGGACACCAGGGAGCAGGGGCACAGAAGAAAAACGGGGGGAGAGGGGTCACAAGGGCACAGGCAGCAGAGCGAGGGAGGCGACAGGCACAGAGGACTTACTCGGCAGCAGCAGCAGCGAGGGCACTGTCAGGAGGACCGTGTGGCAGCTGGGGGGTGACCTACCTGCTGGCATCAGACATGTTTAACATACAACCTAACATTTCTACGAAATGTATTGGACAGTTTGTGGATAAAAGGTCATGTATCTCTGCTGGGGACCTTGCAACTTGTAGTTCATACGTCTCTTTGGACGAGGTCAGTGGCACAGTTTTTTGTAAAATAATGGTTTTTATTCTGCTTAAAGTATCAATTCGAATAGAAGAGATGTTCAGTGAAAGCCATAACGGCGACTCCCTGTCTGTCTTAGCTTTAGGAAAGAATACTTGCATACAACAAGTGACCCTGGCTGACACAGTTATGAGATAGGCTATTCCTGGCATCATTCCACAACAGCTGTGATCATTCAACATTATATAGCTCCTGTTAGAAAGCTGCCTAAAAATTGGATCTATCACTGCTGCAGGAGAACCTTGCAGGTGGCAGGATAAGTTGTTCGAAGAACCTTCACAGGCTCCATGTAAATTAATACCCTGACATAAAAGTGTACCGCTTAGTGCGCTCTTACATTGTGTACCACTAAGAAATACTTATTTTCTCCCACTTCAACATCTGTGTGTGTATAGTAATTCCCAGGTTGACTTAATGTATTCCTTACCCAACCTTTCATACACGGCAACTGCTATATGTTTCAAACAGTATTGAAAATTGTGACAGGCAGAGTGATTATCCCGTGTATTATCCATTCTGTTGCAGGTTTTTCTGAAACAGTTAATGGTAATCTTTCCAGTTTTCCAATGCTCAGCACCGTATAGTCTGCTCCTCTTTGTGCCAAAGTGATTTGTTTATCTGTAAGGTTAAATACAGAAAAAAATGACGTGGTGTTGATTAGACGCCATGGCACATATCCAGAACAAAGATTTTGCAACGTCCAGCCTAGAAAGCATTATAGAACATAATTATGACTGTCTATGCTGTTGCACGAGTAAGTCCTGTTCCATTATGTCAATGGCAGAGGATACTATGCTGTCCAAAGAATAAATTCTGGATGACATGGTCGTTAACCCGTTGTCAACTTCAGAGAGTGCTTTCTCTAAATTATTACGATCAATTTCTCGTATTCTTTCTGCAGTCTCTGACTGTGCTGCTTTCCAAGCTTCATTATAAATGGCATATATACCTGTGTATATGAAACGTTTATGATATCGTTTCACCGGACCTTGTAAGAAGTCCCTTAAATCAACCCATCTTTAAGTAAAGATAAGTGTTGTTTAACCTCTGTAAGTGTAGATTTTGTAGCCACTCAAGGCACGGTTTTCCTACACTGTATGTTGTTACTATTCCTGTATGTTGTCTCTGGACATATCTTGGATCTGGCCTAGTTACTTCGTTGCGCCCCATTCTGAAGTTCTTTGACCACAGTACCAGGCAGCTGATAGTCCAGGCTACTGTGTTATCTCGCCTGGACTATGCAAGCTCTCTTTTGGTAGGTTCCAATCTGGCTGAGGTTGTTCGCCTCCAGCGTGTTCAGAACGCCGCGGCGAGAGCCATAGTTGGCTTACCCCGTTCTAGCCCCGTTTCCAGCACACTGAGATCTTTGCATTGGCTGCCCGTCAGAGCCAGAATTCAGTTTAAAGTGCTGTGTCTGGCGTTCAAGATCCTGAGGGGAGAGGGTCCCCCAATTCTTGCGGACCTTTTGTCCTGGTATGTGCCCTCCCGGCCTCTGAGATCCTTGGGCCACGCACTCACTGTGGTCCCTCGATTCAGGTTGTGTCGGGCTGGTGGCCGGTCCTTCCGGGTCAGAGCGGCTCAGCTCTGGAACTCCCTTCCGGTAGAGCTGCGGTTAGTAGATGACCTTTTTGCTTTTCGTAAAGCTTTAAAGACCTTTTTGTTTTAATAAACTTGCCATCTGTGTCTTTTTATCTGTTGTGTTTCCATGTAGGTGTTGCATATTACCTGACACGCGCCAGGACGCCCCTTAGCTGGGGCAGCTGTGCGCGCTACAAATGTATGTAACATAACATAACATAACATAACTGTAAATCCTTGTGTCTTGTTCAGGAATCTATCTTGACAGTTATTCGTGTCTGTGGGCCAGATTAACCATTTTTTCCAATAAGGATCAGTTCTGTTTTTAAGTAGAATAGTTATGACTTCGACCCCTCCCTCTTCAGTGTTTTTACCATCAGGTGTAGGTGTAGGTATGGAGGGTTTGTTCAAATCTTTTATCTTGGCTAAGCCAAGGCAGGATGTCTGTTGCACAGTGTCGTTCAAAAACATTATTTGTTCAGGGATAATAAAGGCTCGAAATAAAGCTTCTATTCCCTGCACCTGCCAGTCTTTTGAGCCCCAGACAGTTTTCTGTTTCTATGTTGTCACTCCAAAAGTCGAAACCTAATGAGGACAGCTGGGCATAAAAGGCTGCTGAATAAATGTGCTTTGTATGGGTTAACATACTTCTCATTCCTGTCTTATTAACATTTTTAAAGTAATTTGTTTCTGGATTTGTGGTATTAAAACCTGAGAAGTATGGACATTTATCATAGAATGTTTTTGAGCTACAATTTTGTGGCGCTTGACAATGTTCCCATTAATTGAAAGCATAAACATTTCTAGGGTTTGCAGATTTGTGGAAATAATGATGACCCTAGTGATAATAACAACACATATGTGCATAATCTGATGAACCTTCTAAGTATTCATGTTTTGTGAATTTTGCAGACATCTCTAAGTCTGACATGATATTATTAAAAGTCTCAAAGTCCCAATCATCAGAAAATGTGCTGGGTGAAACAAAGTCACTCAAGGAAACCTTAAATTGATGTGAAATCTTCAACAGCTTTGCAGGACCATATATATCATAATCAGTTCTATCCCATGCTATACCACCAGGTATAGGAACGGTTGTGATGTTCACTGATGTCAAAACTCTATGTTCACGATGAGATAACGCGTGTGCCTTTAGGAGCAAGTTGATGTTCTTACTTGCTGTGTCCATTTTACTATATCTTCCATTTATCAGCATTCCCAAATTTAATACCATTATTAGTCAAAGTAGGAGGAAAAGTGGGCCAAGCACAATCCAAAGTTCAACCCATGGTGAAACCATATACGTTTTTTCAAGTTGTCGAAAAAGTTCTGTTACTTGTTCTTTAAAAGTTTTATTTGCTGGCATTGTTTCAGGCTCACTGGGATCCTCAGAAAACGTATCAAAGTTGATGAAATAGCCAGAGGCAGTTCTGTCAATTGCTGGAATTGCATCAGGATTTTTTTAAATCACTGAGGTTACCGGATCCTTTGTCACACTGGTGTAGTCCGATGCTACATCATTGTAGACAGGAGAGTCTTGACAAACTGTTTTTTGGGTCTCAAGAGGTACAAGTTCCATTGCTTTATTGCTTAGTCCTTCTTTTCTTACTGCAGATTCTTCAAAGGTGATAAGTCTTTCAGTTTGAACCTCTTGGATAGTAGCAAGATTTAGTCTTCTGCTTTATCTTTGTAGTCCACTGCGCCTACTACTTATTATCGGGCACATGTTGTGGTTTGACCAGGTCAATGGATACGAACCTGTTCTTTTTTCTTCCGGCAAGTGGTGGCAGTAACACTGTTCTTGATCCGTGGATTGCTAGTACAGGTACTGGTTTTCTGTAAGAAGGCCCAAATTCCTACTTATCCGCGATCTTTTCTCTGACTAGATCCCCAATCTTTGGAATCCAGACAGGCCTTGCTGGGACGGGTGGTTCTCCTTCAGTGGCCGTTGGCTTCTGTATTGTGTTGCTTTGACTTCTCCTTTTCTCGTTTAAGAACTGCAAAAAAGACAAACGGTCTTTGATATCAAAGGGTTTTTGTTCCACCAGTGAAGTGTGATGATCGAGGTCCTGGACAAGAATTCTAGTACCAAAAAGAATTTCATATGGAGTGATTACACCCAGACAGTTTCTTGGCAGATTATTTAAACTACGTGACGCGAGCCTAATACCCTAGCTGTTATAGATTGCTTTATGTCCCGGTTTTTTCTTTCCACTACAGAATTTGCCTCAGGATGGAATGGACTTGAATACCGCAATGCAATGCCCAGATTGGCCATGGCCCCCTTGTAAGCTTTGGAGTTAAACGCAGGACCCTGGTCAGAATGTAGTGTGCCAACTGCATATGTGCAGATAAAGATTCGCAAATCTTTTATAACAGTTCGGGCATCAGCCGAGCGCTGAGGCCACATCCAAATGAATCTTGAGCATGAATCCACTGCGACCATGATATATTTATAGTTACCATCCCTCTGTAAGGAACCGCAGTGATCCAGGTAAACGCAAGCTAATGGTTTATCTGAAATTAAAAGGGGCATCTGTGCCGGGCGTTGCACTGTTGAAACCTCTATTTTCTGGCAGATTTTACATTCCAAAACATAGTTTCAGATCTGTTGCCGCATGCGCGGCCACCTGTATCTTTGTTTTATTAATGACACTGTGGCGGAAATACGTGCGTGTGCAGAGGCAAGCTCTTCATGCGCTGCTAAGATTAGTCCTAAGATTAGTCCTAATCTATGTTCCATGTTTCGAATATATGAGTACTTGAGTGGAAAGCCTTTTGGTAACGTTTTACGCCTGTCTTTATTGGAAACGGCGACAGCCTGCATTATTTCGCTGTCTATTTTTGTTTTCAAACGAGTGATTGCAGCTACGTAAGCCGTTTGCACAGCTGCCTTCGCGGCTTCATCAGCCAATGAATTCCCTGCAACGTGAACGCTATCACGTTGATGACTCAGTGTATCGATCACGTGAGTCTTTTGTAGTTCTTTCTGTAATTGAACTACTTGTTCCCAAAGCAACTTATGCTTGATTGTGCCAACTTTTGCATCTTTGAAACCGTTTTGAACACAGTTCTGCAAGTATTCATTGTGAGATTGAACGCAGTAAAAAGGAAGTGCAAACTATGATTGTGGGGAATTCGCGATCGGTATTTTCAAGTGACATCTTGAAAGCCTGTAGTTCAGCTCGCTGAGCTGTACAGTCTCCGAGAGATTGTGTTATGTGACCAATCGCGCATGCAGCACTATAAGCTTATTTACCCCCAATTGCGGTTTGTGCTGATCCATCTGTATAAACTATACATTCATACTGTTCTAGAGGCAGAATCTCAGTGGGCAGAGGTCATTCTTGTTCGTATTGTAGAAATTCTTGTGTGTTCAAGTATGGGTCAAAAACGTATTCAACGTCGGTTGCAGCAAGAGAGTTACAACCCATTGTATCCATCTTGGATGTAAAGCCTTATCATTCGGAATGCTTGCTTTTGTCACTGCTTCTAAGGCAGGTACAGGAGTAACGACCATTATGCGTTTACCCTGTGTGAGAGCTCTCTCTTTTGCTACTGCAGTTTGAACCGCTGTCAGAATTTTTTCTGTTGAAGTGAATTTCATTTCAGCGTGTGTGTACAAGTGTGATTTGTAAGCATTTGGTACTTTTTTACCTTCATTAAAGGGTAAGTACGTAAATCCGCATCTTCCTGGGATTATTCTGATTACAAGGTTGCGCACGTTTACTCGTGTCTGTAAATGTGTTGTTGCTAACATGTCTGTTTGCACTGAACGCAACATTCCTGTGTGTTTTTGAGTCCAATTAGTAGTTTTGAAATCTGGTTTGATTATTTCGTAGAGAGGTTTAACCTGACTGTAAGTTTTTCAGCGTTTTTGGAGGTTGGAGCAGCGCACACTTTTCTAAAAAGGTGGCTGCCAAGCTTTTGCCTTCACTTGATAACTCATATCCTAGAAAAAGCTGAATTCATACCCTTCAGAGTCAAAGCCAAGTATTATGGTATTCACTCTGTTCAAGTTCCTGTCCAAATCATTGTCTGTTAGATAGATGTCATCGACATAAGATAATGCCTCATCATCATACGTTTGTAGTAACTCTGTTACTCTGGCTGAAAATAACCATGGATTATTCTTGAATCCTTTGGGGAGATGGCAGAAGTTACACTGTGTCCCCATGATTGAGAAAGCGGCCACGTTCCTGCTTTCAGGTGCAATGTTTTGACAGAAGAAACCGTTAGAAATATCTAATGTAGTGTTATATTTTTTACGCACAATGTTATTCATCAGTGCTGCACTGTGTGCATTTTGTACTGCAAAAGTTTTGCAACAAGAGTTTAAATGTCTGTAGTCCACACGAGACAATATGTATTGTCTGGTTTGGAGACAGGAAACAAAGGATTGTTCATTGACAAGGTGCATGTTTCAATCACCCCTTGGTATTCAAGTTGATCTAATATCTCCCTGACCTGTTTGTTCTTTAGCTTCTTGCTTAACTGGATACTGCCTCTGTGCAGTTGGTTGTGATTTTAACTGGATTTTGTGGTGAGGAGAATCCTCATCCCATCCCACATGATTTTATATAATGCTGGAGCCTGGGCTACAGCCCATTTTCTGGCATGGGTGTATTTTAAATGAATTGGAAAATGATTGGAGAAGGCTGGCATAATGATGTCTTCGCAGTGTGGGCACTCCCTGAAAACATTTGGTGGCCAGTCTTTTTCAGCTAGAAGAATGTCTAAACCCTTGGAGAGCTTCTCTCAAAAGAGTTCCCTTATTTTCCTAGGTATGTCCCCCTCCATCCGGAGCATAACTTTATATAATTTATGGAATAAACTAACCTTGGTATCAGCTGTTTCAACTTGAATGTACTCATTCAAGTCCACTGTCTTCAGATGATCCTTCAAAATCTTGCAAGATATGGTGATTTCTGCTGCACTGGCCAGCATTGTCTGGGCCCACTCCTTGTTCTTGAGTTGTGTCCTCAAGATTCTCGGCCTGTCTGATCTTTAGACCTGCTACCGTCTTTTTGGTGAATTGGGTTTTCTTATTTTTTGGAACGTGTTGATCGTCTTTGGACTTCACACGTTTTTCCTTGTGTTCTGACCGTCCTCTTCTTTCTGATTTCTGTGAGGAAGTATGAAAGTTATGAGAGGAACATGTATCAGTATCTTGATATCTATCAGTTTTTCTCAAATTATCCCTATTCCTGAGGTTATACCTCTTTTCAGAGGGCTCCTTTTGAGGAGACCTTCCTCGGGACTGAGAGCGCTTCTTATTAGGAATTTGTTTAGTATTTTCCCACTTCTTTTTAGGAGTAGTGAGAGTGTTTTTAATAAAGACCTTTTCAGGACTTTCTGTTAGTTGGGGTTTTACTGGTTTCCCATCCAAACTATCTCTTCCTAGTTCTTTGTAGGATTTTTCAATTATTCTGCTCAGTTATATCAATATCCCTTATTTTTTGGCGGATCGCCACAGATGCTGCCTCACCTTTAATATTAGCTAATATTATAGCTGAGACCTGTTTGAAATCTTTCAGTAATTTCATACCCAGATTTAACGCAGGCTCCGCCCCATCTTCATTTTGAATCTGTTTAAGGACGTCTGGTATCACCGCCATAGATGGAACACCATGTGTTTTTGTGTAGATTGCAGAAAAGACTGTACCCCAAGTGTCGCAGTTCTCCAGGTGTGGTGCGATCCCCATTGGTAAACAGATTTTTAAAATTCTGTGTTTCTCATGAGGTGTACTGCCAGGAAATACTGCCTCGATTTCAGTAATTTTTTGAGCTATCCAGAATGGAATTTGCTCCCTTTTTGCGGGCAATTTACCAATGACTGATTGTATAGTCTGTGGTGTAATTTTATTTGTGTTCCCCTGGTGAGGGGTTTGTTGTGGAATCCTTATAGGAGGTTGGACTGTTAGAGTACGCATGACATATTGAACCAATTGTCTATGTATTTTTATTAGTTGTTTTAGTAGAACTAATAATTCTGCACCTGACATTTCTTCAATGTCAGGGTGTGGTGTAAAGCTGACTAGTCAATTGGTATGTAACAATCTAGGCAACCCAGGAGATAATAATTGGAAGGGAACTGAGCTACAACGTTAGTTTTTGTTAAAAAATTCCACAGTTTATTCAAAATTGACAAAACACATACAATGTCACATTTTAAAATTAATATCAACAATAACGAATTTTACACAGTAAAAGAATCAGAACATCATATAAAAATCGAATTATATGTAGGGGTACATGTAAAGTAAAAAAGAGAGAGAGAGTGTGTGGCAAGATATTTCTCTACGCGCGTTTCGGCGAACCAGCGCCTTCTTCTGGAGCAGCCACGAAAATTTCTAAAAGGAAAATTATATACAAGGGAAAATTATACATAATACCAAATATATTCTTTAAAACATGGTTTAAGAAATGCGGTTTACAAATTCTATTAGAATTTGTAAACCGCATTTCTTAAACCATGTGTAAAATTCGTTATTGTTGATATTAATTTTAAAATGTGACATTGTATGTGTTTTGTCAATTTTGAATAAACTGTGGAATATTTTAACAAAAACTAACGTTGTAGCTCAGTTCCCTTCCAATTATTATCTCCTGGGTTGCCTAGATTGTTACATACCAATTGTTTATTTTTCCCTGGTCTAGGAACCTCACTTCCGTGAACTCAGGGGGTCCTTGTTAAATATATGCTAGTAAAGCTGACTAGTACCAGCCATGTTGCTCCTGGTCTACCTGGTGGACAGAGCCTGGTAATGTGATTTTGATGTAGTAGGGCGCCTTTAAACCAGAGCTGATGCTCTTGGTAAGTTAGTGGAATTTCAATGTCCTCGAAAGGGACATATTCCTTTGGATTATCCTCTGCTTTGTAGAAGTGAAACACATGCGATACTGCATTTGCTTCAGGGAAGACTATCCATGAATAGAATACCTCTGTCAGCCGATATTAGTGTGCCTCTATGACAAAAATTACCCTACCACTTCTTGATGATAGGCCGTTTGTTATAAGCTTTATAGTGATGGTTTTCCTTAGGTTTTCTGGGATGATTATAGCATCCGGGTCTTTTTCTTGGAAACCTGTAACGTCTAAACCCTGGTCGGGCTGCAGCTGCAGCTGCAGCTCCACCATTCTCAGGGTCACTCATTTTGTTGACCGAAAGTTTGCAGAGCAAGTTTAAAGGAAACAAAGATAAGATGCACATTATTTTGGAACACTGTATCCTTCAACGCTGAATCAAACTAAAAACTAATACATAGGATTTTCGTCCTACTCAGTAATAGCGGATATTTTATCCTTTTACCCACTCCAGACGTCTATTGGAGTATTTTACGGGAAAAAGGGGTCTCTGTGAAAAGCACGACTGAGTTACTCTAGTATCTAGCGTTAAATTAGTGCCTTACCAAATGTTGGGCGCCATGTAGTGTACTTCCAATATTCCCAATAGGCTCTGCGCATTGGAATAATATATCCCATAGATTTGACGTAGGACTTATGTCGACTAGGTGTCTATAGAATATATTAGACTTAATTGTGAGTGGCAGCTAGCTCAGAGGTCACTAGAAACTTTCTCGAATAAACAAGAAGGGATTAGTTTCTGACAACAGCATAAACATGACAACTTTGTTTCCCCAAGAATAAAACTGATCTTCAGAGTTGTGGAAACAATAGATAGATATTTTACTCAGTCAATCGTACATGCTTCGTTTCATCAGAGGTGCAGAGAAATAGAGAGACGGGCGTTTTCAATAAAAGGGTTTTATTGAACAGTCTTCTTTCTCATGCAAGTAAAGTGAACTGCTACAATTGTTATGTTATGTTATGTTAATTTCGATTTATATAGCGCCAAATCACCGACAGGTCTCTTAGCGCTTGCTTTGGGAACCCGTCCTGGCTTTCCCTGCGAGATTACCCCTACTGGGCATCCCCAAGGTGAAGACCAGGCATCCCGCCACGGGGGGGCCGTAGTGGAGATTAAGCAAGCTATTGCCCAGAGCTGCAGAGTGTGAACCCATGATTCGAGTAGGCACCAAGGCGAGAATTATCGAGTCCGTGGACATTTGGGCTCAAGACCCTGCCGCGTCGGGAATTGAACCCTGGTCCCGGGTCTGACCTCTGCATCAGGGTCTGCCTCCTCTAACCAGTGAGCCACACTTCTCCACCTTGTAATACTGGTTGCAATTTATACTGCGTACAGTAAGAAGAGTATTATAAAATAATACTGTAAAAACATTGTATGGTTCCTAGGCCATAGATAAATACATACATAAATAACAAAGCTAAAAAGTACTCAACTGCTGCTTCTAAAATATGCCTACCCCGATGTACCAACCTAAGTCTAGTACGAGGGAAGAAGTAAGTGAGGTGTATCATAGGTTTAGTTTTTCTTTGCCAAGAATCTATCCAAGATTTCTCTTAGGGTCTAATCAGCTGGAGCTGTATTCTCAGCGAGAGAAAGGACAGCTTCTCTGTCATTGCGTCAGCTGAAGGGTTGGCTTCCTTTGGCACTCACTGTAGCGAGCTGCGTCGGGCAAGTAGATAGTCGAGCTGCTCCGAACTACAGTGTGTTTGCTAGGGCAAGTGTAGGCATATTTATAACTTGAAGGTGTCTAGTTTGACATAAAGTCAGACATAATAACGTCATCAAAGAACCCCAAGGGAATGGTAGTTCTTTGAAAACTCCATGATTTCTAGGACAAATCAATATTCAAGCAAGGGGATGTCCCTGACTGCTGAAGCCGAGTTTTCCAATAAATCGTTGTGGCTTTTTAGAACTAGTGGAAGTAGCCATGCCTGTATTTGGACTGGATGGGTAATGTCTAAATATGGGTATGATTTCTATGCCTATATAAAGGCAATTGAGAAATATAGCTATATAAGGGCATGAATCAGTAAATTACGCTTGGATTCTAAAATGCTACACAACAAAGCAATGCTGCACCCTGGCCAAAAAGTATCCTCTTGAAAGGTATTACAGCTTATTTCACTAGCGCATAAGCCGTAACTACTGCCCAAACGGCCTTCCAGAATAACACATCTGACAAGCAGCCATGTGAGGATCTGCCCACACTATTATCAGTCATCACTGCATTGATTCACAATTTCTTAGGGAGGGGATATGTGCCCTCTCTTTTCTACAGTACCCTTGTAAAATCCACTCCTCTGATTTATCTCTTAGGAAGGGGCATTGCTCTGACTTTGATTCACAAAGAGAGAAATCTGCTGTTAGTAGTTTCCAGCAGGCTAAATCATTTACTTTCAGGGTTTTTATACCTGCAGATTCCTCACCACCCTCCCGCCTCCCCTTTATGCGACACATATTTTCAGGATTTAATAAGGGTCTTCATTAGACTTAGCAGACAGCCAGCTACCATTACATTTGTCTGCTATGTTCCATGTCTTTGGCATGGAAAGAAATAATGTTTTACCTGAAGTCAGCATACTGCAATGGCACTTTTATGCAGCTTTGTGTTGTCATGTCCAGAGGTGGGTTGAAGTTGCAACAATGGCCAATGGCTCCACCTGTAGCTATTGCATCAGTCGTTTGATCCAGTTAAGTGCATAAGGAGATTCACAAGGTGGTTAATCACAAAGTAACGAATCTGCAGTTAGAGTATCGACCGGAAATAGTCTTACCGGAAGTAAGTAATGCATTGTTTCCTGCTTTAAATCCATTGATTCCAAGGCCATGAGAGTTTATTGTATGGGGCTCAGACAGCCGTGGCTAAGGGCTAGGATGTGTGTTGCATTTAACAAAATGTTTGCAGTAGGATGTAGTTTGTATTTTGTTTGTAACATGAAGTATTACTTTGAAACTTTTTATTTACTCTCGACAGGTTCTGCCAAGAAAGAGAAAGCTGATGATAGTTCAGCACCAGGTAAGTACACTGCCTTGTTTCAATATTGGTTCTGGTCCCCAACAGTAAAATATAGGGCTTTAGGTCGGATGAAAAAACTGGGGGGTCTCTCAAAGGGGCATAGCTTATGTAATTAAGGCATGGGTTGAAAAACGCCAAAGCTAAAAATCTGTGCCAAGCTTTGTCTAGTGAAAGTTTTGACTCATTAGAGTGCAGAGGGTTAATATGCCTGCTGCTAAGAAAGCGTCCCATTCAGATGACAAAATGCATCTAAAATAAATAGGTCAATGCATTGCCTCTTTTGTCAGAGATCCTTTTGTTACTTGCAGTTTATAAGTTAAAATCCTAATGTAGAGCAGGGAGCTATTAACTGCTCTCAAAGAGCTGCATGCAAACTGCAAGGAAAATATTAGAGCTATATATTTTCTACCCAGTGTTTCGTTGTCCTATTCTTGCAAAAAGGCTTCACTTGGGTAGAAATCAATTCTTCTTATTAAAGAAAACTCCTAACAAATGTGTACCATTTTAAATTCTGAATTTGTGTTTTTCCAGTCCAAGGACTCTATACTGCCTACCAGTATGGATGACATGTGACTCCTACTCCTTGTAGGCATCTGTCTTATGTAACATTTCCTACATACTTACACTGCTATGAGTGGCGCTATAAAAGTAAATGAATCTAAGATACAGTGGTTATAGAGACTTGAGTGGCATTGTCAAATGGCGGTACTGAGGGAATCAGTGGCTGAGGTGGTAATTGGAGGGGCACCAACAAACATTGTCGCACAGGGCGCCACTCGTGCTAAAGCCAGACCTGTAGCAGGGATTTAAGTGGGATGAAAAAACTGGGGAGTCGCTCAAAGGGGCGTGGCCGATGTAAATAAGGGCATGATTAAAAACACCTAAGCTGAAAATCTGTGCTTAGCATATAGTGTGCTGCCCAACTTGTCTTTTGCTGTTTCTGTCATTGCATCCAGATATATGATACAACAAGAAACATTTTACCTACAACAAGTCAGGATTATTGGCTTTGTTAGTTGCATCAGATAGATAAGCAGCAACTATGGCTTTGTTGCATATAATACTGAAAATGGTTCAGCTCTGAAATGTGATTGTGAAAGAATAAAACAAGTCTCTTTGAAGTTATATCAAAGGCTTAGCAGTGGTACTGCTGCAGAGTGAGATTTTTTTCCACCCTGACGCTGAAGGCAAAAATGGAGAGCCCGATATGGCCCATCTCAGCATCTGCATTTAAGAACTGCTAGCACCGCCAGCAACCGGCCCTCTTAAAACCCTGGTGACGATGTTGCTGCTCCTGCATGTTAAAAATAGAAGAGAAATGCAATCAATGAATCAATCAAGCATGGGGAGGGTTCTGCTTCTGAAGGCTGCTAGGTCTTGGGTCTGCCATAGGTTGGTGGGGAGGGTGTTCCAGGTCTTAGCGGCGAGGTGGGAGAAGGATCTTCCGCCGGCGGTCATTCTTCGGATACGGAGAAGTGTGGCGAGGGCGTGGCTGGCGGAGCGGAGGTGGCTGGTGGGGGAGTAGAAGTTGAGTCGTCTGTTGAGGTATGCTGGGCCGGTCTTGTGGAGAGCTTTGTGTGCGTGGATGAGGAGTTTGAAGGTTATCCTCTTGTTGACGGGGAGCCAGTGCAGGTCTCTCAGGTGGGGTGTGATGTGGCTGCGGCGGGGGATGTCGAGGATCAGATGTGCTGAGGCGTTCTAGATGCGTTGCAATCGTCTTAGGAGCTTGGCCGATGTTCCTGCATAGAGGGTGTTTCCGTGATCCAGCTTGCTGGTGATGAGGGCTTGGGTGACTGATCTTCTTGTCTCAGTGGGGATCCATTTGAAGATCCTGCGGAGCATTCAGAGGGTGTTAAAGCAGGATGAGGAGATGGCGTTGACCTGTTTAGTCATGGAGAGGGTGGAGTCGAGGATGATCCCCAGGTTGCGTGCGTGGTCGGTGGGTGTCGGGGCTGTTCCTAGGGTTGTCGGCCACCAGGAGTCATCCCAGGCTGAGGGGGTAGAACCGAGGATGAGGACCTCCGTTTTGTCCAAGTACAGCTTCAGCCAGCTATTTCTCATCCATTCGGCTATGGCCTTCATTCCTTCATGGAGGTTGGTTTTGATGGTGTGAAGGTCTTTGGTGAGGGAGATGATCAGCTGGGTGTTGTCGGCGTAGGAGATGATATTGTGCTGTCGGGCGACGTGGGTGAGCGGTGCTATGTAGATGTTGAACAGCGTCGGGCTGAGGGAGGAGCCCTGGGGTACGCCCCAGATGATTTTGGTGGCAGTGGAGCGGAAGGGGGGGAGGCGGACGCTCTGAGTTCTGCCGGAGAGGAAGGATGTGGTCCAGTCCAGGGCCTTTTCTTGGATCCCGGCATCGTGTAGGTGTGTTCGTAGTGTGCGGTGGCAGACCGTGTCACAGGCGGCTGACAGGTCAAGGAGGATGAGGGCCACTGTTTCTCAGTTGTCAAGCAGGGTTCTGATATCATCGGTGGCGGTGAGGAGGACGGTTTCGGTGCTGTGGTTGCTGCGGAACCCGGACTGGGACGGGTCCAGGATGCTGTTCTCCTCAAGGAAACGGGTCAGCTGTTAGTTGACGATTTTCTCCGTGACCTTCGCCTGGAACGGGAGCAGGGAGATGGGTCGGAAGTTCTTGAGGTCCTTGGGGTTCGCCTTGGGTTTCTTGATTAAGGCTTTGATCTCAGCGTGCTTCCAGATTTCTGGGAAGGTTGCTGTCTCGAAGGAGATGTTGATTACTTTCTGGAGATGGGGTGCGATGGCTGTGCTGGCTTTGTTGAAGATGTGGTGAGGGCATGGGTCTAGCGGTGATCCGGAGTGGATGGTGTTCATGATCTCGCTGGTGTCCTTGTCGTTGACGCTGGTTCATGAGAGCAGGCGGTTGGTGCAAGTGGTGGTCGTGGGGGCAATGGTTGTTGGGGCAATCGTGGCATGGAAGCTGTTGTGGATGTCGGCGATCTTTCGGTGGAAGAAGGTGGCCAGTGCGTCGCAAAGGTCTTGCGAGGCGGAATATCGTTGGTGTTGGAACTGGGGTTGGAGAGTTCCTTCACGAAGTTGAAGAGCTCTTTGCTGTTGTGTGCATTGTTTTCCAGGCGGTCTTTAAATGAGGCCCTCTTGGCGGTTCTGATGAGTTGGTGGTGTCTGCGGGTGGCGTTCTTGTGGACTGTGTAGCTGTCAGGTGTTCGTTCGCGGAGCCAGTTCTTCCTTAGTTTTCGGCATGTTTTTTGGAGGCCTGGAGATCTTCGGTGAACCAGGTGGCTTTCTTGTTGGTGTGGCTGTTGGAGGGAGTCTTGAGCGGGGCGGGGGTGTTGGCGCAGTCGTTGATCCATTCTCTGAGGTTGCGGGCAGCGGAGTCGGGGTTGCAGTGGTCTGTGGGTGGGTACTGGGCAAGGGTGGTGGTTAGCTGGTCTTCTGTGACCCTGCACCAGCAGTGTCAAGGCATCTGTTGGGTGCGTTTATGGGCTTCCTGAAGGTGAAGTCGATGCAGCGGTGGTCGGTCCAGTGGGGTTCGGTGGTGTGGTTAAAGGAGATGTGGGGGCTTATGGTGAAGATGGGGTCCAGTGTGTGGCCGACGGCTTGGGTTGGTGTTGTCACGAGCTGTCTGAGTCCTAGGTTGGCGAGGTTGGCGATCAGGGTGGTGGAGTTGGTGTCATTGTTGTTCTCGAGCTGGAAGTTCAGGTCACCGAGGAGGATGTAGTCCGTGGAGGCGAGGGCGTGTGTGCTGATGAAGTCGGCGATGGAGTCGCTGAACTGTGGTTGGTGTCCGGGGTGGTCTGTAGACAAGGGTTCCTCTGAGGGTGGTATTGGGGTCAGTGTGAATCTGAAAGTGCATGTGTTCAGCGGTGCTGAGGGTATCCTCGGTGTTGGTTGAGACTCTGATGGTGTTCCTGTAGACAATGGCGATTCCTCCTCCTACGCCGTTGGTGCGGTCCCTGCGGGTGATCTTGTAGCCTTCTGGAATGGCTATGAAGATGTCGGGAGCTGAGGTGGGGTTCAGCCAGGTCTCCATCAGGAAGGCGATGTCTGGGGAGGTAAAATCGAGGAGGTCCCATAGTTCGACGGCGTGTTTGCAGGCGGAGCGGGTGTTGAGGAGTATGCGTTCTGAGGTAGTTGGGTCCTTCAGTGGGTGGTATTGCCGGCCAAGCGCTGGTGAAGCTGCTGTTCCGGCAGGTGATGGGTCCTTGGGTGCGCTTCGGGATGGCCTGGTAGCAGGTGTGTTCTCGTCCGGGGTTGAGTGCGTGGAGGGTGCTGGCATCGTAGCACTGTCGGTCGTTGTGGTGTTTGCGGGGGACAGGGGTTCTGGCGCTGGGCATGGTCCAGGCATGGACGGGCGCACTGAGAGAGTGAAAATGATTCTTTAAAGTCATGCCCTCATGCCATAACATCTCAACCAGTGAAGTGAGCAGTGTGAGCTGCGCACATCCATGTGACTGCTGTCACAGCAGTCTGGAAAAAAATGGACCCCCTGTGGCAGGGCAAAAAAACAAAGACCAAAAGAGACCCGTTTCGAGGCCCTCCTTTAAACAAGCATTTGCAATGCCACGGTCTCGCCTTTAGGATCTTAAAAGTATTTAGCCATGCAGCACATTATCCTGGGTGTTATATTAACTCTTCTCATTTAGCCTTACACAATTGCTGTAACCGGATGAAAAGAGCATTAGTTCTCAGTTTGTCGCCATGGAAAGGGGTTAGGGTAACTGTTAGTCCCAAACAATAATGTTTTACAAAAAACAACATGCATTGAAAAAAGCTAATGCATTGACAAAGTGAAAAGGCTGGCAGCATAAGTCAGACCAGCTAGCTTTGCAAATCCTTGTGTTGCTTTGTCAGGGAGGTGGAGCAGCAGAGGGCTGTGAAGGTAAAGAACAGTGTGGTATGAAACTGAAAGTGACTATGAGCAATAGCTAGACTGAAACAGAAGGGTGTTCTAGACTCGAGAAAGACACCAGCCGAACTTGAAATATGATCTGCGAAACAAATATGATTTGTGAAACTTGTTATAGTTTGAGATCGGGCTAACCTTTGCTGGAATGTCAAGGTTGAACAAGCACTGGCAAAGACATTAGGTCTGGCTTTAACTTTAAAATAATGTTGTATTGTAATGTGCAGCATTACAAGTTGATAGCATGGAAATTGATATGTATTTGTGTGGATGCAAAGAATCGTAGAAGAATTTTAGTAAGGATTAAAAGGTCGGATGCCAACCCTGAATATCCATGTAGGTTATTGACAGTCCTCATACTATCCGTGCTGATGCCAGAGAAAACCACCATAAATTATTTCGTTATCGAAGACATGTTAATATACGCGGTCATGTGTGTGCCCCTGAAAGCTGAATTCCAGGCAGCTGGATAAATAAACAAAATGATTACAACTGTGAGGAGGGCAAGCACGTATTTGTTGAAGCACATAACTTCTGTTCAATCAAAACATGTACTTTTGGCTCCCAAGATGTGGGCAGAGACAAAGCCTCCTCTCCTGGTGATTCTTTTTCACATAATTGTTTGGCGATAGCTGCGCTAACAAGCCAGGCGAGGCCCTAAACAGATTTTTTAAAAGAGAGCTGACCGAAAGGCTGGTATTTTAGTAGTGAAAGGACCATGTGTTAAAATCCCAATATTATAGGTTGTGGACTAGATTGTGAAACTTTCTATTTGGCTATAGTGATATTAAGAGACATTCTGACTAGTGCAAAGAAGCCTGGACACGAACTAAAGACATGGTCCCTGATTCTGCTAGGTTTGCTCATCGCTTGTATCATCAACTTGTTTTAAAACCTATCTATTTTTATTAAATATCATCATGAGACAAGAGTTTTAGCATTTGCTCTGAGGCAAGCAGAAGTCTGCAGTATTTTAATGTTATGCCAATGTAGAAAGGCAAATGTCAACCAGGATGACATCAAAATGTTAGAACCAAATTTCTTTAACAGCAACAAAGATGCTGTATAGTGAATTCAATTGAAATGCTGGGTTTATTCAGTACTTTTCAAATACTGTGTTCATACCTCAAGTTGGTCCAGACACATCAGCAAATGGGATTCTCTCATTTTCCATGTAGGCACTCCCTCGTGCACTAGGGCTCAGCCACCATTGAGTCTACACCGTCTTCTAAGGTAGTCCATTTCTTATTAAAGAAGGGACTATGCAGACTTTTTGTAATTCAGATGTGCACCCTATACAAGGCATAGGCTAGAAAAAAACACAATAGCATGTAAATTCGTGTCTTTTCTGCAGATGGTAGGGTGAAGTTAGTTTGCAGTGTAAATTGACTATTGACTTTGGTCCTGTAATTAAAAGCACATGCTGGTTACCACTAAAAACAGGTTTAAAATATTTGCCCATGAGCACCGGTGCCAACCTAGATTTTTAAGACAACTATTAGTTATGTAAACTACTGTTATTTGAATGTATTGAATGTAAATATTTCTAAGCTGGATACATTGAAACTCTCTGAGTTTGGCATTAAATATGGTTAAATGGCCAGAGTGGTGTTCTATTATAAATCTCAAGCATGTCTTTTTCAACAATGTTCTACATTTTCAGTTTGGTTCCAGGTAAGGAGAATAGTGTGGAAGGTATTTTTACTTGAGACACTTTTTTTTTTATACCTCGGAAAGCTACTATTGTGACATGATTTTTCCACCTCAGTTGTGGGCGCACTCAGTCAACAACGTGACATCATAGCTGCAGGCTGTCTTTCATACAGTGACATGGGAACAGGCCTCACGGGACACCGTATGTGAAAGTACCTCAAAACATACCAACAATAATAATAACATAAATAGTAAATAACAATTACCACGAAAAGTACTAGTGACTGCATGATATTAGGATGCATTTCCTGTATTGAGTTATTGACCATAAGCCAATCGTGAATAAACATACAGAGAAAACCTCACAGGTCTAGAGACCTATCTGATAATCCTTCTCAAGGGGCCTATTTTTCCAAAAGAGGTGAGGTTGAGAGCTTTAAGTGCCTAGGTTACTCATTACATAAGCACATACCCACCCTTTGGTAAGGGGGTGATACACAGACACATACTTCACAATTTTCCTTTTTACAGTAGTCGTAAGGTGATTCAATAGAGTTTTAAAACAGCACTTTATTCCATTTCTTTATCACAAACCATCTACTAATATCACGATTGATGTCCCATGTCTGGAGTTAGTAGTTGCTCTAGTCCTGGTATTTTCTTTGCACTGTGGTATGTGTACTTTTAATCTTCCTAGTTATTATATAGTACTATTAGTACCACAATGCACATGAAAATAACACCTGGCATAGAACAGCAGGAGAAATCTGCATTAACGTAGTCACCGTATCAGAGCGTTTACTTGGATGTTTCAGTACGATCTGAGAATGCCATCTGCCAGGTGTGGGTAAATGGCCATATACTAACTGTTTTTGATGTTGTCTGGTAGGTGCGATCGTACTTGTGTTGCGGGTGAGACCTCCCTACCAGTACCAGCACAAGAATGTAACTCAAAGAATTTCGCTTGAGTGCTCTGAATAAGTGTCCAGGATGCATGGGACGTTCAGTCTCCATTGCTGCAGTACAAAGAATGTCGAGAGCGGGCTGAGCAATCAGACACTTCAACATTCAGTCTGTAACAGCTGATATTGGACTGCTCTGGAACAAACTATTTCAAGTTCTAGTTAGGGTATTAGTGTTCTATGACGGGCTGTTAATATTGCAGATATCGTAACCGAGGCACAAAAAGATTAAACTATTTGCACAAGATTGTGTAGTACTGTAACGGTCTAGTCGACGCACGTACATGCACTCCTACATCCGCAGGCCAGGCGTGGCCTGCGGGGCTAAATAAAAGAAGGACGGGCGCTCGTGCGCGTCTCTTCCGACTATGACACGGTGTGTGCCTGAGTAGCTTTGCTGGTGCGCGACCTGCCCCTGCGCAAGCGACCAGGCCTCGAGACGGCCTCCTGAGGGCTCAGCGCACACCCCACTACATTGGCGACGAGCGGAGGGGGCCCGACCCTCGCCCGTACACCGGAGGTCTGACGGAGCCGTCCGCTCCCTTCCGCGGTGCCTACCGCGTGTCTCCTGGCTGCGGTGCCGGCCTCCACGGAGACGGCCTGCCCTTCCCTGCTCTCCTCTCCTGGGCCTGGGTGTCCTCCCCACTGCTGCACAAGTGGGGGGGGAACGAAGGGACGCCGCCGCTGCTGCCTCAGCTGCCCCACGTTTGCGACCAGTTGCTGTTTATTACGCTTCCTGCGTGATCCGCGGCCGGCGCCGCACCCTGCCATTCCTCACGCTTCTCGCGTGTGCGGCGAAAATCACTCTGCCATTACTCACGCATCACGCGTGTGCCGCGTTTTCGACCAGAGGAAGGCCTGGAGGGTTTCTGCTGCGCCCTGGAAGGGATACTGTTGGCAAGCCGGCAATTGACAAAGATCCCTGGAGGCGACCACGACCCCCACTTCAATGGCGGACTGCTGAACTCGCGGTGAGTCCAAGGTACACCGCACAGCTATCACGTGGTGTCACAGTGGGGCAAAAAGAGGAAAATAAACGCAGGCAAGGACACACGTCATCTCGACTAGTGGAGGAGCAGTAAAGACTCCTGGTACACGTCATCTACCCACAAAGACACTCTCACCATGGGGGACGGTGATCCACCTGCACCCGTCATCAACATCCCTTTTCAGCACGCCGCAGCGGGGGTGCTGCCGCCATTCAGTGAGGCGGTAGATCCGTCCACGGCCTCGCCGCGGTGGAAGATCTGGCTCGAGAGACTGGAAAATTACTTTGTGGTCACGAGGGAAACGGACAATGCTGTGAAGAGGTCACTGTTACTCCACTACGTGGGGGATGAGATCTTTAGACTGTTCAAACACCTACCTAATATGGGTGCCGCAGACAGCTATGACGCGACTGTTGCCGCCCTCAACAGCCATTTTGATCCCCAGTTGAACGTGGATTTTGAAGTGTTCAAATTGGGGCAAGCACTTCAACGGGAGGGTGAGTCGATGGATCAATTCCACACTCGCGTCAGAGAGCTAGCCAGCTCCACTGATGAGGATCAACCGAGGGCCATAAAGAGACAAATTATTCAGGGGTGTCGAGATAAGACACTGAGAGGGCTAATCCTACGCAAACCAGGGATTTCACTAGAAGATATCCTTATCTTGGCCAGATCTCACGAACTCTCGAACGTCAGAGCCACGGCTATGGAACAGGCCTTACATAAAGCCCCAGTCAAAACTGAAACCGTCAAGGTGGAACGTGCAGATGCCGTGTGGCCCGACCACGCAGCCGCAGAAAGGATACCGGAGAGATCCGCCCCAAGCCCGTTGTGGATACTGCGGCCATGAGCCCCACGCGGCCAAGGACTGCCCGGCCCAGGGACAAACATGTGCAAGCTGTGGAATCCCAAACCACTTCGCATCGGTCTGCCGCAGGAAGAACCAATCCAAGAATTCCAAGAGGTCATGGACGCCCACCAAGGCCGTTCGTCAACTGTCACTTACCGACCCACCCCTGGCGAAGGCAGAAAAACACCTACCCACGGTGTACGACGACTCGGAGTCGGAGGATGAAGAGGCATATGTCATTTCATTTGCACGGGAGCTCAAGCGACGACGACGGCTGCAACCAACATGCATCGTACAGATGGGGAAAAACGAGGTGAAGGCAGTCATTGATACAGGCGCCACCGTTAATGTCATGGGACTACAACAATTCAACAAGCTACGCCCACGGCCCGAAGTATTACCCTCCAAGACAAGGATTTTCACCTACGGAGCGGACACACCACTACCCCTCAAGGGAAAAATTATAATACCCATCCAGGCTGATGAGTCAGAAATAATGGCGACAGTCCACATAATCGACCGAGAAGCTGACACCATACTAAGTAGTCACACAGCGGAGGACTTGAAACTGATAGCTTTTGCCAATCGCATCAGAGCACATCAAGTGGATGAGCTATTGGAACGATTCCCTGAACTGTTCAAAGGCCTGGGATGCATAAAATGTGAACCTATCAAACTCCACATTGACAAGTCTGTCACTCCCACATTGTTACGCCACCGCCGGATACCATTTCACCTTCGCCCGCTGGTAGAAAAGGAACTTGACAAACTAGAGGGTTTAGCCGTCATCGAAAAAGTCACGGGACCCACCCTGTGGGTCTCGCCCATGGTCATTGTTGAGAAGCCTAAGCAGCCAGGCGAAATTCGCCTGTGTATCGACATGCGGCTACCAAATACAGCCATCCGGAGGGAGAGACACCTAACCCCCACTATGGATGACATTGTGGCCGACGTGAATGGGTCAAAGTGGTTTTCAAAAATTGACCTCAACGCTGGATACCATCAACTACCACTAGCAGAGGAAAGCCGGTTCATTACCACTTTTAGCACCCATCTTGGCCTCCAGCGCTACAAGCGCCTAAACTTCGGCATCTCTTCAGCGGCAGAGGTGTTCCAGAAGACGATCAGAGAACTCCTGTCGGGATTGCCGGGGGTAATAAATGTCAGCAACGACATTTTGATACATTCTGCCACCGCGTCAGAGCACCACAAACACCTTCGGGATGTCCTGAAGAGACTAAGCACCTATGGAGCGACGCTCCACAGAGACAAATGTCAGTTTTTTCAACCCTCTATTGAGTTCTTCGGCTATGTCTTCAACCAGGAGGGAATTCAGATTGACCCGAGGAAGTCCAAATCCATAAAGGATGCCCCAGCGCCAAAGTCCCCGACGGAAGTGAGGAGTTTCCTCGGGATGGCCACTTACTGTGGCCGATTCATACCGGGCCTGGGCACTCGAAGCGAACCACTGCGAGCACTGACCAAAACGGATGCCACGTGGCAGTGGGGCCCGAAAGAAAATGAAGCATTCCAGGGAATCAAAAATGCCCTCTTGGAGACAGCCACACTTTCTTACTTTGACCCCGCGAAGTGCACCGAGGTGATCGTCGATGCCAGTCCGGTAGGCCTTGGCGCTGTCCTGACCCAAGAACATGAACCCGGACAATGGACAGCCTTAGCGTTCGCCAGCAAGGCCCTGACCCCAACTGAAACCAGATACGCCCAAATCTAGAGAGAGGCTCTCGCCATCAAGTGGGCCTGCAGCCATTTTCACTTATATCTACAAGGACACTCCTTTGTCATGGTCACTGACCACCAGCCCCTAGTGCCCCTATTCAAGGGAACTGCCCCACACCCACCACCTCGCATTGAACGATGGGTGATTCAACTTCAACCGTACGAGATGGAGGTGGTATATTGTCCAGGGGCCAAAAATCCCGCTGATTACCTGTCGCGTCACCCCGCGCAACATGAGCCAGAACCAGTGGATGACGACTGCGAGGAGTACGCCCAGTGGGTAGCCCTCACCTCATGTCCACAATGCATGACGATAGAAGAGATCAAGGAAGCAGCCGCTGCTGACGCCGTCTACACAAGGTCGCTTCAGGCAGTTCGAGAAGGCTCGTGGGCTGATTACCTACGCCCACCCAACACCTGGACTGCAGAAGATAAAGAGGCGCTCACGAAGATCTGGCGTATCCGACATGAGCTAAGTGCCACGGAAGAAGGAGTATTACTAAGAGGGTCACGACTGGTGATACCGCAGAGCCTAAGACACCGGGCCACGCAACTTGCTCACGGGGGTCACCAAGGCACGACGAAGATGAAGGCGCGCATGAGAGAGAAGGTATGGTTCCCCGAGCTGGAATCCATGGTGGAGGAGTACGTGAAGAACTGCATGTCCTGCCAGTTGACAAGCGATCCTGAGAGACCTGCTCCGATAATCACGGAAGAAGCCTGCACAGCTCCATGGACCAAGGTCAGCATAGATTTTGGAAGTTTCCCGGGGGAAGGACATACACTGGTGGCCATCGATTCTTACTCCAAGTACCCATTAGTAGAGAAGGTTATCTCCACGGCATTCACACACGTAGGGCCGGCACTAGAAAGGATATTCTCCATGTTCGGCTACCCAGCTGAAATACGGAGCGACAATGGAACGCCGTTCCAGGAGGCTGAGTTTGCCACGTTCCTCAGGACCAGGGGCATTATACATCGGCGCATCACACCTCAATGGCCCCAGGCCAACGGACGTGGAGAGGTTTATGCGGACCCTCAACAAGGTGGTCCGGATAGCGGTGGTAGAACAAGCTGACCCCGAACAGAGACTGCACGACTTCCTACGAGAATACCGGGGAACCCCTCACTGCACCACACAGAAGAGCCCCTGGGCCCTTATGTTCCAAGGACAATGCAGGGACCTCCTTCCCACTGTCCCAGAGGGAACGCGGGGTATGACCAACACAAATGTCACACAGGAACGGAGACGACGAAACAACCAGTGGGCTAGCCGACGCCGGAAGGCCACGCCAAGACACCTGAGCCGGGGGGCCCGAGTGATCATACGAAACAGGCGCCCTGGGGGAAAGTTCCAAACTCGCTATGAGCCGGGTACCTGGACCATAACATCCACAAAAGGCACTATGATCACTGCAAGAAAGGGTGAAGAGGAAGTATCGAGAAACACCTCCTGGTTCAAAGTGATACCCCCTGTGCCGAGACAGCATTCAGAGATTACAGAAGAAAACAGTGAACCACCCGTAGCCACAGCACATGGGAATGAAAGCAACTCACCAGCAGGGAGTCAGACGGAGAGATCCGACCGGAGTGTGTATCCCCCACAGCACCAAGTACCATCAGAGACATCCCCCAAAGTATGGAAGGTGGCCGGGGCAACATCCAGAGGTACAACCTGCGGCCTAATCCACCACAGAGTCAGAAGTTAAAAGACTATGCCTGTTTGCTGAGGCCCTGAATCTGCCACCAAGGGACACGCAAGTACAGAGGCAATTTTATGTGAACTCTAAGTCTCGCTATAACCAATGTCCAGCCGCTGTGAAATTTTTATATAGTTGGATAGGGATGTAGTACTGTAACGGTCTAGTCGACGCACGTACACGCACTCCTACATCCGCAGGCCAGGCGTGGCCTGCGGGGCTAAATAAAAGAAGGACGGGCGCTCGTGCACGTCACTTCCGACTATGACACGGTGTGTGCCTGAGTAGCTTTGCTGGTGCGCGACCTGCCCCTGCGCAAGCGACCAGGCCTCAAGACGGCCTCCTGAGGGCTCAGCGCAAACCCCACTACAGATTGCACAATAAGGGAACATAGAGGCGCCGGGATTAGAGCTCAGGCTCACCTGGTACAGGTATCATTCTCTCTTGCTCATCTTGCTCGCTCTCTTACTTTGTCATTCGTGCTCTCCTCCTGCACCCTCACTCGTTTTTCTCTCCTCTTCTCACTCTTTCATTCTCTGTATTTGCTCTCTTTATCTCCCTTGCTCTTTTCACTCTCAGTGCTCTCTTTCCTTCTCAAACCCATTTTCTCTAACATACCCATAAGGAATACGCCCCGCTAGAACAGCAGCCGAGCGGATGCCACTCTGTACCCAGCCAACAGAACATAATGTCTGCAAGTGGGCTGTGCCCCTCCCCACCCCTCACCAACCCCCAGCCAGAAACAAGTTAAAATGCCGTTTTCCTTGAGATTTCTTGGTCAGCTTCTGACGCAATGAAACCTTCAGGAAGGAAAGAAGGAAAAATATGATTGTGCCGTTTCATGTGTCAAGAAAGGAAGGAGGGGCTGCTCAGAGAGGGGAGTGGCGGAGGGGGGTCCCTACGGGACTGCTGGGGCCTGCCTTGGGGGGGCGTTCCCTCTGCCATTTCTGGCACGATGCCAGAGCAGCCCCCTCACCCAGACTAGGGATTCTTGCGGCCTCTGTGATTAGCTGCGCTAGTGATGGCCGCACCTCTACTGAGAGAAGGCCTAGAAGGTTGTTTGCTGTGTGTGCATGCGTGCGTGCGCGCTCTCTGAGGCTGCACAACAAGTTGAAAGTTGAAACAGCACCGGCTTGATTGTCAGGCTGCTTAGAAAGTAAAAGCGCGCACATCACGCTAAAGGTAAACAAAACACATTGGGGCATATTTATGAAGGCCTTGCGCCGCCGGTGCGTCACTTTTTCCCATGTTAAAAATGACGCACCTGCGGCGCAAGGCCTTCATAAATCTGCCCCATTGTGATTTACACGAGTTCTATTGCTTTGAAGACACAAGAAGACATGAACGGAAGTGGGGGGTTATGGGGGATGGGGCGAAAAGTCACAGACCGAGGGAGGGGGCCACAGACTGAGGGAGGGGGCGGGGAGGGGGCTGGGAGGGGGAAGACAGGGAAGAAAATAGTTTTAGGAGTAAAGGGGCCAATAGTCGTAGAAGGATACAAATGATGACTAAGTGTTAAGTAATGCACTCTGAGTTAAGGTTAAAGAAGATTTATTCCTGAATTTGAAAATCGACAGAATAGCCTTCCCTCAGTCCGTCTCCCAGAAACACCGCAGTCAACTGACTGGCTGTGAGGGAGAACAACTGATGGAAGTAGAATAAATACTTGAACAAAAACAATACACTGTGATGAAAACATTCCATGTGCTGCAGCACGAGTAATTCAATTCCTTAAAGGGATACAACACATCTTCCTCCTTAATATACAAAATTAATTTATAACTAAAAGGGATAAATAAAACTATTATACAATTCACTCATCATCACAAACAAAATCTTTTAACCACTTGGGTTTTGTGCGAGTACATACTAAACGGTCACTAACAACAGCATTACTGTTTTTTGTGACCTCTGCTGTAGCACTAGTATTTTCCTTAGTGCCAAATCTAGTACTTGTACCAACTTCAGTATAATTTTGAGTTGTAGTAGTATTTAAAGTGATGTTAGTATCACCTGCTGTTCCAGATGTCCCAGCGCTAACATTAGTATCAACCATGCTGCTCTTCACAAAGTAAGATTCAACAGCGGGGTGTTCACATGTGTCAACACTAAAGGACTCTTCAGCAGGACGACTAACATTACTAGAACTGTCTTGAACAACACTTTCAGAATACCTTTTGTCATCACTAATAAGATCATCTTTATTAATAAAATATTGAGACGCTTTCCTTGACAATCCGGAATTCTCATTTTTCTTATACAAAAGAATGTCACTCTTGAGTACTGCAATACGTTTTAAGTTCCATACTTTTCCATCACTTAATTGTACTGCATTGCGAAAAAATTTAGTAACCTTTAAAGGTTCAGAAAATTGACTTTCTCCTGTTTTGACCTTCAAAGGTTTCTTAACTTTAACCCATGCACCAACACTGATGTTACAAAATGTAACATTTTGTTTTAGGTCATATACCTCTTTGCTTTTAAGGTGTTTATCTTTAATCCTGGTTCTTAATACATCTTTTGGTATGCAAAGTTTATGGGTGTTAAACATCCATTCAGGATTACATTTAGTACGAACAGCTCTTCCACTCATGACTTCAAAAGGTGAAACACCTAAAACCTCATGTGGAGACGTTCTGTACATCCAAATGGTTTTGGACAATTGCAATTCCCAATTACAAATATTGCCAATGGTAGATTGTATGGCATTTTTTAAGACTCTGTTGAAATGCTCAATCATGCCATTCCCACTTGGGTTGTAAAGGGAAGTTGTACAGTGTCTTATCCCCACTTTGTCAAAGTAATCTTTAGCAGTTCTTGATGTAAACTGTACACCATTGTCACTTACTAAAATAGCAGGGAGTCCTTCTTCAACAAAAACACCATCCAAAAATTGTATTACCTCTTCAGAATTAATCTTCTCGACAACCTTCAAAAACAGGCCACCTAGAAAAAAGATCTATTACAGCTAAAACATATTTATTCTGAGAGCCAATAGGTCCCATTATGTCAATTGCAATACTGTGCCAAGGAGACTTTGGAATTATTGTTTCAGCCATGGGGGGTTTTAGAGTAACAAGAGTTTCATCAGAATTGACACACCAAATACGATTCCTAACAAATCTTTCTATAAATACATCCATTCCTGGCCACCAGTACCATGTTTGAACCTTTGTTTGGACTTAACTATTCCACCATGACCCTCATGACACATTTTAACTATAGCTTCTCCAAGATTGGTTGGTTTATCATTTCTCATGATGTTACCATTTCAAACTTCCCATAAATGCTTTAAATCATCAGATAATGAACATTTAGATGGCCACCCATCCATACTAATATAATAAAGAGAGAGCCCAAACCTTAGAGGCGGGTAATCTCAGGAACCACAGCACCAATCACAACACCCAATACAGCATTGGAAAGGACAGTTGCAGCAGATGGACATAGGCTATACAGCTGGCCACCATATACATTATAAGGAGGAAAGAACGTTAGGGAAAAAGTAGTCCGTTGTGGGCGTGGGCGTTCTGCAGGAAAGCCATGGGCGTGTGCATGGGCGTGTGCATAGAGCGATGGGCGAGGCATGCTGGGACTGCCATCCCAATACGAGGTGGAGTTGCATTTACCCTTTGGGCGTGTGCATGGGTGTCTGTATAGAGCGATGGGCGCGGCCTGCTGGGACTACGAGGGGGCGTTGCATATACCATTTTTGTGGGCGTTGGCCGTTGACGCGATGTGGGGCGTGTAATTTCCGTCGGATGGAGCCGAGCCCTCCCAATACGAGTGGGCGTCGTCCCAATACAAGTGGGCGTTGTATTTACCATTGTTGTGGGCGTTGTACATTGACGCGATGTGGGGCGTCTAATTGCCGTTGGCTGGAGCGGAGCATCAGGTGGAGCGCACAAACACGTTCGCGTCGGCAGCGGACACAAAGTTCCCATATAGCATTGAGGACACGGCTTCACAGTGGACGCATTTTTCTGCGGGGGCTGAGCCGGGTGATGAGGCGATTCTGAGCCGCGGGGCTTGAGCCGGGTGATGGGGGGATTCAGAGTAAGTTTTTTTTAAAACGCGGGGCCTGAGCCGGGTGATGGGGCGATTCACAGTAAGTTTTTTAAAAAAAAGCGGGGCCTGAGCCCAGTGATGGGGCGATTCAGAGTACGTTTTTAAAAAAACGCAGGGCCTGAGCCCGGTGATGGGGCGATTCAGAGTAAGTTTTAAAAATAAATTGCCTTGCAAATTGAAAGCATTGCAGACATTCTATTTCATCCCCGGACAACGTCGGGACGGGCTGCTAGTTTGTAATAAAAGAAAACAACTTCATCAGAACAGTGTCTTCCTTACAGGACTTTTCCCAACCAACTTTGTCAATTTTAGGTAAACCTTGGTCATGTAATCATGCCACTTGAATATTTGCCCATTCGTGATCAGAACTGTCAGTAAGATTAATTGGTATACGTGATAGAAAATCAGCTACAATGTTCTCCTTCCATGGTGCATACACAATTTTATATATGTAGTCTTGTAGTCTCAAAGACATTCTTGTAATTCTAGGGTAAGCGTTGAACAAACCTTCAGTTGTCATCAACGTAACTAAAGGTTTATGATCTGTCCTAAGAATGCATGGTTTTCCCCATACAAATGCCCTAGAGTGTTCCAGTGACCAAATGCAAGCTACTGTTTCTTTTTCAATTACTGAAAATTTCTCTTCTGTGGGCGAAAGAGCTCTGGAGGCATAAACAATAATAAACTCTTTTCCATCCTTATCCACCTGAGAGAATACTCCACCTACTCATCTATTGCTGGCATCAACTGTGATACAATTCTCGAGTTCAGAATCAAATGCATACAAAGCTGGTGCATCAGATATTGCCCTCTTAATATTTTCAAATTCCACATTACACTCTTCAGACCAGATGAACTTTGTTTTGTTTTTAAGTAATTGACGAATGTTGAAAATTTTGCTAGAAAAATCTCTTACAAAATTTGAGTAAATCTCTACCAAACCAACAAAAGACTGAACTTCATCTTCGTTTGTAGGATGCGGAGCATTCAATACAAAGTCAACAAGAGCAGGCTTGGTTGACATCCCTTCACCACTAATGACATGTCCTAAATATGTTATGGATTTAACTACAAATTTGCACTTGGTGTGTTCTACAGTTAACCCCTTCTGTTCTAGGATACACATAACTTCTCTAAGAATCAGGTCATGTTCCTGTCTTTCTTTTCCATAAACTAGTATATAGTCCTGGAAACAACATACATTATCAAATTTGCTGAAAAGTCGGTGCATCAATCTTTGAAAGATTGCAGCCGCAGATGCGAGACCTAAAGGTAATCGCTTGTATTGAAAACACCCAGAGGTCGTAATGAACGCTGTAAAAGGTTTGCTTTCCTCAGAGAGACAAATCTGGTGATATGCAGCAGATAGGTCTATCTAGGACACCCCCGCGCCGCACGGCCGCCAGCTGCTGCGTGTGCCACTCCGCTTTGCCCTCTGCCTCGCTGCCTGCCTCGTGGCCGGCTGACGCCGCTGCCGTCTGTTTTGCTTGTTTTGTCTAACTATTGTGCTTGTATTTTTCCCTGCCTCGTGGCCGGCTGACGCCGCTGCCGTCTGTTTTGCTTGTTTTGTCTAACTATTGTGCTTGTATTTTTCCCTGCCTCGTGGCCGGCTGACGCCGCTGCCGTCTGTTTTGCTTGTTTTGTCCAACTATTGTGCTTGTATTTTTCCCTGCCTCGTGGCCGGCTAACGCCGCTGCCGTCTGTCCTGCTCTTGTATATCATTTTATGCCTGTTCACTTCCTGTATTAGCGTCCTGTTCTTGCACCTGTGCCTCTTGTTCTAGTCACGTTTGCCCGTTTTTCGCGCTCTCCTTCCTGTCTGCCCGCCTTCCCTCCCCGCTCCCCGCTTCCCGCCACCACCGCTGACCACGCCCCTTTTCCTCCGCTCCCGCCTCCCAGCTGCCCCGCCCACCCGCGCACTTCGCCTTAAATGGCGACCGTGCGAACGCGCAGCGGTCACGCGCAGCGGGCGCGCCGATTGTGCGCCGAAGGCGCGCCAAAGGTAAGCCCGTCTGCGCCCGTCCGCGACCGGATCGCGACCAGCGCCAGGACCCCTGGCCCCCGAAGACCCCGACCGACCCGCCTGACGTACTCCGCCGCCACCCTCATCGCCCTCAACTCCGGCCGACTCCCAGAATGCCATCAAGCCACACCACGACACACCCACGGACCTTTCAGCTGCCACACCTGCAAGTTCTCCTGCACCCGGACCTGCCTCGCACCAGCACCCGCCAAGTCGAACTCCAGCAGCACCCACCTCAAGTGCATCCTGATCAACACCCGCTCCGTCCACAGACACGCCATCGAACTCTGGAACCTCCTAGACGCCACAGCCCCTGACGTCGCCTTCCTCACAGAGACCTGGATGAACGCCTCTTCAGCCCCCGACATCGCCATCGCTATCCCGGAGGGCTACAAGATCGTCCGGAGGGACCGAAACGCCAACCAGATGGGAGGAGGCATCGCCATCATCCACAGGAACACCATCCGTCTCACGACCAGCACCGACAACACCCTGACCAGCGCCGAACACCTGCATTTCCAGATCCACACCAACCCGAACACCACCCTCAGAGGCACCCTGATCTACCGTCCCCCTGGACCACGCACGCAATTCAGCGAGGACATCGCCGACTTCGTCAGCCCGCATGCCCTCCCCTCCGCTGACTACATCCTCCTGGGGGACCTGAACTTCCACCTGGAGAACAACAACGACCACAACACCAGCACCCTGCTCGACAACCTCGCCAACCTGGGACTCAAGCAACTGGTGTCCACCCCCACCCACCTCGCCGGACACACACTCGACGCCGTCTTCACATCCAGCACAGACATCGACTTCAGCCACGCCACAGAGCTTCAATGGACGGACCACAGCTGCGTCCACTTCACCTTCAAGAGAACGACGACCCACCACCACCAGCAACAGGCCGCCCGCAGAAGCTGGAACAAGATCACAGCAGACCAGCTCGTCACCTCCCTGAGCCAACACCCTCCTGCCAGCTCAGCAAACCCCAGCCAGGCCGCCGATAACCTCACGAAGTGGATCAGCAACTGCTCGGACGAACTCGCCCCGCTGAGGACCCCGCCCAGCAGACCCGGCAGCAAGAAGGCCCCATGGTTCACCAACGAACTCAAGAGCTCCAAGAAGGACTGCCGAGCCCTCGAGAAAGCCTGGAAAAGGGACCCGACACCGGACAACAGGACCTCCTACAAACTGGCCACCCGGAAACACCACCAGCTGATCCGAGCCGCCAAGAAAACAGCATTCAAGGACCGGTTGGACAACAACGCACACAACAGCAAGGAACTCTTCAACATCGTGAAAGAGCTCTCCAACCCCAGCGCAGGAAACAACGACATCACCCCATCGCAAGACCTCTGCAACTCCCTCGCCTCATACTTCCACAACAAGATCACGGACATACACAGCAGTTTCAACAACCAACCAACGCACACCACGACCGACCAGCCACCCCCCCCCACCACCACCCTCCACGCCTGGACCCCGATCAGCACAGAAGACACCATCCGCACGATGAACTCCATCCACTCCGGATCACCAACCGACCCCTGCCCTCACCACGTCTTCAACAAGGCCGACGCTGTCATCGCACCCCACCTGCGAGACATCATCAACACATCCTTCGACACCGCCATCTTCCCCGAAAGCTGGAAACACGCCGAACTCAGCGCTCTACTCAAGAAACCAACAGCAGACCCCGCCGACCTCAAGAACTACCGCCCCATCTCGCTTCTCCCGTTTCCAGCCAAAGTCATCGAGAAGACCGTCAACAAGCAGATGGCCGCCTTCCTCGAGACGAACGGATCCCTCGACCCCTCACAGTCCGGCTTCAGAGCCAACCACAGCACCGAGACCGCCCTCATCGCCGCCACCGATGACATCCGAGCCCTGATGGACAATGGAGAAACAGCGGCCCTCATCCTCCTAGACCTCTCCGCGGCATTCGACACGGTCTGCCACCGCACCCTAATACGGCGCCTCAGCAACATCGGAATTCAGGACAAGGCGCTGGAATGGATCATCTCCTTCCTCGACGGAAGAACACAGCGAGTCCGCCTACCACCGTACAAATCAGAGGCCTCCGAAGTCATCTGCGGCGTCCCCCAAGGATCATCACTGAGCCCCACCCTCTTCAACGTCTACATGAGCCCCCTCGCGGCCATCGTACGCAAACACCACCTCAGCATCATCTCCTACGCCGACGACACCCAGCTGATCCTCTCCCTGACCAACAACCCCGCCGCCGCCAGAGCCAACCTGCACGAAGGGATGAAAGAGGTAGCCGAGTGGATGACGACCAGCCGCCTGAAACTGAACTCGGACAAGACGGAGGTCCTCATCCTGGGCTCTTCACCCTCCGCCTGGGACGACTCCTGGTGGCCTCCCGCCCTGGGCACCGCACCCAAACCGACAGACCATGCACGAAACCTGGGCTTCGTCCTGGACTCCTCCCTCTCCATGACCAGGCAAGTCAACAGCGTCTCCTCGGCGTGCTTCAACATCCTACGCATGCTACGGAAGATCTTCTGGTGGATCCCCACAGAGACCAGGAAGACCGTCACCCAGGCCCTCGTCACCAGCCGACTGGACTACGGCAACGCCCTCTACGCCGGGACCACCGCCACGCTCCAGAAGAGACTCCAGCGGATCCAAAACGCCTCGGCCAGACTCATCCTCGACATCCCACGATCCAGCCACATCTCCGGTCATCTGAGAGACCTTCACTGGCTCCCCATCAACAAGAGAATCACCTTCCGCCTCCTCACCCACGCACACAAAGCCCTACACGACCAAGGCCCGAGCTACCTCAACAGCCGAGTCAACTTCTACGCTCCCAAACGCCACCTCCGATCAGCCAACCACGCCCTCGCCGCCGTCCCCCGCATCCGAAGAGCGACTACAGGAGGAAGGTCCTTCTCCTACCTGGCCGCCAAGACCTGGAACTCCCTCCCGTTCGACCTGCGCCTGACCCAAGACCACCTCTCCTTCAGGAAGAAGCTGAAGACCTGGCTGTTCGAGCAGTAGCGGCACCCCCCCTCCCCAGCGCCTTGAGACCCTACGGGTATGTAGCGCGCTTTATAAGTGTCACTGATTGATTGATTGATCGTGGAAAACCAATTAGCATCTTTAATTAAGCTCAACGTTTCCGAAATCTTTGGTAATGGAAACTTATCAACTACGATGTTGTTGTTGTTTAGATGTCTTAAATCAATGCATTGCCTCAACTTACCGTTGCTGCGGCGTGCAACAACAATCGGAGAAATCCATTGAGATGATTCAATAGGCTCAATTATATCAGCTTTGACAAGTTTTTCCAACTCAAGATCAACTTCTTTTCTCAATCAAAAGGGATATTTCTAACTTTATGAATTTTCGGGCAAGCATCAGGTTTCAATACTATTTTGTGCGTAAAATCATTCAATTTGCCAATTTCTTTGCTGAAAACTTTCGGGAAAGTATCTAAGATTTCTTTGCAAAAATCTGTGTTATCCTCAATAAGCATGACAGGATCGTCACTACTGGGATTAAGTATGATCCCAAGATCACATAGATCTCTCCATCCCAAAACTGAGGGACCTTTTTTTGATACATACAATTTCCCAAAGGATTACCTTCCTTTAAATCTAAAAAGAAGTGACCGGAAACCAACCATATAAAAAAAAAAATGTCTCCCGAAAATCCTTCCAGATAAATATCAGAGGGAGATAGTTGATTTCCTAGTTTCTTAGCAAACTTATTATTCCAGATCTCTTCATTTACTATTTTGTATGGGGATCCAGAATCTGCATATATCTGGATGTTTTCACCACCCAAAGACAATAAGCACAAAGGTTTCTTTTTCTTATCCCTGGACTTATCAATAATGTTCATTAAAAACAGCTCTTTAGAATCCTAGTTACTGTTGTCAACAACTACGTTATCAGCAATAGTATATGAAGAAAGTTTCTTGACTAAGCGGTCATCCTCATCTGAGCAAGATTCAATATCATCAAAACACTTTACTTTAACAGATTTCTTTCTATGACTAACTTTAGCAAAATGTCCAATAATGTTACAATTTGTACATCTGTGCCTTAAGGCAGGACAAAGTTTGTTAGATGCCAGGTGTGAACTACTACCACAACGAAAGCATTTTAAATTTTCATACTTCTTAGAAGAATCATGTTTAGAAAGTTTAGTGTTAGATTTCTTGTACTTGTCAGAAGATTTATCTTTTATTTTGCTGACGGTAAATTCATTTTTTTCATCAGTTTTGGTTTCATTTTTTAATTCTTTGGAACTGCGACTAGAAAGCTCAGCTTTTCTAACTATTGCTAAAATATCTTTTAAATCTGAATCAGCATTAATCCATAGGCAATCTTGAATAGACGGATCTCTTCTGTGCATGACCACTTGATCCCTTATAAATTGATCTTCTAAATGGTCAAATTTGCAATAATAAGCAATGAGTCTAAGAGAAGAAACATACTCATCGATAGTCTCATTAGCTTCTTGCTTCCTATGAAAAAACTTGTACCGTGTGACTCCGATACAAACTTTAGGTCCGAAATAGTTATCAAAATCTTTTAGAACTGCCAAATATTCATTAATATCTCCACTGACAGTTCCTTTTTGCATGCGGTCATAAGCTTTTAATCCTGCAGGTCCAACTGAATATAAGAAAAGCGTTTTCTTTCTGCCTGCAGACATTTTATTATCATTGAAGGTTCAGCTCCTGAAGACCAAAATGGTTGAGGTGGTTGAATTGTGAAATTTTGCTGTGATGCCATGTTGAATTTTAAATGATGAAACAAAATTAACAAATACAGGTACAAATAGAATATAATCAATAAATAAGAAAAATTCTTAAGTAAAAATTAATTGTACCGTATGAAAAGTAGGGAGATAGTTGGCTGGCTGAAGACTGTTGCTCATAAAATGGACATTGTGTGTTTCTTTTCTTCAAAATGACTAAAATGGGCTGTTGAATAATTATTAAAAAAACTTGAGGTGACTTTTAAAGAGAAATGGATCGCTAAATATAGGTAAAATAATGATGAAAGTGTCAATAATTCCTCAATATGCTCTCTGGTGACTTTTATTTTGAAATCCAAGATATTGGCACGTACTGACCCCGTGCGTGACCTTGCGCGCAAGCGTGATTGCAGGGAAAAGCGTCAATCACACGCGCATAAAAGAATTCAAAGAATCCGAAGGTTCTAAAGCAGGCCTTGGCTCAAGCGCACAGTTTGAAAGATGCAAGGCATGAAAGTAAGTAAAGTTGTAATTATTTTAAGAGGAAATCGTAAAGTCTTACCTCCAACGATGATTTGGAAGCGAATGAAGTATGATGGCAGTTCAATAGACTTTACGGCAGAATAAGTACACGAAAATCCAGAAAAAACTTAAAATGGTGAAAACGACGAGAACGTGGGTTCTTCAAGTAATGTCGATGTTCCCTTGTCGCCAATTTTGTTAAGTAATGCTCTCCGAGTTATGGTTTAAGAAGATTTTTTCCTGAATTTGAACATCGACAGAACAGCCTTCCCTCAGTCCTTCTCCGACGTCACTTGCCACCTATGTACCCGGCTTCCCTAGTGTAGGTATCCTAGCTCCTGGGGTATCCACAGTGTAGTGTAGTTCCTATATCCCTAATAGGCTCTGTGCATTGTAATAATATACACTATGGTTTTGACATAGGACTGAGGTCAGTATGTCTCTATCGAGTACATTAAACTTAATTACTTGTGTGTGCCAGCTAACTCAGAGGCCACTACAAACTTTCTCGAATTAACAAGAAGGGATTAGTTTCTGACAACCGCATAACCGCAACTTTGTTTCCCTTAGAGTCGGAACAATATCTTCAGAGTCGTGGAAACAATAGATAATCGTTTCACTCAGTCAATCGTGCATGCTTCGTTTTTCTACAGAGTTGCGGAGAAATAGAGAGACGGTCGTTTCAATAAAAAGGGTTTATTGAACAGTCTTCTTTCTCATACAAGAGATATGAACTGCTACAATAGTAGGACAGAATGTGAAGTATAATGCGTACAGCGTGAACAGTAATATAAAATAATACTGTACTAGCATGGTCTGTTGCTAAGACGTTTATAAAAATACATACATAAAGACCATAGGCTAAAATACTCAACTGGTGCTTCTAAAATAATACTACCTCAGTGTACCTAACCTAAGTCTAGTACATGGGAAGACGTAGGTCCTGCTTTAGCTATAGTTTAGTTTAGTTTAGTTTTACCAAGAATTGCCAAAGGTTTCTGTAGGTACTAATCAGTTCCATACCCTAGAATGAGAGAGGTTGGTATCCCTTTCCTGGGACTCGATTCTCTAACACCCCACAAAGGGAGTCAGAAACACTGGAGCGGATTCTCGGCAGGGAGGATGACAGCATCTGGTCAGTGCGTCAGTTGGGGAGATGACTTCCTTCGGGACTTGTTGTGGCGAACCGGGTCGTGCAAGTAGGTAGCCGAACTGCACCGTGCCTTGCCATAGCAAGTGAATGTATATTTATACCTTGGAGGTGTTTAGGAATGCCAGTATTGACGTAAAAGTCGGGCATATGAACGTCATGAATGAACCCCTAAGGAATAGATGTTCATGCATAATAAATGAGTTCTTGGAGAAATCAATATCTAAGCAAGGGTAGTCCTAAAGGCTTAAGAGTATGGTTTTCCAGGAACTCGTTGTGACGTAGAGGAACAGATGTAAGTAGCCATGCCTGTATTTGGGTAGCATGGACTATGCCTAAATAAGGACTGGATTTCTATGTATTAAGTAAGGCCAATGTGAAATATACCTATATAAGGGCATGAATCTGGAAATTCATACGGAATCTAAATCAATACACAACACCCACTCCACTTTCGTATGTACGACGTTACTAAATTCTAAACATGTTAAAATATCTAAAATATATCTGTACATGAAGTGCTAAAAACATGCCCAAAATACATTAAAGAAATGCAATAGAACTGGTTGTAAGCATAACAATGCATTGGTGCTGTACACATTAAATCAATGTTTCATTCTAAGTGTATATTTACATTTGAATGGTAAATGAATGAATCATGAAAATATATATTTATGAAATGGCTCTTAAATACAGAAGAAAAAGGGCCGAAACCATTTCATGTCAGATTACATAAAACTGTTTGTTTGTGGAAAAGGTCATATATTATCTCTGGAAGTATTCAAAGAATTCTTGTTCTCTATTAATAGTTCTATTATAAGCGGATTACTTGTGCCAAAAAGTAAAAAATACAAATTTGGAAAAAAATTATTCATAGGAAAAAGATCCAAAGTTAGTTCCTTGTTTTAAAAAATGAAGGTCAAATTCAAAGTCTCTCAGAACACTGTGTGCCATAATCAAAAGTCAGTGTTAGGGCTTGGAGAAAACATGATCTCTTCTATGTCTGTAGACAAAAAGTCGTCTATCATTGTAGGTGAAAGTTGGATTACCTTGTTTAGAAGATTAACTGCACATAGATGTGAAGCATCGCCTTCAGCATTGGTCGCATCAGCAATGTTCAAATCGCTTGTTACCTGCGCGCCTGTTGTTTCCACTCATACCTCAGCATCAACATTTTGCGTCTGTAAGATCTCACTGAATGCCATCATCAGAATTGGTAGCCACTGGGGACAACACAGAGCATTGACCGTTACGGAGTCCAGCAAAGTATCAACATCCGTTGGCATGACTGATGGGAGTGTTTGACAGATGTCTAGCACGCATTCTTCACCGCATTGCAGGCCGGGTAGAACAGGTAAGATGCAATCTTTCCAGATTGGTCTGAATGACAGAAACCATGTGGTATTTAATTCTCATAGACGAGGTAAACCCAGAATTTGGACAATGCGCTCATGATACTTCTTCACCAGTAGAGTTGTCTCCATGTAGAACTGGGTGCCGCTGGTGATTTGGCTTGCCATGTCGTAGCAGTAGGAGCAAAAATAGTATCCCTGCAACTAGTCCCAAAAGGAGGGTCAGTCTGCCAAACACAGAGTGCACAAAGTTTGGAATGGTTCCAAGGACTGCCTTAAAAGGTGCTTACAGTCCAGAAAACACGGTCTTAAATACATGTACAATACCGCTCGTATCAGACATGTTTAAGATACGACTTAACATTTCTGAGCAATGTATAGGGCACTTTGTATTCAAAAGGGCATGTATCTCGGCAGAAGTCCTTGCGACTTGTAGATCATAGGTTTCTTTGGCCGAGGTCAGTGGCAAAGGTTTTTGCAAAAGAATGGCTTTCATTCTGCTTAGAGTATCAATTTATATAGAAGAGATGTTCAGTGAAGGCCATAGAGGCGACTCCCTGGCTGTCTTGGTTTGTAAAGTAAAGTAAAGTCCACATTTGTAAAGCGCACAATCACCCGTAAGGGTCTCTAGGCGCTGGGGGCCGTCGGGAAGATTAAGCGAGCTATTGCCCAGAGTCACATGGTGCTGGGCTAACCTGCCGCCGGAGCCGGGGATCGAACCGTGGTCCCCAGATTCCAGCGTCAGTCGCCCTGGCCGCGGCGCCACACCTCTTGTTTGTGGAAACAATACCTGCATACAGCAAGTAACCCTGGATGACACAGTTACAAGATATGGAATACCTGGCAACATGCCAAAGCAGCTGTGATCGTTCAACATGAGGTAACTTCCATTTGAAAGTTGTCCAAAAATTGGATTAATCACTGCAGCTAGTGAACCTTGCAGGTGACAGGATAAGTAGTTAGAGGAACCATCGCAGGCCCATGTAAATTAATACCCTGGCAAAGGAGAGAACCGCTTAGTGCGTTTTCACAGTTTGAACAGCTAAGAAACACTTCACGCCCCCCACTCCAACATCTGTGTGTATGGTAAATCCCAGGATGTCTTGACATATTCTTTACCCAACCTTTCATATTTGCCTGCTGGTATGTGTTTTAGGCAATACTGAAAATGGAAAATTGTAACCGGCAGAGTAATTGTTCCATGTATTATCCATTCAGTCGCTGGTGTTTCTGCCACTGTAAATGGTAATCTTTACAGTTTTTCAATGCTCAGCACTGTATAGTCTGCTCCCCTTTGTGCCAGTTTAATCAGTGTTTATCAGTGAGATTGAATTCTGAAAACAGTGACGTAGTATTGATTAAACGCCAAGGCACATAGTCTGAACGCAAATTTTGGAGCGTCCAACCTAATAGCATGATAAAAAGTAGTTGAGACTGACCATGTTGCAACATGACCAAGTCTTGTTCCATGATGTCTATGGCAGAAGACACAATGCTGTCCAATGAATATATCCTGGACGACAGAGTCGTTAACCCATTGTCAACTACAGATAGAGATTTCTCTAAATTAATACGATCAATTTCTCGTATTCCTTCTGCACTCTCTGCTTGCATAATCTTCAATATTTCGTTATATGCAGCATATATACCGACATATATGAAATGTTTTTGATGTGGTTTCCTTTGCCCTAGCAATAATTCCCTAAGGTCTGCACCATCTTTAAGTAAAGATAAGTGTTGTTTTACATCCTGTAGTGTAACTTTCTGTAGCTAATCAAGGCATAGCTTCCCTACACTGTATATTGTTATTACCCCAGGATGCTGTCTTTGAACATATCTTGGTTCTGGCCTATTGATTTTGAAACCTTGAGTTTTATTCAGGAATGGATCTTGCCCGTTATTTTTGTTTAGGGGCCAGAGCAACCATTTGTTCCAATCTGGATCTGATCTGTTGTGATGCAAAATATTATGTACGTCGACCTCCACGTGTAGAGTTATTACTCGCAGGTATTGGATTGGTCGGTGTGTTCATGTCCTTGATCTTGGCTAACTCAAGGCAAGACGTTTGTTTGACAGTGTCATTCAAAAACATAATTTGCTCAGGGATGATACAGGCTCTAAAAAAAGCTTCTACCCCTGCACTTGCCAATCTTTTGAACCCCAGACAGTTTTTTGTCTCAATGTTGTCTTTCCAAAAGTCGAAACCCTGTCTAGACAGTTGGGTATAAAAGGCTGCAGAATAAATCTGTTTTGTATTGGTTAATATACTTTTCATTCCTGTTCTGTTCACATTTCTAAAGTAAAATGTTTCTGCATTGGATACATTGAACCCTGAAAAATATGGAAACCTATTCTCAAACGTTTTTGAGCTACCCTTTGGAGGCGTAGGACAATGTTCCCATTGGTTATACATATATACATTTCTAGGCATTGCTGATTTGTGCAAGAAATGATGACCATAATGGTTATAACAATACATTTGTTCATAGTCTGATGAACCCTCTAAATATTCATGATTTGTGAATACTTCAGACATCTCTAGATTAGACATCATATTATTAACAGTCTTGAAGTCCCAATCATCAGAAAAGGTACTAGAGGTAAAGTCACTTAAGGAAATCTTAAATAAGTGTGGAATCTTCAACAGTTCAGACGGGCCAAAAATGTAATTTCTGTTTTGTCCCAAGCTATACCATCAGCTGTAGGAACGGCTGTGATGTTTACTGCTGACAAGTCTCTTTGTTCATGATGGGATGATTTGTGTGGCTTGAGGAGTAAGTTGACTTTCTTACTTGCTGTTTCCATTTTACAAATCTTACCAGAGCTAACCAAAGTCCACAATCCATACTTCATTCCATGGTGAAACCAGATAAGATTTTTCCAGGTGATGAAAAAAGTCAGTTGCTTGTTCTTTGAAAGTCCTTTTTGCTGGCGTCGTTTCAGGTTCGCTGGGATCCTCAGAAAACGTATCAAAGTTAATGAAATAGCCAGAGGCAGTTTTGTCATTGATTGGAATTGCTTCAAGATATGTGTAAATCTTTGGAACCATTTGATCACTTGTTACTTCGTTGTAGATGGGTGCTTCAGGACGAACTGTTATTTGGGTCTCAAGAGGTACAAGTTCTATAGCTTTATTGCATAGTCCTTCTTTTCTCACTGCAGATTCTTCAATCGTGATGAGTCTTTCAGTTTGAACCTCTTGGATTGTAGCTAGAGGAGTGCATCTGCTAAATTGTCGGAGTCCACTTGGCCTACTGCTCAGTATTGGCCACATAGTGTGGTTTGATCAGGTCGATTGACACGAACATGTTCTCCTTTTTTCCAGCAAGGGGCTGCAGTATCACTGTTCTTTTTCCGTGGAGTGCTAGGACAGGTACTGGTTGTCTGTAAGAAGGCCCAAATTCCTTCTTATCCGCTATCTTTTCTCTGACTAGATCACCAAGCTTTGGGATCCATACAGGCCTTGCTAGGACGGTTGGTTTTTCCCCAGTGGTGGTTGGCTTCAGGAATACATTGCTTTGTTTTGTTCTTAGTTCATGTAAAACAGCCAAACGATCTTTGATATCAAATTTCTTAGTTTCCACCACTGATGTGTGACAATCAAGGTCCGAGACCAACATTCTTATCCCAAACAGGACCTCATATGGAGTGATACCCCCTAGAGAACTTCTTGGCAAGTTGTTAAGACTACGTTGGACCCATATTAGATGTTTGACCCACCGTCACCCGAATCTAATTCCCTAGCTGTTATAGACTGCTTCATGTCCCAGTTTTTTCTTCCCACAACCGAATTTCCCTCAGAATGGAATGGAGAAGAGTACCGCAATGCAACGTTCAAAGTGGCCAAGGCCTCTTTGTAAGCTTGAGAGCTAAACGCAGGACCCTGGTCAGAATGTAGAGTGCCTATTGCGTATTTGCCGATAAAGACTTGCAAATCTTTTATAACAGTTCGAGCGTCAGCTGAGCGCTGAGGCCACATCCAAAGGAACCTTGCACAAGAATTCACTGCAACCATAATATATTTATAGTTACCATCCCTTTGAAAGGGACCGCAGAGGTCCAGGTAAATGCACGCTAATGGTTTATCCGAAATTTAAAGGGGCGTCTGCGCAGGACGTTTCACAGTTGAGACTTTCATCTTCTGGCATATTTCACAATCCAAAGCTTAGTTTCAGGTTTGTTTCCTAATGCCTGGCCACCAGTTCCTCTGTTTTAAAAATGATACTGTGTTGGAAACACCTGCATGAGCAGAGGCGATCCCTTCATGTGCTGCTACGATTAGTCCTAATCTATGTTCCATGTTTGGAATTACCCTATCCCCCACTCCAGGGATTCGAGCAAACCGAACATTGTTTGTATCAGTTATATATGAGTATTTGAGTGGAAACCCTTTAGGTACTGCTGCACCACTGCCTTTGCTTGGAGCATTGACAGCCAGCATTATTTCACTGTCTATTTTCGTTTTTGAATGAGTGATTGCAGGTACGGAAGCCAATTGCACAGCCCTCTTCGCGGCTTCATCAGTCAATGAATTCCCTTCAACGTGAATGCCATCACGTTGATGACTCAGCGTGTGTATCACGTGAGTGTTTTGTAGTCCGTTTTGCAACTCAACTACTTGTTCCCAAAGTGTTATATGCTTGATTGTGCCACCGTATGCATCTTTGAAAGCATTTTGGAGCCAATTCTGTAAATCTTCATGATATGATTGTACACAGTAGAAAGAATCGCACACTATGAGTGTGGGGCGTATTTTCCAGTGCCATTATGAATGCTTGTAGTTCAGCTCACTGAGCTGGTAAATCTCCTAGAGATTGCGTTTTTGTGACCATAGGTCTGAATTTGTATCACTATAAGCCTGTTATGTCTGAATTTGTATCACTATAAGCCTGTTTACCCCCGTAGCAGGTTGTTCCTATCCGTCAGTATAAATTATACATTCATACTCTTCCAGAGGCAGAATTTCAGTAGGCAGAGGACTTTCTTGTTCGTATTGCAGGATTGTTTGTGTTTTTAAATAAGGATCAAAAATGTATTCAACATCAGTTACAGTAAGAGAATTAACCCATTGTATCCATCTCGGATGTAAAGTTTAAGCATTTGGAATGCTCGCTTTTGCCACTGCTTCTAAGGCAGTGAAGTACTGGGTTTTTCCGAACCGGTACTGAACCGGTAACCCAGCGGTACCAGGGACACACCCTATGACTTCGGGTCCTTCCTGTTTCAGACTACAGAAACACAGAGTCTTCTAGGTGAAGTCAAAGATCGAATTTATTGGCTGCAACCAAGTAACAGGTATCCTAGAAGTACAACACGGTGTATATTCTCAGGAGACTGCTCACCCTTACAAAGCCAGCCTTCTCTTTTTATACAAAATATTATGCTTCAGGCAAACATTCTTTAGTTTACAGTTGAAAAGAAAAGCAGAGTCATGATGACAAGCCCATATTTCAGTTTGTCCAGCCCGCAATCAATTATCCGGCAAGGCCCAGTATTTTCATCAGATATCGACGGACCCCCAATAAAAACGGGCACCTCCTCCTCGTGAAGCAAGTCATAAAGTAGGAAACAGGGACAGGTGTGTGCAAGATTAGGCGTGGTTTGTGTGCGATGAAAGGTTTATGGCATGTTGTGCCTTGATACTATCTCGTTCGGCCACTGGGAGAGAAACTGACCGAACAGGTTTGGCCTTGGGCAGTGGAGTCAGCTTGCCCAGGTCGTAGAGAAGTCAGGAAAGGTGTTCGTGTCCTTCAGGATCGTGTTTGGCCTTAATCATTGGCCTATGCGAGGGCAACTCACAAAATGGCTGCCGTACACAAAATGGAACCCGAGGGTTCAGGACGAAAACTACGATTTCAAGGTGAAATCGTCACTCGAATATGACGAAAATGCTTGTGCATAGTGTACTAGCCATTCTCGGTCTTCTGATATCAAAATCGTCATGATACGATGATGTTTATAACATGGGTCCAGAATTTCAAGTACTACAGCAGGTACAGGAGTAACGATCATAATGCGTTTCCCCTGTGCTAGGGCTCTTTCTTTTGCTACGGCGGTTTGAACTGCTATCAGAATTTTTTCTGTCAAAGTGAATTTCATTTCTGCTTGTGTGTACAAATGTGATTTGTATGCAATTGGTACCTTTTCTGATGGATACATCTGCCAGTGGATTCCTCACCTTGTGAATATCACCTTGCGTCAGCAACATTCGGAAAATTATTTTGTGGCACGCCGGCGTGGACGACGTCATAGGAGCACGGCTTCGCGCGCGACTCCGACTGACGTCACTGACTCCTTATTAGGCCTACGTCGGTGTGATGAAATCAGTTCCCTTTTTTCCGTGTCGTCGATGCTAACGGTTTCGAGGGATCTTCTGTTGAGTTGATAGTTTTTTTGTTACTATTGAGAGTTTTTCTGTATCTCTTCGTGTTGCTGTCTTCTGTCGTGATGTCGTCGAAGAAGACTGGGATTAAACCGTGTGATTCATGCGGAAAGATGATGTCCATTACGGATCCGCATGGTGACTGTCTATGGTGTCTGGGTTCAGATCACAACGTCCAAGGTTGTCGATCCTGTTTGAAGATGAACCCAAAGGCTCTTCGGGAACGTGAAGCAAAACTTCTTGTTGCCAAATTGAAGGGTTAGGATGCCAGGAAGAGTTTGAGGTCGAGATCGAGACGCCCAAAGTCATAGTCGAGGTCGAGGTCCCGGTCGAGGTCGGCTTCGAAGTCGACTTCGGGACTTGCTTCAAGATCATCAAAGAAGAAGCATAAGAGAAGGAAGCATAGTTCAAGGCACCATTCCGGTAAGGAGTCGGATTCTAAAACGTAGTCGTCTTCTAGAAGACATCGTAAGGGCATGGTATCTCCCTCTCCAGTTCAGAATCCGGAAGGTGAGGCCTCGCCTTTGGAGTCACGGGAGCATTCACCGGCTCCGGTGTCGAATCCATCTCCGGATCCATCTCAATCTTTGGGACATGAAGAGGAAGAAGAAGTTCCTGTTCCTCAGGACTCGATGACTCTGGTTCACCAACCCGAGGAACAAGTGGAACAAGAGGAGTCGACTCCGGTGCAGCCCCCTCAGGAGCAGCCGGTGGGTTCGTATCCTCCTTTTCTGGGTCCAGGACAGGACCATTCGCATTTTTTAAACGCCATGTATGGTGTTTATGCGAGAGCCATGTACCCCTCTGGAGCACCGGTTGGTCCCGTGGGTCAGTTGGCATACAATTTGGGGGTTCCCCAAACCTATGCTCCGGCGCCATTCTTGCCGTTTATGCCAGCTCCGGCTCCACCTTGGCATCTCTCGGCGCCGCCGAAGTAATTGACGCCGATTATGGCTTCACCGGCTCCAGGACGACCTCGAGTTGCAACTCGAAGTTCGACGCCGGCTCCAGCTCCATGTTCGACGCCGGCTCTGGCTCCACATTCAACGCCGGCTCCGGTTCCTTCGGAGTCGATTCCGGATCAGACGACGTTGATTCGAATGGAGTGGTCGAGGCGTAAGGCGCAGCGCCTTTTGGAAGAGAAGAGTTATGGGGAAGTTGAAATTGAAGAAGGACAGTTTCAAGATCAGGATGATTATTTTGATGAACTTCAAGATGCAAGTGGTCTTGAACTGTCTCCTGAATGGGAGTTAGCCACTGTGTCTGATGCTCCCTCTAAAGATGTGGCTCCCTACCATGTGGAAATTAAAACGGCTGCAGATTTGTTGTATTTGACTTTGCCATCTGTCGAGTACAAGTCGAACATTCTAACTGAAGTCCTCTATTCTCCTTCGTCTGTAGTTGAGCCTATTCTTCCTTTTACTGAGGCTCTAACTGATCCCATCTTGGAAGTATGGAATTGACCACTTACGTCTCCTGCAGTTTCTAAGGTCGTTGCAAGGCGTTATAAAGTGGCTCCTGGTTACCCTGAATTTTTGTCTACTCATCCCTTACCAGAGAGTTTGGTAGTACAAGCTGCCTGCTCTAAAAGATCTTCAGGTGCTTTTCCCCAGGTACCTGGTGATAAGGATTCTAAAAAGCAGGACCAAAATGCAAAAAAAGTGTTTTCTTCAGGCAGTATGGCCCTAAAATCTACAAATGCCACTTGTTTGCTGGGTCGATATATCCATGCTTTGATGGATACAGTTAAACAGCTGTCTCCTAAGCTTCCTGAGGAGGACAAGAAAAATTTTAATGAACTGGTGTCTGACACGCAGGCTGCTGCTCGGCAGGTCATACAGAGTGGTATGGACACAGCGGATTCGGTGGCTAGAGTCATGGGGTCTTCGATTGCTACTAGAAGAGCTGCCTGGCTGAAGACTTCTGAGTTCTCTGCGGATGTTCAGGCTGCTTAAATGGATTTTCCCTTTGATGGCTCAGGATTTTTCGGTAAAAAAGCTGATGCTGCATTGGAAAGGTTTAAAGACAGCAGAGCAACGGCCAGGTCTTTGGGTTAGCAGACTAGAGGCTCTGTGGGCAAAAGATACAAGGGATTTGGAAGATCTACTTTTCGTCCCTATAAGCAGACACAGCAGCAGCAGCAGCAGCAGCAGCAAAATCCTTTGTACAAGTCATACAGGGGTAGACAAAGAGGTCGTCCTTGTGGACGTCAGGCCTCTTCCTCCTCCACTTCCTCCTCTTCTACCCACCCCCCACCTAAAACAGCAAAGCAGCCCTAGATCCGCCATTCTGATAGATACATCTGCCTTGTGGATTCCTCACCTTGTGAATATTCCCCTTGTGTCAGCAACGTTCGGAATTTTTCTTTGTAGCACGCCGGCGTGGACGACGTCATAGGAACGCAGCATCGCGCGTGACTCCGTCTGACATCACCGACCCCTTATTAGGTCTACGTCGGCGTGATGACATCAGTTCCCTTTTTTCTGCGTCGTCGACGTTAACGGTTTCAGGGATCTTCTGTAGTTACAGATAGAGACTTTGTTACTTTTTGTCTGTTACTGTTTCTGTTATTCGTCGAGGATGTCGTCGAAGAAAACGGGATTCAAACAGTGTGGCTCGTGTGCCAGGATGATGTCAATTACTGATCCACACGAGGATTGTTTATGGTTTTTGGGATCAGATCACGACATCAAGGGCTGTCGATCCTGTTCAAAAATGAATCCGAAGGCTCTACGTGAACGAGAAGCAAAACTTTTTTTGGCTAAAATTAAAAGTAAAGAAGCCGATAGATCTTCGAGATCAAGATCAAGACACTCCAGATCGAGACCGAAGTCAAGATCGAAGTCACGATCGAGGTCACGATCGAAGTCATCGAGGTCGCGATCGAGGGCCAGATCGGAGTCGGCGTCGAAATCAGCTTCTGGGCATGCTTCGGGTTCCTCGAAGAAAAAACATAAAAGGAAGAGGCATAGTTCTCACCATCATTCGGGGTCTTCCGACTCTAAGAAGAAATCTTCTCGAAAGCATCACAAGGACTTTGTGTCTCCGTCTCCTGTTGGTGATACCACTCCGGTAAGATCTCGAGAGCATACACCGGAGCCGGAACTGAATCCGAATCCGACTTCGGGTCAGTCTTCGGAGCATGAGGACGTCGTGGAGGTTCCTCAATCTCCGATTCCGGAGGATGAACCAGAAAATCAAAAGGATCAGGAGGAGCCGAATCCAGTACAACCTCCTACTAATCCTATGGGTTCTTACCCTTCTTTTCCTGGTCCTGGTCAAGATCCATCGCATTTCCTAAATGCTATGTATGGAGTGTATGCGAGGGCAATGTACCCCACTGGAGCACTTGCGGGTCCTATGGGTCCTTTGTCTTTCAACTTGGGTATCCCCCAAGCTTATGCACCGGCGCCTTTTCTACCCTTCATGCCGACTCCATATCCTTCTTGGATTTGTTCAGCGCCGCCGAGGTCATCGACTCCGCACACGGCTTCGCCGACTCCGGAGCGACCTCGGAATTCGGATCGAGGCTCGACGCCGGTTCCTGTTTCTCTACCTCCTATTGTTCCAGCTCCTCGATCGACGCCGGCTCCGACTCCATCGGAGTCGTTGCCGGATCCATCGACGTCGATCCGTATGGAGTGGTCGAGACGTAGAGCCCAGCCTCTACTATAGGAGAAAGAGTATATGGAACCTGAAGTGGAGGAAGGTGAACTTCAAGAACATGATGATTGTTTTGAGGATCTTCATTCTGCTAGCAGTCTTGAACTTTCTCCGGAATGGGGATTACCTGTGGTTTCAGATGCACCCTCCAAAGATGTGGTACCATACCATATGGTGATTAGAAAAGCTGCAGATTTTCTGAACTTAACTTTACCAACAGTTGAGTTCAAACCTAATATCCTCACAGAAGTCTTGCATTCGCCTTCTTCTATCATTGAGCCTACTCTACCTTTCACTGAAGCTCTGACCGAACCAATTCTGGAAGTTTGGAAAAAGCCTTTGACTGCACCTGCAGTATCTAGGTCGGTGGCGAGACGTTATAGGGTGGCTCCTGGAGATCCTGAGTTCTTGTCATCTCACCCTTCGCCAGAGAGTCTGGTAGTTCAGGCTGCTTGTGCGAATAGATCACATGGCTCCTTTCCTCAAGTTCCTGGAGATACAGACTCCAAAAAGTTGGATCAGGCCGCTAAGAAGGTCGTCTCCTCAGGTAGCATGGCCTTAAAATCAACAAATGCTACTTGTTTGCTTGGCAGATATGTGCATGCCTTAATGGACTCGGTCAAACAATTATCTGCTAAACTTCCAGAAGAAGACAGGAAAAACTTTAATGAGGTTGTTTTGGACACTCAGGCTGCCGCCAGCCTAGTTATCCAGAGTGGCATGGACACTGCAGACTCTGTGGCTAGAATAATGGGTTCTTCAGTAGCTACCAGAAGAGCTGCTTGGTTAAAGTCCTCAGAGTTTTCCACTGATGTGCAGGCTACTCTTTTGGATTTACCTTTTGACGGGGTTGGTCTCTTTGGGAAGAAAGCAGATACAGCTCTGGAGAGGTTCAAAGATAGCCGAGCGACGGCTAGATCTTTGGGTTTGCAAGCGAAAGGTACAGCCACCAGAAAGTTCAGAGGCTTTGGCAGATCTTCCTTTCGTCCTTTCAGGCAAGGCCAGCAACAGCAGCAGCAACAGAACCCTCTGTACAAGTCTTATAGAGGTAGACAGAAGGGTCGTGGACGTGGACGTCAAGCCTCTTCCTCCTCTACTTCCTCCTCTAATACCCACCCCCCACCTGCAGCAGCAAAGCAGCCCTAGATCCGCCCTTCCGGATCATGCAGGTCCGGTAGGCGGTCGGCTTACTCATTTTCTACGGGATTGGGAATCGGTTACATCAGATCTTTGGGTTCTCAATCTCGTAGAAAATGTTTATGCCCTTCCCTTTCGGGAATTTCCTCCCAATTACCCTCCTTGCCAAGGTTATTGTTCGGAGGACCACCTGCTTCTCCTGCAGGAAGAAGTCCTGCCGTTGTTCAGAAAGGGTGCGATAGAGGTGGTTCCGGAGCAGGAGAGGGGTCAGGGATGCTACTCCCGGTATTTTCTGATCCCCAAGAAGGATGGTAGGCTCCGGGCAATCCTGGATCTCAGGATCTTGAACTTGTATCTGAAACAAGAAAAGTTCAAGATGCTCACTCTTGCGCAGGTTCTTCAAGCGCTGTTGGAAGAAGACTGGATGGTGTCGATCGACTTGCAGGATGCTTATTTTCACATCCCTATCCTGAAGTCGCACAGGAAGTATCTCCGTTTTACGGTGGGTTCGCAGCACTACCAGTTTGCGATCCTTCCGTTTGGACTTACTACTGCGCCTCGAGTTTTCACCAAGGTAATGGCAGTGGTGGCTGCACATCTCAGAAGGTCGGGAATTCCTGTATTTCCGTATCTGGACGACTGGCTCATCAAAGCAGAGTCACCAGAGAAGGTGCTCCTTCATTTACAAGAGACAACTCAGTTGTTACACAGGTTGGGTTTTTCGATAAATGTACCCAAGTCTCACCTGGTGCCCTCCCAGCGCAACCTGTTCATAGGTGCGATACTGGACACTACTGTATGTCGTGCATTCCCTCCACCTCAAAGGATTCACGACATACAGGAAATGATTCCTTTATTTTTCAAAGGAGCGGTTGTTCCGGTCCTGAAGGTCCTTCGTCTGCTTGGTCTGATGGCTTCTTGCATTCTGTTGGTCAACCATGCACGCTGGCACATGAGGGCACTCCAGTTGTGCCTCCGCAGGCAGTGGTATCAGCACAACGGAGATCTCAGGGAGTCAATGAGGATCTCCAGAGAAACTGCAGTGGATCTGTCCTGGTGGAGTGTGGAAATCAATCTTTCTCAGGGAAAGCCTTTCCAGCTGCCTCCATCGGTGGCCACAGTGATAACGGATGCATCCACTCTAGGGTGGGGTGCTCATCTGGGGGGTCTGGAGGTCAAAGGTCCTTGGTCTCCAGAGGAGAGGTTGCTTCATATCAACCTACTAGAGTTACGGGCGATACGTTTGGCGCTCAAGGCCTTCCTCCCTTCCCTTCGCGGTCAGTCGGTTCAAGACCTGACGGACAACACGACCGCGATGTGGTACATCAACAAGCAGGGAGGAGTAGGGTCGCAGTGTCTCTGCAGAGAGGCTCTGCGTCTCTGGTCCTGGGTTCAGGACCATCAGATTTGTCTGATGGCAAATCATCTGGCCGGAGTTCTGAATGTTCGTACAGATGTTCTCAGTCGGCAGTTCTCTGCCGATCACGAGTGGAGGCTTCACCCGGAGGTTGTTCACGACATCTTTCAGATGTGGGGGACTCCTCGGGTGGACCTGTTCGCCACTCGCGAGAATGCTCACTGCCCGTCATTCTGCAGTCTCCAGTATCCGATGCAAGGAGCTTTGGGGGACTTGTTTCAGTTGAGTTGGGGAAATCAACTTCTTTACGCGTTTCCCCCCATACCCTTGATTCCTCGGGTTCTGAGGAAGATTCGCCAAGACCTGGCCCAAGTCATATTGGTCGCCCCGGATTGGCCAAGAAGGGTATGGTACACGGACCTACTCCACCTCTTCTTTCACCCGCCGCTCCGTTTCCCTCTCAGGGTAGATCCCCTCTCTCAGATGGAGGGGCAGGTTCTACACCCCCACCTCCAGACATTACACCTTCATGAACAGGGCAACCTGAACTCTTTTTCTCTCCCTCACGATGTGGTGGATGTCATTCTTTCGGCCAGGCGTGACTCCACCAAGTCCATCTATTCGTACAGATGGTCTAAATTTGTTGTTTGGTGTAGGGAGAAGGCTGTTGACCCTTTGAGGGCTCATCTGTCCGATATTTTGCAGTTTGCTCTCTCTTTGGCACAGCAAGGATTTGCTGTTGCCACAGTCAAAGGTTACCGTTCGGCGTTATCGGCATTTCTCTGCTTGCCGGACCAGCCGTCTCTTTTTAAATCTCCAGTGGTTTTGAGGTTTCTGAAGGGCCTCACAAATAAGTTCCCTCCTTCTCCATTTATCGTGCCTCAATGGAACTTAAATCTTGTCTTGACTTTCTTGATGGGTTCTCCCTTCGAACCCTTACACAAGTGTCCCATGAGGCTTTTGTCTTCCAAGACGGTCTTCTTAGTAGCAATCACCTCGGCAAGGAGGGTGAGTGAGCTTCAAGCTCTTAGTTCTAAGCCCCCATTCCTGATCATTCATGCTGAACGAATGGTTCTTAGGACCAGGCCTGCTTTTCTGCCTAAGGTGGTAACTGCCTTCCATCTAGGACAATCCATTACCCTTTCTACCTTCTTTCCTCCCCCTCACTCTTCTAAGGAGGAAGAGAGACTGCACCGTTTGGACCCTAAGAGGGCGGTGTCTTTTTATCTGGATAGAACTAAAGACTTCCGGATTGACGATCAGCTGTTTGTTGGTTTTGCTGGCTGTCGGAAGGGCAGATCGGTGCACAAGCGCACACTTTCCATGTGGATAATCCTGTGCATCAAGATTTGCTACTCCCTGGCGGGTAAGGACCCTCCTGAGGGTATAAGAGCTCATTCTACCAGAGCAAGGTCTGCTACTTCTGCATTGTCTAGAGGTGTACCTGTTGAGGACATTTGCAGAGCCGCGACTTGGGCCTCCCTCCACACTTTCGCGAAGCATTACTGCTTGGATATTGAAGTGAGGAGGGACGACCACTTCGCACGTTCTGTCCTCCAAGATTTCCTAGTGTAGCAGAGTGGACTCCCTCCTCCGGGAGTGGGGACTGCTGTGGGACTCTATTCACAAGGTGAGGAATCGACAAGGCAGATGTATCTATCAGAAGAACAAGTTACTTACCTTCGGTAACGCTTTTTCTGGTAGCTACAGTATCTGCCTGTGGATTCCTCACTGACCCACCCGCCTCCCCGTTGTCCACTCTGCTATACCTGGTCTTATTTGTATATTTATTTGTATGTTTATTGGGTTTTTGATACCTTTGCTACGCACTATGTGGTGCTATTATGGTTTGTATGTACTGTGTACACTGTATATATGTATATTTCCTGTCATTGGTCCGTCCGGGTGCCTCGAAGGCACGGAAAAAAGGGCGGAACTGATGTCATCACGCCGACGTAGACCTAATAAGGGGTCGGTGACGTCAGACGGAGTCGCGCGCGATGCCGCGTTCCTATGACGTCGTCCACGCCGGCGTGCTACAAAGAAAAATTCCGAACGTTGCTGACGCAAGGGGGATATTCACAAGGTGAGGAATCCACAGGCAGATACTGTATCTACCAGAAAAAGCGTTACCGAAGGTAAGTAACTTGTTCTTCCGGATCATACAGGTCCTGTGGGGAGCCGGCTTACCAATTTTCTACGAGAATGGGAATTGATTACATCAGATCTTTAAGTTCTCAATCTCGTAGAGAATGGGTATGCTCTTCCCTTTCGGGAATTTCCCCTAAATTACCCTCCTTGCCAAGGATTTTGTGCGGAGGACCACCTACTTCTCCTGCAGGAGAAAGTCTTGGCATTGTTCAGAAAGGGTGCGATAGAGGTGGTTCCGGAGCAGGAAAGGGGTCAGGGGTGCTACTCCGGTATTTCCTCATCCCCAAGAAGAATGGCAGGCTTCGTCCAATGCTGGATCTCAGGATCTTGAACCTTTACCTGAAGCAGGAGAAGTTCAAGATGCTCACCCTTGCGCAGGTTCTTCAAGCGCAGCTGGAAGAAGATTGGATGGTGTTGTATTGACTTACAGGATGCTTATTTCCATATTCCTATCCTGAAGTCGCACAGAAAGTATCTCCGTTTCACGGTGGGTTCGCAACACTACCAGTTTGCGGTCCTTTCATTTGTACTTACTACTGCGCCTCGAATCTTTACCAAGGTGATGGTTGTGGTGGCTGCTCATCTCAGAAGGTCAGGGATTCCAGTATTCCCTTATCTGGACGATTGGCTGATCAAAGCGGAATCTCCAGAGAAAGTGCTCCATCATCTGCAAAACACAACTCAGTTGTTGTACAGGTTGGGTTTTTTGATAAATGTACCCAAATCTCACCTGGTGCCCTCCCTGCACAACCTGTTCATAGGTGCGGTACTGGACATGACTGTATGTCGGGCATTCCCTCCTCCTCAAAGGATTCTCGACATACAGGAAATGATTACTTTATTTCACGATGGAGCGGTTGTTCCAGTCCTGAAGGTTCTTCTCCTGCTCGGTCTAATGGCTTCTTGCATTCTGTTGGTCAACCATGCACGCTGGCATATGAGGGCACTCCAGTGGTGCCTCCGCAGGCAGTAGTATCAGCACAACAGAGATCTCAGGGAGTCTGTGAGGATCTTGAGAGAAACTGCAGCGGATCTGTCTTGGTGGAGTGTGGAAGGCAATCTGTCTCAAGGAAAGCCTTTTCAACTTCCTCCATCGGTGGGCACATTGATAACGGATGCATCCACTCTAGGGTGGGGTGCTCATTTGGGGGATCTGGAGATCAAGGGTCTTTGGTCTCCAGAGGAAAGGTTGCTTCACATCAACCTTCTAGAGTTGCGGGCAATACGTCTGGCGCTCAAGGCCATCCTCCCTTCCCTTTGCGGTCAGTCGGTTCAGGTCCTAACGGACAACACGACCGCGATGTGGTATGTCAACAAGCATGGAAGAGTGGTGTCGCAGTGTCTCTGCAGAGAGGCTCTGCGTCCCTGGTCCTGAGTTCAGGACCATCAGATTTGTCTGATGGCAAATCATCTGGCCAGAGTTCTGAACGTACGTGCAGACAGTCTCAGTGGGCAGTACTCAGCCGACCACGAGTGGAGGCTTCATCCGGAGATAGTTTGTCACGTCTTTCGGACGTGGGGGTCTCCTCAGGTGGACCTGTTTGCCACTCACGAGAACGCTCACTGCGCGTTATTCTGCAGCCTCCAGTATGCGATGCAGGGAGCGTTGGGGGATGCGTTTCAGTTGAGTTGGGACTCACGACTCCTTTACGCATTCCCTCCCATACCTTTGATTCCTCGTTTGCTTAATTTACACGTGCTTTGAGTCTTTTCTTTTAAATGATAGTTTTTAATAAGTCAGTTTATGAATACCTTTGTGCACATGGACGCGTACTTGGTGCAACTCACGGTTTGCCTCAGTGTGCTTGGCATTTGTAGCAGTCAAACTGGTTGTAATAGAGCGTGGCTACTCACCTATGAAGGCCGGGGAAGGGAGAGTATTACCTCATTATTTTGTCATTTTTGCATGTTGACACTGTTTGGGAAAAGGTTTAATCTCTGCACCAGTTTGACACCCAAATACAGCAAACAACAGAAAAGTGACAAATCAGCATTAGAGAAGTGTCTTCCAAAATGACTTGACCAAAATCATTGTTGGCGCTTCTTGCGATGAAACCTGGGTGCAAGATTTGTCGACCATCCTGAATCGCGCCCTGCTCAGTAACATGAGACAACTACTCACAGAAAGAGCTCTTTTAAGCAAATACCATATTTATCTGAATTCTGATTGGTTCACGCAGAAACTTCAGTGTGGAACATTGAAATATCTCCTAGAATGAATGCTGCACGTCCTAAAAAGCTATCCTTCCAAGTTTTGCTGACGATCCTGGTGCGTTGTTGTGCACAGCTTTCTCATGTGAGACCTAAGACTTTTCTGCATCTCCAGTCTAAGTGCATTGTGGAAGAAGAGGGAGTGCCAGGAAGCCCTTTCCTGTGTGTTTTTGTATACATTATTGCTAACATTCTGCTTTACCAAATAAGCACATGTAATTCAGTCCTATCCAAAGACAGGAGAAAGAGCAAAAATGAGTGGATGCGAAGCCATTCTGCTTTCAAAATGGATGGCTATTCTAGCTTCCTGCAGCTAATAATAACATCTTTTCTCTTGTTTCAATAACTTTGTTTCTAGGTAGGTTTATTACTTCAGAAGCCCTGTTCCGAACCCTGGGCTGACATTCTGAACAGTTAGGACAGCAAAGTACATTTCCAATAAGTTTAAAATGTCAGGGATTTTGAGGCGGATGCTTTTTTGGGCTTCATTCACATTGAGTAGCTGAATCTGGCCTAGTGACATTTCTGACACTTCTGCATGTTGCCCATGTCCACTTTAGTTCTTTCTGGTCTATCTGCCCCATTTAAGACTGCCCATTCCTTACTCCTGCACCATGTTAGATGTAGGCCTCTGCAAATATGGTTTATTGTGTGCCATTTCTTTTTCCTTTCATTTCAGTTTGCTGCGCTGCCTACACCTTCAATTGCACCTTACAGGAAAGGTCTCTCCTGTGCTGTGACACATTTTCTACATGTGTGGTGGCTACCAATATGTTTTCTTCTGGTCAAATTGAGAAATAGTTCTTGTCTATAAATTTCGTTGCCATGCATGTTGCCCATTCTTGATTGAATGAACTGCAGTTGTCTAAAGTTGAATCTAGCAAGACAAAGGAATGGTTGCAGGTGTATTGGAGGACCATAGCTCTTTTGTATACTGGCCACTAGAGTTAAGGCTTGCCCAAACCTTTAATGCTTATATGCGGCTTAGGATTCCATTTGACTACACTCTTCCTGACACCCCAGGGAAGAATGTTGATGTACGTCCCTTTTTGAGATGAGAACTCCGGAGTAGCTTCTCGCCTCAAAAAAACGCTTGAACACCCCATCAGGGGTAACCGGCACTTTATAAATGCAAACCTTTCCCTATTCTATCCCTCAGCTATCCTTCTCAATCCAAATCACTGATTAATATCCACCACTCAAATTACTTGCATATTTCACTATGCTAATTCATCACTAATGCTTATGGGTTCCGGAGTAGTGTGCTACTTGCTGAAAAAGGTGCTTTAACACCCCATCAGGGGTAACAAGCGCTATGTAAATGTTTTCCTCTTCTGTCCCTCAGCTATCCTTCTGAATCCAAATAACTGACTAACCTAGCCACCACTCAAATTACTTTCATATTTTACTATACTAACTCAACACTAATCCTTTATGGGTTCCAGAGTAGCGTGCTACTCACGGAAAAAGCGCTTTCACGCCTAGTCAGGGGTAGTAAGCGCTATGTAAATGCAATTATAATACAATAGAATATAAGCAACAAGAGCTGCACAAAAAATAAATACATATCCGGCATTAAGGCACATTATTAACCTCATGTCTTTCATGCTGAGGGCCTGCGCTTCAGGTTTATTGCCATGTGAAATCCGACCGATGGTTGCCAGAAGCTGCGCTTGAGTCACAAAGTTTGGGTTTGATAGCCTGATGCTATGACATTCTCTGTAGATTTATTTTGCTGCCCTGCCTTTCTGAGATTAAAAAATGGTGCATACTCTTAGCATGCATTTTTATCAGAACTGACCTCGATAGCTGTCTGGAATTCTGCTTTCAAACTTAGTACTCATGGCCCAAAACTAACTACAGTGTGCACGTGCTGCTCTGCACTTAGTAACTGCCAGCACTTTAATTGCGTGGCACAGGACCTGGCCGCATTACGAGGAGCAGCCGGGGGGCAGGCATAGCAGGAAATTCTGAACCCTGTCAGCAGAAGTTGACGCAACACAATCTGACTAGCCCATCATTCCTCAATGTCAGTCACTTGGCTTTATTCGATTTTTGATTTAAAAATCATAAAAGCATACAAACAAACATGAAGAAAAACATACAATCAATAATATATCTACAAGTTAAAAGAGCGTGTGCCCAGCCTATTGGAGCAATTCATTGATTACATCGCACTATACATAAGATTAGCATTTACAGTCTGGGTTAATGCGTTGGCTTGTCCCTTCAGAAATTACAATGTTTGTACAATAAGTCAAATCTATAGCGGGCGGGAGAGCTACTACCAGTAAAAGCACGAAGTCCACTTCCCATCAGATATTTGTGTGCTGTCATTGATCTAAGTGGAGGGATATGTGGGGTACTTGGGTAGAAATCGTACAAGTCCCAGATGGAAATGGGGCCGTCTCCTTCTTTGGGCTGGGAGGATCGTAGATGGGGGACAATGTTCCGATTCTTGAATTTAACTAGAATTAGGTCCCCAGAGATTTCTTTGGGTAGTGACCCTAACCAGCCCACCCTTCTAACACTCAGAATTCCACCGTCTTGATTGGGTGGGAGGGGTCTGTTTTTATTTAGCCAAAATATGACCTTATTTAAAAGGTCCTGGTGTCTTTCGGGTTTCCCATAAGTGGGTGCCGGTATTCCCGAAAGAACAAGCACAAAAGGGGCGGCTTCCTGAGGTAAATGAATACGTGCTACTCTATTTCGCTCTGCTCTAACCACAGGGTAATTTGTTAATACAGATTTGGGGGCAATTTTAGTAGCAGTTAGGGGTGGTATTTTAGAGTTTTGACTTTCGGTTGGGACATTTTTCCTGGTGTTAATTGGCATAGGGGCTTCGGATGCAGTGGGTAGGTTGGGACGCTTAGGTATTACGGTCTTTATAGGAGGTAAGGAGTTGGTTTTAATGGTTGTCTCTGTATTTGTCAGACTATCCCCCAAGATATTAATTTTTTCTATCAGGGGTGCTATTATGGATCTTAGCATTTGCTCAAACTGAAATAATAGTGGCAACTGGGGCAATGGTACTTGGTCATCCAAACTTTCAACACCCCCCTTAGATACGGTGGAGTTCATGGCGGGCGATGTGAGACCAACACAAAGTTTCTGTATTTTGCATTGAGTTCCATGGTCATTAACCCCGTCATATTTCCTTTTAATGCTTGAACCCTGTGGCAGTACAGCAGCTTGGGAGATGACCTCGTTAGATGATAGGGATGGTTCGCACAGTCTGCCAACAGGGATGTCGATACAGGAGTTTTTTACAGGGGAGTGGGATGCTACTGGAGCGAACTTAGTATCACACAATGCATTTAGTTCCTCCCAATAAGACAAGTTTTGCGGTGTTCCCAAGGTTAATGGGGGAGATTGCGTAATATCTAGAAATTGGGAAGATACATCAGTGTCTACTTCTCTTAGAGAAGACAGTGTCTTCCTTCTCGGAGTTTCATTTTCCATCCCCTTCCCCGAGCCCCGCTGTGGAAATGAGTTTTTAGTTGCCTCCTTTCGCATCATTCTTGATGGAATATGTTCAGTGTTGATGTCTTTCACCGTGGAAAAAAAAGTTCATGGAAGGTCAATAAATAATGTAGATCTCTGTACCTTGTGTAGTCAGGGAGCCAAGGGAGGTGGCCCGTCCCATCCTCCTCTGGCCTCGGAGGGCCACAGAGGGCCCGCCCTTTGCCCGGGCTTAGCCTGGCGTCCCGCTCGCATCCCGCGAGGGAGGGCTGACGGTAGTTTAATGCGCCTCCTGGCGCTCCGATAGATCACGTGGTTCTCTGGGCTGGTGGGGCTTGTAGTTTCTCTAGCCTGCACTCCACGCAAAGGCCAGCACGTCCCCTGTTGGTAGTGGGAGCGGGCAGCGGGAGGCAGGCGGGCAGGCGGCAGGCAGGCGGCAAGATTGGTCAGCAGTCCCCCACCCAGACTCCTTACGGCAAAAGGCAAGTTCCCGAATGCTCCCCCCGCTCAGCAGGGCTGACGGTAGTTTAATGCGCCTCCTGGCGCTCTGATAGATCACGTGGTTCTCTGGGCTGGTGGGGCTTGTAGTTTCCCTAGCCTGCACTCCACGCAACGGCCAGCGCGTCCCCTGTTGGTAGTGGGAGCGGGCAGCGGGAGGCAGGCGGCAGGCAGGCGGCAAGATTGGTCAGCAGTCCCCCACCCAGACTCCTTACGGCAACAGGCAAGTTCCCGAATGCTCCGCTGTTTGTTAATATGTGCTCGACTCAAGCACACTGCTGTATTATCTACAACCATAAGGTTTGCACATTATGAAAATCGAAATCATTAAATGGAGACGGGGCATGTTTAAACACAGTTGATCAATGGGGTTTCTAGAGCTCGCGACTGTGTTACCAAACACTTTGCCTCAATGATCAGGTAACTGGAGCAAAACATTTTCGGCACTGGGAGGTCCCATTGCTGATTTTGTCATTTGTGTGTTAGCCTTGAAAATGAGGAATCTGTACATTTTTTTAGTGTTTTCATTGCGACAAATACATTTGTTAGAAGAAATAGCTGAAAGAAATAGCAGATATTTGAAAAGAAGGCCGTTTCTAATCTACAAGTTGCTTTTTTGACTTTACCAAATTAAAAAGACTGGCTAACAAGAACCCTAAAGAAAGAACGCTTTTAAAAAGGATACTCTTATCCAGAATCACAAGTGTATGCACTTTGTCATTTAAAATGTGGTTGGCAGTGGGCTGGAGCAGGTTAGTTAATAGCAGGGAAGTATTTGTGTGTTTGAAATTCACATACTTGCTGCATTGTCTCTGCAAGTGTGTCCTTTCATTTAATTTCCACTAAATTCAATTACTAGATGAAAGAACACAACAGCTGAAACTGATTGATCCAAACACACAAGCTGGTTGATTAAATTGTCCAAAAGCAAAATGAGCAATAGTATGCTGCAGAAACGATTGTCTGGACCCCACTGTCAGTCTCCGAAATTAAATCCACTTATGGTAAAATGCCACCCTTAACCCACTACACTGAATGTGATTGGCTTATTTTGAGATGGAAAGCGTTATCTGTTTAGAAAAAAACGATTTATCATTCAGGAGCTACATTGAAAGAGGCATATATGACTTTTTCATTCTTCCACCACTGTTGCCTCTTGAGGACTAAAGAGTCTTTGCCTTCAGACCTCCTTCCTCACTCACTTTTTCCTTCTTGCACATTTTTTTATATCCACTCCAGGAATCAGTGTTTGTTCTCAGGGTCATAAATTTAAATCTTGGTGTGGCAACTCAGTCTTTCATCTTCTTGAGGTCGATTAAATGTGTGCCGTTGAGCTGGATCACAACATTTTAAATTCATTGTCAAGGCTTCCTTTGATGAATATGTGCTTTACAAACATACATGGTATGTTAAGGACACAAATGTATTTCAGTCTTTTTTTTTCAATTTTTTCATTATTCCCTCTGTACCTCCTGGACCCAGTACCTTTCATACTCGTATCGGTTCCCCTGACCTCCTTTCTTTCCTTTGTCCAATCTTTTTTCTTTTCCTTTTTTCTCTCCCTCAGCACCTCCAGCCATGCCTTCTTTCCCCTCTTGTTTCTTGCTTCCTTACACCCTCATTCCATTCTTCCTTCCTTACGCCCTCATTCATTCCCCATCCTTCCTCCCTTGGTGCATTTAATCCTTCTTCCTCCATTTATTTCGTACTTTCTTGTTTTCCTGCTCCTTCCTGCATCCTTTCTTTAATTTCTTACTTTCTTATTCCCAACCCTTCCTTCTGCGTTTCTTCCTCCTTTCCTTTCTTTTTTCTATTCATCTATCAGACGTCATTGATTTCCTTTCCCCTTCTATCCCTTAATTTCTTCTTGTCACATTATTTTCTTATTTCTTTCTTCTTTCATCCATTAATTATTTCCTCACTCCTGTACCCCCTTCCACCCTGCATTTGATATTGCCTTCTTTAATGTATTCCTTATTTCATCCCTTCCTTTCTTTTAAACAGCACAGTACAAGCACATTCTCTTTAGTTCAATGTCTTCATTCAAGTCCACTGTCTCCAGAAGTCCCTTCAGGTTCTGGTGAGCTATTGTTACGTCAGCTGCGCTGTCCAACATTGTCTGAGCCCATTCTCCATTTCTGAGTTGTGTCCTCAAGATCATCGGCATGTCTGATTTTTAGACCTGCTACCTTCTTTTTGGTGAATTGAGGTTTTGGTTTGCTTTTCTGAACGTGTTGATCATCTTTGGACTTCACGGTTCTTCTTTGTTGTCTAACCGTTCTCTTCTTTCGGATGTCTGTGACATTTATCTGAAAGGTACGAGAGGAATGTGTATCAGTATCTTGATACCTGTCATTTTTTCTCAAATTATCCCTATTCCTGAGGCTATACCTCCTTTCAGAGGGCTCCTTTTGAGGAGACCTACCTCGAGAATGAGAAAGGTCCTCTTTGGAAGTTTATTTGCTATTCTCCTCATTTTTTTTTGAAGAGATAGGAGTGTTTTTAGTAAAGACCATTTCAGGACTTTCAGACATTTGCGGTTTTTAATAGTATAATTCCACAAATTTTTGTCTATTACTAAGTAATTCATCGTCCGAAATTGCTTCAATGTCAGGGTCAGGTGTATAGCCGGCTAAAGCCGACCATGTTGCTCCTGGTCTACCTATTGGACCGAGCCTGGTAATATGATTTAAATGTTTTAGGGCGCCATTAAAGCAGAGCTCATGCTCCTGGTATGCGAGTGGAATTTCAATATTCTCGAAAGGAATATATTCATCTGGTGGATCACCTTCTTTGTAGAATTGAAACATACGTGTTACTGGATTTGCTTATGGAAAGACTATCCATGAGTAGAATACCTTTGTCTGGTGATATTCATGTTCCTCTACCACAAAAACTGCTCTACCACCTCTTGATGATAGGCCATGTTTAATACGTTTTATAGTGATGGCTTTCCTTAAATTTGGAGGAATTACTACAGCATTCACATCGGTTTCAGTAAAACCTATTATGTTAAAAGCTGGTCCGGCGTCATCGCCTGTAGCTCCACCGCTTTCGGTGTTATCCTCGTCAGCCATTTTAATGAAAGTTGCAGAGCAAGTTTCAAGGGACCAAAGATAAGGTGCACAATATTTTGGAACACTGTATCCTTCAACGTTGAACAAACCAAAAAGCTAATACATAGGATTTTTCGTCCTACTCAGCTATGGCGGATATTATCCCTTACCCACTCAAGACCTCTATTGGAGTATTATGAGTGAATGGGTCTCTGAGAAAAGCACGACTGAGTTATTTCAGTATCTAGCGTTAAATTAGTGCCCTACCAAACTGTTGGGTGCCAATGTATTATAGTTCCTATATCCCTAATAGGCTCTGCGCATTGGAATAATGTACACTATAGTTTTGACATAGGACTGAGGTCAATATGTCTCTATCGAGTACCTTAAACGTAATTACTTGTGTGTGCCAGCTAACTCAGAGGTCACCAGAAACTTTCTCAAATGAACAAGAAAGGATTAGTTTCCTACAACCGCATAAACATGACAACTCTGTTTCCCTTAGAGTCGGAACAATATCTTCAGAGTCGTGGAAACAATAGATAATCATTTCACTCAGCCAATTGTGCATGCTTCATTTCTACAGAGTTGCACAGAAATAGAGAGACGGACGTTTCAATAAAAAGGGTTTATTGAACAGTCTTCTTTCTCATGCAAGAGAAATGAACTACTACAATCGTAAGTCAGAATCCGAAGTATAATGCATACAGCGTAAACAGTAATATAAAATAATACTGTAATAACATGGTCTGTTGCTATGACATATATAAAAATACATACATAAATAACATAGGCTAAAATACTCAGCTGGTGCTTCTAAAATAATCCTACCCCAGTGTACCTAACCTAAGTCTAATACGAGGGAAGAAGTAGGTGCTCTTTTAGCTATAGTTTAGTTTAGTTTAGCCAAGAATTGCCAAAGGTTTCTCTAGGTTCTAATCAGTTCCATACCTTAGAATGAGAGAGGTTGGTATCTCTTTCCCGGGACTCGATTCTCTAACACCCCGCAAGGGGAGTCAGAAATACTGGAGCTGGATTCTCCACAGGCAGGATGACAGCGTCTGGTCAGTGCATCAGTTGGGGAGATGACTTCCTTCGGGAATTGCTGTGGCAAGCCGGGTCGTGCAAGGAGGTAGCCGAACCACACCGTGCCTTACCATAGCAAGTGAAGGTATATTTATACCTTGAAGGTGTTTAGGAATGCCAGTACTGACGTAAAAGTTGGGCATATGAACGTCATGAATGAACCCCTAAGGAATTGATGTTAAAGCATAATAAATGAGTTCTTGGAGAAATCAATATCCAAGCAATAGGAAGTCCTAAAGGCTGAAGAGTCTGGTTTTCCAGAAACTCGTTGTGACGTAGATGAACGGATGTAAGTAGCCTTGCCTGTATTTGGGTAGCATGGACTATGCCTAAATAAGGACTGGATTTCTATGCCTATATAAGGGCAATGTGAAATATACCTACATAAGGGCATGAATCTGGAAATTCATACTGTATCTAAATCGATAAACAACAGGTGGACTGACTCTCCAGCCTTCCATATTTCACAGGGTTTCCACTGGGAAGGGTATTTGTTCTTTAAATCTGCAGCTGTAACTTACCTATTCACTTACATTGAGTATACAGTTGTGCTCCCACTCTGCACACGACCTCAGTGGGGTTCCTAGATACTCACCTTGGTGGTTCCTTAGGTCCCTGGCTCATCTACATCTTCTGGGTCCACTCTTGGCTTGAGTTGTGGTTTGCATTCCACTGTTTTAGTATATGGTTTGTCCTTCCCCTGGAGACTACTGTGCTTTTCTGCTACTTATGTGCTCTATTTCTTGAATATTGTGTGTTGGTATCCCCGGCTAGGAGATAATACATTGTGTTAGTGAGTGTTTGTAATAAAATAACTTTTTATAACTACACTGTGGGGTTCTTTTTCATTTACTCTGTACAATAATATTATGAACTGGTACAAAAAGCTCCTTTACACTCCTTCTGGACTAAGCCTGAAGGCTGCTCTCCACAGCTACCACTTAGAGAGCTTTCTAAGATTGTCTAAGACTACTAAAATCACCATGAAGGTCATCTGGACTGGTGCAGGGTGCTGCACCTAAATAAATGAGCACAAAATACCAAGCCAGCTTTTCACAGTGTGCGAGGGATTTCTTAGAGGAAGCCAGGTTTCAAGCCGTGCGGGGCTTGCCACCGCATGATGTCGGTGACTGATCATTACCTTGTCTGTCTCTGGTATCTGGAGCTCGACAACGATTCGAAGTCATGCTCGAACTACTAGGCCATGGCTCAGATGGCCTGAGGGAGCAAGCGATGGAGCTCCTCGCAGCCCGGCAGTCGACACGTATAACGAGACTCCGCGGAGGTCCCGATTGAAGACGAGGAGGTCGCAGGACGGCTCCCGGAGCCCTAAATCATCTCCATCCCACTCGAGGTGCTCCGGACACTCAGGGAAGAGCAGATGAATAAGAAGTCCAAACGCAATTCATCTTCACCTTGGCTGATGTCCGGCATCGAGAGGGGTAAGGAGTACCGACGCTCTAGGCACAGTTCCACAGAGCCGGAACCAGAGTTGACTTTGTGCCTTCAACTCTTTGCGGGAGCTGGAGCAACTTCCGCTCAAATAAAGAATTTTGCGAGGCCATATTTGAGTGGAATGACCCTGCTGGTGAGCCCTCATGCCCCACAGAGTCGGAAGGGGTCACATCGAGTCCGACGCCATCGGCTTATGCCACGGCACCAGTGATTCCAGATTCGATTAGACGCTGGTCGTGCCATTGCGAAAGTCCCCCGAGTCATACCCAAAGTTGGTGCCAGTACAATGTCGTTCAGTGCTGATTCCGAAGCCGATTGAACCCAGGGGTGCTATGTTGTCACCTGAGCACATTGAAAATGTGCTAGGCTCAGGAGAGGAATAGGAGGGGTCTGTGGTGTTATGAGTCCCAATGTGCCCTAAAATAGGCCTAGGTAGCCGCAGGACCTTTTACCTATATTTGTCCTACCTTGCTCTACATAACGGCTTCGGCGGGGACCTTTTACCTAGTTACATTCCAAATAAATATCTTGTGGTTTTCTTTGAAAACAAGCCTAATTTATTATGCATGAGGATTCCTAGTATCACAGAAGGATTATCATCTTCTGCATAATAACTCTGTACAAAAGTCACTGCTATCGTCATCCTTGGATGACAGGCCCACAGTACCATGACACATCTAGGTAGAACCCCTGAGGGTACCTTTTGGGTATATAAGTACCACATCTCTGCTGAGCAAACCAGAGGAGAAGCTTACATGCAGACACGAGACACTGAAGTACTTGCACAGAGACACTCCAGCACGCAGTACTCTGACATGCCTTGTGGGGTGTCCAACTCGAGACCAAGACGGAGGTCCTTCGTTCTCACCCATCAGGTAATACGGTTGGCTCTTTCCTAGGAGAATTCTTAGCTTTCCACCTACATACATGCTAGGTACACTCAGTTAGGGCTAGAACATTAGGAGTACGCATGCTTACTGCCATGTATCTATATGACTGCATATATTCACTGTTTTAACACCATAGTAGAATTCTACGTTCTATTTACTCTGCTGGTGCTTGTAATTGTATACATCTGATCCGATAGAGACATCTAGCCACAGATTCCTGACATTTGAACTCCCAGGTGCCAGGCTGGATCCGAAAGATTTTTCTCAGGAGTACCCCTGCGCACCGGTAGGTGGCGTCAGTTGACTCCCCATGACGGCGTCGTGTTTTTCGTCATGACTTCCACGTCATCAATGTAACCGCCACTCCGGCACGCTGACATCAGTTCTTTTCTTTCTGCGCCATCAGCGCCGATCCGTTAAAGAGAGCTCGCCTTCGTCATTTGTTGACATAATTTTTGAAACTTTTTCTCGACTTCATTGGTGTGTTGTTGTGTCATGTCGAGTAAGAAGACTTCAGGGTTCAAGCTGTGCGGCGCAGGTCACCGCACCATGTGAATCACGGACCCCCATTTGGTCTGTCTTTGGTGCATGGAGCGTGACCACGACTCCAAGTCATGCCCCTACTGGCTCGCCATGGTGCCGAAAGCTTTAAGGGAGCTTTCCCTAAAGCTTCTTGAGGCCCGGCGTCCAGCACCAAGGAGGTCACTTAACCGGTCTTAGTCCCTGTCCAGGTTTAGGTTGAGAGAAAGGTCGGCGCACCCCTTCGGTGAATCCTCATCGAAGTCGTCAAAGTAAGTTAAGAGGCATCACAGAAAACGCAAGAAGTCGAAGCATGCTTCGGCTTTGCCCCTCCCATCTCACGACATGGCATTCGAGGCCCTGCTCTCCGGAGCGGGTGCCTGGGTCGGCGTCGCATTTCCCTCCCTTACCGGGCACAGGAGCGACCCCACCCAACGAAAATTATTTTAAGACACCATGTGTGCCGTATTTGGGCCGCCTGACCCTGCCGGCCCACCTTGGGACCCCACAGGCTCAGGAGATGGAGTGGCCCGTGATTCCAATGACGGGTGCTCTTGCCCTGACACCAAAACCTCCGAGTGGACCCGTACCAAGGTCTGGACCATCACCGGTCGCATCTGCACAACAACCTTCCCCAGTATTGTGTCCGGTGCCAAGGTATTCGGCGTCGCAGGCACTCACCAACATCACCTCCCCTTTCCTCATTCTCGATAACACAGTCAAGTATCCCCTGATGCCGAGACTGGCACTGATGGAGCTGTATGGCTCCAGGCCGTTTTTTCTGCCCTATTCTGTAGGATTAGAAGCGGAGGAATAGAATTGGGAGGTTAGCAGGATCCCTTAGAAATCCCACCACAAGTGATCTGGACACTTCCCCAGACACTGGCATGCTTTCCCCTCTGTGAGAAACTGGCTTGGTATGTGGTGTACACTTATGTAAGTGGACACCTTGCACCAATCCAGAAAACCTTTATGGTGATTTTAGTGGTCTTAGACAACTTTAGAAAGCTCTCTAAGTGGTATCTGTGGAGAGAAGCCTTCAGTCTAAGTCCAGAAGGACTGTAAAGCAGCTTCTTTTACCAGAACATAATCTTGTAGGTATAGATTAAGTGAAAAATAACCACACAGTATATTTATAAAAATGTGTATTTGTTATAAGACACTCACTAACACATACAGATATCTTCTAGCCGGAGATATACACAATGCACACAATACTTTGCAATAGAAACAGGTCAGTAGCACGAAATACACAGTGGTCACAGGGGGGGAACCAAACCATATACTAAAATAGTGGTATGCGAACCATGGCTCAAGTCAGGATTATACTCAGAAGATGTAGAAGTGCTGGAGAGCCAAGGAACCAGCCAAGGTAAGTAACCGGGAGCCCCACGGAGGCTGTTTGCAGAGTGGAAACACGACCGTGGGATCAATGCAAGTCGATGGGTACGTTGTGGTTGCAATTTTAATGAAGAGGAGCCTTTCCAGTGGACCTTAAAGAAACCCTTTCGAAGACAGAAGGTTGGAGAGCCACTCCACCCGTGGATACCTTAGGAACCAGGATAACTACACCAGGGAAGCCGGGTGCATAGGTGCGAAGTGGCGTCGGAAACCCAAACCCAATGGAGGACTTCAGAAAGATGCTGCTGCTGGACAAGGTGAAAGTGTCTGGTGGAACCCAAAGGTGGTTTCAAGATGTGAAAAACCTGCAAGCAGAACGGACAGACTCTATTCCACTCAGAAGTGACCAGGAGGCAAGGAAGACGAATGCCCACTGATGTCGAGTGTTGCAAGGAAGCTGATGGTGACCTTGCAACTGCAGCTGTGCTGACCAGGCGATGCTGTGGATGAGCAGGAGCGGAAAAAGAGCTGCCCTAGTTCAGATGTCGAGAGGTCTGCTGGGAGCCCCAACAAGCCTTGGAAACCGCAACCAACGTGAAAGTAGAAGGAGGTGCAATGTTGGGACCAGCAAGGTCCAGGAGACTCTCCACAAGCATGGTAGACAGGGCAGATCCCGCACAATCAGAGAAGCACAAAGAATTCAAAGATTACCCTCAAGAAAAACCCTGGCCAGTGGCACTGGAGGCGCAAGAGGACCTCTATCAACTCACCAAAGATGCAGGCCCACGGTGCCAATGATGTGGTGCGGACAAGCATCTTTGTAACTGGAATTGCTTGAGGTTGGGGCTACTTGGAGCCCATATATCTTGGTGGAAGGAAGCCAAAAAGCTTTTGCAGCTGCAAGTAGATGCAATGCTCAGGGGTTCGGTCTCTGTAGCTCTGACGAAGCATAATGGCCTCAAACTTGGTGAGAGGACAGGGCAGGCCTTGCGGGATAAGAAGTACCACCACCTGTGTTGCTGAGCATTTCGGAGTCCGTGGGAGCCCAGGATCAGCAGAATGGCCAGCTTAGTTAGGGTGCCTGCATATGTAGGGAACTGACTCTTTCACTTCAAGGGAGATTCCTTCAGGTGTCTCGGATGCCCACAGGCCTGGTCAGGTTCCTGTATAGTGCACAGGCACGGACGTTGCAGCAGACGAGCATGGTGACGAGATCAGGAGCAGCAGGAGTCTTTCTGGTTGCAGCCGTGGTGCCCAGAGCAAAGCCCAGAGTGCAAAGACAGTTGAAGAAGAAGTGCTGTCTGAAATATATCTTGTCTGACTACGAATCTAGGGACCCACCCTCAGGTAAGGCCTTCTATACTCTATGGAAATGATTGGGATGATACAGGGGCGGAGGGGCTGGACAAGGGGGAGGATACTCCCCTGTCCTTTGTCCAGGTTCACGCCAGAGCAGGAGCCAAAGGCTCCTGAACTGGTTTGAACTGGACTATGCATGGAGGGCACCAAGTGTGCACTGCACACAGACTATGTGGCTCTTGCAAGCGCCCCCCCTGCCCCAATACACTAAACCCTGCCTGGGAGGTGATCAGACCTCCCTGTGAGAGAATACCTATTGCTCTGCCTTCCCTTGCCCGAGCTTGGCTCAGCAGCAAGAGGGCAGAAACGTGTCTCTGGACGGCAGCAGCCCTAGCTTGCTGTCCGGGTCTGGAAGACTGGTCCTGGGTGCACGAGGGACTCCGAAAGGAGCTTAAGGTTGCATGGAATCATTCCTTCCTCATGGTTTATGGTGTTGGGGTATGATTCCAACATGTTTGATACCAAACATGATAGGATTCTTTACAGCCAGGTTTGGTATGGTCATCACATAATGACGCAGTGCCCCGCTATATGTCAAATTGCGGTCTCACTTACAACCCAGGACAATGGACTCCATGGGCTGCAGGGGTGTCCTGGTCATGCAGGGGCACCCTCATACTTAGAACCAAGAACCCTGCCTTCAGGATTCTAAGGCCTGCTTTATTTATTTCATTTCATTTCTAAAGCGCACTGTCGCCTAACAGGCATCCTGGCGCTGGCAAGCTCGAAACAGAGGGGGGCTGGGAGGGGGGGTCAAGACTGGTGACAATCTAGGACTTCGGAAATAGCCAGGTTTTTAACCTCCTCCTGAATGGTAGGAGGTCAGAGATTTGTCTAAGCTCGACTGGGAGAGCATTGCTAAGTTTCGCTGCCGCTACACCAAATGATCTGCCTCCTGCTTTAGCTCTCTTAAACCTTGGTATCCTCACCAGTCTAGCTGAGGAGGATCAAAGGTTACAAACCGGCACATGCCACATGAACTTCCTTTGCAGAAGAACAGGGCCCAACCCATGAAGGGCTTTAAACACCAGGCAGAGAGACTTGAATTGAACTCTGTCTCAACGGGAGCCAATGCAGTTGAGCCAGAGCCCTAGAGGAGGAGGACCTACTAGGCCACCCCAGGGCTAGCTTGGCCGCGGCAGACTGAATTCTCTGAAGTCTGTCCAGGAGATAATTTGGGGACTCCAGCAGCAGAGAGTTACAGTAGTCTAACCTACTGAGCACGGTGCAGCGCACCACCTCCGCCCGGGCAGAAGAAGGCAGCAGAGGAAGGATTTTCCTGAGCAATCTAATAATGGCCTGGCAACCAGACACTGTCTTTAACAGTAGCCTCACCTTGGAGGCACAGGTCTTGAACATAACGCCCAGGTTCCGAAACGCCTTCACTGACTGAACTAATAAAGAAAAACCAGCAGGCCAGAAGTTGCCAGGTAGGACAGATTGAACCCTGGCCCTTGGGCAGTAAAGCACCTCCGTTTTACCTGCATTAAATTGCAGGGAATTAGCCTTCAGCCAACCCGACGTGTCTCGCAGACAGTTGTGAAATACTTCCAAAGCAGCTGAATGATCTCCCTCCATATTTTACGCCAAGACGCCCATGGGCATTCGCTGCGCTTTACAAATTCATAAATCAAAATCAAATCAAAATCAAAGAGAGAATCAACTGCGTGTCATCAGCGTAATTGACAATCTCTATGTTATATTGCTTGATGACCGCAATCAAGGGCTTCATATAGATGTTAAATTATATCGGACTAATTGCAGAGCCTTGAGTAACACCCTGCGAGATGGAGGAAAAGGCTGATTGGTAAGGAGGGAGGGACACAGCTTGTTGTCTGTCCTGGAGAAAGGACTGAGACCACCCAAGTGCACTCCCTGTAACCCCACCTCTTTCAGGCTATCCAACAGGATCCCATGGTTCACCGTGTCGAAGGCGGCAGACAGATCAAGCAGGATCAAAACACCTGCCTGACCTCTGTCTGCCCGCGAACTAAGCTTATCCAACACGGTCACCAGAGCCGTCTTAGTTCCATGGGCTGGCCTGAAGCCAAACCGGACTTCCTCCAGGAGATTATGCTGTTCTAAGTACCTGGAGAGAGTACCCGCTACCACCCGCTCCACAATTTTCGCAGGGAAGGGTAGAAGCGAAATAGGCCTAAAATTCTTCAAGCACTCAGGATCGAAGGAGGGTTTTTTCAACAATGGGGTAACCATGGCTTGTTTCCACTGAGGTGGAACCACTGCTGTGGAAAGAGACTTGTTACAAACCATCCGGAGTGTAGGAAAAAGCTCGGCCTCGAACTCTTTCCAGATTTTTAATGGAATCGGATCAAGCGGAGACCCAGACATAATACCAAGGGTGACTTAATGGTTTTACGGGCAGTGACCCTAGATATACATCTTTCGTAAGTGCGGTTAGAACCAACTTACAAATGCTGCAATGTCAGGCTGTAGTTACAAATTGAGTGACATGGGTGGCATAATACATGCTTCAGCCCTTGGGGGATACCTGGTGTACCTATGCCCTGGGTACCTTAGTACCATATACTAGGGACTGATAATGTTGCACCAGTGTCCAATCTCCCTCCCCTTTGAGGCTACCCCTCCAGCCATATCACCGTAATACCACCGCATGTCGGAGGATCATCTGGCCCTTCTACAGCAGGAAGTTATGGCTCTTTTGGCCAAGGGAGCCATCGAGCGTGTACCTGTCCCAGTAGTAGGTTGTGGTTGTTATTCCTACTACTCTCTGGTCCCCAAGAAGGACAAGTCCTGCGTCCTATCTTGGATCTCAGGAACATCAACCACTTCCTCCGGAAGGAGAAGTTCAAGATGTTGACGCTTGCTCAGGTCTTGTCTGTCCTCGACCCAGAAGACTGGATGGTAGCGTTGGACTGCAGGACACTTATTTTCACATCCCTGTCCTGCCGGCCCACCGGCATTACCTGTGGTTCACGGTAGGACACGAGCATTTTCAGTATACTGTGCTCCCCTTTGGCCTTACGAGCACCCCTCGGGTGTTCACGAAAGTGATGGAGTTGGTCGCAGCTCATCTGTGCAGATCAGGAGTTTCAGTCTTCCCTATCTCAATGACTGGCTGTTGAAGGCGAGCTCGACCCAGCTCAGACTACGGCTGACTTCCTGCGTCTCCATCAATGTGCCAAAGTCACACCGGATTCCCTCTCAGAAGCTCATCTTCATCGGCGCAGTTCTGGACACAACACAGTTTCGGAACTATCCTCCCGAACGAGTCAGGGATATTCAGGCTATGATTCCGATCTTTCAGCCTCTATCCCAGGTTTCGGTCAGAATGACCCTGAGGCTGCTGGGCCTCATGGCCTCCTGCATCCTGCTGGTTCATCATGCCAGGTGGCATATGCGGGTTCTGCAGTGAGACCTGAAGTTCCAGTGGGCGCAGCATAGCATCAGGGTAATCTGGCCGATTGCGTCCAGATCTCGGAGGGCACTGCACGACAATTGCAGTGGTGGCTCGCAAACCAGAATTGGGTCAACAGCAGATCCCTCTCCATTCCCCAAACAGAAAACACAGTGGTGACAGACGCATCCCTTCTGGGATGGGGAGGCCAAATGGGAGAGGCGGAGATCAGATGCCTCTGGTCTCCAGCGGAGTCCGAGCTCCACATCAACTATCTGGAGCGTTGGGTGATCCGTCTTACACTAAAAGCGTTCCTTCTCTCTGTCCGGGGAAGAGTAGTGCAGGTGTTCATGGACAACACCAACCGCCATGTGTTACTGCAACACACAGGGCGGGTGGGGTTGTGGACCCTATGTCAGGAGGCTTTCCGTCTCGGGACATGGCTGGAACATCAGGGCATATCCCTGGTTGCTAAACACCTGGCAGGTTCACGAACGAACGACGAACACAGCCGCAGGTGCATGATGGATCACGAATGGCGTCTTCACTCGGACGTGGTGCAAGGTCTCTTTCAACAGTGTGGAGAGCCTTGGTTAAATCTATTCACCAGCGAAGAGAACGCGCAATGTCAGCAACTCTGCACATTGGAAATTCCAAGGCAGCACTCCCGAGGCGACGCTTTTCGTCGTAAATAGAGTTGAGATCTGTTGTATGCCTTTCCGCCTATACCACTTCTGCCCAGAATGCTGAAGAACATCAGGCGTGACCGGGCCAAAGTCATTCTTGTCGCTCTGGATTGGGGGTGGAGAGTTTTGTATCCCGAACTGCTCAACATGGCCATCGATCCTCTGACCCATCTGCCTCTTTGGGAGGATCTTCTGTTGCAGCTACAGGGGAAGGTCCTCCACCCAAACCTGTCCAGCCTCCACCTCCTTGCGTGGAGATTGAGCGGCGGCAGTTGAGGTCATTTGACCTGCCTCCCAAAGTCTGTGATGTAAATCTGGCAGCCAGGCATGCCTCCACTAAGACAGTATACGCCTGACAGCGGAACAAATTTGTGGCATGGTGCACGGCAAAGGCTGTGGATCCCCTCTCTACCCCTATTTCTGAGGTTCTTTTGTTCCTTTCTTTCTTTGGCACAGCAGGGCTCTGTTCTGGGCACTATCAAGGGCTCTCTCAGCCATCTCTGCCTTCCTTCACCTCCCAGATCAACCTTCCCTTATCAGTTCCTCAGTGATTAATCATTTCTTGAAAGGCATAACTCATCTCTTTTCTCCTATTCCTTTCGTTATGCCTCAGTGGGACTTGAACCTAGTTTTAACTTATTTAATGTGGGCTCCCTTTGAGCCGCTTCAGAACTGTCCTCTGAGGTTCTTAACTCTCAAAACTGCTTTCTTGGTGGCCATCACCTCTGCCAGATGGGTGAGTGAGCTCCAGGTGCTTTCTCCTAAGCCTCCTTTTCTGTCTGTGCATCCGGACAGGAATCGTCCATCTTTTATACCCAAGGTAGTCTCTGCCTTCCACATTAGGCAGACCATCACTTTGCCCACCTTCTTTCCGCTTCCGCATCCGTCTAGACCCAATACATGTGCTTGCCTTTTATTTGGATCGCTGCAAACAGTTCTGTGTGGATGACCAGCTCTTTCTTGTGTACGTGGTTGCCAAGAAAGGTTAGGCTGTACACAAACAAACTATCTCCCAATGGGTCATCTTGTGGATCAAAGCCTGCTATTCTTTGGCTAAGAAGGAGCCTTCAGTGGGGTCGCTCGCCCATTCCACCTGGGCGACGGCAGCAACCACTGCTCTCGGACGAGCTGTTCCTCTGACTGACATCTGTCAGGCAGCTGCATGTGCTTCGTTGCACTCTTTTACGAAGCACTACTGTCTTGACATTCAATTCCGGAGAGATGGCTTCCTTGGCCGTTCTGTTCTCCAGGACTTTCTGTTGTGATCGTGGTTCGCTGACCCACCTCCGGGGTTGGTATTGCTGGGGTATCTATTCTAAGGTAAGGAATCTATAACTAACGTGTTTCTTTCAGATGAACAAGTTACTTACCTTCGGTAATGATATATCTGTAAGAAACATTAATTAGTTATAGATTCCTTACCACCCGACCCATCCTCCCCATTCCGCAAATTGATTTCTAGGGTTAAGGTTATCATTTCAGGGCCCTAGTTTTGTGCACCAGTGGTCAGTGTCTTGCATGGCTCTGCATTTCTGGCGTGGAAAGTTGTGTGCAGAACTGACGTCAGCGCGCGAGGGTCGCGTCTAAGAAGCTGCTGCGGCGTCATCTCGGTGACACGATGCCAACGACAAACCCGGAGCTGACCGACGCCACCTTCCAACATTCAGAGGTACTGCTGATGAAAAAACTTTCCGGATCCAGTCTGACGCTTGAGGGTAATTCTAAGGTAAGGAATCTATAAATAACATATGTTTCTTACAGTGTCGGAACCAGGTAAGTTGGAGCAGGCCCCAAGCAAGCAGGGGAGCCCACTGAATCCAAAGAAGGCCCTCAAGAGGACCCATGGGCCGAACTCACAGGAGTCGCAAGATGACTTTGAGTAGCTCACCAATGAAGATGGCCCCCGGTGCACAGGAAGCGGTGAGGGAGAAGATCTTGGCTGCAGGAGTTGCTCGACGTTAGAGCTTCTTGGAGCCCCAAGATCTCTGGAGTAGAGAGCCAACAACCCATGGCAATGGCAAGTCAATACGGCGCACAGGGGTTTTGTTCGAGCGGTTCTGACGTGGGATACTGGCCTCAAACTCGGTATTAAGACAGTGCAGGCCTTGAGGGAGTGGCAGAACCACCACCTGTGTTGCTGAGCCTGACCGAGTCAGTGGGAGCTCAGGATCAGCAAACCGGTCAGCGGTGCCTGAAGATGTAGGAGGGTGACTCCTTCACTCCAAGGGAGATTTCATCAGGTGTCTTGGATGTCCACAGGCCTGGTGAAGAACCTGTATGGAGCACGGACACAGGAGTTGCAGAAGACAAGCAGGACGACAAGACCAGGATCAGCAGTAATTTCCCCTGGTGCGGTCTCGGCTCACAAAGAGAAGTCCAACAAAGTCCAGAGTGTCCAGACGGTTGAAGTTGAAGTGGCGAATGATCTGAATCTTGTCAAACGATGAATCTAGGGATCCACACCCACTCAAGCCCTTAAGTATTCTTGGGAAAGGGTTGGAGCGACTCAGGGGTCCCTCCCAGAGGAGGGGCTGGACATTGGGGAGGATACTCCCATGTCCTATGTCTAGTTTCACACAAGAGTTTTTGGCTCCCTGAAGTAGTTTGAGCTGAAGTATGCAAGGAGGGCACCAAATTTGCCCTTCAAGCAGTCACAGTGGCACTGGCAAGCACCCCCACCCTGCCCCAATACACTATACCCTATCTGAGAGGTGGTCACATCGCCCTGTGATAGGATATCTATTGTTATGCCTTGCCTTGCTGCTTGCTTACCTCAGCAGCAGGAGGACAGAAACATTTATCTGGTCAGCAGCAACCCTAGCTTGCTGTCCAGTTCTGGAAGACTGGTACTGGGAGCATTGTGGTCCTCCGGGAGGAGTTTTACGGTGCATGCAATCATGCCGTTGTGGAGGTAGGGTTCGAGCATGTTTGATACCAAATATGACAGGGTTCGTTCCAGTCAGTTTAGAGATGGCCATCGTGTAATGACGCATGACCACTCTATTTATCGTAATGGCTGATGCACTTACAACCCAGGAGAATGGACTCTGAAGGTTGTAGGGGTGCCCTGCTCATGCAGGGGCACCCTCCCACTTAAGAACCAGCACCTGGCCTTCAGGATTGAAAGGTCTACCTTCAGGGTTGACTTATATGTTTTAAGTGTAGTGACCTCAGATATTGGGAAACCTACATCTGTTGTAAGTGGTGCTAGCACCAGCTTACGCAGACTGCAATGGGAGGCCTGGAGTCACAATTTGAGTGGTCTCTCATGGGTGGCATAGTAAATGCTTCAATCTATGGGAGACCCCTGTTGTACCTATGCCCTGGTTACCTTAGTACCCTCTACGAGGGACTTACTAGGGTACACCAGAACCCAATTAGGACCGTACCAGAGTACTCACCATGTCTAATTTAGGGAGGAAGCAAAGAGAATGGGGTCCTGGTTAGCAGAATCCCAGTCAGACTAGTCAGAAAACATAATCACACCAGCAAAAATGTGTGTAACTATGAAAGCAGATCTTCCTTTCCTACACATATCCTTCGGGTATGTCCGGAATCAGCCTGAACATGAATTCCTTAGTTTATGTTGCCTAAACGCAAAGATCCTATATAGATTTGAAGGAGCTACATGACAGTGGACCCTCTGGAAAACCAGGGTGTCTCTGAGGAGAATTTGGACTGGTATGGGGAACTTGGGGAGACCAGTGGACTGGACCCCTCCCCAGATACTGACATGCTCTCTCCGCCAACAGTGGCTATGTGGCAGGGGCAGCCTATGCCATGCTGGTAAAGAGATCCTTGGACTAGAGGTTGCCTCTGTACAAGTTAGGACTAATCTCCTGACCAAGGTGCTTCAACCGGCGGCTTAACGTCTGAACCCCTTTTGCCCTTCAATGAAGCACTTACGGACGTCGTTCTATGCATGTGGTCCAAGTCTAGCACAGGTGCTCCTGTGAATAGGACGATTGCACACCATCATCACCCGGCACTGGGCGACCATAAAATTCTCAGACAACACCCCACCCCACCCCAGAGTATTTGGTGGTGCATGCCTGACTCCTTCTCAGATGTGCCCTTTCACTGGGGCAGTTCTGGGCACAGTTCAGTTTCATACCTATCCTCCCAAGCAGTCAGTCATATTCAGGCAATGATTTTGATGTTTCGGCCTCTATCCTGGATTTCGGTGAGACTGACACTGAGATGGTCCAGATCTTGGTAGGAACTGTGAGAGATATGCAGTGGTGGTTCATGAACTGTGATTGGGTCAATGGCAGAACCTTTTCCCTTCCCCCACCAATCTTACAGTCATGACAGATGTGTCTTGGAGCTTCAAGCAATTTGATTGGAATTGAAAGCATTTCTTCCCACTGTCAAGGGGAAGCTAGTGCAGGTGTTCACAGACAACAACACTGCCATGTGGAACTGCAACAAGCAAGGCGGGATGGGGTCGTGGGCCCTTTGTCGAGAGGCCTGTGTCTCTGGACATGGCTGCAACAGCAGGGCATAACCTTGGTGGTTCTTTGAATCCCAGGGCGGATGGTCTCAGCCATTGATGCCTAGCGGATCACGAATGGCGTCTCCAGTCAGAGGTGGCCCAAGGTCTCTTTCAGAAGTGGCAAGAATCTTCATTAGATTTGGTTTCCTCCAAAGGGAATGCGCAGTATCAGCAGTGCTGCGCACTGGAGTTTCCAAGGCAGTTATTGCTTGGTGACACCTTTCATAATGAGTGGAGCTCAGGCGTATTGTGTGCCTTTAGCCCATACCACTCCTGCCCAGGAGAGACTGGGCCATAGTCATCCTTGTGACTCCGGACTGGGCAAGGAAAGTCTGGTGTACAGAGCTTCTAAGAACAAGGACCAATCCTCCCATCACACTGCCCCTTCAGGAGGATCTTCTGTAGCAGCAGCAGGGGAGAGTTTTCCACCCGAACCTGTCAACTCTGCATCTCCATGCGTGGATATTGAACGGTGACAGTTGATAGCTTTTGACCTTCCTCCTGAAGAAATTAATGTTATTCTGGAAGCCAGGCGGACCTCCAATAAGATCGTATATGCATGCAGTTGGCAGAAATTTACATTAATCTTTACAGAAAGCTCTATCGACCCTCTTTCTGCTTCTGTTTCTACTGTCCTTTAGTTCATTCTAACCCTTGCCCAACAGGGCTCTGCTTTGGAAACTCTCAAGGGTTACCTTTCTGCTCTGTCTGCTTTTTTGCTGCTGCCAGACCAACCCTCTCTCTTCAATCTCCCATTGTGTATAGATTTCTGAACGGTCTGGTTCAGGTGTTTACACCTACGCCCATTCGTACGCAGCAGTGGGACCTTACATCGGTCTGGTGGTGGGTAAACTGCAGGTGTTATCTTGCTTGCCTCCTTATCTATGTCCTTCCCGGACAAAGTTTTGCTTTGCACCCAGGCATCCTTTTTAGGTCGAGCCCTAAGCCAGTGCACAAGCGCTTCTCTGGGGTTGATCTGTGGTAGTCTACAATGTGAGGGAAGCCCCACTCACTTCCCGACCCATCTTTTTCATTGGCTTGTGCCTTTGTCTTCCTAAATGCTGCCTTCCGATTGGTTTATAGGCTGTTAGTCCCTCCTTATAACTACCATGTCGTCATTTGTATCCTTCCATGGCTATTGGCCCCTTTACTTCCTGTTGCATGCGCACTATTTTCTTCCTGTGTCCCCCCTGCTGTCTGTGCCTTCTCTCCCTGCCCCCACTCCTTTTGTTCGTTCCTTTCTACCCGCCCTCCCGTTTGCAATGCAATAGGTCTTGCGTAAATGCGACTCCTATTGCATTGCAAATGTTTGTCTTTCCATGGTACAGCTCTTGTTCCCTCTTTCACTTTCACGTACAATGGTTTATCCAGTCATTTTTCCCTGCATACCACCTCTGCCGGCCACTTTCTCTTTCCATGCGCCCTCCTCCTAGTCCCCTCTTGGTGTTCATGGTGCCGGGTCTGGGTGTAGACGCTGCCTGTGCTGGTGTCACGTGTGCGGTGGACAGTCTTGGGGCTACATGATGGAGGCTGCTCTCTTCATCTTCTCTGTCATTGGTTGCTGCGCACTGGTCTTCCTCTCCTTTTACTTCGTATCCTTTGCAGATCGTTGAAGATTACCCTTTGCCCCAGGGATCGGGCCCTCGTTTAGGGTATGCTTGCTACCTAGGAGACGCTACCAAAAAAGGAAGTGAGAGGTCAGGACTCAGAAAGTGATAATACATTGGGTTTGGGCGATTGCGTGTGGGAAAGGAGAGTCTGCTATGCACATAGGAGAGGGAGATGGGGTCTGTTTTATGGGAACGGAGAAGCCTGCCATAGAGGTTAGAGATGTTCTCTTATAGATAGAATTTGACTGCTGTAATGGAGAGGAGTGGGTGCTTGTCTTGCAGGAGGTGATGATAGCAGGCCGTAGACTGGAGCTAGAGACTGGCACGCAGAGTAGAAGACTTCGCATGAGGAGGGAGGAAGGGGAGAAGAGAGTCCTGCATAATTTTTAGTGGATGCCTTCATCAAGGAGAGGGAAAGCAAGCCATGAGGATAATGGATTTACTTTTATGGAAGAGTATCACAAAGTTAGTGGAAACTGCAGGGTATTGGCAATGGGGTAGGAGCTGCCATTTATTTTGTTGTTTTCTGTAGCGTGTACTAAGTCAGATGGCGTCAGAGCGCTTTTCCGTTATATAACACACTATAAACACGAACACATATAGAAAAGCAATATAATCTAACATTGTGGCTATCACAAAATCATGTACTGGGCTTTTTGCATGAATCAGAAAGCTAGAGAAGCGGATTTTCCAGTACAACTCAAAATGTAACTGTATTTATTTGTTCAGGGTTCTTATTCTTCATATTCGTCAGGCAATTGCCTCACACCTTCCTTAGGGACTAAAAGTGTATGAAGGGAAGTTGTGAATACGTTTTTTCACTATAAATGTGTAGACTCCACTTCTGCACTGTAAATGGCGTACATTAAATTGCCAGTAAGGGCGATGTTGTTCGAGTAAGAACCATATAATGTGTCTGGTTACACAGCAAGGGGACGATTACGATGGCGGACGGAAGGGCGACCGCCGGCCTGGAGTAGGCGGAAAATGCCTTTTTCCTGTCCGCATGCCACGGTCACTCCACCCGCCATATTAGGGTGGTAAACACTGTCAAATGTCCGTGCGCGACGGAAGAGCACTCACTGCCGCGGAACTACACCCGACCCCGCGGCGGACGTAACCAATCCAGAGACACCGCCGTACGGAATGACGTCCCCGACCATCCTCCAAATCACGATGGCGGAAAACACACATCAAATTGCTGCAGAAAAACAACCTGCCTGAACACGGCGGATTCCCCACAGCGAAGATACAACACATTGCAGAGATACCCACCACAAGCAGCTCGCCCTCATGGACCCAGCGCTACACGCATTTCCGATACTCTTCGTGCTCCACCACCAGCAAGTCATGGACCATCATTGACGACGACGTAGGTACGCAACACACCATTTGCTGTCGGAAGAGGAGTACCTGCCAGGGCTGTGACGTTGGAAGGGGGAGTGTCATGTTTGAGAAACTTCATTGACGATCGCACAAATATATCCACAATTGAAGTACACAACCAGGAATGACAACGACAAACCACTACACATGATTGACTTGCTTTATTAAACATAATAGGGGTATAATCTCAGAGTATTCAAGAGCATGGGAACTGGGTACAACAGAGCAGGTACATCTGAGGGAGCACATGAGAGGGGCTAAGTGCATCAACAGTCCATTGCACAGAACAGGTACTTCTGAGGCAACACATGAGAGGGGCTAAGTGCATCAACAGTCCATTGCACAGAACAGGTACAACACTGGCAGCACATGAGAGGGGCTAGGTGCATCAACAGTCCATTGCACAGAACAGGTACATCTGAGGCAGCACATGAGAGGGGCCAAGTGCATCAACAGTCCATGGCAAGGCACAGGTACATCACTGGCAGCACATGAGAGGGGCTAGGTGCATCAACAGTCCATTGCACAGAACAGGTACATCTGAGGCAGCACATGAGAGGGGCCAAGTGCATCAACAGTCCATGGCAAGGCACAGGTACATCACTGGCAGCACATGATAGAGGTTACGTGCATCAACAGTCCATGGCAAGGCACAGGTACATCACTGGCAGCACATGAGAGGGGCTAGGTGCATCAACAGTCCATTGCACAGAACAGGTACATCTGAGGCAGCACATGAGAGGGGCCAAGTGCATCAACAGTCCATGGCAAGGCACAGGTACATCACTGGCAGCACATGAGAGGGGCTAGGTGCATCAACAGTCCATTGCACAGAACAGGTACATCTGAGGCAGCACATGAGAGGGGCTAAGTGCATCAACAGTCCATTGCACAGAACAGGTACATCAGAGGCAGCACATGAGCGGGCAGAATGCAGTATCAGAACAGCAACAGGGCATTGTACCCAACAGAGCAGGTACATCAGAGGCAGCACATGAGAGGGCATAATGCAGTATCAGAAAAGCAACAGGGAATTGTGCCCAACAGAGCAGGTACATCAGAGGCAGCACATGAGAGGGGCTAAGTGCATCAATAGTCCATTGCACAGAACAGGTACATCAGAGGCAGCACATGAGAGGGGCTAAGTGCATCAACAGTCCATTGCACAGAACAGGTACATCAGAGGCAGGACATGAGCGGGCAGAATGCAGTATCAGAACAGCAACAGGGCATTGTGCCCAACAGAGCAGGTACATCAGAGGCAGCACATGAGAGAGCATAATGCAGTATCAGAAGAGCAACAGGGCATCGTGCCCAACAGAGCAGGTACATCAGAGGCAGCACATGAGAGGGGCTAAGTGCATCAACAGTCCATTGCACAGAACAGGTACATCAGAGGCAGCACATGAGAGGGGCTAAGTGCATCAACAGTCCATTGCACAGAACAGGTACATCAGAGGCAGCACATGAGAGGGGATAAGTGCATTAACAGCCCATTGCACAGAACAGGTACATCAGAGGCAGCACATGAGAGGGCAGAATGCAGTATCAGACCAGCAACAGGGCATTGTGCCCAACAGAGCAGGTACATCAGAGGCAGCACATCAGAGGGCAGAATGCAGTATCAGAACAGCAACAGGGCATTGTGCCCAACAGAGCAGGTACATCAGAGGTAGCACGTGAGAGGGGCTAAGTGCATCAACTGTCCATTGCACAAAACAGGTACATCAGAGGCAGCACATGAGAGGGGCTAAGTGCATCAACAGTCCATTGCACAGAACAGGTACATCAGAGGCAGCACATGAGAGGGGCTAAGTGCATCAACAGTCCATTGCACAGAACAGGTACATCAGAGGCAGCGCCTGAGAGGGCAGAATGCAGTATCAGAACAGCAACAGGGCATTGTGCCCAACAGAGCAGGTACATCAGAGGCCGCACATGAGAAGGCACAATACAGTATCAGAACAGCAACAGGGCATTGTGCCCAACAGAGCAGGTACATCAGAGGCAGCACATGAGAGGGGCTAAGTGCATCAACAGTCCATTGCACAGAACAGGTACATCAGAGGCAGCACATGAGAGGGGCTAAGTGCATCAACAGTCCATTGCACAGAACAGGTACATCAGAGGCAGCACATGAGAGGGGCTAAGTGCATCAACAGTCCATTGCACAGAACAGGTACATCAGAGGCAGCACATGATAGGGCAGAATGCAGTATCAGAACAGCAACAGGGCATTGTGCCCAACAGAGCAGGTACATCAGAGGCAGCACATGAGAGGGCAGAATGCAGTATCAGAACAGCAACAGGGCATTGTGCCCAACAGAGCAGGCACATCAAAGGCAGCACATGAGAGGGGCTAAGTGCATCAACAGTCCATTGCACAGAACAGGTACATCAGAGGCAGCACATGAGAGGGGCTAAGTGCATCAACAGTCCATTGCACAGAACAGGTACATCAGAGGCAGCACATGAGGGGGGCTAAGTGCATCAACAGTCCATTACACAGAACAGGTACATCAGAGGCAGCACATGAGAGGGCAGAATGCAGTATCAGAACAGCAACAGGGCATTGTGCCCAACAGAGCAGGTACATCAGAGGCAGCACATGAGAGGGCAGAATGCAGTATCAGGACAGCAACAGGGCATTGTGCCCAACAGAGCAGGTACATCAGAGGCAGCACATGAGAGGGGCTAGGTGCATCAACAGTCCATTGCAGAGAACAGGTAATTCACTGGCAACACAAGTACGTGGGTCAAGCGACCCGTCCCAAGGACATTAATAATTCAAGGGTGGTTACATTCGTCAATCTACACACAAAGTAAAATGACATGTGAGTGATGGGAACTAAACCTCACAACACAGAATCTGGTGGACTGCTTGAACTACTCGCCTCGGACACACTTCCAGCACCAGAAACAGGAGTGTGAGACACAGCCACAGATCTACTGACTGACACATGAGCCATAGACCCAGACACACTTCCAGCACCAGAAACAGGAGTGTGAGACACAGCCACAGATCTACTGACTGACACATGAGCCATAGACCCAGACGCACTTCCAGCACCAGAAACAGGAGTGTGAGACACAGCCACAGATCTACTGACTGACACATGAGCCATAGACCCAGACACACTGCCAGCACCAGAAACAGGAGTGTGAGACACAGCCACAGATCTACTGACTGACACATGAGCCATAGACCCAGACACACTGCCAGCACCAGAAACAGGAGTGTGAGACACAGCCACAGATCTACTGACTGACACATGAGCCATAGACCCAGACACACTGCCAGCACCAGAAAAAGGAGTGTGAGACACAGCCACAGCTGTAGTGACTGACAGATGTGCCATTGAGCCAGACACACCGCCAGCACCAGAAACAGGAGTGTGAGACACAGCCACAGATCTACTGACTGACACATGAGCCATAGACCCAGACACACTGCCAGGACATGTCCCTGTACAGTGACCAACAAATACCATGCCTGCATCTGACACATGAGAGTGGCGGACACACACAGTGCCAGTACCTGAAACAGGAGAGGGTACAACTGACACAGTGCTACTACATTATGCATGACAGCGAACAATAGACACAGTGCCACTATCTGACACATGAGAGTGAACTGCAGCTGAGCCACTAGGACCACTGAAATGATGAGCCACAGGGCTGTATGGGCCAGGAGGCAGGGTGGCTCTGGGAGCTGGGGACAGCTGTACTGGAGCGACATTGGGGTGGTCAGGTCTCACTGGTGTGTGTCTCCGTTTCTTTGTGAAATGTAGGGGCACCCTGGACATGACTGGACTGGTAAGTGGAGTGGCCTCATCAGACATCAAAGGTGGATCATGTGCTTGTGGTGGTCTGCTCTCTGGGGACGTGCTGGACCCTGCTTGTCGTTTGCTGTGGGCCTGCCTTCTGCCCTCTGCATCATGTGTAATGGGGGATGCAACTACAGTGTACTCCTTCCTCTGCTTCCGTGGGGCGTGGATGGGAGTAGAGGTAGAGGTATGGGGGGACTCCACCGCTGACACATGTGTTTTACGTTCCTTCAACAACATCAGCCTCAGTGCAGCCAGGGGTGATGTATGCCTGTCCTTGATGGAGCTCGTGTCTATGGGAGAACCCCTGGCCCTGGGATGTGCCTTGGCCGTAGGAGATGTCCTGTCTGTGGAATGTCCCTGATCCCTGGGCGGTGCCCTGTCCCTGGGAGTAGACTTGTCCATTGTAGTGTCCCTGTCCTTTGAAGCGACCTTGCCCTTGGGAGTGTCCCTGCTCTTGGGAGGTGCCCTTTCCTTTGAAGCGTCCTTGTCCTTGGGAGTGTCCCTGCTCTTGGGAGGTGCCCTTTCCTTTGAAGCGTCCTTGTCCTTGGGAGTGTCCCTGCTCTTGGGAGTTGCCCTTTCCTTTGTAGTGTCCTTGTCCTTGGGAGTGTCCCTGGTCTTGGGAGTTGCCCTTTCCTTTGTAGTGTCTTTGTCCTTGGGAGTGTCCCTGGACTTGGGAGGTGCCCTTGCCTTGGGAGTATCTTTTGTGGGGGATGCCTGTGTAGCATGTGAAGCCATTTCCCCCAACACCCCTTGAGGATCCTGTGTGTCAACTCCAGTGTAGCTCACGTCGTCTTCTGTGAAAGATTTCCTGGTCCTAGGGGATGGTGTATGTGCCCTCCGTGCCCTGCCTTGCTGCCTGTGGCTGCTTCTAGTGAAATAACCTGAAAATGAGGCCTGGTCTGAAAATTCACTCTCCCCTGAGACATCAAGTGGTGTGGATGGTGGAACAGAAGTAGCACCCTGTCTATGCGACTGTACAATGGCTGAAGACACAGTGTTTGCTAATGACTGAACTGTTCTGTGGAGACCAGCAACATCGCCATGCATCCCCTCCATGAATGCCACCACCTGCCCCAACTTCCTATCGTGGTCTTTGAATGCATTGATCATGTTGGTCTGCCCTACACACAGCTGTCGCAGCAGATCTACTGCCTCAGCACAAAGTGCACTTTGTGTCACAGGGGCAGGCTCTGCGGTGCCTGCACCGAAGGCAACTCTGCTCCCCCTACTCTGGCGAGCACGAGCAGTACATGTTGCAGTGGGTGGCAGTGTGGGCCCTGTGTGCTGTGTCCCTACTGAAGGTGTTGATTGCCCACTCCCTGTCTGTGACAACAGTGCTAACTCACCAACACTGTCTGAAGATGAGGACGATGGTGTTTCCACTTGTGAGTCCTCTGGGACGGTTCTGTCCCCCTCTCCTGTGGCTGCCCTCTTCAGTGTCAGTCTGCGTGAGTGTGATTTCGGATCCGGATGCATTGCCACCACTCATCTCCGTCGTCTGTGGGTCAGTGCCCTCGGCCAAAGCTGAAAGAGAGAGAAAAGAGTTTTACCTAAGTGCCACACTCACATATTGAAGATTACAAACTCACAACTTTCCTTGCAGTCGAATAACATGTATCACCCATCCTGCACACGACCCACCCCTACCAGACATCCTCATATCAAAGAACCAGTGTTGGCTGTGAAACATGTACATAATACAAACAGGGCAACTGCATGCAGACCAGTACACATGTCATGCCGTGGGACCACAGACCTCAAGGGCATGTCCTGGAACCCTCAAATACAAAGCAAGTGGTATGTCCACCTGGCGGACATGGAGGCTACCGCTCACTCCGCTAATGGCACCAACATGCAATTGCAGCTAAACAAACGCACCACGGATGTCACTACTGTGTCTGAGCACCAATACATGCATGCACTCACAAGTCTCACACACATACAGTCTGCTTACCGCTAGTTTGCTGTTGATCCCCTCCCAGCTGGGCGGACAGGTCAGGATGCGTCACAGAAATGATACGGTGCATTAGAGGGGTCCTTGTGCATCGGGCCAGACGGGTTGATCTTGGAATCATCCCCAGTGTCATCTCGGCAACATTCTTGCTCAGCCTGGATATGTCGTCCCAGCGCTTGTGGCAGTGTGTGTGTCATCTCTTGCACACCCCCACTGCCCGTAAATCACGTGCTATGGTCCTCCACACGGCCTTGCGAAGGTGAAGCTTGACCTACCATGATGAGAGACAAGAGGGAAACGTCAGTGGACCGTTTGACATCCACAAACATCGTAGAAACACGTATCTTCATGCAGCCATGCTCAGTACAACACATGTGAAGGTCCCTTAGCACACCGCCAAGCTTGCAGAAGCCAGGAGTCAGTGACCACCTCATGCCTACCAACATGTTCCCCACTGCACTTACCACCTGTCCGGGTGCACCGTAGAGCCGGTCATAGTGGCTGAGCACACTGTCCACAAGGACTTCCAGCTCAGCTGCGGTGAAGGGACGAGACCGGGTCTCTCGCACTCCCTGCATGGCAACGTTCACGACTGTGGCAGTACATACAGAAGCAGTTGTTGGATATCTCAGCAGCAGCAGGTCGAGGTGATGGTCGCAGGCAGCAGTTGTTGGATAGCTCAGCAGCAGCAGGTCAAGGTGATGGTCGCAGGCAGCAGTTGTTGGATAGCTCAGCAGCAGCAGGTCGAGGTGATGGTCCCAGGCAGCAGTGGCTGAAAGCAGTGAATGTGTGCTGCCGAAATTCACACATATATAGGGCCCAGAGCTCATATCAGTGGCACACGTCTGCAGCTATTGGTTTTCCCTGGATGCCTCATTCAAAAAGAGCCAATGAGTGGCCCTGGTGTGGCGGTGCACGGCTTCCGCTATATTTGAATGCGCATACGCACCCCGCGTTACCAATTTCCATTGGCTACATTTGCACGGACCGTCACGGTCACAGATCTGCAACCGCATGTGCGCGCTTCTGCCACGGTGCATCATTTTAACAAAATCAAACCCTGGCGTCGCTATGGCATTCCGCGTGGGCGGTGCAGGCTAACACATACTTTTGAATATGCAATTCGAAATGGCAGTTGATACCCCCCCTTACAGTCACATTGCAGCACCCACCGCAGACCGCCGGTCCTGGCCGGTCACACACCGCCGTTCCTGGCCAGTCACCCACCGCCGGGTGGTGGCCGGTCACCCACCGCCGGGTGGTGGCCGGTCACACACCGCCGGTCCTGGCCAGTCACCCACCGCCGGGTGGTGGCCGGTCACCCACCGCCGGGTGGTGGCCGGTCACACACCGCCGGTCCTGGCCAGTCACCCACCGCCGGGTGGTGGCTGGTCACACACCGCCAGCACCTGTTGGTGTGTGACCGGCCACCACCCGGCGGTGTGTGACTGGCCACCACCCGGCGGTGTGTGACCAGCCACCACCCGGCGGTGTGTGACCGGCCACCACCCGGCGGTGTGTGACCGGCCAACACCCGGGGGTGGGTGACCGGCCAGGACCAGCGGTGTGCGGTGGGTGCTGCAATGTGACTGTAAGGGGGGTATCAACTGCCATTTCGGATTGCATATTCAAAAGTATGTGTTAGCCTGCACCGCCCACGCGGAATGCGTGCACCACCATAGCGACGCCACTGAGTGTTCATTTTCAAATGATGCACCGTCGCGGTAGTCCGCACATGCGTTATGAGGTGTGTGACCGTGATGGTACTTGTCCATAAAGCATATGTCATGCACAATATCATGAACATCGATCATCTTCTGTGTAGGTGGAAGGCGTCCACACATGGCATATGTACACACACTGCATGTCTCCGCACACATGTAATGTTGATAGTTGTACATGTGTGTTAGGACATGTACAGAATGCTGCAACAATTATGATGTAAAGTCAATGGCCCGTGGCCACGTGTGTATTTCATGTCCACATTTTGCATGTGTGGTCATACTATTGACCTTGCCAGTGGTTCACTATGGCTATTGATGTGCACCCAAGTTGCAACACAAGTGCATGGCGACGTGTTGACGTCTTGGTTTTGCGTACACACGATAAAATGTATACACATCTACACAGTACATCATGGGTGTCTAACCACATTCAGAAGCTGTTGTGAGTGTGTGGTTTGTGTGTGCAAGTAACAATGATGGGGGTATACATGCATTCTGTGTATGCGTATGTATGTTGCCTGCTGTGTGCCCATGCATGTCATGTGAGGATGCCCAGCATTGTAGGTTGGGTCATTGGTGCATGAAGACAAGGAGGGTGTGTTCCATGTTCGTATTGTGTGTGCACGTGCATGTGTGTCTGTGGTGACGCTTGTCCACATTTGGGTCCTCAGTCATGTGTTGTTGGCAGTTCTTTAGACATGTGTGCACGTTACATTGGACATGTTTGCACACATGATGTTGTTTGTGGCTGAACATTGTTTTTGTAGCTATCTGTATTGCATGAAATATTGGTCACGTCAGACATATAATCATTTTCGGCAACATGTCTTATTTGTATTGTGTTGGTCAACATGTGATAATGTGGAACAGCTATGCGTTGTTGGTCAATTGACATCTGCTCCCATCTACTCCCACACAGGAGGGCTCCAAATGTGCATCGACCATACACTGTGCTGGAGGACATGGTTGACAAGGAGGTGATCCGCAAATTCCGGCTTGATCAATTTAGATTGCTGGAGCTTGTAGCCCAATTGTCACCTCATCTGCAGCCACGCAGAACATATCCTGGAGCTATTACACCCACAGCAAAGGTGATTGCGGCACTTCACTTCTTTGCAACTGGCACCTTCCAGTACACAGTTGGACATGCCGGGGGGATGTCACAATCCATGTTCAGCATGGTACTGCGGGATGTCCTGAATGCCATGATACTTTACAAGGATAATTACATCCATTTTCCACGGCCGGCAGAGTTGGCAGCAGTCAAAGGGGACTTCTATGCCCTGGCACAGATACCACAAGTAGTGGGTTCCATTGATGGCACACATATCGGTCTCATTCCACCCCAGGCACGTGAGCCTGTATATCGCAATCGAAAGCACTACCATTCGGTCAACGTGCAGGTGGTGTGCCTGGCTGACAACATCATCTCCCATGTGTGTGCCAGATTTCCAGGGTCCGCACATGACTCACACATCCTGCGGAGCAGCATTGTCCCCTAACTGATGGCTAATCTGCGTCCCGAATGTGCGTGGCTTGTAGGTGAGTATGCTGTGAGGACAGTTGTGTTGTATGTGTGGCATGGTGTACCCACCAATCCTGGTAATGATATTTGTGTCTGTCATCCCCCCACATAGGCGACTCTGCGTACCCAAACCGGCCGTGGCTGCTGAGTCCCATACGGAATCCTACTAAACCTGGTGAAATGCGTTATAATGATGCCCATGGGAGGACACGTCGAATGGTGGAACGTACTTTTGGACTGCTGAAGTCTATGTTTCGCTGCCTGGATAAAACCGGAGGGGCCCTACCATACTCATCAGGCAAAGTATGCAAAATCGTGATTGCCTGCTGCATGCTCCACAACTTGGTCTTGCGCAATAACATTGAACTGACCATGGACCCTGAAGACCAACAGGTTGCTCGGCCTCCCATCCCACCCATGTCGACTGATGAGGATAGTGGTGAGGAAGAAGGTGTGGACCAGAGGCGTCAGCTCATTGATCACTATTTTCCTTGAATGTGAGTAACTACCTCTTGTGCAGCTAGGCAATGCGTGATGTATGTTTGCTGGTGGAGTGCGGATGTGGTGTGTCTATGCTGCCTGTTCTGGTATGTTCTGTTTGCAAATGTGGGTGGTAGATGGGGTACATGCAAAGCTCCCTGATGTGTGTCCTTTGATCCACTTAATTGGTGATGAGTGTGGTTTGTGGGATGTTGCAGTACAGTGGGTGGTGATGGATGTGAATCACTTTCCTGACCTGTGTTTGTTGTTCTCTCATTATCCCTAGGTCACTCCCACACAGGCATGATTCTCAACAACATTGATCCCTGCACCTGGTAACCTCAAATTCTAAGACAAACATGTGATTAAAACATGGAGGTCACACATCATTGAGTGTTTACGTGATGTTTATTAACAGGTTGAGGATTGATGTTGGTGCATATTTACAAGGAAGTGTTGGGGGAAGTGAGAGTTGAAGGTCATGGCAGATGAAAACACAGTGGGGATACCACATTGTGTGATGTCCAGCAAGTCCAACAGACGTGTGCCAATGCTTGGCATTGTGGGGCAGGATAGTTGGCAGGGTGAATGGCAGGCTCAAGCAAGGGTGAAGTCATTGGCGGCCCCTCTTAGAGCAGGTAGATGGGGCATTTCCACTGCTCTCACCTGGATCCAGCATCGGACGGCCCCTCCGTCTTGGAGCTGGAGCAGAGACAGCTGTGGGGGCAAATTGGTCAGGGGCCACCTCCCAGTCCGTGGGCTCAGGTGTGGTTGGCGGTGGTGTTGGTGACCGGTCCCGCTGGGCACTTGGGTGAGGGGGTGGTGGTGTGGCGTGGGATAACCAGTCCCTCCACAGAGCAGTTTGCTGGCCCATGAGGTCCACAATTTGGCCTATGCGTGTGTCAATGGACCGCAACAGATGGCTGCTCTCTTGCGAGTCTTGGTGGGCCCGATCGGACTGTGCCTGCGACCGCTCATAGAAGGCATGGACTCTGGCGATGGCTTCCAGGGTTTCGGCGCCAAGATGGGGTGGAAGTCCTTCCCCCCCTCGCCAGACAACTACACTCCTGGTTGTGAGCTGTGCCCTCACCTGTGTCCTCTCACGTCCACTCTCCCTGCTTGCCTGGGATGTCGATGGCCCATCATCGGGCGATGGGTCAGGCAGGGTGGCACAGGCAGGAGTGGTGGTGGTGGTGGTGGTGGAGGTGGTGGTGGTGGTGGCTGCACAGCTCACAACGGCAGGTGTTGGTTTAGTGACACAGGCCAAGGTGGTGGAGGCAGGGATGTCCTGGGTGCCTGATGGCCCTGGGAGTCTCCTTGGGCCCGCATCGTCCTCTGCACCCGAGCTGGGAATGGGATCTTCCCCAGAGAGTCCGTGCTGTGAGGGGGGCGACTGGTGCTGGCGGTTGTTGCTTTCGCCAGTCAAGTTGCGATCACCTGAGGGACAAGATTTTCATGATCAATGCTGTGGACATGACATGTTTTTGGTACCAACATTACAAATCACAAACCTCTTACACCCCCCAACCCCCACCACCCTCCCTGTGGACATGGGGGCCTGTTGGGAGTTGTAGTGCTGGTCTATCACACACCCCACCCACCACCACCCTCCCTGTGGACATGGGGGCCTGTTGGGAGTTGTAGTGCTGGTCTAACACACACCCCACCCACACCACCCTCCCTGTGGACATGGGGGCCTGTTGGGAGTTGTAGTGCTGGTCTCTCACACACCCCACCCACCTCTCACACACACCCCACCACCCTCCCTGTGGACATGGGGGCCTGTTGGGAGTTGTGGTGCTGGTCTATCACACACCCCACCTACCACCACCCTCCCTGTGGACATGGGGGCCTGTTGGGAGTTGTAGTGCTGGTCTATCACACACCCCACCCACCACCACCCTCCCTGTGGACATGGGGACCTGTTGGGAGTTGTAGTGCTGGTCTAACACACACCCCACCCACCACCACCCTCCCTGTGGACATGGGGGCCTGTTGAGAGTTGTAGTGCTGGTCTCTCACACACCCCACCCACCTCTCACACACACCCCACTACCCTCCCTGTGGACATAGGGGCCTGTTGGGAGTTGTGGTGCTGGTCTCTCACACACCCCACCCACCTCTCACACACACCCCCACCACCCTCCCTGTGGACATGGGGGCCTGTTGGGAGTTGTGGTGCTGGTCTATCACACACCCCACCCACCACCACCCTCCCTGTGGACATGGGGGCCTGTTGGGAGTTGTGGTGCTGGTCTATCACACACCCCAGCCACCACCACCCTCCCTGTGGACATAGGGGCCTGTTGGGAGGTGTGGTGCTGGCTGCTTTGACAACATGCAAGGCTGGAAACGTAGGAGGCAACATTTGTGTTTGGTCATGGTGGGTGCATTTGAGCCCAGGACTTCACATTTGGGTGACTATGTGGCCCACATGCATGGATTGGAGCCTGGGAGATGTGTCTTGGCAGTTGTGCAAGGCAGAACATGGCAGTGTGATAGTGGTCATTGGTTTGTACTCACCAGCCTCTAGTCCCTCTTTGATTCCTTCCAGGCTCTCAGGGTGCAGTATGCCCAGCACCTTCTCCTCCCATTCTGCATATGGTATGGGCTCCGGGGGAGTGCGGCTGCCAGTGTGGTGTGCCCGCAGGTGGTTCTTTGCCCTGATGCCTTTCACCCTTGTCTTGAGGTCATGCCACCGCCTCTGGATCTCGTGTTTGGTGCGTGGCACGGTCACTGACGCATTCACTCTGGTCACTATCCTGTCCCACATGTTGTTTTTGGTTGCCACGGTGGTCTGCTGGACTAGGGTGCCGAAGAGATGTGGTTCGACATGGATGATTTGATCCACCATGACCTTCAACTCACTGTCTGTGAACTTGGGATTTTTCTTTGGTGCCATGGTGTGTAATGTGCAAGGTGTTGGTGGGGTGGGGTGGGATGTGCAGGTGTGTGGTGTGTAGGGATGGTGTGGTGGGTGTTTGTGTGGTGGGTGTGTTTGTGTGCAGGTTGTATGTATGTGTGTTTTTGTGTGTCTGCTGTTCGTGGTATTCAGCCTCTTGCTTGCAGCTAGGCTGTGATGCAAAGGATTATGGTTGTGGGAGGGATCCATTTTATACTCTGTGTGTTGGTTGTGTCCCAATGGTTGTTGCCAGTCAGGTGTTCTGTGGGTGCGTTGTCTTGGGTGCATTTTTCGGTGCTTGGGGGGTGTCATTGTGGCGTGTAGTTGCTGTGGGTGGGTGTTTCAGGTGGGTGGGTGTCCTGTTTAGTGTGTTTTCTATTTACTCCGTCAGCCATTTTGTAATCGGTTTGACGGAAGGGATGGTGTTCGTGTGGTCCTTCCGCAGTCATGCTCCGTTTGTCGATGCATTGTTTCCGCTGCGGTCGAGGAAGGAGGTGAGTTCCGTGGGCTGGCGACGTTATCCTAATCGCGAGGCCGGAGCCTCCGCAGGTATGGCGGCGGCTGTGCCTGTTCCCGTGGTCATGTTCGTCCGCGGCGGAGGGTGTTTCTCTAGTACCGTCCGCTTGCGGCGGTCTTTCGTGTGCTCCGTCCGCCGCGGACGGTGTTTGATGTGATCCGTCCGCTGCGGTCGGAGTTTCTTGACATTATTATCCTAATCGCACCGGCGGTTTATCCGCGGAGTGGTCGGGAGTATTTTTGCAGCGTCCATGGCGGACGGAACCCGTTTCCGTCCGCCATCCTAATAGGCCCCCAAATGTGTATGTTCAAAAGAGCCTAAGGCTGTGCTACTAGTAATGTCCTAGAGGCCAAGTTGGAAGAATATTCGGTGTGCTGTAGGAGAAATAATATCTGCATAATAGGAGTTACCGAATGATCAGAGGGACCCTGATTTAATTGTGGTTTGTGGAAGACTTTATACTCTAACAGTTGCAACCACGTGGCCTCTCAAAATACTTCTCCATTGTGCCCACAGAGTTCTTCGCACTCCAATAAGACCAGGTGTCCCACCAAGCCCCATAGTAGCATGCATCTTTAACAAACGGGATCGAGATGTCATTCTGTATTCCGCTCGCAGTGCCCCTCCAGTATGATGTAATACTACTGCTTTCTTCCCGGACTTTGCCCTTCAAGTTCAGAGAATGCGTCGGTCCTTTCTTGAAGTCAAGAAACATTGAGAAAGCTTAAAATAAATTACTCCACTATGTTCAAGGCGAAACTGCTAGTGGTGGCAGATGGAAGAGCATGGCATTTTACCACCCCAGAGGAGGCTCGGTACTGGCTGGATAGCTCGGGAGTGGTTGGTGGTGGCAGTCTCGCAGAAAAAGATGACAATGTGACGCAGGTGCCCCGGAAAAGACGCAACACACCGGCTAGTGACAACGATATCACCTGCAGCAGAGTGAAACTCTTCCGGGGAGTTTCCCAAGCGACACTAGTTGACTCCGAGTGGTTAACACAGCCCAGAGCCTGTTTCTTGTTTATTCAACTTGTCCAGAATGGATACCGCAGCTGTGGGGGTGCTGGCACCTTGCCCAAATGGATGATGTGTGCCAACACTGAATGTTCAAAATGTTGACTGTTTCTGTGGTTACATTTCTCCTTTTTATGTTGAGCCTGGGCAGAGCATGCGATACTCTATGTAGCTGCAGATTCCTAACAGTCCCACACATGCCTTCCCGCTTTGTATTGTAGGGCTAACGTTACTCCTCTTTTCAGGGTCCTAGTTTTGCACACGACTATGCGAGTTACTTCATGGCTCTGCACTTCTGGCATGGAAGAAATAAAAGCACTGACGTCTGCACGCCTGAGTGGTGCCTATATAGGCACCATGACGTCATAACAGATGCTACCAACGTCAACCAAAATTGGAATGGCATGGTGAGCAAAACAACTATGGATTTAGGCCCAGATCTCGGGATTAGCGTGAATTTATGACATTGTTCTGTATTCTGTCCATCAATTGTTCTTTTTGCATTTGTCACCCCAAGTGGGACGGGTATGCCCAGGTGTGGGTCCTGTGCTCCCCATGCCACTGGAGTCAAGCTATTTCCAAACTGAAAAGGCATGGTGAGCAAAAAATCGATTGACTTAGGCCCAGATCTCTGTACTGGTGTCAATGCATGATATTGTTTTGCATTCTGTCCATCAATTGTTTTCTTTTGCATTTGTCACACCAAGTGGGACGGGTATGCTCAGACGTGGGTCTCATGCTCTCCATGCCACTGGAGTCAAGCTATCCTGGCTGATGAGGGCTGAAAGCCCGAAACTGGTCCTAGGATGCTTGTTTCCAGTCCAGAGAGGACCTGGCCTGGCAGTTCGTGCTGGACTGTTCCCATGGGGCACAGGGTCAAGACTGATTTGCATATGGCTGGACCCAGACTGGAATGGCATGGTGAGCAAAAAAAACAATGGATTTAGGCCCAGATCTCTGTACTGGGGTGAATTTATTACATTGTTCTGCATTCTGTCCATCAATTGTTCTTTTTGCAACCAACGCTGACAACGGCATGTGGAGCCAAATGGAGTCACCCAACGCAACACACAAGGGGTATTGCTCAGTAAAAGTTTCCGCATCCAGCCTGACGCTTTGGAAATTCAAATGTAGGAAATCTGCAGCTAGAGTCTCTACCGGGTAAGGATTTACCCAGTGCTTTCCGGTGCTTAGCACCAGCACTTTATTATCAGGGCCGGGTCTACACGTAATGTAGCACTTCATTGATTTTGATAGCGCTGCCCTGCATAAAGTGTTACTGTTACGGTTGCTTTTGTCATTTAACTTGAAATAACATAACAGTAACACTGACTGACTACACAAACTGTCAGGAAGGCTCTGACTTGGAAAGCAGCCCTGCTATCGTCATCTTCATCATGAGTCATCATGAGACTCGGCCTCGGGAAAACTTAAAAGACAGTGTGCTGCTCCTTCAGTTGAATGTGAAAGTGAAACAAACAGAATGGTGGACTCCGGATCGTCGCGCAGTGCTGGGGGTGTGCGCATGTGTGCAGGTGCCTCTGACCTGTGTGCGCCGGAGGGGGGGCGGCTGCTCTGCTGAGTGCACTGTGACAGGTTTCGCTCCCCGCAGACTCTAGGAGACAGTAATTAACATCGGATGCTGCTCTGAGAGCCCGTGGGTGCCCAAATGCTTCATTGTCATGCTTGTTACTACAATGTTGCAAAACTGCAGGCAGAGTGCTGGCTAATTCCCGCCACGGCGCGGACTACATCATGTGACATCAAGACGCTTCATGCCCAATTAAAATTATTGGGACCCCGGCCTGCCCTCTGAGATACAAGTTGTGCGTTAACTGGCTGCTGCTGCAGCTGGCAGTACGGCGCCTGGCACGATTTCCTCACGTCCTGGCCAACACTGTTGAAGTGCAGTAAACGGGGCTCTGATGGCCGCCGCCTCTCCCAAAGGTGCTGTGCCGCCACTTACTGTGTGATTTTAGGCATTTGGGAGTCTCCGTTCTACTACCAAGTTGTCGAAGGGAATTAGGCTAAGGTCAGGGGGGGCTGAGAGTCAAACGCGGCAGGGGCGAGAAAGGAGATTAGGTTGAGAGCAGAGTGCTCATTGTCGTTGCCGCGGCCGGTGGTTGCAACGAGGTAGATTGCATCCCACCCTGGCCATGCAACTGAACCTAGCCCACACTGGACCGTGGCACCTGAATCATCGCTAAGTGCTGTCGGAGTGAGCTGCAGTATTTTCAATAGTTAACACCTGCCATGCTGTTATTTCATTGCTGACCTCTTTCACCTCACAATCCCAAGGCATAAAATTAAGTCTAGGGGCGGAAGGCCATTGTCTGTGGTGGGTCCTGTTCTCTGGATCTCCCCCCACCAGCGGTAGAAGTGGGCGGGGATGGAAGGGCACGGCGTGCCCCTACTTCTAAAAATTATTTCAGTCCGTTCCCCTACTTCTTAGTTTCAAAAATGCATCCCGGGACGGCAAGAATAGTCCTACTTAAAACGCTAACTTTTTTTCATCTTCCAGGGGCTGCTCGCACTTCTCTGTTGAACTCCAGAGGCTGCAGCAGCCCCTCCCTGAGCTCGCACAGGCTGAGGGCAGGCCCATTGTCATTCCGATTGAGGGTGATTATCCCCTTTCCAATGACAATGCGCCCGCCCTCTGCCTGCCGTTAGCATATGCCAGTGAGATCTGCATGAGGTGTCTCTGGTATCTGGGTGCAGGCCAAGGCTCGTTGTGCAACAAATATACAAGATGGGTCCGCAAATGTTTAGTCAATACTTTAAAACAATGCCGCTGGGGCTGGGCTAGCGTGAGAGGTGCGGTGTGGACTGTGTAATCTGCTGTTTTGAAAACACAACCCTGACGTCGACGACGCGGAGGAGGCGAGGAAAAGCATTACATTCGATCAAGCTATTTTTTATTGACAGTATACTTGTAAAAACACTTGTGGCTGTCAAAGGCGTGCCCGAGGGTGCTTGCTTCTTCTAATGTGTTTTATGGAATATTTGTTTTGCTGAGTGCTCTAAGCTGTGTTTTTATAAGTGTGTGGTTTGCTGCTCGGTATGTAAAGTATTAAAGGAGAAATCCGGCGAACATTACATTAGTCTCAACACCCAGCAAACGTAATTGAACAAGGGAACATCGTGGGATGCCTATTGTTGGGTATTGTTCGAAATACAGGTCTTGATAAAGAGAACGGGGTTTTCTTTAAACTGCCAGACCCCTTTAACTGGAGGACAACGTGATCTTAAGCCCTCCTCTGCGATCCTGTGGCCTTTAAGGTGTGAGGCTCTGCTCAAGGGAGAAGCCAGAAAATCAAAATGCCCCGAACTTTGAACTACACTTATAATGGCAAGCAGCACATGACAAGAGTGTGCTTTGCAATCCCTAAAAGAGCGGCCTTCACTGCTCCATCCAACCAAGGGAGTAGTCAGAAAATGTGAATGCCCCCCATTTTGCAGTAAACCTCTGATGCACACCAAGCAAAATAAGTAAATTTGCCCATCCTCCATTCGAAGAGCTCCCTGGTCTCTTTCATCCAAGCATATATCCATCCATCAATTCACCCACTATCTCACCTTTACATTCTGTCATCCATTAATTCATTTATTCATCATTCAATCTATTCTTATCCCAAACGTTCACCAACTCTGCAACCCATCCATTCACTCTGCCATCCATCCATCATACATTCTTCCACTGCCATCCATTCATTTGTCTTTTTACCCACTCATCTATCAATCCTTTTACTTTGCCATCCTTTCACCTTCCCATCCACCTATTCATTCACTCATCCTCTTACCCACACATCCATCTATCCTCTCATCCATCCTTTCACCCTTCCTTCCATTCAATATGTTATGTTATGTTAAGATAGTTTGTAAAGCGCACAGCTGCCCCAGCAACGGGTCGTCCCGGCGCTGAGCAACAAGAACAAAAAATACTGCAAAAGAATCCCACACAGATACGAGAAACAAGGGGGCAGAGACAACAAAAGAGTAGAAAAGCAAAGCTTACTGTGAGAACAAATGGGTTTTTATCGCTCTCCGGAAGGTCAAATAATTATCCATGCGCCGTATATGAGACGGAAGGTCATTCCAGAGCTTGGAAGCCAGTGCGCGAAACGAGCGACCACCAGCACGGGCCCTCAACAAGCGTGATATAGAAACCAGGTGTTCACCGGTAGAGCGCAGATGACGCCGGAGAGTGTAGAACGAGTGCTGACCGGGCAGGAGCAGTGACAGGGCAGGAGCAGTCACAGGGCAGGAGCAGTGACGGGGCAGGAGCAGTGACGGGGCAGGAGCAGTGACGGGGACAGGAGAAGTGACGGGGACAGGAGAAGTGACGGGGACAGGAGAAGTGACAGGACAGGAGAAGGAGAAGTGAAGTGAAGGGACAGGAGAAGTGAAGTGAAGGGAGAGGAGAAGGAGAAGTGAAGGGACAGGAGAAGGAGTAGTGACGGGACAGGAGAAGGAGCAATGAACGGGGCAGGAGCAGTGAACGGGGCAGAAGTGAAGGGACAGGAGAAGTGAAGGACAGGAGAAGTGAAGGGACAGGAGAAGTGAAGGGACAGGAGAAGTAGAAGTGACGGGACAGGAGACGGAGAAGTGACAGGACAGGAGAAGTGACGGGACAGGAGAAGTGACGGACAGGAGAAGTGACAGGGGGCAGGAGAAGTCACGGGGCAGGAGAAGTGACGGGGGCAGGAGAAGGAGAAGTGATGGGACAGGAGAAATAGAAGTGACGGGACAGGAGAAGGAGAAGTGACGGGACAGGAGAAGGAGAAGTGACGGGGGCAGGAGAAGTGACGGGGCAGGAGAAGTGACGGGGGCAGGAGAAGTGACGGGGACAGGAGAAGTGACAGGGGCAGGAGAAGTGACGGGGGCAGGAGAAGTGACGGGGGCAGGAGAAGTGACGGGGGCAAGATCGGTGATGGGGCAGGAGTGGTGACAGGGGCAGGAGCGGTGACGGGGGCAGGAGCGGTGACGGGGCTGGAGCGGTGACGGGGGCAGGAGAAGGGAAGGGGCAGGGGAATTGATGAAGCAGGAGTGTTGATCCAGAATGAGCAGGAGTACTGACTGGACAGGAGCAGTGAAAGGGCAGGAACAGGCGTTTCCCAGGGCGACTTGAAGGGTAGGGGGCCAGTTTAGTTTGGGGGGACCGGTTTTGTAGAAGTGCAGGAGTTTTAAAAACACTGCAAAGTTCTTTGTATATTCAGCAGGTTTCGGTCAACAATACAAGTGCTAAGATAACTTTGCTGATCAATGTACCTGCTGGAGAGAGATGGGAGCATGTTTTGTCTAGTGGCTGTTTTACTCATCTAAGGTAGTGCAGAGTGGTAATATGCCTGCTGCAAAGAACATGTACCAATCATATCAAAGAGCAACATGTTATGTGCATAGTTCAGTGGGCACTGCTTTGTGTTCACTTCCCGAATGAAAGGACACTTGAATACATATGGCCTGGCAGTTCGGGCTGGACTGTTCCCATTGGGGGCAGAATCTAGACTGATTTGCATATTGTTATTGTTATTGTTATTGTTAATTCCGGCTTTTATAGCGCCAACTCACCGGCAGGTCTCAAGGCGCTTATGACCGAAGGGCAACAACTACATAATTATCAGAAGGAGGAGAGCAACATCATGTTTAAACTGAGCTCAACGCATCCCTAAACAAGAAAGTTTTTAGGATTTTTCTGAAGCGAAGGAGATTACCTTCTTTACGGAGGGTCTCAGGTAGTTTGTTCCAAATTTTTGGGATCAGAGCAGAAAAGGATCTCCCCCCTTTTGTGGCCAACCTAAACCGGGGGCACACCAACAACTGTGCGTCTGAGGACCTTAGTCTTCGTTCCGGTTTATATACCTCCAACCGTTCCTTTATGTAAACGGGTGCTTGCCCGTAAATTGCCTTATGGGCTATACATAAACTTTTGAAGACAGACCTTTGCCCAATAGGCAACCAATGGAGGCTCTGCAACAGTGGAGAGGCATGGGATCTTCTTGGGAGCTTAAAAATGAGACGTGCGGCGTCGTTTAGGACCACCTGCAATCTGCTGATCAGGATTTTTGGAAGGCCCAAGTAAAGGGCATTTCCGTAGTCCAGCCTTGAGATTATCGTAGCAGAGACTACAGTGCGAAGCATGGACTGGGATAAAAGAGGGACTAATTTACGCAATTGTCTAATTAGACCATTGCAGGTGCCTACTATGGAGGAGATCTGACTACACATTGACAGTTCGCTGTCGATCTTAATACCCAAGCTTTTCACCTTATCCACTGGTGTAGGAGTTGGACCTAATTCCTGGGGCCAATACAAGTCACTCCATGGAGAACATGTAGATGATACAACTAGAACCTCTGTTTTTTCAGGGTTGATCTTCAAAAGGTTCATAGTCATCCAACTCACTGTAAATCTTAGAACATCTTGCGCGTAAGTCTGCGCCAACACTGTGTTCTCTATGCTCAGTAATAGTTGGGTGTCGTCGGCGTAATTAAATACGCGACATCCCATCTTTGCCAGGGAGCTTATCAGTGGTTGCAGGTATAGGTTAAAAAGGAGTGGGGACAATGCAGAGCCTTGAGGGACCCCGCATGTCAGATTTCCCACCTCCGATACCTTATCCCCCAACTGAATCCTCTGTGTTCTCCCTACTAGGAAAGATTCCAACCACCTATAGGCCATGTCTCGAATCCCGAAATTAGCCAGTCTATCCAGGAGCAGGGTATGGCTGACAGTATGGCTGGGTCCAAACTGGAATGGCGAGCAAAAAACGATGGATTTAAGCCCAGATTTCTGAACTGGGATGAATGTATGACATTGTTCTGCATTCTGTTCATCAATTGTTCTTTTTTGCATTTGTCACCCGAATGGGACAGGTATGCTCAGACATGAGTCCTGTGCTATCCATGCCACTAGAATCAAGCTATCCTGGCTGATGAGGGCTGAAAGCCTGAAACCGGTCCTAGGATGCTTGTTTCCAGTCCAGGGAGGACCTGGCCTGGCAGTTCGGGCTGGACTGTTCCCATTGGGTGCAGGATCAAGAATGATTTGCATATGGCTGGGTCCAAACTGGAATGGGATGGTGAGCAAAGAAACAATGGATTTAGGCCCAGATCTCTGTACCGGGGTGAATGTATGACATTGTTCAGCATTCTGTCCACCAGTTGTTCTTTTTGCTATATTATGATTGAGCAGCTAGCTGGCTGACATGAATATGAAGGAGTCTTTGTGGGTTTCCCTGATTCTAGATTCTCCTGAAGAGTCCCTTTCTCTTCTGAGCCCTGCTTAACACATGTGTACAGGAGGAGCCCCTGTATTCATGACCTCAATGTTTGAGACAAAAAATAATCATGGATTTCTGAACAATGAGTAAAAGCATTAAGGTAACATGTTGTTCCTGCTTATATTTCACACGCTTTACATAAACCTTTATTCCCTTTGAGTGTTTGCTTTTTCCTGAATTAAACCTCAAACATGTTTATCCATTGTTTTAATTAAATAGCGCTATAAGCTGTAACTGGTCAGTGAAATGCTAAACGTACAAAAAATTGGTATGTTTTGCTATTTCTAGCCACGCCCCTGACTCCGCCAAACTGATTCAATCTTCGGTTATTCCCGCCCCCTGATTCTCCACCCACAGTCCCCCTACTTTTTTTTCCCCACTTCGACCACTGCCCCCCACACACATTAGAACGTCACTTTCTATTTGCAGCTTTAAGTCAATTTAAACTCCTCTGAGCACTGCCCCCCTGGAGATCTCATCGATGTTAAGGACGCTTTATAAATGCCATTATTCATTCAGTCATTCGATCGTACATTCTCAACTTACTAATACAAGTAAAAGTATGGGTTATGCCTAGAAGTGCCTGAGGATATGTGAGACTTTGCCAGGTGACTATGGGCATAGTGGGGTGAACGCGTCAATCATTTAACAGACTATGACAATATGCAGCAGACTACACCTTTTGTTTATGTCGCCATGGGCAGAGTTTAGTTATGAATCCAGGCAATTTGGCGGGTAGTAGTTAACAAGAGCCGCAGGGGGTGCTTGCGCCGGACTCACTTCCTTTGCAGCATCTGCATCCCGCTGTGCTGCTGCCCCCTGGCCTTCTCCTTTCCTTTGGTGACGTCCTGCACTTCAGATGAAGTCGTTACCACTTTCCCTGGGGGGATCAGTGTTTTTTTACTGCGTGGTAGGTGATGGGTGTGTAGACTGTAAAGGTCCATCCAAATGGTTAAACATAGCGGGCGGCTGCACACCAGACCAAGGGGGCAGTGCCCATCTATGGCTTTAATCACACTGCTTAACGAGCCCTGTCGGAAAACCTGAAGCTACCACAGGGGCAGGATGTTCGAAGAAATACTTTCTGTCAGGAGATGTTGATGTATGTTTGGTAACCCGGTGTTGGCTTTGAAAGTCTAACGGCGGGCAACGATAGAGCAGCTGAAATACTGACTACCGAAATGTCTATTGCTAATGTGTAGGCAGTGATTTTCCAGGTTCGAGCTTGCTTATATGCTGCGCAACTGGTTCAACTGAGAGAACAGTTTATATTAGCTTTCTTGTCTGGTCCGAAAATATTTATGGATTTTCCAATCACGCTTGCGACTTAGTAATTTTGAGTTTAATGTTGAATTGAAAAGTACAGTTCTTCCATTTGGCTGGTGGCATCATACAGTCAATTAAAGGTAAAAGCCTTTGCTTATAGCGCTGAGTTCGCAAAACCTTACCAATACCTTTAAAGTTAACCACAGGCTACATCTGTGTGTGGGGGGAGCCGCTGGGCATGTCTGTTATTTCTGATATTTATTTCCCTGGTCTTCATTAGTTGATGTCACTCATAGTTGTTGAAATGTCACTCATAATTACACTGAAATTTTGAAAATGTGACACATGGCAATCTGAAACCTTGGCAGCTATGGTGGGGGTTACTGTGTCACAGTGTGAAGTAGTGCCAGGAAGAGGGTACAGAGTGACATCACTGGCAGAGTGCCAGCTACAGTACTACTGCCTCACCTGGGACGGTGTGCAACCCTAGAGCAGTGTTCTTCTGGCGTGCCGCGGCGAAATCTTAAAAACGTCCGGGAAGGCGCCAGGCGCGAAGCATCACACAGGGCCCAGTCCCGACTCCCGCCTAACGGTTACGGAACCACTGAGTCAGTCAATAAGGCAGTGAGTGTCCGGGCCGGCCGCCTGCCCTCCACGAGAACAGCACAGGCAAATTAGCTTAAGTACATTCAGGTACATGCATAATTTTTGCCGTTTGCGATTCCTTAATTGCGAAAATTAAGAAATCGCAATTAAGGAATCGCAAACGGCAATGCATCAAAAAATCGCAATTTATTTAGCGATTCCTTATTATTCCTTAATTGCGATTCACAATTTGCGAATCGCAATTAAGGAATCCCTTCCCATTGATTCCTATGGGCCAAAAGGCCAATAGGAATGAATGGGAAGACAATCTCAATTTGCGATTCGCAATTAGCTAATCGCAAATTGAGATTGCGATTACAAGGGTGCAGGGGTGTCCAAAGGACACCCTGTTGCACCCCTGACATGCCCTAAGGGCATGTGTGTACACACATGACAGTTTGAAAAAAGCACAAAAATGCATTTTTTAGATTTTTCGCTCCTAATTACGAATTCACAATTATTAAAGATGTCATGCATTGCATTTAAGGAATCGCAAATTGCGATTCCTTAAATGCAATCGCATTTTTTGAAATCGCAAAAAATAGCGATTTCTTGTATTTTTGTTTGATGCATCCCAAATAGTGATTTAGGAATCGCAAACGGCCGATTTTTGCGATTCGCACCGTTTGTGATTCCTAAATCGCTTGATGCATGTGGCTGTAATACAGTAGCCATGATGCCAAGAATATGATAAGGGGTAGATTTTGGTTCTGCAGGTGGGGTAGGTGCTGTGCGGCATCGTGTGCAGATTTTGTCTAGATTGCCACGCCCCAGGATACCCGCACGCGCTCCACACAGCAAGTTTCATCCGTTCAAGGCAAGCCACAGCCAGTTACTGAGCAATACCAGGCCCAGTCCTGCTTAACGGTTTACGGAAGCAGTCGGTCAATAAAGGGAGGCAGTGAGTGCAGTGTGTGCCCGGCCAGCGCCCGGCCCACCATGAGTACAGCAGGTAAATGAAGTACTGTCTAAGTTAAGTCGATACCATGCCAAACCAAGGCTGTTTTTATTTTTGCGTGGTGGCGTGACGGTCGTCAGGTCAACGTTGTGGTGGTAGCGGAGTCTGGCTCCACAAAATTAGCTGATCATGATGTATATGATGCACTCTGTGCACTGCCTGGCCTGGCCTAGTAGCCGCCACCGGCCGTACACTTCTATCATGGTAGGTGTGGCCGCTGGCCCAGCTCAGGTTAAGTTAAAGTCCTACCTGCCCGGCCCCTGCCCTTGAAGTATTGTCCCTCCCCTGCTTCAGAGTACTGGGCTAAATCTGTGGAGGCTGGCAAAAAAAAAGGGGCTAGTCTGACTGAATCTCGCTCTCGCAGTCCTGGAATGCCCGCTCTCATCCCGGGGATGGCAGCAAGGAAGCTGTAAATCACATTTTAAAAAAAGCAGCTAAAGTCTGTTGACTCGTGGGGTTCGGATTACTGATTACTTCAACTTCAAAATCTAACCCCGCCCCTGGCCCAGCACGTACGGTCTTGTAGACCATAAGTTAACTACTAGCCCCTAAAATTCCCTCTGATCTTCGTTATCTAAATATAGAAATAAACAAATTGGTTAGGGCCCAATATCTCTCCTTTATTCCTGAACGTAGACAAAGAATATTCCTTTTGAGAAGAAGGAGAATAAGAATGAAGGCAAGATTAAAACGTGAGAAAGAAGATGCTCTTTGGATTAAACTTCGTGAGGCATCTAAGAGTGGGCAGTTAAAGACCTTCTGGTCATTAATTGGGGAAGGATGTGGTGTAAGATGCAGACCCTCTCCGATACCTATTAATGAGAAGACTTGGGTTGATTTTATCCAGCATCTTTATAGCAGTAATGGTGAGAAGTTTGATTTCGGTAAATTGCAGGAAGATCTATTTCCTTATGATTCTCCTTCTGAATTGGAAATCGTTGCTGCAATTAAAGCTTTGCGCTCTTCTGGTGCATTAGGCCCAGATGAAATTCCGATTTCAATATTAAAATCGCATAGCACCTTATGGGGGAAAATCCTACACCCAGTCTTCAAAGTTTGTTATACCAATGGCATTGTTCCGTATTCTTGGAAAGGGAGTTTGTTAATCCCTCTCTACAAAAAGGGGGCTAGAGATTTACCCCAAAATTATAGACAAATAGCCCTCCTAGATGCCATAGGTAAGGTTTTTACTAAATGTTTATTGAATTCTCTGAATGACTGGGTGTCTATGTCTGCAATACTTCCACTAGAGCAGACTGGCTTTAGGAAACAACATGGTACTTTGGATAACCTTACTGCTCTTCAAATCTTGGTAGAAAAATATGTTACAGTCCGTAGAGGAGGCGTATATGGGGCTTTCATTGACTTCTCTACGGCCTTTGATAAGGTGGACAGATTTCTGCTGTGGAGTAAGCTAATTAAACTAGGGATGCCCCCCAGCTTGTTAAAATTAGTCATCGCACTACACACAGACACTTGGTGCAGAATATTAATGGGTGATGAGAGAGGACTATCTAGGGTCATACCCACAAATAATGGACTTAAACAGGGATGCCTTTTGGCTCCCCTATTATTCTCTCTATATATTGCTGACCTCCCCAAAGCTCTATTATCATCTAGCAATGGTATTCCACCTGTTTTGGGGAGATCTCCAATAGCGTGCTTAATGTACGCAGATGATATTTTAATTTTGGACCTTACCCCAAAAGGCTTGAATTGTCGCTTACAAGCTTTGTTCTCCTACGCCGAGGCTCATTTTTTAAAAATAAATATTTTAAAAAGCAAAATAATGTGCTTTCGGGGAAAGAGAAAATCCAAATATGAAAATTATTACTGGTCCATTGGGGGCGTAAGACTAGAAGTAGTCCAATCCTATCCCTTTCTTGGGAAGATAGCCACGAGCAATTTAAACGAAAAAACCCATACTGAGAACAACAGCAGGAAAGCTCTTGCTCAAGGGAAGAGTCATATCTCTCTTTACAAAGCGACAGGTAGAAGGCATTTTTCCATACTGCTCGAGGTTTTCCGAGCAAAAATCCCCGCATCCCTAATCTACGGACTAGAAATAGTGGACATGACATGCTGGAATTTTTTGGACTCTATTGAAGGAAAGATACTACGTAACTTAGCCTCTGTAAATACTGCAAATTCTACGTCTTCGTTAAGACAAGAATTTGGCCTGCGTAGTTCTCGGGCCCAGGCAGCTGCGAGTGTGGCGCGCTGGGTTTTTAATATAGCTGGAGGAATGCCTGGCACATTGAGGTACTTAATAAAAAATGAGTTGCTGGGTTCCTTTAATGCCTATTCTTCAATTGTAAGGAATTTCAGACAGGCGATTATTTTATTACAGCTAGATGAACAAAGCCTCTTCTCATTATCTACAGCCCAATTACAGTTATCTTTAAAGACTGCGTCTTGGGAGCTGAGTTTCAGAGTAGATAGTAGGACAAGTAAAGCAAAGAGAGGAATGTTCTCTATCGGTAAATCTTGTGAAATAAAAAAACCTCAGCCATATTTACGTTGGAATCTCCCACATGGAGTTAGGCGATTTACCCTTTTGTTAAGACAAAATTTACTCCCTCTGAACTGTCTTTTGTCCAAATGGTATGGTGGTTCAGATATTTGTGATTTTTGTAATCTTAATTCCCAGGATTTGTACCATGTCATTTTTGTTTGTCCAGCCCTTATGGCATATAGGCGCAAATGGTTAAAACCCATGTGCCTTCAATTGGGTATTTCTACTGCTTTTGACTTTATTGCAGCAATGCTTAATCCCCCAAATGAAATGTTTTGTTTCAAACTGTTTTATTTCTTTAAATGTTTTTTAACATTATATTGATATTTTCAATCATTTTTAATGAAATTTTGCAGTTTCTTGTTGTACTGTTATGTGGATCTCAATTGAGTTCCGTTATCATAAATAAATACTTGAGATACTTGAGATACTAGCCCCATAATGCTTGGTGCAGTTGTCAGCAAGACTCAGGAATAGCAAGCTGACGCTTACTTGTACCATTCTTACAAAAGTACATGAATATAATACACTGGTCATGTGAGATGTCAGGCACAGAGGATGATTGTGCGGCGCACTGGTGCTGGGAACAGAAGGAAGCACCATCTTGAGCCTGGCAAAGGATAGGATTGTAACCTGTATTGGGATGCGCAACCGCAGGCATAGCAATACTGACTCTATGGCCCGAATCATTAGTGGATGCCAACGGGATTATAATTGTACGCAAATCGCGGGAGCTAATTGCACATTCACTATTCGTTTTTTTCTATTTAATTGTGTCACAGCGCTATCTATTGAGCATCCCTGCCGGCATTCAAACCTGGTGCTTAAGTGCCAATGTTGGCAGCTCTGGCCGTTATGACTTTCATTTCTATTAGTGCAGCCGTGCACTGCACTTTTCACCTCTACACCTTTATAAATTGTGTGTTACTGTGAGCTTTGCAGAGCAGGAGAGGAACCACATGTTCGCATGGGGGTCTCGGACTGGACTCAGTAGGGCAATGAGCTCCACCTTGCACACGAATGACTTGTGTTCCTGTAAGCTCAAAAGTGCAGAGCTAACTCAGAAATCTGTGCATTTTTCTTGTGTTACTAGCAGATGTGCAATATCCTCCCACAAAATGCAACATAATCATGATAAGGCCCGAAGTCGGTCTGAATCTTCACTGTGCAGTGTGAAAACCTCAGACATACGTTTTCATTTATGTAGTGCACACCACACACTAACATGCCAGTTACTACTTTATTCATGTCCTCCTAGTACCACGCCATGGCACACTGCTGTTATGCACCAAGTTACCTGGTAATTTATCTCAGGATTAGCCTGTCGAAGGGAGAAGAATGGAAATTATACTGCAAATCATAACATAAAGTATACATAAGAACTTGTAAAGCGCACCTTCACCCAAGGGTATCTTGGAGCTAAACAATAGATCGTTCTAGTTACCCAGCTCAATGGTACTCATTTTATCGACCTCAGAATGATGAAAGGCATGGGACCTGCTAGGATTTAAACCTGTGATCACACAGACAGGAAATTAGAACCTCTAACTGTGGTGGATGACGACGCCCATGGCTTCATTCATTGCCTGCCATTTGAGCAGTTGCAAGTTTTAGTATTAATCCACATATTTAGGCTTCATTAAAAGAGTCTGAGGAATTACCTTCACTCTCTTTTGAATGAGAGATTAATCACAGACCGCGGAATCAGAAATGGTCCATTTATGCCCCTACTTTAGCCCGCATGAGTAACTAAGCGGAGCTCTTGTTTTAGGTCCGACTCCAGATATTATTCATGGCTGTGTACCTTCTCTTTGCTGTCCTAGAAATCTGTACTTCTGTACTGCTGATTCAGTTTATTTACTTGCTAAATCTTCTAATGAAAAAAATCCACATTTTGTGTTACATGGCCTTGTAGGCACACACGGTTATCATCCAAAAACCTGACAGGCCTCATGCCTGTTTTAATTTGCCAAAATAAAGTAACATTTTTTTATAGCCAAGACACAATTCCAACTGTAAGACGTACAGCTAAAAGTCAGCATGGTAACAGTTTCTCCAAAAGCCCACCTTTCTCTTTGCATAGTTTATTTGGAGCTCTCTCATCATGCCCTTGTACCTAAATCCAACTGCTCCCTTCAGGTCGTACTTGTATCAAAGACGAGTAAAATGACGTCCACCCCTGGGCATTTCTATGACTGTGTGGTTTGTCACTTAATTCTGGTAATACTCCTGTCATTAGAAAAGCCAGATGACTCAATACAATTATTAGCATATCACTGATTTATTTATTCGAAGTACTAGCAGTATACTTTTAGGTTGTGAACACCATCATACAGAAGCTTATTTTTTGGAATGAGATGTGTAAAATAGCTGCCTTTAAAAGCATAAGCTTATTCAGTACAGTAAAACAGAAAATGACAGTACGTGATATGTGCTAAGCATTCGGATACCCCAGAATTGTCCTTTCCCCAAATCAACACATAGAGCACTGAAATGTTCCCTTTTCTATGCATTAGTGATTTTAGCTAATTTATTCCCAAATTGTGCTGAAATGCACTTTTGATTTAATCTTTTACAAAATGTTCACAGGGCATGGGAACCTCCTACCAAAATCTTACTATGAGGAAGGCTCCTTTGCTGAAATTCAGATCAGGTGTTACATCTGACTTTTTTTTTCAGTTTAAGAAAGTTTTTATTTTGTTTAAACAAAGTTCAATACAAAGACGATAAAATAGTACATGAGAACCAAGTGAAACCAATGTGAGGCAGAGATAAACTATAAAATAACGGTTGAGCAATAAAAGAAGATATGAAAAGATAGAGAGATGAAAAGAGAAAGGGAAAGGAAAAGGGGAGAGGAGAAAGAAGAGAATAGAAGAGACAAGAAACAAGGAAGAAAGAGAAGAAGAAAGGAAGGAAAACCTGAGGATATAAAGGCCCAAAAATCAGATAGGAGGGAAGAGGAAAGATAGTTGGAAAAAGGGAGCCAAAGAAGATCAGATTTAACTTTAGATGAGACAGAAGAGGAGGAAGCAATAGCAATCCTTTGTTCATCACATATGAAGTTCCACCAAGTAAGAACAGATAGTTTGGAATTATCCTTCCAACAAGATAAAATTACTTTAAACGCAATAGCAATGAATAAATCCAGTAATCTAGCACTAGAAGAAGCAATATCAATATCAATTGAATCAGAGCCTAAAAACATATTTAAGAATGATAAGGGAACAGAACAGTTAAACATGCGCATGCAAATATCCCAAACAGAGTTCAAAAAAGCTAAAACAGAGGGACATCAATATAATTGATGTTTAAGTGAACCTGGGAGTAAAGAACATGACCAACAAAGAGTAGGGGATGAGGGCGAGAACTTGGCAATACTAAGAGGAGTGAGAATAGATCTATGATAAATAAAATATAATGATTGAGTAATGCGGGGTGCAACAGAAAGCTTAAACAATTTGCTCCATATACAATTCCATTCATCAACAGAAAGAGAAACGGACAAATCAGATTCCCAAGCAAGCTCAGTAGCTGACTTAGACCGTTCCAGAACATTTGAAGACAATATTTTATAGACATTGGCAGCTTTAGGTTGGTGGAGGGAAAATAAGGGATAAAGGGGGGCAGCAGGAGAAAAAGAGGGTAAGGTATCAGAGGAAGGAAAGGTTGATAAATATGAAGTTATAGCATTAGTAATAATGGTATATTCCTTGAGACAAGACATGGGTAAGCTGTACAAAACTTGCATTTCGGAAAAAGAAATAATAACATCATTGGCGAAAAATTGATGTACAAATACAATATCCTTTTTTTTCCAATACTTGTAGTAGAAACATTTGCCCTTATATTTGAGGAATTTGTTATACCAGACACAAGATGACAAAAAACATTGGATTGGAGATAAATCTTTAGTGAATATATCATGCAATAGAGATTGGGAGTATTTTGAAACCGTATGTTTAGATAAAAACGAGCAGTTGGACATAAAAACAGTATGCTGAAATGAAAAACCTTGAAGTAATGATCGTTCAAAAATAATCCATTTAGGAATCGGGGAATCATGAAAGTCAAAAGCTAAAGAAAAGGATTGCTTAATGAGGAAGGCAGAATGGTAGAGCTTAAAATGAGGGAAACGAACCCCGCCTTCCGTTTTGGGACATATGAGTTTATGTAAGGCAATGCGAGGGTGCTTGTTATTCCACAAAAATTTTGAGCAAATGGAGTTTAAACGAGTAAAATAAACGTTCGGAATTTTCATGGGAAGCATTGAAACAGTATATAATATGTGAGGTGTAATCATCATTTTGATGGTATCGAGTCTGCCCCACCAAGATAAAAATAAGGGGGACCAACTTTGAAGGAGGTATTGAATTTTCTGTGTGAGGGACGTGAATGTAGCTTTGAGAGTCTCAATAAGGGACGATGAAAACCAAATGCCAAGGTATTTGATTTTGGAGGGACACCATGCAAAGTCAGTGGAGCTAAACATGTATTGATAGCAAGTAGAGTTTAAAGGTAGTACTTCAGTTTTAGATAAGTTGAGTTTATACCCAGAGACTGAGGAGTAAAGGAGGACTTCGTTCATAAAATGGGGAAGTGACGTGACAGGATTAGACATGCAGACTAAGAAGTCATCTGCATAAGCAGATAATTTGGTTTCAACAGAGGAAAGTTTAAAGCCAGCTATTTGGGGATTAGAGCGGAGGCGCTCAAGAAAGGGTTCAAGGCAAAGTATAAACAATAACGGGGACAGGGGGCAGCCTTGTCTTGTTCCCCTACATAAGGGAAAGAACCTAGAAAATTGGTTATTGACAAAAATACTGGCACGGGGAGCTGAGTAAAGGAGTTTAACCAAGGAAATGAAAGAGGGACCAAAACCAAACCATTGCAATGTGCGGAACATAAATTGCCAATTAATGCGGTCAAAAGCTTTCTCCGCATCTAGAGATAAGGCAGCTAGAGGGGCTTTAAAGTGTTTACTATGGGAAATGACATTAGCGAACATACGGGCATTGTCAGCGGCAAGTCTGCCTTTAACAAAACCAACTTGATCCGTTTTAATTAAAAGTGGTATGAGAGAATCAAGACGGGAGGCGAGGATTTTAGCAAAAATTTTACAGTCATAATTGATCAGGGAAATAGGGCGGTAGTTTTTACACTGGGAATGATCCTTATCAGGTTTGGGAATTATGACAATGAGTGCATCCAAGAAAGACCCCGAAGCCCTAGCATCAGCAATGAAGGAATTAAACAGTTGCAGTAATTTAGGCACCAAAATAGCATGGAGGGCAGAATAAAATTCAATTGGCAAACCATCAGGACCAGGAGCTTTTGATTTTTTTAAGGAGTTGATGGCCAGAAGGATCTCTTGAGAGGAAATGTCGTTTTCTAATTGAGCAAATTCATCAGGGAGTGCAGGAGGAGGGGGGAGGCCATCAAAAAAAGAAGACAAATTTTGATCGGTGGGGTGTGTGTCATCAGTATAAAGATTGTGATAGTAGGTATAAAAAACCTCTGCAATATCTTCATTGGACGTAACTAGTGTGTTTGTAGAGTCATTCAGAATAGGGCCCACAGTTTTACGCTCAGATTTAATTTTTAGGTAATTCGCCAACATTTTACCAGCCTTATTCTGACCTCCATGAAACTTAGATTTAATTTTTAACAAAGTGTTACACGCTTCAGTTGTAGCTATTTTATTCAGTTCAGATTTCGCTTTAACGAGATTATGGAGGGCATCAGAGTTTTTGGAGGAGAAATACAAATGTTCCAGTTTTCTAATAGAGATAAGTTGCTCCTTATACTTAGATGAATTGAGTTTCTTTTTTTTAGAGACATAAGAGATTGTGAAAGCCCTCAGGGCAGCTTTGAAAGCGTCCCAATTGTTGGGAACCGATGTATCTGTCGGAACATTAAAAGTGAAGAACTCAGCTATAAAATTCTGAACCTCTTTCATATAGACAGCATCTGACAAAAGGAACGTGTTGAATTTCCATCGACTGAATTTGGAAGAGGTTAGGGTAAGGTCAAGGGTAGCAAAAACAGGGGCATGGTCCGAAATGAAAATAGAACCAATTTCAGATTTGTGCAATGTGGGAAGGAGAGACTTACTAACTAAAATATAATCAATCCTAGATCTAGTATGGTGTACATTTGAGTAAAACGTATACTCCAGAATATCTGGATTACAAGTTTTCCAGACATCGTATAAGGGACGGGAAGAGATAGCAGATTGGAAACATTTATAAGTTTTGTCAGGACGAAATTTGGGTGAGGAGAGTCTGTCAGAAAAGGGATCCATACATTGGTTAAAGTCACCAGAAATGACAATATTGGGGCAGTCAATAGAGGAAATAAGAACTTTAACATCATTACAAAATTCAAGAGCAGGGCGGGTAGGACCGTAAATGTTCACAAAAACCAGTGTTTTGTTTTGGATCACAACTTTAGCCATAACCCACCGACCTTCAGTATCAGCCTTGGAGGAGAGAATTTGGACACATAATCCTTTGTGAAATAAAATTGCAACACCTCCCTTGTTGTTGACAGCAGGAGAATAGACAACTTGACCCACCCATTGTCTCTTGAGCTTAGAAGATTCTGAATCCGTACAGTGGGTCTCTTGAAGAAAAACAACCTGTGAATTAAGCTTAGATAAATGTGACAATACCTTTTGACGTTTGACGGGGTGACCCAAACCACGAACGTTCCACGTGACAAGGTTACACACGGTGGGAGGTAAGGAAGAGGATGAACATCTGGGGTGAACACATTGCAGGAGAACGACTAAAATAAAAGAGATAAGCAACAGAAACATTACAAATACAAAGAATATCCGACAAAAGTACACTGATTTGAAAAAATATGCCAAAAAGCACCAAAGACGACATAGCAAGGAACATAAAACTGAGTTCAAGGAATAGAACAGTCAAAAAGGAATGAAAAGGAAAGGAAAAGATGGAAAAAGATAAGTACTGGTAGAACATGAAAAGAATGACCAGGAAGAAGAAAGAAAGGGGATAGAAGAAAAAAGAGGAATAAGTAAACAAATCAAGGCAAGACTGCCAGATCTGAGAGGAAAGAAAACACCAAGACATCTGGGGTGAGGAGACGCCGAAGGAGAAACAGCCCCCCCCCCCGAAACGCCAGGAGAGAAGTAGAGAAAAACCAAGAACAGCACGACATAGAGAAGGAAAACATGTTGAGGCTAGAAACAGTACAATAATTCAGCAGAAGGCTGGAGGAAAAGGAGAAACAAAAGAAGCAAGTCAAGTCAAAAGTGCTTTATTCGAGTTGTTACTCATAAAAGCATAATATACACCAGAATTTTAAAAACAAATTAAATTTACAATCCAGCACATTGACGCAACACTATAGGTTACATATAAAAATACATTCGGTTAAAAAGGATTAAAACATTTGATAAAAATAATTTTCAAGATGTGAAACGCCGGAGTCTAAAAGCAATTATACAAATGCAAAAAATCAATTGATCCAGACAGAGAATAGTTAGTTATCTAGCAATCACTATCTTGATACAAGGTCATTAATAAGTAAAAGCAGTGATGTCAGATTCATGAGGACCAGTTTGTCACACAGAGAATAGTTATTTAACTAGCAGTCTCTGTCTAAATTGTCAGGCAGAGAATAGTTATTTAACTAGCAGTCTCTGCCTGAGCATCCATGCCCAACCCAGGTATTTTGCTGTAGCTATCAGGATCCAAGAAACTTGAGTCGTACAAATAATTCTCATAGCTACAGAACTACTTGATGTCCCAAGGTTCCTACACATAGGAGCTAACCATACTCGTCTTGGAATAGCATATGATCTGCATGAAAACAGAAAGTGACCCAGAGACTCATCCCCCAACCCACAAGCTGGGCAGGTGTTATTTCCACCTGAACCCCATTTAGCTGTCAATATTTTTATAGGAAGTGCACCAGCTCTCAGTTGGAATAAGAGCTTCCTATCACCTGGTTTGGAGATGATATCCCAATATGGTTCCAAGACTGGATACATTTTAGCCTCAAGAAAATGCGAAGACATGGACCCAGTGCTTGAAGCATTTAAAGTTTTAGTAGCAATCCATTCCCAAAAAATATCTTTTAAGACACGCTTAGAAGGGAAAGATGCCCCAGCAGGGTCCTGCCATAAAGAACTCAACCCTAGCTCAAACAATATAGTTTTCAATAATTTAAGCCAGCTTATCTTGTGAAAGCCATCAGCCTTGATCACATCCACAAAACCCGCGGCATAATGTGAGAGCTCAGGAGTGGTCCAGAGTCTGCGCCAATACAAGATCGGGCGTAAACTGGCCAAGTCCTTGATTTGTTTCCTTCCCAGATCGTATCGGAGAGGCAACAACGGAGTACTTTTAGGTGTACCGGTAAGAGTTCTTAAAAATTTATTTTCAGAGGCTTGCAGAGATGTAAGATTTTCAAAGCCCCACATTTCAGCGCCGTAAAGTGCAGACCCAATAGCCTTTGCTTCATATACCAATAGGGCTGGTTTAACAGGTTTGGTTAGCGACTTCCTGTGTTCAGAATTAATTGTGCCAGCTATTTGTTTGTGTCGCAGAATGGCAATATTTATATGCTGGCTCCACCTGTGGTCATCAGCTATTTGGATACCTAGGTATGTGAATGATTTAACTAACTCTAAAGGCCCACCACTCATCATAATTTTAGACTTAAAGCTACGCTGTGGCTTGAAGCTCATTAGTTTAGTTTTCGTAGTATTCACCTCCAGTCCATGTTCCCCACAAAAGTTCTCAAAAATTGTCAGAGCACGCTGTAGTCCACTAGGGGTTTTTGATAAAATTAGCGTGTCATCCGCAAACATTAGTATGGGGATTTTTAGTCCTGCAAGAGAAGGAGCATCAACATTCGCAGTTACCAATCGAGAAACTACCCCGTTTATGAACAATGTAAATAGAGTAGGAGCCATTGAGCACCCTTGTCTGACCCCTTTTTCAACACGGAAATCAGGAGTGACCATCCCGTGACCGCCCCACTGAATTTTTGCATAGTTAGACTCGTGGAGGCGCAGTATCAAGGTTAGTAACTCATCGGAAAACCCCAAGCTATGCAAGACCTGCCACAGTTTTGCACGCGGGACCAGGTCGAATGCAGCCCGCAAGTCGACAAATGCCGCGTACAGGCTACACCCCCCCAGAACCACGGTTTTCCACTGTAATAATTGGAAGCGGAACACTTGATCGATCGTGCTTGTTGCCCTTCTAAAACCTGCTTGGAATGGAGATAGGATATTAAAATCCTCAGCCCAGTCGAGAAGCCTATTGACCACCACGCGACCCACGATTTTTTGCACAGTGTCAATGAGGCTGATAGGCCTATAGTTACACGGCTGAGCTCGGTCCCCCTTCTTGTACACGGGGATAATAACTGCTCCCCTCCATGAATCAGGGACATCTGCTCCTTGAGCAATTGAATTAATAAGCAAATGTATATATTTGCACCAGCGTTCACTATCGTTTAAGAATATATCGGCGGGCACTCCATCCTGACCTGGAGCTCGCCCGCATTTTACTGCACAAATTGCAGACATAATCTCTTTATAATTAAAATTATCATCTTCAAAAAACTTCATAACCGTACTGTCCTCAACTGAGACCCGGGTATTAAGAGTGTATTGCGAACTAAAGAATTTAACCCATGCCTCCTGTGAGACATTATTACTTGGTGACTCTTCAGCTCTCTCAGAGCCCCATTTTACAATATTCCAGAATACTCTGGAATCCTTCCTGTCACTGGCCATTTTCAGTTTGCACCAGTGTTGCTCGTCCCAATCCTTCTTAGCATTAGCAATGCATACTTTATATTCTTTCCTAGCTAGAGAAACAGACACACAGTCTCGCTTCTTGATTGCCCGGCCAAGGTCGAGTCTTGCCTTCCTACAATCTGAGTTATACCATCTAGCATCTTTTCTGGTAATAACCCCCTTATTCTTATCAGGTCTTAGAAAGTGCACCTTGATCTTACCAAAGAGGGTATCATGTATTTTGACCACTTCCCCCAGATCCTTAGGAGAGGCATTAGCCAGTTCCATAGCTAGAATGGCTTGATCAGTTTCACTGTTGATAATATCAATAGCCTGCTGATTTCTCGCTACAGTGTCCCAACGTAGCCTACGCATATTGTTCTCGGGGATAATGGACGGAGGAACTAATTCTTTCGTGCAGCTAGAGTTTGATTCAGCAGGCCACCATTTGTGAGTCACACATAGGGGGTTATGGTCACTCTCAGATCTTATAATGACTTCCATATCACAAAGGGCAGGCCACAAATGCAAACTGCAGATCACATAGTCAATTCGACTTTTGTGCCTCCCATTGTCGAAAGTTGGTGAACCAATTCTATCCCTAGCTGTTCTCCCGTTCATAGCTCTCAAGCCTTTTTCAAGACACAGTGCATTAATAGCAATAATGTCCTCTGTCCAACGGGAGACTGGTTTCAGTTGCAGTTCAGGGATGCCCCAAAAGGAATCCTCATCAGCACCAGTGAAAGCATCTCCCGCAACCAATGGCTCAAACGTCCTATTAAGGTCTCCTGCTATAACAATGTTATTTTTAATGGAGTGCTCCTCAATAAGGTCGGCCAAGGTTAATAATGTTTCAGATCGACCTTTGGAACTCCTAATATAAATATTGTAAATATCAAGTGACCCTGTTCTATCATTAGAAATCCTAATAAGCTGGATATCATTATGTCCAATAGCTATGTTTTTAACTGAGAGACTTAGTGCCTGTCGAATCCAGATAGTAAGCCCCCCCATAGGTCTACCTTTCGGACCCTTGACAGCTGACACATAAAAATTCAAATAGCTTAATACAAAGACAGGATCGCATGCCCAAGTCTCCTGGAATATACAGATATCAAATTGGGTAACAAAACCAAGCCAGTCCCCACAATCGAGCTTGGATGTCAGACCAGCTATTTTCCAGGAGAGTAGGTTAGCAACCCCTGATAGACGACCCTGGTGTAATCCAGGAAAAAAGTTTGGTACACAAACCTCACCATCTGCTTGGACTAGCGAGTTATTCAACAAATCATTGGTAAGGCAATTAACATTCTGGGTAGGTAAGCTATCCAAATTTTGATCCCCATTAGCTAGTGGTACTGGGCTTAGTTTTATAGAAAGTCAATCACAGTCATCAAGATTGGAAAAGGCTGAAAATCTATTCTCTAGATTTAGACCCCACTCTGGCTGCTTCACTTCCCTCCGCCCTTTTGTTGGGACAACGTTCCACTTAGTTTTTAGCATTGTTTTATTAGAGACCCTCCCACTACACTGATAGAAGAAGTCTAAAGTGAGTGGAATGATTTCAGTCGATCTCCGCTGCGGAGGTAGAAGGTTGGGTAGAATATTAGCCAAAACCTCTGGGTCAGAAAAATGTAGGATGACACAGTCACCCAAAAACTTCTTTGTGCTATTGCCTATCCACCTCACCCTTCTAGCCTTTACTATTTCGTCAGCCAATTGGTGCTTACCCCTAGGAGTTATTACCATATTATTTGTTAACCAATAAAGTGCTTTAGACAATAGGGATGAGGTAGATTCTTCCTGACCAGACTGCAAGAGAGGAACATTGGCTAAAACAAAGACCAAAGGAGAGGCCTCAACTATCAGCTCTACCGCACCATTTACAGATTCTGGGGCGGAGGATGCATCTGGAGGAACATCTTTATTCTCTGCACTATCTAATATGGATATCAAGGGAGCCACCGAAGGAGCTGGTAGTGAGGAAGCCCCACCACCCACCAAAGAAGAAGAGGCCTTACTGGACTCAACCCTACTAGAAACAGCATCTGGAAGTTTGCCTACCTCAGATAAGGTTTGATTCAGTAAACCCCCAAGGCGATTCACTTCTTTAGTGAGTTTATCAATTCTGCCTAACAGCGGATTAACAATGTCCTTTAACTTAGTGTCTATCATACTCAATAAATTCTTAAATTGACCACTAGTAAGAGACAAAGAAACATCATCCAGAGTGTCATTTTCTTCCCTAGCGGATTTGCTAGGGGGCGATGCAATCTTTTTGCGGCTTGATCTGAGCCCAAATCGTTTTGGCTGTGGCTGTAGCTTTTTAGCCCCTCTGGTGGAGCGTGGAGCAGGCACCGGAGTGGGGGCTTTATCCTCGTGTAGTTGTTGATCAGTCTCCGTCTCACTCTCGCTGTCTAGCTCAATCAGAACCGACCGGTTCATTACAGCGGTATCAGCTTGGTCAGATTCACTTACAGGTGGACAGCAGGAGCTAGGTTGCTCTGAGGACTCGGCAAAAACTGAAGCCGGCGACGGTGAACTCAGGCCAAGTGAAGATCTCCTGTCACTATTGATTTTAGCAACTACCTGAAAGATATAGTTGTCCATAGTGTTTTTTGCAGGGGATAACTTTTTGCCCGGCATATTTCACAAACAAAACAATGCTTTTCAGAAGCACGGGGTAAAACAGGTGCTCCAAGATTCAACAATTCAAATCAGTAAATAACCCCCAGCTAAAACACAGGCTCACCTCCTTAGATCAGGTTTTCGAGCAGAGTAACGGGCCCAACCCAACCTTGTCCACCCTCGGACGGCCTCAGACGGCCCGCCCTTTGCCCGGGCTTCGCCCGGCGCTCCCGCGCGCTCCCGCGTTGCGGTACGTGATGTAAAAAAATAGGCTCGAGAGTGTTCTGGGGGCGGGTCACCGAGTCAGCGCGGACCAGGTGTGCTGTGCAGGCAGGGACTCCTGGGAGAGCGAGTCCCTGCTACAGCCCCGGTCTCTACCGCCGACTGCAGATGGATCCTTGAGGCAAGATGGAAGTGCCCCCGCTGTTTTCCTCCGTCGAGACTGTGAGCTAGGAAATGCTCCCAACAGCCGGTAGTGACTCTAAGCACGACGCGGCACCCGCGCAGTGGGTGCGGCTAGGACTGATGCTGGCAGGAGAAGGCGTCCACAGTGACCACAAGTGAGCACTCTGCAATTTTATTAGAATCCCACAGGCAAGTCGTAGAGCAGGGCTTTTCACTGCCTGCAAGGTTCCCGGGGGCGGGGCACCGAGTCAGCGCGGACCAGGTGTGCTGTGCAGGCAGGGACTCCTGGGAGAGCGAGTCCCTGCTACAGCCCCGGTCTCTACCGCCGACTGCAGATGGATCCTTGAGGCAAGATGGAAGTGCCCCCGCTGTTTTCCTCCGTCGAGACTGTGAGCTAGGAAATGCTCCCAACAGCCAGTAGTGACTCTAAGCACGACGCGGCACCCGCGCAGCGGGTGCGGCTAGGACTGATGCTGGCAGGAGAAGGCGTCCACAGTGACCACAAGTGAGCACTCTGCAATTTTATTAGAATCCTAGAGGAAGCCTAAGGAAGGCATCAGGTATTAACGTCCATGTTAGGTGCAGAGGCAAATTGCAGATATTCGTGTAGTTTCTGAGGATCATCGAATGTGCGAGTACGACCGTTATGGGTGATTTTGCAGAAGCACGGGTGTAGAATTCGATATTGAATATTCAGTTGTCTCATCTGAGGACGGAGGTTGAGAAATTCCTTACGTCGGGCGTTGGTTGCATTTGACAAATCTTGAGAGATGAAAATATTATGGCCCGTCCACACAAGGTGACGTTTGAGCCTGGCAGCTTTGAGGACAGTCATTAATTCAGCAAATTCGAGGAAAAGGAGGATAATACCACGAGGTTTTGAGGAATTAGAAGTGGAACGGCCGAGACGATGAACTCTCTGGATATTTAGAGGATGAGAATTCGGTTGAAGGTCCAACAGATCATATAAGAGTTTACGAATAAAAGACACTATATCAGACCCCTCAAGATTTTCCGGAACTCCGTAAATACGTAGGTTGTTCCTACGATTGCGATTTTCAAGGTCCTCAGTGTGGAGTTTAAGTTGCTGAATTTCCTTTTCCAACAGAGGTATCTTAGTGGAGACATCCTGAATATCACTGACACGTTGCTCCAAACTCAGAACTTTGCCTTCCATAATAACCCACCTCTCTTCAATCTGCTTGAGCTTCTCATTGGTGGCAGACATGAAGGGTTGGAGACCCTTAACCTCCTCTAAGATGGAGTCCAGAATAGGGTTCTGGGAGGTGTGAATCGGAGAAGGAGGGTCAGTTTTTAAGGGGTTTGGGCGTGGTTCCTGTGTTTGACGACCTTATGCTGCCTGCGTTATGTGCCATTATTCCAGCATAGGAGCACACCAGGCACGCAGGAAAAAAAAACGATTGTTACACAGAAGCAGCACAGAAACACCACCAGGCGCGAGGAAAATGTTCAAAAAGTGAAAGGAAAATGAGTCAGACAACTTGCGCAAAATCCCTGAAGTACAACCCGTACAGATGCAGTAAGAAAGAATAGGTCAGTCAGACTCCACAAAATTGCAGGGTGAGGAGAACCACAGAAGGCGATATAAAGAGCATATCAGCAAAGCGTTCATTAAAGATGTGAGGAGTAGGAGCTAGAAACGAAGCACCACATCCCGGTATTTGAAAAAAGCAGGTACACAGCACACCTTCGCACCAAAATTGGAGAATTGGAAAATTGGAAAATGGCGGGCGTCATTTACTAAGACATAAAAAACGTGATATGAATAGCGAGCCACAAAAGGAGGAGCCAGTGGTGCAATAACGCCATACCTGATGAAGGACTGCAAGGTATATTGAGCATGGAGCATAAAATAATTCAGGAAGACAGCTTGAGGTAATGTCGAGTACTTGTGAAGAGACGCGGGCTCGGCGGCTCAAAATGGCGGCCGCCCGCGTCCCGATGCAGTCACTGAACAACAAGCTCGTGCAGCACCAAAAACGGCATCAGAAGCTCCGGAACTGCTCGTTAGAAACGCCAAACATGTTCCGCCGTAGGAATATGTCAAATTCCGGCCTCGTAATGAACAATAGAAGGCTAGAAAATCATCGGGAGCCCGTACCTCTCCGAAGCTCACGGGAGAGCCGCCATCTCGCGTCGGCGCGTAAGCCACGCCCCTCGTTACATCTGACTTTTAGCAGTGCCAGTTGAAGATGTGGGTGGAACTACTAGATCAAGTGGGTGGAGCCAGTTGAGGAAGTGGGTGGAGCCGGAGAAACGTAGGTGTGGCCTCCGACAAACATTTGAGCACCTGCACTTCGTATTTTACAAATTAAGCACTGGGCCGTTACCGAAGATAAGTAACTTGTTCATTAGTGATAATGTGTGTAATAAATAAGACCAATTTGTATAAACACTGTTTGATTTCTTTTCATCTAGCCTGCACTACAGATTTAAGTTGGTAAAACAAGCTGCTTTGCAATCCTTAAACATAAGCCTGAAGGCTGCTCTCCACAGCAACCACTTAGAGACCATTCAAAGGTATTCAAATACCACTAAACTCATCATAAGGTTTGCCTGTATCAGTGCAATGTGCACCCCTTAAATAAGTGTGCACCAGATATTAACCCAGCCTCCTACATTGGGAGCAGTGGTTGGGATTAAAGCCTGCACTGTTTTATCACATAATTTAGGTGAAAGTTGCATGCAAAACAATCACTAGCTAGGCACATATAATATTTTCTAATCTAGGAAGTTCTACTTAACTTTTTGGATTGGTAGTTGAGGGTTTTGACCAACCCTTCTCCAATCTTTGGGAGTTTAGTTTTCACTAGGGTAGGTAGGTGCAACAACACAATACTCCTAGTACCATGCCTTTGGTTGAGGAGTTCAGTGAGGCCCCACCCTCTAAATACAGTGGTCTTAAGTTCCAGGAGCTTAGGACCCTGGCTGCATCCATAAAACATAAGACAGGTAACAACCCTAACACAAAGCCGCTCTTAGAGTAGCTCCTGCAGGATGACTTCCAGACTCCGGACAGGTCAGAAGAACAGGACAATGTGGGTATGGGTGATGTGGCTCCAGAAGAAGAGTCAGGTGTGTCTCCCCCCAATAATCCCATTTGTGAACCTGACCAGGAGGAGTCTGAAGACCCCTCACTGGTGTACTCCATTCTCCAGGAAATAGTTCTAATGAAACAGAGGGAGGCCCTAGAGGTAGGTCCCCCCTCATTCCTCCTGGGATGGTGCAAACAGTTCTGGGGAGGTGAAAGAGCAAACATCAAAGGAAGAAAAAAGTGAGATGAAAGAAGAAAATACTTCAAAACATAAAAGGAAGAAATAGGAAGGAAGAAAAAAGAAAGAAGCAGAACCAAGAAAGGAAAAAAGAAAAAAAAGAAAAAAGAAAGACAAAGCAGCAGAAAATATGAAAAAAAGGAAGGCAGAGAAACAGAAGAAAAAGCTTAAGAATTAAAGAAAAAAGTTAAAAAAGAAGTAAAGAAGGAAGACAAGGAGAGAAACAAAATAATGACAGGCAAGGAGGAAGCAAATAAAGAAGGAATAGGAAAGAAAATTGAAACAGAAAACAGCGACGGAAGAAAGATATGCAAGTGTATCAGAAGAAGAAAGGTGAAGAAGGAGGACAAAGTTTCGCAGAAAAACACCAATACAAAAATAAAGGAAGAAATAAAAGAAAAAGAGAAAGGCAAAACAAAAATAAAGAACAGAAAAGGGGAAGAAGTAGAGAATTAAAGCTATAGGAACAAAGAGGGAAAAAAGAAGAGAAAGCAGGAAAACCGAGAATAAATCAAGATGGAAAGAAAGGTAAGAGAGCACAAAGATAGAAATAAATAAGAAAAAGGAAGGGAAGGGAGTAAAGAAAGAGAAAAAGAAAGAAGTTGAGAAATAAAAAGTTAAAAACAATTTTCAGAAGAGGAAGCCATTGACTGTGATCTTCACTAGCCTCACATTTGATCCATACAATCGTTTAAAGTTCTCGCTTAGCAAAACAGGAGCTGCATATTCTCAAACCAGCTGACAGGTAGTTATAATGCAGGCTGCAAGACACTAGTAGCTCTCAATCAGTTCACTGATAGAATATCGATGTAACAAACATCGATGTTCTAAATATGGAAGAATAAATAAAGATTGCAAAAATATCGACTCCCTATACTTAAACAGGTAAGTACAAAAAGATTGATTAAAAAATATCGAAGGAAAAAACATAGATGTAAAAAATATCGAATTAAAAATATATATATATAAAAAAAATATATTATTATTTAATATATTTAATATAACAAACTAAATTAAAATTAACATGTTAACTAAACATTACAAATAAACTTAAGTTAAAAAAATATAAACACAAGCATAATATTTTACACATATAAATATTTAAATGTTATCTTTATTTAATTTTTAAACTTTAAAATTATACAAAAATAAAATATATATATATATATATCAATATTTTAAAATAAAACTTCAATAATAATTTAAAACATTAAAATATTTAAAAAAATTAAAACACAATAAACGCAACAGTAGGGAAAATGTTGGATAGCTGAGAGGAAAAAATTACTATTCCCACTCCAATGAGTGCAACAGTAGGGAAAGTGCTGGATAGCGAAGAGATAAAAATTACTATTCCCACTCCAGTGAGTACAACAGTGGGCTAAGTGATAAATAGCGGAGAGGTAAAAATTACTATTCTCACTTCAGTGGGTGCAACAGAAGGGAAGGCGCTGGGTAGAGGAGGGGTACAAATGACTATTCCCACGCCAGTAAAATAAACAGTTGGGAAAGTGTTTGATAGCAGAGAGGAAACAATTACTATTCCCACTGCAATGAGTGCAACAGTAAGGAAAGTGCTGGATAGCAGAGGGGTAAAAATTACTATTCCCACTCCAGTGAGTGCAAGAGAAGAGAAAGTGCTGGATTGTGGAGGGGTAAAGATTACTATTCCCACTCCAGTAAAAGAAACAGTACGGAAAGTACTGGATAGAGGATGGGTAAAAACTACTATTCCGTCTCCAGTGATTGCAACAGTAGGGAAAGTGCTGGATAGCGGAGGGGTAAAAATTACTATTCCCTCTCTAGTGAGTACAACAGTAGGGAAAGCGCTGGATTGCAGAGAAACAAACATTACTAACAAAATGTAAAAATTGAAAAAAAATCATAAAAATAAATATTTAAGAAATATACATTTTTTTAAATATTAAACATATAAAATAAACACACATTATAATATAAATTACATAAAAATTCAGCAAATATTTTATATTAAAAAATCAATACATTTAAAAACAATGATTTAAAACGAGCAAATATTAACATAATTATGTAAAACATAAATATATTTATTTTGTTTCCTACCCTAGAACACCAGACCAATACAAAACACAACGTTTTATTTAAATGTATTTCCACAATTATAATTATTAATCAATTAAAAAAATGGTTAATAAAAATAATAACATTCACTGAATACACATGCTTTAATACTATAATATCCACAACACACACCTAAAACTAATTACACAATTACCATTTTTAATTTCCAATAAATTAATTTAAATAAATTAACTCATTATTCATTTAAAAAAATATATTGAGCAGAGCTAACATGAATCATACGATACTTACACTTTGCAAATTATGAGAAATAGATCCAAAATACAAAACTTTGTTAATTAATTAACAAAACATGTACAGCAAAATACATCATCAATTTAACAATCAACAAAATGTTCCCAAATCTGTGAACATTTCTTAATCGCCCCCACCCGTTTGGCATAAGCTTCTTCGAATTGCTTCGTACGGTTCATTTTAATAACCCATTTCTCGAACAAAGGTACTTCCAATGATCTCCAATTTTGTAAAATTAACGAACAAGCAACCAACATTAAAATAGCAAGAAAATGCCCCTCAGTTTTCGAGAGCGTAACCTCACTACTAGTTATCCCAAACAGAACAGCTTCTACTGTAAGTCTGTACATTTTTTTAATCGCCTTACTAAAATACTCAAATATTTTCTCCCAAAAAGTTATCAATTTAGGGCAAGAGAAAAAAATATGCTGACATCCCCCTTCCAATAAGGTGCCACAACTAAAACAGCTATTTTCCACCTCTGGATACATATTATTTAGTGCTTCTGGAGTATACTATGCCATCCAGTGAGCAAGAAATGCCAGTCTTTTTTTAGTTTGCAGCTATCAACATCTCATTTCCTGTAATTAATATTTTTTGCCATTCTAGATAAGAAAAAACACATTGAGTTTGAACTGAAACTTTCTCTAAAATTTTTAAAACCAGAGGGTATTCGTTTGGGGAGCTCATTAAGCAATACCAATTACCCACTCCAGTCAACTTCGAAATATAAAGTGCAGTGGCCGTTTTTCCAGGGGGGCTATTGAATATGAGATTATATATTTTTTAAATGAATATTTTGAATAAATTCAAAAAAATAAAGTTTATTGTGACCATGCCAACTGGCCTGCACTTCTTCCCAAGTAATCATCCTGCCCTGTATAACAAACTGGCTAACTATCCCCAAACCAGAATCGTTCCATGTTTTCAGTTGAGTGGAGTGAATATGTAAACCCAAATCTCTACACTCAGTTAATTTTAAGGGAAAAAAGCACCAAAAACCCTTTTGTTTAAAAATAGTATGAAGTCTATTTAAAAAATCCAATAACATTGTATATCTTGTTTTCTTTGGGAGTTTTGCTGTTTTAAGAATGTGGGAACTTGAGTTCCAGCTTCTTGAATCATTTTATTAATAAAAAAGTTATCAACCTGTTTCAAATTAGATAATAAACACGCTAAATAGTAAAAAAATGATGATTCATCATATAAATGCATATTAGGAAGTGCTAAGCCACCTAACTGACCGTGTTGCTGCCGTAGCTGTGACCAGCTGATCCCACATCACCACAGAGCTTTGCTGCTTGTCGCGGACCCGCCCGCCAGTCTCCCGCTGCTCCCTCGCTCTTCCACCAACTGGAGCGGGAGCCACCGTGAGGAGACGGCGAGGGGCAGGACTACAATACCCAGAAGCCCTACTGGGGTCCGCCTCACTTCTAAGCGCCAGGAGGCGCATAAAAACGACGCCACCTCCATTGTAAGTGGGAACTCTAACCTGGCCGTGTTGCTGCCGTAGCTGTGACCAGCTGATCCCACATCACCACAGAGCTTTGCTGCTTGTCGCGGACCCGCCCGCCAGTCTCCCGCTGCTCCCTCGCTCTTCCACCAACTGGAGCGGGAGCCGCCGTGAGGAGACGGCGAGGGGCAGGACTACAATACCCAGAAGCCCTACTGGGGTCCGCCTCACTTCTAAGCGCCAGGAGGCGCATAAAAACGACGCCACCTCCATTTTAAGTGGGAACTCTAACCTGACCGTGTTGCTGCCGTAGCTGTGACCAGCTGATCCCACATCACCACAGAGCTTTGCTGCTTGTCGCGGACCCGCCCGCCAGTCTCCCGCTGCTCCCTCGCTCTTCCACCAACTGGAGCGGGAGCCGCCGTGAGGAGACGGCGAGGGGCAGGACTACAATACCCAGAAGCCCTACTGGGGTCCGCCTCACTTCTAAGCGCCAGGAGGCGCATAAAAAGAAGAAGCAAGACGGCTATGAAATCTGCCCTGCTTACTGGCCCGCTCGACCAATATCTTACTAGAACTAACGAGGCCATCAACCTAAGTATTTCCTTACTGGAGCGGAGGGTGTCACAGGATTTGGCAATTGCCAGGAGATCCTCTCTGGGCCTTCTAGCATCAGCTCAATCGCCACTTCAGTTATCCACATCTATCCCGGTGTTATTGCAACCTAATGTCATAGCTGAGGTCCATTCCATCCCGAATACGGTTGACCTATCAGCTACTAACATTATTTCTGATCTTGATTCCATGGAGAACCTAGAGAACTCCCCTGACCTCCAGTCATTGCTAACTCAAGATCAATGCCCCGAGATCCATCCAACGGGGGCCAAGGAGGGCGCTGTCCCAAAACAAGACAAAGTCTTAAAGAAATGCAATCCCATGATTTACCAACCTGCTATTACCAATCAGAAAGGGGCAACCCCCAATCCACGGCAGGGCGCCACGAAGGGTTCTAACTCGCCTTCTACTACCATACCGGAACAAACTTTGTATGCAGGACATATGGCTAAAGAAGGGGATGTCCGTATTTTGGGGGATGTCAATTCCCAGCTTTTAGTGAACATTAGGGAACTATTACATCATGTTTTGAAGCCCCTAGAACTTAGCATTATGTCGATTGAAAAACAACTTGCTACTCTTACCCAGAAGCCTCCGACTCAGCTTAGTTTGGCCCAAGTTAAACAGGGGGTGGGTTTAACGATCCCTTCTAGATCAGGAGTACAAGGGGTCCAGTTGGATAGCGTAGTTAATTATTCTCCAACACCAAAAACCCAGCCTAATATAACCAAGCATAAAAAGCCAGAAACTTCTTCTTCAACCCCCCTAGGGAGTGTGTGTATGACTGATAACACGGTCACTCTTTCCGGTCAGCCCACCTCCACCCAGCCTACTCAGTCCACCCAGTCTGCGCCCAATAAGGGTTTGTCTCAATTATCAAATAAAAAGCCCACCACCCCACTCTTACCCCAGCACCCAACGTCGACTCGACCTGATGAGGGAAAAAGGGGTTCCAGGTCTAAGCGTCCCGTTCATCTATCACCAGAAGCGTCCCCCTATACCATCATTCTTACTGGGGTCCCCGAGCTACCCACAAATAAGGAGGAGCCATCCTGGTCCCTATGGAATAAGGTTTCACAGTGGCTCACTATGAACAGGTCTCTTCAATCTCCCCAAAATAGTCGAATTTCGGCAGTACGTAGAGTGCCATGGATTGGGGTTGAACCCAAAAACATTCAGGGAGACTGTATCATAGTGACCTGCGATGATCCAGATATGGTGGACTATATTTGTTCTTGGCCCGCTCTGGCTAAGAAGGGGGGATTGATGCCCATCGCCTCTCCTCCTTCTATCCCTACGAACGTAGCCAATCGAATGTGCCAGCACATAATTGGGTATATCCACCTGAGCGCCAGCACCCGAAAGCTCCTAACTGGGCCCAACCATCTGTGCGCCCGTCCCCGATAGTTCCAAAATGGGCACAACTACCAGAGTGCAAACATCCGCTAGTCCCAAATTGGGTGCAACCACCCGAGCTGCAGCAGCCGATAGTGTCAAACTGGGTGCAACCCCCAGAGCGTCAGTACCCGACAATACCAATCTGGGTACAACCTCCCGAGTATCAGCCCCCGATAGCTCCCAATTGGGCGCTACATCTGAGCGCCAACATTTGACAGGTTCAAACTGGGCACAACCATCTGAACGTCCATGGAACAACACAGGCTCTTGGTACCCACAGAAGAATAGAAGTAGAGAGTGGGGACGGCGGCCGTGGCGCCATAATAGCGACCATCCCACAGTGGGGGGGGTGGCGGGGCATTCCCGTCAGTAATAGGTTCGATTGCCTGGAAATGGCCGATTGACCTTTGGCCATTCCACTAAGGGATGACTCTACCCAGGGGGACCAGGGGACAGATGTGACAGATGTGACGATAGGTAGCACTATGGATACTTTCCAAGAAATCCATACAGCCCCAGACCTACCTCGTGATCTAAATTCCATCAGAACCATAGTAGGCCCCCATACATTTTGTAGGACCCCTGACCCTGAAGTAGCCGTTTCAGCGGCTCCTCAGGAGTCCCTCAAAGAGCCTATAGGTGACAAACAGTTTGCTCTAGACACCTCGCCCGCCCTACTACGAGACAGGGCTACTTATGCAGTTGTTAAATCGGCGGGGCTTAATTTTGTTACCTGGAACGTAGCAGGTATTTCAGGTAAACTGAATACCCCTTTTTGGGAGGAATTTATAGGGGCTGGTTATGATTTTATTTTCCTTCAGGAAACGTGGTGCCAAGTACCAATTTATGTAGAGGGCTATTCGTCTTACTGCCTCAATGCATCTAACTCCCCATCGGGTAGAGCCAAGGGCGGCCTATTGATGTTGATCTCTAATAAGCTGACTGATTTCAACATCAAAAGTTATTCCTTTATTGAACCCCATAGTCAGGTGTTACGGTTGGAGGCCAATAAATTTAGAGACCTAATCCTCGTTAATTTTTATAATAACATCTTTGATGCTTCTAGGGGAAATATCCTATCCCCCTGGAATTTGAACTTAAAAGTGTACTGGCATCCTCCCGTAGAGTGGCAGTTATCCTGTGGGCTGGCGATTTTAATATTCAGCCATGCCCTTTAACACCAGGTAACCCATGTGGATTTAGGAGTGAGCAGGGTAATTATGGGGTGATAGATAAAGAGGATTCTCCTTACTTCCCACACTGTACTTATGGTAATCTTTTAAATAATATGATAGCCAAATTTGATTTAGATCTGCTTAGTTGCAACAGAAACAAGTCTAACTACTCTTGCCCTACATTTACAGGCAGACACGCCAATACTAATATCGATCAAATTTTGCTCTCAAATACCAGTGAATTTACTAACTTATGGGTAAGGGAAGAATCCCTTAGTGATCATAATAGTATTCATTTAACCTTATTGGGCTAGGGTCTTAAGTCCTTTAATAATGAATTCTGTCCTACTGATATAGCCCCCACGAGACCAAATGGCCCCAGGATCAAGTGGGCCGGAATTGACCCCGCGACAAAACTTAAGGAGGTCATAGATAAATGCCAGGATGAGATTTTTTATTGTTTAGGTGAAGAGACCAACACGGCAAACTTGGTGTCCAGTTACCTCAGGATAAATACAGCCATTGAAGCTGTATTTACCAAGAAGCAATCCAAAACCAGTGTAGTTAGGCTAGGATGGTTTGATAAACCCTGTACCCTGTCCTTACGTGAACTTAAAAAAGGCTTTATGCCTTAAACCACGCAATTATAATAACATTAAATCTTTGCGTGTTAAATACAAGGAGGCTCTCTCTAACAGGAAAAAGGCCCTACAAGAAGAAGCCTGGGATAACCTTAACCAAGCTGCGGAAACCCATAATAGTAAACTCTATTGGGAGACCATAAATAGCCCCTTTCTAAATTCTGAGGGGATCCCAGAACTAACATCCTATGTAGCATGTAACGCATGGATCAAACATTTTTAAAAATGTTTTAACCCGGAAGGGAAGCCATTAGAAATTCCTGCCCATGAGGTCTCAGTCTGGTTGCCGCTACCATTGGGAAGTTCCTTGGAGGAGGTCTATGAAGGCTTGTCTGATAGCAAAGGTGGAAAGGCCCCTGGCCCCGACGGGGTACCTATAGACCTTCTCAAAGCTGAAATGAATCTGTGGGCACCCATCCTAGTGAGGGTCTTCAATGCTGCAGCTGAGGGTAGCCCACCACCATCCTGGGGCCAATCAGTTATAATTCCTATATTTAAAAAGGCAGTAAATCAGAGGCGGGTAATTATCGCCCCATTTCCTTATTGGATGCCTCCGTTAAGGTAATGAGTCGAATTATGCTACAGAGGCTGGAAACTTGGGCAAACGATAAGGATATTTTAACTAAGGTTCAATACGGTTTTAGAAAAGGTTTGGGGACACTAGAACAATGTGTAAATTTAGACCTTTTAATTAACAAATACACGGAAGTTAAAGAGGGGAATTTGTTTTTATGTTTTGCGGACCTGAGTAGTGCGTTCGATCTGGTTGACCACCGTATATAATGGCAGGTCCTTTTAGAGGCAGGAGCCCCAAAGGAGATTGTTCATTTTTTGGCCAGGCTATATGAGAGACTGTCATGCAAGGTGCGTTACGGTTCACTTGGCGAATGCACCTCATTCTTTAAGGTCTCAAGAAGCATTCGCCAGGGTTGTGTTTTGGCCCCCCTTTTATTTTCCCTTTTCATCAACCAAATCGATTCTATACTGTGCCAGACCCCTGCTGATGCGCCTTTGATTGGAGGTAAACCGGTGCCAATTTTATTATATGCGGACAACGCTGTGCTATTGTCCCGCACGCAGATTGGCCTACAGCGTCTCATTGACAGTTTTATGACATTTATTGAAAGTAGGAAGCTACTAGTTAATAAATCTAAAACCTTTGTAATGTCCTGTGGGATGAAAGCTAAGAAAATCCATTCTAGCTTTTTTATTGATAAGGTCAAGATGGTACAAGTAAAAAGTTTTTACTATTTAGGTATTACCTTTGCCAATAGCGGGTCATGGCATTCCGAGTTTGAAAATATCAGCTTAAAAACGAAAAGATCAACTAACAGTATCTTTAGATTTTCATCCAAACTCGGGGTGAGGAGTATCAAAGACATGATGAATATCTATAATGTAAAATGTGTGCCCTCAGGATTGTATGGAGCGGGGGTCTGGGGACATTGTGTTGGTCCTAATGTGCAGAGAGACGAAAATAAGTTCCTCAGAAAACTGTTATGTGTACCACCTTCAGCATCCGTGGATTTGATTCATGAAGAAGTAGGAATTGATTTTATTTCGGATCTAGCTGCACTGCGCCTTTTGATGCTTTGGCGCTCAATTTGGTCCAAGTCTGAAACCCAATTTACCCAGGAGATTATTCTTGACTGTCTTAGGTTGGATCACTCCTCACGCATTCCCTGGCTTAAATACTTACACCATTGGTTTTATCTTTTGTTTCAGTTTGACATTTTTCTTGACCCTAGTTCTGTCGTTTTGATTCCAAAAAAAGACATTAAACAAAGGTTTCTAAGTCATAAGAAAGAAGGTCGTGCAAAGGTGTCTGGAAAGCTGCAAACCGTGATGACCTACCGGGACTACAATCTACCATCCGGTTTTCAATTTTACCTCTCGGGTGTCACTCGTATTTCCCACCGTTTTGTTCTAACACGATTACGACTGGGAATCGTCCATCATCTTGTTGCATTTCCTATGATGAACTCCAGATCGGATATAGCATGCCCTTGTGACAATGTTTCCCGCCAAAGCTGCTGCCATTTCTTATTGTTTTGCAAATGTTATCATTTTTTTAGGGTAACTTGTTTAAAACCCGTCTTTTTAAAACACAATGTTCGCTCCACGAGGAACGCTTTACGGCTACTTAGTTCCCTAGAAGACATGAATATCTGCTTCTTCGTAGCGACATATATATTAAAATGTACAGCTGCCAGGAAAGCCATGTTTTTTTGATAATTGAGACAGAGTCATGTTTTTACCGTGGCCTCCTGTCTGTATACTTTACCAATGTACAGCTGCCAGGAAAACCATAGTTATGACATTCTGGATTGCGTTCAGCTTCCTTTACTTTGGTTTCCTGTCTGTGCATTAGTTTATTTATTAAATTCTTGTTCAAATGTACTATATGTATAAAGCATCCATCATGTATCATAAAAAATAAATAAAAAAAATGTAGCCTCATGTACCTATAGCTTTGTACTGTTGAAATCCAACATTGGTTAGACCATGTTTTTTAAGATTTCCTTTTTACTATGTATATAATGGGTCCCCTCCGATTATTTTTTTAACTGTCGTGTCCCCAATGCCTTTTTATCCATGCAAGCCGGTGTTTTCCAGATTGTTTCACATTGCTGTGTTTCTGATGTTTTTTTAAGAATATATGTTATATATGTATGTGTTCTGCTTGTATGGTTTGTTTCACAAATCGAATAAAGCTTTGAACTGAACTGAGTATCTAATTGCAAAATCAGCAGCTTAACTCTAGCTGCCTTTTTATTCAAAATAAATGATCTAATCATTGAGTCGATCCTTTTAAAGAAACTAACATTCACCTTTATTGTAATATTGGTAAAAGGAAATATCAAAAGAGGTAGAATAGACATCTTGATAAGTGCCACACGACCTATTAGAGCTAGAGGAAGATTCTGGATCTTTATACTGGTGGCTTCGTAACTGCTCATATTGGCCTGTGACATGAATCCCCAAATACCATATGGGATCGTCATGTAAAGCCTGTTTAAAATTCCTGTCAGAAAGTCAGACCCGGTATTTAAAATTACAATTATATTTTTGCTTGGATCAATTTCATATCCCCCTATTTGTTCAAATTCAAAATCAAACCTGCAGGTTTGATTTTTCAGGGGAAAAATACAGAATGGCGTCATCTGCGAAAAGTTTTGATTTTGCCATTCCGTCAATCGGAGCTTTAATATTCATATTGACTCGTACTCTAATTGCTAAAGGCTCAATAAAATAAAAAAGTAGAAGGGGTGAAAAGGGGCAACCTTGCCTACTCCCACGATGTATGTCGATTAACCCTGTTTGGGCCCAATTAACTATTAATTGGGCCTGCGCTCCTTGATAAATATTTTGAAGCATAGTAATTACTGGAGACGGAATCCAAACCTAGAAAGCCCATAAAATAAAGTGTCCTAATTAACTAAATCAAAAGCTTCTTTTGCGTCCACCATCATAATGCAGCAGGTGTCTTATTTACGTTAAAACAATCTAGAGCTTGTATCAAGAAGCGAGTATTTGATGCCATTGTGAGGCCTGCTATTAACCCCGTTTGATCATAGTGCATTACTTCCTTGGCCACAGAAACAAAACGCTGGGCCCAGATCTTCATAAGAATTTTATAGTCAGCATTTGAAAGACTGATCGGTCTATATGAATTAAGATTATTTGGGGGTTTACCCTTTTTTACAAAACTAATTACTGTCGCCCTTTTAAATTCTGAAGATAGCATCCCACCAGTTTTAATATAATCAAATACTTTTTTCAAAAATGGGGTCAACTCCTTAACAAAGGTTTTATAAAAGTCTTCGCCACAGGCTTTGGCCCCTGCCAAAGATTTAGTAACAGCCGATATCTCAGCCTCTGTAATTTCGTTCTGAAGCTGAGTAGCTACACTCTGTGATATTGTTGGTAATTGAAGTGAAGCAAAATACTTGTGAATCATATCCAGATTCACAGAATATTTTGTAGTATATAATTTTTGGAAATGTTCAACAAAAATTCGAGCAAAATCAGCTCTGTCGGTTGCTGTGGATCAATTATTTCTACAACAGGTGGATTCTTGTCGAGCCCTAGGTGACCAAGCTAACATCTTCCCAACCAGTTGGCTTTCTTCATACACCTTTTGCATAAACGTCTGAGAGCTATTTTTTACTTCTAAAACAAAAAAGTCTCTAAATGCCTTACTGGTCTGTTCCAGCTGGCCCGAGATAAGGAGCCCTCAGATGTAGAAGCATTGTCCAGCGAATGCTGAAAATGTGCGATTTGTCCTAACCGTGCCCTAGTTTTCCCCACTGATGCGGCTATCATCTGTGCGCGGTCACAGCCTTAAATCCACCCCAAACTAAAAAAACATCACCTGTCCCTTTTTTCTTTTTAAAATAATTGAGTAGCCAGAGCATAAACTGTTCAAGCCACAATGAATCGTGAAGGCGGTCCATCTGCCACTTGGACCTGCTCTTTTTAGAAACACCAATCTCTATGTCGGCCTGAACGTATGAATAATCAGAAAGAGCGTTAACACCAATGCCTGCAGCCCTAAGGGACAACGAACGTGAAATCAATATAAAAATTATTCGGTATGCTGTCTGATGTTGACGAGAGAACAAGTATATTCCATAGCAGTCTGATTGAGCAATCGTCATGCATCAATTAACTGAAGATCATCTGTCAAAGCATCGAAAACCTTCTTTTTCTTTTTGTTTCAGTTGTTTTTTAGTCCTATTTGAGGTATCAATTTTCAAATCCTGAATATGGTTAAAATCACTCTCGAACACAATTTGTCCAGAAACCCCAATCAAATGTTGATATAGTGTAAGTAATGCAGATGTATCATCAGTAATTGGACCATAATAATTCATGAAATTCAGAACCTGTTCATTTAGTTTAACCTGCACCTAGATCCACCTCCCCTGGAGATCCCGTTTTTCTTGAAGAAATCCCCAGTCTATTTTCCGTGAAAAACATATCGCAACCCCCCTTATTGCAACACCTGCTGAAGCAAAGAAAACTCCAGAAAACATTCCTGGTATATCATTTTGGGATATTTGTTTTCAGATGGGCTTCTTGAATAAAAAAAATGTAGGTTTTAAGGTAACTGGACACCGAATTAATCCTCCATATTTACGTCTATTCAATATCCCATTGACATTTACAGAAAGAATCTGACATTTACTGGATATACTCATTCTGTTAAGAAAAAGAAAAGAAAAAAGAAATAAAAAACATTTTTAACTTCAATTTAGTACTCAGTGAATTCCTGCACATTTTATTACTTTCCTGATTGCACCTGTTCTTTTTTTCTGCTAACCCAAACAGCCCTCCCCTTAGGAAATGCGGCTTTTCCCAGGGTGGGGAGGGGGAAGGGGGGGCGCACATCCAAGATGGCCACGCACCTGTGAGGCTCAGGAAGCTCGGCAATGAAATCCGTCATTTCTCCTTATGTCTACCAGATATAATTGATAACCAGCACTGTCTATCTACTTATTAGAACTTCTGATCACACTGGGTAAAATTTGTGTTTCTCTCGTGCTCCTGCGTGCATCAACGGGACTCTCCATACTGCAGGCGCAAATGCGGACCCCATACGTGGAGATCTGATCGGCTACTCTCCCCCCCAGTACTAGTACTGGTGCCCTGATATTGCACCACGGGTGACCTAACCCCCCTCTCAAAAAGAAAAACAAAAACCTCAAGATCGAAATCCATATTAACCTAAAACAGATATTCAAAAAGAATTTCAAGGAGACAGCAAGATCTAAATGCTTCTCTCCTTGTTTAAACATGAGAGCATTATTGAAAACAAGACAAGAGGCTAAAATATCAAATTATTTTCCAACTGAAAGTGCCTTAAGCAACTCCTGAGCCTCTTCAATACATGTGAACAAATGAAACTTCCCATGCACAAGCACTTTAAGTTTGGATTTTTGCACAAAAGAAGCTTGTGCCGCTTGGGCTTTAAAGAGATACAGTAGCTGCGCAAACTATTTGTGCCTTTCTTGCCGCCGCTGCTTACATGTCAGAAAAAATTCTCATTTAGCTCCATTTTCTATTTCAAACTGTCTCGTCTGAATTGCCTTAGACAACATTTTTTCCTTTATGCGATAATCCGCAAAGTTAACTAGTATAGTGCGGGGAAACTTCAAGTTAGGAGGAAGATGTGCTGGAACCCGATGAGCCCTAGTTAATGTTAAGTCACCGGAAAACTCAGGAATCACGACCTTCTTCATGAAAGATGCGACCCAATTGAGTGTGTCTGCTCCTTCAAGCCTCTCCGAGACGCCAACTATCTGCAGATTTGAGCGACGTGAGAAATTTTTAAGTTCTTCAATCTTGGTTTCCATAATTATTTTCTCCTGGGACACTGAATCCACTTGCTGAAGAATACCATTCATTTGATCCTCAACAGAGGAAATTCTTGATTTAGCCTCCAGAATTCAAATTGGCAGACTGGCGACTGCTTCCTCTATCTTCCCCAATCGCTCATGTATAGCTACTATTTCGATTTGTTTTGATTTCTTCATGTTCCGAATTTCTCAAAGTATCATATTTAGCATTGTTTTAATATCCATCTGATATAAAATAGCCTTCTCATCCTGGAGTGCTTGATCACATTCTTTAATAACTTGCAGTGACTTATTATTATCTTCGATCATCGAGGGATCCATTAAAATAGTAACATTTTTCACAATAGAGTTAGTCTTCAATAAGACTGAAGCCATTTGTTGGCCTTGCTGATCTTGCTGATCTAGCTGACCTTGCTGGGCTGGGTTGTTGCCATTAGGTTGAATTAGAGATTCCTTTTCACTGGTATAAAGGAGAGAGGGCGGAGACTGAGGAAGCTGAGTCGCGACAGCCATTGCCAAAGTCAAAACAGTAGTTTGAAGTTGGTCAGAGTCAGATAAAACCATTAACAGTTCTTCTACTTGTATTTGTACTCCCTGTGCGCCTGGGGAAGAAACCCCTGGAGAAGAGGAGGATACTGGCCCAGGAGAGGATACTGGCTCTGATGATACTGCTTGTGTTGTCATGTCTCTTGTTGCAACTAAAGCGTTCTGGGCTGAAGAGTCTTAGCTAGGCTTATCTATCCCTGGCTTAATAGGAAGTACCATCTTTTAACAAAAAGAGGGAAATCTCTAGCAATCTTCTGCTCTTGATTTTTCTGAGCTGCAATAACTCCTGGCGAAGTAGCTACATTTTCATCTCTTAAAGCAGATTCTAAAGCCTCCATCAAATTAGTCTCCTTTAATGATGGATCACCAGTTTCTGTGCTTTGAGAACTAAAGGAGGACTCTCTATAATGCATTTTACTACCTGCTTTAGTTAGCCTGATTCAATTTAGCTTTAGCTAAAAGGGTTTTGGCTTTTGCATAAATTGCAGCATCCACTTTAGCAGCTTCTGCAGTAAGCTTCAACTTATTTATCTTTAACTATCCCGACCAGTTTTCAATTCGCTAAATGCAGACCAGCCCAAGTCTCGGGCCAAGTCTCTTACCGCCGAATTAAGTCACCATTTAGCGCCGCCCTCCTGCCGCTCTCCTTCTGCCTCAAACTCTTTCTCCTTTAACTGTCTTTCAGTGTTTCCAGTGTTTCCCAGCATTTCATTCCAGCTTTTTTATTCCTCAGCTTCACGAGAATACCACACCATGCTCTTTTTCCCCCACAGCAGAGCCTCTGCACAGCAGCTGTAAAATGAGAGAAACAGGAGAAGTCTGGACAGGAGCCTGTGCAATTGCAGGCAATTACACCCACAGAGTTGGACAATTTGCCTATCTTTGCGGGGCTAGAGAGAGCCACCTCCTGCAACCAGAGCCTCCAGAGAGGCAGTAGGAGCTCTCAGTGACTCAATCTCTTAGCCTCCAGGCCCAACATCCACACTCTAGATGTGGGTGGGGGGACACTACTCCGCTCCTCAACCAGCTCACACAAACTCAAAGGAGCACAAAAGAAAATTCAGCCGCAGCTCCGTCGTCAGCGTCCGCTCTCGCCATGCCAAACAAACGAAGACACCATCACAGAAGGGGGAGGAGTATCACCTGAGCTACACGCTAGCGGGAAGCGCCATAGCTGAACTAATTATTTATTTATCAATTAAAAATAAATTACTTCCTACCCTTCCCATGATTTACACCTATAAACACCACTGCACACATCTAAACCTAATTTCAAAATAAACATAATTAATTACTAATTAATTATTTAAAAATAATTAAAAACTAATGAAATCATCAATTACACATAAATTACTTCACACCCTTCCCACCATTATTTTTTTATAAATCTTTTTATTATTTTAAACAAAGAAAAAAGAAAAAGACATATCGGGCACCATAAATTCAATCATAATAATAAGGCGAACAGGTACAATTAACAGGATAGATGTGGATCAACTAAAGAAATTGCTGAGACACCGACGCTAGTGATCACTAAGCAGCATTTGAAACAGTACAATCAACGACACAACTTAAGCGCAAGCCCTCAGAGCCCGTCCACCCATAGAATCAGGATACTAAAGGAAGTCTGGTCCCCAGATACCGGAATATAGTCAAAATCAGGATAATTCACAGATATTTACATATAAAAGAAACTAAAAGAAGGAAATAAAAGAAATGAAACAGTGCAACACGCGCAACTCCCCACCCCCCACCCTGCACCCCTGCATGTAGCTTACGCCGACCCCAATTAGCAGTGTGCCTGTCGCCCCATCTAATCTACAATGACTAATAAAATTAGTAAATGGAGGAGGGCCTTCGTTTAGGCTCCCGGCCTCTCCCCCCGCTAGATCTGAGCCTCCCCTTTGTTACAGAATTATAGGCAAGCTGCCAATCAGACTAAAATCAGGGGATTCATTATTCGCCTATATCGCCCCCCGTTACCAACATTATAATGTGAGTCCCGCACAGCCACAAAGCAAACAAAAATTCTTCAAACGATAAACCATCCTCAGCCTTGGCCCGTTCGATCAGGCATACCAATGTTTTCCAGCCAAACAGTCGCCATTTTAAAAAGTTCAAAGGACCAGAAGTGTTTGTTTAGCTGCACACAGTAGCGAGCCGGATACAACCGAACATATTCAAATCCATTGTCACTGAGTCTCATCCGCGTCGATAAGAACTTCAGGCGGGAAGGGAGAAAGGGCCACTTTGTCAGACCACAGTTGAGTCTTTGCATGAGTCGTCAGGAGCTCAACATGGGGCAGTTTTTCCACCGTCAGTGCTGACATTAAACATACTGACTCGTCCGGAAGTCCCAGTACTCGGACTTTAGCTATTTTATAGTCCAGAACCTCCCGTATCACTTGTTTCTTGGGGTCAACGTCATTGCTTTGTTTGGATGTTGTGGGTGTCATGACTCCCATTGTATCATTCAATTGAACGGGGACTGTTCTCATTTGCCCCAGTTCAGACGTAGCGGCGACCAATTTATTCTCCAGGGCTTGGGCTCTCCTACCCAGGCTAGAATGTAGACCAATGACAGCCGCCATGAGATCTCCGATCGTAGGATCAACCCTGGGCAGTGTCAAATCTTCTCCCTCGATAACGACAGACTTTCTCACTGTCGAAGACCCCTTAGACAGGATATTTCGTCCCAAGTCACCCATTCGGTCTTTTCCCGTCCCATCGGAGGGGTGGGACCAAATCGTACGCAGGTCGATACCGGGCGCCATGTCATTCTTCTCGTTCACAGTCTATCCCTCGAATTTGTAGAGGTAGACCTAGTTGAATAGGGAAATTACGACCCACGTGTTAACCCATCGATGTACGAGGATATTTCTGAGTGGCCTTCCGGGAAACGCCCACAACTATCGGGCCAAGTTGCAGACAATTTCCGAGCTGTTCACACTCCGGGCTCCGACAATTAGAAATTTGACTCAGATCTGTTGTGTCAAGGCACTCCACTTATGCCGCTTATCAGTCCGGACGTTCACCGCAGGACACGGGGAAAATTTCTCTTCCTTACCGGTTGACCGGCCCCTCCTGGACTCAAATGGCCGATGTTGTTCATCTAGTAGCTGGCTGCTCTCCTTCTATGGGTCCTGGCTCAAAAGCTGATGTAGGCCGCAAATTAAAGGCGATGTTTCTCCGGTCTCGTAGCTGGTGGATCACTCGAGATCACACAATCAGGCATCATTTCAGCTCATCTATGCGGGAGCGTTGCATAGGCACAGGATAGATAGCAGGATCTTGTAGCAGGATGAGGAGGTCTATGGAGCCGGGAGCCTAAGTGGCCATCTTGGTCGCCAGCTTGGCTCCTCCTCCCCTTCCCACCATTTATAACTATACAAACAACAACACACTCCTAAAACTAATTACACAATTACCATAATTAATAATTAATTATTTTTAATTAATTCACAATTATTAAATCATCAATTAAAAATAAATGACTTTCCACCATTTACACCTATGCATACCACAACGCACACCTACAATTAATTACAGAATAACCATAATTAATTGCCAATTAATTAATAAAAAATTATAAACAACAAATTATTAATGAGTTCATAAAAAATCACTTTACACATTTAACACTATACCATCTCGGGAGGGCGCTAGGTGGCGCACATACAAGATGGCCGCACACCTGGGAGGCTCGGGAAGCTCGGCAACGAAATCCATAATTTCTACTTATCTCTACCAGCTATAATTCATAACTAACACTGCCTACCTGCTTATTAGAACTTCCGGTCATGCTTGGTAAAGAATTGCGTCTGTCGCGCTCGGGCGTGCACCAACGGAACTCTCCATACTGCAGGTGCAAATGCGGGCCCCATACTTGGAGACCTGATCGGCTACTCCATCAACTAGAGCCCCTGGGATCCCACGTGGACTTGGGCCCAATATCCAGCAAACCCGTGCTGGAGATTCCCTTTCACACGTCAACTGCCTCTACTTTGGTATACACACTGCCGAGCTGTGGGCGCATTCACTTTCAGATGCCTTTCTCTACATCCAGTGAGAAGAAGGTGAGGCTTACTCCGGTTGCAGCCCTTCTCCCTTGGCGCAGAGTGAGACATTTTCTTTGCTGCGGTGGATGCGTGAGTGGAGGTGTGGGGAATACTCCTGCCCTTCAAGGGCATTCAGATTAATACACTGTGTTTCCCCGCCTGCAGTTGGGACTTGCTGCCCACCGCAACAGCCCGAAAGACAATCTGACAGGACAATCTTTTTCTACCCTGCATATGCCCGCTGTGCTTAGCTTGTGCCGCCTCTGCCCCACTTCAGGGATGCTGCACTGGCTGTCCTCCTTGTTTGTGCTCCTCCTGTAAAAACCCTGCATATTGGCGTCTTTGCGGCGGGGAGCCGGTAAGGCTGTTGTATACATTGGGTCCATACTATTACCTGCCTGTCTCCAGACACAGCAGGGCAGGCACCTCCCGCCTCACCAAGATCGCCTCACACTGCCTGCCCTCCCTTGAGGCCTGCTTCTAAATATGTGCCCAACACTCCTTGCAGCGGACTAGCGTTTGAAATAATTTCCCCTCATCTTTAAGCAGTAACAATCCAAGCTGGGACCCTCTCTATACTGTGCTGTCTGAGCCGGGATTTGCACACTGAACTGCCCTATGTACCTAGAGCTCCCAGTGATACCCCTATCCCCCTTGTTGTGCTGCTGCCTGGGCCTCCAATGCCTCAATACACACAACTGGGAGATTAGGTGAAAAAACACCTACACATACTGCTAGCCTGCCTAGAAATGTGAAACGGTGCAATAGGAAAACCTGCCAGCCGCCAGCCTAGACTGACCTTTGGGGCCAAGAAGGCCGCAACATGATCAACATCTGTGGACACTGAACCCACTACTATGGATCAAACGCAAGCACCCTCCCAATCCTCTGAAGAGGACGTTAAGACGTTGCATCCAAAATAGTCTATCAGATCTGTGGGGGAAGATGGACACAATGAATAACCACCTGGACCTTCTGGTGCAGAAAGTAGACAAGCACGATGGGCAATTAAAGTAGGCCGAGCGCCGTATTTCCGAGAATGAGGATACCACTTTTCAGATGCAGACCCAAGTGGTGCAAATGGACAAGTTATTGAAAATCATAGCGTCTAACAACGAAGATATTGAAACTAAGAGCCGACGGAACAACATCCGTATAATAGGCATACCGGCGAGTACAAACACGGGGCGCATGGAGGATTACGTTGACCGTCTCCTGAAGGGGCTCCTTTGGTGGAGATTCTCTCGCCCCATCTAGTGGTCGAGTGTGCACACTTCTACCTAGGACAAAGATCTCCGCCGGGGGCAACCCCGAGACCCAGCATTGTCCGACTTCTTAATTATCGGGACCATGATGTTGCACTTCAGAAGGCCCTCAAATTGAAACTGCTGCAATATCAAGGGAACACTTTTATCCTGATTTTACCCTGGCAGTTCAGGAAGCACGCCTGAAATTTCTCACTGTAAAGCAGAAACTACGCAAGGCTCAAATAGAATACGCCCTCCTGTATCCTGCGAAACTTCAGATTTCACATGATGGCAAACATATCTTCTGCACAAGTCCGCAACAAGTGGAGGATGTTTTTAAAAGTGTGTCAAGGCGTTCACCACGTCTCGACCACACCTCCAGATCTCCTTCACCACTCAGGGGCTGAGTAGAAACGTGAAGATACAGGCAGAGTTTGCCTGCTGCACTTACACTCGCCCTTGTTACACTGCGCCATCCTACAGCGAGGTGCCGGCATACTAAGCATCATTCGCCGCTCTTTAATGAACCCTTGTCAACCTTCCCCTGGATGGTCTTGCACACCTGCAGAAAAATCGGACACAGATAAGTGCCTTAGTGGCTTTGATCTTTGACTGTCATATAACTACATACTTACTCTTGCATTAGCATATTGTTGGTAGATTTAAGTAATACATCATCGAGCACCCATTCCCCCCACATTACTCTACTCCCCCCCATGGGTTAATACCCCGGGACTACACTGCAGTTAGAGGTGGGACATGGGAAAGGATTAGTGCCCACATGGTGCCCCCCTATGGGAGATCCCCCTTGCCTTCTTTATCTTTGGATTGTTTCTTGTTGTACTCTGCCTTTGATTTGCTGGCCTTACCTCTCTAAGACTGTAGGCTGAGGCGTTGGGAATTATCGGGTGGGCAGCATTATGTCGGCACAATTTGGGTGCCGTTGTGGGTGGGGGAGGGACGGCAGTTAAAAGCTTGCTCGGATGCTAGCTCAATATGGGTTTCTTTTTGGTGGGGGGTGGGATGGGATGGGAATGTTTTATATTGTTCTGTTACGTATTTGACAGCTGTGGCTCAACATGCCAAATCTTATGTGAATGGACACATTACATTTAGACAAACACATGCTTGCCATATAATCTCCTACAACATCACAGACTGACCACACTTGCATCAAAATGCTCACATGGAACATCAGGGGTCTCAGAGACCCTCAAAAGCGGACACAAATACTAGCGTATCTAGATAAACACCACATACAAACTGCCATGCTCCAGCAAACTCATATGGACCCTCGGCCCCATTCCTGCTACGGCAGTCGGTGTGCCTCTACATGTGCATTCTCCTCCTACTCGACTTACTCATGTGACACGCTCATCTTGATTAAAAGAAATACTCCATTCATATTGGGTGGCACATACAGTGACATTGCTGGCCGCAGCTGCATACTCTGGGGCACTCTGGGTATGCAAAACATCACCCTCGCATATAGTATGGTCCTAACTTGGATGATCCAGACTACTTCACCACTCTCTGGGGACACATACTAAAAATGAGCTGCACACAAGTTATATGGGGGGGGGGAGATTTTGACATGGCCTTATGCCTGACAATGGACTGTGGGGGTTTGCCTGACCGGTGCAATGAGGAGGAATTCCGTCTTGAGGGCGTTTAGTTTGAGGTGGTTGGAGGTAAGCCAGTTTAGTGTATTGAGCAGGGTTCCGTTGAGAGCATTGATGTCTTTGGGAGAGGATATTTTCATGTATAGTTGGGTGTCATCGGCGTACATGTGATATTGGAAATTGGAGGCTTTAAGAATTACCGTCAGTGGTTCCAGGAGAAGATTAAAGAGCATGGGGGAGAGTGAGGACCCTTGTGGAACACCCAGCAGGCAGGGACTGGGGTTGGATAGAGTCTGATTGGATTTGACTCTATGAGTTCTATTGTTGACGAAAGAGGCAACCCATTTAAGGACCGTGCCAGATAGTCCCATTCTGTATTCAAACAGGTGGAGAAGATGGTCATGCTTGACAGTGTTGAATGCAGATGAGAGGTCGAGAAGAATTAATAGGCAGGCTTCATTCTGGTCCAGTAAAGTGAGAGCATCATCCACTATGTGAGTGATGGCCGTTTCGGTACTGTGGCCAGTGCGGAAACCAGATTGGAATTGGTCGAGGAGCTGGAATTGTTCAATGTGTCTACGCAGTTGTTCATGAACACATTTCTCCAGTAGTTTAGCCAGGGTAGGAATGTTTGTGATTGGTCTGTAATTATTCAGGTCTTCAGGGTCAGCAGAGGGTTTTTTTAAGGATGGGGAGTACTAGACCCTCCTTCAGGCAGTCCGGGATCTCGCATTGACGGAGAGAGGGTTGATGATCTTGAACCAGAGAGGTGCTAATGAGCCAATCATTTCTTTATAGAAGTTGGGGAGGAGGGGGCCATTGAAGTGGTTTGAGGGTTTAATGGTTGAGAGAGTGTGGAGGATGGTAATGTCATTGAGGGGTGTGAATTGGCTCCAAGAGGCATTGTTTTTGGGGGAGAAAACAGACTGGCTGGGTGGGGGCGTGGAGAGGCAGGAGGCAGGAGGAGGTGAGAGTAAGAGGGCATCAAACCTTAGATCAGATTCGATCTTGTTCGAATTTTTTAGGAAGAAGTCAGCAACCGCTTCGCAGTTTGGCTGCAGATGCGCAAATTGCTGAGATTGGGTGGGTGTGTTGTTTGATTGTGTTTTAATCCGCTCAAAAAATAGTTTTGGATGATTTCTTGCTTTGTCAAGTTGGGCTTTGAAGAAGGAAAGTTTTGTGGTTCTAATGAGTTTGTTTTATCTACTTCTTTTGAGTCTAAGGATTTTTAGAAGATCCATGTAGGGAGAGGATCTCCAAGTGCGTTCGGCTAGTTTAAGGCTGTGTCTGTCTGCATTTAGGTTGTCAATGAACCAAGGTTTGGAATCCTTGGCGGGTATTCTTTTTAGTTGTAGGGGGGCCGTAGCATTCAGCGCTGAGAGCATGGCATTGTTATAGTGCTCAGTGAGGTCGTGCACATCGCTCATGTTTGCAGGCGGTGGAAGGGAGTCATTGCAGTGCGCTTTGAGTTCATTAGCGCTAGTGTTGAGAAGCGATCTTTTCCAGTGTTTAAATTTAAGTGGTTGTGATCTATTGGGGATCCAGCATTCAAGTATACAGAAGTTGATATAGTGATGGTTCGACCAGTCACAGGGAAAAATAGATTGGAAATGAATGGTGTTGGGGTTTGCAATGTTTAGATCAAGTGTCGAGCCTTACGTTGTGTGTGGGGTTGTCGCAGAATTCAGATAGGGAGAGGTCTGTTAGGAAGTTCTTGAGAGTGTTAACTGCCTGATCATGCGTTTAATTCCAGTGAAGGTTGAAGTCACCAATTAATATCTGTGGGCAGTGACAGCCCAGGTTGGAGGAAATGGTTTCCATAGTTTGTTCAATTAGAGGGAGTTTATCACCAGGCCAGTGGTAGAAGATGTGAAGGAAGCATAGGGGTCTGTGTGCACTAATGATGTTGATTCCTAAGTATTCACGGGAAGAGAGATTAACTGAGGAGGTTTGTTTTGCTGTGAGAGAGTTGCGGAAGATGCAGGCTATGCCACCTCCAATTTTCTTGTTGCGGTCTAGTCTGATAATATTGTGGCTGGGAGGGAATAGTATGTCAAGGATAGGCCCAGAGGAGTCATTGAACCAGGTTTCTGTGAGGACATGGAGGTCCAGTTCTTGGGCAAGGATGAGATCTGCAAAGTCTGCAGCATGTTTAACCGCTGACCTGCAGTTAAGTAACATGCAGTTCAGGTGCCGTTCAGTGAGTGGTCGGTGTGTGAAGTGGATCTGCATGAGATTAGTAGTGTTTAGGGCATTGGTGTTGAGTCTGGGTGCTCTGTAAGGGTTGGGTGTGATGCTTTGGATGGGTTACGAGAAGCATTGCTTAGGATGGTTCGAGCCGGGGGCAGGTAGTGGGGCTCCTTGTGCTGATCTAGAGGGGACTGGGCTGAAGGAGTGTGGAGAGGTGTACGATCGGAGCAGGTAGACAACATCTGGTTCAGAAAAAGGATTCAAGGACCTGGAGGGTCTAGATGGGGCGTTCGGGTAGGGGTGGTGTTCCAGTTCTGGTTTGCGAGAATATCTGGTACTGAGAGAGGCTTCATGGTCCTGGAGGTTCTAGCTGGGGTGTTAGGATAGGGGTTGGTATTCCAGTTCTGGACTGGGGGTTTCAACAGAATCCTATGCGGGGTTTCCTGGGAGATCTTGTTGGTTAAGAAATCAAGTGCCAGCTCTTCAGTTGACTCAATGAGTTTTCGAATGCCAATTTTGAGAGATAGAAGTACTTGGTTTATTTCCTTGAGCTTTGCAGCAGGCTCTGAATGTGGATTATGCATCACGTGGAGGGTACTCGGAGGATTAGACAGTGGGAGGGGAGGGGGAGGAGACCCGGGCTGGTTGAGGGGTGAAGTCAGCAAGAGGGGAGGTCTCTTTGTGATGAGCGAGAGTGCAAGGAGAGCGGGTAATGGGATGATTACTGGGTCTGTTCACGTGGTGTTGCCCCCTGGATTCAATCTGTTAAACACTTGGCTCGCACACACTCTGACCATGCACTGGTGTACCTAGAAATAACCCCCCCTAACTCCAATACTACCCCACGCTGTTGGAGACTAGTGCGGGAAACGCTGTTGGACACCGTCTTTCAAGCTGAGCTAGGGGAAGAAATTACAGATTTTTTTTACCAGAAGCAAGGGCATGGTTGACCAGGTGGGCACGCTGCGGGAGGCTTTTAAGGTCACTGTCAGGGGCATATGCATGTCCAAAAGCTTTGGAGTGCTCTGCGATATCAGAAGAAACTTGCGTCACCTAGAGATCGAGATCAAACAGCTTGAATCGGACATGTGGACCACTAATTCAGGTACCCGGCGGGCTAAGCTTCGTGAAAAGCTCACAGACTATAGGGATACTGCAGACCGGAAGGTGAAGTTCAGGGGCAAGTTTTTTACTGCTCAGCGCTATGGTGATGGCAAGAGACCCGGCCGAGCATTGGTGACTACTATTAGGCAACCTCGCTTTTCCAGCTATATCTTAGATGTGATAGATGGTGCAGGGATAAGCTACAGAGATAGTCTTGATATATTAAACACATTTTCCGCTTACTAATCAGGCTTATATAGTTTGCAACGCACTGCTACCCCTGATTTTGCTCCCTCTCTAGAAGATAATAATATAATAATAATAATAAAGGGATTTATAAAGCACATGGTTACGCCATCCCGGCGTGTCCCCACGCTGGGGTGAGAGAGAGTGGCCACGGCCCGGACCAAGTTCCAAGGTTCCCGCCTTGCTAGCCTGAGAACAAATGGGTTTTAAGCACCTTCCTAAACTTTGCTTCAGAAGTCTCTATCCGGAGATTTAAAGGGAGTTTGTTCCAGTTCTGAGCTGCCAAGAACCGGAAGGATCTACCTCCCATTTTGGCATCCTTCACCTTTGGCACTATCAGCAGGCCAGTCCCACTAGATCTCAGGGACCTTCCAGGCACATAGCTGGTGACAAGATCCCTCAAATACAAAGGACCAGTTTTCTGGGTGATGCGATGGCATGTGCATAATGCTTTAAACATCACTCTTTTACTAACTGGTAGCCAATGCAAGGTATTCAAGGCTCTTTTGGAGACAGCCCTCCTAGGCTGCGCAAGTACCAGTGGTACTCAGTAGTATCAGAGTAGATATAGCTCTTGAATGGCTGGGGGACTCCCAGCGTGAACTTTTAGCAGTGCCATTTGAAGATGATGAGCTGCGGGAAGCCATCATGCAGATGAAGTCCAGAACGGTGCCAGGTTCCGATAGCCTTCCCATTGATTTTTACAAAACATACATTGATCAGCTGCTCAGAGTACTAAAGGAGGTTTTTCTTGAAGCCCAAGAGACAAATCTTACCTGCCTCGAGGAGAGAGGTGCTAATCACGTCATTGTTAAAACTGGGCAAACCAGCAGACCGCTGTGAGTCCTATGGGCCACTCTTTCTCATAAACACAGATGCAAAAATACGTGTTAAATAACTAGCGAATCGTCTTAGGCTACTGATGGACAAACTGGTTCTCCTAGAACAGACTGGATTTATTCCTGGAAGAGCGACTTCCCACAACCTTAGGATGCTATTCTCCATTTTGCAGGCAGTGGTCCCAGATTAGCGCTTGTGGCCGTATTCCTGGACGCCTCTAAGGCCTTTGATTCGGTGGAATGGGACTATCTTATCACCATCTTACAATGTATGGGACTCCCCGCAAGCTTTCTATCATAGGTTCGGCTCCTCTACACCCCGCCCACGGCGAAAGTTTTGATCAATGGGTACATCTCACCCTCGATCTCTCTATCCCAAGGCACTCGGCAGGGGTGTCCACTCTCTCCCCTCCTTTTTGCCTTGGTAATGGAACCACTGGAAGCCAAGATTAGGCAACACTATCAGCACGTAGGCATCTGCTGTTTCCTCTGTCCCATTCTCATCTCTCTTTATGCTGATGATGTCACCCTTTACATTAAGGATCCCCACCAAAATCTTAACCTGTTACTGCGTGAGTTTGTTAAATTCGGTGGCCAATCAGGTATTCACATTAATTGGTTCAAATCACAGATATTCCCGTTGAATAGTTCTGCTACTCCTTTTGAACCAGATTTTTCCATTGGTGTACTGAGAATGCTAAATATTTAGGATTCCGTGTTACAGTGGATCGAAATGAGTTAATGCGGCTCAACTATGGGTGCGCTATGGACCACGTCACAGACTGCATCAACAGGTGGATTGTTCTTCCTTTAACTATGGCTGGTCGCATATCCCTCATCAAAATAGTAATTCTCTCCAAATTCTAAAATGTATTTAAAAATATTCCCTATTACCACTGACAACACTTTTTCGCCTCTCTCCGTTTGGAATTTACTAGATTGGTATGGGGTGGTAAACAGCCGTGCATTCAATGGGACATGCTAATACGGCTTTATGCCCTCGGGGGTTGAGATATCTAACTTTGAATTATATTATATATGCTCTCAGGCACACTTTGCCTATTATTGGTTTCATCCCACAGCTATACTCCCCATGTAGCCACTGAACACTGACTTGCAGATCTAATCCCACTAAATGGCATCCTCCTTTGTAATATCGAGCCCCGAGGGCGCTGCCCTACCTCCATAGACTGCACGATAAGAGCCTGGCCTCGCATCTTAGACCGTACACCTGAGTCCTGCCTTTACTCCTCCCCCTTCTGCCACTTACTTATCACCCAGAGATGCCATTATTACAGGAAGGCTTATTTAAGAAAGTTGTACTTACACAAAGTATTCACTGTTGGGGAGACCTATATATTAGTGGTAAATTTCTTGCATTCTAACAACTATGCCATGACCCCCCACCATCTACCATGGAAACTTTTTTATATGCCCGCCTTCATCCCAGCATCCAGGCCTGTACCCCCACATATCCCTCTGAGCCTGGGACATTAACCCCACGGCACCAAACCCTGCACGCATCCACTGCCTCGCACTTGGCGTCCACACTCTATCACACTCTATATATAGATGCTGACTATCCTTCATGCGCAGCTTGTGCTAAATGGGCAGAAGAGCTGGGTCAGGATCTCACTGATGAACAATGGTCATTCTTCTGCAAGCAGACAGAACAGGTCTCCTCCAATAGCAGACTCTGAATTATCCATTATAGATTCCTACACCCCAGCTACTACATGCCGGTTAGACTCCATATTTTTGGTCTGCGAGACACGAACAGATGCGATAGGTGTAAAACAGAACAAGCTGATTTCCTAATTCTTGCCTGGGAATGTCCAGAGGTACTTATATATTGGCATCAAGTCCTCACAGCTCTGGACTCTATGACTTCCGTACCTATTTCCCGATTGACACTTATAGCCCTTCTTGGGTACACTGAACACATTCCTGCCATGCATCGAAAATATGAGTCCTTTTGTCTGGTATTGGCTAAACGACAAGTGGCCTGCAGATGGGGCCAGGGTCGAGCACCCAAATATAAAGATTGGCTGGGAGATATGATATTCTGGCAGGACCAACTTTGCACTGATGCTGAACTACTCTCACGTTCCTCACGTCCCCGAGACATTTGGGGCCCACTACAGACATATCTGCTGGAACACCCTTTCACTGCTGCAGACTGATCGTAAGGTCTGCTCTCACTACCCTCGGGTATGCTTATCCCAGAGTGTGTTATAGCTTTTTTGCCTGCATTAACCTTGTAGAACAAGTCTACTTTAGGGATCTAAAATCAATTCCCCTGACTTTCCGAATATGTTGACATTTGCTCTGCCGACTATGTGCATTGTCCCTTTTTCCTCTCTTATTGTCCTACTGTATTTTTTTATTGATACCTGGTAATGTATATTTGTCCACACTGCTTGATGATATTTGCTCTTGCTGCTACATGTGTCATCTGATTTATAATACTCCTTACCTGTTTCAGTTATGGCTGTATATTCGCTGCATATGCTGATTTGTTTACTGTATGCCATTGATGGTAAACTCATTAAGTAAAAGTTAAAAAAATAAGAATAATATAACATCTCAATTAAACAAATCTTAATAACTAAAAAAAAATTCAATACATTTCATATAATTAAATTACTTCCCACCCTATTCCCCTATAAACCCACATCCTGCTATGGAACTAAAAACGCAAAATTCAAAAAAGATTTTTTTTATAACTAATAAAATAATCAACACATTTAATATAATTAAATTACTTCCAACCCTATTACCCTATGAACCGCTACGGTACTAAAAACACAAAATTCAAATAAAAATAATTTGATAACTACTAAAATATTTACACATATAATATAAATACAAACAATTCTTATACAAAAAACACATTACATACATATAAAATATATACTAAAATACATAACATTAATACAAATATCAATATTTTAACAACTATATTTTTACAACTGATATTAAACACTTCGATATTTAAAACAATATTTTTGCAAACGATATTAACCCCTTCCATGCGGCCGCGATTCTGCGCCTGTGCGGCAGAATCCCAAGTGGGCGGGTTTATGACGGCCCCAGTCGTCATCAGCACACAAGCGCCGTAGTGCATGACGGCTGGGGGCCGTCATCAGCATGCAAGGGGTTAAACACTTCGATATTTTAAACATCAATATTACTTACGTAACAATTGATATTCTTGACCACGATATTTTTTTCGACGATATTTCTCACCCACAAAATATTTACAACAATATTTATACATCGATATTAAGTCTCTACACCCTCTCAATCAACCTACTGGAGACTCTAGTTAGGGCAATCAGGTGTTTGTCAAGTTTGCTGCTGCTAAAAATGGAAAGGCAGCCCAGATTCAGACCTTCTTCCGATGAATTATCCTCCGCTTCAAGCACTGCTGCACCCTGGCCAAAAAGGCTCCTCTTGAGGGCCTTATAACTTAAGCCGTAACTACTGCCCTAAGGGCCTTCCAGAATAACACATCTGACAAGCAGCCATGTAAGCATCTGCCCACACTATTATCAGACACTACTGCATTGATTCACAAATCTTTTGGGAGGGAATTTATTTGTGCCCTCTCTTTTCTGCAGGGCCCTTGAAAGTCCACACCTCAGACCTACCTCTTTGGAATGGGCAATGCTCGGACTTTAATTTGCAAAGAGAAAAATGTGTGGTTAGAAGTATCAAGCAGCTTAAGTTACTTACCTTCAGGATTAATCTACCTGCAGATTCCTCATCACCCTCCCGCCTCCCCTTTATGCGGCATAGATTTTCAGGATTTAATAAGGGTCTTCGTTAAACTTAGCAGACAGCCAGCTACCATTACATTTGTCTGCTATGTTCCATGTTTTTGGCAAGGAAAGAAATAATGGTTTACCTGAAGTCAGCATACTGCCATGGCACTTTTATGCAGCTTTGTGTTGTCATGTCCAGAGGTGGGTTGAAGTTGCAACAATGGCCAATGGCTCCACCTGTAGCTAATAAATCAGTCCCTGGATCCAGTTTACTGTGTAGGGAGATTCACAAGGTGAGGAATCACAAAGTAACAAATCTGCAGTTAGAGTATCGAAAGGAAATAGCCTTACCGGAATTAAGTAACCCATTGTTTCTTGCTTTAAATCCATTGATTCCAAGGCCATGAGAGTTTATTATACGGGGCTCAGACAGTCCTGGCTAAGGGCTAGCTAGGATTTGTTTTTCATTTAAGAAAATGTTTGCAGAAGGATGTATTTTGTATTTTGTTTGTAATATGAAGTATTACTTTTAAACTTTTTATTTACTCTCAACAGATCCTGCCCCGGCAACTGGTGATAGTCCAGAACCAGGTAAGTACACTGCCCAGTTTCAATAATGGTTCTGGTCCCCTGCAGTAAACTGTAGGGCTTTAAGTGGGATGAAAAAACTGGGGGTGGTCTCTCAAAGGGGCGTGGCTGGTGTAATTAATGGCATGGCTTAAAAACACCTACGCTGAAAATCTGTGCTTAGCATATATTGGGCTTCCCAACTTGTATTCTGCTGTTTCTGTCATTACATCCAGATATATCATATAACAAGTATCATTTTACCTACAACAAGTCAGGATTATTGGCTTTGTCAATGGTTGTTAGTTGCATAAGAAAAATAAGCAGCAACTATGGCTTCCTTGCATATAATACTGAAAATGCTTCAGCACTGAAATGAGATTGTGAAAGAATAAAACAAGTCTCTTTGAAGTTACATCAAAGGCTTAGCAGTGGTACTGCTGCACAGTTGAGATTTTTTTCCATACTGAGAGTAAAAATGGTGAGCCCGATAGAAGGCCCATCTCAGCATCTGCATTTAGGAACTGCTAGCACCGCCAGCAACCAGCCCACTTAAAGCCCTGGTGACGATTTTGCTGCTCCTGCATGTCAAAAATAGAAGAGAAATACAGAGAGAAAATGATTCTTTAACCCCTTTGCTGAGGGGTGTTTACCCCGGCTGTGCAGGGGGAGGGGGACATGCGCGGCGCCGCTGTGCAGGCACAGTGCAGCTGCACTTCTGCTCGTCACAACCACAACCGTTTTCGAACGTTCAGCACAGAGGGGTAATTATCCCCGCGTTCGAACGTGCCAACGGTCATGACGAGCTAAGCTTGTCATGAGTGCAGCTCAACCGTGCCTCATGACGAGCTGAGCTCGTCATGAGCATGGAAGAGGTTAAAGGATTTCCCTTCCCGTACAACGCTCACCTGGCATGACCTCATGCCATAACATCTCCACTACTGAGAAGTGAGCAGTGTGAGCTGCGCATATTTATGTGCCTGCTGTCACTGTAGTCTGTGCCAGGGCAAAAAAACAGAGCCTGATAGACACCCGTTTTGAGGCTCCCTTTAAAAACCTGCTGATGCTCAGCTCCGGTGAGACCCGGCCCACTTAAAGCCCTGAAAATATGTACAGTCTTGATTGTGTAAATCATTTATATTTTATTTTCCACGTGTATTCTTAAGAAAGGGGTTTGTGGGAACATGTTAGGCCTTACTTGAGACTGTTAGGGTACAGTACAGAGTAGAGCAATACTGGGAGGAAACTATTACGTCTAATATTCTACAGTGCATGTTATTGGAAACTGTTGAACCATCTCCCCTTCTGTTGTAAAGAGTTCCAACTCTAAAGTACACTGTTTCCACTGTTGGAAATGTAATTTATTGAGACGTGTTCGGTGCCATTGGGTTCTCTCCGTTATTAATAAAGTGTAGAAACTCTCTGTACATGTGTGAGATCCTGGAATATACCTTTTCCCAAAATTTTATTTTGCAATTCCCAGCTTACACAGTCCATTTGTCTAACACACCACTTAGGGATGAGCATACAAAATAAAGCAGAAATGTAATACCAGTCCACACATATGTTTTGCACTCCATGAATACAAAGTGAAGCTTGTAAGGTGTGAGCTGGTGTGCTCTGCTTGCTGCAACATGTATACAGGAGCATATTGTCTTGTTTCTGGTGTCTTTCATTTTTGGTAGTTTTCTTGCTTGTTCCAGCTGGAGCTTCAAACACTTCTTTTCGTGCTTTGGCTTAAAGTGTTTGTGGTTGAAGTTTAAAAGGAGTGCAGACTCTGACAATTATTTTATCCGTGCCGGTATGGATACCGCTATGCATTGGCGGGACCCTCGGGCACCAGTGTTGGCCTTCAAAGACATGCCTGGATGAGGTCCATAGATTTTCTGGCAATATACAGGCTGTGGTAATTGACAAGCTCTTTTATGGGTCTTGCCTAATTGGAGATAAGGTGGACCCCTCTTTGAAACGCTTTACAGGCAGGAGGGCTAAGGCACGTTCTTTGGCGCTGTTGTTGACCCGTGGCATACCATTTGTGCACCAGTTCTGGGCTGTTCCAGAGGGCTGGGTGTAGTTAGGGCTCTGCTTGCTGTAGTTATTCAGGACAATTTTATGTTGTTTTTGGTGTCTTTCCTTTTTGGTAGTTTTCTTGCTTGTTCCAGCTGGAACTTCAAATACTACTTTTCGTGCTTTGGCTTAAAGTGTTTGTAGTGTTGCCGCCAGTGGGGTGTACCACTGCGGCACACGCCCCCTCCCACTATCTCTGTGTGTTTCACCCCTTAGGCGTGAAGGGGCTTTGGTAGAGCCCATACGTAAACGTGGACACGCCTCCCTGTGAATAAAGAGCCCAGAGACCTGGGCGTGGTCAGTTCCCTACTAGCCACTAAGTGTAATACTTGTGTCCTGTAGCCCTGCTTTCTAGGCCCTAGGCCAGGACACTACATTGGCGACGAGGCGGTGGTCCTCTGCCCCCACCGCGTGCCCTACTTCAGCGCGCCCTGTCGTCGGCGCCCTCGCTGCCCCGCAGCCCAACATCGAGCGGCCCTGCTCACGGCGATCTGCCCCAGCCTCCTGGATCGCCTGCCCCGGCCGCGCTTTCAAGGACTCACCCAGTCCGCCCTGTAGCGGAAGCGGCCCGCCTGCGTGCCTGCAGCGGCCCGCGCTGCCCTCCGGCATTCCCGCTCGACTCCCGCCTGCCTCCTGCGCCGTCCGGCGGCCGTCCTCTTCGACGTGACCGGCGTGTCACTCCCAGGTACCTGCAGCGGCCTGCCCCGTAGGCTCCAGCACACCCTGAGCCACGGCCTTCGCCTCCCCTGAAGACGCCGGCCCAGCGCGGCCTCCCTGGTGGTCCCGCGCATGCGCAGGGAGCGCCCGGCAACACGTCCCCGACGTGCACCATGCTTTCTCACGCATCTCGCGTGTCCCCGGCCCCGAGGACCCTGCTAACCCTCACGCTTTCAGCGGATCTGCGCCAGGGTACATCTCTAAAGTGCACATTTCTTCCCACAGTGTTGTAGATGCCACACTGTCTTCCCCTGCCTGCGAGGTGCGCCCAGACGTCCCACAGACTCAGGAACCTCTTCCTACAATATAGTGGAGACCCCCCAGTCTTCCCCTGCCTGCTAGGAGCGCCCGGACGTCCCGCAGAATCCTGTTTCAGCCGCCATGGCCAATGTGCCGCCCCTGGAGCCCTTCTCCATCACTGGAACGCCCCCCTCGCAAGCAGCACGGTGGCGCAAGTGGGTTGAACGATTGGAGAACTACTTTATCGCAGCAGACGTCACAGTGGCGCGGCGTCGCGCCATGCTGTTACACCTTGGGGGGGAGGCCCTTCACGACATCTCCAAAGACATCACAGAGGGCGACCCACCACACACCTACGCCACCCTGCGAGACGCCATTACAAGATACTTCGAGCCTTTCACTAGCGCGGATTACGAACTCTTCTTGCTCCGACAGGCTCGCCAGCTCCCTGAAGAGTCGGTTGATGTGTTCTACGCGCGTCTCAAGAAACTAGCCAGCACGTGCACGCTCCCGGACGCGGAAGACGAAATTCGCGCCCAATTCATTCAGTGGTGTTCCTCTCTGAAGCTGCGAGAGAGAGTGCTAGAAACGGACGCCATGCCCATGCACGACATCCTCGCATTGGGGCGCTCTAAAGAACTCTCCAAGGCTAGGGCAGCCCACATGGAGCCAGGCCCAGCAGTTAAAGTCAAGACAGAGCCGGTGTGCGCGGTCAAGTCACAACGTCCAGACAACCGGATGAGGCCTCAGAGGAAAGACCAGCCACATCAGCCCCAGTCCACCCGCGATCGATCATGCATGTGGTGCGGAGGTGCCACCCCTCACAAAGGTGCCTGCCCAGCCCAAGGGAAAATCTGCAGCGCGTGTGGAAAAGCAAACCACTTTGCAAGCGTCTGTTTCTCGTCGCAGCGGAAAAAGCAAAGCGGCCCGCCCAGGAGAGCGCGACAGGTAGAGCCTCTACCGAACACGTCGAACAGCAGTGACATGGACGACGACGAGGAAGACGCTGCGTCAGTCCACGTGGTACCCATGCTCAACACCCTGGCGGCCACGTCATCAAACGAACCAATGTGCACCGTCCATGTCCAGAGCCAGGCAGTCAGAGCCCTCATCGACACCGGCGCGACGATAAACCTCATGGCTGCCAGTGTGTACCAGGGCCTAGAGGATGGCCCCGCGCTTCACCCCACCAAAGTGCAAGTGTTCGCCTACGGGACCCGGCGCCCATTGCACCTGTGCGGTGTGTTCCGAACAACCGTGTCTCACAACTCCATGCAGCTGCAGACAAAGATCTATGTGTCCCAAGAGGGATCAGGATTCCTCCTTGGCTGCAAGACCGCACGTGAACTTGGACTCATTCACTTTGCCCTAACTGTGCAAGCTCAAGGTCTAGATCATCTAGTCGCAGAACACTCCTCGTTGTTCGAAGGTATTGGGTGTCTACGAGGCCCCCCCGTCCGACTCCACATTGACCAATCAGTGGCCCCAGTAGCCCTCCGGCACAGGCGGATTGCATTCCACCTCCGGCCCAAAGTGGAAGCCAAACTGAAGATGTTGGAACAAGCCGGAATCATCGAACGGGTAACTGGACCCACCCCGTGGGTGTCCCCCATTGTTGTGGCCAAGAAGCCGAAGCAACCTGAAGCGGTAAGAATATGTGTGGACATGCGCCTCCCCAACCTGGCCATCAAAAGAGAACGTCATCTGACGCCAACCATCGATGACATCATCGGGGAACTCGCAGGATCCAAGTGGTTCTCCAAGATGGACCTGAGATCGGGGTACCATCAAATCCCGCTTCACCCGGACTCGCGCCCAATCACGACCTTCTCCACACACGCCGGCCTGTGGAGGTACACGAGGCTCAACTTCGGCATCTCAAGCGCAGCCGAAGTGTTTCAAAATATCATCCAAAACGTCCTCCAAGGCCTCGACGGAGTACTGAATGTGAGCGACGATATCCTAGTGCATGCTCCGACTCTGGAAGAACACATCAGACGCCTCCAAGCTGTATTCAACCGTCTAAAAGAGAGAGGACTGACGCTCCGCAAAGACAAATGCGAATTTCTGCGCAAAGACATAAGTTTCTTCGGATACAGGTTCTCCGATCAAGGGGTGGGACCCGACCCAGAAAAAGTAAGAGACATCCACAACGCGCCGGCGCCCACCTCCATAACGGCAGTCCGCAGCTTCTTGGGCATGGTAACATACTGTGGACGCTTCATAAAGGACCTGTCCGACCTAACTGGACCACTCCGCGACCTCACGAAGTCAAACGCCACCTGGAAATGGGGCCCGGAGCAACAAGAATCCTTCGTGAACACGAATACAGCCATGTCAGCTGACACAACACTGGCATATTTCAACCCACGGAACGAGTCACAACTGCTGGTTGACGCCAGTCCCACTGGTCTGGGAGCCGTCCTGTCACAAAAGCAGTCATGCGGAGAATGGGCCCCCTTAGCGTACGCCAGCCGTACCCTCACGCCTACCCAAACGCTACTCCCAAATTGAGCGGGAGGCCATTGCCATTCTGTGGGGGTGCCGCCATTTCCACATTTACCTCTATGGTCACCCTTTTTCAGTAATTACTGACCACAAGCCCCTCATACCACTCTTCCAAGGCTCTTCCTCCCGCCCACCCCCGAGGATTGAAAAGTGGGTGCTGCAGCTGCAAGAGTTCCAGTTCTCCGTGGAATACCGGCCCGGCACACGTAATCCTGCAGACTACCTGTCCAGACACGCCCGACCTGTCACCGACGCGGAAGTCGCCGAAGCAGCGGCCAGAGAGGAGTATGTTCGGCTAATCGTCGAAAGGTCAAGGCCACGTCCCATGTCCCTAGAAGAGGTCTCAGGAGCCACTAAGGACGATGACTGTCTCCAGATCGCGATCCACGCCGTGGAATGCGGAGACTGGAGGGCGCTCCAGAGCCCGGCGTCATTTCGCACCTCTGACGCCCAAGCCATCCTGAAGGCCCTGTACCAGATCCGACACGAACTGTCTGTCTCCACGGATGGATGCCTCCTGAGAGGCCCCCGCCTAGTACTACCCAGCAGCCTGACCCAACAAGCCGCCTTGCTGGCACACGGATCACACCAAGGAATCGTCAAATCAAAAAACAGACTTCGGAGCAAGGTGTGGTTCCCCGGGCTCGACAGAGCAGTTGAAGAGGTGATCCAGAGGTGTCCGGTGTGTCTTGCGACAAGCCTTCCAAACCCTCCGGCGCCTGTGGTAACCGAAGAAGGCCCCACGTCCCCATGGGTGTGGGTGAGTGCAGACTTCGGCAGCCTCCCCGGGGGCAAGTACATGCTCGTTGTGGTGGACGATTTCTCTCGCTACCCGGAAGTAGAAATTGTATCGTCAACGGCAGCCTCGGAAGTGATACCAAAATTCGAAAAGATAATTGCCACCCACGGGCTCATGAAGGAGGTCCGCACTGACAACGGACCCCCATTCAATGGCAACGAATTCACAGATTATCTCCAGAGCCAGAGCGTTAAACACAGACGGATCACGCCAAGGTGGCCTCAAGCCAATGGAGAGGTCGAGAGGCTAATGAGAACATTGAACAAAACAATACAAATTGCAGTTGCTGACGGCCAGTGCCTGGAGCTAGCCATTTACCAATTCCTCCGAGAATACCGCCTGACCCCACATTGCACTACAGGAGTCTCCCCAAGCCGACTCTCATTCAATCGAGTCATGGCGGACACCATCCCGCACCACCCGGCGTGCGAGCTCGCCCCAAACCCGAAAAACCGGTCCATGGAGCAACGCGCCAGAACCAACCAGGAAGCATCCCGACGAAGAAGAGCCTCGGACAGCCCTATACAAGTCGGGGACACGGTTCTGGTGAAAGACCGCCACCCTGGAGGAAAGTTCCGTCTGCCCTTCGAATTAGACCCCTGGACTGTGACAGAGATCAACGGAACCATGGTCACAGCTGTCAGGAACGGGGAATCTGTCACAAGAAACATCTCGTTTTTCAAGCAAGTACCAGAGGGAAGTGCAGAGCCTGACCAAGACGAGTGGCAACCGACCCCCCAGAGGCGACCATCAGGACCGGAGGAAACGGACGCCGCAACAGATCGACCTGAAGACACCAACCCGAGCGTTCACACCACGGAGAGAACAGAGGAAGAGTCCAACGTCAACGATAACAGGGACACAGAAGAACCACCTACAGCTACGGGGGAAAGCCGAAGCCAACAAGATACAGCCTGCGTCCGTGTCCGAAGCCTTCCCAGAGGTATCGTGACTTTGTGGCACAATGCTGGCGTTAAGCTGATCGAGATGGCTGACCCCGCCGAGATTAAAGTAAGACTGTTCTGTTTTGATATTTGAAATGTTAAAAAGAAATTCACCAGTTGAGCAGAGACTGAACCAGAGAAAGTTGGTGAACTTTTGTTTTCTGCAACCAACCCACACAGCGTGTTTGCTGACCTGATGGAACATTGAGTATTTGTGTGCTTGTATCCAGTTTCATTTTATCCCTAGGTAAAGGAGGAATGTAGTGTTGCCGCCAGTGGGGTGTACCACTGCGGCACACGCCCCCTCCCACTATCTCTGTGTGTTTCACCCCTTAGGCGTGAAGGGGCTTTGGTAGAGCCCATACGTAAACGTGGACACGCCTCCCTGTGAATAAAGAGCCCAGAGGCCTGGGCGTGGTCAGTTCCCTACTAGCCACTAAGTGTAATACTTGTGTCCTGTAGCCCTGCTTTCTAGGCCCTAGGCCAGGACACTACAGTGTTGTATCAAACGACTTAAGGCTCTCGGCTCCCTGCTTAATTTCTGGTCTTAAACCTTGGAAATGACACAAACTCCAACCAGTGAGGTTAAGGTGCTCTGAACCCTACTTACCCCGATGCCGCCATAGTACATAATGTTCTTGCATGTCTTGTGTGCTGGGAGTCTCCTCTGAGTTCTGGTGATTTTCCCTAATGCTGCTCCATTTGACTAGAACTGGTGGCCTCATTTAGGAGGGGCTATCGCCGCCGGAGCATCACTTTTTATGACGCTCCGGTGGTGCATGCCTCTCAATCATATTTATGAGGCAGCACAAAGCGACTCTGCCTAGCTTTGCATGGACTCATAGATATGGAGTAAGGCAAAGCAGTGCAAAGTGCTGCGCTACCTTGCTCTGCGTCAACGAGGCATTCCATGGGCACTGCTGTGGGCTTTCCCATGCAACACCCATGGGTTTAGACCCATTTCAATATATATAAGGATCTACAAACCTGGGAATGTCTCAAAACTGTGCGCCTCCACAGGGGAGGTGCAACCAGGAGAAATAACTTAATTTCTCCTAATTTTTTCACATTTGTGTGCTGCATCTTGCAGCACATGTAGGAAGAGGAAGACACCTCCATGGATTGTTGTTGTGCAGGAAGGTTTCACAATGGTGTAAGGGTGCCTACATTGGCACTAAGCACCAATTTCTGTGCTGGCATAGAGGAGAGGATTGCGCTGTATTTCATTAATATGGCGCATTCCTGCCTTTTTCCTTAGATGCAGGGCAACACCGAAAGACTTGCAGCGCTGCCCTATACCAAAGTAATAAAGGAGGACCTGACATTATATGGGTGGAGCTCTGGTAGCTGGGCTGGTGTAAACTCTTGACTCAATCGTCGGTCCACCACAGGACTGTAAGGAGTCCTTGCATGCTCGCACCTCCTTAATTAGAGCAGGATGGCTGCCACACATTTTTAACACCCAGGACCACTAAACCGACAAAGCAATCCCCATTTTATTTAATTAATTTTTATTTTGAAAGTTTTATAGAGGGCGAACAAGATCCTTGCGGATATCAGAGCTCTTTACATTCCATCAGGGTAGTTATACAAACGGATAGATGCATGTGTGTAACATATACATAAAAACTCGTATAGTAGAAATAGCTCAATGTTCAACTCCCTTTGACTCCGTGCAGTTGCTACTTTGTGAGTTTGTTCTTGTAGAACAAAATAGTTTGCCAAGTGGGGGCATCAAACATTGCAGCCGCTCGGTCACAGATCAATGCCTTAGTGAAGCCATTGCAGCAGCGCCTCCATAGTAGGTTACAGTGATACCACATGCAACATGCATGGTGGGAAATTCTGAATTTAGTAGGTGATCCTCTCCTAGGGGAGCAGAACCAATGTTCTCCTCTGAAAGTGGTTCATTGGCTGCTGGAATGGAACTCAATTACCTGTATGTAACCACAGTAATTTGTGACAATCCCCATTTGATTTGTATGCTTTGAATGCATACCCTGTGTGTAGATTTGTACAGCGCATTATCACTTGGGAAGGTTTCCTGGCCCTAAGCAGGTGTGTGTCAAGTTATACCTAATGCCCAGTGGGACTACTTATTGGTTTACAGTGGACGAAAGAAGTCTATTGTGGTTGGGACTGAGATTAGTGTCAAAATGAAGGAAGGCTAATGTAAAAGTTAATCTGATGGATACTTCCAGCTTCAGACTTCCTGCCTTAGAATAACACCCTAGCGCAAAAACTGGATATAGAAGACTTTGTAGCAGTGCTCCTGCTCACCACTAGGTGGTGTCGTGGACCCCCATGCTGGCACTGTAAAACCTCAAAAGTGATTGAAGCAGAGCCACATATAAGTACCACACATTCATTCTGAAGTCAATTCCTTTCTTTCTGCCCTCATGACACAGCTATTAGCAAAGACTTCATTATCTTTGTGGCTCAGATTCTGACCCTGTGCCAGATCAGAGTTCACTACTTCAGCCAAAGCTGGCAACTTCTTGTGCCCATTTAAAGACGTCCTCACAGAAACTCTGATTTCTTGGTTGAAACTGTTTTTACTTGTCTGTTAGCAGGCAGGTGACCAGACATCATAAACCAGCACTTAGTGATGCAGATTTCTTTCACAAAGCCTTATTGTACAGGTCTCGAGGAATAAGGTGAACCCTAATTCAGTTCCTATCAATCCTTTGACCAGGAAACCCAGAAATATTGATGCCAGTGGCAGATTTGTTTTCTTCTGCATGCTTGGCACTGCGGTATTTACACATAGTCTAACTATTGTGCCGATACACACATGCCCTTTGGGACAGGGCAATCATGATTTGGCCAGTAGTCCCTGATGACGTTAGGCCTTCTCTGATTCAGACCATACATGATGGCTAGGACACTGCGAAGTATGTTATCTGTCCCAGTATGGATACTGCTGATAGCATTGTCGGGACACTTGGGCACCAGTGTGGGCCTTCAAAGACATGCCTGGATGAGGTGCATTGATTCTGTGTCGATATATAGCTTTGATAATTGAAATGCTCTTTACTGGGTCTTGCCTCTTTGGGGAGAAAGTGGACTCTGCTATGACCCGTGGCAAACAATTTCTGCACAAGTTCTGGAAATATAATAGCTGTTACACAGGGCTGGTGTACAGGTAGAGGCAACATTTCCAGAAAATGTTTCAGCCAAATCCTTTTGAGATTGCAGATGCTAAACCAACTGGCAAAACATTGATCAGTAAGGGCGCCAGTATTCCAACTCCTGTTCTCCAACTGAAACAGCCAACAAACAACTTAAGTTTGACTTCAGCAGCCCATGCCAACTATTGGGGTGGCGGGATTGAGCACTTTCTCCAAAGATGGCTGTCCACCACATTTGGAAGATAGGTTGTCAGAGGCTGGCTTAGTATATGATGTACACTCGCAGGAGTGAAACATCTTGCACTAATACAGGCAACTCTTATGGTGATTTTAGTGGTCTTTCATAACCATAAAAAGCTCTCAAAGTGGTAGCTGTGGAGAGCTGCCTTCAGGCTTATCTTGAAGGAGTATAAAGCAGCTTGTTTTACCACATTTAAGCAACAGTGTAGATTAGATGAAAAAGTATCACACAGTGTTTTATAGAAATCAGTGTATTTATTACGCAATACAACCACTAACACATTGCTATATTTCCTACCTGGCGATATCAAAGTACACACAAGCAGACTTCAAAATAATCAGGTAAGTAGCACAAATATACACTGGACTCTAGGGGGAGACCAAACGACATACTAAGAAAGTGGAATGTGAACTGCAAAAGAGACCGGGATTTGGAACAGGATTCCCATAGGAGCTGGGGAAACCAGAATCCACCCATGGTACGTACCCAGAAACCCCATTGAGGCTGTGTGCAGAGTGGAAACACAGCTGCATGCCCATTGGAAGTCAAAAGGAGAAGTTGCGGTTGCACTTTTAAAGAAAGACCCTTCCCAGAGGATCCAGAAGAAACCCTTTGGAGGACAGATGTTTGGAGGGCACCCCACAGTTGGATGTCCCAGGAACTAGGTTCCTGTTCCAGAGAAGCCAGATGCATAGGGGTGAATTGACGGCAGAACCTGTCGCAGATGACCATCGAAGACTTTTCGAAGATATCTCTGTAAAAACCTGTGATGTAGTCCGGTGAAATCCAAGAGTGGGTTCATGAAGAGAGGAACCTGCAATCAGAGGGGACAGAGTCTATGCCACTCAGAAGGGACTAAGAGGCATGGAAGCAAAATGCCCACCAATGTTGAGTCTCAGGAGTAAATACGGTGACCTTGTTGTTGCAGCTGTGAGAACCAAGTGACGCTGAGGAAGACCAGGATCCGTGTATGAGCTGGGTCATGTTGGATGTCGGTGTCTAGATAGTCAGTGTTTTCCAGGAGCACCAACAAGCCTTGATAGCCACAAATGGCATGGAAAGTGAAAAGATGCCAATGTTGGGACCAGCAAGTTCCAGGGGTCTTAACAGGAGCAGGAGAGTCAGAGCAGTCCCCGAGTAAGCAGGGGAGCCCACTGAAGCAAAGGAAGAACCTCGAGGGGACCCGCATGCCGAAGGCTCAGGAGTTGCAAGAGGACCTCAGCAGCTCACCAAAGATGGAGGCTCACGATGCAAGGGAATCAGTGAGGGCTCTGCTCTTGTAGCCCAACAATCTCTGGAACAAATAAGCTTTGGCAATGGCAAATCAACGCAGTGCACAGGGGTTTGGCCCCAGAGGCTCCGACTTGGGATACTGTCCTCAGAATTGCTGAGAAGGCAGGACAAGCCTCTAAGGAGCTGAAGAACTACCAACGGTGTTGTTATTCCTCAGGAAGTCCGTAGGAGGACAGGAGCAGCAGACCAGTCGGCTTTGTTAGCAGTGCCTGCAGATGTAGGGGAGTTGTTAATTTCCATATAGGTACCCTAATATAGGCTCAGAGAGTCATCTGACCTTTCACCTATATTCTCACTACAAAACAGTTCTTAGTACTGACCTTTTACCTAATTACTGCATTATCCAAAGATGACATGGGGTTTTCTCTGAAAAGCTTAAGTCTCAACCATTATGCATGAGTATTGTTAGAATCACAGCAGGGCAGCTGGCCTACCATCTCCTGCATCAAAACTATGTACAAGGGTCATTCCTTCAGTCATCCCAGTCTGACATGACACATCGAGGTATATCCCCAGGGGGTAACACTTTGGGTATATATACACCATCTCTTGCTAAGGTAGTCAAAGGAGAAAAGGACTTCCATGCCGACACACTGACTCAAGACGCTGAGGCTCCTGCTCGAAGACACTCCAGCTTGCAGTGGTCTGACATCCCTTACGGGGTGTCCATCTCGATACCAAGAAGGGAGTCCCACAGTCTCTCCCTTCAGGTAATGGGGTTGACTTTATGCTAGAGGGATTCTTGGCTGTTATACCCACATACATGCTAGGTACACTTAGGTACACCTAGTTAGGGACGCTGTGTAAACGTAGGTTTATAGGAACTACACGACATGGCGCCACCAACATTGGTTTAGTACTTATTTAACAGTCAAATCTAAGTAGTTCAGTTGTGCTATTCTCACAGACCCCTACTCACATTTGCCCAAAGACGTTTGGAGTGGGAAGGGAACTATCCGCCACAGCAGAGTAGGCAAAAATATCCTATGTATTGGCTGTAGGCTTATCAAGCTTGAAGGACAAACAGTTCCTATTGTGCATAAAACCTTATCTCAGTTTCCTTGAAACTCTTCCTTGAAATTCTTTTTCAACAATGACAGAAGACGATGCTGTGTCAGCACAGCGCGTTTTACTACAGGAAGAAGAAGGGGAAATTAACATTTCAGAAAATGTCAGAAATGCCCTTAGTAAAAAACTAACAGACTACGGAGTCACAGCTAGGGGTGGAACAATAACTTTCATGATTGAGGCTCTTGAATCATACAGAACAGAGGTATTCTATTCATAGGTTAAATTCCCTCGAGTAGAAGGACAATCAAATAAATTTCATTCTTCCACTGAAGATGAAATACCATAGGAATACAGTCCGTATGAGGACATTGAAATTCCGCTCACCAACCAGGAGCATATAAAATGGTTTAAAGGTGCCCTCCCCATACAAGAAACTAAGTAAGACTAGGTCTGCTCGGAAGAGACAGGCCACTTGGCCTGTCCTTGCTGGTTACATACCGCACCCAGACATTGACACAATGCCAGTAGCAGGCTTCCGTACACTTCACAAAGAAATAATAAAACTATATAAACATGACACCGTTCGTGATGAGAACACTCACACTTCAGCCAACAAGAGCTACACAAACAAATCAAGTTCAGAGTTCAACAACTAACATAACTCTACAAACGCTAGATGCAGTTATGGGTAGAATGGCCACTAAACGTGAACAAATACCTTTCTGGATAGTTCCTAAAATAACACAGCTAGAGGCAGTATTTATACACACAAGCCCTCAAGAAAACACAGCATGCTAATAATCTGCTTACCAATGGGGATAGCTCCCCAGACAGAGGATTGTACCACTTGGGGAACATTTTCCGCTGCCATATATACCAGAACTCATTGTATCCCTTCATTAGCAGTAATACCAGACGTATTAAGACAAATACAGACTGAGTATGGAGCAAAACCTGCTCTGAATTTAGACATGAAATTATTCAGTAATTTTGCCCAAGTATCAGCTATCATATTAGCTAATATCAAAGGGAATGCAGGAGCAGTGGCAATCCGCCAATGCTCAATGATAGATCTGAACATGGCACAACCCTCCTGCCTGACCTCAAGATGGCCACCTCAGTTAGTCATGCCACGGTGCTCCACCACTCCTGGACAATAGAACGGGTCATCGACCTGATCTTAACCACTTCCCTCACCTGACCTTGATCTGTTCTCCCCTAGGACATGTACTTTTCGAACTTTCCCTCGACCGTGGAGACCCTGCCATTTGACCGATGCCCGGTTGAGCTACTTGTTAGCTGGGGAGGAGACTGGCTGTGGATCCCCCCTCGGCCGTCACCTACCCAGCCAGACTTTGGGCAGACGTTCTTCCGTCTCTCTGTAGTATATCCCTCTTACCCCTTCACCCAACCCCCTTCCCCCTCCATGCTCCCTTCTTCTTGCCTTCTATCCCTTTAATGTTTTTCTGTTGAGACCTAGCTATTTGACCGATGCCCGGTGGAGCTACCTGATAGCTGAAGAGGAGATGGGCTGCGGATTCCCCCTCAGCCGTCACCTAGCCAGCCGGATCTTACCCTACCGCTTTCTCCCCTACCCCCTTACCCTTCTCACTCCATTTTCCTTTTCTTCTATGCTCCTTTAATGTTTTTACTGGTATCATTGGTAATATGTAACTGATGTAAGTTTGCAACTAGGTGGAACCTTATGTAAAGCACTCTGATACCTTCGAGTCTAGCCAGCGCTATATAAACCTTTTCAAATAAATAAATAAATAAATAAGAAGGATTTCACTCCTTTACAACAGGAACGTGAATTACCTAAAATTATCACTGACACCTATGCTGAATTAGGGAGAGATAGTTTTGGAGCTAGGGCAACAAAACCTCAACTTATGGGTGGTCCTGAAAAGGACAACACCAAGCATGCACATGATTCTTCTAAGAAGAAATGGGATAACAAAAAGATTAGAGAAAATTGATCTCTATCTTGGAGTTGGTCTCCTCTGCAGAACTCTGAAAGGAAATACAATCTCAGGAATAGAGATAACATTAAAAAATCTGACAGGTATCAGGATCCTGATACACGCTCCTCGTGTTCCTTTCAGGGTTCAACAAAAAACTCCGAGATAGAAGGGCAGTTAGAACACAGACAAGAAGAGTGTACAAAGTCCAGCGATGTACTACGCACTTCAAGCTGCCCTTCTAAAAAAGAAGAAAAGTCACAATCTAAACCTCAATTTAAAAAGAAGAAAGTAGCAGGTCTCAAAGTTAGACATGCCCAGAATTCTGAGGATTCAACTACTGAACGGGGAATGGGCTCTGACGATGCTAGACTGCGCAGCAGAAGGAACAATAGCTCGCCAGAACCTGATGGAATTTCTGGTGACAGCGGAGTTGAATGATCACATCACAGTGGAAACACCTGATACGAGGGTGAGTGTCCCACATAGGTTACATAAGAACACTCCAAACGGAGGGGGACAAACCCAGGATAGTTAAAGGTCCCTTTTGGGAGAACTTGTCTTTTGGCTGTGACATTCTTTTAGCTGCAAAAGATTGGCTGCCTGAAATTGTTATGGAGTGCCCAAAGGGAGAAATAATAATATTACCAGCTTTCTCCGACCTCGCTCCAGTATTCTTAAAACACACATACCCTCAGAAGTGGGCAGTAGCCTTTGCTCCAAGACTTTATCGCAACCACTTTGGGTGGGATGCTGAGTCACCACACCATGTAAACCCTGTAAAAACTAGTCCAACTCCCAACTGACAATACCCAATAAACCAAGAAGCGAAAAAACAGGTCAGGGAGAACTTAGATCAACTTGAATACGAGGGTGTCATTGAAACATGCACCTCCCCAATGAATAATCCTTTGTTTCCCATAATGAATCCCGATAATTGGCATACAGTCTAATTTTAGACTACCAATATCTGAACACATGCGCAAAAACATTTGCAGTACAGAATGCACACAGTGCCTCATTAATGAATAACATTGTGTGGCAAAAATTCAAAACACCTCTAGATATCTCAAATGGATTCTTCTGCCAAAATATAGCGCCTGAATGCAGGTATCTACCAGTATTTTCCGCACTAGGTTCCCCGTGTCAATTTTTTCTACTCCCCCAATGGTACAAGAATAGCCCGGTTTGTTCAGAGCTAGGGTAACAGAATTTCTTCAAAATTTGGATGAAGAGACAATGTACTATGTAGATTAATTATTTTTAAATGGTTTTTATTAGCATTAAAGACAATGCAATGAAACCTTAGATATACAAGATATACTGGCTAGAAAGCATCATCAAATTACCTAATACATAAAGTGCGGGGACGATTTCTCCAACGGGACAAGCTAATAGATCAATCTTTATACAATTACAAGTCTTGTTGGATATATGTACACCTAACCTATCCGTCTTGGGAAAGTAGGGATCAGAGTTTACATTGGCTTGGGCTCGGTTCTTCTCTGGTCGTACCCAGTCCTTCATCCATCCCTTCAAGTTCCAGCCCATAATGGTCTATCCAGGGAGTCCAAATCTTTTTGAATTTATGTGGGCACCTCCTGGCTGCATATGTGGCTCTTTCAGCTACTATGTATTGGTCTAAGCATGTTTTCTATTTCTTAAGCGTGGGAGGTTTAGGTGTCTCCCCTATGTCTCTTTTAGCCACTACTAGTCCCAAATTGGCTAACATAAATTTGTGGCACGTTAAGTCGATTTCCTTGGGGATGCCTAAAAGGATGTATCTGAAAGAGACAATTACTTATAGATTCCTTATCTTACAATTACCCCCAGGCGTCAAACTGGATCCCGAGAATTTGTTCGTCAGCAGTACCCATACGCTTCGAAAGGTAGCGTCGGTCAGCTCCGCATTTGTCTTTGGCATCGTGGTCACGGGGATGACGTTGCGGCAGCTACTTAGACGCTGCCCTTGCGTGCTGACGTCAGTCCTTCTTTTTAGGCGTCAGCCAACACAGATCCGGAGAGAGAGGTACCTCCAGTCACATTTTGACTGACTTTTTGCCGACTTTGTCGACGTCGTTTTTGAGACTTCGACTCTTGGTTGTTAGACCTGGCACCATTGGCGTGGGTTTCCCTTCCATTTTTGTTGCTGTTGCCTCATGTGTTTTTCTGGTGTTAGCTGCTCAGGGCACTGTGCCTCCGCCATCCAGTGCCACAGTGCAAGTGCTTCCTATATAAAGTGTATATGTTGATTGGTTTCCATGATTGGCTTATTTGGTTTACTGTCAGACCCCAGTAAAGTGCACCAGGAGTGCCAGGGCTTGTAACTCTAAATTCTGCTAGTGGGCTTGCAGCACTGGTTATGCCACCCACAGAAGCAGCCTTATAAATGTGTCTAGGGTCTGCCAGTGCAGAACCTGCGTGCAGTCTGGTTTTGTCATGCTGGCTGGACAAGTGCACACACTTGCCAGCCCCTAATCCTTCCCATAGCTTCATATTAGTTACCCCTCTGGTAGGCCCAAGGGCAGGGTGCATTGTAAGAATAAGGTTGGACAAGCCCTGATGTGTGTGGCATGTCCTAATAGTGAATTACAGCCATTTTCGTTTTTCACTATTGTAAGGCTACCTATTCTCCATAGGCCAGAATGGGCTGCTGGAATTATTACACTCTATAATCCTAACAGACTCAGAGAACATGGGAGAAATTCAAATTTAGTATGCCTGAACTCAGAATTATAAAATACATCTTTTAGTAAAGTTTACTTTAATATCCTGTGTTTGCAAATACTACTTTTAGAAAGTTAGTCTTTGCTTGCCTAACTATTACAGCCCACCTCCGCTAGGATGTGTATCTGCTGTCTGGTTTCTGTGAGTGACAGGGCTGGGGAATTCCAGGAGACAGGCTGGGGCTACCAGGTGGTGAGTATAGAGATTACACCAGGATGGGTGGGAGGAGTGCCCCTTGACTCTGAATAGGGCTGTGCTCTGCCACCACAATGCTGGCTCCACCTCCTGCGGAGCGTCTGATGTTTCTGCCCTGCACACTGAAAAGACAAGGCAGAGTCCCCAAAACAAAGTGCTCCAAAACTGGGTGAAACTAGGCTCAGGCCCCCTGGCCTGCAAGAATAAAAGATTTGCAGTATAAGTATAGGAGCCCTGCTCCTAAGAAATCAGATCCTGTTTGACCATGAAGAACCTCTGCCCGACTAGAAGGACCTGGAAGAAGCTGTGAGGAGGAGTACTGTCCCTGACCTGGGGGATTGGCCTGCAGTGGGTGCCTTGCTGAGGAAGGAGAGGAAAAAGATTTAAAGAGAATTTGCAGAACTTGTGCTTCAAATTAATCTCCAAGGGCTTGTGGGTGAGCTTGCACCCTGAACGGAGTCCCAGGATTAATGGACTCCTCCTGCCTTCGCTGACTGCTGCTGAGCTTGGGGCTTCCTTATCGTTGGAGCCACGATCCCCAGTACGCCCCGTCCCCCCTCCTTGCCGTGCCGCTGGTGCCTGGCCGCCCCCGCATCATGTGAGCCCGCTCAAGCTTCGCGCCGTTCCTTGCACGTCCCGCTGGGCTGCCCGCACTCCGCCGCACTTTGCCCCTCTACGAGCTGCACTGCTCGCATCGTTGCCCCCCACCACTGGAAGCTGATCGGAGTGCCTGCCTGATCTCAAAACAGCCGGTACGCACGAAGCGTCTGCGTCATCTCGCATCACACTTGGGTTCCCCGGGGCCCGCCGCGCACAGAGAGCCGGCCTGTATGAGTCGTATCGGCTGCCTCAAGCGCGCCACCCTCTTTTTCCTCAGCAGTCACTGACCCGAAGGTACGGCTCGTACGCTGTGACCGGGACCGGCAATCCGCATCGCTCGCCTCACTCCTTGAGGTCCGCCCGCTCTTCGCCACGCACTGAGACGCCGCCAGTGCCGGGGCCCGCCTCGTGAGGAGCCGCCAGCATCTTGAGGGTGCCTGCACATCCCGAACACCGCCTACGAACCGGACTCCCCCGCAACCTTTGCTTAATACTTTTTGTGACATTGTTTCAACATTGGGAGTCGGACAAGAGTGCACAACGCGCATAGAAACAACTAACTACGCCTTTTAACCAAGAACCTTATTTTGATTACTAAAGAGTATTGTGGCCTGACTTAAAACTTTATCTGGGTCTTGCATTAAGCCTGCTTGATATACCTATATAAAAGAAGCCTATTTTTGATAAAAAAAACTCGAATGGCGTCCCTTTGTGGTGTATTCTTAAATTACTGAATGTGATCATGAATGCTTAACCAATAACGCTCTGAGATTAGCCTGGTCAGCTCATGCCACGCAACCTAGAGGGTGAGCAGTGGTTATTTTAAAGAGTAAGTCTCTTGCCCTGACTAGAGGAGAGGGTCCATGCTTGTCACAAGTGCTCACCTGTGCCAACCATAGACCCCCAAATCTAACACTGGTGCACATCAGGGATGCCTGGTATCAAGGCTTGTGGTTCCTGCTGATGGCGGATGGTGGTGACGGATAAGCACCGCATGTGCTTGTTCTGTCTGGAACTCGACCATGACTCCAAGTCGTGTTCCGTCTGCCGGACCATAAACCTGAAGTCTTTGCGGGACCAGTACCAAAAGCTTCTCGAGGCCCCGCAGTCCGCTCCGCGTCACTTGAGGTCCCGGTGATGTGGGAGGTCCAGGGCCTGGTCGTGGAGCCACCACCACTATCACCAATCTTCTTCCAAGTCTTCGCATTCCTCCGGTAAGTCGAAGCACAAAAAGAAGTCGCTCTTTGACTTCTCCCCATCCGTCGGCCAACGCAACAAGGGATGCCGGTGGTGCCCCTCCCGTGGCTCCACGTGTGGAGCCCGCTAATTCGACTCTGGGTTTCCCTCCTTTCCCAGGACTCGGTGCGACCCCTCTTTGAACAGCCCGACTCTGCCATAATGCCTTTGGGCCCGCGGACTTGGCTGGGGTCTTGGGCCTTCTACGCCGCAGCTTCGTCACCGGCACCGCAGGCCTGGCTTCGGATTGCCCCATCAACCTGACTACACCTCCCCTGGCACCGGCTCCGCATCCACAGCCTACACCTGTTGTGCCCCCAGCCGGCGTTGACCCCGGCCTCCACCCAGACGTAGACACAGCCGGACCCGGGCGACCCCACTTTCATCTCCCAACACCTCAACCCTGAGAGCTTGGTGGTCCAAGCCTCCACATCCAAAGGCAGATTCCCTAAGACACCACCTGATAGAGAATCCAAAACAATTGACCACTTGGGGACGAAGATGTTTTTTTCCTCCATGTTAGAATTGGGGATCTCTAGTTGGCAGAGGTAGGTACCTTTGACCAAATAGGGACCCTTGCTTCTAGTCAGGGTAAGGGGGTACACAGCTAAAATAACCCTGCTCACCCCCTTGGTAGCTTGGCATGAGCAGACATGCTTATCTCAGAGGCAGTGTGTAAAGCATTTGTGAACACATACAGTTATACAGTGAAAACACTACAAATGGACACCACACCAGTTTAGAAAAATAAGTAATCTTTACTATACTTAACACAAGACCAAACGATAAAAATCCACAATACTGGAATCCAAATAAGTCTTTAAAATGGTAGAAATAGCTTAGTTCACTTTAGTTTGGAAATGCAACACTTTACTCTCACAGTACCTGGGATGCGTAATGCAAAACAAACAAAAGGGTCGCAGGGAAGGTGATGCGTCGGCTCCTTACACTCAGGGGAGTGGATGCGTCAGTTCCTTACTGCTGCGCAGGGGAGTTGATGCTCGCTTCTTTACTGTGTGGGGAGGTGATGCATCGGTTTCTTACTGTGATCCGTTGTAATGACGCTCCATTGCGATGTGACAAAATGGAGTCCTGGTTACGGTGGGACAACGTAGATGTGATGCGTGCACATCTGACAGCCGTGCGGCCACTCAATGATCTTCTGAGCCACGACAGGCCCGGCGACGCGCTTCTCCTGTGATGCAACAGTGACCTCTGCCGCGGTGGCACACTTTTCAGGTGATGCGACACGCTTCGGTGATGCGATGTGCACAGCGGCAGCGTCGGCTTGCTTCTTGGGCGATGAGACGGCAACTGCTGTGGCAGAGACACGCTTCTCGTCGTTGAGTTGCGCTTCCAGCTCCCAGTGACACGCAGTCTCTCAGAAGGCCGAGCACAACAGCAGGCACTTCCATTCCCAGCAAAGGAATTCAGGGGGAGCTGGGGCTGAAGTATTGTATCGCTGAGACTTCAAGCAGGAGCCAAACACAGTTCAAGCCCTTGGAGATTCTTCTTCAAGATGATGAAACACACTCAGTCCTTTTTCTACTTTCTTTGGCCACGAAGCAACGACTGCAGGCCAACCCCCAAACACACAGCACAGGGGTAATCTCCTTCTTCAGCTTCTCTGGTTCTTCTCCTCAGCAAAGGGGTCGTCTTGATTCCCAGAAATGATCTAAAGTTCTGGGGTCTGGGTCCCCCTTTTATATACACCACAATCCTTTGTCTCTTGAGGCATGGAGTGTCTGTACCTAGTCCAAACCAGTTCTGTGCAGTCCTGGAGCACTTTGTTTACAAGCCTCCTTCTCTTCTTTGTCAGGGTTGACCAGGGTCCTCAGACACACAACAGGAGGTGGAGCCAGCATTCTGGAAGGCAGGCACAACCCTATTCAGGCCCAGGTGCTACTCCTCCCACCACTCTACATGCAAGGGTCTATTTAGCCCTTTGCTGACTCACCCTGTCTCTTGGAGTCACCCCAGCCCCTGTCACTCGCAAACCAGACAAGGAATACACAACCTAGAAGAGGCAGGCTTGGATGGTTAGGTAAGAAAGGAATATGCTACTTACCAGTATGCATCTGTTCTTGGCATGTAGAGCTGCAGAGTCAAATACTCTGCATTAGATCGCCACCTGGTGTTGGGCTCGGATGATTGCAGGTTGTTGTCTTCTTGGAAGAAGTCTTTGTAGTCACGAGATAGGTGACTCCTCCCTTGGACAATACTGCGCATGGTCATCGACTCCATCCTCAGATTGTTTTTCGTCATGATGGGAAATGATGGAGTTAGTAGAAGTAAAGATAAAGAAAGGATGTCCATGCGTGTGCATCTAATTAAGATGATAACTGGAACGGATACAAGCCCCGGGGAGGCGGGAGGGCGTATACGACTCTGCAGCACTACATGCCAAGAACAGATGCATACTGGTAAGTAGCATATTCCGTTCAAGGCATATGAGCTGCAGATCGTATACTGTGCATCGATTGTGCAGCAGTGTCTCCCCTAGCGTTAGTCACCTGTATCCGTTGCAGTATTCTGAAACAGTGTTTTAAGGACAGCTTGGCCTACTGCAGCTTGCTACTTGGCTTGCACATCAACACAATAGTGTTTCGTGAAGGTGTGTATTGTAGACCATGTGGCTGCCTTGCATATGTCCTCTAGTGGTATATTTCCTAAGAAAGCCATAGAGGCTCCTAGTTTGCGAGTAGATTGTGCTCTAGGAGGAACTGCTAGTGTACGTTTAGCCTTTTGATAGCATATTTGTGTACACTTTACAATCCACCTGGCAATTCCCCCTTTAGAGATGGGGTTGCCTTTGTGTGGAGGAGAGAAAGATACAAATAATTGTTTTGTTTTTCTGAAGGTTTTAGTCCTATCTGTGTAGTATAACAGGGCTTTTCTAACATCTAAGGTGTGTAAAGCCCTTTCTGCAACAGAGTCCGGGTTTTGAAAAAACACAGGTAGCTCTACTGATTGGTTTAGGTGAAAAGGAGTAATAACCTTTGGCAGGAATTTTGGATTAGGCCTAAGAACCACTTTGTTAGTGTGTATCTGAAAAAATGGTTTCTGTATTGTGAATGCTTGTATTTCGCTAACTCTTCTGAGAGAGGTGATGGCCACAAGGAAAGCAGTTTTCCATGTTAGGAACTGTAATTCACACTTATGTAAAGGTTCAAAAGGGGGTCCCATAAGTCTTGTAAGGACCACGTTTAGGTTCCAAACTGGAGCAGGTGGTAACCTAGGTGGGATTATACGTTTTAATCCTTTCATAAAAGCTTTGATAGCAGGTACTCTGAATAAAGATAGATGTTGTCTATTCTGTAAATAGGCTGCTATTGCTGCCAGATGCAGGCGTATGGAAGAATAAGCTAAATTGGACCTTTGTAGGTGTAGAAGGTAGCAAATGATATTTTGGATGGAAACATCCAGCGGATCAATGTGATTATTGTTGCAATATATTGCAAATCTTCTCCACTTAGCGGCATAACACGCTCTGGTAGTGGGTTTTCTAGCCTCTTTAATTATATTCATACATTCTGATAGATACATCTGCCGTGTGGATTCCTCACCTTGTGAATATCCCCCTTGCGTCAGCAACGTTCGGAACTTTTCTTCGTAGCACGCCGGCGTGGACGACGTCATAGGAGCACGGCATCGCGCGCGACTCCGACTGACGTCACCGACTCCTTATTAGACCCACGTCGGCGTGATGACGTCAGTTCCCTTTTTTCCGCGTCGTCGACGCTAACGGTTTCTGGGATCTTCTGTGATACTTAGTATCTTCTACTATTTTAGTGTTACTATTTCATCTTTGATTATTCCTTCTTCGTCGAGAATGTCGTCGAGGAAGACAGGGTTCAAACAGTGTGGGTCATGCGCTCGCATGATGTCGTTCACCGATCCACAAGGTGATTGTTTATGGTGTCTAGGATCAGACCATGACGTTAAAAACTGTCGATCCTGCTTCAAAATGAATCCTAAGGCTTTGCGCGAACGTGAAGCTAAACTTCTTCTAGCGAAAGTAAAGGGAAGAGAAGCTGATAGATCATCGAGGTCGATGTCGAGACGATCGAAGTCGAGACAGATCTCGCGATCGAAGTCGAGGTCGAAGTCGGCTTCGAGGTCGAGATCCAGAGCGAGGTCGAGGTCTAGAGAAAGATCGAGGTCCGGATCCAAGTCGGCTTCGGGTCATGCTTCGGGTTCCTCGAGGAAGAAGCACAAGAGGAGAAAACATAGCTCTAGACATCATTCTGGTAAAGATTCTTCGGATTCAAAGAAAAAGTCTCGAAGACATCATAAGGACTTCGTTTCTCCTTCTCCTTTACAATCTCTTCAAGGTTCCCCGACTCCAGAACAAGAACCTGATCCGGAATCACATCACTCTTCGGATCATGAGGTTGAAGAAGAAGTTCCTCGAGCTCAGACTCCCGTGGAAGTCCCTGAAAATCTCGAAGGCCAGGATGAACCGATGCCGGAGCGACCTCCTCCGGAACAGCCGATTGGTTCGTATCCTCCTTTTCCTGGTCCGGGACAAGACCCCTCACATTTTCTTAATGCGATGTTTAGGGTCTATAATAGAGCTATGTACCCTACCGGCGCACCAGTTGGTCCCGTGGGTCCATTGTCTTTCAATTTGGGCATTCCTCAATCTTACGCCCTGGCTCCATTTATGCCGTTTATGCCGGCGCCCTATACACCTTGGCTCGGTACGGCTCCGCCGAGGTCATTGACTCCGCATACGGCTTCGCCGACTCCGGATCGACCTCGTGAATCCAATTGAAATACCACGCCGATTCGTGAGTCTCATCCTCCTGCTGCTCCAGCTCCTCGCTCGACGTCGGATCCGGCTCCATCGGAGTCGTTACCGGATCCATCGACTTCGATTCGTATAGAATGGTCGAGACGTAGAGCTCAGCGTCTTTTAGAAGGAAAGGAATACGATGATCCTGAAGTGGAGGAAGGTGAACTTCTGGATCAGGGAGATTGTTTTGAAGACCTTCATAGTGCCAGTGACCTAGAACTTTCTCCTGAGTGGGGTTTACCATCAGTTTCTGATGCTCCATCAAAGGACGTGGCACCTTACCACATTGTAATTAGAAAAGCTGCAGATCTACTTAATCTAATCTTACCTACTGTTGAATACAAACCTAATATCCTTACAGAGGTTTTACATTCACCCTCATCCATTATTGAGCCTACACTTCCATTTACTGAAGCTTTGACTGAACCAATAATGGAAGTTTGGAAAAGACCTTTAACTGCTCCTGCAGTTTCCAGGTCTGTAGCGAGACGTTACAGAGTGGCCCCTGGTGACCCTGAATTCCTCTCTTCACATCCTTCTCCTGAGAGCTTGGTAGTACAGGCCGCTTGTTCCAACAGGTCGGCAGGTTCGTTTCCTCAAGTGCCAGCAGACAAAGACTCAAAGAAATTGGACCAATCTGCTAAAAAGATTTTCTCATCAAGTAGCATGGCTTTGAAATCTACCAATGCTACTTGTCTGCTGGGGAGGTATGTACATGCTTTGATGGACTCTGTTAAGCAACTGTCATCTAAGCTTCCTGAGGATGATAGGAAAAACTTTAATGAGGTCATCTCCGACACTCAAGCTGCAGCCCGCTTAGTCATTCAGAGTGGCATGGATTCGGCGGACTCTGTTGCCAGAATTATGGGTTGTACTGTTGCCACCAGAAGAGCTGCATGGTTAAAGTCTTCTGATTTTTCAGCAGACGTCCAATCTACTTTGATGGACTTGCCTTTTGATGGAACAGGCCTCTTTGGAAAGAAGGCGGATGTGGCTTTGGAAAGATTCAAAGATAGCCGAGCTACTGCAAGATCTTTGGGTCTCCAGACAAGAGGTTCTACCACTAATTAGTTTAGAGGATTTGGTAGATCTTCCTTTCATCCTTTCAGACAAGGCCAGCAGCAACAGAACCCTTTATACAAGTCTTATAGAGGTAGACAGAAGGGTCGTGGACGTGGACGTCAAGTCTCCTCTTCCTCTACTTCCTCCAGTAATACCCACCCCCACCTGCATCAGCAAAGCAGCCCTAGATCCACCATTCTGGATCATGCGGGTCCGGTAGGGGGTCGGCTTACTCATTTTCTACGAGATTGGGAATCGGTTACATCAGATCTTTGGGTTCTCAATCTCGTAGAAAATGGGTATGCTCTTCCTTTTCAGGAGTTCCCTCCCAATTACCCTCCTTGCCAAGGTTATTGTTCGGAGGACCACCTTCTTCTTCTGCAGGAAGAAGTCCTGGCACTGTTCAGAAAGGGTGCGATAGAGGTGGTTCCAGAGCAGGAAAGGGGTCAGGGGTGCTACTCCCGGTACTTCCTGATACCCAAGAAGGATGGCAGGCTTCGTCCAATCCTGGATCTCAGGGTTTTGAACCTCTATCTCAAACAGGAGAAGTTCAAAATGCTCACTCTTGCACAGGTTCTTCAAGCGCTGATGGAAGAAGACTGGATGGTGTCGATCGACTTGCAGGATGCGTATTTTCACATCCCCATTCTGAAGTCGCACAGAAAGTATCTCCGTTTTACGGTGGGATCGCAACACTACCAGTTTGCGGTCCTTCCTTTTGGGCTTACTACTGCGCCTCGAGTTTTCACCAAGGTGATGGCAGTGGTGGCTGCGCATCTCAGAAGGTCGGGATTCCTGTGTTCCCCTATCTGGACGACTGGCTTATAAAAGCGGAGTCGCCGGAGAATGTGCTTCATCATCTGCAAGAGACAACTCAATTGATTCACAGGTTGGGTTTTTCGATAAATGTACCCAAGTCTCACCTGGTGCCCTCCCAGCGCAACCTGTTTATAGGTGCGGTACTGGACACTACTGTATGTCGTGCATTCCCTCCTCCTTTAAAGGATTCACGACATACAAGAGATGATTCCTTTATTCTACAATGGAGCGGTTGTTCCAGTCCTGAAGGTCCTTCGTCTGCTCGGTCTGATGGCTTCTTGCATTCTGTTGGTCAACCATGCACGCCGCACATGAGGGCACTCCAGTGGTGCCTCCACAGGCAGTGGTATCAGCACAACGGAGATCTCAGGGAGTCAGTGAGGATCTCCAGAGAAACTGCAGCGGATCTGTCTTGGTGGAGTGTGGAAGGCAATCTGTCACAAGGAAAGCCTTTTCAACTTCCTCCATCAGTGGCCACAGTTCTAACGGATGCATCCACTCTCGGGTGGGGTGCTCATCTGGGGGATCTGGAGGTCAAGGGTCTTTGGTCTTCAGAGGAAAGGTTGCTTCACATCAACCTTTTGGAATTACGGGCGATACGTCTGGCGCTCAAGGCCTTCCTCCCTTCCCTTCGCGGTCAGTCGGTTCAGGTCCTGACGGACAACATGACCGCGATGTGGTACATCAACAAGCAGGGAGGAGTAGGGTCGCAGTGTCTCTGCAGAGAGGCTCTGCTTCTCTGGTCCTGGGTTCAGGATCACCAGATTTGTCTGATGGCAAATCATCTGGCCGGAGTTCTGAACGTTCGTGCAGACGTTCTCAGTCGGCAGTTCTCTGCCGACCACGAGTGGAGGCTTCACCCGGAGGTTGTTCACGACATCTTTCAGATGTGGGGGACTCCTCAGGTGGACCTGTTCGCCACTCGCGAGAATGCTCACTGCCTGTCATTCTGCAGTCTCCAGTATCCGATCCAAGGAGCTTTGGGGGACGCGTTTCAATTGAGTTGGGGAAATCAACTCTCTTACGCGTTTCCCCCCATACCCTTGATTCCTCGGGTTCTGAGGAAGATTCGCCAGGACCGGGCCCAAGTCATATTGGTCGCCCCAGATTGGCCAAGGAGGGTGTGGTACTCAGACCTTCTCCACCTCTCCTCTCACCCGCCGCTCTGTCTCCCTCTCAGGGCAGACCTCCTCTCTCAAATGGAGGGGCAGGTTCTACACCCCCACCTCCAGACATTACACCTTCATGCCTGGAGATTGAACGGGGCAACCTGAACTCTTTTTCTCTCCCTCACGATGTGGTGGATGTCATTCTTTCTGCCAGGCGTGACTCCACCAAGTCCATCTATTCTTATAGGTGGTCTAAATTTGTCTCTTGGTGTAGGGAGAAGGCTGTTGATCGTTTGAGGGCTCATTTGTCTGATATTTTACAGTTTGCTCTCTCTTTGGCGCAGCGAGGATTTGCTGTTGCTACAATCAAAGGTTACCTTTTGGCGTTATCGGCATTTCTTTGTTTGCCGGATCAGCCGTCTCTTTTTAAATCTCCAGTGGTTTTGAGGTTTCTGAAGGGGCTTACTTATAAGTTCCCTCCTTCTCTATTTATCGTGCCTCAGTGGGATTTGAATCTTGTCTTGACTTTCTAGATGGGTTCTCCCTTTGAACCCTTACACAAGTGTCCCTTGAGGCTTTTGTCTTTCAAGACGGTCTTCTAAGTAGCAATCACCTCGGCAAGGAGGGTGAGTGAGCTTCAAGCTCTTAGTTCTAAGCCCCCGTTTCTGACCATTCATGCTGAAAGAATGGTTCTTAGGACCAGGGCTGCTTTTCTGCCTAAGGTGGTAACTCCCTTCCATCTAGGACAGTCCATTACCCTTCCTACTTTCTATCCTCCCCCTCACCCTTCTAAGGAGGAAGAGAGACTGCACCGTCTGGACCCTAAGAGGGCGGTGTCTTTTTATCTGGACAGAACTAAAGACTTCCGAATGGATGACCAGCTGTTTGTTGGTTTTGTGGCTGTAAGAAGGGCAGAGCGGTGCACAAGCGCACACTTTCCAGGTGGATTATCCTGTGCATCAAGATTTGCTACTCCTTGACGGGTAAGGACCCTCCTGAGGGTATTAGGGCACATTCAACTAGAGCAAAGTCTGCAACATCTGCTTTGTCTAGAGGTGTACCTGTTGAGGACATTTGCAGAGCCGCGACTTGGGCCTCCCTCCACACTTTCGCGAAGCACTACTGCTTGGATACCGAGGTGAGGAGGGATGGCAACTTCGCGCGTTCTGTCCTCCAAGATTTCCTGGTGTAGCAGAGTGGACACCCTCCTCCGGGAGTGGGGACTGCTGTGGGACTCTATTCACAAGGTGAGGAATCCACACAGCAGATGTATCTATCAGAAGAACAAGTTACTTACCTTCGGTAACGCTTTTTCTGGTAGATACAATATCTGCCTGTGGATTCCTCACATGCCCACCCGCCTCCCCGTTGTTCACTCTGCTATACCTGGTTTTATGTGTGTATATTTTCTGCTGTTCTGCTGATTTTGCTGCGCACTTTGTGTGCGATTTTGATTTGTATGTACTGTGTACATTGTATATTTGTATATTTGCAGTCGTTGGTCCGTCCGTGTGCCTCGAAGGCACGGAAAAAAGGGCGGCACTGATGTCATCACGCCGACGTGGGTCTAATAAGGAGTCGGTGACGTCAGTCGGAGTCGTGCGCGATGCCGTGCTCCTATGACATTGTCCACACCGGCGTGCTACGAAGAAAAATTCCGAACGTTGCTGACGCAACGGGGATATTCACAAGGTGAGGAATCCACAGGCAGATATTGTATCTACCAGAAAAAGCGTTACCGAAGGTAAGTAACTTGTTCGTCTGGTGGTAGGTTTAAGTAACCAAACTCTAAGACTTCAGGAGCCAGATTGCCAAATTCAGTTGGCTTTGTTATGGGTGTCTTATTTCTCCATGGTTCTGTGTTAACAGGGAGGGCGTGAGCTTTAATTTTTGATGTGAAACTAGTGAGAGATCCAGCAGCGTGGTGAACCACGGCTGGCGTGCCCATGAGAGATTGTTGTCTGAGTTTGCGCACTACTAGTGGAATGAGTGGGAGAGGCGGAAAAGCGTACGCAAATCTGCCTGACCAGTCTATCCATATTGCATTCCCCTCCGACCTTGGGTGTGGAAACCTGGCGGCGAAGGTTGGGCATTTTGTGTTCTCTTGGGTGGCAAACAGATCTATCTGTGGATGCCCCCACATTTGGAAGAATGGCTGAAGAACTTGTGGATGTATCTCCCATTCGTGAATCTGTTGTGACTGTCGACTCAACAGATCTGCTATCTGATTGTGAATTCCCGGAAGGTGCTCAACTGTCAGATGTATGTTTTGAGGAATGGCCCATCTCCAAATGTTTTGTGCAAGCTGGGACAGTTGCAGAGAGTGTGTCCCCCCCTGTTTTTGTATATAGTACATGGCTGTCATATTGTCCGTCCGGATCAAGACAGCTTTGTTTTGTACTTGTACTTGAAATGTTTTGAGTGCTAGGAAAATTGCTAGCAGCTTGATATGGAACAGTTTCTGTTGGTTGTTCCATTGGCCTTGTGTGGTTTAGTGTAGGAGATGGACTCCCCATCCTGCGAGGGATGCGTCTGTTGTGAGCACTATCTGTGGAACAGGCTCTAGGAACGGCCGTCCCTTTGTCAAATGTTTGGTGTTCCACCATTGCAGAGAGCGATATGTACGGCTGTCCACCTACACCAGGTCTGTGAGCTGACTTTGAGCCTGATTCCATTGTTGTGCTAGACATTTTTGTAATGGTCGCATTTGCAGTCTTGCATGTGGCACTATAAAGATGCAAGATGCCATCATTCCTATTAGTCTCATGAACACTTTGGCTTGGAGAGACTGCTAGTGTTGAAAAATGGAGACTAAGGTCTGAATGCTCTGTATCCTGGCTGGACTGGGATACGCTAGAGCTGTAGATGTGTCTATGGTAGCTCCTAGATACTGATGAACGTGCAAAGGCTCTAGGTGCGACTTGGTGTAGTTTATGGTAAACCCTAAGTTGTGCAATGTCTGAATTGTTTGCTTTGTGTGATGGACACATTAACTGTATGATTTTGATTTTATGAGCCAATCGTCTAGATAAGGGAAGACATGTATCTGTTGTCTTCTGAGATGTGCCGCTACTACTGCTAAGCACTTTGTGAACACTTGTGGTGCTGTTGTGAGCCCGAATTGAAGGACTTTGAATTGATAGTGCTGTCCTTGTATGACAAACCTTAGATACTTCCTGTGAGCAGGATGTATAGGAATGTGAAAGTAGGCATCCTTTAGGTCTAGTGTTGAAAGAAAATTGCCTTGTTGTAGTAGTAGGAGTACTTGCTGCAGAGTGATCATGTGGAAATGATCTGATTGTATGTAATGGTTGAGGGGTCTGAGGTTGAGAATTGGCCTTAGTGTCCCATCCTTTTTGGGAATTAGGAAGTACAAGGAGTAAACTCCTGTTCCTTGTTCCTCTAAAGGAACTACTTATATAGCATCCTTTTGTAGAAGTGCTAGAACTTCTTATTGAAGTAGAGTAATATGGTCTGTGGACATTGGACGCTGCCTGGGTGGTATGTTTGGGGGGGGTTGCTGTGAGTTCTAGGCAGTAGCCATGTTGGATAATTTGTCTTACCCACCTGTCTGTTGTGATGTAATTCCAGACAGGTAGGAACTGTGATAATCTGCCCCCCACAGGGGTGGAATGCTGTGGGGGAGGCAGAGGGGAGTCACTGTTTGGGAGTGGAAGAGGAGCTGTTGTTGTTATTACCTCTACCTCTTCCCTTGTTGTTATTTCCCCTGTATCCTCCTCTGAAGTAGCTCTTGTTAGAAGAGGTCTGTGTATTTGTTTTAAAAGATGACGTTGCATCTGCGCCGGTTTGCTTAGAGCCTCCTCTATAGAAGGAGCAGCGAAAAGAACTTCTAGTCTGTGTGGATTGTAATGCACCCATAGACTTAGCTGTGTCTGTGTCTTTTTTCATCTTTTCTAGTGTGTCGTCTACTTCCGGCCCAAACGATTGGTTTTGATTGAAGGGCTGGTTCAAGATGGTAGTCTGTACCTCGGTTTTAAAACCTCAAATGCGTAGCCACGCATGTTGTCTGAGTATAACACTGGTATTGACTGCTCTGGATGCTGTGCCAGCTACATCTAGTGCACATTTAATTGAGGCATTGGATATTAATTTGCCTTCCTGTATGAGCTCTGTTGCTTGATCTTTGTACTGATCTGGGAGGTGCTCCATTAGCTTTTCTAGCTGGTCGTAGTGTGCCCTATCATAGCGTGAGAGCAGTGCTTGTGTATTTGCTATGCGCCATATGTTTGTTGCTTGCGCAGCAATCCGTTTCCCTGACGCATCAATAACATTAGATTCTTTGTCAGGCGGGGGCGTGTCACCAGAAGTCTGGGAATTGGCTCTCTTCGTGCATTAGACACTACTAAAGAGTCTAGTGGCAAATGTCCCTTAATATAGGTGGATCAGATGGTGCTGGTCTGTATTTCTTTTCAATCCTTGGATTTAGTACCCTACAGCGTATCGGGTCTTTACATATTTCTGGAGCATGTTTAATGACTCCTTTGAACATAGGTAATATTTGTGTAGACTTTGTGACTGCTCAAATGTATCTAGTAAAAAATCCTCATCAATAGCATCAGAGTGCATTGAAACCCCGTGGTAAAGGGCTGCCCTATTCAATAAATGATTAAACCCAATACTATTGTTGGACTTTGGCCCTTAGGGCAGGTTCACCCCTAGACTTTTTGCTTGAAATGGTGACCTGGAGATGGTGATTTTTGGATTCTGCGCACTTTCACTGTGTCCCAGTTGAAAGTGCGTGCGCACTCTGAGTGCATGTGCTGAGCTAGGCCTGCCCGCCCATAGGAATGCATGGGGAATGTATGTGTCCCTGGTAGTTCCTGATGCGTGGGGTGTACAGGCTTGAGTCTGGTATGTGTGAACTCGTGTGAGTGAATGCTGCGCAACGGTGTATGCAGCATGTATGTGTCTAGTAGGGAAGCGCCATTTCTAGACATGGCTGTACGTGTGCTGTGAGGGTGCTGGCGTGTGATTGGCTGGAGCTGGCTGGCATGCCAGGCTCCAGGAAGTCTGGATGGGTCTGCCCGGTGGTGAGTGGGAGATCTGCATGAGTAATGTGTGGGAGGAGTGTACCTGTGTCCTGGATGGGCTGGGTTTTCCCCACACAATGCTGGCTCCGCCCCCCTGTGGTGTGTCTAATGACCCAAGCCCTGCCAGTGAATAGAGAGGGTGGTTGAGGTAAACAGAGTACTCAAGAACCAGCTGCGACTGGTTCCGCCCCCACTCTGCACCCTTGAACAAAGGAAAGCACTGTGTAAAAATGGGGCTGTGTCCCCACTGAAGTTGTTCTCTTCCAGGATCCTGAGGGGGCTGTTGCTGCTGTCGCTGGGCCAGAGGACCGCCACTTGGGGTGTCTCCCTGCCTGGAGACCCAGTGTGCTGGCTCTGGGCCCAGCCTTGTCCCCCCTGCCTGCCCAAGGACCTTTGCTGGGCTTGTTGGCCCCTAGCGCTTGGGAGCGCTTTTGATTGCCTTTTTAGCGCTTAAGAGTGCTTTATTTTGCTTACAGCGCTCTTTGCAGATTTTAAAGTCCCCTGGCAGGTGCCCACCCTGCCAGGGACCTGGCGCTGTGTTTACCCCACAAGCGAGTGCCCACCTCGCTTTTATTGGTGAGTTACGGCAAAAGAAGATAGCTTTTGCCCTCCGCAGCGCGACCCGGAGCCTGGGGGCTCGTTCGCAGGGCCGCGCTGCTATTGGCTGCTCCACCAGCCTATTGCGTGCCTAGCTTGGCCGGAGGGTTGCCCGGCAACCAGGACGCTCGCAGTCCCTTTTGGAGCGAGGCCGCCATCTTGTGTCGTCGGCCGTGTCCTGTCCGGGGCTCCCAAGGACGAGGGAGAGCCCCGGGCTGCCACGAGAAAGGAAGGAGGGGCGCGAGGCACTGTGCCGTGCCTGCCCCCACCGCGGCGCGAGGAAAAGCAGCCGCCCGCCTCCTGCCCGGGCCGCGCTGTGATTGGTCGAGCCGGCCGAGCCCCCGCCGCATCACAGAAGGAGGAGCGGAGGGCAGGAAGCAGCCGGCTGTGTGCCTCCGAGGCTCCCCGGGGGAGAAAGGAGCCCCCGGACCTTCACCAGAGCCGGTGAGTGTTGCCCCAAGAAGAGAAGGGAGGGGCGCCGGGACACGTTGTCGGTGTCTGCCCCCCCCCCTCAGCAGCGCGACCTCGCGCTTGGTGTTTAGAGCCCAGAGAGGCTCGTAAAGGGGCCTTTGGTTGTTGTTGCTGGGGTGCGTGCGCAAATACTTAGCCTACATCGCCTCCAAGTTTAGCCTTGCTGCTCGTGCCACGTTACCTAGAGGGTGAGTAGGGGTTATCTTGGTGTGTAACTCCCTTGCCCTGACTTTGGTGTGGTGGTCTCTGACTGACTTTGGCGAAAGCCCTGGCCAGCCGGGATCCCATTTCCAACATTGGTGGCAGCGGTGGGATAAGGATTTGTGTTTGCGTTGTACCTTAGTAGTAACTGGCCATACCACAAAACTCTGCATTTAGATGACCACATTTTAGGGGATTGTATTGTTTTGAAATTCCATTGTTTCTTCTCCTGAAGAGTGTCATTTGATTGTGTTCAGTACATTTGTCCCCCGCCCTGCTTCCAGAGTTTGGTACCTGTGTCGCTTTGGTCAGGTTGAGAAGTCAGGGGTGGTAGAAACTGCCTTACCGATCCGAGGGGAGGGTGTGTGTGGATGAATGGTGTGTTTTCCTGGACGCATGAGTATGAGTTCTCTTTGATAAGGAGATTGTTGAAGTTTTGGAATTGTGTACTCTTACTTCAGATTGTTAAGTCCCCTGTGTTGCACGTGTCTGTGATCATCCTGCCAAGATGTGGTCTGCTTTTAATGTCTGGGGTCTGTTTTTGCATGAACTGAGAGAGTTTTGCGAAGAGAGAGACATTGCAGTGAATGAGTCAGACACCCAGTCCCAACTTAGGGGTAACCTGATCCAATGGCAGAAGGATGACTTGGAGCGTGAGCACAGTGCGGAGAGGGCCCGGGTCTCACACCATGAGGGTGGTGGGTCAGAGGGAAGCCCTGAAGAGTCTGAGGAGGAGGAAGAAAATGATAGCACAGGGACGCCAGCAGATAGTGAGGACCCCATAGGTAGGGAGTCCCTTGCTGGGTCCAGCGTAGGAGGCAGCGCCTCATCCCTTTTCCTGTCCCCAGAGGAGCTGGAAGATAGGAGGAGAGAAAGGGAGCACCAGCTGGCTTTAGAAAAGCTCAGGTTGGAGCATGCCCAGGCTATGGCACAGCTGGGCATTAGAAAGCAACAGCTGGAGGTTAAGAAGCAACAGCTGGAGACCGAGAGGGTCTTAGCGCAGGACAGGATAGAGGAGGCTGAGAGGGCCGCCACCAGAGGCAAAGTAGCTCTGGAGGGTAGACTATCCCCTGCGCGCAGTGTTGAGTTTCTGGATCCCCCAGGGAGGGTTGAGTCCAGTGGTGGCAGCTATTTAGATTTCAGTGTAGGAAATCCCAGTCCCAGTTCCCCCAGTCTGGAACCTGTTTCCCAAGAGGAGGAGAACAGGTTGAAGTTCAGGAACCATAGGAAACCGCCTCACCAGAAGTGGGGGTATTTTGTGGATGACTGTTCTGATGCAATGGAGGATTGGCTGGCGGCTAACCCGGACGATGAGAGGGACGGAGTAGTGAATATGTTCCTCAAAGAGCAGTTGCTCAGTGTTGTGTGTCCAGAGTTGCGCCAGCACCTGCTGAAGTTGAAATGTTTTTGTCCTTGGGACCTTGCAGAGGAAGCAGACCGCTGGGAAGGTACCAGGGGTTCTGTAGAGTCATTAGGGAGTGACTCCAAAAGTAGTGGGTCAGGGATCTTCCAGCCCAGCGTGGTGGAAGAGGCTCAGTGTAGCCCAGCTAGGTCCCTGGTTAGTGAGAAGGGTGTAGGGGCTGACTGCCTGGCTCAGTGGAGCAGGAGTCAGTGGGTGGCTGAGAGCCCCCAGAGGCCCGAAGCTCTGTCTCAGAACCTGGGTGGTTTCTTGAGGGAACACCAGGTTGGGGACCTAGGCTGTCCTGTTAACCCAGTTGAGGAGGATCTCCTAGTGAGTAGAGGACCTGGAGTGTCTGTAACCAGAGCTCCTGTGGTTCTAGAGTCTGGCAGTACCGCTCCGGTAGGGAGGGTACAGGAGTCCAGAGTGAGGAGTGATTGGGGGAGTTCCCCAGTGGCTGGACCAGTGGGTCAGGGACTACCCAGTTGGGCTAGGTTCCCGTGTAGTGACCATGGTGACACCACTTCTGGTCTGGGGGATCTTCGCGCACTGTCAGGTGGACAGAGAGCGGGAGATCTGCGCCAGACAGACAGTCACACGACACATGGGCCATGTGTCAGCCTCAGGGGGATTGTGTGTGAGTCCCCAGAAGTCCTGGAGTGCCAGGCAATTGTTCCACCGAAGGTTTTAGACCAGAGGTTGGAAGGCCAGGTTCAGGATCAGCCTGACCTGAAGGGTAGGACGACTGTAACCAGTGTCCTGACCGGATCTTCTTCCAGAGGAACTTCTCCAGGTGGGAGAGGGCAGACCTCTGGAAGGGGGTGCAGAGGGTGGGAGAGCCCACCTCTGACCCCGGTGCAACCTGAGTGGATAAGTCCTGGGTTGGAATGGCGTTCTAGGGATACCCCTCGCAGAGGGAGGAGGAACCCTAGAAGAAGAGGTAAGGGGAGGAGAGCCTTCCCTGAGACTCCTGGTCCGCCTGAGGTTGTAGGCCTTAGGCTGGAGAACCAGTGGCAGTCTAGTCCTGTCTTGCAGACAGGAAGAGTGGAGAATGGCTCCTATGTGCCAGGGGTTACTACCCCCCGCTCTGCGAATTGGCATGGACCAGTGGCACCTGGGTGGCCCAGGGCCTGGTCCTGGCCGCGGACAACTTGGGAGTACCAGTGGGGTAGCCCAGTTGGTCCAGACAGTGTGTTTAGAAGGAATCCCATGGGTTCACCGTGGCGTAGAACAGGAGGGTGTCCCTGCAGTTGCGGGCCTGCGTCCGTGTTCTATCGCCCCAAGCAGGGAAGTCCATCACGGTGGTGATTGGCCTCCCCTGCGTTTTGGCTGGAAGGGGGTTATGTTGGACTTTGGCCCTTAGGGCAGGTTCACCCCTAGACTTTTTGCTTGAAATGGTGACCTGGAGATGGTGATTTTTGGATTCTGCGCACTTTCACTGTGTCCCAGTTGAAAGTGCGTGCGCACTCTGAGTGCATGTGCTGAGCTAGGCCTGCCCGCCCATAGGAATGCATGGGGAATGTATGTGTCCCTGGTAGTTCCTGATGCGTGGGGTGTACAGGCTTGAGTCTGGTATGTGTGAACTCGTGTGAGTGAATGCTGCGCAACGGTGTATGCAGCATGTATGTGTCTAGTAGGGAAGCGCCATTTCTAGACATGGCTGTACGTGTGCTGTGAGGGTGCTGGCGTGTGATTGGCTGGAGCTGGCTGGCATGCCAGGCTCCAGGAAGTCTGGATGGGTCTGCCCGGTGGTGAGTGGGAGATCTGCATGAGTAATGTGTGGGAGGAGTGTACCTGTGTCCTGGATGGGCTGGGTTTTCCCCACACAATGCTGGCTCCGCCCCCCTGTGGTGTGTCTAATGACCCAAGCCCTGCCAGTGAATAGAGAGGGTGGTTGAGGTAAACAGAGTACTCAAGAACCAGCTGCGACTGGTTCCGCCCCCACTCTGCACCCTTGAACAAAGGAAAGCACTGTATAAAAATGGGGCTGTGTCCCCACTGAAGTTGTTCTCTTCCAGGATCCTGAGGGGGCTGTTGCTGCTGTCGCTGGGCCAGAGGACCGCCACTTGGGGTGTCTCCCTGCCTGGAGACCCAGTGTGCTGGCTCTGGGCCCAGCCTTGTCCCCCCTGCCTGCCCAAGGACCTTTGCTGGGCTTGTTGGCCCCTAGCGCTTGGGAGCGCTTTTGATTGCCTTTTTAGCGCTTAAGAGTGCTTTATTTTGCTTACAGCGCTCTTTGCAGATTTTAAAGTCCCCTGGCAGGTGCCCACCCTGCCAGGGACCTGGCGCTGTGTTTACCCCACAAGCGAGTGCCCACCTCGCTTTTATTGGTGAGTTACGGCAAAAGAAGATAGCTTTTGCCCTCCGCAGCGCGACCCGGAGCCTGGGGGCTCGTTCGCAGGGCCGCGCTGCTATTGGCTGCTCCACCAGCCTATTGCGTGCCTAGCTTGGCCGGAGGGTTGCCCGGCAACCAGGACGCTCGCAGTCCCTTTTGGAGCGAGGCCGCCATCTTGTGTCGTCGGCCGTGTCCTGTCCGGGGCTCCCAAGGACGAGGGAGAGCCCCGGGCTGCCACGAGAAAGGAAGGAGGGGCGCGAGGCACTGTGCCGTGCCTGCCCCCACCGCGGCGCGAGGAAAAGCAGCCGCCCGCCTCCTGCCCGGGCCGCGCTGTGATTGGTCGAGCCGGCCGAGCCCCCGCCGCATCACAGAAGGAGGAGCGGAGGGCAGGAAGCAGCCGGCTGTGTGCCTCCGAGGCTCCCCGGGGGAGAAAGGAGCCCCCGGACCTTCACCAGAGCCGGTGAGTGTTGCCCCAAGAAGAGAAGGGAGGGGCGCCGGGACACGTTGTCGGTGTCTGCCCCCCCCCCTCAGCAGCGCGACCTCGCGCTTGGTGTTTAGAGCCCAGAGAGGCTCGTAAAGGGGCCTTTGGTTGTTGTTGCTGGGGTGCGTGCGCAAATACTTAGCCTACATCGCCTCCAAGTTTAGCCTTGCTGCTCGCGCCACGTTACCTAGAGGGTGAGTAGGGGTTATCTTGGTGTGTAACTCCCTTGCCCTGACTTTGGTGTGGTGGTCTCTGACTGACTTTGGCGAAAGTCCTGGCCAGCCGGGGATCCCATTTCCAACAACTATCCTCTGGTCCTTCGTCTGCTCGGTCTGATGGCTTTTTGCATTCTGTTGGTCAACCATGCACGCCGGCACATGAGGGCACTCCAGTGGTGCCTCCACAGGCAGTGGTATCAGCACAACGGAGATCTCAGGGAGTCAGTGAGGATCTCCAGAGAAACTGCGGCAGATCTGTCTTGGTGGAGTGTGGAAGGCAATCTGTCACAAGGAAAGCCTTTTCAACTTCCTCCATCAGTGGCCACAGTTATAACGGATGCATCCACTCTCGGGTGGAGTTCTCATCTGGGGGATCTGGAGGTCAAGGGTCTTTGGTCTTCAGAGGAAAGGTTGCTTCACATCAACCTTTTGGAATTACGGGCAATACGTCTGGCGCTCAAGGCCTTCCTCCCTTCCCTTCGCGGTCAGTCGGTTCAGGTCCTGACAGACAACATGACCGCGATGTGGTACATCAACAAGCAGGGAGGAGTAGGGTCGCAGTGTCTCTGCAGAGAGGCTCTGCTTCTCTGGTCCTGGGTTCAGGATCACCAGATTTGTCTGATGGCAAATCATCTGGCCGGAGTTCTGAACGTTCGTGCAGACGTTCTCAGTCGGCAGTTCTCTGCCGACCACGAGTGGAGGCTTCACCCGGAGGTTGTTCATGACATCTTTTAGATGTGGGGGACTCCTCAGGTGGACCTGTTCGCCACTCGCGAGAATGCTCACTGCCTGTCATTCTGCAGTCTCCAGTATCCGATGCAAGGAGCTTTGGGGGACGCGTTTCAATTGAGTTGGGGAAATCAACTCTTTTACGCGTTTCCCCCCATACCCTTGATTCCTCGGGTTCTGAGGAAGATTCGCCAGGACCGGGCCCAAGTCATATTGGTCGCCCCAGATTGGCCAAGGAGGGTGTGGTACTCAGACCTTCTCCACCTCTCCTCTCACCCGCCGCTCCGTCTCCCTCTCAGGGCAGACCTCCTCTCTCAGATGGAGGGGCAGGTTCTACACCCCCACCTCCAGACATTACACCTTCATGCCTGGAGATTGAACGGGGCAACCTGAACTCTTTTTCTCTCCCTCACGATGTGGTGGATGTCATTCTTTCTGCCAGGCGTGACTCCACCAAGTCCATCTATTCTTATAGGTGGTCTAAATTTGTCTCTTGGTGTAGGGAGAAGGCTGTTGATCGTTTGAGGGCTCATTTGTCTGATATTTTACAGTTTGCTCTCTCTTTGGCGCAGCGAGGATTTGCTGTTGCTACAATGAAATGTTACCTTTTGGCGTTATCGGCATGTCTTTGCTTGCCGGATCAGCCGTCTCTTTTTAAATCTCCACTGGTTTTGAGGTTTCTGAAGGGGCTTACTTATAAGTTCCCTCCTTCTCTATTTATCGTGCCTCAGTGGGATTTGAATCTTGTCTTGACTTTCTTGATGGGTTCTCCCTTTGAACCCTTACACAAGTGTCCCTTGAGGCTTTTGTCTTTCAAGACGGCCTTCTTAGTAGCAATCACCTCGGCAAGGAGGGTGAGTGAGCTTCAAGCTCTTAATTCTAAGCCCCAGTTTCTGACCATTCATGCTGAAAGAATGGTTATTAGGACCAGGGCTGCTTTTCTGCCTAAGGTGTTAACTCCCTTCCATCTAGGACAGTCCATTACCCTTCCTACTTTCTATCCTCCCCCTCACCCTTCTAAGGAGGAAGAGAGACTGCACCGTCTGGACCCTAAGAGGGCGGTGTCTTTTTATCTGGACAGAACTAAAGACTTCCGAATGGACGGCCAGCTGTTTGTTGGTTTTGTGGCTGTAAGAAGGACAGAGCGGTGCACAAGCGCACACTTTCCAGGTGGATTATCCTGTGCATCAAGATTTGCTACTCCTTGACGGGTAAGGACTAAGCATGGGCGTAAAATCCGTTCCGCTCGCGTATTTTGCGTATTTTCGGTAAATTCGCAATCCGCGAACTCTAGCGAACTTGCCGAAAATTCGTAAAATCCGTGCGAAGCGGATTTTTTGCTTGCCAACTAGAATACTATACAATTTCGCAGGAGTAAATACTTGCGAACACGTAGATGCGGCGGGCAGCGACAATCTCGCAATTGCGAGATTGCAAAATTTGCAATTTCGCACAAGAAATCCACCAGCAGGCAGCATAAACCTTGAAAATTATGATTTTTATCAGAATAACTCCTCAGGTTGACATTTGCCTGCACTTTTTCTTTGCAAGGAGTCCATTTTGGGGGGTGGGGGTGGGAGGAAGGAAGTGCCCCACAGTCTCCAACTTCCTGTTCCTGTCCACCAGGCACCTCCCAGTGCTTTCTTCATGTGCTGGTCACTTTGATTTGGATCTTGACCTGGAAGGATTACTTTTGTGGATGCTGCTGGATATTTGGATTTTTGCAATACTGAAAGCACTCAGCAGGTGCAAAAGTTCAATCTTATCATTAGTAACCATTCCCTGTAGTGCTTCCTGAGGGGCCGCTTCAGAGTTAATTTGCCTACTTGCAACTATTCTATGACCGTGCTCTGACCCTCACAGCAGGCTCAGAGAATAGCTACAAGTATACAACAAAGGTCCTGTTAAAAAAATTACACTGCAACAGAAAGCAATTACAGACAAAACTGAAAGCACTCAGCAGGTGCAAAAGTTCAATCTTATCATTAGTAACCATTCCCTGTAGTGCTTCCTGAGGGGCCCCTTCAGAGTAGAGCAAATTACAGATAAGGAAGCAGGTGCCAGCCAGACTGGAAGTTTAAATTCAGTGACACATTAATCAACCCCAAATTAATTCATGTCAGTTGAAGCAGGGCAGGAGTGCTTGCTTTTTTTCACCCCCATAATCTACAGTGATAAACCAACCAGAGGGTGGCAGTGATGTACCAGAGGGTGGCATGGGTGTACCAGAGGGTGGCAGTGGTGAATCAGAGGGTGCTGTGAACCTGTGATGATGAACCAGATGTAGAAACAACATAGTCGCGGCCGTTGCGAGCCGACAAGTAAGTTCGCAATTGCGAACTGGTACAGAACCCTCGCGAACTGGCAGAAATCCTTGCGAACATAAAAAAAATCCGCAAATTCGCGAGAGTTCGCGGATTTTGCGGATTGCGAATCCGTAAATACGCAAGTTCGCGGATTGCCAATTCGTAAAATCCGCCCATGCTTAGTAAGGACCCTCCTGAGGGTATTAGGGCACATTCAACTAGAGCAAAGTCTGCAACATCTGCTTTGTCTAGAGGTGTACCTGTTGAGGACATTTGCAGAGCCGCGACTTGGGCCTCCCTCCACACTTTCGCGAAGCACTACTGCTTGGATACCGAGGTGAGGAGGGACCGCTACTTCGCGCGTTCTGTCCTCCAAGATTTCCTGGTGTAGCAGAGTGGACACCCTCCTCCGGGAGTGGGGACTGCTGTGGGACTCTATTCACAAGGTGAGGAATCCACACGGCAGATGTATCTATCAGAAGAACAAGTTACTTACCTTCGGTAACGCTTTTTCTGGTAGATAAAATATCTGCCTGTGGATTCCTCACATGCCCACCCGCCTCCCCGTTGTCCACTCTGCTATACCTGGTTTTATGTGTGTATATTTTCTGCTGTTCTGCTGATTTTGCTGCGCACTTTGTGTTCGATTTTGATTTGTATGTACTGTGTACATTGTATATTTGTATATTTGCTGTCGTTGGTCCGTCCGTGTGCCTCGAAGGCACGGAAAAAAGGGCGGAACTGACGTCATCACGCCGACGTGGGTCTAATAAGGAGTCGGTGACGTCAGTCGGAGTCGTGCGCGATGCCGTGCTCCTATGACATTGTCCACGCCGGCGTGCTACGAAGAAAAATTCCGAACGTTGCTGACGCAAGGGGGATATTCACAAGGTGGCTCTTTTCGTGCATTAGACACTACTAAAGAGTCTAGTGGCAGATGTCCCTTAATATAGGTGGATCAGATGGTGCTGGTCTGTATTTCTTTTCAATCCTTGGTTTTAGTACCCTACAGCGTATCGGGTCTTTACATATTTCTGGAGCATGTTTAATGACTCCTTTGAACATAGGTAATATTTGTGTAGACCTTTGTGACTGCTCAAATTTATCTAGTAAAAAATCCTCATCAATAGCATCAGAGTGCATTGATACCCCGTGGTAAAGGGCTGCCCTATTCAATAAATGATTAAACCCAATACTATCCTCTGGAGGGGAAGGTTTTGTTGGGTAGGACTGAGGATCAGGAATGTCGGGCACATTGTGTTGTGGGAAGCCATACATGTCATCGTCCTTAGGATATTCAGGATTTACATCCTCATCTAAAGGGTATTCTTGTGGTTCTGGTATGTCATTGCCCCCACCTATATCATACTCCTCATCAGTGTGGTGTGATGATGCAGGAGATTGAACAGGACAAACTGTAGGTTCAATGTAAGGAGGGATAGGAGAGGAAGAAGGTAAGGGAGAGGAAGGGTGCATTGGAGAAGTTGCGCAGTCCTTCTTTTTGGCAGGAACCACAGGTAGAAGTGGTGTTTCTGCTGGTCTCTTCTTATAAGGAATAGCCTCTACATGTCCAGTCTTTGGATTGATATAGACTTTCTTTTGTTTAGGATCTGGCCTAAACAGTTCTTCCTCCTCTGCAACCTTCTCTGGCATCGATTTTTTCGGTGGCGATAGGGGTTGTTTCGTGTGTTTTGCTTTAGGAGGCGTTATTGAGTCCTGTGGCAAAGTTTTCGGTGCTGAAGGTGGTTTCGGCTTGGTAGGAGTCTTTGGTACCGAGGTTGGAGATTTGGGAGTGGAGACAGGTCTCGTTGGCCTTGCGGCGTCGGACTCTGGTTTCCCATGCTTATCTTTGGAACTGGAAGGCTTCGGAGTCGGAGCTTTTTTCGGATCCGGTACATTCTTAGGCTTCGGCACCGATGCGTCTTTTGGTTTGGGTGCCGAAGAATCTTTGTCTTTGGGCACCGAAGGGCGATTTGGCTTCGGTGTCGAGGAATCCTTCGGTACCGAAGGATGTGTGTGCTTCGGTGCCAATGGGAGAGGTGAAATTGGCACGTGTGGTCTTGTCGGTGCCGAGGCACCGGAAGGCGTAGTTGTTTTCCACGGAGCTGAGCCCGAAGGCGGGGCGTCGGAGGGGGTATTTCGGTCCCGACTGGGCCCCATGGGCAGAGTGCTGACCGTTGCCTTTGGTTTGGGTAGTGTCTGTTGTGTAGGGGCAGAGGTACTCACGGGTTGTCGAGATGGAATCGAATCGTCTGAGTCCTCTGCCCCCGATATGATCTGGAGATCAGGTGAGTCTTCCTCGGCGATGAGTGGAGCCTCGTCCTCGGAGATATCTTCGAGTGGATCCTCGTCCTCGGAGACGTCTTCTTTGTCGATCTTCTCCTCAAAGATGGCCTCCGGTGCTGGTGCTGATCTCCTCATCTCGTGTCGATGTGCCCTCCGATCCCGAATGGTCTTCTTCGATCGGAAGGACGCACAAGCTGTGCAGGTCGACTCGTCGTGTTCCGGCGATAGACAGCGGTTGCAGACCTCGTTGTGGTCGCTATGAGGGAACTTTGCTCGACATACCGGGCATCTCTTGAATGGAGTTCTGTCCATGAGGCGTAGGCCGTATGACGCCGATAGGCCAAACGGCCCGCGTCGACGCACCGGAATGTAGTTGATGTCGAAAGTTGTTTATTCGATGTCGATGATGTTGTTATAAAGTTGTTTGCGCTTCGAAGTTGCAGAAAAGTATTTTCTAGTCGGAGCGGAAAACTTTCATCCGAACCCAGTGGCGTAAAAAAACAATCTGAGGATGGAGTCGATGACCATGCGCAGTATTGTCCAAGGGAGGAGTCACCTATCTCGTGACTACAAAGACTTCTTCCAAGAAGACAACAACCTGCAATCATCCGAGCCCAACACCAGGTGGCGATCTAATGCACAGTATACGATCTGCAGCTCATTTGACTCGAACATACCTACTTTCTAAAAGTGGTATTTTCAAAACACAGAATCTTAAAACCAACTTCACTAAAAGATGTATTGTATCATTCTGAGTTCAGTTATACTAAACTCAAATTTCAACCTGGTTCCCTGAGTCAGGATTATAAGATGTTGTAATCAAACTGCCAATGCTGGCCTATGGCCTTGCAATAGTGAAAAACACAATTGGCTGTAATTTACTATCAGGACATGCCACACACATCAGGCAGGTCCTACCTCTTACATACAATGCACCCTGCCCTTGGGTCTTAGGGGTGACTAATATGTGGAAAAGGGAAGGTTTATGGACTGGCAAGTGGGTACCAGACTGCACACAGGCTCTGCAGTAGCAGGCCTGAGACACACTTTACAAGTTGCTCTGGTGGGTGGCACAATCAATGCTGCAAGTCAACCAGCAGCATTTGATTTACAAGCCCTGGGCACACGCAGTGCACTGTACTAGGGTCTGACAAGTAAATCAAATAAGCCAATCATGGAGTCACTAATCTCTACCTGAATTTACCATAGGGAGCACTTGCACTGTGGCACTGAATAGGAGTGGCACAGTGCCCAAAGCATCTACAACCAGCAAAATCATCGGAGGCAATATAAAAAATGGAAGAGAGACCCACGCAATGGTGCCAGGTCTAGCACTGCAGCTTGGGACTGTGGTTGGTAAACACTCCATGTCTCCTTGGCCGTTACACCCACTCTGTTTGGGATACTGTGGCACAGGTGCTGCCCCCAAGGCCCATAGGAGGCGTGGATCGTACTCTCATGCAGTTACCGAGGGGAGAGGATCAGCCATGTTTAACATTCGCTGTGGATTGGACACCGCCGACTTGCTACGTAGGACGAATTCCACATCGGTGGCCCTTTAACGCTACGCCTGGCTGAGCTTGATGGTTTTTCAGAGAATTGTCCAAGCTACCCTTATGGGCATGCCTTTTGAAGGCTGTCACCTGTACGACAACAAGGCAGACAACGTACTAGAGCACTTTAAAGACTCTCTGGCTATGGCCAAGTCCTTGGGCCTCTCCACCACCTACCATGTACAGTCTGCCTTTCGCCCCTTTCGTGGCTAGGGAAGGCGTGCCCTGCCACGGTCCACTGAGAGCCACAGGCTGGCGCAAGCTGTTCAGCCCCTGTGCAGCCGGGGACCCACGTCAATGGTGCCAGATCTAACACGTGTCCCCTCCAGCTGAAATGTGGGGAGAGCTACCCTACCTCTTGGGAGTTCTCATCACCAAGCGGAAAAATCTGGACAGACCATCAGCATTGGCGTGTTCTGTACCAGGGAAGTGTTCCACAGTGAAGTCCGTCCCCAGTAGGGATGTGAACCTCCTCAACAGCTTTGGATTCCCACCCCTCATCTGCATCAACCACCTGAAGGGCCTGTGGTCTGGCTGAACCCTGAAGTGATTCCCAAACAAGTATGGTCTCAACTTCTTCAGCGCCTAGACCACAGCAAATGTCTCAAGATCAATCGCACTCCACTTCTGTTCCCGTGGAAGTAACCTCATACTGATGAAAGCTACAGGTTGGTCTACGCCCGCCTCATTTATCTGTGACAGAACAGCCCCCACACCATGCTCTGAAGCATCTGTTTGGACAATAAACTCTTTTGAGAAGTTGGGTGCCAGGAGCACGGGCACCGTGCACATGGCAGTCTTCAGGGCGTCAAAAGCTTTCTGACAGGTGTCAGTCCAGTTCACTCTCTTGGGCTGCTTCCTTGAAGTCATCTCTGTCAAGGGTGCAACAATGCTGCCATACCCCTTGACAAACCTCCTGTAGTACCCAGTGAGTCCTAAAAAGGCTCTCACTTCTCTCTGGGTCTTGGGGGTTCCCGAGCCAGGATGGTCTCAATCTTGGGCTGTAGGGGTGCCACCTTGCCGCTCCCTACCTGGCGTCCCAAGTACATCAGGGAACCCTGCCCGATCTGGCACTTACTCGCTTTGATCGGGAGGCCTGCTCTCCGCAGCACCATCAACACTTCCCAGAGGTGGCGCAGATGTTCTTTCCAACTGGCACTGAACACTGCAATGACATCCAGGTGGGCAGCACTGAATTCTTCAAGTCCAGCCAACACCTGGTTGACCAACCTCTGAAAGGTAGCAGGAGCATTCTCCATCCCAAAGGGCATAACCCGGAACTGGTAGTGCCCATCTGGTGTGGAAAATGCTGACCTCTCTCTTGCCCCATCAGTCAAGGCAATCTGCCAGATGTTAAGTCAAATGTGCTGAGGTACCGGGCAGCCCCTAACCGATCAATGAGCTCATCAGCTCTGGGGATGGGTTGCACGTCAGTCCTAGTGACTGAATTGAGCCCTCATTAGTCCACACAGAACCACAGTTCTGGCGTGACACCCGGTGCAGCAGCCTTTGGGACCAAGACCACTGGGCTGGCCCAAGGACTGTTCGAGGACTCAATCACCCCCAACGCAAGCATCTTGGAGACCTCCTCCTTGCTGCAAGCTTTCACCCTGTCAGTCACTCTGTAAGTTTTGTGCTTAACAGGAGGACTGTCCCCAGTGCCCACATAATCTACACACCAGTCAGTGACACTGGGAATCAGGTAGAACAGATCAGAAAATTGTCCCATCAACTGGTTACAGTCATTCTGTTGCTCAGGGGTCAGGGTGGAAGAGAGGTTCACACCATCCACTGACCCATATTGCTGTGTTGCAGACAGGAGGTCATTAAGAGGCTCATTCTACTTCTCCATTCCAGCATCTGTTGCTAGGAGCATGGCCACTTCGGACCTCTCCAAGTGGGGCTTCAGGCGGTTGACATGCAGGACCCGCAAAGGGTTTCTGGGAGACCGTAAGTTCACCAAGTAGGTGACATCAGTCTTGCGCTGCACCACCACATAGGGTCCGGTCTACTTATCTTGGAGCGCACAGGGCTCCACTGGGGCCTTGACCCACACTTTCTGACCAGGCTGAAGCTCAATCAGAGTGGCATTCTGATCCTACCACTGCTTCATTTTCTCCTGGCTGGCTTCCAGATTCACCTGAGCGAGTTGCCTGAAACGCCACGTTAGGTTTCTGAAGGCCAGCATGTACCTATATACATACTGGGTTAGTTTCCTGGGAGCTTCCTCCCTTCCTTCTTTTACCAAACTCAGAGGTCCTCTTACTGGGTGTCCATAGAGAAGTTCAAAGGGTCTGAACCCTACGGACTTCTGTGGCACCTCTCGGTAAGAAAAGAGAAGGCATGGCAAGAGGACGTCCCACTTATGCCTCTTGGGTTCCTCAAGACCCATAATCATGCCTTTAAGGGTCCGGTTGAATCTCTCAACCAGCCCATTACTTTGGGGGTGGTAAGGAGTGGGGAACTTGTATTTACACTACACTCCCGCCACAGGGACTTCATATACGACGCCGCCACCCTCAGCGCACTCAACACCGGACGCCTCCCCGGATGCCACCAAGCCACCCCAGGACGCACCCACGGACCCTTCACCTGCCAATACTGCAAGTTCACCGGCATCCGGGCCCACAACCCACCCGCACCCGCCAAGCCAAGCACCTACAGCAACCACCTGAAGTGAATCCTGCTCAACACCCGCTCCGTCCAGAGACACGCCGTGGAACTATGGAACCTGCTCGACACCACATCCCCGGACGTCACCTTCCTCACGGAGGCCTGGATGAACGCCTCCTCATCGCCCGACATCGCCATTGCCATCCCGGACGGCTACAAGATCATCCGGAGGGACCGCACCAACCAGACTGGAGGAGGCATCGCCATCGTCCACAAAAACACCATCTGCATCTCGTCCAACTCCGAAGACACCCTCACAGCTGCCGAACATCTTCACTTCCAGATACACACAGACCCTAAGACCACACTCAGAGGCACCCTCATCTACAGACCCCCAGGACCCCGCACACAATACAGCGAAGACATCGCAGACTTCATCAGCCCACACGCCCTCCCCTCCGCCGCCGACTACATCCTGCTTGGGGATTTCAACTTCCACCTGGAGAACAACAACGACAACAACACCACCACCCTACTGGACAACCTCGTAACCTCGGTCTCAAGCAACTGGTGAACACCCCCACCCACTACGCCGCACACACGTTTGACCCAGTCTTCACTTCCAGCAAGCACATCTCCTTCAGCCACTCAACTGGACTTCACTGGACACACCACAGCTGCGTCCACTTCAGCTTCAGAAAGAACACTACTCACAACCTCCCGCAACAGGTTCCCCTCAGGAACTGGAACAAGATCACCACCGACCAGCTTACCGCATCACTGAACCAGAACCCTCCTGCCAGATCATCGGACCCCAACCAAGCAGCCCACAACCTCGCACAATGGATCCCAACTGCGCCAATGACCTTGCACCTCTGAAAACCCATCCCAGCAGGCCAGGAAGCAAGAAAGCCCCATGGTTCAACAACGACCTCAAGAACTCCAAGAAGAACTGCCGCACCATTGAGAAAGCCTGCGAAAGAACCCGACCACAGACAACATGACCGCCCTCAAGCACGCCACTCGCAAACACCACCAGCTGATCCACACCACCAAGAAGACAGCTTTCAAGGAACAATTAGACAACAACGCACACAACAGCAAGGAGCTCTTCAGCATCGTCAAAGAGCTCTCCAACCCCAGCGCCGGAAACAACAACATCACTCCCTCACAAGACCTCTGCGACTCACTCGCCGCGTTCCTCCACAACAAGATCGCAGACATACACAACAGCTTCGGTGAACAGACCACGCCCCCAACCACAGAACCAACGCTCCCCACCACCACCCTCTGCGACTGGACCCCAGTCAACACCAAAGACACCATCGGACGATGAACTCCATCCACTCCGGATCACCAACAGACCCATGCCCTCACCACGTCTTCAACAAAGCAGACTCCGTCATCGCATCCCAACTCCGGGACATCATCAACTGCTCCTTCAACACCGCCACCTTCCCGGAGAGCTGGAAGCACGCCGAACTCAGCGCCCTCCTGAAGAAACCATCGGCAGACCCCACCGAACTACCGCCCCATCTTACTGCTCCCGTTTCCCGCCAAAGTCATTGAGAAGACCGTCAACAGACAGCTGGCCGTCTTCCTCGAGACGAACGGATCCCTCGACCAATCACAGTCCGGCTTCCGAGCCAATCACAGCACCGAGACCACCCTCATCGCAGCCACTGACGACATCCGAACCCTGCTCGACAACGGGGAAACAGCGGCCCTCATCCTCGTGGACCTCTCCGCAGCGTTCGATACAGTCTGCCACCGCACCCTAGTTCAATGCCTCAGCAACGTCGGAATCCAAGAGAAGGCACTGGAGTGGATCATCTCGTTCCTCGCCGGAAGAACCCAGAGAGTCTGCCTCCCCCCGTTCAGATCTGAGGCCACCGAAGTCATCTGCGGCGTACCACAAGGTTCATCACTCAGCCCCACCCTCTTCAACGTGTACATGAGCCCCCTCGCAGCCATCGCACGCCAACACAGCCTCAACATCATCTCCTACGCCGATGACACCCAGCTGATCCTCTCCCTCACCAACGACCCCGCCACCGCCAGAACTAACCTACATGAAGGGATGAAAGAAGTAGCCGAGTGGATGAAGAACAGCCGCCTGAAACTGAACTCAGACAAGACGGAAGTCCTCATCCTTGGATCTACACCATCTGCCTGGGACGACTCCTGGTGGCCCCCAGCACTAGGCAGCGCACCCAAACCAACGGACCACGCACGCAACCTGGGCTTCATCCTGGACTCTTCCCTGTCGATGACCAGACAAGTCAACGCCGTCTCGTCTTCATGCTTCAACATCCTACGCATGCTCCGAAAGATCTTCAGATGGATCCCCACCGAAACCAGGAAGACGGTCACCCAGGCACTTGTCACCAGCCGACTAGACTACGGAAACACCCTCTACACCGGAACCACAGCCAAACTGCAGAAAAGACTCCAACGCATCCAGAACGCCTCCGCACGAGTCATCTAGGACATCCCCCGCCACAGCCACATCTCCAGACACCTGAGAGACCTGCACTGGCTCTCCGTCAGCAAAAGAATCACGTTCCGCCTCCTCACCCACGCACACAAAGCCCTCCACGACCTAGGCCCTAGATAGCTCAACAACCGTCTGACCTTCTACACTCCCACCCGCCAACTACGATCGACCAACCACGCCCTCGCCGCCGTCCCACGCATCCGAAGAACCACCATGGGAGGAAGATCCTTCTCCTACCTAGCATCCAAGACCTGGAACTCCCTCCCCATCCACCTCCGCCTCACCCAAGACCACCTCTCCTTCAGGAAGCAACTGAAGACGTGGCTGTTCGAGCAGTAGCGGACCGCCCCCCACAACCCCCCCTACCCCCCCAGCGCCTTGAGACCCTCCGGGTGAGTAGCGCGCTATACAAATTTCTTGATTGATTGATTGATTATACTTGGAAATGAAGTTCATATCACAGTCTGACACCAGCTCTCTGGGGAACCCCATGCATGAGAAAATCCCCATCAGTGCACGTCACACCACGGGGGCCATCGATGTCCTGAGAGGGATGGCTTCTGGGTACCGGGTGGCATGGTCCACCAAGACCAGGACGAACTTGTTGCCTATGGCTGTCTTGGGATGCAAAGGCCCCACAATGTCAATGCCCACCTGTTCAAAGGGAGTGCTGACATCAGGGAATGGCTGGAGAGGAGCATTGTACTTCCTCCAACTCTTTCCACTTACCTGGCAAGTTTGACAGGTCCTGCAATGAGTGTCTGAACTCTTGCGCATTTGGGGCCATAAAAGTGGGTGACAAGCCTTTCAAAGGTCTTGTCCTGCCCAAAATGCCCTGCTAAAGGCACATCATGAGCCAGCCCCAGTAGGAATGCTCTGAAGTGCTGGGGTACCACCAGCACAGGGGCTGACCCAGGCTCAGCAACTTTAGGCTCACTATACATGAGGCCGTTCTTCCAGTAGATCCAATGTGATCCAGACTGATCACCTGCTGCCTGGTTTGCAGCCAGTTGCCACAAACCTACAAGAGAAGGGCACTTGTTCTGCTCTTCACTGGAGGGACCTCCTTCTTACTGCCAATGGGTCTGCTCAGGAAGGTCTCCCAGTTCAGCAATCTGCTCCCCTGTAGGTTCCAGGACATCCCCCTCAAGGTCTGCCTCCTCCTGGACTGGGGGAACTTCAGGGTCCGGTTTCCCATGCCCTCTACCTCTTCTCTTTAAGGCAGGTACCTGGGCCACTCTCTCAGACTTAAGGTCCTCTTGAACACCCTTACTGGCTGCCATGGACCGGGTGGTCACACACGCCCACGCAGGCAGGACCAACATCTCCAAATGAGCCTCTCTCTCCACCTCAGGCCCAGTCGAGCTTTATAAGTCATTGCCCAACAGACAGTCAACAGGCATGGCTGGCCTCACAGCTACTTGAAGGGTACCCGAGACCCCCCCCTACTCAAAGCAAACTCGGCCACCTCACAGTGGCTCTCTGATTGTCAGCAGCAACTACACGGCAGTACCCATGGGGAATTACCTGCTTCTTAGACACCAGCCGAAAACTGACAGCTGTCACACTGGCTCCTGTGTCTCTCGGGGCTTCCACCCTCTTGCCATTGATGGTCACCCAATGCCTGTATTTCTTGGTGTTTTCAGTCAGCTGGGTCCTGGGGACCACCTCACAGTCTCCTAAAGAGACAAGGGACATCTCTGCGGGACCCCACCCACCTTGGGCACCCATCTCCTTGCCCAGGGCTACACTAGCCATCTGCAGGGGTGGTGCACCAGTGGGTGCAGTGGAGACATTTAGCATCATAAGAACAGTGGACCACTAGACCACACTTAAAACAGGTCTTGGGCCCCCTGTGATAGGCTCATCTGTTGGGCCCCTGCCTTCTTCTCATAGGGAGGCTTGGTACCCTTCCCATGGTTCCTTTGGGGATTACTTTGGGGCCCTTTGTGGAACTCCCTCTGTTTACCCCTATCCCCCCACTCTTCTGCTGCGGACCTTTGGTGAAGTCTCCCACATGACCCTTCTGGACCTGGATGCTTCCCCAGTGGTCCGCCTCCTCAGAAAGCTTCCTAGGGTTAGTCAGCTTACTATCAATCAGGTGCTTGCGTAGCTCTGGAAAACAATTATTGGACAAGTGCTCTCATGCAAACAAATCATAGAGCGCCTCAAAATTATCCACTTTGCTACCCTTCTCCCAACCATCCAATGCTCTGCAAAAGAAAGACACATTTTCCACCCAGGTGGTAGGCTCCAGTTTCCTGCAATTCCTAAACCTTTGTCTGTACAACTCTGGGGTCAAACCATATCTGGACTTTAGGGCTCCCTTCCTGTGGGCACAGGACACCTGCTCCTCTGTAGGCAAATCTAACAGTGTGTCCCACCCATCACTAACAAAGCGGCCCACAACCCCGCTCCCCAATCCTTCTCAGGGACCCGGTGGGCCAACATTTTAGCTTCATAAGCCCTAAACCAGTGGTTCTCAAACGTTTTTGACCTACGGCTCCCTTGACACATTGGCCACTGGCCGCGGCTCCCCATTACAAAATTCTCTTTTGTGTTTGTGTGTGTAAGTGTAAGTAATCCCGACCTTTGTAGTGCATCCATTTTAATCCCTGAAAATAATTGGGATGAAGGTAGGGAGAATAGTGCATGCAGTGCAAAGATATGTCTGCTCTCTCTTTTCACAATATTTGTGCACCCTCAGGTCATACAGGGAATGCATCTGTCTGCTGTTCATGTGCGATCAAACTGAAGCTGGACACATCCAGCCGAATCCAGGGATGCTGGGGTGCTGCGGTAACTAGTTTGTGAACCACTGGGCTTACATCTGTTAGTGATCTACACAGAATTCAATGCGTAATTGCAATGGCTTGTTCGCTTTGTGATTTTCCTTTCACATTATGACAGGTCAGTGGCCGACCACTGAGGTTAATTTGGACACAAAGTCCACTCAGAAGTCTTCCATGTGTCCACTTCAATTCCAGTAAAGTTATTTATCAAGAAAGACAAAGCTTATTTTTGTAGCCATGGATTCATGTAAAAAAGCCAATGGAAAGAATGCCAAGGCATTCAGAGTACTGCTGGTGCTATATACAATATACAAACCACTGTAATTAGCAACAGAACAGCAGCAATAGCCACAGAATGGAGATGAAAAAAAACTTTAACAATGCCTCTGAACCATAGAATTCCGTTGCTTCAGCTCAGTCATTTGTATGCTTCACTTCTGCAAGTCTTTCACTGTACTGACATATACATCAAATATTGTACTAAAAGCCAGCACATTTGTAATGGGAGTATGCAGCAACGAAAGCATTCGAACACCCATTAAAGTACTCAAAATGACTCAACTGAAAAGCAAAATAAAAAGCCAGGACGGATACTGTGGACAACGCCAGGGATGTGGCTCCAGCACCAGAAAAAGCCATCCGCAAATACGGACAAGCATACTGGTAAAAACTGTTATTCTGAAAAAGTACTGGACCTCTTGTTACGAGGCAGTCCCCCAGCTGTTTCCGGGTTAATCATGAGCTATATTTTAGATAAAACCTCCCTACCCCTCTTTAATGAGAAAGGACAACATCCGCTGTGTTCCTCAGTGTTATCAATAATGGGCAAATATACAGGACTGCTGTAAGGAAATGAAGACGCTTCTACTGTAGTCCTGAAGGAGCGACAAGTTTGGAATTGAAGTACACTGGATCGCATTTAGTGCTAAGTCAAACAGTGAAGGTATCACATAGTAATGTGGGGGCTATTCAGCCCCAATCTTTTGTCCCTTATAAATACTGAAAAAAACGAACAGTAACATAAGTAAATGAGAATATTCATCACAGTGGGCATAGGACACTGTGGACCACGATGTTTTGTTGAAAATACAGTGAACCTTAATGTCCTTGTGCCATCAACTTGGGAATGTCCTCTGAGAGGAGATGCCAAATCCAGTGGCTTGTGCTCATAATAAATACCCAAAAACCAAACTGTTTCCTGTCCTGCTGTCCTCATGTGGGGATTGATAACACTTTCAATCAGGGAAACGTCTGCTACCCTGTGTTTCTTCCCTTATGATAAATGATTACGCTATGAAGCAGCAAGTGCACCATCTAGTGGTCACCAGCCACTGAGCACCCGTCTGCATTCCAAAGGCTGGTCTAATTCAGAATAGATTATGATCAGCATCTGCTACCGCGGCGCCCTTGGCTGATTTTGGTGGCACACCAGGGTGCCGCGGCGCACAGTTTGGCACTTCCCTACACCATAGACCAATATCCTCATGTTTGTGGAAATCTTTATCTTTGGGGATGTAGGCCCTTGCTTCTACAGGCACTGGTGGTGTGCTGCCACCAGAGGGAGGAATCTCTAAACTTATGGCCTCGAGTTCCAATTTCCTCAATACTCTCTCATATTCAAATTGCCTTCTCTTTTCCTCTAAGCCGAACTGCTTCATTTCTAATTCCATTCCATTCTAATTTCTATTTTCTTGCTCTCTATATCCCTCTGACCATCTATTTTGAGCTTGGCTCGCTCCAACGTATGCACTCTTTCCAGCTCCCTGTCCTCCAGCTTCCTGAGGACAGGCCCGTGGAAGTAACACCGCTGCCTGCCCTGGAAGGTACTTTCTCCCTGTCTAGGCCCAATGGCCCCTCAAGCTGCCCATCTAAATTCTCTGCCTCCTCCACCGAATTGCGAGGGTGCCCATTGGCATTCCTAGATTCTACCCAAGCCCTCAGTGCCTTTTGGTATTCCTCCTTCCCGGAGAGGCCTTTCAAAGAGATTTTAAATTTCTTGCACAAAGCTTTGAGATTTTGCACATTGTAGGTATCAATCCTCTCGTCTTCCAATTCATTATCAACAGAGGCAATGGACGTTGGCCACCTCATGGTAGAAAAGGCTGGCAGTTCTCAAGAATCAAAAATAGAAAAGAAGTTCCAAGAAAAAAAAAATGCTACCAAAATGTATGTGGTCGCTTATGGTCTGCACTCACTAGTAGTGGACACCAATCACTGTATATGAATCATAAATGCAAGGTTAGAATTGGGGGTCTTTAGTTGGCAGAGGTAGGTACATTTGACCAAATAGTGACCCTTGCTTCTAGTCAGGGTAAGGGGTACACTCCAAAAATAACCCCTGCTCACTCCCTTGGTAGCTTGGCACGAGCAGACAGGCTTATATCAGAGGCAGTGTGTAAAGCATTTGTGAACACATACAGTAGGCAGTGTGTAAAGCATTTGTGAACACATACAGTAATACAGTGAAAACACTACAAATGGATACCACACCAGTTTACAAAAATAAGTAATCTTTATTGAACTTAACACAAGACCAAACAAAATCCACAATACTGTAATACAAATAAGTCTTGTAAATACAACACTTTACTCTCACAGTACCTGGGATGTGTAACGCAAAACAAACAAAAGGGTCGCAGGGAAGCTGATGCGTCGGTTCCTTACACTCAGGCGAGTGGATGCGTCGGTTCATTACTGCTGCCTAGGGGATTTGATGCTCGCTTCCTTACAGTGTGGGGAGGTGATGCGTTAGTTTTTTACAGCGATCCGTTGCGATGACGTTCCAATGCAATGCGACACAATGCGTCTTGGTTACAATGTGACAAGGTAGATGTGATGTGTGCATGCCCGACTGTCGTGCGGCGACTCGAAGATCTTCTGAGCCGCGACAGGCCCTGCGACACGCTTCTCCGGTGATGCGATGGTGACCTCTGTGTAAGCGGCACGCTTCTCCGGTGATGGGACACGCTTCAGCAATACGATGGTGACAGTGGCAGTTCGCTTCTTCGGCGATGCGAGGGCAACTGCTGCGGCGGCGACACGCTTCTCGTCATTGAGCCGCGCTTCCAGCTTCCAGCGACACACAGACTCTAGGAAGACCCAGCAGAAGAGCAGGCATTTCAAGTTCTCAGCAAGGGAATTCAGGGGGGAGCTGGGGGTGAAGTCTTGTATCCCTAAGAGGCTAACACAATTCAAGCCCTTGGAGATTCTTCTTCAAGATGATGACAGCACACTCAGTCCTATTTCTACTTTCTTTGGCAATGAAGCAACCACTGCAGGCCCACCCCTAAACACACAACACAGGGGTAGTCTCCTCCTTCAGCTTCTCTGGTTCTTCTCCTCAGCAAAGGGGTTGTCTTGATTCCCAGAAGTGATCTAAAGTACTGGGGTCTGGGCCCCCCTTTTTATATACCAAAATCCTGTGTCTCTTAAGGCAGAGAGTGTCTGTACCTAGTCCAAACAGTTCTGTTCAGTCCTGGAGCACTTTGTTTACAAGACTCCTTCTCTTCTTTGTCAGGGTGGGGCAGGGTCCTCAGACACACCACAGGAGGTGGAGCCATCATTGTGGAAGGCAGGTGCAACCCTATTCAGGACCAGGTGCTACTCCTCCCACCACTCTACATGCATATGGATCTATTCAGCCCTGTGCTGGCTTACCCTGTCTCCTGGAGCCACCCCGGACACTGTCAATCACAAACCAGACAAGGAATGTTCAACCAAGCAGAGGCAGGCTTGGATCGTTAGACAAGAAAATACCTACTTTCTAAAAGTGGTATTTTCAAACACAGAATGTTAAAACCAACTTCACTAAAAGATGTGTTTTATTATTCTGAGTTCAGGCATACTAAACTCGAATTTCTACCTAGTTCCCTGAGTCAGTTAGGATTATAAGAGGTTATAATCAAACTGCCCATTCTGGCCTACGGGGAACATGTAGCCTTGCAATAGTGAAAAACGTAATTGGCTGTAATTCACTATCAAGACATGTCACACACATCAGGGAAGGTCCTACCTCTTACATACAATTCACCCTGCCCTTAGGCCTACCTTAGGGGTGACTAATATGTAGAAAAGGGAAGGTTTAGGGACTGGCAAGTGGGTGCACTTGCCAGGTCCACATGACAGTACTAGACTGCACACAGGCTCAGCAATGGCAGGCCTGAGACACACTTTACAAGCTGCTCCGGTGAGTGGCACAATCAGTGCTACAAGCCCACCAGTAGCATTTGATTTACAAGTCCTGGGCACACGCAGTGCGCTAGGGTCTGCCAAGATACCAAATAAGCCAATCATTGAGTCACTAATCCTTACACCAAAGCATCTAAAACCAGCAAAAACATCAGAGGCAACAGCAAAAAATGAAAGAGACCCACGCTAATGGTGCCAGGTTTAACACTCCAGGTTGGGATTGCGGTCGGTAAACACTGCATGTCTTTTTGGTCGTTATAACCACTCTATATGGAGTATGGTGGCGCAGGTGCTTCCCCAAGGCCCAGAGGAGACCTGGGCCGTACTCTCCCATGCAGTTGCCGAGGGGAGAGATGCAGCCACGTTTAACATTCACTGTAGATTGGACACCGCCAACTTGCTACGTAGGACAATTTCCACATCGGTAGCCCTTCGACGCTACGGCTGGCTGAGGTTGATGGTTTTTCAGGGGATTTCCAATATACCCTTATGGGCATGCCTTTTGAAGGCTGTCGCCTGCTCGACAACAAGGCAGACAACGTGCTAGAGTGCTTTAAAGACTCCCGGGCTATGGCCAAGTCCATGAGCCTCTCCACCACCCGCCCTGTACAGTCTGCCTTTCGCGAATAAGGAAGGGGTGCCCTGCCACTTTCCTCCCAGAGCCATAGGCTGGCGCAAGCTGTTCAGCCCCTGTGCAGCCAGGGACATGGCAACCACTGCCGTGGATCTGGGGGACAATCTGTGGGCCAGTCCACCAAAGCCCCCTCTGCAGCAGCCTCCAAACCCTCCTAGTTTGATCTTTCAGGGCCACCGATCGCCAGTGGGCGGCAGGATTCGCCATCACCTCCCCCTCTGGCGCACCATCATTTCGGACAGGTGGGTTTTGCAGATAGTCTGTAGGGGCTACTCCCTCCTCTTCGAGACTACCCCTCCAGCCATGACACCTCAGTACCATCGCGTGTCAGAAGATCATCTGGCCCTGCTCCAACAGGAAGTTACGGCTCTCTTGGCCAAGGGAGCCATTGAGCGAGTTCCTGCCCCAGAAGTAGGTTGTGTTTGCTATTCCCACTACTTTCTGGTGCCCAAGAAGGACAAAGGCCTGCGTCATACCTTGGATCTCAGGAACATCAACCACTTCCTCCGGAAGGAGAAGTTCAAAAAGTGACACTAGCTCAGGTCCTTTCTGCTCTTGAGACTGGATGGTCGCGTTGGACTTTCAGGGCGCTTTCTTTCACTTCCCCGTCCTGCAGGCCCACCGGTGCTAACTGCGGTTCACAGTAGGCCACAAGCACTTTCAATTTACCGTGCTCCCCTTCGGTCTTACCAGCACCCCTTGGGTGTTCATGGAAGTGATGGCAGTGGTCGCAAATAATCAGCATAGATCAGGAGTTCCAGTCTTTCCCTAACTCGACTGGCTTTTGAAGGCGGGCTCGCCCCCAGGCTGTCATCTCCCACCTCCAGACTACTGCGGACCTGCATTCACTTGAGTTTTCTATCAACGTGCCGAAGTCACACCTGACTCCCTCTTCCTCTGAGCACTTCTGGACACAACACAGTTTTGGGTCTATCCTTCCGAGCAGCGAGTCCGGGATATATGGGCTATGATTCCAATCAATCGGACTGTCCCAGGTTTCGGTCAGGGTACTCTGCAGCTGCTTAGTCCGATGGCCTCCTGCATCCTACTGGTGGATCATGCTAGATAGCATATGCTCTGCAGTGGGACCTGAAGTTCCAGTGGGCACAGCATCAGGGGAACCTATCCTATTGCTATCTCGGAGGGCACTGCACGCCAACTGCAGTGGTGGCTAACGAACCAGGATTGCATCAATGGCAAGATCACTCTCCCTTCCTCAACCAGAGTTCACAGTCGTGACGGATGCATCTCTTCTGGGGTGGGGCAGCCATATGGGAGAGACCTCTGGTCTCCGGCAGAGTCCAGGCTCCACATCAAATTTCTGGAGATTCGGGCAATCCGTCTTGCACTAAAAGCATTCCTTCCCTCTGTCCGAGGATGAGTAGTGCAGGTGTTTCCATCATCGGACTGGCTCAAACCCTGCAAGGCCTATCACAAGCTGATGTCTGTGATGGACATGCACCCGGTGTGCCTTTGGTGTCTGGAGTGTGACCACGACCCGAAGTCGTGCTCCAACTGTCGGGCCATGAATCCAAAGTCTTTGCGGGAGCGGTCCCAAAAGCTCTTGTAGGCCTGGCAGTCGGCTCCGCGTCACTCACGGTTTTGCTCGAAAGGGAAGGTCACGAGACCGTTTACAGAGCCATCACATCTCGTCCAAGTCTTCAAAATCTTTTGGTAAGTCGAAGCACAGGAAGAAGGCGAAGTAGCACCAGCGCTCTTTGCCTTCTCCCTTCAGTCAGCTGACGAGATGCGGGACCCAGAGCGTCCTCACTATTAATTTCTGTCTTCGAAGCCTCCTTCAGGGACAACTCTGTGCCTCCATCCGTTTCCGGGAGCCAAGGCGTACCCTGCCCAACTTCATGTATTTTACGAAGCCCTTCATGGTATCTACGGGTAACCCGGCTCCTCTGGTGTTCCTTCAGGCCCCACGGAGCTGGTCAAGGGTTCTGGGCCTTGGTAAAAATGGCTGCTCCAGCCCCTGCAGGCCCCTGAGGATCCAGATCTGGATCCAAATTAATGCTGTTCGACCTTACTCTAACTTCCCCGGTGACGACTCCCCCGGCGTCAGCCATACCCCCCACCGACGCCATCCCTGTCCTCATCACCAAAATGGAGCCGGACCGACGTCGGCTGAAGTTGAATCAGACGCCGGAGGGTACTTTTGTGCCCTTGTTCATACCTGGTTTTCCCTATTACCCAAAGGCTGGTGGTGAGGACTGGGAGGGGTCCTCTGACCCTTTAGTAGACCAGCTTCAAGAGCTGGACTGGAGAGAGGCGCTGGGTGACGCCAGAGGTCTGAAAACCTCCTAAGACTGTGGCATGCTTTCTCCCCCTACGGTGGCTAGGAGTAGAGGGAGTATCTTACGCTGTGCTGGTGCGAAGGGCAGCAGAGGCCTTGGTCCTAGAGCTCCCTTCAGTGGCGGACGTGGCGGACAGGGCAGCCAGGCCTAATCTCCTGATAGAGGTGCTGCATCCTGTGGCAACCTCCTCTGAACCCCTCCTGCCTTTCAACAAACCCCTTCTGGGATCCTGGTTCAAGCCCAGCACAGGGGGTCCTGTGGAAAGGACAATTGCCCACCGCCACCGCCCGGCCCCAGACAACCCAGTTTCTCACCTAACACCATTCCCCTGAGAGCTTTGTGGTCTAAGCCTCTTCTTCTAAGGGCGCATTCCCTTCTGCTCTGCCAGACAGGGAATCAAGAAGCTGGACCATGTTGGGAAGCATGTATTATGCCACTCATGGGACACCCCTTAATTTGTGACTACAGACCTGCCATTGTAACCCGTGTAAGCTGGTGCTAGCAACACTTACGAAAGATATAGGTTTACCTATATCTGAGGTCACTGCACTTAAATTAGGTAAACTCCCTGTAGAGCAGGCCTTTCAATCCTGAAGGCAGGGTGCCCAGTTTTAAGTGTGAGCAGGACACCCCTACAACGTACAGAGTCCATTCTCTCGGTCATAAGTTAGACAGCCATATAACATATAGAGGGGCACCGCATCATTACACGATGACCACCTCGAAACTGGCTGTAACGAATCCTATCATGTATGGTATCAAATCTGTTGGCACCGTTAAGCTCCTTGGGAAGGCCATCGGTGCTCCCGGTACCAGTTTTCCAGACCCGGATTGCTAGCTAGGTCTGCCGCCGCACAGAGACACATTCCTGCTCTCCTGCTGCTGAGCCAATCTGGGGCAGGGGAAGGCAGAGCAATAGGTATCCCGTCACAGGCAGGTGTAACCACCTCTCAGACAGAGTTGGGTGTATTGGGGCAGGGTGGGGGTGCTTGCCAGCACACATAGTCTACGTGCAGGGCACATTTGGGGCCAGATGTAGGTCGGTCGGTAACGGCCGAAAATCGGTATTTTTGGCCGTTACCGACCGATATTACAGATTTGGCATGTAGGAGCACAATTTTACAGAATCGGTAAATTTACCGATTCGGTAAATTTACCGATTCTGTAAAATACCGAATCGGTATTTTTACCGATTCGGTAAATCTCAGATGTAGGTGGGACTCTTCAGAGTCCCAAAGGCCCTAAAAATTCGGTATTTTAACACCCAATCCAATTGGGTGTTAAAATACCGAATTCAGGTGTGCATGCACATGTGTGCATGCACACCTAGCCATGTGACAGACAGACATGCCCTTAGGGCACGTCTGTGTGCCACATGGCGCACATGCCTATTTTTGGGGTGCCAGAGGGTGTCAAAGTGACACCCCCTGCACCCTTGCTAAAATCGGTATTTACCGATTCTGTAATTACAGAATCGGTATTGCCCATTGATTCCTATGGGCTTCACAGCCCATAGGAATCAATAGGAAATACCGATTCGGTATTTCCATATTCGGTAAATACCGAATCTTAACAATTCGGTATTTCCACATCTGGAAATACCTACATCTCCCCCTTCATATTTACCACTTCTTAAATACCGAATCGGTAAAATTCGGTATTTAAGAAGTGGTAAATAAGAATTACCTACATCGGGCCCTTGGTGCCCTCCATGCATAGTCTAGTCCAAACCAGTGCAGGGAGCCATTTGCTCCCGCTCTGGCGCGAAACTGGACATAGGACAGGGAAGTATCCTCCCCCTTGTCCAACCCCTCCTTAGGGAGGGACCCCTGAATCATCCCAACTGTTTCCTTAGGGTATTTAAGTGCTTACCTGTGGGTCCCTAGATTCGCCAAGGGACAAGATTCATTTCAGACACCACTTCTTTTTCAAACGTCTGGGTACTCTGGACTTCACTGGACTTTGCTTTGGGTGTCAAGGCTGCAACTGGGAAGACTCTTGCTGCTTCTGATTATGACGCCCTGCTTGTCTGTTGCAATGTCCATGCCTATGCACCATACAGGAACCTTCCACGGCCTTTGGGCATCCAAGACACCTGAAGAAATCTCCCTTGAAGTAAAGATGTCACTTCCCTGCATCTGTAGGCACCGCAACTAAGCTGACCCGTCTGCTTATCCTTGGCTCCCACGGTCTCCGAAAGGTTAAGCAACACAGGTGGTGGTTCTTCACATTCCTTGAGGCCTGCCCTGTCTGCACAACAAGTTTGAAGCAAGTATCCCTCCTCAGAGCCGCAGGAACCGAACCCCTGTGCACCGTGTCATCTTGCAGTTGCAAAGGCATGGTGGCTTTCTTCCACCAAGATCTTCAGGCTCCAAGAATCCCCAACCTCAAGCATCTCCTGTGACCAAGATCTTTGTCCTCACTGCATCACTTGCACCGTGGGCTTCCATCTCTGGTGAGCTGATTGAGGTCCTCTTTTGACTCCAGTGCCTCTGGCCTGTGGGTTCTCCTGAGGGTCATCTTTGAATTCTATGGGCTCCTCTGATTGCTCTGGGTCTGCCCTGACTCCTCTGCTTCTGGTGAGTCTCCTTTACATTACTGGTCCCTAGATTATGCCTTCATCAACTTCCACATTGGTTGCAGTTGCCATGGCTTGTTTGTGCTTCTGCTAGATACCGACCCCTCAACTCTCGACAGCCTACTTGGGACAGCTCGTGTACGGCTCCTGGTCTTTCCCAATGTTGCCTGGTCCACACAGCTGCGGTTTCAAGGTTACCGTCAGCTCTCCTGCAACACTCAACATCAGTGGGCATTCGTCTTCCATGCCTCCTGGTCACTCTGGGTGGCATAGACTCTGTCCCCTCTGCTTGCAGGTTCTTCACATCTTGAATCCACCTTTGGGTTCTACCGGACACTTTCACCTTCTCAACTAGCTGCATTTTTCTGAAGTTCTCCATTGAGTTCGACTGGGCTTTCTGACGCCACTTCCCAACTTCCCTGGTGTAGGTATCCTGGTTCCTAAAGTATCCACCTTCCTCCCTGTCTTCAACGGGGTTTCTTCAGGGTCCACTGGGAAGGGTCATTCTTCTTTAAAATTGCAACCGCGAATTACCCATTGACTTGCATTGATCCTGCGGTCGTGTTCCCACTCTGCACAGGGCATCCGTAGGACTCCTGGTTACTTACCTTGGGTGGTTCCTTGGGTCCCCGGCACTTCTACGTCTTCTGAGTTTAGTCATGACTTGAGTCATGGTTTGCATAAAACCATTATAGCAAATGGTTTGGTCTCCCCTGGTGACCACTGTGTATTACGTGTTACTTACCTGTTTCTATTGAAAAGTATTGTGTGCATTGTGTATCTCTCAAGCTAGGAGACATCTGTGCATGTTAGTGAGTGTCTTATAATAGATACATATTTTCATAATTACACTGTGTTGTTCTTTTTCACTTAATCTATACCTATAAGATTATGTTGTGCTAAAACAAGCTGCTTTACTCTGCTTCTGGACTAAGTCCCAAGGTGGCTCTCCACAGCTACCACTTAGAGAGCTTTCTAAGGTGGTCTAAGACCAATAAAATCACCATAGGGGTTGTCTGTATTGGTGCAAGGTGCCCACTTATATAAGTGTACACCATCAACCAAGCCAGCTTCTCACATACAGGCAACCCTGCTGGACATGCCCTTCGATGGCCGTCACCTTTTTGGTGCCAAGGCAGACTCAGCGCTGGAGTGCTTCAAGGATTCTAGAGCTTTAGCCAGATGCTTGGGCTTCGCTGCGTCCTCCCGTCCACCACAGTCTGATTTTTGCCCTTTTTATGGCTACAGAAGGGGCACCCTACCATGTCTGGCCCAGCCTAGCCACCGGTCCACGCAAGCTGCCTAGCCTCTGCATGGCCGCGGACATGGGACCCAGAGTCCGTGCAGGTCTGGGAGCCATAGGGGGACGGGCCAATCCACCCTTTCCCCTCCCTCATCAGCCTCCAAACCTTCCTAGTCTGACCTTTCAAGGGCATCAACGGCCAGTGGGTGGCAAGATTTGCCACCACCTCCCTCACTGGCAAACCATCACGTCAGACAGGTGGGTTTTGCAGATAGTCAGAAGGGACTACTCTCCCCCCCTTTGAGACTACGCCTCCCTCCATGCAACCATCTTTCGATCGCACGTCGGAGGATAATTTGGCTCTTCTCCGGCAGGAAGTTTCAGCTCGCTTGGCCAAGGGAGCTATCGAAAGGGTCGCTGGACCAGAAGTAGGTTGTGATTGCTATTCCCCCTACTTTCTGGTGCCCAAGAAGGACAAAGGCCTGCGCTCTATCCTAGACCTCAGCGCCCTAAACCGCTTCTGCTGGAAAGAGAAGTTCAAAATGCTCATGTTGGGTCAGGTCCTGTCGGCCCTAGAAACTGGATGATGGCGTTGGACTTGCAGGACGCCTACTTCCATATCCGCGTTCTGCCAGCCCACATACGCTGAGTTCACCTTGCTCCCCTTTGGCCTTACCAGTACCCTTCAGGTGTTCACAAAAGTGATGGCGGTGGTCGCCCCAGGCTGTCTTCTCCCACCTCCAGACTACGGCGGGCCTCCTGCATTCCTTGGGGGTTCACTATCGACATGCCAAAGTCACACCTGACTCCCTCTCAGTCGCTCCTTTTCATTTGAGCTGTCCTGGACGAAGTGCAGTTTCAGGCTTATTCTCCCAAGCAGCGAGTCTGGGATATTCGGGCTATTATACCGATATTCCAGTCTCGTTCCTAGATTTAGGTGAGAATGACCCTGGAGCTAATGGGCTTCATGGCCTCCTGCATCCTGCTGGTAGATCATGCCAGGTGGCTTTTGCGGGATCTGCAGTGGGGCCTGAAGTTCCAGTGGGCCTAGTATCAGGGGAATCTTTCCAATTGCGTCCAGATCTCGGAGATCACTGCACACCAATTGGAGTGGTGGCTAACGAAAAAGGATTGGGTCAACAGCAGATTCCTCTCCCTTCTCCAACCAGAGTTCACAGTGATGTCAGATGCATCACTTCAGGGTTGGGGCGGCCACATGGGAGAGGCAGCGATCAGAGGCCTCTGGCCTGCATCAGAGTCCGGGCTCCACATCAAAATTCTGGAGCTCCGGGTGATTTATATTGCGCTGAAGGCATTCCTTCCCTCCCTCAGGGGGAAGGCAGTGCAGGTGTTCACAGACAAAACCACTGTCATGTGGTACTGCAACAAACAGGGCAGTGTGGGGTCGTGGACCCTATGTCAAGAGGCTCTCTGCTTTCGGTCATGGCTGGAAAATCAGGGCATGACTCCAGTGGTTTAACATGTGCCATGTTCTCTGAGCACCAGGGCAGCCAAACTCCGCTGTCGGTTCCTGGTGAATCATGAATGCAGTCTTCATTCAGAGGTGGTGCAAGGTCTCTCTCAACAGTGGGGAGAGCCTTGGTTAGATTTGTTCATCACCGAAGACAAGGTGCAATGTCAGCAGTTTTGAGCGTTGCAGTTTTTAAGGCAGCACTCGCTCGGTGACGCTATTGAAACAAGTGAAAGTGTGAAACTGCAGCCTCCTGTACGCCTTTCCACCTGTACCACTTCTGCACCGGGTGCTGAAGAAGATCAAGCACGACCAGGCCCAAGTCATTCTTGTGGGTCCAGACTGGGCACAAAGAGTCTGGTACCTATAGCTCCTGAGCATGGCCATCAATCCTCCGACCAGGCTGCCCCTTCAACAAGATCTTCAGTCGCAGCAACAGGGGATTGTCCTCCACCGAACCTGTCCAGCCTCCACCTACTTACATGGAGATTGAGCATTGACAGTTGACAGCTTTTGACCTTCTGCCTGAAGTCTGTAACGTCATCTTGGCAGCCAGGCGTCCCTCCACTAAGACGATGTACATCAGTTGATTGTACAAGTTTGTGGCATGGTGATCAGCAAAGGCTCGGGATCCCCTCTCTGCCACACTTTCTGAGGTTCTCTTGTTCATTCATCCTTTTCCCTAGCATGGCAGCCATATCTGCTTTTTTTTCGGCTACCAGATCAGCCCTCTATATTCAAATCCCCTATTGTAAATAGTTTATCTAAGGGCATTATTCACCTCTTTCTTCCATCTCCTTTCATAATGCCCCAGTGGGAATTGAACCTTGTCTTAACTTACCTTATGTGTGCTCCTTTCGAGCATCTTCACAACTGTCCTATCAGGCTCTTTACCCTGAACACTGCCTTTCTTATTGCCATCACCTCTTGTTGATATCACAGTGAGTGAGCTTCAGGCTCTTTGTTCTAAATCCCCTTTCTTCTTGGTGCATCTCGACAAAGTGGTGCTTAGTACAAGACCCTTGTTTCTTCCTAAAGTAGTTACACCTTTTCACATAGGACAAACTATCACTCTGTCCACCTTTTCCCCACCTCCGCACCCTTCCAAGGAGGAGGAGAGACTCCACTGTCTGAACCCAAAATGTGCACTTCCCTTCTACCTTTACCGCACAACGACCTCCGGGTGGACGATCGACTCTTCGTTGGCTATGTGGGTATCAAAAAAGGTTGGCTGTCCAAAAGTGCACCATCTCTAGATGGGTTGTCTTTTGTATATAAATTGCTTATGCTTTAGTGAAAAAGTAACCCCCATTGTGGCTGCATGCTCATTCCACCAGTGATACGGCAGCAACTACTGCTTTGTCACGTGGAGTCCCACTCATTGATATCTGCCAGGTGGCAACGTCGGCATCGATGCACATGTTCATCCAGACATCACTGCTTGGATAGTCAAGTCCGGAGTGACGGCTATTTTGCCCATTCTGTTCTCCAGGACTTTCTGGTGTGAACTTGGTTCACAAACCCTCCGCTGGGGTTGGTATTACTGGGGTATCTATTCAAGGTAAGGAATCTATACCTAACTGTCTCTTTCAGATGAACAAGTTACTTACCTTCGGTAATGATGTATCTGTAAGAGACATAGGTTAGTTACATATTCCTTACCACCCCACCCATCCTCCCCTCTCTGTTAATTGGCTTCTAGGGTTAGGGACTCCCTTACAGGGCCCTCGTTGTGGTGCACCAGTGGTCAGTGTATTTCATGGCTCAGCGCTTCTGGTATGGAAAGTCATATCGGAACGGAGGTCAGCGTGCAGGGGCGGTGTCTTAGTAGGCACCGCAACATCATCCTGGTGACTACTACGATGGACGCGGAGTCGGCCGATACCACGTACTGATGCGCAGTGGTACCTCTAAGAAAAAATCTCCAGATTCAGTCTGACACCTGGGGGAAATTCTAAGTAGATACATTGTTACCGGAGGTAAGTAACTTGTTCTCAGAGCTAAAAAGGGGAAAGCTGTGCAGAAGAGTACCTTAAGGAGGTTATAGTCCTCTGCATTCAGATCTGACATGCATTGGCCTGGAAGCAGTTGCTGGAATGTCTGAGGGTCAATTCCACCAGGGCCAAGGCTGCCATCACTGTCTTGGTTTGATATCTGCCAGACTACAATATGTGTGTGGGTGCATACGTTCACTAAGTATTACTGTCTTGGCAACCAGGTCTAGCAGGATGGCCACTTCACCAGTTTAGTGGTTCAAGACTTTTTGGACTGAGCTCAATACACAGGTTTTACACTTTTGGAAGTATAGTTTATGTATGTTTGCTAAAGTGAGGATTCTGCTGTTAGAAGTATACAACAGAACAAGTTAATCACCTTTGATCGATCTGTCGGGGGCTTTCGATACTGTATCCTCAAGGTTCAACGTCTGCAGAAAGTGGGAGCTCTGAGAAAGGCCTTACAGCTTCTCCACTCGTTTATGACATGGAGAACGAACATCGTCAACTGCAGAGGTTTTAGAGCCAAGGCCTTTAGCCTCCCTTGCGGGGTACCCCAGGGCTCCTCACTGAGCCCCACCCTCTTTACTATTTACTATTATTATTGTTTGTTTGTATAAGCTTTATTCGAGACAATTCTCATAAAAGCACATAAAATCAAAACAGTTACACAAAAATACATAGTCACATGGTAAAAAATTCATTAAACACAGTGCAGCTCATACTACATTACACATAAAACGAATTATACCAATTACATAAAAATTTATTAAAAAGAGAATCCCGGATTACCTGCTACCCCCCAAAGACCGTCGTCTTATCGCCCAAGCCCAACCCATGTATTTGGCTACCCCCATGACTATCGATTCCTGGTTTGTTGTGCATAGAATTCTTAAGGCCACTGTACTATCTCGTGTCCCCAGGTTTTTACATACCGGCGAGAGCCATTTTCTTCTCGGATTTACATAGGCTTGACATGCGAAGAGAAAATGGCCTATGCTCTCCTCGGCATTTTCACAAGCAGGACATAGGTTGTTAGTGGGTCTGTGCCAGCCAGATGTCAATTTCTTAAGGGGGATAGATCCTGACCTTAACTGAAAGACAAGTTTCCTGTCCATAGGTACCGTGATATTGGCCCAATAATTTTCTAGGACAGGAAAAATTTTAGTCTCCAGGAAACGACCAGACATAGAATCTGCCCTGGTGTCGTTCAGCATCTTGCCTCCCGCCCAATCCCAATATTGCTCTTTGAGGGCTTCTTTACTTGGGAAGACTTCTCCCTCAGGGTTGTTCCAAAGATTCGAAAACCCTAGGTTTACCAGCATGGTCTTCAGGTGTTTTAACCCTTTTATCTTATGGAAGATATCTTCCTTAATTATCCACAGAAAGCCCTCTGCGTACTGTCTTATTTCTGGAGTCGTCCAGAGGCGTCTCCAGTAAAGAACTGGTTGCAATCGAGCTCTGTCGACAATCGTACGTCTACCTAGCTCCAAGAACAATGGGATTAGGGGGGTGCTCTGTGGAAGTCCGGTAATCCCTCGCATAAACTTGTTCTCGGAAGTCTGGAGAGCCACCAGACTGTTCCAAGCCCATAGTTCCGCGCCATATAAAGTGGCACCCAAAACCTTCGCATCGTACACAGTCATTGCGGGTTTTATAGGTTTTGTTTTTGATTTACGGTGTTCCCCCCTTAGGGCACCTGAAAGCTGCTGGTGCTTTAGGACTACTTTATTCACATGCTGCGTCCAGCCAGTCCCCCCCGCGATCTGGACTCCCAAATACGTGAATTCATTAACTATGTCAAGCCTGCTGTTATTTAGGATTATCTTGGGATAGCTCCTGCGTCCTGCAGAGAACGCCATTAGTTTGGTTTTTCCTACATTTACCTCTAGCCCGTGTTCCAAGCAAAAAGCATCAAAAATGCTTAATGCACGTTGCAGCCCCATGGGGGTCTTAGACAAAATAAGAGTATCGTCAGCGAACATCAGGATCGGAACCCTGGCGTCCGCTAACGATGGGGCATCTACATTAGCCCTCAGCATTCTCTCGACTATCCCGTTAATGAATAGCGAGAAAAGTAGAGGGGCCATGGAACAGCCTTGCCTAACACCCCTTTCCACTGGGAAGTCCAATGTTATTTCCCTGCTTCCTCCCCACTGGACTCTAGCAAAGTTGGATTCATGCAGTCGCATGATTAATGTTAGCAGGTCTGCTGGAATCCCCAGCTTTTGGAGAACCAACCATAGCTTGTACCGGGGGACTAGATCGAACGCAGCCCGCAGGTCGACAAACGCGACGTACAGGCTGCCCCTTCCCAGATCGACGGTCTTCCACCGCAATATGGTGAAGCGGAAGACCTGATCAATGGTACTAGTTGCTCGCCTAAATCCCGCTTGGTATGGGGAGAGGGCGCTATTATCTTCTACCCAGTCCATTAGCTGGTTTGTTACCATTCTCCCAACAATTTTCTGCATGGTGGCTATTAAACTTATAGGCCTGTAATTAGCAGGCAATGAGCGATCGCCCTTCTTGTGAATGGGGATAATGGTAGCACCCTTCCAAATGTCAGGGACCACTGCCCCCTTTGCTAGGGCATTTGCTACTAGGAGGATGTATCTCGCCCATCTAGTCACATCATGTTTGAAAATATCAGGGGGGATACCATCTGGACCTGGTGCCCTCCCACATTTCGCGGAACAGATGGCAATTTCTACTTCTCCAAGGGAGAATAGATCTTCGGTTGCATAAACCGGTATTATATTATCAGCTGCCACGGGTTTATTACTTTCCGCGTACTGTGGCCCGAAGTAATCGACCCAGGCTTCCACTGGTACATTGTTGTCAGGTTTTACTGGGCCCGCACCACTACCCCACTTAATAATTTTCCAGAATAACATTGAGTCTTTATTATCAGAGGCTTCTTTTAATTGGGCCCAATGGTCTTCGTCCCATTTCTTTTTTGCACGATAGATGGCTAATTTGTACAGTTTCCTATTCTTTGTCACTGCAGCACGGTCCCTGTTCCTAATAGCATGCCCCAGTTCAAGACGTGCTGTTCTACAGTGGTTATCAAACCATCTGCCCACTTCCTTAGTTTTCTTCCCTTTTGTTTTCTTATTAAAAAAACATGGTCTTAGAAGGGAGAATAACTTATTGTGGATTTCAGTGATACCGTTGTCCCCTGGAACCACTGGGACTGCTGCTTCAATCGCGGAAATTGCACGGTCGACCTCATTGGTAATGTATATCATAGAGGCCTCGTTTGCTAGTACCTTGGGCCATTTTAACCTTCGCTCATCGTTACTTAAATGAGGGGTTTCATCGTGTGTCTCAATAGGGTTTCCTGAACCGGTATTCCACCACCTGTGGGACACACATAGGGGGTTGTGGTCACTTTCAACCCGGGGCCTAACAGCCATGTCGACAACCCCATTCCACAGCTGGAGACTACACAATATATAATCAATTCGGCTCCTATTAATACCATTGTCAAAAGTGTAGCTGCCCTCCTTGTCACCGGGTGTCCTGCCGTTAAGAGCTCTTAGGCCATGTTCCAAACAAATTCCATTTAGCAATAAAATCTCTTTTGTCCATCGCTTCACAGGTTTTAGGTTTAGAGATGGTACTCCCCAGAGATAATCCTCTTCACTCTCCATAAGGTCATTTGTACAGTACAAGGGTTCAAAAGTCCTATTTAGATCCCCAACAATTATATTTAAATTTTCCTGGGAATTGACCTCCATGGCATCAGACAACAACTCGATAGTGGATAGATTTGTTACTTTGTCTCCTCTCACATAGACATTGTACAAATCTATTGGTTGGCCCTTAGCAACAGAGATTCTTAATGCTTGCAGATCAATATTCCCTACGTCTAGGGTTTTTATCTTAATGTGCAAATCCTGTCTAACCCAAACAGTTAGGCCACCCTTCGGCCGCCCTCTTCCCCCTTTTGAGGCTGGTATACAATAATTCAAGTAACCTAGGCAAAAGAGTGGATCGCAAGCCCAGGTTTCTTGGAAACAACAAATGTCAAAACCACTTATAAAATCCACCCAAGGTTGGGAATCCAGCTTGCTAGCCAACCCGGCGACATTCCAAGATAAGAGGGTACCAATATCTACATTTGTCCCGTCCCGAGCTTTAACAAGTGGAAATACATGGGCTGACATTGGACTCTCCATTGGGCTAGTCAGCCTTTCTAAATCATCTGTTGGGTCCACAGTTAAAACATCTGTTGCAGGGTATATGACATTTGTGTTTAGTGTTCCCAGTCTTAATCCACCTTCTTCAGCCATACACCCAGCCTTAGTGTTGTTCACCAATAAATTTATAGCAATGGTATTACCACAGACATCACGTAGCCCTTCTACTTCTTTTATAACTCCACCCATGCTATCCATACCAGTATGTCAATACCCCCAGCCCGAATCCTTCCATCCTACATAGGGATTGTAATATGTATGTGAGGTAAGATTATGACCAGCAGGGGGAGGTGGTAGAGAAATGACTGGCCGTGGTACAGTAGGGGGGATTAAAGGCCCGTTGAGTAGACTTGTAGTTACACTTGAGGGTCGGGGGTAAAAAAAGGTAAGGTCCACAATACCAATACCACCCTTATTTGTTCCCCATCCCTGTCTTGTTATCCATCCCACCACCCTTGGATCTTGAAAATTAACCACTATACAGTCCCCCCCCAGGGTTTTTGATGTATAACCCATCCAGTCAATTCTCCTTGCCCCTATTATCAGCCCGTCTATATCACCCGGCAGAGGACGGTTTTCCTTTAGCCAGTGCATGGTCTTGTTTTTAAGCATCTGGAAATTTTCTCTCTGACCTGGGGGTAAAGGTGGTACATTAATAAGAACTGCCACGTAGGGGAAGGAGTCAGGAGTAAGATTAATTGGGGGTTTTCTATGAGGTGGCTTTGGCAAGGGCGGTGGGATAGATTTGGGAACTTGGGGAACAAATTGAAGGGCAGGCTTCTGCGCCTGTAGTTTATTATTTGCTTGGGACGATGCTAAAGATTTACCAGCCGACTGGCATACATTAGCCCCATTTCCTCCCCCCGGGATGTTTGGAGGTATGCGTGTATTATTGGTTACGTTTACAAATGTTGGTGCTTTACCCACTTGTTGGCACAAAGTAACCTCAACATTTGCAACGGCCGGTGGATTTTGTGTCTGGGCTAGTATGGGCTGTGTAAGATGTGTTGAAGTCGACTGTAATGGTTCAGAACCAGCAGTCACTCTCTCAGCCCTCTCTGAAGTTTTTGCAGTGGCTTTAGCTGGAGGTTTGTTTTGTTTGGGAGGTAAAGGAGAGCCATTTCGGGGATTTCTACCCTTGTCCTGCACATGAGGGTTATTTTCGACCTGGGGGTTTGTGTTTGCTTCCGCCCTATTTGCTTTAATCAAGGATTTTGTAGAATAGAAATTGTCTAATGTTATCTGCTCGAAGTGGTTTAACCTGTCTGCGAGCTTAGCAATTCTATCCTCAATTGGGGTAAGTAGCAGTCTAAACATTTTTTCCAATTCGGGAAGCACATTTGCAGATAATACAACATTTTCTTTACTTGGTACATTGGAAACAGTACAAGAATTGTGCGCTATATCTTGGCTATCCTGGGATACAAGAATAGTTGGTATTACACTTCCTGTACTTTGAGCTTGTTCGTTAGCTGCCTTACCAATGTTCACAAGTTTATGTAACTTCCTGGGTTTTTGTGGGAGTCTGCCCACCTTTTTGCATTTTTTTACGGAAGCTGGTCGTTTCCTTTTAAGCCCGATTTTGGGATTGGCCGATGTAACCTGAGGACCTAAATCGGGGTGCGGTGATGAATGGGATTTACTACCACAACGATTATTTGGATCTGCCACGGCACTCTTGTTTGTTTTATTGCCCTGAACCTCAGAGTGTTCGTAAGTGACTGGAAGGTTCACTGATGATAAGGGGGTTACCAAAGTGGGGTAGGGTACGTTTGAAAACTTGTCCGTGGAGTTCTTAAGTATTTCGATGGATAACCTGCGCTCTGCACGCTTCTCAGCCAAAGTTAGTTCTTTGTCTATTGTTAATGAGCGATTAAAAAAGAATTTGTCTAAGGGACCAATGGCCAGTGGACCAGGCTCCGTTGGTAGAGTCGTCAAGAGGCTGTTAGCAGAGCATGTGTTTGTGGTCATTGCCATGTTGGTTACAAGATAATGCAGGAGAGTCTATGTCACTTACTGCGATAGATGGTGTATAGCGCTGGCAAGAGGGGTGGCCCGGCCCGGCCTCCTTCGGCCCCGGACGGCCACAGACGGTCCCGCCCTTGTCCCGGGCTTCTCCCGGCGCCCTCCCGCGCAGCGGGTCAGGTGCCTCCTCTTGAAAGCTACACCGAGGGGGCGTGGCCGGCAGGGAGAGGAGCCCAGCTGTAAACGGGCGCGCGGAGACTCCTGGACACTGGAGTCCTCCGCCCTACCCTCGCAGCCCTGCCAGTGTCGGTGTTGCACAAATTGCCCCTGGGTTAAGCTGGAGCCTCAAGCCACGAAGCGGGACCCGCGGAGCGGGTCCGGCGAGGCGTGGTGTCTTGAAGAAGGCTGGGTCCGAGGTTTGAATACCAAGTGCGGAGAGTGCAGCGTTTGAACAGGGAATCCACCTGGCAAGCCCTTCTCAGCCCGTTATATCTCGCTGTGTTGGGGGCGTGGCCGGCAGGGAGAGGAGCCCAGCTGTAAACGGGCGCGCGGAGACTCCTGGACACTGGAGTCCTCCGCCCTACCCTCGCAGCCCTGCCGGTGTCGGTGTTGCACAAATTGCCCCTGGGTTAAGCTGGAGCCTCAAGCCACGAAGCGGGACCCGCGGAGCGGGTCCGGCGAGGCGTGGTGTCTTGAAGAAGGCTGGGTCCGAGGTTTGAATACCAAGTGCGGAGAGTGCAGCGTTTGAACAGGGAAGCTGAGCTGGTGAGATCATTTGGGTTCCAGGTGGTTTCCTTGGCAAATGACAAGCAAATCATTATTTCCATCTCTAATGATTTGCAATTGGTCACAGAAAAATTTGAGCTTTGTATTGCTAGCATGATCGGCTGGATGAAGAATAACTCCCTTAAGATTAATGCAGATAAAACCGAGATAGAGGCTGTTGGGTCTGTTGATGATAATGCTATCGGTGCGGTACTGGGTAAAAAATTGCCATGAGGAAAGATTTACCTCTAACATTTACAGTACATGATATCTGAGACATCTATCTGTATATTCCTTCAATTTCCCTGGCATCAGACTGGATCCGTAAGACGTTTTGTTTGACCAGTACCCTTGCGTGCCGGTAGGTGGCATTGGTAGTCTCCGCATGATGTTATTGGCATCATCTTCACCATTGTGACATCCTTGTCACCTATAAATTTGCCACGTTGGCATGCTGATGCCAGTTACTTTCTTTCCACACCAGTTAGCGCAGACCCATGAAGAGAGCTACCCTCTAACACTTTTTGCAGGCTTTTATTGAGGTTTTGTTCAACCTTTTTGGTGTGTTAGGATGTCCAAGAAGACTTCTTGATTCAAGCCATGCGGTGCCTGCCACTGTGCCCCGACGGTAATGGATCCACACCTGGTTTGTCTTTGGTGCCTGGTGCTTGAACGTTACTCTAAGTCGTGCTCCGACTGCCAGGCAATGACTCGGAAAGATTTGAGGAAGTGGTTCCTAGAGCTACTTGTGGTCCATGCGCTTGACTAAGGTCCGGGCACTGATCTGGTAGCCTGAAGTCTTTGTCCTCCCACTGAAAGTTTTCGAGTTCTTCAGGTACGAAGCACAAAATATGACGGAGGAGTCTCTGCTTTCTAGGCCTCATTCAGAGGAACCTGCGGCAGACTTATCTCCATGCTTCCTAGCCTTCCCGAAAGCTGGTGCTACCCTCACCCAGCTAAATCGATTTCTAGGATGCCATGTGCCTCATTTTGGGAAGCCTAGCCCTACTTGCACCAGAAGGCTCAGAGGGGGTTCCATTGGCATTGAAAGCCTTTCTTCCTTAAATCTAGCGAAAGCTGGTTGAAGAGTTCACGGACCTCACCTCCGCCATGTGGTACTGCAAAAAACCGGGTGGGGTGGAGTCATCACCCTTTGTCAAGAGGCCCTGCGTCTCTCGACATGGCTTGTACAGCAGGACAAATCCCTGGTGGTTCAATACCTGGTAGGTTCTCTAAATGCCAGGGTGGACAAACTCAGCCATTGATCCATAGCAGATAATAAATGGTGTCTCCATCCAGAGGTGGCGCAAAGTCCATTTCAGCAGTGGGAGAGCCTTGGTTAGATATGTTGGCCTCCGCAGAGAATGAGCAATTTCAGCAGTTTTGGGCATTGGAATATTCCAAGGTGGCTCTTGCTTGGAGAAGCTTTTTGTCTCTCCTGTATACCTTTCTGTCCATACCTCTCCTGCCCAGAGTGCTCTAGAAGATCAGGAGCGACTGGGCCCAAGTCATTCTTGTGGCTCTGGGCTGTGCACAGAGTCCGATATCCAAAGCTTCTCCAATTGAGCATCGATCTTCTGACCAGGAAGCCCCTTCAGGAGTATCTTCTGTCGCTGCAGCAGGGGAGGGTCCTCCACTCTAACCTGTAAACTCTACGCCTTCTTGCATGGAGATTGAGCAGTGGTAGTTGATATCATTTGACCTTTCTCCTGAAGTCAGTAATGTTATTTTAGCAGCCAGGGATCCCTCTATGGAGACTGCATATGCCTGCCATGACACACATTTGTAAGATATTGTACAGAACGATTTAATGATCCTCTTTCTGCTCCCTGCCTCAAGTCTTACTTTTTATTCGACACATGCCCAGCAGGACTCTGCTGTTTGCCCCCTCAAATGGTACCTTTAAGCCCAGTCTGCCTTTTTGAGTCTGCCATACCAACCATTTTTATTTAAATCCTCTATTGTAAATAGTTTTCACAAGTGGCTTGTACATATGTTCCCCCTGCCCCTTTCATCGTACAGGATAACCCTTCCTCTGTGATAATCACGCAGGACATACAAACACTTCTCACATAGTCTCAATACTAACACAGCACTCCCAACCAAACATCCTACACCTGCAGCATGCTACCTGTATGCCAGCGGGTCAGCAACCCACCTGTGGTTTTAAATACTATATAATTGATACAATGCAATACATTTATTATAGAACCTGCTTTGTTTTTAGGTTTATGAGGTTCAGAACAGCACTAACAGTTGTGTTTTATTTAAACTCCAGTGCAGTGTCCAATAATAAATCAAATCTGTTCCCTGGCAATTATATAAAAAGACAATGGTAGTGGCTGAATAACTCATTGAGCTATCTCTGCCTGCAATATTCATGAACACGAAGGAATAATCAAATTTACTGACCCTTTCTGACAAGAGGATGCCTATGTTGGCTTAGCAGAGAACAAGTTTGAGGGAACACCTCAGGGTGGTCATTGTTTTTAATCTGCTTCATTTGTTTGTGCTTCCATTAATTGCGACAATGGGCTCTGTTTTACAGCAGTGGTGATGTCAGCTCAGAAGGGTTCAGCTATAAGCTCCACGCCTTATGAAGGCCCTAGTATGTACATCTTCCCACCCCTGAGCAGAACTTCTTTGTATTTTCATTTACCCCTTTGTATGTCACACCTATATGTCTACTTGAACTTCATTATTGCCTCTCCTGTTTATCTACACCCCTTCAAAAGGCTGGATATTGTTAATAGTCTTATCTCCGAAGGAGTGCAGGGGTACAAGAATCCCTCCCCTCCGCTGCCCCTGTAAGCGTTACACAGATCTATCCACCACTCTCTCAAAAGGCAGAAGGGCCCCACATATGCCTACAAAGGGCTCCAGTGTAAAATGACAGCACCTAAATAATTGCATTATTAGTATTTTACTCCATAGCAGATAGCTACATTCAGTGGGAGGGACTGAATTAAATGTGTGAGATGTGGTAATTTTTTAACTGACTTCTTCCATATGGCTTTGTCATGCCCAGCGCTTACAACGTACCTGCAGGAATTTTTTCGTAGCATGGCAGTTGTCCTGGATGTCGCCACCAATCCCTCCCCGTAGCTTACACAGTTAATATATGCACACTGATTATTGTCGGCAGTGCTAGCAGTCGCTATACCCCAAGGCAAGCTGTGTTAATGTAGGAACACTGCTTATTGTCGGCAGTGCTAGTAGTAGATATACTCCAGGGCTTACAGTGTTAATATTTTGCATACTGCTCATTGTCGGCAGTTCCAGCAGTACCTATACCCTAAGGCTTGCAGTGTGGATATAGGCTCTCTGCTCATTGTCGGACGTTCTAGAAGTAGCTATATCCTACAGCTTGCAGTGTTAATATATGCAGACTGCTCATTGTCAGCAGTACTAGCAGTAGTTATACCTCAAGGCTTGCAGTGTTAATATATGTAGACTGCTCATTGTTGGCAGTAATAATACCCTAAGGGTTGCAGTGTTAATAAATGCACACTGCTCATTGTCAGCAGTGCTAGCAGCAGCTATCGCATAAGACTTCCAATATTAATATATGGTCAAAACAATAAAAGATTTGCCTTCTTAGGAGAAGAGCAAGCATGAAGACTCATATTTGATTCTTTAGAAAGACCTCACTCACCAACCTGGTTGGTGACATGCTTTATCATCAGGCCCCACCAGGAAAGTAGAGTACCTCCCTGGTGTGCTTCGACGCCAGAATTACTGCAGAGCTGGTTGATATTGTTTGAATAACAAGTGCAAGTGAATGTGAAGTGAGTTTAAAAGGGTCTGGGTTGTGTCCAAAAATTATTTTATTCATCGGCCAACCAGGCACAGTGAGTGATGTATGTGCTGGATAGGTTGTTCAGCTATGTCTCACTGTGAGTGGTCAACATGTTTCTGCCCATGTGGTGCTACTAGCTAGGCATTCTTCGGGACCAGTGTGTAGACCCAGGCACTAAGAGCGCACTAAGGCACACGCTAACCAAGGGGTCAAGTATGTGAAAAACAGGAAAAGGTTAATTGAAACCTGCTGTTCCTGCAGGAACCTGCTTGTTTGTAGGAACCCAGCAGTTATATGTGGAGCGATCATTAATCACACCATGGGTCTCGGGAGGGGGGTGATGGCTATTAGGCACACCGCCAGCAAAGCCAGGCACCCGCTCGGTACCTGATCAAATGCTTGGAAACCGGACCCCGTCGATGCATACTGCTCATTGTCGGCAGTGCTAGCAACTGCTATCCCCTAAGGCATGCTGTGTTAAATATGCACACTGCTCATTGTCGGCACTGCTAGCAGCAGCTATACTAGCAAAGCGTGCAGTGTTAATATTTTGCTCACTGCTCATTGTATAATTTCAATAGTTAGTTACCAGCCGTGCCGTCATGTTAATGGTCTACGAAAACGAAAAACAACATGCTTTTGACAATGGAAGAGGTGCTGTTCAGTGGAGAGTGGCTTAAAGTGGGACAGAAAGGAAACAATTATGTTCAGAGAGTGAATGTCATCGGGTTGACTCTGGGAAGTTGTTTACCTTGCTCTTTCTAGCGCCTCCATGTTGGCAACCTCCCAGTTCACATGTGATATTGTACCCAGTTGTGCTGACTTCTTAACTTAAGTGGGTGAGCAGGTATGCAATTGGCTGTGGGAGGGCCACAGTCTAAACACAAAAAACTGCTTATTATTAATCACGTAGGTGGAACCTATTGCATTTACCAATGCTTGTTGTTATTTAAACTCTTGTCACAGCCCTAACTGTTGATGATGAAACGTTGTGTCCCTGTCCATAACCTTTGGTAATAAGTTGACAATAGGGTATGCATATCCAGAAGGGTGTTGAATGGGTGAGTGTTGGGTAATGTGTGGGCACATGTTGCGGTGGGACAGAATCCCTGGAAAATGCGGGTGCTGTGGAAATCTGAGATTTCCAGTTGTTCCAGTCTGTACACAATGACTGTAATCCTACTTATTGGATGGCACTGCTAGATAGGACCCTCAATAGTGAACACATAATAGCAAACCTAGACACTATGTTGTCCATTGTTTTGGCAAAATGCCTTCATACAAACCAAGTCCCACCTTCACCGACTGTTCTTGCCCCATGTTTTAAATGGTTTAAATGTGGCCACGTATAAAAACGATCTTTAATTCCCGTATATATGGCGTGATTACTTGTCCTAAAGGCATTACTCTGTGGCACTTAGGAAAGAAACCTTTGTTTGTACTTTGTATGCTGTCTCGGTTATGCAGACATGGCTGTCAACATTTTCTTTCCTTCTTCCAGAACCCGCTGCGAAAAGAAGCCACAACTTACAAGAACGTAAGTACTGACCACTTGTATTAATGCCGTTTGAGCACCACGAGTGCCATTCACTTCCAGTACATGTCTGTGCAACACATGACCTCGCTTTTATGTTCCCCAAGCCATGTTTTCCTGGCATAGGCTGCAGAACAGCACTTGCAGTCACCACTGTTGTGTGGGTCGACATGTCTGGATTAAATTTGCATTTAGTGCTTGAAAAATCAACAAACTGCCCTTAGAGGCACGGATCAAGTAACCTAGTAAAGACACACATTCCTCACTTGACTTTGTCTTCTTAAAGTAGAAAAAAATCTATTTTTAGGTGCAGTTTATATTGTAGTGCAGTGATAGATGCATGAGGCTGCTTTGAACATGACACATTCTGGCCCAACTCTACTGCCTTGGAAATAAAAAACACAATTATGATAGATTCTTCTGCCCCACCTTAGACATCCTTTCACCATCGAGTCTGACTTGTGACTCACTGGGACCAGTAGTATACTAATGGTTCAGATAGTGGTCCAGAGTTTCAGTGAATCTGAATGAATCCTACCAGCCTTGCAGAGGCAAACCCGTCAAGCGACTAATCTTATCCAGTCCGGCTCGTATTTTATATATTATTCCGACAAGTGTCAGGGGACTTTTCAGCCAGCAGCATCCTGCCATATTAGGAGAGCAGTTTTGATGTTTTACTTTGTATTTGTTGTGACAATAAGCATTATTACGTGGTGTGGCTGCACAACCTCACTGTGTAATGATGGCAGAGTTCTTTATCAGGCCTAGTCAACTTTGTTTGTAAAACCTTAGTTGAGTCCTGGGTAGGTGTGGCTTAGAGCAGTCAGACTTTATCTAAGGATCAAGTGTAAAGTGTTGAGAAGTGCCAAAACAGTTGAATAGGAAGAAAATGCAACACAGTACAAATCTGACACCAATGTATGAAAGTAGGTGGTATTTGTATCTTTAAATATACTCCTCAATTACATAAATTCAGTGGTCGAAGTGAGGGAAAAAAAGTAGGGGAACTGTGGGTGGAGAATCAGGGGGCGGGAATAACCGAAGATTGAATCAGTGGGCGGAGTCAGGGATGTGGCTAGAAATAGCAAAGCATACCAATTTTTAGTACGTTTAGCATTTCACTGACCAGTTACAGCTATAACGTTATTTAATTACAACAATGGATAAACATGTTTATTTGAGGTTTAATTCAGGAAAAAGCAAACACTCATAGGGAATACAGCTTTATGTAAAGTGTGTGAAATATAAGCAGCAACAGCATGTTACCTTAGTGGAGAAGTGTGGCTCAGGGGTTAGAGGCAGCAGACCCGGAAGCTGAGATCGGTCCTGGACCAGGGTTCAATTCCCCGCCTCGGTGGGTCTTGGGCTAAAAATTCCACGGACTCGATAATTCTCGCTCCGGTGCCTCCTCGACTCACGGGTTCACACTCTGCGACTCTGGGCAATAGCTTGCTTAATCTCCACAATGGCCCCTCGCGGCGGGATGCCTGACTTTCACCTTGTGGATACCCTGCTATCTCACAGGGGAATACCAGGAAGGGTTCCCTAAGCAAGCGCCGGGAAACCCACTGCGGGTAGCTGTGCGCTATATAAGCTCAACTACATTTACATTTAATGCTTTTACTCTCATTGTTCAGAAATCCATGATTATTTTTTGTCTCAAACATTGAGGACATGAATACAGGGCTCCTCCTGTACACATGTGTTAAGCAGGGCTCAGAAGAGAAAGGGACTCTTCAGGAGAATCTAGACTCACGGAAACCCACAAAGGCTCCTTCATATTCATGTCAGCCAGCTAGCTGCTCAATCATAATATAGCAAAAAGAACAACTGGTGGACAGAATGCAGAACAATGTCATACATTCACCCCGGTACAGAGATCTGGGCCTAAATCCATTTTTTCTTTGCTCACCATGCCATTCCAGTTTGGAGCCAGCCCTATGCAAATCAGACTTGATCCTGCACCCAATGGGAACAGTCCAGCCCGAACTGCCAGGCCAGGTCCTCCCTGGACTGGAAACAAGCATCCTAGGACCGGTTTCTGGCTTTCAGCCCTCATCAGCCAGGACAGCTTGAATCCAGTGGCATGGAGAGCATGGGACTCATGTCTGAGCATACCTGTCCCACTCGGGGTGAGAAACGCAAAAAGAACAATTGATGGACAGAATGTAGAACAATGTCATACATTTACCCCAGTACAGAGATCTAGGCCTAAATCCATTGGTTTTTTTGCTCAACATGCCATTCCAGTTTGGACCCAGCTATATGCAAATCAGTCTTGATCCTGCGCCCAATGTGAACAGTCCAGCCCGAACTGCCAGGCCATATGTATTCAAGTGTCGTTTCATTCGGGAAGTGAACACAAAGCAGTACCCACTGAACTATGCACATAACATATTGCACCTTGATATGCATGGTACATGTTCTTTGCAGCAGGCATATTACCCCTCTGTGCTACCTTAGATGAGTAAAACAGTCACTAGACAAAACATGCTTCCATCTCTCTCCAGCAGGTACATTGATCACCAACGTTATCTTGGCACTTGTATTGTTGACCGAAACCTGCTGAATATACAAAGAACTTTGCAGTGTTTTTAAAACTCCTGTACTTGTACAAAACTGGTCCCTCCCAAACTAAACTGCCCCCCTACCCTTCCAGTCGCCCTGGGAAATGCCTGCTCCTGCCCTTTCACTGCTCCTGTCCAGTCAGTACTCCTGCTCATGCTCGATCAACACTCCTGCTTCGTCAATTCCCCTGTCCCCTCCCTTCTCCTGGCCAGTCACTTCTCCTGCCCAGTCACCTCTCCTGCCCATCACATCACCTGCCTGTCATGTCACCTGCCCGTCACTTCTTGTGCCCAGTCACCTCTCCTGCCCTGTTGCCTCTCCTTCCACGTCGCCGCTCCTGCCCCGTTCACCACTCCGGCCCCGTTCACCGCTCCTGCCCCTTTCACCGCTCCCGTCCTCCCCGTCACCTCTCCTGCCCCGTCACCTCTCCTGCCCCGTCACTTCTCCTGCCCCGTCACTTCTCCTGCCCCGTCACTACTCTTGCCATGTTGCCTCTCCTGCCCCGTCACTGCTCCTGGCCCGTCACTTATCCTGCCTCGTCACATTTCCTACCCCGTCACTTTTCCTACCCCGTCATCGCTCCTGCCCGGTCACCGCTCCTGCCCGGTCACCGCTCCTGCCCGGTCACCGCTCCTGTCCCATCACCGCTCCTGCCCTGTTCACTGCTCTTATCCATTCACTGCCCCTATCTGTTCATTGCTCCTGCCGGTTACCCCTCCTGCCTAACCACCGCTCCTGCCCCTTCACTTCTCATGCCCATCACAGCTCCGGACACGTCACTGCTCCTGCCACGTCACTTCTCCTGCCCAGTCACCTCTCCTGCCCGGTCACTTCTCCTGCCCGGTCACCTCTCCTGCCCGGTCACCTCTCCTGCCCGGTCACCTCTTCTTTCCTGTCGTCTCTTCTGTCCAGTCACTGCTCCTGACCAGTTCACTCTGTGTACAACATTAACAAATTACACAAGGTGTCAAAGTCCCCACAGTACTCTGTCTGGGGAAAGCTCCTCTGTAACCACCAACTCCGATCTCACTGGCACTTGATATGCTAAAGGCAGAGGGCGGGCGCATTGTCATTCGAAAGGGGATAATCTGCCTCAATCGGAATGACAATGGGCCTGCCCTCGGTCTGTGCGAGCTCAGGGAGGGGCTGCTGCAGTCTCTGGAGTTCAACAGAGAAGTACGATCAGCCCCTGGAAGCTGAATGAAAAAGTTATCGTTTGCCATCCCGGGACGATATTTTCAAAGAAAGAAGCAGGGGAATGGACTGAAATCATTTTTAGAAGTAGGGGCACGCCACACCCTTCCGTCCCCTCCCACTTCTACCACTGCATAAATCCACCAGACAGTTCCGGACCTATGAATTTTTAAAGGAACAATAAATCATAGCACAATAAATTATTTTAATCTACCACAACCAGCAGTTTAGGTTTAGCCACGAAAAGGGAATTGAAAACAGCTAAATGGCTACTCTTGCTAACTCCAATAGGGAGCTAGTCAAAGTGACCTGTCCGGTACACCTGAGCAGTTAACTCACAAGTAAAGCAGTCTCCAGCCCAGTTCCAGGCTCTGTGGCAAACCGCCATAGTAATCAACTGAGGATGCTGAGCCAATGTCTGGGGTCTCTCTGTGGCCACCCCGAAGTCCTCGAGCAAAGGGGGCAACTTTGGCCTTAGTGGTCGATGTCCTATGAAGTCCTAATGAGGTCCAGAACATAACCAGTTGCCACTGGTCTACTAGTCTCCAGTTACAAGCAAAACCAACAGTTACTTTTAACTTGTAGTAACATCCATGTTGGACAACCACCCTGCACTCTGACAACACATCCATGTTCAGCAGACTCAGGTGCAACTTTTGAGGGTTGGGAGTCGGTCTCCAAGGCTGCATCTAAATAGTAAATAATGCAAAAGATGTTTTGGCATTGGGCTCACAAGGGTTCAGGGCTTTTCAGCTTTTGTGGTCTTGTGGCTGTATCAGGGAGTCAACCAACTGATGCTTAAAGTCACCTTCGCTGTCTTGGGTTTGAGGACAACTGTTTCCTGAGCAGGGCACCACAGGCACAGTCCTTTCTTTGCTAGCCCAGCATTTAAAACCTGCAGTCCAATCTTTGGTGTAGTCTCTTTTAACCTAACTGACAGGCTAACCCGGGTACCATATTTTTGGGACCGATATGTAAGTCAACTTATGCCAATTGTGGGTAGAACAATTAGACATATACCTTTAAATTTGAAAAACCATCAGCATCAGTCCAAATGTTAGGGGGAGTTCAAGCAAAAAGAAACATTTCCTGACATACGCGTGCTCCTCGGTCTCAACATTTTGATAATATTTGAAACTGAAGGTATCATACTTGAAATAAGGCTACTTAGAGATATATAAATGATTGCCCGACAGATCCACCAAACATTCACAGTTGGATTATTAAGAAACACTTACAAAAGCAATATCATTCAAGTTAATCTGTTAGAAAGACAAGTCAAGGAAATATTCCTTATGGAAATACACGGATTACAAATATTATTCACAAGTAACAACTTCTAGCATTACATTTACAGGCTTTCAAATCACAGACTGTCAGGGGCGTAGCTTGGTCAGTAAGCTACAGACTTTTCCGACAATCAGGTTGGCATATAATGTTTCAGTACATTATACAAAAAACAGGGTGCAGAAGAGGGGCCCAAGGGGCAGTGACAATGTAGAGGAATGCGGAGTGGTAGTAGAACTAAGAGAAAACACTGTTTTTGTAAAATAACCAATATTTTGAGGACTTTCAAAACAGACAGGGAGAAAAAGTGTGTGTGCCTTTTTGTCTGTGTGTATGTAAGCATCCCTGGTGAAATCTTACCGACATCTCCCAATACCGGACTGAAAGCACCTGTACCTAACAACTTATCAGAAAATACATTTATTAGGTGGGGTGTCACACCCCAAACCTACCCCCTGAAGCTAAGCCTCTGCAGGCTGTACTCGAGGTGAGTGAACCACTGAAGGCTGAGGTCTTGCTTAAGGCAGATTCCTGGCTCTGACTCACTTTGAGCTTCCCTTAGACATTAGAGCCCACAACAGACTGAACCTTTGTATTGTTTGTGCCACCCTCCCTCTTACATCAATTACCATTTTTGAGACCGTTTTCTTGTTTCACCTAAATTTAGAAGGGTTTAGCATGTAAAATGTGTACATATTTAACATAGTGCATGATGCATGTCTGCAAAAAATCAGCAAAAAGTTGAAGACAGAGCATGAATCTTTAATGTAAAAAAGGGAGAGAAAGTGATACCATTCTTGTAGCTTAATTACAATATCAGGAAACAGAGGAAACTTCCCTACTTGACCAATTTGTGTCGCAATAATATTTTTCACTCATCCTCCTTTTCCTTTCTTTTCACGTGTAAGAGCACCTTCAAATACATCAGGTTAGTAAGTGTGCTGTACATAACGACTTTCATGTATATGGTTTAATGAACGAATTTGAGGATTTGTAAAGTGCATGACTACTGTAGGAAAGTAGGATCTGCTTTCTTCCACGTTACACCCACTTTTTGCTTGGTCTCAGTGTGTTTTTGACCTAGTCTGCTCCGAGTCTGATAATCAGGAACCCAGCAAATGTGCTTTCTCCCCTGAAGAGACATGGGAAGTACTTTGGTACCTCCACAATTGGCTACTGGTGTTCCTTTGTAGGTCCCTAGTATATAGTACTAAGTTATCCAGTGCATAGGTACACAAATAGTCTCCCATGGGCTGCAGCATGTATTATGCCACCCATGGGAGTCCAGTGGAACGCTGACTAAAGGCCTCTTATTGCAGCCTGTGTTAGATGGTGCTTGCACCTCTCACAACAGATTAAAGTTTCCTTATATCTGAGGTCACTGCACTTAACTATAAGTCATTTCTATGGCAGGCCCTTCAGTCCTGAGGGCAGGGTGCTTGGTTGCTAGTGTGAGGGTGCTGCTGCATGAGCAAGTTCAGGAACATTTGGGGGCATATTACCAACAACTAGCGATAATTATCGCTATGTTGGCTTAGCGGCAATATTTTTATCGCCGAGCTGCGGTGATTTTTATCGCTTAGGAACCTTGCTATTATCAAGGTTTATCTCCTAAGCGACAAAAATCGGCTGAAATGCATGAAAATCGCTGAAAAGTCTGCGATATTCATGCATTACCGAGCTAATGCTCTTAGCCATGTTATCCACCTACCATTGGATAACATGGCTAAGAACTGCTATGGGGCAGGTGTTAGCTTTTGGAGATATTCGTGCTTAGCGCGAATATCTCCAAAAGTTGGTAATAGGAGATAGCGATGTTAGCGACTGTTTCCAGTCGCTAACATCTTGGCACGCCCACTTTGCATGTCATTAGTGATAAATTTCACTGACATGCAAAGCGGGGCCTAAGATGGTCGCTATCTCCTACTAGCTGTCGCTAACTGGTGTTAGCGACAACTAGGTAATAGGGAGATCATTTTATCTCCGCTTTCTTGGCTTTTAAAGCCAAAAATGCGGAGATAAACCCCCTTGATAATATGCCCCTTGGTTCCTGCTCTGGTGTGAAACTGGACAAAGTTCCATGGGAGTATCCGCCCCTCTGTCGACCCCCTCATCTGGGAGGGACCCCCAAGTCGTTCCAACCCTCTCCTTAGGGTACTTAAGGGCACCCCTGTGGGTGGGTTCTCAGATTCATCGGGGACAAGACTCAACCCTGAAACTATGTTGCTATTCAATTGTCTGGACACTTTGACTTCGACTGGAACCAAACCTCCACCAAGGAAGACTCCTGATGCTCCTGGCCTCTCCGTTCTTCAAGACTTCTTCGTCATCTGTGCTTCATCCAGGTTCTTCAACAGACCTGTGGGCATCAAGGACACCTGAAGAAATCTGTTCCCTCTTCCTGCAGGTTCTTCACTTTCAGAATCACCTCTTGGATTGCACGGGCTCCTTTGCAATGTTCTCCAGAGGCATCTTCTTCGGAGTCTGCCATTGCTGTCTACATCATGTTCCTACGTCACTTCACTCCTATGCGCCTGGCTTCCATGGTGCAGGTAACCTGGTTCCTGGGGCATCCTTGGATGGGGTGGCTCTCCAACCTTCTATCTTCCAAAGGGTTTCTTCAGGGTCCTCCGAGAATGGTCTTCCTTTTTTAAAAGTGCAATCCCTACTTCTCCGTTGACTTCCATTGGGCACGCAGCTGTGTTTCCACTCTGCACACAGCCTCCGTGGGGTTCCTGGGTACTTACGTTGGGTGGTTCCTTGTGTACCGACTTCCCTGTGTCTTCTGGTCTAAGTCCCGTTCTCCTTGGCAGTTTGCATACCACTTTATCAGTATATAGGTTGGTCTCTCCCTGGAGACCATTGCATTTTAAAGCTGCTTACCTGATTGCTTTCTAAGTATTTTTGTGCATTGTGTAGATATCTCTGGGTAGGAGAAATACCAATGTATCCAATAGAGACTAGTAGCTGTAGATTCCTTACCTTTTAATTTCCCAGGTGTCAGGATGGATCTGGAAACGTTTTCTAAGCAATACCCCTTGCACAAGGCATCATAAGTTTCCATTCCTCTCCGCGTGACATCGTCAGCATTAGTAGCATCGGTTATGGCGCTGCAGTGCCTATATAGGTGCCACCCTGGTGCGAGGACATTAGTTATTTTCTTTCCGTGACAGTTAAGCACTGATCCAGGATGAGCTACCCCTCTGCCATTTTTTGGCAGGTTTTTTCTCAACTTTTGTCGAATTTAGAGAATGTTTTCCACTTTGTGTGCGTGGGATGTCTTCGAGGAAGATATGTTTCAAGGTAATCAGACATAATATCGAAATTATTATATCGAACTGACATAATATCGAACATTAAATATCGTAGGGCAAAAATATCGAACTAAAAAATATCGTATACAAAAATATCGTAAATAGTATGTTTACAATAATATCGAAAGTAATTATATCGGAAGACAAAAAATCAAATCAAAAAAATATCGTATAATAGTAAATAATAGTAAAAAATATGCATATTAAGTTAATATTTTATTGAAATCAGTTAATGAATTGAACAAAAAATATATAAAAATGTTTTTATCTTATAATAATTATAAATACATATATATTTTTAGGAGCGGGTTATTGGGTTTATAGGGGATAAGGGTGGGGAGTGTTTTAAAAATATATGTTTAAAAAAATATGTATTTCTAAAATATAATATATTTAAAAAAATATTTATATAATGATTATAAAATGTAAAACATTTTTTTTTAAATTTAAAAAAAATTTGAATTTAGAAATTCGAAATTTACATTTTTTTTACAAATTTTGAAAAATATATGTATTTAAAAAAATTGCGAAATATTGATTATATAATTTAAATATTTATATAATTTATATAAAAAATTTCACTAAATACAAATAAAAATTCGAAATTCGATTTTCGAAATTTAAATAAAATATGTAAATATTTTGAAATTTATGTGTATTCATAAATTTACCAAAATATAGATTATATATTTATTGAACAAAAAATATAGAATTTTTTTTTATCTTATAATAATTATAAATACATATATATTTTTAGGAGCGGGTTATTGGGTTTATAGGGGATAAGGGTGGGGAGTGTTTTAAAAATATATGTTTAAAAAAATATATATTTCTAAAATATAATATATTTAAAAAAATATTTATATAATGATTATAAAATTTACAAAAATAATTTAAAAATGTAAAAAAAAATTCGAATTTAGAATTTCTAATGTAAAATTTTTTTTTTTTACAAATTTTGAAAAATATATGTATTTAAATAAATTACGAAATATTGATTATATAATTTAAATATTTATATAATTTATATAAAAATTTAAAAATGTCACTAAATACAAATAAAAATTCGAAATTCGAATTTCGAAATTTAAAAAAAATATGTAAATATTTTGAAAAATATGTGTATTCATAAATTTACCAAAATATAGATTATATATTTATTAATAAATATATAATGATTTTAAATATAATACAATATATAACAAATTAAAAAATCAAAAAATAATTTATACATATATTTTTATATAATTTTTTTAGATTTTTACAACTATATGTATTAATAATTATAAATATTGTTAAATTTTATTATTTAAATTTTTTATTTCGCATTTTAATTTTTGATTTGTAAATTTTAAATTTCTAAAAAAATATTTAGATTTGTATAAAATTGATCAAATATATATATATATTTTATATATTATTTTTAAAAAATATTTTTGTTTTATAGTCTTTTAGTTTTTGGGTAAAGGGTTTTTTTTAGGGTTCAGGGTCAGTTTTCAGTTTTTGGGTAAAGGGGTATGTTTTTGTGTTCAGGGTCAGTTTTCAGTTTTTGGGTAAAGGGCTATTTTTAGTGTTCAGGGTCAGTTTTCAGTTTTTGGATAACGGGGTATTTTTAGTGTTCAGGGTCAGTTTTTAGTTTTTGGGTAAAGGGGCATGTTTTTGTGTTCAGGGTCAGTTTTCAGTTTTTGGGTAAAGGGCTATTTTTAGGGTTCAGGGTCAGTTTTCAGTTTTTGGGTAAAGGGGTATTTTTAGGGTTCTGGGTCAGTTTTCAGTTTTTGGGTAAAGGGGTATTTTTAGTGTTCAGGGTCAGTTTTCTGTTTTTGGGTAAAGGGGTATTTTTAGGGTTCAGGGTCAGTTTTCAGTTTTTGGGTAAAGGGGTATTTTTAGGGTTCAGGGTCAGTTTTCAGTTTTTGGGTAAAGGGGTATTTTTAGGGTTCAGGGTCAGTTTTTAGTTTTTGGGTAAAGGGGTATTTTTAGGGTTCAGGGTCAGTTTTGAGTGGGAATAGTAAATTATATTTCATTAGTGTCCAGCACATACTTCAATTTAATGTAGACTGGAGTGGGAATAGTAAATTATATTTAATTAGTGTCCAGCACTTACTTCAATTTAATGTAGACTGGAGTGGGAATAGTAAATTATATTTAATTAGTGTCCAGCACCTATTTCAATTTAATGTAGACTGGAGTGGGAATAGTAAATTATATTTGTTTAGTGTCCAGTAACTAATTGATATATATGTGGATTAGTTTGGGAAGAGTTGTTAATTTATGTACTATAAAATAATATATATTATTTTTGTGTATGGGAAAAAAAACATTTTTATGATATTAATAGTAAAACACACACTTAATACATTTTTTCAAACAACATAAATTTATTATGCATTGTATAATTTGCTGAGTAAATTATTTTCAACATATATTATTGACATTTGTGAAAAATTTATATTTTTGAAACAAAAACATTATATAAATGTAAAAAAAATGTTTAAATGATAAAAATAAAACATAGTATTGTTTAATGTCATATCACATTTTTATAGTTTTACATATGTTCTTAGTAAATACAATAATTTTATTAATATTAATATTTAATATATTAATATTAATTATTTAAACAATGTATTTCGATACATTTTATTTTTAACATATGTTTCTTTATATACATTTTGAAAATTTTCATAACAAAATTTTGTAACATTACATTCAATTTTTCAAATATTTTAAATTAATATTAAACATTTTGTTATTATATTTATTTTTATAGTTTTACTACATATTTCACAATTATTTAATATAAGAAGAAAAAAAACATTGTGTTAAATATTGTACTAATTTTGCAAATATTGAAGGTCATTTTACACAGATTCATTAATATATTTGTCATTATGGACTATTTTGTTGCTTTTGGGTCTTTTATTTTGTAACCGGGTTAGGTCGTTTTGTGTGATTTGGATGGAGAGCAGCTCGCGGTTGGGAGAAATTTAACGTCGCTTAAGGTAAGGTTTGTTTTATATGTTTTATGTGTATTTAATGTTATTTTTGAGACTAGTGTGGTGATATTTATTGTTGTTAGATTTAAGTGAGTCGTATTACAGGATTTATTATTGTTTATTAACGTGTGGTAGGTACACGTAGTTTTACCTTTTTTTTGGCTTGTTTGGAGAGTTACTATATACATGTTTTAAGTATAAGTATTAGGAATATAATGTTAATACTAATGTTAGTAGTTGTTTATGTGTAGTTTTATGTGGGTGGGAATGTATGTTTTATATGTTTCTGTTCTAGGTGTTTGCCATTTCGGAAGGAGCGTTTTTTTTTAAGGAAGTGTTTGTTAGTTTTATTAACTACTGCATTTCTAACACTTCTTCAAACTTTTCGGTTTTCCTGGAGCGTTTATTTTATTTTTGAACAATTTTCGGGATTTTTATGGTTTATCAAAGGACCTTCGTTGGATGGATTATCGATTTTTGGTACATTTGCATTTTTGCATTTTTTTTTGGGAACATTTTACACTACCTGGATTATTTTGGGGGAGAAGGATTTCCTGGATTGTCAACATGCATGGTGAGTTATTTTTTTTTAAATATTTTGTGGGTGGGTAATGTATTTATAATTTTTGTTCTGTGTTATAGTAATGCATTGTAAGTAATGTGTGCATATTTATGTCAAAAAATATGAAATATATTGCATACATTTAAGAGTTTTGAAAATAAAGATTTTGATGTTGTTTTAATTGCTTAGGTTCCATTTATATGTACTTGTTTGGTAGTATTATTTATTTAGAGTAGTGTTTTGGCAATTAAGTTTAGGTATTCAATTCCTTTAGTACTAGGGTATAACTTTACTTGTTGTTCTAGGTATTTGTGCATTTGTTTGGTTTGTTTAGATGTTTTAGGGACTAGTTCAGTAATGGATTGTTCCATTCTAAACTCCTGGTAGCTTTGTTCTTTTTGAAGGCATTTAATGAATGTTTCTAAACTTGGTTTAGTTCTGCCAGTTGACTGTATAAAGGCATTGTGCCAACCTTCCACTGCGTTATTTGTTTTAGATTCTCCGTTTAAGGTGCTTTTGTAAACATTCCACCAGGGTATTAGGAATTTAGGATTTCTTCTGTGGCCAGATCTATGGAGTCTGCCTACCCAGGTGTCTTCAAAGTAGTCCAAAAATGACTCAGTTTTGCTTCATTTTGTTTATAAAAGGGGCTATCTATTAGAATGTTGTAGTGTTCTGCTACGTCTGTTTCTGGAACATAAGCTAGTACAATGAGTTTTTTTATTTGATATGCAAAAGATGAGTTTGTTGCATATTCTATACTTAAGGTTGTCTTTTGTAGATGCCTCCATAGACACTGGTTTAAATGGTAGTAGCAGCCTTGAATGCAGGTATGGGGGTGTAATTTCAATATGTTTGAAAGCATTGCTTGTTCAAAATCTAGGATTATTTTTTCTGGGGAATAGTCATTAGTTTTTTGTTTGATTATATTTAATAATTCCATATATGTGGAATTAGTTTTATTTGGTAGTAGTGCATAAAGAAGAGGTATGTTGCAGTTATTATATAGGCCATGTATGGTGTATAATTGGAAAAATGGTTTGGGACAAATGTTAAAAGTCCCGTCCATCATCCAATATTGAGTTTGCTGAAGTTTTATTAAGTTAAGATTTGTTCCAAAAATTATAAGTCTTTTATCGTTGCATTCATTGTCGTAAATGATAAATGGTTGTTTGTTTAGAGTTATGGTTTGGTTGGCATTTAAACTTATATCACTATATGTTCTTGGAGGTGTTGTGGTAGTAGTAGTACTTTTTTTTGTCCGTGCTATAGTTCTTTTTAGTGCACGAACATTTGGCATCTGTGTTGTTGCTGTTTTAGGAATTTTGGGAATTTCTTCTTTTAATATGACACTGGTTGGTTTTTGGGAACCTGTGCTTGCTTCTTTTATGTTTTCTAATGCTGTTCTAACTTCTATTTCTGTTATGTTTGGTGGGTGGTTGTGTTCCCTTGTATAAAGTACAGTTGCTTCTCTAGTTGTTGCCCTTCCATAACACTTGTTAGAATAATATTTGCGACATTTCCAATTTACTTTCAAGCCATATTGTTTCTCCTGGGTATAAGTGTAACCCATGTAGCAGAGTAATAGCTTTCGTTTCTGGCTGGTCACAAATTCTGCTCCTTCAGTCATTTTGTTGTTTGTAAATCTACAAGAGATATATTTATTAGTTATGTAAATGGTAATGTTTGTGTATAAAAATAATTAATTAAACAATACTTTAGTATATACTTACAATTTGTTCTAATTTGTGAAATATTTTGATATGCTTTGTTCTTCGGTTGTTGACTGTGTTTTCTGTTTGTCTCTGATCTGTAAGGTAAAAATAAGAGTAATTTTAATGATTTGCTTTTGTAGATTTTTAGAGTTTCAGGGCCAATTTTTAAATAAAATTGGCTGCTAATAACTTTAGGATATTATAAAAATTTGTGAATATACTTACTTTGTTACTTTTAGATAGGACGTTGGAGTAGAGTTGTCTGTTATTTCTTAGTAGAGTATTCTGTAGTAGTATCTGGGGAAAAAAAAGATTTATTAGAAATGTTAGCATGTCTTTAGGTTTTTAACATTTTATGTGTTACTTTCGTTATTATATATACACACTTATTTTGTTATATCTTTGTGAATTGGTAATTTATTTTCTTGTTTTTGACAGTAGAGTTTTCTGTAGTTTTAGGAGGGAAAAAAAGTAGACATTTGTTATTAATTAGAACATGTGCTGTTTTTGGCGTTTTTACTCTTAGTTTTGTATTTGGAGGTACTTACTTTGTAAGTGTTCTTTTTGATTGTATAATGTTGTTGTTTGTTCTTTTGTAGTATAGTCTTGTGTAGTCGTTTCTGAAATACAAATGTTCCTATGTTTTAGAAATGTAAACCAGTGTTTCATTTTAAACATGTTACTAGTTAATGAAGATGTTGAATATACTTACTTAGCTTTGTGTATCTTTCGTTCTCAGAGTATTTTTCTCTGTTTGTTGTCTGTCGAATTGTCTGTAGTGGTAGTAAAACATAGAAAGGAGATATGTATAATTAGTTACAAAATGTCCTCATTTATTTGGATTTTAGCTTTTAATTTAGTGAGTCATTATACTTACTTTCTTAGTTGTATCTTTATGTTTGAGTTCTGTATTCTTGTATTTGTTATGATAGTTATCTGCAGCGTTAGAAGAGAAATAAAAAAGTATAGGATTTTAATAATATGGTTTGTATTTTATTAAAAGGATTTAACTGTGTTTTAAATATAGACAATATATTTACAAATTTTAGCGTTTTATTTAATTATAAATCAGTTGTGTGGTATATCTTAGTATACTAATCTGTAGTTAATTGAGAAATGGAAAAGTGCATATTTAGTAATTAATTTACATTTTAGTAGTAAAATATATTTATATTATTTGATTTACTTACTTGAAAGTCATGAATCAATTCTTCTAATTTTGATCTTCTTGTCGTTGTAGTGCAATTCATCCATAGATGTGTCTCCTTTCTTTTTTTTAGCATGTGGTTTGTGTTTAATGGATAATTGTTTATATAGAGTATTGTAATTAGCAATTAGTTTGCTATTGGTTAATTTAGTATTTCTGTGTGTTTATTGGTTAGTTAGTATATTTGAATTTCGGTTAGGATTTTCATGTTGTTAGATAAGGTTAATGTAATTTATTTATGATTACAAGTAAATAAAATAAATATTTTTAAATATTTTGGAAATATAAGTAATAATTATTATATGTTGTTGAATTTAAAAATGTATTTAAAATTTATAAATAAATGAGAGGTGTTTATTTTATAGAAAATAATAATTTTTGGTGATAGTAATTATGTTTATATACATATTTAATATTATCGATATATTTTAAATTACAATATTATTGTGGACGATATTAGTGAAATCGATATTTTAGTACTTGTATACATTTTAATGTGATCGATATTTATGGTCTTCGATATGTATGTAGTCGATAATTTAGACATCGGTGTTTATGTATATCGATATTATGTTTCCGATATTTTGGTATATGTATAGTTAAGTATAGGATGTCGATATTAATGCTTCCGATATATTTGTGTCGATATTTTAGTATCTCGATAATGTGTCTTTCGATAATATGTCAGTGATTCATGTTTCAATCTGTGCTATGCTTGCCACTGCATTATGTCTGTTACTGAACCCCACCTTGTCTGTCTCTGGTGTCTTGAGTGCAGCCACAATTCGAAGTTGTGCTTGCAGTGCCGGGCCATGTCTCCGAAGGCCTTTAGGGAGCGAGCGATGAAGCTCTTCGTGGGCCGACAGTTGACACCGTACAGCAAGACTCTGGCAGGTCCAGGTCCAGATTGAAGAAGAGGACGTTGCAGAACCGCTCCCGGAGCCCTAAGTCTTCTTCATCCCACTCGAGGTCCTCGGGACACTCAAGGAAGATGCATAAGAAGAGGAATTTCAAATGGACTTCATCTTCACCTCTGCTGACATCCGTCATCAAGAGAGGTCAGGGGCACTAACGCTCTAGGCACTGTTTAGTGGAGCCAGAGTCTACTTCACGCCTCCCACTCTTTCCGGATGCCGGAGCAACTTCCACTGATATAAAATAGTTTCTTCCGAGGCCATGCACTGCGTATTTGAGCGGAACGACGCAGCTGGTGAGCCCTTGGGCCCGCAGAGTCAGAAGGGGCCCTCATCGGCTCCAGCACCGCACTGGTGGGGCCTCAAGGATCCGACCCCAAATCCAGGTCGGTACCATTAGTCCCATAGCGACCTTCTCCGGCGTCGACCCAAAGTCAGTGTCTGCGGCGTCGCTGGTGGCCATCGGCGGCACCAACTCCATCCTCATCCCCTATGAGACGGAGCCGGAACAAAGTCGTTCGACGCCGATTCCAACGCCGATCAAACCCAGGGTATGAGAGGCTGGCGTAGAATATGGTGCACACTTATAAAAGTGTAGCACCCTGCACTAATCCAGACAATTCCTATGGTGATTTTAGTGGCCCTACACAACTTTAAAATGCTCTCTAAGTGGTAGCTGTGGAGTGCACCCTTCAGGGCTAGTCCAGAAATGGTGTGTAAAACAGCTTGTTTTACCAGTACTTAATCTTATGGTAAAGGTTAAGTGAAAAGAATCACACGGTGAAGGTACGAACCCTAGTCCTGTGTTCATGACCATCAGCTCCATTTTGTCCAACGGTAGTCTATTAAGGTTAACTACCAGGGAGTTATCATGTTGTGTCTCCCCCTCTGTGGTGATCTCAGTTACTGGTTCCACGGGCGTGTCCTCTTCTTAAAAAATGGCAGACATATTAAAAGAGGAATCCTTGTACATACTGTGGGTATGGTTGTGGCCAGAATCCCATCTGGAATCCTGGGTTGGGTGGGCCCATTTGCGGTGTTAGCATTTGAGTTTGTGGGCTTGATCATCTTCTTCGCTGCTGTATCCACCACTACTACACTTTCATGCAACATAGGACCATTCTTTCAGAAAGATTTTGTCATCATGGAAGATCTGACGCTCATCTGTAACAATTAGGCCTTGTGGTGCTGCCTGTGCCCTAAAGTACTCATCATCATGGCACCATTTAGCACCATTTTTAATTGGTTACGTTTTAGTTGTGCTAGAGACTCCCAATCGCTAACCTGTGCTAGTGCATGTGTCACATTAAGGTCTCCCATGAGTGATGGAGCCAGTAAGCTGGTCGCAAAACGCTAATTTATTTGTTTCCGACATTTTGCAGAAGTTTACTGTTGTCTGTTCCTCGTGGGCCCTTATCTTTATTCTTGTTTTTTTCAGTTTATTTCTTCAAAAGTGACCTTATTTCACTGGCTCATCTCCCTTCTGCAGAAAGCCGCTCAAAACTATATATCACACGTGACCCAATTCTCCATGGGTCAGAGGGAGTGAGAGCAACTTTATGCCCTCTAGGGGGCAAGGGACCAGTGCTCGTACTCTCACTTTACAATTGTTTCCACCAAAACACGAACAGGCCCTTTAATCATCAGGACCACTTTTTGTGGCATCATACTGTAGCGTCCACCGGAACTTCTCGGAACTTGGGTGATGCTCAAAAGGGTCCACCTCTAGATATCCCCAACTCTACCATAAAAAGGTACCGAGTATTGAGGCGATCAAGCGGAGGAAAGGTATAGGGAGGGATAAACTGGGAAAGGGATACCTGTAAGCTGAAAATACATTGGTTAGAATATGAGTATGTTCTACTACTCTCATATGATCTCACTAGAATGAACTGTTACCTACGGCTAAGCCTCCTCCTGTAGTATTCTTGATCCAGTTATTTTTGAAAAAGGACAGTAGTGAAGTACATTGACTCAGATGCCTGAGCCTAGGGAAACAACACAATTAACATATACAGTGAAATTGGACTATGATTCCATGTGATTAAACAAGACCAAACATGATATATATTCAAAATTATTTTTTATATATAGATTTGTTTATCTTTTTTTCTTAATTTTGATTTAGTTTACATTAAAAAATTACAATTCAGAAATTTAGTCAGTGCAACATATACAGTTATTACAATACAAAAAGAATGAACAGACACAAGAATGAAAAAAATAATAAAGAAAAAAACTTATAATAAATCAGAAATGATTAATGAACAGATGAAGTTAGCAAGGAGGTAGATGTAATCTCAACGCGCGTTTTGGCTACTGCCTTCTTCAGGAGTCCGTCATTTGCAAGTAGAATAGAAAACATTTGATCATTATAAAAACCTAGAGAATAAAAAAATCCATGTCACATTACAATTGTCAGATAATATCTTGTAATAGTCATTTCAATACTGTAATACCCTAGGCCTAGGTCAAATTCATTGAAAGTGTTGCTATACATTGATACGATCTAAGATAAAGCAGCTGGAAATCAGATATAACTCAAGTTAGTGCGGCACCGGATCCGGGTCGTCGCCGGTGGATTTAACGACCTCCCCGGCGCCGACCCCTCAGGTGTCACCGCCGGCGCCGTCCTCGGGCGGCGCCATCCCGACGCCTCACTCGACCCGGTTCCGGCGCTGATTATGACGCCGTTCGGAGATTTTAATTTCCATGAACCGGACCCATCCTTTGCTGACCCTGAGTACCAAGAGATGGGTGATGAGGAGGATTGGGAGGGGTCTGAGGACCCTCTGGCACGTGAATGCCAGTCTCATGAGGACTGGGCAGGTGAACTTGGGGAGGCCAGTGGTATAGACACTTCGCCTGACACTGGCTTTGTCTCGCCTCCTACTGTGGCTATGGAGGAGGGGGCAACCTATAGTGTGGTGTTGATGAGGGCAGCCAAGGCCATGGGCCTTGAGCTCCCCGTCGCGGCCGTGAGGACTAATCTCCTCACCGAGGTCTTTAAGCCGCAGTCATGCTCAGCCGAGCCTCTGCTGCCGTTTAACGAGGCCTTAACCAACGTTCTTTTGGGCACTTGGTCCAAGCCCGCTACGGGTTCGCCCGTAGATAGAAACGTGGCCAGACGCCACCGCCCGGCCCCGGGCGACCCATGTTTCCTGTCCACCCACCCCACCCCCGAGAGCCTGGTCATCCAGGCCTCCAATTCCCAGACCGCATTCCCGTCGGCCCCGCCGGACAGGGAATCCAAGAGGTACGAGAAGTACGGTAAAAAGATCTTCTCGTCCCTTAGTCTGGGACTGCGATCTTCCAACACAGCATGCCTCTTGGGCCGCTACACCCACTCTCTGTGGGATACGGTTGCGGAAGTTCTGCCAGAGTGTCCGTTGGAGGTACGGGCCAAACTCGGCCAAGCCCTTGTGGAGGGCCGGGATGCAGCCAAATATTCTATTCGGTGTGGGCTGGATACCACCGACTCACTAGGTAGAGTGATGGCAATGACGGTGGCGGTCAGACGCCACGCCTGGTTGAGGTCCGCCAACTTTTCGGCCGATGTCCAAAACACACTCATGGACATGCCGTTTTATGGCCGTCGCCTCTTTGGCGACAAGGCAGACCATGCGCTTGAGCGCTTTAAGGACTCCAGGGCTATGGCCAAGTCCTTGGGCCTCTCGGCCCTGCGCCAGCAATCGGCTGCCTTTCACTCCTTTCGTGGTCACGGAAGGGGTGTTCCCACATGTGCTGCCAGCCACGCTCCGCAAGGTAATACCCAACGCGGTGTCGGCAGTGGGAACCGCCGTCCCGGCGGTCGGGGACAACGGCGAGGTCAGTCCACACCTTCCCCCGCAGCATCCGCCTCAAAATCCTCCTAGTCCATGCTTTCAGGCCCATGTGACGCCAGTGGGGGACAGGGTTCGCCATCACCTCCTCCACTGGCACACTGTCACGTCGGACAGGTGGGTGCTGCAGATCGTCCGAAGGGGCTACTCCCTCCCCTTCGAGGCGACCCCTCCAGCCATGCCACCGCAAAAAACCACTGTGTGTCGGGGGATCATTTGCGACTTCTGCAGGAGGAAGTTACGGCCCTCTTGGCCAAGGGGGCCATCGAGCGCGTTCCTGGGCCAGAAGTAGGGTGTGGTTGCTACTCCCACTACTTTCTGGTACCCAAGAAGGGCAAGGGGGGGCCTACGCCCTATCTTGGACCTCAGGAATGTCAACGGCTTCCTCCGGAAGGAGAGGTTCAAAATGCTGACACTGGCTCAGGTTCTAGCTGCCCTGGACCCAGGAGACTGGATGGTAGCGTTGGACTTGCAGGACGCTTATTTCCACATCCCCGTCCTGCCGGCTCACCGGCGCTACCTGCGGTTCACGGTTGGTCACGAGCACTTTCAGTATATCGTGCTCCCCTTACCAACCCCCCACGGGTGTTCACAAAGGTGATGGCGGTGGTCGCAGCTCATCTGCGCAGGTTAGGGGGTTTCAGTCTTCCCCTACCTCGACGACTGGTTGTTGAAGGCGGGCTCGCCCCAGACAGTCGTCAGCCACCTCCAGACTACGGCAGATCTCCTGCACCAGCTGGGGTTCTCCATCAATGTGCCGAAGTCACAACCTGGGCCCCTCTGAGCAGCTCCTCTTCATCGGAGCGGTTATCCACCCGTACAGCGGGTCCGGGATATTCAGGCTCTGATTCCCATCTTTCAGCCGTTATCCCGGGTCTCGGTCAGGTTGATGCTGCGGCTTCTGGGGCTGATGGCCGCCTGCATCCTACTGGTGCATCACGCCAGGTGGCGGATGCGGGCTCTGCAGTGGGACCTGAAGTTTCAGTGGGCCCAGCATCAAGGCAACCTGTCCGACCACGTCCTGATCTCGGAGGGCACTGCGAGACAGCTGCAGTGGTGGCTCACGGACCGCGATTGGGTCAGCGGCAGCTCCCTCTCCCTTCCCCAACCGGAGCACGTAGTTGTGACAGACGCGTCCCTCCAGGGCTGGGGAGGCCACATGGGAGAGGCGGAGATCAGAGGCCTCTGGTCTCCGGCGGAGGCCCGGCTCCACATCAACCTGTTGGAGTTACGGGCATCTAGCACTGAAGGCATTCCTCCCCTCTGTCCGGGGGAGTGTAGTGCAGGTGTTCACAGACAACACCACCGCCATATGGTACTGCAACAAACAGGGCGGGGTGGGGTCGTGGACTTGTTTGCCAGGAGGCTCTGCACCTCTGGCAATGGCTGGAACGCCAGGGCGTGACCCTGGTGGCTCAATACCTGGCAGGTTCCCTGAACGCCAGGGCGGACGAGCTCAGCCGTCGGTGCATGATGGATCATGAATGGCGTCTGAACTCGGACGTGGCGCAAGGCCTCTCACAGCAATGGGGAGGGCCTTGGTTAGATCTATTCGCCACCGAAGAGAACGTGCAATGTCATCAGTTCTGCGCATTGGAATTTCCAAGGCGGCACTCGCTCGGCGACGCTTTTCGTCGCGAGTGGAGCTGCGGTCTATTGTACGCCTTTCCACCTATACCACTTCTGCCCAGAGTGCTGAAGAAGATCAAGCGCGACCGGGCCCAAGTCATCCTTGTGGCTCCCGACTGGGCACGAACGTACTGGTATCCAGAGCTACTCAGTATGTCAGTCGATCCCCCGGTTCGCCTGCCTCTTCGGGAGGACCTTCTGTCGCAGCAGCAGGGGACGGTCCTCCACCTGAACCTGTCCAGTCTCCACCTCCATGCTTGGAGATTGAGCGGCGACAGTTGAGGCCATTTGACTTGCCTCCTGAAGTCTGTAATGTCATTCTGGCAGCCAGGCGTCCCTCCGCAAAACCGCTATACGCCTGCAGGTGGAACAGATTTGTGGCATGATGCACAGCAAAGGCTGTGGATCCTCTCTCTGCCCTTCTTTCTGAGGTTCTCCTCTTTCTTCTTTCTCTTGCCCAGCAGGGCTCTGCTCTGGGCACTATCAAGGGCTACCTTTCTGCCCTTTCAGCCTTTCTGAGGCTGCCTGATCAACCTTCTTTGTTCAAGTCCCCCATTGTAAATAGATTTCTTAAGGGCATCACACACACGTTCCCTCCTGTTCCGTTTGTGATGCCTCAGTGGGACTTGAACCTAGTTCTTACTTTTCTGATGTGCGCTCCCTTTGAGCCACTTCACAACTGTCCTCTCCGTCTTCTTACTCTAAAGACTGCTTTCCTGGTTGCCATCACCTCTGCCAGGAGAGTGAGTGAGCTCCAGGCTCTTTCTTGTACTCCACCTTTCCTTTCTGTCCATCCGGACAAAGTGGTGTTGCGTACTAAGCCATCTTTCCTGCCCAAGGTTGTCTCGGCCTTTCACATCGGGCAGTCTATCACCTTGCCAACCTTCTTTCCGCCACCGCATGCCTCTAAAGAGGAAGAGCGGCTCCACCGTCTGGACCCAAAACATGCTCTCTCATTCTATTTGGATCGCACACGCCAGGGTGGATGACCAACTCTTTGTTGGTTACGTGGGCGCTAAGAAGGGGAAAGCGGTGCACAAGAGGACCATCTCCCGGTGGATCATCTTGTGTATCCAGGCATGTTACTCCTTGGCAAGAAAGGAGCCCCCTGTTGGATTGCGGGCTCATTCCACCCGAGCCACGGCGACTACAACTGCCCTGGGCCGGTGAGTGCCCTTACAAGACATCTGTCAGGCAGCTACGTGGGCATCGCTGCACACGTTTGCAAACACTACTGCCTGGACAGCCAAGTCCGGAGGGATGGCTTCTTTGGCCGTTCTGTCCTCCAGGACTTGCTGGTGTGATTATTGGTTCGCAGACCCACCACCGGGGTTGGTATTGCTGGGGTATCTATTCTAAGGTAAGGAATCTAATACTAACGTGTCTCTTTCAGATACACAAGTTACTACTTGTGTAATGATATATCTGTAAGAGACATTAGTTAGTATTAGATTCCTTATCGACCCACCCATCCTCCCCGTTCTGCGAACCGATATCTAGGGTTAGGGTTATCCCCTTCAGGGCCCGAGTGTCAATTGCACCAGTGTTGGTTTTTAACATGGCTCAGCGCTTCTGGCGTGGAAAAGCTGTGTCTAAGAACTGACGTCAGCACGCGGAGGCGGCGTCTAAGTACTCCGACGACGTCATCACGGCTCCGACGATGGACGCGGAGCCGCAGACGACGACTACCGACGCGCAAGGGTACTGCTACGCAAAAGAAAATCCGGATCCAGTCTGACGCCTGGAGATATTCTAAGGTAAGGAATCTAATACTAACTAATGTCTCTTACAGATATATCGTTACACAAGTAGTAACTTGTGCATCAATGCGACAATGCAGTATTTCAAAAACAGATGTAACTACAAACAGCACATTTTGATAATGCATTTTTGTTAGTAGACAATAGCAATCTTAAGAGGCATTGCATAGCTTCATACACACTGTGACCCCAATTCCATCACAGTCTCTCTCTCGCTCTCTCTCGCTTTCTCTCTCTCTCTCTCTCTCTCTCTCTCTCTCTCTCTCTCTCTCTCTCTCTCTCTCTCTCTCTCTCTCTCTCAGTGAGCCGGTCTCTCTCTCAGTGAGTCAGTCAGTCAGTCAGTCAGTCTCTCTCTCTCTCTGTCATTCAGTCTCTCTGTCAGTCAGTCAGTCTCTCTCAGTCAGTCAGTCTCTGTCAGTCTCTCTATCTCTCTCTTTCTGTCAGTCTCTCTCTCTCAGTCAGTCAGTCTCTCTCTCTCTCTCTTTCAGTCAGTTTCTCAGCCAGTCAGTCTCTCGGTCAGTCAGTATTCAGTCTCTGAGTCAGTCAGTCTCTACTCTCTCTCCACTCTATCTCTCTCTCTCCATTCTCTCTCAACTCTGTCCACTCGATCTCCACTGTCTCTCTCTCTCCACTCTCTCTCCACTGTCTCTTTCTCCACTGTCTCTCTCTCCACTCTCTCTCTCTCCACTCGCTCTCCATTGTCTCCCTCCACTCTCTCCACTTTCTCTCTCCCTTCCCTCTCTCTCTCCTCTCTCTCTCTCCACTCTCTCCTCTGTCTCTCCATTCTCTCTCCTCTCTCTCTCCACTCTCTCTCTTTCCACTCTCTCTCTCCACTCCCTCTCTCTCCACTCTCTCTCCACTCCTTCTCTCTCCACTCTCTCTCCACTCTCTCTCTCTCTCCACTCTCTCTTCTCGCTCTCTTCTCTCTCTCTCTCTTTCCACTCTCTCTCTCGCCAATCTCTCCAATCTCTCCACTCTCTCTCTCTCCACTCGCTCTCCACTCTCTCTCTCCACTGTCTCTCTCCACTGTCTCTCTCCACTGTCTCTCTCCACGGTCTCTCTCTCCACTTTCACTCTCGCCACTGTCTCTCCATGCTCTCTCCACTCTCTCTCTCGCCACTGTCTATCTCCACTCTCTCTCCACTCTCCCTCCACTCTCTTTCCACTCTCTCTCCACTCTCTCTCCACTCTCTCTCTCCACTCTCTCTCTCCACTCTCTCTCTATCTCCACTCTCTCTCTCCACTCTCTCTCTCCACTCTCTCTCTCTCTCCACTCTCTCTCTCTCCACTCTCTCTCTGCTCTCTCCCTCCACTGCACCCTTCGCCTCTCTGCCTTGAACCCTTCTCCCCTCTGCCTTGCACCCTTCTCTCCTTTACCTTGAACCCTTCTCCCATCCGCCTTGCACCCTTCTCCCCTCTGCCTTGCACCCTTCTCCTCTCTACCTTGCACCATTCGTCCCTCTGCCTTGCACCCTTCTCGGCCCCCCTTCCCCCCCACCTCCCCCCACCTCCCCTGCGGACACCCACATGCTGTGTTCTAACAAGAGTGCTTACCTAAGGGCACCGTTTTGCTGCCTCATCCCTTCTCATATGAGCTTTGCCCTGGATAATGCTGTCTCTGGAGCCCCCACCCCCATCCTTTGGGCGGGCTCTGACCATGGAGAAACAATGTAAGTTGATACATTGTTTCTCTTCAGTCAGCGGGAGGGGCTCAGAGCAGGCTGCAGCCTGCACCTGCTTTAGAGGGGGAGAGGCTTGCTTTAGAGCAAAGCAAGCCTCTCTCACAGCGTTCACCGCAGAGCTGAGGGGGTCGGGCCCCCTTCATTTACTGAAGAGAGTGGGGCCGCCCCGCACGGTGGGGGCTCCCGGGGCATTTGTTATGCCCCTGCTCCTACGGTACTCCTGTAGTATTCCTGTAGTACTCCTGTATTACTCCTGTAATACTCCTGTAGAACTCCGGTGGTACTCCGATAGTACACCTGTAGTACTCCTATAGAACTCCTGTGCTACTCCTGTAGTATGCCTGTAGAACTCCTGTAGTATTGCTGTAGTATTCGTCTAGAACTTCAGTGGTACTCCGGTAGTACACCTGTAGTACTCCTATAGAACTTCTGTAGTATGCCTGTAGAACTCCTGTAATTCTCCTGTAGTATTGCTGTAGTACTCCTGTATTACTCCTGTAGGACTCCTGGAGTAATCCTGTAGGACTCCTGTATTACTCCTGTATTACTCCTGTATTACTCCTGTATTACTCCTGTAGGGCTCCTGGGGTACTCCTGTAAAACTCCAGTAGTGCTCCTGTGGTACTCCTGTAGAACTCTGGTGGTACTACTGTAGAACTCCGGTGGTACTCCTGTAGAACTCCGGTGGTACTCCTGTATTACTTCTGTAGTACTCCTGTAGTACTCCTGTAGAACTCTGGTGGTACTCCGATAGTACACCTGTAGTACTCCTATAGACCTCTGATGGTATTCCGGTAGTACACCTGTAGTACTTCTGTAGTACGCCTGTAGAACTCCTGTAATTCTCATGTAGTACTCCTGTAGTACTACTGTAGTACTCTTGTATTACTCCTGTATGACTCCTGGTAACAAACGCCCCCGCAGGCCCCGCCGTGCGGGGGCCCCCCTCCCTTCAGTAAATAAAGGGGGCCCCGGCCCCCCTCAGCTCTTCTGGGAGCTCTGAGAGCACAAAATCTAGGACAATAATAGCCATGTTATGGTGCTCATTGTCCCCTAGGTCGGCATGTTTCAGCCCTGCTATGGCCTATCTTGGGGTCCTGGGCTTTTTTCAGGACTGTACTCAAATCAATTGTGTCCCTATAACATTCCGTTACACGCAGCGTTCAATTAGCATGCATACAATACCCGATTGACCCTTTGTCCACACCGGCTTTCCTCCATATCAGTGGGAACCTTATCTATACAACATGAACATGAAATTTGTAGTACAGTAAACATATATATACACAAATAATCACATTTGTCTAATCATTGTGAGCCGCCAGAGACAACTTATAAAGGTATTCAGCATGGGATAGACCTTAAAAGCCAATCCATGATCGCACGCTTACCAGGTCTTGAATGAAATACATGCGTTCAAAAACATTAAGAAACATACCCGCGAGTACACACAATCTCACCTTCCAAAAAGTTACAAAGAAATCTAAATGCAGAAATTCGCTGTGTACTATAACTAGGCACACGATTCCTGTCTGTGCATTGGTGTCCTGTCCTCGATAACAATAATTACTAAAAACGTATCTTACCCTCACTGATTATTATTAATGCTTCATGGAGGGAAGGGGAGGGAATCCTGTAGTGAAACTCTAGATCAATATAATATTAAGAAAGATATTAGATGATCGGTTCAAACAAGTGTCTTGGCAAGGAGCACGCCAAAATTAGGTTGCGGGAGCCGGGCGTGCTACCCCTTACTAAGGTATTCCCTCTCTAGGAACCTACTGTGTATCCCTGTTCTTCTCCTGTCTGTGTCCTGTACTCTGTGCCGCGTGCTAGTTAACTAAACGATGTGCTTGGAGCGTCGTCCTCAGCCAGTGCCAGACCGGAACTCATGGCAAGTATAGTCCCGATCAGGCATCGTGCGTAGATTGGGGCAATGAAGCCCGAGTGTAAGACAGCACAGCGTGCATTGGGTACCGACAAATCTATCATCGATATTTATAAGGAGGATGGATAAAAGATGGAAAAAGTAATTTACTTTAAGTATTGGAAGCAACCATGTAAAAATCTTTTCCTTTTTAAGGATGAGAGACTGCCATGTTATTGCTTCATCTGGATATTGTATATAGATAAATATATCAATACACACCCCTTTAAAGCTATCTTGAAGGACAAGAGCTCAAATATAATGGTGAGGTCTGTGGCAGGTAAAAATAATAATATTAATAAATGATGCAACCCTTATAGGTAACAGTGAGAGAACGCCCAAAGGAGCATCTGAATTGCTGTTCCAATTGTAGTATCTAGTATCCAGGAACCCACGGACATTGTGTGCAGAGTGGGAACATGTCCGCTTGCTCAATGTTAGTGGACCCTCAAGAAATCCTGTGGAAGGTTTGAGAGTCACCCCACCTGTGGATACCCCAGGAACCAGGATACCTACACTAGAGAAGCTGGGTGCATAAGTGTCAAGTAACGTTGGAAACCGCCGTAGACCACAGTCGAGGAGTTCACAAAAGATGCTGCTGGAGAAGAAGACAAAGGAGTCCAGTGGAACCCAAAGGTGGATTCAGGATGAGAGTCCTGGGTTCAGGACCACCAGATTTGTCTGATGGCAAATCATCTGGCCGGAGTTCTGAACGTACGTGCAGACAGTCCCAGTCGGCAGTTCTCGGCCGACCACGAGTGGAGGCTTCACCCGGAGGTGGTTCATCACGTCTTTCGGACGTGGGGGACTCCTCAGGTGGACCTATTCGCCACTCGCGAGAATGCTCACTGCCCGTCATTCTGCAGCCTCCAGTTTCGGATGCAGGGAGCCTTGGGGGACGCGTTTCAGTTGAGTTGAGACTCGCAACTCCTTTACGCGTTTCCTCCCATACCTTTGATTCCTCGGGTTCTGAGGAAGATTCGCCAAGACCGGGCCCAAGTTATATTGATCGCCCCGGATTGGCCAAGAAGCGTGTGGTACACGGATCTTCTCCACCTCTCCTCTCGCCCGCCGCTCCGTCTGCCGTTCAGGGCAGATCTCCTCTCTCAAATGGAGGGGCAGGTTCTACACCCCCACCTCCAGTCATTACACCTTCATGCTTGGAGATTGAACGGGGCAACCTGAACACCTTTTCTCTCCCATACGATGTGGTGGATGTCATTTTATCAGCTAGGCGTGACTCCACTAAGTCCATTATTCTTACAGATGGGCTAAATTTGTCTCTTGGTGTGGGGAGAGGTCTGTTGACCCTTTGAAAGCCCATTTATCTGATATTATACAGTTTGCTCTTTCTTTGGCGCAGCAAGGATTTTGCTGTTGCTACGGTGAAGGGCTATCTTTCGGCATTGTCGGCATTTCTCTGTTTGCCGGACCAGCCGTCTCTTTTCAAATCCCCTGTGGTTTTGAGATTTCTGAAGGGCCTCACAAATATGTTCCCTCCTACTCCTTTTATTGTTCCTCAGTGGGATTTAAATCTTGTATTAACCTACTTGTTGGGTTCTCCCTTCGAACCCTTACACAAGTGTCCCATGAGGCTTCTGTCTTTTAAGACGGTCTTCCTGGTTGTGATCACCTCGGCAAGGAGGGTAAGCAAGCTTCAAGCTATTAGTTCCAGGCCCCCGTTCTTGACCATTCATGCTGATCGAATGGTTCTTAGGACCAGGGCTGCATTTCTCCCTAAGGTGGTGCCTCCCTTCCACCTAGGTCAATCTATTACCCTTCCTACCTTTTATCCTCACCCTTCCAAGGAGGAGGAGAGGCTACACCGTCTGGACCCCAAGAGGGCGGTGAGTTTTTATATTGATAGAACTAAAGACTATCGAATGGATGACCAGCTCTTCGTTGGGTTTGCTAGCTGCAAGAATGGAAGAGCGGTTCATAAAAGGACTCTTTCAAGATGGATCATCCTCTGTATAAAGATCTGCTACCCTTTGGCCGGTAAGAATCGTCCAGAGGGTATAAGAGCTCACTCTACTAGAGCTAAGTCTTCGACTTCTGCACTTTCAAGAGGTGTGCCGGTTGAGGACATTTGTAGAGCGGCGACTTGGGCCTCCCTCCACACTTTCGCAAAGCATTATTGCTTGGACACTGAGGTGAGGAGGGACGGCCACTTTGTGCGCTCTGTCCTCCAGGATTTTCTGGTGTAGAGAAGTGGACACCCTCCTCCGGGAGTGGGGACTGCTGTGGGACTCTATTCACAAGGTGAGGAATCCACTGGCAGATGTATCTATCAGAAGAAGAAGTTACTTACCTTCGGTAACGCTTTTTCTGGTAGATACAGTATCTGCCTGTGGATTCCTCACTGACCCACCCGCCTCCCTGTTGTCCACTCTTCTATACCAGAATCTCTGTAATGTATTTATTTTATTGTCAAGGTTTTGTTTATTTCAAATGTTTTATTGCATTTGCTTCACACTGTGTGTGTAAACCTTGATATTTTTACTGCGTATACTGTGTATATGTCTACTGTCATTGGTCCGTCCGTGTGCCTCGAAGGCACGGAAAAAAGGGCGGAACTGATGTCATCACGCCGGCGTCGGCCTATTGTAGTGTCGGTGACGTCCGCGGAGTCGCGTGCGATGCCGTGCCTCTACGACGTCGTCCACGTCGGCGCGAAGCTACAAAAGAATTTCCGAATGTTGCTGACGCAAGGGGGATATTCACATGGTGAGGAATCCACAGGCAGATACTGTATCTACAAGAAAAAGCGTTACCGAAGGTAAGTAACTTGTTCTTTAGGTGCGGTTTATAATGTAGTGCAGTGATAGATGCATGAGCGTGATTTGAACTTGACAGATTCTGGCACACAAATATGATAGATTCATCTGCCTCATCTTAGAAATCATTTCCTCCTCGAGCCTGGCTTGTGATTCACTGTGATTATTAGTATACTAATCGTTCAGACACTGATCTGGAGTTTTAGTGAATCTGAATTAATCCTATCAGCCTTGCAGAGGCAAACCCGTCTAGCAACTAACCTTATCCTGTCTGTCTTGTATTTTACAGGTTATTTTGGCAAGAGTCAGAGGACTTTTCAACTAGCAGCATGCTTCCATAACAGTTTTGATTTTTCCCATTATATGTGCTGTGAAATTATTATTTGGTGCGGTTGCGCAAACTTACTGTTTAGTAATGGCACAGTTCTTTATCATGTTTAGTCAGGTTCATTTGTAAATCCCTAGTTCAGTCCTGCATAATTGTGGCTCAGAGCAGTCAGACTTTATTAAAGGAACAAGTTTGAAGCATTAAGAAATACCAAAACATTTAAATAGGAAGAGAAATCGACACAATAAAAATCTGACACCAATGTATACAAGTAGGTTGTGTTTTTATCTTTAACCCCTTGGGCGCGGCCACGATTCTGCGCCTGTGCGGCATTTTTTGAAGTGGGCGGGTTCATGACGGCCCCCAGCCGTCATCAGCACATGCCCAGCGCGGTGCATGACGGACGGGCGCCGTCATCAGCACCGAAGGGGTTAAATAGACAGCTCAATGACGAGAATCCACCAGACAGTTCCGGGTCTATGCATTTTTAAAGGAACAATAAATGAGAGCTTTTCATTTAGCACAATAAATTATTTTAATCTACCACAACCAGCGGTTTAGGGTAAGACACGACAAGTGATTTGAAAACAGCTAAATGTCTACTCTCGCTAATCAGAGGGACCTGTTAGGTACACCTGAGCAGTTACCTCACAAGCAAAGCAGTCTCCAGCCCAGTTCGAGGCTCTGTGGCAAACTGCCATAGGAATCAACCAAGGATGCTGAGCCAATGTCTGGGGTCTTTCTGTGGCCACCTCGAAATCCTCGAGCAAAAGGGGGAACTTTGGCCTTAAGGGTTGATGTCCTACGAAGTCCTGATGAGGTTCAGCACCAAACCAGTTGCTATTGCTTTACTAGTCTCCGGTTACAGCAAAACCAACAGTTCTATTGAACTTGTAGTAACATCCATGAAGGGCAACCAACGTGAACTCTACGACTCTCCCATGCCCAGGAGACTTAAGGGCAACTTTGGTGGTCAGGATGTGGTCTCCAGGCTGCATCTCAGTGGTACGTCACACAACAATTTTCTTGGCACTGGGCTCACAAGGGTGCAGGCTTCTCAGCTTTTGTGGTCTTGTGGCTGTATCAGGGAGTCAGTCAATTGACTCTTGAAGTCACTTTCTCTGTCTGGGCTCAGGGTGGGCAACTTTACCACAAGCAGGGCACCACAGGCACAGTCCTTTCTTTGCTAGCTTAAGGTTCAAAAGGTGCAGTCCCGTCTTTAGTGCAGTCTCTTTTAACTTAACTCACAAGCCCCAGCTACCCCTGGTATCATATACTAGGGAAGAATATATAAGTCAACGTATGCCAATTGTCGGTAGACCAGTTAGACATATACCATTTAAGGGTAAGAGCACTGGCACTAAGGCCTGTTTGGCAGGACTCAGTGCACTTTTAAAGTCGAAAACCCATCAGAATCAGTCCAAAAGTTAGAGGGTGATCACGTAGAAATAAGTATTTCCTTACATATGTGCGCTCCAAGGTTTCAACTTCTGAATAATAAGCCACAACTGCAGGAATTACACTTGAAATAAGGCTACTTAGAAATATATCAATAATTGTGCCTCAGGCCCACAAGTGCCTGTCTCGGACTCCTCTTGAGGTCCCCGTGGACTTTAGAGACCAAACAAGCTGAGCCTTTGTGTTGTTTCTGCCACCCTCCTTCTTATATCAATGATCATTTTTGAGACCGTCTTATTTCACCTACTCTTAAAAGGGCTTGGCATGTAAAAAGGGGACCTATTTAACTTAATGTTATGTTATGTTATGCTAAAAATGCTCTTTTATAGCGCACGGCTGCTCCTAGGAGTGTCCCGGCGCTTTGGCAAAGAGCCTAAGGAGTAGGGGAAACATAACACGGTGAACATGAAATGTATGATGTAGGTCTGCAAAAAAATTGAAGGCAGATCATTAATCTCTGATGTAAAAAGGTAGAGAACGTGATACCATTCTAGTAGCTTAATTGCACAATGAGGAAAAAGAGGAACAATCCCGGCTTCCCTGCTTTACCAAATTGTGTCACAATAATCTTATTTCACTCAGCCTCCTTTTCCTTTCTTGTCACGTTTATGAGCACCTTCAAATACACCAGATTAGAATGTGTGCAGGACATAATTACTTTTATATATATATAGTTTCATGAATTAACAGGAGGAGTTGTAAAGCGCACGGCTACTCTAAGAGTTATAAACTATAATGTTGATGAGCCTGTACTAGCCCCCTATGCCACAAATCACAGGCACATGACAACAGACTTGCCTTCTGAATCAGCAATATCATCATGTTAGGGTGTTGGGTGCACGAATGTTTCTAAATTGATGCTTGGAAAATATAACTTGTAACAAATGCCACTAAATGTAGTGCTGAATTCTAATGCTCTATAGTTAAACACATCCACAAAAATATCCTTTTGAAAATTAGAGATTTGTGTGTTGTATGTTGCACGATTTACATGGAAAATATGTAAACGGTTCTGCTCATATTAGGACTCTTAAAGCCATGGTTGACCATCAGTTTGCCTCTACCTCAGCTCTCTCTGTTAATTTGCTGGCTCGCCCACCTCTATTCTATACATTATCAGCACACAGAAAACAAATACTCATAGAAGAGGTCAAAAGCATGACACATTCAGTTTGCTATCAAAGGCTGCAGGCCTGCAGAATTTCCAGACGTTCAAAGGGACACTCTATGGCAAAGTAAATGTACTCACCACTTGGGTAGAGTAAAGAAGTTAAAGACTGCAACCTTCAGTTAGCAATATTTGCCCCTGTGAATGGGTGAGACCACTATTCAACCCGAATGTGACAATGTTGAGGGGCAAACAACATTGTGGGAAAACATTGAGACAGATAATGCATGTCTACTCTGTTCTAAGATGCTGCCCTGGGTCCTTCTTTTGTATAGGGTTCCGTGTTTTCTATATTGCGATTTTAACAGATTAGCAAATTCATTATTATATAGAACAGTGCAATACTGACCTCAGACTAATCCTTTGTGGTGCCTTAGGCTTATCCACATGACTCTCGGACGACTGCTACAGTAGCCACTGAGTTGCGAACATCTTACCTTTATTTAAATGTCCAAGTCCCACACTACCCCTCCACAAGGTGTAACATCAGCAAAAATGAAGTCATCTAACTTCATCAGCTGAACAGTAGTATTTTTCTGCTTTAAGGGAAAAGCCTATGCCAGCTTGTAGCAACATAGCAGCCTGCTCCTTCGAGACCTGCAGTAATCAGTCTGTGTGCATCAAGTCCATCCCTTTTTTTGCAATTTCTTTTGATTTGTCTATGTCAGTGTCCTATAAAAATCCTTGCTTGCTAGTGGTCAGTACAGCCTCTTTGTCCCTCCTTTCTTTCTTCTGTTCCTCCCACAGAGCAGTGGCTTAGTACTGTCTCATTCAGCTGTGGTTCTTGATCTGTTCTCCGAGGGACTCTTTCCTTTCTTGGTTTCCTGCTCTGTTAGTGTTTGTCTGTGCTCAGCTTCAATACCCTAGGTTCTTACATTTAAATATAGCATTCTTCCTCCCACCACTCTGAACACTCCAGTTGTGTTACTGCTGCCTCCCCTGGCCTGCCTCCTACCTGGTTGCGTGTTAATAATTGTCGATTATTTATCAGCATTATTATTCAGCACTGCTACAATTTCACCAGCACTAGTTTCGTTTTTTGGTCTTGCCTGAGCCAGCGCATGTGCTACTTTGGCAAGACTTTTAGTAAGGGGCTTCAAAAAGCTGACCACACGCTTTTTGTGTGGCCTAAAGCATGTGGTTACGCGCACGGTTACACGCACAGTTGCCTTCTGGGTTTCTTCTCTCGTCATGACTCATTAAGCACCTCGCTTTTGGGCACCCTTACAGTGCGAGCACATCGCACACCACTCGCTAGATGTGCCTCCTGGTTTTGAATGCTTCCTGGACATTTTAAACATGCACACAAAGCTACCCAACAACAAACTACTGCGCTTGCCAGACCTCTTCGCACACTAAACAGACAGTTGATTTACAGCTTCTTTTTCTGGTTCTTCTTTCACGTGTGGCGTGTGCTTTAAAATATCTGCATTGTTTTAAAATATGAGCATTAGTGAATGTACTTTAAAATATCCGCATTGCTTTAAAATATCAGCATTAGTTATTCACTCGTGCATCACTCAGGGCCACAACAATATCACTCAGCTCCACCACTGCATCACTCAGCACCTCCACAGCATCACTCAGCGCCACCAAAGCAACACTCAGCAACACATCAGTATCACTCAGCATCACCTTTGTACTAGTACACCACCACATTATCATCACTCAGCGAGACCTGAGTATCATTCAGCTTCACTTGAGCATAGTCTCCGCACCAGTAACCACCACTACCACCTTAGCATCACTCAGCACCACCTCAGCCTGCTCTCGGAATCTAGCATCTGTTGATTCTCCCCTAGCATCTGGCCGCTGCTATTGTCATAATACAGGTGCTAGTTCCCAACCTTCACCCTCCGATTGTTTATGCCGCCTCAAAAAAAAGCTTTAACAAACAACCATTGGAACAGGCAGAAATGAGTTGCCAGCATTGCAAAATCAAAAGAAAACTGAGGACATTTTTTATTGCACATACTTTTTTAAACATTGTTGTTCAGTTGTACATAATGCCTTCTGGTCATATAGAAGGTAACAAAAATGCTCCTGACACTTTTTTATTAAAACTTATCAGCATGCTGCATAGCAGCCACACTTCTCTACAGCACAGCTTAAAGACATTGACAAAGTCAATAGCTCTGGCTAAACACTTATAAAGCCCCGAAGGCGAGACCAATTGGCTATGCCAATGCTTGTATTGTTTATTTCCTGGCTCCACTTTCCCTGCTCTCCCACCCCCCTCCCAATCAGTCACGGGGCTCCAGTGTGCCTCACACAGCAGAGCCCGGCAGATGGAGAGGGAGGGTTGTGCTACAGCCTGCCTTAGAGCAGAGGGCGCTGCTGTCTGTGCCTGTCCTGCTCCTCGCAGCTGCTCCACCTAATCTAACTTTATGGACCCTGGGAATATATAATAAATGCTGTTTAGCAGATCTAAGTGCATTAAGAGGACTAGCTCTGGTTTTCACAGCGCTACTTTTGCTTTCCTTTTCGTCTCTCTTCGCTCACTCTTCCACCCCCACCTCTCTGCTTCTCCTCCCCTTCCCTTCCAATCATTCATGAGGCTCTCTCAGGCAGTTCCACATGATTAATTTCCAAAGCTTGTTAATCATTTCCTGCTCGTTTGTAGGCTTTCTGAATTTTTGTTGAAACAGGAAGGTTTTTCTGTTTCGCTTTTCAAGTACAAATGAAAAAGCATTGTAAAAATGCATTCCATGTACCAACATGAAATGCATTTTTACAAAGCATTTTCATTTGTACTTTAAAAGCTTAACAGCAATCTGGCAAAACGTAAACAGCCATTTAACAGATAGCATGAAAGGCTCATAACAAGTGGAGCCTGTGCCATTCTCCTGACCAGCTGAAGAACTTACGACAGCGAAAATAAGGAAAAATATAAAAAAGCTCTTGCTTCTTATAAAGCAATGATAGTAGCAGCAAAAAAACATTTTTTTACACTCCATATAGAGACTGCTAAAAATTCTAGCAAACAGCTATATAACATCGCCAAAACTCTTTCTGGAAACACCCCGGATCTTAATCCACCCCCATCACAAGCATTATGCGATGCCTTATCTAAGTTCTTCTTTGCGAAGGTAAACGATATTTACCAAGTCTTCAAATCAGACTTGGGTAGTAGTAGTGCTATCACCCCCATGATCACCCACAAAAACACCATGACTAGTTTTAAACCCCTGACCATTGACCAAGTTGAGGGCATAGTAAAATCGATTAAGACTGGATCAGCTCTGGATCCATGCCCAACTTCTGTGATCGCAACTGTGCCAGACACAGTCATCCCTATCATAACTCATGTCTGTAACACAATACTGACATCTGGAACCTACCCTGACTCATTAAAAAACACCCTGATCAAACCCCTGCTCAAAAAGCCCGGTCTAGATAAAGGTGAATTAAAAAACTACCGCCCCATTGCGAGCCTCCCTTTTCTAGCTACAGTCACTGAAAAGGCTATGAATCAGCAGTTGTCGGAATATATAGAAAGATACAACTTGCTGGATGACACTCAGTTCGGTTTCCGTAAACACCATGGTACGGAAACCGCTCTCATCAAATCAGCTGATGACATAAGAGTCATCCGCGATCAAGGAGGAACAGCTCTGCTTGTCCTTCTTGATCTCTCAGCAGCCTTCGACACGGTCGACCACAAGATCTTGGTCGATCGTGTCGAAAGGATGGGTATTCAGCTCACTGCTAGGGACCTACTTGCTTCCTTCTTGGCCAACAGAACCCAGGCGGTCACACTGGGCCTTTTTCAATCAGCTGGCTTGTCATTACCGTGTGGGGTTCCCCAAGGCTCATCCCTAAGTCCGACACTATTTAATATATATGTGTCGGACCTTGCTAGTGTCATCAAAGCATATGGGATGGGCCTAACCTCATACGCCGATGACACCCAACTGGTGTTGGCCATAAAGGGTAATGGACAGGAGGTGGCAGAGAGATTCCAAAGAGGGATGAATGCCATCGGTGAGTGGATGGCAAGGAATTGCCTGAAGCTCAACTCCGAGAAAACGGAGGTGGTTATCTTTGGCAATCTTTTGCCAGCCTGGTCTGCAGTCTGGTGGCCATCGGCTCTAGGAACCCCTCCTTGCCCCACCGTTAAGGTCAGAAACCTAGGAGTGACATTCGATGACCAGCTCAACTTCATGGCCCACGCAAACAAGGTGGCAGCTAACGCCCATTTTAAGCTTAAAATGATAAGAAAAATCACACCTTATCTACCAGACTCAGCAGCTAAGACGTTAGTCACCTCTCTGGTCCTAACATCGTTAGATTACTGCAATGGTCTTCTGCTTAATGCACAAAACAGAGTTACCAAAAAACTACAGACCGTGCAGAATGCAGCGGCACGCGTGCTGTCCAAAAAACCCAAATTCGCACCCATCTCCGATACTTTGAAAAGTTACCACTGGTTAACCATTCAAAACAGGGCAACATTTAAATCATTGTGCATAGTTTACAAAACACTGCAGGACCAAGGACCACGCTTTCTTAAAGAGCAACTAATTCCCTACAATCCGCCCAGAACGCTTCGCTCCACCTCACTTAACCAACTAGTGGTCCAACGCAGCAGAACAGTTTCTTGGGGTGACCGCCGCTTTTCAACCGGGGCCTGCAAAATTTGGAATACCCTACCAAACCACATAAAAACAAGTTCCTCACTCCTTCAGTTCAGAAAAAAACTGAAAACGTGGTTATTTAATCAGTAAACCAGGCTTCTGAACAAACCAATCAGGGAGAGACATCATTGCATATTAGCGCCGAGACGCCTACGGGTAATTGTACGCGCTCTACAAGTGTCATTAAATAAATAAATAAATAAATAAATCTGCGCCATTAAACCCGTCGAGCAAGCAGCCCTCCCAGACTCTGAGACAGAGCAGCTCTTGAGACTTTGGGGCAGATTTACAAGGACTGGAGCATTCCTGCATATCAGCACGGATACACCAGGTAAAATGCATCACGCAAGTTTACCCTTGCGCCACCACAGATGCGCTGCATTTACAAAGCGGCGCATCATGGCGCAAGGATAAACAGATGCGTGACGCATCTGATGGCGTAAGGGCAGCACATTGCTGGAGTCGCAACGTGATGCATCTCCCTAGATGCGCCTTATTTACAAGGTGACGCAACATGGCGCATGGTTTACGCCGCCACTGCGTGACAGAAGTGACGTAACAGCAGCATAAATGTGTCACAAGGGGCTTGTAAATCTGCCCCTCTGTTTGTTGTTACAAAGGCGTCTAGCCCTTTGGTTGCCACTTCACCCCTTTAATTCTTAAAGACTAAAAATTATTGTGAGCCACCTCCAGCTGGCAATTAAAGGACTCCAAGAACTTTAATTCCACGCTTTTCTCAGTAAGGAATTTACATGCAGACACTTGGAGCAGATATTTTATGCAACGCTGAAGATGAGTAAATGTTATATCACCAGCAGACCGTTTCTGCAGATGTGACCCTGACAGGTTCACTTTTGCTATTTTCTATTGTTTTATGTGCTACACTTGTTGCCTGCAGCTGCAACGAAACACAGCTTTGACTAAAGAACACCAGTCAGCCTAATGATACTAGTGTCGTGTTTTGAGATCTCAGAAACAGCAGGTAATTGGGTAGGAAAGGAAAGGGGCATTCTATAAACTCAGAGCTCTTTCCAGTTTAGTGTGAGGGGGAAGTGGAGGAAGAGGAAGATTTACTTCATAACTTGCTGTATAGCTCTTCATAACCCACACCTGTTGATTCAAAGCGCTATTAATTGCAGGTGTAATTATCCTCTTTTTTATGATCATATATAATGCCCGGATTCGAACCATTGTTCCTTCCCCAGCAGCTAACGCTCAACTACCTAAGCCATGCTGGAAACCCCGACACAATAAATAAAATCTGTCCTATACCAAGTGTGCTGTATCTGGACTGGATTGGTCAATGAAAAATTATCTTTGCCAGGAACACAAAAACACATGAAGGACTGGATGAACTGTTCACGCCTTAAATGGAAGAGTTTGAGAGATTAAATAACATCAAATTTACTCATTTTAATTTTATGCGTTTTATTTTAATTTAATTTTGAACACATATGAACATTACATTTAGACAGCAACATTTTATTCTTTACTCAGTATTACAATTTATATGCTCAATGAACACATTTGCAAAAATAAAAAGGCAAGCGTGTTTGCCTTGTCCTTCTCCGCCTCTCTCGCCCTTCTTCCCATCACTCCACCCTTCTCCTAATTGTCGCTCTCATGGCTGCCTCCTCTTCACACTGTGCATCGAAGTACTCGCTCTTCACCTGCCCGCATTATTAAACTAATGTTGACATTTCGTTAGTTTGTGTAAAGTGAGCGTTTTACAAGGGCAGATGCACAGAGCCGAACCCTGAAAATGTTTGCCATGTAAAGTATGTAACAAGACAATGTAAAATGTAGCAAACTCTCTTCAAAAGTCAAAGAAGTGCATTTCTTTAACATGCAGAAACGTTTTTTCCTAAACCACATCTACTTTCCACTGTGTCCTTGATATGTGTCCCGTACATGTGATCCCGTCCTCTGTTCTCCACTCACCACATAAATTGACACCAAAGCACATATTCCGTCTCAAAAACACAATCCCACAACACACCACATACATCCAATCCACACCGCACAGTTCCACATAATGCACAAAATTCAACAGCACACCACTCAATTAAACTCCACTACATACCACACCACAACACAAAATTCCATTCTACAATATTCCACTCCATAACACACAATCCTATTCCATATAATTTCGATACACTAAATAACACATTTACTATCCACATAACTCCACGGCACACCATGCCATATAGTCAGTCAGAATACTTTATTTCGATAAATCAATATCATAAAAAGACAATAGTACTATACAAAGGTTACATGAAATACATTAGATTAATTACACACATTAAAAACAAAGTATACACGGTAAAAAGGAAATATCAAACCCTTTAAAAAATTCCTTAAAAATTCATAAAATGAAGTCATAAAAAGGGTAAAAAACATCAATCAATATGATTGCCCTGACTACCATTATCCATAGTGCAAAGATTATACTGAACTTCATCCCAATTCATTCCAATACATTTAAGGGCCATCAGTCATATTCTTGTTCCTAATCCTGACAGCACCCACTAAAAAACTGGCAACATGAAAAACGATCCTAGGGGTCTGTAATAATTGCAAATACAAAAGAGCCGGCTTAACCTGCAAGAACCCAGCCTCCTTTAAAATGGGGACCAAAAATTCCAACCTTAATTCCGTATAATGACCACAGAACATCAAAAAGTGCATTGTGTTCTGGGTGGAAAAGTTATCACAAGAACACGGCTTTGCATTTTCAGGGGTACTCCATTTAGGGAAATACCCAAGGTTTAAATGAATCATATTAAAATGGAATCGGGTTAAAAGAAACCTATTATATGGACGATTCACTATATTAAGATAGATTTCAGGTCCTTGTTGGCTGGATATGATAAGGTTAGTCCTCACAGTGTTTTTTTTTTTATTCCAATTGTTCTCTCTCCAAGCTTAACATTTGTCCCATTGCACCCTTAATTAGTGCAATGTCCTTTAAAGTTATTACCTCTGGTGAGGAAAAAAGCTCTGGTCTCCCTAGTTTAGCAAAACAGATTTTATTATATGTCAACCATTGAATCTTATTATTGTTATCTAATTGGAGACAATCTTTCAGAATGATATGATTCAGGGGAATTTCCTGATTTAGCCAGGTCTTCAACCAAGATATTAAAGGAGCCATTTTTATCATATCCGAAATGAAGCCTACCCCAAGTTCAGTATGAATAGTATATGAGGGAGTAGACTGTGGCACTGAGAGAACAGATCTCAAAAATTTGTTTTCGGTGGTCTGTAGACAATCTGGGGAATTGTAACCCCAAATTGAACTACCATATGTGGCCACTGCAAGGCATTTCGCTTTGTAGATTTTCATTAGTGCCTCTATAGGCCTGGCCCCCAATCTTTTAGAGAAACCCTGTAAAGCAGAGGTAGATCTTGCGAGGGAAATGTTTCTGTTTTTTAACTGCGGTCCCCAGTTCCCTCTTTCATCAAAGGTAATCCCAAGATAAGGGAATGCAGGTACTCTACAGAGTTCTTCATTGCCGCAGAAAAAAGTTTTAGAGTACTTCTTCCTGGAGCACCTACCCATCATCATAATCTGGGATTTCTTTGCATTTATTTTAAGGTCCAGGGAACCCATAAAATTTCCGAAAACATCGAGGAGCCGTTGTAGTCCAACCCCGGTCCGCGAAAGAAGGACAGCGTCATCCGCGTAGAGGAGAACTGGGATACCAAGTTCTCCTATACGTGGAATGTCAAGAGTGGCCTCCTTTAGTGCGGGTTCCAACGTGTTTATGTATATCGTAAAAAAAAGGGGGGCCAGGATACATCCTTTCCTGACCCCCCTATCAGAATTAAAATGGCTAGAACAGCGTCCCTCCGAGGTAACCCTGACGGAAGCTAGTAAGCCAGAATGTTAATCCGCCAGGAGGTTAACTAGAGCCCTATCAAATCCCATGTTGAGTAAGATTTTCAACAGCTTTGACCGATTTACAAGGTCAAAAGCTGATGAGAGGTCCATGAACCCCAGGTACATGGACCCCTCCTTGGCCTTGGTATATTTATCCAGTAGCAATTTCAGATTAAGACATTGGTCTAGTGTACTCCTTTTTGGTCAAAACCCATATTGCACATTGGACAGGACCCCTCTTTCATTCACCCACTCATTCAATTTAAGCAAAATGACCCTTCCCAGGATTTTGACCGAGGAGTCAATTAAGGAAATGGGTCTGTAACAAGAGGGGTCCTGCCTATCTCCCTTCTTGAAGACAGGAATGATGATCGATTTTTTCCACGAGGCCGGTATATTATCATAGTTTAAAACATTATAAACGTTACACAAGATCTTCGACCAGAATTTTGGTGCACATTTGAAGACATCTGCAGGGATTTCCCGTCAGGGCCAGGAGCCTTGTTTTTTAGGGTCAGTTCAATCACTCTTTCAACTTCTGAGACCTCGAAGGTTACCTTAGAACCCTCGGTACTAAGAGGGATGTCACCCATTTGTGTTTCATTACTTGGGTCAGAGTATATTTTGCCAAAGTGTTTAATCCAGCCCTCATCCGGGATGTTAGCCTCAAGTGGGGAATTCTCCTCACCTGAAAGTAATGGTTGGTTTACAATTTTCCAAAACAGCCCACTATTTTTCAGGGTATCCGGGGCAAGTAATTGAGCCCAAGCGTCGTCTTTCAGCTCTTTTTTCCTGTCTAGGATGGCTTTCTTGTACGCAGATCTTAAACTAGCTATTTGAGCACGGTCTTTTGAGGTGGCCTTCAAGGCCCTAAGTAGGTCACCATGTGCCCTAGAACATATTTTGTTAAACCATCTCTTACCATAATGCGTCTTCTGTCTTGAACCAACAAGTAAACCTTGATTAATTTCTCTACAGATGTCACCACACAATTAAACTCCACTACATACCACACCACACCAAAAAATTCCATTCTACAATATTCCACTCCATAACACACAATCCTATTCCATATAATTTCGATACACTAAATAACACATTTACTATCCACATAACTCCACTGCACACCATGCCATATAATTCCACTACCCAATTCAAATCCACACCACACAATTCCACGCCTCACAATTCCACAACTAACAATTCCTATCCAACCCACATAATTCCACTACATACCGCATACATACTCTCCATAACACATAGGTAAAGGACATTGTCATGTACAACACAAATAGCTCTCACTCAAGCAAACACAAGAGCTATTGCATTTCTAGTGCTCGTTCAAAAATATTCTGATAAATCTGTTGTCTGCTGATGTAGACCAATGTTACAAGTAGCCTGACAAGCACGTGATGTTTTCTGTTGCTCACCAATATTCTAGACCAGGGGCCAGATATTCTAACACTTGACACAACGCAACAAGACAATTTTCTGCGTTTCAACAAATGGAGAGGGCAGGAATGCACCATATTTACGAAGATAGGGTGCATTCCTGCTCTAAGTAATGAAGTAATGAAGTAATGAAAATATTCACGTTTAAGGGTAGTAGGCACACCACTTAGTAAATACACGTAAGGAGGCGGAATCCGAGCTTGGGACAGGGTCTCACAATGGCGGCATGATCGCCAAAGTTCAAGGGGGGGGGGGTTCCTCAAGGGGGTGGGAGTGGGAGGGGAGGGAGAGGGGTTGATAATAGAAAAATATATTCCTCATAGAACCAAAAAACTGGAGAAAACTCTATCAAATAGAAATGTTAGGCCTAGTGTCGAGACACATTTGAAATACTCATCTAAATCTAATGGGTAGTACTACTAACAAAGTAAAAATAATAACATGGAACGTGAATGGCCTGAGGGAGAGAAAGAAGTTGAATAGAATTTGCGAGTTCTTGAATAAATCGGGGGCGCACATTTTGTTGTTAGAAGAGACCCATCTTGAATCATTAGAATGTAAGGAAGCTTTTATAAATCAAAAGTGGATTCAAGACTTGCTTTGTTCTAGACAAAGTGGAAGCACTAAGGGGGTGGCAGTGATTATTCGGGCTAATTGTGGGATCCGAGTAGAAAGGTATGAAACAGATTGTTCAGGCAGATGGCTAACGGTCTCTCTGATTATGGATAATGTGAGATTTGCATATTATGGACCTAATTTAGACTCTTCAGAGGCCCTTCTAAATTTGAAAATTAGCCTTTCCGATATAAGTATACCTGTCATTCTTGTAGGCGATTTTAATTTAGTTTTTGATCCAAGTTTAGATCGTACCCCCAGGGCCGTTTTGTCCCCTCCTTACAAATCGAAAAGAGAATTGAAAAATATTATGAAAGATTTAAATTTAATCGATGTCTGGAGGATTAAAAATAGGGAAAAAAGGGATTATTCATTCTACAGCCATAGACATAGACATCATTCACGTATTGATTATTTTTTTTTGTAGACCAAGGTTTTTTTCTCGCAGTTGATGCTATTTCTTATATCCCTGCTATTCTATCTGACCACTCAATAGTTGAGTTAGTTATTAAGATCCAGCAAGAGACACGGAGTAGACGGTGGACTCTAGATAGATCTTTACTTCTCCAAGAAGATCTAAAAGATGGTATCTTGAAGCAGATGGCAGAATATTTCAGATTTAATAGTGCCACTGCATCTGACCAAATAATGTGGGAAGCTTTTAAACGTACTTAAGGGGTTACTTCACCACCGCCATGATCAGCAGGAATAAGGCCAGGAGAAATGCGGAGGAGGACTCTGTATCCTCAATAAAACAAAAGGAACAGCAGCTGCAGACAGCATCGTTAGATCAGCAGCAGAACGTGGTTGCTATCTAGAAAGAGCTGGAGGGATTAAAAGCTAAATATCAGGCTAGTCTAGACAAGATTATTAAGGATAGATGGGATGCCAGTAAGTTGCAGAACTTCTCGTACGGAGAAAAGTGTGGACGTCTCTTAGCATGGAAGGCTTGGATGGATAGGGCCAGAAACCAAATAAGTGGGTTAAAAATCAATAGCACAGGTACCATATCATATAGTAACGACCAGATATCTGAACAGGCTAAAACCTATATGCAAAAGCTATATACAGGGAATAGCGACCCGTTACCCCAAAGTGCAGGGAATTGGTTGGAACAACTTGACCTACCTCAGCTAACAGCGGCGGATAGTTCCTTTCTGAGTTCCATTATTAAGGAGGGAGAGGTATATACCCAGCTGAGAAAAATGGCGAAGGGAAAGGCAGCAGGCCCAGATGGGCTTCCAATTAAAGTTTACCAAATAGGTTCAGACATCATAGTGCCTGTCCTCACAACTTTATTTAATAAAATATCATTGACAGGAGATCCTATTCCTCAAACTTGGTTGGAGGCCCAGTTACGTTGGTCTTGAAACCTAATAAAGATCATCTGGCTATAGAGTCTTACCTGCCGATCTCACTGCTCAACACGAATTATAAAATCTTTGCCGGGGTCTTGGCAGCGAGATTGGCTAAGGTAATTAAATCAGTTGTGCACGAGGATCAGAGGGGTTCATGCCAGGGAGGCAGCTGAATGAATTAACCTTCCAGGCTATTGCCGCAATAGATTATGCCACTGACAAGAAACTCCCCTTAACAATTGTGGCGATAGATGCCGCTAAGGCATTTGACCAAGTTATCTGGCCATACCTCTGGGAAGCTTTGACTGGATTTGGATTCCCCAAAAATGTTATATCTTCAATCCAAATGTTATATCTAAACCCAAAAGCCAGAATTTTAGTTATTGGCGCTCTCACAGATTGGGTGAAAATATCTTGCGGTACAAGGCAGGGGTGTCCCCTGTCCCCTTTATTGTTTAATTTATATATTGAACCGCTGGCCACCCAGTTAAGATCAGATATGTTGATTACGCCTTTTCTTTTGCATGAACTAGTTTTAAAAATTGCATTATATGCAGATGACCTTTTAATGTTTACTACAAATCCTCAAGTGGCAATTCCCCGACTTTTCGATCAGGCTGAGGCCTTTGGTGAAAGCCAAGTGTATAAAGAGGTCTGTGGGCTCTTACAGCGTTGGTCTGGCCTTCCCTTAAATATCTTCGGGAGAGTAAACCTGATAAAAATGGTCATCTTGCCTAAGGTGACCTTTTTGTTTAATTCAATACCACTGAGTTTTAGCCCCAAGGATATAGCGATCATTCAGGGGAAAATAGGTTCCTTTATATGGAATTCAAAATCCCCTCGTATCTCCTGGAAAAAACTAAGGAGGAAATAGAGGCTGGCAGGGCTGGCACTACCGGACATATTAATCTACTGTCATTCATTCCACCTTAAAAACTTTAGGTTAATGGCAGATAAAGCAGACACGTCCTCAATGGGTAGGTTATTTCAGGCGCTATTGCAGGGTATTCCCCAAGGTCATGAATATTTCCTGTTTAAATTTGGGGATCCTAGATTTTACAAAAAAGTGAGGTTGAAGACCAACGCTGTAAGAGCCCACAGACCTCAGAGGTATTCTGAATTTGTGATCTTGGCAAGTTTTTATGGTGAATGAAAGAATGAAATAAACTAAGGAGGAAATCGAGGCTGGCAGGGCTGGCACTACCGGACATATGAATCTACTGTCATTCATTCCACCTTAAAAACTTTAGGTTAATGGCAGATAAAGCAGACACGTCCTCAATGGGTAGGTTATTTCAGGCGCTATTGCAGGGTATTCCCCAAGGTCATGAATATTTCCTGTTTAAATTTGGGGATCCTAAATTTTACAAAAAAGTGAGGTTGAAGATATTGGATACAGCCCTGAAGAATTGGGTATTCTTCAGGAGAAAGCTAGGAATCCCGTATTATATGCCTCAGGCTCCAATATGGGATTCCCCAGGGACACCTGAATGCCTGAAAGACCAATTATCAATTCCTCTTAGAATGGCAGGCATTTCACAATAGCAAGATCTCCAAAATACCATTTCTAATTTGACGGGTGGAACCTTAACTCGATTTAAGTACTACCAGCTGTCTAGCTGGTGGGCCACAATATCATGGGCCCCAGATGATTTAGTAGTTAAGATAGATGTAGTAAATAGAAAGGGAAGGTGGAAAAGAGAGGTATCCTATTGGTACGAGACTATGTTAGAGACAGAGAGAATTACGCAACAAGAACTCCATAAACAATGGGGTGGGGTAGCGGTTTTGGATTTTAATAATTTAGAAAACTTGTGGAAGGATTCATTTATGATGCTACATACAATAGTGAAGTCCGCACCCCTAAAAAGGAATCACTTATTCACTCTGTATAGAGTATACTTTTCACCATAAAAACTTGCCAAGATCACGAATTCAGAATACCTCTGTCCAAAATGTAAAGCCCCCGCTATGGATGACCTACACATGTTTTTAGAATGCCCTAGGCTCATACATGTTTGGTCACAATTAGAAGGATTCATAGCAGAAGTGTTGGACATACAATTTTCAATTACAGTCGTGACTGTTTTGTTTAGGCTGATTCCAGAGTACCAGCTTAATGACCTGGAGACTAAATTTGTTTTCTATCTAATGGTCTTAGCAAGAAGGGAAATATGTAAGGCCTGGAAGAATATCAATCCACCTGTTTTTGCTGAATGTTTAAAATACATCATTTACATCTCGGAGTTGGACATAGCCTGCGATAGTACCAGCTATGATAAAATCTGGGCGGCCTTAGTGGCATGGCGGAATAGATGAGCTAAAATTATATTCCGATGATTTCACCTGGGCTCTGTTGGTGCTTAGCCTCCAGTTAAACCGAGGGCCAAGGACAAATGCGAAGAACTGGAGTGGAGCAAGCAAGCAGAAGTGACCAAATCTCTTTTTTCTCCTCTGTTGTACATTGCTGAGGGCGGAACATCGTAACATTGGAGAGAAGAGAGGGGTCTCCCCATCTGGTAAACCCATCATTGGTATAGGAGGAATAAAAAAAAAAAACATCACTTTTTCATACATCTGGAGTTTTAGCCAATGTTGCCCTGGTACTTAGATCGATAGACATAGGATGAAACTGAAAAGTAGGGGCGGGCGGAATTTGCGTAGTCGCGCTACGCAAACCTCTGCGAAACTGTAAAAAATCTCCACGAGCATGCAAAAATTCCGCGAACACGTGGAATTGCTTGTTCCGCCCATTCGCAAAGCTTTTTCATGTTCACGAATGCTGTTTGCGTGCTAGGTGAGAAATATCTTGCGAACACCCATTCTGAAAGCGCGAACAAGCAAAAATTCAGCGAAGCCGCGGATTGCGGAATTTTTGGCAATTCCACGTTCTCCACGGAATGCAAAATCACCCAAATTCTGCTAGCGGTAGGGGATTTACCGCCCAGGCCTACTGAAAAGCACAGGAGATGGGGCAGTCCTCTGAGGAAAATTGCATTACTTTTTGCAAGAGTGTGAAAATAAGACTGTAGATATTTGGTGTTAGGAAAGCCCCTACTGTCCCTCATACCCATGAATTTGAGCACGATTTTTTCACCACCTAAAGTAGGAATCAGTGAGGAAATAGAAAAGGGGAATGTGTGCGAGAGAGATGGCAAGAGAGAGTGAATGAGAGAGATAAAGACAAAGGACTGGATCTCACTCTCAGGAATGGCATAATCTCAGATGAGGGCTAGCTCAACACTACCTCAATGCTGGAGGAAAACGAGCACACTGAACCTGCTCCAGAGGAGACAAAGTACAACTGGTATGAGAGAATATGGATATGGTGGCTTTAAACAGTATATCAGTAGTTTGATACGCTTACCGTTTTCACCGGCAGATATTACTGTATGGAGCATTAAGCAGACACTAATGACCTCAAAATGGCACCGCAAACTCAAAGGTCAGAATCTAGCTGGCAAGTGAGAGAGGAAATAGGCAATCACTGCACCAAGGAGGGCCTATTTGGGAAGAAAATAATGTAAGCGAGAGGTGGATAATGTGTATGAAAGTAGAGAGCTAAAGTAACTAAGGAAACATTGCTATGAAAATTTTATTTTATCGTATTTATGTCATTTGTACAGCGCCTCAAACACCCCAAATGGGGTATCTCCGCGCTCGGTCAGTGGTAAGAGGGGGGTAGTAGACAGTGGAGGAATGGACCATGATTAGAACAAAAAGGTTTTTAGTTTTTTCCCGAAAATCAAATAGTTAGGGGAAGATCGGATGTCCAGGGGAAGATCGTTCCAGAATTTGGGGGCAAGATAGGAAAAGGATCTGCCTCCCATTCTGGTTTGTTTAATACGGGAGATTCCAAGAAAACCTTTCCCTTCCGAACGAAGAGTACGCGAGGGAGTGTATTTGGACAGTTTTTTGGCAAGATAGGCTGGTCCCAGTTGGTTTAGACTTTTGAATACTGTGCAGCAGATTTTAAAGTGTATTCTTTTGCGAATGGGAAGCCAATGAAGTTTGCGTAGAAGAGGAAGAGAGGGAGTACGATACAGAGAACTCGTAACAAGGCGGGCCGCCGTGTTTTGTACAACCTGCAGGCTCTGAATAGCAGATTCCTTTGCGGAGATCAACAAAGCATTGCTGAAGTCTAGGCGGCTAAGAACCAGTGCATGAATCAGGGTCTTAAGTGTGGAAGAAGGAAGAAAATGGAAAACTTTGCGCAGTAGGCTAAGAGCGTGAAAGCATGCTCGTTTAGTAGCGCTTATGTGTTCATCCATATTCAAGTTGTTATTTAGGAGAACCCCAAGGTTTTTGACTACTGGCTTGGGTGTGGGGGCTACACCAAGTTCTTCGGGCCACCACCTGGGGGTCCAACAGTACGTGGCATCTTTGAAGAGCATGATTTCCGTTTTACCTGTATTGAGCTGCAAGAAATTGCAGCTCATCCAGGAAGAGATTGCCTTCATTCCCTTTGCAAATGTATCTTGGATATTAGGGTTATTTTTATCAAAAGACAAAAGAAGTTGCGTATCATCTGCGTAGGAAATTGGGTTAAACCCCATGTTCCTAAGAAGTGACGCTAGGGGGGCGATGTACACATTAAATAGGGTCGGGCTGACCCAGGAGCCCTGAGGAACGCCTTTAGTTACCGCTGTGGTGCTAGATTTAAAGGGTCCAAGATTAACTGTTTGAGTTCGGTCTTTGAGGAAGTCCTTCAGCCATTCAAGGGCAATACCCCGAATGCCGATAGAATGTAATCTGTCTAGCAGGATCTGGTGGGAGATAGTATTAAACGCGGCCGACAGGTCGAGCAGCATAAGAATTACTGCCCGGCCTGCGTCCGCTTGCATACGAATGTCATCTATCACATTGACCAAGGCCAGTTCGGTGCCGTGCCGAGGTCGAAACCCTGATTGAGAAATATCAAGGCAGTTAGAGGACTCCATAAAGGCTGAAAGGTGCTTATTAATGTGTTTTTCTAGCAATTTGCTAACAGAGGAAGCAGTGAAATGGGTCGGTAGTTTGTGACAACATTCAATGGTAATTTGTCGTTTTTCTTGATTGGCATGACCTGCACAGTTTTCCATTCTTTAGGAAGTGTGCCTTGGCTGATGGAGCAGTTAAGAACAGGACACAGGGGTTCCGCCAATTCTGTTGCGAGTTTTTTTACGCTTTTAGCTGGTATGAGGTCTAGAGGGGACCGGATTTTGCAGACTTTAGTAGGTTCTCTGTGTCCTGTATCGTGAGGAGAGGGAAATCTTTCAGTGTGCACAGATTGGGGGGGTCAGCGGATCCTAGCATAGGGGGAGGTCTGGAGTTGTTGTTAGAGGAGAATATTTTGTTGTATATGTCCTCTATTTTTTGTGTGAAGTGATCGGCAATGTTGTCACATAAGGACTGGGAAAACTCTTCCTCCGGATTGCAGGCTTTGGGAGTGATCAGAGTATTAAGAATGTGGAACAAAGTTTTTGAAGTATTTTCCGCTTGATCGATTTGGGTGGGTATGTAATTCTTCCAGGCTTTCCTGAGATTTTTGTGATAGTTGTGAAGGGCAGATTTAAATTTTCCTTTGGTCAGCATGTTCTTGGAGCGGCGCCAGAGTCGTTCAAGGTTTTTACACCTGCTCTTCTCTATTCTAAGCTCTGTCGAATACCAGGGGGTCTGGGGACGAGTGGGAGGTGCTGCCCGTTTTTTCATAGGAATCAGGGTATCTATGGTGTTTCTGATAGAATCTTGAAAGGTCTTAAAACGTCCTTCAACAGTGTCAGTGGGTAGGTAATTTGGGGGGGGGTCAAAGTTTCATTAAAAAGTGTGGATGTGAGCTTGTGCCATTGCCTGTGACTATAGTTTGCTGGGGAATTCTTTTGCACATACTCCCGGGGACCCATCAAGTCAAATGAGGCCATCGAATGGTCTGATCAGATAAGAGGGTGGATGGATTTATAGGTGGTCTCATTGGAATTAGATAGTACCTGATCCAGGGTATGACCAGCCTTGTGCGTGGGAACATCATTCTATATATCATGCTATATATCATGAATGGCCATACATACGAGTCCACCCTAATGCACTGAAGTGTAAGTGTACCCAAAACCAGAAAGTGAATTTATTGAACACCATGGGCCCGATTCAAAAAAGTAATCGGACACAAAATCCTAACTTTACGACGTTCGGTATTCACAAAAGGAATTTAGTAGTAGTAAAGTTTGGATTCTTAACTTTACTACAACTAAACTGTGAAAAATCCTAACTACACGACTTTGGGTATTCACAAAAGGCATTTAGTAGTAGAAAAGTTAGGATTCCTAACATTACTACAACTAAAAGCCTTTTGTGAATACTGAAAGTCAAAAAGTTAGGATTTTGTCTCAGATTACTTTTGTTAATCGGGTCCCAGGTCTTGTAGTCTAGTGTTCCCCACCTCCTCAGCTTTCATTGGCCTGTTTTCCACATCTCCAACCCCTGTTAACCTTGTGCCTGATTATGAATATTTGCGGAGCCTTAATCCTGATAGACTGCCAATGTAGTGAGCAGCTGAGAGGTCAAGGCATATCTAGGTTGCTTACTGGACTTAACCAAGGGAAACATCCTTAACCCCACATGCGCTACTCGGCATGCCATTATCCCACATTTTTTACAACACAAAATCGTTTACAACAAAGGGCTTTATACGGCAAACTATTACAACGCACTCCCCAAAGTAACACCCCATGGAGTTAGAATAGTAAATTGCATTGTAATGGGGAATGCGTTGTAAATCCCTCCATTGGAAAAGATTTTGTGGTGTAAAAACTGTGGGGTAATGGCACGCAGAATAAAAGTGTGCGGGGTAAAGTGCCCTATTCCTTTACCAATAGCCAAAATAAGGTTTTCACATATATTAGCCAGTCCTGATTCTATGCCTAGATAGGGTCTAAATCTAGGCTGGCAAATGTGCAGGATGATGTTCTGCTCCATATATACATTCTAGAAAGGGGTCTTCAAGCTTTTCAATAGTGAGAGCTACTTCTGCCTAATGAAATCCATCCTGAACTAATGTCTAATACAAGGGCACATGAAGGCCATACAACTTAAACGCTGCTCCTAAATTACACCGTCCTGCTATATTGAGGACATATTACTCATGGCATAAGAGCTGCATCTTCTAGGATACCCCTGGAGCTGTTTTGTCCCTTTACTCATGTTATGAATCAGCTGTGAGAGGTGAGTGCCTTACTACGGTTTGTAGTCTCCTTATCATGAAAAACATGGGCTGACATTATACTCCTACAAATAGCCCCCTAGAGACATCCAGAACCTTCTTAAGTTCGCCAACATCCATTAGTTGATGTGCAGAAACAGGCCCTGTATTAACGGTTCAAAATTAGGAATAGCACTAACATGTGGCAACAATGGTACATATTTATTTTTGCACTAAAGGTATCACTGCTGTATGAGAAAAAGCCGAAGTACTCTCAGGTCTACAAACACACACACACAATAAGTCATAAGGTTATGTTTATATATTTCATTAATAACCATGAGCATTAGGAATATTTACATGCAGACTTCATAGCGCTTTACAAGAAAGCATCTTTAAAGCTATCACCATACCTGACCAAACCATGTCTAAGAGGTGGTCACACTTCCATGTAACAGGATATCTTTTGTTCTGCCTTCCCCTGCTTGATCTTGGCTTAGCAGCAGGAGGGCAGAGACCTGTCTCTGGTCGGCAGCAGCCCTGGCTTGCTGTCCGGATCTGGAAGACTGGTACCAGGAGCACAGAGGGCCTCCCTGAGGAGCTTTACAGTCCATGGAATCATACCTCCCACACCCTTTACAGTGTGGGGGTATGATTCCAACATGTTTGATACCAAACATGACAGGGTTCGTTACAGCCAGTTTAGAGATGGTCATCTCATAATGATGCTTGGTCACTCTCTATGTTATAATGGCTGATTCACGTACAACCCGGGAAAATGGACTCTGAAGGTTGTAGGAGTGCCTGCTCATGCAGGGGCACCCTCACACTCAGGACCAAACACCCTGCCTGCAGGATTGAAAGGCCTGCCTTAGGGGTGACTTACAGGTTTTAAGTGTAGTGACCTCAGATATAGGGAAACCTATATCTGTCGGAAGTGGTGCTAGCACCTAGCTTACACAGGCTGCAATGGCAGGCTTCAAGTCTCAATTTTAGTGGTCTCTCATGGGTGGCATAAAACATGCTTCAGCCCATGGGAGACCGCTGGTGTACCTATGCCCTTGGTACCTTGGTACCATATATCAGGGATTTACAAGAGTACTCTTGTTGCCAATCTGGAGTGTACCTAGGTACTCACAATGTCCAATTTAGTGAAGAAGAGCAGAGACTGGGGTCCTGATTAGCAGGAGCCCAGTCAAAACACTCCGAAAGACATAATGACACCAGCAAATAGTGGGGGTGACTATGCTAGCAGATCCTACTTTCCTACAGTAACTTATTGTTTGTTGCTTTACATCCATTGAATGCTAGGCCATGAGAGTTTATTGTATGGGGCTCAGACAGTCTTTCTGGCCAAGGGCAAAGATTTGTGTTGCATTTAAGAAAATGTTTGGAGAAGGATATATTTTGTTTGTAATATGCAGTATTACTTTTAAACGTTTTATTTACTCTCCACAGATTCCCCCAAGATAATTGACCGTCGTTCAAAAACAAGTAAGTAGACTGTTGTGTTTAAATAATGGTTTGGGTCCCCTACAGTAAGATAGGTACACTCTTGATTTGTGGAAATTATTTATATTCTTATTTTCCAGGTGTATTCTAAAGAAAGGGGTTTGTGGAAATGTGTTAAGTCATAGATGAGACTGTAGGGGTACAGTACAGAATAAAGCAATACTGAGAGGAAAATATTTCATCTAATATTCTACTGCGCATGCAATTGAAAACTGTTGTATCATGTCCTCTTTTGTTTTCAAGAGTTCCAACTCTAAAGTACACTGCACTGTTGGAAGTTTAAATTGATGAGACGTATTCTGTATGGTGCCATTGGGTTCTCTCTGCTATTAATAAAGTGTAGAAACTCTCTGCGGAGCTGCGAGATACTGGAATGTAACTTTGCCCAAAAATGGCTTTTCCAGTTAACCAAAGAAACAGAAAAACAATGCCTGACAACATTCACTGTTTTAATTGAACTAATTCCCTGCTTACACAGTACATTTTTCTAAAACACCACTTAAAGAAGAGCTTACAAAATAAAACAGAACTGGTGCCCCAGTCCTTGGTTTTTTCCGTCTGCATCACACATTTGTTTTGCACTCCATGAAGTACAATTTGAAGCTTGTAAGGTGTGAGTCATTGTCCTACTCTGCTCAGCTTCCTGTAGCATTTATCCAGAAGAATTCTGTGTTTTTTCTGGTGTCCTTCATTTTTTGCTAGTTTTCTTGCTTATTACAGCTAGAGCTTCAAATACTACTTTTCATGCTTTAGCTTCCAAAGGTTCAAAAGTAGTATAGACTCTCAGTTCCCAACTTAATTTCTGGTCATAATCCTTGAAAATGACTCCTCTAAGTTCTGGTGATGTTCTCTATTACTGCACCAATTGTCTGTACATGGGTTTGCACGTGTGGATCCTCTGGTAGCTGCGCTGATGTAAACTTTTGACTCAATCATCGGTCTGCCACAGGACTGTAGGGACTTCGTGCATACTCGCATCTCCTCAATTAGAGCAGCATAGCTGTCACTCATTTTTAACACTCAGGACCGCTATGCCGACATGGCAATTCCTGGTAGATAAACAGCTCAATGTCCGACACAGAGTGAGAAAACTCCCTTTGTGTCAGTGCAGTTGCTACTTTGTGAGTTTGTTCTTGTAGAACAAAATAGTTTGCCAAGTGGGGGCATCAAACATTGCAGCCGCTCAGTCACAGATCAATGACTTAGTGAAGCCATTGCAGCAACGTCTCCCAAGGAGGTTACAGTGATACAACAAGCATGGCGGGAAATTCAGAATTTAGTAGGTGATCCTCTCCTAGGAGAGCAGAACCAATATTCTCCTCTGAAAGCAGTTGGTCGGATGCCGGAAAGGAACTCAATGACCTGTATGTCATCACAGTAATTTGTGAGAATCTCCATTTGATTTGTACGCTTTGAATGCAAACCCTGTGTGTAGATTTGCACAGCGCATTATCACCTGGGAAGGTTTCCTGGCCCTGAGCAGGTGTGTGTCTAGTTACACCTAGTGCCCAGTGGGACTACTTCTTGGTTTACTGTGGACGAAAGAAGTCTATTGTGGTTGGGACTGAGATTAGTGTCAAAATGAAGGAATGCTAATGTAAAAGTGTTTCTGATGGATACTTCCAGCTGCAGATTTCCCGCCTCAGATTTAGACCCAGGCACCATACTGGATCTTTAAGATTTTGTAGGTGTTGTTATGGAGCCCCATGCTGGCACTATATTACCCCGAAAGTGATTGAAGTAGAGCCAGATATAAGTACCACCCATTTATTCTGACGTCAATGCCTTTCTTTCTCCACTCATGACACAGCTATTAGCAAAGACATCATTATCTTTCTGATAGATACATCTGCCGTGTGGATTCCTCACCTTGTGAATACCCCTTGCGTCAGCAACATTCGGAAATTCTTTTTTCGTAGCCTCGCGCCGACGTGGGCTCCTGACGTCATAGAGACACGACCTCGCTCGCGACTCCGCTGACGTCACCGACGCCTATAACAGGCCCACGCCGGCGTGATGACATCAGTTCCCTTTTTTCCGCGTCGTCGACGCTAACGGTTTCGGGATACTCTGTAGCCATTAGTACATTGTTACTTCGTTTCTTCGATTCTCCATTCTCAAATATTTCTGTTCTGTTGTCATGTCGACAAAGAAGACCGGGTTTAAGCCTTGCAGAGAATGCGGGAAGATGATGCCCGTTACGGACCCTCACCAAGACTGTATCTGGTGTTTAAGCTCGGATCATGACGTCGAGGATTGTTCATCTTGTCAAAAGATGAATCCGAAGGCTCTTCGTGAGAGGGAATCTAAACTTCTTGTTGCCAAACTTAAAGCAAGTAAGGTTAAAAAATCCTCAAAGCGTCCGAAGAAGTCGAGATCCAGGTCAAGGTCTCGAGAGGCGTCGGCCTCGAAGTCATCGTCCGGTCATGCTTCTGGTTCCCACAAGAAGCATAAGAAGAGGAGACACGGATCACGTCATCATTCCAGATCAAAGTCTCCCAAAAGGATGAAGTCGAAGGTTATTCCTACTCATGAGCCGGTAGGTGAGGCTTCACCTTCGGAGTCGGTGGTCCATTCTCCGACTCCTGTTCCAGATCCGACTCCGACTCCGTCTCCGGCTCCGTCTCCGGCTCCATCTCTGGCTCCATCTCCGGCTCCGGAAGACGCCGATGGAGTTCCTGTTGAGGAAGGGACTTCGAATCCTGTTGAGGAAACAGATTCTAATGTGCCTCGTGGTCAGCCTGAGCATCCACCATTCCCGACTCCAGGTCAGGACCCTTCTGCGTTTTTAAACGCGATGTATGGTGTTTTCTCGAGGTCGTGGTACCCCTCTGGAGCACCTTCAGGTCCCATGGGTCCGATGGCTTTCAATTTGGGTGTTCCACACTCGTATGCTCCGGCACCCTTCATGCCGTATATGCCGGCTCCGACTCCGTTGTGGCAGTACCAAGCTCCACCGAGGTCGACGCCGGTGTCGACGCCGGCTCGGCCGAAGTCGACGACTCCGGTCCCGGCGTCACCAACTCCCTTGGATTCTATGGGGCAGCCTTCTAAGCCCTCAGATTCGATTCCGAAGTCTGCTCCGGCGCCGTCGAATTCGGCGTTGAATTCGGCTGCACTTCGAGTCAAAATGAGGTCTCGTAGAGAGTCTCAACGGCTTCTGGAGGAGCGTAGAGTTACTGATTCATCTTCTGAGGTGGAAGAAGGTGAATTGGAAGGGGATTGTTTCGAGGACCTGGCGGATGCTAGTGGTCTTGAGTTTTCACCGGAGTGGTCTTTGCCTTCTGGATCTGATGCTCCCTCCAGAGATGTCCAACCTTATCATGTTGTCATGAAGAAGGCAGCAGGACTTTTAGGTCTGACTTTGCCCTCTGTAGAGTTTAAATCGAATTTGTTGACAGAGGTTCTCCATTCTCCTAGTTCATCAGTGGAACCTTTGCTCCCATTTAACGATGCCTTAAAGGATCCTATAATGGAGGTTTGGAAAAAGCCTTTTTCTGCTCCTGCAGTTGCAAAGAGTGTGGCTAGGAGGTATAGAGTGGCTCCTGAGGATCCTGCTTTCTTATCTTCGCATCCTTCACCTGAAAGTTTGGCGATTCAGGCTGCTTGCTCTAAGAAGTCTGTTGGGGCTTTTCCGCAGGTGCCTGGCGACAAAGAGGCAAAGAAACAAGATCAGGTCGCGAATAAGATTTTTTCTTCGTCCAGCATGGCTTTGAAGTCTTCTAACGCCACTTGCCTCATGGGAAGGTACATCCATGCTCTTATGGACTCTATAAGATCTTTGGTCCCTAAGGTTCCTGAAGCTAGTAGAAAGGACTTTGAAGAGGCTTTATCTGACACTCAGGCAGCGGCTCGTCAGGTCATCCAAAGTGGACTTGATACAACAGATTCTGTGGCAAGAATTATGGGCACGGCGGTTGCCACGAGGCGTTCAGCCTGGTTGAAGTCATCTGACTTCTCAGCGGATGTGCAGTCTGCATTATTGGATTTGCCTTTCGATGGCGAGGGGCTTTTTGGAAAGAAGGCAGACGCGGCCTTGGAGAGATTCAAGGACAGCAGGGCAACTGCTAGATCTCTGGGCCTTCAGGTCAGGGGTTCTACGACCAGGAAGTTTAGAGGGTTTGGTCACTCTTCCTTTCGGTCGTATAGACCAGCTCAGCAGCAGCAGCAACAACAGCAGCAGCAGAATACCTTGTATAGGTCTTACAGAGGGAAACAGAGATCACGTCCTCGAGGTCGTCAGGTCTCTTCCTCCTCCACCTCCTCCAACCTCCCAGCCACAGAAAAGCAGCCCTAGATCCGCCATTCAGGATCATGTGGGTCCAGTGGGGGGCCGGCTTACCTACTTTCTACGAGATTGGGAATCGGTTACATCAGATCTTTGGGTTCTCAATCTCGTAGAGAATGGGTATGCCCTTCCCTTTCGGGAATTCCCTCCCAATTACCCTCCTTGCCAGGGATATTGCTCAGAGGAACATCTGTTACTCCTACAGGAGGAAGTCCAAACACTTTTGAGAAAAGGTGCGATAGAGGTGGTTCCAGAGCAGGAAAGGGGTCAGGGATGCTACTCCCGGTATTTCCTGATTCCCAAAAAGGATGGCAGGCTTCGTCCGATCCTAGATCTCAGGATCTTGAATTTTTATCTGAAGCAGGAGAAATTCAAGATGCTCACCCTTGCTCAGGGTCTTCAGGCTCTGCTGGAAGAAGACTGGATGGTGTCACTCGACTTGCAGGTTGCGTACTTTCACATCCCAATCCTGAAGTCGCACAGGAGGTATCTCCGTTTTACGGTTGGGTCACAACACTACCAGTTTGCGGTCCTTCCTTTTGGACTTACTACTGCACCTCGGGTCTTCACCAAGGTGATGGCAGTGGTGGCGGCGCATCTCAGAAGATCGGGGATTCCGGTATTCCCGTATCTGGACGATTGGCTGATCAAAGCAGAGTCGTCAGAGGTTGTGCTTCATCATCTGCAGGAGACAACCCAGTTGTTGTACAGGTTGGGTTTTTCAATAAATGTACCCAAGTCTCACCTGGTGCCCTCCCAGCGCAACCTGTTCATAGGTGCAGTACTGGACACAACCGTATGTCGTGCATTCCCTCCCCCTCAAAGGATTCGCTACATACGGGAGATGATTCCTTTATTTTACAATGGAGCGGTTGTTCCAGTCCTGAAGGTCCTTCGCCTGCTCGGTCTGATGGCTTCATGCATACTGTTGGTCAACCATGCACGCTGGCACATGAGGGCTCTCCAGTGGTGCCTCCGCAAGCAGTGGTATCAGCACAGCGGAGATCTCAGGGAGTCAGTGAGGATCTCCGGAGAAGCTGCAGCGGATCTGTCTTGGTGGGGCGTGGAAGGCAATCTGTCCCAAGGAATGCCTTTTCAACTTCCCCCATCGGTGGCCACGGTGATATCGGATGCATCCACTCTCGGGTGGGGTGCTCATCTGGGGGATCTGGAGGTCAAGGGCCTTTGGTCTCCAGAGGAAAAGTTGCTTCACATCAACCTTCTAGAATTGCGGGCGATACGTTTGGCGCTCAAGGCCTTCCTCCCTTCCCTTCGCGGTCAGTCGGTTCAGGTCCTAACGGACAACACGACCGCGATGTGGTATATCAACAAGCAGGGAGGAGTGGGGTCGCAGTGTCTCTGCAGAGAGGCTCTGCGTCTCTGGTCCTGGGCTCAGGACCATCAGATTTGTCTAATGGCGAATCATTTGGCCGGAGTGTTGAACGTTCGTGCAGACAGTCTCAGTCGGCAGTTCTCTGCCGACCACGAGTGGAGGCTTCACCCGGAGGTGGTTCACGACATCTTTCGGATGTGGGGGACTCCTCGGGTGGACCTGTTCGCCACTCACGAGAATGCGCACTGTCTGTCTTTCTGCAGTCTCCAGTATCCGATGCAAGGAGCCTTGGGGGATGCGTTTCAGTTGAGTTGGAAAGGTCAACTCCTTTACGCGTTTCCCCCCATACCCTTGATTCCTCGGGTTCTGAGGAAGATTCTCCTAGGCCGGGCCCAAGTCATATTGGTCGCCCCGGATTGGCCAAGAAGGGTGTGGTATACAGATCTTCTCCACCTCTCCTCTCACCCGCCGCTCCGTCTCCCTCACAGGGCAGACCTCCTCTCTCAGATGGAGGGGCAGGTTCTACACCCCCACCTCCAGACATTGCACCTTCATGCCTGGAGATTGAGCGGGGCAACCTGATTTCTTTTTCCCTCCCGCCTGACGTTGTGGATGTCATCTTGTCAGCCAGGCGTGACTCCACTAAGTCCGTCTATTCTTATAGATGGGCGAAATTTGTCTCGTGGTGTGGGGAAAGGTCTATTGATCCTTTGAAGGCCCGTTTATCTCATGTTCTTCAGTTTGCCCTTTCTCTGGCGCAACAGGGTCTTGCCGTTGCTACAGTGAAGGGCTATCTTTCTGCGCTGTCAGCTTTTCTCTGTCTGCCTGACCAGCCTTCTCTTTTTAAGTCACCTGTGGTTTTAAGGTTCTTAAAGGGCCTTTTTAATAAGTTTCCTCCTGTCCCTTTTATTGTGCCTCAGTGGGACTTGAATCTGGTCTTGACCTTCTTGATGGGTGCTCCTTTCGAGCCTCTCCACAAATGTCCCTTGAGGCTTCTTACCCTTAAAGCGGTTTTCCTCGTGGCAATAACCTCGGCAAGGAGGGTAAGCGAGCTTCAAGCTCTTTGTCACAAGCCCCCTTTCTTGTCCATACATGCTGATCGAATGGTTCTCAGGACCAGGGCTGCTTTTCTGCCTAAGGTGGTAACTCCCTTCCACCTAGGACAATCCATTACTTTACCTTCCTTCTATCCTCCCCCTCACCCTTCTAAGGAGGAAGAGAGACTGCACCGTCTGGACCCTAAGAGGGCGGTGTCCTTTTACTTGGACAGAATCAAGGACTTTCGTTTGGAGGACCAGCTCTTCGTTGGATTTGCTGGCTGCAAGAAAGGGAGAGCGGTCCATAAAAGAACTTTATCGAGATGGATCGTCCTCTGCATAAAGATCTGCTACTCTTTGGCCGGTAAGGAACCACCAGAGGGTATAAGGGCTCATTCAACTAGAGCTAAATCTTCGACCTCTGCATTGGCTAGAGGTGTGCCTGTTGAGGATATTTGTAGGGCGGCAACTTGGTCTTCCCTCCACACTTTCGCGAAGCATTACTGCTTAGACTCCGAAGTGAGGAGGGACGGTCACTTTGCGCGCTCTGTCCTTCAGGATTTCCTGGTCTAGAAGAGTGGACGCCCTCCTCCGGGGGTGGGGACTGCTGTGGGACTCTATTCACAAGGTGAGGAATCCACACGGCAGATGTATCTATCAGAAGAACAAGTTACTTACCTTCGGTAACGCTTTTTCTGGTAGATACTATATCTGCCTGTGGATTCCTCACTGACCCACCCGCCTCCCCGTTGTCCACTCTTCTTTGCCAGAGTTACTGTATTGTAATGTATATATATATTTTGTTGTCAAGGAAATGTTCCAATTTCTTTCCTGCTTTTGCTTAACACTGTGTGTTTTGCCTTGATTATTGTGTACTATGTATACTTGTATATTTCTACTGTCATTGGTCCGTCCGTGTGCCTCGATGGCACGGAAAAAAGGGCGGAACTGATGTCATCACGCCGGCGTGGGCCTGTTATAGGCGTCGGTGACGTCAGCGGAGTCGCGAGCGAGGTCGTGTCTCTATGACGTCAGGAGTCCACGTCGGCGCGAGGCTACGAAAAAAGAATTTCCGAATGTTGCTGACGCAAGGGGTATTCACAAGGTGAGGAATCCACAGGCAGATATAGTATCTACCAGAAAAAGCGTTACCGAAGGTAAGTAACTTGTTCTTTTGGCTCAGATTCTGATCCTGTGCCAGATCAGAGAACACTCCAGGATATTATTGATGATGATGATGATCTGCACTAACCTCATTTCACCGATGATAGCATATACATTAATTTGTAAAGTGCCAGTGGGTTTGGCACCTCCACTGCGGCACAGCTCAACTCGTTACATGGGTCACCATTGATGAAACATGCCTAGTTTGTGGTGCTGGTTTAAAGGATATCTAAGGTACTAGAATTACAGCTGTCTTTCTACAGCCAAAGCTGGCAACATCTTGCCTCCATTTAAAGGTGCCCTCACGGATACTCTGATTTCCAGATTGAAACTGTTAGCAAGCAGGTGCCCAGAGATCATAAACCAGCACCTAGAGATGCTGATTTTTCTCACAAAGCACCCTACTTTAGAGACCCTTATTGTCCAGGCATCGAGCAATAAGGTGAACCCTAATTCACTTCCTACCAATTCTTTGACCAGGAAACCCAAAAGTATTGATGCCTTTGGCTGAAGTGTTTTCCTCGGTGTACTTGGAACTGCAGTACTTTAACACAGTCTGACTATTGAGCTAATATTCACATGACCTTTGGGACATGGCCATCATGATATTGCCAGTAGTCCCACATGACCAAAGGGCTTCTCTGTTCAGACCATGCATGATGGCTAGGACACTGCCACATATGTAATCTGTGCCGGTATGGATCCTGCTGAATGCATTGGCACAACGCTTGGGCACCAGTGTTGGACTTGAAAGACATGCCTGGATGTGGTCCATTGATTCTGTGGCAAAATACAACTATGATAATTGACATGCACTTTGCTGGGTCCTGCCTGTCCGGAGATAAGGTGGACTCTGCTTTCAAACGCTTTATAGGCAGCAAAGCTAAGGCCCTTTCTTTGAGGCTAATGACCTGTGGCAAACAATTCCTGTACCAGTTCTGGAAATGTAGGGGCTGTTGCAGAGGACTGGTGTATAGGTAGAGGCAGCATTTCACGGCAAATGATTCAGCTAAGTCCTTCTTGGATTGCAGACGCAAAACTGACTGACAACGCATGGGACAGTAAGGGCATCAGTATTCCAACTCCTCTTCCTCTGCTGAAACAGCCAAGCACCTTTAGTTTAACTTCCGCAGCCCATGCCCAACCAGTGGGGTGGCAGTATTGAGCACTAAGCCAGACAACACTCATGGTGAATTTAGTGGCCTTTGATAACCATGGAAAGCTCTCAAAATGGTAGCTGTGGAGAGCAGCCTTCAGGCTTAGTCCATAGTGTTAAGCAGCTTGTTTTGCCACATTTAAGTGACCGAGTAGATTAGATGAAAAAGAACCACAGTGTTTTATAAAAGTAAATCAATGGCCTGTGGATTCCTCACCTTATGAATATCCCCATCTCCAGCATTCCGCGGCAATTTTTTCCTAGCTCCCCGCGCCGACGAGGTCGTCATAGAGTCATGGCTCCGTATGTGACTCAGCATGATGTCACTGGAGCCATATGAAGACCACTTCGGCGTGATGACGCCAGTTCCCTTTTTTTTGCGCTGTCGACGCTAACAGATTTTCTGGGACTCTCCTATCTTTCTTCCTGATACTTTATTACAAGTGTTTCTTTGTTTCTGATTTTACCATGTCTGTTCAGAGGAAGTCGGGATTCAAGCCCTGTAAGGAATGCAGAGGTCATATGTCGATCACTGACCCGCATGATGACTGTCTTTGGTGTCTTTCATTAGATCATAACGTCAAAGGTTGTTCTTCCTGCAGGAAAATGAACCCAAAAGCATTGAAGAAAAAGAGAAGCCAAACTTTATATGTCTAAAGTAAGAAAGGAGAAAAGGGGCCGAAAGCGGTAGAAGTCGAGGTCATCGACTTCGCATGGCTCGAAGAGAAGACACAAGAAGGAGAAGAGGCATGGTTCTCGACGCCGTTCGTCGAAGCCTCGAGCTTCGAAGTTGCCTTCTCCGACTCCTCGGCGTCGTGTTAAGGACTTTGTCTCACCTTCACCATCTGAGTCTCCGCAGGTGACTCCGGACCCTTCTTATATGGGTACTCCCGCAAAGTCTCCGGCGTCGGGAGACTCTCCGGCTCCAGATGGTACATCGAATCCGGTTGATGATGAGACTCCTGCTGCTCCTGTGGCTTCACCTGTGACCCCAGTGGTTCCGACTCCAGAGGTTCCTCGTACGGAGGTCAAATCAGCGCAGTATCCTTCGTTCCCGACTCCTAGTTCAGACCCATCGCAGTTTTTGAACGCGATGTATGGCGTATTTGCCAGAGCCTCATGCCCCTCTGGTACACCTTTGGGTCCCATGGGTCCATTGGCGTTTAATTTGGGTGTGCCTCAACATTATCCTCCATCCCCCTTTATGCCATATATGCCGATGGCACCGTCATGGCAGATTCCGGCACCGAGGATGTTGAAGCCGTATAGGCAGTCCCCGGCTCCATCTGGCGTCCCTTGTTCACGGATTCGTTCGATGCGGGTTTCTGTTATGGGTCCACCTTCGACACCGCTGCCGGAGCCGTCGACGCTGTGAATGGCGCCACCGACGCCACAGCCGAAGATGTGCTCTAGGAGAGAAGAGCAGAGGTTGATTGAAGAAGAGCAATACCAGGCTGGTGACATGGAGGAAGGTGAAATTCTGAGGACTTGTGTGAGGCTAGTGGACTGGACGGTTCTCTGGAAGGAGATTTTGCATCACAGAATGCTTCTCCTTCAAAAGATGTGGCACCTTATCATGTTGCTATTAAGAAGGCAGCTGAACATTTGGATTTACAGCTCCCTATGGCTGAATATAAGCCTAATCTGCTTACAGAGGTGCTTCATTCTCCTTCCTCTGTGGTTGAGCCTATCTTGCCTTTCAGGGATGCCCTGACGGAACCGATACTAAAGGTTTGCGTAATCCTCTTTCTGCTCCTGCAGTTTCTAGATCTGTCTCTAGGAGGTATAAGTCAGCCCCAGGGGACCCTGAGTTTCTTTCTTACCATTCTTCACCTCAGAGTTTGATTGGTGTAGGCTTCATGTTCAAATCAGTCTGTGGGTTCCTTTCCTCAAGCACCTGCTGACAGAGATTCTAAGAAGCTTGAGCAGTCTGCGAAGAAAGTCTTTTCGTCAGCTAGTATGACTTTGATATCCACAAGTGCAACCTGTTTGTTGGGCAGATACTTTCACGCCTTATGGACTCTGCCAAGCAGATTCTTCCTAAATTATATGAAGAAGACCGGGGTAATTTAAGTGAAGTTTTGGCAGACTCTCAGGCTGCTGCTCGCCAAGTTATCCAGTTGGACTTGGTCACTGCAGATTCAGTGGCAAGGGTAATTGGTTCATCTGTTGCTACTAGGAGACATGAATGGTTGAGTTCTTCTGGTTTTTCACAGGATGTGCAAGCTGCTCTTTTGGTCCTTCCCTTTGACAGCTCTAAGCTTTTTGGGGAAAAGGCTGACTCTGCTTTGCACAGATTTAAGGACAGTCAGGCCACAGCAAAATCCGTAGGATTGCAGTCTCAGGCAAGAGGCTATGGCTTCAAAAGGTACAGTGGTTTTGGGAAATCTTCCTTTCGTTCCCATCAGCCGCAGCAGCAATAGCAATAACAGAACCCTTTGTATAAATCCTACAGAGGTAAAGGCAGAGGTCAGCCTTTGTGGAGCTGGACGGCAGCCCTCTTCCTCCTCCTCCGCCTCCTCTAGCGCCCCCACCCCCCCGGTAATGCAGGAAAGGAGCCCTAGATAAGCCATCCTGGATCAGGTGGGTCCTGTGGGAGGCCGGCTTACCCATTTTCTACAAGACTGGAAAGTAATGACCTTTGGGTTTTAGATCTTGTAGAGAATGGGTACGCTCTTCCCTTCAGAGAATTTCCCCCTCCTTACCCTCCTTATCAGGGGTTTTGCACGGAGGATAATTTGCTTCTCCTTCAGAAGGAGGTTCTTACGCTGTTACAGAAAGTTGCGATAGGGGTGGTTCAGGAGCAGTAAAGGGGTCAGGGATGCTACTCCCGGTATTTCCTGCTTCCCTAGAAGGATGGCAGGTTACGTCCTATCCTGGACCTCAGAATCTTCAATCTGTTTCTCAAGCAGGAGAGATTCAAGATGCTCACCCTAGCGCAGGTTCTTCAGGTGCTACAACAAGAGGACTGGATGATGTCCATCGACTTGCAGGATGCGTATTTCCACATCCCAATCCTGAAGTCGCACAGGAAGTATCTCCGTTTTACAGTTGGGTAGCAACACTACCAGTTTGCGGTCCTTCCGTTTGGTCTTACTACCGCACCTTGAGTCTTCACCAAGGTGATGGCCGTGGCTGCCCTTCTCAGGTTGTCGGGGATCCCTGTTTTCCCCTACCTGGACAACTGGCTACTGAAAGCAGAGTTGACAGAAATGGTGAGTCATCATCTGCAGGTTACAACCCAGCTGTTGTACAAATTGGGTTTTTCGATAAATGTACCCAAGTCTCACCTGGTGCCCTCACAGCACAACCTGTTTATCGGGGCGGTACTGGATACCACTGTGTGTCGAGCTTTCGCACCTCCACAAAGATATTCAACATTCAGGAAATAAGTCCCTTGTTTTACAATGGAGCGGTTGAACCACTTCTGAAGGTCCTTTGCCTGCTCGATCTGTTCGCTTCCTGCATCCTGCTGGTCAACCATGCACACTGGCACATAAGGGCGCTCCAGGGGTCTCTCTGCAGGCATTGGTATAAGCACAATGGAGATCTCAGGGAGTCAGTCAGGATCTCCAGAGAAGCTGCAGCGGTTCTGTTTTGGTGGAGCGTGGAGGTCAATCTGTCTCAAGGAAAACCCTTTCATCTTCATCCATCTGTGGCCACAGTGATAACGATGCCTCTACCCTAGGGTGGGGTGCACATCTGGGCGATCTGTAGATCAAGGGTCTTTGGTCTCCAGAGGAAAGGTTGTTTCACATCAACCTTCTGGAATGGCGGTTGATACGTTTGGCACTCAAGGCCTTTCTCCCTTCCCTTCGTGGTCAGTCGGTTTAAGTACTGACGGACAACACTGCTGTGATGTGGTGTGGTATGTCAACAAGCAGGGAGGAGTATGGTCATACCGTCTCTGCAGAGAGGTGTTGTGGCTCTGGTCCTGGGCTCAGGACCAACGGATTTGCTTGATGGCAATCATCTGGCCAGAGTACTGAACGTCTCAGTCGACAGTGAGGGCTTCATCCAGAGGAAGTTCGGCACATCTTGCAGAAGAGGTGAACTCCTCCGGTGGACCTGTTTGCCACTTTCGAGAATGCACACTGCCTGTCATTCTGCAGTCTCCAGCTTCCAAGGCAGGGAGCATTGGGGGATGCATTTCAGTTGAGTCGGAGCTCGCAACTCCTTTACGCGTTTCCTCCCATACACTTGATTCCTCGGGTTCTGAGGTTGATTCACCAAGACCGGGCCCAAGTCATATTGATCGCCCCAGACTGGCCAAAAAGGGTGTGGTACACAGACTGTCTTTACCTCTCGTCGCACCCTCCGCTCAGTCTCCCTCCTATGGCAGACTTCCTCTCTCAGATGGAGGGGCAAGTTCTACACCCCCACCTCCAGAGCCTGCAACTTCATGCCTGGAGATTGAACGGGGCAACTTGAATTATTTTTCTCTCCCGCCTGACGTGGTGGAGGTTATACTATCGGCCAGGCAACACTCACCAAGTCTGTCTACTTTTATGGTGGTCTAAATTTGTTAAATGGTGCGGGGAGAGAAATCTACTGCTCCCTTAAAAGCTCATCTTTCTGATTTTCTTAGTTTTTCTCCTTATTTGGCTCAGCAGGGTTGTGCTATGGCCACTGTTAAAGGATACTTGTCGGCATTGTCCGCATTTTTGTGTTTGCCTGATCAGCCTTCTCTATTTAAGTCTCCAATAGTCTTAAGATTCATTAAGGGGCTGACAAACATGTTTCCTCCAACTCCCTTTTATTATGCCCCAATGGGATTTGAATCTTTTTAGATCGGTTCTATGCATAGTTGTCCATTGAGACTTTTGACATTTAAAATAGTCTTACTGGTGGCTATCACTTCGGCTAGGAGGGTGAGTGAGCGCGAGGCTTTGAGTTCAAAGCCTCCCTTTCTTACCATACATGCTGAAAGGATGTTACTCAGGACCAGGGCTGCTTTTCTGCCTAAGGTGGTGACTCCCTTCCACCTAGGTCAGTCCATTACCCTTCCTACTTTCTATCCTCCCCCTCACCCATCCAAAGAAACCCTTTGGAGCATGGAAGGTTTGAGAGCCGCCCCTCCCGAGGAACCAGGTTACCTGCACCAGGGAAGCTGGGTGCATAGGGATGAATTGACATCTGAACCTACCATAGACAACATTGAAAGATTTAGAAGAAGATGCTTCTGGAGAAGCCTGTAAAGCAGTCCAGTGGAATCCAAGAGTGCATTCTTGAAGAGAAGAACCTACAAGCAGAGAGGATAGAGTCTATGCCACTCGGGAGTGACTATGAGGCACAGATGCAAAATGTCCACCGATGTCAAGAGGTTCAGGAGTGAAGACGGTGATGTTGTCGCTACAGCGTTGGGGACGAGGTGATGCAGAGGAAGACCAGGACATGTGCACGAGCTGTCTCACGTCGAATGTCATGTCGGTCTCTAGGTGGTTGGTGTCCGACAGGACCAGCAACAAGTCTTGCAAGCTGCAAATGGCGTGGAAAGCGAAAAGATGCAAACGTTGGGACCAGCAAGTGTCACGTGGCCCAGATGGGCATTGTCGTCTTCCCTATGTTAGCATAAGCACGTTGCAGACTGTCCGCTGCTTTGCGCATGTTACTACACAAGGTTATTTTGCTTTTGCCACATTGCACCTTTCACATAAGAACTTCCTGTGGTTTTCACACTTTGCTTGTTCCTGGGATTTAGTCTGAGCATTGTGAACAAGGTCCAACAACAATGCCCCTTGTTAGTCTGTTCTGGTCAGGCCCAAGGGTGCAGAGACAGAATATTGAGTACAAAATATCGAATTGCAAAAATATCGAGTCAACAATATCATGGGTCAGTAATATGGACAGCAAGAATATTGTGGTCAACAATATCGACTTACGGTAAGTAATATCGATTTTAAAAATATCGAAGTGTTTAATATCGTTTGCAAAAATATAGTCGTTAAAAATATTGTGTTTTATTATTGTTATGTATTTTAGTATATGTTATATATTTTTGTTTTTTTGTATAAGAATTGTTTGTATTTTTAATATATGTGTTACATTTTTAGTAGTTATAAAACTAAATTATTTGAATTTTGCACTATTTGTTCCGTTGTGGGTTGTGGGTTTAGAGGTGAATATGGTGGGAAGTAATTTAATTGTATTCAATTTAAATATTATTTTTTTTATTTGCATTTTGCACTTTTAGTTCAGTAGCGGCTTGTGGGTTGACAGAGGAATAGGGTAGGAATTAATTTAAATATATTAAATATAATAATTTATTTTACATTTGAATTTTGTGTTTTCAGTTCCATAGTGGGTTGTGGGTTTATAGGGGAATAGGGTGGAAAGTAATTTAATTATATTAATTGTATTGATTACATTTTCATTTATTAATTTTTTTTATTGAGATGGTATAATGTTAATGCGTAAAGTAATTTATTATTAACTAGCTGTACCCACCCACGCATTTCTGTGGCTCAGTCTGGTTAAATGGAAGAGAAAGAAAAGAGTAAGCGCACGTTTTTTTTAATATGTTTAATTTCACAATGCTTGTGGGTATACAATATGTTTTTGTGACTATTGTCTGTATCGATAGGGTCTATTCGGCCTTTCGATTAAAAACACGTGCGTATTCGATACCAATGTTGTGTATATATAATCACGTGCTAATGTTGCAAAGTGAACCAACTCCTCCCGCCCCCTCCACCCTCTTCCCGGTCTCCCATCCTGACACCAACTGTCCATCCTGATATATGTAGACTATTGTCTCAATGCGTCCTTTCTTAATGTTGCACAGTGAACCAACTCCTCCCCCCTCCCTTCACCCCACTTCCCAGTCTGCCATCCTGACACCAACGGTCCATCCTAATATACGTAGACTATTGTCTCTATGTGTCCTTTCTTAATGTTGTAAAGTGAACCAACTCCGCCCCCTCCCTCCCCCCACTTCCCGGACTGCCATTCTGACACCAACTGTCCATCCTAATATATATAGACTATTGTCTCTATGCGTCCCTTGTAGTTGTTGCACAGCAACCAAATCGATAGGGTCTGTTCGGCCTTTCGATTAAAAACACGCGCGTAATGGACACGCGCGTATTCGAATCCAACATTGTGTATACATAAACACGCGCTTAATCGAATCCAACATTGTGTCAAAATTTCAAAGCAATCAGTGAAGAACTTTCAGAGATTTAAGATTTTGAACAAACGAACATTGACATTTTCATGTGCCTGTTCGGGCTTTCGATTAAAAACATGCGCGTATTCGACACGCGCGTATTGGAATTCAACATTGTGTATATAAAAACACGCGCATGTTCGAATCCAGCGTTGTGTCAAAATTTCAAAGCAATTGGTGAAGAACTTTCGGAGATTTGCGATTTTGAACAAACGAACATTTACATTTTTATTTATATAGATTAACAATTGGTTGTTAAATTTAATTCATTAATTGGTAATTAATTATGGTAATTGTGTAAATCAATTTTAGGTGTGTGTTCTGGTGTTTATAGGTGTAAAAGGTGGGAAGTTTTTTTAGTATTTTTTTTTAACAACCAGCTTTATTGCCATTTTTAGGAAAAACAACAACATAGCACCATTTTGACATGTCAGGTATTGCAATACAGTTACAAGAAATTTCCAAAGTCTGCTTCTATGAAATGTGACTCCACACGAACAGTGGACACTCCAACCAACGGTCCCACCCATTTGCCCCATATGCGTTCATGCTTAGCTGGGCACCCCCTTGTTTCGTAGACAGCTTTTTCTTGGGTGGCGCACCAATCTACGCCTCTGCACCATGTAGCTAAGGAGGGAGGCACCGAGTCCTTCCAGGCTGCTGCTATGTCCCTTTTGGCTACAAGAATGGCAGTCCCTAGGAATAACTTGTCTTCCCTAGGAGCCATCCTGTCCCTCCATCACTCTCAAGAGAAGGGCACGGCGATTGAGGGGGAACCTCCCACCCAAGCACTTCACTCAACTCAGGGACAATGGAAGCCCAGTATTTGGTGAGGATGACGCCTGACCAAACCATGTGGTAGAAGTCTGCTTTGCAGCGCGAGCAATGTGGTGTCGGGAAGAAGCATGCCCTGTGGAGTCGCACAGGGGTAAGATATGCACAGTAGAGGTAGTAAATCTCAATGAGGATGAGCCTAGCTGAGATTGTGAGTGTCCTAGGGGCCATCAGGGCATCTCTCCAATCTCTCTAATCTTCCTCTCTTCGAGAGGTCCAAGCCACCTATCTCAATAGGCCTTAAGAGGTTATATTGTCGATGGGGTGTTGTTAACCAGGGAGTGATAAATGTGGGAAATTCCCCCCCCCTCCTGAGTTCCCCATAAGGAGTTTGGCCTCTAAGGGTGTCCCAGTGGAAGTGTTGCAAAGCGGAACCCCATGCCAGGAGGACTGTGCGGGTAACTGCCGGTATTCAGTCGATAGGTGGGGTCCCGCCATCCACCTTTAAGCCAATCGTGGATCACTAAGAGGCGAGTGGCCAAATAGTACAGGAATGGGTTTGTCATCCCATCATATGTGGGTCGTTGACACATTGTGAGAGCCAGTCATGATCTCGCCCCACCCGAGGAAGGAAGGTTGTGATTACACCATCTAGGTCATGGAACCAGCTGCAGGGGAGATGGAGCAGAAGGTTTTAAATGGTGTATAAAAGAGGGGGTAGAATCATCATCTAAAAAGTGCGTGTCTGCCCAGGGGCTTTAGTTGAAGAGTCTTCCAACAACGGAGATAATCTTTTATGTGCATGAGGAGTGGGGTGAGGTTAAGGGACCAGGTCAATTCAGGAAGGAGTGTCACCCAGATCCTGAGATATTTGAACGAGTGCCTACTCAAGGGAATGGTTGTTTGCCAATCTACACACTCCCTGGAGACATGGAGAGGCACCACCTTAGATTTGGCCGGATTAAGATGTAGCCCGACGCCTTTTCAAACTGGTGGAGGATGAGGAGAGATCTTGGTCCAGATCGGGCCGGGTCTACCAGATAGGGGAGGACGTCGTCAGCATAAAGGGCGATCCGGTCCTCATGAGATTCCTGCCAGCCCTGGATCTGGTCATCACTTCGGATGTGACACGCCAATGGTTCAATTGCGAGTGCGAATTGAAAAGGGGAAAGTGGACAACCCTGGCAGGTCCCCCTCTTGATTGGAAAAGCATCCAACAGTGCACCATTAATGAGGATTCTGGCTGACAGAGTGGAGTATAGGACCTTCACCATGCTCTGATAGGAGGGCCCGTATCCTGCTCTCTCCAAAACATCCCCAATGTAGCACCAGATCACCATATTAAAGGCATTTTGAAAGTCAAGCAGCACTAGGGCCTGGTATGGTGAAACGCGACTACGGTGAGCGAGGGCTACCTGTAGGCATCTGAGACAGTGCCTCGTATTGCAGCATGGCATGAACCCCCAATGGTCATGATGGGTGAGGGTGTGAAGCACTTGCTTCATGCGAGCAGCGAGGATGGTTGCGTAGATTTTGACTATATTGATGAGTGAAATTGGACAGTACTGAGCGCAGGAGGGAGGTGGAGGATGTACCTTGGGTATAACCACGATGGTTGCACGGTCTGTGACTGATGGGAAGGCACGTCTCTCTATAGTTTCTTCAAAGAGGGCATGGATTTTTGGGATAAGTGTCTCTCTGAAGGCTGCGTAGTAGTCCGCGCTAAGCCCATCTGGACCGGGAGTCTTAAAGGTGGCTAGTGAGGAGATAGCGTCTCCAATTTCCTCCTGTTAGATTTGGGGGTCTCTAGTTGGCAGAGGTAGGGACCTTTGACCAAATAGGGACCCTTGCGTCTAGTCAAGGTAAGGCCTACACTCCTAAAATTACCCCTGCTCACCCCCTTGGTAGATTGGCACAAGCAGGCAGGCTTATCTCAGAGGCAGTGTGTAATGCATTTGTGAATACATACAGTAATACAGTGACAACACTACAGATGGACATAACACAGGCTGTATTATAAAAATAAGTATTTTTATATAGACTTAACTCAAGACCAAACGACAAAAATCCACAATACTGTTCTCAAAAATAGACTCTAAAATAGTATAAAATATCTCACTTCCCTCAAGTTGTAAATGCGACACTTTACTCTCAATGTAACTTTGATGCGTAACACAAAGAAAACAAAAGGGTCGCAGGGAAGGTGATGTGTTGGTTCCTTATACTCAGGGGAGTGGATGCGTCTACTCATTACTGCTGCGCAGGGGAGTTGATGCTCGCTTCCTTACTGTGTGGGTAGGTGATGCGTTGGTCTCTTGCTGCTCTCCGGTACGATGCGACAAGATGGCACCTCGATGCGATACTCTTCTCCAGTGCAATGCGACAAAATGGCGTCTTGCTCACAGTGCAGCAATGTTGATGCTATGCCTGCACGCCCAACGGCCGTGCGGCAACTCGATGATCTTTGGAGCCGCGACAGACCCTGCGACGCACTTCTCCGGTGATGCGACGGCGACCTCTGTGGCGACGTCCAGCTTCTCCGTTGATGCGCTGTGCTTCAGTGATGCGATGATGACAGCGTTGGCTCGCTTCTTCGGCGGTGTGACGACAGCTGCTGCGGTGGCAACACGCTTCTCGTCGTTGCGTCGCGCTTCCACCTCCTGGCGACACGCAGTCTCTCAGAAGGCCCAGCACAACAGCAGGCACTTCAATTCCCAGCAAGGGAATTCAGGGGGGACCTGGTTGTAGAAAGTCTTGTATCCCCGAGACTTCAGGCAGGAGGCAAGCTCTAGTTCAAGCCCTTGGAGATTCTTCTTCAAGTTGATGAAAAGCACACTCAGTCCTCTACTCCTTTCTTTGGCAATGAAGCAACCACAGCAGGCCAAACCCCAAACACACAGCACAGGGGTACTCTCCCCCTTAAGCTTCCTTGTATTTCTCCTCAGCAAAGGTTTGTCATGATTCCCAGAAGTGATCTAAAGTTCTGGGGTCTGGGTCCCCCCTTTTATACACCAAAATCCTTTGTTCTCTGAAGGCAGAGAGGCCTTTGCCTAGTCCAAACCAGTTCTGGTCAGTCCTGGAACACTTTTTTGACAAGACTCTTTCTTTCTTTTCACAGTGTAGGCCAGGGACATCAGACACACCACAGGAGGTGGAGCCAGCATTGTGGAGGGAAGGCACAGCCCTATGCAGGTCCCAGTTGCAACTCCTCCCACCCATCTACATGCAGATCTCTCTATTCAGCGCTGTGCTGACTCACCCTGTCACTCAAACTGGAAGGGAGACCCACGGCAAAGGTGCCAGGTCTAACACTCAGGCGTGATGGGTTCGTCCAGGATTGCGCTCTCCACTTGGGAGAGCTGCTGAAGGGGGGTATCCTGCAGAAAGGAGGAGCTATTATGCGGCTCATGCAAGCAATCCACCTAGTATGGCCCTCTGTAATAGGCCACAAAGGGTAATTATTTATTTTTTGTGTGTTGTTTTTATTTTTAAAGGGGTAAAGGGTGGGTATTAAATACATTTTAATTATTAGTTGTTAATAGTAATTGTTTTTAATTTTTAAATAAGTTTTGTGTCCAGAGAGTGTAACAGTAGGGAAAGTGTTCGATAGTGGAGAGGTAAAAATTACTAGCTCAACTCCAATGAGAGCAACAGTAGGGACAATGTTGGATAGCAATGGGGTAACAATCACTATTCCAACTCCAGTGGGTGCAACAGTAGGAAACGGCTGGATAGCGGAGGAGTAAAAATTACTATTCCCACTCCAGTGAATGCAACAGTAGGGAAAGTGTTGGATACTGAAGAAAAAAAAAATACTATTGACACACTAACACTTAAAAACAGAAACAAATATATATTATTTTTAAAAAAAAATAATAACCAATATTTAAAAAATAAAAATGATTAAACATACAAGAAGAACACATATTATAATATTAATTACATATTACAAAAATTTCAAAGGTTTTTTTAAATGCTAATTCCTAACTATATAAGGCCTGAAACCTATGGTTTATTCAGTGAATTTCAAAGGTTTTTTAAATGCTGATTCCTAACTATATAAGGTCTGAAACCTATGGGTTTTTCAGTGAATTTCAAAGGTTTTTTAAATGCTAATTCCTAACTATATAAGGCCTGAAACCTATGGTTTTTTCAGTGAATTTCAAAGGTTTTTTAAATGCTAATTCCTAACTATATAAGGCCTGAAACCTATGGTTTTTTCAGTGGTTTTTAAAAAAAAATGGATTGGTTAACTGGCTTATTAAGTGTATCTTAGTGAATACATATATTAGCTAGTAATGTTTAAATATTTAAATATATGCATGAGTGATGTAATATGTGACGTCATCAGCAGTGCATTGCAGATGTGCAAGTTATAGTGAGTCCAACTAACTATAACGTGGGAATTTCAATGGTTTTATGCGAGTAAAATTTCCAGCTAACTATAACTGGTGTGAAACCTATGGTTTTTTCAGTGAATTTCAAAGGTTTTTTAAATCCTAATTCCTAACTATAACTGGTGTGTAACCTATGGTTTTTTCAGTGAATATATATATATATATATATATATATATATATATATATATATATATATATATATATATATATATATAACATTTCTATGGCAAAATGAAACCCCTCATTTTGTTCCTTTTCAAATTAAATGTATTAAGTGTTACCACTTTATTCCAATCAAGATGACTTCAGGTGTGCCTTACGTTTGTCATAAGTAAGACTGTTAGCGTTCTTTAGAACACTCTGGGACATTCTGTCATTGGGCTATAGTTGGGCTACATCTGGCTGATATTTGGGCTACATTTGGGCTCTTTTCTCTGGTGGCAATCTTGGGAGACTGCTTATCAGATTTTTTTTAATGAAATATAAGACGATTTGAGAAGTCACTCAAAATGTGCCCTAATTTTTCTTTCTTCAGCACTAATCATAATTTCTATGGCAAAATGAACCCCCTCATTTTGTTCCTATGCAAATTAAATGTTTTAAGTGTTAACACTTTATTCCAATCAAGATGACTTCAGGTGTGCCATACTTTTGTCATAAGTAAGACTGTTAGCGCTCTAGTTGTTCTTTAGAACACTCTGGGACATTCTGTCATTGGGCTATAGTTGGGCTACATCTGGCTGATATTTGGGCTACATTTGGGCTCTAACATATATATAGCCCAATGTAGCCCAATATATATTTTTTCAAAGTTAATTTTCATAAAAACCACTGGAGCACATATCTTGAGACATAGCAAAGGCACATCGGGCTACCAGTCCCTACAATTTTGCCAAGTTTGGTGGAAAACCATTCAGCCGTTCGGGCTAAAAGTGAGTCCAACCGCCCTATGGAAATTAACATTGGGAAAACACGTTTTGGGACCCCCCTTTTATCTTGGCCCCCGCTTGACAAATCCCCCCCAAACTTTCAGGGAAGGAGCGGAGCGCCCGAGGCAAAGTTAAGAAAAATTTCAGGAAGATTCCTCAACCGGCGCCAAAGTTATTCCCAATAGAATGTTGCGATTTCCCTATGGAAAACAATCCTAACTATATATACCTACTGGCTATCGCCAGTAGGTAATATATATATTATTTATATAATTGTAAAGTTTTAAAATAAATTAAAGATAATAGTTTATTAATTATTTTAAAGTAAATATATATATGTATAAATTATTATGTTTGTGTGTTTTTTAATTACGTTTATTTGTAATATTTTGTAAAATGTATATTACAGTTAATTAATTTTGTTTAAATGAATATTAATATTTAATATATATTATTGTATTTTATATATATTTGTAATCAATATTTTTTACATCTATTTTTTTCCATTGATATTTTTGATTCAATATTTTTGTACTTACCTGTGTAGGTATGGAAGTTGATATTTTAGTAGTCTATATATTTTTTTCAATATTCTATCAGTGAATCAGGCCCTAGCAGCTAGACAAAACATGCAGTGCAATTATCGTTTGGGAACACATACTTTTGGTCATATGAGGGTACACGGATAGGTGGCACACATTGGAGAGGGCCCTTTCCAGGGAGAAGAGCATGACAGCACCTGTGATGTAAATCTACCAGCTATAGACTGAGGTACAGGGTCTGCTGATAATGCCCAGATATCTTCTGATATATAATCATCTTGCTTCTACACTAAAGGAGGGAGGATAGGATACTCTGTCATTCATTATCACAGCTCCTTTAATGATTTACAGACTACTTGCTATGCTGACCGTATTTGTGTTAGGCATTTTTCTGCTGATTGTGGCACATATACTGCAAACCTGACCACGTTAGTTCAAATCAGTATTTTTAAATTGTTCATGTCCCTGTCATATCTTATTGTGGTTGAGTACAAGAGTGGGAGCGAAAAGGTGTGTCTGGCAACCACGATTCCGGACAGAGTCAGGAGAGTTGTGTTCTGGGGTGTCTAATTACTTGTTTCTCTTTGAGTGAGTAGGAGGGCAAGTGAGACACTATAGGTTTCGGGCTCATGGGTACTAAGGTGGTAGGATATCTCAGTCCCTGCATACTGAGGTCCCATAATCCCAAACATAGTTCTGTGTTTGCGCAAAATTCCTGCAACACAAGGTCCAAGGGACTCACCAAGAACAGGAAATGAAGACCTTCGAGAGGATCCACATGCCGAAGGCACAGGAGTCGCAAGAGAACCTCGGGCAGCTCACCAAAGATGGAGGCCACGGTGCAAGGGATGCAGTGAGGAACCTGATATTCGGAGGATGAGATGCTGGAGCTTCTTGTAGTCCAAAGATCTCTTAGGTGCAGAGCGAACAAGCCTTGACAACTGCAAGTTGGCTTGGAGCACAAGGGTTTGGTCTCAGCGGCTCCAATGAGGGATACTGTCCTCAATCTTACTTGGAAGACAGGTGAGGGAGTTGCAGAACCACCACCTATGTTCCCGGGCCTTGGAAAGTCCTTAGGATGACAGGAGCAGTAGACCGATCAGCTTCATTGCGTTGACATGTAGATGCGGAGGAATGGCTCCTTCACTCCAAGGGAGATTACTTCAGATGTCCTTGATGCCCACAGGCTTCCTGGAGAAGCTGGATGAAGTACAGACGATGCAGAAGACTTGAAGAACAGCAAAACCAGGAGCAGCAGGAGTCTTCCTTGATGCAGTCGTGGTTCCAGTCGAATTCCAACAAAGTCCAAGTGTTCAGATGGTCGAACAGTGATTTGGTTTCAGAAGTGAGTCTTGTTCCACAACAAATCTGAGGACCCACCCACAATCAAGCCCTTAGGTAACCTGGGGAAAGGGTTGGGACAAGGTGGTTGTCCTGCCAGAGGAGAGGCTGGACATAAGGGAGGATACTCCCCTGTCCTTTGTCCAGTTTTGCACCAGGGCAGGAATCAAGGGTTCCAGAACTAACTCAAACTGGAGTATGCAAGGAGGGCACCAAAGATGCCCTTCAAAGCAGTCTGGTGGCACTGTAAAGCCCCCCCTCTCCTGCCCAGCCCACCACTACACTAAGTCTTGTCTGCGAGGTGGTCACACCTCCATTTGAAAGCAAACCGATTGTTCAATCAATCAATCAATCACAACACTTGTATAGTGCGCTACTCACCCGGAAGGGTCTCAAGGCGCTTAGAGGAAGGGGGCCGCTACTGCTCGAACAGCCAGGTCTTGAGTTGTCTCCTGAAGGCGAGGTGGTCCTGGGTTAGCCGAAGGTGGATGGGGAGGGAATTCCACGTCTTGGCCGCCAGGTAGGAGAAGGATCTGCCTCCGGTGGTGGCTCTTCGGATGCGTGGTACGGCGGCGAGGGCGAGGCTAGCAGACCGTAGCTGGCGGGTGGGTGTGTGGAAGGTCAGGCGGTCGTTGAGGTACTTGGGCCCAAGTTGTGGAGAGACTTGTGTGCGTGGGTGAGGAGCCTGAATGTGATCCTCTTGTTGACGGGGAGCCAGTGCAGTTTCCTCAGGTGGCCGGAGATGTGGCTGCGTCGAGGGATGTCCAGGATGAGTCGGGCGGCGGCGTTCTGGATGCGTTGTAGTCTTTTCTGTAGTTTGGCTCTACCTTCCCCTGCTTGAGTTAAGCTCAGTAGCAGGAGGGCAGACTCTTGTCTGTAGTTGGAAGCAGCACTAGTTTGCTGGCAGACCCTAAAAAGCTGTTATCATGTGTGGGAGGCTAGCTTAGTGTATGGTGCATACTTGTTTAACGGAAGCACCTTGCACTAATCCAGACAACACTTATGGGGATTTTAGAGTTCTTAGAAAACCCTAGAAAGTTGTCTAAGTGCATGCTGTGGAGAGCAGCCATCAGGCTTATCCAGGAGGAGTGTTCAGCAGCTTGTTTTACCAGTTCTAATCATGTTGTGTAGGTTAAAGAAAAAAGAATGCCACAGTGTATAAATAAAAATAGTTCTACTTATTATTTATTATTTATTTATTTATGGGTTTGTATCGCGCCGGCCTCACACCCGAAGGTGTATCTCCGCGCGGTGCTATGAAGTGAACAGGTCGGGCAGCGCTGATCCTAGAACAGAGTTGTCTTTAGGCATTTCCTGAAAGCTAGATGGCTCGGGCACTCTCTAAGGGAAAGTGGAAGATTGTTCCACAGACGAGGGCCCATGATGGAGAGGGCACGGCCTCTCCATCATTACACAACACTCACTGACACATTGGTGTATCTCCAGAGATATCAACACAAATACACTACATACAATACTTGAATTGCAAATAGGTAAGTAAGTCCAATACACATCTTCAGTGGGAGACCAAACCATACATTAAAAAAATGGAAAATGAACTGCGACTGAAGTCAGGATTTGGACCAGGAGACTCAGAAGAGCTGGGGAGCCAAGGAACCACCCAACAAATGGATCTAGGAACCCCACGAAGGCTGTGCGTAGAGTGGCAACACAGATGCGTACTCAATACAAGTCACCGGGAAAATCGCAGCTGCAGTTTTGAAGACGGACCCTTCCCAGTGGACCCTGAAAAAAACCTGTGGAAGACAGAAGGTTGGAGAGTCACCCCACATACCCCAGGAACCAGGATACACCAGGGAAGCTGGGTGCATAGGTGTAAAATGACATTGGAAACAGCAGTATACCAAAATGACCAAAATGAAGGCTTTGAAATGAAATGAAAATGAAATGAAATGAAAAAAAACATTTATAGAGCGCACAGACTACTTGTAGGCCTCGCAGCGCTTTGAACTGAAGTCCAGGCGGCCAGCTAAGATGATTAACAAGCACTACTGAACAAGTGGGTCTTTAGAAGCCTCCTGAATGCCATCCGGTTGTTGTTTTCTCTAAGGATAAGTGGAAGAGAATTCCATATTCTCAGCCACCCCAGCTAGCTTTGTTTATTTTGATCATGGTGGCTAATTGCAATGAACTTGAGCGCAAGGTTCTGAGGGGAAGATAAGGGTTAGCCAAAAAATGCATTATGGCTGGTCCAGTTCTGCTAATTGCTTTTTGAACAAGACACATAGCCTTAAATTGAACCCTTGCTGCCACCGGGAGCCAGTGTAACTTTTTTAGGGCATTTTTAGCTGACTGAGAGTGAGGAATTTGAAAAAGCAGCCGGGCCGCACAGTTTTGAGTGACCTGGAGTTTATTAATCACTGCCGCCGGGGCTCCCAGATAGAGAGCATTATCATAATCCAGGCGTGAGAGTATCACGGCCTGGACCATGACTCTCCTCGCCTGGAATGGAAGCAAAGGGAGCACCTTCCGGAGCATTCTCATCAGCCCAAAACAGATGGATGCAGTTTTGGTGGCCTGACAAGAAAAATTCAGTGATTTGTCGAGCCAAAGTCCCAGGCTTTTTATCTCCGATTTAGGAAGGGGAGGGGGGCCTAAACATGTGGGCCAGAGGGAGGCCAGACTGGTAGGTGGAGGATTGCCCAGTAGCATGACCTCCGTCTTTTCTCCATTCAGTCTAAGGTAGGAGGATTTCATCCATTTAGCCACTGCTTCTAAGCATAGACTCAGTGTGCTAGACGACCCCTCAGAGTGGTCTAATGAGACCACCAACTGAGTGTCGTCTGCGTAGGTGACGATACAAACGCCAAACGGATGAACTACCTCCGCTAAGGGCCTCATGTAGATGTTAAAAAGTGTGGGGCTCAGGGCAGAGCCCTTAGGAACCCCACACTTAAGTGGCTGTTTGGTGGATACAGCCTCGCCCTCAAACACCTGGAAGAAGCGTTCATCCAGGAAGGAAGCAAGCCATGCCAGGGCCGCACCCGGCACTCCCATGCCCTTCAAACGATGTAATAAGGTGGCATGGTTAACCGTGTCGAATGCGGCGCTGAGATCTAGATCTAGTACTATGATGGCCGCTTTCCCTCCCTGGTCCAACACCGATGTTGTTAATATCTTTTTCTAGCAGTTTACTCGTCCAGGGCAACAGGGAGATAGGGCGGAAGTTAGCTAGATTATTTTGGTCTAACGTGGGCTTTTTTAACAGGGCCCTGACCATTGCACACTTCCAACCAGTCGGAACTATGCTCGTAGCAATGGAGGTGTTAAGGACGTCGAGAAGAACTGGACGAATGACATTCATGGCCAAAGTAAGGAACTGAGGGGGTGCTGGGTCACTGGGGGATCCCGATGTAACTTTAGAAATTATTTCATTTATGGAAGTAGAGTCCAAAGGGGCGAAGCTATCCAGCAAACAGGAAGCTGGGGTGATAGGGCCAGATGTAATAGCAACCTCCAATTCAATTCCATCCGTAGGAAAAGAAGAGTAGAAGGTCTGAATCTTCTGGAAGAAGAAGGTTGCTAAGTTATTACAGCGAGCTAATGCCCCGTCTGATGACATTCGTTCGGGAGGAAGGGAAATCAGAAATGTAGCTATTTTGAAGATTTCTTTGGGAGCATTGGCTGCCAGGTTAATCTTTAACTCATAAAACTGGGCTTGAACAGATCTAATTTCCTTTTTATATAGTCTGATTGCGGCTCTGTATTTCAGTAAAGATGCCGCTGGCGAAGACTGTGCAAGAGTCCGGTGGAATCCAAGGGTGTGATCTGATGGAGTCTTCTAGCTGCAGATTCCTTAACTTTGAATTTCCCAGGCGTCAGGCCGAAAACTTGTGCTGAGCAATACCCCTTAAGTGCCAATTGGGTAGTTCAGTTTGGCTCAGTGTGACGTTGTCGGCATCGTTAACATCGGTTATGACGTTGTGTACCTGTATAGGTGCCACCAAGGCAGATGGATGTAATTTCTTTTCTTCCTGAGCCAGTTAAGTGAAGACGGAAGAGCTACCCCGCTTTCACTCTTTGACAGGTTTTTCTCGATGTTTTGTCGACTTCTGTATTTTTTCATCATGTGCGAGAGATGCATTTGAAGAAGACAGATTTTAAGTTGTACAGGGCCTGGCCCCACATGATGTCGGTCACCGATCCCCACCTCGTCTGCCTATGGTGTCTTGAGCGCAACCATGATCCGGAGTCAAGCAAGACTCTGCGGAGGTCCCAGTCCCGAATCGAGGAAAAGGAGGTCAAGGGACTGCTCCCAGAGCCCAAAGTCCTCTTCATCCCACTCGAGGTCGTGGGGACACTCGGGAAGAGGCATAAGAGAAAGAAGAAGTCCAAGCAAACTTCATCTTCACGACGAATGTTGTCCGTCAATGAAGGAGGTAAGGAACACCGACACTCTCGGCACGGTTCTGCGGAGCAAGAGCAAGAACTGACTTCGCGCCTCCCCCCTTTTCCGGGAGCCATAGCGACCCCCACTCATACTAAAGAGTTTTACAAGGCCATGCACCTCGTATTTGAGTGGGCCGACCCCTGTAATGAGCCTTAGGGCCCCGCAGGATCAGATTCATTGCTGTTGGTTCCAGCCATGGCGCAGTTGTGGCCTCAGGGATCCAATCCCGTGTTGACACCAGTCATGCCACCGAAACCTCCTCCGGCATCGGAGCTGAAGTCGGTGCCTTCGGTGGCTCATGTACCCATCGGCACTGCCAGTCCCATCCTCATCCCTGACAACATGAAGCCAGAACGGTGTCCTTCGACGCCAATTCTGACGTCGATTGAACAAAGACGTTCTATGTTGTTGCCTGAGCACTTTGAGGACGTGTTAGGCTCTGGAGAGGAATGGGAGGGGTCTATGGACCATCTGGATCACCAGGATGACTCTACAGAGCAGTTGGACTGGTACGGGGAATATGGAGATGCCAGTGAACTGGACACTTCTTCAGATACTGGCATGCTCTCTCCGCCAACTGTGGCTATGGAGGAGGGGGCATCCTACGCCATGGTGGTTAAGAGGGCAGCTGAGGTCCTTGAACTGGAGCTGCCCTCATTGGAGGCAAGGACTAATCTCCAGACCAAAGTGCTTCAGCCTAGGGCTTCCACCTCAGAAATCCTTTTGCCCTTTAATGAAGCACTTACCGACGTCCTTCTAGGCATGTGGTCTAAGCCAATCAGAGGGTCTCCTGTGAATTGGACAATTGCACGCCACCATCGCCCAGCTCCAAGGTGACCCAAAGTTCCTCAGCCAACACCTCACCCCAGAAAGTTTGGTGGTGCAGGCCTATACGTCCCAGAGTGCGTTCCCTTCTACACCTCCAAGAGGCTGGATTCATTTAATAATGTTTTCTTCCTCCAGCCTGGCCTTCAGGTTGGTGAATATTGCGTGCTTATTGGGCCGTTTCTCCCACTCCTTTTGGGAGATGGTTGCACAAGAACTGCCACAAGTCCTGAAGGAGGCCCGGGCTGTGCTCTCTCAGGCAGTCAAGGATGGGAGAGATGCAACAAAATTCACCATCTGGTGTGGCCTTGATACAACAGATTCGCTGGGCAGATCGATTTCTACGACAGTAGCCTTAAGGTGCCACGCCTGGCTTAGGACGACTAGCTTCTCAGGGGTGAGGTTCAAGGACTCTTGAGATACATCGAGATCCTTGAGCCTCTCTACAACTCCTCGTGGCCACTCTACCTTTCGCTCCTTTTGTGGCAACAGAAGGGGATTCCAGCTGCGTCAGCCTTATTCCAGCCACTGTCCTGTGCAGGCTTCTGAAGCTCTGCGGGGATGTGGATGCGGTTCATTCAGACCTAGAAATGGAAGCCAGAATTTGTCGCCCACCCTGTCCTCGGTAGCTGCAGCCACCAAGCACTCCTAGTCTGACTCTGCAAGAACACACCATTCCAGTTGGTGGGAGAGTCCATCATCATCTCCCACACTAGAGGTCCATGACATCGGACAAGTGGATTTTGCAGATCATTCAGGAGGGCTAGTCTTCCATTCCTGTCTTTTCCTCTTCCCATCCTATGAAATTAGGAACAGCTGATGGAGAAGTGTAGGAAAGAAGGATCTGCTTTCATGCTCACCCCCACTTTTTGCTGGTGTCTTTATGTTTTAATGACTAGTCTGACTGGGATCCTGCTTATCAGGACCCCAGTCTCTGTGCTTTTTCTATAAATTGGACAAGGTGAGTACTCAGGTACACTCCAGAGTGGCTACTGGTGTACCCTTGTAAGTCCCTAGTATATGGTACTAAGGTATACAGGGCATAGGTACACCAGGGGTCTCCCATTCGCTGAAGTTGTATTATGCCACCCATGAGAGACCATTTAAATTGTGACTACAGATCTGCCATTGCAGTCTGTGTAAGTTGATTCTAGCACCACTTACAACAGATATAGGTTTCCTTACATCTGAGGTCACTGCACTTCATCTATAAGTCACCCCTATGGCAGGCCTTTCACTACTGAAGGCGCGGTGCTCAGTTCTAAGTGTGAGGGTACCCTTGCATGAACAGGACACCCCTACAATCCCCAGAGTCCATTCTCCCTGGTTGTAAGTGCATCAGCCATTACGATATATAGAGTGTCCATGCGTCATTACGCAATGACCATCTCTAAACTGGCTGTAACAAACCATGTTGTGTTTGGTATCAAACATGTTGGAATCATACGTCCACACCGTAAATGGTGTGCAAGGTATGATTTCATGAACGGTAAAGCTCCTCCGGGAGGCCCTCAGTGCATCTAGACCCGGACAGCAAACTATGCTGCTGCCGACCAGATGCATGATTCTGCCCTCCTGCTGCTGAGCTAAGCTTGAGCAAAGGATGACAGAACAATAGGTATCCTGTCACAGGGATGTGTGACCACCTCCATGTTAGGACTTAGTGTATTGGGACAGGGTGGAGACACTTTCCCGCACCACTCAGACTGCTTGAAGGGCACACTTGGTGCCCTCCTTGCATACTCCAGTCCAAACCAGTTAAGGGAGCTGTTGCTCCCACTCTGGCACAAAACTAGACAAAGGACATGGAAGTAACCTCCCCACTGTCCAACCTCTCCTCTGGGAGGGACCCCTGAATCATTCCAACCCTTTCCTTAGGGAACTTAAGTGCTTACCTGTGGATGGGTCCCTAGATTTTTCATGGGCCAAGATTAGGATCACATACCACATCAACTTCGACCGCCTCCAGAGCGGAAGAGAGGCTCCACTGTCTGGACCCAAAACGTGCGCTCTCGTTTTACTTGAATCGTACACAGCAGATCCGGGTGGATGACCAGCTCTTTGTTTGCTACTTAGGCGCCGTGAAAGGTCGGGCCATACACAAACGAACTATCTCCTGAGGGGTCATCTTGTGTATTAAAGCCTGGTATTCTATGGCGAAAAAGGAGCCTCGGGTGGGGCTGCACTTCCATTCCACCAGGGAGACGGCTACCACTACGGCATTGGGATGTGGTGTCCCCTTACAAGACATCTGTCAGGCAGCGACGTGGGCCTCGTTGCACACTTTTACTAAGCATGACTGCCTGGACAACCAAGTTGGGAGAGGCGACTTCTATGGCTGTTCTGTTCTCCGGGACGTCTTGGTGTGATCTTGGTTTGCAGACCCACCACCGCGGTTGGTATTGCTGGGGTATCTATTCTAAGCCAAGGAATCTATCACTAACTTGTTTCTTTCAGATGAACAAGTTACTTACTTTTGGTAATGATATATCTGTAAGAAACATTAGTTAGTGATATATTCCTTACTGCCCCATCCATTCTTCCCGTTCTGCGCACTGATGTCTAGGGTTAAGGTCATCCCTTTCACGGTCCTAGTTTCAATGCACCAGTGGGCAGTATCTTTCATGGCTCTGTGTTCTTGGCACGAAAGTCGTGTACAGAACTGGCATCAGTGTGCGAGGACAGAATCTAAGTAGCTGCAGCGATGTCATCTCGCAACCACGACGCCAACAACGGACGCGGATCTGGACAACTCCACCTTCCGATGCGCAGGGGTACTGCTGAGAAAAACTTTTTTAGATCCAGTCTGACACGTGGAGGTAATTCTAAGGTAAGAAATCTGTCACTAACTAATGTTTCTTACAGATATATCATTACCGAAGGTAAGTAACTTGTTCGTTAGTTATAGTTTCCTTACCTTAGAAGTACCCCCAGGTGTCAGATTGGATCTGGAAAGTTTTTTCGTCAGCAGTACCTCTGCGCGTTGTAAGGTGGCGTCGGTCGGCTCTGCGTCCGTCGTTGGCGTCGTGGTCGCCAGGATGACTTTGCGGTAGCTACTTAGACGCCCCCCTCGCACTTTGAAACCAGTTCTTTCTTTTTGTGCGCGAGCCAGCGCAGATACAGAGAGAGCGGTACCTCCAGTCACTTTTTGACTGAACTTTTTGAGGGACTTTTTTCGATGTCTTTTTGAGTCCTAATGACTGCCCTGCTTCAAGGCTTGCGGTTCCTGTGCTCGACTGATATCTTTGCCTGGAGCGTGACCACGACCAGAAGTCGTGCTCCGACTGCTAGTCCATGGCTCCGAAGGCTTTGCGGGAGCGGTCAGAAAGCTTCTTGAGTGCCGGCAGTCAGATCCGTGCTGTTTGAGGTCCCAGTCGCGAGGGAGGTCGAAGGACCGGTCAAGGAGCCATCATTACTCATCCACTAAATCTTCGCACTTGGAGTCAGGTAAGTCGAAGCACAAGACAAAGTCAAAGAAGCATCATCGCTCTTCAACTTCTCCCTGTAGGTCTGCTGACGCGATGAGAGATACGGGCGGTGCCCCTACAGCGGGTCTGTGTGCGGAGCCTGAAGTGCCGACTCCGATTTTCCGTCCCTTCCCGGGACCCGGAGCGACTGCTGCCCAGCTTCGTAAATTTTACGAGGCGATGCACACGATCTTTGGGCAGCCCAAATCCGCTGTTGGGCCTTCGGACCCTGCAGAGTTGGTTGGGGGGCCTATGCCTTCTCTGCCGACGTCTCCGGTCCTGGCACCGCAGGCCCCCAATGGATCTAGGCCTAGATCCGGATCGGCGCCGGTTGACCTTCTTACGCCTCCACCAGTGCCGTTCCCTTTGGCAACACAGCTGCATTCGAGGCTGGTTGTGCCCCCGCCTCCATCCTGACATGGATCCGGACCGGCGTCGCCTGAAACCGGATCTGGTGCTGAAAGGGGTTTTCGTGCCTCTGTTCACACCTGGGGTCCCTTTTAGGCCAGATTGGCACCCAGAGGATGAGGAAGAGGAGGAGGACAGGGAGGGGTCCTGTGACCCTCTGACCAACCAGTTGGAGTATAATTAGGCTTTCCTGTTTTCAGTTTCTATTTTTGGTAAATTCTGGTGGTGTTTTTTCAGTGTTTTCCAGTGATTTCCAAACCTCAAAAAAACAGTGCTTTTCAGTGTTAACTCATTTTTGCGCCATAAAAAACAACTGAAACTGTGTTTTACCGGGGTTTATGGAACACTTTGCTTTTATGATTGCTTTTTCAATTTTTATTCAGAAATTGTATACTGCTCTACAGTTCAGTTTTACTTTTTTAAACATGAAATATTCAAGAACACAATGTATATTTATCAAGGACCCCCTGAGTACAGTGAATAAAAAATTCCTAGGTCAGGGAAAAGCAATTAATCGTAAAACAACAACCTAGGCAATCATGATTGGAATTCAACAATGGACAAGAGAATTTCAAAGGAAAGAGAGCTACCAATGACTTCAAATTATGATATTTATTAACAAATATTAATTTTTTATAAAAAGGGAAAATGCAAACAGAAAAACATAATTCCCATATATACAAAAGTAATAACAAATCAGTTCTACATTAACCATCAAGACGTTACAAATTAATACAATGTATATTTATAAATTCATTAAAACACAAAAAATGGCTTAATAATTCTCGACGCGCGTTTCGGCGACCAGCGCCTTTGTTAATAAATATCATAATTTGAAGTCATTGGTAGCTCTCTTTCCTTTGAAATTCTCTTGTCCATTGTTGAATTCCAATCATGATTGCCTATATTCAAGAACACATACATACTCCCATGCACTGACTACCTTCCCACGAGTTACCCAAAATGCCGGTTTACTTTCTCTAATTGTTTATACAGCCTATATTACTATTAAATGTAAAGCAAGATTGTTTTATGTTACACACAGAGAAGTTCGGTCTTTAGAACAAAGATCCTTTACCAAAATATTTCAATGTGCTTGCAAAGTGAATAGCTAAGGAAAATGATACGTAGTTGTGGGGCACTGGAATTATGCGGCAGAAGAGGAACAATTATGCGGCAGAAGAGGGCCAATTATGCTGCAGAAGAGTGCCAAATTATGTGGCAGGGTTGACTGAATTATGCAGCAAGAAAACGTAAAATATGCTGCATAACGCGGCACATTTGCTGATAGTATTGCTTCACTATTTCAACACTTGTTAACACTGTCTGGGAATAGGTTGTACCTCATTAGTACCAAGTTTAACAGTCAAACATAGCCATAAGCAACAGAAAGTTGACAATTCAACCTTTACAATGGGCCTTCCGTTACACTGCAACACATGGCACAAGGCTTTGCTACCTGCAACCTGCACACCTATCACTTTTTCCTCCTGTAATGTACCGATTGCTACCTCATGTATTTTGGTTGCGCACTATTGTCACTTGTGATTCATGTAACTTAATGTTTGCTTTTCTAATTTGTTCACTTGTAATTTTCTCCTCATCTATCATTACTGTTCCTATTGTGAAGTGCTCTGACACCTTCAGGTAAAGTCCGCACTATATAAAATCGCATAAATAAATAGCTGGGTCCCTTGGCTTACATAACTGAACGATATTGGTAGAAGTTTAATACCTTAAGTACCACAATTAAAAGAAGAAAAAAAATTAAACCAAGATGTTGTGCAGTCTCCAAAGATCTGAAGAAGATTTATTTATTCTTTATTTGCCACTTAAAAAATCTGGTGGTGGGAATTGCCCCTAAACTCCCCACTCTAAAATCTGGTTGAAGGGTGATACATCCTTCGTAGTTTGTGCCCCCACCACGAGCAGTGGGTGTTTACATGTGCACTCTTCGCAGAAGCACGACGGAGAGCACTAGGTCACGAGCAAGATTTATTTATATTTATTTATTAGAGCTTGGTTCTTGGCTCCCGGCCATGGCGTAGCACTCGGAACTGCAGGCAGTGGCAAGAGAGCTTAGGAAGGGGAGGAGGGGGGCTTCACTGCTGGAATTGCAAGGGGCGCTGTACATCCAGTCTGACAGTGGCTGTAACAAGGGGTGAAAACAAAAGCCTAAATTACAAGTAAATGGTCTTTTAATGACCTGTTAACTACTCGGGTGCGGCTGCAATGAGACAGACGCCAGGCATCAAAGCTGTGCCAGCCCGAGGTGACACACACACGACGGGGGGAGGGTGCTGATACAGACACTCTCTTAAGAAAGTCTCTTGTGCCGGGATACCGGAAGAGCAGATGCTCGTAATTAAAATGGACTTGAGGAGCTGTTTATGGGGTCACAATCCTGGGATAGCAGAGGTTGCGGCTAGTCAGGCCTGAGGTGAACTGGCAAAAAGACGTGTATACAAGTGGTGCAGTAGTTTAAATGTAAATATATTTGGTAGAGCTGTTCTTGGCCAAAGTACAAGTTCATAATTCCTGCAGAGCGGATTGGAAGCGCTCTGTTGGTCGGGCATGCTGCACGTCACCATGGAGGTGCACTCGCTGAGGGGGGTGGTGGTGTCCTAATGCACCAATGAGTGCCACAAGCTGCCTCTGACCTGCCCTCACGGGTATCACGGCCTGGAGGGCCTCTTGCAAAGGCTGTAACCCTTCCCTTTCCCAAATCGTCACTGTGTGACACTTGGGAACGGTAGGGGTTGTACGAGGCAGCTTAATTGACTGAAAAGCAGCCTCGGGAGTTCAGGGCTGACACTGTACATGCCCAGGGCTGCTTAAAAAATGTGACCCTTTAACACGTCATTACTGGGCGGTCCCGGGGACTCCGAAGTGCTGCTGGCCTGGGCTGGCAGAATTTCAGGCCATACTAGACTGCTTAAGTTAAATATATTTTCAGCCAAAAACATGACGTAACTGGCGCATGTGCCCCTATGAAATCTGAAATAGACCGGCAGAGTAGAATGCATGAGACATGCTGAAAGGAAAACAGACACGCTGAGAAGAATTCATGAGACGCGCTTTGGCTCCCTCAAGTGGCCAAACGGTGCAAATGGCCAAGTAGTGATTCTAATGTGAAAAATTCAGCGATACTCGGTTTAAACCGGGTCAGCTAATTTGCAGTCGGTAGTGTAAATTCGAGCAGAGTCGGTTTAAACCGAAATCCGGACAGCCTAAGTATAATCCAGACTAGAGAGAGGACCTGGGGGGATGGCAGTGGTCTTGATACCTCCCCTGACCGTGGCATATTGTCTCCTCCTACTGTAGCTATGGAGAAGGGAGCACCATACGCAGTGGAGTTGCGTAGGCAGAATACCCTCATGGACATGCCTTTTGATGGCCGTCGCCTTTTTGGCAACAAATTGGACAATGCTCTAGAGCGTTTGAAGGACTCACAGGCTACGGCCAAGTCCTTGGGCCTCTCAAGCCGCCCTGTACAGTCTGCTTTTTGCTCCTTTTGTGGGTACGGAAGGGGTGCCCCACTCGTTCCGCCCAGAGCCACGGGCCGAACCAAGATCCCCAACATTCGTGTGACAGGGGACAGGGGAACCACAGCCGTTGTTCAAGGGGCCAGCGGGCGGGCCAGTTTACCAACCCCTCCTCTGCAGCAGTCTCCAAATCTTCCTAGTCTGACATTTCAGGCCTATTAAACGCCAGTGGGCAGCAGGATCCGCCATCAACTCCCCAACTGGCGCACCATCTTGTCAGACAGCTGGGTTTTGCAGATAAACCAAAGGGGCTACTACCTCCCCTTCAAAGCTACCCCTCCATCCATGCCACCCCAGTACCACTGTATGTCAGAGGATCAACTGGGCCTTCTCTAACAGGAAGACACAGCTCTCTTGGCCAAGGGAGCCATCGGGGCTCATTCCTGCCCCAGAAGTAGGTTGTTGTTGTTACTCCCACTGCTTCTGGTACCCAAGAAGGACAAGGGCCTGCGTCCTATCTTGGATCTCAGGAACAGTGACCACTTCCTCCGGAAGGAGAATTTCAAAATGTTGACGCTCGCTCAGGCCTTGTCTGCCCTCGACCCTGGAGACTGGTTGGTAGTGCTGGACTTGCAGGACACTTATTTTCATATCCCCGTCCTGCCGGCCCACCATCGTTACCTGTGGTTCACGGTAGGCCACGAGCATTTTCAGTTTACCGTGCTCCCCTGTGGCCTTACTAGCGCCTCTCAGGTGTTCACGAAAATGATGGAGGTGGTCGCAGCTCATCTGCGCAGATCAGGGGTTCCAGACTTCCCCTATCTTGACGACTGGCTGTTCAAGGGGGGCTTGCCCCAGACTGTCGTCATCAATGTGCCGAAGTTACACCTGATCCCCTCTCAGAAGCTCCTTTTTATTGGAGCGGTTCTCGACGCAACGCGGTTTCGGGTTTATCCTCCCAAACAGTGAGTCTGGGATATTTGGGCTATGATTCCGATCTTTCAGCCTCTATCCCGGGTTACCGTCAGGATGATCCTGAGGCTAATGGGCCTCATGGCCTCCGGCATCCTGCTGGTTGATCATGCCAGATGGCATATGCGGGCTCTGCAGTGGGACGTTAAGTGCCAGTGGGCACAGTATCAAGGGAATCTGTCTGATTGCGTCCGTCCAGATCTCAGAGTGCACTGCACGACAATTGCAGTGGTGGCTCAAGAACCAGGATTAGGTCAACAGCAGATCCCTCTCCCTTCCCCAGCCACAGCACACAGTGGTGACTGACGCATCCCTTCTGGGATGGGGCGGCCACATGGGAGAAGCGGAGATCAGAGGCCTCCGGACTCTGGCGGAGTCTGGGCTCCACATCAACCTTCTGGAGCTCCGGGCGATCTGTCTTGCACTCAAGGCATTCCTTCCCTCAGTCCGGGGAAGAGTAGTGTAGGGGTTCACGGTCCACACCACCTCCATGTGGTACTGCAACAAATAAGGCGGGTTGGGGTCGTGGACCCTTTGTCAAGAGGCCCTAACCTGTGGACATGGCTGGAACATCAGGGCATATCCCTGGTGGTTCAACACCTGGCAGGTTCCCTGAACGCCAGGGCAGACGAACTCAGCCACCGGTGCATGATGGATCATAAATGGCGTCTACACTCGGAGGTGGTGCAAGGTCTCTTTCTGCAGTGGGGCGAGCCTTGGTTAGATCTATTCGCCACCGAAGAGAACGCAATTCTGCGCGTTGGAATTTCCAAGGCGGCACTCGCTAGGCGACACTTTTTGTCACTGGTGGAGTTGTGGTCTGTTGTACACGTTTCCGCCTATACCACTTCTGCCCAGAATGCTGCAGAAGATCAAGCCCAAGTCATTCTGGTGGCTCCAAATTGGGCACGAAGAGACTGGTATCCTGAGTTGCTCAACATGGCCATCGATCCTCCAATCCGACTGCCTCTTCGGGAGGATCTTTTGTCGCAGCAGCAGGGGAAGGACCTCCACCCAAACCTGTCCAGCCCCCACCTCCTTGAATGGAGATTGAGCAGCGGCAGTTCACGTCATTTGACTTGCCTCCTGAAGTTTGTGATGGAATCTTGACAGGCAGGCGTCCCTCCACTGAGACGGTATTCGCCTGCCGGTGGAACAAATTTGTGGCATGGTGCACAGCAAAGGCTGTGGATCCCCTTTCTGCCCCTCTTTCTGAGGTTCTCTTATTCCTCCTTTCTTTGGCCCAGCAGGGCTCTGCTCTGGGCACTGTAAGGGCTATCGTTCGGCCATTTCTACCTTTCTTCGGCTTCCTGATCAGCCTTCTCTCTTCAAGTCCCCGGTTGGAAATCGCTTCCTAAAAGGTATAACACATCTCTTTCCTCCTATTCCCTTCGTTATGCTTCAGTGGGACTTGAATCTGGTCTTGACCTATTTAATATGCGCTCCCTTGGAGCCGCTTCACAACTGTCCTTTAAGACTTTTAACTCTTAAGACTGCATTCCTGGTGGCCATCACATCTGCCAGGAGAGTGAGTGAGCTCCATACTCTTTCATCCAAGCCTCCTTTTCTGTCTGTACATCCGGACAAGGTTGTCCTCAGGACTTGTCCATCATTCCTTTTCACGGTTGTCACCTCCTTTCACATTGGGCAAACTATTACTTTGCCCACCTTCTCTCCGCTTCCTTCGAAAGAGGAAGAGAGGCTCCACCGTCTGGACCCAAAACGTGCGCTCTCCTTTTTTCTGGATCGCACCAAACAGACTTGGGTGGATGACCAGCTCTTTGTTGGCTACATGGGTGCCAAGAAATGTCAGGCCTCACACAAACGGACTATATCCAGATGGGTCATCTTGTGTATCAAAGCCTGCTATTCTCTAGCAAAGAAGGGGTCTCTAGTGGGGCTGCGCACCCATTCCACATCTACTGCTTTGGGGCGAGAAATCCCTCTAAATGACATCTGTCAGGCAGCTGCATTGCCATTGCTGCAGACGTTTACGAGACACCACTGCCTCGACAGCCAAGTACAGAGAGACTGCTTCTTTGGCTGTTCTGTTCTCCAGGACTTTCTGGTGTGAACTTGGTTCACAGACCCACCTCCGGGGTTAGTATTGCTGGGGTATCTATTCTAAGGTAAGAAATCTATAACTAACTGTTTCTTTCAGATGAACAAGTTTCTTACCTTTGGTAACAATATATCTGTAATAAACATAGGTTAGTTATAGATTCCTTACCACCCCACCCATGCTCCCCGTTCTGCAAACTGATATCTATGGTTAGGGACATACTTTTTGGGCCCTAGTTTTGTGCACCAATGGTCAGTGTCTTGCAAGGCTCTGCGTTTCTGGCGCGGAAAGTCATGTACAGAACTGAGGTCAGCCCACAAAGGTGGTTTCTAAGTAGCTACCGCGACATCATCCCGGTGGCCAAGACACCAGCGACGGACACTGAACCGACTGACTGCACCTTCCTACGCACAGAGGTACTGCTGCCTGGGGGTAATTCTAAGGTAAGGAACTAACCTATGTTTCTTACAGATGTATTGTTACCGAAGGTAAGTAACTTGTTCTTTAAGTGCAGTGACCTCAGATATATGAAAACTTATATCTGTTGTAAGTGATGCCAGCACCAGCTTTCACAGGCTGACCTGGCAGGCCTGTAGTCACAATTAAGTGGTCTCTCATGGGTCTCTCATGGGTGGCATAATACATGCTTCAGCCCATGGGCGACCCCTCATGCTTCAGCCCATGGGCGACCCTTGGGGTACCTATGCCCTGTGTACTTTAGTACCATATACTAGGGACTTGCAAGGGTACCCCAGTAAATCCCTCTAAATGACATCTGTCAGGCAGCTGCATGGCCATTGCTGCAGACGTTTACGAGACACCACTGCCTCGACAGCCAAGTACAGAGAGACTGCTTCTTTGGCTGTTCTGTTCTCCAGGACTTTCTGGTGTGAACTTGGTTCGCAGACCCACCTCCGGGGTTAGTATTGCTGGGGTATCTATTCTAAGGTAAGAAATCTATAACTAACTGTTTCTTTCAGATGAACAAGTTTCTTACCTTTGGTAACAATATATCTGTAATAAACATAGGTTAGTTATAGATTCCTTACCACCCCACCCATGCTCCCCGTTCTGCAAACTGATATCTATGGTTAGGGACATACTTTTTGGGCCCTAGTTTTGTGCACCAGTGGTCAGTGTCTTGCAAGGCTCTGCGTTTCTGGCGCGGAAAGTCATGTACAGAACTGAGGTCAGCCCACAAAGGTGGTTTCTAAGTAGCTACCGCGACATCATCCCGGTGGCCAAGACACCAGCGACAGACACTGAACCGACTGACTGCACCTTCCGACGCACAGAGGTACTGCTGCCTGGGGGTAATTCTAAGGTAAGGAACTAACCTATGTTTCTTACAGATGTATTGTTACCGAAGGTAAGTAACTTGTTCTTTAAGTGCAGTGACCTCAGATATATGAAAACTTATATCTGTTGTAAGTGATGCCAGCACCAGCTTTCACAGGCTGACCTGGCAGGCCTGTAGTCACAATTAAGTGGTCTCTCATGGGTGGCATAATACATGCTTCAGCCCATGGGCGACCCCTCATGCTTCAGCCCATGGGCGACCCTTGGGGTACCTATGCCCTGTGTACTTTAGTACCATATACTAGGGACTTGCAAGGGTACCCCAGTAGCTAATCTGGAGTGTGCCTTAGTACTCATCATGTCTAATTTAGGGAAGAAGCACAGAAACTGTGATCCTGATTAGCAGGATCACAGTCAGACTAGTCAGGAAGAGGTGTGGCGCCGCGGCCAGGGCGACTGACTCCGGAATCTGGGGATCACGGTTCGATCCCCGGCACCGGCGGCAGATTAACCCAGCACCATGTGACTCTGGGCAATAGCTTGCTTAATCTTTCCGACGGCCCCCAGCGCCTAGAGACCCTAACGGGGGATTGTGCACTTTACAAATGTGGATAATATTATTATTATTATTATTATTATTATTAGTATAACATAATGAAACCAGCAAAAAGTGGGGGTGGCCATGAAAGCAAATCCTACTTTCCTACAACCGAATACACAGGTTTTCCACTTTTAGAAGTATGGTTTTAGTATTTATGCTGAGGTGAGAATTCTGCTGTTAGAAGTATACATCAGAAGAACAAGTTACTTACCTTTGGTAATGCTCTTTCTGGTGGATCCTCTATCTAACCATAAACTCCTCACTGCCCTCCCACCTCCCTATTCTTCAGAGAGGTGTCTTTTTAACATTTGAAAAGGTCCCAAGTTAGTAGTCATCACATTGTTAAAAACAAGTGTTCACTTTCTACGACTGAGAATGCGGAAAGGCAAAAGATATGGAATTAACATCAGCTCACAGTGGTGGTTCTAATATGCATATGGAATCAGCACAGGTCACACAATTTCACCTTGTAAATTCTCCTCATTAAGTCTGGTGCCTGGGGGGGGTGTATACCTCAATACCACTCTAACGTAGATGAAAACGTGGTTCAACGTCAATCACTTAAAGCTCAACCCAGACAAAACCGAACTGATCCTATTCTCTCCAAAAAGCAACCATCGTCCTATCCAAGAGTGGCTCAAGAATCCGGTTGCACTAAACTGCCCCCTCGTTCTATCCAACTCAGTTAAGTCTCTAGGCATCACCCTTGACAAGAACCTATCAGTGGAGGCCCACATCAAAAACTCTGCAAAAAGTGTTCTTTTCTCTCTTAAACACCTCAAGAAATTGAAACCTTTTCTTCCCCATGATGACCTCAAGACAGTAGTACAATCCCTGGTTCTCTCTAAAATCGACTACGGGAATGCCATCCTTACGGGGACTCCTTAGGCTCACCTAGCCCCGCTAAGGGCAGTGCTGAACATGGCCGCTCTGGAGTAAAAAGATTTGAACACATCACTCCAGCTCTCAACTCCCTGAAATGGCTTCTCATGGAAGGGAGATGTATTTACAAGCTGGCCTGCATCACACACAAAACCCTCCACTCACCGGCCCCCAACTACCTGAACACTGAGAAGCTCCAACTCACTCCTTCTCATTCCGCCAAAAATGAAAAAGAAAACCTCCCAATACCGATCGTTTTCTGGCAACGCTCCCAGGATATGGAATGCTCTCCCGGGAGTCCTCAGATGCAACCCCTCCTTCTCCTGTTTCAAAAGGGACCTCAAACTCCATCTCCTTAACAAATACTTTCCTGAACAACTTCAACTAACCTAGACCTCAATACTCGGAGTTGACTCCCATTCAAGGATTGTGGGTGAACGGACTATGCTAATCACCTTGTATTTTTTTCTCCCGCCCTCCCTTGCACAGTTATTTATTGTTCATGCTGTATTCTTTATCCGTGGTTTGCTTACTTACTGTCAGCCTCCTAGGTAACGTAAGGCCCTTCTGTTTTTCACAATGTGTATGTGAAGCGCTCTGATACCTACGGGTCTAGCTAGCGCTATACAAAACTTTAAAATAAAATAATAGCATCCAACAGAAAGAGCGTTACCGTAGGTACGTAATTTTTTGTCTGAGAAATGTCAGCATAGCTATTAATGTTGTTCTTTTATTCTTAGATTCTACCTCGAAAATTTCCCCCAGAGCAGTAAACGAAGAAGATTCAAGTAAGTAGTGTGAATTTGATTTAATTAAATATTAATTGAGTCCTTGTTATCCAATTCTTAATATTAATTTGCTTTTCATAATTAATTGAAACTCCTATTTTATTTCATAGGCATCTTGAAGAATGGGTCTTCTGGCTCCCTACATTGTATTCTTCCATAAAGGGTGTTAGGGCCCGATTCACAAAACTAAATTAAATTAAGACAAAATCCTAAACTTACTACTTTTGGTATTCACAGAAGGCATTTAGTAGTAGTAAAGTTAGGATTTTGTCTTAAGTCTGCCTTAAGTCAAACTTAAGATAAAATCCTAACTTTACTGCTACTAAATGCCTTCTTTGAATACCAAAAGTAGTAGGACAGACTTAGGACAGACTTAAGACAAAAAGCCTAACTTTACTACTACTAAATGCTTTCTGTGAATACCAAACGTAGTAAGTTTAGGATTTTGTCTTAAGTTAGTTCTGTGAAACGGGCCTTTAGATCTGTAGATGATGATGCTAGTGGTGCAGTACTGGGTAAAAAAATTGCCATGAGGAAAGAATCAAGACAAAATCCTAAGTTTACTACTACGGATTGTGTCTTAAGTTAGTTATGTGAATCGGGCCCTTAGATCTGTAGATGATAATGCTAGTGGTGCAGTACTGGGTAAGAAAATTGCCATGAGGAAAGAATTACCTCTTAACATTTTTAGTTCATGGTATCTGATAGAAACATCAAGCCGCAGATTCCTTACCTTTGAATTCCCCTGGCATCAGACTGGATCCAAAAGATTTTTCTTCGAGCAGTACCCTTGGTCACCGGTAGGTAGCATTGGTCGACTCCAAATGATGTCGTTGGCAATATCTTCACTGTTACGACATCCGTGCCACCTATACAGGCGCCACATCAGCATGCTGACGTTAGGTGTTTACTTTCCACACCAGTTAGGTCAGATATGTGAAGAAAGCTACCCTCAGTCACTTTTTATCAGGCTTTATGTTTTGTTGATCTTTTTTGGTGTGTTAGGATGTCCAAGATGACTTCTGGATTCAAGCCGCGTGGCTATAGCCACCGTGTTATGTCGGTAACGGATCCATACCTGGTTTTTCTTTGCTGCCACGAGCGTGAATGCTACTCAAAGTTGTGCTCCGACTGCCGGGCCGTGGCTCTGAAATATTTGAGGGAGCGGTCCCGAAAGCTACTTGCAGCCCGGCGCTCGTCACCGCGTCGTTTGTCCTGTAGATCTCGTTCTCGGTCCAGGGAACATAAAGATCCTGGCACCACTCCGGGAGCCCTAAGTCCATGTCCTCCAAATTGAAGTCTTCAAGTCAGTCATGTAAGAATCATAAAATATACTAGAAGATGAAGCATGCTTTGACTTCTCCCCGTCAGTCAGGGTTCCAGTCCTCATTCAGCTGAACCTGTGCAGGGGTTGGCTGTTTTCCTTGTTCCTGCCTTCCCAGGTGCAGGAGCTGTAGGAGAGTAGGAACTGCTTCTTAAAGTTACCCCCATTATTTGCTAGTGTTTCACTGTTTTCGACTTAGGATGGTTGTGATCCTGCTATCCAGGACACCAGCCTAGCTGCTTTCTCCTCTAAATTGATTGCATGTACTATAGGTACACTCCAGATTGGATTCTGGGGTACCCTTATAAGTCCCTAGTATATGGTATCCTATGTACCTAGTTTCAAGTTTTTATTTATTTATGTTTTGGAACTCTAGACAGAGGTCCACATAAAATCTTCCAACATCAACATTTAAATCATTATGAACAAGTTACGAAAGAACACATCTAGTATAAATTCAAAAAGCTTTTAAAAAAGTTAAAAATTATACAGCAGAACCTCTCATTTGGCGGATTATAAATGGCATCGAGAAAAGCAGAAGAGGAAAGAATATTTAGTTTTAGACAAGTAGGTCTCAACCATTTTAAACGATAATTTTTTAAGGCCGGGCAAACAAATAGCACGTGTTTAACATCTTGATTGTATTTGTTGCAAAAATTACACTTTACTGAAGAGCCATACCATTTTGATAACAGCATATTTAGAGGGAGAAGCTCCTGTCTCAAGAGAAACATAAAACGACGCACACCGTGGGGGATATTCCATGAAACAAAAGGTTGGGGAATTCTAATTTGGTAATGGTCAATAAGAGGAGTTGGACCCCTTTTGGCGGTAAGGGCCTCTTTATCCAAGTCAAAGCTTAGATTCCTGGAGGCCAGTTTAAGGGTCAGTTTTAGCTGGTAAGTACATAAAGAAAAAAGAGTCAATTCATCTAATTTCAGGAGTTTAACTGCTGATCTAAAATTCTTTACAATAATAGAATGTTCGTTTAGGGGACCAAGAAGTTCTTTTCGGATCAGGTATCTTAAGGTATCCGATTCACCCTTGGCCAAACTAAAAACCCAGCGTACTACCCCAGCAAGGCCCTGGACCCATGCACTGCGTAAACCAAATTCCAGTCTAAAAGCTGCAATAGTGCACATAGTATTGACCGTACACAGTTTCCGTAGGATTTTTCCCTCTGTGGTGTTTAAAAAGCCCCAACTCCCCACTTCAAGTAATTCTATGCCATATAATAAGGTAGCTGGAATTTTAGCTCTAAAAACCTCCAATAGATAGGCAAAATGCCTCTGGCCAGTAGATCTATAGAGGGTATTAAGACCCCTCTCATGGGACATGGCCTTCCGAATGTTATTGGTTATATGGGCTTTCTCGCTTAATGAACTGGAAACTATTTCCCCCAAAAAAGTATAGGATTGGACAACTTCCAATCGAAGGCCCCCTATATTGCCAAAAAAGTTCCCATATTTTTGCTTTTTTCTTCCAGCCATGCACATGACTTTACTCTTGGTTACATTTATCCTTAAGTGATGGGATTCTGCAAATACGTGGAGCGCTTGTAACCGATTATTCAATCCCGTGGGGGTCAAATCCAAGATTAGTATATCGTCTGCATATAGCAGACATACTATCGGTTTGGCCCCCAAAGACGGGGCAATGCCATCACTTAAAGAAAGAGATTGAGGAAGGTCAGATAGATAAAGTGAGAACAATAGTGGGGCCAACAGGCACCCTTGTTTTAACCCATTGGAAGATGGGATAGCTTGAGAAAGACCCCTTTCACCTCCCATAAGTATTCTGCACCATGTGTCGGAGTGAAGCTCCCGGACCAAGTTTAGAAGCTCGGGAGGCATGCCCAGGATTGATAGCTTTCTCCACAGCAAAGGCCGATCCACCTTATCAAAAGCTGTGGAGAAATCTATGAACGCTGCGTATAATCTCCTTCCTCGGAGTTTGATGTATTTCTCCGATAAGACATGTAGTGCGGTCAGGTTATCTAAGGTGCCATGCCTTTTTCGGAACCCCGTCTGCTCGAGAGGCAATATATTATTCTCATCAACCCACTTATTAATTAATTGCAGAAGGCATTTAGAAATAACTTTGCTGACCGCATCAAGTAGGGCAATCTGTCTATAGTTTTGGGGTACATTTCTATCGCCCTTCTTATACAAGGGTATCAATATACTACCCTTCCAGGAGGGAAGGATTACAGAATGTAGAAAACAAAAACTAAACACTGGAAAAAGAATCTTACTCCAGATGTCACTATTCTGTTTTAGTACAGAAATGAGGAGCTCGTCGGGGCCCATTGCACCGGATAAGCGCATACCTTTAATGGCCAATTCGATAGTTTTTTCCGAGGGAGGAATAAGGCTGGAGTTGTTCTCTTTTTCCCTGTTGGGGACTATTACCTTATCATTTCCAGCATACAGGTTCAGAATGTATTCTACCCATTTCTGTTCTCCAATCGGGACAGGTAAGGGTCTACATCTATGACCACAACCTTCCCCGATCAGAGACCAGAATATCCTAGATTGGCCATTAACGACCGCCTCCCGCAGTTTGATCCATACCGAATCCTCATTTTCCTTTTTTTGCTTAATTTTTAGTCTTGTCCTCCTTCTTTTTAGTAACGCCAGTCTCTGATATCTTAAAGGGCTGTACCTCAAATACTGTTCTCTTGTAAGTTTGTTTATTTCTACATTAAGTAACTTCTGAGAAATAGGGAGTTTTTTAATATTGGATTTCTTTGATGGTTTTTTAGCAACCAATAGTATCCTATTCAGGAAGTTAGAGAAGCAAATTAGTTCAGAACCCTTCCAGTTAGACACATCATCAACTGCAATGTCTAAAAGGTGCTTAATGCCCTTGATGGCTTTAGAGTTCCAGAAACATCTTCCACTATGGGCTCCAAAATTAACCAAATTACCATCCAGGGACCATTGATCTGAAAGAGGAGGATTTAAATCTAATGAGATACTAATTATTTTATGGTCGCTGAAAGGAGTGTAGGTAACCGTAAGGTCCTTAAGGAGAATAAAAGTTGACATATCTACCACCACATAGTCTATAATAGATTCCCCAGTGGTGGACTTGTGCGTATAGTTTGCAGGCGTATCAGGGGGAAGCCTACCGTTCACTATAACTCCGTCTATTTCATATAGTTCTTCAAGAAATAATTTCCCTCTCTTTGTTGTTTTTATATTCCCGGGAAAAAGAGCTTGAGGTATCTGTAGGGAATTTTCTTTATGTTCATTACGAAAGATTTCCAAACTAGAATTGGATACTTTACAATTAAAATCACCTACTAACATTATATGGGAGGAGACATCCTTTATCAAAAGTGATTTAATGTAGGTGAAGACCCTAACTAATATTGCGTTGTAACAGACATCAGGTGGAATGTAGACGTTTATTAGTATGATTGGATTGATTTTTGAGTTAGCCGAGTCAAATAACGTGACTGCTTGAAATAAATTACTCGGGTCTATAAAATGGGAAAAGTTCCAATGAATCTTGGAGGACAGGAGACATGCTATGCCCCCTCTAGCATGGCCGCTCCTAGAAGGACTAGCTTTGCCCTCCAAAACAAAGTAATCCTTCCCTATTGGAAAATTCTCTATACACCAAGTTTCTTGAAGGCATATGACACTAAAATCTAAGGAGAGTAAAAATGATAATTTTTCAGGGCAATTTCGTATTCCTGCAGCGTTCCAAGATACTATCCTGAGATCATTGTTAAAGATACGGTTGTGATTGCAATTTTTGGGAGGATTTACTAGCTAGGATCCCAGGCAGCCAATTCCATTGATGAACGGCCTCTACTTGAGCGCTTTGAGAATGGGTCATTGATGAACGGCCTCTACTTGAGCGCTTTGAGAATATGTACCTAGGGCATAGGTACCCCAGAGGCCTCCCAGGGGCTGCAGCATGTATTGTGCCACCCCTGCGAGACCACTCAAATTGACACCACAAGTCTGCTACTGCAACCTGTGTAAGGTGGTGCATGCACCCCATATAGGTGAACTATATCTACCTTATCACTGCATATATAAACCAGTCCCCCCTATGGCAGGCCTTATCAATCCTGAAGGCAGGGTGCTGAGTTTTATGTGAGAGGGTGCCCATGCATGAGCAGAGCCCCTCTGCAGCCTTTGGAATCTATACTCCGGGGTTGTTCTGTGATGCAGCCAACCATATACTCTTAAGTGCATTATAACCTTGCGGTAAATGCTAACTTTAAAATGGCTGCACAGAAACCTGTCATGTTTGGTGTCAAACAACTTGTAATCATACCTCAACACCAGTAACTGGTGTGGGAGGTATGATTCCACCCTCCTAGAGGTAGAAATATGACACACCAGTACACCTGGTACCAACTTTCTAGACCCTGGCATCACAAGATGGTTGCTGCCAGCCACAGACACGAGTCTGCCCTCCTGCTGCTAGACGAAACTCTGGCAGGGGAGGCTGGACAATAGGTTTCCTGCCACAGGGAGGTGTAACCACCTCCCGGACAGGCTTTAGTGTTTTGGGGCTGGGTGAGTGCACTCTCAGGGTGCTTTGATGTCTGCACTGGAGGTACGTTTGGTGCCCAGCTCAAACCGGTTGCAGGAGCCATTTGCTCCTGCTCTGGCGTGCAACAGGACAAAGGACATGGGTGTAGCTACCCCTCTGTCCTGACCCTCCAATAGGTGAGTCCCCAGAGTTGTCCCACCCCTTCCTTTGGTATGAAATAGGAACCCCTGAGTACAGGACTTTAGATTTACCTGGACAAAACTATGCTACAGAAACCAAGTACTTCGACGATCTACACTGCGGTAGATGACTGAAGAATCTCCCTTGGAGTAAAGGAGTTACTACCCCGCTAAGCAGGCACCAAAGACGCATCTGACCGGTCTGCATCTCCGAAGCTCCTGAGGACTCCGAACATTTTTGCAACACAGGAGGTGGTTTTCCAAGCATCCCTGAGGTCGACTAGTGTTCTCAGGAAACCTGGGACCCGTATCCCTCGTAGGGACCGTGCAACCTGTACCCCTGGGCACCGTGTACATTTGCAGAAGCATCTGCTTTCTGGTGACCCTTGAAGCTGGGCTTTGGGCTACTTGTAGTCCAGACCCCGAGTAGTGATTTCACTGAAGATTATCAGCCTACACTTCACGAGTGTTCCGTGGGCTAGTATTTAGTGATTCCTCTTGAGGTCCCTTCGCAATCCTTGGTCCGTTGGCCCTGTGGGTCCCTGTGAAGGCAACTTTAACTTTCAGTGGGCTTTCCTGGTTGCGCCAGACATGCCCTGACTCTCCATCACTTGTGGAGTCACCAGGATCTTGTTGGTCCTCACCGGAGCATCTTTCCTCTAACCGCATGGGTTACAGTTGCCAACACTTGTTGGTGTTTAATCCGGACCCTGACCTCCCAGCTCTCTACATCCTTCGTGGGACAGCTTTTCTGTGGACTTTGGTTGTCCTCGACATCTCCTGGTCCCCGTGGCTGCAGAGTCAAGTTTCACCTCTTCTCACCTCTTCTCACCTGGGAGCCTGACATCGGTGGGCATTCGTCTACCAGGCCCCTGGTAAATGGCAAGTGACCCAGACTCTGTCTCCTCTGCTTTCAGCTATATTCCAGGCTTAGATCACAACGGATACCTTTCCTCTTCACGGCAGCAGCACTTTGCAGCATCACGCCATTGAAAACAACGACGATTCCTGACACAATTTGACACCTATGCACCCGGCTTCCCTGGGTTAGGTAATACGACCACACCGGTGCTCACATGGGTGATGGCCTTAGAACCTTCTATGTTTAAAAGGGTTTTTTAAAAGTCCTCTCTTAAGTGTCCTTAAACTTTAAACTTCTAACTGCGACTTTTCCATTGAGTTGTAAGTAGCTCGCGGCTGTGTTCTCACACTCCACGCGTCCCTCTTGGGTCCCCTGTGTCACTACCTTATTTATTTATTTAACAGTTTTATATAGCGATGGTTAGGCCCGAGGGTATCAGAGCGCTTTACAGGGTTGGAAGTGGAAAACAAGTTACAAAATATATTAAGTACAAATAAGATTCAAATGTGATTAACAATAAATCCAAAAACAGAGAAATAAACAGTCCATTTAGTCAATAAAAAGAACAAGGCTAGCTGTGTCATCGTGGGAGGCCAGGGATTGAAGGGGGAAAGTTAGGAGGTAGGGGAAGACCGAAGAGGGAGAGGGGGGAGGAGTAGGCATGTAGGAAAAGGCAGTGATTGAAAGGGATCAAGTAGAAGGAGGATAGGGAATGGGTGAAGGGGAAAGGCGAGTTAAGTGGTTCAGGAATGATGTGGTGAGAAACTTCATAGTGTCCTAGGCGTGTTGTGGTCACCTGACAGGAGGCCGGAATTAAGGACCCCAGTATTTGTGGAGTAGGTGACGCTTGAGATCTTTTTTGAAGCTGGCGTATGAAGGGTTGCAACGTAAATCCTTGGGGAGTTCCAGTTGGAAGAAGCGAAGCCGGAGAAAGAGCGAGATTGGGTGGATTTCTTGTGAACCAAGGGAGGGATCAGGATGAGGGAATTAGAGCTCCTCAAGTCTCTAGAGCAGCCAGCTTTGTGAAGTTTTTGTGAGAGATACAGTGGGGTTTGAAGATGTAAGGCTTTGTGTGTAATACACACGTTTTTGTAGGAGGATCTGCCTTCAATGGGAAGCCATTAGAGATTTTTGAGGATAGGGGAGATGTGATCGAACCTCTTGCAATCCAAAATAAGCCTGGCTGCGAGGTTGAAAACAGACTTGATTGGGGCTAGATGGACTTTAGGTGTTCCGGCGAGTAAGGTGTTGCCATAGTCCAATTTGGAGAGGATTGAAGAACGGATTGATTGAACAACGGATTTAAAGTCATCAGCAGGAATAAAAGGTTTGATTTTTTGAGGTCAAGTAGGGAGAATAGAGCAACTTTATCTGTGTTTTTTATGTGGGGGGAGAGGCTGATGTTTTGGTCAAGGCTTATTCTGAGAGATTTAACTGAGCTAGCGGGGGACAAGGAGCAGTGGAGGACTTTAAGGTCAGAGAACCAGAGTTGGATGGGGAGCTGGTTGTTTTTGGGGGCAAAGAGAATGACTTACTTTTTTTAGAGTTGAGTTTCAAGTGGTTGTGATGGAACCATTGCTGAATCTTAAACAAGGTATCATTGAGGTGCAGAATGCCTGCTTGGGAATTGATTTTATAGTAAAGTTGAGTATCATCCGCATAGAGATGATAGTTAATACCTGCTGGCTTTAGAATGACGGTGAGCGGTTCCTTAAAGATGTTAAATAGAGAAGGAGAGAGAATAGACCCCTGGACACCCAAGTAAACAGGCATAGGTTTGGAGAGGCAATTGTTGATTTTAATTTTTTGCGATCTGTGCTGAAAGAAGGAGGTGAACCCTTTGAGAACAGGACCATTGAAGCCGAACCGGTCCTTGAGGGTGTTGAGTAAGGTAGAATGGTTGACAGTTTTGAAAGCAGCCGAGAGATCGAGAAGGATGAGAAGGGATGCCTCCCCTTTGTCGGGCGAGTAATGGATGTCATCGACAATATTGAGCATCGCAGATTCAGTGCTAAAGCCCTAACGGAAGCATGACTGTAGTGCGTCCAAGAAATTAAATGAGTTGATGTGTTTGTCCAGTTGAAGCAAGGCGCATTTTCCGAGGGCCTTGGGTAAAAGGGGCAGATTCGAGATAGGGCATAAATTGTTGAGGTCATTAGGATCAGCATTGGGATTTTTGAGGATGGGAGAGATTTGGCCGAGCTGGAGTGAGACTGGGACGCAGCCAGTGGTCAAGGAAGAGTTGATGTCGGAAGTCCAGTAAGGCGCAATGATGTGCTTTAAATCTTAAACTAGGTTGGTGGGGAGCGGATCAAAGGTTTGAGAGGAGGGTTTAAGTTTAGTGATGATGCTGAGGACTTCTCTTCGGTAACTGCGCTGAAATGAAGCCAAGATGTGTTATTTCTTAGCTGAGGGCAGGAAGGGAAATGTTCAAGGGGGGCACCGAAGTGCTAGAGAGGGATAGCTATTTAACTGAAAAACCCCCAGTACTGTTTTCTTATTCCATCTTAACTTGTACCAACAAATTGAACATCCAACAAAATGTGTACTCGACTGCTAATTCTGTCTGAATCAATCTTTTCGTTTTATTATTTAAAAATTCTAGCATCAATCCAAAATGTGACTTTTTACATTTTTACAATATGATTGGAACAATAAAAACATTCATTTCTACAAAAATCAGACTTCCTTCATTCAATCTCTCATTCACCCTTTCCAAAATACAATCCAAATATCACATACACTCACAGCACACAACAAAGATAAATACAAATCAATTATTTTCTGTACTTTAATCATAAATTAACAATGCCATAGAAACAAGTTATCAGCACTTTGTATTATTGTATCGCTTTTAAGGTTGTTATTCAATAGTCTTATGGCTATATACAATGGGTCTACACGTTTCGAACTCTTAATTGTTTTAGAGTTCTATTCAGGACCTCTGAAGGCTGTGAATGGAAACAAAAAAAACAATATATTAGCTTTTAAAAGTTAAACTCTCTGCTCATCTCATCTCATTACCTCCTCCTATCATCATTACCTTTTTCACTTGGAACCTCGTGCTCATCCGACGCGGGACAATGTATCAAGAAAATTGAGTATAGCATCAAATGACTGCAAAAAAGGCTGCCGATATTTTCACCAAAAGAGCAAGAACTCTTTACTCAAGAAAAATCATACAAATCACTTAAATCAGTGTATTTTGTGTTGTATCCCGTCTATTTTAAAGGGCTGGAAGGAATTCCAGAGCAGGGACCTTAGAAATGGATGAATACTTGTAAGTGGGTGCTGCTTGCAGAAGGCATCAAAACGTGCGACGTATCGGAAAAATAGGAAAGAACTTACTCGTGCTACCCGCAATTACTTGTTGTCGATTTTCTTGAAGGGGCGAGTCTTTTGGGGGTCAATCTGCAGTGGAGACGAAAATCGGTAGATGCTGGGATCTTAGAGTGTAAATCCGCGGGGGAGCGCAGGCTGCTGCAATCGTAGCAAGGTCACGGCATAACGGGACGTACCTCTCATATTGTTCCTTTTCGACCGCATTAGTCGGTGAAGTCGGGGGTTGCAATCACTCGACGAACCGCCCGGCGTGTTTTCTTCTCAGCGTCTGGAGGATCATGGGAGTTGTAGTTGGTTCCGCAAAATACATGGGGATTGTAGTTTAAATGGTGTTTCTTTGTTTTTGACAACCCTTGACCTGCAAGTTTATTAGTATCTTCCCGGTCCAAAGGGTCACAGGAGTTATTGTTACTTGACATACCTCCCCACAGCAATCCAATGCACAAAATAATTAAGTACTCTGACCCCGGGGGTCTTAATGACCGAATTGAACTTAGCAGTAATTTATAAAAAATACTATCCGTGCAGAGATATGAGTGGTAACAAATTACATGTTTTAAGTCCATGTTCATTTCTTTTGGTCTTTCTAAATACACAGTTTCCTTGTATCTTCTTTTTCACTTAATTTTAATTTTATTTAATTTTATTTAATTTCTGCTAAAACTTTTTGAATTAGGAGACTTTCTTCATTACAACTTAATATTATTGGGCGGTTGCAGATACCCACGAGAACCTTTGGACATGTATTTAGCAAAATTAGGAGCATGGTCTTAACGATTTTTGGTTATGGTGAACGTTGAATAAAGTTTGTTGAAACAAGAAAACTCAGAGTCTTTTAGGTTACCTGAGCAACCGTATTTGTACTGAATGCGTTTCTAGAAAGCCGAGAGGTGATTGGCTAGGAAAACATAGCAGCAACCAATAGGGAGGTCCATGAGTTCAGTTTAAGCAGGAAGTGAAACGGGCTCGGCATCGCGTTATTCGACTACCGACCGCGTAGGAGAAGGAGAGTGTGCGTTGCGTTAGGAGTAAGCGGAGCATTCCGGAGGCGAGCATCTGGGAAGTTCTTTTGGTTAAGATGAAAGGCTGCAAATAGAAACTGGTAGTTACTGTTTTTTAAAAAAAAAACTTAGTCAGGTTACGGCATTACAATTGAGAAGGAAAAAGGAGATCTTCAAAAGGACGCTTAGTTTCGGCTTAAATAGGTAAGCGTGGCATGACTCGATAGTGATCTTGTAAACTTTGACTTGTGACCAGAACCTATAGTGTGGCTTTTTACACACACAGATTACTTACGAAAACTCAGCGGTGTAACTTCCAAACGGTGCCTTGGTGTTTCAAACATAAGGTACGAGTTTTCAGTGTGTTATTGTAACGTTTGTTGTAAACAGGTTAGACTGTTGAGCTATAAGCCCATATACATTTTGTAGGAAAAGGAGAAGCAGATTGTTTTCCCGTGACTAACGGATTGAAGGAGCAACGAGAGGGAGTGCCCTCAATCAGTGGTGTGAGGTATTGTTTTTAGATTCATTTTTATTCTTTTTAAACACAGTGCACTGGAGGTGGTTTTTGGTGAAGAATTCCCTCTTTGAGTTTAAATGTTACTTGAACATGTTACTTGAACATGTTGGATATGTTATCATCTATTGAATCATAACTGATGTGCCTGTATATTATTTTTACTTTGCAGTGTTGCCCTGACGAAGGGACTTTCCATGTGTCCCGAAATGCATTGGGCTATTTGACAACCGTAGTCATACTTGATTGATTTTTTGTATATTGAATGAGTTCTTGAAAAATGTGTTATTGTATATGTATTTTTTGAAAAAAAGAACTCATAATTCATAGAATGTGTTGAAAATTATTGTGAACTCACATGAATAAACTGTATAAGTGAAACAGTTACAAATGTTATATCATTATAAATTCAATTATGGTGTACGCATCTAAGTCCTAGTTAACGTTCAGTCATTCATTCATTCAAAATTCTTTATTTCGGCTTGGTTGCCATAAAGGAGACAATGCATAAACATTACATTTAAAAATATCAAGAAAAATAGAAACAAAACTGCGTGGAACTTTACAGCATAAAACTTTAGATCCATTAGCTAGAACAATTCAATACTATTGGAGACAATCAGTACACAGACAACAATAAAATTCTGTGATGGATCCCCCACTGATTGCTAGAAGGTAGACCAATTCTATCTCTAGAATGGATCCCAATTACAATTGGTGTCCCAGTTTTTTCCTTTGGAAAAAGATAGAGTGTAAAAATCTACTAACACTAAATATTATTGATTGAGATGTGTTAGATGAAAGAATTCTCAGAGCCTGTGTGCATGATCTCACGCCTAGCAATAGGCATATGGGTTTGATCCATCTTTTCCTGGCCTGTGCGTACACAGGGCAAAAAAAGAGGATATGTTGCTCATTTTCTATCTGATGGCAATCGCACAAAGAACAAAATTCATCTATCACTATGGATGGAGTATTTGAGCCCCTAGCCCAACGTGCCAAAGTTGTCTTTATTAAGAGATTTCCGTATCTAAATTTTAAAAATAAAGTCTTGGCAAGAGGGGGCTCTATTTCATCCATGAAAGTCTCAAATAATGGTACATCCTTAATAGTGAGGAATTTTGTTACTAAGGTCCCACCAGTTGAAGCACTTATGGTCATATTGACAATAAAAGTCCAGAAGGCCCTTTTTAAAATTAGTTTCGGGTTGGATGGTAGTTGGTCCGGGTTCTCCCAAAAATGTCTCAGACCTATTTTAATAAACCAAGTTTTAACATGTTTAAACCACGGAATGACTTTTAAATTGTCAAGCTCCATAATTTCTTTTAGCCCGTCCCTGTAGTCTTGTAATTCAGGTAACGTTCAGTCAACTGGCCACCTTTTCGTTATTTGAATTTGTGTGCACAGTGCCTTACTGTTCTTCAATGCAATTATGTCTGTTGGAACACATATTGAACTGATCGTCTATTTCTCTTTGTTTTTTGTGGCATCAGTTGCCCCGGTCTCTTTAAACTCATCGCTGCTTGAGAGTTTCCCCTGCTGTGCTGGACAGCAATGAAAACGGGTGTGGTCATGACGAGCTCAGCTCGTCATGAGCACCTGAGAGGTACATGCCATAACGAGCTGAGCTCGTCATGAGCATGGAAGGGGTTATTACTCGTTGGAGCATATTTCTCCGGTATGTTTCTAAGTAGCCCCATTGTAGAACGCTGCTTCTATTCAAGGTCTCATCAAGTTTTACTGTCTCGGCACCGTATCTGATGTTATTGCATAGGGCGAGCATTCAGCTATCCGGTAGTCAGTTACAGTGTAGCTTAATTAAGTTTATAGATCCAGTGTTGCATTTTATAATTAACATGGCTTCTCTTCTGGATAGTTTAGCATCGAGGTCTCCACCTCTTTGGTCAGTCTCCACTTGAGAGATAACAGTCCAGGCGAGATCTTTTTCTGTGTGGTTGTTGATGTGCCAGTGGTTCACCAGCGGAGCTGTTTGCATTATATTTTTTATTCTTGATTTATGTTGACCAATTCGTGTTTTTATTTCTTGGTTGGTTTTTCCAATATACAACATATCGCAAGGACATTTTATTCCATATACAACATACCTCGACTTACAATTTGTGAAAGTCTCATGTTTCCCAAAGATGTTTTTATGTTCAAATACAGAAACTTCTTGTGTCGTAGAACAACATGTGCAGGTCCCACATTTGTGGTGACCCTGAATTGGTGGAAGACACACAAAAGATCTTACTGATGCTGTATTCTTCTGGGGTAGTGCAGAACGTGCAAGTTGATTGGCAATGCTGCAATCCTTTTTGAAGGCAAACAGTGGAGAGCTTTTAAGTGTCTCATTCAGATTTTTAACCAAGTGCCAATTTTGTCTTATCACCTTTTTAAGCATATTGGAATTTGAGCAGAATGTCAAAACACATACTATTCTGTCTACTTCTTTTTTTGGTCTTTTTTCTAAAAGACATTCTCGAGGAGTCCACCATGCGTGCTTCATCGCTCTTTTTAGTAATTTCGTTGGATATCCCCGTTCTTTTAAATTTCTGCGTTAGTTTCATGGCATGTAGTTGGTATTCATCCTTGAAATGACAATTCCGTCTAATTCGAAGGTATTGTCCCAACGGCAAATTTTCTTTTAGATTCCGGGGATGGTTGCTGGAGAAATGTAGGGCCTTATTTCGATCTGTTTTTTTCTTGAACAAAGAGGTAACTAGTCCTCGTTCCGAAGGGTAGACCTCCACATCTAAAAACGGCATTCTGCTTTTTGAATAATTCAAAACTGAACTGTATCGCCTGAGTATGATTGTTAAGCCATTCGTGGAATTGAATGAGTTCTTCTTCGTTGCCATTCCACACCATAAAAATGTCGTCGATGTAACGACTCCAATTTTTTATGTATTCACCAAATGGGTTATTCCGGTAAATGTAAATTTCTTCGTACTTTGCCATAAACAGTACGGCTAACTTTGGTGCGAAGGGGCAACCCATTGCAACTCCACCTACTTGGTAGTAAAAAGTCCCATTAAAGTTGAAGTAATTCTTTCTCAAAGCGAAGCTTGCCAATTTTATGATGAAATCCGTCGGTACATTGTGGTCTTTCGCGAGTTTCAAGGTACGACTCAATCACATGTAGGCCTTCATCTTGGGGTATCTGGGTGTACAACGACACCACATCTGGAGTTACAAGGTAGTGGACATTTGCTTCGAATTCCAAAGTTGACAATTTGTTGATAAAGTCGGTGGTATCTCTCAAGAAGGACTTAACTTCTGGTAAAAAAGGCTTTTGAAAAAAATCATCAAATTTAGAAATGGGTTCAATGAGCGATTCACACCCGGAGACTATGGGCCTCCGTCTCCCGGGGGGTAAAGTTTCATTCTTGTATACCTTTGGAAGTACGTAGAAGAGGGGGGTACGAGGATTTTTGATCTTTAAATATTTAAATTCCATTTTTCCAATAATCTCCTGAGCTCGTCCTTCATCTAAGATGGAATAGAGTTGATTTTTTTATTCAACTTTAGGGTCTTTATTGATTTTTTTGTAGCAAGTAACATTGTCAAGTTGTCTCATGACTTCAGAGATGTAATTCTATTTGTCCCAGATAACGATTGAACCGCCTTTGTCAGCCTGTTTTATTATCACTGATGTGTCCTTCTTTAGGTTGTTCAAAGCCTCTGTTTCCAATTTAGTAGTATTGTGTTTTATCCACCTTTTATTCTTTTCCATATCTGTTATTGCTGACATTATCGTTCTCTCGAACATTAATACCTCTTTTAGTATTTTATTCGATGGGGGACAGAACGTAGATTTACTCCTAAGGCCTGTTGTCTCTGGCACTGGATAAAACGAATTTTCTGAAAAAAATGTTTTGTCTAATTGTTCGACAGAACTCTATTGCCTCCGTCTTAAGTTTGACAAAGTCTGTGTGTTTCGATGGTACAAATGATAGGCTTTTTTGTAATATCTTCTCTTCTTCCTTTGTCAAGATCTTGTTTGAAAGGTTGTAAATTGGAGATACAGTTAATTTCTGATAGATACATCTGCTAGTGGATTCCTCACCTTGTGAATATCCCCTGGCATTAGCAACATTCGGAAATTCTTTTCGTAGCTTCGCGCCGATGTGGACGACGTCCCAGAGGCACGGCATCGCTCGCGACTCCAATGACGTCACCGACACCATAATAGGCCCACGCCGGCGTGATGACGTCAGTTCCCTTTTTTCCGCGTCGTCGACGCTAACGGTTTTGGGGAATCTCTGTAGCTTTGGTAACTTTGTTACTGTTTTCTCTGTTTTCTTGCTTCTTTGTCTCACTGAAGATGTTGACTAAGAAGACCGGATTCCATGTAGAGAGTGCGGCAAAATGATGTCGATCACGGACCCGCACCAGGACTGTATCTGGTGCCTGTGTTCGGACCATGATGTCGATAGCTGTTCTTCGTGTAAGAAGATGAATCCGAAGGCGCTTCGAGAAAGGGAGACTAAGCTTTTAATGGCGAAGTTAAGAGGAAGTAAAGATAAGAAGTCTTCGAGATCCCGTTCGAGAAGGGCGAGGTCGAGGTCAAGATCACGATCGGCGTCGCTTTCGAAGTCGTCATCCGGTCATGCTTCGAAGTCGAAAAAGAAGCATAAGAAGCGAAAGCATGAATCTCGACATCACTCCGGTAAGGATTCAGACTCGAGGCCGAAGTCGTCAAAGAGGAAGCATGGGAAGGATGTAGTGTCTCCATCGCCAGAGGTCTTGGATCCAGAAGGTGAGGCTTCGCTTTCGGAGTCGCAGGTTTAATCGCCGATTCCGGATCTGAATCCGTCTCAGGCGCCGTCTCCGGCTCGAGAGGATGAAGAAGTCCCTTTGGATGAGGGTTCGATGGCACGAACACCTGTGGAAGAGGAGACGAATCCGGAACCTCTGAAGGGTCAGTCTGTGGGTTCTTACCCACCTTTCCCAGCTCCAGGTCAAGACACTACTGCGTTTTTAAACGCTATGTATGGTGTCTATTCCAGAGCATGGTACCCCTCTGGTGCACCTTCGGGTCCTATGGGTCCTCTGGCGTATAATTTAGGAGTTCCCCACTCCTATGTTCCAGCTCCCTTTATGCCATTTATGCCGGCTCCGCGCTGCCTTGGCATTATTCGGCGCCGCCGAGGTCGTCGACGTCGATACCGACGTCGCCGGTTCCGAGTCGACCTCAAGTAAAGGCGCCCTGGGCCTACGGATTTGATATCAACGTCGATACCGGCTCCGTCGGAGTCGTTCACGGATCCAAGGGCGTGGCTGTTGAAAGAGAGATCCAGAAGGGATGCTCATCGCCTCATAGAGGAGCAAAGATATAGGGAAGCTGAGGCTGGGATGGAAGAAGGTGAGCTTCAGGAGGACTGTTTTGAAGATCTAGGAGAAGCTAGTGGTTTGGAACTTTCTCCTGAATGGGAGCTGCCATCTGTGTCTGATGCCCCTTCAAAGGATGTTAGGCCATACCACATGGTTATGAGGAAGGCTGCAGAACTTTTACATTTAACTTAGCCTACAGTAGAATATAAATCCAATCTTTTGACTGAGGTTTTCAATTCCCCAAGTTCTGTTATTGAAACGTTGCTTCCCATTAATGAAGCATTAACTGAACCTATTTCGGAGGTTTGGAGCAAGCCTCTTACTGCTCCAGCAGTGGCTAAAATTGATGCAAGGAGGTATAGAGTTGCACCTGGGGATCCTGAATTTTTATCCTCGCATCCTTTGCCTGAAAGTCTGGTTATTCAGGCAGCCTGTTCAAGAAAGACTGTGGGTGCTTTCCCTCAAGTGCCTGGGGATAAGGAATCCAAGAAACAAGATCAGACTGCGAAGAAGTCTTTCTCTTCAGCAAGTATGGCTTTAAAGTCGACTAATGCCACTTGCCTTATGGGTAGATACATACATGCCCAGATGCATTCTTTGCGATTGTTGGCTCCTAAAATTCCTGATGACAACAGGAAGGATTTTGATGAGGTATTGGCTGATGTGCAGGCGGCTGCACGTCAAGTGATCCAGAGTGGACTAGACACCGCTCATTCTGTTGCTCGCATCATGGGAACTGCTGTTGCCTCTAGAAGGGCTGCCTGGCTGAAGTCATCAGACTTTTCGGATTTGCCTTTTGATGGTATTGATCTTTTTGGTAAAAAAGCTGATGCAGCCTTGGAAAGATTTAAGGACAGTAGGGCTACTGCCAAATCTTTGGGGCTGCAGACTAGAGGTTCATCTATCAAAAGGTTTAGGGGTTTTGGACGTTCTTCATTTCGTCCCTACCGTCAAGATCAACAGCAGCAGCAACAGCAGAATCCACTCTATAAATCATACAGGGGTAGGCAAATAGCTCGTCCAGGAGGGCATCAAGCCTCCTCCTCCTCCACCTCTTCCAACCCCCCAGACACAGAAAAGCATCCCTAGATCCACCATTCCGTATCATGTAGGCCCAGTGGGGGCCGGCTTACCCATTTTCTACGGGATTGGGAATCGGTTACATCAGATCTTTGGGTTCTCAATCTCGTAGAAAATGGGTATGCTCTTCCCTTTCGGGAATTCCCTCCGAATTACTCTCCTTGCCAAGGTTTCTGCATGGAGGAACACCTGTTACTCCTGCAGGAGGAAGTCCAGACATTGTTAAGAAAGGGTGCGATAGAGATGGTTCCAGGGCAGGAAAGGGGTCAGGGGTGCTACTCCTGGTATTTCCTGATACCCAAGAAGGAAGGCAGACTTCGTCCAATCGTGGATCTCAGGATCTTGAACCTTTACCTAAAACAGGAGAAGTTCAAGATGCTCACCCTTGCACAGGTTCTTCAGGCGCTGATGGAAGAAGACTGGATGTAAATGTAAATGTAAATGTATTTCGATTTATATAGCGCACGTTTCACCCAGGGGTCTCAAGGCGCTTGCTTAGGGAACCCGTCCTGGTATTCCCCTGTGAGAGATACCCCGGCAGGGTATTCACAAGGTGAAAGCCAGGCATCCCGCCGCGAGGGGCGGTAGTGGAGATTAAGCAAGCTATTGCCCAGAGTTGCAGAGTGTGACCCCGTGAGTCGAGTAGGCACCGGAGCGAGAATTGTCGAGTCCATGGAATTTTTTTTTTTAGCCCGAGACCCGCCGAGGCGGGGAAACGAACCCTGGTCCACGGCTGATCTCAACTTCCGGGTCTGCCGCCTCTAACCACTGAGCCACACTTCTCCACTATGGTGTCAATAGACTTGCAGGATGCATATTTTCACATCCCTATCCTGCAGTCACACAGGAAGTATCTCAGTTTTACGGTGGGATAGCAACATTACCAGTTTGTGGTTCTACCGTTTGGTCTTACTACTGCGCCTCGAGTCTTCACCCAGGTGATGGCTGTGGTGGCGGCACATCTCGGAAGATCGGGGATACCAGCATTCCCGTATCTGGACGATTGGCTGATCAAAGCAGAATCTCTAGAGAAGGTATTCCATCATCTGCATGTGACAACTCAGTTGTTGTACAGGTTGGGTTTTTCAATAAATGTGCCCAAATCTCACCTTGTGCCCTCCCAGCACAACCTGTTCATAGGTGCGGTACTGGATACAACTGTGTGTCGTGCATTCCTTCCTCCACAAAGGATTCACGACATACAGGAGTTGATTCCTTTATTTCACAATGGAGCGGTCGTTCCAGTCCTGAAGGTCCTTCGCCTGCTCGGTCTGATGGCTTCCTGCAATCTGTTGGTCAACAATGCATGCTGTCACATGAGGATCTCCAGAGAAACTGCATCGGATCTGTCTTGGTGGGGAGTGGAAGGCAACGTGTCTCAAGGGAAGCCTTTTCAACTGCCTCCAGCTGTGGCCACAGTGATAACAGATGCATCCCCTCTAGGGTGGGGTGCTCATCTGGGGGATCTGGAGGTCAAGGGTCTTTGGTCTCCAGAGGAAATGTTGCTTCACATCAACCTTCTAGAGTTGCGGGCGATACGTCTGGCGCTCAAGGCCTTCCTCCCTTCCCTTCGCGGTCGGTCAGTTCAGGTCCTGACGGACAACACCACTGCGATGTGGTATGTCAACAAGCAGGGAGAAGTAGGGTCGCAGTGTCTCTGCAGAGAGGCTCTGTGTCTCTGGTCCTGGATTCAGGATCATCAGATTTGTCTGATGGCAAATCATCTGGCCGGAGTTCTGAACGTGCGTGCAGACAGTCTCAGTCGGCAGTTCTCAGCTGACCACGAGTGGAGGCTTCATCCAGAGGTAGTTCATCACGTCTTTCGGATGTGGGGAACTTCTCAGGTGGACCTGTTCGCCACTCGCAAGAATGCTCACTGCTCGTCATTCTGCAGCCTCCAGTATCCGATGCAGGGAGCTTTGTGGGGCGCGTTTCAGTTGAGTTGGGACTCGCAACTGCTTTAGCGTTTCCTCCCATACCCTTGATTCCTCGGGTTCTGAGGAAGATTCGCCAAGACCGGGCCAAAGTTATATTGATCGCCCCGGATTGGCCAAGAAGGGTGTGGTACACAGATCTTCTCCACCTCTCCTCGTGCCTGCCGCTCCGTCTCCCTTTCAGGACAGATCTCCTCTCTCAGATGGAGGGGCAGGTTCTACACCCCCACCTCCAGACCGTACACCTTCATGCATGGAGATTGAACGGGGCAACCTGAATTCCGTTTCTCTCCCACATGATGTGGTGGATGTTATTCTTTCGGCAAGGCGTGACTCCACCAAATTGATCTATTCATACAGATTGTCTAGATTTGTCACTTGGTGTGGAGAGAAATCTGTTGACCCTTTGAAGGCTCGTTTGTCTGATATTCTGCAGTTTGCTCTTTCTTTGGCGCAGCAAGGGTTTGCTGTTGCCACAGTTAAGGGTTATCTTTCGGCTTTGTCAGCATTTCTCTGTTTGCCGTATCAGCCGTCATTGTTCAAATCTCCTGTGGTTTTAAGATTTTTGAAGGGCCTTATAAATAAATTTCCTCCTACTCCCTTTATTGTGCCTCAATGGGACTTATATCTGGTGCTTACTTTCCTGATGGGTTCTCCTTTCGAACCTTTGCCCAAGTGTCCCATGAGACTTTTGTCTTTTAAGACGGTTTTCCTTGTTGCAATTACCTCGGCAAGGAGGGTAAGTGTGCTTCAAGCTCTTAGTTCAAAGACCCCATTCTTGACCATTCATGCTGAACAAATGGTTCTAAGGACCAGGGCTGCTTTTCTGCCTAAGGTGGTAACTCCCTTCCATCTAGGACAGTCTATTACCCTTCCTACCTTCTATCCTCCCCCCCACCCTTCCAAGGAGGAGGAGAGAGGAGGAGAGACTTCACCGCTTGGACCCGAAGAGGGCAGTGAGCTTCTACCTGGACAGGACAAGAGAGTTCAGGGTGGATGACCAGCTGTTTGTTGGATTTGCTAGTTGCAAGAAGGGAAAAGCTGTGCACAAGCGCACACTTTCAAGATGGATCATACTATGCATCAAGTTCTGCTACTCCCTGGCGGGTAAGGAACCTCCAGAGGGTATTAGGGCTCATTCTACTAGAGCAAATTCTTCAACATCTGCTTTGTCTAGGGGTGTGCCTGTTGAGGACATTTGTAGAGCGCAAACTTGGGCCTCCCTCCACACTTTTGCGAAGCATTACTGCTTGGATACCAAGGTGAGGAGGGACGGCCACTTTGCGCGTTCTGTCCTCCAGGATTTTCTGGTATAGGAGAGTGGACACCCTCCTCCGGGAGTGAGGACTGCTGTGGGACTCTATTCACAAGGTGAGGAATCCACTGGCAGATGTATCTATCAGAAGAACAAGTTACTTACCTTCGGTAACGCTTTTTCTGGTAGATACAGTATCTGCCTGTTGATTCCTCACATGCCCACCCGCCTCCCCGTTGTCCACTCTTCTATACCTTAGATAATGGCAATGTTTTATTGTATATATGTTATTCTCAAAAGTAGTGTTTTATTCTACTTGAATTACTACATTGTCTTTACACTGTGTGTGTTATCTTGACTATTGTATACTGTGTATCTATCTACTGTTGTCGGTCTGTCTGTGTGCCTCTAAGGCACAGAAAAAAGGGCGGAACTGACGTCATCACGACGGCGTGGGCCTATTATGGTGTCGGTGATGTCATCGGAGTCGCGAACGATGCCGTGCCTCTGTGACGTCGTCGGCGCGAAGCTACGAAAAGAATTTCCGAATGTTGCTGACACAAGGGGATATTCACAAGGTGAGGAATCCACAGGCAGATACTTTATCTACAGAAGGTAAGTAACTTGTTCTTTTGTAGTTGTGTCGACGAGTTGACATTTCCCATGGTTGTTGGTTGAACCTTATTCGGCCTCGAGCTTTAGGTTGGCCTCTCCCTAAAAAAGGTACCTGCTGTTGTTGATAAGATCCTCTCCTATTTATATTTCTCCGGGGTTCAGTATTTTCTCCTTCGCTACTACTTGCAGAAGAAGAAGTGTCTGAAAAAGTAATGAAATTATTTGCCGACCTTCCTTGAAATTCTTGAAGGTATCTTCGTGACTGTGGTCTTGAGTAAAAATCTGACTGTAAATAAGGATAGACCTTGTTGAGGTTGAAATTATTTTAATCTTTTTCAAATTGATTGCCTTTTTGATTTATGGTGTGATCTTTAAATTCTGCAATTACCTTCGCTACTTTTTCAAGCAGAACCTTCGAATCAGTTATCCGCTGATTAGTTGAAATCGCACTTTCTAAAATCTCAATTTCTTCCAGTTGTGGTTTTGATATCCTTTGTGCAGTTTCTACAGTTAGGACCATCAGGTCACGGCTACACTTAGTTTCTATGAAGCTATATCCTTTTTTGTAAATGGGATCTTCAGTAAATATTACCGGTACGTTCTTTATTTGGAGACCTTCAGGATTGTGCCTGATCTAAGCTGTTGTAACAAAAAATGACCATGGAGATCGGTTCTTATTTGTTTTTTCTTTAACCTAATTAGTTTCTCTGTTTCATTCTGATTTTGGGCTGAAATGCTCAGTGAAGCAGAGGCAAAGAGGGGAGGCAGCTAGGAGTTTTCTTATGTGTTCCTCGCTATATGCAAACGTATCACTTTCAGACATTTCACCACACTCAAACAATCTAGATGTCTTACAACACCAACAAAAGCTCGAACAAAAAATTATTTCCCATGACGCGGGACAACGATACTGCAAGAAGTAACTCTACAACTATCTAATACCACAGTCACCGCTACTTGGGCAACCTCGCAGACAGCCGTCTGCTATAATACTCAATAACACCACTGGGTTTGGACTCCCAACAGTAAGGCCAAGCCTCTGAACAATATTTAACTGAAAAACCGCCAGTACTGTTTACTTATTCCATCTTAACTTCTACCAACAAATTCAACATCCAACAAAATGTGTACTCGACTGCTAATTCTGTCTGAATCAACCTTTTCATTTTATTATTTCAAAATTCTAGCACCAATGCAAAATTTAACTTTTTAAATTTTTACAATATGATTGCAACAATAAAAACATTAATTTCTTCAAAAATCAAACTTCCTTCATTCAATCTCTCATTCACCCTTTCCAAAATACAATCCAAACATCACAGAGGGGAGAGGGATAGAGTCAGGAAGGGGAGAAGGAGTCCAAGGTGACTTGGGTGGGAGGACATGGCGTGGAAGTGCGCTCTGTGGTGGGGGACATAAAGCGAAGGATAGATCAATTTTGGCAATTTTCTCAGAAAAAAAGGAAGAAATTTCCTCACATCGATCGATAGAGGCGGTCGGTTTGGGAGGGGCAGAAGCTGTTTGGTTTTTGCTAATGCTGAATAGTTCCCTAGATCTATTCTTGGCTCGGTCAAGCTGGGCATGGAAAAAGGAGGCCTTTTCATTGAAGATGTGTTTCTTATAATTGGCCCTAGCACTTTTGAGGAGGGCAAGATTAGAGGGGGAGGGATGATTTCTCTGTGAGAAGTTAGCCTGGCATATGATGTCCACTATTCTAGTGGGCACCTTGCGCCAGTCTAAAAGACCCTTATTGATGGTGGTTGTAAAGTCAACCTTATAGACAAGCTATCCTAGTGGTAGCATGGACCAGCAGTCCAGACTTCAGAAAGCAGGTGAAGCAAGCTGTTTTACCAATTATAATCCCTTGAATACCAAGTGAAAGGACACCACACAATGTATATATCAAATATATATGTATTTATGTCTAACACAACCCCTCTGCACTCTTTATGAGTTCAGAGATCGAAGTACATCACAAGTTACTCAATTAGTATACTGTAAGTTGCACAAATACAGTTATGCCAAGGGGCCTCACAAACCATATACTAAGTAAGTGGTATAAGGAGCACTTCAGAAATAGTGAATAGGCCTAGGGCCTAGGGAATCGCTGGGGCTACACTAGACAACCAAAGGTTAGGAAGTAGGAGACCCACGGGGGACGCGTGCAGTGTCTAAACACAGTTGTGAGTTACCATTGACTTATAATGGAGAACAAAGAAGTTACAAAGTTACTGTTTAAGGACACTTCCGGATGGACTACAGTAAAATCCCCTTAGACTAGGACACTTCGAGACTCAAGACCCACGGGAGCACCGGAGTACTCGCGTTACCTCACCCAGGGAACCCGGGTGCATAGGTGTCTTTTTGTGTCGGGTTTCGTCGTCGTTTTCTATGGAGATCTGCAAAGAAGTGCTGCAGGCGACCAGAGGAAAAGTGTCCGGGTGGATCCAAGGGTGGATCGAAGAAGTGAAGAACCTGAAAGCAGAGGGGACAGAGTCTCGGTCACTAGCCAGTGACCAGGAAGGAACCAGGAAGGAACCACGCGATGTCGTGATAATTTCAGGTGGAGAGGCGAAGCTTGTCTCTGCAGCCACGAGGACCAGGAGGTGTCAACGAGGACCAGGGGCTAGATTCGGGCTCTCCCACAAAGGATCTAGTTGACTGCGGTGTCGGTATCCGGACTGGACCCAACAAGCCTTGGCAAACGCAATCCAGGCAGGAAGTGAAGATTGGCTTCGAGTCAGACTAGCAAGGTCTGGAGAGCTTCTCCTTTTACTTCACTCCCAAGCACACGTTACGTTTTCAAAGGGTTTCCCCATTAAAGTAAAGACACATTCATTTTCAAAAAACACGATGTAGACAATTTCTTTCAGTCCTTTCTTTTCAGGCTTTTATTCTTTTGGTTTCAGCCACAGCCAACACGTGTTTCGTCGCAATTGGGGCGTGATCCCGCGACTTCGTCAAGGCTATATCTTTCAGAGTGTTGAGATTTTAAATGTGGTGATATTTCCAACCCACATTGGGGTTCCAAGTTATGTCGCGTTACTCCAGATACAACGTCTAGATCCAATTATCCTTTGAAGTTCACGTGGTGTTCTTTACAATTACAGAGTACTTCATCCCATACTACGTCTTGGCATCTACCAAGTGAGATAGGAAGCTTCCTATCGCAAAGAACACTACGTGAATTTCAAAGGATAATTGGATCTAGACGTTGATCCTCTTCAGTTTTCATTGGCCTGTTTGCTACAGTCTCCTACCCCTGTTCACCTTGTGACTGATAATGAATATGTGCGTAGCCTTAATCCTGAAAGAGTGCCAATGTAGTATGAAGCTGAGAGGTCAAGGCATATCTAGGTTGCTTACTGGTCTTCAACAAAGGCCAAAAAGAGGTTTTCACATGTATTAAACAGTCTTGATTCTGTGCCTGGATAGGGTGTAAATCAAAACTGGCAAATGTACAGGCTGATGTCCTGCTGCATGTATACATTCTAGGAAGGGGTTTTCAAACTTTTCAATAGTGAGAGCTACTTCTGCGTAATGAAATCCATCCTGAACTAATGCCTAATACAAAGATTTTATAAGGGCACATAAAGGCCGTCCAACATAAACGCTGCTTCTTAATTACACAGTCCTGCTATATGGAGAACACATTATTCATGGCATAAGAACTGTATCTTGTAGGATCCCCATGGAGCTGTTGTGTCCCTTTACTCTTGTTTATGAATCGGCTGTGAGAGGTGAGTGTCTTACTATGGTTTGTAGTCTCCTTATCATGAAAAACAGGGGCTGACACTATACTGCTACAAATAGCCACCTACAGACTTCCAGGACCTTCTTAAGTGCCCCAACATCCATTAGTTCACCCAGGGGTCTCAAGGCGCTTGCTTAGGGAACCCGTCCTGGTATTCCCCTGTGAGAGATACCCCGGCAGGGTATTCACAAGGTGAAAGCCAGGCATCCCGCCGCGAGGGGCGGTAGTGGAGATTAAGCAAGCTATTGCCCAGAGTTGCAGAGTGTGACCCCGTGAGTCGAGTAGGCACCGGAGCGAGAATTGTCGAGTCCGTGGAATTTTTTTTTTTAGCCCGAGACCCGCCGAGGCGGGGAAACGAACCCTGGTCCACGGCTGATCTCAACTTCCGGGTCTGCCGCCTCTAACCACTGAGCCACACTTCTCCACTATGGTGTCAATAGACTTGCAGGATGCATATTTTCACATCCCTATCCTGCAGTCACACAGGAAGTATCTCAGTTTTACGGTGGGATAGCAACATTACCAGTTTGTGGTTCTACCGTTTGGTCTTACTACTGCGCCTCGAGTCTTCACCCAGGTGATGGCTGTGGTGGCGGCACATCTCGGAAGATCGGGGATACCAGCATTCCCGTATCTGGACGATTGGCTGATCAAAGCAGAATCTCTAGAGAAGGTATTCCATCATCTGCATGTGACAACTCAGTTGTTGTACAGGTTGGGTTTTTCAATAAATGTGCCCAAATCTCACCTTGTGCCCTCCCAGCACAACCTGTTCATAGGTGCGGTACTGGATACAACTGTGTGTCGTGCATTCCCTCCTCCACAAAGGATTCACGACATACAGGAGTTGATTCCTTTATTTCACAATGGAGCGGTCGTTCCAGTCCTGAAGGTCCTTCGCCTGCTCGGTCTGATGGCTTCCTGCAATCTGTTGGTCAACAATGCATGCTGTCACATGAGGATCTCCAGAGAAACTGCATCGGATCTGTCTTGGTGGGGAGTGGAAGGCAACGTGTCTCAAGGGAAGCCTTTTCAACTGCCTCCAGCTGTGGCCACAGTGATAACAGATGCATCCCCTCTAGGGTGGGGTGCTCATCTGGGGGATCTGGAGGTCAAGGGTCTTTGGTCTCCAGAGGAAATGTTGCTTCACATCAACCTTCTAGAGTTGCGGGCGATACGTCTGGCGCTCAAGGCCTTCCTCCCTTCCCTTCGCGGTCGGTCAGTTCAGGTCCTGACGGACAACACCACTGCGATGTGGTATGTCAACAAGCAGGGAGAAGTAGGGTCGCAGTGTCTCTGCAGAGAGGCTCTGCGTCTCTGGTCCTGGATTCAGGATCATCAGATTTGTCTGATGGCAAATCATCTGGCCGGAGTTCTGAACGTGCGTGCAGACAGTCTCAGTCGGCAGTTCTCAGCTGACCACGAGTGGAGGCTTCATCCAGAGGTAGTTCATCACGTCTTTCGGATGTGGGGAACTTCTCAGGTGGACCTGTTCGCCACTCGCAAGAATGCTCACTGCTCGTCATTCTGCAGCCTCCAGTATCCGATGCAGGGAGCTTTGTGGGGCGCCTTTCAGTTGAGTTGGGACTCGCAACTGCTTTAGCGTTTCCTCCCATACCCTTGATTCCTCGGGTTCTGAGGAAGATTCGCCAAGACCGGGCCAAAGTTATATTGATCGCCCCGGATTGGCCAAGAAGGGTGTGGTACACAGATCTTCTCCACCTCTCCTCGTGCCTGCCGCTCCGTCTCCCTTTCAGGACAGATCTCCTCTCTCAGATGGAGGGGCAGGTTCTACACCCCCACCTCCAGACCGTACACCTTCATGCATGGAGATTGAACGGGGCAACCTGAATTCCGTTTCTCTCCCACATGATGTGGTGGATGTTATTCTTTCGGCAAGGCGTGACTCCACCAAATTGATCTATTCATACAGATTGTCTAGATTTGTCACTTGGTGTGGAGAGAAATCTGTTGACCCTTTGAAGGCTCGTTTGTCTGATATTCTGCAGTTTGCTCTTTCTTTGGCGCAGCAAGGGTTTGCTGTTGCCACAGTTAAGGGTTATCTTTCGGCTTGGTCAGCATTTCTCTGTTTGCCGTATCAGCCGTCATTGTTCAAATCTCCTGTGGTTTTAAGATTTTTGAAGGGCCTTATAAATAAATTTCCTCCTACTCCCTTTATTGTGCCTCAATGGGACTTATATCTGGTGCTTACTTTCCTGATGGGTTCTCCTTTCGAACCTTTGCCCAAGTGTCCCATGAGACTTTTGTCTTTTAAGACGGTTTTCCTTGTTGCAATTACCTCGGCAAGGAGGGTAAGTGTGCTTCAAGCTCTTAGTTCAAAGACCCCATTCTTGACCATTCATGCTGAACAAATGGTTCTAAGGACCAGGGCTGCTTTTCTGCCTAAGGTGGTAACTCCCTTCCATCTAGGACAGTCTATTACCCTTCCTACCTTCTATCCTCCCCCCCACCCTTCCAAGGAGGAGGAGAGAGGAGGAGAGACTTCACCGCTTGGACCCGAAGAGGGCAGTGAGCTTCTACCTGGACAGGACAAGAGAGTTCAGGGTGGATGACCAGCTGTTTGTTGGATTTGCTAGTTGCAAGAAGGGAAAAGCTGTGCACAAGCGCACACTTTCAAGATGGATCATACTATGCATCAAGTTCTGCTACTCCCTGGCGGGTAAGGAACCTCCAGAGGGTATTAGGGCTCATTCTACTAGAGCAAAGTCTTCAACATCTGCTTTGTCTAGGGGTGTGCCTGTTGAGGACATTTGTAGAGCGCAAACTTGGGCCTCCCTCCACACTTTTGCGAAGCATTACTGCTTGGATACCAAGGTGAGGAGGGACGGCCACTTTGCGCGTTCTGTCCTCCAGGATTTTCTGGTATAGGAGAGTGGACACCCTCCTCCGGGAGTGAGGACTGCTGTGGGACTCTATTCACAAGGTGAGGAATCCACTGGCAGATGTATCTATCAGAAGAACAAGTTACTTACCTTCGGTAACGCTTTTTCTGGTAGATACAGTATCTGCCTGTTGATTCCTCACATGCCCACCCGCCTCCCCGTTGTCCACTCTTCTATACCTTAGATAATGGCAATGTTTTATTGTATATATGTTATTCTCAAAAGTAGTGTTTTATTCTACTTGAATTACTACATTGTCTTTACACTGTGTGTGTTATCTTGACTATTGTATACTGTGTATCTATCTACTGTTGTCGGTCTGTCTGTGTGCCTCTAAGGCACAGAAAAAAGGGCGGAACTGACGTCATCACGACGGCGTGGGCCTACTATGGTGTCGGTGATGTCATCGGAGCCGCGAACGATGCCGTGCCTCTGTGACGTCGTCAGCGCGAAGCTACGAAAAGAATTTCCGAATGTTGCTGACACAAGGGGATATTCACAAGGTGAGGAATCCACAGGCAGATACTTTATCTACAGAAGGTAAGTAACTTGTTCTTTTGTAGTTGTGTCGACGAGTTGACATTTCCCATGGTTGTTGGTTGAACCTTATTCGGCCTCGGGCTTTCGGTTGGCCTCTCCCTAAAAAAGGTACCTGCTGTTGTTGATAAGATCCTCTCCTATTTATATTTCTCCGGGGTTCAGTATTTTCTCCTTCGCTACTACTTGCAGAAGAAGAAGTGTCTGAAAAAGTAATGAAATTATTTGCCGACCTTCCTTGAAATTCTTGAAGGTATCTTCGTGACTGTGGTCTTGAGTAAAAATCTGACTGTAAATAAGGATAGACCTTGTTGAGGTTGAAATTATTTTAATCTTTTTCAAATTGATTGCCTTTTTGATTTATGGTGTGATCTTTAAATTCTGCAATTACCTTTGCTACTTTTTCAAGCAGAACCTTCGAATCAGTTATCCGCTGATTAGTTGAAATCGCACTTTCTAAAATCTCAATTTCTTCCAGTTGTGGTTTTGATATCCTTTGTGCAGTTTCTACAGTTAGGACCATCAGGTCACGGCTACACTTAGTTTCTATGAAGCTATATCCTTTTTTGTAAATGGGATCTTCAGTAAATATTACCGGTACGTTCTTTATTTGGAGACCTTCAGGATTGTGCCTGATCTAAGCTGTTGTAACAAAAAATGACCATGGAGATCGGTTCTTATTTGTTTTTTCTTTAACCTAATTAGTTTCTCTGTTTCATTCTGATTTTGGGCTGAAATGCTCAGTGAAGCAGAGGCAAAGAGGGGAGGCAGCTAGGAGTTTTCTTATGTGTTCCTCGCTATATGCAAACGTATCACTTTCAGACATTTCACCACACTCAAACAATCTAGATGTCTTACAACACCAACAAAAGCTCGAACAAAAAATTATTTCCCATGACGCGGGACAACGATACTGCAAGAAGTAACTCTACAACTATCTAATACCACAGTCACCGCTACTTGGGCAACCTCGCAGACAGCCGTCTGCTATAATACTCAATAACACCACTGGGTTTGGACTCCCAACAGTAAGGCCAAGCCTCTGAACAATATTTAACTGAAAAACCGCCAGTACTGTTTACTTATTCCATCTTAACTTCTACCAACAAATTCAACATCCAACAAAATGTGTACTCAACTGCTAATTCTGTCTGAATCAACCTTTTCATTTTATTATTTCAAAATTCTAGCACCAATGCAAAATTTAACTTTTTAAATTTTTACAATATGATTGTAACAATAAAAACATTAATTTCTTCAAAAATCAAACTTCCTTCATTCAATCTCTCATTCACCCTTTCCAAAATACAATCCAAACATCACAGAGGGGAGAGGGATAGAGTCAGGAAGGGGAGAAGGAGTCCAAGGTGACTTGGGTGGGAGGACATGGCGTGGAAGTGCGCTCTGTGGTGGGGGACATAAAGCGAAGGATAGATCAATTTTGGCAATTTTCTCAGAAAAAAAGGAAGAAATTTCCTCACATCGATCGATAGAGGCGGTCGGTTTGGGAGGGGCAGAAGCTGTTTGGTTTTTGCTAATGCTGAATAGTTCCCTAGATCTATTCTTGGCTCGGTCAAGCTGGGCATGGAAAAAGGAGGCCTTTTCATTGAAGATGTGTTTCTTATAATTGGCCCTAGCACTTCTGAGGAGGGCAAGATTAGAGGGGGAGGGATGATTTCTCTGTGAGAAGTTAGCCTGGCATATGATGTCCACTATTCTAGTGGGCACCTTGCACCAGTCTAAAAGACCCTTATTGATGGTGGTTGTAAAGTCAACCTTATAGACAAGCTATCCTAGTGGTAGCATGGACCAGCAGTCCAGACTTCAGAAAGCAGGTGAAGCAAGCTGTTTTACCAATTATAATCCCTTGAATACCAAGTGAAAGGACACCACACAATGTATATATCAAATATATATGTATTTATGTCTAACACAACCCCTCTGCACTCTTTATGAGTTCAGAGATCGAAGTACATCACAAGTTACTCAATTAGTATACTGTAAGTTGCACAAATACAGTTATGCCAAGGAGCCTCACAAACCATATACTAAGTAAGTGGTATAAGGAGCACTTCAGAAAAAGTGTCACCATACTTTTAGCTAAACAGGTGGAACAAAAATGAACCAACAATTCATGAATTAATCCTGATTTTCTGAGGCCCTTCCTACTATGGATCCTGAGCAGCTGGCCCAAGTACCCCTTCAGCACTTGACTCTCAGTGGTAGCGCAGGTTGAGCAGTCCAAGGTTTCACAGGTAGAGGGTAAACACAGGGGGGTGGACACAGGTCCGCAGATCAAAATACGATAATCTGAAAGAGACCATTAGTTATAGATTCCTTACCTTAGAATTACCCCCAGGCATCAGACTGGATCTGGAGAATTTTTCTCTTAGCAGTACCTCTGCGCTTCAGTAGGTGGCATCCGTTGACTCTGTATCTGTCATCGGTATCATGGTCGCTGGGATGACATCACAGTGTCTACTTAGACGCCACTGCTACGCACTGGCATCAGTTCTTTCTTTTTCCGCTCCAGCCAGCACAGATCCGGAGAGAGCTTGCCCCTTAGTCAGTTTTTTACTAAACTTTTTTTGACTTTTGTCGATGCCTTTTTTGAGACTACGACTCCTGGTAGCATGAGGGATGTCCCATCCTCGGACCGGCTTCAAGCCTTGTGACTCCTGTCACAAATTGATGTACGTGATGGATCCGCACCTCGAGTGCCTCTGGTGACTGGTGCGCGACCTGGACCCGAAGTTGTGCTCTGACTGCTGGGCCATGAATCCGAAGTCTTTGTGGCAGTGGTCCCGAAAGCTCTTGGAGGCCTTGCAGTCCGCTCTGCGTCATTCGAGGTACCGGTCAAGAGGAAGATCTAAGGTTCGGTCGTGGAGCCACCACCATTCGTCATCGAAGTCTTCGCACTCCTCAGGTAAGTCAAAGCACAAGAAGAAGATGAAGAAGCATCGTCGCTCTTCACCTTCTCCCCGTCCATCGGCCGACGTAAAACAGGACCCAGAGCGTCGTCGCTCTCCAACTCAGTCTTCAGAGGCTACTTCCGGGACGGCTCAGCGCTTCCCTCCCTTTCCCAGAGCCAGAGCGTCTCCTGCCCAGCTTGGAGCTTTTTACGAAGTGCTTCATAGCATCTTTGGGTAGCCTGACTCTGCCGGCGTGCCTGTCGGCTGGGAACCCTGGGCCTTCGATGCCAGCGGTTCCAGGTTTGGATCCAGATCAATTTGGGGCCAATTCCAGTGACAACGCCCCAGTGTTGGTTGTACCTGCCAAACGGCGCCGACCCCAGCCTCACCCCCAAGTTCGACACAGCACCGGACCGACGCCACTCGACATTGGTTACTGGAGCCAGAAGGTATATTTTACTGCTGTGCCGTTCCTGTTGCTCCCTACCACCCAGAGTGGCAAACAGAGGAGGGTGAGGAGGAGTGGGAGGGGTCTGTAGACCCTTTGGCTGACCAGCTTGAAGAGCCAGACTGGCAAGAGGAACTGGGTGATGCCAGTGGTTAGGATACCTCCCCAGACCTTGGCATGCTCTCCCCCCTACCGTGGCTACGGAGGAGGGAGCTTCATATGCAGTAGTGTCTCGTAGGGAGGCTGAGGCCTTGGGCCGGGAGCTTCCTACTGTGGCTGTCAAGAATAACCTCCTGACTGAGGTAGTTCAACTGGCAGTGGCCTCTTCGGATCCCCTGCATCCTTTTAACGAAAACCTTACGACGTCCTTCTGGGCACCTGGCCCAAGCCCAGAACAGGGGCTGCAATGGATGGGATGATTGCACAACACCACAGCCCTGCCCTGGGTGACCCACTTTTCCTCTCCCAGCACCCGTTCCCGGAGAGCTTGGTGGTCCATGCCTCGTCCTCTAAGGGCGCATTCCCTACTGCTCTCCCAGATAGGTAATCCAAGAAGCTGGACCCCCTTAGGAAGAAGATGTTTTATTCCGCCAGCTTAGCGCTGCGGTCAGTGAACACCACATGTCTCTTGGGCCGCTATACCCATACAGTTGCCCAATTTCTGCCAGAGTGCCCTGAGGAGGCCCAGGCTGTTCTCACCCGTGTAGTGGCAGAGGGTTTCCACATCAGTAGCCGTTTGGTTAAAGACGTCTGGTTTTCTCTGGGGATGTCCAATCCACCTTTCTGGACATGCCCTTTGATGGCCTGTTCAGGACGAGGCAGACACAGCGCTCAAGCGCTTCAAGGATTCTAGGGCTACGGCCAGATCCTTGGGCCTTGTGGCAACCTCTCGCCCCACGTAAACTGCCTTTTGCCCCTTCTTGGCTATGGAAGGGGTGCCCCATCACGTTCCATCCAATCTAGCCATAGGGGGACGCAAGCTACCCAACCTCGATAGCAGTAGTGACTAGTCACTATAGGCATCCTTTTGGTTAAGCCCACTAGTAATCCGAGTCTCAGGAGTCCCACTGCAGTTCTTTATTTAAAGTCAAAAGTGTTCCATCATAGAGCACTATAAGGCAGGAAAATCCCCTAGGGCCGTTCGGCCCGTAAATCAGTCTTAACTACATCAACATGATTTGAGCGGCTGAAGTCTCCGAGCATGCTCCCTTCACTGGCGATGAAGCTGCAGCGTCTACCTCCAGTAAGCTCCTCACTCGTCACCCACAGAGTGAGGGGTTGAGTCTCTTCAAGTTCCTCATACATGGTCCTATGGAGGCTGTGAACAAGGAGTTCTCAATACTCCTCTGATGGTGGTAAGTTTCTTTGGATTCTTCCAACGTAGAGTCTGCAGTCTGATTCTCCTGGTGCTAGTCCTCAGTCAGGGTTTAGGCCCACACTGGTCACCACGGCAGCCTCCTCCTTGCAGTGTCAACCTCAACCAGACCAATCTCCTTGCCTAGTCTCAGTTCCTTACCCCCGTCATGCAGGGTGTTCATCATCACACTGTACATAGACATAAGGCACAGCAGCAATCTTCACGGTGGCCCCACCTGGCATATAGGATCGCCACATTTAACCTGCATACGGGAACAACCTGATCGGTGCAGCAGCCATCTTCTCACATCTCCCTACAGGGATCCAATTGCCTGGATCCCCCTCTAGATCACACTCTCTCCAATGCTCTCACAGGGCATACTCGTCTGGGCTGCCAAGCAGGCACTGGTGCTTCAGGCGCATGGGACAGATGGTCTTGGATTACCTGGGTGATATCACCTCACTCAGCTGGGAGACTAGCAGGCCTTGACCCCAGTACTGCACACAGACAGACGTTTACAGACCTTCTCCTCCTCGCCAGCCCGACTGGTTGCTTTACATCTGACAATTCTGTGGGCCTCAAGCTCCCCTTCTTAAAGTCCTTATCCAGACACCAAATGTGACTCAGAGTCTGAGTCTTTGAAGTTTATGTTGAGGGTCTGCTTCCTTTTGAAGGACCCTCTCCTCTGCCCTGCCCCTCTTTCAGAAAGCAGTGTGTCACAGCAGTAGTACCTCCAAATCTGATAGCTTCACTACACATGCAATGGGAATGATTGGAGGTTCACACCTGGATGTCAGTCACAGTGATATATATATATATTCATAGGCTAGCCCAGGGCTGAGGCCCTACTCTTTATTATTCTCCTATCAGCCCCATCTCATTCCTGAGATGTGCCCTGCCCCTTCCCAGTGCCCTCTCTAACTCAAACAGCTCCCTTTGAAGTACACTGAAGACCCTGACCCTCCTTTCTCCAGTAGGTCCCACCCAGCTCACAGAAATGTAACAATCCAGAAATTTGAATGAGGGGGATTACTTTACCTCCTCATGTTAGTCTGGTTAGCCATGAGTCTCCCAAAATGGAAGCTAGAATCTTCCATGTATTGTACCTTTCACAGGCACACATACATCCTGCACTTGCATATAACACACATGCACTGCGCAGCTCTACACTCCATACCGATATAGGCAACGGGTGAGTTAAGCATACAGGAGCATATTGCTAAATGAGTGAGCCTGTAGGCCTCACTCCAGTTAAACAGGTAAAACGCGACCTGTTCACTCCTACTGATCACTACACTGTATACTGCCACTACCACACTCAGGCTGCTTTACTCGTGGCAAAGGCAGTTTTCTTTCACCACTCTGAGGGTAGTGCTGTGGGTACAACTCCCTGTCCAAAAATACTGCATCCATGAGGCAAGCCTATGTCCTGGCATAACACATGATCTGTGTTCACCCACTTCCTTGAGCCAAAGGCAGTGCACCTATCTCTTAGGCCTTTTTTCTCAACCACATTCATAAACACAATTCTAGGTACACCATGTACTAAAGCAGGAAGGAACACATTTCTATCTGCTTTTCCCCTACTGCTCTGATACCACCATCAGTTCAAAAATCCGTCTTGACCATGATCATGATAGCTCTGGTGTGGCCGAGGCAATGGTGATTTCTAGAGCTTTTAAGAAAAGGAGTGAAAAAATAAAAAATAATGACAGGCAAGGAAGACACGAAGAAAGAAGGAATAGCAAAGAACAAAGTAAAAAACAAATTTGAAACAGAAAAAAGAGACGAAAGAAAGGTATGCAAGAGTATTGGAAGAAGAAAGGAGAAGAAGGAAGACAAATTAGAGAGAGATAAACACCAATTAAAAATAAAGGAAGAAAATAAAGAAAAAGAGAAAGGCAAAGCAGAAATAAAGACTGGAAAAGGGAAAGGACTATAGAATTAAAGTTATAGGAAAAAAAGGGAAAAAAAGATGTGAAAGCGCAAAAAACGAAAATAAATCAAGACAGAAAGAAAGGTAAGAGAGCACAAAGATAGAAAGAAATAATAAAAATGAAACGAAGGGAGTAGGAGAAGGACAAAAAAAGAAAGAAGTTGAGAAATAAAAATAAAAAAAGACAATTTTCAGAAGTGGAAGACCCACACTGTGATCTTCCTTAGCCTCAAGAATGATCTGTACAATCTTCTGAAGTGCTTGCTTAGCAAACCGAAAGCTGCATATTCTCAAACCAGCTGACACGTATTTTTAATGCAGGATGTGAGGTACTAGTAGCTGTCAATCAACCTATTGAAGATCCTAGGGAGGATATTCAGATGTTTGCTGAGCCCAATAATCGAAAGACAGTCCAGAATGAGACCTTCTTCTGATGAATTATCCTCTGCTTCAAGCAATTCCTCACCTTGGCCAAAAAGGATCCTTTTGAATCCTTATAGCTTATTTCAGTAATAACTACAGCCCTCAGGGCCTTCCAGAATAACACATCTGACAAGCAGCCATGTAAGCATCTGCTCATACTGTTATCAGAAACTACTGCATTGATTCACACTTCCTTAGGGAAAGGATTTATTTTTGCCCTCTCTTTTATGCCGGACCCATGTAAAGTCCACTCCTCAGACCTACCTCCCTGGAATGGGAATTGCTCTGACTTTGATTCGCAAAGAGGGAACTCTGTCGTTAGAGGTATCCAGCACCTTAAGTTACTTACCTTCAGGGTTAATCTACCTACAGATTCCCTACCACCCTCCCGCCTCCCGTTTAGGCAGCAGAATTTTTCAGGATTTAATAAGGGTCTTCGTTAGATTAAGCAGACAGCAAGCTACCATTACATTTGTCTGCTATGTTCCATGTCTTTGGGATGGAAAGAAATTATGTTTGACCTGAAGTCAGCATACTGCGATGGCACTGTTATGCAGCTTTGTGTTGTCATGTCCAGAGGTGGGTTGAAGTTGCAACAATTGGCTATGGCTCCACCTGTAGCTATTGCATCAGTCTCTGAATCCAGTTAAGTGCGTAGGGAGATTCACAAGGTGAGGAATCACAAAGTAACGAACCTGCAGTTAGAGTATCGACCATAAATATCCTTCCTGGAAGTAAGTAACCCATTGTTTATTGCTTTAAATCCATTGATTCAAAGGCCATGAAAGTTTATTGTACGGGCTCAGACAGTCCTGGCTAAGGGCTAGGATTCTGGTTGCATTTAAGAAAATGTTTGCTGAAGGATGTATTTTGTATGTAATTTGAAGTATTACTTTTAAACTTTGTATTTACTCTCTCCAGGTTCTGCCAAGGAAATTGTCCGTCGTTCGAAAGCAAGTAAGTACACTGGCCTGTTTAAATATTGGTTTTGGTCCTCTACAGTAAGATATTTGCACTCTTGATTTGTGGAAATTATTAATATTCTTATTTTCCACATGTATTCTAAAGAAATGGGTTTGTGGGAACATGTTAGGTCATTCTAGAAATTGTTGGATACACAGACAGTACAGAGTAAAGCAATCCTGGTAGGAAAATATATTGCCTAATATTCTACTGTTACTCCCATTCAGTGTAGAACACGGTTGCGCATGTGCTGCCACAGTCCCCGGAGGAGGCCCGGGCCGTGCACTCCCGTGCAGATGCCGAAAGGAGAGACACAGTGAAGTTCGCCATACGATGTGGACTGGACTTCGTCGCCTCGCTGGGAAGGACGGTTTCAGCATCAGTAGGCCTGAGGCACTACACCTGGCTGAGGTCTACCGGCTTTTCGGGTAATGTCCAAGCCACGCTTTTGGACATGCTCTTTGATGGCCATCGCTTGTTTGGCGACAAAGCAGACAACGCGCTTGAGAGCTTTAAGGACTCAAGGGCTACGGCCAGATCCTTGGGCCTCGCTTCTACATCTAGCCCTGCACAGTCTGCTTTTAGCCCCTCTCGTGGTTACAGGAGGGGTGCCTCGCCACGTTCCGCCCAGAGCCACAGGCCTGCGCAAGCTGTCCAGCCTCTGCACAGCCGGGCATGTGGGACCCACCATCGTGGGTCTGGGGGCGTGAGGGCAGGCCAGTCCACCAGCGCAACCCCTGAAGCAACCTCCAAGCCCCCCTAGTCCGACCTTTCATGGCCACCAGTCTCCAGTGGGTGGCAGGATTAAACATGACCACCCCCACTGGGTCAAACTCGCATCCGACAGGTGGATTTTGCAGATAGTCCAAAGGGGCTACACCCTCCCCTTCGAGCCTACCCCTCCATTCATGCCACCTCAATAACATTGCATGTCGGATGATCACTAGGCCCTTATCTACCAGGAAGATATGGCTCTCCTGGCCAAGGGAGCCATCAAGTGAGTCCCTGCCCCAGAAGTAGGTTGTGGTTGTTATTCCCACTACTTTCTTGTGCCCAAGAAAGACAAGGGCCTGCGTCCTATCTTAGATTCCCAGGAACGTCAACCGCTTCCTCCGGAAGGAGACGTTCAATATGTTGACATTGGCTCAGGTCCTGTCTGCCCTAGACACTGGAGACTGGATGGTAGCATTGGACTTGCAGGATGCCTATTTATACATCCTCGTCCTGCCCGCCCATAGGCGTTACCTGCGGTTCACAGTAGGCCACGAGCACTTTCAGTTTACCGTGCTCCCCTTTGGCCTTACCTGCGCCTCTCGGGTGTTCACAAAAGTGATGGTAGTGCTGGCAGCTCATCTGCGCAGATCAGGAGTTCCAGTCTTCCCCTATCGTGACAACTGGCTGTTGAAGGCGGGCTAATCTCAGGCTGTTGTATTCCACCTCCAGACTTCGGCTGAATTCCTGCATTCGCTGGGGTTCACCATCAACGTGGCGAAGTCACAATCCCGGAAGCTCCTTTTCATTGGAGCGGTTCTGGACACATCGCAGTTTTGGGCTTATCTTCCCGAGCAGCAAGTCTGGGATATTCAGGCTACGATTCTGATCTTTCAGCCTCTATCCTGGATTTCGGTTAGAATTACCCTGCAGCTACTGGGATTCATGGCCTCCTGCATCCTGCTTGTGGACTATGCCAGGTGGTATATGCGGGCTCTGCAGTGGGACCTGAAGTTCCAGTGGGCACAGCATATGGGGAATATTTCTGATTGCGACCAAATCCTGGAGGGCACTGCACACCAGTTGCAGTGGGGGCTAACGAGCCAGGATTGGGTCAACAGCAGGTCCCTCTCCCTTCCCCAACCAGAGTTCCCAGTGGAGACAGACGCATCAGTTCTGGGGTGGGGCGGCCACATGGGAGAGGTGGAGATCAGAGGCTTCTGGTCTCTGGTGGAGTCCGGACTCCACGTCAAGCTTCTGGAGATCTGGGCAATTGGTCTTGCACTGAAGGCATTCCTTCCTTCCGTCAAAGGAAGAGTAGTGCAGGTGTTCATGGATAACGCCACTACCATGTGGTACTGCAACAAACGGGGCGGGGTGTGTTGTGGACCCTATGTCAGGAGGCACTTTTTCTCTGGAAGTGGCTGGAACATCAGGGCATGTCCTTGGTGGTTAAACACCATGCAGGTTCTCTGAATGCCAGGCCGGACGACCTGAGCCGCCGGTGCATGATGGATCACAAATGGTGTATTCACTCGGAGGTGGTGCAAGGTCTCTTTCAGCAGTGGGGAGAGTCTCGGTTAGATTTATTTGCCACTTAAGAGAACGCGCAATGTCAGCAGTGCTGCACGTTGCAATTTCCAAGGCGGCATTCGCTAGGCGATGCATTTCGTCGCTATTGAAGTTGCGGTCTTCTATATGCCTTTCGGCCTATACCACTTATGCCCAGAGTGTTGAAGAAGATCAAGCTCAACTGGGCCCAAGTCATTCTTGTGGCTCTGGACTGGGCACGAATGGTCTGGTATTGTGAGCTCTTGCACGTGGGCATCGATCCTCCAATCAGACTGCCCCTTCGGGAGGATCTTCTGTCGCAGCAGCAGGGGATGGTCCTCCACCCGACCCTTTCCAGCCTCCACCTCCTTGCATGGAGATTGAGCTGCGAAAATTGACAGCTTTCGACCTTTCTCCCAAAGGCTGTAAATTTATCTTGGCAGCCAGGCATCCCTCCACCAAAACAGTATACGCCTGTAGTTGGAACAAATTTGTGGGATGGTGCACAGCAAAGGCTGTGAATCACTTTCTGCCCCTCTTTTAGAGGTTCTCCTCTTCATTCTTTCCTTGGCCCAGCAGGGTTCCGCTCTGGGCACTCTCAAGGGCTATCTTTTGCCATTTCGGCCTTTTTTCGCCTTCCAGAACAACGTTTCTTTTCAACTCCCCCATTGTAAATAGTTTCCTTCAAGGGCATTACTCACTTGTTTCCTCCTATCCCTTTCGTAATGCCCCAGTGGGTCTTGAACCTGGTTCTGACCTACTTCATGTGCGCTCCTTTTGAGCCACTACATAACTTTCCTCTCTGTCTTTTGACACTCAAAACTGCCTCTTTGGTTGCTATTACCTCTGTTCGAAGGGTGAGTGAGCTTCAGTCTCTTTCTTCCAAACATCCTTTCCTGGCTGTTCATCTGGACAAGGTTGTCCTTCGCACTAGGCCTTCTTTCCTTCCCAAAGTGATTACTCTTTCCGCATAGGACAGACCATCACTTTGCCCTCCTTCTTCTCGCTGCCGCTTCATTCTAAAGAGGAGGAGAGGCTCCGCCGTTTGGATCCAAAACGTGCGCTTTCTTTCAATCTGGATCGCACAAAACAATTCCATGTGGATGATCAGCTCTTTGTTGGCTAGGTGGGTGCCAAGAAAGGTCAGGCCGTGCAAAAGCAGACCATCTCTCGTTGGGTCATTCTTTGCATCAAAATTAGTTATTCCTTAGCGAAAAAGGAACCTGCCGTGGGGCTGTGCGCTAATTCCACCAGGGCGACAGCAGCCACTACTGCTTTGGAACTTGGAGTTCCCCTTCATGACATCTGCCAGGCAGCCATGTGGGCTTCATTGCACACGTTTACCAAACATTACTGACTGAACAGCCAAGTCCAGAGAGGCGGTTTCTTTGGCCGTTCAATTCTCCAGGACTTTCTGGTGTGAACTTAGTATGCAGACCCACCTCCGGGGTTGGTATTGCTGGAGTATCTTTTTTAAGGTGAGGAATCCATAACAAGTAGTCTTTCAGATGAACAAGTTAATTACCTTCGGTAACGATAGATCTGCAAGAGACATATATTAGTTATGGATACCTCACTGCCACACCCATCCTCCCCGTTCTGCGAACTGACTTCTAGGGTAAAAGACTCCCTTTCAGGGCCCTAGGTTTTTGTACCAGTGGTCAGTGTCTTGCATGGCTCTAGTGACATCAGAGTGCAGGGGCGGTGTCTAAGTAGATACTGCAAAGTCATTCCGGCGATCACGATTCCAACGAGAAACGCGGAGTCGACCAACGCCACCTACCGATGCGCAGGGGTACTCTTGAAGAAAAATTCTTCGGATCCAGTCTGACGCCTGGGGGCCTGAGGAAAGCTGCAACACTATTATGGGTCCCCAAGGCTGATACATGTAGACCTACTTTTTTCAGCTGACACATGCAGTTTTCTATCCATACTGCAGGTGCGCTGTTTTTAATCCTGGCAGCGAGAACGAACGAATAAAGGCAACTCCATCGCTCTTAGTCAGTTTTAGCTTCACCACCTACACTTTAGAGTTCTTCTTTTTGTACCACTGCACCCTCATCACACTAGTTTTGGTCTTACTCATCTGTAGGATTTATTAGAACATTGGAATGTTGGGCGGTCCATTGAAAACAATGGAGTGCTCTAGGCTTATAATGGCTGGTATAAGCCCGGAGCTCCAACATTCCAATGCTTCTTTGTTCATAGCTCTGGCTGTGAACAAAGGCTACAGGGAGCCTGAGGGGATTTCTAGACCCTCACGCTCCCTGAAACCTTTGTTTAATTTGTTAGAACATTCTGCCCTCTAGTAGCAGAATGTTCTAATAGCCTTATAGCCATCCGTAGCAGGGCTATACCAGCTATTAAAGCCCTGCTGCCTTGTTAAAGGCCCATGCCTTTGGCTCGGGCCTTTAACGCTGCAGCGGGCCTTTAATAGCCGGTATAGCCCACTACGGCGGGCTATAAGGCTAAAGTATATCCTAGTAGGCATAGGAATAAAAACATCCCATAGCTCCTTCCTCTCAGTGAGGGAGTTGTAGCCCTTGACGAGACCAGGCTTTCTCTCCAAGACAAGAATCCCAGATGATGAAGGATGCCACCAATGGTAGGTGAGGGATTCGTCCTGAAAGGATCTCCCCACAAGCCACTAAAGACTATCTCTAGTGTTTCCTTGTGCAGGTATAGGCACTTCAGACCCAATGATTTCTTTGTTGTTAAATGTATTGATTGAGGATGTAATCCTTGCAGGTATATAAAATATCCCTGGGACCCTCCCATCCCTTATTTGTGTTAAGTGACATTTTCAATAAGCATTATTAAACCAGCGTCATTCTAGTGTAAAATAACTATTAGACAGAAACAGATATAAATGATTGTAAGCACCAACAGAGAAAAAGCATGGTAGATTTCTACCATAGTACTAAAATGGTGAGTACAGGTAGGTATAACAGGCATTGGCATAGCCAATAGGTTTCGCTTTTGGGACCTTATAAGTATTTAGTTATGCAGCATAATATCCTTGGTGCAACAACATTCACTGTTGCATGGTTAAACACTTATAAGGTCCCAAAGGTGAGACCTATTGGCTATGCCAATGCTTGTTTTCATTACATATGCTACTGCCCTTTTTATGTCAGCCCTGTGGTGGAATTCCAATAAAGCTACAATTTAGCTCAACAGCCTGCAATGAAGCTTTATCCGCCACGCGTTAACAATGATAGCAGGAGAAAGAAAACGCGCTGTGCTGTGTGTACTATTTCCATTCTGGCAGACGTGACAATGACTGGAAATGCAGTGCCTACCAAGAGCTTTTATCAAGTATGTTATGACAACTATAAATACATGTAAATAATAAATGGCAAAACCTTTTGGGAAATGGTGGCAATACTAAACAACTGTAGGTGCCTGCTGATGGGGGTTTCTTAGTACTCGAATCCCCCGGCTTCCCAGTTGAGGTTCTGGCCCGACAATAAGCATCAGTTAAATACTTTATCTAATCCCAGCCAGGACGTGAGTTCAGCAGCAAGCTTTTGCAGATGTTCACATCTAATAATCTATCCATAATTAATGAAACAGGGAGGTCAGATGTAATGGCTGCTTCAATTTAAGCGACAAATAAATGGTTATTGACAACATACGACAGTGTGGTGCTGAGTGGCGACGCACGCAGGGCGGCAGCTCTGAGGTGGAGGCAGCGTGCGCAGGGGAGGGTAGTGCTTCATTACTGTGTGAAATGCGAAACACGGGCCGTCCTGAATGACTGGGGCTGTAAACCAATGGAGGGGGCTGCTGAAAGAAGAACGGGACAGCAAGCCGAAACAGAGAAGGAAAAAACAACAGGAGAGTGATAGACTGACTGCTTCCGGCTGTGGTAAGTACAAACGCATGTGGTAAGTGGAAACGCATGTACTGTTTTAAAGTGCGCCTGCATAGCATTAGAGCGATTGAAGCGTCGGTGTGGCTTTTATCGGTCTGAAGTGTCCATAGAAATAGACTGTACCTGGCAGCCGAGCAGTTGTCGCGTTAAAGGAGTTTATTTACACAATTTCACAGGTTAGTGCCTTACACTTCCTATTAATGCACACATGACATTTTACATCCAGTTTCACTTTGATATATGGAACGCTCCTCATAAACACAATTAATGCTTCTGCCTGTCAAAATATGCAAATACAGCATACGTAGGCAATTTAGAAAAGAGAGAGCAGTGAAAAGATGATAGTCCATACATGAAAGCAGAAGGAGAAATTACGCTGACAGTTGAAGCCAGGCATTCGTTTCTACTGCTCAATCCACACACAAATGACCTCCAGTAAACAGACTAATAAGCAGACAAGCACAAACTGATAGACCTTTCAGTGTGATTTTTTTCCCCTGTACAAATTCACCTGGCATAATTTTAGCAGGGAAAACCGTCGGGCGTGCGTGAAATTTGTGCATCACTCACATTCACACTCCAGGCTCAAATCGTCAATCGAAGGGAACGTTTGTCAGAGCGGATGTAGCTGCCAGCGGTGTACCGCCCAATGATGGGCCTCCTTTGCAGAATTAATGCCCATGAATCTTCCATATCTCACAGATATCATCCTAAGGCGGAAATGGGACCCTCTGAAAGGTTGGGCCTCCTCTGAACTGCTAGAGCTTCACAGGCCTGCCTTACGCCCCTGGTTGCGGCAACAGTTCCGTTGTGACATTTCTAATTTGAAAACTACCAAGTAGCACCAGGCCTTGCAAGAAATCCCAAACGTGGGACTTCAGAGCACATGTAAAACAAGCATTGGCCTCACGACCGTGAAAGTAACGCGGCCGCAAAAGTGATTGCACGGACGCACTCTGTGGTGGGGGAGGGGAAAAGCAAGGCACCTGGTAGAGCAAGGCTTAATGAGCCATGTAAGCCACATGGCGGATGGGCCCGTGCACGTGCTCGTGAAGGTCAGCTTGAGGCCAGGAAGAGATTGTGGTAGGACTTTGAAAAGCCACTAATTAAATGTCTTGCAGAGCAGCGCATGCGCTGGCTCAGCGAGACCTAAAAATACATGACAATAAAATGCATACTACTCCAATGCGACCCTATCTAGATGTACCTAGCATGTATGTAGGTGTGGAGCCAAGAATCCCTCTAAGATAAAGTCAATCCCATTACCTGTGCGAGCCCGTTTTGGTGTCGAGTTGGACACCCCGCAAGGGATGTCAGGCCACTGGGAGCTGGGGTGTCTGCAATCAGGAACCTCAGCATCTCGCGTCTGTGTGTCAGCATGGAAGTCCTTTTCTCCTCTCCGGCCTCAGCAAAGATATGGTGCTTCTATACCCAATGTGTTACCTCTAGGGGATATACCTTGATGTGTCATGTCGGACTAGGATGACAGAAGGCATGACTCTTATACATAGGTATTCTGATAGATATATCTGCCAGTGGATTCCTCACCTTGTGAATATCCCCCTTCCGTCAGCAACATTCGGAAATTCTTTTGTAGCTTCGCGCCGACGTGGACGTGGACGACGTCATAGAGGCACGGCATCGCACGCGACTCCGCTGACGTCACCGACACTACAATAGGCCCACGCCGGCGTGATGACATCAGTTCCCTTTTTTCCGCGTCATCGACGCTAACGGTTTCGGGCATCTCAGTAGCCAACTGGTGACTTTGTTACCTTATTATTCGCTTTCTGCTTCTTTGTATCTTATTTCTTCACGATGTCGACAAAGAAAACCGGCTTCAAGCCCTGCAGGGAGTGCGGGAAAATGATGTCCATTACTGACCCGCACGAGGACTGCATTTGGTGTTTTAGCTCTGACCATGATGTGGATGGATGTTCATCTTGTCGGAAGATGAACCCGAAAGCCCTGAGAGAAAGAGAGACCAAACTCCTGGTAGCGAAGCTATAGGCTGGCAAGGAAAAATCTTCGAGGTCTCGCTCTCGACGGGCGAGGTCGAGGTCGAGATCAAAGTCAAGATCCAGATCTCGAGAGGAGTCGTCTTCGAAGTCCGCTTCAGACCATGCTTCGGAGTTGAGAAGGAGACATAAGAAGAATAGGCATGAGTCCCGACGTCATTCCGGTAAGGAGTCGGGCCCGAGGTCTAGGTCACCGAAGAAGGTACGTTTCAAGGTGGTCACGCTGGATGTCTCTGATCATGAAGGTGAGACCTCGCCTTCGTAGTTGCAGGTACAGTCGCCGACTCCGGCTTCGAATCCATCTCCGGCGCCGTCCCCGGCCCGAGATAAGGAAGAGGTTCAGGTGGATGTGGATTCTGCGCCTGTCGAAGAGCCGAATCTGAACCCTCCACAAGACCAGCCTGAGGGTTTTCAGCCACCCTTCCCAGCACCAGGCCAGGACCCATCAGCGTTTTTAAACGCTATGTATGGCGTCTTTTCAAGGGCGTGGTACCCCTCTGGCGCACCTCCGGGTCCCATGGGTCCTCTGGCCTTCAATTTAGGAGTTCCTCACTCCTATCCTCCTGCTCCATTCATGCCTTTTATGCCGGCTCCGACGCCGCCATGGCAATACCCGGCTCCGCCGAGGTCGTCGACGCCGGTTCCGGCATCGCCCGCTCCAGATCGACCTCGAGAGCATCCCACTGGGCCTTCGGACTCGATACCGACGTCGATCCCAGCTCCGTCGGAGCCGTTGGTGGATCCGGCTGCGAAGCGTGTAAAGGAGAGGTCCAGAAGGGAAGCACAACGCCTTTTGGAGGAGCAAAGATATTTGGAGTCACGTCCTGATATGGAGGAAGGTGAACTGGAGGATGATTGTTTTGAGGATCTGGCTGATGCTGGTAGTCTGGATTTTTCTCCTGAGTGGGAGTTACCATCCGGCTCTGATACGCCTTCAAAGGACGTCCAGCCTTATCATGTGGTGATGAGGAAGGCAGCAAAATTTCCGCAATTGACTTTGCCAACAGTGGAGTTTAAGTCTAATCTTCTTACTGAGGTTGTGCATTCACCTAGCTCTGTGGTGGAACCATTGCTCCCGTTTAATGAAGCCTTAACGGAACCTATTATGGAGGTGTGGAAAAAACCACTGTCAACTCCTGCAGTATCCAAGAGTGTGGCGAGAAGGTACAGGGTTGCACCTGAAGACCCTGCTTTTTTGACGTCTCATCCATCGCCAGAGAGTCTAGTCATACAGGCAGCCTGTTCCAAAAAGAATGTGAGTGCCTTTCCACAGGTCCCCGGTGACAAAGAGGCAAAGAAGCAAGATCAGGTGGCTAAAAAGACCTTCTCCTCTGCAAGTATGGCGTTGAAGTCAACTAATGCCACTTGCCTTATGGGGAGGTATGTGCATGCCCTTATGGACACTATGCGTACTTTAGCTCCTAAGATTCTTGATGACAGCAGGAGAGATTTTGAGGAGGTGTTGTCAGATGCACAGGCTGTGGCACGCCAAGTGATACAGAGTGGTCTGCACACTGAAGACTCAGTGGCACGTATCATGGGCACTGCAGTTGCCACGAGGAGATGGGCTTGGCTGAAAACATCAGACTTTTTGGCAGATGTTCAAGCGTCTTTGCTGGATCTGCCGTTTAATGGATCTGGTCTCTTTGGCAACAAGGCTGATACGGCCTTGGAAAGGTTTAAAATCAGTAGAGCAACTGCTAAATCTTTAGGGCTTCAAATCAGAGGTTCTTCAGCCAAGAGGTTCAGAGGTTTTGGACACTCTTCCTTTCGCAACTATCGGCAAGGTCAGCAGCAGCAGCAGCAGCAGAACCCCTTGTACAGATCTTATAGGGGAAAGCAAAGAGCTAGGCCTCGAGGTCGTCAAGCCTCTTCCTCCTCTACCTCTTCTAACCCCCCAGCCTCAGAAAAGCAGCCCTAGATCCGCCATTCAGGATCATGTGGGTCCGGTGGGGGGTCGGCTTACCTACTTTCTACGGGATTGGGAATCGGTTACTTCAGATCTTTGGGTTCTCAATCTCTTAGAAAATGGGTATGCCCTTCCCTTTCGGGAATTCCCTCCCAATTACCCTCCTTGCCAAGGTTTTTGCACGGAGGAACATCTGTTACTTCTACAGGAGGAAGTGCAGACACTGTTAAGAAAGGGTGCGATAGAGGTGGTCCCAGAGCAGGAAAGGGGTCAGGAATGCTACTCCCGGTATTTTCTGATACCCAAAAAGGATGGCAGGCTTCGTCCAATCCTGGATCTCAGGATCTTGAATCTCTATCTGAGACAAGAGAAATTCAAGATGCTCACCCTTGCACAGGTTTTTCAAGCGCTGCTGGAAGAAGACTGGATGGTGTCGCTCGACTTGCAGGATGCATACTTTCACATCCCAATCCTGAAGTCGCACAGGAAGTATCTCCGTTTTACGGTGGGATAGCAACACTATCAGTTTGCGGTCCTTCCTTTTGGAATTACTACTGCACCTCGAGTCTTCACCAAGGTGATGGCGGTGGTGGCAGCACATCTCAGAAGGTCGGGGATCCCAGTGTTCCCCTATTTGGACGACTGGCTGATCAAAGCGGAGTCGTCAGAGAGAGTGCTCCAACATCTGCAAGAGACAGCCCAGTTGTTGTACAGGTTGGGTTTTTCAATAAATGTACCCAAGTCTCACCTGGTGCCCTCCCAGCGCATCCTGTTCATAGGTGCTGTACTGGACACAACTGTATGTCATGCATTCCCTCCTCCTAAAAGGATTTGCGACAATCAGGAAACGATTCCTTTATTTTACAATGGAGCGGTCGTTCCAGTCCTGAAGGTCCTTCGCCTGCAGTCTGATGGCTTCATGCATTCTGTTGGTCAACCATGCACGCTGGCACATGAGGGCACTCCAGTGGTGCCTCCGCAAGCAGTGGTATCAGCACAACGGAGATCTCAGGGAGTCAGTGAGGATCTCCAGAGAAGCTGCAGCGGATCTGACTTGGTGGGGAGTGGAAGGCAACCTGTCTCAGGGGAAACCTTTTCATCTGCCTCTTCCGGTGGCCACAGTAATAACGGATGCATCCACTCTAGGGTGGGGTGCTCATCTGGGGGACCTGGAGGTCAAACGTCTTTGGTCTCCAGAGGAAAGGTTGCTTCATATCAACCTTCTGGAATTGCGGGCGATACGTTTGGCGCTCAAGGCCTTCCTCCCTTCCCTTCGCGGTCGGTCAGTCCAAGTCCTGACGGACAACACGACCGCGATGTGGTATGTCAACAAGCAGGGAGGAGTGGGGTCGCAGTCTCTCTGCAGAGAGGTGCTGCGTCTCTGGTCATGGGTTCAGAACCATCGGATTTGTCTGATGGCAAATCATATGGCCGGGGTTCTAAACATTTGTGCGGACGTTCTCAGTCGGCAGTTCTCGGCCGACCACGAGTGGAGGCTCCATCCAGAGGTAGTTCGCAACATCTTTAAGATGTGGGGGAACTCCTCGGGTGGACCTGTTTGCCACTCACGAGAATGCTCACTGCCCGTCTTTCTGCAGTCTCCAGTATCCGATGCAAGGAGCTTTGGGGGACGCGTTTCCGTTGAGTTGGGGAAGATAACTCCTTTACGGGTTTCCTCCCATACCTTTGATTCCTCGGGTTCTGAGGAAGATTCGCCAAGACCGGGCCCAAGTCATATTGGTCACCCCGGATTGGCCTCACAGGGCAGACCTCCTCTCTCAGATGGAGGGGCAGGTTCTACACCCCCACCTCCAGACATTACACCTTCATGCCTGGAGATTGAACGGGTCAACCTGAACTCCTTTTCTCTCCCCCACGATGTAGTGGATGTCATTCTTTCAGCTAGACGTGACTCCACTAAGTCCATTTATTCATACAGATGGTCTAGATTTGTCACCTGGTGTGGAGAGAAATCTGTAGACCCTTTGAAAGCCATTTATCTGATATTCTCCAGTTTGCTCTCTCTTTGGCGCAGCAAGGGCTTGCTGTTGCCACAGTCAAGGGTTATCTCTCGGCTTTGTCGGCGTTTCTATGTTTGCCGGACCAGCCGTCTCTTTTCAAATCTCCTGTAGTTTTAAGATTTTTGAAGGGTCTCTCTAATAAATTCCCTCCTACTCCCTTTATTGTGCCTCAATGGGTCTTAAATCTTGTCTTAACATACTTGATGGGTGCTCCCTTTGAGCCCTTATACAATTGTCCTTTGAGGCTTTTGACTTTTAAGACAGTCTTCCTCGTTGCAATTACCTCGGCAAGGAGGGTAAGTGAGCTTCAAGCTCTTAGTTCCAAGCCCCCGTTCTTGACCATTCATGCTGATCAAATGGTTCTTAGGACCAGGGCTGCTTTTCTCCCTAAAGTGGTGTCTCCCTTCCACTTAGGTCAATCTATTGCCCTTCCTACCTTTTATCCTCCCCCTCACCCTTCCAAGGAGGAGGAGAGGCTACACCGTCTGGACCCCAAGAGGGCGGTGAGTTTTTATATTGATAGAACTAAAGACTATCAAATTGATGACCAGCTCTTCGTTGTGTTTGCTGGCTGCAAGAAAGGAAGAGCGGTACATAAAAGAACTCTTTCAAGATGGATCATCCTCTGTATAAAGATCTGCCACTTTTTGGCTGGTAAGGATCCTCCAGAGGGTATTAGAGCCCACTCTACTAGAGCTAAATCTTCAACATCTGCTCTTTATAGAGGTGTGCCTGTTGAGGACATTTGTAGAGCGGTTACTTGGGCCTCCCTCCACACTTTCGCAAAGCATTATTGCTTGGACACTGAGGTGAGGAGGGATGGCCACTTTACGCGCTCTGTCCTCCAGGATTTTCTGGTTTAGGAGAGTGGACACCCTCCTCCGGGAGTGGGGACTGCTGTGGGACTCTATTCACAAGGTGAGGAATCCACTGGCAGATGTATCTATCAGAAGAACAAGTTACTTACCTTCGGTAATGCTTTTTCTGGTAGATACAGTATCTGCCTGTGGATTCCTCACTGACCCACCCGCCTCCCCGTTGTCCACTCTTCTATACCAGAGTTACTGTAATGTATTTACTTTATTGTCGAGGAGTTGCTTATTTCAAATGTTTTACTGCATTTGCTGTGTGTGTTACCTTGATATTTGTACTGCGTATACTGTGTATATGTCTACTGTCATTGGTCCGTCCGTGTGCCTCGATGGCACGGAAAAAAGGGCGGAACTGATATAATCACGCCGGCGTGGGCCTATTGTAGTGTCGGTGACGTCAGCGGAGTCGCGTGCGATGCCATGCCTCTATGACGTCGTCCACGTCGGCACGAAGCTACAAAAGAATTTCCGAATGTTGCTGACGCAAGGGAGATATTCACACGGTGAGGAATCCACAGGCAGATACTGTATCTACCAGAAAAAGCGTTACCGAAGGTAAGTAACTTGTTCTTTTGCAGGAGATGGTAGTCTCATGCATAATAAATGAGGCTAGTTTTCAGAGAAAAACCCATGTCATTTAGGCATTACAGTAACTAGGTAAAAGGTCAGTACTGAGAACCGTTATGCAGTGTAAATGTAGGTGAAAGGTCTGGTTGCTACCGGAGCCCATATCGGGCACCTGTGTGAAACATAACAGCCCCAGTCTCACATGATTATATTCCCCGGTTTGCAATTTGATATTTTAAGCACTGTTTTTCATTTTAAATTTTAAAATCCATAACTACGGTTCTGCTGGTTATACTTTTCTCATTTTGGTGTCAAATTATTTATTAAAATGTGCTCTATGTTTCTAAATTGTTGTGGGATTTTTGTTGTGTTGTGCTGTCACTTTATTACTGTTTTAATGCTGATTAATCTCTTTAAACATTGACTCTAACTTAAGCCTGTCTGCTTTTGTGTCAAGTTACCAGAGGGTTAAGGACATGTTAATTTAGTTACTCTTTTTGGTTCACCCATACCAGGATTATGGTTGTTGCTTGAATAGGGTTTTACCCCTTCATCGTGCAACCCAATTTCTCATAGTTAATATATATCCTGCAAGCTAGAACAGATGTCTCACTTGTTGTGCTGTTTAGTTAAACTTAAACTGAAGAACGGTGCCAACAACATGGGGACTCCTTGAAGACTTGCTTGTCTGAAATATTCCATTTCCCAATTGCTCTGGCACAGCAGGGTAATGTGAGGGGTGCTATCAAGGTGTACATTGCAGCCTTGCAGCCTTTCTATGCCTTCAAAATCAGTTGTTTCTCTTTAAGACACCTATTGTAATGAGGTTCCTGAATTGATTGAGAACTGTGTTCCTCCAATTTCCTCAGTCGTACCCCAATGGGATTTAACTTGGTTGGCTTTCTTTATGGGAGTTCCATATGAGCCATTCCATATTTGTCAGTTATGTTTATTGACCCTCAAGCCAGTTTTTCTTTTTATTGTTGGTACTTTTTCTTTAGGAAGCAACTTTAAACCTGGCTGTTTGTTTCCTGTTATGTTTTTTAAAGAGTATTACGTGGTAAATTTATTTTGGTTCTACCAGTGACAAAACCACCATGGCATACAAAAGCTGTACATGGCATAACATAATATAAGATTCCTAATTCATACTATCTTGTATATAAGATGAGTAAATGATGATGAATATATGCATCTCTACATCTCTTAACTGTAAAACAGAATGCAAAACTCAAATACTCAAAACTTTGGATGTCTAGACAGATCAATTTAAAGGCTGAGATGTGCTGAGAGGTTTTTACAGAATAAGCAGGAGTTGTCCACCTGCATCTGGGTGGGTCAGACCCAAGTGTAATCAACATGGCTGGTCTTTGATAGCTACACTAATCAAAGTTCAGATAGAGAATACTAGCTACAGATTCCTCAACTCTTTAATATGCCCCAGACATCAGACTGGATCTGGAAACTTCTCAGCAGTAGGTGGCACTGTGCGGCGCTGCACTGACTACGTTCTGCTCCCAAAATGACATGGGAAGCTTATATATGCCACATCCTGATTTCAGTTCCATTCATTTTGTGCCACCAGATGCAGATCCAAAGCTCCCTCTCATCTCTTTGAGACTCCTATTACCTTGAAAAATGTCATAAACAGTGTTCTAGGGAAATTCTACCACCCAAATCAACAACCCAAATCAACAAGTTTTAAACCTTGTATGGACTGTCGCAAACAAATATCTGCCATGGACCCCCATCAGATATGTCTGGTACCTAGGGCCGAGTCCCAATTCTAAACCTGCAATGTTTGAGCGTTGATGAATCCGACGGCATATGAGACCGTGAGGTGAAACTCTATATCTTCAAGCGCCAGAGGACGATGTGACAGGACCGCTCCAAATGGAAAGTTTGGTCCTAGTCTCATTCTAGTTGATAAAGCCACATGAGTTGTTCTAGATGCCAGTCTTTGTCTTAATCAAAGTTTTCAGGTAAGTTGAAGAAAAAATGAAAGAAATCTAAGTGGGACTCGTCCCCTTTCCATGACTCCCAATCTCCTGAGGTGGCACAGAGCAGTGGCATACTTCTTGACCGTGCTCCTGAAGTCGATCAACATCATAACCTATCCCACAATTTGTCTGGACACAACCTGAGTTTCCAGGGCCAACTGGCACTCCAAAACTGATTGAAAACGAGCCGATGGTCCAACTTTTCCTATCCTTGTTGCCTCCCTCTGGTGTGCTTTCAGGCACCATGGAGCTGAGAGGCTGTCCATATATTCTGCCAATGGGTACACCCTCTGCACTGGTCAGACCTTCCACAGGCCCACCTCTGGCTCCAGTCTGACGCCACCTCTAGTATCAAGGTTCATTCGGGTCCCAGAACTTAGACACCAATGTAGTCCGTATCAATGGGACACTTTGCCCCATTGGTCTTATTGTACTTTCTGGTTCTAGTCCTTTCACAGACTTACCTCCAAATAGGTATTGCTTTGGGATCCATTCTAAAGGTAAAGAATCTTTGTCTAGAATTCACTATCAGAATAACAAGTTACTTACCTTTGGTAATGATCTTAGTGGTAGAGACTCTAGCTAGATGCAGATTCCTCACTGCCCCATTCATCCTCCCCCTTGTGTGTTTGGACACTATCTAGTTGTTAGAAATGGTACCATTGCCGTAAGTCTCCCTTCCATTTTTCACTGATTGCCTCCTCTGTTTTTGATATGTTTTAGCTGGTTTCAGATGCTTTGGGCACTGTGCCACTGCTATTCAATGCCACAGTGCTCCCTATTTTAAGTTCATGTATTGATTAGTGACTCCATGATTGGATTATTTGACTTACCTGTCAGACTCTTGCAGCACTGATTTTGCAACCCACTGAAGCAGCTTATAATGTGTGCCTTATGCCTGCCATTGCAGAGCCTGTGTGCAGTCTAGTACTGCCATGTCAACTTGGTAAGAGCACCCTCTTGCCAGTCCCTAAACTTTCCCTTTTCTACATATTAGTCACCCCTAAGGTAGGCCAGAGGGCTTGGTGCATTGTATGTAAAAGGTAGGACATGCCCTGATGGGTGTGGCATGTCTTAATAGTGAATTACAGCCATTTTCGTTTTTCACTATTGCAAGGCTACCTGTCCCCATAGGCCTGAATGGGCAGTTTGATTATAACATTTTTTAATTCTAACTGACCCAGAGAACATGATAGAAATTCGAATTTAGTATGCCTGAACTCAGAATGATAAAATACATCTTCTAGAAAAGTTGGGTTTTACATTCTGTGTTTGAAAATACCACTTTAAGAAAGTGAGTCATTTTCTTACCTAACCATCCAGCCTGCCTCTGCTAGCTTGTGCATTTGTATGTCAGGTTTTGTGAGTGACAGGGGCTGGGGGGCTCCAAGAGACAGGATGAGTCAGGATGAGACAGGATGAGTCAGCACAGGGCGGAATAGACCTATCTGCATGTAGAGTAGTCGGAGGAGTAGCACCTGGGCCTGAGTAGGACTGTCCTGCCTTCCACAATGCTTGCCCGACCTCCTGTGGTGTGTCGGAGGACCCTGGCCCAGCCTGCCAAAGGAAAGAAGGAGTCCTGTAAACAAAGTGCTCCAGGACTGCACAGAACTGATTTGGACTAGGTACAAGACCCTCTGCCTTCAGAGAACAAAGGATTTTGCAGTATAAATATGGGAACCCAGACACCAAGACTTTAGATCACTTCTGGAACAACAAGACAAACCTTTGCCAAGGAGAAGAACCAAGGAAACTGCAGGAGTTTGGACCGCCCCTCTGCCAGTGTGCTGTTTGCTGCGTTGGCCTGCAGTGGTGTCTTCTTTGCCAAGGAAAGTAGAAGGAACTTTTAAGGAACTTTCATCATCTTTCAGAATATTTCTCCAAGGGCTTGAACTTGTGCTTGCCACCTGCTGAAGTCTCAGGGCTACAAGACTTCACCAACAGCTCCCCTCTGAATTTCCTTGCTGGGAATTCAGTCTGCAGAAGCCTGCGTGTTGCTGGGAGCTGGAAGCACGAATCAACGAGAAGCAGCATGTCGCCGTCACAGCTGTTGCCGCCGCATCGCCAGAGAATCGTGTCGCCGGTGCAGAGGCTGCCACCGCATCACCTGAGAAGTGTGTCTTGGTTGCAGCGGTTTGCAGTCACATCACCGGCGAAGTGTGTCACCACCAAAAGGGTCGCCGTCGCATCACCGGAGAAGCATGTGGCAGGGCCTGTCGCGGCTTCAAAGTTACAGAGTTCGCCACGCGGACGTTGAGCGTGCATGCATCATCTTCACATCGTAGCATCGCATCAAGGGCGCCATCTTATCGCCCCGGATTGGCGCATCCCATCGAGGCGCCATCTTGCTGCATTGCAACCGGAAAGCAGTAAGACATATCACCTTCTCTCCGGTAAGGAATAGATGCATCTCCCACTCTGCACAAGCATTGAGGCGCGATGCTTCGCCTCCCCTGAAACCAGGAACCGACACATCACCCTCCATGCAGACCTTTTGTTTGTTTTGCGTTACGCATCCAAGGTACTTTTGTGAGAAATGTGTCGCATTTATCCTCAACTTGAACTAAGCTACTTCTACCATCGTTAAGTCTATTTTGAGTACAGTATTGTGAAATGTTGTTGTTTGTGGTCTTGTGTTAAGTCTATATAACGAATACTTATTTTTATAAAACCTGTGTGATGTCCATCTGTAGTGTTTTCACTGTACTACTATATGTGTTTACAAATGCTTAACACACTCCCTCTGAGATAAGCCTGTCTGCTTGTGTCAAGCACCAAGGGGGTGAGCAGGGGCTATCCAGGAACGTAATACCCTTTCCCCGACTTAGAAGCAAGGGTTCCTATTTGGTCAAAGGTGTATACCAATGGTTGCCAAACTTTTTTGACCCAAGGCTCCTTTGACCAATTGGCCATTACATTACAATTTTTTGATGGTGGGCAAAGAATGTAAGGCCGAACTCGGTAGGACTTCCATTTTAATCCCTGAAAATAATAAGAATGTCCTGCACCTTGGGGGTAAGTACAAGTGAGAAAATGGAGATTTAACTGAATTAGGGGACCCTCTTCATCAAGCCCATGAATATAATCTAACTGACATAGTGCTTATAAGTTTAAGTGTGAGGCTAGTTAGCCGAAAGTGTGTGATAAATGCATATTGCAAGCTCCGGGCTAGTAATATTTCTATTTATGGTTATTTCTGGAACCGGTTTCAGAAACAAATATTATAGACATATATAATTTAAAAACAAAATGACTGCTACATCACACCCCCGTGACATTTGGCAACCACTGAAAGGTTACCTACAGTCCCATACCATTGACCCCAGAAGGAACGACCTACACCCGTACATTGCTGATTGATTTTTCCGTGTGTTGGCCGGGTATTGTGTACAACCCAAGATATTCCTTGTGAGGGTAAAGAATGTACCGCTATACCAGTAATATTGCTTTGATTGTACTTCGTGAGATTGCTGCTATCTACTTACTATTTCTATTTTACTTGATTAAGTACGCAGAATATGCTCCTTTGTATTAGTCTTTTGTTTGGTGTTGTCTGTAATGAGATGTCTTTATTCAACATCTTGGTGACTGCTGGCTCTGCCAGTATGGTTTACTGTCTTGTTCAACTATGCGCTTGGTTGTGATGTCTTTGAAATACAAAAAAATATATATTTAAAAACAATGACTGCATTCTAATTGTCCAGGCACAACTACGAGAGTTCCTATATCCGTTTCCAGGTGCTCAGTGTTCTCACTACCCGACCCGTGCACTGCTCTCCTAGTGAACTAACTGAAGACAGGCTGCTGCACGCAGCCTCTGATCAGGGCTCGTGGGGAATTAGAAACTCTTGCTGACTTCCTTCCTCCCTCCCACACCCTGCATCCGAAGGGCCTAAGGCTGCAGCAGCAGAGTGAGAGGTGCAGTGCATACAAATGGCCATTGTAGTTCCTGATTGATTCTTTTAGCAACAGCGACCGTGGCGCCCCTGGCTGGGTTTAGTGGCGCACCAGGGCATCGCGGCGCACAGTTTGGGAACCACTGGTGTATATCATTGCCAACTAGAGACCCCAGTTCTTACACTCGTTATAAGATTCCAAGTCCAAGAGTCTGCACACGGGTCACACCAATTTGCTTTTAGGGCTCTGCATCTGGGGGAGCCGGAATGGCACCTGTATAGACTTCGCTTGTCATTTCCTGAGAGGAATGGTGTCAGTGCGCAGCTACACGGTACAGCCAACCGGTGCACTGCAGTACTGCTGAAAAGTTTCTGGATCCAATCTGATTCCTTGGGAATATTCAAATGGTGAAGGATCGGGGACTAGGTAGAGTCTTTACTAGAAATACTGTTACCAACAGTATGCAAATTGTTCAACTAGCACACACACTCAAATGGAATCAATTTGGGCCATTCATTGTAACATATCTAGCATGTGTCTGTCTTTATATACACAGATGTGCCCACTACATTATAGTGAAGATAAGGCAGACTAGATCCCACGAGTCAAAGCAGCACTTGTATCAGTGGCATTCTTTTTGCTACTGGTAAACCACAAACTCCATACGATCTTGGGGTACAGAAGAGCCCTGTAAGCAAATGATACAACTCGGCTGCCTAGAGCTACATTTGCTTGAATTCTAAAGGAGACGAGGCCTTGTGGGACAACTAGTCAGCGGCAGGGAAAGTCTCCCATGGGACTTCTCTCAGAGTTCCTATCTGCTGTGGGACAGTAGAGGGACCTCAGCAGCTGGCCTGCATCCCTCCTGAAGCTAAAATGTGGGCAGAAAAAAGACATGTGCATCAGTTAAGCCACATGAGGTCCCCCCTCCCACCAACACCTGAAAGAAATGCCACCCTCTGTAAAAGGTAGGAAAACATAGATGGAGCAATATTTACCAGGGTACTGCACTTAAAGAACTGCTGGTGCCAGCATGCTAAACTCATACTAACAAACTTTGCTCTCTGCTTCAGTGGGACTCTCACATTGAGAGTATACCCACCCACACCCAAATGGGTTGTCCTGGAAATAGTGCAGTTTGGTAAAATATTCAAATTCTAAGAATTGTGTTATAAATGTGAAAAAGATGGTTTAAGGGTAGGTTAAAGAAAACTGGTTATTGAAGTCTTTTTTTCTAAACCTGAGAAGCCCTGTACGGGAAGAAATTGGACATGGCACTGGACCAAAGTCGACCAACTTCGGTACCGGCGCAGAAGTTTACTTTTGTACTGTTGTTCATCCCTGGTGTTCCCTACAGCCCTGAGTGGCAGCCAGAGGAGGGTGAGGAGGACTGGGATGAGTCTGTTGACCCTCTAGCAGACCAATTTGAAGAGCCGGACTGATGATAGAAGTTGGGTGATGCCAGTGGTCTGGATACCTCCCCAGACCTTGGTATGCTTTCTTCCTTTTCCATGGATACAGAGGAGGGAGTTTCCTACTCTGTGGTGTTGTGTAGGGCCCCTGAGGCCTTGGGCCTTGAGCTTTCTACGGTGGCAGTCAGGACTGACCTCCTGAGTGAGGTGCTTCAGCCGGCAGCAGCCTCTTCAGAGCCCCTGCCGACATCCTTCTGGGCACTTGGTCTAAGCCCAGCACGGGGCTCCTGTGGACAGGATGAATGCCCGATGCCACCTCCCAGCCGCGGGTGACCCACTTTTCCTCTCCCAACACTCTACCCCTCAGAGCTTGGTGGTCCAAGCCACATTCTCAAAAGGTGCATTCCCTATAACTCCCCTAGATAGGGAATCCAAGTAGCTGGACCATCTTGAGAAGCTTAGGACTGCGGTCGGTGAACACCATTATACACACACAGTGTTGGATACGGTCGTGCAAGTGCTGCCATAGTACCCAGAGGAGGCCCGGGCTGTGCTCACCTGCGCTGATGCTGAAGGTTGAGACACAGCTAAGTTCACCATCCGGTGTAGGACGGATACTGCAGACTCTCTGGGCAGGATGGTTTCCATGTCGGTAGCCCTGAGGCGCTACACCTGTCTGAGAATGTCTGGCTTCTCTAGGGATGTCCAATCCACACTTTTGGACATGCCCTTTGATGGCCGTCGCCTATTTGGTGACAATGCGGACAATGCGCTTGAGCGCTTCAAGGACTCTAGGACTACGGCCAGATCCTTCGGCCTCGCAGCAACTTCTTGCCCCACCAGTCTGCCTTTTGCCGCTTTCATGGCTACGCAAGGGGTGCCCCACTATATTCCACCCAATCTAGCCACAGGGCCACGCAAGCTACTCAGCCTCTTCATAGCCCCGGATGTGGGACCCAGCGACATGGGTCTGGAGGCCAGTGGTTGGGCCAGTCCACCCATACCCCCCTGCAGCAACCTCCAAACCCTCCTAGTACAACCTTCCAGGGCCACCGGAGGCCAGTGGGCGGCAAGATTCGCCATCACCTCCCCCACTGGCAAATCACCACCTAGGACAGGTGGGTTTTGTAGATAGTCTGAAGGGGTTACTCCTTCCCATTCAAGACTACCCCCCTCTACTCCACCAGTACTTGGCCCTTCTCCACCAGGAAGTTACAGCTTTATTGGTCAAGGGGGCTATCGAGCAAGTTCCTGTGCCAGAAGTAGAGAATTATTGCTACTCCCACTGCTTCCTGGTACCCAAGAAGGACAAAGGCCTGCATCCTATCTTAAACATCAGGGACACCAACTGCTTCCACTGGAAGGAGAAGTTCAAAATGTTAACCTTGGCTCAGGTCTTGTCTGCCCTCGACCCTGGAGACTGGATGGTATTGTTTGACTGGCAGGACACTTATTTTTACATCCCCGTCTTGCCTGTCCATCGGCGTTACCTACGGTTCACAGTTGGCCTTGAGCATTTTTAGTTCACTGTGCTCCCCTTTGACCGTACCAGCGCCCCTCAAGTGTTCAAGAAACTAATGGCGATGGTGGCAGCTCATCTGAGCAGATCAGTGGTTCCAGTCTTCCCTTATCTCGACGACTGGCTGTTAAAGGCAGGCTCACCCCAGGCTGTCGTCTCCAACCTCCAGACTAACGCGGACCTCTTGCATTTGCTGGAGTTCACTATCAACATTCCAAAGTCACATTGATTCCCTCTTTGTAGCTCCTTTTCATCGGAGCAGTTCTGGATAGAATGCAGTTTCGGGTTTATCCTCCCAAGGAGTGAGTCCGGGATATTCGGGCTATGATACTGATGTTTCCGCCTCTATCCCGGATTTCGGTGAGAATGACTGATGCCTCATGGCCTCCTGCATCCTGCTGGTGGATCATGCCAGGTGGCATATGCAGGCTCTGCAGTGGGACCTGAAGTTCCAGTGGGTGCAGCATCTGGGGAATCTTTCCGATGTTGTCCAGATCTGGGAGGGGACTACACATTAATTTCAGTGGTGGCTCACGAACCAGGATTGGGTCAGCAGCACATCCCTAGCCCTTCCCCAATCAGAATTCTTAGTAGTGACCAATGCATCGCTTCTGGGATGGGGCGGCCATCTGGGAGAGGCGGAGATCAGTGGTCTCTGGTCTCCGGTGGAGTCCGGTCTCCACATCAACCTTTTGAGTCCGGTCTCAACCTATTGGAACTCCGGGCGATCCGTCTTGCACTGAAGACATTTCTTCCTTCTGTCCAAGGAAGAGTAGTGCAGGAGTTCACGGACAACACTCCCACTATGTGGTACTGCAACAAACGGGGTGGGGTCGTGGACCCTATATCAAGAGGCTCTCCCCCTTTGAACATGACGGGAACATTAGGGCATATCCCTGGTGTTTCAACACCTGGCAGGCTCACTGAACGCCAGGGCGGACGAACCAAGCCGCATGCACAAAATGTATCCCGAATGGGGTCTTCACTCGGTGGTGCAAGGTCTCTTTCAGCAGTGGGGAGAGCCTTGGTTAGATCTATTTACCACCGAAGAGAACGCGCAATGTCAGCAGTTCTGCGTGTTGGAATTTCCAAGGTGCACTCGCTCGGGAATGCTTTTCATTGCAAGTGGAGTTGCGATCTTCTATATGTCTTTCTGCCTATACCACTTCTGCCCAGAATGCTGAAGAAGATCAGACGCAACCGGACCCAAGCAATCCTTGTGGCTCTGGATTGGGCACAAAGAGTCTGATATCCCGAGCCCTTGCACATGGCCATCAATCCTCCAATCAGACTGCTTCTTCTGGAGGATCTTCTGTCAACAAGGGACGGTCCTCCACCCAAACCTGTGCAGCCTCCATCTCCTTGCATGGAGAGTAGGAGCAACGGTTGACATCTTTTGACCTTCCTCCCTTCCTCTGAAATGTAATCTTGGCAGCCAGGTGTCCCTCCACTAAAATGGTATACGCCTGTAGATGCAACAAATTTGTGGTATGGTGCACAGCAAAGGCTGTGGATCCCCTTTCTGCTCCTCTTTCAGAGGTTCTACTCTTCATTTTTCCTTTGACCCAGCAGAGCTCAGCTCTGGGCACTCTTAACCCCTCCCACGCTAATGACGGAACCGCTCCATCACGCCCCTCGGATGGGCTGTGCTGGTAACGGAGCGGTTCAGTCACGGTCCGCTTTCCGCGCCTGCGCGGCGCTGATTTTGCGCATGCGCGGCGCGTTCTATTGAGCGGGCAGGGCCATGACGGAACCGCTCCGTCACAAGCACAGCCCACCCGAGGGGCGTGACGGAGCGGTTCCATCATAAGCGTCGGAGCGCCACGCGGCCCCCCCCCCCCGCCCCTTAGCGCTGCGGCGGAATTGCCGCCACAGCAATAGGGTTAAAGGCTATCTTTCATCCATTTTGGGCTTTCTTCCGCTTCCTGATCAGTCTTCTCTTTTCAGACCCCTATTGTAAATAGGTTCTTTAAGGGCATTACTCATTTGTTTCCTCCTATTCCTTTTGTAATGCCCCAGTAGGACTCACACCTGGTTCTGACCTTCCTTAGGGTGCTCCATTTGAGCTGCTACATAATTGTCCTCTCAGACTCTTGACCTTGAAGACTGCTTTTCTGGTTGCCATCACCTTTGCTCCCAAGGTGAGTGAGCTTCAAGCTCTTTCTGCTAAGCCTCCTTTCCTTACTGTTCATCTGGACAAGGTTGTCCTCCGAACACGACCTTCTTTTATTCCCAAAGTGGTTACCTCTTACCACATAAGACAGGCCTCACTTTGCTCACCTTCTTTCTACCCCCACATCCTTCAAAAGAGGAGGAGAAGCTCTCCATTGTCTGATCCAAAACGTGCGCTCTCATTTTACCTGGATTGCACAAAACAATTCCGGGTGGATGACCAGCTCTTTGTTGGCTATGTGGGAGCCAAGAAAGGTTGGGCAGTGCAAAAACGAACCATCTCTCGATGGGTCTTTCTTCCCATTAAAAGTTGTTATTCCTTGGCAAAATCTTCCATTCCACCAGGGCGACGGCAGCCACTACTGCCTTTGGACGTTGAATCCCCCTTCATGACATCTACCAGGCAGCTACATGGTCTTCCTTGCACAAGTTCACTAAGCATTACTGCCTGGACAGATGGCTTATTTGGTCGTTCTGTTCTCCAGGACTTTCTGGTGTGACCCACCTCCGGAGTTGGTATTGCTGGGTATCTATTCTAAGGTAAGGAGTCCATAACTAATAGTCTCTTTCAGATGAACAAGTTACTTACCTTCGGTAACAATATATCTGTAGGAGACATATATTAGTTATGGATTCCTTACCGCCCCATCCACCCTCCCCGTTCTGCGAACTGACTTCTAGGGTAAGGGACTCCACTTCAGGGCTGTTGGTTATGCACAAGTGGTCAGTCAGTGTCTAGCATTGCTCTGCGCTTCTGGCATGGAATGTCGTGTAAAGAACTGAGGTCAGCACGCAGGGGCAGCGTCTAAGTAGATACCGCAATGTCATCCAAGAGATCATGACGCCAACGACGAACACGGAGTCGACCAACGCCACCTACCAGCACGCAGGGGTACTGCTACAGAAACAATCCTCCGGATCCAATCTGTTGCCTGGGGGTAATTCTAAGGTAAGGAATCCATAACTAATGTGTCTCTTACAGAAATATTGTTACAGAAGGTAAGTAACTTGTTCTTTTGGCAAAAGAAAGTAGAAGCGTCCTATATTTGGTAAAAAAACAAAATAATCATGCAACTACTGTGAAACAAAATAAACCGAAACGCTTTTTAAATGTAGAAGGGCGGGCTGGGTAGATGAATGCTTTTATTGTACTGAGGTCTACTTCCAGTGTGTACGGTGGTGAAGGAAGGGTTATTAGTTGTACAAACGCAAAGAAATTGTTTCCTTGTTTAATAATCCACTGTACCTCAAATGAAGTGTATATTTGAAAACAAACTGCATGTAACAGACCCCCCACCAACTATTTTTTTCATGTTTTAAAATAAAATCTAGAGATTGGGTGCTGCCCCTTTAATGGTTAAAATATTAACTGTATGCTGCCATTTGATATGAACATTGCACAACAAAAAACATTAGTGGTGTGGGGGAAACTGGATTACTCGGCGCCTGGGCCACAGCTAGATTGAATTTATATCAAGAAACAGCGGCTCTCGTTGAAGCAATAATAGGATAGAATTGGGTAATCTGAATGCACAATTGCAATGTAAAAGGGTTATACAGAGTTCTGACAAAGAGGCAGTTGAGTACACTGTAGTTGCAAATTCTTCGGTTTATAGCAAAAAATAGGGTCAAATTCAAATACACAAAGCAAAGGATTTGGTGCTCAGTGTCCCCAGTGTAAGGTAGGAACCAAACAAAAAATAGTGACATTTGTGACAGTTATAATATGGTTTCCATTATTTTCAACAACCGATCATTCATTTTTTGTACAATAATTAACAACGCTGTAAACAATGGTCAGTGCTGAAAAAATGATTCGTTCTTTCTAAAGTCGACGGCGTTTCGACCATTCGAAGAATATAGGGTCTCTTCAGGACCTAGTGGTATAGGGACATCTGTAGATTAAAAAGGGGAGAGAGTGGTGTAAGCTGAAATCCTGTGGTAACATTGTGTGTAAATGAATGACTCAAAGGACCAAATTGCGAGAGATACCTGGAACAGAAACACTTAGTAAGCGCAGCCATGTGTTGTGCAAACACCGGTTGGGTGAAAAAAGAAGAGAAAAGATACTCACACTGGACCCAGCCGGGTACTGCATAAGTGAGAGAGAAAGGAATCATGAGAAACAGCGGATGGTATAAAAGGTGGAATTGTATTGAAGGAAGTTGCTCATGCTTACCTCAGTGTGAGGCAAGTGGGAGAAAAGGGAGGGGCTAGCGCTAGTGGATTCGGCTTGACTTTGGATGAAGTCTGCGTATTCTGCAAGGAGGTGTATACTGTGGATGAATAGTTACATTGTCAGTGCCATAGCTGGCACAGGATAAACGTAAGCACATTCTGGAATTTGGGATCACCTTACCTGATTCACTTTTTCTATTGGACACGATGGGCCAAAGGCGGTGCTTTGTTGTCAGGCACAACATGAATCAAAAATTTGCTAGCATTCGCGACAAGAATTTTCAATTCTATTAAGGACACGGAGGCGAAGATTATGCTTCTCAATCTTTACTGCCAAAACACAGCAGCCAATGAAAATGCATATTTTCATAAACACAGTATAACAAAACTACATTTCCCATGGTACACATGAGTACGGGCACTCCCCCATAGTCCTTAAGAACCCTCTGCGTGCCTCCATCTTCCTCTTTCTTTGTAGTGAACCCAAGTCCAAAATCAACTTGAATAACTGTACAACTCCTCCAACATGGAAGAAACAACGATCATCAGCCATAGGTTCTTGTCAGTCTTCTCCGTCTATTCAGACTTCTTGTCTGGTCCTGAAACAGAGGAAATAAACAACCGTAACCACTGAATACGTGGGTGGGCAAGCTTGTTACACTTAATCAAGCCGGGTGGGATAATCCTCGCCTCCGTGTCCTTAATAGAATTGAAAATTCTTGTCGCGAATGCTAGCAAATTTTTGATTCTATTACAGGACCGGAGGCTTCAGACTATGCTAGTTTAACGCTCTTTAAATACCTCAGAGGTAATATCCCCCACCGGCTTCTAATAGTATGTCTTAAAAGTTGTCTCAGAGGACCAATCTGCACAACGCAAAATGTCCTGAATGGTAGAACCCAGCATGAATGTTTTTGACGCCATAGCGCCTCTTACCGAATGAACAAGCAAACATTTGAGTGTCAACACCTGCTTCCTTCATTATAAAACAAAGCCATCTAGCAATGGTGGCAGCCGCCACAGGTTTAAAAGGTTTTTGCAATGCAATCAGTAACTGAGAACAACCCTGAGGCTGCAAGGCCTTTGTACATTCCTCATATGTCTACAACACATAATTTGTCATTTTCACGAAAGGAATTATAATCAATATGACGTGACAATGTTTTAGTACGACCTGTAGTAAATGAAACCCCTTCCGGGGTAAATATTCTAACTGTAACGTCGAGTGCCCTCACATCCGAAGAACGTCTTCACGATGACAGGCAAAGCAGCATGGCCAGTTTGGCCGACAACTGTTTTCTGGATAGAAGTGAATTAGCTGGCCATTTTTTGAACAAATCAATAACTAAAGAGACGTCCAATAGAGCCGTATACTTGGGTTTAGGTGGATTGGCAACCCTAATACCCTTGAGGAGTTTGCTTACCACCGGGTGCATGCCCACCGGTTTCCCGTCTATCTGGGCATGCCCCGCAGAGATTGGCGACCTAAAATTGTTCATTGAACGGTAGGCCAGGCCTTCCGCCGCCTTGTCCGACAAAAAAATTAACACGTGGGATATTTCCGCCCCCACGGGATCCAGATGTCGTTCCACGCACCAATCCACCCAGCTTTTCCAGGCCGAGGAAATACCGTTTCCTGGTGGAAGGTGCCCAGGCCTGTCTGATGAATTCAGAAGTCCTGCTTGAAACTCCTGGCAGGTGCCACTGTTCCCTGAAAGCCTCCATGCCATCAGCGTGAGCCTGCCCTCTAGAACCAACGGGTGCCGCTCCTGAAGAGGGCCCAGCAACAGACTCTCCGAGTCCGGGAGGAGCCTGGGGAGATCGCAACTCCACTGCAACAACTTGGGAAACCAAGACTGGGATGTCCACCACGGCGTCACCAAGACTATCTCTGCCCGTTGCTTGATCACTTGTGTCATGACTCTGGGTATCAATAGGAACGGGGGAAACGCATAGTGGGTTGCAGACGACCAAACCTGGAGAAAAGCATCTGTTGCTTTCGCTAACGGATCCAGCCTCCAGCTGAAAAACAGGGGTAGCTGATGCGTTAGTCTGGAAGCAAAAAGGTCCATCTGAAACGGGCCCCAAATTCTCTGAAGCCACTGGAAGACCTTGGGAAGCAACTTCCAGTCGCTGTAGTCCCTCAGATTTGGGGAGTTCCAATCCGCCACTTGGTTGGATTGTCCCGGGATGTATTCCGCCATCACTGATATCTGATTCGTGAGGCAGTAATGCCAAAAGTCTTTGGCTATCTGTACAAGAAGAGACGACCTCGTGCCGCCCAACTTGTTGATGTATCTCACTGCGGACACATTGTCCAGTCGAAGAAGGATACAACAAGATGTCTGCCTCGGAGATAGCGTTCGAACTGCGAATGACCCGGCGAGCAGTTCCAAGCAATTTATGTGCAAGGATAACTCTTGCTGAGACCATCTGCCGCCCGTGGAGACGTCTCCGCAGCGCGCGCCCCAGCCCCAACGGCTGGCGTCCGACTCGATTATAACCTCTGCCGTTCCAGGCGTCCACGTGACCTAGCCACCACTGTAATTCGGTTCTGACCTCTTCTGACAGAGGAATGACGTCCGAGTAAGACAATCCCCTCTGAAGATGCCTGATCTTTAGTGGTTGAAGGGCCCTGTAGTGAAGAGGGCCCCGGAATATCGCCTGAATGGAGGAGGCCAATATCCCCACTACCCTGGCAATCGCCCTGAGTGTGACAGTCTGATTGGCCAATAGCTTCAATATTTCCTTCTTGAGGTCCTTCAATTTCGCTCTGGGGAGACACAGCTGGGCTGACAGAGAGTCTATCATAAACCCGAGGAAATCTATCACTTGAGTCGGAACAATTACCGACTTCTTTTGATTGATAACAAATCCTAAGCTCTGAAGCAGAGTAGTTGTAAGGACGAGATGTCGTTCTAGTGTGCAACGACTCTGCGCCATGATCAGAATGTCGTTAAGGTATATTATGAGACGGATCCCTCTCTCTCTGAGGTGAGCCACTATTGGTTTCATCACCTTGGTGAGGCACCAAGGAGCTGACGAGAGCCCGAAAGGTAGAGCTAAATACTCGTACCATCGGCCGTTCCATTGGAACTGAAGGAACCTGCGGTGTGAAGGAAAGATTGGAATGGAGAGATAGGCGTCTTTTAGGTCCAGCCGAACCAGCCAATCTCCTTCCTGTAACAAGTCTGCTAGAAGATGAATACCCTCCATCTTGAAATGGTTGTATGTAGGAATTGGTTGAATTTCTTGAGATTCAGGACAAGCCTGTTGCCGCCTCCTTTCATCTGAACGACAAAGATATTGCTGCAGAAGCCGTGAGACCCCTCTTGGCATTGGGCAATTGTGCGCTTCTGCAGCAAGTCTGCAATTTCTTCGTTGATGAAATTGCGATCTTGTTGGGAAAAATGGAGAACTGCTGGGGGAGCTGACTGTTTCGGTGGAGAGTAAAACTCCAACTGAAAACCTTGAATGGTCTGTAGAACCCAAGCGTCCTGAGTCAGGACCCTCCATTGCTGAAGACAGTGCTGTGTATGGCCCCCCAAAGGAAAGAGAGAAAGATCTACTACACTCACCAGCGTGTTGTGGGTTCTTGAAGTGTGCCCTGTTGTTTCCGGATTGGTAACGACCCTTGTTGAATCCTCTGCGGGCGGGGTAAAAGGTACCTCCACGGGTGGAGTCCCACTCTCCTCTTTCACGACCGATGTCGCCACGCAGGGAGCCTTGGTGTAATCCTCGGCCTGCTGAGCGCCCCCCGCCTCGTCCGGCCCTGTTGAAAACACCCTGGGTGAGGGCCCTCTTGATACCACTTTGAGCCATGTCCAAGGCGGTGAAGGTACCCACATATTTTGAAATGTCTTTGACAAACCGGTCCCCTAATAAATTGAGACCGGCCAGGGGGCCGGGTTCCGCCTCTGCCAATTCTGTTAGGTTGCCCTATTCTCATCAATAGAGACTTTCGCCTTTCCGATGATTCCGCACAGTTGGCGTTTCCGATAAGGCAGATAGCTCGCTGAGTCCAGCCAGTTAATATATCTGGGTCAATAGCAGACGCGTTCTCTTTAGCCGCCAGAGCCATTTCTAAAATCTTACCTAGAGGACCCACAACGGCTAGCATCTTGTCTTGACAACCGCGCCACGCATGGTCTAGGCCACGTTTGGGGTCCTTAGAAAACTTCTTAAGGAAGATTAGCATGCTAGCGTCGATCTCTGGCGTCTCCGCCACCTTGTCCGGCAACTACGGTCTGGGGCACTCCGATCTGAGTCGGTTACGTACTTCTCTCGAGAAACCCTTCCTCAGGTTTTCATGAAGGTAATCTGAAACCGCAGGAGGCGGTATCCAGTCCGAGGACCGGGGATGGACGATCTCTGAGGGATCAAAGGTGAAAGGGGTGTTAGGAGGAGGCTCGGCCAAAGCCTTGAGACCAACCTTTGCTTTCTTCGGTGGAGGAGGAGGCTCCTCTGAAGTATCAGTGTCCGTGTCCGTATTAGTGGTGGTGGTATCTGTATCCACCTGAACTTTAGCTGTAGCTTTAGGTGGACCACCTGCGTAGGCATGTTCCGCCGACCCTCTAGGGGGCAGGCTCGCCAGAGTTTGGGAATGCGGCCAAAGCCCGGCATTACCGGAGCCTGTGCCGTAAATAGAAGCCTCAGATTTCTTTTGCTGATGTTTCTTGTCATATCCATGACGTCTAGCGAAACCCTCTAGTTGTTTACGGATTGGGCGTAGGGCTACTGCCAGTGCCTATTGCACAGTTTGAGGGACTTCGGTTTCCATAGCTTTATTCACTGAAGTTTGGACGGAAGCATCCAGTGCTTCCACAATGTTGTCCTCCAAGACAGCTTCCTGCTGTCCTTCACCAACTTCCTCCTCCCCTCCATAGTATTCTTCGGGGTCCTGAGCCCACTCCTCCATACTATGGGTAGTATAAATTCTATTGTAATGGAGCAAAACCTCAAAATTCACTGGGAGGGGTAATGGGGGGGCAGCCCAAATGCACACAAAATTGTAAAGTTAAAGAGACACCCTCAGCAAAGCTGTAATCATAAAGGTCAGTGACCTTGGCCAAAATTGTGTCCAGAGAGCGTGTGCTCGCTCTAATGGCCTATTTTTTACAACCTGGAATCAGGCGATCGAACAGAGAGGTTGCCGATGTGTAAAACGCTCCGAAATGCGTTTTGAATGTGTGCAGGGAATCGCGCCGAGGCGCGCAGCCCAAACGTGACCAAAAACCGCCCAAAACAAGCCCAATTTGGTCGCGTTTAGGCGCGCGCGTCGGCCTTGAGCCACCTGGCCTGAACGCGTAGGAGGGACTATTAGGGACACCCAATGAGAGGAGAACTTGCCGGGTACCGGGGCTCGTGTGGAGTCTAGCGGCCGCCCCTCTGCCGGTCAGGGACCGTGAAGTTGAAGCGCAACTAAAGGGGCGAGATCATTGAGCCCAGTGCTACCGAACTGGAGCAGCCTGTGGAAGTCAGGCGATCACGGCTTCACCAGGTAAATCAGAGCGGAGCTCCCAGAGCATGAAACAGAGCATGAAACACGGCACCAATGATCGCAATTGAGCTAAGGCACCATAAATTAACTAAACAATAGAAATAAACCAAAACACATTACAAAAGCATTTACATATCCCCATGCCAAGCAAAGTAAGGGAACCAGTAAACAGGGTACACTTAACTCTTGCTGTGAGCAGCAAAGAAAGAGGAAGATGGAGGCACGCAGAGGGTTCTTATGGACTATGGGGGCGTGCCTGTACTCATGTGTACCATGGGAAATGTAGTTTTGTTATACTGTGTTTATGAAAATATGCATTTTCATTGGCTGCTGTGTTTTGGCAGTAAAGATTGAGAAGCATAATCTGAAGCCTCCGGTCCTGTAATAGAATCCCAGCAAATGAAGTCCTGCAAAAATATGTGTGGGACAGTGGGGATACACGCCTCTCTGTTTGATCAGTAACGTTTGCGCTGAATGTGGCAGATGGTGCCTGTCTCCATGGCTAATGGGCACACTCACCAATGGAACTACACAGAGGGCAGCGCATTCGAGGATGTTAATATACGGTAAATTAGGATAACATGGCTCTGGTATACAGGGCAAGTAGATTGGGTCATTTAAAGAGAAGGGATGAATGTTTTTCTAAAAAAGTCAATGATGGCGCTTACTGCGGCGGAAGCCTCCTTAAATCACGGCTGATATGTATACATGGTAATCAGACTTCAACGAGGGACGCATCGGTGTATGTTGCGCGCCCAAGTTGAACTATAGCTATATTAATGTCTCTGGTAGCCCACGATTAGTCTAATGTCGGGCGTCAACTCACTAAAGAGAACCCGTCTGGCCCAGTAGTTGCATTACTCACCTCAGTAAATACTTGTAGGACGACGCGTGCCGCTGCTACGCATCCCTCCCTGTCTTCAATGACAGCGGGTAATGGAGTACCGCTTGGTTAAATACCGGTACGAACCAGACGGCGCCAACCGGATCTGTCACTGCAGCCGCTCGGGACGTGCAGAACGTCAGAAAGGAAAAGGAAAGAGTAGAAAGACCGGGTTTGGCTGTGGCATGTCTATTTGTGCGCAGTGTGTGGAAATCCCTCATTGGATTATGAATCATTTCATAATTTTCATAATAAACTAAATACAGAGTACAATAGAAGGCAGACATATATTCACTGATTAAGAAGCACGTTCTTCATGCAAGTCATCTTGTATATATATATGCATCGTAGTGAACACAGGTGTCTAAAGTTGGAAAATTCCTGTTAAACACATATAATACAACATACAATTCTTGAAGGATTCAATTACTGTGCAGCTGCTCCTTATGTGACATGTAAAGCAGATCTAGTGTATACAATCATATTCATAGTGGGCCGCATGTTCAAGAAATATATAGTGGTAGCTTCAAGTAGCTCACATCGTAGGTCGAATAAGTGTCTTTGAAAGTGATGCCCACAGAATATTCTAATTCTCTTTGCTTACACTTAGAGGGTGACAGATGTGTTTGATCCTAGTGCTACAGGAAGTCGGAAGTTTCAGTTTATTTTATTTAGCATAGTTACTTAAAACCATTGCTACAAAATATCTAATTGCAGATTAAAACCAGTTAAAAGACATTATAAGCAAATGATATTTACAGTACATTAAAAAACCAAGCAATTATTATAGCAGCATTTATCCTATTCCCTATCTGCTGTGTGATAGTTCGGACTTTGTCATTTTCTTCTCCACTTGTCTTAAAAAATATACAAAGCGACAATTAAGCTGCGTGTCCTCGGGCTTGTCTCCGTGTGCGAATGCCTCTCTGGTAAAAAAGTGGTTTTAGAAACAGACTCCTTTCCTCAGTTAGTTCTTTACATGTGCAGAGGAGATGCAGTATATCTTCTTGCATTGTCCCACATAATTGGAGTTGGAATCAGCTTGGATTTTCAGCCAATGTGGAAAGTGCTTTGTGCATGGCAACAAGCCTAGTCTGTATTTCAAAAATAGAATTTTTGTATGTTTGGCAAAACCCAAAGCTAGATACTTCTGAGCCCCCAGAGAGGAATAGGAGCTCAGAATCATCCAACCATGCGACCTCCTTGTTAAGGTTGCCTTATCTTCAATTCAAGATTCATTTTGCACTGTTTTCTTTGTTAGTTTTTTAAGGAGGTTATGACTTGTGGGTGTTGCCCAAAGTTCAGTAAGACCCAGCGTTGCCACGCATGTTGCTAAATATTTTGCCGCTGGTGACGACTCTTTCTGTTGTAGCTCAGTCCATAAGTGACAGTTTAGGGTACCAGGTTCAGGTTTCCTTACTTTGTCCCAGAAGATGACTGTCGCACCTTTCCTTGCAATGGTCTGTTTTTGCACAACAAACTTGAGCCTGATTTGCGCTGGAGAGACTCGTGTTGGTAAACCGAAGATTATTCTGTACACTTTTGCAACCACAACATCGAAAAAGTTTCAAGTCCCTCCCCCTCTGTGCCTCGCTCCCATAGGTTATTGTAGGTAGAAGTTGAGCCCGTATAACTTTGACCAATGGAGCGAGCGAGGGGCCCGTCAGTTTGGAATTAAGGTTTCTCATTGAGGTTGCCAAGATTATGCCTTTCCTTTTACTTTTTTCTCTCTGTGTTACAAAGTGCCCGCCTTTGTCAATGATCACCCCCAAGTATTTATACTCATTGGCTGAATCTATTTGAATCGTATCCCAAAACCAGACCGGTGTTTTCTTAAAATTCTTTTTAATTGTCATGGTTTTTGTTTTTTCCAAATTGATATTTAGGTCATTAGCCTCAGAGTATTGAAACGTGATGTCAAGAAGACGCTGTAGACCCACTTTTGTTTGGCTGATCAATACTAGGTCGTCAGCGTAGAGTAGGCAAGGTAACGTTAGATTCCCAATTTTTGGAGAATGCGAGTTGCTTGCATTTAGTAACGGGATCAAGTCTGCTAAAAACAAATTAAATCGTGTTGGGGCCAATACGCAGCCTTGCTTGAGGCCTTTTGTGGTTGGAATTTTCCTCGATAGATTTGACCCGTCACTGAGCTTTATTAGCACCCAGGTTTCAGTGTGCAAATTAATTAGCAGGTTCAATAAAGCCTGGGGAATGCCCCAGCCTGCCAGTTCAACCAAAGTTTATGTCGGCTTACATGGTCAAAAGCTGCCCGATAATCGATGATGCACAAATGTAATGGTGTTCTTGTGATCTCGGCTTTATCGATTAGCAGAGCCATTGTTGTTATATTTGTTATGGTCCCAACAGATTTGGAAAAGCCGGTTTGGTTTAGGGGGATGATTGAATTATCTTCCGCCCAGAGTTGCAGTTCGTCCAGCAGCGTCCTGGCAAAGTATTTTGACTCGTTGTCCAGAAGGTCAACTAATCGGTATTTCTTAGGTCGAGTCTTGTCGCCTGATTTAAAAATTGGTGAAATTATCAAGGTCCGCCATGTTGGAGGAAGACGGCCTGTTGTTCTTATCTCCCGGAACAGAGGACTTAGTGCCGTCGCCCAGTATTCTGCATCTTGTTTATAATGCACGGGTGGGATTTGGCCCCGGTGCCCCTTCTTGCCTTCCCTTCTTAATGTATTTATTGAATAATTTTATGTGATCGTTTAAGGAAGTCAGTCACGGTGAATCTCCTTCGTGCAGTTCCTCCGGAATTACATTTTCCTCGTTCAGTTGATGGTTCTGAATCCTAGACTGCAGTACGTAGTCCATGCTAGTTTCTGCTTGAGATACATTGTTCCCTTGGTGAAAATGATTTCCAAGGAAAGTGGCCCAGTCGTCCTCAGATATATTTAAAGATAAACCCTCTTGCATCGGATGGGTAAATCTTTTTATCGATTTCCAGAATCTTTCATTGTTTTTAACCTTAGAGTCCGCATGCAATTTCGCCCATAAGGTATCCTCGTTGTCATGCCTGGCTTCCCAGATGGCTTGCTTTAGATATAGTTTCTGCCGTCGCAGCTCAGCTAGTTTTGAGATGTTGGTTGGGTACTGGCGCACTTGCCGTAAAGAGTAATTAATATTCTTTTTAATGGATTTTATCTTTCTCTTTTGCAGCAATGTGAAGTTGGTAGGACCCTGCTTTGGTTTAGATTTAATATGGGCAGAGAACGATGTTACCAAGGCATACATATAATATGTCCATTTCTCTATTTGGTTGTCCCATTCCCGTGATTCGAATAAAAGTTTAGCAGCTTCCTGAAAGTTGTCTTGTGTTGCTAGCATGAATTTAATTTTCCTAAAGTTGATAGTTGCAGTGGTGTCTGGTAAGCCTGTCCATTTTCTTGAGATGTTAGTGCGCAATATAAGTTCCTGGGGGCAATGATCGCTATCTGCTTTGTCTCCCATACTGAATGAGAAGATTTCTTTAAAAAGAGTTAGGGATACAAAAGTGTAGTCCAGCGTTGAGCTTTTTTCTAGAGATTGATGGGTAAATGCAGGAGGTGTGTCACCTGTGGTTCTACCATTTGCTGCACGCAGCATAAGATGTTCCAGATCCTCTGTAAGAAGTTGACCAACTTTTGATGGAACTGCTGTTGAGTTGGTTCTCTGTTGTGGGATGTTCCATAGCTGGTTAATAAAAGAGACTTCCTCCGCTTTAGATGGTCCCAGTAGATGTAAATTAAAGTCTCCTGTCAATATTATATCTGGAGTATTAACTTCACTCATACTGTTATAAACGTATCTAGGACCCTATTTAAATATTCCCGATTTATGCCCTTATGTGGTTATATCAAATTATACCCTTATAAAGGCATAAGAATCATACCCATATTAAGTCATAACCAATGCAGTCCAAATACAGCAAGGCTCTAACAGTGGTATGCATGAATAGCAACCTACACTGTTTTTTAGTTTGACTGGATTCACTGAACGAAAGAATAAAATTGTTGCAAAGTGTGTGAATCCCTTCAATTTTATTACATTATTTTCACTACATAGTGAGGTGTGATATATCCTTGCACTTCACATATTGCACCTTTATCACTACTTTATTTCTTTTCTGTTGGACACTCTTTTCTTCTGTTAAGAGCGTAATGAATGCCAATGATGACAACAATGGACTTCACTGGTGAGTACCTATCAGTGGTCCGCATGGTGGTACGTCCGTGAGGTGTCATTACGCTCGCTTCACCTTTTTTCCACTGATTGAGGGTAGTGTGACTGGGACCGCAATTTAGTATCCCATCATATTCTGAAATACTGTCAAAAAAAGTGTGAGAGTAGGTTTTAAGAATTGCGCATATATGAATACTACATAATAGAGTATACAGAGTGTTATGTAGAAAACTACAAACCTCCTTACAGGACTACATTGAGGAGATACGATACATTAAGATCTCCTAAGTCCTAGGACCCTGGTCTTTTTGTGGACTAAAAACTATCTTAACTCAAACTACATCTCACTTACTCCTCCCCACGTACTATGCTTAGGTTAGGTACACCGGGGTAGGCGTATTTTAGAAGCACCAGTTGAGTATGTTTAGTCAACTTTTATCATTGTATGTATTTTATCCGTTTTAAGTATCTTATGGCTTAGAAACCATATAAATGCTTTTACAGTATTATTTTGTAATACTCCTTTTACTGTATGCACTTTACTTCATGACAAGTATTGCAATAAAAGCAATTCACTTCTCTTGCATGAGAAAGAAGACTGCTCAATAAATAACCACTTTTATTGAAAACGCCCGTCTCTCTATTTCTCTGCACTCCTGGTGAAACTAAGCATGCAAGATTGACTGAGTGAAATAGCTATCTATTGTTTCCACGACTCTTGAGATATACTCCTTGTTCTAGGGGAGCAAAGTTGTCATGTTTATGCGGTTGTCAGAAACTAATCCCTTCTTGTGAATTCGAGAAAGCTTCTAGTGACCTCTGAGCTAGCTGGCATTCATAATTAAGTCTAACATTTCAATAGAGACCTAGTCGACCTCAGTGCTACGTCTAAACTATCGTTTATGTTATTCCAATGCGCAGAGCCTATTGGGAATATAGGAAATACACTACAATACAAGACTCTACGAAGTTGACTAATTGCTTTGCGTCGTTAGATTTCCTGTTAGGATATATATATGTATTTATTATTACTATCTCCTTGTGCCTATTCCTTAGTTGCCCCTTTATAGAGGAGATTTTTATAGCAATGGTTTCCGGTGTAGTTAAGGTCACTAGATTGACAGAATTTGCGCAGATGTTACTTGCGTAGGTTACCAGGCCCCCGGGCAAATTTTGCTTTTGTGGTGGATCCGTCATCCAAGTCTCCTGGAAAGCGATAATGTGGAATGACATTAGATAATTCATAAAGTCATGGTCCGACGACTTACTATTTGGCCCGTTGATGTTCCAGGAGCATATCCGTAGTAAGTTTATTTCACCTTCTGAGATGTTATACCTGCTGTTCTGTCATCTTCTTATTCCTTGATTGGAGATTACCCTCATGCCCCATCCTGAATCTTCTTCACAGTGGCCTAGATGGAGATAAATCGGATGTTGACTGTCCTTGTCCTTTGACTGCCTCATGCTAACCGGCGAGGGTCCCTTTGCCCCTCTCAGTATTGACTTAGGGGCGTATCGTTCTGTTGGGCGACTGTTCCTTTGGTTCTGTAATAGTGGTGCTGGATAACCAGGTAATGTAATGGGTTTTATTTTTATGCCCCAGTTTTCAAATATCGAGGATTCCGATAAAATTCTTTGTGCGGTATATTCTGACCTCCATATTGTCCCTACGGTCTCCATGGCTGATGAACTCTACTGAAATCAGGTCCGTTGAGTTTATCTCCATTAATGAGGGTATATATGTGAATAAACTGAGTATGTTCCCACGATTTAATATGTCGTGGGGTCCTCTGGATCTATAGGCCGGTGCGAATTCTAGTGTATTCACATTCCTATTTGGCTAATTTCCTAGGTTATCTGCTTGTGGTCGGATTTTGGGCTCATGGGTGCTTGTGCTTGTTTTAGATGGCTTTGTAGTTAGTTCTGGCCTACTCTGGGTGTCCAGAGTTAAGTTTGTAACTAGGCCAGCACATATTTGCCCCAAAGGTTATGCATAGGCAGGCTTAGTTCTTACATTTCCGTGTTTAAGTTCAATATTTTCAGCTCCTCCAATTTTGGATACAAGGAGGGGCGGATAGTTTAAAGCCCTCTCTATTTGCTGGTCAGACTGGCTAACCGTTGTAATTGAGGAGGGTTTAATTTCTTTGACCGTGGGTCCTACAGATGTATATTTGGGGGAGTGATGCTGTATGATGGTTCCTTCTGGTTTTGTTCTGCATTGCAGTAACTGATGTTCTGTTTCTTCCCTGGGTAAATTGTAATCCTTTGGAGTTTGTGTTCCTCCTTCTTCCCCTGATAGGTTTTGTTGACTCCTGGGAGGCGTCTCTTGATTGGAGTTTAAGACCAACATTTGCCCAGTGCGTGGTGCACCTCATTGAATTTTGCTCTTTCCCACCGGGGTAGTCTGATTAGATAGGCCAGGTTTTGCAGGTGGTAATTGTCTGAAAAGACAGACGAAATCCTCCTTATTTGTGTTTGTTTTCTGTTTTCTGTTTTCTGCCCTTTCTTCTTTGCGCTCGCCTTTGTTTGGCATTGGAAGATACTCCTGGTTCTGCCAGTTCTTGATCGGAGCCCTGAGAGAGTCCAGTTAGTGGTTCTTGTTTCTTAGAGCTCTTGTCTTTTTTTCCGTGACCTGTGCAAATAAGGTTTGAGATAGGGTTTGTCGAACCTGGATCTCTCGTGTCATTTGTAATTAATCTGTGCCTAATCTCAGCGGAGTAGGTAGCCTTTTGGCAAGGCTCGATGTTTTTCCGTGCTGACTCTTTAATTTGGGCGCACAGGTCCTCCAGAATCAAGGGGAGAGAGGTGAGGTTATCAACTATTGGGCCACAGCCACAATTTAACCCCCGGTCCTGTTGTCTCCCATATGAGTTCTGAAAGAGCAGATTCAGGGCACCAAGTTTTTTATCGATTGCCAGTGTATTTAATAGGGTTAACTGGGCATCCATTTTATTAGACTGATATTGGAGTGCTTCCACTAAGAGTTGCACTGTCTTGAGTAAACTGGCCCAGGCATTTTCAGAGTTTTGCTGTTGGTGAACTTTGTCTGAGATTCCTAAATCGGGAGTCGGTGAAAGGGCCTCACTGCCCTGGGTCCCTTTCAAATCAATGTTCTCTAATAAAATTCAGCCTACGTTTCGCTGGAGTTTGTTGTGTATGATTGATTGATAAATTATTCCAACCTCCTTTGTCCGATTTATGTACCTCCTTTATGTTATCCGACTCTTGTCTGAATACTGATTCATTGGTGTGGGGCGTTGATGACAATAATTGATGCGACTTTGGTGATGGGGTCCAACTGATCCTTGATTTTTTTATAGCGACTGGTGGTATGCCCATCTCTGTTATAGACAATTCTTTATTAGTAGTACAGTTATTCGCTCTTCCCCTACTACAGCTTCTCTCAACCTGTTTGTCCTTGTTGTTTCTTCCAAATTGTCCGACTTGTCCAGGAGGCTCTGCCAACTTATTTGTTGTTTCTAGATTGCTAAATAAAAATCCTTTTGATATTTCAACTGCTTGCTGGTCCTGTGGCCCCTGTGGTAGTGGTTTAGTTATACATTACATAGCTGAATTTGAAGCAAAAGTACTATATGGTTGTAATAAGAGTTCATTTGGCTCGTGGATGTTTTTTATGCCGATTGATATACTTTGGTCATTAGCTGGAGTCCTGTTCTCCACATTATCTGATAATTTGAGAGGTGAGATCGGATTTTTAAGGCCTTTTGCCGCAATAGAGCTTGATAAAAGGGCGTCCCCAGGGTTTTTTAGGAACTGGAACTTTGTATCGATCTTGGGCTGCGACCATTTGTAGCACTTCTGTGTTGTACCTGTTACCAGTTTGATGTCACTTATAGTAGAGCTCACGTCCGGGCACGGAGTGCCTGGGGATGAAGTGCCTTCTCTAAGTTCGGATTCGGTGAGAGGTTCAGCCATGCTGTCTTTGAGAGTTGGAGGGTCTCTTTTGCGCTTGCTTGTTTTTGTCTCCTTTTTTGTACTTGCCGGGCACCCCCTAACCCTACCAGATCTCATTTCTTTTTTTTGTTTTTTTTGTTTAGGGGACTTAAATCACTAATTATTGGCGGGCCTTATTCAATTCTATGTTCAGAGAGATTTCAGAGATAGAGGGTGGGTGCCCACAGCTGCTCACCTAGCCTCTCCACCTCTCCTCCTTTTCTCAGGTAGAGACGCCTTTTGATGCTCCACCTCACTTTCGATAGTCGCAATGAGAGAGCTGGCGGGAACGGTGGAGCAGCTTATAGCCGTTATAGCAAGAACAATTCACACCACGCAAAAGGAGGAGCAAGTGCAAGATGCGGAATGGTCCATGCAGCCCCTATTGTGGGCCAGAGTTGGGGATGAGATGACTATGGGACCGCTCTCATTCGCGGCCCCTACGCCCCAGCTCTCTCCCAGCCGCACAGAAGACAGGAACCACTGCTGATGCTGTACCTGGTGCCAGCTCCCTGCTTCCTGGGACTGCTCCTGCCTTCGCTCACCTCCCCCCCTCCGCTCCCGGCTGTCAGTTATTACAGCAGCGGAGGCTTAAAATCAAACTCGAGGTGGGGGAGGCAGAGGAGCCACGTCCTCCTAAGTTCTGTCGCATCCGGTGCAGCCTATAGTGAAAAGCAGTCAAAGAGCCAAGTGTGTGTATGTAGGAAATTACAAACTACAGACTAGCTGTTAAATCAGTGAAGGGGTCGCCCTCACCCTTGCCTCACCATGCCTCACCTCCAGGTCAGGGGGAGGAGATGCCACGCAAGCCAGCCGAAACCATAGCATCCACAGTGGTAACAGTGTTTGGCTCAGCAGTCTAAGGCAGGCAGACAGGCAGGCAGTGGCGGCCCGTGGCTCATCGCAAACAAGCTTCTCCTCCAAGCAGCCTCCGAGCAGCTCCACCGAGATTATGAAGGCTGCAATGGAGACGGTAACGTAAGGCAGTAGGCTGCAGCGAGTATGAAGTAGGGTGCTGGAATGTCACGGCCCTCCGGCACTGTAGCTGTTCTACATGCACTACACGCATCAGCTGACCCAATTTGTGTCCCGCAGGGCCTTGTCTGCGTAGAAATCCGCAGTGTAGCGGACCACTGGGAGCTGAGGGACCGCCTTAGCAGAACCCCGTCGGGCCCCCACAGGCGTAGAAAATCGAAGCGTAACTGACCGCTGGGAGCCGCGGAACAGCGTGGCTGCTGGCGTCTACCTCCGCTCCGCTTCAATCCTTCACTCGCTTGCTCTGATCGGGGCTGGTGCGGCTGTTGCGAAAACACGGGCGTCTGTCGTGATCAGGAGGATTATAGAGAGACAAAGCCTCTCCATTCCTCTGCAGAGTTCAGGCCTTTCGTAATCGAATTCGTTTTTTCAATCCAATGACACTCTAGTCACTGTAGAATCTGTGTCATGTCTCCCCCTCTTGGTGGTAGAGTGGCTCTATCGACGACTTGCTATTTAATGTCATCTGCTGTGTGATTTTGTGCTGCGAAGTGATCCATCAGTGGTGCATTCAGCACTGACCGCCTGATGTGGCTCTTGTACTGTCCAATCCTTGCTTTAACAGGTTGCTGAGTTTGCCCTATATATGGAAAGCCACATGGGGACCAAATGCATTACACAACGTTGCGTGTGCTGCAGTCGGAAAAAAAGGGTAGAGTATGTTTTATGTCTGCATGTTCGAACAATTTAGTATTGAAGGTGGAGGGACAGGCCACACAGTTTCCACACCTAAAGTGTCCTCTGACCTCTGGTAGGTTCCAAGTGGAAGTTATGGTGGATTTGCTTTGCTGGACTGTTTCTCCAAAGGAGCGTACCAAATGATCTTTTATATTCTTTCCCCGTTTAAATGCGAACATGGGTGTGCCTATACTGTTGTCTATGCTTTTTATCAGATGCCAATTCTTTAGAATTAAAGTACGAAATTTATTGGTGTGTACGTCAAATGTGGATACACAGATCAGTCTGTCTTGTGACTTTTTCACTTTTGGTTTCAAAAGATCTTCCCTCGGACAAAACCATGCTCTTTTCAGGGACCTTCTCACTATTTTATTGGGGTACCCTCTCATAAGCAGTTTCCTTTTTAGGACCTCGGCTTCCGCCATATAGTCTTGCTTGTGTGTGCAATTTCTACAGAGGCGTAAAAATTGGACATATGGGAGTCCATCTCTTAATGCCCTGGGATGATGGCTCTTGTAGGCAAGAAGTGTATTTCTCTCTGTTGGTTTACGATGTAGTGATGTATATATTAGACCCTCATCGTGTTGTATCTCAAGATCCAGGAAAGGGATAGAGTTTTTTTTATAGTGGAGGTAAAGGTAAGGTGAACCTGTATGTTGTTGAGATATGTTACAAACTCATTGAAATCCATTTCTGTCCCCGACCAAATGAGGAAAATTTCGTCAATATATCTTTTCCAGCAAGAAATGTTGGAACGATACCTGTTATAGATATTTAGTACATATCTGTCTTCTAAGTTATCCATATATATATTAGCCACATCTGGGAGAAAAATTGCCCCTATACTGGTCCCCGAGCATTGCTGGTAGTACACACCATTGGACATGAAATAGTTTGATTTCAGAGCAATACGCAGTAGATCGATAATAAATGATGTGAGTACTTGTAGCGGTCTCTCTCTGTTGTCAAGTAAGTCTTCTATGTTCTTTATACTTTCTTCTTACGGAATGTTGGTGTAGAGCGAGGTGATGTCTAATGTGGCTAGCCAATCGGTTTCTACATTGTATGGCCTCCCCTCAATTAAATTAATCATATGCATTGAGTCCCTAACATAGGTCTCTTGAGTGGGTACATAGTCTTTGATGAAGTAATCTATGTACTTCCCAATTGGCTCAAGTACTGACCCACAGCCGGAGAGAATGGGACGTCCGGGTGGGCTTGAGGTGCTCTTGTGGATTTTCGGGAGTGTGTAAAGAACGGGTGTTCTGGGACTCTTCCCATTGAGGAACTCATACTCTTTTTTGCTGATGTATCCGTCATCTCTGCCCTGATTGGTTAGGATGAGGATTTGGGCACTAATGTCTGCAAGAGGATCCTTGCTAAGTTTTTTATAGTGTTTGACCTCACTGACTTGCCTGTTGATTTCCTTGTCATAGTCTGACCTGTCTTGGATTACTATCCCGCCACCTTTGTCGGTGGGTTTTAAGATGATTGTGTTGTCATTTTTTAAGGACATAAGTGCTTCTCTTTCTTGTTTGGAAATGTTAGAAAGTGTGAAATGCTTTGAATTTTGTAGGGCGTCAAGCCCTGATAGTACTATTTTCTCAAATGTGAGTAGCTCTGGCGGCATCGTACCGTTGGTAGGGTAAAATGTAGAAGGGGATCTCAGCCCTGTGACAGAGTCTGTTGTGGGAGATTCTTTGTCTTGGAAGAATATCCTTAGTCTTAACTTCCTAAAGAATTGATACAACTCGGTTTTCAGATCAAAAAAGTTTGTGCGTTCAGTATGACGAAGGACAGACCTTTGCTTAACAAGGATATTTCCTCCGATGAGAGCATATGTAGGGAGAGATTGAAGATTGGATTTGTAGGAGGTGTTCCTGTATCTGTTGCTAATATGGTTGGGGGCCCCATTAATAATGTTTGCGTCTCGTCTGTCGTTCCCCTGCAAACTGATGCCATGCCCTCCCTCTCGCTTTCCCTCCTCTCTCTAAAAAAGGCTGTGCCTGACGGTTGTCTTGACGGCTGGTGCTTGGTTGAGGATCTGAATCGTCCGAGCCCCTTAGTAGGGTTTCCCTTGTGTTTCTTGGGGACAGCTAGATTGAAGGCCCTTATAATATTAGTTTCTAGTCCGTACATGTTTACTTTGTTGAAGATTTATATAGCGTCACCTCGCATGAAGGAATTTGAGCACTTTACATAAACACAAAGTACATTAACCACGAATACAGAAGTAGTGCCCAAAATAATTTAGAAGAATAATACACAGTGGCAACAATATTATATAGGGATGTGCCCTGCTTTACAGTGTGCTGCAAATACATCATAGGAGCAATGGTTCTGTTGCATGTCTTCCTGTTATGTGAGCCCTCCCAACCGCCCACTTCTCCTAAATAAAGAAATAACTTGGACACAAAATTAGTAACTTGGCCACAGCATAAAAAATGTAGCGCCCTGCTAAAAATATGGAACTACGGTTTACACATTTCTTACAAACAAGATAAACTGTGTGCTAGCTAAAGCTTATTTATTTATTAAAAATAAAGAATGTGTGTTGGTGAAAAACATATCATAGAGGCCAGCCCCCCCAAAAAATAGAGCAGATATTTTTTCTCTTTTTTTTAAGGTATGTTTTCCTATAATTAACACACAGCATCCAATTTAGTTTGCCTACAGCATGTGTACTAATTTAAAAAGTATCTGGTTTTGGACAAAAAAGAGAGAAGGAAAGTATATTGAATGGAAATAATTATGTTGTTGCCACAATTAAAGAAAATATTTTATTAAGCCAAATTCTGCTGCTCCTTCACACAGCTTACAAAATTTGCTTTTCACTACTATGGGGTTGATTCCGATTTCGGTCGGAAGGGCCCCAAACGCGATCCGGCGGGAAAAAGGTACGAGTCGAACGCGTGTTTCCCGACCGACTCGGACACCTGTACGAGCGGGCAAATGCGATGCGACTGTAGGTGTGTGTTCCGACTGAACCGTTTCCGGATCCGACCCACTTCAATTGACGATTCGCACCGCACAATGGAGACGTTTTACGACCGAGCGAGTACGATGTACGCGTCGAACAGCCAGATCGAGCCGAAGTTTCTGGCTCGCAAAACATCCAGGACGCTGCCTTTGGGGGTCGGCGTCAGACCACCCGTCACCCGCAGCCTTACGACTCGGACACAGGGGACGACCCAAGTGTCCCCCCAACACAGGCATGTACGGGGCAGATGGTACCCACTGTAGGGGGGCCCTAGTGCGAGACGTACCCATTCAGTCAATGGGAGCCCATGTAAGCGTCGTACGACCGGCTCCCACTGACTTCTATGGGAGTTCAACCGAACCGAGTCCGGCAGCATGCGGCCGCATTGTACTCGCTCGTCGGACTGCAGGACTTCGGCTCGGTCAGAAAACACTCTAGATCCGGCTCGGTCGGAGAGCTTTCCGACCCAGATCGGAATCGGGCCCAAAGTAATAAAAACACAAGCCTTCATGCATAGTGTTAAAAGCTGTTGAAGAGATCTTATATTTTAGTTTTACAGCCCTAGAACAATTGACAGGAAGGTGGCTTAAACAGTGTAAATAGCCCAAGATCACTATATGTTATGGCGATGCCAAGACTAAAATGACAACTTCAGTAACAATGTTACACATTTACTTCTTTTTCGGTAGGTGAGTGGAGAGAAAACTGATTTGGCCAAAATAACAAGATGTTAAACAGAGGCCGTGATTCTAACCTGCTTTCCTGTGTACTGCATTACATTGCAATGCGTTTTCCTTTGAAGCACTAGCGTTAAAGCGTTATAATGTTCCTGCAGAGACTAACCCTGAGCCCAGGAAGGATGCAGCGGAATATAACGAGTCCGAGGAAGAGGCAGAGGCTAGGAGGGCTGGTGTACAAAAAAGACTGACCCAGGGTTGGGTAAAAAAATCACAATGTTTTTGTTTACAACATCCTGGATACGGTGCTGTTGCTTTATAAAGTCGGAATTACATTGCCATAGAATCCAAGACACATCAGGTGTGAGTATTTTGTGTCCCTTGCATTCTAGGAATTGCAGTTTTACTTTTCTATTATAGACCAAGGACTAGCTTTGCAGAGAGATGAAAATGGGAATATATGGGTAGCTCGCACCACACGAGGCAACTTGAGTAAATGAGCTCGGAATCAGGTTTCCTTACAGTATTCAGGTTCCGCCTTTCTTATCCTAAACTCAGGACTACAAGCACCATAATGCACTTAAAATTGATGTGGCCTGATCGAGTCACTCCAAGGGCTAACATGGCAGCGCAGAACCTATTGAAATGAATGTGATGTGACCTTCGTGAGATGGGTGGGTAGTAGTGGAAAACAGAAAGCAACCTCCCTCTGGGAACATTCCAGGTCACCACCAGCAAATGGGGTCTCCTGCGTGGAGAGCACAACAGCAATGGATTAATAAGAGGGCCTTCTCCCTAACAGTGGAGATTATAAAATAAAAATGTTTAAAGTTAAGAACATATTTTAGCCAGAAAGGCGGCAAGAGAGGACCTTAAAAAAGAGCACATGCCATTGATAATTGAAAATAATTCCAATTTCAAAAAGGCTCCATTCACTTGCTATTAATTGGGGGGACGTAGAAGTCTAAATACAAACAAATAAATCAGATTTCAGCCCAGCATGTTAACAAGGAGGCTCCAAATCATTGAGGCTGTAACTGAGCGCAGCAAGCACTGGTAAAGGATGCAGAAAGCCAAAGGAAAGAAATGTGAGGGGGAGGTGGCGAACTTGGCGTCATAACTCAACTTCAAACTGACCATAGGGAATTAAAGACATGAACCAGCTATCAATCTTATTCCTATTCAAAAGAACCCTGGAAACCCTGAACTGAGAAAGCTAAGAGACTCACAGAGTACAAAACAACATAACAAAACAATGCATGGGGGAGGGAGGGCTCCTAATGCGAAGCGGGAGGGGGGAAGTACATTATCAGTAACCTGACCCACGAGGAAACGAAGAACGCAGCTGCTCCTAATGCGAAGCAGGAGGGGTTAAAGTACATTAACAGTAACCTGACCCACGGGGAAGGCAGCTACCTCCCTGCGCGCTGCTACTCGCTCCCGAGAGCAAAATGCCATGGGAGTCAACATTACAAAAAGAGGTAGGACAGGCACCCATCTTTAGCCATTTGCGTGTTTTCATTTTTGAAGGACACACGCAAAAGCCAATCCAATGTGTGGGAGGAGTCAGACCCACTCGGAGAAAGCCAGAGAAGCCACAAGAAGCCTGGAAGAGCAGCGCATGTGCGCTTACTCAGGCTCGACCTAAAAACAAGAGCTTATCCTGCCATCTCTTACAGCAAAGAGTTACAGAAAGAACCTTTAGCGACTGCACTTATTTTCAAAGGCAACTGATTGCTCAGATTTGAGGAGTCGGTTTGTTTGCAGGCATTCTTGTCAGTGACAGCAAAACCTGTGCCACGCACATGCAATCAGCTGGCAACAATCCACATATGGGTTTCGTTGCCAGCTGATCGCGCAAGCAAGGCACCGGCTTTTTGCTGTCACTAATGCTGCTTGTTTAAAATGGGGACTGGCAGCGCTTTCTATGAACTCCACTTACATTATACAATGACAGTTTCATATTTTGTAGACATGGGTAGATTAATCAGCTGCTTTGTTAACAACATTTAAGTAATGTCCTGACATTTTTAGGTTGAGCATCAGCAATAACCTGTTGTATCCCTCGGTGTAGGTTTGGTATATCTACCAATTGCTTTTGGTTCTTTCTTGTGCTATTCCGAAATGATGGCTTTCTATATCTTGGTCCATTCGTCTCTGGCCATCACAGCTTCCTCCTGCACAGCTCATGTGATGGTTCTCCTCCCCTCAGGGCATTGCAGTCTGTTACTGTCTGGGTGGAGCACCAGTTTCTTTATAAGTGGAACCATTCCGTTTTAGGCACAGGGAGAAGCGTAATTTACCCTGAATCACAGGATGTTTGAGAGTTAGTGCTGAGACTCTTCTATACACCAGATAATACCTGATAGTATGCCGCAATATTGTATACATCAGATAATACCAGATAGTATGCCACAATCTTCTATACACCAGATAATACCAGATAGTATGCCACAATCTTCTATACACCAGATAATACCAGATAGTATGCCACAATCTTCTATACACCAGATAATACCAGATAGTATGCCACAATCTTCTATACACCAGATAGTATGCCACAATCTTCTATACACCAGATAATACCAGATAGTATGCCACAATCTTCTATACACCAGATAATACCAGATAGTATGCCACAATCTTCTATACACCAGATAGTATGCCACAATTTTCTATACACCAGATAATACCAGATAGTATGCCACAATCTTCTATACACCAGATAATACCAGATAGTATGCCACAATCTTTCTATACACCAGATAGTATGCCACAATCTTCTATACACCAGATAATACCAGATAGTATGCCACAATCTTCTATACACCAGATAATACCAGATTACACAGTCGCTTTACAATACATTGATTATCAACTTTAACAATACCTATCCCAAATTAGATTGGATTCTAACATTGAAAGGCTCAATCCACAGAATCATTGACATTTCACCAAAGACTTTGCGAAATCACTATTGGGCCTGCATCTGCTAAGAGCCCGAAACAAGTACCTGCATGTCAAGTTTTAAAAACTGCAGCTTAAATCGTGCTATTGTCGGAGTAATTTCCCCAAAAAGTTCATGTTCGTAAATTTTGGATTGGTAGAGCGTATGGAATCATTTGACGTTTACGTCGGGAGGATTTGCATTGACCAAGTGGCTGCTGTTGTGCTCACGTAAAAGAAATAGGTGGTTAAGGAAGTGAAATGCGTTGCTGCATTGAATAAGCAGTATACAGGTTCTAGTAAAACAATCACTTCTATTGGGATAAGACATAGATAAGTTCCAATAAGCAGCTTATAGAGAAATTAAATTCAGTTGCTGTAAGGCGCTACCGTGACAGCAAACCACTGACCCGAGTACTATTCAGGATATTTAGAGCAAGGTTGAATCCTTCTGACAGTCTCAGTATGAAAATAAATTGGGAGACTGCTTCTGACAAATTATTTGAATAAGGTCTGCACAGACTCCAACTGGAATATCTGAACAAGTTATAATGGTAAATTATTAGCGCAAATTCAGGACTATTTTTTATTTTTTTATTTTACAGAGTTTTATATCATGCAAACTTGACCCGAATCGGGTATCAGAGCGCTTTACATAGCACCAGTTGCATTACATGAGGACATATTCATTTTTGCTAGGCACAGGGGGCCTTATTTATCAAAAGTGACGCATCGCTGCGTGAAAACAGCGATGCGTCACCTTTCACTGCGCTCTCCCTGCGACATGATTGATGCGTCATATTTATAATATGACGCATCATGTTGCAAGGAGTTACAGATACGTCAGTATTTCTGACGTATCTGTAAGCGCAAAAGTCACGCATTGCTGGGGTGTGTCACAAAAGTGACGCAACTCCAGCAATGCGTCCTTTCACATGGGGAAAGCCCCATGTGAAACGGCTTGCGTCAGTCTTACGCCTGCTGTGAGGCAGGCGCAAGATTTTGACGCAACAGCATCCTAAAAGTGACGCAGTGAAATCTCATAGATTTCACTGCGTCACTATTACGAGGCTTTTTGCGGGTGAACGCCCCCATTGCATACATTATACCTGAAGCAGGTATTATGTAGCGCAGGGGTTTACAAAGTGACGCATCTGCTTAGATGCTTCACTTTGTAAATAGTGCGCATCAGGAGGCAAGTTTTACGCCGCCGATGCGTCACAAAAAGTGACGCATCGGAAGCGCAAAACTCACGCAAGGCCTCATAAATGAGGCCCAGGGAGATTACCTGATTTGCCCAGAATCACAGGATGTTCAGCGTCATTGCCGAGACTGAACCAAGTTCCCCTGATTCGAGGTCAACTGCCATAGCCCTAAGGCCAACTCCTCTCCCCGGTGCCTTCCTCAACATGTAAATTTATCCCAGGGCTACTTATCCCACAAATACTCTAACGCAGAAAGCGAAAATGGCATTTGAGTCAGTTAAATGGCTTCTTAGTTTGGGGTGCCAAGAATAAAAGTAGTTGGGAACCACTTCCTTATCTAGATTTCTCTGCTTTATGCTGACCTACAAATTGCATTTCATGTTATCAAGCCCGAGCACCACCACAGCACCACTACATCATCACTCTGCCCCAGCGCAGCACCAACAAAGCCCAGCCTCAGCACCAGCGCAACACTAGTTCAGCACCACCTCAGCACCGGTGCAGCACCACCCCCACACATGTTTAGCACCAGCTCTGCACCAGTGCCGCACCACCTCACTTCCAGTGCTGTTTATGGTCGTCCCCCCATAACAAAAAAAAAAGCTTTAGTAAACAAGCATTAGAAAAGACAGGAGGAATTTTACAGCATTGCAAGCACAAAAAACAAGAATACATTTGTTCTGTTAATTCTTTTTTTAATTGGGTCGTTCAGTTCTAAATATTATTTTCTTGATTTTATGTAAAATAAAAAAAAATACAACACTTATTTATTATAACTTTTCAACATGCTGCACAGCAGCCACACTACTCTACACCATATCTTAAAGACATTGGCAAAGCAAATAGCTCTGACTAAACACTTATAAGGTCCCAAAGGCGAGACCTATTGGCTATGCCAATGCTTGTTAGTAATGTCCTGAGATGGCGATTAAGCTCCTCGTGTATACAAAAAATATGAAACTGTAATTATGTAAGGAACTGATGCTTGTGGAAAGCGCTACAAAAATGAAACAAAAAGCTTGCAGAGCGAGCTGCTCCTAATGCGTGGCTTTAGGCAAACAAAGGAGGCTCCAGCATGGACCCCCAGAGCGGGAGAACATGGCACGGCAGTCAGAGCTGCCGACTTCGAAGTGGGGGATCCATGTTAAAGCATCTCCAATTCACTGCTTTACATCATTTGATTACTTGCCCACCCAACTTGAAAGGTCTAGGATATAGTTGTTTCAGTAAAGGAAATATTTGTGGTTCTATAAATCAGCTGGGATATGCAGATATGACAGTTTCCCTTTTTGTTTTCTCTCTCTAGAATCGGGCAAGCAGTCCAAAACAAGTAAGCATTTTTCTCTTTTTAATATTGATTTAAGCCCATCATTGCACAGCATGTAGCATCCCTTTATATTGCACATGAAACTTAAATTCACATCAGATGTACACTGAAGAATGGAACTTGTAATCACTTCAGTTACTCCAGTATTGGAAATTTCATAAATTCAGATGCCTGAATCATTCCCCATCATCGAGATGGCAGTCATCGGTACCTTAAAAAAGCAATGTCACTATAGGCATTGAACATAGAGGGCTAAAGCCTTTTGTTTAGTAACATATCACTGTCCTTAGTAAAAAAGAATCAAACATCAGATGATGCAACTCTTTGGAACATTCCTGAGAGAAGCTGCAGTGCCTCAAATTTTCAAAGCAATAGTGTGTACAATAGATATCATACTGAGCGAAATATAGGCGAGCTTCTCTGAGGAGGTAGGTGGGTCCTATGTGAATCTCTGAAACTTTCCAATACTAAAGAACTACAGTTACAGGTAAGAACAAGTTACTTACCTTCGGTAACGATGTATCTGTAAGAGACATATGTTGGTTATAAATTCTTTACCTTAGAATTACCCCCAGGCGTCAAGCTGGATACGAAGATTTTTTTCTTAGCACTACCCTTGCGCGTCGGTGGGTGGCTTCGGTCAACTCTGCTTCCGTGGTCGGCATCGCGGTCGCCGGGATGATGTTGCGGTGCCTATTTAGATGCCGCCCCTGCTCTCTGACGTCAGATGGACTCTCTAGATATTACTCACTGGGCAAAGTTAGTCTCATCTCCATACGTTTGGGAGGGGTTGTGTAGGAAAGTAGGATCTGCTTTCATAGTCACCCCCACCTTTTTCTGGTGTCATTAAGTTTTTCTGACTAGTCTGACTTGGATCCTGCTCATCAGGACCACATTCTCTGTGCTTCTCCCCTAAATTGGACATGGTGAGTACTTAGACCTCTATGTTCTATGTCTATTGTGACATTGCTTTTATAAAGTCCTGTGGACTCCCATCTTGATGACGGGGAAGGATTCAAGCATGTGAATCAATGAAAATTTCCAATACTGGAGAACTACAGTAACAAGGTAAGTAACTTATTTTCTTCTATGGGTACAAACATTAGGATAGGCTTGGACAGAGAATATAACCTAATGTAGACTCGTCTAGAGAAGAGCTTGTGAATCCTTATACTCGTATGGATAGAAATATCTTACTCCCTATCAATCAATCAATTATCAGGTATAGTAGAGCGCAACTTGTCACCCCGGGTTCTCCAAGCGTTGGAAGGGTTGTTTGAGGCTCGGTCTTAGAGCAATGGTGATCAGAGAGCCAAGCCTTGATCTGCTTCTGTAAGAAAGTGCCCTCTTTTTGCATGGTTGCCCCGACTTTTTGCCAAACTGCTGATTTACTTTGACCGAGTGTGCCCTGGGTTCCGACCAAACAGGTTCCCAGGGCCTATGTTCTGTACCTAAACTGCGTTAAAAACAAAACCCAATTGGTACTCTTTGGCCGCAGGTCAGTCCCTTGTTAATGGTACCTGAGGTACCAAGGGCACTGTGGCAAGGGAAGGACTCTAAGGGCTGCAGCACTTATTGTGCCCCCCTTAGAGGTCCTGTACCTTTACACATAACCACACACTTCCTTTGCAGGCTGTGTGTTTTGGTGCAAAGAGTCGACATGGCACACATCCCTGTGTGCCATGCCTACAACCCACTGCCCTAGCCAGCCACCACTCTAGCTGGGTGCATTTTACCACTGGTGAGGGTACAGGTGCATGAGCCTTGTGCCCCTATAGTGTCTAAGTCAATTCTTAGACATTGTAAGTGCAGTAATGCCATTAAGAGTATATGGTGCTGGGAGTTTGTCATTACAAACTCCACAGTACCATAATGGCTTTACTGAAAACTGGGCATTCTGATGGATACTTCTGCCTGTGGATTCCTCACCTTTTGAATACCCCCAGTGCCAGCATTCCACGGAAATTCTTTCCTAGCTCTCTCGCGTCGACGAGGGCGTCATAATAGCATGGCTCCGCTCGCAACTCCCTATGATGTCATCGGAGCCATAAGAAGACCTCGTCGGCGTGCTGACGTCAGTTCCCTTTTATCCGCGCCGTTGATGCGTAACAGTTTTTCATGGAACTCTCCATTTTCTGTGGTTATTACTTTGTTTCCTTGAAGTTTTCTAAAGGCTACTTCTAGGAAGTCCGGATTTAAGCCGTGCAGGGAGTGTGGCGATCACTGATCCCCATGAAGATTGCCTTTGGTGCTTGTCTTCTAACCACGACGTCGATGACTGTTGAAGCTACAGGAAGATGAATCCTAAGGCCCTTAAAGAACGTGAGGCTAAACTTTTTATGGTCAAAGCCAAAACGGAGAAGAGGGTCAGAAGCACGCAAAGTCGTCATCTTCTCACACTTCAAAGTCGAAAAAACACAAGAAGTCGTAGAAGAGGCATGGTTCTCGGCACCATTCGTCGAAGTACAGGACTTCGAGGTTGCCTTCTCTAGCTAAGCGGCTTCGAAGGCAAGACTTTGTATCTCCATCTCCAACTCCATCTCCACGGGCAACGTCGGGCTCCAAGGTCACTGACGCCTGAAGGTTCTCCGGCTCCCAGTAAGTCTCCGACACCCATAGAGTCGTCTCCAGTTCATGTGGCTTCACCTGAGTGGGCGCCGTCTTCTCCGGCTCTGCAGGTTACAAATCAGCCTCAGGTGATTCAGGAAGGTACGGATCCATATCCTCCTTTTCCTGCTCCTGGAACAGACCCCACGCATTTTTTAAATGCGATGTTTCGCATGTTTGCCAGGGTTTCTTATCCATCTGGTCTGCCTTGTGGCCCGTGGGTCCTTTGGCATTTAATTTGGGTATACCTCACCAGTATGCCCAGGGGCCCTTTGTGCCATTCTTGCCAATGACTTGGGCTTGGCATTTTCCGGTGCCGAGGTCCTCCACTCCGGTTCTTCGAATTCCTTCGGCTTTCGAGTCAGCGCCACCTCGGATTCGATTGACACCGAGATTTGCAGCTGAATGTCCTCCATCGACGCTGATGCCTTTGTCACCGGTGCCGCTGATGCCAATTCTCAAGCAGCACTCTAGAAGGGATGCGCAGAGGCTCCTTGAAGACGAGGAATATAGATAGGAACAGGAGGAAGGAGAGATTGTTGAATCTGTGGACGAGTGTGAGGGCTTACAGGAGGCTTGTAGATTGGATACTTCTCCTGAGTATGAACTCTCATCTCCAAAGGCTGGGGTATTGCAGGATGTTGCTCCTTATCATGTCGTAGTAAGGAAGGCAGCTGGGTTGCTTGATCTGCAGTTACCTACAGCTGAGGTAAAATCTAACATCCTGACTGAGGTGCTTAATACATCTTTGGCAGTTTCTGTACCTCTTCTACCCTTCAATGAGGCTTCAACAGAGCCTATTTTAGAAGTCTGGCTAAAACTCTTGACTGCTCCTGCAGTTTCCCGGTCAATTGCAAGAAGGTACAGACCTACTCCTGGGCATCTGGCATTTCTGTCTTCACATCCTTCACCTGAGAGCTTAGGGGTCCAGGCTTCTTGTTCGAAGCAATCTTCTGGTTAATTTCCTAATATACCAGGTGACAGGGATTCTAAAAAAATGGAGCAAGCGGCAAAGAAGGTATTTTCTTCTGTGAGTATGGCACTAAAGTCCACTAATGCTACATGTCTTCTTTGGAGGTATATCCATGCTCTGATGGACTCAGTCAAGCAATTAGCTCCAAAGTTGCCTGAAGATGACCGGAATAATTTCCTGGAGGCCCTATCTGATTCACAGGCTGCGGCCGGTCAAGTGATAAAATCGGGTCTAGACACTGCTGACTCTGTGGCTCGTATAATGGGGTCTTCTGTAGCAACAAGAAGACAAGCTTGGCTCAGGTCATCCGTATTTTCTCCTGATGTCCAGGCAACTCTGCTAGATTTGCCCTTTGATGGGTCGAGACTGTTTGGTGCTAAAGCTGACTCTGCCTTGCAGCGCTTTAAGGATAGCAGAGTGACTGCAAGATGTCTGGGCCTTCAATCGCAGTCTAGAGGATACGGCTACAAGCGGTATCATGGATTTGGAAGGGCTGCTTCCTTTCGTGGCCGCAGAATCCTTTGTACAAATCATACAGGGGTGAAAATAGAGGACAACTTAGGGGAGCAGCCTGGTAGCAGTCCTCCTCTTCCTCTTCTCCCCCCCCACAGTTGGTGCCTCAGGAAAGCAATTCTATATCCACCATATTAGAACATGTTTGTCCTGTAGGGGGTCGGGTGTCCCACTTTCTACAAGATTGGAAAACGATTACTTCAGACCGTTGGTTTTAAAATCTTGTAGAGAATGGGGACGCCCTCCCTTTTTTAGAGTTTCCTCCTCCTTACCCTCCTCGCCAGGGTTGGGGTTCAGAGGACCACCTGCTGCTTTTGAGGTTACAGAAAGGTGCGATAGAGGTGGTTCCAGAGCAGGAGGGGGTCACGGGTGCTACTCTCCGTATTTACTGATCCCCAAAAAGAATGGTCGATTGAGGCCGACCTTGGACCTCAGGATTTTGAATCTTTATCTCAGGCAGTAAAAGTTCAAAATGTTAACCTTGTCTCAGGTTCTTCTTGCGCTGCAACAGGAAATCTGGATGGTGTCTATTGATCTGCAGGATGGGTATTTTTATCTTCCCATCCTGAAGTCACATTGGAAGAATATCCGGTTCACGGTGGGGTTGCAACACCACCAGTTTGCGGTTCTACTGTTTGATTTGACTTCCGCACCTCGGGTCTTTACAAAGGTGATAGCGGTGGTAGCGACTCTCCTTAGAAGGTCAGGGGTTCCTGTTTTCCCCTATCTGGATGACTGGCTGTTGAAAGCCTAGTTTCCGGAGATGGTGTTACGCCACTTGCAAGTGACAGGGCAACTGTTGTTCAACTTGGGTTTCTAGATTAATGTACCCAAATTTCACCTGGTGCCTTCTCAGCGCAGCCTGTTGATAGGGGCAATACTGGACACTTCTGTGTGTCTGGCATTTCCGCCTCCGCATAGAATTCACAACATTCAGGAGATAATTCCTTTATTTCACAATGAAGTGGTTGTTCCAGTCCTGAAGGTTTTACGTCTGCTCGGTCTGTTCGCTTCCTGCATACTGTTGGCCAGTCACTCACGTTGGCAAATGAGGGCACTCCAGTGGTGCCTTTGCAGGCAGTGGTATCAACACAATGGAGATCTTGGGGAGAAGGTCAGAATTTCCAGAGACGCTGCAGCGGAGCTGACTTGGTTGAGTGTGCAAGGCAACCTGTCTCAAGGAAAGCCCTGACAGCCTGCTCTGCCTGTGGCCACAGTGATCACGGATACCTCCACTCTAGGGTGGGGTGCTCATCTGGGGCATCTGGAAATCAAGGATCTTTGGTCTCCAGAGGAAAGGTTGCTTCACATCAATCTTCAGGAATTGCGGGTCATACGTTTGGCACTAAAGGCTTTCCTTCCTTCCCTTCACTGTCAGTTGGTTCAGGTCCTGATGGACAACATTACCGCGATGTGGTATATCAACAAACAGGGAGGTGTAGGGTCGTATCGTCTCTGTCGAGAGGCTCTGCGACTCTGGTCCTGGACTCAAGTCCTTCAGATTTGTGTGTTTGCAAATCATCTAGCCGGTGTGCTGAAGGTTCATGCGGACATTCTCAGTCGGCATTACTCGGCAGATCACGAGAGGCGGCTTCATCCAGAGGTGGTCTGTCACATCTTCGAGATGTGGGGTCTCCTCGGTTGGACCTGTTTGCCACTCACGAGAACTAGCACTCCCCTTTGTTCTGCAGTCTCCAGTATCGGATGCAGGGGGATTTAGGGGATGCGTTTCAGTTGGATTGGAGTTTGCAGCTCCTTTACGCGTTTCCCCCATACCCTTGATTCCTCGGGTTCTGAGGAATATTCGCCAAGACCAGGACCAAGTCATATTGATCGCCTCGGATTGGCAAAGGCGGGTGTGGTACACAGGTCTTCTTCACCTCTCATCGCACCCTCCTCTCCTTCTCCCTTTCAGGGAAGACCTCCTCTCGCAGTCGCAAGGCAGGTTCTACACCCCCACCTCCAGAGCCTACACCTTCATGCCTGGAGATTGAACGGGGCAACCTGAGTTCCTTCTCTCTCCCGCCGGATGTGGTGGATGTTATTTTATCGTCTAAGCGACACTCCACTAAGTCTATTTGCTCCTCCAGATTATCCAGATATGTTAAATGGTGTGGAGAGAGGTCCATTGATCCCTTGAAAGCCTGTTTGTCAATTATTCTAGGGTTCTCTCTTTCTTTGGCCCAGCAAGGTTGTGCCGTGGCTACAGTAAAGATATATCTGTCAGCTTTTCTATGTTTGCCGGATCAACCATCTTTATTCAAGTCCCCCATTGTTATGAGGTTCATTAAGGGTGTTACTAATAGGTTTCCTCCCACTCCTTTCACTATGCCTCAGTGGGATTTAAATCTTGTCCTTACCTTTTTAATGCGTTCTCCTTTTGAACCTCTTTATAGTTGCCCATTGAGGCTTCTCTCTTTCAAGACGTTTTTCTTGATTGCCATTACCTCGACTAGGAGTGTAAGTGAGCTTCAGGCTCTTAGTTGAAAACCTCCTTTCTTGACCATTCATGCAGAATAGATACATTGGTTCTTAGGACCAGGGCTGCTTTCCTTCCCAAGGTGGTTACTCCTTTCCATATGGGACAGGCCATTACCTCATCTACTTTCTATCCTCCCCCTCACTCTTCCGAGGAGGAGAGACTTCATCGTTTGGACCCTAAGACAGCTGTCAGCTTTTTTTGGACAAAACAAGAGATCTGAGCCTGGGTGATCAGCTCTTTCTGGGCTACGCTGGGAAGATGAAAGGCAAGGTTGTGCACAGCCCGACGCACTCCCGGTGGAGTATCTTGTGCATCAAGATTTGCAACGTCTTGGCCAAGAAGGACCCTCCTGGAGGCATCAGAGCTCATTCCACCAGAGCTAAGTCTTCTGCTTCTGCTTTGGCTAGAGGTGTTTCTGTTATTGCATTTGTAAAGCAGCAACTTGGGCCTCCCTCCATACTTTTGCAAAGCATTACTGCTTGGATTCTGAGGTTAGGAGGGACAGCCATTTTGCTTGATCTGTTTTGCAAGATTGTTTGGTTTAGTCAGGTGGACACCCTCCTCCGAGAGAGGTACAGCTTGGGGATTCTATTCAAAAGGTGAGTAATCCACAGGCAGAAGTATCCATCAGAAGAACAAGTTACTTACCTTCGATAACGCTTTTTCTGGTGGATACAGTATCTGCCTGTGGATTCCTCACTGTCCCACCCGCCTCCGTGTTGTCCAACTGTTTCTACCAAAAGATGCTTTTACTGTTTAACATGAGAGTCTTTTAATATGTCTGAATCATGCTTATGTTTTAATAGTGGGAAATGCTCGGTCTGTTGCTTTTTCTCCATGCCTTTATTGGTTATGATTTTAACCAATAAAGGCATGGAGAAAAAGCAACAGACCGAGCATTTCCCACTATTAAAACATAAGCATGATTCAGACATATTAAAAGACTCTCATGTTAAACAGTAAAAGCATCTTTTGGTAGAAACAGTTGGACAACACGGAGGCGGGTGGGACAGTGAGGAATCCACAGGCAGATACTGTATCCACCAGAAAAAGCATTATCGAAGGTAAGTAACTTGTTCTTCTGATGGATACTTCTGCCTATATATATATAGCGCTCTCCAGCTGCCACTACCACCAGACATTTTCTGGACCTGGAGTCGACAGCCTGCTGCTCTCGGAGGGCTAAACCAATGCACATCCTGCAACAAGGTGCCAAACCTCCTCTCCCAGGATGGGCAAGGTACACAAAGGGAAAGCTTCAAATACTTGCCACTTTTTTTAGCTTCCCCACGCCTTCGCTGCTTCCAACAACTGGCACCCACTGGTTATGACCCCTACTTTTGGCGAGAGAATCGGTAGGAATACCAAGTGAGGAAGGAAGACGTGCCCACCTTTGGCAAACCCACCCCTCAGTTGGCGGGAGGCAAGGTGAAACACAACACTCAGTACCTGCCATCTTGCAGATGGCGGGGCACAGCCAACCCACTGGAGGGTGGCATAATAGGGGTGTACGCACCCCAAGGAAGGGAGCCATTGGTACCAACCTTTGCTTACCTGCAACACTCCTAAATCTAGTATTTAGGGGCAACACTGAAACTTGCCTCCTCAGACAAGAATCGACAAGAAGAAGAGACAAAGAAGGACCGAAGAAGCTCTGCTGATCTAAGAAGAGGAGGACGCCCACTGACTTGGCCCCAGCCCTACCGGCCTGTCCCCACCTCGAACCTGCTCCAGCCATATCCCAGTGTGTCCTGCAGCCAGCAACCTTAGGAACCCGGAGGACCTGCCCTGCCTTTCAAGTCAACGGTGTTGTCTTCATTGAGCAATGGTTTCGCTCACTAACAGACTCTGGCCCCAGATAAAACCGTGAGTCTGCATCACTCCTCACCCGATGCCTACGGCCCAAATTCTATTGGCCCAATACCACAAGGTGGTCTCCCAGGAGTTTCTGACCCAAGATCTGGTGATCTTTGGCCTGCCTCGAATCTCCAAGAGAAGCCTGTAGCCTCTGTCTGGAGGATGCTCCCGACCGCGACCAGAGCTGGTCAGAAAACCCGACGCCTAAGGACACCCTTGCACCTGACGCCCCACTACCTTGGGTGGCCCAACCGACAGTGTACTAGCATCCCCATGCATCCCAACTTACCTCTCAAACCGGTGGTCACCTCCAGAAGATCTTTGTCCCCGAGCCTGCAGTCTTTGTTGCAACCGGAGAAGCCCCATTGAAATCAACTAGGCACCCAACGCCAAAACAGCACCCTGCACCCAGCCGCCCCTGTCCTGCTGCGGGTGTACTTTAGGTACTAACTCAGATTCCCCTTTGTCCTGAGCCTAACATCAGGAGCTTTGTTCCCACAACTTTGTGGCCTGCTCATGAGCAGCCACCAACTGGAGGCACTATACCCCCTGTTGGATAACATTTTGCCTCAGCACTCTGCACCCAGCCGCCCTAGTGCCTCTGAAGGTGTTTTAAGAGTGCATCCTTAGGAGGAGCCAAGATGGCGATCGGAACAGTCGCATAGACGCCTCGCTCCGAGATCCCTTCCTCCCCGCCACCTATCCTGTCTTTAATCCTGATCGGGGTGTTCCGAATTTGGTTACCTGGGAAGAGCCTTCACTTACCGTCTTTTTCCGGGGCTCTGGCGTGCAGTGGTTTCTGCGTTCTGCCCTTGTAACCTTGCTGGCCTTCCCGGCCCTGACGCCGGGGCCTCGAGTGCTGTGTCTGCCCGGAGGTGTTCGGAGTGCCGGCGGCCCGGAACCGCTGAAGAGACCCGATGGTGGGAGCCTGAGAGCCGCGAGCCGGTAGCGCCGGAGCGGACCCACCCCCGATGGTGGACCACCCCGCATGCCTGATTGCCTGCCGGCCCGAAGACGAGAAGCCGCGTTGTCCGGCACCCCTCGGGTGAGAAGCCCACTCCTGTTGATTGTCCCGCCTGGGATCCGGTGCAGGGCTCCCCCGAGTGTTGTGGGGAGCACGCCCGTTCTTCTGGTGACTCTCCTTTCTCCGCCGAGCGCCATCAGCCGCGGATCGGCTGTGTGTCCTGGGGCCTCCGGCACTCCTGGTGGGCTTGGAGGCGGATGCGACAATGGCGGCGGGCGATATGCACAAGATGGCGGATGGCCCCTCGGAGTGCCTTCCTCCTGGAGACAGGGACGTCGCTGCATTTGCTCTCCCCAGACCTCGTTTGATTCGGGCGGCCCCTACACGGAGTGCTATCTTGTTCGCCCTGGGTGCTCTGCGGATCGACCTGTCCTTGCACTGCCGGGACTTGGAGTTGCGGATCGGCGCCATGGTTGTTCGGCCATTTTGTGACGCGGTGTCGTCTCCCCGAGTTGGTATTGTTGAGACTTCTCCAGCTGCTGTGCTGGGATATCCGGCTGGGTGTTCGATTCCATGGGATCAAGTGGACCCGGTGCCGATGCAGCAGTATTTCCTACATCCTGATTTCTTTGCTTTGTGCTGGACAGCCCGGACTTTGTGCTTGGCCACGTGGATCTTTGGGTTACTTTTGCATTCTGACTGCTGCCGAGTTTTCCTGGCTGGTTTTTGTTCGCCGAGATGGTGTTCCGGGAAGATCCCACTTGCTTTCCCTGACTGGTATGGACCAACTCTATCATGCTGTTTCCTGGCCGTGGCGGGGTCTTGCAGCTCTGCTTTTCATAGAAGTGGACAGGGGTGATCGTGCCTGGGTGCCTGCGGGACTTTTGTTTTGTTAATTGGCATCTCCGTGCCTCATCATTTGGACAGTTCCTGTCTTCATCCTTTATGTAGGCTTTTCTCACTGTCCTTTTGTTGACCTCGACTAGTGATCCGTTATTGCGGGTGGGGTGGTGTTCTGTATTTCGATCGCTGGCTCCCCTCCTCTCTTCTCTCCTCTCCTTCTCTTTCCTCTTTTTCCTCTCCTTTTATCCCTTTCTCTTTTTCCCTTCGTTATTATTCCCTTTCTCTTTCTTCTATATTTCGGGTGACTCTGGGCGACAGGCACGCTGTTTAGTGGGATAGGCCATAGCCATTACAGTGATGTAGGGTGGGGGGGGGTGTTTGTTATTTTAGTTTGTTTTCTTCTATGGTCCCTTCTTTGCTTTCTTTCTAGGGGGTGGGCTATGTCCCTTTGTTCTTTCTCCTTCGTATCGTAAGTGTCTGCACTTTCTCCTTTTTTCGGGGCGGGAGGGCGGTCTATGCGGTGACCCATTTACTTGTTTGCTACGATTTGTCCTTTATTTTTGAACCTTTGATGGGCATTGGATGTATCTGGGCTTTGCACTACTGTGATTATTTGATTGCGTGGGGGGCTGCATCCCTCTCGTCCCCCCCCTCTTTTTCTGAGTATGCTGCACGACACATGGGTAGATATGGCTTCTGCCTCCTCTATACATCATAAAATGAAACCTTTCTTGTCCTGGCGCTTACTGTGTAACGATTTCATTACACGTCTATCCTGTATTCATCCTACCGTACACATTGATGTTGTTCTTTCTTGACTCTCCTGATTTTGCGGCCGGCCCTTGTGGTTGTAGGCCTGCGCTTGTACTTATACCTGTTTCTCAATAAAGGTTTTAAAAAAAAAAAAAAAAAGAGTGCATCCTTGACCCTGGGGGAACCCTAGTTCTAACCCCAGAATACCAACTCCCACAAAATAGTACTTACCTGCAAACCAAAAACGTAATTTTTCTCCATAGGAATACGTTGGCATTTTCCCTTGAAAATTGTTTTTTGTATAAAGTTGGTTTGTATTGTACATTGAAAACTGTCTATGTTACCTTTTGTCTAGGAGATATATCAGTGTGATATCTAGGCATTTCAGACTGATTAGCAAAGGTAATCAGACAAGTAACATATATAGTAATCTGAAAAGTAACTGAAAAGTAAATTTCGAAACATTGATTTACCTGTAATTCAGTCAACTGCATTTAAACCTGCATTCAATTGTAAAACATTGCATAAGATTTTGCAAAGCATTTATTTCACTTACCTGCACCAGACTTGGCTTGGTTTTAAGAAATAAAATAACAATAATATTTTTGATACAAACAAATGGGTCTGAGTTCAGTCTTTGAGTGTGTGACTTCATTTTCTGCCTGAGTGTGTACAACAAATGCTTAACACTACCCTCTGATAAAGCCTTACGGCTCGCCCACACTACCACACATACAAAGTAAGGCTCTATCTACTTTTACCTCTGCCTACCTTTGGGGATCCACTAGACTCTGTGCCCACTATACCTCATTTTGGTATAGTATATACATAGCCAGCTTCCTACACTTTCCTGAAGGAACTTCAGATATGGGGAGGTACACAGGTGTAGGCGGAGGTCATTCCATGACTTGGTGGCGAGGTAGAAGGAATGGCCTTTACAATGGCTATGACGGATGCAGGGATGTGGGCCAAGACGAGAGTGGAGGATTGGAGTTCTCTGGTCGGTTGATGGAATGTCATGTGGTTGTTATGTAGGCGGGTCTGGATTTATTGGGACTTTTGGAGGAGTGTTCCTGGACGAGGAGCCAGTGGAGAGCTCTGAGGTGAGGGGTGATGCTGGTTTTTCTGGGATGGTTGAAGATGTGTCTTGCTGCCAAGTTCTGGATGATGTGGAGGCGATTCATTGGAATGCATTACTCCTAGCATTTGAACAGGGCGTACAGGACCATGGGTAATAGAGCAGGGCCACTGCCGCTGCCCGACACAGGGGAACAATGTGCGAACGTACGGACATGCCCAAGAACTGTGAACCGAGATGCGGACCTAGATTACACAATCTGTTGTAATTGGATGTTGTATACATGGGGATCGATATTCCGACATATGTCAACTGAAACATAGAGAATGAAACCAAACCACCATAGACCTAATTTGAGGATTGAGTAAGTGCTGGGGAGGGGAGGGTCAGGGGGAGGGAATTTGGGAGTTGAGGATTATTACTATTAGCAGAAAATGGAAAATGGTAATCCTTGTTTATAATATTGAGTTGTATGTCACGATGCTGAGACACGCTGAACGGAAGATTGTACTGTATTAAGTGACCTTTATTGTCAATAAAGAAATAAAAAAAAAAAATGTGGAGGCGATTCAGGGAGCTGTTTAGTGGTTCCGGCGTAGAGTGCAATGCCGTAGTCAAGACAGCTGGAGATGAGGGCTGTCTTCCTGGTAGAGACGGGGATCCAGGGGAAGAACTTGCGGAGCATGCAGAGGATGTGGAAGCATGCAGAGCAGATGACATGGATCAGTTGCTTCATGGTAAGATGGCTGTCCAGGATCATTCCGAGGTTTCGTGCATGGTCATGGAGGTGGGCAAGAGTCTGAGTTTGGTGGGCAACCAGGTGTCATTCCAGAGGGAGGGCTTGTTCCCGAAGGTGATGATGTCTGTTTTGTCCAAGTTCAGTTATAAGAAGTTGGTCTTCATCCAGGTGGCGATGTCGGTCATGGTGTTTTGAAAGTTTGCTCTTGTGGTGTCTGTATCTTCTGTGCGGGATAGGACAAGCTGGGTGTCGTCGGCGTAGAAGACGATGTTGAGGCTCTGGTTTCAAGCGATATTTGCCAGTGGCGTCATGTAGGTGTTGAGGAGGGTGGGGCAAAGGGCGGAGACCTAGGTGTAGGGAGGTGGAATCTGACTACATGGTTGCCCCCACTTTTTTCTGGTGTTTTGATGGTTTTTGACTTAGGGATCATGCTTTTCAGGGCCCCAGCCTATCTGCTTTCCTCTCTAAATTTATTGCATGTACATTAGGTACACTACAGATTGGTTACTGGGTTAGCCTTGTGAGTCCCTAGCATATGGTACCTTAGCTACTAAGGGCATAGGTACCCCAGAGGCCTACCAGGGTCTGAAGCATGTATTATGCCACCCCTCGGAAGCCTTTCAAAATGGCACCACAGGTCCGCTACTGCAGCCTGGATAAGGTGGTTGTTAGAACTGGCTATTTCTGGTAGGCTAAGGCTGACGCCAAAGCCAGGCAGAAACCACCATTCTAGTCAGGGCGAGGGAGTCACACGCCAAGATAACCCCTGCTCACCCCCTTGGTAGCTTGGCACGAGCAGTGAGGCTAAACTCGGAGGCAATGTGTAAAGCATTTGCGCCAGCGCACAACAGCAACAACATCCTAGGCACACCACAAAAGGAACTCCACGCAAGGTCATATAAAAATAACTTCTGTATTGTCAAAACCACATCAGATAGAAATCCCACATGTACATTGTGCCAACTGGCACGGGCAATATTCCCAAGGGATTATTTACAAGACAGGGCCACATAGGCCACTGTCATAATCAGCACTTAGTAGAAATAGAAATACTGTCAGAAATTAGAATAAAAGATATAAAATCACTGTAGCACAAAATAACAGTTATAAATCACATCCAGTAACTACTCGGAACAGGTAAGTACCACCTACGCAACCCTAAACACCTTAGGAGAATGTCACGCAGGGGACCAGGACCTCACTAGGACCACCTGTACTGGAAAGAACAACCACCTAAGAATAAAATACATTTAGGGGTATAAACAAGAACACATTACTCATGATGCATGAAACACATTCAGAGGAGTAGTAAAGGAAAACACATGATGCCTAAAAACATTCAGAGGTGTACGGACAACCACCTAAGTATCACATAGCGTTTAGGGGTCTAGAAAAGAACACATTACCCATGATGCATAAATATACATTCAGAGGAGTAGTAAAGGGAAACACATGATGCATAAACCTACACATTCAGCGGTGTTCAGAACAAAGCACATGATGCATCAAAAACACATTCAGCGGTGCAGGGAAGAAAACACAACTCAATAGCGCAAAGACACATGATGCCTAAACATTCAGAGACGCAAGGAAAAACCACACAATTGCGCCAAAACCTACATAAGCCACCACCTGTGGCAGTCCCTAGACCAACTGGCCTTGTGGGGGCTAGGACGCCCTGTGTCTCAATGTCAGGGGCCTAAACGGTGCAGGTGCCCACTACTTGCTGGGCACCTGGGAACATCCCAAGACCTAAACGGTGCAGCTGCCCACTAATTGCTGGGCAGCTGGGAATCATCAAAACTGCGCCAGGGCCCTCACTGGCCCTAGAACCAAATCTGCACCAACAGGGAGCCACACAGGCTCTGGACACCACACATGCGCAGAACGTTGGGTCCACACAGGCTCTGACACTAACTTTGCCCCCTAAGAGCCCTCTTATGGGCTCGCAAACCAATAAGGGGGGCAGGGAGCCTCTCGGGGCTCTACAACAAGGAATGCCCCCACAGCCTCTCGTGGCACGAAACAAAGAAATGCCCCCTCGAGCCTCTCTGGAGAGCCTTGCGGGCTCTAAACATTGTGGGGCCATGGAGCCGCTCAGGGCTCGAACTGCAAATGCCCCCTGAGCCCCGCAGGCTCTGAACAACTATCACGCTGGCAGGAGGGGGCTGGCACCGGCAATGTGCCCCGACGCCCCCTCTAACCACAAATGGCCCCCGGAGCCTTCTCATGGCTCTAGACAACGTTGGGGCGACCCCCTGCCAACCGGGGCCGCCCTGACTCTGGGCCTTCTGGGCACTACGTTCTCTCCGGGTCGCCGGCGCCGCCCCACACCACAGAGCCCAACTCACCGGCTCAGAGCTCCCCCCAGCCCGGGATACTCACCGGGCTGCTTCCTCGGGGAATCCGCTGCTCTGCTCTTCTCCGGGCTGCGGGACTCTCCTTTGGGCAGCATGGGGCTCTCCACGACACCGGGGCCCCACCTGCCTCTACAGCTGCCACATCACCGCGGGGCTCCCCCGTCCACATGGGAGCCCCACGGAAGCTCACACCGTCCTCCGCTACCCTCGGGCACATCTCCGGTCTCCCTCCATCGCATGGGACACCGGCAACGAAAAATGAAACGTTCCCCCGGGCAGGGGGAAGCGGAAGTGGCCTCAATCAGGCCCCGCCCACGTCTTCCCTGAACTTGCCTGTCTTCCTGTGACTGGGGGCCGCCAATGGCAGCGCGGCCCTCGGTCGGGAGGCGGGCCCAGTGGACTTGAGGCACTCCGGGCTGGCAGCGGCGATTTCGAGGGGCTGGCTCCCTCGTGAAAAGTCAAAATATAGCGTCAAGGCCCCCGGCGGGGTGGGCACCTGCCAGGGGCCTAACTGGGCATTAAAAAGCGGGCAAAAATGTCGGGTGGGCACCGGCAAAATAATTACATAAACGGGCAAAGTTGCAGGGTAGGCACCTGCCAATCCTCACGCAAAATGCGTGATGGCGACACGCTCGCCCTTCAGCAAAAACGCTCTCAAGCGCTATGAGACCAAATAAAGCGCTTCCATTGTGGTGGGGACACTGGTAGCCCCCACAGGCCCCTAGAAAGGACCCCTATAGCAAGAAGGGTCCACAGAAGTTCTTCAGGGGATGCAGCAAAGTCCTGGGGGGGATAGGAAGAAGGTCCAAAGGATCCCAGGGCAGAGCAAAGTCCCCAATCAGCCCAGGCAAGGCAGAGGGTTCCCCCAGAAGTCTTCCAGGCATCCATTAGGTATCCAGGGGCTGGGCAGGGCCCAGGGATTCCCCTGGGCCCAAGCAGCAGCACGCCCCTGACAGATTCAAGTCCAAAAACAAGAACATTTTAGAAGGGGACACAGCCCCTTCTTATACAGAGAAAAGTCTTTGAAGTCTTTGTGCAGGCAGTGTGAGAACCAGCTAGAACTGGTTATAGGGAAGTCCTTTAAGTATCAGGGACAGAGGTGACAGTCGCCCAGCGGGGGGGTGGAGACAGCATTGTCGCAGGCAGGCACAGCCTCATTCACTCTCAGGTGCTATCTCCACCCACTTCCTTGGCAGCAGATGTTGCCTTTCATGCACGGGCTGACTCAGACAACCTCCTAGGGCTCTGCAGCCCCTGTCACCCTCAAACCAGACAGTCAATCATCAAGCAGGCCCAGGCACTCTGGGCCAGGCTCACCAGCCAATCACACGCCAGGCACAAATTACACAAATATGCCAACTTCTCAAAGTGGCACTTCTAGACTAGACACAATCATGCCGCATACACCATTACGCAGCATTCAATCTCACGAGTTCGCACATATCAAACTCGACCCTGCACTCCCCACACATCAGGAACTACCATGGGCATACATATTCCCCATTCATTCCTATGGGAGGGCAGGTCACTCACCATACATACACAGAGAGCTCACGCACTTTACACTGTACCACAGTGAAAAAGTGCGCAAAGGCCTAAAATCACCAACACCAGGTCACAGAAACAGGCTAGGAAAAAGCAAAAAGTCTCGGGGTGAACCTGCCAAAAAGGGCCAGGTCCAACAGTGGTGCATGCATCCCTTACTAAGATATAGGTTGCCTATATCTACCTTAAATCACTGACACATATAAACCAATAAGTCACTCCTATGGCAGGTCTTATCAATCCTGAAGGCAGAGTGCTTGGTTTTGTGTGAGAGGGTGCCCATGCATGTGCAGGACCCCTCTGCAGCTTTCGGAATCTATTCTCAGACTGTTCTAAGATGCAGCCAGACCATAGACTCTTATGTGCATTATAAACTCGCAGTAAATGCTAACTTTGGCATGGCTGCATGGAAACATGTCGTGTTTGGTGTCAAACACTTTGGAATCCTACCCCCGGCCAGTCCTGGCGGCGGGGGTAGAGTTTCACCCTTCAAGATGGAGAAGACATATACACACTTACCTAACCAGTAATAGTTTAAAAGATCCCCAGCATCACACAATGGATGCTGCAGCCACAGGCACGAGTCTGATCTCCTGATGCTCAACAAAACTCTGACAGGGGAGGCCTGGACAATAGGTTTCCTTTCACAGGGAAGTGTAACCACCTACCAGACAGGCTTTAGTGTATTGGGGCTGGGTGGGTGCATTCATATAATGGTTTCCAGACAGTGCTAGGGGCACACTTGGTGTCGCTGTGCATACCCCAGTTCAAACCGGTTGCAGGGGCAGTCATCCCCTTCTCTGGTGTGAAACTGGACAAAGGGAAAGGGGTGTAACCACCCCCCTCCCTGGATCCTCCCATAGGTGGGTCCCCAGAGTATGTTCAACCCCCTAACTTAGTATAAGTATGAGACCCCAGTCCGTAGGACTTCAGATTACTCCTGGACGAAACCTTGCAACATATATCCTGGAACTTCGACATTCTACAAGACTAGAAGATTGAAGAATCTCCCTTGGGGTCAAGGAGTGACTCCCCGGCTCAAGCAGGCACCAAAGAGCATCTTGCCCGTCTGCATTTCCGAGGCTCCCGCCGGACCCCGAAGTATTTGCGACTCAGGACATGGACTTCCAGACTTCTCAGAGGCCGACACGAGATCCCAGCAAAGATGAGACTTGCAGCCCTCACAAGAGACTTGGGACCAGAACTCCTGGACACCGTGCACATTTGCAAGTGCAACAACTTCCTGAGCTTTCCCGAAGTTGTGCATTAGACTATTTGTAGTCGCAGCCCTGAGCACCATTTACACCGAAGATTGTGGGCCTACACTCCATGAGTGTTCCATGGGCCCGCTTCTAGCATTTCCGCTTCAGGCTCCTTCACAATCCCTGGTCCATCGATTGGTGGGTAACTCTTCTGTTTCTCGGGCTTCCTTTGTTGCTCCAGAGGTGCCCTGTCTCCCTACCAAAAGGTGAGTCCCTCAGACCTTGCTGGTCTGCACCAAAGCCAATCTTTGCTTTCTGCATGGGTTGCTGTTGCCAAGGTTTGTTGGGTGCAATCCGGAAACCGACACTGCAGCACTCGACATCCTTTGTGGGACAGCTGGAAGCCAATATTTGCTTTCTGCATGGGTTGCTGTTGCCAAGGTTTGTTGGGTGCAATCCGGAAACCGACACTGCAGCACTCGACATCCTTTGTGGGACAGCTGGAATCCAGTTCCTGGTTGTCCTCGATGCCTCCTGGTCCTCGTGTCTGAGGAGTCAAGGCTCAACTTCTTCACCTGAAATCACCCGACATCGGTGGGCATCTTCTCGCCTTTCTGGTCACTGGCAAGTGACCCAGACTCTGTCCCCTCTGCTGTCAGGATCTTCACATCTCTGATCCAACCTTGGATCCACCGGGACACTTTCCACTTGGACACCAGCAGCACTTTGCAGCAGCTCTCCACTGAAACCGACGATGAAACGGGACACGAAAAGACACCCATGCACCGGCTTCCCTGAGTGAGGTAACTTGATTACTCCAGTGCTTCCGTGGGTGTTGACTCTAGAACCTCCTAGCTCTAAAGGGGTTTGCCCCAAGTCCTCTTCTAGGTGTCCTTAATCTTTAAAATTCCAACCGCGACTTTCCCCATGGAAGTTAATAGTATTCACGGCTGTGTTTAGACACTGCACGCATCCCTCATGGGTCCCCTGTGTCACTACCTTGGGTGGTTCCTGGTGGCCCCAGCGGTTCTAAAGGCTCTAGGCCTTGTATCTATGTCAGTCGTGGTTCTTATACCACTTTCTTTCCCTAAGGCTCAACATATATTGTGCTAATTTACTTTGTGCTAAATAAGTTTACTGAATGTACTTTTGCCTCTAGCCTCATAAAGAGACTAGAGGGATGTGTTTAGAATAAATACATATATTTTATATATATATACACCTGGTGTGGTTCTCCTTTCATTTGGTCATTCATGAGATTATAGACTGGTAAAACAAGCTGCTTTCCATTCCTTCAAGACTGAGCCTGAAGGCTGCTCTCCACAGCTACCATTAGGATAGCTTTCTATATAGGATGTCTTTAAACCTACCATCAATAATGGTAATTTGGACTGGTGCAAGGTGCCCACTAGAACAGTAGACAGCATATGCCAGGCCAACTTCTCACACTGGGGATGTCACATAGATGTCTTTGGGTGTGGAGAAGGGTGGAAGGTTGACAACTGGAGAGGAAGGAGGTGATCCAGTCGAGTGCGTTGCCCTGGATTTTAATGTATTGGAGTCTGGTCAGAAGGGTCTGGTGGAAGATGGTGTTGAAGGCTGCCAAAGGTTAAGGACGATGAGGGCGGCTGTTCCACCTAGCTCGAGGAGGCGCCTGATGTCATCTGTTGGTGGGAATAGGGAGGTCTTGGTGCTGTGGTTGGGCCGAAAGCCTGATTGGGATGAGTCAAACTGGTTGTTTTACTCAAGGAAGTCTGCTGGCTGTTGGTTGATGGCTTATTCAAGGACTTTGGCAGGGAAGGGAAGAAGCGAAGCAGGGCAGTAGTTTTTCAGTTTGTAAGGGTTGGCATAGGGATTCTTCAGGAGCGGCTTGACCATGTATATAAAAGTCCCAACCGCACCCAAATGTACTGTCCTGGCAGTGAAATAGTGCAGTTGCTAACATTTTCAAATTTGTAAGAATTATGATATAAAGATGGGAAAGAGGGTTTAAGGGTAGGTTTAAAAAACTGATTATTGAAGTCTGTTTTTCTAAATCTGAGAAGACCTGTATGGAAAGGAATTCCAGTATCCAGGCAGTGACACCAGAATGAGACAAGCATTGACAAAACAGTTGGTTTGTGTTTTGTATTGCATGCTGTTGACTCTTCTAGTGTTTGTTTGTATACTACTGTCTAGCGAGCACACACAAAAGGATCAGAAAATTGAATGCTACAGAAAAAGCATTGCTTTCTTTAGCATCCATTTTTTAGATGCATTTATAAAAATCATCATAGTGTAGGTGGAATTCCATTCCATTGGAACCCTCTGGAGGTTTTCTTTGTTATCAAAAATTCATAGACGGGCCATGTCTTACAATAACCATCTAGACCCTAGATGTCAGAGATCTGTGTTGTAGGTCACTGAGCAGTGACCACACAGAAAAGATGTGACTTTGAATGCCTGCAAATACATTGGATTACATGCCAGTGTATTTTAGAACCATAGCAAGTGTGTTACCTGCTGTAGGAAGCTGGCTCTGTATATGATATACCAAAATAAAGGTATAGTGTGTACAGAGCCCAGTGGATCCCCAGAGGATTTACAGAGGTTATTGTATATACTACCTTACTCTGTTTTGTGATAAGGTGGTTGAACAGTCAGGCTTAACAGGAAGCTGTGTTAAGCATGTGTTGTACATGCTTAGGCAAGAAATGATTACACAGACTCAAAGACTGAATCCAAGACCAGTTACAGGAAAGTACCAGTTCAAAATAGCAATATTTTATAGGTACAGTAGGAATGTATTTGTAAAAGCAATGAAAATACTTCACAGAGATACTGAAAAAACTTATCTGAAAGAGACTATTAGTTCAATTCAATTCAATTCAAAGATGCTTTATTCGGTATGTAGAAATACAACCATATAGCAACAAACATAAAAAATAAATACAACATACATATGTGTCAGTTTGGTTTGCCAAATGCCTTGGTTGCTTGAATACATTATACATTTAACAACACATATCCGGCAATCTTTAAGTACTTTTTGGTACGTTTGTCCACTAATGTATGTGCAAAATTAGCAGTATCAAAGTGCAGGATCGATTATATCATCCTCACAGATGTATAACTTACATTTAGGGCAAATTTCTACCAATACATGTACATTTGTCTGCTAATGTATGTGCAAATTTAGCAATATTAAAGTGCAAAAATAATTATATCCTCCTTACAGATGCATAGCTTCCAGTGAAGCATACTTCCACTAAAACATGTGCAAAAAATGGCAAAAATAAAGTGCAGAGCAACTATACCATTCTTTCTGTGTACAATATACAATAGCAGCACTTGTCCGGCATTAGTAGATGTGCAAATTAGCATAATAAAGTGCAGAGTGTCTATACCATCTTTCCTAAAGTGCAATATGCGTTTAGCAGCACAAGTCCAAATACTTTAGGAATCTATCTCACTACGTTCTACTAGCTGTAAGTGGTATAAATGGTAAGAGTATTCAATTTCAACATAATAAAAAGTTAATGAAAAGTGCATCGCTGGTTGAATTCATACAATAATTGATTTTCGTACAGAAATACATTTTAAAATATAAGTGGCCACATGAAAACATACATCTGGGGTCTCTAAATTGAACATCAGTTGCATCGCTGTTTGTGTACCAATCAATCAATCAATCAAGACATTTATAGAGCGCACTACTCACCCGTAGGGTCTCAAGGCGCTAGGAGGGGGGGGGGGGTGCCGTTACTGCTCGAACAGCCAGGTCTTGAGCTTCTTCCTGAAGGAGAGGTGGTCTTGGGTCAGGCGCAGGTCGGTCGGGAGGGAGTTCCAGGTCTTGGCGGCCAGGTAGGAGAAGGACCTTCCTCCTGTTGTCGCTCTTCGGATGCGTGGGACGGCGGCGAGGGCGTGGCTGGTTGATCTGAGGTGGCGTTTGGGAGTGTAGAAGTTGATTCGGTTGTTGAGGTAGCTCGGGCCTTGGTCGTGTAGGGCTTTGTGTGCGTGGGTGAGGAGGCGGAAGGTGATTCTTTTGTTGACGGGGAGCCAGTGCAGGTCTCTCAGATGTCCGGAGATGTGGCTGTTTCGTGGGATGTCGAGGATGAGTCTGGCTGAGGCGTTCTGGATCCGCTGGAGTCTCTTCTGGAGCTTGGCGGTGGTTCCGGCGTAGAGGGCGTTGCCGTAGTCCAGTCGGCTGGTGACGAGGGCCTGGGTGACAGTCTTCCTGGTCTCGGTGGGGATCCACCAGAAGATCTTCCGTAGCATGCGTAGGATGTTGAAGCATGATGAGGAGACGGCGTTGACTTGTCTGGTCATGGAGAGGGAGGAGTCCAGGATGAAGCCCAGGTTGCGTGCGTGGTCCGTTGGTTTGGGTGCGGTGCCCAGGGCGGGGGGCCACCAGGAGTCGTCCCAGGCGGATGGCGAGGAGCCCAGGATGAGGACCTCCGTCTTGTCTGAGTTCAGTTTCAGGCGGCTGGTCGTCATCCACTTGGCTACATCTCTCATCCCTTCGTGCAGGTTGGTTCTGGCGGCGGCGGGGTCGTTGGTCAGGGAGAGGATCAGCTGGGTGTCGTCGGCGTAGGAGATTATGTTGAGGTTGTGTTGGCGTGCGATGGCCGCGAGGGGGCTCATGTAGACGTTGAAGAGGGTGGGACTCAATGAGGATCCTTGGGGGACGCCGCAGATGACTTCGGTGGCCTCTGACTTGAACGGTGGTAGGCGGACTCTCTGTGTTCTTCCGTCGAGGAAGGAGGTGATCCATTCCAGTGCCTTCTCCTGGATTTCGATGTTGCCGAGGCGCTGCACTAGGGTGCGGTGGCAGACAGTGTCGAATGCCGCGGAGAGGTCCAGGAGGATGAGGGCCGCTGTTTCTCCGTTGTCCATCAGGGTTCGGAGGTCATCGGTGGCAGCGATGAGGGCGGTCTCGGTGCTGTGGTTGGCTCGGAAGCCAGACTGTGAGGGGTCGAGGGATCCATTCGTCTCGAGGAAGGCGGCCAGCTGTTTGTTGACGGTCTTTTCGATGACTTTGGCCGGGAACGGGAGGAGCGAGATGGGACGGTAATTCTTGAGTTCGGTGGGGTCCGCTGTAGGTTTCTTGAGTAGAGCGCTGAGTTCTGCGTGCTTCCAGCTCTCCGGGAAGGTGGCGGTGTCGAAGGAGGTGTTGATAATGTCCCGCAGGTGGGGTGCGATGACCACGTCGGCCTTGTTGAAGACGTGGTGAGGGCAGGGGTCGGTTGGAGATCCGGAGTGGACGGAGTTCATTGTGCGGATGGTGTCTTCGGTGCTGATCGGAGTCCAGGCGCGGAGGGTGGGGGTGGGTGGCGTAGCTGTGGTTGTGGCGTGCGTCGGTTGGATGCTGAAGCTGTTGTGTATGTCCGCGATCTTGTTGTGGAAGAAGGAGGCGAGGGAGTTGCAGAGGTCTTGCGACGGGGTGATGTCGTTGTTTCCGGCGTTGGGGTTGGAGAGCTCTTTTACGATGTTGAAGAGTTCCTTGCAGTTGTGTGCGTTGCTGTCCAGCCGGTCCTTGTATGCATTTTTCTTGGTGGCGCGGATCAGTTGGTGGTGTTTCCGGGTGGCGAGCTTGAGGGTGGTCATGTTGTCCATTGTTGGTTCCCTTCTCCACACTTTCTCGAGGGCTCGGCAGTTCTTCTTGGAGCTCTTGAGTTCGTCGGTGAACCATGGGGTTTTTCTGCTGCCGGGTCTGCTGGGCGGGGTCCTCAGTGGGGCGAGTTCGTCCGCGCAGTTGCTGATCCACTTCGTGAGGTTGTCGGCGGCCTGGCTGGGGTTCGCTGAGCCGGCAGGAGGGTGCTGGCTCAGGGAGGCGGTGAGCTGGTCGGCTGTGATCTTGTTCCAGCTTCTTCGGGCAACCTGTTGCTGGTGGTGGTGGATCGTCGTTCTTTTGAAGGTGAAGTGGACGCAGCTGTGGTCCGTCCAGTGGAGTCCTGTTGCGATGTCTTTGCTGGATGAGAAGACGGCGTCGAGTGTGTGTCTGGAGAGGTGGGTGGGGGTGGACACCAGCTGCTTGAGTCCGAGGTTGGAGAGGTTGTCGAGCAGGGTGATGGTGTTGCGGTCGCTGTTGTTCTCCAGGTGGAAGTTGAGGTCCCCCAGGAGGATGAAGTCGGCGGAGGGGAGGGAATGCGGGCTGATGAAGTCGGCGATGTCCTCGCTGAATCGTGTGCGTGGTCCCGGGGGTCGGTAGATCAGGGTGCCTCTGAGGGTGGTTCTGGGGTCCGTGTGGATCTGGAAGTGCAGGTGTTCGGCGGTGGTTAGGGTGTCGTCGGTGTTGGTCGTGATGCGGATGGTGTCTCTGTGGATGATGGCGATGCCTCCTCCCATCTGGTTGGCGGTGCGGTCCCTCCGGGTGATCTTGTAGCCCTCTGGGATGGCGATGGCGATGTCGGGCGCTGAGGAGGCGTTCATCCAGGTCTCCGTGAGGAAGGCGACGTCAGGGGCTGTGGTGTCGAGGAGGTTCCAGAGTTCGATGGCGTGTCTGTGGACGGAGCGGGTGTTGAGCAGGATGCACTTGAGGTGGTTGCTGCTGGTGTTCGGCTTGGCGGGTGCTGGTGCAGGGTAGGTCCTGATGCAGGAGAACTTGCAGGCGTGGCAGCTGAAGGGTCCGTGGGTGTGCTTCGGGGTGGCACAGTGACACCCCGGGATGCCGCCGGTGTTGAGTGCGAGGGGTTCGGCGGCGTTGTAGGTTCGTCGGGTCGGCTTCCGTCGGTGGGGGCCAGGGGTCCTGGCACTGGGCGCGGTCCAGGCGCGGACGGGCGCAGACGGGCTTACCTTTGGCGCGCCTTCGGCGCACAATCGGCGCGCCCGCTGCGCGTTCGCACGGTCGCCATATATGGCGAAGTGCGCGGGGGGGCGGAGCAGCTGGGAGGCGGGAGCGGGGAGGGTACAGAATGCAAAAAGGGGCGGGGTCAGCGGCGGTGTCGGGAAGCGGGGAGGGAGGACGAAGGGCAGCTAGGCAACAGGCAAAACAAGAAGGAAAATACAATACTGGGAGAAAGAAAGAAACAGGCAATACAGAACGACAAAATAAAATGCAAAAACGGCAAAGACAACAGGGGCCGGTCAGGCGAGCACGGACCACGCCGCGCGAAGGCAGGGGGCGTGGTCACGCGGCGGCAGCGAGGCAGTCAGGCAGGATGGGCACACGCAGCAGCTGGTGGCCGTGCGGCGCGGAGGTGTCCTAAAACTAGGTCACACTCACCTGCGTCGCACGGTCGCCATATATGGCCAAGTGCGCGGGGGGGGGCGGAGCAGCTGGGAGGGTACAGAATGCAAAAAGGGGCGGGGTCAGCGGCGGTGTCGGGAAGCGAGGAGGGAGGACGAAGGGCAGCTAGGCAACAGGCAAAACAAGAAGGAAAATACAATACTGGGAGAAAGAAAGAAACAGGCAATACAGAACGACAAAATAAAATGCAAAAACGGCAAAGACAACAGGGGCCGGTCAGGCGAGCATGGACCACGCCACGCGAAGGCAGGGGGCGTGGTCACGCGGCGGCAGCGAGGCAGTCAGGCAGGATGGGCACACGCAGCAGCTGGTGGCCGTACCACGCGTATTGTATTTTAAAAAGATGGGTTTTAGATAAAATTTCCTAAAAGAAGTATAAAAGTTACAAAATAACATAGAGTGACAAGTGCTCTGTTTGGATTTATCATCACAGGGACAAAGACAGGTACTGGGTTTCTTAGTTACGGGGAATGCCACTAGGAGATGCACAATTCCCAACCGGAGACGGGTCAATACAAAGCGGTGGGAGTTAATACTAACAACAGAAAGATAAGTTTGGAAGTCTTCATTGATGTTATATTCCAGATAGAGATTAAACGTACTTTGTTTTACATATCTTTCCATTCTAATCCCAACTGTATATTTAAGGAATGAGACTTTAAGCTCCCGCTTCGACAGCGTAGACCCCGTTGTTAGATCTTTAAAGATGTTTAGACCATACAGTGTCTTATACCAATGCTGTATGTGGCTTAACCAGGGAATATTTAATCAGCGATCGAGTTTAATACAGTCAGTAATTACATCCTGAGTAAATTTTGTCTCTTCCTTTGCCCAAATTGAGCGCCATAGGGACAAAGGTCGTAAAACAATTAGATCATTAACATAATTTATGTCAAGTTCCCTATGTATTATCTCAATTGAGGCCGTAACCGGGGCGCAAATTAATCGTTTTAAAAACACGTTCTCCCCGCGCTGGATCAAGTTAGCCCTCTGGGCATCATACCCCCATACCCCAGCCCCGTATAGGCTGATGTTATACATCTTGCATTAAATATGGACAACATTTCATGAATTCTGCGGCCCCCTAATTTGGCAGCAAATCTAAAAATACAACTTGTATTCCTAGCCATTTTAAAAAGGACACTTTTTTGTTCACTGGCCCATCTCCCGTCTCCTTAAAAAGTAATGCCTAAATAACAAAAACTCCTGACAGATTCTAATCTCTCCCCTTCTAAAAGAAAGGGCTTGCATTTTCTTGGTTTCTTACTACATATCATTGTAACCGTCTTTCCTTTATTAATTTTCAGCTTCCTACTTTCAGTAAATATGTGGAACTGATTAATTAGATGTTGCAATCCATTATGAGTCCTGGAAAGAAGGACCGCGTCATCCGCGTATAAGAGGATTGGGATTGGGTTACCATTAATGATAGGGGCATCTGCATTAGTCTGTCTTAAAATTTGATTTATAAAAAGGGAGAACAGGAGAGGGGCGAGTACACATCCTTGTCGGATACCTCTCTTGATTTTAAAAAAAGGGGTGCACTCTCCATCTGTTCCAAATCTGACTTTGCTGGACAGATTATTGTACAGCCTGGCAAGCAGATGGATGATTTCAGTGGGGGCACCCATCGCCAACAGGATAGGCCAGAGCAGTGCGTGTTCCACCAGATCGAATGCTGTACTCAAGTCGGCAAAGCACAAGAATAGATTACCATCTTTAGCTTTAGTATACTTGCCGACTATAAGTTCCAGGTTCACGCACTGCTCCATTGTACCCATCCCCCTGCGAAACCCATACTGCACTGTGGATAAGATGTTGTTTTCCTCAACCCAAGCTTCCAATCTCACTAATAGGACTCGACTAAGGATTTTAACTGTCGAGTCCAGAAGTGAAATGGGACGGTAGTTTCGAGCTTCGGACCTGGATCCTTTTTTGTAGAGTGGTACAATGATTGACTGACCCCATGTCAATGGCAGGCTGTCTTCCACGGCCGCATTAAAATAGTGTGTCAATATTGGTGCCCATAGAGTCATTTCGTGTTTATAAAAGTCCATGGGTACCCCGTCAGGCCCAGGTGCTTTGCCACCCTTACTATTTTTGATTGCCTCCGTGACTTCATCTAAAGTTAAAAATAACTGCATTTTCTGCCATTAAGGCATAGTACTGTATCGGCACTTAAAATGGACCCATCTGGGTTAAAATCAGAGTTAAAAATTTCTGAAAAATGAACAATCCATGCGTGGCAACTAACATGGGAACTGACTTCAGGAATATTGTCGTTCTTTAAAAAGGGACCGTTTATAGTTTCCCAGAATAATTTGTGATCTTTTGTTTCAGCAGCCATATCCAATTTATGCCAGGCATCATTTTGCAACTCTTTTTTTCTGGATGCTAAGGCAGTCTTATAATTAAGTCGCTCTTCTCTGATTCTATCTTTATCTCTTGGTTTAACATCAAGCGCTGTTTTTAACTTTTTTAGTGACTGAGCACAGTGCTTGTCAAACCACACAGTTTTATTTCTCTTGGGCTTTCTATTTCTTACAGCCAAGGAGTTCTCAACAGTACTGGTTATTAGCAAAAAGTTAGAAAGTAAAGTGGACGCGATCACATTAGGTGCTAGGCAATAGCCGACCTCTCTACTACATTTACGGATAGTATCCACCATTAATTTATTGGGGTCTATTTTGGTCCATTTGATCCTCATGCCATTTAGTCTCTCGGCCTTGATCCCTTGGACGGGTCTACCATACACATTTGTTTTTGGACCCCAACCCATTAATTCCACTGATATACTATTATGGTCACTCACTGGCTGCTCTATTACCCATATTAACAACAAAGGGAAACCCAAGAGCTATTGAAGATACAGTGTCCATGCTCCTAACCTAATCACTAAACCACAAAAGGGACACTGCAACTAGGACGTGGGATGCAAAAAGTCATCCTGAAACGTAGGGGTGCAAAAAGTCACCCAAACAAACAATTTAAAAGGAAGGAAGAAAAGGGGAAGGAGACAAAGAAGCCTAGGTATGAACACCCATCGTAACAAAGGTAAATATTGTCCTTAATAGCCCTCACACACCCTTAGGATATCATGTTTCATCATACACCAATAGGATGTCATGCTTCATCATCGGGCTATAGCTCCACGTGGGGCCGGCACGGCAATCCCCCACGGGCCCCAAGAAGGGACACTTAACTGGAGATCTTTTAGGACAGCCGGATGGTGCATGCAGGTGTGCGGGGAAAAAGGAGGTATGGGGTACGATGGGGGAAAAACCAGTGCCTAGTGAGAAATCAAGATATGGGGAGGTGGGGGTATTGTACGCAACAATATGTCGTAATGATATACCTCTATGAAAAAAGTTCTTGTTCTAATAGGTATATTCACCTGATGAATCAAGGAAACAGGGGTCAACATGTTTCATGCCCTTAATCGCCAAAAGGTCGGTGGCATTTCGTCAGGACCAAAAAACGTATAAGTGCACGTGAATTAAAAAAAAACTCTCAACTTGACAGGGCGGCCAGGAGGGTTATGTATTCTGGCTCAGGCTACATCTTCTTAATGTGTCCCGCTCCTGTATAGTACCTAGGACAAAGAGACAGACAAAGATATACTTGTGTATGCATCAGTAACAACTTGATGTCATAACGTGTGCCATCAATGGTGCACATCTTTCACAGAAAAGAGACAACAGTGAGCTGTACACAAGAGGCACACGCAAACATATAAATATACAAGTGCATGGGTAATAAGGCAGAATCGCCCCAAGATAGGCTCAACCATCACATGTGTGATAGTGAACTCAATGCCACGTGGTTGTTTTAAGAGAAGGCTTTAGATCTAGAGGGACTACCTTGCAGGCGCAAAAACAGGGAAAATTGAGATAGTTCAATTAATTAAACAAACACGTCTCACTAATTAAGGGAAGTGTTGGCTGGACCAAGAAGGGAAAACAAACTTTGTTCACGAGTGGTAATCACAAAATTAGCAACAAAAATAGCAACAAAAAGCAGGCTTACCTTGCTCATTGACGAGTGTCAGGCAAGGCGTGGGCATCCTGCACTGACTCGTTGGCGAGTTTGTAATCACTAGTCAATAGAAAACATAAGAAAACAAGAGAATAGCTGAAGCGAACAACCATGAGCCAGCCTCCAACTCGTGCAAAAATATCCCAGAGTCTCGCGGCCGGGATCCCACAAGAGGGACCCGCTCTGTACTTACGTCGCTCTCAAGGGGCTGCCAGCTGTGAACCTAGTCATGTCGGATGCCTGCCAAGAAGACCCGGCATCCGGTGCTAGTTAAAAATGGAAGAAAAAAGGCATGATCCTCAAGGACCAACCCTTTCCGGGGGACGGAATGGTGCTCGCAAGGTTCAGCGCATGCGCAAGAGCACAGGAGCCGAAACGCATGTCCTCGGGTGGGACGGCTGATTTATAGCACATGCGCAATGGATACTCAATTAGAGGCCACTGACCCAAAAATTGTAGGTATACCAGTGTTGGCCTACAAAGTGCATCCATACGTGCTCCTGAAGCACAAGAAAAGTTGAAAAAATTATTTCATAAATGCAATAGTGAACCTTGCAGCCCAAGCTATAACCAACTGTTGGTCTATAAACATGTTATCGTAGTATGAATGGCTATGCCGAAGCTACTCTTGTGTATACCGGAATTGTACAGTATTCAATATAAAATAGGAAAAATTCCTGAACCGATCTTGGAGCGCCTGCTCAAGGTGTTAACGCCTGGTCTAGGTAGTATAAACCAGGCAGGGGTGTAACTAATGTGTGGCCACGGGGTGGGCCAACATTACCTAAAAGTGCGGCTGTGCCCAATGTGCCAACTCACAAAGAAGAGGTGAAAAAAAGAGAAACAATTAAGGGTCTACGGCTGAGCCACCGTGCAACTATATTAACAACAAAGGGAAACCCAAGATCTATTGAAGATACAGTGTCCATGCTCCTAACCTAATCACTAAACCACAAAAGGGACACTGCAACTAGGAAGTGGGATGCAAAAAGTCATCCTGAAACGTAGGGGTGCAAAAATTCACCCAAACAAAAAATTTAAAAGGAAGGAAGAAAAGGGGAAGGAGACAAAGAAGCCTAGGTATGAACACCCATCGTAACAAAGGTAAATATTGTCCTTAATAGCTCTCACACACCCTTAGGATATCATGTTTCATCATACACCAATAGGATGTCATGCTTCATCATCGGGCTATAGCTCCACGTGGGGCCGGCGCTGCAATCCCCCACGGGCCCCAAGAAGGGACACTTAACTGGAGATCTTTTAGGACAGCCGGATGGTGCATGCAGGTGTGCGGGGAAAAAGGAGGTATGGGGTAAGATGAGGGAAAAACCAGTGCCTAGTGAGAAATCAAGATATGGGGGGGGGGGTACTGTACGCAACAATATGTCGGAATGATATACCTCTATGAAAAAAGTTCTTGTTCTAATAGGTATATTCACCTGATGAATCAAGGAAACAGGGGTCAACATGTTTCATGCCCTTAATCGCCAAAAGGTCGGTGGCATTTCGTCAGGACCAAAAAACTTATAAGTGCACGTGAATTAAAAAAAAACTCTCAACTTGACAGGGCGGCCAGGAGGGTTATGTATTCTGGCTCAGGCTACATCTTCTTAATGTGTTCCGCTCCTGTATAGTACCTAGGACAAAGAGACAGACAAAGATATACTTGTGTATGCATCAGTAACAACTTGATGTCATAACGTGTGCCATCAATGGTGCACATCTTTCACAGAAAAGAGACAACAGTGAGCTGTACACAAGAGGCACACCGCAAACATATAAATATACAAGTGCATGGGTAATAAGGCAGAATCGCCCCAAGATAGGCTCAACCATCACATGTGTGATAGTGAACTCAATGCCACGTGGTTGTTTTAAGAGAAGGCTCTAGATCTAGAGGGACTACCTTGCAGGCGCAAAAAACAGGGAAAATTGAGATAGTTCAATTAATTAAACAAACACGTCTCACTAATTAAGGGAAGTGTTGGCTGGACCAAGAAGGGAAAACAAACTTTGTTCACAAATGGTAATCACAAAATTAGCAACAAAAATAGCAACAAAAAGCAGGCTTACCTTGCTCATTGACGAGTGTCAGGCAAGGCGTGGGCATCCTGCACTGACTCGTTGGCGAGTTTGTAATCACTAGTCAATAGAAAACATAAGAAAACAAGAGAATAGCTGAAGCGAACAACCATGAGCCAGCCTCCGACTCGTGCAAAAATATCCCAGAGTCTCGCGGCCAGGATCCCACAAGAGGGACCCGCTCTGTACTTACGTCGCTCTCAAGGGGCTGCCAGCTGTGAACCTAGTCATGTCGGATGCCTGCCAAGAAGACCCGGCATCCGGTGCTAGTTAAAAATGGAAGAAAAAAGGCATGACCCTCAAGGACCAACCCTTTCCGGGGGACGGAATGGTGCTCGCAAGGTTCAATGCATGCGCAAGAGCACAGGAGCCGAAACGCATGTCCTCGGGTGGGACGGCTGATTTATAGCACATGCGCAATGGATACTCAATTAGAGGCCACTGACCCAAAAATTGTAGGTATACCAGTGTTGGCCTACAAAGTGCATCCATACGTGCTCCTGAAGCACAAGAAAAGTTGAAAAAATTATTTCATAAATGCAATAGTGAACCTTGCCGCCCAAACTATAACCAACCCGTGGCCACACATTAGTTACACCCCTGCCTGGTTTATACTACCTAGACCAGGCGTTAACACCTTGAGCAGGCGCTCCAAGATCGGTTCAGGAATTTTTCCTATTTTATATTGAATACTGTACAGTTCCCATATACACGAGAGTAGCTTTGGCATAGCCATTCATACTACGATAACATGTTTATAGACCAACAGTTGGTTATAGTTTGGGCGGCAAGGTTCACTATTGCATTTATGAAATAAATTTTTTCAACGTATTTTCCTTTGTTACGATGGGTGTTCATACCTAGGCTTCTTTGTCTCCTTCCCCTTTTCTTCCTTCCTTTTAAATTGTTTGTTTGGGTGACTTTTTGCACCCCTACGTTTCAGGATGACTTTTTGCATCCCACGTCCTAGTTGCAGTGTCCCTTTTGTGGTTTAGTGCTCTATTACCCAGACATTGGAATAAACAGAGCCATTGGACACCAACATATGATCAATGTTTGAGTGGGCATCTCTCCCTCTAAATGTTGGGCACTTTTCATTATTTTTATTCTTTGTACACTCTAGTAGCTCCAGATTTAATTTAGCTACCAGATTGTTCAGTGCACTACCGTAATTACTATGGGCGAAGTGATTAAAGATAGTACTATCACCACCCGGGTACCCCTCTCGATGTCCACAAAACCCTTCTGGGCGTGGCAACATACTTTGATATTAAAATCTCCTACCCAGAGTATTACAGGGCTTTTGTTTAAAAGTGCGATTGTTTTTTCTATTGCACACTCAACGTCCGGGACAATCTTACCCCGATTGGGCCCCACAATATTATTATAAAAATTCACAATAACTAAATCCCTACATTTACTGTGTGTTAATCGCAAGACTGATGCATGCTCACCCACCTCCACATATCCCCCAGCATTAAATTCCGTTAATTTAGTGGATACCAGGGTCAGTAGGCCGCCCTTTGCTCTGCCTGCCTTGGATGCTACTGCTGCCACGCTATAAGAAGTGTAACCTTCGACTTGTATTTGATCCCTATGCCACGTCTCTTGCAGACATATTATGTCGTAGCCCTGTGTAATGAAATTGTCCCAAAACGGAGTAGTTAGTTTAGCGGCAATTCCCGCTATGTTCCAAGTGGTGACCTTAAGGGAATCGACGGGGTTGCCTCGTGTAACCTCAGAATGGTCAGTCAATAACGATGTTCCTAGACTCCCAATCATATTAATGTCTGTAGGTGTGGTTACATTTGTCACAATTGCATCGTTGTCTTTACATTGTTCAATACTAGTCAAGTTTAATTTTAACGTAGTTACATCTTCTACCCCACTTTGGCCCCCTAGCTCTTGTTCGATTGTAGCTATGTCACCAGATACAACAATTTCAGGATGTGGGACCATAGATGATAAATTCAGTCAATCGTTCTCCTCTAATGAGTTGAACACCTGAAATCTATTACAAATCGGAACTGTGAAGTTGTCGTATTTATACAATGGAGGTGGTATGGGGGAACATTGGGGTAGTTGATATATATAGCTCTAGGATGCTGGAAAGACTGCGTTGTAATTTGTCTTCCTGACTGGTTCCTGTAGAAATAATCAAGTGGGAACAACGTGATGTTATATTCATGATTAGATGGTATAGGTGCATTTAGAATCGAATCTCTCGCCCATTCAGTAGTCCTGTAGTTTATAACTATGCAATCCCCATTTATCTCCTTTTTACTTGGTCCCACCCATCCTACCCTCTGTGTGGAAATAATCTGGCTAGCCCCTCGTGTTGGAAAACCACAATTTTTCACAAGCCAGTGCAATATTTTATTTTTCAGGGTTTCCTGATTTTCAAATTGGGTAGGCTGCAGTTTGGGTACATTTGCAAGGATAGCTCCATACGGTCTGCATTCCGGTGGTAGGTTAATTGTGGCAGGGATGATATTGTTAATGTGGCGCCTGGGAGCTTACAAGTTCTTGTTGTTATGAATACGGTCACCTGTCTCCCTTTGTCCCCCAGCAACTTTCTGACCCGTGGTTATATTTGGGGCGGTGGTTGCTAACATATTCGTTCCACTTGTGGTTGCTACCGAGTTCACTACCGTGGTGGACACACTAGGGACTCTAGTTGCCATACTTGGCATATTTTTGCTCAGTCTCCCCGTTGGTGCATTAGTTGTGGGAGACTTGACTTGTGTGCCCAGATGTTCTAAAATATCTAAGTTAGCTATGCCCAGTTTTTCCATGTTCTCCACTTTTTTTAGGGATTCTAAGATTTCAGTCACTGGTGCAATGTAGGATTTTATCAATTTCTCTAAATGTTGCACCAGTCCCTCGATACTGGTTGGGGTTAGTTTTTCATTTAAGTGTGTATTTCCGCTATTTTGGAGTACCTCACCCTCCCTCCCTTGGTCTATTGAAATTTGGGTTACTTTCTTTCTTTTGCGTCTGTATCTCTTACCCTGCTTATTGACTACCAGCAATTTCCTACTGTGAGTAGATTTCCTTTTGAGCCGGGCAGACCCGTGGTCGATTGCACTACTTAGCAGACTGGTATTGGTTGAATCCGCAATAGGGATAACACCATTGATGTCACAGCCATCCAACTCCCCAATGTCATTAGACACATCATTCAGTGTTATGGGTTGGGGTATGACACTTGTTGTCAAATTGGGCGTTAATGATAATCTACTCTCCCTAACAGAGAACACAGTAGGTTCTAAAGGTTGTGGTACAGCAATCTGATTTAGGTCATTCCCTGGCAGACCTGCGAAAGATTGTAATAAAAGGGAGTCATGTGATAACGTTGTTTCATTTGTAATATTTGCAGGTGTATTGGCTACTTTTGGCGATTGGGTTATTAAACACATGCTAGGTGGTAATGATAGTCTTCTTTCAGTATTTTCAATCGCGTTAACAACAACCCCAATTGTTTGCTGCAACATTCTATCGATAGCGGTTAAGGTAGGTAGTGGGGTTGGCGCCGATATTAGTTTTCTGGTAGCAGAACGTGTATGCATAGGTGTCTTTTTAACCACAGCCCTACTTTTACTTTTACCCTCCATCGGCGCTGGTACGGACCGCTACCTTTTATACTCAAACGTGAGAGGGGATTACCTTAGTTGGAATACAAATGAAGCCAAAGGGGGTGGCCCAGCCCAGTCTCTTTCGGTCTCTGAGGGCCTCAGAGGGCCCGCCCTTTGCCCGGGCTTAGCCCCGGGCGTCCCGCTCCCGTCCCGCGAAGCGAGGGGTATCCTCAATTTAAAGTGCCTCCTAGCGCAGTTCAGTGCAGCTTCCGGCCGCTAGGGATGCTGGATGTTGGAGTCCCTCGCGCTAGTCCCTCCCCCACTGCGGCCGTGCTCAGGTGTTTCAGAGCAGCGGCGGAGGGAGGAGACTCGCGTTTGGCGGCGCTGAAAGGCTGTAGCTGTATCCGTAGCAAAAGGGAGATTGCAAATGCACCCGTTGAGTATCCCAGGACCAAGCGGCAAACTTCGTGACAGGTAAGGAGACGATTAGTTATAGATTCCTTACCCTAGAATTTTCCCCAGGCATCAGACTGGATCCGGAGGATGTTTTCTTAGCAGTACCCCTGCACATAGGTAGGTGGCGTTGGTCGACTCAGTGTTCATCGTCAGCATCGTTATCACAAGGATGACGTCGCGTTATCTACTTAGACGCCGCTCCTGCACGCTGATGTTAGTTCTTTCTTTTTCCGCGCCAGCCAGCCTAGATCCGGAGATAGCGGTACCCTTAGACACTTTTTGACTAAAACTTTTTCAACTTTTGTCGACATCTTTTTCGAGTCGTTTGACGCCTGGTGCACGTAGGGATTTCCCATCGTCGGACCGGCTTAAAGCCTTGTGACTCCTGTCACATGCTGATGTCTGTCACAGATCCGCACCTCATGTGGCTCTAGTGCAAGGGTCTTCAACATTTTGTGTAGTGAGAGCTAATTCTGGTCAGTGAAAATTGTCGTGAGCTACTAAACCCCAAACAACTCACGTATTTTTCCGAGAGACCTCCCGCGCACAGATTCATTAACTTTAAGCCTAGTTTCTTCAGAGCCCATACTGTGATTGGAACAAAATACTTAACCACTCTCTCTGAGATGCATTTAATTCGTTTTATAGCACCACTCCTACCAATGTAAGGTGTCAGAACACTTTACATCACACAGAGAAAATTAATAAGTGAAATGTTACATAAGGCAGAGGACAAGGAAGTATAGGAGTCATAGGTCATCCATACTGGTAGGCAATATAGTTTAAGAGTGCTTGGTCAGTAGAGGCAGAAACATAGCATTTAAAACCTATCACCATGGTTGGGGGATTCTCTTTAATAATAAGAATAGATTTCTACCCAAATGAACCTATTTTGCAACATTAGGATAATGTAAAACTGGGGGAATTCATAACGGTCCAGCCAGCCCTATGCCTTGCAGTTTTCATGCAGCTCTTTGATAACAGTTACTTGCTCACTGTTCTAGACATTAGGATTTTAACTCGTAAAGAGCTAGCAACAATATGGCCTCTCTGACAAAAATAGTAACCGACTAACCTATTTACATTACGTTACATATGCACTTTGTGATCTGCAACGTCTTTGCAGCAGGCATATTAACCCTATGTGCTACCTTACGATGACTAAAAACTTCCTTTACACTTACAGTTTATTGCAAGAACCTCCGATCTCTCTCTCTCTCTCTTTCCAGGAAGTACATTTATCACCCGGTTAATTTGCTATTTTTATTGTTGCCTGAAATTTGCCGGATGCCAGGAATGCAGCAGAAGATGCTATTCCATAATATTGGTGCCCCCACTCGAAGTCAGCACCCGGTGGCACCAGTTGCGTCGCCCTAAAGCCGGCCCTAGCGGTAGCAGCACAGTATAACGATACAAACCCACAACTGTCCTCTGTTGAAGGCTCCTCACTGGTTACCAGTCACAAGAAGTTTTCATTCAAGCTATTATGCATCACTCACGCAGTGAGATAAAGAGTAAAGGTCCTAAATAATCATTGCAGACAAAACTGCTCAAATACTTTCAACCTAGAAACCTATGTTGCGGGCTAGCACAGGGTATAATAATTCCAGCGTACAATAAAATGTGGTGGCAATACTTTCTCCATACAGGCCTTCAAATTATCGGGAAATGCATTCCAGGCAAAAGTACGAGCCATTGAAGCTCATCTAGAAATCAGAAGAATGACAAAGATGAAAGTCAATGCAAATACCAGCTCAACTCTATTGCTGTACAAGCATCTTGCCTGAAGTCTTTTTTTAACAGAACATAATTAATAGAAAGGCCAACACGCCTACAAAGAAAGTGGACTCCTTAATCTCCACCTCTCAAACCCTCTGCAAGGACTTTTAATTTGAATGTCGGCCGCCACTGTGCTTTATTACTGTTAAGGCAGATGTAAAGCACGTGGCAGCTGATGTTAAAATCAAAGGTCCTTGCATGCTCAGAACAGCTTTCACAGTCATGCAAAGGCAAATATATAGCGCGGTGTAGTAATGAGTGAAAGAATTTCACTCATTACTACACAGCGCTATATATTTGTCTTTACATGACTACGAAAGCTGTTCAGTGCAGGCAAACACTTGGGATTTAACATTGGCTGGCACCTTGGTAACGGTCAGTGCCTCCAAAGACCTTTGATGTTAATGTCGGTTGCCACGCGCTTTATTCCTTAATGCAGATGTAAAGCACAGTGGCAGCCAATTCTAAAATCAAAGTTACTTGCATGCACTATGCCGCTTTCACTGACTACTAAGTGAAGGCAAATGAAAGCGTGGTAAAGTCAGTGAAAGCGGATTAGTGCAGACAAGAACATTGAATTGTAATACAGTCTCCCACCTCAGTATCGACCCAGTGCCTGAAAGGACTTTTAATTTTAACGTTCCCTGCTACTGCGCTCTATTACCGAAGGCAGATCTAAAGCGCAGTGGCAGCCAACGTTAAAGTGGCCTTGCATGCAGTGAGTCGATTTTACCGATTCTGCTACTGCTTAGTCAGGGGCCCTCTTACCTCACAGCTGCTCCAGGTGGCCCAAACGGAAAATAAATGCGAAGCGCAATGCCAGCCTGGAAAAGACAGGTGGTGCAGACTAAGGGGAGACGTGAGTCCCTTTCTCACTTTGCCACTGGATTCAAGCAAGCCGGGCTGCAGACAGCTGAAATGCCAGAAACCGGTTCCCGGAAGCTTGTCCACGGAAGGCATGGCTTGGCAGTTCGGGCTGGACTGTTCCCATGAGGCACAGGGTCAGACTGATTTGCATATGGCCATGTCTGAACTGGGGTGGCAGAGTGGGCTGACGAACGGTGATGGATTAAACCCAGATCTGTTGACTGTGTGTGAGTGTTTGATTGGTTCAGATGCTCCGTCCATCACCACCCCCTTTTGTACCACTTTGTTCGCCATAAGTTGGCAAGGTATGCTCAGACGTGAGTCCCTTGCTCACTTTGCCACTGGATTCAAGCAAGCCAGGCTGAAGACGGCTGAAATGCCAGAAACCGGTCCCAGGAAGCTTATTTCCGGTCCAGGGAAGGCATGGCTTGGCAGTTCGGGCTGGACTCTTCCCACGAGGCACAGGGTCAGACTGATTTGCATATGGCCATGTCTGAACTGGGGTGGCAGAGTGGGCTGACGAACGGTGATGGATTAAACCCAGATCTGTTGACTGGGTGTGAGTGTTTGATTGGTTCAGATGCCCCGTCCATCACCACTCCCTTTTGTACCACTTTGTTTGCCATAAGTTGGCAAGGTATGCTCAGACGTGAGTCCCTTGCTCACTTTGCCACTGGATTCAAGCAAGCCGGGCTGAAGACGGCTGAAATGCCAGAAACCGGTCCCCGGAAGCTTGTTTCCGGTCCAGGGAAGGCATGGCTTGGCAGTTCGGGCTGGACTGTTCCCATGAGGCACAGGGTCAGACTGATTTGCATATGGCCATGTCTGAACTGGGGTGGCAGAGTGGGATAAAGAACGGTGATGGATTAAACCCAGATCTGTTTACTGGGTGTGAGTGTTTGATTCGTTCAGATGCTCCGTCCATCACCACCACCCTCTTTTGTACGACTAAGAAGAAGACGTCACATTTTTCAGCCCACCCCACCCCAGCTAAGCTCACTTCAGCCAGTCAGAGCAGCTGGTTTGTGTGATGGTTGGGCAAGGGCTGATAGTTTTCAAAGAGAATGAATGGTTACAAAATAAAATGCTTAAATGACATCTCAATAACTAAACAGCAGTGCGAGCTACTCCCAGAGGGTCGGCGAGCTACCGGTAGCTCGAGATCGACCGGTTGGAGATACCTGTTCTAGTGCTCCGACTGTCAGACCATGAACCCGAAGTCTTTGTGGGAGCATCCCGAAAGCTTCTGAAGGGCCAGTAGTCGGCTCTGCGCCACTCGAGGTCCCGGTTAAGAGGAAGATCGCGGAGCCACCACCATCATCATTCGTCATCGAAGTCTTCGTCTTCAGTAAGTTGAAGCACAAGAAGAGGGAGGAAGCATCATTGCTCTTCGCCTTCTCCCCATCTGTCGACCGATGCGACGCAGGACACGGAGGTCGTCGACCTCCGCCTCCGCCCTCGGAGCCCGCTGGGACGGCACCGAGCTTCCCTCGTTTCCGGCAAGCATCCCCTGCCCAACTTTGTGTATTTTACGAAGCCCTCCATTCCATCTTTGGGCTGCCCAACTCCGCTGGCGTGCCTTCGGGCTCCGGGGACTCAGCTGGGGGCTCTAGGCCTTCGTGACGCCGATGCCGGAGCCACCAGCATCGGCGTCACAGGGCCCCAAAAGATCCAGGCCTGGATCCAGATCAGTGCCAGTCAACCTCACGGTCTCGCCGCCAACTCCGACGCTGGTAGCGTCCCTGGCAAGCTTCGACCCCGTCCTCCCCCTCGACTTGGTCATGGAGCCAGACCGGCATTGACCGACTCCGGTACTGGTGCCGGAGGGTACTTTTTGTACCTCTGTTCTTCCCTGGTGTTCCTTATCACCCTGAGTGGTAGTCAGAGGAGAGTGATGAGGGCTGAGAGGTGTCTGTTGACCCACTGGCAGACCAGCTTGAAGAGCCGGACTGGAGAGAGGAGTTGGGTGATGCCAGCAGTCTGGATACTTCCCCAGACCTTAGTATGCTTTCATCTCCTACCATGACTACGGAGGAGGGATCTGCCTATGCTGTGGTGTTATGTAGGGTGGCTGAGGCCTTGGGCCTTGAGCTTCCTACTGTGGCGGTCAGGAATAACCTCCTGACTGAGGTGCTTCAGCCAGCAGCAGCATCTTTGGAGCCCTTCAATGAGGCCCTCACTGATGTCCTTCTGGGCTCCTTTTCCAAGCCCAACACAGGGTTGATCACCAGACACCACTACCTGGCACCGGGGGACCCATTTTTCCCTCTCCCAACACCCTACCCAAGAGATTGGTGGTCTAAGCCTCATCTTCGAAAGAAAGCGTTTTCCCTACAGCTCCCCAAGATAGGGAATCCAAAAAGTTGGCCCATCTTGGGAAGAAGATTTTTTCTTCAGCCAGGTTAGGACTGCAGATGGTGAACACTGCAGGCCGGATTCACAGAACTAACTTAAGACAAAATCCTAAACTTACTATCATTTTGGTATTCACAGAAGGCACTTACTCATTTTGGTATTCACAGAAGGCACTTACTTACTCGTTTTGTGTAACTTACTCATTTTGGTATTCACTCATTGATGAGTAAGTGCCTTCTGTGAATACTAAAATGAGTAAGTTACTCGAAATGAGTAAGTTACTCAAAATGAGAAAGTTACACAAAATAAGTAATTTACACAAAATGAGTAAGTAAGTGCCTTCTGTGAATTTCCAAGTCGCACTCGCTCGGCGGCGCTTTTCTTCATGAGTTGAATTGCTATCTTCTATACGCCTTTCCGCCTATTCCACTTCTTCCCAGAGTGCTGACGAAGATTAAGCACAACCGGGCCCAAGTCATTGTTGTGGCTCCGTACTAGGCACAAAGAGTCTGGTACCCAGAGCTCTTGACCATGGCAATCGATTCTTCGATCAGACTTCCTTTTCGGGAGGATCTTCTGTTGCAGCAGCAGGGGACTCCTTAGCGAAAAAGGAGCCTCTGGTAGGACTGCGTAACCAAACCACCAGGGCCAAGCAGCCACTACTGCTTTGGAACTTGGAGTCTCCCTCAAAGACATCTGCCAGGCAGCCACATGGGTATCACTGCACACGTTCACTAAGCATTACTGTCCCAATAGTCAAGTCTGGAGAGACTGCGTCTTTGGCTTTTCAGTTCTCCAGGACTTTCTAGTGAGAACTTAGTTCGCAGACACACCTCCTGGTGGGTATTGCTGGGGTATGTATTCTAAGGTAAGGAATCTATAACTAATAGTCTGTTTCAGATGATCCAGTTACTTACCTTCGGTAACAATATATTTGTAAGAGACATATAATAGTTATAGATTACATAGACGCAGCCCCTGCACGCTGACATCAGATCTTTCTTTTTCCGAGCCAGCCTAGAGCAGATCCAGAGAGAGCTACCTCTTAGTCACTTTGTGACTAATCTTTCTCTCAACTTTTGTTGACTTCTTTTGAGTCTATCAACTCCTGGTGTTCAAGGGATGTCCCGTCATCACACTGAGTTTAAACTGTGCGAGGCCTGTCACCGCCTGATGTCGGTTACGGACCCCCACCTCATGTACCTTTGGTGCCTGGAGTGCGACTACAACCCGAAGTCGGCTCTGTGCTCCCTTGATGACCCAGTAAAGATGAAGGTCTCTGGACCGATCGCGGAGCCACCACCATTCGTCGTCCAGGTCTTCGAGATCTTTGGGTAAGTTAGAGCACAAGAAAAAGGTGAAGAAGCAGCATAGCTCTTCGCCTTATACCCGTCGGTCGGTTGACACGACGTGGGACCCAGTGCGTCGTCGCTCTCCTGTTCTGTTTTCGGAGCCTGCTCCAAGGACGACTCTAATTTTCCCTACCTTTCCCTGTGCCAGTGTCCCCTGCCCAGCTTTGAGATTTCTACGAAGCACTCCATAGCATCTTTGGGCAGCTGACTCCACTGGTGCGCCTTCAGGCCCTGCACACTCGGCTGGGGGCCCTGGGTCTTCGATGCCCGCGGCTTCAGCCTCAATGTCAGAGGCCCCAAAGGATGTAGGCCTAATCCGGATCGACGTCAGTTGACCTCACAGTACCTTCCCCAGCGCTGATCCAAGCGATGACTTCCCCAGCGCCGGTCTTGCCCCCACTTTTCCCCTCCCAACACACAACGCCCTAGAGCTAGGTGGTCCTGCCAGCCCACAGGCATTACCTACAGTTCACTGTAGGCCACAAACATTTTCAGTTGACCATGCTCCTCTTTGGCCTTACCAGCACCTCTCAGGTGTTCACAAAAGTGATGGTGTTGGTCGCAGCTCCTCTGTGCTGATCAGGGGATCCAGTCTTCCTCTATCTCGATGACTTGCTGTTGGAGGCGTGCTCGCCCCAGGCTGTCGTCGCCCATCTCCAGACTACGGCGGTCCTCCTGCACTCGCTGGGGTTCACCATCAACGTGTCGAAGTCACACCTGACTCCCTCTCAGAAGCTCCTTTTCATCAGAGCAGTTCTGGATATAGCTCAGTTTCAGGCTTATCCTCTCAAGCTTTGTGCCTGGGATATTCGGGTTATGATACTGATGTTTCAACCTCTATCCCGGATTTCAGTGAGATTGACTCTGAGGCTGCTGGGCCTCATGGTCACTTGCATCCTGCTGGTGGATCATGCCAGGTGGCATATGCGGGCTCTGTAGTGGGACCTGAAGTTTCAGTGGAAGAGCATCAGGGGAATCTTTCTAACTTTGTCCAGATCTTGGAGGGAACTGCACGTCAATTGCAATGGTGGCTCAAGAACCACGATTGGGTCAGCGGCAGATCCCTCTCCCTTCCCAAACCAGAGTTGACAGTCATGACGGATGCATCACTCCAGAGATGGGGCAGTCTCCTGGGAGAGGCGGAGATCAAAGGTCTCTGGTCTCCGGCAGAGTCCGGTCTCAACCTATTGGAGCTCCGGGCAATCAGTCTTACACAGAAGGCATTTCTTTCTTCTGTCAAAGTAAGAGTAGTGCAGGTGTTCACAGACAACACCACTGCTATGTGGTACTACAACAAACAGGGCAGGGTGGTGTCGTGGACCCTATGTCAAGACTCTCTTCGCCTTTGAATATGGCTGGAACATCAGGGCTTTTCCCTTGTTCAACACCTGGCAGATTCTCTGAACGCCAGGATGGACGAACTCAGCTGTCGGTGCACGGCTGATCACGAATGGCGTCTTCACTCGGAGGTGGTGCAAGGTTTCATTCAGCAGTGTGGAGAGACTAAGTCAGATCTGTTCACCATCAAGGAGAATGCTCAGTGTCAGCAGTTCAGCGTGTTGTAATTTCCAAGGCAGCACTCACTCAGCTATGCTTTTCAACGCATGTGGAATTGTGGCCTCCTGTATGCCTTTCCGCCTGTACCACTTCTGCCCAGAGTGCTGAAGAAGATCAGGCGCGACCGGGCTCCGGACTGGGCACAAAGAGTCTGGTACCCCGAGATCTTGAGCATGGCATTCGATCCTCCGATCAGAGCTCCTCTTCGGAAGGATCTTCTGTGGCAGCAGCTCGGGACTGTCCTCCACCTGAACCTGTCCAGTCTCCACCTCCTTGTGTGTAGATTGAGCGACAACAGTTGACATCTTTTGACCTTCCTCCCAAAGTCTGTAATGTCAGCCATGTATTCCTTCACTAAAACGGTATACATCTGTAGATGGAACAATTTGTGGGCTGGTGCACAGCAAAGGCTGTTGATCCCCTCTTTGCCCCCCTTTCTGTGGTCCTCTTGTTCATCCTTTCTTTAGCCCAGAAGGGATCTGACTTGGGCACTCTTCAAGTCAAGACTACCACTCAGTCATATCTGTCTTTCTTCGTCTCCCTGATCAGACTTCTCTTTTCAAGTCCCTGTTGGAACCTGGCTCTGTATATACCATACCAAAGTGAGGTATAATGTGAACAGAGTCCATTGGAACCCCAAAGGTAGGCAGAGGTAAAGTTAGATAGCACCTCACTCTCTATTTGTGGTAGTGTGGTCGAGCAGTAAGGCAGTATCAGAGGACAGTGTTAAGCATTTGTTGTACACAGTCAGTCAGTAAATGAATTCACACACCCAAAGACTAAACTTAAGACCACTTGTTTTTGTATGAAAATATTCTTTTAGTTATTTTATTTCCCAGAACTAAGCAAGCCTGGTACAGGTAAGCAATAAATAGTTTACAGTAGTAATGCAGTTCGTAAACAGTTTGAATTGTAATTGTATATGCACTTTGTTTTGACTTACAGTATGGTTGCAGAGAAATGCAATACTTTGTAAATACAGTACATAGACTTGAATGGGCTTTTCAGTAAAATACCAGGTAAGTTACTTTTTAGATTACATTTCTTACTCAGATTAGTATACCTGGATACTACTCTGGGACATTTCCTGTAAACAGGTAATTAAAATCATTTACGTAAAATAGTACAATTTTAAAGAATTTCTTTAAGTTTTCAAACTCCACACTTAGAAACTTATCCAAGAAATACAGTCAATGTTATCCTATGGAGGAAAATAGTGTTATCCGGACTCTCTATTCACTCTTCAGGTTTACCTGCACCTAAACACACAAGGCCTGATTCACAAAGGTAAACTTACACTTTTGTGGAAGTTTACTGCTTTTTGATCTTCACAAAGGTAAACGTAGACCAAAAGTCTAACTTTACTAGTAGTAACTTACCTTTGTGAGCACCGAAAGGTAGTAAACGTCTAACATGACTAGTGGCAACTTACCTTTGTGAGTACCAAAAAGTAGTAAAGTTAGACTTTTGGTCTAAGTTTACCTTTGTGAATAACGAGAAGTAGTAAACTTACTGTAGGAAAGTGTCCCTTTTTGCATGGTTACCCCCCACGTTTTTCCTGACATCTGATGCAACCTTACTTGATGTGCCCTGGGTCCTTGCCAATCAGGTTCCCAGGGCCTGTGACATAGAATCATTGTATAGCAATATTCCGCAAAGAGAAGCTTTGGAAGCAGTAGAATGGTTCACACCAGAATTTGAGGTTCCAGGTCCCCGTGTATTTATTTTAGAAAGCTTAGACATAGTGCTGAATGAAAATATATTCGAATTTGGACATAGCCTTTTTAAACAAATTAAGGGCGTGAGTATGGGGGCATCTGTGACACCCTCAATAGCGAACATATATATGGCCCTTTTTGAGACTACGTTTATTTTTAATGAGATCGCCCCATTCTTGGAGTCCATTTTCCATTAGTCCAGATATATTGATGATTTCTTCTTTATCTGGACCAATGAGGAACATGAGCTCGGAGAATTTTTATCTTGGTTAACCCTAGCAGATCCAAATGTTAAATTTACAGCTCATTCAAGTACAGAGAAAGTCGAATTTCCTGACATTCTGATTAGACACAATACAGGAATGCTAGAGGTTGATCTTTTTGTAAAACCTACAGCGAAGAATACATTACTGCATTTTAACAGTTATCATCCACAGACATAAAAGCAAAGTATACCCTTTTCATAGTTTTTAAGATTGAGAAGAAACTGCACCAATTTAACAGATTTTGATTTTCAAGCAACCTCTGTGAAAAATACATTTTTAGCTAGAGGATATCCGCACCGGCTGGTACGTGAGTCCAATAAAATAGCGAGATACTGTGATAGGGATCATCTCCTGACAGGTACCACAAAAGAGAAATCAAACCAACTTGTTTGTGTCACCAAGCTTTCTACATTGAATAGCAAAGTGAAACAAATAATAAATTCTAGTTGGCACATTTTAAATAGTAATCCGACTCAAGAATCTCCTTTACCGAAGCCTCTTTTTGCGTATAAACGCAATAAAAATATCAAAGATACCATAGTACATTCACGATTTACAAAGGTGAATACTTTCACTCAGAAAACTATTGACGGCAGTAATCCAGTGAAAGGGGCGTTTAAATGCCGCTCTTGTAAATCCTGTGATGCCGTAATGGAAGGAGAAACCTTTTTATTTGAATGGCTACCCAATTCAGGCACAACAAATCTAGAATTGTAAAGCACAGAATGTTGTGTATCTGATTGTGTGCCCATGTGGATTGGGATATGTTGGAAAAACTTCACGTGCCATCAATGTGAGACTTACTGAACATCGTTCAGCAATACGCACGGGGAAAGTTAATGCGCCCCTAGTCAAACATTATTTAGATCTCCACCACAAACAAGAGGACATGAAATGGAGAATATTAGAAAATATCAAAACAAAAGGAGAAATTGAAGGCACCCGTATTCGAAAGAAGAAGGAAGTCTTCTGGATTTTTTCTCTAAAAACATTTGTACAAGGTCCTCTAAGCGTATCATTGCTACGGTGGCTGGTAGTGGCACTCATCTATTGAGGCCACTCCTAACAAACACCCTGCTATGACGGATTGTATATACAAGACATTTTGCCAATATTCTCATTATTGCCTTGAAAAAGTCTGTGTATCAGACGAAAAACATGTGTGCTAATCGTGTGCTGGGAATTTTATCTTTTCGGACTTCAATAAAGTTCATACGAAAACTCGCTTCCATGATCTGATTGGATAAATTAAACTCTCTGGTGTTTTCTCATCGCCCTTGTTGTACAAGGGATTAAAAACTGCAATGTGGGATTACTTTGACCCATGACCAATATTGTTTTTAGTTAATTCAACTTGGTTTAAGGTTGTGCTGTTTTGTTATATGCATGTTACAGGTTTAATGTGCAGACAACACCTCTAGGTAGCAGGTGTTTTGAAGCTGATCTAGCACCCGGTTGCCAATATAGCAACATTATATTTGTCACACAGAGTATTGATACCTTGAGACAGTGATACATTGGATGTGTGGTTGTTTCCCTTTTCGGGAACACCACTACCTGTTTTTCTCTTGAATCATTTGGTTAATTGTATACCTATCTTGAAAGGTCTAGTATATAGTCATTACAGTTAAGGAAATGATTGTGCTTCAATAAATAAGCTGGAATATGCAGACATGACTGTTTACCTTTTTGTTTTCTCTCTCTAGAGTCTAATAAGAAAAAGCCCCAAGGCGTCAAAACTAGTAAGTACTATGCTCTTTTCAATTTTAATTTAAGCCCATCACTGCAGAGCATGTAGCATCTCATTATATTCCACATGGAACATAAATTCACATCAGATGTACCCTAAAGAATGGGACTTGTGATCACTTTTGGTCTATGGGTACAATTATTTGGGTGATGCAGAACATGTCTACTGTGTAGAGAAAGGCCTACTTGGGCTAGGCCCAGCCACCACAGCTCACACCAGAGACTTAAGTCCCCTAATGGACAGGGTCAAAAACTTAGAGGCCCTATAGAGAACCATGAGGGGAAGCCCAGATAAAACAATATTAGAATGGTGGGACTTCCAGACCGAATAAAAAGCTCCTTTGTGATATCATTTGTGGAGGACTGGTTTGAAGATGTGGTGGCTCTGGAGGGCATGTCTAAACACTATGCCCTAGAACGAGCTCACAGAGTACCATCACATCCCCAAGAGCCTCGGGCCCACCACACCGTTTGTTGACATGACTCCTTCATTGCAGGGCCCAAGACTTTCTCCTACGGCAGACATGAACTCATGGCCCCTTTCAACTGGATATCATCCAGGTCTTCCTTGTCGTGAACTGTACTGCCACTGTCCAAAAACAAAGAGCATCCTTTCTTCTTGCCAAACAGAGATTACAGAAACTGGGTTTCCCTTTTGGATTACTATTCCTGGCTAACTATGAGTGAGTGAAAGACCTTCTTCTTCACCACACTAAAGTGCATTAATGCGAGATAGAGGGCCACCGCCCATCGAGCCTCCCCATTCGGTACCCGGCTAATGAAGGAGATCCTGCAAGCACCAAGGAGGAAGCTTGTGACCTATTCTACATCAGGCTCGGGCACACTACAATAAGGCTATAATAGTGGCAACAGAAATGATCCAACCTGTGCAGGCCAATTGTGGGTTAGGCGAGGGGTCTCTTAGGGTAGCATAATACATGCTGCAGCCCTTCAAGACCACTCTTGTCACAATGCCCTTGGTACTATTGGTACCTTTTACAAGGGACTTATATGTGAGGCAGAGGTGTGTCAATTGTAGAAACAATGGTACAGTTTAGGGAAAACAACACGGGCACTGAGGCCTGGTTCGATGGGGTCCACTGCACACACAATCAAAGTTGCATCAGATACCAGGCAAAAAGCGGGTGTACTGCAACAGAACCCCATTTTCCTACGCTGCCCTTTAATCGTGTCATTGTTTAAATGTTGAGTCTGAATTCAGTGTTTAAAGCATCTCCAATTCACTTCTTTTTTGTCATTTGGGTACTTATCCACTCATCTTGTAGGTCGTGTATATGGTCGTTACAGTTAAAAAAATGTTTGTGCTTCTATAAATACGCAGGAATATGCAGATATGACTCTTTTTTTTCACAACAAAATTGTATTGTTGGCAGCCAGAGCAATAGGAATGCCTCACATGGCACCCACAATACTTGTATGTAGTAACAAAGATGAACATCAATATTTTTAGCGTGAGCATGACAATAGTCACACAAAAAAAAAATTCCGAAGGAAAATAATAACAAGAAAACAAAGAACTGTGCCACATTGCTTCCACCAGACAGAGAGTTTTGTTGCATACATACGGAAAGGCTGTGCCATTTATAATCACAATTAGGAGGTATATAACACATATTCCATCGCACTGGATTCATAACAACATGTCCGTGATGTCAGGCGGGGGAGGCGGTTCCAAATATAAACCTCTATAATCGGCCCACCGCTTCCAGATCTTATAATGTTTCTGAGGACATCCCCTCGCTTCAAAGACAGGGATTTTTAGGCCCTTTGTAACACATATTCCATCACTCTGGATTCATAACAACATGTCCGTGATGTCAGGCGGGGGTTCCAAATATAAACCTCTATAATCGGCCCACCGCTTCCAGATCTTATAATATTTCAGAGGATATCTCCTTGCTTCAAAGACAGGGATTTTTAGGCCCATACAAAAGTCTAAACCCTTTTTCCATACCCCAAGCAAGGGTGGGGATTCCACCTTCCAGGCCAGGGCAATGTCCTTCTTTGCTAATGTAAGGCCTAAGAATAGAAGGTGACGCTTGTACCTGTTGCCACCCATGTCTTCCGTAATATGGAGCATGGCCAACTTTGGGGAGAAGGGAGCCTCCCACCCTAATACTTCAAACAGGTAAGCACCCCATCCAGACCCTCGACAGGGTAGGGAAGGACCACACAGTGTGCAGGAAGGTACCCTTCAATGATCCATATCACAAACAATGCGGAGATGCAATTAGCTCCATACGCCATAATGTATGTCTTGCAAAGTTAGCTCTATGAAGATATTTAAATTGGATAAGGCACAAGCGGGCTGCGATAACTGCTCTGCACACGGACTCCAGAGCCTCCGCCTAGTCTTCCTCCTCTAAGGGGCCCAAATCTTGCTGCCACGCCTCTCTGGTTTTATGCAGGGTGGTAGGTGTATTGTTTTTTTCTTTTTCTTTTTTTTAAAGACCTTTATTTAGCAGATCACATAAGACATTCCTCGCCTACAACCCCACAGGGCCGGCCAACAGTAGAATCAGCAATGTAGACACATTTTTAAACACAGCCCAGACCGTCAACCCGGGGGTACGGTGGCATTGCAAAATGTACAACTGTGAGGTCCCGAAGGATAATGAGGGACAAGGAAGGTCATATTTTCAGTTTAATGCATATCACATGGTCGATGTGTGTAGGCCCCTAGAAAGAAACAAACTAAGAACATCCCACCCTTTAACTTGGTCGACACGTTACACAACTGTAAGGTTCAGAACAGTTCAGGTGCGCATGTATGGTAACTAAATTAGTATATGTGCTAGGAATCAGGTCGCGTCTGGCATGTCCAGTGAGCCAGACCGTGTAGTCAGCGGGGGCTCACAGATGTTTCCCCTATATTCGTTCCACCTGGATCATATTTCCACCCATTTGCGAGGACAGCCTCGTGAGACATACACCGTTTTCTCCTGCAGCATGGACCAGTCCATGTCACATTTCCAGTCTCTCAGTTTCGGCGGATTGGGAGCACCCCACAGTCTGGCAATGTTGCGTTTAGCCATCATCAGCCCAAGCGTGACCCAAAGCCTCCCCTTATGTGACTGGTCCGTTGGTTCCCAAATGTTGAGCAGACATCTTTTTGCCTCCAGCCGTATTTCTACCTCCCACACCTCTTGCATGCAGCGGACCACCCTCCCCCAGTATAGTTGAATCTTTGGACACCCCCAAAGGATATGGAAGAAGGTACTCTCTGCACCACAACTCCTCCTGCAGAGTCCATCCCCACCTCCTCCCATTCTCTGCAGCTTTGCGCCTGAAATGTAGATCCTGTGAAGTATCTTCAACTGAATTAGGCGCATTCGGGCTGATATTGCTACTTCCCGGGGGGACGCCAGAGCATAGGTCCACTCCTCCTCATCAATTTCTAACCCATCAGCCACCCACTTCTCTTTTAGGGGAAGGAGTATGTCGGGGGAGTTATTAAGTAGTTTTTTGTACGTGAGGGATATGGCATGTTCCGGAATTAGGCCATCTAACAGCCTGTCTTCAAGAGGTGAGCATACAGGTAATGTAGTGCCTGGTGGAATGTTTGCCTGGAGCGAGTGTCGCAACTGTAAGTATCGAAAGTATTCGGTGTGTGCCAGTTCGTAGGTTGCCTGCATGTGCTCGAACGTGTGTACACCCTTGGGACCCCAGATGTCTCTGATATGTGAGATCCCGATCAGGTCCCAATTCCGGAATCCCTTAGTTCGGCCCAGGTTGCCTAATTTGCCCGAGGGCCATAGCGGCGTGGCCATGGTGAGGACCCCGGACCAGCCAAGTTTTTTTTGGGCTATGTGCCATATCTGTACCGAATGCTGCGTAGGTCCAGTGAAGTGATGTTTACCCCTTTTGGAGTAGAGTGCGATTTCGTAGTTCCCCCCCGGGAGTTGCCATCTGTCCATCCCATAGGCCGGATCATTACCGTCCCCATAGGTCCCTTGATTAATAGCTGAGAGATGAGCCGCCCAGTAGTACTTTCGTATGTCGGGTAGGGCTATGCCTCCGTCATACCACCCCAGTGTGAGTTTTTGCAAGGCAATACGAGGGGCGCCTGCCCAGAGGAGGGTACGTTGAGCGGGGTCAACAGCCTTGAAGTAGGCGTCAGGCACTAGGTCAGGGTAGTTTTGGAGGGCATACAGGAACCTGGGCAGCGCCATCATTTTGAATAAGGCGGCCCGGCCTAGCAATGACAATGGCAGATCCTGCCAAGATTTGGCGTCTCGCTGGAGACGCCGAAGGGGAGGCAGAAGATTACGCTCATAGGATAGGGCTTTGTCCGTGGAGACGAACACTCCCAGGTATTTGAAGCCGTCCTCAACCACTGTGACGGGACAAGTGGCAGGAAGCCTCGGTGACTCCCCTCTGAGGACATAAAGGTAGGATTTGCTCCAGTTGACTTCGAAGCCGGAGTTGCGACCAAAGCTGGCAAGGATGTCCAGTGCAGCGATGATTGATCGTCGTGGCTTGGAGAGGTATAAAAGAATGTCATCAGCGTATAGGGAAATTTTATCTTCCCATCCCTCCGCCCACTCTATTCCGCGAAGGTATACGTCCTGTCTAATCCAGGCAGCCAAAGGTTCAAGGGAGAGGGCGAACAGGAGAGGGGAGAGAGGGCAGCCCTGTCTAGTGCCCCGTTCCAAAGTGAAGATCTCCGATACTCTATTATTTACTAGGACCTGTGCCAGCGGTTCCGAATAGAGAAGACAAACCCACGACGAGAATCGGGGTCCGAAGCCCATCTTACGCAGGACGGCGAACATGTACGGCCATTCTAGGGTGTCGAACGCCATAGTAGCGTCCAGGGAGACCACCACCGCGTCCTCCGTCAGTCTATGGCGCTGGCCAAGCACCCCGTGTAGGCGTCGGATATTGAGGGCCGTATTCCGGTGCGGCATAAATCCTGACTGGTCAGGATGAACCAACGTACTAAGTACTGGTTTGAGCCTATTGGCAAGTGCCTTCGCCAGTATTTTCGGCTCAGCGTTTAGGAGTGAGATTGGTCTGTATGAGGCACAGTGTTCAGCCGGCTTCCCCTCCTTTGGGATTGCCACTATAGTGGCGATGCGCTGATCGCGCGGCAGTATTCCCTTCTCTCTACTCGTCTCAAACATGGCTTTTAGGTGCTTACTGACTGTATCTGGTTTGATCTTGTAGAGGTCTATCGGGAGGCCGTTAGGACCCATTGCCTTCCCAGGCCGGAGTTCCATTATCGCCCGCTGTAGTTCGGTCTCTGTGAGGGGGCTCTCAATGGTCTCTCGATCTTCATCAGAGAGACACGGCATTCGAATATCAGCAAGGAGGGCAATAGAGTCTTCCTCTGGTCGGTCAGACACCCTCGTATAGACCTGTTTATAGTGTCTAGCAAACTCCTCCACTATCGCACGAGGCTCTGTGAGAATCACTCCGGATTACGCATGAATTAATGGGACTATCTTCTTGGCTTGCTGTTTTTTATCTAACCAGGCGATGAGCTTTCCAGCTTTGTCACCCTGGTCGTACAATCTACCCATTCTGTGTCTAGCCACCGTCTGGGCCTCCAGGGAGACCAGCTCTCTGTATTCTGCCAATTTGACCTGCCACTTGTGCCTTATCGTCCTGGCCCCCTTTGCAAGAGCTTCAGCCTCCAGTGTAGCAAGGTCCGCCTCAACTGTAGTGACCTGACATTGCCGTTCCCGTTTTTTTCCCGCGATGGCTGAAAGCGCCTCACCTCTAATCACCGTTTTGAATGCCTCCCATACCGTGACAGGGGAGTCTACCGATCCCAAGTTCTCTTCAAAGTAATTGGAGATGGAGGTGTGAAGTTTCTCCCGCGTGTCTTCGTTCTTTATGTGCCAGGGGTTTATTGGCGCTACACACCCCTCCCTCCTGGTCCCGAACGTAATATGTGTAGTTATAGGGGAATGGTCCGAAATGCCCCTGGGTAAGAGCGTGGCCTGCCGTATTATAGTGTGGTGCTGCAGGACGGCGAGGATATAGTCAATCCGAGAGAAGGTATGATGTGGCCCTGAGAAGAAGGTGAATTGGCTATGTGTGGGATGAAGGTGACGCCAAACGTCGGTGAGTCCAAAGGCCTCAAGAAAGTCAGCCAACCAGAGGCGCCCTTGGGGAAGATCCCTGGGGGGCTGTCTATCAAGGAGCCCCGATACCACAGAATTGAAGTCCCCGCCCAGGACCAATTGACCTTCGGGAAGGGAGAGCAGCAATTTGCCCAGGTCTGTAAAGGCCTGGGCTTGTAATCCCGGCGGGATGTATGTCGAAAGCAGGTTAAGCGTGTACCCCTCCCAGCGTCCTGTGACGACCGTGAAACGGCCTTGTGGGTCTACCTTAGTACTGTCTATGTGGAAGGGCAGCGAGCGGCGCATAAGTATCCCCACTCCCCTGGAACCTGATGTGAAGCCCGCGTGCGAGGCGAGAGTATAGCCCCACCTGTTAAGTGCGTGACATGTGTTACCCAGTAGGTGGGTTTCTTGCAACATTACTATGTCCGGTTGGTGTCTTTTAAGGAATTGAAGAACTATAGTGCGCTTGAGCCTGTCCCCAAGTCCATTGACATTCCAGCTCATGATTCTCAAGTTCTTTTCCCAATGCCTAGCCACAACCATTGCTTTGTAAACCATTCCAACCGTGCCTCACTGAACTGCTAATGACTTCATATCTCAATACATCGTTCGACCATAACAAACCCCCAACTCCCCGTCCCTCCCCGGATCCCCCCCAGTGGTCACCACCCGACCTGGAACCCCCCCGACATGCTATAACATTACAGACAGCCATATGTGATTCCGACAGTCCCTTTGGTCTCCACCCTCCCTGGACCCCAACCATCCCGCCCACCTCTGCAATAACAAAATCCCCCCTCCCTGCCCCCTGCTCCGTGGGTTTCAAACTACCCACCACCCCAATTAGCAGAGCGCCTGTCGCCCAACCCGACCCCGGTGATAAGCCGAGGAACTTCTAGCTCAGGAAACACGTGGCCAGCTCCGTCCCGGCCGCCCCCCGGCAGTGTTCCAGGTCCTTCAGTCCCTCAGGCCTCGGGTATGCAAGCAAAGTAAGGGAACCCGGCCCTCAATACCTGGGCCGGCCCCAATCCGCCCCTTCGGAGCACCCAGTCATACCAACAAACACACTTTATACATTACTGTCCGGCGTTCTGCAAGTCCTGTGTGCTTCGTTTCATCGTGCTGTGTTTTCTCCGGGTGAGTCCCAGCGGGGACTGTTAGACCTCGAGCGCCAGGATCGTTGACTTTGCCCCCCCGCTTCAGCTTCCTCCGTCGCCGATCCCGGAGAGGGTTGTCCGTTGTCTCTCCACTGTCCGCCATTTTGGCGAGATGGGACCACAGCCAGCGTCGCGTCGATCCAGTCCTGTAGTGATGCCGGCGAGGTGAAGAGATGGGATCGACCATCGTATAGAACTTTCAGTTTCGCAGGAAAGAACATCATGTATCGAACTCCATGTTCTCGGAGCGCCGCCTTGACCCCCTGAAAGGACCGCCGTTCTTGTTGCACTTGCAGCGTAAAGTCAGGGAAAAACCGTACCGTGGACCCCTCGTATTGTAGATCACCGTGTTGCCTGGCAGCCTGTAGTATAGCGTCTCGGTCGCGGTAGTTAAGGATTTTGGCAATAATTGTTCGCGGTGAGGCTCCAGTCTTGGGCTTGGGAATCGGAGCCCGGTGGGCTCTTTCTATAGTGAAAATCTTGGAAAGTCTCTTTGGCTTAAGGTGACGGAGTATCAGGTCCTCGAGAAAAAGCTCCATACTGTCACCCTCCAGTCCTTCCTCCACGCCCACCACGCGTATGTTGCTCCTTCGAGCCCTACCTTCCTGATCATCGAGCCGCAGTGCCATCTGTCGGTGCTGGTGGACCAACTCGTTGACCCTACTTGTGAGCTGCTTCTCTGATTCCTGGAGGGTCTTAATGTCCACCTCATTGGCTTTCGAACGGTCCGCGGTTTTCCCCAAGTCGGTGCGGAGTAGGTTCACCTCGATGGTGATTTTGTCCATCTTCGTTTCGAGGTTGGTGCCAAATGCCTGGATCGCGGCCATGATGGACGTTAGAGAGGGTTCCGCCTTTCCCACGACCTCCCTCGTCTCTCCCCCAGGCTGTGTTGGGGTCTTGGGCACAGTATATTGGTCCAGTCTGTTTGCCTGGGGCACTGCACCCCCTTTGGGCTTCATGCTCGATCTGGTGCCTCAGGGGCCCGACAGTACGTCGCCCACCCTCTTCCTGACTGTCGCCAGTTCTGGGCCACCCTCCGCTCCAGCCGATTCCAGGCAGAGACAGAGATTCTGTCGCGCAGTAGCTGCCGTCTAGGCGCTATGGTAGCGCTGGGGCCCACGTCTAGGGTTGTGGCCGAGATTGCACGTCGCGATCCGACACCTCCCTGGTCCGTTAGACGCTTCCAGCCGGTCCTCCCACCGTCAATGTTCCGGGGCTGGCCTCCGCTAGAGCCGCGGGACGTGCACGGCCCACAGGGCCTCCTGTAAACAGCAGTGAAGGGCAGTCAATTCACGGTAGGCTGGGAGCAGCCCAGGCCGGGCTTTCTCACCTCCTCCCTCGCCGTAGCCAAACTGTGTGTGGCCGTCCTATTGATCGCTCGGGCAGGCAAGCCGCAGCAGTCCCAGGTCTGCCTTATTCGATGGGTCACTCTGGACACCCCGCCACACGTCCCAGGCTGTCGCGCCGCCGCCGAGGCCACGCCCCCCTCCTGTGCGCCTCTCAGCCGCGGGCCGGGGCAGGCCGCAATCCGGGACCTCGAGTGGTGAGTACAGCCGTATGCGGGCTCCAGGGGTGAGATGTCGGGCCGCCGCTGGAAGTCGCGGCCGTTTTCGGAAGCCTCCGAGGGTTCGGGAAGCCCGGATTTCTCACCGAGTGTTCACCTTGCCTGAGGGGGCTGGGGGCTGCCTTCGGAGAGCCTCCCAGCCAGGATTTAGAGCTGATTTTAAAAGGGGACACTGACGGTCCCGGCGGAGCTAGGGATTCAGGCGGCCATTACCCTCGGCGCCTGGCCACGCCCCGGTAGGTGTATTGTTAATGATGGTACGGTAGATATTGGTGATCTTATGGTCACTCAAAACTCCCCCATAAAGACCTTGGCCTCAACAACTTTAAATTTGAGTAGTTCTGTGAGGTTAGATATATAGGGTGTGACAGACAGCCGTGCCAGTTTCCCTGGTGAGCCTTCCCCACCAGCCCATCTGGCGGAGTGCGGATTTCCAGGTTCTGAATACGGTGACGGTGGCAGGCGGTAGTTCTTTTAACAGTGCCACCGAATAAAGGCCATGTGTAAGGCGGTTTCTCCCAGCAGCCAGCGTTCCACGGCATATGCCGGGTCACCACGATCCCTATACCACCATTGATAAAGGACCAGAAGGTGCGAGGCCAGGTAGTACGCATGAACGTCCGTAGTGGCCACCCCACCGGTCTAGGTAGATTGAAAGCAGGTCCTCAGTGCAAGTTGCGATGCACCACCTCCCCAGAGAAATTACGCAAGAATAGCATTCAGTTGATGAAACCACATCGGTTTGATTGGGTAGGGGTGATTCTGCAGCTGGTAAAGAAGGCAGGGCAGGGAAAGATTTTAAAAAATAGCTGACCTGCCAAAAAGAGACAAGGGTATATAAGACCATACCCGTGTCTGGTCGCTCACCTGCGTCCACAGGGGGGCGAGGTTCTTAGTCCACGCCACAGATTGGGATGCCGAGAGGAAGACACCCAACTATTTGAAGCCATCCGGAACCACAACGACTTCCTGTGACCAGTCACGCAGCCGATCTCCACCCCGCAGCGGCCAGAGAAAAATTTCCCTCGATTCATGTACAGGGCAGGCCCGAGGTCTCGCCAAATTTCCATAATACAAAGAAGGCATGGGCCAGTCCGGTTAAGGTGAGGAAGAATAAAATATCATCCGCATACAACACTATGTGATCAGAGATCCCCGGTGCCCATTCAAACCCGCCTACCTGGGCGTCTACTCGAATCCAGGCTGCCAGTGGCTCCATTGCAAGCACAAAGAGATATGGGGAGAGTGGGCAGCACTGGTATGTCCCCATCTAATGGGAAAGTGTCTGAAGGCCGAATCAGCCACCCTAACAGAAGCGGTTATATCTGTATTAAGGAGGCGAATAAATCATAAGTGCTGGGGCCAATATTTAGACTACTAAGTAGGGCAAAAAGATAAGACCAGCCAAGATAATCAAAGGCTTTATTCATGTCCACCAGAAGGAGCGCAGTGGGGCACCTGAGTTTGGTAATCGCGGCTACAGCATGGTGCTTCATCTGATGTTGTGTTGCATGGCGCGACCCAGCATAAATCCTGCCTGGTCAGGGTGTACCCGGTCCTGATGTATGGGACCGAGCTTTAGCAATCACTTTGGCCAAAGGTTTGGCCTCCACATTGAGTAACGAGATCGGGCGGTAAGACGAGAATTGTTCCGGGGGCGTCCGGGCTTCAAGAACACAACTATTTTGGCGTGCCACCAGTCAGGAGAGAGACTACCACTCTCCACAGAAGTCTCAAGGGCAGCTAAGTAGGGTTTCAGTAGTTGCAGATAAGGTTTTTGAAAAAATTCATCAGGGAAGCCACTCGGGCCCGGCGCCTTACCTGTTCGCATACTGAGCAGCGCAGTCAGCAGTTCCTCCAATGACACAGGAACATTAAGTGTGTCCGGTGCCTCATCGGACAGGGCCCGAGGTGGAAAGTCATCGATACATTTTTGAACGAGCGCTGCAGGGACGACCTCTTGAGGGACATATAGATCCATAAAATAGGTAGCGAAGCAATCAGCAGTAGCAGATGGGTCCATGAGAGCACAGGAGCATCTGGGGTGCAGCGTCTGTTGACACAGCCGATGTAACAGGGCACTAGACTTATCACCCCGCTGATATATCAAGCTACGAGTGGCGAGCCAATATAACTGGGCTTCATCAAGAAGTTCTCTGGCATACGTCTGTTGTATATTGATCATGTGCCTGCACAGAGCACTTCCCTCTGTGCCTCTACTGGCAAGTTTCAGGTCAAGTAACTTGATCTCGAGCGGTATTAACTTGTCTCAACGCTGTTGGCGCCGTGCCATACAAAAGGCAATATTGGCCCCCCTGAGGGTGGGCTTAAGTGCCTCCCATAGAACAACTGGGCATGCTACCTAGCCCATATTCAAGGAAAGATATTCTCTTATAGATTTATGAATGTGTTCTGCATTGAGTGACTAGCAGAAGCCACGGCAATAGGCGCCAACGAAAGTGGGAGCACCTGGGATATAGGACGAGCAGAAGGGAGACCGGCGAGTGATCCGATAAACCCCGAGTAAGAATATCCACTGCAAGCAGTCTATGGGTATGTGTCCCTGACAGGAAAAGGTAATCTAGTTGCGAGAAGGACCTGTGGGCGCCAGAGAAAAATGTGTATGCACTCGTAGTGGGGTGTAGGGTTTTCCATGAGTCAATCCATCCCAATCCCTGCACCAGGGATAAGAGTTTGGAGTCCTGGATCCCCGTTGTGTTAGCCACGGCACGCCATCTGCCTTGTGTTGGAGAGAGAACATTGTTCCAGTCTCCCCCCACCAAAGTCAATCCCGTCGGGAGTTCAGTCCAAAGTGTTGTTAGCCGTTCAACAAAGGACCACGATGGGGGGGGGCATAGATAATGCCCAGAATAATGAGCTCCCCATTAAGAGTACCACATATCATGACAATTCTGCCCTGGGGTTCAGACCACGCCCTCTGATGAACAAAGGGGACACAGCAGTGTATAGGAGTTGCAACACCCCAGGAGCCTCTAGTAAATCCTGCCTGATAAATATGTGTGAAGCCAAACCTTCACAGGCAAGGTGTCTTGGTTCTCACTAAATGAGTCTCCTGGAGGAGAAGAACACCTGCCCCATGACACTTAGCTTGGCGCAGGGCCGCCCCTCACTTGATCTTATTAAGAAGACCATTTATGTTCCAGTTAAGGACTCAGAGCTCACTGCTCCCACCCCTATCCACATTTGGTTGCATAGTTGGCGGTAACAAAAATAAATAGCAAGACAACTCCTTGGTCACACATGGTAGAAAGCATAGTGGCAGTAACAAAATGCAATAACAAAATCCACATAAGGTTACCAACCACCCCTCCACCCGAATACCTCATAAACCTAGAAGTATCTGTCGCGGCATGGTCCAGGTCAGAGCCCCATCAGGGGGTAACAGCTAGGAGCAGCCAATGGATCCCCTGCACAAGTCTCATGCCCATAAAGAACAAGGCAACAAAGGGACAGAGACTTGTACAACAATGGAAGCCTGCAAGAAAAAGACCTCATAGGTGACATGGAGCATATATAGTTAAAATTCTCTGAGCTATAACATTCAGGACGCTGAGAGTTCAGGTTGATCCTCGGGAAGTCTCAGTGGATTTGTTGCAAGTCTTGGATCTCTTCCCACATCGTGATCAATGTCGCTGTCCATTACCCTCTCCCAGGGGGCCGCGCCCGGGGCCACTAGAGGATGAGTCGGAGTCAATCCTGACTCTTGTATTTAGGGGCAATCCTGAACCTTGCCTCTTCACATTCAAGGAAAAAATAAGAAGGACCGAAGAGCCGTGCTGATCCAGGAAGAAAAGCACACCTACTGCTTTGGCCCTAGCCCTACCGGCCTGTCCTGACAACAACCTGCCTACAGCGTGTCCAGCAGCCTCCGAGAGCCTGGAGGACCTACCCTGCACTCACCTTACAGACTCTGTTTCCCATGAGCACTGGATTTGCTCAACAAGGACTCCAAGATCAGGATCCGGATTCTGGTTACTCTGCAATTCTGCACAACTCGGCACCAGACACCCACGGCCCGAGTTGGAGTGGTACAACCCCAAAAAGAGGTCTACTTAGCAATCCTGAACTGAGATCTGGAGCTATCCAATCTCCCTCAAACTTCAAGGCGACGCCTGCAGCCTCAACCGAAAGAGTCCCTCTGACTGTGACCGGAGCTGTTAAGGAAACCCGACAGCTAAAGACACCCTTGTACCCGATGCCCAAAGGCCTTGGATGGCCCAACAACAGTGTCCAGGCATTCCCCAAGAACACAACTTACCTCTCCATCTGGTGGTCACCTTCAGGAAGTCTCCCTGCCCGAGTCTGCAGCAACTTTGCCACCGAAGGTCTCCATTGATTATCACAGGGACCCCGATCTCTTCTTTTCACCCTGAACCCGGCCGCCCCTTTGCTGGTGGTGGTACAGCTCCTGTGCTGATTGTTGGTCCCTGCAGTGCTGACCTTAACCCCTGTAGCTTTGTCCCCCCACCCGAGTGGCCTACTCGTAAGCAGTCCTTTGAGTGCCTATCCACACCTCGAGGAACCTTGGTCCTTACCCCCCAAAACTCCCACTTGTAAGACGTTTACTTACCTGTGAAATCAATACAAAGAATTCCCAAAGGAACCCATGTTATGAGATGTTGGGCCTAAATGTTTTAAGAGTTGAACTGTTGTTTTGTATGGAAAAAAATGTCAGTTTAACTTAAACCAAGAAAAGTCGTACTTACCTTTTATTGTGAGATCTCTCACAAGGGGGTTTATCTCCGCTTTTTTGGCTTTAAAAGCCAAGAAAGCAGAGATAAAATTATCTCCCTATTACCTAGCTGTCGCTAACACCAGTTAGCGACAGCTAGTAGGAGATAGCGACCATCTTGGGCCCCGCTTTGCATGTCAGTGATATTTATCACTAATGACATGCAAAGTGGGCATGCCAAGATGTTAGTCGCTAACATCGCTATCTCCTATTACCAACTTTAGGAGATATTCGCTCTAAGCGTGAATATCTCCAAAAGCTAACACCTGTCCCTGAGCAGTTCTTAGCCATGTTATCCAATGGTAGGTGGATAACATGGCTAAGAGCATTAGCTCAGTAATGCATGAATATCGCTGACTTTTCAGCGATATTCATGCATTTTGGCCGATTTTTATCGCTTTGGAGATAAACCTTGATAATATCAAGGCTCCTAAGCGATAAAAAGGGCAGCAGCTCGGCGATAAAAAATATAGCCGCTAAACCAACATAGCGATAATTATCGCTAGTCAGTGTGGTATCTCGGCATACCATCCCAAGAAGTCGAAGTAATTAAAAATATTCAAAACTTTTTGAAACAGTACCAAGTTGTAACTATTGCAAATTCAACCACAATTGCATTTCCTTGTCAAGTCTTGCATTTGAGAGTATATTTGACTTACCAGTGCCAAGTCTGGCTTGGTTCTTAAAATAAAACATAAGTATACCTTTTTTATACTTGCCTAATTGGTCTGGATTCAGTGGCTAAGTGTATGTCATGAGTCTTGATTGAGCAAATACAATAAATGCTTAACACACTGTGAGGGGCTGGCTTAGTATATGGTGCTCACTTATGTAAGTGTAGCACCCTGAACTACTCCAGTGATTTTAGTGGTCCTAGACAACCTTAGAAAACTCTCTAAGTGGTAGCTGTGGAGAGCAGCCTTCAGACTTAGTCCAAAAGGAGTGTAAACAGTACTTAATCTTATGGTATAGGTTAAGTGAAAAAAGAACCAAACAGTGTAGTAATAAAAAAGATGCATGTATTACTAACACACTAACACAACACAATATCTCCAACTAGAGATGTATGTACCTTACACACATTACTTAGTAAATAGAACTCGTAAATAGCACAAATACACAGTGGTCCAGAGGGGGAGAACAAACCATATCCTAAAATAGTGGATTGCAAACCATGACTTATGTTGAGAATGGACCCAAGAGATGTAGAATAGATGGGGACCCAAGAAACCACCCAAGGTGAGTATCTAGGAACTCCACGGAGGTAATGTGCAGAGTGGGAACACAACCGCTTGCTCAATGTTAGTCAGTGGGTAAGTCACGGTTGCAATTTTAAAGAAGGACTGTTCCCAGTGGACCATGAAGAAACCATGTGGAAGATAGAAGGTTGGAGAGTCACCCCACCCATGGATACCCCAGGAACCAGGATACCTACACCAGGGAAGCTGGGTGCATAGGTCCCAAGTGACATCGGAACCCGCCGTAGACACCAATTGAGGACTTCAGGAAAGATGCTACTGGCCAAGAAGATAAAGGTGTACGGTGGAACCCAAAGGTGGAACCTGAAAGAGACACGTTAGTGATAGATTCCTTACCTTAGAATTACCCCCAGGCATCAGACTCTATGCGGAACGTTTTCATCAGCAGTACCCCTGTGTGTCAGAAGGTGGTGTTGTGCGGCTCCTCATCCATCGTAGGCGTTGTGATCGCGGGAATGACTACATGGCAGCTACTTAGACACTAACCTCGCGTGCTGACGCCAGTTCTTTCTTTTTCCACGCCAGCAAGTGCAGATCCGGAGAGAGCGGTACCCCCAGTCAGTTTTTGACTGAGTTTTTTGGCACTTTTCTCTGTGTCTTTTTTGAGTCTTTGACTCCTGGTGTTGTAGGGATGCCCGGTCTCAAGTCTAGCGAGGTTTGTCCCTGCATGATGTTGGTGATGGACCCGCACTGTAAGTGTCTCGACTGCCTGGGGCGCGACCACGACCCCACGTCGTGCCTCGAATGCTGGGCCATGGCTCCAAAAACTTTGCGGGAGTGGTCCTAAAAGTTACTTGCGACCCAGGAGTCGGCTCTGTGCCGTTCAAGCTCCCCGTCCCCTGGGAGGTCAAGGGGCCAGTAGCAAAGCGGCCACCATCGTTCGAAGTCTTCGCACTCAGGGTCAGGTAAGATGAAGCACAAGAGGTAGAAGAAGCGCCATCGCTCTTTGCCTTCCCCTACCCTGTTGCGTCATCGACGTCTAGGGCACCACAGCTGGCTTCGGCTGGCTCCTCGGTTGACGTCATCCCCGGCTTCCACCCCGACATGGAGACAGTGCCGAACCGGTATTGATCAAAGCCGATTCCGATGCCGATGAGGAATTTTGATCCCTTTCTCCATCCTCCTCCTTCTTTCCCACCTGCCCAGCAGGGAGGACCGGGAGGACTGGGAGCGGTCTGAACAACCTCTTGCAGCCCACAGCGAGTTAGACCCGAACTGGGCAGAGAATTTGGAGGATGCCGGTGATCTGGATTTCTCCCCAGAACCTGGAGCACTGTCTCCTTCTACTGTGGCTACGGAGTAGGGTGGTTCTTATTCAGTGGTATTGCGTAGGGCAGCAGAGTCTCTCCACCTCGAGCTCCCTACAGTGGCCATCAGGACTAACCTCCTGACAGAAGTGCTTTGGCCAGCGGCTTCCTCTGTGGAGCCGCTGCTGCCTTTCAATAATGCACTTTCAGATTTTCTTTTGGGCACCTGGTCCAGGCCCAACACATGGCCCGACACCATCGCCCAGCCTCGGGCGACCCCATTTTCCTCTCCCAACACCCTATCCCTGAGAACTTGGTTGTCCAAGCCTCTGCATCTCCGAGGGGCTTCCCTTCCGCACCTCTGGACAGGTAATCCAAGAAATTGGAGCAGTTTCGGAAGAATATTTTCTCTTCTACCAGTTCAGGGTTGCGTTCTGTGAACACCACATGCCTCTTGGGACATTATTCCCACTCTGTGTGGGATACGGTGGCGCAGGTGCTGTCTCAGTGTCTGGAGGAGGCCCTGACTGTGCTCTCCCAAGCTATTGCTGAGGGGAGAGATACAGCCAAGTTCATGATTCGTTGTGGCCTTGACACCACCGACTCATTGGGCAGAGAGATTTTCACGACAGTGGCGCTACGCCGTCACGCCTGGCTGAGGACGACTGACTTTTCAAGGGATGTCCAGAACACTCTGATGGACTCGCCTTTCGGCCACGCACACTCCATTGGCTTCAAATTTTCGCTCCTTTCGTGGCCACGGGCCTGCGCAGCCACAGTCTCAGCGCAGCCGTAGACGTGGGACCCGCCAAGGTGGGTCACTGGGCCAGCGGGCGGGTCAGTCCACCCCCTTCCCTGCCACCACTGCCTCCAAACCTTCCTAGTCTGGTGTTTCAGGCCCATCACACGCAAGTGGGCAGCAGGTTTCGCCATCACCTCCCCCACTGGCGCACCATCACCTCGGACAGGTGGGTTTTACAAGGCGCTACTCCCTCCCCTTCAAGACTACCCCTCCAGCCATGCCACCTCGGTTCCACCGCATGTCGGGGTATCACTTGGCACTTCTCCAGCAGGAAGTTGAGGCCCTCTTGGCCAAGTGGGCCATCGAGCGCATTCAGACACCAGAAGTAGGTCGTGGTTGTTACTCCCACTACTTCCTGGTTCCAAAGAAGGACAAGGGCTGCATCCTATCTTAGACCTTCGGGACGTCAATCGCTTCCTCCGGAAGGGGAAGTTCAAGATGCTGACACTTGCTCAGGTCTTGTCTGCTCTAGACCCGCAAGACTGGATGGTAGCGTTAGACTTGCAGGACGCTTACTTTCATATCCCTGACCTGCTGGCCCACTGGCGTTACCTGCGGTTCACGGTAGGCCACGAGCACTTTCAGTTCACCTCGCTCACTTTTGGCCTAACCAGCACTCGTCGGGTGTTCACGAAAATGATGGCAGTGATCGCAGCTCACCTGCGCAGATCAGGGGTTTCAGTCTTCCCCTATCTCGACAAATGGTTGTTGAAGGCGGGCTCGCCCCAGGCAGTCGTCTCCCACTTCCACACTACTGACGACCTCCTGCATGTGCTGGGGTTCTCCATCAATGTGCCGAAGGCACGGAGCGGTTCTGGACATGGCGCAGTTTCGGGTTTATCCTCCAGAGCAGCGAGTCCGGGACATTCGGACTAAGATTCTCATCTTTCAGCCCTTGTCCTGGGTTTGGGTCAGGATGACCTTGAGGCTGCTGGGCCTCATGGCCTCCTTCATCCTGCTGATCAATCATGCCAGATGCCATGTGTGGGCTCTGCAGTGGGAATTGAAGTTCCAGTGGGCGCAGCATCAGGGGAACCTGTCAGACTACATCCAGATCTCGGAGGGCACTTCTCGACAATTGCAGTGGTGGCTCACGAACTAGCATTGGGTCAGCGGCAGATCCCTCTCCCTCCCCCAACCGGAGCACACAGTGGTGACGGATGCGTCCCTTCTGGGATGGGGCGGCCACATGGGAGAGGCGAACATCAGAGGCCTCTGGTCTCTGGTGGAGTCCAGTCTCCATATCAACCTTCTGGAGCTCCAGGCAATCCTGCTTGCATTGAAGGCATTCCTTTCCTGTGTCAAGAGGAAAGTAATGCAGGTGTTCACAGACAACACCACCGCCATGTGGTATTTCGACAAGCAAGGCGGGGAGGGGTCATGGACCCTTTGTCAGGAGGCTCTGCGCCTCTGGACATGGCTGGAACACCAGGGCATTTTCCTGGTGGTTCAACACTTGGCGGGTTCTTTGAAGACAGGGCGGACTAATTCAGCCGCAGGGGCATGATGGATCACAAATGGCGTCTTCTCTCAGGAGTGGGCCAAGGTCTCTTTCAATAGTGGGGAGAGCCTTGGTTAGATCTATTCGCCACCGAAGAGAATGCGCAATGTCAGCAGTTCTGCCTGTTGGAATTTCCAAGGAGGCGCTCGCCCAGCTACGCTTTTCGTTGTGAGTGGAGTTGCAGTCTATTGTACACCTTTCCGCCTATACCACTTCTACCCAGAGTGCTGAAGAAGCTCAAGCGCGACCGGGCTCAAGTCATTCTTGTGGCTCTGGACTGGGCTACTCAGTATGAGCGTGGATCCCCCGATCCGACTGCCTCTTCATGCTGATTTTCTGTTGCAGCAGCAGGGGACGGTCCTCCACCCCAACCTGTCCAGTCTACTTCTCCTTGCGTGGAGATTGAGTGGCGACAGTTGATTCCATTTGACTTGCCTCCTGAAGTCTGTGATGTCATTCTGGCAGCCAGGCGTCCATCCACTAAACGGTATATGCTTGCAGGTGGAACAAATTTGTGGCATTGTGCACAGCAAGGGCTGTGGATCCCCTTTATGCCCCTCTTTCAGAAGTCCTATTGTTCCTTCTTTCTTTAGCCCGGTAGGGCCCTGCTCTGGGCACTATTAAGGGCTACCTTTCTGCAATTTCAGCCTTTCTCAGGCTCCCTGATCAGCCCTCTCTTTTCAAGTCCCCAGTTGTAAATAGATTTCTCAAAGGCATTACTCACCTATTCCGTCCTATTCCGTTTGTAATGCCGCAGTGGGACTTAAATCTGGTTCTTACTTATTTGATGTGCGCTCCATTTGAGCTGCTTCACAACTGTTCTCTTCGTTTACTAACTTTAAAGACTGCTTTCCTGGTTGCCATCACCTCCGCTAGGCGCGTGAGTGAGTTCCAGGCTTTTTCCTGTAAACCTCATTTTCTGTCTGTTCATCCAGATAAGGTTGTGCTCCGCACTCGTCCTTCCTTCTTTCCAAAAGGTTGTCACTGCCTTCCACATTGGGCAAACTATCACCCTGCCCACTATCTTTCTGCCTCCGCACCCTTCCAGAGAGGAAGAGAGGCTCCATCGTCTTGATCCAAAACGTGCGCTCTCATTTTATCTGAATCGCACACAACAGTTCCGGGTGGATGACCAGTTCTTTGTCGGCTATGTATGCACCAAGAAAGGACGGGCTGTACCCAAGAGGTCTATCTCCCGCTGTGTCGTCTTGTGTATCAAAGCCTGTAATTCTCTGGCTAAAAATGAACCTCCGGTGGGGCTGCGCGCCCATTCTACCAGGGAGACAGCAGCTACTACTGCATTGGAACATTGTGTCCCCCTGCAAGACATCTGTCAAGCAGCCATGTGTGCCTCACTGCAAACTTTTACTAAGCATAATTGCCTTGACCGCCAAATCCGGAGAGACAGCTTCTTTGACAGATCTGTTCTCCGTGACTTTCTGGTGTGATCTTGGGTCGCAGACCCACCACCGGGGTTGGTATCGCTGGGGTATCTATTCTAAGGTAAGGAATCTAGCTCTAATGTGTCTCTTTCAGATGCACAAGTTACTTACCTTCGGTAACGATATATCTGTAAGAGACATTAGTTAGTGATAGATTCCTTACCGCCCCACCCATCCTCACCTTTTTGAGAACTGATTTCTAGGGTTGTCATCCCTTTCAGGGCCCTAGTTTCAATACACCAGTGGTCAGTATCTTGCATGGCTCTGCGTTCCTGGTGTGGAAAGTCATGTACAGAACTGATGAGAGACCTGCTCGCCTCGTTTCTCACTGACAGAACCCAGGCCATCACCCTGGGACCTTACCAATCTGCCAAGCTTACGCTGCCATGTGGGGTGCCTCAAGGCTCATCCCTGAGTCTGACACTATTTAATATCTATGTGTCGGACCTTGCAAATGTCATCAAAGCACACGGGATGAGCCTAACCTCATACGCGGACGACACGCAATTGGTATTGGCCATCAAGGGTGACGGAGGGGAAGTCGCCCAACGCTTCCAAAATGGAATGACGGAGATAGGAGAGTGGATGGCAACAAATTGCCTGAAACTCAACTCAGAAAAAACTGAGGTAGTGATTTTTGGACCTCTCTCACCGGACTGGTCAGCTCTTCGGTGGCCTGCCACATTTGGAGCTCTTCCAAAATAACCAAGGTTAGAAATTTGGGAGTCACCTTTGACAACGGCCTAAATTTCATGGATCATGCTAATAAAGTGGCCTCTACAGCCCACCATAAATTACGCATGATCAGAAAAATCAGTCCGTTCTTGCCAACAGCCGCCATAAAAACCTTGGTTAGTTCCCTGGTTTTAACATCATTGGATTACTGCAACGGCCTATTTTTAAATACGCAGATCAGGGTCATGAGAAAATTGCAGTCGATACAAAATGCGGCGGCACGCCTGCTTTTTGGAATCCCAAAATTTGCGGCCATCTCGGACGCTATCACACAACTTCACTGGCTGACGATCCAGAACAGGATCAAATTTAAGTCATTATGTATAGTCTACAAAGCGCTAAACAGGCAAGGCCCGCATTTCCTAACAGAGCAACTGCTTCCATATCAACCTTCCCGTCAGCTTCGGTCCTCCAATCGCAACCACTTAGTGGTTCCCCGCGCTAAAACAGTGTCATGGGGTGATCGTCGCTTCATGGTCGCTGCCCCAAAGCTCTGGAACACTCTGCCCCAAGACATCAGAACATGCTCTACACTCCTCCAGTTTCGTAAGAGACTAAAGACCTGGTTGTTCACCCAATAACCTTTAACAAATGTAGGTTACCTGTTGGAGCAATTTAACATCGATCTGAATGTATGCAAATTAACTAGCGCCAAGACGCCTGCGGGTATTTGTTGCGCTTTATAAATAGCAATAAATAAATAAATAAATGTCAGTGCGCGAGGGCGGCGTCTACGTAGCTGCCGCAACATCATTCCAGGGATCATGACGCCTACAGCGGATGCAGAGCTGCACAACGCCACCTTCCAAAGCGCAGGAGTACTGCTGATGAAAACTTTCTGGATCCAGTCTGATGCCTGGGGGTAAATCTAAGGTAAGGAATCTATCACTAACTAATGTCTCTTCCTGCTGTGCGGACCAGGCGACACTGTGGAAGACCTGGAGCCATTCACAAGCTGTCCCACTTTGGATGCCAAGAACCAGGGGGTCAGTGTCGGGCAAACAACGCAGTTGATGAAAAAGGTGCATTGTCGGGACCAACAAGGTCCAGGTGACTCACCACAAGCAGGTGTATCAGAGCAGGCCCCGAGCATGCTGGGGAGCCCATGGGAGCCAAAGAAGACCCTCAAGAGTACCCACGGACCGGAGGTACAGGAGTCGCAAGAGGACCTGGAGCAGCTCACCAAAAGATGAAGTCCCGGGGTCCAGAGGATGTGATGCAGGTGAAGATCTTGCTGCAGGAGATGCTTGAGGTAGGAGCTTCTTGGAGCCCGAAGATCTCTGGAAGAGAGAGTCAACAAGCCTTGCCAACGGTAAGTTGACGCAGTGCACAGGGGTTCGGTTTCAGCAGTTCCGACGTGGCATACTGGCCTCAAACTTGGTGAGAAGACAGTGCAGGCCTCGAGGAAGTTGCAGAGCCACACCTGTGTTGCTGAGCCTTTCGGAGTCCATGGGAGCCTAGGATCAGTACCTGCAGATGCAGGGGAGTGACTCTTCAGTCCAAGGGAGATCCCTTCGGCAGTCTTGGATGCCCACAGGCCTGGTGAAGGTATGGAGCACAGGCACAGATGCTGCAGCAGACTTGCAGGATGAGAAGACCCGGAACAGCAGGAGTCTTCCCAGTTGCAGTCTCTTTTCCCAGATTGTTGTGACTGGGAGGTGGATGTTTGTATTGTTCAACATTCTGTCCATCAATTGTTTCTTTTGCATTTGTCTCCCAAAAGGAGCAGGGAAAAGACTGATTTGCCTGTGGCTGGGTCCAAATTGGGGTGGCGTGGTGAGCAAAAGAATAATTTATTTAACCCAAATCCTTGTGACTGGGGGTGAATGTTTGCATTGTTTAGCATTCCGTACCTCAATTGTTTTTTTGCATTTGTCGCCCTAAGTGGGAAGGGTATGCCCAGACGTGGGTCCCGTGCTCACTGCGGCACTGAATTCAAGCTAGCCTGGTTGATGAGGGGTGATGCCCCGAAACCTGTCCCAGGACACTTGTTTCCAGTCCAGGAAGGACCTGGCTTGGCAGTTAGGGCTGGACTGATCCCATAAGGAACAGGGTCAAGACTGTTTTGCATATGGCTGGGTCCAAACTGGCGTGGCGTGGTGAGCAAAAGAATGATGGATCAAACCCAGATCCTTGTGTCTGGAGGTGAATGTTTGCATTGTTCAACATTCCGTCCATCAATTGTTTATTTTGTCGCCCCAAAGTGAAGTCCAGCGAGGTTCAGAGTGCCCAGAGGGTTGAAGTTGAAGTGGTAAGTGATCTGAATCTTGTCCCATGACTAATCAAAGAATCCACCCACAGGTAAGCCCTTAAGTACCCTAAGGAAAGGGTTTGGATGATTCAGGGGTCCCTCCCAGAGAAGGGGCTTGACAGTGGGGAGGATACTCCCATGTCCTTTGTCCAGTTTCGCACCAGAGCGGGAGCCAACACCTCCCTGAACTAGTTTGTAATGGACTATGCATGGAGGGCACCAAATGTGCACTGCCATCAGTCTTAGTGGTGCTGGCAAATGCCTCCTCCCAAGACCCAATACACTAAATCTGTCTTGTAGGTGGTCACACCTCCCAGTAACAAGATATCTTTTGTTCTGCCTTCCCCTGCTCAAAAATGGCTCAGCAACAGGAGGGCAGAAACATATGTCCGGGCGGCAGCAGCCCTAACTTGCTGTCAAGTTCTGGAAGACTGGTACCGGGAGCACTGCGGGCCTTCCGGAGAACCTTTACAGTTAAGTTTGATACCAAACATGACAGGGTTAGTTACGGCCAGTTTAGTGATGGTCAATGCATAATGACGAATGGCCGCTCTATATGTTATAATGTCTGTTGTACCTACAACCCGGGAGAATGCACTCAGAAGGTTGTAGGGGTGCCCACCTCATGCAGGGGCACCCTCACACTTAGGACCCAGCACCCTGCCTTCAAGATAGAAATGCCTGCCTTAGGTGTGACTTATAGGTTTTAAGTGCAGTGACCTCAGATATAAGGAAAAATATCTAGTATAAGTGGTGCTGGCACCAGCTTACACCGGCTGCAATAGTAGTTCTGTAGTGACAATTTGAGTTGTCTCTCATGGGTGGCATAATACATACTTCAGCCCATGGGAGACCCCTGGTGTACCTATGCCCTGGGTACCTTAGTACCATATACTAGGGATTTACAAGGGTACACCAGTAGCCAATCTGGAGTACACCTAAATATTCACCATGCCCAGTTTACGGAATAAGCACGGAGACTGGGGTCCTGATTAGCAGGATCCCAGTCAGACTAATCAGAAAAAATAGTGACACCAGCAAAAAGTGGGGCGATCATGAAAGCAGATCCTACTTTCCTACACACACCCTCTGGATAAGCCTAACTGTTCGACCACACTACCCCAAATAGAGATGTTAGTACTTAATTCATTTAGCCTCTGCTATACCTCTTCATACTCCTGGACTCTGCACACTATACCTTACTTGGTATAGTATATACAGAGCCAACGTCCTACACCACCCATTTTGTAAAGTCTAGTATATAGTTGTTAAGGAAATGTTTGTACTTCTGTAAATCAGCTGGGATATTCAGATATGACTGTTTACCTTTTTGTTTTCTCTCTCTAGAGCCGCGCCCTGCCTCCAAATCAAGTAAGTAATCTGCTCTTTTCAATATTGCTTTAAGCCCATCACTGCACAGCATGTAGCATCTCGTTATATTTCCCATGGAACGTGAATTCACCTCAGATGTACCCTGCAGAATGGGACTTGTGATCACTTCTGTCTATGGGTACACATATTAGGGTGGGCTTGCTTCAGAAAATATAACCTGATTAAGACTGATCTTTAGAAGAGGTTATGAACCCTTATACTCATTGATTGGATAGAAACATAGTGCACCTACTATGTAGACAAAAGTTTAACAAAGAGGCTGGATCACCTTAAACATCCATGCTGACTACTGCCTTGACATGCATTGCATGGGACATCCTTGGCCTGCTTGATGAGCAGTGCGGCATTGAGGCGCATGATGTCTCAATCCACCTTTCCTCACTAGCCTCTGGCAGGCTTTTCAGATTACTAGCACTAAAGCAGAGTATCAATAGCCTGTTAGTGATTGTGAACAAAGTGCAGCAAGCTTAGTTGTCATTAGCTAGATAGATTGCAGGGCCAGGAATCAAGGGTCTCCTTTGTACAATTTTTAATCATTTAGCTTAGCCTATTACTTTTAACTTCATTGACAACATGATAATTGTTTACTAAAGGTTTTTTAAAGTACTCCAAGCTCAATTTGCCATCCCAGATTCTGTACTAGTAATCTTTACTACTCGATTCTTTCTTCCTCATGCCTTTCCTTACTTAAATGAGATTTAGTCTATCTCTTCCACTGATCTCACATCCTTTGCCAATCTATATTCTATATCTATGCATCCAGGCTATTCCCCTCCTATAAACTCTACTTCTCCCTCTTCCTCTTCCTGGATTTTATATCAGAATTCAGATAAAGTTCTACAGGCATGGATGGAGGGAAGTAAGTACTGGGATGAAGAAAGAGGAACCAGACTAATGAAGATTACCTGTAAGCAATCTGAGCATTACTTCCTCATCTCATTTCTTGCCTCCTTCCTTATTTAAAAGAGGAAATATTGAAGCAGTATTCCTTTATTACGGATTGATATGGAACTCAAGACATACCAGTAAAAGCAGTTAACCCAAGAATGTAGAAACTATATCTAAACTAGGGAGGGGTGGGTCTAACCGCCATGGCAAGTGTAGAGACAGATCGCTCTTTTCAGCTGTGAATGATCCGTACCACCTAATACCCCCTGTCAATTGATGTTGAACCTAAGACCTTAAGAGGCAGTTATTGGGCCTTTCCCCATCTGATACAAGCTGCAGCTGTGTCTGATTGAGACCTCTAGCCACAGATCCTTTAACTTAGAATATCCTCTAGGCGCCAGTCTTGATCCGGAGATTTTTCAGCAGTACCTCTGCATGCCGGGCGATGGCGTTGCATGGCTTCGCCCTGACGTTTTACATGGATATGATGTCATAGGAGCCCTATAAGTCCCTCCCCGCGCGCTGATGTCAGTTTTCTTCTTTTCTGTGCTGCAAAGAGGATCCAGGAGAAGCAGTTCCTCTGGCATGTTTGTTGTTTTGGCCTTACTGACGCCTTTTAGCATTCAGGCGCAGTGTGCCGATGCCTTCGGGCTTTAGGTCGTGTGAGTCCTGTACAAGGCAGATGTCGGTGACAGATCTGAACGTTATTTGTATGTGGTGCTTGGGCGAACACCATGACCCTGAGAAGTGCGACGTCTGTTGGAAGCTGAAGCCAGAGTCTCTTCAGGAACGTAAGATGAAACTGTTATCCGCCTGGATGTCCCGTTCAGAGTCCTGGTGTCGTCAGTCTCCCTCTCCAGCTGGGACCCCGGTTTTGGTCAGGTTGCGGGATGGTTCCCAACTAAGAAACTTGTCTCCCTCGGGTAAGCACAAGCAGAAGTTATGGAGGCCATCTGCCATGAGTAGTCGAGATGTCAGTGCCATTTTCTCCATGTCCTTACCACACACAGCCCCTCCTCAGTCGTCCCCCACATATCCACCGTATCCTGGTGTTGGGGCGACTAAGGCCCAGATGACAGCCTATTTTCAGGCTGTGCGGGCCATCTTTGAGCCGATCCCTCTCCCTGGCCCGCCTTCGGGCCCCACAGAAGTGGTAGGGACTCAGATTTAGAGCTCGCTGGCAGATTCGTCCTCAGCCCCACTCAAGGACCCTGACTTCAGCTCCGGAGCTCGGCGATGTCTGGAGCCGACCCGGTGGGGCTTCCCATTCATCCATCCAGCAACCTGCCCTAAACCGGGGTCCCAGCTGGAGAGGGAGACTGACGACACCAGGACTCTTAACGGGACATCCGGATGGCCACTGTCCACCTCCAGCATTAGGGGAAAGCCCGGAGGGACCCTTGGAATGCCGTCTGCTGCGGCCACAGCGGGGGACATGTCTCTGAGTCAAAGCCGTCCCACAACGCAATCTCCTATCGCAAAGAATGTCGGGTCTACGCCGTCCTGATGCTGATCAATGGAGCATCCTTCATCATACATTGGCGTTGATGTGTCATTCGACTCCGGAGCATGCCGGGAGGGACTTATAAGGCTCCACTGATGTCATAAATGTGGACTACGTCAGGACGGAGCTGTGCGACGCCGTCCCCCGGCACGTAGAGGTACTGATGAAAAATCTCTGGATCCAGACTGGCACCTGGAGGATATTTTAAGTTAAGGAATCTGTGGCTAGACTGTGTCTCTACTAGATACATTGTTACCGAAGGTAAGTAACTTGTTTGTATGGTTTGCTGGGCCCCATGGCTAAGAAAAAATTCTCTGTATCCAGGCTAACGCCTGGGCGTAATTCTAAGGTAAGGAATCTATACCTAATATATCTCTCTTACAGATATATTGTTACCGAAGGTAAGTAACTTGTTCGCAAAGTCTGGGGAGATGGATATTTTGGCCGTTCAGTTCTCCGAATCGACTGACGCATAGGGGTACTGCTAAAGAAAAAATCTCTGGATCCAATCTGACCCCTGGGTCTAATTCTAAATGTAAGGAATCTATAACTACATATGCCTCTTACAGACACATCGTTACTGAAGGTAAATAACTTGTTCTTTAGGTACAGGACCTCTAAGGGTCGCACAATAGGTGCTACAGTCCTTAGAAGCCTTCCCTGGACATGTGCCAATTGTGGGTACAAAGGTGAAAGTTTTCGGAAATCACAAAGGCCCTTTGTACCTGATTGTCAGGGACCAAGTGCACATCAAGCCAGGTTGCATCAGATGTCAGGCAATAAGTAGGGGTAACCATTCAAAAAGAGGCACTTTCCTACAGTGATCTCTATCCAAACTTGTCAATTCTCCAACTTCATGCGTGGAGATTGAGCGGCGACAATGGAAGCATTCAATCTTCCGCCCAAGTTTTTAACTCTATCTTAGCAGCCAGATGCCCCTCCACTAAAACAGTATGAGCCTTTTGTTGGGACACATTTATAGCATGGTGTGCTCAGAAACAGATTGCCCCCCTGCCCCCCTGCAACCCTCTCTCAGGTCCTTCTCTTTATTTTCTCCCTTGCCCAGCAGGGCTGTGCTCTGGGCACTCTTAAGGGCTATCTTTCTGGTATTTAAGTCTTCCTGTGGCTTCTTGATCAACCATCCCATTTCAAATCCTGTGTTGTTAGCAGATTCTTAAGAGGGTTACAACACTTTTTCTCTATCAGCCTTCTTCATGCCTCAGTGGGAGAATTTAACCTTGTGCTCACTTTCCTCATGTGGGATCGCTTTGAGCCTCTACAGAATTGTCCTCTCTGGCTATTTACCACCAAGACAGCCTTTCTCGTGGCAATAACGTCTGACAGGAGGATCAGTGAACTTCAGGCCGTATCATCAAAGCCTCCATTTCTAAGCATCTATCCAGACAAACTGCGTACTAGGGTCTGTTTTTTATTGAAAGCCGTTACTCTCTTTCATGTAGGCCAGTTCACCTAGCCTAGTTTCTACGCTCTGCCACATCCCTCCAAGGAAGAGGAATAACTTTACCATCTAGTCCCAAAAAGAGCATTGTCGCTCTATCTTAATTGTACAAAAGAGTTCCGGGTAGACTACCAACTCTTTGTTGGATATGTTGAAGCGAAAAAGGAAAAGGCCGTGCAGAAATGGACCATACATCATTGAATTATACTTTGCATTTAGATCTGCTACCCATTGGCCAAAAAGCAACTCCCTGAGGGCGTGCCTGCTCATTCCTCCAGAGCAAGGCTGCCACCACCACAAACTCCATACAATCGTGGGGTACAGAAGAGCCCTGAAAGTGATTGACAGCTCGTCTGCCCAGTGTTACACTTGCTTGAGTTCTAAAGGAGACAAAGCCTCATGGGACAACCAGGCAGAGACTTGAAACAGCACCCATGGGACTGCACTTTGAGTGCCTTTCCACTTCAGGAGAGTAGAGAGACTTGACCCACTGGCCTGTATCCCTTCTTAAGCTCAGACCTTGGCAGAAAAAGACATAGGCATAAGTTAAGTTGCATTAGGTCCCCACTCCCACCCACACCTGAAAAAACTGCTATCCTCCCTAATGGACAAGAACACTCAGAAGAGGCAAGACTTACCAGGATACTATACTTAAAGACCTGCTGGTGCCAGTGTGCGAAACTCATACTAACAAGCTTTTCTCATTGCCACAGTGGAACTGTTACATCGAGAGAAGACCCAACAACACTCAAATACGCTGTTCTGGCCTGGAAAAAACTGGTTATTAAAGTATTTTTTCTAAATCTGTGAAAACCCATATGGAAAGGTATTTCAGTATCCAGGGGGTGACACCAGAATGAAACAAGCATTGACAAATTACTTAGTTTGTGTTTTCCATTTCATGCTGTTGGCTTTTCTAGTGCTTGTTTGTGTACTACTGTCTCACGAGCACCCACAAAAGCTTCACAAAAATTGAATGCTGCGGAAAAAATCCCTGCTGTTTTTAGAATCAATTTTTCAGATGCTTTTGTAAAAAATTAATAGAGTATGTAGAATTCCATTCCATTGGAACCCTGTAGGAAAATAGGAGCTGCTTTCATGGCTACCCCTACTTTTAGCCTGGTGTTATCCTGTTTCCGACTAGTCTGACTGGGATCCTACTAACCAGGACCCCAGTCTCTTTGCTTCCTCCCATAAATTGGTTATGGTGAGTACTTCGGTACACCCCAGATTGGCTACTGGTGTATCGTTATCAGTCCCTAGTATATAGTTCCAAGGGCATAGGTACTCCAGGGGTCTTCCATGGGCTGAAGCATGTATTATATCACCCTTGAGAGACCACGCAACTGTGACTACAGGCCGCCATTGCAGCTTGTGTGAGCTGGTGGTAGCACCACTTACAACAGATAATACGTTTTAATATATCTGATGTCACTGCACTTAAAACCTATAAGTCACCCCTAAGGCAGGCCTTTTAGTCCTGAAGGCAGTATGATCAGTTCTAAGTGTGTAAGTGCCCCTGCTTGAGCGGGACACACCTTCAACCTTCGGAGTTCAATCTCCCGGGTTGTAAGTGCATCAGCCATTATGATATATAGAGTGGCCAGACGTCATTACGCAATGACCATCTCTGAACTGGCTGTAACGAACCCTGTCATGTTTAGTATCGAACATGTTGGAATCATATCCCCACACCATACGGTGTGATTGGTATGATTCCATGCGAGGTAAAGCTCCTCCGGGAGGCCCTCAGGGCTCCCAGTACCAGTCTTCGGGAACCAAACAGCAAGCTAGGGCTCCTGCCGACCAAAGACATATTTCTGCTCTTCTGCAACTGAGCCAAGCTTGAACAGGGGAAGGAAGAACAATAGATATCCTGTCACATGGTGGGGTGACCACCTCCCAGACAGGCTTTAGTGTATTAGGGCAGGGTGGGGGCGCTTGCCAACACCACTGAGACTGCTGGAAGGGCACACTTGGTGCCCTCCTTGAATAGTCCAGTTCAAACCAGTTCAGGAAGCTTTTTGCTCCTGCTCTAGCGCGAAACTGGAGAAAGGACAAGGGAGTATCCTGCCCACTGTCCAGCCTCTCCTCTGGAAGGGACCCTTGGATTGCCCCAACCCTTTCCTTAGGGTACTTAAGGGCTTACCTGTGAGTGGGTCCCTAGATTCATCGAGGGACAAGATTCAGATCAAGACACCACTTTATCTTCGACTGTCTGGGTACTCTGGACTTTGTTGGACTCTGCTCTGGGCACCAAGACTTCAACTGGGCAGACTGCTGCTGCTCCTGGACTCGTCGTCCTGCTTGTCCGCTGCAACATCTGTGCCTGTCTCCATACAGGATCCTTCTAAGGCTTGAGGACATCCAAGACATCTGGAGGAGTCTCGCTTGAAGTCAAGGAGTCACTTCCCTGCATCTGCTGGTACCGCAACAAAGCTGTCTGGTCTGCTGCTCATGGGCTCCCACAGATTCCAAAAGGCTCAGCAACACAGGTCATGGTTCTGCAACTCCCTCAAGCCTTGCACCACCCTCTCACCAAGTGTGAAGCCTGTATCCCCCGTCCGAACTGCCAGAACCAAACCCTTGTGCACAGCGTCGACTTGCTGCTGCCAAGGCTTGTTGGTTCTCCTCCTCAAAGATCTTTGTGCTCCAAGAAGCTCCAGCCTCATGGATCTCCTACAGCCAAAATCTTCATCCTCACCGCATCCCTTGCACCGTGGGCCTGCATCTATGGTGAGCTGCTCAAGGTTCTCTTGTGACTCCTGTTCTTCTGGCCTTTGTGCCCTGTTGTGGGTCTTCTTAGACTCCAGTGAGCTCTCCTGATTGCTCGAGACCTACTCCGACTCCCCTGCTTGTGGTGAGTGCCCTGCATCTTTTTCGCTTGCTACGTTGGCTGTGGTTGCCATGGCTTGTTGGTGCTTCCAACGGACATCGACCCCATAGCTCTCGTCACCCGGCGTGGGACAGCTCGTGAATGGCTCATGGTCTTCCACAGCATCACCTGCTCCACACAGGTGCAGCTCCAAGGTCATCATCAACTCTCCTGCATCTCTCGACATCTGTGGGCATTCATGTTCCGTGCCTTCTGGTAATTTCTGAGTGGTATAGGATCTGTCCCATCTGCTTGCAGGTACTTCTCAACTTGAATCCACCTTTGGGTTCCACCAGACACTTTTGACTTCTCCAGGAGCTGCATCTTCCTAAAGTGCTCCATTGAGTTTGACAGCGGTTTCCGACACCACTTCACACCTATGCACCCAGCTTCTCTTGTGTGTATCCTGGTTCCTAGGTTATCCACGTGTGGGGTGGCTCTTCAACCTTCGGTCTTCCACCGGGCTTCTTCAGGGTCCACTAGGAAGGGTCCTCCTTCATTAAAATTACATTCACGACTTATCCATTGACTTGAATTGAGCACGCGGCCGTGCTCCCACTCTGCACACGGCCTCCGTGGGGTTCCTGGGTACTTACCTCGGGTGGTTCTTGGGTCCAAGCACTTCTGGGTATAGTCTTGACTTAGGTCGTGGTTTGCATCCTTTTATTTTAGTATATGTTTTGGTCTCCCCCTGGCTACCACTGTGTATTCATGCTACTTACCTGTTTTTATTGCAAGGTATTGTGTGCAGTGTGTTATATTTCTGAGTAGGAGAGATTGTTGTGTTAGTGAGTGTTGTATAAAAATACCTATTTTTATAAATGTCCTGTGCGGTTGTTTTTCACTTTACCTATACCAAGAAGATTAAAAATCTGGTAAAACAAGCTTCTGGTCTAAGCCTGAATGCTGCTCTCCACAGCTCCCACTTAAAGAGCGTTCTACGGTTGTCTAAAACCATTAAAATACCATAAGGGTTATCTGGGCTAGTGCGGGGAGCTACACTTACATAAGTAAGCACCATATGCTAAGCCAGCCACCTACAAACCCTCTGGAGGTTTTCTTTGTTATCAAAGATTCATAGAAGGGCACATGTATTACAATAGCCATCTGTACTGTAGATGTTGGGAATCTCTGTTGTATGTCACTGAGAAGTGACCACTCAGAAAAGAGGAAATTATGAAGGCGGGCAAACACATTGGAAATACAGGCCTGTACATTTTAAAACCATTGTCAGTAACACAAATCTTTCCATTTTTACCTGCCCTGTAATAGTGTCATTATTTGAATGTTGAGTCTGAATTCAGTGTTTAAAGCATCTCTAATTCACTGCTTTACATCATTTGATTACCTGCCCACCCAAATTTTAAAGGTCTAGTATATAGCTGTTACGGTTTAGAAAATGTTAGTGGTTCTATAAATAAACTGGGATTTGCACATAAAGCTGTCTACCTTTTTGTTTTCTCTCTCTAGAGGGGAAAAGGCCCAAGCACCCCCAAATAAGTAAGTACTCTGCTCTTTTAAATATTTATTTAAGACCATCACTGTACAGCATGTAGCATCTCTTCATATTCCACAGGGAATGTAAGTTGATGTTAGATATACACTGAATAATGAGACTTGTGATCACTTTTATTCTATGGGTACAAATATTAAAGTGGGCTTGCATAGAAATATAACCTGATGAAGACTCCTCTGGAGAAGAGCTTGTGAACCCTTATACTTATTGTGTGGATAGCAACATAGTGCATCTACTATGTAGACAAAAGTTTAACGAAGAGGTTAGATCAACTTGAACATAAATGCTGATTGCTGCCTTGACATGCATTGCAGGGGTAGCCGTGGTCTGCTTGATGAGCAGTGCAGCATTGAGGAGCATGCTGTGGCACTCCACTCTGCTGATTTGCCAGAATGCTACTGGCCCTCTTGCACCAAGCCTGCTCCACCACATGACAGCAACTCGAAGGGGCTACTGAACAGGTGCTTTGTCAGCCCCCTTTCCTGCATCCTTCCCCTGCTGCTGCCTCGCTCCGGGTCCCACTGTAACCAAGGGGAGAGGCACAGGGCACATGCAACCCCACAAAATGGATACTGCTGAGATAGTCCCCACCTTCCTTTACCCAGCACCCACCGACTAGCTGTACAAGATACCCCAATAATGCTCTAGAATCTAAAATTGATTTTCTGGTGGTGGACCACGGGCTTCTCCGGTCTGATCAATGGGAAATTGTAAACTTGTTTACTCTGTAGAGACATACTTATTGGAGTTAGGCCCAGCCAGCACAGCTCACTTATGTGCCCTAACGCGCAGGGTGATGGTCTTAGAGGCCTGGATAGAGCACCATGATGGGTAGGTCCCAGTGAAAGAATGTGTGATTGCCAGGATTAATTGAAGGCTCTTTTATGATACCATTTTTGGGGGACTGGCTGCAAGATGTGGTGGCCCCGGAGGGCCTGTCTAAAACTATGCACTGGAACAAGCTCGGAGACTATCAGCTCATTCCCCGGAGTATGGGACCCGCCACGCCCAGTGGTAGCATTACTTCCTCATTACAGGATCTGTGACTTTCTCCAGCGGCAGGCTTGGACTCATGGCCCTTTCAAGTGGATAACATCCAGGTCGCCTTTTTCCTGAACTTTATTGCCACTGTCCAATAACAAAGATTGTCCCTTCTCCTTGCCAAACAGAGATTACCAGAACAGGGAGTCCCATACTCATTCAATTAACGGCTAAACTACAGATTCATCATTCTTCTTCACCACACCGGTGGAAGCATGGCATTGGATTGATGCGAGATGGAGGATCCCCACCCATGGAGCCCTCCCTCAATTGGTACGCCATAAACGCAGGCGATCCTGCCTGCGCCGCGGGGAAGTTCGTGACCCATGCTGCATCAGGGCCGGGTGCACCACTGTGACACCAAAGCAGTGCCCATAATTATTACCCAGACTGTGCAGGGCAGTGATGGGACAACGGGTTCTAATATGGACTCCTCCTTTGACGCTGGAAGCAGTTTTGGCTCCAGCTGCAGCACTCTCCTGCTAGGGTCACACCCAGCACGGTAGACAAAGTGTTGAACTGTGAAACAGGCACGTTAGACCTGCTCATCTGACCGCCACCTCTCTATGTCTCTCTGTTTCTCCTTTGCAGGGCGCTTACTAGGCAGCATCTGGGTCCTTCTTGGCAAGGTATGGAATCACTGTTGGCCTACATAGGGCCGGCCCACGGTTCCTTGCCTAACTTTATTAGCTCCCTCCTCAGTGAATTTTTATTCTCCTGACTCTTACCCCCTACCTCATGGCATCACAAAGAGTTGGCCTCACAGCCACTTCCGAGAGGATGGCAGGAAGGTATCTATTTGGACAATATGCTTTGGCCGTATTGTCCGGGGGTGCTCAGTTGAGGTTTATTCTTACTGATTCTGCTATGTTTTACTTGATCTGAAAGAGACAGTTAGTTATGTATTCCTTACCTTAGAATTACTCCTAGGCGTCTGAGAATTTTTTTTTATTAGCAGTACCCCTGCGAGTCAGTGGGTGGCCTTGGTCGACTCCGCATTTGTCATCGGCGTCATGGTTGCCGGGATGATTTTGCGGTGCCTACTTAGACACCTCCCCTGCATTCTGATGCCGGTTCTTTCTTTTCCAACACCATTCTAGCGCACATCCGAGAGAGCTACCCCTTAGTCAATTTTTGACTAGACTTTATTCATGTTTTGGTGACTTATTTTTACAAGTCTACGACACCTGGTGCATGAGGGATGTCCAAAAATGTTCGCTTCCTTCAGCTTGGCACAGCGGTCCGTGAACACGCGCGCCTCTTGGGCCGATGCTCCCACACTATCTGGGATACAGTTGCTCAGGTGCTGCCTCAGTGCCTGGAGGAGATCTGGACTGTTCTCTCCTAGGCAGTGCCAGATGGAAGAGATACAGCCAAATTCACAATTAGATGTGGACTGGATACCACCAACTCACTTGGCAGAACAATTGCCACATCGGTCGCCCTTAGGCCCTACACCTGGTTGAGGACATCTGGCTTTTCGAGGAATGTCCAGTCAACTTTGCTGGACAAGTCCTTTGATGGCCGTCATCTTTTTGGCTACAAAGGTCTCCTATGCGGATGACACTCAGGTGATAGTCCCCATAGAGAAGGACCCTGGGGTGACCGGAGAGAGATTTAAGATCTGTATGCTAAGGATAGCCATATGGATGACAAAGAACTTCCTACAGCTTAATTCTAACAAAACAGAGATTTTATTGTTTGGGAAAGCTGAGGACTTATGGATGGAGGGTTGGTGGACGGCGGAATTAGGAGAAGCTCTTACCCCCAAAAAATGGGCAAAAAACCTGGGTGTTATAATGGATAATAGGCTCTCTATGGAGGAGCATGTGAAAGTCCTATCAGGTAAGTGCTTCAGACTGATGCGTATGTTAAAAAGGATTGTTCCTTGGGTCCCCCTTTCCACCAGAAGGGTCATAATACAGGCACAGCTAGTCAGTAGACTTGATTATGGAAATGCTCTACTAGTAGGGATGAGGGAGGATCTGCTTTCAAGGCTACAAGTCCTGCAAAATACTGAGGCACGTTTAGCATTGAATAAGCCAGCACAAACCCACTCCTTTCCATTGTTGAGAGAGTTACATTGGCTCCCTATAAAGAAAAGAACAGTTTTCAAACTCCTACGCCTAGTGTTTAAAGCCCTTCGTGGGTTAGGGTCAAGATACCTAACCAAGAAAGTGGAAAGGTATTCTCCGGCCGGTCAGTTAAGATCTAGTGCCAAAACTTCTCCGACCTCAGAGAATTGGGTGGCCTAGCCTTTTCTTATCTAGCCCCTAAGCACTGGACCTCTCTGCCTGAGAACATTCGGGCATGCCCCACCCTGGATCTTTTTAAAAAATTGCTCAAAACCTGGTTATTTTAATAAGTATCTCATATAATAGGTGGCCTGCTCCCAGGGTGCTGAGAGATCCCCTTGGGGATGATTCGTGAGCCATATAAAAGATAAATAACAAAGCAGACTCAGCCCTGGAGAGCTGTAAAGATGCTAGGGCTATGGCCAGATCTTTGGGCCTTACTGCGCCTTCCCGTCCCCTCCAGTCTGCTTTTCGCCCCTTTCGTAGCTACGGAAGGGGCACCCAACCACGTCCAGCCCAGTCTAGACACCAGTTAACGCTACCTGCCCAGCTTCTGCGTGGCCACAGACGTGGGACCCAGCGTCCTCGCAGCACTGGGTTCCAGCAGGCTGGCCAGTCCACCCTCCCCCCTGCTGCAGCATCCAAACCCTTCTAGTCCGACATTTCAGGCCCATCAATGGCCAGTGAGCGCAGGATTTGTCATCACCCTTCCCCCCCCCCCACACTGGCATTCCATCATGTCGGACAGGTGGGTTTTAGAAATAAACCGAAGGGGCTACTCCATCCCATTCTGGAATACCCCTTCCTCCATGCCGCCATCTTTCGATCGCACTTCGGAGGATCATACGGCACTTCTCCGCCAGGAAGTCTCAGCTCTCTTGGCCATTTCTCTCCACTTTCCGGTGCCCAAGCAGGACACTCATGGCCCTCCACTGCTTCCTCAATAAGGAGAAGTACAAAAGGCTCATGTTGGCTCAGATCCCGTCTGCTGTCGACCCTGGAGATTGGATGGTGGTGTTGGATGTGCTGGACGCCTATTTCCCATCCTGCCAGCCCACAGATGTTATCTACAGTTCACGGTACGCACAAACATTTTTAATTCCCTGTGCTTCCCTTTGGCCTTCACAGTGTCCCTCAGGTGTTCACAAAAGTGATGTTGGTGGTCGCAGCTCATCTATACAGATCTGGGGTTCCAGTCTACCCCTATCTCGATGAATGGCTCTTGAAGGCTGACTTGACAAAGGCTGTCGTCTCCCATCTCCAGACTACGGCGGACCTCTTGCACCTCTTGAGGTTCACTATCAACATGTCAAAATCATACCTGACTCCCTCTCAGACGCTCACCTTCATCGGAGCTGTTCTGGACACAGTGCAGTTTTGGGCCTATCCTCTCGAGCAGCATATGGTAATTAGGAAGGCTGCAGACCTTTTGGTTTGCAGCTTCCTGTGGTGGAGTATGAGCCTAAAAAAGCGCCTCTGTAGGAAGCTTGAGAGGAGGTGGCGCCTGGGATACGCTTCCGCGGATAAAGCAACATACAGGGAGGCTATCAAAGCCTACAAATTAGAAATAAAAGCAACACAGTCGGTCTACTATTGCGAAAAAATCATGTCGGCTAGGTCACAACCTAAAGAGATGTACCAAATAGTAAAAAGCTTGACTAGGCTTCGACCCTCCTTGGCTGCCAACTACAACCCGCTCTCTCGATGTAACGATTAAGCGGAATTCTTCTACCAAAAAATAAATAACATCTACCTATCATTCCCAGACTTGGAGTCAGACCCCACCACTCAGGGACCACATCTCCCTGTGGAAGCTGAGCATTTCTGTCAAAATATTTTAGATAATTTTCCCTTGTTAGACTCGGAAACATTGGAGCCTCTGTTACGCCAAGTGAAGTCAGGCTCCCCATATAATCCTGCACCCCCTCGTACGTTGGCTTTAGCTAGCCAGACCATTCTGCCCACGATTATGGAGTTATTGAACTCCTCCATAGCGACCAGCACTGTACCACTCACCTGGAAACATGCCATGGTACGAGCACTCCTGAAGAAGCCTACCCTTGACCCCGGAAACCTTAACAACTACCGCCCAATTTCTCTGCTCCCCTGGGTGAGCAAAACCCTCGAGAAACACATTAACATCTGTCTCACTAGGTTTCTCGAGAGCAACCACCTGCTGGATGCCACCCAGACGGGTTTCCGCCCCAAGTATGGGACGGAAACGGCTTTGCTGGCGGTCACAGAGGAAGCTAGGCGGATCTTGGATGAGGGAGGATCAGTGGCAGTTATCCTCCTTGATCTAAGCGCCGCGTTTGATACGGTGAATCATAAAACTCTATTGCACCGCCTCTATAGCTTAGGAGTGTCAGGGGAAGCTCTGGCCTGGCTCAAGTCCTTCTTAAGTGATAGGATTTTTCAAGTCTTTGAGGGATCTTTTGCTTCCTCAAGCAAGCCTCTGGGCTGCGGGGTACCGCAGGGCTCATCTCTGAGACCGGCGCTATTCAATGCGTATATGAGACCGCTGGCTGAGATCGTCCGTCCATATGGCATTAAGATCATTACATATGCGGACGATACTCAGCTAGTGGTCTCTCTTGCGCAGAGGAACTGCCAGCAACCACAGACTGGTCTGACAACCTGTCTGGAACAGGTTAAGAGCTGGATGGCGATGTCGTACCTTAAGCTTAACGGTAACAAAACCGAGCTTATGCTTCTCGGCCCACCAGCCCTGCCTACTATAGACCTGTCATGGCCCACTAGCATGGGCATGCCTCCCACGCCCAGAGACGACATAAAAAGTCTTGGGATGTGGATGGATAAAACCCTGACCTTTAACATCCAAGCAACTAAACTGTCAGCGACCTGCTTTGGACTCATTCGGATGCTGAAGAAAATTTTCCCACTTCTACCTTTCGAAGCCAAGCAAGTCGTTATGCAGGGCTTAATTCAATCCTGCCTCAATTTTAGTAACGCCCTGTACCTAGGGGCGCCTGAATACTGCCTGCAAAAACCTCAGCAGATTCAGAACTGCGCAGCACGGACATTGCTTAGTCTCCCACGCAGAGCCTCGTCGGAGCCTGGGTTGAGAACTCTGCATTGGCTACCTGTTAGGGAGAGAGTCAAATTCAAGTCCATGTGCATCTCCCATCAAGCGTATTGGAAAACTGGCCCAGAAATCAACCACTCTTTGATCACTCCCTACTGTTAAACAGCTTCGTTCCGCTCATGCCTTTTTGGCGACAGTCCCCCGCATCAGAAGATCTAGAGCTGGTGGCCGATCATTCTCCTATAACGCCGCTAAGTTATGGAATTCACTCCCCCTCCATTTAAGATCTAATTCCAACCTGATGACCTTTCGCAAACAGCTCAAAACCTTCTTGTTTAATACTGCAATACCCTGGGAGGTACCAACCTGGTCCTCAGCGCCTGGACGCCTCAGGGCAGCAGCCGCGCTCAATAAAATTCCTTTTCATTTCATTTCATTTCATTTTCTCACAGAGGTGCTTCATTCTCCATCTTCAGTGGTTGAACCAGTTTTTCCATTCAATGATGCACTGACTGAGCCAATTCTCGATGTGTGGCGCAACTCTCTCTCGGCTCCTGCGGTTTCGAATCAGTCTCAAGGAGGTATAGACCTTCTCTTGGAGATCCGTCTTTCCTTTCTTCTCACCCCTCTCCTGAAAGTCTAGTGGTGTATGCTTCTTGTTCGAAGCAATCTACAGGGGCATTTTCGCAGGGTCCCACAGACAGGGATTCCAAGAAGTTGGAGCAATCTGCGAAAAAGGTCTTTTTTGTCGCCCAGTATGGCTCTGAAGTCTACCAACGTCATTTGTCTCTGGGGCAGATATATTCATGCACTAATGGACTCTGCAAAGACTCTGCCTAAGTTGTATGACGAGGACAGGGGAAATCTGAGTGAGGTGTTAGCGGACTCTCAGGCTGCGGCTCGCCAAGTCATCCAGTCTGGTCTGGACACGGCGGATTCTGTTGCCAGAGTAATGGGCTCATCCATTGCGACAAGGAAGCATGCATGGTTAAGGTCTTCTGGGTTCTCTCCTGACATGCAGGCTGATCTTATTGATTTGCCATTTGATGGGTCAAAGCTTTTTGGTGACAAGGCGGACTCTGCCCTTCAAAGATTTAAGGACAGTAAGGCAAAAGCAAGGTCTTTGGGTCTGCAGACTCATACCAGAGGCTATGGTTATAAACGATACTGTGGCTTTGGGAAGTCTTCCTTTCATTGGTACAGACAGCCTCAACAACAGCGACAGCAGCAGAACCCCTTGTAAAGGAGCTACAGGGGTAAAGGCAGAGGTTGCCTTCGTGGAGCCGGACGTCAACCCTCTTTCTCCTCCTCCTCTAACTCCCAACCCCTCCTGGTAATGCAGGAAAATAGCCCTAGATCCGCCATCCTGGATCATGTGGTTGCTGTGGGAGGTCGGTTTATCTATTTTCTACAAGATTGGAAATTAATCGGTTTTAGATCTTGTAGAAAATGGGTACGCCTTTCCCTTCAGGGAATTCCCTCCTCCTTACCCTCCTTGCCAGTGGTTTTGCACGGAGGATCATTTGCTTCTCCTTCAGAAGGAGGTTCTTACCCTGTTACAAAAAGGTGCGATAGAGGTGGTTCGGAGCAGGAGAGGGGTCAGGGTTGCTACTCCCGTATTTCCTCATTCTCAAGAAGGTTGGCAGGTTACGTCCTATCCTGGACCTCAGAATCTTGAATCTGTTTCCTAAGCAGGAGAGGTTCAAGATGCTCACTCTAGCGCAGGTTCTTCAGGCGCTGCACCAAGAGGACTGGATTGTGTCCATTGACTTGCAGGATGCGTATTTCCACATCCCAGTCCTGAAGTCGCACAGGAAGTATCTCTGTTTTACTATTGGGTCGCAACATTACCAATTTGCAGACCTTCCGTTTGGTCTTACTACCACACCTCGAGTCTTCACCAATGTGATGGCAGTGGTGGCTGCCCATCTCAGGAGGTCAGGGTTCCCGGATGTCCCCTATCTGGTAGAATGGCTTTTGAAGGCAGAGTCTCCAGAGATGGTGCGTCATCATCTGCAGGTTACAACCCAGCTGTTGTACAAATTGGGTTTTTCGATAAATGTACCCAAGTCTCACCTGGTGCCCTCTCAGTGCAACCTGTTCATAGGGGTAGTACTGGATACCACTGTGTGTCGAGCTTTCCCGCCTTCGCAAAGGATTCTAGACATTCAGGAAATGATTCCTCTGTTTTACAATCAAGCGGTTGTTCCAGTTCTGAAGGTCATTCACCTGCTCGGTCTGTTCACTTCCTGCATTCTGTTGGTCAATCATGCATGCTGGCACACGGGGGTGCTCCAGTGATGTCTCCACAGGCAGTGGTATCAGCACAACGCAGATCTCAGGGAGTCAGTTAGGATCTCCAGACAAGCTGCAGCAGATCTGTCTTGGTGGAGCGTGGAGGGCAACCTGTCTCAAGTAAAGCCCTTTCATCTTTCTCCATCAGTGGCCACAGTGATAATGGATGACTCTACCCTAGGGTGGGGTGCTCATCTGGGGGATCTGGAGATCAAGGGTCTTTGTTCTCCAGAGGAAATGTTGCTTCACATCAACCTTCTGGAATTGGGGCAATACATTTGGTGCTCAAGGCCATTCTCCCTTACAAACGCTGTCAGTCGGTTCAAGTCCTGATGGACAACACTGCCACGATGTGGTATGTCAACAAGCAGGGAGGAGTAGGGTTGTACCGTCTCTGCAGAGAGGCGTTGTGGCTCTGGTCCTGGACTTAGGACCATTGGATTTGTTTGATGGCAAATCATATGGCCGGTTTCTTGAACATACGTGCGAACAGTGTCAGTCGGCAGTTCTCCGCCGACCGCGAGGCTTGATCCGGAGGTAGTTCGGCACATCTTCCAGACGCGGGGAACTCCTCGGGTGGACCTGTTTGCCACTCTCGAGAACGCACACTGCCCGTCATTCTGCAGTCTCCAGTTTCCGAGGCAGGAAGCGTTGGGGGATGCGTTTCAGTTGAGTTGGAGCTCGCAACTCCTTTACGCGTTTTCTCCCACACCCTTGATTCCTCGGGTTCTGAGGAAGATTCGCAAGGACCGGGCCCAAGTTATATTGATAGCCCTGGATTGGCGACGAAGGGTGTGGTACACGGACCTTCTTCAACTCTCATCACACCCTCCGCTCCATCTCCCTCTCAGGGCAGACCTCCTCTCTCAGATGGGGGGGCAGGTTCTACACCCCCACCACCACAGCCTGCACCTTTATGCCTGGAGATTGAACGGGGCAACCTGAATTCTTGTTCTCTCCCACCTGACGTGGTGGATGTTATTTTATTGGCCAGGGGACAATCCGCCAAATCTATCTAATCAAAATTTGTTAGACGGTGTGGAGAGAAATCTTTTGATCCTTTGAAAGCGAATCTTTCTGATGTTCTTTGTTTTTCACTTCATTTAGCTCAGCAGGGTTGTGCTGTTGCTACTGTTAAAAGATATTTGTCGGCTTTGTTGGCATTTCTTTGTTTGCCAGATCAGTCTTCTCTTTTTAAGTCTCCAATAGTCGTATGGTTCATTAAGGGGCTTACTAACATGTTTACAACCACTCCTTTTATTATGCCCCAGTGGGATTTAAATCTGGTATTAACTTTTTTAATGGGTTCCACGTTCGAACCTATGCATAGTTGTCCTTTGAAACTACAAACATTTAAAACGGTCTTTCTAGTGGCTATCACTTCGGCTAGGAGGGTGTGAGCTCCAGACTTTGAGTTCAAAGCATTGTTTACTGACCATACATGCTGAAAAGATGGTACTCAGGACCAGGACTGCTTTTCTGCCTAAGGTGGTAACTCCCTTCCATCTAGGACAGTCCATTACCCTTCCTACTTTCTATCCTCCCCCTCACCCTTCCAAGGAGGAGGAGAGGCTTCATCGTTTGGATCCAAAGAGGGCGATTAGCTTCTATTTGGATAGAACAAACGACTTCCGTCAAGATGATCAGCTCTTTGTTGGATATGCTGGTTGTATGAATGGCAAGGCGGTGCACAAGCGCACTTTATCCAGGTGGATCATCTTGTGCATCAAGATTTGATACCCCCTGGCTGGTACGGAGCCTCCTGTAGGCATTAGAGCTCATTCCACCAGGGCTAAGTTGTCTACTTCTGCCTTGTCCAAAGGGTGTTCCTGTGTTGGACATCTGTAAAGCCGCAACTTGGGCCTCCCTCCACACTTTCGCAAAGCATTACTGCATGGATTCCAAGGTGAGGATGGACGGCAATTTTGCGTGCTCTATTTTGCAAGACTTTTTGGTATAGAAGGGTGGACACCCTCCTCCGGAGGTTGGACTGCTGTGGGATTCTATTCATACGGTGAGGAATCCACAGGAGATGTATTCATCAGAAGAACAAGTTACTTACCTTCGGTTATGCGTTTTCTGGTGGATACAGTTTCTGCCTCTGGATTCCTCACTGATCCACCCACCTTCCCGGTGTCCACCATTATATACCTTAAAAAAAAAGGTATTGGTTAGTTTGATGATTTTGTGTACTCAAGACTTTATTACCTCTGTTTGTCTATTTGGACTTATTTGAAATGTGTGCTGTCTTTGCTTTCTTATTTCAATTTTCACTCAGTGTATTTGTTTGAATTCTGTGGTACTATGTATGCGTTGTCTCTATGGTCGGACCGCCCGTTTTGCCTCGGTGGCATGGAAAAAATTGGTGGAACTGACGTCATCACGCTGACGTGGTCTTCTTATAGCTCCAGTGACGTCATGCGGAGCCGCATGCGGAGCCATGGCATTGTGAGGACCTCGTCAGAGATGGGAGCTAGGAAAAATTTCCGCGGAATGCTGGCACAGGGGAAATTCATAAGGCGAGGAATCTACAGGCAGATACTGTATCCACCAGAAAAAGCGTTAACGAAGGTAAGTAATTTGTTCTTCACAGACAACACCACCGCCATGTGGTACTGCAACCAACAGGGCAGGGTGGTGTCGCGGACCCTGTGTCAAGAGGCTCTGCGCCTCTTGACATGGCTGGAACATCAGGGCATGTTGTACAACTGTGGCGGCCATTTGTAAGCGGGCAAACATATTATATTTCATGTTAATGTATGCTCTATAAAGTACATATACGTATAGTATGTGCGTAAGTAACAACAGTGCTTACCATAGTGGTGAAAAACGCAAAAGTAATGAAATGTCAAGAAACTGTCACAGCATTATATAAGCTGGGTAAAGCCACTGCAGTTGTATGATGCATCCACAGTATTCCCAGGTGGAGTCCGTCATTACTTTTGCTCAATTGTCTATGTATAGCCTCCTCACGTATATATGCTCACTGTGTGAACAAGACAGCTTGTCTGTCTAAACGCATTACTGATTAAACTCACTTGGTTTATTTAGCTATAGCAAGAATATCCGCTTTTGCTTTTCCCAACTCATATTATGCTGTGACAGTTTCTTGACATTTCATTACTTTTGCGTTTTTCACCACTATGGTAATCACTGCTGTTACTTACTCACTTACTAAGTCAGAGCTTCCTGACAGAGAGATCTCAGTATGTTAAATTAGACGCTTTCTGTCATCAGTCACCCCACTTGACGAGGGAGTACCTCAAGGTTCCATCCTAAGCCCCACTCAGTTTTTATATATGTGGCCCTGTTGTCTGATATCACATGGCTTTGATACCATCTCTTATGCGGACGACACGCAGGTGATTATTCCTTTCGATTCAGACCTTGCTGTCACCAGAGTCAAGTTTAGGACCTGAATGTTGAACATAGCTGATTTGATGGGTGACAATTTCCTCCAACTGAACGCCAACAAAACGGAGATTGTCCTGTTCGGGAAGGCGGAGGAACCTTGGTCTCTGGACTAGTGGCCTACAGAGCAGGGGGAACCCCTTCCCCTACAAAGCAGGTCAGGAATCTGGAGTTCTATTGGACAGCAAATTGTCGTCCGAAGACCACATAAAATCACTTTCTGGCACTTGCTTTGGAATTCTGAAGATGTTGAGAAAGGTATTTCCTTGGATTCCCCTGGGTGCAAGAAAGACCCTGATTCAGACGCTTATTGTAAGCAGGTTGGACTATGGTAATGCCCTATTTGTCGGAGCCAAGGAAGAATTGTTCACTAGGCTCCAAGTGCTTCAAAATACGGCAGCAAGAATGGTCTTGAACAAACCCAGACACTCGCCTTCGCGACTCTTGCTTCAAGCCCTACATTGGCTGCCCCTAAAAAAAAGAGCAGTCTTCAAACTCCTCACACTGGTGTTTAAGGCAACACGAGACCTGGGGCCAGCTTACTTAAGGAAGTAGACGAGGCCCTATGTTGCCGGTCGCCTCCTCAGGTCAAGTAATCAAAACCTGTTAGTGCCTTGTAAAATTAAGAAATCCCGAATGGAAGGGCGTACATTTTCCTATCTGGCCCCCTTCCACTGGAACAGGCTGCCGGATGAGATACGTTGTTGTACCTCTCTGGGACACTTAAAAAAAAGCCTAAAAACCCTGGATGTTTTAGGTGTCTGCATTGCTCTTGCTCTCTGTCTGTTGTCATGCCTAGGCACCTTGAGATCCCCCCAGGGATGATACGATGCGCCATACAAATGTTAAATAAATAAATAACATACTATACGTATATGTACCTTATAGAGCATACGTTAACGTGAAGTATAATATGTTTGCCAGTTTACAAATGGCCGTCGCAGTTGTATGATGCATCCACAGTATTCCCATGTGGAGTGCGTTATTACTTTTGCTGAATTGTTTATGTATAGCCTCCTCACGTATATGCTCACTGTGTGAACAAGCCAGCTTGTCTGTCGAAACTCGTTACCTATTAAACTCACTTGGTTTATTTCCTGAGAGTGTGCCCTTACTTTTCGAAATCGTGTGGACATATATATATATATATATATATATTCACTGAAAAAACCATAGGTTATAGACCATATATAGTTAGGAATTAGCATTTACAAAACCTTGAAAATTCACTGAAAAAACCATAGGTTATAGACCATATATAGTTAGGAATTAGCATTTAAAAAACCTTATTTTACTCACACAAAACCATTGAAATTCCATATATAGTTAGTTGTACTAACTATATATCGCGCACCCGCAATCCACTGCTGATCATGTCACATATTACATCATTCATGACATGGTCAGTGACATCACTGATGACATCACTGATGACATCTCAAATGACATCACTGATGACATCACTGATGACATCTCAAATGACATCACTGATGACATCACTGATGACGTCATCCAGTGACTGTATAATTCTGTAAAGTTAAAATATGTCTTACATATTTAAGAATGAGTGGATGTATAAATGTCTGGATGAAGGATTTAGTAGGTGCATGACTGACTGTATGAGTGAGTGGTTAAATGTGTCTCACTGAGTGCATGGGTTAGTGACTAAACTGTCTCAATTTGTGCATCATTATGTCTGTTGTTCTATAAACTGCTGCATGTGTTGATCATTAGCTATATGATTAACTATATGCGTTATTGATTGGTTGCCTACGTATTTGTATGGGAGACTGAGAGTGTGTATGGGTGGCTGGGAGGTGTATGACTCTGTGCATAGATGTGTGAGCAGTTGATTCACTAGATGTATGGGTTCAAAAGTGCATGTGGAAACAGCTGTATGGGCGGTTGACTGTGTGCATGAGTGTATTGCTGAGTGAATGGATATCTCAGTGCTACATGTAAAAGTAAGTACATATGTAAAACACAGTACATGTGAGAGTTGACATATATAAATAACTGTGCATAAGAGCCAGTGAATGTGTGAGTGGCTGTATGGATCATTGTGAACTTGTATCAGGGATTGTATAAGAGAGTAAATATGTGTTAGTATATGTTTGAATAAGTAAGGTGTGTATAACTGTATAGTTGAGAAAATGGATGTGTGATTGATTCTTTGCATGACTGACTAGGTGTGTGTGTAACTCTATGGATGAGTGACAGTCTGTGAGTGTCTGTTTACACTTACTGTATCTAAGGTTATATTAGAGTCTGAAGAGCTTCATCGTATTATCACATGAATGATGTCATCAGTGATGTCATCAGTAATGTCAAATGAGATGTCATCAGTGATGTCATCAGTGATGTCATTTGAGATGTCATCAGTGATGTCATCAGTGATGTCATTTGAGATGTCATCAGTGATGTCATCAGTGATGTCACTGACCATGTCATGAATGATGTAATATGTGACATGATCAGCAGTGGATTGCGGGTGCGCGATATATAGTTAGTACAACTAACTATATATGGAATTTCAATGGTTTTGTGTGAGTAAAATAAGGTTTTTTAAATGCTAATTCCTAACTATATATGGTCTATAACCTATGGTTTTTTCAGTGAATTTTCAAGGTTTTGTAAATGCTAATTCCTAACTATATATGGTCTATAACCTATGGTTTTTTCAGTGAATTTCATTGGTTTTTTAAAAGCTAATATCTACAACTGTAAAATGTATTCTTCTTTAAATCCAAAAATATATTTTATATGTTTATTAATACATTTTTTTAAATATTTTTTTTGTTTCGCTCCCGGTCCGCTAACCGGGAAGCTTCCCGTTAGCTCAATTCGATTCCGCGATCCGGTCCGCGAACTGATTAAAAAATCAACATAGTGACGGTATCGCGTTGCCGCGTAATGCGTCTTATGACGTACTGCGTTAGCGCACCCGGAAGTGCCCCGGGGCGCGGACCGAGGCGCGAAACGCAACTCCCCGGAAGCGATCCCCGGCGCGAAAGCGCGACGTATCGCGTTGCCGCGAAATGCGTCTTGTGACGTATCGCGTTAGCGCACCCGGAAGTGTCCCGGGGCGCGGACCGCGGCGCGAAGGGGAGCGACCCGGAAGCTAACCGGGGAGCGTTCCGCAGCGCGTAACATGAGCGTGAGAGGTCATGTGACTTGTTAATAAAACTTTTCATTGGTTCATTTCACTTTTAGTTTCATAATTATGGAAGGCTAGGTCATGTGACCTAAAAATAACACTTTTCATTGGTTGAGAAGTATTGTTTTTTCCAAATGATGAAAACCACTCCTTCTTTCCTCACTCTGACTTTCATTATTGTGAGAGGAAGACCTATTTTGCTTCTTGGAAGACCTATTTTGATTGTATGAAAATGGCTTCACTGATTGCTTCAGCTGGTGCACCCCCACCACCACCTCCACCTCCTCATGGGAAGAGAGGACCACCTCCCCAGGTGGTTACCAACACTGAGGAGGAAGATGAAGAGATGGATGAGGAGGGAGAACAACCACAATTCCTGGAAGAGTTGCCCCGGGTTTCAAGAAAGAAACCCAGTTTCATCTGGCAGTTTTTTTCCATCCCTCGTGGCCAAAAAAAGGTCAATGCCAGGTACGCAACATGCCTCATATGCAAGGAACAATTGTCCAGAGGGACGGACAAAAAATACAGCTATGATAATCATACCATGCATAGGCACATGACGAGGAAACATCCCCTAAATTACAGCCGGGCGGAATTAAGGGATATGATGGACAATCCTCGACCAACTCCTGTGGCGAGACCAACAACATCGGTTTCTTTATCACCAGAGGAGGCACGGGAAACTGTGCCAAATATCCAACCAAATTTTGGGCACATGATTCACTTATGTATGCACTGTCGTGCATTAATAGCTTGTGGCAACATGAGCATCAATGCACTGAACCTGGCGTATGAACACCATGATTGCCCTAACCGCCCCCAGTAATTTTTTTTTGCTCCTGTTGAGCCCTTTTCAACGCCTGTTTTTTGTTGTTTCCCCCCCCACAAAAAAACAAAAAAAATTATAAAATCGTTCAAAAAATACAAAAAAAACAAAAAATGTTCAAAAAATAAAAAAAAAATATAAAACAACAAAAATATTACAAAAAAAGTTCTTTTCAGAACTACCTTCCCTTTCAAAAAAATTGCTACAATGTTTAGCACTCTGGCAAGCTCTATTTCTTTTGGTTCGCTCCCGGGTTAGCTTCCCGGTACGCGGACCGGGAGCTAACCAAAAAAAAAATGTTTTTTAAAAAAAAGTGTAAGTATAAGGAAAGTAAACAGAGAGTGATGTTTCAAGAAAGACAGCTATAGGGAGTAAAGAAGAGATACTGTTTAATAGATCTATTTACCAAAGAACAGACAGAAGAGGGTATAATTGTGAAAAACAAAATAGATAACGAAGTGAAAGAAAAACATAGCCAATAGGTCTCGTATTTAGTTATGCAGCATATACCATAAACCCAAAAGCTCTTCTCAGAGCTACCCTACATCTAATCACTCACAATTATTATTTTACTCTAACTTTTTTCACTAATTTCCAACAAAGTACGCTCCCTGGGGCGCTACCCGGTACGCGTACCGGGAGCTAACCTCGCGAAATTTTTTTAAAAAAATGTTTTTTTTTCGCACATATAAACCTCCTCAGCCACCCTCAGAAAACCTAGGGGGTCAAGATAACTCTACCGTGCCCCCTTCTACCCATTCCGAACATTATTTGCCCTCCATCTTGTATCTTAATTCGACCGAAACACAAAATGGTGGACTCCCGGAACGCTTAAGGTCCGCGAACCGAGGCGCTCAACGGTTCGCGTACCGGGTCGCTCCCTGGGAAGATAAAGGAAATAAAAAATAATCAAAAAATCCAACAATCAATTAACATACAGCATTTGAGTACGCTCCCCAGTACGCTTCCCGGTTCGCGGACCGGGCGCTAACCACGAAAAAAACAAAAAAAAAATTTTTTTTTTTTTTGCCCCGCGGGGCCCCTTTAAAACCTCCACATTAAACCTAGGGGGTCAGCGAGGATCTACTATGCCCCCTTATAGTTATTTCCCCCTTTGTTTTGGCCTCCTCTTGTCTCTCGATCCTACCGAGAGACAAGATGGCGGCCGCTCCGGACTGTTTAGAATGTTGACAGACACCGGAGAGCCAATCAGCTTCGCTACGCGAAGTTCCGGTACGCTTAAGGTCCGCGAACCGGGGCGCTGCCCGGTCCGCGCTTACAGATATATATCTTTTTTTGAACGTTAATTTCTCAAAATCCACTGCAGCACATATATTGAGACCTACAAAAGGCACATCGGGCTACCAGTCCCTACCAGTCCCTACAATTTAGCCAAGTTTCGTGCAAATCCATTCAGCCGTTCGGGCTAAAAGTGAGGCTAACCGCCCTATGGAAAACTCAATGTTAAAAACACGTTTTGGGACCCCCCTTTTTTCTCGCCCCCCCCCTGGACGAACCCCCCCCAAATTTTCAGGGGCTCCTCAGAAACAAAATGTTCCATTTTCCAGAAAATTTCAGCCAATTCCGTCCACAAACGCCAAAGTTATTAGACATAGAATTTTCAAAAATCCCATAGGGAAAAAATCCTAACTATATATACCTACTGGCGACCGCCAGTAGGTAATATATATATATATATATATATATATATATATATATATATGTATGGGCAACTTGGAAGATATTGCATCTGACGAAGGCGAAAGCTGAAACGCGTTATGTTACCCTTTCAACAGTCATTTTTTTTCAACATGCCTGCAGCCTGACACCGGAGCCAGCCCACCTGGGGGCAGGTAATGAATATTACAACGCGGGACTTTCAAATATGTTACTGCCAGCAAACACTGTGGTCTGTGATCAAGAGGCAGGAGCCTCGAAACAGGAACTTTTGAAGGAGAATGCCGGTTTTCAAAGGGAATAAAGGACCCTCCTGAAACTAATGAGGCTCCTTGTTGTTTTTCGTGTGCGCTTCCGAGCAAATGGCACCCCTTTTTTCATATATATATATATGATTTCTTGCAGGGGAAACAGGTTTCAAGCCCCGGTTGGCAGCACACAAAGCGGGGCAGGTCCCGCCTCTGACTTCTGCATTTTCAAGACGGCTTTACTGAGCAGATGGTGTTAGGCGCGCCCACTTGGGATGATTCAAAGAGCACTACATCACCCATCAGGCCTTGCAAGAGGCCACGCCTTATTGAGCAGGTGATGCAAGTATCGAGTGTTCTTAAGTTGCGCCAGCTCTCGTTTTGTGCCACATAACGCCAATGAAGAAAGGATGTTTTCCTGAAACGCGTCTGCGTTTTTAATTGTGAACATTGATGCTTCCTTGATGGTTCCTGCTGGCAGGCTGCCTTTACCAATAAAAGTGGGCTTCAACACTTACCTTGGTGTGGCTCTATTCTCAAAAGGGTTCCTGTACTGGTTGGATATATATATATATATATATCTTCCAAGGTGGCCCCAGGCAGGGCTCTCAAGCGCTCTTTGGGTGGTGCGTTCAGAGTGCAGCAGAGCCAAGCTGCAATTAATCAATTCCCATTCCACCAAGGCAGTAACTCGCGCACACTCAGGCTTTCTTTAAATGATGATCACGAAATCCGTGCGATCTTCGGTGTTTTTATTCCAAGCTTTACCTCTAGATATTTTTTCAAGGAAGCCACTTCCCACCATTTGTTTATTTCTCTTTTGGACAATTTTTCCCATGATCGTAACCTGTTTTTAATGTCCGACATGCGAGCTCCCACTGTTCCATTGACATTTGATTGTGCCCCTTCTTCAAAAACAGTTTCTATGACAGCGTTTCTGTCTGCCTCCCTCTTATCCATAATGTGCTGGTTTATTAGTCTTTAAGCTGAATGTTTTATTTCAGTAAAATGTCTTTTGTCGCTTTAATTCCCGACTCTGGGTGTGGTAGTCTTTGTTTGTCAATAATAATCAGGAATTGGTTCCTCGAGTGCTCTGACTCTTTTCTTTTTTTCAAACACTTCCCACACACGTTAGAGACCCACCGGCATTTTCAATAATATGCAGTAACAGGATTTGAGCTGGCTTACCGGTGATGTTTACTCCTCCATGAGGAATACTGTCCAAAACCACAGGAGCTTAACCAGGCCCATTATTTGACGGCACAGATGGCGACCGTCTACTGATGCTCTCTTATCTCTGTCCTGATGAAGACCCCAACATGAGGCACGAATAACCCTTTAGCGTTCATGGGGGTCGAAACGTAGACTACGCCAACCGAACACAACATAGGACTCAAAAGAAAAATTGATTTATACCTATGTGTGATGTAATTTGGGAACTTCTTCATCAATTCGATTGTAAAGGCGTTCTTTGATTTTAACGCGATGTTCTTAAAAAGTCACTTCACCTTTACCCGGTCCCTCAGCACTTTTGCACTTCCCTTCCCATCTTCACAGAGAGCACTCCGAATGTAATGACTTTACAATTACATTGAAGTATTGTTTTTGTATACACGAGATAGAATTTGTTGCAAAAATACGGAAACAACAATTTTGCATGAATAAATGCAATTTGAAGTTTGAATATTGCATATTTTCTTCATTTAACAATTATTTTTCAATTGGTATAAACAAACTTTGTGGTGTATGTCTATATAAACAATACAAAATTGATTTTATGTATTAACTAAACCATAACTCGGACCCATTCTTTTTTGTACTGTCTCATGGACCCAGGTCCCCGAGTTTTCAAGGGCACACCCCTTTATTACTCACACTTCTTTAAATGACGATCACGAGATCTGTGCGATCTTCGTTGTTTTTATTCCATAACAGCTATTTCCAGTCACATTACTCGACGCGTTTCAGTCTCGCAGAGACCTTGCTCAGAAGACTAGTATCAACTGTAGGATTCTACCGCCATTTTAAATAAAATGAAATTTGAAAAAATAAAACAATCATCATTTGTATACAACTCGATTTTGCCAATAGCTCCATTCATTATGTACATTATATCAATTTATTCATCGGCAAAATCGAGTTGTATACAAATTATGATTGAAATAACACGGATAAAAAGACTATCACTACAAGTACCATAATGCTTTGCCACAACCCGAAAAGGAAATGCTGTCACTTTGTTTTGTTTTTTCAAATTTCTCTTTATTTAAAATGGCGGTAGAGTCCTACAGTTGATACTAGTCTCGTGAGCAAGGTCTCTGCGAGACCGAAACGCGTCGAGTAATGTGACTGGAAATAGCGGTTATGGAATAAAAACAACGAAGATCGCACGGATTTCGTGATCGTCATTTAAAGAAAGCCTGAGTGTGCGCGAGTTACTGCCTTGGCGGAATGGGAATTGATATATATATATATATATATATATATATATATATATATATATATATATATATATATATATATATATATATGTATATATATATATATTTATTTTATTCCCTGGAGTTAGCTGTGGATAAAATTTTGATTTAGATTTCCTTTTGCTACATCCAGCTCCTAGTTGTTGATAATGGGCTTGGATTCCCCCACTATCAAGTTGTGGATCTCTGTCCAATTCCATAAGGGTAACAAAATGTTCTGCATCTCTGGACCGTAGAGTCATTTCTAATGATGGTGTTTGTTTTTCATATTCGGCCATTCTTGGATTTTCCGTGAATAGTTTAGCTAGCTTAATTTTTTGAATATATATATATATATATACATATATATATGTATATGTATATATCGAACCAAGTCCTGCACAAAGCAGGTAAGGACTTCAATATTGCTGGTGCCAGAATTTCAACTTTATTTAATCAGTTAGTGCTCCCCATGACGCGTTTCGGCAACGTCATGTGGTCTTGTTCACATGACCATGCTCCGTAGTTACAGGTTTTAATAGGTAACACACTCACCATGGGATTGGTGACGACATCAATGGCAGCAAACGAAATACTTTTAAAAGAGTTACTTTTAAAGGTAAGGATAGTGTGGATCGTAAATCTGGTATTGTTATGCAGTTACACAATTGTGCAAATTACAAACAAAGTACATAATATTGCTACATCAATGCTATCTAATAAATAAGATGTAAATAGTTATAAAAATACGTGCAAAATATAATTAGATGGCTCTTGTATGGTAAGAACTAGGCTAAAAGTGATATACATATCAAAATGGTAATAAATGGAGAGTAAAGAGTAAAATTCATCAAATGTACAAAAACATCGAATTTACATGATATGTGCAAATGTTAATAGCCAGCTTCAACTAAATATGCTACATGTTGCATTTGATCGTAGCTAAGTACTATGATAATAATCCAATCCAAAATACTATTGGTGCAAAAAAGTGCTGATATGCTATATTATTCCCAAAAAATGCTGTGCTTAAATGTTCTCTAGGCTATTGCATGTGTGCAATCGAAAATGATTATTTGTCAATTTCTGAAATTGATAAAATACATAAATACATAAATGAAGCAGCTATCGAGAATATATGCAGAGTATTAAACCCAAGTAAGCCTAACTGGAGGAACCTAATGCTGTCATCCGAAAAGTCATATTATGTAGTCATAAGTGGGTCAACATTCCAGGAAGAGACATACATGTGTGTATAATGATACAACGGGGTGGTCAGAATGATAAAAATATATATGTATATAGAGTACTCCGATATCAAATAACAACAGTGATAGTTGGCCATATATATCTAAAGATATTTGTATAGATACTCACTTAGATTCAAACCCAAAGGGGACTTAGTATCTAATTTTAGAATGTATTTAGACTCCAATTGCCGAAGCATTTTTTCACAATTTCCTCCTCTTTTGTTCGTCTGTACTTCATCTATTACAAAGTATCTGAGGCGGTTCAGATTGTTGTTATGTTCAGACTTGAAATGCCTCGCTACTGGGTAGGATCGGTCAGAATTACCTATTGCACGTAGATGCTGTAGGATTCTAATGAAGACTTGCAATTTGGTGCTGCCTATGTCGCATAGGCCTTAGCTGCATTGTAACACGTATACAACGTGGCATGTTCTACACATGTAGTGCCCCAGAAGCTCATTGCTTTCTGTGGAAATGTCAGTTATATAGGAGGTAGTGTTGATTCCAAATTTACATGTGCGGCATGTGCTGCAATTAAAAAACCCAATGTGGTGCCAACCAACTGATTTTATGATCTATTTCGGGACTGGTTTTTACTAGATCGTTTTGCATAAAAGTAAGCTTTACGAAACGTGAACATGGGTTTTACAGGAAGCACTTGTTTAAGGGTAGCATCAGTATATATTTATTTTTGTAGATCAATAGTGAAGCAATTGTAGATAAATAGTTATGATAAAAAGATTGCAGTCACTTATATGCATTTAAAAACAGAATGTTGTAACTATCAGTAATATGTACATTAGTTAAGCAGAACTCTTGAATATCTATTTATAATGTTTTTTTAAAAACATGTTTATCAAAGCATTACACATACATAGGTACATATCCATAGTACAAATAAATGCGTTTATACTGAGAGTTATACGGTATATTTCTATCTGTTTGAGTATGGTGTTGATGTGGGGAAAAGACAATTTTTGAGTAGTTTTTACGACGATAAGGTGGTTATCCATGGATCTTATGTTGGGGGGGGTAAAGAGTTCCATAGTTTGGCTGCTTAAACAGAGAAGGATGTGCCACCCATTGTTTTTTTCTTGTATCTTCGGATTTTGAGGCAAAGTGCAACTCTAGAAAGGCAGTTCCTTTGTTGAATGTGTTTGGTGATTTTATTCCTGATGAAGAGTGGTCCCGTTCCATGTATTGCTTTGTGGGTGATACAAAGCAACTTGAATGTGGATCTTCTGGCAACTGGTAACCAATGCAGGGCTTTCAAGGCAGTTGAGATGTGGTCTCGCAAGTCGCAAGAGTAGTCTGGCAGCTGAGTTCTGAATCTGTTGTAGTCTTTTCATGGTCGCTAAAGGTGTTCCATGGTACAGGCTATTGGCGTTAGTGAGTTTGGACAAACCAAGGGAGATATTAGCCTGGACTGTGTGTTGAAATCCCAAATGGGGAAAGATTTGTCGCAGAGTTTTTATAGTAACAAAGCTTGATCTTGCTAGTTTGTCCACTTGGGCATTCATCGATAGCTTGAAATCCATGGTCATTCTGAGATTTCTTACTTCCTTTGATATTTTAGGCGGTGTTCCCAGATCATCTGGCCACATGGTGAGTGGGTCATAATGTTTCCAATTGCCACACATGAGTATTTCCGTTTTGGAAACATTCAATTTGAGTTGGCTCTACATCATCTATTGATCCACAGCTCTGAGACAACTGAAAATTGGCGAGTTTCCAATGTCTTTGGGGCATTGCAGTTGAAGGAGTATTTGTTTGTCATCTGCATAATTATAGCACGTGAAGTGATATTGATTGATCAGTGCCAGTAATGACTTAATGTAGATATTGAAAAGCATGGGTGACATAAAAGAGCCTTGAGGGACCCCTGCTTTTGTGAAGTACGTTTGGACAAGAAAGGTAGGGTATGTATGGCATTTGTTCTGTTGCAAAGGTAGGACGTAATCCAGCCTAGAGCAGTCCCCTCTATGCCAGCTTCGTGGAGTCTTTGTATCAGAGTGTCATGGTCAACCATGTCAAAGTCTGATGCTTTGTCTCTGTTTTAGGTATGAGTCCAACGTGTCTGCTTTATCTGTGTAATGATTTGCCAGCTTGTCTGTGAACTCTTGAGTAATGGAAGGAACTGCTTCTAGGCAATTTGGTTTACGAAATTCATTGAGAATTTTATAGAATTATTTTTTTACACATTTAGCATTTTGAATTCTGTCTGAATAGTATGTTTTCTTAGTTTTTTTAAAGCGGACTTGTACATTCTGTTAATTTTCTGTCCGCAAAGTTTATCTTGATTTTCATTTGTTTTGAGACAGGCACATTGCAGCTTTCTAATTTGTTGTTTTATCTCTTTTATCTCTGTATTTCTCCACTGTGCTTGTTTTCTTTTGTTCTGTTGTGTGATTTTTAATGGTATCAGGATATCAAAAGCTTCCTGTAGCAACTCATATAGTTTTTTAACTGAATTTATTGTTTTCTGATCTCTACTGGATGTTAGTTGTGTTTCTAAGTGTTTCAAATCCAATTTGTTCCACAGCCAATAGGTAGATGCATGTAATATGGTTTTAAGTGCATCGCTTAGTGTTGTTTTATGCTGGAAGGCAAGCAAATGGTGGTCTGACCATGTGACTGGAGTCATTGTTTGAAAGGTAACTAGTTCTGTATTAGCAAAAATTACATCTAGGTTGTGTACAACGATGTGTGTGGGTTCGTAAATGATCTGATACAGGTTCAGTGCTTCTAGGCCAGCAATGATTGTTTTCGAAAGGGGCATATTTGGTTTGTCAAACCAAATGTTGAGGTCATGCAGAATGCATAGGTTGGAGCATAGTGTTATCAGGTTTGAAACTGTGTCTAGAAATGCATCTGGGAAATTTGCTTTGGTAGGTGGAGGTCTGTGAAGGAGCAGGAAGTTACAGGAGGAAGACGGTGTAGGATTGCATTTGGTGAAAAGGGCCAAAATATTTTTCATGGAGCGGTCGTCAACTTTAGTGATATATCATGTTTGCCTGAAAACAACAGCTAGGCCACCTCCTTTTTTGCCTATAAGATTTTGGTTGATAGTTTGATAGCCTAGAGGGCTGGAGCCATATCATCTCCCAACCATGATTCAATATTGAATAGTATGTCTTGTTTTGCATCAGTGAGAATGTCATGGATGTGATGTTTGATCTTAGAGAGCGATCGAGCACTTATTAGTAGACAGATTAGAGAATGCACTTTGAGAATAGTGTGACTTTGTTTTGAAGAGGAGTGAGCAGTATTTTGTGGTCTTGCAGCTGATGTGTCCTTTAAAAAAAAAAAAAACATTATCATTTTCATAATAGTACATACAGCATATGTGAACTCCCTGTTAGCTTGTAATGTGAAGAAGGAATTATGTCATTTAACCACTTGGATGCTAAGCTGCTTCCTGGATTTCAATGTATTTCCATTGAAATCAATGGAAACTCCATGACGAGCTGGGCTCGTCATGAGCGTCGAAGGGGTTAACAATAAAAGAAATGAGATACATACAAAATGGTACCTGTCCTACATCCAGCGCCACTCAATCCCCTGGTAACGTACTGACGCCAGAGTTACGCCAGAGTTCAGCCCGTCTGCGCCCGTCCGCGCTGAGTACGGGCTGCGGGCCGGGCTGGACTCTGCTCCTACTCCTTCCTCTCTTGACGGGATAACCAGGCTATATTCAAGGTCAGAAATTCTTTCACTTAGACCTGCATCCCAGCCCTGTTTACATCGCTATTCGCCTGAGGGGATCCTGCATTATTATAGTTGTAGGATCTGTACCACCCCTTTTGATTTCTCCTGCAATGGCTCTGTAACATCTCTTCTCCCGTCTAAACAACCTGATGCACCCCTGAGATCTGGCTTTTTGATTAACGCTCGCTCGCTCATTAAGCACAACGTCGCCTTTCACGACTTTGTAGATGAGCGACAGCCGGATTGGGTGTTTATCACGGAGACTTCGGCCTCGGATACCTCAGGACATGACCTGATTATGGCCATTCCTGATGGCTACTCTCTTTATAGGCAGGATAGATCCCAGCGCAGAGGAGGAGGCATTGCCATTCTTCTTAAATCCCCCTTCCCTTGCCTTATTAAATCTATATCGATGCCTTCAGATCGGTTCGAAGCACTATATTTCTGCATCACCCTCTCTCCTTCGGTATCTTTTACTGGGATTCTGATATATAGGCCCCCCGGCCCCAGAGCCAGTTTCCCCTCAGAACTATTGACACTCTTGGAACCCTACTTTGGAAAAGCGGCTTTCACCATTTTAGGTGATTTTAATTTTCATTTGGATGAGGTCAATTCAAAGGACACAATATCGCTGGTCGATTCACTTGGCGCATGCGACCTTGCCCAGCTTGTGAATAGTCCCACCCATAAAGCTGGGCACATACTCGATGGAGTATTTTCTAACGATGCCAGGATCTCCACTGGCCTTCCGCTACCGCTGGTTTGGACTGACCACTGTGCCGTGCCACTTGAATTTTCCTCTCCTGCCTTAGGTATAATGAACTCGGGAACCTCTCCATTTATGCTTAGGAGAAATCTCAGGAAGATATCGGATGAGGCTCTTGTTCCGCTTGTCTCCACCCCCGAATCTTTATCATCTAAAGATGTAGCTGTGGCAGCTCAAGACTTGATGGATTCTATCTCTAGGGCAGTGGAACAACTTGCCCCTCCATCTCTGCGCTATGTAGCACGCCGAAAGCCTACGGCACCTTGGTTTTCCGATCAGTTGCGACTCCTGAGGCAGAGATGTAGGAGTAGTGAGAGAAATTGGAGGAAATCTTGGGACTCCAATGATCGTGAGGCTCACAAGTCCGCTCTGTGGGATTACAAACGGAGAGTGGTGACAGTAAAGCAGGAGTATTTCTCCGACCTTACCAGCTCCCTTTCTTCCTCCAGGGAGCTCTTTAAAATTGCTAACACCTTATGCTCCCTGCAACTCTCAGATCCCGTAGTCAGTTCGCAAGAACTCTGCGATAACATCTCCGACTTTTTTCACAATAAAATTCTTGACATACATGTCTCCTTGGAAGCTCATTGTCATGCTTTGGATCAAAGTGTACTGCCTGTCATTTCCAGTCTTGACTCTTTAGGTACTGTTCCCTCCTGTTTTCTTAGGGAATTTCCATCTTTATCCTTGGAAGGACTGAACCTGTTGCTTGACAGGACTAAATCTGCTTCCCCCTGGACCCTCTACCTCTGAAAAAACTGAAAGAGTGTAGAAATAGCCTTCTCCCTCCCATGCTTGAGGTAATGAATAAGGCTATTACCCAGGGTTTCTTTCCTTCTGTGTGGAAGAAGGCTATTGTGAAACCTCTCCTTAAGAAGCCTTCCCTTGACCCGGCCTCGCTGAAAAACTTCAGGCCGATCTCTCTCCTCCCTGCCCCAGCCAAGATGCTTGAGGCGCATCTGAATTTCCATCTGTACTCTTTCTTTGAATCATCTGAATACCTTGACAACACACAACACGGTTTTAGAAAGTACCATAGCACTGAGTCCGCTCTCACCTGTGTGGTCAATAACATCCGACTCAAGGTGGACTCGGGCCAAACCACGGTTTTGGTTTTGTTGGACCTCACGGCCGCGTTCGACACCCTGTCCCCGGCCATTCTTACATCTCGGCTTAGGGAAGCTGGTGTCACGGGACCGGCCTTGAGTCTCCTCAACTCCTTTTTGTTGGAAAGGGAGCAGAGAGTGATGCTTGGGAACCACCTCTCCCCTGCTAAGTCACTGCAGTGTGGGGTGCCACAAGGGACACAGATTATGGTGTCATTGGCTCACTCTTCTGTCACAACATCTGCCGCCTGTTTTAGGGTATGCATGCAGTATGTGGCAGACTGGATGACTATAAATTCCTTGAAACTGAACGGCGAAAAGACGGAGGTGTTGATTTTTGGGAAGGACCAAGATGTTTGGTCAGATGAGTGGTGGCCACCTTCTCTTGGCATCTGCCCCACCCCCTCCCAATCTGCCAGAAACCTGGGCGTCATTTTCGACACCTCGCTTTCCCTTTCCCTTCAAGTCAACAGGACCGTGGCCACCTGCTGGGATCTGATTAGGATACTCAACAAAATCCGTGGGTATCTTTCCCCCCAGGCACGTAAACAGGTTGCAGTTGCCTTGGTAGGATCAAGGTTAGACTATTGTAACTCTCTTTATATGGAAGCCAATAAAAGCCTTTTACATCGACTGCAGGTTGTGCAGAACGCTGCAGCTCGCTTTGTCCTGGCCCTTCCTAAAACCTCCTCCGCTACTGCAGCCAGGAAAGAACTCCACTGGCTACCTGTCCAGCACAGAATCTTCTTTAAAATTCTGTGTTTGGCCTTCAGAGCTGTGACAGAAGGCTCTTCCAGTGCCATTGGCTCTCTCCTTACGCGCTATGTTCCTACACGAGACCTTCGTTCCGCGGGACTTTGTCAACTTGTTGTTCCGCGTTTCAAACTAGCCAGATGGGGAGCCAGAGCTTTTTCTGTGGTTGCCCCGCAGCTCTGGAATTCGATTCCGTTCGAAATAAAAACTCTTCCCACAATTGAGTCATTTAAAAAGGCTCCCAAAACTTGCCTTTTTAAGAGGGCCTACCAATGAGAGAATGCTGCAGCGTGTACTGTTGGGGGGCTTAGTTGCTATTTTCTGATTTAGGCGCCTTGACGCCCTTCCGGGCTAAGTTTGCGCAAGATAAGATCCGTTTCATTCATTCATCTTAGTCATTTGTGATAAGGTGCCGCCAGAGTGTTTGCATATTTAATACATACCAATATGGATTCCCAACAATCCACATTAATGTACTTAACAAACTCCGGGCACTTATTACTCAGGTGTTTACTTCCCTTCTCAAGACTATTAATCCCACTCCGGAGGGCACAATTCCATCCGGCTGCTGCAAGGTAGCTGCAGCGTTCATTTCAAGTACATAACTTTTAAGAGGATCCCAGATGTCTTTTGGCCGGGATGCCGGAGTGTTAGTGCTAGGAAAAAGCTCACTCTTCGTGTTACAGTATGTAAGACTGTGTAACCAGGCTTTGACTGTGGAAGTGGATCTGCACCCCCATTTAAGTGCTATCTCCTTTTTCGGCAATAATGACGCAATCGCCGTGCACTTGCATACCCCCTTGAGGAATTCTCCCACATACGCCAATCGAGCAGTCTCCGGTGTGGGTTCATCTTCCAGGCTAATCTTTTTTGCAATTTCCTTGCATACCGCTCGCCAATAGGCCTCAATTTTAATGCAATTCCTGACAAGTTGTGCAACAGGAGCATGCAGAGCCCTACATTTAAAGCAGGCATGTGGTCTGTCGGGGTTGATCTTGTGTATTTTCTCCGGGGACATATAAATTCTCCACAAAAACTTGAAATGTATTAATTTATGTCAACTATTCAGGGAGACGTCTTTAATTTGTGTGTAACAAAATTCTCAATGCGAATCTTGGAACTGGTCGGCCAAATCCTGCCCCCACGCCACTCTGATTCTGTTATCTCTGCTGGGGACTAAGATCACGCACGCTCATACATTTTAGAAATCAGGTGGTCCCCCGCAAGGTCTGTGATTATAATGGACAATTGGGTGAATGGTGTACGCTCTATAGGGCAGCTGGTGTGTCCTTAGTGTTGGTTCTAGGTATATGAGGATAGCAATCCTGTAGCTTTTCTGTATCTTGTTCATCGTCTAACAGGCTAAAAAGGCATTTTGATGGATCTGTGTGCGTAGGTGGTGGAGACGGTGTTTGAGAATGAATTGGTGTGCTGAGTTAGATGTGGCGGTGCAGCATGTGGGTCACGTAGTAACATTCTAAATTGTCCAATGGATGACAGGCAGTTAAAATAGTTGCTGTGATGCTGTATATGTGTTGGGTGTGGTGGAAGAGCGAAGGCTTGGTATCTGACAGAGACATCTAGTCACAGATTCCTTAACTTAGAATTTCTGCTAGGCACCAGTCTGTGTCAGGAGATTTTTCAGCAGTACCTCTGCAAGCCGGGGGATGGCATAGTTCAGCCCCGTAGTCACGTCATCCATGGATATGATGTCAGTGGAGCCATATAAGTCCAATCCGGCACACAGATGTCAGTTTTCTTCTTTTTGATGGCTACATCTGCCAGTGGATTCCTCACCTTGTGAATATCCCCCTGCGTCAGCAACAGTCGGAAATTCTTTTTTATGTATCTTCGCGCCGACGTGGACGACGTCACAGAAGCAAGGCATCGCTCGCGGCTCCGCTGACATCACCGATACCATAATAGGCCCACGTCGGCATGATGACATCAGTTCCCTTTTTCCCGCGTCGTCGACGCTAACGGTTTTCGAGGGATCCTCTGTAGCTTTGATAGTAACTTTGTTACTGTTTCTTGGTTTTCGTGTTCCTTGTTTCCTGGCGAGATGTCATCAAAGACGACCGGATTCAAGCCTTGTGGTGAATGCGATAAGATGATGTCGATCACGGACCCGCATGAAGACTGCGTTTGGTGCCTGAGCTCGGACCATAATGTCCAGGGGTGTCCATCCTGTAAGAAGATGAATTCCAAGGCCCTTCGTGAGAGAGAGGCGAAGCTCCTGGTTGCCAAGATGAAAGGTAAAGACAGGAAGAGCTCGAGGTCGCGGTCGAGTCAGTCGAGGTCGAGGTCTCGTTCGAAGTCGCCCTCGAGGTCGTCATTGGGGCATGGTTCCAGATCGGCTAAAAAGAAGCACAAGAAAAGGAAGCATGGATCACGGCATCATTCTGGGAAGAATTCGGATTCGAGACCGAAGTCGCCGATGAGGAGACATCGTAAAGATCAGATTTCTCCTTCAACAGAAGTTCTGGATCCAGAAGGTGAGGCTTCGCCTATGGAGTCGTCGGAGCATCCACCGGCTCCGGTGTCGAATCCCTCTCCGGTTCCGTCTCATTCACCAACTCGAGAGGAAGAAGAGGCTCCATTGCCAGATGGTTCGATGACTCCGGTGCATCAACCCGCGGTAGAGGTCGAAATGGCTCCGGTTCCTCGAGAGCAGCCTGTGGGTTCGTACCCTCCTTTTCCGGCCCTCAGGTCAAGACCCTACACAGTTTTTAAACACGATGTATGGAGTCTATTCAAGGGTCTTGTACCCCTCTGGAGCACCGGTTGGTCCCTTGGGTCAGATGGCGTTTAAATACCAAATATACACCTATGGTCTCTTAACATGTGTGTATGAGCAAAGTAGGTAGTGCCTCTCTCAAACCAAACTACTTCAAAGAAAATTAATTGGGAAAGACATCCCTTAAGGATAAGAACCCTCACTTACCCGAAGGTGACATGCTTCATCATATGGGTCCTCCTTACCAGTGTTGAAAACCTAGTCAACACTGGGAGCTACTACTTCGGTGTTTAAGGAAGGAGCTCAGAGATGTTTTGATAAAGGAAGGATGGTAATCCCATAAGTGAGCTGAAGGGTATAGTGAGGTATGCAGCGCTGTATTAAGGAGTGAAAATGTGAGATTAAAACTGGCTAAGTAGAATCACTACATCACTTTTATTAATGTGTTCTACTTGTCAGGGTTAAAATGAAACAGCACAGTGGTATGGATATAAAACCACTGTCACTTAATGGTTGACATGTTTCAGCCTATAGACCTATCCAAATTATCATCGGCTTTCTTCAGGACCAGAATATTATGTGCAATTGCTGCTGCAATAAAGTGAAAAATATAATATAGAAAAATAAAGTATTATACAACACCGGTATTCCTGCATTTCATTTGTCTGTCAGGTCATACCCAGGTATCTATAAATGTAGAAATAGAAAGGGAGAGAGACACACACATAAAATGCTGAATTATCACATGTAGTACTATGCATACTATGTGCTTTGTCACTGTATTGCATGTTTTATATGCTATAAGAATAGTCATAAGTAACGTTGACTTACCCTCAATTGTAGGATAGTCCTGTCTCACCTCTACCTGGCTGGCTGCTCTGGAGGGAGGCCCCGCACTGCGGGAAATAATTTTAGTGTCTGAATGAAGTACATTATTCTCAAATCTCAGAAAAATAGAAGCTTTCTCAAACAGGAAAGCAAAAAAACCTGAGTATGGCATGGACCCACATTTGCCTCAGAGATTAACTATGGTTTACAAGGTAAAGACTAAGTTGGAAAGCAAGGTAAAGTACCCTATAAAATATCCCATCCATAGTGATATCTCAAAAAACGATTTCTAGAATTCTCAGCAACACAAAGTCTTACCTGTCCATCGGTACCTCAATGCCTACAAGAGCACGCCCCGGGAGGTACCGAACGGGAGGTAGACTTCTTTATTTATAGTTGCTTCAATGATTGATTACAGCCGTGCACGGGGAGGACGGGGGCCTCGAGATAGGTATGCTCGAAAGGCGCCTGTTTCCCTACAGCGCATGTGTCAAGGAGTAGCGCTCCCGACCTTGCACATGCGCGAGCGGTCTACTATACTTTTGCGCATTTGCGGTAACCAATAACATGTATTTGTACACGAAGTCAGTGTTCCTGGCAATCCCGATATTGTGAGGCTGTCCGTTTAGTATAGATTATTAAGAAGTCACATGTCTGCCTAAAATGTCGAGGACATGACGTTTGGATATTGCTATTTATAAATGCACGGTACACTATACATTTGCACATGCGTGGTAACTCAAAAACCATATCGAAGCACGATGGCTAGGTAGGTATTCCAGCATTCCCGGTCATGTATGGCGGCTGTTCTATATGGTCAAGAGGTGTGGTCAAAATATATATATTAAAGGCGACATTCCTGCCCACAGTCTCAAATGTATGGAGTATTTTAAGTTCCTATTTATAAGTGGAAACTAATGCTCTTTATGATAGTACTACGTAATGTTCATGACAGCATACTATAGCTAAATACCCGTAGGTAAAGAATAAGACGGTTATATTTGTTATGTATGCTTATAATACACTTGGATATATGTGTTCATGCAGTTGTTGTAAAAGTTTAGGAGCCCACGCGTACACCAGTGTCTGAATCACTGGAATATATGTGCCATACACAATGCAAAGTAATAGATAGTGTGCTAGTAATTTGCATATCAAACCGCAGGGGTGGTAAAACAAGGTTTTCAACCCTCATGTCTTGTTAATTATCAGCCGGTTATAGGTAGTTATTTATATGGAAACCCAGGGTATATCATCATTAAGCCCCATATCAGCAGTTTTAACTTTGTACACCCACTGTTGTTCTTTGCGAAAAAGAAAACTTGAGGGGTCTGACAAGTGTGGTGGAATCCAGGGTTTTTCCAATACCACCCAGTGTAGGTCAGTGTCAGCATGTCCTTTGTCAATGAAATGATTGGTCAATTTCGTTGACCATTTGCCACATCTTATAGTGCTCATGTGTTCCTGGATACGGATCTTAATTTTCCTAGTGGTCATTCCCACATAGCGCAGTTGACACGGACACCATAGCAAGTAGATCAAACGATCGCTGTTACAATTTGTGTGTTTGTCAATTTGCCACGGGCGTGAGGTGCCTATGTCTATTTCCAGAGTTTTCTCAGTTTGAGGGCAAACTGTACATGTCCCACATGGGAAATGACCAACTACATGAGGCATGTTCCACAACGTGGTCTGAGAATCTGTTTTCTTCATACCACGTGGTCGAGTATGGACCAGTTTATCTCGAAGGTTAGCACTACGTTTATAAGCAAATAGAGGCTTTGGGACGGTGTTGTTTGCTAGATTCAACAACCCCCAATGTTTGTTGATACTCTTCTTCACAGAATAGGAGAAGCTAGAGAAGGTGTTCACAAATGTTAATCTCTCGTGTGTTGCTCTAGTTGTACTTCTTTCCAGCAACGCTTCTCTATTATTGTTTGCTGCTCTTTTCTTTGATTTCTTAATCAATTGTGTGGGATATTTCTTTTCTTTAAGGTCAACCGACAATGCTTCAGCATATTTTTCATATTGTGTCATTTTGGTGCAATTACGTCTTATTCGTAGAAACTGCCCGAAGGGCAAATTTTCACGAAGCGCTCGTGGGTGATAGCTCTGAAAAGGCAACAAAGAATTGCATGATGTAGGTTTTCTGTACAATTCTGTCACTAGAGTTCCATTGTTAGGTTTGATTAATACATCCAAGAACGGCAAACTGGATCTAGAGAATTCAAGAGTAAACCGTAAGAACTCGTCCTGCTGGTTCAACCATTCGTGGAACAGTTTGAGGGTTTCTTCGTCTCCACGCCAGATGACAAAGCTGTCATCTATGTACCTTTTCCAGGTACATAGGTGGCTGGAGAACGGGTTGCTTGATGTTAATATGATCTCCTGTTCTACTTTGTGAACGTATAGATTTGCCAAGCTCGGGGCACACACACTACCCATGCACGTACCCGAGGTTTGAAGGTACAACTGATCCTCAAACTTAAAGAAATTTTCTTTCAGCACTTTTCTGGCACAAAACATCACAAAATCTATTGGTGTAATGCTTTCCCAATTGAGGCTCTCTAGCATGGTTCTGATTGTTGTCAGTGTCTCATCCTGTGGAATACAGGTATAAAGAGATTCCACATCTAGGGAAACCAGCCAATCATTTTCCGTATCAAATGGTAGCTCTTGGATTTCAGAGAGAAGATGTTTGGTATCTTGGACAAAAGTCGACATCTCTGATACCATACGGCGAAGAAAAGAATCAACAAAAGTGGAGAGTGGCTCGAGAAGGGAACCGATCCCTGAAACGATTGGTCTCCCCGCTGGTGGTCTAGTGGCTTTTATGTATCTTAGGCAGAACATAAAAGTACGGTGTTATTGGAGTCGTAACTACCAGATAAAATGCCTCATGATCCGTTATCCACTTTTTCTCCTTAGCTTCTTTCACTTTGCTGCTGATTTCTTTGATCAGATGTTTTGTAGGATCCAGTTGCAATTTCTGGTAACATTTGCGGTCATTGAGTTGACGTAAGCACTCATCTCTATAGGTCTCATTATTCAGGAGAACTATCGCTCCCCCTTTGTCAGCGGGTTTGATAACTAAATCTGAATTGTTAGCCAGATTGCGGAGAGAAGTCTTTTCTTTGCGGGTAAGATTTTGGTATTGGTTTCTGTTGCTGTTTGTAATGTTCTCGAAATCATAGAGTACAGCTTCTTCAAAAGCAATGATACGTGCTGGAGTCAAATGCATCGGGGGTTTAAATGTTGATTTTGGACGTAATCCAGTATTAGTAACATTAATCTTTCCTTGTTCTCTGTCCTTAAAAAAAGCATTGAGACGAATTTTTCTGAAGAATGCTGCTAACTCTTGACGTGCTTGGAACGCATCCCCTTTATATGTAGGCACAAAACCAAGTCCTTTCCTCAGGACTTGTAGTTCAGAGTCAGTGGGTGTATATGTACTTAAGTTCATTATTATTTGTTTGTGCCGCTCGTTGTCGCTGTTCCTGAGGGTTGAGCCGTCATTGTTGTCGCCACAGGTGAGTTCCAGCTCACCCTTGTTTTCGGACCTCTTCTTCTGCCTCTTTGATTGGGGGGGCCAAACCCTAAAAAAGGTTGTGGTGGCATCATCTGGTTGTATGGCGGGTAAGGAAAAAACTCTGTTTGTTGTTGATTACCCGGTGGGAATCCAAATGGTGTAGGTTGCCACCATGGATTATAGCCTTGCCCAAAAGGATTGCCCCTTCTGGGACCCCTGCCTCTTCCTCGACGATTGGACGGTCTGCCAGTCTGGCCACCATATGTTGTATTGTCCTCCTCTTCACTTGAAGAAGTAGAATAATTTGAACCATATCTACCACCTCTCTGATTAAATTGCGGTGGGACATAATCATCGTTTGTATATGGATATACCTTATCCATAGCAAACTTGTCCAGATCCTTTTTAAATTTTGCAATCTTGGTGGTTAGGATAGAATCCTTGAAATCAGTGTTGTTTTTGTTGGTATCTTCAACTTGTTTTTTAAAGGATTCCTCTGCTTGTTTCTTATCCGATTGTTTTTTATACACTAGACTCACAATAGCTTGTTTAATGCTGGCTTCTAATGTTTGTATTTCGATCAGGATACGGTCGGCTGCTTTCTTCGCAGTTGTGATGATCAGTATTAACCAATCTCTCGTGCATTTCCATGCGATGAGAGACCAGTCGCGTAGGAAGGTTTTATCATCCAAGAATAGGCGCGGGGCATTTGTAACTATTAGGCCAGATGGTGCACAATTAGCCCTAAAGTATTCTGTCATTATAAGCCTGTGTACTTCTGTTCTGGAATGCGATTTTTTTAAGGGTTGTGAGTTTAGCCCAGTCATCATTAGGTTTAGATATAGTGTTGGAAGTGATATCTAAAATGCTAGGGGTACTGAGTATCTCACGTGTCATGTCTTCATCAAAGGTCAGACCTAATTTCTCTGCCATTTTTAGGATATAGCACTTGCCACCCGGAGGTAAAGAAACCAACCCGTTCAAACAAAAGCAACAAAGAACGAGAAAGGAGGATGGCGGAGGATGGCGTTTAACCTGGGAGTCCCGCAATCTTATGCTTTGGCGCCGTTCTTGCCATTTATGCCAGCTCAGACACAGCCTTGGCATTTCTCGGCGCCCCTGAAGCTTTCAACGCCGATGCCGATGTCACCGGCCCGAACTCGAGAACAGCGGCCTGGTCCTCCGGCTCCGAGCTGGACGCCGGCTCCGGCTCCGTCAGAGTCGATTCCGGATCTGCCGATGCCGTTCCCGAAGGCCCAGCGACTCCTGGAGGAGCGAAGGTACAGAGAAGCTGAGATGGAAGAGGGTGAGCTAGAAGAATCTGAGGATTTCTTCGATGATTTAAGGGAGGCTAGTGGACTGGAGCTCTCTCCTGATTGGGATTTTGCCTCTGTCTCTGATGCCCCTTCTAAGGATGTGACTCCATACCATGCAGTCATCAGGAAGGCGGCAGATCTATTGAATTTAACTTGTCCTACTGCAGAGTACAAGTCAAACATTTTGACTGAAGTCCTCCATTTGCCATCCTCTGTTGTGGAGCCCAGCTTCCATTCAATGAGGCTTTGACGGAGCTAATCTTAGAAGTGTGGAATAGGTCTCTTACAGCTCCTGCTGTTTCAAAAGCTGTTGCGAGGAGATACAGGGTGGCACCTGGTGACCCAGACTTTTTATCTTTTGCATCCTTTGCCAGAGAGCTTAGTTGTACAGGCTGCCTGCTCCAAAAAATCTGCAGGTGCTTTTCCTCAGGTGCCTGGGGATAAGGAATCAAAAAAGCAGGACCAAGGTGCAAAGAAAGTCTTTTCATCGGCGAGTATGGCTCTCAAGTCGACAAATGCTACATGTCTCTTGGGTGGTTGTAGCCATGCTTTGATGGATTCTGTCAAACAGCTGGCTCCTAAGATTCCAGAGGCAGATAGAAAAAAACTTTAATGAGGTTCTGGTTGACACTCAGGCTGCTGCTCGGCAGGTCATTCAGAGTGGGTTAGACACTGCTGACTCGGTAGCGAGAGAAATAGGATCTTCAGTTGCCTCCAGAAGGGCGGCTCGGTTGAAGTCCTCTGAATTCACTACAGATGTCCAGGCTGCCTTAATGGATTTACCCTTTGATGGTTCGGGCCTTTTCGGGAAAAAGGCTGATGCTGCATTGGAGAGATTCAGGACAGCAGAGCTACGGGCAGATCCTTGGGTTTGCAATCCAGGGGATCAGTAGGCAAAAGGTATAGGGGATTCGGAAGGTCCTCCTTTCGTGCCTACAAGCAGTCGCAACAGCAACCGCAACAGCAGCAGCAAAATCCGCTGTACAAATCTTACAGGGGAAGACAGAGAGCTCGTCCTCGAGGACATCAAGCTTCCTCCTCCTCCTCCTCTTCTTCCTCTTCCCACCCCCCTCCAACATCAGCAAAGCAGCCCTAGATCTGCCATTCTGGATCATGCAGGTCCTGTGGGGGGTCGGATTACCTATTTTCTGCGGGATTGGGAATCGGTCACATCGGACCTTTGGGTTCTCAATCTCGTGGAGAATGGGTATGCTCTTCCCTTTCGGGAGTTCCCTCCGAATTACCCTCCTTGTCAAGGGTTTTGCTCAGAAGACCACCTGCTGCTTCTGCAGTAGGAAGTCCTGGCGTTACTAAGAAAAGGTGGGATAGAGGTGGTACCGGAGCAGGAAAGGGGTCAGGAATGCTACTCCCGTTATTTTCTGATTCCCAAGAAGGATTGCAGGCTTCGTCCAATCCTGTACCTCAGGATCTTGAACCTCTATCTGAAACAGGAGGAGTTCAAGATGCTCACCCTTGCCCAGGTTCTTCAGGCACTGCAGGAAGAGGACTGGATGGTGTTGATCGACTTGCAGGATGCTTATTTCCACATCCCATCCTGAAGTCGCAGAGGAATTATCTCCGTTTCACGGTGGGTTCGCAACATTACCAGTTTGCGGTATTCCGTTTGATCTTACTAGTGCGCCTCGAGTCTTCACCAAGGTGATGGCGGTGGTGGCGGCCCATCTCAGAAGGTCAGGGATTCCAGTATTCCCTTATCTGGATGATTGGCTGATCAAAGCAGAATCTCCAGAGAAGGTGCTCCATCATCTGCAATGCACAACTCAATTGTTTTACAGGTTGGGTTTTTCGATAAATGTGCCCAAATCTCACCTGGTGCCCTCCCAGCGCAACCTGTTCATAGGTGCTGTACTGGATACAACTGTGTGTCGGGCATTCCCTCCTCCTCAAAGGATTCCCGACATACAGGAAATTCCTTTATTTTACAATGGAGCGGTCGTTCCAGTCCTGAAGGTCCTTCGTCTGCTTGGTCTGATGGCTTCCTGCATTCTGTTGGTCAACCATGCACGCTGGCACATGAGGGCACTCCCGTGGTGCCTCCGCAGGCTGTGGTATTAAAACAATGGAGATCTCAGGGAGTCTGTGAGGATCTCCAGAGAAGCTGCGGCGGATCTGACTTGGTAGGGAGTGGAAGGCAATCTGTCTCAAGGAAAGCTCTTTCAACTGTCTCCATCGATGGCCACAGTGATAATGGATGCATCCACTCTAGGGTGGGGTGCTCATCTTGGGGATCTGGAGATCAAGGGACTTTGCTCTCCATAGGAAAGGTTGCTTCACATCAACCTTCTGGAATTGCGGGCGATACGTTTGACGCTCAAGGCCTTCCTCCCTTCCCTTCGCGGTCAGTTGGTTCAAGTCCTAACGGACAACACTACCGCGATGTGGTATGTCAACAAGCAGGGAGGAGTGGGGTCGCGGTGCCTTTGCAGAGAGGCTCTCCGTCTCTGGTCCTGGGTTCAGGACCATCGGATTTGTCTGGTGGCAAATCATCTGGCCGGAGTTCTGAACGTACATGCAGACAGTCTCAGTCGACAGTTCTCTTCCGACCACGAGTGGAGGCTTCATCCGGAGGTGGTTCGTCACGTCTTTCGGACGTGGGGAACTCCTCGAGTGGACCTGGTTGCCACTCACGAGAATGCTCACTGCCTGTCATTCTGCAGTCTCCAGTATCCGATGCAGGGAGCTTTGGGGGACGCGTTTCAGTTGAGTTGGGACTCAAAACTCCTTTATGCGTTTCCTCCCATACCCTTGATTCCTCGGGTTCTGAGGAAGATACGCCAAGACTGGGCCCAAGTTATATTGATCGCCCCGGATTGGCCTAGAAGGGTGTGGTACACAGATGTTCTCCACCTCTCCTCATGCCCGCCGCTCCGTATCCCTCTCAGGGCAGATCTCCTCTCTCAAATGGAGGGGCAGGATCTACACCCCCACCTCCAGACCTTACACCTTCATGCCTGGAGATTGAACGGGGCAACCTGAGTTCTTTTTCTCTCCCACATGATGTGGTGAATTTCATCTTATCAGCCAGGCGTCATTCAACCAAGTCTATCTACTCTTATAGGTGGTCCAAATTTGTCTCTTGGTGTGGGGAGAAATCCATTGACCCTTTGAAGGCCCGATTGTCTGACGTTCTTCAGTTTGCGCTTTCTTTGGCTCAGCAAGGGTTTGCTGTAGCTACCGTAAAAGGTTATCTTTCGGCTTTGTCTGCATTTCTTTGCCTGCCGGATCAGCCGTCCTTATTTAAGTCTCCTATTGTTTTGAGGTTTCTAAAGGGCCTTACAAATAAATTTCCTCCTACTCCCTTTATTGTGCCTCAATGGGACTTGAATATTGTGCTTACTTTTTTGATGGGTTCACCTTTTGAACCTTTGCACAAGTGTCCCTTGAGACTGTTGTCTTTTAAAACGGTCTTCCTTATTGCAATTAACTCGGCAAGGAGGGTAAGTGAGCTTCAAGCTCTTAGTTCAAGGCCCCCATTCTTGACCATTCATGCTGAACGAATGGTACTCAGGACCAGGGATGCTTTTCTGCCTAAGGTGGTAACTCCCTTCCATCTAGGACGGTCCATTACCCTTCCTACCTTCTATCCTCCCCCTCACCCTTCCAAGGAGGAGGAGAGACTTCATCGCTTGGACCCGAAGAGGGTGGTGAGCTTCTACCTGGACAGAACCAGAGAGTCCAGAGTGGATGACCTACCTGCATTTACTACGCGCGCGCTCCTCAGCGCTGAAACTGCCTATTTTAGAGCATTTTTAATCCTCATTGCGTTCAGCGCTATTACTTTGTGGGCGCTTGTGGCTGTACTTAGGGGGTATCCAGGGGGTATACAGTCAGGTACTTACTTGCACTGTAATTGTTGATTCACCCGCATTTGCGGGGCTTAGTTAGTGCTTAGGGCTTCCTTTGGGCGCTGCTTGTGGTGTTTGGCCGCCATCTTAGGTGGGGGTGTTTTCGTTTCCATCTGACTTTAGGCGCCATCTTTAAGTGGGTCCAGTGGCTTCACTCTCAGGACTCCCGCGCGGGCTCGCCGGCGGGGCGCCGGAGGTGCGCCAGAGGTAAGCCCGTTTGCGCCCGTTCGCGCTCCGGATGCACTTAGCGCTAGACACGCTGCTCCAATTCGCCTGACATACTCCAGGGAAGAACTCTGCCGGGTAAACCAACTCCCCAGTGTAGTGGCCCCTTTGGTGAGCATAAACTGCGGACTATTGAATCATCTGCAAGTAACATCACAGCTGTTGTTCGACTTGGGTTTCTCAATAAATGTACCAAAATCTCACATGGTACCCTCTCAGCTCAGCCTGTTCATAGGGGCAGTACTAGACATAACTGTGTGTCAAGCTTTCCCGCCTCCGTACAGGATTCTCAACATTCAGGAAATGATTCCTTTGTTTCACAATGGAGCGGTTGTTCCAGTCCTGAAGGTCCTATGCCTGCTTGGTCTGTTCGCTTCCCGCATACTGTTGGTCAACCTGTGCACGCTGGCACATGTGGGAAATCCAGTGGTACCTCTGCAGGCAGTGTTTTCAACACAACAGAGATCTCAGGGAGAAGGTCAAATCTCCAGAGACACTGTAGCAGACCTGTCTTGGTGGAGTGTTTCGGACAACCTGTTTCAAAGGAGGCCTTTTCAGCTTTGTCCGTCAGTGACCATAGTGATCACGGATTCCTCCACTCTAGGGTGGGGTGCTCATCTGGGTGATCTGGAGGTCAAGAGCCTTTGATCTCCAGAGGGAAGGTTGCTCCACATCAACCTTCTGGAAATGTGGGCAATACGTTTGGCTCTCAAGGCCTTCCATCCCTCCCTTTGGGGTCAGTCGCTCAGGTCCTGATGGACAACACTACCGCAATGTGGTATATCAACAAGCAGGGAGGGGTAGGGTGGTATTTTCTCTGCAGAGAGGCTCTGCAGCTTGGTCCTGGGTTCAGGATCACCGAATTTGCCTAGTTGCAAATCATTTGGCCGGAGTGTTGAACGTGCAAGCGGACAGTCTCAGTCGGCAGTACTCATCAAACCACGAGTGTAGGCTTCACCCAGAGGTGATTCTCCGCATCTTCAGGTTGTGGGGGTCTCCTCATGTGGACCTATTTGCCACTCAGGAGAATGCACCATGCCTGTTATTCTGCAGTCTTCAGTATCCGAGGCAGGGGGCATTGGGGGACTCGTTTCAACTGGATTGGGTCTTTGGACTTCTTTACACGTTTCTTCCCATTGCCCTGATTCCTCGGGTTCTGAGGAAGATTCGCCAAGACCGGAACCAAATCATATTGATCGCCCCGGACTGGCCAAGAGGGGTGTAGTACACAGATCTTCTTCACCTCCTATTTCACCCTCCGCTCCATCTCCCTCTCAGGGCAGAGCTCCTCTCTCAGTCGCAGGGGCAGGTTCTACACTCCCACCTCCAGAGCCTGCACCTTCATGCCTGGAGATTGAGCGGGGCAACCTGAGTTCTTTCTCTCTCCTAACGGATTTGGTGGATGTTATTTTATCACCAAGGAGACATGCCACCATATCTTTCTATTCTTCTAGACGGGCCAGGTTTCTGAAGTGGTGTGAAGAGAGGTCCATTGATCCTTTGAAGGCCAATTTATTGGATGTACTTAGTTTTTTACTTTCGTTGGCCCAGCAAGGCGGTGCTGTGGCGACGGTTAAGGGCTACTTGTCATACTTGTCGGCTTTCCTTTGTTTGCCACACCAGCCGTCTTTGTTTAAGTCCCCCATTGTTAAGAGGTTCATTAGGAGGGCCTCACAAAATAGGTTTTCTCCCACTCCCTTCATAATGCCTCAGTGGGATTTGAATTTAGGTCTTACAATTCTGATGGGGTCCCCTTTTGAGCCTCTTCATAGTTGCCATTTGAGGCTGCTTTCTTTCAAGACAATTTTTCTGGTGGCTATTACCTTGGCCAGGAGGGTAAGTGAGCTGCAGGCTCTTAGTTCTAAGCCTCCTTTCACTACTATCTATGCAGACAAGATGGTTCTGAGGACCAGGGCTGCTTTACTGCCTAAGGTGGATTCTCCTTTCCACCTGGGACAGTTGATTAAATAGCCTACCTTCTATCCTCCCCCTCACCCTTCCAAGTAGGAGGAGAGACTTGACTGCCTGGACCCTCAAAGGGCGGTCCACTCCTCTCTGTACTGAGCCAAAGTTTCAAGGTTGGTCGACCAACTCTTCGTTGGCTTTCCAGGTGGATCATCTTGTGTGTCCAGTTATGCTACGCCCTGGCCAAGAAGGAGCCTCCTGAAGGTATCATTCTACTAGATCAAAGTCTTCCACATCTGCTTTGTCCCTGTAGTGGATATTTGTAAGGCTGAAACATGGGCCTCCCTCCACTCGCAAAGCATTATTGCTTGGATTCTGAGGTGGAGAGGGATGGCCATTTTGCACATTCTGTACTTTTGGTATGTGTAGGTGGGCACCCTCCTCCAGGAGCAGGACTGCTGTGGGATTCAATTAAAAAGGTGAGGAATCCACAGACAGATGTATCCATCAGAAGAACAAGTTGCTTACCTTCGGTAATGCTTTTTCTGGTGGATACAATACCTGCCTGTGGATTCCCCACTGAGCCACCGTCCGCCCCGTTGTCCACCTTCGTATACCGAAAATGTTTGACATGGTTATTTTCCTATGTCATTTTCTGGCCATACTGTTAGTTGTTAGGAAGTGCTTTGTTTCTTTAGCTTTCCCTTTTTAGGTCTCGCCTAGCAGCGCGCATGCGCTGCCTAGGCTAAAGACCTTCAGCCATGGATTGCCTTTCTCAGGTAAAAACGTGCACACGTTGCATTGCTTTTAATGGCAACGCGTGCACGTTTGGCTATCCCCTTGCGAGAATGAGCTTTAAAACATCTGTTAGTAATAAACAGATGCTTTCAAAGCTGGCTCCCACAAGGGAAACATCCGCTGAACCCATCCTCTTTCCCCTCCCCTTGCTGCCTCCTCCTCTCCACATCAGCGCGAGGCGCGCGCTTGTTAGTTGTTAATACATCGGCATTTCAAGCATTCGTCATGCCCTGGCCTCACCCAAGCCAATCTGCTGCTTCATTATGTACACCTTGGACTGCATCCTTGCAGTGATGCTAATGCGAGGAGAAAACTTCCCCTCGCAGAACCCCTCCCCTCACAGCTCCTCCCCTCAGACATCTCTAATCTTAAGAGATCTAGGGTGGCGCTGCGGGCTCCTTAGCGCCTTGTGCTGATCCGAAGCTTTGAAGGATTACTGGACTGGTCCCAGACAAGGGATTTGGAATTAATTAGAATTCCGTCCGAGGTGACACTTTCTCTGTCCACGTGCCCCACTGAGGGGGTCACCTATTTATACTCACATAGCATTCGTGGCAACTGTGGGGTGTCTCTGCGCCCTGAGGCTCAAATACAGCCAGTAACAGAGTGTACATGCCTCATGGCGTATACTGTGAGCTAGGACGTCTCTAGGTGCTTGAGTGTTAGTGCCTGTTAAAGGTGAAGGGCGGAGGGTGCTGTGTAGCCAAAGATACTGAGACTCAATGAGGAGAGACTGGGTGTTGCTCATCTCCCTGGAGCCCGTCTCCCCTCGCGCTATGTGTCCCTGGAGATCCGTGCTCCCTGCACTCCCACACACCTCATCGCCCCTCTCTTCTAAGCAGGGAGTCACATCTCGTAGTCTTCATTGAGGTTTTGAGCATCTGTGAGAGGACAAACGGCCGAGGAGAGAAAGAAATGCAGCACAGGAGACGTGGGTAGCTCCCAGGGGCTTACATTCAACGTAGATCACAAGTCCCACTGATAACAAGAGAGATGATGTATTTATTATAAGTATTAAAGTGCCTTTATACAAGGCGCTTTACAAAGTGAAACAAAAAACGGCACTGTACGTATAGACACTGGTATCTCACTGGCTAAATCAGGGTTTTCTCTGTGATGGACGAGGGTGCCCCAGCTTCGAAGTCGACCGCCACTAGCCATTAGGCCAACTAGTTTTTTCAGGGGGGCAACTTGGGAACAATATTCTAGGGCATTCCTGCCCTGAAGACTGCACCTCCACTGGAGAGCAATGTGGGACCTCAAGGGCTTGGAATTAGTCAGAGCCGAACTGCAGAATAGCAGATCTCGGAGAAAAGTACATGTAAACTGCTCTGAGAGGAGATGTCCGGCGTCTCAGGCGCTCCTTGCTGACTTTGCCCTGTGACCTCTCCCCCCCCCTTGGAGGGCCTGCGCTCCTGTACACGCTTCACTGCAGATGCTGTCATCATTGAGATGGGCCCGGACTGGTAGAGTGAGGGATCGGAGGTTAGTCTCTCTTTTTTGCTTCTCCATTTCCTGCAGAGGGGCCTGCTGAGGTCTGTTGCTACTGAAACCGTCCTACCTTCTCGTTATAAAATGGCGGAGGCTCTCCTTAACTTGCACCACAAGATGGCAAGCGGCTGTGCACTCCTTGCTAGACCATAGTGTAATTTTCCTGCTCCCCCACCTGGACTTCTTTTCGCTGAGTGTTCCGTCTGAAACTTTTAAGACACTGTCTGTTTATTTTTTACTGTATTATATTTTAAAATTGACTTTGCAACTGATGGTATGCTTTCTTTCGGTCCTTCCAATGAGGATAATGCACAATGCAGACATTCCCTAACACTATTCTGAAACTTAAAAGAACCATAGTGTCTGTATATTTTGTATTGTTTATTACTTCTATTTTTATTTTTTATTCCTATTTATTTTATTGCATAATTTGATTTGGTTATTGATGATGTGCATTCGTTTGCCTAACATAACTCACATGCTTTTCAAAGACCCTCTACTTTACCATCTGTTACTCTCTAATCTGTGTAAATTTAAATAATCTCTTTCGGTCCTCCCCATGAGGATAATGCACAATGCAGACATTCCCTAACACTATTCTGAAACTTAAAAGACCCATAACCGAGAGGCTCTGCTCGAAGTACACCCCAAGGAGCAAGAGGACACGATTACCTGTGTGACCTCATTCACGAAACATTCTTCGTTCTTCAAAAAAACAATCAATTCACATTGGGGCATTCTTAACTCTGCAGGGATGGAGATACCGCGCCCTCGCTTTGCTTTTAAGAGGACGGCAAATCTTAAGGACACGCTGATACACACCCGTCCTAAGAAAACCAACACCCAAGTTGCCAATACTCTCTGGGATCTTCCTCCAGTTACTGGACACTATCGCTGTGGGTCCTGCGTTGTCTGCCCCCAGACCATCCAAGGCAAGACCATTGTACTCCAAGGCAACTACACATGGACAATGAACAAACATACCAACTGTAACAGTTCCAGATGTATTTATGTGCTGATTTGCCCGTGCGATCTGTTGTACATTGGGATGACCATGCGCCCAGTTAAACAACGAATAATGGAGCACAACAGCAACATTCGATGTCACAAATCACACACTAAGCTGTATGAACATTGCAAAGAAAATCATCATCGCCCAGAAAACATCAGGTGGGCTGTCCTTGAGTGTTTACCAAACTTCAACCAACAGGCCCTCTTCCGACTCGAACAAAGATGGGTACATCGATTACAGTGCGATGAACTGGGATTGAACGATGGGGTGCCCTGGACTACCCTCGCCAGATAGCCATGATTCTGGACTCCTTTTGTCCATCCCTACACGATTACCAATATGACAGACCATATCTCTTTGCCCGTTCCAAGATGGCCCCCGTATTGCAGCACGTTATACTCGCTGCTTTGAGCTAACCCCTTCTTGCTCTCCACTCCCGCGTGCCGGTGCTTAGCAACCGGTGGGACACGCCCCCTTGGCGCGCGCTCAACTATTCCTTAACTACACTGGACATTGCCTTTCTACCCTGCTGGCTGTCCTGACTTCGGTTCACCGTGGGATGGATAGGTGCTGAGATGCCTGCCTTCAGCGACTTTTGAGGTAAGGTGTTGAGCTGGTTTTTGATAATCCGCGTGCTCCGTGCCAGACGCGCGGCAAGTCACTACCCAGCTGATCCCCTTCACGCGGGGCTCTGCGTGAAGGCGCTTATCTTTCTAAACAATCCCGCGGGATGCCTTACTCTCCCTGCAGGAACCCCTCACTCGCTGCTGGCCCCACCTGGACAGCTCGTGAGGCCTTCAGGAGCAACCACAAAGGGTAAGCGCATCATCGACTCTGACATTGCCCGCGCCCACGCGTATTTGTCGATCAGGGCACTTTGTTTGTTTCAATTACTTGCTGGTGATCGCGACCACCACGCTAGCACCGACCCCACTCAGCAACAGAGTGTCAAACTACACAAGAGCGGTTTTATATTTGCGGTTTCGTTTGGGTTGTATGGCTAAATTCCTTAGTCTACATGTATATATATAATTTTTTAAAATATAGGCTCCTCACACCACCTAACTGTGTTAGGGTGTAACACTACCAATGGCCCGGAATATTGGTGTCACACCCGACCCAGCACGCTGCATAGCCGTGAGCCGAGCCCTTTCACCAAGATGCATGCTAAAATGAGTACAGCATGACTGTCCAAATACAGAGCGTGTCCATTCGCGCGCACTGTCTTGATCAACCACTTTTCTCTCACAGTACCACTAAAATCTGTTATGACACAGCAGTTGTATTCACGGGGCACTCACTATAATGTCACCTTGAATACAGGCACCGTTTGATGTAAATCGGTCATACCGCACTTTAACATCATTTATGTCTGTTTATTTTTCTTCAGTTCCCAGGAGGTCCCTCGCCTGGAACCATTTCTGTACGATACCACTCAGGTCGTATATGGGGGTCTTCTTAGTTTAGAGGATCCCAGCAATTATATGAGCACCAAGGTCCTGACGAATTGCCCTTATGGCAAGAAACATGTCGACCATATTCACATGAAGGGTTGAATAAGGACTGGTCCCATTGTTCATCACTCCTTAATACCCCTTATTTTTAATAAAGCAGCGAGCCTGATCATTAAAATACTTCCCAATGGACTCGACTGACTTTTTTTAGACACACACACCCCCATGCTCACTATTGTACTCCTTAGGCCCCTCACACACACACACCCGTTGGCTCGGAATAAAAGATCTCCACCAAAGTGCAGCCCCCCATGCTGCCCGACGGGCATTGCACCGCCAGCCTGCCGTAGGAGCAGGATACCGATGATGACGCTGGACGGCCACCGATTGGGACAACAAGTGTTGTCCTGTCGGTAACCTGTGTGAGGTATCCTTATATTCTGAAAAGGGTCTACACCATGCACTTGTCCCGTCATAACTATTGAGAGAGAAGATTGACCGAGCTAAACCACTAGCTCCCACTGGGGAACTCTGTACAATACTCTTTGTTTGCTGCTGCTTAGGACGAGTACATTGGACCCCATTAAAAACCGTCCACTTTTATTCCCCTTGTTTGATACCAATTTCAGCGTGCTTACCGCACGGGAACTTTATACCACAGGCTACCAGGGGCGAGGAACCCTCTTTCCCCTGGACCATACCGCATAGTATATCTTACGCTCAGATCACCTTGTTTTGACACTCTGCTCTGGCTCTAGTAGTACAGGGCACCCTTCCCATACCGCACTTCAAGATGGAGGATGTCCCAGGTCTCAGCTTTGACGAAGACGCCATAGCGGAAACACTAAGGAACACGCCGTCGTTACTCAATAATCCCCCTGCTGCCACATCTGGAGCCTCCTCTGATGAGTGGTCCACACTGAGCGAGATAAAGAAAGAACTGATCAGAATAACGATCCACGGGATTATGATGACTGAGTACCTGCGGAGCAATATAGCACCGCAGGGCTTAATTGTGAACATCATCCCCAGATTGTTCCTTGATGACAAACGCTTCAAAGTAGACTGGTGCCAGGTTTCCTGGAAATGCACCAAGGACCTGCTATTTCTGATCACCCAAACTGCGAGACGATTATCTGAAGCACTACAAGAGAAAATTTCTGCTCTTGAAGCGACCATGAAGAACGCTACTACAAAGAACAACAAAACAGCATTTACTACAAAACTCTCTGAGATCAACCAAGAGATGCTTGACCACCACGACTTCTTGCTCAAACAGAAAACCACCAAATTGGAGAAGGACATAGCCAAATTCTCAAAGGAGAAGGTTTACCCCTACCTTAAAGATGATTTTAAAGCAAAGAAGAACACTTACTCCTCGGACGAGAATTCAAGCACGGACACGAGACGGGGTTCCACAAGCAGTGACTCCAGTGGTGGCTACCAGGCGAGAAATACACGACCCACACGGCCCTGGCAACAGGGATATCATCAAGGTCCAGTGTTCCATGGCCCACCCCATATACCACCACCGTGGCAGTATCCCTTCTACCCACAAGGCCCCCCGCAATTCTACCCTCTTAATCCGCCTCCTTTTCAAGGCAGAGGTTGGGGCAGAGGAAGAGGGCGAAAGCGAGGCGGAAACAAGGGAGTACAGTGGCAGGACCAGACGCCAGAGCCGACTGGGGTGGAGACCAGGAGCGCGACAACCAGAGGGAGACGAGTTTGATCGTGAACCTATCAAAAAGAACTCTCTCCACTCCAGAGAAGAGTGTTCTGGAAAAAGGCTTGGGCTTTGTCCCCACCCCGATCCCTGACTCCTTTCAGGAAATGATTGAGCTTAAGCAGTTCTTCAGAAAAATACGCCTCCGAGCCTTTTTTGATAATCGGCCAGAAATCCCTAGCGATGACACAGGCCTTAGGAAACCTTCGGCCTTCACCCCGTCTGACGGGATGGTACCTCCAGAGGTCCTAACTTTTGAAAGAGCAGTCCTGAGAACCATGCAGAAGATACCTCCAATCAAACCCTTTAACAATCTGTCCAATGCTGAGAGACAGGCAGCTACCTCCCTTGGCAGGGACACTTCAATCGTCATCAAGCAGGCTGACAAAGGGGGAGCGACGGTCATACAAAATCATGACGACTATGATCGGGAGTGCAGACGCCAACTAGCCAATACCACCCACTACAGACTACTAACTGAGGATCCCACCAATCGACTAACTACTACCGTGATGTCTCTAGTCATTGAAGCAGAGACTAATGAATGGATCAGCAAAAAAGAGGCAGAATTCCTGGTAACAACAGACCCGGTAACACCGTATTTTTACACTCTGCCCAAAATACACAAGGGCACCACTCCAGTCCCAGGAAGACCGATCGTGTCGGGCATTGGTTCTATTTTAGAACCCCTATCCCAATTCTGTGATGCGTTTCTTCAGCCTCTGGTTAAATCGATCCCGTCTTACCTTCAAGACACCAGAGATGTGCTACGTCTCATTAACGACATGGATGGCAGAGAAGACATCGACCTCCTCCTTACCCTCGACGTGGAAGCGTTGTACACAAACATCCCTCAACAGGCCAGGCTGGAAGCAGTGGACTCCCTTCTCCGACGAGAGGAGTGGCTGTCCCCCACCCCGATCTCTTTCATAATGGAGTTGGCACACATTGCACTTACTGAGAATTTTTTCAAATATGAATCGAACTTATACCATCAGGTCCGTGGAACATCGATGGGCTCGACCTTTGCGCCGAGCCTGGCATGTATCTATATGGCATCATTTGAAGAGAAGTGCATTTACCCCCCTGAACACAACCCATACCGTGAAAATCTCACGTGTTGGCGTCGGTACATCGACGACATCCTGGTGTTCTGGAAGGGTGACCGTTTGACTTGCGAGGCCTTGTGTACATGGATAAACCAACAAAACCCGTTTCTAAAGTTCACGGGCACGATCTCCAACCTATCCATACCTTTTCTGGACCTTACTATATCACTGGAACCAACCACTATCAGTACCACTCTGTACAAAAAGGACACTGACAGGAACAGTCTATTGCCTTACACCAGTCATCACACTAGATCCCTAAGGGACAATTTACCTTTCGGTCAATTTCTCCGCCTACGGAGAAATTGCAGCTCAACTACTGATTACAAACAGCAAGCACAATCCTTGCAAACCAAGCTCCGGGATCGGGGCTATCCCACTCATCTTTTGAAAACCTCCACTAAAAGAGCCCTTAACAACAACCGAGAGGCTCTGCTCGAAGTACACCCCAAGGAGCAAGAGGACACGATTACCTGTGTGACCTCATTCACGAAACATTCTTCGTTCTTCAAAAAAACAATCAATTCACATTGGGGCATTCTTAACTCTGCAGGGATGGAGATACCGCGCCCTCGCTTTGCTTTTAAGAGGACGGCAAATCTTAAGGACACGCTGATACACACCCGTCCTAAGAAAACCAACACCCAAGTTGCCAATACTCTCTGGGATCTTCCTCCAGTTACTGGACACTATCGCTGTGGGTCCTGCGTTGTCTGCCCCCAGACCATCCAAGGCAAGACCATTGTACTCCAAGGCAACTACACATGGACAATGAACAAACATACCAACTGTAACAGTTCCAGATGTATTTATGTGCTGATTTGCCCGTGCGATCTGTTGTACATTGGGATGACCATGCGCCCAGTTAAACAACGAATAATGGAGCACAACAGCAACATTCGATGTCACAAATCACACACTAAGCTGTATGAACATTGCAAAGAAAATCATCATCGCCCAGAAAACATCAGGTGGGCTGTCCTTGAGTGTTTACCAAACTTCAACCAACAGGCCCTCTTCCGACTCGAACAAAGATGGGTACATCGATTACAGTGCGATGAACTGGGATTGAACGATGGGGTGCCCTGGACTACCCTCGCCAGATAGCCATGATTCTGGACTCCTTTTGTCCATCCCTACACGATTACCAATATGACAGACCATATCTCTTTGCCCGTTCCAAGATGGCCCCCGTATTGCAGCACGTTATACTCGCTGCTTTGAGCTAACCCCTTCTTGCTCTCCACTCCCGCGTGCCGGTGCTTAGCAACCGGTGGGACACGCCCCCTTGGCGCGCGCTCAACTATTCCTTAACTACACTGGACATTGCCTTTCTACCCTGCTGGCTGTCCTGACTTCGGTTCACCGTGGGATGGATAGGTGCTGAGATGCCTGCCTTCAGCGACTTTTGAGGTAAGGTGTTGAGCTGGTTTTTGATAATCCGCGTGCTCCGTGCCAGACGCGCGGCAAGTCACTACCCAGCTGATCCCCTTCACGCGGGGCTCTGCGTGAAGGCGCTTATCTTTCTAAACAATCCCGCGGGATGCCTTACTCTCCCTGCAGGAACCCCTCACTCGCTGCTGGCCCCACCTGGACAGCTCGTGAGGCCTTCAGGAGCAACCACAAAGGGTAAGCGCATCATCGACTCTGACATTGCCCGCGCCCACGCGTATTTGTCGATCAGGGCACTTTGTTTGTTTCAATTACTTGCTGGTGATCGCGACCACCACGCTAGCACCGACCCCACTCAGCAACAGAGTGTCAAACTACACAAGAGCGGTTTTATATTTGCGGTTTCGTTTGGGTTGTATGGCTAAATTCCTTAGTCTACATGTATATATATAATTTTTTTAAATATAGGCTCCTCACACCACCTAACTGTGTTAGGGTGTAACACTACCAATGGCCCGGAATATTGGTGTCACACCCGACCCAGCACGCTGCATAGCCGTGAGCCGAGCCCTTTCACCAAGATGCATGCTAAAATGAGTACAGCATGACTGTCCAAATACAGAGCGTGTCCATTCGCGCGCACTGTCTTGATCAACCACTTTTCTCTCACAGTACCACTAAAATCTGTTATGACACAGCAGTTGTATTCACGGGGCACTCACTATAATGTCACCTTGAATACAGGCACCGTTTGATGTAAATTGGTCATACCGCACTTTAACATCATTTATGTCTGTTTATTTTTCTTCAGTTCCCAGGAGGTCCCTCGCCTGGAACCATTTCTGTACGATACCACTCAGGTCGTATATGGGGGTCTTCTTAGTTTAGAGGATCCCAGCAATTATATGAGCACCAAGGTCCTGACGAATTGCCCTTATGGCAAGAAACATGTCGACCATATTCACATGAAGGGTTGAATAAGGACTGGTCCCATTGTTCATCACTCCTTAATACCCCTTATTTTTAATAAAGCAGCGAGCCTGATCATTAAAATACTTCCCAATGGACTCGACTGACTTTTTTTAGACACACACACCCCCATGCTCACTATTGTACTCCTTAGGCCCCTCACACACACACACCCGTTGGCTCGGAATAAAAGATCTCCACCAAAGTGCAGCCCCCCATGCTGCCCGACGGGCATTGCACCGCCAGCCTGCCGTAGGAGCAGGATACCGATGATGACGCTGGACGGCCACCGATTGGGACAACAAGTGTTGTCCTGTCGGTAACCTGTGTGAGGTATCCTTATATTCTGAAAAGGGTCTACACCATGCACTTGTCCCGTCATAACTATTGAGAGAGAAGATTGACCGAGCTAAACCACTAGCTCCCACTGGGGAACTCTGTACAATACTCTTTGTTTGCCGATGTGCATTCGTTTGCCTAACATAACTCACATGCTTTTCAAAGACCCTCTACTTTACCATCTGTTACTCTCTAATCTGTGTAAATTTAAATAATCTCTTTCGGTCCTCCCCATGAGGATAATGCACAATGCAGACATTCCCTAACACTATTCTGAAACTTAAAAGACCCATAGTGTCTGTATATTTTGTATTGTATTTTACTTCTATTTTTATTTTGTATTCTTATTTATTTTATTGCATAATTTGATTTGGTTATTGATGATGTGCATTCGTTTGCTAACATAATTTACGTGCTTTTCAAAGACCCTCTACTTTACATGCTGTTACTCTCTAATCTGTGTACATTTTTATAATCTCTTGTATGCCCTGCTCCACCCTACCTCATGACTCCTCATTAGCACGCCAGCCCACTGCTTGATTGCTAGTTTACGTCTCATCATTCTTAGCTTTCAATCATATGCCCTCCTAACCCAACTCGGAACTCTAATCTCGTGCGTTACGGACCCAACTCCTGGTATATTAATTACCTTAACAAAATGACCAGTAATGCAAAAAAGAACTTCAAGCACAGCATTCTAAAACAACACCCTGAAACACTCATTGTAGATAACTAGCACTCAGCGACCAACAGCAGCACGAAAACAAACTTCATTTTCTACACTAATCGCCCGGCTCAATGGAAAAACTGCTTCTCTCTTCACCTTCAAATCGCCAAGTCAGTAACAATTCCCTATGGTGAAAAAATCTCCACTACCATCTCCTCGACCTTCAAACGGGATCTCACCATTTCCATTTACAGAACTGGAACCATTCTCATACAAGCCACCGACCCAGACCTCACCACTTTTGACCGCCACTTCCCCACACTTCTCTCCTCGCTACCTCAACTGAGCTATCAAACCCTTTCCCCCCATCCCTCACCACCCTCACTAATTTCGGGGAACCAATGCAATCTCCCTGCCCTGACGACCCTCTCCTCAACTCATGGACTTCCACATCACTCTCTACAATCACACCACCCCTATTCTCACTCTCCGTCGCCAAACACCCACCATTCTCACTTCTACTGATCCCTCCAGGAGCAACAAACTCACAACTACCAATCCCCCTAGGGCCAATCCTAACAGCTTGGTCTCTAACCTCACTCTGCCTGCGACTTTTATCCCCACTGACACTCACCTCCCCACCCCTGAGAATCGGAACCCTCCCCCACAACCTTCCCCTATCACCTACACAGACCCTGTTCCCCGACCCCTACTTCCCCCCTGACTAATGTCATTTCCAATCTGGTGGTCTCTCTCCCCCCTCCTACCACTGCATGCCCCCCCTCCGATGTCGCACTCCCACATTCACAACCTACCTCCACCGCCAATTTAGCTGACAATGCCCGTAACCCTGATGTCCGTCTCAGAATTTCTCTCCCTCCTCACTTGGACACCAGTCCCACCTCTCCTACAATGAACTCGAATAGGAACATGACAATACCGACTACCCGCATACAACCTCCCCACTCTCCTATTCCCATGTACTCCATCCAACCCCGCATCCCTGCTCAACCTCCCTCCATAGATCCCAGTCATCCCGACCCCTGCCTAAAACCTTAAACTTCCTCAGCTCTATAGCACAGCAACTAAACAGAATGGAGCAGAAAATGAACTCCCTTGCTGCTGATTTCCTTCTCCTACAACAAGACCTTCTCAACAGGGCCAAGCCTCCGTGCTCCCTCCCCCGAGGTGTTGTGCTCCTACTTCACTCAATACATCTCACATAGCCGCACAGAGCGCCCCTCGACCCTATAGCCCATCCTTGAGCCAGGCCCTCAGTCCCATCAGGGATAGCCAACCCTCTCCGGTACCGAAACCTACTGAACTTTACGACCTCTACCTCGCGTTGGACCAGAAGTCAGCCCCTTTCCACAGCCCTGTTATTATCAGCATTAACAGAATCGTAAATACTGTCCACTCGCCTAGACCCCCTGCTCATTACACCTCTATACACCTAACTCCCCCCATCATCGAGGCTCCCCGTCAGCAACTTCTTCTTTCAGGCTCCATAGACTGCAACGAGGATTCCCGACGTCTTTTCAGACCTATGCAGCCGCAGCCCCTGGGCTAGGTAACCTAAGCATTCCGGTGCTCCAGCATAGCTTAACTATCTAAGTGTCCAGATCCTTTTTCGTTTCAGCTCTACCTAGTCGGATTCGTCCGATAACACTAACTTTGCATTTACTAGCCTCCATAGACTTTGTTCCGCATCCCGCATGAGAGTGCACACTCTGCACCCGATCTCCCTAGGCCTCCTGCTTGTAATCTAAAGGTTCAGTAGTCTAGTCCTAGCGATCCCAAAGCCTCTGAGAATAGTTACTTACCTGCTAGTAATTCGCATTCCACTTTTGTAGTATATGGTTTTTCGTGCCCCTCGGGCATTTGTGTAAATTGTGCGACTTTCAGTATTTCTTTAAGAGTTTTGTGTTGTGTTTAGCTCCCTGACTCATAAAGAGTTCAGGGTAGTACTGTTATAAATAAATATACTTTATTTTCATAACAACTTGTGTGGTGTCCTTTCACTTGGTGTTCAAGGGGTAAATGTGATGGTGAAACAGCTGGCTTAACACACCCTCTAGAGTTTAGCCTAAAGACTGCTCTTGTCCATGCTACTAGGATAGCTGGTCTATCAGGTTGACTTACAACCAATCATCAATAAGGGTCGTTTGGACTGATACATAGTGATCACTAGAACAGTGAGCACTGCATATCAGGCCAACTTCTCACAATGAGTACCAATTTTAGATGTCTTCATCTCCTGTTTTATGCCTCTACTCCGTATTAATGGCCCTATATCTGTGCCTGGGCTCTCCGATAGATCTATTGTGGTTGGAACCGCCCCTTCTTCTGGAGGGGTGTAACATTTATCCTGCAGATTCTTTTGCATGTTTGTCCTTTCTTCCACCCATTCTAGTTTCAGATCAAGATCTCTGACTCGAGATCCTGTAAGAGGAAGAGGTGAGACATTACTCCTGCAGGAATGTATGATCACATTTGTCTACCTACAAACATGATGCTTCCGAGGTAGATAAAATAACTACCATTGAATTAGGTTGTATTAGCATCTCACAAAGCTGCAGGAATACCTTAAAGCCCTTGATTCAAAATATAATGTACATTACTCATTTAACTACAGTACTGTTGTGTTGCATTTGTGATATGTGTGCTACATATTTTTTGTTTTACTTTCAACTGATCATAGCCGAAACTCCATATCCTTCCTGTTTTGTTTAGGGTATATGCGGGAGCAATGTTTTCGTGCACCGACACTGTCCAGACCTTATTTTTTTTGTTCAATTGAATTACCCCACCCCATAAACAACAAGCATTTGCAATGCAATAGGTCTCGCATTTACGTAAGTTTAGGCTATCGGCATTGTAAATGACACTGCCTTTTATTTATGTTTTCAAAAACCAAAACAAAATAAAGGTATTGTTATTGCCGAGCTTTTTATTTTTTTTATGCCAGATAAGTATCATTATATTAAGAGGGGATTCATGTGGTCTATCGAACATTTCATATCTACTGGAGGGGAATAGATTTGGGAGTGACAAAGCTAAAATAACAGTATTTAGCTTAGCACATCGGGTGTGGGCCAGATGTAGCTGCGGGAATCCAATCATTAACCCCTTTGGCCCCAGTGGGGCACATATTGGTCACTGTAGCTGAAGGCTTCCGATGAGAACCTGAACTCCCACAGGGCAGGACAACTCTCTTCATCATGAGTTGCGCAGGTTTTTAAGTAAAGGGCAGTAAAAAAAAAAAGAAGCAAAATCCGCATTTTTTCCATGCTTTTAAATGTACACTTAAGTACTTAGAACAACAAATACATGAGCAAAAGTATTTTTGAGCCGTCTAAAGTAATTCCTAAATGAATTTATAGCAAAGAGAGGCAGCTACCTGGCTGTAAAAAATTCAGTAGATAAAAAATGAATATAACAAGCATTGGCATAGCTAATAGGTCTTGCCTTTGGGACCTTATAAGTGTTTAGCCATGCAACGGTTGATGTTGTTGCACCAAGGATATTGTGCTTAATAACTTAATACTTAATAGGTCCCAAAAGAGAGACCTATTTACTATGCCTATTCTTGTTAAACTTCTTAATGGAAAACTGAGCTGAGAAATGAAAGTGTTTAGAAATAGGATTTTTCTGAAGAGCGTGTCTTCCATCTTGTGTAAGCGCATCCACTGTAATATATAAGAAAAAGATACACTAGCAAACAATTTTATACATTCCAAACAAATTACACAAAAACACACCGAGGGACACGAAAATGAAAGCACACCGCGAAAGAACCCCACCTTGACCAAGAACTGGTCCTGTACATGTCTCTAAAGCTGGGCTCAACCCAGGACCATGTGTTGCCTACATCAGTACCAAGCTTGCTTATGAGTTTGTACACAGCAGATGCCAACAGTACACACCATCAAAATATAAAAGCCCAGAATAGAGCAAAGCCTCAATAAGCAACACCATTCAGATAGATCATGGAAACATATTGTGCTCTGAATATCTCAGGCTCTGCATCTCTACTCTTTCCACTATAAACACCAGCAAGGTTTGTCAGAAAACAGCACTTTCTGATAGATACATCTGCAAGTGGATTCCTCACCTTGTGAAAATCCCCTTGCGTCAGCAACATTTGGAAATTCTTTTTGGAGCTTCGCGCCGACGTGGATGACGTCACAGAGGCATGGCATCGCGCGCGACTCCGCTGACGTCACCGACATCATAATAGGCCCACGCCGGCGTGATGACATCAGTTCCCTTTTTTCCGCGTCATCGACGCTAACGGTTTTTAAGGGATCGTCTGTAGCTGTATAGTAACTTTCTTACTTTGTGTTACTACTGGTGTTTTCTTTGTCTTCTGTCGTCATGTCTACGAAGAAGACTGGATTTAAAGCATGTGGAGAATGTGGCAAGATTATGTCTATCACTGATCGACACGAGTGCTGCGTTTGGTGCTTGAGCTCCGATCATGACGTCGAAGATTGTCCTTCTTGTAAAAAAGATGACTCTGAAGGCACTCCGGAAGAGGGAGACGAAACTCCTCGTAGCGAAGTTGAAAAACAAAAAGGATAAAAAGAGTTTGAGGTCATGAACTCGGCGTTCGAGGTCGAGGTCTCGTTTGAGATCGCGCTCGGAGTCGTCTTCGGCGCATGCTTCGAGGTCTTCGAGGAAGAAGCATAAGAAGAGGAGTAATGAATCTCGCAATCACTCTGAGAAAGACTCGAGTTCAAGGCCAAAGTCACAGGTTAAGTTACTTCGAAAGGAGCCGGTGGCCTCGGCTTCGGAAGTACAGGTATCCGAGGATTCGCTTGCGGATTCGCCTGTTTCACCGAAGCAGTTGCCTAATCCTTCTCCGAATCCATCCCATCCTTCTGGTCAAGAAGATAAAGATGAAGGTGATGAGGAAGAAGAAGGAGAGGGCGAGTCTTCGTTGCCTGCGGGTTCGTCGATCCCGGTGCACCAGCCTGAGGTGGAGGCCGAGGTTGTGAAGACTCTGCTCCCTCAAGAGCAACCTGGGGGCTTTTATCCAGCCTTTCCGGCTCCAGGTCAGGATCGTACTCAGTTCCTGAAAGTCATGTTTGGAGTTTACTCCAGGGCAATGTACCCCTCTGGTGCACCGGTTGGTCCCACGGGTCCATTAGCATTTAATCTTGGTGTACCCCAGGCTTATGCTCCTGTGCCTTTTATACCTTTCATGCCGGCTCCAACTCCGCATTGGCATTTTCCGGCGCCGCCGAAGCCTTTGACGCGAAGCCTTCGAAACCGAATCCATCGACGCCGATTCCCTCAACTCCGGTGCCGAATCCAGTTCGTCCTCGCGTAAAGCTGCCTCTTCCGACTTAGAGTTCGGCGTCGGCTCCGGCTCCGGTGGAGTTGGTCCCGGATCAGTCGACTTCATTTATGAAGCAGAGGTTGAGGCGTGAGGCACAGAGGCTTCTGGAAGAGGAGAGGTATTGTGATGAAAATTTGGAAGAAGGTGAACTGCAGGATTGGGAGGATCTTTTTGATGACCTGAGAGAGTCTAGTGGTCTTGAGCTGTCTCCTGAGTGGGATTTGGCCTCTGTATCTGACGTACCTTCCAAGGATGTAACACCTTATCACGTTGTTATTAAGAAGGCTGCAGACTTGTTGAATATTACTCTGCCTACTGCTGAATACAAGTCTAACATTCTAACTGAGGTCCTTCACTCGCCTTCCTCTGTTATTGAACCAATGCTCCCATTTAATGACGCTTTGGCTGAGCCTATTTATGAGGTGTGGAAAAATCCTCTGATGGCTCCTGCTCTTTCAAGGGCGGTTGCGAGAAGGTATAGAGTGGCACCTGGTGACCCGGACTTTTTGTCAACGCACCCCCTGCTGGAGAGTTTGGTTGTGCAGGCTGCCTGCTCAAAGAAGTCTACGGGTGCTTCTCCACAGGTTCCTGGGGAAAAGGAAACAAGGAAGCAAGACCAGGCGGCAAAGAAAATCTTTTCCTCAGCCAGCTTGGCGCTAAAGTCTACAAATGCAACTTGCCTAATAGGTAGATACATCCGTGCTTTGATGGATTCCGTCAAACAATTGGTGCCTAAAATTCCTGAGAACGATAGGAAGGATTTTCAGGAGGTGATTTCTGACACTTAGAGTGGGCTGGAAACGGCTGATTCAGTGGCGAGAGTGATGGGCTCTTCAGTGGCCACTAGGAGAGCAGTGTGGGTGAAATCTTCAGAATTTTCTGAGGATGTTCAGTCTGCTTTGATGGATTTGCCCTTTGATGGGTCAGGGTTGTTTGGAAAAAGCTGACGCTGCTTTAGAGCGGTTTAAAGACAGCAGAGCAACGGCAAAGCCTTTGGGCCTTCAGACCAGGGTCTTTTGGAAAGCGATTCAGAGGATTTGGCAGATCTTCCTTTCGGGCCTACAAACAATCACAGCAGCAGCCGCAGCAGCAGCAAAATACGCTGTACAAGTCGTACAGGGGCAGACAAAGAGCTCGTACTAAAGGTCGCCAAGCCTCCTCCTCCTCCTCTTCCCCTTCCCAACCTCCTGCCAACACAGCAAAGCAGCCCTAGATCCGCCATTCCGGATCATGTGGGTCCAGTGGGGGGTCGGCTTACCCATTTTCTGCGAGATTGGGAATTGATTACATCAGATCATTGGGTTCTCAATCTCGTGGAGAATGGGTATGCTTTTCCCTTTTGGGAATTTCCCCCGAATTACCCTCCTTGCCAGAGTTATTGTTCGGAGGACCACCTGCTGCTCCTGTAGGAAGAAGTCCTGGCACTGTTCAGAAAGGGTGCGATAGAGGTGGTTTTGGAGCAGGAGAGGGGTCAGGGATGCTACTCCCGGTATTTTCTGATCCCCAAGAAGGATGGCAGACTTCGTCCAATCCTGGAACTCAGGATCTTGAATCTTTACCTGAAGCAGGAGAAGTTCAAGATGCTCACCATTGCACAGGTTCTTTCAAGCGCTGCTGGAAGAAGACTGGATGGTGTCAATCGACTTACAGGATGCGTATTTTCATATTCCCATCCTGAAGTCGCACAAGAAGTATCTCCGTTTCACGGTTGGATCGCAACACTACCAGTTTGCGGTCCTTCCGTTTGGTCTTACTACTGCACCTCGAGTCTTCACCAAGGTGATGGCTGTGGTGGCTGCACATCTCAGAAGATCGGGGATACCGGTTTTCCCGTATCTGGACGATTGGCTGATCAAAGCAGAATCTCCAGAGATAGTGCTCCATCATCCGCAAGAGACAACTCAGTTGTTGCACAGGTTGGGTTTTTCGATAAATGTACCCAAATCTCACCTGGTGCCCTCCCAGCGCAACCTCTTGATAGGTGCGGTACTGGACACTACTGTGTGTCGTGCATTCCCTCCTCCTCAAAGGATTCGAGACATAGAGGAAATGATTCCGTTATTTTACAATGGAGCGGTCGTTCCAGTCCTGAAGGTCCTTCGTCTGCCCGGTCTGATGACTTCTTGCATTCTGTTGGTCAGCCATGCATGAGGGCACTCCAGTGGTGCCTCCGCAGGCAGTGGTATCAGCACAGCGGAGATCTCAGGGAGTCAGTGAGGATCTCGAGAGAAACTGCAGCGGATCTGTCTTGGTGGAGCATGGAAGGCAATCTGTCACAAGGAAAGCCTTTTCAACTACCTCCATCGGTGGCCACAGTGATAACGGATGCATCCACTCTAGGGTGGAGTGCTCATCTGGGGGATCTGGAGGTAAAAGGTCTTTGGTCTCCAGAGGAAAGGTTGCTTCACATCAACCTTCTAGAATTGCGAGCTGTACGTTTAGCGCTCAAGGCCTTCCTCCCTCCCCTTCGTGGTCAGTCAGTCCAAATCCTGACGGACAACACGACCGCGATGTGGTATGTCAACAAGCAGGGAGGAGTGGGGTTGCAGTATCTCAGCAGGGAGGCCCTGCGTCTCTGGTAGTGGGTTCAGGACCATCAGATTTGTCTGATGGCAAGTCATCTGGCCGGAGTTCTGAACGTTCGTGCAGATAGTCTCAGTCGGCAGTTCTCCGCCGACCACGAGTGGAGGCTCCATCCAGAGGTAGTTCGTTATTTCTTTCGGATGTGGGGATCTCCTCAGGTGGACCTGTTTGCCACTCACGAGAATGCTCACTGCCCGTTGTTCTGCAGTCTCCAGTTTCCGATGCAAGGAGCACTGGGGGACGCGTTTCAGTTGAGTTGGGACTCTGAACTCCTTTACGTGTTTCCTCCCATACCCTTGATTCCTCGGGTTCTGAGGAAGATTTGCCAAGACCGGGCCCAAGTTATTTTGATCGCCCCGGATTGGCCAAGAAGGGTGTGGTACACAGATCTTCTCCACGTCTCCTCGTGCCCTCCGCTCCATCTCCCTCAAAGGGCAGATTTCCTCTCCCAGATGGAGGGGCAGGTTCTCCACCCCCACCTCCAGACCTTACACCTTCATGCCTGGAGTTAGAGCGGGGCAACCTGATTTCCTTTTCTCTCCCACACGATGTGGTGGATGTCATCTTATCGGCCAGGCGTGACTCCACCAAGTCCATTTATTCTTATAGATGGTCTAAATTTGTTGCTTGGTGTGGGGAGAAGTCCATTGACCCTTTAAGGGCTCGTTTGTCCAATATACTTCAATTTGCACTTTCCTTGGCCCAGCAAGGTTTTGCGGTGGCAACTATCAAAAGTTATTTGTCGGCCTTATCGGCTTTCCTTTGTTTGCCGGACCAGCCCTCTTTGTTTAAATCTCCTATTGTATTACGATTCATTAAGGGCCTTACCAATACATTTCCTCCTACACCTTTTATTGTGCCTCAATGGGACTTGAACCTTGTTCTTAGATTCTTGATGGGTTCGCCTTTTGAACCTTTACAGAAGTGTCCCTTGAGACTTTTGTCTTTTAAGACTATTTTTCTAGTGGCAATTACCTCGGCAAGGAGGGTAAGTGAGCTTCAAGCTCTTAGTTCAAAGCCCCCATTTTTGTCCATTCATGCTGAAAGAATGGTTCTCAGGACCAGGGCTGTTTTTCTGCCTAAGGTGGTAACTCCTTTCCATCTGGGGCCCAGGGGAGAGATAACTTTGCCCCCCTGAAAGCCCTCAAAAAGAAGAGACCCAACGATGCCCAACTCTGGTTTACAAAAGACCTCAAGGACAAGAAACTCGCGCTGCGTCAATCGGAGCGCAAGTTGAGACTAGATTACTGTCCCCTTAAGAAATCTACCTTTCTTATGGCCTTACGGGGCTACAAAGCAGCCATCCTCCTAGCTAAATCTGAATATTTCTCCGCAAAAATATTGAGTTCGACCTGTAAATTCAAAACCATTTTTTCCATTGTGGATGAGCTGGTGAAACCTGATCGTGTCACTGTTAAATGCCTCCCCTCACAATCCCTCTGTGACTCCCTTAACAGCTACTTTATTGAAAAGATCATCAAAGTTAGCATCCCCAAAGTTGTCACACCACCTGATGTTAATGAGGCACCCCCCAACCCTGTCCTGTTTTCCAAGTTCCCCATGCTCACTGAATCACTGAAGAAGTCTTCTTCTCTCTCCTCAGGAAAGTGAAGTCCGGCTCTCCTCGGGGCAGCTGCCCCCCCTCATATTAGCCGGGAGATCTTTCTTAACATTCCTAAGTCCCACCTTTCCCTTCTGAAGAATTCTCTCTCCTCTGGTGTGGTCCCCATTTCCTTCAAAACAGCTGTGGTCTCACCCATTCTTAAAAAGGCAGGATCTGATCCCGGGACACTCTGCAACTTCTGCCCAATTTCCCTTCTCCCCTACCTGGGCAAAATCTTGGAGGCCTTCGTGGCTAACTGCCTAAGTACCTTCATAGAATCCAGCCACTATCTAGATCCCCACCAAGCTGGATTTAGGCCTCAACATTCTACGGAATCAATTGCCCTGGCCGTCCATGATGAGCTCAGAAAGAGGGCTGATCAGAACATCTCACAGTCACTGTTCTTCTCGACCGTGTCGAGTGCGCCGGCATCCGGGGGCAACCGCTGAGATGGATCGCCTCCTTCCTCCAAGACCGATTCCAAGCAGTCTCCGTCCCCCCTTCTCCTTAGAAGGAAAGCGACTCACCTGTGGAGTCCTGCAGGGCTCCTCCCTCTCACCACTCCTGTTCAATTTGTATATTCGTCCCCTAATCTCTGAGCTTCAGAAAAGATCCGTGATCATCTTTAACTATGCCGATGATCTTCAGCTCATTTTTAACATTGACCCTTCCCCTTCCTCCATTCAAAACGTCCATTCCATCATGACATTCATCAGCTCCTGTATGAATTCAAACCAGCTTAAACTACATCCCGACAAGACTGAGTTAGTCCTCACTGGGCCCCAAGGCAACCCCTGGAACTCCACCTTCTGACCCCTCTCCCTTGATCCCTCTCCTTCCCCTGCTGACTCTGTCAAGAGCTCAGGCATCACCATTAGTAATTACCTCTACATGAGGGCTCAAATTAACTCGTATCCGTTTGCTTCATCCATCTGCGCCGTATTCGGAAAATCAGCAGACTGCTCTCTCGTGAAGCTCTTGTTCAGGTCACTTTGGGACTAGTCATGTCTCGCATTGATTATGCAAATTCTCTATACGCGGGCATACCTGCATATCAATCTCAACGTCTCCAACGCAGCCAGGCTTATTTATGGCCAACCTAAGTTCAGTCACACTAAACCTCTTCTTAGGAGCCTCCATTGGCTCCCAGTGGCCCAGCGCAGCCTCTTTAAACTCGGCTGCCTGATCCACAAAGCCCTTTCCTCTCAGGGACCCTCCTTCATCTCCTCCCTCTTACACCGTTATGTCCCTCATCGCGCCCTACGCTCTTCCGGCTCTAACTTACTGTCCCCCCTGCTCTTTCAGATGTAAGAAGCATGGAGGTCTGAGATTCTCTACCCAGGATCCACTCCTATGGAATTCCCTTCCCCAAGAACTTCGTCTCCTCCCCTCCTATGCTCACTTTAGAAAATCACTTAAAACCTGGCTCTTTTCTGTAGCCCACAACAAATTCCTTCCCGCTCTGTACCACTCAGCACTCCCACTCCAGCGCCAAGAAACCGTGCGCTCTACAAATCCTATTTATCATATCATATCATTATCATCTAGTGTATAGCCGAAAGCGAAAATCCCTTTTTAATACACAGAGCATGTAAATCAGACGTAACTATAAAAAAAAAGGTACATTCCAATCTAATAATTTATTGGTCAAATGATAAATTTTTTATATAGCTCTAACTCGACCGGAGAGATCAAAACAGTTTACATGAGCACCAGTTGCGTTACAGACGGACATATTCATTTTGTCGGGCAAGGTGAGATAAAATGATTTACCCAGAATCACAGGACGTTAAGCCTCTCTGCCGAGACTCAAACCCATATTTCCAGCCTTGAGGTCGATCGCTCTAGCGGTTAGGCCACATCCTTAGCGGTTGTTTCTTATTCTTTCCAATTCTAGCTTTGTAAGCATTGTGAATGCTTCTTCACGTCGTTACTGACGCTATGATTTCTCTTCCTAGACATTCTTGAAGCACTGAACCCCAGACATTCACCCCCGCTCTACTCACGTGGGAGGCGTCCATGTTGAGTCAGGTGCCATGGCGTTTCTGCTCCAGCTCCCTCACCTGGCGCCAGCCTTGCAGAATAAAAAGACCTCTGTAGCATTTAAACAAGGAGAGAAAGGAAATCAAAGCTGTGTCTGCAAACAAATTTAGAAAGCAAGAAAAAGAGCTTGTAAAAGATTAAGACGTATGTTATCTGCCTCAAACCAATGAGACAAGGGCTGTTAGGAGTGAACTGCCTGGTGGTGCCAAAGCAAGTCATGGTTAGTTTATTTATCATCCGCAGGGTGAGTGAACCGACAGTGGTTCACGCAACAAACCCGCAGTCCGAAATGGGGGTTTTGTCCGCAAGAACTGCAAAATGTGTATTTGGACTACTTGTCTTTCAAAATCATAATGTAGGAGTCAACTACAACATTGCCACATTCCTTGTTTTCAAAAACACAGTTTATTTCTTCTTCTTCATACTCTTTTACTCCTTTTCCAGGTGTAGATATTACCTCCCCCAACAGGAATGGAAATACCCGTGAAACATATATATTGGTATGTAAATAACAACGCCCCAATGTTATAAAAGGATCAGATTTCTAAATACACCAAGCATTGACAGTATAAAGAGGCGCACACTTTTTTAGGTCTCGCCTACGCGTTGCATAGGAGGAGACCTCTTGGAATCGGTTCCGTTTTTGCCCTAAAAACGTGCATGTGTTGCATTGATTTCAATGGCAACGCGTGCACGTTTGGCAATTCCCTTGCGGGAGCGAGCGCCTCCATCTGGTAGCAATTATCACGCTCGCTCCTGCACTCCCCCCAGGTGTGAGTGCGATGCGCGCACACTTGTTAAAATATTCATCATAACCTGCCAAGCCACGCACTATCAAGGATCCCGAACGAGTACTTCACCCACGTGTAACACTGATTGAGAACGCCATACTGCAGCATGTCTTGTTGTAAATGCGGTGCCCCTCTTTTCGGTCTGTGTATTCCAATGAGCGAAAGAAAAATCTCTTGATTGGAGGCAGCTGGTAGTTACTGCCCGACTTGCCAAGTGCAAGCACTGGAGCACAATCTCAGCAGCATGGGCTTGGTGTATGTGAGCGGGGCTGCGAACAGATAAACATTTAATCCAGAGGTTTTCTCTAAACCAAACACGCGGTTTTGAAGTTGCAGCTCTTTCAAGGTACATATAGCCAGGTGTCAGGGCTTCCCGAATACAGACACCAAGTGGTTAAGTCCCGAGTCGTCTATCTCATCTCCCCTTCTGCACTACTCTCATTCATGAGGACTGAAAAAACTGTTCTAGGAAGAATATGTTCAAACTTGAACGGCAGTTGGGCGAGCGTTTGCTTTACGTGTTTGAGATCTGTATAATGAGATGTCACCTGTGGGAGTGCTTCGAAACACTCTAGATTCCATCTGGAAATACCTTGTGTAGATTATTAAAGAAAATTTTACCCGCAGCAGCAGCTCACCCGATCTCTAACAAGCCGACGCACACAGAGAATCGGAAGAGATGTGGGAATGGGGGGCGATTGGGGGAGGCGGGGGTGTTGAGCTAGAAAGAGCCGCATAATTCGTATGTTAGGATGGGAGATAAACGTTACTTCTGAGATCAATTTTCGGAAAAATAAATGTTGCAAGGTATCGTCCTCTTACAAGTCTATTAGCACAAATGTGGATGGTTAGAAGTGCAAAAGTCCATCAGGCCATCACAAGCCATGGCTTCTGGAGCCTTGAAGAAGCAGCGAAACCACTACACTTCAAAAGGTGGTCTACACACATAGATTACTTTACACCTAACTCCCTTTCAGCAGTGCACTGCGAAAGGGTGCTCAGCTGACCATGCAAATCGGAGTGTTTCACTGTTTCCTCACAGGTCTCAAGCGCTATATAAATGTCACAACACATTTAAATACAATTTAGCATGTTTCCTCGTGTCCATTCACTTTTCAGCAGCCTTTAATAAATTTGGACGTTTTTGACTCGTCTATTCTTTCTAGAGCTTTGTTTGTTTTCTCAGTATTCTCTAGAAATAAATGCTCTCATATTTTATTGTGTAACTCCAGGAGTAAACCTTGTCTCCAAATCCATTTAACATCCACATGGAGCCACATGGGATATAGTGGCATCCTTTAGCTCTACCTGTATACAGACAATGCTGTATCATATCAATATATGCTATTCTTAGCCTAGTACACTATCTGGGCACTGTGTCCCTTCTACCAACGTTTAAATGACCGTGCACAATTTAAAAAACAATAAAACCTTCTAAAACCGAGCTGCTTATTTTTTTGTTTTTTCTTTCTCTTGTTCTTATGAAGCAATGGTTGTCCTCACTCTCAACACATTGGTGAAGTTGATTTTGAAAAAGTGTGCTAAACATAATGAGCATTTTTGCACAAAAACGAAGGGGCATATTATCAAGGGGGTTTATCTCTGCTTTTTTAGCTTTAAAAGTCAAGAAAGCTGAGATAAAATGATCTCCCTATTACCTAGCTGTCGCTAACACCAGTTAGCGACAGCTAGTAGGAGATAGCGACCATCTTGGGCCCCACTTTGCATGTCAGAGAAATTTATCACTAATTACATGCAAAGTGGGCGTGCCAAAATGTTAGCGACTGGAAACACTCGCTACCATCGCTATCTCCTATTAGCCACTTTTGGAGATAATCGCGCTAAGTGCGAATATTTCCAAAAGCTAACACCTGACCTGAGCAGTTCTTAGCCATGTTATCCAATAGGAGGTGGATAACATGGCTAAGAGCATTAGCTCGGTAATGCATGAATATCGCGGACTTTTCAGCGATATTCATGCATTGCGGCCGATTTTTATCGCATTTGCGATAAACCTTGGTAATACCAAGGTTTATCTGCAATAAAAATCGCCGCAGGTCGGCGATACATTTTTGTTTCTAACCAAGCAATAGCGATAATTATCGCTATTGCTTGGTAATATGCCCCCAGAACATTGAACTTGACAGAAAAGTTGTTTCCGGTGATTGGCTGAACTAGGTCTATCTACCACCTTGGACTTCAAGCAGCCATGTGTTGGTTTATATATATATATAACGCGCTCGAATCAACTCCCGAAGGAGTATCTCTGTGTGTGCTTTTATTTCTTATAATAATACCACACAAAACCAAAATGTGCACTGATGCTTTGTAGTGACATGCTTTTCTCGAAGAACTACAGCAGAAGCCTTTTGCTACATTCATTTCTCCTCCTGCCTGTATAATTGTTTATAAGACTTCAATGGTGAGTGTAACTAGATTTGTACTGCGACCTGTGATGACAGTTGGGTAGAATAGGACACATTATTATTCAATTCGGGTCTAGTGCTAGAATAGTGACATTAGTTGACATGAAATTCTGCAATGTGATTTGTAAGTTTATTGCTTACATTTGCTCATCCTGTGCTGACTGTGCAATTTCCATTCATTTCTATTGTAGATTTGCCTATAAAAATGATGCATTTTGGAGCTGAGCAATTCTTCTAACTCCCCGACTTTGGAGACTGAACATTTGTTTGCTTATCTTATACTTTGGACTTAAAATGTTTTTGCCTTGACTGTATCTCATTCTGCTGCTGCTTTCATTGAGCCTTATGCTAAACCCATACAACATCTGATTGACTCATATTGCCTTCTGTAATCCTCTTTTAATTGTTTCTAGACTGCAGAGAGTTTATTTAATGAAATCTATTGAATTCATTTGTATTGGAGTGCTACTTAGGGACATGGGTGCCTATTTACAATAACTGGCGCAACCTTGCAAATCAGCAGGGATGCGCCAGTTATTGTGCTCCACAGCTCTGCCATCATGGATGCGCCGCATTTACAATGCGGCGCATCATGGTGCAAAAACGGCACAGATGCGTGACGCATCTGTGACGTAAAAGTGACAGATTGCTGGAGATGCGTCGCAAGCGCGACGCAGCTCCAGCAATGCTCTGGGGGCCCTATCTAGTTAAAACTGCGTCAATACTTACGCCTGCTTCAGGCAGGCGCAGGGTTTTGACGCAGCATGGGCCTAAAAGTGACTGAGTGAAATCTTGTAGATTTCACTCAGCCACTTTTAGGAGGCGTTCCTGCGTCGGAACGCCCCCCCCCCCCCCTGCACAGGAACGCCTACATGTGGCGCAGGGCATTACTACGTGACGCATCTGCCAGATGCGTCACGTTGTAAGTACCCCTGCACTATGGAGCTGGCTTTGCGCCGCCGCCCTGTCCCAAAAGTGACGCAACGGCGGCATAAGTGAGGCGCAAGGGGCTTGTAAATCTGCCCCATAATACCTATTCTACTCTTAAGGCTCAACACTTTTGCCAATCATGTATAGGCACATTATTTCATCAGATTATCTGAGATAGGGTCATCATCATCACCTGGATGCGGGATCAGCGTTGAAACATTTCCCCCCTTTTCACCCCCTTTGCCATCCTCAACTTTGCCAAGCATCTTCCTTTAAAAAGTTCTTTCGGCATCTTTACTCTTTCCACTATAAACACCAGCAAGGATGCAGTATCTCCACTTTTAGGGTTAACACATTTTTTAAATCAAAAACAAAAGCAGTCCACAAACACACAGGTAGGACTACAATTTTACAATGACCGAGTGGCAAAGAATCAACATAGAAAAGAGAGACATCAAAACACTAATGGGTAATAAAGTGCAATATTACAGGCAGCATCATCTGTGTTAATTAAATTGCTTTCTGATAAGGTATGCTAACTAATTCTGCACTGGAACAATGAAAACGTGCCTCCTATGTGGCCAAGTTGCAAACAAATTTATGAACACATAACATAGCAGTGCAGGAGTACCACTTAATTTACTCAAAAATGCATCAAAATCTCCAACTTCGTATTAGTAAAAGTGCAAGTCAGTCAGTCAGTGAGAGTATACTCACTGACTGACTGACTCTCTCTCTCACTCTCTCTCACTGACTGACTGACTCTCTCATTGACTGACTCTCTCCCTGTCCGACTCTCTGACTCTCTCTCTCTCACTGACTGCCTCTCTGACTCTCTCAGTGACTGACTTTCTCTCTCACTGTCTGACTCTCTCTCTCACTCTTTCACTGACTGACTCTCTCACTGACAGACTCTCTCACTCTCTCTCACTGACTGACTGACTCTCTCACTGACTGACACTCTCACTGACTGACTCTCTCTCTCCCTGACTGACTGACTGACTCTCACTCTCTCTCACTGTCTGACTCTCTACCTCTCTCACTGTCTGACTCTGACTCTCTCTCTCACTGACTGACTCTCACTCTCTCACTGACTGACTCTCTCACTGACAGACTCTCTCACTCTCTCTCACTGACTGACTGACTCTCACTGACTGACTCTCACTCTCTCTCACACTGACTGACTCTCTCACTGACTCTGACTGACTGACTCACTGTCTCTCACTGACTGACTAAGTGACTGACTCTCTCACTGACTGTTATACAGGTACTATTTCCCAACCTTCATCCTACTGTTATTTATTCCCCCATAACAAACAATCTGAGACAGGCAGATAGAAGTTGCCAGCATTGAAAGGACGGAAAACCTCAAGACATTATTTATTGTTAATTTGTAAATATGGTCGTTCAGTTGTACATGATGCTTTCTTGGTCATATATAAGGTAACAACAATGCTTCTGACACTTCTTTATTATAACTTTTCAGCATGCTGCAGACTTCGGTACAGCACAACTTAAAGACATAGGCAAAGTCGATATCTCTGGCTAAACACTTATAAGTAACGGTGGGCGGCCAGCTACGCTCCGTGCACGGAGTGCGCGTAGTGCCGTCTCCTACGCATTTTGCGTAGCGGGCGTAGCCAGGCGGCACTACGCGCGCTCCGCAGACGGTGCGTAGCCGGCCGCCACCCGCCTCCCTCCCGCCCTCCCTAAATATTTAAATAAAAGGATTGAAAGGTTTTAAAAACACTTACCTTGTCCGCCGCGTCCCCGGGGCTCCCTCTCCCGTCCCTGGATTCGCGCCGCCGCCATTTCGGATACTAATGCGCATGCGCGGGCGGCCACGCATGCGCATTTCTCATGAGAAATGCGCATGCGCGGGCACCCGCGCATGCGCATTAGTATCCGAAATGGCGGCGGCGCGAATCCAGGGACGGGAGAGGGAGCCCCGGGGACGCGGCGGACAAGGTAAGTGTTTTTAAAACCTTTCAATCCTTTTATTTAAATATTTAGGGAGGGCGGGAGGGAGGCGGGCGGCGCGTAGTGGGGCTACGCGGAGTGCGCGGTTGGGCGTAGTTTTGCGCCCACTTCGCGTAGCTCCGCGGAGCCCCACTCCGCACACTACGCCCAGGGTTACTTATAAGGTCCCAAAGGCGAGATCTATTAGCTATGCCAATGCTTGTTTACAATGTACTGTGTGTATTGGTGTATACTTTGTATACTATGTATACTCCATTCTGATAGATACATCTGCCGTGTGGATTCCTCACCATGTGAATATCCCCCTTGCGTCAGCAACGTTCGGAATTTTTCTTCGTAGAACGCCGGCGTGGACGACGTCATAGGAGCACGGCATCGCGCGCGACTCTGTCTGACGTCACCGACTCCTTATTAGACCCATGTCGGCGTGATGACGTCAGTTCCCTTTTTTCCGCGTCGTCGACGCTAACGGTTTCTGGGATCTTCTGCGACACATAGTATCTTCTTTCTATTTCGCGTTACTATTTCTCTGTTGAGTGTTCCTTCTTCGTCGAGAATGTCGTCGAGGAAGGCGGGGTTCGAACAGTGTGGGTCATGCGCTCGCATGATGTCGATCACCGATCCACATGGCGATTGTTTATGGTGTCTTGGATCGGATCATGACGTTAAAAACTGTCAATCCTGCTTCAAAATGAACCCTAAGGCCTTACGAGAACATGAGGCTAAACTTCTTCTAGCAAAGGTAAAAGGAAGAGAAACTGGTAGATCATCGAGGTCAACGTCCAGACGCTCAAAGTCGAGACAGAAGTCGTGATCGAAGTCGAGGTCGAGGTCGGCTTCGAGATCGAGGTCCAGAGCGAGGTCGAGGTCCAGAGAAAGATCGAGATCCGGATCCAAGTCGGCTTCGGGTCATGCTTCTGGCTCTTCGAAGAAGAAGCACAAGAGGAGAAAACATAGCTCGAGACATCACTCTGGTAAAGACTCTTCAGATTTGTAGAAAAAGTCTCGAAGACATCATAAGGACTTCGTATCTCCTTCTCCTTTACAGTCTCTTCGAGGTTCCCCGACTCCGGAGCAAGAACCTGATCCGGAATCACACCATTCTTCGTATCATGAAGGAGAAGAAGAAGTTTCCTCGGACTCCGGTGGAAGTCCCTGTAAATCTAGAAGGCCAGGATGAACCGATGCCGGAGCAACCTCCTTCGGAACAACCAATTGGTTCGTACCCTCCCTTTCCCGGTCCGGGACAGGACCCCTCGCATTTTCTTAATGCGATGTTTGGAGTCTATACTAGAGCAATGTACCCCACTGGTGCACCGGCTGGTCCCATGGGTCCATTGTCTTACAACTTGGGCATTCCTCAAACTTACGCCCCGGCTCCCTTTATGCCGTTTATGCCGGCGCCTTATACACCTTGGCTCGGTACGGCTCTGCCGAGGTCATCGACCTCGTGAATCTAATCGAGGTACCACGCCGGTTCGTGATTCTCATCCTCCAGCTGCCCCGGCTCCTCGCTCGACGCCGGATCCGACTCCGTCGGAGTCGTTACCGGATCCGTCGACTTCGATTCATATGGAATGGTCGAGGCGCAGAGCTCAGCGCCTCTTGGAAGAAAAGGAGTATGAAGATCCTGAAGTGGAGGAAGGTGAACTTCTGGATCAAGGGGACTGTTTTGACGAGCTTCATAGTGCCAGTGGCTTGGAACTTTCTCCTGAGTGGGGTTTGCCGTCAGTTTCTGATGCACCATCTAAAGACGTGACGCCTTACCATATTGTGATTAGAAAGGCTGCGGATCTACTTAATCTGACCTTGCCTACTGTTGAATACAAACCTAACATTCTCACAGAGGTTTTACATTCACCCTCATCCATAATAGAGCCTACACTTCCATTCACTGAGGCCTTAACTGAACCAATAATGGAGGTTTGGAAGAGACCATTGACTGCTCCTGCGGTTTCCAGGTCTGTAGCAAGACGTTACAGAGTGGCACCTGGTGACCCCGAGTTTCTCTCTTCACATCCTTCTCCTGAGAGTTTGGTGGTACAGGCCGCTTGTTCCAACAGATCGGCAGGTTCATTTCCTCAAGTACCAGCAGACAAGGACTCAAAAAAATTGGACCAGTCTGCTAAAAAGATTTTCTACTCAAGTAGCATGGCTCTAAAATCTACTAATGCTACTTGTCTGCTAGGGAGATATGTACATGCTTTGATGGACTCTGTGAAGCAACTGTCATCTAAGCATTCCTGAGGATGATAGAAAAAACTTAAATGAAGTAGTCTCCGACACTCAAGCTGCGGCCCGTTTAGTCATTCAGAGTGGCATGGACACGGGGGACTCTGTTGCCAGAACTATGGGTTCTACTGTTGCCACCAGAAGGGCTGCATGGCTAAAATCTTCAGATTTTTCAGCAGACGTTCAATCCACTTTAATGGACTTGCCTTTTGATGGGACAGGCCTCTTTGGAAAGAAAGCGGATGTGGCTTTGGAGAGATTCAAAGATAGCCGGTCTACAGCAAGATCTTTGGGTCTTCAGGCTAGAGGATCTGCCACTAGGAAGTTTAGGGGATTTGGTAGATCCACTTTTCGTTCCTATAAGCAAGGCCAGCAGCAACAACAACAGCAGAACCCTTTGTATAAATCATACAGAGGTAAACAAAGGGGACGTGCTCGTGGACGCCAAGCCTCCTCCTCCTCTACTTCCTCCAATAATACCCACCCCCCACCTACAACAGCAAAGCAGCCCTAGATCCGCCATTCTGGATCATGCGGGTCCGGTAGGGGGTCGGCTTACTCATTTTCTACAGGATTGGGAATCGCTTACATCAGATCTTTGGGTTCTCAATCTCGTAGAAAATGGGTATGCTCTTCCTTTCCAGGAGTTCCCTCCCAATTACCCTCCTTGCCAAGGTTATTGTTCAGAGGACCTCCTGCTTCTCCTGCAGGAAGAAGTCCTGGCACTATTCGAAAAGGTGCAATAGAGGTGGTTCCAGAGCAGGAAAGGGGTCAGGGGTGCTACTCCCGGTATTTCCTGATCCCCAAGAAGGATGGCAGGTTACGGCCAATCCTGGACCTCAGGATTTTGAACCTCTATCTCAAGCAGGAGAAGTTCAAAATGCTCACACTTGCACAGGTTCTTCAGGCGCTGTTGGAAGAAGACTGGATGGTGTCGATCGACTTGCAGGATACTTATTTTCGCATCCCCATTCTGAAGTCGCACAGAAAGTATCTCCGTTTTACGGTGGAATCGCAACACTACCAGTTTGCAGTTCTTCCTTTTGGACTTACTACTGCGCCTCGAGTTTTCACCAAGGTGATGGCAGTGGTGGCTGCGCATCTCAGAAGGTCGGGGATTCCTGTATTCCCCTATCTGGACGACTGGCTGATCAAAGCAGAGTCGCCAGAGATGGTGCAACATCATCTGCAAGAGACAACTCAGTTGTTGCACAGGTTGGGTTTTTCGATAAACGTACCCAAGTCTCACCTGGTGCCCTCCCAGCGCAACCTGTTCATAGGTGCGGTACTGGACACTACTGTATGTCGTGCATTCCCTCCTCCTCAAAGGATTCGCGACATACAGGAGATGATTCCTTTATTCTACAATGGAGCGGTTGTTCCAGTCCTGAAGGTTCTTCGTTTGCTCGGTCTGATGGCTTCTTGCATTCTGTTGGTCAACCATGCACGCTGGCACATGAGGGCACTCCAGTGGTGCCTCCGCAGGCAGTGGTTTCAACACAACTGAGATCTTGGGGAGTCAGTGAGGATCTCCAGAGAAACTGCAGCGGATCTGTCTTGGTGGGGCGTGGAAGGCAATCTGTCGCAGGGAAAGCCTTTCCATCTTCCTCCTTCTGTTGCCACAGTGATAACGGATGCATCCACTCTCGGGTGGGGTGCTTATCTGGGGGATCTGGAGATCAAAGGTCTTTGGTCTCCGGAGGAGAGGTTGTTTCATATCAACCTTCTAGAGTTGCGGGTGATACGTCTGGCGCTCAAGGCCTTACTCCCTTCCCTTCGCGGTCAGGTCCTGACGGACAACACGACCGCGATGTGGTACATCAACAAGCAGGGAGTAGTAGGGTCGCAGTGTCTCTGCAGAGAGGGTCTGCGTCTCTGGTCCTGGGTTCAGGATCATCAGATTTGTCTGATGGCAAATCATCTGGCCGGAGTTCAGAACGTTCGTGCAGACATTCTCAGTCGGTAGTTCTCTGCCAACCACGAGTGGAGGCTCCACCCGGAGGTTGTTCACGACATCTTTCAGATGTGGGGGACTCCTCGGGTGGACCTGTTTGCCACTCGCAAGAATGCTCACTGCCTGTCATTCTGCAGTCTCCAGTATCCGATGCAAGGAGCTCTGGGGGACGCGTTTCAGTTGAGTTGGGGAAATCAACTCCTTTACACCTTTCCCCCCATACCCTTGATTCCTCGGGTTCTGACGAAGATTCTCCAAGACCGGGCCCAATCATATTGGTCGTCCCGGATTGGCCAAGAAGGGTGTGGTACACGGGCCTTCTCCACCTCTCCTCTCACCCGCCGCTCCGTCTCCATTTCAGGGCAGACCTCCTCTCTCAGATGGAGGGGCAAGTTCTACACCCTCACCTCCAGACATTACACCTTCATGCCTGGAGATTGAACGGGGCAACTTGAATTCCTTTTCTCTCCCTCACGATGTGGTGGATGTCATTCTTTCTGCCAGGCGTGACTCCACTAAGTCCATCTATTCATATAGGTGGTCTAAATTTGTCTCTTGGTGTAGGGAGAGGGATGTTGACCCTTTGAAGGCTCATTTGTATGACATTTTGCAGTTTGCTCTTTCTCTGGCGCAGCAGGGTTTTGCTGTTGCCACGGTCAAGGGGTATCTTTCAGCCTTATCGGCATTTCTCTGTTTGCCGGATCAGCCCTCTCTTTTTAAGTCTCCAGTGGTTTTAAGATTTTTGAAGGGTCTCACTAATAAGTTCCCTCCTTCTCCGTTTGTTGTTCCTCATTGGGATTTGAATCTTGTGTTAACCTATTTGATGGGTTCTCCCTTCGAACCCTTGCACAAGTGTCCAATGAGGCTTCTTTCTTTTAAAACGGTCTTTTTGGTTGCAATTACCTCAGCAAGGAGGGTAAGTGAGCTTCAGGCTCTTAGTTCCAAGCCCCCATTCTTGACCATTCATGCTGAAAGAATGGTTCTCAGGACCAGGGCTGCTTTTCTTCCTAAGGTGGTAACTCCCTTCCACCTAGGTCAATCCATTACCCTTCCTACCTTATATCCTCCCCCACACCCTTCCAAGCAGGAGGAGAGGCTTCATCGCTTGGACCCTAAGAGAGCAGTTAGTTTCTATCTTGATAGGACTAAAGACTATCGTATTGACGATCAGCTCTTCGTGGGTTTTGCTGGCTGCAAGAAGGGCAGAGCGGTGCACAAGCGCACACTTTCCAGGTGGATAATCCTGTGCATCAAGATTTGCTACTCCTTGGCGGGTAAGGACCCTCCTGAGGGTATTAGAGCGCATTCAACTAGAGCAAAGTCTGCAACATCTGCTTTGTCCAGAGGTGTTCCTGTTGAGGACATTTGCAGAGCTGCGACTTGGGCCTCCCTCCACACTTTCGCGTAGCACTACTGCTTGGATACCGAGGTGAGGCGGGACGGCCACTTCGCGTGCTCTGTCCCCCAAGATTTCCTGGTATAGCAGAGTGGACACCCTCCTCCGGGAGTGGGGACTGCTGTGGGACTCTATTCACAAGGTGAGGAATCCACACGGCAGATGTATCTATCAGTAGAACAAGTTACTTACCTTCGGTAATGCTTTTTCTGGTAGATACAGTATCTGCCTGTGGATTCCTCACATGCCCACCCACCTCCCCGTTGTCCACTCTGCTATTCCTGGTTTTATGTATTTATATTTTCTGGTTTTTGTTGCTTTTGCTACGCACTTTGTGTGCAGTTTTGATTTGTATGTACTGTGTACACTGTATATATGTATATTTACTGTTGTTGGTCCGTCCGGGTGCCTCGAAGGCACGGAAAAAAGGGCGGAACTGACGTCATCACACCGACGTGGGTCTAATAAGGAGTCGGTGACGTCAGACGGAGTTGCGTGCGATGCCGTGCTCCTATGACGTCGCCCACGCCGGCGTGCTCCGAAAAAAAATTCCGAACGTTGCTGACGCAAGGGGGATATTCACAAGGTGAGGAATCCACAGGCAGATACTGTATGTACCAGAAAAAGCGTTACCGAAGGTAAGTAACTTGTTCATTATGTTGTCGGACCACCCGTTTGCCTCGAAGGCACGGAAAAAATGGTTGGAACTGATTTCAGCACGCCAACAAGGTCTTATGGCTCCGTTGACGTCATATGGAGTCGCGAGCAGAGCCGTGCTATTGTGATATCCTCGTCGATGTGAGAGAACTAGGAAAAAGTTTCTTGGAATGCTGGCGCAAGGGGTAATTCAAAAGGTGAGGAATCTACAGGCAGATACTGTATCCACCAGAAAAAGCTTTACCGAAGGTAAGTAACTTGTTCATATAGTCAGACTTAGTCGGACTAACAATCAAGTTTTATTTGTATCACGTGTGGTTGTAAATGCTTATTGCTGGCAAGAATTCATTTTTATGTATTTTTTTGTTAATGGTTCGATTTTTATTTATGATATATTTTGGCTCAGCCCTAATAGGTGCGATTCCTTTTTTAATGATATTTTAAAGTGATTTTGGACTGATTTCTCATTTCTATTTAGCTATTATGTATACAGAGTAGACAACGCTGTGTGCATATGTGGTACGCCTATTTGGTCTTTGATATTTAAAAAAAAAGAGGGAATATGTAGAGGTTTCAATGTGAGATGTGGTTGCTTCTCTTTTCGCTTTTGCCTTGGTGTCTTGAGCATGTTCAGACTGTCTGACCATGGCACTGAATGGCATGCAGGGGCAACCTTTGTAGATCCTTGCGGTCCTTCAGTAGACACTGGACAGTGAAATTACGTGAGTTGTCAGGCCACTTGGAGACTCTGGGGACACATATATATTTATAAATGTCCATATATACATCTTTTGTGGTAAAATTTTATACAGCCGTCATAATTGATGAATAACTATATGAGATTCAAATCTGTTTGGCTTCATTTTAGCTTCTTTACAGTGCATTAAGTAATCTTCAAGTGGTCACTTTGTTCAAACATAGTTCTTTATACCATGGAGGCATTATTGTTTATCTTTCTTGGTGTACAGATTATGTTTCCTGTTTTTGCATTGATGTTCATTTATCTTGGTATAATGGGAATGAGTACTGAGAGTCCTTCTTTTTGGATTTCATCAGAACGGTTCTTTCTTTGATATCTCTTTATTGTCATGAAGAATGCAGATTACAGGGCTTTTTGTCTTGTACTTGGCCCTTTTGGTCAAAGGAATTCTCTTTCCCCTTGGAGGATAGAGGATAATGTCTGATGATTGTTCGGGGGTTTGCCCCCAAACAATCATCAGACATTGACAACATCAGACATTGACAACATTGACAACTGTTCCGGTCTGACCTTTACTAGCACAGTAGACAGTTCTGCCATTTCCTTCCTTGACCTTACCATTTATCACTCTGAAGGCGGTCTCCATACCAAACTATACCGTAAACCCACAGAACGCAATACCCTGTTGAGCTACACCAGTAACCACCCCAGAGCTCTGAGAGACTCCTTACATTATTCCCAATTCCTGAGAATAAGGAGGAATTGCTATGCCAAGGAGCACTACTTCCAGGAGGCCTCTGACCTATCTACCAAACTTAAAGACAGACGATACCCCAATAAAATAGTACGGAGGGCCGCCAAAAGGGCCTGGTATTGTCCTAGAGAGGTGCTCCTCTGTGCCAAACAAAAAAGACACTACCACTAAAATTGCCTGTGTCACAACCTTTTCACCTGCGTCTAACGCCTTAAGGAAATCCATTCTAAAACATTGGCCACTGTTAAATGCTGGTACCCTAAAGATTGACCGTCCACTTTTTGCCTTCAAAAAAAGCTCCAACCTGAAAGACCATTTAGTGAGGGCAGCCCTTCCCAGCCTCCCACAACCTATTTGATGGGTTCTCCCTTCGAACCCTTGCACAAGTGTCCAATGAGGCTTCTTTCTTTTAAAACGGTCTTTTTGGTTGCAATTACCTCAGCAAGGAGGGTAAGTGAGCTTCAGGCTCTTAGTTCCAAGCCCCCATTCTTGACCATTCATGCTGAAAGAATGGTTCTCAGGACCAGGGCTGCTTTTCTTCCTAAGGTGGTAACTCCCTTCCACCTAGGTCAATCCATTACCCTTCCTACCTTATATCCTCCCCCACACCCTTCCAAGCAGGAGGAGAGGCTTCATCGCTTGGACCCTAAGAGAGCAGTTAGTTTCTATCTTGATAGGACTAAAGACTATCGTATTGACGATCAGCTCTTCGTGGGTTTTGCTGGCTGCAAGAAGGGCAGAGCGGTGCACAAGCGCACTCTTTCCAGGTGGATAATCCTGTGCATCAAGATTTGCTACTCCTTGGCGGGTAAGGACCCTCCTGAGGGTATTAGAGCGCATTCAACTAGAGCAAAGTCTGCAACATCTGCTTTGTCCAGAGGTGTTCCTGTTGAGGACATTTGCAGAGCTGCGACTTGGGCCTCCCTCCACACTTTCGCGTAGCACTACTGCTTGGATACCGAGGTGAGGCGGGACGGCCACTTCGCGTGCTCTGTCCCCCAAGATTTCCTGGTATAGCAGAGTGGACACCCTCCTCCGGGAGTGGGGACTGCTGTGGGACTCTATTCACAAGGTGAGGAATCCACACGGCAGATGTATCTATCAGTAGAACAAGTTACTTACCTTCGGTAATGCTTTTTCTGGTAGATACAGTATCTGCCTGTGGATTCCTCACATGCCCACCCACCTCCCCGTTGTCCACTCTGCTATTCCTGGTTTTATGTATTTATATTTTCTGGTTTTTGTTGCTTTTGCTACGCACTTTGTGTGCAGTTTTGATTTGTATGTACTGTGTACACTGTATATATGTATATTTACTGTTGTTGGTCCGTCCGGGTGCCTCGAAGGCACGGAAAAAAGGGCGGAACTGACGTCATCACACCGACGTGGGTCTAATAAGGAGTCGGTGACGTCAGACGGAGTTGCGTGCGATGCCGTGCTCCTATGACGTCGCCCACGCCGGCGTGCTCCGAAAAAAAAATCCGAACGTTGCTGACGCAAGGGGGATATTCACAAGGTGAGGAATCCACAGGCAGATACTGTATCTACCAGAAAAAGCGTTACCGAAGGTAAGTAACTTGTTCATTATGTTGTCGGACCACCCGTTTGCCTCGAAGGCACGGAAAAAATGGTTGGAACTGATTTCAGCACGCCAACAAGGTCTTATGGCTCCGTTGACGTCATATGGAGTCGCGAGCAGAGCCGTGCTATTGTGATATCCTCGTCGATGTGAGAGAACTAGGAAAAAGTTTCTTGGAATGCTGGCGCAAGGGGTAATTCAAAAGGTGAGGAATCTACAGGCAGATACTGTATCCACCAGAAAAAGCTTTACCGAAGGTAAGTAACTTGTTCATATAGTCAGACTTAGTCGGACTAACAATCAAGTTTTATTTGTATCACGTGTGGTTGTAAATGCTTATTGCTGGCAAGAATTCATTTTTATGTATTTTTTTGTTAATGGTTCGATTTTTATTTATGATATATTTTGGCTCAGCCCTAATAGGTGCGATTCCTTTTTTAATGATATTTTAAAGTGATTTTGGACTGATTTCTCATTTCTATTTAGCTATTATGTATACAGAGTAGACAACGCTGTGTGCATATGTGGTACGCCTATTTGGTCTTTGATATTTAAAAAAAAAGAGGGAATATGTAGAGGTTTCAATGTGAGATGTGGTTGCTTCTCTTTTCGCTTTTGCCTTGGTGTCTTGAGCATGTTCAGACTGTCTGACCATGGCACTGAATGGCATGCAGGGGCAACCTTTGTAGATCCTTGCGGTCCTTCAGTAGACACTGGACAGTGAAATTACGTGAGTTGTCAGGCCACTTGGAGACTCTGGGGACACATATATATTTACAAATGTCCATATATACATCTTTTGTGGTAAAAGTTTATACAGCCGTCATAATTGATGAATAACTATATGAGATTCAAATCTGTTTGGCTTCATTTTAGCTTCTTTACAGTGCATTAAGTAATCTTCAAGTGGTCACTTTGTTCAAACATAGTTCTTTATACCATGGAGGCATTATTGTTTATCTTTCTTGGTGTACAGATTATGTTTCCTGTTTTTGCATTGATGTTCATTTATCTTGGTATAATGGGAATGAGTACTGAGAGTCCTTCTTTTTGGATTTCATCAGAACGGTTCTTTCTTTGATATCTCTTTATTGTCATGAAGAATGCAGATTACAGGGCTTTTTGTCTTGTACTTGGCCCTTTTGGTCAAAGAAATTCTCTTTCCCCTTGGAGGATAGAGGATAATGTCTGATGATTGTTCGGGGGTTTGCCCCCAAACAATCATCAGACATTGACAACATCAGATATTGACAACATTGACAACTGTTCCGGTCTGACCTTTACTAGCACAGTAGACAGTTCTGCCATTTCCTTCCTTGACCTTACCATTTATCACTCTGAAGGCGGTCTCCATACCAAACTATACCGTAAACCCACAGAACGCAATACCCTGTTGAGCTACACCAGTAACCACCCCAGAGCTCTTTGAGACTCCTTACATTATTCCCAATTCCTGAGAATAAGGAGGAATTGCTATGCCAAGGAGCACTACTTCCAGGAGGCCTCTGACCTATCTACCAAACTTAAAGACAGACGATACCCCAATAAAATAGTACAGAGGGCCGCCAAAAGGGCCTGGTATTGTCCTAGAGAGGTGCTCCTCTGTGCCAAACAAAAAAGACACTACCACTAAAATTGCCTGTGTCACAACCTTTTCACCTGCGTCTAACGCCTTAAGGAAATCCATTCTAAAACATTGGCCACTGTTAAATGCTGGTACCCTAAAGATTGACCGTCCACTTTTTGCCTTCAAAAAAAGCTCCAACCTGAAAGACCATTTAGTGAGGGCAGCCCTTCCCAGCCTCCCACAACGTCTAACTCTAGACTCACATTGGACCCCGACATCGCTTGTAGGACATGCGAAATGTGGTACATGCAATGTGCGTGATTACACTATGGAAGGCAAATCCTTCATTTTTAACAATGTACAAATCAAATGTCAATCTTTCACTAATTGCAACTCTAGTGATGTTATTTACTTGATTCAATGCCCATGCCCTTGTATATACATTGGTCAGACCAAACAGAAAATCAAGACAAGGATTGGACAACATCGCAGCAGGATACGCTGTAAAACCCCGAATGCCCCCTTGGTGGATCATTACATGAAAGAAGGCCATTCTGAAAATGACATTAAATGGACGGTCCTTAAAGCCTTAAAATTACCACCACGTGGAGGTGACATCTCTCTTTTACTTAATAAAGAGGAACTCAAAATGATCATTCTTATGGACAGCATTAGGAAAGGTCTCAACCGAACGGAAGACTGGACTTCCCTTCTGTAAAGTTTCAAATGTCATGTTCTAATTCTGTATTTTCCTCGATTGTTCGCTGTAGATATGTAATTTTCTCCTCAAAGTCACTTTAAATGCACAGTTTTACTTATTTTAACTGCACTGGTTTTAATTAATTTTGTTAAGCAACATTATGCTCGTTTTTAATGCACTTATGCCACCTTGAATCCCTTCAGCTCATTAACTTGAGCCCTTCTCCCCCTCCAGCAAGTCTTTGCTAGTTCCTCATCCATTATGGCCACTACAACCTTCCAATGATTAGCTGAATCGGGCGCGTCTGAATCAGCAGCCGCACGTGTGCCACACTGAATTGCCCAACTGATCAATTCATAATTAACCATCTGAAGTAGTCGTCCGTACCCCAGCATTCAGAGGGTTATGGATTACTCCCCAATTCCAATGCCACAACGCTTCCCCATTCAATATGGCCACCAAAGCGGTCATTGACGCCGACGTGCACTCAAACGCCACAACCAACAAGGCGACTCCCGGTTCACACGCTATAAAGCTTCAACACGAACGCCAGCCAGGTTCCTGCATCGCGCCACCGAGCCGAGTAGGACGGTTAAGATGTCCCATTCAGGACACTAGGTAAGCAATCGGTTGTGTATCAGATCCCCTCTTTAGCTTAATTCTGTTGGAACCCACCAACCTCCCGTATTCCCCCACAGGTTCTCGCACCCGAGCCCCTGCACTTCAGTGCTGACACCCGCGCCTCCCAACCGGCCTGCAAAATCATTGAAAATCGCCGGTATGTATTGTTGGTGGTTACATGGCTATACCGTATTCCCAATTTCTGAGGTTTTACCGGAGTTTTTTAATCTACAGGCAATCTCCCCGCTTCATTCTCTTCATCCAGCTGCTCCCCACGCAGGCTGCCTACTCACGGCCATGTCTGTAACGCTGCAACCAGGTACAATTAGCCGCTTATCACTAAGGTAGATTACCTGGGACCAGCCCCTCATGGTTGTCTTAATACCTCCATCATTTCCACAGCCTCCTGGAAATGGTCATGCCTTGAAACCTTCCTTGGACTTCCCCGGTTGCCACTTACTCCCTAACCCTGGGATAAGTTCACTGCCTTCAGGTAACAATTAGTGTAACTACAGTCAATACTGCCCCCTTCCCTTACTACAGTTACAGATAATCTTGTCCTCCCTCAGCTTCTGGTTCAACTCGGACGTACCGAAGCCCCCCCAAAAACGGTTCGGATTGCATTACCTAATCTCCGACCACCACCCCCATGGGTAAGCCAGGACCGCCTCCACCCGCATCCCAGCTTCACTCCCATGTCCCTCTGTGATTAGAATTGCACTCCCAATATTGTTCACAATTCACAGGTCGCACCCAGATTGAGTGACACAAGAGCGCTTCACTCACTTTTGAAAGGTCTTCACGCTAAGTATGGCATGGTTTATAAGAAATGAACTATCTTGCAGGCCATAGGGCTAAATCTGTCCCTTGTTCTTTTCTCTCCCGTCTCCACAGGTATTTTGTTTTCTGGCAATTAATTCTAGTCCTGATGATGATCCCTTATTAATTGTAGGATCGAAACGCCATCGACAGTTGATGTAGTGACACTCTAATTATTATGTGAATAACCCATTGTGTATCCTACATGAGGTCAGCTAGATGACCACCAATCTAGTAGTAGCGCCTCCCCCCTTTAATTGCCTGTAATTTTCCGTGACCCTTGTTTTGTTATATTTGTTACATGTATTGGATACAGGATTGTATCCCACTGTATTAATGTCTTGTTTATTTTTGGTTATACATTTACATTGATTAAATTAGTGTCCAGCTGGACACCTTCCTTATAGTACAGATTCTTGTCTATAATTGGCATCCCCATGCGTGATTCTATAAATTAAGGACCAATGTTGCTCTAATAGATTATGACCCCAGGTCCTTGATTACCTTAAGGGTTCCCTTGTTGTCTCTACACTGCCCAATATTGTTGGGGCACACCTGCTCATGCAGATATTCCCTCACCTAGAGTATAACACAGTCTGTCTTAGGGCTGTGAGGCCTGAAGAGGGGTGACTTACCTATACCGTCAGGCAGTGCTAGCTTGCATGGCACCCAGAAAGGATACAATGTTGACTTTGCCGGTTTCTACCTCCCAGTGGCATGCAGGCTGCCAGGGCAGTGACATGCATGGTCCTGGTGAGGGGTTCTAAATAAATCCACTTCCGCTTCCAGGCCCTAGGTGCCCAGGGTATCATTTACTTAGGGCTTACAGGAGTACCAATTGGGGTTTGTTTTAGGGAAGGAGCACTGGCACAGGGGACCAGGTTTGCAGGAACACTGTGCACTCCATTTGAAACCACGTCAAAACTCGGCAAAATGTCTGGGGCTAACCATGCAAAAGAGACACTTTCTCGCATTGAGCATCGTCCCATATACCCTATCATAGTAGAGTTTAAGGCGGTTGACATGAATGGCTGTCAGAGCCAAGGTCAACCAGATAGATGACCTCCCCGTTTCTTTATAAGATAGGATAGGGCCCACTTCACTTCTCAAGGAGAGCTCTAGGAGCCTTAGGCTCCAAAACCCACACCTTCTGCCCTGGCTGCAATTGAACCCTAGCAGCAGTTTGGCCATACCAATTCTTCTGGAGCTCCTGGCTGGCCTCAAGGCTTTTACTTTCCATGTATTCAGCCATCCTGGAGTAGAGGGCAAACTTATAGACCACTATATCTTGCTTAGGGTCAACAAGAGGCTTCTCCCATCTCTCCTTCACAAGGCACAGTGGTCCCCTGACATTATGACCAAACAGAAGTTCAAATGGGGAGAAACCCACTCCCTGATGTGCCACTTCTATGTAGGCAAAAAACAGGCATGGAAGTAAGACATCCCTTCTCTTTTTGAGTTTTACAAGGAAGCCAACGCATAATGCCTTTGATGTCCTTGTGTCATATAGCTACTGTATATCTTTATAATGTGTTAAGTTAGCATAGGCTCATTAAATGTTTAAACGCCATTTTTCCTTTTGCTGCTTCTGCACACAACACTTAATTGTTGATTTAGCTTTCAACCTAGTAGTTCGTTGTGGTTTACTTGAGAATAATATGTTATTACTCTGATATCAGCTTTGCTTAATAAACTATGTCTGCACATAGAGTGCTGAAGCTTCAGGAACAACACGATACAGAATTGTTATGAGGTCTGATCTTCGCGCCTTTATAGACATAACATAAGTGCAGCTTCTGCCAACTTTGGGCTTGAGGCGGGTTTTTATATTGCTTTGCTTGAGGCACAAACACACTTGATGCTGTTCGCATGCAGAGAGAGCTGTTGTATCCTGATGTGATCTCTTCATTCTAGGATCCTGAGGTATGGGCCCGCCCTAATTCAACCCAAAGAGACCTTCTTAGCTATTAATATAATATGTGAGTTAGGGAGGGTGAGAAATAAGTGTTGTTAACCCTTATTCATTTACAGCATGTTAACATGCTGTCACCATTTGCTTTTTATGGACTAGTAACTATGCTGATAACTTTGCTTTTGATAATATGTTTCCTTGTATTATCTAAGATACTGCGCCTGAGAAGACGACATTAGTAAATAAATATTTCAAATGTTCACGTGTTCTTCTTGACTCCACGTTCTGGTTTGAAATGATTGTATAACGAAAGAGTGCTCATGTGTTCCACGTAACCTGAGGTATTGTAAGCTCATGTTCTGGTTTGTCTAAACATTGGGAGTTTGTTATGACCAATGAGACACTGTAGCTAGCTCGTTAAGGGGTTTGTTGGGTACTAAGGTGAGTTTTGGGTCACCCTAATTCGCTGAGGTTCCAATCCTCTGTGCACAGTTCTGTGGGAGAACAGAAACCCTGCTACATGGCGCCCGTACGTTGGTGGTCTTATATCATGACACTCGAGTAGTATATCGTTCAAACCTTAACCCCTTCACTATCGTGTCCGGAAAACGGTGGTGTCGGTGAAACCTACCTATTTTTTTAAATAGGTCTTTTCAAGCTTGATTCTCTCTGAAACGGTTTCCTTGACTTACTACCCAGTTGTGCTACAAAGTTTTCTTTGTTATTCAGTAGTTCCGGTGATATCATGGCTGTGGCCATTGCGCAGCATAGTCGCATTGCGGTGCGCAACCATTTACAAACTTACCAAGTCCCTTTGGAAGGCATGGCTGTGATTTTGGTGGTGTGTGCAGATCCGGCGTACCCTTTCGAGCTGTTTTACTCGTGGGTCACATTTCCGGAAGTGGACGCGAATTCTCAAGTGTTCCTCCACTACACACCCTCCCCTGTACCGGCTGAATATACACCGTACAGGGCACTGGAAATACCTATTGATCTTTGGCAGCATCGCGTTTGGTTTGATGGCGCCCTCCCCCACTCTTTGTCAGCTGCGAGGTTAGGTCCACTTTCCATTCCAGGTACAAATTGGCCTGCTTTGGGTGGATTCACCCCGCACCCGAATCACGGCGCTTGTCCCCTTGCTGATATTCGCAGACTACATGTTGTCTCGATTGCTGTGATTCGTGCATTAGTGCAATACATAGGTCGTCATCTCCCGGGTGGTCCCCCCGGGGGTGCGGCCATTCAAATGGAACGTGGCGGTTTACGCCTAAATCCGGTTATGGTAAATTCGGTTTTTGGTCAGCGTCCCGTTGATAACGATGACTTCCCTTTCTGGCTTGCCGAGAAGTTTGACCAACTGGAGGCTGTGTTTCCGAATTCTACTCCTGCTGATAAACATAGAATGTTGACGATCACTTTACCAAAGGATTTAACTCCTGAACTTGTTGACTGTGAAAGCTGGGGAAAAACTTTTGCGGCCGTTTATACGAGGTGTTTCAGCACTCCGTCTATGACCGCACTGCCTGAGATCGTTAAACGTGTTCAGGATGATCACGGACCGGAGGCAGCGGTTGAATTGGGTATGCGCCTGTGTGGTTCGTTTGAGATAGTAAGCGATCTCATACTCTCCAATATTAAAGGAGATGCGGTGAACTTTCAGGTGTCGAATGCTTTGGCTGCTCTGCCCGATGCTGATAAACCCCGACAGTTAGCGAAGATAGTTGTGGCCGCATATAAAACGATCAGCCGGACAAGTAGAGGTCTGAAATATTTTCCTGTCAAGGAGAAAAAACAACCACAAGGACAGTCTGCTGCGGCAGATGTCCAACCCAAGTCCAAAAAACAAAATTGGCCTAAAAAACAGACACAGGGGAAGCAACAAAAGCAGACTCAGGATTCTTGTCCTGCAACACAAGTTCCTGCGCCGACTGAAAAAGTTTATGATTTGCGCGATCGCGCGATGATTAAATCGCCTGATCGATTTCAGGTTTCTGATCAACGCTCTCCTCGTTCCTTTCAGGACTCATCGGCCACGAAAACCGGTGGAGGAGGAGGCGGTAGGGGACGTGGTGGCCAACAGGGACGTGGCCAGCCCCGCCAGATTGAAGGCGCAGCGAAGCAGGAGGATTCTACGCCGAAAAGACCGCAGTTTGCGAAAAAGAAAGTCGCAGCCTTAACAGCGCATCGATATGCCACAGATAGTGAGAACACGGCTTCGGAATCTGACGTGGGCTCTGACCTTGCTGGACAGCGCGGCGGAGATTACCATAGTCAGAGAGGCGCTGCGTCCACTACTGAGGGTGACAGCGACTGATGTCTACGTTGTGATTGAAACAGCCGGTACAAGACTTGCTCCCCCTGAAAGACTTTATGAAATTGTCCTGTTAATTGAAGGTGACATACAGCGTACCGTAAAGGGGGTGTTTTGGGAAAATCTGTCTTCTACGTATGATATTTTGCTTTCGGAGGCTGACTGGCCCCCACCTTTTGTGCTCGCGGCGCCGCGAGGGGAGGAGGTAATCCTCTCCAGTTTCGCGAACACTGTCTCGAAAGAGCATGCGCAGCATTTTGCAGAAAAGTGGGCTCGGGCTCTCGCACCGGCTCTGTACCGTAACCAATGTGGTTGGGACAAATTATCCCCATGCCACGAAATTCTGTTGCGGTCTCAGCCGCAGCCTCAACCTCAATATGCCATTCGTCGTGAAGCAAAAGCTTCCGTCGCGGAAATCCTTGAACCATTGGAATATCAGGGAATTTTTGAAACGTGTGTGTCACCGATGAATAATCCTCTTTTTACTGTGACCAAGCCTGACGGATCATATCGTTTGGTATTGGATTACCGGCATTTGAACTCGCATTGCCGTAACTGTGCAGTACAGAATACTCACGGCTCTGCCCTAGTGGACAGTCTAGTGCGTAAGCGTTTTAAAACAACGCTTGACATATCCAACGGTTTCTATGCCCACAGATTGGACAGCTTTAGCTCCCAACGGACCAGTTTTACAGGCGCTGGGGTCCAAAAACAATTCCGGCGTCTCCCAATGGGCTATAAAAATAGTCCTGGTATATTTACCGCACGCATTGTCTCTATACTGGAGGCACTCGACCCAGATGCTTGTTCGTATGTGGATGACATATATCTCACGGACGACGATATTTGGGAGCATCTGTGTCGTGTAAATTCTGTTATTTGTAACTTTGCAGACATGGGTTACAAATTTAACTTTGCAAAATCGCACATTGCTGAGCACACAGTGTTGTTTTTGGGCTATGAGCTCAACAATGAAGGTAGAGGTTTGGCTCCTCACTTCTTGGAGAAATGCGCACAGTTGCGCGCTCCTACTACACTGAAAAAATTACAGTCGTTGCTGGGCTTTTTAAATTTCGGGAGGACATACATTCCGGAATATGCCCAGCGTATCAAGCCTTTGTATGCTTTGATACAACCAAATTTTTCAAAATCATGCTGGCTGCCTGAGCATTCAGCCATTTTGCAATCCTTGCAGGCTGATTTGCTCGCTTCTAAGTTCTTACTGACTCGTGACAACCATACCAACCTGGTGAGAAGAATAATACCAGGGACGGTGGGTTTCACGTACCTCACTTTTAATGAAGGAGACACAGTTCCTATTGCTTACAAGTCACACGTGTACACTTCGGCTGAGATGCGGTTTCCCACTGTGGAAAAGGTTTTAACAGCTGTGCAGATGGCTATTCTTAAGGAACAAGCTCTGTCACAGGGGAAACGCATGTTGGTTGTAACACCCTGTCCTCATTTGGAGGCAGTCACGAAAGCCAGTGTACCAAATTCAAAAGCTTTGCACCCTCGGTGGATTCAGTGGGCTGCGTCCTTGACGTCCACGGATGTCACGTTTATTTTTGACGCCTCGTTGCGGTCGCAGGAGTACTTGCAGTATGAGTTTGTTCACCCTGCTCCTCTAGCTATGCGACCTTTGGAGGACTTCCATTGCATCATTTACACTGATGGTTCGGCGCAGGTTGCACATGGCTCTAAACATGCCTACGTTTCCGCATGCGCCATTGTGGTAGGTGCTATGTTGAACGATGATTTCATATCCAGGGAAGTGCACACGTTGCCACTTGGAGATTGCACCGCACAATTGGCAGAGCTTCGTGCTCTCTTACTAGCGTTGGAGTACGCAGATCCTAGTGTTACTACTCTTATTGTAAGTGATTCTTTCTACTGTGTCCAGTCTTACAATGAAAACTTGTTCTTTTGGATTCAGAATGACTTTCGTGATTCCAAGGGTAGCACAATAAAACATAAATTGATCTGGGTTCGAGTGGCAGAGCTTAAGGCTTCGTTGCCGCTCGTTTTTGTAATTCATACTCTTGGCCATAAGCGTGTGGGAGTCCACGCTGTCGGTAACTCACTTGCTGATGAAGCAGCGAAGTCAGCAGTGTCTACATACTTAGTTGCAGCTGTTACACGGTCCAAAAGTAAAATTGATAGTGACATCTTGGCAGCTGTTGCTGCCACTGAGAAGGGAGGTAAACACCCTTCGGGGTTCCCTTCGAAGTACACATACCACTTAAGTCCCGAAAAGGTTCCTTTTGTGAAAATTCCTGATGTTGGTGAACGTTTGATTCCCAACGCGGATCGCAGGGCAGACTTGATTACTGCGGCTCATGAAGGTGTGGCATCTGCGCATGCGGGCGTCTCAGCCACTGTAACTCAATTACAACAACGTTTCTGGTGGCGGGGACTGTACAAACAGACGCGTGATTATGTCCTTCTTTGTGACATATGTCAGCAGATTAAACCTTCGACTGCTGCGCGTCCGCCACAGACTCAGTTGTACATATCTAATAAACCACTAGGTTGTGTTTATTTAGATCACTGCGGTCCTTTTTCATCTGATACTGCGTATAAGTACATCTTAGTTGCAGTTGATTCATGCACACGCTTTGTGTGGGTCTGGCCCCATCGCAGCGCTGATTCACGGACTGTCATTAGAGATTTGCGCATCTTTGTAGGGATTTTTGCCTGTGGTACCTTCCATTCGGATCAGGGTCCGGCTTTCGCCTCTAAGGCGTATAAGGATGCCATGAATTCGATGGGGGTCCAAGTCAAGTTTTCGTCTCCCTACAGACCTGAGGGTAACAGTGTAGTGGAGCGAATGAACCGTGATTTAAAGCAATCTTTGACAGCTCGAGTTATAGGCACTGGCAGAAACTGGCTAGCCCACCTCTATGGCGTGCAGCGTGCTCTTAATAATCTCCCTAGAAGGTCTCTGGGTGGGCGGACCCCATACGAAATGCTCTTTGGCATCAAGATGTTCGTCCCTGACCTTGACGGTCTAGACTGCGTGGCTTGCGCCACGACCTTTGACGTAGATGAACATTGTACTGTTTTACAGAATCTATAAAAGACCAGAGACAGTCTTGCAAAGGAACATTTGCCCTCCACGTCGGATGTTGCGTTGCAGATCCCGGTAGTCGGCTGGCTACCCCAAGTTGGAGAACTGGTTCGAGAGAAGATCGACAACAAGAAAGAATTTGGTCCTTCCTATCGAGCTCCGGTTCCAGTCCTTGGAGTGAAGGGCACAAGAACAGTAATTTTACCACCACTTCCTGGTCGTAAGGAAAACAGGTTTATCTCAATTGACAATGTCAAGATACACAGAGTGGCCGATTCTTCTTAGCATGACACCGGCTGTTTCCTGTCCTTCCATTGTGAGAAATTCAGTTTTGCCCACAGCTTCTAATCATGAAACTGAAGCAGCCCTTGAATTACCTGCGATTTCCAGTCCTTTATTAAGTACTTTGCCCGGTACAGTCCATGATGAAATTGACTATACTTACCCCACTGACTTGTCCATGCCTGACCTGCAAGCACCTTTGGCCACAGAATCCAGATTTTCCTTTGACTCTATTTCCAATGCCTCGAAGAAACCTTCACGTTTTGCAGTTTATGCTACCTTGTTTAAAAAACATTTTTTAATTCCCCCTTGGACATATATTTGGCTGGTGCTTTTTTCGATATATCTTTTTATGTCAATTGGTTTTGTATTTTATTTTTTCCGATTGGTAAATGGACACTATGTCGAGGAAAGAACATGCATTCGCCATCTCAATGGAACTTTGGCCCTCCTTTCCTCATCGCATTCTGCACATAGACTGAGAAGAGACTTGACATTTGTTAACGTCACTGCTTGGCCTGTCCTTGATGGGATAGTGTGGGATGCCGTTAGGTTTCAAATTCATGGCCCTACCGAGGTTGTTAATGTCCCCAATGTGCTTAGAGTTAACATGGGGGATGTGGTGAAACAAAACATACGTTCTGATGATTGGGATGTTCAGGCCGTAGAGTCTTTGTTTTCTGATTTGAAATACTATGCTGCCTTTGATGCTGAAGATTTATATTTAGAATCTGCTAATTATGGTGATTTGTTTTGCTTTCAACATTTTGGCAATCACTTCTTGCATAAAACAACATCCAGAAGGAATACTGTGAATTATACACAATGGGAGCATTGTCCGGCTCCTATACAAGGCAGTTCAAGTACTTTTTTGAAAAAGTACACATATTTTACTGACTTCAATCAGTCTAATCCCGAGTCCTTTTATTTCAAAATGACACAGAAGCCTATGTCCAAGGTTAGACTTACCGATACCAAACTATTGTATTCGAAGTCCTTTCTTAATCAGCTAGCTGTTGGCGGTTATGAATTATGGAAGGAAACAATTGACCTAAAATCAGTTTGGGGTTCTAAAAACTGGCAGGTACAAGGCGCTGAGGCTTTGCACCGTGCATGTCTCATCCCGAATCAGATTTTGTTTTTGAATTCTACTATTTCACAAACGACATGCTTTGGATTGGCTACTGCTAAAAAACTAAATTTTCCTTCTATCCCCGAGTTAGAGGAATATTCAGGCTGGAGTAATTATACTCAATTTTCGATTAGGGACTTACAGACCCTATTGCTGAATTCTTCCTTTAACATATCCAGTATAGACCCTAAAGTTTGGCTAGTGTGGCACAAGAGTGCTGATTCTTGCCAGCGCCGTTTTCTGGGTTTGTCTGACGGCTTTGCTCAGGTTAAACCAGATTCACGTTTTGAAACTGAGCATTATATCTATTATTATTATTATATCTTTATAATGTGTTAAGTTAGCATAGGCTCATTAAATGTTTAAACGCCATTTTTCCTTTTGCTGCTTCTGCACACGCCACTTAATTGTTGATTTAGCTTTCAACCTAGTAGTTCGTTGTGGTTTACTTGAGAATAATATGTTATTACTCTGATATCAGCTTTGCTTAATAAACTATGTCTGCACATAGAGTGCTGAAGCTTCAGGAACAACACGATACAGAATTGTTATGAGGTCTGATCTTCGCGCCTTTATAGACATAACATAAGTGCAGCTTCTGCCAACTTTGGGCTTGAGGCGGGTTTTTATATTGCTTTGCTTGAGGCACAAACACACTTGATGCTGTTCGCATGCAGAGAGAGCTGTTGTATCCTGATGTGATCTCTTCATTCTAGGATCCTGAGGTATGGGCCCGCCCTAATTCAACCCAAAGAGACCTTCTTAGCTATTAATATAATATGTGAGTTAGGGAGGGTGAGAAATAAGTGTTGTTAACCCTTATTCATTTACAGCATGTTAACATGCTGTCACCATTTCCTTTTTATGGACTAGTAACTATGCTGATAACTTTGCTTTTGATAATATGTTTCCTTGTATTATCTAAGATACTGCGCCTGAGAAGACGACATTAGTAAATAAATATTTCAAATGTTCACGTGTTCTTCTTGACTCCACGTTCTGGTTTGAAATGATTGTATAACGAAAGAGTGCTCATGTGCTCCACGTAACCTGAGGTATTGTAAGCTCATGTTCTGGTTTGTCTAAACATTGGGAGTTTGTTATGACCAATGAGACACTGTAGCTAGCTCGGTAAGGGGTTTGTTGGGTACTAAGGTGAGTTTTGGGTCACCCTAATTCGCTGAGGTTCCAATCCTCTGTGCACAGTTCTGTGGGAGAACAGAAACCCTGCTACACTTGTTAAATCTTTCTGGAAGGCCATTAGACTGTGGGTGGTAGGTGGTAGTGAAATTGTAGGGCACTCCACACTCTTTTCACATGTGTTTCAGGTAGCCTGACATGCAGTTTGTTAAGTAAAGTGGATTCTTTCTGGCATAGATACCTCACATGTTTTGCCTGGTGCTAATGTGTTTTGACTGTAGCCCACTTGCATCCTTCTAACCAGGTCCCCAGTGGCAGTGCTCTCTCCTCTAAATTTCATGTTAAGTACATTGTACATCCCACAATTGGTGTACTGAGGTACCACTATAAGTCCCTTGTTTATTGTTCTGAGGTACCCAAGGCATTGGTACACCAGGGGTCTCCCATGGGCTGCAGCATATATTATGTCACTCATGGGAGTCCATGCAAACTGTGTCTACAGAGCTGCTATCAGTCTGCATGAAATGGTGCCTGTACCTTTCACCTTGGATAGAAGGTTTTCCTTACATCCTGATCATGGCACTTTTAGCCTATAGGTCACCCCTAAGGTAGGCCTTTGAGTCCAAGGGCGGGGTGCATGGTTTTAAGTGTGTGGGACCCCTGCATGAGCAGAGATAGCCCTATAAACTCCAGTGAGAAGCATGGAGGGTCAAGTTTGATACAGAGTCAGGTATCACACGGCAGATACTATTTCCTCTTTTATTATTGGAGCAGTTGAATATGTGTCTAGTGGATCTGGCTCATAAATATGGAGGCCATCCTATAATAGGTTTTGCTTGATCTCATCAATACATTTTGTTGACTGCTTTCACTAATCTCTGCACCAGGATTATAAAGGATATTAAGATATGTGAGCCCTGATGAAGTCAAATGCTTTTTGAATGAAACATGTTGGCTGGATGTCCATTTGTATGGGAATTTTATGAATACGAAATAAAGGAAGAATAAAAAATACTTTTAAATAAAACTTAGGATTTGAGGACTACTATGTTTCCGAGTGCACCATTCCACTTCTTTGTACCCCTACAAACCCCTGACTCCATTCTCTGGGCTTTGTAAGTGTGGAGCAGCCATTTTCAGGTATGTAGTGGAAACTGGCAAGTCGAGATGTCAAACTGCATAATGGCTACCTCAAACCTGGTGATTGTTGGTATCAAACATATTGGAATCATGCAGCTACATGATTCCAGTGTTATTTGCATGATACCATGCACTGGTGGGCTCCTTAGAGGACCCCCAATACCTACCTGTGTAGCCTTACAGGATCTGCCTGCCAGCTTGTGCTGCTGCAGACCACAGACACTGTTCTGCCGCCCTGCTGAGGAGCTTAACTCAGGCAGGGGAAGCTTTACAAAGGACTTCCTTCGAAGGATAGGTGTGACCACCTTGTTAGAATTAGGTAGGATGGAGGCGATTTCAAGCGCCACCAGACTGCATTGAAGGACCCAATTGGTGCTCTCCTTGCATAACCCAGTTTTACCCAGTTGAGGAGCCTTTGCCTCCTGCTGTGGTGCAAAACTACACAAAGGACAGGGGAGTGTCCAACCCCCTGTCCAGCTCCTCATCATGGAGGTACCCAGAGCTCTTCTAAGTGGACACTTGATTCTGGAATTTTGAATCTTGGCCCCTGGGAACATCTGACTGGCTAGGCAAGCTGAGTAGTGTCCCTGACACCCCTGATAGGTGTGTCATCACAGAAGATGCCCTACCCCCTTTTTTGGGTTACCTAAGGGGCTCCAGTGAGGGTGAGTCCTTAGATTCATCCGGATTACATCTTCACAAAGTGACTGCCTGCCTTCTAAAGCTCGTCTAAAGATTCATCTGCAGTAGGACACTGGAACTCGAGCCATGATCAAAGACAAGCCTGATGTTGGTGAGAGGATTCCTGCTGCAACTTCCTCTCCATGCTCTTCCAAGTTTCTGCAACTCTGTGGCTGTGCATGGACTGAGCCTGCACCCAAGTAAGAAAGAATCTCCCTAGGAGTGAAGGAGTCATTTCCCTGCAACCACAGGCACCTCTATGTTGATGACCGGTTTGCTGATCCTGTTGTCCCACGGACATCTCCTAGCTCTGCAGCACAGGTGGTGGTTGGTTGGCTCCCCAAATGCCAGACCAGTCTTCCCTGCAGCTTGGGAAACCTTAATCCCTCTACAACCAACCCTGGGCACCACATCAGTCTGCCTTTCCCAAGGCTTCTTGACTCATCATGGAATATCTTCGAGCTTCATGAAGCACAAGCCTCAGGCATTATCCAGCTCCAAGAACAACATCCTGTCTGCATCTTCTGCACTGTGGACCTCAATCTTCTGTGTGCTCCAGAGGCTTCCCTGAGACTCCTTGAGCCTGCTTGCAGAGGGTTCTCAAGGGGGCCCCAAAGGTTCATGCTGGCTCTCCTGCATGCTGAGGGCCGGCCCTGAGTTACCCTTGCTTGGTTAGTCACACAGACCGTGCAGGTCTGCAACCAAGCATCTTTTCCTTTGACCCAACTGCTGCAGTTGCCAAGGTTTATTGATGGTCCTGCTGGCAGCTGACCTTCCTACATTCCTTATCCGTCATGGGTCAGCTCATGAATGGCTCCTGTGCTCCGGCATCATTGCCTGGGCTCCACAGCAGCTTCATCAAGACGTCAGTGCTTGAGCAAGTACCACTCATAGAGACTTCTAGTTGCAGAGTCCTTATCTTTGAATTTCCATTCGGCTCCAAGTGACATCAATGGCGTGGGTAGCATCTGTTATGATGACGCGATGCCTACATAGGCGCCACCCAGGTGCGCGGACGTCAGTTCTTTTCTTTCCACACCAGTTAAGCGCCGATCCAGGAAGAGCTACCCCTCTGCCTCTTTTTGGCAGGCTTTTTCTTGACTTTTGACAATATTTTTGATGACTTTGTATGCAAGGTATGTCGGGCAGGAACTCAGGGATTGAACCGTGCGGGATTTGTTCCTGCATGATGTCGGTTACCGATCCCCACCATGTATGTCTATGGTGTCTTGATTACGACCACGATTCGAAGTTGTGTTCAGACTGCCAGGCAATGGCTCCAATAAGCTTGAGGGAGCAGGCGATAAAGTTTTCGCGGCCCGGCAGTCAACACCGTCTAGCGAGACTCCGAGGAGGTCACGATCCCGGTCCAAGAAAAGGGGTTCATGGGATCGTTCACGTTGCCCTAAGTCCACTTCCTCCCATTTGAGGTCATCTGGACACTTGGGGAAGAGGCACAAAAAGAAGATGTTCAAGCGGACTTTGACTTCACCTCAACTGGCATCCTTTGTTGAAAGAGGTAAGGAGCACTGACACTCTAGGCATGGGTCTGCAGTGCTGGAGCCAGAGTAGACTTCCCACCTCCCTCCAATTCGGGAGCTGGAGCGACTCCCACTCAAATTAATGATTTTTAAGTGGCCATGCGCATGTATTTGAGGGGAACAATCCTGTTGGGGGACGGATGGAGCCCCATCAGCTTTATTGCCGTTTGCTTTGACCACGGTGCCGATGGGGCCTCAAGGATCCAATCTTGGATCCGGTTTGACGCTGATAGTACAAACACGACCTTCTCCGGTGTCAAACCCGAACACGAAGTCAGCGGTGTCGCATGCGACTGTCGGTGGCGCAAGCCCCATTCTCATCCCCGATGACACAGAGCAAGAACAGCGTTGTACAACGCCGATTCCGATGTCAACAGAATCCAGAGGTTCTATGTTGTCACCTGAGCACTTTGTGGATGTGCTAGGCTCAGTAGAGGAATGGGAGGAGTCTGGAGACCCTCTAGAGCTCCAGGATGTCTCTTAGGAGACAATGGACTGGGATGGGAAACTTCAGGAAGCCAGTGGTCTGGATACTTCCCCAGACTCTGGCATTCTTTCTCCACCTACAGTGGCTACGGTAAAGTGGGCATCCTATGCTATGGTGATTAAGAGGGCTGCTGAGGTCCTTGGACTGGAACTGCCCTAAGTGCAGGTCAGGACTAATCTCCTGACCGAAGTGCTTCAACCTGGGGCTTCCTACTCTGAACCCCTTTTGCCCTTTAATGAGGCACTTACGGAACTTGGTCCAAGCCTAGCACAGGGGCTCATGTGAACAGGACGATTGCACTCCGCCATCGCCCAACACCGGACGACACAAAGTTCCTCAGCCAACATCCCACCCCAGAAAGTTTGGTGGTGCAGGCCTCTACTTCCCAGGATGCATTCCCTTCCGCTACTCCGGATAAGGAATCCAAGAGACTGGACTAATTTGAGAAGGAGATATTTTCTTCCTCCAGTCTGGCATTGGGGTCAGTGAATACTGCATGCTTATTGGGCCGTTTCTCCCACTCTCTTTGGGAGATGGTTGAGCAAGTGCTTCCACAAGTCCCGGGGGGCCCTGGCTGTGCTCTCCCAGGCTGTCAATGACGGGAGAGTTGCGGCAAAATTCACCATACGGTGTGGCTTGGATCCAACTAATTCGCTAAGCAGATCTGTTTCAACGACAGTAGCCTTGAGGCACCAAGCCTGGCTTCCCACATCTGGCCTCTTGGGGGAGGTTCAGGCCAATTTGATTGACATGCCTTTGGATGGAACTCGCCTTTTTCGGGAAAAGGCAGACTCGGCCCTGGTCAGGTTCAAGGACTCTTGACCTACGGCCAGATCATTGGCCCTCTCCTCCACTCCTCATGGCCAGTCTTCCTTTTGCCCCTTTCGGGCAACGGAAGGGGTTTCTAGCCGCGTCAGCCATATCCTAGCCACCGTCCTGCACAGACTGCCCAAGCCACGCATGGACGCTATACATTCCATCCTCGAATTGGAAGCCAGAAGTCATCTACCACACTGCCCCCGGCAGACGCAGCCTCCAAGCACTATTCTGATTGTGCAGGACCACAATACTCCGGTGGGTGTGAGAATTCATCATCATCTCTCCTGCGGGAGATCTATTACAACAGACAAGTGTTGCAGTTCGTCCAGGAGGGCTATACTCTTCCTTTCCTTTCTTTGCCTCCTACTATTCTGCCGAGTCAGGAACGGCTGGCGGAGGATGACTTAAAGTGGCTTCAAGAGGAAGTAACAGCTCTTTTGGCCAAAGGAAGCATATAAAGGGTTCCAGTTTTAGAAGTAGGCAGTGACTGTTATTCCCGCTACTTTCTGATACCGAAGAATCACAAAGGGTTTAGCCCATTCTGGATCTTCGGACCGTCAATCTCTTCCTCAAAAAGGAGAAATTCAAAATGTTGACATTGGCTCAGGTCTGTGTCTGCTTAATACCAAGGAGACTGGATGGTGGCATTGGACCTTCAGGATGGGTATTTACACATTTCCATCCTTCTGGGCCATTGGCGTTACCTGCGGTTCACGGTATGCCACGAGCACTTCAATTTACCATGCTCCCTTTCAGCCTTACCCATGCCCCTCGTGTGTTCACCAAGGTGATGGAGGTGGTTGCTGCTCATCTGTGCAGGTTAGGGGTTTCAGTCTTCCCCTACCTCAATGACTGGCTGCTGAAGGCGTCCTCACCCCAGGCAGTCGTCTCCCACCTTCAAACTATGGTGGACTTCCTGCATTCGCTGGGGTTCTCCATAAACATGTGACTGATTCATCGGAGCTGTTCTGGACACATTGCAGTTTTGGCCTTATCCTCCCAAGCAGCGAGTCCAGGATATTCAGGTTATGATTCCGATATTCCAGCCTTTATCCTCGATTTCAGTGAGGTTGACTCTGATCTTATTGGGCCTCATGGCCTCCTGCATCCTGTTGGTAAGACACGCTAGATGGCATTTGTGGGCTCTGCATTGGGACTTGAAGTTCCAATGGGCACAGCATCAGGGAAATCTCACCGACATGGTTCAGATCTCAGAAGGAACTGCAAAGTATCTGCAGTGGTGGTTAACGACCCGAGATTGGGTCAAAGTCAGACTCTCTCCCTTCCTCAACCAGATTTCACAATCGTGACGGATGCATCACTTCTGGGATGGGGAAGCCACTTGGGAGAGATAGAGATCAGAGGTCACTGGTCTCCGACGCAGACGGGCTCCACATAAACTTGTTGGTGCTCCGGGCAATTTGCTTGGCATTGAAAGCATTTCTTTATTTTGTCAAGGGGAAATTGGTGCAGGTGTTTATGGACAACACCACTGCCATGTGGTACTACAACAAGCAAGGCGGGGTGGGGACATGGGCCCTTTGTCTGGACATGACTGGAACTACAGGGCATAACCCTGATAGTTCAACACCTGGCAGGTTCTTTGAACGCCAGGGCAGACAATCTCAGCCGTCGATGCCTAACGGATCACGAACTGCGTCTCCAGTCGGAGGTGGCACAAGGTCTCTTTCAGCAGTGGGGAGAACCTTGGTTAGATTTTTTTTGCCTCCAAAGAGAACACGCCATGTCAGCAGTACTGCGCGCTGGAGTTTCCAAGCCGGCTATCGCTTGGCGATGCGTTTCGTCACAAGTGGAGCTCAGGCCTGTTGTACCCCTTTCCGCCCATACCACTCCTGCCCAGGGTTCTGAAGAATATCAGGAGCAACCGGGCCCAACTCATCCTTGTGGCGCCGGACTTGGCAAGGAGAGTCTGGTATCCAGAGCTTCTGAGCATGAGTGTTGATCCTCTGATCAGGCTGCACCTTTGGGAAGATCTTCAGTCGCAGCAGGCGGGGAGGGTTCTCCACCCAAACCGGTCAACTCTGCGTCTCCATGCGTGGAGATTGAGCGGCGGCGGTTGATGGTGTTTGTCCTTGCTCCCGAGATCTGTAATGTTATCCTGGTGACCAGGCGCCCTCCACTAAGTCGGTATACATCTGCCGTTGGCAGAAATTTGTATTATACTGACCAGAAAGGTCTATTGACCCTCTTTCTGCTCCTCTTTCTGCTGTCCTTTTGTTCATTCTGACCCTTGCCCAACAGGGCTCTGCTTTGGGAACTCTCAAGGGTTACCTTTCTGCTCTGTTTGCCTTTTTGTGGCTGCCAGACCAACCTTATTTTTAAATCTCCTATTGTAAATAGATTTCTTAAAGGGCTGGTTAACTTGTTTCCACCCACGCTCTTTATTATGCCACAATGGGACCTTAATTTGGTCCTCACTTAGCTGATGTGCGTTCCTTTTGAGCCTTTACACAATTGTCCCCTCCGGCTGTTGACCATCGAAACAGTCTTATTAGGGGCAGTTACATCGGCCCTGAAGGTGAGTGAGTTGCAGGCGCTATCCAGCTCGCCTCCTTATCTTATGTCCTTTCCAAACAAGGTGGTGCTTCGCACCAGGGCATCATTCTTACCAAAGGTTGTGACCTCATTCCATCTGGGTCAGTCCATTACTTTGCCTACCTTCTTTGCTCCCCCACATCCCTTTAAGGAAAAGGAGCGTCTCCACCAACTGGACCCAAAAATATCATTGTTGTTCTACCTTGAATGCATAAGAGAGTTACAGCTGAATGACCAACTCTTTGTGGGGTATGTGGGAGCAAAGAAGGGAAAGGTGGTGCAGAAAAAAAACATCTCTCGCTGGGTTGTTCTCTGCATTAAAATCTGTTATGCCTTGGCGAAGAAGCAGCCAACTAAGAGATTAAGGGCCCATTCCACCAGGGGAAAAGCTGAGACTACAGCCTTGGCTCGGGGTGTCCCAGTCCAGGACTTCTGTCAAGCAGCGATGTGGGCATCATTGCAAACATTCACAAAACATTATTGCCTTGATGGTCAAGTGCGCAGGGATGGGCACTTTTCCTGCTCAGTCCTGCAAGACTTTTTAGTTTAGTCCATGAGTCCGCAAACCACCACCAGGATGGTATGGCTTGGGTATCTGATTCAAAGGTAAGGAATCTGCAGCTAAAGTCTATCAGATGAACAAGTTACTTACCTTCGGTAGTGCATTATATGGTAGAGACTCTATCTAGCTGAAGATTCCATACAGCCCCATCCATGCATCCTCGCTTTGCGGACTAATGTTATAGGACTAGGGTTTCTCCCTTTTCAGGGCCCTAGTTTTGCACACGTTTATGTCAGTCACTTCGTGGCTCTGTGCTTCTGGCATGGAAAAACGAAAAGTACTGATGTCCATGCTCCTGGATGGTGCCTATGTAGGCACCGCAATAAACACTTGTGTGGTTCTTTCTTGTGTGAAATCTTACTGACTGACTATTGTGGTAAAGGCAACCACTTTACACCGTCCTGAATAAGACTTAGCTTCTCTCCACAGCAACCCTTGAGAGGTTTGGTTATCAGGGACCTAAACACTATCACTAAGGGTTGTCTGGACACAGTGCCTCACCATAGGTGGACACTATATACTGGGCCAGCGTCCTATAATTTGTACCTCTGTCTAATACCTTTTCCTAAGAGAAGCCCACCCTGATTAATATACCAATGAGGATCCTCGCCACTGCAGGGGCAGTGGTAGTCCCAAGGGAAATAACCCCAGGATACCTGGTGGCATGATCTACCAGAATATATATGTTCCCTGATGCTGTAGGAGGGTCACGGTGACCAATAATGTCAATCCCTACCCTTTCGAGGGGGAACCCCAACCACTGGAAGTGGGATTAAGGGGGCCTTTGGGTGCCATCCTGTCTTGCCACTGGCTTACCAGGTGGGACAGGAGTTACACAATTCCTTCACCATCTGGTACTTTCTTGGCCAGTAGAAGTGGCTGACAAGCCTACTCCAAGGCCTGGTCTGGCCAAGGTGTCCAGCTAGGGGGATGTCATGTGCCAAAGTTAGGAGAAATTCCCGAAATGCCTGACGGACTAGGTTTGGGGTCTCTGGCCTCACTGTAAAGGATTTCAAGTTTGGGACAGGTTTTCTGCCCCTTGCGCAGCTCTTCCCTAGAGGGTTACCCCTGGGCACAAAATCTCAGTTTGGGAAGTCTCCAGCCCCTGAGGCTCAGTTTCCTATGGGTTCGACTTTTCGTTCTCCTGAGAAGAATGGTCTGGTGTCTGCTGAGAATCTGGCTCCCAGTCTTCCTATCTTTTCTCTTGAAAATTTGGGCCGTTATTCCACACTCCAGCACCTCTTTTTCATCCCGGGCTCTGCTCTCTGCTCTGGTTTTCACACACACCCACTGTGGCATTCCAAGCATTTCTGCATGGATCCTCAGTTCCGCCTTAGCCCAGGCTGAAGACTCCAAATTATTGCCAAGCAATCAATCAACTGGTATGGATGAAGAGAATTTCCTTTACGGCAACGCCTCCCGAGTCAAAGGACGTCATTGCCATGAGATGGGTTTTTGTCACAATGTCAGCATTGGTGACTGGATAGACCCTTCCAGGCAGATAGTGTTCTGAGGACACCAGTTGCTCAGCCTCCATGGTGATGCTGGCACCAGTGTCTCTCAAGACTTCTACACTAACCCCATTAATACCAGGATGCTTTCAGTATTTTTGCATGTTAGTGGACCAGACAGCTAAGGTGGCTATTAGAGTTGCCTCAGTGAGCACCTTGACATGGCCAGTGCTATCCCGAGATCCCATCTGGATATTGGCAACATCATTTACTGCAGACGGATTAGAGGCATTTTTCTTGTTTTTACAGACAGTGTCTGTCTCCAGTTCGGTGTCCCAGCGACCTAAAGTCATGACATCAAGGCTTCTTGGGAACCCAGTTCTTCCACTGGGACTCACCCTTTGGCTGTGATGAGTCTCTGGGCCCACCCTTCTAAACTGTTTTTTGGGGACTAAAGAAGACTCTATTTCTAGGGCTATCCACTTTCTCTTTCGAGGAGGGGGTCTTTTTGGCCTCGTTCTTTTGGTCTCCCCCACTAGTGGTTGTCTTGGTCACCCCTGTTTTGACTCAGTGGTCTGCCTTCTTCTCCAACTCTCGAGGAGAAAGTGGACGTAGGTCTACCAGAAATTAATGTACCTTCTCTTGGTAACAATTACTTAAAAAGGATGCTCCTTCATTATCAAATTATAAAGCCCTTCAAAGTCATCCAAATTATTCCCTTCTAACCAGCTTCCTAGTGATTTCACTGAGTAGTCTACAAAATCTACTTAGGTCTGGCTCTGAGTTTTTCGAGTCTCCCTGAATCTGATCCTATACTCTTCAGTGGTGAACCCAAAACACTCAACGAGGGTACCCTTAATGAGGTCATAGGATTCAGTCTCTTTCTCATTGAGTGTACAGAGTCTTTCCCCGCACTTTACGGAGAACACTTCCCACAGGATAGCACTCCACAGCTTTCTGTGGAACCAGAGATCTGGCACAGGGGACCTGGTTGGCAAGGACTGTAGGAGAGTAGGGTCTGCTATCCTATGGTCACCCCAAATTTTTGCTTTTTGCTTCACTGGTTTATGACTTAATATGGCTGTGGGCCTGCTAATCAGACCCACAGCCTGCTGTTCTCTCTCTAAATTAATGCCAATGCACATTAGGTGCATTACGAAATTGGAACTGGTTCACCTTATTGGCACCTGTAACAGTGTACCCCAGGTACCCAGGGCATAGGTGCATCCAAGGCCTACCAGGGGCTGCAGCACGTATTGTGCCACCCCTGGCCTGGCCTCCATATTTGACACAACTGGCTGATCACTCAGCTGGGGTAAGTCGGTGTAATCACCCCTTACTTAGGTATAGTATATCTATATCTAACCTAAAATGGACACATATGTTCCTATCAGCCACTCCTATGGAAGGCCTCATCAATCCTGGAGGCAGAGTGCTTGGAAATATGTGAGATGGTGCTCTAGCTGAGCCTGTCTGCAGCTTTCGGAACCACGTCCTTTAGCTGTTCCATGATACTGCCTTACCATATACTCTTAAGTGCATTATGAACCTCGCGGTTAAATGCTATCTTTGGTTTGGCTTTATCAAAACATGTCGAGTAAGGTGTCATACGAATTGGAATACTACCCCCTCGCCAGTTCTGGCGATGGGGGTAGCATTCCACCCTTCTAGAGGGATACAACATGTACATAACCTGAAACCAGTGTAAAGTTAAACATGAGCCTCAGCATCACAAAATGGATGCTGCCACCACAGACACAAGTCTGACCTCCTGCTGCTGGGAGTCGTTCCAGCGAGGGTGGCTTGGACAAGGGGTTTCCTGCCTTGGGAGGTGCTAGCACCAACCCAGACAGGGTTTTGTGTATTGGGTAGGACAGGGCTGAATAGAATCAGACATGCCTGCTGCACACAAGGTGTCCCTGTGCATAGGCCAGTTCAAACCGGTGCTGGGGCTCTCCAGCCCCAGTCTTGGCGTGAAGCTGGACAAAGGAAAGGGGGTGTGACCACCCCCCTTCCTGGTCCCACCCAGAGGAGGGACCTAGCAGGTAATCCGGCCCCTAGATTTGGAATAAGAGTAGGAGCTGTGTCCCAAGACTTCAGATCATCCTGAACTCGACTTGAAACTAAGAAGAAAACTGGACTTCGACATTCTGCTGCACAGAAGACTGAAGAGAATCTCCCTTGTGGCCAAGGAGTGACCACCCTGTGAATACAGGCACCAACCAGCAACTCGATGTCTGCTTTGCCGCCGCCTCCCGCCGGAGCCCGAGCCCAGAGCCCAACAAGACCTGGAGTCCCAGACATCTCACAGCCCGATCCACAGTCCCTGAAAAGAAGAGACCCGTGGAGGCATCGAGAGACGTGGGACCGGCCATCTTGGAAGCCCCCCAAGAAGCTGACTGCGCAGCCCCCGAGGCCCCCTTGATGCTGTGCTTTGGGGTTTGAGAAGCCCCACCACCGAGCAACAATTGCACCGAAGATCAGCCCCCCAGCATCTCCATGATCTGCGTGGGGCCCTTTTGCACTTTGCCACTCGACGCGTCATCCCGGTCACTTGCCACGCGGCTAGTGGCCATCTTGGCGACGAAATCTACAATCTAAACTACTGGTCTGGTTGCTCCAGACTGGCCCTCGCTCCTGTAAAAAGGAGCAGCACTTCTGACCTTGCAGGTCCGAGAACTAAGCTTTCTTCACTTCCTGCGTGGCTTGCATTAGCCAAGGCCTGTTTGCTCCAATCAAGTTGCCGACACCGCCATCAGCTAGAGCCTTTGTGGGACAGCTCGTGATCGACTCCTCGACGTCCTAGACCTCTTCGTGTCCACGTGGCTGCGGGGACAAGCTGGACCTCATCGCCTGTTTGCACCCGACATCTCCTGGTTCCCTCCTGGTTTCACGCCAGTCACTGGCTAGTGACTTCCGAACATTGTCCCCTCTGCTTTCAGGTCTTCACATCTTCAATCCACCCTTGGATCACACCGGTCACTTCTCGCCGGACGCCTGCAGCATCTTCATCCTCAGGCACCATCAGACTGCGTGACGAAACCCAACACACTTTGGCACCTGTGCACCCGCTTCCTGTGGGTGAGGTAACTTGCTAACGCCGGTGTTCTTACACTGGTACACCCCTCTAGTGCCTAACTCCAAAGTTTGGTAGTCCTAGTCCAGTCGGAAGACTCCTTTTTCAGTAACTTTGTAACTTTTACACACCATTGACTTTGCATTGGTGCATGTGTGCACTTTCAGCACTGCACCCGAGTCCCGCGGGCCTTTCCCGACTTCTTCACTGTTAGTCCCGAACAGTTCCAGCGATTCCCCAGGCCCTAGGCCTATTTCCTTTCCCATTGGTGGTTCTTATACCACTAGTTTAGTATATGGGTTAAGTGGCCCCCAGGGCTCATCCATATTGTGCAACTTTTGTGTATTTAAACTGTGTTTTGCTTTAACGCATTTGCTTCTGTGCTCATAAAGAGTATAGGGGATTTGTAGTAAATAAATATATATATATATTCAATATATATCTGTGTGGTGTCCTTTCATTTGGTATTCAAGGGGATTCTATACGGTAAAACAGCTTGCTTCACTTGCCTTTACAGAGTTTAGCCTAAGACTGCTTTGTCCACGGTACTAGGATAGCTGGTCTATAAGGTTGACTTACAACCAATCATCATAAGGGTTGCTTGGCATGGTACAAGGTGATCACTAGAACTAGTGAGCATCATATACCAGGCCAACTTCTCACAAGGACCCTGTGCACTTCCAATTTCCAGGCAAAAAATGGGGCAAACCATGTCAAAAAGAGACACTTTCCTCCAGTTCAGCAAAGAGATTGCACTTGTTTTGAGTTGAAATATGAGTGAAAAACAAAAATGGAAAATTCTGATGGGCCTATACCAATACCGGACTCATCAGAGTTTACAGAGTCACTCACAATGAGGGCCTAACTTTACATTTGAAACCTGCCCTACTAGGACAAACTTGTGCCGAATGTCAAATTATTTTGCTACCCTTTTAAACTTCAGTTGTGGTAATTTCTATTGCTTGTATGATTTTAGTCTGTATTTCTTTATGCCATTGTTTGAATGTTCATAATTATATGTTTCATTCTCTATTAATTATGTATGCCTTATTGTTTATTGCACCTAGAAGCTCATCCCCTGTGTTGGCTTCTGCATGGTACAAAAAATAAACAGTGATTAAACAAGGATAAAGCAATATTTATCTTGTAGAAGATTTCCATATATAGTTATAGGCACAGAAGAGGACCGCCCACATGCAGGAACCTCGAAGTACTTCTTTAATATACAGCTTCTTAAGTGTAGACTTATGCCTTTATTCGGAAAAGACTGCAAAGGTACTTTGAGGCAGATTATGCAGCCTATATACATTGGCTACAATGGCCAAATTCATCATCATAAAGTCAAATAAGGGCCAGACCTAAGTATTTGTGTATAATTACAAGAAGTTTAAGCAAACAACTTAAATCTCCCTCCCAAACCCTTTTTTATGATAAAGATGAAGGGGAGCAGGACAGTGTCCCCTCATAGGCTGTCAATATAAGGTTCAAAATAGAGACTACACCTTTAAGAACCTATAGACCACCAGTATCCCAGCATGCTCAGCAGGTGGCCGTAGCTTCAGTTCTGTTTTCCGGCTCCTGCTGATAGGACCCTAGAGCACTGAGCACAACCTTTTTATGCTTTTTTCATTGTCAGTATTATCTAGAGAAATTGGTGATAACACTTTTATTCAACGCTTTTCATCTCTGCCCATTGCAAGGATGTTTCACTATAAATCTTATGTGAAAGGGACAAGATTTGCCTTCATGGGACTGAAGAGAGATGACACCAATAAACACAGACTTAACATGGGACCTCAGAGTGTGTGGAAGGTTAACCTTCCACCAGGGCTCTTTCTTTAACCTCTAGAGGACTTGGCAGATCTGAAAAGAGGTTTTCTGAACAAAAAGGACAGTGGTCCTGGTCGATGTTGAGAGGATTGACGCCCGTGCAAGGTATGACTCTCACTTGTTTGCTGTCAAGAGCTGGATCGACATCAAGGAAGCGATATCGTTGCTCGTCGAGGCGACCCCAGTCAACATTGAAAGGCCATATATCGTCAACTTGCAGGTGCGGTCGATGTCGAGGAATGCATCGCCATCAAGAAGAAGTGGCTCGACGTCGAGGGAGTTCGATGTTGAGGAGTGGAGCAAGTTCAAAGCATCATTATGAAATGTTGACATTGAAGAGTTTCTCGATGACAAGGAGACAACAGGAAACAAGAAAGAAGAGGAGAAGAAAATAAATTCTTCTAAAGACACTCGATATTCAACAGCGTATTCACCTTCTCCCACGCACACTGCTGTCTTCATCTTCATCTCCTCATCCTACGTCACTTGCTCCACCTTCATCTCTTACTCTACTTCCTCCACCTCTGCAACCATTCTTGCCTCTTCAACTACCACCTTCACCAAAAGCACCTCTCCCAGTGACTCCAGTTACACCTAGAGACACTCCAGCTCAGAGGAATAGGTAGCCCTATCGAATTCTCCACCGTTCGTGCTTGCATGGCATCAAAGACCTAGGCGCTCATCACCATCGTCATGGCGTTCTCAACGACGCCATAGGTCTCACCATACACAATCAAGATCAAGATCTTTCCAAAGACATACAGATACTTCCTCCAGGTCTACAGGAGAATAATCTCCGAAATGTTCGGACTCTCCACTGCCTTGTATAGTGGGACATTACAACCTTCCAAGAGGTCCTGGAATGAGGGGCAGTTATATTGAATATACAGATATTGGTCCCAACACCTTCCACATCCATGATATTCAAGACACTACACCAACATACAGCTTACAGACCTTTTCTTCCAGGGGTCCCTGGCCTCCTAGAACCTGCCATAGAGTTGTTTTTGACACCTGTAATAATTAAGCCTGCTCTGTCGAGGCTTAAAAAATAAACAGCCTCCGTATCAAGACCCTCTATTCCTCCACTCTGATCCTCTACCAGACTCTGTGGTAATATTTGCGGCCAAGAAGTACCATTGAACATCTCCATCATCATCTGCTCCTCTGGATAAAGAGAGCAGTAAACTGGACTCGGCAGGCTGCAAAGTCTGCAGCACGACAGCAACATAAATGAAAGCAGCCAGAGCTACAGCTCCCTTGGGGAGATATGACAGAGTCCTCTGGGACTCCATACAGGATTTCACTAAACATCTCCAAAGGGTCAGAGAGAAGAATTCATTGAGATAGTCAAGGAGGGAGCAATGGTGTCTAGTGAATAGATTAGGCAGCAGATTCTTCCATACTAGCCACAGATGCATACTGTCACGGAGTTACCTTAAGGAAGCATGCTTGGCTCCGGTTGACATCCCTTAATCCATTGTTGCAAAAGCATTTACAGAACTTGCCATTCTCAGGTTTCACACTCTTTGGAAGTCACGCTGATGACGAAAGGGCGAGAATGAAAAGCGAAATGGAGACCCTCAAAGCAGTGGGTCTCGAGAAACCAAAAGAACTGAGAAGATTGTTCTGACCCTGCAGATGTCGGTTTTATTCTCAGAGGGTTCAAATCCCTCAGTGGTACACAGATAAACCTCAATAACAATACCAAAGGTTATACCAGCAACTGCGAAAACAGATGAGAGGATGCTCAGCCCAACAGCCTGCATTAGGGTGTAAACAAGCAGCAGGATCCAAACAATGAGTCCTCCCTTCCCCCTCTTCAGTTACTAACTCCGCTAGGTGGAAGCATTTCTTATTATCTGACAGAGTAGCAACACATCACAAAAGATGCCTTGGTTCTAAATATTGTGTAAAATGTATATTGTCTCAGGTACACCACCCTGCCACTGTCCATTCCTCCAAAACCATCCAATTTCCATCTTACATTGCCACGGTTGGCAGTCAACATCCTCTCACAGAAGAATGCAGTGGAAACCGTTCCCCACAGACAATGGGGGACAGGCATTTACTCCAGGTACTTCCTGGTGAAAAAGAAAGACCCAAATTAATTCAGACCCATACTTGATCTTAAAATTAAGGGTGGGCGAAGTTCGCGAAGTAGCGCTACGCGAAGCTACGCGAAGTGCACTTCGCACTACGCGAACTTCACGTAGCACTACGCGAGCTGCGTAGTAGCATGTTCGCACTGTGCAAGATGCATTTTCAATGATTGCACAGTGCGAACAAGCATCTGGCACTGTGCAAGCATTGAAAACGGCATCTTGCACAGTGCGAGCTGTAGTTTTCTGCTGCTCGAGTAGATTATTATTCGAGCGGCAGCTTTCTCAACGCGAACAGGTAGTTTCTCATTGAGAGCGGTCGCGAGCATGCGCAACCACTCACAATGAGAAACCTGACCTCCTCGCGTTGAGAATCTCGCCGGGATGTCATTTTGCTTGCTCGCGGTCGCGAACATGACGTTCAGGACCGCGAACAAGCAAAAAATGACCGCTGCACTACGCTACGCTGCACTACGCATGTTCGCACTGTGCTACGTGCAGCTCGCGTAGTGCGAAGTTGCAAAAACTTCGCAAACTCCGTGAGCGTAGCGTAGTGCTTCGCCCAGGGTTACTTAAAATAGCCAACAAGTTGATTCGGCGAAAGAAGTTCCGGATGCTGGCATTAAATCAAATCTATCCCCGATAACACCAGGGAGATTGGCTTCGCTCCATCGACCTTCAGGATGCATACATTCATATTCCATTCGGCAGAAAGCATTAAAAGGTTTTAAGGTTCGTTGTGGAGCAGGACCATTATCAGAACACAGCTCTTTTATTTAGCCTAAAGTCAGCACCCGGAACATTTTCAAAGTGAATGGCAGTGATACAGCCCTTTTGAGAAAGCACTGAATCTGTGTCTACCCATACCTTGAAGACTGGCTCAATGTCTCAGGAAGCCCAGCTTCACTTCAGTTGGACCTGCGATCTCCTTCTACGGTTTGGGCTTGATGTCAACAACAACAAGTGCACCCCAACTTCGGATCATATTTTGCATTACTTGGTAGCCTCTTTTGACACCAGATAGGTAAGATCCTTCAGAAATGTCATATTCTCATGAAAGTATCTCATCCAATGGTGAGGGCAGTTTCATCTCTTCTCGGCTCGATGGCCTCATGCATCTTCCTCACCACAAATTGTCACCTCTACAAGCAGCTTCTCCGAGAATGGCTAGAGGACCAGGGGGACCAACGGACAACTGGAAAGACAAGACCAAGCTGTCCATACATGCAGACAGTCCCTGAACAGATGGTTCTCTCTAACAAATCTCTTTCAAGGCATGCCGTTTCACCAACATGTCCCATTTTAGACCAAGGTGACAGATGCATCATTACTAGAATGGGGAGCCTACATGGATGACCTCTAGATTCAGGGCACAAGGTCGGAGAGAGAGATGACATCTCATATCAATCTCAAAGCCCTCAGCGCAGTTCATCTAGCGCTCAAGGCCTTTCACGACCACGATCCTGCTTGTTCAGATTGCCAATATAATCACCATGCACTACCTCAACAAGCAGGGGGATGAGGTCCAGAGTCTTGTCAATAGAGTCCCAGGCTGTTGGGGGATGGCTGTTGGCCAGGAACATGAAAATCACAGCAACGCATCTCCCAGGTGTCCAAAATGTTCAGGTAGATGTTCTCAGCAGAGATCTCGATGAAAACCACAAATGAGTCTTACACGAAAAAGCCTTAAAAATATATTCCAAATGTGGGGCACCCCAGCTATCTACTTTTTCAACACTGCATAAAGTGCAGCAGCTTCGCCTCCAGGTACTACCATCCAGGGGCCCTCGGGAATGCCCTATGGATCCACTGGTCCATCATATTTCTTTATTCCTTTGCACTGATTCCCCTGATCCTGACAGTCCTATTCATGCTGTCACACTTGAGAGCCAAGATGATCCTCATAGCTACAGAGTGGACATGTCAATGGTGGTTCATGGGCCAGCTTTATCAGTAAGAGCGTCCTCATCTCAAGCTGCATGCCGACCGGACCTACTAATGAAATCCAGAGGCCAGGTGGTTCACCCTAATCTCTCCTCCTTGAATTTGTCTGCATTGCTCCTGAGCTAGTGCACAACGGAGACTTGCACCTGCCACAAGACTGCATGGAGATCCTCAAGAAGGCTAAGCCTCCTTTCACTCGTTCCACATATACCTTCAAGTGGAAGAGATTTAGCATTTGGTGCAGCTCTATATAAATTTTAAACAAACTACCACGTGCTAAGAAGATGTTATTCTTCCATACCTTCTACACTTACACTTGGATACATCTGGTTTGCAATTCTCTTCTATAAAGGTATACCTGGTATTGCTTGCTGCCTACAGAAAATGTCCTTCAGAAACCTCTTTTTTCAAAATCCCCATGTTAAATTTTTTTTAGAAGTATTTAAGAAGGTTTTCCCCCATTAGTCGCCCCTGGCATCCCTGGGAATGTAACATAGTGCTTTCATGCCTTGCACAGGACCCCTTTGAGCCTTGTCACAATGCCGCCCTGCAACACTTTTCTTGGAAGAAAGCTTTCCTTGTAGCAATAACATCAGCTTGTAGGGTTAGCGAGACTCAAGCACTATGGGCCATATTATCAAGCCTGGGCGATAAAGTTATCACCGCTTTATCGGCAGGAAACTGCCGATAGAGTGGCGATAATGAGCTTGATAATATGCACTATGGAATTCCAATCGAAGCCCATGTTAAATGTGAAGGACATCTAACATGAGCTTCAATTGGAATTCCATAGAGCATATTATCAAGCCCATTATCGCCACTTTATCTGCAGTTTCCTGCCGATAAACCGGTGATAATTTTATCGCCCAGGCTTGATAATATGCCCCTATGTTCTCATGAACCATACACAGTCTTCCACTCCAACAAAGTGGTCATGAGGACTCACCCGAAATTCCTCCCCAGGGTGATTTCGGACTTCCATGTTAACCAGACCATCTCATTACCAATATTTTTTCAGAATCCCTCTACTCCAGCAGAAAGAACTCTTCATTCCCTGGATGTAAGAAGATTTTTAACATTCTGTCTTCATAAAATACGGGAAATCCACAGGTCGAACCAATTGTTTATTAACTATAGTCCATTCTGTACGGGTTTAGCCACTTCCAAACAATCCATTTCCAATTGGATATTTTCCTGAATCTGGTTGTGCTATCAAAAAGCTAACAAAACACTGTCAGCTAAACCTAAAGCACAAACCACTAGATGTAAAGCAGCCACTACAGCTTTAATTAGAAATATCTATATAGCGGATATTAGCAAAGCAGTCATGTGGAGATCGGTTCACACATTGCCTAGACTCTGGTGATAGAATAGACGCTCAAGAAGGGAGAGTTCCCTCAGAAATCTATTTGCCTAAAGGCTACCTTAGTTGGTCCACTGTCTTCTCCAGCACTCTTAGTGGGGATGTGCTTGATACTCTATTCAGTGCTTACGACTATAGGAAATCCCCTACAAGAGAAGGAAGTTTCTTTTTTTCCTCTCATATCACCAAAAAGCGTCTTCAATATTTTGTATAACCGCCCTTCTGACCTTTGCACCCTGTGGCCTCTGCATTCGCTTCAGTCTGTAAACCTTACCAGACCCACACCATTGTTTGTGCCATGGTGTAATCATCGGATCAAGAAAGGGAGAAGGGAAATACGAGCCCCAAGTCTCTACTCCATGTAAAAATTATAGCCGGATATTAAGGTTATTCTTTCTTCCCCACTGCCTGATCCAAACAGGCAGTTCTGCTAGAGGGGTAGAGTTAGCCTGTACATCTTTCTATGGCCCAAATATTGATGACCGTACATATCTATGCAAACTACAATGGAATTTGATGGAAATAACTGCTCCTATAATAATAGGGTGAGATTTTAATGTTTTGCTCGACCCCCTGCTTGATAGATCGAATTGGAGCAGGCATGTAGGGGTGCCTCGGGTCCTTCAGGATTTAAATAACATGATACATGATGTGAAACTCAGATATATGGAGAGCTAAGAAGGGAAGAAATAATGGTTTTACTTTCCATAGCAGAAAAGTGGTAATTTCTCAAGAATAGATTATGTGTTGGCAGATAGATCTACCATGTATGCCATAACATCGATTATTGTGCATTCAAGCCATATATCAGACCACTCAGCTGTTGCCTTTTCTTTAGTAGGAAGAAGCCATGTGCCAAGACCTAGGTGGACACTTAGGAGGGCGATGTTGATGGACCCTGGGATTGCTGGAGAGCTTAAACGTGCATGTCTCGAGCACTTTGCATTAAATATAGGGTCTACTTCTCTTGACTTTGTATGGGACGCATTTAAGGCCTTTATGTGGGGCACCTTACATGGTCTCATATGTAATAAGAATAGAGAGGAATCCAGAGTACTTAAAACACTGGAAGACAAAGTTGGTCAATTAGAGACAAAGCTCTCCCGGCTGAACCCGGGGAAGGCTGAGACAAAGTTACGAGCGCAGAGGCAGCTGGATGAGGGTCGTCAGGAATATAGGATGAAGCTAGACCAGAAGTGCAAAGCACAATGGTTTGCAAAATCAGTGCAGAACTTTGAGTATGGGGAAACATCCGGGGCGCTCTTAGCTTGGAAGGCTAGAGTGGACCTGTCTATAAATCACATAAATGAACTAATAATAAATGAAAATGGAGATACATCTAATAAACCGGAGGCTATGCAAGCCTGTTTACTCACCTTATTCTCTGAGCTATAGTAGAAAGATATTTTCCCAAACCTTGAGGCCCTTAAAATCTGGCTAAGGGAAAAATTATGAACTACTTTAACACCATATAGCTGCGATCTGCTTGACGCCCCAATAACTAGAGATGAGATTTGTTTAAGCCTCGGAAAAAGTAAGAGGAATAAGGCAGCAGGCACGGATGCGCTTCCGAATGAAGTATAAAAAACCCTTAAAGAGGAGCTAATCCCGATAATGGAAACCCTGTTAAACTCAATCTACCAATCAGGGGGTCAAGTCCCTAGATTATGGAAAGAGGCTACTTGTGCTTATCCTGAAACCTGCTAAAGACCCCTTTAGAGCAGACTCTTATAGACTGATATCCCTGCTGAATGCAGATTATAAGAACTTCATGAGCATTTTGGCAGGGAGATTGTCTAAGATTATACCACAACTGATCCATCCAGATCAGAGAGAATTCATCCCCAAAACATATTTTCAAAAATAGACCCAACAACTCATAGGCATTATAGATCTTGCATCTGAATGAGTCGAGCCCTAGGCCATAGCAGCTCTGGACGCGGCCAAGGCGTTTGACAGAGTGTGTTGGGCATATCTGTGGGAAGTGTTGAGAACAATGGGTTTTGGGTCTACTTTTTTGCGCACATTAGAAAAATGCTACGAGGGTGCCATAGCCAGGATTTTATTAAACGGGATCATGACATATAGTTTTTATATATTGAGAGGAACAAGACAGGGATTTCCCCTGTCTCCCTTACTGTTTGACCTATATATAGAGCCATTGGCCCAGGCGATAAGATTAGATACCTTCATAATTCCTTTCAAATCTCAGTATTATAGCAGCAAGTTCACTCTGTATGCGGAAGACCTGCTGGTATACACTGCAGACCCTGCTGTGGCAATACCAAGGGCTGAACAGTTACTAGAGGAGTTTGGATCTCTATCAAGTTATTTAGTTACTACATCTAAAACCGAGGTGATGTGCTGGACTAAACAGGACTGTACAGGATTGGGAGGGGGATGTCAGCCAGGATTTTAAATACCTTAGTATCATTATTGTTAAAGAAATAGATAAGATCCCACAGATTAATCTAAAGGGGTTGTAAAAGAAATAGATTGACTGTTAGCAAGGTGAAAAAACCTTCCTGTAACCATCTATGGAAGGGTCAACCTAATTAAAATGGTTGTACTTTCCAAGCTAACCTATTTTTTCAATGCCATCCCCTTTGGTGTTCCCTAGTCAGACATCAGTAAAACCAAGAGAACAATTGTAAGTTTTATATGGGCTTATAAAGGTGCGAGGCTGGCATGGAAGAAGCTAAGACGAAGGCTCATTAAAGGAGGTCTGGCTCTTCTCGATATCAACTGGTACTGTGTAGCTTTTCAGTTAAAAAACATTTGGATGTTGCTTGGTAAGGCTGACAACTCATCCTGGGGGAGACGCCTGGGCGAAATGACGAGGCAGGAGGGTGAGGATGGTTTTTTATATAAATATGGGTCCCTAGGTATTTCAAAAAGGTGCGCTTAAAAATACTGAAGTCTGCCCTCTATTTATGGTATAAAGACAGGAGCAGGTGGGGACTAAGGTATTATTCAGACTGTGCCCCAATTTGGGAATCTCCAGGGACCCTCGTAAGTCTGAAAGATAGGGGGTCTAACAGCCAAATTGAGAGGCTACACTGTCGATACTGAGTCAAAAAGATCTCAAAATATCTTTATCGCACACACATAACGTATTAATAAGGATAAGGAAAGAAAAAGGCTAACACTACATGCATAGAGGAGACCGGTACATCATCGATTATTCGTAAAATGGCTGATTAATCCACAACAGATTGTAAAGGGTTTCCATCAAATTAGACTCAATGATCAGTCCTATCATTTGGCCAAACCCATGTGCAAATGAGGCTGGTCCCCTGATCAGTGGGACACTCAGCTCCGCACCTTATTGTTGTATCAGGATTTGGTCCACCAAATACACAAACCGTCCATGATGACTGATCTTTTGATGGTAAAGTAAGAAGAAATAGTGCAACGAACAAGAAAGTGATTTAAAATAGGATGGAATGTCCTCCTTCTAAATACTTTATTCTGCGGACTGGACACGCCTCCTAATTAAAAAATAGAACAGTGCAAGAGAAGACAGTGACAATTATCTGTCTACATAAGGGCCAACATGTTTCTGCCTAACGGGTATTTAATACCTTGGCATTCGTCAGGGCCCCTGCTCGTATAATAGTTGCACTCCTAATAGTGAAATATAGAATTCACCACCATCACCAAAACAAATTGTAGTAAAACTGGTTAGAAACGGTACAACCTGTAACAACCATGGACATTAACCCTCCGATTCACAATGGTTACTGTGAATTCTGTGAAGGAAAACGTTATATCATTAGTACTGTATTTGATGCATCAGTCTCATGTGCATAGTGTGTCACCAAGCCAACCAATAATGTGTGTCAGAAAATTAATTTTTATGCTTACCCTTTGTGGTAGGGCAATAGACCTCACCTCACCTGGACACTGCTCAGGTACTAAGAGGCCCCGCACTACAAAGATATAGGGAAAACAAAAGAATGTGGCAAAGTACTGTAAAGAAATTTTTCCGCTTTACACCCTGCCTATAATCATTCCTATAACCAAATGCCCTATATCTAGAGGCAAAACATGTGAGGTAGGTAAACACCCCAAACTCAGTGTACCAAGCCTCAAAAATGACCCAGAAACTCGACTAAGACACCAAACTTTTAGGAAGATTAAAACTCCTTTGTATGCTTATTCAGGAATTTTACAACATTCTGATCTTCAAAACCTGTGATTTGCTAAAGTTTACAACATAGTATAGCTAAAAGTATTCTGTGGTAGCTGCTCACCTTTCCATCGGTACCTCAAGCTCCCATCTGAGACTTGGGGGAGGCACCGATCTGTAGGAGATGCTAGTATAAGTAGTCTAGTGAGGGTTAGTTAGTGAAATATCCCTCCACCTTTAAGATGTATACTAGATAGTGGCAATCTTATCATGTGTCCCTTCAATTGGTATATATTAGTGGCAAGGACACTATTATCAAACATTTATTGTGAAGTAAGCCTTATTGGTCTTTATTTTCATAAGAAAACTAAGCGCACTACTTTGCGCTCGAAATCTCGCGAGATCTCGCGAGAGGACGTGCTCAGAACTACCATATGATGTCATATCGGCCATCTTTGTAGTTCCTAACACTATAATCTGGTAATCATTAGACCACGATTATTCCTCACGTGCATATGATGTTAGAATGCCCCCAGTGTTGTGAGTCACTGCCTATTTATCTACAAAGTAAGCCTAGTTGAGCTTGTTTTCTTAGGAACAAGAGCGCACTACTTAGCGCTCGAAATCGGGCGGGAAGATGCGCTCAGAACTACCTCAGAACTACCCGATGACATCATATCGGCCATCTTTGTAGTTCTGAAGGCTCCAACCTGTATATCATAGAATCACGATTGACCATATGTTGTTTTTTTGTCAGTTGTTGGCTTTTGTCACCTTTTTCACAAACTAGTTTTACCAACACTAAAATGGCAGAAAATAGTGGTATTGCGTATGATGATGCCATATATCATTCTATATTGGATAGTATGCCCAGTGTCTTGAACATACCTTCAACAGCCATTCCTAGTACAGGAGATGATTGGGCCAAAGTTATGGTTTTAAAAAAGACACATGCCCGTACTTTGGTCCATGGAATAACCATGGCAGAATATTTGAGGGCTAGTTGCGCCCCGCCTGGTCTAGTGGTCTCCAATGCTCCTCGACTATTCTTACAAGATAAGATCTTCCTGAAGGATTGGTCACTTATAGCATGGAGATGTACTAGAGACTGGCTAATATTGATCATTAGCACAGCAAAAAGAATAGCCGATACCATCTTGGTTGAAATACAGGTTTTAGAAGCAGCAATAAGAACAACAGTAACACCGATTCTGTTTAAAAAACAGCAGGACGAATCGAACAAAAACTCAGGTGAATTCAAGGAGACTATTCTGCAAACAAAATTAGATAAATTCAAAAATGATTTGAGTAAATGGAAGCATGAACGTGTGTACCCCTATACGAGTGATACGTACACACCACCTGTATACAGAAACAATGGAAAACGTTATGGGTCTAACTACTCTAGTTCAGGGTCTGACAGTAGTGATCCAGACAACACCAACACAGGCGCTCCTAGCTTTCCACAACGTGGGAGAGGTAGGGGGAACAGACCCTACTCATATGGCAATCAACATATTGATCCAGACCAGCAATGGTGGCCACCCACCCCTTGGGGTTTTCCACCGAACCAACAGCCTTACCCTGTACCTCCACCTCCGCCGAATTTCCAAGGGTTTCCAAATGCCTACAATTCTCAACATTTTTTAGGGTTTGGCCCACGCCGACCAAGAGGCAAAAGGCGAGCAGCACAGAACACAGTTGTACAATGGGAAGACCAGACAGGCCCACATGCAGGTACACGGAGCCAAACTGCCAAGAACCAGAAAGCAGGCCCATCGAACAATCCCTCGTAGTCAACTTATCTAACAAGATACTAACTCCACTTGAAGAACAAGTACTGAATAAAGGCTTGGGTTTCGTCATGACGAATCATGGGGACCCATTCACTTTCCAATGTGAATTGAGTCAGTTTTTCAGGAAACTTAGATTACACTATCTCTTCAAGGATCAGATCAATGCCGATTGCGACACAAACATCGGTCTTAGACCAAAATCTAAATTCCAGCCACCTATTCACACGGTTCCTCCACAGGTCTTAGCCTTTGAGCAAGCTGTTGCGGGTGATATTGCTTCACTGTGGGGCACAACAGTCAGGTCATTTAACAACCTTACCAAATCAGAACAAATGACACTGAAATAACTTTCAGAGGATCATTTAATAAGTATAAAGCCTGCAGATAAGGGCGGCTCTATAGTTATTTTAAACACCACTGATTACCAGACTGAGTGCTATAGACAACTAAACAATAGACAGGCATACTCTCCCTTGTCTACAGATCCTACAGAAGAGGTCACTAAACAGATACAGGATATGGTTGAAGAAGCTTTATCTGAGGGTTGGATCACTCAAAGTGAGGCGACTTATTTGGTTGCTAAACACCCAACCACTCCTTATTTCTACCTTTTACCAAAGGTACACAAACCTCAGAGGCCACCGCCTGGTAGGCCTATTATTTCAGGAATAGGGTCTCTCCTGGAGCCGTTGTCAACTTTTGTCGATTATTTTCTGCGGCCAATAGTACAGAAAATGCCTACATATTTGCAGGACACTAAAGATGTCTTGCGTGTCCTTCCAGAAATTGATTATGATATTGAAAGAGACCTCCTGGTCTCTTTCGATGTAGAATCACTGTATACTTCTATCCCTCAGGATGAGACTTTGGAAGTCGTAACATCCATCCTGAAGGATAGTATATGTGAAACTATCACCCCTGTACCATTTATAATGGCTTTGGCAACTATAGCCATGAAAATGAATTTCTTCAAGTATGAGGACAAGCTGTTTCTCCAGATCTCGGGCACGAGTATGGGCAGCGTTTTCGCGCCGAGCCTGGCGAATTTTTACGTGCACCAGTTCGAACAACAACACGTACTGACACCCACAAACCCCTTCCACACCTCTATTAGGTGGTGGAAGCGTTATATTGACGACGTGTTGGTGGTGTGGAGAGGCACGGTGGATTCCGTAAATGAATTCCACCAATGGCTAAACAGTAGAAACCAGTTTTTTAAATTCACCATGGAAACAAATAAGGAAAGAATTGCATTCCTAGATCTGTCGATCTATGTCACTACTGCAGGATTGCAGAGTGAACTATATAAGAAACCTATGGCGCGGAACTCACTCCTCCTTTATGAGAGTTACCACCCGAAGTCCCTGCGCCAGAATCTACCATATGGCCAGTTCCTACGGGTTCGCAGGAACTGCTCCAATAGAGAGGACTTTGAGGTGCATGCTAGGAATCTCTGTGGACAATTACGGGACAGACTCTATCCAAATTCACTCATAAAAAGATCAAAAAAGAGAGCGGTTAACAACAATAGGGAGGCCCTCCTGGAAGCTCCAATCCCTAAACCACCTCTGACTAGACTCACTTTCGTGAGCACCTTCAATACTAGAAGCAATGCCATCCAGAAGATTGTCAAAAGACACTGGCGCATTCTGAACCATGGGAGAGAGAAAATCGCGCAACCTTTGTTTGCGTTCAAAAGGGCAAGCAGCATTCGGGATCGACTTGTTCACACACGCCCAAAAGAGCTCCCTAGGAAACTTGGTGAAACACTGTGGAACCTCCCACCAGCTGTCGGGCATCACCCTTGCGGCACTTGCTCAGTCTGCCCTCAGACCAAACACACGAAGGAGATAGATATAGGCACCACGAGACCTTGGTTGCAGAGTAACTATAGTAATTGCAATAGTACCAATCTGATTTATATGCTGACATGTCCTTGCTCCACACGATATGTGGGTATGACGACCCGCAAAGTCTGCACCAGGATGCTGGAACACAAGAGTTCTTTTCGTTGTAAGAAAAACAACACTAAACTTACGAGACATTTCCTGGAGCGTGCACATCTAGAAACGGACTTCCAATGGACTGTCCTGGAGAAGCCATATATACCCAGTCACATAAGTGATGTGTCGGGTTACCTTTTTAGAAAAGAGCAAAAATGGATTTATAAACTTCGGACTGATACAGGAGGATTAAATGATGATATTCCTTGGACCTCCCTGTAGCCTTGGCACTAGTGAGCAATAACTGGGATATACTGACTGTAATAGGGTGTGTCTATATAAACATGTTGTACATATTGATTCATGCCTGAATTACTTTGCTCACACTCTTCTCATAATATCACAAATAGGTTTGATTATGGGAGTTTTCTGACATACACTGGAGGGTGACATATAGCTATGCACAATCATTAGGATGGTTCCCACATTGTAAGATTTTGGAGCATCTGCATAGTTATGCCCATTGAATATACTCTGAGGCCACTCATGGCATACTACTTAGAGCACTTGTTCCCAAAAACAACATTGGAAAATCACGGACCAATAGGATGCAGTCATCGCACTACAAAGATGTCCGAAATGACATCATTGGGCAGCTGTGATTGCCCAATGACTGGTACTTTTTTCAAAAACAACATATGGTCAATCGTGATTCTATGATATACAGGTTGGAGCCTTCAGAACTACAAAGATGGCCGATATGATGTCATCGGGTAGTTATGAGCGCATCTTCCCGCCCGATTTCGAGCGCTAAGTAGTGCGCTCTTGTTCCTAAGAAAACAAGCTCAACTAGGCTTACTTTGTAGATAAATAGGCAGTGACTCACAACACTGGGGGCATTCTAACATCATATGCACGTGAGGAATAATCGTGGTCTAATGATTACCAGATTATAGTGTTAGGAACTACAAAGATGGCCGATATGACATCATATGGTAGTTCTGAGCACGTCCTCTCGCGAGATCTCGCGAGATTTCGAGCGCAAAGTAGTGCGCTTAGTTTTCTTATGAACATAAAGACCAATAAGGCTTACTTCACAATAAATGTTTGATAATAGTGTCCTTGCCACTAATATATACCAATTGAAGGGACACATGATAAGATTGCCACTATCTAGTATACATCTTAAAGGTGGAGGGATACTTCACTAACAAACCCTCACTAGACTACTTATACTAGCATCTCCTACAGATCGGTGCCTCCCCCAAGTCTCAGATGGGAGCTTGAGGTACCGACGGAAAGGTGAGCAGCTACCACAGAATACTTTTAGCTATACTATGTTGTAAACTTTAGCAAATCACAGGTTTTGAAGATCAGAATGTTGTAAAATTCCTGAATAAGCATACAAAGGAGTTTTAATCTTCCTAAAAGTTTGGTGTCTTAGTCGAGTTTCTGGGTCATTTTTGAGGCTTGGTACACTGAGTTTGGGGTGTTTACCTACCTCACATGTTTTGCCTCTAGATATAGGGCATTTGGTTATAGGAATGATTATAGGCAGGGAGTAAAGCGGAAACATTTCTTTACAGTACTTTGCCACATTCTTTTGTTTTCCCTATATCTTTGTAGTGCGGGGCCTCTTAGTACCTGAGCAGTGTCCAGGTGAGGTGAGGTCTATTGCCCTACTACAAAGGGTAAGCATAAAAATTAATTTTCTGACACACATTATTGGTTGGCTTGGTGACACACTATGCACATGAGACTTATGCATCGAATACAGTACTAATGATATAACGTTTTCCTTCACAGAATTCACAGTAACCATTGTGAATCGGAGGGTTAATGTCCATGGTTGTTACAGGTTGTACCGTTTCTAACCAGTTTTACTACTATTTGTTTTGGTGATGGTGGTGAATTCTATATTTCACTATTAGGAGTGCAACTATTATACGAGCAGAGGCCCTGACGAATGCCAAGGGATTAAATACCCGTTAGGCAGAAACATGTTGGCCCTTATGTAGACAGATAATTGTCACTGACTTCTCTTGCACTGTTCTATTTTTTAATTAGGAGGCGTGTCCAGTCCGCAGAATAAAGTATTTAGAAGGAGGACATTCCATCCTATTTTAAATCACTTTCTTGTTCGTTGCACTATTTCTTCTTACTTTACCATCAAAAGATCAGTCATCATGGACGGTTTGTGTATTTGGTGGACCAAATCCTGATACAACAACAAGGTGCGGAGCTCAGTGTCCCACTGATCAGGGGACCAGCCTCATTTGCACATGGGTTTGGCCAAATGATAGGACTGATCATTGAGTCTAATTTGATGGAAACCCTTTACAATCTGTTGTGGATTAATCAGCCATTTTACGAATAATCGATGATGTACCGGTCACCTCTAAGCCTTTTTCTTTCCTTATCCTTATTAATACGTTATGTGTGTGCGATAAAGATATTTTGAGATCTTGTTGACTCAGTATCGACAGTGTAGCCTCTCAATTTGGCTGTTAGACCCCCTGTGTTTCGTGTGTTATACATTCAGTTGGTGCTGGGGATAAAATCAGGTGTGGGTCTTTAAAATATATATCCCTTGGACCCTATTTTAAATGGTTTTGTTTAATCTCAAGTCTGAAAGATAGCCTCAGTATACCAATTAGAAGGGCAGGCATTATGAAATGGTCAGACTTGATATCATCAGAGGGCATTGACCCATGGGAGGTCTTAAGAGCAAAGATAGGGAATGATTTTTCTAGGTTTAAATACATCCAATTAACCTCTTGGTTCAAGTCAGAAAAGAACGAAACTGGCGGTGAATGGGAGCTGGAGCTCTCTCTGCAAGATGTTAATCTTAAAAAGAAGGAGATATCCCAGTGGTATGAGAAGCGCCTGGAGGCAGACGAGAAGAAGTGCCCACGATAACACTCAATCTGGAATGGGGTCCCCCTAGACTGTGATATAGAAGCTGTTTGGGAATACTCCCTGAGGCTCCTATATAAATTTGTAAAACCTGCAAACCTAAAAAAATATTTTCCTTACCTTAAATTCCCTATATTGGTCACCGGCCAAGATAGCAAAGTTTGCCCCTCCCCCCAAGTGCCCTATGTGCTATTCTATAGGAGCCAATGATTCGCATATATTATTCGAATGTCCACGGCTGAGAGACTATTGGGGTGGAATCGAGAATGCTCTTGGGGGGATATTCGGCAGAGAAATAACCCTGACCTTGGCACTGGTTTATATATACATATTATCATACATCGCCATAAAGAAGAACTGAAATAACTGCCACCTGCTGAGCATGAAGATATATAGGCGGTCTCTGGGTTCCTAAAGGCATAGTTTTTGACCTTATAACAACAGCCTTTGAGGCTACACCGTCCTGCCCTCCTTCATCTCTATCATAGAAAAGGGTTTGCGGAGGAGATTTATGCTGTTTGCTAAAACATCTTGAAATTATACACAAATTCTTTGGTCTGGCCCTTTTTTGCTTTCATGATGAAGAATTCGGCTATTGTAGCCTATTTATATAGGCTGCGTAACTTGTCTCTTTCTTAAGTGTCTTTGCAGGCCTACCCGAAGAAAGGCAACGTCTACACTTAAGAAGATATATATTGAAGAAGTGCTTGGGAGTCCCCGCACGTGGGCGGGACTATTAATTGCTTATGACTATAATGAAAATTCCCTTCCAAAATAACTGGAGTTACAGTTAAGAAACTATTCCTTATGTATGGGGGACAAGTCCTTAATTACTTTATACTCAGTTCTCTGCTTAAAATCACTTGATGTACTGTAGGAAACATGTCTTGTTTTTAGTGCTGGTATTAGAGCAAACATAAAGGAAATGTGATCATATGGATATATTTTATAAGATATACAATCATGGCTTTAACCTTGTTGTTTTCTCTCTCCAGGTTCTGACACAGAAATGAACAACACCCCAAGTTAGTACCGTACCCCTCTTTTAATAATTGCTTGAGTTTCTTATTGGGAAGCATGCATGCAGCTCTATGCATCAAGTTATGGGGGTCGTTTACATTAAATTTGTTTTTGTTGATTTTATTACATGACTAACACATGAGTAAATTGACTCTCTTCCAAACGCATGTTGTTCATGTCAGTGCCCTCAGCCTGTACCCTTGTCTAGTGGGCACTACGGCTGTTGGGATGGGTTGTAGTTGAACACTATTCCTGAATGCTGCTCTTTTGTTGTGCCCCATGCAGATGCATTAAATCCCATTTATATAATTATTTGTTCATTTTTTATAATACATTTTATTAATTTCAGACTCACACACAGTGAGAAATCAACCAAATGGTCAATGAGTGGCATCATTTTTTAATATAGTTGTTGTATAAGCGTTATTTCAACAACTTGTTTAATAAAAGCTATAAAAAGCGCAATTATTGTAAACGAAAAGATACAAAAGTAGACAGTTCATGCAGTAGCTGTAACAATAACATACAGACAAATTATTAATTACGATTCACAGCTACAACTAAGGAGCAATATAAAATTCAGCAGATCAATGTTAAAAGAAAATTGGCACATTACAATGTTAACTTGTACTTAAAACGGTGTGAGAGGAGAGGAAAGAGCATCACAGTATTGTCACACTTGGAACCTCCTTGGTTGAGCCTAGAACACAATGCCAAGCAGTCCTTTCAATTGCCTTTTCAACCCTCTCAGGACAGAGTTGCTGAGTAATTATATACAATAAAGTGCATGTGCTTAACAACTAAAGGAAACATGGATTGCCATCCTATGAACCCTTGGGCATCTGTGTATAAAAGTCATCCTACTAGATACTGTGATGTTCCTATCTGAACCTTTCTCCTAATAATGCACGTGTGGCTTAAACACTTTGCCACTCCACAGGCAAAGAGTGGTCTACACTCCGAATTTTAAAATGCATCTATCCTTCAACAACTTTTCAGCTAAAGTCTGCCGAAGTCTGATGGTACTCTGATTACAATACACCATAGGCTTTTCATTACATCATCATTTTCCCTTTGGGTGCAGTATATTCACGGAAATCTTAAGTAGAAGATTATAAATAAACTCCTTCTTATAATTTAACAGTCTAACCCATCTAATTTTTTCGAGTTTCCTAGGCCACCCTCGACCATGATATTACACCTCCATTATCTAGTCCATATTCCTGATTCACTCAATCATTTCAAGCACCATATCAATTTTTAGAAGTGTCCCATTTAGCCACAGTTAGATGTTGGTTTATGAATAATGTCTGGTACTGGTATCTGGCCATGTCAGTTGTATCCATATCCCAAGGAATTTTAGGGCATATTCTTAAGGACTTATCTCCGAGTTAGAGGCACTTTATTGCAGCCAAAGTGGCAATAAATATATCGCCCTATTCACAAGCTGGTGCCAACAGCCGATATCAACAGTTTTCCTGCAATAGCAGCCACAAAAAATATCGCCACAGATGACACTGGCAACTAACGCTACTGATATTCAGAGTAGGCGTTCCCGTGCAAAAAGCCACAGAAATATCACTTTGCGACATTCGCATCAAACAGCCAGATTGGCGATAAGATCCCAAAACAGACGATAAGGCACGTTAGCAGCAGGGATTTAACACCTGCTCTTACCTACACCATAAATGGGAGCCCAGCCCAGAGCCACACCTGAAGAACAACAGATGCCATGGAGCTACTGATCATGCAGCTCGGACACCCAAGATGGCATTAACACTCACCGCCACCACCCACCAGGTCCCTTATCGTAAGCAGAGTCCAGAATAATGAATGGCAGATTTCATATAATTGCACATGCCATCATCGCTTGCCCGCCCCTGCGTGCCTAGGCCTCACTGCTCACTTTCTGCCATCGGCGTGTCTCCAAGAGGGCCTATCATGCGCCGGTGCAAGCTTCAAGCCCGGGGCCCATGACCGTGGCAGCCTCCACATCATGCAGCCCCGCATCGCAAGCCACCAGGTCACACACATGATTCTGGGTCTTGATTTCGCAATGGCAGAGATTATATCAGTGCACACAGCATAATTGCAGGCTCAGCTCTTTAGGTGCCACTAACTCTGTGAACCGCGAGGCAACCCCACGTGGCGGTGGGCCCGCGCTGCCCGCTGGCTCAGGCCTACACTGCAGTCCAGCAGGGCTCACATGAATCCTTACCAGTCCGGACCGCCAGGACGGCGCATCATCGCAGGCTGCACACCTGCTCAGAACTTAAGGTTCCCCTACCTCAGTGCACCGAAAGTCACCGTCCCGTGGCGGTAGGCCCGTGCCGGCAGCAGTGTATCCGGTGCCACCAAGTCTGTGCAACGCAAGTCATGGATCCTCTATGATTGAGTATTGTGGTGCGGACGCTATCATGTCACCTCCGGCAGTGGGGAATGTGTTGTGGTAGGGCCCTAGGCCCTCATGCATAAATAATAATCACACGAATACACCCAGATAGAGAGTGGAAATGGCATCAAGCACGTGCGCCTGGTCCTTTTTATTGTCAGGGTCACAAGTTCTGTGACGCGTGTGCTGGATGGGTTTGGTGTGGGTGTAAACCAGCCATGAGGGAGTGGTTTTGGCATGCTGACAACTAGACCTGTGATCAGCAGATCACTACGGGAAAGACCTGGGACATGTAGCGTCGTCGTCCCCCCTGTAAGCGTAAGCTGAGTGGGCTAGCCTGGCGTATGCCAGCCTAGCGTAGGGGTGTGAACAATGACCCCGGGGCTCTGGGTGTGGTTCTGTCCTGGACTAGACAAGAAAGTAACTAATGCGTGTGTCTCTGTTGTAGTGTCAGAGCCACCTGGACCGCAAGCGGTAATGTTGAACCCTGTGTCCCACAACATGAGCAACATGGATGTTAAGGGGAATCACTGACCCTACATTCATCCATACTTCCACACTTGAATGATCATAGACATGACACATGAAAATTAATGTTTAATGCACATTCAGTGGAGTGTTGTAGCTGGAGCAGTACAGGGCAATGTAAACCCCACTTTACATTGTTGGCCCATGGAGGGCCAGCCAGAAAGCTTCAGGGAATGACAAGTTCATTGGAAGAGGAAGAGTTCAGTCCTCAGTCTGATTGCTGTCTCATTGGTAACCAAACAGAATATAGCAGTCCATGTCGAGGTCAAAGGTGAGTGTTGCAGAGTGTATCGGGGGACAGTGGAAGGTGATGATGCAGAGTGCAGAACCAAGCAGAAACGTGCATTGTGGTGGAGAAGAATGCTACTGCGTCTTTCTTACCACTAAGGCAGTATCATCAGCATCTTCGTCCTCTGCTGTTTCATGTGCCTCACATCTGGATGGTGGTGTTCTGCCCCCAGCACTGTGTGGCAGTGACAACTCAGTGGCTGGAGGTGGATTGTCTGCCGCACTGTGTGGCACTGACACTTCCGGGGGCTGAGATGTGGATGGTGTTTTAGCAGCAGCATTCATCCCCGCCTTGTGGCAGCAATGCCATGGGAAGGGTCTGCCGGGCATTGAGGAACCCAGCTACCTCTTGCTGGTGTGAAGCCGTGGCAGTCGCTCAGTCCGCCTGCGTCCGCTCCATGTTCTCCATGATCTTTCACATGTGTCCCAACTCCGGGGTGACATCGCTGGAACCACTCTGACTAGACAGTTGTTCTTGTCTCAGAGTCAGGACTCCAGCGATGTCAGCCATGGATCTTTGGAGAGCATGGCGCGGACTGTGGGTGTCCGTTAGGGACTATTAGTGTTCCCTGATGGCATTTAGACACCCACGTATGGCAACTAGTTTGGCTGCCATGCGGTCGAACCTCAACCGCACCTGTTCATCCATCTTCTCATGGCATCCCAACACACGACGTTGGAAGGCCATGTGTTGTTCGTGGGGGTCCTGGGAGGCAGCCATGGTGGTGGGTGCTGCCTGCTATGTGGTCAGTGCAGGGAGTGGGGTCTCATCGATGCAGGTGGGCTGCCCTGCTCCTGGAGGTGTGTTGACGTAGCTGTCAATGAACTCTTGGAGGGCGTCTGTGTCGTAGGTGTGGAGGTCCTCTTTGTCATCAGACAAGAGAGGTTCGGTCTCCTCTGCAGGAGGTGTTGGTTTTCCCTCTGCAATGTGAAGGGGAGATGCAGTTTAACATTGTGCTCATATGTATGTTGATGCATTGTACATGTTTACATGTAGACTGCATGACATGATATATTGTGACTGTTTGGGAGGAGCTGCCTATTTGATGCGGGACAGTGGACATCTCGATGACAACACGGATGTGTGTTTGCACTTGTACATTATCAACTCACATTTCCCTGCTATGCCAAGTGAGATTGGCCAATTTATCCATTATTATAGGTGTCTTTCATAGATTCACATGCCTGAATCATTCCCCGTCGTCGAGATGGGAGTCCCGTTACATAAATAAGTAATGTCCCATAGACATATATAGAGAACAGTAGGCCATAGGGCCTCACTTTTGTAAGATATCTAGGTCCTTTTGTAAAAAGGACCAAACTCTAGAAAAGAGCCAATCAGCTGTCACCTCCCTCTAGAACCTTCCTGGCAGGAGCCTCAGTCCCTCAGATTTTCTACCGCACGTTGTGCTAAGGGAGTCTCCCCTAAGCTCTGCTCAGGTTTGTTGCTTTACAGCATTTTCAGCAGTGTTTAGGATGTTGTTTCCTGTTTTCTCTTCAAAGAAAATTAATATGGCTTCCCCTGGCCCCTTGGATACTCCTCAAAAGAAGGCAGCTAAAAAGTCTTCAGAGGTCAAGGCAAAAACAGCTTCAGAAAAGGAAGTTCACACCTTTAAGAAGCCTGCACCGTCGACGACGACAGTATCGCCGACGACATCATCAGGGATGAAGAAAGCAGTATCTCCTGTTTAAGTATCTACGTCGACGACGACAGTCTCGACGACAACGGTGTCGTCGTCATTATCATCATCGACGACGACAACCCCATCGTCGACAGCGGGTAAGGCTGTAACGTCGACGATTGTAATTAAAAGATCGTCGACCAGTATTGGTGTCTTTCATAGATTCACATGCAACCCTCCCGCCTCCCCTGGAAGGCCTCACCTAATTCTCTCAGTGACACGCCTACTTAGCTTAGTGCGTATGAAAATCTGAGGGACTGAGGCTCCTGCCAGGAAGGTTCTAGAGGGAGGTGACAGCTGATTGGCGCTTTTCTAGAGTTTGGTCCTTTTTACAAAAGGACCTAGATATCTTGCAAAAGTGAGGCCCTATGGCCTACTGTTCTCTATATATCTATGGGACATTACTTATTTATGTACCGGGACTCCCATCTCGACGACGGGGAATGATTCAGGCATGTGAATCTATGAAAGACACCAATACTGGATAACTGCAGTTACAGGTAAGTAACGCATTTCTTCTACACACAAGCGGCACCAGTTGTGTCCTCTGTTCTGTTGTGGACGTGTTGAGTTTTGTACCACATTGTTGTCAATGTTGATGGGCTCTGCATGTTATGTGTGTGTGCTGCATTTTGGGAGAGTCTCCCCTGCATCTCTGATTTTAATTCCCCTTATCATTTCATGTGGTGGGCCTTTGACCTCTGTTCTTCTACAGTGCTGAGATGCTGCATACTTGGGCACATTGGTCTCTTGGTGGAAGTTGGGGGTCTGGGGCAAGGTTTGTCCACAGATGTGTTGTTGACGTCAGAGGCTGTTTGTGCACGTGGATGTGTCAGAGTGTGACCTGCTCCTTTACAGAGATGGAACCACACTCAGCCACCTCAGTGTCGTGGCGTGCAATATTTCATGATATATTGACTGCAGCAATGCTAGTCGTCATGCAGTGTCACTTGCATTTTCAGTGTTGCTCACAGACACATCGCTTTGCTGGGTTTAACACGTTCATGGGTTGATTGTGAGATTGATGGTGTGTGGGAAGGCCCCCCTCTGGGCACGTTGTCAACAGGGGCCTACTTGCTGTTTCTAGGTGTGCTGCAGTGTGCCAAGGGGATCAGAGTCATGCTCCAGACTCATTGTGGGTGTGCATTGTGCTACACTTAATTGTGCATGTGTGCCATTGTACCCATCTCCTCCTGTCTCCCAAGTCCCTGGTCGTTACTCACCCTGTTGCTGCTGTGTCAGTTCATGTTGAGCAGTGTCCGGTATCCCAACTCCTGCCACCGTCTCCACACTGATGACTGTGGACACCATTTCCTCCATCTCATCCAGCTCATCCTGTGGCACTGGACTCCCACTTCCAGCCTGCATTGCTGCTTCTGGTTATTGGCGAGTTTCTGCTTGGTTTGCGCTTTACATCATTCCAGCGTCTCTTGACCTCTTCCATTGTCCGCCTGCATTCACCTTGTCCACAATGGACTTCCATATTAAATTTTTTGGTGCCAATGACACAGTGGAGGTGACGAACAGTAGTTGATGGTGTTCTATCACCTCCGTTATCAGGATGCTGTTTTTCTACGAACTGAACTGAGTCTTCCTCTACTTCTTGTCCTTGCCCTTCCCTGACCCCGAGGTCCCGGCCTGGGCCTCCGGGGGGCTTGTGGGTTTCTGGTTGTCCTCTGTACTTTCTCCGGCTACCTCCATTGTTCTTCGTAGTTGTTTTGCTTTTGTTTGTTTTTTTTCTACTGTTATAGTGATTTTTCCCTCCTGACATGTGGGAATTTCAGGCCTGGCTCAGCTTATCACAGATTTTTTTAACACGGTTGGGCCCATCGCAACTTTTTTCACATTGGTGTTTAGATTTTTATCGCTGTCCCGGTGACTTTATCACAGACATTTGACGCGCTCTCGGGAGACTATCGCATATTACCGCTGTGTTGTGAATAGGACGTTAACACAGAGTTATTTTCCCACGATAGATGGCGATATGAAACATTGCGTTAACTGATTTTGCAGATGATTATCACACGTTCTTGAGAATATCCACCATAGTCTATAACCTCATTTTTATAGCCAATCAGCCCACTGAATCTAGTTCTTTGTATATCTTCCCCTACTAGTTTCCAATTCAGGAGCATTCACACAGTTTAGGGAAGAAGGTGCTGCACCACCCACACTCCAGGAGGGTTTGTCATTGCCAGACAATTATACTCTGTGTAGAATCTTTAGCTGAATCAGTCTGAAACTAGCTTAAATCAATTCCTCCTTTAGGACTCTGAGCCCCTCATCCCATGTCCCCTTTTCTAATGTACTGACATCCCAACCCATACATTTCTCAGTTGTGTCAGATAATTGATTGTATTGTTCATTAATGAACTATAAAACCAGGATACCATCTTTTGGCACATGTTTGGCTCCAATATTCTACATTCTAGGGCAAGTCTTTCGTCATCACTTTGTGGAACACTATACACACTAATTTCCACATTTAAGTTGTCGATATCTAATTATATATGACCATTGACTGTCATATTCTTTATAAGTTGTGTAAATGACACTATGCCATCCGCACCCCAAACGGCACTTAGAGTTGATATCCTGATTTGTCCCAGTCCTTAAATCTAGTCAGTTTGTTTACATCTTTCAGTCTCCCTACTGTGTGCTGTTCGTATTTCCATAGTAACGTTCTACATTCTACATGTGTTGATCCAATGTGTGCTCCACTTCTAGATGGTGTTTTGGTTTTGCTGGGACAGTTACTGCTGATCCCTCTGATTACCTGGATGCTATTCTGGTGGTGGGATTCTTTATTGGAAATAAACAATGTTTCTTGAATTATTCACCACTTGGAGTTGAGACTGTATGTTACAATTTGGAATTAGCTGGCTTAAGGAGCCCACTGACAGACACTGCCAACCGGACTGTCACTTTTGACATGGAAGACCCAGCAACATTTCTGTTTGTAGACTCAGCAGAGTTGACTACTGTCACAAATCTGGTCTAAGCTCTGGTGAGCATCCTCGCTTTGGCATATTAAAGCTGAAGTGCTTAATTTTTGCACTTTAAGGGGCACACTCGTCTCAGGCAGCTTCACGCCTAAGCTTACACTGCACTCCTAACATGCTAGAGAGGGTCTTGCACCTATCATTCTACCACTTCACTGCATTCACAGTGTCCTCTAGGGGGCCTCACATGAACCTTTTGCATTTAATTGCTCATTGCTGGAAGCTGGTGCTTTCCCTCTGCGTGCTCTCTGCTTAAATCTTGCCTCTTCCCATGAAGCAATGGAACAGTGTGTCCCGTCACACACTAGCTGACATGTTTATTTGTGACAGTGTCTATTCTATTTCATACACCTCATGTGGATACATGTTGTGGCCATTTTTGTTTGGTAAAGCTTCAGTGCTTAATTCTAGGGACAACCTTGTTATACATTTTTTTAGTTATATAATATTGGACATTTTTCTTGTGAATACTACTGACACTATCTCTCCTTATTTTTGCACTCCTAGCAATTTTTTCAATATACTTTATATAAAGTGGATTTCATTTAAAAACCAGAGGCTACCAGTATGCATAACATCTTTTAATGCCACTCCTACATCCATTTTAAAGAACTTCCAAATGATTACACCAATCCAGAACTAGAACACTGCAGTCCATAAGGAGACCCATCACAGAACACTCTTCCTCTTTTAAATGCTGATCTTGGACATTTTTACTTTGAGTGCCTGATTTAAATGTATTTAAACCTTTATAGTATATGATAGTATTGCATCTTCTTAGGGTTTGCAGTTATAGCTTTTGTTTGAAAGGATTTAGGTTTGTGTGTTGGACGCTGTCATAAATTGTTGTAAGGAACTGGGAGATTGTTTTTGGTGCCTCGTATTTCTGTGTAGGCTATCTGAAAGAGACACGTTATTGATAGATTCCTTACCTCAGAATATCCCCAGGCGTCAGACTGGATCCGGAAAGTTTTTCGTCAACACTACCCCTGTGCGTTGGTAGGTGGCGTCGTGCAGCTCCGCGTCCGTCGCTGGCATCATAAGCACCGAGATAAGGTCACGGAGAGTACTTAGGTGTCACCCATGCGCATTGACGTCAGTTCTTTCTTTTTCCGCACCAGCAAGCGCAGAACCAGTTAGAGCACGTGCCCTAGTCACTTTTTGACTAACTTTTTGAGACTTTTGTTTTTACTGAATGCCTGGATTTAAATCCTGCGGGACCTGCTGCCGCACTATGTCGGTGGACGACTCCCCTGGCATTTGTCTTTACTGCCTGGATTTATGTCTCCTCTGCTGTCATGGAGGAGAGAACCACATTTACTGTGGTGCTCCATAGAGCAGGGGAGGCCCTTGACCTTAATCTGCCTACTGTCACTCACAAGACGAACCTCCTTACTGAAATGCTTCAGCCGGTGGCAAGTTCTATGGAACCTCTGCTTCTGTTTAATGAGGCCTTATTGGATGTTTTGATGAGCACCTAGTCTAGGCCAGCCACAGGGGTTCCTGTGGATAAGAACGTGGCCAGGCGTCATCGCCCGATACCGGGTGACCCGGCCTTTTTGACAAATCATCCGACTCCGGAGAGCCTGGTGTTTCAGGCCTCCACTTCCCAAAGTGCGTTCCCTACCGCCCTGCCGGATAAGAATTAAAAAAATTTGGAGCAGTTTGGCAAGAAGTTGTTTTCCTCTGCCTGCTTGGGGCTGCGGTCCGTCAACACGGCATGCCTCTTGGGCCGCTATTCTCACGCTGTGTGGGAAACAGTGGCGCACACACTGGCACAGTACCCGAAGAAGTTCGAGATGTACTTTATCAAGCTGTTGTGGAGGGGAAGGATGCCGCGAAGTTTGCGATTCAATGTGGGCTGTCCACCGTGGATTCTTTATGGAGAGCGATATCCACAACAGTGGCCCTTTGTCACCATGCCTGGCTGCAGTCTCCTGGGTTTTCGGGGGACGTCCAGAGTTCCCTCATGGACATGCCTTTTGATGGTACTTGCCTGTTTGGCGATAAGGCAGACAGTGCCCCGGAGCGTTTCAAGGACTCTCGGGCTACGGCTAAGTCCTTGGGTCTCTCCACCACACGCCCGGCCACGTCTACCTTTCGTTCCTTTCGTGGCCATGGAAGGAGCGTCCCTGCACACTAGTTCAGCCAGAAGACTGTGCAGAACTAAACTCAGCGCAACTGCAGGCGTGGAGGCCACCGTGGCGGCACTGGGGGCCAGGGTGCTGGTCAGTCCACCTCCGCTCCCGCAGCATCCACCTCAAAGCCTTCCTAGTCCGAGCTTTGGGGAGCACCCCACGCCAGTGAGTGGCAGAATTCAACATCACCTCCCCCACTGGCGTTCTGTCACTTCGCACAGGTGGGTGCTGTAATCTCTCCCCTTCGAGTCTGCCCCCCCAGCCATGCCACCTCAGTTCCACTGCATGTCAGGGGATCACTTTGCGCTTCTCCAAAAGGAAGTCACGGCCCTCCTGGACGTTCCTGGGCCAGAAATAGGGCGTGGTTGTTATTCCCACTTTTTTCTGGTCCCCATGAAGGACAAAGGGGTCCTGCTGCGTTCCATCTTGGACCTCAGGAATGTCAATCGCTTCCTCCGGAAGGAGAAGTTGGAGATGTTGACTCTGGCTCAGGTTTTGGCTGCCCTCGACCCTGGAGAGTGGATGGTAGCATTGGAAATGCAGTACGCATATTCTCACATTCCCGTCCTGCCGGCCCACTGGTGTTACATGCGGTTCACAGTAGGCCAGGAGCATTTTCAGTTTGCCGTGCTCCCCTTCGGCCTTACCAGCACCCCTCGGGTGTTCACGAAAGTGATGGCGGTCGTCGCACCTCATATGTGCAGGTCAGGGGTGTCAGTCTCACCCTACCTTGACGACTGGTTGTTTTAAAGCGGGCTCTCCCCCGACAGTCGTCCTGCATTTTCTGGGGTTCTCCATCAATGTGCCAAAGTCGCACCTGAGTCCCTCTCAGAAGCTCCCCTTCATCAGAGCGGTTCTGGATTCGACGCAGTTTCCGGTTTATCCTCCCGAGCAGTGAGTCCGGGATATTCAGGCTATGATTCCGATCTATCAATCTCTATCCCGGGTTTCAGTGAGGATGACCCTCCGGCTCCTGGGCCTGATGGCCTCCTGCATACTGCTGGTGTAACATGCCGGATGGCAGATGCAGGCTCTGCAGTGGGATCTGAAGTTCCAGTGGGCACAGCATCAGGGCAACCTGTCCGATCATTCGCGATTGGGTCCATGCCAGATCCCTCTCCATTCTCCAACCGGAGTACACAGTGGTGACGGATGCGTCCCTCCTGGGATGGGGCGGCCACTTGGGAGAGGCGGAGATCAGAGGCCTCTGGTCTCCGGCGGAGTCCCGGCTCCATATTAACCTTTTGGAGCTTTGGGTGATCCGTCTTGCACTGAAGGCATTCCTTCCCTCTGTCCGGGGAAGTGTAGTGCAGGTGTTCACGGACAACACCACTGCCATGTGCTATTGCAACAAACAGGGTGGGGTGGGGTTGTGGACCCTATGTCAGGAGGCTCTGTGCTTCTGGACCTGGCTGGAACATCAAGGCATTACCGTGGTGGTTCAACACCTGGCAGGCTCTCTGAACGTCAGGGCGGACGAACTCAGCATTTGCCACTGAAGAGAACGCGCAATGTCATTAATTCTGCATGTTCCAAGGCGGCACTTGCTCAGCCACGCTTTTCAGCGTGAGTGGAGCTGCGGTCTGTTGTACGCGTTTCGGCCTATACCACTTCTGCCGAGAGTGCTGAAGAAGATTTGGTGAGACCAGGCCCAAGTCATCCTTATGGCTCTGGATTGGGCACAAAGATACTGGTATCCCAAGCTACTCAGCATGGCGATTGATCCCCCGATCCGACTGCCTCTTCGGGAGGATCTTCTGTCGCAGCAGCAGGGCATGTTCCTCCACCTGAACCTGTTCAGGCTCCACCTCCGTGTGTCGAGATTGAGCGGCAACAGTTGACAGCTTTTGATCTTCCTCCTGAAGTCTGTGATGTCATTCTGGCAGCCAGGCATCCCTCCACTAAGACGGTATATGCCTGCAGGTGGACTACATTTGTGGCATGGTGCACAGCAAAGGCTGTGGATCCCCTTTCTGCCCCTCTACTATACTTGGCCAGAAAGGCCCTGCTTTGGGCACTATCAAAGGTTATCTTTCAGCCATCTCTGCCTTTCTAAGGCTTCCAGATCAGTCTCCTCTCTTTAAGTCCCCTGTTGTTAACCGTTTTCTGAAAGGCATTACACATACATTCCCTCCCGTGCCTTTCATAATGCCTCAAAAGGACTTCAATCTTGTCATGACCTATCTGATGTGCGCTCCTTTTGAGCCCTTTCATTAATGTCCTTTATGTCTTCTCACTCTAAAGACGGCTTTCCCAGTAACTATCAAGTCTGCCACAAGAGTGAGTGAGCTCCAGGCTCTTTCTTCTAAACCTCCTTTCTTTTCTGTTCATCGGGACAAGGTGGTTTTAAGGACCCATCCTTCTTTTTTGCTAAAGGTTGTCATGCCCTTCCACATCGGGCAGGCCATCACTTTGCCCACCTTCTTTCCACCTCCTCATCCTTCAAAAGAGGAAGAGAGGCTCCACCGTCTGGACCCAAAATGTGCGCTCTTGTTCTATCTGAAGCGCGCACAACAGTCCGGGTGGATGACCAGCTCTTTGTTGGCTACGTGGGCGCCAAAAAAGGTTGGGCCATGCACAAACGAACCATCTATTGGTGGGTCGTTCTGTGCATCAATGCGTGTTACTCGTTGGCTAAGAAGGAGCCTCCTGTGGGGCTGCGTGCCCATTCTACCAGGGCGACAGCGGCCACTACTGCCTTGGGACACGGCGTTCCCTTGCAGGACATTTGTCAGGCAGCTATGTGGGCTTCGCTGCACACGTTAACCAAGCATTACTGCCTTGACAGTCAAGTCCGGAGAGATGGCTTCTTTGGCCGTTCTGTTCTCCGTGACTTTCTGGTGTAATCTTATTCGCAGACCCACCACTGGGGTTGGTATTGCTGGGGTATCTATTCTAAGGTAAGGAATCTATCACTAACATGTCTCCTTCAGATGCACAAGTTACTACTTGTGTAACAATATATCTGTAAGAGACATTAGTTAGTGAATGATTCCTTACCGCCCCACCCATCCTCCCCGTTCTGCGAATTGATTTCTAGGGTTAAGGTCATCCCTTTCAGGGCCCTAGTTTCATGACACCAGTGGTCAGTTTCTTGCATGGCTCTGTGTTCCTCGCACGGAAAGTCGTGTACAGAACTGACGTCAGTGCGCATAGGTGGCACCTAAGTAGTCTCTGTGACGTCATCTCTGCACTTACGATGCACGACGCCACCCACTGACGCACAGAGATACTGCTGATGAAAAACTTTCTGGATCCAGTCTAATGCCTGGGGATATTCTAAGGTAAGGAATCTATCACTAATGTTTTTAACAGGTATATCGTTACACAAGTAGTAACTTTTGCATTTAGTATAATATCTGTTGAGTGAGGCATGGAGCATGAAGCTCTCTCTTCTGCTCGACTTTGGTATTGATGAGCGCAACTGATTAGGGTTGGCGTTTAGGCTTACTCAGTATTCTGACGCTTCCTTGCAGGAGACCTTTTACTTAGTCATTGTCAGCAGCTGCTTCAGGGGTTTGTGGCACAGTAAGAGAAAACAATGGAACTCATGTAATTGTTCTCGCAAAATTTGGACATCAAATTGGATTGGGACCACTTTCATGCAATGTATACAGGATATGCTAGCGCATATCTCGGAATTTTGAGACCCGTTTGAATGAAACAGGCAAATATTATCTCGGGGTTCCCAACTGTGATGGAGTTGCTTGTAGTGTAGTTCCTATCATCCCAATAGGCTCTGCGCATTGGAATAATATCTTCAATAGTATAGACGTAGGACAGAGGTTAACTAGGTCTTCTACTGACGATATTAGACTTAAAGTTTAATGTTTGTGCCAGCTAGCTCAGAGTTCACTAGAAACTTTCTCGAATAGACAAGGAGGAGTTTAACTTCCCTGGATAGACAAGAAGGGATTTAGTTTCTGACAACCATAGAACATGACAACTTTGCTCTCCCCTAATTAAGAGTGTATCTCTAGAGTCGTGTGAAAACAAAAGACAACTTATTTTACTCAGTCAGTTCAGTGCATTCTTAGTTTCACCAGATTGTAGAGAAAAGGAAGAGACGGGCGTGTTCAATAAAAATATGTTATTTATTGATCAGTCTCTTTTCTCATACAAGAGAAATGAATCGCTATTATTGTAATACTTAGAGTTAAGTAAAGTGCATACAGTAATAACAGAATTATAAAATAATACTGTAAAAGCATTGATATGGTTTCTTAGCCATATGATACTTAAAATGGATAAAATAGATACATACATATATACATTGACTAATTGTACTCAACTTGTGCTTCTAACTACGCCTACCCCAATGTACCTGACCTAAGCCTAATACGTGGCGGGAGTAGATGAGTAGCAGTTTAAGTTAAGTTTGCTTTGCCAAGAGTTTGCTTCAAGAATTCTCTACAAAGGATGATTCAGTTCAGTACCTGGGAGTTTAGAAGGCTGGAGGGCTGGTATCTCTATCTCAGGTCTTGATATTCCAGCTGCCTGCGAGGGCTGCTTGGAAGCGCCGGAGCTGGATTTCTCGGCAGGAGAAAAGGCAGCGTCTCTCTCTCTCAGCGCGTCAGAAAGGAGGGGCAGCGTCTGTGGGCTTTGCTGTCAGCTGGGCTCCTCGGCAAGTCTCGCTGCTCCAATCTTGTCACCACCTCGTGTGTTTGCTTAAGGCAATGTCCGTATTATTTATACCTGAAAGGTGCCGGGATTGACGTAAGGATGGACATAAATACGTCAATAAGGATGTCATACGAACTGGTCGTTCGCACATTCTTTACTGAAGTTCTCGGCTAAATCAAAACAATGGCTGTGGGGATTTCCCAGGTCGTGGTAGATTTGATTTGTTTTGAGAACACCGTATGCCTATTAGGGGGCTGGAGGAATAGTGCTTGCCTAATGAGATGGCATGCGCTATGACCTAATCAGACAACGGGCTTCTGTGCCGTTGTGTGGCTAATCAGATAACGGGTTTCTGTGCAGTTGAATGGCTGCTAGTTAATTATTAACCAGACAAGGGTCAGAAATAGGGGGATCGATACAGTACCCATAGTAAATACACCACATGCTATGTGTAGGACCATGTTTGATACCAGTAAAAGAAGTTCTACTGAGGAATGGAGCTGGTGAAGAGCATCCTTTAATTCAGGCAAGGGTATAGAACCTTCTTTTTGGAAGGTGTCAGGAGATGTGACTGTTTCAAGGGACTTCCGAGCAGGGCTGCAGAATCAGTGGAGAGGTCTTGGGCTCCAGGAACAAGGAGGAGGTATGAAGAAATATGGAGACTATGGGCATGTTGGTGTATGGAGTGGAAGTTGAATACTGTGAAGGTTCCAATCACAATCACAATAACATTTTTGGTGCAACAGTTTGAAAAAGGTTTAGGTTACCCAAGTTTTGCAGAGTAGAAAAAGTTCTGTGTGTACACAGAGATTTGAAACATTCTTCTTCAAGACTTTTTTTCTAAAGTAGCAGATTCCAGTGACACAACAACCAAGCACATCATCTATGACAAAAAGCATAGGGAAGTACATGTCATACTAGCAAATGTAGATCCCTCAAACAGCATGCAACTTGACAGCGTAATAAGATCTTTACTTTACATATCGCTATTACTATCAAATGAATCATTCTGTTAATTTACACTTCCTGTTATGTGGGAATCTAGGACCCTAGTGAAAATTTCCCGATTCATGCCCATATATAGGTATAATTCAACCAATCCTTATATAGGCAAAGGAATCATTACCTTATTTAGTCTTAGCCTGTGCAACCCAAATATGGCATGGCTACTTCCACTAAACTCCGAGAATCCACAACGATTTCTTGCAAAAACCAGCCTTCAGCAGTCAGGGACTTCCCCCTGCTTGAATACTAATTTATCCAAGAACTCCTGGAGTTTTCAAGGAACTGAGGCACTAGTGATGATATTATGCCAATCTTACGTCAAACTCGGCACCTTCAAAGTATAAATATGCCTACATTTGCCCAGTCAAACACACGGTGGTTTATGAGCAGCTCGACTAACTACTTGCCCGACGCCCTGCAGCAGCAAGTGCCGAAGGAAGCCGACCCTCCAACTGATGCATTGAGAAGAAGTTGTCTTTTTTCTTGCCGAGAAATCCAGCTCCAGTGTTTCCAGGCTACCCTTGCATGTTGCTGGGAAATCGAGTCCTGAGAGAGAGATACACGACCTCTATCATTCTAAAACCAAGGTACGGAGCTGATTAGACATTTAGAGAATTCTCCATTACTTCTTCCCTTGTACTAGACTTAGGTTAGGTACACCGGGGTAGGCGTATTTTAGAAGCACCAGTTGAGTACTTTTAGTCACTATTTTATCACTGTATGTATTTTATGCATTTTATGTATTCTATGTCTATGGCTTAGAAACCATATCATGCTTTTACAGTACTATTTTATAATACTATTCATATGATATGCCTTTTACTTCTTAACTAGCATTTCAATTGTAGCAGTGCATTTCTCATGCTTAAGAAATAAGACTGTTCAATGGAATACTTTTATTGAAAACGCCCGTCTCTCTATTTCTAAGCAACTCTGGTGAAACGAAGCATGCACGAATGACTGAGTGAAATAACTGTCTATTTTTTCCGCGACTCTAGAGATACGTTTCCTTCTGGGGAAACAAAGTTGTTATGTTATATGGTTGTCAGAGACCAATCCCTTCTTGTACTTTCGAGAAAGTTTCTAGTGACCTCTGAGCTAGCTAGCACTCACAATTAAGTCTAATATATACGATAGAGACCTAGTCGACTTCAGTCCTACGTCTAAACTATAGTATATGTTATTCCAATGTGCAGAGCCTATTGGGAATATAAGAACTACACTACATGGCGCCCAATGTTTGGTAAGGCGATAATTTAACGCTAGATGCTAGAGTAACTCAGTCGTGCTTTTCACAGAGACATCTTTTCCCCTAAAAACTCCAATAGACGTCTGGAGTGGGTCAAAGGATAATATCCGCCAAAACGGAGTAGGACAAAAAATCCTATGTATTACTTTTTGGTTTATTCAACGTTGAAGGATACAGTGTTCCAAAATATTGTGCACCTAATCTTTGTTTCCTTGAAACTTGTTCTACAAACTCTCAGCCGACTAAAATGCCGGATAGTGATACCGAATTAGAGAGAGCTGCAGCAGCAGCTCAAGCGGTTTTAGATGACACTGCTATCCTAGAAAATGTCACGGATGCTATACTGCTCCCGGTAAATGTAAGGAAAAGTATAACTTACAGACTCATAAATAATGGAGTATCATCAAAAGGTGGCAGAGTAATCTTTGTAATAGAGGCACATGAATATCGGTAGACAGAGGTATTCTATTCATGGATTCAGTTTCCAGCAGCTAATGCGTGAGTTCCACTACTATAAAGCAGAGGAACCTTCAGCGGAATACGTTCCTTTCGAGGACATTGAACTTCCATTAACTTACCAAGAGCATCAGCTCTGGTTTAAAGGCGCCCTAAAACATGAAAATCACATTACCACTAGGTAGACCAGGAGCAACATGGCCGGTACTAGCCAGCTATACACCACATCCAGACATTGAAAGGATGTCGGATGCAGAATTGTTAGCTCAGCTAAAACAGTTAATTAAAAAACATAGACAATTTGTTCAATATGTCATGCGGACATTAACAGTTCAACCAGCTGTAAAAATTCCACAGCACACCCCTCACCAGGGGAACACAATTAAAATTACACCACAAACTATACAGTCAGTCATTGGTAAACTACCAGCAAAACGGGAACAAATTCCATTCTGGTTAGCACAAAAAATGACTCAAATAGAGGCAGTATTTCCTGATAGCACGCCTCATGAGAAACACAGGATTCTGACAATCTGTTTACCTATGGGGATTGCACCACACGTAGAGGATTGTGACACTTGGGGCACAGTCTTTGCTTCAATCTACACTAAAACACATGGTGTTCCGTCCATGCCGGTGATACCAGACGTTCTAAGACAGATTCAAAATGAATACGTTCCAGAACCGGCCTTAACTCTAGGTATGAAAATACTGAAGGATTTCAAACAGGTCTCGGCTATACTATTAGCCAACATTAGAGGTGAAGCAGCATCAGTGGCAATCCGCCAGAAATGAAAAGAAACAGACATTATTGAGCAACCGTATGAGCTTGCCAGAATCATTGAAAAATCCTATGAAGAACTAGGTAGAGATAGTTTGGGTGGGAAACCACTAAAACCACAACTAACAGAAAATCCTGAAAAAGTTTTTATTAAAAATAATCTCACTACTACAAAGCAGAGGAACCTCCAGTGGAATACGTTCCTTTCGAGGACATTGAAATTCCATTAACTTACCAAGAGCATCAGCTCTGATTTAAAGGCGCCCTAAAACATGAAAATCACATTACCAGGCTCGGTCCACTAGGTAGACCAGGAGCAACATGGCCGGTACTAGCCAGCTATACACCACATACAGACATTGAAAGGATGTCAGATGCAGAATTGTTGGGGAGCTGGCCAAGCACTTAGCCAGGGCCAGTTTTGGGTCCCAGTCCAGCCCTGTTGTGTGGCGTGTAATTGTGTGGTGTGGAGCGGATTTCTATAGTGGAATTATGTGACATGGTATATAATTGAAGTATGTGTATAGTAATTATGTGGTATTGAGCATATTGGAATTATATGGAGTGGGTGCGGTGGTGTGTAATTACGTGGAATGGTATTTTGTGCTGTGGAATGGGTTGTAGTGGAGTTATGTGCTGTTGAATCTTGTAGCATGATGTGGAATTATGTGCTTGGATTGGACGTATGTGCTGTTATGCAATTGTGTTGTTGAGTTGAATTATGCAGTCCGTTGGTGAATTATGTAGTGTGGAATTGAAATGTGTGCAGTTGAATTGTGTGGCGTGGAACCGAGTGACGTTGAGTGAAAGAGAAATCTGATAGAGAAAAAAGGGAAGGAAGGGAAGAAAGGAGGTAGGAATTAGGAGAAGGAAGGGAGGGAAGATGAAAGGATGTGAGAGAGGAATGGAGGAAGGGAAGGAAGGACGGAGTAAGGGAGAGAAAGAGGAAAAAAGGAAAGGAGAGAAAGCAAGAAGAAAAAAAGAAAGGACTTAGTGAAAGGCGGAAGGGCAAGATATGAGTGACTGGAATAAATGACGTTGAAATAAGGTTTGAGGAAATAAGGTTGGGTATACGATTAAGGAAGAAGGAAGAAGGAGGAAAGGAGGATATGAAGAAAGATAGAGAGGCAGAGAGGGAGAGAGGATTCCAGGAAGAAGGGACAATGGAAGTAAATAGGAAGGAAGGGTTTGAGGGAAGGAGGAATCAATGAAGGGGGACGAGATGGTTGAAGTGATGAAGAGTGGGAAAAGAAAGGAGGGTTAGGAACAAAGGAAGGATGTAAGAAAAGATTATGGAGCCAAGTAAGGAAGGGAGGAACGAAGGAATAAGGAGGAGAGAGAAACTGTGAAATTAGCTACTTGATATGCAAACGGCAGTCTGTTAGAGGATTATTTTTTCTGGCTGCCCTGCATTAATGTTTTTGATAATATAATGAATTAAATTGATTGTGAACGCAAACAATAGGGAGTGAAACTTCACAGCATGTTCAAATATGTCCCCTAAAATTATACTATGCCTGTTATGTAGAGCTTACATTGCTGAAGAAGTAAGCAATACAAAACAAGGTGACAATAACAGCAGTTTGGTTTTCTAATCACTCGTTTATAAATAGTATAGTACTTTGTATCTCTGTAAAAATGTCCATCCTTAGTTATAAGCCAATATAAGCTTGTGTTACTGGTGAGGTGGAATGTGATAGGGCAATCAAAATAATGGCTAAATAGGGTCAAACTTCGCATTTAACTGGGAGGAAAGCGCAAATTTTTGATGAGAAATTGGATTGTGAAAGCGCCACTGGTAGGTTTGTTCAATCAATCGAGCATTGTACTTGTAGAGCACACTACCTACCCGTGAAGGTCTCAAGGCGCTGAGGGGGGGGGGGGGGGGGGGGGGGGTGCTGCTAGTGCTCGAAGAGCCAGGTCTTGAGGAGTCTTCTGAAGGTGAGCAGGTCTTGGGTCTGTCGAAGGTGGGTAGGGAGGGTGTTCCAGGTTTTGGCAGCGAGGAAGGAGAAGGATCTGCCGCCGGAGGTCGTTCTTGGGAAACGGGGGACAGCGGCGAGAGCGAGGCTGGCGGAGCGGAAATGGTGGGTTGGGGTGTAGAAACTGAGTCTTCTGTTGAGGTAGGCTGGTCCGGTGTTGTAGAGGGCTTTGTGTGCGTAGGTGAGGAGTTTGAAGGTGATCCTCTTGTTGACAGGGAGCCAGTGTAGGTATCACAGGTGGGGGGTGATGTGGCTGCGGCGAGGGACGTTGAGGATCAGTCGGGCGGAGGTGTTTTGGATGTGTTGCAGTCGTCGGTGGTGTTTGGCCGGGATTCCTGCATAGAGTGCGTTGCCATAGTCCAGCCTGCTGCTGACGAGGGCCTGTGTCACTGTTCTTCTTGTTTCGGTAGGGATCCACTTGTAGATCCTGCGGAGCATGCGGAGGGTGTTGTAGCAGGAGGAGGAGACGGCGTTGACCTGCTTCAACATGGAGAGGGAAGAGTCGAGGATGATTCCTAGGATGCATGCGTGGTTGGTGGGTGTTTTAGTGCTGTTTCCAGCATGGTCAGCCACCAAGAGTTGTCCCAGGCTGAGAGGGTGGGTCAGAGGATGAGAACCTCCGTCTTGTCTGAGTTCAGTTTTAGTCTGCTGCTCCTCATCCATTCGGCGACGGCCTTCATTCCCTCGTGGAGGTTGATTTTGGCGGTGTGTGGGTCCTTGGTGAGGGAGAGGATGAGCTGGGAATTCAAAACTCACAAGAAGAACAATAATACATGACAGCTCTAATAGAGCAAATTCTGCTTCGAACGTGAAGAAATGTGCGAAAACAAAACATGCCCTAGAATACCGTACGTTCATTTCTAGTTTGATCTGCTTCCTTAAAATTGTTTCCTTGTACAGTTTTTTCTTTGCCTTCTGACGGATCTCATAATGTGCAGTCAGTGCAGAAAAAAATCTTACGATGATAAGAGTGAGCCACCTGTCTGAAGGGAGATTTTGATACACTTATGATTATGCAACCGATATGTGAACAACTCACATTTGAAAGTGACCTGATATTTCATTGCTAAAGATTAATACATAACATGCTGCAGTGGCAACAAAAGTACATAAAATAGGCAGAGGACCATCTGGTAAAAATATAAAGAAAAGAAGTAGCACAGCAGTGGAGAGCATGTGGCGCAGCGGCCAGAGCTGCTGACTTGAGTGCTGGGGAACCCAGTTCGAGACTAGGTGGCGCAACATCCTGTGATTCTGGGCAAATCACTTAATTTCTCCGGGTGTTAAGTTCGCTGTGTAAATCTGCAGGATCTTGTACTATATACTTTCTTGCTCACGTATTCCATGGAAGGTGACTGCTATATGGGGAAGCTGGTGCAGTCTTCATTTCTTTCTTCAGATACTGAATGTCAAGCTTTTCTTTGCCGAAGGGATCATAGTTTTGTCTGGATATGACACAGTCACTCAACCGAGGCATGTTAGAAGCTCTGTAGACCAGTCCATCTTGGGCATTAACAAAGTCCACAAAACTCTGGTAGAACCTGGCAGCGGGGGTTGTTCCTCCAGAACCAACAGCTATTGAACAGGAACTGCATGGAAATAGGGGTTCCAGGTCTGAGGAAAACTGAAGGCTGAAGCATTACAGTGAAGGGGGTGAGTGCAAGGTGGCAGAAGTATATCAGAGCAGGACCCATAGCTGAATGATTCTACTAAATAGGCTACCTCCTGATTTTATTCTCTCAGGTAATATGCTTCCCTGCCCTGCTCACTCGGTCTGCACACCCTGAACTGAATCAAGGTGCGAGGCAAAGCAGAGAAACGATTATGATTGGGAATGAGAAGAGGAGCAAACCTTACCCCTCATGCAAAGTCATGATCCCTCTGTATCCCGGAGTATCTCCGACAGATAAGAAACACAGTCACAGGGTGTGCAGGCATCTCCAATGATTCAGAAAACAGGATCAAGCAACAGAGAGACTGTTCCTTTAAACAAATTCATCCTACCCTCGAGTCTCGAGGCAGAAGCCCATATCTAATGCATAGTCGGTTTATTTAACTTGAGGTAAAATACGTTCAAATCAAACAAACCTGACGAAAATATTGATGAAAACAAGAAACTGATGCACAGCTAAGGTAACATATAACCCCATTTGAATCCCATTGGAGCTGGGAAAAGAAAAATAACCACACGCTGAGAAAGGTCTCACCATTTGTCAATATACTCTTTATTGTATCCGAAAGAAACAGTTAGTTATAGATTCCTTACCTTAGAATTACCTCCAGGCGTCAGACTGGATCCAGAAAGGTTTTTCGTCAGCAGTACCCCTGTGTGTTGGAAAGTGGCACCCCGCATTCGTCGTTGTTGTCGTGGTCGCAGGGATGACGTTGCGGTAACTACATAGACACTGCTCGTGCGCTCTGACATCAGTTCTTTCTTTTACCATGCCAGCAAGCGCAGACCCAGAGAGAGCAGTACCCCAGTCACTTTTTGACTGAATTTTTCTCGACATTTGTCGACATTGTTCTTTGAGTCCATCGACTCCAGGCGCGCGAGGGATGCCCGCTTCAAGGCTCGCAGTTCCACAAGTCGTGCTCCGACTGCCGGACCATGAATCCGAAGTCTTTACGGGAGCAGTCCCGAAAGCTTCTTGAGGCCCGGCAGTCGGCTCCGTGCCGCTCGAGGTCCCGGTCATGTAGGAGGTTGAGGGACCGGTCACAGAGCCACCACGTTCTTCGTCCAAGTCTTCGTACTCAGGGTTAGGTAAGTCGAAGCTCAAGAAGAAGTCAAAGAAGCAACGTCGTTCTTTGACTTCTTGCCATCCGTAGGTCAACGCGACGAGGGATGGAGGTGGTGCCCCTTCAGCGGCTCTGAGTGCGAGCCCGAAGGGTCGGCTCCGGATTTCCCCCACTTGCCGGGACCTGGAGTGACCCCTGCCCAGCTTTGTCAGTTTTACGAAGTGATGCATGCCATCTTTGGGCAGCCGGACTCCGATGGCACGCCTTCAGGCACCGTGGACTCGGCTGGGGGTCCTGGGCCTTTGACACAGGATACTTCGGCCTCTGGGGCTGCAGGGTCCCCTCGTATCCAGGCCTTGATCCAGATCGGCGCCGGTCAACCTTGTTACTCCTCCCCCAGCGTCGATTCTGCCGGCACCACGTCCACAGGCGGCGGCGGCTGTGTCCCCAGGCAACGTCGATCCCGGCCTCCACCTTGAGGTAGACACAGAGCCGGACCGCAATTGAAGGGTACTTTTGTGCCCCTGTTCTACCCTGGCTCTATGAAGCCAGATTGGCAGCCAGAGGAGGGTGAGGAGGACTGTGAGGGGTCTGAGAACTCTTTAATTGACCAGCTAGGTTATTAACCGGACTGGAGAGAGGAACTAAGTAAGGCCAGTGGTCTGGAAACCTCACCAGACTTTGGCATGTTGTCTCCTACCGTGGCTATGGAGGAGGGATTGTCATACACAGTGGTGTTATGTAGGGGGCCGAGGCGCTCCACCCCGAACTACCTACGGTGGCAGTCAGTTCTAAACTTCTGACAGAGGTGCTTCAACCAGCAGCACGCTCTTCGGAACCCCTGCTAGCATTTAATGAAGCCCTCACGAACATCCTTTTGGGCCTCTGGTCCAGGCCTAACACAGGGGCTTCTGTGGAAAAGATGATTGCCTGACGCCACCGCCCGGCCCCAGGCGGCCACACTTTCCTCTCTCAACACGCCACCCCTGAGAGCTTGGTGGTCCAAGGCTCCGTCTCCAAGGACGCATTCCTTACTGCTCCACCGGATAGGGAATCCAAAAAGCTGGACCATCTTGGGGAGAAGATGTTTTCTCCCTCCAGCTTGGGACTGTGGTCAGTAAACACTGCATGTCTGTTGGGCCTTTACGCCCACTCCGGGTGGGATACGGTTGAGCAAGTGCTGCCTCAGTGCCCGGAGGAGGCCTGGGCCATACACTCTCGTGCAGTTGACAAAGTGAGAGCCGCAGCGAAGTTTACCATCTGCTGTGGGCTGGATACAGCCGACTCACTAGGCAGGACTATTTCCAGTTCGGTAGCCCTCCGACGCTACGCCTGGTTGAGGTCAACTGGTTTTTCCAGGGATGTCCAATCTACCCTTACTAACATGCCCTTTGATGGCCATCGCCTGTTCGGTGACTCTCGCGCTACTGCCAAGTCTTGGGCCTCTCCACCACCCGCCCTGCGCAGTTTTGCCCCTTTTGTGACTACGGAAGCGGTGCCCTGCCACGTCCTGCCCAGAGCCACAGGCCAGCGCAAGCTGTTAAACCCCTCCGCGGCCGGGGTCGTGGGAACCAATGCCCTGGTTCTAGGGGCCAGCGGACAGGCCAGTCCACCCCAGCCCCCTCTGCAGCAGCCTCCAAACTCTCCTAGTCCGACCTTTCAGGGCCTCCAATCGCCAGTGGGTGGATTCGCCATCACCTCCCCCACTGGCGCACCATCACGTTGGACAGGTGGGTTTTGCAAATAGTCTGAAGGGGCTACTCCCTCCCCTTTGAGACTACCCCTCCATCCATGCCACCTCTTTACCATCGAATGTCGGCGGATAATCTGGCCCTTCTCCAACAGAAGGTTTTGGCACTCTTGGACAAGGGTTCCATCGAGCGAGTTCCTGTCCCAGAAGTAGGTTGTGGATGCTATTCCCACTACTTTCTGGTGCCCAAAAAAGACAAAGGCCTGCATCCTATCTTGGATCTCAGGGACGTCAACCATTTCCTCCGGAAGGAGAAGTTCAAAATATTGATGTTGGCTCAGGTCCTGTCTGCCCTCGACCCTGGAGACTGGATGGTGCCATTAGGCTTGCCGGATGCTTACTTTAACATCCTCGTCCTGCCGCCCCACCAGCCTTACCTACGGTTCACGGTAGGCCACAAGCACTTTCAGTTCACTGGTCTCCCCTTTGGCCTTACCAGCGCCCCTCGGGTGTTCACGAAATTGATGGCTCTGGTACCAGCTCATCTGCGCAGATCAGGGGTTCCAATCTTCTCCTATCTTGATGACTGGCTGTTGCAGATGGGTTCGCTCCAGACTGTGTTCTCCCACCTCCAAACTACGGTCGACCTCCTGCATTCTCTGGGGTTCTCCATCAAGAAGTCACATCTTACTCCATCTCAGAAGCTCCATTTCATCGAAGCGGTTGTGGACACGATGCAGTTTCGGGTCTATCCTCCCAAACAGCGAGTCTGGGATATTCGGGCTATGATTCCAGTCTTTCAGCCTCTATCCTGGGTTTTGGGCAAGATGACCTGAGGCAGCTGGGCCTCATGGCCTCCTGCATACTGCTGGCAGATCACGCAATGTGGCGTATGCGGGCTCTGCAGTGGGACCTGAAGTTCCTGTGAGTACAGCATCAGGGGAATCTGTCCGATTGCATCCAGATCTCGGAGGGCACTGCACGACAATTGCAGTGGTGACTAACGAGCCAGGATTGGGTCAATGGCAGATCCCTCTCCCTTCCCCAACCAGAATACACAGTGCTGATGGACACATCCCTTCTGGGATGGGGTGGGCACATGTGAGAGGCGGAGATCGGAGACAGAGACCTTCTCGAGCTTCGGGCGATTCATCTTCTTGCACTGAAGGCACTCCTTCCCTCTGTCCGGGGAAGAGAAGTGTAGGTGGTCACAGACAACACCACCGCAATGTGGTACTGCAACAAACAGGGCTGGGTGGGATCATGGACCCTATGTCAAGAGGTTCTCTGCCTCTGGACAAGGCTGGATCATCAGGGCGTATCCCTGGTGGTTCAACACCTGGCAGGTTCCCTGAACGCCAGGGCGGATTAACTCAGCCGCAGGTGCATGATGGAGCACGAATGGTGTCTTCACTTGGAGGTGCTGCAAGGTCTCTTTAAGCAATGGTGGAGCCTTGGTTAGATCTGTTCGCCACCGAAGAGAACGCGCAAAGGCAGCAATTCTGCCCTTTGGAATTTCTAAGGCACTCGCTAGGCTACGCTTTTTGTCGCGAGTGGAGTTGCGGTCTTCTATACGCCTTTCCGCCTATACCACTTCGGCCCAGTGTGCTGAAGAAGATCAAGCGCGACCCGGCCTCTAGTCATTCTTGTGGCTCTTGATTGGGTGTGAAAAGTCTGGTATCCCACGCTGCTACACATGGCCATTGATCCTCCAATCAGACTGCCTCTTCGGGGGGATCTTCTGTCGCAGCAGCAGGGGACGGTCCTCCAGCTGAACCTGTCTAGCCTCCACCTCCTTGCGTGGAGATTGAGCTGCAGCAATTGACGACGTTTGACCTGCCTCCTGAAGTCTGTGATGTAATCTTGGCAGCCAGGCTTCCTCCACTAATACGGTAAAAGCCTGCAGATGGAACAAATTTGTGACATGGTGCACATAAAAGGCTGTGGTTCCCCCTTCCGCCCCTCTTTCTGAGGTTCTCTTGTTGCATCTTTCTTTGGCCCAGGAGGGTTAAGCTCTGGGCACTCTAAAGGGCTATCCCTCAGTCATTTCACCCTCACTTAGACTTCCTGATCAGCCTTCTCTTTTCAAATCCCCTGTTGTAAATCGTTTTCTTAAGGGATTACTCATCATTTTCCTCCTGTTACCTTCGTAATGCCACAGTGGGACTTGAACTTTGTTCTTACAAACTTTATATGCGCTCCTTTTGAGCAGCTGTATAACTGTCCTCTCAGACTTTTAACCTTAAAAACTGCTTTCTGGTGGCCACCACCTCTGTGCGCAGGGTGAGTGAGCTACAAGCTCTTTCTTCCAAGCCTCCCTGTCTGGCATTTCATCCGGGTAAGGTCGTCCTCAGAATTTGAACTTCCTTTCTTCCCAAGGTAGTTACTTCTTTCCACATTGGCCACACCATCACTTTGCCCACCTTTTTCCCGCCACTGCATCCTTCAAAAGAGGAAGAGAGGCTTTACTGTCTGGATCCAATACGTGCGTTTTCCTTCTACTTGGATCGCACCAAACAATTCCGGGTGGATGACCAGCTCTTTTTCGGTTACATGGGCGCTAGGAAAGGTCGGACCGTGCACAAACGGACCATCTCCAGGTGGGTCATTCTGTGCATCATAGCCGGCTATTCTTTGGCAAAGAAGGAGCCTACAGTGTGACTGCACGCCCATTCCACCAGGGCGCGGCAGCTACCACTGCTTTGGGATGAGGAGTCCCCCAAATGACATCTGTCAGGCAGCTACGTGTGCATCGCTGCACACGTTCACCAAACACTACTGCCTGGACAGCCAAGTCTGGAGAGACAGCTTCTTTTGCCGTTCTGTTCTCCAGGACTTTCTGATGTGAACTTAGTTCGTAGACCTACCTCCGGGGTTAATATTGCTGGGTTATCTATTCTAAGGTAAGGAATCTATAACTAAGTGTTTCTTTCAGATGAACAAATTACTTAGCTTCGGGAAGGATATCTGTAATAAACGTAGGTTAGTTTAGATTCATTACCGTCCCACCCATCCTCCCCATTCTGCGAACTGACTTCTAGGGTTAAGGACTTCCTTTCAGGGTCCTGGTTTTGTGCACCAGTGGTCAGTGTCTTGAATGGCTCTGCGCTTCTGCCGTGGAAAGTCATGTACAGAACTGACATCAGCACGCGAGGGCGGCGTCTAAGTAGCTACCGCAACGCGATCCCAGCGACTGCGACGACGAACGAGTAGTTGACCGACGCCACCTTCTGACGTGCAGGGGTAAAAAACTTTCCAGATCCATTCTGATGCCTGGGGGTATTTCTAAGGTAAGGAATCTATAACTAACCTATGTTTCTTGCAGATATATCTATACCGAAGGTAAGTAACTTGTTCTTTTGCTACGGAATCTCCACCTCCAGGTTTCGCAAGACAGTGCAAGGGTGGGGGCGAGGGGACATATAATTTCAGGTGAAGCAGATCTATTTCGCATGGAACACTATAGTGTTCAAAGGTAGTGAAGACTTTGTTCCCCTTGTATCTGCGTGGCAGCAGGTAAACAGAAATCAGTATCACAGGAAAGGACAAGACGAAGTGCAGCAGAGCTGCTGACTTGAGAGCTGGGGATCCTGGTTTGATTCTCGGCGGCGAACATCCAGTGATTCTAGGCTAAGCAATTAATCTCTCTGGTTTATAAATTGGGCTCTATAAATCTGTATGAAACTGACAGCGCAAATTAAAAAATCAAAAGCATTTGACACCGTTATTGAAAACAAGGAGGAGGGGCATCACACGCCGTAGAGCGAGTGATGGCCAAACAAATGTTTCTCAGGGTGAAATCGCCAGGGACAGAATTAAGCAGCAAAGGAGGGTCATGTACACAAATGCACCAATACCTAGCCATCATTTCTGAATGCACAGATAGTAACCAATGACAATAGGTGGGTTTGCCAAACCCCACAGAACAGATATCACAGGTCAATCGAAGCTCAACCTAAAAAGAAAGTCCATAAGCAAAAGCAATTCTGGTATTTTACTGACCTATACTGGTCGTTTTCTATAAAGATAGTTAATTAGAGGCAGTTGAACAAGCAGAAAGCAATTCTGGTATTTTACTGACCTCTGCTGGTCGTTTTCTATCAAGATAGTTAAATAGAGGCAGAAAAAAAGTCCCTAAGCAAAGTCGGAAGTCCTAGGGCTGATCTCCGGGTAAGAAACTATTCCTTACGTATGTGACACAAGTGCTTCATTACCCTATTTTCTGGTTAAAGTCACTTGATTTACTGTAGAAAATGTGTCTTGTCTTATGCACTGATATTAGAGCCAATATTAAGGAAATGTTATCATTTGGATATATTTTATAAGATATACAGTCATGGTTTTAACCTTGTTGTTTTCTCCCACCAGGTCCTAACATGAACAACCAAGCAACAACAGGTTAGTTAGTACTGTACCCCTCTTTTAATAATTGCTTGAGTTTCTTATTGGGCAGCATGCACACAGCACTATGCATCAAGATATGGGGGTCATTTGCATTTAAATTGTTTGTGTTGATTTCGTTGCAGGAATAAAACATGAGTAAAGTGACTCACTTCTGCCTAAAACCATATGCTTACACACTCCCCCCCCTCTCACTCCCTAACTGCCACTTGATCATGCCAGTGCCCTCAGCTTACACCCTTGTCTAGTGAGCACTATGGCTGTTGGGATAGGTGTAGTTGGGCTTTATTCCTGAATGCTGAACTTTTTCAGGGCTGCATGCAGCTGCTGCAAAATCCATTTATATAATTATTTATTCATTTTTTAATAAAATATTTTATTCGTTTTTGTCTCACGTACATTGAGAAAACAAGCACATGGTTTATGAGGAGCATCATTTTTAGGTCAAGCCTAGGAAGTGTGCATACATTGTCTGCAACACATGCAGTAATCACTATGCAGAGAGTTATCCCACCTGCTGCTTGCGAAATGTTCACTCCTGCGTCACTCTTATTTCATGGGTCCTTATTGGTTGATTCTCGCGATTCATCACTTCCGTTTTCAGTCCAGCAGCACCGACCAACTACAGTTTTCCTACACTGTAGGTGTTCAAGTGTTTGTTTGCGGACTAGTTATTTACTACCCTGTACCCGCTTCAGGGTCCGCCATGCACATAGGTTTTTATAAACATAGGCGCTGCGCTTTCTTTCAGTATGGCACGTGTTTGTATGGCCCATAAACACTCCCGGGGCACACAAGGCTACAGGGTGAGGTGCCCAAATGGAAACAAAAAATTTACTGGACTGGATGAGCTGCCTGTGTGTGTACCTTGAAAATATTTACGTTTTGCATTCCTGTGTTTGGTGAAACATATCCTTTTCAGACAATCCTCCTACACACAAGCATTAGAGTTTTATGTATGGTAGCTCAGGAGTGCTGCTAAACAGGATACAGGCCTGCTGGAAATAAATGCCTTTTAGAATGTAAGAAACGCGAGGAGTGCAGTTAGAAACGCTACACGAAAGGAGCATTTTTATATTAAGGGGCTTGGTAGTGTCCGACAAAGCCTTCGTGTGCACCCCCCACCAGCTTCCATACACAAGCTGTCACAGCAGCACAACAAGCAGGTACATTAGAATGCCACACTCCCTGCAACACATTGGTAGCACACACTGGGGCTTAGCGTCCCTTTTCGGGCGAAAAGCAGCGATAATTTTTTCGCATTATCAGCAAGCACACACTAGCACGTGATTCCATGCCTCAGGGCCCGTTTACTTAACGCCCAGCATCGCAACGCTAATGATATGCATAGTGGGCGTACCTTACTAAAATAACATGGAAAATGTCACTAACACAACTTCCTCCTATTATCAATCTGGCCGTAAACCCGCGTAGCGATGATAAAAGTAGTGCTAACTGCGATTATCGCTGGTTTCTGAATGCCTGCTTTCAATCTGACTTAGCCACTATATCCTATGGAAGGTGGATTGTAAGTATAAGTTCACCTTGCCCTATCATCAAGGATTTGCCTATCGCTGTGTTTTATCACTGGATTTCCAGCAATAATCACACATTGTGCCGCTATCGCTGGATTTTTTTATCGCCTTGGAGATACGCATTGATGATAACGCGCTGTCTCTGCGATTTAATTTAGCGATAGCCGGCGATAATTAAACTTGCGCTAAGCGCACTTAGCGATAATTATCACTGTCTGTTGCAGATATGCCCCAATGTCCTGTATACATTAATGCAGGGAAGTGCAGCTTTATGTGGGTCTGCAGTCATCCACTGCATCCTGTTGCACTGCGCTTCGTCCCCCTCGAACTTCCTAAGGGCACTACTAGGAGCCTGGCGATGGGCGAATGTCTTCTGTGCAGCGCCCGCAGTCCATTGCTTGAGAGGCCCCTCTGCGGACCCCTCTTTTCTCTTATCCACTTCTCTATACGCTAAGGTCACAGGGCGCTCTATAGGAACGGAGGTGGAGGCAACCCCAATCCAAGAGTGTTCTGAGCCAAGAGCTCAGTAGCGGTGCGTCCATTGGGGCGTAGGGGCGTAGCCCCACTGAGCCCCATGGACCCACCGCGTCGTCACTACTATAATAAAATAAAAATATAGAATGATCGCGCTACCCGCCGGCCGGGAGACACGTCACGTGACCCAACTTTTCCGGAGTGCGCAGGGGGCTGGGCCTGCTGCAGCTTGAGTGACAGTCCACTCAGCTGCAGCAGTCCTGCGCAAGTGAATTTTAGGGCAGAAACTTGCCCGCGCATGCGTAGATACTTTCCTGCTGAAGTTCCCCTTAGAGAAAGGACCAGGGGGCGGGCCGCAGCCCCCGGGGTTGCAAAGGGTCGACCGGGCGAGCAGTCATGGTGCCCTCCTAGCCGATAGGATTGGCTGGTCCAGTGGTCCACGTGTGCAGCAGTGCAGGCCAATCATCGGGAAGCCCGCCGCTGTGACGTTGTGACTGTGACTGACTTCGATATCGAATGACTCCCGACTCAAGTCACCGACCGTCAAGGTACAGGTGAGGTCTCTCCCACCCGCTGGCATCCCGGCTCCCAGGCTCTCCCAGCAGTGTCTGCCACTAGCCCTGGTCTCCACGGGCCCGGCTCTCGGCTCTGCGGCATGGGGCAGTAGCTGCTGGTTGAAGCAGATCCCGGAGAGAGCCCCCCCTGCCCCCTGCTTCCCGGTGCCATGCCCATGACCCCCAGGGCCCCCTGGCGGGAGTGCGGCTGGCTGCTGCAGGGCTTCCTGGCACTATCTCTGGCGCTGCACCTCGTCACCCTCGGGGGCTACCTCCAGCTGCGGGCAGAGAGCTGCGACGGGAGCTGAGCAGCGGGGGCCAGCACAGCAGCCCCCCAGCAGCGGGACCCTGGCGCCGCTGTCAGGTGAGTTCCTGCAGCCACCTCTCTCTCACTCTCACACACACACACGCACGCACGCACACACGAAAAAAGTCTAAACTGGACAATTTCTTAAGCTTATCCAGTATTAGGGTATCTTTCATAGATTCACATGCCTGAATCATTCCCCGTCGTCGAGGCGGGAGTCCCACGGTAAATTATATACAATAGCAGTGCCTAAAAATTTCTTGTAGTAGGCTGGAAAAGCCCAAAGGCCTAACTAGGCCTCAAAACTTAGCAGCCTATCTACATCATTATGTAAAAAGACCTGAAATAGTAGCCTCAGCCAATCAGCTGTCCTCACCCTCTAGAACCTTCCCAGCTCAGGCAGTTCTCCTCAGATTTTCACCGCACTTCGTGTGTAAGGGAGTCTCCCTGAGTGCCTACTCAGTTTTTTGATCTTTATTCCTTAAAATGTCTGAAAAGAAGGCTCTTTTCAAAGCTTGTGGGACCTGCTACAAGAAGAGAGTCCATGTGGATGACCAGCACTCTGACTGTATTATTGCCTGCACCCTTCACATATTGTGAAGGACTGTAGAATTTGCCGTACCTTCCCTCAGAAAACTATCAGGGATAGGGAGGCAAGGGTTCTTTTGTGGTTGAAGTCTTCTTCCACTGATGATGAGGACAAAGCCTCTACCTCCAGCAAGAGAGTTAGATCCAAAGAAGGTGCTTCTCCTGAGAGAAGGAAAAAACTTAAAACCTCTCAGAAAGCTTCAGAACCCTCTAGGAGTGCATCGGCTTCTTCAACTGTGAGTACAACCCAGGCTAAGACTGTTTCTCTGGTGTCTGTACCTACTACTACTTTGACTTCTGCCTCCTCATCTACTTCTACGGTTACCACTTCAGCTATTACCTCACCGTTGATGTCTGTTAAACCATTGCTGACTATAACCAAGTTGCCATCGTCGACGTCTTTGTCGACGACGGCTCCGTCGACTAAATCTTCTGCTCCGTCGACGACAACAAAGCCGACTTCATCGTCGACGAAGACATCATCTACGGTCTCGTCGACTAAAGACTCGTCGACGAAGACATCATCGACGGTCTCGTCGACGAAGAACTCGTCGACGAAGACACCAACGACGGACCCGTCGACGAAGGTCTCGTCGACGAAGACACCATCGACGGTCCCGACGACGAAGGACTCGTCGACGAAGACACCTTCGACGGTCCCGACGACGAGGGACTCATCGACGAAGACACCATCGACGGTCCCGACAACGAGGGACTCGTCGACGAAGATGCTATCGACAGTCCCGACGACGAAAGGTTCGTCAACGAAGATACCATTGACGACCTCGTCGACGGCAAAATCTTTCTTATTGACAGGACCGTCGACAGAGATCCCGGTAACAGTGGCTTCCGCACTGACATCTGCTCATCTGTTGCACGGTTCACCTCCAGCAAAGATACAATACACTCATTTTCAGATGAAAACGTATCAAAGGCAGGATTATTCACATATTTCTCCACTCTTGCCATCGCACATTTTGGAGACATACATGGAAGAGGAGTTAGATGAAGGAGAAGAGGATGATGGTCCTTTTGGGATTGCCCGTCACCCTTCTCAATTAAATATTAAATATCAGGAGGATGATGAGGAGGAAGTCCATGATCATTATACACATGACGTTTATTCCACGCCATATCAGTCACCTCATACTAGACCTTCTCGGTCTGAGGACACTACACATTTACCAACTTCCTTAATACAGGATTTGCAGGCTATGTTGGCGGATTATCGCCAGAGATTTCCATCAAATCAGGTTGCACCCGCTGGGTCACCTGTTCCAGTTGACGTGCCAAGACCTCCGTCACCAAGGGCTTCATTGTCGCCAAAGCAAAATACTGCTCCAGTTCCTCAAAAGGATACGGACACTTCTTCCAATGATGATGAAGAAAGCAGGGAAGAGGGAGAGTTGCCGGATAGAACACCTGTGGATCCTTGGGAGGATTATGTAATTCCTATGCCTTCTCCACCTGCACCCCGTCCTTCAGATTCTCCACCTGAAGATATAGGCGGTTTCCACAATATTATGCAGAGAGCTGCTAATAGATTTGAGTTGGCTGTCACATTTGAGCAGTCGGACTGCTTTTTACATGACTTTAAAGAGGGATATCGCAGAGTGGTCAGAGCTATTCCTATTATTGATTATATATGGAAGGAAGGCCTCAACATAATGAAAACTCCCGCTTCCATTCCTGCAGTCCTTCCAAGGATAGACAAAAAGTATCGAGCACCATCTGATACTCCAGCTTGTTTAATAGGTCACCCTCGACCCGATTCTGTCATATCCCAGGCTGCGCAGCAAAAATGCAAAAATCCTTCTGCTCCCATTTCAACGCCACCTGACAAGGAGGGCAGAAGGCTTGATGCAATTGGAAAGAAGTTTTCAGCAAATGCAGCAGCCTCCATTAAAGCTGCTAATTCATTAGCTATCCTGGCTCGTTATGATAGACAAATGTGGTCCGAGCTCACGGAATATCTTGAGTTGATCCCTGATGAACATCAGATGGAGGTGCGCAGAATTGTACAAGAGGGTGAAAGGGCGGCCTCAGAAATTATTGATTGCGCCCTGGACATTTCAAACACCAATTTTAGACAATTGGCTGGAGCAGCTGTGCTTCGGCGTCAAGGTTGGCTCAGGGCTACCACCTTCAGGCCTGAGGTCCAAACCAAAATCTTGGACATGGCATTCGATGGCGAATCATTGTTTGGGAAGCACATTGATGACGCTTTACTGGCTATTAAAACTGATACTGATACAGCTAAATCTCTTGGTACCCTGCAATACAAGAGGGGATCCTTTAGGGGAGCAAGAGGCCGTGGTTACTCCTCCAGAGGCAATTATTCCAACCAACAAAATCGTCAGTATCAATCTACCTACAACAAGCCTTACTACCAATCTTCTTACAGGCAGCCTGCCTCTGGTTCTTTCTCTCGGCAAGGAGGGAAACGACGCTCAGGCAATCAAGGGCGAGATTCCAACAAGCGCCAATGAGCTTTGCCGGATGTCAGCCACTCACCTTTCCCTTCCCTTGGGCGCCAAAATCTCCGCCTTTTACCACCAATGGCGGAAGATAACTTCAGATCAGTGGGTCCTGGATTTGGTCAGCAAGGGACACACTCTGGAGTTTTTGCAGAAGCCTCCAACAACGCCGCCCAGGGGTCCCCCTCCCCCTCGTCTTCACTTACTCTTCAAAGAAGCCTTAAAGATGCAACACAAGAATGCGATAGAACGAGTCCCTCCTTCTCAAACAGGAAGGGGGTTTTATTCTCGCTTCTTCCTCGTGGAGAAAAATTCGGAAGAGTGGCGTCCAATATTGGATTTGCGCAAACTCAACAAATATCTAAAGAAACAGAGTTCATTCTGAATTGTCTCAACGAAGGGGACTTTATGGCTTCTCTGGATCTACATGACGCCTACTTCCACATCCCTATTCACCCGAACCACCGCAAATTCCTAAGGTTTCAAGTGGCCGGCGTCCATTTCCAGTTCAAAGTGCTTCCATTCGGCCTAAAATCGGCCCCCAGAATCTTTACCAAATGCCTGGCTCCAGTGGCAGCAATGTTGAGGTCCCAGGGAATGCAAGTTTTCCCATACCTCGACGACTGGCTGTTAAAAGGTCCAACCAGAAACTCAACAATGGAAGCGGTCAGGAGTACGCTTTCTCTCTTCTCGAATCTAGGACTGACCCTCAATTCGAGGAAGTCTCAGCTCCAACCTCGTCAACAATTGACATTTCTGGGTGCAATCTTGAACACATGCCAGTGCAAAGCATACCTGACACAAGAGCGACAAAACAAACTCGTAAACCTAGCAAGACAGATATTCGCAAGAAGGTCACTTTCAGTTCGGATATACGCTTCCCTACTAGGGATGTGTTCATCTGCGATCAGCCTCATTCCTATGGCGAGACTCAGAATGAGACCGTTGCAAGAAGAGTTACTTCGTCAGAGCTTGTAATTTCGGTTCTTGAGGAACTTAGCTCCCCTGATATTGAAATTCTAGTTTTTAAAATACAGACATCTCCAAAAGAAAACTACAGAGGTGCCTTAGTTTATCGGCCACCTGGTCCCTACAAGGATTTCACTAACACCTTGGTAGAATTACTAGCCCCTCATATTAATAGCGACAATGAGTTCCTATTAGTTGGAGATTTTAATGTACATTGTGAGAACTTAGACTGTAATGAGGCACAATCTTTAATAACAGACCTATCATCTTTAGGTTTAATACTGAGGAATAGCGGACCCACCCATCAGGCAGGTCATACTTTAGACCTAATATTCTCCAATGTCCCGCCTGTCTCCTGCCCGCCTGCAACTCAGGTGAGTTGGACTGACCATTTTATTGTGGAATTTATTTCCCCCTTTAAAGCACCTATCCCTCTGCGCTCCAGCTCTATACCGTGCATACGTAGACAGTGGCATAAAGTTACCAACTCTACTTTTAGAGCAAATTTTAACCCCCCTATCCTATCACCAGTGGATAATATCGAAACTGCTCTACATAAATATGAAGGAGAGAAAAAGAAAGTCATAGAGAAAATCGCCCCACTAAAGCATTTTAAATCGAGGCCAGCCAAAAGGCAAGAAATATGGTTTTCTGACCATTTAAGAACTCTTAAATTAGGTGCCAGTAAATTAGAAAAAAGGTGGAGAACATCCCATCTTTTAGAGGATAAGAATATATATTGGAGTGCATTATCCTCTTACCATAAAGCGATTCGTATTGCACGAAAAGCCCACATTGCATCACAAATACAAGAGGCAGGGAATTCCCCCAGGGTTCTTTTTCAAATACTGCAAACTTTCGCTAAACCCACTGCATGCGAAGCCCCTGACATGTCATCTCAACAGTTGTGTGATGAAATTTCCTGCTTTTTCACAGATAAAATTAACAAAATTTATGATAAAATAGTGTGCTTAAACTTGGCCACTCCTCCTGATTTCGATCCCTCCTTGAATTTTACAAAACCTATTTCGGATGCACACTCTTTAGACATATTTCCACGTATTTCATTACAAGAAACATCTAACCTTCTAAAACAGATTAAAAGTGGGAGTCCAGAGGACATTATCCCCGCCAGACTAATGCCTGAACTGGATGAACAATTATGTCCATCGATTACTGAATTAATAAATCTTTCACTTATCTCAGGCACTGTCCAAAGGAATGGAAGCGAGCTCTTGTCAGACCTATAAGGAAGAACACCGCCTTATTATGGTCCGACTTGACTAATTTAAGACCTATTTCCCTGCTACCATTCTTGGGGAAACTGGTGGAAAAGCATGTGAATCGCCACCTATCCGGACATATAGAATCTGTAGAAGCTTTGGATGACTCCCAGTCAGGATTCCGCCCCAAATACAGCACAGAATCCACCCTTCTCTCGGTTACTGATGATCTCCATGTTTACCAAGACAAGGGCTTTTCAGTCAACTTGGTTCTATTAGATCTATCAGCAGCGTTCGACACCGTGTCTCACACCATCTTGAGTCAACGGTTGTCGAACGCTGGTATTAAGAACAAAGCCCTTGACTGGTTAAAGAGTTTCCTATCTGATCGCACCCAGAGAGTCACCATGGGTGCATATCGCTCAGCAGAAATAGAGATTACTAAGGGGGTGCCACAGGGCGCATGTCTGAGCCCTACTCTCTTTAATATCTATGTGGCACCCCTGGCTGGAGTATTGCGCAAATACGGCTTTACCCCCGTATCATACGCAGATGATACACAGCTCCTTTTTCCCTTCAAAACTCTTTCTGCTGAGGTTAGGAACTCTTTTTCATCAGGCATGAAAGAAGTGGCAAAATGGATGTCGACCAACTATCTCCAATGTAATGTCAGCAAAACGGAGGTCATGCTGTTTGGGGAGGCAAAAATACTATGGACTCCAGAATGGTGGCCACCAGAACTAGGAGCAGTCCCTGAACCTAAACAGGTCGTGAAGAATTTAGGAATTAGGTTGGATCACGACCTGTCTTTAAAACAACATACCAGCTATATTTCAGGGATATGTTTCCACACAATCAGTTTGCTCCGCAAAGTCTTTCCACTCTTACCGGACTCTGTTAGGAAAACTCTTGTTCAAGCACTGATCCTTAGCCGGATCGATTATTGTAACGGTCTGTTACTCTCTGCAAATGAAGGAGTGTTGGCCAAGTTACAAGTTATTCAAAATACCGCAGCCCGCCTTGTTTTGAATGCTCCTCCGAGAACCGCTTCTAAGCCCCTCCTCGAACAACTACACTGGCTTCCAATCCGACAGAGAGCAAAATTTAAAATATGCTGTCTGATCCACAAGTGCTTGAATGGTCAGGGCCCGGCATATCTTGAGCGGAAATGTATTCCTTATGTCCCGGCACGATCCCTCAGATCAAGTAATGAACTCCTCCTTATGGTACCACGTGTCAAAAAGGTCAGACACGGAGGTAGAGCTCTGTCCACTACCGGTCCTAAGCTGTGGAATAAACTCCCTCTGCCTTTAAGACAATGTAAAGAACATCTGACATTCCGCAAACTCCTAAAAACTGTTCTGTTTAAAAATGAAATATAATTCCATCTGTATATTATGCCTAATGTCCTACCGGTTTCAAAAAAGCGCAGAGATACTCCTGCTGGAGTGGATTCAAGCGCTATATAAGCCAATAAATAAATAAATAAATAAATAAGTGGAAGCAAGTCGAGGGATCATTCGACAACCGCATCAAAGTCACTGCGAAAATGAAACACGCTCTTCTTTGGTGGTCAAACGCACACAACTTGTCGCCGGGCCTCACCTTTCTCCAAGAAATTCCGGAGTTCACCCTGACTACGGACGCATCCATGGAAGGTTGGGGAGGTCACCTTCCGGACCTTCAGATCCAGGGAAAATGGTCTCGTCAGTACCAACAGAAGCACATCAACAGCTTGGAACTAAGGGCCATTTTTCTCTCCCTACAAGCCTTCCTGCCAAGGATTGTGAATTCGTCCGTGCTGGTGCGTACGGACAATACCACCAGCATGTTCTACATAAACAAACAGGGAGGAACGAAATCTCTCACCCTGTCACTGGAAGCTCAGGAGATGTGGGAATGGGCCCTGCGTCACGGCATATCCCTCTGAGCAGAGCATGTACAAGGAGTTCGGAACTCTCTAGCAGACAGTCTCAGCAGAACGTTCACAGGCTGTCACGAATGGGAGCTCGAACAACATCAAGTAGAGATGATCTTTCGGCTTTGGGGGAAGCCGACGCTGGATTTGTTTGCCACGCAACAAAACAGCAAATGCCTGTTTTATGCCAGCAGGTTCCCAGAACGGGGGTCAAGAGGAAATGCCCTCCTGATGAGATGGACCGGATTGTTTGCGTACGCCTATCCTCCGATTCCGCTCATTCCGAAGGTGCTGCAAAAGATGAAGAGGGAACACTGCACTCTCATTCTCATTGCTTCCCGTTGGCCACGGCAATTTTGGTTTCAGGAGCTCCTTCTGCTCTCTCAACAACCTCCGTTTCGTCTCAAACCGACAGTGTCGATGTTGACAAGGGAGGGAGTTCAAATCCATCATCCGGATCCTCAATCGCTGCACTTGCACGCTTGGCTCCTGACTTCCTGGAGTTCAAGGACCTAAACATCTCCTCGGACTGCAGGGCGATATTGTCGCAAGCACGTGCGCAGAGTACCATCAGAACATATCATTTCAAGTGGAAGAGATTCTGCTCATGGTGTGGAGACAATGAGGTTCCTCCACTTCAAGCTCCTCCTGAAGCCATCCTTCCATACCTACTGTCGTTGGCTAAGGCAGGTCTAGCTTTTTCTTCTATGAAAGTGCATCTGGCAGCAATATCCAGATTCAGGAAGAGTTCCAACAAACCATCCTTATGTTCATCCTCTTTGATCAAACAATTCCTTAAGGGGTTATTCCGAGCTTTTCCGCCAGTTCGCCCTCCTCCTCCTGAGTGGGATCTGAATATTGTTCTTTCTCAGCTTCTAAAAAGGCCTTTTGAACCGATTCATACAACAGAACTAAAGTTTCTGACTTGGAAAGTGGCAATCTTGTTGGCTCTTACTTCCGCTCGCAGAGTTAGTAAAATACAGGCCTTCACTATTACTCACCCTTTTCTGCAATTCTCTAAAGACTTTGTTACGCTTAGAACCAATCCAAAATTCATTCCTAAAGTACCAACTCAGTTCCACATTAATCAACCGGTCAAACTCAGAACCTTTTTCCCGGATCCGAAAACTCCTGCGGAGAAGGTCTTACATTCCCTGGATGTGAAAAGGTGTCTGAAGTTTTATCTTCAGAAGACAAAGGACATCCGCAAATCTAAACAACTTTTTGTTGCTTATGGCAAAGCCACCTTGGGTCACGCTGTCACAAAAGCAACTATTGCCAGGTGGTTGTCTTCTACAATTACTTTCTGTCATGACAAGGCCAACAGACCTTTATCAAGGAAGGTCAAAGCGCATTCCACAAGAACAATGTCGGCGTCTACGGCCCTTTTCGCTGGAGTGACGCTGGAGAACATTTGCCGAGCTGCTACTTGGAAATGTGTACACACTTTTACCGAACATTACTGTCTGCAGTCGGCGGTTCATGATGACACAGCTGTTGGTGATGCGGTGCTGCAGCATCTTCTTCACTAAGGTTGGATAGCTTATGGTCTTTTTTATTCTTCTTTTAAAGTTTAAGTATTTATAATACTGTTTATCAGTGATGTTTTATGAAGGTTTTGATGCATATGTTGTGTTAACAAGTTTGTACTCTATTACCTTCCTGGTTGAGTGGGGATAGATATATGTTTTTCTTTGTCTCCCACCTTCCTCTACCGACAGACATGATGTTACTGCTTGCTATTCTGATTCAGGCATGTGAATCTATGAAAGATAACCTAATACTGGATAAGAAAACGAGTTACTTACCTGTAACTACGGTTATCCAGTATTGGTATCTTTCATAGATTCACATGCACCCACCCTCCTCCCCGGTAGGGCAGTTCTTTCTATGGATACTCATTCTCACTTGTGCTGGGAAAATCTGAGGAGAACTGCCTGAGCTGGGAAGGTTCTAGAGGGTGAGGACAGCTGATTGGCTGAGGCTACTATTTCAGGTCTTTTTACATAATGATGTAGATAGGATGCTAAGTTTTGAGGCCTAGTTAGGCCTTTGGGCTTTTCCAGCCTACTACAAGAAATTTTTAGGCACTGCTATTGTATATAATTTACCGTGGGACTCCCGCCTCGACGACGGGGAATGATTCAGGCATGTGAATCTATGAAAGATACCAATACTGGATAACCGTAGTTACAGGTAAGTAACTCGTTTTCTTATTGGAAGTGCGGCCATATACAGTAGGAACCGATCTAGTCCACTGTTGGAGCATTTATAATTTTCTTTGTGCATTTTTAAAATTCGTTTTTAGAAAGAAGTTTAGTTAAATTGTTTTAAGTTTGCACTTTACCCAGTGTCACAGTGTGTATGCTGGGCTTTCTGACTATAAAGCCTGACAAAGAATCTTCTCGGGAGGAGCTTAGCGGGCATCCGTGATGGCCGCGTGAGCACAGCGCTCTCCGGACCCCCGCCACTCCCGGCATAATATCCTGACAATATCCTGGATTCTCAAAGGGATTATTGAAGAGGAACCTGGGCTGCACTCAATACTGGTTTCGGATTTTGAATTGGACCAGGGGCACCGAAGATACGTCGACTCGAACTTCCCTAGGCCCGCCTTGGGACACACCCGGGACTTGGCGAGGCTCTGATGCCGTGTCTGAGTTGAACAACAGCGGCAGTGGGATTCGCCCTCTGAGTCCCCCCCTTAACTTTCGGTTTCGATTCCCACTCTGACTACGTCTCTTTACCGATGTGTCTGGCCGGTGGCTGATCCAACAACGAAGAAGTGTAAGGGAGCCTTTCGCCTGATTTGGATTTGTCCGGGCCGTCTCTCACCTTGACTTGCCCCCGCTGGTGATTTTTGGACGGTGGCACCCTGTTTTTCAGCGGCCATTTTCACCAGGTCGCGAGGGTCCCTCGGGGGCTCATTCTCCACCATGTCTGGCAGAGGGGACCAAGAGAGACGGAAGGCCAAGACTCCCCTTCGTGGGGGCCCGGTCCAGTCTAACGTCATGGACCGGTATACCCAGTCTAAATTGTCCCCGGGTGCCGTCATGCCTACCCCGAGTGCAATGGGGGACCCGATGGCTACTCCGGCGGAGCTATCCCTACAGGACGTCATGGGCGCCATCTCTAACATGAAGGAGACTATCGGCCAGCAGTACGAAGCCCTGGCTCTCAAAATCGACACTGTGGCTATTGATGTGAATCTGATTCGAGCCGATCTGTCTAAGACCAATGAGAAGGTGAAGTCATTGGACCTCAAGACAACTAGTCTCACGACCGATGTCTCGGAGCTTCAGACGGAGATTGGCAATCTTAGAACGGCGAACGATTTTATGTCCCATCGTCTGGAGGATTTTGAGAACAGGGCACGTCGCTGTAACGTGCGTGTAATTGGCGTTCCGAAAAATCCTGAGGCTCACTCCGTTGATCTCCTTGTTGAAGACCTGGTTCAGAACTACCTTGCTCCGTCTGGGTTGAGTAAATTCTTTGCGGTGGAACGTGCCCATCGTGTTCCGGGTGGGAAGGGCAAGCCGGGCGCCCCGCTGAGGCCCATTGTTGCCAAGCTTTTTCACAACAGGGACCGAGACGCTATCCTGCAGGCCTCGAGAGTGAAGGGCCCGGTGGCCTTTGAGAATGCCACTGTTAATTTCTACCCAGACTTTTCTCAGCTTGTCCAGAGACAGCGAATGGGCTTCCGTGGGGTCAAGAAGCGTCTCCGAGACTTGGGACTGAAATACGCCATGCTTTTTCCCACCCGGCTGCGAGTTGAGTACAATGAGCGAACATTCTTCTTTGATCGACCTGAGATCGTAAGTGATTGGCTGGATTCCTTACCGGACCGGACTAATTTGACTGACTCCACCGAACACCCGGGTGGAGCCGAGGGTGGCGTGGAGAGCTGAAAGCAATATCTTGGCCCCTGCCTCCGTAACAAGACACTTTCTATTGGGGTTCCGTAGTTGTGTGGTTTCTGTTTTCTGTGTATTCCCCTCCTCTTCCTCCCCTTGGGGTGGTGGGTGGGACAAGGGCCCTTTCCTCCTCCGGGGTCTTTCTGTAGAATGGGGTTGTTTTGGCGACAGGCACACTGCATGTTGGGGTGGCTTTTGAGTCTACTGCAGGGGTACAGGGTGGGGGGTGTTGTGTTGGGTGTTGGGGGTGGGTTGGTGGGGTGTTTGTGGTCGTGTTCTGTTCTTTTCAAGGCGATGTAATGTTTGCAATTTTGTTTTCAGTACCTGGCTCTTTGTGGGGTGGCTCCTGCGTCACATGTTGGGATGGGGGGTAATGGGTTGAGGTTTGTGTCGTGGAATGTCAATGGTTTGGGGGATCGTATAAAACGGGGGGTGGTGTTACGATATCTGCGACGACTGTCTCCTGATATTGTGTTCTTGCAAGAGACACACCTAGTGGGTAATACTTGTCATGCGATGAATAGGTGGGGCTATCGTCTTGTTGCACACTCGGGGTTTACTACGGGCTCCAGAGGGGTGGGCATTCTTGTCCGGTCTTCCCTTCCCCTTGAGATAGATGAGTTACTCCTGGATGATAGGGGGCGCTATGCCGCCCTCGTGGGAAGGTACGAGGGCAGGACCCTTTCCCTGTTTACTGTTTATGTACCCCCTGGCCTGCAGACCTCCACCTATTCAGATGTTGGCCGAGTGTTGTTGGGGCTTCCTGATGGTGCTCTTTTCATGGCTGGTGATTTCAACTCTGTTCTCTCGGGTTTGATTGATCGTCACCCCCCCAGGGATACTCCTTCGGCCCAAGCGTGGCTGGGTGGTTTCCTGGATACCTTTGGTTTGGTGGACTGCTGGAGACTTATGCATCCCACCCAGCTCCAATATACTTTGCACTCCGGGGCTCATGGGAGCTTGTCCCGCCTTGACTACTTCCTCATGCCAGCTGCGCAGGCTTCCTCGGTCCGGGAGATTAGACACCTGGCCCGGGGCATCTCTGACCACTCCCCGCTCTGGCTCTGTTTTGAAATGGGTATGGAGGCAGTGGGGCGGGTGGCACCTATCAATCCTTGGTACTTGAGCTCTCCTGGGACACGTGATCAACTAATCAAGTCCTTAGACCACTACTTTCTGGACAACGAAGGGTCCGTCTCCTCTACAGTGTCCCTATGGGAGGCCTTTAAAACGGTGATTCGTGGGCAGGCCCTATCTCTTATCGCTGCGACTAAGAAGGCAGGGAGTCGGGAGGTGGTGGCTCTGGAGACGGAAATACTTGGGTTGGAGGCTGACTTGGAGTTGGGTGTCACTCGTGACAAACTCCATGCCCTTGGTCTGACGCAATTTGACTACAAGTCCCTGGTCACGGACGCTGCCAAGAATATGTACAGGGAACAACAGGGCCGACTTTACGATGTTGGGGATAAGGCGGGTAAATTGCTTGCTTGGTTGGACAAGAAGGAAAGAGCGAATCGTGTTGTACCTGTGATTCATACTTTGGATGGTGTGCGAGTGACTGACCCGGTTGAGATAGTGGAATGTTTTGCGGATTATTTCCGTACTGTTTACTCCCCGGTGTCGGCTAGGGACGAAGATGACTCCCACTTCTTGTTGCGTGACATAGATCTGCCTTGCCTTTCCGAGGTGGAGCGAGTGTCTATGGATGCCCCGTTCTCTACGGACGAAATAGCGGCGGCTATTGAATCTCTCCGTTCGGGCAAGGCCATGGGCCCGAACGGCCTGCCGATTGAGTTATACAAGCTGCGGCCTGATAAGATTGCGCCCTATCTTCGTGCGATGTTTCTGGAATCTCGTGAACTAGGCACACTCCCCTATGACCAGCGCCTGGCCACGATAGTGGTTATTCCTAAAGAAGGTAAACCCCGAGACCTTTGTGCGTCATATAGGCCCATCTCCCTGTTAAACGCTGAGCCTAAGGTGCTAGCCAAGGTTCTTGCCACTCGTCTGCTGGTGGTCATCGGTGACTTGATTCATCCGGACCAATCCGGATTCATCCCGCACCGGAACACAGCCCTTAACTTGCGGCGCCTTCATGGAGTCCTCGCGAGAGCGGGGTCACTGACGGAACCGGACATTTTGACTTCATTGGACGCCTCGATGGCCTTCGACACGATAGAGTGGCCCTACCTTTGGGCTGCCCCCTTGAAGTTTGGTTTCGGCCCTGAGTTTATCGGATGGGTGAAGCTGTTGTATACCGATCCCCTGGCGCAGGTCGTTGTTAACGGTCGAGTGTCGGTACCCTTCTCCCTTGGTAGGGGGACCAGGCAGGGATGTCCCTTGTCTCCGCTGCTTTTCGCTCTCGCATTTGGAGCCGCTAGCTGCGTCTATCAAAGGTATACGGTGGTCCCCCGACTTTGAGGATCATGTTTCGCTTTACGCTGATGACATTCTTCTCTATCTTACCTCCCCGCTTAAATCTTTGAATGTCCTCTTTGACGTCCTTACTCGTTCGGCAAGAACTCTGGCTTGATTATAAACTGGGCTAAATCCTGTGTGTATGTTATTTCTGGCGGCTTGCCTCCGCTACCACGTAGATTTCCCATCCAGGTTACTCAATCGGGCTTTAAATATTTGGGGATTTTTATTACACTGGACTCGTCGCTCCGCTTCGAACGCAATCTCCTTCCCCCACTTCGTAGATTGAGGCTGGACGTGGCCCGGTGGCGTAAATTACCTTTGTCGCCGCTGGGCAGGGCCGCCCTCTTCAAGATGATGTCCCTACCGCGATTTCTTTATGCACTCCAGAATTCTTTTGATGACATCCCTACTAGTTATTTCCGGGAGGTGGAGGGTTTACAGCGACAGCTGATTTGGGACGGGCGTCCACGCATTGCCCTTGCGAAGCTCACCATCCCTTGGTATGATGGGGGTATGGCACTTCCTGACATCAGAAGATATTATTGGGCCTCCCAGTTGTCCGCCATCAACCATTCGGTATACTCACCCGGCCCGAATCCGGCTTTTGAGATGGATACATTTCAATTGCCGGGTGGAGACTTCAATAGAGTGCTCTATTCCAGGGCGGCTGGGCTTCACCTTACGGGACCGACTAGGATTGCAGTTAATGTGTGGCGAGCTGCGAATGTGAGCATGGGCTGGGTTGATCGAGTCACGCTGGCGACTCCACTTTATGCGTCTGAACGTTTGGGATGTCTCTGGACTACGAAGGGGTTTGACCGCTGGGACATGATTGGTATCTGTAGAGTGGGTGACCTTTGGGTGAACGGAGCAGTAAAATCCTTCGAGACCCTTCGGAATGAATATGAATTGAGTGACAGAGAGTTTTTTAGATACCTGCAGGTCCGTCATGCTCTGACTTCGGTTCTAGTTTCTGGTGCCGCCATCCCTGAATCCTCCCCCCTTGAAGATCGTATACTTGACGGTCATCTCCCTGATAGCACTATCTCTTTGATCTACAAGAAGTTGATCAACAACCGAGCGGATCAGCTCGGCCGGCTTCGAGAAGTGTGGACTGGAGACGGGCTGGAATTGGACGACGAAGATTGGCAATCAGCTCTGTCTTCCCCGAAAGAGGTCGCCATTCCCGCCCGTCTCCGTCTCGTCCAGCTTAAGATATTGCACCGGGTGTACGTTACCGGTCCTCGTTTGGTTGCGATGGGTTTCTCCCCGGATGGGCTGTGCAAGCGTGGGTGCGGGATGAGTGCTACGTTTCTCCATATCCTTTGGGAGTGTTCGGAGGTGGCTGATTATTGGACTAAAGTGCTTGCGGTGATGGCTGATGTTACTGGGATTGCCCTGTTGCCTGAGGCCCGGAGGTGTTTGCTGAACGTGTGGGAACCCAACGATTACACAGTGGCCCAGACGAGATGGGCGACCCTGGGGTACATGGTTGCAAAACAAGATATAGCTCAGCTTTGGGGCTCGCACAGACCCCCTACCGTGTCTGTGTGGGAAGAAAATATGGACTGGTCTATGTTCAGGGAAAAGACGGTATACACAGCTAGGGGCAGACCAAGGGCATGGACGAAGATCTGGTGTCAGTGGAACGCCTATCGTGGGAACATTTGTACTCCTCCCCTGGTGGATACCCCTGCTGTCCCCTTGTCCCCCTGACTTGGCATTCCCATAAGTTCGTTCATTATTCATATGGCTTGCTTGACCTCCCCTCTGTCCCCCCACCCTGACTCGTTTCATTGATTGCAATTTTGTATCTCCCATTAGTGAGCTTCCCCCCTCATGGGCTGACTCTATCCGTTACGCTATTCGCCTTTGTTTTTGTGTTTGTTTCCTTTTAGTTTTTTCTAAAATAAGAAAAGTTTTCTATCCTGCTTTACACTCTGTGCGGCATTTTGTATCCTGTTCTCGCCTGACCGCTGGGGTTTCGACCACTGATTGTCTTATACTGCACCATGCCTTGCTGTTAGCGGCCGGCCCGTGTGGTTGTAGGCCCGTGTTTGTAACTATGATTTCTGCTGCTCAATAAAAGTTTTTAACCAAAAAAAAAAAAAAAGAATCTTCTCTGCTGGGAAAGAAAGGCCCAGAACTCCAAAGAAATGTTCCTTGTCTTTTGAATGCGATACTGTTTTGCTATGTGTGAGTTGATCAATTTGATCATTTGAGTGAGAAACAGAGCTCTCTTGATTTTGAATGCAAGAGCCATCTCAGTAGCAGGTGAACGCGGGCTCCCAAGACAGTTCTTTCCGATTTCCCAAAGAGAGAGCTTAAGCACAGAATAACCCGGTGATGTCACATTTCTTGCTTTATGATATACTAAAATGTTGAGTGTCTCTGATTTTGGTGATGCCCCTTTTTTGTGACTGTTGGGTTGACACACATTCTAAGGGTAGCTGTTACTGGTGAGTTAAGGGTAAGAAGCTTCCCCCGTCACGTAACCTGTTTTCCGTATATAATAGCAAGCAGGTCCACACCGCCAGGCTCGGCCTAAAACTAAGAATAAGTCTCAGTGTCCCATCAGGGCATGCCCTCCTTGAACTACCTACAAAGGATGCCTGACCACCCACACATGGCCAGAAAAAGATCCATTCTACACAGTCTGTCATGGGCCTATACTTTCGTACAGAGCACAAAAAGAAGCATGAATGCACACTCACCCAACCCATTGAAGAGCAGTGTACAACTGAAAGGAAAAATGTATAGCAGCCACTAGAGCAGACTCCAAATCACCCAGAGTTTTTCCTGAACAAATTCGCCCATATTTACTCCATCGCCCATAGGATGCCCTTATATTTGCCTTTGTGAACCTCCCTGAGCTGGGCACTTTAGAATTGTACCCAACATGTCTTAAGCCTGCAGCAACTTGCTGACACCTGTCCTACAGATCGTGTTGATTGGCAAACCCTTGAACAGGGAAAAAGCACAGGTGTGCCATGTGTCAGCCATCTGCAAATTAATTGTTGCCTCAGCTAGCAAGTGACCAGCAGATGTGTAACTGTCTCTTCTGTAGGGAAGTGGCGACTCCTCATCTCTCTGCAAGTTCACCAAACAACCTGAAATGGAAGCTCCCTTCTCAATAAAACACGGTGGCTTGCTTCTGTTTGCATAATTATTCCCAAATCGCTAGGCATGGCCTCTGTTTTGACTATTTGAATATTCCCACCGCTCTCAAGAAGGCTTCTTATAAATAAAGATTGTGATGAGAGGATTTAATAATGTATCACAACATATTCATATTCAATAATGCACATTGGAGAAAGAAATATTTCCACAATAGTATGTCTCCCTGTGTCATATGCATGCATGTGGGTCATATGTGTCTAAGCTGTCAAGGTCTTCGGTCCTTAATGAGAGAAATGTGTGAGCTTGAGGCCTGGGGAGGATGGAGTGGGAGGATGTTTTAAATCTGATGATTTTGAGTGGCACTTCATTGAACCTTGAAGACAGGTAGGTTAGCAAGGAGCACACCTGTCTCCAAGAGGTGCTGAAAGGTCTTAGCTAACCACGCAATACTTGGAGTACTAGCCATCCTGTTTTTTTAAGGAAAGGATTTTTCATTTTACAACCGTAGATTAGCAATGGTTCCAATTTCGTAGATGTACTGAAGGATTTATCCTTAGCGAACACACAAACATGTTATGTAAGACAATTTCAGAACCCCTTTCAAGCAGGGGTACTGGGCCCAACCCTGGGGTGGAGGTCAATTACTACTGATGTCCCAGGGTTCGATTTATTATAGATTGTCGTGAGAAGTGAGTCATGACTCGTGTCTTCTTAGCACACCACAAGACTGTAGCCCCTTTATCCTCCCCAGTGTGCAGTGTGATCATACAGTAAATATTTTGTTTCCCAATGTCTTTTTCAGGTATTATTCTACTGTACTATTGCTCAAGTACTTTTGTCTATGAGTGTTCTGCTCTGTTTCCCTATATCTGTGTTTTGCTCCTTGGAAATTCCCCTACCGCCTTATGGCTAGGTGCTTGCTATATAAATACCACGTATCCATAAGTAAATAAAATGATAAATTAGCACACACTTTCTAGTCCTAATCCGCCACCTCCTCCAGTTTATATGCTATACTGGGTACTGAAAATCTTGGTGGACGTATCTGCTGATAGCAAAATATCTTTAAACGAGGGCAATTTTTCCTGTGATTACATATTCTACGGCTAGAAATGGAGGATGGTTCGCCTCCTGTAGTAGGGCGCGAACTGATGCATTATTTGCATTTTCCAGGAGAAGTCGTGCTGTTTTTTGCTAATGAAGAGTGGGGAAATGGGAATAGGGAATTCAGATATGTTCCTAATATTCATCCCACCGACCTTTTTCAAACTCCCCGTAGCCCCTCCCCCAACACACACACAAAAAGCCATAGTGGTGAGAAAATAATAACCGAAGGAAAATGAGCAAAATTGCACTGACTCCTCTGATTAAAGCTGCTACATTCACAGCCTCACACCTAATCCTGTTGCGAACAAGTGAAGATTAGAATGTCACTCTGTGCAGACAACTCATTTCTACAGCAGGTTACGGTAGATTTCCCAGCTGTCAGTCACGCGCTCACACCATAACACACACTTCCCCTCTTACACACACACATGCACCCACTGCGCGCTTTCCCACCCTTTTCAAATTGTCACCTTCACAATGTTGTACCAGCAATTTCCGCAGCAAGAAGTGCACACGACACTAAGTCATGGAATCTTCGGCAGCACGAGGTGGAATTAACATGTTTCAACAAGAGTGCATGTTTTCCCTAGACATTAAGCTTTTCATTTAGAGGTTTACTTTTGAGTGATCAGGAAACTGCAGTGACATTGTATTTCCATAGAAGTAATCTGCAGAAACGACGTTTCACTGATCTTTGCGTTTTTCCACATTAATAAGTATGCAGTTTACATCCACAGTTTGCTGGTTCTAATGGGCCTATATTTATTGTGTTATTATGTGGTATAGGGGCCTCCCTATTGTGCTTCTTTCCTCCCTCTCTGCGCTCCGTTTTACACTCTCTCGTGACCGTTTGCTTCTCCCCTGCTCGCTCCTACTTTTACTTTTCCTCCTCCACTATACATTGCTCTTTTTCCCTACTTGCCTCCTCCTGGTGCACTCTGTGTTGCATCCCCCCACCCTCGCCTCCCATGTCGCTCGCTACCGTCCCTGTGCCTTTCTGTTGCTTCTCCCAACTCCGCCTTGATTGCGCCCTGCCCTCTGAGTTACTTCCACCACCACCTCCACGTTCCATGTTTCTCTCTGTCTCTCTCCATTAGATTGCTTCCATTGCCGCACCTTCCCGTGTTGGTTCTCCCCACCCATGACTCCCATTACGTTTCCCTCGTGCCCTCCTGATGCTTCCCCTACCTCCAGCCACTACGATTGTGCCACACCCCTCCTATTACTTTCACCCCCCCATGCTACATGTTACTCTCGCCTTTCTCTCAGAGTGCTTCTCTCCCGCGCCCTTTGTGTTGCTTCCTTCCCTCCGTGCCTCCCATTACGCTGATCATACAACTGTGGAACTTGTGTTGCGTTTTATTTTGCCATGTTCTTATTCATGTATGGTTGGACTCTGAGGCGCATGCCAGTTTTGAGTGGCGGTTCCTTTGTTGAATGCATTTGTTAAATTTTTCCTGATGAAAAGTGTTTGTATTCTAGGTATGCTTAGTGAGTGATTCAAAGCAGCTTGTAACCAATAGGTAACCAATATAAGCCTGGGGAGATGTGGGTGTGTGACTTGGCCGACACATAACGTCACAGACTGTCGTGTTGTGTAAATCAAGTGTCCTGTTCAACGATCACATACAGGAATTTTGGGGGTATAGCACAACTGGTAAGAATGAGCCAGGAACAGGCCGTCTGGACATTCAGGGTTACTGATTTAGTTTTAGACAATGGCGTTTGAGTAGCTAACATGAAGAAATCACTATGGCTACCTCAGGGATTCAAATGGAAAGTTTGTGGGCTGTTTCCTGTTATACAGTACAGAGGTGAAGTCAGTGTGAATTCCATGAAGGGGTTGAGATGGCGTGGGCTAGGGAGAAGCAGTAGCTTAATTTTAATTTTCATGTCAGCAATTTTCTACGCCTTGCCGTCTTCTAGGTTACTGTGTTACACGCACCCTGTTCCTGGAAGCCTGGCATCAGCCTCGCATCCTGTCCTGTCGGAACCTAAATACACTTAAACACTATTATGTTAATGTTAAAGCACTTTAATCTGACTAAAGAGCACACAATGGCTGCCACAGTGCCACCATATTTTTGTGGGCCCGCTGCTTCCATCTTTCCCTTAGCCTGTAAGACTACACTGCTTGGCCTTGCTACAATATTTATGGTTTTGCGGTTTTGCTGGTGGGATGTGCTCACTTTTGGGGTACATCCAAGATGTAAACAAAGACGGACTGTAAAAACTGGCTGCAAGTACTTAGGCCTCGGCTCAAACAGCCTGACAGCAAGCTCCCTGCAGGAACACATTCTGCATGAGTGTGTGTGTGTGTGTGTGACTCACACACATGAGTGCGTGTGTCTGTGTGTGTATGCTAGATCCTTTATTTGCCTTTTCAAAAGAATAGGCATGTGTGGTAGCGAGCTGGCACCTCATGTAGTGACTGTGGAGAGTGGAATCTATCTAGATATGTGTGTGTGTGTGTGTGTGGGGGGGGGTGTCTGTGTGAGTGTGTGTGTGGATTGATGTGTGGGTGTGTGTGTGAGTCTGTATGTGAAAGCGTGTCTCTGTGTGTGGGCGTGTGTTTGTAATGTAATAACTGCACTTTCACAATTGCTTTATTAACCTTCCTGCTTTCTCAAATTTGCTTGAAAATGCACGATTTTCTTCTCTTTTTCAAATTTTTCCGAACCCCCCCTTATGGGCAGAAAGGCACAAAAAACGAGTGGGACACAGGGCAGAAGGGCACAAAAACAAGTGGAACAGGGGGCAGAAAGGTGCAAACAACAAGTGGGACAGAGGGCTTTGTAAAGGCTGTCTCCCAACTGCTGTGCAACTTCTTCTGCTCTTAGAGCTGAGATTTTCATGCAAGTCTTATAGTCTGAATTCAGCAGCGTAATAGGACGGAATGTATGAAGCTCTGTGGTTATACTGTATAAGCAGCTACCTATGTTATGCCATCTATTTATGTAATAACTGCACTTTCACAATTGCTTTATTAACCTTCCTGCTTTCTCAAATTTGCCTGGAAAATGCACGATTTTGCTTCTCTTTTTTCAAAATTTTCTTGGGGGGGGATATCCCCACAAACCCCCCTTAAGGGGTTCGCGCTCGCTCGCTGCGCTCGCTCCCTACGGTGCTGAATCGGTAAATACAGACTCGGTAAAATACCGATTCTGTAAATGCAGATGTAGCTGGCACATGTCAGAGTGCCACAGGGCTTTAAGAATCGGTATTTTACCACCCAATCCAATTGGGTGGTAAAATACCAAATCCAGGTGTGCATGCACATGTGTGCATGCACACCTAGCCATGTGACAGACAGACATGCCCTTAGGGCATGTCTGTGTGCCACATGGCAAACATGCCCGTCTTTGGGGTGCTAGAGGGTGTCAAAGTGACACCCCCCTGCACCCTTGCTAAAATCGGTATTTACCGATTCTGTAATTACAGAATCGGTATTGCCCATTGATTCCTATGGGCTTCAAAGCCCATAGGAATCAATGGGCAATACCGATTCGGTATTTACAGAATCGGTAAATACCGAATCTTAACGATTCGGTATTTACAGATTCTGTAATACCTACATCTCCCCCCTTCATATTAACCGACTCTTAAATACCGAATCGGTAAAATTCGGTATTTAAGAGTCGGTAAATATGAATTACCTACATCTGGCCCCTAGTGTCTTGTGGGCAGGATTTCACTCATTACAGTGAAGCATATATTTCCTCTCTGTCATCACATGTCTTTCATCCAATGTTCCACATGGGGACCTGTTCTTCTGTAGCATGACAAGGCTAGGCCATGCTACGTGAATTGCTGTACATCTCCTGACCGACCTTAGTATCACTTCATGGCCAGGATTTGAGATTTTTCAAAGGAATCTCCTGTTGTGTCTGACAATTTATCATACACTTGTTCCAAGAATTGATTCACAGGCACAGGGGAATACTGTCAGACTAGGTGTCTAAAAATGGCATGAGGACACCTATGTCTGACTGTTTCCTCCATTTTAGGTAGCTTGCTTAGTGTGTGGTAAACCAGCTGTGGGTATTTAAAGCGCAGTCTGTAGTTAACGGGTACCATTGCTGTTTGCGTGCAACAATATTGCCAGCATTTATCTTGTTTCTCTTCCTATATCAATCTCGCTCTGTCCTGGAGGAATCTTTTCTTGTCTGGTTCCCTAAGCAGTGTATACAGTCGGGACAGCTAGCTCCTAGGGTCTGTGGATTGGGTTCTTTGTGTAAATGCAACTTTTTGGTGCATCCTCTCCCTCATGGTAGCTGCAGTGGCCATATCTCTTTTTCACACACTCCCACACACACTCTCCCCCACACACTCTGACACACATTCTCTCTCACACACTCACACTTTCCCCCACATTCACACTCTCTCCCACACACACACACACACACACACACCCCTTCTCTCTCATACACACACACTCTCTCCCACACATTCTCACTCTTCACACTCTCTCTCACACACACATACTCACACACTCACACTCTCTTTCACTCACTCATGCACACACTTATAAGCAGTGTTTTCAGCAGATTAAAGACGTTCTTGCTTGGGGAATGGCAGTGTTTACAAAAAGATTTATAAACTAGGGCATCATTAGGTCTCCTATGTTTTAAAGAGGGATACACAATTCCATGAAGTGTAAGCATTAAAATGGGTTTTTCAAAAACTGTGTGACAGTCAGATGCATGATCATCTGCTCACACACTGAAGCTAATTTTCCACCCCCAGCCTCTCTCAACAGTATGTTTGGGGCAGTGTAGCATTGGGGCTAAATACCAGTGTATTGTTGTTTGTTTGGAAGTTTCTCTGGTAGGAGCTAAGCTGGGCTGGAAACAAGCATCATAGGACCGATATTGAGGTTTCACCCCATATCAGCCAGGATAGCTTGACTCAAGTGTCATGGAGAGCATGGGACCCAAATCTGGGCATACCCGTATCACTCGGGGTAACAAATGTAAAAAGAAAAGTTGATGGACAGAATGCAGAACAATGTCATACATTCACCCCAGTACAGAGATCAGGGCCTAAATCCATTGTGTTTTGCTCCCCATGCCATTCCAGTTTGAACCTATACATATGCAAATCAGTCTTGACCCTTTGCCTAATGGGAACAGTACAGCCCTAACTGCCAGGCCCGGTCCTCCCTGGGCTGTAAACAAGCATCCTAGGACCGGTTTTGGAGTTTCACCCCTCATCAGCCAGGATAGCTTGACTCTAGTGGCATGGAGAGCATGGCACACACGTCTGGGCATACCCGTCTCACTCGGGTGACAAATGCAAAAAGAACAGTTGATGGACAGAATGCAGAATACTGTCATATATTCCGCCCAGTACAGAGATCTGGGCCTAACTCCATTGTTTTTTTGCTCCCCATGACATTCGATTGAACACAGCCATATACAAATCAGTCTTGACCCTGTGCCCACTGAGAATAGTCCAGCCCGAACTGCCTGTTTAAAACGAGAAAAATTGTGGAACAGAATGAGAAGTTGTTTAAGGGATTTTGACTTTATTGGTTGTTCCTCAACCTAAGTTGTAAACTCTCACATTCTGTACTTCCCATGCCTACATTCATTGTGTTCTTGTTGAGCTGACTAAATTACCAAAATATTTTAGCTTTGTCTTATAACGACAATTCAAAACATGCGTTGCGTAAATAAGCACTTATAGTCCTTGCATACCAGAAGCAAGGCTAGCAGTAAAAGAGGCGCAGTTACTACCAGTAATTGCTTCTCGTAAGCAAGGACTATAAGTACCAAGTGTGTGTTTACACACCGCTTGCAGTTTTTTAAAACACATAAATAAAAGGCATTATTATTTACAATGGCAATAGCTCAAACTCTTGCACATGCTGGATCAATAGCTTTGCAAATGCCTGTTTAATGATGTGTTAGCTTGATTCACCGAAAGACTATTCCTAATCAAACTTTCAACTAAGTCTGCCAAAGTCTGATGGTAATCAGATAACAATACACCCTAGACTTTGCATAACATCATTTTCCCAGTTGTATGCAGTATATTCATGAAATCTGAGGTAGGGGCCTGTAGGTAAACTCCTTTTTATTATTTTAATGGTCTATCTAATCTAATTTTCTCGAGTTTCCTGGGCCACTCTCGACCTTGATATATCACCAATATAAACCATCCCATATCCCTGATTCACTCAGAGCAGGCACCATGCCCATCCATTTTTAGCAGTGTCCCATTTAGCCACAGTTAGGTCTTGGTTTATGAATAGTTTCAGGTACTGTTATCTGGGCATGTCTGTTGTATCCCATATACCAAGGAATATAGTCTATACCCTCCCTTTTATAGCCAATCCGATCACTGAATCTAGGTCTTTGTATATCTTCCCCTACTAGTTTCCAATTCAGGAGCATTCACACAGTGTAGGGAAGAAGGTGCCTCTCCACACACTCTCCTGGAGGGTTTATCATTGCTAGCCAGTTATACCCTGTGTAGAATCTTGAATCAATCTGAAACTAGCTTTAATCAGTTCCTCCATTAGGACTCTGCGCCCCTCATCCCACGTCCCCTTTTCTAATGTACTGACATCCCAACCCATCCATTTCTCTGTTGTGTCAGATCATTGATTGTGATAAGCGTAGCTCAAAACCACCTGAGCGAACTTACCTCACTCAGATATCATTCCCATAAAATAAGCCAGCCAGACAGTGGAGAAGAATTAGAAAACATTTATTAGGCCATTAGTTTCTCTATAGAGAGGCCCCCTCAGGACTTCACTCCAAGAAGTGAACCGAGAGAATTGACGGTTCTCCAAACGACAATACATTATAACACATTACAGCAACATTAGTCACGCCCCTAATGGAAAAGTACAGGACTGGAGAAATGGTGAACAATGAACGCACACATGAAGCCGCTGCACCTGCGGGAGGATAGCTCTGTTATCACCCCCAAGGCCACGGAGCCGAGACTCCGCTCCTCCCGGGCATGGGATCATTACTGATAGCAAAGAAACACATTTTCGTTGTTAGTTTTCTGCAACTGCTAACTCAAGACGAGAAATGCTGAGACCAGTGATTTTCTGCTCATAAGGGAGGGGGCATTGCAGTCGGGTCGCGGAGGCATGTTTCCAAGATGGCGGCACAGCAGCTAAGCTAAGAAATTGCTAACTGGAACACGTAAATACCCAATTAGTCCTAAATACACATGCAACACATCTTTCGGTTAGACACACTATGCTAACATCATCATGTTATGTGAATTGAGGGACGGGAAACGCAAAACCTATCAGACCCTCCTTTTAGCATTGTGTGGCTAACATGAGTGCAGCCTTTGTTGGCCAAAGGAGTGCCTTTACAATAACTATGGGAAAAGCAACTGGCTAATAATATCCTCAATCCTCAAAGATACTCAAAAATCTCTTTGTGTATCACATTATTCAAAACAGGATATTGTCAAGATTGATATTTGGAGGGCATCATAGTATTGGCACAAAGCGAACAACAAGGAGGAAGACAATAAACACAACAACAGCAAATCAAGATAATCCCTAGAACTCCCACTACCCCCATTAAGATGTTTCAACCCCACGAAGTGAAAGCTCCCCAGAGCCACCCACTCAATGACCAGGTGCCAGTATCCTGATGTAACTCAGCAGCTAATCGATGACGTTTTAGTACAGCCAGATTAACAGTGGAGCGGAATCAGGCTTATAAACACAACAGGAAGTCCCAATGATGTGACAGGCTCCACCCCTATCAGCCAGGATGACGTCAAGGACCATTCTATTTTGTAAAGTGAAAAGTCTCATAGCCTGCATCTCAACGGTCATATTGGTCACAATGTCAGCTTCTGTATTGACCACTTTCTCCATAACCCTAGATAGTCTCCTAATAGCCCTACTATTAAACATTGGACCCCAAAATGGTAACAGCCCCCTATTAATGTCCGTCCATTGTTGTAAAGAAGTATCAGTCTGATCAAGGTCATCTGCTTGAAGTTCCCTCCTTTTCCTCTTTCCGGGAACCACTGGGGACCAACAATGGGTCTTATGGTAATTAGAAGGAGACAAATAAACTGGGGGTAGAAGATACGCTAAATTGCAGACACCCCCCCAACCCTCAGGTAACCAGAAGTATGCATTCCCACCGCAGACAAAATAGATATTCGGTGGAGGAACCAAAGAGGGGCTGATGGACAATCGGATTGAAGAGGTCAGGTTACAGGTACTAGTACCAACCTTTATAGTTCCCTTTCCTAGAATGCAGAATGGAAACTGGTGACCCACCACAGCAATAGGGACTAAGGGATGTCTGCTTCTATTCTCCGGGGGAGGTCGTCGGAAAATCAAAGAAGAGTTCAAGTGCCGGAAATTCTCTCTAACGAGATCTGTGTCATTCTGTGTAGTATTCCGTCCCACCTTTCTGTAACATGTATTTACAAAAGTCTGGTCAAAACGTCCGTCATTAAGAAATGGTCCAAGAGGGGATCGGTGTATAGGGCGTACTTCATTGTCAGGATGGATCCACTATTGGTAAGTCGGGGCTGCAAGAAATCAGGTTGCTGGAATAATTTCACCATACTGATCAGGGTGTACCATCCCACACAACTATTTACATAAGATAATGAAAGCGCCAGCAACCTATCCTTCTTGTGTACCGCTGAAGGCAATAACCCACACACCCAACAGTCAGTGACATTGTATACAGCATGAGCATGATGTAATGTCTTAATGAACACATTATCCTGATAGCCCCTACGCAATGAATCTTCTCGATAATCTAGAGTAACCACATTATGTTCCGGTGTCGGGGTAGTGGTAGACATGAATTGGTGAACCGGGTACTTCTCATCAAGGACAAATAGGATCCCAGGAACTATTAAGAACTATTATGAATACACTGATGATCACCACTATAACTACAATTTTTGCATTCCTGGATAATGATAACCAGGGTGAATCAGGTTCAACTCTGCGAGGAGCCGCAAAGGGCTGCTCCTCCTCGGGAATGGGATGACCAAAAGGGTACATATTCGCCTAGTCCGCTAATAAACTAAAAAGAACTAAAAAGAAAAAGGGACCAGTTCACACTGAGGCCAACCAGAGGGGGTCTTCTCCCTGTGTCCGTTAGAGCCTCAAAGGCAGGCTCCTATTGTTCATGCCCTAACTCCCACGTCGAAGTTCACAGCTTCACAACTCAAAGGAGCACTTAATCTGGGCCCAGACACGTCCTAATGTTCTCGTAACAAGGTCTCAACTAGTGCACCAGGGCTCAATCTGTAGTCCTTCCCTACTTCTCTCACTTTAGTCCTTCCCTATTTCCCTCGCTCAGCCCCTCTTCCAGTGCACTGTTCTCCTTTTCTGGGCCGTAGATTATAGCGAGTGCTCCCTCGCACATCTGGATCTGTGTACAAAATGGGGGGTCAACGGCAAGGGACTTATCCACTGATGTCAAATCATTTCGATCTCGAGAGGCTTCGTCTCTCTCAACTGAGGTCAGCCTCTCTTCGTTCTCAGCTAGCTCCTCTCCCCTCAACTGAGCATCAGAGAAGGGCACATACCGAGGAACTGTTTCACTTTCCTGATCAGCGACGCCCTCCCTCACTTACGCATCATGGGGCAATGGAAGTGGAACCTTTTTCACGTGACTGACATGCGTCCACGACTTGTGGCTCTGGATCCTGAGTGCGGTACTTGTTGCCAACAGCACCAAGCGAGGCTCGCTCCACCTCGGCTCCAAGCAGGATTTCCATTGATACCGACGAACCAATACCAATCACCGAGTTGGATGGAATGCCCAGGCCCCTCCGGTTGCGGCTTCAGCGTGTCTGCTACCTGCTGGTGAAGGGAACGGATATCTTTAGTCAAAGCATACAAGTAGTCTGTTAACAGAGGATATTCAATATCCGCAAAACATTTAGGCCTCGGGACACCGCAAACATTAGCTGGGCGACCAAAGTCCACCTCATACGGGGAGATACCTGTCATGGAGTTCAGAGTCACCCGAGTAGAAAGCAGAGCTAAAGGGAGTGCATCTGGTCATCGCAGCCCTGTACTCTCTTGGATCTTAGCCAACTTTAACTTCAAAGTCCCATTATATCTCTCTACCAAGCCTGCAGATTGGGGATGTCGTGCTGCATGAAATTTCTGCTGAATTTGCAATCCCTTACATATCACTTTTATCAATCTGGCATTAAAGTGTATCCCGAACACCCCAGGCAACCCGAATCTAGAAAAATATTTCTTAATCAACACCTTTGCTGTTGCCATAGCTGTACATTCTTTCGTTCGGAAAGCCTCCACCCATCTACTAAAAGAACACACCACTACCAATACTTAAGATTGTTAACCTTCTCCATCTCAATATAATCCATCTGGATCACTTCAAAGGGAAAGAAGGGAGTGCAAAATTACCGGGGAGAACAGGTGTCCCCCTCCCAGGATTGTTTCGCAAACTGACCATGCAACGTTGTACTAACTGTGTCGCCACTCTAGAGATATTGTCATTGCGCCATACCGGGTCCAGTAATTTACAGATCCCCTTTGCACTAACATGTGCCGGTCCATGAGCCATTGTGACCACAGGAAGAACATATGCATCAGGGAGCAGCCACCTTCGTTTGTCTGATAAGTCTGTCCAACAATCATCCGAGTCCAATCGCCCCACACTCTCCTTCCATATCTTCAACTCGTCCTCTGTTGCCCCCGTCTGAATATCCCGTACACTCTCCACCGTGTCATTGTCTGGTACCCACCTAGCTGGTCCTGCCACAAAAATACGTGGGAGTTTTGTCTTAGCAGTTTCCCTAGCTGTCTGATCTGCAAATGCATTGCCCCGGCCCACATCATCCACCACTGCTTTGTGTGCACTACATTTGATTACAGCCAGTCTTTTGGGAAGTGTTAATGCTGTTAACAATCGTAGTATCAATGGGCCATGCTGTATCTTCTGTCCATGTGATGTCACAGTCGCCCATAACTATGAGCCAACCCGAAGGTGTATTGGCTGTCAGTATAAATATTCACATCCAATCCCTCACTCAATTCACACGCTCGTAGCAAGGCTATCAACTCCGCAGCTTGTGCTGACTGATAAGGAACCCTTGATGTCTCCACAACCTTCTGCAATGTTGTTATGGCATAGGCTGCAGTCATAGTGCCATCTGGAAGTTTAAAACACGAGCCATCAACATACAATTCCTCTTGGGGTTCAATTAGGGGAGTGTCTGTCAAATCTATCCATCCCTTCGTTTCTTCCTCAGTCCGAAACAAACAATCATGTAGGTCATTGTCCTTTTCGTCCGAAGGGAGGGGTAGTAACGTGGCTGCATTCAGAGTGGCACATCTTTTAATTGTAATATGAGGGGCAAACAACGTCAACTCATAGCCCGTGAGACGAGCGCTAGTTAAATGTTGTGTCTGTGTCTTATTCAATAGAGTTCCACAGCATGCGGTACCATCACTGTGAGATCAGTGCCAAGGACGAGCCCCGCCGATTGTCTAATCGACACCGCAGCAGCCGCTGTGGCTCTAACACAGCTCGGCAACGCTCTTGCCACATTGTCAAGTGTAGATCAAAAATACGCACAGGGTATCTGCTTCCCCCCAAAACACTGAGAGCTCGCAACCGTCCGCCTCATGCACATAAAGTAGAAAAGGCTTTTGGTAGTCAGGGGTGCCAAGTACAGGTGCAGAACACAGAGCAGTTTTCAACAACTTAAAAGCTTCCTGGCATGCAGAGGTCCAAGGCAAGGGCTCATGCACCTCCTTGGTAGTCAAATAAAGAAGGGGCTTGGTTAGTAAAGCATAGTCAGGTATCCACTGGCGACAATATGATGTTATGCCCAAGAACGCGCGCACCTCTCGTTGGGTCTTAGGAACAGACATATTAGTTATCGCCATAACACGCTCCGGCATCAACCTCCTCCCCTCCTTCGATAGGAGATGACCTAGGTAGGTAACCTCCTGTCGACAATACTGAAACTTAGAGAGTGACACCTTATGCCCATTACGTGCCAAATGATGTAAAAGTCGGACAATGGCCTCCTTACAACCTTCCGCTGTGTCAGACGCAATCAACAAGTCATCTACGTATTGCAACAACACATTACCCGCAGGGAGTTCCAAATCATCCAATTGTGTTTTCAATGCTTGACTGTATATACTAGGGCTCTCAGTATAGCCCTGGGGAATTCTACAAAATCTGAAACTACGACCAGATCATGAGAATCCGAAAAGATGACGGCTATCAGGATGAAGAGGGATGCTGAAAAATGCATTCTTGAGGTCCAAAACAGAATAATACTTGGCCGTGGGAGGAATCATTCTCAAAATTGTGGTTATATCAGAAACTACTGGATATTGGGGTTCAACTACTTTATTAATCTGCCTCAAATCAATTACAAATCGATAGACATCTTGTTGATCACAACTAGCATCAGAAGAAGGCTTCTTAAGGAAGAATAGGACTATTGCACACATTGGAAGCCGTCTCCTCCACCACTCCAGATTGTATCAAATCTTGAATGATCTGTAAGAGAGCCTTTTCACCCTCCCGTGAAATCTTATTCTGGGGAATACGCGGTAAACAAACTCCCTGCTTGACCTTAATGGAAACGGGTGCAATATTCAATGTACCCACATCAGTGTCACTACTTGCCCACAAAGCTTCTGGCACCTCCTAGAAAAGCATTAATGAGCCAGTGAAACAGAGGGGCCCAAGGTAACATAAACACCATCCGGTGAACAGTAAATCGTAGCATGCTATCTCTTCAACAAATCTAGAGCTCAAAGATTTTCACCACAATGGGACGTGAGAAGGAACAGAGAATCAACAGTAAAAGGACCAATTGTAAGAGTGAGTGGTTTAGAAATGGGGCTAATCACCGGTGTACCTGAAAACCCAACGGAGATGTTGTTCTGGCCAGACAGAGCTGCCCCAGGGACCAGAGAACGTGCCACGGAACTCTTCATAGCTCCCGTATTCACTAAAAACTTCTTGGTGGACCCCAGCAAGTCCGCAGTGACATAGGGCCCTCGCTGATCTACCTGCAATGACACTGGTCCCTTACTCTGCCCTACGCTGTCCTAATTGTGGGAAAAACCTGTCACTTCGTCTACATCATAGTCATCTTGGTAATACTGTCTGTCCCGCTCCCCGTCACAATCTCCTTGGTAATGCTGTCTGTCCCTGTCACCATCGAAGTAGTTCCCACCTGTCCGCCGACCCTCACTAGGTTGCCAGTCATCCCTACGTACTTCCCTACGACCTCTACCTCTGCCCCGTCCTGTGTATCCATCCCGTGGCTCCGGACACTCCCGCCACCAGTCACCCTCCTTCTTACAATTTGCACACTGATTTTCCCCCAATGCCAAAGTCTGCCTTCCTCCACATCCATATCCAACTCCACCTTGCCCAGCCGCAGTGGACGGGGCATCACGTCCCTGTCCTCGTCCTCTAGCTACTTGCTGCAACAACACTCTCGTTTTCAGGTCCTTTGCTTTCTTATCTGCTTTATCTCATTCTCCCTATGCTCATAGTACTGAGCCATACTCAAAATGCCAGAAGGAGTGGACGTCGTCCACGTACTCTCAGAAACCTGTAACCAAGCTGATATTTCCGGTAACAAATTATGCACAAATCTGTTCACAAAAAGCCGCACCCCGCCATCCTGCGACAAATCCTGACCACTGAAATCCAGGAATGCCTCCTCAAAGCGAGTAAAGAAGTCAGACACACCCTCCTCTTTCTTCTGGCGACATGCAGTCAACTTATCCCAATCCACTTTCTTCGGTGGGAGAAGGGAATGCATGTAATGATACGTCCAGGCAGGGCTAAAATCTCCTGTTTCGGTTTATCCTTCGGCTTCCTTTCTTTATCTCAATCCGTAAACTCCTGCCATGTGCCCCCAGCTCGTCTGCATGATCAGTACCACTCACTTGTCTCCATACATCCACTGGAACCAATAATCCAAAGAATAACTCTATGTCTGCGAATGTCATGACCGTTGAAGTAGCCGCCTCAGTCAATTCCTTATAATAGGCGGTCGGATTCTTTCTGGAGTCAGGTAACTGTCCCTTCAGTGCCAACACCCTACTCCTCTTCCAGGGGACATAAACCCATTGCTCTTGGAAGCGAGCCTCTACCCGCGCCCTTGTCACTGCGTGTGTCACTGGATCCACCAATTCAGGTATTTCAGGATGAAAGACGGAGTGAACCTCACGCATGGGGTGTGCCCCAAGTGTAGAGGGACCCGTAGACTGTAATTCCTTTCTGTAGCCAACCAATGTACGCAAATTTCCATAAACCTCGACCAAACTAGTATTGGCCCTGTAAGCACTGTCTCTAATATCATAGATAATCTGGGGCGGCATATCCCCATGGCACTGCTCCCACAACCCTATCAATGTCGCTGACATATGCCACAAAGCATGCTGCGCATCAAAGGTTCATAATCTTTCATCGTAGACCAAATATCCTCCATTGTATAAATGGCATTCCGAGCCCATTGATATGCTTGATTGGCCACAACCTGTTTCTCTTCCATACCCACATTAGAACGCATAAGTAATTTACGTACATGGTCAAATATCATACGCCCATCCAACCCCCCCTCAACCCCGAGTCGAAGTCTTAGGCATAGTCTGAGGGGTAACACTCGCCGAAGCCACAGGTAACGCAGATGCAGATAGCGGTGTAGCCACAAGCGGGGCAGACGGGACTGAAGTTCCCGCCGTCAATAAAGAAACGAAGGGTGAGGTTAAAGAAGTCAATGCAGCTTCAACACCTTTCAAAACACTGGAAGTAGAGGATAGTATAGCGGAAGGGTCAGAGGAAGAGGGTGCCTGTGAAGAGTCAGAAGCAGACAGAACAGTCGGAGAAGTAGATAGCGTGGGATATATCAATTGCGGTGTATAAGGGGCATAAGGGGCGGGGGGCGGGCATCCAAAAGTCCTCTATCTCATCCTCAGCTCTTACCACATAACTCCTATCTGTTTGCAATCTATGAAACCTATCTGCGTGCTCAATCCCTGTCTCTGTCTCCGCTTTATTATAGGCTCTCACTTTCTGTACCATTGACTGGGTACGTTTCTTCTGGGCCATCTTCTCATCTCTCACCTGTCTCTGCGGAACCTCTTTTTGCCACATCCTTAGGGAATCAAACATGCTCTGGCGACTGCGCCTAGCAAACAATCTATCCTGCAAGTAATTTATCTTAGCTGTATCGAATGAGCCGGTCAACGGCCATTGCAAATCCACATTACTCTTGGTGTACCAATGCCACAAAGTATTAAACAAAATCGTGGTAAGTCCATATTTTACATACATCTCAAAGATGGGTGAGCCTTCTAAAAGAGCAGGCTGACTCTCGGCCAATCTGGCATCAGTTGAATGACAGCAACACCCAAAACATCGCAGCTTACTGAAACGCGGCATCTTGCTCACACAATCAGACACCGCCAAAGAACTCACATGCACCCAGACACAAAAGGACAAAACAGCTATCCCCACAAACAACCACTCATGTCTCACACACACATGTTTCTTATGGGTATACATCGAGTCACCATATCAAACAAGTGTTACCACAATGGGACAAGGCCCGTCGACCGAGTCCTGGGGAACCGGACCCTACCGCAGACTTAATAAACATTGAACAGCGCAGAAGCTGTTCCGGACACTGGAGGACAGGTCAGCCACACGGGCGGCACTACGGTCCACTGTACGGATTCATCCCGGGAGACCTGGGACCCTTCCCACAATCCCCCCCTTCCGGGTTAGGCTTGGGTCCTTACCCAGTGTTCCACCAAGATCAACCGCAACTCTGTCCGAGTACCGTCCGGCCAGATGCTCTGCAACATAGGAACATCAGGCACCCCCTCAAACCTCCACCAAACCCCAAACAGTCTGTCAGACCATCTCATGCACTCTGAGTTCTGAGGAAAATTGAATTTTGCCCTGTCATGTGTCCCTACGTGTTCCCCATCATATGTTATATGTGCATGATCAATATGCATATTTACCCCCTTGACCGATTAAAGACGCAATTATAGTTGTGTCCAACGTTAGTATGCCAGTTATCCAGTCTCCCTGAAAGCAACAAGTAATAATAATCCACATTTGTATAGCGCACAATCACCCGTTAGGGTCTCTAGGCGCTGGGGGCCGTCGGGGAGATTAAGCAAGCTATTGCCCAGAGTCGCATGGTGCTGGGCTAACCTGCCGCTGGAGCCGGGTATCGAACCCTGATCCCCAGATTCCAGCGTCAGTCGCCCTGGCCGCGGCGCCACACCTCTCCCAACAAGTATTAGGCCTATGTTGCCAACGTTTTACATTGTACACGTTAAAGTCATCGAGTTGTCCCCGTTTTTAGGCCTCAAAGGGCCCGGACACCAGATTCGAGTCTCAAGTCTCCTGAAACCACTCCGAGGAGCGATGCAGCCCCTCCCGTATCCCTGACCCTTCACTTACTCCCTACCAAGCAGCGCGGTGCCCGGCCTGGCCTGCCTGCCTGTCTGCCAAGAATATGTTATGCCTCTAGTTATCAGTTCAGCTCCCCGGCTTCACATTCCTAAGCTAACGAACCGTATAAACATCTTCATCTATAGTCTAGTCTTCCTGTCTCCATGCAAGAGAATTACTGAATTAATATCCATAAAAGATTCATAGCACACGCAATACGCTAGGAAATATATGCATGCACTAGCCTTAGTGACAAGTAGCCTTTGCCCTGATGACATTTAGATTCAAGCAGCATGTTCTCTAAACACCAGATATCAGATATGCTATAGGTACATGTCGTCCAGACATCCCAGACTTTAGTCTCCTCTTCTAGTGCCAGAAGTCAGAGCCCCAGCTCTCCCCAGTTACACGTCATGGCCTGTTTGCGCGCACCAGTAGGTTAAAGGTTCCAGCTGCCCAGGTAGCCCCCTCCATGTATCCACCCACTTATGACACTTCTGTGACGTTTACATCACATGTCTTCGTGCACGCCCTGTGCACGCCTTCTCTTTACGCCCATATGTTCTTATCTTTCGTTTGTCACTTGTTACGCCTACTGTATTCAATGCAATTGTACTGTTTTACTATATATACTGTATGACGTTAATATGACATTAGGCTTTTACTTCCTTTTGTCCTGTGTCTGTCCCTTCCTGAACCTTAGCAGGTGATGGAACCCGATGGTCCATTGGCTCGAGCCATCTGATTAAAGCCTATTCGACTCAGATACCACGGATCCTGCCTCTTATTTATTGAGCTATCTGTTTCAGTTAATGCCTAGAAAAATAGTACCGGTAATTAATTATTTATTTACCACATAATGGCGCCCGAATAGGAACGAGCCCCTTCCCCACGCGCCGGCGATGTAACGCAGGCCCCCTGACACTTCTACAGCCGTGACGGACCCCTACTGTGCACGTGCAGATATTTCTGCTTCAAGTCTCCCTCAGGCCCACGGAGGAGACGGAGACTGCGGTCCGGCATCCAGACGAGGCGGTGAGGAAGGCGGGTCGTTTCGACCAGAGCCCAAGCCGAGAGAGCAAGGTCCGAGGTATCCGGAGGCCCACCTGTTTCCGAAGCCCGAGGCGCATGCGTAGTGCGTAGCAGTAACCAGACGTCGTAGCAGCCCAGTCCAGTCCGAGGCCTTCAGTTTGCTTCCCGGTGAGTACCGTTGCTGGGGGTATCTAGACGGGTTCATTAATTTGTGCCCGGTCCGACGGGTTTGGGTACACAGATCCGGTCCGACGTGTTCACCTAGGTGGATACGGTATGACGTGTCTCTTTAGGAGACCGGTATGTTCTGTACTGTTTTAGCAGTGCATCCAGTAATTCTAGTAAGTCGGTTCTCGAGAAATTCAAGCATTATGTTTTCAATGTATTAGGTAGTATTCTGTTCGAACTGTTATTAATGTGTTCTTAATGTCGTGGTATGAGTGATTGTTTTGCTATTTCATTACTGTGTTCATTGTGTATTGTGTTCAAGTTCAAGTACGGTTCAAATATGCCGCTGTTTTCGAAGTTACGTCAGATAAAAACAAAAAAAGGGTTACTCGAAGAATCAGTTCCTGTCCCTCCCAGGGACAGTCCTGGACATTTCATGTATCATAAACATGGCTTAGATGCCATACTTTATCTAGATTTATGGGTGGACTACACCAAACATCTTGAAGAGAAATATAGATGGCCTGTTTCAGGAACGTGGGATGCCGAGTGCATCATGAGAGTAGAGGAAGCATTATGGAAAAAGAAAGCCAGACAATCCCAGAAAGATGCCATAGAATTATGGCGTAAAGAATCGCATAAAAGAACAGAAAAGGAATTCAGAAAAGCCGAATTAAGTAGGGAATTCTCAGAAAAAGCCCAAGAAAGGGAATTACTAGAAGAAGGTGAACGAGTTAGAGCAGAACAGTCAGACCGACAGAGAAATGCCCTTATTAAAGGTATGTATCCCCTTCTCGCCGAGGGTTTGCCGAAGGCGACCCCGGAAACGTCCTGTAATTTACCGCCACCCTTGGTCCCGACTAAGCTACGTCATAAACCGACTGCAGCTGAAATTTTTCTTTCTTCCTATTTAGATGACACTGTCCCAGAATATGCAAATACGAATCCTACCCCGCCTGTTCAACCTCAGCACCCTGTTGATAATGTAATTACTGTGCCTCCAGCCGTTGGTCCCGGGAATCCTGTCCATGTGCCAGTACCCCAGGACCAACCCACTTTACGTACGCCTGCTTTACCAGTCACGTTACCAGTAGCCGCACATTCAGTATTAATTGACGATTCCAGTTCAGGAGGGGCAGGGGGAGGTATTCCTATCACCCCGCCTCAAACAAAACGCCTGACGCTGAGAGATGCAGCGTTACAACGTACCCCGAAAGTGACTACGTACGAAGCCCTCAGAAAGTATTTCAATGAGTGCGGATCTGATTGTAGATATGATCCAGTACCAGGTGAAGATAGTATGATAATATATTCCATACGCTTACGACGAGTTGCAAGCTTCTTGGTTACCATATCAAATATGAAAGAACATCTAGACAAAATATATCATTTCATCCGAACAGGGGAGAAACCGGAAAGTATTCACGAAGCTATGGTACACAGAAAAGTCGAGATTCAAGGCATGATTTTGCAATTTTTAATAAATTGTTTAATAAGAGAACAGGATCATCCTGATAAAAATCCAGAAGAGATGAGAGTCCTGACCAGATGGAGTGACAATATAGCAGAAGGAAAACACAAGACACAGAACAGTATAGAAACCATGTACAGAAAGATTCGTAAAGAAATTATAGGCATACACGAGAGGGAGAAAGCAAGAATAATAGCAGAGAAAGAGAATGACTCTTCAGACGAAGAGGTAGACAACGAGAATCCCACCAGAATAGCGTATGTAGGTAGGACGAGACCTTCTGATAGACACACACGCCTAGACTACAAGAAAGCTTTTCCTCCTCCCGTACCAGAACAGTGTTCTCTTGAACAAGTATTCCAGGCTACCGACAAAGTTCTGAAATTACGGATTGGTTACAGTAAACTTAGTACCATGCATGAGCAAGAACTCGCCCGAGCAGCAGTTCGATGGACTAGTGATTCTACCACGTTTTCAGACGAAGTAGTGGCTCAAATGTTTCTGAAACTACCGCCAGCCGAGCAGCGACTGGTGGGTATGTACATGATCCAGCACCTCATTACACTGTACGAGAGTCAGCACTCTGATCCAGGTCCATTATATAATGTACTGAACGAGTTACTCCTAAACCGATGGAAAGGTCTAGGTACCGATTTAATTAGTGTCATTTTAGAACAACGCCACAAATACAGAACGTTCCTGACTCCGCATTTTGTTTCTGTTTCACCCCCATTCTACATAGATAGACAGAATCCGTTGCGAGAAGTGCATCCTGTTAAGGGAACGGGGGGTGAGCTCGAACGAGTATTTGTTTACACCCCTATAACAAAAATAGAACTACTAGAAATGAAAAAGTTAGTGCCCTGTCACGATAAAGATCCAGCAGGGTTTCACCGTGAATTAAAAGACATGCTCCGTATGGGAGAATACACGTATCCTGATATCATCAAAATGTTAAAGGTCCTGTTGCCTGCGGGCATATATGAAAAACTTAAAGAAAAAGAATGGGAGGTGGGAGAGAAAAAGATTGACTGGACCGCGTTAGAGAACGAAGATAATACACGAGTCCCAGGTACTGGTCTTGGGGATAAAGCCAAAGAGTTGCCCGAGTTGTTAATACAAGTCTTGCCAAGATTACTAGCCACGAAAAAGGAAGACTGGGACGCCATCTCAACCTGTAAACAGAAGCAAGACGAAGACACTAGTGATTTTTATTCCAGATTTGAGAAATGTTTCATTATTAATAGCGGTCTGAAAACAAGTAGTGAGTCGTATCCACATCTTTTTGTTACCAAACTAGTTGAGAATTCTTTACCACAAGTTAAAAATCGAGTATTAAAAGTCGAGAGTACATGGCAAGCTAATACCCCGTCCCAAATGCTCCAGATGTTACAGTATCACCAGAACAGAATCAGGGAAGAGCAAGAACATGAAAGAAGACGTATGAAAGACACGAAAATGAAAGTACTAGTTGCACAGTCTGTTCCATCAGATAGTCAGAAGAGGGGTACGAATCAAACTAGTCATTCTGCAGCTCCCGTTAAAGGGACATGCAATTACTGTAAACAGCCAGGTCATTACATAAACGAATGTGCAGTTCTGAAACATATCATAGCTACAGGTAAGACGAAAGAGAGACCGCGTCCTCCTAGACAGGAACATGTTCCGCAAAATTCGCAGCAACTGCCGCAGAACGCACAACAGTCAGTTACAGTACCGCAGCCTATAGCTGCCACACAACACGTTACACAGCAGATGTACCAGTACGCACAGTCAGATTATCCAGAATATCAGCAGTATTCATGAAATAGCCTAGAGAGGGAAGTTGGCTTGCCTCTCATCGAGGTTCCTGTAGATCAAGAGGGTCCCTATGTACACAGTCAAGTATTAGGGAAAGACAGAAAGTTTCTGATTGATACAGGGGCAAGTAGGACTACCATCAGTCATGACGAGGTTCCAGGGGCTCCACTCTCAGGCTCAAGAAATGTTTCCCTGGGATTTTCAGGAAAGCCGATTGTTAATGAAATATCGAAACCAGTTTCCCTAGAAGTTGGTCCATTGTCCCGAACTACAGACTTGTTGCTTACGAAATCCTGTCCTGAAAATTTACTGGGTATTAAAACATTGAAAGAGTTAGGTGCCGTAATATGCTGCTCTCCGGAAGGAGTGAGATTGTTTTTACGTGATTTTAAAGGTCATTTTGTGTTACGTGATTTTGATCCAAGATTACTGAATGTACCACAGCATTTATGGGCGCAAGGTCCAACTGATGTAGGTTGTATGCACATTACACCATATCGTGTTACTCTGAAACCAGGTGTTGTATTACCACGAATCCGACAGTACAAGTTACCCCCTGAGGCTGTAGCAGCCTTATCGAAAATTATTGACGAGCTCATTGCTCAAGGAATAGTTGTAGAAACTGACTCCAATGTATGTAATTCTCCTATCATTCCGATTCTTAAACGTACTGACCCAAATGCACCTCCAGTTTATCGATTAGTGATTGACCTCCGAGAACTCAATAAATGTATCATACCCCAGTACCCAGTGGTTCCAGATATTTCTTCCCTATTGACTGCCATTGATTCTGAAGCTACGTTCTTTACTGTTATTGATCTCAAGAACGCATTCTTTAGTGTCCCCATCCATCCAGACAGTCAGTTTCTTTTCGGATTCTGTTTAAATGGAAGAAGCTATAAATTCACACGAGCACCTCAAGGTTTCACAGAAAGTCCTAGTATTTACAGTCAAGCACTTAAAAGACAACTAGACAGTATTCACATACCAACTGACACTGCCCTGCTCCAGTATGTCGATGATCTATTGATCACAGCCCGTACAGAACGTGACTGCGAACGTGCGTCACTGACAGTCTTGTATTTCCTGGCAGACATGGGGCACAAGGTGTCCCCTTCCAAACTGCAATTCTGTGTCCAGCAAGTGGTATACCTTGGACACTTACTGTCCAAGAGGGGTAGACAGTTGACACCAGACCGTATCCAGTTAATAGCACATCTTCCACAGCCCAAGACACAGAAGGAGGTACGAGCTTTTATTGGCCTCACTTCTTACTGCAGACAATGGATTCCTCAGTACGCATATCTAGCCAAACCACTGATACAGTTAACGACACAGGAGGCAGCCACATCGACTGTCCTCCCTTGGACCCAGGAACATACACTTGTTTTCAATGAGTTAAAGAAAGCTTTATGTAATGCGCCTGTGTTAGCGACACCAAACTACAGTAAGCCTTTTACACTTTTTGTTACTGAACGTGATGGTACAGCATTATCTGTTCTCACACAAGATCAAGCAGGACAACACAAGCTTTGTGCTTATTTTTCTAGCACATTAGAACCAGTAGCCCAGGCTTTGCCTGCGTGCCTCAAGTCAGTTGCAGCCACAGCTCTAGCTATCAGACAAAGTGATTCCATAGTGTTAGGACACTCCCTGACAGTACAAGTTCCACACTCCGTGGAAGTTCTTTTAAACCGAACACAGACTCAGCACTTGACAATAGAACGTTTAACAGGATATGAACTGACACTGTTTCAGCCACATATAGACATCAGATGCTGCAACATTTTAAATCCTGCTACACTGTTACCCTCGAATACATCAAACCCTGCCACACATGACTGTGTGGAAGTTATTAACATCATGACAAAGCCAAGACAAGACTTGACGGACATTGCATTACCTGATCCAGACCTGACACTTTACGTGGATGGTTCATGTATGAGAACAAGTACAGGAGAGTTAGTAGCCGCGTATGCAGTGACTACTGAAACTGAAGTTATAGAAACAAATCGTATTGACACCCTGTCTGCTCAAGCAGCAGAGCTCATTGCTCTGACCCAAGCCTGCATACAAGCCAAGAACCTGAAAGTAAACATATATACAGATTCACGTTATGCATTCGGAGTCGTTCACGACTTTGGAGTCCTTTGGCAAGAAAGAGGTTTCATGACCTCTCATGGAGCCAAGATTCAGCATGGCCCCCTCATTCAAGCTCTGTTAGAAGCAATACATTTACCGAAAGCCATTGCCATAATGAAGTGCAAAGCACATACGAAAGCCACTGACACCATTTCCCAAGGTAACGATCTAGCGGATCGAACAGCCAAGCTTACAGCTCAGACTCCAGTCATTCCAGCTGACAAGACAAAGACAGACGTTTCAGTTCTGACAACTTGCATGACAGTCAAGGACCCTACACAAGATGTACTAGACATACAGTCACATGCTACCCCAGACGAAATCAAGAAATGGTCCGAACAAGGAGGGGTCCAGACAGATCAGGGATGGTTGACGAAGGGAAAAGCCACATGGTTTCTCCCCGACTCTCTGGTTCAAGTCATTATTAACACCGCACACAGTCCAGCACACTTAGGAGAAAAAGCCATGTTAGACAGCATCCAGAACCTTTGGTTTAACAAGCATTTACGAGCAGCAGCCAAGCAGAAAGTGCGTACCTGCATGATCTGTTGTCAGTTCAATCCAGGAAAAGGTGTTCCGGTGGAACAAGGTGGGTTCCATCCTCCTGACCACCCTTTTGAAGTCCTCCAGATGGATTATATTCAGATGGATCGATGTCGAGGTTTCAAGTATGTCCTCGTAGTTGTATGCGCTTTGTCCAGATGGACAGAAGCATATCCAGTTCCAGATTACACTGCCGCGACCACTGCCAGGCAGTTGGTTCGTGAGTTTTTCCCACGCTATGGTTTGCCCAGGGTCGTGTATTCAGACAACGGTCAGCCATTCTCATCCGAGCTCATGAAACAAGTATCTCTACTGTTAGGGTACCAGTGGAAGTTCCACTGTGTGCGACATCCCGAGGCAGCTGGCCTCGTCGAGAGACATAATCAAACTCTGAAAATCCGCATTGCAAAAGTTTGCGCAGAGAAAGGCGTCGATTGGATGGTAGCCCTGCCAGTCGCCCTTTTTTACATGAGAATGGTCGCTCACTCCCGTTCAGGTCTGTCCCCTTTCGAGGTTGTATTCGGTCGTCCCTCGAACATGTGGGGTACACCTATGCCACGTAAAATTACTGATGTTGACAGTAATATGCTGACAGATTACCTAGCTTCCTTGATGTCTGCACTACTCTCTTGTCGTTCACAGGTCGCGGCTGCTTTTCCAGACAACACCCAAGTGAAACCGCACGAGATCATTCCAGGCGACCTCGTTCTAGTGAGGAACTTTGATCGTTCAAGTCCGCTGGAGCCCCGCTGGAAGGAGCCGAAACTTGTTCTGATGACCACAAGGACCGCCGTAAAGCTAGAAGGAAGAAAAGGGTGGCTTCACTCCAGCCACGTCAAGCGTTTCCATGGACTGTGTCCAAAGACTTTTCTCAAGGACTGCCCCGATACTGACTCTAAACTCCCCCTGTCAGAGAAAACTCCGCAGCAGGAGTATAAAATCAAGTTAAGGTCTAGCAAGTCAGACAGTTTAATTGTTTAAGTCCCTCTCGGGTGAAGCGGTTAGACAGGTTCCTGACATGTATGAGATAGACCCCCATAGTGAGAGAGTTAGACGAAACTCCAAGAAAATACGTTATTGTAAAAACCTGCGAAGCAGATGTATTATTACGTTATTATTTATGTTATTTCTGAGTCTTACGATCACATGTATAAGTTACGTTTTACATGTATTTTTTCCCCCTCTTGATTCGCATGTACACACTTCCTCTAATGATACAGTAGAGCACACTTTTAGTGAACTACCTCCTCACGAGTTATCCTATCGACTTGCCATGCGCAACAATACTTTTATACGAATGTTACACTATTCACACCAGACTAGCAATGCCACTAATTGTTGGGTGTGTGGTCGACTCCCCCCTTTCCAGACACCGAAGGGAGTTCTGCCACTTTTTCCCTATCCGTTTTCACACAATGGTTCGTGTGGAGCATGGTTTACGTTAACATCATCCTTAGACGATAAGTCCCTTTTGAATAAGACATGTTTCCCAGACAAGGAAGGTCTTTCCCATAGAACAGGGTTAGATCTAGAAAATGAAGTATATGATCTAGGTAATTTCTCCTCGACTTTCATGGTTTTGAATGTTCAGTCCGAGACTACTCCAGACTTGCCTGCTATTACAGTTCTACCAGTAAAAGGCGAATTATGTGTTAGAAAGAATGGTTCAGTACATCTAGGACACAGTGATTGTACTACTGTGGTCGAGTATAGTGACAGTGGGAAGTCTACTTTCAAAGCCTCACGTCATTCGTATTTTGTATGTGGTCAGACCGCATATGTACGTCTGCCCCTAGATTGGGAGGGAACATGTTACATTGCCTTCCTACTGCCACCCGTTTTCCTAGCCCCATCCGATTATCACAGAAATACACATCTAGTACACGTCAGACATAGAAGGGAGATCGAGTCCCCAATTGTCGATCAGACTGAAACTGCATTAGAACAGTATACAGACTTCAATAAAGGTTTCTTTTTCTTTATAGGACCTATCCAGAATAGTAAATTAATACGTAGGTTAACCAGAACCCTTGAAGCAGTAGTGAATGAGACTACTTCCGCTCTAGGTAACTTAACAGAAGAGCAATCTGCTATGAGATTTGTCGTTCTTCAGAACCGCCTCGTTCTTGACGTCATACTGGCCGATAGGGGCGGAGCTTGTAGAGTCATCGGATCTAGTTGTTGCATTTTCATTCCTAATAACGCACCGTCTGTTTATTCAGCTATAACCAGACTTCATAAAATAGCCCATCAGCTACACCAGAATCCAGGCACCTGGACATGGTCCGGTTGGCTCTGGAGTATAATATCTGCTTGGGGATGGAAAGTACTGTCATTCCTAGGAATAGTAGTAATGATCATATTCAGTTGTTGTCTCTGTTTACAATGTGGCCCTGCGATTTGCGGCTTGTGCGCTACCTCTTGTATTCCAAGTCCTAAGTCCCATTCCAAGAAGATTCGAGACGAGCAAATGATGCTGTATGAACAGATAGATGGTATCATGAATATTGATGTTTCCTGAAGGAAACGTAGGGAACAAGGAGGGAATGAGGAAAATTGAATTTTGCCCTGTCATGTGTCCCTACGTGTTCCCCATCGTATGTTATATGTGCATGATCAATATGCATATTTACCCCCTTGACCGATTAAAGACACAATTATAGTTGTGTCCAACGTTAGTATGCCAGTTATCCAGTCTCCCTGAAAGCAACAAGTATTAGGCCTATGCTGCCAACGTTTTACATTGTACACGTTAAAGTCATCGAGTTGTCCCCGTTTTTAGGCCTCAAAGGGCCCGGACACCAGATTCGAGTCTCAAGTCTCCTGAAACCACTCCGAGGAGCGATGCAGCCCCTCCCGTATCCCTGACCCTTCACTTACTCCCTACCAAGCAGCGCGGTGCCCGGCCTGGCCTGCCTGCCTGTCTGCCAAGAATATGTTATGCCTCTAGTTATCAGTTCAGCTCCCCGGCTTCACATTCCTAAGCTAACGAACCGTATAAACATCTTCATCTATAGTCTAGTCTTCCTGTCTCCATGCAAGAGAATTACTGAATTAATATCCATAAAAGATTCATAGCACACGCAATACACTAGGAAATATATGCATGCACTAGCCTTAGTGACAAGTAGCCTTTGCCCTGATGACATTTAGATTCAAGCAGCATGTTCTCCAAACACCAGATATCAGATATGCTATAGGTACATGTCGTCCTGACATCCCAGACTTTAGTCTCCTCTTCTAGTGCCAGAAGTCAGAGCCCCAGCTCTCCCCAGTTACACGTCATGGCCTGTTTGCGCGCACCAGTAGGTTAAAGGTTCCAGCTGCCCAGGTAGCCCCCTCCATGTATCCACCCACTTATGACACTTCTGTGACGTTTACATCACATGTCTTCGTGCACGCCCTGTGCACGCCTTCTCTTTACGCCCATATGTTCTTATCTTTCGTTTGTCACTTGTTACGCCTACTGTATTCAATGCAATTGTACTGTTTTACTATATATACTGTATGACGTTAATATGACATTAGGCTTTTACTTCCTTTTGTCCTGTGTCTGTCCCTTCCTGAACCTTAGCTGGTGATGGAACCCGATGGCCCATTGGCTCGAGCCATCTGATTAAAGCCTATTCGACTCAGATACCACGGATCCTGCCTCTTATTTATTGAGCTATCTGTTTCAGTTAATGCCTAGAAAAATAGTACCGGTAATTAATTATTTATTTACCACAGTTCCCCGGGGCATCCTATCCCCTCGGAGGACCCTAGCTCCTTCAATCATCAGTCGGACCACTCACCTCCTTTTCGAGGAACATGACATCCACTGTTCTCCACCGCCGGCTCCTTAGACCAACACGGTCAGCTCCCAAAGGTCCGCCAGGATCATAAGCCGGGACCTCTCCCGATCAGCAGGGTGGGGCAGCGCTGTGAGAACCAAGACTGGCATCAAATGGGTACCCAGACCCACCGTGCCGACCAGACGGTCCCCGACCTTCTACAACCCACCTACGGGCGAGCAAGATCCTTATTGCGGGGTCCCTGTTCGGTCGCCATCTGATAAGCGTGGCTCAAAAACACCTGAGCGAACTTACCTCACTCAGATATCATTCCCATAAAATAAGCCATCCAGACAGTGGAGAAGAATTAGAAAACATTTATTAGGCCATTAGTTTCTCTATAGAGAGGCCTCATCAGGACTTCACTCCAAGAAGTGAACCGAGAGGACTGACGGTTCTCCAAATGACAATACATTATAAAACATTACAGCAACATTAGTCACACCCCTAATGGAAAAGTACAGGCCTGGAGAAATGGTGAACAATGAACGCACACATGAAGCCGCTGCACCTGCGGGAGGATAGCTCTGTTATCACCCCCAAGGCCACAGAGCCGAGACTCCGCTCCTCCCGGGCATGGGAACATTACTGATAGCAAAGAAACACATTTTCGTTGTTAGTTTTCTGCAACTGCTAACTCAAGACGAGAAATGCTGATACCAGTGATTTTCCGCTCATAAGGCGAGGGGGTTTTGCAGTCGGGTCGCGGAGGCATGTTTCCAAGATGGCGGCACAGCAGCTAAGCTAAGAAATTGCTAACTGGAACATGAAAATACCCAATTAGTCCTAAATACACAGACAACACATCGTTCGGTTAGATACACTATGCTAACTTATACATCATCATGTTATGTGAAATGAGGGATGGTAAATGCAAAACCTATCAGTTTGTATTGTTCACTAATGAACTATAAAATCAGGAAACCATCTTTTGGCACATGTTTGGCTCCAATATTCTACATTCTAGGGCACGTCTTCCGTCACCTCATTGTGGAACCCTAAACACACTACTTTCCTCATTTAAGCTGTAGATATTTAAATATATATGACCATTGACTGTCATATTCTTTCAAGTTGTGTAAATGACACTATGCCATCAGCAGCCCAAACTTCACTCCAAGTTGATATCCTGATTTGTGCAATTCATTAAATCCAGTCAGTTTGTTCACATCTCCCTACTGTGTGCTGTTCGTATTTCTACAGTAACGTTCTATATTCTACATGTGTCGTTGTTCCACTTTTAGAAGTTGTTTTGGCTTTGCTTGGCAGTTACTGCTGATCCCTCTGATAACATGAATGCTATTCTGGTGGTGGGCTTCCTTATTAGAAATAAACAGTGTTTCTTGAGTTATTCGCCACTTGGAGTGAGACTATATGTTACAATTTGGAATTAGCTGGCTTAAGGAGCCCACTGACAGACACTGCCAACTGGAACGTCACATTTGACAAGGCAGACCCAGAAACATTTCTATTTGTATTGCGGCCTCGTTTGTGGAATCAGCAGAGTGGACTACTGTCACAAATCAGGTCTAAGATCTGGTGAGCACCTCGCTTTGGCATATTAAAGCGGAAGTGCTTAATTTTCGCACTCTAAGGGGAACACTTGTCTCGGGTAGTTTCACGCCTAAGCTTACACCGCACTCCTAACATCTAGAGAGGGCCTTGCCCTTGTGTTCCTATCACTCTACCACTTCACTGCATTCACAGTGTCCTCTAGGGGGCCTCGCATGTACCGTTTGCATTTAATTGTTCACTGCTGGAAGCTGGTGCGTTGCCTCTGAGTCATGTCTGCCTAAGTATTGCCTCTTCCCATGAAGCAATGGAACAGTGTGTCCCGTCACACACTAGCTGACATGTTTATTTGGGACAGTTTCCATTCTATTTCATACACCTAGTGTGGATACATGTTGTGGCCATTTTTGTTTGGAACAGCTTTAGTGTTTAATTCTAGCGACAGCCTTGTTATACATTTTTTAATTATATAGTATTGGACATTTTTCTTGTGAACTCTTAAGACACTCTGTCTCTCTTTTTGCACTCCTAGCAATTATGTTTTATTAAAGCGGATTTCATTTCAATACCAGGGGCTACCATTATGCATAACATCTTTCAATACCACTCCCACATCACTTTTAAAGAACTTTCAAACAATTACACCAATCCAGAACTAGAACACTAGAACACTACTGTCCATGAGCAGGCCCATCTCAGAACACTCTTCCTCTTTTAAATGATGCTCTTGGAAGTTTTTCTCTGATTGCCAGATATATAATATATGATAGGAATGCATGTTGTTTAGGGCTTGTAGCTATATCTTTTAATTTATAGAAGCGCAATTTATGTTTTAAAAGGAGTTAGGTTCATATGTAGGACGCTGTGATAATTTGTTTTGTGAACTGTGAGGTGAATGTTTGGTGCCTCGTATTGCTGTGTAGGCTGTTTAGTATAATGTTATCTGTTGAGTGAGGTCGGGAGCGTGAAGGCCTCTCTGCTGCTCTGTTTTGGGATTACGTGAATGTAAGAGACGAGGGTTGGTGCTGAGACTCACAAAGTAATCTGCGGCATCCTCACACGTGAGAGCTCCTTCACGCGCTTGTGGCACAGTGAGAGAAGACGAAGGAACTCACTCAAGTGTTCTCACAAGATTTGGGCACCAAATTGGACTGGGCCTACTTGCATGCAATGGGTACATGATACACTTGAGCATATCTTGTATTATTGAGACCTGTTTGAATGATTTGGGCAAATATTATATCGGAGTGCCATACAGTTGGCATATGTAGCACCATATTTGATCCCAGTAAGAGAAGGTCTACTGAGGAATGGAGATGGAGAAGAGCAGGGTATTGAACTTCTTGTTGGGAAGGTATCATGAGATGTGAATTTAGATCAGGGCTTCAGAATTATCGGAGAAGTGTTGGGCTTCAGGGACATGGAGAATGTATAAAGAAATATGGCGACTATGGTCATGTTGGTGCATGGAGAGGAATTTGGATCCCGTGGAGGTTCTTATTGTGGAAGTGATAACATTGTTAGTGAAACAGTTTGAAAAAGGTTTAGGTTATAGAACTATGTCCTTTACCGGAATTTTTCAGAGAAAAAAAAGTTGTGTGTAGTGGATTGTTCACGTGAATATGAGAACAGAATGATGGAGGATAGGAGACAATGGAAAAATCAATTATTAGTTATATACATAAAACCAAACAAGCTGGTCAGTACGGGTACGATCGCCATATGGATAAGAGACATCATGGAGCAAGCAGGTATTGATGTAAAAAAATGTAAACCTCATTCATTAAGGGGTGAATTGGCAAGTAAGTGGTATGTGTCTGGAGGACGTTTGTAAGAGATTCTTACTGCTGCTGATTGGTCGAATGCTGAAACATTTGCAAAACATTATATCTGAAAGAGACAATTAGTTATATATTTGTTACCTCTAGTATTACCCCCAGGTGTCAGACTGGATCCGAATAATTTTTACGGCAGCAGTACCACTGCGCGTCTAAAGGTGGCGTCAGTCGGCTCCGCGTTCATCGTTGGCGTCATGGTCGCTGGGATAACGTCTTGGTAGCTACTTAGTCACACGCCCTTGCACGCTGACGTCAGTTCTTTCTTTTTCCATGCCAGCCAGCGCAGATCCGGAGAGAGCGGTACCTCTAGTCACTTTCTGACTGACTTTTTTGCGACTTTTGTCAACACTGTTTTTTGAGTCTATCGATTTCTGTGCACACAGGGATGTCCAATCGTCCTCGGCCCCGCTTCAAGGCTTGCATCACCTGTCGCAAGCTGATGTCAATTACAGACCCGCACCGCGTGGGCATGTGGTGCCTGGAGCGTGACCATGGTTCCCAATTCGTGCTCCGACTGCTGGACCATGACTCTGAAGTCTTTGCGGGAGCGGCCCCGAAAGCTTCTTGAGGCCTGGCAGTCTGATCCACGCCGTTCGAGGTCCCGTTCACGTGGGAGGTCGAGGGACCGGTCGTGGACTCATCATCGAAGTCTTTGCACTCCTCAGGTAAGTCGAAGCACAAGAATTTTAAGAAGCATCGACGCTCTTCAACTTCTTCCCGTCCGTTGGCCGACGTGACGAGGGATGCAGACAGTGCCCGTCCCACGGAGCCGGAGCGACTCCTGCCCAGCTTCGGAGTTTCTACAAAGCAATGCATGCCGTCTTTGGGCAGTCCTACTCCGCCGGCGCTCCTTTGGGCCCCGTGACTCGGCTTGGGGCTCTGGGTCTTTGAGGACTGTGACTCTGGCCTGGAACCTCAAGGTCCCCTTCGATCCAGGCCTGAATCTGGATCGGTGCTGGTCTGCCTTGTAACACCTCTCCATGCGCCTATTCCACCGGCACGACGTCTGCACCTGACACCCGTTGTGCCCCCAGCCGGCGTCGACCCCGGCCTTCACCCTGACTTGGACACGCAGCCGGACCGACGCAGAATCCGGTGCAGAGATGTACTTCTGATAGATACATCTGCCGTATGGATTCCTCACCTTGTGAATATCCCCCTTGCGTCAGCAACGTTCAGAATTTTTCTTAGTAGCACGCCGGCGTGGACGACGTCATAGGAGCACGGCTACGCGCGCGACTCCGTCTGACGTCACCGACTCCTTATTAGGCCCACGTCGGCGTGATGACGTCAGTTCCCTTTTTTCCGCGTCTCCGACGCTAACGGTTTTCGGGATCTTCTCGATACTTAGTATCTAGCTATTATTTAATCATTACTGTTTCTCCTTTGCGATTTGTTTCTTCATCGAGGATGTCGTCGAGGAAGACAGGATTTAAACAATGTGGGTCTTGTGCCCGCATGATGTCAATCACTGACCCACATAGCGATTGTTTGTGGTGTCTGGGTTCAGACCACGACGTCAAGAACTGTCGATCTTGTTTTAAGATGAACCCGAAGGCGCTTCGAGAGCGTGAAGCAAAACTACTTCTCGCGAAGGTAAAGGGAGGAGATGCTGGGAGATCTTCGAGGTCGACGTCGAGACACTCGAGATCGAAACAAAAGTCTCGATCGAAGTCGAGGTCGGCGTCGAGGTCCAGAGCGGAGTCGAGATCCAAAGCGAGGTCGAGGTCCAGAGAGAGATCAAGATCGAGATCAAAGTCGACTTCGGGTCACGCTTCGAGCTCCTCGAAGAGAAAGCACAAGAGGAGGAAGCACAGCTCGAAGCATCATTCGGAGAAGGAATCTTCAGATTCGAAGAAGAAGTCTCACAAACACCATAAGGACTTCGTTTCTCCTTCTCCTGCTCAGTCCATCGGAGGTTCCCCGACTCCGGAACCGGAACCGGATCCGGAATCTTTACATTCTTCGGAACATGAGGAAGAAGAAGAGGTAGTTCCTAAAACTCCGACTCCGATGGAGACTCCTGTGGACCAAGAGGGTCAAAATGAACCTGTGTCGGATCGACCTCCTTTAGAGCATCCGGTAGGTTCGTACCCTCCCTTTCCTGGTCCTGGTCAGGACCCCTCGCATTTTCTCAATGCAATGTTTGGGGTGTATTCCAGAGCGATGTACCCCACTGGAGCACCTGTTGGTCCCATGGGTCCATTATCATACAATTTGGGCATTCCTCAGTCGTACGCCCCAGCTCCATTTATGCCTTTTATGCCGGCGCCTCTTACACCTTGGCTCGGTACGGCACCACCGAGGTCTTCGACTCCGCATGCGGCTTCGCCGACTCCGGATCGACCTCGTAGTTTGGATCGAGGTTCCACACCTGTCCGTGAGTCTCGTCCTTCGGCTGCCCCGACTCCTCGCTCGACGTCGAATCCGGCTCCGTCGGAGTCGTTACCGAATCCGCCGACTTCGATTCGAATAGAGTGGTCGAGACGAAGGGCTCAGCGTCTTCTGGAAGAAAAGGGAGATGAAGATTCAGATGTGGAAGAGGGTGAACTTCTTGATCATGATGATGACTTTGAAGACCTACGTGATGCTAGTGGTCTGGAGCTCTCTCCTGAGTGGGGTTTACCGTCAGCTTCTGATGCTCCTTCTAGGGACGTGGCACCCTATCACGTCGTTATTAGGAAGGCTGCAGATCTTCTCAACTTGAAACTGCCCACGGTTGAGTATAAGCCCAACATACTTACTGAAGTTTTACACTCTCCCTCTTCTATTGTTGAACCTACGTTACCGTTCACTGATGCCTTATCAGATCCAATAAAAGAGATCTGGAAGAGACCATTATCTGCTCCTGCGGTTTCAAGATCTGTTGCAAGGCGCTACAGGGTGGCTCCTGGTGACCCTGAGTTTCTTTCTTCGCACCCCTCTCCTGAAAGTCTTGTGGTGCAGGCGGCATGTTCTAACAGGGCTGCAGGCTCTTTCCCTCAAGTGCCGGCGGACAAAGACTCAAAAAAGTTAGATCAGTCTGCAAAGAAGACTTTCTCTTCAGGGAGCATGGCTCTTAAATCCACTAATGCTACTTGTCTTTTAGGTAGATATGTCCATGCATTGATGGATTCTGTGAAGCAGTTATCATCTAAGCTTCCTGAGGAGGATAGAAAGAACTTTAATGAAGTGGTCTCAGACACTCAGGCTGCTGCACGCATGGTTATTCAGAGTGGCATGGACACGGTTGATTCTGTTGCCAGGATTATGGGCTCTTCTATTGCGACCAGGAGGGCCGCGTGGTTAAAATCCTCTGATTTCTCTGCGGATGTGCAATCTACGTTGCTGGACTTGCCTTTTGAAGGGACTGGCCTTTTTGGTAAAAAAGCGGATGTCGCCTTGGAAAGGTTTAAAGATAGCCGTGCTACTGCAAGATCCTTGGGTCTCCAGATGAGAGGGTCGAAAACTAGAAAGTTTAGAGGCTTTGGTAGATCCTCTTTTCGTCCCTTCAGACAAGGCCAACAACAACAGCAGCAACAGCAGAACCCTCTGTATAAGTCGGTATACACCCGTTACAACGCATCTTTTACTCCGCACTACCATTACAACGCGACTTTTACTCCGCATACCATTACAACGCATTGCGCTGGGGGGCGCTCTAGGATAGGGAATAAGTATAATTTACTATCCAACACCTTCCCTAGGGTCCACGGGGACTGGAGTTAGAATAGTAAATTATACTTACCACTATCCAGCACCCCAAAGCGCTATGCGTTGTAATGGTATGCGTTGTAAAAGTCGCGTTGTAACGGTATGCGGAGTAAAAGTATGCGGAGTAACATGGTACATCCGTATAAGTCCTATAGAGGTAGACAGAAGGGTCGTGGACATGGGCGTCAAATCTCCTCTTCCTCCACTTCCTCCAATAATACCCAACCCCCACCCGCATCAGCAAAGCAGCCCTAGATCCACCATTCTGGATCATGTGGGGCCAGTAGGGGGTCGGCTTACTCATTTTCTACGAGATTGGGAATCGGTTACATCAGATCTTTGGGTTCTCAATCTCGTGGAAAATGGGTATGCACTTCTCTTTCAGGAGTTCCCTCCCAATTACCCTCCTTGCCAAGGTTATTGTTCGGAGGACCACCTGCTGCTCCTGCAGGAAGAAGTCCTGGCTCTGTTCCGAAAGGGTGCAATAGAGATGGTTCCAGAGCAGGAGAGGGGTCAAGGATGTTACTCCCGGTATTTCTTGATACCCAAGAAGGATGGCAGGCTTCGGCCAATCCTGGATCTCAGGATTTTGAACCTCTTTCTCAAACAGGAGAAGTTCAAAATGCTCACCCTTGCTCAGGTTCTTCAAGCGCTGATGGAAGAAGACTGGATGGTGTCGATCGACTTGCAGGATGCGTATTTTCACATCCCCATTCTGAAGTCGCACAGAAAGTATCTCCGTTTTACGGTGGGATCGCAGCACTACCAATTTGCGGTCCTTCCGTTTGGGCTTACTACTGCGCCTCGAGTTTTCACCAAGGTGATGGCAGTGGTGGCTGCGCATCTCAGGAGATCGGGGATACCTGTGTTCCCCTATCTGGACGACTGGCTGATCAAAGCGGAGTCGCCGGAGAAGGTGCTCCATCATCTGCAGGAGACAACTCAGTTGTTGCACAGGTTGGGTTTTTCGATCAATGTACCCAAGTCTCACCTGGTGCCCTCCCGGCGCAACCTGTTCATAGGTGCGGTACTGGACACTACGGTATGTCGTGCATTCCCTCCACCTCAAAGGATTCACGACATACAGGAGATGATTCCTTTATTCTACAATGGAGCGGTTGTTCCAGTCCTGGAGGTCCTTCGTCTGCTCGGTCTGATGGCTTCTTGCATTCTGTTGGTCAGTCATGCACGCTGGCACATGAGGGCACTCCAGTGGTGCCTCGGCAGGCAGTGGTATCAACACAACGGAGATCTCAGGGAGTCAGTGAGGATCTCCAGAGAAGCTGCGGCGGATCTGTCTTGGTGGGGCGTGGAAGGCAATCTGTTTCAAGGAAAGCCTTTTCAACTGCCTCCATCAGTGGCCACAGTGATAACGGATGCATCCACTCTCGGGTGTGGTGCTCATCTGGGGGACCTGGAGGTCAAAGGGCTTTGGTCTCCAGAGGAAAGGTTGCTTCATATCAACCTTCTAGAATTGCGGGCGATACGTTTGGCGCTGAAGGCCTTCCTCCCTTCCCTTCGCGGTCAGTCGGTTCAGGTCCTGACGGACAACACGACCGCGATGTGGTACATCAACAAGCAGGGAGGAGTAGGGTCGCAGTGTCTCTGCAGAGAGGCTCTGCGTCTCTGGTCCTGGGTTCAGGACCACCAGATTTGTCTGATGGCAAATCATCTGGCCGGGGTTCTGAACGTTCGTGCAGACAGTCTCAGTCGGCAGTTCTCTGCCGACCACGAGTGGAGGCTTCACCCGGAGGTGGTTCACGACATCTTTCAGATGTGGGGTGCTCCTCTGGTGGACCTGTTTGCCACTTGCGAGAATGCTCACTGCCCGTCATTCTGCAGTCTCCAGTATCCGTTGCAAGGAGCCTTGGGGGACGCGTTTCAGTTGAGTTGGGGAAATCAACTCCTTTACGCGTTTCCTCCCATACCCTTGATTCCTCGGGTTCTGAGGAAGATTCGCCAAGACCGGGCCCAAGTCATATTGATCGCTCCGGATTGGCCAAGAAGGGTGTGGTACACAGACCTTCTCCACCTCTCCTCTCACCCGCCGCTCCGTCTCCCTCACAGGGCAAACCTCCTCTCTCAGATGGGGGGGCAGGTTCTACACCCCCACCTCCAGACATTACACCTTCATGCCTGGAGATTGAACGGGGCAACTTGAGTTCTTTTTCTCTCCCTCACGATGTGGTGGATGTCATTCTTTCTGCCAGGCGTGACACCACTAAGTCCATTTATTCCTATAGGTGGTCTAAATTTGTTTCTTGGTGCAGGGAGAAGGATGTTGACCCTTTGAAAGCTCATTTATCTATCATTTTACAATTTGCTCTTTCTCTGGCGCAGCAAGGTTTTGCTGTGGCCACGGTCAAGGGGTATCTTTCGGCCTTATCGGCATTTCTCTGTTTGCCGGATCAGCCCTGTCTTTTTAAATCTCCGGTGGTTTAAGGTTTTTGAGGGGTCTAACAAATATGTTCCCTCCTACTCCTTTTTTTGTTCCTCATTGGGATTTGAATCTTGTGCTGACCTTCTTAATGGGTTCTCCCTTTGAACCCTTGCACAAGTGTCCATTGAGGTTTCTTTCTTTTAAAACGATCTTCCTCGTTGCAATCACCTCGGCAAGGAGGGTAAGTGAGCTTCAGGCTCTTAGTTCCAAGCCCCCATTCCTGACCATTCATGCTGAAAGGATGGTTCTCAGGACCAGGGCTGCTTTTCTGCCTAAGGTGGTTACTCCCTTCCATCCATTACCCTTCCTACCTTCTATCCTCCCCCTCACCCGTCTAAGGAGGAAGAGAGACTGCACCGTCTGGACTCTAAGAGGGCGGTGTCTTTCTATCTGGACAGGACTAAGGACTTCTGGGTGGACGACCAGCTGTTTGTTGGTTTTGCTGGCTGCAGGAAGGGCAGAGCGGTGCACAAGCGCACACTTTCCAGGTGGATAATCCTGTGCATCAAGATCTGCTACTCCCTTGCGGGTAAGGACCCTCCTGAGGGTATTAGAGCACATTCAACTAGAGCAAAGTCTGCAACATCTGCTTTGTCTAGAGGTGTACCTGTTGAGGACATTTGCAGAGTCGCAACTTGGGCCTCCCTCCACACTTTCGCGAAGCACTACTGCTTGGATACCGTGGTGAGGAGGGACGGCCACTTCGCGCGCTCTGTTCTCCAAGATTTCCTGGTATAGCAGAGTGGTCACCCTCCTCCGGGAGTGGGGACTGCTGTGGGACTCTATTCACAAGGTGAGGAATCCACACGGCAGATGTATCTATCAGAAGAACAAGTTACTTACCTTCGGTAACGCTTTTTCTGGTAGATACTATATCTGCCTGTGGATTCCTCACATGCCCACCCGCCTCCCCGTTGTCCACTCTGCTATACCTGGTTTTATTGTTTGTATATATTTTGGGTTTTGATACCTTTGCTATGCACTGTGTGCTATGATGGTTTGTATGTACTGTGTACATTGTATATATGCATATTTGTTGTCGTTGGTCCGTCCGTGTGCCTCGAAGGCACGGAAAAAAGGGCGGAACTGACGTCATCACGCCGACGTGGGCCTAATAAGGAGTCGGTGACGTCAGACGGAGTCGCGCGCGATGCCGTGCTCCTATGACGTCTTCCACGCCCGCGTGCTACGAAGAAAAATTCCGAACGCAAGGGGGATATTCACAAGGTGAGGAATCCACAGGCAGATATAGTATCTACCAGAAAAAGCGTTACCGAAGGTAAGTAACTTGTTCTTTTGTACCTCTGTTCTACCCTGGTGTTCCCGACATGCCAGATTGCAACCACAGAAGGGTGAGGAGGATGGGGAGTGGTCTCTAGACCCTATAGCTGACCAGCTGGATGAACCGGACTGTAGAGAGGAGTTGGGGGACCCCAGTGGTCTAGATACCTCTGCAGACCTAAGCATGTTGTCTCCTCCTACTGTGGCTACGGAGGAGGGTGCTTTATATGCAGTGGTGTTGCATAGGGCGGCCGAGGCCCTCAACCTCGAGTTACCTACGATGCTGATCAGGAGGAATCTCCTAATGGTGGTGCTTCATCCGGCAGCGGCCACTTCCGAGCACCTGCTGCCTTTCAATGAAGACCCATACTGACATCCTTTTGGGCACCTGGTCCAGGCCCAACACAGGGGCTCCTGGCTCTGAGCGACCCACTTTCCTCTCCCAGCACCCTACCCCTTAGGGCTTAGTGGTCCAAGCCTCTACATCCAAAGGCACATTCCCTAATGCACAACCTCCACAACCTGATAGGGAATCGAAAAAGTTGGACCATCTTGGGAAGAAGATGTTTTCTTGCTCCAGTTTGAGACTTTAGTTGGTGAAAACCACATGTCAGTTAGGCCGTTACACTCTCTCTGTGTGGGATAGAGTAGCGCAGGTGCTACCACAGTTCCTGGAGGATTCCCGGGCCATGCTCTGCAGTGCAGTCACCAAGGGAAGAGACTCATCCAAGTTTACCATAGGTTGTGGACTGAACACCGCCGACTCGTTAGGCAGGACGAGTTCAACGTCTGTAGCCCTTCGACACTACGCCTGGCTGAGGTTGACTGGTTTTTCTGGGAATGTCCAGGCTACCTTGCTGGACAACTTTTTTTTTTCTGGCCGTCGTCTGTTCAGCGACAAAGCAGACAATGCTCCAGAGAGCTTTAAGGACTCCCGGGCTACGGCCAAGTCCTTGGGCCTCTCCACCTGGCCTGCGTAGTTTGCTTTTCACCCCTTTCATGGCTACGGAAGGGGTGTCCCACAATGTTCTGCCCAGAGCCATAGGCCGGCGCAAGCTGTGCAGCTCCTGCGTAGCCGGGTACATGGGACCCACCATCGTGGGTCAGGGGGCCAGTGAGCGGGCCTGTCCACCTGCACACCTTCTGCAGCAGCCTCCAAACCCTCCTAATCCGACCTTTTCGGGCCACCAATTGTCAGTGGGTGGCAGGATTCTCCATCACCTTCCACACTGGTGCACCATCAGGTCGGACAGGTGGATTTTGCAGATAGTCCAAAGGGGCTACTCCCTCTCCTTCGAGACTACTCCTCCATCCAGTTGAGACCGGCATATGGAGATCTATGTCCTCAACAAAATCCAGAAAATATTAAAGAAAACACCACTATCTGTTGCTCAAATTGTAAGTCTGTCATTCCACTGATTAATGCTAAAGCTAATCGCTCAGATGCTTGCATTATTGAATTAGAGATAATTACAATATCACTCATTAACGCCCGTTCACTGGCCAGACATAGGCAGGAAATTGCTGATTTAATTGTAGATAGAAAAATAGATATCCTCTTCATCACAGAGACATGGATGGATGAAGCTTCTGATCCTGATTTACTGGTAGCTGTACCATCTGGCTTTACCGTACATCGTTTGGACAGACAAGGGAAAAAGGGAGGGGGTTTGGCAATTATTGCTCGGGCTACCCTTCCTGTTAGAACATTTCCCATATCTTCATTAACATGTGAAGTTTTACATTTCTCCATTCAACTTACTCCCTCATACAATCTTAAAGGAGTACTCATTTATCGACCACCGGGTTCCCGATTAGATTTTTTGTCCTCCTTTGTGTCATAGATGGAACCATTGGCGATGGATGATACATTTATTGCCTTGGGAGATCTAAATTTCCATCTAGATAAAAAGGAAGACTCCGAAACTGTATCCCTATTAGCTGATTGTGAAATGCTGGGATTAACACAACTTATAAAGGTACCTACACACGAGGCAGGACACACATTAGATGGCATTTTTTCTAACATCAACGAGCTAGTAATACGGGAGGTTCTGCCACTTACCTGGTCAGACCATTATGCCATTCTGTGCCACATTCCTATCCATCAGGCCCCGATTACTAAAAGACCCCTTCCAACCCATGAAAAGTTTAGAGATTGGAAGGATATTGATTACGAGATCTTTAGACAGTGGTTGATTAAATCAGATCCCGTAATTTCGGATGACCCTAATGTAGCGCTGGAACAGTATTCCACCTGGCTGGGTAATGCAGTGCAAGCACACGTGCCGCTTAAGTCTATTTCAAAAAACCGAAAAGTTCCCTCGGCCCCATGGTTCACAGAAGCCCTTAGAAAGCAGAAACAGGTGTGTAGGAGTCAAGAAAGAAATTGGCGCAGGATTTATGACAACAAAAGTAAATCTATATATAAAGAAACACTAGCTGTCTATAAGAAAATGATTCAGGAGGCAAAAAAAATTATTTTGGAGAACAAATTGAAAATTCGAAAAACTCAAGTAGACAATTGTATGAGGTGGTCAAATCATTGGCTGGGAAATCAGCGGACTTAGGTCCACCTCTCACGCAAGCATTTTGTGATGCATTGGCAAATTTTTTCCATTCTAAAGTAAATTATATTTACTCTGATCTTTCAGTAACACCTACTATAGTGAAATACACCTCCTCACCAAAACTCCTTGAGTGTTCACTTGCTCAATTCAAGGAGATAACAGAGGAGCAGGCAGCAGATATTATTAGGACTATAAAAACGGGCTCAGCTCTCGACCCCTTCCCTCCTAAAATCTTTTCCCCAATAATTGACATCATTAGTAAAGTCATAACAGGTGTCTGTAATGGAATGTTTATATCAGGGGTCTTTCCAGACAGGTTAAAGAACACCTTACTGAAGCCTCTTCTTAAAAAACCTGGTCTGGAAAAATCCACGCTGAAGAATTACAGACCCATAGCTAGCTTACCATTTGTGGCTAAAGTAGCTGAGAAGGCCATGAATAAACAACTGTCGGAATATATTGAGCAGAACATTTTGCTCGACGATTCTCAATTTGGGTTTCGTAAAATGCATGGGACCAAGACAGCATTGATTAAGGCCGCTGATGATATTAGGACCATCAGGGACCAAGGTGGCACAGCGGTGCTGGTCCTACTGGATTTGTCTGCAGCCTTCGACACGGTCAATCACTCCATCTTGATTGACCCGTGTCGGAGAATTGGGTATACATTCAAGGGCCAAGGCCCTGTTAGCCTCTTTTCTTGCAGGCAGAACGCAGGCAGTAACAATAGGATCTTTTAAATCTGCTGATCTTGCCCTACCATGTGGTGTTCCTCAAGGCTCATCGCTAAGTCCGACACTTTTTAATATCTATGTGTCGGACTTAGCTAGGGTTATTAAAAACTACCAGATGAGCCTTACCACATATGCCGACGACACCCAGTTGGTACTCGCCATTAAGAACGATGGAGAAGAGGTGGCGGCACGGTTCCAGGAAGGAATGTTGGCAATTAAGGAGTGGATGGCTGGAAACTGCTTAAGACTTAACTCAGAGAAGACTGAGGTAATGATCTTTGGAAAGTTATCCCCATCGTGGTCTTCTGTCTGGTGGCCCCCCTTACTTGGAGCTCTGCCAACTCCTGTTCATAAAGTCAGGAATTTAGGAGTAATTTTTGATGAAAAGCTTAATTTTTCTAACCATGCTAATCAGATAGCATCCTCCGCATTTCACAAACTTAGACTCCTGAAAAAAATTCTGCCATTTCTTCCAGACAGCGCGAAGAAAACGGTGGTTAGCTCCTTGGTGCTTTCATCTTTGGATTATTGCAATGGACTATTTGTGAATGCTCAAGCTCGGGTGGTGGCCAAATTGCAACTAATCCAAAATGCAGCAGCAAGGTTACTGTCTGGCACCCCCAAATATAAACCCATTAAGCAGATAATCAGGAGCTACCACTGGCTAACTGTAAGAAACCGGATCAGATTTAAAACCTTATGCCTGACTTTTAAGGCATTACATGGTCTTGGCCCGGTGTTTCTTAAACAGAAACTTACACTATATCACCCTAACAGATCACTTAGATCGGAACATCTTCTCCAGCTGACGGTCCCACGAACTAGGACCGTCTCTTGGGGTGACAGATGCTTCACAAACACAGCTGCTAGACTGTGGAACACGCTCCCGATCGCGATAAGGCCTACCCCCTCACTGTTTCAGTTTAGAAAATTACTGAAAACCTGGCTGTTCGACCAATAACCTTTCCAATAACTGCACTTTTTTGAATCTTGATAATGCTCCTACCGGGACAATGAGTTGAGTCATAGCGCCAAGACACCCACGGGTAAAAGTTGCGCTTTAAAAATTGTAAAAATAAATAAATAAATAAATAAATAAATAAATCCATGCCACCTCAGTACCATTGCATGTCGGAGGATCATTTGGCAATCGGAAGATACATCTCTCTTGGCCACGAGAGCTATCAAGCGAGTTCTGCCCCAGAAGTAGGTTGTGGTTGCTATTCCCACTACTTTCTGGTACCCAAGAAGGACAAAGGCCTGCATCCTATCTTGGATCTCAGGAACGTCAACTGCTTCCTCCGGAAGGAGAAGTTCAAAATGTTGACGCTAGCTCCGGTCCTGTCTGCCCTCGACCCCGGAGACTGGATGGTTGTGTTGGACTTGCAAGACACTTTCACATCCCCGTCCTGCCGGCCCACAGGCGTTACCTGCGGATCACGGTAGGCCATGAGCCATTTCAGTTTACCATGCTCCCCTTTGGCCGTGTGTTCATGAAAGTGATGGCAGTGGTCGCAGCTCATCTGCGCAGATCAGGTGTTCCAGTCTTCCCCTATCTTGACGATCGGCTGTTGAAGGCAGGCTCGCCCCAGGCAGTTGTCTCCCACCTCCAGACTACAGAAGACCTCCTGCACTCGCTGGGGTTCACTATAAACGTAGCGAAGTGACACCTGATTCCCTCTTTCAAGCTCCTTTTCATTGGAGCAGTTCTGGACACGATCTATTTTGGGCTTATCCTCCTGAGCAACGAGTCTGGGATATTCGTGCTGTGATTCCAATCTTTCAGTCTCGGTCAGTCTGACCTTGAAGCTGCTGGGCCTCATCATGGCCTCCTGCATACTGCTGGTAGATCATGCACGGTGGCATATGCGGGCTCTGCAGGGGACCTGAAGTTCCAGTGGGCACAATATCAGGGGAATCTGACCAATTGCGTTCAGATCTCAGAGGGCACTGCATGACAATTGCAGTGAAGGCTAATAAACCAGGATTGGGTCAAGGGTAGATTCTTCTCTTTTCCCCAACCAGAGTTCACAGTGGTGACGGATGCATCACTTCTGGGGTGGGGCGGCCATATGGGAGAGGCGGAGTTCAAGGACATCTGGTCTCCGGCGGAGGCCATGCACTGCATCAACCTTCTGGAGCTCCGGACGATCCGTCCTGCGCTAAAAGCATTCCTGCCCCCTGTCCGGGGATGAGTAGTGCAAATGTTCATGGACAACACCACCGCCATGTGGTACTGCAACAAACAGGGCGGGGTGGGGTCATGGACCCTATGTCAAGAGGCCCATCTCTGGACATGGCTGAAACATCAGGGCATATCTCTGGTGGGTCAGCACCTGGCGGGTTCACTGAACTCCAGGGCGGACAAACTCAGCTGCATGTGTATGATGGATCATGAATGGCATCTTCACTCGTCTCTTTCAGCAGTGGAGAGAGCCTTGGTTAGATCTTTTTGCCACCAAAGAAAACGCACAATGTCAGCAATACCGCTCGTTGGAATTTCCAAGGCGGCACTCGGTAGGTAGCGCTTTTTGTTGCGAGCGGAGCTGTGGTCTTTCCCGCGCCTTTCCGCCTAAACCACTACTGTCAGAGTGCTGAAGAATATCAAGCAAGACCGGGCATAATCCATTCTTGTGGCTCCGGATTGGGCACAAAGAGTCTGGTATCCCAAGCTGTTACACATGGCCATCGAGGCTCCAATGAAACTGCCTCTTCGGGAGGATCTTCTCTCGCAGCATCAAGGGCTGGTCCTCCACCCGGACCTGTCCAGGCTCCACCCCCTAGTGTGGAGATTGAGTGGCGACAGTTGACAGCCTTCGGCTTTCCTCCCAAAGTCTGTGATGTTATCTTGGCAGCCAGGCGTCCCTCCACTAAGACGGTATACACCTGCAGATGGTACACATTTGTGGCATGCTGCTCAACAAAGGCTGTGGATCCCCTTTGTGCTCCTTTTTCCAAGGTGCTCTTGTTCCTCCTTTCTATGGCCCAGAAGGGCTCTGCTCTGGGCACTCTTAAGGGCTATCTCTCAGCCATTTCAACGTTGCTTAGGCTTCCTGATCAGCCTTCTCTTTTCAAGTCCCCTGTTGTAAATCACTTTCCTAAGGGCATTACTCATCTTTTCCCTCCTGTTTCCTTCGTAATGCCTCAGTGGGACTTGAACTTTGTTCTTAACTTATCTTATGTGCACTCCCTTTGAGCGGCCACACAACTGTCCTCTAAGATTTTTCACTTTAAAGACTGCCTTTCTGGTTGCAATCACCTCTGCTCGCATGGTGAGTGAACTCCAGGCTCCTTCTTCAAATCCTCCTTTTCTGGCGGTTCATCCGGACAAGGTTGTTCTTTGAACTCGAACATCTTTTCTTCCCAAAGTGGTTACTTCTTTCCACATTAGTCAAACTATCACTTTGCCCGCCTTCTTTCCACCTCTGCATCCTTCTAAAGAGGAAGAGAGTCTCCACAGTCTTGATCCAAAACATCTTTCATTTTATTTGGATCGCATCATGCAATTCAGGGTGGATGACCAGCTCTTTGTTGGCTACATAGGTGCAAAAAAAGCTCGGGCCGTGCCCAAACAGACCATCTCTAGGTGGGTTGTTTTGTGCGTTAAAGCCTGCTACTGTTTGGCGCAGGAGGAGCCTCCAGTGAGACTGCACACCCATTCCACCAGGGCGACATCAGCTACCACTGCTTTAGGACGGGGAGTCCCCTTCAATGACATCTGTCAGGCAGATACGTGGGCATCTCTGCACATGTTCACAAAACACTACTGCATGGACAGCCTAGTCCGGAGAGACGGCTTCTTTGGCCGTTTTGTTCTCCAGGTCTTTCAGGCGTGAACTTTGTTCGCAGACCCACCTCTGGGGTTGGTATTGCTGGGGTATCTATTCTAGAGGTAAGGATTCTAAAAGAAATTGTCTCTTTCAGATGAACAAGTTACTTACCTTTGGTAACAATATATTTATAAGAGACAAAGACTAGTTATAGATTCCTTACCGCCCGACCATTCCTCCCCGTTCTGCCCACTGACTTCTAGGGTCAGAGAATCCCAGGGCCCTAGTTTTGTGCACCAGTGGTCAGTGTTTTGCATGGTTCTGCACTTCTGGTGTTTAATGTTGTGTAAAAGAACTGATGTGAGCACCCAAGTGCGATGTCTAAGTAGCTACTGCAACCTCATACCGGCGACCACGATGCCAACGACGAACGCGGAGCCGACCGACGCCACCTTTTGACGCTCAGGAGTACTGCTGATGCCTGGGGGTAATTCTAGAAGTAAGGAATCTATAACTAATCTATGTCTCTTACAAATATATCATTACCGAAGGTAACTTGTTCTTTAGTCCAATAAAGCATGTGTCAAATGTGGTGTTGAAGGACTTTCAACATAAATAATGGTAGCCTCCGGTCATGAAATGAAATGGTGATTCGCTAATTGGAAGCAATACAGAATCAAGCTTTCATTAGACATGGAAGATAACATTTCCTGCCCTCCACTTCCCTTGTTTTGGGTTAAAAAAAAGGGAAAGGAGGCCTTAATTTATAATGACTTTATTATTAAACGTATAAGGAAGTTATGAGAGTTGATGTCTATTAATAGTTAAGGATAACTATTTGATTTTTTGTAGGATTCAGTTAAGTGGTCACTACATACTAGTGACATGTCTAGTGTTTTTTGTAGAGACACTGTAGAGAAGGAGAATAGGGAGTAAACATCAGCAGATGATGATGAATAAGACTATACATAGACGGAGTGATGTTTCATTGCATTTAAAGAGAAAGAGTGATCTGAGATGGGTTTAGTTATAGACTGCAGTGTTCCTGTTCTGAATTGTTGTAATTGTTTGGAAGTTCCTTAAAGGTGCTGCAGGTTCAAAACGTCATTGTGAGATTTCGTCGTCGAAGGGCTTCTTGACGTCAAGGAGACAACACGAGACAAGGAAGAAGAGGAGAATAATATATTCTTCTCCAGACTCTCAGTATTCGACAGCGTATTCATCCTCTCACATTCTGGTGTCTTCATCTCGATCTCCTCCTCCTATGTCACTTGCTTGACCACCATCTCCTCCTGCACCACCACCAGCAATACCTCCACTTACACAACCATCCTAACCTCTTCAACCACCACCTCCACCAATACCACCTCCTCCAGTGACTCTAGTTCCAACTTGAGGCACTCCAGCTCCGAGGAATATGTCACCCTCTTGAATGCTCCACCCTTCTCACAATAAAGGCCATCTTAGTCCTAGGCCTCATTAACATCTTGGTGCCGTTCCCATCGACGTTATAGGTCTCACCATATAAGATCTGGATCAAGATCTTACCAAAGACATACAGGTACTTTCTCCATGTCTACAGAAGAATATTCTCCAACAGTATTGGACTCTCCACTGCCTCTTATTCCTCCTGTGAATGACATAACAACCTTCTAAGAGGTCCTGTTATGAGGCTAAACTGAATATACAGATGCCGGTCGCAACACCTTACACATCTGTGATATTCGAGACACTATACCAAAGTACAGCTTCCAGACCTCTACCTTCGCTGGTCCCTGGCCGCCTAGAACCTGCCATTGAGTTTTTTTTTTTTGCACCAGCCATAGTTAAGCCTGCTCTATTGAGGCTTCAAAAGAAATACCAGCCTCCGGATCAAGACCCTCTAATACTCTACTCTGATCCTCCACCAGACTCTGTTGTAATATTAGCTGCTAGGAAGTACCACTCCCCTCCTCCATCATCATCTGCTCCTCTAAATAAAGAGAGTAGGAAACTGGACTCGGCAGACCGCAAAGTCTGCAGCCTGACAGCAACATCAATGAAAGCAGCCAGTGCTACAGCTCCCTTAGGTAGATATGACAGAGTCCTCTGGAACTCCATACAGCATTTCGCTGAACATCTCTGAAGAGGCAAAAGGGAAGACTTCATGGAGATAGCCAAGGAGAGGGTAATGGTGTCTAATCAGGTGATTAGCTCAGCAGCAGATTCTTCCCTACGAGTCACACATGCTTACTGTCACGGAGTTACCTTAAGGAGGCATGCTTGGCTCCAGTAGAGTTCCCTTAATTTGGAGTCCATTCTTTGGTTCCTGACTCTTTGGAAGTTACGCTGATGACAAAATGGCAAGAATAAAAAGCGAAATGGAGACCCTCGGAGCATTGGGTCTAGAGAAACCAGAAGAACAGAGAAGATTGTTCCGACCCTACCAATGTAATTTTAATTCCCAGAGGAATCAAATCCCTCAGTGGTATACAGGTAGACCTCAATAACAACACCAAAGGTTGAACCAGTAAAAGCGAAAACAGATGAGAGTACGCTCTGTTCAACAGCCTGCGTTAGGGGGTAAACAGACAACTGGATCCGAATGATGAGTCCTCTCTTCCCCCACTTCCGTTACCTACTCCGGAATGGGGAAGCATTTCTCATTATCTGACAGAGTGACAACACATCACAAAAAATGCCTGGGTTCTGGATATTGTGCAAATGTATATTGTTTCAGGTTCACCACCCTGCCACTGTCCATTCCTCCAAAACGGTCTAATTTCCATCTTACACGGATACGGTCAGAAGTCAACATCCTGTTAAGGAAGAATGCAGTGGAAGCTGTTCCACTGACAATGGGGTACAGGCATTTACTCCAAGTACTTCCTGGTGAAAAAGAAAGACAACAAGCAATGGCATAGCCAATAGGTCTCGCCTTTGGGACCTTATAAGTATTTAGTTATGCAGCACAATATCCTCGGTGCAACAACATTAACTGTTGCATGGCTAAACAGTTAAAAGGTCCCAAAGGCGAGACCTATTGGCTATGCCAATGCTTGTTACACTAACAGTGAATAATATAATATTATTCACTACTAGTGTAATAAAAAAATGAAAAAAGACACAAGAAGATTGGAGCCCCTAATTGACGTTCTGAAGAACAAGCTGCCCCTGTGGTCCTGGCACTGATTTTACTTCCTGTGAAGCCAGAGGCCTCTAATGCAGTACCAGTTGTCGCAAGCCCTAAATGACGTCCATGCTGCAAGATGGCCCCAGTGTACATTACCCATTCAGCCAGCAACTTAACAAACCTATCTCATCCTGAATAGGTCAGAACTAGTTTTTTTTATTTGTTCAAACTGTATTTCTTGTCATGCACAGCTTAAAGTTTCCGAATATGATGTAAAACCATAAAGCAAAATGTCCCAGAATACACACTGTACTTTGGTGAAATGCAAGGTCTTGCATGTATCACGTATCCAGACCTAACCGACCTTGTGTTTCTCAAGACTTTCTCCAGATCAAGCACTCTCAACATATAACCCCTGCCAGTTTGGATGGAGTATGAGCCTACCCCATGTAAACATCATTGCCTTAAGTCTCATTTCCTGTTAATTGATTTCCACACGTGTGTGACTCTTGTCTCTACGCAACATGCGTGTGTGGACACCTTAAATTGAGATGTGTAGCTCTACAAGAAACTAAATTTAAAAAAATCGAATAGTAAAATATATTTAGATCGCTATTAGTGTAATTACTTATGCAGACTGATGCGTCTGACATTCTTACTTTGCATGCAGTAAAAGTTATTGTAAAATAGCCTATCTTTGCCATAATTTTCCACATTTTCTTGGGAGGAGGAAGATGCCACAATACCCCTTGTAGTGGTCTGGCTTGCTTGCTCTGTCGCTCTGTCTTTCCATATGGGGTTCTGTCAATTTGCCAGGGTGGCTTTGGTTCCGAGACTGGCCCAGTCAGAAGTGAAGCTGACTACAGTCCGTCATTCAGACAGTCTGCTAGGTCGGTCAGCACACGCAAAGCAGGAGGCAGGCGAGTGAAATGTACAACTCCTCCAATTCCAACCCACAGCAAATGGTTTTAAAGCACGCACTGTCTGACTGGGTGCACTTTAAACCCATTTGAAGGCCGCAATGCAGGACATCCAGTTGAAGTACAGGGGGGAGCATCAGTCACTGTTGGGTGCTCAGTGCACCGATCTCGCCGCTCCAGGCACGCTCTAAATTTACAAAGCGCGTGGCCTAGCATAGGATTATTGAGAGCAGGAGACCACGCGCTGCTGACAGCAGCCAGCACAACTGCTTGTCTCATAATCCCCTCTCCCCAAGGTAGGCTGGCTCTCACATGTGGACAGTGGACGGCTGCGAGCAGGGAATTTATTTATTAGCGGTCCCCGGGATTAGGACTCCAGCCCCCAAGTGCCCAACAACTTGCAACACATACCCTTGGAGTTGAAAAGTGAGGAGTCCCCACCAAAATCAAAACCTGCACCAGCTGTTCAATCTCCTGAGAAAATGCCCAGTGCCCTGTATGTCCAGTTTAGGTCTGCACCACCCGAAGGCAACGAAAAAGGGCATTTGTTGTTGTGGTACTTTAAATAGCATACAATCAGTTTCGTAGTAATGATTCCAGCCATACAAGATGCACTCTGTGGTGGGGAGGGGGAAGGGCAAAGTGCTGGCGCCGAGTGTGAGAGAAAGAAGGACGGACATGAAGGCCAGCAGAGTGACGGGGGCATTGAAGCATGGCGCGGGTGGTAAGGGAGGACCTTCACATGCGCAATAAAAGAAGCCAAATGGCAGCTGTGTACGATGGCAGCTGTGCACGTCACGCGTTCGCTTGTGTGCGTGATAGTAAGCTGGTCGCCGGAAAGTAGCACTTTTCAAAGCCGCTACTAAATGTCTCAGCCAGACCAGCGCATGCGCTGGATCATTCCGAAACCTAAAAATGAATTCAGACCCATACTCAATCTCAAACTAGCCAACAACTGGATCCAGCTAAAGAAGTGCCGGATGCTGGCATTTCATCACATCTCTCCCAAATTACACCAGGGAGATTGGCTTTGCACCATAGACATTCACAATACATACTGTCACATTCCAATCATCAGAAAGCATTGAAAATCTTTAAGGTTGTTGTGTGACAGGACCATTATCCTTACACATCTCTTCCATTTGGCCTAAAGACAGTACCCAGAAAAGTTTCAAAGAGCATGACAGCGGTGGCAGCCGATCTGAGAACACACCGAATCTTTGGGACCTGGGGACCCGGGGCCCATTACCATGCCCGTTTCTTATATTACTCATCCACACAACTACACGCTTGTCAAGGTGTTTGGACTCTCAGTTCTTCCGACTTGGCCCGTATTAGAAATCTCGGTATATCTCAGCCAATTCTCCCCTATCCCCGGAATACAGACCGCCCCGCCGTCAGTTGCCCAAACAGAGTCTCCCTCCCTGTCCCTTTCTACCCCCCCCCCCCCCCACTGTGGCTACAGCCTTTCTTCTCAACACCCGCTCAGAGGTTAAGCACCAACTGGAGATTTTCAATCTTTTGGACTCGGCTAAACTTGATCTCTTGTTTATTACCAAAACTTGGTTCTCTCTTGACTCTTTACCAGATGTCTTAGCGCCCCTTCCTGATTCTTACTATGCTCTTCGAGCCGATCGCCCTGTTGGGAAGGCCGAAGGTGGTGTGGCTTTGATAGCCCGCTCCAACCTCCAGTTTCTGTTTCTTTCCTACCCTTCTATCACCGCAGTTGACTTCTTAGTTGTCCGTTCTGTCAACCTAGCAGTTCCCCTCACCTGTGCTCTTTTCTATTGTCCACCCCATACTATGCCTCACATTATTCCCGCTATACAGGAATTGCTGGCCACCTTGGTGGTCAACAATTCCTCTGTCCTGATACTGGGTGACTTTAATTTCTCTTCACTGCTTAAACCTCACTTCTCAGATTCACTGCCCCATCCACATACATGGTCATACTCTCGACCAGATTTGGTCAGCCAATCTGCCCATTCCCTCCCTCACTGTCCTCCCTTGCACCTGGTCTGACCATTCCTTGATTTCCTTTTCCCTCGATCTTGAGGCCATCAACAACCCCCCCCTTAAAAATGCTTGGGCTCGGAATTGGAATCGTGTGGACCCCGCTGCACTTTGCTCTTCCCTAGCGGCTTTGCCTCCCTGCCTGGCCGATGCCTCTCCTGACTCTCAGGTCGCCGCTATTAACAGCTGGCTCTTCGCCTCCTGCGACTTAGTTGCTCCTCTTCGGCTGGTCAGAACGTGTCGTTCTCACGAGGCTAATAGATGGTTCACCAATCATCTTAAGGTCCTCAAATTGGCACTCAGGCAAGCTGAACGCCACTGGAGACGTGGGTATTGCTCCATCCTTAAGACACAATACTTGGCTCTCCTTCGAGATTACAAAAAAAGCCATCCTCCTAGCCAAGACGGAATATTTTTCCTCAAAGATTCTCCTTGCGGCAAACAAACCCAAGGAGATATTTTCCATTGTTCACGATCTAGCAGCTGCTGACAGAGTCGCTCCCAAACCTACCCCCTCTCAATCCCTCTGCAACTCCCTCAATGCCTACTTTATAGAGAAGATCGCTATTATCAAACACAACATTCCCCTGCCTTCCCCCTCCTTCTCCCCTCTCCAACTGCCTCCTACGTCCTCTTCCCTTGATCAACTCCCTCTGATCTCTAAGGAGGCCTTCCTCACCTTGCTTAAAAAAGTGAAATCGGGGTCCCCCTCCGACTGTTGCCCTGTTCACATTCTGAGGGATGTTTTCTCCAGCTGCCCGATCCCCCGCTAACCCTTCTTAATACTTCCATCATCCAGGGAATTGTCCCAGACTCACTTAAATCAGCTATAGTCATTCCCATTCTAAAAAAAACCTGGTGCTGACCCTACCTTTCTCTCCAATTTTCGACCTATCTCTTTGCTTCCGCTCCTGGGAACGATCCTGGAGAGCCACGTCACCACCTGTCTCTCTGCCTATATCGAGGAGAACCATCTACTTGCCTCCCACAAGGCTGGTTTTCGCCCAGCTCACTCGACGGAATCTGTTGCCCTCTCCGTCCTGGATGAGCTTAGGAGAAGCGCTGATATCAACTCCCCCCAGGCCCTGGTCCTCCTCGATTTGTCCGCCGCCTTCGACACGGTAGATCATTCCATTCTTCTCGATCGTGTCGTTGGTGCCGGCATTCGGGGGTCAGCTCTGGCCTGGTTTGCCTCCTTCTTACAAGACCGCACCCAGGCCGTTCAGCTGGAGGGTCTCTCTGCTCCCTCCTGCCCTGTCTCTTGCGGGGTCCCCCAGGGTTCTTCTCTTTCTCCTCTTCTTTTTAATCTTTATATCTTTCCCCTTATAACTGCCCTGGTAAAAATGGGGGTCACGGTATTCAATTATGCCGATGACCTTCAGCTCATCTTCAACCTCTCTTCTTACCCTGATTCTATCCTTAAGTTACAATCTACTCTGACGTTCATCTATGATTGGATGAACCACAATCATTTAAAACTCAATCCTGACAAGACTGAATTGGTCCTTACCGGTGGCCCTTCTAGCCCCTGGACTTCTGCCTTCTGGCCCCCGGCCCTTGGTCCCCCTCCCCTCCCTCTGTCTCTGTTAAAGCTTTGGGCATCAAAATCAGTCAAGATCTCAGCATGCGTTCCCAGATTAGTACAGTTGTCTCATCTTGTTTTTTATCTCTTAGAGTATATGCAAAATCTCCCGCTTTTTCTCCACTGATGCCCTCAAACTCATTCTTCTGGCTATGATTTTATCCCGCCTTGACTATGGCAATGCCTTATATGTAGGCGTCCCGGCTTATGAACTTTGGCGCCTACAATTGATTCAAAATCAAGCAGCACGTCTCATTTACCGGCTTCCCAAGTCCCTTCGAGCCACCCCCCTGCTAAAAACTCTTCATTGGCTACCCATCTTGCAGCGATCCCTATTCAAGATGGGCTGCCTGATTTTCAAGGCCTTAGCCGGCATTGCTCCAGTTTTTATCAACTCAATGATCTGCGCTTACGTTCCCAGCAGAAGCCTTCGCTCCTCCACGCAGATTCTACTGAACGTCCCTCGTTTTCGGAGAAAAAAATTTGGAGGCATGAGGTTCTCTACCCTTGCCCCCTACCTCTGGAATATCCACCCCTTTACCATTAGGTCCGCCCCCACCTATTTGGATTTCCGCAAAGCCCTAAAAACCCACCTTTTCTCCCAAGCTTATTCTCCGTAGCAACCTCCCGGTCTCCCCTCAGTTCTGTCATTGCGTAGCGCCAAGAAACCGCATGGTGTTAGAGCGCTCTACAAATCCTTTCAACATCAACTTCTACCCATACCTAGATAATTGGCTCATAAAGGCGTCAATGTCTCAAGAAGCCCAGCTTCACTTCAGTAGGACCTGCGATCTCCTTAAGTGGTTGGGGCTTCATGTCAACCTCGACAAGTCCACCCCAACTCCAGTTGAGAACTTGCATTGCTTGGGAGCCTCCTTTGACAGCAGACAGGCTAGATCCTTCAATTTTATATCATACTCTCATGAAGGTATCTCATCCAACGGCGAGGGGAGCATCATCTCTTCTCAACTCGATGGCCTCCTGCAACTTCCTCATCCCACATGCTCACCTCGAGATGCGCCCTCTCCAAAAATGTCTAGAGTACCAGTTCGACCAACTGACGGGAAACTGGGAAGACAAGATCTAGCTGTCCATACATGCAAAACAGTCCCTGAATTGTCAGTTCTTTCCAGCAAATCTCTTGCAAGGCATGCTGTTTCACCTAAAAGTTCCCTTTCAGACCAAAGTGAAAGATGCACCCATACTAGGATTGGGAACCCACATGGATGACCTCCAGATTCAAGGTACATGGTAGCAGAGAGAGATGTCATATCACATCAGTCTCCTAGAGCTCCTCACAGTTCATCTAGCTTTCACGGCCTTTCACCCATCATTTACAACCATAATAGTGGCGGGTCCTCCACTAAGGCAGAGGAGCATCGACCCACTGCTCATGGAGTAGTGTAAACGAAAAGGTAAAATGATAATAACTGAATTTGAAATCGATTTATATTCGTATGGTCAAACAAGGACGGAGCTTGGGGTCCCTTGATGTTGCGGAACAATGGTTGTGCACTCTGTAAAGTGTGCATAAATGTTTGACTGGCCCTCTTGGGCCGGCCAAACATTGATGCGGACTTCGCATGTTCTCCATGCAGGCTGCATTACAGTCTTCATGGAGAACATGCCCAACACCCACTCCCTGGCTGGGCACCAAACCACGGCGCTCGGACCAATCTCGACTCTGCATTGCCGCATTGTGATTGGCAGTGGGGAGCCTGGGTGCTTGCTGCTCCCTGGAAGAGAACTCACTCGACATGGGAGAGACGTATTGATTGAGAGATGCAGCAACATCAGGTTAGTGTTTTTTATTTTTATTCAAACCCCCCAACACCACCCTGCCACACCCATACCCTACCGGCCGCCATTGAACCAAGACCCTGCTTTTTCAGATGTACAATTCAACCACCATGTACTAACTCAACAGGCTGGAGGGAACGATGTCCAGAGTCTATTCACTAGAGGCCAAGGTGATTTGGAAATGGCTGTTGTCAAGAAACCTGAAAATCACAGCAGAGTATTCGGCGATAACCACAAATTGGTCTTGTACGACAAGATTGTACAAAATATCTTCCAAGTGTGCGGTACCCAAGCTATCCACTTGTTTGCCACCGCAAAAAACCTCCAGGTACTACTATCCAGGAATCACTGGGGAATTGTAAGAAAGTGTCTCTGTATATACTTGACCAAAGGAAGGTACAGTGTGCACAGAGTCCACAGTCTCTAGAGGTTTGGCACAGGCTAAAGTTAGATATAACCTTACTCTCTAAAGTGGTAGCTTGTTCGAGCAGTAGGGCAGTATCAGAGAAAAGTGTAAAGCATGTGTTGTACACACTCAGTCAGCAAATGTTCTCACATACTCAAGAACTGAACTCTAGGCTAATTGTTTTGTGTATAAAAATATAGTTGTTTTATTTTAGAATTAACAAGGTATCAAAGTATACTTATTCAGAATGAGTGACTTTAGTTAAATACTTTTCAAATAGGCAATAGACTTTTGAGTACAATAGTTACAGTTTTTGCAGTAGGCAACACAATTTCAAACACAATGTGACATTGAGCTCAATGGGAATTTCTAGTTTTTTTTAATTAAATAATTTTTATTGAAGATAAAGAACAAAGGAATAAATAAAAATGAACATTTAACAGTTTTGATATAAAGAATGAGTCCATAAGTATGAACTAACAATATTCATAAAGTACATGAGATATAGAATAAGAGGGTACAATATTGCATAAAACGTACGCTAACATTCCAAGAACTAATGACTATGAAAAATAAGAATACATAGTAAACTTGAATATATCGTAATATACTAATACATAAGTAACCTGTGTAAATATGAAGTGAATACACGATGAGAATAAGGAGAGATTTAGTTTTTTGTAAGGAAAGAGCGAAAGAATAGAGGAAAGAAAAAGGAAGATAAATAGAAAAGAAAGAGAAGTAGAAAGAAGATGAGAGAGGGAAGAAAGAGAGCGCGGTAAGAGAAACAGAATAATAAATTGTAAAGATTAAGAAGATGAAGATAGAAAGGTAGTAAAAGGTAACCATAATAGATCTGATTTAATTCGAAAAGGAATTGAAGATTGATGTACAGAAGCAATTCTATGTTCATCACATATTAAATTCCACCAAAGTACAAAGGATAATTTATGATTTCCAGCAAGTTAATATAACTTTAAAAGCAACAGCAATAAATAGGTCAAATAAAATAGCCATGGAGGTAATTTGATCAAAATCAGGTGACAACGTACCTAGAAAGACATTTTGAATGATAAATTGAATCTTATATTGAAAAATCAGAATACATTGTGACCATATAGCTTTCCAAAAAGCATGCACCTTAGGGTAATAAAAAAGTAAGTGTGTAAGAGACCCTTCAGCAGTAAGACATGACCAACAAGCTGATGAGATAGAATGATTGAATTTATGTAAAAGTAGAGGAGTAATAACCACTCTATTGTAAATAAAATATAAGGATTGCGTAAAATTTGGTACGTAGAAATAAACATGTATGCAATATCTCGTACTGAAAAATCGTTTAGCAAGGAACATTCAACATTAACCCATAATAATCCTGATAATCTGCAGCTAAATATAAAACTGATGAATCTGAAAAGCATTATGGTATAATTGAAAGTCAGGAAATCTTACACCCCCTTCATTCTTGGGACAAAATAATTTGGAGATAGCAATACGTGCATGTTTATTATTCCAGAGAAATTTAATACATAGCGAATTAATCTGAGTAAAGTAATATTTAGGTATTTTGAATGGCAACATAGATAATAAAAACAATATCTGGGGAACAATCATCATTTTAATCGTATGAAGCCTGCCTCACCAAGATAAAAATAGAGGTGACCAAAGATTCAAAAAATTGGTAATTTTAAGTTTTAAGGCAGTAAGAATATAGAGTAATGTATCGCGCATGTTAGATGAAAACCATGTGCCTACATATTTTATTTTTTAGGGACACCATGTGAAATCGGTCAAATCAAACATATGTCTGTAACATGAAGTATTTAAGGGTAAAATCTCTGTCTTAAAAAAATTTCATTTATAACCAGAAACCTTTGAGAAAACAGCAATCTCTTGTAAAAAGGGAGGTAAAGAGGATATAGGATTAGACATATAAATAAGAACATCGTCAGCATAAGCAGACTGTTTACTGTGATGGGATTTTATTTTGAAACCAGTAATGAGAGGATTACTTCGAATGCATTCCAAAAAGGGTTCAAAGCACAACAAAAAAAGTAGGAGGAGAGGGGACAACCCTAACGAGTACCTCTTTGGAGAGAAAAGTATGAAGCACTGTTCATTTGCAGTCATTCCAAGAGCATCAAGTTCCCACTGGAGTCTGCGTCGTCTGAACATCAAGATTTGCAATTTTAATAATAAACCTCACCGAAATCTGAACCTTTCGCAGAAGCCAAAAGGCGTGTGATGGTTGTGGCTGTTCCACTCCAAGGCTGACCTGGTCTGTATGTTTCGCGTGAAATCTGATGCCATTTGTTGTCTGGAGGTGCATGTTGCAGCATCTCTATGTGATTGTCACCACACAAGCTTTTGGATTTGTAAATAATAATTTGATATATTACATGAACTTTGGACCAAATCCAAACCATTTTAGGGTGTGAATCATGAAATCCCAATTAATTTGATCAAAGGCTTTTTCTGCATCCAAAGATAGTGCAGCTAATGGCGAGGGATATTTTTTGCTAAGAGCCAAAATATTAGAGAACATTCTAGCATTATCAAAGGCCAGACGACCTTTAACAAAACCAGCTTGATCAGGTTTAATAATGAAGGGTATACCTTTCTCCAGATGAGATGCTAACTTTTTTGCAAAGATTTTGCAGTCATAATTGATTAATGAAATAGGACGACATTTTTTGCAAAAGGATGGGTCTTTATCTGGTTTGGGGATTACAATAATAAGGGCTTCAAAAAAGAGCCACAGGCCTTAGAATTGGATATGAAAAAACTGAAAAGTTCTAACAATTTAGGGGCAAAAATTGAGGAAAAGGCTAAAAGTAATTCAACTGAAAACCATCAGTTCCAGGGGCCTTTACTTTTGTCTGGGATTTGAGAGCATCAGATAATTCTTGAAAAGAGATATCTTCCTCAAGCTGTTTAAAAAGATCTGGGGAGGTTTTAGGTTTGGGAATATCTCCGAAAAAAGAGGTAAAGTCTTCTTCAGATGGTGTGGTAGTTTCTGTGCATAGTAGGCTGTAATATGATTGAAATGTATTATTTATATCAGAGTCAGTTGAGAGGAGTGTGTTAATCTGTTCTGAGTGAATAGGTCCAATAGATTTACGTTTTGATTTGATTTTTAAATAATTTGCATCTTTCCTGGTTTGTTTTGACCTCCAGGGTATTTCGATTTGATCTTAAGTAGGATGTTACAAGCATCTTTAGTAATTATTTTATTTAGGGCAGATTTAGCTTTAATTAATTCTTGTAATGAGGATGGGGATTTGGATGAGTAGTAATTGTGTTCTTATGTTTTGATAAGAGCTAGTGTTTCCTTATATTTAGCATTCATTAGATTTTTCTTTTTGGAAGAATAGGCAATTGTAAAGGCTCAAAAGGATGCTTTAAATGCATCCCAATTATTGTGCAAGGAAGTATCTAGCAAATTCTTAAATACAAAAAACTCTTTGATAAAGGACGTTGCTACGGATACAACGGTACAATCTGTTAAAAGGTGGTTATTAAAACGCCAACGACCTTGTTTGCATGTGATAGTAGAAACGTCACTAAGAGTAGAAACAGGAGCATGGTCAGAATTAAAAATAGAACCAATGTCAGATGGTTGGAGACAAGGTAACAAACATTTGGAAATTAAAATATAATCATTATGAGATCTAGTATGGTGTACAGGAGAATAGAATGTAAACTCTGTGGTATCAGGATTAAACGTTTTCCATGCATCAAATAGGGGACGGGAGGAAATAGCTGATTGGAATGATTTGTGAGTTTCATCTGGGTTAAATTTGCATTTATATTGTCTGTCTGAAAACGGGTCCAACCAGTTGTTAGAGTCACCACCAATCACAATGTCAGAATTTGAAATAGAAAATAATTTCAATTTTATAGATTGCCAGAATGCTGGATCTGGTTTTACACAAACATAAATATTAAAGAAGGGGATTTGTCGTTTATTAATGAGAGCATCAACTAATACCCAACGACCTGAGGGATCACAATCTGAAGACAAAATCTGTGCATGAGTAGATTTGTGAAATGATATATCAACACCACCATGACGATCAATAGCAGGAGAAAAAAGAATTTGATTAACCCATTGACGTTTAAGTTTAAGACACTCTGTGTCAGTGGGTTTCACAGTGGGTTTCCTGTAAAAAAGCAACCTGGGCATTAAGTTTGGCTAAATGAGACAATACCTTTTGACGTTTGACAGGATGACCAAGACCACAAACATTCCACAAAACTACATTAACCATGATGTTGGGATATGGGAAACAGGGACACGTAACTGTAGGATCAACAAAAGAAAAAATGGAAAGACAATGGTAAGCATGTGATAAGAGGCACATTACTAAATGTAAAATAGTTGTTAAATAACAAGACTAAAATTGAGATAAAGTGTGATGCATTTATGGAAGTGAAACAGTTACCAAAAGACAAGACTAACAATGAGATCAAAAAAGAAGAGGGGAGAAGAAGAAGGAGAAAAGGAGAAAAAAGAAATAGGAGGAAGAAGTGAGGAAACAGATCAAGGAATAACATCCAGATCTGTAAAAAGAAAAGAAGTCAAAATAAGAGAAACATAGTGACACCAGAGGACACGGAGCTCAGAGAAAGGTACAGCGACAGAAGAGAAAAGAAGAACCTCATCAATAAATGGAAAAACAAATACTCTGAGAACAGTGAATAAGACATGAATGATACATTTAAATAATGCATGGTGAATTCAAATTGACACTTCTTAACAAAGAGAAAAGACAACCATTAGTATCCATTCCATTTGATGAAAACTCATGAAGATAAAGTTTAAGTGTTTCCGGATCATCAAATGAACGTCTCTGACCATTATGTGTAACCTTGCAGAAACACGGATGGAGGATTCCATATTGGATGTTCAGATGTCTCATCTGAGGAAGCAATGCAAGGAATTCTTTGCGATGTGCATTTGTTGCATTAGAAATATCTTGAGAGATGAAGAGATTATGACCAGACCAAATAAGGCGATGTTTAAGTCTTACAGCCTTCAAAACCTGCATTAGCTCAGTAAATTTCAGGAAGAGCATTATGATTCCACGTGGTTTAGTAGCATTAGGGTTCAGACATCCCAGACAATGTGCTCTTTGTATGTTGAGAGGATTTATTGAGGCTTGAAAATCTAAGAGTTCAGGGAGGAGCTTTTGTAAAAATGAAACCATACCAGGACCTTCAATGTTTTCCGGCAGACCATAAAGGCGTAAATTATTTCTAAGATTTTGATTTTCAAGGTCTTTAGTATGGATTTTTAGCTTGTGAATTTCCTGTTCTAAGAATGGTATCTTAGTAGATGCTGTAGGAGAGTAGGGTCTGCTTTCCTATGGTCACCCCATTTTTTGCTTTTTGCTTCACTGGTTTTTGACTTAGATGTGGCTGTGGGCCTGCTAATCAGACTCACAGCCCTGCTGCTCTCTCTCTAAATTCACACGATGTACTTTAGGTACATCATCAATTGGGAATTGGGCCACTCTTATGAGTCCCTGTACAGTGTACCATAGGTACCCAGGGCATAGGTGCACCCAAGGCCTACCAGGGGCTGCAGCATATCTTTTGCCACCCCTAGCTGGCCATCCAAAATGACACAACTGGCTGATCACTCAGCTGGGGCAAGGTCGTGTAATCAGCCCTTGCTTAGGTATAGTATTCCTATATCTAACCTTATATCTAGACACATATACACCTATAAGTCACTCCTATGGCAGGCCTTAACAATCCTGAGGGCAGAGTGCTTGGTTTTATGTGAGATGAGGCTGTAGCATGAGCTGAGCCTGTCTGCAGCTTTCGGAACCATGTCCTTATAGCTGTTCTAGGATATTGCCATACCATATACTCTTAAGTGCATTATGAACCTCGCGGTTAAATGCTAACTTTGGTTTGGCTTTATCAAAACATGTCATGTAAGGTGTCATACGCTTTGGAATACTACCCCCTCTCCAGTTCTGGCGACGGGGGTAGCATTCCACCCTTCTAGAGGGAGAAGACATGTTGTTCCTACTAATCCCGGTTAAAGTTAACCAGAGCCTGAGCATCACAAAATGGGTGCTGCTGCCACAGACACAAGTCTGACCTCCTGCTGCTGGGAGTCCTTCCAGCGAGGGAGGCTTGGACAATAGGTTTCCTGTCTAGGGAGGTGCTAGCACCACCCCAGACAGGCCATAGTGTATTGGGGCAGGGAGGGCTGAATGAAAGGAGACACGGCCTGGGGCACACACGGTGTCCCATGCATAGTCCAGTTCAAACCGGTGCTGGGGCACTCCAGCCCCAGCTCTGGCACGAAACTTTACAAAGAGAAAGGGGTGTAACCACCCCCTTCCTGGGTCCTACCCATAGGAGGGACCTAGCAGGTAATCCAGCCCCTAAATTTGGTATATAGGTAGGAGCTGAGTCCCAAGACGTTAGATTTATCCTGACTGAAACTTGAAACGAAACTCTGGACCTTCGACGTTCTACTTGAAGATAGGAGACTGAAGAATCTCCCTTGTGGTCAAAGAGTGACCACCCTGCTCACGCGATCAACGGTTTGCTTTGTCGACGCTCCCGCCGGAGCCCGAGCACAGAGCCTGACAAGACCCAGACTTCCAGGCTTCCAACAGTCCGATCCACAGTCACAGCAGAGCTGAGACCCGTGGAGGCGACAAGAGATGTTGGACCGGCCATCTTAGAAAGCCAGCAAATTGCTTTCTGTGCAACTTCAGAGGCACCCTCGAAGTTGTGCATTGGGGATTAAGAAGCCCCAGCCCCAAGAACCAACTGCACCGAAGATCAGCCCTCCACACTCCACGAGTTCTGCTTGGGGCCCTTCTGCATTTTCCTGTTTGACGCGTCTGTCCGGTCACTTGCCCGTTGGCTAGTGGCCTCTGTGATGATGAACCTTTTGATTTACACTGCTGATCTAGTTGCTCCAGACTGGCCCCTGCTCCCCTGAAAAGGAGCAGCCCCTCAGACCTTGCTTGTCTGATTAAGAAGCCATCTTCCTTTTCTGCGTGGGTGGCCTTTGCCAAGGCTTGTTGACTCCAATCCGGAAGCCTACACCGCCGACAGGGAGATCCTTCGTGGGACAGTTCGTGCCCAGCTCTTGGTTGTTGTCGACACCTTCTGGTCCACGTGGCTGCAGAGACAAGCTTCACAACATCACCTGATCACATCCAACATCGCCTGGTTCCTTCCTGGTTCCACTCCTGGTCACTGGCTAGTGACCCAGACTCTGTCCCCTCTGCTTTCAGGTACTCTTCATCCTCGATCCGCCCTTGGATCCATCTGGACACTTCCCTCCTGGTCGCCTGCAAAATTCGTTCCGCTCGCGGAATTTACAGATTTTCCGCGATTTCGCGATCCACGAATCCCGCGAAATCGCGGTAAAATCCGCGAATCAGCGGGGACGAATTTTCAGCCAAGCACTTACAGAGTTACAGCAGCAGGTGCAAATGTTGAAGCTAATTTTTTGTAACTTTTTACAAAAGGGTTACAAAGAAATTTACTTCAACTTGGGCATCTGCTGCTGTAAGCCTGTAAGTGCTTCCTGGCACCTCTTTGCCTACTTGCAACTATTCTCTGACCCTGCTCTGACCCTTGAAGCAGGGTAAGAGAATAGTTACAAGTAGGCAATGAGGCGCTTGTCACGAAAATTAAACCTCAACAGGAAACACTGACAGATATAAAAACAAGCATTTGCACTGCAATAGGTCTCCCATTAGGAAAGTTGGAGCTATTGGTCTTGTAAATGACATTTTTTTTTATTTATGTGTTGGTTTTGAAAATAGCTAAATTAATAGCTTGGTCATTTACAATGCCAATAGTTATAACTTTCGCAAATGAGACACCTATAACATTTGTAATGCAACATGTTTTGTATTTACGTGACTTAGCTGTATTGATATTACAAATTACAATGGCTTTTAATTTTTTAAATAATTAATACTTAAATAAAAGTGATTTTAATTTATAATGGCAATAGCTTAAACTTTTGTAAATAACTTTTGTGAAGATTATGTTCAGTGTATTTTATTGTGACGAAAATCCAAGAACAGAAGTGAAATATTAACATCTTTTTGTGACATTTGTAATAAAGTTTGAAACATTGAGAGAACATATTTGAGCCAGTTGTTGTTGAATGGTTGCGCAGAATGATGCTGGGGTGGCGCTGAGTGGTGCTGTCGTGGTGCTGAGTGGTGCTGTGGTGATGCGGAGTGGTGCTGTAGTGGTGCTGAGTGGTGCTGTGGTGGTGCTGAGTGATAATGTGGTGGTGCTGAGTGATGTTGTGGTGGTGCTGAGTGATGCTGTAGTGGCGCTGAGTGGTGCTGTTGTGGTGCTGATTGGTGCCTTAGTGGTGCTGAGTGATGCTGTGGTGGTGCTGAGTGATGCTGTGGTGGTGCTGAGTGGTGCTGTGGTGGTGCTGAGTGATAATGTGGTGGCGCTGAGTGATGCTGTGGTGGCATTGAGTGATGCTGTGGTGGCGCTGAGTGGTGCTGTGGTGGTGCTGAGTGGTGCTGTGGTGGTTCTGAGTGATGATGTGGTGGTGCTTTGGTGGTGCTGAGTGATGCTGTGGTGGTGCTGAGTGGTGCTGTGATGGTGCTGAGTGGTGCTGTGATGGTGCTGAGTGATAATGTGGTGGTGCTGAGTGGTGCTGTGATGGTGCTGAGTGATAATGTGGTGGTGCTGAGTGATGCTGTGGTGGTGCTGAGTGATGCTGTGGTGGCACTGAGTGGTGCTGTGGTGGTGCTGAGTGAATCTGTGGTGGTGCTGAGTGGTGCTGTGGTGGTGCTGAGTGATGCTGTGGTGGCGCTGAGTGATGATGTGGTGATGCAGAGGGCAGAAAGGCACAAAAAGCAGTCTAACAAAGGGCAGAAGGGCAGAAAAACAAGGGAAAAACGAGTCTAACAGAGGGCAGAAGGGCACAAAAAACCAGTCTGACAGAAGACAGAAGGGCAGAAAAACAAGGGAAAAACAAGTCTAACAGAGGGCAGAAGGGCACAAAAAACGAGTCTAACGGGGCAGAAAGGCACAAAAACGAGTCTAACAGAGGGCAGAAGGGTACAAAAAAATGAGTCTAACAGAGGGCAGAAGGGCACAAAAACAAGGGAATAACAGACGGCAGAAGGGCACAAAAAACGAGTCTAACAGAGCGCAGAAGGGCAGAAAAACAAGGGAAAAACTAGTCTAACAGAGGGCAGAAGGGCTGAAAAACAAGGGAAAAACGAGTCTAATAGAGGGCAGAAGGGCACAAAAAACGAATCTAACAGGGGGCAGAATGAATCCCGCTCCGCGTGTTTGTCCACGAAGATGCCGCCTTTTTGTACTGCTCCCTCGTTGGCTAAATGTATAGGGGCAGATTTACAATAACTGGTGCATCCCCAGGGATGCGCCACTTATTGTGTGCCGCAGCTCCGCCACCCATGGTGCGCCGCATTTACAATGCGGGGCACCATGTGGCAAAAACGGCACAGATGCTTCACGCATCTGTGCCGTAAAAGCAGCGCATTGCTGGAGCTGCGTTACACTTGCGACGCAGCTCCAGCAATGCTCTGGGAGGCCATATCTCCCCAATGCTGCATCAAGCCTTGCGCCTGCTTCAAGCAGGCGCAGGGTTTTGACGCAGCCTTGGCCTAAAAGTGACTGAGTGAAATCTTGTAGATTTCACTCAGCCACTTTTAGGAGGCGTTCCTGCGCAGGAACGCCCTCCCCTGCGCCTGAACGCCTCCTGATGGCGCAGGGCTTTACAACGTGACGCATCTCTCAGATGCGTCACGTTGTTAATACCCAGCACCATGGCGCATCTTTTGTGCTGCCGCTGCGTCACAAAAGGTCTCGGTAGAGGGTGGCAGTGGTGAACCACAGGGTGGCAGTGATGAACCAGAGGGTGACAGTGATGAACCAGAGGGTGGCAGTGCTGAACCAGAGGGTGACAGTGGTTAACCAGAGGGTGGCAGTGGTGAACCAGAGGTGCTGTGATGAACCAGAGGGTGGCAGTCGTGAACCAGAGGGTGACAGTGCTGAACCAGAGGGTGGCAGGGGTGAACCAGAGAGTGGCAGTGCTAAACCAGAGGGTGGCAGTGGTGAACCAGAGGGTGGGAGGGGTGAACCAGAGGGTGGCAGGGGTGAACCAGAGTGTGGCAGTGGTGAACCAGAGGGTGGCAGTGATGAACCAGAGGGTGGCAGTGGTGAACCAGAGGGTGCTGTGCCCATACACGACCGCATGGGTAACTTCGCCATGCAAGCAGCCCGCGTACACGCAAAAAGCCCCGCGAACCCGCAAAAAACCCCACGAACACGCAAAAAACCCCGCGAACACGCAAAAACCCAAAAATCGGCAAATCCGCACGAATTCGCTGATTTTGCGGATTGCGAATTCAATTTCGCGCGAATTCGCAGAACGCGAATTCGCAAATTTCGCCCATACTTATGCAGCATCTTTCTCCAAGGCTCCATAGGAATCAGCGACGAAACCCGATACACTTTGACACCTATGCACCCGCTTCCTGTGGGTGAGGTAACGCGAGTACTTCGGTGCTCCTGTGGGTATTGACTATTCAACTGTCTAAGTTTCAAGTAGCTTTCTCCTAGCCCATCTGGAAGTGCCCTAAAAGAACTCATTTCCAATTCTTTCCCATTCTAACTCTATGGTAACTCGCGTGTGTGTAAAGACACTGCACACGCATCCCGTGGGCCTCCTACTTCCTATCATTTGGTAGTATAGTGTAGCCCCAGCGATTCCCTAGGCCCTAGGCCTATCCTCTGTTCGTGACGTGGTTCTTATACCACTATTTTAGTATTTAGTATATGGTTTGAAGTGCTGTATACTGTGCAACTTACTGTATGATAATTAAGTCTCTTGTTATGTGCTTGTCCTCTGACCTCATAAAGAGTTCAGAGGGGTTGTTTAAAAATAAATACATATATATTTTATATATATTCTGTGTGGTATCCTTTCATTTGATATTAAAGGGATTGCATATGGTAAAACAGCTGGCCTTACATGCCCTCTTGAGTTTAGCCTAAGACTGCTGTGTCCATGCTACCACTAGGATAGCTGGCCTATAAGGCTGACTTTACAACCATCACCATAAGGGTTGTTTGGACTGGTGCAAGGTGCTCACTAGAGTAGTGAACATCATATACCAGGCCAATTTCTCACAGATGCATCTTGTAAGTCACTAACACGTTGTTCTAATTCCAGTACCTTGCCTTCTGATAGATACATCTGCCGTGTGGATTCCTCACCTTGTGAATATCCCCCTGCGTCAGCAACGTTCGGAAATTTTCTTCGTAGCACGCCGACGTGGACGACGTCACAGGAGTACGACCTCGCACGTGACTCCGTCTGACGTCACCGACTCCTTATCAGGCCCACGCCAGCGTGATGACGTCAGTTCCCTTTTTTCCGCGTCTTCGACGCTAACGGTTTCTGGGATCTTCTTCGATACTTTGTATTCTTCTACTATTACAGTGTTGCTGTTTTTCTTTTGATTCTTCTTCTTTCTTCGGAGATGTCGTCGAGAAAAACAGGCTTCAAGCAATGTGGATCTTGCGCTCGAATGATGTCGATCACCGATCCACATGGCGACTGTTTGTGGTGTCTTGGATCAGACCACGACGTTAAGAACTGTCGGTCTTGTTTCAAAATGAACCCTAAGGCACTACGAGAGCGTGAGGCAAAACTTCTTGTTGCGAAGATAAAAGGAAGAGAGACTGGGAGGTCTTCGAGGTCGACGTCAATCCATCTCTCCTCAATCTGTTTCAGTTTTTCGTTTGCCGTGGACATAAAAGGTTGGAGACCACGGCTTCATCTAATATAGAGTCCAGCACAGGATTCTGAGACGAATGAATGGGAGAAGGCGGATCGTTTTTATGTCTTTTTGGTTTTGTGCCAGATATAGAAGATCTAGCAGAGTGAATATCATTAGCCATAGTGAAATGGTAATCACCAAAAAGTGAGAAAAAAGATAGAAAGTTATAAAATATCTGCAACAATTGCTGTAAAAAAAACAAAAATGTCCTCCAAATTGCAAGAACACCAATGAAATTCAATAAAAGTTCCTCAGAAGAATAAAAGCTGGTAGTGTTTGAAAGGAAGGCTGCTTCATTTCCTCAGTATATTGGTAACGACAAGAAAAGATTCTTATATAATCATTTTGTGCCAAGTTAGTAAAGGATCATTTCAAGTAGGCAATAGGGTGAAAGAAGAGAATCTGCCATGTTGGTTTGCATTCCTTATTCCAAGTGCCTCATGTGGTACAGTGTATGTACACCTAAGTTTAGCTGTTTGTACCAATTTGGATTTCTAAGTAGAGGAAACCTACAAGTAATAGGAACACCGACTCAATAAAATGTTGTAGATAGTGTGGTGGCAAACACCAGCAAGTTATAAATAAATTCCTCACAGCAAGGAGTAACAAATATGCCTCTAAGTGAGCACAAACGTCAGCATGTGGTGACTCTGGTAATCCTATGGCATTTCCAGCAATAAGAGCGGCAAAGGTTGGTAATTTTACAAATACACGAGCGCAGCGACCTAAAAAGGTGGCCGGTCGCGTATTGACAGGCAAAATTACAGCGTAGGAAAAGGTAAGCATTGTAATCCAACAATATCACTTGCAGCAATCAAACATATGGCAGGATGTAATTATTTTGAAGCCATAACTCGGTTTAAGAGCAGGAGCGGCAAAGCTTTGTACTTGGGGCAGATGCGAGCGCAGCAACCTAAAATGCGGCCGCTCGCGTCTGTGTGAGGAAGAATTTACCGTGGGTCCAAAAATGTCTTGAAACAGGCAGCAATCCCTGCAGAACGCGGTCTCCAGACTCACCGCATCTTCTGCCATTGAAGTCCGTCACTCCACATCCGAAGAGCCGGGATAAGAGGATCGAAGTAAGTTCTCGAGGCCTGTGATGCGGCGGAGCTCACATATGGTCCGCCATCTCCCCTCGGCGCGCAAGCCATGCCCCCGGGAATTTCTAGTTAAATGCAATAAATTACTTTAAGGCAGAGGTCTTCAAACTGGGGGGCAGGCCCCCCTAGGGGGGCCTCAAGTGATCACAGGGGGGGCGCCAGGCTCTGGCCAGAAGAAACATTATGCTTTGTTTTCAGCCTAAAAGAGCAGCAGTAAGCATGTCTGTAATGGGCCATCATTAACATCCTTTGTAATTTAAATCCTGGCTGGGAGAAGGTGTCAAAAGGGAAGGGACTTCACATTTTCTCCAAGACCCACACTACCATTTCGAATAACCACACTGTGGATCCTTTGCACATTAGCAAGGCCTGCCTCACCGGAATAGTATGTTTGGGAATCATGTATTTTTTTGCATTTTTAAAACAGTGACAGAACTTAGCGGCAATGTTTAAATAAGTCTAGACATATTTAAACATTGCCAGTTAAATAGAATAATTGTGAAATATTTTTAGGGGGGGCCCGGCGAATTATTTTTTTCACGTATCCTCTTCAAAGGATCATCCATATGATTGACAAGCTTCCTATATATTAGGGAGATAGTTTTCTCAGGGAGGTGACCATCCAGCACTCGGTCTTCGAGAGGCGATGCCTCGGGGAGCACATCTCCCTTTGGGACTCGGGCCATCAAAGTGTGGCGGACCTGGCGGTAGCGGAAGTGCTCACTATCGTTCAGTTCATATTTCACTTTCAGTGATTCAAACGTGTGCATCGCCGTCCCATTCCAGACATCTTTCACCTGGGAAACCCCGATCAATTCCCATTTATCAAAGCCTTTTGATTTCCACAAACTCCCCAACTGTTCGGAGTTAAGCAATGGCGTGGCTAGTGTCAGTTTACCCTCCCAGCCCAAAGATTTATTCGCAGTGTGCCAAGTTGTTACTGCATGGGCGGTTGGACCCGTCAAATGAAATCGTCCCCTCCTTGCGTACAGCGCTCTACCGATATCTCCCCCTGTTGCCTGTCCCTATCCATAGCGTATCCCAGGTCCCCGGGGAGTCCATATACTCTTTGATTGATAGCCGTCAGTTGGGAAGCCCAATAATATTTCTTCAGATCAGGGAGTCCAATGCCTCCATCGTACCAGGGGAGGGTCAACTTCAGAAAAGAGATCCTTGGTCTCCCCTCCCACAGAAGCTCCCGCTGCAGTCCCTCTATTTCTCTAAAGTAAGATACAGGGACCGGGTCCATCGTGTTTTGTAGTGAGTATAGAAATCTAGGAAGGGACCTCATTTTGAACAATGTCGCTCTACCGAGCAATGAGAGTGGGAGAGCCCTCCAACGCACCACATCATTGTTCAATCGGCTCAGAGGGGAACCCAAATTACGTTCAAATCTAAGCTTTGCATCAAACGTTATGTATATGCCTAAGTAAGTAAATCCCACCTTTTCTATCTGGAGAGGACACGACTGTGGGATCACCGGTGGCTCCCCAGACAAGACAAAGAGTTCCGATTTCGACCAATTGATCATGAACCCAGAGTATCTGCCAAAAATCGCCAGTACGTAGAGTGAGATCTTGTCCTCCCACTCCTGCATCCATCTCAGTCCACGTATCGTTAGGTCCCACCGGACCCAAGCCGCCAAAGGCTCCAGCGCCAGTGCAAAGAGTAGTGGGGACAAGGGGCACCCCTGTCTCGTGCCTCTCTGCAATGAAAAGTCAGCTGATTTACGGTTGTTGACCGTCACTCTTGCCAAGGGCTTGGCATAGAGGAGTCTCACCCATCCCACGAATTGTTCTCCGAAACCCAACTTTGCCAGCACTGCGAACAAATAAGACCATTCAACGCGATCAAACGCCATAGTGGCATCAAGCGACACCAGGGCTGCGGGCTCCCCCAAGGTCGACGAGCGACCGAGGATGCCATGTAGCCGACGCATATTGAGCGCAGTGTTACGTCGCGGCATAAATCCCGACTGATCCGGGTGTATTAAGGTGGAGACCACTTTAACCAACCGTACCGCTAGCAATTTGGCGAGGACTTTAGATTCGGCGTTAAGGAGGGAAATGGGCCTATAGGAGGAGCAAAGTGTCTTGGGCTTACCGGGCTTATGAATGACAACTATGTTAGCGACCTGTTGGTCATAGGGGAGTTCGCCCCTATCTCTACTCTCCAGAAACATCGCGCGCAAAGGGGGCGCGAGTCTCTGGTCATGCAGTTTATACAGCTCGATCGGTATCCCATTTGGGCCGGACGCTTTTCCGGACTTCGTGCTTCTTATGGCCTGTGCTACTTTATCGTCAGTAAACGGGGAGTCTAAATACCGTCTATCGTCATCAGACAAAGTAGGCATAGCGATATCTTTAATCATATCACTATTTTCGTCCTCGGTGTAAGAGGCCGCCGAGGTGTATACCTCTTTGTAATACTTTGCGAACTCCTCCGCCACTTCCTGTGGATCAGTGACACTGCACGTGTCGCCAATGGACAGCTCAGGCACCAATCTGGATGCTCTCTCCCCCCTCTTGAGCCAGGCTATCAATTTACCCGCTTTATCACCTTGTTCATAAAGCCTACTTTGTATGTCGTTGTATTGTGCAACTGCCTTGTCTCGTACCATACTCTTATACTCATCTTGACGGAGTTTCAAGCGGTGGAGGCCGTCTTGATTCGGCGATTCCGACACTTCCCTCTCTAAGGACATCACCTCGGTCTCCAATCTAACAACATCGGTCTGATGTTTCCTTTTATTTCTCGCTACTAGGGACAGGACCTCACCTCTAACAACAGTTTTGTAGGCCTCCCAAATTATCCCTGGAGAGTAAGCATGGGCGGATTTTGCGAATTGGCAATCCGCGAACTTGCGTATTTACGGATTCGCAATCCGCAAAATCCGCGAACTCTCGCGAATTTGCGGATTTTGTATTTTTTTTTGTGTTCGCAAGGATTTCTGCCAGTTCGCAAGGGTTCTGTACCAGTTCGCAATTGCGAACTTACTTGTCGGCTCGCAACGGCCGCGACTATGTTGTTTCTACATCTGGTTCATCATCACAGGTTCACAGTGTTGAAAATGGCAATGTATGTGTACATAAGCGGCGTTCATTTGTGTTCACTGTACCCCTTGTTGTAAGCAGAACGAATAATTACGAAACACTGACTGTGTTATCCCGCCAGCATAAGACCCATGCACACATGTACACGACAGCTATTTTAGGCACCATGGCCTCTCTGACCGTTTGCTAAACCCCCGACACCCCTCCCCGCGCGCACTGCTCATGCAACGGCCACAAGACCCTCTCCCTCTGCGTGACCCTGCTCTAGAAGTAGCACTCCTGCTTGACCCACACCCCCCCATTTCCTCCCAGGAACACCCTTCCCCTCAGCTGACAACCCCCCCAGCTGCACTTGACCTCTCGACCCGGTCCCAAGTCCTAAGACCAAGCCTCGTGGATATACATCCCCCTTTTCCCTGCCCAGCATAACAAAACCGTGATACACCAACCGAAGTGTCCGACCTTATCACCTGACCAACCTTTGACCTGATCATCCCCTCCTGCCCTCGTGCCCTGTAGGAATGTCCAGCTGAGAGGTCACAATCTCTTGTTACATTCAGGAGGGGAGGATGACATCTGAGCGACTGGTATGGAATAGGCCTGAAGCTGGGATTCCAAGCATGCCTTTTCCCACTTCAAAGCGTCTTTATTGTAATAAGGAATGTTTGTGCATCATAAACATGTGTATAAAAGACGAAGCCTCAGATAACTTGTTAGAGCACCTCCTGAAGACACTATGCGAGTGTCCGAAATGACAGGCTCTCCTCATGAGAAATAAAACTCTATTCTTGTCTTCCTGCTTCCAGCGCCCGTCTCTTTATTTGGTAATTGTTCAAGATGGGAACTAAGAGGCGTCCTGCGCCAGCAGCCTGGGCATCAGGTGTGTTATGGGCTGACTTTTCCTCAACAGCACCCTCTGTTTCACCACTGCCACCCTCTGGTACACCCATGCCACCCTCTGGTACATCACTGCCACCCTCTGGTTGGTTTATCACTGTAGATTATGGGGGTGAACAAAAGCAAGCACACCTGCCCTGCTTCAACTGACATGAATTAATTTGGGGTTGATTAATGTGTCACTGAATTTAAACTTCCAGTCTGGCTGGCACCTGCTTCCTTATCTGTAATTTGCTGAACTCTGAAGGGGCCCCTCAGGAAGCACTACAGGGAATGGTTACTAATGATAAGATTGGACTTTTGCACCTGCTGAGTGCTTTCAGTTTTGTCTGTAATTGCTTTCTGTTGCAGTGTAATTTTTTTAACAGGACCTTTGTTGTATACTTGTAGCTATTCTCTGAGCCTGCTGTGAGGGTCAGAGCAGGGTCATAAAATAGTTGCAAGTAGGCAAATGAACTCTGAAGGGGCCCCTCAGGAAGCACTACAGGGAATGGTTACTAATGATAAGATTGAACTTTTGCACCTGCTGAGTGCTTTCAGTTTTGCAAAAATCCAAATATCCAGCAGCATCCACAAAAGTAATCCTTCCAGGTCAAGATCCAAATCAAACTGACCAGCACATGAAGAAAGCACTGGGAGGAGCCTGGTGGACAGGAACAGGAAGTTGGAGACTGTGGGGCACTTCCTTTCTCCCACCCCCACCCCCCAAAATGGACTCCTTGCAAAGAAAAAGTGCAGGCAAATGTCAACCTGAGGAGTTATTCTGATAAAAATCATAATTTTCAAGGTTTATGCTGCCTGCTGGTGGATTTCTTGTGCGAAATTGCAAATTTTGCAATCTCGCAATTGCGAGATTGTCGCTGCCCGCCGCATCTACGTGTTCGCAAGTATTTACTCCCGCGAAATTGTATAGTATTGTAGTTGGCAAGTGCGACCAAGCAAAAAATCCGCTTCGCACGGATTTTACGAATTTTCGGCAAGTTCGCGAGAGTTCGCGGATTGCGAATTTACCGAAAATCCGCAAAATCCGCGAGCGGAACGGATTTTACGCCCATGCTTACTGGAGAGCTAACACTGCCGATGTTTTCACTAAAATATTGGTCAGAGAGGCGTACAATTTCTTTTTTAACGCAGGGGTCTTTAAGATACTACACGTTAATGGGGGCAACTTTGCCTGCCGGTGGACCACCGCAATCCAACCGCAACCACACAGGGGAGTGATCAGATATACCTCTGCTCATGTACACCGACTCCCTGATGTTCACTGCTTCCGAGGCAGGTATAAGAATGTAATCTAACCTTGACAGACTGCTATGCGTGGCGGAGACATGACTGAATTGTTTCTGTGTAGGGTGTCGTGTCCTCCAACTATCAACCAGACCCAAGGTGTTCAGAAGTTCAGGGAGCCACCGCTGGGACTGACGGAGAGTCTTCCTGGGTTGCCTATCCAGTTCTCCATCTAAGACAGCATTAAAGTCCCCTCCTACAACTAGAGGGCCCAGGGGAAGTGTGAGAAAGACAGCGCCCAGGTCACGGAAGGCATCAGATTGCAGGCTCGGCGGCACATATGTCGACAAAAAAGTAACAGTCCTACCCTCCAACTGACCGGACACACCGACATATCTGCCCCTCTGGTCCACCCACAACGATCGAATCTCAATAGGGAAGGAGTTTTTAATCAATATACCAACACCGTTCGAACCCGTGGTAAATCCCGCATGCGCCACCAGTTTATAGCCTCCCCTGTGCAGTGCCATACATCTGTTACCAATCAGATGTGTTTCTTGCAACAACACCACATCCGGAGAGTGCTTCGAATGAACTGATTCACCATCCCCCGCTTGATTCTGTCACCCAGTCCATTGACATTCCAGCTCAGTATCCTCATCCCCATTCCTTTTGTTTCTTGCAACATTTACCCTATTCCTATGACCAAAAACACCCGACGCGAATATACACAACTATTCAATGATTGCAGTGAAATTAAACGAAAACCAAAAACAATAACCTCCAACTCCCAGCCCCACCCCCCCACCTTACACCCCTGCATCAGGCCTGAGCCCCACCCCAACTCGCAGTGTGCCTGTCGCCCCCCCACTATCCTAGAAAACTAAAGGTAGTAACGGGAAGGAGCCTGAAGCCCAGCCCCCCCTCCCCCTCCTCATTATCATTCCCGATACACCCAATCTGCCGAGTCCCAATGAGGATCACTCTTGTCCACTACCCAAGTCCATGCATAAAACACCATTGACGGCAACACCTTCCTCATCCCTGTCCATCTTCCTCCGCTGCGTGTTGATGTTCTTCGGGATGTTCCGAGGCGACACTGTCCGCCCAGTCCGCTGCCACCTCCGGGTTATCGAAGAACCAGGCCTTACCATTCGCTTCCACTCGAAGTTTTGCCGGAAAGAGCATCGAGTACCTCAGTCCCTTGTCCCTTAGAGTCCTCTTCACCGGAAGGAAACTCCGTCTCATTTTCTGCACTGCCTGCGTAAAGTCCGGAAAGAAGGAAAGCGTAGTGTTCCCATAACGCAGCGGGACCGTTGAGCGGGACGACTGCAGGATTGCATCCCTGTCGCGGTAGTTCAGCACCCTGGCAATCATCGGCCTGGGAGGTGCTCCTGGTTTTGCCTGGCCTCCCGGCACCCTATGTGCCCGCTCTATTGTAAAGAAGTTGCTAAGGCCCCTTGGCTTCTGATAGTTAAGCACTATGTCCTCCACAAAAAGATCAGGAGTTTGGCCTTCTGCCTTCTCCGGTACACCAAGAATGCGCACGTTGTTTCGCCGATTGCGCCCTTCGTAATCGTCCAGCTTTCTGCGAGTATCTTCCCGCGCCTCTTGCAGATGCCGTAGTTCCCTTTGTAACTCCGCCACGTCATTCACTAGGCTAGATGTTGTAATGTCCAGGGCCTTGACCTTTTCACTGGTTTTGGCGTGGTCAGTTCTCAGTAGATTAACTTCCAACTTCACGGAATCCAATTTGTGTCAAGTGCGTCCATTTTACCGACCATGGTGGTCTGGATGTTGTTTATCGCCGCCATGAGATCTGTCCTCGTCGGCTCGTCTGGTTCGGTTAGCGGCTCCCACCAGTCGGCAGGGTCTTCCTCTGTTCCAAGGGCGACCCCTTGGGCTGAACATAGAGATCTATCTTGTGGGTCTGCACATTTTTCGACCCTCGCCCTGATCGCGATGTATGTTTCTCGGCATCCGGGTTCGACGCCATTGCGCTGTTCACACCTCAATCAGAGAATCCGTTAAGTACCACAGGGAGCCACAGTATCTCCACCACCGACTCTCAAGCCCGGCACCGAGGACAGCTGTCGAGTATCGTCGCCAGATATCAATCCAAGCGCAACAAATCCTCAGCGGATGAGTTTTGGTTTCGGATGTGGGTCGCAACTTCCGGTTGAGCCAGCCGCTGTTGTTCAACTTGAGTCCGGGTGTGAAAAGCACCGTGGTCCCAGGATGAGATAGGGTGTAGGCCTCCGGACTCACTACAGCATTACGATGGGTAGGAATGCTCGATTCAATCCCAGATTTCACCAGGGAGATCAGCGTCTTTTCCCCTTACCAATTGTAGGGTTCAGGTAACCGGATTAATTCAGGATAGGCCCGACGGAGGGACGGAGGCTCCGGAGCTAAGCCGTCACGCGGCCATCTTGGTCACGCGCTTGGCTCCTCCCCCATGCAGGCGATTTTTAAAGAATATTTGTAAGTTTAGAAATTGGACACTTAGAAGATTTTCTGGTGAAAACCAGACAATGGTTTCCTATGGAGGAAAATTGAGTTAACAGTAAATCACGGTTATAATTACTTTTCAGGTTCTGTGCTGGGCTGAAAGATACAGCACTGTGTTCTCTCCTGATAACAGGTGAGTAAATCGGAATTCGGTGTTTGGATGATTTTAGATGAATATTTTCAAAACTCCAAAAAGAATTTCCAAGTGAAACCAGTCAATGTTACCCTATGGAAGAAAAGTGAGTAATCGGCTTTTGGGTAAGTACTCGACTGGCAGAGTTAAGGTTCGGGCATAGACTCAGGGGTCTCCCAGTGTCAGATAGCTACAATTGTTGCACCCTCAGCGGCACAGTGGCAGCCGGGTGCAGAGAGAGTAGGCCCAATGTTATCCTACGGAGGATAAGGGGCCTTCGTTTGGTGGCTGCTAGCAGGCAGGCCACACGGCTGTGTGAGCTGAGCTCCTGGTCACTTACACAGGGCAAGTGGGGAAGTAGAGTGGAGTAGTTGCTACACTTCCAGCGGCACTCGGGCGGCTGGGTGCAGGGTGCTTTTGGGCCTTCGGGTGCCCAATGTTAGTCAATGGGAAAGCTGGAAGTTGAACAAGGCTGCAGGCTCGGGGACGGAGATTCTTCAGGAGCGACCACCACTTCGAGAGGTAAGTTGGGATCTTGGAGGATAGGTAGGCACCCAGGAGTGGGACACTGGGGGCCGTGGGGCGCTGGGTGCAGGTGTGTCTTTTGGTGTCAGGAAATCTTACCCTCAGCTGGTCGCGGTTGGAGGGGTCCCTTGTTGTGAGGCTGTGGGCGTCGTCAAGATCGTTGAGGTGGGTGTTTGGGCACTGGATTCCGGGTCACAGTCACTGGGGGATGTCCTCAGGGTCTTTGTCCACTCATGCACTGGCTGGACTCGCCGGGTGCAGAGTGTGCTGGATTTGCGGTTCCTTGCTGGCACCAGGGGTTGTTGCTGTTTGAGCAGAACCACTGCTCATGGGAGTCCTAGTCTTTAGATGAGCAAGACATGCAGGTCCTTCAGGGTTTTTGAGGTTGCTGTCCACAGGAGACACCTCGGTTTAGCAGGAGCAGGTTCAAGGATCAACAGGCCTGTAGGTTCTGGGGCCAAGTCAGTTTGTGTCATTCTCTTGTTAGCAGCTGTATGGCAGGTCTTCTTGTTTCTTGTTCTTCTTCTTGTTTCAAATAAGGATCTGAGGAAGGAAGGTTCAGGGTGCCCCTAAATATTAAATTTAGGGGTGTTACAGGTAGGGCAATGGCGTACACCCCCTATCCTGCTCCTCTTCTGTGGGAGGGGGCAGGGGCCTAGCTCTGATTGGGCAGGGCTCCCTATCCTCATGTTGGCGGTAGCCCGGAGTTGTGTTTCACCTCGCCTCTACCACCTGAGGGGTGGAGTTGGCACAGGCTGGCACACCTCCTTTCCTCACTTAGGGTTTCCCACCTGTCTTCCAGCCAGAGTGGGGGTCAGCACCGGTGGGGGCCAGTTGCTGAGTACAGCAATTGGCCTGGGGAAGCTCACAAAAGGTGGCATGCCTTTGAAGCTTCCCCTGCCCATCCTAGGGGAGAAGGCTTGGCACCTCGTCCCAGGATGTGCATTTTTTCAGGCCCCCGAGAGAGGCAAGCTCTCGACCCAGGGGTCCAGAAACATGCCTGGTTGTGGCAGCCTCGGTAGCCATGCAGTCAGGATGCTGGGAGTTGGTTAGGTTTCAGGGGGCATCTCTAAGACGCCTTCAGTCGTGCACTTGGCATTAAATCCCACACTGGCATCAGTGTGGGTTTAATGTGCTGAGAAGTTTAATGTCAAACTTGTCAGTCTTCATTGTAGCCATTATGGTGCTGTGGGGTTCGTAATGACAACCTCCCAGCACTATATACTCTTAATGGCATCACTGCACTTACAGTGCCCAGGAATGACCCTGGGTACTGTAGGGGCACAGGGCTCATGCATCTGTGCCCACACCACTGGCATAGTGCACCCAGCTAGAGGGGTGACTGAGGTATGCCTAGGGAAGTGTGTTTGTGGGCATGGCACACAGGGATGTGTGCCATGTCGCCTCTTTGTTTAGTTCTGCACCAAGACACTCAGCCTGCAAAGGCAGTGTGTGTGTGTCAGGGTACAGGGCCCCTAAGGGTGGAACAATAAGTGCTGCAGCCCTTAGGGGTCTTCCCTGGTCATAGTGCCCTGGGTACCTGTGGTACCATTTACCAGGGGCTGTCCTTTGGCCAAAGATGCCAATTTAGTTTTGGTTTTAGGCAAAGAACACAGGCCCTGGGGGCCTGAATGGCAGGAACCCAGGGCACATCAAGTCAAAGTGCATCAGAAATTTAGCAAAAAAAGGGGGGTTACTGCAACAGAAACCCACTTCTTCACAGGAATGCCATATGGATCGACTGGTCCTCTGATGCCGGTACAAAAGGGGGTGTTGATGGACTGGACTGTTCCCATGAGGCACAGGGTCAGACTGATTTGTATATGGCCATGTCTGAACTGGGGTGGCAGAGTGGGCTAAAGAACAGTGATGGATTAAACCCAGATCTGTTGACTGGGTGTGAGTGTTTGATTGGTTCAGATGCTCCGTCCATCACCACCCCCTTTTGTACGGCTTTGTTCGCCATACGTTGGCACGGTATGCTCAGACGTGAGTCCCTTGCTCACTTTGCCACTGGATTCAAGCAAGCCTGGCTGAAGACGGCTGTAATGCCAGAAACCAGTCCTGGGAAGCTTGATTCCGGTCCAGGGAAGACATGGCTTGGCAGTTCGGGCTGGACTGTTCCCATGAGTCACAGGGTCAGACTGATTTGCATATGGCCATGTCTGAACTGTGGTGGCGGAGTGAGCTAAAGAACGGTGATGGATTAATCCCAGATCAGTTGACTGGGGGTGAGTGTTTGTATTGTCAACACTCCGTCCATCACCACCTTTGGTTTTTCTTGGTCCTCTGATCCCAGCAGTCATAATCCAGCTGTCTAAACAAAGTAATAGTGGGTAGTAGTGGTTTCAATTATCTATCGCACATCGTCGGATACAAATATAATGGGTAAGTTGTTACAAATAACAATATATAAAATGAATAGGTTGTGCTGTAATGGTTTGGGCACCTCACTGCCAAAGGTGTCTACTGCCAGGCCCAAGAGATTCAGTCTGTCACATCAAACAATACTAAATTTACCAAAGCACTCAAACGTGGTCTGATTAGAAAATTGCACGTTCCAAGCAGTAAGGACTAGTAAGAAACACTGTTATTTTTTATTATGATGTATGATCCAACAGAATGTTAAACAACTTTGTATTCATTGTGGAAGAACAGCCAACACATATTTTGTCAGTACGTGATTTTTCTAGGCTTATAAGAGCAATATTAGTCAACGGTTTCTATGCAAAAGGTGTAGACCCAGAATAAATCGTGGAGTTGTCCCCGTTGGTTTGCAAAATGAATATACATCCTACGATGGTGAGTAGAAATGGCACTACATTAAGTCGCTTAAGGTAACGAAAGGTATTCAAACATATGATGTGAAACCAGGAATAAATTAACTCTGGTTCTAGAGAGTGGCAAAGAAGCTAGTATATGAAAGAAAATCAAACTGTCTTACATGAGAGCCAAGATGATCCTTATAGCTCCAGAGTTTCCTCGTTAATGGTGGTTCCCAGACCTGCTTCACCGGTCAGAGCGTCCACATCTCAAGCTGTCCTGTAGACCGGACCTACTAATGAAACACGGAGGCCAGATGGTTCCGCCCAATCTCTCCTCCTTCAATTTGGCTGCGTGGTTCTGAGCTAGTGCAATAGAGACATTTAAACCTGCCACAAGACTGCTTGGAAATCCTCAAGAAGGCTAAGTTGCCTTCCACCCGTTCCACATACGCTTTCAAGTCGAATCATTTTTGCATTTGGTGCTCCTCTATGAACGTGGACCATATTATGTGCGAGTAACATGTCTTTCTTCCATACCTTCTACACTTGGAGATATCTGGTTTACAGTTCTCTTCTATAAAGGTATTACTGGCTTCAGAAAATGTCCTTCTAAAACCTCTTTTTTCAAAATCCCAGTGATAAAGGAATTTTTTAGGATTGAAGAAGGTTTTCCCCACCATTAGGTTTCCTCACCTTCTTAGGAACCTAACATAGCACTTTCACAGCTTGTTCAGGATCCCTTAAGCCTAGTCACAAAGCCTCCCTGCAACACCTTTCTTGGAAGACAGCGTTGCGTGTAGGGTTAGTGAGATCCAAGCACTGTGTTCTTATGAACTATATACAGTCTTTCACTCCAACAAAGTGCTCATGAGGACTCAACCGAAATTACTCCTTAAAGGTGATTTCGAACTTCCATGTCAACCAGACTATCTCATTAGCAACATTCAGTCAGAAGCCCTCTACTCCAGCAGAAAGAACTCTTCATTGCCTGGATGTGACGAGAGTTTTAAGATTCCATCTCAATAAAAGACAGGACATCCGCAGATCGAACCAATTGTTTATCAACTATGGTCCATTCTCTATGGGTTTAGCCACATCAAAATAATCCATTTCCAGGTGGATAGTTTCCTTTATCCAGTTGTGCTATCAAAAAGCTAGCAAAACACTGTCTGCTGAACCTATAGTGCACTCCACTAGAGGTAAAGCGAGTACTGTTGCTTTAATTAGAAAAATCCCTATAGCATATTTTTGCAAAGCTGTCACGTGGAGATCGGTTCACACATTCACCAAACACTATTGCCTAGACTCTGATGCTAGTATAGATGCTCAAGTAGGGCAGACTTCCCTCAAATCTATTTGCTTAAAGGCTACTATAGTTAATCCTCTTTCTTCTCCATCACTCTTAGTGGGGATGGGCTTGCTACTCTATTCAGTGCTAATGACTCTAAATGGAAATCCCCTACAATAGAGGGAGGAGTTTACTTACCTGTAACTCCTGTTAACTTGTTCCATTTCTGGTACAGTCATAAGCAATCCCCCCTCCTCCCCAGTGTAAAGAAATGAGGTATCCATGGAATATACATATTATCATACGTCGACTTAAAAAAGAACTGAAGTAACTGCCACCTGCTGAGCATGATGATTTACTCATGATGAGATTAGTCACTCTATGGTGCCAGACAACAGCTATAGTAAATGTCCACACTGTCTTTTTAAACTCGGATTCTCACTTAAGCCTAGCGCTGAAACTACCCCACACGTCAAGAGGACTCATAAAATGTCCCTCTTGAACTACTGCTCATTACCCAAACACTCCACTGAACTTCATCTACTGCTGGAGGAATATGATCTTGATGCCTTGTTTCTTACTGAAACTTGGGTCTCCAGTACTGCAGAACCTGTGGTAGTTCAAACTCTGCCCCAGGGATATCTAATCCAGAGACAAGATTGTGAATTAAGTAGAGGCGGTGGTCTAGCTATTATCTATAAAGATCATTTTAAATGCCAAATCACAGCCAGCTAGATTCCTGATTGTGAGAGCTGTTTTTTTTGTTCTCGGCTTTCCACCGATATTGACCTTTTCTGGTGTTCTCATTTATCGGCTGCATTGATCTATTGGCCACTTTAGTACGTAGCACCCAGATATCATAGCCAACCTGGGTGCTACGTACTAAAGTGGCCAATAGATCCACCTCTAACTTTTCCATCTTAGGTGACCTAAACATCCATTTTGATCTGGCAACTTCCTCTGACGCCGAGGCTATGACTGATAACCTGGATGCACTGGCCTTGAAACAAAAAGTGTCCGGTCTTACCCATCAAAAAGGTCACTTTCTTGACCCGCTCTTCTCTAATATTATTAGCCTTGTAGTGGAAAACCCATTCCACTACCCTGGTCAGATCATTATATGGTCCCCTTTGTTTGGACCCCACAGGAGGATGGACAGCCAAGGGAATGGGGAAAATCCTGGAAACGGAACTGGTCTAAACTTTCTATGAAGTAAGAGAAAGGGAGCTACCACAGTGCAAACCAAAGGGACGGGGTAAACACAAAGAGACAAAAATAAACAAAATCCCTATATTATAATATCAAGAAGAGGAACCCCTCACCATGGACCAAGTGTCTATGACAGTCTTTTATCTCATATTGCACAAGTTTCTATGTGAGGAACAACACCTGATCCAGCATGAGACAAAAAGCACTAATTTATTTTAAAAATCTCAAAACAATTTATTGACAATAAAAGTGCAGCATGGTACTCCCCCAAACTTAGGGAACTGAAACAGCTATGTAAGCGCCATGAGAGAGGTTGGAAAAAGGATTTCTCCACGTCTGAGAAAATTAAATATAGAGACGCTGTTAAGGCCTATAAGGCAGGAATTAGAACTGCCCAATCTGCTTATTACAAAAAGAAAATTCTCCTAGCCTCCAATTCTCCGCGTGAAACTTTTTCAATAGCTAAATCACTCTTGCAACCCCCTGAGCCCTCTTTGCCCCCTGAATATGCCCCAGGACGGTTCAACAAACTGGCACACTTTTTCTATAAGAGAATCCAAGATATCAATTCTGCCTTTCCCCCCCCTTTCTGCCTCGGCAAGTGCAGCAAGTTCCAGCTTGACCAAGGACCAATCCCAACTCATAAACCCTTTTATTGAATCCCTTCCACCTATAGATATGGAAATTTTAAAAATACACTTTGATCGTCTGAAATCTGACTCCCCCTGTGACGCTGCATCCCCCATCATTCTCAATCAGGTATTTGACTCGGTTGCCCCTGTTATTCGTGATCTGGTCAACAGCTCTTTCACCGCTGGTACTGTTCCCTCCTTATGGATACGGGCCATGGTTAGAGCCCTCCTTAAGAAGCCTACCTTGGATCCCGAAGTCCTTGCTAATTATCGCACAATCTCACCATTACCTGGGATTGCCAATATGAGCAAAAAGTACGTTAATTTCCTTCTCTCTGATTTTTGGGAAGAGAATAATTGCCTGCATCCCTCCCAAATGGGCTTTAGACCCCAGCAAGGTACTGAAACAGTCCTGCTAGCGGTTATTGAAGAATCAACGAAAATTCTGGATGTCGGAGGGTCCGCTACAATTATTTTACTTGACCTCAGTGCGGCCTTCGACACGGTCAATCATCAATTATTGATAGCAGGACTCAGCGACAGTGGGGTTACTGGAATGCTACTCAAATGGCTTAAGTCCTTCCTTGCAGATCGGTCCTTTCTAGTTTTTGAGGACAATGCCGCCTCTAAATGGATGCTGCTGCAGTGTGGGGTGCCTCAGGGCTCCTCCCTGAGAACCATACTTTTTAATGTATACATAATGTATACGGCTTATTGTGTCCCTTAATCTTTTAGACAACAATTGGTCCACTTTGGCCGATTGTCTGGAAAAGGTCTCAGCGTGGATGGACTCTTCTTTCCTAAAGCTGAATGCTGTTAAAACAGAACTGATGTTTCTAGGAAAGACCACCAACTTGGAGATCGATTCTCTTTGGCCTAAATGTCTTGGGGCCATGCCATCCCCCAAAGACCAAATAAAAAGTCTCGGAGTAGGGTTGGATCATAACCTGAACTTTAAGACACAGGCATCCAGGGTAGCAGGTCCTGTTATGGAATCTTTAAAATGATTAGGAGGATCCTGCCCCTTCTGCCTGTTAATGCCAGGAAACTGCTGGTGGAAGCCCTAATTCTCTCGAGGCTTGACTACGCCAATGTGCTCTACCTTGGTTCTCCCTGCTCGACCATAAAAAAACTGCAAACGGTACAAAATTGTGCGGCACGACTACTTATGCAGGCTCCCAATAGGGAATCTGCTAAACCACATATTAACTCATTGCATTGACAGCCAGTGGCCGAAATAATTCAATTTAAGGCCTTGTGTATCACCCATAAATCACTGTTGGCTAGTGCTCCGCCGATTACCCAATCCATCATTTCCCCGTATCTTCCTAAAAGACCACTTCGCTCTGAGAAGAAACATCTTGCTACCGTTCCCAAATTCAATCGAGCTTGGAGCGGTGGCCGTCTATTTTCTGTTATCGCTGCGAAATGCTGGAATCAGTTACCAGATTATATTCGGTTCGAGGCCAACCGTCTCCTATTCCGCAAGCATCTGAAGACGTTGCTGTTTTCTTGATCTTCCCAACATATGTGGTTACGCTCTGTCTTTAGCGCTGGGAGGCTTTTGGTAGCCATGCGCTTTATAAGTGTCTACTCATTCATTCATTCATACTAGATTTATGCAGTTTGCTAAAACATCTTGAAATTATACACAGACACTTTGGGGTCGCCCTTTTTTGTTTTCATGACTATTAATGGCTTACTACTACAATGGAAATTCCCCTACAAGACATATTGAGTTACAGGTATAAGCTATTCCTTATGTATGAGGCACAAGCCCTTTATTACCCTGCATTCAGTTCTCTGCTTAAAATCACTTGAGGTACTGTAGAAAGCATGTCTTGTTTTTCGTGCTGGTATTAGAGTAAACATTAAGGAAATGTTATCATATGGATATATTTTATAAGATATACAGACATGACTTTAACCTTGTTGTTTCCTCTCTCCAGGTCCTAACCACGCAGCAACAGGTTAGTTAGTACTTTACCCCTCTTTTAATAATTGTTTGATTTTCTTATTGGGTAGCATGTATGCAGCATTATGCATCAACTTATGGGGGTCATTTACATTTAAATTGTTTGTGTTGATTTCATTGCAGGACTAAAACAAGAATAAAGTGACTCACTTGGGCCTAAAACCCTATGCTTACACCCTTTCCCACCCTGTCTCATTTCCTAACTGCCCGTTGATCATGCCAGTGCTCTAAGCCTATACCCTTGTCTTGTGAGTACTAGGGCTGTTGGAATGGGTTGTAGTTGGGCAATATTCTTGAATGCTGCACTTTTGCAGGGCCCCATGCAGCTGCTGCAAAATTCATTTATATACATATTTATTCATTTTTTATGATTGGTATTATTAATTTCGGTTTCACATACATTGAGAAAACAACAAAATGGTCAATGAGGAGCATACTTTTTTAATAATGCTTCAGCTTGATTCCTGGAAAAACTATCCCTCATCAAACTTTCAGTTAAAGTCTGATGATAATCAGCTTATAATACATCCTAGGCATTGCATGACATAATTTTCCCTGTTGTATGCAGTATATACATGAAAATCATAGAAAGGAATTTATAGGTCAGCGCCTTCTTAAAGGTCTATCCAATCTCATTTCATTTTCTCTAGTTTCCTGTGCCTCTCTTGACCCTGATATATCACCACCATACACCAGTCCATATCCCTGATTCACTCAACCATATCAGGCACCATACACATTTTTAGCAGTGTCCCAATTAGCCACAGTTAGATTTTGGTGTATGAATAATTTCTGTAATGGTATCTGGCCATGTCTGTTGTATCCCATATACCAAGGAATATAGTCTATACATCTAGGTCTTTGTATATCTTCCCCTACTAGTATCCAATTCAGGAGCATTCACACAGTTTAGGCAAGAAGGTGCCTCTCCACCCACTCTCCAGGAGGGTTTATCATTGTTAGCCAGTTATACCCTGTATAGAATCTTTAGTTGAATCCGTCTGAGACTAGCTTTAATCGGTTCCTTCTAGGTGGTCTTTTGGTTTTGCTGGGACAATCTGAAAGAGACAATTAGTTATAGATTCCTTACCTTTAGAATTAGCTCCAGGCATTGGACTGGATCCGGAGAATGTTTTCGTCAGCAGTACCCCTGCGTGTCAACTGTTGGCGTTGGTCTGCTCCGCGTTCGTCGTTGGCATCGTGGTCACCGGGATGATGTTGCAATAGCTACTTAGACGCCACCCTCGCGCACTGATGTCAGTTCTTTCTTTTTCTGCACCAGCCAGTGCAGATCGGAGAGAGCGGTCCCTCGAGTCACTTTTTGACTACGTTTTTTGCGACTTTTGTTTACGCCTTTTTTGAGTTGATCGACTCCTGGTGCACGGAGGGATGTCACGTACCAATTTCAAGGCTTGTTATTCCTGTCACAAACTGATGTCGGTCACGGACTCGTACCTCGTGTGCCTTTGGTGCCTGGAGCGCGAACACGACCACAACTCAAAGTCGTGCTCAGACTGCAGAGCCATGAACTCAAAGTCTTTGCTGGAGCTGTCCCGTAAGCTTCTTGAGGCCCGGCAATCTGCCCCGCGCCGCTTGAGGTCCAGGTCACATGAGAAGTCGAGGGAGTGGTCTCGGAGTCACCACCACATGTCAAGTCTTCGCACTCCTCAGGTAAGTTGAAGCACAAGGAGAATTAGAAGAAGCATTATCGCTCTTTGACTTCTCCCTGTTCGTCGGCCAACGCAACAAGGGATGCAGATGGTGCCCATCTTGCGGCTCCACGTGCAGATCCTGAAGTGTCGACTCCGAGTTTCCCTCTTTTTTTGGGAGCAGGAGTGACCCCTGCCCAGCGTTGGAGTTTCTATGAAGCGATGCATGCCATCTTTGGGCAGCCCGACTCTGCCGGCGCCCCTTCGGGCCCCACTGACTCTGCTGGGGACCCTGGGCCTCCAAAGCCCCAGCACCGCAGGGTCCCCCTGGATCCGGATCTTTGCTGGTCGACCTTATAACACCTTCCCTGGTGCCGATTCCAACCGGCACCACATCCGCCTTCGATGACGGTTGGATCACCAGCCGGCTTTGACGTTGGCCTCCACCCTGAGATGGACACGAATCTGGATCCGCTGAGCTGTACCTTTATACCTCTGTTCCCCCTGGTGTTTCCTACAGGCCAGATTGGCAACCAGACTGACGGGGAGGGGTCTGTAGACCCTTTGGCTGACCAGTTAGTTGAACCAGAATAGAGTTTGTTGGGGGATGCCAGTGGTCTGGATACCTCCCCAGACCTTGGCCTGCTGTCTCCTCCTACCGTGGCTATGGAGGAGGGTGCTTCATATGCAGTGGTGTTGAATAGGGTGGCCGAGGCCCTCAACCTTGAGCTACCTGCTGTGGCGGTCAGGACAAATCTCCTTTTGGAGGTGCTCCAATGGGCAGCCGCCTATTCGGAGCCTCTGCTGCCTGTCAATGAAGACCTTACTGACATCCTTTTGGGCACCTGGTCCAGGCCCACCACAGGGGCTCCTGAGGATAGGATGATTGCCCGACGTCACTGCCTGGCTCCGGGCAACCCCTTTTTTCTCTCCCAAAACTCCACCCCTGAGAGCTTGGTGGTCCAAGCCTCTACTTCCAAAGGCACATTCCCTAGTTCAGAGGCCTCTGGTCCCTGGCGGAGTCCAGGCGCCACATCAGCCTTCTAGAGCTCCGGGCGATCTGTCTTGTGCTAAAATCATTCCTTCCCTCTGTCCGAGCAAGAGTAGTGCAGTTATTCATGGACAACAACACTTTTATTTGGTACTGCAACTAACAGGGGACGGTGGGGTTGTGGACCCTATGTAGAAGGCACTTTGTCTCTGTAAGTGGCTGGAACATCAGGGCATGTCCCTGGTGATTCAACACCTGGCAGGTTCTCTGTATGCCAGGGTGGACAAACTCAGCCGCCGGTGCATGATGGATCACGAATGGTGTCTTCACTCGGAGGTGATGCAAGGTCTCTTTCAGTGGTAGGGAGAGCCTTTGGTTAGATCTATTTGCACCGAAGAGGACGCTCAATGTCTGTGATTCTGCTTGTTGGAACTTCCAAGGTGGCACTCGCTAGGCAATGCTTTTTGTCACAAGTGGAGTTGCGCCTATACCACTTCTGTCCAGAGTGCTGAGGGAGATCCAGCACGACAGGGCCCAAGTCATTCCTGTTGCTCCGAACTGGATATGACGAGTCTATTATCCCAAGCATCTGCACATGGCCATCGATCGTCCCATCAGACTGCCCCTTTGGGAGGATCTTTTGTCACAGCAGCAGGGGACGGTCCTCCACCCGAATCTTTCTAGCCCCCACCTCCTTGCATGGAGATTGAGCTGTGACAGTTGACAGCTTTTGGCCTTACTCCCGAAGTCTGTAATGTGATCATGGCAGCCAGGCGTCCCTCCCCCAAAATGGTACACGCCTGTAGATGGAACAGATTTGTGACATGGTGCGCAACAAAGGCTGTGGGTCCCCTTTCTGCATCCCTTTCAGAGGTTCTCCTCTTCCATCTTTCCTTGGCCCAGCAGCGCTCTGCTCTGGGCACTTTGCTAAGCTATTTTCCTGCCTTTTCAGCATTTCTTCGGCTTCCTGATCAGCCTTTTCTTTTCATGTCCCCTATCGTAAACCGCTTCCTTAAGGGCATTACTCACTTGTTTCCTCAAATTCCTTTCGTAATGCCCCAGTGGGACTTGAACCTGGTTTTTACCTACTTTCGAGCCGCTGCATAACTGTACTCTCATAATTTTGCCTCTTAAAACAGTTTTTTTGGTTGCCATAAACCCTGCTCTCAAGGTGAGAGCTTCAGGCTCTTTCTTCCACACCTCCTTTTATGGCTGTTCATATGAACAACCTTCTCCTTTTGCACTAGACCTTTCCTTCCCAAAGTGGTTACCTCTTTACACATAGCACAGACCATCACTTTGCCCACCTTCTTCCCGCCCGCATCTTTCTAAAGAGGAAGAGAGGCTCCACTGTCAGGATCCAAAATATACGCTTCCATTCTATTTCAATCAATCAATTAATCAAAGCATTTCTAAAGCGCACTACTTACCCGTGAGGGTCTCAAGGCTCTGGGGGTGGGGAATGCTGCTACTGCTCGAAGAGCCAGGTCTTGAGGAGTCTTCTGAAGGTCAGCAGGTCTTGGGTCTGCCGTAGGTGGGTGGGGAGGGTGTTCAAGATTTTTGCGGCGAGGTGGGAGAATGATCTGCTGCCGGAGGTTACTCTTCAGATAAGGGGGACTGTGGCGAGGGCGAGGTTGGTGGAGCGGAGTTGGCGGGTGTGGGTGTGGAAGCTGAGTCGTCTGTTGAGGTAAGCTGGTCCGGTGTTGTGGAGTGCTTTTTGTGCGTGGGTGAGGATCTTGAAGGTTATCCTCTTGTTGATGGGGAGCCAGTGCAGGTCTCTCAGTTGTGGTGTGATGTGGCTACAGCGGGAGATGTTGGGGATCAGGTGTGCAGAGGCATTCTGGATGTGTTGAAGCTGTTTCAGGAGTTTGGCCAAAGCTCCTGCATAGAGGGCGTATTCGTAGTCCAGCCTGCTGCTGACGAGGGCCTGGGTGACCGTTCTTCTTGTTTCGGTGGTGATCCACTTGTTGATTTTGCGAAGCATGCGGAGTGTGTTGAAGCAGGAGGAGGAGACGGTGTGGACCTGCTTAGTCATGGAGAGGGTGGAGTCGAAGATGACCCTTAGGTTGCGTGCGTGGTCGGTGGGTGTTGGAGCTGTTCCCAGTGCGGCCGGCCACCATGAGTCGTCCCAGGCCGAGGGGGTGGATCCGAGGATGAGAACCTTGTCTTGTCTGAGTTCAGCTTCAGCCGGCTGTTCCTCATCCATTCGGCGACAGCCTTTATTCCTTCGTGGAGATTGGTTTTGGCGGTGTGGGGGTCCTTGGTGAAGGAGAGGATCAGCTGGGTGTAATCAGCAAAAGAGATGATGTTGAGGTCGTGCCGTCGGGTGACGTGGGCGACCGGTGCCATAGAGATGTTAAACAGCATTGGGCTGAGGGATGAGCCCTGGGGTACGCTGCAGATGATCTCAGTGGCTTTAGAGCGGAAGGGTGAAGTCGGACGCTCTGAGTTCTGCCAGAGAGTAGGGAGGTGGTCCAGTCCAGGGCCTTCTCTTGGATCCTGGTGTTGTGGAGGTGTGTGCGGTGGCAGACCGCATCGAAAGCGGCTGACAGGTCCAGGAGGATAAGGACCGGGGTTTCTCCGTTGTCTAGCAGGGTCCTGATGTCATCGGTGGCAGCGATGAGGGCAGTTTCAGTGCTGTGGTTGCTGCGGAACCTGGACTGGGATGGGTCCAGGATGTTGTTTTCCTCGAGGTAGCTGGTCAGTTGTTTGTTAATGGCCTTCTCAATGACCTTTGCCGGGAAGGGGAGCAGGGAGATGGGCAGGGAGTTCTTGAGATCTTTGAGGTCTGCTTTGGGTTTCTTGAGTAGGGCGTTGATCTCGGCGTGCTTCCAGCTCTCCGGGAAGGTAGCTGTCTTGAAGGAAATGTAGATGACCTTCCGGAGATAGGATGCAATGGCGGTGATGGCTTTGTTGAAGATGTGGTGCGGGCAAGGGTCTGATGGAGAACCGGAGTGGACGGTGTTCATGGTCTTGATGGTGTCGTCATTGTTTATGTTGGTCCAGGAGAGCAGGCGGTTGGTGCGGCTGGTGATCGTGGGGCGGAGGTCTCCGTAGTTGTTGGGCGGTCGTGGCATTGAAGCTGTCGTGGATGTCTGTGTTGTTGTGATGGAAGAAGGAGGCCAGCGAGTCACAGAGGTCTTGCAAAGGTGGGATGTCATTGGTGTTGGAGAGTTCTTTCACGATGTTGAAGAGCTCTTTGCTGTTGTGTGCGTTGTTGTCTAGGCGTTCTTTGAAGGAGTCCTTTTTGGCGGATCTGATGAGGTGATGGTGTCTGTGTATGGAATCCTTGTGGGCTGCGTAGCTGTCCGGTGTTAGTTCATGGTGTCAGTTCTTCTCTAGCTTTAGCTAGGTTTGCTTGGAGGCCTGGAGGGCTTCAGTGAACCAGCTGGCTTTCTTGCTGGTGTGGCTGTTGGAAGGTTTCTTGAGCGGGGCGAGGGTGTTGGCGCAGTCATCGATCCACTGTCTGAGGTAGCAGGCAGAGTCAGTGGGGTCGGCGGATGGGCTCTGGACGAGGGTGGTGGATAGCTGGTCTTTGGTGACTTTGCTCCAGCAGCAGCAAGGCATCTGTTGGGTGTGGTGGTGCATGGTGGGTTTCCGAAAGGTGAAGTGCATGCAGCAATGGTCGGTCCAGTGGAGTTCGGTGGTGTTGTTGAAGGCGACATGGGGGTTTGCGGAGAAGATGGGGTCAAGCATGTGGCCGGCGAAGTGGGTGGGTGTTGTGACGAGTTGTCTGAGTCCAAGGTTGGAGAGGTTGTCGATCAGGGTGGTGGAGTTGGTGTCGTCGTTGTTCTCGAGGTGGAAGTTCAGGTACCCGAGGAGGATGTAGTCCGTGGAGGCGAGGGCGTGTGTGCTGACAAAATCGGCGATGGAGTCGCTGAACTGTAGTCGGGGTCCGGGGGTCCTCTGAGGGTGGTGTTGGGGTCGGTGTGGATCTGGAATTGCAGTTGTTCAGCAGTGCTGAGGGTGTCGGCGGTAATGGTCGAGACTCAGAGTGTTCCTGTGGATGATGGCGATCCTCCACCTACTTCATTGGTGCGGTCCCTGCCGGTGATCTTGTAGCCTGCCGGGCGGGCTATGGTGATGTCAGGTGCTGAGGTTGGGTTCAGCCAGGTCTCAGTCAGGAAGGCGATGTTTGGGGAGATTGAGTCGAGTAGGTCCCAGAGTTCAACAGCGTGTTTGCGGGCGGAGCGTGTGTTGAGAAGAGTGCATCTGAGGTAGTTGGGTTCTTTCCTGGTCTGTGGGTTGGCAGGCCGGATGCTGGTGAAGCTGCATTTCTGGCAGGAGAAGGGTCCTAGGGTGCGCTTTGGGCTGCCAGGCAGCATGTGCTTGATCGTCCGGCGTTGAGTGTAAGGAGGGTGCTGGAGTCATATCGGAGGCGGGAACGTGGCGTTCCCCGGGGCCAGGGGTTCCCGCGCTGGGCGCGGTCCAGCCGCGGATGGTGCAGACAGGCTTGCCTTAGGTGCGCCAGCGGCACGGCTGCTCAGCAGCCGCCATATATGGGGAGATGGGAGGGAGGAGCGGGTGGGAGGTGGGAGCGGGGAGGCGAATGGGCGAACAGGTGGTGGGGCCGCAGCAGGGGGGAACAATGGAGGGTAGAGAGGGCGGGGGTACAGAGGCAAAACAAGGGCACAGTAATAGGGAAAAGTACAAAAAGTGCAAAAAAGACAGAAACGAGGTGAGAACACAGCAAAACAAAACAAATGCTGGTTTCAATGCTCAGACGGGCTAGCAAGGGAAAAAGGGGCAGAGGGAGTACAAGAGCTTACGGCCAAGAGCAGCCTCGAACCAACAGCAGGTGGCAGCAGTGGACTACGACACACATGTGGGGCTGTGCGGTGTGGGGAGCGACCTACCTGAGGACAGGGTCAAGGGACGCACAAACCTATTCCGGGTGGAAGACCAGCTCTTTGTTGGCCATGTCGGCGCCAAGAAAGGTAGGGCCGTGCAGAAACTAATCATCTCTCAATGGGTCGTTCTTTGCATCAAAATCTGCTATTCCTTAGCGAAAAAGGAACCTCCAGTGGGGTTGCGTGCCCATTCCACCAGGGTGAAGGCCATTACTACTGCTTTGGGAATGTGGAGTCCCCCTTCATGACATCTGAAAGGCATCTACGCAGGCTTCATTGTCCACGTTTACCAAACACTACTGCCCGGACAGCCAAGTCCGGAGAAACAGCTTCTTTGGCCATTCAGTTCTCCAGGACTCTCTGGAACTTAGATTGCAGACCCGCCTCCAGGGTTGGTATTGCTGGGTATCTATTGTAAGGTGAGGAATCCATAACTAATTGTCTCTTTCAGATTAACAAGTTATTTAGCTTCGGTAACCATATATCTGTAAGAGTCATAGATTAGTTATGGATTCCTCACCACCCCACCCATCCTCCCCGTTCTGTGAACTGGCTTCTAGGGCAAGGGATTGCCCTTCTGGGCCCTAGTTTTGTGCACCAGTGGTCTGTGTCTTGCATGGCTCTGTGCTTCGGACGTGGAATTTTGTGTGAAGAATTGAAGTCAGCACGCAGGGTAGATACCGAAACGTCATTCCGGTGACCATGACTCCAACAATGAATGCGGAGTCGCCCAACTCCACCTGCCGACTCGCAGGAGTGCTGCTGAAGAAAAATTCTGCGGATCCAGTCTGACTCCTGGGGATAATTCTAAGGTGAGGAATCCATAACTAACCTATGTTTCTCACAGATATATCGTTACCGAAGGTAAGTAACTTCTTTGTTCGCCCCTGAGTGCTCTACGTATGGCGGTATTGCTCAGCACTTGATTGGGTTATTGAGGCCCTTCATGGTCATCGAAAGGACCTTAACCCCTTTGATGCTCATGATGAGCTGGACTCGTCATGGCACACAGTGGTCGTGTGCTCAGTCATGATGAGTCCAGCTTGTCATGAAACATCTCCCTGAAATTCCCTCTGGTGCGGGCCCCTAATCTGGTGCTGGCCCCCAATCTGCCCCACCAGGGGGGGTAAAAAGCCCACTAGACGCCAGGGTTATTCGGGGGCAAATCTCAATTAGGGTAGGGGTTGCCCAAAATGGGCACACCCATGCCCACATCCCCTCCCCCGCAAAAATTACAGCCGTCCGACACAAAACGCTTTGAGGCAACATCAACATTGCCTATAAAAAAACAGTTTTGGGCCCTTCCCTGTCATAGGGTACTTATGCCTCTCACAAAAGTAAAGCACCATTTTTATCGGGAGACCTGGGTGAATGCTGGGTGGTAGGAAATTTGTGTGAGCCCGGTGATGCCACACTTTCCCACACAAAAATGTGTGAAAAAAGTGTTTTTTTCAGCTAAAAGTGAGGTTTGCAGGGGATTCTGGGTAAGGAAACGTTAGGGTATCCACGCAAGCCATACCTCCCTGGAAGCCCCCGGGTGTCTAGTTTTCATAAATGTGTGGGTTTGGTCGGTTTCCCTAGATGGCCGCCGAGCACATTGGCCAAAAACTCAGATGACCCCCCTTGCAAAACCAGGTGGTTTTGAGATAGGCATTATGATGTCGCCTCACTATGTTTGTTTTGGGCCTTTGCCTGTCGTGGGTACTTGGGCCTCCCACACGAGTGAGGCACCATATTTATTGGGGGACCTGGGGGTAGGCTGGGTGGTAGGAAATTTGTGTGAGCCCCGTGATTCCACACTTTGCCACAAAAAAGTGTGAAAACAGTGATTTTTTTCCAGCTAAAATTGAGGTTTTGCAGGGGATTCTGGGTAAGGACACGTTGGGGGATCTACACAAGTCATACCTCCTTAGAAGCCCCTGGGTGTCTAAATTTCTGAAATGTGTCGGTTTGGTAGGTTTCCCTAGATGGCCGCTGAGCACGAGGCCAAAAACCCAGGAAACCCCCCTTGCAAAACCAGGTGGTTTTGAGATAGGCAATTTTGATGTCGCCTCACTATGTTTTGGGCCCTTGCCTGTCGCGGGACCTTGGGCCTCCCACACAAGTAATCACCACCCCCTTTTGTACCGCTTTGCTCGCCTATCACCACCCCCTTTTGTACCTCTTTGTTCGCGATCACCACCCCCTTTTGTACCGCTTTGTTCGCCATAAGTTGGCAGGGTATGCTCAGATGTGAGTCCCTTGCTCACTTTGCCACTGGATTCAAACAAGCCTGGCTGAAGACAGCTGTAATGCCAGAAACCGGTCCTAGAAAGCTTGAATCCGGTCCAGGGAAAGCATGGCTTGGCAGTTCGGGCTGGACTGTTCCCATGAGGCACAGGGTCAGACTGATTTGCATATGGCCATGTCTGAACTGGGGTGTCAGAGTGGGCTAAAGAACAGTGATGGATTAAACCCAGATCTGTTGACTGGGTGTGAGTGTTTGATTGGTTCAGATGCTCCGTCCATCACCACCCCCTTTTGTACGGCTTTGTTCGCCATAAGTTGGCACGGTATGCTCAGACGTGAGTCCCTTGCTCACTTTGCCACTGGATTCAAGCAAGCCTGGCTGAAGATGGCTGTAATGCCAGAAACCAGTCCTAGGAAGCTTGAATCCGGTCCAGGGAAAGCATGGCTTGGCAGTTCGGGCTGGACTGTTCCCATGAGGCACAGGGTCAGACTGATGTGCATATGGCCATGTCTGAACTGGAATGGCAGAGTGAGCTAAAGAACGGTGATGGATTAAACCCAGATCTGTTGACTGGTTGTGAGTGTTTGATTGGTTCAGATGCTCCGTCCATCACCACCCCCTTTTGTACCGCTTTGTTCGCCATAAGTTGGCAGGGTATGCTCAGACGTGAGTCCCTTGCTCACTTTGCCACTGGATTCAAGCAAGCCTGGCTGAAGATGGCTGTAATGCCAGAAACCAGTCCTAGGAAGCTTGAATCCGGTCCAGAGAAAGCATGGCTTGGCAGTTCGGGCTGGACTGTTCCCATGAGGCACAGGCTCAGACTGATTTGCATATGGCCATGTTAGAACTGGGGTGGCAGAGTGGGCTAAAGAACGGTGATGGATTAAACCCAGATCTGTTGACTGGGTGGGAGTGTTTGATTGGTTCACTTTAGTGTAGTTCCTATATTCCCAATAGGCTCTGCGCATTGGAATAATATATACTGTAGTTTAGACGTAGGACTGAAGTCGACTAGGTCTCTACCGAATTTATTAGACTTAATAGTGCGTGCCAGCTAGCTCAGAGGTCACTAGAAACTTTCTCGAATTCACAAGAAGGGATTAGTTTCTGACAACCGCATAAACATGACAACTTTGTTTCCCAAGAATAAGAAATCAAATCTCTAGAGTCGCGGAAACAATAGATAGTCTATTGTGCATGCTTCGTTTCACCAGAGATGCAGAGAAAATAGAGAGACGGGCGTTTTCAATTAAAGTATTTATTGAACAGTCTTCTTTCTCAAGCACTGGAAATGAACTGCTACAATGGTAATACTGGTTATAAAGTACACTGCATATAATACGAACAGTATTATAAAGTAGTACTGTAATAGCATTATATGGTTTCTAAGCCATAAAGTGCATAAAATGTATAAAATACATACAGTAATAAATAATGACTAAAAGTACTCAGGTGGTGCTTCTAAAAATACGCCTACCTAACCTAAGTCTAGTACTAGGGGAGAAGTAAGTGAGGAGTAGTCTAAGTTTAGTAGTTCTCTGCCAGGAATCTATTCCAAGAATTCTCTAAGAGGTCTAATCAGCTCCGTACCTTGGCTTTAGAATGAAGGAGGTTTTGTATCACTTTCTCAGAACTCGATTTCCCAGATACCCACAAGGGTAAGCCGGAAACACTGAAGCTGGATTTCTCGGCAAGAGAAAAGACAGCGTCTCTTTCAGTGCGTCAGCTGGAGGGTCAGCTTCCTTCGGCACTTGCTGCTGCCGGGCGTCGGGCAAGTAGATAGTCGATCTGCTCCAAACCACCGTGTGTGTGACTGGGAAAACCTGAGCATATTTATACTTTGAAGGTGCCGAGTTTGATGCATGTTTGGACTTAATATCTTCACTCAAAGGCTAAATTCTTGGAAAACGCCAGGAGTTCTTGGAGAACTTAATATTCAAGCAGGAGGAAGTTCCTAGCTGCTGAAGGCAGGTTTTTCCAAGAAATCGTTGTTAATTCTCGGAACCTAGTGGAAGTAGCCATGCGGTATTTGGGCTGTGTGGTTTAGACCAAATAGGGTAGTGATTTCTATGCCTATATAAGGATATGATAAAGTATACCTATATAATGGCATAAATCAGGAAAAATACACTAGGGGCCTAGATTCGATTACAACACCCACTCCACGATCTTAAGTTCAATTAAGCTAACCTAATAAGCACTAAACATATCTAAAGCTAGTGTTTTTCAATCCCACCCCAAAAATACGAAAAATGCATTTGAAATGGTTGTACATGAGAAAAAAATATAGAGCATTTCTACAGTACGCATTTTAAGGAAGTGATGACATTCTAAGCATATAGTATGGTATCTAAATATGCAAACTGAAAGAATCATGAATTTACATTTATGAAAATGGCTCTTAAATACAGAAAGAAAGGTTGAGACCATTTCATAACATAACATGTCAATAGTTATATGAGGACAAGGCCAAATATATTTTTCTCTAGGCAGTGTTCAAAAAGAAAATAATTTCTTGTTCTCTAAGAATAGTTCTACTTTAAGCAGATTAGTCTGTGCCAAAAAAAGTTCAATAGTTTTGGAGAGAAAAAAAATCCAAATGAATGCGAAAAAACAGAGTCCCAAAGTTAGAAGTCTTTCTTTTGAAAAAAGTGAAGGCCGAATTTCAGAGTTCAGGGAACGCTGTGTGCATGAATCAAACGTTATTCTCGTTGTCAGGAGAAAACATTAGATTATCAAGGCTGGAAAAGAAATCGTCTACCACAGTAGGCGAAAGTGGAACCACTTGATCAAGCAGATCTAAATGTGCACAGATGAGAAGCATTGCCGTCAGCGACAGGTGCCGCATTAGCAGTGTTCAAATCAGATAGTACATGTGTGCCTGTTCATCCTCGTATCACCCTCAGTTAGACTTACTGGTGAGACCTCAATGAATGCCGTCATCAGGATTGGTAGCCGTTGGGGACAACACGATGCATGAGCCGTTACAGGACTTAGCAAGGCGTCAACATATGGTGGCAGGACTGATGGAAGTGTAAGACAGATGTCCAACACGCATTCCTCTCCGCAAAGCAGGCATCGTAGAACAGGTAAGATGCAATCTTGCCAGATTGATCTGAACGATAGAAACCAGGTAGTGTTCAGATCTCTTAAACGAGCTGAGCCAAAAATCTGTGAAATCCTTTCACGATACCTCATGGCAAGGAGGGTCCCTTCCATGTTGGTCTGGGTATCGTTGGTTGCTGGACTTGCCATATCAGAGCAGAAGGAATAAAAATAGAATTCCTGCTATGAGTCCCAAGATGAGAGGCAGGCCGCCAAACACAGAGTGCACGAAATTAGGAAAAATGCCGAGGACTGCTTCAAATGGTGTTAACAGTCCCGAAAAAATCGTCTTAAATACATGTGCGATGCCAATGGTATCAGACATGTTTAAGATTTGACTTAACATTTCTGCAAAATGTACTGGGCAGTATGTATGTATCTCGGCAGATGTCCTTGCAACTTGCAGATCATATGTTTCTTTAGACGCGGTCAGTGGCACAGACTTTTGCAAAAGAATGGCTTTTATTCTGCTTAAAGTATCAATTCGTATAGAAGAGATATTCAGTGAAGGCCATAATGTAGTCCCACTGTCTGTCTTTTGAGTTGGATACAATACTTGCATACAGCAAGTGACCAAGGACGACACACTAACGAGATAGTTTTCCTGGCATCATGCCACAGCAGCTGTGATCATTCAACATAACGTAACTGCCATTTGATAGCTGCCTGAAAATGGGCTCTATCATAGTCGAGGGAGTACCGTGCAGGTGGCGAGAGAGGTTATTTGCAGAACCGTCGCAGGCTCCGCGTAAATTAATACCTTTGCACAAAAGTGTACCACTTAATGAGTTTTTACAATTTTTTCCACTAAGGAATACCTCTTTTCCCTTGTTCCAACATTTGTGTGTGTAAGGTAAAGTCCATGTCAACCTAATGTATTCTTTACCCAACCTTTCATACAGGCCTGCTGGCATATGCTGTAGACAATACTGAAATTGGAAAATCGTTACTGGTATCATGATGGTGCCATGAATTATCCATTCAATGACTGGTTTCTCAGAAACTGTCAATGGTAATCTTTCCAATTTTTCAATGCTCAGCACTGTATAGTCTGCTCCTCTTTGTGCCAAAGGGATTTGTTTATCTGTAAGGTTAAATACAGCAAACAATGTCGTTGTGTTGATTAGACGCCATGGCACGTAGCCTGAACGAAGGTTTTGCAACGTCCAGCCTAACTGCATTATAGAACGTAATTGAGACTGGCCATGTTGTAACATTAGCAAGTCTTGTTCCATTATGTCAATTGCAGAGGATACAATGCTGTCCAAAGAATATATTCTGGAGGACAGAGTTGTTAAAACATTGTCCACTACAGAGAGAGTTTTCTCCAAATTATTACGATCAATTTCTCGTATTCTTTCTGCAGTTTCTATTTGCGTTATTTTCCAAGCTTCGTTGTACACAGTATATATACCGACGTATATAAAACGTTTTTGCCGTGGTTTGCGAGGCCCCATTAAGAAATCTCGCAAATCATTGCTTTCTTTAAGTAAAGATAAGTGTTGTTAAATTTCCGGAAGTGTGGATGTCTTTAGCCACTCAAGGCATAGCTTTCCTACACTGTAAGTTGTTACTATCCCTGGATGTTGTCTCTGGAGTATCTTGGATCTGGCCTGTTTAGTTTTAACCCCTGTGTTTTGTTCAGGAATCTATCATGACAGTTATTGGTGTCTGTGAGCCAGATAAACCATTTTTTCCAATCAGGATTAGTTCTATTCTATGTTATAATAAATGGTACGTCTACCTCCTTTTCTGTAGTGTCATTACTTTCAGAAGTGGGTTTAGGTAAAGACGGTTTATTCAAATCTTTTATCTTAGCAAGGCCAAGACAAGAAGTCTGTTGAACAGTGTTGTTTAAAAACATTATTTGTTCTGGTATAATGCAGGCTCTGAACAAGGCCTCTAAAACTTGTACCTGCCGTTCTTTCGTGCCCCAGACAGTTTTTGTCTCAATGTTGTCTTTCCAAAAGTCAAAACCTAATGTAGACAGCTGAGCATACACATTTGCAGAATAAATTTGTTTAGTGTTGGTCAACATTGTTTTCATTCCTGTCTTATTTACATGTTTAAAATAAAACATTTCTGGATTTGTAACGTTAAACCATGAGAAGTATGAAAACTTTTCATGAAATGTTTTTGAGCTACCTTTTGGTGGCTTGGGACAATGTTCCCATTGATTATATGTAAAGACATTCCTAGGATTTGCAGATTTGTGCAAATAGTGGTGACCATAGTGATTGAAACAATACATTTGTTCATAGTCTGATGTCCCTTCGAAATAGTCATGTTCAGTAAATTTTGCAGACATTTCTAAATCTGACATCATATTATTAATAGTCTCAAAGTCCCAATCATCAGAGAATGTGCTGGGTGATACAAAGTCACTTAAAGAAACCTTGAACTGGTGTGGAATTTTCAGCAGCTCCACCGGGCCATAGATGTCATAGTCAGTTCTATCCCATGCTATACCACCAGGTATAGGGACGGCTGTGATGTTCACTGATGACAGGTCTCTTTTTTCATGATACGATGATTTGTGAAGTTTTAGGACCAAGTTGATTTTCTGACTTGCTGTGTCCATTGAACTGTATTTACCATCTATCATTTGTCCCAAGCTCAAAACTAAAATCAGCCAAAGCAGGAGAAAAAATACACCCAAACCCATCCAAAATTCAATTCATGGTGAAACCAGATATATTTTCTCAAGTTGATGAAAGAGTTCTGTTGTTTTTTCTTTTAGAGTCTTTTTTGCTCGCTTTTCTTCGGGTTCACTGGGATTCTCAGAGAATGTATCAAAGTTGATAAAGTAGCCAGAAGCTGTTCTGTCAATTTTTGGGATTGCATCAGGATTACTTGAAATCACTGGAGCTCTTTCTTGTTTGTATAGTCAGAGGCTACATCATTGTAGACAGGTGTTTCTTGACGAACTGTTATTTGGGTCTCAGGAGGCACGAGTTCCATGGCTTTGTTACATAGTCCTTCTTTTCTTACTGCAGGTTTATCAAACGTGATAAGTCTTTCAGTCTGAACCTCTTGGATGGTAGCAAAATTTAGTCTTCTGCTACATCTTGGGAGTCCACTGGGCCTACTACTTATTATTGGCCACATGCTGTGGTTTGACCAGGTCGTGGACACGACTCGGTTCTCCTTTTTACCAGCAAGGGGCGGTAGTACTACTGATCTTGTTCCTTCGATTGCTAGGATAGGTACTGCTTTTCTGTAAGAATGCCCACATTCCTTCTTCACCGCTATCCTTTCCCTGACTAGATCCCCAATCTTTGGAATCCAGACAGGTTTTTTGTTGTGTTACTCAGACTTCTTCTTGTTTCATTTAAGTCCTGTAAAACAGCCAAACAATCTTTGACATCAAAGAGTTTTAGTTCCACCACTGAAGTTTGACAATCGAGGTCTTCGATTATCATTCTAGTACCAAACAGTAATTCATAAGGAGTGATTCCTCCCAGAGAATTTCTTGGCAGATTATTAAGACTACGTTGGACACTTATTAAATGTTTGACCCACCCATCACCCGAACCTAATACCTTAGCTGTTATGAATTGCTTTATGTCACGGTTTTTTCTTTCCACTATCGCATTACCCTCAGGATGGAAGGGACTAGAATACCGCAATGCAACGCCCAAGCTAGCCATGGCCTCTTTGTAAGCTCGAGAGCTAAACGCAGGACCCTGGTCAGAGTGTAGCGTGCCGATTGCGTATGTGCCGATAAAGTCTCGCAAATTCTTTATAACAGTTCTGGCGTCAGCCGAGTGCTGGGGCCATAACCAAATAAATCTTGTCCTAGTAGTTGTGGGACCGCATTTGTCTGTAGGGACCCTTGCGGGTAGATTGCCGAATGCTGTCTAACAGTGGCATCTGAACTGGGCTGGCTACACTGTAGTCAGGTATCTGGTGATCCACAAAGCTATGATATCTGTAACAGGTATCACAGTTTATTCCAAATTCGTAAACTTGGATGCTCATTCCTGGCCACCAGTACATCTCTTCTAACTCTATTAGAGATTTCAAGATCCCTTGATATGTCAGACCCTCTCCCATGTATGCTTCTTGTACCAAGTAAGCTCTCCGCTTCCTGTTTGGAATTACTCTGTCCCCCACTCCAGGGATTCGAGCAAAAGGAACGGAGTTTGCATCAATTATGTATGTATACGTGAGTGGATAGTTTAGAGGTAACGCTGCATGATTGCCTTCCATTGAGGCTTTTACTTGTAGTAACGTTTCACCATCTATAACTTTTTTCGCGTGAGCGATTGTAGCTACGGTAGCCGTTTGCACAGCTGCCTTCGCGGCATCATCAGCCAATGAATTCCCTGCAACGTGAACGCCATCACGATGATGACTCAGTGTATGAATCATGTGAGTCTTTTGTAGTTCTTTCTGTAAAAGAAATATTTGTTCCAAAAGCATTTTATGCTTCATTGTGCCACCTTTAGCATCTTTGTAACCATTCTTAACCCAGTTCTGCAAGTATTCATTGTAAGATTGTACGCAGTAATACGAATCACACCCTATGAGTGTGGGGAAGTCGCGATCGGTATTTTCAAGCGCCATCTTGAAAGCCTGTAGTTCAGCTCGCTGAGCTGTACAGTCTCCGAGTGATTGAGTTTTTGTGACAATAGGTCTGAATTTGCCTTCGCGCCAGCGCCCTTTAACAATCGTGCACGCAGCACTATAGGCTTGTTTACCCCCAATTGTGGGTTGTGCTGATCCGTCTATATATATTATACATCCGTAATGTTCAAGACACAGAATTTCGCTCGGCAGAGGACATTCTTGTTCGTATTGGAGAAATTCTTGTGTTTTTAAGCTGGGTGTCAAAAACGTATTCAACGTCTGTTGCAGCAAGAGAGTTAACCCATTGTATCCATCTCGGATGTAAAGCTTTAGCATTTGGGATGCTTGCTTTTATCACTGCTTCTAGGGCAGGTACAGGTGTAAAGATCATTATGCGTCTGCCCTGTGCGAGAGCTCTCTCTTTTGCTACTGCAGTTTGAACCGCTGTCAGAATTTTCTCAGTAGAAGTGAACTTCATTTCAGCTTGTGTGTACAAGTGTGATTTGTATGCTATTGGTACCTTTTCTCCCTCATTAAAGGTCAGGTACGTGAATCCGCATCTTCCTGGGATGACTCAGATTACAAGGTTGCAAACGTTTTTGCGTGTCGGCAACTGTGTTTTAGCTAACATGTCTATTTGGACTGCACGCAGAATTTCTGTGTCTGCTTGAGTACAATTAGTTGGTTTGAAATCAGGTTTGATTAGTTCGTAGAGAGGTTTAACCCTTTCTGCGTAATTTAGAACGTAAGTTCTTCCAAAGTTCAGGAAACCTAGAATGGACTGTAAGTTTTTCAGCGTTCTTGGAGTTTTGAGCAGTGCACATTTTTCTAGAAAGTTTGCTGCCAGGCTTTTGCCTTCACTCGATAACTCGTAACCTAAAAATTGGACATTGAAGTGGGCAATTCGTGAGTTCTCAAAGTTGAATTTGTTCCCTTCCGATGAAAACCCAAGTATTATGGTGTTCACTCTTTCCAAGTGCCAGTCCAAGTCGTCATCTGTAAGATAGATGTAATCGACATAAGATAATGCCTCATCATCGTACATTTGTAGTAACTGTTACCCTGGCTGAAAATAACCCTGGACTATTCTTGAACCCTTGGGGGAGACGGCAAAATTGTTGCTGTATCCCCATTATTGAAAAAGCGGTCAGATGCCTGCTTTCAGGTGCAATGTTTTGACAGAAAAACCCATTTGAAATATCTAATGTGGTTTTATATTTTTTGCGCACAATGTTATTCATCAATGCTGCACTGTGTGTATTTTGTACTGCAAATATTTTGCAACAAGAGTTTAAGTGTCTGTAATCCAATACTAGACAATATGAATTGTCTGGTTTGGAGACAGGAAACAAAGGATTGTTCATTGACGAGGTGCATGTTTCAATCACCCTTTGGTATTCAAGTTGATTTAAAATCTCCCTGACTTGTTTTTTAGCTTCTTGCTTAACTGGGTACTGCCTTTGTGCAGCTGGTTGATTTTTTAACTGGATTTTATGGTGAGGAGAATCCTCATCTCATCCCACATGATTTTTATATAATGCTGGAGCCTGAGCTACTGCCCATTTTCTGTATATTTTTTATGAATTGGAATATGATTTGAGAAGGACGGCATAATCATCTCTTCGCCATGTGGGCACTCCCTGACAAATTCAGGTGGCCAGTCTTGTTCAGTTAGAAGAATGTCATAGCCCTTAGAGATCTTTTCCCAAAAGAGTGCTCTTATTTTTCTAGTTATATCCCCCTCCATCCGGAGTGTTACTTCATGTAACTTGTGGGGTACACTAACCCTGGTGTCTGCAGTTTCAACCTGAATGTATTCATTCAAGTCCACTGTCTCCAGATGATCCTTCAGGATCCTGCGAACTATGGTGACTTCTGCTGCGCTGTCTAGCATTGTTTGAGCCCACTCCCCATTCTTGAGTTGTGTCCTCAAGATCGTCGGCATGTCTGATCTTTATGCTGGCTACCTTCTTTTTAGGAAATTGAGCTTTTTTCCTTTGGTGAACGGGTTCTTTGTCTTTCGACTTGACACGTTTCTCCTTGTGTTCTGACCGTCCTCTTCTTTCCGATTTCTGCGAGGAAGTCTGAAAAGATCGAGAGGGACGTGTATCATTATCTTGATATCTGTCAGGTTTGTTTAAATTATCCCTATTCGTAAGGTTATACCTTTTTTCAGAGGGCTCCCGTTGGGGAGACTTACCTCTGGACTGAGAATTTTTCTCTCTAGGAAGTGTCTGTTTAGTATTTTCCCACTTCTTTTTAGAAGTAGTGAGATTATTTCTAATAAACACCTTTTCAGGATTTCCTGTTAATTCAGGTTTTACTGGTTTACCACCCAAACTATCTCTTCCTAATTCTTCATAAGATTTTTCAATAATTCTAGCAGGCTCATACGGTTGATATGTTATATCTGTTTCTTTTAACTTTTGGCGGATTGCCACGGATGCTGCTTCACCTTTAATGTTAGCTAATAATGTAGCTGAGACCTGTTTGAAATCTTTCAGTAATTTCATACCTAGATTTAAGGCCGGTTCTGGACCGTATTCATTTTGAATCTGTCTCAGAGCGTCTGGTATTACCGCCATAGACGGTACACCATGTGTTTTTGTGTAGATTGAAGCAAAGACTGTACCCCAAGTGTCACAGTCCTCCACATGTGGTGCTATCCCCATTGGTAAACAGATTGTCAGAATTCTGTGTTTCTCATGAGGTGTACTATCAGGGAATACTGCCTCTATCTGAGTAATTTTCTGAGCTAACCAGAACGGAATTTGTTCCCTCTTTGCGGGTAATTTACCTATGACTGATTGTATAGTCTGTGGTGTAATTTTGTTTGTCTTCCCCTGGTGAGGGTTGTGCTGTGGGATCCTTATAGCAGGTTGGACTGTTAAAGTCCTCATGACATATTGAACCAATTGTCTGTGTATTTTAAGTAACTGTTTCAGCTGAGCTAACAGTTCTGGACCTGTCATTCCGTTAATGTCAGGATGTGGTGTATATCTGGCTAGTACCGGCCATGTAGCTCCTGGTCTACCTAGTGGACCGAGCCTGGTAAAGTGATTTTGAGGTTGTAGGGCTGATGCTCTTGGTAAGTTAGTGGAATTTCAACGGCCTCGAAAGGAACGTATTCTGCTGGAGGTTCCTCTGCTTTGTAGTAGTGGAACTCTTGTGTTACTGGATTTGCTTGTGGAAAAGTAATCCATGAACAGAATACCTCTGTCTGCCGATATTCATGTGCCTCTATTACAAGTATAACTTTACCACCTAGTTATGGTTTTCCTTATATTTGCCGGGATGATTATAGCATCATCCTCGTTTTGTTGGAAATTTGTGTCATCTTAGACTGCTTGAGCTGCTGCTCTAGCTCCCTCCCTTTCGTCGCCATTCTCTGTCATTTTGTTGAATGAAAGTTTGCAGAGCAAGTTTCAAGGGAACAAAGATTAGGTGCACAATATTTTGGAACACTGTATCCTTCAACGTTGAACAAACCAAAAACTAATACATAGGATTTTTGTCCTACTTAGTTCTGGCGGATATTATCCTTTTACCCACTCCAGACGTCTATTGGAGTATTTACGGGAAAAAGGGGTCTGTGTGAAAAGCACGACTGAGTTACTCTAGTATCTAGCGTTAAATTATCGCCTTACCAAACGTTGGGCGCCATGTAGTACGGTTCCTATATTCCCAATAGGCTCTGCGCATTGGAATAATATATACTGTAGTTTAGACGTAGGACTGAAGTCGACTAGGTCTCTACCGAATATATTAGACTTAATAGTGAGTGCCAGCTAGCTCAGAGGTCACTAGAAACTTTCTTGAATTCACAAGAAGGGATTAGTTTCTGACAAGCGCATAAACATGACAACTTGTTTCCCAAGAATAAGAAATCAAATCTCTAGAGTCGCCGAAACAATAGATAGTTATTTTACTCAGTCAGTTGTGCATGCTTTGTTTCACCAGAGATGCAGAGAAAATAGAGAGTCTGGCGTTTTCAATAAAAGTATTTATTGAACACTCTTCTTTCTCAAGCACTGGAAATGAACTGCTACAATCGTAATACTGGTTATAAAGTACACTGCATATAATACGAACAATATTATAAAGTAGTACTGTAAAAGCATGACATGGTTTCTAAGCCATAAAGTGCATAAAAAGTACAAAATACATACAGTAATAAATAATGACTAAAAGTACTCAACTGGTGCTTCTAAACATTCGCCTACCCCGGTGTACCTAACCTAAGTCTAGTACTAGGGGAGAAGTAAGTGAGGAGTAGTCTAAGTTTAGTAGTTCTCTGCCAGGAATCTATTCCAAGAATTCTCTAAGAGATCTAATCAGCTCCGTACCTTGGTTGTAGAATGAAGGAGATCTTGTATCTCTCTTTCATAACTCGATTTCCAAAATACACGCAAGGGTAAGCCGGAAACACTGGAGCCGGATTTCTCGGCAAGAGAAAAGACAGCGTCTCTCTCAGTGCGTCAGCTGGAGGGTCAGCTTCCTTTGGCACTTGCTGCTGCATTGCGTCGGGAAAGTAGATAGTCGATCTGGTCCAAACCACCGTGTGTTTGACTGGGCAAACCTGAGTATATTTATACTTTGAAGGTGCCGAGTTTGACGCATGTTTGGACTTAATATCGTCACTCAAAGGCTAAATTCTTGGAAAACGTCAGGAGTTCTTGGAGAACTTAATATTCAAGCAGGGGGAAGTTCCTAGCTACTGAAGGCGGGTTTTTCCAAGAAATCGTTGTTAATTCTCGGAACCATGCCGTATTTGGGCTGTGTAGTTTAGACCAAATAGGGTAGGGATTTCTATGCCTATATAAGGATATGATAAAGTATCCCTATATAAGGGCATAAATCGGGAAAATTACACTAGGGGCCTAGATTCGATTACAACACACCACCCCCTTTTGTACCGCTTACCCACACAAGTGAGGCACCATTTTTATCGGAAGACCTGGAGGAGCGCTGGGTGGTAGGATATTTGTGTGAGCCCGGTGATGCCCCACTTTCACACACAAAAATGTCTGAAATAAGTGATTTTTTCAGCTAAAATTGAGGTTTGCAGGGGATGCGATTCTGGGTAAGAAAACGTTGGGGGATTCACGCAAGCCATACTTTCTTGGAAGGCTCTGGGTGTCTACTTTTCAGAAATGTGTGGGTTTGGTAGGTTTCTCTAGGTGCCGGCAGAGCTAGGGTTCACAAACTACAGCTAGGCACTTTGCGTTTTTTTGACAATTGTTTAGGGTTGCAAGGGGTTCTGGGTAACAGAACCTGGTGGGAGGCAGTCAAGTCACACCATCCTAGATTTCCCTGGTGTCTAGATTTCACAAATGTATAGGTTTGCTCGGTTTCCCTAGGTTCCGGCAGAGCTAGGGTTAAAAAACTACAGCTAGGCACTTTGCCAATAAAGGGTCATCTTTCACTGCAAAATTGAGGTGTGACCACGTTGCGTTTTGCGCCATTTACTGTCGCGGGCACTAGGCCGACCCACACAAGTGTGGTACCATTGTTCTCGGAAGACTTTGTGGAACATGTGGTGGTTGGAAATTCGTGGATCCACCCATATTCCAGAACTTTCCACCACAGGAATGTGGCAAAAATGTGTTTTTTGGACAATTGTTTAGGTTTGCAAGGGGTTCTGGGTAACAGAACCTGGTGAGAGGCAGTCAAGTCACCCCTTTCTGGATTCCCCTGGATGTCTAGTTTTCAAAAAATGTAGAGGTTTGCTAGGTCTCTCTAGGTGCCGGCAGAGCTAGGGTTAAATAACTACAGCTAGGCACCTTGCCAAAAAACAGTCATTTTTCACTGCGAAATTGAGGTGTGACCACGTTGCATTTTGCGCCTTTTCCAGTCGCGGACACTAGGTCGACCCGCACAAGTGAGGTACCTTTTTTCTCGGAAGACTTTGGGGAACACGGATTGGGTGGAAATGTGTGGGTCCACGCAGATTCCAGAACTTTCTACCAAAGAAATTTGGGAGAAATGTGTTTTTGTTTTTCAATTCTTTAGGTTTGCAAGGGATTCTGGGTAACAGAACCTGGTGGGAGGTAGTCAAGTTACCCCATTCTGGATTCCCCTGGGTGTCTAGTATTAGAAAATGTGTAGGTTTGCTAGGTTTCGCTAGGTGCCGGCAGAGCTAGGGTTAAAAAACTACAGCTAGGCACTTTGCCAAAAAATTTTCATTTTACAATGCGAAATTGAGGTGTGACCATGTTGCGTTTTGCATCGTTTCCTGCTGCGGGCACTAGGCCGACCCACACAAGTGAGGTACCATTTTTCTCGGAAGACTTTGGGAAACGCGGGGTGGGTTTAAATTCGTGTATCCACACAGATTTTAGAACTTTCCACCACAGAAATGTGGAGATAATGTGTTTTTAAAAAAAATTTTAGGTTTGCAAGGGATTCTGGATAACAGAACCTGGAGGGAGGCAGTCAAGTCACCCCATCCTGGATTCCACTGGGTGTCTAGTTTGCTAGGTTTCCCAAGGTGCTGGCAGAGCTAGGGTTCAAAAACTACAGCTAGTCACTTTGCCAAAAAAAGGGTAATTTTTCACTGCGAAATTGAGTAGTGTACACATTGCTTTTTGCACAGTTTCCTGCCGCGGGCACTAGGCCTACCTACACAAGTGAGGTGGTACCATTTTTCTTAGAAGACTTTGGGGAACACGGGGTGGGTGGAAATTTGTGGATCGACGCTGATTCCAGAACTTTCCACCACAGAAATGTGGGGAAAATGTGTTTTTTTTGACAATTTTTTAGGTTTGCAAGGGATTCTTGCTAACAGAACCTGGTGGGAGGCAGTCAAGTCACCCCATCCTGGATTCCCCTTGGTGTCTAGCTTTCAGAAATGTATACGTTTGCTAGGTTTCCCTTGGTGCCGGCAGAGCTAGTGTTAAAAAACGACAGCTAGACACTTCGCAAAAAAAGGTCAATTTTCATTGTGAAAATGTGGTGTGTTCACGTTGGGTTTTGAGCCATTTCCTGTCGTGGGCATTATGCCTACACACACAAGTGAGGTACCATTTTGTATCGGGAGACTTAGGGTAATTTAGATTTGTAAAGCAACTGTTATTACCTATTGATTTGTGATGCATTCTGCCTTCCAAATGAAAGACAATGTGTAAAAAAGAAGTCATTTTGAAAATTGAGCGATAATTCTCATGCTAGTGTGAGTATTCCCAATTTCGAAAATGTGCAAATATGTACTGTTTCTAAACTCTATATTTCAGAAATGCATAGGTGTCTTTCATACCAATTTTTCCATGTATACATTTTCCAGCAATTATTGCTATATACCCGGTACATAATAAAAAGCAATTGCAAATTGCTGCTCAGTTTTTGACTCTGGGTTCGTCAGGTTCTTGGTGAACCTACAAGTCCTATATATCCCCACAACCAAAAAGGTCAAGCGGATGTAACGGTATATTGCTTTTGAAGAGCTGCCATAATTATAAGAACTTACAGGTAAAAACGTTGACACAAAAGGCTGTTTTTTTCAACTAATTTTCAATTTTTCCAATATTTAACTGTTAGTTTCTATGAGGAAACCTTGATGGATCTACACAAATGACCCCTTGCTGAATTCAGAATCTTGTCTACTTTTTAAAAATGTATAGCTTTTTAGGATCCATTATTTTTTTCACACACTGGAAGGAGGTTGAAAGCACAAAAAATAGCAAAAATAGGCTGTGTCCCAGAAAAATGCCAAAACTGTGTAGGAAATGTTGGTTTTCTGACAAAAGTCTGTCATTCCCTAAAAGCTGGGAAAATTGTGATTTCAGCACCACAAATCCTTTTTTGATAACATATGCAGGGAAAAACCCAGACATTTTCATTTGCAGCCCGTTTTTCCAATTTTTCCCCAAAAAACAACATTTTGTTGTATTTTGGCTAATTTCTGGGACTCCTCCAGGGAAATCCACAAACTGTGGATACCTTTAAAATTTCCATGATGTTGTTAGAAAAGGACGCAAATTTTGCATGGATACTGTATGTGGTCAAAATGTTATAGGGGCCTAAGCGCGCACTACTCCAAATAGCCAAAAATAGGCTTAGCTCAGAGGGGGAAAAAGGCCTAGCAGCAAAGGGGTTAACTTATATCTAATATTTAGAGCAGTGCTGTGTTGTGCGCATCTATGGTGGGAGCCCACGCTCTCCCCCGCAACATCCCAGTCCATATGTGATTGTATCTAGGTCGTCCCTTGTCCAATTTGAGTACTGATCCAAAACAAAACCAAACTTAATTAAATGCATAAATATAAAAGTAACCTGATCAAGTCAAGAACTGGCAGAGCAAGATCACAAGTGCCCAGACAATGAAAACAAGTTGTACATGTTTTGGCCCTCAGTCCCTGCCTGTCCATGAACCCACCATCCACCATGCCTACCCCTCGGTAAACAGCAATTGTCATGCCCTGCGAAGTCAGGCGTTGTCCTTATTCGCTGGTCCCCAGGCAGTGACTCAAGCGAAATTGTGCTGGGTCGGGTTTTCCAGTCCCAGGGGCCGGATGATGCCTTGGCCATTGTGAGCATCTGTGGGAGGACGATCCCGCCAGATCCTGATCATGGGTCCCAGCCGAGGAACCTTCTATTCCGAGTATCCGGCATGTCTCTTCCATAGAGCAAAGTTGGTACAGTTTGCCCTCGAGGCGGAAAATGAGGTGGAAATGGTGGCCCAATGAATATGTGATACCCGTTGCTCCGCAGATGGGAGGAGCTGGGCAGAAGTCCTGTCTTTTCTGTGGGGTTATCATAGCCAAGTCTTGGTAAAGCATCAGCGTGTGCCCTGGGAAAACATAGTCCTTTTGCTAAATCTTTTCTTTTAGTTAAAAATCGTGAAGGCAGGTCAGAATGTCCACAAGTGGGACTGATGCACTCAGTCAATTTTTATCTCTAGGTCTGGTGAGGCTTCCAGGATAAAGAGAAAAAAGTTCCCTCAGGTAGAGAACCTGATCAGTATACTCTGCAGAGGATGACACACCCTTGATCGAAAAGTTGTTGCGCCTAGAGTGGTTCTCCAGGTCCTCCATGTGGGCCTGTTAGTCGATCTGTTGTTCCCACAAGCGTATCACCTCCTGCTGCAGATGCTTCACTTCCTCATCCCAAGAATTTTCCTTATCCTCAATTTCTGAGGCCCTCTCCTCGATGGAGTCCACATCACCCCTAATCTCGTTGATGTCACTGTAGAGCTGTCCTCTGAGGGCCTGTAGGTCTTCACATAAGGAGGAGATCAGTGCCTTCAGGAAGTATCAGGTGACAGGCTCCTCACTCCCCTCCACGTCCTGCAGTTGGCTTATGCTAGGCGTTGTCTGCCGATCTCCCGCTGAAGCGCTGGGGGCTTGGTCAGCATGTCCTTGAGGAAGCGATTCATTTTCACCCTCCCCGACGTCATGGCCCAAGGTGACCGCTCCGATCCATCAGTCGCTTCACCTAAGAATTGCTGGCCATCCCCCAAAAGTGGATATCCTAGACTACAATGCTGGGGGTTGGCCTTATACTGCGGTTGTGCTGGGACTCCCAGGCTCATAGCCTGCATTCATATCCCAAAGGCCTCCACTCAATCTCAAGACCCACACATTTTCTTTTGTGGCGCTGGAGTGGGGAATCCACTATCACTTCCCCTGCTCCACTGGGATCCATCCACTCTGGGGATCCTCTGCTCCTTCAGGCGGTTTTGAGAAAGCGGGCCCTCTACAATATCCACTGTTTCAGGGCACCCCAGGCCCCGGTCAGAGCAGATGCTGCAGTCCGAGGGGCCAAACCCACAGACATTCTCAGGGCAGGGCCTCACTTCAGGGCTGGGTTCCTCAGACAGCGAGAAGACTCTCGCCTAGATCACCAGCAGACCACTGCTATCAGGTCACCAGAAGGATCCACCATGCTCCCAAACCAGGGACCTCTGCACTGCCCCAAGCAATCTTCAGAAGACCCTTGTCTGCTCCTCGCTCTTCACTTCCTTCCGCCGCTGCGTCACGGGGCAGCTCCGAACTCCATTTGGGCCTCCCACCCTTCATTATCAATCCTGCTTTTGTGGGGTAGGCCAGGGCAACTGGCCCAGTCGAGGCCAAGAAGCACCCCTGCAGCAGGCTCACTCAAAGCCGGTCCTGCCGGCCTCTAGTTATTGACTCCACTGCCCAGGGAAAGCCGATTAGTAGTACGCAGTCTCTGTCACTAGTGCTGCATCGCAGGCCAGCGTTCTTGGCTACAACTCCCATCTTGCTGTGCAGGCCTCTGCTATTATCACCTCATCCAATCACCTCCAGCTGCTTCAGATGGGAGGAGACTGCCCCCCGCTCTGACTCTTTCTGCTGGAACACACCCAGGTTCTGCTCGTTGATCCTACAAGTTCCCCCACTGGAATAAGCCACAGCCTGCAGCGGGGACAAAGAGACTAGAGAGATGCAGCCGCCTCGCCTGCTATCTCTGCCAACCCCCATTTTTAACCTTTTGAAGACAGCCTTTGAGGCTGCACTGTCCTGCTCTCTGTCATCTCTATCATAAAAAAGGGTTTGTAAGGGAGATTTATGCTGTTTGCTAAAATATCTTGAAATTATTCAAAAATACTGTGATCTGGCCGCTTTTTGTCGTCATGATGAAGAATTCAGCCATTGTAGCCTATGTAAATAGGCTGCATAGCCTATCTCTTTCTTAAGTGTCTTTGCAGGCCTTTCTGAAAAAAGGCGAAAGTCTACACTTAAGGAGATTTATATTGAAGAAGTGCTGGGGGGTCCCCACACGTGGGTGGGACTATTGTTTGTCTATTACTATAATGGCAATTCTACTCCAAGAGAACTGAGTTACAGGTAAGAAACTATTCCTTATGTATGCGGCACAAGCCCTTTATTACCCCATGTATTCTGTTCTCTGCTAGAAATCACTTGATGTACTGTACGAAACATGTCTTGTTTTTAGTACTGGTATTAGAGCAAACATTAAAGGAAATCTTATTATATGGATATATTTTATAATATATACAGTCATGGCTTTAACCTTGTTTTCTCTCCTCAGATCATGGTGCAAAGACAGGCAACCCCCAAGCAGCAAGTTAGTACAGTACCCCTGTTTTAATAATTGCTTGAGTTTCTTATTGGGCAGCATGCATGAAGCAATATGCATCAAGTTATGGGGGTCATTTATAGTTAAATTGTTACTGTTGATTTCATTGCAGGAATAAAACATGAAAAAAGTGACTCACTTGAGCCTAAAACTCTATGCTTACACCCTTTCTCACTTTCTAACTGCTTGTTGATCATGCCAGTGCTCTCAGCCTATACCCTTGTTGTTAGATTTGAGGGTCTCAAGTTGGCAGAGGTAGGTACCTTTGACAAATAGGGACCCTTGTGTCTAGTTGGGGTAAGGGGATACACTCATAAAATATCCCCTGCTCACCCCCTTGGTAGTATGCACGAACAGACAGGCTTATCTCAGAGGCAGTGTGTAAAGCATTTGTGAACACATACAGTAAACCAGGGACAACACTACAGATGGACACCAAACAAGTTGTAGTATAAAAATAGGTATTTTTATATAAACTTAACACAAGACCACAAACGAAAAAAATCCACAATACTGTACTTAAAAAGGGTAGAAATAGCTTAGTTCTCTTAAGATGCAAAATGTGACACTTTGAGTTCAATGTACCTTTGGATGCGTAACGCTATACAACAATAGTGTTGCAGGGAGGTGATGCATCGGTTCTTCTTTGCGAGGGGAGGTGATGCGTCGTTTTTTTACTGCGCTTCTGTGGCGATGCGACCAGCAGTGCCGTGATGTGATGAAGATCCAGTGCAATGAACGAAAATTGCATCTTCTCATGAATGCGACACGATGCATGCACGCCCGATGGGCGTGCGGCGACTCAACGATTCTTCTGAAAAGTGACAGGCCCTGCGGCACGCTTCCAGGTGATCCGGCGGCATCTGGTGGGACGGCGATCCTCTTCTCTGGCGAAGTGAGGCGCTTCCACAATGATGCAACAGCTGCAGCGGTGGCGAATTGCTTCTCCATTGATGTGGCGGCGTCTGATGCGACGTCAATCCTCTTCTCCGGCGATGCGACGACAGCGGCTGTGGCAATGACACGCCTCTTCTTTGGGAGTCGCGCTTCCAGCTGCTTGCAACACGCAGTACCTCAGAAAGTCCAACACAACTGCAGGCACTTCCAAAGAACTCTTGGGGAGCTGGTGGGTGATGTCTGTTGTCCCTGAGACTTCAGCAGGAGGCAAGCTCTATCTCAAGCCATTGGAGAGCCTTCACACGTTGATGGAAGTACACACTAAGTTCCTCTCTCCTTTCTTTGGCAGTCAGGCAACCACTGCTGCCAATCACCCAAGCAGCACTTCAGCTTAGGGATAGTCTATCCTCAGTTTCTCTGGTTCCTCACCTCAGCAAAGGTTTCTTCTTGTTTCCTAAAAGTGATATAGAAATCTGGGGTCTGGGTTCCCCTTTTCATACACAGTTTCTCTTTGTTCTCTGAAGGCAGAGAGGCCTTTGCCTTGTCCAAACCAGTTCTGGTCAGGCCTGGAAATTTCTGTTTACATGACTCCTTCTTTCCTTTCACAGTGAAGGGCAGGTCCATCAGACGCACCATAGGAGGTGGAGCCAGCATTGTGGAGGGACGGCACAGCCCTATTCAGGTCCCAGGTGCACCTTCTCCCACGCATCTACATGCAGATCTCTCTATTCTGCCCTGTGCTGACTCACCATGTCTCCAGGAATCCCCCAGCCCCTGTCCCTCAAACCCCAGACAAGGAATACACAACCTAGCAGAGGCAGGCTAAGATGGTTAGACAAGAAAATACCTACTTTCTAAAAGTGGAATTTTCAAACACAGAATGTTAAAACCAACTTCACTAAAATATGTATTTTATCATTCTGAGTTCAGGCACACTAAACTCGAATTTCTACCTTGTTCCCTGAGTCAGTTAGGATTATTAAATGTAATAATCAACCCGCCCAATCTGAAAGAGACACGTTAGTGATAGATTCCTTACCTTAGAATATCCCCAGGCGTCAGACTGGATCCAGACATTTTTGCGTAACAGTACCCTTGCCCGTCGGTAGGCTTCATCTGCGGCTCCGCGTCCGTCGTCAGCGTCGTGGGCGCCGTGATGACGTCGTCGGAGTACTTAGACGCCGGCTCCGCGTGCTGACGTCAGTTCTTCTTTTTTCCGCGCCAGCATCGCAAATACGGAAAAAGTGGAACCGTAGTCACTTTTTGCCTAAATCTTTTTTGATGTTTTGATCATTCTTTTTCAAAGTCTTCGACTCCGAACGGTGCCGGTATGGATGCCAGGTTTTAAGCCCTGTGAGGATTGCGACCGGCTGATGTCGGTCACCGACCCTCACCGTCGGTGTCTCCACTGCATCGGCGTCGATCACGACGACAAGACCTGTTCCGACTGCCGAGCCCTGACTTCGAAGGCTAGACGGGAGCGGTCCCGTAAGCGGCTCGAACTCTAGCAGTCGGCCCCGCGCCAAGAGAGGTCTCGGTCCGGCGGAGGTCGAGGGACCAGTCGCGGGAGCGGAGCCATCATAGCTCCGGAAGTCGACATCACTCCTCAGGGTCGAAGTCGTCAGGTAAGCACAAGAAGTCGAAGAGACGTCATTGCTCTTCCGACTCCCCCCGACGCTCGTGTGACGCGGCCGGGGGTTCAAGTGGCACCGCCCACGCGGCTCCGTTGGAGTCGCAGGTGCTGCGTCCGGCCTCATACCCTCCGGTCCCTGGGCCTAACGCGGCGCGGGAGGAGATCGAGCGGTTCCTCATGGCCATGAGGTCCCTCTCTCCTCCGAAGGGCTCCGGGGCGCCTTCGGGCCCAGCGGACCCGTCTGGGAGTCCTAGCGGGTCGGGGGCTTTGGCCCCGACGCCGTCAGGTGCTTGATCCGGTTCCGAATCCGGGTCACCGCCGGTGGACTTAACGACCTCCCCGGTGCGACCCCTCAGGTGTCACCCCCGGCGCCGTCCTCGGGCGGCGCCGTCCCCGATGCCTCCCTCGACCCGGTTCCGGCACCGGTGCGGCGCCGCTGCGCGCCGCTTCAGACACCGTTCGGAGAGTTTACTTTCCATGAACCAGCCCCATCATTTTCTAACCCTGAGTACCAGGAGATGGGTGATGAGGAGTACTGGGAGGGGTCTGAGGACCCTCTGACACGTGAGTGTCAGTCCCAGGAGGACTGGACAGGTGACTTGGGGGATGCCAGTGGTCTGGACACTTCGCCGGACACTGGCTTTGTCTCACCTCCTACCTTGGCTACGGAGGAGGGGGCAACCTATAGTGTGGTGTTGATGAGGGCGGCCAAGGCCTTGGGCCTTGAGCTCCCCGTCGCGGCCGTGAGGTCTAACCTCCTCACTGAGGTCCTTAAGCCGCAGTCATGCTCAGTTGAGCCTCTGCTGCCGTTTAACGAGGCCTTGACTGACGTTCTTTTGGGCACTTGGTCCAAGCCGGCTACAGGTGCGCCTGTAGATAGGAACGTGGCCAGACGCCACCGCCCGGCCCCGGGCGACCCTTGTTTCCTGTCCACCCACCCCACCCCTGAGAGCCTGGTGATCCAGGCCTCACATTCCCAGACCGCATTCCCGTCGGCGCCGTCTGACAGGGAATCCAAGAGGTACGAGCAATACGGCAAGAAGGTATTCTCCTCCCTGAATCTGGGACTGCGGTCTTCCAACACCGCGTGCCTCTTGGGCCGTTACACCCACTCTCTGTGGGACACGGTCGCGGACGTGCTGCCAGAATGCCCGTTGGAGGTACGGGCTAAACTCGGCCAAGCCTTTGTGGAAGGCCGAGATGCGGCACGTTATTCGATCCGGTGTGGACTGGATACCACCGACTCTCTGGGCAGAGAGATGGCAACGACGGTGGCAATTCGTCGCCACGCCTGGTTGAGGTCCGCCAACTTCTCGGCTGATGTCCAGAATACACTCATGGACATGCCGTTTGATGGCCGTCGCCTTTTTGGAGACAAGGCAGACCATGCACTTGAGCGCTTTAAGGACTCCAGGGCTACGGCCAAGTCCTTGGGCCTCTCGGCCCGCGCCAGCAATCAGCTGCCTTTCACTCCTTTCGTGGCCACGGAAGGAGTGCACCCACACGTGCTGCCAGCCACGCTCCGCAGGGTAATACCCAACGTGGTGGCGGCCGTGTAAACCGCCGTGGCGGCGGTCGGGGTCAACGGCGAGGTCAGTCCACACCTTCCCCTGCAGCATCCGCCTCAAAACCCTCCTAGTCCGTGCTTTCAGGCCCACGTGACGCCAGTGGGGGGCAGGGTTCGCCATCACCACCTCCACTGGTGCACTGTCACGTCGGACAGATGGGTGCTGCAAATCGTCCGAAGGGGCTACTTCCTCCCCTTCGAGGCGACTCCTCCAGCCATGCCACCGCAGAACCACCGTGTATCGGGGGATCATTTGCGACTTCTGCAGGAGGAAGTTACAGCCCTCTTGGCCAAGGGGGCCATCGAGCGCGTTCCTGGGCCAGAAGTAGGGTGTGGTTGCTACTCCCACTACTTTCCGGTAACCAAGAAGGGCAAAGGGAGCCTACGCCCTATCTTGGACCTACGGAACGTCAACAGCTGACTCTGGCTCAGGTCTTAGCTGCCCTGGACCCAGGAGACTGGATGGTAGCATTGGGCTTGCAGGACGCTTATTTCAACATCCCCGTCCTGCTGGCCCACTGGCGCTACCTGCGGTTCACGGTTGGCCACGAGCACTTTCAGTATACCGTGCTCCCCTTCGGCCTTACCAGCGCCCCACGGGTGTTCACAAAGGTGATGGCGGTGATAGCAGCTCATCTACGCAGGTTAGGGGTTTCAGTCTTCCCCTACCTCGATGACTGGCTGTTGAAGGCGGGCTCGTCCCGGACAGTCGTCAGCCACCTCCAGACTACGGCGGATCTCCTGCACCAGCTGCGGTTCTCCATCAATGTGCCAAAGTCACACCTGTGCCCTTCTCAGAAGCTCCTCTTCATCGGAGCGGTTCTCGACTCAGCGCAGTTTCGAGTTTATCCACCCGAACAGCGGGTCCGGGATATTCGGGCTCTGGTTCCGATATTTCAGCCTTTCTCCCGGGTCTCGGTCAGGTTGACGCTGCGGCTTCTGGGTCTGATGGCCTCCTACATCCTACTGGTGCATCACGCCAGTTAGCGGATGCAGGCTCTGCAGTGGGACCTGAAGTTTCAGTGGGCCCAGCATCAGGGCAACCTGTCCGACCACGTCCCGATCTCGGAGGGCACTGCGAGACAGCTGCAGTGGTGGCTCACGGACCGCGATTAGGTCTGTGACGGACGCGTCCCTCCAGGGCTGGGGAGGCCACATGGGAGAGGCGGAGATCAGAGGCCTCTGGTCTCCGGCGGAGTCCCAGCTTCATATCAACCTTTTGGAGCTGCGGGCGATTCGCCTAGCACTGAAGGCATTCCTCCCCTCTGTCCGGGGGAGTGTAGTGCAGGTGTTCACGGACAACACCACCGCCATGTGGTACTGCAACAAACAGGGCGGGGTGGGGTCATGGACCCTTTGCCAGGAGGCTCTGCGCTTCTGGCAGTGGCTGGAACAGCAGGGCGTGACCCTGGTGGTTCAACACCTGGCAGGTTCTCTGAACGCCAGGGCGGACGAACTCAGCCGTTGGTGCATGATGGATCACGAATGGCGTCTGAACTCGGACGTGGCGCAAGGCCTCTTTCAGCAATGGGGAGAGCCTTGGTTAGATCTATTCGCCACCGAAGAGAACGCGCAATGTCATCAGTTCTGCGCGTTGGAATTTCCAAGGCGGCACTCGCTCGGCGACGCTTTTCGTCGCGTGTGGAGTTGCGGTCTGTTATACGCCTTTCCGCCTATACCACTTCTGCCCATAGTGCTGAAGAAGATCAAGCGCGACCGGGCACAAGTCATCCTTGTGGCTCCGGACTGGGCACAAAGGTACTGGTATTCAGAGCTACTCAGTATGTCAGTCGATCCCCCGGTTTGTCTGCCTCTTCGGGAGGACCTTCTGTCGCAGCAGCAGGGGACGGTCCTCCACCCGAACCTGTCCAGTCTCCACCTCCATGCTTGGAGATTGAGCGGCGACAGTTGAGGCCATTTGACTTGCCTCCTGAAGTCTGTAATGTCATTCTGGCAGCCAGGCGTCCCTCCACTAAGTCGGTATACGCCTGCAGGTGGAACAGATTTGTGGCATGGTGCACAGCAAAGGCTGTGGATCCTCTTGCTGCCCCTCTTTCTGAGGTTCTTCTCTTCCTTCTTTCTCTTGCCCAGCAGGGCTCTGCTCTGGGCACTATCAAGGGCTACCTTTCTGCCCTTTCAGCCTTTCTCAGGCTGCCTGATCAACCTTCTTTGTTCAAGTCCCCTATTGTAAATAGATTTCTTAAGGGCATCACACACACGTTTCCTCCTGTTCCGTTTGTGATGCCTCAGTGGGACTTGAACCTGGTTCTTACGTTTCTGATGTGCGCTCCCTTTGAGCCACTTCACAACTGTCCTCTCCGTCTTCTTACATTGAAGACTGCCTTCCTGGTTGCCATCACCTCTGCCAGGAGAGTGAGTGAGCTCCAGGCTCTTTCTTGTACTCCTCCTTTCCTTTCTGTCCATCCGGACAAGGTTGTGTTGCGTACTAAGCCATCTTTCCTGCCCAAGGTTGTCACGGCCTTCCACATCGGGCAGTCAATCACCTTGCCCACCTTCTTTCCGCCACCGCATCCCTCTAAAGAGGAAGTGCGGCTCCACCGTCTGGACCCAAAACGTGCACTCTCATTCTATTTGGATCGCACACGCCAGTTCCGGGTGGATGACCAACTCTTTGTTGGTTACGTGGGCGCTAAGAAGGGGAAAGCGGTGCCATCTCCCGGTGGATCATCTTGTGTATCCAGGCATGTTACTCCTTGGCTAAAAAAGAGCCCCCTGTTGGATTGCGGGCTCATTCCACCCGGGCCATAGCTACTACAACTGCCCTGGGCCAGGGAGTGCCCTTGCAGGACATTTGCCAGACTGCTACGTGGGCCTCGCTGCACACGTTTGCAAGACACTAGTGCCTGGACAGTCAAGTCCGGAGGGATGGCTTCTTTGGCCGTTCCGTCCTCCAGGACTTTCTGGTGTGATTATTGGTTCGCAGTCCCACCACCGGGGTTAGTATTGCTGGGGTATCTATTCTAAGGTAAGGAATCTATCACTAACGTGTCTCTTTCAGATGCACAAGTTACTACTTGTGTAACGATATATCTGTAAGAGACATTAGTTAGTGATAGATTCCTTACCGACCCACCTATCCTCTCCGTTCTGCGAACCGATATCTAGGGTTAGGGTTCCCCCCCTTTCAGGGCCCTAGTTTCAATGGCACCACTGTTGGTTTTTAACATGGCTCAGCGCTTCTGGCGCGGAAAAGCTGTGTCTAAGAACTGACGTCAGCACGCGGAGGCGGTGTCTAAGTACTCCGACGACGTCATCACGGCGCCCATGACGCCGACGACTGGTGCGGAGCCGCAGACGACGCCTACCGACACGCAAGGGTACTGCTACGCAAAAATTTCCGGATCCAGTCTGACGCCTGGGGATATTCTAAGGTAAGGAATCTATCACTTACTAAAGTCTCTTACAGATATATCGTTACACAAGTAGTAACTTGTGCTTCTGGCCTATGGGGAACAGGTAGCCTTGCAATAGTGAAAAACGAAAATTACTGTAATTCACTATTAGGACATACCACACACATCAGGGCTTGCCCTACCTTTTACCTACAATGCACCCTGCTCTTGGGCCTACCATTAGGGTGAATAATATGCAGAAAGGGAAAGGGTTAGAGACTGGCAAGTGGGTGCACTTGCCCAGTCAACATGGCAGTACCGGACTGCCCACAGGCTCTGCAATGGCAGACCTGAGACACACTTTTACAGGCTGATTCTGTGGGTGGCACAACCAGTGCTGCAAGCCCACCAGCAGCATTTGGTTTACAAGCCCTGGGCACACTCAGTGCACTATACTAGGGTCTGACAAGTAAACCAAACCAACCAATCATGGAATTCCTATTCCATACATCAATTTAACATAGGGAGCACTTGCACTGTGGCACTGGACAGCAGTGGTACAGTGCACAAAGCATCTATAACCAGCAAAAACACATGAGGAAACAGCAAAAAATTGAATTGAGACCCACGCCAAGGTGCCTTGTCTAACACTTGTCTAGTGAGCAGTACGGCTGTTGGGATGGGTTGTAGTTGGGTATAATTCTTGAATGATGCACTTCTACTGGGCCCCATGCAGCTGCTGCAAAATTCATTTATATAATTCTTTATTCATATTTTACAATACATTGTATTAGGTTTGGTCTCACAAACACTGAGAAAACAACCAAATGGTCAATGAGGAGCATTATTTTTTAATACTGTGTTAGCTGGATTCACGGTAAGACAATCCCTCATCAACTTTTCAGCTAAAGTATGCCAAAGTCTGATGATAATCAGATTACAATACAGAATAGCCACCACGTGATATCATTTTCCCTGTTGTATGCGGTATATTCATAAAAATCTTAGGTAGAAATGTATAGGTAAGCTCCTTCTTATAATTTAACAGTCTTTCGAATCTAATTTTGTCGAGTTTCCTGGCCCACCCTTGACATTGATATATCACCACCATACACCAGTCCATATCCCTGATTCACTCAATGATATGAGGCACCATGCCCATTTTTAACACTGTCCCATTTAGCTACAGTTAGATCTTGGTTTATGAATAATTTCGGGTACTGGTATCTGACCATGTCGGTTGTATCCCATATACCAAGGAATATAGTCTATACCCTCATTTTTATAGACAATACGACCACTGAATCTAGGTCTTTGTATATCTTCCCCTACTAGTTTCCATTTCAGGAGCATTCACACAGTGTAGGGAAGAAGGTGCCTCTCCACCCACTCCCCAGAAGGGTTTGCCATTGCTAGCCAGTTATACCCTGTGTAGAATCTTTAGCTTAATCAGTTTGAAACTAGCTTTAATCAATTCCTCTTTTAGGACTCTAAGAACCTCACCCCAGGTCTACTTTTCTAATGCACTGACATCCCAACCCCATCCATTTCTCAGTTTTGTCAAATCATTGATTGTATTGTTCATCTAAAAGAGACTATTAGTTATAGATTCCTTACCAAGTGGGCGGCAGGATTTGCCATCACCCCCCCCACTGGCAAAACATCACGTCGGACAGGTGGGGTTTGCAGATATTCTTCGAGACTACCCCTCCATCCATACCACCTCAATTCCATTGCATGTCGGAGATCACTTGTCCCTTCCCAACAGGAAGTTTCAGCTCTTTTGGCCAAGGGAGCCATTGAGCCTGTTCCTGTCCCAGAATTAGGTCATGGTTGTTATTCCCACTTTCTGGTGCCCAAGAAGGACAAGGGCCTGGCAGCCCACAGGGGTTACCCACACTTCACGGAATGCCACTGACATTTTCATTTCAACATGCTCCTCTTTGGCCTTACCAGCGCCGCTCGGGTGTTCACGAAAGTGATGGTGGTGGTCACTGCTTATCTGCGCAGATCAGGGGTTCCTGTCTTCCCCGATCTCGACGCTGGCTGTTGAAGGAAGCTTGCACCAGGCTGTCGTCTCCCACCTCCAGACTACAGTGGACCTCCTGCATTCGCTGGGGTTCTCTATCAACGTGCAGAAGTCACACCTGAATCCCTCTCAGAAGCTCCTCTTCATCGGAGCGGTTCTGTGCATGACGCAGTTTTGGGCCTATCCTCCGAGCAGAGAGTTTGGGATATTTGGGCTATGATTCTGATCTTTCAGCCTCTATCCCAGGTTTCGGTCAGAATGACCCTGAGGCTGCTTAGCCTCATGGCCTCCAGCATTCTGCCTGTGGATCATGCCCAGTGACATACGCGGCCTCTGCAGTTGAACCTGAAGTTCCAGTTGGCACAGCATCAGGGGAATCTTTCTGATTGCATCCAGATCTCTTAGGGCACTGCAAACCAGCTGCAGTGGTGGCTAACAAACCATGATTGTGTCAACAGCAGAGCCCTCTCCTTTCCCAACCGGAGTTCACAGTGGTGACAGATGCAACACTTCTGGGATGGGGCGGCCACATTTGAGAGGCGGAGATCAGAGGCCTCTGGTCTCCGGAAGAGTCCGGGCTCCATATCAACCTTCTGGAGCTCTGGGTGATTCGTCTCGCACTGAAGGCATTCTTTTCCTCTGTCCGAGGAAGAGTAGTGCAGGTGTTGACGGACAACACCAGAGCCATGTGGTAATGCAACAAACAGGTCGGTGTGGGGTCGTGGACCCTATGTCAAGAGGCCCTTTGCCTCTGGACATGGCTGGAACATCAGGGCATACTCCTTGTGGTTCAACATCTGAAAGAGACACGTTAGTATTAGATTCCTTACCTTAGAATATCCCCAGGCGTCAGACTGGATCCGGAATTTTTTGCGTAGCAGTACCCTTGCGCGTCGGTAGGCGTCGTCTGCGGCTCCGCGCCCGTCGTCGGCGGCGTGGGCGCTGTGATGACGTCGTCGGAGTACTTAGACGCCGCCTCCGCGTGCTGACGTCAGTTCTTCTTTTTTCCGCGCCAGCAAGCGCAGATCTGAAAAAGCAGTAACCCTAGTCATTTTTTGACTAACTTTTTTTATCATTTTTGATTGCTTTTCGAAGTCTCTCGACTCCGAACGATGCCGTAGGGATGCCCGGCTTCAAGCACTGTGACGATTGCGACCGTCTGATGTCGGTCACGGATCCTCACCGCGTGTGTTTATCTTGTTTGGGCGTCGACCACGACGACAAGGCCTGCTCCGACGGCCGGGCCCTCTCCTCGAAAGCCAGGCGGGAGCGGTCCCGTAGGCGCCTCGAACTCCGGCAGTCGGTCCCGCGCCGTGAGAGGTCCCGATCCCATGGGAGGTCGAGGGACAGGTCGCGGGCTCGGAGCCACCACAGCTCTGAGAGTAGGCCGCACTCCTCCGGGTCGAAGTCATCATCAGGTAAGTGGCACAAGAAGTCCAAGCGGCGTCATCGCTCCTCGGACTCCCCCGACGCTCGCGCGATGCGGCCGGGGGTTCGGGTGACACCGCCCACGCGGCTCCGTCAGAGTCGCGTGCGCCGCATGCAGCTCCACACCCTCCGGTCCCTGGGCTGAACGCGTCGCAGGAGGAGATCGAGCGCTTCCTCATGGCCATGAGGAAACTCTCTCCTCCGACGGGCTCCGCGGCGCCTTCGGGCCCAGCGGACCCGTCTGGGGGCCCTGCGCAGGTTAGGGGTTTCAGTCTTCCCCTACCTCGACGACTGGTTGTTGAAGGCGGGCTCGCCCCAGACAGTCGTCAGCCACCTCCAGACTACGGCAGATCTCCTGCACCAGCTGGGGTTCTCCGTCAATGTGCCAAAGTCACACCTGTGTCCCTCTCAGAAGCGCCTCTTCATCGGAGCGGTTCTGGACTCGGCGCAGTTTCGGGTTTATCCACCCGAACAGCGGGTCCGGGATATTCAGGCTCTGATTCCCATCTTTCAGCCGTTATCCCGGGTCTCGGTCAGGTTGACGCTGCGGCTTCTGGGGCTGATGGCCTCCTGCATCCTTCTGGTGCTTCACGCCAGGTGGCGGATGCGGGCTCTGCAGTGGGACCTGAAGTTTCAGTGGGCCCAGCATCAGGGCAATCTGTCCGACCACGTCCTGATCTCGGAGGGCACTGCGAGACAGCTGCAGTGGTGGCTCACGGACCGCGATTGGGTCAGCGGCAGATCCCTCTCCTTTCCCCAACCGGAGCACGTAGTTGTGACGGACGCGTCCCTCCAGGGCTGGGGAGGCCACATGGGAGAGGCGGAGATCAGAGACCTCTGGTCTCCGGCGGAGGCCCGGCTCCACATCAACCTGTTGGAGTTACGGGTGATTCGTCTAGCACTGAAGGCATTCCTCCCCTCTGTCCGGGGGAGTGTACTGCAGGTGTTCACGGACAACACCACCGCCATGTGGTACTGCAACAAACAGGGCGGGGTGGGGTCGTGGACCCTTTGCTAGGAGGCTCTGCGCCTCTGGCAGTGGCTGGAACGCCAGGGCTTGACCCTGGTGGCTCAACACCTGGCGGGTTCTCTGAACGCCATGGCGGACGATCTCAGCCGTCGGTGCATGATGGATCACGAATGGCGTCTGAACTCGGATGTGGCGCAAGGCCTCTTTCAGCGATGGGGAGAGCCTTGGTTAGATCTATTCGCCACCGAAGAGAACGCGCAATGTCATCAGTTCTGCGCGTTGGAATTTCCAAGGCGGCACTCGCTCGGAGACGCTTTTCGTCGCGAGTGGAGTTGCTGTCTGTTGTACGCCTTTCCGCCTATACCACTTCTGCCCAGAGTGCTGAAGAAGATCAGGCGCGACCGGGCCCAAGTCATCCTTGTGGCTCCAGACTGGGCTCGAAGGTACTGGTATCCCGAGCTACTCAGAATGTCAGTCGATCCCCCGGTTTGTCAGCCTCTTCAGGAGGACCTGCAGAAACAAGGCCAATCACAAGAAGAGACTATTCGTGATCTAATGATGAAGGTAGAGGATTATGAAAACCGGGCTCGCCGTAATAATTTACGCATACTGGGGATCCCCGAGGGAGTGGAGGGGAATGATCCAAGGAGTTATATGCTATCCCTGTTTAAAGACTCATTCCCCGAGCTTGCTTCATGGGATTGGGAGAAGGAGATTCAGCGAGTCCATCGCTTTCCCTTTACCATCAACAAAAGGTCACAAGGACCAGAGCAATTTCCTAGAGCAATGCTTGTCAATTTTGGAAACTTTCTTTTACGGGAAGCAATCTTCGACTTGGCAAGACCGACTAAAAAAAGACAATACAAAGGATATGCTTTTTTTAGCAGACCTGATTTTGCCCATGCAACGGTCGAGAGAAGATGGCGACTACGGCAGCTTTTTTCCCCATTTGAAAAAATTGGCGCAACAGTCTTCTTACTGAATCCAGCCAGACTAAAAGTTATATTCAACGGTACAACGAGAAGCTTCTCCAGCGAAATTCAAGCGCAATCCTATCTCGAAGAGATCTCTGACCACAGTAAAGACAAAGCAAATCTTTCCAAAGGGAAAAAATACAACAAATAGTGATCATATGTTTACAGCCAATGGGTCGAGACATAGGTAGAGAGGGTGAGCTGAGAATCTCCTTAAAAAAGTGGGTTGACAGGTAGTATTATAGTGGAATAATTAAATGCCTATAAACGACAACCGTTGATTAAAATCACCAACTAGGACTATCAGCCCTTCAGAAGTTACAGGGGTCAGGGCCTAGAGCCACCAACTTCCGAAGGATCAGCGAGATGCCAACAACCTGGGCCAACGGGCAACAGGTAGCCTCATTAGATAGAGGGGGGGAGGGGGGAGGGAGGGTGGGTCTTAGCTGTTGTGGGGAAGACGGGGGTGGGGGAAGGGGGCCGCGGTACAGGCAAATTGAAAGGGTGGAATCTTGGATCAGGCTTAAAGAGATAAAAAAAAAGAAATTAATGTTATTAGTAGTACACCAAAGTTACAAAATAAATGGCTAAATTGAGAATATTAACCATGAACATATGTGGGCTCAACGATATAAAAAAAAAGGCAAAGATTAGCAATAGGTTTACACTCAATAGGAGCAGAAATAATATGTCTTCAAGAAACGCATATATAGGGGTCGCAGAGACATCTGTTTAAAGACCTGGGATACAGAGTAGTTGTCGCCACCACCCAACCAAATAAAACTCGGGGGTAGCTATTTTAACGCAAGGTGGGGGTTTAAGTATTTTAAGATCAGCTTCAGACCCATATGGTAGATGGGCTATTACAGAGTGTCAAGGTATAAGTGGGAAAAAATGTACTGTCTCTTCAATCTATGGCAATGTCACAGACGATTCCAACATTGTTACAGTTCCTATCTAACGAATTGGCACACTGGCCTGTTCCTATGATCATGTGTGGGGATATCAACATCAATCTCCCACCAATTTGGCTTTCTGATCTAACATTTAAATATCTAGGCCGGAAACCTAGAACTTACAAGGCCTTGTTGGACATTTGTCATGTTCATGGGCTGGTAGATTGTTGGGAGATGAAAACACCGCAGAATCATGGGTATACCTTTTTTTCCCACCCCCATCGCAAACTGGCTAGATTGGATTATATATTCATCTCTAATGTAATCCTATCTAAATGCTCTTTAAATAGGCTGCCAAGGGTTTTTTCAGACCATAATCCTCTGCTTTTGAGTTTTGATATTGACATTACTAAATCTGATCGCAGTAATTGGACCTTTGAAAGAGCTCTGCTAGCCAACGATAAATATTGTACCCATATGGAACAATGGATCCCAGAATTTTTAAGTTTCAACATGGGTAGCGCCCCGCTAGAGGTGGTATGGGATTCATTAAAGGCAGGAATAAGGGGGGAAACCCTTAGATTTTCTATCCAAAATAACAAAGAAGCCAAACAAAACTTAAAAGACCTAGAGGAGAATCTGGCCAGAAAAGAAGAAGATCTAATTAGATTACTTCAAGGGGGGAACAACATTGAAGAGGCAATTAGAGATGTAGCGATAGCAAAAAACTTAATATTTGAAATATTCACCCGTAAAGCAATCATCAAAGCTACTGCAAACAGGGAAAAAATCTATGAATGGAGCGAACAGATAGGGCACCAATTAGCTGTTAGTGTAAGAGAACAAAATTCTAAAAATACGATCAAATCTATAAGAGACCCCGTTCTCGGCCTAACTCATGATACAAACGATATTAGGGACGCCTTTAGGAGATATTATGCAGAGCTTTATTCTGAAACAGATATTAAACAAGATAAAATCGACGAGTATCTAATTTCGGATATAAGGCCCTACCTATCCAAAGCAGATGAGGGACTTCTCGCTGAAATTCCAGACTGGATAGAAATTCTACTGTCCATACGCAGTCTTCCATCTGGTAAGGCATCAGGCCTAGACGGTATTCCCGTGGAATTTTATGTTAGATTCAGTAGCCCACTCAAAGACATTCTAACCCAGTTGTTTACCCAGGTCTTCATGAATGGAAATCCTCCGGCTTCTTGGGCATGTGCAAAAATTATAGTGTTCCCCCAAAAAAATAAAGATCCTACGGAACTAGGCACATACCGTCCTATTACCCTAATTAATAACAACTCCAAAATATATTCCAAACTGTTAGCAAGTAGATTGGCACCTCTAATTCACAAAATTGTATCTGTTAGACAACACGGGTTCGTCCCTGGAAGATCAACCACAGACCACGTCCAGAGGGTGATAACTCTCTTTGACATTGCCGAGGTAGCAGGAGACCCTATGGGCCTAATTTTATTAGATGCTGAAAAAGCATTCGATAGGGTCTCCTGGCAATATCTATGGTCGGTTATGGCAAAGAGTGGGATCGGGGATCATTTTATTCAAGCAGTACAGAAAATGTATATTGCTCCCGAAGCGGTCGTTATGATTAATGGGGTAACATCAGACATCATCAAAGTGACGAGAGGTACAAGATAAGGGTGTCCTTGTTCCCCTCTACTCTTCGCCATTTACATTGATCCCTTTATCGCAAAGCTAGAAATGAATCCGTCCATACTACCCATTAAGACATCGAATGATGAAACTAAAACTCTAGCCTTTGCAGATGACATTGCTATTGTTACATCTGATCCAATCACAACAGTAAGGATAATGGAGGAAGAAGCAAAAAAGTTCGGGGAGATTTCGGGATACAAATTAAATCAAACTAAAACCCAGATTGTAATAAATATTAACATCAGTTTGGATGATGCAAGAGTTACTGATAATGCATTAATATCACATCCGATCTGAACAAATTAGTGGCCCTCAACCTAGACCCTTTAGTGAAACAGACTAATAAAACATTATTGAGACTTCACAACCTACATTTAACAATAATCGGAAGATGCAATCTCATTAAAATGGTTTTTTTGCCTAAATTTTTGTACTTCTTCCGGGCAATTTGTCTTAACTTTGACCTAACACTCTTCAATCAAATAGACAATATGCTATCTCGCTTCGTCTGGGGCTATGGAAAAACACGAAGAGGCTATAAACATATCACACACTCAAGGGATAGAGGTGGCCTAGCCCTCCCTAATATTACATTTTATTGGTGGGCTACATCCATCAAATACAGTCGTTTACTGCTAACCCCCAAACAAGACTCAATGCCCATCAGCTCGACTCCAACTCCACAGGAACTAATTTTGGGTCATAACGCCAATAACCACCTTTGGAAATTATCCTATGAATGTCATCTAAAAAAAGAATGATTTAAAACACTTAAGGGTATCTATACAGTCTGGAATATGGTTCGGAAACATCTGGGGATCGGCAGATTTTCATTTTATACTCCAATAGAAAACAACACCAATCTGCCCGAAATTTTTATGGATTCCTGTATGCGGCGATGGGTTAGGTTAGGAATATCGCAATTCGGATCATTTTACGATTCAACGGGTTTTTGTTCATTTGAATCGCTAAAAAATAAATACGGGCTGAATTCGCATGACTTTTTTAAGTTTTTGCAATCAAGAGATTTTATTCTCAAAAAGGGGGGATCTAATGGTTGCTTCAAAAAAATTCCCACAATTAACACTGTGGTCAGCTCCGCCAGTGTAAAAATTGGAGACATTTATAAAGACCTAGTTGCTGTACTACCAGACGATGTCGATAAACATGCAAATATCTGGCAAAACAAGATCAATTCACAGAGGATTTAGCCCACAAAGCACTCGAACTATCCAGCACTACTTTAATGTCGACCAAGCTACAAGCTCAGTTCTATAAAACTTTTTTCGACCTTTATTATACTCCCGAAAAAATTTCAAAATGGGGGCAAGGGAAGGGGACTCTCTATCCCAGATGCAATCGACCTAAAGTCGATCTGATACATATGTTGGCTACATGTCATACTTTAGATAATATTAAACGAGAAGTTTCCAACTTCCTATCTGAAATATTCGATGTCGATATAGAGATTAGCACAGCAGAAATCATGTTAGGAGTAGACCAAGTTAGTAGACCCATTGCCATGCAGGGACTCATATATATTGCTATGGCAGTCTTAAGAATCTGTTTGACTTCCGCATGGCTGGATCAATATCCACCAACATTTCAACAGTGGCGGATGCGTTTTTTAGCTACATATAATCTTGAAATTGCCATTTATAGCCGGAAAGGTATCAGGAAAAAAATAACGGGATTAAAAATTTGGGACCCAGTTAGATTATGGCTATTGAGCCCAGCTTAGATCAATACGGTTGAGAGGCATCAAGTGTTTTGGAATGAAACGATGTATTTCTTTTTGCTTTTTGTTTTTTTTATTCCTTATCCTTCGAAGTCTGTATATTCCTTTTTTTATATATATATATATATTTTTTGTAATTTTTAATTTTTTTTAAAAAAATTCGGTATCATTTTTTTATTCTTTTACTGCTTTATCTGTACCGGGCGGCAGGGGGGGGGGGGGAGGAAGGGGTAATTGTGATGTAAAAATAAAAAAAATCTCAATAAAAATTTGTTAAAAAAAAAAAAAAAAGTAGGACCTTCTGTCGCAGCAGCAGGGGACGGTCCTCCACCCGAACCTGTCCAGTCTCCACCTCCATGCTTGGAGATTGAGCGGCGACAGTTGAGGCCATTTGACTTGCCTCCTGAAGTTTGTAACATCATTCTGGCAGCCAGGCGTCCCTCCACAAAGTCGGTATACGCCTGCAGGTGGAACAGATTTGTGGCATGGTGCACAGCAAAGGCTGTGGATCCTCTTGCTGCCCCTCTTTCTGAGGTTCTTCTCTTCCTTCTTTCTCTTGCCCAGCAGGGCTCTGCTCTGGGCACTATCAAGGGCTACCTTTCTGCCCTTTCAGCCTTTCTCAGGCTACCTGATCAGCCTTCTTTGTTCAAGTCCCCTATTGTAAACAGATTTCTTAAAGGCATCACACACACGTTTCCTCCTGTTCTGTTTGTGATGCCCCAGGGGGACTTGAACCTGGTTCTTACATTTCTGATGTGCGCTCCCTTTGAGCCACTTCACAACTGTCCTCTTCGCCTTCTGACTTTGAAGACGGCTTTCCTGGTCACCATCACCTCTGCCAGGAGAGTGAGTGAGCTCCAGGCTCTTTCTTGTACTCCGCCTTTCCTCTCTGTCCATCCGGACAAGGTGGTGCTTCGTACCAAACCTTCTTTCCTGCCCAAGGTTGTCTTGGCCTTCCACGTCGGGCAGTCTATCACCTTGCCAACCTTCTTTCCGCCACGGCATCCCTGTAAAGAGGAAGAGCAGCTCCACCGTCTGGACCCAAAACGTGCGCTCTCATTTTATTTGGCTCGCACACTCCAGTTCCAGGTGGATGACCAACTCTTTGTTGGTTACGTGGGCGCTAAGAAGGGGAAAGAGGTGCACAAGAGGATCATCTCCCGGTGGATCATCTTGTGTATCCAGGCATGCTACTCTTTGGCTCGGAAGGAGCCCCCGGCTGGATTGCGGGCTCATTCTACCCGAGCCACGGCGACTACCACTGCCTTAGGCAGGGGTGTGCCCTTTCAAGACATCTGTCAGGCAGCTACGTGGGCATCGCTGCACACGTTTGCAAGACACTACTGCCTGGACAGCCAAGTCCGGAGGGATGGCTTCTTTGGCCGTTCCGTCATCCAGGACTTTCTGGTGTGATTATTGGTTCGCAGGCCCACCACCGGGGTTGGTTTTGCTGGGGTATCTATTCTAAGGTAAGGAATCTAATACTAACGTGTCTCTTTCAGATGCACAAGTTACTACTTGTGTAACAATATATCTGTAATTGACATTAGTTAGTATTAGATTCCTTACCGACCCACCCATCCTCCCCGTTCTTCGAACCAATATCTAGGGTTAGGGTTGTTCCCCTTCAGGGCCCTAGTTTCAATGGCACCAGTGTTGGTTTTTAACATGGCTCTGCGTTTCTGGCGCGGAAAAGCTGTGTCTAAGAACTGACGTCAGCACGCAGAGGCGGCGTCTAAGTACTCCGACGACGTCATCACGGCGCCGACGACGGACGCGGAGCCGCAGACGACGCCTACCGACGCGCAAGGGTACTGCTACGCAAACATTTCCGGATCCAGTCTGACGCCTGAGGATCTTCTAAGGTAAGGAATCTAATACTAACTAATGTCTCTTACAGATATATCGTTACACAAGTAGTAACTTGTGCATCTGGCAGGTTCATTGAACGACAGGGCGGACAAACTCAGCCCCAGGTGCATGATGAATCACAAATGGCATCTTCACTCGGAGGTGTTGCAAGGTCTCTTTCAGCAGTGGGGAGAGCCTTGGTTCGATCTATTCACCACCGAAGAGAACGTGCAATCCAGCAGTTCTGCATTTTGGAATTTCCAAGACTGCACTGGCTCAGCAAAGTTTTTCATTGCAAGTAGATCTGCGGTCTTCTATACGCCTTTCCGCCTATACCACTTCTGCCCAGAGTGCTGAAGAAGATCAACCCCGACTGGGCCAAAGTAATTCTTGTTACTCCAGAATGGGCATGAAGAGTCTGGTGTCCCGAGCTGTTACATCTGGCCATCAATCTCCCGATCTGACTGCCTATTTGGGAGGATCTTCTGTCACAGCAAGCAGGGGACGGTCCTCCACCTGAACCTGTCCAGTCTCCACCTCCTTGCGTGGAGTTGACAGCTTTTGACCTCCCTCCCGAAGTCTATAATGTTATCTTGGCAGCCAGGCGTTCCTCCACTAAGAAGGTATACAACAGTAGATCCAACAAATTTGTGGCATGGTGTAAAACAAAGGCTTTGGATCTCCTCTCCACCCCTCTTACTGAAGTTCTTTTGTTATTCCTTTTTTGGCCCAGCAGGGCTCTGCTTTGGGCACACTTAAGGGCCATCTTTCAGCCCTCTCAGTATTTCTTCGGCTGCCTGATCAGCCTTCTCTTTTCAAGTCCCCCATTATTAATAGATTCTTTAAGGGCATTACTCACCTCTTCTGATAGATACATCTGCCGTGTGGATTCCTCACCTTGTGAATATCCCCCTTGCGCCAGCAACGTTCGGAAATTTTCTTCGTAGTACGCCGACGTGGGCGACGTCACAGGAGCACGGCATCGCGCGCGACTCCGTCTGACGTCACCGACCCCATATCAGGCCCACGCCGGCGTGATGACGTCAGTTCCCTTTTTTCCGCGTCTTCGACGCTAACGGTTTTCGGGATCTTCTGCGATACTTAGTATCTTTCTGTTAATTAATTGCCACTGTTTCTCTCTTACGACTTGTTTCTTCTCCGAAGATGTCGTCGAGGAAAACAGGCTTTAAGCCATGTAGGTCTTGTGCCCGCACGATGTCCATCACTGACCCACATAAGGATTGTTTGTGGTGTCTTGGTTCGAGTCACGACGTCAAGAACTGCAATTCCTGTTTTAAGATGAATCCAAAGGCGCTTCAAGAGCGTGAAGCTAAATTACTTTTGGCAAAAGTAAAACAGGATTCTGGTCATTATTCGAGATCGACGTCACGAAGATCGAAGTCGAAGCAAAGGTCTCGATCGAAGTCGGGATCGGCGTCGAGGTCCAGAGCGGGTTCGAGATCTGGAGAGGAGTCGAGATCTAAAGCGAAGTCAAAATCCAGAGAAAGATCTAGGTCTAGATCTAAATCGGCTTCAGGTCACGCTTCGAGCTCCTCGAGGAGAAAGCATAAGAGGAGGAAGCACAGTTCGAAACATCATTCGGAGAAGGAATCCTCTGATTCGAAGAGAAGGTCTCACAAACATCGTAAAGACTTTGTCTCTCCTTCGCCTGCTTTATCAAAAGAAGGTTCTCCAGCCCCGGAGCCGGAGCCGGATCCGGATCCGATATCCTCGGAGCATGAAGAGGGAAAAGAGGTGATTCCTCTAGAACCGGCTCCAGCGGAGTCTCCTGTGGACCCGGAAGGTCAGAGTGAGAATGTGTCGGGACGGCCTCCATTGGAACATCCGGTAGGTCCGTACCCTCCCTTTCCTGGTCCTGGACAGGATCCCTCGCATTTTCTAAATGCGATGTTTGGAGTATATTCTAGGGCAATGTACCCCACTGGAGCGCCTGTTGGTCCCATGGGTCCATTATCGTACAATCTGGGTATTCCTCAGTCGTACGCCCCGGCTCCATTTATGCCTTTCATGCCGGCGCCTCTTCCACCATGGCTCGGTACGGCTCCACCGAGGTCTTCGACTCCGCATGCGGCTTCGCCGACTCCTGATCGACCTCGCAGTCGAGATCGAGGTACCACACCTGTTCATGACTCTCGTCCTGCTGCTCCGGGTCCTCGATCGACGTCGGAACCGGCTCCGTCGGAGTCGTTACCGGATCCGTCGACTTCGATTCGATTGGAGTGGTCGAGACGAAGAGCTCAGCGTCTTCTCGAGCAAAAGGATGATGAAAGTTCTGATGTGGAAGAGGGCGAGCTTCCTGATCATGATGATGATTTCGATGAGCTTCGGGATGCTAGTGGTCTGGAACTCTCTCCCGAGTGGGGTCTGCCTTCGACTTCTGATACTCCGTCTAGGGACGTGGCTCCCTATCACGTGGTTATTAGGAAGGCTGCTGACCTTCTTAATTTAAAGTTGCCCACAGTGGAGTACAAGCCCAACATCCTCACTGAAGTCTTGCATTCTCCTTCTTCAATTGTTGAGCCTACTCTGCCATTTACTGATGCCTTGACGGATCCAATAAAGGAGATTTGGAAGAGGCCATTATCTGCTCCTGCAGTTTCAAGAGTTATTGCAAGGCGCTATAGAGTGGCTCCTGATGACCCGGCATTTCTTTCTACGCATCCATCTCCGGAAAGTCTTGTGATTCAGGCGGCTTGCTCTAATAGGGCTGCAGGCTCTTTCCCTCAGGTGCCAGCTGACAAAGAGTCTAAGAAATTAGATCAGTCTGCGAAGAAGACTTTCTCTTCTGGGAGCATGGCTCTTAAGTCATCAAATGCTACTTGCCTTTTAGGTAGATATGTGCATGCTCTAATGGACTCAGTGAAGCAATTGTCATCAAAACTTCCTGAGGAGGATAAGAAGAACTTTAATGAAGTGGTCTCTGACACTCAGGCTGCTGCCCGCATTGTCATTCAGAGCGGCATGGACACTGTGGATTCTGTTGCTAGAATTATGGGTTCATCCATTGCGACCAGGAGAGCCGCATGGTTAAAGTCTTCAGATTTCTCTGCGGATGTGCAGTCTACATTGCTGGACTTACCCTTTGAAGGAACTGGCCTTTTTGGTAAGAAGGCTGATGTAGCCTTGGAAAGGTTTAAGGACAGCCGTGCCACCGCAAGATCTTTGGGTCTGCAGATGAGAGGGTCGACGACTAGAAAATTCAAAGGATTTGGAAAATCTTCTTTTCGTCCCTTCAAGCAGGGTCAACAACAACAGCAGCAGCAGCAGCAGAACCCTCTATATAGATCCTATAGAGGTAGACAGAGGGGTCGTGGACGTGGACGTCAAGTCTCCTCTTCCACCACTTCCTCCAATAATGCCCAACCCCCACCCGCATCAGCAAAGCAGCCCTAGATCCACCATTCTGGATCATGTAGGGCCAGTAGGGGGTCGGCTTACTCATTTTCTACGAGATTGGGAATCGGTTACATCAGATCTTTGGGTTCTCAATCTCGTAGAGAATGGGTATGCACTTCCTTTTCAGGAGTTCCCTCCCAATTACCCTCCTTGCCAAGGTTATTGTTCGGAGGACCACCTGCTTCTCCTGCAGGAGGAAGTCCTGGCACTGTTTCGAAAGGGTGCGATAGAGGTGGTTCCAGAGCAGGAGAGGGGTCAAGGATGCTACTCCCGGTATTTCTTGATTCCCAAGAAGGATGGCAGGCTTCGGCCGATCCTGGATCTCAGGGTTTTGAACCTCTATCTCAAGCAGGAGAAGTTCAAAATGCTCACCCTTGCTCAGGTTCTTCTTGCGCTGATGGAAGAAGACTGGATGGTGTCAATCGACTTGCAGGATGCGTATTTTCACATCCCAATCCTGAAGTCGCACAGGAAGTATCTCCGTTTTACGGTGGGATCGCAGCACTACCAGTTTGCGGTTCTTCCCTTTGGACTTACTACTGCGCCTCGAGTTTTCACCAAGGTGATGGCAGTGGTGGCTGCGCATCTCAGAAGGTCAGGGATTCCTGTATTCCCTTATCTAGACGACTGGCTGATCAAAGCAGAGTCGCCGGAGATGGTGCTCCATCATCTGCAAGAGACAACTCAGTTGTTACACAAGTTGGGTTTTTCGATAAACGTACCCAAGTCTCACCTGGTGCCCTCCCAGCGCAACCTGTTCATAGGTGCGGTACTGGACACTTCTGTATGTCGTGCATTCCCTCCACCTCAAAGGATTCACGACATTCAGGAGATGATTCCTTTATTCTACAATGGAGCGGTTGTTCCGGTCCTGAAGGTCCTTCGTCTGCTCGGTCTGATGGCTTCTTGCATTCTGTTGGTCAGTCATGCACGCTGGCACATGAGGGCACTCCAGTGGTGCCTCCACAGGCAGTGGTATCAGCACAACGGAGATCTCAGGGAGTCAGTGAAGATCTCCTGAGAAGCTGCAGCGGATCTGTCTTGGTGGGGCGTGGAAGGCAATCTGTCGCAAGGAAAGCCTTTTCAACTGCCTCCATCAGTGGCCACAGTGATAACGGATGCATCCACTCTCGGGTGGGGTGCTCATCTGGGAGACCTGGAGGTCAAAGGTCTTTGGTCTCTGGAAGAAAGGTTGTCTCACATCAACCTTCTGGAATTGAGGGCGATACGTTTGGCGCTCAAGGCCTTCCTCCCTTCCCTTCGCGGTCGTTCGGTTCAAGTCCTAACGGACAACACGACTGCGATGTGGTACATCAACAAGCAGGGAGGAGTAGGGTCACAGTGTCTCTGCAGAGAGGCTCTGCGTCTCTGGTCCTGGGTTCAGGACCATCAGATTTGTCTGGTGGCAAATCATCTGGCCGGAGTTCTGAACGTTCGTGCAGACAGTCTCAGTCGGCAGTTCTCTGCCGACCACGAGTGGAGGCTTCACCGGGAGGTTGTTCACGACATCTTTCGGATGTGGGGGACTCCTCGGGTGGATCTATTTGCCACTCGCGAGAATGCTCACTGCCTTTCATTCTGCAGTCTCCAGTATCCGATGCAAGGAGCATTGGGGGACGCGTTTCAGTTGAGTTGGGGAGATCAACTCCTTTACGCGTTTCCTCCCATACCTTTGATTCCTCGGGTTCTGAGGAAGATTCGTCAAGACCGGGCCCAAGTCATATTGGTCGCCCCGGATTGGCCAAGAAGGGTGTGGTACTCAGACCTTCTCCACCTCTCCTCTCACCCGCCGCTCCGTCTCCCTCACAGGGCAGACCTCCTCTCTCAAATGGGGGGGCAGGTTCTACACCCCCACCTCCAGACATTACACCTTCATGCCTGGAGATTGAACGGGGCAACTTGAGTTCTTTTTCTCTCCCTCACGAGGTGGTGGATGTCATTCTCTCTGCCAGGCGTGACACCACTAAGTCCATTTACTCCTATAGGTGGTCAAAATTTGTTTCTTGGTGCAGGGAGAGAGATGTTGACCCTTTGAAGGCTCATTTATCTAATATTTTACAGTTTGCCCTTTATCTGGCGCAGCAAGGTTTGGCTGTTGCCACGGTCAAGGGGTATCTTTCAGCCTTATCGGCGTTTCTATGTTTGCCGGATCAGCCATCTCTCTTTAAATCTCCGGTGGTTTTGAGATTCTTGAGGGGTCTCATAAATATGTTCCCTCCTACTCCTTTTGTTGTTCCTCATTGGGATTTGAATCTTGTGCTGACCTTTTTAATGGGTTCTCCCTTCGAACCCTTGCACAAGTGTCCATTGAAGCTTCTCTCTTTTAAAACGATCTTCCTCGTTGCAATCACCTCGGCAAGGAGGGTAAGTGAGCTTCAAGCTCTAAGTTCCAAACCCCCATTCCTGACCATTCATGCTGAAAGGATGGTTCTCAGGACCAGGGCTGCTTTTCTGCCTAAGGTGGTGACTCCTTTCCATCTTGGGCAGTCCATTACCCTTCCTACCTTCTATCCTCCCCCTCACCCGTCTAAGGAGGAAGAGAGACTGCACCGCCTGGACCCTAAGAGGGCGGTGTCGTTCTATCTGGACAGGACTAAAGACTTCCGGATGGACGACCAGCTGTTTGTTGGTTTTGCTGGCTGCAAGAAGGGCAGAGCGGTGCACAAGCGCACACTTTCCAGGTGGATAATCCTGTGCATCAAGATCTGCTACTCCCTTGCTGGTAAGGACCCTCCTGAGGGTATTAGAGCACATTCTACTAGAGCAAAGTCTGCAACATCTGCTTTGTCTAGGGGTGTACCTGTTGAGGATATTTGCAAGGCCGCGACTTGGGCCTCCCTCCACACTTTCGCAAAGCATTACTGCTTGGATACCGAGGTGAGGAGGGACGGCCACTTCGCGCGCTCTGTCCTCCAAGATTTCCTGGTATAGCAGAGTGGACACCCTCCTCCGGGAGTGGGGACTGCTGTGGGAATCTATTCACAAGGTGAGGAATCCACACGGCAGATGTATCTATCAGAAGAACAAGTTACTTACCTTCGGTAACGTTTTTTCTGGTAGATACTATATCTGCCTGTGGATTCCTCACTGACCCACCCGCCTCCCCGTTGTCCACTCTGCTATACCTGGTCTTGCTGTATATATGGTTTATACTATTGATTTAGTTCTATATGTACTGTGTACATTGTATATTTGCATATTTGCTATCGTTGGTCCGTCCGTGTGCCTCGAAGGCACGGAAAAAAGGGCGGAACTGACGTCATCACGCCGGCGTGGGCCTGATATGGGGTCGGTGACGTCAGACGGAGTCGCGCGCGATGCCGTGCTCCTGTGACGTCGCCCACGTCGGCGTACTACGAAGAAAATTTCCGAACGTTGCTGGTGCAAGGGGGATATTCACAAGGTGAGGAATCCACAGGCAGATATAGTATCTACCAGAAAAAGCGTTACCGAAGGTAAGTAACTTGTTCTTTCCTCCTATTCCTTACGTAATGCCTCAGTGGGACTAAAATTTAGTTCTGATATACCTTATGTGTGCTCCTTTTGAGCCACTACATAACTGTCCTCTCAGACTTAACTTTAAAGACTGCTTTCCTAGTGGCCATCACTTCTGCTTGCAGGGTGAGTAAACTTCAGGCTCTAAGGCTCCTTTTCTTGCTGTTCATCCAGACAGGTTGTCCTAAGAACCAGACCTTCTTTTCTTCCCATAGTGGTTACTTCTGTCCACATTCATCAAACCATCACTTTGCCCACCTTCTTTCCGCCTCTGCATCCTTCAAAAGAGGAAGAGAGGCTCCACCCCCTGGATCCAAAACGTACGCTATCTTTCTATCTGGATCACACAGATAATTCCGGTTGGATGACTGCAAGACCTGGAATGTTTGGCGTGGTTTCCCCTGACTGTTTGCCTCTACCTCCTGTATTTTTGACGCTGTGCTGGATTTCCTTTTTGCTGGTTTAGATGCTTTGGGCACCTTGCCACTGCTGATCAGTGTCAAAGTGCAAGTGCTCCCTAGGTAAATTGTTATTGTGATTGGTTATCCATGATTGGCATATTTGTGTCTACAGGAAGTCCCTAGAAATGTGCACTGAATGTGCCAGGGCTGGTGATTCAAATGCTACTAATGGGCCTGATGCACTGATTTTGCCACCCACAGGAGTAGCCCTAAAATGGTGTCTCAGGCCTGCCACAGCAGTGCCTGTGGGCAGTTGCTAACTGCCATGCTGACCTGGCCAGTGTCCACACTGGCCAGGCCTAACCCTTTCCTTTCTGTACACATTGGACACCCCCATGGAAGGCCCTAGGTAACCCCCTGGGCAGGGAGCAGCGTATGTGAAAGGGAGAACATGTACTAGTGTGTGTGACATGCTCTGGTAGTGAACTACAGCCATTTTCGTTTTTCACTACTGTGAGGCTATATTGCCCATAGGCTATAATTGGGAATGCTGTGTATAAGGTTTACCTGCATATCTTCCCATAGGAGCAAGATAGAAAATTAAAGTCTGGTATCCCTGAACTCAGAATTTAATAACCTATCTTTTTAGGAAGGATGCTTTTTAAATCCTGTGTTTGAGAACAGCACTTTTAGAAAGTGGCTGTTCTCTTGTCTGACCTTTCTGTGTGCCTTGGCCTGTTTGTAAATTGACTGTCTGGTTTGTGAGTGACAGTGGCTGGGGAGCCTCCAGGAGGCTGGATGAGTCAGCCCTAGGCTGAATAGCTGCTTCTGCATCTTGAGTGGTGGGAGGGGATAGCACCTGGGCCTGAATAGGGCTGTGCCTGCCTTCCACAATGCTGGCTCCACCTCCTGCTGGGCGGCTGATGACCCTGTCCCTCTCTCTGAAAGAAAAGAAAAAGTCAGGAAAACAAAGTGCTCCAGGACTGACCAGAACTGGTTCTGACTAAGCCAAGGCCTCTCTGCCTCCAGGGAACAAAGGAAAGACTGATATAAAAAGGGCTACGCAGACTACAGAAAATTAGATCATCCTGGAATCAAGAAGGATCCTCTACCAAGGCGAAAGCTGGAAGACTGAAGAGGAAGGACTGTCCTGCTGTGTGCTTGTGGACTGACCTGCAGTTGCTTTGCTGCCAAGGAGAGGGGAAAGACTTTGCTGTGTCCCCTTGCTTGAAGAGCTCTCCAAGGGCCTGAGGAGAGCTCGCCTCCTGTTAAGAAGTCCCAGGAGCAAAAAAACTACACCCCCATCTTCCCCTTGAGCTCTGCTGTAGGAGTTCTGCCCTTCCTAGAGGGCTTGTTTCAATTGTGGGGCCTCTGGAAGTTGTGCCTGCTGTTTGGGGAACTGGACAACAAGAAAAGAAGAAGATCTGTAATTTTCACGCTCGCTTGCGGAGCGCATCCCCGATAGTGCGAGGAAATTCCCGCTGCCGGGAAGATCGAGATCGTCGCAACACCTGTTGCCACTGCAAGAACCGACGCATTCTTTGCTTGCGGAACGCATTGCCCCGGTGCTGGAAGTTTCCTGTCGCAGAACCTGCCATCGCTGGGTGAGATCGCTGCACCGCTTTCTTGCAGACCGCATCACGTCGCTGCAAGCATCGCCGCAGAGCCCTTGCATCGAGGGGCCGCTGGAGGAGAAGATCGACGCTGTGCTTCGCATCGCCACCGCACCTGAGATCGTTGCCATCCCGAAGATCGGCGCATCGTGCCTGTGTGAGGCGCTTCCTTCCGAACCTGCGCACCGGAATCCATAGAAGGTATTGCATCCCTCCCCATACAGACCGTATTTGTCGCAACATGCCCGCTGCGTCCAGCAGGTCTGTTGCATTGCCTCACCAGGGTCTCAGGAGTAACGCATCGCTTGTTTTTCAACACTGCAGCTTCCATTTGGAACTTTTGTCGCATCTACAGGTACTTTGGGCTAAATGTGACACAACTGTGGATTATTCTACGAACTGACTTCTAGGCTTAAGGACTTCCTTTCACGGCCCTAGTTTTGTGCACCAGTGGTCAGTGTCTTGCATGGTTCTGCGATTCTGGTGTGGAATGTTGTATAAAGAACTGACGTCAGCATGTGAGGGCGGAGTCTTAGTAGATACTGCAACGTCATGCCGGGTCCACAACGCAGAACGCGGAACTGACCAACGCCACCTATCGATGCGCAGGGGTACTGCTGCAAAAAAAATTCTCTGGATCCAGTCTGATGCCTGGGGGTAATTCTAAGGAAAGGAATCTAATAATAATGTATCTCTTACAGATGTATCGTTACAGAAGGTAGTAACTTGTTCACTAATGCACTATAGACCAGGATACATTTTTTGGCACATATTTGTCTCCAATATTCTACACTCTATGGCCAGTCTTCCCTTACCTCATTGTGGAAACCTATGCGTGGTAGTTTCCACATTTTAGTTGTAGATATTTAAATATATATGACCATTGAAGGTCATATTCTTTTTAAGGTTTGTAAATGACACTATGCCATCAGCACGCCAAAATTCACTCAAAGTTGATATCCTGATCTGTCCCAGTCATTATATCCAGTCAGTTTGTTCACACCTTTCAGTGACCCTGCTCTGTGCTGTTCTTATTTCCATAGTAACGGTCTATATTGTACATTTGTTGTTGTTCCAATGTGTGTTTGACTTCTAGAAGGTGTTTTGGATTTGCTGGGACACTCCTTCTAGACTAATCCTGAAGGCTGCCCTCCACAGATACCACATAAAGAGCTTTCTAAGGTTATCTAAGACCACTAAAATCCCCATAAAGGTTGTCTGGACCAGTGCAGGGTTCTAAACTTACATAAGTGTGCAAGCCAACCTCTCACAGTAACGTTCTATATTCTACATATGTTGTTGTTCCAATGTGTGTTCGACTTCTAGAAGGTGTATTGTTTTTACTGGGACAGTTACTGCTGATCCCTCATGCTATTCTGGAGGTGGGCTTCCTTATTATGAATAAGGTATGATTCTTGAATTATTCACCCCTTGTAGTTGCGACTACACGCTACAATTTGGTGATTAGCTGGCTCAAGGAGCCCCCTGACAGACACTGCCAACGGGAAAGTCACTGTTGACAGGGAAGACCCAGCTAAAGTTCTATTTGTATTGCTGCCTCGTTTGTGGACTCAGCAGAGTGGACTACTGTCGAAACTCTGGTTGAAGCTCTGGTACGCATCCTCGGTTTGGCAAATTAAAGCTGCAGTGCTCAATTTTCGCACTTTAAGGGGCACACTTGTCTCAAGCAGTTTTGTGCTTAAGCCTACTCCGCACTCTTTACATGCTAGAGAGGGCCTTACTCTTAGGGGCACATTAGGAGGGCGGGCGGGCTTTGTCCGCCCGCCATCCTGTTCGTAACAAGGGACCACCCGCCATAAGGGCGGGGGTCTGGTATGTGCCACAGTGGCGGGCGCATCCTGCATCCCTAACATTGTGGCGGGCGGTGCACTCAGCACCGCCCGCCACAATGCCAGGGAGGCATGTTGTGCACTTCCATGCACAACATGGCAGGCACTGCGCGGTGCCTGCCATGTTGTGCATGGAACTGCATGGAACTGGGGTGCACCCCCCATCCCCCGGAGTCCCTGGGGGCCCGCAACTGGCCCCCCAAGCAGAATCCGCATGCCTTTCCGTGGAAGGCATCTGTAATGACACATTCTAATATGGCTGGCGGTGTCTATTAGACACCGCCACCATATAGTACCCTTTTCCGCCCGGTCGACATGTCGACCTGGCGAGAAAGCGGCGGACGGTCTTTCCGTCTCCAGCGGACCCCACAGCCATAATAATATGGCGGGGGTCTTTTGTTTAGGGATGGCGGGCGGATTCCCCCTGCCGGGCCGGCGTGGCTACCGCCGGTCTGGCGGGGCAATCCGCCCGCCATCCTAATGGGGCCCTTAGTATTCCAATTACTCTACCTCACAACGTCTCTAGGGGGCCTCGCATGTACCGTTTGCATTTAATTGTTCACTGCTGGAAGATGGGGCATTCCATCTGCGTGTGCTCTGCCTAAGTCTGGCCTCTTCCCATGAAGCAATGGAGCAGCGTGTATCATCACACATTAGCTGACATATTTATTTGAGACATTCTCCATTCTATGACATAGAACTCGTGTGTATACATCTAGTGGGCATTTTTTATTTGAAAAACTTCAGCGTTTAATCCTACAGACAGCCTTGTTATACATTTTTTTAGTATATCGTATTGGACATTTTTATTGTGAACACTACTGACACTCTATCTCTCCTTGTTTTTGCACTCCTGGCAATTTTATCACTCTACTTTATATAAAGCGGATTTCATTTCAACACCAGAGGCTACCATTATGCATAACATCTTTTAATGCCACTCCTTCATCACTTTGAAAGAACTTCCAAACAATTACACCAATCCAGAACTAGAATACTGCAGTCCATAAGCAAGCCCATCTCAGAACAAACACTCTTCCTCTTTTAAATGCTGCTCTTGGACATTTTTACTTTGATTGCCAGATTTAAATGTATTTGAAACGTTATAATATATGATACTATTCCTTCTTGTTGAGGGTTATCAGTTATAGCTTTTAATTTATTCAAGCACAGTTTGTGTTTAAAGGGAGTTAGCATTGTATGTTGGAAGCTGTGTTAAATTATTGCAGGAAACTGGGAAGTGAATTTTTGGTGTGTATTTTGTTTAATATATTTTCTGCTGAGTGAGGCGGGGAGCAGTTGGTATGGCTATGATTGCCAGATGGGTGAGCAGGTATTGATGTGAAAAAATATAAATCACATTCTTTAAGGGGCGAGTAAGTTGTATGTGTCTGGAGGATGTTTGGAAGAGATTCATGAGGCAGCTGATTGGTCGAATGCTGAAACATTTGCTAAATATTATTTTAGGCCAATATAGTATCTGTCAATTGTGGTTTTGAAGGGCTTTCAACATGGATAATAGTAGCCTCCGGTCTTTAAATGAAATGGTGATTTGTTGATTGGAAGGAGTAGGGAATCATAATTTCATTAAAGACCTGGAGGCTAACATTATCCTGCCCTATACATCCCTTGTTTTGTGTTAAAAACAAGACAAGAAATACGGTTTAATTTATAGCTACGTTAATACTTGAAGTTTATGGAAGTTATGAGAGTTGATGTGTAGTAATAGTTAAGGGATATCTATTTGATTTTTTATTTTAAGATGTTGCAGGGATTCTGCTCATACACAGAACTGTGTACAGAGAACCTGGGCCTCTGTGAATTGTGGTGGACCAAAAAACTCACCTCAGTACCTAGAACCCCTAACCGACTAGCATCAGTGCCTCATTCGTTCTTCGTCCTATAGCAATGTCGTGCAGGCCTCAGCCTGGCCCGCTAGTGCAAGGGTTTCGCCCTTCTGCGTACGAAGTCCTCAGACCCAAAGGAAAAAGTTGGCACGGAAACTGGAATTGCAAAACATAGAATTTATTTCACTTTATGAAGTGGTGCTAAAGTTCAGACAGTACCCTTCGGCACTATGAGAAGTAGCACAAAGGGCTACCGGACACATGGTTCATTTATACCCACATAGGGGCTCAAAAGAAGGCGGTACAAAGTACAAAAGCACATTTTATGTCCATACAAGGTAATATCGAGAAGCAAAATCGATCAGTGGGAGGAGTTAACAGTCATGGGGTCTCGGCTAACACATTCCAATCTAGGGCTAACCATTAGCAGATGTGGACCCTAATGGTCAGCGGCAAAACACAGAGATGCTATTATTGGACTGTTGCCGGGCAGATTCAAAGGCCATGAGCAGAAAGATAGGACAACGCATATGGTCGACACGAGGCAGCGTGTGGCAGACAAAATGGCCGCCGTGAATTCAAAATGGATGCCATAACAAATGTCAAGATAACGGAAAAACCAAGATGTCTTTTGCTAACACTCAACTTAGTCACTATTATAATACAACAGACGACCCTTTTAGCGTTAGCTAAAGACATAGGCTCTTCTAGGATAATCTGTGCATTCATCTCGTATATCTATGCACATTATATTGGTTACTTCCTTGTCCACTAACTGTTGCGCTTTTACGGCATTTCGTTTGGACGGTATGCAGGCAGTTATGCACATGGAACATAACATTGGACCACAGTGTATACATATGTAACAGGTGAAAATCAATGCAATTGCAACACACAGGATAGTCAATAGTTTCCAACCCCAAGCAGAAATCAGAGCCCAAAACCATCCTGCAAATGTCCAAGTACCATTTTTCTCATGAATATCAGAGGCTATTTTATGCAGTTTAAGAATTGCTTCATAGACAGAAGGCGAATTATCAGGTATGTACACACAACAACTACTTCCGATAACTTTACATGCTCCTCCTCTATCGGCTAACATAACATCTAGAACCATGCGGTTCTGAAGAGTTACAATTCTAGCAATTTGCAGTTCCTCGGTAATGTTACCAAGTGCTACAGCAGTTTCATTGGTGACAGCTTCCACTACTCTAGTTAATCGCCGTATTTTCCTACTATTTAAGGCAGCACCTACAAATGGGAACAGGCCTAAATAAAAATCAACATATTGCTGCAGACTAGTATCTGTTTGATCAATGTCATCAATCCGAATCATTCGTTTATACCGGTTCATGGAAATATTTTTAAACAGTTTAAAATCTTGGTGATAAGAAGCAGGTGCAAGGAAAACAGGTGGCAATAGGAAAGATACATAACAAATACCAGACAACCCTACAGGCAATCTATGATATCCATGATTTCCACATACTAGATATGTGTTATGTGAAGCCAAAAATGTACTATAGTTTATTCCATCTAATTTTAACACAACGCATTCACTTGTTCCTACTGGAATTCATCCAGTACTTTGTACACAGAGGTTAGCCTTAGTTCGTGTTACAGTAATCACAGATTCATTGCTCGTAGTAGAGTCTCTCGTATGGGTGAAAACATAAGGTGTAGAAGCATTGTCCGGTCGATATTCTTCCCACTCCCATATAGTTCCATTCGCCTGAGGATAACCATGTTCATCTTAATAACACTCTTTATTCAAGCGGAAAAGAAGTCCACCTACAGTAGGTTTTCTGTTCGAAAAGAGAAGAGTATACCAAGCTCGACAAGAACCATTATGCGAGAAAGGAAGTGGAATAAATGGCGTTCCACCTTTCTTCTGATGAGCTGGAAGCATACCACAAATCCAGCAATTTGTAGTATTTTTGGCATCATAAGTATGGTGTAGCATCTGGACAAAGGTATTATTCAAATAAGATTCTCGATGCTTTTGCTTATGATAGGGAAGAGTGAAATGCTGATGCTCTTCCGGAATCGGAGTAGTAGGAACCATAAGAAATTTTCGAGCAGGGCTCGCTATCTCGATCGACCAGGTAATTACTGCAATAACTATTAAAACACTCAATACTCCCAAAATTCTTTTCTTAGTAGTATTCATAGTCTCAAAAAGTCTTCTTCAAACTAAAAAACAGAAAAAAAAAATAGTCAATGAGCTCTTTACTCTGGGCAGACGCTGGTTTCTTCGCCACAGACCAAGACAGGTGTCACTACACTACGCAGGGCTGATCCCCCTCCCTTGTCATATCGGCTCTCCGTTTCCACTACCCAGACCGGTTGGTCAACCAGTCTCGCAACAAAAACTTTCAAATCTTTCTTTTTGATCTCAAATCATAGCGTGCTGCTCCAGAAGTCGTCTGGTCCAGGAAGAACTCCGCAGATCCGCCAGGTGATACAGCGGGGCCTTTCTCCGTAGCTAGGATATCTCGATGATCAGTCAAAACAGCAGGTTCCACCAAGGTCAGCAATACCTTGCGGCAGTGGACACTATGGACCCAGTTACGCTTGTTGGTTATCCGGACTGCCGTCCGCGTGGCAAGGAGAACTTGCTCTGGTCCACGCCACCTTGGCTCCAAGCTGTTCGACCTCTCGAATGCTTTGATCATGACGAAGTCGCCGGGTCGGAGTCCATGGCCCTCACCTTGGGATTTATCCGGGAGCGCTTTTCGAACCTGTTGGTGAATAGAAACCAAGCTGTCAGTTAATTGTGCCAAATAGTCATTCATTAAAACACAAGGTAGATCATACACATATCTTGGCTTCGGAACTCCCCTGATCTAATGGACAACAATGCCAACGGCAACGCATCTGGCCATGTCAACTTCGTGGAGGCTTGGATTTTCGCAATCTTGAGCTTAAGAGTGCCATTGTACCTCTCCACCAATCCTGCAGATTGTGGATGGAACACAGCATGAAATTTCTGCTTGATGCCTAATCCCTTCAGGACATACTTGATAACTTCCCCAACAAAATGAGGTCCGTTATCATTCCATAAAAGTCTGCAAACACCAAACCTCAGGAAGAACTCCTTCAGTAGCACCTTAGCAGTAGTAATAGCCATATTATCTTTTGTGGGGTATGCCTCAATCCATTTACTGAAGGCACAAACCACCAATAGGACATACTTCAAATTATTACACCGCTCAAGTTGAATGTAGTCCATTTGCAAGACTTCAAAAGATGCAGTTGGTGTAACAAACCCTCCAGATGGAACTCGCGTCCCCTTTCCAGGATTATATTGCAAGCAAATCAAGCAAGATTGTACTACTCTCTTAGCTGTGTTGGCAATCTCAGGATGTTCCCAGACTTGCGTAAGCATTTTCGTCATTGCAAGAGCTCCAACATGTTCCACGCCATGTGCCATCTGAACCATGGGTTGCACGAAAGCTATAGGCAGCTTCCATCGATCCATTTGCTTGTTTCTCCAGCAACCTTCATCATCTAACTCTCCTTCTTTAGACCATTGTTCACGTTCTTTATCAGAAGCTGTCTTCTGTATCTCTCGCACTTCCTGCCTAACATCGTACCATCTTTCAGCTTGCGACTTCACTACATACATAGAAGTGGTATTTCTTTGCATGGCAGTCTCGCGAGCTATACGATCTACAAAAGCATTTCCTTGACCAATCTTGTCTGTAACTTTCTTGTGTGCACTACACTTCACTATAGCAATTTTCTTCGACAATGTCAATGCAGTCAGGAGATTGTGCACCAAATCTCCATGCATTATCTGTATTCCATGAGACGTAAGACAGCCTCTTTCCTTCCAGAGTAGGACAAAATCGTGCGCTACTCCAAAAGCATAGGGGCTATCTGTGTAAACATTCACACACAAACCAGCGCTGAGCTCACACGCTCGCGTCAGTGCTACCAGCTCAGCTGCTTGAGCCGATTTCTGTGGTATGCGAGCTGTCTCCACTATCGTCTCAAGTGTGGTGATTGCATATGCGGCTGAGGTCGTACCATCCGGTAATTTCAAACAAGACCCATCAACCCACAGTTCACCATCTACATCTCGAAGGGGTGTATCCTGCAAATCGATACACCCCTTTGTCTGTTCTCCAGTCAGAAAAATACAATCATGCGTTTCTTGTGACTGAGGCTGAGTCACCGGATATGGCAACAAGGTAGCTGGGTTCAAAGTTGCACATTTCTTTAATATATAGTGTCAATTCGTATCCTGTAAGACGAGCGCTATTCAAGTGCTGCGTCTTTGTCTGATTCAAAAGAGCATCAACAGCATCTGGCACTAACACTAACAATTTGTGTGACAAAACTATTCCCTCACTCTGTCTAATAGACACCGCTGTTGCTGCAACTGAACAAAAGCATCCAGGCAATGCTCTAGCAACAGGGTAGAAATATGCACACGGACGTTGCTTATCGCCGTGCAACTAGACCAACACTGACAATTCACATCCATCTTTCTCGTGCACATAAAGCGTGAAGATCTTTGTGTAATCTGGTGTGCCTAACACTGGTGCTAAACAAAGAGCTTGTCACAACTGTCGAAAAGCATTTTCACATTCATCTGTCCATGGAAGGGGTACAGGGGTATCTTTCGTCAAAAGTGCTAACAAAGGCTTAACAATGTGTGAAAATCCCAAAATCCACTGTCTACAAAATGAAGTGAGACCCAAAAATGCACGTACTCCTTTCTGTGTGGTAGGAACTGGTGTGTCTAAAATGGCTTGTATGCGATCTGATGTCAATGCACGTCCCTCCTTAGACAAAAGGTGACCTAAGTAGGTTACCTTTGGTCTACAGTATTGCAATTTCTTTCGTGAGACCTTGTGATTATGTGAAGCAAGAAAAGAAAGCAAAGATAAAGTACATTTTTCACACTGCTCTGGAGTGTCGGCTGCCAACAAGATGTCGTCGACATATTGTATGAGAGCCACACCTTCGGTCAATACAAAAGAATCAAGTTCCCTTTTCAATGCTTGGCTGTAAATACTCGGACTTTCAGTGTAACCTTGAGGAACTCTACAGAATCGATACGATCGATTATTCAAAGTGAAACTGAACAAATATCGGCTGTCAGAATGAATAGGGATCGAGAAGAAAGCATTCTTCAAATCGATTACAGTAAATGTGGTGGCAGTCGGAGGGACTAAAGTAAGAAGTGTCGTAATGTCTGAAACCACAGGATATTGTGGTATCACTATCTTATTCACCTCCCTCAAATCAATTATGAACCTGTAAATTTGTGTATCTGAGTCTCTCTTCAATATCGAAAGAATCGGACTATTGCAGACATTGTATGGGACCTCCTCAACAACCCCAACTTGTATCAAATCATGTACAATTCGTATGAGTGCTTCCTCTCCCTCCTGTGAAATACGATATTGTGGCAAACGAGGTAACACAGCTCCCTCCACACTAATCTGGATCGGAGGGATAACCATCTGACCCACATCGGTGTCTGAGGTAGCCCATAAAGATGCAGGAAGTGAAGCCAATGCAGCATCTTCTTTAATCAAACAGATTCTATCAGATTCAATGTAATTATCATTTAAAATGACATGCACCCCTTCAGGAAAACATCGGATCGTAGCTCTAAAATGTTTTAACATATCAAGGCCAAAAATATTATCCGGAGTTTTCGGGGAAGCAAAAATGGACATGGAGCATCAAATTTATCAACAGAAAATAAGAGTGGCTGGGACAATGGGCTAAGGGAAGGTGTTCCATCGAAACCTATCGAAGTAATAGTTGTGCCAGACAGGGGAGCCCTCGGAACCAATTGTTTAGACAAAGCGCTACGCGTAGCTCCTGTATCGACCAGAAACCGATCAGTAGAGCCCAAAACATGTGCTGTAACATAGGGACCCGTCTGATCTACTGGAACTTCAACTGATTCCTTACCCTATCCTAGGCAATCCTATGCATGAGCCGAATCATACAAATCAGAAGGGACATAATCAGATACTTGACACTGATTTCGCTTATCAAATGTGTTCTGTCTTTGTTGTGGACGTGAATTCGTATCAGATCTGGCTCGATCATTCGTATTACCTCGAGGCGCCGAGAAACCTGAGCCAGGTCTCCCTTGGCCCCGCTCCCGAGCTTCTTGTTGAGCATAAAGCACCGGACAGTTTCGCGCCCAATGGCCGTACTGTCTGCAATATACTCATTGATTCGAAGCTATGAATGAACGGCCAGAAGAAGTATTGGAAGATGTTCGGCCGCCTCTATCATAATTTCTGTCAGGGCCCCTATCATAGCCTCTAGAAGGCGGACCGTACACCTGGGCCAACATAACTTTTGTTTTTAACTCTTTCGACTACTTGTCCTCAGTCCCCTTCGCCTCCGCCTCCTGTTGCTCATAATACTGAGCCATCGTCAGCACAGAGGCCGGAGAGGACGTAGTCCAAGAACTTTCCCTAGCTTTTAACCGACTCGCTATAATGGGTAATAAATTCGAAACATATTTATCTACAAACAGATGTCTGCCGGTATCGCCAGTAAGAGACTGACCACTAAAATCGTGGAAGGCTTCCTCAAAGCGAGTAAAGAAATCAGAAACCGATTCATCTGCTTTTTGTTTACAGGACGCTAAAACAGTCCGATCAATCTTTTTGGGGGGAATAACCGTTTTAAGTTTAGTTAAAATGGCTGCAGGAAGATCTAATATCAGCCTATGTGGTTTTTGGGCGGGCTCTCTATCCGCATCTAAGCGCTCTATCTCTTTCCATTCGGCTCCAAGAACAGCGCGATCATCAATTTTACGAACGGTCCTCCACATATCTGGGTGTAAAATAAGACCGAAAAACAAATCTATATCACATAAAGTCATAACACAAGAATTCAGAGCACCCTCGACCTCTTCATAAAAGGCAGCTGGATTTTTACGCGGATCAGGTAACGCATTTTTAAGTGCCATTACATCTGCTCTATTCCAGGGAGTGTAAACCCAATTATAAATAAAATAGCCCTTCGCATCAGCAGAATTTTTATCATCATTATCACCCGTTCCTTTAGGAGGAACATACAGAGGCGCGGCTTCCCGCATGGGTTTCATGACAACTGGTATCATCTTATCTGTCACGAAGATAGCACGTTGCGTCTCTCCGGGCGGATTAGTCTGTGGAACGGCATCCGCAGCCTTTTTCTGCTCCTTCAGATGTGTCGCCTCATCTCGTAGTTTAACCAGCCGTCTAATGAAATCGGGCGCCTGAGAAAAGACAAGAAGACTATCACGTATTTGTTTATGATCATTTGCAATATCAACAGGTTCTAGAACGTCGGAATATTTCCGAAACATTGCTACGACTTCATCGGCAAACGATGCAGCGAAATACATCTGTTCTTTTTCTGACCAATCCCTTAAACTAGCTACCTTGGACGCCTCTAGCACTCACTGTGCAGACTAAGGTTAGGATGTAAGTCTAGGGATGTTTAAAACAAGCCATTCTCTTGTGAAGATATTCACACAACCTAACTTACAACAACAGTTATATGCAGTGTCGTGTGCAAAAGCAGCAAAAAGGTAAAAAAAACATTTAAACTTCTAATAAGCCTATGCTAACATAGCGATGTGTGCACGAAGGGCCCTGCCTTCACTACAAAGATTAAGTTATGTATTAGCTGCATACTAGTGACATGTCTGGTGTTTATTTTAGAGACACAGTAGAGAAGGAGAGAAGGAATTGAGCATTTGCAGATGATGATGAAGAGGACGACACATAGGAGGAGTGATATTTTGTAGCATTTAAAGAGGAAGAGTGTTCTGAGATGGGTCTAATTATGGACTGCAGTGTTCCAGTTTTTGATTGTTGTAATTGTTTTGAAGTAATTTAAAGGTGCTGCAGGGGTGGCATTAAAAGATGTTATGAATAATGTTAGCCTCTGTGTCTTTAGTATTACATATGTTTATTGAGGGTAAAACAGGTGGTAATACATATTGGCATTTCCAAACTGACGAAACTATTCGGGTGCAGACCCACTATACTGTGCTGAGGAGTGCTCTAAAACGTGACCACCTGATGAGAATGCGAACTAATACACAGCAGGCCGTCTACAACCCAACCAGGGCCGGCCGCGTCATAAACCCAAGGTGGTTGGTGCGGTTACCTGATGCATAACTTTCCCCCCTTCCACTGAGAGGTCAGAGTTCTAGATGATCTGCGTCACTGTCATTGAAAATATGGTGCCACGTCTGCAAGTACTGGTAACTGTCATTATTGCTTGCTCGGCACCTGAGGCCCCTCGTCCTAAAGAGTTCAAAAACTCAACGCAAAACCAAACAGGCAAGTAAAGGTAGGACAGGCCTGCCGTAAACAATCGCAATGTTTCTCAAACCCCTAACCCTCGTCCCCCTTCCCCAACTCACCCCTCCCCCCCAAAAACACCATCCCCACCCCCCACCCCCCATGGTCCATGGTTCCTATGTGTTCTGGCCGGGGGCCTACAAAGCGTGTGATGGCAGATCACAGAGAGTTTGGTTCCGTGTCGGTATCTGTCAATCTCAAAAGCCGGAGGTACTTGGGACAGGTGACCTCTGTGAACTCAGACGCCAAAAGGGACAAGAATGGTTTCCACAGTTCTGCATAGCGCGCTCCCTCCCCCGCTCTTGATAGGGACAGTTTCTCCATCCCCAGAACCATCCACAAACGATGTAGCCATCCCAGGTGTGAGGGGACGTGGTTGGATCGCCAATGCGCCACAATATTCTGCACAGCCGATCCCAGTGCGATCGCAATCAGTCGACCTCTCTGTGATTTCAGTGGATACGTCAGCGCGTTAGGTAACCCCAAGAGCACGTATGCAGGGAAGCGTGGGATGTCTGTTTCAAAGTGTGTATCTACCTCCTGCAAAATCTGGTTCCAGTATTCCTGTAGAAGTGGGCAGTCCCAGAGTATATGTGTCAGTGTGCCAATCTGGCCACAACCGCGCCAGCACAGGGGGTCTTGCTTGCTGTCCATTTCGTACAGTCTTTCGGGGGTGTAATACCAGTAGGATGCAATTTTCGTGAGTGTGTCCATGAGCCCCATGTGGTAGGCTGAGTGTCGCGCCCTGTAATAGACTCCCTCCCACTCTTTGTGTGTCAGAGTTCTCCCCAGCTCCCTCTCCCAGCGCACTCTGCCTGCGTTATATGTGTGTTGGTGTTTCTGCATCAGCATCTTCTAGAGGTCTGTGATTAGTTGTTTGTCAGTGTTGCGGGAGATTAGCCAACGTTCAAATTTGGTCAGGTGTCTATCCGCCAATGGCCTCACTGTGGTGCCTAATGCCCAATGCCTCACCTGCAGGTAGCGGAGCCTTTCCGTCTCCGGCAAGCCAAATTCTTGTCGAAATTGCTGGAAGGGAGTCACCCCTTCCGAGTTGTAAACATGATGTAGAGTCCGGCAGCCGGCCGGCTTCCAGCCCGCAAACGCCTTCTCATCCAGCCCTGGGTGAAACTCCGGATTCCCTATGATGGGTGTAAGGGGGGAGGGGTGGGTGGTAAACTCCTGACTAATCCCCACCCGATCCCAAATTTCTAGGGGAACCCGTGTGATGAAGGATGCATAGAGATTGGGCGGCCTACATTCCCGTCTCATGAAGGGGATTTCCTGCAAAGTCCGTCCCGCTACAGCCTGATCTTGAAACAGCCAATGTTTTCCTGACTCCCACCTGACCCATTCTACTAGAAAGCGGATTTGGGCTGCTTGAAAATATGTCGCAAGGTCTGGTATCAAGATTCCGCCCTGTTCTGGCGACAGCATGGCGATCTGGCGTTTCAGACGGGGTTTCCGCCCGTTCCAGATAAATTGGGACAGGTCGGACTGTGTTTGTTTGATCCAACCTCGAGGTGGTGCAAGAGGGATTGTTCGGAAAAGGTACAGGATTTGGGGGAGGATTGTCATCTTCACTGCAGCCACCCTACCCAGCCAGGACAGCGGATAATATTTCCATCTGCCCAGCTCGTTTCTGATCTTCTGCCGCAGCTTGGTGTAGTTAACGTCTACTGATTCCTGAAGGGAGGTTGCCAATTGAATCCCCAGGTAAGGGACCGTGTCCGACGTCCACGGTATGGGGAGCAGTGCCTGTAGGTGAGTGCGAGTAGAGGGTTCCAGAGAGAGATCAAGGGCCACCGATTTTGACATATTGACCTTAACGCCAGAGACACTGCCAAACCTTTCTAGTACCGCTATGCACGCCGGCAGGGAGCTTCGGGGTGTAGCGAGGGAAATCAGCACATCGTCGGCATATAGGCTAATGGTGTGGACGCTGCCTCCAAACTTGATACCCTGTATCTCCTAATCGGAGTGCAGGAGGTGTGCAAGAGGCTCCATATACAGGGCGAACAAAAGAGGGGATAATGGACACCCCTGCCTGGTGCCGAGTTCGATGTCGAATCGGGGGGATGTACACCCATTGACACGGACCGCCGCTGTAGGGAATTTGTAGCAATTAAACACTCTGGTACAGAATTGAGGCCCTATCCCTGCTTTGAGTAATACCTTTTCTAAGTAGGGCCAGTGTACCCAATCAAATGCCTTTTCGGCGTCAATGGTCAGCATCATGTACTCTCCCTCCGTTCGTGCGGCTTTTTCTAGGAGGTGAAAGGCCCGTTTCGTATTATCCGTGGTCTGGCGTTCCGGAATAAATCCGGATTGGTCCGGATCAATCAACCCCCCCATATACGGTCCCAGTCTGGAGGCGAGGATCCCTGTATACAGCTTGAGGTCCACGTTTAAGAGGGAGATAGGTCTATATGCTCCGCACTCAACCGGGTCCTTACCTGGCTTAGGTATCACTGCGATGGATGCCTCCAACTGGTCCCTATGAATCGCTCCCCCCTCAGCGAAGGAGGTGAAGAGTCAAGCGAGTAGGGGGGCTACCTGACAACAGAATGTTTTGTAAAAACTCACCGGAAAACCGTCCGGGCCCGGGGCTTTCCCTAATTTGAGCCGGGAGATGGCCGAGATCACCTCCTCCGGCCGAATGTCTTTTTCCAGGCAGTCTATCTGGTCCTGTGTCAGCTTCGGCAGGGGGACACTCGCCAAGAACCCAGACTCCGCTTCCGGACTGGTGGGGTCAGCTTTGTACAAGTCCGCGTAGAACGAGCTGAAGGCCTCTGCTATGTCTTGATTCCGGTCTACTGTGACGCCATCACCCCTTCTTATCTCCCTGACTTCTCTACGCTGCGTGACTTCGCGAAGTTTGTGCGCCAGCAAGCGCCCACACCTATCTTCGCCTGTATAATAAGCGTGGCGCAACCGTAACTCCGCTCTGTCAAGGTCGAGCGCTGCGAGCTGTTGTCTGACCGCTTTTAACTGCCGCCAGATTCTCGGAGACCCCGTTCTCCGGTGCATCTGTTCTAGCTCTCTAGTTTGCCGTGTAAGTTCCTCCCTCTTAGCTTGACGTCCTGCGTTTTCAGCCGTGGAAAGTGAAATGAATTCCCCCCTAAGAACTGCCTTCAGTGTGGACCATTGTGTGGAGAGAGTGGTGCCTGTATTGCTGTTATGTGCTAGATAATCAGTGATCGCGCTGCGGATTTTGGTGACCACCGCTTTCCGTTGTAGGAGTGAGTCTCGGAGGCGCCAAACTCTATGCGGACGTTAGGTGTCAGGCATGGAAAGGACGGTTCGGACAGGTCCATGATCCGAGAGCGAAGCGGTGCCAATGTCAGCACTTATAGCAAGTGACTTAGTGACGTTGGACACTAGTAAATAGTCGAGTCGTGCATACGTCTGGTGTGCCGCCGAGAAGTATGTGTAGTCCCTCTCGCCAGGGTGCAGCTCACGCCACTGGTCCGTAAGCCCCAAGTCTCGTAGTCTGTCTTTGCCCGCTGCAGAGAGTGCCCCCACCTGTGTAGTGCGTTGGCAGGATCTTTCTAACGTGTTGTCGAAGACTAAATTTAGGTCCCTGCCCAGAACTATGTGATGATCAGTGGTGTCAGTGATGTCTGTGAGCGCCCTATGGAGAAATTGTTCCTGACCCTCATTGGGCCCGTACACCAAACCTATCGTGAGTGTCCTGTCGCCCACCACAAATATGTAGACTAGCAGGCGCCCCCTGGTTTCTGCAAGTTTTCCTAACACCTTGCCTCTGAACTTTTGCGCCACCAAAATCGCAACTCCTACTTTCTTGACTGGGCCGGAGGAGAAAAATTGGTGAGGGAACTTACAGGATCTCAACCTGTGACAATCTTTGGTTAAAAGGTGCGTTTCTTGTAGAAGGCATATATCCGCTCCGGACTGTTCTAAGTGGAGCAGAACTGCTTTGCGTTTAGTGGGGTTATTGAGGCCACGGACATTCAGTGTGAGGATAATCAATTCATCGCCCTTCATCTAAAGGGTCCACTCCACTCCCCGCCTCTGGCATAGCCCTGGAGCGACCAATCCCGCGAGCGTCCGGTCTGCCTCCCTCTCGTGGACCCAACTTCTTGCCCCAGCGTCTTCCCCGCTAAGAATCGAACCATGGACCATTTACCCTCCCCAACCCCGGCTCCTTCCCCCCGCCGCCCCCAAAACAATTGTAAGTAGTCAATGTCTCTCATCCAAGGATGAAAAGTGGAGAAAAGGGTAAATGTAAGGTAGTCTTACTAGTCTGTTCGGGAATGCCTTCCCGCCAACGGCCATGCGGCCAGAGCGGACAACCATGCCGGTAGGCGACTGTGTGTCTCTCATCCCGTGGAACCGGCTCCGCTATCTGTGGCCACTGCTTCTATTGGGGCTCGCTGACCTGCCTCGATTTCTGTGGCGGGGGGTCTCTTTACACGTCTCCGCCGTCTCTGATGGCTCCACTGCGATGTCTTTCCATCTGTGTTTGGCGCAAAGCCCTGGGTCTCGGCCTCGTCCTCGGGTTTCTCGATTCCTAACAGCGTGCAGGCCTCTGAGACAGAGCGAAGCTGATATTGTCTCTTCTGCAGCCGAAAAACGAGGCAAATGGGGTGGCCCCAGCTATATGGAATGTTTTTCTGCTGTAGGTAGCTCGTGACGGGTTTGAAGAGCCGACGCTTATGGAGCGTGAGTGCTGCCAAGTCCTGAAATAGCGATTCAGAAAAGGGGGTGGTGATGAACAGAGTGTCTGAATTAAGCAGACCACTCTTACCCAGTCCAAAGATCAGGGCTTGATCCATCACCGTTATTTAGCTCACTGCCCCATCCCAGCTCAGAACCTGGCTATATGCAAATTAGTCTGTCCCTGGCCCAGTGCATCATGGGAACAGGGCAGACCAAACTACCAAGCCAATTCTTCACCAGAAAGGAGACAAGCTTCCGGGGACCGGTTTCTGCCATTTCAGGCGTCGTCCGACCGGCTTGCTTGAATCCTGATGGAGCAGTGAGCAAGGGACTCATGTCTGAGTATACCCTTCCACGCTTATGGTGGACAAAATGATTCAGAAAAGGGGGTGGTGATGAACAGAGTGTCTGAATTAAGCAGACCACTCTTACCCAGTCCAAAGATCAGGGCTTGATCCATCACTGTTATTTAGCTCACTGCCCCATCCCAGCTCAGAACCTGGCTATATGCAAATTAGTCTGTCCCTGGCCCAGTGCATCATGGGAACAGGGCAGACCAAACTACCAAGCCAATTCTTCACCAGAAAGGAGACAAGCTTCCGGGGACCGGTTTCTGCCATTTCAGGCGTCGTCGGCCCGGCTTGCTTGAATCCTGATGGAGCAGTGAGCAAGGGACTCATGTCTGAGTATACCCTTCCACGCTTATGGTGGACAAAATGATTCAGAAAAGGGGGTGGTGATGAACAGAGTGTCTGCATTAAGCAGACCACTCTTACCCAGTCCAAAGATCAGGGCTTGATCCATCACCGTTATTTAGCTCACTGCCCCATCCCAGCTCAGAACCTGGCTATATGCAAATTAGTCTGTCCCTGGCCCAGTGCATCATGGGAACAGGGCAGACCAAACTACCAAGCCAATTCTTCACCAGAAAGGAGACAAGCTTCCGGGGACCGGTTTCTGCCATTTCAGCCGTCGTCGGCCCGGCTTGCTTGAATCCTGATGGAGCAGTGAGCAAGGGACTCATGTCTGAGTATACCCTTCCACGCTTATGGTGGACAAAATGATTCAGAAAAGGGGGTGGTGATGAACAGAGTGTCTGAATTAAGCAGACCACTCTAACCCAGTCCAAAGATCAGGGCTTGATCCATCACCGTTATTTAGCTCACTGCCCCATCCCAGCTCAGAACCTGGCTATATGCAAATTAGTCTGTCCCTGGCCCAGTGCATCATCGGAACAGGGCAGACCAAACTACCAAGCCAATTCTTCACCAGAAAGGAGACAAGCTTCCGGGGACCGGTTTCTGCCATTTCAGGCGTCGTCGGCCCGGCTTGCTTGAATCCTGATGGAGCAGTGAGCAAGGGACTCATGTCTGAGTATACCCTTCCACGCTTATGGTGGACAAAATGATTCAGAAAAGGGGGTGGTGATGAACAGAGTGTATGAATTAAGCAGACCACTTTTACCCAGTCCAAAGATCAGGGCTTGATCCATCACCGTTATTTAGCTCACTGCCCCATCCCAGCTCAGAACCTGGCTATATGCAAATTAGTCTGTCCCTGGCCCAGTGCATCATGGGAACAGGGCAGACCAAACTACCAAGCCAATTCTTCACCAGAAAGGAGACAAGCTTCCGGGAACCGGTTTCTGCCATTTCAGGCGTCGTCGGCCCGGCTTGCTTGAATCCTGATGGAGCAGTGAGCATGGGACTCATGTCTGAGTATACCCTTCCACGCTTATGGTGGACAAAATGATTCAGAAAAGGGGGTGGTGATGAACAGAGTGTCTGAATTAAGCAGACCACTCTTACCCAGTCCAAAGATCAGGGCTTGATCCATCACCGTTATTTAGCTCACTGCCCCATCCCAGCTCAGAACCTGGCTATATGCAAATTAGTCTGTCCCTGGCCCAGTGCATCATGGGAACAGGGCAGACCAAACTACCAAGCCAATTCTTTACCAGAAAGGAGACAAGCTTCGGGGGACCGGTTTCTGCCATTTCAGGCGTCGTCGGCCCGGCTTGCTTGAATCCTGATGGAGCAGTGAGCAAGGGACTCATGTCTGAGTATACCCTTCCACGCTTATGGTGGACAAAATGATTCAGAAAAGGGGGTGGTGATGAACAGAGTGTCTGAATTAAGCAGACCACTCTTACCCAGTCCAAAGATCAGGGCTTGATCCATCACCGTTATTTAGCTCACTGCCCCATCCCAGCTCAGAACCTGGCTATATGCAAATTAGTCTGTCCCTGGCCCAGTGCATCATGGGAACAGGGCAGACCAAACTACCAAGCCAATTCTTCACCAGAAAGGAGACAAGCTTCCGGGGACCGGTTTCTGCCATTTCAGGCGTCGTCGGCCCGGCTTGCTTGAATCTTGATGGAGCAGTGAGCAAGGGACTCATGTCTGAGTATACCCTTCCACGCTTATGGTGGATAAAATGATTCAGAAAAGGGGGTGGTGATGAACAGAGTGTCTGAATTAAGCAGACCACTCTTACCCAGTCCAAAGATCAGGGCTTGATCCATCACCGTTATTTAGCTCACTGCCCCATCCCAGCTCAGAACCTGGCTATATGCAAATTAGTCTGTCCCTGGCCCAGTGCATCATGGGAACAGGGCAGACCAAACTACCAAGCCAATTCTTCACCAGAAAGGAGACAAGCTTCCGGGGACCGGTTTCTGCCATTTCAGGCGTTGTCGGCCCGGCTTGCTTGAATCCTGATGGAGCAGTGATGAAATAGCAGCGGGGATGTGCCTTGGAACGCTATCGGGTGTTTCTGGCACGCTTTCTGTAGGATCTCTTCTTTGGTACGATAGCCCTGTACACACACCAGAATGTCCGGGGGGGGTGCTGTCCCCGCACGGGGCGGAGTGGCCCTGTGAGCTCTGTCCAGCTGTAGAGGAGAGTCCAGTGGTCGCCCCAGCACGTGGTTGAAAAGTTCCTTGGCGTAGCGAAACTCATCTTGGGTGGCATCGGAAGTGGCTACATTGCGAATGCGAATATTATGGCGTCTAGAGCGATTTTCTAAGTCCTCCAGGTGGAGCTGTAGATGTACCTGCTGGTCGTGTAGCCGGATAATCTCCTGTTGCTGGGCCACCAGTTCTGCTTCCCTGTTGTCGCTCTTGGTTTCCAAGTCTGCCACCCTCTCCCCTATACCGTCCATCTCGCGCCGCACCTCTCGGATTTCACTGGCGAACTCCGTCTTAAAAGTCTGGATATCGTCTCGCAGGGATGCAAAGAGGGACTCCAAAAAGGCCTTCGTGATGGGTTCCGTCCCACTATCAGAGGTTTGGTCCATCTTCTTTGGTGCAGGGGCCCCCGCGTCCTTCTGAGGGGTGGTCAGGTTTTTTGCGAACAGCTCCTTCACCGTTTTGCCCCCGGGAGGCCTGGCTGTCGACATCTCGTTTATCGGGCGTCCCCGCCGCCTGGTGCTACGTTCTCCGCGTGTGCCCCAGGGAAATGCAGACCTACCCCGTGGTCCTGATTTGGCGTCAGCTTCCCACGGGACGGCGTAACCCTTCTGGTAGTCCCCTGCAAGAGCACCTTCGCCGCGTCTCGGCCTTTGTGCTCGATTGGTCTCGATGCGGGCTGGTTCCCCTGAATAGCGCGGCTGGGCCTCACGTCCCATCCGATACCCGGCTGCTGCCTCCGGTGTCTGGGGGAGTCACTTTAGCGCCGCGATGCGCACACCTCCACTGTCGGGGAGAGCTCCTGCCACTGTCTAGTGGTGGTAGCCCCTTGACGTGAAGAAAGGAAGGTCGACTTGGCTAGATCCGGCACCTCGGCTCCGCACGCCGCCACCCGGCAGGCCCCGCTAACTTCGGCCACTACTAAGGGAGGACAAAGGCCGCCAGGCCCCCGGCGAGGGCGATTCAAGTTGAGGGGTTGTAATTCTCACCGGGCCGATATGCCCGCCGAGAGGGTCCGCCGCCCCGGCTCCCCAAACGCCGCCCCCACTTGGGACCTACCACAGCACCGCCTGTGGTGCCCAGGGTCGGCTCTCACCTCCGGCCTCTTCTCCTTCGGCACGCTTCCGTCGTCTTCTGGGCCCCACGGCGTACCCGCTTTGCTCCGCCGTCTGTCGGGCCGACTGCCCGCCTCTGCCGTCTACCTGGGGACCTCTGCAGGCGCCACGTGCCCCGGTGTTGCTTCCAAGTGCTCGCGGGAGGCACTCGCCTCAGACCGTGCTGGTTCACCGTGTCAGGGGCCTCTCCGCTCGGCCTCGACCACCACACCACGTCGGCCTCGCTTTCAGGTCGGAGGGGTGTCTCGCGCCTCCGGGCCGCGGTTGTCCCGCGCCGTCACTTGCAGTGGCTTCTGCAACGCTCACCGGGTCCGCTCTGCTATGTGGTCGGTTCCGACAGCCCTGAGCCCAGACTGCAGGTGGAGAAGGCGTTGGAACCGGTGCTGAAACAGGGCCGTTCGCAGGAGCTGTGGCGATACACGTCCGCTCACTCCGCCATCTTGGCCATGCCCCGCCTCTGTGTCTTTAATAAAATCTTGATTCTCTATTCATTCTTCTCAAAGACTACTCCATCTTCAGACTGCCTTTTGCTATAGCTTCTCTCACAGTTGCCAATAAATCTCATGTAATGGCCTCCATTAAGCATGCACTGCAACCAGATACCTTTTGCAACTGCCTTTAAAACCAGAAATGAAGTGGAAAGCATGGTTGTACATTTTTAAAATCCATTTGGTGGCCATTGATGCCACTACGTTTGATGCTCCAAGGAAAACTGCCATACTATTCAGTCATTTTGGTCAAGGGTGTGCTGATGACCAACCGGAAGCTCTTGTCCCACAAGGAAAATCTGGAGACTACTTTGTTTATAAAGAGGCCAAAGAAAGAGTGAGAATTTCTTTTTCAGAGTAATGAAGAGTGCTATTAGGAAAACATTGTTTTTTTTCAGAAGAAAGCATGGAAGTGATGAAAGTGTTGAAGAATACATTGCAGCATTATGCATTTTTGCTTTGACTTGTGATTTTAACAATTCTATAGATACATTTATTGGAGATTATTTTGTTTTTAATTGTTTCTCTAACAAATTCAAGGACGTCTACTCACATACAGAAATCCCACTTTGATTCAAACAATTGACATTGCAAAGAACATTGAAAGATCAATGGTTTTAAGCCAAGCATTATCTGTTGGTGAAAGTCTCTCACTTGTGAGTTATGTAGGCGATGTAGAGGCTGATTCAGGTGCACCCATAGCTATTTTTGCTGACACCACATATCTTAAACATTGACCGGAAGGAAGAAAATGACAGTGCACTGATGTAATCCCAAAAGCCTTTGGCTAGTTTGACATTGAAATGCCGGGCTTCTTCACAATTTCTCTTGAGGTTTTAGGAAGAAAAATGTAACTCAAAATGTGCGTAGCTGTGAAAGTAAGAGACATTATTTGGTGGATGGACCTAGAAAGGTTGGGTCTCTATTTGAAACTAGGTTCTGATAAACCTATTGTGCTGCGATAGCTCCTTGATTTCACAATTAATCTTGATGAGAATTTGTCAAAAACAATGATCACGAAATTCCATGATGTTTTCAACAAAAAAGTAGGCATGGTAAAGGGATTTGTTTGTGATATACTTTAAGAGGTGCCATTTCATTGGTTTATAAAGTTAGGCTTCTGCTGTTAAGTGTTCTGGATGATCCTTAGGTGTTGTTGGGTAATCTCTGTGCTGATGCCATAATTGTATGAACCAGCTCTTCTGAATGGTGCCACCTATTGTCTTGGAACAAAAGTTCAGGTGATTTGGTTATGTGTCTTGACTTACTTACTGTTAATAAGAACTTTGTGATTGACTGCCATCCTTTACTCCACATCCAAGAAAAGCTCGCACATTTTGGAAAGACTATTTGGCCATCAATGACCGGAATTCGGTATATCACCAAATATCACTTTTACACCTCTGTGTACTTATAGGTATTCATGTTTACCTTTTGAACTTGCATCAATCTCACGTATTTTTCAGAACATGATGAATGTTTTATTTAACAATGTAGTAAAGTAGTGCCAAACGTTCAAGCATTTCAGGATGATATCCTGATTTATATAGAAGATCTTGAGCAAGATTTGAAAGTTCTTGACAGTGTTCCGAATATTCTTAAAGACAAAGGGATGACAGGCAGACCTGAGAAGTGTAGACTCTTTGAAGCTATACCGAAAGTTCCTCAGCCTTCAAACAAAGATATAGTACATGTACAGTCATTTTCAGGGTATGTCAATATTATGCCTGTTTTGTACCAGGGTACGCTAAGGTTGTTGAGCCTTTAAGATCTCTACTCAAAAAAAGGTGTCACATTTGATTGGTCATCGACTGTTGACAGAGCATTTAACTAGTCATTGAAGCACAAGCCTTGCAACCCTTTGTAACTGGAAAGAGATGTGTCATTTATGTTGATATCAGCATGTATGGCTTTGGGCGGTTTTGGGCCAAATGGTGCATGTGTACAGTGGCTTTTGCTTCCAGGTCACTCAAAACTGCAGAAATTATCCCTGGGACTACTGAGAGAGTGAGAGGTGTTAGCATGTGTATGGGATGCTCAAAATGTAAAGCTCATGTTTGGGGAACAAGTTTTGATACCTTTACTGATCATAACCCTTTGGTTTTTTTACTGAGCGGTAATGGACATTGTAACACATCTGCTCAATTAATAAGACTTTTTTCTAAACTTCAAGGGTATGACATTACAATTAAATGTGATGTAATAGAGACTTCTAGCTGCAGATTCCATACCTTTTCATTTCTCAGTCGTCAGACTGGATCTGGAAGATTGTTTGTGAGCAGTACCCCTGCTGTTTGTCAAGTGATTTTGAGGTTTGCCCTCCTGGTGTTAGGATCTCATTGAAAAAAGCAGGGTTTAAGCCCTATGGAGCATGTCATTGGCCGATGTCGATGACAGACCCGAACCATGTCTGCCTGTGGTGTCTCAAGTGCGACAATGACCCACAGCTGTGGTCCAATTGCTGTGTCATGAGTCCTAAGTCCTTGTGGGAATGGTCTCTCAAGCTGATGGTGCGACATTCAAAGTCCTGGTTAAGAAGAAGGTCCTGGGAGAAGTCACATAGGCTGAGGTTGTGGTCCCATTCCAAGTCCTCAAGACATACAGGTAAGCCCTGTCACAAGAAGAAGTCGGGAGGTCTTTGACTTCTCCTCATCCTTTCCGTCGGCTGACGAGATGAGGGAGCATCGATATTTGAAGCCGGGTTCCACTGTAGACCTTGTGCCTGAGCTTACTCTGCTCCTCCCCCACTTTCCAGGAGCCGAAGTGACCCCCGCCCAACTTAAGGGATTTTTATGAGGCCATGCACTGCATCTTTGGCAGCCAAACCCTCCAGCGTGCCTTCAAGCAGTGGGGAGTCGAACGGACCCCATCTGGTACCGCGCCAGTGGCTTCGGCTCCCATGGATTTTTTGTAGCTGAACCAGTGCCGGTCATACCAACTGAACCTTCCTCGATGGTGGCACCTACGCCAATGCTCCAGGTGCCGCTTGTGCCCACTGGTGGTGCCATCACCATTCTGATCCCAACTCCGATACGGAGTCGGAGAGGCCGTGCCGCTTTCAGCACTAACAGAAGCCTTGCCTCCTAGATTGTAGTCAGGGCCCTCTTCCCTTGGATTAGAACTGGGGGGGATGGGAGGAGTCACTGGACAATTGGGAGCACCAGCCAAATGAGGAAGACCCTAGCATGGACTTGTGTGAGAAACGTTGTAAAGCCAGTGGACTGGATACCTCTCCAGATGTATGTTTTCTCTCTTTACTGTGGCTACGTAGGAGGGAGTCTCTTATGCAATGGTGATGTGAAGGGAAGCTAAGCTTTTTGGCCTTCAGGTGTCCTCGGTGGCAGTCAAGACTAACATCTTGACATTGGTGCTGCAACCAGAAGTCTCCATATCAGCACTGCTCCTCCCATTCAATGACACCCTCACTGATGTCCAACACAGGGGCCAATTAGTATATGGTGCTCATTGGTGTAAGTGTAGCACCCTGCACTAAACCAGACACCCCTTATGTTGATTTTAGTGATCTTAGACAAACTTAGAAAGCTCTCTAAGTGTTAGCTGTGGAGAGCAGCCTTCAGGCTTAGTCCAGAAGGAGTGTAAAGCAGCTATTTTTGCCAGTACATATTCTTCTGATGGATACTTCTGCCTTTGTATTCCTCACCTTTTGAATACCACCTCCGCCAGCATTCCGCTGGAAGTTTTTTCCTACCCCCCCCACGCCAATGAGGATGTCACAATGGACAGGCTCCGCTGGCGGCACCGCATGACATCATCGGAGCCACAAAAGGATCTCTTCGGTGGGCTGACATCAGTTCCCTTTTTTCCCCCCTTCGACGCTTACTGTTTTTCTAGGGGCTCTCCATTTTCTCCTAGGAAAACTTTGTATCTCTTGTTTGTTCCAGATGGCTACTTATAGGAAGATGGGATTTAAACCCTGCAAAGAGTGTGGCGGGCATATGTCAATCACGGAAACACCAAAGGGGATGATGGACGGAGCGTTGACAATACAAACACTCACCCCCAGTCAACTGATCTGGGTTTAATCCATCACCGTTCTTTAGCTCACTCCGCCACCCCAGGTCAGACATGGCCATATGCAAATCATTCTGACCCTGTGCTTCCTGGGAACAGTCCAGCCCGAACTGCCAAGCCATGTCTTCCCTGGACCGGAATCAAGCTTCCCAGGACCGGTTTCTGGCATTACAGCCGTCTTCAGCCGGGCTTGCTTGAATCCAGTGGCAAAGTGAGCAAGGGACTCACGTCTGAGCATACCCTGCCAACTTAGGGCGAACAAAGAAAAACCAAAGGGGATGATGGACGGAGCGTTGACAATACAAACACTCACCCCCAGTCAATTGATCTGGGTTTAAACCATCACCGTTCTTTAGCTCACTCCGCCACCCCAGTTCAGACATGGCCATATGCAAATCAGTCTGACCCTGTGCCTCATGGGAACAGTCCAGCCCGAACTGCCAAGCCATGTCTTCCCTGGACCGGAATCAAGCTTCCCAGGACCGATTTCTGGCATTACAGCCGTCTTCAGCCTGGTTTGCTTGAATCCAGTGGCAAAGTGAGCAAGGGATTCCTGGTCCTGGGAAGCTTGATTCCGGTCCAGGAAAGACATGGCTTGGCAGTTCGGGCTGGACTGTTCCCATGAGGCACAGGGTCAGACTGATTTGCATATGGCCATGTCTGAACTGGGGTGGCGGAGTGAGCTAAAGAACGGTGATGGATTAAACACCGACCCCTAGACCACCCTTAGAGGAACACTCATCTACAGACCCCCGGGCACACAATTCAGCGAAACCATCGCCGACTACATCAGCCCGCGTGCCCCAGCCTCACCAGAATACATCCTCCTAGGGGACCTGAACTTCCACCCGGAGAAAAACAATGACAACAACACCACCACCCTGCTTGACAACCTCGCCAACCTCGGACTCAAGCAACTGGTGAACACCCCCACCCACCTAGCTGGCCACACGCTCGACCCCATCTTCTCCGCCAGCAACCACGTCTCCTTCAGCCACTCAACCGAGCTACACTGGACCGACCACAGATGCATCCACTTCACCTTCAAAAAGACTACATCCCACCACCACACGCAACAAATCCCCCGCAGATGCTGGAGCAAAATCACCCCTGACCAGCTCCTCTCATCACTGAGCCAGAACCTGCCAGCCGACACCACGGACACCAACAACGCAGCCCACAACCTCGCACAGTGGATCACCAATTGCACTGACGACCTCGCTCCACTGAAGAACCCCCCAGGCAAGTCCCGCAACAGGAAATCCTCATGGTTCACGACGCCCTCAAAATCTCAAAGAAATCCTGCCGAACGATCGAAAAAACCTGGCGCCACGATCAGACTACCGAAAACATGACTGCCCTCAAGAACGCCACTCGCGAACACCACTAGCAGATCCGCTCCACCAAAAGGGCATCGTTCAAAGAGCGGCTAAACAGCAACACCCACAACAGCAAGGAACTCTCCAGCTTCGTCAAAGAGCTCTCCAACCCCAGCGCCAGCAACAACGACATCACACCATCACAAGACCTCTGCAACTCCCTCGCCACGTTCTTCCACCTCAAAATCGCAGACATACACGACAACTTCGGACCCCAGACTCCGCCTCCAGCCGCCGTACCACCGACCCATACCACCATCCTCAGCACCTGGACCCCCATTAGCACTGAAGACACCACACACGTCATGAACACCATCCACTCTGGCTCCCCCTCTGACCCTTGCCCCATCACATCTTCAACAAAGCCGACATCATCATCGCACCCCACCTCCGGCACATCATAAACAACTCCTTCATGTCAGCCACCTTCCCTGAGAGCTGGAAGCACGCAGAAATCAACGCCCTTCTGAAGAAACCCCCAAGCGGACCCCAAAGACCTCAAGAATTTCCGCCCCATCTCTCTTCTTCCCTTCCCGGCTAAAGTCATCGACAAGACCGTCAATAAACAACTGACTACTTTCCTCGAGGCAAACAACTCGCTCGAATCGTCCCAGTCCGGATTTCGAGCCAACCACAGCACCAAGACCGCCCTCATCGCAGCCACCGACGACATCAGGACCCTAATGGACATCGGAGAAACTACCGCTCTCATCCTCCTAGACCCCTCGGCTGCCTTTGACACCGTATGCCACCGCACCTTGATAACCCGCCTCTTCAACACAGACCCCAGAGAGTCTGCCTACCCCCTTTCCGCTCAGCGGTCACCGAGATCACCTGCGGCGTACCCCAAGGCTCCTCGCTCAGCCCAACCCTCTTCAATATCTACATGAGCCCCCTCGCCGCCATCGCATGCAAACACAACATCAACATCATCTCCTACGCAGACGACACCCAACTGATACTCTACCTCACCAAAGACCCAGCCACCGCCAAATCCAACCTCCAGGAAGGAATGAAAGATGTCGCAGAAGGGATGAATCTCCGTCACCTGAAGCTGAACTCAGACAAGACGGGGGTCCTCATCCTTGGACAATCCCCTTCCGCCTGGGACGACACCTGGTGGCCCACAGCGCTGGGCTCCGCACCAAAACCCACGGACTACGCACGCAACCTAGGATTCATCCTGTACTCCTCCCTCACTATGACCAAGTAAGTCAACGCTGTCTCGTCATTTTGCTTCAACACCCTGCTCATGCTCCGTAAAATCTTTCGGTGGATCCCCACCGAAACCAGAAAAACCGTCACCCAGGCCCTCGTCACCAGCCGACTGGACTACGTAAACGCCCTATACGCAGGAACCACAGCCAAACTTCAGAAACTACTCCAGCACATACAGAACGCCTCCGCACGACTCATCCCTGACATCCCCTGCCACAGCCACATATCTGCCCACCTGAGAAACCTGCACTGGCTTCCCGTCAGCAAGTGGATCACATTCAGGCTCCTCACTCACGCACACAAAGCACTCTATGACAATGGCCCAGAATACCTCAACAACCGCCTCTCGTTCTACACCCCCACTCGCCAGCTACGCTCCGCCAGCCTAGCCCTCGCCACCTTCCCACGGATCCGCAGAACCACCACCGGAGGAAGATCGTTCTCCTACCTAGCAGCCAAAACATGAAACTCCCTCCCCACACACCTACGACTGACCGAGAACCACCTCACCTTCAAGAAACAACTCAAGACCTGGCTTTTCAAATAGTAGCGACACCCCTCCCTCCAGCGCCTTAAAACCCTCACGGGTGAGTAGCGAGCTCTATAAATGTTCTGATTGATTGATTGATTGAGTGGCTTCACCTGTGCAGGCGCCGTCCCCGGCTCTCCAGGCTCCAGTTCGACCTCAGGTGACTCCTCTTCAGGAACGTATGGATCCATATCCTCCTTTTCCTGTTCCTGGGTCAGATTCTTCGCATTTTCTGAATGCGTTGTTTGACATGTTTTTCAGGGCCTCTGCACCATCCGGCGTGCCTTTCGGACCCCGTGAGTCCTTTCGCCTTTAACCTGGGAGTTCCTCAGTTTTTTTTGCTCAGGCACCCTTCATGCCATTCTTGCCGTCGACTCCGGCTTGGCATTTCCCGGTGCCGAGATCCTCCACTCCGGCTCCTCGGAATCCTTCGGCTGCTGAGTCGGCGCTGCCTCGAGTTCGTTCGATGTCGAGTTTCGAAGACAAGGCTCCTCCATTAATGCCGTTGATGTCGTCACCAGCATCGCGTGTAGCTCCAACAACGCCGTTACCTAAACAGCGCTCTAGGACAGAGGCACAGAGGCTCCTTGAAGAGAAGGAATATTTACTAGGGGTGCGCAAAGTTGCCTTTCGAAAATTGCCGCAAAACGGCAAAAAATCTCTGCGAATAAACGTGAAATTTTGCGTGCTCGCAGAGATTTTTCTGTGCCCGTTGTAAGTATCGCCTGTAAAGTGGCGCTACTGTGTTTGCAAGAGAATCAAACCAACCAGGGCACCATGTCTTCCTTTATTAATTCTGCTTTCACATAATAAAATGTGTTAAAATGTATGAACGCTTTCTTGGCTGTTCTTAATCATTATTCTTTTTTAAAACATCGTAGGTCTGAAAATGTTGCCATTCAAAATGCTTCTTAACGTTGGGAGAGGATGTTTAAAGTAACTAAGGGCATCGCAGTATCATATGGAGTGGAGTGCACTAAGTGTCATTCAGTTGCAGCCTGCGCGTGGATTATGCGTCACAAAGGCCTCACGGTCTTCGTCCTCCTCCTGATTCGTGTTCTAAGTTCAGACCAGCCACTCCTGGTAAGTTCCAGTGGGCCCCTTCGCTTTTTCCTGGAACTGCGTGACTGCGCCCATGGGTGGCAGCCAGTCCTCTAGGAGCTGACATGAAAGCATGCAGAGGTGACTCAAACAAGTTTTGACTCCTCGGCTGCTCTTCCCCAGTCTGCGGTCCTTGCCAGGCTCTGCTCTTTGCCATCTGTAGATGTGACAGCTGTTTTGATCGGTCTGGTTTCCACCGAGGTGCCTGCTTAAGGAGGCCCTCTCTGCATAGGGTTGGGGTGAAAGCTATGGTACGGAGGGAGAGGGATGATGTCAGTGTTTTTGGGGTGGACAGGGTAGTCTTGTAGCTGCAACGTGCCGGGGGGGGGGGAGGAGGGGGATCCTACTCTGTATCGGTGACCCAAGTGTAAAGAGCTCTAATTTGCATACTTTTGAAAGAGGGTGCCTCTCGTTTAGGAGATGGGTCACCTTCCCCCGTTTTTTTCCGGGGGGGTTTGACCGGCTGCGACGGTAGAGCTTCAGCTAGAGGGGAGGTCTTCAGTGGCTCAGCTCTGTCAGAAGCCTGTCTATGTAGCACGTGATGGCGCTGCTACTACTTTGCCACAGTGGGACTCCACAGACCTCTGGTCACAACCGCTCCAGGTCCCAGCAGCTACAGGTCTTCCACTAACCCATCGTGGCTCCTGTCTGCTAAATCAAGCCACCCCTCGTGGAGAGCCGCAGACAGAGCTCTCTCGCAAGCTCCTCCCTCCTGCATTTTATTAAGGCCTCCTTCTAAATTGACGACTGAAATGTTCTCTCACTCCAAGCGCTAGAGGAGACCAGGGTGGGCCTGACAAGGGGGTGGGTGCGGAGAGAGCTCCCACACATTTCTGAGGTCACCTCAAAAGCTCGTGAGAGAGGTGGGGACCCCTGATGAGGAGAGTGAGAGGGTCAGAGGCACACCAAAGGAGACAGAAAGAGGGGGACCGGTGGCAGCTTCCTGACATCTCCGAACTGAGGTCACCGTGAGCACCAGGCAGCCAGGGGCCCAGGGCCAACCTCTGGACCTGAGGAACATTCGCAAAAATAAAAAGCAGAGAAAGAGGTTTATCAGCTGCATGAGCTCACTAGGAACCACAACCCCTTCCTGCTGCACCAGGCACAGTAGTGGTAAGCGTGCTGTAGCGCCAAGACATCCTCTGGGGCATCTAGGTGGTTTTTGACAGACAGATATTTTTACTAGGGTTGGGCGGCAAATTCCGTTGCGCAGCGGATCGCGGAAGGTTTGATATTTTCACGTTCCACGCGGAACATGAAAATGCCGAAATGCCGCAATTTCCGCGAGCGGAATGGAATTTGCCGCCCACCCCTAATATTTACATAATCAGGAGGAAGGGGAGATTGTGTACTCTATGGACGAGTTTGAAGGCCTACATGAAACTAGTGGCCTTGATACTTCTCCTGAATATAATTTTCCTTCTGCAAGTGGAGGTGTTATGCAGGACATTGCTCCATACCATGTGGTTATGAGGAAGGAAGCTGATTTATTAGGGCTTAAGCTTCCCTCAGCTGAGATAAAATCCAGTATTCTTACGGAAGTTTTAAACACATCTTCGTCAATTTTACGGATTCCTTAACTGAACCAATCCTGGAGGCGTGGCAGAAGATTTTATCTGCTCCAGCTGTTTCTCGTTTGATCTTGAGAAGGTACAGACCTGCCCCTGGTGATCCAGCCTTTTTATCATCTCATCCTACACCGGAAAGTTTTGTTGTCCAGGCTTCTTGTTCGAAGCAGGCCTCTGGTTCCTTTCCTACTATTCTGGGTGATAGGGATTCTAAGAAGATGGAGCAAGCTGCAAAGAAAGTGTTTTCTTCTGCAAGTTTGGCTCTTAAGTCTACTAATGCAACTTGCCTTCTTGGACGATATATCCATGCTATGATAGACTCAGTTGTATAATTGGCCCCGAAATTGCCTGAAGAAGATCGTACCAATTTCTTAGAAGTCTTTACGGATTCGCAGGCTGCGGCACATCAGTCGATTCAATCGGGCATGGACACTGCTGACTCTGTGGCATGTATGATGGGGTCTTCTGTGTCTACAAGGAGACAAGCATGGCTTAGATCATCTGGTTTCTCAGCTAATGTTCAGGCGACTGCCCTTTGACAGGTCAAAGCTCTTTGGTGCAAAGGCAGACTCAGCCTTAGAGCGTTTTAAAGACTGTAGAGCTACTGCAAGGTCTCTGGGCCTCCAGGTGCAGTCCAGAGGATACGGCTACAAGCAGTATTGTAGTTTTGGGAGATCTGCTTCCTTTAATGGCCGCCAGCAATCTCAACAGGGCTAACAACAACAGAATCCCTTGTACAAGAAGAAAAGAGGCCTCTGGGGAGCAAATCCGCAACAATTATCCTCTTCTTCCTCTACCTCCCCTCCCGCCACAGTTGGTACAACAGGAAAGCAATTCTAGATCCCCCATCTTAGAACATGTTTGTCCGGTTGGAGGTCGGATGTACCACTTTCTACAAGATTGGAGACTGTCACTTCCGATCGTTTGGTCCTGAATCTTGTAGAGAATGGGTACGCCCTTCCCTTTTTAGAGTATCCTCCTCCCGGTATTTCCTTATACCCAAAAAGGACGGTCGCTTGAGGCCAATCTTGGACGTCAGGATTTTTAACCTTTTCCTCAGACAAGAGAAGTTCAAAATGTTGACCTTGGCTCAGGTTCTTCTTGCGCTGCAACAGGAAGACTGGATGGTGTCCATCGATCTACAGGATGCATATTTTCTAGGGCTTGGTTTAGTTTGCGAAGTAGCGCTACGTGAAGCTACGCAAAATGCACTTATGCGAACTGCATAGTACCCTGTATGCACCGTGCAAGATGCCATTTTCAATGATTGCACAGCGCGGACAAGCATCCGGCACTGTGCAATCATTGAAAACGGCATCTTGCACAGAGAAACCTGACCTCACCGCGTTGAGAATTTCGCCGGGAGGTTTATTTTCCACGCTCGCGATCGGCAACTTGATGTTGCTGATCGCGAACGAGGAAAAAGTCTCGCCTGGATGTCATTTTGCTTGCTCGCGGTCGCCAACTTGATGTTGAGGACTGCGAGCAAGCAAAAAATGACTGCTGCACTACGCTACACTATGCGTGTTTGCACTATGCTACGTGCAGTTCGGGTAGTGCGAAGTAGCGCAAACTTCACAAACTACGCAAGCGTAGTGCTTTGCCCAGGGTTAGTATTTTTATCTTCCCGTCCTGAAGTCGCATCATAAGTATCTCCGGTTCACGGTGGGCTCGCAGTACTACCACTTTGCGGTTCTTCCGTTCGGTCTTACTTCCGCACCTCGAGTCTTTACAAAGGTGATGGCGGTGGTTGCGGCTCATCTCAGAAGGTACGGGGTTCCTGTTTTCCCATAACTGGACAACTGGCTGTTGAAAGCACAGTCTCCGGAGTTGGTTTCGCGCCTCTTGCAGGTAAGAGCTCATCTGTTGTTCAAATTGGGTTTCTCGATAAATGTACCCAAATCTCACCTGGTGCTTCTCAGCACAGCCTGTTAATAGGGGCAATACTGGACACAACTGTGTGTCGGGCATATCCGCCTCAGCATAGGATTCTCGACATACAGGAGATGCTCCCTTTATTTCACGATGGATCGTTTTTTTCCAGTCCTGAAGTTTCTTCGCCTGCTCGGTCTGTTCGCTTCCTGCATTCTGTTGGTCAACCATGCACGCTGGCACATGAGGGCACTCCAGTGGTTCCTCCGCAGGCAGCGGTATAAGCACAACGCAGATCTCAGAGAGAAGATCAGAATCTCCAGAGAAGCTGCAGTGGAGGTGACTTGGTGGAGTGTGCAGGCCAACCTGTTGCAAGGAAAGCCCTTTCAGTCTCCTCCGCCGGTGGCCACAGTGATCACGGATGCCGCCACTCTAGGGTGGGGTGCTCATCTGGGGGATCAGGAGGTTAAAGGTCTTTGGTCTCCAGAGGAAAGGTTGCTTCACATCAACATTCTGGAATTGTGGGCGATACGTTTGGGACTTAAAGCCTTCCTTCCTTCCCTTTGCTTTCAGTCGGTTCAGATCCGGACGGAGAACACTACTGCGGTGTGGTACATCAACAAGCAGGGAGGTGTAGGGTCGTATCGCCTCTGCCGAGAGGCTCTGCGACTCTGGTCCTGGGTTCAGTGCCGACGGATTTGTGTGTTTGCATATTATCTGGCCGGTGTGCTAAATGTACATGCAGACAGTCTCAGTCGGCGTTACTCGGCCGATCATGAGTGGCGCTTCATCCGAAGGTGGTCCATCGCATCTTTCAGATGTGGGGATGTCCTCGGTTGGACCTGTTTGCCACTCACGAGAACACACACTGTTGTTCTGCTGTCTCCAGTATACGATGCAGGGAGCATTGAGGGACACGTAGATAGATTGGGGCTCACAACTCCTTTATGCCTTTCCCCCCATCCCCTTTATTCCTCAGGTTCTGAGGAAGATTCGCCAAGACCGGGCCCAAGTTATATTGTTCGCCCCGGATTGGCCAAGAAGGGTGTGGTACAAAGAACTACTTCACCTCTCGTTGCACCCTCCGCTCCGTCTCCCTCTCAGGGCAGACCTCCTTTCGCAAGGGCAGGTTCTACACCCCCACCCCCACCTCCAGAGCCTGAACCTACGTGCCTGGAGATTGAACAGGGCAATCAGAGTTCTTTCTCTCTCCCACCAGAGATAGCAGACGTTATTTTATCATCCAGGTGACACTCCACTAAGTCTGTTTACTCTTCCAAATGGTCCAGATTTGTTAAGTGGTGCGAAGAGAGAGACATTGATTCTCTTAAGGCCCGTTTGTCTAATGTTCTGGAGTTTTCACTTTCTTTACCACAGCAAGGTTGTACTGTAGCCACTGTTAAGGGCTATTTATCGACTGTGTCGCCCTTTTTATGTTTGCCGGACCAGCCGTCTTTATTTAAGTCCCCCATTGTCATGAGGTTCGTTAAGGACCTTACAAATAAGTTTCCTCCCACACCTTTCATTATGCCGCAGTGGGATTTGAATCTAGTCCTTACATTTTTAATGGATTCTCCATTTGAGCCTCTTCACTGTTTCCCATTGAGGCTTCTTTCTTTTAAAACGGTCTTCTTGATAGCTCCTGAGCTTGGCACCAATAATAAGCTTAAAGCGCTGCGAGGCCTCCGGGTAGCTACACGCTATATAAGTGCAATTCAATAGCCATTAGCTCAGCTAGGAGGGTAAGTGAGCTTCAGGCTCTTAGTTCGAAATCTCCTTTTCTGACCATTCATGCGGATAAGTTGCTTCTAAAGACCAGGGCTGCTTTCCTTCCCAAGGTGGTTATCCCTTTTCATATGAAACAGTCCATTACTTTACTCACCTTCTATTCTCCCCCTCAACCTTCCAAGGAGGAAGAGAGACTGCATCCATTGCACCCTAAGAGAGCTGTCAGCTTTTATTTGGATCAGACTAGAGATCTGAGGCTGGACGATCAGCTCTTCGTGGGCTATGTTGGGAAGATGAAAGGCAAGGCAGTGCACAAGAGGACTCTTTCCAGTTGGATTATCTTGTGCATCAAGATTTGCTACGTCCTGGCCAAGAAGGACACTCCTGAGGTTTTAGAGCTCATTCCACCAGAGCTAAACCTACTTCTTGTGCTTTGGCTAGGTGTGTTCCTGTTCTTGATATCTGTAAAGCAGCAATTTGGTCCTCCCTCCACACCTTTGCAAAGCATTACTTCTTGGACTCAAGTTAGGAGGGATGACCATTTTGCTCGCTCTGTTTTGCAGGATTTTTTGGTCTAGTCAGGTGGACACCCTCCTCCAGGAGAGGTACGACTTTGGGAATCTATTCCAAAGGATGAGGAATCCACAAGCAGAAGTATCCATCAGAAGAACAAGTAATTTATGTTATGTTATGTTATGTTAATTAATTTATAGAGCGCGTCTGTTACCCGTGGGTGTCCTGGCGCTATCTGCTATCCTGAGGAGAAAAAATAAGTAGCACGGTCCGGAGGTGGTTCTAAAACAACCAGGATTTAAGCATTTTTCTGAAGGGAAGCAACTCCGTGCAACTCCTTAGATAAAAGGGGAGCTGGTTCCATAGTTTTGCTGCGCCCACCACAAAGCTTTTACCGCCCCAGCAGGGTTTTTTCACTGATGGTACTCTTACTAATTTCTGAGCTGATGAACATAACGGTCTGGTAGGTAGATACCATTGAAGTTGGTCCTGTAGGTAGCGTGGACACTGATTCTGAAGTGATTTGAAGACAAGGCACATAGATTTAAAGTGTACAGTGGAGTTTGCGGATTTCACTAGAGATGGGGGAGAATTTGGGAATGCCTGAAATCAGCCTAGCAGCTGTGTTCTGCAGCATCTGTAGCCTATGCAACAGCCTCTCTTGGATGTTTAAATAGAGGCTGTTCCAATAGTCATGTCTTGACATGACCAGTGCCGTAACCACCGTCTGTCGACTCTCCTTAGGCAGGAAAGGGAAGATTTTCTTTGTAGTTCTGATAGTGAGCATCGTGGATGACACCACAGCGTTAACCTGTTTTCTCATGTCCAGTCTGTCATCTAAAGACACTCCCAAGTTTTTCACTTGTGTGGAGGGTACAGGCAGAGGTCCCAAAGAGTCCGGCCAGCATTCTGGGGTCCACATGTTAATATCATTACCAAATAGAATGACCTCAGTCTTGTCTGAGTTTAATTTAAGACAATTACTGGCCATCCTTGATCCAACTGCTTCCATACAATTGTGTAGCTTGTGGCTTACTGCCCCTTCTAGATACCACTATCTGCGTATCCTCCGCATAGGAGGTAAGGTGGAATCCAAAAGATCTTATCAATGGAGCTAGGGATGATACGTACACGTTAAATAGGGTTGCAGTTAAGTATGATCCCTGAGGGACCCCACAGGGAAGTTGAAAAGAGGCCGAACAGAACTCTCCAAGGGCTACTATCTGCCTGCGGTCAGAAAGGAAACACCTTAAGACCTTCCAGGCAGAGTTCTTTACTCCGCAGGCTGACAAACGGTCCATCAAAAGATCATGATGGGCCGTGTCAAACGCTGCGGAGAGACCCAGCATGATCATTGCTGCTTTACCCCCCTGACCCAGAGTTTTCCTAATCTCGTCAGTAGATTTTAAGAGGGCAGTTTCTGTACTGTGGCCCTCCCGAAAGCCGTATTGCGTACAGTCAAGCACCTCAGCGTCTTGCAGATAGCTGCTCAGATGTCTGTTAATCCATTTCTCCAGCCTTTTGGCTGGAAAAGGTAGGCGAGAGATAGTTCTAAAGTTGCGAACGTCTGTTGAGTCCAGATTTGGTTTTTTTAGCAACGGGATCAAGGAGGCCGTCTTCCAATATGCTGGAAAGCTGCTCATCCCCAGTACCATATTAAAAAGGGGAGTCAGAGCCGTAGTGAAAATTTGAGGGATCAATTTGGCTATTTTAACAGGGCAGGGGTCATAGGGGGAGCTTGATTTCAAATTTTGTAGAAGTGTAGCAGTATCTGTATTGGCTAGCGGAGGAAATTCAGTCAGAACGTATTGCGTTTGTGAGGCCATATTAATATCCGTGCCTGGTTCATGAGGGAGACCATTGTTAGCATTATTAAAGGATGAAAAGATGTCCTCGACTTTATCTAAAAAGTGCTTGGCAATTTTGTCACAGAGTTCCTGGCTCTCTGCCACTTGTGACGTATGAGGGTTGGCCAATTTACAGACAATCTTAAAAAGTTATTTTGCCTTCTGTAACGCTTTTACTGGTGGATACAATATCTGCCTGTGGATTCCTCACGCTCCTACCCGCCTCCCCATTGCCCATCTGTTTACCTGTTTCTACCAAAAAAAAATGTTTTATTTTAATCATGTATATATTTTAATGATGAGAAATGCTTTACACTTGCTATTTCTCTTTGCCTTTATTGATTATGCATTTGTGATTTTGCATATGTGTATATATATATATATTTGATATGCTATGTATATATTTGAAAATACGTCGGTCCACCCGTTTGCCTCGGTGGCACGAAAAAAATGGGTGGAACTGATGTCAGCACACGGACGAGGTCCTTTTCTGGCTCCGATGACGTCATGCAGTGCCGCAAACGGAACCTGTCCATTGTGACGTCCTCGTCGGCATGGGGAGAGCTAGGAAAGAATTTCCTGCAGAATTCTGGCGCCGGGGGTATTCAAAAGGTGAGGAATCCACAAGCAGATATTGTATCCACCAGAAAAAGCGTTACCGAAGGTAAGTTACTTGTTCTTATGGTATAGATTAGGTGAAAAAAACCACAAAGTGCAATTATAAAAATATGCATTTTCTCTTAACACTCAATAACACAATACAATATCTCCTACCTGGAGATATATGGACAATACACACAATACGTTGGTAATAGAATTCGTAAATAGCACAGAATTTAAAGTGGTCTCCAGGGGGAGACCAAACCATATACTAAAATAGTGAATTGCAAACCACCATCTAAATCGAGAATAGTCCCAGAAGACGAAGAAGAGCCAGGGTCTAAAGGAACCTCCCAATGTGAATATCTAGGAACCACACAGAGGGCTTGTGCAGAGTGGGAACACAACAGCGTGCTCAATGTTAGTCAATGGGTTACTCACGGTCGCTATTAAAAAGAATAAGGACCATACCTATGGACCCTGAAGAAACTCAGTGAAAGAAGGAAGGTTGGAGAGTCACCCCACCCGTGGATACCTCAGGAACCAGGATATCTACACCTTGGGAAGCTGGTTGCATAGGTGTCAAGTGACATCTGAAACCGCCGTAGACCACAATGGAGGACTTCATGAAAGGTGCTGCTGGAGAAGAAGACAAAGGAGTCTGGTGGAACCCAAAGGTGGATTCAATGTGAGAAGACCTGCAAGCAGAGGGGACAGAGTCTAAGCCACTCAGGAGTGACCAGGAGGCCTAGGAGATAAATGCCCACGATGTCGGAAAAGCAGGAGAGTTGACGGTGCCCTTGAAGTTGCAGTGTACTGATCAGGCAATGCAGAGGACGACCAGGAGCCACGCATGAGCTGTGTCGGATGTCAAGAGCCAAGTGGTCAGTGTCTAGCAGAGGCACCAACAAGCCTTGTCAGCAGCAACTAACATTGTTGTCGAAAAAGGTGCTGTGTCGGGACCAGCAAGGTCCAAGTGACTCACCATGAGCAGGTAAGCCCTGGTAGGCCCTGAGCAAGTAGGGGAGCCCATTGGAATCAAAGAAGACCCTCAAGAGGACCCACAGGCCGAAGGCACAGGAGTCACAATAGGACCTTGAGCAGCTCACCAAAGGATGAAGGCCCACGGTGCAAAGGATGTGATGCAGGCAAAGATCTTGGCAGCAGGAGATGATTGAGGTAGGAGCTTCTTGGAGCCCGAAGACCTCTGGAGGAGAGAGTCAACAAGCCTTGGTACCAGTAAGTCGATGCAGTGCACACGTGTTCTGTTCTAGCGCTTCCGAAGAGGGATTCTGGCCTCAAACCTGGTGAGAAGACAGTGCAGACCTCAAGGGAGTTGTAGAACTACCACCTGTGACGCTGAGCCTTTCAGAGTCTGTGGGAGCCCAGGATTAGTAGACCGGTCAGCTGCGTTGTACCTGCAAATGCAGGGGAGTGACTCCTTTACTCCAAGGCAGATTCCTACGGGTGTCTTGGAAGTCCACAGGTCCTGTGAAGAACCTGAATGGAGTACAGGCAGAGACTTTGTAGTAGATGTGCAGGATGATGAGAGTTGTCACTGATGGGCCAGATTTCATTGATAAAAATGGTGGTTCTTCCACACTGTCTTTATATTTTGCAGAGCTCACTGTATCGTGTCCCATGGGTGTACTTCATACGCTTGGATCAACTATTGGTGGACTTGCTGTGGGGATGTAAACATAAACTACCTTACAGAGAACTTGGGAGCAGGGAGGGTAAGAGGTCCCCAGATTAATTTATTCTTATATCACGACACAATTACAACACGCGATACACTTGCAGGTTGACGGAGACAACTGGGAGAAACGGCAGTTAAGAGGGACCCATGGAGAGACACCCTATTGGAACTCCTTATGCTGGCCTCGAGAGTCCCAGTGCACCTTCCATACATTATTAGATGGGTGGCCATTATCTGGGAATACGCAGTCCGCAATGTGGTGAACTTCGCCGTATGCCTGGGCTCTTGCGTGTTTACCCAGATATTTGACGATGTGGACCGCCAGCTCAGCGAACTCGGTCAACAATGCCGCTCGGTCACGTAATGTCAAGGGGGAAGCGGTCTCCTGCATAGCCACATCGACGTCCTTTAGTTTGTTCTCTAGTGCCTTCAAATCCCCTCGTATGGAGCGCAGCACTCCTGCGTGTTTGAATATGCACACCCCTCTTATATATGAGTTAAAGGCGACACATAGTGTGGATTGCAAATCTACTGTTCCTTCGTTTAACTGAATATATTCCTGAACAGCTTCTCCCACTTCGGTATGGAAAACAGTGTTAAGAAGGCCCTCGGCGGGGAACCTCCATTGATAGTGTGGTCTCGGTATCATGGACAACTCTAATGTGAGGAAGACCGGAGAATGATCTGACAGCGTTCGTGGCAAATAGTCAATCTCCTGGACCGTCAGTAGGAAGCGAGGCGTAAGATACAAGTGACCTATTTGAGACCATGTGTCATGTGGAGCTGAATAAAAGGAGTATGCCTGTTCAGAGGGGTGTCTTGTCTTCCCGGGGTCCGACGATAGTGTAGACTCTAGTTTTGCCTGCGGTTTAGTGACGCAGCTTGGCCCCGTAGTATCTATAGTGGGGTATAAAGTGAGGTTAAAGTCTCCTCCCATTAAAATTGTATCTATATTTAATCATTTGATTTGTGTAGCGATCTTAGGGAAGAAGTCTGCAGCGTCTACGTTTAGTGCATATACATTAATCAGCAGATGTGGTTCCCCACCCAGTGTGCCCAATACTAAGAGGTATCTGCCTTCTTTATCTGCCACCACCTCCCCAACCAGTTTGGGTAGTGAACCATAGATCAGAATGCATACCCCCGGGAGTATGTACTACAGATTCCCCACAAGGAATCTCAGGGGAACGCATTTTCGATGAATTGGTCGCAAATATATGCTTATGCTTTTCCTCCGATACCACTGGTTCCCAGAGTTCTCTGGAAAATGAAGAGAGAACCTTGCCGCCTAATTCTCATTGCCCTCAGGTGGCCTCGCCAATTCTGGTTCACCGAACTTCTCCTCCTATCGCAATGCAATCCCATTCAGTTTCGACCAATACCGAACCTCCTGTCAATTCAGAACGGTCAAATTTGCCACCCAGACCCTGTATCTCTGAAATTAGCAGCGTGGCGCCTGAGCACCTTGAATTCGTTCATCTAAATATCCCTGCGGATTGCAAGGAAGTTCTGGCTAATGCTCGAGTGCCTGCCACGATAAAGACATACAGACTTAAATGGAAAAGATTCTGCATATGGTGTCAATCTGCCAATATTCACCTGATTCACGCAACATCTGAGCAGATGTTACCGTTCTTTTTATATTTAGCAAGATCAGGTCTTTCTCATTAAACTTTAAAGGTGGTTTTGGGGGCCATTTCAAGATTCCGACAAGATTGTTCCAATTTTCTCTAGTCGACAAGGATAATACAACAATTCTTTAAAGGGCTATTTAGAATGTTTCCCCCTATCCGTAGTCCGCCTCCATCCTGACATCTCAATGTGGTACTAGTGCAGCTCATGCGGCACCACTTTGAGCCTATTCATAGAGTGGATTTCAAATTTCTATCCTGGAAGGTGTCTCAACTACTGGCCTTGACTTCAACTAGAAGAGTCAGTGACATTCGGATGTATGACGTTACAACGCATACTTTTACAACGCATGCCTTTACAATGCGGTTTTTACAACGAAAACCTTTACAACGCATAGCGCTTATGGGTGCTGGATAGTGAATAGTTTAATTTACTATTCCAACTCCAGTCCCCGTGGACACTAGGGAAGGTGTTGGATAGTAAATTAAACGTATTCCCTATCCTAGAGCGCCCCCAGCGCAATGCGTTGTAATGGTTTGCGTTGTAAAAGTTGCGTTGTAAAGGCACTGCGTGGTAAAAGTTGCGTTGTAAAGGATGTTTCCCGTGACATTCAAGCTTTCACCATAAATTCACCTTTTCTGCAGTTCACTTCCAATTCTGTGGTGCTACGCACGAATCCCAGTTTTATGCCGAAGGTGCCTTCTGACTTTCGCCTCAACGAACCAGTCATTTTAAAGACATTCTTTTCTAATCCGCAATCCCCTGCAGAAAGGGTGTTGCATACCCTTGACATCAGACGATGTCTCACATTCTATTTGCAAATGGCCCCTACTATTTGTAAAACAGATCAATTGTTGGTTGCCTATTGAAAAATACGGCATGGACATGCAGTCTCAAAACAGACCATAGCTTGTTGGATTTCTGCGGCTATTGACTTCTGCCACGTCCATGGCCACGTCCACGTCCATGGCCCTACCCATAATCGAGGCCATATTCTTGATCAGGTATGGACACTTAACATCCCGATTTATGCTCCTATTATTTCGCCTTGCCCATGGTCTGACCATTCTCTGCTCGCCTTTTCCTTAGACTTGAGCCTTGATAAAACACCTTCTGTCATTCAAAATATCCAGGCAAGGAACTGGAACCGAGCTGATATTCCATCTTTGTGTAACTCACTAACCACCACCTATCCGGATTTATCAGGCCTGGCCTCTCATTCCCAGGTTACTACCTTGAACCGCTGGCTGATAAAAGCCTGCGACCTAGCGGCCCTCTTGAAGCGGATTTCCATCAACCACACCCGTAATGCCAATAAGTGGTTTAGCCCGAGCCTTAAAATAAAGAAACTGGAGCTACGACAGGCCGAACGAGCCTGGAGAATGGCATACTGCCCGATCCGTAGGCAACATTACATCACCATTCTCACTGAATATAAAAAAGACATCCTGGCAGCAAAGACAGAATATTTTTCGGGTCTTATATTAGCTGCAGAAAGCCAGCCACGTGAGATATTTGCCACCGTCCACGAGCTAGCATCATCACAGAGAACTCTGCCCAAGATTCCCCCTTCTCAGGCCCTATGCTGCTCGCTTAACGAGTTTTTCATTCAGAAAATTGTCTGTATCAAAGCCAATATTCCTTCCCCTTACCCTACCTTCACTGACCCCCATCCACCTGGTAATTATCAATCCCTTACCCACATTCCTCCACTGACCAAAGAAACCTTTCTTCCCCTACTCAGGCGCGTTAAGTCCGGCTCTTCAGCTGACATCTGCCCGGCCCGCATTCTCCGTCAGATTTTCTCTGATTGTCCTTCTCCTGCCCTCACTCTCTTGAATGATTCCTTCACGCTTGGCTCTGTCCCTACCCCCTTTAAGACTGCTATAATTATTCCGATACTAAAAAAGCCCGGGGCGGACCCTACCTCCCCAGCAAACTATCGCCCTATATCCCTTCTCCCGTATTTGGGAAAGTTGGCTGAGTCCCATGTCACCCAGACGCTCAGCTCTTTTATAGAGGCCACCAATTATCTTGCACCCTGCCAGGCGGGCTTTCGCCCCCGCTATTCCACCGAGAAAGTGGTAATTTCAGTCATGGACCAACTCAGGGAGGGCTCGACACCAACACCCCCCAGGTCTTAGTCCTTCTGGACCTATCCGCCGCTTTTTACACGGTTGACCACTCCATCCTTTTGTCCCGTGTCAAAGCGGCGGGCATAGGGGGATAGATATTGGCCTGGCTCGGCTCCTTCCTGTCTGACCATACCCAGGCTGTCCACCTGGACGAATTCTCTGCTCCGCCTCACAGTGTGCACTGTGGTGTCCCTCAGGGTTCTTCTCTTTCTCCCTTTTTGTTTAATCTTTACATTTTTCCCGTTATTTTTGCATTGCAACAAATGGAGGTCACAGTTTATAACTATGCTGATGACCTCCAACTCATTTTTAATTTCTCCACCCCTACATTAGGTGCCGCTTGCTTCCAGTCGGTCATGCTGTTTATCCGGGATTGGATGAATGCGAACCATCTTAAACTCAACCCGGATAAAACAGAGTTGGCGTTGACTGGGGGTAGTGGCAACCCTTGGTCTCCTTCCTTCTGGCCCCTTTCCCTTGGCCCCCCCCATTCCCTCTCACTCCGTCAAAACCCTTGGAATCACACTCAATCATCATCTTACACTTCACTCCCACATTAGTTCTGTTGTTTCCTCCTGCTTTTTTACCCTATGTATTATTAGGAAAATATCCCGGTTTTTTTCTTTACCTGCACTTAAACTGATTTTAATGGCCATTGTCCTATCCAAGATCGACTATGGCAACATTATTTACAATGGCACTCCTGCCTACGCACTTGAGCGGCTCCAGTTAGTCCAAGTCCCACCATTCCTCTCCTCTTCTCTTTGCCCTTCATTGGCTCCCCATTAAACAAAGGGCTCTTTTCAAACTCGGATGCCTTACTTTCCAAGCCCGGGCAGGCACGGCCCCTGCCTTTATTAACTCTGCCATCACCAACTACTGCCCCCCTAGAGATCTTCGTTCATCCTCCAAATCCTTACTTGTCATCCCCCGTTTTAAAAACAAAGATCGGGAGGCCAGAAATTCGCGGTCCTCGCCCCTACTTTCTGGAACACGCTTCCGCCCTCAGTTAGACACTCCCTTTCCTATATGGAGTTTCGCAAGGCCTTAAAAACTTTCTTGTTCCAGCAGGCTTTTAGCCCTTAGTTCTTTGTGTTCTTTAGCTTCTGCTTCCCCCCAGCGCCAAGAAACTGCAGAGTGAATGTGCGCTTTATAAATTCAAAAAAATTCAAAATTCAAATGCCATCAACAAACTGGAAGACCTTTAAAGGCAACTCCAAGAGCAGACTCTATGAGGGCTGTCTATTCTTCTACTGCTCTCTTTCCTGGTGTTCTTCTACAACAAATCTGCAGAGCAGCAACTTGGTCCAGCAGACACACTTTTACCAAGCACTACTGTTTGTTTGCTGCCAGCAATGCTGATACATCAGTGGGACAAGCGGTTTTCCGCAATCTTTTCAAATAAGGTGAGACCTTAACGCTACCAAACAGCCTTAACCCTGAGTAATCCTCCCGACGCCAGCAGCACGAGGACTTAGGCCACGCCCCCCGCGACGAGTACAAGACGCTGAATGCGAGCGCCCTGTACTGGAAATTGACTAACACTCCTGAGACGGAAGCCGGGAGAGCAAACTGCGCTTTTTAAAATGTATCATTGTCACTGTAATCTGTGTTTGATCTTTTTAAACTGAACTTACCCGGGCACTTGAGCACCAGACTTTGCACAGGTAGCCGACCTTAACGCTACCAAACAGCCTTAACCCTGAGTAATCCTCCCGATGCTAGCAGCGCGAGGACTTAGGCCACGCCCCCTTTTAAGGCCACGCCCCCTGACCTCCTCCTCAGCAGCCATTTATCATGTGCACTGGCCGGAAGCGCAGCGGACGCGCGCAGCGGGAGCGCCGTTTGCGCGCCGAAGGCGCGCCTAAGGCAAGCCCGTCTGCGCCCGTCCGCGCCAGACCGAGCCCAGAGCCTATAACCCCTGCCTCACCCACTCCATCGCCCCTCGGATACACCCAGAAAACACTGCTCGGGTTGAGGAACCTCAGAGCCGCCGCCTGCCGCTGTATTATCGCTGTAGAGGAAGGACAGTCTCGCTGTCCGAAGTGCACCTACAAATTTACCCCTCACTTCCCCGCTAAACCACCCTGTCTAGGGATGGCCCTGATTAATTGCAGATCCCTCCCAAAGCACCAGACAGAAATCAACACACTCCTACAGGGCTCGGAAATTGAAGCACTCTTTCTTACAGAAACATGGCTCACCTCTGACTCAGAGCCTGATATCATTCAATCGCTCCCACCAGGTTTCCTCATAAAACATCAGAACAGACCGTCCGGTATTGGTGGCGGGATAGCGATTATATATAGAGACTACCTTTCCTGCCAGTTTAAAGAAAGCCCTATCCTGGACTGTGAAAACTTACTTTTCTCCATCCACCGGCCCCCTTTCACCACCATCTCAGGGATACTAGTGTATCGCCCACCAGGTCTCCAACGACGCTTCTGTGACTCCTTATTGGATTCAATCTCCTCCCTCGCATGCCGAACCTCGAACTTCACGGTCTTGGGAGATTTGAACCTCCATTTCGATGACCTATCCAACAAAATAGCCACTGACCTCAAAGCAGATCTTGCTTCAATAAGCCTCCAGCTACAAAGCAATCAACCCACCCATAATAAAGGCCATTTGTTGGACCCCATATTTTCCAATCTTACTAGACTGGTAATACACTCCCCCATTCCCGTACCATGGTCTGACCACTTCTTAGTCCCCTTCAAACTAAAACTCTCGGCGGAGACATCTGAGAGACCCCCCCCACAAGCACCCTCTCGCCCGTGGAAAAATCTTGACATTAACTCCTGGGCACAAGCACTTTCTTCCACCATCCCAGTACTTGACCCAGATCCCTCAAAAGCAGATGTCCAAATCCACGAGTGGATCACCCAATCCCTTGACGATACCCTGCCCGTCAAATCCCTCCCCAGCAGAAAGAAAACTGCCAAATCCCCGTGGTTCACCCAAGAACTAAGTAACCTCAGGAAGACATGCAAAAAACTCGAGCGCCTGTGGAGAAGAAATTGGTCGATGGAAAGCAAAGACCAGTACAGGGCCGCCATCGAGCTCTATAAAAACTGCATAAAAAAAACACAAGCAACCTTCTACGAGGAAAAGTTATCAGCGGCAGCCAATTCCGCGAAAGAAGCGTATCGCATCGTGCGCCTTCTTACCAAAATTCCAGACCCCTCACCTACACCGGACCCATCGGACAAAAGATGCAACCAGCTGGCCGAGTTCTTCTAGTCGAAAATCGACAAAATTCTCATTTCTCTTCCTGGCCCCAACTCCTTTCAAATCCCAGTCACCCCCCCACCCGGTCCCGAGGCACCACGCCTCTGATCCCTCCCCGAGATCACCACAGAGATATTTCTGTCCACCCTACAAACTATAAAAAGTGGTGCTCCTTCAGACCCAGCTCCCACTAGCAAATTAAAACTAGTCGCCTCCACGATCGCCCCTCCACTTACCCACCTCATTAATTCCTCCTTCAAACTGGGGGCTGTTCCTGCCAACTGGAAGAAAGCCACCGTCAGGGCTCTCCTAAAAAAACCTCAACTTGATCCCTCAGACCCAACCAACTTCAGACCCATTTCTCTCCTTCCTGCCATAAGTAAAGTGGCCGAACGAATCGTCAACCACCAACTCTCGAATTTCCTGGAAGCTAACCAACTCCTGCGGCAATCCCAGACAGGGTTCAGGCCGGGACAGGGCACTGACACCGCTCTACTAGCCGTGGTCGAAGAAGCAAGAACCATCATGGACGCAGGAGGATCAGTGGCAGTGATCCTCCTCGACCTGAGTGCTGCCTTCGACACGGTGGACCACACCATCCTCATCCACCGGCTAAGTCTGATAGGAGTCGCAGACTCCGCCCTGTCCTGGATCAAATCCTTTCTGGAAGAAAGAACCTTCCAAGTGTCGGATGGCACCACTGCGTCCAAAACCATGACTCTCCAGTGTGGGGTCCCCCAGGGCTCCTCCCTGAGCCCCACACTGTTTAACGTTTATATGTCCCCTCTTGAGGACATTACTGCCCCATATGGAATAAAAACAGTCATGTATGCCGACGACACTCAGCTGGTGGTCTCGATTAACCAGCTGAGCAACAGCCTAGACAATCTGGCAAACTGTCTCGAGAGTGTTTTCCACTGGATGTGTGAATCTCGATTGAAACTGAACGGAGAAAAGTCTGAGATACTTCTCCTAGGCAACCCTCACAAACTGCCTCCACTCCTCCCCTGGCCGCCATGCATGGGAACCCCCCCTACCCTCAAACCCGAGGTTAAAAGCCTGGGCATTTGGTTGGATCAACACCTCAATTTTAAAACGCAGGCCAGAAAAACCTTGGGGACCTGCCTTAGTCCCATCCGTATGGCACGAAAGATCCTCCACCTGATCCCATTTCAATCTAGGAAACTACTGATGCAGGGATTGGTGAACTCCAGACTGGACTATGGCAACGTCCTGTACCTGGGGGCACCGGCTTCAGTCATCCATAAACTACAATGCGCCCAGAACGCTGCTGCCAGGCTCCTAACTGGAACCAAATCAAGACTCTCGGCCAAGCCAGCTCTCAAGAGCCTACACTGGCTCCCGGTCAAAGAAAGGGTCACCTTTAAGACCCTATGCATTTCGCATAAAATATTGCAAGGCAAAGGCCCCCCGATTCTGAGGCCGTTCGTTAAACCCTACCACTCTAACAAACAGCTCAGATCCGACTCTCTCTCCCTTGCCAACGTTCCCAGAATAAAAAGGTCCCGATCCGGAGGGCGCCGGTTCGCTTACAACGCCCCAAAACTGTGGAAATCCCTCCCCCTGGTCATGCGGAAGGAACACAACCTCCTGGCCTTTCGGAGGCAATTAAAAACATGGCTCTTCCCAGAACCCTAAACATCTATGCTCTCCACCCCGGAACTTAGGTCATGCCAGCGCTGGGACGCCCTAGGGTAGCTATGCGCTTTAGAAATCCCTACTCAAACTCAAACTCAAACTCTGTTCTTCCCTCCTCCTCTGTACTGCTTCTCATATGCTTACTATCATGCCTAATATATTATAGCAGTGTCCTATGGTTGCAAGCTTGCATGCCTTTATGCAGAATTATAGCATTCGTATGATGGTATTGCATATGTTTTCTATACACATGTTTATGTTATGAATGGCGTCTTCCAAGCAATATTTAGGTACTCCTATCTACTCTGATTCAGGCATGTGAATCTATGAAAGACACCACAATACTGGAAAAGAACTATAGTCACTTACCTATAATCTGTGGTTCTCCAGTAATGGTGTCTTTCATAGATTCACAGGCAACCCGCCCACCTCCCCTCAGAGGCTGGTTATGCTCTTATCTCTTGGTTACACTCTTGTGCGAGAAAATCTAAGAGCCTGAGCCTCTGAGGAGAACATTCTGGTGGGTGCTGTTGCCTGATTGGCTGCAGTTTGGACTATGTATAATGACTATGATATTCATAGACATGGAACTTTTTTCCTTGTAGCTTTGGGCTACTTTACTTCCTGGTTTCATGCTACCAAGGTTTTTGGTTATTATGTGCATCATTATTGCTTTGTTATGTACCGTGGGACTCCCACTCTGACGACGGGGAATGATTCAGGTATGTGAATCTATGAAATACACCAATACTGGAGAACCACAGATTACAGGTAAGTAACTATTGTTCATTCAGCTATTCCTGTGATGCGGAGATTGTTGCGGCGCGAGCGGGCCTTTAAATCTTCAGCCTTAGCTGCTACCGTTTTCAGAAGGGCAACAGCTCTGGTCAGTCACTTATGGCTATTCGGCTGCACATCCTCTAAGGGGGAAATGCGGTGCTCAGTCTCCCCAATCTGGGCATCTTGTGTCTCTAGGCATCCATAAATGTAATCTAGCCGATATGTAAAGGTGCATTCGATTGCCTGAAAGCCAGCATGTAGTTCAGCCATGATGGCAGTGGTACCTTCCAGCGGTGGGGCCCTGGCCTCATATGAGCACTTGATTTTTTTCCACCTGGGAGTCTTTCAGGCGTCAAAGCTCTATTGACGTTGCTTGAGGTCCGTTCGCCACATTGTGTGTAGTTACTCTCAATAAGGCGTGCAGGATAAACAGGGCATTGCTCTCACAAGTAGTTTGTTTCCGCGTAGGACCCTGTTGCAGCAGCAAGGTTGAATAAGCACAGCTGCAATCCTCCTACTGCGTTCACACTGCCGAGGGGAGCTAGTAGCAGAAATATGGTGCCTGGGGTGCTCAGGTCGGAGGGACAGTTCAGCGCAATCAGACAAGTGGAAGGGGGTTGCTCATAGCGTGTCTGTGCCTAGCCGCTATCACCATCTGCCGAATCTCCCGCTCGTTATACCGGGGCCAGTAGGTGTCAGTAGATACACAACGTGTCTCCACATCTGTCAGCGTGCCGTGTAGTTAGTCCCGGGCCAAACCGGACTTTAGCCCCTAGTGTTGCTCTTCACCTCTCAGTACGCACTTGAGGATCATGAGTTGTTGAGGGCAGGGTTCAGTGTCGCACCCTCAGTCCACCTGATGATCCTACATTACTCTGCTGGGATGCGCCGCTAGAGCCGCCCGCAGGTCCACTTTGGGCTGCCTGGGCCCCACCCTCAGGCTCACCCGAGACCCCTGCCATCGCAGGGACTTTGAGGGCTACATCAGGCCCAGGCTTGCACTCGATGTATCTGCACATTTCCTCTGTTATTTAGACCCACGGATGGCTCAATGGAATGCTGCTCGCTCGCTAGACCTCAGCTCGCAAACCCATGAGCACCAGTTGACATTTGGAGCAAAACGGGAGGGTTTATGTGAGTGATGGTCCTGGAGCTTCAGAGTCAGGTGGCCATCTTGGTCGCTGGCTCGGCCACGCCCCTGCCCCCAGCTTAGATAGATCTAGATAATGTGACTGGATGCCTCAATCATCCCTAAATACCTCAGAGAAGGGTTCTCTGAGATGATCCAATGGTTGGGGGAGCACCATATGGAGCATATCCATATTCCTTAGTATATAATAATCCATGGAAGCTCCTGCAAGGGCAGTAGCAAGTGGGCCAGCTCGCTACTGTTGTCGGTGACCTGAAGGATTCTCCAGTGTTGACTCTTTGCCTATTCTTTTCATAGCCATTTCTCCTCCACTGAGGGTGAAGTTTCCCCCCTGGACCAAAGGACTATTTACTAACGGTGGGCGTAGTGGACGTAGTGGGGCTTCGCGAAGCTACGCGAAGTGGGCGAGACACTACATCCACCTACGCACTTCGCGTAGTCCCACTACGCGCCACCCTCCTCCCTCCCGCCCTCCCTAAATACTTAAATTACATTTTAGAAATGATTAAAAACCACTTACGTTGTCCGCCGCGTCCCCGGGGCTTCCTCTCGTCATCACGCGATGCGTGCCGCCGTCTTGGATAGTAATGCATTTCTCACTGGAGCAGCTCGGCACAAAGCTGTTTTCATCTGCCAGCTTAGGGCTGCAGTTGGTGAACACCACATGCCTCTTGGGCCGTTATTCCCACTCTGTGTGGGACACGGTTGCGCAGGTGCTGCCCCATTGTCCGGAGGAGGCCTGACAGTACTCTTCCAAGCTATTGCAGCTGGGAGAGATGCAGCTAAGTTCACCATTCGTTGTGGGCATGATACCGCGGACTCACTGGGCAGGGCGATTTCCACGACGGGGGTGCTTCGGCGCCATGCCTGGCTGGGGACGACTGGCTTCTCAGGGGGTGTCCAGAGCACTCTGATGGACATGCCCTTTGATGGCATTCACCTTTTTGTCAATAAGGCTGATAGTGCGTTGGAGCACGTTAAGGACTCACAGGCTACTGCCAAGTCCTTTGGCCTGTCGGCCACTCGCCCTCCTCCGCCTTCCGCTTTTCGCTTTTTCGCGGCCACTGAAGGGGTGCCCCAACACGTTTATTTCAGAGCCACATGCCTGCGCAACAACAACCTCAGCGCGGACTAGCGGGCGCGTCAGTCCACCTCCACCCCGTAGCGTCCACTTCCAAGCCTTCCTCGTCCGACCTATCAGGCCCATCAGACACCAGTGGGCGGCAGGATTCGCCATCATGTCCCCCACTGGCGCAACATAATCTCAGACAGGTGGGTGCTGAAAATAGTCTGAAGGGGCTACTCCCTCCCCTTCGAGACTACCCCTCCAGCCATGCCACCTCAATACCACCACATGTCGGGGGCGCTTCTTCAGCAGGAAGTCACGGCAATCTTGGCCAAGGGGGCCTGCAAGTGCGTTCCTGGGCCAGAAGTAGGTCATTGTTGTTATTCCCACTACTTTTTGGTTCCCAAGAAGGACAAGGGCCTGCGTGCTATCTTGGACCTCAGGAACGTCGACCGCTTCCTCCGGAAGGAGAAGTGCAGGATGTTGACGCCAGCTCAGGTCTTGTCTGCCCTCGACCATAGAGACTGGATAGTAGTGTTAACCTTGCAGGATGCATATTTCCACATCCATGTCCTGCTGGTCCACTGGCATTACCTGCGGTTCACGGTAGACCATAAGCACTTTCAGTTTACCATGCTCCCCTTCGGCCTTACCAGCGCCCCTCGGGTGCTCATGAAGGTGATGGCGATGGTAGCAGCTCATCTGCGCAGATCAGGGGTTCTAGTATTCCCCTATCTCGACGACTGGTTGTTGAAGGAGTGCTCGCCCCAGGCAGTCGTCTCCCACCTCCAGATTACGTCCAACCTCCTGCATTTGCTGGGGTTCTCCATAAATGTGCCGAAGGTGCACTTGACTCCCTCTCAGAAGCTCCACTTCATCGGAGCACTTCTGGACTCGGCACAGTTTCGGGTTTATCATCCCAAGCAGCGAGTCCAGGATATTCAGGCTATGATTCCGATCTTCCTGCCTCTATCTCGGGTTTCGGTCAGGATGACCCTCCGTCTCCTGGGCCTGATGGCCTCCTGCATCCTGATAGTGGATCATGCCAGATGGCATAGGCGGGATCTGCAGTGGGACCTGAAGTTCCAGTGGGCACAGCATCAGGGCAACCTGTCTGATCACATCCAGATCTCAGAGGGCACTGCATGACAATTGCAGTGGTGGCTCACGAATCACGATTGGGTCAATGGCAGATCCCTCTCCCTTCCCATCCGGAGCACACAGTTGTGATGGACGTGTCCCTCCTAGGATGGGGTGGCTACATGGGAGAGGCGGAGATCAGAGGCCTCTGGTCTCCGGCGGAGTCAGGGCTCCACATAAACCTTCTGGAGCTTCGGGCGATCCGGCTTGCACTGAAGGCATTCCTTCCCTCTATCCGGGAAAGAGTGGTGCGGTTGTTCATGGACAACACCACCGCTAAGTGGTACTGCAACAAACAGGGTGGGGTGGGGTCGTGGACCCTATGTCAGGAGGCTCAGCGTCTCTGGACTTGGCTGGAGCACCAGGGCATTTCCCTTGTGGTTCAACACCTGGCAGGTTCTCTGAACGCCAGGGTGCATGAACTCAGCCACCTGTTCATGATGGATCAAGAATGACGTCTGAACTCGGGCGTGGCGCAAGTCTCTTTCCTCAGTGGGGAGAGCCTTGGTTAGATGTATTTGGCACAGAAGAGAACGCACAATGTCATCAGTTCTGCACATTGGAATTTCCAAGGCGGCACTCGCTAGGCAACACTTTTCGGCACGAGTGGAGTTGTGGTCTACTTTAAGCCTTTCCGCCTATACCACTTCTACCCAGAGTGCTGAAGAAGAGCAAGCGCAAAAGGGCTCAAGTCATTCTTGTTGCTATAGACTGGGCTCGAAGAGTATGGTATCCCGAGCTACTCAGCATGGCCATCGATCCCCCGATCCGACTGCCTCTTCGGTAAGATCTTCTGTTGCAGTACCAGGGGACGGTCCTCCACCCGAACCTGTCCAGCCTCCACCTCAGTGTGTGGAGATTGAGCGGTGGCAGTTGACGTCTTTTGACCTGCCTCCCAAAGTTTGTAATGAAATCTTGGTGGCCAGGCGTCGCTCCACTAAGACGGTATACGCCTGCAGGTGGAGTAAGTGTGTGGCTTGGTGCACAGCAAAGGCCCCTTTCTGCCCCTCTTTCGGAGGTCCAATTATTCCAACTTTCTTTGGCCCAGCTGGGTTCTGCCCTGGGCACTATCAAGGGCTATCTCTCTGCCATTTCAGCCTTTTTACGGCTTCCAGAGCAGCCTTCCCTTTTCAAGTCCCCTGTTTTGGGTAGATTCTTAAAAGTCATTACTCATCTTTTCCCTGCTGTTCCTTTCATAATGCCTCAGTGGTACTTGAACCTGGTTCTGACATATCTGATGTGTGCTCCCTTTGAGCCACTTCACAACTGTCCTGCTTTCCTGGTTGCTATCACCTCTACCATAAGAGTGAGCGAGCTCCAGGCTCTTTCTTCTAAACCTCCTTTTCTCTCTATCCATCCGGACAAAGTTGTTCTAAGGACTCGCCCATCTTTTCTGCCAAAGGTTGTCACTGCCTTTCACATCGGCCAGACCATTACTTTGCCCACTTTCTTTCCACCTCCGCATCCCTCGAAAGAGAAAGAGAGGCTCCACCGTCTGAACCCAAAACTTGCGCTCTCATTATACCTAAGCTGCACTCAACAGTTCTGGGTAGATGACCAGCTCTTTGTTGTCTATGTGGGCGTCAAGAAAGGTCATGCCGTGCACAAGTGGACCATCTCTCGGTGGGTAGTTCTGTGCATAAGGACTTGTTATTCTTTGGCTTCAAAGGAGCCTCTGGTGGGGCTCTGCACCCATTCTACCAGGGTGACGGCAGCCACTAGTGCTTTAGGACAGGGAGTTCCCTTGCATGACATCTGTCAGGCAGCTACGTGGGCCTCACTGCACACGTTTGCAAGCATTACTTGGAGAGACGGCATCTTTGGCCGTTCTGTTCTCCTGGACTTTATGGTGTGATCTTGGTTTGCAGACCGACCACGGGGTTGGTATTGAGGTGGTATCTATTCTAAGGTAAGGAATCTATCACTACGTGTTTCTTTCAGATGCACAAGTTACTTACCTTTGGTAACAATATATCTGTAAGAAACATTAGGAGTGATAGATTCCTTACCGCCCACCCATGTCCTCCCCATTCTGCGAATTGATTTCTAGGGTTAAGGTCATCCCTTTCAGGGCCCTAGTTTCAAGGCACCAGTGGTCAGTATCTTGCATGACTCTGCGTTCCTGGCTCTGAAAGTGGTGTACAGAACTGACGTCAGCACGCAAGGGCGGCGTCTATGAAGCTGCCGCAACGTCATCTCAGCGACCACAACGCCAAACACAGACGCGGAGCCTCATGACTCCTTCTTCAGACACGCAGGGGTACTGCTGATGAAAACTTTCCGGATCCAGTCTGATGCCTGGGGGTAATTCTAAGGTAAAGTAAGGAATCTATCACTACTACAGATATATCGTTACCGAAGGTAGGTGCTTTAGGAATAGTTCCATAAGTCTCCACAAGACACCACATGAGTAAGATTTGGTCTTTTCAACTTTTCTGCCATGAAGTCCCCATGCGAATGGTATGTAGTTGGTGCTCAGTTATCGATCTAGCAGTAAGATACATCTCTAAGACTCCAGTAGTAAAATTCCATCAGCTCTGTAAAGTGAAGTCATTTCTTCCAGAATATACTTTCAGAACATCCATAGAGATACTGATTCTCACCTAAATGGACAGAGGCAGTGTATTACTGGTCAGTATCCCAGACTCCTATTTGACATACACGAAGAGCGTTTTCCATCCATGCATCTGCAAGCCTTATTAAACCTCTTCATAAGTTTAAAATAGTGAGGGCGAGCAGTCATTGGTGTCTATGGGAAGTTGTGCAGGGGTGCTTGAGTACAGAGCACAACCATAAAACTGATCCAATACAGTTTTGATTTCATTCTGTTTATTGGATTTTTTTAAATGCAAAACAGGGTGTTTAGCAGCTTGTGATTCTTTTGTAAGTCATTTGCAAATAACATGAGGTACATTGCAAATTGTTTGAATCTATTGTGACTCCCATCAATTCAGACAAATAAGCCAAGACCATGAGGTTGGGTGTTCAAATAACCACATATTTAGCTTTCACAAATAATAATAATAAAAAGGTAATAACAAACTACAACTAATCAGATTCTTTATTTTCTCAACAAAAGGTTTTTGTCAATAGTCGTAACAGCCCTGTTGTATCCAGGGTTTCAGTATAACAATATCCATTGTATCAGTATTGATGTCAACATTTGCAACATCAAAATAAAACAGTTTAGGATCTGAGAGTATGTGACCAAGTACCCAAAAAATTAACAGCAGTGCTATGTATCTGATACCACGTCTAAAACATGTAATTGTCAGCCACCCAAATCGAAGTACTGTATAGTTTGTCTTTCATCATCCTGTCGTCCCACCAATTCCCTTCTTATTGATGCAAGGGGAATGGGCTCCAAATATAGTCCCCAATAGTCTGCCCACCTCTTCCAAATCTTGAGGTGCCTCTAGGGGCATCCCCTTGCCTTGAATATTGGTATCTCTAGCCCCATCCAGAAATCAATCCCCCTCTTCCACACCGCAACTAATAGCAGGGTGTATCATTCCATGCTCTGGTGGTATCACATTTTACCAAAGTAAAGCCAAGGAGTAGTAAATGGCGCTTGTACCTGTTGCTCCCTAATTCTTCAGTGATATGTAGCATGGCCAGTCGTGGTGAATATGGAATATCCCATACCAACACTTACGAAAGGCAAGTGACCACCCCCGCCAGAACTTCAAAAGAGCTGGTCATTGCCACACGCAATGTATGAGTGATGTCTGCTATTTTGCAGCACAGACAAAGAGGAGAGTCCACTATTCCGGCGTAGTCGTAGGCATGCTGCGATAGCAGCACCATGCGGGGGAGTCAGCGCCTTGGCCCTGTCATCGTCATCTAGGGCGCCTAGGTCTTTTTGCCAGGCATCACAAATTCTGTCTAGTGTGATGGGGCTATTAGTCACAAGTGTTCGGTGTATCTTGGTGAATTTGTGGTCACCTAATTTCCCCATAAATACTTTAGCCTCGATAGGATTAAATGTGGGTATGTCTTCTTGGTGTACAATGTAGGGGGAGAATGCATGGCAGAATTGTTTGTATTTATAAAACTCTAAGCGGGCACGTCATATTCTTTTTGAAGCTCCTGGAAGGACTTTAAAGTCTGACCGTGTAGAACTACCCTCACTGAAGATTTGCTAATGGTCTTCCAGCCTCCAAAACCAGACAACATTGATAGCTGTGGTAGAAGGCCATTGTGCCAAAGGGGAGTCTGCTTCGTTAGTCTACCCCACTACCTCATTTGGCGCAGCATTTGCCTCCAAGTCAGAAATACTGTCCTTGTTCCTGGCAGCAACATTTTGAGCGTAACCTGAATATCGGACCTATGTAATGACATAGGGCCAGATGTAGGTAAATACTATTTACCTATTCTTAAATACCGAATTTTACCGATTCAATATTTAAGAATAGGTCAATTGTATGTAGGTAAGTTTTCGGTAAATTTTACCGAATCTGAAAAAATCGGTATTTACCGAATCGGTATTTACCGATTCGGTAATTGCCATTCATTCCTATGGACCTGGAGGCCCATAGGAATGAATGGCAATTACCGAATCGGTAAATACCGATTCGGTAAAAGGGGGAAAAGATGGAGCCGTGGCAAGGTGTCACTTTGACACCCTGTTGCACCCCTTAATTGTGTATGGGTGCACATATTGCAGACATACATGCCCTAAGCGCATGTATGTCTGCAACATGGCACTGAAGCAATTTGCATGAAATTGCTTTTTTTTTCTTTTTTCGTTATTTACCACCAACTTGTAGTTGGTGGGAAATATTGAATCCTAACATGGGATAAACACTCATTTAAGTGCTCCCTACATTAGGAATTCGGTAATTTTCCAAATCGGTATTTAAGAAATCGGTAATTTACCGATTCCTTAAATTACCGATTCGGTAAATTACCAAATCCTTAATTTCTTTATTTTTCAGCTGTTACCGACCGGTAATAGCCTTCCTACATCTGGCCCATAGTGTCCATTAACCATTGTCACCTGCATAAGTTGGATATTTTCTGTCCCCATACCCCCATTCGTTAAGGATAAGAAGGTGTGTAGCAGTATGATATGCCTGAACCTCTGGAGTCGCCATACCACTGCAGTATATAGACTGAAAACAGGTTCTTGAAGGCAACCCGTGCTGAGCTCCCACCCCAGAGTAAGTGGCCAAGGATTGCATTAATTCGTTGAAACAAGATGGGTGGTATTGGATAAGAGTGGATTTGAAGTTGATAGGGGAGGCGGAGTGGGGAAACCATCGTAAATATAGCAGATCTGCCAAACAGGGAAAGTGGTAAATGTGACCAAAAGCCCACCTGCTCTTTAACCTGTACCCACAGAGCTAGATTTGTATCCCAAGAAGGGGGCTGGGAGGCCGACAAAAATATCCCAAGATATTTAAACCCGTCATGGAGCTCTGTCAGCTCTTGTGCCCATTCGCCCATTCGGAATCCACCTTGCAGTGGCCATAAAAAGGACTTACATGCATTCCTATAAAGACCAGAGGTCCCGCCAAAAACCTGCATAATCTTAAGTAGCTTCAAGCCTGATCTATTAGGGTGTGTAAGAAAGAACAGTACACCGACAACGACCTCCTATGACCTCTCAAGCTACGGACCTAGGCGTCCATCCTTACCCAAGCTGTAAGCGGTTCCGTAGCCAGTGCAAAAAGATGTGTTGTATTTGTATAGCACGAACAGTAACCCGGAGGCATCCCGGCGCTTGTACTCCTACCACAAGGGAACCCCTCCTGGCTTTTCCTTGTGAGGTGTCCACTCCTGGGCATCCCATGGTGAAACCAGGCATCCCTTGTGCATCGGGGGCCGTTGTGGAGACTAAGCAAGCTATTGCCCAGAGTTGCAGCGTGGGGCCCATGCTTAGATTCGGCACTGAGGCGAGAATATCCGGTCAGAGGAATTTAAGCCCGATCCCGCCGAGGCGGGAATCGAACCCTGGTCCCTGGCCAGCGTTCTGCATCAAGGTCTGCCGCTCTAACCATTGAGCCACACTTCTCCACTAGTTGGGGAGAGGGGGCATCCCTGATGGGTACCTCGGCCAAATGGAGAAGGCCTGCAACGTTGAAACTGCCGCGCAAACAGAAGCGGTAATGACGGTGTAGGGAAGGTGAATATAGGTGAGGAGTCGGGGAACAATGTTCAGTCGACTCAAGAGTGCGAAGAGGTATATCCAGCTAAGTGAGTCAAAGGCCTTGTCAATGTCTGCATGGAGGAGTGCTCCTGGTCCAACTAGATTATTTACTGTCACAATGGCATTCTGGGGCGGTGAATATTGTGTGGTGTAGTGCGACCTGGCATAAAGCCAGCTTGGTCGGGGAGAATCAGGTCTGTGATATGTGGTAATATGCGATTGGAGATGACTTTGGCCAGGAGTTTAGACTCCTCATTAAGAAGAGATGTTGGGCGATATGAGGTATGGAGTTCAGACTATTTCCACGTATCGCCAATCCTGTAGGAGGCACCCTTTATCTACAGCAGCGTTAAGTGCAGCTAAGAAGGAAGCTGTCAGTTGAGATTATCACTTTTTGGGAAATTCGCATGGGAAGCCATTCGAGCATGGTGCTTTGCCCCAGCGCATGTCAGATAAGGCACTTTGAAGCTCCTCGATTGTCAGTGGGAAGTCCAGTTCTTTTCTCACTGAGTCACTTAGGGTGTTTAGAGACAGACCATTCAAGAACTGGTACATAGCAGCCGCTGGGAGGGTTTTCCTGTGAGCATATAAGTCTGTGATGCCCCAATTTGTATTGGATCAGTAAGTATCTCCCCAGTGGAACCACGAATACCAGGGATGGCTAAGGGACAGAGTTTCTGCTGACAGAGGCGGTGGAGTGGGGCACTGGTTTTGTCTCCCCACTGATATATCCTACTGCGGGTAGCTAACCATGCCGTTTTAGCCTCATCTAACAGCTCGCTGGCATATAATTGTTGTGCATTAAGTAAATGTCGGTGTGACATGCTCCCATCTTTTCCCCTACTCCTGAGCTCCCAGTCTATGAGTTGGGCCTCCGTCTGTATCAGCTTCTCACAATGCTGTTTAAGCTGTCCTGTGCAGAATGCAATATCTACGCCCCTGAGAGTTGGTTCATAGCCTCCCACAGGGTTTCGGGGGACTCTACCATCCCAGTATTGTAAGAGTAATATTCTGAGATAGTTGTATGCATGTGTAGTCTGTATTGCTCTTCCTGCAGGTGCCATGGCGAGAGCTGCCCTTGGAATGGGGAACATCTGGGGTCTAGGCGCAACCCTAGCAACACGGGGGAGTGGTCGGAGAGGCCACACACGGGGGAGTGGTCGGAGAGGCCACTAGGCAGAATTTCTGCTGTCTCAAGTCTGTGGAAGTGGGTTTCATGTATAAAAATGTAATCAAGGCGAGACAATGACTCATGGACACCAGAGAAGTATGTGAATTCTACCCATCCCAAACCCTGAATTAGTGACTGTAACCTCGACTCCCATATCCCCACAGTCCACCCTGTACTGCACCATCTGGTGAACACCCTAAATATCGATTCCAAAATATAGACTGCCCAAAATATCGAATCAAAAATATAGACAGCCCAGAATATCGAATTTAGGGCATGAAATATCGAATTCCATAATATCGAATTTAAAATATCGAATTCCATAATATCGAATTTAAAATATCGATTTTCATAATATCGAATTATTTCAGTGTTATGTATTGTAGTATATGTATTAAAATTATGAATGAATTTTCTAATGTATGTTTAATTTTTTTAAGTAATGAATGTTATGTAATTTAATTTTTGTGTAATTTACTTCCGTAGCGGCTTCTGGGTTTATAGGGGAATAGGGTGGGAAGTAATTTAATTATAGTAAATTAAATATTATTTTTTATTTATATGTATTGATAATTAATTGATTGATGATTAATTTTTAATTGGTAATTAATTTGTATTAATTGGTAAATAATTTTTATTAATTGATTAATTGATAATTATGTTAATTGTATTTGTATTTATTTGGAGCGGTTTGTGGGTTTATAGGGGAATAGGGTTGGAAGTGATTTAATTGTAATAAAGTTAACACATACTTTTATTGATATGCATTGATAATTAATTGATACTTAATTTTTAAGTGGTACTTAAATTTTATTAATTAGTAATTAATTTTTTTAATTGGTAATTAATTTGTATTAATTGGTAATTATTTTTTTTGTAACTTTTTTTATTATAATAAAAGGAACATAGAAAACAGGCAAGGCAATAAAACATTAATACATCAATCGGGCGAGCGCTCAAGGAGGACGGGAGATACACAGTATTACGATACAGGAGTTTTTTTTACAGAGATGAGGGGGCTGGAGGCAGGAAACACAAATGCATAAACAAAAGACGCTACACTACATCAGGAATGTCGGGTCAGGGAGATTGGGGGGACTAGAGATCTCCGTGAGAGGGGGCGTACATATGTCTCCCCGGTACAAGTTCCATTGGTTCCAAATTTTCCCCCATTTTCTAGGTCTGGCACTCGCCACATATACAGTCTTCTCCCTAAATATGCACCAGTCCATGTTCTCTTTCTAAGCCGTCACTGTGGGGGGTCTCTGGGAGCCCCAAAGCTGTGCAATGTCTCTCTTAGCAATCATATTACCAAGGGTCGTCCATCGTATCTGCGACACATCATAGTCATTCGGCTCCCATACATTCAGCAAACATCGTCGGGCCTCTGGCAACATCACAACACCCGTTACTTCATTCATCACCTCATGTATGCGATTCCAAAAAAGCACCATCTCAGGACATTCCCAAATTATATGGAGAAAGGTACCAAGCAGACCACAACCACGCCTGCACAAGCCATCCGTCGAATAGCCCATACGGATCAAGCGGGGGCCGGTAACATAAATCCGATGTAGGATTTTAAGCTGGACCAAGCGGAGACGGGCCGGGATTGCGACCTCCTTGGGTGAGGATATCGCTGATTGCCAGTCCTCGTCGTCTAATTCAATACCATCCGCAGTCCTGGTCGCCCTGAGGTGCTCGAGCAAGCTCAAGGGATCATTGATCATCTTTTTGTAGATCAGAGAAATAGTGCTATCTGGCACGTGACCATCTAGTATACGATCTTCGAGGGGGGAACATTCCGGAATGTCGCTACCCACGGGGAAAACCGAATGCAACGCGTGGCGAACCTGAGCATAGCGGAAGAATTCCCTATCACCTAGTTTATATTCCGTCTGTAGTTCGGCGAAAGTCTTTATCCTGCCCTTAACCCAAAGATCACGCACTTTACTAATACCAATCATATCCCATTTCTCGAATCCTTTCGTTCTCCATAGGCAACCCAGTCTCGCAGATGCATAAAGCAGAGTCGCACAGGTTAATCGATCTCTCCAGCCCATGGCCGCAGTCGCACTATGCCACACTGGTACGGCTATCCCGGTGGGTCCCGAAAGCTGTAAATAAGAGGATCCAGAATAGAGCGCCCTGTTATAGTCTCCCCCCGGTAACAGCCATCTATCCATTTCAAATGCTGGATTCAACGCCGGGCCATACATTCCGTGGTTAATTGCGGCAAGCTGGGAAGCCCAATAATACCGCCGGATATCCGGAAGTGCTATACCGCCGTCATACCAGGGAAGCGTTAACTTTGGAAGAGCGATACGCGAATGCCCGCCCCATATCAATTGCCTCTGTAAAGACTCTACCTCTCGGAAGTACCTTGCCGGAATCACATCAAATGTATTCTGGAGTGCATATAAAAACCGCAGCAGGGACATCATTTTGAAAAGAGCTGCTCGCCCCCATGGAGACAACGGTAATTTACGCCAATTCACCACGTCCGATCGTATACGTTGAAGCAGAGGAAGTAGATTACGCTCGTAGCTGACCGCAGGGTCCAATGATATAAAAACTCTCAGTTATTTAAAACCGGACTGCGTCACCTGGATAGGACATCCGCGCGGCAGGAGGGGGACGCCACCAGCGAGCACGTATATGTGGGACTTAGTCCGGTTAATGACGAGGCCGGAGTTTCTCCGGAACGAGTTAAGCACGTCGAACAATACATTTAACGGTTTTTGATCCGACGTGAGATACAACAAAATATCGTCCGCATTGAGCGATATGCGGTCCTCAAAATCCGGAGTCCAGTGTATGCCTCTCATCGAGGGCTCCCACCGTATCCAGGCAGCGAGGGGTTCCAAAGCAAGGGCAAAGAGAAGCGGAGACAGAGGGCAACCCTGCCGCATGCCTCTCCCAAGAACAAAGGGCCCGGAGACCCGACCATTTACCACAACCTGTGCCAGTGGCGTCTCATACAGAAGTTTTACCCAACTAATAAATCCAGCGCCAAAACCAAATTTTGCAAGTGCAGCCCAGAGATACGCCCATTCGATTGTATCAAAGGTCATTGTGGCATCCAAGGACGCCAAGATGGCCGGTTCACGCAGTGACGTCGCCCTCGCGAGAACACCATGTAAGCGCCGCAAATTCAATGCTGTGTTGCGATTTGGAATGAAGCCCGACTGATCCGGATGGATCAACTCACTGACTACTTTTATCAGGCGGTTTGCGAGCAGCTTGGCAAGAATCTTAGGTTCAGCATTGAGGAGCGAGATAGTCCTGTAGGACGCACAGCGGTCCCGTGGCTTCCCTTCCTTATGGATCACCACAATGGTCGCAAGGCGCTGATCACGAGGAAGGGAGCCAGTTTCCCGCGCTGTTAAAAACATATCACGGAGATACGGCGCTAGCGTGTCAGGGCGCAGCTTATAAAGTTAGATGGGAAGACCATTAGGGCCCAGAGCCTTTCCCGAGCGAATAGAGCGCACAGCGAGAGCTACCTGGTCAACTGAGGGTGCAGCATCCAACCAGTCCCTGTCGGACTCTGACAAATAAGGCAACGCAATATCCCTTAGCAACAAATGAGAATCCTCCTCGGGAATGTCAGATACCGGAGAATAGACTTCCCGAAAATAATCAGCAAAGCATTCAACAATGTCAACCGGGTCAGTCACTCGCGTGCCATCAGGTCTCTCAATCACCGGAATCACACGGCTCGCCCTCTCCTTTCTATCCAGCCAAGCACTCAATTTCCCTGCCTTATCGCCTACATCATTCAGTCGTCCCTGCTGTTCCCTACCCATCATCTTAGCTGCGTCGGGGATGTACCATGTTACTCCGCATACTTTTACTCCGCATACCGTTACAACGCGACTTTTACAACGCATACCATTACAACTCATAGCGCTTTGGGGTGCTGGATAGAGGTAAGTATAATTTACTATTCTAACTCCAGTCCCCGTGGACCCTAGGGAAGGTGTTGGATAGTAAATTATACTTATTCCCTATCCTAGAGCGCCCCCCAGCGCAATGCGTTGTAATGGTATGCGGAGTAAAAGTCGCGTTATTATTATTATTATTATTATTAACCGGATTTTGTAAAGCGCAAACAACCCGAAGGCCTCGTAGCGCTAAGTGCCGTCATACTAAAAGAAAAAAAGGGATCAGATGAACAGGTGGGTTTTTAAATTCCTCCGGAATTTTGAGAGGCTAGGTTCACTGCGGAGGAAGGTGGGCAGAGAATTCCATTCTTTTGCGGCGTTCCATGAGAAGGAGCGCCCGCCCCATCTGGCCCGTCTGATTTTATTGACAGTCGCCAGGAAGGCAGTACTGGATCTTAAGGACCTGTGTGGAAGGTAGGGTTTAGCCAAGGAGCAGATCATAGTAGGGGCATTTTTCCACATAGCTTTGTGCATAAAGCAGAGAGACTTAAACAGCACTCTGGCCCTGATCGGAAGCCAATGCAATTTTCTGAGGGCAGTGCTAGCTGAGTCTCGTTTATTGAGGTCTAACAAAAGACGAGCTGCAGCATTTTGGGTTACCTGTAGCTTTTTAATTGTAAAGGCAGGGGCACCTAAGTATAGAGAATTCCCGTAATCTAGGCGGGACAGAATGATGGCTTGAACCATTATTCTGCGGGCTTCAAAAGGGAGAAGGGGCAGCACCTTTCTCAGCATACGCATTAGCCCAAAGCATGTAGCAGAGAGAGTGGTAGCTTGCTGCATGAAGCTGAGGTTGGAATCGAGCCAAATGCCTAAGCTCTTTATATGGCATTTTGATTGAGGCATAGGGCCCATACATGGTGGCCAGTCTAGCAAAGGAATGGGAATGGTTGAGTTGCCTAACACCATAAGCTCAGTTTTCTCGCCATTTAATTTTAAATGCGAGGTTGACATCCACTGAGCCACAGCTACCAGGCAGTTACTTAGATTGGATGAGGACGGAGCTGCCTGATTCAAAGACACGACTAATTGCGTGTCATCGGCGTAAGTTATTATGTCCAGGCCGAAAGAATGGACTATATCAGCCAACGGCTGCATATAAATATTAAAAAGAGTAGGGCTCAATGAAGAGCCCTGAGGTACACCCCGATCCAAGGGCCAGACTTTGGAATAGTTGTAATGGTAGTGCGGAGTAAAAAATGCGTTTTAACGGGTGTATACCCTGCGTCGGTGACCAAATTCTTATATTCAAGTTGCTTGAGACTTAGGACGTGAAGCACATCTCGGGTAACATTCCGCTCCAAGGCACTCTCCAACTCAGTAATTTCAGTCTCAAGACGAACTACTGCTTCATTCCTACTTTTCTTAGCACACCCAATTAACGACAATGCTTGTCCCCTGATGACCGTCTTAAATGCTTCCCACAGTGAGACAGGCGAAGACACAGAGCCCACATTTTCTGCGAAGTACAGATCCAATGACTTTATCAATTCAGTACGGGTTTTGGGGTTGTGAAGGTACCATGGATTAATCGGGGCCACCCTCCCATCAGCGCCTATATTCATATTTATCTGAAACCATAGAGGGGAGTGGTCCGATATGCCTCTAGCCAGATGTCTAATCTCCCCAATTGACGAAGACTGGGCCGCCGGTATCAGAATATAATCCAATCTGGAAAGACTACCATGCGCGCCTGAGTGGAAAGTGTACTGTGCCTGTTCTGGATGCATCAATCTCCAACAATCCACGAGCCCCAATGCTTCCAAAAATTCACCCAACCAAGATTGTGCACTCGTGAGGTCTCTGGGGGGATAGCGATCCTCCCTCCCGGAGACAACTGAATTAAAGTCACCACCCAAAATTACTCGGCCCAAGTCAGCAAAAGTAGTGGTTTGTAAGCCAGGTGGGACGTACACCGATATCAATTAGATAGTTTTCCCCTCCCACCTGCCTGTGAGTTCAACATATCGCCCCCGATCATCCAGAACTATGTCATCGATTTCCAGGGGAAGAGAAGTCCTGACCAAGATGCCCACCCCTCTAGAACTAGAGGTGAACCCAGAATGAGCAGCAAGACGATATCCCCGCTTGTTCAGAGCGTAGCAAGCGTTACCAATCAAATGAGTCTCTTGTAGTAGCACGACATCAGGGGAGAGGCGTCGCAACATCTGCAAGACCACCCCCCTCTTTATCCGGTCTCCCAACCCATTCACATTCCAACACAGTAGCTACAGCCCCCTACCCCCCATCTGAGCCCTCGATGATCTCCCACCTCATAACGAGCACCACGCCAAACTCCAAAGTTGTAACAGTTCGTTGCCTTGAAGAAGACGAAAAATGAAATACTCCCAACATACTACCCCCCTTCCCCCCGCAATACCCCAGCGCAACTCCCCCCACCCTGCACCCCTGCATAGACTCAAAAGCCACCCCAACTTGCAGTGTGCCTGTCGCCCTAGTAAAAAACTAATCTACACAAAGAAACCCAGAGGAGGAAAGGGTCCCTCTTTCTCCCCCCGCCTCCGGGAGTGTATTTAAAAGCAGACGATCACAGAAATCAGCGAGCCACAGTTGTCTATTGTGTTCATTGTCCCGGACTCGGGCTCCATTGTTCATTCTTGTTCCAATAGTCCCCCTTCAGCACCACCTGATTGTTCCGTACGATCACGACGGTTAGGCAACGTATCTAGCCAGTCACTCACTCCCTCCGGGCGATCAAAAAAGAGTGTCCGGTCTTCATATTCCACAAGCAACCGGGCTGGGAACAGCATCGCATACTTCAAGTCCATATCCCTGAGACGCCTCTTCACCCCATGAAATCCCATCCTTTGCTTCTGGACGGACTGGGAAAAATCCGGATAGAAGTTTACCGTGGTGTTCTGAAACTGCGTAGGACCGCCTGTCCGCGCAGCCTGCAAAATGGCGTCTCGGTCTCTGAAGTTAAAAATTCTGGCAATGATCGGCTGCGGGGGAAACCTGGCTTCGCTTGTCCTCCCGGCACTCTATGCGCACGTTCCACCGCAAAGAATTTACTCAGTCCCTTGGGGGTGAGGTGATTGAGGATGAGGTCTTCGACACGAAGATCAGTGGACAGGGATCCAGAATCTTCCGGGGACCCCAATAATACGCACGTTATTGCGCCTTGCACGGCCCTCAAAATCCTCCAGCCGACGAGCAAAGAAATCGTTGGCGGATCACAAGTTGCGTACTTCCGTTTGCAAGTTGGACATGTCCGTCGTGAGGCTGGAGGTCTTCAGATCTAGAGATTTGACCTTCTCATTAGTCTTCACCAAATCCGTTCTGATAAGGTTAACGTCGATGGCCACTGTGTCTAGCTTCAGGGTCAGGGCCTCGTATTGCTGGCCGATAGATGTCTTGATGCCAGCAATGGCGCCCATGACGTCTTGTAACGTTAAATCCGCCGACACAGTAGGGTCATCAGTCGCCTCTTCCCGGACCCTTGGTGCCCCACCGGGGGATCCTTTAGGATGGGTGTAACGATCCATAACATTCGTTTGGGTTGCACCTCCCCGGAAGGTGGTCTTGACTTTCCGTTTGTCACCCTCAGGCTTGCCTGTCATGGTGGGCTGGGTGCCCTGGAGGGGCGCCTGAGATCTGGTCTAATTGGCTCCTCAGAGTTCACCCACGGGATCACCAAAGGCAGATAAAAGCCAATATAGTTCTGCAGCCAAGCACTGGCCGGCTCCAGGCCTATGTAATGAGCACTGGAGCCAGCTGCGCTCAGTGTCTATCTCGGTGAGGAGTAATGCCAGGCAGCAAAAACGAAACCGAAAGTCAATTCGGGCCGTGATCTGGACCCCTTTAGCCGGTGTTGTTGAATTACTGCCTGGGTACAGCCACGACTCAAGGTCCAGGTGTCTCCACGGGGTAGGCCGCAGAAGTGCAGGATGTCGTAGCTCAGGAACCCGAAGTCCAAATCAATCCCTGAAAGCAGCTAGTATATCAGCTGGGCTGCGTCATCAATAACCCATCTTCGGAATCAGGATATTATTCAGGATAGATGCGGGAGGCGGCGAGGGTCTCGGGAGCCCTGTGCTCACGCGGCCATCTCAGATGCGCGCAAAGCTCCTCCCCTGGTAATTATTATTATTATTATTATTTTTTTTTAAACCTTTATTATAGTTATGCACAATACACAGCTGTCAGCCTACAACCCAGAGGGCCGGCCGCCATGACATCGGACATGACATATTTCAATTAGACGAGGCCCCGGGCCGTTCACCCAGGGGCAGGCGGCGTTACAGTATAACAGCGCACATGGCATAGAGTCAGGAATCAGATATTGTAGGTTTCGATTTTGAATTTTGTTGAAATTAAACTAAACAACATAAAACACACTCACATGGCGAATAAACCTGTATAGGGAGTCAAAGGGATGGGGTGGAAGAATCAGAACAGCATATTATGGCAGTACATAGGTCCAGGGATGAGGACGATGATGAGACAGCAAAGTATATATAAGTAGCAAGTGGAAGCCTGGAACGCCAACTAAGGAGACAACTGGACGTCAAAGGTGTATTCTAATGGGGGAGTACAGACATTCCCTCTGTATGCGTTCCACTGGGACCAAACTCTACCCCATTGGGTGTGCCCCTGGCCACATACACCGTCTTTTCTCTGAACATACACCAGTCCATGTTCTCCTTCCAAGCCGCTATAGTAGGTGATCTGTGGGAGCCCCAGAGCTGTGCAATGTCCCTCTTGGCCACCATGTTACCAAGAGTCGCCCAAAAAGTCTGGGCAGTGTTGTAATCCGTAGGCTCCCACACATTGAGAAGACATCGCCTGGCTTCAGGTAAGAGAGAGACCCCGGTGACTCGTTCCATTATAGCATGCACTCTAGACCAGAAAGTAGCCACATCTGGACACTCCCAAATAATATGCAAAAAAGTTCCACTCATACCACAGCCACGCTTACATAGCCCATCAAGAGAATAACCCATTCAAACCAGGTGCGGCGCAGTAACATATATACGATGGAGGATTTTCAGCTGGACGAAACGGAGGCGGGCTGGGATGGCCACCTCCTTAGGGGAGGAGATGGCCAGCTGCCAATCCTCATCATCCAGTTCCAGGCCATCTGCGGTCCACGAGGCTCTGAGACGTTCAAGCAAGTCAGCTCTGTTATTGATGAGCTTTTTATAAAACAAGAATATGGTACTATCCGGCACGTGGCCGTCGAGGATGCGGTCTTCTAGGGGTGAGGATTCTGGGATCTCCGTCCCCGTAGGGAAGACAGAGGTCAGGGCATGTCGCACCTGAATGTACCTAAAATATTCCTTGTCATCTAGCTCATATTCAATTTTGAGCGCCTCAAACGTCTTTACACTACCCTTGGACCAAAGATCCTCCACTCTACTTATACCAATCGTGTCCCATTTATCAAATCCTTTCGTTCTCCACAGATTACCCAAACGGTCAGAATCATACAGCGGGGTCGCCCGTGTTAACCGATCACTCCATCCCATGGCAACATTCGCATCACGCCAGACTCGCACAGCAATTTTCGTGGGACCGGTCAGGGCACCAAATGGCTTCCTGGAATACAGTGCTCTAGTGAAATTCCCACCCGGAAGGAGATGTTTATCCATAGCAAAAGCAGGAGCATGACCAGGGGCATATGTCGCGTGATTGACAGCACTAAGATGCGAGGCCCAATAGTAGCGTTTAATATCTGGGAGAGCAATTCCACCATCGTACCACGGCAGGGTAAGCCTGGGCAAAGAGTTTCGAGCACGCCCATCCCAAATTAGCTGCCTTTGAAGGCCCTCAACTTCTTGGAAATACCCCGAAGGTATAGGATCAAAGAAGTTCTGAAGTGCGTATAAGAACCTGGGGAGCGACATCATCTTAAAGCGAGCCGCACGTCCCAATGGGGAAAGGGGCAGACGACGCCACCGCAGGACGTCGAGTTTGAGCCGTTGGAGAGGGACTCGGAGGTTACGTTCGTAACGGATGGCAGGGTCAAGCGAGACATTAACCCCCAGGTACTTAAAACCAGTATCAGCCACCTGAATCGGAAATCTACTGGGCAGCGGGGGGAGAACCCCGGCCAAAATGTAGACGCAGGACTTGGTCCAATTGATGACGATACCCGAGTTCTTCCCGAAGGAGGTCAGAACATCGAAAACCACATTCAGAGACTTCCGAGGGGAGGTGAGATAGAGGAGGATGTCGTCCGCATAAAGCGAGACGCGATCCTCAAAGCCAGGAGTCCACTGAATCCCTCTGATCGAGGGTTCCCAACGAAGCCACTCGGCCAGCGGTTCCAGAGCGAGGGCAAACAGCAACGGGACAACGGGCAACCCTGACGGGTGCCGCATCCGAGCGTGAAGGTGCCAGAGACCCTGCCATTCACAACCACCTGGGCCAGCGGCCGTTCATAAAGGAGCTGAACCCAGGAGATGAATTTAGAGCCAAACCCAAACTTGGCGAGAGCTGCCCAAAGATACGGCCATTCTATCGTATCAAAAGCCATGGTAGCATTGAGGGAAGCCAAAATGGCCGGCTCCGTCAGAGTCCCAGCTCTCGTGAGAACTCCATTAAGACTCCTGAGATTAAGGGCGGTGTTACGATGTGGGATGAAGCCGGACTGATCCGGATGGATCGAGTCGCCCACGACCTTAATCAACCGATTAGCCAGTAATTTAGCGAGAATCTTGGGTTCAGCATTAAGCAATGAAATGGGCCTGTATGAAGCACAACGGTCGCGTGGCTTACCCTCCTTGTGAATTACAACAATGGTAGCTAGGCGCTGATCTACAGGAAGGAGGCCATTTTCGAGTGCTTCGAGAAACATACCTCTCAGATAGGGCGCCATTTTGTTGGGTCGCAGTTTGTAAAGCTCAATGGGCAAGCCATTGGGCCCCATAGCCTTACCAGACCGAAGGGAGCGAATGGCTCCAGCGACCTCGTCCACTGAAATGGGCGCATCCATCAGGGTCCTATCTTCTTCAGAAAGGCAGGGCAACGTGATATCGCGCAGCAACAAATGGGAATCACACTCATCCCTATCGCTCACCGAAGCATAGGCAGACTGAAAATGGTCCACAAAACAATTAACAATCTCAATCAGGTCAGACACACGTTCACCACTCGACCGTTCGATCACCGGCACTACCCGATTCGCTCTCTCCTTTCTATCCAACCACGCAAGGAGCTTACCCGCTTTATCACCCACATCATAAATGCGACCCTGTTGCTCTCTATTCATGACTTTAGCAGCATCAGTCACCAGGGCTCTGTAGTCAGCCTGTTTTAAAGCAAGGGGGTGTAAAGTTGCGGGGGTATCATTTCCACCCAGGTCACTCTCGAGCACCGATATCTCGTCTTCGAGATGCGCCAGTTCCGCAAGTTTGGCTTTCTTAGCCGCAGCAATCAATGACAGTGAATAACCACGAACAACAGTCTTGAAAGCCTCCCACAATAAAACAGAGGAAGAAACTGACCCCACATTTTCAGCAAAGTAACAATCGATAGCCTTGATCAGTTCTGAGCGAGTCCTGGGGTTTCGCAAATGCCATGGATTTATAGGAGCAACCCTCCCCGCACAACCAACCCCAGCCTCAACACTCAGCCACAATGGGGAATGATCAGAAATGCCCCTAGTGAGGTGACGGACCTCTCGCACAGAGGTAGACTGGGCAAACGGCAATAAGAAATATTCAATTCTAGAGAGACTACCATGGGCCCCAGAATGGAACGTGTATTGTAGTTGTGCAGGATGTAACTGTCTCCAACTAATAAAAAACCCAAAGGTTTCGAGGAGCTCAGCAAGTCACATCTGAGAGGTCGGTAAATCCCTAGGTGGATATCGATATAAGTTGCCGGAGACCACGGAATTGAAATCCCCCCCAAGGATAAGTAGACCATTGGGGAGCCCCAGCAAAAGCCGCCCGAGGTCGGCATAGGTAGTGGCTTGTAGACCCGGGGGGACATACACACTAACTACAGAAAGCATCTTACCCTCCCATCGCCCCGAAACTGCGACATAGCGTCCCCTGTCGTCCCGTGTTATCTCGTCAATGTCAATGGGCAGAGAGGACCGAATCAGAATGCCCACCCCTCTAGAACCGGAGGTGACCCCCGCGTGAGCGACCATTCGGTAGCCACGTCTATTCAGAGCCTGGCAGGCATTCCCTATCAAATGGGTCTCTTGCAATAAAACAATATCAGGAGAATGGCGTCGGAGGAACTGAGACACTACTCCGCGCTTTATCCTGTCACCCAATCCATTAACGTTCCAGGACAACAATCTCAACTCACCACCCCCCCATCCCAAGAAAGGACCGCCACCCCCCTTCGGAAACCCAGCCACAGCAGGATGAGCAAAAAAAATACAATGCCATGTGAGGAAAACAAACAAAAATACAATCTCCCACCTACCCCCCAACAACCCCCCGTTACAACACCCCCCACCATGCACTGCTGCGTACGACTAAAAAGCCACCCCAACTTGCAGTGTGCCTGTCGCCCTCTCATAACTACACTACACAAAGAACCCAGGAGGAGGAGGAGTCTCCTTACACCCGAACCGCCCTCGGGCTTAATCATAGTAATAGTAGCAATAGGCATAACTCAGCTGATAAACAAGTAATAAAGAACCGGACATCGGGAACCACAATGTCACTCCTGATCCGGTGCGCCCCCCTCGGCTCCACCGGGGTGTCCGCTGAGATCGTCCCTTTTTGGCAACGTATCAAGCCAGTCACTGGCGCAATCTGGTCGATCAAAGAAAAGGGCTCGTTCCTCATACTCGATGCGCAGTCTAGCCGGAAAAAGCATAGCATACTTGAAGCCCAAATCCCGCAGCCGCCTCTTCACTCCCTGGAACCCCATTCTTTGTCTCTGGACCTGCGGTGTGAAATCCGGGTAGATGTTGATCGTACTGTTGTCGATCTTCAGAGGGCCACGACCACGTGAGAGGCCTGAAGGATAGCACCTCGATCCGAAAGTGAAAAAGTCTTGCAATAATAGGCCTCGGTGGGGCCCCCGGTTTAATCTTCCCTCCCGGAAAGCGATAAGCACGTTCGACAGCAAAGAATTTGCTGAGTCCAGCGGGGGCAAGATGCTTGAGGATCAAGTCCTCCACAAGAAGGTCGACAGTAGTGCCCTCGGGATTTTCCGGCACTCCCACGAGGCGTATGTTGTTTCGCCGGGCCCTATTTTCATGTTCGTCCAGCCGTCGGGCCATCAAGTCATGTGACGATCTTAAGTTCCCGATCTCCGACTGTGCATCCGCCATATCCGTAACAAGGCTGGAGGTCTTCAAGTCCAAGGCCTTGACCCTCTCGTTAGTTTTGGCCAAATCAGCTCTGATAAGTGTAACATCAACAGCTACGGTATCAATTTTGGCAGCGAGGGCCTCATACTGTTGTCCCATATCCGCTTTCATACCAGTGATGGCGCTCATGAGGTCCTGGAGAGAAACCTCCGTTGGCCCAGTAGAGTCCGTCGCAGGGTCTGCGAGAGTACGGCCGGTACCGCCGGGAGACCCCTTCGGTTGCGTATATCGGTCCATAACATTGGATTGAGTAGGTCCCCCGCGGACCGGTGTCTTAGTCTTACGCTTCTCGAACTCAGGTTTAAAGGCCATGTTGGAAGCTGCGCCCCGAAAGGGCCCTCGGGACCTGGTGAAAATGGCCGACGTTGAAGAGATCCAGAGCTCGAAAGTTAGGGACAAAACAGTACAGGAGCAGCTGAGGGTAGGCCAAGGATAGACCGATGTGGCAGGACAACACAGCGGGTCGGGATAGCACCGTCTCGGGAGCCAATACGCTCGTCAGATAGGTACTCCAGAGTCCGAGGAGAAATCGAAACCGAAAGCGAGACAGAGGCCGACTGGGGAAATGTCCCTCCGGCCGTTGTTGTTGACTTACTCCCCGGCTCGAGTGGCAGCAGAGTCCCCGGTCTCGGCAGGGGTGGGCCCAGAGAGTGGAAGACGGCGTAAAATCAGTCCCCAATGTCCAAATTCAAATTTTAAAAGGATAAGATGATCAGCAAGAGTAGGTATTCAAAAGCCCATAATCATAATCAGGATATCTTGAGGATATTCACAGAAGGGCGGCGTGGGTCTCGGGAGCCCTCTGCTCACGCGACGATCTTGGACGCTCGCGTAGCTCCTCCTTCCCTGGTAATTATTATTAATGCATTTTTTATTGGTATTGATAATTAATTTAATTAAATTTTCATATTAAATCATTACTTTCTCTGCTGTTGAAGTCACTGGAGTGGGAATAGTACTTTTTACCCCTACGCTATCCAACGCTTTCCCTACTTTTGCACTCACTGGAGTGGGAATAGTAATTTTTACCCCTACGCTATCCAACGCATTCCCTACTGTTGCACTCACTGGAGTGGGAATAGTAATTTTTACCCTCCCGCTATCCAACGCTTTCCCTACTTTTGCACTCTCTGGAGTGAGAATAGTCTAACGCTTTCCCAACTGTTGCACTCACTGGAGTGGGAATAGTAATTTTTACCCCTACGCTATCCAACGCTTTCCCAACTGTTGCACTCACAGGAGTGGGAATAGTAATTTTTACCCCTTCGCTATCCAACACTTTCCCTGCTGTTGCACTCTTTGGAGAGGGAATAATAATTTTTACCCCTACGCTATCCAACACTTTCCCTGCTGTTGCACTCTTTGGAGAGGGAATAGTAATTTTTACCCCTACGCTATCCAACATTTTTCCTACTGTTGCACTCTCTGGCGGGGGAATAGTACATTTTACACCCCTCCGCTATCCCACGCTTTCCCTACTGTTGCACTCACTGGAGTGGGAATGGTAATTTTTACCCCTACGCTATCCAACGCTTTCCCTACTGTTTCACTCTCTGGAGTGGGAATAGTAATTTTTACCCCTCTTCTATCCAATGCTTTCCCTACTGTTGCACTCTTTGGAGTGGGAAAAGTAATTTTTACCCCTACGCTATGCAACGCTTTCCCTACTATTGCACTCACTGGAGTGGGAATAGTAATTTTTAGCCTCTCGCTAGCCAACAAATTCTCTACTTTTTTTACATTACATTTATTATTTTTATATTTTAAGCTGTTTTACATTATTTTATGGATATTTTATTTAACTGTTTTCTAATATTTAATATATAAAAAAAAACGATATTTTAGTTAACTATATTTTTAACAATCTATATTTTTTATTTCAATATTTGAGTACTTACCTGTTTGTAGATAGGGAGTCTATATTTTGTCCTTCGATATTTTGGAGCCAATATTTCGAGCATTCTATAATATGTCCCTCAATATTAAGTCACTGAACCGCACCATCTATTGCTTTGTGGGCATAGTACATCATTCCAGTGTCTCCAAACGGTTATCAGGCTCAAGGGGATCTCCAGCCACAGTGTCATCAAGCGCTCTGCAGGGTTCCAGGTTAGAGGCTGGAGGGCATATACAATGCCTAGAATGATTTGATCACTGTGTAGCTTACCTGACACTATAATATACCAGTCCTGGGGATCCAGCCATGGCTTGTCATGTACGTAAGGTACTTTGAGGTGAATTAAGATCGCTGTGCTGTGGGAGCCCCTGGTAAACCCGGAGTGAAAAGTCTGGACGTAACCAAACCGTGCAAGGCACTGTGTCTTAATACACAACAGGTGAGTTTCTTGTAAAAGCAGGGTATCTGCTTTGTAGCATTTGCCTGGTGAAGTATGGCTCCTTGTTTGATCTTATCTAGAAGGCCACCGACATTCCAGCTGATAATATGGAGCCCCATCCCTGCGGCATCGGTCATGACTGGTGGCATGTTTGGCGATGGGGTATACGAATGTGAGATGACGTATGGATGGTGTGGTCCGATGGGGAACTGCATGTGTAGTGATGAATTATGGCACTGAAAACAACAATAACTCTCTATCAACCCCCTCCTCTCACTCCCACCCCAATACCTCATAAACATTGAAGCATCTGTTGCGGCGCGGTGAGAGTCACGCCCCCATCGGGGGCAGAATCTACTCCCTGCCAATGGATCCCTGATGAACATCCATCGTAAGAGTCAAGGGAATGTCAGTACAAAAGTAGCCCATATATTTTTGCAATCGAGCATGTTATAAAACAGTGTATAGCTCTGCTCTAGTTGGTTAGGATGTTGTCAGCTCCGTCTGTCCTCCAGTCGACTGCATGTGGGACTTGCTGCGAGTCTTGGATCGTCTTTTGTAACATAACCTATGGCGTTGCTTGTCGGCGACTATGGGGAGATTATGACTGGGGCCCCCAGACGAAGAGTCAGAGTCTATTCTCTGTGGAGTATGGGGTTTAAGTTTCATCTGTCCAGTTGAACTCTTACTCCGGTGTTTTGAAAAAGTGTGTCCGCCATTGATAGAACACCCGCAGGTGGGCCTAGAACAGCAGGGAATACTGGAATTTCAGATTTCACAGACGGGCTTTAGCTTCCACAAAGGACTGTTGGCGTTGCTGAACAAGCCTAGTGTAGTCAGGAAAGATCATTATGTGGTGGGACGTGTAGGTAAGGACTTCCTTCAGCCTGGCTTCTTGTAGGATAATGTCTCTGTCTTTATAATTTAGAAATTTAGCAATGATTGGCCTAGGACGGGCGCTGGGTCATGGTTTCTATAGGAGAGCCTGATGTGCACGTTCGATTATGAAGCAGGGGGACGTTGAGTTGGGTGGAAGCCAGTCCGTCAGCCATTTTGTAAGGAAGTCCTCCATGGTGCCACCCTCGCAGCCCTCTGGAAATCCGATGGAGCAGAGGTTATTCCTGCGGGCCTGTCCCTCCGCATCCTCCAGGCCCTTCGTAAGCGTCTCTAAAGTGAATACTTTCTTTTGACGTGTATTTACTGGGTCTTCAACCAGCGGGATTCGGGCATTACGGAGGTCCTGTCTGAGTAGTATGACATCTGAGCCAACCGCTCCAATCTTGGCCTCCAGCGTATCCCTAGATTGCGTGATAGCTGCTGCTAACAAGGCAGCATTATCTGACATAGGCGAACTCAGGTCCCCAGGGTCGGATGCATGGGTAACAGCGCTGTGTGCTTGGGCCAGTGTATTTGTCCATTGTGCTTTGCTTTGTGTTGGCTCTGGGCAGTTTGTCCTTAGTCATCTTATGTGGATTTGTGGTGGGGGGGGGGGCGCCTCTAGGCTTGTGCCCTGCTGTTTACTGGTGTATTGAGACTGCGATGGGGATGATTAATCTAGCCGTACCAGATCGATGGGGCAGCCGGAGACGGTATTTGTTGGGGCACTACACTCACACACCGCACTGAAACCTAGCTCTGCCACCTCCACAGGCGGGCACCCCCGCAAGTCCTAGCGGGTATTGCCATTCACCCGGCGACCTGGAGGGTGGATCCGGTATGTGGAGGATTACGAGCCCCAGTCTTTGCCAGGCCAGAGGGACCTGGCCTCCGGCTTCAATGTGGGTGGGCAATGCATGGACAGGGCACCTAGGGCACGTCTTTGTTCTGGCTGCAATTTTCTGATCTTTGCGGCGAGCGATCTGGTGTTGATCCACCACCCTGTCCCACTGAGAGGAGACTGTGTTGTGCAGAAGAGACCACGTTAAATAAAGCTGTACAGGGCTGTGTGACACGCACCACAACCCAGCCGCCACAGCCCCAAGCAGTCATTGCCAGTCTCTAATGTTTTCTGATCTCTGTTCCTAAGGCCCTAGAATTGAGAACAATGTGTTCCGGAGGGGGTCAAGTATCCCCAAATCCGAGTCCATAGGGCCGCCTCGTTCCGCTGAAAGCACCCGGAGCTCCACCGAGTCCCAGCAAGAGGGGAGCAAGGGAAAAAAGGTGGGGAGGAAAGGCTCTCACCAGCGTCCTCGTTGCTCCGATCCGGTCATGTCGATCAGCCCACTCCAGGCCACGGATCCCACCCATCAGGGACCTTACATCTGGTGAGCCCCCAGCAGGAGAGTTGCGGTCAGGGCCCCGCCTCTGCCGCCCACAGCGACGTTTTGAGGCTAAAACCAATCTCTACCATTCCAGAGTCCCACCTGGTGTATGGTGGGGATGTTGAGTGGTCTGGACACTGTTTTGCAGTCACAATACGCCTAACATCTCTGAGGGATTGCTGTCAAAATATTTGTCATGTCTGATTTTCTTTGTAGATCTAGGAATCTTGCCATTAACTTACCCCTTGCCATCACTGGTCACAGGTTGACTAGTTCTTGGATAAATTCACAATCCTACCACCTAGCAATCCACTGAATGTGGACTGCCAAATAATATAAGTAGGAGCTACACCCAGCCCATTCCCTCTCGGTTCCCCTCAAGGTGCTCCTCCAGAGTTCTGGGTTTTCCCTCTCCACTAAGGGGGGGTAATATGCTGAGGTGCAATTTGAATTCCCACAATTCAACATTTACTGAGTCTTTGATCTGTTTATGGAGCAGATTGTAAATCTGCTGTCTGATGCTACAAGGAGCATCTCTCCTCCATTGCCAATGCAGCCAAAACCATGGGAGCTTTTTGAGATGGTGAATGCCTTCCTTTCTCCAAGTGCCCTGCAAAATAATCCCATCCTTTCCGTAAATCTATGTGAAGAACTATTGATGTCCTTCCATAATAAGATTCAAGCTATCTATGACCAATTCCCTATGAATATGGGTGTTTTGCCTACCGTGTCGTCCAACTTTCCGTCTGGCCCCATTTTTGCAAACTTTAGTCCTACATCCCTGGAGGATTCTTTATCGGAACTGGCTAAATGCAAATCTGGTTCCCCTCTTGATCTGTGTCCACCTGACATTCTCAAAATTACATCCTCCATGGTGAACCCTATTTTGAAGAAATTGATTAACTCCTCCATCGATTCTGTCCAGGTTCCTCAGTGTTGGAAGCAGTCTCTTCTACTTCCATTACTTAATAAGCCCAATATGGACCTCAAGATTTTAAGTGACTATTGACCTATTTCTCTATTGCCTGCAGTGGCCAAAATTCTGAAAAATCTAGTGAATAGACAATTGTCACACTTTCTAAAGTCAAACCATCACCTACATGACTCAATCAACTTTAGGACTGGATACAGAACCAAATCAGCATTGCTGGAAGTATCTGAGTTTATAAAAGAGAATCTCGATCAAAACTGTGGCCGTTGTAGTGCTCCTATCTTCAGCTCTCAACACTGTTTCCCATAAGATTTTTTAGGGCAGGCTCAGGAACCTGGGGATACATGGTCAGGTCCTTTCTTGGAAGACAGGACTCAGTCGGTCTTGTTATCACCCTTTTTCTTTCTCTGCAAAACCTCTAGAGTATGGAGTGCCACAGGTCCATCTCTGAGTCCCACTCTTTTCAATATTTATCTGGAGCCGCTAGTGAGTCTAGTTGAAACTTGGGGTATAAGAGTGATTTCCTATGGTGATAATATTCAATTGCTTCTATACCTCAAGAGAATGATTCCTGGACCCTCAACTTCTCTAAAAGGTGCTTATAGTCTGTAGGAAATTGGTTGTGTAATAATCGCCTCAGGCTTAACTCTGATAAAACAAATGTCCTCTTTTTCGGTGCTGTGTGCCTTCTCGACACATGCAACTGGTGGCCTTCAGAGCTCAGGATTTCTCCTTCCCCTGCATCAATTGCCAAGAACCTTGGGATAATATTTGATTCCAATCTTTCCTTTGCTTCTACAGTGAAAACTGTATCGGCCAGATGTTTTGCCACTCTTAAATCTCTAAGGAGACTGTTACATCTGGTGTCCAAGACACGCATAAGGCCATTGTTCAGTCTTCAGTTACGTCAAAACTGGACTATGCTAATATTTATCTGGGATTACCTGTCCACTTACTGTGTCATCTACAGATTGTGCAAATGCTGCCACTCTACTGATAATGAAAGTTCTAGCTTGTCAATCAAATACTCCTCACTTAAGACATCTTCACTGTCTGCCAATTGTCAAGCGAGTTCAATTTCAGGCTGTTACTTTGGTCTTTAGAGCCTTGGACCTCAGAAGTCCTGCAAATTAAAGAAACAGAGTTAAAGCCTACTCTTAATCCAGATATTTTGAGCTCTAGAAGTCAAAGACTACTACAGATTACTGTGTGCACAAGAAGAAGAGTTGGCCTAATGGCAAGGGCGCTCGTCTTCGGACCTGGGGAACTGGGTTCGAGTCTCAGTAATGACGCTAAAAGCATCCTGTGATTATGGGAAAATCACTTAATGTAAAGCGCTCTGATACCCGATTCGGGTCAAGTTCATGCTATATAAAAAACTCAGCAAAAAAATATAAAGAGGTGGAAGATCCGTCATGTTCCTTATTGTGTCGCTTTGGAATGCCCTTCCAACCAGCCTTCAGCTAGGTTCCTCTGAAGTGATTTTTTGACTCTGCTGTCTAATTTCTCTATCTATACCAATCCATGATGCTAACACTGGGATGCTTCTTGAGAAGCAGTAGAGTGTGCTGCAATTTTTTGTATTGTATTGTATTTGATGCCTTCTCCGAATAGGTGAGTTCTCACATGTCATTTTTGCTGCAGCCATGCACCCTGGGTAGTTCTCCTGCCCACTTGAGAGAATCGTAGAGGACTGACATGTCTAGTTGGAGTTTGTGGGGCCTGGTGCAGGCCTCTTACAGTGGCACATTAACCCAACATTCTCTTTGAGGTGACAGCTCCAGGACCTTTGAGAATGAGGTTGCGGATCCGACTCGGAAGCCTAGATGGCATGGCTCAGCCGAAACAGCTACAGCCTATGGGGCTGGCTCTCAACAGTCCAGAAGGATTGCTTTCCCAACCAGGCCATAAGTAAGTGCAGCCTCGGGTAGGGGAGGATACCATGTAGTCAGGATCCTCGTGTATGCCTACTGTACATGAAATGTAGCCTCACCTGTGGCTAACAATTCATCCATTGCAGCCCTGACTGTACCTTCGACGACCGTTCTTTTTGCCAACAACCAACCATATTGTTGAATTGTACCCCAAATGGTTATCTTTGATGGCATATGATGTAATTTCTTGAACATTCATGTGAAAAGTGTGGTTGAATTCCTAGGCCAACAAGTATTGTAAATATTTTATGAATCAGGTCATGATGACCAGTACTCACTTCCTATTTTCCCAGTAACCCACACACCCTCTTTGCACCTAAACCCCTCCCTCTCCTCCCTGGGGCACTGTTGCTGTTCCGTTGTTTGTGAATGAACAAACTCTCATTAAATTGTGAACCATTTATTGTGTATTGCTTCATTGTGAGTACATAACATTGAATCTACATTGTTATTATCTTTCCTTTAAAGTTTCTATTGTGTTTGCCTTCTTTCCTAAACGGTTCCACACTGGGACCCTCTATGTCTTTACTACTGACTGTACCTTCAGCATATTGGCAGTTGCATCCCTGAATGGGAATGAATCAGCCCCGACTGGGCTTTCAACAAACAGCTGTTTCTGCCCTGACTGGGCCTTAACTAAATCTGCAGTTTCATCTCTGACTAGGCAGTTGCAGTATCATTGTTTCCACAGTAACTTAAATAAGAGTCTGGGGAGCCCACAGGCACTATGGCTCTTCCAGATCACTCTTGTGCAGTCTGCGACTTCCTGGGAACCCTACAACCCTGGGCGAGACATGCTAGAACTCGTTTTTACTGCACATTCTCACCTCCTGCAATGACAAACAGTCCCTCTCCTCTCTCAGAATGCAGTGTGGCTTCTAGGCACTTCGGGGCAGATACACTGCTGTTCCAGAAGTGAATTCAGATTTCTGATGGATACATCTGCCTGTGGATTCCTCACCTTTTGAATATCTCCTGCGTCAGCATTCCTTGGGAACTTTTTTTCCTAGCTCTCCACGTCGATGAGGTCGTCACAATGCCACAGCTCCGCTCGTAGGTCCACATGATGTCACTGAAACCATAAGAGAGCCTCGTCGGGTGATGACGTCATTTCACTTTTTTACGTACCGTCGATGCATAACGTTTTTTTGGGACTCTTCATACTATTTTCGTGTTACTTTGTTATTTCTCCCAAGTTTACCTGTAGCTGTACGATCACGAATTCAACAACGACGTGGAGGATTGTTCATGCTGTCGTAAAATGAAACAGAAGGGCTTGTAAGAGCGTGAGGCCAAGATTTTCATGGCAAAAGCAAGGAAGGAGAAGAGAGGTCGGAAAAGATCCAAATCGAAGTCGAAGTCATCGACCTCGCATGGTTCGAAGTCAATATTGATATTTGACTCAAGAACAGAGCGACAATGCCTATTTTATTGTTAAACCTATTTAATCGACCCAAATATGCTTGGGACAGTTTAAAATCAATTAAACACCGGACTTACTTTTCCTATTAGACATTCCTTGAACTGGACGGCTTACATGTTCAATCCCCTTGATTCCTCAAAAAGAAATTACATAAGTAAGCAATATCAGTTTGAATATTTTTTCTGCTTAATTAGAATCTTGATAAGAGGTATTGTTCCTCTTTAAAAATATTTGCTTTTCTTTCACATGGTGATCTGGGTCCCTCTCCTACTCACAATTTGGGGTTGGGATGTAATTTTTTTTTTTTGGTTTGGCTTGATATACTAAATGGCCTTACTTTTGTTTTCTCACACGGTGTGTCTTTTACTTTCTTTTAAATACTGATTAATTTTGCTGACAATGTTTAAATATTTATGTACATTGTGTATACAGGGTGTTGGACCTGCGATGGGCAAGCCCAGCACAAAGGGGGTAGCTTGGCTCAAGTGACAAGGCAAGTGAAGGCTGTAGTGTTAAGCCGGCTTTGACCCAATAATAACCCTTTTTGCAGCCACACCAAAAAGAAGGACACCACACCACTGCTGTAGAAAAATACGATTCCTTTATGTAAAAATTCTCTGTAAATAGGGATGATTGGGATAGCACATATACATTTCTTTTAGTCACACCATTCTAGGCTTCAATTCTGTAACGAGTAATACCATAAATAATATCAGGAATAAATAGCATCAATAAATAGAATAAATATCAGGAATAAATAGCATCAATAAATGGAATAAATATTATCAGTAATAAATATCACAAATCAATATAATAAATATCACTTTCGCCTAGCAGAATAAGTACTGGTTCATTTAAATAAATAAACACATGTTCATTCTGGTATCGCTGCCACCAATTAAATATTTCAGGAACATTACATTTGCATTACGTTTCAGTTTGGAAAGATAGCTCTTACAGTTTGTGTTGGTTTCAATGACAATGTATACAGGCTTCTCTGGGCACAGAATGCGTTTTGGGACTCTTTAAGGCTCATTCAGGGAGTATGCGCGTGTATCTAAAAGGCAAGGAGACACAGTGAACACTTCATTTGCACACGGCTGTCACCGGGATAGGATCTCTGCTTGCCGGTGGAGTCTCTACGCGCCTACGGGCTTTGTCACCGCTAGCACTCAGGCGGCACCAGTTCAAAGTCTTTAGACTGACGAACGGGCTGCCGGCGGGGTCACACAACCTTCGCGCTCAGTTAAAACAATGCCGGTTCACAGTTCCTTCACAACGCTGCACACTACTGGAAGAAACGGGCCCACCTCACATTGGCTGTGATCGGAAAGCGATTCAGTCAGGGCACAGCACTCCTTACGCCAGCGACGGGGTTCTCAGGGGCTCACTGGACCTCCCTCCGACTTCCGCATACAGGGAGGTTCCCGCCCACAGCTACAGCTTCTGGGTCACTGGGGAGTGGCAGGGACGCTAGTCCCGCCCACAAAGGCCGGCGTTATCCGCCCCGGCGCACCACCTCACCTTCAGTCCGCGCAGGGAGCGCTCTACGCTGGTGGGGCTCGGAGACGTCCGAGCTCCCCTCTAGAGGCGCCTGTCGCGAAGGGGGCACAGTCGACGATCGCGGTCGCGGCGAACTTGCTCTCGCCACGCGACTCGTGAAATCTGTCGTAATTCGCCACCGGGGGGGCGGGGAGCACACGAAATTGGCCACAGTCTTTGGGGGAAATGAGGCACTCGCTGGGCAGGCGCTGTAGTCGCAAGGTCACCGCTAATGCGGATAACTGGAACGCCAGTCAGGGTCAATGCCAATGACCTTTGCCACTCTACTGCCCGCGCTACCAGCCACCTCAGGGGTCAACAGGGCAGGTGTCAATCTGGTGTCAAGTCTGGAATCTAATCTCATCATCTAAAATGGCCGCCAGGGACTGAGCCTTATATAGCCAGTGCCCTGGGGTGCTGGCACGAGCCAGAAGGTTCTAGAACCTTCTCTGGCTGTGACAATGACATGGCCCTTTGGAGGTGTATTTAGGCCACTCACAGCCACCGTACTGTGGGTCTAGAGCAGCCATTTTGTGTACCTGAGAGAAAGTAAAGAAATTCTTGTCAGAAAAGCGCGCCAAACAAAGGGCGCCAAAACCTCCAAAGGCCAAAGTTCATGAAGGCTCCAATGGGAGTCACTCACATGAGGGAAAAGGGTGTCCACCATTTTAGGGCCATATCTTCAGGTTGACAACCCCAGTTTGTAATGCCACAGGTTTCGTCATGTGTCTTGTTATTAGGTGCCACAAACCTTGTGAGCAACTGGGCGTCAAGGAACATCTAACCCCATGAGACAGCACATAAAAAGTCCTGGCAGACAAAGAAAAGCGACAAATTTTGGGAGGTACAGGGGAACAAAAGAAATCATATTGGTGAGGGGACTCTCAGAAGCAGACAGATCTAACACACGTCCCCCCCAGCTGAAAGTGGGGAGAACTACCAACCCCTTGGGAGTCCTCAACACTAAGGCGGAAATACCTGGAGAGACCGTCTGCATTGGCGTGGTCAACTCCGGGCCGGTGTTCCACCCAAAAGTCCATTCCCTGTAGGGAGATAGACCACCTCAACAGTTTGGGGTTTTCCCCCTTCATTTGCATGAGCCAACGAAGGGGTCGGTGGTCTGTCTGAACAAGGAAGTGTGAACCAAACAAGTATGGTCGCAGCTTCTTCAGTGCCCAGACCACCGCAAAGGCTTCCCGCTCGATGGTACTCCACCTCTGTTCCCGGGGAAGCAGTCTCCGTGACAGAAAGACCACGGGTTGATCCAAACCCTCTTCATTGAGTTGCGATAACACCGCCCCAATGCCAATGTCGGATGCATCTGTCTGGACAATGAATTCCTTCATGAAATCCGGAGCCTTCAGGACTGGAGCTTTACACAATGCTTGTTTCAGAGTGTCGAAGGCTCGCTGACAAGCCTCCGTCCAGATTACTCTCCTGGGTTGCTTCTTGGCCGTGAGTTCTGTAAGGGGTGCCACGATAGTGCCATACCCCTTTACGAATCGCCTGTAGTAACCTGTGAGGCCCAGGAAGGCTCGGACCTCAGTCTGGGTCTTGGGGGGTTTCCAGGCCATGATTGCCTCAATCTTCGCCTGAAGGGGCCGCACCGTTCCCCTGCCCACCAAGTGACCTAAGTACACTACCGACCCCTGTCCCATCTGACATTTGCTGGCCTTGACCGTCAATCCAGCCCGTTCTAGGGCCTGGAGAACGGCTTGCAAATGCTGCAAGTGATCCTCCCATCTGTTACTGAAGACAGCTATGTCATCCAAGTAAGCAGCAGAGAATGACTCCATCCCGGTGAGGATCGTGTTCACCAGCCGCTGAAAAGTGGCAGGAGCGTTCTTGAGCCCAAAGGGCATGACGCAGAACTGGTAGTGTCCATCAGGTGTGGAGAAGGCTGACCTTTCCTTGGCTCCATCAGTCATGGGAATCTGCCAGTACCCTGCAGTAAGGTCAATGGTACTGAGATATTGGGCAGCTCCCAACCGGTCAATTAATTCATCCGCCCGAGGGATTGGATGAGCATCCGTCTTGGTTACCGAATTTAGTCCTCGGTAGTCCACACAGAATCGCAATTCTGGTGTGGCGCCAGGTGGGGCAGCTTTGGGAACCAAAACCACCGGGCTAGACCAAGGGCTACTTGAAGGTTCGATGACTCCTAGCTCCAGCATCTTAGCTACTTCGCTTTGGATACTGGCCTTCACCTTGTCAGACAGCCGGTAAGACTTCGACTTCACAGGTGGGCTGTCTCCAGTGTCCACGTCATGGGTACACAGGTGGGTCTTGCCCGGGACAAGGGAGAACAGAGGAGCGAATGACCCCAAGACCTGGCGACATTCCTCCTGCTGCTCAGGAGTCAGGGATGGTGAGAGTTTCACTCCCTCCACTGACCCATCCTTTTCTTGAGACGCAAAAAGGTCGGGGAGAGGCTCAGTGTCCTCTTCCTCCGAACCGTCAGTCACCATTACCAACATGACTTCGGGCCACTCATAGTGGGGTTTGAGGCGATTGGCATGGAACACCCGATGCGGGTGCCGAGGGGTCTTTACGTCCACCAGATAGGTAGTCTTGCCCATCTTTTCCAACACCTCATAGGGGCCTGTCCAACGGTCCTGGAGGGCGCTCAGCTCTCCAGGCTCCATCACCCACACCTTCTGTCCAGGCTCCAACTCTACTGGGTGAGCATTGTGGTCATACCACGCTTTCATGACTGCCTGGCTGGCTTCCAAGTTGTCAGAAGCTTGCTTCCACAACTTAGCCATTTGGCTTCGGAAGGCCAGCATGTAGCTCACCACATCCTGGGGAACTTTCCGGGGAGACTTTTCCCAGGAGTCCCTCACCAGGCTGAGAGGTCCACGTACAGGGTGCCCGTACAAAAGCTCGAAGGGGCTGAAGCCCGCTCCCTTCTGTGGCACTTCCCTGTAGGAAAAGAGCAAACAGGGTAGGAGGACATCCCATTTCATCCGCAGGCTTTCGGGTAGGCTTCTGATCATACCCTTCAAGGTTTGGTTGAACCTTTCCACAAGACCATTGGTCTGTGGGTGATAAGGAGTGGTGAACCGGTAGGTCACTCCACACTCCCTCCACATTGCCCGCATATATGCTGACATGAAGTTGGTCCCCTGTCAGACACAACTTCTTTGGGGAATCCCACTCGGGTAAAGATCCCCATCAGGGCCTTCGCCACTACCGGTGCAGTAATGGTTCTCAGAGGAATTGCCTCTGGATACCTTGTGGCGTGATCCACCAGTACCAGGCTAAACCTGTGACCGGATGATGTCGGTGGATCTAGGGGCCCAGCTATGTCGATGCCCACCCTTTCAAAGGGGGTACCAACAACAGGAAGTGGTTCCAGGGGAGTCTTCAGCTTCATCCCTGTTTTCCCACTGGCTTGGCATGACACGCACGACCGACAGTATGCGTCAGACGCCACCCTCATTCGAGGCCAATAAAAGTGGGGGACAAGCCGGGCAAAGGTCTTGTCCTGACCTAAGTATCCTGCCAAGGGAATCTCGTGAGCCAACTCTAATAGGAAGGCTCGGTAACACTGTGGGACTACCAGGGCCCGTGACAATCCGTGCACTGGTGCCCTGGGCTCACTGTAGAGGAGACCATCCTCCCAGTAAACACGATAGTTCCCAGACTCGTTACCTGCTGCCTGGGCTTCAGCCTGTTGCCTCAGACCCTCGAGGGTGGGACATTCCCTCTGTCCCTTGCTTAGTTCCTCCCTGGATGGTCCTCCTTCCACTCGCCACTCAGCGGGGATAGGTAAGTCCTCCAACGGAACTATGTCCTCCTCCGCGGACTCCGGGTCCACCTCCACAGGTGGCCTATCCGTCTCACGGGGCACGGATCTCAAGGCAGGCTCTTCCTGTCCTCGAGATGTTCCCTCATCAGCAGCTGGGTGGGCCATTGTTCCAGGCTCCAACCCACGCGACTTCTCCTCCTGAGCAGCCGCAGACCTGGTACTCACACAGGCCCAATCAGGTGTACCCAGCATCTCAGTATGAGTCCGATATTCCACCTGCTTCCAAGCATTGTGCTCCATATCATTACCCAGCAGACAATCGACTGGCACGGCGGGGCTTACGGCAACTCGAAGTGAACCTGCAACCCCTCCCCACTCAAAGGGAACCTCGGCCACAGGATAGTGGCCCATTCTGCCGTCAGCCATCGCGGCTGGATGAAGTACGCCTGGAATCACCTGCTCCAAGGACACCAGATGACTCCTTACCATAGTCATACTGGCTCCTGTATCTCTCAGAGCTTCCCCTCTATGGCCATTGATGGTGACCCATTGCCCATACTTGGTAGTATTTGAGGGCACCTGGATCTTTGGAACCATCTCCCGATCACCCAGGGACACTAAGGTGACACCCACCCTCTCCCGTCCCTTATCTAAGGGCATCTCCTCCCCGAGCGCTACACTAGCGACTCCCAGGGTCTTTCCTCCAGTGGGAGGGGGTAGTCTCTTTGGGCATTTTACGTCTCCCTTATAATGTCCAATACCACCACACTCAGTGGTTGCTGACTCTGGCCAGGATTAGGGTTCTTCTGCGGGATAGCCTTAGAATTGGAAAAGTGACTTTTCCCCTTAAAGTTATTTTGGGGGCCTTTGGAGAACTCCTGTTTCTTGTTATCTTCGCCCCCTTTCTTCTGGGGAGCGCCCTGTCCGGACTTCTGAGAATCTCCTCCCGTCCCCTTCGTAGACACTCGGGTACTTGCCCAAATGTCCGCCTCCTCAGCAAGCTTACGGGGCAAGTAAGTTTGCTGTCTACCAGGTGTTGCCTCAGCTCGGGAAGACATTTCTCGAGTAGATGTTCCTTGAGTATTAGGTCGTACAACCCTCGATAGTCCTTCACCTCATTACCTTGGACCCACCCATCCAGGGCTTTCTTGGCATAATCCAGGAAGTCAACCCAATTCTGTGAGCTCAGTTTGTGGCTGCCCCTGAACCTTTGACGGTATTTCTCTGGGGTCAACCCAAACTTCCTAATGAGCGCCACCTTCATGGCGGGGAAATCTACCTGTTCCTCCCGGTCTAGGGCCAATAGGGCATCCCTACCTGTCGGAGGCATGTACCGGTATAATCCACCATCCCAATGCTTCTCATGGATCCCATGGGCTCTTAAGGAGACCTCATAGGCTGCCAGCCACTTGGCTATGTCGTCTCCAGCGGTGTAACTGGCGACTACGTCCTTGGGTAAATGGGGGTGGGCTCCCTGGCAAATTCCTTTGACTCGACACCCACCGGAGTGATGTTACGGGCCTGGAGGTCGAGCTCTCGTAGCTTGAGCTCATGTTCCATCCTCCTCCCTTCTCTCCTATCTTCCATCTCCAGCTTGGCCAACTCCCATCTGACCTGTCTCTCCTCTCTCCTGTCGGCTAACTCGGTCTCTGACAACCCTCTTGAGGATACACTGCTGCCCTCCCGTGAGGCTACCTTGGGGCTGAATGACATCTCACCCACCCCCAGGGGACATTCCGCAGTTCCCTCAATGACAGTACCTCTGTCTGACTCCTCCTCCTCCACCGTTCCCTCCGTGTGCGCTTCCACCCAGGCTCGCAGACTAGTACGGAGCTCCTCTCTTTTGGCCCCTCGCCTAACGAACACTCCCCTTTCCTGACAGAAATCCTTGAGCTGTGCCACAGTATAGGTCTCCAGCTCTGACATTTCGAATTCCATCTTGTCAGTGAAAAGTGTGGACAACCACCCCGAAGTAGGTTACAAGGATAGGAACTCTGAGGGTCACCTCCACCCACCTCCAAGAAGAATTTAGAAAAAGCAAAAGATTGAATTAGAGGGCCGCTAGGAGAAAACTCCGGGTGTGTACCTGTGGTGCACACTGAATTATTATGGGGTACAAAACAAGCACGGCTCGTGATCCCACCCGCTGAGCACCAATTTTATGTTGGACCTGTGATGGGCAAGCCCAGCACAAAGGGGGTAGCTTGGCTCAAGTGACAAGGCAAGTGAAGGCTGTAGTGTTAAGCCGGCTTTGACCCAATAATAACCCTTTGTGCAGCCACACCAAAAAGAAGGACACCACACCACTGCTGTAGAAAAATACGATTCCTTTATGTAAAAATTCTCTGTAAATAGGGATGATTGGGATAGCACATATACATTTCTTTTAGTCACACCATTCTGGGCTTCAATTCTGTAACGAGTAATACCATAAATAATATCAGGAATAAATAGCATCAATAAATAGAATAAATATCAGGAATAAATAGCATCAATAAATGGAATAAATATTATCAGTAATAAATATCACAAATCAATATAATAAATATCACTTTCGCCTAGCAGAATAAGTACTGGTTCATTTAAATAAATAAACACATGTTCATTCTGGTATCGCTGCCACCAATTAAATATTTCAGGAACATTACATTTGCATTACGTTTCAGTTTGGAAAGATAGCTCTTACAGTTTGTGTTGGTTTCAATTACAAAGTATACAGGCTTCTCTGGGCACAGAATGCATTTTGCGACTCTTTAAGGCTTATTCAGGGAGTATGCGCGTGTATCTAAAAGGCAAGGAAACACAGTGAACACTTCATTTGCACACGGCCGTCACCGGGATAGGATCTCTGCTTGCCGGTAGAGTCTCTACGCGCCTACGGGCTTTGTCACCGCTAGCACTCAGGCGGCACCAGTTCAAAGTCTTTAGACTGACGAACGGGCTGCCGGCGGGGTCACACAACCTTCGCGCTCAGTTAAAACAATGCCGGTTCACAGTTCCTTCACAACGCTGCACACTACTGGAAGAAACGGGCCCACCTCACATTGGCTGTGATCGGAAAGTGATTCAGTCAGGGCACAGCACTCCTTACGCCAGCGACGGGGTTCTCAGGGGCTCACTGGACCTCCCTCCGACTTCCGCATACAGGGTGGTTCCCGCCCACAGCTACAGCTTCTGGGTCACTGGGGAGTGGCAGGGACGCTAGTCCCGCCCAACAAAGGCCGGCGTTCCCCGCCCCGGCGCACCACCTCACCTTCAGTCCGCGCAGGGAGCGCTCTACGCTGGTGGGGCTCGGAGACGTCCGAGCTCCCCTCTAGAGGCGCCTGTTGCGAAGGGGGCACAGTCGACGATCGCGGTCGCGGCGAACTTGCTCTCGCCACGCGACTCGTGAAATCTGTCGTAATTCGCCACCGGGGGGCGGGGAGCACACAAAATTGGCCACAGTCTTTGGGGGAAATGAGGCACTCGCTGGGCAGGCGCTGAAGGCGCAAGGTCACCGTTAATGCGGATAACTGGAACGCCAGTCAGGGTCAATGCCAATGACCTTTGCCACTCTACTGCCCGCGCTACCAGCCACCTCAGGGGTCAACAGGGCATGTGTCAATCTGGTGTCAAGTCTGGAATCTAATCTCATCATCTAAATGGCCGCCAGGGACTGAGCCTTATATAGCAAGTGCCCTGCGGTGCTGGCACGAGCCAATGACATGGCCCTTTGGAGGTGTATTTAGGCCACTCACAGCCGCCGTACTGTGGGTCTAGAGCAGCCATTTTGTGTACCTGAGAGAAAGTAAAGAAATTCTTGTCAGAAAAGCGCGCCAAACAAAGGGCGCCAAAACCTCCAAAGGCCAAAGTTCATGAAGGCTCCAATGGGAGTCACTCACATGATGGAAAAGGCTGTCCACCATTTTAGGGCCATATATTCAGGTTGACAACCCCAGTTTGTAATGCCACAGGTTTCGTCATGTGTCTTGTAAATAGGTGCCACAAACCTTGTGAGCAACTGGGCGTCAAGGAACATCTAACCCCATGAGACAGCACATAAAAAGTCCTGGCAGACAAAGAAAAGCGACAAATTTTGGGAGGTACAGGGGAACAAAAGAAATCATATTGGTGAGGGGACTCTCAGAAGCAGACAGGTCTAACACAGAGATATTATTTGGTTTTACAATCAACCCCACGTCCTGAAGATGGTCTGGCGTTCTCATCGCCAACACAGACCGACACATCAACTGCAACATCTATTTCTTTATTCATTTGTTGATTCTAAGGAACTGTTTTCTGTTGTGTCAGATCGTTTTCCTTTACCAACCTATAGAATAGATGTTTACATAGTTTCTTTGCAGGTCAATTTATGTTACCTCCAGAACTATGTCAGGTTGATTCTAATTATATTTTCCCTGATTCTTATTTGTCTAAATATTAAATAAATGTTTTGTTTGAAGAAAAGTCTGCCCCGTGTGTTACAATTCATGGTTTTATGACAGATGTCTGTTTGTAAAAATCATTTTTCTCCTCTTTCAATGCTTGATTGATCACCAGTTAACCACTAACCAGGGTTGAACAGTAATAAATCATTTGAGATAATATCTTTGAAATACGTTTACAAATAGAATCCCTTGTAGGCATCTCCTTACTTATTCCAATCGAAGTTGAGAAAGCATATCAAGAAGAGGAGGCATGGCTCTCGGCGTCGTTGTCGAAGGGAAAGGCTCAAAGGCCAACTTCTCCAGCACCTTGACGTCGACAAAAGGACTTGTATCTCCATCGCATTCGCCATCTCCTCGGGTGACTGCGGTTTATTCTCCTTCGTCTAAAGGTACCCCGGCGCGGTCGCCAACGCCAAGGGGCTCTCTGGCTTTGGAGGGCTTACCGGTTCAGGATGAGCCTTCTCCTGTGCATGAGACTGTACCTCTGGCTCTGCCAGTAGATCGGGCTGGTCTGGCGCCGGATATACCTCATGTGGATCCTAACTCTGCTCAGTATCCTCCATTTCCTGGTACGGGGTCAGATCCCTTGCATTTTTTAAATGCTATGTATGGCATGTTTGCCAAGGCTGCCTTCCGTCCGGATCACCTTCTAGTCCCATGGGTCCACTTGACTTCAATTTGGGCGTGCCTCAACAATATGCTCAGGCACCCTTCGTGCCTTTCATGCAGACGGCGCTGCCTTGGCAGTTTCCGGCACCAAGGTTTTCGACGCCGTATAATCATCCCCCGGCGGTTTCTGGTGGCCCTTCATCTCGACTTCGTACGGTGCCGATCCCTGTTTCGGACCCTCCATCGACGCCGGCTCTGGAGCTGCCGTCGCCGCCTGTGGCGCCGCCGATGCCGCAGCAAAGTTGAGTTTGAGGAGAGAGTCACAGATACTGTTGGAGGAAGAGCAGTTTCGAAGAGAGGAGTTTGAAGGAGTTGAAATCGAGGAGTCTCTTGATGATTTCAAGGGGCTTTAAGAGGCTAGTGGCCTGGACACCTCACCGGAGTGGGAGCTTTCCTCCTCAGGAGCCTCACCATCTCAAGAGGTTGCTCCTTATCATTCAGTCATTAAAAAGGCTGCGGAGCTTCTGGACTTGCAATTGCCTACAGCAGAGTACAAACCTAATTTACTCACAGAGGTTTTACATTCTCCATCCTCTATAGTTGAGCCACTGTTACCGTTTAATGAGGCTTTAACTGAGCCTATCCTTGAAGTCTGGTGTAAACCTCTATCTGCTCCTGCTGTTTGGAAATCTGTGGCAAGGAGATACAGGTCTGCTCCAAGAGACCCTGCCTTCCTTTCATCTCATCCATCTCCTGAAGGTTTAGTGGTACAGGCGTCCTGTTCTAAACAGTCTACTGGCACATTTCCTCAAGCTCCTGCTGACAGGGACTCTCAAAAGTTGGAGCAATCGGATAAGAAAGTCTTTTCTTCTTCTAGCAAGGCGTTAAAGTCAACTAATGCTACCTGTTTTCTGGGAAGATATATACACACCCTGATGAATTCTGCTAAACAATTAGTTTCCAAGTTGCCTGACGAGGATCGTGGTAATTTTATGGAGATTCTAACGGATGCACAGGCTGCGGCTCGTCAGGTTATACAGTCTGGTCTTGACACAGCTGATTCGATGGCTAGAGTTATGGGCTCCTCCATCGTTACCAGGAGACCGGCTTGGCTCAGATCCTCTGGGTTTTCTCCTGATGTGCAGGCTACCCTCCTTAACCTTCCTTTTGATGAATCAAAACTGTTTGGAGAGAAGGCTGATTCTGCACTTCAGAGATTCAAGGACAGCAAGGCCACAGCAAAGTCCTTAGGGTTGCAAACTCAGTCAAGAGGGTTTGGTTATTGAAAGTATGGAGGATTTGGAAGATCTTCCTTTCGTAGTCTGCGACAATCTCCGGAACAACAGCGACAAAATCCTCTTTACAAAACTTACAGGGGGAAAAACAGGGGTTGCCCGCGAGGGTCTAACCGTCAATTCTCCTCCTCCTCCTCCTCCTCCTTCTCTACCTACCCTACTCCCCTGGTAACTCAGGAAAGCAGCCCTAAATCCTCCATCCTGGATCATGCGGGTCCTGTGGGGGGTCGGCTGTCCCACTTTCTACAGTATTGGAAGTCGGTCACTTCGGACCTTTGGGTTTTGAATCTTGTAGAGAATGGGTCCGCCCTTCCCTTTTGGGAATTCCCTCCTCCTTACCCTCCTTGGCAAGTTGCATCCTATCCCGAACCCCAGGGTCTTGAATTTTTACCTCAAACAGGAGAAATTCAAGATGCTGACCCTTGCTCAGGTTCTTCAGGCGCTGCAGCAAGAAGACTGGATAGTGTCGATCGATTTGAAGGATACGTATTTTCACATCCTCATCCGGAAGTCATACAGGAAGTATCTTAGTTTTAGGGTGTGGTCTCAGCACTACCAGTTTGCGGTCCTGCCATTTGGTCTTACGACTGCACCTCGAGTCTACACAAAGGTGATGGCAGTGTTGGCAGCTCATCTCAGGAGGTCAGGGATTCCAGTTTTCCCCTATCTGGACGACTGTCTGCTCAAAGCGCAGTCGCCGGAGGAGGTGCTTCATCATCTACGAGTAACAGCTCAGCTGTTGTTCAACTTGGGTCTTTTAATAAATGTGCCCAAATCTCACCTTGTGCCCTCTCAGCGCAACCTGTTCATAGGGTGGTACTGGATACTACTCTGTGTCGAGCTTTTCTACCTCCACAAAGGATTCTCGACATTCAGGAAATTATCCCTTTGTTTCACAATGGAGCGGTTGCTCCTGTCTTGAAGGTCCTTCGCCTGCTCGGTCTGATCGCCTCCTGCATTTTGTTGGTCAACCATGCATGGTGACACATGAGGACTCTCCAGTGGTGCCTCCGCAGGCAGTAGTTTCAACACAACAGGGATCTCAAAGAGACAGTCAGGATCTCCAGAGACACTGCAGCGGATCTGTCTTGGTAGAGGGCGGACGGCAACTTGTCCCAATGAATGCCATTTCAGCTTCCTCCACCAGTGGCCACAGTGATCACAGATGCCTCTACTCTAGTGTGGGGTGCTCATCTGGGGGATCTGGAGGTCAAAGGTCTTTGGTCTCCAGAGGAAAGGTTGCTTCACATCAACCTCCTGAGATGAGCTGCCACCACTGCCATCACCTTTGTGAAGACTAGAGGTGCCGTAGTAAGACCAAACGGTAGGACCGCAAACTGGTAGTGCTGCAACCCTACCGTAAAACAGAGATACTTCCTGTGCAACTTCAGGATGGGGATGTGAAAATACGCATCCTGTAAATCGATCAACACCATCTAGTCCTCTCGCTGCAGTGCCAGAAGAACCTGAGCAAGAGTCAGCATTTTGAACTTCTCCTGTTTCAGGTAAAAATTCAAGACCCTGAGGTCCAGAATCAGACATTACCTGCCATCCTTTTTGGGAATCAGGAATTACCGGGAGTAGCATCCCTGACCCCTTTCCAGCTCTGGAACCACCTCTATTGCACCTTTATGTAATAAAGCTAGGACCCTCCTTCTGAAGAAGAACCAAATGGTCATCCAAACAAAAACCTTGGCAAGGAGGGTAAGGAGGAGAAAATTCCCAAAAGGGAAGGGCAAACCCATTCTCTACAAGGTTTAATACCCAAAGGTCTGACGTGACCGATTCCCAACCATGTAGAAAGTGAGACAACGGACACCCTACAGGACCCACATGATCCAGGATGAGAGATATAGGGCTGCTTTCCTGCATTATCAGGGGAGCAGGGGAGGTAGAAGAGGAAATATTGTGGGCCGACCCACGTTGGCGACCTCTGGTTCTTCCTCTATAGGACTTATGAAGAGGATTTTGCTGCTGTTGCTGCTGAGGTTGTCGCACGCTACGAAAGGAGAACCTCCCAAACCCCTTGATATTTCTTATAACCAAACCCCCTTGACTGGGTTTGAAATCCCAAGGATTTTGCCGTGGCTTTGCTGTCTTTGAACGTTTGAAGAGCAGAATCAGCCTTCTCCCCAAAAAGTTTTGAACCATCAAAGGGCAAATCAAGATGGGTAGCCTGTATGTCTGAGGAAAAACCAGAGGATCTAAGCCAAGCCTGTCGTCTGGTAACTATGGAGAAACTCATAAGCCTGGCCACCGAATCAGCCGTATTCAGGCCAGACCGTATAACCTGTCAAACAGCAGCCTGAGCATCTGACAGAACCTCCATAAAATTCCCCCTCTCTTCATCCGGCAACTTGGGCGCCAATTGCTTAGCCGAATCCATCAACGCATGTATGTAACGTCCCAACAAACAGGTAGCATTGGTTGATTTTAGTGCCATGCTAGAAGAAGAAAATACCTTTTTAGCCGATTACTTCAAATTTTTAAAGTGCTTGTTGGCAGCGCCTGAGGAAATGCGCTTGGACGCCTGCACCAGCAGATTTTCCGGAGACGGGTGTGTAGAAAGAAAGGGAGGGTCTCCTGGAGCCGATCTATACCTCCTAGCCACAGATTTAGATACAGCAGGAGAAGAGAGTGGTTTACGCCACACCTCCAGGATACGTTCCGTCTAAGCTTCATTAAAAGGCAACAATGGATCTTGTATTGAAGAAGGCAAATGCAAAACTTCTGTGAGCAAATTCAGCTTATATTCAGCAAAAGGTCGTTGCAAGTCTAAAAGCTCTGCAGCCTTTCTGATGACAGTATGATATGGAGATACCTTTTGAGGTGGAGAAGCCCTTGACGAAGAAAGCTCCCACTCTGGGGAGGTGTCCAGTCCACTTGCCTACTGAATTCCTTCTAATTAATTTACAGATTCCTCTATCTCACCCTCATCAACCGCCTCTCTCTAATACTGTTCTTCCTCCAACAGTCTCTGTGCCTGAAACCTTGGTTACGGTGTCGGCGGCACTGAAGCCGGTGTCGAAGGAGGATTCAAAGGTGGAATCAGCGCCGTACGAGGCCGAGAGGAAGGCCCACCAGACGGCGCCGGCGACTCTGTATATGCCGTTGAAAATTTTGGAGCCGGAAACTGCCATGACGGCGCCGTCGGCATGAAAGGCACGAAGGTTGCCTGGGCATAATGGCGAGTCATGCCCAAATTGAAGACAAGCGGACCGACTGGACCAGAAGGTACTCTCGAGGGGAAGGCTGCCTTGGCAAATACTCCATACATTGCATTTAAAAAATGCGTTGGATCTGAACCTGGAGTAGGAAATTGAGGAGTCAGCATCCACATGAGGAGCATCCGACGTCAGAACAGCCAGATCCGCTGGCAGAGCCACAGGAGAAGGATCATCCTGAACTGGCAAGCTCTCCGAGTCCGGTGAAGCCTTCGGCGCCGGTAACCACGCCGGAGTACGTTTTGGAGAAGGAGATCTTTCCGGAGTCACCTGAGGAGATGGCGAAGGCTTACTGTTTCGCGGAGCTTTGCATATGTTATGTTATGTTATGTTATTATAATTTATAGCGCGCACGGATACTCTTGAGTGTCCCGGCGCGTAGCCATAGGTAAGATGGAAATAGAGAGACTGAGAAGGAGAGAGACAGAAAAACCAAATTAAACAAACAAATGTGTCTTCAGTTTCCGTTTGAACAGTACTGTATCCTGAATGGAGCGTAGCTCCAGGGGGAGTCCATACAGGCCGAACTGGCCTTCACGGTAAAAGAGCTACCTCGCAGCCGCTGAAGCTTGAAGCGAGGGACTCGGACCAAGCGAAGGGCCTGAGAACGGAGGGGACGTGAGGGCAGATAAAAGGCAAAGCGTCTCTGCAAATAGACAGGGCCAAGACCGTGAAGGGCACGATGGATCAAAACCAGAGCCTTAAACCTGACTCTACATGCCACAGGGAGCCAGTGGAGAGAGCGCAGATGAGACTGTACGCTAGTCCTAGATGAGATACCCAGCAGTAGTCTAGACGCTGTATTCTGCACGACCTGGAGTCGCTTCAACAAGTAGGCAGGAATGCCAACATAAAGTGCATTCGCATAATCCAGGCGAGATAATATCAATGCACAGGTGACTGTCTCTTTCGCTGCCTGCGGGAGGAGTGGAAAAAAAGACCTCAAGGTTTTAAAAAGGCCAAAACAGCAGCCAGTCGGTTTGCTGATATGTGTTGAAAAAGAGAGGGACTCTTCAAACCAGATCCCCAAATTTCTAGCTGGCTGACCTGTGGAAGATGGCAGCGATGTGTCTGGAGGCCACAAAAGTTGGCGAAAGTTAGATGGAAAGCTGCCAAAGAGCAGAATCTCTGACTTTTGTTCATTACATTTTAACTGGGCATCCGCCATCCAGCTAAAACTGTAGCAAGGCAATGCTGGGCCGCTGAGACAGAGAGCGAGCTCTTGTCCCAGGTAAAAAGCAGCTGGGTATCATCAGCATAGGCCATAACCTTAGCTCCTTGTTCCTCCGCCAAGTATATCAACGGTGTAACATAGATATTAAAGAGGAGCGGGCTAAGGACAGAGCCCTGTGGAACCCCGGTCGTGACAGGTTGAGGAAGGGAAGAACATGGGGAAGCCAGATCTGCTCAGTACGGCCTTCCAACTACTCAAATTCTGCCCACCCCTAATACCAATAAGCCCAGTCGGAGGGTTAGCTACCGCCCACATTGCGCGAGTCCTTCTTAGTATCTCTCGAGAAGCCAGGAACTTGCATCCTACCGTTCACTGTCCATGTTGGGCTCCGACTACAAGGTCATTGCGGGCCGACTATACGAGCATATGCCACATCTGGTATACCTGGACCAAAACGGCTTCATGCCTGGACCGTCTACCAGCCTTAATATCTGCCGCCTACATAGAGAGATGGAGCTTTCTTCAGACCAGTGGCTACATGCATAGTACTGGACCTGGTTTGCCCCGACGTCTTTGGGGTGGCAAGGTGGTCAAAAGAATGATGGGGGCACAGGGTAAAGACTGATTTGCATATGGCTGGGTCCGAACTGGAGTGGCGTAGTGGGCAAAAGAACAATGGATTTAACCCAGATCTTTTGACTGGGGGAGAATGTTTGCATTGTCAGCATTCCGTCCATCATTTGTTTGCTGTAACACTTTTCACCCTAAGTGGGATGGATATGCCCAGATGTGGGTCCCTTGCTCACTGTGCCACTGGATTCAAGCTATCCTGGCTGAAGAAGGTTGACATACCCTGAAACCGGTCCCAGGATGCTTGTTTCCGGTCCAGGGAGGACCTGGCCTGACAGTTCGGTCTGGACTGTTCCCATGGGGCACAAGCTCAAGAATGATTTGCATATGGCTGGGTCCAAACTGGGGTGGCATAGTGGGCAAAAGAACGATGGATTTAACCCAGATATTTTGACTGGGGGAGAATGTTTGCATTGTCAGCATTCCGTCCATCATTTGTTTGCTCTAACACTGTGTACAATTATGTCAAATGTATTCAGTCTGATTTTTTCATGAATAAATAAAATTGAAAATATTTCAATTCTGAAAATGTGAGACTGAATTAGACATTAGTAAGGTCTGGAAGGGGTAATGGTCTTTGGAATGTCAATTGTTAGACCTGGCACCGTTGGCGTCGGTCTCCATTCCATTTTTTTGCTGTTGCTTCTTATGATTTTGCTGGTTTTAGATACTTTCGGGGACTGTGCCACTGCTGGTAAATTGATGTATGGATTAGTGACTCATGATTAGCTTGATTGGTTTACTTTTCAGACCCTAGTACAGTGCACTGCGTGTGCCCAGGACTTGAAAATCCAATGCTGCTGGTGGGCCTGCAACTCTGATTGTGCCACCCACCGGAGCAGCGTGTAAAGTGTGTCTCAAACCTGCCAATGCAGAGCCTGTGTGCAGGCTGGTACTGCCATGTTGACTGGGCAAGTGCACCCACTTGCCAGTCTCTAAACCTTCCCTTTAATACATGTTAGTCACCCCTATGGTAGGCCCCAGGGCAGGGTGCATTGTAGGTAAAAGGTAGGGCATGCCCTGATGTGTGTGGCATGTCCTAAATAGTGAATTACAGCCATTTTCGTTTTTCACTATTGCAAGGGTATCTGTTCCCCATAGGCCAGAATGGGCAGTTTGATTATAACATCTTATAATTCTAACTGACTCAGGGAACTAGGTAGAAATTTGAGTTTAGTATGCCTGAACTCAGAATGATACAATACATTTTTTAGTTAAGTTGGTTTTAACATTCTGTGTTTGAAAATACCACTTTTAAAAAGTAGGTATTTTCTTGCCTAACTATCCAAGCATGCCTCTGCTAGGTTGTGTATTCCTTGTCTGGAGTTTGAGTGACAGGGGCTGGGGGATTCCAGGAGACAGGGTGAGTCGGCACAGGGTTGAATAGAGAGATCTACATGCAGATGGGAGGGAGGAGTTGCACCTGGGACCTGAATAGGGCTGTGCCTTCCTTCCACAATGCTGGCTCCACCTCCTGTGGTGTGTCTGGTATCCCTGGCCTACACTTTCAAAGAAAGAGAAGGAATCCTGTAAACAAAATGCTCCAGAACTGACCAGGACTGGTTTGGGTAAGGTACAGACACTCTGCCTTCACGGACAAAGGATTTTGGTGTATAAAAGAGGGGACCCAGATCCCAGAACTTTAGACCACTTCTGGGAATCAAGACAAACATTTGCTGAGGAGAAGAACCAGGAAGCTGAAGTAGGAGACTACCCCTGTGCTGTGTGTTTGGGGGTTGGCCTGCAGTGGTTGCTTCATTGCCAAAGAAAGGAGAAGAGGACTGAGTTTGCTTTCTATCAACTTGAAGAAGAATCTCCAAGGGCTTGAACTTGAGCTTGCCTCCTGCCTGAAGTCTCAGGGATACAAGACTTCACCAACCAGCTCCCCCCTGAATTCCCTTGCTTTGAATTGAATTGCCTGCTGTTGTGCTGGGCCTTCTGAGAGACTGTGTGTCTCTGGGAGCTGGAAGCGTGACTCAACAACGAGAAGCATGTCGCCGCCGCAGCCGCCGTAATCGCATCGCCGAAGACGCGAGCCGCCGCTGGCGCTGTCATCATCGCATCGCTGAAGTACGGCGCATCACCGGAGAAACAGTACGCAGCCCCAGAGGTCGCCGCCGCATCACCGGCGAAGCACTTCGCTGGGCCTGTCGCGGCTCCAAAGATCATCGAGTTGCCGCACGGTCGTTGGGTGTGCACGCATCACACCAGCGTTGTTTCATCGTAGCCAAGATGCCATTTTGTTGCATCGCACCGGAGAAGAGTATTGCATCGAGGTGCCATCTTGTCGCATCTCACCAGAGAACAGTAAGAAACCGATGCATCACCTCCCCACACAGTAAGGAAGAGAGCATCAACTCACCTGCGCAGCAGTAAGGAACCGACGCATCCACTCCCCTGAGTGTAAGGAACCGACGCATCAACTTCCCTGCGACCCTTTTGTTTTCTTTGCGTTACGCATTTAAGGTACATTGAGAGTAAAGTGTTGCATTTACAACTTGAAAGTACTGAGCTATTTTATAAAATTTTAGAGTCTATTTTTGAGTACAGTATTGTGGATTTTTGTCATTTGTTCTTGTGTTAAGTCTATATAAAAATACTTATTTTTATAATACAACCTGTGTGGTGTCCATCTCTAGTGTTGTTACTGCATTACTGTAAGTGTTCACAAATGCTTTACACACTGCATCTGAGATAAGCCTGCCTGCACGTACCAAGCTACCAAGGGGGTGAGCAAGGGTTATTTTAGGAGTGTAGCCCCTTACCCTTACTGGACGCAAGGCTCCCTATTTGGACTATCTCTGCCAACTAGAGACCCCCAAATCCAACTATGTTGGGAAGCGGTGAGGATTTGGACTTGCATTTGTGATTCATATACAGTGATTGGTGTGCACTACAAGTGAGTGTAGACCATAACGCGACCACATACTTTGAGAGGATTTTTCCTTGGAACTTCTTTTCTATTTTTGATTCTTGAGAGCAACCAGTCTTTTTGCAACCATGAGCAAGTCAGTGTCCATAGTATCTGTAGACATCGTATTGGAAGAAGAGAGAATTGATACCAACACTGTGCCTCATCTCAAGGCTTTGTGCAAGAAATTTAAAATCTCTGTGAAAGACCTCACCGGGAAAGAGGAATACCAAAAGGCGCTGAGGGCCTGGGTAGAATCTAGGAATGCCAGTGAGCATCCTGAGGAGCCAGTGGGCCCAACTGGGGGGAAGCTCCTTCAGGGGCGGGCATCAGTATTTCTTCCAAGGTATTGTTCCCAGGAGAGCTGGAGGACCGAGCAAAGGACAGGATGCATAAGTTGGAGCTAGCTAGGCACAAAATGGATGGTCAGAAAGGCATAGAGAGCAAGAAAATAGAGCTTGGGATGGAATTAGAGATGAAGAAGTTAGAGGAAAAAGAGAATGCATTTTGAGCATGAGAGAGAATTGAGGGAATTGGAACTCAATGCCAAAAGTTTAGAGGTTCCTCCCTCTGGTGGTAGGATACCACCAGTGCATGTTGAAGCAAGAGCCTACATCCCCAAAGATGTAGTTAAAGATTTCCACAAGAATGAGGATTTTGGTCAATGGTTTAGGGCTTATGGAGCTGCAATGTAGGCCCACCGGGTCCCTTAGAAGGATTGGGGAGCAGGGTTGTGGGGCTGCTTTGTTGGTGATGGGAGGGACACTTTGTTGGATTTACCTAGAGGAGCAGATTTCCTATACCCGCATGAAGGGAGCCCTAATGTCTAGATTTGGTTTGACCCCAGAGTTATACAGACAAAGGTTTGGGAATTGCAGAACACTGGAGTCTACCACTTGGGTCGAATATGTGTCTTTCTTTTGCAGAGCATTGGATGGTTGGGTGAAGGGTAGCAAAGTGGATAATTTTGAGGCGCTCTATGATTTGTTTTCACTGGAGCACATGTCAAATAACTGTTTTCCAGAGCAACGCCAGCATCTTATTGATAGCAAGCTGACTAAAAGGGTAGCAAAGTGGATAATTTTGAGGCGCTCTATGATTTGTTTTCATTGGAGCACATGTCAAATAACTGTTTTCCAGAGCAATGCCAAATCTTATTGATAGCAAGCTGACTAACCTCAGGAAGCTTGCTGAGGAGACGGACCGCTGGGTGAGCACCCGGGTCCAAAAGGGTCATGTGGGAGACTTTGCCAAAGGTGGCAGGGTCCCCAGCAGAAGAGTGGGGGGGACAAGGGTAAACAGAGGGAGTTCCAGAAAGGCCCCAAAGTAATCCCCAAGGGAACCAAGGGAAAGGTTCCCAGCTACCCCCTGAGAAGAAGCCAGTGGCCCTGACAGATAAGCCTGTTCATGTGGGACCCTCAACCTGTTTTAAGTGTGGTCTAGTAGGCCACTGTTCTTATGATGCTATATGTTCCTTGTATGGGAAGACAGCACCCACTGGTGCACCTTCCCGGCAGTTGGCTAGTGTATCCCTGGGGAGGAGATGGGTGCCCAAGGTGGGTTGGGTCCCGCAGCGATGTCCCATTTCTCTTTAAGAGACTGTGAGTTGGTCCCCAGGAACCAGCTGCCGGATAACACTAAAAAGTACATGCAGTGGGTGACCATCAATGGCAAGAGGGTGGAAGCTATTGGAGACACCAGAGTCAGTGTGACAGATGTCAGTTGTCGGCTGGTGTCTGAAGAGCAGGTAGTCCCCAATGCATTTTACCCAGTTGTTGCCGCTGACAACAAAGAGAGCCACTGCAAGGTGGCACAGGTTCCTTTTGAGTCGGGGGGATCTCGGGTACTCTTCAAGTAGCTGTGAGGCCAGCCATGCCTGTTGAATGTCTGTTCAGTAACGATTTGGAGAGCTCCCCTTGGGCTAAGGTGGAGCGAAGAGCTCATTTAGAGATGTTGGGTTTGCCTGACTGTGCCTGCATGACCACTCGGTCTATGGCAGCCAGTAAGGGTGTTCAAGAGGACCTGGAGCCTGAGAAAATTGCCCAGGTGCCTGCCATTAAGAGAAGAGGTAGGGGGCACGGGAACCGCACCCTGAGATTCCCACGGCCCAGGAGGATGCGGACCCTGCGAAGAATTCCCTGTAGCCTACCGGGGAAGAGATTTCTGAACTGCGAGACCTGCCTGAGGTGACCCATTGGCAGCGGGAAGGAGGTCCCTCCAGGGAAGAGTTCTGTGAGGAACAGAACAAGTGCCTCTCTCTTGTGAGTTTGCGGCAGCAGGCTGCAAACCAGGCAGCAGGTGATCAGACTGGATCACATTGGATCCACTGGGAGAATGGTCTCCTGTATAGTGAGCCTAAGATTGCTGAGCCTGGGTCAGCCTGTGTGCTGTTGGTACCCAGTGCTTCAGAGCCTTCCTACTGGGGCTGGCTCATGATGTGCCTTTAGCAGACATTTGGGGCAGGACAAGACCTTTGAAAGGCTTGTCATCCACTTTTATTGGCCCCAAATGAGCAACAGTTCGGACACTCATTGCTGAACCTGTCAGACTTGTCAAGCAAGTGGAAAGAGTGCAAAACACAAAAAGCATACAGCAGCAGACCAAGGTCAAGCACATTAAGTCCCACCAGTTTCATATATTTTTGCACGAGTGCAACCACTTCCGGCATCCGCTGCTGCAAGATGTCAATTACAGAGAAAGTCCACAAGAAAGGAAGGGGCACTCTAAGTGAGGTCAGTCAGGAAGCGAACATTATCCAAAAGTCTTCTCTTTATTTGTGTAGTTTGGTTAAAACCAGCACACAGCCAACACGTTTCGTTACCTAGTGCCACAGGAGCTTCATCAGAGCTTCTTTGTAGTGTATCAGGACATGTGTAGCCTAAATTCAACACCGATGTTCGTCAGTGTGCAGTGTCACAAAATCGAATAATCTCCAATGTATAATCCAATAAGATCTCAAATGTAGGACACTCCTTCAAACCGTCAATGTTGAAAGCGTGTTTCATCATAGGAACACTATACCTAGGTTCCCCTGGATTTGTATCAAAAATAATGTGTGTCCCCAAGTACGGGAAACTCCAGAACTCGCACAGTCGTCCTCAATTCTGAACACAGGACTGTGAGAAAGGCATATGTAGATGAAATTCCTCATAAAATATTTAGAGGGTCCCAAATAGCCAATTAACCAGGCAGCCCCAGGGCTTGCAAAAAAATCCTTAAAGCGCAGTATTTAGCTAAAATAGCTATTGAAGGTCCCAAATGGCATGTTAACCACGGTTCCTCCACACGTCTTCCTATTGTTGTAAAAAGGTCCCGGACGGCATGGTAACCGGTGGATGGATAATGATGGTCTTACCCCAGTGCTTCAGAGCCTTCCTACTGGGGCTGGCCCATGATGTGCCTTTAGCAGGACATTTGGGGCAGGACAAGACCGTTGAAAGGCTTGTCACCCACTTTTATTGGCCCCAAATGCGCAAGAGTTTAGACACTCATTGCAGGACCTGTCAGACTTGCCAGGCAAGTAGAAAGAGTGGGAGGAAGCGCAAGGCTCCTCTCCAGCCATTCCCTGTGGTCAGCATCCCCTTTGAAAGGGTGGGCATTGACATTATGGGGCCTTTGGATCCCAAGACAGCCATGTTCAACAGGTTCATCCTGGTCTTGGTGGACCATGCCACCCGGTACCCGGAAGCCATCCCCCTCAGGACAGTGACGGCCCCCGTAGTGGGACGTGCACTGATGGGGATTTTCTCCCGTATTGGGTTTCTCAGAGAGGTGGTGTGTCCGACCGAGGTACCAACTTCATTTCTAAGTATATGAAGTCCCTGTGGCAGAAGTGTGGTGTAACATACAAGTTCACCACTCCCTACCAGCCCCAAGGGAATGGGTTGGTTGAGTGAATCAACTGAACCCTAAAAGGCATGATTATGGGTCTTGAGAAACCTATGAGGTGTAAGTGGGACGTCCTCTTACCATGCCAGCTTTTTTGCATACCGTGAGGTGCCAAAGAAATCTCTATCGTTCAGTCCCTTTGAGCTTCTCTCTGGACACCCAGTGAGAAGACCTTAGAGTTTGGTCAAGGAAGGCTGGTAGCAGTCTCCTAGGAAACCTCCCCTGGATGTATATAGCTACATGCTGGCCTTCAGGAACGATACTAGGGGATTCAGAAAACTCGCTGAGGCGAATCTGGAAGCCAGCCAGGAGGAGATGAAGCGGTAGTACGACCAGAATGCCACTCTGGTAGAGCTTCAGCCTGGTCAGAAAGTGTGGGTCATGGCTCCAGTGGAGCCCTGTGCACTCCAGTATAAGTGGACCGGACCATTTGAGGTGGTGGATTGCAAAAGTCCGGTTACCTACTTGGTGGACTTGCGGTCTCCCAGGAACCTCTTGCAGGTCCTGCATGTAAACCATCTGAAGCCCCACTTAGAGAGGTCCGAAGTAGGCATGCTCCTAGCAACAGATGCTGGAATGGAGGAGGAGACTGAGCCTCTTCCTGACCTCCAGTCTGGAAACAGAGTGAGATGGGTCAGTGGATGGAGTGAACGTTTCTTCCACCCTGACCCCTGAGGAACGGAATGACTGTTACCAGTTGCTGGGACAGTTTTCTGACCTGTTCTTCCTGATTCCCAGTGTCACTGATTGGTGCGTCCATGATGTAGACACTGGGGACAGTCCTCCTGTCAAGCACAAAACTTACAGGGTGACTGACAGGGTGAGAGCTTGCATCAAGGAGGAGGTCTCCAAGATGCTTGCGTTGGGGGTGATTGAGTCCTCTAACAGTCCTTGGGCCAGCCCAGTGGTCATGGTCCCAAAGGCTGCCGCACCGGATGTCACACCAGAGCTGAGGATCTGTGTGGACTACCGAGGGCTCAATTCACTCACCAGGACTGACGCGTGCCCCATCCCCAGACCTGATGAGCTCCTTGATTGGTTAGGAGTTTCCTGGTACCTCCGCACGTTTGACTTAACGTCTGGGTACTGGCAGATCGCCTTTACTGATGGGGCAAGAGAGAGGTCAGCATTCTCCACACCAGAGGGGCACTACCAATTCCGGGTTATGCCCTTTGGGATAAAGAATGCCCCTGCCACCTTTCAGAGGTTGGTCAACCAGGTGTTGACTGGACTGGAAGAGTTTAGTGCCGCCTACCTGGATGACTTTGCAGTGTTCAATGCAAGGACTATGTCTCTCCTTCGCCTTTGTCCTGTGACTTCTCCGGAGCATTCCCCAGTTCTGGCTTCAAATCCTTCCCCGGCACCAACACCCTCTCCATCTCGGGAGGAGGAGGAGGCTCAACTGCCTGAAGGGTCTTCGACTCCATTGGATCCTCCCTCGGGTCCGGTTGGCCCGACTCCGATTGTACCACAACAGGAGCAGTGTCTGGGGCCATACCCACCCTTTCCAGGCCCGGGTCAAGACCTGACGCATTATTTAAATGTGATGTACGGGGACTTTTGAAGAGCCATGTACCCCTCTGGAGCACCATCCTGGTCCCTTGGGTCCAATGGCCTACAATCTTGGTGTACCGCAGACTTATGCGCAGGCACCGTTTATGCCGATACCATCTTCACCGGCTCCGATTCTGACTAAACCTTGTGCAATCCAGGTTGTACCTCCGGATCCGAGCATGACGCCGGCGCCGGCTCCGTCGGAGTCAGGTGTGGCTCCATCGACGCCGATCCCGAGGATGTGGTCTAGGCAGAGGGCTCAAAGACTACTGGAGGAGCAAAGGTATCGAGCAGAGGAGATGGAGGAGGGAGAACTGCAGGAGTCTGAGGACTTGTTTGAAGAGCTTAAAGAGGCAAGTGGCCTGGAGTTATCTCCGGAGTGGGAGCTTTCTTCGGCTCCTGATGTTCCATCAAAGGATGTCGCACCGTACCACAAGGCGGCTGAGCTCTTGGATTTGAATTTGCCTACTGCAGAGGTTAAATCGAATATATTAACGGAGGTGCTTCATTCTCCCTCTTCGGTTGTGGAGCCAATGCTGCCATTTAATGAAGCTATTACTGAGCCAGTAATGGAGGTGTGGCGTAAGCCCTTTTCGTCTCCTGCGGTATCAAAGGCTGTAGCAAGAAGGTATAGGGTTGCTCCTGGAGATCCAGACTTTTTGTCATCACATCCGTCTCCTGAGATTCTGGTAGTTCAGGCAGCCTGCTCCAAGAAGTCTACCGGAGCCTTCCCTCTAGTACCAAGTGATAGGAAGTCAAAGAGATTGGAACAATCGGCAAAAAAGGTTTTCTCATCGGCCATCATGACCTTAAAATCTACGGATGCGACATGCTTTCTGGGGCTTTATATTCACGCACTTATGGACTCCTGCAAAGCAGTTGGTACCAAAGATACCTGAAGAGGACAGGCAGAACTTCAGTGAGGTTCTAGCAGATACGCAGGCTGCCGCTGGCCAGGTAATCCAGAGCGGTTTGGATATGGATGACATAGCGCAATGGTCATGGGCTCATCTGTTGCCACCAGGAGGGCTGCTTGGCTGAAGACTTCTGAGTTTTCTCCTATGTGCAGGCGGTTTTGATAGATCTCCCTTTTGATGGTTCGGGTCTGTTTGGCAAGAAAGCAGACGCGGCCTTGGAAAGGTTCAAGAAGAGTAAGGCGAAGGCTAGGTCTCTGGGTCTGCAAACCAGAGGTTCTTTGAATAGGAGATTCAGAGGATTCGGAAGGTCTTCCTTTCGCTCATACAAACAGCCACAGCAGTAGCAGCAGAATTCCCTGTACAAATCCTACAGTGGCAGAAACAGGGGCCGTGCTCGAGGTCGTCAAGTCTCCTCTTCCTCCTCCTCCTCCTCTTCCTCTCCCCACCCCCCTCCTGCCACAGCAAAGCAGCCCTAGATCTACCATTCAGGATCATGTTAGTCCTGTAGGGGGTCGGCTTACTCATTTTCAACAAGATTGGGAATCGGTCACATCAGACCTTTGGGTTCTCAATCTTGTAGAGAATGGGAATGCTCTTCCCTTTCGGGAATTTCCCCCAAATTACCCTCCTTGTAAAGGATTTTGCACGGAGGACCACCTACTTCTCCTGCAGGAGGAAGTTCTGGCGTTACTGAGAAAAGGTGCAATAGAGGTGGTTCAGGAGCAGGTAAGGCGTCAGGGATGATACTCCCGGTATTTCTTGATCCCCAAGAAGGATGGTAGGCTTCGTCAAATCCTGGACCTCGAGACCTTGAACCTCTTTTTGACGCAAGAGAAGTTCAGGATGCTCACCCTTGCGCAGGTTCTACAAGTGCTGCAGCAAGAGGACTGGATGGTGGCGATCGACTTGCAGGATGCGTATTTCCGCATTCCAATCCTGAAGTCGCACAGGGAGAAGCTCCGATTTACGGTAGGATTGCAACATTACCAGTTTGCGTTTCTTCAGTTTGGTCTTACTACTGCTCCTCGAGTCTGCACCAAGGTGATGGCCGTGGTGGCAGCCCATCTCAGAAGGTCGGGATACCAGTATTCCCTTATCTGGACGACCGGCTGATCAAAGCAGAGTCGCCAGAGAAGGTGCTCCATCATCTGCAAATTACAACTCAGTTGTTTTACAGGTTGGCTTTCTCGATAAACGAGCCCAAATCTCACATGGTGCCCTCTCAGCGCAACCTGTTCATAGGTGCGGTACTGGATACCACTGTGTGTCGGCATTCCCTCCTCCACAAAGTATTCTCAACATACAGGAAATGATTCCTTCATTTTACAATGGAGCAGTCGTTCCAGTCCTGAAGGTCCTTCGTCTGCTCGGTCTGATGGCTTCCTGTATTCTGTTGGTCACCCATGCACGCTGGCACATGAGGGCACTCCAGTGGTGTCTCCGCAGGCAGTGGTATCAGCACAATGGAGATCTCAGGGAGTCAATCAGGATCTCCAGAGAAGCTTCAGCGGATCTGCCTTGGTGGAGCGTGGAGGGCAATCTGTCTCAAGGAGAGCCCTTCCATCGCCCTCCATAGGTGGCCACAGTGATAATGGATGCATCTACTCTAGGGTGGGATGCTCATTTCGGGGACCTGGAGATAAAGCGTCTTTGGTCTCCAGAGGAAAGGTTTCTTCACATCAACCTTCTAGAATTAAGGGCGATACGTTTGGCACTCAAGGCCTTCCTCCCTTCCCTTTGCGGTCAGTCGGTGCAAGTCCTGACGGACAACACTACCGCGATGTGGTAGGCCAACACGCAGGGAGGAGTGGGGTCGCATTGCCTTTGCAGAGAGGCTCTGCGTCTTTGGTCCTGGGTTCAGGACCATCAGATTTGTCTCATGGCAAATCATCTGGCCAGAGTTCTGAATGTACGTGCAGACAATCTAAGTCCGCAGTTCTCAGCCGACCACGAGTGGAGGCTTCAATTCATCTAGAGGTAGTTTGTCACATCTTTTGGACATGGGGAACCCCTCAGGTGGACCTATTCGCCACTCAGGAGAATGCTCACTGCCCGTCATTCTGCAGTCTACATTATCCAATGCAGGGAGCTCTGGGGGATGGGTTTCAGTTGAGTTAGGGCTCACAACCCCTTTACGCCCATACCTCACTCTGGTTCTGAGGAAGGTTCATCAAGACCGGGCCCAAGTCATATTGATAGCTCCGGATTGGCCAAGAAGTGCGTGGTACACGGATCTTCTCCACCTCTCCTCGTGCCCTCCGCTCCATCTCCCTCTCAGGGCAGACCTCCTCTCGCAGTCGCGGGGGCAGGGTCTACACCCCCACCTCCAGAGCTTACACCTTCATGCCTGGAGATTGAACCGGGCAACCTGAATTCTTTTTCTCTCACACCTGACGTGGTGGATGTTATTTTATCAGCCGGGCGGCACCCACCAAGTCTATCTATTCTTATAGGTGGTCCAGGTTTGTCTCATGGTGTGGAGAGAAGTCCATTGATCCCTTGAAGGCTCGTTTGTCTGACATTCTTCAGTTTGCACCCTCTTTGGCTCAGCAAGGATTTGCTGCAGCGACAGTGAAAGGTTATCTTTCAGCTTTGTCTGCATTCCTTTGCCTGCCGGACCAGCCGTCCTTATTCAAATCACCTATTGTTTTAAGGTTCTTAAAGGGTCTTACGAATACATTTCCTCCCACTCCTTTTATAGTGCCTCAATGGGACTTGAATCTTGTCCTTACTTTCTTAATGGGTTCACTCTTCGAGCCCTTGCACAGGTGTCCCTTGAGGTTTTTATCATTTAAAACGGTCTTTCTGATTGCGATTACCTCGGCAAGAAGGGTAAGTGAGCTTCAAGCTCTAAGTTCAAAACCCCCGTTCTTGACTATTCATGCTGAAAGAATGGTACTCAGGACCAGGGCTGCTTTTCTACCTAAGGTGGCAACTCCCTTCCATCTGGGGCAGTCCATTACCCTCCCTACCTTCTATCCTACCCCTCACCCTTCCAAGGAGGAGGAGAGACTTTGCCGTCTGGACCCTAAGAGGGTGGTGAGCTTCTACATTGACAGAACCAGTGAGTTCCGAATTGATGACCAACTCTTCGTGGGTTACGTTGGCTGCAGGAAAGGCAGAGCGGTGCACAAGCACACGCTGTCTAGATGGATTGTCTTGTTTATCAAGATATGCTACTCCCTGGCTGGTAAGGAACCACCAGAAGGTTTGACAGCTCGTCCTACTATGGCAAAGTCGCCTACATCTGCCTTGTCTAGGGGTGTTCCTGTAGAGGACATTTGTAGAGGCAACTTGGGCCTCCCTCCACAGTTTTGCAAAGCATTACTGCTTGGACTACGAGGTGAGGAGGGACGGCCATTTTGCCCGTTCTGTTCTCCAAGACTTTCTGGTATAGAAGGGTGGACACCCCCCTCCGGGAGTGGGACTGCTGTGGGAATCTATTCACAAGTTGAGGAATCCACTTGCAGATGTATCCATCAGAAGAACAAATTACTTAACTTCGGTAACGCTTTTTCTGGTGGATACAGCATCTGCCTGTGGATTCCTCACTGACCCACCCGCCTCCCCGTTGTCCACCCATGTATACCTATAATAGTTGGTATTGCTTTTGTGCATGTTGTTTAGATCTCGTCTACAGCATTGCTTTAGCAATGCTTGTTTGGCGAGATTATAGTAAGGCTTTCAGAAGTCTACCCAAACTGTGGATTAGGTACAGTTTATGTGAGCCAGGCGCGTGCACATCGCCAGCCACATCGCACACCATTTGTCTGAGCCTCGGCATCAGACTTCAAAGGAAGCTGCTCCCCCACCCACTGCCTCCCCCTGCCACGCAATGCGGCTCCCCCGCCCCCACCAAGCAAAGCCAAGAGCTTGTTTTCTTTTGGGTTGCTTCACTCCCTCTTTCTTTCTTTCTCAGTTCCTGTGCCTCCTATCTGACCCTTGATTGTAGCTCCCTTTAGTGTAGTTTCAGTGCATTCTTATTTTATTTATTTTCTTGCCGATGCTATTCAGCATTGGCAAAGTCAATAGGTTAATAAGGCGAGATCTATTTGCTTTGCCAATGCCTCTTTTGATCTGAAGCGATATAGGCATAGAGGTTCCTTATCTGCTTAAAATGGCTTGCCAAGTTTTGTATTTTATGCTTACTAAATTTTAAACGTGCATATTTGATCACTTGAAAGTTGAAAAGAAAAGTATTTTCTAGAGAAAGTGCAATAAATAGGTAAGCTATATATTTGCACGTACAACCTTTTATTTGATCTTAGTAGCGTCAGGAGTATTTACAAAACAAACTTGAATTCTGTGTTTTGGTCGCTCTTTATACAGCACTTCTGTTGCCATATTTAAACGTGGCTCAACACGTCCCTGTTATAAGACATGACAGGAAGAGCTCGATAATATATCTGACCCGCCTAAAGGTGGTGAAGCCAAGCCGTCCGCGCCAGGGCGGGGCAAAGGGTTTGCAAAGGTGATCAAATAATTATCCAGCAGTATGAAGGGACAAAACTGGTGCTTGCATCTAGAATTCACGTACCAACCTTCACGGGTACTGTGAGACAGCTAATGTGCTCAGGTGAAAATGAGCAAAATGCCATCCACTTTACCGCAGCGGGATTTCAGCCAAGTTTCTGAACAAATTCCATAAAGCTTTCAAAAAATAATCCTCTGCACCAGAAAGAGGACTCTGCAACGGATGCAAAACCTTCGAATGATGGAAGGCTAAGACAGATATTTAAGATTCAGTTTTTCTACAGAAGCGCCAACAATTTTGTGTTTCAGATGCGAGTGTATGGATTCTGCAGAACTTGATTAAAGTGCTGTAGTCTCTATCTTTTCGTGCAAAGGTAAATTAGTTACCAAATGTAAATTCAGCAAATGGCCTCTTCTGATAAACAGTCTGGTGGGTCAGTGACGGGGAGTGCTTCATAAATGACCCTTCTGCCTGGCGCTGAGCCCACAATGTTACCTACAGACGGCACATACGTAGATGCACCCAGCAGGGTGGCCATAAAAAACAATAATGCTATCTAGTCTGCGCATTTCTCAAAAGGCTGCAACACCTTTTTCCAGATTCCAAATCCTTTTAAAGCGCAGGATACTTGCAATGCCCCTACTCTGTCACTCCAAACTCACAGGCTGTAAAGTTTGCCTGAGCAGGGAGACTCACCCCGTCCATTGTCATGCCTCTTCCTCAGCCCAGAGGAGCTGTTCCCTAGTTTCAGGCACACTTTGCTGCTTTGCACACTGACATGTAAGGGTGAGTCTAGTGGCATAAACCATGCCCAGTAACGTCAGATTTACCCAAAGCATGACCAAGCAAAGGCCATGAACCCATCTCTTGTAGTCAACACAGAAGTCCAAAATAGTCACTTGCAGAAACCCTTGCAAGTCTCGTAGGGACATTAATAAGCTCTCTATCGATCCTTGAAAGCGTGGCTTGCAGTCAGCCGAGGAGTCCGATTTAACAGAAATCATCCCGTTTTGCCAGGATCCTATTAGGCACTCCGAGTCAGGCAGTGTCAATGGCGGTGTGTTCTCCCTGGCAGGGATCGCGGGCATTGACTAACACGGAAACAGCCAACATATACTCCAAACAATACCACTCAGTGCCACATAATTACACGCCACACAATTACACTCTACTGAATACAACATACACTCCACACAATACCACTCAGGGCCACATAATTATATGCTACATAATTACACTGCACTCAATGCAACATACACTCCAAATACCACTCAGTGCCACATAATTACATGCCACATAATTACACTGCACTCAATGCAACATACACTCCAAATACCACTCAATGCCACATAATTACACACCACATAATTACACTGCACTCAATGCAACATACATTCCAAATCCCACTCAGTGCCACATAATTGCACGCCACATAATTACAGAGCTCGCAACGCAGCATACAATTCAAATACCACTAAGTGCCACATAATTACACACCACATATTACACTCTACTGAATGCAACACACACTCCACACAATACCACTCAGTGCCACATAATTATATGCTACATAATTACACTGCACTCAATGCAACATACACTCCAAACAATACCATTCTGATAGATACATCTGCCGTGTGGATTCCTCACCTTGTGAATATCCCCTTGCGTCAGCAACATTTGAAAATTCTTTTTGTAGCTTCGCGCCGACGTGGATCCGGACGTCACAGAGGCACGGCATCGCACGCGACCTCGCTGACGTCACCGGCGCCTATAACAGGCCCACGCCGGCGTGATGACATCAGTTCCCTTTTTTCCGCGTTGTCGACGCTAACGGTTTTCAGGGATCGTGTAGTAGCTTACAGTAACTTTGTTACTATTTCTTCGTAATTGTGTCTTTCTTACATTCTCTTCGAGATGTCGTCGAAGAAGACGGGATTTAAAGCCTGCGGTGAATGTGGCAAGACCATGTCAATCACCGACCCCCACGAATGCTGTGTATGGTGTTTGAGCTCGGACCACGATGTCGAGGACTGTTCCTGCTGTAAGAAGATGACTCCAAAAGCCTTAAGAGAGAGGGAGACAAAGCTCCTTATGGCGAAACTCAAGAGCAAAAAAGCTAAGAAGTCGTCAAAATCTCGATCTCGTCGGTCGAGGTCGAGGTCGAGGTCTCGTTCGAGGTCACACTCGGAGTCATCGTCAGCACACGCTTCGAAGTCATCGAAGAAGAAACACAGAAGGAAGTCCCATGAGTCACGTCATCACTCTGGGAAGGACTCTAGCTCGAAACCGAAGTCCCAGATCAAGCTCGTGTGTAAAGAAGTGGAGGTTTCGGAGTCGGAACATGAAGAGGCTGTGCATCCAGTTTCACCCGAGCCTCAGGAACAGGTCCAATCTCCGATTCCATCAAATCCTTCTGGTCAGGAGGATGAAGGTGAGGAGCAGGGGGCTGGTGGAGCCGAAGTTCCGGCACCCGATGGTTCATCGACTCCGGCTCCGGCGCCCGAAGAAGAGGTCGACGTCGTATCGACTCCGCCTCCCCGGGAACATCCGAGAGGTCCGTATCCTGAGTTTCCGACTCCAGGTCAGGATCCTTCCCAGTTCCTGAACGCCATGTATGGTGTATATTCAAGGGCAATGTTCCCGTCTGGTGCACCTGTTGGTCCCACGGGTCCTATGGCCTTTAACCTAGGGGTTCCGCAGGCTTATGCCCCTGCACCCTTCATGCCCTTTATGCCAGCTCTACCGCCGCATTGGCATTTTCCGACACCACCGGTGTCGTCGACGCCGAAGCGCACGACGCCGGCTCCATCGGCGCCGATCCCATCGACGCCGATACCCGTGACTCCGAGGCAGGATTCTGTCCGACCTCGTGTCGAGAAGCCTCGTCCGACGTCGGGTTCGACGCCGGCAGCGACCCCGTCGGAGTCGATTCCGAATCCTTTAACTTCGATTGTGAAAGAAAGGTCTCGGAGAAAGGCCCAGAGACTTTTAGAAGAGGATAAATATGGGTATTCTGACACTGAGGAAGGAGAATTACAGGATTCTGAGGATCCCTTTGATGAGTTAGGTGAAGCCAGTGGTCTTGAACTATCACCTGAATGGGAGTTGGCTTCTGTATCGAATGCTCCATCTAAGGATGTGGTGCCTTACCACACTGTGATTTAGAAGGCAGCGAGTTTACTAAATATAACTCTGCCTACAGCTGATTATAAACCCAATATTTTAACTGAGGTACTTCATTCACCCTCATCTGTGATCGAGCCTATGTTACCATTCAACGAGGCGTTGTCTGAACCTGTCTATGAGGTCTGGAAGAAACCCTTGTCTGCTCCAGCGGTTTCTAGAACGGTGGCGAGAAGATATAGAGCTGCACCGGATGACCCTGCATTTTTAACAACGCATCCTCTTCCTGAGAGTTTGGTAGTGCAGGCTGCCTGTTCTAAAAAATCTGCTGGGGCATTTCCACAGGTTCCTGGAGACAAGGAATCCAGGAAACAGGACCAAAATGCTAAAAAGGTTTTTTCATCAGCCAGCATGGCATTGAAATCAACCAATGCTACGTGTTTGATGGGGAGATATATCCATGCTTTGATGGACTCTGTCAAACAACTCATTCCAAAGGTTCCTGAGGATGACAGGAAGGATTTTCAAGAAGTAATCTCGGACACCCAAGCAGCTGCGAGACAGGTCATCCAGAGTGGTTTGGACACTGCAGACTCGGTGGCAAGAGTCATGGGTTCCTCTGTGGCTACTAGGAGAGCTGCTTGGCTCAAATCTTCAGAGTTTTCTGCTGATGTCCAGTCTGCTTTAATGGACTTACCCTTTGATGGTTCAGGTCTGTTTGGAAAGAAAGCTGATACTGCCTTGGAACGTTTTAAGGACAGTAGGGCCACTGCAAAATCTTTAGGCCTTCAATCCAGAGGTACTACCGGAAGACGCTTCAGAGGATTTGGCCGATCTTCCTTTCGATCTTACAGATCATTCCAGCAGCAGCAGCCTCAGCAGCAGCAGCAGAACACGCTGTACAAGTCGTACAGAGGCAGACAAAGACCCCGTCCTAGAGGTCGTCAAGCTTCCTCCTCCTCCTCCTCCTCTCCTTCCCAACCCCCGGCCAACGCAGCAAAGCAGCCCTAGATCCGCCATTCCGGATCATGTGGGCCCAGTAGGGGGTCGGCTTACTCATTTTCTACAAGATTGGGAATTTATAACATCGGATCTTTGGGTTCTCAATCTTGTAGAGAATGGGTATGCTCTTCCTTTCCAGGAATTCCCTCCCAATTACCCTCCTTGTCAGGGTTATTGTTCAGAAGACCACCTGCTTCTCTTGCAGGAAGAAGTCCTGGCATTATTTCGAAAGGGTGCAATAGAGGTGGTTCCAGAGCAGGAAAGGGGTCAGGGGTGCTACTCCCGGTATTTCCTGATCCCCAAGAAAGATGGCAGACTTCGGCCAATCCTGGACCTCAGGATTTTGAACCTTTACCTGAAGCAGGAAAAGTTCAAAATGCTCACTCTTGCACAGGTTCTTCAGGCGCTGTTGGAAGAGGACTGGATGGTGTCGATCGACTTGCAAGATGCGTATTTTCATATTCCCATCTTGAAGTCTCACAGAAAGTATCTCCGTTTCACGGTTGGGTCACAGCATTACCAGTTTGTGGTCCTTCCGTTTGGCCTTACTACTGCACCTCGAGTCTTCACCAAGGTGATGGCAGTGGTGGCAGCTCATCTCAGGAGAACGGGGATTCATGTATTTCCGTATCTAGACGACTGGCTGATCAAAGCGGAGTCGCCAGAGAAGGTGCTCCATCATCTGCAAGAGACAACTCAGTTGTTGCACAGGTTGGGTTTTTCGATAAATGTACCCAAGTCTCACCTGGTGCCCTCACAGCGCAACCTGTTCATAGGTGCGGTACTGGACACAACCGTATGTCGTGCATTCCCTCCCCCTCAAAGAATTCGCGACATACGGGAGATGATTCCTTTATTTTACAATGGAGCGGTCGTTCCAGTCCTGAAGGTCCTTCGCCTACTCGGTCTGATGGCTTCATGCATTCTGTTGGTCAACCATGCACGCTGGCACATGAGGGCACTCCAGTGGTGCCTCCGCAGGCAGTGGTATCAGCACAACGGAGATCTCGGGGAGTCAGTGAGGATCTCCAGGGAAGCTGCAGCGGATCTGTCTTGGTGGAGCGTGGAAGGCAATCTGTCACAAGGAAAGCCTTTTCAACTTCCTCCAGCGGTGGCCACAGTGATAACGGATGCATCCACTCTCGGGTGGGGTGCTCATCTGGGAGACCTGGAGGTCAAGGGTCTTTGGTCTCCAGAGGAAAGGTTGCTTCACATCAACCTTCTAGAATTGCGGGCGATACGTTTGGCGCTCAAGGCCTTCCTCCCTTCCCTTCGCGGTCAGTCAGTCCAGGTCCTGACGGACAACACGACCGCGATGTGGTACATCAACAAGCAGGGAGGAGTGGGGTCGCAGTGTCTCTGCAGAGAGGCTCTGCGTCTCTGGTCCTGGGTTCAGGACCATCAGATTTGTCTGATGGCAAATCATCTGGCCGGGGTTCTGAACGTTCGTGCAGACAGTCTCAGTCGGCAGTTCTCTGCCGATCACGAGTGGAGGCTTCACCCGGAGGTGGTTCACGACATCTTTCAGATGTGGGGGACACCTCGGGTGGACCTGTTCGCCACTCATGAGAATGCTCACTGCCTGTCATTCTGCAGTCTCCAGTATCCGATGCAAGGAGCCTTGGGGGACGCGTTTCAGTTGAGTTGGGACTCACAGCTCCTTTACGCGTTTCCTCCCATACCCTTGATTCCTCGGGTTCTGAGGAAGATTCGCCAAGACCGGGCCCAAGTCATATTGATCGCCCCGGATTGGCCAAGAAGGGTGTGGTACTCAGACCTTCTCCACCTCTCCTCTCACCCGCCGCTCCGTCTCCCTTACAGGGCAGATCTCCTCTCTCAGATGGAGGGGCAGGTTCTACACCCCCACCTCCAGACCTTACACCTTCATGCCTGGAGATTGAGCGGGGCAACCTGATTTCTTTTTCTCTCCCTCACGATGTGGTGGATGTCATTTTGTCGGCCAGGCGTGACTCCACTAAGTCCATCTATTCTTATAGGTGGTCTAAATTTGTTGTTTGGTGCAGGGAGAAGTCTATAGACCCTTTGAGGTCCCATTTATCTGATGTGCTCCAGTTTGCCCTTTCCCTGGCCCAGCAGGGGCTTGCTGTTGCCACGGTGAAGGGATATCTGTCTGCGCTGTCGGCATTTATCTGTATGCCTGACCAGCCTTCTCTTTTTAAGTCTCCCATTGTTTTGAGGTTTCTGAAGGGCCTTACTAATAGGTTCCCTCCTACACCCTTTGTTGTGCCTCAGTGGGATTTGAACCTAGTTTTGACATTTTTGATGGGTGCTCCCTTTGAGCCTCTTCACAAGTGTCCCATGAGGCTTCTGACTTTGAAAACGGTTTTTCTCGTTGCAATAACCTCAGCAAGGAGGGTAAGTGAGCTTCAAGCTCTTAGTTCCAAGCCCCCATTCCTGACCATTCATGCTGAACGAATGGTTCTTAGGACCAGGGCTGCTTTTCTGCCTAAGGTGGTGACTCCTTTCCACCTTGGTAAATCCATTACCCTTCCTACCTTTTATCCTCCCCCTCACCCTTCCAAGGAGGAGGAGAGATTACACCGTCTTGACCCCAAGAGGGCGGTGTCTTTTTACTTGGACAGGACAAAAGACTGTCGAGTGGACGACCAGCTCTTCGTTGGCTTTGCTGGCTGCAAGAAAGGAAGAGCGGTCCATAAGAGGACTCTGTCGAGGTGGATCGTGCTCTGCATTAAGATCTGCTACTCTTTGGCTGGTAAGGACCCTCCAGAGGGTATTAGAGCACATTCGACTAGAGCAAAGTCTGCATCATCTGCTTTGTCTAGAGGTGTACCTGTTGAGGACATTTGCAGAGCCGCAACTTGGGCCTCCCTCCACACTTTCGCGAAGCACTACTGCTTGGATACCGAGGTGAGGAGGGACGGCCATTTCGCTCGCTCTGTCCTCCAAGATTTCTTGGTATAGCAGAGTGGACACCCTCCTCCGGGAGTGGGGACTGCTGTGGGACTCTATTCACAAGGTGAGGAATCCACACAGCAGATGTATCTATCAGAAGAACAAGTTACTTACCTTCGGTAACGCTTTTTCTGGTAGATACTATATCTGCCTGTGGATTCCTCACTGACCCACCCGCCTCCCCGTTGTCCACTCTTCTATGCCAGAGTTTCTATGATGTGTTATTTTATTGTCATGGAAATGTTTATTTCAAATGTTGTTATTGCATTTGCTTCACACTGTGTGTGTTACCTTGTTTCTATACTACGTATACTGTGTATATTTCTACTATCATCGGTCCGTCCGTGTGCCTCGATGGCACGGAAAAAAGGGCGGAACTGATGTCATCACGCCGGCGTGGGCCTGTTATAGGCGCCGGTGACGTCAGCGAGGTCGCGTGCGATGCCGTGCCTCTGTGACGTCCGGATCCACGTCGGCGCGAAGCTACAAAAAGAATTTCCGAATGTTGCTGACGCAAGGGGATATTCACAAGGTGAGGAATCCACAGGCAGATATAGTATCTACCAGAAAAAGCGTTACCGAAGGTAAGTAACTTGTTCTTCAGTGCCTCATAATTACACGCCAAACAATTACACTCTACATATTACAACATACATTCCACACAATACCACTCAGTGCCACATAATTATATGCTACATAATTACACTGCACTCAACGCAACATACACTCCAAATACCACTCAGTGTCACAAAATTACACACCACATAATTATACTCTACTGAATACAACATACAGTCCTCATAATACCACTCAGTGCCACATAATTATATGCTACATAATTACACTGTGCTCAACGCAACATACACTCCAAATACCACTCATTGCCACATAATTACACTGCACTTAATGAAACATACACTCCAAATACCACTCAGTGCCACATAATTATATGCTACTTATTTACACTGCGCTCAACGCAACATAC